>NW_023425405.1:30889024-35889024 GCF_014108245.1 Pipistrellus kuhlii | reverse complement strand
TCCTCTCTGTAAGAAATCAATAAAATATTTTTTTTTAAAAAAAATGAAGGCTTTACCATGGCCTGGACAGTGATTGGGTCCCCCAGGAACTTCTCTGTCCTCTTCTTCTGAGTCCTCCTCACTCACTGCGCTCCAACTGCACTAACTTTCTTGATGCTCCTTGAATATGCCAGGCTTTGACACTGGCTATTCCCTTTGCCTATAAAATCCTTTCTCCAAATAACCAAATGGCTTCCTTCATCGTCTCATCCAACTCTTTGCTGAAATGTTATCTTCTGGGTAGGACCTACTCTGACCACTGTATTTAAAATATCTCTCCCTGAAATACCCTCTTCCATTTACAGCTTAATAGTTCTCAAGAACTGCTAACATGCTATATTATCAATTATGTATTACATTCATTTTCTATTCCCTCCCAACACACACACACACACACACACACACACACACACACACACACACGTGCATGTAGAGGGCTGCCTGAGAAGGCATTTGGACATCCTTTAAATTGTCAGCTGAGCCAGAGACACTGACAGAGTCCGTGTCCCAGTTACACCCCCCCCCCCCCCCAAGAGGCCGGGGGAGGAGTGTTATTCAGTTTCTGACTTACCTTTGTCCAGGTGTCAGCAAGGGCAGGACTAGATATGTAAATCCAGTAATACTAGAGCTTAGTTAAGAATGCAAATAAACTCCTTTGACCCTATAAAATAAACCTGCTGCATGGCTCGGGTGCTTGCTGCCTCTCCATCAGAGAGAATGGTGCCCACCTGGCTCCCAGCCTGATGAATCTATTTCTGCCTCTTGGTCTCTTTCTTTCTTTAATTTTTTTAATCACCAGCTCCTCCACTCAGGAACTTGACTGTTTCCTTTTCCATGATGGAGATGGACGCAGAAAAGAGAGAAACATTCCCTCTGCATGTGCACACAAAAACTCTTAGCAGAATTAGTAGCACTTCTATTAACTGTGAGAAGAGTAAGAAATTAAAGACGCCTTCTACACCCTGCCCACCCTCCATATTCTTCCTTTTACCTTTTAGAAGGACAGCACAGATAAAATGCTTATTGGAAGAGGATGAGCCCAATAGCAAATTACTTGTACTGTCAGGAACACATCACTTTTTCACTTCTCAGTTCCTTCATCCATTGGGGTTGTTATGCCCAGAATATCCTTGCTACTCATTTTGCTAACTCTGACATCTTTAAGTTTCAGGTCATAGACTAGACCTTGACTCAGCTTATAGATTTTACATTCAAATAACTTGGTAACTTACCAGAAAAGGCAAAATGTAGTAACTGTTAATGCAGTTATTGGACAGTTTATGGGGATAGAGATTGATCCCACTTAAAAAAAAAAAAAAAAAAAAAAAAAAAAAAAAAACAGTCATTTTCTATAATAGCAAGAGATTACTGTCCCAGAAATACGTTATTGTAATGTACTAGTAAATGGCCCACAAGGCTCATACTGTTATAACGAGTTTACACAGAATTCACTGGGGTTATAAAAATAAAATATAAGCTTTACACTGTAAATGTAAATGCCAAATGTAAATACAATGATTTTATGTATCCCCTTGATATTTGACCTTGAGCAAAATTTTCAATCTAATCTGGCCTCTGTCTTCTCTGAGGAATATTCCGGCTTAAAAAAATCTGTGATTTCCCTTTTCTTTTTCTGTGAAGCAGTCAGAACAGGCATTATGCATATTTTACAGATAGAAAACCCACGGCTCAGAGAGGAGACTTTCCTTTGGACAGACCTTAACAAGAGCCCACCTCTCTCCACTCTGATTCCTGCTCCCATGTCTTCCCGCTATTCAGCTATTGGCACATTAAAAACAAACATTGTTTTAAAACCATAAGGATAACTTGTCTTTAATGATTCTTTTTAATTTTGCCAGCACAAAAATAGCAGCTTTTCTTTTGCTCTTTTGGAAAAAAAAAAAAAAAAAAAAAAAAAAAAAAAAGTCAAGTTTGAGCCTGGAGGCCTTTCTTTCTCTCTCTCTCTTTCTTTCTTTCTTTCTTTCTTTCTTTCTTTCTTTCTTTCTTTCTTTCTTTCTTTCTTTCTTTCTTTCTCTCTTTTCTCCTTTCTTTCTTTCTTTTTTCTTTTCTTTTCTTTCTTTTTTTTTTTTTTGGCTGCTGCAAAATAGTAAAAAGTGTGTTTTGTAATAGAAAGAGTGACTCAGAATTATATACTATAAGAGTTTGAACTCTTTTTTGATAAATAAGAAGATAGATTTGCTGTTTTTATAAATATTTATGTGAAGGGGATCTTCAAAACATTGCAAAAGAATGCTAAATATAAAATGTTATAGAATATTATTGGGTTATTAGATGCCATCATTGTTTTTTAAAACCATGAATTGTATATGTTGTGTTTTTAAAACTTAAATCTGATTAAAAGTGTTTTAATAAAAATCAGAACAACGACAGAAATGAAACTGTAGATCCCAGAAGTTCAGAGAACACTAGGTAAACAAATACCTAAAACTTTATACTTAGGTATATCATATTCTAATTGCATAAAATCTGAGACAAAAAGAAAATCTGGAAGTAAGCCAAAGAAGGAAAAAACACCTTATCTTATCTATACAGGAACAAGGATAAAATTTACATTAGCCTTCCCATCAGAAACCAAGCAAGCTGGAAAGAACACAAATACCAACCTAGAATTCTGTACCCAGTGAAATTATCCTCCAAGAGTGAAAGAAAAATACTTTTCACAGACAAATGAAAATTGGAGGAATTTATCACCAGTAGGTCTGTCTCACACAAAACATTACAAGATATTCTTCAGAGAGAAGAAAAATTATATAGGTCAGAAACTCACATCTATATAAAGAACGGAAGAGTATTAGATAACAAGTAAATGAAGGGACTTGTTGGTTCTTTTCTCTGATGTACTAGAGCCATGCCCTGGTCCCAGATCTCTCTACTCATGCTGAATAATATGGGCATGGACATAAATTGTTGGCTTTAAAAGCAGGAAGAGATGACTTGCTTTCTAGACTCACAACTGCAACCTCTGCATTTAATGACACATAAATGGACACAGGGAGCTCTCTAGCTCATGAAAAGGAGGAATCTGCTGCAAAAGAAACTGGGGAAAGCTCTAAATAAAAAATTAAAATATGATATAAGCCATCTTCCTCTAAAGTTCTCCTGTGCATCTGAGATCATACCAGCCACAAACAAATTCCACTAAGAAATATTAATTTTTAGAATAAAAGTTCTAGGGAGAGGCATGGAATAAAGTGATAATATCTGACCCAAGATTTTTATATGGTTTAAATTTCTCTGAACCAAGACATAACAAACTACAAAGTATCATTCCCTGGTCCTTTAAACACACACAGAGAAAGAGGGAAGAAGGGAGGGAAAGAGAATAAGAATCACTAAAATACTCTCAATTAGGGTCAGTGAAAATAAAGTTCTGGGTTTACATAGTGAGCTTTAAAAAATAATAAAAAATACCAGGGTGTCATGACCCCATCTTATTGTTGAGTTAAGCTTTTCCATTCTAAATCCTTTTTTTTTTCTTTCTATTTATAACTTATTCTAAAATGTTCCTTTTGACCTTTGAGTGTGATATTTCTCTTGCCTCATCTCAACTCAAAGGCAAACTTATTTGCAGTTTGAACTAAATCTCTTCAGTTATTTTTGTTACTTTATTGTGAAGAAAATGCCTCCTTTGTGCTTTCAGAAATTGTTTAGATTTTTTTTTTTTTTTTGCCATGTTCAAATAGCTTAAAAATGACTTTGTTTTTAAGCTGTAGAATTGTCATGGCTATACCAATGATCCAATTCAAAAGGAGTAGGTTAAGAAATTTGGATTAAAGAATCAGAAATGAGGCCCTATGTAATTACCTGGAGGCAAGTGCTCATCCTTTCCCACCAGCCCAATAATCGCAAGTTGAGTGTGAGTAACTCAAAGAAAGATCAAAACCTACCCCCCCAAAAAAAAAAATCAATTTAAATCCCATGTCTGCATACATACATGTAATTTTTTGGTTAATGTATCTTCCCACTCCCCAACCCCCACATGAAGGCCTGAGGAGTGGGCAGGACGGGGTTAGAGGGGATCGGTGGAGGAAAAGAATCTGTAATACTTTCAACAATAAAGATAAATTTAAAAATAAATAAAAATCCCATGTCTGGCTTTGAAAGATTTGACATATTAATAACACCACCACAATTCCAAAGCCCACAAAGGACAGATATCCATTTGCAAGGAGCATCCAGGCTCTATGCTAGGCACGTGGGCCATGTCTCATAGTCTCTTAAGGTCTGTATCCATTGATGATTTCAGAATTTATCAAACACAAGGCAAGTTCAAAGCAGCTGAAAAAAGTTGCTGCTAAAATCTTGATTAAAAAATCTCTTCTTGATTTGGATTTTTATATGCATATTAAAGTGACTTTTTTAAAAACTCACATAATGCTATTCTAGTGAAGTCAGGTCTTGGAGCTGAGACACAGTGAACACACTACAGTATGTGCTAGGGTAATGTGGAATGGCTGTCCACACAGATGGTATTGATTTTCATTTCCTGTGAAGCTGAATCAACATGTTGTGGCTAATGTCTATGTAATTTAACGTATTGAATAAAATGTACCATTGCTCTTTACTGGGGGATAAAAGGTCTTACTTCACTGTGGTGTCCTTGTGCTCTAAAACCAAAACAGACATGTTTAACAATTCTTTGTTATTAATAATCAACCTAAGAAAATCTTTCCTGTGTTTTTTTTAAGATACAGTTTTTCTTTGATGAACTCATTTGCATTTTTAGATCATAGTAGAAGAAAGGCAAGTGTTAATAGAATTTTTCTCTCTTAAACTAATGAGTTTTGCAAATAAATTTTCATTCTGGTGCTCACAAAGTGCCTTTAGAATACCTGGCAAAATCAGCAAGCTAAGGCATCAGAATCAAATGAGTTGTTCTCTTCTCCATAGTCCATGGCAGGGTAGACTAGAAGGGACCTTCTCCTCCTGTACCTCTCTGCCAACTACTACGAAGTGCAGACATTCAGATCTCATGCTGTCAGAGCAAAACAAATTTTATGTTTCCCCCATCTCTACTTTGTCCATCTCCCTCCTCAGTGTCCAGGGCTCTCATCTGGGTCTAAAGCCCCTCCCTGCAGCACCTCACATTATACTAGTCTCCTTTGGTTCAGTGTCCTCATTTATTATCTCACCTCACCAACCTCATAAGATTTGGGAGGGAAGGGAAAATAAGATAACTTAGGTGAAAACAAGTTGTAAAGTGCAGTAAGAAAGCACAGCATGCTTTAAATAGTATTACTGTTTTTATCATTATTAGTCAGCATGCGGAGCATCCTGCTCCAAAATTACCTGCCTCTATGACCATTCAAACTATCATTCCTTTGACGGGTTAGTGATTCAATTATCTGGCTGCAGAACCTTATATAATGTTTGAATGAATGATAATTTTTAAAAGGGCAGCAGGACAGATAAAACATGATTGTGGAAAGTGGTTTTTTGTATAATAGCGTTCTGGCCATTTTACCACCATCAAACAGTAGTTAACCACTAAGGGAATTTTTACTTTGCCCATCCATTACCTCCCCAGATCTCCCCAGAGATGCATCTTTCCTTGGGATTCTGGGATTCAGAATTGAGAGTGGAGGGGAGACTGAAAGGCAGAAGGCTGTTTGCCTGTGACTGCAGAGGGAGTTTAAGGAGGGTTTATGGAGAGAGGGAGTCAAGTAACCAAGTGGATGTGAGAAAAAAGGGGATTTACAAGTGTTGCTCACAGCTATGTGTCCTCTTCAAGGGGCTCATTAAATAAAAGTAAAGAACCTAATATATTGTGTGTGTTTTCCAAATTTCCTGGCTTTGCTCTGCTGCTATAAGATTGGAGCAGATGGATCACAGCTTCATCTCAATGTTTAACGTGAAACTAATGCCAGATAAAACATTTATCATTTTTCATGTATTATCCTATTTAATATTTACTCTATTCCTGTAAGACATGCTACTGAACCCACTCTTACACATGAGGAAAGTGAAATAACCTCCCACTTTAGCACAGCTAGTAAGTTTCAAAGCCAGGGCTTGAGTTGCAGAGAATGACCTGTCAGTCATTGTACAATTTCATGCAAACCAGTCTATGTTGATAGATTGTATAGGACAGTGGTTGGCAAACTCATTAGTCAACAGAGCCAAATATCAACAGTACAGCGATTAAAGTTTCTTTTGAGAGCCAAATTTTTTAAACTTAAACTTCTTCTAACGCCACTTCTTTAAAATAGACTCACCCAGGCCGTGGTATTTTGTGGAAGAGCCACACTCAAGGGGCCAAAGAGCCCCATGTGGTTGAGGAGCCGCAGTTTGCTGACCATGGGTATAGGAGAAAGGGCTTTGATCAGCAGTGATGGAAGATAAGAAGGAGAGAAGTGGAGCCTTTAGTTTCTCTTCTTTAATCAAGTTGGTTCCTCTAGTTTGGAAAAGCAAAGTTGCAATAGCCCTCATTCCTATAAGGTTAGCAACAACTTTGCTATTTATTGTTAAAGCAACTGAATAATGGTGCACCCAACAGTGCACACAAATAGCTTTTGAAATAACATTCAAAAAGAATGCAAGAGCCAACACCTGCATTTCCACAAGCAGAAAAGGAAGCTGCCTGCATGAAATTAGGTTGCCTGACTATACTTCAAGCAGGGCATTCCCTGTTACAGACATTTTTGTAAATGGCAGATTAATTCATGGATAACTCCAACCTTACCAAATTTACAATCAGATCTAACATGTTTCTCTTTAACAGCAATGGAAACGAATTTTTTCTTTAAAAATGCATGATCAAGTTAACAAAAAATGCATGATCAAGTTAACCAAAAATGCATGATCAAGTTAACCAAGTAAACTATAAACAAACTTAGCAGATACTTCTCTGGTTTATATTAAAATGTAAACACTCTTTAACAGCTGATAGCTTAATTTTGAAAATGAAATGTAGTTTAATAAATAGTTCTTTTATACTTAATGTGGATGTACACATTCTTTGTATATATAGTCTGCTAGACTTAAGTCAATTCTATTGTCTTTGGATTCCTAACATGATGTAGTACACTGGCTTACCTACAAACGTGACCACTGAATTAAAGAATTAACACACACAGCTAATAGTGTACAATACATGCATTTCTTCATTAGTAGTGTCATTATTCATTAACCACTAATACTTCCTGTGGGGGCTCAAGGTCTCAGTGGTGACACTGAGCTCCTTATATATCACTCTCACTCCTGAGTTTCACAATTGGCTTTACATAGTAAGACACTATTTGCTAATAACATATTAATAAACATCTTATGAATTCCTATAAGTTCATTTTATATTGTTCTAGACTTTCTGACTTTGTTGCTATTACCCTTTTATGTCCTATTCGACCTTATTCTATGCTAGAATTCCCATGCACCCTTAATAACTAATTTATGCTCACTAGTTTTGTGTGTAAGAGTAAAGGTTTTCTATTTAAAAAGATCTGATGCATATTCATTCTATTGATTATCTGTGTGACCTAAGACGAACTATACATGTGCCTTTAAGCATCGGTTTTCTCCTCTGTAAAATGGGTATGCTAATAGTATACATTCACCTTTTCATACTCTAACTCATCTTTGTTCACCCTTTTAGTATCATGTGGATTATATCCCATGATACTACATTTTTCTGCCTAAAAATTCTTAGTACAAAGGCCTTGTTTTATCTTTATAACTGTCATATTATTTTGTTTTTATTATTTATTTATTTAAGTTTAATTGGTATACAATAATGTTAGGTTCAAATGTACAACATAGTGATTCAACATTTATATACCTTACGATGTGATTGCCACACTAAGTCTAGTAACCATCTGTCACCCAGCAAAGTTACCACAATATTATTGACTATATTTTCCTTCATCTTTTCATCTATCCCCCTTCTCTCCCCTTTGGCAGCCATTAGTTTGATCTGTTTCTATGAATACTTTTTGTTTTTGTTTGTTTTTTCTATATAATAGTTAGATCATATGGTATTGGACTTTCTCTGTCTGACATATCACTTCACATAATATTCTCTAGGCCTGTCCATGTTGTTGAAAATGGCAAGGTTTTACTCTTTGTTGCTGAGCAACATTATATAATTCATCTTCTATGTCAATTCATCTGTCAGTGGATATCTAGGTTGCTTTTATATCTTGGCTATGTATGCTACAATAAACATAAGGATGCATATATCTCTTCAAATTAGTGTTTTCATCTTGGGATAAATGCTAAGAAGGGTAACTCCTGGTTTGTATGGTTGTCCTGTTTTTAGGTGTTTGTTGTTTTGTTTTGTTTTTTGAGGAATCTCCATACGGTTTTCCATAAGGGCTGCACCAATTTACAACCCCATCAACAGTGACTAAGGGTTCACTTTTCTCCACATCATCACCAACACTTGTCATTTGTTGACTTTTTTTATAATAGCCATTCTGACAGGTGAGAAAATTTCAGTTGAATTAGAAATCCTTTTCTACTGCCACAAAATAAGAATTCCAGTATTACATTTATCCATGAAAGAAAATGATAGCTACTAGATTCTTCTTAAAAAATATATTTTATTGATTTTTTACAGAGAGGAAGGGAGAGAGATAGAGAGCTAGAAATGTCGATGAAAGAGAAACATCGACCAGCTGCCTCTTGCACACCCCCTACGGGGGATGTGCCTGCAACCAATGTACATGCCCTTGACCGGAATCGAACCTGGGACCTTTCAGTCCTCAGACCAATGCTCTACCACTGAGCCAAACCGGCTTCGGCAGCTACTAGATTCTTAAAATAATATTGTTGCAAAAAAAAAGTTGAAAAGTTTTATCAGAAAATTTATGACAATTTCTTGTGATGATGACTATAAAGAATTTTAAGAGATTAAATTTCAAAGCCTTGATTAGGAATTGCATATAGCCATTTTAAACAAAATGAGAATCTTATTAAACAATTTGAAAATAGCTTTTTAAGAAATTTTCTATTTAATATCTTAATGTGATATTAACATAAAATTTAACAACCCTCATATTCATCAACAGGAGTGTGGATACAAAAATTGAGATCAAATAATAGACTACTATACAACAATAAAAATAAACCAAACTCAGCTATACACAACACAGATTAATTTGAAAACCATAATGTTAAGCAAAAAAAAAGGCAAATCACAGAAGCATAATGTAGATATGATTCAGTTTATACAAGATCATATGAACTGAATCATAAAAGCTCATGAAATTTAGTGACTTATTTAAAAATACATATGTGGAATTTAATGAGCAAACTGAATTACCAAGCAAAGTAGAGACTAACCCACAGACAGAGAGCAGGCAGACAGATTTGTTGAGGTGGGTGTGTTGGGGTGGGGAGTGTTGGGGTGAGGAGTGTTGATGGTGGGGGAGGGGTTGAGCAAAAAGGGGAAAAAAAGATGAAACTCATGGACATGGACAACAGTGTTGTGCTTGCAGGAGAGGGAGGGAGGTATTGGTGGAAGAGAGAATAAATAGTGATGGAAAAAATTAAATTAAAATTTAAAAGAATGCATACATATGTGATATAACCATAAAGGAAAGCAAAGAATATAATAACACAATATTCAAGATGGAGGTTACCTCTGAAAGGCAAAAGGTGGTGGTAAATTCATGATAGTGACATGAAGAAAAAAAAAAAAAAGCTGGTAACAGGGTGGAAACATATGCTTTCAAACCTAATTTAAAATCAAACTCTCTCATAGCTTAGTTTCTATTCAGTTCAACTTAATTTCTTTCAGGACCTGGGCCAGCAATCACACTAATTTGCATGACCACCACTGTTTAAACAGGCCCCTTAGTTCTCAATGAATGACTTTCTATATACTATTGGACTTTTGATGCAGAAATCAAGTGCCCTCATTCTGGTAGGCCAGGGCAGGGGTGCAGAAGATTGACTGTAGCTACAAAGTGCCAAACTAAAAGAGAAAGGAATTAAAAGCAACCCTTCCTTGCCTTCCCTTTAGGGTAGGAGGGGGGATAAGAGATCAACCAAAGGACTTGTATGCATGCATATAAGCATAACTAATGGACACAGACAGTAGTGGGGTTGAAGGCATGTACTGGGAGGTGGGAGCAGGCTGGGAGAGGTCAATGGCGGGGGGCAGGGGGAAAGGAGACATGTAATAATTTCAATTGAAAATAAATTAAATTAAAAAATAAAAGTATTAAAATATATATAATTTTTAAAAAGTAACCCTCCAAAAAAGGAAAGCAAAACTAGTGAAATGAAGTATGCGGTATACCCTACAGAAAGTAGGAGTATGTGCAGATAATTTTTTGATGGAGCTGCTCGATCTAGGCCGCTATATTTTTGTCTATGGTTGGGCCAATGTTCCCAGCCCCATACCATTGTCCTAAAGGTCAGTAGTCACTGATATATACTTCTTTGGAGGGAGACTCAAACAGAAAGGGTAGCTGTGCTTGAGCAGTTTACCATCTAAGAGGAAAAACATATGAGACAAGCCTAAGGCAGTGTGAGAGCCTTCCAGCCAGTCACAGCCTTGGCGACTTAAAACATTACGTATTTTAAAACCATTGCCATCTATGTCTTAAGCAATTTCATCCCTGTGGATCAAGAGCTATAAAACCATTGTTTATTTAACACAGTTAAAGCTCACAGGGAAGGAAACTAGAATGTATATGCTTGCACAAGTCTGGATCTGCGTTTATGAGTCATAAATATAACTACAATAAAGAAAGGCTACCTACCCATCTCTCTTCTGTGTCAGTGAGCCAAGGGGTAGGGGTGGGGTGGAGCGGGCATCTTTTTCTCTTAGCCTAATTGTGTTCCTTCCCTGGCAGTATAGTCTGGCAAAAAATAAGGCTCTGGGATACATACTACATTCCTAGGTTCCAGGTCTGCCTTTATAACTTAACAGCCCTGCAACCTTAGTACATTACTTAAACTTTAAACATCAGGTTTCTCATCTGTAAAATGAAAATATTCATAATAAAGTTTAAATGTTATGAAATTGCTGATGTCAACCATTTTTTTTACTTGTACAAATAGCAGTGTTACATGCTTTTACCTACGGTACTAATATCCTGCCCCTTAGGGCTCTTGTGGGGATCATATGAGATTACAACATTATTTGAATTTTCTCTCCTCAAGATTTCCCTTATTCATTCTATAGGCTATATGGACACAGGTGGAGAATTGGAATCCATATCTACAGAGAACATTATATCTGAGTAAGTAGAGGATGCCAAATATTTTGCCTTCTCTAAAGTTTCTGGTTGGATATCATTTAAGCACCACTGAGAGAGGCTCTCCTTGTTGAGATTCAAGACATTTAGTGAAGAGTTGCTTATCAATTACTACGAAGTGCAGACATTCAGACCTCATGCTGTCAGAGCAAAACAAATTTTATGTTTCCCCCATAAAGCTGAATTCAGTTATTAAGTGAACAATTTTCAAATTGTGGACTCTGAAGTCCCAGGCCTCTACAAGGAAGTACTAGGGAGTCCGTAAAATGCAAACACTGTAGTTGTATAAAATATTTAAATTTGAGCAGCCTCTGTTTTCTCCAACCCTAACTGGATTCTACAATAAGAAGTGGAATCAGAAACCAAAAAAGGCAGAAAACAAAAAATAAAATGTAAGGCAGAAGGATACCACACTTAGGAGTACTTAATGGATTGGGCCTGGACTTCATAGGATCCTGTCTGAACAGTAAATGGTAATAATTGGGGAAGAAAGTAAAGATAATAAAATGTTTGGGTGTATTTAATGTTGACTACTTCTCAAATGTTATATGTTTTTCTATATAGTCTTTCAAATTATAAGGCTATTTTCAATGCTTTTCCTCTAGATTTAGAAAAATGTTCCTGCTACTTCCATAGTCTATGCCTAAGCCCCAAGAAGATTGGAAATCACCATAAAATATTACTAAAAATATTTTTTAATTTGGCAAATGCAATCACATTTTTGCCTTCTGAATGGTTTCTCTGAATTTTAATTCTGAGGACATTTCAGGGAAAATTTAGTTTCCACTTTTCGGATTAACTTGCACTTCATTTTTCATAATATTTTCTAAATGCTACTTTATAGCAAAAAAGAAATGAGCTTTTTAATAATTTGGGTTGAGAAACGAATAAGCCTTATTTTTCACAAAATGAGTGGACTAAAATTAATTAGTGACAAAAAATAAAAGTCACTAAAACTTAAAAGTCTTATAGAATTGATAGTTGACAAACTGTCTTTATTCATCGGATTATTTACAGATCAACTGTAATGTACAAACCTCTGCTATATTTTGGGTGGGTATAGGAAAAAAACAAAAATATTGCCCCTGCCCTCACAGACCTTATCACCTACCGGGGAAGCCCAGTGACATGAGACTAAAACAAAATGTGATAAATACGAAGGAAAAGGGATTCCAAAATACCATTGTGGGGTGGGGGGTATGAAGTATGAAACTGTCAATCACAAGTGGCAGTACCAAAAACACTTTTCTGGAGAAAATACCAATGTTGGGGGTTCTCAAAGAATGTGTGGAGTTTTAACAATAGAATGGGGGTGAAAGACATTGCAGGAAGATACTAACATGATCAAAGACATGAAGGTGTGAGACTATGTTTTGTGCTGGAGGAAGTATAAATAGATTGGTGTGGCAGTATTAAAATTACTTAGAAAGAGAGAGATGTGGTAATAAAGAAGTTAAACTAGTAGGTTGGTCCAGATTGTAAGAGGCATCGGATTTAGGAATTAGGCATGCTAAGGAATTAGAATGTTTTCATTTAAGTAATGGAATCATGAAAGAGTGGAGTCACATGATCAGACATGTTTTAAAAAGATATTGGGATATAAAAAGGATAGATTGAGAAGTGGAGATGATGCAGTTGGGGAGACCAATTAGACAACTTTAGCAGAGCCCAGGCAAGAAATAATGAGGGCCTGACCCAGCATAGTGGTAATTGAGATGGCAAGAGGTCAGGGGCAAGAAACATTTTGAGATTGAAATAATCAGGGTAAATAGACTCTTTTGATGTGTATTTAAAGGGATGGGTAGGATGGTGGGGGCAGAAATCTAAGGTGACTCCTAGGTCTCGCCATGGCCATTATATAAGGTAGAGGCTAGCAGAGATTGGCAGAATTGATGAAAAATGTTACGGCATAGATTTCGAGCATTTGAGCTTTACGTGCTACATAGATATTCATAGAGGAAGACCAGTTGACAAGCAGATATATGCCTAAAAAAAAATCTTTTTTTAAAGGATCAAAAATAAAGCCACAAATTTGGACAGAGCAATATTGAGGCATTGGGGCATGAGAGCTAGGCTAAAGTTTAATGCACCCCTTTCAATTAGTATTCTTTGAATATTTAGTTGTATTAGTTTGCTGGGGCTGCCATAACAAAGTATCACAGTCTGGGTAGCTTAAGCAGTAGAAATTTATTTTCTCACAATTCTAGCAACTAGAAGTCCAAGATCAAGGTGTTGGCAAGCTGTTTGTTTGTTTTTCCCCCCTCAGGCCTCTCTCTTTGGCTTGTAGATGGCCATCTTTTCCCTGTGTTTTCACATGGTCTTCCCTCTGCTTGTGTATCTGTCCAAGTTTTCTTTTCTTATAAGGACATCAGTAATATTTTATTAGGACCCATCCTAATTACCTCATTTATCCTAATTACCTCATTTATCCTAATTACTTCTTTAAATTCTTTTTTTTTAAACAATATATTTTATTGATTTTTTTACAGAGAAGGAAAGGAGAGAGATAGAGAGCTAGAAACGTCGATGAGAGAGAAACATTGACCAGCTGCCTCTTGCACACCCCCTACCAGGAATGTGCCCACAACCAATGTACATGCTCTTGACCGGAATCGAACCTGGGACCTTTCAATCCGCAGACCGACGCTCTACCACTAAGCCAAACCGGTTTCGGCTCTTCTTTAAATTACTTCTTTAGACCTTATCTCCAAATATATCGCATTCTGAGATACTGGGAGTTAGGATTGCAACAAATGAATTTGAAATGAGACATAATTCAACCATAAAACTGCTCAATATTTATTGTGAGGAGAGATGGAGCACTGTGTGGGAAATGGTGGAGAAGGAAAATCACAAGTGGCAAATGAGTAATTCAGCTTATCTTTGAATGGTACACCTTGCTCAGCAAAACAGAGGCTAACCACACTCACCCTCTCTAAGTGCCAGTTTAAAATCATCTCTTGGTAATTGAACATGCAGGATTGTTTGAAGGACTTAATAAATCAAATCTAACATGTATATGGATGAATATAAGGTGCATGAGTAACCTACCATATATTCAGGCATACCACAGGATAATATAAACAATGGACAAATAGACTGGTGGAATAAAATATGGAGCCAAAAACAGACATCTGCATATATATAGCAATTTGATATATAATAAAGGTGATATCATAAATCAGTGGGAAAGTAATGGACTTTTAGAAAGGTTGATGGCAAACTGACTTATTCCATGGAGAAAAAAATCTGTACAATATACAGGGGTAAATTCTAGATGGTTTATAAAACTCACCTGTGAAAGGTAATATATTGTTAGTAGAAGAAAATATATTATAGGCTCTTTCCAGCCAGCACAGATTGATGGGCATCACTGGAGACAACTGTGAGTTAGACCTTGTGAGTGCGCTGTGATTGCATCTGGGACTCTGATTGAAATAGTTGTTGGTAACAGGTATAGGGAATGACACAGAGGCCCTTAAAATGGGATTCTGGGGTTGGATTGCTTCTGTTTGAAATGTGTGCAGAGTGCCAAGAGGCAAGCAGATTCTGGTGTTCCTTGGCAAACAGCGGCATCGCGTTCACTCAGATGATCACCCCAGTGGTGGCACTGAATGAAGGTAGAAGTCAAGGTACTGACAGATAAAGACTGTGATGCTTAGTTGCAGTGGTGACGATGGTGATTACTAAGATGAGGTGGAATGGCTACTTATGATTGCATGCGAAGAAAATGGTGAGTGTCAAACCTTGAATTTCCAACCCAAGGTATTGATGGAGAACCAGAAAACCTCAATGGTGCCTTTAGATTTCCTTATCTTGTGTAGCCATGGGGCAGATATGGCTGAGAATCAGGCCAAGGCTTGATCATGGCAGTGGAATTGCTATTTCCTTTGAATATACTAGGCCACCAGGTCTCTTTAATTAAGACTGGATGGGAAAGTGAAGAGCTCTGGTGAATGGGGTGGGATTTTTGGACAAACATAAGCAAGGTGATGGCTTTAAATTCCCATACATCTCTGAATAATTCTTTTAGGGACTTTGATTGCATTGGTATCCCACAAAATATTACCCCAGTTTATTACCTGGTGACGTTACACTACCTGGATCTGATGAGTGGGAAAAAGGAAGCAGCTCAGATATCTTCATAAGTCATTTGTCAGGACAGAGACAGTACAGAGGTCTGCCCCAAGGGGAAGTATTCAAGAGCATATTGAGATATTCTCTTTAAAGAAATGACCTACTGATGCACCTTGAGCCTCTCCCCATTAAGGGAAATGAACAACATCAGGTGGACCTTCCTGGATTTCAAAGACAGCTTATATCTGAGTGTGCTACTCTGAAATTTTACTAACGACTGGAACCTACCAAAAAGAAATGTAAAAGTGCTTAAACATTAAAAAGGTCATGGTGGACAGACTATGTGTTTAATCCATTTGCAGTCTCCACTTATAATAATCACCAGAATAGTTCTACATTCTCTACTATTTGATCAGTTATTATACATCTTATGTAACTTTGTATGGGTGGGGAGAAAAAGAGAGAGAGAGAGAATGAGAGAATGTATTTAAAGTAAGTAATTCAAAATACTGAAACTATCAGGAAATTCATCTCCCTGAATTGCGCTTTCCCTTAAGTGCTTTAAGACCTTACTATCGATATTTGAAGTGGGGTCCTTGAATAACAGGAATCAGCAATCACGTGGGAGCTTTAAGTGGAGAACCGCAGGCCCACCTAACCCTACTGAATGAGAAACTGCACTTAACAAAACCTCCAGGTGATTTTTTATACCAAGTTTATCATCTCTGCAATTTGTCTCTAAGGAGTCTAGCTCTAGACAAAACTCTGTGTTTGTTTTTTTCTCTGTGTCCAAATATATATAGGACTGAAAGGGCACCAAAGTAGTATTTGCAGATCCAGTGCCTCTGGGGTCTTCACATAGTTGTTTTGTCTAAAGCTCTCTTTGCACAACCTCTCTCTGCCCTTCCACTGGCTAACTCCTTCTTGAGCCTCTGGTCCAGGTTTTTAATCTTCTGAGGATCATCTCCTGACCTCCCTGCCTCACTGCACCACTACCCTCAGCACTCAATTGGTGGCCCCTACTCAAAGCCCCCAGGTCATGCTGTACTTCTGTTCTAGAATGGAGCACAATAAAATGAAATTGCCCAAAATCTCTGGGAGGGTAGGATGTCAGTTTCTGTGTAACTACAGCACATACCCAGAGCCTGTTGCTTTCCAGTTAAACTCCATACTTACTTTAAGTGAAGGAATAAACAAATAAAGGAAAAATGTACCCAAGACCATACAGCTGGAGTCGGAACCAAGCTCTGACTGAGTCTCAAAACCACATGGGCTGTATCCCATGGTGCCTCTAGGTCACCTACTAACTAACCCAGAGTGAAAAGATGGCAAAACAGAGGTTGTGATACATAATTCTCAAGTTTATTTTGTGTAGAAAGTACATGGTTTTTTTTACACATATAATCATGTAAGCATCACCAGGCAGAGTTCCAGTACCATCAAGTGAAGAGTAGGGAGAGATACATTAGAAAGAAAAGTTATCCTTGAATAAAATAGTTGTATTGAAATGATTATCAGACACTATAGATGCCTTGAAAGAAAATTCAAATAAATATCATTGTCTTCTTTTGTTGTTTAAAAAACAAACAAAAAAAAAAAACTACCCTGATTTCTATTTTCTTTAATTACCTAAAATAAATTCTAACACTTGTTTTCAGGTGACAGTTCACACTTGACCCCTTTTGGTATAGGTAAACATTACTTTTATTTTATGTTTGAACTTGCTAATTGTGGTAGCCCAAAGGCTGAAGGATGTAATGATTGTTCCTCTCTGACCAGACACATCTTCCTTTTCTTTCCTTTTCTCTTTTATTTTAAATATAAATGAAACTCTAGCCCAGTCAGCTCTTCTTGATCTAATTGCCAGACTTTCCAGTAATCACATCTGAGTTTTTTTCGACATGTGGGCAATTTTCATTATTTCAATCCAGCAGTGACCTTTGAAATTCCGGGATCATTTTCCCTCCCCTTCCTGGTGCCCCCACGAGGCTCAGAAGCACAAACATCTGAGGGACCTCTGGGCATCTTCACATCTGTTGGCACAGAAGATGAAGGCCACTGTGTGTTAGATTTTCAACAACAGGTGTTGAGCTTGAGGAAGAGTTTGTTGGGTTTTGATGGATGGGCAGAAGCAATACTTAATTCTTCATTTCCAGGCTCTTTGGAAACACTTAGAAAATGAAGTTAATCTGTTTATACAAAGCTCACATTGAGAAACCACAGCAAGCAATTGCTGAGTAAAAATCAGACAGAGTTTTTTGTTTCAAAGTCCTGCATTTTATATCAATTTTCTCTTTGGAGCAGCTCGGTCTTTCAGTCCGCGGTTCTGCCACCTTGATGCATCTTGAATTCATGGCATGTTATTTATTCAAGAGGCATCTTAATAGTTCTTATGCCCGGTTTTCAATAGTGAAGTTAATACACAGAGTTGAAATTCTTTCAAGGCTAATTAGCTCAGTGGAAGTTATCTACTAGGAATAGCAAAGTGTGTGAAATACCATCCATATTATCTGCCTTGCAAAAGTCTCTGGAATCATTGCTTTTCTTTGCTCACTGGTAGTAAAGACTCTAAATTACAAAAAACAATAGAAGCACTGTGTTTAACCCAAAATATCACTGAAATCCCATTTTAGGAAAATCTGTTTCTTTCAGATTTTCTCAGAGAAGTACAAAGTGTTGCGTGGTGTGCAGTTATCTGCCGGTATAAATGACATAAATGGATGATTGCTTAAATACAGCTTCTTTTTAGAAGAGATTTTACAAAACCATCAAGCTGTGCTTGCCTTCCAGGTGAGCCTCTTGCAAGTAAATAATTTGCCTCAAAGGGTTGTTAGAAACTTTTCTTATCTCCTAACTGGGCAATAATTGCTATATTCCTAATCTGCTTTTTAAAGATCAGTTGGGGTTTGATCACCCCCAACTCAGTATCTCAGAAGTCAGGAATTATTTAATGGGTATAGAAAGGTAGGTGATAGTATCCAAGATAAATTGTCATCTTCATCTAAACACCAAGTAGTATGACCACAACCACAACCTGCCTCTGAGGCCTCACGGTGAATATACCTACAGATTTGCAATTTTGGCATAGTGTTCATCTCAGAATATCACATTCAGAAGGGCTTTAGTTTGTCAGTCTTAATGATATTGGAGAGGTAGCTTTGGAATAAAATATTCTGTAATGCTTTAAAATCAATTAGCTGGCCCTTTTCAGGCACAACCAGGTAAGAATGTAAGAGGCTTAGAAGAAAAAAAACTTTCAAAGCAACTGTCTGGGTGATAGGTCTATGGGCCATCTTCCCAGGACAAAGGCCATGCCATAGGCATGTAGGCAGGCCAGCTCAAGTGTCATAATTGCATCTTTCCATTGACATCCAGATATAATCATGTCCTTGAAAATTATTTCCCAAATATTTTTCTTAGCTTTGCTTCACCGCTGTTCTGTGAGGCAAGTCTGGATTGCTCCCCTTTGGTTCACAGAAAGGGACAGTGACACGAGGAGGCATTACCAGACTGGCTTCAGATAGGCCCGCCCCTCTGTCATTTCAATGCTGGCATCAGTTTTCTCCTCTTTTCTCACCTAATTGAATCAAATGACTTTCATCTTTTTGTTATTCCCATTCCTGCTGGAACTTTGTCATAAAAGAGAATCTGTTTCAACATTCTAGCAGGCCTACGGCTGAAGAAATAACAGAGACCTACTAATGGTGTGAGGAACTACTGGAATTCCATGGGATGAGTTATCACTAACAAATAATATGTCCTGCCTCACAGATTCAAGAAAGTATTTAATTTTTCCCCCTTAATTCATCCTCTATAGTCTACTAGCAAAGAATACATTTATTTTTACTCAAAACATCACATCATCAATTTAGCAAAGAAAACCATTTCAGAGTAAATGGCAGTATTTCCCAAAGATGACCATCTTAATGGGCCTTCAAGATCTTCTAAATCTTGCCACAAAAATTAAGAAGCCAAGTCTAATTATCCTCTTTCCTTGTAACCAGTAAAATTGGGTAAAATTCTGTGTGACTACAGAGCCTAGATCAAGGGGGGAAAAAAGTTTTATCTTCCACCTTGCTTGATAGAGCACACATACCAAATCCTGAGCCACCACGCAAACAGATTTTCCTAAAACCACCATACTGTGAGGAAGCCCAAACTAGCCACCACCCTCCTCACCCCCCAGAGACTACATAGAGCTCTGACACTATATGAAGATGTATAGATAGAGAGAGAGGAAGATAGGGAAAGATGCCTGGCTAGCCCCCACTGTTTCCACACCAGCTACTAATTCTCTATAACCTTGTAAAAGACCCCAAACCACATCCTCCTAATTAAACCCATCCCAAATTTGTGACCCACAGAAACTATAATACAATAATATGATTCTTGTTGTTTTGACCACCAAACTACTAGGGTGATTTGTCATGCAGCAATAATAACCAAAGCAGAAAAAGTTCTTTATATCAGAAAAAAACAGCCTATGAATGTATTTCTCAGAAGCTTCTATAAATGCTAGCAAGATAGGAATTGAAAGGATGATGGACTGACCACCATAATACTCACTTACTTTTGCTCCTTTAACTTGGATTCACTTCATAGACAAATCAGGAGGTAATATAGCTTAATAACCCACACACATACCTTATAGCATTTTGCCAGTTTATACTCACCTGATAGCATCAAGTTTAAGGTAGGCAATGCCATTCTGGATCTAGATCTAAATTAAATTATACTATGTACATTCCCTCCATCTCTAGAAATTCTGCCACTTTCTGGATACATGAACAAAATAGCATCACATCCTCTCCTTACTAATTAGTAATAAGCTTTGCAAAATAAGTTTTTCTTATTGCCCTTGTCTTACTTATTTATAAATGTACTAGAGACCCAATGCACAAAATTCGTGCAAGGATAGGCTTTCCTTCCCCTGGCTGCTGGCTTCACAGCCCTGGCTTCTCAGCCCCACCCCCCACCTGCACCTGCCTTGGCCTGGCGCTGTCCACATCCACTGCCACACACCTCTAGTTTCCCGGTTCCATGAAGCCACCCTCCCCCTCTTTGGGGCAATCGCAGAGCCCCCTGCCCCAACTGATTACCCTGCCAATGGGTGGGTGGCCTGGGCCTCCTTTTGCGGAGTGATGGTGGGATAATGGCAGGGCCCTCCTCCTCCCCCCCTGACCAATTGCATCACACCCACCTTGGCTGGCCTGGCACCAGTGCGTGTCATAGTGTGGTTGTCCATACAGTCATTCTGCTGTTTGGCCATTCAGTCATTTGCATATTATGTTTTTATCATTATAGATTTATTTTTATGTAAAGCTAAATGTACTGACACATGCTGTACCTTTCGCTTAAAAAACGTTCATATGTTGACATGGTAGCTGCACACAGTTGATATGTTCTACTGGTGCAAAGAGAATAATCTCTACATTTCACAGTTCCTGTCTTCTCACTAATTTGGCAAAGTGGGTGTTCAAGGTTACTTTCTTTCTGGCACTTTGCAAAGCATGGGTGTAGGAAGAGAGGAAATAATACTAAGTCAATTTTGGTAAAACAAAATATGCAAAGAAATTGCTATTGGGGGTGATTGTGCTCATTAAATCTTATGTGCTAGAGACATCCAGGTTGTGGCAACTAAAGTTACATTAAAAGGCAACTAAACTCACGGTTGCATTTTTCATTAAGACAGAAATTGTTTTAGCATATTCATAATCAACCATATCCTTCATAAAGAGGTGGATGACAGTGACTGTTATCTATTTGAATATCATATTTATTTTAAAAAATCAAGTAGGCAACTCCAAAGTTAAGAAGTTCAATGTTTTTCTGAATCAGAAAAATGAAACATTGGCTCTAATCCACTACATTGTAACTAATCTATCCAAAAGCTCAGGGAGTAAGAATAAATTTTATTTTATAGGAAATTGGAATTCTAAACACTGCTCACCTGCTTTAGAAGATGACAGCATAACTCTTTAGATACTTGGTCATTCCTATTGTGCCATGGTCAGCAAACTGTGGCTCATGAGCCACATGCGGCTCTTTTTCCCCTTGAGCGTGGCTTTCCCACAAAATACCATAGCCTGGGTGAGTCTATTTTGAAGAAGTGGCATTGGAATAAGTTTAAGTTTAAAAAATTTGGTTCTCAAAAGAAATTTCAATTGTTGTACTGTTGATATGTGGCTCTGTTGACTAATGAGTTTGCCGACCACTGCTATTGTGGGCTTTCTATAAATTATTATTATTATTCACAGTTCTTAAATAAAAATGTCTCTATGGTTCTTGGACGTTTTCCCATTACATTGTTGGAGTTGTGTCCTTTGTAAGCAGCTCAGTCATTTGTGTGTACTTAATACTCTTTCTTAGGTAATGAATGCATAGCTCCTATACCGAGCAGAACCTTAATCATTTCCTCTTTTGAAAACGCTGTTAGTACAACTACCCACATTCAATCTGCCTACGGTTTTGGCAGAGCTTGAAAACATTATGACTCCAGGATACACCGTTAGCTGAATATCTGATCTCATTAAGCTATGTTGCTTTCTAAGCATAATGTAAACAAAGTAAAATTATTAACAACTTCCCTGAGTCATACAGTATAATTTATTTTTATAGCAGCTGGTTGTTAAATGAAGATATCTGTCTTTACACAGCACTTGTATTATATTGTCTCCTGTGTCTTTGCTGTTCATGAAACAATTCTGCTTTCAAGGGCATGAAAGAAATAAACAAGAAAATAAAATCCCTTTTTTTTTACACTCACATTTCCAATACAATGACTAGACTATTTTTTACCAACATAAGGCTATATTTTAAAAAGCTACTGTCTATTAATTTGCTTTTTCTTATTTGGCATTAAATAGGAAAATAAATCAAAATTATATTTCAACTATATGAAGTATATCATAGCCACATATATTTTTTGCAAATTTCTACTTAGGTAATTAACACTTTTGTAATATTAATATTAGCAATTGAGCTAAAGGCTTATGTTATTACATTTTTTCCATCTTATTTTCCTAACCAAGCAAAATGAAAACCAGCTCTGTTCTGAGTGTAATCAATTTTGACTTGGGTTTTCCAGAGCAAACTACTCCTGAATTTGCCTTTTCACACTTCCTTACTTTTCATTAACAGAACTTAAACTAGCAGCAGTTCTGTGCTCTGCAAAACAAAATGAGGTTCATAACGAAAAGAAAACGTCCCCCTTCCACTCTGGCCGGTGTGGTTATGCACAGTCCCAGGCACCAAAAGGTCACCAGTTCTGGCGCATACCGGGCTTGTAGGATTAACAGCAGGGGGCATGCAGGAGGCGGCCTGTTGATGTTTCTCTCTCTCTCTCCCTCTCCCTTCCTCTCTCTAAAATCAATAAAACATATTTTAAAAGAAAAAGAAAATGTACCCCTCCTATTTAGTTTTATAACTTTCACCTAGAGAATGGCTAGAAGTAAACAAAAATTGTTTTAGAAAACGACATTGAAGTGCTCTCCATTTGGACACCATGCTTTGTTTCTTGACTGGATAAAAAGACCTTTAAAATTTATTATGTAATTTGACCAGTACCATACATAGATACAGATAACTACAATTTTCTGCAGCCTGGTTTCAGACTATTCAGAAATTAATAAACTTTGCTTGCCTCGGATGGCTTCAAGCAGGCTAGATCTATTCAGGAGTAGACACTTCAGTAGCTCATGAGACTATGAAGGGTTCAAAAAGGGACACTTGGCTTGTGTCATGTGTTAAGAAAGAAATTAAATGTCCACAAACAAATAATACCCAGGAAGAGCTAAAAAAAAAATCTCTCCCTTGCCTCCTTCGTGGTATTATCAATTATATGACTTGGATATTACCTTTTAAACAAAGACATTTTGGCAGTGGTTACATTGTAAATATTTAAAGAGAGGCATTTTCCAGCAATTAATTTCATTTCTTGATCAATATGAATTGCTACCCACCTAGCATAAACTCCACAAAATGCTTTTTCAGATGGCAAATAGGAAGTCCCAGTCCATACCAACCTGAACTATGCTGTGTAGCACCTTCATTAACACTTTTGTTCCTGATTTTATCACGAATGAATTACATCTCATATCTAACAAGAGAAAATCTTGGGGTGAAGAATTGATTTTCTATGTATCTCCATGTTTCCATAAACATGTAACTAGCTTTGCTATTTTTCTAAAACAGGAAATAGTTAACAGAAATGTTATGCCAAGTGCTTTCAGAAATTGGCCCTTCCACCTCAAGAGGTTTCCTAACTTTCTGCCTTCTGTCCATTTTTGGCACAGAAACATTTAAGAAAATGACAGGGGAAAAAATAGTGTCATCGCCAACTTCAAAGTAAGGCCATAAAATTCAGAATTTGTTACTAAATGTCTTTCAGGTCTAAACCACACATGGAGTATTTCTCCTCCCCTCCCCCAAAGCAGGAAAAGCTGTGTTAAAGATCACCCCAGTTTATTAATTTTGTAATTGATTATACTGATTGCATGAAGATTTCCATTGCAAAAACAGATTTTTAAACACGAAAAATATGACAATTATGCAGGTTACTCATTTAAGTGAATAAGTAACTACAGGTTTTTTAAGTAGCAGACACTTAAAACTCAGGGCGTCATTTGCCCCCTTCTCTCACCTGCTTGAAATTTTCTATTCACATTTTTTAAAAAGGGGAGTAGGGAAGGCAGGCAATGAATGTTAAATGATAGCAATCAAGGTTCTTCAATGCGGTAGTCCAAACACCTACCTAAAATGATTATTTGTGGGAGCTTTACAGATAATCAAAATACAACACTGTCTAGATAAAGCTTCATGTAATTAAATGGAGTCTAAGAAGGGCGAATAAAAAAAAATTCTTTCTAGGGGCTGAAAGGCCTTTAAGGCTCAGCCAGTTGCTTCCTTCCTCTCACCAGCACAATCCTGCCTCAGTGCCTCCAGTGGTTCTCTAGGGACCAGAGATCAGACCTTTTTAGTTGTCCCAGTGAAGGAAGATGAGGGGTTACTCACACATTTAGTGCCAGGGGCCAGGGATTCCAAACCAGCCCACAAAATAAAAAATTGGCCCATCCAAAAAAAAAGTGCTGACTCCTTATCAAAAGAGGACCTTTTGTTTTTGCACTCTCATCTAGCTCAAGATGCTTTTAGCTCCTCTCACAACAAATATGGGTAAAAGTATGAATGAAACCACCCTTGGATGTTTATTTTAACTGAATAAACAGAACTTATCATCCTCACAATATAGTGTAGTTTCTCAGACTGGCAAGATGCCCCACTGGCACTTAAGCTGTCCGTTTTGTTACTGATGGAGCCCTGGCACCTAGAATGTAGCTGACCAATATTACATGCTTAATAAATACATGTTTGGAAATGATGAATCTAAGGAATCCAACAGGGTGCTTAATAGAAATACAAATAATTGGACTCGGCCTAGACCCACTGAATGAGAAACGGCAAGGATTTGGTTTAGAAGCCAAATGGATCTGAGACAATGCCTTGCTCTACCAGTTAATTGGGTGTGACCTTAAGCAAGATATCTAATCTCTCTGAGTCTGATCCATTAAGCAAATGATTTAGATGCCTACTCTATTTCTACATTGTGCTACTGCTGAGATATAATGATGAGCAAAATGATACGGTCTTTGCCTTCATAGAACTCATGGGTCCTACTCTTTAAAATGGGAATAAATAATATAAATGCCAAGGGTTTATATGCAAGTCATTATCAATATTAATCATCATGCTATTTATTTGTAGAGACTACTCACATACATCTCATATGATCTTAACAACTCATTTAAGACAGGTAGAGTTGATATTGTCCCATTTTATAGATTCTCAAAGAGTTGCAGCTCCTTTGCCCAGGGCATTAGAATGGGAAGGAGGAACCTAGACCATGCTCAGATTTCTTTTACTCTTCAGCTTTGAAGCAGTCATTCAGAGCATAACAGCTAACCATGTCAAGCAGTAGGCTCTTCTTTGCACCTTCTATGTGTGGCCAGGCTAGAGGAACTTTCCTTTTGTGTTATGACCATCATTTAAACTTGATTTTGAGATTCTCAGACTAGATACTCTTCATTCTACTGGAAGCTAGGACAGATGTAGAAAAGATAAGTATAAAAATCTGTGCTAAGTCCTGTGGGTTTTCCATGTATTTTATTTTTTTAATTTGCTTTTTAGGGTATACAATTTGTGCCTTTGGTTTGCTTTTGTTTTTAATGCAAGCGGACTATGCGACTTCTTATCTTTTCCACACACACTAGAAAACTAATGGATTCTGGGTACTATGTGTTTGTGTATATTATTTTCGTTTTTTTCTGCTAGGCTCACCTGTCACTATTTCTATCCAAATGACTATTTCATTACACTCAGTAAAAACCAGAAGGACATACCTGGTAATTTCCCTGCCCTCCCTTTCCCTTCCACCCAAGTCTATGCTGGGAAGCTGCTTTTATATCAAAAAACTGTATACATTTACCAGAGAAATCAGCACTAACAGGAGAATCTTTAAATTGGTTCTTCTCAAATTTGATTTCTTGAAAGGGAAAATGGAAAAGTTAACACTGAAGGTGACTAAGATTTTCTGGAGGCCACAGAAATTCAATTGTGCTCTCCTGTCCCACCCAACTGAGACCCTAACCCCTGATTAGCACTGGTTATTTTCCCTGGTCACTTCATCTAAGAATTAATATTTTGGTGATACAGTGTCCACAGAGATGAACAGTGCGAGTTCACCTAAATTATGTTCAGCCCTCCACCCTCTTAGAAGGTAAGTTACTGTGTTCACCTGCAAAACATGAAAACAGAAAGAATAGTTCCAAAGCATGCACTCATCCATCTCTCATTTGAATGAGAGACGTTCTCATGTCCCATATCCAGACTATAAAAGATTCTGAATACTTCAAACTACATGTTTAAAACACCAATTCAGATAGTATAACACGCCCTACTTTGAACGTGACATAACACCCAACAGAATCCTTAAAATCCCTCAACACTCAATCCTATTTGCCATTAGTTCTATGACCACGGTCAATGTTTGAGCTATTTTACCCTGAACTAGCTTGGTTTCAGTAAAGCTACAATATATGAAGAATCACTGTCGCCCTAGCTGGCGTGGCCCAGTGGATAGAGTATCAGCCTGCGGACTGAAGGGTCCCAGGTTTGATTCCAGCCCAAGGGCACATGCCAGGGTTGTGGGCTCAATCCCCAGTGGGGGGCATGCAGGAGGCAGCCAATCAATGATTCTCTCTCATCATTGATGTATCTATCTATCTCTCTTCCCTTCCTCTTTGAAATCAATAAAGAAATATATTTTTTTAAATAATCACTGTCACTCATATGAATTTTCATTTGAATATCCTATTGTCCATAAATTAATATTCATAGGATGAGAAAAAGTAGAGACAGTCTATGCTTATAAAAGAATAAGAAACTAGATATTGCTGTGCTGATTTGGTAAACACTTTCTGTAGGTGACTCAGAAACTTCCTGATAATAGTTATCTCTAATTTTCTGTAAAAGTTTATCATCTGTGTACATTTCAGATTGTCCATACAATCCAAAATTACTCATCTATTTTCTAATTTTCCTGCAACCTGATTATTCTCTTTGTGATTGCATAGTTAGACAGCTGTGTGTAGACTTCTGGCCTAATACTAAAATTAAAATATAGCTTTCTAATATAACTTTAAAATTAATAGTGCCCAAAAAAATCAATGCCTATTTTATGTTAGAACATAAGAGAAATTGATGGCAGTAAAAATGATTGTCATTTCTTTCTATAATTTCCTTAAATGTGTAACATAAAGACATTAGACACATTAAGAAAACAGATTTGGGCTTTTGCTTTTAGAAAAGTGGAGATTACCCTGACCTTAATCTGAACATGGTTTGGATTTTCTCACATATGTGAAATTTCACTGACTCCTAGTTTATTTTTTGGCTGTTCAGTTGTACAAAAATACAATCTTAAAAATTCGTTTTTTAAAAATTGCACTCACCCATAGCACTCATAGAAATCTGTTTCCAAAACACCATTGACAATCACATACCTTCAGTTCAAGTTACACCCAGTTAGATGGAGAAATGAGCAGATCAAAATTGTACATAAGCCAAATACTTAAGCCTCACCGCACAGATAATTAACCTCGAGTAATACAAGAATTTTCGTGTTTCTCTCCTGGATTTTGCCTCAGGTATTAACCACCCAAAAAGTAACAGGCTGGCTTTAAACATCTCTGGCAAACCACTGGGAAGCATTTCACATAACGTAACAAGAACTTCACTAACATGACTTCCAAAAAATTAAAAGCTAGCTTGGATTGCTGTTATTGTTGGTGCTTGGGGCCATTTGGGGTGAAAAAAAAGTGCAGCTAATTACAAATGCACAGGATGAGGAAGCAGAGTCTGGCATGATTTCTCTTCCAGGGTTAGGCTCGGGCTAGTTCTAAACAGCATCTATGTTGCAGCTTATGAAAGAGTTGGTACTCCTGGTTTGAATTTGACTATTTTAGCCTCAACAAAGGGCATTCTAATTGTCATTGAAATTAGAGAAACAAAATTTTCTCAGCCTGTCTTTAAAATAACACAACTATTTAAATCCTAACCATAATCTCAGTCTTGAATATGCAAAACTAATTAATGGATGAGGCAATGAAAGTATTAATAACTGACCTCCATTTTTAATGGTCTCAGAATAAAGTATCTTGTAATAAAAGGATTATTGTGTTATTTTCCCTTTGTGAGTCCCCTTAGCTGACAGATACTCTGAAAGAACTCCACTCAGTAAAAAGATGGTAATTCATTTAGTCAGTTAATTACATTATCTCCCTACTTACTTTTCAAAAAAAAAACACAAAAAAACATATAAGCAGAACTAGCCAGTCAATAGTGAGAAGAGCAAGACACATATGTGCAAAGAGTATCAGAGACAACCTGAGAAAGAGATTGGAGGCAGCAGGAGTTAGTCCTTAAAGCTGCCTCAAAAGCTCATATTTAATGAGGTCTCAGTATGTGCCGGGCTTTGGTTACACACTATGCCTGCATTGTTATATCCATAGGAGAGTCAATCATTGTCCCTATTTCTTATATGAAAATACTAAGGTTCAGAGATGTGAAGTGGCCAGAATGCCAGCCAAGGTCTGTCTGATTGTGAAGTCTGTGCTAGGCTGGCTAACACAGCCAGGGAAGTCTCAGGGGAAAGCCCTCAGCAGTGTTTCCTCCTGGTCCTGAAGAAGTAAAGCAGAATCTTCTAGAACATGTAGACCTTCTTGAATTAGTGTTTATTCTACCTATCATAGGATTGAGAAGAATACTGTTAAATGAAAGGGAACAGTTCTTATTTAATGGAAGTCATATTCAGCTTTCAGGACATCAGGGTAGAAAAAAAATGAATAAAAATATTTTGTCACACTTTTCCAAAATCCTAAAAAGTGCTAATTATTTTCCCCCTCCTTCAAGATTATCTTGTCCAATGAGTGAGATTACTAACACTCAATCACTGAAAGTGGCTTGCACTTATGGAGCAATAAGTACTAAGATACATGAAGTCTCTGAGCCCCTTTGCTTACTGGTCCTCAGATAATGAGACACTGAACTCCCAGAAAACATGACTCCTTCAAGAAGAAAACGTGGGCAGGAGATAATGTTTCTCATTGCTCCTGGCCTCCCCTTTATGATTGGTTAATTCCTTGGGTCACAATGGGAGGTAAATTCAAGCTTGCAGATAAACTCTTCCCAGAAGCCCCTGGTGCTTATGCTACACTTCCCGGACATTTACTGCCGGTCATGCATTGTGAAATAAATAAAAATCTCTGTCTCGACCTCAAATATCCATGTGTGTGTTTGTGTTTGTATATGTGTAAATACAGTCTCCACTTGGTGTATATATACACCAGAGTGGAGAATTTCACAAAACACCCCAGTTTATTGTTCAATTCCCCACTCACAT
Source organism: Pipistrellus kuhlii (assembly GCF_014108245.1). Classification (NCBI taxonomy): domain Eukaryota; kingdom Metazoa; phylum Chordata; class Mammalia; order Chiroptera; family Vespertilionidae; genus Pipistrellus; species Pipistrellus kuhlii. The sequence continues at coordinate 35,859,729 of NW_023425405.1, read as the reverse complement.
CATCAGTGCTCCCTCCAGCAAGACAGTTGGCGCAGGGAGTGTGTGGGGGGGAGCCTTTCTGTTTCTTTATCAATACAAGAGGAAAATTTGCTTGGATTGGTATCTTTACTTTGAAGTGAAGTGAAACCCTACCACTTTTATTTTTGTTGGTAAAAATCCTTAAGAAGCCTCCTGTCTTTGACCCCATATGGAGTCCTATAATCTAGTCTCACTTGGGGCACCAGAACCTTTTTAGGCCATCACTGCTGAAATTGGTACTGGAAAGGAAAATAATATCTCTGGGAAAAGTCAGAGAGACTAACAGGAAATTGTGTGAGGAGAATATTAGAAAGAAAAAAGAAAGCTGAGAGGGATTTTTGTTTTATTTTTTTTACTCACTTTTAAAGTTAACTCTTTGCTCTTTATAATACTCTTCTTTGTTTCCCTTTGGCTCACATGTTTTTATGAAGCAGCTTTAGAACTAAAGCATTGAGAAGATAATTGTTTTTCAAGCGTTCCTTGGAGCTCTGATTTCAAATATAAGACACACCAACCAAGAAGTTTTTGCATCAATGTCTAGAAAATTCTATATAATAAAAGGCTAGTATGCAAATAGACCAAACAGTGGAAAAACCAGAACAACTAAACAACCGGTTTATATGACGTGCGCTGACCACCTGGGGTTGTGTGGGGACCATGGCAGGCATTGGCTATGGTAGGATGGTGGAGCAGGTAAGCAGGGGCGCCAGACCAAGACCACGGTCATTGGGGCAACCTCTGGTGGTTACTGAAAATTCTTTGCTCCCATGTGCTGCAATCCTGCCTGTTACTTGCACCTGCTGCTGGTGCCGGAGCCGCTTGCATCTGCTACTGATGTCCGGTGCCAGTCCTGATCTCTCAGCACCATCAGCAGGTGCGAGCAGGGCCAATGCTGTCAGTGCGTGGGAGCTGCAGCAGTGGGAGTAGGGCTGCCGGGAGACAGGGGATCAGGGCTATGGCAGGAGGGTCCAGACAGGGCATGGGCCAAGACCCACCCCTGTGCCTACTGCACCCTTGAGGCCCACAGTTTCTTTGAAGGTGCACAAATTTATGCCCTGGGCTCCTAATGTATAATAATAAAAGTGTAATATGCTAATTATACCAGTCAGCTGAATGACCTTCTGATATCATTCCGGATGTCCTTCCGGACGAAGCCACAATGGTAGGGGCTAGGGCAGAGTGGTTAGGGGCAATCAGGTAGGCAGGTGAGTGGATAGGGGTGATGAGGCAGTCAGGCAAGCAAGCAGTTAGGGGTGATCAGGCAGGCAGGCCAGTGGTTAGGGGCAATGAGGCAGGCAGGCAGACTGGTTAGGAGCAAGTGGTCCCGGATTGCTAGAGGATGCAGGCCAGACTGAGTGGACCACCTCCCCCCCTCTGCCAACACACACCTATGCACAAATTTTGTGCACCAGGCCTCTAGTATAAAATAATATTGTTAGGCTTTACATAGAAAACAGCATTGAGGCTAACAGCAGTTACTAATACAAAGCAGGGACATATTATACAGATATCCCTTATTCTTTATTTCTAAGTTAATTCCACATATACATTTCCTAATCATACAGCAGTTACAATAGAGATAAATTATCAGAAAACAGGAAGAAAGAAGGTAAAAATAATTTTTCCAAGAAGAGTGATATGATGAATTTCTAATTTCACTCTGAGCTTTTGAGAATCAGAGCAAAATAAGGGAAAGAAAATGGGTTACATTATTCTTATCATCAAGATTACCAAGAAAAACTATGCTTTTCTGACAGTAAATGCTAGTAGAAACTGGTCATCAGATTCTTACATAAGGGTCATTTGAAAAACCCTTATTTAACTTATAATACCTTCAATTGAAATTACTGTATGTTGCAGGATAGAGGTTAAAGGATCCAGAGAAAGGAAGAGTTAAGATATCTTTCTGAGATATCTTAGATATCTTGGAAATTGATTTTTAATAATGACTGGACAACATGCATTCAGGGTTTTAACTTCCCAACAAACATCTGATGTAGCAAAACTGACATTTTGTTCTGAAAAGCAATGAAATTTGTATTTGTGCCCAAAAAAGAGAGTCAATCCAACTCACAGAGGTGGCCTTCAGAAATACCTGTGCATCAGGCTAAAAGTCTCTCTGTCCCTGGATGTAATGTAGAAAACAGAAACCACTCCAGGTATTTTCAGCAGAAAGGGATTTAATACAGGAAACTCGGTATTTATACAATCATTGGAAAGGCTAGAAAAGCATAAATCAGGGGATTATCACCTGTCTTTTCAATTCAAGGTCAGCTGTAAACCAGATTTTAGGAAATTACTGATATATCAGCTACCCAAACACAACTGCCTCCCACTCATGAAGCTGCTGACTATTCAGAGAAATGTAGAGTGCAGAGAATTATAGAACTTTATTTATAGAAGGGGACTAAAGAATCTCATCCAACCCCTGGTTTGCCTGATGAAGAAAATGAAACCCACAGGGGTTAAGAAAATGAAACCCACAGGGGTTATGTAACCTCCACTTACCCAAGGTGAGGAAGAGCTGGTGTTTTTTTTCCCATAGCCATCAAATCCCTGCCCACCCTCACTTGCATCATAATATGATGAAGGCTGATGTTGGTGACTGTCACCAGCCATGCATATGGTATAGGCTTCTAGTCAAATACCACTGTGTCAAATGCTGCATCAGTGCCCTGGGCTGGTGCATGATCATGGTGATACTGAAGTACAGGAAAGGCTAACGGATGCATCTTAGGCTGAGAGCATGTGGATTATAATAACAAAATTTCAGGAAAAGCCTAAATATCTAGCAATAATGATCTGGTTAAGTAATTTCTGGTAATCCGTATAACAGAAAGGCCAGGAGAGAAGTGTGCAAATAGTACACTAAGTACTAACACTATAATAAGGATATTATGATTGCACTTATATAAATAAAAATATGTGAACCATCAGCAGATGAGTGGATTAAAAACTGTGGTACATCTACCCAATGGAATACTACACTGCGGTAAAAAAGAAGGAATTCTTACCATTTGCAACAGCATGGATGGAACTAGAGACCATTATGCTAAGCAAAATAAGCCAGTCAGAGAAATATAAATATCACATGATCTCATTCATTTATGGAATATAATGAACAACAAAAACTGATGAATAAAAACAGATCCAGAGACAGAGAAGCATCGATCAGATCATCAAACCTCAAAGGGAAGGTAGGGGAGGGTGGGAGTAGGGGGGAGAGATCAACCAAAGGACTTGTATGCATGCATATAAGCCTAACCAATGTACACAGACAACAGGGGGGTGAGGGCATGGGTGGGAAGGGTGGGGGGAAATAGGGCGTAAGGACACATATAATACCTTAATCAATAAAGAAATTTAAAAAAATAAATAAATCAAACAAAAAGAAAAAAATGTGTGGATGTGGGAATATAGGAGCAACAAAATCTCTGGAAATAAAGTTTATATGCCAAGAAATATTTGTTGAGTAAATGAGCCATTAAATATGTTAACAATGGTTATACTCAGGTATCAGCATTATGGGTGATTGGGTGTGTTTTGCTGACTTTCATTTTAAATTTTTATACAAATTATGTGGATTCGTGTGTATTTTTTTTAATTTTAAGGAAATGCTTAAAATGGAAAGAACTAAGAGGAGCTAGATAAATTCAGAGCTCTCATTTTCTTCTATTATACTTAAAAGAATGCAGAAAGAATAATATACCTGGAACCTTTAGAAAATGGATGGTTGATCTAATGATTGGATTAAAGAGTTTTTTCACATAAAAATACCTATTTTTGATGCTGAAACTGGTTTAGTTCCATGGATAGAGCGTCAGCCTGTGGAATGAAAGGTCCTGGGTTTGATTCCAGTCAAGGGCATGAACCTTGGTTGCAGGCACATCCCCAGCAGAGAGTGTGCAGGAGGCAGCTGATCAATGTTTCTCTCTCATCGATGTTTCTAACTTTCTATCTCTCTCCCTTCCTCTCTGTAAGAAATCAATAAAAAATATTAAAAACAAAAACAAAAAACAAAAAAAAACACCTGCCTTTGAACCTAAGGTCATTCCAAACTCTAGATTCTGAATACATGCAGGTTACACAAGTAAAACCTGCCTGAAGACAGCTTTGGTGGACACACCCAATGTTAAGAAACATCATTTTGTACTAAAGACAACAGTTTACCCTTTGGATTCCATTCTCTTCTTTTTTTCAACCTACATGGGCTTTCTGGGCCATATGTCAGTCTTTCTCCCTTCACCTATATGGCAAAATGCCAAAGTCTTCGATTCTACTCAAGAGGAAGATATTGCTGATTGGAAGTATGACTTTTTTTTGCAAGTAATATAGACTTTCATATTCACCCTCAGATTGTAGGAAAAATATATAAAGCCAAAAATCCAGAATATGTTAGAAATCACATCCCATCTTAAATACTACCATTAATTAAAATTTGGACAACTGAAAGGTTTCTGCGCTATGGTCAGAGCAGACAAAGTTAGTTTTGCACTTACTGGTGTGGAGAACTCTACAAAGCACCAAGGATACAGACCTGAACAAGAAATAGCCTCCACTCTCAAGAAAGTCACATTTCCATGGGGTAATGAAAAGTGCCAATGTTAGTCTTCATTTCAACAGAGCCTCCAGGAGCAACCAATTCTGCCTGAGGGCAAGGCAAGGCAGGGAAGATCTTGGAGTCAGAACTTAAAAAGTGAAAGTGCATTCCCCTGGTGTAAAAAGACTGGAAGGGCGTTACAGGTAGAGAGAACCTTGGGCACAAAGGCAAGGAGGCAGAAAAATGCATGCAATCGTGGGTGTGGCAAAGTTATAACTCAGCAGAAGAATTTGAAAAAGATGGTAGAAAATACATTTGATCTGAATGATAAATTAACAGCTAGATAGTTTAGTTTATACCTGACAGAGTTTCATAGACCTAAAACCTCTATAGTTATGTGATTGGTTAGTGCCTCAAACTAGCTCTTTGTTCTGCTGTCATGGTAATTGTCTTTATTCTAAAATGAAATCTTTTTTTCCTTGCCAAGAAAGGAGAGATTTCACTTTTGCCTCTCTTACCCTTTGGTTCTTTCCACTTAGGTTTTGCAGACACATGAACACACCCTTTAAGCCAGGTTTCAATGAAAAAACCTGGCCAATCCAGTTATAACATTGTCATTGGTGATGTTAACGTGGAGACAGTTGCGTTCTTGCTCAATAGCGTGAGACTTTGCAGAGGGCTTGGGCATGTGCATGGAGCCAATGTGTCTGGCTTCAGCCACCTCCTTCGCCTACATTGCCAAAGAAGCAGAAGCAAAGGAACCATCTCCTCATTGTTCTCTTGCAATAATGGGCCGACTGCCCAAGGGGGGAGGGTGGTGCTAGGCACTTACGTGACCTGCTATGAAAGGGTGGAGTTACTGTCTCAAAATCCCCGCTCTTAAAAACTGAAGAAAGGAGTCCCTTCCAACTAACTAAGGAAAAATATTTTATCTGCAAGCCTGCTGGCTGATGTTAGCAGGGACAAAGTCGAGAGCACTTTACTGCTGGCAAGGACAGCTGAAGAAAATGCAGTCTAGGCCACCATAGCAGACAGGAGGAAGGCTGTAGCTCCTCACCCTGCTGCCCAGCATCAAAAGGTTGCTTCGTTTTCCTTTTGACCAGACACACACAGTCAAGCTCTTTTGAATCTGGCATCACAGATGTTGAAACATATTTTTGCGGAGAAGTTTATGATGACATTTATGAGCTGTGCCTCACAGTGATCTCTCAAGGTGAGTGAAGGCAATCCAACGGATGGGGAAACTGAAGTGTCAGGAACCCCTTGCAGGCCCCAGCAAGTCAAAGCCTAAGAAAGGGAGTGACAAGCTAAGAGCTGTTCAATCCAACAGATTTAACTCCTGATGCGAGTGCATTCATTTTTGAGTGGAAAAAGTATATGTAGGGAGACACATTGGTTGGAGGTAAGTACTGGGGGGAAATATAGGAGGCAAATTTAAATCAAACCTGTCTTTACTATGCAGCCAACTCAAAGCATGACAAAGTGGATTCTAGAAATGTTACCAATAGTCCTAAGTAGGGAAATATTCTATTTCTCTAATAAGGAAAGTGCTTTCATCAAAATTGAAAGGCAAAAGTAATTTCAAAGACAGTAACCACACAGACTACATTTAGTTCCAGCCGAAGAAACAACAGAAGTTCAATATCAGACTACACCGTGAAATAGTCAGATGTGTTCCTGTGGCTGCAGGGATAACCTATACATTGCCCAGGTAGATCTGAATGGAGGCATCTCTGTCAATGGCCTGACATAACCCTAGACTCAGAGAGCCTAGATACTCATTGTACTCTCTTTAAAGTATCATGTCACTTTACTGCCTTACAATATTCTGGGTAGAGATCTCTTTTTTCATCACAAAACTTTTAAATTTTTATTAAACTCCTCCAGCAAGATAACTTTTTAAACAAATTACTTTGGAAGTGGTATAAGCAAATCTGAGATAAAAAATTAAGATGCATCTCATGTTACTTTTTATTTTATAAGGGCATTTTTAGCAGCATTTTTTTTCCTCTTTAAAATCTTGATTCGATCCCATTTGCCATCAGTGAGGTATAAAAAGGCTGCACAGCATAGGAGAGAGACCATTGACAACCTTGTCAAAAAGGAGGTCATATCTCACCATGCTAACTGCAGTTAAGAATAAATTTCAGATACCAGGATTCTGCTTTTCAGAGCTTAGCTCATGTTGTTTCTATTGTGAATGTAGCCCACTCAAAGCTAGATTCTTCTTCTTTTAGCCTTATTATGTTTGCATCTGCCTGTGGCACTGGAAATTTGGTTTCAGAACTCAGGCCAACCTGAATTTGGATCCCAACTTACAAGCTAGAAACCTTGAGCTTTCCTCCATTTTTATGTTTGCTTTCTCAGAGATTTCCTATACTTATCTATTAAAAATGACATAAGTTTATTATTATGAAGGCAAGACAAGAGCTATGTTAAAGCAAATAGTGGATGGTGAGTGACACCATGATCTATCCAACTGCCGGAAAAGACCCCATCCTTGACTTCCTCTCTCTCAAATCCAGTTACTCCTGCCTCTCACCCTCACTTCCACTGCTTCATCTCAGGCCATTGGGTCACCCTATCATCTCACCCCCTTACTTCTGCATTCTCTGTGTTGCCACCAGATGTGCTATCTCACCACAATGTGATCCTGCAGTTGCCTGCTTTGACTCCTCCAGTATCCCTGCTTCACTCAGGATAAAGGCAAGGCAGCTCATTACCTGGCTCCTGTGCACCTGCCTCTCGTCTCACCTCCAACATCCCTTAACCTACCCCTCAAGTATCCCCTTATCCCTCCCCCCAACTCGCTCTGCTCCAACTATACTGGACTTTAGCATTAGTTAATATTAGAATTAGAATTGTCTAAGATCTAGTTTAAGTGCCACCTCTTCTTGGAAAACTTTCCTCATTTGTCCATTTACTCCACCAAGTCTGTGTTAAGAGCCCCTCCCAAAGTCTCCCAAAACATCTCATGCTCCCCTTCATCCTAGTACATGTTTCTCTGGGTAGTGAGCATCTGTGGCCACCTTCCAGATAAGAATGGTCATTTTACCTTTGTAATCCCAACAGCTAGCACAGGGCTTGGCATGTGGGATGCACTTTATGATCATGAGTGAAAAAATGAATGCACAGTATGAAATGTGTAGTAGGCATGCAATGAGTGTTACTCTGGGTCTTTTCTTCTTTACCAGAGTCAAGAAATTTTTGAAATGGTGACTGTTCTGCAGGAATGACTTTGAAGTTCTGTCTTCCTACTGTAGATCCCAGGACATAACTGCCTACTTTCCACCCCTCTCCTTTCCTCACCCCATATCCCACATCCCACATCCCACATCGGCATCTCCCAAATCTCAGAGAGAACCTTTTAACCAATGGACCTTCTAGACTACATGTGTCAAACACAAGGCCCACGGGCCAAATCCGTCCCGCCAGGCCTTGCAATGTGGCCCCCACCGCGCTGTCATCACTGCACTCCGCTGCGTTTCCATCACAATGACAGTTTATGACTGTTCAGTAAACCATTCGGCCCGCGATTTAGGCTGGATTTTAGATTTTGGCCCCTTCTCTGATTGAGTTCGACACCCCTATTCTAGACATTGGACCCGTAGACTCCCCAAGAGCCACTTGGGAGCTTGTTAAAATACAATGCCAGTGCTCCACCCTCCCTGCGAGTCTGGAGTGGAACCCAGTGATTACAGTTTTCAAAAGTTCTTCCCAAAGTAATCCATAAGATGTAGCCGGGTTGAGAACTACTGCCCACAAGTCAAACGTATAGTTTGACAGAGAATACAGAAGTAAGAGGGTGAGATGAGAGGGGGACTTGTGGGCAGTAGTTTAAGAGCCCAAAAGGCAACACCGCTCACTCTGTGTCTCCTTCCCCTGGGCCCTGCAGACATGCTGTCGCTGTCCGGAGAGAAAACAAAAACGTGGGCGTTTTATCTCTCTGCTTATACCTAGTGTTGTTCCAAAACAATTTAGGGTGCCCTGAGATGATAGTGCCCTATCAACAAATGGGAAAATAGGACATCTCTATTAGATGGCCAGTCCTTCCTCCTGTAAAGACTCTACTTTCTGTTACTTTGAACGAGATTCTTCCGCAATAACGTATCTGCCTTTCCTGACACTCTTCACAGAGTTGTACAACTTGGGACCATGATGCTCCAAGGGAACTCAGCAATGCCTCGTGCTGTCAGTCTGTGTTGCTATGACTCCACTTACACTGATAAAATACTAGTCGGTCAAATGTATTATGAGCAGAGGGGAAAGTACTGGAATTAATAGTGAATAGAGGATCCTTTTTAATGTTCATCATGCTAGGTGCGTGGTCCTCTTTTTAAATGATAGCAATACAAAGTAAACGTATTGAAAGAAAGGAAGGAAGGAAGGGAGGGAGGGAGGGAGGGAGGGAGGGAGGGAGAGAGAGAGAGAGAGAGAGGAGAGAGAGAGAGAGAGAGAGAGGAGAGGGGAGAGAAGAAGAGAGAGAGAGAGAGAGAGAAGAAAGAGAAGAAAGAAGAAAGAAAAGAAAGAAGAAAGAAGAAAAAGAAAGAAGAAGCCGGACCGTTTGGCTCAATGAAAGACACGCAAAAGGACTGAGCCTGGGTCTCCGTAAATGTACCTGTTGCCATACCCATGGAGGTGCAAGACAGCTGATCGATGACTTTCTCTCTCATCGATGTTTCTAGCTCTCTATCTCTCTCCCTTTCTCTCTGTATAAAAATCAATAAAATATATTTTTTTAAAAAAGAAAGAAAGGGAGAGAGACAGAGAGAGAAACAAAGAGAAAGAATCAGTTTGGGTTTTCTCCCATTGTATGATCCAGAAAGAGTTAAATTTTCGATATTGTTTTATTTCAACATTTTTCTATTTCTCATTTTATTTTCCTTGTATTTTACTTTCAGGGTCTTTCCCTAAGGGAGTGAAGAGAAAGTGCAGTTTTGTTTTGATTGTATTACTTTGGGAAATCCCAGAAATTTCTCCTGCTGCTTTTTTTTTTTTTTTTCTTCTGAGGAAACTAAAATTCCAAAATCCTAGAAAGAGGGCTGCCTTCCATATCCTTTTTGGGAAATCTGGAAAAGGAAAAGTTGAGAAGTCCCAGAGAAATGGGCTCCTTACTTTTTTTTCACCAAAGTGCTACCAACTTTATTCTGCAAATGTGATTTCTGGAATTCAGTGGGCAGGTCTCCACCACACTGCCCTGGACCCATAACTGAGACACTGATCAGGACTAGCATGATCCTGGATCCCGTCTCTGACTCCTTCCCCAAGTCCCCAAGGCCATGAGGGTTTGGGATTATTTTTCTTGTAGAGCAACCAGGAATACTAGCCAGACCCCTCACAGGAGCTCATTTCCTCTACTGCTGCTCATGAATGGAGAGCCCAGGCTGCATGATGAACCTAGAAAGACCTTATTTGACAAGGAGAGCCTCGATTTTAAGTGTATCTCAGGCTATTTTACTAGTATTTTCTCCTTATTCTGACAGTGGCCACCAGCAATAAGCATGACTAAATGGGAATGATCTCAAAGCACACCCGTCTTAGTATAGGAAAGCCCCAGCAACACAAATAATATACCAGTTATTGGGCCTCCCCCACCTTAGTTAGGTGGCTGGAGAACTGTTTCTTCTACACTCCTCCGCTTCTAGCAGTCTTCCTAATCCCACACTGTGGTCCCAGGGGGAAATCATTGTGCAATTGCACGTATCCCCAGCAGTCCTTCTTATGACTCAGCTACCAGAAGACATGCATGAAATTCTTGGAGCACCTTCTCTGCTAGTCCTCTGTTTTTCCTTGACATGCCCATAGTTTCCAAACCGAAGTGGGTGTGGAGGGAAATATCCTCCCCCCACAGCCATCACACCCAGCTATTAGGGCACAGAACAGTGCTGCTTTGTGATTTCACTTTTTATTAGCCCCATATTTTAACAGCCCCATCTTCTAGGACTCTGGCCCTGGTCCAAAGAGGGAGGATTCAGAGGCAATGAGGGTGCCAACTTCCGTTGAGCCCCTTGTTTTAACAGTTTCTCTCAGGATGAGTTACTTCCTCATTTAACAATTTTGAGCAGGCTTGAGGGTGAACCCTTCGTCCCCAAGGATTTAAAGCCAGGAAGCTGAGGACAGCTGGGTATTTCTATCCAGCCATTTCCCTTCCCCATGAGACTTTTTCTGGGGGTAGGGAGTCCTTAGGAATACTACTTGTGGGAAGTTATGTTTAAATTTGTGGTAGGCATATTGCTTAGGCCCTCATCCTGAGATTTCTTTCACTCCATTCCCTACCTCACCATGTTTACATTAAATAGTAGTTCACTCATTCATTCACCCAACAAATTTTATTGAGTACCTCATATGTGCCAGGCACTGTTCTGGGTGTTTGAGCTATGTCAGTGAACAAACTAGGTTAGAAATCTTTGCCCTCATAGAGCTTCATCTAGTGAGACAAACAATAACAAAACAAAATGCAAAACTTATATAATAAATTAGAAGATGTGCTATAGAAGGCATAGAACTGAGTAAATGGATCAGAAGTGAGGGAGTAGGGTGCAGTTGGGGAGCTGAGTGCAATGTAAATAGAATGCTCAAGGTATGACTTAGTGAAAGGGTAAGATCTGAGCAAGACTAAAACCAAGTGAGTGACTTAGCACTTTAGCATCTTGGAGATGAATTCCAGGCAAAAGAATAGCCAATGAAAAAATACTCAAGGAGGGAAATGGCAATAAGAAGAATGCAGATGGAACAGAGTGAGAAAAGGAATGGAAGCCAGATTATACCCCTTGGAGGTCTTTGCCAGGCCTAGGATGTTTGTTGACCATTCTCATACACTTCATATTCTCGGCATTGTAAAATAAGTTCCATGGTAGGAATAATAGAGACTCACAAGTAATTCAAAACTCTTTTTTAGCCAAGAATGTCAATATCTGTTTCAACGAAAATTATATCAAAAAGGAGGGACAGATGTAATACTCTCAGCACAAAAGATTTAAAAAAGAAAAGGAAATTGTATCAGAACAACAATATTATTTTATTTTCATCCCTTTTCTTTTCCACCCCTCCTTTCGGGACCTGAATAATCTACCCATAGAATGTCCACTCACATTGCTGACATTTTGTTACAATTCTAAAGAATTGGCTTTAACCCTGAGGTCACACAGAGATGAAATTTCAGGGGGGTAAGTTTGATCATTTCAAACATCAAGTTTTACATGGGTAGCTATAGAAAAATAATGCCTCCAGAGAAACAGGAGGTCCAAACTAGGAGCAGCCATTAACAACACTTGACAACTTGGAAAAACCAAGGACATACAACGCCAGAGCCCACAGCCAATCCTTCGCAAGTCCCTTCAGTATTTCTCTCAAATATATCCCCAGTCAAACCACTCACCCCACCTCAGTACTATTATACCACTCAAGCCTTCAATTCTCACATTGACTACCACAGCTCCTAACTGATATCTTACTGCACTGACCTTCCTCCCTCCTGGAGAGGAGGGGCTCGCTGAGCATGGCATTAGAGAAGATAGGCAGGGCCAGAAGATTTGGGGTGACCCTGAAAAGCCACAGGAGGCGTTTGGATTTTTTTTCTGAGTGAGATTGGAAACCACTGTAGAGTTGTGATCTGAAAAATAAAATTATCTGATTTAAGTTTTGTTTTTAAGTGCTCTAGTTGCTGCTTAGAGAGTTGACTGTAGTAAGATTTGGAGTAGGGAAACCAGCCAGGAATCAGCTATGGCAGAAGTGAACAAAGACCTTGAGTCTCTCTTGCTTTTTCCTTAAAAACTCCAACCTCCTCCCTCACAATCTTGGCTTTTTCTGTACTCTTGGTCTTAAATACTGTTCTCCCAGATCGTTATATGCCTTCTTCTCTCCTTTTATTCCTGTCTTCACTTAAATGTCACCTCCACAGAGGCTTTGCCTGACCACTCTATGTAAGACAACCCCCATCTCTGCCAGTCCTTCTCTATCCTCTCACTTCTCCCCTCCCATTATTTATTAATACCTGCTATTTCTCATGGGTGTCTATCTTCTACACGAGTTTACGTTCTATGGGAGCAGGAACCTTGTCTGTCCTTTCCACTGCTGTAGCTTTAACACCTGGAACTGTGCCTAGCACAGAATAAACATAACAGAAACTCAGTAAACATTTGTAGTGTTCATGGATGGATGAATATGTTTCTTTGTTCATAGCATGGTCTGACACAAATTAGATGGGAGCAAGTTGTTTAGAAAACACTTAAGTTTCCAGAAACAGGAGATAAAGTCTAAAAGCACCAAAGATTCCTGGTATATAATAATCATTCTGTTTTATTGAGGGCTGATATATCCTAGGCAGCAGTGTGAGTTCTACTTAGTCGGTCTGATTTAATCCTTCAGCAGCCCTGAGTAGATATTGTCCTGATTTTACAGACGAGGAAACTGAAACTTGGATACTTACCACTACGGACTCTTTGGAACACTTGTAAGCTCATTGACTTTCAATTCAGAGAAGCCCTTGAAACGGTGGCTTACCCTTGAAAAAGAAAAGTTGCTGATAGGCTTGTTTAGAAGCTGGAAAGTTGTTATAGTTTTAAAGCCTAAATTGGACCTGGTGTCAGCTGATCCGATGACCTTCCCTTTTTCTATCTCAGGTAATCCGGTAATCTCCCAGTAATGAGCAAAGCTTGTACACTCCATTAATACTGGGTGCAGTTAGACAACGCTGCTGCCAGCCTCAGGTGCCCAACAGGAAGCCGTAATCGACAATACAGATCTGAGCAGGGCAGTGTGGTCACAGGCCGGTCACCTTTCCATCTCTTTTCACAGGGCTGCCCTCATTTCCTGCTCACCTCCTCTTTGGCCAATGGCTACTGCCCCAGACGGGACATTTTTAGGTTCAATTCTGTTCCTAACCCATATGATTGCTGAGATAAGTCATAAATACCTCACTGAATCTCACCAGAAAAGTAAAACAGATTTCTCCCTCTATTCTTTATTCCCAGAATGGGCTGATATCCTCCCAGATAGGTGAAGTTTCTCATAGAAAGAGTGTGTATTTCATCAAAGTAATATTGTGAGCTTCAAATTCAGATTTTTAAAAGGCACTGGTAGAAGTAAATATTTGCCAATTTGCTGCATCCTTAACAATGTAGTCATAATATGATCGATTTAATTTTCATCAAAACATATATTACTATGTTTCTAAGTATAGAGACAAGGAGGGTCTCCTTCTGAAAATATTGACTATGTATAACTGAGTTTTACTTTAAATTGTCCATAATTAGAATTTGATGTTTATTTTTATCCCTTTGAACACTCCAGAGAAAGTTTATATTTGTATCTAGTACCCTAATAACATTAGTATGTCCCCCCCTTTGTATGAATTTGAGAGAGACAGTGACTCACCTCTTCCCATCTTTAGGCCATATTTTCTATCCTGAAGGGGTTACCTTTTGTAAAAAAAAACAACAACAACAAAACTGGCATGCCTTTTTTCCTTCTGCTCTTTCGTTAGTGAAACAGCAATGGATTCTTCCTGAGAAGCTCATTGTTTTGTTAAAAAAAAAAAAAAAAAAAAAAGGAGTCCAACAAGCAATTTGCTGAAGAGCAGAGATTGTGGTCTCTGGAGAAAAATGTCTCAAGATCACCTTTTAGGGTAAGTTAGGAGGACATGGGTCTAATTCTGCACATCTAATGGTTAGGGCTTTCTTTTACTTCAGGGCCTGAGGCTGTTTACAAATAAGAACAGACCAAGGTGGTACCCTGTCCAAGATAGTACTGTGAGGGGAACTATGGTCTTTTGGTTAATGACCTATTTGAAATAATACACCACCCTTGATTCAGAGACAGAATTTCCACTGGTGCAATGCTGAATTGGGTGGACCAGTACTGAGGACTATGATGAAAACCCTTCACAATGGTTTCCAAAGAATGGGGGCCAGAAACACTAAAACAAAGTCACACTCTCACAGAGCTTCGAGAGAAAGTACTCCCAGCATTGAGCCCCCTTAGAAAAAGGCTGCCCTGGCTCCATGGTCCTAAGCACAGCCCTGGGAACCATTAGAGAGCAGCTCTGGCAGATCTCAGCTGACACATGAGTGAATGGCAGGAGGCAAGGGAAGGAAGCCAGGGCCCACCCCAAGTCAGACTTCAGAAATACACAGCTTGACACACACATGCATGCAAACACACACACACACACACACACACACACACACACATACACACACACACTATTTTTAGGAAAGCTCATTTCACATTTTTATGATAAGCAAATATTGTAGCAATAAATTGTCTCCTCTTCTCATAGAGATGGGAAAGATGAAAGCTTTCTAAAAGGAACAAAAGAGTAGAGACTTATACTCCCACATCTGCATGTGCTCTGTGAATGATCAGCTGATAGACACAATCAAATATCAGCTTTTGATTTCACTGTATTTGCTGTGCTTTAAGGAGTCCTGAGTATGGTATTTAGTGGACTTCCGCGGGGAAGGTAGAGCAGCAGTAAGGGGCAAAGGTGAAAGGATGAACTATGATCTAAGCTTGTCCATTTCTTCCTTAACATCACCCCTCTCCCCATGTCAAGCATTGGTAATTCTGAGTCATCTCCCACAATTCATCATCCCGAGCTTCGTCACCCTCACCCTTCCCCTGGCGGTTCCCTATCTAGTAATGCTCCTCCTCTGTATGTCCTTCTGACTCAGTCTTTCCTATCACCCAACAGGAACTAAAACATCACCTCCTAAGAGAGACTCTGCATGACCAAGTATTACCTCTCTGTTTTATTCTGTAAAATATCCTGTTTATTGCCCTCATTGTCCTTTTTCTAACTTGTAATTCTTTCAGAGATGTTTAATGCCTCTCTCTCAGGCTAGGGATCATATCCTCTTTATCACCATCCTGCACTCAGCCCATGACTGCATGTGGAAAGCATTCAATAGCTATTTGTGGAATGAATGAAAATGTTTGGCTGAAGTCCCACCTTTTCTGTTTCAGTTCACAATCTTTCCCTTTTCTGACTTGATAAAGTTCTTGAAATGATTCTGCATTCTGGTTGTGTAGCACTTTATTGTGTCATCTTTCTTCATTTACATGCTACTTGGATTAGGGACCTGATTTTCTACTCTTCTTTTTGCTCGAGCCTATGACATTGATCTGGATTCACTTATCTTAAAATTACTGTATCAGAAATGTTATCTTCATGGAATACAGGCCTCTTGCTCCAGAGTGGTCCTTTCCCCGTAAACTCTCTATAGAACTTTAGACCCAATGCCCAGATACTACTCTAAGAAAACGCCATGAATCCCAGGCCTTAGTTGCTGAGTATCAGGAGTAAGCTGTCACCTTCAGGAAAGCTGGTTTGCTTATGGAAGTCTTGAACTTCATTATAAACATTGCTCATTTCAGGCAGACTGTGAAAAATCTAAACAGCTCTAAATTAAGAGCTGATTGTAAATTATTGCAGATTTCCTCCTAGTCCTTCCAGATTATTTGTTTAAAGGGATCTGGTAAATACCAGATCTTTATTATGATGACTAATGTCCTGCCAACAGAAGAAGGGAGAAAAAAAAAAAAAACCTTCAAAATAAGTCTGCATGGAAATGCAGGTGGCTCTGCCCAGCAGTGCAGATTTCCCCCCAAGGCAGCCTGTCACTTCTAAGCTTTGGAAAGAGCTCTTTTAAGATTGGAACTTGCTTTCAAAATTGCTTTGACTTAGAAGCCAAAGCCTGTCGTCTTGCTAACATTTGCTCTGTGTTGTCAATCTTTGGTGGTCAGCAAAATGACCCCCAAATGACAGAATCCAAATGAATAATTCAGGCATTGAACTTTAGAGT
Organism: Pipistrellus kuhlii; assembly: GCF_014108245.1. NCBI lineage: Eukaryota > Metazoa > Chordata > Mammalia > Chiroptera > Vespertilionidae > Pipistrellus > Pipistrellus kuhlii. The sequence continues at coordinate 35,843,367 of NW_023425405.1, read as the reverse complement.
AGATGCTTGATTCTTCAAGATAGCGAGTCCTACCACCTGTCAGATGCTTGGAATGGGATGAGGCATAGGAAGACAGCAATGTATAAAATGAAGTCGGGGGGGGGGGGCATTTAGCTCAGCATCAGTTCCATATTTCCAATTCAGCCAAAATGGGAACTCACAGGCCTGGCTCCATTTTTACTGGAGGAAAAGGGGTGCTAGGAAAGAAAAGAGGCATTAGCTTTTCATCAGAGCCTTAATCATACAAGATGTCCTAAAACCTCAACTCTAGTGAGTCAATAATTTCGAGATTATATTTGTGATGTGCTCTCTTTTTTAAAATGATTTCTATTGATTTAAAGAGAGAGAAAAGGAGAGGCAGAGAGAAATAGAAACATCAATGATGAGAGAGAATCATTGATCAGCTCCCTCCTGCACTCCCCCTACTGAGGATTGAGCCTGCAACCCAGGCATGTGCCCTGACAGGGAATCAAACCCATGTCCTCTTGGTGTATCCACTGAGCTATACCAGCTGGATGTGTGATATGCTCTCTTAATAGCTACACACGCACACACACCACCAGCAATACCACCAACACCACCACCACCAGCAGCACCACCTCCTCCTTTTCCTCCTCTATCATATCTCCAGGAATCAAATTAATATCTCACTCTACAGGTAATTCCAATCAATTCCTAAATTACTTTTTCTCAGGAGAGTCTCTCAAGAAATCTAAGTTGAGCTTCACTTTGAAAACATTTACCAGGTCTCATTCCCATATAAGACAAACCTGTATACTGAGTGGGTATGTAATAAAAATGAAGTAATGAAAAAAGTAACCATTGTACTATTTTTAGCACTGCTATGAACTGAATTGTATCCCCTCAAAATTCATATGTTGAAGCCATAACTGCCAATGTGATGGTGTTTGGAGATGGGGCCTATTGAGAGGCTGTTAAGGTTAAGTAAGGCCATAACAACAGGGCCTTACTCCACTGAGTCTGATGTCCTTTTAAGAAGTGACACTAAAGAACTCTCTCCACACATGCACAGAGGAAAGGCCATGTGAGCACTCAGCAAGGAGGCTGTGTGCAAGCCAGGAAGGAGGCTTCCCCAGAAACCAACCCTGGCAGCACCTTGACCCTGGACTTCTAGCCTCCAAAGCTGTGAAAAAGTAAATTTATGTCGTTTAAATTGCCCAGTTGGTGCTATTCTGCAGACTAAAACAAGCACTTACCCTTGCTTGGTGATCACCAAGTGCTTCCTATGCCTTATCTCATTTAATCTTCACAATAACCCTGTAAGTCAGGCACTATTATTGCCCCCATTTTAAACATGAGGAAACTGAGGCATAGGAAGGTTATGTAACCTGCCCAAAGTCACGCACAGTGTCATATCTCTGTGACTCCAGATGAATATTAGAATAAGTAAATGAAAATAAATATCTTTAAAATATGTCAAGAATTAATTTTTTTCATGGTTGGTATGCTTTATTATTATTTCTCCCATTCATATCCCTGGATTTTTGTTAGAAGTGCCAAATTGACTTTAACTTGTGTTAATAATCTAAATTAACTAATGTAATGAGCTCATAATGCTCATCTCTAATGAATACCCACCAAGGAATAGTTACATTACTATTTTTTCACACTGTCATGCTTTTAAGGGATGGTGTGGTTTGTTATTGAGTATAAAGTAGTGGGTGGATTTAAATCTTTTTATTAAGCAATGCTGTCAAGTACTGTAGTTATAGCTGCAAATCTTGACTCATCTGGTAGGAAATGTGCTCCCAATTCTAAGAAACCTGTTCCTTCCTTAGTGCATATAATTTAATGGGAGGAACAAGACAATAAAAAAAGTCTTGAAATAAATGTTTTATTTAGTGTACCCTTCATTTGCCCAGAGTACTAATGGGATATGTAGAGGACCCGTGGAAAATAGGACTTTAAGAATGTAATCCATTTACAGGTCACCAAAATTGCAATAAACCTGAATTTTGAGTTAGGCAAATGTAGCTCTATTTATACTGTTGCCACTCACTACTAGTGTAGCCTAGACAAGTTATTTAACCCACCTGTACCTCAGTTTCACTGTGTATAAAATGCAAATAATATATCAGCCTCCAAAAGTGAGTATGAGAATTAAATGGAATGATGCTATAGGAAGCTCAGCGTTTGCATAGCAGTACATGTTCAACAAATGTTAGTCATAGTTATTGACATCTGAAACAATTTATTTATCTAGCCATTCAGCATCCTGGCAAAACTCTTTTTGGCTCAGGGGCATAATCAAAACAGACCCTGTAAGCACATACCATTGAGCCCTCAGAAGATATACTGAGGGGGGAGGGAAGGAAAAAGAGCTAGTTGTAGGGGGGGGAAATCATTTTCAAAATGGAGAACTATTCTTTTCTCACTCCCAAGAGACTTGCCAACAATAAACAGCAAAAAGTAGGAGATGATTGCACTTTACATAAGAGACAGCTATTTATAAAAGAGTTTAAATGATGCAAAACAAACACCATCAGGTCCACCAGCGCAGCACAGACAGGGATGTGAGCCAGTCTAGCGTTGATGAGGATGCCTTAAGAATACCACAGAAAGTCATTAGAGTACATTTAAGCCCAGTCACATAGACCCAGGCGTTATTAACACCAACTAAAGGCCTGAGAAACCCCAGGCTTAAATAACAGAAACTGGCTAAGTAGCAAACACATGGAAAATCATGACCCTCAGTGTGGCTGCTGGTGGTCATCAGAGTCCAGGTTGCCCTGACATCAAAACATCACCTTGGTGCCCACCCAGGTGGTTCAGTGATTGAGTGTTGACTTGCAAACCAGGAGGTCATGGCTTGATTTCTGGTAGGGCACATGCTTGGGTTGCAGGCTCGATCCCCAGCAGGGGACATGCAGGAGGCAGCTGATCAATGATTTTCTCTCATCATGGATATTTCTATCTCTCCCTCTCCCTTCCTCTCTGAAATGAATAAAAATAAGTTTTTTAAAACTTTTTTTTTTTAATCACCTTGGTGATTCCAATCGGAGAAAACAAACAAACAAACAAACAAACAAACAAAAAAGCCTACCTATGGCAGGTTGTGTGGCAGTGACAGTTAACTGTTCTCCAAAATGTGAGTTTCCCCTTTGTAATGCACAGTTGTGGCAAAATACAATAGGTTGCACAGCCAGGAATATCATTTCTAAGACCCGGATGCATCTTGGCAATGTCGTATGCCCGAACTCTAGCTCATGGAGTGTGAGTAGAAGTGATGTGTACCACTTCCAGGGCCTGCTCAAAAAATCTCCCACACTTGCCTCACAATGCTGTATTCGTCCAGCATCCTGACAAAGAAAACCACCGCAGTGGCCTTGAAAGCCAAATGCAGAGCCTCCATCAACCTGGTCCCTGAATGACGAGATACCTCCTCCTCCATTTGCATTAAACAGTTCAGGACATTTTCTGGGCAAGAAATAGCTTCTTTTGTTTGTGAGTCCTTATACATTTTAGCACCTGCTTGTTACAACAACTAACATTATTCTGACTAGTACAAATTATAAATATTTGATGCATGTATATCATTAGAGAGATATACCCAAAGTTTTAAATGTTTTTTTCTATTGTTCTCTTTTTCTATTCTAATATGTACTGGGGGGACATTTCAGGGATGGTTATTGAATATATTGAATGAATGTCTGGCCTGATTGACCTATGACATGTAAATTTATTTCTCTTTGCCTTCAATTCCTAAAATCTATCATTAGCATCAGAATATTAACATGTAGTGAGGATGAATAAAATGATATCTGGTATTTCACTCTGAGCTCCTTGGAGTAAAAAATATAATAAATTAAGTACAGAATAGGCACAATCAGGTTTAATTTACCTATTAAACACAAATCCAGTAGAAATTGGGTTACATAAAACTTGAAGTTATCTAGAACCTAAGAATCCCAAGCCACTCCAATAATATACACAAGTGAATGTGAGTAGCATTATCTTATATATTAAACTAGTAAAATAGCTTTACTCCTCTTTTATAATCCTCATCTGAGGATGTTTATTATTAATTTATTTTTTGAGAGAGAGAGAGAGAGAGAGAGAGAGATTGAGAGAGAGAGAGAGAGAGAGAGAGAGAGAGATCTATGTGAGGATATCGATTGGTTGCCTTTTGTATGCACCTGATCCGGGGATCAATCCCTCAACCTTTTGGTGTATGGGACGATGCTCCAACCAACCGAGCCATCTGGCCAGGTAGCTTTACTTCTCTTTAGGAGATACCTTAATAAGTAAGAAGAGTCAGTAACTAACTATGCAATAATCATCTCTTTCATAGAAATATGAACCTCTAAGTTTGGTGTCAACTAGACATGTTAGGTGGTGACACCTAACAGTTTCTGTGGTGTCAGTTTGAGATGGACAGGAAATTCAATCTCCCGAAATATTTGAAAGACTCATCTAAAAAGAAGCACCTATGGGGTCTCCAGACCTAAAAGCCTAGAAGTAGATTTTCAAACATATTTTTAACTAATTTGATTTTATATTAATGTCTGTTAAAGGTGACTTTAAATTATATTTGACCCAGATTCCATAAAGGAAGACAAACACATGACAGCTTCGAGTTAGGCTGAAGTTAGCCATAATTGGAAGATGAGTTGTTTTTCATCTGAGGATCTGAACTTAGGGAAATCCCCAATCCTAGAACTTTGGCTCAGTTTAGCACTACATCATTCAAGATGCATCCCTTCATGCCTAGTTTTTTTTATACTGCGATGATTCATTCATCACAAAATACTTATTGTGCACCTGAGCTGTAAGATGAGGATTCAGAAATGGCTAAGATACAGCCCTGTTCTCATAGAACCACAACCTGACAGAGAAAACAGTCACATAAACATGTGGCCATAGGCATAACAAAATATCTAATACAGCTGTGCACAGTGTCTAAATGTATCTCAAGTTCCATCACTGTGTCATAAGACTGAAGGAGAAATGTTCTACATTTTGCCATCTGTGCTGTGAATTTAGCCTGAGGTTCTAAGATTGATGTTTACTTTAATTTCCCATTGTTCTATTTCACTTTGGCCAGACAACTATAACTATGGACCTTTCTTATAATTTGGAAATTTTAGATGCACAAGTTAAGAGACATCCATCTTGAATTGGCCAAAATTCTCATAAATAAAAAGTCTTAATTACACTATTTCTGACCTCTGACTCACCCATTTTACCACAGTGTTAAATGCCCAATGTCTCCTGCTGTTTTTCTTTTACATATTAATACTTGAGCCAGGAAATGTTAGTGGGAACATAAAGGCATTGAAATAAGTGATAGCCATCTGGCCAGGCAAACTTCCAAAAAAAATTCTTATGGAAGATAAGACCTTCTTTGGATGACACCTGTGCCTCAAGGAAATTGGCATATTATTATGAGCAAGGAAAAAATGTCATTCTACCACATGGGAGTAATTGTTAGCAGGCAAGAGATCATGTAATACACAGTAATTGTGGATTTCAAGGGCAAGATTCCAGACCATGATATAAGCGCAGTTGTCTCTCCAAGGTTAATGGGGTAATGTCCTTGCTTATTCAAGCTCAGACCTAAATTAACTTTGTAAACTCTGAGTATAGGTCTGTCTTTTGTCTATGGGAGTCAGAAATTAATGTTCTGAAGGGGAATGGAGGAGTTTGTTTAATGGACTGTTTGTCCCTCTTTCACCAGACTACAAACATATCCTGTTTTCCAAGACACCCTCTGAAAAGACACACAGAGAAGTGAGAATCCCTGCTGACAGCCTTTTTCACTTTGTTTAGAGAAATCTGTCGGGCATTGTGTTATAGGAATACCTGGCCTGCGTACAGCTCTGCTTCATCAGGGCTACTGCAGCATAAGGTTTAAATCACCACGTTCCCTAAGGCCAGGAAATCCCATGGCATTCCACACCCCTCACCCCAGACTCTCTATAAACCACCAAAAATGGCTGACTATTTCTAAAGAAAGGCCATTCAAATGAGTTTGGTCTTGTGGGGTGGGGATGACCCAAGGAATTGATTGACTGCCTTTTTAGTTTTCCAACTAACTTTCACCTGCCTGAAGGAGAAATGATCAGGTGATCTGTCCCTAGTTGAATGCTATTGTTATCAGAGTGAAGGAGGCTCCTTTCCACAGCTGTAGTGCCATATTCAACATCTAGTTGCTTGGGAGCAAAGTGATTCTTGTCTGGGAGTAGCAATGTTCAGTTATGACTTTGTAGAATACCCCTTGCTCTGTGAAGATACTGGCTGAGACAACAGTGGATCAGTCCTTGACAGAAGCATTCCAGAGAAGCAGGTGTACCCGCAGAGTGCCCATGACCCTGGGATTTGGAAATGGCTCATGTTGTTTGCTGATAAAAATGTCTTGTTTACTATAGTTCAAAAATGTTAGTTAGCATCCCAAAGTTTTGAAGTATACTCACCAAAAATAATTCCCATATGGCATATGTTGTCACTAAAGAAAGGTGAACCAAAACTTGTAGAACTGGGGGAGCCAGCAGAACAGGTCTAGTGCTGGTCTTAGTGCCTCCAACACTAAAGCTGCCATTAGTGCCAGATCTACCGTCCACAGACATGGCATTCCCAGATTTTAATATTCTAAATGACTGCATTAAAGTAGTTGCTTGTGCCATATTCTCACCTCAAGAAGGCTCAGAGGATAGCCAGGGACACAGACATGTACACAACTGATTTTATCATTGTATGATAAAGGTCAAGAATGCTGCCTGGGAATTTGTTTGGTGACCTTTCCATTCTGGCTGCACATGCCTGAGGCTCTGTCTAAACAATCTAAACTCAGGATCAATAATTGGTCAATGCATTCTAAAGGATTATGATGATGGTTGCACGACTTAACTTATAAAATTTAATTGTACACTTACAATGGGAGAATTTTATGGTATATAAAATATGCCCCAAGCAGCTGCCAGGCTGGGAGCGGCCAGGTCCGGAGTGGCCGGGCCCGGAGCAGCCAGGCCCAGAGCAGCCGGGTTGGGTGTGGCCAGGCCCGGAGCAGCAGCAGCCAAGCCTGGAGCAGCCAGGTCGGAAGCGGCAGTGGCCAGACCCGGAGCAGCTGGTTGTGGAGCGGACTGGGGCGGTGGAGGCCAGGCCCAGAGCAGCCAGGCCCGGAACGGCTCGCTCCTTGCCTGCCCCCGCCCCAGGGCTGCCTCTCAGACATGGCTGGAGACTTTTGCAGGAACTTGGGGGTCTGCTGGGTCAAGTGATGGGGGCTTGGATCTGGATGTGTTGAGTTGGTATAGCGCTGGGGTGTTGATCTGTGGGTGCCTTGTGCGGGGCCTAGATGAGGTTGGTTGACCTATTTGGAGGTGTCTTTTGTGTGGAGTGTATCTTTGGGCATGTGGAGGTATCGTTGATATGAGAGAATGCTAAGTAACTGATTTACTATCTGAAAAGGGATTTACTATCGGGGAAAGGGAGGGAGGAAGAGACTGAGCATGGACTGTGCACCTATGGATGGGGACAGTGGGGGAGGGGAAGGGGGCGGAGGGTGGGGTGGGAGCCTGGTTTGGGGGGGGGGGGAGATGAGGAACCTTTGTGATGATATGAACAATAAAGATTGATTTGAAATAAATAAAATAAATAAAATAAAATAAAATATGCCCCAATAGACATTAACAAATATAAACTGTAAATTTTGTTAAATAAATACCAATCTGGTATTTTCAGATATTTTAAAAAATATTTTTATTGATTTCAGAGAGGAAGGAAGAGAAAGAGAAAGAGAGAGAGAAAGAAACACATCAATAATGAGAGAGAATCATTGATCAGCTGCCTCCTACATGTCCCTTATTAGGGATTGAGCCCACAACCCAGGCATGTGCCCTTTACTGGAATAGAACCTGAGACCCTTCAGTCCATAAGCCAATGCTTTATCCATTGAGCCAAACTAGATAGGGCAGACATTTTGACAATTAGTTTGAATTAACTTCATGCCCAGTTCAATCATGAAGAAATATGCCATTAATGTGTCTCCTAAATGCCCCAATTTGTCATAAGAAATGATAAATTCTGTCCTGGATTTTGTACAATTAGCCATTTTTAATTCAAGATGAAGGTTTGTTTGCTCGTATCTCCAACTAAACACAAAATGTTTTTTAAAAAAATATATGCTCTGTCTCTAGACAACATAAGTAAAGGCAAGTATTTCAGTCATTGGAAAGAATAAGAATAACTTCACAAATAATAACAAGAAGGAAGGCTGTAAGCATTCCTTTAAGTATAATTGTCTAATCTTCTAACAAAATTATACACCTAAATTTTCTCAGAGGAAGATAGTACTTGTGTGTTTTTTAAAATATTTTTATTGATTTCAGAAAGGAAGGAGAGGAGAAAGAAAGAAAGAAACATCAAGGATGAGAGTGAATCATTGATGGCTGCCTCCTGCACACCCCTTACTGGGGGGTTGAGCCCACAATCCTGAGTATGTGCCCTTGCCTGGAATCGAACCCAGGACCCTTCAGGCTACATGCCAACACTCTATCCACTGAGCCAAACCAGGTAGGGCAGTACTTGATTTTTAAAAAAAAGAATTAGTCTCCTTAAGCTATAGGACCTATTTCCCTATCCCTAGATGTCTTAAATAGATGGGGGAAAGTGTATATCTATTTTAGCAAAACTACTCAACTTTTTGCTGAAAGAGAAAGATCCTTCTTTCTTTAATGTAACTTCTATTTTCACTGGTTTTAAATAATGACCATAAAATTTTAAACAGTGGGAGACCTTACAAAGCCAATTATCCTTTATTCAAGCTCTATGATCCTTGCCAGTGTATCTAAAACTAGATCAGACCCAAAAGTAACTTACCATAGAAAATTGTACTTTTCTTGTGGTCTAGGAAATCAATCAACTCTTAAACACTATTTCATCTATAATGTAAGGAAACCACTCTTTCTCTAGGGAATTCATGGGAGGCATGTGATGAATATCTAGAACCCTCCATTTGCTTCTAATTACTCTTATTATAAGAAAAGTTTAAGAGTAATGCTTTCAAAGACTTGAGTTTACAAAATTGTTTAGTCCTATTATTTGCTATTGTTCACTCATACACTGAATTAACTTTATGCAAAATGGCCTCACGGTTATTCTAAGGAGGGGGCGGGGGAGATAACAGCTAATTTCCAGTTATTATTTGATCCTCACAATACTCCTTTATGCCTGGTTATATCACTAAACCTTTTAAATAAATGGAAAAACGAAGCTAAACAAAGTTAAGTACCTTGGCCAAGTTTATTAAGCTAATAAACAGCAGAGACAAAATCCAAACCAGGACTGATTCTAGAGTCAGAGTTAACCATTCTTAATAGAGTAAGAAAAACTAAAAACCAATGAGTCTCCCATGAGACTCTGTCCTGGGGAAAACTTTCCAAAGGACACAATCAGCGTTTGCATTGACTCCGGAGAACTGAATTACTCTTAAGCCTACATGTAAAGGTTGTGCCAGAAGATATTGGCTCACAAAACAACTTTCTCCAAGGACTGACTTGAAGGAGTCTCCAGGGAGATGGGGTGTACTGTCTGTGAATTTCAGCCCTACAGGGAGCAGCCCATCCAAGACAGAACCTGGTTAGGACTAACAACATTTGTGACCTGTCACTTATTATGGAAAATTATAAATTGACAACAGCTTTCAACTGCTTCAGTTGGGTTATTTTAATAAGAACATTGTTCTCCAAATGCAAAGAGTGTCTCATTCTGTTTGGAAGGACAAAGCTGAACAGTACATTTTGACTGAAAATTCCCTAAACATTTTCTAGGAGCTCTTTCTTCCTGCTGGCAGAAGAAAACAAATCTATTTGGTTATTATAAGATGTTTCTTTTTCTTCATTTTATCCCCTTCCCTCCCCCACCCCACCCCCAAAGAAAAATAAGCTTTCCTGAGAAATCTGAAATTATTACATGCTCTTTTAGGCATTGCCACGTAATTTACACTTCTGGCAAAGATTCTCCCAGCAATCACTTGGGATATGTTTTCATTCAGCAACATTGGCGCTCTTATGTAATTTTGATAAATGTCTTATTCACTGGGAAAACCATGGTAACCCACTATCCTTTGGTTGTCCAACTGGACTAATTCAAGTTGAGGGACTTGAATTTCTGAGTGACTGGATAACAGTGTTATCCACGAAGCATGTGAGGTGGAGGTGAAACTCAGATGAATACACGTAAGGCCTCACTAAGCCTGGGCAAGGCGAGGGTTGCATGGCTCTCCCTACATTGGCCAAGTCCTCCAAAGCTTTCTGTTTCTCCATGTTGAAACTTGGCCAATCTTGTCAGCCTAGTGACAATGAAAAAAAAAAAAAATGAAACTCTGTTAATAGGATTAAACGATTTGGGGAGTAGAATGTTGTTACAGATGATTTATTTTGAAAGCTGATTTCGTTTTAGTGAAAACAAGTTCAACCCTTTACACCAGAGGCTGGGGTGCCAAACACAATCATTTTTAGTTTGAAAGATGTGATTGCTTTTTAATGTGGAAATTTCACAAGGTTACAAAGAGGGGGGAAATTAAACTCCTTTCATATAACAAAGTCACTTTGGGATATGGGTTACAATGCCCTGACAATGTCCAGATACCCTGACCACACTACAAGGCAGAAAGGTGGATCAGTTTGATTTACACCATTTCTCAGTTGTTTTTCTCTTATGCCTTTGAAATAGCCTAATAGTTTTTTTATGAAAATAAATAGAGTAGTAAGATATTCTAAATACTGTAATTATGCAGGTTCATGCAAGGACCAGAGAGATAGAGGAAACAAATACAGGTAAAGAAATTTAGTCTGTAGGTGTGTGTGTGTGTGTGTGTGTGTTTTGAATTCTTCTTCACTGAAACTATCTTATTTGCTTACTCCAGTTTGATTAAACCAATAGCGTGTCATTCAGCCTGTTCCAATTTAAACTGATGCTTTGCTTTCACCAGTTTCTATACCACATCCTTTTTTTCCTTTTCCTATACCTTTGGGGATTTTAAAGGAAATGAAAACTTATTGAATACATTTTTAAAATGTATTCATAGGATATGACTGAGATTATCAAGATGCTGGCTAGGTTTTGCTTCTGTTATATTCTTCAGATCTTACAATTCTTTGCTAATATGTAATCTAGAATGAGATTATTAGAAAATTATAATTTTCTACTGTTAAAATCACTAAATTGAGAATGATCAAAAATTTAAACCTCTTAGAGGAGAAGTGGCTATTGTGGAGAGTATATCTCTCCATTCTTAAATTAGGCTCTCATCCCTCGCTGGGGAAGATGGTGCCATAGGAGGTAATACAGAAAGGACAATATAGCAGCATTTTTTCAGAACCTTGGATAGAAATGACAGATACACCATGAAACCTTTTTGTCATTTCAGTAATGGGTTGTTATTTTTATGCCTGTGCATGTTGAATACATGTCATCCTGTTCTTTTGTGACTAACACGGGGAAGCAGATGAAGACGCCATATGATTGCAGGGCTGCTTGCAGAAGTTTGGCCAACAAAATTGTTATTGCATCTGTCGGAGCCAGCACAAAAGGACACAAGTCTAAGTGTTGAAGGAATTGGGACACTGCAAGAGGAAGGTGCTTGCCTTTTGTTGGAGTAAAATTTGGGGGAATGAGGTGGGAGTCTAAAAAACAAGCAAAGCAGATTAGAATGCCCAGTTTTGAATTTAAGCAAATCCTAATTAGCTCCTGGTAGTTCCCATTTACTACACCATTCATTTAGGACTCAGCCAACCCAGAACCACCAGACCAACTAATGCCATGTGCTGAGCATAAATGTCCTTCCATTTTCCTTTTTTAAAATTCTTCCTTTTCTATTTATTGTTGCTTCAGATCTCATATGGAAATATCTACATCGATTTTTTTTAACTTCCTAGCATCTGTTCATATCAGAAAGAGACTTAGACATGGTAAAATAAAATTGGGGTTCATTATGGATCAATATGCTTGAGGAAAGAGCTCTATTTATTGAGGGGCAACTGTGTTCCAACTATTTCACATACTTATTTAATCCTCACAAAACCTTGAGATAGATAGTAGTATCCCACTTTGCAGAGGGAGAAATTGAGATGCAGGGATGTTAAGATACCTCAAGTCCATCTACTCCAAAGCCTGCACTCATCCCACTGGGTCATTTTGCCTCCCAGCTTCACGTGAGGCAAAAGCCTAACTGTTCTCCTCACTGAGGACTGGACCTAGTCAATAATATGAGTCTAGTCATTTCTCCTTTTAGAACCCCAGAGTCCTTGGTTATGGGACTTGGGAGAAAGGCTTTGGATATCTTCCAATGGGAAAAAAAAGTGAAGCATAATGTTCTGTAGTCAAGTATATATGTGCCATGTGTGATCAAGTGCTCTTGGCTATGTAGTTTGGTTCTGCAAATAAGGCTCTGAAACAATTAGTAATAAAAAATATGACCCTATTAGTATATTATGTGCACAGTTCTTTTTGCCCTTTTCTCTACATTGTCACATTTAACCCTCTAACAACTTTATAACTAAGCAAGACAGAAAGTAGAAAATATGAATTAGAGAGGTTAAGCAATTTGTCTGTGATAACATAGACAAGCAAGAAATGGAAGTCTAAAACAGAGCTAGACTTTTATAACTCCTAAATCAATTATCACCACTCTGTGGTGAATACCAGATCCATATCCTACTTAACACTGGTGCCCTGAGGACACCATGCTGAATCAGAGCATCCCCTTAGCATTCTGTTCATCATACTGCTTACATTATTGGGTCACTCATTCCATATCCATCTACTGTGAGCTCTTTGAAATGAGAGACTGTCTATTTTGCTTTCTTTGGGGGGCAAAAACACATCTAATTTTCTAAATTGAACATAGTGCAAATTCTTAAGACCCACCACTGATGATTATCAACCTTTTGCTATTTTTGCTCTGTCCTTCATCTCTGTATTCTTGATACCTAGCATAATGCCTGGCACATAGTGGTGTCCAGTGAATAGCAGTTGAATTTAACAGTGGGATCCACAGTTATGAGGATGAATTAGAAAATTTCTTAACTAGTGCCAAAATAATATTACAGATTTATTTCTTTATTAGAGGCCTGGTGCACAAATTTGTGCATGGGTAGGGTCTGGCTGGCTAAGGGGTGATGGGTGGGAGGAGGGGCTGCAGGAGGTTGGCCAGCCAGCCCCACCCCCTGATCCAATTTCTAGTCCAACTCCCAGTTGAGGGGACAATTTGCATATTAGCCTTTTATTATATAGGATTCCTAAAGGTTTTGTGTCTGAGGTGTTTCAAAAGCATTTATCTATATTTTACTCTTTTATGGTATGATGACAATGGTGATCATAAGAAGGCTTTGTAAAATGGCATTTCTCATTATATTTCTTTTTAAAAGGTGAACTATACATGCCCTTACAACAATATCTCCACAATGAATGAGTCTTAGGGGGTATTGATTAATAGCTTCTTTAGTTAAAGGAAAGAAAAAAAAAACGGTTTCTTCTTGGATTTCAGTGGTTACTAAGACTGTGCGGTCTACCCAGAAATTTAAAAAAGAAAAAAAAACTGCATGAAACCAGACTCCAAGCTCAGGGGCAAGCATGCACACTGCACCAGAAACCATGCTATTCTGGTCCAAACGTACTAAATCCTCCTGTAATGTGTGGTCAAGGAGTTAAGTTTTAAAGGAAAATGCAAGCAGTCCAAAGTGGAAACCAAAGACGTCTGTCTTCTTCAACCTCTGAGCCTGCGACAGAACTCCATAGTGGAAGGTGTCTGAATGCTCCTCTTCAGTAATGACAGCCTCACTAAATGCTTCGAAGGAGTTAGAAAGGAAAGGCCAAGTTTGGGTTTGGAAAAGAGAGGAAGCAAACTGCCTCTGTGGTTTGTTATGAGATCCTGGGAGGAGCTTTGAGCATTACAAAGAGTCTTTCCTCTTCCAACCCTTCCAACCTCATCCTCAACCCCTCAAGGATTTCATTGTTTTTCACAGAAGTTTGCCCGCAGGCTGGGGAGGAAAGGCTGGCTGTAGAAGGGGACCCCTCTGCTCAGGTCTCCTTTGGCATGACCTATGACTCCAACCCCTATGGCAGATTGTAACTGTGCGATTAGAAGCCCTCTTTCATTGAGTATGTCTGCCCGAGAGGAAAAACTGCTTTGTGTGATGACTTTATGGCAAATGCTGGCAAAAGCTGTGCCCTGCATACTGAAAGGGAGACATTTCTGACCGCAGCTCATGAACCACACTTATTTACTCTGGCACATGCCCACTATTTGTTCATAGGCTTTCTGTCTCTACTAAATGCGTTCCAATTTTGGAGGCTAAATCATTGCCAGTAGTTTCCAGGACATTCTGCTAGGCTAAGCAAAATCACCCTGAGCGGTAGTCAGAAACCACTGGAGTAGTATTGTAAATACTGACTATTTGCAGAAAATGGAAGATACCTAACATCTTATCGTTTTTTTTGTGCTGCAAAATTTCCTAGGTCATATGGTACAGAAAGCCATGCATGGCACTAACAAGAAATAAGAGCAGGACACAAGGGCTTTCATTGTCATGAGAACTCAGAAATTGTACCTGAAACCACTTTAAAAGTTGGTCACAGCTGACACAGCAGAAAGTACACACCAAGGTCATGTTCAGGAGGCATGCTAGAGATTAGATGCAGCCTCGCCCGTAGCAGCCTCTTGAATGAATTTTAAAATGGCCATGAGATCTGAAAACCACGAAGCAATGCTATGAAGAACATAGTAATTCTCATGGGCTCCTTAGTAACCATGTTTTCATCCAATCCCATGTGAGCCATCGCTGTGGCCAGTGATAGCTTAATGAGTCACATTGAACCACGCTGACTTTAAGATCTGGGAAAACTGGAAAATCCTCCATTTGTAATAAAACTCCCTATTGAGGTGCTGAGTTCCCTATCTTGCCCCAGGCCACAACTGAATATATTTTATATATTTCTTTCTATCTATGTCTCTTTTGCCTATTTTCTACTAGATTAGTTTCTAACCAGAGCAGAGATTTTATTTACACGTGTACATTAATAATGAATAAAAGTGCATCCATCAACTTTGATATTGATGTATCAATATGACCGTGTATGTGTTCGGAAAGAAACTCCTAACGCAAACGCTCAGTATCTGCCAAAAGTAATGACTTTTTTTTTTTTTTTTCTGAGGTGGCTAAGCAGATTCTTGCAAGTACTTATGTTTTACAATACCTCTTGAGACGCTGAACCAAGTCTCTTTCATCCTAAGGGTGAAGCAAAAGTAAGTTGAAATAAGCTACAATTATAACTCCATGTGTTGGGATAGGAGGCAGAAGGAAAGGTATACATACCTCTATCCATGTGTGTTCTGTTAACGTTTCAGGCATGTTAACTTTGGGTAGTGGACAACGTGAAGGGGTCTAGGTAGGAACAAGGCCACCACATCAAACTGATAGTGGGATAGAGGGAACATTTGACACCTCCCGCCTTCTCTGCCCCCTGTCTGTTTTTAATTTTGCTAAATCATTCCCGTCTGGAAATTGTATATTTAAGTTGCCTCTCCAAAGTAACACAGAGGTACAGTGTCAGGGAGCTTGATCACAGAGCCAGGCCAAGAGAGGCAAACTCTGTAAAGGCCCCATGGGAGAAGTAACGGGTGTGTCCTAGGTAAAACGACACGTGCAGTAACTGAAGGTGGCGCTGGGAGACATAACATTTCTCTCTGGTGAGTGTAAGACTTTTCAAGTTTTTTTGTTTGTCTTTTTTAGTTAATATCCCTTTGCAAGTTCTGAAGGTGACTTCCTGGGAAATGTGAACTACCATGACATTTTACTAGAAAAGAGACTTCAAAGTGAGAAGATTTGTGCATCATAAATATGAAGATAATCGAAAAGGGGAGGAAACTGGTGACAAAAACTAAAATACGTGTTGTACGTATGCACGTGCAAAGAAACATGATTCCATGGAGCACATTGGTGTGAGTTTAAGAAGAAAAAAATTACCCTCTCTGCATATCCTAATGCCGCTCCCACTGACATCACTTAGATCTGTGTGGGGGAATTTGAAATTCACACATTCTAGGGATTGGCTTTTACATGTACATGTTTCTAAAATATATCCACATCCACAAGATGGGCCTGATAACAGTTTCATCTATAGAAACATTATGAGGCTCAAATGAGAGCAAAGCAAGTAAAGTGCTAAGCATGGAACAGACTCAGTACTCAAAAATCATCTGCTGTTATTTTGCAGAGATGTACACAAGGTGCAGTAAGGATAACCAATAGCTTCTTCTCTAGAAGGGAATAGCCTGAAGGCTAATTCTAAAGTGTTTTCATCTTTTTGTTTATTTTGCATATACATATTCCCCTGCTCAGGTTTACTGACCCTATGAATTTGGCCTCCTAGCAGCTTTTTGCACCACTGCAGCAATCTCCTGGCAGTGTCAATATCGTAGTTTTAATGACAGGAAACTGCAAGAATGGTGTGGGCTCACACACAGATCTGCATTGCATTTAGAAAAAAACTCTGAAGGGCACTTCTTTATGTTTTATCACCATTTGGAGGAATGATAAGATTCCCTGTTTACTCTTTTGCTAGTAAAGTAAATGCTGTTTATTACAGTTCTGTAATGGATTTACCTCATCATTTATCCAGAAAAATCCCTGCTTAAAACTGAACAGTTACAACTTTTGGTTGTTTTTTTTAAGCATCTTTCTTTATTTGTTATTATTTAATAGTTGTGGGTGCAGTGGAGAAGTTATCTAAAATGAGAGGACAATTAGCAAATGAATACCTGAGATTCGTGGTGCATGCACATGTGTGTGCACATGAACAAGAGCTGGAAATCCTTCGCCCTAGGTGTATTTATGCATATAAAAGACATGTGTTTGCATACAGAAACCATGTAATTATTAGGAACCAGCAATGACGTTCTTGAGTCTCATTGAAAATCACTGTAAGTCACATGGGGAATTTTCCTAAGAGTCCAAATCAGAGCTCTGCTCAGTCAATAACTCAGTGAATGTGTCCTGGCTAGGCTATGAAGATATTCAGAAAATCTTGGATTAGCATAGCAAAAATGAAACATAAACAGTGTCAAATAAAAATTGCTGTAGGCATTTTAAAAGTTATTTGGCTTAAGTCACTAAGTAATCAGAAATAAAGCATTGATGCTATTTTCAAAGGACAGAGAACAGAGTGAAGGTTTGATCAGAGCCATATAAGCACTTAAAAGAAAACAGCAAGGATTGTGCGGTTACATATTCTAAGTAAGCTGCAGGCACTTCTGAATCATTTGCCTTTCTGATCTTTTAGGATAAATCAGCCTGTTTGCAAACAAGGGTGAAGGCTGGGAGTGCCTGGGTGAGGGTGCGTGTGCACATGGGAGGGTGCATGTGACATGGAGGTGCCTGGATGAGGGTGCATGTGCACATGTGGCATGGAGAGTGCCTGGGTGAGGGTGCATGTGCACATGGGAAGGGTGCTGAGCATCCATTCTTGGTGTTAACTCTCCCAGGAGGAGAAAGGTATGTATAGTCAGCCCTCGGTCTTCCTGTTGACAGAGCGGTTAGGCATGTTCTCCGTCTGTCTCACTCCTTGCCAGTACCTCTTCTCTTAGCAATGATGAGACCTGGCTATGCAAAACAGATTCTTTGATTCTCCCAGGCTCAAGGGCAGGGCCTTCCTCACTCAGTGTAGGCATTTATCTATGTGCATAACTTTAAGGGGTTAAAAAAATGCGTCTATGTCCCCAAAATATTACTCCCATCAATTTACAACATAGATCATGAAGCTTCACCACTGAAAATTCACAGTGTTGAATTAAGGTACTGCTGCTCAACCATGGAAGTGTAAGCCTTCCTGCTACCTCTGTAGTAAGAGGGGCAGCATATTAAACTGTTTTACCCTTTGTACTTTCATTATCATTCAATTACCAAATAGCATCCCCTCCCTGGAAAAGCTGAAATAGATATCCAAAGGGATAGGACCATGATGCTGGTAGAATTTGATAGGAAATGTGGTCAACCTGAAAAGTAGATAAAGTCCAGAGCATAACAACTCAGGTGAGGGGCATAGTAAGGGGACCTTAAGTAACCAGGTTATGAAATTATACCTCTGGGCAGGGGAATTACAGGAGAGGAAGCACGGTTTCAAAACAAGTCATCATTGCCAAAGAACTGCTTATCAGCATTTCCCAATGTGGGTCCTGCTTGCATAGACCTTCCAGCAAAATATATTGTTAAAATTGTTACCTCTCTACCACAAGTCCATGCCCTACCCCACTCTCTGCCCCAAGTGCCCCACATGGCAGCCTGTGAACCACTCATGGAACAAGAATGTTCAAGGAACCTAGAATTCTTCAACCACATGATCATGTTTCAGATTTCCCAAGTCTGACACGCAAGCCCTCACCTTGGCACATCAATAAATCCTTGTCATATTGTTGGCTGAAAGACAGCAAGCAAATCTCTTAAGAACTGCAGAGATGAGTGCAGGCTACTCAACATGACCTTGCCAAGAGAAGATCCAGTACTTCCTGGGTAGTGCCTGCCCCATAGTTGGGAATAGGTCATTACTTTTCATCAGAAGTATACACACACACACACACACACACATCTTTTTCTAACTTACCAACTTCTTTCTTTTTGCAGACCTTTATTCTTTAAGAGAACTGCAGGTGTTTTTAATATGTAATGTATAATATGACCTATTACCATTACCCAAACGGAATGTGTTTCCGAAGACTAGAAGCCAGGCTATCACCCCACCCATTCCAACCACCTGATGCCACTACTTCCAAATTGTGGAACTTCCCCAATCACCTGGGACCGTAGGACTCTTGAGGTAAGTGCCCAGGCCATGTTTCACAAACAGGCCCTGAAACTCCTGGGAAAGGAGCTGTCCTAACCATTAGGAAAGGGGCTCTCCAGGTTTTGTTGTGGAACATCTAAGGAAACAAATGAGGTAGGGTGAAGGAGGTAAAGTTTATGCCTAAAAGAGGGAAAGGGCTAATTACATGTAAATTTTAGTTATTCAACTCAGTCCCTTACATTAAGAAGGAATTTCGGAGCCCAGTTGACCTGATACCTTCTTAATTTTGAGAAAAGTGTGTAATTTAAAACAACAATAGAGTGTCATTGACATTTCAGGGTCTATCAGTGTCTTACAATATAGCTGACTATGTCAATAATATTTTTTTAAAGATGTGTTTTCATTTTAAATGGAAAAGGGGGGAAAAGGAGAAAAACTCACAATGAACTCATATGTATATATGCACAATCCATAGACCCAGACAGTAGAGTGGTGAAGGCTTGGGAGAAGGTATGGGTGAGAGGGAAATGGGGGGAAAGGGAACATATGTAATACTTTCAACAATACAGTTTTATATTAAAAACTCACTTTAGCCACTTCATTTTATTTCATTTCTTAAGAAAACTACAATCAAGAATGATAAAGTCATTCAGCCTCTGTTATTGCAAATGTTCATAAAGTTTTACTAAGTATGTAATTTATTCTCAAAGAAACTGCATTAGGAAGTCAATGCACAACAAAATTTACAGAGAGGTTAAGAAATTGCCAAACAATCAGGTGAAAACAATTCAGTTCCCTCACTCACCTTTGAATCTTCATGATCCACATTTTTAAAAATCATTTATTTTTTTTAAACATTGAATTGATTGTGTCCTTTGGTGCTATGAGGACACACACAGACTTAGATGGAAAAAAAAAAGTGACCAATTTTCCAAAATTATATAATAAATCAAGGTGGTAGTGTTACTAGACTCAGCCAAGAATATAGTTGTCAAAACATTTAATCCAGAAATATCATTCCATTCATCAACTCAAGAAAAGTCCTCCTTGTGAACCACAGAAATTAAATAGTCTTAACAGAGATTATATCTAAGGAGGCCACCCAGATTCACCTTTCAGTTTTCATTCTCTGGCAGCACCCTAGAGACATTAAGTATCTTAGTCCAAAAATGTATATGTTTCATTGAAATTACGTATGTTGAGTTTTCCATCATCTGGGCTAAAGTTAAGAGTAAATCACAGACTCTTTCTGCCAGATAATGTTACTAAGGAAAAAAGTCTCTTCAAGATTCTTGTGGATTACATAGCCAGACAAAATGTTCCCTGTGCAAGGCTGTGCCTCTGAACAATTATGATGCTGACCCAGCACAAGCAATGTCTACATTTGGTCTTTGGAATCTGAGTAGGAAAGCTAAAACAAGTGGTCATTACGGAAGGGGGTTTTAATAATTGCTTTAATGGGACAGAGTGATTTTATGTGAAGGTCTTTGTGACAACTCAGGAAGAAACAATCAAAAGGAGAACTGTTTTTACAGCTTGTGACAAGGTAATACCAATAAATAGGAATGGCGCCTTGACCATTTATCCCAGAGACCCTCATTCTTAGGTTGACCATATAATTTATTGTCCAAACCCAGATTCTTTAGAGAGTGAAGCGGGATGCAATTAACAGTTACACTAGAATAACAGGTGTGAACTAAGACATTTCAGGCAAACAGGGCAAATGATCTCCCTACTAACACTGGGGAGGAGGTTGATTATGGAAGAACATTGGCATAAGGGAGGGTTTCCAATTAATATTTAATATGAAGGGAGCTTTTACAAGTTTAATACATGCTCATTTTAACTATAAGGGTTAGTGATGCTTCAGTCATGTCCTTATTTTACTGGTCATTAAATCAATGAATCTTATCTTGTCAATTGGTGGGTTATTTTACATATTTCAGGTGTATTAAAAGGAACATTGATTTTTTTATTAATCCTAGAAACCAGTTACTAAAGCATAATGATGCCCTTGTCTCCTGAACACAAATACCCATTCCATAGAGAGCAACCTGATTACCAGGAAGGCAGTGTCTCTTCTCAGAAACTTCAAGTTTAAGAAATGAAACAGCTTTTATTTTCCTTTGGTTCTTGCATTAGTATTAAAAATAAGATAAAACAATTTCTCCCATTTAACTGAGGTAGTCTATCCCTCTCTTGAGTAGGACAGTCATCTTAGTGAAGGGATTTGGTGTTGGTGTTGAAGAAAGTTCATCAGCGACTTGGCCATGAAATAAGAGATGAAGAGTTCTAAAAGCCTGTGTAGAAAGACATATAGAAGAAATCAGGAGAAACTTGAATAAAGGAAACAAAGGAAATAATATATTTTAAAAGGATAGTCATGAAAAATGTAACTCTAGAAGGAAACTGAGTAAATGAAACTCCTCTGCACTGTGTTTGCAAATACTTATGAATCAAATTATTTCAAAATAAAAAGTTAACACAAAATTTTAAAAATGAAGAGAAATGAGGAAATAGAGATGGAGAAATAAACTGTCTTAAGACAAATATCATGTAATTTGGACATGCTAAAGGAAGCTATTCGTTATTCAGCACCTTTTTCTGTAGCAGTCATTTTTCTCAATGTTGAGGACACTGTAGTGCACAAGACAAAGTTCCAGTTCTCATGGAGCTTACATTTCAGGGCAGATATATAATAAGCAAATAATAGATGGATAATATTTCAGATGGTGATAATTGCTCAGGTGAAAAATAAAGCAGGATAAAGGGTCAGAGTGAAATAGTCAAGTGCTATTCCAAAGGTATTCAAGGAAGGCTCTCTGATAAGGTAACATTTGGTCAGAATAAGGGAGAGGACTGAGCCACCTGTATATCTGAGAAAAGAGCATTTAAGACAAACATTACAGCAAGTGCAAAGGCCCTGAGGTGGGAACATGTCCTTCAAGCAGCAAGGAGGTCAATATGTCATGAGAATAGTGAAGACGGAGTAATAGAGCATGAGTTCAGAGATGTGGGGTGAGTACAGGAAGCCTGATAGGCCTTGGAGTGAAATGGGAGCTGTTGGAGGGTTTTGAGTAGAGCAGTGATTTACATTTTTATAAATAATCTGATTTATATTTTTAAAGGCATTTAAAAATTAAAACTTTATTTTTTAGACCAGTTTTAGGATCACAGAAAAATTGAGGGGAAAGTATGGAGATTTCCTACATACCTCCTGCCTCCATACATGCACAGCTTCACCCATTATCAACATCCTCCCCAGATTGGAACTGTTGTTACAACTGATGAACCTACGTTGATACAGCAAAATCACCCAAATCACGACTAAAGTAATTCAGGTAAGTAATACTGAGGCGTGGACTAGGGCTTCAGTGGTAGAGATAGTGAAAGTAATCAGATTCAGAACATAGTTTGAAAGTAAAAGTTTGATTGAGTGGCCATTTACCAATATAGAAAGGATGGTGGGGCAGTTGGATCTATCTTTTAGACAAGTTAAATTTGAGATGCCTGATAAAAAGCTAATTAGTGGTGTTGAGAAGATAAGGCTTTGAACTTTAGGGCCAGATTGGGATTTAAACATAAAACTTAGAAATCATACCATGGAGATGGCATTCAAAGTGAAGGGACTAGATGAGATCACCAAGGGAATGAGTGTAAATAGAGAAGGTAGGTGGCTCTAGAACTGAGTCTCAAGCAGTAATGATGTTTTAAGGTGAAGAGGATGAAGAAGAGACTAAGAAGGAGCAAACTGTAAGATAGGAGGAGCCCTAAGAGAGATTCTAGAAGGCCCAGGAGAGTAGAAAGCGGGGGAGGGGCAGGGGACTGTTTCCCCCAGCTGGCATGGCTCAGTGATTGAGCATCGACCTGTGAACCAGGAAGTCGAGGTTCGATTCCCAGTCAGGGTACATGCCTGGGTGGTGGGCTCAATCCCCAGTGTGGGGTGTGCAGGAAGCAGCCAATAACCTTTGGTTTCGTTGTTTGTTTGAGATCGGAGGTATACTATATTTGTATGCTGATAGGAATGATCCAGAAAGCAGAGAAGTTTTCTCAAAATGGGTAGATTCGTTAGATTTAATCCAGGTTGAAGCCTCTGAAGTAGGAATGAGGAGGATTTTAGCTGCATCATTGCAGATTGATTTAAAGGGAAAGAAGTTGAGAGAGGAACTATCTATAACATCCCTATGATTTCTTGGTCATAACCTTATCTGGGTCCTATTAATAAAAGAGAATGAATGTAGGAGAGTAAAGATAAAGAAACAAAGTTCAGCAAATTTCAGAGAAGAGGTCAAGAAACAATCTGAAGTGAATTTGTGAGATATAAAAAAAAAACAAAGTATGGCTGACCAGAAAGGCTGACCTGGGAAATTTTGTTTATATATGTGAATTCTTTGGTTGGGTTTGGGTTTTATGAGTTATTTATTTTGAATTAGAGTAAAAAAAATTCAGACAATATAGAAGGACATAGGATAAAAAAATGAAAGTACACACACACAGACACACACAATTTTTCATATGCTACTCTCTAGGGGGAACCATTGTTAACAATTTGATGCATATCCTTACATATGTTTATATATGTCTATACATATATGTATGTATAATTACTTTACAAAAATAGAATCATATCCTATTCATACCATTCTGCAACCTGCTTTTTGTACTAACAATATGCATTTTGTATTTTTCCATCTCAATAAAAATAACTCTACCTCCTTCTTTATTAAAAATATGAATAGGTAATACATGAACATGATATACTGTATAATAAGGACAATAGGATATATATAGAATCTCCCTCCAATCTTCCAGCAGTTTCTCCCCAGAGGCAGCCACTATTACCAATTCCTTAAACATCCTTCCACAGCTAGGCAACGTATAAACATAGATATGTTTGTATTTATGTAAATCGTAGCTTACCATACATGTTCTAGATCTTGCTTTTTAAACTTTAACTATATATCTTAGATCATTCCATATAATGCTGTCTCATTCTTCTAAATGGCAACATTATGTTTTATTATACCTTTATTTAATCAAATCATACAGCGGTATATCTCTAAAGACCAAACGAAGGCATTTTAGATTGTAAAGAAGTATGGATTAAGACTAAGCTTGGGGCCTTGTCTGTTGGCATTAAAATAAATTATTGAGCCCTGGCTGGGTGGCTCAGGTGGATGGAGCATCACCCCGGGCACCAAATGATTGCAGGTTTGATTCCCTGTCAGGGCACATACCTAGGCTGTGGGTTTGATTCCTAGTGGGGCTGCATATGGGAGGCAACTCTCTTTCTCTCTCTCTCTCTCTCTCTCTCTCTCTCTCTCTCTCTCTCTCTCTCTTTCTCTCTCTCTTTCTCTTTCTCTCTCAATCTCATAAAAAAAATATTTTCCAGTAAGGATAAATAAATAAATAAATAAATAGCAATTTGAAATTCTAAGTGCTGATATTCTTATTTTTTAAAAGGAATTAATTCATTATGTTACTTTCAAAGTTATGAACAATGAAGAGCCAGCCCCTTTCTGTTTTCAGTACCTAAACCCTCTTAACAATCTTGAAGCATTTTCTGAGACCAGTTATTGAAAGTCTAGAAAGCCGTTATTTGGTTCATGAGAATGTCTGTTTAAGAAATCATTCTTCTCCATTTGGTGTTTGGCAATGGCTGGTTGTACAGGTACTCTGAATAAATTCATGTCGCTGGAATTATAAATCTATTAGGAAACTCCAAGTGGGGGGTGAAGTTTTTCCCTCTATGTACACAATACATTATTAATTGAATTGACTAAGAAGATGATATTTTGTGGTGGCTGGAGACTTAAGGTGGGATCCCCTTGTCAATTCTGTGACCTCTGGGTGCATGATGTTTCATTATTCCATTCCTTTTGCTTCAATTTCTTATTAGAAAGACAAGAGACACATTTGTGTCTGATGTTCCTGCCTCCTGCAGAGCCATACGGAGAGAAGCAGAAGTGAGAATCCGTGCATGGCAGAGAATACTGTCTGTGAATACTAGGAGATTCACACCAAGGTGATTAAAGTTAAGGGCTTTGGTTTCAGGGAGTTTTGGGTTTAAATGTTGACTCCATCCCTTTATTAGCTAAATATATAATCTTATATAACTTACTTCACCTTTTGAAGCCTCATTTTCCTCACCAGAAAAACACCTGCCCTTAAGGTTGCTCTGTGTCTGCCACTTAGTGTTCAATAGTTTTGCCTTTGGTTCCTTGGTAACCCTGACCTTAATGATCCATTCTGAACCATGGATTTAAGGCAATATTTGTCATCCTATGAATTTACCAATCGTTTCTCTCCTGAATGATTAATAAATGTAGAATCCTTATGAATATAATATATGCTTGAACATAGATTTTTAAGACTGTAAATACCACAAAGATTACCCTTAAAAAAGCCCTTAATTTTATGGATGAGGAAATTGAGGCTCAGAAAGACAAGAGATTTACTCAAAGTTGCAGAGCAGATAATAGTATGTGCAAGGATCGGCACTCGAGCCATATCTTCTGTCTCCAGTTCAGCACATTTTAGTTCTTGCCTTTCAAACCACACAGTTAATAAAAGTAAATATAATTCTTCCCTAGCTGGTTTGGCTCAGTGGATAGGGTATTGGCCTGCGGACTGACGGGTCCTGGGTTCCATTCCAGTCAAGGGCCCAATTTGGATCCCCAATAGGGGGCGTGCAGAAGCCGGCCAATCAATGATTCTCCCTCATCATTGATGTTTCTATCTCTCTTTCCCTCTCTTTCCTCTCTGAAATCAATAAAAATATATTTAATAATAATAATAATAATAATAATAAAAGTAAATATACTTCCTTTAAAAAGTCCATATAGAGAATGTTATTTCCTTTCTATGGCAAAGTCAGTGACATCATCACAGAAGACAAGAAAAATTCTGTGAGATGGCCCTCATCCAGCTAATAAAACAGTTGGCACCGAAAGGACATAGAAAACATCCCCTATTGTGGCCAAGAAGGCAGCCAAAGGCACAGGGACGATGCCTGACAGCCTGCATTTTAGGGCCCTGATAGAGACCCACATGGTGAGGGAAAAGGTGGTGGATTTCATATTCCTTACTGTTTCACAAATCCATTTCCCCAGGCTGGTCCTGAGTTTTAAGCAGCTATGCCTAGGATTCACAAAATTTCCAAAAGCTCCATGTTTGTTTACATAGCTACTCCCTGGAATTCTTGACTCCTGACCATGTAACTAGTACAAACATCCCTGTATCTGCAGTGGACTGATACTGTCATTCCCTGGCCCTGGTGAACATGGACATGCCCGGGGCCAACATGGAATTCAGGAAGCAGAATGAGGGTGGTGACTAACACCAGGAAACCTTACCCTCAAGTAAGCAAATGAAGGCTAGAGCTGTGCCTCTAAAAACAGGACCCAAGGATCATCTGGGCTCCCACTACAAGGCAGGGCACCGACCCTGATTGAAGAACTGGACTACGGGTCTGATTCACAGGACCAAATGGACTGGAGGGGTGGTCACGGAACTGGAAGCACACCCAGTCCAGTTCTGGACACCGGCCCGTCTGCCCACGAATGATGACTGTGGAATCAAAGGCACGCGGACTGCCCCAAAAGCTCAGCCTGAAGTCTCCATGCACGGCCTGGCCCAGCAACCACAGCAGTCTCCATTCCAGCCCTGGCTACCATCCGGAAGGCATTTGTTGCCTCCAGCTTGGCCTGTAGCTCTGTGGTCCCAGTATAACCCAGTGGCCATAAATCTCCATCTCTGCTAAATGTCACCCTACTTCTAACGCTAACTGACTGCGACTTGCCCTTTGGGAAAACAGCTTTACTCCTGAGTGCTCTCCACTAAATGAGTGCCACCTTGTCTCTTTCCTCCACATCATCATTATAATTAATAAGCAACAATATCATCCCTGGTGGTTATGTTATTATTAGGTGTTAACTGGCCTTAGCATCATTATCTCATTAAGCCTTTCCACCTAAATTACTTTATCAGCTTCCCTCCGAAGGGGGTCTGGTCCTGTCTGGCTGAAAGGATTCCCCTGCATGAACACACAAACGCACAAGAATAATCACGGGCATTTAGACCCGTTCCAGACATTAGTCATTTTGAAAAATCAATCTTATTTCTACTACCACGAATATATATATATGTTACATTGCTATCAACGCTATCATCCAAGTGCTTAAAACAATACTCAGAAGCTTTTTAACTCGCTCATTTTTATAAGGAAAAAATGTTGAGGGAAAACATCCTAAAATATTTACCACAGTTAAAACTCCCACCACCGCCCTCCCCCTCAATCACTGCCCACATTTCCATTTGGATAAATTTTCTCCAGTTCTTTCAGTAAGAGGCTGAATTTCAACATTTCCATAGAAAAGGCTATGAACAGATTTGCTTGGTTAGTCCCCACTTCAGTGGTTCAAGATGCAATCTCTTCTTCAACTCCCCACCCCCAATACTTCGTATTAACTTTCTTTCCTTTCATAGTGTTCATTTTATAATTTTGTAAAAGGGAGAGGAGGACAGTTTTATTCACAGATGAATGGAGAACATAGACTAGTGCATTTCTCTAAAAATGCTTTCCTTCCTGAGGACTGCTTCCTCTGTTGTCCTCATAATTTCATGTTTACCATGAACTTTTTTCATCATCTTCCTTTATTTCTAGGTTGTACATGTTTCCAAAGGTTAGGAGACATTCTACCAGGAGTTCAGACTTGCCTTTTGCAGGCATTAGTCACGTTTTGCTTTCCATCTCCATTACCTCCCTGTTTCCTAGCCTTAATCATTGTCCATGTAATTCATCATTCATCCTCACTTTCCCTAGTAATTTCCTATTTTTAAATGTCTTATCTCATATTCCTTGTTATACTTATTATCCTTCCAACACTGTTGTTCATTTAATTTTCTCACAAATTGTGTAGTCTTATTTGGTTTGTGGCATTCATTTCCTCTTTCTTGCTCCCCTACTCATGAGTCATCTCTCTCCCCTCTTCTGCTTTAGAAGTTCCAAGTTCTTTTTTTTTTCCTAAAGGTGCTGGTCATAATTTGAAATGGTGATGAATCTTAATGTCCCCAGATTCTCTTCCTATTTATTTACTTAGTTTTTTAAACTTTATTTTTATTGTTTACACTATTTGCCTACTTCCATCCAGTCCCCACACCCCCTTCCTTCTGGGCATGATCACACTGTTGTCTGTCTGTGCCAGGCATATATCCCTTCACTTTTTTTCATCCAGTGTCCCTCTCCACCTCTTTGACAAATATCAGTTAATTTTTAATAACAATTTTCATTCCAAGGGGGAAATCATCATTCTCAAGTCTTCCCACAGAGGCAATCAAATATATTAGGTCTTTTTTCTAGTTAACAGGGGATATAAACCACAAGTGAAAGACTGCACAATTGGATGGTGTACATCTGAAAAGCATTGACCATTCTTGGTTCCTTTAGCAACTGAACCATGGCCAAAAACACATAGTCATGTCCTATGAATTTATGTCATTTGAACCTTTTCTCTCAGATTGAAAGTAAATCCATAAATGCAAATACTGCTGCCATCAAAGTTTCTGGCAATGCTCACCCTCTTTTCCTAGAAAAATATTTTTTTTAATGTTTGTGTTTTGTTTTTGAAACTTCATGGGCTTCAGGACCTTCTTTCTTTTCTTTTGCTCTTCCTCTCTTCCTCCTGAAATCTCAAGATAATTTATTTTAGCAACTCTAGAGACATTCACACTTCCCTTTATTTTGTCTACGTTAAGATCTTCTTCATCTCATCTTTTTCCAATGATACCTTCCTAGTTCAATTGATAGGGACCAATTCCCATCTTTGCACAGTCTCACCTTTGTAGTCTCCTCGCTCCCACCATTGCTTTTACTACACACACACACACACACACACACACACACACACACACACACAATTTCTGGCCCTGACAGAGTTCAACAGTTTATGTGGCTGCTGCAATTCTCCCAGCCTGTCTCCCAGGTCAATAGGGTGGCCTTCTTGTTCCCACAGTGCTCTTCATTGTGGGCAAAGGAAATGTTGGCATCGTGGTGCTGGCAAAGGAAAAGCATCATGATCACTGACTTTATTAGTGATGACACCAAGGCAGTGGAGGTAAACACATTGATCCAGGGACAGCTCATTACTACACCGTGATTAAAGGAAAAATTGGGTTAATTTCTCAAACCTGAACTAGCTGCCTATTGTCTTTCTCTGGAGTTCTGTGTTCACTTTTCAAAGCTTATTGGTTTTCCTATTCCATCATTGGTATATAATGTCTTACAACAGAAAAAGGTTAGTAAATTTTAACCACTAAAACCTAACATTCATTTTCATATGATTATGACTGTACTCTCATTCTAAGCTAGCCAAAGTTTTACATTGCTTGTGCATGAAAGCCCACTGTGTTTCTTTGAAAAGAATCAGGTTCCTCTGCATTAATTCTTTCATATGGGACCCTTTTTTTCTACAATTTTTTAAAATAAAATATGACCCTTTTCCCCCTCACTATTATAATTCACACACAATTTCTCTGGAGGGTATGATATAGTCTAATTTTCTTCATTATTCAATTTGGATCCTGTTAAGTGAGACAGGCATTCATGATAAGAAAGAACATTTAAATTTTGGCTAATAAGTTCATTAGTATTCAGAAAGCTTTGAGCCCCTCGTATTTAATAAACCTTTCCATTACAGAGTAAGAAATGCTGCAAAATAGTCAAACAAATTAGCAGTGGGGCCACCAAGAGAGCACATCCATCCCTGGGTGTCTCCATTTATCAGTTTTCTGTCAATCAGTAAAACAAGAAAGATGAAACATGCAATTATACAAGGAGATTGGACTCCTAATTCTTTCACCTGAGCTGAAGCAGAAGAGTTTTAATTGCTTTGAAAAATTAGATTTTTGTTTTCTCTCAAGAGGGATGAAGAAAAAAAAAAAGTAAATTGCCTTAGAGTCGATGGCTGGAGCTGCAGGACTTAACTATGCAAAGCAGAGGTGGGAAGGCCAGTCCATCATCTATCCTCTCTGTCTTCACAATGGCCAATGGCCAGATATTTGGAAATATGAGATGGTTGACAACATTCCCTTTTCTGCTGCAGCTCCTTCAGCACATCAGGAAAAAAAGTTCCCTTTTCATTACAATGTTTAGAGTCATATAGATTTACTGATACCGCTTCTGCTTAATGGGGGTAACACTGCACTAAGGTATTTGAATATGCTGTCAATTATTCTGGGGTCGATTTTTCATTTATTTGAGTTACTAGGCCCTTTGTTTCTCTTCTAAGTCCTGGCAGCCATCCAATCTTGTGAATTTTATGCTATTTTTAGCATATTTACAAGAAGGAAAGTAAGGACCAGGAGAAGAGATGAAGCACTAATCAATCCATTTATTAATGTTGCACATGTGCAAAGAATGAAAGCAAAAGAGAAAATTAAAGCTCTTGGCTATAGAGAGTTATAGGCATTAACCAGAGATACCCATATTTTCTTTGCCCTCAAATGGGAAGTGAAATTGAGAGTCAAAAGTAATTAATTCCACCATTTAAGCCAAACATTGTACTCTCTAAAACTATTTCCCAGGGTAAAATTCTCAAAACGAACAGTTTTTACTAAACAAGAAATTTCATAGATTTATTTTTTTTTATAAACTTGCTGCACTTAGAGATATATGTCAAGTAGAATTGTTAACAATGGAAGAAAACAGATGAGAAGTCATTTACATGGGATTCATATTAGGGTAAGAATTGATAGCAATATCTTTTTGTCTGATTATTGTTGTTTTTTGTTTTGTTTTTCTTTTTAAAGAGGCCACCAGCCATAATGGATACATGAAGCACAATGTATATGAAAGATGTTTATTTATTGAGAGGGTGATGTTTTGTTTTGTTTTTAAGTTTAGGAAGTAGTCAACTAGATTCTCCCCACTTGGCCAGAAATGGCTTGCAGGAGATGGGATAGACAGTAGCCATCACTGTATGGAAGACTGTTCCTCCACAGATGTATCCCAAGAAGTAAAAGACTGTGTAGTCCTTTTATCTGGACATATATCTCTTCATAGTAGCCCTGGGCCTAAGGCACCTCAAAATAGTTTGATTGGAATGGGGCATCCATCTGTAGCTCATTACCCTGGGAGTACCACCAGCACACCCCCTTGGGACATGGCTGATTCTCACCAAAAGGAGGGCCAGCAAGGGAAAGGAAGAAGGATCTTGTCACCTCTCCTATGAAAGCTTCTGGAGTATAGGAAAATGTCAGGCTTACCTTGGATGTGCAAACCTATCACACACCTGATACAGAGCACATGGTATATTCTTAGTAGAAATGTGATAAAGGATAGGGGAGGAAGAAAGGCAAGGGGAGAAGAAAGGATGAAGGAGGGAATGAAGCCTCTATGGGCTCTAAAGGGTATGTTTTAGAACCTTCTCAACTCCAAAGGGAAAAGGCAGACTCATTATATCCTACAAGGTTAAACAGCCCTAAAAAAAAAAAAAAAAAAAAAAAAAAAAATCTACTTGACCTGGCAGCTTAGGAACAGAAGTTAGAAACAATTGGCAACCACCAATTGTCTAATAGTCTGGGGCCTGGTGTTAACTTTTTTTTTTTTTTTTTTTTTTTTTTTTTTTTTGAGTTAGAAGGAATCTTGGAGTCACCCTAGAAGCCTCTAAGTGGAATGTATGTGACTTGCCCACAATCACATAGCTTGTTAGTATTAGAATAAAGACTAAAATCTGAGTCTCAAATTTTCCAGCCCAACATTTCTCTGCAGTTTTCCTACATAGCTGGTCTCTGAATTCTGTCCCTTCTTATTTCCCTCCCCAGGAGCATTTTCCTAACCTGAGCCTCTTCCTCTGATACCATGAGACTTTCTCCTGCTTGCTAAGGAAACAGTCCATGCTGGCTCACAGAGCATTACTAAAATGCAGCTTATATGTCTTATAATAGCATGGTCACTAGGCATGACTAATTGGAATCCGGGGCTCAAAAATATTTTTTTGGCCACTTGTTTGTTGTGGCCACCTCTCTTCACATTTAAGAGAAAGCAAAAATGTAAGTTTCGTGAGTAGGAACCATGTCTATCTTGCTCCTAGGTCTCCACAGTTTCTAGCTGATATTTAACTATTTGTTGAGTTATTGAACATGACTACCAGTTTCATAGTTCATGATTTCAAGAACATTCCTTGATGTTCTCATTTACAAAAAGCCAGCAGTATCGCTCTTAAGCCAAATTCCACCTGGTGTCTCCAATGATATAATTAACTCAACACAGGGTCTGATCTCTCAACTCTTCGGCAAAGAGTTCAAGCTTCATTTGACTTGACCTTCTCTATTAATAACCCCCACCCCCAAGTGAATGAAAAGACATTAAAGGCTAACACTCTAGAAGTGAAAGATAGGAAGTTTGTGACTTCATTTTCAAGTTCTGGAGTGCAGAACAGAGACATGTAGGTTAACAAATTGGTCTCCTTCAAACTACTACTTACTGGGTCTTTGCTAGAGGACCAGCTGAGCTCTGCATGGAAGAGAACCAAGCAGAAAGACCAGTTGGGTAGTCTGCACCCCCCTCTACCCCCCCCCCCCCCATGGTTACAAACAATCCAGCTGGGGCTCCCAATTTTTATATCCCAGTAGGAAAAACAGGAACCCTGCAGTAAAGCATCCCCACTCTCCTCTATATTCTTTTTTTTTTAATATATTTTATTGATTTTTTTACAGAGAGGAAGGGAGAGGGATAGAGAGCTAGAAACATCTATGAGAGAGTAACATCGACCAGCTGCCTCTTGCACACCCCCTACCAGGGATGTGCCCGCAACTAATGTGCATGCCCTTGACTGGAATCGAACCTGGGATCTTTCAGTCTGCAGATCAACGCTCTATCCACTGAGCCAAACGGGTTCCGGACTCTGTATTCTTATTACTCCCTACTTCCCACCCCTAAGGAATTTGTCAAACCATTCCTTCCAGCGCTATACAGAATTGTCCCTAAAAGAGGTGCTGGTATTATTTCCATCTCTTTATATTTCCATGGGTGTGCTAGCACACTGTGGACATTTCAGTGCTCTTATCAGTTAGTCCTCCAAGCGGTTGTCCAGCTGTCTTTAATCTGACCCCATTGGCAGCCATTACTTGAATGAAGAAGGCAATTTAGTTAGAAACTGCAGCTGCTGTTCCTCTTTTCTCAGGGGTAGGTAGCCCATCCCTGAGGTCTTCTTGCTGATGGTGTCCAGGGGCCAGGTTTCGAGAAGCTCAGTGGCAGCCGTGCGAAGCAATATAGGAAAAGGCCATGCTCCTCCAAAGGAGTGGGTTTTCTTTCTGTCTCAGCAGCTGTAAAATTATAAATCAAAGATTATAAAGTTAAGCCATGGCTCAAGTGAGGATCTTAGTAAATACACTGCTTAAAGAAAACCGATGACGGATTCATTGGCATCTACAAGAAGTCTGTGGTTTTCCAGACAATGCAGCGGAGACATGGGAACACAGAAAGCATGCCTGAGGATTCTCCACTCCTGCATTTGCTTTGCTGTCCCAAAGAAAGAGAAAAAAGTGTGTGCCTGTAATTGCATATAAGTAAATCTGCCTGCAGAAAAGATGTAGAATGAGTGGGCCAGGGAGAAAAGGAAAGACCACCCCAAAATAGCCTCTGCTTCCTCACAGAGTTTCACAGGGCTGACCTGAGTGGGACTGTGATTTTCTGACCTGAGTGGGAGCTAAGTAAATAATTATATTTGGAGGTAAACATGGGTTTAAGATCCTATGAAAAGTTTAAAGCACAGTGACCCATGCCTTACCCAGGTCCTTGGCGACCAAATGACTATTTCCTAAAGTCATTAACAAAATAACACAGATGGTCCAGATGAAGCATCACTAGTTTAGGGTATTTCTGCCGAAAGCACCGTGGGAAATGTGTTATAGCCCTATTGCCAAGGTGCCTGGCAAAACCACCAAATCAGTGACTGGCTTCCACCCCCTTCTTTGATGTGCCCTTTGGCTCTTCCTCAGGCTCCAGGAACCCATGTACATGTGTTGTTATCCACATGCTCAAGTTTCTTTAAGAGCTAGATTTACTCAAATCCTAGAGTATTAACAGTTGGTGGCTTTAACATGCCCATGGGATATTTGCAATTTAAAAATGGAGCTCGTATACATGAAACTCTTAACTACTGGAATATGGGGAGAAGAGAAAGGAGGGGTCAAGCAACCAAGGAAAGAGGAGGGGCTTCCCAGCCTTGTTTAACCTAACCACCAATCCACACCAACTACCACACCTCCAAACAGTGGGATTCAGCAACTTTGCCTCCAATGACATTACACAGCTTGTAACCTGGGACTGAGATGGTAGCTGTATCCTCAGAGCACCCAAAAAGGAGGATCCTCTACATGTGAGCCTGCAGAAAAGGCACCCACAGATATCAGTGATCTTGTCTGCATTCCAGGTACCTAACCCTATTCCAAATCCCTCACTTTACAAAGAAACAAACTGAATAGCGAGTGGCTTACCTAGTGTCACACACAAACCCACGGACCGACTAAAATATAGGGCCAAGACTGAGCCTAGGTCTCCCAATCCCAGTCCACAGCCCTGCCCAGATAAGTCCCCATGAGCACACCACCTTGTCTTTGCTCAAACACAGATAGGAAGATCATGTTCTTCAAACTCTGGAGTGGTATTTGAGTAGTATCTGAGTAGTAATTTTCATTTCTAGACAACAATCTGGTTCAGTGGGTCTAAGAGCAGTATTTGGGTTGTATGAGTAGCGATTTCTCCTTCCTGGACTACAGTCTGGCTCATTAAGTCCAGGAATGTTAGCTCATTCCCTGGGGGGATTCTGATCAGTGAGTATAAGAATCACCCCACTTGTTGCTTCTCTGAGCACCATACCATGCAACCAGTTAGAAAGTCCCCCTGAGGGACTGCTGGGGACATCTACAGCAGCCTAAAGATCAAAAAGCTGTGACCATTGGTGCACAAGTCAGAGCCCTGAAGGCAAACCAGAGCCTCAAAGAATGATTAAAATGCACAAGAAAAGCTCCTCTTAGTCCCTGTTGATCTTTATGACTTTGTGGCTAGCAATATCCCACAAAAATACCTTCCAGGTACCTGTATAATCAATCTTCCAACACAGTGCTGAGCTTCTACTTTGAGAAAGACTGAGATGGACAAAGCAAAGTAAGGCTTGATTGTAAACAATCTATTTCAATATTAGGAAGATCAGACATGTATATTTAAGAAGAGTATCAACATGACAGAGCAGTGTCCTTGAAGATGGAACACAACACCACAGCTCAGTGTCACACAGGCATGTCCCATGCAATTAAATGATTTCCATACCCGTTGCCTGGCAGAATCTTGTAGCAGATCCTATTGCCCTGAGATGCAGATTCAGTGAGCCTGAGGAAGAGCTCAGAACCTGTATTTTTAACCAACTCCAGGTGAATCCACAAATGGACTTTTAAGATTCTTACAGTATTTTTTTAAGGCTGAGCTGAGAAAATTCCACAAAATTAGGATGTTGTATTGTATATTCATGGTTTGCAGCCCCTCAGCATTCCTGCCTACTCAACTTGGCCTCTAAGTTTTGTTCCTCTGAGGTCAATCTTGGCCCATACTAGCTTCCTATTTTTTATTTCCTACTTAGGGCCTCCTTCATTTTCCCAGTTGGAATTTGTTTTCTGGAAAAGGGTGAAGCTTTATTCTTTAGAGAAACACATAGGCTAAAGCCCATGTACAGCTATCTATTGTGTAATTCTATTTATATAAATGTCTAGAATAGGCAAATCCATAGAAACAGCAGATTAGCGGTTGCCAAGGGCTGGAGGGTAGATCTGAGAGATGACAGCTAAAGAGTCTTTTGGAGGATTGACAGAAACGTTCTGGAATTAGATAGTTGTGATGATTGCACAACTTTGTGAATATGTTAAAAACCACTGAATTGTACATTCTAAGAGGATGAATTTCATGGTATGTGAGTTATATCTCAATTTTTGAAAAGCCTATTTCGATGTGCAAGCACCACATAGCACATACAGGTGGGTGACCTGGCTCTGAGTGCTCAACAGAGGCAAAATTTTTTCAGGACAGCTGGTGACAATAATAGCTACCATTTACTGCCTACTTACTATGTGGCAGACAGCTGTGATATACACGTACATGGTTATCTCAGATAATACATCATAACCAAAGATGCAAATACTAGTGTTTAAGTATTATCATTAATATTTTTACAGATGGTAAAATGGAAGCATAGTGAGATTAATTATCTTGACCAGGCTCAGAGCTAATGAGTGGCAAAATTGAAAGCTAGAGAGGTGTGGTTAAATAGGTGCCTAAAGACTGCCCAAAACCATGCCCTTCATGGATCTGATATTCCCACCATTAGATCTGGCAGAAATATAACAATAATAATAACGGTAACAATGTAGCTAAGGTTTATTTAATGTTTTCTATGTTCCCATCCCTTTACTAAATTCTCTACTAAGACCATCTCATAAAAACTCTGTGAGGTACACACTATTGTCACTTCCAACTTACAGAGATGAAAAGTGAGGCAGAGAGAATGCTTAACTAACTTGCCCAAAGCTACTTTGCTAGTAAGTGATGGGGTCAGGATTTGAACACAGACCCTTAGTGTTAAGGGTCTTTGTCAGAGATCCAAACTCAGACACAGGGGCCAGAAGCATGAAAGCGTGAAGTGGGCCCCATATATTTCTTGAAATGCAAAACAGCAACTTCCCATATTCTCTTTATGAGATGGGGTATAGTTTTCTGCCAGAAACCAATCACTGTTTCCCTAATAGAGAGATGTGGACAGGAAGCTGGAAGGCTGGTCAACAACCTTAATTGCTATAACCACTCACTGTTTAGTTGAGGCACTGTTAGCTGAAGCAGCCTCTACCTCTGTTTGTCTTAATGTAAATTTCTGTTATTTCCTGCCTAAAGGCTATGGGGGGTTTCCCAATAGCCTCAATAAAAGGGATAGCAAGGCCAGAGCAATGTGTAGTCCTCCCACTGGATGTGGGCTCCTGCCAATATTGCCAAATTAATACTTTCAAGTCTCTTTTCATTTGTGTGTGGCCTTCTCTAGAACCTGAACCCTGAACCAGAACCCTGAACCATGCGGGACGTGAGAGGGGTTCCTACAATTTCCCTTAATACTATAAGGCAAACAAAGCACAAGAGCCATGATAAAGAGCAAATGACACTTTACTTCAATGTTGGGGATACAAAGGGTGTGGCAGAAACTATGGCAAACTGGAAAAGAGCCCACTTCATCTAAAGGAGCAGCCACCATTCAATGACAACCCTCTGTTGCCATATTTTCTAAGAGAAACTAGAAAAACAGATCAGATTTTTACATTAAGTCTTTTGATTTTTTTTTTTTAAATGGCAAAGAATTCTACAAACTAGATTGAGCCTGGAGAGGTCAATCTCGACCTCTGTATTTAGTAAAACACCTCCCCAAGCAGTTCTGTGTGACTGGAATTTAAAACTGGGGAAAGAACATGACAGAGTGAGTCTGGAATGATGAGGAAGATACTTGTTGCACTAAAGAAGGCAAATATTATTCTACAAGCCAGGAAAAGCAGAAGCTCTGTTATTTTGTTTTAAGAACAGGAAGGTGCTCTGGCCAGGTAGCTCAGTTGATTGGGATATCATCCCATACACCAAAAGGTTGGGGATTGGTTCCTGATAAGGAAGCATGTGAGAGGCAACTGGTCGAGGTTTCTCTCATACCAATCTGTCTCGTCTTCTCTCTTCCTATCTCCCTCTCTCCCTCTCCCTTTCTCTTTCTCTCTCAAAATCAATAAAAACATATTCTTAGGTGAGAATTTTTTTAAATAGAAGAGTAAGGCATCAGAAAGACATCTCTGAAAACACTGTGAAGTGTGGAATAGCTGGGAGAGAGAACTGAGGCAGTGAGAAGCGGAAGGTCATTGTAATAATCAACCCTACACAAGGCAGAGCATGGAGGGAAGAGAATAGACTTAAATCAACTAATAGCAAAGACCTTTCTTCATAAATAATAAATTTACTTTTATCAAAAGAGTATATAAATACACTGTGTATTATATACCCATAACATCACTTGATAAAGAAAAGACCATTATCATGAAGAAAGATACATCAGCAAATGTGAGAAGAAAGCCATGAGAGAAATAAGAGAGGCGTTTCTGGATACAACTTGTTTGCGGTTTGGTTTGGCATATAAAAAGGAAAGAAAATGTTCATGGCTGAGGAGGAAACAACTTGAAAATTGCCTAAGAAAACAAAAAGTAAATGAGAGAAGTAAAAAGAACACATTAAGAAGAAATATAGGAGACCAGCAGGGGGAAATAATTAGGTCCCTAACGTCCAGATTTAATGCAGATGAGAGAAATCCGTGAAGGCATTTTCAAAGGATGTCATAATGAAGGCACCAAGGAGGTGGCTTTAACAAAGGCCAAGAACAGAGACCACAACAGACATATTTATAGGGAGAAGAAAAAGAGGACCAAAATATGGGAATGAATTTTAGCAATTAGAAACCAATGGGAATAGATGAGTTCTAGAGATGTCAGAAAGGAAAATATGACATGATTTTGGAATATTCTGAGAGAAAGTAAGGTCTAGTCTGTAATAAAATACAAAGTTCCCTCTCCACTAGTGCTTAAGAAGGAGCTTTGAGGTTAGCCAAGGATAACACCAGTGTTGCATTTCAAGGGTGTGAAGAGAATACAGTTACCAGAAAATTCCCAAAGGGAAGGAAGTAAAGATTTTTGTCCTTATCAAGCTTGATTTTCATTGGTTATAAATCGCCCAGCCTGGAATAGAGTGTCCCACAGAACCAACTTTTCAGATGTAATGTTGTAATGGCCAAGAACATTCTGGGAGAACTGTAGGAGTCACAAAGGCAGAAGGGGGGAAGGGAGGAACCTGTGCCATACACAATCCAGGGATAAAAAGGACCAACAACAGTAACAAAAGATCTTATTTATTTTGTTTTTGATTTTTGTTTTTTTATTTCTTCATTGATTACCGTATTTTCCGGCGTATAAGACGACTTTTGAACCGAAAAAAAGTCAACCAGGCTTTTTCAGTGGTCTGAATTCAGGTCTCAGCAGAGGGAACAGAGAAAAGAGGATGGATAGAAAGCACCTCACTTGGAAATCTAGGATGGCACTATACCACCGCCCTAGCAGACTTTTTACTAGAACACAGTGTCGCTTTGGGTACAGAACATGTATAATTTGCATGCATAAAAAAGCCTGCTTGGATTGGCCAGAGTCAGAGAAAAGGTCTATTAAAAAAAGAACTGGTGTTGCCTCGGAAGTGGGGGGTAGTGTTATACAGCGAATATAGGCCTAAACCTATGTTTTAATTGTAAAATTAGGGGGTCGTCTTATATGCCGGAAAATCGGAGGTTTTATATATGTGTCCTTATCCCCCTATTACCCTCCCACCCCACCCCCCACTCATACCCTCACCCCTTGTTATCTGTGTCCATTGATTAGGCTTATATGCATGCAATCAAGCCCCAAAAGATCTTATTTAAAAGCATGAAGTTGTACATTAAAGGAGAGGAAATACAATATAGATGGAGTATTACTGATAGCAACAGGGACAATCATTTAAATTTATGTCACGTAATACCTGGCAGCTTATACAGTATTATAAGTTTGATATCAGATAGGCCATGTTACTCCATTTTGCAAAATAAAGTGTGTGGAGGATGTAAAATAGTTACTTGCTAAAAGTCACATAGTAAGTTTGAGAGCTAAGTCTTAGTGGATTCTCCAGCTTATGCATTTTCCACTATACCACACTGACTACAGGCCATCTTCCACCTGGATTACTGCAAAAGCCTTCCTAAGTGGTATATCTCTCACCCTTTCCACCACCCCCCCCCCATTTAATATGTAGCTCAAGCAACATTCTGAAATGCAAATTTCACATTAGCACATACCCTGGCATATCATAGGTGCTAAACACATATGTTTTGAAATGAATGAATATATAAGATAGGGCAAGGACTGTCACTGATTACTAAGTGGAACTATACAGACCCCAAACCCATAACTGGTCCCAAAGTTCCTATTCTTGGTACCTACAACTTATATCCAGTCCATTGCCATAGATTCTCTTCTTCGGCATTCCAAAAAAATTCATCAACATTTTATTGAACATATGTTCTATGCGCTTCCTATGCTCAGAGCTATAAAGAATCCCATGAACAAGGTTCAATCCTTGCCCTAAAAAAAACTTATAGTCTAGTGGAGGAGCCTTCATTTTGCCAAAATATTGAAACTCACATTCTCTTTAATTCTTTTCAGAACTGAGCTGACAAGCAATCCTAGACAGGTTAAGTATTTGGTAATTGCCATTTGACTATCACTTATACCTATAAGACTACACTGGGTCTTGAGAGCTGAGGCCAAATTTTTATCATCCTACTGGTTAACATAGTACCTGGTATATAACAGGTTTAAAATAAATGAAAGAATAAATGAATGAATGAACAAGCAAACAAGTCAAGTCTTATAATAAAGCTTTGGAATATGAGTCTGAATCTCAGCAGGAATTCTCCATCACTCTTCAGATAAATGACTTGGTGATAAGTGCCCTAGGGAAGAACCAGCCCATTAGACACACGTGTGCCAGGTTGCAGAGTTCGTGGAGCATGGGGACAGGAAAAAAAGAGGGGCAGGGTAGGATTTTAGATAGTTTTCCAGTATTGGTGCAGGTTCTTTCATGTGTCCTCAGGTTTAAAGAGGAGTCACTGTGAGGCAGTTGCACCCACATGGAATGTTGAGATGGGTTGGCCTGGCCTCCTACAGCCCCAAATGTGCTCAATGAGGCAGACCACAGAGATAAGTCAATAGATAAATAGGTAGATGGATCATAGTATTCACCACACATTTTCACAACCTGGTAAGAAAACCCTCAGTTGATATGTTATTTAAAGTGTATCATAAGGCCCAGTTGGCATGGCTCAGTTGTTAAGCATTGACCTACTGAGTAGGAGGTCACAGTTCAATTCCCGGTTAGGCCATATGCTGGGGTTGTGGGCTATATCCCAAGTGGGGGGTGTGCAGAAGGCAACTGATCAATTATTCTCTCTCTTTGATGTTTCTATCTCTCTCTCTCCCTTCCTCTCTGAAATCAAAAATATATTTTAAAAATAAAATATAGGAAGGAAGGGACCAGGCCTGCAAGGAAGAACAGTTGGGAATGATCAGGCCTGCATTATAATTATTAATATATCTTAATAATGAGTAAATATCCTACTGAAACAAATATGTTTATATTTTCTGTAACTTTGAAAATTAGAACCAAAAATATGAAGATAAAGAGCTATCTAACAGCATCCTTCACACACGCGCACACACACACACACACACACACACGGAGACATACACACACATAGTCCTGAAATATCCCTGCTGCCAACCTGTTAGCTATTTGAATAAACATTATTTCTGCCACACACATTAACACCAACTAGTACCTTGTAGCTGGTTACAAAAATCTTTATCAAAGTTAAAGCATGGTATTATTTTGACACCAGACAGTCCTTTGCTTTTGTGTGGAATCACTGTGTTGCCTGAACAGTGTATGATTTTGCTTTTGTGCAGACAATCATCAGGTCATTAGCGTATCGTTCAAATAGCCCTGAACTCAGGATGGAACCCCAGGGACCTGAAGGCAGAATACACTGAAGAGAAGATGTGGTGTTGCTGACAGTTACCTCTGGTGGCAGTTAAAAAGGTATGATTGCAACCACATAACAGCTTAATGCAACATATCTCTGATCTGTTCACATGACAAACTCTGATTAACGGGATTAGTAATCATTATTAATTTTTAAGTTTTGGTGGAACACTCCATTACATCCTACTATTAGAATACTGGCAGGGTTCTCCATGAACTAACCATGTTCTATCATTATTTTACTGCCTCTGGTTCTACATACTAGTGGACTTGATATCACCCATAATTTATTCAGATGGGGTTTGGGGGAAGTCCTATGCATATTTAAAAGGTCCATGAAGAAATTTTTGCATTAGAAAGTGAAAGTGAGATAAACTGAAACTAGGTATTATATGAGCCAGAATTTGCCATTTTTACCCATAGACATATGCATGTGCACACACACACACACACACACACAGGATGAGGTTTACTTCACTATATCCACATCTGGCAATGATGTGCACATAGTGAAAAGATTTCACATCCCCTCCAGAAAGCCTCTAAGCTATAAGGAAAATCATCCTACATCTAATAAACCCATCTGAGATATATCTCCCATATGGCAAAGCCCTGTTTTGCTTT
This sequence comes from Pipistrellus kuhlii, assembly GCF_014108245.1. Classification (NCBI taxonomy): domain Eukaryota; kingdom Metazoa; phylum Chordata; class Mammalia; order Chiroptera; family Vespertilionidae; genus Pipistrellus; species Pipistrellus kuhlii. The sequence continues at coordinate 35,801,261 of NW_023425405.1, read as the reverse complement.
ATTCCAACAAATTGGTCTTTGGATCCCTCTCACAGCTGCTGCTGCTATTGTTTAAGATGGATTGAACCCTGGCATGAGAGAGGCCGTGCACAGCCATCAGGACTCCCACATCACTGGGCTGCGCAAGCGCAGTGATGTCACCTGGGAGGAGTACTGAGCACCCGGGGTATTTAAAGACCTGACACATCATAAACACTCAGCACAACAGCAAAAAAAAAAAAAAAAAAAAAAAAAAAAAACTTTTAGAAAAAGAACAGAATATCCTGGGAATAGGTTTCTAAACCAGATTACCACCAAGACAATTGTATGTGAAAATAGGCAAATGAATAAGTAGCTTTTCCTCAGAATGCTTTGCTATTCTCCACCACGGTTTGATTTAGATTGAGAAACATGAAGTGTGCCAGCAAACTAGCACAGGGGGCACAGAGATAAATGGGCCTCCCTGGTGAAGTGCCCCTCTGCTGGAGAAATGGACACTGGGGGTTCTTCCCAGCAGGCTCCTCTACCCTGGCAATAGCCGTTAGAAAGTTTTTATACAAATCCATATACATAATTCTGTCCTGGGAAAGGAAACATTTGTTCTTCTTACTAGTTTTTCCCAGTTTTATTGAGGTATAATTAACACATAAAATTGTAAATTATTTAAAGTGTACATCATTTAATTTGATACACATTTATACTGGGAAAGGATTTTTCCCATTTAGTTCATTAATACATCCATCATCTCACATATTTATCTTTTTTGTGTGTGTGTGGTTTTTTTATTTTTTTATGAAAACATTTAAGTTCTACTCTTTCAGCAAATTTCAATTATACAATACAGTGTTATCAACTATAGTCATCATGTTATATATCATATCCTCAGACCCCCCCCCCTTATTTACACTACCATCACCACAAATTATTTAATTTTTTTTTCATAATTTACTAGAGGCCCAGTGCACAAAATTTGTGCATGGGGTTTGTGTGTGTGCCTCAGTCCAGCCTGCAACTTCTCCAATCTGGGACCCCTCGAGGGATGTCCGACTGCCCGTTTAGGCCCACTGGGATGGGGCCTATACGGGCAGTTGGACATCCCTCTCACAATTCAGGATTGCTGGCTCCCAACTGCTCGTCTGCCTGTCTTCCTGATTGCCCCAAACTGCTTCTGCTTGCCAGCCTGATCACCCCTTAACCACTCCCCTTGCCAGCCTGATCAATACCTAACTGCCTTCCCTTGATGGCCTGGTCACCCTAATTGCCCTTCCTTGCTGGCCTGGTTGCCCCAACTGCCCTCCCCTGCATGCCTGGGTCCCCCCAACTGTCCTCTTCTGCTGGCCAGGTCACCCCTAACTGCCCTCCTCTGCAGGCCTGATCACCCCCAACTGCCCTCCCCTGCTGGCCATCTTGTGGTGGCCATATTGTGTCCACATGGGGGTGGCCATCTTTGACCACATGGGGGTGGCCATCTTGTGTGTTGGAGTGATAGTCAATTTGCATATCACCTCTTTATTATATAGGATAGCTTCCTTAAGTAGGAGAATCATCTTTTTATTTTGCTCTGACTCTACCAGAATTAGAGGATCTTTTTAATATGCTAAAACTAAATAAAACAAACAAATATGAACTAAATTTATGCTCAATAGAAAAGAAAGCCTATTATAGCAAGCCTATAGTTACAATTCTAAAATTATAAAATTTTATCATGTATAAAATATATCACAACTGTCACAAAATGAAATGACCAATTTCAGGAGATAACTCCAAATCCTTTTGATCTAACTGGATGGGTCATCGCAGGCACATGGCCAGGATTTTCTCGACACTTTGAGCTGTTCAATATCATTGTTACACTTGTGGGAGGGTTTTCATTTCCAATTTTATTAAACTTCATCATATTCCTTTCTGAAATTTAAAAAAAGATAAGAGGCCTTGCCTGGGCCATATTAACTTGGGACCATTTCTTATTAATTTCAGATTGAGTTCATTCTTCCTCCTTCTCCTTTTCATCTTCCTTATTCTACTAGCCTGCTTTCTCTCTGGCTTGTTTTCTCCTAAAGTTAACTTTTTCCATGTTTTTAGTGTTAATTTAAAGCTCCCTTTTCCTATGCTCTAAGAAAGAAGAATAGCAAAAAGATAAATGTAGGGATGATAGGATTGAAAGGAAGAACAAAGATGAAAAAACAAGAATGTTGAGGCTCCCTCAACCTTTTTTTCAGCTTCTATTTCCGTGGGTGGCCAGAAACTGAAGGGACATTCTAAAAAGACTCAAAGGAAAACAATGCTCAGAGGAAATAATGCTGGAGAGATGCTAAGAGAAGAGACACTATTAAAGGGAGTAACCCATCTCAATTTTCTTCTTCCTCTAATCTCTTTCTACAACCCATTTGCAGTGGCCTTTACATTTCTGGTGGGACTGAACCTTTTAGAAGCTCAGAATACATAGAAGTCAGGGGGCATGAGGTAAAATTCCACTTATCAAAAAAAAAGGTACCTTCCCCAGGGCCTCTAGATTCATTGCTCAAGTGCTTTCCACTTCACCCCACCCATCCTCCCAGAAAAAACACACACCACTGGGCCACCCCACACCTGAACTTCTGGTTGAGCCAGTAGAGCACTGGAAGTTTGGAGGCAGGACCAGAAACTCAGCAGAGCCCCAGGCAGTGGCTCAGCCACCACCTCTCCAGTACTGGGAATGCACTGTCCCCAAAACAACCCCCAGAACGTTGGGTAGGAGGAGCAGCTGGGAACGTCAGAGACAATTGGGTTGGCATTAGGGAGGCCTCATCCACCTTCCCACCAGGCTCTATTCTTGGCTATGTCGTGGGGTGCAAGAGTGTCCTGATCCTACCTCCCAACTTCCAGTTAAACCAGAAGCTGGACATTCAGGGAGAGGCCAGGAATGTGGCCAGCCAGGTACAGGGACATTACTGCCACAGTTTCCATTATGCTCACAAGCACAATCTGGGCCACACAAGTGTGTTCATTTAACAGAAACATTCTGAGGATCTGTTTGAAAAGAAAATCTTCTGTCCCAGACTTCGAACAATGATGGTTGTCATTTGTTGAGCACTTATTATGTATGGGCTAGATAGACTCTCTGTACAATAGGTCGTTTCATTCTAACAACCCTATGCAGTTTGAGCTATTCAATACCATTGCTACCCTTGTGGGAAGGGTTTTCCTTTCCAATTTTATCAAATTTCATCATATTCCTTTATTATAATTATCTCCCTTTACATACTAGAAAACTAGAGTTTAGAGTAGTACAGCAATTTGATTCAGCTACTAAAGAGACAGATCCAGAATCTCAATGCAAATAGATCTGACTTCAAAACCACATGTTTTAAGCATCAAGAATAGAACACCAAAATTCTACACCTCTGAGGGCACTTTTGCCGAATGGCATTTTAAGGTATTTTGGCCATGTTTTGTCAGAACAGAATGCAGTGACTAGACAGATAGCATGTAGTTTTCCTCTATCAGTCAATGTGCCTGAGGACAGAAGTAGATTTTAGAAATCAGATAAACAAGCATCAGAGATAATCCACTGGGGAAACAGAACAGAAGCGAGAGTGTTGGTGGGAATGTGAATTTTGGGCTCATTCTATCTGGTTCAGCATTGATTTCTCTCAAGCTTAAAGTATTTCCTTGTCTTTCAGAAGCAGGCATATATGAAATAGAGTTTCCATAAACTTTAACCACAGCTCTAAATAAATGGGCCATATACTAATAACTGATGTACCCATGAAATCCCTGAAATGTAAGCACTTAACTCATGAGTTATTAACTTTCCAAGTCACATGTTTAGAAGAGATACTGACTGATGGACACCAAAGAGAAGTACTGAATACAAAGTACTGGGAAAGTCCTAAAGACTTTCTGAAGAAAACGGTAGATGCAAGAAATGAAGACAAAGTCAACACTGCCTTTGTGTCCCGTGGCCCTTAGCTCTTAAAGTAAAAGCACCCTTATGATTTTATAGGAGTTTCAATAATAAATGTAATTGATAATTTAACATAATGATAAAAATAAACATGTTGAGATAGTTTTCCCCTTCCACAGAGGCCTTAAGAATTCTTATGATAATGACGTTGGGGGCATTAGGACTATTTATAAAAGATTCTAGTCAACCCAAACTGCTATTATTACTTCCCCTCCCAACACCCATGCACTCCCTGGAGGTTCCTATTTGTATATTTGTGGTTATTAAGGGAGCTCCAGCTTCTGGTGAGGAAAGAATGACAGCAGGAAGTCATCAGTTAGCTTCCTGCCTCTCTCAAGGCATCCCAACCCAATTGTGGGGATTACTCTACTCTTAGTGAACTGTGACCTAACAGCAGGTGATCCTTCCCTTGTCCTTTTTTATCCCATAGGCTTCTTAAAGAAACAAGGATATCCTTCTAGAACAATGGTCACACAAAAAAGCAGAATGAACAAAGTCAAGGACCATGCCTACCACAATCTCCATTAAGAACTTAGAGGATTGAGATCTTATGAAATGGGTCCAGGCCAACAGGGTAAGCCAGCTCTTTACGTGATATAATTTAGAGAATTCAAATTCCAAGATATACAACCCCACTACTTTCCTTTAGTCATTCAGCCAACCAATATTTACTGAGCACCTGCTGGGTGGGGGTTTCTGGAAGACAGAGATACAATGTTCATAGGGTGGCCAAATTTAGCAAATAAAAATCTTGTATTTGATCCAATAACTCTAAATGCTCAAGAGACTAGGCCTCCCCATAAGGAACTTACAATCTAGAGCCCTATGCATTCTATAAACATTTTTAAATCCTTTAACACCTTTGCAAAACTGATTTATATTTTATCCTCAGAGTGTACAATATGAGTGGGAAAATACACAGAAGAAGTGAGTTTTGAAAAGGAAAAAAAGAGAGAGAAATTTCCAAGATAAGGCAATCATTAGAAGAAAGTCACAGAGAAAGTAGCAATGATTGACCCAGTATAAGGCAATGACTACGTGTCTGCAACTTGGGTTGCAGAAGGTCAGAAAAAGGGATCCAAATGAAGAAATTATTGCTGAGAACTCAACTTGTTTCACCTGCATTCCAAGTTAGTGACAAGTTGGCCAAAAATGTTGTCGAGGTTGGTAAACATTTCACTTAGACCTGAGCAGAGCATCTAGTGGGATCTCATGCCAGCTTATGGTTTGGGGTGGGAACCATACAAAGTGTGGTGGTTTTATAGGGTTTGAACCTGAAAGCAGGAAAATGTGGTGGTTTGAATCATATTTTCTTGGAATATTTTAGGCAGTCAGGCTTGGGAGGTCCAATCTGAAACAATAAAATGTTGTCACACTATCCTTTGAGCAACCACAAGGAATAGATTTCCAAGAGAAGTTGTAGACTCTTGTTTGAATAACTTGTAAATATGGTTGATAGATGGACCAGTTAGGTCTTATTTATATGGCAAAAACTGACTTGATATTTGGAGGGAGGAAAGAAGGCTGTCTTTTTCTGGGTCCATATTATCCACATGGGAAAAATAGAACAAGCTTTTCTTAGTGCATGTTATTGTCTTCATCATAACGCCAGTTGAATGATTCGTTCCGTTGGCAGAAATTACTTGGTCAGTGTGCTATGAGTGACTCCATAGCTTAAGAGTGAGTGTAAGGGGTAAAGTATTTTTTTATTTTATATGTCAGTTATTAAAGCCACTTTAAATTTTCATGAAAAGATAATGGAGCATTAATAAGTAGAAAGTGCCACAAAAGCAGTGGCAGAAACGCAATTAGAGAACAACTAATACCATATAATCTCACTTATATGTAGAATCTAGTGAGCAAAATAAACTAATGAACAAAATAGACACAGAGACATGGATTTAAGGAACAGACTGATAGCTGTCAGAGGAGAGTGGGAAGGGGGCACTGAATGAAAGGTGAGGAATGAGCCAAAGACACAGACATAATCCCATAGACCCAGACCACAGTGTGGGGACGGCCAAAGTGCCCTGTGGAAGTTGGCAAAGGGGGAGTGGGAGGGAATAGGGACATCATAATAGTTTCAACAGTAAAAGGTTAAGAAATAAAATTATATCAATAAAATCATTAATAAATAATTAGAAAAATAAAAAGAAGTGGCAGAAATAGAAAGATTTATTTGTATCATTTTTTTTTAATAGTTACAATTTTCTAATCTTAGGCAAAATACAAATTCCTATCTCTCCATTCCTTTCCTTTCCTTGATTTCCTCTGTTGGAACTGGTAACTGAACTGCCTCAAGGGAATGTATAAGTGCGGGGCTAGTGCTGTGCTGGGTTTTGAGCAGAACTGACTCTGTGATGGCATAGGATTGCCCTGCCGACATGCAAAAAAATAGACATGAATTTCCCCCAAGCTTTTCTTGCAACTTCTGTGAGGCCCATGCTCTGAACCAGCAACCAAATCAAAATTACTTCATTGTTTACTTTGAAGAGAGTAATATTCCTTAATCATCCATGGAAAGTCTATTGTTCTCACAATTGAATGGGATTTTTTTCTTCATAAATTTTGTATTGCTTAGCTTTATTTTCAAGGGGGCTAACCGGAGATTACAAACAGCAGTTATGGTTTACAAGAGCATATCAGTAGGAATCATCATTATCACTTAATTCATATATTTATTAAGTTATTCCAGGAAAATCTAGTTAAATTTAGACCTTGTGCTTTTAAAACATTTGATAATTTCAAGATGAGAAATTTGTTTAACTTTTCCTTTCATAGAAGAAAAGGAGTTTACAAATCTAATTAAATAAGCTTTGCAGGGGGTGATTAATCTTAAGAAAACAAACTGCTTTCAAACACTCCAGTAATAACTGTTTCTGAGGATTAATGAAATGATTACAAAGAATCTAGCCTACTCATTAAAGCAGACCCATTAATGAGGACTTGGCCACATAGCATTGGTTCCTGCTTGTGTAAATATTTACTATACAGTAGATTCCAATATTCTATAACTCTCACATATCATACTTTATACCGGTCTTCCTCAAATTAGCCTGCCACACAATGAGGGTTGCCCTGTTTCTATTCAAGAGTTGTATGAATTCAAGATGCCAATGTGACAAACCTAAATGGTCTTTTCAAGATATTTAGATCCTTCCAATTAATGATTTTTACATATACATATGTCCTTTAAACCAATGGCATAATTGAATTTATTGGAAGCCCATTTGGCCAGGGCATTGTGGTAGTTGAAACCTAACTATTAGCATTCATGTTTGTACTCCAAATCACTATCTGAGACCATGCATAAACCATATGTTGAGTAATATGGTCAGGTGTCGAAGATTTGTACAGTTAACCCAACTTATCCATGAGTCCTGAAGATATTTTATCTTAAAAATACCATCAGTTCATTACAAATCAAAACTCTTCATGAAGTTACTATGGTAATAAATGTTAGGTTCCTTTGAGCCATCTCTTTGAGGAATATTAAGTAGTGAAAACAAAATGTACAAGAATACATCCAATGACAACTTATTTATAAATGCAAGCAAACGGTAAGGAAAGTTTGAATATTTATTCCTTCTACCTACATATATGGAGTATTTACTATCTCCCAGGCTCAGCTGTGAACTCTGAGAAAGAGAAATATTACCTCGTGCTCACCACACTGATAGTCTAATTAGGGAGACAGATAAGTAAAGCAATGATGACAATAAAAGAAATAAGCAGTGGGTACTATGGAGGCCCAAAGGCAGCTGCCTAATTTCAAGCCTCAGAGAAGACTTCCCAGGGGAGGTATTACTTGAGCAGAATTAGAGAGGTGAGAAGTTAGCCAGGTGAACCACCCCAGGTGAGTGGTTTCTATAACAAGGGCAGAGCTCATGCAGAAGATACCAAAAGGCCTTGTTAAGCATTTGTTAATGTTAAATATTAACTAGTAGTCTTTGAATATTTACTTTTCACAAAACACCTTGCTAAGCATTTTAAAGGCATTTATTTGTCTTATTGAATTCTACCTATGCCACATAACTTAATGCTATTGTTATTTCAATTGTACAGAAAGGAAACTGAGACTCAAAAAAGAAAACTTGCTCAAGATTATCCAGCAGTCTGACTCCAGAGTCCAGCCTCCTCAGGTATGCCAGACTATGGAGCTTGTTTTTCCTTGATACACCATGGGAGCCACTAAACATTTTAGAAGAATCAACTAAAAGCAAGCCTAACAGCTTTTTAGTGAGAAAAAGACCACCTTTCTTGGCTAAATTATTTTTTAATCCTTTGGTTCAATACCTTGATTACTTCCTGGTTAAAACTGATTTCTACCTCATTTAGAGAAAGAAAGGTGACTTTAAGAGATCCTTTTGGGCATGTGGATAAACCCCAGAATCAGAAAGAAGGCAACAGTGATGCTGTTTTACACCAGCAGGAACCTGTGCTGCCATGTATTACTCTAATAGGCCAGTCAGAAACATGTATGCACAGCGTTGTCACACTGTGTATACATGTATGACCCATCATTTATACCTATTCTCACTGAGATGAGGTCAGACTGCAAAATCCTAATACTTTAAATTCAGAATACTTATATATTTTTTGCAGTATAATTAATGGTTTTTAAAGGACAAGATTTGCTTAGAACCATGTTAAAGATAAAAGAGTGGAACTATAGTGATCTAAAATTATCTAATTTTCTAGAAAATTACTACTCTCTACAAGCTGCAAAAACTTTAATTAAAAAAGACAAGGAGGCCTATTCTCTCTCCTAACATACATAAGATATGCCAGGCTCTTGGGATTCTGGTAAAAGGAAAAGAGCAGACTGAAGAGATTAAAATTTTTGGCAAAAATCTAAATATAATTCAGATGTAATGCTTATTTCCATCTTTAAAGACCAACAAGTGACCAACATTTGTTGCTTTTTCAGAGAGAAAGTAATTTTGACTTTAAAATATGTGTAAAGTCCTCTTATAAACTGTAGAGCCAGGTTAAGTAAAAAATAAGACAATGCACAAAGCAGCTTCTGGAAACATAAGATAGGGGAGGTTTTTGGGGGTTTTGTTTTGTTTTTGTTTTAGCTAAATACCACCAAAATGAGCATTCCTGGGATACTTAATGCAATGCTTTATGTATCTGTAGCCAACAAAATATCCCCAACATCCTATAAACAAATATTTTGGTAGCTTCCATTACAAATTCTCTAGAACTGGATTATAATGGTAACAGATTTAGAGGAATGAATGGATCAACGAAAAAGGAGGCCACTAAGGTGAGAACAGGCATTGAGTCTGAAAATTACCTCAACCATTTAGAGGTCTATGGCCATAAAAGATTTCTCTGCCTAAACAGTGGGTGTGTGTATGTGTGTGTGTGTGTGTGTGTGTGTGTGTGTGTTCTTTCATCCACTTTTTCTCTTTGCCCTCTTTCTTTCTGAACTCTCTCTTTCTATTGCAGTCCTTCTTCAAAACTGTGCTCCCAAACCAGTTGTCTAAAATCACCTTAAAAGGACATATTTGATGCAAAGCGGGTTATTGTAAAATTGTCCTACAAGTACAAGCATTTGGGTAGCCTCTGTGTCAGAGTGATTTGAGCTGTGATGGGGGCTGGCTCATTGAGGTTAAATGATAATAAACTATAATAGGGATGATTTGAAGCAGAGTAGTTTTCTTTTTTTCTTAGCAAATTTAGATATCTACGTGTTCCTCCCATTCAACAAGTTCTGAAGAAAGCTAGGTGGCAGCTGTAGCTTTATTAGCACCCTCTTCAATGTAATATTAATGCTCTCTGTGCTATGACAGGAGACTGAGAAGTAAGGGGAAGAATGTGTACATAGCACAGATGTTTATGATTATGTACACATCACTTGTGTTGAGTATGTGGCTCAACTATACTAACTATGCTAACCAATTAACTATATATTGAAGGTGGTTTGAAAAGACCTATAAAATAGATCTGTGTTGTACATGCAAGCACAGTGAAATACTGCATTGTTTGTTTAAATATCAGGTAGCATAAAATATCCCTCTAGGTGCTTGTTTGGGACATATTTGGATTGTGAGCATTTTAACAATCATTTCTTTCAAAGCCACAAAACATCACACTTTTTAGTTTTAACAAAGTCTAGTTTTTGGCAGTTCTTTTATCATATCTGTCATCTCCTAAGCTTTGCTTAGCCAAAACACTCCGACTTGTATTTTGAAATTGTCAATATAGGCCTTCTAATCTTTAAATCTTAAATTATCTAAGCAGATTAGCTACCATTATTCTATGCCTTTCAGACTCAGGGGTAAAGAAAGCAGAGGAAATATAGCAATTTTTTTAGGCAATTAAGTTGCTGGGGAGGTTATGAACTTGGCACATGGTCTAATATATTTATGTAAATAACCAGGTAGACAAAACCAGTACCTTAACCCAATATCTAGATCTATAATACAAGAAGTGGTTCCATCTAAGAAGTATAATCATCAAGCTTTAAATGCAAAGTTATTCACAGTTCATATGGACATGAACAGTTTGCTAACTGGCAATGGGTGTCCAGAAGCCAATGGAGATACCTTGAAAACACACACACACAAAAAAAATAAATAAATAAGAAAAGTAAGAAGAGGAGACTCCTCACAGCGGAACCTATCTGTGTGGTGACCTGATTTCTGCTATGGTCTCCCTTCAGAGATCAAAACAGGATTTACGTGGTTCTTCACTGTTTGCATTGCACATTCAAAGCTCTGGAGACTTAAAAATAAGAAAAAATGCCCTAGAGCACAAGGGAACCAGAGTTTGCATGGAGTGAGTTCACAGTGCAAGTACTAACTAGGACAATGTTATTTGGGATTTGGGAGGCAATACAAAATTTAGAGTAGTTGTATTTTTAAGAACATTTGCTTTCTCTTCCCCAATTTTCCGGGGCAAGGCTTTTGGCTAGCTGATGAGGCCAGCTCTGACTGTCACGGTAATAAGTCTCCACAATGACCTGCTCGCTTGTTCGGTTTTGCAGCTGCCAGTGCACGTGAAAAAGGGAAGGGAACCCTGAGCATGTTTTCACACCAAAGCACTTTCACCTTACAACCAGCGTTTATGCAGGGGGTTTAAAAGAAGAAGAAATCTTTTTTAAAATATCAAATGGTGAGCTTTTGTGTTTCCACCGCGTGTGATAGTCCTGGGTGCTGGAACCCCTAAAGAGTGAGCGTTCCTGCAGCTTTTCAGAAATGCCCCTTCTTTTGTTGAGGAAAAAAAGCCAAGTCCCATATTCCTGGGATCTCAGAAGGTGAAGGAGAAAATCGCTTTCATTTTTAATACTTAGTGGATGCATCTCTCCGAGGGGAAGAAAAATCTCCCCTCCCCCAAACTGGACTGTGCTTTCCCAGCATTACCTAGCTAGAAGAGGGAGCACCTGGGTGTAGCTAGATCCGTTCAATAAGGACTCTGTGCTACGGGGAGACCCGGCTTGTGGGGGTGAGGGCTGAGGTTCTCTCTCAGCCTGAGATGTGGCTCCGCCGTCTCCACTCTTGGTTTCTACCGTTCCACTCCAAACTCAACTTTTCCGCAGCTCCGCACGCCCAGCCACACAAAGACACACACAACCAGCGCCGGCAGCCCAGTCCGCCAGCGGAGCCCTGCCCTGCCTTTGTCCCGCGGGCAACTGGGTCTTGTTGGCTCTTCCAAGTTCCATGGGGTTAGCCGTCTAAGACCGTTTCTTTCCTTTCACCACCTCCCCACCCCACCCCCTCTCTCCCTGCCCGCCCCTGGCTGGAGGCCACGCTCCAAACCGGTCCAACCTGGGCGGCCAGAGCCCTGGAAGAGGATCGAGACCCGGTGGAGAGGTCCTGATCCAACGCGATGCCAGGGAACAGGGGGTCTTTGCCGCCCGTGCCCCCGCCCTGGCATCCGAGGAGGTCCCACCTCCTTTTGCGTAATGTTCATTATGCCGGCCCCACGCGGAGCCCCGGGGAGCCTGAAGTCGGGCTCTATCCCCGGGAGGGGGGTGCGGGGTGGGGGTCCCCTCCGCTGGAGCCCGGCAGCCCCGCCCGGGCGCCCACGCCGCGCCCTCTGCGCCCCGGCGGCGCCGGACCCCTGCGGCGCCCCGAGCCGCACCTGGAGGGGAAACGCGCCGGAGGGAGCCCGCGGACTGCCTCTCCCGGGAGAGCCGCCGGCCGGGGAGCTTTGTGTCCGAGCACAATTCCCAGGGCCGAGCATAGAGGAGGGGGAGCCTCTCCCGGTGCCTACACGCTCTGCATTCACCTACCATTACTTTAACCACAACAAACACAGGCAAATTGGACTTTCTTAGGCCATTTCCTTGCTTTATTTAGCTTCTTTTGATGAGGTGGGTCGTTTTCTTATTATCATACTAATTTGTTAACCAGGGGGGGAAAAACGATCGCCCGAAAACGGATAGTTCAGGAGCTGGCTGGCTGGCTGGAGAGAATCGTCCTAACACGCTACTGGAAAAGTTGAGAACAGCTATATCAGCTCGCCCTCGCCTTTCTCTCTGGGTTCACACTGTTATTCTCTCTGCAGCCCCGGTTTGCCCAGCAGTGATCTATCACTCCGGAAACAACCGTGTAGCTAAAACACATAGCATTTAGAGACCCACGACTTTATTTTTAAAAATGTTGTTTTAAAGCATTGTCGGGTTTTTAAAATTTTTATTTTAAAGTACCAGCTGAAATCTCAAATACAACCAGTCCCTGTGTTTTACAGGCCTTTATAGTACTGAAAATTTTCCATCATCCGGTATCTGACTCTCAAACACAAAAACATTAAAGTTAGAATTCAAAAAAAGCCTTTACTATTTCAAATGCAGTGGAGGCTCTACAAGTTTTAGAGTTTTTGTCAAGACATTGCTAATGTGTGTGCATGTGTATTCTAATGGGTTATATTTTTTAATTTTGGACAGGATCCCTTAAGTCCCTATTAAAATATGATCTTTTTAAGGCTAGCAAAGAATCTAAATTTTAAGAAAGGCAAGCTCAGGCTTACGATTCTCTTTGTTTCATATCCTTTAGAAGTGCGACATACCTTCTTTGGCTTGTACTTGCTAACTTAGAAAACTTGAAAGATGAATTTGGAAAATTAACTTGAAAGAAATACATGACAAAGGGTGATTTTTATCTTTTTTTATTTTGAGGGGAGTATGTTTAAATAAGTTAAAACCTAAGGATAATTAAATTATGTAGCACCCTGAAATATATAGTGGGGGTGGGTGGGACTTCACTTAACAATACTTACATAGAAGACTAGACCCACCAACAGCCAGCATTACTTGCAAATTAAATTCAATTGAAACTGCTGAAAGAGTTTATTCTCCTGTGTAGTTTGGAACTGTGTGAAGGTATGTATGTACAGGATCTATGTATATGTAATGCTTATACTTTATATATATTCAGACATAGATTCCTTTTAAATGTTTATGCGGTTAGTCACTTTAAGAGCATCAAAATAAATTGTGCGTTGGCTTACACTGACTCCCAGGTATTCCCAAACACTGATGAACAAAAATCTTTATATTGGAAACGAAGAGCTACCCATTTAAATGGAAAGGGGAACTCGATTTATTCTCATTTGTTTATCGCTAGACGACCCCCCCCCCTGCAAATTCATTTGAATAGCTTTCAAGCTGGAAAATGGAAATGTGGCTCCTGCCCTCTATTTCAGCGGCAGCAGCAGCGTCCTGGCAACAGCGCAATTTTCTATCATCAAGGATAAATGGCATCGAACAGAACATTCTGATAAAAAAAAAAAAGAGGAAAAGAAAAGAAAAGAAAGGGGGGAAAAAGCTTCAGTCCAAGGAGCCCATGATTGCTGGCCTTCCTGTCTGTCATCCCTTTACAAAATCCTCTCCACAAACCTGAGCGGCATGCTGTCAGAGCTAATAACGTCTTCTGGAGGGTGGGGTGGGGGGCATTGCAGTCTCTGCACAATGTTCCCATTTATTAAATCGAGTGCTTATTTTAAAATTGCAAATATCTTTGTTTGGTTCACTGCAAATTAAAATCAAGATGTAGGAAGTTACACGATGCAACAATTATTCGTGTCATAGCATAGAATCAAACCCCCTATATCGCCCTTCTGAGTAAGGTCGATGACGGGGAAGAGGGAATCTGGGGGAATCCAGGACAGGAGGGTTTCTGGTGGAAAAATACAAATCCGTTCGCCCTGCAGGTAAGCTGAGAGTAATTGGAAGCCAGGGGAGCGATGCCTGCTTCCACCAGGGAGGGCGAGTTGGCTGCGGTTCGAGCGCGTGTGGGCGCGGTCCTCCCCGCGACGCTGCACGCGGGTTGGCCTGCCGAGCTGGTGGCGGAGCCACGGGACTTCCCCGCGAGGGGGCCTGGAACATAACGGGGGCCATTTCTCGCCTACTGAGATCCCTTCCCAGAGGAGGCCATTGTGCTCCAAGCAGATGGATCCCTGGAGTCCCCGTGCCCGCATGCGGGGTCCTGAAGAGGTTTAGTCAGTCCTGCGCTTTTCCCGCAAAGAGGGGGCTCAGAGCTGGAAGAGCAACCCCCACCCCCGCAGGCTTGCAGATAGTGGTGTGGATTTGGCCGCCTGGGCTGATGCCTGAAAGTGGGGTCGGGCTTTACTGGTGACCGGTTCTGGTGCCCATCGAGTCCTTGGGCCATCCATGCACCTGAGCTTTGGACCGAAACCCACACGGCCCAGGGCTTGGGGGTGGAGGTGGAAGCCCAGTGGGATGGGGAGCAGTGGCGGTGACACTCTAAGATCAGTATTATTAGTTAAATGATTGATAGGGAGAGAGAAGGGTGGGGAGCTAAAATGAAGAGAAAATCACATCTTCATACCCACGAAAGTGGGTCCAAAGGAAAGGAAGTGGAGAGGTATGTAAAGCATCCTAAAATGCGGAGACACTGAGAAGGAGCCAAAGACCAGACCGGAGACTGGATGGCAGAGTTTGGGGGCGGAGAATCAGCTTGGTTTGTTAGGAGCTCAGGCTGAGAACGGTGGGAGGAGGGGAACGATGAGGAAACCCTTTGTTTAATGAGGAAACCTAAATCATTGCGCATCTAGGAGTCTTGGCCCCAACTATGGTACCAGCGAAGAAGGGTCCTCCCTCCCCCAATGCAGTGCGCATGCTCAGCTGTTGAATTTGCATGATGAGGCGCATAGGCAGCGGCCAATAGAATCCAGCTCTCTACTGAGCCCCGGGTCACACAGACATCCCTGTTCCCCCACTATAGGCCTTTAAAACCCAGTTTATTTATTTTTTTAAAGGGCATTTTAGTATTGATTCTCACCTTCGCAGCTAGATGTCTGTGGCAAATAGATACATTTTACAAATACATTTACTACAAGCGAGGGTTCAAGTATTCGGAATTTAAGAAAAGTTCAAAAGCAAAGAGGAGTCTGTTCAAAGAGCACTGGGGAACCCAGGGACTGCTGCTGTCAGAGCCCTGAGCCTTGCGCCAATGCTGAACCGTTTCTGTCACATGAAAATCACACCCACCCCCTTGACCAAGTGCGTTTCCAAAGCAGAAACATCATGTGTACATACAGGCCCCAAACCGCCTCTTTCTCCATCTGCAACCCCAGACCTCATAGTTGCCAGGGAGATGGGAAGCTAGAACACCTGCACCCCGCACCTCTCTCCTTTCCCAAACACCAAAGCAGTCTGTGTGGTGAGCAGCCTGCACTAGCTTCCACATCTGTGAAATGGGGCTAATTATAGAAGGGCAGAGGGAACTAGAGAGGCAGAAGTGTCATGCATCTCCAGCTTGCCCAGGCCTCTCCCCGTCCACCCAAGCTCTGAGGCTGGAAATGATGAGGTTGATTCTCTGGGGCTGCAGGAGGGGTGGGCCAGCTGTGAAATATTACCAGTCCTGCCCCCTCGGCCCACCAATCCTGCTGCTGGCCCTCGAGGCAGCACTATCCTGACAGTTCCCAACCACCCTTACTCTTCCTACCATAGATCCCTGCCAGAATTACTGCCCACAAATGGGCCTGAAGGCCCCCGCGAGCTCCCTGTCTATGACAGGAAAACTGCTTGTTCCTATCACTGAAATAAAACAGGTGGGGATTATTAGTTGCAGTTCTCTCCCCTTTTGTGTAATTCACAAGTCTCCCATGTAGGATTAGGCTTCAAATGCATTTGGTCAGGTACATACCATACGTTTTAGTGCTCAGCTCAGACAACATGATGCTTACAACCATAGGCAGTGCCTCTGTTTTTCTCTTTGGTATTTCTTTCTCACCCTCCAGGCCTACAATTATAACATGACTTTTTTTTTTTTTTTTTTTTTTTGAGAATGTGACCCCCACCCCACCAAAATTCAGGGCACTAAGGAGTGGCTTCAAGTTCTTACCCATTAATCTAAGATCAATATTATTTTACCAAAAAAGTATTAGGTTGACATATACTGTTAAGCATGTAGCTGCCAACATCCATATTCATTTGTGAAAGAGATATCCCTGAACCTTCAGAAATGCCAGCTGGTAGTGTCTGTATAGAGTGAGGGGGGAAAAAAGAAAGAAAGAAAGAAAGAAAGAAGAAAGAAAGAAAGAAAGAAAGAAAGAAAGAAAGAAAGAAAGAAAGAACCCTATCACAATTGTATTGGGGACTGTCTTTGCAAACATTTAGCTTTCTTTTACTGTAAAATGGCCCAATAAAACCAAATGAGGCTTCCAGAGGAGATGGCCATATTGTTTGAACACTAGATTTTAGGCTTTTTCTTACAATTGACTTCTCTTTAAGGAAACTAATGGTGCATTTGAAAGGAAATATAGGCCTGGAAAGAAGATGTCCATCAGTCAGTAATCTTCACTGCTTCCGGAGGAGGCAAAACCTCTTTCCCTGTCTCAGGACTGGCTGTGGTAAGTGAAAGGGTTTTTCTTCTTGAGCATTTTGGGTAAAAATCAAATTAACTTAAATTTCATTTTCATGCTCCAGCCTCTTTTTGGAAGCAGGTTTCATGAAGCTAACTTTCAGGACAACTCACCACCATCTCTGAGAGAAGAAAAGACCGGCAAGCTGAGAGTCAAGACAGGAGACACTGAAGTATGGACTCAAGACTGAGACCTGGAGCTGTGAAGCTGCAGCTAACAAACTTGGCCAGCTCTAACCCAGGCTACCCTAGCGTCTTTGTCTCCCTCCCATCTGTGCCAGCCTTGGAATACCTCCTGGCTCCTGCCCATCCCAGCAGGCATCGCTGCTCATTAGCACCTTGTGTCAGCAGGGCTTGTTGGTCAACTGGCTGAGCTGGAGAAGGTCCTTCCCCTGTGGGGCTGTCCCCCTCCGGCGTCAGCTGGGCCTGGGGAAGCTATGGGGAAATGGTGAAGGAGGGTAAGGAGGACCACTATTGCAGAAGACCACAAATGTGCTGTTGACAGTGTGGAGCCTTCTGGGAATCAACACTGTCCGGCGGGAGGCCTCTGAGGCCAGTGCCCATAAATCAACTGGGCCAAGACAAACCTCCCAAGCCCACGTGTTCTGAGTCATCAGGAATGGGGGTAGTTTGGGTGTGAAGGGGAGAAACTCCCTTTTCTTTGGCACAGGTCACTCAGGGAGCAAGGAGGAGAGGCTGGGGGGCTTGGGACTCTCAGTGCCACAAAGAATTCTTCAGGCACCTTCTTTGGCCATCTATGCCTGCCTACTCTCCCTGCTGATCTCTGGTGCCTGACCAGCCCGAGGGAGTATTCAAGGACACTAAAGCTAATCCAGGGAGGTTTCCTCTCTCTTCTCAAGACCAGGAAGCCAACCCAAGCCAATCCGCAGGAGAGCAGCGGAGCGTGGGAGTCCCAGGCGCTTGGGCTGGTAGAGCAGGGCGAGCATGCGGGTGCCGGGCCTGGCGTTTTCAAACAACAGGGATTACAGGCTGCATCTTGAATACGAATTAGCCTTCTGTGCTGGTGCGACTCCGCTTTGAAACTCAACTTGTCAACGTATGGTTTTAATTAAACATCTTCCGGCCCCGAAAGATTACATGTTTTGTAAAATATATCCTAGCATGAAATTTGCTTCCACGATCTGAAATTAGGTTCCTTGTAAATATTTTCATAAAAAGAGAAATAGGAAGGGCGTGTGTGAGAGAATGGAGCCGTTCATACTCGCCGTGTTCCTTTTAAACCGTCCTGCCAGCCGGCCCCCTCGCTCGGCAGGTCCTGGGCCTGGGACGCGCCAGTAACCAGAACCGTCCCGCAGGCGTGACCCGCGTTTGCAATTGCAGACAAGTTAATCCTGCCCTGATTTGTTTGGGATCCCTCCCTCCGCCGACCCCCGGAGACCCCCTTGGGCTGTTGCTGCAGACACCTGCCTCCCTCCCCACCCCTGACCACTGTGCGTGTCCCAGAAAAGACGGAGGGAAGAGAGAAGGGGTGCAGAATGGCTCGTAGCATCACTTAAGACAGCACTCACTTCAGATGGAAATGTAAAGCTCTCCTTTAAGAATTACTAAGATTTAATGGATAGTAAATGGATATAAAGAAAGGCTATGTTAATGGATAGCCGCCCTAGCAGAGGGTCCCAAACTTCTCCCTTACACCGCGCTGCTCCCCCTCTGCGCCCTCCCTCCCAGGGAGGAGGTGCCTCTCTCACCTGGCTCAGGGCACCTATCCCACTGCCCTGGGAGGGAAAGGACCCTATTTCTGGGCCCGGGGGCGGGGAAGATGCCTGCGCACTTTGCATCCTTTTATTCAGCACAGAATGGAGAGCTGGGTCCCCGCGGAAACCTCCTTTCCCAAATACTCTCTGAAAAAGCCGCCTGTTCTGGCGAGGTTTGCTGGATTCGAGGAAAACTTGGTCCACGGGGAGGGGGCGGGAGGTAGTGATGAGGAAGAAGAGGGAGGAGGCGCAACGCCTTTCTTTGATAACTGGGACCCAAGAACGAGGAGGGGGAGACAGACGCGTAAGGGGGAGTTCTTTAGGGCCCTCCACCTGAAACCAGCGGGACCAATGGCGCGCCTCGCTCCGCGCCCTGTTTACTCCGTCCCGGGCGGTGATTGGCAAAGCGGCCCCGAAGGCAGAGGCGGTAATTGCTCGGCGCTCTCCTGGCTGGGGAAGTGTGCAGGCATCTGAAGTGAACTAAAAATAAACGGAGGAGCGAGAAAATGAAAAGGGGACAGAGTGACAATTTGCAGCAATTAAAGCGTCTGCGCCTGTTGCCGGAGGAGCAGGAACCCACAGCGGTTTTGTTTTCCCAGGCCTGATGATGTGACTAACTCGTTAGGGAATTTTCGTGCGTGTGTGCGTGCGTGCGTGCGTGCGTGTGTGTGTGTGTGTGTGTGTGTGTGTGTGTGTGTCCGTGGGGGGCAGGGCAGGCTGGGACCATCTCTGAGCCCCTGAAAGCCCGGTGGGTTTGGGGAAAGAGCGGGGTCTGTCTCCCTCAGGCCTCCTCCAGCCCCTCAGCGGTCTCAAGTTCGAGCCTCTCAGGTAGCATCTGCAGCCACGTCTTCCAGGAACTTTGGAGCAAGGTCTTAGCTCTAAGGTGTCTAAACATAATACCAAGGTTTCCTTCACCACCACCAGGGAGGCGAAGGATCAGGGGGAGGGAGGGAGAGGGGGGGCCAGGCAGCCAGCCAAATCATAGCTTGGGAGAAATTTGACAGCGCGCTTGATATATTACTCTTAATTTTTGGAAGACTCTCAAGAAGAAAAATGGCGGTGGGGTAGGGGCAGAGGGTACCACAACCTTCTCCTGTCTGACACTCGGGCGCCCAGAGAGGGCTCCAAACTCCACCACGCCCCGGGAACACACAGTGGGAAATTGCTTCAAGATACAGCAGGGCTCTCTTCTTTTCCCAAACCCTACCTGAGCCATGAACTTCTCAAAAGGACGAGAAGGGGACAGGGGTTCTGAAGGGTAACCCCAGGCCCTGTGCCACTCCTGGGCCTGGCCAGGCCGCCTAGCGTCCAGCCCAAACTAGCACACCCTGCAGACCAGCCTCCCCCCACCCCCATCCCCCATTTCTATCCCCCACCCCTCTGCTCCGGGTCTAGGGCGGCAGGGGGAGAGGGAGGCTGTGTGGCCAGCGCCAAAGTCCAGCTCAGCTTAGGCTGGCTTCAATGAGAGCTGGCAAATCCGGCGAGTCTCACAGAAATTTTCTTCAACCCTAATTCAATTTTAAAGCGGATTTTTACTATTAAAAACGCTGCTGAGCAACACATTGAATTAATCTGACTGTACGGTTTTAATTACAGTGAGGGTTTCTCTACAAATCTGTACAAGACAGTGGCTGGCTCCTGGGAGGATCTCTGCCTCCTGAATTACATTATGCGGGCCCCCAGCTCCCTGCAGAGGCGCAGCGGCGTGGGAGCCAGCTGCGGGGTGGGCGAGGGGCTCCTGTCGCCCTCCGCTCCTGCCTGCCCTCCCAGCTCCTGTCTTCCCCCTTCCCTTCTCTCCCTCCAGCCCCCAGGAGCGCCCTAGACACCCGCCTGTCTGTCTAGGGCTCCTGCACTAAGATCCCACAACGCTGAACTTGACTTTTAACTCTTGGGCCCAGGACCTTTTGAGCCTGAGCCTTGTTCTTTCACTCCTTTGTCCAGGGGGTAGGGGGGAATCTCTTTTGTAATTTGTTAAGGGTCCTCCTGCTTTGACTTCGCAGTTGTTAGATGAGCAATGTGATGCGTAGGGGAAGGGAGGCGAAGGGATGGGGAGGGGAGAGGGAGAAAGGGTCGAGAACACCAGTGGGTGGGCTGCCAGGTATGGAGATCTAGCCACCACCCAAAACCTGAGAGTAAACCCTGGAAGTGAAGCAGACCCGCTGGTCGGCAGGGCTCCCTTTCCCAGCCTTGCTGTGGCTTATGTGTGTGCAGCTGACATGGTGGGGCAGGAGTCCCTAGCCAACAGGACAGAGAAGGAAACTTGAACCCCAGGGTCTTTCCAAATGAAGCAGATCCCCACTGTTCTCTCGTGTTCACTCTGTTTGTTCTCTAACTCCTTTCTCTGTCCCCTGCTTTTTCACTCTGCGCCCTTTCCACAAAGCACATGGGGAGAAAGATCAGGAACCCAATCATGAGCCCAAATAAGTGTCCAAGTGGACGCCACCCTAGGTGTGTGTTCAAAGAAGCGAAGGCTTTGAGCTCTGTAGGGAAAGGAGCCTCCCTGGACTGAGGGGGAGCATTTGTGCTCTGCGCAAAATTAGTGAAACCTACAGGAAAACACATTTCCTTCTGCTGCGTAGGATTGGGGGACGGGAGTTTTCTTTCTCTTAGATTTGTGCAAAAAAGGGATTCTGTCCCAAACAAAAGAGAAAGGGCACTATTGGGAGAATGTGTGGCTGTATTTTTGTTGTTGTTGTTCTGTTTTGTTTGTGTTTTGTGTGTGCGTGTGTGTGTGTGTGTGTGTGTGTTTTAACCCTCGCTTTTTTTTCTAAGAGCTCTCAAATTGGTTGCCCACTAAGGAAAGTTTTGCTAAAAATGTAATAAATTACCTTATCCTGTACATCATTGGGATGTTACAAAATAAAGGGGGGGGGGGAAGGTGCAGGTGAACAGGTATGAAATCACCAGAACATTTACATCACAAGGGTAGTCGGGTACAGAACAAGTCTCTCTCTAATGAAAAGCGGTTTTCATGTCTTTTTCTGTTGTAACAAGAGACCCACCTAAGAGCTCACGTGATAACAAGAGGATGTTTTCCACCCCAGGTTTTTCTGAGGCGCTGTCCCAAACCTGGCTCTCCTTAGCGTGGAGCCCGGGCTGTGGCTCTGTGATTGTTCCTGCTAATGAAGGGATGGAGGAACTAAGACAGAGGATGCTCGGAGGCATTTCGGAAGAGGCACGGCCAGCTATATTAACTCCTTATTATGCCTAAAAATAGGCCACTGTTTCCTGTTGATGCTTGTTCCCTGCCACTCCAGGGCTGCGTTTGCCCTGCAATGGCCAGGGGTCCTGGTTTCCAAAGACTGGCTTGATTAAAGCTGACTTCTAACACCCTTTGCTTCCCTTCCCCCTTGGTCCTGCCACAGTTCCCAGCAGAGCAAATATGGGGGCGGGGGAGCTCAGCCTTGGTTTACCCAACAGATTAAGCAGACAGACATCACCATTTATCTTGTTTTAATCTACCTGTTTAAATATTGTTGTGTTTTCCCACCTGAACTGGGAGAGAGAAGATACTTGTGTATTAGGGAGAGGGGTCTATGCTTGATAAAAGAAAGAAAAAAAAAAAACTTCTGTATATAATCCCCAAAGTGGAAGAGGCAGAAATGTGTTACCCACCCCCCACTGCCAATCCATTCTAGGCCCAGCATATTGGTTTCCTCCACTAAGAAAGCTCTGGGTGTTCACACAGCCTGGGAGTGAGGTCAGGGAGAGGCACCTGGTGTTGGGATTTGAGGATCTGATTGGCTTCCTTTTTTATAACTTCCCTGGACTCCTGGACTCCGGGTTTGAAAAGACCCAGACAGTAGCCTCTAGGTTGGACGGTGCTTAGTTAATATTCTCCAAACGGGAGAGCCCAGAAAAAGTGTGCGAAGCCCACAGTGGGTGTCATTGGTCCTGTGGGCCAGGCCACACATGGTGGGTTTCCTGTTCTGAGACTGGAGAGGGGAGGGCGATGTTGTCCCCAGACCTCAGTGAGCCTCTATCTGAGGCCACTTTGTAGCTGGATGTCGAGGGCCTGGGAGGGGAGGCCATTATAACACGGGCATTATAGTTTTGCCGCTGGAGGAAATAATGCTGTGATCTTGGTGCCTTCTTGCATAGCTACTTTCGGCTACTCCAGCGATACCATTCCTAGCCTGGGCTCAGGAAGGCGAAGAGGCAGCTCTCCTCCAGCCGCCCTCCTCCAGCTTTCCCAGGTGTATGCGTTGAGGGAGGGAACAGGGGAGTGTGGGTTTCCAAGATCTCCAGCACCCTTTCCCTACACATGTGCATAAACAGAATTTTACACTGAATGGAGAAAATACTAGCAAGAATTTTTTTTCCATCCATGTCTCCTGTGGAGAAGGGTTTCTTTTCTTTTTTTCTTTTCTTAAAGCATGGCTATGTAAGTCAATACCGCGTTATTTCTTTGGATTCAAAGGCTATTTATCCAGGTCTAATTTCTTTAGAATTAACGTGATAATTGAGCCCAACTTAGCAACCAAACCCAGCCAGGCCCTGCGGGGCTTGAAAGTGCTTCCACAGCCCGGGGAGGCTGCACGCCTCACCCAACACCCAGCACCCAGCACCCAGCCCATTCCTTGACCCACGTGGGTGCTGCAGACACCCAGCCACCGCTGGCACAACAGGGCTTTTCCCACCCGGAGAGCCCGCGGCTGCACAGTGGCCGTGGGCGCACTGACACCGCGTCTGGTGTTGGCAGCCCCGTCAGGATCTCTCTCTACAGAACACTGACAGCCCGGATACAAGACCCAACACCTCAACGCCTTAGAAAGCGAAAAGCACTTTGGGCTTCAAATCCTGCTTCTTCAAACTTCTTCCTGAATATAACGCTCACGCTCACCTACTATAAACCCCAAAAGAGCCTCAGACCTCTGAGTCCTCCCGGTGGCTTCTATTTTGAATAATAAATACTTAGAGGCCTCGCCTATCCTGCTCTTCCCAGCCGGCGGGGTTGGCGGGGCGTCCCCAAGCTGGAGCCACGGGGTACCGGGCAGACTTGCAGGGGAGCTTGGAGCCTCGGAGCGTGGCTTTCGCCCCAGGCCCTGAAGAATCCCAGGGCGCCTGCCCCTCGCCGAAAGGGCCGGAGGTGCGGGCTGGAATGGAACAAACCAGGGCGACTCCATCCGCCTCGCCGGTCTGTGCTCCACCGCCGACACCCAGCGAAGGATTGCGAAGCGGAGATGCCGGGATCGATTGGAGAGAAAGGACCGCGGGGAGAGGCCGCTGCCGCAGCCAGCCGCTGCTGGCAGAACCCCTTTCCCCCCCGGGCTGACGGCAGAGGCCACACGTGGCAGACACTCACAGCCGCCACCTGGGCACACTGTGCGGGCCAGCCTGCTCTCCGCTGGCTATTCGCGGGACTAAGCGGGGAAGGGGATGAGCAAGCCCGCAGTTTGGATTCTATCCAGCAAGCACACAGAGACCCCTCTCAAGCGGCGAGGGACCCCTCGCCCGCCCCCCTCCCCAGCCAGCCCCTGCCAGACCGAGCCCAATCTGGCCCGCTCAGCAGGTCTCTGCAGGACCTTTGCTGCAGGCTACACCAACACAACACTGGAATCTATTCTCCATCCCACGGGGAGGAGGGACGACTGTCCTGCAGGGACAGCCTGGTCACTTCTCCGAGCATTCCGCAAACTGGGGGAGGAGGGGGGAACTTCGCAAACTGATGGCTGCGCTGGATCTGGGATTGGACGCGGGAACCTTCCCGACCTGGCCCGGAGCACCAGCCCCGCTCCGGGACGGCCAGAGCCGGGAAGCCGGCGAGGAAAAGGCAGTGCACCTGCAAACACCAAGACAGAAACACAGACGTGCACGGGGAGCCGCCTTCGTCGTGTTAACAGCAAGCTGCAGGGTATAAAGCAATAAAACTGCCACTTGTACCTGCTGGCTTTGAGGGCTTTACAAACAAGCTCGGCGTGCAGCCCGGGTGTGCCGAGAGCGCTCCAGGGGAGGGGGACCTTTCTTCCTCTGACCTCCCATTCTGCACACACACACACACACACACACACACACCCTCGCACATCGTCCCCTTCCCTAGCCCACCTTTCCTTTTCCTGGAAGCTTTTTGTTGTTGTTTTAATTCTCTGCCGGTTTGTAAACGCATGGGTCGGGTTACCTGTCCGAGTGAGTGTTGAAGTGTACCTCTTGGTAAGAGGAGGGGAGCAGGGTATGCTCCTTAAAAATGAATTCAGTTACTGAACCGGCTCCAGAGGCTCGTGAAGTTGAGCACGGTGGGAAAGGGGGGTGGGGGCATGGAGAGGAGACCCAACACTGCTGCCCTGAGAACCCCTAGAAACCTAGGGGCCCGGAGACTCTGAGGAAGGCATCTGATGAAGGAAGGAAGGAAGGAAGGAAGGAAGGAAGGAAGGAAGGAAGGAAGGAAGGAAGGAAGGAAGGAAGGAAGGAAGGAAGGAAGGAAGGAAAGGAGGGAGGAAGGGACAAACTAGCTTGGCAAAGCCCGGAGACCCCGGTTGCAAGCAGAGTAAACCAATAAGCGTAAACCGACTTGGAGCCTCGGAGCTCCGAGCAGCATGTCAATACATAAGAGTCTGAGCGGTTATGTCTGCAGCCACCGGTCCTGGAGTCACAGGGAAGGCGGCA
Source organism: Pipistrellus kuhlii (assembly GCF_014108245.1). NCBI lineage: Eukaryota > Metazoa > Chordata > Mammalia > Chiroptera > Vespertilionidae > Pipistrellus > Pipistrellus kuhlii. The sequence continues at coordinate 35,776,179 of NW_023425405.1, read as the reverse complement.
CCACGAAAGTGTCCATTTCTCAGGTTCCTGGGGCCGCAGGACTTATGGAGTCCGAGCGAACGGAGTGCAAAGAAGCCCTCCACAGTTTTCCCAGAGAAAGACCCCGATTGATTGGTATGCACGACCCACAGAGCTGTGGGTTCGGAGGGGCTAGGTCAGGCATTTCTGTGGCAGCCAGAAGCTCCCGGCTTTGGTCGGGAAAAGGCGCCCAGATGGAAAGCTGGCGTCTAGCCCCTGGGGGTCCGCATGGGTTGCCCACCCAGATTCTCAGGCCGCACGGACTCCCAGAGCTTCCCGCAGTCCCCCCGGTTCTGGCCAGGGAGCTGGCCCGGCCCGCCCTCCTCGGCGCCGGGTCCGGATCTGGATCGGCGCCGGGTCCGGATCTGGATCGGGCTGTCCTACCTGGTGTTCTGGCCCGAGCTGCGCGCAGGGCTCTGCTGTCTCTGCTGGGCTGCCCGGACCCCAGCGGGTCCCAGACCAGAGGGGAGAGGCTAGATCCGCAGCCCTGGGCTGCTCCGAACTTGGTGTCTTTCCCCAGTCCATTTGTGAAAGAGAAGTGGTTCTACCACCTGGATGTGCGGATATAAATCCCCTTGCAAATAATAAATGGATTAATAATAACAAGGTATGAAGTTCTTTTTATAGAAAAAATGAGAGAATTGAAACTAAATGCGGCAGTTAGACAACCGTTTTGATAAGAGGATAATTGAGGCGACACTGGTGTATAATTAGAGGATAATTTATGCTATATCCACTTTTATTCCACCTCCCAAAATAAACCCAGTCCATAATCATTACAGGCAAATTGTTCTGAATTTTATAGCAGCAATTTGAACAAAGTACTGCAGTTAATCATGGGAGATTTTTGTGTATTCCTGATTAGAACTCTAATTGCCTCCTTCCAGAAAGTAAAAATAACTGTAAAACGGCTCTATTTTTATCATTAACAATGTTGACAATAAAATAAAATCAATTGGAATTGTAATCGAGAGACAAATTTAGGACGAAGGCACTTTTACTTGGGTAGTTTATATTGTAATCAAGATTTGCCAAACCACTAACCGCATGTATCATTTGCATATATTTGAAAGCATTACAGTAGCTTCTGTTTTCAATAGGAAAAAATGCATTACTGTCAGTCCTCCAACGATTCACTTTCAGAGCAGGCTGGTGCGTTGGGGGGGGGGGGGTGCGTCCCCCCCCTTTTGTTTAATGTAAGGCCTGCAAAAAAAAAACGGTAGGAACCTCATCAGAACAGGGTCTAGTTTTTCTTTTTTCTTTGCCCACCTCCCCGCGTTGGGGTGGGGTCCAGGTGTGGGGGGCTCTTCCCTCTGCGGTTTCCATAAAGCACGTTAGAAAAATCCACGGTGACAGGACGCTCCCGTGGGACTGTAGTGGAATTGGGGGGTGGGGGAAAAGGCGAGGTCAAGGGAGGGGGGCCCTAGCTTTAAATGCAGAGGGTATTGCTTCTGAACACATACAGCCTGCTAGGGGTGCAAGGGGACGGAGAGGGAGCGGCGGCCAGCCCGGGGGTTCCAGGGCTGTGGGATCGGGGACTGAGGCTTCGGGTTCCGGGGCGCGATCTGCGGCGGAGGCCGGCGGAGGCACCTCCCTCCCGGGCCGCCCCGGGCGGGCGCGGAGCCGCCGGCCGGGCCGCCGCCGCGGCTGGGATTGGAGCCGCCGCCGGGGCAGGCGGAGGAGTCTGCGAGCCGCGCGCGCGCCAGTGGAAGCCGTGCGCCTGTGACGTCAGGGGGCCGCTGGCCAATGGGGAGGCGCTGCCCTTTGGAGACCAACCATTCGACTCGTGGCGTCTGCATCAAGTCTGAAAGCAGACGCGCAACTTTCGCAGAATCCACCTTAAAATCTCTGCCTTAAACTGCACCAGCCCCCAAAAAAACCAAGGGGGGAAGCGCAGGGGGGGAGGGAGAGCAGATCCCCCCTCCCCCTCTCCTCTCCCATCCCTCCCCCTTCCTCCTCCCTTGGAGTTAACAAGGCCCCGCTCACTATATCTCTTTATATTAAAAAAATATATATATAGATATATATATTAGAGAAGAGCGAGGGAGAGGGAGAACCACCTCCGCCCCCCCTTTTTTTCTTTTTCTTTTTTTTTTTTCTTTTTTCTTTTTTTTTCTTTTTGCAAGGATCCCAAGAGCTAAGGTGGCTGCAGAGGGGAGAGCGCGGCGCGAGCCAAGTGGGGGGGAGGGTGGAGGAAACCCGGGAGAAGGCTTTCTCCAGCCCCCAAAGTTTTGATGATGACCATGACTACGATGGCTGACGGCTTGGAAGGCCAGGACTCGTCCAAATCCGCCTTCATGGAGTTCGGGCAGCAGCAGCAGCAGCAGCAGCAGCAGCAGCAGCCGCCGCCGCCGCCGCCGCCGCCGCCGCCGGCGCCGCCGCAGCCGCACTCGCAGCAGAGCTCCCCGGCCATGGCCGGCGCGCACTACCCGCTGCACTGCCTGCACTCGGCGGCGGCGGCGGCGGCCGGCTCGCACCACCACCACCACCAGCACCACCACCACCACGGCTCGCCCTACGCGTCGGGCGGCGGCAACTCCTACAACCACCGCTCGCTCGCCGCCGCCTACCCCTACATGAGCCATTCGCAGCACAGCCCTTACCTCCAGTCCTACCACAACAGCAGCGCGGCCGCCCAGGCGCGAGGGGACGACACAGGTGAGAGGCCGCCGCCGGGGCAGCTGGCGTCTCCCGCCTCCCGGCTGTCCCCCACCCCGCCCGCCCGCCCGCCCCGGCCTCCCCGGACCCCCGCCCCCAGGCGGCCCGGCGCGCCCCGGCCAGGCCTCTCATGCGCCGGGGCCCCGCTCGCCTGGCGCCTGCCTGCCGGCCTCGCCCCGCCGCCGGGCCCCTTCGCGCCGCCGCCGCCGCAGCCCCCCAGCGTCCCCCCCTCCCGCCCCGAGGCGCAGCCCGCCCGGCTCCCCCAGCCTCCGGCTCCCGCAGGCTTCGCCCCGCGAGCTGGCCCTCCGCGGGGCTGTGCGCCCCGGCCGGCCTCCCTCCCCTCCCCGGGCTGGGACCTGGGTTTGGCAGCACCCGGACACCTCTGCGCCGGAGCTGGGGAGCGCGCTTTGCTCCCCGATCCAATCTGGGCAGCCAGGGGGCCCCGTGCGCCTCGGTGACCCGGAGGGAAGGTGGCATGGCCTCTCTGGCTCTGGTTAAGCTGGTGACAGTTGGACTCCACCGGCGGGCTTGGAGGGGGTCCCCCCCAAAACCCCACCACCGGCCGGGCCCCCTCCCTCTGGCTTTTGGATACACTGTCGGCTGCTCCTTTGTTCGTGGAGACAAAACAGAGGGCCTCGGGCAGACGGTTCCCAGCACCCAAGGGTGACGGAGTTGCCGTGCGAGGCTCCGCTGGCTCGGGAGCTGGTCTGAGCGTCTGGTTGTGTTTGGGTTGGGGTTTGGGTTCTTTTCAGCGGAATCATTTCAAAGACGTCAAGGGGCTTGGAGGTGCCAGGCTTAGGACTAAGTGACATCTGGTCAACCGGCCACGTAATCACCGGGGTGGCTCAGCGTGAGGCCCTGGGAAGCCAGAACGGGGCCTGGCTCTGCGGAGGGAGCGGCGGCCGCCCGGCGCCCCGAGAGCGGCCGGCGCCGCCTCCTCTGCGGCGGGAGCCCGGCTGCTCGCCCCGAGGACCGCGGGCGCCCTGCGTCCAGCCTCCGCGGATTGTCAGAGCCAGAGCAAAGCCTTTACATGGCCGGGCAAAGCCTCTGCAACCTCTGGGAGCACCCGTGAACCCGGGGAGGGCAGGGTGGCGGTGGCCTGGGGACGCCTTGGATGAAACCCTTATCGGTCTTCGGGGAGAACCTGGGTTACCCGGCCCTGTTCAGGGAGACTGCAGCCGTGGCCTCGCGGGCGACCGACCGCTCCTCTGTATCCTTTTTGCTTGCAGATCAACAAAAAACCACAGTGATCGAAAACGGGGAAATCAGGTTCAATGGAAAAGGGAAAAAGATTCGGAAGCCTCGGACCATTTACTCCAGCCTGCAGCTCCAGGCTTTAAACCATCGCTTCCAACAGACTCAGTACCTGGCCCTGCCGGAGAGAGCGGAACTGGCAGCTTCCTTAGGACTGACACAAACACAGGTAATTCCCGAGAAGCCCGCATACCCCTGAAATGCTGGCCCCCCGCTTGCAGATCTATCCATCGGGCAGGGAGCGCGTCAGGAGGAATTCTTGGCCTAGTCCACCCAGGATGGAAGATTAATGACACATGCCTCTGCTCCGGTTACGAACTTGCCCCAGGACAGCGCAGTTTGGAACAAATGAATACTGGACTGGATGTGCACATCTCCCCAACCCTCGGCAACCCCACCCCAGTCTAGTGTCCTTTGGTGACCAAGCTCATCCTTTATTCGAGTCCTATTTCAAAACACAACAACATGAAAGAGAAAGAGAAAAAGATATTCAGGCCAGGAGGCAGAATAAAACATGTATCTGTAGATAGATAGATAATGCCATTCTTTTGTGGGTCCTGGGACGTCAGGATTTCAGCTTGTTGGCATAGAATTATGAAGTGAAAAGAAGAGGGGAGATAGCCATAGGCTCCAATAGGATTTTGTGTTGAGGGACCAAGGTGCCAGCTATCCATCCTGGGATGGGTGAGGTGAGTTTTTCTGAAGATTGCCCTAAGCTCAGTGGCTAAATCATCCTGGTGACTGGCTGGAGAGGTACCTCCATAGAGCACAGAACTTGGGAGCGATGGCAGAGGTGGAGATCAAAGAGAAGTGCTGCCCAAATTACAGCAGGTGAAGCCTCAGTTAAGTACAGTTGCTGAGGTTTTGCTGCCCTACTAATTTGCAAGACATATGGGCCCTTTCAGACTTCACAGGAAGGGGCTTAGGCAGGTATATTAAGACCCTGGTCATAAAGCCAGGCTGCAATCACCTGTGGTTTCTGTCCCTGTCGATTAACTTAGTGGCGTGGGGCGGTAGGCCTCATGTGAGGTGGGTGATCTTCAGCAAAGGGACCTCCAGGTTTTCTGAGACTCTTGCTGGGGAATGATTGCGTGGTGCCTTAGAACAGATGCCCCTAAGCTCTCCTTTTCAATGCAGCCTGCTTTCTTTTGCAATTTTGCCTCTGGAAATACATGAGGCTTGGAAGGAAGGGATTCCTGCTACTCAGGAACTTGTATTGCTCTTGGAAAAGCAGGTTCCTGTGGCTAAGGAATTTTAAAGGTACAGGAAGTAGCACCCTAGAATTTCCTTCTTCAAGGAAAGGGAGACCTGGTATGTTAGCTTAGATAGTCTCGCATCACTGATTCCTGATTTCCATTTAATTTTTAGAGGCCCTTTGACTTGAAGTGGCCACACTAACAATCATGTGATGATTGCTGACCACCGCTTGACTTAAGCAACATACAAAGTAGGGAACGAGAGAGGGGTACAGTCCCTAATCTCTGCAGGATTATGGGGATGTATTTACGAAGGGAGAAAGGTGCCCCGTGCACAGTGTGTGGCATGTGCAGTATATGCATAAAGATATTTGAGTCATTTGGATATAAAGGCATAGGCTTTAATCTATTCATAGACATGTGCTCACTACGTGCATAGAGATGCCAGGTTTGGGGATTGGTAAATATATTTTTAAGAAAGAGACGATCAGAAAGTGCGCATTCAGTTGGCTTTGATCCGAAAAGTTTTGTTTTAAAAATCCCTCTTTAAACTTACTTTGAACCCAGCTAGCTAATGCGCCTTCATTCTTATTTTATTCTTGTTCATGCTGTTGTTTTACACCTAGAAGATATTGGAGTCCTGTTGCATCCAACTGAAGAGTTTAAGTATCCAGACAAGATACCTAGGAAATGGGCGGGTAGGGTGGGGGTGAAGGAAGAGGTGGAGCAAAGCAGGGACTGGAGGGTTTGGGGTTTGTGGGGTTGATTTATTAGTATTACTATTCTTTTAAATAATTGCTTCCAACGCCTCAACTTAAGGCAAGGGGAATGTTTTCGAGCCTAACGACTGCCACTGCTCTTCGTTCTAGGTGAAGATATGGTTTCAGAACAAACGCTCTAAGTTTAAGAAACTGCTGAAGCAGGGCAGTAACCCGCATGAGAGCGACCCTCTCCCGGGCTCAGCAGCCCTATCGCCACGCTCGCCGGCGCTGCCTCCGGTGTGGGACGTTTCCGCCTCGGCCAAGGGCGTCAGTATGCCCCCCAACAGCTACATGCCCAGCTATTCGCACTGGTACTCCTCACCACACCAGGACACGATGCAGAGACCACAGATGATGTGAGTTGTCCGAGGGAAATCGATACCCTAGGGAAATGACTGAACCAGGCAAGGAGGATCCGGGACCTGCTTGCAGCTGCCAAACCGAGCCGAGCCCACGGAGCAGGCTCAGGAGAACTCACATCTGACCACTAGACCGTCTGTGCACACACACCTCTCTCTCTCCCACTCCCTCTGTCTCCGTTTCTCTCTCACACTGCTCCCTTTCTTTTCCTCCCTCCTCCCTTCTTTCCTTTCTTCCCACCTTTCTTTTCCTTTTCCCTTTTCTTCCCTCATCTGCCTTTTCCCTGGAGCAGCCTCTGTAATTGATCTTGCATCTTAGGGAGAGAGAGAGAGAGGGAGGGAGAGAGCAAGAGGCTGGTTACTATGCCAGCGCTCCTGAACCTCTCACTGTAAGTATATTTTCCCTTACCCCTTGGGATCCAGGCCCTGAGCCTCTTCTTCTCTTTGGGAGTATCTATCAAAACAACTTTTTTTTACAGACACCCCCCCCCTCACACACACACACACACACACACACCAGAAGAATCTGTGCAAACATGGCAGCGTTTTACTTGTTTAATGAACTTAAGGCATTACATGATGAAACAGAAGCATTTCAGACTCCTACGTTTTTTATTTACCAACCCCAGACTGACAAAAATAAATAAATAAGGAGAAGAAAAAAGAAAAGAAAAGCCCTCACATAATAGCCATTCTCTAAAGGAAAAAGGAAAAACCAGCGGAGATTAGAAGATTGCCACAAAGGGAACGCTGCATGTTTTATCAAAATGCAATGAACAAGAATGATGATGTCTAAACAAAACAAAACCACTCTTTTCCCCCACCCCAAACTCTGAACTAGAATCAGGAAAGACAGAGGAAACAACCAAAACCATGGTTCTATTGCTTTGATACTTTTACTAGGTGAATTGGTGGCATTCACTAAGCTAATAGGGACGTTTATATCAAGAAACATTTCTGTATATATTGTTGAATTTTAGTTGTACATATACTTTGTATGTTTTTGTCTTCTTTCATATATGGAGTAAAAGCCACAAAAATGCTGGAAGTGTCCTGTATATTTCTCCCTATGTGTCTCTATCTCATCACCCCCTCCTCTTCCCCTCTCATATTTTCTGTCATTCTTAAAAGAATTCCCATTTCCTAATATGGAAAGCCCCATATATACACATCAAATGCTTGCAAAAGGTGTCATTTTGAAGCATTAGCCTTTGTCTTAAGTGCTTTACCATAAACCATGGGCGTTTTCCCAGTTTCCTCTCTATATTACATTTTTATTGTAATTTCTTCTATTTAAAAAAAAATCAGAATGATCTATCCCCTCACAACCTCTCGTGCTGAAACTGAGTGTTCTCCTCTCCCTTTTCTCAGCTAAAGAATACGGCTGTATTTGTCTTTCTTTGCAAGCACGTTTTAACAAAAAAAAGGGGGGGGGGGAGAACAATATGAGAAAATAGAAAACAAACGCACAATTTTGACTATTTAATGTTACAACCATTTGCAAGCTAGCTAGGTAGGAAAAGCACACTCCTGGATGCAATACATCCTCCGGTCTCGTGGAAAGCTTAGAAATAATGGAAATGAAAAGTCCTTTCGTCATACAAGCAGGAAGCCCCATACTGCGAGAATTAATGGCTACAGACCTGGGCATCCTTCAAATTATGAACCTTGAAACCACTGAGCCATTTATCAGAAGTCAATAGAGACACTCAGAGTGCTCCATATAATGACAGCGACATACAGCCGTGCAAAAGGACAGTCACTATAATTAGACACAAAGCAAAGACGACTTACCAATATACCCGTTCCTTTTTTTGTTGAGCAACTTCCACCCTCAGTCAGTCTTCAGAATGGTCTAAAACCGATCAGTCTTGTCATTTTCTAGCATTCGCATTGTTACATTAGGAAAAATGTTTTCTTTTCTTTTTCCCCCCTTCCTACTGTGAAACTTTGGGTTCGCAGCTCCCCAGGATCAATTCTGAACAAAGCCTCCAGCTGCAGTGCCATCCAATTTGAAGCAGACATTGGGGACAATTTAAGGTTTTTATCCACAAGAAGGTTTTTTTCCATTCTCTTAAATGCAGCCATAATTAGAGTAATTTTTCATGTAGCCCGCTGATTACAGCGTTTTTACCGTCAAAGATAATTACCTGTAATTTTCTTCCACTTTTAATACTAAAAAGCCATCTTTATTTAGATTCAGGAACAGGAAAGGCGAAACAAAAGAGGGAAATTATTCTGTTATTCATACACAGATTGCAGAGACGTAGGACCTAAAATTGAAAATTAACCAAAATTATAATGCTGAAAAGAATGGAAGAGGCTGCAGAAGTACAGCTGGTAGTGGGGCTTTGCTGAATTATTCAAATTACGTTAGAGAGAAAGCTACCATACATCGAAACCAACACTAATTTTTCTTAAAATAAAATAAAATAATCCACCAGACACAGGCTAACCCACTGGTGAGTGCATGAAATTCGGAAACCCAGCAAATGCATTTTAACACATTGGAGGTGTTGTCCTGATGGGCTTGCATCAATCTCTCTCTTAATGTGAGTTTGATTAAATTCTGCCAAGAGGGGTCCCCTCCAGAACTCTCCTTGGAAACTGGGCTTCCTGGGCTCTCTGAACCTCAAGGGTTAATGTTCTCGCACTTTAGACGGTATTGACCCCCTTGCACTAGTGGCTGAGAAAGGGATTGGTAGGAGGGGCGTGGGCAAAAGACATCACCCAGTCTCGGAGCCTGCGAGGACGCCTCCCCATGTTCGCACTTCCCCGGAGTTCTAGGGCTCGATCTGACCACATTTCCCAGGTTAAAAAGGAAGAAAGGGAACAATAGCTTTGGGCGGTGAGGGTGGAGGGGGAAATTTCTCCCCGGCGTCAATAAGCATCTCATTATCTTTTGACACAATTTAGTCCTAAGGTTGCCGCTGGCGTCAGAGAAAGGCCTTTCTGCACGCGGGTGAGGGAGCCCAAAATTGCTCAGGCTCCAGCCCGGCACCTCTCCAGAGGCTGCTAGCGTGCACAGCGTCAGGAAACAGCGTCATCTATAGATAGCACAGCACAGAGCCTTTCCCGGCGCCCTCCGGAATCACACCGGTTTCTGGGCTCCATACCTGACTTCTGCCTCTCAGCCAATTATGCTCCTCTAACTCCAAGGTCTGCCCCACAGGCAGTAGCTCTAGGAGAGGCAGCCCGCCCCTTCCCCAACCTGCCCCCACCCACAGCGGGAGGCAAAGGCCCTGCAATGGAGCCCTGGAGGGTTTCAGAGGCCAGTTGCTCCTGCAACTTTCTCCCAGAGTGGAGAATGTGTAAGGGGCTGCACAATCTAGAGATAAGACTACACCTGCCTTTGCAAATGTCCGCATACCTGTGGTAGTAAAGGAGCACTTTCCCAAGCTCCATTTGCTCCCTCCATGCCCCCAAACTGGAAACCATGGCCACATATAAAGACCTCAATGGTTTTGCCTAGGACTAACGCTGAGTAACAATTTGCAGAGATATTTTAGCTTGGAATCTCCAGCGCTCTCCCTCCACACCTTACAGAAACCCAGTCCTTTCCACAGCCTCCAGTCACAAGTTGCACCAAATACATCAACAACATAGAAAAGAAAAATGAAAAGAATGAAAAGAAAAGAGAAAAGAAAAAAAAAGACAAAGCGAGTTCTTAAGGATCCCATTCTCACCTGAATCTTTTACTCACCAGAATGGCAACCCTTTTACTGTTAACAGGGAGGGATAAAAGATCAGAATTGCAAAATCTGTAAAGCAAAGTTGCAGTCTATAATGAATTACAACAGCAACACACAGGCCTTGGAAAGTGTGAGAAGATAAGTATGAACTGTGCCTTGAAGTAGGAAAGAAATAAAAACTTACCCCCAGTGAGTATCTCTTAAGCAATGATCAGGTCTAGAAATCTATACTGAACAGAAGCAGAGAAGAATATTTTTCTGAGTCTCAGGGCAGAAGCTCTTTCTCTATATTCTTGGTTGAGTGAGCACATCCAGGTGTGAAATTGTTTGCACACCCCAGCACCTCTTATATTGCCAGCAAAATTAGCTGTTATTACTGTCACTGTTTAGTGATGGTTAGCGTGATACAAAAAAAAAAAAAAAAAAAAAAAAAAAAAAAAAGCTGCTGTAATCAAGACCTGGCGCATCTTTGCAAATTACAGATAATTGTAAACGTCCAGATTATGATAATAGCATCCTAATCCAGCCTGCAATATAATTATTACAGAGTGTTACATCTGAAACTGTCCAGTAGGGCTAATTCAGCCATTATTTAGACCCTATTTTTGCACTGCAAATGGGTTGCTGAGTTGAAAATGTACGATTGTAATTTCACAGGGCACTCAATGAGTAATGGTATAGGAAGAGGAAAATACAAAAGTGAAATGTGAACAGTAGCGATCAAATCAAACCCTGAAGGACAAAAGACTGTTTGATTCATATGGAAAAAGAAGAGTGGGAATTAAAAAAAAAAATAGCAAATCAGTGGTCTGAAGCAATACGTGTCCAAATCTTCAATATGTGTGGTGCTGATGTGTTTGCAAGGGCTGCTGCATCTGCTGCTGCCTGGAATCTGAAATAATTTTTTTTTTTTTGCTTTCTCTTTTTTTAAACCCTTGTCCTTCCCCACCCTCTCTAAAGCATTTTCTTGTATAAAAGTGCCCCTCCCCCAAGCAAAGAACACTTGTCAGTTTCACCATTGTTTCCACCAGCATGGACTCAGAGTGCCTGTCACTTGTTTATGAACATTTTCTTAAATGAATTTGCAGTCTCTTGTTATTAGTACCGAATACTCTGGGTGCATGTAAGTATTCCTGAGCTCCATCGCCATTCTCTTTCACAGGGAACACATCACAGAGAGTCCTAAAGGTTATTAGCAGAAAATGTATTCATTGCTGCTAATTAAATCAAGCCTGGTTGGGAAGCTGTCTCCACTCTGCTTGGCTGGCTACTGGCTTTAATCCTATGATTAACTTTTATTAATTAGACACCCCCCCACCCACCCCACCCCCACACACATAAACCAGTTCTAGCTGCTGCTTTTGCTACAAGTCACTAAGGTGCTTCTTTCTGGAATCCAGAAACTCCAGAATTTTTTTGGAAAGGACTGTCCTTGCCCCCAGAGAGGGTTGTAAAAATGCAAGGTGAGTCATCTTTACAAAATGGAAGAACCAAAGAGAAAGGGAGTTGGAGAGTTGGAGCAAGAGAGGCTGGGGCGCTGTGCTGGTCCCAGAGTGAAAGTGAACTCCAGGTCCCAGCTGTTGCCTCCAGGAGGACCAGGCCTGCTCTGGCTGAGACTTCTGGAGTCTAGTTCTGGTTCCCTCAGGGACATCTCAGTTAAAGATACCTAAAGCCCTGAGATCCCCAGGAGCTCAATTTTCCCACCAGGAGCGCAGAGAATTTCCTGAGCATCCCTTCCAGCCTCCAGGACGTGTGTGATTATTCTTTCTCTCCCCCCCCCCCTCAACCCCCATCACCTCACAGACCTGGGTACTGCCTAGCCAGGGCCATCCCACAGGGTGGCAAGCCAGCTTCCTAGCTTCTGTGAATTTAAGGGCAATAATGAAATGTCCCCTGTGTAGTGACCCCTGTTTATAGATGAAAGTTGAGTCCATATCCTGCCTCTCCTCCCGCCTCTCTTTGTCTATCTTGCAAACGGCAAGGGGGCAGAAGTAGTCTTTGGATGACAATAAGCTTCCATGGGCAGATTTTCTGTCTTCTCGCCTTTGCAAGGGGGGGGGGGAGTGAGCTGTAAAATAAGTCATAGTTTGTGACTGCTAACTGCTCGTCACCCTCACTGACTTAAAAAAAATACACTAAACTGTGTATAGAGGAGATTTGACAGAGAATCATTACAGAACTTGGAGCGTGTGTGTGTGTGTGTGTGTGTGTGTGTGTGTGTGTAGAATGATGTTATGAGCCATTTTTTCCTTCCTGTGGCGAAAGGTCGTAATGTGTGGTATTTCACGGTTTTATATAAATCTTGGTTTAGGATGTGAAACAGACTCAATAATACATGCGCTTTTGGCAAAGAGACTCCTACGGATCCCCATAAATCAGAAGCAACACGAAGTCCCAGCGAACAAAAGAGCAGAAACATTTAATTGCTGCAAAACGGGACTCCCCGTCTCCTTGAGAGGGAGATGCATGTAAATTCCCTCGGTTCCTATCTTCACGGTTAGAGCTCGGCCTATAAAACAGGTTATTACATTACAGCCGGCGACCAGAGTGCCTGAAAGGCAGGGCTCCTCGCCCCCCACCCAGTCCCTCCAGGGCCTGGGGAGACCCAAAGTTTGTCAGATGCAGAAGAAAACGCGTACTGGGCTGGGGAGGGGGCTGGCAGGGCTGCGTAGGAAAATATTTAGCCAATCCCACATGTGCTACCGCTATTGGGGCTGTTTTGGAGGCCCCAGAGTTCGCTGCGACTCTGAAAAAAAAAAAATCAAAAACCCAGTCCAGCCTGCAAAGACCGCCGGCAACCTGGGAACCCGAGCGCAGGGCGGGAGCCAGCGGCAGCGCCCCCTCCGCAAGCTCCCGGGAGGGAGGGAGGCGGGAGGCCTCCGCCCGGCGCCGTGGGAGGGGGTGCCTGGGGCGGAGGAGAGGGGTGACCACAGGCGGAGCCGCCGGCGTGGCGCGCTTCCCGGAGGTGCGGAGGGCGCCTGCCCTCAGGGCGTGCCTCCCGGGAGGGTTGGAGAGGTCGGGGTTGGCGGGATCCCAGTGGCCAGTGGGAGGTGCGCCCTCCGAGGGGGTGCGGGGATGGGGCCGGGAGGGTGGTGTGGTTGGGTAGCCCTACAAGTCCCTCTCCTCCTAGAGATGCTGGGATGGGGAAGGGGGGTTAGGGAGGGCGGGGGCATCGTTCCAAGAGGCATTGCTGGCGCTCGGGGCTGGGGGCTCAGGGAACGCACTGGTGTCCAGGCCGGAGCGAGCCGCAGGGAGGAGGGAGCGGGCCGGCCCCGGCGCTCTGTGGGCGACTCCCCAGGACGGCGCGGCCCCGACGCCGCCCGCCGCGAGCCGTGGGGCGTCGGTCCGGTGGGATCAAAGGAGCCCGAGGAGGCCAGCCGGCGCGTCTGGGGTTGTGGGATGAGGGGCGGGAAAGGGAAGATTGGATCAGGCGGGGAGAGAGCCTGGCCTGGCCGGTGCCACCAGGAGAGAGGGCGTGTGCGCGCTGCGTGGGTGTGCGGGTCAGCCCGCCTCTGGTGGATGGAGGTCGAGCCCTGGGTGGGTCCGAGTGTGGCTGGAAAGGCTCCCGGGTGGGTGACCCGCGAAGAGAGGGAGAGCGAGCGAGCGAGCGAGATCAAGGGCACAGAGGCCTGCGGGTTCCTCTGTGTGTGTCTCAGGCCCTGTGGCTCCGGACTGGAGCCGCCTGGCACCCACAGGAATGCGGCTTCTCCCGGCTGCCCAGGCCGCCCCTGTTCCACAAGGAGGTGGCCGCCAGGAAGAGGGGGAGAGGAAGGGGGGAAACGGGCAGAAATCTGCTTAGCCCAACACGAGCCTCCAACAAAGGCTAATTTATCTGATCTTTTGCAGCAGGGCCAGCAGATTGGGGACCTCTTGGGCTTTGGAAAGAGGGGATCTGAGTGTGTGAGGGTGTGTGTGACGAGGCTCACGGAAAAGAAAATGAACGCTTGGCGTGGGCCTGACGTCTTGGGAGCACTGGGCTGAGAGCGGGGTCTCCTGGGGACGGGGAGAGGCAGGCGGAGGGCCAGGAAAGTGGGGTCGATCAAGGATCAAGGAATCTGGGTGGAGCGGGTATACGTTTACATTAGATGTAGGAATAAACAATGGAGAGAAAGAGGGAGGGTGCGGGGGGGGGGGGCGCGCGGGAGGGGAACATCACACAGATATTTTTAGCCTTCGCGGAGGATCTGTTATTTTTACATCCTAGGGCGCAGGGCTGCAGGGAGTTAAATCCCCCTGGGAGAATCCCCATGGTGCCAGGGAAAACCCGCTGCAGACTGGTTTGGCAGAATTATTTTTGTCCACGGCTCCCAGACCCAGTTAAAAAAAAAAAAAAAAAAAAAAGCACACCGCGCGAGAGAAGAGGCCACTGCGAGTGGAAGGAGTGAGGTTAGCACAAGGGGAGGAATCCTGAAACCAAGTCTGCACGCGGCGTCCTGCCTGGCCGCCTCGCAAGGCTTCGGTGTCTGTAACAACAAGCAGAGTCAAGGTTGGAGGTGGGAGGGGGGGTGTCTTTAAAGAAGAATCCCCCCCCCACTTCCTGGGAAGAGTCCAAACTCGCAGTTCCATCGGCTTGACCGTGCGGGGTAATAGTTAAGAGGGATCCCCTTTCCAAAGCCTGGGATGGCGGCTGGGAAAGCATCTGCCCTCTCTGTGTGCAGAAAGGGCGAAGGCATGCTCCGAGCACATCCTTGCCGCCGTGGGGCAGCCAGGCAGCCGGTGACTTTGTGATGATCAGTGCGCCCCTTCCACGTTCCCAAACGCGCACCCCGAGGCGCCCGCGCAGGGGAACGTTGACGCTGGCAGGCGGCGGCCAGGGTTTCTCCCCGCTGGATTCCCTAGACAGAAAACTCTGGCTTTTGGTGTAATGGAAACTCCTAAAACCCTTACAAGCAAAGAAAGAAAGGCAGGAAATAGATGCCTTCACTTGTCCCCTTCATCCTTTTCTCTGCCAGCGCAGAACACTGCGCGTAGCCACCCAAAACTCCTAAGAAAGGAGAGCCCGAGGGGCATGACGCGAGGGAGAGCCGGGAGGCCCACACCGCAGGCTGAAGTCCTCGAGCTGACCTAGACCAGGCAGGGTGTTGCCTAAAGACCTTTCCAAACTCTGAGTCCCCCTAAGGCCCAAGCTGGTCCACACTGGCAGGCTGGAAAGGAAAGAAGAAAAATAAAGGAATCCTGGAGAGAGGGAAACTAGGGAAGGAGAGGGAGAGAACACAGGTAAATTCCCCACGGGGCACACAGCGTGCCTTTTCAGGTCTCTTCTCCTAACCCTGGAAGAACCTTCTTAGAAATCCTCAGCTGACAGGATGTAATTTTTATGTTTTAATCTCCAACCCCCCCTACCCCCCCACCCCACCTTTAAGAAAACTCTCTTGTCACATTTATTGCCGAGGAGGACTTCCCAGCTGTAAAATATATCTCCTGTATCTTGTAATTTCTAATATACAATTGCCCTTGGTATCCCACGCAAACAGAGGCAGGTGAACTAAATGACAGTCAGAAAGACGCCTGCAAGCCTGGCCCGGAGCACAGCTGCAGACCTGGCTGAAGCTCTGACCACACGGTTGATGCCTAGATGCACCCTGTGGGGAGAAGGACCCGCACAGGCCTAGGTTGCAGCAAGTCTTGCCTCTCTGCCTCAAAGAAGGCTTCACAAAGGAGCAATCCCTGCAAACAGATTCAATTTCCCATCCTTTGGAACCTGCTTTGCCACTGTTTTATGTAAAAGCAAAGCAGAAGGAACTCCTTCCTGCAAAAAAAAACAAAAAAACAAAAAAAAAACAAACCCAGAGTGGTAAAGCAGGGGAAGAAAAGATTTGTATTTAGAGCATTATCTCGCATAAAATGAAACCCACACAGGGCCGCAGTGCTTTCTTTTTCCAGTCCCCCACCCCACAATTCCCCCTCTTGGCAGAAGAATAATGCCCCCCACCTGCCTGCTTGGCCTGCTGATTCAGGCCCATCGTTGTTTTCAAATCCTGGGATCCTTCCCTCTCTTTGAAAGAGCTCAGATACATTTATAATCATACACCAAGGAGTCCAAGGCACTACTATTTGCCTTGCTGCAAACATTTCAGATTTTTTAAAAATGTAGTAAGAGGGGAAATTCCCCCCCCCCACAAGTTTTTCATTTTCTCATCTCTGGAAGCGCCCTTTGAAAGGAGCGTAATTTGTCTAATTGCTCTAGCAATACACAGAGGCTGATGGGGAGGGCAGCTCTCCACCATAATTGCTTTGAGCTTAGAATTCAGAGTGGTTATTGAGGGATTTCTGCCCCTTTCTTACTCACACACAGGGTGATTCCAGTATTTCTTTCTACCTGAAACAATTTGGGGTTAAACTTAAAAATTATCTAAACGTCTTTGTAGTTAGGCCAAAAAAAAAAAAAAAAAAGCCCACCCAAAACACCTAAATATATATTATTCAGCAGTGCTATAAACAGGCCACATATGCATATAGGCATAGAAAGCAACACTCAACATATAACATGTAAAGGTCTGCATCTATGCAGCTCCCAATTTCTATTTTCCTTTTTGCCTTATTGGATCTCTGCAGACCTTCTCTTTCTTTAATTGCCAGCATAAAGCATGGCTAGCCCATTACAAGAGGGGGGAGGGGGCGAGCAAAGAAGTATTTTTTTAAGGAACATTTTGCTTTCATGATCGAAATAATTTTATTTATCCAGAATATACAGTTTAACTCCTCTATCTACACTTATTTACATGGTTAAAACAACATTGAAAAAAGTCTCTTGAAAAGTTGAGGTCATAGATTTCAAGGCACCATTGATAGTGTCCACAGTTGCGCAAAAAAAAAAAAAAGTGTCTGTAAAAAAAAAGGAGGGGGTCAGGGTCCTTTGAAATGCAATAACTTACATGCAAAAAAAAAAAAAAAAAAAAGCTTTACACATGAATCTTTTTTGTTTTGTTTCCGGTTTCCAAACTTCCCCATATGAATTCCTTTCTTTTATGATTTTTCTAAAACAGCAAAACACAGCAGTCCCAAAAAAAAAAAAAAAAAAATCAGCAAGAGAAAGAGGCTGGTCTAATAGAGCGTCCCAGAGGCCAGCGCCAGCGGGTGCTGTAAGGAGCCGGGCGGCGGCAGGTGGGAGTTGATGGAGCTGGCGGCGCTCGGGTACCAGGAAGCCGAGTTCTCCAGGTGGTAGCTGGACGCGGGGGACTGGTTGGAGGCCGGAGGGTGGGCATGAGGGTGGTGGCTGAGCGAGCGCGATGAGCCCTGAGGCTCCCACACCGCCGGAGACTGCGGCGAGTTACACGCCATGGGGTCGCTGGAGCTGGGGCTGTGCTCCGGGGGCATCTCCCCGTTTTTCATGATCTTCTTGATCTTGGATCTTTTGTTCTGAAACCAGATTTTCACCTGGGTGGGGGGGAGGGGGAGGAGGGAGGAACAAAGGCACAGGTTACCGGAACACTCTGAGGCATCTTCGGCCCCCCGCGGCTCTGGGCCTTCTGTCCCGGACCGGGGCCCGGGGCGCAGCCTGCATGTCCGGCCCCAGAGGGCGCCCTGGCGGGATCGGCGCGCCGGAGCCGCCGCGAGGGCACGACCCCGAGGCTGTCTTTTGTGTGGCTTGGAGGCGCGGGCCGGGGGCCGGAGGGGGAGGGAGTGGGGGGGGGGGAGGGAAGAGGCGAGTGTCCGGAGCCACGTGCGCGCACCTGCAGGCCCACGCGGCGCGCACGGGACGCGGCGCCCACGTCTGCACAACCGCGGCCGCGCCGTGCCGGCCGGGGCGGTGCAGCCGACACCGGGAGCGGAGCGCGAGTCCCTGCAGGTAGCGCACCGGTCCCCCAGGTCTCCGCACCGGTCCCCCAGGTCTCCGCACCACTCCCTTCACCCCCTCCCCGGCTCCCGGAAAGGTCAGGATCCGCCTGCAGCCCCGGGCGGTGACTCCCACATTCTTTCTTCTTCTCTAGGGCTTGGAGTGGGGGGTGATGGAAACAGGACCCTCCGGGGAAGATTTCCCCCATCCAACTGCGCCCCGCTGCTCCTCCCCCCAGCACCCCCCCTGCCTCCGACCCCCAGGCTCCGCGGCAGCGGGGAAGGGAGTGACCCCTCTCCCAGCTCTCCCGGCCCCGCGGGCCGCGGCCTCTGTCTTCTCTGGGCCTGAAACCCCCGCGAGACCGACGGGCCCGGCTGGCCCGAGAGGCTGCGTGCGTGGCACACATCACTGGTCAGTTTCTCCAGTTTCTCTGCGAGAGCGTCCTAGAAGCAACCCTCCCCGTGTCCCTTAGGAGGCGGCCCCTCGCCCCCGGGGGGCCCGAGGCGGGGGGCATCTCAGGATGAGCGGCGTCTCCATCCCGTCCCCACCGTCGCAGGCGGCGCCCGCGGGTCTGCCTTACTGAGGGAAGGGCGCAGAGTGGTTGTCCGCCTGGATCGCCCGCAGGCGCCCTCCGATCGGCTCCCGCCCTCCCGCCCGCCCGCGGGGGCAGGACCGCGGGGCCCGCCAGGCACGCAGCCCAGGCGGGGCCCTGGCCGGCCCGGCGCGGCCCGCATTTACCTGTGTTTGCGTCAGGCCCAGCGAGGCGGCCAGCTCGGCGCGTTCGGGCAGGGCGAGGTACTGAGTCTTCTGAAACCTTCTCTGTAACGCAGCCAGCTGAAAGCTGGAATAAATAGTCCTGGGTTTGCGAACTTTCTTTGGTTTGCCATTCACCATCCTCACCTCGGGCTCGGCCACTTCTTTCTCTAAACAAGCAAAAAAACAGAACCGGTTAGAGCTTGTCCGCAGACAATGGCGCTTTTGCAGAACCCTCACCTCCAGGCCTGGGGTTTCTTCCCGGGCAGGCTTCCCTCGGGGTTCCCCATCCTACCTACCACCTCTGCTCCACACGACCCGGGGAGACCCGTGCCCCTCCCCCGAAGGTTGCAAAGGCCAGGTAGTCAGCCTCGGATCAATTCCCTACGCGGCTCATCCAGCTTCCCCGGGGCTGGCGAAAAGCGCGCTGGACAGCACAGTTCCCTCCTCTGCGCCCCTGTAGCTTCACCCGGAGGACTTGTGTTTACGCTCTCGTGCGTTTCTGGAGTGACCATGGCCATCCCCTCCCTGCCAGCGTCTGTTCGGGAGCCCACCGAGGCCGGACCCAAGCGCTGGGAAGATGCTAACCGAGGTCTCCAAAGTTCAAAGTCCCACAAGCAAAACTGTGCTCCTTCCATTCAGTAGCAAGCGGTCCGGGCCATGGCAGACAGAGGGCCGATTATGCAGCCCCCATAATCTCCCTGCCGATCTGGGAGGGCACAGATGTGTCTGGTTTCTTTTACAAATAGACTTAATACGTTCTTGGGCCCAAAGGAAAAAAAAAAATCTTTCACTTATGCAGGAAATGCAGAGACACTGAGAAAGGAACAGAAGACGTTCTCCCTCCATGGCTGTCTTTTTTTAATGTAGTTTAACAAGAAGTCACACATTGAAAAGAAATCGTTGGTGGGGTGTTTTCGTAAAAAAGGGGCAGCAGGTCAGGACGAATTTCTCAAAATCCTGAGTATAGAGGACGGGGAGGAGGGGGGGGGGGGTTTTGAGACTTTCTGAACGCATGCTTTCCAAAGGTGCCCTGGAGCCAAAAGTCCCCTTTCCCACCTTATCAGAAGTGCCCATCTCTGGAAGGGGCGGAAAGCCTCTCCCTGGTGTGTGTGTGTGTGTGTGTGTGTGTGTGTGTGTGGCCAGCTCCTGGGAGAGGAAGGGTGGAGGATGAGGGCTGTGGTCTGGATTCTGCCAGAGCAGGGGATGCTAATATTAGCAGGATTATTAATGTGCTGGTGGGAAGAGATCAAACCCGACCAGCAAAACCTCTCCAAGGAGACCTCATGCCTCTCTTTCTTTACCGCCCAAGCTCACTAAACCCTCTTAAACTCTCCGCCTAAGTTTCAAGGCAGCTGAAGAAGGAGGAGGTGGGGAGGAAGAAGACAAATTTTAGGCACCCAAAGAGGGAGAAACAAAGTGTTCAATAACGTGACCCCTCAGCAACCCTCCTCCATCTTTATATGGCTTTTTGTGTTTCTGGCATTGCTTTGGGTAAACTGCAAGGCTCTCCTCCTCCCCCCCTTCCTCAGGCAGCCTGCGGCTCCCAGGCCCCCACCCCATCCCACCCGGAGCGCTCCGGGCTCCAGCGCGACGCGACCCTGGCTCCTGGCTGCTTTCAGACAAACCCCGACGGCGACGGAGCCCCGCAAGCAGCCTTCCACTCCCACTCGCACCCACCGAGCACGCTTACCCAAAATTCCAGCAACCAACCTCCCCTGTATTACGCAAACGCCACCGGGGCTGCTAGATTCTTTCTCCTCTCCACCCCTACTCCCTTTCCAGCCCAGCCTGCTACCTGACCAGGCGAGCTGGGAACCCAGCGACAGAGCACCCCCTTCCCACCCAACCCCATCCCAGTCCCAAGCAAGGTGCCGGAGGGGAGAGACCCTGGCCCGAACCCCCCACCAGCTTCTCTTACTAAACTCCCCCTGAAGTGCTGGCCTGGGGACCCACTCCCTTCTGCCACATGCGCCCCCCCCCACCCCCACTGCAGTGGATGGCGTGGAGGGGGACCCCCAATCTCCCACCCACCCCACTTGGCCCCTCCAGAGCCCGTACCTGGCTGGCTGGCGGCGCCGGGCACGCGGTTGTAGGCGCCGCCGTACTGGTGGTAGGGGCTGGCGTAGCCATAGTCGGCGTAGGCTTTGGCGGGGTAGCCGCCGGCGGCGCCGCCCGCGCCGGGGTACTGGTACGGGTAGGGGCTGAGCGCCTTGCCGCCGTAGGAGGCCGAGGTAGGAGAGCAGTAGCCGTGCGGGGCCGCGCCCGCGGGGCTGTAGTAGTCGGAGTCGGTGGCCGAGGACTCGGGCAGAGTGGGCGACTCCTGGGGCGGGTGGTGCATGGCCGCGGATGTGGGGAACGGGGCTTGGAAGTCGCCGGATCGGATGCTGGGGACCCTCCTGTCAAACACCCCTGTCATCGCTCCCCGGCGGGCGGGCGCGCGGGGCGGGCGGCGGCTGTCCCGGCGGCGGTGGCGGCGGCTGCTGCCGAGGTGCGGCGGCGGCGGAGTTGCTCTGGTCTAAGCAGACATGGCTGTGGGAGCGAGGGAGGAGGAGGAAGAGGAGGAGGAGGCGGCGGCGGCGGCGGCGGCGAGGAGGAGGCTGGGAGTCGCGGAGCTGTGTCTCTGGCGGGCGGACTGCTGGCGGAGGCGCAGCACAGCCTTGGTTAAATCCTTAATTGCACGCTTACGCACAGCGGGGTGGATCGGGTTCCATTGGCCAGGGCCTCGGGAGCAGCAGCAACACCCCAACTCGTCCAACTAGTTTTAACACAACAAAGCATTGCTTAAAAAAAAAAAAAAAAAGAGGGGGAAAAAAAAAGTAGGGATGAGGGAAGTGTGTGTGTGTGTGTGTGTGTGCGCGCGCGCGCGCACACACACACACACACACACACACGTTGGGGAAAGGGGGGGAGAGGGGGTGTCTCAGTGAATCTGTTTTCAGTGAAAACCAAAGAAAACGCAGAAGCCCAAACGCTAGCTTTGTGATGTCCGGAGACAATGTGTTCCAATCAGCAGCTTCGGAAAGTGCTCATGTTTTGCGGATGAGGTCAGCCACGGGTCCTTCTTTGCTCCCCATCTCTCCATCCGCTTGGGCTTCACCAGGGGGTAGTGTGGAGGTGAACAGTGATAGGCAGTGGGGAATGGGGGAGGGGGTGATGGGGAAAAGGAACTGAGACTACTTTTTATTGGGGTGCTGGGAGTCAAGTTGTGTCTTACATGCGTTGAAAATTTGCAGGTTTTTTTTTGGGGGGGGGGAGGCAAATTTGCAACAAGCACTTCCCTGGCGTGAGATAAATATTTCACAGAAAAAGGCTGGGTAAGGATGCTCATGAATGCACACTTGTTCATTCGGCAGTGAATGGCAGTTGCTGCAACCCTAAGTCCCTACAATGAGTTTAAAATGTTACTGTCTTAAGCACAAATAACTTAATGATGCCCAAATAGCTGGCCCCAAAGAAGCCAGCAGCGCCACATTTTGTGCAATATTCGCATCCATCCAGCTGCTATTGCAAGAGAGGGGCTGGAACTCTGTTCAGAAGTTAAAGGGCTCCTGCAAAAGTGAATGGTCCACGCATGACCTGTCATCCCAATGGGCCAAATGGGAACCCCAAGAAGATAGACGTAGACAAGAATGAAAGCCTGTTTGGGAGGTTGGGTGAAGCCCACCAATATTCCCCTCCCAGCCTCATGGGTATGGCACCATTTCCAGGTCCAGATTCCTTTGCTTCCCTGACTTCCAGACATCTTAGCTCACATGCAAAGGGACAAAAGGCGCAGGAACCGACCACTGGGTGTTCATGGTCCAGAGAGTTCGCTTTCATGACATGTCACTCTTGCTCTAGTGATGATCCAGCTTAAAGTAGGCAACCCCAGGAACTGGACCTTGATTTGGGCCTTTTCAGCATCCTCCTCCAGAGTGTTGTCTGAGACTAGGAACCTAGGAGCTCCCCCAGACACCCAGGCAGGGAGGGTCTGTTTTCTCGTCATTCTGTCCACTCTAACCGAAAGAGGAGCCTCCATTAGTAGTGGCTAGTGTTAGTCAGGTTAGCCTTACTTTCTGTGGAGCTACCTGGCCCAAAATAAGCCAGCAGGGAGAGTTGGGGGGTTTGGAACTCTTGGCAGGGTGCCAGGCCAGCTCCAGAACACCAGAGCAGAGCAGCCATGCCAGCACCATGCCCCTGCCTCTGCCTCTACCGTCTGGGCGCCCTAGAACCACAGCTGTTGTCGCTTTGCCTTTAGGGGTAACTTAGGAGCTGGCACACTCCAGGCAGGGGAGGGGTGTGTCACAGGGGCTCTCGGCGCCCTCCCCCACTCGCTGGAATCTCCTTTTTGAGGCCTGTGCTCCTGCAGAAGAAAATGAAGGCAACAGAAAAGAGAAGCCAATAGTTTTCCAGGACTTCCTTGAGTCTGATGCCCAGAAAACAGAGCCTGGGCTGCTGGCCCATCCCGACCCCAGGCTGTGGATTCTGACACTGCCATTCACCATCTAGGTTTAGAGCTAGGGAGCATGGAGAGGCTTGACATCCTGGCCTCTGCTCAGGGTAAGTTCTTTGTGCCAATGGAGCCACCCTAAGCGCATCCTGCTGTTTAATGACAGGAATCACATCCCCAAGGCAATGCTGGGGAGGGTCCACGTCGCCTCCTGGAGAAGACAAGTGGCTCAGGAAGTCGGGTGGCCTTCCACTGGTCCCTCCAGCCCTGGTATTTTTAAAAAATTATTCCTTACAGCAGGGACCGGTTTGGCTCAGTGGATAGAGTGTTGGCCTGCGGACTGAAGGGTCCCAGGTTTGATTCGGTCAAGGGCATGTAGCTTGGTTGCGGGCACATCCCCAGTAGGGAGTGTGCAAGAGGCAGCTGGTCGATGTTTCTCTCTCATCGACGTTTCTAACTCTCTGTCCCTCTCAATTCCTCTCTGTGTAAAATCAATAAAATATATAAAATTAAAAAAAATTAAAAAAAAATAAAAACTCATTAAAAAAATTATTCCTTACAGGTTTAAAAGTTACAACTTGAAGGGAAATAAGGCAACATGGTTATGACATTGAGGGTGTGCCTAGCCCTGTGTTTAGGCTTTGCTGAGAAGGCAGATTCCAAACAGGGTGGGATGGGAAGTTGCAGACTTTGAGCAACATGGAGACGTTTGGGGTCGGGTGGAGAACACAGTGTTGCAATGTCCAGTGAGTCTTGATTCTGCTAAATGTCCCTTTCCCCTCTCTCCAAAAAAGAGACATTCTCTCTCACATGTTGCACAGGACAGAAAGGAGTGGGGTGGGAGGGAAGGGCTTGGCTTCTTTATTCCAGTTCCCAGAGTGCTGGCCTTCAAGAGCAAAGGCCGCTGCTGGGTACAACTTCCAACCCAGTCTGGGGGCATCTCTGAAGGCCTCTCTCGACTTTGTTCAGCTTCCTCACCAAGTCGACCCCACTGTCCCCTACCCTTGCCTGAGAAGAGAGCGCTAAGTTCAAAGGGGCTGGAGTCCCGTTGTCTGTCCCATGGCCGCACGCGCTCTGGGTGTCCCTGCCCTCGGGTCCTGTGGGCGTTTCTGGTCCGGTGGGTGTTTCTGACCCCAAGGTCTGGACCTTTGTCTTAAGGCCAGTGGACCCGACGCCGCTGCTGCCTCTTTCAAAACCCATCGAAGGGCTCAGGCTTGGAGAAATGGCCCCATGGCACCAAACTTCTCCAGAAGCGCGCTCCCCACGGCGACACGTAGGAAGAACGTGAGTAATGTCATCTCCTAGCAGCCGAAATTTGCAAGGGGCGGGGGTGGGGTGTGTGGTGGTGATGGTGGAGAAACGGGACCCTAAAGTGCAAGTCTTTACCACGAGCGCCACCCAGTGTCCGTGCGGAACAGCGCGCAGATAAAGGGCAACCGGGGTCCAAGGCTGGAGTGGGCCGGCTGGTCCTCCGGGTTTGAGCCCACGACTGCGTGGTTTTCCTTACTCCTGAGAGATTTTTTTCTTCCTTTCGTTTACTCCTTATATTCTTATACGCTTCCTTCCTCCGCACACGAGATCACCTTTTTTTTTTTTTTTTTTTTTTTAGCAGAGATCTGGGGATTTGGGGGAGTGACTTGCTCTGTTCAGCCTCTTGTGGTGACTGGAAACAGTCCAGGCTGACCCTTGTTTCCTAGCGTTCTGAGGAGGCTGACCCTCCTCTAGAAAGACGAGATGCTGGAGAGGCTGAGGGTGAGCCGCTGCTTGTCTAAATTGGCAAGTTAGTGCCCCCTGTGTTTGCAAGGAGAGTACCTCAAAAGTGGAGAGGGGAGATACTTTAGGAACTGCATTAACTCAGCTTTCTCCCTCTGGCCCAATCTGGAAACCTGTGTGTTCACAGGTGTGCCAACAGCAGAACTTCTTTTCCTTTGAGCTTGAAGCTCAGATAAATCAGTGCACATGAAAATATTTAATTTATGAACTTAAGATTATATATATATATATATATATATATATATATATATATATATATATATATATATCACTGTTTTGATTATTTAAAACCTTGTGCACATCAATTCTATACACATAAAGTCAGGCAGGTAAAGGACCCCAGAACATGATACTAGTATTCTTTACATATGCAAACTTGATATAAATAATGTTTCTTGGCTATATAATTTTTATTTTATTTTAGAGAGGGAGGGATGGAGGGAAGAGAAACACTGATCCTTTCTCGCCCTAACACGGGAGAGGATGTGGGGGGGAGGGGGGACATGGAACCAGCAACCTAGGTGTGTATGTGTCCTTATGGGGATTGAACCTTCGACCTCCCAGTGTAAGGGAGGACGCTCCAACCAACTGAACCCATGCCAGCCAGGGTTCGGCTTTAGAATTTTTATCCATGGACTACCTTTCTCTCAAAAGTTCTGTTCCTGGGCTGAGGTTTACTTTACTTTTTATTTGCTATGTTTTATCCATTTCTTTTCTTTATCCAGCGGGGGAATGCTCTCAGAGCAGTTCACTGTCATTATGTCCTTATCGATCACAATCCATCTAAGAGCACTTTTCATCCCAGATCTCAAATACAAACAAAGCTGGTTTCATCAGACATTTGTGGATCTAGACCTGAGTAGTCATTTTATTTAATTGGAACTTCATTTTTCTTTGAGCTAAGACCATTTAATAACTTAAGGTAACAGCCCTGAAATATTCAATTTGATGTTTATCTAAAAGAGACACATTTTTATGAACTGGGATGAGATGGAAGAATAGGAGTGATGATTACAAAAAGTCATGAAGGTTTTCAAAAGGATTACAAATTGTTGGTCATTGGTTTGGGCAACTCAAAGCTGAATAGCCTTTGTGTCTTCCTGTTTCCCAACAGAGAACAAGATGCTCTGGCTTGAAACTGATATTCAGAGGTGGTTCATCTTCTGAGTTACCAAAACTCTTTAATTCTCCACCTCCTTTAGAGTTCTTCCCATGCACTTGAGGCTGAATTAACTACCCATATTTTCTGGCGTATAAGACGACCCCCTAATTTTACAGTTAAAACATAGGTTTAGGCCTATATGCGCTGTATAAGACTACCCCTCCACTTCAAAGAAAAGACTTACTTTGCCATCAAGATCTGCAGCTAATACTTGTGCAATTTTGGTCTTTTGCCCCCGATTTTCGGTTGACTTTTTTTCTTTTCAAAAGTCGTCTTATACACCGGAAAATACGGTAGGCCCAAACCAACCGCTTTGGCACCTATGGAAATTGACAATGAGCTCACCCAGGGAGGGAGGAAAGGGAAAGGGTAAGTAGAAAGAAAGATTCTATCCAGGCTTAAATTAATGACAGTACCCCTTGCCCTCAAGAAAAATGTGTTTGGAATTAAAGATCTCCAATAAAATAATCTCAAAAGATTCACTAGCAGGCAATTATATAAATATTCTGAATAAAATTAAAAGGGGAACTATTTTCCACTTAATTCCAACCTAATAGGATTTTTCAGTTTATTTCCAAATGATAGAGTAGATCATAGAATTCTGCACATTTTGTTTTCATAATTAAAACATTAAAATGTGTTTATTCCTTTAGCAAACATAACTGGCTAGGAAAAAGCCTGAAGTATCCACTCGAATCTATTCTCTATGAGGCGAATTTAGTGTACCACAGCTGAAAACACTTCAAGTTCATCTAAGTAGGAAGTAAATGGGATTATATTATTATATGTCTTTGCAAACAGAAATTGAGGCATATTCTTCATCCTAAACTCAGACTACATCCTCTGGAAAGGAAGAGTTGGCTGTGATACTATTTACAAAACCTTTATTCTTCTTAAAGACAAAAATATTTCAATTAAAAAATACCCTTTGTGGAGTTAAAAGAAGAGTAATCAGCAGATAGGAATTCAGAGCAATGATCCAACTCTGGCCAGGAAATAGCAAGAGCAAAGCTTAACTCATCTTTAATAACATCCCAATTACAAGATCAATTTAGAATCTTAAAGTACATTGTTCCTAAGCCACTGTATTTCTATGATCTGACAACACTGTAAGAAAAAAAAAACACACACAAAAAAACACACAAAAAAAACCCCAAAACAATAAAAACCACTTCTAAAGTCAAATCCATTCAGATTATTCAAACACTGAGTTCGGTGAAACTTGGCCCACGAGATGTATG
Organism: Pipistrellus kuhlii; assembly: GCF_014108245.1. Classification (NCBI taxonomy): domain Eukaryota; kingdom Metazoa; phylum Chordata; class Mammalia; order Chiroptera; family Vespertilionidae; genus Pipistrellus; species Pipistrellus kuhlii. The sequence continues at coordinate 35,749,103 of NW_023425405.1, read as the reverse complement.
CACACGGGCAGTTAGTATAATTTTATAGCCTTAATTACATCGTTTTAATAGATTAAAACAAACAGCAAGAAAATATAAAAACCTTTTCTACAGCTGTGTTTACCACCATATGCCTTTTATAGAGAAACAGATTCTTAAACAAGCAGCCAGCCTGAGATAAGAGGTTTCCCTGCTGTGCTCCACAGCACAGTCAGCCAAAGGCTCAGTGCCCACCTGGACCTGCACCCTCTGTGCCCCTGCAGAAGAAAATGAAGGCGACAGAAAGGAGAAGTCAATAGCTTTCCAAGTGAAGTGTAGCTGACAAGGCAACGGAGTCACTTTTAAAATCATGGGCCGAAAAGATGCATTATTCTCTTTGCACCCAGGATCATCGTAGTAGTCAATTTACATAGCCCATGGGCAGTTACTGCAAATATTGCTTCTGCAACATGAAGTCTTCAGTTTCACTTCACTGTCTCAACATAGCAGGCTCTTGGGTGGTGCATTTAGCAAAGTATTAAGATATCTATATTCATACAATTTATTGCCACATCCTGGTTTACAGTTTTGGGTATTGACTGTGTGTCTCCAGTGGTTTGAATGCATTTTCACACTTTTACTCCCAACTGATGTATGCGTTTTGATTGGTTACTTGGGAAATCAAGAAACCCTGGTTGATGCTGCAACTTTTTCAACAGACCTCACTTTGCAGGCAACATACTATGTGTCTACCTTCAATATTGCTTATATAAAATGGGGTTTGGAGGTGTGGGTGTGGATGAAATGGTGAAGAGGATCAAAACTAACAGTCATGGGGATGTAATGTATAGCATGGTGACTATAATTAATAATATTATATTGCATATTTGAAAGTTGCCAAGAGAGTAGATCTTAAAAGTTCTCTTCAGGAGAAAAAAAAAATTTGTAACTACATGTGGTGATGGATGTTAACTAGACTTGTGAGCGATCATTGCACACTATATATTGTACAAATATAAAATCATTATGTTGTACATCTGAAACTAATATCATGCTAAATATCAATTATTTCTTAATAGAAACCTTAATAGAAAAAATAAAATAGTGTTTAGGGGTATCTGGAATTTGTCTTACATGTTTTAGGAATCATTGGCACTATAAAGGGAAAAGATACTTTTTTTTTTTTTTTTATGAAACTCTGGACTTCAGCTAGCCACAGAATATATACAGACATTGCATTCAATCCTCTCAAAGGGAAAAAAAAAGCTTAAGTGGAAAGCAACAAAGTAAATAACAGATAGAGGTTAGAATAGCTGTATTCATACATGGACAAAATCAGAATGTACTGTGGATGCATATTCTCTCCCTACACTTCTCCATTGCCTCCTTTGTTTATTTGAGTCTCGCTGCATCAGGGGTGTACTGTTTTACAGCTTTTTCACACTTGCTATTTAAGAGTTTCAGACACTTTCAGAGTCATGTTACAGAGTAGCTGTGCTAGGTCGCGGGCAGTTAACCTGCACAGTGAACTTGGAGGGGATAAGGAGAAATATTTAGCACTGGGAAAGAGAGATGGACCAAAGAAATCATCTTTGCTACAGTGATAATATTTTTAATAGAATTATTCCCAAAGTCAGTCAATTAGATGTAAAACTCAGGGCTGTGGGGGAGTTTTTAGTAATTAAAATCACCTGGTAAACTTTCCCTAACTTGCAAGAACAATGGAAAAGATTAGAAGAGAAATCGAAGAATGGAAAGCAAAAAGATAGAAACAGCCAGGCATTAATAGCCACCCATCTCTCTGGATTAGAATAATCATGGGGGTGGCATTTAGGAAAAAGCATCTGTCCACCCAAGGGTTGTCCTTTGGGGAACACCTCCTAGAGCAGTTGGAATGGATGGAGTAGAATTGCTAATGTCAGTTCTCTTTGTGACTTTGTTTTACTAGAATCATTAAAATCCAACATGGCCCTAAATATCACAGTTTAGGGGAGAAAAATGTTCTCTAAGTTTTTTCTAGTATGTTGTTAGGCTCTGTTCCACTTCATAGTCTCATGGTGAACATTTGGCAAGTCTTTTGCAAATTTTATAGACCTTTAAATGGTTTTCCCAAAGGGATTTTACATATAATTCACTTCTCCTTTCACAGTAGCCTTGAGGAGTAGCTATAGCAGGCTGTTATAGGATGGTCTTCAACTTTTATATATTTGCCCTTCATTTAATTTGAACTAGCTCCTATTCCGTCTTGGCACTCCTACCCCATCCTTTGTTGGAGGGTGTGAGCCATGATGTGCTGGCACCACCTGCCAGTAACTATAGCGGGGAGTAAAGCACCTAGGTTTTGAGGGCCAGTGTGGCCAATGCCCAGTGCATATCCTGTTCACCCTCCACTATTCCCGGGAGTACCCAGTTCTGGAACTGCTGGCTCGTGTGGGGCTGCCATCTCTCCCTGCGTGGCTACTAGTAACTCCCTCTTTCCCACCTTCAGCCATCCTTGCAATCATTATTCTCTTCCCGGGCACGGCAGGCTAAACATCGGGTTTGCCTGAGCTTCTGCCCCAGTCCCATTAGTGGGCCCCTGAAAAAGTGAGCTGCCTGGCTCCGCCCTCCAGGCCCATGGAGCAGCCGCCCCCTCCTCTGCATTCCAGGGGTGGAACAGAGGGAAATAGCTCTGGTAGGAACCACAGTTAGCGACTGTGTTTAGGTCTTTAGGAATAATGTCCACTTTCAAATACATTTATTTTAAATAAAAGGTACCCCTTGAATACCTATAAGACAGATTTCATAAACGGAGGCCCAGAGAGTCCACTTTCATAATAATAATAATAATAATAATAATAATAATCATAATAATAATACCTTGAGTTTGCTTAGAGTTTTAAACTCTTTTTAAAACCCCAAAGGGTTCTCGTATAATTTAGTACTGCTCTGGTAATATTTTTGAGAGGTAGGTAAGGCGGTAATAAACCTGATTTCCTACCTTCCTATTTTATAATACATAAAACTGTACTGTCACCTGGCCAGCATAGCTTAGTGGTTGAGCATTGACCTGTGAACCAGTAGGTCACTATTCGATTCCCAGTCATGGCATATGCCCAGGACATGGGTTCAATCTCCAGTGTGCGGCCTGCAGGAGGCAGCCAATCAATGATTCTCTCTCATCATTGATATTTCTATCTCTCTCCCTCTTTCTTCCTCTCTGAAATCAATAAAAATGTACTAAAAACAAACAAACAAACAAACAAACAACAACAACAACAACAACAAATTGTCCTGCTACTCAAGATTAGTCAGAATGTCATGAGGTTAAAATGCTATCTGTGGTCCCAGGCTGCCCTGCCCCCCATGGACATGTCGTGCGCACGTGCGCGCACACACACACACACAAAGTTGCTCATAGATTAAAGCAAATTTGCTATTCTTTTAAAATAAAAAATACCATTTTTTAGTCATTTACTATGTGCTGATTGTTTTGTGTATGTTATTTCATTTCATCTTTACAACAGCCTATAAGGAGGTGCCATCATTATCCCATTTACATTGAGGACTGTGAGACTGAGTGGTTAAGAACCTTAATTATGCTCTCATGGCCAGTAAGGTTATTGCATGGGGCAATCTCCAAAAAGAAAATCCTATACTCTGTGGGGAATAAAAGCGAAGAATCATGGCGCTATAGATACCAGAATAATATTTCTGTTGTTCCTATCCTTTTTTTTTTTTTTTTTTTTTTTTTTTTTTTTTTGTATTCTGACATCTAAAGAAACATGCAATAAATCTTTTAATTGTAAGGGTTTGCTACATCAACAACCCCCTTTCCCTTTAATGAACCTCACTTTTCTTTGAGACCCATTTGCTGGATATTAGCATCTACAACTTAAGAAAGTAAGTTGAAATATGATGTTTATCTGAGTGATCTTTGCATTGGAGCCAAGAAGATCCAAGGAAAATTGCTCTAATAAAAAGCTTAATATCATAGCTGGTGTTAAATGTCAATGAGCTGTTGGTCCCTGGAACTAATGACCAACCCGCATAAAACCGAGCGAGAAATCCTATTCTACCATTTGCCTTCATTCTCCCCCTCCCCACTTCCACATTCACTTATGCTTCTCACACATCTATCTATAGACTGTTCTGGAAAAAAAAATTCAGCTCCTTATCAAAGGTATGTGTACCTTTGACCATATATATTGTGTCATTTAAACCAGGACACTTTGGAAAGTGAATGGTAATAATTACCCTAGAACATCAAGCATATGTTGGAACAGTCCCAGCCAAACCCTGATTTTATGGTGTATTTCTAACACTACCCCAAATCTTTCAGGAGGCCATTTTTGGAATGTCTAGTATCCTGGCATCGTGGGAATTTGTGTGGTAGGCAGAATAAAGATTCTCTCTAGGGTCCTTGTGGTTCAGCTACTTGACCTATACCCAGGACGCTAGAAGCGGTCAGGGCCACCACCTGCGTTAGTGCAGGTTGTGCACTGCATAGGGAGCCTTGGTGAGGGGAGGATGGGAACTGAAACCCAGCCTGCACCATACTCACCAGCCATGTGCCCAGGGGAGGGGCTGTATACGCCAAGAAAGGTGCCTTCATTTCTTTTTCTTTTTTTTTTTTTTTTTTTTTAAATATTTTTTATTGATTTTTTACCAAGAGGAAGAGAGAGAGGGATAGAGAGTTAGAAATATCAATGAGAGAGAATCATTGATCAGCTGCCTCCTGCACACTCCCCACCGGGGATGTGCCTGCAACCAAGGTACATGCCCCCGACTGGAATCGAACCTGGGACCTTTCAAGTCCGCAGGCTGATGCTCTATCCACTGAGCCAAACTGGTTTCGGCAGTGCCTCCATTTCTAACTCACACTAAGGCACCACATAGACTGGTAGAATCCCTGAGCACAACCAATTCTTTTCTAACTTTCTCCTCATTATAGACTCTGTATCCTTTATTTCATTTTGATTATTATCTTTTTAGTAGTCTTGGCAGAAATCAGGCCTCTATATTTTAAAAATTTCTTAATCTGAGTCCCCCACATAACAGAAAACTTCAGAGGACTGAAACCCGAGGCTCCCAAATGCACAAAAGTATTCTAAAAGGTTTGCTTTACTTCAGATTGGACCTTCCTGAGACTTTTCAAAATCTGGTGTATGGAGAGGATAAACGCTGTGCCTAAACTGACTGTACATGGCACACACGTGTCAGAGGCATGTGCCATATATAGCAGAGATATCACTCTCAATGCCTAAGTTTCTTCAAAGAGTGAACTTGGAGGACTATTACCTTTCACAAAACCTTTAAAATGTACTCCTCGCCCTTGCAAAAGACATGATGATCAGCTGCAATTAACGTTGGATCATAGATCCACAGAACAATGAATATTTAAAACACAAATTGCTTCTGAGAATCATAGTCCTATTCTGGGCTTGAAGACATTCATGTAGGAAATTAAGAAGGAATTTTAATAATAAAAAAAAAATCTCCAGATGAAGAAAATTGGATGAAGAATGCCAGTTTGTCTTTTAAGTTGCCTGAGCACATTTGTCATAACAGACATTGCCCCAGATTGTGGAACCCTTCCCTTCTCACATCTCCTAATGGTAGTAGAACTTACAGTGCCATAATTTCCTTTCATCTTTAACAGTGTTATACTATCCTTATAGACTTACACTGACAGCATTTCATCTTGATCATCAGATCATCTCTCCTGACTTTTGCATGGTGCCCATCATTGCATTATGATGATGGCGCTATACAATTACCAGTGAAATGAATAGGATATTAACATGATTACTGACACACACAAAAAAGTTAGCCCACATGGACATAGCATTCTGCATTTGAAATCATTTTCTAGCTATTAATTAGTCTGCCCAACACTCCTGGGACCCAGTGAAACTTAGTACTTTTTTTTTTTTTTTTTTTTTTTTTTTTTTTTTTTTTAAAGCAAGTAGGATAGTAAAAGAGTGACTTAGACAATATTACAGAACCAGTTAGTGGCTGAACTGTTCTTAAGTTCTTTGACTTTTTGAAGGCTAAAAAAGTTGGATGTAAAGATTGCTAGAAACTAGTCACTGTCTTGGGAGGTCAGTCATGTGAGAAAGTTCCAATCATTTAGGAATTCTACTTCTCCTCTTTTTCCTTTACATAATTATCGAGACAATAAGAAGCAATTCCTCTAGGTTTTGTGAATGTTTGTTGCTCCAAAAACCAGAGTTATTTAAATGCTCAATTTTTTAAAAAATGGAATTGTTTTTGTCTGAGGAAAGGTACCCAATTTTTAATCAGGAAATCAAGTGGTCAAAGGATGAGAGGTAAACAACTTTGGAACTATACAGATCTTGGTAATTGGAAAGCCTCAATATTTTCTCCTAAAATATTTAATAAAGATAAAGCCTAACCAATAACATTTCAAACTTGGGAGCTTCTGTGCTGTCAGGAAGGAGAGGATGAGCTGATTGTCTTAAATCCCAGAATTCACCCTGATTTCCAGTTTAAAGGGAGAAAATTCATTGGTTGTATGAATAGGTCAAGATTTTTGTAAGCTTTTTGAGCCCCAGATTCCTCATTTGTGTAATTATAGAGAAAATATTTATTACAAAGATTATCATAATGGTAACATGAGATGACAGTTGTAACTATCTTGGCTCAGTGCTTGGGCATAGAAGACACTAAGAAGGAGGGACAACCCCTCTAACTTGAGGGATCTTGACTGGCCTGGGAACTAGGGCAGAAACTTTGGTGGCTTGGGAGCGGGGCTTCTCAGGGGACATTGCTTCACTCTTGGCCTCTCTTCTGTTAGGTTCACACTGCCAGGATAGGGCAACATTCCAGAATCTCAGGGATTAATATTTTCCTTGGACACTCTCTGCAATGATTCAGCAGTGAAAGGGAGCAGTGTCAGCAGACAGAGCCTGCAGATGGATCAAAAGCAGTTTGTCTAACTTTGGATAATATTATTCTACCAAATCTTCCCCTCCTGGCTGTAAGAGGAAGGAACCAAAGCAGAATACAGATTTTCACTTTCATTGACTAAAGCCATCAGTCCTGGAATTGCATATATGTTCATATATAGTGACCTATTTACAGCCACCTATTTTGTGACAAAGTAATATTTTTAATCAAATAAGCTCTGGAGGTCAGGAATATTGCATCTTTTATATCTTTTGCACAACTGATAGTGTTTCCTCAAATCCTTGTATTTACACTTTCCTTCTCACTCCCAGCCTCTCTACCTTATTCTAGACCTTCCTCTTCTCAAGTCATCCAATGAGTCTTTCTATTTCCAGGCTCTCCTTGTTCCATTCCATCAACCTCACCCCATCCTGCCTCACCAGTGATAGCTGTGCCCTATGAGATCAGGTCTGAACTCCACATTGTAGCAAAGGCTTCCAGAATCTGTCTCTGACCCAACAATCCAGTCCATTGCCATCTCCTTGAGTTCTCCAAATAATCTAATTTCTTCAGTCAAGCTAAATTCTTCTTTGTTCTCAGATCAAACCAAACACTTTTTCAGCTTTGCATCTTTGACTATTCTGCCACTATTTTGGGGTTCAATGTAGAAAGCAGAAGTCACTCTAGATGTTTTATTATTTAAAAAATTGATTTCAGGGAAAAAGGGAGAGGGAGAGAGATATAAAAAAACATCAATGATGAGAGAGCATCATTGACTGGTTGCCTCCTGCATGCCCCACACTGGGGGGGGGGGGGGGGGGGGGGGGGGGTTTAAGCCTGCACTCTGGGTATATGCCTTGCCTGGGAATCGAACCCTGACTTCCTGGTCCATAGGTTGACACTCAACCACTGAGCTGTGCCAGCGGGGCTAGATGTATCAGGGGTCCTCAAACTTTTTAAAGTGGGGGCCAGATCACGGTCCCTCAGAGAGCTGGAGGGCTGGACTATATGAACTACTAATTCCTACTGTAACACCTCGGCTGCGCTCACTGCCCAAAAAACCTGGCGGGCCGGATCAGACTCCTCTGCGGGCCGCATGTGGCCCGCGGGCCGTAGTTTGAAGACGCCTGTGACAGAAAGCATTTTAATACAGGCAATTGGGTATTTACAATGGTGTCAGAAGGGCTGGATGAAGGGTCTAGGCTGGGCCTCCAAGGACAAACTCTTAGGATACCATGGAGGCTGCTACTAGGTAGAATAAAAAACATATTGCAGCAAGCTAGAGATCCAAAGCTGCTGCAAGTAATTGCCTCTCAACCAAAAAAGCTGGAGAAAACACACACACTAGAATGTGTTTGAGGAAAGATAAAGCCAAAACCATTTCTATATCATGTAGCTAGCAATAAAGAGCCAAAAGGGGCATGAAAATGGTCTTTCCTCACTTCTGCTTTCTACATGGAATACAATGCATACCATTGCATCCAGAATCCTATTGCAAAGAAATTTTGGCATACGTGAAGACAACTAGGAAGAAGGTCAATGGAGGTTGAAAGAGCCAGTCCATGGCTTTACATCAGTTCTCTATCTATCTATCTATCTATCTGTCATCTGTCAATCTATCTATCTATCTATCTATCTATCTATCTATCTATCTATCTATCATCTGGTCTCTTCCTTCTCTACCAAAATTTACCCATTTCAAGGCTCAGTTCAAATGTCTCCTCCAGGCAATAGCAAGCAATGTCAATGATCTTTATACTACTTAGTCATCCTCCCCCAACATTGTAGAGATGGTGCATATGTGGTTCACACAGCCACATCCTGTTATTTACACCCTTGACAGCCATTCCACTTGAATAGTGATATTAAAGCACAGTATTTAGTTAGATATTAAAGCACAGTATTTAGTTAGCTGGGGATTAGCTTCAGAATCCCTCTTGTCACAGTACTACAATCAGCCTCAGTCAACTGACAATGACAACTTTGACAACCGACAATGATGCTTCTGGTGAACCCTGTTTGCTATCCCTAATGTCTATGCTGCAGGCATTTTGGATGGCCTTTGGTTGTATTGGATTGCAATTCTGACTTGATTGTTCCCTAATCTAAAAGTAGGATGGTCTGCGATAAGATCTCTGTGGATGTGTTGGGAAAAGTAACAGTCTCTAAGGCATAGATTTTTAATCTGGGAAAGGGCTTCAAGAAATAACCTGGTATAACTCTTTGTCTGTAAGCAGGCTAGGTATTATATTTGGTTTTAAAAAATGGGTAAAGTCAGGCCCAGAGAAATTTAGTTTCTAAGATTATACAAACAAGTTATATAGTGTATCTGATAAAAATATATATCCTGTTTTCCCGAAAATAAGACAGTGTCTTATATTTTTTCCTCCCAAAGATGCGCTAGGTCTAATTTTCAGGGAAACACTATATATTGATATATAATATATATATATATATATAATATATATAGACATATACATATATATATTATATATATGTGTGTGTGTGTGTGTGTGTGTGTGTGTGTGTGTGTGTGTGTGTGTTTTCCACATGTTGACTCCAAGTCTTTTCTGCCCCATTGCTATGATGTCACAGAAGCCTTGCTAATAATGAGGTGCCATCCTGGGGAGAAACAGGGAGAGAGAATCTGAAAGATGAAGCAGCTTTCAAAAAGAGACTTAGTTACTGCAAAGTGACTTTAAAACAGGGAGTCTAAGACACTTGAAGTTTATGTGTTCTTAATCCCAGATTTATAATTACAGCTGGAGTCTAATAGGGAAGATACAATTGGTTATAAAAAAATGAAGAAACAGGAATGTTTTTCTTGCACATACAATTTACAAATTTGAAGTCTTGCTTCATTTCTCCTTCTGTGGAAAATAGCTTAAAGATGGCTCAAAATTTTCATGCCTCTATGTATTTACTTCTTTTGTAAAGTAAAGTTGCAGCTCCTTCCATTAGGATGTAGTCTTTTTTTTTTTTTTTTAATCTGGGCAAGACTTGTAGCTTTCTTTGTCTAAAAGAACATGGTAGAAGTTAAGACATGCCACTTTCAAGCCTAGGCTTCAAGAAGCCTTTCATTGTTTCTGTTCACTCTCCCGAACCTCTATTATTGCCATGAGACAACCTTGACTGGCTTGCTGGAAAAGAAAACCACATGTAGACTCAAGTTGTCTCAGAAGATATCATCCTACATCAGCCAGCTTCCAAATTTCATAACAGATGACTGAGATCAGCTAAACCTGACCCAGCTAAGCAGAATCATCCAGCCAACTCACAGATTTACAATAAATAATACGTTGCTATTTTATGTCACTAAATTTTGAGCTGGCTTGTTATGCAGCAGTAGCTAACTGATACACCTATAGAAGTAGTAATATGTCCTGTTGCTTCTCTTCTTTCTGTCACAGTGTTAACAATAATCACCTTATCTGCTTGTAAATCTAAGTAGATTAAGCCTTTGGCATGCTTCTTTTTTACTCTCGAGTTCTGAGGATCAAAATAATAGTGGTATTTGACACTAAATCATTTTGTTACTCCCTGGTTTTATTTCTAGGGATTCCTTCTCCTTGCTGCAATCCTCAGTGCTTCTTGGCCTTCCTCAGTCACTGTGGTAGCTGTTACTCTGCAGCTCTTCTGGGAGCAGTTTCCCCAACTGAAGCCAGGGATGCAGTTGCTGGTTTGGCAAGCGCTGTTTGCTCTGCTCTGCACCACCCGCCCCAGTCCGTCTCTAAAGGGAGTTTTCTTGACAATCTTTATGTCTACCCTCGTTTAGAAGTTCTCAGTGACTATAGCCCAACTGGAGTAATCTGGACTCCCCAGGACTATAGTAGTCTAAGGCCTTTGAAAATATGCCTGCCTGCACTTTCGGTTTTCCAGTTTCAGCTATCAAGAAAGTTGGAACAAGAAGGAAGGACTTGATACAATGGAATATTATTCAGACTTAAACAGCAATGGATTTCTGACACACATGTTGTAACATGAATGAACCCTGAACAATGAAATAAGCTAGACACAAAAGGACAAATATTGTGTGATTTCACTTATATGAAATACCTAAAATAGTCAAATACATAGAGACAACGAGGAGCAGTGATTAGCAGGGGTTGGAAAAGAGGGGAAGGGGAAGTTATTACTGAATGGGTAGAGAGTTTCAGAATGAAATGGTGAAAAAGTTCTGGAGATGTTTGCACTACAGTGTGAATGCAGGGAATGCCACTGAACTGTACACTTAAAACAGTAAATTTTTAAAATCTATATTTTACTAAATAAAAAATGTAATATTAAGAAAAAAACACACAAGGCCCAACTTTACATGAACTGAGAATACTATCATAATTTCTTTTTAACGGAAAAGAAAAAGTAGAAGAAGGTCCCAGTGCAGCCATCAAACTGGCCAAAACTTGGCATTAGTCTCTAAACTTGCTCCTTGACGATCCTTTGAGACTTTATTTTCCTTCTGGGCTTGGAAGTCTTACTCTGTGTTCTGATGCAAGTCCTCCGTCCCACAGCCACTTTCTTATTTGGGTATTTTTTCATCTTTTCTCTATTGAGTCAAACCCCTCCCTTCTTTTAGGATCCACTTCAAACCCCATTTGCCGTATGAACCCTCCCTGATCACTACCCCAATCTTTCTTGTCTTTGACCTTATTGTTTGTGCAGTTATTTAGCCCTTTTAACAAACTGTTTCACACTATTAAATTACAAGGAGGGGTGAAAGTAGATTTACAGTTGTGAGTCCTCAAAACACAGAGTTTTTTTTCTTGTATTATTACTTATTAATTACTGTATCATTTTCCATACCAACAACTGAAAACCTACATTTGCTCCACCCTTTATTTTAAATAGTTCTTTAGATAGTCAGATGTTGCTATTTGTATCAGCAACTATTTATCCTGTGCTAAATTCTCTTTAATCTATGCAATTACTTTAAAAGAAGGAAATACATGTTGTACCTCTTTCTCTTATAATAGCTCATATAGAATGCTGCATATGTTGTTCAATAATTGTTGGTCGGTCATTGGATTTTGCATTGTAATCTTGATAGAGCTTTTTCTGAGGAAATGCCTGTATCCCTTTATGAGATACACATCTGTATACTATACAGTGATATTTATTTCCGGTCGCCAAGGATCAATTTTTGCCCACTTGGGGGCAATAGCTCTTCCATGGAGAATGCATGTCTTAGCCCAGAGAGGGCTACGTGCTGCAGCAAGGCAGCGGAAAAGATGTTCGTGGGGGTGGTTATGCAGGCATTTCAGGTTCCTCAAAGCACAGCTTCATGGCGTTCTTCCACCGCAGTCCCTGACTGCTAACAGCCCAGCTCCTTCTGGCCTCTGTCTTTTTTAAAAAAATATATTTTATTGATTTTTTTACAGAGAAGATGAGAGAGGGATAGAGAGTTAGAAACATCGATGAGAGAATCATTGATCAACTGCCTCTTGCACCCCCCCCCCCCACTGGGGATGTGCCTGCAACCAAGGTACATGCCCTTGACCGGAATTGAACCCTGGACCTTCAGTCCGCAGGCTGACGCTCTATCTACTGAGCCAAACCGGTTTCAGCTGGCCTCTGTCTTGATGCTAAGCCACCTGCATTCACAGTGGAGGATAGAGCCTGAAGGCATCCTCTCTAAAATATGCTGATTGCCGTACATCTCAGAGTTGTTCAGGGACTTTTTCACTTATTTAATAAGTCATTAACTTACTCATTCCGCCACGCGGCTGATGTGGGAGGGCGGAGATAAGTTGGCGTTTCCACGAGGAAATACACAAGGTCGCCTGTTCTCTTGGTGCGCGGGTCCGATGAGAAAGCCAGGGCAGCGCCCAGCGCCCAGGGGGGAGCCCTGTTTGAGTTGGAGCCAGGAGCCCCGCGCTTCAGATCCCCCAGCCCTGGCCTGCACCCAGCCTGCTCACACCTGAGCGCCCTTGTCTGGGAATCTTTATGGGAGGGAACCCCCTGCACACCCTCCCACAGTAACGCCCGATGTGGAAGTTAATATATTTAGGATACGGTTTAAATGCCGTGAAGCAGTTTATGAGACGTGCTTTGTGTAGCTAGCACACGCTCCTTCTCCCCTCTTACGAACCGTGCAGAGTTTGGATTTGGGCGAAGCCAAGCCAAGCTCTCCCACTCCACATCCCTCCCCTGTGCGCGGATGTGGTGCGCAGCTGGCCCTCGGCCCTGGGGAGTGTGGGAGCATCCGGAGAGAGAGCATTTCTAAAGCAGACTCCAGACAAGTCATCTTGTGGAGCCCATATCTCCCGGGACGCCTTGCCCAGAGTTTTCATTGCTTTCCCCCTTTCATCTGGGCCTTCCATCTGAACTATTCCATTTTAATTTAGATGAAGACATTCTGTCAACTTCACTACCAATAACAAAATTGTTAATTTGCAAAGACATTGTGATATAGCTAAACACAAAGTTTTGGGTTTGTTCTTCTTTTCAAGTTACCAGCGATAAAAGAAAGAAAGAAAGAAGAAAGAAAGAAAGAAAGAAAGAAAGAAAGAAAGAAAGAAAGAAAGAAAGAAAGAAGAAGAAAGAAAGGAAGAAGGAAGGAAGGAAGGAAGGAAGGAAGGAAGGAAGGAAGGAAGGAAGGAAGGAAGGAAGGAAGGAAGGAAGGAAGGAAGGAAAGAAGGAAAGAAAGAAAGAAGGAAAGAAAGAAAGAAAATCTGTTTCTTTAAGCTTGTACCTAGGATTTCTGCCAAATGTCGGATTTTCTATTGTTACCACATTTTGACCTCAAATGGAAATAACCATCTACATTACAAATATGATTGCATCGTTTAAGTTAAGACAAATTTGCATGGCTTCTGATAGAATAGAGGACTACAAGTAGTAGTTTCATTTGGTTGCTCTGAAGTAGCCTTTGTAGAATCAAGAAACTCCTGACAGTATTTTTAACAAGATGCCTAATGGGCCCTCGCTGGCTTAGCCTAGTGGTTAGAACCTCAGGCAGTGGACTGAAAGGTCCTGGGTTTGATTCCAGGCAAGGGCATGTACCTCTGTTGCAGGCTCCATCCCTGGCCCAGGTTGGGATTGTGCAAAAGGCAACCAATTGATGTGTCTCTCTCACATGGATGTTTCTCTCTGTGTGTTTCTCCCTCTCCCTTCTAATCTCTCTCTCCCTCTCAAAAAAAAAAAAAAAAAAAAAAAGTCAATGGAAAAATATCCTTGGGTGAGGATTAATAAAAAAAACAACAAAACAAAACATGCTGCCTAATGGAAAATATGTAAACTCTCTGTGGGTAAACATTTCCCTTTATAAAATATAGGCTCCATAATATCAGTGGGTAGATATTTTACTTTTTAAAGAATAGATTCCACAATATTAGTATTTTCAGATTGCTTAAGTTTTCTGGCCTGTTGTTAAAGAATACATTATGAAGGTAACTGAATGATTATAAGCTTATTGTGAGGTTTATAAAATTTTCACTTACATATAATGCATGACAAACAGAATAGCCCTATTTTCCTTCAGTATCAAACATTATTTTTAAGTTATCTTCTTTCAAAGCCTCCTTTTATTTTGCCAATGTAAATATTTCTCTTTGTATCTTCATTTTTACTTGCAAAAGGAAATGTATGCTCATGCTTTGAAATTAAACCAATGTGTAAAAATCACACAAGAACTCACCACATGTCTAGCTAGTGTTTCAGAGCAGTAAGTTTCTGTAGGGCACTTAAAAGGGAGATCGATGCACTTTTTTACATCTTGGTACATGTAGAGAGGTAAACTTTTCTGGTCATTCAGTTCCCTGTGGTGTGGCTGCCACTCAAGGAATTTGTCAGCCCCGGAATCTCCCGTATGGTGAGTTAGATGGAAAGAGAAGAAAGTTCTCTATGGAGGGCACGAGGGGGAGGAGAAAGAGCATCTTCCTGTATCTCACAGAGCCCTCAGCAGGCTGGCTGCCTGCACACTGCTGGGCGGGCACATTAAGTCTAGACCCTTGCAGGTCTTTGCCCTCAGAATATTCTGGTCTTCACATTGCCCTGAGCCTGGAATGTCTGGTGTGCTGAAGCCATGGCGTGAGATGCATTAGAACATGCTGGGAGATGAGCCTCTGGTTTTGTGCTCGTAGGAGCCCAGCTGAGGAAGTGACCATGTAATTCTCCAGAGATACTTGAGCCTGGAAAAAAAAGATATATATATATATATATATATATATATATATATATATATATATATATATATATATTTTTTTTTTTTTTTTTTTTTTTCCTTACCGGCTGCATATGCCTTCCAAAGTTCCTGACAAAAAAAATAAATTTAAAAAGTTCAGGTTTGGAAGCAACAAAAATTTAAAAAAATAAACAATTTTCCAATAAAAAAATCTACACACACACTCTCACGAATTAGAAGAACAATTATCCGTCTTCATCTTTAATCACCTTAATCCAATGAAACTGTGTTTTGTAATATCCCATCTTTAGCTTCTTTACGGAATTACGATCAGAGATAGAAATGGGAGCTGAAATCACATATATCTGTTATCTCTGAGAAAACAGGAGATGACAAAAAACCCAGGTCTGTAAGATGGCTTCCTCTATAGTAGTGTGTGGCTGGCTTCCCACCACCTTAATTTAACTAGTGTCTTTGAAGAAGAGAAAAGGACCCCAAAAATGTGGGTTAAATATAATTCATTACCATAGGGGTGGGTCATTAAATATTTTATAAGGTATTTAATGCAGTATCTATTTACAAAGAGTACATACAGTGCTACTTAAGAGCCTTTATTAGGTACACAAAACATACTGTTACACAGTGCTATGTTCAGAACATGAGCTATAGCTGAAACATGTAAAATAATTTAAATAGCCAAAATATCATTAAAGCTCAGTAATGAGTACTATAAACCCCGAGGAAGTGTGCTTTGAGCTTCCAAATTGCCCACTGTATGAGATAAAAGCTACATTATGAAACAGTGACACAGATCCTGGGATTCGGCTGTAGCAGTGGTCTTGGGACACATGCCACTAAATTGAACACTCCAAGTCAGCTATTCAGTGATTACATGTAAAAAAAAAAAACTTGAAAAATAACTAATCCTGAGTCAGTATGGCCAGGTATGATGCTTAACAAAGTAAAGCCTAGCCCTATACACAACACTGTGGAATACCCAGTGCTAAGGAAGGAAGTTGAATTAAAAATAAGAATGCAACAATTGCGGTTAGCCTGTTTTAGAAATTATAATATGACAGAGGGACAGCATGAATTTGTCTCTTGGGCATAGATTTGATGTGGGGGAGAGCTGGGTTGGGAGTATTTTGTCTGTAAGTACGATGGATTTTAAATGTTCTCTTGCAGTTGGAAACAGTGTAAGCCCATTGAGGTAGGCTAGCAAGAGTGACATCTAGTGGTCACACTTCCCTCTGCCTCCTGCATCTCTCCCTCATCTCTCTCGTCCCAGCCCAGCCTCTTTTCTCTCTCTCTCTCCAAAGAATGTTATCAGAGTAAAGCATTTAAAGTTGAATCTGTATTAATATCAACACTTAAATGGTCTTTCTGGGCCTCCAACTTGCTTCAAATGCATGTGTTGATGGGTTAAGACTGAAATGTTTAACTCTGACTATTTTTTTCTGACTTGAATGAAAGTCACCTAGCAGTACAGCAAAGGGAGAATAATTGGGCTCAGATATTTAAAAGGACAAGTTTGACAGCCCAAAACGCCTGGTGATGGATAGAATGCTCACAGGTGCTCCCTTTGCTTTAGCATGGCCCCCGGCCCCTTCGTCCCGTCCACACAAGAGGCTGCCACCAGACTAATCTTCCCAAATACTAACTCTCATCAATCCTTCAGTTGCCCCCAGTTGTCCACCACATTGAATTCAAACGCCCAGAAGAATAGTCGAAGGTATTTCTCACAGTCTCTCAACTCATTTCTCTATGCCAGTCAAGTCAGTTTCCTCTCTGTCTTCTGGACCCATCATTTTTATTTTCTCCCTTCCTAACTTTGTTTCTCTTCTCTCTCCCTTTTCTGCTGCCTATTTTTTCAGGGTTTACTGTAAGCCCACATCTATAAAGCCACCTCTTCTTTATTCTTTCAGTCTATGCTGACTTCTCTGTCCTCTGAATTACTATTTTATTTATACTTAGTGCCGCACAGTGAAGCATTAAACGGCTTTGCTTGTATTTCATACTTCTTTGTCTCATTTAGTCTGCTAGAGGTCAAACCCGGCAAAAGGAGTCGAGGCCTTATATGTCCTTTTGTGTTTTTCTTAGTTTTTTTGTTTTGTTTGTTTGTTTGGTGTGTGTGTTTTTTTTTTTGTGTGTGTGTGTGTGTGTGTGTGTATGTGTTACTAAATTACTTAATTTGAGGGATTAGTACAAATGAAAGAACATAAGTGGATATTTTGGTACAACCTTTGTTTTTTAATGGTATAAAAAATGTAAAACCTAACCTCTCCTAAACCATTCCTTAATCCTTTCCCATGTTTTGGTGGAAAAGCTCTGTCTCCTTTTGTCCAAGCAGCTGGTGGACTACAGTTTTTTGGGAATTCCTAGTATAATGTTAAGCTATAATGCAAGTCAACAAAATAAGCCTTAGATCAACTTGGGTTGTTGTAAAAGTTTACTTACTCTCAGGAGATACTTGAGGCAACATAAACATAGGATAAATTATTTTCCAAACATCTGATCATACACAACAGAGCAGAATGACGTAGAATTTTGTGGAAATCTCTCTCAGTATTTGAAAAAGCTCTATTTATTTTCCTTTAGGAAGCTCATCTACATGTGAATTTGTATTTTCAACTCACGTTTTATTCACTATTGTTTCACTCATGGCTTTATTGAACTTTGGTATACTGTTTAAATTTGTTCTATTTAAAAAACACTGATTTGAGTGTCAAATTAACATTCCTATTATTATTTTTTAAGCAAAGGGAGTTTCCATACCACAATTTGGGTAAGTAATATTTAAGATTCGATTACACATTCACTAAGCATTGGCCAGGTCAATGCCATATTAGTTAAGATTCAACCGAAGGATTGAATTCTCTCCTGGGCACCACGTTTTGAAAGAGACAGACAAATTGGAGAGAGTTCAGAGGGGAAGAACAAAAATGATCAAAGGTTTGGAAAATCAGCTCTGTGAGGAAAGGTTAAGAGAATCAGGCCTGTTCTGCCTAGAGAAGAGAGGGCTGAAAAGGGCCATAATAACTCTCCAAAATACATAAAAGGATGTTTTCAGGAGGAAAGGGACCAATTATCCTCATTAGTCAACAAGGACAGGACCAAGAGTAATGGGACTTAAGCTACAGCAAAGGGAGAAAAAAAGATTAAATATTATGAAAACCTTCATTTCAAGGCTAGGCCTAATGCTTTTTCTGAGTTAGGGAGAAAGAAATCAGTCCGGCTGTGATGGTCGGGGGAATATTAGAAAATTACCAGAGAAAACCTTGACACCTCAATAATTCAAAAGGAAGGGAATTTTGATGTTACTTTTAAAATTTACATAATGTCCAACAGGCCTGCTCAATGAGAAAGCTTTATTTTACCAAAAGTCATACAAACACATATGTACACACACACAAAGATGTATGGAAACACAAATCACAAAACAGGAAAGACAATGTGTTACCCGTTCCTATACTATCTTGGCTCATTTTTCCCCCCCACAGAATTAACACATAAAAATAGGTTATATCGTAAAATAATATACTTTAATGCCCTTTGTTTCTAGGCATTGTTCCTATCTATAATAATAAAAATGTAATATGCCAACTAGACCTTCCAGACATCCTTCCAAATGACCTTCCAGACGAAGCTGGGGCCCAGGTCCCGTGCCTGCCGGTGGCCAGAGGGAAGCCTGGGTCCCGGGTGCCAGGGGAAGCTGGTGCCAGCTGCCAGAGGAGGGAAGGCCTGCTCTTGCATGAATTTCATGCATCAGGCCTCTAGTATTATATATTATATAATTATATAATAACTATATTAAGTGATGTTCGGACTTACAGTACAGATAAATCACGCATGAATGCAATGATGATAGATTGAAAGGAAACATAATAGATATGAAAAGAATATAAATGTGTTTGTATGTGATTCATTTTGATTGTTTGTCATTTACACACTGTGTTTCTTAGCCTCCTCCTTCACTGAGCAGGTAAGGGTTCCCCAGCTTGAGTGCTTGATATACATTCCACACCTGCACTACATGTCTACCTACATTTCCTTTCTGTACAACTCTGATTCTCAATCTCCATTTCTTCATGCCTTCCTCCTCTCAACACACATATATTGTATCTGCTTTATGGGAACTAAGACCTATGATAATGCTTTTACCCAGTTCCATTCGATCAACACACTCCATTGTTTACTCAACAAATGTTCATTGAATGCCTTCATATCCTGGGCATTACGCTAAATAGTCTGGCTGTCTCGGAGGACAAGACATATTTTGTCCCTGCCCTCGTGGAGTGTACGTCTAGACATTAACACACAGATGCAATGTGTGCTGAGTGTTGAGAAGGGGAAGTATAGAGTGCTATGAGAGTGCCTAACAGGGGAATCTAAGTTAGTCTAGAAAAACTACCTTCAAAGAAAGTGAGATCTGTAATACTAATAAAAGTCAGCCGGTAAATATGGGGAGAAGGAGACCAGGCAGGTATTCCAGGCAGAGGAAATAGCATGTGCAGAATCTCAGAAAGAGGAGAGAGAGCAGTGGGGTTTATGGATTTAAGCATTTTATGAAACTACCTTAATGGGCCTTTTTTTAAAAGCAGGATTGGGAAGCAACTGCTTCTACGCAACTTCTTGCCATTTTTAAGAGTTGCCCCATAGACACGTAATGACTTCCAAGAGAGATATATTTTCCTCTATGGAAGACATTCATCTTTACATTCGCCCACAAGTGTTATCTATTTGTCTTTTTTTAAAACAACAACAACAACAACAACAACACTTTTAAAAAATTATTGTATTGCATCTATAAATGTAATGAGATTAGTATTATAAATTTATCACCTAGCTTTAATGATTATCAATACATATCCAATCCATTTTGTCTGTGCAACCCCCCCCCCCACAATCACCTCATCCAAATCATAATTATTTTGAAGTAAATAAATGGCTTTGTTTTCTAATGTGAAATAATATTGTAAGTCTGCTGTGGACAGGAGGTTATTCTATTAACATAACTTAGAAATGCTGAGTTTCCTCAAGCAACTAGAGAGGGAGGGTCTAACGAGCCCTCCTTGGCCTGAAAGATGAGGAAATTGGAAAAGAAATGTCTACTTTAAATAATATTCTTGTGGCCGAAACCAGTTTGGCTCAGTGGATAGAGCGTCGGCCTGCGGACTGAAAGGTCCCAGGTTCGATTCCGGTCAAGGGCATGTACCTTGGTTGTGGGCTCATCCCCAGTAGGGGATGTGCAAGAGGCAGCTGATCGATGACTCTCTCTCATCGATGTTTCTAACTCTTTATCTCTCTCCCTTCCTTTCTGTAAAAAATCAATAAAATATGTATTTAAAAAATAATAATAATATTCTTTTGAACCTATGCATTTGCTATTGCTTATTTTTCAAAGTCTCATCATTATTATTTTAAAAAATATTTTTGTAGATTTCAGAGAGGAAGAGAGAGATAGGAACATCAAGAATGTTGAAGAACCATTGATAGACTGCCTCCTGCACTCCTCCTACTGGGAATCGAGCCCACAACTTGGCATGTGCCCTGATTGGGAGTCAAACTGTGACCTCCTGGTTCATGGGTTGATGCTCAACCACTGAACCACACTTGCCAGGCAAAGTCTTCTTATTTTATGGTTAAACTTTGATATTATAATACAAATAAACTGGAAAATGAAACATTTACTTGAAAGTCTCCAGTGAAGCTAGAGGAATTTTGTCTCTCAGAAGATCAATCATGAAAAGAGAGTTGATTGGGTAGCAACTGGGCTAAACATGGCTACTATTTTATTAACCCCAAGTCTCCCTGCCCCTCTCCATGTGAAGGCCCTGTGGTAACTTGGAAGGAGGCACTCAGACCCTTCCTTATGGAAAGAGTTGTAAGAAGTGATTTTGGCACACTGAGACTTGTGAACAGTGCCCAAGAATCCTCGGTTATAGATATTCTTAACCTCAGTGAGAAATGTGTGTCTGAGCTGCTTCACTTTGAACTTATAGTGTGTGTGTGTGTGTGTGTGTGTGTGTGTGTGTGTTTGAGAAAAACCTTGAATATTCTTAGCACTATCTTCTACCTAAAAAAACATAGCTTGATACCTATATATTCTTATTAATCAACATCACCCCAATAAATTCAATACAATAAAAAAATAAAAAGACATAGAAAGAAGGGAGTGACCAGGACTACTTCTGTTACACATTTTCTCCTTTTGCATTATATTGTTTTATAACTTTATTGTGAAATTAAGGTTACAGTACTATTTAGGTATTACTTAGGTAAATTAGTGTAGTATTTAGACTGAAAAAGTGAGGCAGCTGTATAAATTACTGTAGTGTTCTCTGGTTGCAAGTAGCAAACAAAAATCAACTCTGGCTAATTTAAACAAAAATAAGGAAATTAGTAGAAGGGTATTGTCAGAGCTTAAAGAGCTGGCCTCCATAGGATGGAAATTAGACTAGCCCCAGAAAATAGGTAGAAAGAATGAACGAACAGTTCTCAAGGTCACTGCCATCTGGATGAATAAACTTGAGTTTATTTTAATCTTTGTTACTTGCTCAAGATTGAGGTTCTAAGAAGAGAGCTTCTTATTGGTCTAGCCCAGACCACATACTCCTTTCCTTAAGTCTTCTCGAGGGCATACCCAGTGGGTGAGGCTTGGTCCCCCAAAGAACAGTTAGTGAATGCTGAGTGGGCAAAGACAACAGATGTGTGCTTCTCAAAAGTATTTCCTCTTGCAAAAATATAAAGTGCCACAACATAAGTTGCATTTCCGTTGTATTGTGCACAGTGATTCTTGAGCTTAATTAAGATTTATGAATCTGAAACTATGGTCTTCATGGCTTTTTCATTCATCAGAATTTAGTTTTAGATTCTAATGAATCTGGTCCAGAATGTGGACACTCAAACACAGATACACTTTGTATCAAACAATAGCCTTATATAAATGCAAGTCACAGTCTTACCTTGAAGACCAGAAAAAAAAACATAGCAATCAGTGTTCCAGAGTCCTAGGAAAGGAGGCAGAGGTAGGAGATGGGTGAGTGCTGAAGCTTGCTTGATATGAGATCATGCCATTTTCGATTAGGGTAATGGTAACAGAAATAAAGACAAATATGTAGATTCAAGAGACTTTACAGAAGTGGGATGTATATGATTCTATGATATAAATAATTTAGAAGTGAGAATCTGAAATGACAGTAAATATTTGCTTTTAAAATCCTCTTTCCCAATAACTATAAAATGTCTTTCTGTGTTTGAGTAGCTTATTAGTATTCCAATTCTACAAATACAAAAAGACTACCTGTACATATTTAGTGATTTGTCCAAGATGAAAAGCAAATCCTGTCACCTTGTTGATTTTTCAATTGTTTCATATTGTATTTTAGCACAGGTGGCATCTCATTTTTCTGCATTTTTCTTAACTATAGGCTTTCAAGGCAATTCCAGGTACCCTGCTATTGTCCAAATCACGGGACATATGTTCAGCCATCTGTCTAAAAGCCCTCCCCCCTCATTTTTTACGTTATTCATGTTGGAATGGGTTTTAAATGAGGAAACGGACAACACATCACAGAAATCAGGACCTTTTCAGAAACCTACTTGGAAATTCCACTCCTTTTTATCCGTGTTGTTCATTCTGACAGTCGCTAAAATGATGACAATTTTCATGAAAAATGTTTGTTAGGGAAGAAAACAATCATGATTCCCTTTTACCACATCTACTATTGGGCGGCTGCAATTGCAAAAAGACAGATGGCAAAAATCACGTCTGCTCCACTGAAAACATGAGGTTTCTTAGCATTTGTTTAATTAAATACGGCTGCTTCCACAGCTTCTGAACCGATGTTTTGGAGAAATAAACTCTCTTAAAAGAAAAACTTATTCATTTCATTTTATTTGCATAGTTGCTGCCAAGTTTTCCAACCAACTCTCTTTCCAGAGCTATAATAATATCCAGGAGAACTCAGGCAAATATGTGAGAAATGGATTGACTGCAGTGTTCAGAGTGAGGACGTGGGTTCAGCTCTGGGTGCGCTCTAGTTCACATTGAGCGCTCGCTGGTGGCATGCACAGTTTGCCTGATTTCTGGCCATTAGGTTGCACACCCAGAAAATCCAACTGCCGAGAGTTTCGATGCTTCTCGGAGGGATTTAGTGGATTAGGCCGGAGGAAACAGGACTTGGGTTTCTGGCCCTGTTAGTCATTGTCTGGGGAGACAGAGAGGGAGTGGGGGCCAAGGAATGCACAAAGAAACTAAGTTGGCTGAAGTCACACAGACAATGAAAGGGAGCAGTGAAAAATAGAATAGTAGCGTACATTTCAGGGCTGACATAAGTAAATGTGGATGGATGTTTTATGACATGTCGGCTCTTTATGATCAAAATGTAAGTGAAAAAGAGTGTGATTAGGAAGACCAAAGAGCTAAGAACGAATCTTATGTCATGTGGTCCTTTTGTTTATACCTCCAGAGAAGTCTTTTATTGTATACTTCGCTGCATTGTTGAACTTTAAGATTTCACAATTCATTTCAGTTAGCGTCGCATGGCTTATATCCACCTGAACCTTCTAAGCTGAAAGTGTACCTCATAAAAGAGATACTTTTCCATCATTATTTTTTACAAAGGTTTTTACTGTTCCATTTCACTCCAGACAAATTCCACTCAGAGGAAAAGATCATAATGGCCGGTATGTCAAGAGAAGGATTGTTTGGATGCATTAAGGATACAGCTTGATGTTTTCATAAAATACTGTGTACAATAGATCTAGTCCAATGCTTGCTTTTAGCAGATGCTTCGTTCTAAAAGGGAGCATTCATGTTTGTCTGTGGAAAGTTAAGCACTTGATAATTGATCACTTGCAGGTATACTCTGCTTTTCACTTGTGATTATCTGTTCCTGAGTTCCCTTTATCCCAGGAGCATTTACACTGAATTGAAGGTGTGGGAATACACGTATGCCGTATGCCATAATGTCTAACGTCAGGGACTGTGTAGCTTTCCTGGGTCCAGCTCAGAGGCTTATACTGAATAATGATGCTTGTTGCTCCCAGCTCAACTGAGCCGACTCCATGCCCTGGTGTCATGGTTGGCACATGACCCAGGCCTCACAGATGAAGGTACTGCTTTGTCCTTCACCTGTGGTGACTGGTTCGGGAATGTGTGTGTTATCCTCCCCGGGCCAGTTATAGTTAGTTTGGGAAAGAGAATTTCTTTTTGCTGGCACAGCTATGCTGGGAGGCTGTAAGCCCAGCGCTAATATTGCCCATCGTTGTCATCATAGCCTTTTCATTCTTGTAGAAGGACATAGAAACAGCCTGTTAAAGAGATATTAAAAACGACTAATAAATGTGCAGTCTTATTAGTAATCAAAGCAATGTAAATTAAAGCAACAGTGAGGTGCAATTTACTTTTAAATTGGAAAATGGCTAATTCATGGATGAATTAGATGGTAAATCTCAGTGTTGGAAAGAATGCTATATAAAATGTTCAAGGGGTAGGAATTTTTATAAAGTTTTTTGAAAGCAATTTGAAAATATTTACCAATATTATATATTTTTTATCCCAACAAATGAGTATCTATTTAAAGAAATAACCCTAAATCTAGAAGAATTTTGGGCACAAAACCAGAACTCATATCCAAAGAGAAGAAAATATCAAGTAAATTAGAACAGATATGGTTGACATTTAAAGTCAAGTGAAGCCGGGACCGGTTTGGCTCAATGGATAGAGCGTCGGCTTGGGGACTGAAGGGACCCGGGTTCGATTCCGGTCAAGGGCATGTACCTTGGTTGCGGGCGCATCCCCGGTAGGGGGTGTGCAAGAGGCAGCTGATCGATGACTCTCTCTCATCGATGTTTCTAACTCTCTATCTCTCTCCCTTCCTCTCTGTACAAAATCAATAAAATATATTTAAAAAAAATAAATAAATAAATAAATAAAGTCAAGTGAATAAAGCAGAACACAACATTGTTAGCTCATTGTCCCTTAACGTTATCTCCATATAATTGATTTATTTAATATGATTTGTCTCTGCATATTTTCCTTTAAAATATATATATTAAACAGTGATATTGTGCACTTTTAGTGTCTTTCCCCTGCAAGTCAAGTGCTATTGCACTGTCTCAGCCAGTGATTCCTTGTAGAGGGGACAGGACTCAGCTCTCCCACACTGAGTATATCGGCTCTCTCCCTGCCATTTAGTTTGTACTTACTGAATAGTTTTGCCTCAAGATGACTGACAAATGTGTGCAAGTGGTAGTGGATCAACTGTTTTAATCGGACATTAAAACTCAAGTTTTCGGGGAGTTTGATGAGTCTGCAAGGAAATGGCAGAGACAATAATAAATAAAAATAAAATAAAATAAATAAAAGAGGGCCGGGAGATCAGGGATTGAGGGAAATCCTTTAACCTTCTGAAAATATATAAATATAACTGCAACTCAGTAAACTTTTGAAGGCTGGACTTCCTCTTTCTGTTTGTGGGAAAATAACTCGGTGACTACACAATTTGTAATACATAATAAAAACAATAAAAAAAAATTTCCAGATAATACATTCATCATATATTAAAATATAATGCTCCACATATTGAAAACCCTGTGCTAAATAAAATGTGGAGCCCTTGTTTAAAAAGCAGGGGGAAAGTGCCCAGGTCTTTCTTCTTGGCCATAGTCTTTCTCTCCACCTTGTCAGAGTGTTGTTGATGTTTATTTTATTTGCTACTTAATGCCATTTTAAGTAAAGTAAAATTCAGATAGTAAATGTTTACCATGAATTTTCCCATTTATTTTTATATTGTGCTCTGCCAATTTTAAATGTAAATATCAGAGCACTTTTAAAAATAAAGGGCTGCCTCCAGGGGACCAAAAGGGGCAAACAGAAGCCTCCCCAGGCAGGGCAAAAGGAGGAAGAGAGGACATCCCTTAACCCCCTACCCTCCCCCAACTACCCATGCTCCCCACCCCTGCCCACAGGGTCCTGGCAGACCCGCCCAGCTTCCCAAAGGCCTGCATGCTGGTGGCCAGGCAGGTCCCATTTCTGCTCCTGGCAGCCACTGAGCCCAGGCAAGGTGCCTCAGCAGATGGGGGTGGGGTGCCCCAATCCACAGCAGGTGGGTGACCCCCAAGGATTTTAAACCTCAGGGTCAACATGTGCTTAGGATCTTGATGGGGTAGAGGAGAAGCTCACCCCCAACTAGATGAATGCAACGTGGTGCTGTCAGCCCAGGGTTGGGCGGTGGCCATGGCTCATCCCTCCTCCCCCACCCAGTGCTGTGCCCAGGCTCAGGCCAACAGCAGAGGGCAGCAGCCATCGTTGTGCTGGGTAGGGGGAGACTGGCTAGTGTGTGGGGTGCCCCAGAGTGGGGAGTAGGCCACTGAGAACCCACGCTGGGGAGATGGAGGGAGATGGGGAAGGCAGGGACACCTGGGAACTGAAGGCCAAGATCCTGGCACACGTTCTACCACCCCATTACACTTCACTCACAGCATTAAACCCAAAGATAATATTATTAGGAACATTAAGACAGCACTCACAAGCATCCATCCCCAATGGTGGGGCCCTTCTGACCACCTGGCCCTGTGACCACACTGGTTTCACTGGTCTTGGCTGTTGGAAGGAGGCACCTGGGCTAGTTAAGTTGTAACAGTCTTCCAGTTTCAGGATATATGGTTCTAGTCTAGGTCACAATTTCCTCTTTCTGTGTGCATATGGAGTTGGGGATTATATAACCCAGTTTAGTGCTTATTAAAAAAAAAAAATCACCGAGCCTTAGCTGGTTTGGCTCAGTGGATAGAGCGTCAGCCTGTGGACTGAAGGGTTCCAGGGTCAATTCCAGTTATAGGCACATGCCTGGGCTGCAGGCTCGATCCCCAGTAGGGGGTGTGCAGGAAGCAGTCGATCAAAGATTCCCTGTCATCATTGAAGTTTCTATCTCTCTCCCTCCCTTCCTCACTGAAATCAATAAAGATATGTTTTTAAAAATCAGCCAACTAAAACCAACTGGACATCAATTAGACCCTTGGAATGGACAAGATCCATGTGAACTAATCTTATGAGGATGCTGTCTCCCCACCTGGTTTGTTAAAGCCTTCCAGGTGGGGAGACAGAACCCCACTTTTATATTCTTTAACCCCACTGTCCTACCATCACCACCGTTTCATTGCCTAGCATGTGACTTGACTCTCCTATTTGTGATGGTGATAACATGGCACGTTAAGTCTGCTCTCTCCAAATGAGATAGTCACCTTATTTCGAACAACAAACATGGTGCTGATCAATAAGTATTTGTGAATTCATTAAGAAAGGAACTGAGTCATGAGCTTTTTAAATCTGAAGTGAAGATGGGAGTCACCAGAGGGGTTGCAATACTGGTTTAAAGCCACACAGCTTATTATTGGCAGGCCCAGGCCTGCACCGCGCCTCCAAATTCTCAGTTCCAATGCTCTTTCTAATGCACACTACTCCTACTGCTAAACTTTTAATTTGCACCAATTTTGGGTCCTCCTAAGCTCAGAGCTAGTTGTACTCCACTCCATGGAGAGATGACGTAAGTGATAGCTGAGAAATAAGGACATTGTGAGAGTTATACATGTTAGAATACCATTCATCAGCAAGCTGAGGATAATGAGAAAAAGAAATGACTAATTCACATAATATAAATAATACTGCTGTTTGTATTTCCCTGTTAAGTTTGTACTGCCTCCATGTTAAGTTTGCCTCCATGTAGTCTACTCTTTGTGGCGTAGACATAGAAAATGTAAATTCCAGACCAGCTTCCCCCATTTTTCTCCCCAGGCTGGTCCTCTTTCACTGTCCAGATGCTAATATAGACATTAATCTGCTGCTTCTCAAAAGATAGACCAGTCGATTTCCCCCATTTATTTGGTGTATTTAACTCAACACCTTTTTGCTGAAAATCTACACTGTATGAAATACTGCAGAGGATATAAAGATAACAAAACAAACAAACAACAAAACAGAAACAACCTCATTTTCGAGGAGCCCAGGAACAAGGAAACGGGACACCAGGCTTATTTGCTGTTTTGTTTAATCCAGGTCACCACTGCCTCTGATTATGACTAATCAAAAGTTGAGGTGTAATAGAAAAAACAAACACCAGATGGGCAAGCTGGAGACATGGGATCTAGTTCTTACTCAGCTTTTAATTAGCTGTATGACCTTGGGCAGGTCACTTAATCACCCTAGATCTTCATTTTTTTTTTTTTTTCATCTCTAAAATGAGAGGTTTACTTGGGAAATAATTTCAAAGCTCCCTTCAAAGTCTAAAATCCCAATTTATGATTATAATATATTTATGTGAACTACGCAATCATCTAATTCATTCCAGATTATGCCAAAATTAACTTATAATTAACTGTTGTTACCCTCACTTTAATTCAGAGCACTGAATGAAGTTGAAATTGCAAATTGAAATAAAAATGAAACAAAGCTTTTAGTGTTGGCAATGTTGGCAAGAAAGTCAGTAGTTAAGGATAAAATGACTACTATATATTCTTTCTGTTCAGCCCTTGCCTAATCCATAGTTGCTGAGTGGGAAAGCCAACTGTTTCAGGTTTTTTTATTCTGATTTAAGGTACAAAGCGCAAGGGCATTCGGGTACATACATGCACACACACATATTCTATTTAAGGACGGAGGAAGGTAAAAGGAGGTATTTTGACCCAGGGCTCACAATTCACCTATTCTTTGCACCAAACGAGAGTTTCCTCTTTCAGCTGCGGTTAGTCTTGATTTCTGTGTGGAGCATTGGGCAGGCGGGTCCATATGTATATACAACTGTGCCACAAATCATGCCCAGAAGCCCTAACGGCTCAAACCTGTACATTGGTGGTCCTAGCCCTCAGAACCGGATTGGACAGGGTGTAGTCTTAGGAGAACTCACATTCTTGTAAGTGTCCTCAAGGTTGGGTTTTTTTTTTTTTCTTTTTTCCCCCTTTTTCCTTTTTAACATTTCAGCATATCTTTGCTTTCCTTTGATTCTTCTGAGGTTTAAGGGTGGTCACTGGCAGAATTATACAAATAGAGTGTTCACAGCTCAGCAGTCCTTGGATCCACATTTGGAGTTCTACGTGGGTGGCACAGAAATAAATGCCAATAAGGAGCCAGGACAGATCTGTTAACAGGAATTAAATGACTTAGGATGAGCTCTGAAAGCTTCCATTAAAAGGCCTGAAAAGCTTAAAAATTAAAATAGTAAAAAATATAAAAGTCTATTTCAAAATTGCTAATAGTTCGCCTCTATTAATCTTTTCAAAAAATATTTCTTTTTGTATGTCCAACAATTGGTGTTTTTGATACTTCTAAAATTAGAGGCAAGGTAGCCTTTAGAATTAAGTTTTGTTTCACAGTAGATTTTTAAACATTGAAGCCAGAAGCAAAATTTCTTTGTGTTCCAACTCTGGCTTGGGGTTGTGGCAACAGATTTGAAGATGAGGAAACTATCACCCAAAACATAGCCTATAAAATATAACCTATTCTTCTAAATGTATGTCTTTCTATGGGATGTTATGTTGATGCAATCAAAATAAGTTTTACTGAATTCAACATAAATTCCCAGAATTCTAATTAGTGAAATATTAATAATCTGTGCCTGTCTTTCTTTTTTCCCAAAAACATTGAGCTTGGATGGCCTTACTGTTAATGAATAGCTTGCTCTAGATGTTCACTCAAAACTTACAATGATTGAACAATTCGTATTCCATATATGTAAAGGTATAGACATTTTTTTTTTCTCAGATAATAGTCTCAATTTTAGCTTTTAGGGAAGTAGCTATTTCAAGGTCCACTTTTATCTGGTCAGAGGGCCAGATAAATACCTGAATATACAGTAAAATAATTAATTTTCAACATTTTCCTTTAACCATCGAACATCTGAAGTAACCTAGGTTAAGAACTGTCCACCGGGTTTCAGGTCACCCATGCTGAGCAGCCACACACCTGATTTCTATATCAAAGCACTATTTCTCCTCCTACCCTGCAAGGACTGGGGTTCAAAGATCTCCTCAGACAAGGGTTTCGTGGGACACAGCTCTGTATGCTTCCCTGCCTCATTGCTAGGGCGATTATTCTCAGGGAAAAGCTGTTTCCAGAGGGATTGTGAGAGACTTGCTGGCTGCCAAAGGAGGAGTTTTGAAAAGAGGTGTGGTGCTGGAAGAAACGATCCTGACCACCTATGTTCCCTGAGATCTCACAGACAGCAAAGCTCATAAAAGAGGCCCTTTGGAAAGAAGACACTTTCTCCTACCGGAGAGCAATGGGGCCTGTCCTTGTGGGGTCCAGATGAGATTTAGGATGGGAAGTAGCCATCCCCACTGCAATTCATGGAAGGGGTAGGGCCATTCATCTGTCACTAATCAAGTCAGAAGGTAACTGACATTTAATTGGAGTTCATTTTTTTAAAAAATTCTTTATTGTTGGAAGTTTTACATATGTCTCCTTTCCCCCCTCACTCCCATTGACCTCTCCAGCCTGCTTCTGCCCCCTAGCACATACCCTCAGCCCCCTATAGTCTGTGTCCATTGGCCATGCTCCTATGCATGGATACAAGTCCTTTGGTTGATCTCTTTCACCCCTCTCCCCTGCCCCTGCCTTCCCTCTGAGGTTTGATGCTTCTCTGTCGATGCTTCTCTGTCTCTGGATCTATTTTTGTTCAGCTGTTTATGTTGTTTATTATATTCCACAAATGAGTGAGATCATGTGATATTTATCTTTCTCCAACTGGCTTATTTCACTTAGCACAATGCTCTCCAGGTCCATCCATGCTGTTGCAAATGTTAAGGGTTCTTTCTTTTTTTACAGCAGCGGAGCATTCCATTGTATAGACATATCAGTTTTTTAATCCACTTATCTGCTGATGGGCAATTAGGCTGTTTCCAAATCTTAGCTCTTGTAAATTGTGCTGCTATGAACATAGGGGTACATATATTTTTTCTGACTGATGTTTCTGATTTCTTGGCATATATTCCTAGAGGTGGGATTACTAGGTCAAATGGGAGTTCCATTATTAATTTGGAGTCCATTGACTTTATTGAATCTGTTGGATTTTAATAACTAGAGGAAAGTCTACTTTTAGAGTTATTTTTCCTTTCAAGCAGCTTGGACTTTACCTTTGTAAAGCTGAGCGGGCATCAGGAAATCAAGCCACAGGTGACACTGACAGAACACTTTCCATGGGTAATTGTGTGTACTATGTCCTGTTGACCCTCACAGCTTTTCTAAGACCACAAAAGCTCTTTGTAGATGTGGAATCTGAAAAACTCTCATGAGTTGCTTAAAGTCATCCCTTATAAGCAAGTTGGAGCAAGGGGTAAAGTCTAAGACCCTTGACTTCAAATCCTGTGCTCTGTAAGCTAAAATTCTCTGGCAGCAAGGCCACTGTCAGAAATGCCTCTTTTCCTCAGGGCTCTGCCAAAACTGGGAAGGGGGCTCTGCACTTTTGGTGATTGTTCTAGGTATCTTTTCTGTGTAATAAACTACCCCAAGCCTAGCAGCTAAAGATAACAACATATTATACATTTCATGGTTACTATGGGACAACAAATCAAGAAGGGCTCAGTTGGGTAGTTTTGGCTCAGAATTTCTCATCTGATTGTAATCAGATAGTGAGTGGAGCTAGAACAGTAGGAGCAAGAACATCTGGAAGGGAGAGGGATAGTTAGTCACCTCTCTCTCTTTAAAAAAAAAATTATTGACTTTTTACAGAGAGGAAGGGAGAGGGAGAGTTAGAAACATCAATGAGAGAGAAACATCTATCAGATGCCTCCTGCACACCCCCTACTGGGGATGTGCCTGCATCCAAGGTACATGCCCTTGACTGGAATCGAACCTGGGACTCTGAGTCCGCAGGCCAATGCTCTATCCACTGAGCCAAACTGGTTAGGGCTCACCTCTCTCTTTATATAGTCTTAGAAGCCTCTCCCTGTGGCTTCAGTGTGTGCCAGATATTGTGTTCTCTTCACTCATTTTCTATCTGAGCCACTGCAACCAATCTACTGTAGCTTGTGTATTATTGGAGAATATCCAGTATATACTAGTAAAAGGGGTCCAGCTGAAGGTCCAGAAGGAATGGAGCCAGATAGCTAGCTGATCAGTTCCAGATTTGCAAGGCAAATTTTTTACTCTGTGGAATTCCTTTGGAACAACTTCGTCATTGATAGTGTTGAATAAAAAATCAAGAAACACAGATCTATTGATCACTTAGCATATGCAAAGCATTGGCAAAGAGTCCCTAAGAGTTAAAAGGAATATTGTGATAATCCTTGCTTCCTAAGAGCACAAAGTTTACTTGGGTGGACTCAATCTTGAAAAGTTAAAGAGCAATGAGACCATAAAATAACAATTTAACATTTCTTGGATTACTCGTTGTGTGATCTATAACACAAGAGAACCCCATGACCCACTGAAGGTTCACCTAATCCCTCTATTAAGTTGGCTGCCTTAAGCAGGCAAAAGACAAGGAAAGCTAAAATGGTACTGAATGGTAAGGAGCTAGAGAGAGAAGATGCTCTAAGAGTGTGTGGACAGGGATGGACAGCCCCACCCAATCCAAACCATCCTACACCCACTCATGCCCTAATGAGGTCTCTAGAGAGAAGCATGTGGAGTCCAATGCAAGGCATTGGTGGGGGGGGAGGGAATGTTTGAAGTTCTCTTAGGATATGTCACCTATCATTGGAAGGTGGATAAAATGAAGAAAAGGAAGGAGGGCTTGGGGATAAAGAGACAAACATGTGAAAGTGAGAGGTACATTCTAGGACTAGCTAGTAAGGCCAATTGACTGGACTGAAAAGTTGTGCACAAACAAGAGTGAGAGGAACAAGGGCTGAGTCCCTGTTGGAAGGACCTTGAATGCGCAGTCAAGAGATCTT
This sequence comes from Pipistrellus kuhlii, assembly GCF_014108245.1. NCBI lineage: Eukaryota > Metazoa > Chordata > Mammalia > Chiroptera > Vespertilionidae > Pipistrellus > Pipistrellus kuhlii. The sequence goes on along the minus strand of NW_023425405.1, from coordinate 35,716,243 downwards.
TTTAATGTACTGTCTACTGTGGGAAGCAACAGGGTGGGCTTGGCAGCAGATGTTTTTAAATAACATGCTGCACCTAGACGGCGCAGGAGCACCACTTAGCTACATTAGAATTTAAATGATAGCTGGAAGTTGATAATCACAGTGGTTTCTTCTGGAACCTGAGCCATACACAAAAGTTCCATTTTGAAGATCTATATTTAGCTAGCTAAGCATCTTTTACAGACTCTGGTCTTTGAGTGTTTGATCAGCCTCTGTTTATTCCATTTGATGAGCCTGGTCTCATACAGTCTTCTTTGGGGCTTCCTAAATATGAGTGTCTTCAAAAGGAGTAGGGGTTCACTGATGCCTCTCCAGGCCTGCCCCCTACCATTACTGGGCTTTGACACAAAGTCACAAAAAGATGCACATGAGACCTGTACCTTTGTGATTTCATGGCTAAAAGCAGTTATGCCATAACATCAGGTGACATTACTTTTACCAAAAATCAAAACAAAGTGATTAAAAACTTGCTTATAATAATTCTACTCCCAGTGACATTAGGATGGAGAATAAAAAGTGTAGTAAAGGAGCAAGGGGAGCAAGGAACCTGCATTTCTAGAACCTTCCATAGGTCAATGAAAAGCATTTGACTAGATATTTGTTTGATGAAAACATGTATGTTTATTAACTACATTCCCAGTGCCAAGCACAGAGCCTGGTACATGGGAGATTCTTAATAAATGATTGAATTAAATAACTTACGTAAAATAGGTGTAGAACAAAAAAAATAATTAATTATGCTAATTAATAATTAATAATGATTATGTAGCATAATCTTTTTCATTTGATTTTGTTCTAAAAGGCTCAGAAATTCTGAGGTAAGGGGAAAGGAAAAAATAAAAGTCACCTCTAACTTCACTCTTCGGAGATAACTACTTCTAACATCTAGGTGTATTTCTCACAGGCATTTTTCTGTGTATATCTTTGTTCATATGTAAATTGCAATTTATTTAAACCAAGTACATAACATGGAGATCAGAAGCATAAACTAAAGAGTAATCTATGGATTTATGGACATTTGAGCTTTTATTTTTTTGGTATAGTCTTAAGACATAAAAAAGGTCTGCAAATACAGGGTGTCCCCCCCAAAAGAGGTATACACACTGTAACAGCTTAAAACTCAATTTTGAAAATGAAATGTATTTTAATAAATACTGCCTTTATAATTATTTCAAATGTATATATACATTTTTGGGAACACTCTACATGTGAATCACAATTAGCTTGATCACACATATTTGGAGCCTGCTGTATCAGCACACACACTTCCTATTATGCTTGTGCTCCTTTTTGGGCTTGAGTTTTAGCTCTATTCAACTTAGGTCTAATTAATATTAATTAAAACAAGAGAAAAATGTTTTGTTTTGTTTTGTTTTGTTTTTAGGTTTTGAGGTCGTTCAGCTTCCTCATTGACACAGCCATTCTGCAGCAGGCACCCAGGATCAGAGATCAGACCTCCCCTTCTTTGCTGAGGCATTAGCAAGAAAGAGAGAAGTCAGAGGCCTGAATATGGATGGCCCCATATTGGTTATTTTGCTAAGACATGACTGCTGGCAGCCTCCGAAATGGGCTTGCCCAGGAGCCTCCAGTCCAGAGATCTATGGAGAAGATAGCACTCAGGCCAGCAAAATATTTTAATTAATTGGCACCATACAATTGGACACTATCCTTGTTTCCATGGGCCCTGGAAGGCTGTCCACATACTTCAAGAGTCTTGAGTATCCCCCAGTCTGTCACCATGCTAGGAAAATAATGGGCTTTTCTCAAGCCTGCTATAAGGGGGGTTCTATGAAGGACATGTATTGTGCATTTGGGATGTTTCCTCCTCCTGTTTCTTTTGCTTTCCTATCTCCCACACAGGAGGCATGATTCGGCCCCCCAGGGGGGGGGGGGGGGGGAAGGGAAGGGCAGCTGGTATGTGCTCTCCCAAACCTTCACCACAAGGCCTCCTGCCTAAGCTGAAGCAGCCACACAGAGAGCTAAGGAAACTTTAAAAACTTAATTAAGGGAAAAAAAAGCAAACAAAATAATATTATAGTGGATTTACTGAGTAATGCAGCCTTGCCAGGGAAACCGCAAAGTCTGCATTTATATGTTTCTTATAGAAGACATATCTAATTAAAACAGGAGACGGGACAACAAGCTTTCTTCTAGGTTCATTTAAATACATGTTTATGTTGTGTTTAAATTCCCTGTGGGGTAATGTAACGCTGATCCAAAAGCATAGGAGCAATTTGATTAGGCAACTGTAGGCCTTAGTGAATACTTTTAGCCTTAAGTACTTAAGACTTAATCTCCACCACCTCCCCCACACCCCAGCCCCACACAACAGCGATCTTACTGAGGCCAGGCAAGCCCAGACCCAAAGGCAACACTTCCCCTGCTGGACTGACTCGCCTTCACCTGGGCTCTTGAACTCACAGATTATTATATTTTTTGCACTTCTCTGCTCTTGATAATTTATGTTGTCTTTTCAGGTGGTACTTTTATTTAGAGAATAGTAATTCTCTTCTTACTTCTCATTGTATTTCTTTTTGACAGCAATGGAAATATTTTAAATTGGACTTGAATTTGGAGAAGTTTAAAATCTTTGCAACTCGCCCAAAATATCCACATTATATATTCATATACATTCTGGCAATGAAGAAGTTCGGGGAAGAAACGATCATTTCTCTGTTAGTTTATGATACAGATTATGTTTTAGGGCCATGCCTCTTAAAGTGTGTTGTGTGGTCCAGCAGCTGCAGCATCGCCTGGGCGCTTATGAGAGATGCAGAAGCTCAGGGCCCGCCCTAGACCAGGGAATCAGAACCTGCATCTTAACAATGATCAGTGAGCACACGACAGCCTGAGAAGCACCCATTTAGGATAAATTTGCCTCTGGACAGATCACTCTTGAATTTGAGGCCCATTTCTTGAAGCATCATATAGGTTCTCTAAAGGAAGAATCTTTACTTCCTTGGGCATCTTTGCAGCCTTTTATGGATTCATTAGGAGCCTGCTAAGTAGAATACAAATGAAGAATCACTGCGTACAATTTTAAACCTCTCCTTTAATTTAGTCTAAATTTAATTTAGAATGATTTTGGAGTATAACTAGATATCTTAAAATGGATTTATGTTACATTTATGAACATATTTCAATTGTGTACTTGTGAACAAAATTTTTTTTAATATCATAGACTATGTATGGCAAAGTAGATTCTCTATAACATATTTAAGTGTTTATATCCATAAAGGAAGACTAGACTTACATTCTTTATAAACATTTTGCTAATATAGTTCCTATTTGACCTAACTTTGAAATTTATATTTAAAAAAATATATATTTTATTGATTTTTTACAGAGAGGAAGGGAGAGAAATAGTCAGAAACATCGACGAGAGTCATCGATCAGCCGCCTCCTGCACGCCCCCTACCGGGGATGTGCCCGCAACCAAGGTACATGCCCTTGACCGGAATCAAACCCGGGACCCTTCAGTCCGTAGGCTGACGCTCTATCCACTGAGACAAATCGGTTTCGGCTGAAATTTATATTTTGTTACTGGCTGCATATGTTGTGACATTCTTGAGAAAGGCTGTAATTCCATCACATATCCATTTTTAAAAATAATCTCATCTGCTTAAGAACATTATTGGACTATCCAAAAGGCCATTTGGGGTTCAACTAAATAAAGTAATTAAAATGAATTTATAATTTGTTTTAAAACTTGAGCCTAATTCTAAGACCTCTGTGATCGTTGCTGTTATATTTTAAAAGAAATACTGTAACCATTCATTGCCAAAACTCTTATTTTATGAAGGAAGAACAAATGCTTCTTTGTTTAAACACTCTTAAGGCAACCTTGAACATAATTTTTAAGAAGTTACTGGTTCAGAATAACGTACTTCCCAGAATTATCCAGGCCCCACTCATCATTCCATAGATAAATGACCCTCCTTCCTGTCATTGTAGCTATAGAATGGTAGACAGAGACTAAACACTAATTTTCACTTAATTTGTCAAAGTCATTCTCAGCCAGCATGAGGAATAGCAATTCAAATGATTTCACAACACAGGTCCAAGACTAAAAGTTCTGTTTCTGTCATCCGTGCAGAGAGGCTAACAGATGCCATAGGATTTATCTCGAATCAGTAAACTCAGTCCAGATTTACAAGAGATTATCACTTCAAGAACGTCTGTTCTAATTGCTCAAAGGGAAGCCATCCTGCTTGTGTACAGTAGAGGCTCAGGTATAAAATCTGGATAAATTTAGGCAGTCACAGTGTAATTGCATTTCATCATTTCAGTTAAGTTTCTTGCATCTAAGATTAATGGTGTATTCTGAAGTAGGAAAAGGTTTTAAAAGACTTCTTAAAATAAGAAATGTGGTTTCTGTCGGCTATCAATTTACATCATTACATCATTGCTAACATTAATCAACACTTTCTATGTGCTAAAGTCTAACTAGTTTGAATACTTTTTACATATTATATCATTAAAACTATCAAGAAGCTTTTGAGGTATGTAATATTGTTCTCATTTTTAAGAGGAATAAACTTAAACCAGAAGCATAAACAACTCTAGTCCAAGATCACATAGTTGAAAAAATGGCAGAGCTGGAATTTAGCTGAATATTAATATGATTTGGTCACCTTAGATTTGTGAGCATGAAACTCATTCTAATTTGGGGTGGGGGAAGAATGGCTTCCCTTACCAGTTATTTTATTTTTTTAAAAATATATTTTATTGATTTTGTATAGAGAGGAAGGAAGAGAGATAGAGAGTTAGAAACATCGACGAGAGAGTCATCGATCAGCTGCCTCTTGCACACCCCCTACTGGGGATATGCCCGCAACCAAGGTACATGCCCTTGACCGGAATCGAACCCGGGACCTTTCAGTCCCCAAGCCGACGCTCTATCCATTGAGCCAAACCGGCTTCGGCCTTACCAGTTATTTTTTGCATTTGTTTACATATTTACTTGTTTTGCTTTATGTGGGTTAAAAGTATAATGGCATTATGAAGTTAATATCTTTGTCTGAATGCACCATTTAGATTTCCCCCTTTAATTAAAAAAGTGTATAATAAACTTACAATGAAAATAGACTCTCATACTTATAATGTAGTAAAACAGTAAGTTAATACTAGCTGCAAGTCTTGTCTTTAGTTGTAATATAATTTTTCATACAATTTTATAGACTCGGGAAACAGACTATGCCCAGGAGACCATGGACAAGCTTTGGAAGGTTTTGAAGAAAGGGATTCCAATGAGAAGGCTGTTATAATCATTTAAACAAGGGATAGGAGCCTCGCAGGTGGGTCAATGACATGGGGAAAAGTGACTAATTTACAGAAGAAGTATCAACAAGGATTCCTCAATAACAAGATACATGAAGAGAATGGAAGATATTGTAAGTGCCTCCTGAATCCTGAGTCCAGGTAAATTAAAGAATGGTGGAGAGAGAAGTTCTTGAGAGAAAAATGAGGAGTTTAAGGTAGAACATAGACTCTGAAGGGATTTAGGACATCCACTCTGAACATATCCAGTACTTAGATAACTTCAGAGAGGCCAGGAGTATGTGTGAGAGTTGGTAAGATGTCTTGGCACTTTTCCAGGGATGGGCCTCTGAGGTGATTAGAATGGACTTGACCAGGTGGGGGCAGCAGAGCATCACCAATGGTTGGGGACAACGAGCCAGGACAGGGACAGGGACAGAGAGCTACTTTTTGGACTGAGCCTTTGGATACATTCCCATTTGGGGGCGGAAAGAATTAAAGGCAGCTAAGGATACAGATGTCAGGGGACCCTAGGGGTCAGGCCACCTGGATGACAAACCCGGAAAGATTTCTAGTAGATCTGGAGAAGGTAGGTGTGTGAGCAGAAGCAAGTGACTAGTGACTTTGAAGACAGTGATTTTAGAGAAGTACTGAGGACAATGATAGATTAAAAGAGATCAAGTGGGGAATGAGAATGGAGATGAAGAGATGCATTATTTTTTAAAAGACTGTCAATGAAGGAAGCATAGTGATAGGAAGGTAGTTTGAGGGGAGGCAGAATAGGTGGAAGGATATTTTCCCCCTCCATTGTGAATTATTCTTTTTAAAAATATATATATTTTATTGATTTTTTACAGAGAGGAAGGGAGAGGGATAGAGAGCTAGAAACATCGATGAGAGAGAAACATCGACCAGCTGCCTCCTGCACAGCCCCCACTGGGGTTGTGCCCGCAACTAAGGTATATGCCCTTGACTGGAATCGAACCCAGGACCTTTCAGTCTGCAGGCCGATGCTCTATCCACTGAGCCAATCTGGTTCAGGCAATTCTTATAAATGTTTATGAACTGAATGGAATACTTTCCTGAAGAGAATAACTGGAGGTGCCAGTGAGAGAAAAAAAGTGAGGGGACCATTATGAAAGCACCTCTCAGAAGAGTTGGGATATAATCAAGAGTTCTAGGGGAAGGCTTGGTTGCAGGAGGTTAGGAAGGAAGAAGATAAAGGTGAAGATAGTTTGTGGATCTTTATTAAGAACGCCCACTTCATATACGTAAGTTGTGTTCAGAATGTTTGTTATTTGGAAAGCTTAAGCCATTTCCTCAGAGGAACACTGTGCTGCAGTGGATGTGATGCAGGAAGTGGGATGATTCTGGAGAGAGCCCTTCAAGACAGCCCCCCGGTTATGAATCACCTTCCGCTTCATAGATGTGAATATAACCCAGAGTTATTAATACGTTATTCCTCTTTTCACTTTTACATTCTCTTCCTCAGAGAACACTTTTACTTTTATGATTTAAAATAGTGTCAGCTATAGGAAAATCTTTCTCGTTGTTACAGGAACTCTTTAGTGTCGAAGTATTGGCTGTTCAGCAGTCAGTTTTTAACTTTGTGCCTTAATAGGTTGGGTACTTTACCCAGAATCCAAAGGTCTTTTTTTAAAATGTATATATTTTTATTGAATTCATAGAGGAAGGAAGAGGGAGAGTTAGAAACATCAATGATGAGAGAGAATCATTGGTTGGCTGCCTCCTGCACGCCCCACTGGGGACCAAGTCCACAACCTGGGCATGTGCCCTGACCGGAAATTGAACCTCTTGGTTCCTGGGTTGACACTCAACTCCTGAGCTTTTCCAGTCGGGCCATTTGTTTTTGTTCGTATTCACTGATTTCTCTACTCTTTGACCTCAAAGTTCTCTCTCTGGTTGTTAAAAACACTTCCCTAGCAGTCTCTTCTGTCTGCATTTGTGCAATTGCTGTGCTGTTCTTCCCTCTGGGTGTGAGTATATTGTGGCGATTATATTTTGTGTGCCCCGACAGGCTTAGGTGATGTGCTCCATATCAAGTTGTGAAAGGTTCCCCCTCTCTTTTTAAATAGAATCTTTTCAAAGCACTCATTTCAAAGTGGTTACCTATCCGTTTCTACTTTTACAGAACATTTTGAAGGGAATCTGGGAGAAATCATGATTAGACTAGTAAAATTGGAAGGCAGAGAGAATGACCTAATCCAGCTCTTTGACATGTGAGAAAACCCAGGCACAGCGTGGTTGAGTGACTTGTCAAATAACACAAAGGAAAAGAAAACATATGAAGGAAGGATAGAGGAAAGGCCTGCACAGAGTGTACCGATCTGGATGTGTGGCAAGGAATTTCTTTTCAGTTCATGGCTATTTTGACCACAAGATAAAAAGTGGTCAGCCTAACCTGGGAGGTCAATGGGGAGTTTTAACAAAGAGAAAGTTTTGTCTACAAGACATATTCGCTGTCCAGCCCATTGGAAAAAAAAAAAAAAAAAAGTCACCTACAATTATTCTCGCCATTATTGCTTGATTTCTCACCTCAAGGCATAACCATACCACTACATCTTGGCTTCTCTCTCACCCATCATTTGCCATTTCTGAGCACCAGCTGTCCAGTGCTCTGTGGACCTTTTCTCCTTTTAGGCTGAATTACTTCTTTTATTGTTACTTTTTTTTTTTTTTTTATTAATTCATTGGCAGAATGTTTTTTTTCCACATTTTTATAAGAACCTTAGCTCTAAAAGAAGTATTTATTATACATGTACTTTAACCCCAAAGGAAACCAGAAAAAAGCAAACTGGAACAAGAAATTAATTTTTAATTTACAGGGATATTAAGAGATGAAGTATGGTTAGAAAAAAATTTCCTGAAGTAAATACCACACTGCTGGTTAATCCTTGTCCTTCATGTGGTTTGTCATAATACCAATTTAAATTCATTTTTTTTAAATGGTCTGTGTCCTTTTAAATAAATATTTTTTCCTAAATTTAAGCAAAATGAAAAAGTCCATTCAAGGTAATAAATATTAAGAGTGCTTACTCTTTGTAAGGCACTGTGGTAGGCCCTGAATAGGATAATATAAAATGAGTAAGTCGCTGCCTTTGGTAGTGGGATACCTGTCTTTGTCTTTCAAAAAGTTTGCACAGGCAAGTCTGGGGTCTGGGAGGGAATCTCCGTGATTCCTACACTCGTGCCCCTTTATCACCAACAGGTCATGAGCCACCAGATCCTCTTAAAAGTCACAAAATCTCTGACCTAATGGGGTTTTCCTTCTAGGGTCGTGGTGGGGGAAAACAGATAATAAACAAGTAAAATATTTAAGTGCTATGGAGTGAAATAAAGCAGAGAAGGGGGTAAGGGAGTTCTTGGCATGTGGCAATTTCAAATGCACTTGCCAGGGAGGATGTCATCAGAAAGGGGTAATGAGAGGGAACAGCATGCACCAAGGCCCTCAGTTGGGAGTGTGTCCAGGCAGTTCAAAGATGAACTGGGAATAGAAGGTCAGCGTGGCTGTCACTGGCCAACCAGGGACAACACCATAGGAGAAACTTTAGAGAGCTAAGAGTGGAGAGACTTTGGGTTTTACTCTAGTGAGAAACCGCTGGAGGGTTTTGTTGAGCAGAGGAGTGACATCTGATTTACAGTTTAGGTGGAAAATGACCGGGGTTGATCATGGCAGGAATCCAAGGAGCCACCGCATTGTCCAATTAAAGAGACCATGGTGGAACAGGAATTGGTGGGAATGGGTGAATTCTGCCCATTTTGTGGGTGGAACTATCAGGATTTGCTGAAGGACCAAAGGTGTGACCGGACAGAACTAGGCCGGGTTGCTGTCAGCTTTGGAAACCCACCACACCCTCAGCATCACCTCTGCACAAGGCGCACATTTGTAAACGTCCCGATTCGACTTTTGCATCTCAGACTAATCAGAATCTCCAGCCTCCTGGCCCCGGAAACAATTCTTTTAAAATGACTCCCAATGTTTTTTTTGTTTTTTTGTTTGTTTTTGTGCACAGCCAATTTGACTTCAGGTAATGAAACTGGCTCCGGCTCACTTGAATTACTTGAAAGAAGTCACTGCTTCAGGAGACAAACGAGGAGCCCAGCACTGTGCAGAGTATGAGCGTTGGTAGGCTCCTGGATGGACAGATCAAGCCCACTGGAATCCCTCTGGCATCGAGGTAAGCATGGCAGGCTTCCTGGAGGAGGCTGACTTCGGAGAAGGCTTTCTCAGGCCTTTCTCAGGGGGGCAGAGAGGAAGATGAGTGTAAAGGATGATGGGGTGTGGCTGTGGAGTGACCACTGGCTCAGGCCGATTGTGTAGTTGGCGTCGTCTCTCATCCGGACGTTGCCCTTTCGGCGGCTCCGACCCGACTCCACGCCCCGCCCGGACAAGCAACCAGTCGATGCCCCGGGGCCCCGCCTGCCGTCGTAGCTCCGTTTCCGGAAGATCCTGATTTCAGGGCGGACCAACCCGGGAAGGAGGTCGCACGCCCACTTCCGCCCGGCGCAGGGCTCGGGGCTCCCGGGTCCCAGTGCGCAGGCGCGGTCTGCGGCCCGAGGCCCACGCGCGGCGCGATGCCGGCGGCGCACGTCGCCCGGGTGCGGGCGCTGTACCGGCGCCTCCTGCTGCTGCACCGCGCGCTGCCCCCCGACCTCAAAGCCCTGGGCGACCAGTACGTGAAGGACGAGTTCAGGCGACATAAGGCGGTGGGCGCGGACGAGGCCCGGCGGTTCTTGCAGGAATGGGAGGCAAGTGCTGCCCCCTTTTCTCCGCCCTCCACCTCCAGCGTCCCCCCTCTGCCCCCCACACCCCCAGGTGTCCCGGTTTGTTCCCGTGGAAGACCGCCTGTCCCACCTGACTTTCCCACAGCCTGTTCCGCCTGCGTTAAACTGTTCAAAAGGCGCAAAGCTGTTCCAAAGTTATCCCCCAAGTGGCATCCCCAGCCCGCCCGTTTCTCCCTCCCGATCCTCGCCGGACCAGGTGCCGGACCCCGGCGTCTGCAGTTCATTGGGGCCGAGCGAGCTCCTAACTATGGGTATTTAGGACTTTCCTAAATTTAAAACACTGAGGCATTAAAAACAGTGGGTGTTAGATGTCAGGAGCTTGCCTGGAGTCAGGGAAGTTGAATGTTCCTCTCTGAAGAGATGGCTGAAGTGTGTGCGGGCGCCGCTGGGATGGGAAGGGAGGTTACAAAAGGGAATCAATCACCGTCAGGTGCTGGGGAGCTGAAGTCTCGCACCGAGCAAGCAAGCGCCTGTGAGTAAACGAGTGGTTTTGTCAGTACCCCTTAAGTTTGCAAACTTAGAGGCTTGTTTCCATAATGACTATATATATATATTTTTAAACCTCAGTGTACCTTAATAATGTACTCAGTTGACTGATAGAGAAATCAGGTAAGCCTGGGGAAAAAGGCTGGTCGATGAAGTCAGGTGAAAGCTGGTTTCTCCTGAGTCTCGGGGGTCACGTTGCCCTGCCACACTTTGCATTACATTTAATTGCATTACATTTGTTTTGTTTTGTTTTATTAAATTATTATCTGTGTACATATACCATTGCTCCCCCCCCCCATACGTGTCCTCCCTCCCCAGAGTTTTGTGTCCATTGGTTGTACTTATATGCAAGCAGACACATGCATTAGGAGTTAATCTGTTGACCTCCCCCCCCCCTTTTTTTTTTTAATGAAGGGAAAGGATATTCAGAGTATTGGGTGGGGTTCAGGATCCTCTAGGATTGCCCCTAGTTCTGATTTGTAAATATCAAGAAGTGAGTGGAATTGGAGATTCCAGCGACATCTCAGGTATCTGAATGCATGAAGCAATGTTTGTAGAACAGAGATGAGTGATTCTTCAGCCTAAAATGTCGATGATTGAAGAGATGACTGAAGGCTGTTTTTTAAAAAAAAAATCATAAAGGTTGGTGGGATGAACACACAGCCTTGTTACTGAATCCCAGAATTCGTGATTGTGGAGTCTTCGAGGCTTGCAAGAGAGGCATTTAGGACAAAGATAGAATTTAGAATTTCCTAAATATCATGGGTACTAGATGTCAGTAACCTGCCTGGAGTCAGGGAAGTTGAATGCAGACTAGTATCTTTTAAGATGGTAACTTGGTCTTGGAGCCAGAACTGGATTCAGATTCAGGTTCTGGCTTTTATTAAATATGTCAGATCACTTCATTTTTCTTGTCTTATTTCCTTGTCTGTGAAATAACAGTAGTTGCAATATATGCCTCTAAATTTTTGCATGTAAATGTTTTTAAAAGCACTTTGTAAATTGTTAATGGCAATGTAAGTTAAGGTTTTTAAGTCACATCTTTCAAGCCAGGCCAGTTTGAGGCAGGACAAGGGGAGAGTCTAGCTCTGCGTTGGGAAGAAGTAAAGACATTTGGAGAGGTCCTAAAGTGTAAGAACTTGGAAGCTCTTTGGGAAGGAATAGGGATTCGGTATAAATTGGTAGTCTGGAGGAGAGACTGAGGCATTAAAAACACTGGGTAAGTATAACATGTACTGCTCAGCCTAGGTGGCTTGGTATCAGGAATTCAGTTTTTCCTGTGGGTTTTTATCCCCTCCTTAACTCTCTTGGAAATTATTTTAGACTTGCAGAAGTTATAAAGACAGTGCAGAGTTCCCACGTCTTACACTCAGCTTCCCCTTGAGTTAACGTTTTATACAACCAATAATTGAAACTAAGAAATTAACATTGCTTCAGTACTGTTAACTACAGTCTTTATTCACATTTTGTCCATATTTCCACTAATGTTCTTAATGTGTTCCAGGATCCTACATTGTATTTAGTTATCCTATTTCCTTAGTTTCTTTTAGTCTATGATAGTTCCTCAATCTCTTCTTACCTTTCATAACTTTCTTGAAAAGTTTTGGTCAGTTATTTTGTAGAATGCTTTTCAATTTGGGTTTGTCTGATGTGTTCCCTTATGCGCATTATTGGGAAGGGTCCCACCAGGACGACCTGCCTTCTCAATACATCAGGTCAGAGGGCACATTATGTCCATTACTTATTACTGGTGATGCTAACTGTGATCACTTGGTTAAGGTGATATATGCAAGTTTCTCCACTATACAGTTGCTGTTTTCCTTTTTGAAATTAACCCTTTGCACTCCGAACCATTCTGGACATTGGCTACCAGCTACTCGACGCTACTTTGCGGCGGACACATGCGTTGAATTAACTCAATTCCCCGTAATCACTAATAAACTGCAATGTCCCCCCTGAGAGGGGACATCCGAGTGACATGCTAGAATTCCGATGTCCCCTGAGAGGGGACAGCGGAGTGCAAAGGGTTAATACATATTTGGGGGGAGATACTCTGAGGCTGTACAGATAATCCTGTTTCTTCTCCTTAAATTTGGCCAACTAATTTCAGTATTCACTGATGGATCTTGCCGTTGTGTTCCAATGTGACTTTGTTTCTCTCATTTATTCTGAATTTATTAATTGGAAATGTTTCTGTAGGGAAGCACTGTCCCTCCTTCTCTGTTTTTGATCTAGCATTTTTACTTAAAAAAAAAAAAAATGAACAAAAGTGTTTTCCATGGGGCTAGAATTCTATTGTTAGCAATTGGGTAAAGGTAAGTTAAATCTAATTATCTATTTGGATAAAATAATAGCTCTCACAATTACAAGGCACCTCAGTCTAAGTGTGGAATTAGAATAAAGTAGGGTGGATTCTACCAAGAGAGCCCATTTCTTTTTTCCAAGGATGAGGCTAGAGAAGATTCTAATGACTTGGAGGGGAGAAAAACCTGGCTAGGGCAGCAGTACGAGGAGCATATTCCTCGTTCGGCCTTCTAAGCTGTTTTCCCCTTGTGTCTTCAGAACATCTGATTTATGATTATCATATTGGTGATACTAGTTATGGGATAGACTTCTGTTGCTTTTGGTAAATGATGATTATAAACTTGGTACATTATCTGAGTATTATTACAAGCTTGATGCTTACATTTATATCAAGCTAATTGAGAGTGACATAATTAATTATGATTATAAACTTGGTACACGTTATCTGAATCTTACAAGCTTGATGCCTATGTTTATGTCATGCTAGTTGAGAGTGGCCCAGTTGTGGACTTACTGTGCTTCATGGAATTGGTCTCTGGGATTCTCTCACACATTTCTGAAACTACTTATGAATTTAATGGATTCTGAATGTGTTTTACTTAACGGGCAAAGTTGGGTACCACTGGGGAAAGAGAAAGGGGAAGGATTGGGAATATTAGAGGCCACAGTATTAGGAGGAGAGTTTTGTATTCCGTTGATTTGTCGTCACGGACAACTGTGGCCAATATAAGAGGGAATTCAGCTGGGAAGTTTTTGTTCAAGAACCATTTGGGATAGGTAGGAGAAAACTGTTTCCTTTTATCCTTAGGATAAAACTGTAAATGCATATTTACAGAGTAAATAGTGATTTTATAGAATTCTTTACCTCAAGAGAAAGATTGTGAATTCAGGATGAGATGTTGAGAATCTGTTAGGGAGAACGTTTGATAACTGGTTGGTAAAATATCTATTCTGATCTTACTCTCAAGTCTTGTAGGAGGCAACTATTGGAAGTGGAGTTGGGGCTGGGTAGCTCGGGGGTCTTTTTTATTATGGCATTTAAAGTGTTAACTAGCCCAGTTTTGGAGTATAGCTGATTTAGACAGTGCATTCCTTTTTTCTCCCTGTGCCCACCCAGTTGTGGAGAGAAGAACTTAACTTTCTGGGAAGTCATAATAGGCATTGAAAATAAATAGCAAGTAAAACATATTTGTGATAGGATGAGACAGAGTAGGAAACAGTGAGCTCCCAGGAGCTGCTCTGGAGAGACTCCATGTGTTTACTTTTCTCTTTCTGTCCCATTTGTTTGTGTCTATTGCTTTCTTAACTGGCTTCTGTGCTTTTTCTTAAATGGCTGCTTTGCTCTACATCTATTGGGGGATGTTTATAGAGGAAGTTCTGTTTCTGGGAAAATGTAAAAAGGTTTAAACATTCTATAAATAGTTATTGGTCACTTATTATTGCTAGTCACGTGGGACACAAAAATGAATAATAACTTTTATTTTCATGGTGTCCAAAATTTAGTAGAATATAACCTACAATCCTATATAATAAAAGGGTAATATGCAAATTGACCCTAATGATGGAACAACCAGAACAACTACTTGACCAGTCACTGTGAGGTGCATTGACCACCCCTTGGTCCCTTTCCCTGGCTGGCAGGCTCCGATTGCCCACTGTGGAATGGGGAACTGGGGGTGGGTTGTGGGGAATTTGGGTGGTGCCAGACCAAGGCCTTTGCCCCACCAGTTGCCCCCCACACAGAGGGCAACCTGCAGCAGGGCAAGGGCTGGCAAGCAGACAGGAACAGCTGACCTGTTGGTCCCTTCCCCCGGCTGTCAGGTTCCAATCACCAGAGGGCCAATGGGAAACCAGGAGTGGGTGGTGGCAGGGGTGGGGGGAGGAGAGGGAAGGGGAGAAGCAGTTGAGGGCAGCTGGGGAAGATGGCCCTGATTGCAGGCCAGGCTTAGGGTCTGTACCCACACATAAATTTTGTGCTCTGCAAATCGACCGAACGGTGGAACAACCAATCACTATGATGCATGCGACCACCAGGGAGCAGATGCTCAACGCAGAAGCTGCCTCCTGGTGGACAGTGTGCTCCCGCAGGGAGAGCGCTCAGCCAGAAGCTGGGCTCATGGCTGGCGAGTGCAGCACTAAGGATGTTTGACTGACAGCTTAGGCCTGCTCCCCAAGGGCTCCCGGACTGCGAGAGGGCACAGGCCAGGCTGAGGGACACCCCGCCAAGTGCACCGGGCCTCTAGTATAGACAGCCCTTTATACTATAAAGGGATGGAGGAAGTTGAAGGTCACATGCAATGTCAAAGCTGAGTCTTGAGCAAGTCAAAGTTACTTGACTATATCAAGAAAAACAATTTCTAGAAAGAGGGAATAACGTACGCAGAGGTAAGTAGTAGTATGATCCCCCCAGATCTGTGGTGATGTGTTTGGAACTTAGTGTGTTATGTTATATGTGAGACTAAGAAGAGATAACGCTAAAGAGCTAGCAAGAGACAGGATATTCTGTTAAGAGTAAGTTTTTATTGATATTTTGGATTGTTGAAAGAGTTTAAGCAGTGGTGGAAATGATTCAGAGTATATCCTAGAAAGATTACTTTAGCAACAATATAAAGGAATGATTGAAGAATGAGCCAGACTGAAGATAGGGAGAACTATTCGGAGAAATGTAATAATCCTAAATATATTTTTGCCTGCACCAATTCAGACGTGAGGATGTAGAGTATGGATTAGGCATTATCCTTTTTAAGGTAGAATAGGACTTGATTTAGGAATTGATGAAGGATGGAGGGGGAGGAAATAGAATGAATAACTCCCAGGCTTTAGACATGATACCAATAACCAGAATAGTACATTTTATGTTAGCAGTTCTGGTGGGACAGTCAAGTGGAGATGTTCTGAGATATATATATCTATCTATCTATCTATCTGACACTCGGGAGATATTATCTGTAGTTGGTGGTCCAGAGGAATGGGTGAAAGTGCCCACATTGGGAAACGTGGTCAGATAGACCACTAACATTTAGGAGTTAAGACAATGAAGGTAGTAGCATAATGCGGGAACTGTTCTGTTTTCTTCTTCTGTATTTGTTTGTCCTAACTACTTCTGCAAAGGAGCATACTTTTTTCCTTCTTGATTATGTTTAATTGTTTAGATTTGTGTGATAGTTTAGATCTCATAACAGTTGCTTTTTTGTTTTATTTTTTTTGTATTTGTTTTAGAGAGGAGGAAGTACTTCAAATTTAATGTAACCATCCATTTGAAACTCACATGGGACATCTTTTTCTTATTTATGACTTTGAAGTGGATCATCAGATAAAAGTATGATTAAGTTGCATGTCACCTATATTTAGAGTTTTTTTTTAAACTTAGTGTAATTAGGGTTGAGTGGGTATTTTTGCAGTTTTCATAATTGTAAGCCTCTCTTACCTAATTTAGGGACCTCATTATGTTGCTTTTGAACACTCTGATTTGTAGTTTGTGTTTTAACTTTGGGGAGAAAAGGAATGAATTAGCTCTCTATTCAGTAGATGGATCATGTGTGTGTGGGATGTATCTACCAAGTATGAGCCAGTCATTTGGGGACCTCTCAGTTGTACTGTTTATTCTGCGTGTTATTCATTGTAGTGTTTCTGTGATAGTTTATTGAATGGTGATGTCACACATGTATGTTTTCTACATCAAGTTTTACCTTTTACAAAATTTTGGCATTATTGTGTTCCATAACCAATGATTAGAAAAGAATAATGAAGAGGAAGGATATGAAACAGTGTATCCTTGGAACATAAAATTTTTATTTTTTCCCACTTCTGAAGTATTTGGAGGTTTAGTGAAGCTTTTAAGATGTTTTTATTTAGGAACATTTAACTTTTATTGGTGTCATAACATATTATAACAATGCTTATGTATAAACTAACTAAAGGTATTTTCTTTAAAAAAATCAATATTTGATCAATTTTGCGTATATTATTGACTTTATTGGAACATAGAGGTGTATGTTCCTTTTATTTAGGTGACTTAAAATGTATTTGAATTTACAGATTTAAAATAATGCTAATAGCATGATAGTATCAATATACTAGAACTGTATGTCTATGTAGGGATGTCTGTATTGTGTATGTATGTATACATCTAGTCTTAAAAATTTGAAGTGAATTTTTGCACAGAACTAAACATAAAGGATTATATATATATATATATATATATATATATATATATATATAATGTTACTATCTTATGAAGTAAATATATATTTTATGGTTGCATAATAAGAGTAAATGTGTGAAATTTTACGTAGGGAGTATTATAATTGAATGAAACAGAGCTTCTACCCTAGCCAGTTTTGGGCAGTGGTTAGAGTGTTGTCATGCAAGAATGATGGGTCGCAGGTTTGATTCTGGTCCAGGGTATATACCTCACTACAGGACTCGATCTCTAGTTGAAGCATGTGTGGGAGGCAACCAATTGATGTGTCTCTCTCACATCAATATTTTTGTCTAATTCCCTCCCTCCCTTCCATTCTCTCTAAAAATCAATGGCAAAGAAAATATCCTTAGGTGAGGATTAACAAAAAAATAAAATAAATAAAAAACAAAGGGAGCTTCACATTGCTTTAGTAAACTTTTATTTGTTTCCACTTAATTTACTTAAACTTAAAAAAAAAAGTCAAAATTATGTATACATGTAGTTTAAAAAGTAATTAGTATAAGAGGGCTTATAATAAAGAGCAACATTTTTAATTTCTTAATTTATCTTTTCTCCTGGGGACATTTAAAATTTTATTTGTTCTCTTTCATGTTTCACATATCTTGTGAATTTGGTTAACTATCCATATTTGCAAGTTAAGCAATAAGAACTGACTGAGAACTCCACATATAGGTAGGCTTGTTGATTGGAAAATTACCTTCCAAGTTACAGAGTTTCAAGTAGTCTCCCTTGGATTTGCTTTTCCCTTCTGACTTCCTTACCTTGCTGGAGTTTGTGTTCATTTGGTTATGGCAGTTTGGCTTTATCTTCAGCTGTATATTCTGTTTTGTATTCTAAACTGGGGTTTTCTCTATCTGAGCTATTTTGTTGCATTCCTCTTTCTATTTTGAAAAATTTGTTGCTGTCTCTTGGCTGCTGATGGCTCCATTTTGTTCTCTTAGTCATAATGGATTACTCCTTTAACAGATTTCTCTAGTATCCATTCAGTGAGGCTGTGGAAGGGAGAGGAAATAAGAAGATCCTGTGATTTCTCTAGTCTGCCATCTTGGGCTAGAAATTTGCAGTTCTTTCATTTTAAAAAAGAAGAAACTTAAGGCCTATAAAAATAAAATGATAGCCGAAACTGGTTTGGCTCAGTGGATCGAGCGTCAGTCTGCGGACTGAAGGGTCCCAGGTTCGATTCCGGTCAAGGGCATGTGCATTGGTTGTGGGCACATCCCTAATGGGGGTGTGTGCAGGAGGCAGCTAGTCGATGATTCTCTCTCATCGATGTTTCTAGCTATCTATCTCCCCCCCCTTCCTCTCTGTGAAAAATCAATAAAATATATTTTTTTAAAAATAAAAAAAATGATTGACAAAAATCTTGTGTTCTTACCTCATGAAAGTATAGTTAAGATTTTTGGAAATTAAGTTCCAAACGCTATTAAACATTTGCAGTATAAAATGATTATATTTTTTTTCTTTGAATTATGCTTGTTACAGTTTATTTTTATTTTTTTAAAATATATTTTATTGATTTTGTACAGAGAGGAAGGGAGAGAGATAGAGAGTTAAAAACATCGATGAGAGAGAGTCATCAATCAGTTGCCTCTTGCACAACCCCTACTGGGGATATGCCTGCAACCAAGGTACATGCCCTTGACCGGAATCGAACCCGGGACCCTTCAGTCCCCAAGCCGACGCTCTATCCATGAGCTAAACCGGTTTCGGCTGCTTGTACAGTTTATTTGTATATCTGAACTATTGATTTTTTTCTTTACTTTTTGTACTTTTCCCAAGAGAAAGGAAAGCTTGTTAAACAAGTTTTTATCTTTTACAACTCTCGCATGATAAATGTTTAAGTCATGATTTATTTTTGCTTATTAGCCCAAGATGCTAATTGACACACCTCTCTCAAAATTATATATATATATATTTTTTCAGCAATGAAATAAGAATGGAAGTTGCTACAGTATAACTTAAATTCTTATACCAGTCAGGCACATAACGTTTTCTGTGTCATTTTTGGAAGGTTTCTTTGGACTTCAGTTGTCTCAGTAAGGGAAATAGTATTTTACCCTTGAAATTAGGGATAGACCAAAAGGTTCTCTTTTAACTCCAAGATTTAATTTTATTAGGAGCTGAGTAAAAAATACTATATCACCCATATCTTACTGGACCTGCATCTATTATCCAGTCCCTTTCCCTAGTGATTAGTGGGCAACAGACTTGGAGAGTATTAAATTGCAGCTTTCTAGCAAAGCTGTATAAATGGCATGCCTATACTATCTGGTCTTCCCTTTGCTCCTTTCCTGTTAAATAATAACCAGATTTATTACAACAGAATCAATACCACTTACCATAAAAATATGAAGAACTTTTAAGCATATATGCATATCCAATGGACACAGACAATAGATGGGTGAAGGCCTGGTGAGGGGGATGAGGGGAAGGTAAGTGTGTGTGTGGGGGGGCAAAAAGAAGAAAATGGGGAACATCTATAATACTCTCAGCAATAAAATACAACTTTAAAAAAATGAAAAGTTTAGGGATAATTCAGACAAAGGATGTACAAAACTACATTGAAAACTATAAAGTCTTGCTGAAAAAAAGTGTAGATTCAAAATTAAACTTTAGTTACTCTTTTTTTTTTTTTTTTTTTTTTTTTTTTTTTTTTTTTTTTTAACATAACCACTAGAAGGCATATTTAGAATCGTTAGGGCTCTAAACTGAGATGAGAAAAGAATTATTTGGGCCATCTGATATAGTATTAAGTCTTTGTAAGTAACATGAAGGATCTTCTCATGTTTAATTTCTTAGAGGACATACTTAAATACTATTCATTGATTCTCCAATAATTTATTTTGATCAAAATTAAGTTGTTACTTAATAACTTAAAATCTATTGTATTTTAATTTTCATCTTTTTCTAAGTATTGTAGAAGGTTGCATGAAGGTTGACAGGGAGCTAGGATTGGGAGGGCAGATTAGTTAACTGCTAGTTTGTCTTTTGGCAGGTCAGTCAGAGAGGATGCAAGACTGGTAAACAGGCTCACTTGGTGACTTGGAAACCAGTAGGCTTAGGAAAGAAATTCTAGTGGGTATGTGCCACTCAGGGCAGTGATTGTAAGTCCTGGTCATTGTCCTTGTAAGTCTGGAATTAGACCTATACTCAGAGACAATCAGATACTGGCATCAGATTCATACTGTGGAATCTGATGGAATCTTATCTAATAGTAGGCAAACATATAAATTGACCGTACATCTGCTGTGCCCACAACCAATCAGAGTGAGTATGCAAATTAGAAGGCCAAAGATGGCGGCTGCCCAGCTGCTCCAGGTGTGGAGTGGCCAGGCTGGGCAAGACCCCTGCTATGAGAGGGAGAGCTGGGGGTTGGGGGGTGAGGGGAGCAAAGGGATTTACAAGAGCAGACAAGACTGAAGACAAAGAAGGCAGACTCTGGCTGGAGTAAAGGCCTGGGTCCTGGGTGCCGGAGGAAAACCGGTGTTGGAAGGTGGTGCAATGGGCCTCTAGTTCTATATAATAAAAGCCCAGTGATGGAACAGCAGAACAACCAGAAGGACTGGTTAACCAGTGACATGCATTGACCACTGGGGAGCAGACGCTCAATGCAGGAGCTGCTCCCTGGTGGTCAGAGGGCTCCCACAGAGGGAGCGCCCCTCAGCTGACCTGGATGAGCAGCTGTTCCTGCAGAGGGCCGACCCCTGCAGGCCACGTCCCCCACCAGTGCACGAATCCTGTGCACAGACCTCTAGTCTTTGTATATGTATGTAGTGTTAAAGTAAAAGTTGGAATGCTGATTTACTTATTTCTGTGGGTAGAGGACAGGAGGCTGAGAAGAGGGCTCTCCTTTTTCAGGAGTCAGAATATTTACCTGTAGATCCAGGGAACTCACTTTCATCTGTCTCAAAATTCAGAATTTTCTAGATTTTAGAAAGGCAATAAGGCATTATTATTACATTTTAAGAAACATCCAGTGGAATCTTGGGTGGTATATCCTGTAATAAAATACATTAATATTTCTGCAGTAGAGTATGTGACTCTTAATATTAAGTACAGTAAATAAAGGCTTCATGTCTATTTTAGGTCAGGATTTGCTGCCAGATAAGTTTTGAAAGAGCTTTTGTTTTTTTAAACTTCTTTGACTTCAGAATTGCAAGTAAGGAATGGTGGACTATGAAGCTTTCTGGGAAACTGAATTAGTGTTTAGAAGGTTGCCTGGTAAACATGAATTAAAATAACAGGAAATGGGTAGGCCTGAGAGGTTTTCATCAGGCCTCACTGTGTCTTCAGTGGAAGCGTCATGGGTACTCCTGCCCCCTGCTCTTTTCCTGGACAGTGCTGAACACACATTAGCAAGTATGCCTGCTCGTACCAGTTTATTTTTATTTTAAGCGCCTTTTTTTCTGTCAAAATATTATTATTATTATTATTATTATTATTATTGTATTAATTGATTAAGCCACCCAATTTGTCTTCTGGGCCTGAAGGAACTCAGATACGATTTCCCATTGTGTGTTGATTTAACTAGCTTAATACCCATGGGAGGATTATATTTATCTTACATGTTTTTGCCCTTTACTCCTAAATCATTAGAACCTGAAGTATTTTTAAAACTTGCATTTTGACTTCTAAGTTCTCAAACAGTAAAATATTTATGATTTATTAGAATATATATATATATATATATATATATATATATATATATAAATGAAAGGTATTTTCATTTATATTTATATTCTGCTATTTTTTGTATGTTTAAGTGGCAGAGGTTTCTAGACTTCGATGTGGTGGCTCAACTTTTCTGAAGATAAAGAGGTCTATAGTTAGTTTTTAAAACTATCCTTTTGAATGAAAAAATCGATCCACATCACAGAGGAACTTCTCCCCCTTCGAAACTAAGAATGGCAGTAAATGGAGTGGCAAATACATATATGCATATTTACACAGCCACCACAGCAACAGTGTGCAGAATCAGTGGGTCTGGTGTCACAGCGCTTAGTCTAAACTACAACCCTTCCTGTCACCTTGCTCACTGCCTCACACTTCCCAGGCTGGGCCTTGGCAGCTTATCTGTTATTTATTCCCTTTATAAGTTGTAGATATGTGCAATTGATAATTCAGGATTTCTAACTGGTAATCATACTTAACACCACTTAAAAAAATGCCATGAACATCTTTAAATGCCTTTACAAGGCTAAGGGCAAGATGCACAAAGTGAGAAATTTAATTTAAATGTTCAGAAATATGTACAGATTTGATATACTGGTAGTTTCAGATGCTTATAACACCTTAGCTAATTCATGTAAGTCACTTTAAATTTCCAAGCGACTTTGGAAACTGTAATGTGACTATATTCTAATTTTAGAATTCAATCTAATGAAGTCAGAGACACCTCAGAGAGATATATTATGATACTTCCCCTTCTCTGGGATGCATGCTGAGGTATATATTTTATTTCCCTATCCTCGTCTCTTCCTTAAATGACTCCCTCTCCTTTTCCTCATGTCATCCTCTTCTCCTTCCTGTTCACTTTTTTCAGACAACAGACTGTCTCTTTTGCTCCATCAGATTTTCCCGAGTCAGCTAGATCAATTTCATATCTTTGGCCTCACTATCCTATGTGGTAAGGCTGCATGCTTGCTATCATGACCCTACATCTATTCCACGTGTCAAACACAAGGCCCGCGGGCCAAATCCGTCCCGCCAGGCCTTGCAATGTGGCCCGCACCGCGCTGTCATCACTGCACTCCGCTGCGTTTCCATCACAATGACAGTTTATGACTGTTCAGTAAACCATTCGGCCCGCGATTTAGGCTGGATTTTAGATTTTGGCCCCTTCTCTGATTGAGTTCGACACCCCGAATAGATTCTATTCGGTCTTCAGTGGAGACTCCAGGGGTTGTGAATTTGCTCTTAGGTGGAACTCTAAACTGAACAGGAAGGTATCTGCAGGCCATTCGGGTACTTCCTGCTTCCCTTAGTCCAAAATGCTCCAGTTCTGGATCATCAACTTTGGATTCCTCTTCCCAGACATTGTGTTCTACATCTCAGAGCACTTCTTATAAAGCTGCAAAAGAAAAACAAAACAAAACTGCAACACTGATGGGAATCTGGATTTTTCTTCTTTTATACTGCTTGTCTCCACAAAGGAGGCAAAGCAGATTCTTTGTTCTTTGGTTCTTGGGTCTCATGATTATTAGTAGTACAGTTATAATAGTATATAAATATATGCCCTGACTGGGAATTGAACCCACCACTTTTTGGTGTACAGAAGCACACTCCAGCCAACTGAGCCACATAGGCCAGTTATAATAAACATTTCCATGCCATTTTCAACTATTGTATTTAATCTGTTAGTTTCACCTGTTCAATTTATGAAGCTGTTGGAGAAAGATTTTAATAGTAGAAGCTTTTGAAGCTTGATAGTTTTGTAACTACTTTTATACTGTATATTTCTGAAAGGTTGTTTACAAATTGATTTTTTTAATGGAACAGTATTTTATGTATATTAGCAAGCTTACTATTTAAATACAGTCTTTAGTGAATCCTTTTGTAAAGGGAATATTCAGCTCATAATTTGTTTCTTTGTGTAAACCTTCATTTGCATACATCAAATTTGTTTTAAATGGGATTTATCTACAAATGTCGATCCATGTGTCTGAAAAGAAGAAAATTTAATTTCTGTTTGATGTGAAGAACAAAATCAGATTTGGCACTTTTGATAGATGAGACAAGCCAAATTATTTTAGTTCTATTCTTTTTAACTAAATGCTATCAAAATATGATCTACTCCCTAAATTAAGGGGTGGCAAGAGTTCATATGTTAAGGTTGAACTAAAGTATATTTTTAAACTATATTTTCTTAAATAGTAACAGGGCTAGTGTGAAGTTACTCAAAGTTTAAATCATTATTTAGTAGCTTTATCTTTACTTTCCTGAAAGCATAACTGGAATCCCAAATCTTGATGATTTTTTTGTTTTTAAAAAAACTTTTAGTTTTTCTTAGACTATAGTCATAAAAGTGGATGCATATATTGCTTTTAATTACCGTATTTTTCGGACCATAAGACGCACTTTTTCCTCCCCAGAAGTGGGGGGGAAAAAGTCCCTGCGTCTTATGGTCCAAATATAGCCTACACATATACTTTTTAAAAAAAGTTTTTTTACTTGCCCGGCTCTGTGTGGTCTCTGTGTGCTTGCCCGGCTCTAAAATGGTTCTAAATGCTGCTGTTTACTTTACAGGGTTGATTACATGTGTTTATGACTGTGATGTTGGGTTTTAATGCACATAAAATATTTTAGGACACTATTTGTTTCAGAATCTTTTTTTCTTCATTTCCCTTCTCTAAAAACTGGTGCGTCTTATGGTCCGGAGCGTCTTATGGTCCGAAAAATACGGTTTGTGTTTGTTAGCTTTTTACTTACCAAATTTTGATGATACCTACCAGTTTATTAAGCTCTGTTTAATTCTGGGAAGATATTAATGAAAATGCGCCCTCCTTTTAGTTTGGATACTGAAACATTGTTAATTAGAATTAACCATAATCAGATATGTAGTTCATAATATAGCATAAATATAGTAGATTTATAATGCAAAAATAAGATGTAATTTTTTTTTTTTAACCAGAAGTGGGATTTTTATTTTATTTATTTTTTTTTTAAATAAATCTTTATTGTTCAGATTATTACAAATGTGATCCTCCTCCCCCCCTCAATTGCTCCCCTTCACCAGGTTCCCACCCCACCCTCTGTCCTTTCCCCATCCCCCATTGTCCTCATCCATAGGTGCACAGTTTTTGTTCAGTCTCTTCCCACACCCCCACTCCCCTTTTCCCTGAGAATCGTCAGTCCACTCCCCTTCCATACCTCTGATTCTATTATATTCACCAGTTAATATTGTTCATCAGATTTTTAAATTCCCTTGGTTTTTAGATTCACTTGTTGATAGCTATGTATTTGTTAATCATAATTTTTATCTTTATCTTCTTCCTCTTCCTAAATAACCTCCTTCAGCAATTCATATAATTCTGGTTTGGTGGTGATGAACTCTTAGCTTTTTTTTATTTGTGAAGCTCTTTATCTGTCCTTTGATTCTGAGTGATAGCTTTGCTGGGTAGATTATTTTTGGCTGTAGGTTCTTGTTATTCATTACCTTGAATATTTCTTGCCATTCCCGTCTGGCCTGCATGGTTTCTGTTGAGAAATCAGCTGACAATCTTATGGGTGCTCCTTTATAGGTCACTACCTGCTTTTCTCTTGCTGCTTTTAATATTCTCTCTTTGTCTTTTGCTCTTGGAATTTTAATTATGATATGTCTCGGTGTGGTCCTCCTTGGATTCCTTTTGTTTGGGGTTCTGCGGGCTTCCTGGACTTGTAAGTCTATTTCTTTCCCCAGGTGGGGGAAGTTTTCTGTCACTATTTCTTCTAGTACTCTTTCAGTATCTTGCTCTCTCTCTTCTGGAATCCCCATAATTCTGATGTTGGTTTGCTTGAAATTGTCTCAGAGGTTTCTTACACTATTTTCAACTTTCTGGATTCTCTTATCTTCTCCCTTCTGCAGAGGAGTGTCCTCTGGCTCTTTGTGTTCTAAATCTTTGTCTTAATTCTTGCCATCTTCCAGTCTGTTTTTAGGACTTTGTATAATATTTTTTATTTCAGACAATGTTTTCTTCATTTCTTGTTGATCCCTTATTATTTCTAGTTGCTCCCTTTTCATATCCTCATAGGTCTCATTTATTTTATCTGCCTTTTTTAGGATATTGTTGAATAACCTTATAACTGTAGTTTTGAACTCAATGTCCAATCTTTTCTTTTCCTCCATCTCCTTCCTTTGTGTCCTTCTTCTTGTCTGCATTTTAGTTGTTTCCCTGATTTGATGGAATAGCTTTGTGTGCTAGGTGTTCTGGTAGAGCCCAGTAGCACAGCCTTCCCAGTTACCTGTGGTGGACAGTCTTGATGTAGCCCTTTGTGGGCTGTGTGTGCAGTCTTGTTGTTAAGCCTTGCTTATTGTTGGTATCACTGGGAAGCGTTGATCTCTAAGCCAATTGGCTGTGAGGATCAGCAGTGTCTCAGCTAGGAGGGTTTCCGTACTCTGCTTGAATAGGGCGGGGTCTCGGGGTGGCGCAGACAATCTTTGGTTCCCTGTCAGTCTCGCCTTAGAAAAGTCCTGTTCGTGGAGAGTTTTGGAAGTTTGGTTGCAGGCGCGCGCACCTCTTTGGTAAAGGCGCAGACAAGCTTTGGATTCCTGCAAGTCCCTCCTTAGAGAAAGCCAGCCTCTGGGAGAGCTTCTGTGCTCAGCCACAGGTAGGGCGGAGTCTCGGGTTGGTGCAGACAAACTTTGTTTTCCCTTCGGCCTCTGGCTTCACACACCTCCAAGAGATCTCTGCCCACTGCCTGACAGTCTGGCCTCTCCCTGTCTGGGGCCGTTTATCAGAGCAATAGGGTGATTCTGTTTTCCTCTCGGACAAGAAAGCCAGCCTTGTTAGCTGTTCGCCCTCTCCGCGCCAGGAGTAAGCCAGTAGCGAACTCAGCCCGGCCCGCCCTCTCTGCGTGCAGGGAGTAAGCCAGCAGCAATCTCCGTCCGGCCCTTCCTCTCCGCACCGGGATTAAGCCAGTGCCTTTTCGCGCACACAGTTCTCCATACCTTCACAGTTCCTGAGGTTCAGCGTGCCTTCTCTCTCCTTCCCAGATGGCAGAGCCTCCTCTCAGCCAGCCGTCTGGCGCTTCAGGGCAATGCCTCCCCTGTTTTTCAGTTCTAAATTCAAATTTGTTGTGGTAGGCTGCATTCGGGTGTCTACCCTATGCCGCCATCTTGGTTTCTGTCAAGATGTAATTGTTGTTGTATACTGTTTAACTGCATTGTGGTTAAATAGTCTTATTCCTGCAGGGCTGTCTGGGAGCTAATTACTATTTGTTACACTGGTTCTCTGGGAAAGTATATACAAATTAAAGCTGACAGCATTGGGAACTTGACCCAATCTCTCAGACCCTCTGCATAGCCTACTGATAGTTAAAGGAGAGCCCTCTCACGATTTAACATGTGTACTGCACGGAAACTAAAGCCCTTCCTTCATAACTGAGGAAGAAGTCAGTGGGTTAGAGAATCCTTGGAAATGTCATAGGATCCAGCCATTTGTCCACAGACTTAACAAGTTGGGTGTCAGGAATAATCCATAGGACATTGTTAACGTCAAAAATGGGAAAGAAAGCAAAGAATCAGGAGCATAAGTTTGAGTGACAAGTTCAAGGTGGGGCCTAGAGACATTTTTCCAAATGTAGGCCTTGACCTGTGTGAGGATTTGGGGCACACTGTGCCAGGGAGGACTAGACAGAGTGGCCCGACTGAGTTTGTTGGCTCACTCCTTCACTGCCTACTGTTCTTCAGGGAATGCAGAGATTAATACAGGGCCAGTGTTAAGGCATTTATAAGTGGGCTACAAGTCTGTACAAGATAGAATGAGACTTGTACCCCAAAGAGTTGGAGTTGAGAATGCTGATCTTTTCGTAGTAGGGCAAATAATGAGTCTTATGAATATGGAGGAATACTTTTTCCCTTTAACCATTGAACTTATGATTAGACAGTTCTCTAACTAATAAATCTACCCTGTAACTTGCCATTCATTTTGAGAATTTTTTTGAGTTTCCTTTAAAAATATAGCTATTCCTATGAGACTGTGGTTGGCAAACTGCATCTTGCAAGCCTCATGTGGTTGTTTGGCCCCTTGAGTGTGGCTCTTCTATAAAATACCGCAGCCTGGGCGGGTCTGTTTTGAAGAATTGGCGTTAGAAGAAGTTTAAGTTTAAAAAATTTGGCTCTCAAAAGAAATTTCAGTCTTTGTACTGTTGATATTTGGCTCTGTTGATTAATGAGTTTGCTGACCACTGCTATGAGAGATTCCATTTTAAACTATTATCAGTTAACATTTCAATAATTATCTGACATTGGTTAATATTTAGCCACTTTCTATGTGACCTTGAGTAATTTGATTAACCATTCCAAGCCTCATTTTCCTCATCAGTAAAATGGGAATGAATAACAACAGTACTTAACTCTAAGCTCTAGTGTGGGAGAGGAAGGCGATTGATAGGAAGAAGGCAATATTTCTAGGAAAGAGCTTTGAGGGTGCTGTAATAAATTTTGTAATTTCATTATTTTAATTCTTCGTTCACTTATCTTCCATATCCAAATAGTTGCTAAATCCTGTTGATTATTTCCTTTTACCATGTCAGAGTTGTGACCTATTATCTCCATTTTCATTACCTTTGAATGTTTGTAATAATTTCATAAATAATCTTGCCTTTAGTCTCTTAACTATCAGTTTATAAAGCATAACTTTGATCATATTATTGGCCTGTCAAAAACCATCATTGTTGCCCTTTCTGGTTTGGCTCAGTGGATAGAGCATTGGTCTGAGGACTGAAGGGTCCTGGGTTCTATTCCAGTCAAGGGCACATGGCTGGGTTGCGGACTTAATCCCCAGTGGGGGATGTGCAGGAGGAATCTGATCAATGATTCTCTCTCTTCATTGATGTTTCTATTTCTCTCCCTTCCTCTCTGAAATTGATAAAATATACTTAAAAAAACAACAACAACACCACCCACCATTGTTCTCCCATTAACTTTTCTTTAACCTGGAATTCAAAATTGTGCAAAATATGATTTGAATATATTTATCCTACCCTACATCTTAACATTTTCTGTCATATATTCTGTGTTCCAGTCAGATTCCACTGAGCATTATTCTCAATGTGGCCTTAAATTGTTTTGACTCTGTCTATTTGGTCTAAATGTTTTCCTGTCTTTTTCTGGTCAGATCCTAAAATGTCTTTCAAAACGGCTCTAATTTTTTACTATCAACTCTATTCTTCATTAATTCTTTTTAAAAATATATTTTTATTGATTCAGAGAGAATCATTAATTGGCTGCCTCCTGCACGCCCCCTACTGGGGATTGAGCCCCACAACCAAGCATATGCCCTTGACTGGAATCGAACCCGGGACCCTTCAGTCTGCAGGCTGGTGCTTTATCCACTGAGCCAAATCAGCTAGGGCTTCTTAATTAATTCTTTAAAATATATATATATATTTTATTGATTTTGTACAGAGAGGAAGGGAGAGAGATAGTTAGAAACAACGATGAGAGAGAGTCATTGATCAGCTGCCTCTTGCACACCCCCTACTGGGGATATGCCTGCAACCAAGGTACATGCCCTTGACTGGAATGGAACCTGGGACCCTTCAGTCCCCAAGCCGACACTCTATCCATTGAGCCAAACCGATTTCGGCTTGATTAATTCTTATAGTAAAAAGCAAAACTCCATGTTTTCTTATTTCCTAAAACATTAATTTTTTGTGTTTTTGTACTCAATGCTTTCTACATTATTTTATGGTTATTTGTCGACATTTTTGGCACTAGAAGATGGTAAGTTATTTGAGAACAAAAACTATGTTTTACCTATCTTTGTGTATTTTGAAGCTCCTAGAACAGTATTTTGCTTATAATGGATGCTCAGTAAATCTTGCTTTGTGTTATTTTTCTTAAAAGAAAAATGTGTGACTGTTTCTTTAGATGAAGACCAAACATGCTAATGTCCACAGGTAGATAAAAAAGTTAACCAATCAAATGTGTGAACCATAATCTTTATAAAGATGAATAGTTTAAGCCAGTGGTCAGCAAACTCATTAGTCAACAGAGCGGAAAACCGCGGCTCGAGAGCCACATGTGGCTCATAAGCTGCAGTTTGCCGTCCACTGGCTGAGGATATCTAATGGCATAGGTCAGTGGTCGCAAACTCATTAGTCAACAGAGCAGCAAACTGCGGCTCACAAGCTGCAGTTTACTGACCACTGGTTTAAGCAAAAGCATTTACCCTGATTGTGGGAATTCTTAAATTGTATTTCTTATATATTTGAAAATTCAGTGTATTTCATAGGGTACTAGGCTTATTCTAAGCACTTTAATTCATGTTTTAATCTAAATAGACTGTCAGATAACTAGGCATATGAATGTATGAATGAATAGCTGTTTCAGTTTATGATTGTTATGATTATTGTGCTATATAGCTATTAATAAGCTTTTGATATTGGTCATCCGTGGTTCCTGATTATTCAGGACAAGAAGCTTAATATCATTGCTTCTTTTTCCATTTAATAAAGTATGCCTAAGATGGGAGAAAGATAGGAAAGATTATTTACGCAACTTAAGACCATGAACTGGTAGCGACCCAGAATAGTCATAACTGCTAAGTCTTGAAAACAAAAACATAAGTGCCCTATGGTTCCTTGAGCTATAATGAACACCATTTTTCTCTTAAGAGGAAGAGAGAAGCTAGGAGCAATGATCATTTTCACTAAATTCTCCTAGGAATGTTTACCTGTTAACAACTGGATTCATCCTTTCTAATATTGGGAAATAAATACTACTCAGATATAGGAATTTATTGTGTAAGTGTAATTTAAAAAGTTGCCACACGATGGCAGAAGACTCTTGTATCTGGAAAGACATAAAAAAAGTTTTATTTGAAATAGTATTTATCTTTTTATATTTCAACTAGTAATCTTCATGTTTGTGTTGTCTGATATAGATTTATTGTTACCATTTTAAATGTTTTCACTAATTTTAAAATGGAATATGTGTTTTGTTGTATTTTTTTCCCCATTTCTCATATACAAATTTAACCCATTTTTAAGGTTTTATGTATTTCCCCTGAATAGTGTTTTAAGTAATTGGTAAATGTATTTTTTCTTAAATAAGACAATTTAGGGGAAATTGGGTGCAGTTATTTATTATTTATAGATAAATGTATGAAACCTAAAATGTGGAATTTTTACTTTACTGGAATGGCCATCTCATGTTCTTTTGACTGTTTTGTTAGTTGCCTGCTTTATCACTGTCAGGTTTTCTCTGAAATTTTGTCTTAATTTAAGAAATGGTTCATTCTATAAATATTTATTAAATGCTAACCATGTTTCATATAGTACCCAAGATACTGAAATTTATATTGATTAAAAAATCCTTAAGATATAATCAGATATAACTTTTTCAGAGTTTATAATCTTGCAAGGCAGATAGCTACCAAATACAGTATTGTGTTTGACTTCATGTTTGTGGTTCTTCTTAACACAAATATACTTTGCATACAAATTTAAAGAATATACAGCTTTTACATAGGTAGAGTAGATTAATTGTAAAAATATTGAATTATATGAGTGATGACCTGGAAAAGATCAAAATAAAGATTTGGAAATTTGGGGAAAACTTAAATAGTTCAAGGTTTTGTTTTGTGTTTTGAAAGATGTTAGATTCACTAGTTAAAAAGGGAGGGGAAATAATATAACATTTTAAAAGTTTAAACTAGTGATATTTTGGACTTTTTCGGTATCCACATGATTTTCCTTATATATTGTTAGTTTGTATAATTTATAGTAAAAACTGGGACATGACTGTAAAGAAGCACTAAAATAAAATCATATGACACATGTACAAATATGTACTTGAAATGTATACTTATTGACTATTAAATTTGGTTTATTGCTAGAACTATAAAATAGTTCATGAAAACAGACTTCAAAAAATAAAAATTACATGTATCTGTTACTTTAAGACAAAGAAAACTCTCCTACCTTTACAGTAATTACATGACCATTGCAAAAATAAAATAAACAGAATAATTGATAGTGGGATATATTAATGTGTGTCTTTTTAGCTGTTTCTATCTGTAATACTTTGTTACTTTTTTCTGAAAAAATGTAGTTTTTACAATATGGTATTAAATTTTTTCTTAAAATTGCATGCAAGATTTTGCATGCATATTTTACAGTTAATAGGTTTGAATTGCTGACTTCTTTAACTGAGAAAAACCTCCTTTTTGAGTTAGTGTTTTTGATCTCTCTGTATAAATACCCAAATGTGGAATTGCTGGGTCATAGGGTATTGTACAATACATTTAAGTTTTTGAGGATCCTCCATACTGTTTTCCATAGTGGCTGTACCAATTTACAATCCCACCAAGAATATATGAGGGTTCCTTCCTTTTCACATTCTTAGCAATACTTAAACGATTGTTGATTTATTGATGGTAGTCATACTGAGATATGTGAGGTGATGTGTATGTGTGTGTGTGTTTTAGTATGTTTTTATTGATTTTAAAGAGGGGAAGGGAGAGAGAAAGAGAGAAACATCAATCTGCTGCCTCCTGTACACCCCCTACTGGGGATGAAGCCTGCAACCCAGGCTTGTGCCCCGAACAGGAATTAAGCCAGTTACCTCTTGGTTCATGGGTTGACCACTGATTAACCCCAGCCTGGTCATTGTGTTTTTAATTTGCATTTCCCTAATGAGTAGTGATGTTGAGCATCTTTTCATGTTATTGGCTATTTGTATGTCCTCTTTGGAGAAGTGTCTATTCAGATCCTCTGCCCATATTTTAATTGTATGTTTGTTTGTTTTTTGGTGTTAAGTTGTATGAGTTCCTCATATATTTTAGCTATTAATCCCTTATCAGATGTTTTATTGGCAAATATTTTCTACCATGCAGTGGATTGTCTTTTCATTTTGTTGTTAGTTTCTTTCAAGATGCAAAAGCTTTTTAGTTTGATATAGTTTCTCATTTGTTTATTTTTCTTTTGTTTCCCTTGACTGAGGAGATGTGGTTTTTTAAACACATTATTTGGGGCCTCAAGAAACTTTAAGATGCAGCAGAAGAGTAAGAAAACTACAGATATGATATAAGGCACTTGTATTTGTCAAGTATTAGGAGTATAACTACTGTGGACCAGTAGTTCTATTGCTAGCTTTACCCAGTGGCCAAATAAGTTTCTATTGAATAAGTACAAAAAACGTTTTACATAAATGTTAAAGGCATGCTTTAAAATTAAATACCCATTGCATTTTAAAGTTATTTATTATATGTTCTTACAAGCTATTATCTTTTTAAAGTATGATACTTTGTAAACACTGTGCAATATGAAGTGAGAAATCTTGTGATCCGTCCACAATGTGTTAAGGAAAAATAAGTTATAAAAGTGGAAGTTCAGAGTGATATCTTGAAAAAGAAATTATTAGAAAGGAATTGTATTTTATTGGCAGATGTTAGGTGACTTAACTAAAGATATTTCACTTTTTGTAAAAAAATCTTATTCTTTCCTCATATTTTTAAAAAAGCTTCCAAAATTGAAATATATATTTTTTAACATCTCACCATCTGAAAATGTACTTTTGGATTTTTGTGTACAAGAATCCAAGATATTTTAGGTATTAAGTATATTTTTATTGATTTCAGAGAAAATGGAAAAGGGAAAGATAGAAACATCACTGATGAGAGAAAGTCATTGATTGGCTGCCTCTTGAACACCCCATACTGGGCACTGAGCCCACAACTGGGGCATGTGTCCTGACTAGGAACCAAACAGATATCTTTTGGTTGATAGGTCCATGCTCAACCAGTGAGTTACCCTGGCCGGGCTGGTGAGCATCTTTTCATGTGCTTACTTACCATCTGTACGTGTTTGGTGAAATGTCTATTCATGCCTTTTGCATATTTTCTAATTAGATTATTTTTTTTTCTGTTGAGTTTTGAGCGTTCTTTATATATTCTAGATACTGGTTTATTTATTTGTAAGATGTGGTTTACATATATTTCTCCTAGTCTGTAATTTGTTTTTCATACCTTTAACAAGATCTTTTTCAGAGTAAAGCAAAAATTTCCTTATTTTTAAATAAAAATCCTAAATAGAAATTCTTATCTTTTCTTCCTTTGCTCCAGTGGATTGCCTTGCTGTAATTCATATATCCCCAAGGTACTCACATCTGACACTAGAGAGTAAGACTAGAAAACAAAAAGAATTTCAAAGATTTTTTTCCTGCCTCCCTAAATTGATCTTTCCTATAGTCTCGACTTCTTTAAGTGATTATTCCTTTTTACAAGGTACCCTTGTTATGACAATTACCTTTATTTTTATTTTTTATTGTTTGAAGTATTACAAATAGAGGTACATATGTTTCTCCCCCTCCTCCCCCCTCCTTAGCCTCCCCCTGGCCTCTCCTACCCCCCAGTACATGCCCTCACCTGCCCCCCCTCCAGTGTCTTGTATCCATTGGTTATGCTTATATGCATGCATACAGGTCCTTCGGTTGATCTCTTACAGCCACCCCACCCCCAACCTCCCCTGCCTTCCTGCTGTAGTTTGGCAGTCTGTTCAATGCTTCTTTGCCTCTGTATTTATTCCCCCCCCTCCCCCATTTATTTCCTTTAAAAAAATCTTGCCTCTGCAGACTAGAAATGAGCATATAATAACAAAAAATGTTTGAATCCCAATTTCAGTGTTCAACAGTTTTGAGTCCCTGTTTCAATGTCAAACAATTTCTTATGAGTACATGTCAGCAATGATATCTGGATGGTGGGCACATGATGGCAATGCAGGTCTGGCTCTCTCTGGTTTTGTTCTAGGCAACCTGTAGCAACGCACAGCTGCTGACTGCTAGCATGGCAAGGCATAGTCAGTGTCTTTCATCTCTGGGCTGTTTCTCCTCTTGTCTTTGTGGTTGGAGCAGACCTGTCAATTCCTCTCTGTTGCTCGAATCCACCTGGTCTTGGAGTTGTTTTCTGAAAATATACAAACATATTCTCAACCAAAAGTTGTTAAAGGAATCTTTTCTATATAATTGATTTGGGATCCTTTTTATTTTTGCCCAAACTATTTTCCTTTGTGTTAGACACCATGTGCGTTTTTCATGGGTGTATTGCTGTTAGCATTACAAATGAAAATGAATTTGGACAATTCCCTTTTATTTCCTGACTAGAGGCCCAGTGCACAAAATTTGTACGGGAGGAGGTGGGGTTCCCTCAGCCCAGCCTGCACCCTCTCCATTCTGAGACCCCTCAAAGAATGTCCGACTGCTCATTTTGTGAAACTATTGTTAATTTTTTTTTTGTCTAAAAATATCCAAGATGAATTCAGGTTTAGGGTTTCGGTTATGTCAGGTAAACTTAACAATTGCATGTTTTTCCATTTGTCACTTTGCCTTCCCATTGTTTCAAATGATTTTTTTTTTTTTTTATTTTTTTATTCAGATCTATTCTCTTGTCACAGATTCCTCATCGGCAGCATTATAATTGAGGAGAAAAATTGCATGGTATTGAATACAATTTGAATAGCTTAACAGTAATCTATAGTTATTTACCCAGTTAATATTCCCAGATGTTAATGCTAAAACTCTGACTTAGATGAAATTTTTCTTATAAGATAGATGTATTCTATAGAAATCTAAGCCATTGCTTGATTACTTATCTTAAAAATTTAAGACAAGTTAAATTTGAGTACATGTGATTTCACTCACCTAATGATTTGAATTATGAAATGTAACATTTTCAGTTAAATTTATTTTTGAAATTTGGTGTTAAGTAACACACATACTGGTGCCAATTTCTTTGCAGCTCTTAAAAAATACTGTATAGTCTGTGGGACTCTACTTCATAATTAGCTGCTATTGGTTGGAACTGGAAGAAGGAATGATTACAATAGCAGTATTTCTTCTCCAAATAACTTCTTGAAATATCCTATCTAATAAAAGCGTAATATGCAAATTGACCGTCACTCCAAGATATAAGATGGCTGCCCCCAAGTGGACCCAAGATGGCCACCACAAGATGGCCAGCAGGGGAGGGCAAATGGGGGAAACCAGTTGGGGGGGACCAGGCCTGCAGGGGAGGGCAGTTAGGGGTGACTGGGCCAGCAGGAGAGGGCAGTTAGTAGTAATCGGGCTGGCTGGGGAGCAATTGGGCGTCAATCAGGCTGACGGAAGTGGTTAGGGGGTGATCAGGCTGGTAGGCAGAAGCAGTTAGGGGCAATCAGACAGAGGCAGGTGAGTGGTTGAGAGCCAGCAGTCCTGGATTGTGAGAGGGATGTCTGACTGCCCATTTAGGCCTGATCCCACTGGGCCTAAATGGGCGGTCAGACATCCCTCCAGGGGTCCCAGATTGGAGAGGGTGTAGGCTGGGCTGAGATACACCCCCATCCCCAATGAATTTCATGCACCTGGCCTCTAGTATTTATATATTTACATACACATTGAACAGGCTACATTTGTATTTTTATTTTTAATGTTTTTAGTGACAATATAAAGAAAATATATTTCCCGAGAGTCTAATTGAACAGTAAAAAAGTCATTTTTCTTTAAGTATTTTATAGCAAAATAGCATACCTATTTTATAGGTTCCTTCAAATCTAGGTCTATATTATTTATATAATGCCAACTGCCATAACAGATAGTCCCAAAGTGTCAGTGGCTTAATATATAAATTTATGTCTTGCTCTTGAAACGTGTGTAGATGTCCTGTTCAGGCAGTGATACTGGAAACTAAACTCTTTCAATATTGTATCTATGTCCCATGTGTGTGATCTTCTAAATACCCAGAAATATGTGGGTTCTTTTCAAAACTCTAACTACCCAAAGCATCTCATTTACCAGCCTTTTCTTCCAAGTGTATTGGTTAGCCTGTTGTTTGTCTGAACTGCCATCCCTTGTCCTAGGCATCTGTGACTTGTACATGTGCCTTACATGTCTTTGAAAAATGACTCCAGGTGCCCCTCAGCCCCCCAGCATTGGAGAGTTCATAGTCCATGAGATAAAGGTAAGCCCTTTGAGCTACTCCTCCAGGAAGTCACCAAACAGGTCACAAAAAAATCTTAAATTCTTTGAGAGTAAGATCTGTTATATTCCCTCTGATATTGGGTGCCTGTACTGGGAACGTGAGTTGCTATCTTTAAAACCACTGCCCACCTGGAGGGCTTTCTGACAGGATCAGAGAGTTAAAATACCACGGAGCTCTCCGACTGAGACAGCTCTTTTTTCTTGACTAGATGTTTCCCAAGTTGCTGCCAGCTTCCTATTGGTGCCCAGAGTTCTGAAAAAGTTGGTTTTGCCAGTGCATTTGTGGAAAGTTGAACCATTGGAGTTCTCTATTTCACTGTTTTTGCCAACATCTGGGTCTAAGACTGTTAATGTTCGAGAATGATTTTATCCTGAGGACACTGGGGAAGGAGAGTGATAACGACAAGGATATTTACCCATTGGGTACTAATGGAAAGTATCCAAATGGAGCTGCACTGTAGGCAGTTGGAAATATGGGCCTGCACTGAAAGGCAGAGGTGTCATGGTTTGAGACCAGGTTTAAGATTTGGTAATGTTGAATCTCTGGAATTTAGAAGTAAATTTTAGAAAGAATAGCAAAGGGCTGCTGAGGTGTAGGTTTGAGGAATAGCCTACAGATATTGTGTAAAAAGAAACCTGTGAAGTTAGGGCAATATAACTTTTTTCTTTTTCTAATGGGAAAATTATTTTTGGAATTTGATGTTAAGGAACATATCTGATGCCAATTTCTTTGTCAGCTCTTAAAAAATACTGTGTAGTCTGTGGGACTCACACTTACTTCACAATTAGCTGCTATTGGTTGGAATTGGAAGAAGGAATGATTACAATAGCTGTGTTTCTCTGCTTAGTTTTTATCAGAAAATCACTAATTTGTACTGAAAGAAATACAGAGTTGGATACTTAGTGTCTTCTTTATTTTCTTTATTTTCTGTTACCTTTTTTTTTTTCACTTTGCCAATTCTCTCCCCTCCCCAAATTCATGTAGCTCATTTCTAGTTTCCATTAAACTAGAGCCAGTGATTTTCCGTCTTTTTCATCTTATGGCACATAAACTACTAAATTATGCAGCACACCAGAAATTATATTTTTTGCCAATCTGACAAAAAAAAGTGTATAAATTTGATAAATTTACCCTGAACGGCAATTGTTGTGTTGGCCATTATAAATTTTTTTTTGACAATCCAAGGGAAAAGAGGTCAGTGCCCCTGACTAGTGATGCACTTTTGTGTTTTTTTTTTAAAGAATATATTTTTTAAAGAATATATTTTATTAATATTTTACAGAGATGAAGGGAGAAGTATAGTTAGAAACATCGATCAGCTGCCTTCTGCACACCCCCTACTGGTACATGCCAAAGTATAGCCCTTGACCAGAATCGAACCTGGGACCCTTCAGTGGGTAGGCCGATGCTCTGTCCACCACGCCAAACCGGTTAGGGCAGAGATGCATGTTTTAAAAATTCTTGGAGCACACTAGTGTGGCATACCAGTTGAAAATCACTGAACTAGAGCTTTAATCTGCCGAATCAACTTAGACAATAATTTCTTCTTCTCACTCTTTTTTCCCTTCCAGTCTTTGTCTCTTTTTTACCATTGTTTATTACAGGCCTGCAGGCATTTGTGAAAAGTCAATGAAATGAAATTTATAAAAAATTCTGATGTACCTTGCCAATTTCCAGGATGAAATACCAGAGGCTTTAATTATTGGGAACTGCCAAAAAATCCCATTAAATTAAAAAAATATATAGTTTATAAATATAATATAGACTGAATCATAACCTCTTAGGAATTTCAAAATAATTTCTCTAGTGACTTACAAGTTACTTTAAAAATCAATTGATAATTAGACTGGAAAAGAAAGGATATGTTCATGAAAGTTTTAATTGCTCCCTAAGTGTATTTTACCAAAGTTTTAACACTTTTTTTTTTTTTTAATTGGAAAAGGAAGGCACTATACTATTTATAGGCTGTGTTATTGAAAGTAGAAACACCAAAAGCATTTCTCCAGGAATATTGGTTTAAATCATGTTAATAATTTGTCTGTCTACTAATGAAATATAGAGACTTTGAGGAAATTCTATTGAGTTGGATATTCAATTTTGTGAACATGTATTCTTTAAAACATTCCTGTCCTATTATTGTATGAGGACATAGTATAAAACATATTACCTGTATGCGATGGAGCTTAGTATGTATATGCCTTGAAAGCTGGTCTCATAAGGCTAGGACAGTGTTTGGCAAACCGCGGCGTGAGCCACATGCAGCTCTTTGGCTAACATCTGGCTCTAAGGTGGAGCAGGTACGGTGGTGCCAGGCCACAGTGGGGTGTCAGGAAGGGCTGTGAGGCTGGGGGCCGATCCCCACAGGCCACCCACTTGTGCACAAATTCGTGCAGCGGGCCTCTAGTTTTAACATAATGAGTAAAGATTTTGAGGAAAGTAACCCTTTTACACCATCTGAATATGTTAATATTTTTGTTTTAGTTTTTGAAATGTAAGCTATAGCAAAGTTGAATAAAATTACATAAAATCTTGCAAAGACATGAATCTTTGTAGTCACTTTAATTTTATATTGATAATTTTTTTAAGAAACTAACTATAAATTATGATTACTACATTGAAGTAAAACTCCATTTAACTATATTGCTTTCTTTTCCAACATACATCCAGATGATTTTAGTAATGTCCCAGGGTTAGTGTTAGCTTTTTATTTTTACAATGGGAATTAATTTTTTGCAAATATTTACTGATGTGAAGTATATAACAGACATTGTGTCATTAAAATATTTGTGTTTTATTTGAATCCTTTATTCAATCTTAAGTTGCCTTTCTGGGCTATTACAGAGTTATTTAATCTTAAAAATAATGGGTTTGTTTTATTGGCATTTATAGTCGTGCTACAGAACACATTCTATGGCTTTTTTTTTTTTTTTTTTTTTTTTTTTTTTTTTTTTTTTTTTTTTTTTTTGGCTGTAAGAATTGAGATGAGACAAAGCAGTTAAAAGTATGTGATATTGTCAGTACACCCAATTTTTTATGTTATAGTAGTTGCTCCTGTTACAGTTTTTATTTGGTGAAAAGGACTCTGGGCATTCTTTCCATATTATTTTTCATTGAACACTTAAAATATTTCAAATTTAGCCCTAGCTGGTTTGGTTCAGTGAATAAAGCAGCTGCCTGCGGACTAAAGGGTCCCAGGTTTGATTTCAATCAAGGGCACATGCCTGGGTTGCGGGCTCAATCCCCAGTGGAGAGATTGCAGAAGGCAGCCAGTCAATCTCTTTTATCATTGATGTCTCTCTCCCTCTCTGAAATCAATAAAAATATATTTTAAGAATATATTTCAAATTTATTATTAAACACCTCTTAGTTCCTGGATATTAGAAGGCTGAATAAAGAGCAGTGTTTAGAATAATTGTCCCCTTCTCCCTAGGTAGTTACGTTAAGCAGAACTGATCTTCTGCATGGGCTGAGCACTTACATACATGCTTGTCTGGAAATTGACAGGATGTACCCTTTGTGAAGGAAGAAGTTGGGAAAGATACTGTCTAACCATAATAATAGTGGCTCTCAAACTTCTGGGGACCTCAGACTCATCTGGAGGGCTTCTCAAAACACAATAGTTTGATTCTGAGATCAACCTGAGAATTAGCATATTTAACAAGTTCTCATATGCTGGCTATTTTCTATTTTAGAGACTTAACACATTGCAGATGGATCACGAGAATTCTTGCTTCATATTACAGTGTTTTACAAAGTATCATACTTTACATGTTCTTACAAGCTAATGACTTTTTAATTAATAACTTCAAAATGCAATGGATATTTCACTTTAAAGTGTGCCTTTAAAATTTATATAAAACTTTTTTTGGTACTCGTTCAGTAGAAACTTATCTGGCCACTGGGTAAAGCTAGCAATAAAACTACTGGTCTGCAGTGTGTTAACAGAGATAAGGCTGACAGGAAACTCAGAAGGAAGACTTCACTTTAGGAAATACAGGCAGATGAGAAATCTGAGAAGCAATTAGGGAATAAGGTCTAGTTCAGGAACACCTGCACTATCTGCCAGAACAGTCATTAAACATCCTTTATTTTTTTCTAAGTTTTAAGTTTGTTATTCACTCTTGAAACCATGTAAACATTTACATTAAAAAGTCATCATCCTATCACATTCTTCCTCATTCCTGCATTCGTGTTTTCCAAAGACAGTCACTTTTAATTCTTCAGTCTTAAATCACATGATCAGATGTTCAGCTATTAGATCTTTCTCACACACAAAATGCCTTTTTAATAGATGAATATTACCTATAAAGCAAAATAATCCTGTAAGCATCTAGTTAAAGTACAGAAAAGGGAAAGCATTACAATTTCTAATATGCAGATAAATGAGAAAAATCACTTTGATATAGTATTAATAAAATATTGATTTTGACCTTATCCAATTTTGTCTATTTTTTTTAATGAATCTCAAAATATAAAGGTTTTTTTTATAGCTGCAGTTTCAATCTTCCTTAAATAAACAAGGCATGTATCCCTTTACTGGTACTTTGTGTGTGTCTCATGTAGGTATTATAGGTAAGTGTAGTTGACATACAATATTATTAGTACAACATACTGGTTAGATATTTATATACTATATAATATGATTACATGGGAAGTCTAGTAAACATCTGTCACCAAAGTTATTGTGATATTGGCGGTGTTCCGTATGCTATGCTTTATATCCCTGTGACTTATTTATAACTAAGTTTGTGCTTCTTAATCCCCTTCATTTTTTTTGCCTATTCTCCCACCACCCAGCCCTCTGGCAACCATCAGTTTATTCTCTATCTTTGAGTCTGTTTAGTTTTTTAGATCCACATGTAAGTGGCATGATAAAATATTTGCCCTTCTCTGATATATTTCACTAACACAATATCCTATAGATCAATCCATGTTGTCCCAAATGGCAGGAGTTTATTCTTTTTCGTGGCTGAGTGGTATTTTGTGTGTGTGCACAGGGGTAGGTAAAAGTAGGTTTACAGTTGTTTGCATGGAAAATAATGCAATAATAATATTTAAGAATAAGTTGTTTCATGTTCTCACAACTGTAAAACTATTTTTGCCCAATGCTTATACACACACCACTTTTTCTTTAAATATTCATCTATCTGTGGACACCTAGGTTGTTTCTCATCATGGCTATTGGAAGTAATACTGCGGTGAACATAGGCATGAATACATCTTTTTGAATTAGTGTTTTGTTTTCTTCAAATTCCCAGAAGTCAAATTGTTGGGTCCTTCTTTGTCCCCCGTTATAACCTTAGTTTTATTTTGTCTGGCATAAGTATCGCTATCCTAGCCTTTTATGTTCGTTTCCATTTTCATGAATTATTTTTCCATCCCTTTACCGGTACTTTGTGTCTCATGAAGCATTATAGGTGAGGGTCTTGTTTTTTAATCCATTCAGCCACCCTCAGTCTTAAATGGAACACTTATTCCAATAACATTTAAAATAATTACTAATACATATATATTTATTGCCATTTTAATTATTTTTATACTAGCTATAAAAGTGGTTGGTCTACTACCTTTATTATATGTTTGCCTTTATTGGTGACTTTTTTTCCTTATATTTTCTTATTGCTAGTTTTGGCATTTCCTTAACATTTTTTGTATGCCAATTTAGTGATGATGAACTCCTTTGGTTTTTTGCTTGTCTGGGAAATTCTTGATTTCTCCTTCAAGTCTGAGTGATATCCTTGAGGGGAGAGTAGTTTGGTTGCAGTTTTGTTTTTGTTTTTCTTTTCATTGTGTTGAGTATATTGTGCCACTCCCTTCTGGCCTACAAAGTTTCTGTTGAAAAATCAGCTGATAGTCTTGTGGGCTTCCTTTTGTATGTAACTAATATTTTTTCTTTGGCTGCTTTTAAGATTCTAACATTTTAATCCTATAATACATCATCTGTATTTTGCATTGTGTACTTATCACCCAAAATCTAGTCTCCTTTCGTCACCATATATTTGACCCCCTTAACCTTCTTCATCCTCCGTCCCCCTCTGATAACCACCATACTGTTAGTCTGTCTGAATTTTTGT
The DNA here is from genome assembly GCF_014108245.1 of Pipistrellus kuhlii. Lineage (NCBI taxonomy): Eukaryota > Metazoa > Chordata > Mammalia > Chiroptera > Vespertilionidae > Pipistrellus > Pipistrellus kuhlii. The sequence continues at coordinate 35,673,416 of NW_023425405.1, read as the reverse complement.
TTGTTCATTTGTTTTCTGTTTTATATCCCACATGAGTTGTATCATATGGTTCTTATCCTTTTACTTAACATGACACTATTTTTTTAGCCTTTTCTGATATCCCAATTAAATGGAAATCTCATAGATACATTTATTGTTGGAAGTATTTCATATGTCTGTCTCCTATTTCTGGCTTACTGTATTGGGCAGAGGAACCTAGGGAATCTGATTCCAGAGAGGGCCAGCTTCATGGCCACCTGAGAAATACGCTTACTGGTGACACTAGTGTTACTTTGTATTGTTTTCTGTGAATCATTGTGACGCATTGGGGCTAGCAAATGGCATAGGTTATTTTTAATGTTTTTTGTATGCTATAAAAATGGAAAATCTATCATCAGTGACTTGAAAATCACAAAACTGCGTCAGAAAGAGCCAATATAAGTCAAATTTATTATTGCCAACATAGGTTCTTTTCTGTAATATGATATTCTGTATTAATGACATGAGCAGCTGTACTTCAAATCCCCACAGAGTCTTTGAATTTAGTTTTTGTAATTCAGGTAGCTTTCAGGTTTTTATGGGGAGGGGGGTTGTTCCTTGAGGAGGCATGGCATTTTTAATCAGTTCTCTAGGGAAAGCTTGATTAAATGCTCCAATTAAGTTTGTTGGTTCATTGTTGCTAATAAAATCTTATAATTGTAGAAAAAAGGTAACTTTCTTCTAGATATAGTTGTTGCCATTCTGTTTGGGAGTTTATATTGAAAGGAGTGCAAATAATTTGCTGAAACTGAAGAATTACTGTCATTTTATTTTTCTAGGAAATTAGGCATATATGGTGCTGCTATACCCATGTCTTGTAAGGGAATTTATAATTTTCACTTTTGCAGGAACAGGTTTGGCTGAAAACCATCATCCTCTTGGGCTCCTCCTTGGGCCCCCCCCCTGCCCCCACAGAACTGACCTTCGTCTGGGGCATCCTGACAGCGGGCCGGCGCCTGAGGGCTGCGGTGTGCCTAACGAACCTGGGCTGCCTCTTAAATTCACTTTTAATAGATTTTCAGATAATTCCTACTGATATATTAATAGTTTCAAGTTCCTTGAGTCTTTCAACTCCAATATGCTTGTTAAATGCATTCATTGAAGTTATTTTGTATTTTTAAGTTCCAGATACTGAATTTTAGAATTCTAGAACTTTCATTTGGTTCTCTCAGTTTCTTATTTTCTGGTGAACTTTCTCTATGCATTCATTTTCTTTTACACATTGAACATATTTATAGTAGCTGTTTTAAAATTTCTGTTCTTGCTAATTTTAATGCATTGCCTTTCTCTTTACTGTTTCTTCATGTTTATAGTAATTTTGGATCCCCTCCCCAGACACTGTAAATGATACTATGATTTTCCAAAGTGTATTGATTTTATTTTGTTTTTATCAAGGTGTTAGCTTAACAGAACTTATATTCCAAATTCTGTATCCCCTTTGATATGAAGCAGCTGAAATATCTGTTGTTATTTTTACCTTAGCTGGGCTGTTGAAGTCTGTCCTGAGCCATGCCTTGTTAAGCGGTTAAACAAAGATTTTTTTGGGAGAGATAGTTTGCATAATCTGGGGTTCCCCTTTTGTAGCTCCTTTACCCCGATATTTCTTCTTCTCACTTTCCAATTGCTATGGTTATCCCACACTGTCCTCTGATTCATCAGTCACACTGAGAACCCCCTAAGACAAAAGCCATAAAAATAGGAATCTTATCAGTGTCTCTGCCATTCTCTGAAGAGTCAACTCCTTTCTACTTTTTGTTTGACTTCAGTGGTTCTCCAGTGCCTTGGGTTGTTTTGCTTATATTTTGTCTAGAATTTATACCACAAACTCTTTTGTACCAAACAAACAGTGCTCATTAAGAAATAAATCCTCATTGTCCCTGGTAACCTCCATTTACTTATAAGTGGAATCCTATAATATTCTTTTTTGTCTGGTTTATGACCCTTAGCAAGATGTTTAAGGTTCATCCATGTTATAGAATGTATCAAACTTCATTCCTTTTTAAGGGTGAATAATATTCAATTTTAATTTCTACCATATCATATATCCATTCTTTCATCTGTTGATGAACAATTGGGTTCCATATAATGCTGTTACCAACATGGGTATACATACAACCATATGTTTGAGTTCCTGCTTTCATTTATTTTGGGTATTACCTATAAAGAAATTGCTGGGTCAATCATATGTTAATTCTTTAACACATTAAGTGTCAAGCCTGTTTTGTCTTCCTTTCTAATCCGATTTCACCGATATGCTGGCAGCACTGGTGACTGACATGGCACTTTACGTGTTAACTTTGAGGAACTGCCAAACTTGTGCTGCAGAGTGTCTATATACCACTTTATATTCCCACCAGCAATGTATAATGGTTTCAATTTCTTCAAAATCTCCAACACATTATTATTATAGGCATCATAGTGGGTATATGGTATCTCATTGTGATTTTGATTTGCATTTCCCTAACAATGTTGAGTATCTTTTTACTTGCATATCTTCTTTGAAGAAATTTTTATTCAAGTAATTTGCCCATTTAAAAATTGAGTTATTTGTCTTTTTGTTGAGTTGTAGGCGTTCTTTATATATTGTTGGTATATATAAAGAACTCCTTGTTAGATACATAGTTTGCAAATACTTTTTTCCCCATTCTGTAGTTTGTCTTTTCACTTTCTTAATAGTGTCCTCTAATACACAAAAGTTTTCCATTTTGAAGAATTCCAGTTTATTATTTGTTACTCATTGAGTGTCATATCTAAGAATCTAGTGCCTAACCCTGGGTGCTGAAGATTTACTTGTATTTTATGGCTTTTAGCTCTTATCATCCATTTTGTTTGTGGGGATCCAGCTTCACTCTTTGCATGTTGAGATTCAGTTTTCCTAGCAGTGTCTGTTGGAGTCTGAGTTTTACCTCATCAAGTTTAATTGACACCCTTGACGAAAATCTGTTAGTCTATATATATATCTCCTAAAGCCTGTACCTAAAGGCTTTGATTACTTACTGTAGCTATATATATCTATATATGTCTCTCCTAACGCACATGATGAACAGGCTTTGATTACTTACTGTAGTTTTGTGGTAAGTTTTGAAATTAGGAACTGTGAATACTTGAACTTTGTTCTTTTTCAAAATTGTTTTAACTATTTAAAGCTTCTCATTTCCATATGAATATTGGTTTTTCTATTTCTACAGAATAACTTCATAAAACCTGTTTTTTGGATTCTGTTTGCTTTGGAGATTCAGCCATGTTCATACATAGATATTTAGTCCTTTACTATAATGAAGTATCTGAGTAAACCTCAGTGTAATTGTCCTTTCTCCTATTGAAGTACAATTAGATAGTTTCCAATTTTTTACTTTAACAAGCAATGCCACAATAAATATTCTGTGCGTGCTACTTGTTTATACCTATGAAAGTTTCTTTGGGACAGTAGTTTTTAGCTGGGATCATTTGGCAATGTTTGGGGATATTTTGGATGATCAAGACTGAGGGGAAGGGTGCTACTGGCATCTAGTGGATAGAGACCAGAAATGCTGTTAGTAAGCATCCTGTAATACAAGAATTAACTTCCCTCTGTCCCCACTATAAAGCATTATCAAAATGGTCAGGAGTGCCAAAGTTGAAAAACACTGCTAAGGTGTTTGCAGTTTTTTGTTATTATATCAAATGGATTTCTAGAAAACATGAAGAAAATATTATTTCCAATACAAGTAAAGATTTAGAATGTAGCCAAAGAAATCCAAGAATGTATGCACCACTATTTTCACTGCAGCATTATTTACAATAGCCAAGATTTGGAAGCAGGCTAGTAACTGAGTGGGCAAAAAAGCCATGGTACATTTACACAATGGAATTCTATTCAGCCATAAAAAAGAACAAAATCTTATTTTTTGTGAGAGCATGGATGGATCTGGAGAACATTATGTTAAGTGAAATAAGCCAATTAGAGAAATACAAGTACCATGTGATTTTACTTATTTGTGGAATCGACTGAACAAAATAAACTCACAAAATGGAGACTAACTCATGGATACAGAGAACAGACTGACAGCTGTCAGAGGGGGTGGGTGAAAAGAGGGAAGGGATTAAGAAAAAAAAAAGACTCATGGACACAGACAACAGTATGGTGATCGCCAGAGGGAGGAAGTAGAAAAGGATAAAGGGGATAAATGGAGATAGAAGGAGACTAGATTTGGGATGGTGTGAAATCTATAAATATAAACAATTTCATGACTGGTGTGATTTCTCTTTTCCATGCTTGGATTTAGTATGCATTGCTGAAAAGTGGTTATTTCCTTCCATGTTCAAAGCCACGTGGTGATGAAATTAAAAATAATTACAATCTCCCTCTGCACCCCCAAAAGGAAATATCTAGAATTAATGTTTCTTTGGAATAAACTGGCAGTTATAAGCAATTTAATTCTCTTAAGCAACATAGGTAGCAAAGTTAACAAATTAATTCACTTCACATCATCTTTAACTTCATGAACTGAAATACAGTAATACTTCCAGCCTGATTGAAAAATTAATTGTAAAGTGAGAATCTGTTTCAAAGTGTCACTTGTGTATGATGATGATAGTTGGAATATTAGGCTGAAGATGGTGATTGAAAGAGAAAAATTATAGCATAAAAATAATATAGAATTTTTTTCCTGACAAAATGGTTGTTAAATATAGAAGACTTAAAGGTTTGCAAGAAAAAAAATTTTTTTTTTAAATCTCTAGTGTGATTTAAATTAGTTTTTAAATTGAAGACAGGGATCAACTTAAATTTTGAGATCCACTTTTGGATATATTAAGACCAATGGCTACCCTTTGAAAAATCTAATGAAAACTATGGCTTCAGGACAGTGCCATGCTTGTTTACATACAGTTTTTCACATAATTTTTGGGTGGCTCATACTCATTTCTGAAGCCCATCCACGGACCATTCTCACCCACCCTCAATTGCCCGCTATCCTGCAGTTTTCCAGGTTAAGAACTTCGCTAAAAGCTTATTCAGTCTCTTAAAATACTTGTAATTATTACTGAATAGTAAAGACACAGCATTGTTTGTATGTTTTTCATCAAGGTTAGAAGACTCAGGTAGTTGGAATTAAGTCTTCCAATGTTAAATGAATGAATACAGACCTTATTTTAATTTTATACCTATTGCCTTCATTTTTCTCTCTTTTTACTAGGCATATGCAGCAGTGCTATCACAACAAGCTAATGAAAACAGCCAAAATTCAACTGAAAAGGCATGTTTTGGAGCCGTCCTACCAGAAGAGAAACTTAATGACTTTCGTGATGAACAAATAGGACAGTTGCAGGAACTGATGCAAGAAGCCACTAAACCCAATAGGCAATTTAGTATTTCCGAATCAAACAAACCAAAATGTTAGTCTGTACAATAAAGCTTAACAAAGCATTTCAAGTTCAGGACCCCTTATTTTAATTGTCATTGGTTTTTAAAAATGTATCAAGTTTTTAGGTTTTGAGAGTGCTTGGTGTTAATGAAATATGTATTTTTTTGTTTGGGAATGTTTTTTGTTGTCTGCAGTGAATGGATCAGCTCATCAGTGGACAGAATTTTAGATTATTAAAGTAATTAGCAGCACTTGCTGGATGGGATTTGGTTTTTGAACTAAATAAGGAAGAACCGGTGGAAACTGGACAAACCTTTTGACAACTGTAGAACTGTCAAAAAATTTTGGATATATAAATTTGTTTTTAATGCTGTTCTTGTTCAATCATTAGCCTCCTGGTTTTGTAGTCAACAACAAGGGTTGTTTGCATTTTCTATTTGATCTCTAATTTATTCTCTTGTTAAAAGACCTGGTAGAAGAAATACTAGAGGACCTTTGTAATGTCAATTAGATTCATACGAAAGAAAGTATCGAAATAGAAGAGGCTGGTAAGTTCATCTAGTCTAACCACGTTTTTCAACCTTGTAGGATTTATTTGATCAAGAGATGCATCTTGACTCTCAAGACTAGTGAATTTGAGACACAATGGATTTATTCCAACTAATTTTGTGTTCTGCAAATCTCACACAGAGACAAACAGAAATGCTGGGCTCAATTGGCAATTATGGCTTAAATAAATGTATTGTTGTTAAATAAATTTAAGATTAACTTGTGCTATTTTAGCAAAGAAATAGAGTTCAACGATAGGTACCTGAAATAGTACACCCTTTTCAAGGGTTTCAAATCATCTCAGTGCAAAAACTGATGAGAGCTAAATGTTGAATAATAATTGCTAAGCAACTTTAAAAACAATTAACTATCTGCATAGTAATGACATATCTAGTGAATATTGTCACTCACATTAAATGACTGAAAGGAGAACCAAGCACCAGAGTTGAAGAATAGTAAAATTCTAAATTCAGAGCTCCCTAGGGAAGATGTGGGTGCAGTCCATGGGCTAGCAGAGCTGTTTGCTGTGTTGCCCAAGCTGGAGCTGGTCTATTTGCTGGGCCAGCAGAAACTGCCCTTGGGGGGTACACTGAGACTGGCAGGCAGGCTTGCAGAGGAAGTTGGGGTATTGGGGTTCCACTAGGCAGTCCTGCAGTTTGCAGCCTGGGGAAACAACTTGGGAAATGCAGGCAAGCTAGTGCTGGTGGCAAGCACACACGATTCAGGGCATCAGGGACGAAATTGTAGATGGTGAGACAGTGCCATGGGGTCTGGATGCTCAGTGTCCATGTCAGGAGAGCCATGCTAAGTGGTCATGAGTCTAGGATACAAGCTTGACAAGAGCCTGTACATCCTGGTGTGCTGCTGGAGGGAATCCCACTGGATCTCCTATCACACGTGCCACTGACAGCCAAGCAGCAGGAGCAAGAAATCCCTCTCTTGTAAAAACTCGCAATGACAAAGTAATAACTGGGCTCACCACAAAAGAGATTTAAGTCTCTGTTATCATACAGCTGGTAATGTGGGTTTCTTGGAGAGGAAAGGCAATAACTGATACCAGCATCTACAGCTAATAAAGAATGCTTACAATATGCCAGGCACTGGGATATTTATATGGATTCTCTCATATAAACCTTAACTTCCCTATGATTTGGGATGCTATTATTTTCTGTTATAGATGAATTATCTGAATCTTAGAGAAGTTAAATAACTTCCTTGAGGTCAAGGAGCTGATGCAAGTGCTGGGATGGACCTTTTTAGTTTGTCTAGCACCTGTATCTTAATCACTGCAGCATTGTACTTCCTTCCAAAGGAAAATTGAATTGGTGGAAGTGATAGCTGGATGCCCTGTTGGGTCAACACCTATTGGTTCCATACTCACCAAGTGGCCTTTAGACAGTTGCTTTCCAGTGGTCTTACCCTCTCAGAGGGTCTCACAGGGTCGTCTGAGTCAGTTCCTCATGGATGAGCGCCACATACTGGTCATATGGTAGTCATGCCAACAGATGGGGCCTGCCCCACTCTAGTCCCCTCTGCAGGGAGACATGGAGGTGTGGCAGTGAACTAGATGATAGCAACTCTCCCAAAAGGAGGAGACTAGCAAATTTCCCGAGGTTCTGACATTACACAAATGGCTTTCAAATCTGAAAACTGAGTGTATCTTTCATATTCAGGACCCTGTTTAATAACCACACCAAATACACTATTTTGTTCTTAGGATTTTGGCTTTAGACCTCTACTCACTCCATTCTCTCCCTGTGTGTTCCATCACCTCCCTTGACTGTACCACGTATTTTGATGATTCCCAAATCTCTCTCCAGTGCAAATCTCTTCCTCTTAGGTTTCATACCTCTGATTCTCTCCACAGTTCAAAAGTGAATTCTTTTGATTGCCCTAAATCTGATTACCCTTCAGTCTGGGCTTCTTTTTATGAATTCAGCCACCCAGCTGGTATTATCAAAGACTGAGTATTGGCACTCATCGGTTTGGCTCAGTGGATAGAGCGTCGGCCTGCGGACTGAAGGGTCCCAGGTTCAATTCTGGTCAAGGGCATATACCTTGGTTGTGGGCACATCCCCAGTAGGACATGTGCAGGAGGCAGCTGATTGATGTTTCTAACTATTCTCCCTTCCTCTCTGTGAAAAAATAAATAAAAATAAATAATATATAATTTTTTTTTAAGAGGACTGAGTATTGTCTGTGATGGCTTCCTTTTCCTCACCTTCTAAATTGGGTTCTTGGGTACAATTCTAATGGGGTTCCCCCCAACACACAATTCTCAGATACCAGCAGTGTTCAAAAATTCAACTCAATTCTGACACTATTTACCAGTAGATAATATTATACTCCACATGTTGAGGGTTCAGTCCTACAAGGCTCCCCCACCCCCACATACACACCTCAGATGCCAGCCACAAGCCCAAGCTCTTACTTATGCCACTGACAGGTCCCAGTGACAAGTCCTCCCCTCTTGGAGTTCAATTAGTTTGCTAGAATGGCTCACAGAACTCAGAAAAACCCATGTATCACGAAATCACTTTCTTATTTCAAAGGATATAATTTAGGAATAGCCAGATGAGGCAGGCACAGGGGAAGGGATGTGATGTGCGACAGGGTGTGGAGCTTCTGTACCCTCCCTAGGCTCCTCCTTCCCCCCACCTCTGTATTCACCAACCTGGAAGCTCTCTGAACACCCATCCATAGGTGCTTCTGAAAGTCACCTCAGTCACATGGCAAAAAATCACCTTTATCATTCTAATCCCCTAGGAAATTTAAGAGTTTTGGGAGCTGTGAGTCAGGAACTATGGATTAGACCAAATATCTATTTCTTATAAATCACAATATTGCTCCTCCACATGAGATAAATTCCTTTTCTTACTCAACTTTATGCAATCCATCACCTTTTAACTTTTCAAATTCCGAGGAATAGGATTCTCACTTTCCCTGAAAGAATCCTATATAATAAAAGGCTAATATGCAAATAGACCCAATGGTGGAATGATCAGTCGCTATGATATACACTGACCACCAGGGGCAGATGCTCAATGCAGGAGCTGCCCCCTAGTGGTCAGTGCACTCCCACAGGGGGAGCGCTCCCACCTCCACGGCAGTGCTAAGGATGTCCAACTGCCAACTTAAGCCAACATCTCCCAAGGGCTCTCGGACAACAAGAGGGTGCAGGCTGGGCTGAGGGACCTCCCTGAGTGCACAATTTTCATGCACTGGGCTTCTAGTAGATCATAATGCCAGTAAGTGGCAAGCCCTGCTATTCAATGTGGTCTGCTGACCAGCATGACCTGCAACTTATTAGAAATGCAGAATCTCAGGCCCCTACTGCATTTTAACCAGCTTCTTCCATGCACGTTAAGCTTAAGAAGCACTTGTGCAGTGGTTAGAAATACAGGGTATGACATCAAAGGGACTTGGTTTTGAGTCCTATCTGCCATACCATATATCTCCTCACTGGGCTCCCGTGGGCAAGTTGCTATCATCTTTAGGCTTACATTCTCTTATTTTCAGTACATTGGGGGTGATGATACCTGTCTCAGAGGTCTTAGAAGGATGAAGTGAGATCATGATTCTAAAGCTCTCAGCATGGTGCTTGGCAAACAGAAAGTAGTAAATAAAGGTTAAGGATTGATAACCCCAACATCAACCATAGCAAACACCTAGGAAGAATTTGAACTTAGGTTATTTTTGCTTTTTAACTTTTAAGATCCTTTTTCCCCTGTAAGGGAGGAAGGAAAGAAGGAAGAAAGGAGGGAAATATAAGAAAAACAGAAGAAAGTCTTATTCCTTGAATGAATAAGCATGCTAAAGTCATTCCTCAGAGTGCTGGACGATTCCTCTCTCGGTGGAAGTACCGTATTTTTTGGACCATAAGACGCACTTTTCCCCCCCCCAGAAGTGGGGGGAAAAAGTCCCTGCGTCTTATGGTCCAAATATAGCCTACACATATACTTTAAAAAAAAAGTTTTTTTACTTGCCCGGCTCTGTGTGGTCTCTGTGTGCTTGCCCGGCTCTAAAATGGTTCTAAATGCTGCTGTTTACTTTACAGGGTTGATTACATGTGTTTATGACTGTGATGTTGGGTTTTAATGCACATAAAATATTTTAGGACACTATTTGTTTCAGAATCTTTTTTTCTTCATTTCCCTTCTCTAAAAACTGGTGCATCTTATGGTCCGGTGCGTCTTATGGTCCGAAAAATACGGTAATTAGCATTGTTTCCTTGCAGCTCTGCCTAAAACCCTGGTGACTCAATCTGCCATGGATTGGCACTAAGTACAAGGGCTCATGTAGTCCAAGTGACCCTGTTAGCTACTCAATCTGACTTTCCTTTCACAGAAAAAACCCCCACAAAGGTCTTCAGTTAGTCCTATTAGTAGCAAAAGTCCCAGTGTGTCTGAGAATTGCTTCTCTGAGGGTTGAGGAAGCAGAGGCATTTTCTCACTGCCACCCTTCTTTCATTGTTTCACGGGCACCTCAAGGCCCGTCTAGGCATATTTGTCCTGAAGAATATATTTTGCCACCAAAAAAAGCCCTCAGACAAAAAGAAGGCACTGGGGTGTGAGGGAACTGTCTGAAGGTGACTTCCCAAATGGCCTGGGTGGATGGGGCCAACTTGTCAGGGATAAACAGCTTCAAGATTCACATTTAAAAGATAAATTCATGTACAATTACAGCTTTGAATAATTGTGGTACTACATCTTTTTATTCGACTATATAAATATTCATCCTCTATAATAAAGAGCTAATATGCTAATTAGACCGGACGGCAGAATGACCTTCCAGAATGACCTTCCGGAACAACCAGTGGGTGGGGCTGCGAAGGCCGAGCTCCTTGCACGAATTTTGTGCATCAGGCCTCTAATTCTATATATTTACACGCATAACATTGCATAACTTCATATATTTTTTAAATCTGATGTGTTGCCATTCAGATCTCTAGACTCAAAACTTATTGAAAACCATTGATTTAAAGACTAGCAACCAAACATCCAGCATGATATGCAAATCCTTCAAGGTCTATCCCAGCTTTGCCTCCCCCCTCTATACCCTGTCTCTCTTGTGCATTATGACCCAACATGACAAAATCCTGAGAGTGTGGCTTCATGCTCCTGGGCTTTGTAACACACTGACGGCTCTTCCAACTGTTCTTTTCTGCTTCATAGTCTTCATCCTTCAAAGCCCACTTCAAGCACCTTATCCTTTGCACCTTATCCCAGTGTTCCCAGGTTATCTACCTCCCAACAGTTATCCCTGCTTTGTTCCACTACTACATCTTGAACATGCTTTTTAGGGAACATTGTTCTATTTTTTAGGGGCATATACCTATTGATGAATATGTTTCCCCCAGGAGACTGCATAATTGTCCATGTTTTATATAACTTGTATTTCCTTCATCTACCATGAACTTGACACAGGATAATTAATGAATAGTATTTCATTAAATTGAACCTTATTTCCTGGATCTACCATGTCACATGGGGTAGTAGATTCATCCAGGCTTATAAAGCCACGGTCAAAAGAAATAAAGGCAAGCAGATCTTACCCCAGCACTGTGGTAAGGAGTCTGGCTATTATTCTAAAAGCAAATGAAAACCATTGAAGGAATTTAAACAGAGGAGTCACATGATCCAATCTGCATGTTAAATATTTCACTCTAGTACGCTTTCATTTAGATGTTAAAGAAAGCTTTGTTCATGGGCACTGAACCATTTATACCATGCGCATTATGGGAAGACAGGTCCACATAATTGACATCTTCAAGGAAGATTAGAAAGAGCAGTTTATATGTGGCATGTCAGACAAAGGGATGATCCTGCCACCTTCCTATTCTCCCACACGTGAATTTTCTATTGTGAATTCATGACCCCCCAAAATACTTCAGCTACAACATAGAAGTATGTTCTATGGCAGAAAACCTAATGGCAGTTAATAAGATAAAACATCTACAATGTCCTAATGATAAACTTGTTGGAAGTTTAAAAAAATGGTCAGGGTTATTTTTTTGTTTGTTTTTTGTTAATTTTCACCCACGGATACTTTTTTCATTGATTTTTAGAGAGTGAAAAGGAGGGAGAAGGACAGGGAGAGAAAGAAATGTGAGAGGGACAGGTTGATTGGTTGCCACCTTCATGTACCCCAACTAGAGTTTGGGATTGAACCTGCAACCCAGGTTTGTGCCCTTGACTGGGAATTGAACCTGTGACCCATTTGGTGTGCGGGCTGATACTGTAACCACTGAGCAATACTGGCCATGGCAATCAACACACTTTTTATTGTTTGTTATTGTCAGTGCCTCTGGCAGGCTCTACCAGGTGAGAAGCTCAACAGTGGGATGATGGCTGATCCAACCTTCCCATCCTCAGGATGGTGAACCTCCATAGTGTTCCTAAAGCCCAGAGAGAACCTCTTGACCTTCCATGGCTAATGGCACATGTCTAGCATTCTTCACTTTGACATCTCTGAGTGGACACCTCTCTTGCCCACTTGTTCCCAGCAATTACCTGGGCTTGGACACTTCCACTACAACTATGCCCGAAACACATGGCATAGACTGGGATTTCAGAACGAAAATCCTTCTTCAAGGAAAACTGAACATAAATGGTGAAACTTCAATACATTTCCCCCGCACTATTCATGTGCCAGTATTTCCCTGATTTCAGGTGTTTTGTTTGGAAGCAATCTGGAAGAATCTCAGAGAGAGAGAGAGAGAGAGAGAGAGAGAGAGAGAGAGAGAGAGAGAGAGAGAGCAAGAGTCAGGAGTCAGATCTGCTGCTGTGTGATATTGGTCACATTTAACTTCTCTGACTCCAGTTTTGTCCTTTATAACACGGCAGTCATAGCACCTGCCATACAGGGTTTATTAGAAAGTCAGATGGTGTAAATACAGGGTTTTGCACACAATAGATGCGAAAATAATGATAGCTTTTATTGCTATTATATTTGCTAGCTGTGCCTCTCCATAGAGTAAATAATACCTTTTTAATTATGAATGGATTAAGTTAGACTTGCAATTGCTTTTTGCTCTGTGGTTAATTCTATCATCTGCTTAGTTATACTACTTTTTACATTTTCACATGAATATAATTCTGATTTTTACAAATTGCTTTCTTTTTTATTTTATTTATTTTTTATTTTTGAAATATATTTTATTGATTTTTTACAAAGAGGAAGAGAGAGGGATAGAGAGTTAGAAACATCGATGAGAGAGAATCATTGATCAGCTGCCTCTTGCACACCCTCCACTGGGGATGTGCCCGCAACCACGGTACGTGCCCTTGACCAGAATCAAACCCGGGACCTTTCAGTCCACAGACCGACGCTCTATCCACTAAGCCAAACCAGTTTCGGCAAATTGCTTTCTTTTTCATGTCTTACATGGATCACTCCATCCTTCAAGCCCAGGTCAAATACTACCTGTTTATTTTTCAAGGAACACCTACAAAATGCCAAGGCATCTATCTTCCTGGTGTAGAAGATTCAACAGAAAGTGGGATGTAAGTGGTCTATAGCCTCACATAACCCATCTTCTTTTATCTGTATTTTTGATGGCATTCACTATGTTTTTTGTCATTTGTGAACATTTCATTCTATTGGACAGTGAGTTGCTTGATATTGGCCTCATTTTACAATTTTCAGTGTTTTCCTATGGCACTTATTTTGGTGCTTAACACTACCATCAGGTCAAGTAACATGTGCTGAATCAATGAATGACTTTTCCCAGCATGCTTTGGTGAAGTAATGCAACAAGCTTCTCTTCTATGAAATTGGTAGAAACAATCATAATTACTGTATCTTGGAGTCCTATTAAGAAGTTGGCACCTTAAAAAAAAACACCCACTAAAATGGAATGATAACACAAAAATCAGCCTAAATTTTTCCCCATGAAATTAAAAAACACATTTTATGGCTTAATATTAGTTAACTTTGTTAGTGAGAAAAAATTAAAATGCAGAATACTTATCCAGAGGCTTAATAACTACATAGAATACATTATAATGTACAAAGAGAGAATCTAATTTTGTAATATTAATGTAGAGAAATTTTGAAAATGCTCTAAGTATATTTTTTATGAGTGATAATATCTAGATAAGGGAATGCTTTTAAATGATCTCTTTCTTTGATTTATTTTAAAAAGACTTTTTTTTTCATCTTTTGTGGACACAAATTCCAAAGGTAGGTATTTTGAAGAATTAAATTTATATCCCTCAAACTCAGAATTTGCTGATATTTTCCACAGTTATTAATTTAGAAAGCTTCATTGCTCTTTCTTTTTTCTCTATATAGCTTACCTAATATCTGCTTTTTTATTTTCTCTTTGATCCAAAGCTATATTAATTTTGCATAAGTTATTTTCATTAATAACTTATGCAAAATTAATCTTGAAAATAAACTCTAAGTCACTCAGCAGGTCTACTTAACTGGTTTCCCATAGGGGGTATTTCACTGAACTTCTAATTTTGTCGAATGTTATTTAGTGTCTAAGGGGTGGAGCCAAGAGGCGTTTTAACAATTTTGTGATTTTCTAGAACTTGAGGGTTGTACCAACCTGTTACCTGTAAAAACGCACACATCTTCACACACTAAAGTACCCCATTCTTTCTATTTATGTTAGAACAAGGCAATTAGCAGGCCACAGACACCCCTTAGCTATCAGTTTGCCAGACCATTATCTGAAGAAAGCTGAGAGTGATGAAATTACCCTAGGCTTTCTCTTGAACCCAGTAACTCTAAAATGCTTTTTCTAACACAAAATATACCAAAAAACAGAAACATAGATAGAATTCCTCCACATTTCCTGAATTACTCTCCGGCCAGATACCTCAGTGATGGTGAGCCCAGTGAATGGCTCCTGCAAACTCTGAGGAAAGCTGAAGCTAGACCGTGGTGACCATGGTTCTCTTTTCCTAAGAGCCTCCATTTAATAGAGTCCATAGCCCCCTTTTCTTTCCCAACTAGATTTGTAGAACACTGTGTTTTCTATTTCGGGCCCAGTTAAAGAATGCTAAGTTAATAATGGTCTGTTACTGCCGGAGGAACAGGAACATTACAACATTGTTTAGAGAAATTCTTCCCTGAGGGAAAAAACCCACACACAGATTAAGGAAGCTAGAGGCCAAAAACACCAGGGTAGCAATACACCTGAATGATAAAAGCTTTGAGACATACTAAGATTCAACATTCTTTGTTTAAACAAATCTTGCCTTCATTTCTTTCCGAAATTCAACCGTCATTCTCCATCATTCTAAAATGTTATTCTGTATTTACATTAATTACATTTGACAAGTAGGATTACATTTTCAGACCATATATCATTTTTCTCTAACATTGGAGAAACTGTACCCTCAACAATAGTCTCCAAGTAAGGTCTCTAGTTTCCTTCAAATACACAGGGGCACAGGCACAGGCTGGTGTGTGCCCTTTGGCAGCAGATGGAGCACAGTGATAGGTGTGGTGTGGACATCACTGTGATGGGACTGAAGGCTACAGAGCGCTGCTCTCCTAAGACTCAACCATTTGCATCCTATTTGAGGCAGCAACATAAACAAATGATACTGAACAAACTGGTAGGTGGTTCTTAAGCATTGGTGTGCATATAAATAATCTAGCATGTCTATAAAATTCAGATTCCATCCAGAGATGGATTCAGTAGATTTGGTTTAAGGCCTGTTAATGTGCATTTTAAAAAATGCTCCAGGTAATTCATTTTGAGGAACACTACACTTGGAGCTTATAATCGAGTACTCAATAAAGGCTATTTTAGGTCCAATACCTGTCTGGGAAAACTTTAAGGAAAGAGTTGGGTGGGTCTTAAAGCATGATATGGTTCTTTTTTAAAAAAAAACAAAAAACATTTTTATTGATTTTTTACAGAGAGGAAGGGAGAGAGATAGAGAGCCAGAAACGTCGATGAGAGAGAAACATCGACCAGCTGCCTCCTGCACACCCCCCACTGGGGATGTGCCCACAACCCAGGTACATGCCCTTGACCGGAATCGAACCCGGGACCTTTCAGTCCGCAGACCAATGCTCTACCACTGAACCAAACCGATTTCGGCATGATATGGTTCTTTATGTCTGAAAAAAGAGGCAAGTCTTTCACATTAAAGTGTCATGAGCCAGGGCCTGGGGGTGGAAATGGGTCTTATGAGAAGGGACTGGAGGAGGTATTGTCCTAACATGCAGAGGTCATGGTGGGAAGCAAGGACAATATTGGGAAGGTCGATGTTCCAGAAATACTTGTTGGGTACAACTTTACTCCTGGGAGCTGTCATCTGTAGATTCAAAACCTAAATGAAATACTTTACTTCTTCATCCCATTCCCTCCTAAAAGCCACAACATCTCTCCTTGTCTCAATGCCACTTTTATGGAAGCGTGCACTTCCTATCTTATGATTCACATGTTCATCTTGTCTTCCTTATTACCTTGCAGACTTTTTGAGGGCAGTTCTTAACATATTTATATTTTGGTGTTTTTTTGTTTGTTTGTTTTTATCCCATCATATAATGCTTTGCACATAGGTGGTGCCCAAAACACTTGTTTAAAAAAATCAATTGATGACATTGTCACTTTGTCAATGAGTATATGTCATGGACTAGACACTACACTAGGTACTTTGAACTTAACATATCACCTAGTTTTTGTAAACCTAGTACACACTCAGGATTGTTACATGTTTTAGGAAAGAACACTGGGGCTTAGACAGTCAAGTACTTGTCTGTAGTCACACAGTTCTAACAGGAGAGGCATAAAGAGCTGTAGGACTGGAAACTGACTCAAAAGATGTACTCTTTCCCTGCTGGATGAAATGAAGGAATGAATGAGCAAATGAATGGAGAGTATAAAGGTAAGTAATTCATCTTCTTTATGGATGTTTAGAGAGGGAGGGAAAAGGAGAAAGGAAGTAGAAGAGAGGGAGAGAAATGGGGGAAAGGAAGAAGAAGAGGGAGAGGGAGAAGGGGAGGGAGAGGGAGAAGAGGAGTGGAGAGAGAGAAAAAGAAAGAGAAATAAATGTGAGAGAGAAACATCAATCAGAGAAGGAGAGGGAGAGGGAGAAGAAGAAGAAGGAGAAGAAGCGGGAGGGAGGGAAGGAGGGAAGGAGGGAGGGAGGGAGGGAGGGAGGGAGGGAGGGAGGGAGGGAGGGAGGGAGGGAGAGAAGAGAAACATTGATTGGTTGCTTCCCATATTCGCCCTGTCTGGGGATTGAACCTGCAGCCTAGATATGTGTCCTGACTGGGAACAGAACATGCAACCTTTTATTGTATGGGAGGATACTCAACCAACTGAGCCCCACTGGCCAGGACAGTAAGTGATTCATCTCAACTGAGGAAGAATAAATGAGATCTTAATCATTTATTAATCTTAATAAGATCTTAATTGCATGCATTGCAATCTGCTTATTCTAGAAGTGGAAGGAAGGTAGGCAAGGACTCTTTGTCCAGCTCTGAGTTCTTTGGAAGTCTGCTGGCAGGGGGTGCCAGAGCATAGGCTGTGCAGTTAGAAGGGGCTCAGGGTGGGGCCGGCTCTGCCTGAGTTGATAAGGAGGTAGATCCAACTGTTGACACAGCAGCACTGTGTGAAAGTGACAGAGGAATAAAACAATTCCTTTTTGACTGGAGCTGGTCTTGGATGAACAACCACCTGAGTGATTAGTTAAAAAAAAAAAAAATGCCAATGACCAGGTCCCATCTCCAGAGCTTCTGATTACATTGGTCTGGGATGATTCCCAGGGTTGAAGAATCACTGTCCTTTGATTTCATGTCAGTTCCTCAACACTAGGAATTGTATCACTGACCCTGCAGCTTTGCCTCCCATGGGTGCCCTTCAGGGTAATATATCATGACTCTAAGGTTACTGGTCTCCTGATGTGGAATGAAACAATACGATTATTGCCAATGAACTACTTTGTTCTGATTAGATGAAAGCCATCTTTTTCTGAGCATTCTACGTGATTTTGCTTCTGGGACCAAATTATGCAGTCATTGGTAAAGGGTCTTGCTTAGCAAAATTAATAAAAATGTAATTAAGCAAGTTTCCCTCTGTTGTATCATTTGAAGGGTCCCTATAATTTTTAAATAATAAAATAGTAGGATAGCAAATTAAGAAAATGATCGTTCAAATTACAAGTTAGGCTTTTCAATTAAACTCAAATTATACCTCTAATGAAGTGGATCATTAGTGATGCTTTCAAATTACAAAGCAAGACTTCAGGGATTTAAAGCATGGGCCTGGAAGCTGGAGAACAAGCTCCAAATCCCGACTTTGCAGAAGGAGTTGGCTAACTTCAGAGAGGGCATGGAACTCGCCCAGCCTCAGTTTCCCAGTTTATAAGGTGAGGCAGTGATCCATGCAATGCTGTGCTGGTAAACATATAACAACCAGCTCTTCGGAGGTGAGGCTGATTTGTGACATTTGCCAATTTCTGACATGTAAATACTCCCATCATGGCAGATTCAAATTAGCAACAGAACTGGTTCACAAATTTCCCAAAAATGTGTCAGTGGGCTCTCAGGAGTACCACTACTTACTGAGGTATCAGTGACAAAATGAGGAAATCTGTAAGTCAACGAACTTATACACATGCATAACCCATAAATACAGACAATATTGCGTTGAAGGCCTAGGGTGGGGTGGGTGCTGGATGGAGGGGATCAAGGGGGATATCTATAATACTTTCAACAATAAAGAATAAATAAATAAGTAATTAAACAATCACGGTGCCTGGCCCAGAAAACTGAGGCTTAGACAGTCAAGCCTTAATTATGTACAATGTTCCTCAGTTATAGTTTCCAAAAATTTCAAATGTTTACTCTTGAAATTGAAGATACAATTGCTAACCATTTGGAAAACAAGATATTTTACTCATGGCAAAAAAGCGCAATATGGTTTTAGAAACCAAAGCCTGAAATAGTTTATGTTCTTCCAAACTGGGTTAGGCCTTCATTCACTGTATTTCCCATTATGAGTCCTGGAAATTATACATTTAGATATTTGAGAATTATTAGACTTGTGTGGAGAATTGATTCACAAATCTGTATTAAGCACAGTTTGAGTTCCCAGCACCGTGCTACACCACACACACACACACACACACACACACACACACACACACACAGTATGGACAATGCCAGTAACTTCCTTACAAAGAAAGATTTGCATCTGTGAAAATATTACACTATTTTTCTCAATGACCTACTTCATTTTTGGCATCCAGTGCTTCTCTATGCCTCTTCCCTGCTCCGCCTTCTAGGATCTCTTTCCCTTTCCTTTTCCTCTCTCTCTCTCTCTCTCTCTCTCTCTCTCTCTCTCTCTCTCTCTCTCTCTCTCTCTCTCTCTCTCTCTCTCTCTCAGTAAAGACACCACTAGAAAAATAATGGTCATATCTGAGACAAAAGGACAAGGATCATGGAGGTTTGGGGGACACCAGATATTTGGCAGCAACGCAGAGGGGTTAAGCTATATATAATTTTGCCTTTTGCAAGGGGTTTGGTGCCAATAAGTGACATTAACGAAGGTCTGTCAAAGCTCTTTCCTACCAAAGCACCCAAGTGACTCCCTATTTCCTGAGGTCTAAGCATGGGAAGGCACAGTTAACAGTCTCTCCCTTGTGCAGGCCTCTCACTCTGCACTTACACACTTTCTTGCCATATGCTCTGAATTAAACCAGACTCTTACCAAGGCCTGACTAGCCCTGCATGAACCTGCCACTGCTCCAATAACAACAAACGTGCATTTATTGAGGGCTCATTCTGAGCCAGGAGCTGCCCTTTGTGCTGACCAGAAATCAGTCACCTAATTCTCAAAACAACCTTTAGGACATTAATCCTGATTTACAGATGGGAAAACTGAGGACTTAGTTTAAATCCCTTTTCTGAGGTCACACAGTCCAATGTGGCAGGGTGGGGTTTAAACAGCAGTGGTGAGTGGGGACTTATTTCGTCCTTTTCTTTTTAAATCCTCACCCAAGAATATTTTTCCCATTGATTTCTAGAAAAAGTTGAAGGAAGGGAGGGAGAGACAGAGAGAGAGAAAGGGAAAGAAACTTCAACATGAGAGACACAGCCATCGGTTGTCTCCCACACATGCCCCTACCATGACTGGAGAATCTGCAACGGAGGTACATGCCCTTGACTGGGAATCAAACCTGAGACCCTTTGGTCCTCAGGCCAACGCTCTAACCATTGAGTGAAACCAGCAGGGGTGGGACTTGTTTCGTAAAGGACATGCTGTATGGGCAGAATTCTGAGCACGGCCAAACCTGCCATCTAAAGAGGCCGGGAGTGTAGTTCTCCCCCAGGGAAGGGCCCCAGGGAAGAGGAGTAGAGGTGGAGATAAATCTTGTCTATGCTACAGTTATGGAATTAAAACAGCGAACCAAGCCACATGCAGTTGTCTGGCTCCCCATTGCTATCCATTTGTAAACTTAATTGAAATAGACATTCAGAAAGTTGCTCAGGTCATAAGTGCGCATGAATGATGAATTTTCACAACAGAAACAGATCCACGTAACCAGCACTCAGATCAAAACCTGGATAATCACCAGCGTCTCCAAAAGCCCCCTTGTACTCCTTCTCATTTACTGACCCTATCCTCCTCAAAGATCATTCCCCGGGTTTTCTCACTATAGATTACTTTTATGTTTTTGAACTTTATATAAATAGAATCATACTCATTTATTATTTATGATTTCAGAAAGAAGGGAGAGAGAGAGAAACATCAATGATGAGAGAGAATCATCATCAGCTGCCTCCTACACAATCCCTAACCGGAAATGGAATCGTGAC
Source organism: Pipistrellus kuhlii (assembly GCF_014108245.1). NCBI lineage: Eukaryota > Metazoa > Chordata > Mammalia > Chiroptera > Vespertilionidae > Pipistrellus > Pipistrellus kuhlii. The sequence continues at coordinate 35,652,711 of NW_023425405.1, read as the reverse complement.
CTTCTAGTTCATGAGTCAACACTCAACCACTGAGGCACACAGGCTGGGCCCCAATCTTTCTTCCTTCTTCCGGCAACGATTTACATTTATGTCAAAACTTTATATTGAGTTTCTTTTAGAGAGTTTGTCCTCAGTCCATAGCCTGCAACCTCTCTTCTGAGAACACTGTATAAACAACCGGAACTCAAGTTTATGGAAATAACCCTATTAGAGTTACTTTATGATGTTGCTTTCTGTGTACTATATTTCATGAGTCATTTAAAACTGCTTTTAAAACTAATTTGAAAGAGAAACTCCCAAATATATGCTCATTAATAGAATTTCAGATGAATCATGTAGTACAAAAAGAACATCTATAAAAATACATATTAACAAATAATACCCTCCTTCCCACGTAGGTGTGCCTGGTAAAGTACATGTGATACATGAACATTTGCAGCTGCACAAAAGATAAATGCTTTCAATACAAAAGCATCCTCTGGATTACAGAGGGATCCACAATAATTTATATAATGCTCTTTCGTGACTCTATGTTCTTTGCACATTCCGTTTCATCTGTCTTTTTACCCGGCAAGCTACTCAAACTATGAGTAAAACATAATTCATTTATGGAAAAATGATTTATATATAAACTTTATAGCAAAATATTGCATCAAATAAGCTCCATCTGTTAAAAAAAAAAAAAAAAAAAAAAAGAGCACTTTGCAGACGTCACTAGGAGACTTCCTTGAAGTGCTTTCTCTCCCAGTGGCAACAGATTCCCACTGATTGCTCCATACTTCCGGCACCGGTGTCAGGCAATGTTGGCAAAATTGGAGAGGGTGGCCAAAAGATCTACAGAATTCTGTATTTCTAGGGCTGAATTAACCCCTTTTTACTGCAAATTCCAATTTAACATAAAACAAAAGGAAGCAAAACACACACACACACACACCCAAAAAACCCAGCGCATTTGAGATGAAAATTACAATAGAATGCTCAATCTGTTCAAGGAAATGACCTGAGATAAAGGCGTTGAGTTGAAGGTAATCTTAAACCTCAGGAGAGAATGCAGAGGACTATCAGCCACTTGGATTACGAATGCAAGGGGAATCCATGATTCATTTACTCTAAAGGGAAATAGAAAAATGGCTTGATAAGGTGAGGAAAATGTGGAGTGAAAAAGTAATTATCTTAACATGGAAGAAATAATGGCATATTTGTTTGTAGATAGAATGATCTAGTAGAGATGACAGAGTTGATGATACAGAAGAGAGAGGTGAGAACTCCTGGAGTGACAACCTCTGGAGGTGAGAGGGGCAGGGATTCTGTGCCCAAGAAAGGGGCACAGAGCACATGTTCAAAACATGTTGAGGGGATGAGTGACCTAGCATGTGGGGATTTGCATTTATATTTAGCATTAAATGGGACCTCAATGTGGTAGAGGGATCAAAAGCAGATACCTTGGAGTCTTGAAGACCCTGCAATGTCTTGGGCAATTTGCTTGGACTCTCTAGAACAGGATTTTCATCTGTGAAATAGGCATAACAGTAGTATCTCCCTCATAGGGTTGCTGGCAATATTAACGTGACAGCGTATGTGCACTGCCTGGCAAAGAGCCTGGCACATACATAGGGTCCCAAAGATGGCAACTTGCACTGTCAGCAATACCTCTGCCTCGCCCTCACGTCCCCAGAGCTAGGCGTCCTGTCCAGGGTGAACACCACAGGAAGCCCACGTGCCCCTGGCGGGAGCAGCACAGAGCTCCCTGCTCTTCCCTGCAGCACACCTGTTCCTGTGCCAGCCCTGCGCCAGGCCCTGCCCTGACATCTGAAGGAGAGGCTCCGGGGAGAGCCGAGAGAAATCTCTCTCGCAGCCTAACCCAGAGCAGAGCAGAGCAGAGGGCGGGGCCTGGAACTGGGGCAGGGCCAGTAACAGGGAAAAGGTGATTCACTCCTCCACAAGGGTAACCAAGACTGCCTTGAGCAGGTGCTCCATACACGGTATTACTACTTCCCAAGGAATCTGAAAGCCCACACAAGGAAGGCTATAAACCTAAAAATTAATTCCCAGTGTTAAGAAAAATATGGCTGATAAATATTTACAATTTGCAAAATCTATCTCCTAGCCTGTCAATCAACATTCCTCATCTATGGTTGTTAGAGACTTTGACAGTCTGTACAGGAACATCCACACACTAATTTGGCTGTGACTAACCCCTCATGACTGATCATTTGTTTTGTTTTGTTTTTTGGGGGGGTTGGGGAGGGCAATTCTAAGGAAAAAAAACAAGTTATGATAATTTTAAACCCATGTTGAACAAGTCAAGTATAAGGTTCACATTCTGGGTAAATACTGACAAGAAAAGAGACCCAGGGGAAAAGAGGGAAAAGAGAACATTATGGTCTTTCTTGATTTTGGAAACATTAGGGGAAAGAGAACATTATGGCCTTTCTTGATTTTGGAAAAATGCTAGCATAGGCAGGAGACACTGAGAATAAAATGACATTTCCATGACTACATTCCCCAGGCTAAAGTCCAATGATATAATTAATTGAGAGTATGTTACACTTACATTGTCAGCTAGAATCATATCAAATTCATCATTTCTGGTTTTTGTACTGACTATACTGCCTGCAAGTCAAGGATAATGTCCCCCCAATTCAGTAACTGATTAGTGCCTTGCAAATTATAGATAGCAATATCTCATTTGTTAAGTTTCACATCTTAAATTTACCAAAGGGCTCATTTTCAGTCAATTTCTCCACCAGTTACTGTCATAATCAAGTAATAGAATCTTTCTTACACTAATTAATTTTTTTGTATTTGACTTACAATTATGATGAATTTTCTATTGCTCTTTTCTGAGTTTTGATATTTACAAAGTATCATAGGTTGGCCAATTCTTTTTTTTTTCTTTTAATCTTCACCCAAGGATATGTTTTTATTGATTTTTTTCCTTTTTTTAGAGAAGAGAAAGGGGAGTGGAGAGAGAGAAAGAAAGAGAGACATAAATGTGAGAGAGAAACATCAATCGGTTGCCTCCTATACACGCCCAGACCAGGGATTAAACCCACAATCTAGATACAATCTGACAGGAATCAAACACGAGACCTTTTGGTGTATGGGGCAGGTTGGCCAATTCTTGAATGGTCAATGGAAAAGTCACAAACTAGCAGTGTGGCATCACTGATGGGCTTATTATGTCCCCTGAATCTAGTGCCTGGACTTCCTTCAATATGATAGATACCAAGAGGTGAAATGCGTGTGTCAGCTCTCTCTCTGGAGTGAACAGACATGTATTAACTATGCAGAGTTAGGAACTTTCACATGTGTCACTTAATCCTCTTACAACCCCATAAGGTCAGTATGATCGTCTCCATTTTAATTAATTAAAAATGTAAGGAAATAGGCTCAGAGAATTTAAGTGAAAGACTTGCCCACAAAAATGGCAAAATTGGGATACAAATGACTATTTTCTTACTTGTATGATGCGCTTACAGTATTCTATCGCTTTAGCCCAAGACTCACTTGTGCTCTTAGGGAACAGCACCTACCAGTGCTTCACCTACCGTGTCGTACCTTTGGCTATGGATTGACTCCCCATTTACTCTTTTTTTTTTTTTTAATATTTTATTGAGTTTTTATGAGAGGAAGAGAAAAGGATAGAAAGCTAGAAACACCAATGAGAGAGAAACATCAGCTGCCTCCTGCATACCCCCTACTGGGGATATGCCCGCAACCAAGGTACGTGCCCTTGACTGGAATCAAACCTGGGACCCTTCAGTTTGCAGGCCGACACTCTATCCACTTAGCTAAACATGTTTTGGCCCCATTCACTCTTTACTCCATTAATTCCTTCACTCATTCATCAGAGATGTACTAGTATGTTGAGCAGCTACAAGGTGCTAAGCATTCTGCTACCCACTGGGAATGCAATGTAAAACCACTAGATATAGGTTTCTTACCTTTGTGGAGTTTATGTTCTATTGAGGATCACCCAATAAACAAAGGAATGTCCAGTGAGATGAGTGCTGCCAAGACATCGGTGAAAGGAAATGAGATTCTGTAATGGAAGGACCTGCCCAGGCCATCTTTGAGATGCAATTTGAAGGCTCACATCATGACTCTGTCCCATTTGCAGGAATATCAGTCTGATTTCCAAAAAATTGCTTAAAATTAAAATTTTAGTGCACTTTATTGGCAAAATGCCAAAGAGGGATTTCCCACAGAAGGCGAGTAACATTTACTAAGCACACACTATGTGTAAAGTAAAGCACCCTTCAAGAGGTAGAAATGATTAAGGCCTTGGGATTTATAAAGACACTGAGCTACCAGGAGATCAAATGACTGCCAAAAGTCACACAGCTGGTAAGTAATAGCTATTGGCTGCAAACCCAAATATTCTGTCTCATAACAGCTATGTTATATTATCACTTGGAAAGGGAGTTCTTAAAACTTTCTCTTCTGTTCTTTTCTCTTCTCCTTCTATCTCCCATAGGTAAAGTGCCAAAAAAAGTACTCCTCAAATTTAGGACCCTGGTTTTTCTGACTTTTCTTCCCATGCCTTCTCTAGTATAGGTCTAAATATGGCACTTTTTTTTTTTTTTGCCTTTGTGAACTGACCTATTATCCCAATTTTCACAAGAAAGTGAGGGTCTATCAATCCCTAAGAGAGAGTTCTCGCTCCCCAAGATATGTATGTGAATTGTATTCCAGTGATTGTGTACTCCCTTGAATAAGAAGGGCAAACGCTTTGAATTCCATCTCTTTTGTCACCATTTGAGAGGAGTTAGTGATGAGCCAGGCAGGGAGTGAGAAGAATGCTCCCACAGAGGGCCTTGGGATTTCCTAAGCGACAGGAGTACCTTGTTATGCTAACCAGGTGATTCAGGGTGAGCCTCTAGGTAGCTTCAGGATGGACAATAGTCACCAGGAAGACCAAACACACGATTGAGGCCAGCACATCTTTGGGCCAGTACAGCCTTCCAGGAAGGAAAGAGGGCTGGAGATTGCATCTCAATCACATGACCAACGATTTAATCAATCAAGCCTACACATTGAAAACGAATGAAAAGTCCCAATAAAAATCCCTGGATACCCAGGGTTGGTGGTTTCCTGGTTGGTGAGCACACGGATGTGCTGGGAGAGGGCACGGGAGCTCCGCACCCAGGACTCTACCAGCACAGGCCGTGTGTATATCCATTACAATCAAACCAGTTGCAAGCATGTTGCTCCCCTGAGTTCTAAGAAATGTTCTGGCCAATTGTCAAAACAGAGGGAGCTGGTCATAAGAACCCTCCAATTTGTAACCCAGTCAGTCAGCAGTGTGGGTGGCCTGGGAACTCCTGGAACTTGTAATTGGCACCTGAAGTAAGGGCAATCTTGTAGAGGACTTGACCCTTAAACCTATGGATGTTAATTCCGGGTAGTGTCAGAACTGAACTGTAGTAAGCCCTTTGGGGTGGAAATGACAAGAGGTCATGGAAATGGCTGTTGTAATGAGAAAAATGTTCAGGAAGACTACTTAAACCTGATGGACTTGACAACCTTCTCTATGGAAAGCCATGGCTCTCTTTGGCTGACTCTGCCACTCACCAGGAAGAAGCTGGGGTAGGAGGAAACCCTGGGGGGGAGGGGAGAGAAAAGGGGGTACAGTCCTGGTCCTGTTGCTCTGATGGACTTTCCCAGGTGTGACCTTCCCTTGTGTAACCCAAACACTGGGTTCCTTTCACTCCCTGCATCTCAGGTGCTTCATTTCTATTAGTGAAGATGGATAAGCTGTAGGTTATTTACTCTTACTTTCGTTCTCTCGGCATCCAGCTTGCTCCTGGCACGAACAGCCTGTGTGTTTGAGGGGGTAGTGGTGGGAGGCGATGGATGACAGAGCAGTTACTGGGGGCTGTGAATATTACTTACTGAACTGGTGCCTCACTAAACGGCTTTTCTGAGCAAATGTGGAATCCATTTTCTCAGTTAATTAAGCCAAATGCATCGTGAACGAGTTGTGGGCTTTCCCGGAGTCATCTGGGGCTTGCACTCAGCCTCTGGATCTGGGGAAACTGTGCATGAATAATTTAGCATCTTTGAATGTTACCTGAGAACTAACACTCTGGGCTACTAATTAGCCACCCAGAACAAAGAAGGTTTTTGTGTCATTTTTGCTATTTTCATAAAAGCATCATCATGCAAGATGATTTCCCTGAGGAGTAAACACTTTTAGCTGTATTTTATGATATCCTCACATGTAAACAGCTGAGAAGCAAGAGGTATTTGGACGCAGAGTTGACTACACAATGAAAAGTTTAGAGAAGGGATGCCCGCGTGGGGGCTGTTATGCATTCTGAAAGATGTTGTAGTCAGAAGAGAAATGAATGCCTTAGGTTAAAGGACAGTCACAGGGATGAATCTTAATAAGTCACTGGGAAATCTGAATAGTATGGTCTGAAGAGGCCTTCTGGCCCTAATCAGGCTGCTGCCCTTTGTCCCTAACTTCCTGCTTGTCTGCCTGGTCATCATGAGGCGTCCAGGCATGTTGGGACTGCTGGTAAACATTGGCTGGCAGCAAGTAGAAGTGGTGTCTCTGCTCCTCCCTATCTCTGTACCACATAAGTCATCTCTCCCGACAACTGCTCATTCATGTGCCTCCAACCTTGACCCTGCCTTCCCACACAACCACCATCAATGTTCCTCTATCAGGCGTCTTCAAACTACGGCCCTCGGGCCACATGGGGCCCACAGAGGAGTCTGATCCGGCCTGCCAGGTTTTTTGGGCAGTGAGCGCAGCCGAGGTGTTACAGTAGGAATTAGTAGTTCATATAGTCCGGCCCTCCAGCTCTCTGAGGGACCGTGATCTGGCCCTCACTTTAAAAAGTTTGAGGACCCCTGCGTCTAGATTGTTTATGTTGGTGGGGAAGAGGAACGTGGCCCACAGACATTTCTGAGTTCAACTCCTGGCTACTTCCAGCTGTGTGGCTCCAGCAATATCACACAATTCCTCTAAGCTGCGGATCTCTTTATAAAAGTGAGTAAGAATGGCCCCCAGGTTTGCTGTGATAATTACAATAATATATAATGTTCTTAGCACAGCGCCTGACACATCCTAAGTACTGGTAAATAGCAGCTGGTCACATTATTATTTATCATGTTTATGAATGGGCCATCAGTAAACAGCTTTACTCAGCAGGCCACGTGGTTCATGAAAAAGATAATTTATAGAGTATAGTAGTTAAATTGCTTACAGTGCTTATGAGGACAAAGAAGTTTCTGGGTTCTTTTTCCGTTCCATGGTGGCCACAAGCTTGTTTTCTGGCCAGACATTCAGACAGGCATTGTGTGAATAAGTGATGTCTGAAAGCAAGCACACCCCTCTCCCAGAAAATCCATCCCTAACATACAGTTCATTGGCTAGGGAGTTTTAAAGGTAAGGTATTTCCCCCCCGCAACCCGGAGAAATATACTATCATAAACGAGAAAAGGGTCTTAGTACTCTAAGGGTCAGCCTCTATGGGGTGATTTTAGTTGCAAGGAGCCACACTCATTCAGAGGACCTCAAGCAAGGATTCCTAAGGCAGCAGGAGAGGAATGTGCAAACGTGGCAGCTTCAGAGAGACTGGCCTTAAGGGCCTAGAGCAGATAATACATGAACTCATACTTATGGAACATGTCCATCCTTAATAGCTAGCTTTTAGGGAAAATGGAGAAATTGATCATTGGCTAACTGCCTAGGAGGAGGGGAAAAAAAGAGTAGGAGGTGAAAAAATCAGGATAAAAATTCATTCTGAAATAATATGATAAAAAACACTTGACCCCCAAGGAAATATTTCTGTACTTGATGTTAGGTCATGGCATACATGCAATCCAAGATGAGAAAGCAGGCCTTTTTTTTTTTTTTTTTGCTGGAATTAAATAATTATTTTTTTAAATAAATGGTAGTTTATTGCTACTTCTTTATATTTAGGAGAGCACTAAGTTCACCTTCTCCATTGTTCTATCATCCTTTTGCATTTGACTTGGGACATTTGATTTTACTCCATCATCTATCTAATAATAGAGGAATATGCTATTGTAATTAGCCAGGACACTGTAACATCACAACTGAACAACAGGGACCTGAGGCTGCATGGCAGGTGGCTGGAGTGAGGGACCTCAGGCCACACCTCTCACCTGGCACTGGGCCAGGGCACCTGAGGCTGAATCCCCTGCCTGGAGGGGCTTGACGGGGGTGGGGCCAGCCAGGTCTGGGTCTGAGAACCGCTAGCGACTCACAGGTTGAGTCCCATAGGTCACAACCCACAGGTTTAAAACCGCTGTTGTAGAGCCTAAGACCATCAGAAAACACAGATATTTACATTACGATTCATAACAGTAGCAAAATTACAGTTATGAAGTAGCGACAAAAATAATTTTATGGTTGGGGGTCACCACAACATGAAGAACTATATTAAAGGGTTTTGAGGTATTAGAAAGGTTGAGAACCACTGTATTACAGAGAAAGGGCAAATAGCAATATTAAAATATTTCCTCCAATTAATTCACTTTTAATGTGTATGAATTTCATGCACCAGGCCACTAGTATATTATAAATTACCCGTGTTATAACAGAAAAAGAACAAATCCTTGTCTGAAGTCCACTGTCATTACTAGATGATATTAAACAAGTTATTTAGAATCTTTGAACTTTTATTTTTCTCAACAAAAAGACTGGGGTACAATTAGCATATATGCTTATTTTCTTTTTTAAAAAATTTAAATTCTTTATTGTTGAAAGTATTACATATGTCTCTTTTTCCCCACTGACCTCTTCCCAACTGCTCCCCCTCCCCAGCACATGCTCTTTCCCCCCTAGTGTCTGTGTCCCTTGGTGATGCTTATATGCATGCATACAATTCCTTTGGTTGATCTCTTACCCCCTCCCATCACCCTCCCCGTCCCCAATTCCACCCTCCTCTGCCTTCTCTTTGTGGTTTGATGGTCTGTTCAATGCTTTTATGTCTCTGGATCTACTTTTGTTCACCTATTTCTGTTGTTTCATAAATCAGTGAGATCATGTGATATTTATCTTTCTCTAACTGGCCTATTTTGCTTAGCATAATGCTCTCCAGTTCCATCCATGCTGTTGCAAATGGTAAAAGTTCCTTCTTTTTTATAGCGGCGTAGCATTCCATTGTGTAGATACACCACAGTTTTTCAATCCATTCATCTTCTGATGGGCACTTAGGCTATTTCTAAATCTTAGCTATTGTAAATTGTGCTGCTATGAACATGGGGGTGCATGTGTCCTTTCTGATTGATGTTTCTGATTTCTTGGGATATATTCCTAGAAGTGAGATCACAAGGTCAAATGGGAGTTTCATTTTTAATTTTTTGAGGAAACTCCATACTATTTTCCACAGTGGCTGCACCAGTCTGCAATCCCACCAGCAGTGTATGAGGAGGGTTCCTTTTGCTCCACATCTTTGCCAGTACTTGTCGTTTGTTTGTTGATTTGTTGATAATAGCCATTCTGATAGGTGTGAGATGGTGCCCATTGTCATTTTGATTTGCATCTCTTGGATGATTAGTGATTTTGAGCGCATATATATATATATATATATATATATATATATATATATATTGCAATCAAACAAACAAAATGACCAGTTGACCAGTTGCATGATGTGCACTGACCACCAGGGGGGAGCTCAACGCAGGAGCTGCCCTCTGATGGTCAGTGCACTCTCACAGCCAACCTCCCACAGCTAGCAAACCTCCTGTGGTCCCTCCCCTCCCCTTCCTGTCCCTCTGGCAGGCTCCAGCTGGCAACCAGCAGGAGGCCCTGGCTGGCAGGTAGCAGGCCCTGGCTGGCCCAGTCCTGATTGGACTGGGCAAAACGGCCCTAATAGGCCCTGATCACTGGCCAGGCCTAGGGACACCCACCCATGCATGACTTTGTACACTAGGCCTCTAGATTTTTCATAAGCTGGAATTCTTTTTTAATAAACACATGACATGCACCCTTTGGTCACATTTTGCTTTGGGATATGTCTTTAAATCTTAATCTCTAGATTGGGAGCAATGTAAAACAAAGGCACATGTATATTTTCTCCTCCATGGGCTGAGTCTTTAGGCACATGTTTCAGTTTTCAGAAAGACATTGAAATTTAAGAGGTCAATGCAGGTCTCAGTAAAGTAGGAAGGTGAAATTAAAGAAAGCCATTAGAAAAAAGATAAATACCATATGATCTCACTAATATGTGGAATCTAATGAACAAAATAACTGATGAACAAAATGGAACCAGAAGCATGGATACATAGAACAGACTGATGGGTGCCAGAGGGCAGGGGGTGACTGGATAAAGACTGTGAAGGGATTAACTAAAGAACATATATACATACCCCATGGACACAGACACGGACAATAGTGTGGAGAAGGCCAAGAGAGGTGGAGGTGGGGGTGAGTGGAGGTGGGCAAAGGGGATAGGAGGATAAATGGGAAACTATCTGCAATAGTGTCAACATTAAAAATATTTTAAAAAAAAGATACTAATAAATTTTAAAAAACACACAAAAAAGCAGTCCACAGTACCTGGGAGGTTTTCACTTTGCATAATAGTTGTTTACCTCTAAGAGGCACAGTTAACCCCCAAAGACTTCTGTGTATATCTATTTAATTTTATTTCCCCCCCTGAAGATACATATCTTTGTCTCTGAACTAAAAGAGGCTGTTCCCTGTGGGGTCTGAGACTAAGGAGGCACAAGTGGAAATTGGGCCCTTGGGCATTCTCACAGCCAACCTCCCACTTGTACATAAGGGAGGAACAGGGAAAGGGACACACTGGGGGATGAGTAGAGAATTCTCTTCAGGTTGATGGATTTTGCCCAAAGAAAAAGGGAAAATTATTTTGTAATTTGACTCTCTCTACCTCAATCAATAACCTGCCCCCACCTCCCCCCCATCTCCCTGGGAGTCAAATGTGAGATTTAAAAGCAACGTTTTACTTATTTATTTATTTTTAAAAGATTATTGGTATTTGAATAGGCTTTAGAAAAAGGGTTTTTTTCCCCCCCATTTTTAAAAACAATTTGGCCTTTATAGTTACTTTGAAAGCAACACATATGTATGCTTGAAAATTTGGAAAATACAGAAAAGTATAAAGGAAATAAGAATCACTTGTGATCTCATTACATAATATTTTGACATTATATTTCAATCCTTTTCTACTCATATACACACTTTACAAAGTAACACAATTATACCGCACATTCTGTTTTGTGATTTGCTTCTTTCACTTACTTTATTGCATACTACCTATTTCCCCACATTACTAGTAAGTGCTTTTCTAAAAATTTTAAAGTACACAGTGTTTCAATATACACAGGTGTCAATATTTATTGCACTATTCTCCTATTATTGGACATTTAGATTTCCTTTTTATTGCAATATGAACATTTGCTTTTATTTTAAATAGGAATTAAAGACTGCAAATGCATTTTAACCTGTTAACCGAGCGGGACGTATAAATATGTCAAACGTAAACAATATCGGGTACGGGTAGGACATATGAATACGTCCTTGAAATATATGTTGCGCCCTGAAACTGGCGGGACATATATTTCTGAACAACAAAGGTATTAGTCATCCATACATGTCTTGACATGAATTTAAGACACTGAGGGAATCAGTATAATTTCGCTAGTGAGGGTGCTGGACGTGTTCAACAAGAATAGTTTTGGAGTTAACACATGACTTACTGAATAAAGGGTATAGGATTTACTTAGATAATTTCTATACGTCAATTCATTTGGCTGAACTCTTGTGTCAAAACAATATAAACATTGTTGGAACAATGAGGATAAACAGAGTCGGAATACCCAGTGGGGAGAAAAAATTACAGAAAAATGAACATATAATAAGATTCAAATACAAACTTATGGTTTTAAAATGGAAGGATAAAAAAGACAATATATGCTCAATTCTATTCATAATGACAAAAAGACAATGATTGAAAAGAGAGGAAGAAGGCAAGAAAAACTGAATGTTGTCCTGGATTATAACAAGAATATGGGCAGCGTAGATTTGGGAGATGGAGTTATGGTGGCCTACACAGCTGCCTGTAATAGGGTAAAAAAATTTTATAAGAAAATTTTTTCTATGATTAATTGATATGTGCTGCTTCAATGCATATATTATGTACAAAAAAGATAAAGGTCATTTGGATCGATTACACTTTTTGATAGAGTGTGTAGAGAAATTGGTAGATAACAACATAGTGAAAACCCACCCAAAGACATCAACAAGCAGCTCTACATCTAAACATCATGCTTAGTTGAAAGGCATTTTCCAGAACAAATGAAAAGCGATATAGGAAAAACTACATCCAGGAAATGCCGACTTTGCTACAAAAAAGGTGTTAGGAAAGAATCTACATACTGGTGTCTGGATTGTAAGGTAGCACTATGTATCAACAATTGTTTTAAAATATATCACATGGAAGTTGAGTTTTGAATTTTTACATCTATATTTTAATTTTTTAAACTCAATATTTCTATTTTGTGTGCTTTTGTTTATTGTTCTGTAATTGTTAACTTTTTAATATTTTTTATTGTGTATCGAAATAAAAAAATATATTTTTTGTAATCTTTATAATTGTTTGTAAAATTTATAATTTTTTAATTCGATGTTTCCATTTTCTTGTTGTTATTCTTTTCTATTTGTTTGTAATTTTGTGTTTCCCTTCCTGCTTTACATATAAATAAACAAAAATATATATTTCATAGTCTTTTCATTTATTTTAAGTATAAATAAAATAATAATAATAATAATATGAAATTACATACTCCGGGAGTGACATACTGACATGTCCTAGTGAAAGAGTACGCGCCCGTTATATGTTGCATAATTAAAAAGGGAATTCCCCGGTTAACAGGTTAAAGCAAAGTTTTAATTTCTTCTTCCTACAGCCTTAACCATTAAATATTCTAAATGTCTCTTGGCTGCTGCCTAAGGATAGAACCCTTTCTTGGCCAACTTGGAAATTAATGAAGGCTCTCTGGACAGGTGTCAGGAGGAAGGTGGTGAAAATGGAGTGATTGGGCGGAGCGGGAGTGAGGGGGTTCTTGTTAGCAGTTAGTCATGGAACTAAATCTGAATGCTTGAAATATTTAGAAGGTAAAGTTATGAGCATGTGGATTCCAAGGTGTATGTATGTTTGGCACCTGGGATGGAGTTTGTTAAAGGTTAGGAATATGAGTTATGCAGAACAGAATTAACATGCTGAGGTTGAAGGTGAGTTGGATAAATCCTATTTCCCCACAGATTAACATATAATCAACATATAACATACATAAGTTTAGGGTGTACAATGTAATGATTTTATACATGTATATAGTGCAAAATGTTTACCACAATAAGGTTAGTTAACACACCCATCACCTTGCAAAACTACCACACTGTTGTTATGGTGATGCTATTAAAGCTGTACTCTCATAGCAACTTTCAAGTTTGTATATTACTAGAGGCCTAGTGCATGAAATTTGTGCATGGGTAGGGTCCCTACTGGCTGCCAGCTACCAGTCAGGGTATCTCCCCTTCCCGCAGCCACCTGCCCCTGCCACTGCAACTGCTGGCCCCACCCCGCGGTCCAACTCCTGGTCAAGGGGACAATTTGCATATTAGGCTGTTATTTTTATTTTTTAAAAATACATATTTTATTGATTTTTTATAGAGAAGAAGGGAGATGGACAGAGAGCTAGAAACATCGATGAGAGAGAAACATCGACCAGCTACCTCCTGCACACTCCCCACTGGCGATGTGCCCGCAACCAAGGTACATGCCCTTTACCGTATTCGAACCTGGGGCCTTTCAGTCCGCAGGCAGATGCTCTATCCACTGAGCCAAACCGGTTTCAGCTAGGCTTTAATTATATAGGATTGTTATCTACAGTCACCTTTAGATCCCCAGAATTTATTCATCTTCTACCTGGAAGTTGGCACCCTTTGACCAACATCACCCATTTGTCCCTGCCCTTTAGGTCCTGACAACAACCCCCACTCTGCTCTGCTTCTGTGAGTTCGATGTCTTTAGTTATTGGTGTCCCCCAGTGGTTGATCCTTACCTTTATTCATCCTTATACTCATATGTGGCATGGAGCCTGCCAAAGGCGCTCAGCAAATATTTGTGGTGACATCAAACCGAATAAATAAAAGCCAACGAGATAAGATAAAGCACTTCGACTATATACACTTCCTTCCCTTTTAATATCCTTTTGTTTGTTGTTTCTGCTCTCCTTATCAATTACTCAAGATTAGGATATTTAATTTAAAGTTGACTTATTTGAAGTCTATGAACTCTTAGGAGAAAAGAAGCTCCAAGAGCAACAGCCAATTAAATATGTAACATTAGGTGGGTGTATCATGTTAAACATCAACTACAACCAGGCATAAGATGATATAAATATCCCTTGATGTAAATCTCAACAGATCCAAGGCCAGCCATATTTTGTAGGTCATTGTTTTTTCTGGACATGGCAACACCTCTAGGTTGATAGAAGAATCAGAGGGAGGGAGAGCTAGCATGGATAGAGTTAATTCTTGTGTTAGATGAAAAGAGTGCCCTGGTGGGTCTGAATGTGCTTTTTTGTCTATGGGGAATTTTGTTGCTAGATTTAATTGAATTTATTACTTTGTACAGTACTTGACGCCCAAGGGAAATTTCACTTGTTTAATAAGCAAAGAGAAGCAGGATTATGTAAATCCCAAGTGACCTAATAAATACACAGCACAAGACATAGCTCATCCTTATGCTTAATTCAATTCAGTAAAATGAAATCAGGGCTAGGCGGTGTTTTCCTGCCCAAACATACACTTTCCAAATGGAAAACTTGAGTGCTAAGTGGAGAAATGTCCTGGAGAGGCCTAGGCTGGATCAGAAAAGCAGGTGCCCCTAAGGTGGGACAGCTCTGACCACTTCAACCACTACACCCTTTTCTATGTACAGCCTACACTCCTATGGTGGCCCTCCCCCTCCTCCCTTCATCGCACCTCCTACAGGTGGAGAAAGACAGGTGAAGTGATGCCCTCTAGAACTGTGAGAAGAAATAGAGGCCACAGTTTAAAACCATTCTGGGCACAGGTACCTTTGAGAATCTAATGAAAATTTCTGAGGCCTCGTCTCAGAAAACTGAAATAGTGTCATACAGACAATGCCATCAGCCATTTCTAGACACTCTGACCCCCACCCAGAGGTAAAGCTAAATTCACCTCTTTCCTGGCACTGAGCAGTTGTCTCTGTGCTCACCGCACAAATGAGAGAGAGAGGCTGCTGAATGTAGAAAACACAAATCTGAATGCTGATGCTCAAACACTCAGAAAGGAAACCAAGGAAGACATAACAATAATGGCCCCTTCTCTCTAGTTTGTAGAAATACATAAATGATTCTTTTTTTTTTACAAAGAAAAGTTGAAAATTTTAATTATTATGACATTGAAAATTCTAAAATAGTAGCAGAAATATACAATACCTATTCTGATATTGACAAAAGGCATTTGTTTGAAATAAAACAACTTTTCACACTGGACAGATAGGTTCAGGAATTTAAAGCAATAATGGAAAATAGTATAAAATAAGTTTTATTTAAAAATAAACTTATTTGAGATAAAGCAAAGTTGGTTATTCTATTTTCTTTTACCCTCAAGTTGTCCCTCTGGCCTTTCTTAATCATCCTTGCTTTTCCTTCCTACATTTGAGCTCAGATTATTGACATAGGAAAGACTACAAATGTATTTATCAAGAAGAAATAATTTTTTCAAATGCCAAGCAAAATTTATGTGGGGAAAATCCCTCAGGCTGAATAGTTTGGAAAAATGATCTTTTAAAGAATATCAAGGACCTTTAAGAAAATAAACAGATTGTTTGGTTTCAAATCTGATTTTATGTTAAATGAATGCAGCATACAGCTACAAAATAGAAAAATACTCAAGACAATGTAGGCATCTTGCCTAAGATTACACAAATATTGCCCAGGTTTCTCTGACTCCAAATCTGTGGCTGCATTTATTATTATTTTATACTTCCAGAAATTATACCAGAAATCCTACCTATTATAGTTTCTCCATGGACAGTCATCATTAAAATGAACATACTAGCATAGATCATTAGCTCTTCATGGAAACATTTAGTTTATTCCCTTGAAGAAGGTTAGGGTTTGATCATCTTTGCTTACTTCACTATTATGCCCGTGACTGGCTCTGTTGTGTGCTGATTCTGGCACCCAGAACCTTCAGAAAGATTGAAGTCATGTGGTCTTGGGCCTCCCATGAGGAGTTAGAACTGAAACATTTAGAGAAAGCCTCCTGTGCAACTTGTTAAGCTATTTGTATGTCTTCAGAACACCTGCATGCTCTCCAGGGAGGTCTGGAAATGTATGTGTTGTGTTATAAGTTGATTCTCCACCCTGTCAAAGTCTTGATGACAAAAAAGAGACTTCTGTGACGCATGTCAACCTCCAGTGCACAGGGTCATGGGCAGTGTATTCTTCATATAAATGCTTAATTTGTTGACTGATGAAGGTCATTTTAATCTTACCTGAATGCTAAGCAAGTCAGGATAGAATCACTATTTATCATGCCAACATTTCTACAAACTTCCTCTCAAGGTCTATGGCTGGCTTTCCTCCAGGTTTGTATAATTCAAAGAATTTTTTTTTTAAACCTCAAAAACACATCTTATCTCTGAAATTCACAGATGCAGTACAATAAATCTTCAATCTTGCAGTTCTTTCTTTGACAATTAATGTAAATGGTGAGTAGTGAGGAATGCACAAAAAAGGCATTCTTTTTTTTTTTTTTTTTTTTTGCCTTCCTCTGAGCACAAAACATTGGCTAATGTCCAGCATACATAAAAATGAAATGACCTCCTGCCCTGCATTTACACACATGCTCTACCTGTACCTTAAATGACGTAGGCAGAAACACTTGCTCAGGAACATGGTAGGAATTCTACTGTTTTCAGGAAAGACAGCGTTTCCTTTAGTTGGTCCACAAGGGCTTGGTAAACAATGTCAATATTAGTGACTAATTAGTTAAGTGAGATTGGCTATGTAAAGAGTTCTGTTTGATTTTTCTTTATTAAAAATGTGTTTTTATTGACTTGGGGGAAAGAGAGAGAGAGAGAGAGAGAGAGAGAGAGAGAGAGAGAGAGAGAGAGAGAGAGAGAGAGAAGAAGAAGAAGAAGAAGAAGAAGAAGAAGAAGAAGAAGAAGAAGAAGAAGAAGAAGAAGAAGAAGACGAAGACGACGAGGACGACAGGAGAGGAGGAGGAGGAGGAGGGAGGAGAGAGAGGAGAGAGGAGAGAGAGAGGAGAGAGGAGAGAGGAGAGAGGAGAGAGGAGGAGGAGAGCAGGAAACATAGATGTGAAAGAGAAACAGCTCGGCTGCCTCTTGCCATGCCCCCTACTGGGAATTGAACTGGCAACCTTTTGGTGTATAGGACATCATCCAATCAACCAATCAACCGAGCCATAGGGACCAGGGCTTTAGTTTGCTTTTGAAACAAGCAACATTAACTGGAATCCTCCTGATGCTAACCCCCTGGGCTTGATGGACTGAATAAAAAGCATGTGCTGACTTACAGAGATGTGCAACAGAGTCTTTTGGAAATTCCAGGAAGAAAACCTAGACTCCTTATACCTTCATAACATTTAAAGTGTTAACAGTTCCATTTGTTTGGGAGAAAAAAATTTAAGTGCTTGTAGAATGACACTGAACTACAATAGATGAGATAAAAGTGATTTTTTTCCCTTTTCCAAATGGTAAAAAAAAAAAAAATCTTTTCAATTTGGAGGTAATGGGGGGGGGGGGGGGGAGGGACAACCACCCACATTAAGGGAAAAGAACTGAAAGCTAGTGCAGGTGGTACGTTCAGTCGGGGTTGGGTGCTGAGCTCAGGAGAGCCACAGGCCTTTGCTTCAAGAGTCTAAATGCAGCTGCATTAAGCTTTCTTAGCAGGGATGTGGATGAGATGAGAACCAGAGGCTTTGTGGAGTCCCAGGGTGGGGTTTCCCCAAACACTGCTTAACAAGATCTGCAGCAAAAGAAAAGTTCACACCGAGCCAGGCAAAGCCTGTGGGTCCGTGAGCAAAATGCCAGCACAGATTACAGCCTGGATGTGAAATCCTGACAACTGTGCTAGCCTGCCATAACGCCTTCCTTTCACAGAAGAAAACCTCATTACTTCGCCTCAGCTTTCCAAAATGGTGTGTGTTCTTTCTTTTCAGAAAACACTCAACATCTTTACTTTTTTGACTTTTTCTAACCTCCCCCCCCTTTTTAAAAAAATATATTTTATTGATTTTTTACAGAGAGGAAGGGAGAGAGATAGAGAGCTAGAAACGTCGATGAGAGAGAAACATCGACCAGCTGCCTCCTGCACACCCCCTACCGAGGATGTGCCCGCAACCAATGTACATGCCCTTGACCGGAATCGAACCTGGGACCTTTCAGTCCGCAGACCGACGCTCTACCACTGAGCCAAACCGGCTTCGGCTTTTTTGACTTTTTCTTGATCATCATGTCACAGTCTGTTCCAGATGGAAGTGACTTCCTTTCAATTGCATTATTGCTAATGCCAGTATTTAAGACAAATATCCATCTCCCTTAGACAAATACTACAATTGTTTTTGTTCTTATAAGTTATGAAATTTTGGTTTCTGGTGCTTTGTCTCTGAAAGGTTAAAATTTACAAATCCTCATGTAGTTAAAGATGAAGTAGCTTATGTGCCAATGTGCTAGAGAGGGAAGGAGGCCATCCTAAGATTTGAAGTTGGATGCAAATAAGTCTCACAGATACACTATCTTCAAGTCCAGTTCTACTCTGTGAGTAGTTGGTCACTAGTGTACCAAGCAAGCATCCTTGCTTTTCCTATGTGACTAGTTCGTCAAGGTCTGCAACATATGCCAAATCCTATAGCTGCAAGGGTCAGAAAACCAACCTGAACTGGTTTTAGCATTACAGCATTCCATGGGATTACAGTTAGAAATTCAGAGATAAAAAGTATTAAGAATTTCAAAATGGTAACTGCAGAACATTCAATTCCAAGTTTAGGACCCCCTGAGCCGTAAGCAGTGGAGCAGTGATGGGATGAGGGGAAGTGCCTGCGTCTGAGAAGTAGAAACCTAGGGGCTGGCTTTGGTTCTGATACCAATCACCAGTGTAACCTTGTGCCACCTCTTTAATTACTTTCTTACTGACAAAGCATTTTGGGCCATTTTTCCAATATCCAGCAAGAGACTTCCTGAGAAATAATGTAAGCTTTTGCTCCTAGTGAGGCAGAAGACTTCATATGACTATAAAATGACAGTTTCCAATCTGCTTGTCAAATGGCATACTTAAAAAAAACAAAAAAACAAAACAAAACTCGGTGTTTAGTCTCACTTTCCATGATAAACACACACACACACACACACACACACACACACACACACATTATGATGTTTTAAGGAATTATAATGAGATTGATAAACACATTTCTCATTCTCCCATCTTGATCTAAACCACACATAATCAAATAATAAAATATTTATTAAAATGCATTGGAAAAGTAGAGGACAGGGTTAAAACTACATCTCAATAAAAGTTTCTCCCAATCCTTGTTTATCCAACTCATCTAAGTTTCTTCAGCAGTTATGCAGATTTATTCTTCCTCCCTCCCTCCTTCTCTCTCCTCTCTCTCTCTTTCTGTCTCTATCTCTCCCTCCACCCTCTCTCTCTTTCCCTCAGAAAATGTTTCTCCTTGATTCCCCCTCATACTGCTCCTCTCTGATCTTTTCTTTATGCCCACAGTCCTCTCTCAACTTTTATATCTCTACCCTTGAACATATTCACCACCACCAAAAGCTCCAGGGTCAAGAGATGCACATAAAAACTACATCTCAGACAACATTGGAAGGATCATTGTAATTTCCAAAAACTTGACATATATTTTTAAGTCACATACTGTAAACATAGTGAAGAGAAACTGCTGCATAATAGAATGCTACCCTGTTTCCCTGATAATAAGACAGTGTCTTATGTTAAATTTTTCTCCCAAAGTTGTGCTAGGTCTTTCTTATTTTCAGGGGATATCTTATCTTTCCAAGCACTAGGTCTTATTTTAGGAGGATGTCTTATTTTCAGGGAAACACGGTCTTATCAATTCTCATGTAAAATGAAGAATTAAACCCTACTAGTATTTTATCTGTTATAAATCTTTATTCATAGGATCTAAAATTTTAATGTAATATTAAATTAAATTTAATGGTTTGTGTTTCCTTTAAGTATACATATACCAAATAAATGATTAAAACATAAAAAGCATTTTGTTTGGAGAGAGTTTGCAATCTGTAGTTAAATACATAGATTAAAGAACTTAGAATAAGGGAATAAGGCAAGCATAGATCCATTCACTTACCATTTCTAGCCTTATTAAAAAAGTCCAACCAGTGTGATTATCCAAGGTAACAAGGCATACAATTCATTAATAAAAACTGTCTTTTGAAATCATTATATGTACAGACCAATCCAACATAATTATAAATATAGATATGTTATCATCTCCACACACAAGAGAAGTCAGTTAACATGCTAGGAAATACCTTTCCAACTATAAAAAACAGAACTAAATGTTATGACAGAAAAGATTTCAGACTTTAAATATCTAAGTAATGGCTTTTTGAAATATGAAAATTGATGCCTGGCCCACTCTATGAGACTTGTCTGAGGTGAGGGCCTTGAATAGGAGGTGCCAGTGATAAGACCCCTCATGAATAATGAGTGTAAGACTGAACCAAGGGCAACCAAGAAGTCATTAGACCTACAGCATAAAGTTGCACATACAATTAAACACAATTTGCTCTCCTGTTTAATCAGTGCCAGGCCTGTGCCAGTCAGAGGGCTCCATGCACAGGCTGCATGTCATAATAAGTTGTAATCATATTGATAGCACCAATTGGGCTTCATTCGTGTCTGCACAGTAAATAACAAAGACTGTTTGATATTCAAAAAAAAGATGTCAAGATGCCCAACAAACTGACTGCTTCTTGATTTACTTGGGATCAGTCTATTTATTAGCCACTCCAAGAAGAAATGGAGAGTTATGCTATGGCCAGTTCCAATTTTAGAGGTGGGAAAGAGCAGTTTGCATTTGTAATTTGTTCTTGTGATGATGGTATGACAGGAATTTCTTGCTTGTGAGTGTGCACATTTGTTTTCACGTTACTGTGCACATCAGGACCCAAAGCCAGTTTAAAATGAGGCTTTCCTGGAAATCTGATTTTATCCCACATACCTGCCACAAACCTGCAGCTGTGCTTGCTACACTGTGAGAGCCGTGGGGAGGAAGATGGGGAATAAAACTTCATTCCTTCATAGGAGCACTGTGCTTAAGACTATCTCCCTTGCTCTAGCTTTTCTTCCTTTTAAAAGTAATATATTAGAAGATAGCTGAGACCAAAAAAGAGGAAAATAAACTAAAAGGTAAAATTCTACAAGGAAAAGACATTGAAACCAGTTTGGCTCAGTGGATAAAGCGTTGATCTGCGGACTGAAAGGTCCCAGGTTTGATTCCGATCAAGGGCATGTACATTGGTTGCAATCACATCCCCAGTGGGGGGTGTGAAGGAGGCAGCTGGTCAATGTTTCTAACTGTCTATCCCTCTCCCTTCCTCTCTGTAAAAAAATCAATAAAATATATTTTTAAAAATTCTACAAGGAAAATAGACAAAACAGTGAAAGTACCATCATCTACTGCACAATGATGTTTGATGAACCTTATAAACAACAGCCATCCCATCTTACCCAATAATAGACATACATGTAAATTGACCGTATTTCCACTATGCCAACAGCCGATCAGAGCATGCAAATTAGAAGGCCAAATATGGTGGCAGTCCAGCTGTCCTAGGCATAGAATGGCCAGATGGGGCAGGACACCTGCTATGAGAGAGAGGCGAGGAGCTAAGCAGGCGTCCTCAAACTTTTTAAAGTGGGGGCCAGATCACGGTCCCTCAGAGAGCTGGAGGGCCGGACTATATGAACTACTAATTCCTACTGTAACACCTCGGCTGCGCTCACTGCCCAAAAAACCTGGCGGGCCGGATCAGACTCCTCTGCGGGCTGCATGTGGCCCGTGGGCCGTAGTTTGAAGATGCCTGAGCTAAAGGGATCTACAGGAGCGAAGTGCTGCAGCAAAGACAAGACTGCAGACTATGGAGTCTGCAGCGAAGACAAAGATGGCAGACTCAGGTCTGAGTCTGCAGTGAAGACAAAGGTAGCAGACTTGGGCCTGAGTCTGCAGCAAAGATGAAGATGACAGACTCTGGCTGGGTGCAGGAGGAAAACCTGTCCTGGATGCCAAGGGAAGGAAGGCCTATTGCACAAATCTCTTCATGTAGCAGGCCTCTAGTCAGTCTCTCTCTCTCTCTCTCTCTCTCTCTCTCTCTCTCTCTCTCTATATATATATATATATATATATATATATATATATGTGCCTACTATACAAAGTGTACCCTCAAGAGTCTACCTGGAGTATATATATATATGTGCCTACTATACAAAGTGTACCCTGAAGAGTCTACCTGGAGACTGGGAGTTTAATCATTCTCTATGATGTGCACTGACCATGAGGGAGTGGCACAGAATAAAGGGAGGCTCTGGCTGGCAGCTGATGGCCGGTGGTTGGGGAAGGGAGGCCCTAGCCAGCAGCTGCTAGGGACCTTACCCATGCATGAATTTCATGCAGTGGCCTCTAGTAAGATTATAATTGAGCTGAAAATTTCCTATCGCCTAGTGATGTTGTAGCTTAGTAACATCTTAGTACTTTCCAAAAAGTGGCACTTCCTCAAGAAAAACCTCAGGCAGGCCCTTCAGGAAGTGTTCCAGAAGAAGGCGTTGTGATCATAGAAGATGACAGCTGTTATTGCCACTGAAGAACTTCCAGTGGGAAGGATGTGGAGGTGGAATACTATGACATTGATGATCCTGACCTTGTGTGGGCCTAGGCTAGTGTGTGTTTGTGTCTTAGTTTTTAACCAAAAAGCTTAAAAGTGAAAGAGAAGAAATCTTTTAAATAGAAAAAGGCTCATAGAATAACAATATAAAGAAGGAAAATATTTTTGTACAGCTGTTCAATGTGTTTGTGTTTTAAATGTTATTGCAAGAGAGTTAAAATATTAAAAAGTTTATAAAGTAAAAAGGTTATAGTAAGGTTAATTTATTATTGAAGAAAAATATTTTTAAAAATATATTTTTATTGATTTTTTTTACAGAGAGGAAGGTAGAGGGATAGAGTTAGAAACATTGATGAGAGAGAGACATTGATCAGCTGTCTCCTGCACACCCTCTACTGGGGATGTGCCCGCAACCAAGGTACATGCCCTTGACTGGAATGGAACCTGGGACCTTTCAGTACATAGGCCGACGCTCTATCCACTGAGCCAAACTGGTTTCGGCTGAAGAAAAATATTTTTAAAAAAGTTTAGTGTACTCTAAGTGTACAGTGTTCATAAACTCTACAGTAGTGGACAGTAATGTCCTAGGCCTTCACATTCACTCACCACTCCTGACTCAGAGCCACTTCCAGGACTGTGAGCTCTATTCATGGTTCAGTGCCCTAAACAGGTGTATCATTTATTATCTTTTACACAATATTTTTACTGTCCCATTTTTATGTTTAAATATGTTTAGATACACAAATGTTTGCCATTGTGTTATAATTGCCTACAGTTGTCAATCCTGCAACATGTTGGACAGGCTTGTGGTAAAGGAACTATTGGCTATACCATATAGCCTAGGAGTGTAGTAGGCTACATCATCTAGGTTTGTGTAAGTGCACTCTATGATATTTGCTCTCAACAAAATTGCCTATAATGTATTTCTCAGATGCATCCCTGTCATTAACTGACACATGACTACAAAATGCTTTGGTCAAATCCACTAAGCCAGTGGTCGGCAAACTCATTAGTCAACAGAGCCAAATATCAACAGTACAATGATTGAAATTTCTTTTGAAAGCCAAATTTTTAAAACTTAAACTTCTTCTAATGCCACTTTTCCATAATAGACTCACCCAGGCCTTGGATTTTGTGGAAGAGCCACACTCAAGGGGCCACATATGGCTCGAGAGTTGCAGTTTGCCAACTACAGCACTAAGCCAACAACCCAGAACAGAAACAAACCCAGAAACTTAATGGGCATATAAGACCAATTATCTGAATCCGAATGGCTGAAAGTAGCTGCAAATGCCCTAGTGCAAGTACCAAGGATAAGACAGAAAAATCTTACAGGACACTATATATCTATAGAGTATATATATGAGCCTAATATGCAAATTGTCACCTCAGGAGTTTGACTGGGAGACCGGAGTTCACTTGCTATGATGTGTGCTGATCACCAGGGGGTGATGTGGAATAAAAGGAGGCCCCGGCCAGCAGCTGGAAGCTGGGGAAGAAAGGTACTGGCCAGTAGCCAAAGGCCCCGATTGGCCCTGATTGGAGGCCAGGCCTAGGGACTCTACCCATACACAAATTTTGTGCACCAGGCCTCTAGTTGAAGATAAACTTATCAAAGAACAAGATCCCCTTAACTCTGTTATAGGATTGAACCCTTTGATAGTCTGAGTTCCTGGAAAAGTGTGCATTTGCAAACCATTTTGCTTGTATTTTAGGGAACTGCTGTGTCCCTTGAAGCTCATTTGTTAATTCATTAAAGCCTTCCCTAATAGCAAACTGTTCAAGTCAAGTCCCAAGCACTCTGTACCACACCAAACAGGTATCTTTACTTGTGCACCTCTCCCCTTTTGGTATCAGGAGGCACCTGTCACTTTTAGGAATAAATCCTTTGCTTTATTTCATTTCTGCTTACAAACCAAAGGACAGGCAACAGGTGAGTCCAACAACTGTAATAAATTCATGAAATGAACACAACTTTAGACTCCAAAGTCATGGACAAACCTTCTTAGATGGAGAAAATTCTGTCACCATTGATAAACACTTTCTTTTACCCAACTATAAACTTTTAAAAAACTTACTACAAACTTCTTTTGTTGTATTCCATAATTTTCACACACACACACACACACACACACACACATATATATACATATATATACATACACACACACACACATACAGAACGGCCAGATTATGATCTCTGAACGCATAATAATCTGGCCATTCAGTGTGTGTGTGTGTGTGTGTGTGTGTGTGTGTGTGTGTGTATACATTAGAGGCCTGGTGCATGAATTCGTGCATGGGTGGTATCCGGCCACCCTGGTCAGGGTGAGGGGACATGGGTAGTTGGTTGGCCTGCCTGCTGGTCGAACTCCTGGTGGAGGGGACAATTTGCATATTAGCCTTTTATTATATAGGATATACAATGAGTGGCCAGAGATCATAATAATCTGGCCACTCAGTATACACACACACACACACACACACACACACACACCCCGTGTTTCCCCGAAAATAAGACATTCTCTGAAAATAAGAACTATTTACAGGTTTCCTTCTGAGTGAAATATAAGGCATTCCCCCGAAAATAAGGCCTCCCCCCGCTAGGCTAAACATGAGAGATTTGGTCCACTAATTCTGAAAGAAATGGAGTCACAAGAAATTCACCAGGAAATTCAGGAATTGGATTGTTATGATGATGTTCCAGAAGATGATGACAAGATTGTCATTGAATAAATGAGTAAATTCTTGATACTGTAGGATTCAGTTTGTCTGGTTTGTGTTGACAACTACCGTACTACTGTACCGTATACAGGTAATAAATTTCCTTTATTTTCATTTAACAATAAATGTGTACCGTATTCTTCTTCATGGAAAAATAAGACATCCCCTGAAAATAAGACCTAGCGCATCTTTGGGAGCAAAAATTAATATATGACACTCTTATTTTCAGGGAAACGTGTGTGTGTGTGTGTGTGTGTGTGTGTGTGTGTACTTCTTAGACAGGAAAGGAGAGGGATAGAGAAATAGGAACATGGATGGGAGAGAAACATCATTGATTGGCTGCCTCCTGCATACTCCCGACTGGGGATCAAGCCTGCAACCTGGGCATGTGCCCTGACTGGGAATTGAACAAGTGACCTTGGTTCACAGATCAATGCTCAACCACTGAGCCATACCAGCTGGGCTCATCTTCAATGTCTCTAGATGTTTTTTAAAATTTAGTTTTGATTTCTTCTTTGGTCCAATGGTTGTAGAAGAGTATGTTGTTTAGTTTCCATGTATTTGTGAACTTTCCTATTTTCTCACTGTTATTGATATTTAGCTTCATTCCATCTTCTTAAGTTTGTTAAGCTCTGACAATGTGATCTATCCTGGATCTGTGTGCGCTCAAGTAAAATTAGTTAAATGATTGAAAAGTAAGTAAGAGCTGCCTATATCCACTTAGCAGAGTTCCTTGCCCCTATGAGAATGTATCTACTTCCTATGAGAGCAGAAATGTTGCAGGGTCTCAATGATCAAAAGTGGAGTCTGGCACATAGGAGACAGTGAATACTTGTTGAATGTAAAGTGAGATGGATGCATGAGGGCACTGTCCACTTGTGACACTGTAGAAAACCTCAGCATACCTCATGACAAATGACCATGGGCATGTGGTCAGAGCAAGAACACCAGCGTCACTGAGTACATCAATGTTTCCAGGGTAAATTTCCTTCTTACTTTTGCGGATTCAAAGAAATGTCATGAAATTCCAACACTTTCTGGGTACATGTCCAAAGTTTGTCTCATACATTCTTCTTAAAGACTGGTGATTTTTGACTCAAGGGGAAAATTATTTCTGGAATTAATTCTATTTTTCTCATTTTCTTTCTAAGTGTTTCAGGGAAATGTTGATTTAGTTTAATCTTTTTTTCCCTCCATGATCTTCTCTGTCTTTTTAATTTTTTAAAATTCTTTATTCATTAAAGTATTACATATATCTCCTTTCCCCCCCATTTATCTCTCCCTGGCCACTCCCTCCTCCCAGACTTAGCTTAGTCTTTATTATGAAGTACAAATTCTGTGACATCCAATCACGTTATTTACTTAACAATGAGTCTAATGACTTCAATGAAGACAGATTATCTCATTAAACAAGACTTAATGATTATCTTTGACAACAGAGCTGAAGACACCATTAATCAGTCCATAAATTAATTGCTTGTTCCTGCAGGTATTCAAAGAGGAAAACCAAATCTCCATTTAAGCTAGAAACGCTTATAGGCCTGCTGGCGGGTGGTATTCCAAAATGCTCTGTCTAGGTTATGAGATGTTGGTTAATGACCCTGCTCCAGGGTGGCTGCTGGCATTTTCTCCCATGTTCTCTCAGTCGCTGCTTTTATTTGGCTGTAGCCACAGCCTCAATTATGGCTGCTGTCCTCTGCACTAGGAAAAGGGAAGTGCAAACCAGGTCCCATCAGATCTGTCTGCATGCACTGCCACACAAGCTTTCTAGAGAGATTCTTCCTTCAAGAAAATGGTTACGGAAGCTCCAAAACATTGATGCAGTCTATAATAAATGCAAATTCTCTAATACAGCGTGGGGCAAAAGCAGGTTTATGGTTGTGAGTACGTGAAACAGAGTTTGTTCTTGTATTACTTATTAGTTATTGTATTATTTTCATATGAACATCTGTGAATGTACTTTTGCATCGGCCTGTATTTTTCCCCTTTGCCAAATCATATATATTCAGCTTGAATATTCAAAAGATTCAGTTCTGGAAAATCAGATAGGCTGTTTGTGTCAGCCCATTACTTCTGGGTTTATTTCTTTGCATGCAAAATACAAAAGTCTCCTAATTCTGTGGTTGGTGCAGTAAACAGAAAAGCAATTAGCCTTGGTTTCTTAACATGGAAGGCATCACACTGGCTTGCTGTGACAAATCAGGGCAGATCAGAGCACATCTGTGCTCCCGTTTTCTCATTTGTTAAGTCAATACAATCAGGCTAGGTTACTTGGAGCGCTGGTTCATCTTTGATGGGACTGAGAAAATGTTCCTTCAAAGTGAATGGTGGCAGCATTTTGCTATCAGACCTTAGATCACCCTCACCTACTAATTTATCCCAATGACCTTGTTAATCAGGTATCATGCTGGGTGCTGAGAACACAAGGGGACTAGATGGCAAGCCCAACCTCTGTGCACAAATTTATTTTTTGTACTTGATCATTCATTCATCCAGTATACATTATGTAACTACTATTTGCAGACCCTTTTCCAAGTGCTGAAGAACCTATGAGTATATAGAGATGGCCCCTTAAGAAATTGGGAATTTTGCTGGGAACGGTGGGCAAGTGAGCAAGCAGTAGCATATGTCCTATGGGCTCCACTTGAGGAACAGACAAAACTGTATGGGAACAAAAATAACGGAGTAATTCTGACTGGGACATTTGTGACATATCTTAAATGGCTGATGAACACAGATAAGATGTTTAATTTCAAAAGGCTCACCTCTCAGACATTTTAGTATTTTCCCCTAAGGCTCATCATCTGTCCCTTTCTATAATTTTCTCATTTATGTTCTAAGATGACCAGAGACCATAGGAACAGCTGAGTTAGGATGCAAACTGGTACTACAAACACAACTCATAATAACAGACCTGGCCACCTATGTCCAGCAAGAAGGTTTCATCATGACCTTCTCCTCGGCTGAAGTTTCAGACAACAAAGATGCTACAACTCCAAAGAGAAAAGAAAATAGAATCCTTCAGAGCATCTTGCTCAACGTTTCTAGCAATTCCTTCTTGGGTTTCTTTTCATGCCTCTCACTCCCCCAGCCCCTTTATGGTTACTTCTTTCTCTCTGGCACGCATCCCTAGTCTCAGACCCAATGTGCAGAACTTCTTTAGACTTATACTCATTTTTTTTAATTGAGTCAAATTTGAGGAATACATCTTCAAATGAAGTAAAACCAAAGTATTCTGTGTGTAGTTGGGCACCTGTAACACATTTTTAATGCTTTTTCTTAAATATCTCACAATCCATCGGAAGCATTAGCATTACCCAGTCAGCTCACTCCCACTCCCACATACCAAGAATATGTTTCAAAAAAAATGAAAGGACATTTCTTCTCCCAGATGTATAATCCTCAAGTTTGGCCTCTAATGGGGTAAGATTGTAATGTATTTGTTCCAATGGAAAGTAAACACTGGTTTCACTTTGGCAGCAGGAAAAAAATGATGTCGCCTATTGCAGTGGAATGTATAATTTTTCCTCCCAACGAATACATTTTGCAAATGAGATAAAGATTTTTAAATGTCTGATATGGTTGACAAATGATAGCCTCAGCTTATTTTGTGAATAATTTTATGGTCTACATTAGGTTTTAGAGAGAAAAAAAATCAACTCTGTGGAATAACACTGGTATAAACACTATTTGTTTCTCAGAAACTAGATAAAATTTCATGTTTATGCTTTTCTCACTACGCATTCTTAAGGCTTGTACATATTCAGAACAATAATATTATTAAGGAAGGTTAAAAATTATCTGTCTAGGTACCTCAGAAATTTACCTCTAGTAAGAGGATATGTAAGTAATATGCTGAGGATAAGTGCAAACATCTTTTAAAACTGAGTAAATTTGACAATGCACAAGTGCCCTGCATTTGGAGTTCAGTCATTCTTCTGAAGAGACCGTGATTCTGGCTATGCAGAGAGCCTACAGCAAGAACTGGCACTCCTTTTTTTTATGGCAGCATAAAAAAGAAGGAATTTTTATCATTTGCAGCAACCTGGATGGAATTGGAGAACATCATGCTGAGTGAAATAAGCCAGTCAATGAAAGAGAAATACCATATGACCTCATTCATTTATGGATAATAAAGAACATTATAAACTGATGAACCAAAAGATATAGAGACAGTAAAGCAACAAGTAGACTGTCAAATAACAGCAGGTAGGGTAGGGAGATCTGGGGGAGATAATAGATCAACCGAAGGACTTGTATACATGCATATAAGTACAATCAATGGACACAAAACTCTGGGGAGGGAAGGTATATGTATGGGGGGGGCAATGTTAAAATATGTACACAGATAATAATTTAATAAAAAAAAAGAAAAGAAAAAAAAGAACTGGCGCTCCACCTTGGACAGATGAACTCAGACAGCCAGGCTCTGTGGCTTTTCCCACCACACCTTATTATAATGCCCATGGAATTTACAGTGAATTTACAGCCAGCCATCAGTATTCTCAGGGCCCAGCTAGTGAAGCATTGCTGCAATGGAAAAAGGTAACCATTTCTCTAGACCCAAGTACTTAAGACACAACTCAAAGCCAGTTGCACAGATGCAGAGATATGATGCATCATGGTTTTTACCCAAAGCCACGTTCTCAAGCTGTCAAGACGGGCTGCTGTGGACTTGATGCCCCATCGAATCACTTGGCCATTCTTCTTTCCCACATTGAAAACTCCCCCAGGTATTTCCAAGTAGATGTGAAATCCCCAATGTGAAAGAAAAATGAACACATGTTAAACATATAATAGCCTGCTTTTTAATTTAATTCAAAATTTCTATCATATAGGCTTACAGCGGCCACAGTAAAATGATGAGAGACATGGGAGGATGAGAGGAGGGGCTGTATTAGAAACCATACCAAGGGGAGAGATATCCTTTTTTAAATTTTTTTTTTTTTTTTTTTATGTGCCTGTCCTAGGTGCTAATCGGAACTCTATCCATCTTGGCCTTCCAGATAACCTGATTCAGTTCTTGGCAAAGGAACATGGTTGGGGCATCTTGGCCAAGACGACAGGGACACAGGGATGTGAGAAAAACACCTCTGAGGGTCCTATGCTGACCTTGGACCTTTCCTTTCCTTTAGAGAATAGGAATCTCCTTGATAATTCTACCCAGGTCAAAGTTTCCCTAAGTAAGGCAAAAGTTTCAACATCTGTTCGCTGAAAAATGTAATT
Organism: Pipistrellus kuhlii; assembly: GCF_014108245.1. Classification (NCBI taxonomy): domain Eukaryota; kingdom Metazoa; phylum Chordata; class Mammalia; order Chiroptera; family Vespertilionidae; genus Pipistrellus; species Pipistrellus kuhlii. The sequence continues at coordinate 35,621,821 of NW_023425405.1, read as the reverse complement.
TATCACTGTGTAATTTTTAAAATGTTAAAATTATTATTGCCTGAAAACTGTGGTAAATTGTTCTGAGATCTTTGAAGCAAAATCACTGTGTGATCACTGGCCTCACTTCTGACTAGTTTCAAATGGAGTCTGCGGTCTGTCCCGGTGAGAAAAACAAAGAAGTTGAAGCCTCACCCTTTCCCACCCTTCCGCTCTCCCTATCCACCCTGTAGCTCAGTGGGTGGCGGGACCTGGTGCTTGGAGCATCCGTTAGGACGATCACATTATCCCACTACAAAATGGCTTTCTTTTCCAAAGTCTGGGTTCCAAATCACTTCTTCCTCCCCTCAGAAATGTGGCCTGGAGTCTGTGGCTCACACACATTCTTCTTTACCTAATGAGCTGGCAGGCAGCCTTCAGAAGTTTCCAGCCAAAATCTGGGAGCTACATATTTAGATTTATTGTTTGTCTATTCAGGGTAGATTTAACTACAGGATTCCTGCATGCCTGTTAGAAACTGGCGCTGGTCTGACCAGCTCTGGATACCTTACTGGGTGTAAGACAGGTGGGGCAAAAGTAGGTTTACAGTTGTTCGCATGGAAAAAGACATGGAAGTTATGACTGTTGAAAGAAAGTCTGTATTAACTCTGTGTTTCACGTGCCCACAATTGGGATAAACTTACTTTTGTCCCACCCTGTATATTCTTTTGCATCAAGTTAAAATATTACATGTCTTCAAGTTATCATTCTCTGCTCTGAAAATAAATGAAAACGTACTTTAATTTCTCCTGAAAACCAAAATGTTTTCTCTCCCTGAATACAGGGATATTGAATAGCATCAGAAACTATAGCTTGTCTACTTTCCTTTCCTCCACTTCGATGTGGTACTTGTCATAGAGGTTATGGAATGGAGACTCACCCCGCCCTCCCACCATTGCCTCTAAGCCAACGTGATTAGAAATAAAACCTGCTTGAGCTTCAGAGCCTTAGTTGTTGTTGTAAAATACGTTTTTATTGATTTCAGAAAGGAAGGGAGAGGGAGAGAGACAGAAAGGAAATATCAATGTGGCACATAGGGATAGAGCTAAGGATGCTGCTGCACATCCCACAATGCACAGGACGGCCCCTGCAGCAAAGGTGATCAGGCCTGACATGTCAGCAGGGAAGAGGTTAGGAAACTTTGATATAAACCCTGTGGAGGGGGAAAGAAGGCCACAGGCTACCCCATCACCTCGAATGTTTCAGATACAATAAAATCCAGGCAATTCATATAGACCAGAGCTACGGAGTGGACTCTCCTCCTGGCCTCATTGGGGGACTCCTTGGAACAGGGGTGGAGATGGCCTTCCCGTGGGCTGTATAAGGCCCATAGAATCATACGGTTTGGCCCTGCCAAGGCATTGGGGGTGAGTTAATTAAATGTTTGACCAAATAGAGCAGACTAATTTTTAAGTGGATAATTTTGTATGGCCCGTGAATGATGCTATAAATACTCAAATGGCCCTTGGCAGAAAAAAAAAAACAACAACAGGTTCCCCATCCCTGTAGCTTAGAAAGATGTTGGGCACTTAGGCTGCTGTAAAAACTTCTCCAAATGGCCTCCTATTTCTTAGGAAAGCATCCCAACCGAAGGTGCAGTTTTAAAAGCCCATTAGCATCTTTATTGCAAATGTCTTCAGAACCACACCAGACAGAGGAGTCGTGGTGTGAGACTGTTTTCCAAAGCAGTTGCTGCTTTGTTTTAAGAGAAACCGCCACTGCAACAAAACAGTGACTCATTTTTCTGCCACGTCTGGACAATAATCTCCTCTACTCAGAGGCTGACTATCTCTCTAGAACATTTAAAGCACTGAACGTACATAGTTTGTAATTACAAAATACCTCGGCAAGCTCTGAAGTTCAGCTTTCTACAGACTGACATTCTACCCACTGAGCCAAACTAGCTAGGGCCACTGTTTTTTTGTTTGTTTAATTAACACATGCCTGCATGTGTGTGCCCGCACACACGCACACGCACACACACACACACACACACACACACGAAGTATTAGTACATGATTATACATGAATTTGTGGCATAACACATTAAAAATGTTGAGCTAAAATCTGTCCAGTGTTTTGTTTATGTTTGATAAATGTTCAGTAAGAAGTTACATTTTAGGTTTCAATATATTCAACATGAAAGGAAGGTCAAATCTTTAAAGAAAATTAAGAGAGAGAGAAAGGAAAAGAAAGAGGAAGGTACATATAGCATAACTAGAAGGGGTGGGGCCCAGTTGTCTGTGGGAAAGCAGAACAGATTTATGTCAACTCACTACCTCTAGGCAAGAAAACTTTCTTACCATGATGATATTTAAAAAAGAGTGAACATCTTTGCCAAGAGTGAACATCTTTGCCACATTAAAAGCCCCATTTCCTAAAACACCATCATACTTCTAAAATGCACACATTTCCAAACACTTCAACCAATGCCTTAGTTACAACTGTGCTAATAGAAATTCCAATCGCTCTAAACTCTGATTTTCTGGGTTATTTTGCTAGAGGCTAATCACATGCAAAAATTTAAATACATGTATTTAAGTAGGCAGCTATTTTAACTACATATTAATATATAGCCTTACTATTCAGTTTGAAAAAATAAAAATGGTTTTGCTTATTGTTCTATATATTTAAACCTTTGTGTCATGCTTTTTGCTCACTGTGAATCCTCAGATTCACATGAAAGATGTAAAAATAATCTATGGTTGGGAATTCTACATTCGGATTCTTTTCAAACTTTGCCACATTAGGAGTCTTTATGAGAAACTCTAACTGGGGTTGTATAGACATTTAAGAAGATGTCACTAGAGATAGAGTGTTTTTCTTTGGAGGTGTGCTGCCCTTGGCATTTATTGTGCCTGATCTATCCATTAAACATCTAGCTGCCAATTAGTGGCATGCAATGTGCTCCACTCTGAACAAAGAAGCTACACAGGGCATTGGCCCTAAAAAGGGCCTAAACATGTTTCCAGACACGCACTAAACATTTATGAGCTTCTTTCCTCTTTGTGAAAAACCAACAGGTTAAGTGGCAGTTGCCCTTATTTAGAAACTTAAACACAAACATATTGGTCATCTTTTGCCAGAAGACAATGTTTGCACGATGCAACAAATGGGCATGAAATGCTGGCAAAACTCCTGGGAGAGTTACCTGTGGTTGAGAATTATGACTTTCCGTGTATAGTGGAACACCTTCCCAGTGAACCTGTGAAATGACCTATTATGGAATTCAGGGCATGATATTTCCACCCCAGGAAGTATTAGGGTGCCTCTTCTTCCCTCCTATTTCCAACTTCCAAGTCCAGAGCTGTTCAGAAATCTGAACGAAAACCTATGGAGAGAGCTAAAACCAAATGTGGGTACCTAAAAGTTGTCCAGTGTCATGTTGAACTGAGATTAAAGGGGCAGAAGAAAACCTCAGTGTCTAGAACTTTGTTCTGATCTGACTTTTCAAAGGATCTAATTCCTCCTTGAAAAGGAAGTCAACCAACATTTTGTCAACTATCTTATACAGATGTGTCTCCTTTCCCAGTGAAAACTCAACTCCTTGAACTATTTTATTCACTTTTGTATCTCCAGGGTGCCTAGAGCAATGTCTTGTTCAATTAGTACTAGAGGGAGGGTGAGTGGAAGGGCTGACAAAGAAAATGCTATTTCCATGTCATCAGCACAGTGCACACCTTTCTGTAGCAACATTGTGAATTCAGAGAACAAAGCAGAAAGTCCTGCCTCACTAAGAGGGTGATAGAAAGACCAATTTTCAAAAAACAGTCATGGAGAAATATAGAGAATAGATTATTAGTCTCAGAGAAAGCAGGGCTAAATATCAACCAGGAACCTTTTTGCTGCAAATTACACTATAAAAGCAATTAACTTCACAACAGAGAAAAACGTTTCTCTGACCTGCCTCACCTTATGGGAAAATGGAGGAATTTATTCAGACAATTATCTTCAGATAATCAATAGATGTGCAAAATGCCCCCTAACAAAGGGACAGGGTCTGGCTGCTATTTCGATGTGGACAATCATGAAGCTTCTAAGGACCAGAGGCGCTCACCTGGGCAAACAGAGAATCCTGCCAATAGATTTTACCTAATTGTATCTTTCCACTTCATTTCATTGGGAACCAGGGTTATTAGAACTAATATTTCTTTACCCACACATTATCTAAAAGAGTGCAACGAACTGAAAAACAGCTCAATGGAGTGATGGCTAAGACAAATCCAGTGGAGAAATATCAGCCTTTGCTGCTACCTGCTATCACTAAATGGGTAATTAGGACACCTCAACAATGGAACACAACCTTAAATTGCACACTCGTCAGAGAGGAATATGCTTTAAGTGGATTGTGTGAGAGGGCTACCAGCATTCTGACTTATTGTAACTTGCTCTGGAACTTGGCCCAGTCATTGAACTTGTTTTTTATTTTTAGATAATCGACTTTGCCCAACAGACCTAGCAGATCCAATCTTTACTTTGGTGGCATCCCTTAGTGGCCTGCCCGAGGGATGTGTCTTGACTGAGCCTTGGGATGAAGTTCACAATAAAGTATTAGAATCTCCCCATTCCTGGAATTCTGCACACTCACCCGTTTTCCCTTTTCCAGAAGAAAACACTGCAGAAGGGGCTGGGGCTGGGTCCTAGGACCAGCTCCTGTTCTAGAGCCTGAGCTGCTAGATGGGGCACATGCTTCACCTCAGAATCATGTGCTCCCTCATGGGGACACCTGGTTCTTCTGTTTGTTTTGCCTCAGGTTGGTTATCCAGTTTCCAGATTTTGCCCAAATGCTTATATGGTTCGTCTTGACTTCACCTTTCCCACAAAACATTCTTTCTCTACCCCAGGAACGCTCTCAAAACCAGCCACATTTCCAGAATATATTTGCCACTCTCAAGGCATTTCTCATGTACTGCCTCACTTCACAGAGACCTACATGTGTCTTAGTTTTAACCCATTGAATACAGATCTTTTTGATTTCTTAAAATCTCTTATTTCCTTACCACCCCAAAAAAATCTCTCAAACACTGAACAATATCATCATTGTTAGATACTTATGGATTCCACTTTCTAAAATATATATATTGTGCGTGTGTATGAAGTATAGCATAGGAAATACAGTAAATATTATAATAACTATGTATGGTGTCAGATGGGTACTAGACTTATCAGTGTGATCACTTTGTAAGATATGTAAATATCTAATCTGAAACTACTATAATATTTATCACCTGTAATTATAAAATAAATTAATTTAAAGAATTTAATGGTATAAAAATAGTCTATTCAATAAATGGTGCTGGGAAAATTGGACAGATACATGCAAAACACTAAACTAGATCACCTTCTTATACCATACACAAGAATAAACGAAGTAAATGAAAAACTTAAATGTTATTCTTGAAACTATAAAAATCCTAGAAGAAAACATAAGCAATAAAATTGTGGACATTTCTCATAGCAATATTTTTTCAGTATATTGCCTCAGGCAAGGGAAACTTAAGAAAAAATAAATATATGAAACTACATCAAAGTAAAAGGTTTTGGTACCAAAAGGAAACCACCAACAAAATGAATAAGATATGCCAATGATATACCTGGTAAAGGGTTAATATCCAAAGTTAATAAAGAACTTATAAAACTCAACACCAAAAAATAAACAATTCAATTTAAAAATGGGTAAAGGACCTGAATAGACATTGCTCCAAAGAGGACATACAGATGGCTGCAAATAGACATATGAAAAGATGTCCATTGTCACTAATCATCAGAGAAATGCAAATTAAAACCACAATATCAGAATGGCCATCATCAATAAATCGACAAACAACAAGCGTTGTCAGGAATGTGGAGGAAAGGGACTGTTGGTGGGAATGCAGACTGGTACAGCCACTGTGGAAAACAGTTTGGAGCTTCTTCAAAAAGTTAAAAATGAAACTGCTGTTTGACCCACTGATTCCACTTCTGGGAATATATCTGAAGAAACCTAAAACACTGATTCGAAAGAATATATGCACCCCTATGTTCATTGCAGCATTATTTACAATAGCCAAGATTTGGAAGCAGCCCAAGCGCCCATCAGTAGATGAGTGGACAAAAAAAGCTGTGGTTGCAGAAATCGGTTTGGCTCAGTGGATAGAGCGTTGGCTTGCGGACTGAAGGGTCCCAGGTTCGATTCTGGTCAAGGGCATGTACCTTGGTTGCAGGCACATTCCCAGTGGGGGTTGTGCAAGAGGCAACTGATCGATGTTTCTCTCTCATCGATGTTTCTAGCTCTCTATCACTCTCCCTTCCTCTCTGTAAAAAGTCAATAAAATATATTTAAAAAAAAAAAAAGCTGTGGTACCCATTTCATTACCCAATGAAATGCTACTTGGCCTTAGAAAAGAAAATCTTACCTTTTGAGACAGCATAGATGGACCTAGAGAATATTAAGCTAAGTGTAATAAGCCAGAGAAAGATAAGTACCATATGATTTTACTTTTATGTGAAATCTAGTGAACAATAAAGAAACAAAATAGAAACAGACTTACAGATTCAGAGAACAGACTGACAGCTGTCAGAGGGGAGGGGGCTAAGGCTAGGTAAAAAAGGTGAAGGGATTAAGCCTCAAAAAAACCTCATAGACAACAAACAGTTTGGTGGTTACCAGAGGGAAAGAGTTATCAGAGGGAAAGGGGTATGTGGGGAGGTGGAAGAGCAGAAAGGGGATAAATGGTGATGGAAGGAGACTTCACTTAGGATTCTGAATACCCAATACAATATACAGGTGATATATTATAGAATTGTATACCTGAAACCTATATAATTTTATTGATAATGTCACCCCAGTAAATTCAATTAAAAAAAAGGGAGGGGAATGGGAAGAGGCTGCTTAGAAAGAGGAGATGCAGAGCATTTCATAGTTTATCTGGACACAGTAAGAGTTAGCCCCCTGGTTGGCAAACGGTGGCTCTCGAGCCACATGCGGCTCTTTGGCCTCTTGAGTTTTTAGCAAAGGCCAACTTAGGCGTATCCTAATTAAGTTAATAACAATGTACTTACCTATATAAGTTTAAAAAAATTGGTTCTCAAAAGAAATTTCAATCGTTGTACTGTTGATATTTGGCTCTGTTGACTAATGAGTTTGTCGATCATTGATGTAAGCCTATACTGAGTGTTCACTAGGTGTAAGCACCGAGCCTCCACCTCTGCTGGAGTCTCCACAACAGCTTAATATCCATGTGGGTATCAACTATCATTATCCCCATTGAACATATAAGGTAAATGAGGCACTGCAAAGTCACACAATTAGGAAATGGTGAATTGAAGTGTGTCTGACAGCAAAGCCTCATGACCACCTTAAAATAAAATAAAAAAGTTAAATATATATATATTTGAGTAAGTATGTGTATATGTGGGGAGGAGGTTATAGGTCACAGTTCTTCACAAATAACCTTTATGCTTGCCTCTTTATAGCCCAGTGAGAGGACGAGCCCTGGCAAAGGAGGACCCCCACTTCCTTTATTAAGTCACCTAAAGTATAATTACATTTAGCATATAACTAGAGACAAAAGTGCTACCTCTCTATGTGACTCTGGGCTCTTGACAATGGTAAGATGTTCAACTTGTGAGCAATTATTTAAACAGCACTTTGCATGCATGACTGACTCAGCACTGCAATAAGAAACACGAGAACATGTAATTTTGGGATGGAATGAACCTGAGAGGCCATATAATTCAACACCTTAAATTTTGCAGATGAGGAAATGAAGGGTTGGAGAGGTCCTGATATTTTCCTAAGATCTCTGAGCCAGGAGCCCAATGCCCTGCTTCCTGGTCTTCTGTCATTATAGAGAGCAGGGCTGGGAGAGCCTCCACCTTGTCTGTCCTGTGCAATCATCTCATAACCGCAGGAAAACACTGATCACCAAAGAAATGCCCAAATCACACATTACACAGCTACAATTCCATTCTCAGGGTTCATAAAATACCCCAAGGATAGAACCATATAACCATGGAAGCACATAATACATGTATCAATGGAACCAATAATAATTTATATGCCTTTTCATTTCATGAAAACCCATGTTTTCATATTTTAATGACTTGCTCTTTCCTAAAAAAATTAAAAATACATGTTTTTCAAAGTAATTTAGATTTCATTTAAAACACATTATGAACAGTGACTTTTTTATGGGGTCCAATGTTCACTACTTTTATAAATAGAATAATTATCCTCTAGTGGTTTCTTTGGGAAGTTTCTATTTTTATATACAGAGTTTCAAGGCAAACTCATAGTAAATTTTGAACCCTCTGGAAGACATCCAAATGCTATAATAATGATTCATCCTACAACAAAATTTTGCTAAAGAATAAAGTTTTGAAATAAAAATCACAATGTTTTATAAGCAATACATATAGTTAAGCCAGGAAGTTGGTTCTGTATCTCAACTTTAAAGATGATACTAATTCAAGAGTTCTAGATTTTTGCTACAAATCTATTAATATATTCACCTCCTCTGGTTTATGATGACCTAAAGGTGCTTTAACAAGAATATAAAAATAGAGACTTCTAGGGACTTTATGGACCTACCTGGAACTTGAGGGGAGAGTATGGGGAAGAAAACCGAGTCTTATGGCTTCATGGGAAGTGGAACTCACTTTCCACGGGGCTATTTTCTGCCCTACAACAAGGACACTGCTTTCTCTAGCAATTCTTTTTTTTTTTTGTCATGCATAAATACATAAATAATAATAGCCTATCTGTACAAGGCCTGTTAAAATAATTCCACTTTCCACTATTTTAACTCATTTTTCATTTCATAAGTTCTTATTTTTCCCCTCAAGGAACCCAAGGAGAACATACTACTTATCAATCATCTGTTGCAAAAAGCCGAGTACTGACATCTGAATTACATTTAAAACAGACAGAGAGAAGAGAAGAGTATGAATCAGTCTTAGGAAAACAAGAGCAATTCTAATGATCTAAAATCACATGAGACATTAAGTCCAAGAAGTAATGAAAACCAATAGCCAACACTTTTCAAGGTGGTGGCTAGGCAAAGTCTAAAATAGGCTTTTCATGCCTCCATAGAACAGACTGACATATCTTGGGAGTGAGAGTAGGAGAGAAATTAATCAAAGAACTTATATACATATATGCATAATCAATGGACACAGACAATAGTGTGGTGAAGGCCTGAGGTGGGAAGAGAGGAGTAAAGGTGGGGGGGGGGGAGAATTGGGGGACATTTGTAATACTGTCAACAACAGAAAATAAATAAAAACAGACTATCCTAAAACATTCAGTTGCTAGTGATCAGCATTCTGCGTCCCTTCTTGTTGTCTGAATGGCATAAAAAGTGAACTAACAGGTACAGACTTCACTGTAACCATTGATTTCAGTCAGCTCTCAAAAACATCTCTATATTTTTTATTGCCAATATTATTGGCATCTCAGTTACATGATAAAACAATTCACAAGTACAAGTATAGAAGAGCTAGTTCTTTTGCATACAAATTACTAAAGAGTGCACGAATTTTATAGGCAGAATCACATTATCTTTGCAGGGTAACAGAAATCCTCTGCCACCATTTCAAATTATAGGTCACAAGCCCATGAATTGGATGCCAGGGAAAACTGCTATTCAGGAGTGGCATTGACATTTTACTTTAAAGTAAAATGCATCTCTTTGAATGGAGACATTCAAATAGTTACTGATTTCATTTTCAGTCTCTCTTATGTAAAAACATGGTAGGAACCTGCACCAGGCTCCAGACTGTACAAGCAGCAGGTGAAATGTCCATAGTTTTGGATTTTGGATGAACGCTTCAAAGTCTGCCTGCCAAACAACAGAGCTGGAGGTAAAACAGCAAGAATGGTTAATGGAAAATGCCATTTATACCTCTCTCATGGAAAATAACAAAACAGCTACTATTCACTGAGTGCTTAATGTGGAAGGCACTGTGCTTATTGCCTTAAGTGCTTTATCTTCTTATCGGAGGCCTTTGTTATTTTTAATTTTCAGCACTTTTGATCCAATCTTCCATCAAACATCATCACCTGGCAGATGGAAATATGGGACACAAGTGGGAAGGGGCAGACAGATTATAGCCTGCCAGAGTCCAGCTCTCCACCTCACAGCACCCAGTTCCCTGGGGGAAGGTTCTTGCAGCAAAAGCTAACAGCATTGCAGACACTGGGCAAACCTTTTCCTGGGTAGTCTGTATCGCTTCCTCTGTGACACGCTGACACCTCATGATGAATTGGTTAACACTGCAGAGGTATAGGGATGCCAATTTATGAATTCTCAGGGAAGACTGGGAAGCCAGGAGACATAAATTACAGATTTTTCTGGACGATTTTATATGTCCTCCCCAACCCTAAGCACGCACAGTTCTAACTTTAAAGCAATTTAAAAAAATTCCAAGTTGGGTCTTTAGCAATCACTAAAACAGAAATAGAAATTGGGTTTTAGAATCCACAGAATTGCCCTAACCGGTTTGGCTCAGTGAATAGAGCATGAGCCTGTGGACTGAAAGGTCCCAGGTTCAATTCTGGTCAAGGGCATGTATTTGGTTGCAGGCACATCCCCTGTGGGGCGTGTCCAAGAGGCAGCTGACCGATGTTTCTCATCGATGTGTCTGACTTTTATTCCTCTCCCTTCCATCTGTAAAAAAATCAATAAAATATACTTTTTAAAAAAAACCCACAGAGTTAATTAAAGAGCCTCCATGTTTGCTTTGCTGTTTGAGGCTAAGCTCCTGAGGGGAGAGTAACATAATCCCTATATTTCTCTCCTGCTTAAAAAAAACAACAACAAGCTAAGCTATATTTCTCTCCTGCTTAAAAAAAACAAAAACAAGCTAAACTCAACCTTTGGTGTACCCCATGATGACAGATATAAAGCAAATCTTATATTAATTTTAAATATATATTTAAATAATAGGAACATGGAACAACCCTGAATAATTTTTTCCAATTACGTTTCCTCATGTTTGCCTAGGTTGCTGGAAACCCAGAGAAGTAAAGCATTAATCAGAACCCATGCTGACTATCCTTAGACACCAGTGACCAAGTGACATTCCTTGATTAGACTAAAGCCCACGGAGGACAGACCAACACTAATAGTCCTTGGTTTGTCTATTATCAATACATTCTGGGCTCAAGCTGTCTTAACAATTGTTTTATTTTAAAATATTCAATATGTGAGCAATCACCACACTGTGAAATGTCATAGGTTCATGAAATATATTTTGAATAAAAGGGTTTATAAATGTCATTTATGCCCCGAGTTCCTGACAATTAAATAAGTGGTATTTGAAGTCAGCTGTGGCCCAATAGAAAATAATTCTCTTTTCTTATGAAGCAGAGATCCAATCACTGTGGAGCAAACCTATAATATACAGACAAAATATCTCTGGAAGACAAAACAAACCCATAAAATTGAGACAATTAAAAAATTATTTGTTAGTGAAATTTTATTTGTAAACAGTACAACTCCCATTCAAAGATTATACACTTTGGCATTTTGTGCTTTTATGTAAACTCATTAAACATAGGGGAGTGGACAACTTTAATTTACAATGTGTACTCAAGAATGTCTGGGTCCTAATGGCCCTACAGTTTATATAATACCTGAAGTGCTTCCAAAAACTGTTCATATTCATGAATATATTTTAATCCTCACCCTAGGATATGCTTTTATTGATTTTTTAAAGATAGAGGAACAGGGAGAGAGAGAAACATCAATGTGAGAGAGAAACATTAATCAGTTGTCCCGAACAGTAATCAAACCCACAATGTAGGTATGTGCCCTGACTAGGAGTTGAACCTACAACTTTTAGGTGCACGGAATGTTGTCCCACCAGCCAGGGCCACGTTTATGACTATCTTTAGTCTTTACCACAGCACTACAGAGTAGAGAAGTTTCCCACATCAGATAAAACCAAACACCTCTCTTGCACAGTAAGAACATTGGAAACCCTTACAAGTCCCTTCTAAAGCCAAAATTTTATGATTCTGCACCTCAGTTTCTCATCTTTATCGTGGATCTAACACTATAAGTACTTAACGGGTATAGTATAATTCATGAAAAAGGCTCATCTATGTAGCAAGAGTTTCAAGCATGAAGTAAGGACCCCTATGGGATCAATCAACTTAGTGTGCATGACAATGTGATAAACTCAAGGGATTAGGAATCTGGTGGGAAATTTTCAGAACTAAATATTCAAGTCATTTGAAAAAGTGGAGCCCTCATCTACTAAAAGTTAGAAAAGACATCATTAAAAGTGATAAGAACTTAATAGGAAGTAGATTTAAAAAATGATAATATTCAATGGTGGCTTGTGTCAAGTTTGGAGTCCGAGGTAGAAATGAAACTGTCATAACTAAAAAATATCTAGTCTGATGAAAGTTGTAACATATGTTATAATCACACTCATAATAAACTCAGAATTTCTAGAGCCACAGTTTGAGTACTCAAAAAAAATTAACCTTCCCTTCCTCTTTTCATTTCTCCCTTACCTTTTCTATTTTCTTTTCTTCCTCTTTTAATATTGGATGAAGGAGAGTCCTTCCCCCAACTCACCTTAATTATAGAAGCCAAAGAAAGTTAGACCCATACCATTTGGGGGCATGTCTTGTGACAGTTATGGAATAGCAGCTACAAACTTTCAAACCAGAGAGTTGTCATAAAGAAGAGGAAGGTTGTGCTCAGAATGGAGGAAACATCTTGGCTACAAGCCAACTTATTCCAGTAAGAATTGCTTTTAAATCCAAGCCACAAAAATCTTGATAAATGAAATAGCTTAAGCACATAGGGGTTTATTTATCTCAATCAATAAAAACCCAAATAGGCTACCCAGAGTACCAGCTCTAAGTGCCTTTAAGTAACTAAGACCCACCATCTATTCCTTCATCTCTGGCATATTAATTATCTATTGCTGTGTAACAATGTCCCACAAGAGGCCGGGTGCACGAAATTTGTGCATGGGGAGAGGGGGGTGTCCCTCAGCCCCTCTTCAATCTGGGATCCCTTGAGGGTTGGGCCTAAATGGGCAGTCGGACATCCCTCTCACAATCCAGGAATGCTGGCTCCCAACTGCTCACCTGCCTGCCTTCCTGATTTCCCCTAACGCTTCTGCCTGCCAGCCTGATCAACCCTTAACCACTCCCATGCCAGCCTGATTGATGTCTAATGCTCCCCTGCCAGCCTGTTTGCCCCTAACTGCCCTCCCCTGCAGGCCTGGTTTCCCCCAAATGCTCTCCCTGCAGGCCTGGCTAACCCACAACTGCCCTTCTCTGCAGGCCCGGTCGCCCCCAACTTCCCTCCTCTGCTGACCTGGTCACCCCTAATTGCCCTCCCCTGCAGGCTTGATTGCCCCCAACTGCCCTCCTTTGCAGGCCTAGTCCCTCCTAACTGCCCCCCCTGCTGGCCATCTTGTGGCAGCCATCTTGTGTCCACATTGGGGCAGCCATTTTGTGTGTTGGAGTGATGGTCAATTTGCATATTACTCTCTTATTAGTTTTTACAGTTCAGGAGTCTGGGAATAGTCTAGTTAGGTTCTCTGCAAGATTTCAATCAAGATGTTGCTTAGGGCTGTGTCCTTATCTGAAAGTTTAACTGGGGAAGTACTGCTTCCAAACTTACATACCGCATTTCCCCAAAAATAAGACATTCTCCGAAAATAAGACCTATTTACAGGTTTCCTTCTAAGTGAAATATAAGGCATCCCCCCCAAAATAAGCCCCCCCCCCCAGGCTAAACATGAGAGATTTGGTCCACTGATTCTGAAAGAAATGGAGTCATAAGAAATTCACCAGGAAATTCAGGAATTGGATTGTTATGATGATGTTCCAGAAGATGATGACATGATTGTCATTGAATAAATGAGTAAGTTCTTGATACTGTAGGATTCACATGTTTGTCTGGTTTGTGTTGACAACTACCGTACTACCGTACCATATACAGGTAATAAATTTCCTTTATTTTCATTGAACAATAAATGTGTACTGTATTCTTCTTCATGGAAAAATAAAACATCCCCTGAAAATAAGACCTAGCGCATCTTTGGGAGCAAAAATTAATATAAGACACTCTCTTATTTTCGGGGAAACAGGGTAGTTGTTGGCAGCTCAGTTCCTTATGGTGTGATAGACTCACTCTACACTTTTGTGCTGGATACTATTTTTAGTTGGCTAGAGATACTATTTTTAGTTTCTTTTAGTTCCTTGCCACACCTGCTTCCCTAACATGGCCACTTGTTTCATCAAAGCATCTTAGGAAGATATTATGATCTTATGTAACATATCACTGGAGTGACCATCCATCACCTTTGCTATTCTATTGGTTAAAAGCCAGTCACAGATCCTTCCCACACTGAAGGGGAGGGCACTGTGCAAGGAGCTGAACACCAGGAAGTAAGGATCATAGAAGCCCCCTTAACACCTATCTGTCCTAATCGTTGACAGAGGAGAGGGGGACTGGGAGCTATAATAGGTGAAAAAGGTGAAGGGATGAAGAAGTACAAATTGGTAGTTACAGAATAGTCAAAAAGATATAAATTGTAACATAGGGAATATAGTCAATAATATCATAATAACTATATATGGGGCCAGGTGGGTAAGCCAAATATCATGGAGACCACTCTTTAAAGTACATGACTGTCTAACCCCTATGCTGTACATCTGAAACTAATACAGAATAATACTGAATGTAAACTGTAATTGAAAAAAAAAAAAGAAAGAAAATTAAAAAACATCACCACCTGTTTGCCATACTTGACATGGGCACAAAATGGCAATTACACCTCAAGACATCCTCTCTGTCCCAGGCAGGAGAAAGGCCACGGGGAGAAATATGGCACTGGAAGACTTCCCCTTATATACTATTGGCCAGAGCTATGGTGTACTGCTTTGCCAGCTCAAAGGCAGACCAGGAACTCTGATTTTTATCTTCTCCATCATCTATATTAGAGATATCCAAGGAGGTTGTACTATGTGAGCTAACTACAGGGACTGCCATTTACTCCAAGGTGTCAAAGGAAGGCTGGAGTGTCTTGGAATGTTTTGGTAGAGGACCTGTAGATTTTGAGCAGGAAGGGAAGGATAAGGGTGACTGGGGTTTTGGGATGTCCCAAATGAGGGCTACCAGCCATGAAATGACCATAGTTGGCCCCTCATTTATTTTTCTTACCTCTCAGGCAGATGTGGCCTGGGGAAATTGTGAGAGGGTTCACATATCAGTAAGGAATGTGGTTATAAAACAATGAGATAGTTTTCCAAAGCACATAAAGAAATCAGTCTCTAATTTTCTATCCAAAGCTTCAAAAATAGTAGTGTAAGTGGACCTTCATTGTATTTACACTGCAACAGCCTTACTCTCTGAAAACCTACCAAGTGTAGATGATAGCCTTTTTTCATGTTCTAAAGAAACTTAAAATTCTTGTACAAAAAAGTCATGAAAATGAAAGATTTAACTGATTATTTTCAAAATTGTTTTTAATAATCATTATTTCTTTATGTGAATTTTCTCTGCATGTCCTTAGCATTTCAATTTAAAACTAATCACTTACCTTAAGCTTTGGCACAAAAAGCTCTCAATTTAAATGGGCCACACTGTGAAAACATCAACTTTCACTCATTTCATGCCAGAAAGAAGTTAACTTGGCTAGAACTTTTCACCAATGTGTTGGCGCTGCCTCAAGAACAACTTTCCTAAATACTTTATAACGATGAAAGAAAATCATATTATCTTCTTGTTGTATGCTTTTTGGATGTGAAATTGTTATTTCAAAAACTAGGCTCAATCTTGCTTGTAATATTTTTTCACTTTACTGCACAGTTTATTATTTCTTGATGAAATCAAGTCAAATCTAGCCATATCAAGGTACTTTATGAAAAACTAGGATATTCTGTCGGTTTGAGAGATGAGTGGCAACACAATAGACTCTTGTAATTCAGTTCTGAGGCTTTTTAAAAACTTAATTTTCCAAGAAAAGCATAACAGAATCTAACCTAATAGAGTAATATGCAAATTAACATCACTCCGCTAAACAAGCAACACCCACCAGCCATGTCCACCAGCCAATCAGCGTGAGTATGTAAATTAACCCAACAAAAATGGCGGTTAATTTGCATATGTGGAGGGAGGGAGGGAGAGTAAAGACTGAAGACAGCATAGAAAGAAGAGGGAGGAAAAGTGGAAAGCAAGGCTGCTGCGGCTGCTGAAGGGAAAACACTGGCAACACGTGCAGGACGGGGCAAGGCGAGGTGCACAGTGGTGGAGGTGGCAACAGTGGGAGGCAGGGGGGGCAGCGGGTGCAGTGGGTGTGGTAGGTGCGGTGGGTCAGGCATGGGAGACGAGGCGCACAGCGGTGATGGCAGCTCCTGCAGCCGCAGAGATGTTGCTGCCACCCCGCCTGCCACAGTGGGAGAGGTGGGGGTGGCAAGAGGGAAGCCCGCCAGAAGTCTTACAGGAATATTCCTGCAACAGGTGCCTAGTTTTAAGTAAATTTCTTTAGCTTTCACTCTATTGAAATATTTCAAGTTTATTAGTATTAGTGCAAGTAGACTGAAATACAGTTATATATTCTCTGTCTTCTGAAATGTCAACACTGACTGTCAACCCTATTGCTAAAGCTCTGAGCAGCATCCAGACAGTATTATTTTGGAGCACGAGATCTGTTAAACCTGCTACCAGCTTTCCACCAGGTAGAAACAATGGAACACTTTGAAGGACTAAGAGTGCCACAGTGAGAGGAATAAGAGACTGTAAAACAAGAGAGGGCATGATGTTCTGAGGCAATGAAATGGAAGATTTTAGAGTAGGAGGCATGTGTGAACCTATTCACCTGCAGTTCCTGTTTTGTACAAGGTAAGAGATTTAGTTGACAATTCATTTTGATTTCATACCTTGATGGCTTTTCTCAGCTCCTTATTTTTGACATAAACAGGTCAAAGGGACTCAGAGTAAGCTGAAGTGAGTTCTGATGTCTCCTAACATCAGTAATCAGCTGGACCCTGGAGGACTTTGTTTCTCAAGATCCTGCGTTTAAAAGGGGAATGAAAATGACATTTCAGCCGAAACCGGTTTGGCTCAGTGGATAGAGCGTCAGCCTGCAGACTGAAAGGTCCCAGGTTCGATTCCGGTCAAGGACATGTACCTTGTTTGCAGGCACATACCCAGTAGAGGGTGTGCAAGAGGCAGCTGATCGATGATTCTCTCTCATCGATGTTTCTAACTCTCTATCCCTCTCTCTTCCTCTCTGTAAAAAAAAAAAAAAAAAAAAAAAAATCAATAAAATATATTTTAAAAAAAGAAAAAGTAAAGAAAATGACATCTCAGACATAAGATGCTGATGATGTAGTGATATCTCAGCAAGTTAAAAACATTTTTAGATAGTGCTAGCACCTCTTGGATAACTTTCCTCTGAGTCTTATGAGGTCAGTCACCTCTTCCTGGCCAGCTCTTCTACTAACCAGCATTCAAGTAGGCTCCCATTCTAATATCATTTCCTTATTTAAAAACAAAAAAAAGATTTTTATTGATTTCAGAGAGGAAGGAAGAGGTAAAGAGATAGAAACATCAATGATGAAAGAGAATCATGATCGACTCCCTCCCACATACCCTCTACTGGGGATTGAGCCCACAACCTGGGCATGTACCGTGACCAGGAATGGAACCGTGCTCACCTCTCATAGCTCAACACTCAACCACTGAGCGACACTGACTGGACTCTGATATATTGTTTTTTAAAATATATTTTTATTGATTTTAGAGAAGAAAGAGGGAGAAAGAGATAGAAACATCAATGACGAGAGAGAATCATTGACCGGCTGACTCCTACGCTTCCCCTGCTGGGGATCGAGCCTGAAACTGAGGCATCAAACCTTGACCGGAATCAAACCTGGGACCCTTCAGTCCGCTGGCCAAGGCTCTATCCACTGAGCCAAACCAGCTAGGGCTTGTTTGTTTTTTTAAAGAAAGAGTGGAAAGGAGGGGAAGATACATATAATAATGCTGTTATCATTTTGGACACTGATATAACAGGTCTATTCAGACTTCATTTAAATTTAAATTTGCAAATGTTCCTTTTGTAGGAGAAGACTTAGTGTATCATACTGTAATGACATTCAGCTTCACTTTAAAATGTAGCTAATTTAGATCATTTCAGAAAAATTGACAACAGTTTCTTGTTACAAAGAGCATAAATGAGATGGTTTATAGTTTTTACTGGGCTAAAGTTAATCACTTGTGTTAATAATTCTTGATCCTTACATAACACTTAGCTTCAGTATAATTAGTACTTTTTATTACAAATGTTCAAAACATTTCTGTAAGCCAGGAAGGAGACAGGGAGGGGAGGGAGGGAGGGAGAGAGGGAGGGAGGGAATTTGTGTGTATTTTCCCGGCTATCCAATATTGGCAAGCAGCTGAAAAACAAGGCAAAGTCCCTTCAGGGCAGATGTTTCTATGGAGACCATGGCACAGGCCAAAGGTTCATGACAAAGGTACAAGGATGGAGACTATTCATACTGATGTGGCTGAAGTGAGAATCTAGCAGTAAATGCAAGTGTCCAGGGGCAGTAGAGTCCAGGGCTTGGCCACAAAGTGTCCTGTGGGGATGATACTACTAGAATCAGTATTCAAAGGAGATACGTCTTGGTGGGTGACCTTGGCCATGCCTTGATTCCCTTGGTTCCTACTGTTTTTCAGGACTTCTCATGTCTCTTCTTTGAGTCTACGAGCTACCCAATATTCTAAAGATGCTTTATTTCAGTTAAGTTGTTCCAAGTTGATATTTATTTTTGGCATCCAGAACGTTGACACCCCACCCCCCCCCCCCCCCCCCAAAGTGTTTGGTGTAAACATTTTGTTGAAAAGGATGGCTGGTGCCAGAAGAAGGGAATCTCTGGGGTTTAAGTCTGCTCAAGGAACCTGAGACCCACTTGCCTTTGAGGACATCAGCCCAGATGTGGATGCTTTGCCTCCCTGCCAGGACTTCTGGTGTAAAGCTCTGTTGCTCTCTAAAGCACAAGATGTCTAATCCCTAGTCACCCTTCAAACCTCAGCTGACCTGTTACTTCAAATGGGAAGTCTTTGAAGGCTTCCTGCCCTCTGTTCTGGGATGGGTCCTCTCTCTTGGTGCTCTTAGCATACCCTGCCCACACCTCACTGTGTTCATCACACTGTCCCTTGGTGGCCAGATTCCCACAGACTGGGGGCACCTTTGAAGGGAACCTGGGCTATTTATCTCTTTATCCCCAGACCTGCCATAGGGCTTGGAGCATAGTGGACACTCAGTAAATGTCTGTTGAATGAATCATGCAGACTGATATCTTAAAAATATTCAGAGCAATGCATTACATGTTTTAGACTTCTATTTCCTTACAGCTGGTTCCTACCATTACTGAGCTGGAAAACTACCTACTGTGCCATTGTTTCAGGTGTTTTTTGCTCAGTCTGGATTGACACTAAATTCTTTTACATGGGTGGTCTTTTTGTATAAGGACAGGTACTGACTATAGGATGTCTATGCTATAAGAGAACTCAGGGACCATGTGCCACAAACTAATACTTTTTAGAACAACACAACTGAATCTAACAATTCTGATTCACATGATTGTAGTCACTCAGTTGGTTGGAACCCACATCTGTGATCTTGAATCTAGTCTCCAATTTCCAGCCTAGTCCCTTGATTCACAAATAGTCCAATAGTCAGTCCCGCATTCTTTCTTCACAGGAATAAGGGCAGATACAATCTCCTTTTAGCTTTTTCTTGTTTAGACCAAATTAATCTTTGCCTTTCTCTGTCTTTCCTCCCCTTCCCTCTTCTGGCATCTAGTTATGCCTAATTCTCTAAAGGATTTTAGGAAGCTGCCCAATAGTCACTATTTCTCCAGATTTCCACCCAAAGTAGATATTGTTCAGAAGATACCTTTGACTTCATTGGGTTTTGGGAACAAAAGCCCTCATTAGTACTAAAAATATGAACATCTGCCTAGAGTGCCAATTGGGATAGAAATATCCCTCAGAAAGTCTTGATCACAAGTCTGTTAAAAGATTCATTTTCTGTCTGGCCAATGTTGCTCAGTGGTGGAGTGTCTACCTATGAATCAGGAGGTCACGGTTCAATTCTTAATCAGGACACATGTGCAGGTGTGGGCTCAATCCCTCATAGATATGTGCAGGAGGCAACTGATTGATGATTCTCTCTCATCATTGATGTTTCTATTTCTCTCTCCCTCTCCCTTCCTCTCTGAAATCAATATAAAAAAAGATTTTCTCCACCCGGCATTTATGTAGCTTCTTCTTCTCTCTTGGACTGCCCTTTCTAGAGGGACTCAGGGAGTCTCAGGGAATCTGATTTAAGGTTCCTATATGTATTGTTCCAGGTATGAACACCAAAGTATTTTGAGAAGCTCATTGTTGTGTCAACAACAAAATATCAGTCGGATAAGCTATTCTTTTATGGTTTCTAAAAATCACAACTGTGAATTTCTAATCATTTTCCAGAGCCTTCAAAATACAGAAGTGTGAGATTACTTACATAAGTATTCCCATACAGGCGGGGTGATCATTGAAGTCTTTCAGCCTGAGGGCCTCTGCGAACTAACAGAGATCATCCTGCTACATCCTTCCTACATAATGAGATTGATGTGATCCTGATTTGAAAGATAGAGAGAGTGAAGCTTGCCAAAGTTAAGTAACTTATCCAAAAACATTACACAGCCTCTCTCTTGCTGTATTTCTCCTGTCTTGGAATGTGAACCGAGGCATATCCACACCCATGCTCTTCCCCACTCTACCACTGGCCTCTGATGTTGAACACAAGCAATGGCTGGGGCTTCCAATGTTTGCTCAATTATTAGACGGGAGCAGCCCTGGATCTCAGGTGACACACACATGCTGAGTCGCTGTCCTTTTTTCTTTCCCTTCACACAGAAATGATACCAGGCTCAGGCCTAGAGAACACAGACAGTTGCCCTTCCAAGTTCTAGTAAAAGAACAACTCCCATATTTCAAGCCATTTCACTTTTGGCTCTTGTACTCTGGGGGTGGTCTATTTCTTTAGAGGAATCCTTTCTTCATCTGTCATGACAAGGATGTCCTAGATTTGGTTTTGTCTTCTTTTTGGCAGTTTGTGAGGTTATGCAATGGGATAAAATGAGATGGGGGGTTGGGAGGGGAGGCATTGTTCTCTACTGGACTTTTGTATCATTTTACTATTTTTGGCAGGATGAAATTGATTCAGAAGATGGTTGCCCTTTCCCCCTAACATAGCTCATCTTCCAAAAAGAAAAATAACATTTATAAAAATGGAGGGAGGGAAAAGAAAACTTAAATCCCAAGAGTAGTTGCATCTGAGTATAGTTCTGCTAGAAATAAGGCCACCTGTTGATTCAATCCTCTTGAAAGAAAATGGTTACTCCTTTTGCCTGGACAGGTTCTGGGAAACGTGAACAGTAACAAGAAAAAAAGAAAAGAAATTTGGGAAAACTCCATGATAGCTCCAACAAGCGTTTTGTGAGCAGAAGTGACAAGTCACCGTGACACGAGATCTCTGCAGGGCAAGTAAACAGGAGCCTTTTCTGCAACACTGGGCCTACATGAAAGAATTGGACAAGTTCGGCTGAAATGGATTCCATCCATCTTAACGAGAAATAGAGATTATCACGAGTCCAGATAATTAGTCTAAATGGGGCAAAGACATCTCCCCAAACCTGAACATAAAATAAAAATCCCAAGATGATAGTCTATATAAAATCATAGCTAAGAATATTACAGAAAATATAGTACAAATAATCTACTTACCCAAGTAAAACTTTGCTTTATCTTACTTAATCCCTAAATAAAATTCTTCTAAACTTTAATCTGAGCTTTAAATTTCTTTGTAACTACTGCTATTCTTTTTTAGTATATTTCAAATTCATCTTGCCACAGACTCATCTATTATTCAGCGCAGGCGAGATCTGAGTTAAGGCATGCTCACTGTGAGGAATACCAATAGCAGGTAAGTGTCAGAGAGCATAGAATGAGGAAAAGTTGGTCAAGTTAAAAAATATGTTGCATCTTTAACTTCTGTTGCCAAATCTTCCAATGATTCTTAAATCCTATGTAACAGGGGTCCTCAAACTTTTTAAAGTGGGGGCCAGATCACGGTCCCTCAGAGAGCTGGAGGGCCGGACTATATGAACTACTAATTCCTACTGTAACACCTCGGCTGCGCTCACTGCCCAAAAAACCTGGCGGGCCAGATCAGACTCCTCTGCGGGCCGCATGTGGCCCGCGGGCCGTAGTTTGAAGATGCCTGCTAGTATGTAAGATGACTATATAAATGCACAAGGATGTAGCATTGACAGAAAGTACCTGTATTTAAAGGGTGCTTGGTGAAGATCATGGATAGACAGCACTGGCAACTGTTGTCTTACAAAAACACAACCAGATGAATCCTAAATTGAAATGACAGTGTATTCCAGGCCACTTCATCCTAGATTGAAATCTGCTAAATCAAGGCCTCCCAGTTGTCAACTACTCACTATCCAACCCCAATGCTATCCCCTACATACACACCAGCTAGGAGGACATGCCCCTCAGTGGGAGGCTTGTCAGCAGCGCAGTGACAACCACATGTGTGTAAGGCTCTCATAAGGCTTTTCTATATAGTTTACCCTCGAACAATGCATAGATTAGGAGTGCCACTTCCTCCTCCCCCGATGCAGTCAAAATCTACATATCACTTTAGACTCCTTAAAAGCTAAACTTCTAATAGCCAACTGTTGACCAGAAGCCTTATTGATGACATAAACAGTTGATTAACACATATTCTTACAATAAAGTGGGCTAGAGAAAAGAAAGTCATGAGGAAGTGAAAATACATTTACTGTATTGAAAAAAATCAACATGGGGAGGGGCATAAGTAGGTTTACTGTTGTGAGTACATGAAACAGTTTATTCTTATATTATCATTAATTACTGCGTTATAGTCTCCATATAAACAACTTTTCATTCATTCACAACAAAAGTAAATCTACTTTTGTTCACCCAGGATAAGTGGACGCATACAGTTTCAGACCTTGTTTTTAAGGGTCAGTTATATAAATTATAACATAAAAACAGACTGATTTTTCCTATCTGTCATTTTCCATTCCCTTAAATATTTAAATATAAAAGTCTCCTCTGCAAAGAAAAATCAGTGATATTATAAGCACACCAGGAAGATAGTAACATGGCTGAAATAGGGAAAAAATGTTCCAGTAAAGTGTGAAATTAAGCCATTATGTCTCAACATTACGAGTTTTACAATCGTCTAATTTAAATTCTTCTTTCCTACTGCTAAGGAAATATCTTCTAGAGCCCATAGAGGAAACTCAAGGTACAGAAATGTAACAGGGGCCCTCCCATTGAGGAAACTGTCCAGGGAGAGAGGCACAGTTATGAATGATATATACCTATCTTATAACCAGAGCATGTCTAAAGTTCTTCTTGTTTTTGGTTTAAAATTTAATAATACCTGAGTACCATAGGTGATTGTATAAGTAGTAATGAACACTGTCTTGATATTTTCAATTTAGGAAACTGGTTTCTCTCTAAGGTTGTAGATGTACAAATTATCCCTGTCATCATGAAAATCAATATATACTAAGTGAAGTGGAATATGGAGAAAAAAGCTCTTACGGTCATTTCTGGAGGCATCAAAAATATTCATAATGAAGAAAGTTAATAGTAACAACGTGGAATGGCCCCAGAAGCTGTCAGGCTTTGCTGTAATCTGCTTTCACGAATGTAATGATTGAATCAGAGATATACAGGTGATCCAAGAAAGTGAAATATTTTGTTCCTGTTTGAATTACATTGCTTTCTTAGCCATAAAAATTGAATGAGAATCACTGTGCCCAACTGGGCTTTGAAACACATGTTCCCTCCTAACTCCATGCATTAATTTATGTTATTTTCTTTCCTAGAAAATATTGTATTATTTCTACATAAAGCCCTGCTTTTCAAGTTCAGGGGTATATCTAAACAGTCACCATACATGAGCTATGGTCTGTATATTGCTGTGTCAGCAGCTTTAAGTAAATATGCAATTAAAATAAAGACTGATGCCTAGTAATTACCTTTTTGAGTTATATACACATAGATTACACAAGAGCAGAATGCTTAGCTTTGGGATTATAAGTCATTTGGGTTATGATTTCCCTCTTTGGGAAGTGAGCTCAGAATTTTAATTTTATAAATATGGTTTAATACACAGAATTTTTAGAATGCTATCTAATTTTCAGATTTCCAGCCCTTTTCAGCTCATGGCACACATAAACAAATGACTACATTTCTGCAGCACACCAAGATATATATATATATATATATATATATATATATATATATATATATATATATATATCTTTTTTTTTTTTTTTACCACAATCTGACAGAAAATAGGTACAATGTTGATTCATTCACACTGGATTGCTATTGTTGTGTTGGCTATTGTAATTTCTTATTTGACAACCTAAAGGATAAGATGTCAGTGGACCTAACTAAATTGTCAGGTATTGCATGGTTTAAAAATTCTTGCAGTCTTGACTTGTAGCCTCATCAACCACTAACAAGCAAAATAAAGAATAAGTAAACAAAGTATAATGAATTAGTCAATTTCGTACATGACCATAAAAACCACATGCCTAGTGCATAATAATTTTTCAAGGTCCAGTCAACAGCTAGCTATCTGTATTTCCTCAAGTACCAAATGACCCAGTGATCACCCAGCCATGGAAGTATTGAGTAGGAATCAGCTTAGAATTAGTGGGGATGGTCCAGACTTTTTAAGGCTCTGCCTTAAATTCTCAGAGGAGGAAGCAAACTGAAAAGAGGGACAGGGGCAGATCAATCTTCTCTCCCCACACACTTTCCTAGGACCAGAATTTAGGGTTCATTGTGATCCTGGAGTACTAATGAATGGAGTAAAAGATACTCTAGTCTAAGTAATGAGTAGCTCTGATCATATCAATCTGGACATCCTATGTTGTTCCTGATAATGGTGGGAATAACTACTTTTAATTCTCACTTGTCCAAATCAAAGAATTATAGATACCTAAAGCTTTTATTTAAAAAAAAAAATGTTTCCCACATGAATTTGAAAAGAATTTGCTAATATCTAGCTGTCCATCATTCTCTAGGATTAAATAATACCAACATTAAGTTAGGAATCAGTTTGAGCTCCAGCGTATTTTCAGGCTTCAAGAATTGTGTGTGTGTGTTGGATGCTGCCAAACTGTGTTTTTTCTTTTCCAACAGCTGCTACCTACAGCTTTCATATCTGTTTCCCTGGTGTGCCCATTAGAAAAGTTGCTACTTTCTCCAACTGAAATGAGATTGTAATGAATGTGACAGAGACAGATCACATGCCTAATGAAAGTGCTGCTTCTCCCAGGTAAGCTGACAACACAGCTTTTAATGAACATAATTAGAAGCGAGGTGCCAATCCTCCCCTCCAAAAGGCAGGTCACAAGGGAGATGATGATTGTTATCTAGCCGTTTCCTAATGGAGTGACAAGGAGGCCACCTGCACCGGGAGCTACCTTGAAGAGAGGCTGCTAATTGCCACCCACCATTCACCCAAGGACGCATGACTAACAGACTCAAATGACAATCACGGAGGCAGTTTGGTGAGGAGGAAGATTCCGAAGCACAGCTCTCCCATCAAATGAGACAGACGTGCAAAGAAAGACATCGACTCTGAGCAAGAAGCAAACAGGCACATTCAGGTGATTTAAAGGAATTTTTTTACATTTACAGTTTGGGGTTTAAAAATATCTTGCATCCGAATTGAAAATACAACACTAGCCTTTGCATATGCCTGGGAGTTGAAGACTATTTAAAAAAAAAAATAGAATTCTACAAAACAAACACAGTCCGAATAAAACATCAGATAGTTCCAAGTTCATTTTATACACTTAAAAATACTTTTCTGGACTCTTGAGTCCTTCATTTTTTTCTGTGCCTCACTGTACAAAAAAATAAGTCTAAGTTGGTTGTACTTATTTCAAAATGTTTTGCCGTTTAAAAAGCACATCTTGTTGAAGCTCTCATTAACTCCCTGGGAGGCCTTGGTCAAGTCGCTTTACTTCCTTATCTGTAATGGCAATGACCAGATGAGACCATTCCTGAAGTTGCCTCTATATCCATCATTCATGATCCCCAGTGAGGAAGCCTTCTGTGTGTCGGCTGTCCTTTCATCTCCCTATCCTGAGGCCTTAAGGCCATGGATGGGGCAGAGACTTGAAAAATATGAACGATGTTGAGAGGGGAAGTCCCCTCCCTGTCTCTGCACTCAGGTAATGGACAGCAGGTAGGTGCCTCTCTCACCATCACTACCAGTCCTTCATCTCCACTGAAATTAGTCTTATCTCACATTTTCGCAAAAGCTTAGATCAAAGATTTCTAAATATTTCACTTTAGACTTGAAGTCAGAGCCACACAGAAGTAAAATAGCTTAGAAGTGCTTCATTAGGGATGATTTACAATGTGGTCTTGGCGAAGATGATTACAAAGATAAAAAGATCCTTCCATCTTGACAAAATTTAGCCCTAAAATATGTAAGCAGAATCAGACTGGTGGCAAATCTTGTGAGTGCTTTTTAAAAAATGGAATGAGTGCATTATTTGAATCCATGAATAATATATGCTCACTGGAGAAGAGTTAAGAAAAAGAATAAAAATTAAAACAAACAATGAGGTTGTTAAGAGGTCAGACTCAGGATCATAAAAGACTTCAGGCTGGAAAATCAGCACCTATGCCTTATGGCTGTCTGGTCTTGGTCAAGATACTTCATACCTCTAAGTATTACCTTCCTCAGCTGTAAGGAGAATATAAATTCTGTATGAGAGGAGTTTTGTGAGGACTAAACCTAATGATATAATTAAGGCAAGGATACAGTTGCTGGCACATATCAAGTGCACCTGAGGAGGTAGTTGTTCTTGTTACTGTATTTTTAGTAGCCACTATGCTCTCACTGATAATTTTATACTGATACTAGAGGCCCAATGCACAAAATTCATGCAAGGGGCTCAGCCCATCGCAGCCCCAGCTCCTCAGGGCCCCACTCACTGGTTGTTTTGGAAGGTCGTTCCACCGTCCAGTCTAATTAGCATACTAGCTGTTTATTTCATAGGATTAACAAAAATGGCTGAGATAAAGCTATCTCAAAGTTCTCAACATTCTGGCATTTATAAGACTCTTGTACACATGGGTTATTTTCCATTGTTTTAGTCACTGAAATAACAAGTGGATTGATTTTTATTTTTTGCAAATCCCTGGGAAGACAGAATTAAACGCTATGCGCTATTTGGCAGGAGTAGGTACTGCCTCGGGGAATATTAGACTGGTGCTGCCAACTGATACATCAGTATTGCGAGTAGACACGTAATCCATCAACTAATTGAATGCCTACTATACCATTACCTCACTAGTTGTTTTCACATACATGTCATTTGATCTGATAATATATCTTTCTAAAATCTTCCAAACACTCTACATTGCATGCTCAAAAACTACCAACTTTGCAGTTAGATGGAGAAGGGCCTCTATGATCTAACTCTTTCTCTTCCCTTCACAATCCTTAGGCACTGGTCAAAATTATCTTCTTCTGGGTAGACTCTGCTGTATCCCTGTTAATAGTCTATTGTTTAGAATATATTTTCTTGACCCGCCTCCTTACTGACAAAGCTTACATACAGCTTAGCTCCATTGCTTTTTTATGCTGCCTTGTCTACTCTGAATTTGTTAAGCAGGCTTACCTCTTTTATGGGATTGATTACCTCCTACTTCTTTTATAGTTTTTTTGTGTGCATTTATCTCAATTGTTTTATAGGTGATAATAAGGTCATTGGGAGTAGAGAATCTGTCTGGAAATGTCTGCCATTCAAATGGTATCGCTTAGAAAAGGAAAACCCCTGAACATGTGTACTGAATTAATTTTGTTTGATCCTCAAAAAATTTACTAGTTTGGTGGGAAAGTGTTACTAAACTTACTTTAGCAGGTGGGGAAACTAAGGCTTGAAGAGGGTGGGAAGAGATGGGTCCTCAACTCCATGACCTGGTGAGATGGACTAAAGAAGATCTTTAGATTCCTAATCTAATAATGGTCTTTTTGCTCCATGACACCGCCTTGCTCTGCACTATGATTGACAGGACAGGTGACGTTACTGAGTGAGTGTAAGGATGGATCCCCAAGTTAGGACTAAGACGCACAGAGGAGAGTTTGGAAAGGGGCTGGCCTCACTGTCCCAGAGAATTATAGCTGAGAACTCAAACAGAATTGGACACAATCAGGGCAACACTGCTACATGAAAATACCAGAGTTGTCCTCTATGGTGGTTTTTACGTACTATTTACTTAAGTCTTCATTTATGTTGCCTTGTCTCCTTTAATGAGAAGCTCCTGAGGGTAAGGGCTGATTTTTACACACATTCATATCAGAAGCCTTGTAATAGACAATCCACGTGTGTTCCATGCACTCCCTTTGTGCAATTACATGTATTTCGAGGAGAGAACCAACATTGCAAAAGAAAAGAGAAATCTAGTAAAAGTAAATTCATGTCAGTTGACGGGGGCAAAAGGAAAATTTTCTTACTGGCTATGATAAGGAGGGAGGAACGAATTAGCAACACAATACTAAACATGCCTCACATATTGGGAGAATTTATTTTAACGTCCCAATGACGAAGAAATTGTGGTTGCTCACTTACCCTGCACAAATGAGTTGTGTCCCGAGAACCAGAGAGAGGCATACAGCATGATGCCCCTGTTCTCCCCTAGCGTTCCTCACCCAAGGGCTGGCTTTAAGGCACATGACATGGATAGTCACTGTATAAAGTCACGTGTGCTTAGAAGGACTCCACACTTACTTTAATTCTTCACTATCACCATCTGGACATTTTTGGATCAAGTACCACACCTTTCCATTTCATCCTGCATCCTGAAAATCCTGTAGCCAGTCCTCTTTACCACCCTCCCAAGCCTGTGGGTACCTTGCAATTTGAGCTTCCTTCTTCCCAATTGGCTAGGGTGAGTGGGAAAAACAACCTTGCTCTCTCTTTAGGCCTCGCTACAGAAAGCACTGTTCTGAAGAGATTCTGAGAAATAAAAAGATCATAACACCATGCAAAGGTCACCAGTTTTTCCAGAAGTGGATGTCTGGGAGTCCAGAAGAAATCATATGAGTGGCAGTACTGGAAATCACAAATCTAGGTTTCCTGTAATATTTTTTTTAAAGTATTCATGACAGGATACAGTAAAAGATTAGCCCTTAAGTGTTGTGGGAACCTTCTCATTATATCCAAAATGGCCAGAATCTTATTAGTATGATGTGTCTGGCTTGAGCTCTTTGTCTTGAAAACAAATGAGAAGCCTTAAAGGAAAAGAAACAAAAATAATTAAAAGAGTAGAAAATGGGATCCATTAAACATATTAACGACCTTATATTGCATTCTCAAGAAAAGCCTGAAGTTCACAGCTTCCACCAAGTGTCTGAAGAACTGATATTTGGGCAATTATTTTCCCAGTTTTGCACAAGGGATTCTGTTTGACCAGGCTGGGTGTGAGGTTATGAGAACTGGCAGTGCACTTCGTGGCAAGAAGCACTGTGTCCTCAACACGGGAGAGGCAAAGCCATCAGAAAGGGAGCCCAGTGTGAGCCTCTGAATCGAAAAAGGACAACAATGTCAACTTGGGCTGAAACCGGTTTGGCTCAGTGGTAGAGCGTCGGTCTGCAGACTGAAGGGTCCCAGGTTCGATTCCGGTCAAGGGCATGTATATTGGTTGCGGGCACATCCCTGGTAGGGGGTGTGCAGGAGGCAGCTGGTTGATGTTTCTCTCTCATCGACTTTTCTAGCTCTCCATCCCTCTCTCCTCCTCTCTGAAAAAATCAATAAAATATATTTTTAAAAAAACCCACATGTCAACTTGGAATATTCATTTCTAAATTTATTATCATAATTAGCTGGTGAGAAGTGAGTTAAAAGGATCAGTGAGGTTAAGCAAGGGAGAAAAACATTAAACCAGACACAAAAGAACAAATATTTTATGATTCTGCTTGTATAAGGTACCCGGAATAGGCAAATTTATAGAAACAGAAATAAATAGTGATTGGGGAAGAGGGAAAATGGCAATTATTGTTAATGGGTATAAGGTTTCTATTTGCGATGATGAGAAAGGGCTGGCAGTGGTTAGATACTGTGATTGAACAACATGCATGTATTTAATGCCACTGAATGCTTATAGTAGTTAATTTTATTATGTATATTTTATCACACCACAAAAGTGATGAGAGAGAGGAGGGGAAGGGAGGGGGGAGGGAGGGAGAGGGGGGAGAGAGAGGGGGAGGGAGAGAGAAATTAAGACTATAACAGAGCCCACTCCTGGTTCAGTTGTCCTCAAGTCAACTCCACCTCCATCCTCTCTGTGTTCTGGAACTTGCCACCTATGTTCTCCCGTTTGTTGCAGGGTGGGTTTCTAGTGCTTGAAATCTAGAATGCTAGCCCAACTCTAAGGAAAATCTTCCCATAACTTATAATGACTCAAAAAGAACTCCACGTGCATGCCTATTTCAAAGTGAAGGTTTTCATCCTTTCAGAACTCAATGCCTCTACCTGCAGGTTAATTTGGAGGCAGAGACCATGCCCCTTTCTCTAACACAACACCTAAGCCCTACGACAATGCTCTACTGTTACACACAGAGAGAGTCCTCTGTGCAATACAAAGACTAATTTTGCTATTTGCTTATCAGTTTCCTGATTCCACATCCTCACTGCATGGATGTCTAAATAAATTCCTTAAAAAAGAAAAGAAAAGAAAAGAAGAGAAGAGAAGAGAAGAGAAGAGAAGAGAAGAGAAGAGAAGAGAAGAGAAAAGAAAAGAAAAGAAAAGAAAAGAAAAGAAAAGAAAAGAAAAAAAGAAAAGAAAAGAAAAGATATCCTATGCTCTCAATATCCGCCTTGGTTTTGTATAGTCTCCCACTTAAAATACCCATCACCTTGTTGGCCCCCACACTGCCAAGGCACACCTTGGTCTCTTGGCCATTCTCGGCAATTATTAGGATTCAACCAATTTTAAGGCCACAAAATCACTGGGTAAAAGGCTGACATTTCCTACATCCATCACTCGCATCTATTGTGCCACAACCTTCAAAGAGCTCTGAATATTAATAGAAGCTGGAGACACTCATGATTTTAGTTGCATTGTTGTTCTGTCCTTAAAAATTAGCACTTTCATCTCACCTTTAATAGAGTATAATTTAAGGTACTGACTAGGAAAGGACTTGACAGGAAAAAAAAAATTACTCAAAACCTTTTACTCTGCCTGCCCTGGGGTAAAACATCTCAGATTTCAACCTGCCAACCTTTCAAGCCCTTAAACATGTAAAAGCTAAGCACGCTTCAAAATGACATGTAATGGATGCCCCAGAAATCTATTTTTAACAGCCGTGTAGTGTTTATCTGGTTCATGTACACATACACAAAGGTTTTCTAGGCTACAAACTAACCAAGATAGTTTATTTGGGTCTCTGCTGCCAGTGACGCTTGGAAAATAGGCTGGGTTTCAGCTCCCAGTTCAAGAGAATGGGCTAGCTCCAAACACGCCTGTCAAGGCTGCCATAGTAGGGACAGCTTTTCTCGGTACCAATCCCTGACACAGGAAAGAGAGAGACTTGGCTCCCAAGGCAGAATCGTAGCAACGTTCTCTATTACACTATTTTTTCAAATCAAAAATAACACATTGCATTGTTTTCCAACCAAGGTGATGTTGGCATATTACTCAAGGCCATGTGAATAGTTCTTTTTAAATTTTATGTATTAATTTTTAGAGCGAGAGGGAAAAAGAGAGATACATATTGATTTGTTGTCCCACATATTTATGCCTTCATTGGTTGATTCTTGTATGTGCCCTGACTAGGGATCAAACATGCAACCTTGGTGTATCCAGACATTGCTTTAACCTACTGAGCTACTTGGCTAGGGCTGTAAATAGTTTTCATTCTTCAAAAAAGTTATGGAAAATCTCAAAAATACACAAATGTAGAGAGAGTAGTGCAGCAGACCCCCTATTCACCCATCATTCAACAATTATCAACATTTTGCCAGCATTGGCTATTGAATGCTTTTGAAGAGGATTATTACATATCCAAATATAGTATCTTTAACTCAAGAGTGTATTGATTCTTTTGATTCAAGCTAAATTTATGGTTCCTATCGACATTGATTAGGCTCCAGTATACATCTATGAAACATGCAACATTTGAAATATATCAAAATATCCATAATTCTTCTGGTAAAGGTTTATATATTTCCTCTAATTCAATCGTACATCACCAATAATGTCTTGATCAGGCCATTTTCCTAACTCATTAAAGAAAGTCAAGTGGCTTTTAACAAAATGACTTTTTGTGCCATTTTGCAATGATTGGCTCGCCTCCATACAGACTAACTAGAAAGCCTTGACAGTTCTTCCCACATTCATGTACTCAGATACAACCAGGCAGGCAGTGTCAAAGCACAAGACTGGAAACAGTGGATCTTTTCTTTTAGGTCAATGAGTTCATGGTGGTTTAAAAGGAGCTGCTCAACAATCCACATGCCCATCAACAGATGAATGAATAAACAAAACTTGGTGTAAGACATACAATGGAATATTATTTGGCCTTTAAAAAGGAATGAAGCTCTGACCCAGGTTACAAGATGAATGAATTTTGAAAATATTATGCCAAGTGAAATAAGCTGCACACAAAAGGACAAATATTATATATGATTCAAACTATAGAGGACACCCAGACTGGGTAAATTTTACACAGACCTAAAGTAGAAGAGAAGGTGCCAGGGACTGAGGGGATGGGAAATGGTGAGTTACTGTTTGATAGTTCAGAGTTTCTCTTTGGGATTATGAAAAAGTCCTGGAGATGGTGGTAATGGTTGCCCAACAATGTACTTAATGCCACTGAACTGCACACCAAGTAATCAAAGTGGTAAATTTTGTTATGTACATCTTGCCACAGTAAGAAAAAAATGGTTTCTTTAAACCAATCAAATTTTTATTTTAAAGTGTGTGGAGCTTAGATTCATTAGTTGCACTTTTAAGAATCTAATTTATGGAAATAATCAAGGTTGTTAGCTAATCAATGATGTTAAATAAACAAGAGTATTCTTTGATGGGATATAATGGTGACATTGGAAACTCTTAATTAGGGATTACATAAAGTCTGGATTATACACTCAATGGACTATCGTTCAGCCATTACAATTATAATTTTAAATGACAATACAATATTCAGGATATTTTGTTAAGAGAAAATTTAGGTAAAAAGACTTAATACATATATTGTGTTGCCCCTAAAATTAGCCCTCCCATTCCTTATCATAAGAGCTTTAAAAATAATTTAAAAAGTATGTGTGTGAACACACATGTTAACAGTTTAGAGAATAACATATCAAGGTATGATCTGTGGTTACATCTGCAATGAGATTGATTAATGACTAGTTTTACTTGTCTAATTTTTTCCTTTTGAAACTTTTTACTGAAATCATAGAGTACTTCAGGAAAGAAGCAAAAATAATTATTTTAAAGAAACTTCTCCACTGGACCTATGCTCCCATTTTCAAGCCCCAAAAAGACTATGCTCACTGACCACACCCAATGCACAAACTGACAGGTGCTCCCTATGAGAAGTCCAAGACTCCAGCTCCTGGCTCAGCCTCCTCCTCACCACCCTAACATCCTCTGTAGGATTCCATCCCGCCATCTGTGTCCTTCTGTGAGTTCCTCTGAGGGCAGGGCCTAATCCCAGGAAGCTTTCTATTTCTTCTCGGTGCCTGGCACTGAACTTGACACATGGCAGGCAATTAAGTGAGAGTTAAATAAATAAAATTTATTGCCAAAACCAGTTTGGCTCAGTGAATAGAGCGTCAGCCTGCAGACTTAAAGGTCCTGAGTTCAATTCCGGTCAAGGGCATGTACCTTTGCAGCTGATTGATGATTCTCTCTCATCGATGTTTCTAACTCTCTGTCCCTCTCTCTTCCTCTCTGTGAAAAATCAAGAAAATATATTATAAATAAATAAATAAATAAATAAATAAATAAATAAAATGTAGCACATGTGCCTTCTCTTAAAAAGGCGCGAGCTACAGGGAGCACAGATTAGGAGCACAATTTCTCCTAAAACATTTCTCCCCATACTCTGTTTACATCTGTGTTGCAGAGTACAAAAAGTAAGGAAGGAGGAGCACCCAAATGGCAAATTAGCAAAGCACTGGTTTTAGAAACAACTCAGTGGAGGATAAAGAAGGGAGGAGGAGGGGGAGGATATAGCAGTAGATTGAGTGTCCACCTGTCAGTGTTTAATGCCTGCTTAAATATTCTTTTTAAAAAATATATATATTTTATTGATTTTTTTACAGAGAAGAAGGGAGAGAGAGAGAGCTAGAAATGTCGATGAGAGAGAAACATCGACCAGCTGCCTCCTGCACACCCTCTACCGGGGATGTGCCCGCAACCAACAACATGCCCTTGACCGGAATCGAACCTGGGACCCTTCAGTCCACAGTCCAATGCTCTTCCACTGAGCCAAACCGGTTACGGCAAATGCCTGCTTAAATATTCTTGCTTGTAGATGATCAGTGCCTTGATTAGACGAGTTTCGTTGGTACACCAATGTGTAAAGGATACAAAGTTCTCTTCCTTCTGTATTATTGTGTGTTAAAAATTCAAGCAATATGCCACACTATTAAATAACTAGATAACTTTTACTGACCCTGATGCATGGGGCACTTCAGAAGTATGATCACATTTCCTTCCCACAATAACCCTGTGAGGTAGGTACTATTATCTACATTTTAAACTCGATGAAATAGACACAGAGTGGCAGTAACTTTCCTGGGCCCTGAACAGCTAGTAAATAACAAAGCCAAACAGATCTTAAACCCAGACCATCTGTCCCTAGAGCCCACGAGTTTACCCACTAGCTAAGCTTCACCTTGCGATATCACCGCCATTGTCACCTAGCTTCAGCAGGACAACACAGAAGATACTATCCCATCTTACATCCCTGGCTGCCCCCTATTGGTTCTCCCATCGGGAGTGCCATTATTAAGTATGTCCTGGACATGCCAGTTTTAAAATTAACATCTTCAAAATGCACTTTCCAGACATGGAGCCTCTGCACTTGGTTATGTGGTTTCCTGTTGAACCGCCTGCCTTGCTCATTAACTCCCGTGGCATCTGGAATGTCTAGAGGTTTCTCTGCAGATTTGTACCCTCATATGAGTGCACAGTCATCCAGATGTCCAGATTGTTGGCATTATTTCAGGGTCTGCGTGGACATGGAGAGGCTAGAGGAAGGCCAGCTGGTATGCTTGGGTGAGCCAAGAAAACTCTTTTCTCAGGCAGGTTTAAAATATTATCCCAAATTGATCTGGCCCCTCTCAGACCATGGCTGTGACAGAGGAGGTAGTTAGTGGCTCGTTCTCAGAGGACCCACCTATAGGATGCATAGAAGCTGAGTATACGGAACACAAAATGATGACTGCTTTGACACATGCTGTACCTCAAAATAACCAAGAAATGCCGAATCAAACAATAGGATATTTTACAATGATATGGTTTTTGACATTCAATTAGGTTGATAGCATATCCTCTCATATTTTTCTGTTTAGACTGTATATTGTTATACATTCTTTGGAGGGCAATTTTGCAATGTCAGTCAAAATTTAAAATTTACAGTCACTTTGGCCTCACAAGTTTACCTCTAGAAATTTATTCCTAAACAAACTAATAAGCTCATGTAAATGATATGTGTTCTCCCATATGTCCCATACACAAGATTTTTATTGTACCATTATTTCTAGTAGTGAAAAATTATAAATCACTTAACTGGCCCTCAATAGAAACACTGAATAAATATGGAATATTTATACAACCAAATAATGCTGTCTTCAAAAGCAGGGACAACTGATATTTGTATTAATATGGGGTTATATGCATGATGTATTGTCATGAGATAAGTATTATTTTAAACATGGTTCATATACCATGTCTATATAAATATGATGTATATT
Organism: Pipistrellus kuhlii; assembly: GCF_014108245.1. Taxonomy (NCBI): domain Eukaryota; kingdom Metazoa; phylum Chordata; class Mammalia; order Chiroptera; family Vespertilionidae; genus Pipistrellus; species Pipistrellus kuhlii. The sequence continues at coordinate 35,585,718 of NW_023425405.1, read as the reverse complement.
GTAATAAATTTTATAACTAGTAAAAGAGAACCACATAAAATTGTATAAGTTTTGTAGCTTAAAAATAACTGAATTTTAGCAGTTTTATAAAGTTCAAACTGTTATGTTTAGCAAGAAAATTTTCTTAAACAATAGCTGTTTTTATATTGTAAGAAAAAACAGATAAAATAGTTATGCTTTCTGATGTTATGCTATCAGGATGGCTTTCATGGGCTTTGTTTTATATTTATTCAACACTACATATTTCTTAAAATCCTGCTACTTGCTAAGCACCACTGCACACTCTGAAGATTCCATAGTGGAAAGAAGCAGGAAAAAAATTTTCTTCCCTCATACGTGTTACACTTAAATATATATATATATATATATATATATATATATATATATATATATATATACATATACATATATACACACACACACACACACACACACACACACACACATATATATATATATATATATATATATATATATATATATATATATATATTAGGGCCCTGCGTTTGTTAAGTGAGAACTGAAGACTATTGAGGCATGCACAATGCAGATTACTAAGGAGTTAAATAGCTTAGCTGTTAACTTGGAATGAACCTGCAATTAAGATTTGCCACCTCAAATTTATCAGTCAATCACGATCTATCCTTTATACAGAATATGAAAGCACTCCAGAGTTTAATTTGGAAAACCATGATTAGTTTCAGAGGTGGTTGCAGGTTGCTGCACTTTATGAGCTGTCACTTGCCATTGTTAAAGGGATAGGTTTCTGATTCAACATTGAGAATTCTGGGGGAAAACATACTTTTTGAATGCTTATTAAAATATTGAAGTTGGGATCACACTGGACCAAGGTAATGCAATGTATGTTCTTTTATGAGAATGCTGTATTTAAAGCATTCTTATAGAAAGACCCCTTAATGCTCTCATCAAGTATTATCTACTTCCCTTTGCATCTCAGCATATTCTCGCAGGTAGAGAGTGTTTTATAGAAGAACAAATACTGGAATGAACACCAGATTGGTACAAACAAGACTTAGGTTTGTGCTCTGAATCCAGACATACTATTCTTTTTAAAATATGTTTTTATTAATTTCAGAGAGAGGAAGAAAGAGGGACAAAGAGATAGAAACATCAATGATGAGAGAGAGAATCCTCCATCAGCCGCCTCCTGCATGCCCTCTACTTGGGATCAAGCCCCCCAATCCAGGCATGTGCCCTGACTGGGAATCAAACATGACCCCCTGGTCATAAGTCAACACTCAACCACTGAGACACATGTGCTAGGCTACAGAGGAAATTTTAGAAGTTAACTACAACTTAATTAGCGCCTATGCCGAGCCAGCTTCTCTCCGCTCCTATTTTTTTGGGGGGTTTCCTTGGCTTTAGTTGCTCGAGGAGTAACAGAAACTCCACTGTATACATAAGTCTTTTCATCAATGCTTCTGGGCATGATTGGGGCATATGATATGGCTCCAGCTCTATATGGCTAAGTAATTCTTTTCTGAAGTTTATAAAGCTACACACCATTCCCTCACCTCAGAATCTTCTACGATTTCTGCTTTCATTACCATAACAACTCACATCCTGAAACATTGGGAAATTCTCAAGAGGCTGAGGAGAGCTTTTGGGTTTTCTCTTGTATGGTCACAGTGCTCTGATCGTTGTCTGTGGTCTCCTGGAACAGTTGTCCTTATAGATGACCCCAGATGGCCCTGAGCACTTTGGGATCTTGGTTCTGATTCCCCCTCCTCAAATTCATAGGTGTCTTCTGTTGCCTAGCATCTCAACATCCAAATATGAGGAACACTAGAGATGCTCATAAGCCCACACAGCAAATAGGGAAAAGCTAAAAGGCTAGAATTCTGACTATGCCCTCCCCACAATACACACACAGAATATAAAACACTGAAGCAAAATGCCAAGAAGAGTCCTCAGATACCTGGAATGTGAGATGAGAAAACAAATGCATCAGAATCAGCTGTTCTTCATCATAAAGATTCTCACAAGAATAAAACAGGGAGCACACAATAAACCATAAAGGTAGAGTCTCTTGAAACAGGTTCTCAGAATCTCTCACCTCAACTCTGCGTCCTTCGTTGAGAGCCCATCTAACATTGTCCCTATCTCACGAGCAAGGAAAATGAGATGACAAAGGAAAGTGGCAGAGTCAGGACATATCTGGAGACTGTACACTCCATCTTTTCCCATAAGGCCATGCTGCTGTACAGCGAGGCCCCTTTCACCGGTGACTGTGCTATGTACCATATGTTAAGACATGAACTGAGACAGAAGTATCTGAGATTCAGGTATTTCTGCATGTGAAATCAGTGGACCCCAAGCTTGTTCACCAAATCGCAGCATGGATATTGGGTGGCCAATAAATAATTGTGGGATGAGCAAAACCAGTTCCATAAGACCTTAACTGGGTTTCACTGAGTTCGTGACTCCTCCCTCACTCTGACTCCATTCAGCTGGTGCCCTGACAATTTAGGCTGGGCGAGGGGATGAAAGATTGTTTTGCTCCTAATTCCACCCTCCCCTTTTTGTTTTATTTTGTTAAATAGTCTTCCTAAAGGAATGCTTGGGTGCTAGTGCTATCATTTTACTCATCATTTAACCTCTCTGACATCCCATTTCTTTAGCTCTAAAATGAGAGTAGAATGGATGATTTTCAGGGACCTGTCCACACTAGATTTCAAAGGATCTTGAGGAGCCTGATGCAGGACATCTTGTGAGTCATCACATGACTTACATTTTGGGTTCCATACATCTAAGTCATCACATGACTTACATTTTGGGTTCCATACATCTAAGCATTTGTATGTGAGAGCAATCATGTTGACTTACTTCCCAAGTTATGGTTACTACCCTCATTTCTGACTGAATTCTAACATGAGCTAAATTTTGCTGAGTATTCACTGTGTGCCAGCTACATTCTTTTTGCTACATGTAATAGATGTGCATTCACACCATGTCCGTTTTATTGACGAAGAAGAAAAAACAAAGAGATGTCAAGTAACTTGCCCGTGATCACAGGTAGGAAGCTATGGAGCCAGAATTAGAAACCAGAACATTTTGTTACCAAGATTGTGTCTTACATCCCTATCCATTTGCCTCACAAAGGTTCAATCTGATTACCAGGTATCTGTTTGGAGTTTCAAAGTTAAAAACAGAGCAAATAAGGCAGCATATTGAGTGAGCCAACATTTACTTCCTGTCTTACAGTGTCCCTCACACAAACACACACTCCTAGAGTGACATGCTATTCAGATGAGGTCAAGGACACTGGTGGAGAACTCACCCTTATAAAGGGATATGCAGGAGAGAATTAAACTAGGCTCACAGGGTCATTGGGTCACAGTGAACAGTCAAAATTCTCTTTCACAGTCAGAGCCTCCTTTTCCCCCAAAAAAGAAAGTGACACACAGTGTTTTACCATCATTAGTGACTTTGGAGTCCTTGAAGCATGGAGAGTGAGCTCAGGAATGTCATTTCTTCCTTAATCCTCCCTTCCCAGAGGTGGGGCATTCCCTCAGATGCAAAATTCCACAGCCAGTGCTCTTTGAGCAGCTTCCAGAATTAGGAAGCTTCAGAACTAAGCACAGGAACCCCACTGAAGAAGGACAGGCAGAAGTGTTGGACTGAAGTGTACTTTTTAAAAAATGTATTTTTATTGATTTCAGAGAGGAAGGGAGAAGGAGAGACAGAAACATCCATGATGAGAGAGAATCACTGATCAGCTGCCTTCTGAATGCCCCACACTGGGGATTGAGCCCGCAACCCAGGCATGTGCTCTGACTGGGAATCAAACCATGACCTCCTGGTTCATAGGTCGATGCTCAACCACTGAGCCATGCCAGCTGGGCCTAAAGTGTATCCTTCCTCAGTTCCTGGTCACGAGCTCAGAGATGGGAGCATCATTTCCCTTTCCTTTTCCAGGAAGAAGGAAGGGAGGAGGGCTGGGCTTAGTGTTTGAGAAGGTCTGAAAGGCTCTGTGTATTCCACACGCAATCTTTGATGTAAATGCTTTTTGAGATGCCACTAAAAGACAGTTTGTTTTTCACAGTCTTCTCCCAAGTAGATAACTCTCCACATTGTGAGAAGCAAAAGTTTCAGGAGAAAATGCTTCAAATATGTGTTAAAAGAATCGAATGAATACCAATACACATTCTTAAGTCTACTAAAGAATTCTCTCTAAACAAAAGCTGGACCCATGAGCAAATCCATCACAGAACCTGCCAGGGGGTCACCGATGATTTCGTGATGTGGCGAAGATGGGGAGCAGGACATTGTGTAAGTAGACAGTTTTGTCATCTTGCTGCTTTTGTTCACAGCGTTAAGGCTATATTAAAATACCTCCCAGCGCCTCTCTTCCTATCATTCAAGGTCAACAGCATCAGGAAAGTGCTCACAAAGCTGTATCTGAACTGAAATAAAACAGGGGCTCTCTCTTCCCATTTTGCATCCTGTTTTTTAAATTATATCAGCAGTAAATCATGTTTCTTCTTTTATTACATATTCTTTTGCTCAGATTGGGAAGCACAGGAAAAAAGAAGATGCCAAGAACAACTTACAGTGGATCAATATCAAATTGATCTCGCCAATGGAGTTCTCCCCCAGCCTTACAATTCTGATTCTTGTTGACAATGCTTATCAAGTGATTAATTGTACAATATTAAAAATTGGAAGGCAAACATTTCATTGTGTTCTTGGGGAAAGCTGATAGCCACAAACAGGAAAATATTCTTATAAATAAGTGAGAGGATAATGGGAATGACAGTATTTCAAGTAGGGAGGAGGAAGGCATTCTAAGTGGACATTGAACAATACTCAATAATTGTAACCAGGCAGCAACAAACAAAAGTGCAGCAGGTCTGATAAGAGATCAGTGGAGGGGAAGTGCACACACAATAACCACCACCTGGAGGTTTGCTCTGGGGTGAGGCACAGGTCCAGGCCCTCCCTAGAGATGCTGATTCAGAAGGTCTGAGCCTCTCTGATTTAAACAAACAAACAAACAACCAAATAAGCTCTTGAGCAGCCTGATTCACTCTTCTATTAAGTAGCCACTGCTCTAAGTCCCCAGAGTATGATACTTCTTAGTTGTTGTGTTTTGTTTTGTTTTAATTTATCATTATTGTCTAAAGAATAACAGATGTCCCCTATTGGTCCCCCATTACCCTTTCCATCCCACTTCTGTTCCCTCCCCAGGCCTCCCCCAAACTATTGGCTACTTCTTAGTTTGAAAGATGGTGAAGGTAAGGATAACCATTAGTTCAGCCTCTCACACAGTCTGAGAAGTAGCCCCAAGATCAGTGCCAGCTGGTGGGACCTGGATTAAAAGTGTACTCAACTCATTACACAGGCTTTCTCCTTGGCTTCATACAACACCTCTGACTATGTTTATTAGGAAGTGTCTTGTCATTTCTAAAGGTAGAATGGGTGCGTGGTTTCCCTTTATATTACCTATCCTAGTGAATGGCCCCATTCTCCCACTTCTAGTCTTCCTGGACTGATCTTCTTGTCCACTGAATCCTGGGGCTTCTGCCTTGTTAACGGCTCTCAAATGGGTCTTCTCTCCAGTCCCAGTGGCTGTGTGTTGGGAGCCAGCAGAGTTGAGACAAGCAACTCAGTCTTAAGGAAATAGAATTAAGTTCCTTCTAGCAGAAGTTATGCGGTGCCCTGAGGGCTTGGCCAGAAGATAAGATTAACCTGGGGCTTAGCATCTCCTGTCTTCCTGCCTCTTCCCCTTCCTGATCCTCCCCCCCCCCCCCCCCCCTAGATAGCCCAGCCTTGGAATGTTGCACCTTGGAATGTTAACATCTTTGCAACTTCCCCTTCCTGATCCTCCCCCTTGGACACTGCCAGGGACCCCTCTGCATGGGCGGCCCTGCCCCCCTTTGTCTCTGCTGTATAAATACAGCCATTTCAGAGAATAAAACTGAGGCTTGATCAGAACCTTGTCTTGCCTTCATTCTTTCTCGTTCCTTGTTTGTTTCATTCTTTTAGGTGGTTCCTGCGTGCCCCCGTTGTGGTCCCTCGGGTCGGGACAGCTGTGCCTCAGTTCAGGTTCTCCTGCTTTCCCATCTGGATTATTGCAGTAATCTCCTCAATTGGTTTTTCTGCCTCCTCTTTTACTTCCCTTTAGTTCAGTTTTTCTCAACCTTTCTAATGCCGCAACCCTGTAATACAGTTCCTCATGTTATGGTGACCCCAACCATAAAATTATTTTCGTTGCTACTTCAAAATAGTAATTTTGCTACTGTTAATGAATCGTAATGTAAATATCTGTGTTTTTCGATGGTCTTAGGCTCTACAGCAGTGGTTTTGTCATGACCCACAGGATGAAAACCACAGCTGTAGAGCCTAAGACCATCAGAAAACACAGATATTTATATTACGATTCATTAACAGTAGCAAAATTACAATTTTGAAGTAGCAACGAAAATAATTTTATGGTTGGGGGTCACCACAACATGAGGAACTGTATTACAGGGTTGCGGCATTGGCATTAGAAAGGTTGAGAACCACTGAGTCTGATCCATTTCCCATAAATCGGATCATTTCACTTTCCTCAAATAAAATGTTTCCATAACCCCCTATTACTTCCAGAACTAAATCCAAGCTGAGCACAGAAAGCCCTAATTGTTCCCAAGGGTTTGGTTTAAAAGCCAGGTAACATAAGAAAAGCAGGCTGGATGGGAGTAGATTTAGGCACCCTGGAGTCCCTCAGCTCCCACGGCTCATTGCCATTCCAGTGTTTATATGTCTTCCATTTTTCAAGAGAAGCTAAATTTATGTGCTGTCCCCCAATTTTTAAAAAAAATAAATACAAACACATGATGCTCCCCCACCTCCCACCCCTTCCCAAGCCTGTGGATTAGATTCAACCCAAGGCTTGTACCTGTTTTAGACCTTTACTCCATCTGAATGTGGCTGATGTCCAAGAATTTCACAGCACTTTAAATCACATTCTGAATATACACTGTAAAAACCTAAATCTAAACTTACTGGCTAAGGGCAGAAAGTTAAACAAATCTTTCCTATCCTGCCTTCTCGTTCAAAAGTGATTTTAATTCCTCTTCATTACATGATAAAGTTCACCTTGGTCACAACATGTTTACCTTTGGTACAGCCCCCTTTCTCTCTCTATTTTTTGTTTTGTTTGCTATTTCCCTGTAGTAAGAGGCAATGAATGGCATTTTCCAAGAAGAATACAGAGAAGCCAGAAATAGCCACCAAGGATGTAAGTCAGCATGGTCACGAGAGGCCGCTTGGAAAGAAAGCTGGAAGGCTGGATCTGGAGGATGGCCCTCCTGAAGGTGAGCATGAGTTCATCACCTGACTCCCATGCCCTACAGGGCAAGTCAAAGTTCACCTGTGCATGCAAAGCTGCTCAAAACCTAACGTCCTCCTAGGCCCTGACTCCGTGAATACAGATACATTAACTGTCACCACCTCCCTACCATCCAAACAGCATTTTGTATAGTATTGCCCTAAGAATGACCAAAATTTCTATGTTCTTAATCTTTTTGACCAGGAACTGCCTTGGAAATCTGAGGAAATCTATGCCTTTCCAAGGAAAATATGCATACAAATAAAGTTGTAGGGTTTTTTGTTGTTGTTGTTTGTTTTTGTTTTACAATTTGCCTAGTATATATCCATGCATCAACCCCATAAGTGATATTAGTAAGGACTCTACAGTCCTTTCCATGATTTATTCCCAAAACAATGATTCCTTATGAGGAAAAAAAAACAGAAAAAAAACCACAGTGAACCAAAATGTAAGCATTTATTATTAAATATTCCTTTCTTAGGCCAGCAGCTTCCTTAGAGCAGGTTTCTTTTGGAAGAAGACTCTGGCCTTTCGGCACTCTACTGCAGAAACCCCAGCTCTGAGTCTGGTGCTCAGGGGCAGAGGTTCATAAAATTGTTTCTAATTTCACCCAAGGATGACAGATACTAGGAAACTGGTCATACATTCTTAGTGGACAAATAAATGTATCATAGATTGCTAGAAATAATCAGTCACGTGGATCAGAATGCTGTGTCCTCTTCCCACCAGTCAGTCAACCTGTGAAACTAAATGGCGATCAGAAGGCTGCATTGGAAGCACAGTGAACGTGAGCTGGGTGGTCTGCTGGGCGGGACAGGCTGCCTGTGCCCTCTCTCCCACTACGGACTATGGCTGCCAGGGAGAAGAAAGCCGAGAAACTTCTTAAGCATGACAATTCTTACTGCTTTTAAATGTTTCCACCATAAAATATAACCGCATAAAAGAACACTCCTGATGACACATAATCACCTTCACACATCTTTCTATTACCATTTTGATGTATATCTTCAATCGTTTTTTCTTATATATACTTCTGTTCCTGATATCAGCCCTATTTGCATCCTGCTCTCTAAGCTCCTACAAATAAAGGATCCTTTTGCTCACCCAAATTAAAGGATGATGTAAAATTTATTGATGGTCCTCTAAGAGACAGGAAATAGAACTGCTTTTAAAACTCTTTACATTTTTGCTAAAAAGTCAAACCCGATTCTGAACAAGCCTCTGGTTTTAACTCACAGTTTGCATGAAATATAGGTAAACAGAAATATATTCAACACCAGGGAAGGAATAAAAAAAATTCCAGCATGTAAAAAAAAAAATTGTATGTAGCAAATGTCACAGTTTCAACAACCAAATGGAAAATTTGAGGGGGGGGGAAAAAAGAAGAAACCAGTGAAAAACAATTTAAGAGTGTATCAGTCAAGTGCAATGAGTGGCTCTTCTTTCAATACACTTTGAGATGGTTTAGATAAGTCTTCTTGTAACCACAAAGCAAAACATTTAAGGAGATGCACAAAAGATAAAGAAAGGAGAACAGAGCATACACCATGGAAAATCAATTTACAAAGGTAGGCAAAAAAGGAGAGGAAAAGGAACAATGGGAATACAAAACAACCATAAAAAACAAGATGGCATTGGTAAGTTCTTTTTATCAATAAGAACTCTAAATGTAAATGGATTGACTTCACCAGCCAAAGGGCACATATTGGCTGGATGGCTCAATACATAGGACTCTGCTATCTACAATAGGCTCACTTCAGCTTTAAGGACACACACAGGCTCAAAGTGAAGTGATGGGAAAATATACTTACTTCATCCAAGGAGAAACTGAAAGTGGAGGTAGTTATATTTAATATCATATAAAATAGATTCCAAGCCAAAGACAGTAGCAAGAGACAAAAAAGGTCATTTATATAATATCAAAGGGGTCAATTCACCAAGAAAATACAACAGCATAAATATACACATACCCAACATTGGAGCCCCTAAATATATTAAGCAAAAACTAACAAATCTGAAGAGAGTCATGAGCAACAATACAATAGTACTCAACACCCACTTTCAGCAATGGATAGATCCCCCAGACAGAAAACCAACAAGCAAAGATGGGCTTGAATCACACATTAAAACAAGTTAATTAACAGGTATGTGTAGACATTCTATCCATTAGAAGCCAAATACAAATCCTTCCCAAAGTGCACACCAAACTTTTTCAAATACACTTTAAAATTTTTAATCTTATAAACCTTACTTTGAGCCAAACACAGAAAGTGCATACTGTATTATTTCACTCATAAAATTCAAAATCAGGGTAGTGCTTACCTTGGGGGAACAGTCCCTGGAGGGAGGGCGGGGAGGAGTGTTCAGGTACTGCTGATATTCTGCTTTCTCATCGAGGTCCTAGGTACAAAGATACATTCATTGGTGAGAATTCATCAAGCTGTACATTTTTTATTTATGTACTTACTTTCCTTATGTTATACAATAAAATAGTTGCATTCTTGAGTCCATCTGAACACTTATATTTGATGCTATAGAGGAATTGCTGGGTGCTTTCTTTGTTGATCATAATGAAGAGGAAAATGGTGGGTAGCAAGGGATTGAAACCTAATTCAGTGTCTGGTTAAAACTGTAGCTTACTTCCCCACTCTGATGGAGTTGGGTGGAGCTGCAGAAACCCTCAGGGGCCCGCCATAGGAGGAGACTTAGAGGCCAGAGCCTCCGCACAAGTTCAGTTCAGGATTTGGATCCGGATTTCCCCCGGACTAGCAGATCTGCGAAATAAAGATTAAACTTTCCTCCCTCAGAGTGCTGGCTGATCGTTCTCTCGAGCATTCTGCCACAACAATAATACTGGGATTTTGTCCAAAAAAAGTCTTATATTTTAGAAACACACACTGAAATATTTATGTATCAACTATGAAACTTCAGATTTACTTTAACAAGTGGGAGAGGAAGGAAAAGGAGGAAAGTTGGAGGTTAGATAGACAATGTAGATAGTTGTTGAAGCCCGGTGATGGTTACATGAAGGTACATGAAGCGATCCTTTCATATAGATTTAAATTTTTTCCTTACTACAATGTAATTGTAGAATCCAGGCACTTCTCCTTGTTCAATTCCTTTTCTCTGCATTGCCCCGGGCTTCCACCTCTCTCCCTCCTTCCACCATTGCCCCTCAAGCAATGCAGCTCCCCTGGACTCTCAACCTGAGCGCCAGCACATCCTGCAGGCCCCTTGACAGGCTCAACCTCTAACAGAAGTGAGTTCATAAAAACCAATTTTAAAAATGTGGGTCTTTTCTAGAAAGTGCTAATTGCTAGGGGAAGAGATTTCCCTCAGTCATTCATTCCCTCCCCCTCTCTCCAAATATGCACACAAAAGTAGGATTTGGAAGCTACTCTAGTGTCTTGCTAAATTTGAGAAACATTGTTAAATTTGAGAAGTAGCCTCAGGAACAGTCATTAACCTTTCCTCGGGGTGGGCTACTTCTACTGAGCACTAATCTAAACCGTTTCACAGAGACCCTCACAGGCGCAGATGTCAGAAGGTGATCTCTCAAGTTGTTCCCAGACCTGAAGGTGCATCGTTCTGGAGCCTTCGATCCCCTCCAGTTGTTGAATTTTCCTCAGAAATTCTGGGTTCATGGGAGAAGGGAGGAAGGAATAGCACTTAAGCATCTGTGGACTGGTGGGGAGTTTCTATGAAGAGTTGGCCACATAAGAGCACCAACAAGCAGGCTTAAGACTAAATGGAATGGAGGCAAAACATTTATCCAAATGAGATTCTATTAATTTTCCAGGAGTGTGGGTGGTACAAGATAATTTACTTGAATGGGTCTCAAAGCATACATTGTCAGCCTGGGAACCAAAACACACAAATCGGGAGTTTGATTTAGGAATTAATAAACGGATGTAATTTGGGGGAAATTAAAGCATTTATCAGCCTCTGTGAAACACAGGACTGTCTGTGTGAACCTAAACTACAACGCACGCTAACATATCCTCCCTGCTCAGGGGTTTCTGTCCCCCTGACAGCCACTCACTCTGCAGGAAGCCTTGTTTTATTCCAGCCCCTCTGAGATTGTAGCCACCCCCACTACATAGCCTTCTGCTGCTTTTCCACCCTGCAGATCACCAGACAGGCAACCTTCCTGAGCAGCACACCTGCTCCCACTGCCCCCAGGCTTCCTCCTGCTCAGACTCCAACACTAGTGCAAAAAACCCCACACTCACAAATACAAAAACCTTCCTAATGTCCAAGCAATGCACCTGTTGAGGTGTTTATAGAGTTCTTTTGTGAAAGTCATTTACCTCTAGAAAAATCTGGATAGAAATAGTTGTGAAGATAAATTTTCCCGGGAGTTCAAGACATTCTTCATAGTCTAGAGGTGTTTTTGTTTGTTTGTTTGTTTTTAGTTTTTTGGTGTTTTTTTTTTTTTTTTTTTTTTTTTTAACAGTTTTGTACTACAAAGGCACTGGTATCTGACTGGGAATAACCTATTTTAGGCACATTTATAGTGGCACAGGGGATGAGAGGACAGCTGATCACACATTCATGTCCCTTTAAATCCACAGGTAAATGAATCCTTCTTAAAGGGGAAGACGTTCTAATCTCATGGTCATTAGCAATTGTGCTTTGGGAAAATCCCAGTTTCCACAAGTCAGCAAGGAGACGACAGGCTCAAAGCAGCACTTTCAATGCCCTTGGAAGAGAGTAAGGGTGTAGTGGCTGGCCACACAATGGGCAGGCTGAGCCTACACGATACTGTGTAGCTGATGAGGCAGGTGTACATGCTATAGTTTCATGCCACAGGCAGTGCAGATGGGTTCAGAGCATGGATTCTAGTCAGACTAAAGACTTTGCCAAAACTTTGACTTATAAGACAGAGATGATACCAGTGCCTGTTGTACTGGCTTTTGTAAGGATTAAGTGAGTTAGCCCAAATAAGCTCTTAGATCAGGGCTTCCCCCTCACTCACAACCAGCACTCAGTAAATGTCAGCTATTTTGCATTGAGGGTGCAAATGCGCAAGAATGATGATGATCCCACTATGCTAGTTAAAGATACTTAAAGGAAAATTCTGGGGAAACATGATAGACTCACACTTTCAATTTGTGGATCAGAACTTATCTCAATGGAGCACAAAAAGACAGTCAAACCATGGGGGAAAGCTGTGGGGCCTAGAGAAAGAACACTGGGCCAGGGGAAAGAGGTCTGGGTTTAATTTCCACCTCTGAGACTTGGAATCAAGCAGCTCATCCCTTTGGGTTCATAAGGAGTTGATCTTTGTGATTGCTTCTAGCTTAAAACTATGATTTGATGCCAAGTAGTCCTTTTGTTACTGCTTCTTTGATTAGGTGTGCATCAGGGTGTTTTTTTGTGTTTTTTTTTTAAAGAGTCACGTTGGGTCCCTATGCCTCCACTGCCCTCGTTTAAATCATAGACTGCTTTAACTAGACTTACATGACAGTAGACTCAAACCAGAAGTTCAAGACCACCCCTCCCCCCAAACACAAACTGACTCTAAGGTAGACTTTAACAAATATTACCTTAAGATACTTCCATCTTCCTTAATAATGTTTGCACTGATAAATATGTCCTGAGTGGGGTTCCCCCCCTAAAAAACAATTTGTAGAGACCTAGTCACAGTGCTGACCAGTTTCCCTTGTTATAGGCTGCCCACATTTCAGACAGCTGCTCAGGGTTATGCTGTGGGCTGCAGCCATGAAATAGAAGGATGCTACGTCCGTGAGAACTGGAGCACTGATCGCTTCCTGAGCACCACTTTCACCAGCTAGCAAGGCCAAGCCATTAAGGAATTCAATTAACACATTGCGGGTGGATCAGGAGCATTCTCGTGTTTTCATATCACACAGTGTTTTGCATAAATGTTAAAGGCATGCCTTAAAATTAAATACCCATTGCATTTTGAAGTTATTTATTATCTGTTCCTACAAGTTAATATCTTCTTAAAGTGTGATACTTTGTAAAACTCATTCAATAGAAACGTATCTGGCCACTGGGTAAAGCTAGCAATAAAACTACTGGTGTGCAATGTGTTAACCCAACAGCGGGGATGGCAGATCTAAGAAAAGACTGAAGTTGATGAGCCCAATTTCATACAAAATATGCCTTCAAGAGTAATCTCTAAAGAGCACTTATAACCATCTTTCTGAAATGACTGAAACAAAACAAACCCCTCAATCCTGACATACATTGATATTTTCTTCAGCGAATTCCTTTGAAGATCTGGTGCTCATTATCAATTCACAACTTAAACTGATGCACTGGCCAGGAAGGATAAATGAAATTCTATAGACATTATCATGCAAATTCAGTCTTAAAGCTCAGCAGTTGTAAAAAAAAAAAAAAAAAAAAAAAGAATGTTCATTTGTAAATAAGCATCTTGGTATTTCCATGCAAGACAGATTTATAGACTAACAGGACTGACTTATGAGAAATCAAGCAGGGCTATCATATTTTTTTGAAATACCATAAATGGATGCTGAAATTTATAAGAGCTGACATAATATTCAAAAGACAAAACATGAAATATGTATGGCATCTATTCTTCGGGAATATATATATTATTTCAGGGAAAAAATGGTTTAGAAAACCCCAAATCCTTTATTTACAAAAGTTTCATGTGCTTGGTAAGGAAAATCTAAACCAAGTAAACAGATTTAGGTAGGATCTATAATAAACAACACTAGGTATTGGAAAAAAATCAAAAGTAAATCAGGTAAAGACTCTGCCATTGCTGTAGTGAGAAGGAGGAGGAAAGAATGGACTGACAACTGAAATACAAAGTAGAATGGGATACATATCATAAGAGGCACCAGAATGCCTGCAGGTGGTTAGTGTTAAAAAAGAGATTAGATTTGGGGAGATTAAATATTTTGTTTGTAAAAAATTATTTCAGCTCAATTCTGAAAAAATATGTTCGGGTACAACCACAAACCTGAATGGGAAGAGGCTATTTCAGGTGACTGGCATACATGAAAGCATGGCGGTGTTGGCTTAAGGATGCCGTGGGCACCTCAGCATGAGGGCTACATACCTGGTTTAGAGCACAGGCTCTTAGAGACAGACTGAATTTATTTATTCTGCAGACACTGGTCCTCTGGGGATTTTTATGTCACTGCTAGGAATTGAACCATCTTTAATTATAGCAACTCAAGTTGAACCCTGGAAGAATTGACTAGAAAAGGAGAAAATGAAGATGTGAGAAGAGAGGGGATGGATGGAGACGCAATGACAATATAGGAGTCAGGAGGAGAGGGGGTCCATGATCTGGGGTGGGGGTTCCTGTCATGACGGTATCCTCAGAACCGAGGGGTGGCAAAGTTTTCCTGTCAGGACCAGATGGTATCTCAGGCTTTGTATGCTACATGTTCTTTGTCCAATTTCTTCAACCCTATCACCATATTGCCAAAACAGACACAGACAGTGAAAAAATGAACAAAATGCCCATGTCCCAATAAAAAATGTATTTATAAAAATGGGGTAGTGGGCCATTAAAATTTTTTTATGGTTCAAAAAGTATATTGTCATATTAATTCTAGTAGTTAAAATTTGGGAACGGGCCATTTTTGCTGACCTTTTTCTTTTAGAGAATCAGTCAAGAAGAATAAGCACATTATAGTATTATTCGACAGAGTTAAAAGAATTAAAGTCTTACTTTGGATTTTCAGTAAAGTATGAAGCCAGGGTGTCTGTTAAGAAATATAGATAGAGGACAGAGGACACAGAGACATCAGAACAGGCACCACGGGGCCAGCTGGCGATGAAAACCCACACAGCAGCAGTTTGGATTCTTAGTGGAGCCAACCAGCAATTCTGGAACCCGTGTGGAGAGAGCTTATAAGAGCGTTGATCAGCCTGGGCTTGGCTAGTTCTCAAACATGGTTTGTGTGTGTTATGTAACCAAAAATGCAGAGAAGATCAAGCCATCATTTATCTCAGTGTACTGACAGGAGTGTACTCAGAAAGTCCAAAAAGGAAGGGTTTCTTCTCATTTCCACTCCAAGGTCTCATTCCACAGCATACATCAGCATCATCCATACAAATCCAAGCACTGCATTGATGAGACAAGCAATCAAGCACTGGCCAGGACCCAAGGAGGAAATGATAAGGCAATGAATGCACTAATGAATATTTCTCAGCCATCGAATTACCAGCAATAAGAGCCAAGGTTGACAGAAAGAACTATAATGCTCTGTTATTTTTCCTTCTGGAGTCTCAGAGGCACAGCTAGAGGAAACAGAGGGTACTATTTCCCCAACAGTAACTCATAAGTTTCAGAAGGTATCTGACACTGAATGTTCCAGGAACATTAAAAACAAAACAAAATACAAACAAACACACACACACACACACACACACACACACACACACACAAAGAAAAGAAAAACAAAAAACAAAAAAAACCCAAGCCTGGGGCTCTTCATGTTTCCTGTAAGGACCAGAAGCTAGTTCTGCACTTCCCACACACTGGGACACAGAGTGCCACCTGCTAGTCAAAGGTAGCCTGTGATGGGAAGATTGGCGGGCCCCAGGGGAGACATTTGCACTCCCTTTCAGTGATCCTGGGGGAATGGACCAGTCAGGGTTGCAGGCATTTGGATCAGCGAGCAGTTAAAAGTATCATGTGGAGCCCCAGAACCACCACAGCTGGAAAGACAGGAATAGTTGCCACCCATTTGAACTTGCTAATTTGCCTAAAACTGACAGAGCAAGACTTGTCAGAGAGGCTTATTTTGGCACTGTCAGTCTCTACCAGAGAGGATTTCCGTCATCCGGCCTCTCATCCCTGTTGTATAAGAAGAGCTATGCTCCCCGAGGCTCCTCATTTGTCACACCTCGAACCATCTCTTTGTTCCACGGAATAAATAATTCACGTCTGGACTCCTGTTGTACAGTGGGGATAGAGTTCTCTATGGGAACGGCGGCGGTGGGCATCCGTTAAGTTTTAGGAGTCACCTCTGCATTGGAAGAGGTTGAACCATCCTCTCAACCCCAGGATGCTTCAATGCTAAGCCACAGGTTACCCTTCCCACTGTCAGGGGTTACCTGGAGCTCAAGGCCTGGGAAAGCCCACCCGAGGACAGGAAGCCATGAACAAGTCAGCCCAGAGAAAGGCATCGAAGCTTTGGGGCTCTGATACATCTGCTTAGGAATTAAACAAGGTTTGCAGCAAGCAGTGCTTCCTGCCTCTGGGTCTCATCCTTGCCCCACTTCTCACTATTATTTGCCTTGTGAGGCCTGCCGATCTGCTAAAACAAGGCAATGTTGTTCTTTTCTGTTCACGGTTTTGACTAGGAAACACTTATGAGGAGTCGGACACTGTCTCTCTCAAGAGCCCTGAAGAACAATTGCCTCCGTTTCACAGACGAGAGAATTTGAATTTAGAGAATTTGGGACTCATTCCCAATATCACACAGCTGTGGCAGGTTGGGATTCAAGCCCAGGTGTGTCTGGCCCCAAAGCCTGTGACTAATCTAGATACAGGCCAGTGGCCCCCAAGGAGTCTGCTCAGTGACCTTGATTTTCCTCCAGGGAAGGGAGAAGCCACAGTGTGTACAACCCCAGTGTCCTGGCCTCATAGCAGAGGAGAAAGCAGGCATCATCATTCTCATAATATAGTCAAATACATGCTAGCTACGTAGCTATGGTTACCAAAGAATAAGGTTAACATCTGGTCAAGGTATTTACAGTTTGCAAGTTGTTCTCAGGTACAAAATCTCATGGTAACCTTAGGAAGAAAGAAGGGCAAACACTACTAGTAACTTCCATTCTCCATGCAACATGTAGGAAGTTTCTCAAAGGTTAGGAAATACATCTAACCGGATGTGGCTAATAAATAGAAGGAGCAGGATTAAAAACCTCTTTTTCTGGTCCCAAGCCCAAATTCTGCCTCTAATATAAGGACATTTCTGTTCTGTGTGCTGCTCACTTAATAGATCTGCAAAGAAATTTCTCAAATTTCACTTTTGGTTCCTGAGAGATAGCATTTACCTTTCAGGGCAATTAGTACAACTAAAAAAAAATCCAGGTCTTTGCTGTAAGTTCTTCACTCATAAGCAGTAGCAGGATTAAGATGCTAAAATAAAACAGAAGTGGGAAATCTGACTATATTATACATTGTAAAGTCAGGAACTCTCATGCTATAAGAAAAAAATCAGTTACAATAGTCATGGGACTATTTCTATTGCATAAGAAATAGAGTCAATAATGTTGTTATAACCAGGAATGGGGCCAGTGTACTGCAAATATCAGGGGAACACTTTGTAACGTATATGATTGTCCAATCACTATGCTGTACACCTGAAATACAAAATATTATCTATCTAATAAAAGAGTAATGTATGCAAATTGACCATCATACCAAGACACAAAATGGCCTTTAGGGGAGGGCAGTTGTGAGAAGTTAGGGGTGTCCAGGCTGGCAGAGGGGGGCAGTTGGGGAGAACCCAGGCCTGCTGGGGAGGGCAGTTGGAGGGGACCAGGCCTGCAGGGGAGGATAATTGATGGGAGGGGACAAGGCCTGTAGGGGAGGGCAGTTGGGAGCAAGCAGTCCTGGATTGTGAGAGGAATCTCACATTGGAGAGGGTACAACTTGGGCTTGAGGGACACCTCTCTCCCCACACATGAATTTTGTGCACCTGGCCTCTAGTTGAATATAAACAGTAATTGAAAAAGTTTAAAAATAAGTTAAAATTAGAAAGAACAACACGAGTCATAGAAAAAAGGTGGAGTATGGAAGGGTTAGCCAGTCCCTGGACAGGGGTGTGATGCTATATGTGTAGTGACTAAGGTCAGAGAAAATTCATGGAGAGCCAGGTAGCACAAATAAGGGTGGTAGCAATTTTACATGAAGTAAAAAAAGGACAAAAGAAAGCAGAAGGGATCAAAATGAAATCCTTACTAAAAACGGAACCCAGATCACTAACCATAACAGCAACGTAGCAGAGAAGTAAGTTGGTACATGCATACCATCTCCTGATTTAGGGGCAAGAGGCCTAAGAAGGAGAGTTGAACTTTGGATGCTCTGGAAAAGACACAAATATTCAGTCTGAAGGAGCAACTCTTCTGCAAGGTGAGGCAAAGTTTTCCGTTGCTTTCTGCATTATTACTATTGAGTGAACTTGGGTATGAAGGGCTGGGGGTGGACTTCTGACAATCCTAGCTGTCAGCCTCTCTGACAACAGACTATTTTTTCCCCTATTGCTATTTCTTTCCTTCCCAGCATCTCCTCCTCTCGCAGGTGAATGAGCTGAGTGGTTCCACACCCACAGTGCAGCTGCTCCCTCCTGGTGTTGGAAGCCATTGCTCCCGTTCTGGTGGAGGAAACACAAGCCCCGCTGAGAGCCTGGCCAGGGTGGGAGTTGGCCCGTGGCCGGAGTAGCAGTGGCAGGCCGCAGCCAAGAGCCACATGTTTGAACACAGGTAATAACTGCAGAAATTGACAACACGCCTTAGAATAAAGCCCACCAGGTGGGAGGGCTCTTTCCTCCCCAGGTTTCTGAGCAGGAGGACTAGCACCTGCCAGGGAGCTTAAACTTCTTATAAAATAGAGGATCTAGATCACTGTAATAACCAACAGTGACATACCGGGCTCTACCTTATAATTACTAAAGTCAGTAACTTTCAAAACGTTTTCATGAAGATCTAAAACGGAATGATACTGTGCACACAAAGAGCTTACAGATCTGTCACAGGTTTTCACTGATCCAACTTCACTAAATCTAATTTATTTAGAAATGTGTTAAGCCCAAGTTTTCTTTTATTTTCCATGTAATTTCCCCCCCCCCTTTTTTTTTAAACACTCATAATCTGTTTAAAGAAATGATGTGGATATTATTATTTCCTGCTAAATCTTTGGGCAAATAGATTTGGAAGATGCTTCAAGTCAGGGCCTCAATAGCTTCCTGCTATCTCTGGTGTTTTTTTGTTTGTTTTTTTGTTTGTTTTTCAAGTGCTCATCCTGACCCTCTCCACATATAAGCCAAATCACTAAGAGAAAACCAGGTCTTTGCTGTGAACCCTCTAGCATCTGTCAAACTGCTAAGTCCTCCCACACTCCTCTTTGAGAGAAAACTCACCCTGAGAGACAAAAGTTGCAAGCAAAAACACGCAAACATGGACTTTCTCCCATCTTTTTCGTTTAAGGGCACATACTCTTCAAGTGAGAAATCCTAAGGCAAATTTTGAATTCTCTTTGTGATTTTTACTGAATTCTCGAAGCCTTGCAGACAATGTTGCACTTCCCCTGGGCGTTACCACTTGTCTGCTGTAAGTAACTCTCCCAAACACCAAACTGGATACTAACATTTGCTGATGCACAGGATAATAAAACAAAATCCACTGGGATGATGTAAAATTATTACACACCAGGTACTATCAGCCCTTTCACAGGAAGACATGCATTACAAAAAAACAGCCACTTTACCTTGCCTGCTGATGAAGTCGGACCAGCGAAAGCTCTTCTGAGCAGTGAGGCGGACCTTATATAGGAGTGGGTTGGGCCCACGGACCAGTTCCATGAGCATCACCTGGGAACTTGTTAGCAATGCAAATCCTCAAGCCCCGCCCCAGACCTAAGAGTCAGAAATGGTGGGCCCAGCAATCTGTTTAACAAGCCCATCGGGTAACTGTGATACCCTCACGAGTTTGATGTAGTTTGAAACCACTATGTAACAGGGTTGGGTTGAAAGTAAAGTGAAAAAATTTGCCACTTAAAAATTGTACCATTCCAGGACTTTCTAAACAGCACCAGATTTTTTCAATGACCTTTTTATTTTAGAACCTGGGAGCTTTCCGGATGAAACAAGGGTGTTGGCATTTAAAAATCTCCCCAGCCGAAACCAGTTTGACTCAGTGGATAGAGCGTCAGCCTGCGTACTGAAGGGTCCCAGGTTTGATTCCGGTCAAGGGCATGTACCTTGGTTGCTGGTACAGCACCAGTGGGAGGTGTGCAGGAGGCAGCTGACCAATGTTTCTTTCTCATCGATGTTTCTAACTCTCTATCTCTCTCCCTTCCTCTCTGTGGAAAATCAACAAAATATATATATACGTATTTTAAAAAAATCTCCCGAGGTCTGCATAGCCGGATTGGCTCGGTGAACAGAGCATCAACCTGAGGACTGAAGGGTCCATGGTTCGATTCTGGTCAAGGGCACATGCCCAGATTGCTGAATGTGCAGTCAGGGCTGAAAAACCACAGTTCTGAGCACTGTCATCATGAGGAACCAGGGGATGTGAGAACAGGGCAAAGTGTAGGATTCCTAGTAGTTGCATGTACTTGTAAGACAGCACAGCTGTGGGGGTAATTAACTCTACCAGACTATGAAACTCTCAGGAAAGAGACAACATTGAGGTGGTGAAAAGAGAGAAAGGAAATTCTGTTCAAAGATGCATAAGGCATGTCCCTGCCCTCAAAGCTCTCACCAAATATACCAAAACAGGAGAAGTGGAATAGAGATGGTAATGTTGGTAGTAGTTGTGGTAGAGTAGTCGTAGTAAGAGTAGCTAATGTTTATTAAGTTCTTACTTTAGGCCAGGCCTAAATTCCCTCCTATTCTATTTGCAAACTTGTGAGGTAGGCACTATTGTTCTCTCTATTTTACATATGAGGAAGCTTTCCCAAGGCCCTTAAGCTAAGCAGTGGTTTCATAACTTGGCAATCCAACTCTGGAACCTTTGTTCAGCACTGTTTTCTCCTCCCTCTCTTAACTACATCCCAGAACTGTGGGGGGCACACAGGAAGAAGTGATTCAGTCTAAGGAAGTTCAGGGAAGGCCCTCAAGAGATGGGTTATAGAAATTGAGGAGAAGAGAGGGAGATGAATCTGGCATTACTGTGAGGCATAGTTTGGATGCGGACAGATGAGATGAAGGCCACTTAATTCAGTTGTTCATTGCCAGAATGAAGGCCTTAGGGAGCAGTGTTGAAAGCAGGTGGGAATAATGGTTGGGCATGTTTGCAAATTTAATAAAGGAGGAGTGATGAGGGAAGGTACCAATCCTGGCACCACATTTTGGACATCTCCCACCATCTTCTCCCTAATTGTCTTTTTCCTGTTCTTTGTTCCAGGAAGTCTGGCTGGCCAACATGGAATACATCAACAGATCTCCTTTGACCTCTGGTATCTGAAGGTATGAAGCAAGAGAAGAGAGGGAGGCAGAAGAATGAGGTCATGACATTCTTTACCTGGCTCCCTTTCTGAAGTTTGCCTAGGTCTGACTGTCCCCTCAAATGAAAGTAACTATTTCTCTTTTTGTGGTTTCTCTACATGATTCTTTCCCTCTAGTTCCTTCCAATTTCTCCCAGTTTCTTCAGACCCTTGGTTGGTAGTAATTGCTCCCTGTCCCAGGCTGGGAGTTGCTTGCCCATACCTTCCAAATATGCCATTCCTTTGTAAATAAACCCTCTTATGATTTTCCTAATTTGATTGTATCACGTGGTTACTACTGAGATCCTAATGTACAAAACCAGATACAAATTCTTTCATTCTGACTGTCCCATTGGCCAGCAGTGATGCCTGAAGGTGCTCTTCCACAACCCAAGTGGAAACAGTCAATGTTTCTGTGGCCATGACAACTCGTCTATCCTCTTGGTTTGTCCGTTTCCATAGTAACATGGCATAAGGAAGTGGCCCAAAAAGTGACTCTCTGTGCCATCTCTCCCAATGACAGCTCTTGGTCCTGCCCACCTAGAAATAAATATCATAGTAATAAACCAGCCATTATCTGTAGCAAAATTATGCTCCCTGTATTTAAATACATTTTCTCTCTTCTTGAGACAATGGTTTAATATTCTACCTTAGTCTTCTCTTTCATTCATCAATTTCCTTCTGGCCCTATTGTTTTGTTTTTTAATGTATTTTCCCTAAAATCCTTAAAATATAGACCTGTTTAACTCATTCTATCTAATAAAAGAGCAATATGCAAATTGACCATTACTCCAACACACAAGATGGCTGCCACCCTGTGGTCAAAGATGGCTGCCCCCATGTGGACACAAGATGGCCACCACAAGATGGCCAGCAGAGGAGGGCAAATGGGAAGGATCAGGCCTGCAAGGGAGGGCAGTTGGGAGCAATCAAGCCTGCAGGGGAGGGAAGTTAGGGGTGACCAGGCCAGCAGAGGAGGGGAGTTGGGGGTGACTGGGCCTGCAGGGGTTGGCAGTTGGGAGGGACCAGGCCTGCAAAGGGAGGGCAGTTGTGGGCGATCAGGCCAGCCGGGGAGGGCAGTTGGGGGTACCAGGCATGCAGGTGATGACAGTTAGGAGTGACCAGGCCTGCAGGGGAGAGCAATTAAGGTCAAACAGGCTAGCAGGGGAGCAGTTAGGCATCAATCAGGCTGGCAGGGAAGTGGTTAGGGGGAGATCAGGCTGGCAGGCAGAAGCAGTTAGGGAAAATCAGGAAGGCAGGCAGGCAAGCAGTTGGGAGTCAGCAGTCCTGGATTGTGATAGGGATGTCTGACTGCCCATTTAGGCCCAATCCTATGGGCAGTGGGACATCCCTCGAGGGGTCTCAGATTGGAGAGGGTGCAGGCTGGGATGAGGGACACACACCCTTGTGCACAAATTTCGTGTACTGGGCCTCTAGTATAATGAATAATGCCATTCATTTATAAAGAACTAAATTAAAATAATAAAAACCCTAATATTCATTGTGGTGAGCACTATGATTTCATGACTGATTTAATCCTTTTAGGAGTCTGGTGTAAATAATGTCATTTTCCCCTTTTACAGATAAAGGAAAGCAGGCCAAGTGAGAACAGTTGACTCACTATGGGTTATATAAGAAGTGATGTTGGAGGCCTAAGCTGGGCTCTGAGTGAGCAGGATATATTTATGTCTATCCACATATCAGCTTCTTCCCTACTCTTGTTTCTTTTCTTCTTTCTCTATCTCTTCTTCTTTTTCTTCCTCTTCTCCCATCTACCTTATCCCCATCCTCTTCCTTCTAATTAATAAACACACACATCTTTCTCAACACTTGCTATGTCAAAGGCCATGTTCTATTAGCTGGTGATGGAGAAATTTTAAAGATATGACTTGATTTCAGTGGACTTATATTCTAGCTGGGCTATGGATCATGGGTGTTTGACTTTTATTATTTACTAGGGGCCCAATGAATGAAATTTGTGCACAGGTAGGGTTCCTAGGCCTGGCTGGCGATCAGAGCAGATTGGGGCCTTCCAGTTGCCAATTGGGGCCTTATTTATGGCTACACGCTGGGGCCTTCCTTCCTTGGCTGCCAGCTGCCAGCTGGGGCTTTCCTTCTTTCTGGGCCACCCCCCAGTGGTCAGCACATGTCATAGTGAGCAATTGAACTCCTGGTCTCCCGGTTGAACTCCCAAGGGGACACTTTGTATATTAGCCTTTTATATATACACAGATAGTTGTTTTTTAAAGAAAGCCCTGGCAGCACATACCTTCTACCCACAAAAGAGGTAAAATACAGTTGTTCAGAAAACAAGCCAATGACCTTGTTGAGGTGATGAGAAAATGTTTCTGTAGGAAGTAGAATTTGAGATATGTTTTGAAAGAGGGTAGTGTTTACAGAAGGGAGATGTTATAGCATTTTTCAGTTACCTACTAAGAATCTGTTTGCTTAGAGGAAAGTTTCCAGTGTAAAGATTTCAGGGCTTCCTCCTTTTCCTCTTATTTTCACAATACAAGTCAGTAAGATGCGCCTACTTATCGACAAGGTGGTAAGTGCTGTTAATGAATGGAGGTGTGAGGTTAGGAATTATTCCTGAAGCAGGATTTGGCCTTAAATCTCTAGAAATCTAAGAAAATAATAGGAATGGGTCATGAATGAAAACAAAGACTCTTATCTGATTTTGTGTGTGTGTGTGTGTGTGTGTGTGTGTGTGTGTGTTTAAATATAAAGCTCCTAATGATTTAGTTTGGGCTTTGCCACAACCAATTGCTTTTCTCTTAGAATGGCAGGAGGTCAAACCAATAATTTGTATGCATAAATTTGACATTGTCCAAATAACACCTCCTTTGCCTTTTTGTCATCCAGAGAGAAAAGGAAGCAGTCCCAACAAAAGTGATTTGCGGTGCTGCCTGGAGCCAACTAAATGAATTTAGACAAAGGCCTCTTTGGTAGCAGATGTAAACACTTTATGCAAATGAAGCTTGCAGGTAAGAAACTGAAACATTTCCATAATTGCCCTGTATTACAATACAATGCCTGGCAGCATTTAACATTCCCTATTCTATTATACCTGGTTAGAAGGTTCAGTTTTGCAGAATGCTAATCAGAATGTGCCACATATCATTACTTAATGTATCTGAAATCTTGGGCAAAGATTGCTTTATAATTGTTACTTTCCTATGCTGACTTCTAAAACTGTTGAATTTTCCCTGTTATGTCCAATTCCCTTTGCAATTCAATAATGTAAAACAAACAAACAAACAAACACAAAAAACAACAAAATGTGGCAAACCTCTCAGTGAATCACATGGATACCAAGATACACACAAGACTGAATGTTTTAAAATGTGTCTATTACTGATAGCAATTGTTATAGTATAAAAATCCTGTTTTTTCCATTGTTGTTTTGGTTTTTAACATATTGTGACTAGCATGATAATGCAATTTTAAATGCAACTGTGTAATTCTAGGATTAATGGCTCTGTCTCGCCCACCAAAATGTAAGAACTTCAAGAATAGGCTCAACCCAGTTTGCCTGCCATTGTATCCCCAGAGCTTAGCAGTTATTCAATGAATATTTGTTAAGTGAATCATGAGAACCTGACAGAAGGAGACCCCATGCAATGAATATGAAAGATATTTACATATTACAGCAATACAAACCAATAATCTATAATGAAATACTGCTCTGAGGGAACTGTTCAATGATATGAGTCATTCAGCCATGGACCCCTACTCTTTCTTCTCCTCTCTCCTACCTTCCTAATTATGGATGATAATGCAGACCAGACACTTGGTGTTGGATCTTGCTGGGAGAGAGAAGAATTGTCACAATTTGGTTGTTGAAATTGTGACTTCTAAGTGAAGACAGTAACTTTTCTTACAAAGAGGTTAATGGCTAAGATTCTGGTCACCAATTCTAATGTGTGGGGCTTTCCCCCCACAACTCCAAGGAGTTCTCCAACACCAGCTGGGTGTCCTACACTTCAACTCATTCTTACACTATCAGCATGAAGATAGCATCAGATTCCACAGGGTAAGGGCTTAGTCCTGCAAGATGGCACTCCACTTCAGATGGCAATCACAAGCCCAGGTTGTTACCTGCACTTCTGACCTACTGGTTAGAAATCAGAGCTTCCCACAACCCACTTCTTGAGTTTGACTAATTTGCTAATGGAGCTCACAAAACTCAGAAAGCAGTGTACTCAGAAGACTACCAGCTTTAGTACAAAGGAAATTAAAGGATGCAAACCAACAGCCAGATGAAGAAACGCAAAGGGTAAAATCCTGAACAAAGGCGCTTCCCTCTTGGTGGAGGCTGGGAGCCAGCAGAGGGACACATAGAAGCATTTTGGTCCACCAACATGGAGGCTCTCAGAAAGCCACCCTTTCTGGGGTTCATTACGTAGGCATCTTTTTTTATTAAATCATTGACCATTGGCGACTTATTCAACCTCCACCTCCTTACCCCTCCTTGGAGGTCATGAGGTAGGACAGTTCTAACTCTCTAATCACAGGGCTGGTTCTCCTGGCAACCAGTGCCCATGCTTAGATTAGTTCCAAAAGTTACCCTATGAATATAATAAAAGACACCTTTGTGGCTCTTATCACTTGGGAAATTCAAGTTTTAGGAGCTGTGTGCCAGGAAAAGTGGGAGAAGACCAAATATATATATATATAAAATTATAAATCACAATACACTATGGCCCCAATATGGTTGCCAACAGCAGCAATATAAAGGAGTAAAAAGAAGGTGCCTTAAAGTACCAATATCTTCACACTGTCCAATACTCAAGCCAATATTTTAATAATTTTTCAAATATATTTTATTGATTTTTTACAGAGAGGAAGAGAGAGGGATAGAGAGTTAGAAACATCGATGAGAGAGAATCATCGACCAGTTGCCTCTTGCACACCCCGTACTGGAGATGGGCCCACAACCAAGGTACATGCCCTTGACCGGAACTGAACCTGGGACCTTTCAGTCTGCAGGCCAATGCTCTATCCACTGAGCCAAACCGATCTCGGCTCAAGCCAATATTTTAAATTCATGATCAGATTTTCATATATCATATTATCAGATCCTGTTAGCATATGCTACATAAAGTTAAGTTGAGAATGGTGCACAATAAAACCAAAAGAATAAATTTAGTGGAGGTAATGAATTCAGATGTCTACTTACCAGTTTTAGACTCATAATTTGAGATTTCCAATAGCAAGTCTCCCTAAATGGTATTTTTGTCAAGTCTCTTGACCAATAAAAAAGGAAGAAAAATAACCCCACCAACACTACATTTTAGAAGTTTGCCACCTTTTGTATTTCATTTTAAATCATTTCCATGAAGGATAAAATACTTACCATTCACTTGAAACTTAATATTTTTCATGAAATATGACATTATGGAAAACAGGGAAGCAATAAAACATTTTGGATGATGATTCATACCCTTAGGATGTATGGAAATAGAGCATTTCTTATTACCCACCATAAGTGCTAGGTGTAACATAATTTGCTAGGAATACAGCCCCAGAGAGCTAATATTTCTTAGGCTAGTTACAAAGGTTGTGCCAGTTACTCATGAGCCTGTACAGGTAAAATTGAGTTGTGCGATGTTTTTCTAGTCCCCAATGACAAGCTTTGCAAGGCTGCTGCTTGAGGCACAAAGAACAGAGCAAAAAACCAAATAAAAAATAATCTCACTTTTGCTGCTGGTTTTTAAATGGAATTTTTAATGTATGGTAGAATAATAGAAGAGAGAATAAACTAGAGTCTAGCTGAATGGGACCTCAGAGATAGGCCAGTTCAACCTCCTTCTATGACACATGAAGAAGCAGAGGCTCTAAGAAATCTGACCCTTCAAGGCCACACAACATAGTTAAGCTGAAAATGAAGAGGAAAGAAATAGTTTTCGACTAGAAGTCAAATTCCAGCAAAACAAATATCGATGGAACTAAAGCTTTAGCTCCTAAACAATAAATAAATCCTAGAAAATGGTTTCTTTACTTCAAGTTATATTGATATAATTTAATGTTAGCACAACACGAAATTATAGGTTTTCTTATAGGTAATTAACATTTTAGCTGTGTAGGTTGGTGTGGTAGACAGAATAATACCTCCTAAAGATGTTTGCACCCTCAAACCAGAATCTATAAAGATATTACCTTACATGGAAAAGAGGATTTTGTAAGTGTTAAGAATCTTGAATATAGGGAGGTTATCATGGGTAATTATTATCTGCATGGGCCAGAAGGGTAAAGACAGAAGAGAAGATATGACAACAGTAGCAGAGGAGAGAGGAAGAGAATGAAAGAGGGAGAGAGGGAAGCAGGGAGGGAGGGAGGGAAAGGAGGAAGGGAGGGAGAGAGACTACAGACTATACTCTGGCTACAAGCCAAGGCATGTAGGTGGCCGCTGGGGGCTGGGAAAAGCAAGGAAACCAATTTTCTTGAGGAACACCAGAAAGAATGCAGTCCTGCCAACCCCATTTTGGACTCTCTTGTCAAACTTGGGAAGAGGGGGTGTTTATTGAAGCTCAGAGCATTGGTCCTGATGTCCACCTCCTTGGACACACTTATCTCCTCACCTGGAATATAAATTCATGATCAGATTTTCATATATCATATTATCAGATCCTGTTAGCATATGCCACATAAAGTTAAGTTGAGAATGGTGCACAATAAAACCAAAAGAATAAATTTAGTGGTGCTCTCCAAAGCACCTTCAGAGAACTGGATCAAAGCGCTTTCCTTTGGGGATCCATATGACCCCTCTACCAGTTCTCTTTTCAGCCTCAGAGGAAGCTGTCTGTGGCCTTTCCTCTCTTTTTACAGTCTTGGAGACCAAGTGTGCAAATCATGAGAGGACAATGTGAACTTTTCCTCTCCCTCACCTATGTATTTTGAAGAGGAGAACATGTGACATTAACCAGCTCAGGAAGGATTTGATTTTGGACATTTTCAAAATCTATATAAAATCAACCCATTCAACACTATTTTCTTATATCATCTATGATGGTCATTGAGCCAAGAACTGGCGTTCAGACATTCTCTCAAGGCAAACCATCCTTTACTTCTCAGCTGCCACTTCCCTGCTCCAGCGTTCCATAGTCCAGCCTCATGGACTTTTGACATAACCTCCTTTAGGGCTTTCTCTACTTAGGTCACCTCTGCAATCTACCCTCCAATATGGCCAAGGTGAGTCTTTCAGAAACTGTGCTGCCCAGTTTGCTAGCTCCTAGCCACATGTAGTTATGCACACACATTTAATCAAAATTACCACCCCTTTTTCTAAGTCTAACTAGTCTGGTTTTAAGCATTCAACAGCCACATTGAGTTGAGTGGCCACCATATTAAACAGTGCAGACTTGGAACAATTTCATCATTATAGAAAGTTTTATTTGACAGAAAGTCCTTCACTGGCAATTTGGTCATGTCACTGCTTCTCAGTTTAATGTTCCTATTTGGCTAAAAGACAGTATATGTACTTTGTGTGCTGGCCCTTAAACCACTTTGTTTAGTGTCACCTTGCCTCAATCACACTGCTCAGTGTCTGGACACTGTCCTCTCTGTCCTGCCCCTGCCCTGCCACTGATTTTTTCACTCACATTGCATGCTCTGCGAAGCCTTTCCTGAAGTTAACTTTAATGTCTACTCTTCCTTGTTTACTGGGAATTATACAAGTTAACTTTAAATAACATTTTTAGTCTAATCTTTTGTGTGTATGTTTGTCTCTCAATAGCCTGCAAGATCCTTGATGACAGGAACATGTCTTATTTGTATGTGTCTTATTTGTATGCATATGTAATATATATATATATATATATATATATATATATATATATATATATAAAATAACACATAATATATAAACATATATACAGAATGGGACAAAAGTATGTTTACAGTTGTTTGCATGGAAAATAAGACATTAATTAATGATAATACAGAAGTTTCACATACACACAACTATAAACCTACTTTTGTCCCACCCTGTATTTGTTTACATGCATACACACACACACATATATCTTTTTAAAATTGAATGAACAAATTGACTAGTCAAGTACTTTAAGGTATTGAGAAATATTCTAGATGTCTTTCTTTAGAATTAAATGCTTTAAATGAATTGCTGTATCTTTGGAATTTTTAAATGTAATTCTTCTAATAACCTGGAATATTGAGCTTGGATTCTAAAGAAAGGATAGAATTATAGTTATATGTAGGAAGGTTACATTGACATAGAGTCACTGGCTAGATCACTAGGTTTCCAACTCTGTAGAGACACAAGTTTTATGCCACTAACATAATTTCATATAGCAGTCATGCAAAAGAACCTTTCAGGAAAAGGTTCCAGATAAAAACCACAGGGTTCAATTTTCTGTTCTAATTTATTTATTAAAATTACTCCACTATGTATGAAGAACCCCAGAGTTTAACTTACTAATAATGCAAATATCAGCTTTGCTCACTGAGAAATCTTGGGTAAAGCCCTAGTCTCCAAGGAATGATAATTTCATGATTAACTTTTAGGAGAAACAAGATGCCTTGTACACACTGGAGAACGTGGAGAGGCTGAGCTGATTTTCTTTACAGCCAAGGTATCTCACTTGAACATATCCAGGATTTAGAATTAAGTGCCTGCATGACTGAACTATGTTGGATGTCACGTTTTATGCTAGATTAATTTGCTATTTGTCTTAATTTAAAATAAATGGAATTGTATAAAAATAATACCTGCCTTTTATTTGAGGCCTCCCATGTGTCCGGCACTCTGCTAGTTGCCTCTTTTATACTTATCACCTAATCTCCACAAACCATCCTCAACAGGGTTTTAGTATCTCCATGTTCACATGGTGGAATCCAGCCTCAGAATAGAAAAGTAACACAGGAAAGAACGTGGCATGGATTGCAGTGCCACGTTCTAGAAACTGACAGTTTCTAGAGAGTAAGCAGGGCAGTGACATGGTTTTCATTTCCAAACTCTCAGTGGGCCTATGGTGGCTTCCTTACTGAGGCAAGAGTAGAAGCAGAGAGGTGTGAGGGTGGCTCCTGAATTGACCAGGCCGGAGGTAGAAGCCTAGACTAGGGCAGTGGTAGAGGAGCATGGGAGGACCCAGGGGGACAAAAAGCAAGTACCTCTGGCTAAGATGCAAATCTGGGGGGAGGTGCTGGATTTGTTATGGAGCCAGAATTGACAGACTTCACCACAAGTTGGGGAGGGAGTGTGAATGATCTAATGATTGAGTGACTTCCTTGCTTCTTGTTTGAACAACTTAGTGGATAGGGTGTCACGGCTAAGTGGGAGACAATGTGGGAGCGGGGACCTCTGGAGGAAAACACTAACCCTGTGACTATTCTATTATTTCCAAGAATATTATTATTTTTCTACATTATGGATGAAAAACTGGAATCTTAAAAAGACTGCTCAAAGTCATACAGGTAGATAAAGAGCAGTTCAGTGAGATTAAGCCCAGAGAGGTGGGCTCCAGAGCTGCCCTCCCAACTGCTGCTTCACGAGCTCACCACTGCCACCCAGTCCTACTCACCTGGACAGAGACTTGGTCATAGCAGCAGGACCTCACAACAATTCTTGGTGCTTATAAGAAGTACATACGCCTTTCAGAAAAGGAGAGAGAACCAGGAATTCTAACAAAGGACATACGAAGCCTTTCCCTGTGAATAATTTTCCAACAGTAGTTGGGCTACAACACTGCTGATATTAATGGCAGCTGCCTCCCAGCCATCTCTTCTTTTTTCTATGAGAGACAACATTGACCAAATATGTTGAGTTTCCTGATTCTCTATCAAAGAATTCCAGGAAAACAACTGAAGGGGAATGAAAACCATTAATCGTCTGCTTTCTTATTAAACTCAAGTGCTGGTTTTTTGGCTGGACAGTCTTATTTCCATGGGGCCAATGCTTTTTTTCAATGTGATCCTTGCCCTGGACTTTCCCCTTTACAGGATATTAAACATGACAACCACACCTGTCCTCCTGCGATAACAGAAGCAGGTGAGAGGCTCAATCAATCACTCTTTCCCAGAGCTGTGCACAGGGGAGCTCTGAGGATTGAGGATTATCGTGGGCTGCCCTGAAGATTAGGGACATTCATGCAGGGCGGGGAGCGATTGCTAATCTTGCTCATTGAGGCCCCATGCCCTGGCTTGCAGCTCAGAAGGGATTGTTTTGTGTGACCACATGCATGGGCTGACACTAGCAGCTCCTTTCACTAGCTGTGGGGGTGGCACTCGACATAAGAATGCTTTGCAGAGCAAGAGAAAATTAAGAGCACAATTATCAAACCCCATCTCCTTTTAAAAGAATCTATTTTTACATTTATACCTGAGTTGTGAAAAGTTCCTCATTTGAGATGTGACTATTTCCACTGGTAAAAGACTAACATCAAACTGCCTTCTTCTCCTGGGCACATGTTTCTTTCTTGTCTTCTCCTTGGCGATCTATCTGGCCTTTCAAAGTCCAGTCTGTGAAGCAGAGCCTCGGTGAGCAATGCTAACATATTCCTGTTGTGCAGTCAACTTGGGATCAGAGGCCGTAGTCATACTCAGCCCATTAAGGAGTCTCCCCTCTAGTAAATCCTGAGCATGCTGGACTTCAGCTCCTTATCCTGCTTCTAAATGCCTGCATTAAAAGTGGGGAGTTTGGCAGGGATCACCAGAAAATGAGTGTTCCCCCTGATCTGTACCCTAATAAATCCAGATTAGCTTTTTGCTATTTGGAGCGGCGAATTGCCATCTTTTTGCAAAGACATTAAGTCCCAACACCCGGGGGAGTTTTCTGGCTCTGGAAGGATTGCTTTGCCACCCTGTCCGGAAGCCACTGGAAATAGGACTCGGTTAAGTGTTTGGTGTAGATTTGGTCATTTTTAACTAAAATAAGTCCTTTCACTTTCTTTTATTTCCTCTGGAGTTTTAAGAGAATCTGTGGTGAAAGAAAATTACATTTCTTACGTTTTAAAATTCAAAATTGACATGGATGCCTTCAAAGAGCCTGATGTCCCTAAAATGGATCTTGCCAGTTTTGCTGTCTGGGGGAATGTAATACACATAGATTTTATTTAAATGTAGACATCTTTTAAAAAAAATTGATGAGAGAGAGAGAGAGAGAGAGAGAGAGAGAGAGAGAGAGAGAGAGAGAGATATTCATTTATTATTCCACTTATTTATGCAGTTCTTGGCTGATTCTTGTACCAATATGTGCCCTGACTAGGGATTGAACACACAGCCTTGGCAGATTAGGATGATGCTCTAACCAAGTGAGCCACCTGGCCAGAGCTAGAAGTCTACACTTTTATAAAAGGACTTCAATATGTACAAAACTTAGTGGTTTTTTTAAGGGTAAAGATTATTTAAGATGACTTTCCAGATAAGAGCGTACATTTTTATTTTCCATTCTTAGCCCCCTCACCTCTTTTAAAAGATTATTAATTAACTGTATGTGGGAGATTATTTAATCTGCCTCCAAAGAGCATTTATAATTTTGTTTTGAAGAGTGGAACAATACACTTTATTTAAAATGTTCAGGATATTATGTAACTGTAAGAGAAGAAAAGAGATTTTTTTTTAAAGCAAAGGTGCTAAATACAGCAATTTACTTTCAATGACATTACATGCTACCTATATTCTGACTGTTTTTGTAATAACCACATACTTTTAATATTTTGTGTTAACCAGACCCTGTTCAATATGAAAATAATCAGAGCATAAATATTTCACAAAAGGAAGTTATGATTGAAAACTGAGAATGATATCGCCTGACTTGCTCTGTGGAACAGATAATCAAGTTGTCTCTCAAAGACTGAAACTTCAGTGAATGTTTTACTTGGTAAATAAATGAAATTGATAATATATTCTAGGCAAAATTCCCCACCCCACCGTAATTACTTTCAGTCTCCCCATATAGTATTTTTCCACTAGTGGAGATTTCAAATTTGTTAGAAAACACAAGAGGGTGAGAGCAAGAGCACGTTAATGATAGGAATTGGGAGTGGAAGAGACCTCTTGAGTCAGTCCACCCCTTTTGTCATCAAGACTGTGCCTTATCTGCTCTGCCTCGTCCAGCCTAAAAGCATCTAAATCATGGGCTCCCCACTTCTTTCAAGGCAGTCAGGCACCGTTTTCTCCACTGAACTTTAGAAGAGAATATGTGCTTTAAGCAAGACTTGCAAATCATTCTCTAAAATTGCCAGTCTTAAAAACATCTCTTTGGCCTGAAAATCATTTTGGTCCAATTTTTTTTCTTACAGTACTGACCAATCTCCATCACTGACCTTCTTCCATCGCCCTCTCTGTCACTAGACAGAAATGCAAGTATCTGTTTGTGTCAAGCACTGCCTACAGAAACCATGTCAAACTCTCCGCCTGAGGGCCACATGCCTCATTTATTTGGCCCGTGTAAGCCTTTGAGTTTGACATGCTTAGCCTACAGGATGAGCCAAACCTGGCAGTCCTGCAGCAAGACTGAAGTGCTATATACTCTAGTGCTGCTCTCTACTTCACCCCAACAAACAATCCACACAACAGGCCCGCTAGGCCACCCATCTTCTCTTTGCCTTTCAGCCCCTCACTGCTCTGCCAATCTACATCTCATTGCTAGCCTCTTTCAGAACCTTTCTACTGAATGCTTTGGAAGCAAATTCTCTGTGCCCTTAAAGGCTTCCTGGAAAATTTCCTCTTTCTCCTTAAACTGATTAAATCATTTGTATCCCACCTCCATGAATTTTGCTCTACCTTCATGCCATTTGTGTTAAAAGGGGATTCTGGCCTTAGCATGTTTTGCTCAGTGGATAGAACATAGGCTTGTGGACCAAAGAGTCCTGGGTTTGATTCCCATCAAGGGCATGCACTGTGATTGCAGGTTTCTCCCCAGCCTGGGCCCTGATTGGGCTCCATGTAGGAAACAATCAATTGATGTATTTTTCTCACATTGATGTTTATATCTTTCCATCTCTCTTGCACTCTCTCTAAAAGATCAATGGAAAAATATTCTTGGGTGAGGTTTAAAAAAAAAAAATGGGGAGCTGAGTCAGAAAGAGCCCCATTTTAACAAAGGGAATAAA
The DNA here is from genome assembly GCF_014108245.1 of Pipistrellus kuhlii. Classification (NCBI taxonomy): domain Eukaryota; kingdom Metazoa; phylum Chordata; class Mammalia; order Chiroptera; family Vespertilionidae; genus Pipistrellus; species Pipistrellus kuhlii. Next base: position 35,551,133 of record NW_023425405.1, on the reverse strand, counting down.
GCAATAGGTGCCGAGAACTTATATTTTAAAATGAGGTGCTGCCTAAGACATGATAGGATATTTTGAAACTACTTCATCCATCCTTCATCTTCAGCCTCTTCAAGAATATAAATGGGTTGAACCAAATAGAATAAGATAATTGTTTCCTCCCTTAGCTTCCATGGGAAGGGTAGATGGAATGAGATGGAAGATGTATTAGAAGCACAGACTACTTGTGGATTGGGAGAGAAGCCTGGATTTGTTTATCTGTTGGTCATTAGGGAAAAAACTGGTCAAGTTTTGTGCCGGAGTCCTCTGAGAGATAGGTGTGTATTAACGCTTCCTATGACTGTAAATGTTTCTTTTATAATGGATCTGTATCTTGTCCATCACAAACAAAATATTATAAAATCTTCTATCTTAAAAAAAAATCCTTTCTGATCCCACATCCACTTTGTTTCTCCATAACCCTTCACAGCAAACTAGCAGGAAAGAGTTGACCATTCCTATTTTTACTACCAAGAGTTCCCTCTCCTTTTTATTCTCTACTAGCTCCCCTTCTGCTGAGTCACGCTTCACCTCCATGTGATTATGTTGTGATTTGGGTTCCCCTTTTACTCAATTTCCCAGTAGTGTCTGGTGTAATTTCTACTCTTGTCTGTTTCACTTCTTTGCCTGATCTCTCCCCCTTTCTCTCCTTGGCTAGATCCTTTTCTCCCATTGCTCCAAAGTACCCCAATGTCAGACATGGAATCTCTTCTCCAAGTATATGAGCTCCCAGGTGATCTCATCTTTAAAATATCATTACCATACCTTACCATAAACACCATCTGATGGTAACTGCACCATCCTACCAACACTCCACTCTTGGCCTAATGTGCCTGATGTGTTATGTACAATCTGACATACCTAACCTCTCTGCAGAATGCACCTTAATTATCATCTATGCATCTACAATCTGTACTCCTATGTTTATAAGACTATAATATCTTGTATTCCTCTCTCATGTCTTCTCTTTAAAACTCAATATCAAAATACATTTTTCACTTATGTCTCTTAATTTCCTTTCTTCACAAGTAGAATGAATTTTTTAATTCATCGCATGCCTAAAAACATTTTCTATAATTATTCCCAGTGTTTCTAATTGCTTATTTTTTCTGAATTTCTTTGAGATAAATTGTATATAAAAGATGATATAATTTTATATGGATGAAGATAACCTTGAAATATGAAGCAAATGGCAATGAAAGAATCTTTTAAGCAATTAAAAGTATATATATATATATATCTGAAAGCCAATATAATCAATGTAGGCTTCAATTAGAAATATTTTTATCCTAAAATTTGAGAGCCCATGTTTGACCATTTAAAACTAAACTCAATTGTTTCTTTCAAAAGAGTCATCTTTTTACATATAGCTGAGATTATATACATGTGTATGATTGACAAACAAACATTACTGTCTATTTGAAATATTCACCAAAGTAGCAGCTATTTCAGATCACACTCATAGAATTTCTCAGACTTTACAGTTTGAGGCTCCAGATAAATTTTTAAATCTAATCCAGGTTTTGAAGTGTTGACCCACAAACCGGTTTACAGTAACACTACTAAAATCTACATTGGATTCCATTAGTGTCGTTAGAATTTCCTAGTATGTGAAACAGGTCAAGAAATATTTACCAAATATCCTATGGCCAGTGCATAACTCACATGAAAATAACTCACAGTGCATAATCAACCATCTCATTTGTTTTTCTTTCTTCCCTTAGATGCCAATTTCTGGTCTCTAAGAAATGAGGCAAGTCATAAAGCAAAGTGGGTATAGATATATGGCCAAGTGGATTCCAGGAACTGACAAAAAAAAAAAAAAAAAAAAAAAAAAAAAAAAAAGGCAGTAGAATAAAGGAGAAACAACACAGGATTTTGTAAAAGAGGCAGCTTGGATTTCAATCTCTGTCACTTATTAGCTGGGTTAATTTTATTTATCTTTGAACTTCACCTGAAAAATAGAAAAATATTTATTTCATAAGGTGTATAAAAATGGAATGATAATTTCTATAAAAATTATTTGTAGCCAAAAACCGGTTTGGCTATGTGGATAGAGCGTTGGCCTGTGGACTGAAAGGTCCCAGGTTCTATTCCGGTCAAGGGCATGTATCTTGGTTATGGGCACATTCCCAGTAGGAGGTGTGCAAGAGGGAGCTGATTGATGATTCTCTCGCATCGATGTTTGTCTATCCCTCTCTCTTCCTCTGTAAAAAATCAATAATATATATATAATTATTTGTAAAGGGCTATATCTATACCCACCTCCATTATCAAGCATCTATCCATTTACCCAGCCTTCTAGAATCATTCTGACAATATAAACTCTTTAAGCTTTGTGCACTCTGAGTACATGCACTGTAAATATAAAGGTAAACTAACAGATAAGTAAAAACCTACTTAAGTAGCTATAGCTACTTCAATCCTTTCTCAAGAATGCTTTCCTACTATATCATATTTGATTATTTTTTGGGCAAAACCACATGAAAGCTAACAATTTTTCCTTTTGCTGTAAATAATAAAACAAAGCCAGTTTAATGCAGTGGAGTTTTTCTGTTTAGAATTTTTTTTTTTTTTTTTTTTTTACAAATCAAGACTCCATAGTTTTCTGTGAGTTTCCTAGATCACAGTAATTGTGCAAGTCAAGGGGAAAATGAATGGAATAAGATATATTGAGAATTAGTTAGCAAAAGAAAATCTTCAAGTTTCAAAGGCAGATGAGGTCACATTTACACCCATATGCACCCTTCAGTGTATTCGGGGCCCCACCTAATACACAGAGAATTCAGACACCTGTGGGATTTCCCTTCCTCAGGTATTTTGGGATATTTACAGAGTGACAGTCTCTCTCATGCACTTATAAACAATTTCAGTCCTGCCTTCCTCTTCAGACTTCTCACCAATGCACCTTGCTCCTGAGACTACTGCCTGTGCCTTGTGGAGCTGGAGGAAAAGAGACTGGAAGGGGAAATGCTCAGAGAAGCTTTAGCTCACTGGATCTCCTGTTTTTAGTCTGTATTACTCTGTTCTCTTTTGTCTCCCTCTGTCCAAACAGGAATCTCTGATGCATACACATTCAGACTAAATAGTCTGTCTGTTACTCAAAGAAATGATAAATATATGACTATGCCATTAGAATTGAAAAGACAGTCTAATTCCCAGAAAAGAGAGGGAAGGAGCGCCACTGAGGCAGGGAAGGGGGAAAAGCCAACACTGGGTACATTATTGAGCTGGACCACTGCGACTCCTTTCCCTGGGGGACCTTGAGTGAAGCATGTGGAAGCACCTAACAATCATCTCTCCGAAGAACAGGAGGTTGGGGCCTTGACCCACTGGCTCTTGTCCTTTCCTGGTTGAGGATTGCCCTCAGGAGTGTTAATGAACTCCCTGAACTCAAGCTGCTCTGCACTCAAACTCTGCAAGCTTCTGTGGCTGCAGAGAAAACCCCGAGGTGAGCAGTGAAACCACAGAAGTGCAGAATGCTGACAGAGAGAGCTGGGGAACACAGGGGTAACCAGCTATACTTGAAATCAGAGGTGGCTGAGGACATGTAACGCAGGGCACAAATGCATTTGTTACAACTGCCAGTGTTAGAGAAATTTATCCCAATGCTATGCCTATAACTTCCATACAGAATAAGGTCAAATCACCAGAATGATAAATATCAGTAGATAATGCCTACAGCACCAAATACTTATTCTACTTCCAGTGCTGGAAGATAAGGGAGGGTAGTGTAGTACAATGTACAGATCATAAATTTTGCACCAGACAGATTTGAGTTAATGGATGTACATTGATCTACCATTTATTGGCTGTATGCCCTTCATACAAGTTGTTCAACTTGAGCTTGTTTTTTTTCTTCTATAAAATAGGACTATTAATAGCTTCTTCATAAGATTCTAATGGAAAGCAAATTAAATACAGTGGGTCCTCGGGTTACATCAGAGATCCGTACATTTCACCCTAAGTCAGAAGGCACCTCCAAAAGCACCTACCTCACTCACATGGACACATACACAGCAGTGATGAAGTGAAACAGTAAAAAAAAAAAAAAAAAAAAATGTAAAAGAAAGATAACAATTCATGACCTTTACTTGTGGTAAATAAATAATAAAAAACAAAAAGCACATATCGGGGGTCTAGTAATAATTAATGTCGTTTTTAAACATTCGTTTAAAATCTTGCTTGGCGTTGACTTGTATTGACATAACCTTCAAACACGTGGTATCTACAGAACGTGTGAAGAGCAATTAACAAGTTTTGCTTGAAAAAGTTTGTATTTGGTTTGGTTTTTATTGCAAAACTAGAGCTAAGAAGATGGCGGATGAAGAGCATATTCGGCACTGCATGCTTTACGAGTTCCAATTAGGAAGAAAAGCAAGTGAGGCTGCAAAAAACATCTGTAGTGCTCTTGGTCAAGATGCAGTTAGCGCCAGAAAATGCCAGCGTTGGTTTGAGAAATTTCGCGAGGGAAATTTTTCATTAGATGACAAGAGTGGTGGAGGCCGTGTGTCCAATTTTGATCAAGAAGCTCTTCAAGCTCTTTTGGTGCAAAATCCTCAAATTACCCAACAAGAGCTTGTGACAACTTTAAATTGTTCACAAAAAACAATTTCCAATCAATTGCGTGCACTTGGAAAAGTCCAAAAGTTTGGAAAATGGGTTCCTCATGAGTTGACCGACAACAACAGTAATCAAAGAGTCACAATTTGCAGTTCGCTCCTCTCTCATCAAAACCGTTTGCTGTTTTTAGAGCAAATTGTTACCGGAGATGAACAATGGGTGCTGTATGTTAATTTGAAAAGGTGGCCTCAATGGTTGGACAAAAATGAGGCTCCGCAGCCCATGCCAAAACCTGACTTGCATGCGAAAAAAGTGATGTTGTGTGTTTGGTGGAATTTTAAAGGAATTCTTCATTATGAACTTTTACCATCTAACCAAACCATTACAAGTGCAGTGTATAGTGCCCAATTGGAAAGGTTAGCCCAAGCTTTAAGAGAAAAAGAACCCGCGCTGATTAATCGGAAGGGCGTAATTCTTCACCACGATAACGCACGACCGCATACTGCAAGAATCACTGCTGAAAAACCGCGCCAGTTGGAATGGGAAGTTCTCCCTCAACCTGCATATTCTCCTGATATTGCCCCTTCCTATTACCATTTGTTTTGTTCTTTGCAAAACTTTCTTCTTGGAAAACAATTTAATAATGAAGAATGCCTCAAAAATGCATTGACCGAATTTTTTGCATCAAAATCACAAGAATTTTACAACAGAGGGATTAAAATGCTTCCTGAGCGTTGGGCACAAGTAGTAGAAAACAATGGCAACTATATTGTTGATTAAATTTTGTTGTATTGTTTAAATAAATTCGATTTTAAAAAAGTATTAGAAAACGACATTAATTATTACTAGACCTAATATGTACATACGTCGAAATGACGGAACATTTAAAAAAAATTAATAAATGGGAGATGGCCATGTAACCACAAAACGAGGTAACCCGAGCACTGCCTGTAGTCAGTATAAGTGCCTAGCACAGTGCAACTGGCCAATGAACATTAGTTGTTTCTCCCACGGAATTTTCCCCACAAATACTCATTCAAATGAAACATTGCTCATTGCTCATGTCTTCCAAGGTATTACAGCTTGAAAGTAATTTAGAACATATACATATATATATTTTTTCCCCTCAGGAATGTTTAGTTTATCTTGTTAATCACAACATTCCAGTATATCTTTCACTATACCTAAGTTCACAAGATATACAACTGCCCTAAATTGATCTAAAGAAGTTTTTGTGTAAGATCTGAGATACTCAAGTCTACTCAACAATGCCCAGCAATTAGTCAGCTTTGGAGTCTCAAAGTTTCAAAGATGATCAGGATTTACAACAGAGCAAGGAGGAAAATGAATAATAAGAAAACGCATTCCAGGGCTCCAATGCAAGATGGGGCTCAGGATCTAGGATTTATTATAAATATTATTCTGAATCACACCCAGTTTGGGAGCTATGGCTCAACAAGCTATTTAATAAGCTCCCAAACACTAAGATTTAAAATAATCTTAAATGCAAATGTTTGGGACTGAACATTGCTTGGATTTCTCTACTTTATACCATTTCACCCCCGCTCTCCCCCTAACCTTCAACTCACACCAGAATCCCAGGACTGCAAGGAAACAAGACAGGTTTTAGGTACCACCCAAACTTCATAGCATTTCCTACATACGCTCTATCATTGCATTTTCTAAGTAATCCTGTGGGGTTATGATGGGAAACTGAGGCTCAGAAGCATCAACTAACTGAGTAGGGTCCATACCAAGTGGCACAGCCAGGAACTCAAAAACAGAGATCCTCTGTCAGTGCTTTCTCTGCTGAATCGCATGGGTTTCACCAGTGTTTAGGTCTTCAAGGCTTTTTTCTCTTCCTCTCCTACATCCAGAAAGACCTTGTCAAACATTTCAGCACAAAACAGGAGGGGCAGAACGCTGACACTGAGACAAAATAACATGATTCTTATCTACTTATTCATAAAAAATGTTAAACAGACTCATATCAAATGTGTAAAAAAGCAATCATTCTGCCAGCACATTTGATTTAGGCAGAAAATATTTGCTTTGCTGAAGGGCTCATTAATCACATCAAATCACAACATTAAAATAATAATTTATTTTAAAAGGGGTTGCAGACCTCAAACAGATATAATCTATTGCCTCTCATTAAGTTACACATTAATACAACTCATTGAGCGAGCTGAAATTTATTACTTATGTTAATTTATCTTTATCTGAGCTTGTAGTTTAGCATGCATTTTAAATCACTGTTTTAAATATTTCAAATCAATCCTCTATATTGCTGACCTTCTAGTCTATGACTACCAAATGAGATTAGACTTCCTTTTTATATCCAAAGCATCGTGGCCTGAACCCTCGTTGTCTTTCTGGCAGAAATTCAATGGTCATCTCTTCACTATTTTCCAGAAGTTTCCAGGGCAATACTTTAAAAATCTCCCATTTTCCACTGTTCTGGTTTTTTCACTTGCTGCCAGAACCCTCCTCCGGAGCAGAAGATCCTGGTATTGTCAATTCATTTTAGGTCCATCTGTCTTCCCTGACAGCACCCCTGATCATTCCAATTCCCCTGATTCACATACAACTGAGACTAAACCAGGCTGATCATACATTTACTGAAAACTTGAAGACCAAAGAAACTCAACTTAAGACTGCTGGGAAATCTTTATTTTCAGAGGCATGAGCCTCCCTGCTGGTTTCTGGCAGCCTCTGTGTGGTGGGCCTGTCGGCTCTACTCCACCAACAGGAAGCTTTAGGCATTTCTCCTGGGAGTCTAGACCCATCTGCTTCCTACTCAGATAGAAGCAGAAAGTCATTTGTTCCCAAGACCCAGCTTATTTCCTGTCCTAGGATGATTGACACTGGGAATATTCCTTCTCTTCGGGGAAAATATTCCAAACCCATGAGTAAGGTGTAGTCTGGCCCCGTGTCTAGTGTAAATTGTCACGGCCTAGGGTACATTCCTCAAATTGTGGTTCATTCAACCAATTAGAAGAATAGATATCAATAGTCCAGAGTAAGTGGTTCCACCCTAGGTGAGACCCATGCCTTTTCCCAGTGCTCTCTGCAGCCCAAGTTGAAGAGAAGAGAAGAACTGCTGATCCTGTCTGCTAGAATTAAGTCTCCGCTCCTGGGAGAAAACACTTGCACAGGAATGATCCACATCTCCCAAGAACACACAATGCATTTCAGGCTCAGGGCAATTTCTGATTCTATATGGGCTCATTTTTACTATCAACTAACCTTCAGCACTAAACAGAATACTGAATGCGAGCATCTGCTTTTAGGTCAATTCCCAGGAACATTGGATAGGTACTTTTTTATGTCGGCATGACTAGAAGGGCTTGATAATGAAGGATTTCTCAAGGATGAATTCAGTATTTAATCTATAATAATTAAATAGACTGTATTCCCTTAAAGGTCAGTTTTCCATTATAAAATCTCTTAAGGTATAACCTTTATTTAAGTAGATGTGTTATTTCAGTCATAGTTTCAGTGCTGCTACTTTATATAATTTGTCCAACTTATTCAATAGTCATTTAAAATGAAATGGAAACCTTTTTATGTTATCAAGAAAAAAATTAACATAAGGCCAGATGAGTCAGTAGCAAGAAATATCAACTATTCTTTTTATAGGTTAAAGTAAGGACAGAGAACACATAACTTTAACAGATATAAATAAAACATACTTCAAGTCTATATTGTGGTCAAAGAAGAGACGGCAATGTGAAATAAAGTAAAAGTAAACACAGAGAAAAATGTAAAGATAGTGAAATTATTAAATAAAGATTGAAGCATAAGACAGGAGAACCTTCTCTCCCATACATTTTACACATGAAAACATACCACACTTTCTAGGACTCCCACATGAGTAAAATAAAATGTGAAAAAGGATATGTTGAGACCAAGAAATAAATACATGGATACAGAAGACCATGGATAACATGATGGGGATCTTGTATAAGTGCACTAAAGACTTATGGAACTCCCATTTGACCCAGTGATCCCACTTCTAGGAATATATCTCAAGAAATCAGAAACACCAATCAGAAAGGACATATGCACCCCTATGTTCATAGCAGCACAATTTACCATAGCTAAGATTTGAAAACATCCTAAGTGCCCATCAGCAGATGAGTGGATTTAAAAACAGTGGTACATCTACACAAGGGAATACTACGCTACAGTAAAAAAAGAAGAAACTTTTACCATTCACAATAGCATAGATGGACATGGAGAACATTATGCTAAGCGAAATAAGCCAGTCAGAGAAAGATAAATATCACATGATCTCATTCATTTGTGGAATATAATGAACATGAACTGATGAACAAAAACAGATCCAGAGACAGAAAAGCATGGAACAGACCATCAAACTTCAGAGGAAAGGCTGGGGGAGGGGAGCAGTAAGAGATCAATTAAAGGACTTGTATGTATGCACATAAGCCTAACCAATGGACACAGATAGTAGGGGGGTGAGGGCATGTGCTGGGGGGTGGGGATGGCCAGGGAGAGATCAATGGAGGAAAAAGGAGACATATGTAATACTATATGTAATACTCTAAACAATAAAAAATTTAAAAAAGAAAGAATCCGAGGGGAAAAAAAAAATCCACAAAGAAAAAAACAACAAAAAACTATAGACACAAATAAAAACAGTAAGCTATATTAATTTAAGAGTCTCATGCTCTACTGACTAAGCTAGCCAGGCACTTCCTAAGCTATATTAATTTAAATCACCATTGTTATATTTTCCAGACCCCAAATCATTACTCATTCTATTTATAAAACTTCCTTCAAAACCGAAATTGTATTCTAAATCCATATTGTAGACTGCTATCTGCCTCAATTTAAAAAAAAAAAAAAAAGATAAGATTTTACAATATCGCTGAAACCGGTTTGGCTCAGTGGATAGAGTGTCGGCCTGTGGACTGAAAGGACCCAGGTTTGATTCCGGTCAAGGGCATGTACCTTGGTTGCGGCACATTCCCAATAGGGGGTGTGCAAGAGGCAACTGATCGATGATTCTCTGTCATCGATGTTTTTAGCTTTCTATCCCTCTCTCTCTTCCTCTCTGTAAAAATTCAATAAAATATATTTTAAAAAAAGATTTTACAATATCCTACAATGGAAACTGGAGAGATAATCTAGTGCTTATTTTGGGAATCCAAATTAGGTATTCCACAGCCACTTTAACATTTTTAGCACAGAACCCAATAGCTGAACATTTTCTAAACTTCAATTTTCTCTAAGAAGTTCTTTACTTAAACCATTCTAACAAAACAGACTTTAGAATCTGACAAAGTCAGATTTGAAATCAGGCTCTGTCATTTATTTTGAGTGGAAATTTGCCTGTACTTAACCTGAGATTAATTTTTTATTTTTGTTTTGCTCTTGTTTTGCAAATGGAGATAATGAGAAGATTAAATGAGATAATGTATGTAAAATGCCTAGCACTAGAATGTACTTTATGAGGTCCTTTGTCCTCTGCCTCTCACATTATATGCCGTTTAGTACCCCAGCTCCTTTAACAGGTGCATTCTCATTGAATCATAAGCAAAAGACTCCTCAATCTATTACATTAACAATAACTGACACGTGCATTACTCTTCTGTGTGCCAAACTCTATTCCAAGCACTTTACATATGCAGCTCAGTTAATTCTCACAGCATACTATGAGGCAGACATTATTATGATCTGTGTATTATAACTAATGAAACCCCATAGAGACAGGCTAAACATCTTGCCAAAACCCTACGATAGCAAGAGGGGAGCTATAATTTCAACTCAGTTGTCTGGATTCAGAATCTGTGCTCTGATTTTATAAGCAAAATATGTAAAGTCTAGTCCAAAGAGCTTACCATCTGCTGATTTTAATACATTCTTGAAAAATAAGACTAGAATAACTAGAATAAATAGAATTTATTTTCCAAAAACCTGATCAATTCAATACAAAAGACAGTATTTGGCCTCTGTGTATACATGGAAACATGTATGGAGAAACAGAGATACAAATATAGAAAGCCTGATTCTTCTCAGGGCTTATCTTTATCCTTCCTTTTCTTTGGAAAAGTGTGGGGAGGTTCTGTTATGGGAAAATATTATATAAACCAAACATCTTAAAGGCTCTGTGTCTATGATTTTGAGCAAAAATATACATAAAAATAGCCCAGGAAGTTAACCAAGACTGAAGCAACTGACATTCAGAGAGAATTCTCATGTTTATTCCTTTATACCTCATTTATTCATTCAACAAATATACTGTATATTGGTTGCATCTGCTAGTGCTGAAGTCATGAACCCGGGAGAGTTGTCTTCTCTGATAGAACTTACATTCTAATTGGAAGAGACAGACAACCAGGGATTTGTTGTTGGGTTATATGTTGAAGTTCCTATCTTTTTAAAAATACTGCATATTTACTCCTGTCCCATCTCCTCTCTCATGGCACCACAAATGCTGATTTTCTTCCTCCCAGCCACGACAAAGGAAAAACCGAAGCAGAAGTAATCCCTGGCCTACTAGCTAAATGAAGATCCTTAGATGCCTCCCAGAAACCAGGTAAGTCTGAACCTTTGGGATGGAGAATGAAAAGGTCTGCCTGCTACTTAACTGAGAGGGTAAAGAAGACCTTCAATGGGAAGGGGAAGGGGAACCTTTGGTCATGAGATTCACATGGAAGAAAGATCATTGAGAACATGTAAGTCCCTGTAAAGCCCTCTGAGGACATGTATGCACAGCCCTATATGCCTGGCACAAAGTAGGTATACAATACTAATTAGCTAGTATGATTATTACCTTGCTATTTTAGTTATGACCAGTCCCTTTCACACCAGCAGTCTGTGCCAAAAACCCTTCTCCATGGATGACTCCAGACTGCCAACTGCACGCCCTAGATCTCTTCCATTTGTCTCTCTTCCTGTCTTGTCTACCACCAGGCTAGTACTCACTCTGCCAAGCTTCTAGGATAGTATGCCAAGTCCTAGCCAGTTTATCTTGTCTTTTGGGTTCAGTTAGGCCTTTCCTGATCTTTTTTGTCCTACTGTTAACAGAGCTTTTTTTAAATCTCTTCTCATCATATGAATGATCTACATTCATTTCTATACCATAGTAGGTAGTGCATCTTCAGTAGGAATAAGAAGCCTCCATTTTAATACTATGTCTACACAAATTTTAAACCTACTTGTATCAAGTCAACCTGTTATAGGCATGAGGCCTGCCACAAAGGTAAGGACTGCGTGATTCACAGATCTGAACTCTGTGTTATAAATAAAACACAAAATGAGAACTAGTGCTATAAGCTTTCGATTTATCCTTGGTGAAAGCACTTGGTGTTCTTTGCTGGACTGTGTAGGGGAGAAACATGCAAAACTCTTGAGAAAATGGTCTAATTCTCTGATTATTATCTAAGTGGGTGTTATTAGCTGAATCGTGTGCCCCTCCCAGCTCATATATTGACCCTGAACTCCTAGTATCTCAGAATTTACTATACTTAGAGATAAGACCCATAAAGAGGCAATTAGGTTGAAATAAGGCCATAAGAGTAGGCCCTAATCCCATCTGACTACAAGAAGAGAAGATTTGGGCAAAGGCACACCAGGGATGTGTTTGCACAGGGAAAAGACCATAGGTGGACACGACAAGGAGGCCACCATGTACAAGTCAAGGAGTAAGGCCTCAGAAGAAATCAAATCTGCTGACAACTATTGACTTGGTACTTCTAACCTCCAAAACTGTGAGAAAACAAACTTTCATTGTTCAAGCCACCTCATCTATGGCATTTTGTATGACAGCTCTATCAAACTAATCCGATGGGTTAGGTGGTGAGCCTGACAAGGGCTATAGAAGTTTCTATGGATGTATATAGGTTTCTGGAAAAGCCATTCAGAAAGGAAGCATGCTAAAGTAAAACTAAAGTAAATTTTGGCAGACTTGAGCTCAAGGGAAGGATCTTCCAATTTTCAGCTATAGGGTGGAGGATAATTTATTTAACTTCCATAAATTTCCCTTCCCACATCTTTAAATGGACATCAAACCTCACAGGGAGCTAAAACCAGTTTGGCTCAGTAGATAGAGAGTCGGTCTGTGGACTGAGGGGTTCGGTTCCGGTCAAGGGCATGTACATTGGTTGCGGGCACATCCCTGTGTGGGGGGTGGGGGGCAGGGTGTGTGCAGGAGGCAGCTGGTCGATGTATCTCTTTCATCAATGTTTCTAGCTCTCTATCCTTCTCCCTTCCTCTCTGTGAAAAATCAATAAACTATATTTTAAAAAATCTCACTGGGAATTTTATACCTGAGAGAATCAAGTCAGATATAAAAGTGCTCTAAACATTGTTCTATAATACATTTATTATGCACTCAATGAATGGTTCTGTCTTTTCCTTAGGAGAAGAGGCTCAGATATAGTTGGACAATGCCTAAGCCATGATTGACATTATTCACATGGATCTTGTGGCTATAAACTAACTGGAAATGAGTTTATTGTATTCTATTTCAATAGCTGTTGGAGTCAAAAGTTTTTCCTTCAAAACTTGTAAAAGACAAAAGATATTCAAAGACAGGAAAACATGTAATGTATCAAAGATGGCTCTGGTTTCTCTGAATCATTGAAGGGACAGATGCACATCTCTTTTTATTTGTGCTGGGAATTCTTCCAAATCGCATTAGCACTCAATCTCAGCCACTTGGAAGCTAATGCACAGCCCCAAGGCATTTGTTTTTGAGTCAATCACACAGCTCTCCATTATGAGCCAATCAATTGGCTCATCCTTATGATTTAACTTCTGTCATGGTCTACAGTGGGCAATAGCCAACCAATTATTGTGCTTTCTACTTAAAGCACTAATTCCTTTTTCTTCCAATTTATAGAAAAGGTGAGGCAAATATTTAAAGTGTGATGGCTCTTTGGATTTAAACTTAATGTACTTTGGCTTTGGAAAGAGTACTTGTCAGGAAGTTATTACTGTATTGAAGTTGACTCACACATCTATTTCTGTCCTAATCTCCCACCAAGGAACAAAATAGTCTTATCCTTAGAATGCCAATCAGCCTACCACGCACCCTCCCCCCCCCCCAAAAAAAAATCCATCAGTCAGGTATTATTTTTCACTTATATCTTTATATAGAATTTCCTGTCACCACTATATGATGGAACCCTAAATTACTGTCTAGAAATACATGATAATATATATGCTTCACATCGCTTTGATCATTAATGAAAAGTTGATCTTCAAGGAAAAAGAACTTAACCACAAACACATGACTACATGAAAACTATTTTAATTATATATTAAAGGATATGCACTTTAAAAAATAAGTTTTGTGGCTCACATTCTCAGTCTAGCCCAGCCTGAAGGAAACTTAAATAATAACTTCAATTAAACAAACTAATGGAAAGCAATAAATATAAGACAAAAAATATTCCTTGTTCTTCCAAGTTCTAAATCATCAAAATGATGATCATTTAAACATCTGAAATTTTGCATGTATGAATGTCTGTTGCCTTAAGAAATCTTCCCAGAGTCCTTAATTGAACTTGTGCTAGGGAAGTGAAAATTAGTCGAAGAGGTAAATATAACACTCAAGCTGGAGCTTTGTGGAAAGTAAGATGCTGATAAGCTATACTAGTAAAAATGCAATATGACAGAAAGACTCGTTTAAAACATGGTCACCAAGCCTTGGCTGGTTTGGCTCAGCCGGTAGAGTGTCAGCGTGTGGACCAAATGGTTCTGGGTTCAATTCCAGTCAAGGGCACATACCTTGGTTGCAGGCTTCTCCCCAGTGCCAGGGTGTGTGCAGGAGGCAACCAATCGATGTGTTTCTCTCACCTTGATATTTCTCTCTGTCTTACCCTCTCTCTTCCACCCTAAAAATAAATAAATAAATAAATAAATGAATAAATAAAATCAATGGAAAAATATCCTCAAGTGAGGATTAACAAAAAAACAAAACAAACATGGCCACCAGGACGCTCATTGACACAGGAGATTGAAATAGACAAGCTAGAGCACTAATTAAGGGATACTTTGACTAGCTAATTAAATTATTACTTTAAAGGTGCCAATTATTTTCATGACATCAGAATTGGGTGAGACTCCCTTATGAACCCTTTACAAAAGAAGTCTGCTAAGTAAAACAAAGTTTGGTCAACCTGGTGAAGAGGATTCTATCTTAGAGGATTGGTAAAACACCGTTAAGGCTGGAACTCCTGCTCACTGTGTGTTCACAGTGAGCACTGGAGGTGTGCATCATAGATGATGAAGTTGTACCTTAGTACACAGGATCCAAGGATACATGTACAGCCAAATGGACAACCCCATTCATGGGCAGGGATACTAGCTTTGTAAATATAAAGCCATTTATTTTCATTCTTCTTGTAAATTTTTGTCCATATGAAGCTTTATATCTCTAAAGTTTTTGTCCTCAGGCAAAAGGCATTGTGGGGAGAGACAATGAATTTGCTAAATTTCTTTAACACCTCCATTAGCAGATCAAGGTCCAAGATTCAGCTTAAAAATTTTGCCCAGCTCAGATTGAGAAAATTCACCATTAAGCTATAAAACTTACTTTTCACTGATGAAAAAGAAATATGACCTGGAGTGAGAGAGCAAGAATACTTTTTTTTTCTATTCCTGGTAGTTTGAGGGAAGTTAGAAAAAGAGGATGAGAGAAGTGATAAGACACAATCAGAGAAGGTGGGGTGAGAAAATGACTTGACAATCCTCAGAAGTGAAGAGATGAGGGCAGTTGGGATCTCTTGTCCTGATTTGCCCTATGAGAATTTAAAATTTAATCTTATTTTTTCTTATCACCATTTATCCCTTCTATCCCCTATGAAATGTAAGGATTCGTCTGTCAATCAGGATCAAAGCAAATCAAAGTAAACCAGGTGATACAGTAGCATTTGATTAAAAAAAAAGATGTCCTGATATTTGGCTTTCCTGCCCATTCACGGTTTGTGTGTGGCAGGGATGGGGCCTGAAATTCTGCAGCCCCAAGGGGGAAGCAGTAGGCAGTGGAGTTGAAAGCCAGGAGCTTGTCATGGACGCCTCCACAGTGAAGATGTCACAGAATGAGAGGCAATCTGTAACACCAGTGAGAGCTGAGGGAGGCTGGGCAGGCAAGGGAGGACCAGATATTGAGTTACAACAGCCACATATACCAACTGCAAATGTGAGCAGCACCAACTCTTGCCAGGTAGACAGAGGACACTACCCCCATGGACTCAAACTCGTTATCTCCACTATTAGGTTACATTACCACACTCACTCACATTTACCCAAATATTACCTGGGCAGAAGCTGCAGAATCGAAAGTAAAAATCAGTATCATTAATTTTCTTAGTGAAAATGAGCATATCCTAAATTAATGGTTTAAGTTATCTAAACTTATAGGACTAATTAGTCTGCTCAGGCTTCCATAGCAAAAATACCACAGATTGCTTGGCTTTCACAAGAGAAATTAATGTCTCACAGTTCCAGAGGTTGGGTAGTCCAAGATCAAGGTGCTGGCCTATTTGGTTCCTGATGAGAGCTCTCCTCCCGGTTTGCAGATGCCTCCTTCTTCCTGGGGACTCACATGACACAGAGAAAGAGCTCTGATTTCTCTTTAGCTTCTTACAAGGCCACCAAACCAACTGGATTTGGGTCCCACCCTTATGACTTTATTTAACCTTTATCACTTCCTTACAGGCTCTATCTCCAAATTCAGCCTCATTGGGGGTTACAGCTTCAATATATGATTTTGGGAGGACACAATACAGTCCGCAGAAAGGACCAAGTATATGGTTTCTTCCTTCTACAAGATGGACTGAAGATGGTGAGGAAACAAAATTAATTACAGACAAAATAAAGAAGTCATACCTTCTCTGTATATCAGTGTAAAAACAGTTGAATGTGTGACTGTGCTCTTTTTGTGAGATCCAAGTACAGACATAACAATAGGCTGTTCCCTGCAGACAGGACAGGCCCTGGGTCCATAGAGGCAGGGGGTAGCCTAAGACCAACACACTGAAAGCAGCACTAGGCTTACTGTGGTTCATTTTCCGCATCCCCCATGCTTTCAAAATGTCAGTCCTGCCCTTCCTATATTCATGTGTGTATTACAAATTTCTCAATAGATTTGATTGACTGGACAATTTTAGCAGATGAGTTGCTACTTTACAGAAGTGTGTTTGCATCCCAAGAAAATGATTCAGGCATTTTCCAAGTTCAAGGTTAAAGAGGGGGGGGAAAAACACACCAAAAAACCACATGACACAATGTAAGAGTAAGCAGGGGGGGGGGAAATTCCTCTTTTTGGACTAAATATACATGTCCTACAACCAAATTCTTATTCTCCTGTTCCCTTTTAAATAAATCCTAGCTTCCCCAAAACATTTTGTCAAAGCTAGTCTAT
This sequence comes from Pipistrellus kuhlii, assembly GCF_014108245.1. NCBI lineage: Eukaryota > Metazoa > Chordata > Mammalia > Chiroptera > Vespertilionidae > Pipistrellus > Pipistrellus kuhlii. Next base: position 35,534,143 of record NW_023425405.1, on the reverse strand, counting down.
AAATAAATCATTGCTCTCTGCAAAGGGATAAATAAAACCAAGGGCATTATCAGCATGGCTTTGTTTTTGCCTCACGACATTGTGGGAAAGGAATGCTTTTGGATGTCATAGGAAATGGGAGTCAAAAGTCAGACTTATTGTGCTTCCTCAGATGGAAATCTGGGGATTTTGTTAAAAATATATTCTCTCTAGATAGTTTGCTACATGGGTGAGAAATGAATTAGAAAGTGCCACCTTTTCAAGTTCAGCAATATTCAAGAGGTCTTTTTTTCCTTCAAAATCATCCCATGTATCATTATGTATTTATTAGCAGAGATCCTGAGTCCTTGAAGGAGGCTTGGTGTCATATGGGAAGATATACTGTAGTGGGAACAAAGAGACTTATTTTCAAAGCCATCTTTCCACTACTTTCCAGTCACTCTGCTAAGCCTCCTTAATTGTAAATAAGTTATTCCGAGGCTTTAAAGACAAATGAGAACTCAGACACAAATCTAAGTACCTGTTTGGTATCTCTTAGGACAGGCTTTCAAAGGCACTTTAAAAAAAAAAAAAAGGAAGAACACATATAGATTGAGTTGAGCTGAATATGTTAAAACTTTTCTCCATTCCTACACTAACAGCCTTCAAAAAGATCATTCCCTTTAGTACTACCTGTATTTATACAGCAAAGCATAGAATAAAAAATGTGAAAACTATGGGCAAATGGGATTAGCTAGGAAATAAGAGAGAGAAAAAGAAATTATCCATAAGCAATGACATTATCAATTCTTTAAGAGCTATCTTGACCTTGACACTGTTCCAAATATTCTGAGAAGCTTGACTAGAGTTAACAGTCTTACTTAGTTGAGTTTTACTTGGCTCAAATTGCTTTACTTGACTTCTTGCTCAGCAGCTGCTCATGTAATCCAGAAAAAAGCCAAAACTCAGTCATTTCCTTGCTTTCTTTCATTCCTGTGATTCTGACAATTGTATTACATTTTCAAAATATTTCACGCGCAGGAAAATTTAGAACACTCAATAAAGCCAGCTGCAGAAGACGGGAAGTCAGCTCATAGCTGTAGCAAGGCACAAAGATTTATTTTGCTTGCAGTGGTCACCTATAGCAACAGCATTTTCTTGCTGATCTGTCCCTCATTGTTCCTTCTGTAAGTAAGTAAATGTGAAGTTCTGAGCAAAGCCACGGAATTTCTCCTAGGATTGGGCCACCTGAAATTACTACCACTCTAGTGATTTAGACAGGCTTCCATGGACTGCCTTTCCACAGGAGTGGTGGATATACTTGCCTAGATGAATACAGAATCTTATCTACTTAATTTTCAACTCAGTTCTGCCAAAGATCCAGTAGTGAGCAAACATGGCAGGGTTTCCTCATCTGGAGTCTCTAGAATAGGAAATATGTCTATGTATCATTGCACAACTCCAGGGGGAGTCAATCATAATCTTATCTTCATATATTCTTATATTCATATGCTATTCCTGTAGTGGACTTATGATGGTGCATTTTTTCGCATGAAGAGGGTCCACAGTTTTCATCAGATTTATAAGACAGTCCTAGACCCACCAAAGTAAAGGATATTCATCACGTTTCAAAAATAGAATAGAAAGCATCTTGTCTTTATATCTGATTGCTATTTTTTTTCTACATTATGCAAAAGAGCCAACCATGCAAAGTGGCTTCCTTGCATTTAAGTCAAAAGCTTTGATTTTTAGTTAATTGATGATGACTCATAGGCAAATTATCCACATTCTTTACTCGTCAGTCTTCTCTGCCTATTACATTTCTTACTATTTTTAATTGATGATCAGCTTGTCCACAGGAAGGCAATGAGGTGAATTTATTACTTATTCATTCTGCTAAAAAGCTGGATGAAGAAGATATATTAATGTAATCTATTGATTTTCAATGGGAAACTGATCTATTCTTTGACACTTTCAATTCTCTCTGTGTTATTCACATCTCCTTTTCCACTGATAACTGGACGTCAACCTTACCCCATACAAGCCAGGTGCTTTTTCTCTTGCTTACCAACCATGTGGTATTTCTAAAACTTTTTGGAAAAGAAACTAGCTATCAAATGTACAGAAATGGTTATATTAATAGAAAGATATTCCATAAAATCAAGTACTAAAACAAATGGATTGCCTGTGTGTGTTTGAAATAGGGGTCAAACGACATCAAACATTCATCCTAGAGAGCAAGAGACCAAGGGTTATTCTATAGAGACCATCTTCCCGATGAACACTGAGTGGCCCCCTCTCCACATTCTGATACAACGGAAATAGATGATCAATCACAGTGGACAGATGCAGCCTGGCACTCACACACAGTGCTAGTTTCTGCTGCAGCAACTGAAAAGAGAATCTTGCTGCTCAGGCAGAAGGAATCAAATCACCTAGTAGAGATAATGAAAAAGCTTCATGCTTTTAATCAGATATTGATTGATTACTGTAATATTCTCCTGTAGCAACAGCTGTGGGCATGAGAAATAGAGGGAAAATGGGAGAAATTTTCAGGAGAATATCAAGTAAATAAGTGTTTGAGACTTGAAAACTCTGCAAAACAACAGCAACTGATACTTTAAAAGCTTGGTTTCACTTTTGCAGCCTATAATAAAGTCCATGCTTATTGATTGTTGGGTAGCCGCAGAGAATGAGCATTTGTGGATAGTTCCCCAGTGTTAATAATTGTCCCTGTTTACTGGGTTTCCTGCCATCCAACCCAATCAGTTGGAATTATCAGTGGCTCAAACAGTAAAGTCCTAAAACTACAGATTCTATCTTATTCTATTCTAGGCTGTCTGGATTGTCATATCGGGTCTAGTAATAATTAATGTCGTTTTCCAACATGTTTAAAATCTTGCTTGGCGTTGACTTGTATTGACATAACCTTCAAACACCTGGTATCTACAGAACGTGTGAAGTGCAATTAACAAGTTTTGCTTGAAAAAGTTTGTGTTTGGTTTGGTTTTTGTTGCAAAACTAGGGCTAAGAAGATGGCGGATGAAGAGCATATTCGGCACTGCATGCTTTACGAGTTCCAATTAGGAAGAAAAGCAAGTGAGGCTGCAAAAAACATCTGTAGTGCTCTTGGTCAAGATGCAGTTAGCGCCAGAAAATGCCAGCGTTGGTTTGAGAAATTTCGCGAGGGAAATTTTTCATTAGATGACAAGAGTGGTCGAAGCCGTGTGTCCAATTTTGATCAAGAAGCTCTTCAAGCTCTTTTGGTGCAAAATCCTCAAATTACCCAACAAGAGCTTGCGACAACTTTAAATTGTTCACAAAAAACAATTTCCAATCAATTGCGTGCACTTGGCAAAGTCCAAAAGTTTGGAAATTGGGTTCCTCATGAGTTGACCGACAACAACAGTAAACAAAGAGTCACAATTTGCAGTTCGCTCCTCTCTCGTCAAAACCGTTTGCCGTTTTTAGAGCAAATTGTTACCTGAGATGAACAATGGGTGCTGTATGTTAATTTGAAAAGGCGGCCTCAATGATTGGACAAAAATGAGGCTCCGCAGCCCACGCCAAAACCTGACTTGCATGCGAAAAAAGTGATGTTGTGTGTTTGGTGGAGTTTTAAAGGAATTCTTCATTATGAACTTTTACCATCTAATCAAACCATTACAAGTGCAGTGTATAGTGCCCAATTGGAAAGGTTAGCCCAAGCTTTAAGAGAAAAAGAACCCGCGCTGATTAATCAGAAGGGCGTAATTCTTCACCACGATAACGCACGACCGCATACTGCAAGAATCACTGCTGAAAAACTGCGCCAGTTGGAATGGGAAGTTCTCCCTCAACCTGCATATTCTCCTGATATTGCCCCTTCCGATTACCATTTGTTTCGTTCTTTGCAAAACTTTCTTCTTGGAAAAAAATTTAATAATGAAGAATGCCTCAAAAATGCATTGACCGAATTTTTTGCATCAAAATCACAAGAATTTTACAACAGAGGGATTAAAATGCTTCCTGAGCATTGGGCACAAGTAGTAGAAAACAACGGCAACTATATTGTTGATTAAATTTTGTTGTATTGTTAAAATAAATTCAATTTAAAAAAGTATTAGAAAACGACATTAATTATTACTAGACCTAATATAATTGTGTTGCTGGATTTTTTAAAAATAAAATCTACATTTTTTTGCTTTGTAGAACATGCAGCATAATGTTTATGCTATTGTAATGGCTATTCTAGATGAAAAAGAAAACACAGGAATGGTCTTTCACGTCTCAGGATGCTGTCTGTGTTAGGTGGTTCTGTATGACTCAGACTGGTGAACCAACATGGCTGTGTTGATAATAAGAGGACAATTCCCTATGCAAACATTCATAGATTCCCATCCTCTGAACAGCACTGTGCCAGGTGCTAGAAGGGATGATAGATGCACTTACTGTTCTCAAAATAATTACTGTGAGCCAAGAAAGGAGAAAACATTCTTTCAAAGAGTAAAAATGGACACAAGAAATTTAGTCCAAAGGGATTAATTCAACAAATAGGTACAAAAGCATAAATCTGTTAAGTAATTTTGAATTTGAGTAGAAACAAAGAGTAGCAGAATTGATACAAAGAAGAAGGAAATCAATGAGCTAAGATTTGCAGCCTTATAGGAGAAAATGATATACCAGCATCTTGGTGTAATCAAGCATTCTCTATTTATAACACACTGAAATTAAAACCATAAAGTACTGCTCCAACTGCAGTCAGTATTTTTCTGATAGCCCAGTGTGCCCAAAGATATAGGTTAAGTGCAAGGTGGAAATTTATTGTGTCATACCCAAACATCTAAGTGCAATAAAGAATCACATTATTGGGCTCACTGGTTGGCTTTCCCAAGGGTTCATGATTATTAAAGCTCTGAAATAGTTAGGACTTCGTCATAAAATGCCAGTATTACTTTCTAACTTGAAGTTATCACTGCTAAAAGATATTTTACTCTATCTTTGGAATGTCTTTAGCATACTCCTGAGAAGATAAATATTGTAATTTTTAAAAAGAATTTTAAGTTAGTCTTTGGGATCACTCAATTTAAGTTTCAGATGCACACATACAATTTTCATCCCTCACCATAAATATTTTAGAATCTGGATGTCACCTTGAGATGCACAAGAGGCTGTCCTCATGGGCTATAAAGATAGGATCAAGTTAGTGGTAATAAATATAGCCTTTATAGTGACTTAAGGGCTTTAGCCTTTCCCAAATATCTTTCCATTGGTCTCACGTGTAGATCAGCACCATTCCAATCACTCATTCTCTTAGAGAAATCTCATAAAATAGCACACAAATATCTTGATATGAAATAGGACTAGGTTGTGATGTCAGCAAGATGGCAGAATAGGAAGTACTGAAATTAGGCAATTAGGCAAAAAAAAGATATAAAAGGCACTCAAATTGGAAAGAAAGATCATCTCTGTTCAGAGATCACATAATCCTATGTAGAAACATCTAAGGATTCTGTTTAAAAAATCTGTCAGAACTAATAAATGAATTCATTATTAGTAAAGGTACAGGATATAAAATCAAAATACAAAAAGCAGTTGATTTTTTATACACTGAAACAGTACTAGAAGGAAATCGAGAAAACAATACCATTAACAACATCAAAAAGAAGAAAATACTTAGGAATAAATCTAACCCAAGACTTGTACACTAAAAACTACAAAATATTGTTGAAAGAAACTAAAGACAAATAAATGGAAAAACATTACATGTTCAATTGTAAGATTTAATATTACTAAAATGTCCATACTACCCAATCCCTATTGTATTTTTCACAGAAGCAGATGAAAAAAAATTCTAAAATTCATGTGGAATCACAAAAGATACCAAATAGCCAAAACAATCTTGAGAAAGAGTAACAAAGCTGGAGGCATCACACTTCCTGGTTTAAATGATATTATAAAAATATGGTGATAAAAACAGTGTGGTACTGGCATAAAGACAGACAGAATTAGTGAAACAGAAGAGAGAGCTCAGGAGTAAACCCACTTTATACAGTCAACTGATCTTCAACAAGAAAGCCATGAATACACAACAGGAGGGAAAAGCATCTTCAGCAGATAGTGGTGGGAAAATTTGATATCCATGTGCCAAAGAATGAAATAGGATTCCTATCTTACACTATACACAAAAACCAACTCAAAGCAGATTAAAGACTTAAACAGAAGATCTGGAATTGTACAATTCTGAGAAGAAACCATAGGGCAAAAGTTTCATGATGTTGATCTTCTTTTTCTTTTTCTTTTTAAATATATTTTATTGAATTTTTACAGAGAGGAAGGGAGAGGAGAGAGATAGATAGCTAGAAACATCAATGATGAGAATGAGACATTGACCAGCTGCCTCCTGCACACCTCACACCAGGGATGTGCCCGAAACCAATGTACATGCCCCTGACCGGAATCGAACCTGGGACCTTTCAGTCTGCAGACTGACGCTCTATCCACTGAGCCAACCCGGTTTCGGCCATGATATTGATCTTGAAAAATGATTTCTTGGATATGGAATCACAAAGACAGGTAACAAAAGCAAATATAGACAAGTGGGACTTCATCAAACTAAAAACTTCTGTACAGCAAAGAAAACAACAGAAAAGAAGAAAATATTTTCAAACCATATAGAACTGATAAGGGGTTAATATCCAAAATATATAAAGAACTTGTATAACTCAATAAAAATAAAATCCCCAAATAACTCAATTTTAAAATGGACAAAGGACTCTAATAGATATTTCTCCAAAAAAGACATATAAATGGCCCACAGATATATGAAAAGATGCTCAACATCACAAATCAAAAATCACAATGAGATAACACCTCACATCTGTCAGGGTGGCCATTAATAATATAACAACCAACAACAAAACAAAACAGAAAATAACAAGAGTGTTCATGGACATAGTAAAAGGCAGAGCAAAAAGCAAGTGTGGCAAAATTTTAACAATTGTTGAATCATTTAAAGGGTGTTGTTGTTTTTTTGTAAAATTTTTAAAATCTTTCCAGAGGTTTGAAGATTTACTAAAATGCATGAATTAGCTTTACTAGAAACTGCTATTGATTTTTTCTTTTAAAACCTCTTTCCACTTCATTTCCCCACAGAAATTTTTCTTAAAGTATATTTCTATAATGGAAAATATCTAATTGACCATTTTTCATATTTCTCTCTTAAACATGTTTATATACTGAAATAAGATTTTTTTCTATGGTCAAAAAAACTCCTTAAATGGTAAAATATTCTTCCAGCTTCACTTATCACTAAAATTATCATTGTACAGTAAATCAAAACTAAACAACTTAAAAATTTTCCAGAAATGATTTGTTTAATGAGATAAGGCTATTCTTATTCTTCCCATTTAGCTCCTGCATCCATAGATGAATATAATTTATTGCCAGAATGATACAGAGTTCAACACCAACTGTTTCTACTTCTGTTTTTATAAATAAGTTAAGAAATCTTGTTAGTAGATGAGAATGGAAAATGTATTTTTCTTTTTAAAGTCTTGTTACAGCAATGTTATTCAAGTAAGTGAATTCCTTTTGAGTTCAATGATAAAAATCACACAGTGATTCACCCTATTAGAAACAATTTAGTCCCACCCTCCTTCAGTTTTATTGACAGCAAAGGATTAAGAGCCACCTGACTTTCAAAAGGATCCTGTTACTCAGTGATTTGAGTCATTCATTTTCTGTTTCTGGGAAGAGTACCAAAAAGACTTCTAAGACTTATGAAATGATCATCAATTATACATTTTTTAAAAATTTAGAGGCAAGCCATTCTTCATGGTCAAGGCAGTTAGCCAAATCAGACTTATTCCTCTCAGAAAAAGTCTGACCTGAATAGACGCTTCAAGGAATGTGATAAACTATACGAGGAAATAAATTGTAAAAAATTCAGTATTTGTTTTGGTTGTCTCTTGCTACATATCAAATCACCTTAAAGCTTAGTGGTTTGAAATAACAATAATATAATATTTTCTATGATTCTGTGAGTTAATCAGATGGTTCTTTTGCTTCAGGCACTGGGAGAGCTGAAAGGTCTACAGTAGCCTCATCCACATGCCTAGCAGTTGGCACTGCCAACATGTGGGGAGGGAGGTTGCTGATGGGGCTGTGGGCCAGGTGCCTCATTTCTTTTCTTTTTTATGATTTGATTTGATTAACTGAAGAATCATTGCAGGATTTTGAATAAAATGATATCTTGATCTGATTTATGTTGTGAAAGCACCACTCCAGCTGTTCAGTGATGACTGTAGTGTGGGTAGTTGAGTGTGTATGAAAGGAAGAATGCCAATTAGAGTTTCAATCTAAAAAAAGACAATGGGTCAGAATGACAATAATGTAATTGGTAAGAAGAGGTCTGATATGGGTTATATTTCTAAAAATTTCTTTATTGATGAAGGTATTACATATGTGCCCTCCATTAATCCCCTAACACCCCCAACCTCCCACCCCGCCATGCATTTCTTGATGTGGGCCTCTCCATGTGTCTGCTTGGCCTTCTCATAGCAAAGCCATTTCTAGAAGAAGCTTCAGGACAATAAGTCCCACTGTGCAAGCATTGATCAAGCCCTGTATTATGCCTACTAATGTTTCACTGGCTAAAACTAGTCACTAAAACCTAAGCACCACTTCAAGACATCACTAAAACCAGTGCCAACCCCTGAACCAATGAGGAAGGGAACTGTGAATCAGAATACTGGGAAGCATGACTTAACTAGGGGCCCCCAGAGCACAGTGTACCATCAACTTTTAAGGTAGAAAAAGTAGTCAAAAAAAGTTTAAAATGGTGGAGAAGTAATATTCTTGAATGCTTGAAACATTTCACTCCATTCTCTCTTTGTTTGCATGGTTTTTGAAGAAAAGTCTGATGTCATTCTTAACCTGTTCCTCTATAGGTAAGCTGTTTTTCCCCCTTGTTTTTGTTTTTGATTTTTTTTGAAGTTTGAATATGATAGGAATAGGTGTAGATTTTTTTTGGGGGGGAGGAGGGGCATTATTTACCTTGCTTGGTATTCTCTGAGCTTCCTGATATCTGTGGTTTGTGTCTATCATAAATTTTTTAAAAAATTATCAGCCTTTATTACTTAAACTGTTTATTCTCCTTTCTCTGTCTTCTCCTTTTGATATTCACATTACACATATGTTGCACTTTATATAGTTGCCTCACAGTTCTTGGATATTCTGGTGGTTTTTTTATATATCTGTTTTCTCTTTGTTTTTTGATTTTGGAAATTTCTCTTGAGATATCCTCAAGCTCAAAACATTTTTTATCAACTGTGTCTACTCAGAAGCCCATCAAAGACAGTCTTCATTTATGTTATTAAAAGCAATAACAGACTAATATATTCTCATAACTTTGGAAAATTCAAACCCTCATAGACAGATACTTCAAAATAACCACCCCCATGCTTTATCTGATTATGATAAACATGTTATAATTCAAATTGCATGTTCATCTCTATGAATAAACTATCATTTATTTCTCCTAAACAAACCAGTCTAAATTAGAGCTTTCCATAAGGACACCAAAGTCATACACTGAAATTTCAAAGCATACCGAAATAGAAAAATAGCTCCTGCAATAAATGTTCTCAGGATTGGGCTCCTTCTATTTTTTGTAGACTTACAAAATACTAACAGATTTCACATCTCTGATATCCCTTGAAGTCAGAATTCCCCTAGCAAATGTGTCATTAGTTAATAACATCCTAACGAAAACACATTATTTATAAATAATCCAGATAGAGCACATGACTTCATGGTTAGAGCCTGGACTCTGCCACCAGCGATCAAATCCTAGGCTTCGATGGGGCTTTGAACAAATTACTATTAAATCCGATGGCTCAGTTTTCTCACTTTTAAATTGAGAATAACGAAAGGGTTGTGTGAGTATTAAATAAGATAGATACACATAAAATGATTAATATGGGGCCCAACTCTTAGCAAATACTACTGAAATGTCTGCTTTTATTATATCCTAAAATTGCACCTATGCTGGAAAACACTTAGAATTCATGACGGTCAGTCATCTGTGCTATTAATCAAATAAAATCCTCCTTCCTTCTAGCACAGGGCACCACCCATCTTGAGGATGGGTGGTGCCCTGTTTCTATTTCTGGCCAATGAACTAGTCAAATGAATTAGAGTGTTTAAATGGCTATGAGATTCTCCAGAGCACTTTTCCCTCTGGTATGGCAGCTCGGAATGCTTGATGTGGTGGAGCCTGGAGGATGGAGTGATGAAAGCGAGCAGAGCCGCAGCTGCCCCAAGACAGATATCTTACATGAGCAAAACATAGACCTTTGTTGTCTTCAGCCACTGGCATTTGGAGGCGGGGTTTTGTCATACAGCATAATAACCTTGTCTATCCTGAGTAATGCAGAAAGCAAGGCAAGTATCTAGATATTTCAATTAAATCATGTCCTTTAGCCTAGCCAGCGTGTTTCAGCAATTGAGCATTGACCTATGAACCTGAGGTCATGGTTTGATTCCTGGTCAGGGAAATTGCCCAGGTTGCAGGTTCCATCCCCAGTGTGGGGTATACAGGAGGCAGCCGATCAATGATTCTCTCTCATCATTAATGTTTCTATCTCTCACTCTCCCTTTATCTTTGAAATCAATAAAAATATATTTTTAAAAATGTTCTTTATTCAAGTGAATGACATCTTCAGGGATACCCAAAATAGGATAATACCAGTAAAAATAATTTGCAGAATGCTGGCCATGATGTTCCAAATATCTGACTTGTATCATCCTTTCCTTCAGTGCATGAAATTTCATCCTGAATATATTTTGGGAGTACTTCACAAGTAATCCTTTTAAATAAGGCATAAAACCCTGGAATAAGTAATATGTAAATCATCAAATCTTTATACATTCAAGTGAGTGTGTTTATCCAATTCATTTACAGAAAGAATCTGGGCAGTGGAGGACTTATATTGGAAGATAAACTTGGGAGGTCTTCCCATATACAACTCAGAAAAGAACTGTGTATATGGGAGAAATTATGGAAATAATAATCTTAAGATCTGAGCTCACTTTACAGTAAACAGATGCAGCCAACTACAAAGTCTATTGTAAGTTCAGCCTCAGTGACCTACTCAGACTACTTGATAGGTTATTGCAAAGGTTATGTTTGACTCCCACATGAGGCCTTTAACCACTGTATCTTGTTATTTTACCAGTTCCATTGAAGAAAAAGAAGCCACAAAGCAGACACAGAAAAAGGAGAAGAAAGGAGAACCAAAGAGGTGGAAAGTGAATCTCTTTCAGAGATCCAATTTCATTTCTATCAGAGGGCCCTATTCCTTTTTTCTTTTTCTTTTTTAAAGCAGATGCAGGTTTATTTCAATTACTTACCATTGGGAGGATCCTACTTAATTTATGTATTTCATTCCTAGCTCCACCATTTACTGCTGTTTCAATTCGGACAATTTACTCAACACCTTTGTACCTTGGGTTTCTGCTCTGTAAAGTTATAATAACGATTACTGTTAGAATTAAATGACAATGAATGTTAAGTGATTAGCCCATGGCATACAGCATGCACACAATAATTGAAAACTGCTTTCATTATTTTTATCATCTTTTTTTTTTTTTTACTCTAAAAGGATATTTTTGCCAGAGTATCCCAAAACGCTGGTTGCATTGTCTCTGGAGTATATAAAAATTGGTCATGGAAGATTTTTCAAGTAAAGGAGGGCAAGTCTCCATGCTTCTCAGAATGCTATTGGAAATGCCAAGGTAGCATATCAGACTTTTAGGATTTCCATCTAGTTAATTTCGGACTCCTCTGACAGTTGAATACTGCATTTAGCTGGGCCCAGCACAGACAAGCTACTTAGCATGCTTCCAATGAGTCTAGGGTTGTTTCATTCTTTATATTGAAAGGAAATGCTTTACTAACCTATTCTTTACTGCAAGGAAGTCCACATATTCCTTCATTACTACAACAGTGCTTTTGGTTGTTGTCATTGGTAAGGAATGAATTTGGATGATGCTATATTCACAAGTGGACCAGAGAGCAGTGTCAAGTGGGTAGAAGGTGATTTTGATCCGGGAGAAATTTGAAGCCAGACTTGCTAATCAGCAAAAGACAGAATGCATCCTCTCTTCCTCAGGAATCCCCAAATCCCTGAGAGCACATCCAGTACCCTGCAATTACTTGCAATTGGGACTCAAGTCACTTTAGTTGGACATAAAAGGAGAGAGTGAGTCCATAAACGAAGGGCTTTAGGACCATCTGTCTAGATTTTTATGAGGGAATCATATGCTGTCATTCCCCCTGGGGAAGCCATGCAAACAACAGAGCTTTACCCTAAAACAAATGAAACCGTAGCTCGGGCTTTTCCATCTGTGCAGGTGAGTTCAAGACTCTGGGAGAGGTCCTTTCAATGGGTTTGTATAGTCACATGTTTCTGTGAATTCAGCAAAACAGTGTGATATTGTAACTGTCTTTTCTTAAGACTGCTGCCCTTTTCCATTCTAAGTTTTTTGTTTTGTTTTGTTTTGTTTTGTTTTAGAGTGGAGGGGAAGGAGCGAGACAGAGAGAGAAACATCTATGTGAGAGAGACACATCTTTTGGTTGCCTCCTGCTTTCTCCCCTAACAAGGGCCAGGAATGGAGCCTACAACTGAGGTATGTGACCTTGACTGAAATCAAACCCATAACCCTTCAGTCTGCAGGCTGACGCTCTAACCACTTAGCAACCGGCCAGGACCTGACTCAGTTTTGAGTCCCACTTCCTCTAGTGTCATGTGGCATTGAAGTGGTGACAGGGCTCAGCACATGTTACGCCAAAATATGCCACTGCAGCATAGTGAATATTTTAAGCTGAAGGAGTCTGAGCAAAGGGTAGAAGCACAGAGGTTTCTCTGACCTTCCCTTGCCCTTGTTCCCTAAAATTTGCCATAAAACCCGCATGTGGGAGATGCCTCCCTATATCTGGAAGGAAGGAGCATCCTTATCTCCAAAAACAAAGGGAAAACCAATAAAGGATTCTAAGAAACAGGCCTTGCTCATTTCCCCCCAGTTCACTATAATCACCTCATATTCCAGCTCTCATACTCTTGATGACTGCCCATTCTTCTTCAAACCTAGCATAAAATACTCAGGCCCAACTGTCTCCTTGGTCTACATTTCTTTATGAAGACTCCCATATCACATAAAGCTTATTTATAATAATAAAAGCATAATATGCTAATTAAACCTGACATCCTTCCGGACAATCGTTCAGATGAAGTGTGGTGGTGGGGGCTGAGCCCCCTGCATGAATTTTGTGCACCAGACCTCTAGTATTAGATAACTTTGTTTGTTTTTCTTTTCTTAATCTGTCTTTGCCAATTTAATTTTCAGATACAGCCTGGGACTCTAAGAAAGCTGAAGAAAACTTTTTCCTCCCCTGCAGGGGCCATGGGCACTTTTGGGGTCCAGTTGGGGATACACTTAGTTAGTCTGTGCTGGGGTCGTGTTCATGTGGTTCACAATTGCTTCTACACCGAGAGGAGTCATTGCTTTCAGAGACACTTCTACCTGCCTCTTTACTTGGCATCAGGTAACAGAAATAAGGGGTTAGGTCACATGGGGACCATAATGTTACCCTCAGTATCCAGAGGACATAGTAGGGAGAAGAAAGAAGGTGTAACACATTGGTGTTAGATGTTAATCTATGGAAAATTCACCCAAGTAGTCACACATGGAAAATTGTAAATGGAATGTCCTTGATATAATAGAAATTCTCTCCTATTAAGAATATACACAGTGATGTAGCATAAAAGCACAAGATTTTTTAATGGAAATTCCAGAACATACAATTAACCAGCATTCCTTTCTTTAGAATAAGGCACAACCTATAGCAGCCCTATGAAAAGTGAATACATTTGAGTGAGTCACATGTCTCTGCATCTCAACCTTCATTAATTAAAAAGCAAACTTTGATCAACATTATAAAGAAAAGATTGAATTATATTTCTATCCTCTCTGAAAAAAACTACAGGGTTATTTTCATAAAACAAAGTGATAAAAAAAAATGGGGTGGTATAGAGAAATATTAAGAAGTTCATATCTGGGGGGGTTTGGTCTGTTTTTGTTGTTGTAGTATTTATTAGCTTTTTAAATATTGTATTTTGTTGTGATTTATTTTATCATTTTAAATATTCATGTTTATGTCTAATTTTGTATTAATTTTCTTAAAGAAGATGTTTTTCAGATTGTATGAGCTTTGGGTCCTACAAAGCCTAAGTCAGCCCCTGAATAGGAGATAAAGACACAAGTTGAAAGACTTACCTTCTCTTCTCCAAGTACAATTTGAGACTGTTTCCTATTCTGTGCTTGGTATAAATGGCTAATTGATGGCTTTTTCTTTCAAATGTGTGGCTGTTGAAGAAAATGAAATTAATAAAATTAAATCAAAAGAAAAGTGTAAGACTCCTGCTTGAATTGAAAATCAATTACTGATCTTGAAACAGATCCACAAGAAATCTTGTGTGTATGTGGACTATTCAGTGCAAAAAGTAATTTTTAAGAACACATATTGGGCATGAATGTAGAGAAATGCATACTTATGATTGCTCATGGTTCTGTTTTGAAGCCAATAATTAGTTTTAATTTTATATTCAAACTAATGAATAGCAATGTGTTTGAAATGTACTTGGCCTGTTCCTACCACACCCTGGAATGATAGGCAGTGCGTTCTGCTGGTTCTGATCAGCCATGTTTGTTATTTTTATCAGTTTACTCTTCAGGTGTGTACCAATGAATGGGTGACATTTAAGAGATATAAAACAAAAGGAAACCTACATGTAGTAGCTAAAGAAATCAAATCATTAATCCTATTATTCATTCTAGGAAACATGTCATTATCATTTACTTGATAAAAATACCTGAACTTCTGGAAATAACATTTTCACACTGCACTGACACAATTTCAAGCCAGAATGAAGACTTTTAATAGGGTATGCAGATGATCCCTAAGAAAGCACCATTTTTTCAAAATATTACAAAAATAGAAAAGGTTCTCTTGGAGCTCCAGGGTGAAAACAACGGCCAAGGCGTTCATTCACTCTTTTTTAATTTTATTGCTTAGGTATTACAAATAGTAGTATATATGTCTCTTTTTTCCCCCCACTGACCTCCCCGCAACCTCCCCTACATCCCAGCACTTGCCTTCATCCTCCAGCCCTTAGTGTTTTGAGTCTGTTGGTTGTGCTTATATGCATGCATACAAGTCCTTCGGTTAATCTCTTACCCCCACAACCCTCCCCTACCTTCCTGCTATAGTTTGACAGTCTGTTCAATGCTTCTTTGCCTCTATATATTTTTGCTCAACAGTTTGTAATGTTCTTTATTATCCATAAATGAATGAGGTCATGTGGTATTTATCTTTCACTGACTGGCTTATTTCACTTAGCATAATGCTCTCCGGATCCATCCATGCTGTTGCAAATGGTAAAAATTTCTTCTTTTTTACAGCAGCATAGTATTCCATTGTGTAGAAGTACCACAGTTTTCTAATCCATTTATCTTTTTAAAAATATATATATATTATTGATTTTTTACAGAGAGGAAGAAAGAGGAATATTGATGAGAGACAATCATCGATCAGCTTCCTCTTGCACACCTCCACTGGGGATGTGCCCACAACCAAGGTACATGCCCTTGACTGGAATCGAACCTGGGACCTTTCAGTCCACAGTCTGATGCTCTATCCACTGAGCCAAACCGATTTTGGCTAATCTGTTTATCTTCTGATGGGCATTTAGGCTGTTTCTAAATCTTAGCTATTGTAAATGCTGTTGCTATGAAACTGGAGGTGCATATATCCTTTTTGATTGGTGTTTCTGTTTTTTTATTTTATTTATTTTATTTTATTTTTTATATATATTCCTATATATAAAAATATATTTTATATATATTTTATATATATATATAATTGGCACCCCGTAGGTGCTCAATAAACACCATGTAGTTATACAACAGCAATGAAGTACATTATCGTTTATGTGACTCATATCCCCAAAAATATGTGACCAAACTTAGTAGCCCTAAAAATTATTTGTTGAATGAATAAATGAATGCAATATGGTGAGAGTCTTCCATTTGTCACCCTAGTACCCAGCACTGGAGATAGGCAAAGGAATAAGACTGTTTCTCAATTCAAGTCCTCCCCAATTCGCAAGGAGAGACCGACCTTGCGAATATTATAGTCTGTCATATTGTTACCCCTGCTAATACAGGTATGAAAAATTTCATGGTAGTGATTTAATCTGCCTAAGAAGGAATCTTCTCAGAAGTAGTGATATTTGAGTTGGGTAAAGGATTTTGCTAGGCAAAAAGGGGAAGGAAATGCATTTTCAAATAGAGAACAAGCCTGAATCAAAACCTGTAGCTCTAAACAGATGGGCATTTTGGGAATCAGTGTATGGTAGTGTGATGAGGTTCAGGTATATACATTATCAGAAGTGGCAGGAGATCAGCTAGGAAGGGTGGTTCTAAAATGTAAAGAGCCTGTAATCTTATTCATTTCTGAATTCCCCAAAGCACCACATACAGTGCCTTATAGAGAATCAGTGCTCGGAGATAGTATGGATGGATGCATGGACACGAAATCTGAACTAGCTTGTTCAGCCTGGATCAACATTACTACAATCAGTAAAAACCTTAAGTCTCTACTCAGGGTTAAGGAATTGCTTTCTGTAATGCTCAGACAATAATGTGCCCACCAATACGCTAAAATACAAACATCTTTGATTTGTATGTCAGTACTTGACTTGATGGAAGAGTCTGCCACCCCTACATGAATAACAAATGCTCACTGACACTAGAGCACAATTCATAAAACCTCCCCTTTGTGATCATTTGTATTTCTTTGTTAATGTCTAAAGAGGAATGTTTTCCCTGGTTTAAAATCTTGTTAATCATAAAAAATACTAGTAAATTCTTAGATTCCTTCTCATATCTGTTATGCTGACTAGTTCATTAACATATTATACAACTCATGTTAAAACTCAAATGCAGTGTGAGACTTTGGTAATAAAATGTGAAGGTTATGACAAAACAGAAATTTGCCTAAGTTGTAACTGGGAAAATAAAAAGAAAAGAAAAGGAAAAGGAAAAGAAATTAGAAGGGGCAACTGCAAAGGAAGTCACACCACATGTCAAATTCTTACTCCTTTAACACCCTTTCTGGATTAGCTCTATCTCTGCTAATTTGTGTTGGATTCCCAGTCTGCTCTGAGACCACTCAACTACCAGGAAATACCAAGCTCCCTTTTTTCCAAATTACTCTGTCTGCCAAAAGAATAGTAGTGTAGTTGTGGGTACTGAAAACTAAAACATGAGTTCTGAAAAGTGACGCAAAAATCAAACTATGGTCTTTATACTGCATTATGCAACCCCATGAGACATATAGGCATTGTCAGTGTATGAATGGGGTCACTTCCTTCTTGGATTTTCATTGTGAGAACAAAAACAGTCTTAGCTCCGACTGAAGTTGGATGACAGCCACCTGTGTTAAGTGGGATGGAAGGAAAATGCTATTTCATTACTGCCTGTTGTGTGTCTTAGTTCCACAGCTAGTCTGACTGGCTTCTGCTGTTGACTTCTTTTTAAAAAAACACTAAATTATTTCAGATAACCATCCAGCAGCTGCTCTGTGTCTGTAGGGAATGAGTGAGAGCAAGCTGGCCACTGGTTGGATTCTGCTGCTGCTTCTGCTCAAATCCCTGTTATGATGTAGGTGGACTGGGCACAGCTCCAGAAGGCCAGGGGCAGAGAACTTAGAACATGAAACAAATAAAAGTAAATAAATAAAATAAAATAAAATAAAATAAAATAAAATAAAAGAGGCAGAAGAAAGGAAAAGGGGGAAAAGATACATAATTTGACTTTAACCCCTAAATGATTCACATCCTTCATGATATATGAATGATAAACCTACTCAGATATCAACATAATTTCATATTTCACTGCCCATATGGCCTTTATTATTTTCCTCAAGAGCCTCAAATGTTAAAAGGTTATTTCTCAACTACAGAAACTGCATTGATTGGATAACAATTCTTTCATTCTCCATTTGAATTAACTAAGAACATATAATTGCAAGCTATTTCAGGTCAGCACCAGCATCTTACCTAATAATAGGCAAACATGTAAATTGACCATACCTCCACTATGCCCACAGCCAATTAGGAGTGAGTATCCAAATTAACCCAACAAAGACAAAGGGTTAATTTGCATATGCAGGTATGGAGTGGCCAGGAGGGGTGGGAAAACCTGCTATGAGGAGGAGGAGGAGCGGTGGAGGGAGCTATAGGAGTGGTGCTCCGGCAGGGAGCGAGGACTTTCAGGCTCCAGGGCAACTATGGGTGATAACTTGCAGGCTCCCAGGCAGCCAGGAGCAAAGCCAGGGGAAGAAAGGCCTATTCTTACATGAATATCATGCAACAGGCCTCTAGTTAATAAACAAAATCCATATAGAAAGAAGTGTGTTACTTTATTTATCTGTGATAACACCTCTGCTGTGTAAATATTAAATTTCTATGTGTTTTGTTTTTTTAAATAATGAAACGAATACAAGAACCATAGGTTAAAAAGCACAGGGTTATTCCAGAAATGTTATTTTGGCACAGGACACTCACAATAATAAACTCACAGCTTTCAAAGAGCCCAGCTCAGGGCCATGCGTATGAGATGCTTAACATGAGCACATCTGGAGTATTCCAAATAGTTTAAATATTAGTTCAGATCCCAGACTCACTATTTATCTCTTGTGTCACTAATGGATTTATCCTCTGTAATCTTAATTTGCTAATCTACAAAACCAGAACTGTTATATCTGTGTCTTATAATAGATGCTCAAAAGTTACAGTTAAGCCTCCTGGTAGATGATCAAGAATATAAATAACAAATGAGATCCCAAAAATATATATATCTATGTGGGATTAATACCTGCTTGTTCAGCTTCTCCACAAATTCTGGGATTTACCCAGTGGCTGTCCAATCTGTTTCTACCACTACTGCCCGTTTTGTCTTAGAATAGCCATAGTCTTTTCCTTCTTCCTTTCATACAGAAACAAGTTGGGGAGAAAGAAGAAGAAATAAAAATTTAGATTTCCTAGATTAGTGGATTATGAAATTAGCTTACCTGGACATCCAATCCATTGTTGTTGTTGGTTTTATCATTTATTGTTGTTGTTGTTATTATTATTATTATTATTATTATTATTATTATTATTCAATTGGCCTAATTGGTTTCTTCTAGGATTTATAAACCTAAGTGTCTTCTCTCTAGATCCCTTAAAAGCCTGTTGTAATCCAATGTATTAAATCATTGCTCCAATATGGTTAATGACACTGTTTATAAAGATGTAATAACCCAAAGCATAAATTCAAGTATATAATTATATTGGAAGCATAAAAAACTGTCTATTTGCATTTTGTAATGCTTCAGCATAAAAATGTCAATTCTCTCAAGTAAATTTATATAAGCAGTATCTACTTTTTATCTGAAGAAAACCCATTTGAAAGGCAATTACTTCATACTCTATTAAGTCACAGTATGACTATAGCTAACAACCCTCCAGGTCATGATCTCTCAGGAAAAAAAAATTATAAGTAGAACCCAGCTTCTAATCATCTTCAGTCAAAACTGGCTTCTGATCTGAAATCCTGGCACTGACACCACCCTAAGCTGTCACAGGAATCTCTTGGGGATCCTATAAATGTCAGTTGTCACAAAAGCCACTTGGTATTATGTGAGAAGACTCTGACACCACTCTAAGGTCTGGGGCAAAAACCAGGAATCTAAATGTTTACTGGTGCACCATGAGATTCTGTTGCAAATATCAATGTTTAAAACCTGTTTCTGTGGGCACTCTTTAAAAAAAGGGTAAGGGGTGACAATATCACAAAAGCTGCCTAGAGTGGTGTAAATCTGTGTGTGTGTGTGTGTGTGTGTGAGAGAGAGAGAGAGAGAGAGAGAGAGAGAGAGAGAGAGAGAGAGCGAGAGAGAGAGACATTAACCCCTAAAACACTGACCGTACGAATTCTATATAATAAAGAGGTAATATGCAAATTAACCCTCACACGCTCAAAAAATGGCTGCCTACTACCAGGCCAGCAGAGGGGTGAGGGTCGACAGAACAACTGAACAAGCAGGCTGCATGGGTGATCAGACCTGCAGTTGGGGGCATTTTGGGGCAACCAGGCTGGCAGGGGGTACAATAAGGGATGACCAGGCCGGTGGGGGGGGGGGGGGGGGGACAGTTAGGAGTGACCAGGCTGGCAGAGAGGGGGCAGTTGGGGAACAACCTGGCTGGCAGTAGGGAGTAATTAAGGGCAATCAGGCTGGCATGCAGAGGCAGTGAGGGGCCACCAGGCCAGCAGGGGGTAAGTTAGGGGTGATCAGGCAGGCAGGCAAGTGAGCGATTAGGAGCCTGTGGTCCAAGATTGTGAGAGGGATGTCTGACTTCCAAGAATGGGCCTAAACCAGCAGTCAGACATCCCCCAAGGGGTCCAGGATTGGAGAGGGTGCAGGCTAGGCTGAGGGGTCCTCCTCCCCAACCCCTCCCATGCACAAATTTAATGTACCAAGCCTCTAGTGAGAAAATAGTACTGGTCTCAGACTGTTTCTAGTTTCAAATCTACTGTCAACACACTAAAACGGATTTCACATATAATCTCTTAACCTTGGAAAGTCTCCTCATTGGAGAAATGAACAAAATATATGTTACCTAACTCAAGTGTTCTAAAAATTTTGTGAGGTAATATATGTGAAAATATTCTGAAAACAAGAAAGTATCTTATCTTTGGTTTATTATTTAGAAACTAGGGGCCCAGTGCACAAATTTGTGCACCTTGAAAGGAATCATCAGCCATGAGGCTGCGGTGAGCACAGGGGCGGGTCTTGGCTGATCCTCCACACCCTTGCCCATCCCCTCCTGCCACAGCCTCAGGTCCCCTGTCTACCAGTAGCCCTGCTCCCTCTGCCGCCACTCGCATCCGCTGATGGCACCGAGCGGGGCTGGCGCCATCAGTGGGTGTGAGTGGTGTCTGCTGCTCTAATTGCTCCTCAGGAGCAGCGGGAGGTAGCGAAACCCTGAGGTGTGGCTGGGGCTGGCGCTGGCAGCAAATGCAGGCACTGGCAGCACGTGTGAACACCCGGTGAGACCGCATCACACAGGAGTAAAGAATATTCAAAAACCACCAGAGGCTTGCCCTGATGACAGCAACCAGCACCCCGCCTTGGGCTGGCACCCCCACTCACCTGCTCCACCATCTTGCTGCAGCCAATGCCCGCAGCCAATGTTCTGTGCTCTGCCGCCTGCTGCTGATGCCCGCCACGTTCCGCGTGTGCCCCTTGGTGGTCAGTGCATGTCATAGTGACTGGTTGTTTGGTTGTTCCACTGTTTGGTCTATTTGCATATTGGGGTTTTATATATATAGATTACAGATAAGAGTTTTGTGAGGAACAGATCTTGCTCCTGTCTGCTGACATTTGTGGCCAGGAGGCAGGGGTGAAGGGATGAACCTCTAGACCCTCTCTTCCTCCTCTGTTCTTCTTCTGCGTACAACACCTCTAATTTCCTTTCTCTGGTGCCTGCCAGAGGAAAATTGAACTGTTCTATTATTTTACAGATTGATCTGATGTTCCTGCCTTCATTCCAGATAAGCATGACTCTACATAAATAGTCATTAAAGTGTTTTTCCAGAACCAAAAAAGCCTTTAACAGAATATTCACTCTTAATAACACAAAGAACATGAGAAGCTTTGTCTAAGAGAGTTTTTTGCTAGCTAATCCCAGATAAATACATTTGGTAGAGCTTCTTTCACTACAAAGATTCTCTATAAGAAATAGAGCTCATAAGAAATTTTACCTTCTCTATTCCCCAAAAAAGTTTTATTTTGTTTGAAAATGTATATCTTGTTAATGTAACCATCTTAGGGCCAAGATGGAGCCACTCATGCTAACCCCTCATCAGCAAACCAAAACTTAAGTATCTTTGCTTGGTTCTCCCTGAAAAGGAAGGCCTGAGTCAAACAATCAATGCTTGCATGCTCAGCACAGTCACCTAACCCGGCTGCAATACCTTTCTTTGCTATATGTAAGGAAAGAAACTTTGCTTTAACCAATGTGCAAAAGCCCAGTATGGCTTCCTTGTTCCTGCTCACTTGGGTCTGTAAAAATCTCATGCCCTGTTCAGCTCTTTATAGCCACTTTCTGTTTTCCAGACTGGATCTGTCCTGATTGGTGAATTATTATATTTAGTAAAAGCCAATTAGATGAATAAATTATCTGTACACAATTTATTTTCAACAACCATGAGTTCAAATTGCATGATCACATAGTTCATAAACCTTCATATGATATATTAATACCAATATTAATATATCATAAAGCATATATATCATGCCAAAGTTTATGGACTATGTGATGATGAAACCTTACATATATATATATAAAATTTAGTATATATTTTAAATATATTTCTACCCTAAATTATATATATACTAGAGGCCTGTTGCACAAAGATTTGTGCAACAGGCCTTCCTTCACCTGGCTGCCGGCACTGGTTTTCCTCCACCACCCAAGACCAAGGCCTTAGTTCTGGCCAGTGTCTTCACTCCAGCCAGAGTCTTTGCTGACTCTAGCCAGAGTCTGCAGGCTTTGCTTCACTCCTGTCAGAGCGCTGCTCCTGTAGCTCCCTCTGCTCCCCACCCTCCTCTCATAGCAGGTGTCCTGGCCCACCCAGCCCAGCTGCACCTGGAGTGACTGGAGGGCAGGGCAGCCATCATCTTTGTCCTGCTAATTTGCATCTTCCCTCCTGATTGACTGGTGGGCATCATGGAGGTATTGTCAATTTATATATTTCTCTTTTATTAGTGTAGATATACAATTTCATAATCAGACCTTGTATATATCACAATTATATATAATTTTTATTCATATATGTATATTTCTATAAATATTTCTATCTGACTATTTTTTACTTAAACCTCTCTTCTGCCTAATGCAGAAATGTGAATGTAGTTGCTTCTAGGTGAGCTCCATCAATGTCTGGGCAGCCAATTTTGGGTGTAAGCTTGAAGGCTAGCTGCTCCCCACCACGAAGGAATCCCAAGCCTATCTTGGAAGATGTACGACCATCCCCATGCTCTCAGCTCTGCCCCTTCCACCACAGTTAGGTAGAGGCAGAAAGCCAGAGCACAGACTGAAATCTGAACCCCCCTTCTCCTTCTCAGCCCTTGGAATTTTTGTCCAATCTGGAGACGGAGGTATGAGGTGAAGCAAAAGCTTCTAACCACTGACATGACTTTTCCAAGCTCCCTGTGTTCAAGGATTACAAAGCACTTTTGTACTCTGGTTCTTTTGATTGTAATCTCTAAGTAGAGAAATGTCACTGGATAAGCATAGAGTATGAGAAAGAACATATAAAATAATAATATTTGACATATTAAGCCACTATATGTGTATGTACTCCTAAATATGTCTGTGTGTATTATATTACTACATGATATAGAAACTTTACCATAAAATAAGTAAATAATAATAGTTTTAGAAGTTAATTTGTTAGACATAGAAAAAGACCACTATATTTATATAACACCAGCAGCCCGGTGCACAAATCTTTACATGGGGGGAAGGTAGGTGTCCCTCAGCCCAGCCTGCACCCTTTCCAATCTGGGACCCTTTAAGATATGTCTGACTGCCCGTTTAGGCCCGATCTTAACAGGATCGGGCCTAAACAGGCAGTCAGACATCTCTCTCACAATCCAAGACTGCTAGCTCCCAGCTGCTTGCCTGCCTGCCTTCCTGATTGCCCCTAACTGCTTCTGCCTGCCAGCCTGATCACCACCTAACCACTTGCCCGCCAGCCTGATTGATGCCTAACTACTCCCCTGCCAGCCTGTTTGCCCCTAACTGCCCTCCTGTGTAGGCCTGGTCAGCCCTAACTGCCCTGCCTTACAGGCCTGGTCCCTCCCAACTTCCCTCCCCTGCTGGCCATCTCGTGGTGGCCATCTTGTGTTCACATGGGGTCATTCATCTTTGACCACATGGGGGCAGCCATCTTGTGTGTTGGAATGATGGTCAATTTGCATATTACTCTTTTATTAAATAGGATGATGTTTGTTTGCATTTGTAATAAAAATTTAAAGGATAATTAAGTAATAAAAATGTAGGGCTATATTAAGCAATTTCTTCTGAAAAAACACACACAACGCACACATATTTGTTTCTTTCTGACATAGCATATAGAAACTACTTTGGTATAAGCACAGATTGTTTTTATATAACATTTTGAGGTATTCATGACACAGGCTTATATTGCAATTCTTTTTGGGAATTCGGGCAAATTAGTTACAGTATAATGGGTTTGTTCCGTGTTTTATTTTTTTGCAGAGTACTTTTTGAATTCAGTAAGTGTCTTGTTCTCGTAAATGAAAGCCTTCACATTAACTATGACTATATATGTACCAATCCACTCTTCATTGTGAGCAGGAAGGGTGCTAGGGAGACCTTCTTACCAGGGCAGAGACTGGTTACAAATGAAACAAGAGGAACCAGGCATCCAGGAAATCATGGGGAGGTGGGAAACAGGAACTGGGTACCTTCCCCCTTTTCAGAATGCTTCTCCACCCACCTGCCTTCATGTCTTGGCTCATATTGTTTTTGGTAAAAAAAAAAAAAATAGAAAAAAAGAGAGAGAGAGAGAGAGAGAGAGAGAGAGAGAGAGAGAGAGAGAGAGAGAGAGAGAGAGAGAGAGAGAAAAAATAAAAGCTGTTAGAATTAAATGTAAAATTTTCTGGTAGGCTGCAGTTTGAAAACAAAACAGCAATCTGGTCATTTGGCAGGAGGCTGGGGTAAGCATTGGATTGAGCCCAGGAAGCTTATATTTGTGTCCAAAAGACTGATAACTGCTGGAGACTAGTAGTCAATTGACCGACTTTAGCCCAGGGCCTCCACAGAAATTCTGACAAGGAAAGAATAAGGAGTTTATATCTTATTCCAAATGAAGTTTCTGACAGGGATCTGGTTGTAAAAGGAAGTCATTCTTTTCAGGCTTTTTCTTTTTTTTTTTTTTTTAAATAAATCTTTATTGTTGAAAGTATTACATATAGTCCCTTTATTCCCCCATTGCTCTCTCCCATTCCCCTCTGCCCCAAGCCTTCACCACTCACTGTCTGTGTTCTTGGGTTACGCATATATGCATATAAGTTCATTGGTTGATCTCTTACCCCCTCCGCCCTCCTCTGCCTTCCCTCTGAGGTTTGACAGTCTGTTCATTGTTTCTCTGTCTCTGGGTCTATTTTTGTTCATCAGTTTATGCTGGTCATTAGATTCCAAATATATGAGTGAGATCATGTAATACTTACCTTTCTCTGACTGTCTTAGTTTGCTTCCGATAATGCTCTCCAGGTCCATCCAGGCTGTTGCAAATAGTAAAAGTTCTTTTTCTTTCTTTTTCCTTTTACCACAGCATAGTATTTAATATTTCATTGTGTAGATGTACCAGAGTTTTTTAATCCACTCATCTGCTGATGGGCACTTAGGCTGTTTAAATTGTACTGTTATTGTAAATTGTACTGTTATGAACATAGGGGTGTGTATATTCTTCCTTATTGGTGTTTCTGAGTTCTTGGGATATGATCCTAGAAGTGGAATCACTGGGTCAAATGGCAGTTCCATTTTTTAAATGTTTGAGGAAACTCCATATTGTTTCCTCAGTGGCTGGATCAGTCTGCATTCCCACCAGCAATGCATGAGAGTTCCTATTTCTCCACATCTTCACTAACACTTGTTTGTTGATGATAGCCGTTCTTATAGGTGTGAGATGGTACCTTATTGTTTTTGATTTGCATCTCTCAGATGATCAGTGACTTTGAGCATTTTTTCATAGGCCTTTTAGCCTTCTGTATGTCCATTTTGGAGAAGTTTCTATTGAGGTCCTTTGCCCATTTTTCAATTGGGTTATCTTCCTTTTATTAGGTTGTATGAATTCTCTGTAGATTTTGGAGATGAAATCCTTATCGGATGTTTTATCATTGGCAAATATGTTTCCCATGGAATGGGCACTCTTGTTATTTTATTGGTTTCTTTTGCTGTGCAGAAGCTCTTTATTTTGACATGGTCCCATTTGTTTATTTTCTCCTTAATTTCCATTATCCTAGAGATGTTGCTATGAGATATGTATGAGATTTTGCTGCCAATGGTTTTTCTAGAATTTTTATGGTTTCCCCTCTTACGTTTAGTCCTTTATCCATTTTTAGTTTATTTTTGTTTATGGTGTAAGCTAGTGGTCTAATTTCATTTTTTTGCATGTATCTGTCCAATTTTCCCAACACTATTTACTGAAGCGACTGTTTTTATTCCATTGTATGCTCTTGCCTCCTTTGTCAAATATTGACTAAGCATAATGACTTGGATAGATTTCTGGGATCTCTCTTCTGTTCCATGGATCTATATCCTTATACTTGTGCCAGTACCAGGCTGTTTTGAGTACAGTGGCTTTATAGTACAATTTGAAATCTGGTATTGTGATTCCTCCAAATTGTTTTCTCTCTCTCAAGATTACTTCAGCTATTCTGGGTCTTTTTTTTTTTTAATTCCATATATAGTTTTGGAGAATATGTTCTATCTCTGTGAAATATGCTATTGATATTTTAATGGTAATTACATTAAATATGTAGATTGGGTAATTTGGACATTTTAATGATGTTGATTTTACCAATCCATGAGCACAATATATTCTTCCATTTGTGTATATCTTCCTCTATCTCTTTTTTCAATGTCTTATAGTTTTCCAAATATAGGTGTTTTTTTTTTTTACCTCCTTGATTAAGTTTATTGCTAAGTATCTACATTTTTTGGTGCAGTAGTAAATGGGGGTGTTTGTCTGGTTTCCATTTCTGGGAGTTCATTAATGGTGTATAAAAATGCCATAGATTTCTGGGTGTTAATTTTATATCCTGCTACATTGCAAAATTCATTTATTAAACCTAATAGTTTTCTGACGGAGTCTTTAGGGTTTTTCTATGCTCCTTTCCAGGTTTTATTGCTGATCTTGGTACACAAAATCCATGATACTTTGGGTGGCAGAACACCAGTATACTATCATGTCTTAGTCTGTTCAAGCTGCTATAACAACATGGCATAAAATGGGTGCCTTAAACACAACAGAAATTTGTTTCTCACAGTTCTGGAAACTGGAAAGTCTAAGATCAGGGTGCTGGCAGATTCAGTAGCTGGAGAGGGACTGCTTCCTCACCAATGGCTGGCTTCTCACTGTGACCTCACATGACAAGAGGGACAAGCAAGCTCCCTGGTGTTTTTAAAAATAAAGGATTAATTCCATTCAGTAAGTTCAGTCCTTATGACTTAATCATCTCCCTAAGGCCCCACATTCTAATACCATCGGTTTTCAACACATTAATTTTGAAGAGACACAAATCTTCAGGCCATAACACATGGCAAGTTAAGATGAGAAAGTGACCAGTGGTAGCAGGATCAGCTTAGCTCCTATTGGTAGAGAATAGGCAAACTGCATTGAGCATGAGTAAAGCATTATCAGTGTTCTGCAGGTGGTTCCAACAGAGGAGGGAAGATGTTGAGGTAAGTGCCCAAACTATGTATTTATCTAAAAGCAACTCTAACTCCTGCCTGTTAAAAAAATTACCATGTTGATATGCTGATATAGTGAGTGCAAGTAGCTTAATACCACTTCAGCATAGACACCACCATATTGGTGAACAAATAAATTTTGTAATTGTGGACAGTTGGGGAGGGCTGTTAAGGGGTGAGTTGGGTAACCAGCCTTTGAAATGCTCTCATCAGAAGTCCTAACCCTGCTATAATTAGTGCTTCAAATACTGCTTCCTGTGTCCTCATTGACAACTTTGTAAAATAATATAGAGAATTAATATTTCATTGGTGAAATGGACTGTGTTTAAGGTATATGGGTTTGTTTAGAATACTGTACTGATAATCCCACTATCGCATGAAAGTAGCATGCAATGGTGAAGTCCGCTGGCCCTCTGAGTTAGGAGCAACCCTGTAGGTCCAGAATTTCATTTGGTCCTATGTCAACACTTATAACCATTTTTATGAACTCTGTACCTAATAGTTTGTTTGTCTGCATTTTGTTTAGTTCTTTTTCTGGAGTTTTGTTCTGTTCTTTCATTTGAGATATGTTTCTTTGTCTCCTCATTTTGGAAGCATCCTTGTGTTTGTTTCTATGAATAGGGTAGAGATGCTATGTCTTCTTGGCTTAGTAGAGTGGCCTCCTATTGTGGTTATTCTGTGGAGTTCAGTGGCACAGACTTTCCAATCACCTTAATTGGGCACTCTAGGTTCAACCCTCCTGTGTAGACTGTGCAACCCTGCTGTTGCAGTTGAGCCTTGATTGCTGTTGGCATATCAATAGGAGGAATTTATCCCAAGACCAATTGGTCTGCTGCAAGGACTGCCTAGGACCACCAACCACTATGGAGAATTAGCTGTACAGGGCCCATCCCACAGAGCAGGGCTTACTTAGGCCAGTCTCTGGTGCCTACTGAGTTTGGCCCTTGAATGTGTCACTTGTGGAGGTGGATGGGTGGTGATTTAACATGGTCTGAAGCTGTCCACTAGTGCACTGGCTCTGGGGCCTCCTGGAAGGTGTAGTCCAAGGTCAGTCACTGCCTGTGTTCTGTCAAAGGCCATCCAGCATGAGCTGCAAAGCCATCTGCAGATGGCTGCTATTTGTGCTGGCCTTGGAGGTACCCCTGGGAGGCCACACTGCAAACCAAGGCTGGCTGCTACTAATGCTGGGACTAGGGCCACTTAGCAAGATACAGTACATGGCATACTGAGACCAGATGCTACTTGTTTGAAAGATTTTTAGAAAACCCAAGACGGGCCATTCGCACGGAAAAGGCATTGGAAACAGCTTGGGTGAGCCCAAAAGTTAGATGGAGTGGGGTCTCAGGGAATCACCAGAGTGGGGAGAACAATATGAGCTAGGTTGATGATGACTGAGGTATGGGTGCCTGCCTGCCAGCTCCAACGTACGTGTGTGTGTGTGTGTGTGTGTGTGTGTGTGTGTGTGTGTAGGGGAGTTGGTCTCAGAAAAGGAACAATGGCCTCTGTTAGCACTTCTGTCTGGCAGTAAGCTGCCTCCCCACCACACACAGTAGAGCTGATGCTATAAAATTCAGTTCCTCCAGGTATGCTCCAGCACTGGAGGTCCTAAAAAGGGAGTCTGCAGTAAGTCTACGTGCCGATCCTTTAAGGGACAGTGGCTGGGACTCCAGCAGCCTTCTGTCTCACTCAGCAATAATCCCCACCGGGTTTTACAGCCAGAAGTTATGGGGACTTCTCTTCTTGGCGCTGGGATCCTGGGCTGGGGGCCCTGGTATAGGGTTGGGAGCCCCATGGATATCTCGGGACTCATAGGGGACCTCACAGCTGAGATATCCTTCCTGATTTTTTCCCACCAAACATGGGTTTGGACTAGCTCACTCCGTGTCTCC
The DNA here is from genome assembly GCF_014108245.1 of Pipistrellus kuhlii. NCBI lineage: Eukaryota > Metazoa > Chordata > Mammalia > Chiroptera > Vespertilionidae > Pipistrellus > Pipistrellus kuhlii. The sequence continues at coordinate 35,504,643 of NW_023425405.1, read as the reverse complement.
ACGCTTCCTACCAGTGTCTATGTAACTTCTGGTTTAAATCCCTAGTTGTACAACTTCTAGTCAGCCAGATTTCAGGTGGATCTGAATGATGATTGTTGTATAGTTTAGGTGTAATTTTGATGTGATTGTGGGAGGATTTGAATATCACATATTGACACTGTACTTTATATGATTTACATCCAAATCCATTAGAGAATCATTTCTTCGACAGTCTATTTCTACCAGAGGATATTTTTTTTCAATTTATACTTTTTGTGTGATATTCAATTGATATTTTGATTATCATTTGCTATTTTGTACTAAAAAGTGATTAAAACATTCATTTATATTGTATCTTTGAAGAAAACACCTGGCCTATTTCCCAATTTCCCTTTATAGGACATTTCTCTTTTAAAAAATCACAGTGATCATCTCTCCAGCCAACTGCCCCACCCCACCTCAGCCTTTTTGGTCTTTCATATGATTAACACTTCACATGTTCTCAGTCCATTGGATACATTTTAGAATATGACATAGGACCATGTGATTCCAAATGAATAATAAATACTGCCTTTGTTATTCATTTCTTTCGTGTGTTTATACTTTCTCTTCTCAAGTAGCTGGTACACGCCTTGTCTGCTAATTCATGGTTCTGCAAATTCAAGTACAGACTCTTCCCTGTGCATTTTACTCATCAAAAACTCTGAAGTTGAATTTCCCCTGCTCAGTGATGTTTAATTGCCATTGATTTTGCAGGTAAACAGAGAAAAAGGAGTCATTTTCTGAACTCACTACTTAAAAGCACAAATTTTCAGCTTTTTGCCAGCTATGAAAAGCTGCTGCATACATCCCATTTCTTCTAAGAAGTGTGTTTATAAAACTACAGCTGGCTTATTCTGTACCCACCTAAAATAAAATCAAACCTCCCAATGATGTGCAATTTTTTGTAGTACATTTTCACAAGTCATAGGAAAAGTTGGCTTTAGAGTGATCTCTAAAACTCCTTTCTGGAACATTTTGAGAAGTGCTCTTTCAAGATGCTTGATTCCATTAGGAACTCGGTGACTTAGTTTTTTGTGTGGTTAATCACAGACAATACAGCATCAATCAAGGGCTACATCATTTTATGATATTCTTTTTCCTTGGGATTTTTAAAAGGCATTTTATTGTTTCATTTGGGACTTCTATGTGAATGTTTCCCTTGGGAGGAAAGTTACATAATTGCATGTGTTTGAAAAGGATTTTCTGAAACCCAATGAGTTGATGACTCATTTTGTTTTATCTGCCCTCTCCACCCCATGTAGATAAACTTCAATAAATTCTAGATAATAAGTAGAGAAAGCACCCTTTACTTAAAAAAAAAAACAAAAACCAAAAAAACAACTGTAATAATAAAAGCATAATATGCTAATTAGACACGACAGCTGAATAACCTTCCAAACATCATTCTGGGTGTTTTTTCCCAATGAAGCCACGGAGGTGGGGCTGAAGCAGAGGTGGTTAGGGGTGATCAGGCAGGCAGGCAGAGGGATTAGGGATCATCAGGCAGGCAAGCAGTTAGGAGACAGTGGTCCAGGATTGCAAGAGGGACTGGGCCTAAACCTGTAGTCGGACATCTCCCAAGGGGTCCTGGATTATGAGAGGGTACAGGTTGGGCTGAGGGGAACCACGCATGCATGAATTTCGTGCACCAAACCACTAGTTGTTATATAAAAAGGGAATGAATAAATTGGTTAACAGTTAACAGAATGTACCATTTCAGTGAATGCTACATTTCTTTTTGTAAAAACTATTAGGGTTTACAATAAAGAAAATTAGGTGTTAATTGAGCTTCCCAGGGAAATATTTATGGGAATATTTAATATTTTCTGGCGAATAATACAAAAATGTGGTACCTGCTGAAGAGAACCAATAAAGAGAATTACATTCTCAAACTATGGAATTTTATATCTCTCCTGATCATCCAATGATTTCCTAATCACTTCAACAAAATTGGGTTAGATACTTTGAAACAGGCAGACTTCCTTCTTCAGAGTTATCAATGACAGGGACAACATCAGGCAGAAATTGCAGAAGAGCTCTCATCAACTACAATATGCTCAATTTAAAACTCCAGCACTAACGTACTGTAACCATGACAGCAAAGAGGCCCTTCCTCCAGCCGTACAATAGACATGATACCCATCGAAACAATTAAGTGATGAAACAGGACAAGTTTCTGTCACTTCTACATCAGCCTGCTGTGCAAGTACACGGAGAAAGAAGCCACCCGATTGAGCAGCATTTTCCAATCTGGAAGCTTTTAGGAAAATTGCCAGGGCGCTGAACAATTATAGTTCACATTAGAACTTATTGGTGTCACAGTCAAAAGAGGGAAAATTTCCTTGTCCTTTTGCAGTAGAGATTTGTCTTCCACGAGCAAAGATAATCACCTCCTGCGCTCACAAAACTAATGTTATAGCTAATCGAAGAAATCATCCATGGAGGCGAAGGCTTCCTGGGCTCTTGAGTTAGTACTTAACCGATTTTAGTTTTCATGAATGCCAGGCACCTTTGTGCTGTCAACATCTGCTCAAGTAATAATTCTACCAAGGTTAGAACCTGGACAGATATTGGATTCCTAATATTGGTAGGTGCTCTGATTCAAAATAAAGTATGATTTTTCATTATGCAGGGAAGCATCATTTGGGTGATCATATTAAACAGGATTGGATTCCCTATTGGGGCAATCAGGCAGGCAGGCAGTCAAGAAAGAAATGTTTGACAACAGCAGCCTCTTCACTTGGAACCACTAATCACAGTTCTTGGCATTGCTTCCTCCTGAATTTTAGCTCAGAGCTAACAGAAAACTATAAACACAACTGTTATTCAGCAAAAGACAGAGAAAAGAAAGCGATTGGGCAATTTTATATTTTAACGGTATCTGAATGGATTGTTTGCTGAGTATAAGAGGCTTTAACAGCGCAAATTTATTCTAGAAAGATTTGAGAAAATCTGACCAATCTAGAAAAGGTGAATTTATACCTAACAAACACATGTAAGAAACTCCAGTGCCACCTGTTAGTTTGAAATAATAAAAAAATACTGGTGTACCTGTCAAACTATGCAGCCAAAATTTTATGAAAGTACTAAATGCTAAGTACATAAACCAAGAGAGCTTCTTGGATCACAGAACTGAGTTCTTTATTACATTGGTAAAGGAAGAGAAAGAAAAGAAAAGTTAAGGTTGCAATTAAAACAGCCCAAAGATCTGTACAAAGTATGTTTGAATTCCTTTTAATATTGGAAATCCTTTTACTGTCCTAAAGATGTCCCCAAAAAGAATAAAAATAAAATGTCTATAGAAAGTCTATGTATTAGTAAATTGCTTGATGGAAAATGGTCAAATGATAGCAACTGGAAGAGCTGTTTTTAGATGTTTCACCTAATTAATTCTGTCTAAGTTACTTTAATATTAGTAAGATAAAACTGTTGTACGCAATTGCAAAAATTGCAGAAAGGCCAGGGTGGATCTGTCTTGGCAGAAAACAGCATTTCATTCCAGTAAAGTAATTTAGGAGAATCACTTCCAATCAAAAGACACACATACACTGAAAGTGAAGGAAAGAAAAAACATATCCTATGCAAATCAAATAAAAAGAAAGCTGGGGTAGCAATACTCATGCCACACAAAATAGACTTTAAACCAAAGAGTGTAAAAAGAGGCAAAGAGGAGATTACATAATGATGACAGGGTGAATCCAAGAAGAGCATATAAAATTCATAAATATTAACATGCCAACATAGGCACACCTATGTATTAAGCAAATATGAATGACATAAAGGGAGAAATTGACACTATACAATAATAAAAGAATATTTTAATACCCTACTTCCATATATGAATCCCAGATAGAAAAATCAATAAAAATAAAATGAATATGAAAACATTGGCCTTAAATGAACATTATACCAAATAGATTTAATAGATATTTATAGAACATTTCATCCAAAAACCACAGAGTACTATTTCTTTTCAAGGGCACATGGGACATTCTCCAAGATAGAAAATAAAACAAATTTCAATAAATTCAAAATCATATATATATATATATATATATATATATATATATATATATATGAAATATATATATATTTAAAATCATATATATTTGACCATTTTCAATCATTTTTTCAACCACAACAGTATGAGACTAGGGATCAATTACAGGAAAAAAATAAAACTGGAGAGAACACAGACACATGGAGAAAGCAGTGTGCTACCTCCCAACCAGTGGGTCAAAGAAACAATCAAAGAGAAAATAAAAAAAATTCGTGAGACAATGAAAGTGGAAACACAACTCGCCAAAAGCTGTGAGCTGCAGCAAAAGCAATTCTAAGAGGGAAGTGTTGGTAAGGATGTAGAGAAATGGAAACTGTCATGCGCTGTTGGTAGGGTTGTAAACTGGTACAGCCACTACAGAAAACAGATGGGACTTCCTGAAAAAATTAAAAATAGAACTACCATACAATGCAGTTCTATTGCGGCTCATTTATCCAAAGAAAATGAAAGCATTTGAAAAGCTATGTTTATTGCAGCACTGTTTATAATAGCCAAGATATGGAAGCAACTTAGGTACCCACCAACAGATAGAAGTATAAAGAAGACTTTGTGTGTGTGTGTGTGTGTGTATGTGTGTGTGTATGCATATGAAAATGGGCAGATGACCTGAAGATGATATATAGAATAACATATATAAAATGAAATATTATTCAACAATAAAAAAATCTTGCCATTTGCTACAACATGGATAAATCTAGAGGGCAATATGCTAGGTAAAATAAGTCAGACAAAGACAAATACCACCTGATTTCACTTACATATGGAGTCTAAAAGATAAAAAATAAATGAACACAAAAAATACTAAAACAGACTCAAAGATACAGAGAACAAAATGATGGTTGCCAGAGGAGTAGGAGGATGGGTGAAAAAGGTGAAGGGGAATAAGAGATACAAATTTACAGTTACAAAATAAATAAATCACAGGGATATAGTGTACAGCACAGGGAATGTAGTCAATAATATTGTAATAATTTTGTATGATGAGAGATGGTTACAAGACATGGTGATCATATAGTAAGAAATATAAATGCACAATCACTATGTTGTATACCTGAAATTAATATAATATTGGATGTTAACTATACTTTAATAATAAAAATTAAAAACAAGTAAAATAAAATGATAAATGATGAACTGATAAAAGCATTTGTAATATCTATCACAAAAACTGATATCCTTAAACTATAAAGCATGCTTAAAAATTAAGAGACAAAATACAAATAATGGATGTATAGGTTAGAGAAATGAACAAATATTGCATGCAAAAATGACATAAATAGTTTTTAACTATATAAAAAGAGACTCAAATTTGATTATAATAAGAAAACTGCAAATTGAAACTGCACAGTGAGTATACTGTGATTGCCCCACTATTTTATTTATTTTTAAAAAATTATTTTTATTTTTTTAATATATTTTATTGATTTTTTACAGAGAGGAAGAGAGAGGAATAGAGAGTTAGAGATCAATGAGAGAGAATCATCGACCAGCTGCCTCTTGCACACCCCCAACTGGGGATGTGCCGGCAACCAAGGTACATGCCCTTGACCGGAATCGAACCCCGGACCTTTCATTCCACAGACCGACGCTCAACCACTGAGCCAAACCGGTTTCAGCTGCCCCACTATTTTAATCATGGTAGTTTTCAAAGAAAAAGAAGATTCAGGAATAGGAAGGAGAAATATAGCCTTTAAGGGTTGTCATAAAAACCAATTTAACCATATAAGCTGCTGTTACATAATTAGCAGATCCAAGGATTTCTCAAGTTTTCTCTCTTTCTTTGCTGTTCCCCATGGAAAGAAGAAAAGAAGGAAAGAAGAGGGGGTAGGAGGAAGATGGGAAAGAAGGAAGGAGGGAAGAAAGGAAGGATTAAAGTACGGAAGTTGGATTAGAGGTTCTCTAAAGACTCTCAGTTCTGGCACATTATGTATTGATGATGCAATAACCCTAAACTTTTAAATTCTCCTCTAGCACAGTCCTTGGAATGACAGAGGAACAGACATCACTTTCTGATGAAATAATTTGCTTGTCATGTGGAGTGAGGCTGTGTGGTTTGCCATCTGGGCTGAGTTCTCTGAGTTCAGTTGTTATATATAAATCTTCTCTGTGCAGAAGTGTCATTTATGTTCCTGATAAGTGTGATTACATTTTCTTGGACTTTAAATCCCAGATTATTTGGTTTCTGTTGTTTTTTTCCTGAACAAATGATTCAAACCAGTCATCTTTTCAAACTCACATACAGACAAGTAAAAGTGCTTAATACAAGCATTTCATGTTCTTGCTAGAAGAGAATTATATTAAAAAAGAACGAATAAATTATTTTCTCAGTTGTAGCATTCCATGCCATTATAACTTTGTTGAAGGGTACAAGATGTTAAAGAATTTTTAATGCTAGTTTCATTTAAAGTTTTTATAATTATATTAGACACCAGAATTTTACCTCCATTTAATATTGGTTCAGATTACATATACATATGCCATTGAGTCTTCCTAAGTACTCTAAGGCAGATACATTTTTCCTTTAATATAAAAAATAGAGCTTTAAAGAAACATAGGCCGAAGAGCTTCTGAAGCAATCAGCTATATAATATTCCATATAGCTTAATCTCTCCTTTAGATTGTGTTCAAATATCTCAATGTTGATTTTCAAATGACTCAGATGTCCCGTCCTCTATAGAGACTGGCAGCAATCTAATCCCAGTGGGAGATGGCCAAAACACATCCATGGTGGCCAGGTGCTGAGTGCCTCAGGGACCTGAGCGCACAGACTAACAGAGTCCTTGAAAGGTGCTCTCTTCTGATGGAGGGGGGTGGTATCTCCATCCATATCAATCACCCCAAACTCAATGGCTTTCCATGCCTCTATGATTCCATTCACCCTAGCATTTCATGCTCTAAGGAAATCACTAGAAAATCCAGTTACCTCCTAACTTCTCCTTCCTCGTTCTCCTTTAAATACTTTCTTCAATTTCACAAAGCAAACCTAACCATGGTTCACCTTGCCTCATTTTAAAGACTTAAATGCCACTCAGAAGGCAGGCTTCATGGATTAAGCATACTAAATATAATTACTTTGTAGATTTCCTTTGATGAAGCAAATATATTACTTATGTCATACACCAGACACCTTTCTATTTAGTTTAATGTGTTAGTCCATTAGTGCTTAAAATACGAAGATTTTGTGGGAAGTTATTCTACTTTCACTGCCAACATTCTCTATATTCAGCTGCATTATAGTCCAAACCAGCAGTTTCCTTCCTCCCACATATATGACATTTGTTTTGTAATTATAAAAGTGCCACCTGCTAATCCCAGCCAGTGTGGCTTCTGGATAGAACGTCAGCCGGAGGTCTGAAGGGTCTCAGGTTTGATTCTGGTCAAAGGCACACACCTTGGTTGCAGGCTTGACCTCAGTTACTGACGGTGGCAGGCTTTATCGCTGGCCCCAGTTGGGGTGAGTGCGGGAGGCAACCAATTGTGAGAGAGACATATGGATGTTTCTGTCTGTGGGTCTCTCTTCCTCCTTCCATTCTCTCTAAAAACCAATGGGAAAATATCCTCAGGGGAGGATTAACAACAACAACAAAAGTGGCACCTGCTTATTGTACGACAGAAAAGACAAGAAAACAGTTTTGAAAAGTGCTTATAATTCCTCCGACATTTTAGTGTATTTCTTACTTCAAAAGCCTATTATTTTACAAAGTTTTACATACATTCTTTAGAGCAATCATGGTTTCCAAAATCTCCCTCATCAGTTCTCAAGTTTGTACCAGGAGACAATACATTTTCCTTGGCTGAAGTGGACTGAGGAGTTGAGGCATAATGAACGAGAGGGGAGAAAAAAAACAGCTCAGAATCTCATTTTCAGTCATGAGCTTACTACAGTAAGGAATTAAATGGATCTCTTCAAAGTCATCCCCAGGAGGTTCTGATCTCATGGCCTCATTACTGCCTTGGATCGTCATTTAATCATAAGAGTTCAACTATTAATACCATTGTCAAAGTTTAGCACAGTGGTTCTTTTGTCTGGCATTTGCATTAAATGCCACCTTCTATTTTATTTTGTGGTGCCCAGGGTAACCTCACATTACTTTCTCTGACTCTGAGCCCTCTGGGCATCCTCTCCTTGCCACTAGAATCTCCTCCCACATTAGTGATTAATATTTCAGCCTTGGGTGGCCCAGGAGGCACGGGATAATGTGGATTGATGCTTGCTAAAAGAATAATTGAATACGAAATATACTCCAGGTAGAGACTACTCTCAACTCTAAAAATATAGTTTTAAAGAGTGTAATGCTAGCAGAGTTATACATGTTTTATGCAAACCATATTTTCAAGAAGAACTAAAGAACAAGCTGTATAACAAATATCATAGTAAATTTCACTATACTAAGCAAACTAATTCTGATTGTCTTTACTTTGAACTGGATGGTGAGTTTTCTATCACTTGAGAAGTTTCAGTAATAGGCAAATTTTCATCTGCCGATGGGCAAAGACATCAGCAATTGGCAATTGGATCATGACAAATACTCAAAGAGTCTGCCAAAATATAGGAAAATGTGAACAATGCAGTAAGGTTTATTTCAATAAAGGTTTGGTATAAAAATGTATTTTAGTTTAAGAACTCAATTTAATAGTAAAAAATAGTAGTTATTTGATATTTTTTTGATATTTATAAAAATCATATAAATAAAAATCATATAAATAAAGGAAGAGTTGCCATTCTATGTTAGTCTCTCTGTTTTTCCTTCCTGAAAATTTATTGGCCTATGAAATCCCAAAGTCTGGGAACCACTGGACTGGCTGACTTCTATGGTTTCTCTAAATTCTCAGAAATTATATATATATATATATATATATATATATATATATATATATATATATATGCGCCAGATTATTATGACCACCCATCAGTACTTCGTTGGGCCACTTTTTGCCTTCAATACTGTGGCAATTCTTCTTGGCATTGACTCCACAAGATGTTGAAAGGTGATGCAAGGAATCTGACACCATGCCTGATCATCTCCAGTTCTGTAAGATTTGATGGCTGTGGAACCAGCTGCCTGATGGCTCTTTTAACTTCACCCCACAAATGTTCCATTGGATTGAGATTTGGTGATTGTGGGGGCCACCTAAGCAAGGTAATGTCTCCCTCATGTTCTTGAAACCACTCCTGCACAGCATGGCATGGGCGCATTGTCTTGTTGGAAGAAGCCATCTCCATTGGGATATGCCATCAACATGATAGGATGAACTTGATCAGCAATGATACTTAGGTATGTTGTGCTACTCAGACATTGTTCCACATGAATTAAAGGGCCCAAATCATGCCAGGAAAACATGTGCTAAACCATAGCACTGCCCACCCCCCCACCAGCTTGAAGGGTTGTACTCATGCATGAGGGGTGCATGCTTTCATGCTGTTTCTGCGAAATTCTCACTCTGCCATCTGCATGATGCAACTGGAAACATGATTCATCGGACCACATGACTTTTTTCCAATGTTCAACTGTCCTATCCTTGTGTTCCTGTGCAAATTGGAGACGTTTTATCTTGGTAACTGCAGACAGCAAAAGTGTTTGAACAGGCCTTCGGCTTCCATATCCCATATGCTACAGTGTATGGCTAATTTGCCTACAAACATCGGGTGGTCATAAAAATCTGGCCACTCAGTATATATATATATATATATATATATATATGTGTGTGTGTGTGTGTGTGTGTGTGTGTGTGTGTGTATTAAATGAAATAGGGATATAACTTTAATTTAAAAAAAAACAAAACTCAACATTATTAAAATAGTCTTAACATTCCTTAAAAGTTGCTTGCTAGCCCTGGATGGTGTGGCTCAGTTTGTTGGAGTATCATTCTATATACCAAAAGATGATTGGTTTGACTCCCAGTCAGGGCACATTACCAGCTTAGGGGTTTTATCCCTGTCAGGATGCCTGCAGGAGGTGGCCAATTGATGTTTCTCACATCAATGTTTCTCTATCTCTTACTTCCCTTCTCTCTCTAAAAATAAAAAACTAAAATAAAAAGTTGTTTGCTAAATAGCCAACAGGTATATAAAAGGTGTTTAACATCACTAATAATAAGATAAATGCAAATTAAAACTATAATGATACCTATTCACTGATACCTATTAGAATATATGTTGTCAAATGATAGTAAGTGTTCGCAAGGATGTGAAGGAAATAGAATTCTTGTATACTTTTGGCATGAATGTACATTGATACAGGCATTACGGAAAATAGTATGGAAGTTCCTAAAAAATTAAAAATAGAACTATCATATGACCCAGAAATTCCAGTTATAAGTATACATTCAAAATATGAAATCACTGTCTTGAAGAGTTACTTGTACTTCCATGTTCATTGCAGCATTTTTCAAAATAGTCAAGATATAGAAACAACCTAAGTGTCCACTGATAGACAAAAATGGATAAAGATTGTGTCACACACACACACACACACACACACACACACACACACACACGAATATTAAGTAGCCAAGAGGAAGAAGGAAATCTTGCCATTTGCAACAACATGGATGAACCTGAAGGACGTTATGCTAAGTGAAATATAAGACAATGAAAGATAAATTCAGTATTATCTCACTTATATGTGGGATCTTAAATAAAAGTTAAGCTTATAGAAACAGAGAATAGAATGGAGTTACTAGGGAAGGTGGGAGGTGGGGGAATAGAGAGATGCTGGTCAGAGGATACAAGCCTTCAGTTATAAGATGATTAAGTTCCAGAAACCTAATGTATAGCATGGTATTTATAGTTAATAATACTGTATTATATACTTGAAATTTGCTAAGAGAGTAAATCTTTAACATTCTCACTTCCTCATGAAGGTAATATGAGAGGTGATATGTTAATTAACCCAATTGTGGTAATTAGTTTGCAAAGTATATGTATATAATCACATTGCACACTTTACATGTATATAATATTGTCAATTATACTGCAATAAGGCTGAAAAAGAAAGTTGTTTGCTTTCATAGGTAGTCAAAATATAATATTTACCCTGGTTTATCCTAGTAATTTGTTTAAAAGGCTAACTGGATCAAAATAGGCTTTATAACTAGAATAAGTTTTTCGGGCCACATCACTGAAAAGTAATACTTCTACTCATAGAGCATACTATGGTGTGTGTTTTATAAATTATTATGCTATAAGTTGGACATTATTACCTTTTAGGAATCAGAGCCTTGGAGAGGTTAAATAATTTTTGAAGTTTATTGCAGCCTCCCCAGATGATTCCCATAGTTCCGTCATATGTAAGATTCTATTAATTTTACCATTTTTAATGCATTCTATTTTGTTTAATTTTTGCATAGTGGATTTAAATTATAATACTTGTACAGAGGAATTATTTAAACGTGGAATGAAATGCTCATTAAAGTGACCTTTTGTTTCTGTTTAGATATTGTTTTTCAATTGCACTCTTCCTATTCAAAACTGGGCTTTCCCTTATGGCTCATTTAGCTACAAAATATTTATGATAAAATATATTGCAGATCAAGTTATACCACAATGTACCTTCTACTTCACAAACGTTATAAATCTAAAAAACTTACTCCTTCTTTAATAGCTTTCAAATACCAAAATATTTCAAATAACTACAATTGAGGCATGCATATATTTTATCCCATTAACTTTGGTGTATTTTTATAGTCTAATAATATAAATTAAGTTCTCAAGGTGTTGAAAAACATAGTTTTACTTTATGAATTGACACATTCTTCACATTGCATAATTATCTCTTCCATAAAACTTCCTAGGCTTCTGATCACCCGGATACTCTTTTTTCCCACACCCCCAACATCCATTTCTGCTACTTCCATCTGCAACACATCCCATTGCATCTTTTCTGTCCCTCTCCAGTGCTACCACCCTAAGGATCATCACCACACACCTGCATTCATGCACAGTTTCTTAACTGGTCTCCTCTGTTTGCAGTCTATATTTCACACTGAACCTAGAGTGACCTTATTGCAATGTGTGTTAGATCCTGTCCTTCCTCTCTTTAAACATCTCCAGTAGTTGCCTTTTGTACTCAACACTAGATCCAATACCCTTAAAGATCCCCAAGTCTCTGTGCACTAGTCCCTCCTCTATTCTAACCTTTTCTGCTCTTCTCTCCTCTCCTTTCTCTCTGCAAGTCAGCCCACCCGCTCCTCCACTCCACCAAGCTCACTCCTGACTCCTGACTCCTGACTCAGCACCTTTGCCCATGCTCTTCCTTCTCTATGGAAAGCTCTCCCTTCAGATCTTACTATTGGACCGGCTTTTTCTCATCATTCAGAGCTCAGCTTCCTCAGATAGGCCTTTTTTTTTTTTTTTTTTTTTTTTAACATCCTCACATCCTCACTCTCTATCAAACTATGTTTTATTTCCTTACACAGCCTTTTCTTTATCACTGTCTGAAATGGCTCGCTTATTGATTTTCTAATTGGCTTATTAACAGTCTCTCCAGCTAAGTGAATGGAAGTTTCATTCACCATTTTATCTTTCTTCAGTGCCTGGAAGAGACAGAGCCTAATATGACTTTCACGGGAAGGCACTTTTGCCTTCCTTGGCCCTTTCTTCCATAAAAAAAATATTAAAAATTGTATCTTATGACTGTATTGGTATAAAGACAGATATATTAATATCATATTTTAAAACTTTTCTTTGACCTAAAATTTATTATTTTTCTTCTTGTTTAGAACAAATTAAAACTTGTTGTAGGTCCTTGACACTGACCCCCCAAATGGAGAGGTCACCCTGAGAACAGTGCCCAACCAAGATAGGTGTTGGGTACTGAGTGGGTGGCCTGGGAGTTAGTATAGTTGGACCCTGCCTCTTGGTCACATAACTAGTTAATAATCACTCCACTAATCATCTCTGGAGTCCTGTGTTTATAAAGCGAGAGGGTAAAATCAGATGGCCTTCCTTCTGTTTTCTCAGCTAATTCTCTGAAGTTCACTGACAGTTACCGTCTGTGCCATGTCACTTCCTCTTTTATTACACACACTTACTTATCCTCTATTGCTTTTGTGATTGTTTGAAGTGTTAGTCTTATCTCTGTAACTAGATTATAGACTCATTCAGGACTGGAATTTTATTGTATTCTTCCTTATAATGTTCCCAGATTCTGTAGCACATGATATAGGATTAATATTTGCTGCTTATTTGTCTTTTGCACTTTTAGACTATTATAAACATTAAAAAAATAGGAAAAGAGAAACTTTAGCGAATATGCAGTTGGACACTGGCTCACGAGAGAAATGGCTTGAAAGGAGGCAGTGGGTATCCTAAAGCGGTGCTTTCTCACATCACCTCATGGCACAATAGGAAATGGGCCCCTGTACACAGCTAAATGAATGAGGCTGTGGAAGCCCAAGGTGACTGGTTGAGGGCTCTGGATGTCTGGGGCCCAACCACACCATGGATGATATCAGCATCTCTGCACAACGGCATCATACTTGCAGTGTGGGGGAGGAAACACAGTTTTCCCTCTACTCTTCTAGGTTCCTGACGGATACCACCCCATCCCATAATGAAAGACACACAAACAGGAGAAAAACAACCAGAAGTTTAGTATGTTCACCTCCTAGACCCACAGGAAAGACACAGGAAAAAATAGTAACTCTCTCAAATGGTCCAAGACACCACCTTCAATGCCATTTCCAGCTAAAGACAAAAGATGCTGGGGGTGGGGGAGGCCAGTTATGGGATGTTACCAGGTAAAGCACAATAAACAAAAATAAGGATGTTACACAGATTTAAGTCACTCAATTTCTCCCTTGATAAGAGTTTCCAGAGATTTAGTCATCCCCCTCTTCCTAACATAATGAGGGGGAGACACCCTGACATAGCGATTTTCCTGATAAATGTAACTGTCTCTTAGGTAATTTCTACTCGGTTTTCAGAACTTTTCTTCTGTCTGCTGTTTCTTAAAAATAATTATCCTAAAATAATCCTTATGCCAAAGAGACATGTTTTGAGGTGTCAGACCCTGCTCTTCTTCCGTGCCCTAACTGCTGGAAAGCTTTCTCTGAGGTCTGCTGTAACTGCTTCTGTGGAACTACTGACCACCCTCCAGGGATGTACTGAGTATGTCTTCCATCGGCTGGGGAGAGACAATGGCTAAATAATACAGTCATTATTAAAAATTATATACTTGTAAATATTAAAATGAAGGTGATATATTCTCAACACAGCATATTTAAATATTGTACATTTTTTTTATTTTTAACCATGCTTTGAGGTTCTTCATTCCTGTTGCATTTATCTGATGTAAACAATATACTGGCGTGTGAGTGCTACTCAGCACTTTCCACTCTGTGCTCAGGGATGTCACTCTGGTAGCTTAAATTTGGCCAGGGTGGGAGTATTTACCCTCATGAAATCAGAAAATGCTATAAATCAGGGCTTTTTTTTCCTCCTAAAGGGATGGGTACCAAATATTTATCACTACATTACTTCCTATTTTCCTTCCTTCTGAGAGAGAGAGAGAGAGAGAGAGAGAGAGAGAGAGAGAGAGAGAGAGAGAGAGAGAGAGAAAGAGAGAGAGAAAGAGAGAGAGAAAGAGAGAGACCTAGTGTGTGGACATTCTGAGGGGCTGTGCACCTTGGGAATGAACAGGGAATTTTGGTAAATGTACCGGGATCTATGAAACTGGAGGGGATCCTCTTGGCAATAAAAGGTGGGGAAGAAGGTGTACTTTCTTACTTTCCTTGCTCTCTCTAATTCCCATAAACATGGGACCAGCCACAGAGTCAACTTTCCAGAAGGAGTCTGAAGATGGGGTTTTAGTCTGGATTCTTTCAGAGACCTCAGTTAGTCATATTACATCTCTAAAAGGGTTTGAATTCAAAGAGAGATGATTTAACCACATGACATTTAAAAACCCTTTCTAATCTGTATTTCTAGCCTATTTTCTTCCATTGTTTTAGAAAAAGCCAATAATAGTGATGTGGTGGGTTCCCAAAAAAAGCCTTTCTGAGGATGTTGAGCTCTGAATGGTGAGAAAAAACCAGTCCAATATAATTATATGAAGGAAGAGTTTTCTAGGCAGAAGGAACCACGTGGGCAAAGGTGTCAAGAATAGCTGATGAAGTTGGACAGTTACACATATTTTAAAAATGTATTTTTATTGATTTCAGAGAGGAAGGGAGATAGAAACATCAATGAAAAGAAAGAATCATTGATTGGCTGCCTCTTTGCATCACCTCCTTGGGGATCAAGGCCATAACCCTATCATGTGCTCTGACTGGGAGCAAGAGATAGTTAAGAAATGTAAATCCTCCAGGGCATTTACCCTTGGCATTTGTAGCAGAGGATTCTCAGGACATATTAACATTTGTACTGAATGCAGACAGAAAACAGGATAACAAAAATTATGTAAATGACCTGGAGGAGCCCATGTGTAAGATGTTTAGAAAAATGTCTTGATGCTTGTTCATACCTAAGTGTTGATGAATACCTATGCATTCATACAAAGGATGAATGCATAAAGAAAATATGCTACAAATATACAATGGAATATTACTCAGCCATGAGAAAGACAGAAATCCTGCCATTTGCAACAACATGGGTGGACCATGGAGGCATTATACTAAGTGAAATAAGTCAGACAGAGAAAGACTAATACTGTATGACCTTGCTTATGTGTGGAACCTAAAAAGAAAAGCCAAACTCAGAGAAGCAGGCTGGAGGTGGAGAAAATGGGAAGGTGTTGCTCAAAGAGTGCAAATTCTTGGTTATAAAATGAATAAATTCTGGGGATCTAATGCACAGCAAGATGATTATAGTTAACCATGCTGTGCTATATACTTGAAAGTTGCCAAAAGAGTAAATCTTAAATGTTTTCACCCCAAAAGAAGAATTGGTAATTATGTAATTGGACAACAACGGGTCCATGCTGCCTGTCACTACTTGAGCCAATTAAGCAGAGACAGGGTTGAGTCATATATGAGTATTTATGCCCATACTGCCAGCCGCATAGGAGACCAGCAGGTTATCCATAAAAATCTGCTCTGCTACACACCATAAGCCAGCTGCTTATATTGGGTAGAAGGACAAAGACTACAGGGGGAACTAGGCAAAAAGGTATGACAAATGGGCAGTTACAGTTAATGCAGGCTGGAGATTTGCAAAGACCTATGGGTATGCAGAGACTAGGGGTCTTCAAAGAGCTGGAAATATTTAAAAGGATGGTGGTTTTCAGAGGGTGGGCAGCTCTTCAGCCAGGCCCGAAGTAGCAGCATCCAGGCCTGGAGTGGCAGCAGCCGGCCTGAAACAGCACCCTCCTTGCCTGCCATGCCCCAGGGCTGCTTCTCAGACATGGCTGGAAACTTTTGGGGGAACTTGAAGGTCTGTTGAATCAAGTATTGAAGGCTTAGATCTGGATGTGTTGAGTTGTTGTAGCGCTGGGGTGTTGATCTGTGAGTGCCTTGTGTGGGGTCTGGATGAGGTTGGTTGATCTATTTGGAAGTGTCTTTTGTTTGAAGTGTATCCTTGGGAATGTGGAGGTATTATTGATTTGAGAAAATGCGAAGTAATTGATTTGCTACCTGAAAAATTTAAAGTTCTGAAAGTTTAAGGTCTCTTGCCAAAAAGAGGTTTTAAAGCTAACACCTTAATTTTAATGGAGAAAGGGGAGGACAGCCCTTCCCACCCAGCAACAGGTAATCCAATTCCAGCCAGCAGCTATCTTTAAACAATGTGTTCATTTACATTTGAATTGCTACGATGTTTGATAGCCCAAGGGCAAGTTTACATGTAAACAAGTTTGCTTCTCAATTCCCAGGGCAGAAAAAACAAGGTTTAAAATTATTAGATTTTAAAATTTATTCTTAAAAACATAAAAGTTTATTAATTAAAAAAAAGGAAATTAAAAAACCTGATGAACAATATTAACTGTTGATTATAATAGAATTAGAGATACGGGAGGGGAATGGACTGACAGTTCTCGGGGAAAAGGGGAGTAGTAGATGCGGGAAGAGACTGAACATAAACTGTGCACCTATGGCTGAGGACAATGGGGGGTGGGGAAAGGGCAGAGGATGGGGTGGGAACCTGGTGGAGGGGGGAAAAATGAGGAACCTTTGTAATAATATGAACATAAAGATTGGCTTAAAAAAAATGAGGTGGGCAGCTCTGGTTCGGCAACAAGGTTGTTAATCCTCCCATGATAACTGGCAGCTCTGGGATGGGGAGGATGGGCTGTATTTCCAAGCGAACTCCTAGGTCCCACATGCAACCCCCAGCCAGGTTACAATGTGCCTTCTTTAATCAGAATAAAACAATCATGGATAATAGAGCATGACTAATATTTCTTATCGTTGTGGCTGGCCCCCAATATTCTATTCCTGCCCCTCTCAATTATGTGACATGATGAAGGTGTTATTTATAGCTACAGTGGTAATAATTTTGTAATCTAAAAGTGTATCAAGTCAACACATTGTACACCTTAAATGTACACAATTTTATATGTCCATCATCTATACTAATAATAGAGTAATATGCTAATTAGACTGAGAGACCTGGACAAAGCCATGGTGGTGGGGTTGAAGCAGAGGCAATTAGAGATGAAAAGGCTGGCAGGAAAGGGAAGTTAGGGGCAATCAGGGGGCAGGAGGGGGGACAGGGAGGGGGGCGATTGGGGGGTGATCAGGCCAGCAAGGGGGGCAGTTGGGGGTGATCAGGCTGGCAGGGAAAGTAGATGGGGGTGAAGCAGGCCAGCAGGCAGAGTGGTTAGGGGCGATCAGGTGGTTATGCTGCAATTAAAAAAGAAGGAATTATTACCTTTTGCAACATCATGGATAACTGGAGAGCATTATGCTAAGCAAAATAAGCCAGTCAGAGAAAGATACAGATCACATGATCTCACTCATTTATGGAATATAATGAACAACATAAACTGCTGAACAAAAACAGACCCAGAAACACAGTTGGATCAGACCATCAAACCTCAGAGGGAATTGGGGAAGGGGGGGAGGGGAGTAAAAGGGGAAAAGATCAACCAAAGGACTTATGTGCATGCATATACCGATGATAATATACTGTTATGCATATACCGCATGCATATACCGTTAGGTAAGCCTAACTGATGGACACAGACATGGGCGGCGGGGGGAGGGGGGGTGAGAGCATGAGAAAGGGGTGGTCTCTGGGGGGGATAAAGACACATATGTAATACCTTAATCAATTAAAAAGAGAAAAAGGAAAAGGAAACATCAGAACTGATAAAAAAAAAGGAAGGAAGGAAGGAAGGAAGGAAGGAAGGAAGGAAGGAAGGAAGGAAGAAAGAAAGAAAGAAAGAAAGAAAGAAAGAAAGAAAGAAAGAAAGAAAGAAAGAAAGAAAGAAAGAAAGAAAGAAAGAAAGAAAGATTGAGAAGCTCTGTGTTAGTTCTTAGGACTTAAATCCTTTGGCCAACTCCTGTTTAACTGACATTAACTACAGCTTTGGTTCTCCTGAAATTGAATGACTTCCTTTACAGAGAATCATTAATGGCTTACATCCCAACCACTTTTATAACAGCATTATTAGATTTCACTTTTTTTTTTTTTAGCAGTTACAATAGATAACTTAAAAATACTATTTTCACAAAAAACTGTAAAGACGTATGCATCATTGTTTTTCCTATGCATTGATATCACTGGAGATTAAGAGATTAAAGTTTCATAGCTGATAAATGACACAAGTAAAATTTAAATCTAGATCTGATTAAAAACTTGGTTGTTCCATTATGCTCCACTGGCTTTTTAATGCTTATCTGAATTGTGATACCATAATAGAATATTTACTATACTTGGAATAACTCATTAAAGAAGAGATTAAAATAATACCTAATTTAAAGTTATAGTCTTGCAGCTATGTGCTAATGAAAATATTATAAAAGGGGGGGAAAGTTAGATCATAATCGTGAGTCAACCAAATATGTATTATATTTTGTTTTCAAACATACACACACCTACACACACACACACACACACACACACACACACACGGTTTTAACTTGCGTAGTAAATGTGATCGGTATATTAAAAAAAACTTTACAGTGAAAATTTTCAGGCCCTGAAATGCAGCCAAGAGGAAGATTTTGTTTAAATAACAATTAAACATTAATAAAATAGGTTTATATAAAACAGAAAGTGTGCAAATGTACATAGACTAGCTTCTAATTGGGTCTTATCTTTCCTGAAAACAATGCCAAGTAGAAAATCAGTCTAAGATGGAAAAAAAAAAATTTTCATCATCTATCATAAGAAGATGACTTTTAATCCATTTCTTTGAACACTGATTAAACTTCAGATGAAATATAGTTAATAAATGCATATGAGCAAAATACATCCCCAAGGCATATCTTTCCCAATTACAAAGCTTTGCCCCACTAATCTGTGTGAGTTCCTACGTTGGAGTTCAGACTTGAACTCTAACAATTTTTATTGGGAACAATTGTTCTTTTGACCAATTTCTGCCTTTTCTTATTGCTTCTTAAAAAAGCAATAGAAGAGCCAAGACTGGTTTGGCTTAGTGGATAGAGCGTCAGCCTGCGGACTGAAAGGTCCTGGGTTCGATTCCAGTCAAGGGCATGTACCTTGGTTGCAAGCACATCCTTGGTGGGAGGTGTGCAGAAGGCGGCTGATTGATATTTCTCTCTCATCGATGTTTCTAACTATCTCCCTTCCTCTCTGTAAAAAAATCAATAAAATATGTATTTAAAAAAAAAAAAAGCAATAGAAGACTGACCACTGACCACAGAAGCTTTGTGTTTTCAGGATGGATATACATATGTCCAGTCATGCTGAAAATATGAAAATTGGGAACTATATGAATGTGAATATGAAGAATTTAATATAATATTTGGTCTCTACTGCCTATCTTTGACTCTGCTCCTGTGGTTTCTGGTGCAGAGTTAATGGAATTTTGCATCTGTGTTCAATCAGTAGCCACACTTTTTTAATTCTTTGCATGGTTGAGCATACAAATTAATTAAAAGTGGAAGAATAGGAAAAATTGTAAAAAAAAAAAAAAAAAAAAAGTAGATTTATCTGATAAGGAAAATTTTAAAAGAAGGCCAAATGCATGACCATCCTATTGACTACTAAAAACATTATTCATCCTAAGTGTATAAGCTGTCAGAATTTCATCCAATATTAACATTCCCCTGCAGATAAACAGAGTAAACTTAAATTTCAGATAATTGAGAAATGCTTGATTTTCTATTTAAAAATGAGGGTGAAATTAGCGAGTAACTGACATAGGATCACTGGGGAAATATCATTAAAAACAAGACCTTCTCCCAACCCCGAAAACCTCTCCACAGAGGAAGTAGAGAAAGAAAAGACTCTATCAGTGAGTAAGCATTAAACCAGAGTGGCTGAGTTTCACTAAGAGATTGCAAAACAGAAAGGACTCTTCCCTTCTTATGGAGCCAAGCAGATACAAACCCTCCCATACACTTTCTCAAGATAAACAATAGCTAGTACTCAAGTAAGAGGACCTGACAGCATCCATCCTAACTGTACTAGTAATTGTGTTAGCATATTGGCTTTATCCAGAGGAAGAGCAAACTCGGATACTAATGACAGAAGATAGTTTTGCAACTTGGAGCCAGGGGCCCATGAAGACAGGCTCCTAAGTTTCCCCCAGAAACTGGGAGACAGAGATACTATCTCCCTGAATGTTCACATTTCAAAGAGATGACTCCCAGGTCCTTACCAAGACATGACTGGGTAAGAAAGCTGATAAAAGGCCCAGTTAGCCTTCGAAAGGATTTATAGACATTTCAAAGACAGGGGGAAATACAGACAGTCTAAAGTTTTCTAAAGCATTTTTTAAATAAATGCTCCAAGAAAAAGGACAGGGAAATCTCTTCATGCTCAACAACGAGAATGAAGCCTCTTACTTTTAAATGTATGTGTCCTTATAGGTAGCATAGCATATCCAGAAGGTCTACATTTCTCATTTGCCCCCTTCCCCCCCCAAAAAAAATAGTAAGAACATCTAATGGGAGCTGACCAGTCTCTGTGAGGTCAGAACACAGTGTTGGCTTTGTAATTTGGACCAAACCACTTAAATGTTCTGGGCCTCAATTTCCTCATCAATAAACCAAGGAAACTGATGCTTATCTCACAGGATTGTTACAGAGATTAAGTGAAATATTAAACATTACATACATTGGAAGCAGTTTATAAGCCCTACGTCCTATCCCAGTAAGCATGTGCCCCGACCCTGTGCTTTCAGGGAATCCAGAAAGGCCTCTGCTCAAGGCCCTCCCATTATTTCCTATTGGCAAAATCCCACTATCGGAGACTAATGAAAGAATTTCCTAACTAGAAAGGGTTAAAATATATTATATATATATATAAATTTGAAGAAATTATGGCCACATTTTCCAGAGTTTTTTTTTTTAAACAAATCTTTATTATTCATATTTTTTAAAAAAAATTCTCCCAAAGGCAGATGCTCTCAGACAACCAACACATTAGCATCATGTCCAAGCCAACGAGAGTCTGCTGCCCCTGGGAAAGCCCCAGAGAACAGGCTATGTTAAGGCCAGCCAGCGAGGAGCTCAAAGCCACTGGGACCTGCTGGGTTCGAGCTTGAGAGAGAAGAGAAAGTATGTCAAAAACAGCCCAAGGACTCCCTCCCAGGTCTCTTCAGAGCTAGCCTTGCCCTGAGGTCATGCAGAAAAGGAGTGATGGACGTGAACTCCCAATTTCTTTCTCTTTTTTGGAAAACACAGGACATACATTTCAAAATGTTACCACTGTTTAGATTCTCTCTATCCAAGTGACAAAGTCTGTTCCCATTGTTTCTAAATTCTGATATTTGAGTTCATTAAGGAGAGGCACAATTTATAACATCATGTATGAGAGGTAAACCTATCTTTCGGTCCTGGCATAAAGGGGAGCGAGGTCCTGAGAAAAAGAGGACTTGGTGGGACACCATTTCCTTTGCTTTCAGTCTCCGCACCTTTCACAGGGCTTCTTCTGACAGCACTATGTAGAGTCAGAGCATCGAGAAGCTCCCAAGCTCTGTGGTGTGTAGGGGCACTCTGAGGGGGGCCCGGGAAGACTTGACCATTTTCAGTGGAAAACAAGTGGCAGTTACTAGCTATGATGACTTTGTCCTTTGGATCTAGATTTGCCACACCTTTCTTCATGGTAAGATACCAACTGCTTAAGAAATAAGGATTTAGCTGAAACTGGTTTGGCTCAGTGGATAGAGCGTCGGTTGGTGGACTGAGGGGTCCCAGGTTTGATTCTGGTCAAGGGCATGTACATTGTTTGGGGCACATCCCTGGTCAGAAGGGGTGGGGTGTGTGTGTGTGCAGGAGGCAGCTAGTCGATGTTTCTCTCTCATAGATGTTTCTAGCTCTCTCTCTTCTTTCCTCTCTATGGAAAATCAATAGAATATGTTTTTTTTTTTAAGAAAGAAAGAAAGAAGGATTTAGTTGATCCATGAAACAGATACGAAGAGGAGCATTTAGGAGGTGCAGTCTCTTTGAAAAAATGGATCAAACTGTTGAACTCAACATACTAGATGTGTTTATAAATAAACATATGGCATGAAAAACAAAATAGGTGAACCAAGTATTATCCAGTGCTCAAGAAAGGATATTGTTGCTATTTTATTAGACTCAAGAGAACATAAATTGTTTTCACAGACATGTAATTTAACCAGATTCTGTTTACCACGAAGGCTAAAAAACTGTGCACCATAGTTGGAGTTTTCTTCGCAAGTCCTAGATACCCCCCCTAAAAGTAAAGCCCCAGCCTGAAGCCTAATAGCTCATGACAGGAGGGAAATTCAGAGCGAGGCGGATCTGGCAGAGAGTTCTGTTGCAAAACATAATAGGAGGTTTGCCAACACGTGGAAAACTTGCTGTCATAAGAAAACAGACAACTGCTCAATGACATTGTAATCCAATTTCTGTAGGTTTTATTCATAGGGGGCTGTCAGGATCAGGCTCTGCTAATATGACTCACTGGGTTGTCCTGCCTAATTTGGAATGCACATGTGTGCTCACACGTACTAATTCCAAAGGTGGCGAAGAGAAAACTGTAAACCCATTTATAGTTAATACTGATTGGGAAACTATAAAGAGAAAGAGTTGCTGGGAGAGGTCAATGGGGACAAAAGAGGGACATATGTAATATTTTCAACAATAAAGTTGAAAAATAAAGTTAAAAAAAAAAAAGAGAGAGAAAGAGTTGCCTGTGTCTGAACTTAAAAATAACAAGTTGACAGCAATAGTTGACATTTATACATACATAAAGGATCAGGCATATTATTAATTCATTCAATCATTACAGCACTCCTATAAGGTAGATGCTATTACAACTTCCTTTTAAAGAGGAGGAAACTAACCTGAGAGAGGTCAAGTGTTTTCCTAAGATCACACAGCCAGGAGGGATAGAGTTGGGATTCAATCTCAGGCAGTCTGGCTCCAGAGTCCAGGGTTTTTTCCTTTTTTAAAATATATTTTTATTGATTTCAGAGAGAAAGGAGAGGGAGAGAGAGATGGAAACATCGATGATGAGAGAGAATAATTGATCAGCTGCCTCCTGCATGCCCCATGCTGGGGATTGAGCCCACAACTCAGGCATGTGCCCTGACCGGGAATTGAACCATGACCTCCTAGTTCATAGGCCGATGCTCAACCACTGAGCCACGCTGGCTGGGCAGAGTCCAGGATTCTTACCACTCCAATGCATTTCTTTGCAGAGATCTTATAAGTAGACTGTTACAAATTTGGTACTTACATTTCAACTCACTTCTTCATTTTCTGCTTTAGGTGGTTATCTGTCCCACAATTTGTCTCACAGTGGGGTACTGGTGTCCATATAGAGCCTGTTCACATAAGTGAAAATACACAATCAGTAAATATTTTATTTGCACAGAATACAAGCCAAAATTGATGTTTTGTTACCTAACTAAAGTTATTAATTGACCCTATGATAGTTTTTATAATTTTGTCTTAATGGGTTTTAATAATGCCAAAATATCACCACAATGATTTAAACAAGTTTACTATATTAATAAGTAGGTTCAAGACAATTCTTTCTCTCCTATCAAATTAGCTCAGTCCTAAACAAGGGTAAGAACAAGCACAAGTTAAAATTGTACTGACTACAGCATCAATAATGTTGCGCTTGTTTTAAATTTGCAAGGCCCAAAGCATTGGGATAAGACCAGAAATACTAATAAGAGAGATAATTCCTGGAGAGAAAAAGATAAAGCTCACTACTTTCCAATGATATTAGTTTCTTGTTATACAATCCCAGACTATCAATTTTCCTATTTTTCATCACTTTGTTGGTGATGCTACTGTTTCTATTTTCTTGGCGATTTCCTCGTTTATATCTGCTACCACAGTTTTAATTTCCAGGAGCTTTTCTTCTTCTCTGAATGTTCCCCTTTTCATCTTACCCTGTTCCTCTTTCGTAATTGCAATCTCTTCTTATCTCTTTGGCAATATTAGATTTTCTCTCCCCCCCTAATGCTTTCTTAAGCTGCTTGCATTTTTCTATTTCCTATGAATTTCCCTCTCCCCATGTCCTCCCACTTTGCTTCAGCCTTGTTTTTCATGCCAGAGGTGTTGATCATATGCCTGATGATTCTTGGTAAATCCATTTATATTTAAAAATCACGATTGGAAGCGCCCTGGGTGGAGACAGAGTTTGTAGAATGGTGGCTTTACTGAAGGCCAACCCAAGCAGAAACTGACCGTTTCTCTGGATCATCCACAGGTAAGACTCTCAACATTTTCTCTTGGACTCATTTCTCACATCTTCTGTTTAAAAGATATCAGTCTGACTTCTAGAGACGCTGATACTAAGCAGGAAAGAGGGACTAAGGTGAAATATGGTAGCGCTCATACTTGGGTAAAAACTGCTGTTTGAATTTTAACCTTGCTATCTGACTTCCACCTTCGATTACTTGCTTGAACAATAGGGTAGTTGCAGGAGATTGACTCCCACTGACTCAGTAGCTTCAGGAGTAGAAACTGTAGATAACCTTTAGTTCTGCTTTTGTATTATGGGCAAGATAGGGCCACATTCCAATGTCAAGCAGGGTGTGACTGGGAACGTACCCACGGGCTGTCCCCAGTCTTTAGAATTTAGTCCTGAGGGGCCAATCAGGGTTAGCCGAGGCAGTGACATCACCGACCTGAGTAAAACCCCTGGACTGGGCGAAATTCGCTCTCTTCCACCATGCTGCCCGCATGAGTGGGATAGCCCATGATAGCATGGAGATGGCTCTTTTGTTTATTGCATCGGACTCAGCTCCCTGGTGGTCCTTGGGGATCATGACTGGAATCCCAAGCCAGGACCATGAGGGACCCCCATTCCGGAGAGCCTGACTGGCTGCGGTAGGTGTGTGTTTGTCTGTGTTTTTGTGTGAGCACTCTGGAGGGACTGCCCCTCCATCGGGGCTCTTACCTGGGTGTTTACCGGCTGCTGCGTCAGCCATGGTTTGAGTCCAGATTCGAATCTGTAATAAATTCTAGCATGCTTAATCAAATTGGTTCCGGTGGTCCATCTCTTGGGGACTCGCTTCGTAACATAAGGCATTCCTCATTCTGTAGGCAAATCTACACTTAACCACGGGCTTTCTGGATGTGCCTCCTCCCCACCCCCTTTGTTCTCACGGTGCCAGATCACCTTGAGATCATATCCTACATGATTCAACTTCTGCAGAGTATTAGAGCTATTTGTACAGGGTGGGAGAGGTCCTTATATACTTTCCATCTTCCAAAATTCTCTAGATATCTCTCATTTGCTATTTTCTACTCCCATTTTAATCAGATCTGGCTTTAAGGAGACAGTGGGATAAATGACTTTGTCAATCTGCCATGTTTAGCCAGCAGCCCATGCTTAAATATTAGCCTAAGGAGCCAATTTCCAGCCAATTCCCTTGGAGCAGTTGCTCTGTATGAATGGATGATAAGTTTCGAATACCAGAAGCTCAAATCACAATGTTGTGAAGGGACAAAGAACAAAAGATTGCACCAGGAAGTGTTAAATTCTGAAAAGCCACTGCAGCTACTGCAAAAACGTTGGCATCTTTCAGCTTGAGCAGTAACAAACCTGCTGGAGAACCCTGGGAAACAGGCCAAGAAAGAGAATTTCAAAGTCAGGTGTTCTTGGATTCTTGCACCTAAACAGCAAGGGGCCACTTTAAGGAAATCTCCTTAATTTGTCCCTAGTTGGTTAAATTATGGATGCTTGCCCTAAGGATGGGAAACCAGGCAGAGACATCTTATGGAAAAGTTTTTTTTTAATTCATTATATCAGTTCTGTTAGATGACTTGCAAGGCTCTGTGCTTAATCTATCTGCTTCAGACCAACTTGAAAGGTTTTTAAATAGAAGTCCAGAGATAACCCTAATTCCAGATAGTCACAATTGAATGAGAGGGACTGCTTTAACTATCAGAGACCATGGAGGAGAAAGTAGCAAATGAGAGAAGTAACCAGGTGCTGCAAGACTTACAACTCAGACGCAGAGAATCAGACATTCCCTGTGGTCATTTGATTGTGCTATTGGCACTGATGCTGGGCCTTCGCTTTCACAGTGGAAGAAATGGCTAGGACTCCAAGATGATTATCTCTAGATCTCTAGAGGTAAAGAGGAGAGAATTCTGATACTATGTAGTTTGCACTAAATCAGTTATTTGTTTGCAGTACATCTAAAATCAAATTCCTTGGCTGACGAAATTCAGACTGTGCAAAAAAAAAAAAAAAAAAAAAAAAGAAAAGAAAAAAGACTAATTGCTACCCACTCACGTGAAAGCAAACAAACCCTGGAAGCTATTTACTTGTTTAATTCAATTGATATTTTATAAATAAAACTCACTGCAGGGTTTCTTTAAATATAAAAATACTCTTGCATAAATAAGAAAGAATTCAGATTATAGACCTGGAAGCAAACATGATTTGTAGTAATCATCTATTTCACAAGAGTGAATGAGACACTCCTGTGTCTGAGTGTGTTCTGCGGGGAGTTTGGAAAGAAAAAAAAGAAAACAGTCCTTCAGGCAACACAGCAGATGGAGCGGAATGAAGCAGAACAGCAACAAGCCACAACTGAAAGAAACAGAGAGTTTCAGCGAATAAATACTAGCATACACCCCCATATCAATTCTACATGTAAGAAGGGGTATTAACAAAGGATAATGGCTTCTAGGAAGATGAAATGTGTGCCTTTTCACCCTCCTCCTTCATTATTCAGACCTGAAATTGAGAGCATGCCTCTTCTGTATCCCCATCCCTATTAAGTGATCCATCTAGGCATGATTCCTTAGAGTAATTCGATCTCAGCCATGACATTTTGGCCTCTTGAATCAGATTTCTCTTTTCCCTGTTGCCGTCAAGAGCTGGAGCCTCCCTAATATTCAGTCTGCTACATGACTGCTCGGTAAGCACCAGGAAGCAAAGGAGGCAATTCCAGTTACTATGGTGGTTGCTGCCATGGCTGTGTGAGCAATTGCAGCCGCTGCACAGACCAATTTTAAATGGATTATTGGCAGGATCTATAAAGATTATCCTGTCAAAAATCAACAGAAGTTACATCTATATTATTTGCTCAACAAGAAAGGTCATCTTTTTGTATCTCCTTAAGCTCATGTGCTTTCAACTTTATCGTAACCTCGGGGGGGGGGGGGGGGACCTAATGTGGTTCTTAATCAAGATGCATAGCAGGATATATTTATCCCTGAAATCTACTATTCTTTTAGGTGCACTCAGTGGCATTGCTATCACTCTTCTATTTCTACAGAGCAGCAGACATAAGCAGAATTATAAATTCTGACTTTCGTAACAGATTATCTTTCTAAAAAACAAAAATGAAACATCACTTCTTTTACTTTCTTGCAAAAAGGGGGATGGTATGGGGGCGTTTCTTCCCAGTTTATATGGTAATGATAGCTTAAACCAGGTTCTCACTTGGGCAGACCCTGAGCCAGAGATTTGAATACAGGTGACTTATTAAGGGCTGTGTGATCCAAAGGGAGCAGTGAGGATTAGAAGGAGCAGGACTGGGAAGGGGGCCAAAGCAGGCAAGGGTGCATTTCTGGGAGGAAGTTCTAAGCCCATCCTGAGCTTGAGAAAAGCTGGAGAGCAGGAATTACACCTCATAGTTTCCGAGCTGCAGTTCTCCCACTCATCACTCAATTGCTGGATGTAAGATGCCCCCGAGGAAGGACTCATTCATGTTCCTCCTTCTTTTAACTTTGGCTCCATGGACAATCCTCTGAGGGTCACAGGAATGCATTATGGGTAGTGACAAACCTGGAAGCTGGTGGATGGAGCCAAAGGCACCTGGGCCTCACTGTATCTGCTGTAAAGGATATTCATGTTGTCATTTTCACCTGGAAGGTTACCTTCTTCCCACATCACTGCCTGTGGCCCATATCCTACTTATAATCTCCTTTTGAGGACCCCCTGCTTTTGAGGTCTGCTACTTGACCGTCTCCAAGCTCCAAGTCTTTCTCCCACAGTGAACTATCTCTGATCCTGCAGCACATATAGCATAAAGCATTTTCTGTGATCAGCCTGTGTCAAAAGACACCAGCCCAAACATTCCCCAATCCAAGGGTGAAGTGCTAGTTGTGAAACCTGAAGATGAAAGCTCTTTGGTCATTTTATTGGAGGGAAGAAGATTGAGTTCTTGGGGCCTTGGACCAGATGTACCACACCTAAGGACTTCTGCATTTGGAGAGCATCCAGACAGCTTCATGACGCTCTCACAGGGAAGTCTCTGCATTGTTGCCCGAGCCTCAACTTACTGCCTGCATGGTTCAGGCTCAGAATAGTAGATGGGACAAAAGGTGGAGTGAGTCTTCTTTCCTCACTATCAAGAACCACAGTTCTATCAGGAATGGGAAAGTTCAAGGGCTGTTGGCTTCTGGGTCACAGTTTGACATTTCATGTCCATATCACATTCGTTGTTTTGTTAAATAGTGAGTCAACTTTTAAAAGCCAAATTCTACACATTTTACTTATACCAAGCAGGAAGATCATGCCAACCTCATCTGAAAAGGCTGAAAGGAAGGTAATGATTAATGTGCCATGATGTGTTTTCAAAACCCAGGAAAAACTCAAAGATGAAGATAACACTTAGGAATAATGAATTATTTATTAGATTTTTGCTTGAACTCTGAAATCCGATGAAAGAGAAACTCCTGATACTTATTCTATTAATTATGAATGGCAAACCTTCATGCTTTCTGCTTAGAGTATTAGAAAAATTAGTCCAATTCCCTTGATCCTTCCCTCTGCATAGTAGTGGGCAGGGAAGCTCTCCTCCTCGGAGCCTGGCTCACGGAGCAGACAAGACTACCTGCCCCAAAATTTCCCACCCTACGGGTTTTTCCCATTAAAATTAATATTTTTCTCCAACAAGTCTTCAGCATCTCCGTGATCTCACTTTTGTACTCCAATCTGCATAGTTGTTTTCCTAACTCTCAAAATAGATTTTAAATTCGTATTTATTGTGCATTGCACCTAGAGAATGGCTTTACACAGAGATCTCAGTAGGTGGTGTAGACTTGAATTTCTTATTTAGAACATGTTTTGAGTCCCTGCAGTGTGCTTGCATTGTAACAGATAATGCGAGAATGTACACAAAATGATGACTTCAAGTCAAAGTTTAAAGAAAACCACACTTAGAAAATTGAGATCTGCTACTTGACCGTCTCCAAGATCCAAGTCTTTCTCCCACAGTGAACCATCTCTGATCCTGCAGCACATACAGCATAAATCATTTTCTGTTATCAGCTCGAGAGAAAAGAGAAAGCCATCCCACACCACTAAATACTATACAAGAGAGGAACACAAAGTGCCAAGGGCATATATGCCACAACTGCCTGTCAGAAGGTCAGGGGTATCATCTCCATTAAAAAGATGAGGAAGCTGGGGTTGGTGGATGCCATTTGGTAGACAGGGTGAGTCAGGACATGAATGGTATTAGTCAGGCTCCCAGATCAGTGTTCCTTCTACTCTTTTTTTCTCCACCTTAAGCAAGGGTCAGAGGGTTTGCCCCTGGAAAAGAGGACACAACATATTATTTTCATGCAGTTTGTCCATTAGTGTTTAAGAAAATGAACCGAGTCTCTGGATATAGCCAAGTTTAACTCTGAATGTGGGCAGAACATTGAGTCTTGAAAAAGTATAGGAAATAAATTCAGAGGATAAAATACATAAAATGCTATGAATATTGATTGCCGTGAATTACTTTTAATATGGTTACTTTTAAAAAAGCAAATGCTCTTAATATTTTAACACATGATCCTTGCTCATGTTTTAAGGTGCTTTTCTTCCTATGGAGGAGCCATGGTCTCGGTGAAAGCACTCACAGAAGTTTTAGTGTTTCAGGACCTGTGTGAGCAATTAAAGGAGTGAAAAAATAATGAGCCCCACCGAGAATAACAAACACAGACCCTAAAGATATTAAGAAAAGCAAAAGCTGGAGTTTTCTGGAAAACAGACAGACATTTGATAACTTTCGGGACTCCACATCGAATAAAAGCAAATAAAATTCTATTGGAAAATGAAAAAAATAACACAAAAACTAAGATCCCTCCCTCCCCCACCTCTTATATGAGTATGGCGAGAAGAGAATAGTGAAAGAAAAACAAAAATAACTGGAAAGGACAGATTTTTTTCACTACCACTGAGTAGTTTTCTGTTATTGTATTTCACCTTCAGTAAATGAAGTCCTGTTCTTTCTCTTTGGAATTGCTACAAAGCTCACAGCGCCAAAGCACCTGTGTTTTTCTCTCAAAATCCCTTCCATGACATTTCATTCTACAAATCCTAAGATGGCTTTTCCTCGTGTTTAAATGGCGGGTTGTGATTCTGAACCCCTCCAGGGGCAGCTCGAGAGAAAAGAGAAAGCCATCCCACTCCACAGCCTCACACCAGCAGACATATTTCAAGCTCCTGGTGAGCCTGAAGAATTAGTCACTGTGGACTCTTCATTACAACACAGCTAATGAGTAAATAAAATCAAGAGGGGAAAAGATAACTCAGTTAAATATGCACTAGGGATGGAAAAACAGACAGGGACATTAATTCTACTTAACAGCAGAGTTGGGTTTCAAATCAAGTCACAGCATGACTAGGTACAAGCAGCTGTTAAACATAACCAGCAAAGGTTTCACAATAAAATTCTCTGCCTGAGAAGGTGCTGAGAGAATCAATCCTCAAGGGCATTTATTTAACATCGGCACCAATTTTTCATAAAATTTTCATTATAGGGAAATCCTTCATAGTTTCTCTATAGGTCTCTACATGGGATACAATAATTATAGTCAGCAAAGATAGGTTGACTCACACTGCCCATTTCAAAGCCTTCAATGGGCCTTCTGCAGGCATGCCCTCCTCCTTGGTCTAAGCTCAAAGGCCCCTTTCTCAGGGCAAGAACATTCAGGGAGCAAAGAGCTGTATTACCCACACAGAATGGACTTCTCAGCAGCATAAAATCCAGTGCGTTAGGACCCTGAAGTGTCATTGAAGGCATTCTAGTCAGTGAAGGAACAGCATATTTGGAATTTCTTTAAAAAATATGAGACTTATAAACATTTGAGAATACTAGACCAAATCAACATGTACCTTTCAAATCCATCTCTAACAGGGTTGCTATAGACACAGCTGTCTTGGTACTGGGCTGGCCTGAGGAGGAGCAGACAGCCACCTGGGAAAAGGCAAAATGGGAGTGCTGGCACGTGTCCACAAAAGGCACTGCATCTCAGTCCTCTCTCCTCTCCTCAAACCTCTTATTTCATTTCCATATTCCTTAATCTCAGCAGACCATCTTGCCTCTGACTTCATAGAGGAAACAACAGACATTAAATAGCCCTAACTTCCTAAGCAAAAAGAAGAAGCCCTCTAAAATCCACCTGCATCTGCACTAACTTTCCCTCCTTTCCTCTTTCATATTGGCAAAATGGCCTTCTCTCAAAGGCCAGCCCCTCTCCATGTTCTCTAGATCCCCATTCTCAGCAAAGGTTCCCCATCTCTGCTTACTTCTAAGGTGAGTCCATCTAATCCCACAACTTCAGCAAATCTGTGTCTCCATGCATGACTCTTCTGGAGTCCTTGATTACTTAGCTCCCCGTGGATGATCCCTTCTCAACAGGAGCTAAAAGTATGAGCTCCCTACCTGAACACTACCTTTCCTTAGTAAAATACATAGCTCTTCATTCAGTTGCTCGAGCCAGTCATCCAGAGAATGTCACATTTCCCTGGCTCTTGCCTCCATGTCCAATAAATTACCAAGTTCCAAATTATGTCTTAGATACACTCTCTTTGATTCCATTATCATCCCATAGAGCCATTCACAATCGTTGCTCATCTGGACTATTGCAATGGCTTCCTAACATCTCCTGCATTCATTTTTTTTAAAATCTTCTCCTACCAATCTATTATCCATATAGCAGCTTATCTGTTTATTGGTCCTTCTTGAAAGAAAACATTTTCCATTATTCTTCACCTTGACCTGCACAGTGGTGTTTCACTGGGCACAAGTGTTGGCATAATGCATGTGGTTCTGGGGCTGAAACCATATACCACTCCTGCACCAATTCCTTCAGTGGCCTTCACTCTGGTCTTTGAACAGGCCTGATTTCTTCTCACATCAAGCACCCAAGGGAATATTTCATCCTCATTGTTAGCTTAATTCCCTATTCATCTTCAGGATCAAAGCTTAAGTGTCTTTACATCAGAGTATCCTTAAAAAAAAAAAAAAAAAAAAAAAAAATTTCTCCCCAGTGTTCATTTTTTCACTCTACCTCCACCTTCTAAGTTAGATCCTACTCTTGGAATAATTTCTATTTTTTTATCCCTTGTAGCTTTTAAAATTACTTTGTCATTTTTGTTCATGGTGTTTTTCTAGCACATTGTTTGGCTCAATAAATATTTGAATGATGAATGAATAGCATTATGTTCCCAAGTATCATTTTTGTAATCAAGTTGCAATACATCAAAAAACAACAACAAACAAAAAATACCACCAACCAAAAACTCAAATAGTAATTTGATATTAGGGCAAAAGTTAAAAAATATGTATCAATTTTCTTAAGAATCTTTCCTTTTATTAAGCAGCAAGCCAGGTTCCATAGGAATTGGTGATGTGAACAACAAAGTAAAATCTTTGTTTCTTACTAAGGACAATAAGATTGGGGCATCCTACCAGGAGACAAACCATTGGGAGTTTCCCTTAGTCAGGAACCAAATATCTCACACCAGTCCATGTGAGATACCAAACAATGCCTAGGAAGCTGGTTTTTTCTTCCCTTGATCTGTTTTTTGATCAATCAATAATGGAGACAAGTCTCAATCACATAGTATTCTGCCTTAAACACTAGAAAGAGCAATGGTGGATTTCTCTAACTCGTCATAGTAATTTATTTCAATATGTGACCCCCAGAACACCTGCATTAAAATATCAAGGAAACCTAGCACAGGCGCACCTCACAGATACTGCAGGTTCAATTCCAGGCCATCACAATATAGCAAGTCCCCCCAGTAAAGCAAGTGGTAATCTTTTTTCTAGTGGAGGACCATGATGTCAACTTGTAAATACCTGACATCTGTGAAGCTCCGTAAAGCAAAGCACAATAAAAGGAGGTATGCCTTTATAAAAGGAAGACCCACCCATATCCTACCCACACCTTGAAGCCAGATAACAAACTCTCAGGTGATCCTTGTGTCCTCAAAAATCTGAGAGCAAGTAAACAAAGATTATCAGTCTCTGAGGAAGGAGAAATAAAAGTTGTTGCATTATTTGGGCAGCTTCTCAATTCAATTTCTTTTGTCCCATCAAAAGAAAATCAATCCAGAGGCACAGAGCTACAAAAATAAACTAAATTTAGTTTTTATTTTGGGTTTTATTGAAAGAGAAATATACCAATTTTCTCCTGTCACGAGCAGACCTAATCCCATTGATTATAGTATTGAGATGAAAGACTGGGAGAGGCTGGGACATGGGGTTGGACACATACCTGGAGGAGGAAATATAATGACAGGGCATCAAGGAAGAGGATATAGAACCTATAAGGAAGGGTAATTAATAGGACACTAAGCAATAGGAAGTGATACAGAAGAGCTTTAGGTCTCAATAGATAGTAAAGCCCAGTGACAGGAAATGGCAAGTAAGAACTATCTGGAGAAGGAGATCCAAAAATGGGCAGGGGATCACGTGGAAGGTCATGGTATCACATATTTATTAGAGAATCTACCACAGCCTTTGATCTCCAGCAGTCCTCAAGAAGGCCTAACAAAAGTAATTAAAAGCTCTCTCTAACAAGCTAATCTACATGATCTTTATAGAGTAGCAGCTAGAGTACTTACATAAAATAGGTGGGTTCTTCAATGGAGTTTTGGACTCATTACTACAAGGTGGCATATTTATGACTTACGTAAAAAATATATTTCTCTATAATACAACCTATGGATTGTTCAAGGGTACATAATTAATTATAACAAAAATGTCTATAAGACTAGTATTTATGGCAACCATATGGTTATAGGTTACATTCCTGTGGGATTAAACATCAATGAGTCAACATGAAAGAGAAGAAATAATTAATAATAACAGGAAACAGGCCATGAACAGACTTAAACCTGAAGATCCTGCCCACCCCTCTGCTAAGATGCTCTTTGTTGATTTGCTTTCTTGGCCACTGCTTTAGTGTCTCACCTGCCTGGTCCTTACTTCACTAAGAATGGCTTTCCTAAGGACATCACTACCACAAGGAGAGGAAAATCACCAAGGAAGCAGAAGTGGTGTCTGAACCATTCAGTCTAAGCCAACTCCCTGCTCCATTGGATTGAATGCCAGCTATTGTCTGAGGTCATTTCTGTAGTTGCCAAAACATGTATATGCTGTAGTCTCCTCTTCCTCGTTTTAACAATTCCCCCGCCATTTTTTCCAGTGTGTCCCTTGAAGTAAATGAATATAGCCTATATCCCCCCCTTCCTGATATGATAGATAACTGTCTAGTCTCTACTTCTCAATAGGTAGCACGTGTGAAAGGCCCAAGGTAAAACGGCGTTGGTAAGGTCAGCATGTCCAGTGGGTGATGAGACTAAAGAGACTGGCAGGTGCACATACCGACCTGGCTTAAAGACCACGACCTGGCTTAGAGACCACATGCAGAATTCTGCATATTGCTCTGGCCAGGTGCCTCAATTGGTTGGAGAGTCATCCCGTACACCAAAAGGTTGCAGGTTTGATCCCTGGTCAGGGTGCTTACTGGAGGCAACTGATCAATGTTTCTCTCACATTAAGTTTTCTCTTTCTCTCCCTCCTCCCTCTTTCTCTTTAAAGTCAATAAAAACCATGTCCCTGGGTGAGGATTAAAAATATATTTTCAATTTAAAAAAAAAATTCTGCATACTATCCAATGCCAATAGGAAGCCATTAAATTAAAGGTTGTCAAACAGGGAATGAGACAAACAAACTTGCCTTTAAAAAGAAATCACTGATACAGCTCTTTTGCTAAATGAAAAACCAACCAGGGTGTGTTTCCTGTGAGCTCCTCTGAGAGATGATACATAGCTTACACAAACCAAAGTGAGGAACACAGGCACAGAAATGGGAAGATGTTCCTTGCCCTTTTAAAAAGTTGAAAAGTGGAGAGTGTACTTTATTTTTCAAGGGGAAAAAACCCAAACAGTTCTGATTGGGTCTTTTGTGGCAATGGTCCTCACAAAGCAATCAAAGTTCCTCTGCAGTTTTACAAGCAGTTCAGGCACCAATCTTTCCATTCCTGGTCCTTGTCATGTGACAAGTAACAGTAAGTAGAGAATAAGATCGAGTGGACAAATCAGAACTTGCCGCACACATCTCAAAGCAAAGGTCAGGCATATGTCACTTTCCATGGGTAGGGTAGTCCTAGACTTTAGGAAGTTCAATTTAATCCAAGCATTATTTTTCTGAATGTCACTTTTCATTGTCTAGTCCATTTTATTGCTGCAAGCACAAATCATTTTTAATAATGAGTAATATGCAGGGTAAAGGACAATTAGAGTCCAGAGGTCTTACAAATCAAAGGAATTACACAGATAAAATCCCCGAAGCAAGCCTACAAATCCATAAGATATGAAATTCAATTTGCTTAAAATGTCACCAATTCATCATCTCCATTGTCTGAGCTAAGTCGGAGCAGCCCCAGAGAGCGTGATTCTGACCCAGGCATGTGATGCTGAGACCTTTTCCCTCCAAGTTAGAATTCACTGTCCTACAAAGTTCAAAGTCCCAGCTAAATAAGTTAGTAACAAGCCAATAATTCCCCCTAAACAAAGCCTTGTTTGAAGTGCAACAGACTTGTTACTTCAAAGTCTTAAACCAATTTTACTTAATTTCTGGGCCATAACATAGAAGGTAGCAAACTCTGATTGAGGCACTTTTCTACTGACTTAGCAGCCCTATTCAGGGAGCCCAATGTTTCCAACCACAGCCCTTTAGATTCATGTAGATCTATTACTGTACTTCAGAATAACAGAGACCATCCACAGAATCATCATTAAAACGCCTCCTTTTGAAGAAGATTACTGAAATCCATTACCATAATATGTTTTCTACTACTACTTTCCTGGTAGGGCTTGCTGTTCCGTGGGCCAGAATTAAAGATTATTGCATGAAAAATTCTGACTTAATGAGTTAATCTCCTTTTTTAAAGGAAAATTAATGCCATGGTTTTTAAAAAAATGAATTTTATGCCTTACAAGAATATAATCAGTTATATACCATAGGTTTTAGGGATAAATGTTTTCCTATTTCCTAAAACAAGGACATCCACAAATCCATCGAGGACTAGAGTCAACTGTTGCTGATATTTTCCACTGGTCTGTAGCCATATAGGATGTCAATATGCCAGATGTGCAAACAAGAGGCACATCTGTTAAGGAAAAACACATCTCTATTTTGTGTGCGGGTAGTTATTTCCCCATTCTGGAGACAGGGACCTCATTACTTTACTTGATGTCAATCTACAGAACACAGGAGTACACTGGAGATAATGTGTGTTTGGTTACAACCACATGAATATAGCGAGCATCCTAACAAAGTGAGCTGTAATCTTGCTGCTGCTGGAGGGAGGGTCTTGCCTTCAGTTTGTACAATACATAACATCTGTGAAGCTCAATAAAGTGAGGTGTGCCTGTGCTTCTTACACATGTTACTAATGTTTCTTTTATCCCAAGCACATTCTGCCTCGTGCATAAGATAAGAGATTTCTTCTGGAGACACCAAGGTCTCTTCCAGTCACCAGGTTTTGAGATGAATCCTAAAACATCCTATAATATTAGGATTTCTACCTGTTTCTCTCAAAATACCCAATAATCATAAACTTAATCATACATTGTAATCATAAATTACTTTGACTACTTTCTAAGGTTGGCCAAAATGTTCATAAGTGTCAGAGTATTTGGATTTCATTTTAATTTTAGCTTTTTAATTAAATGGCAATGTGATTCAGGATAGTGTAGAAGAAAGCAGGGGATAGGATGGTGCTGAGACACACAGGGGGTTTCAAACATGCTAAGAAAGCACTGTTTCTTAAACTGGGCATTAGGTACATGGATGTTTATTACATCATTAATCTTTATTTATAAAAATTACTTTGTACCTACTCAATATTTTATAAAATCAGTTTTAAACACAAAGTACATGAAAACAGTCCCTGTTTTCAATGTCCACACTTAAATTATTACTACCTAATTGAAGCAAATCAAAGACATGTGACATTTGACAAGTTCATTGATACATTCAGGAAAGCCCTATAGGAATAAACTTGACTGTGAAAAGACTTTTACCCAAAATTGCAATAAGATACAATTTGAACAGTAGCATAATACCATCAACATTAGAAGGAAAAAAATATTATGCTTCATAGAAAACATAACTTTAAAAGCAACCTGGCACCATCTATCCCACACAGCAAGCATCTGTCTATTGCACACCAAGGGTAGTGGACTTGTATTTATACTACTTCAAAGACAGAGACAAATACAGTCTCTATTTTCAGGGAGTTTACAGTCTAACTGGGAAGGAAGACAGACATATAAGCTATTGATCTCATGCAAGATAAGATTACATAAGTGATAAACAGGAGTGGAAACAGCATGCTGTGGAATTAAAGAAGTGGCCCCAGGCCTCCCTTGACAAACAGCCTCTACTGTAACTAATTCACACTGGTCTAGGTCAGCCCCTCACCTGCACCAGCTCCAGAATTGTATTTTACCAATCCCCAGAGTTGATCAGATTCAGAGATGATGATTCACACCCACCAACTCCCAAAAGCCTAAAGAATATAAACCAAAATGCCAATTTATAAATTTACAATGAGAATTATAACTGCTGGGAAGAGCAGATGTCCATGTTGCCGAACCAGCACACATCTCTCCCCATAGACAAGCTGTGTGTTCACAGGTGAGCCCCTATAGTGAGAGAGGTGATTGGGATGGATATAAGAAGCCAGGAAAAGAGCAGTGAGTGATATGGTTAGAATGTTTTTAGAAAGTGTTCCTTTTGCTAACTTGAAGTGTCCAGCATGAGCTTTTTGTGGCATCAGAATTGTATGACACCTATTCTGGCCTATAAGGATTTTTGCTTTGTTTTTTTATTTTTTCCAGGTAGCGAAAATGACTACATAGCAGATCTCCAATAAATAAGATATTCCCATTATTACTCAGCAAAACAATCTTTATCATTTTTTATTACCCTATTTTAAGATGCTAAGTCTGTTACTCATTGTAAACTGCCAGAAATACCCTGGGAATGTACGTAGGGTATGTATATTAATGAGAGTTAGTCATTCACATTTCATAGTGATATATCCTAATAAGCGAAAAAGGAAGTTGTTAAACACGATTCCCAAGAAGTGATTTGTTCTAGTTAATTTACTTTACATAATACGCTCGGCATTTTCTTGCCATAATAAACAGAGCAGGCTGGGGAGAACAGCTCTGATGCTCAAAGATGTTTTATTGGGAACATCTGCTTCATGACTCAGGTCAGTTGCCATAGATAAAAGAGGATTAGGAGGTGGGGCTAGGGGTGTATCAGCATCATATCTCCTGGAGCCCATAAAGAATGTTAAAATAAGTCCCTTCTAACAGATGGTTTATTAATAATCTTTTTCATAAGAGGAATTTGCTCTTTTCTGGTTTTTGTTTCAGTTATTTTAGTTCAGGCAAATCAAGGTTTTACTGTAACAGAAAACAAGCCAGTATATTCTCTAGGTCCCATGAAAGGCAGAGTGAATCC
This sequence comes from Pipistrellus kuhlii, assembly GCF_014108245.1. Classification (NCBI taxonomy): domain Eukaryota; kingdom Metazoa; phylum Chordata; class Mammalia; order Chiroptera; family Vespertilionidae; genus Pipistrellus; species Pipistrellus kuhlii. The sequence goes on along the minus strand of NW_023425405.1, from coordinate 35,465,274 downwards.
TGTTGCTAGACAAACTAAAGTTAGACAAAGTCTGCATTTATGCACTAATTTTAGAGAGAATAGAAATTTATGGAGGAAGGGAAGTTATTCACACAACCAATAAGTTCTCTGTTATCTACAGTGAGTTGACAGAATATATCAGCGTCCCCATATTTTTTTCAGCCAGAGAATCAAAGTTAATAATTTTCTGCTTTAACTGTTAACATGAGAAACTGTATGTACATATATTTTAATACTAGAGGCCCGGTGCATGAATTTGTGCATGCGTGGGGTCCATCGGGCGGGCTGGCAGGGGGAGAGGGGCCATGGGCCCCTGCTCCCGATCAGGGTAGGGGGGTGATCAGGGGAGGGGCAGGCCAGGGGTAGGTGCTGCAGGCAGTTGGGTGGGGTTGATGGGGGTCCCCCCCCCCCAAAGGGCTGGTTGGCTGCCGCAGTGTGCATCAAAGTGACTGGTCATTCTGGTCACTTGGCTATCATATAAATAGATTAATCACCTTTGATTTCCTTGGTCATAATGCATCCTATAAAATAAAAAGGTAATATGCTAATAGACTAAATGGGAGAACAATTGAACAACCAATCAAAGCGTAATATGCTCATTATCCTACGGCTGCTCAACCAATTGCTATTATGCACACTGACCACCAGGGGAAAGATTCTCCAACCAGTAGGTTAGCTTGCTGCTAGGGTCTGGCCGATTGATCAGGACTGAGTGAGATGGGCCAGATACCCCCACAGAATTCCCACAGTCCCTCCCTGGCCCCGATCATGCACTGGTGGGGTCCCTCAGCCTAGCCTGCACCCTCTCTCAATCCGGGATCTCTCAGGGGATGTTGGAGAGCCAGTTTCAGTCCAATCCTGCAGGCCACTCCCCTTAGGAGGGAACCAAATACAGGGCTTATGGATGGTGAGCACTGCTACAGCAGCGCAAGCCTATCCTCATTGGGACTGATTGGGACTGATTGGGCGCAAGCCCACAGCAGGCACAGTGGGGCCAGGATGAGTGAGAGTGGCAGGTAGGAGCTACAGGTGGAATTGGACTGAGGGTTTCAGCCTGATCCCTGCAGACCACCCACAGGGACCCCACCTGTGCACGAATTCGTGCACCGAGCCTCTAGTTTTTTAATATTTGGCTAGTTTCTATGTGCTATAATGTAATTAAGACTTTTGGAATTATGTTCATAAGTGATATTGACCTGCAATATTATTTTCTTGTACTTTTTTTTGTTTCAACATATAAGATTCTAGTCTTATAAAATTAATTGGAGAATCACCCCATTTTTGTTATTCTTTGTAATAGTTGCAGAAGATAGAAATTCTCTGTTCCTTGAATATTTATATAAATCACCTATAAAACTATTTAGATTGGTGATATATTTTTAACTCATAATTTAATTTCTTTAATGGCTATAGGTCTAATATATTTTCTTTCTTGGTTTAGTTTTTGTGAATTTTGCTCAGAAAAAGTCCATTTTGTCTAAATTTTCAAATTTATGTGCATAAAACTTTTCATAACATTCTTTTATTGTTTTTAAGTCTTGGTTGTATTTGTGATTATCTTTTTTCATTCCTAATAATGTTCACTTAAATCCTCTTTATTTTGTTTTAGTAATTTTGCCTGTTTTAATTATTCTTTATTCTTTCAATTAACCAACTATTGGCTATATTATCTCATGACCTTTATGTTGTTCTCAGTTTCCTTTTGACTGTCATTATCTTAATTAAATCTTTATTTTTGCTCTTTTTCCCCCAGACATTAATATAACTACATCGACCTTTTCTGGTTATTGTGTGCCTGGTTTATCCTTTCTCGTTTAAAATAAATAAATAAATAAAATTTTGTCCTTCTATTTTGGGATTTTTCTACAGTTTTTTGTTTGATTTCTGTTTATATTTATTTTCTTTTACTTTTTTTTTTTTTTACCTTTTCAAAATTCTTCTAGCTTAATTAAGTCTTTATCTCTCTCAATCCTCTCTACTGGTTAATACAAATCATATTTTTATTTTTTAGTGATTACTTTTAAACTTCTTATGTATAATTACAATCTATGTTTTACCAATATCTTTACTCTCATTAAAAACCATATTTAAAAAACATATAAGGACCTAAGACTTTAACTTAGATTATCTCTTTGTGTATTATGTATAATTGTTTCATTTTTAGTTCTTCCCTGTTTGATATTCCTATAATTATCGATTATTACTACTGCTATTTTATTCAACTAGAGCTTGTTTACTCACAGACACAATAATTTATTTTCTTAACATTCCTTCTTGCATTTTAATCCTTGTTTTAGTCCTTCTTCTTCTCCAGTTTTGCCTTTAGTAAAGTATGCAGTTGCCAAACTCTGTTTTCATCTAAAAATATATTTGTTATGCCTATTTCCTATAATAATATTTTAACTGTGTATAGAATTTTACCATGACACTTATTTTTCTGACTGCTATTTTTGTGATCAAACTACATACAGTGGTAAAAATAAATAAATAAATAAATAAATAAATAAATAAAAGGAATACAGGGATAGGCAAAAGTAGCTTCATAGTTGTAATAAAAATAAATAGTACAATAATTAATAAGTAATAATACATGAATAAACTTTGTGTTTCATGTACTTACAACTGTAAGTCAGCTTTCGCCCACCTGTATATTTCCCTTAAAATCAGGCAGAGGATGAATACTTGCTGCACAACTTTTATTCAACATTTTTTCTGATTTAGTATCATAAAAAAAATAAAAAGAAAGATTTCAGAATTGAAAAAAAGAGCCCAAACTTTATTTCTTAGAAATGATATGATTATTTATATAGACTATATAAGATAACTTATAAGGGGAAATGCCTTTTTTAAGTTAAAAGTTCTGAGTAAATCATGGGCCTAAATCTAAAAATTAAACTTTAATACTTTTAAAAGATATCACTGGGTGCATTAATAACCTCAGGACAGAGATAGTTTTCTAGAACAAAACATAACAAGCATAAATCATAAAAGAAAAGTATTTAGACTGTAGTACAATTTTACACTTTTAACAAGAAAAATATCATAAACAACGAAAAGATAAGACATAGTGAAAAAATATTTTTTAATCTTATATTAGATTAAAAATAAGAATTTGCATTATATAAAGACTATCTACAGTTCTGGCCTGGTAGCTCAGTTGGTCCTGATATGCCAAGATTGTGTGTTTGTTTCCTCAGTCAGGGCACATACAAGAATGAATCAACATAATGCATAAATGTGTAAAGCAGTGAATAGTGCGCGCTCGCTCTCGCGCTCGCTCTCTTTCTCTCTCTCTCTCTCTTTCTCTTCATCCGTCTCTAAAATCAATCAGTAATAAAAAGAAGAATATCTACAACGCAATGGGCAAAAGGAAAGCAATCCAAGACAAAATGAGCAAAAACTATGAAATAGCAATTCACAGAAGATGAAACCAAACCACCAATCAATATGTTATGGTTGATTAAATAAGTGGTGATAATTCTTCCCTCCTCTGTAGCAGTTCTATGCTTTCATGTCTATAACATAGTCTCAGAGGGGTGGAGTCTTTTCCTACTTTATGGATGTCCTACTCAGTGAAGTGCCTTGGGACGTAAGCAGAAGCAGGGAGTTGAAATGCCCTATACTACTGGGCTTGTACACTGCCCTGCCTTTGCTGCAAGAGGAGAATCACTAGCTGGCCCACTGACCCAAGGAAGGCAAGAGACACAAGGAACAGACATAGATGCACAGACTTGAATCCTGAAGCAGAACAATACCAGTCGGCTTGCAAAGCCATAAAAATAAATGATTGCCTTTAAGTGTTCCGGTGGTTGATTACCCAATATTATTGTAGCAATAACTAATGTATACATATGGAAAGATAATCAACTTTATTATTAATAAAGAAATACTGATGAAGCCACAGTGATGAACCACCCTTTATCTTTCAGATTGGCATTACATAACTGCTGTACAACACCTTGGGGAGTAATTTGACAATAATGTGTGATGTTCCAACTTCTAAGTATGTAGCCAAGAAGTTCTTGCACAAGGAGACACATATAAAGAATGTTTATTACAGCACTGTTTGTAATAAAAAATTTTTAATCTAAATATTTATAGGAAATTTAAATGTTCATATGAAATTTAATAAATACATTGTAAAATGTTCGCCGTATGGAAAGCAGTAAAAATGAATAAATCATAACTATGCACTTCATCATTAAGAAAATCTCAAAAACTGCCGAGGCCGGTTTGGCTCAGCGGTAGAGCATGGGTCTGTGGACTGAAGGGTCCCAGGTTCGATTTCAGTCAAGGGCATGTACATTGGTTGCGGGCACATCCCCGGTAGGGGGTGTGCAAGAGGCAGCTGGTCGATGTTTCTCTCTCATCGATGTTCTAGCTCTCTATCTCTCTCCCTTCCTCTCTGTAAAAAATCAATAAAATACAATATATTAATTAAAAAAAGAAAGAAAATCTCAAAAATTTTAGTGAGCAATAAAAAGCAAATTTCCAAAGGATTCATAAGATATGACTCTACTGATATACTGCTCTGAGCCATGTAAAACAATGCCATCTATTGTACAGGTAGAGACTATTTATGCATCTTCACTTAATAGTAACAAATATGGAAGGCAGCATAAGAAGTATTATCAGAAACTTTATACAAGAAGCTTTATTGAATCTATTTTGTTTCTTTAAAAAAATAAAGAACACATACATAAGAAAATGATAAGCTAGGTGATGGATACAATAGCTGTTGGTCATTTTATTTTCTGGACTTCTCACTATGATTTAACATTTCAATGTTTAAAAAATAAAGAGACTTGAAATATGAAATGAGAGACCTTTTTCTGATACCAGCTCTGCCATTAACTGTCTATGTGACCCTTGGCTAAACCTAAGGGCTTTCTGAACCTTTGTTTTCTCATCTGCAAAATAAAAATGTTGAACTAAGGGACCTTTAAATTTCCTTGCACCATTAAAATTGCAGATTACATAAATTTTTTAAACCTTGAATTAATTGCCTATCTTGATCCATTACGCTGGATAGAATTCAGAATACCCACTGAGCCCTGTGACCTCAGACAATCAGCTCAGCTCCAGAAATACAAAATATATCAGTACTTCATTCCAGGATCATGAATGCTCGTAAAGTAAGAACATTCTGAAATATTTTTGCGACCAGCAAACTGTTTATAATGTTCTAAAAGTTAAAGATCCACAAATTTTAAGAGTATATATAATCATCATCCTATAGAAAAGAATGGGAGCAATATCCTTATGAAAGTTTTATAGAAATCTGCCTATATCCTTAACAGAATCCAACCAACAGTTCAATTTTCCATTCTACCTTTACACAATGATGGACAACTGTGATAATTAGAAAAATGTGACAAGCCAGGCCTGGCAAACTAGAGAACTATATTGTTGTCATTTTTCTAGGGTACACACAAAGAAAAGTCTCACTTGGTTAAAAAAAAAAAAAAAAAAAAAAAACAAAAGGATATTAAATCTAAAGATTAAATGAGTTTTCCCAACAGACTCGTAAATTCAGTAGCAATAAAGTATCCCTTTTCTCTCAGGTGAATTTTGTGTTCTTAATTCTTTTTATGGGGAGAAAACAGAGTTTCTTGTCTACAGAATGTATTATGTCTAAATGTTCCCAAAGACAGCATATAAATCACAAATCTAATTTTACTAATCTCTTGGCTTTTCAGACCTTCTGACATGCAGGACTCCTGCTCTACAATGTGTTTTATGCTCCTAATTTCCTGCAAATTAGTCTCTAAAGCGAAGGTGTTGGGGTTCTTTGGAATTAACTTTTAGTGATTTCCTGCAGACAACTATCTACAAATATCTACACATGGGCACTTTATAAAATAGCATAGTTGTGTGGTAAAATATTTTCATGGTTAATAAATATGTTTTTAAGAGGTGAGAGATTTAAAACAATCTTTAACGAAGGCATAATTTAGTCTTATCTTGGTCACAGGATCTTAAAATCTTGAAAGTTAGTTATTTCATGAGTGGCCCTCCCCCTATACATTTAGTTTAAGACCCTTCTGCTCTAAGAGTAGATCTTATCCGTGCATCTCAGCTTGGGACTTCACTTATGAGAGGAATACCCTATGGTGAGGACTACTATGCTTTGCCCTCCTGGCCAGGGCCATCCTATTCCATTAAACATTGACTCAGTGGGAAATGCAAATATCCAGTATCACACAGCACCTGACAAGAATGTTAGGGGAAAAGAAGAATGAACAGCTGACATACCCAATTTCCTCCAGTTGGGAGGTCATTTGCAATTGTCTGCCCAACATCCTGTGTGTTCAAAGTGAAGCAGTTCTAGTGCAACAGCTAAATTAAGCACGATTGCATAGTTAGCTACCTGGATTTATAGCCTACCTTCACTACTTACTAACTCTGTAGTTGATCTTAGGTAACTCACCTAACATTTTTAAGCCTCGGTTTTCTCAACTGTTACCTCAACAGTTCTCAACCTTAACGTCTCACTGCACAATATTATTATCAACTGTTTCTATAGCTGATGACATACTTAAAATATATTCATAGCTATTCTTTTCATTTCTAAAATTATACTCTAACATTGAACATACCCATTGTTTCCATCAGTATGCTATAGTTAACCTATACCCACTCCATCCTCAAGATTCTGACTCCTGTCACAGGCCAAACTTCTCACTCTTCTTCTCTGGGAAGTTTCCACCACCCAACACGTCACTACTGTGAGTTTTAGGGAAGAGAAATGCCTAAGGTGAATTCATTTTTTCTCTGAAGGTGTGATATAAACACTCTGCTTTGTTTTTTCTATAGAATCGGGCAAATACTTTTTTAATTAATGAATGTCCATCGTGGTAAAAAACACATATATTAAATTTGCTAGAGTGACCATATGTAAGGGTGCAGTTCAGTAGTGTTAAGCATATCTACATTGTTATGAAACAGAGCTCCAGACGTTTTCATCTTGTAGAACTGAAAATATATACCCATTAAACAGCAGATTCCCCAATCCTAGGAACCACTTTTCTACTTTTCATTTCTGTGAACTTGACTACTTTAGATACGGCATAAAGTGGGATCATTCAACATTTGTCATTTTGTGACTAAATTTTCTGCTTTTTTAAACTGTCAAGAGAGTTAATAGTTACATTTCTTTTTTGTATCCTCACCCAAGGATATTTTTTAATCTATTTTTAATTTTTAAAGAGAGAGAAGGAGGGCAGAGAGAGAGAGAGAACAAAGAAACATGGATCAATTGCCTCCCATACACAGCTTAACCAGGGATCAAACCTACAACCTTGGTATGTGCCCTGACTGGGAATCAACCCACAATCTTTTCAGTGTTTGGGAGAATGTTTCAAACAACTTAGCCATCCAGCCAGAGTACCAGTTTCTTTCTTTCTTTCTTTTTTTTTTTAAGTGGTATATGAGGTTATTCAGAGTTAAAATAAAGCAAATTGAAATATCAATAGTATCATTAATGCATGATCATCATTAATGTAAGATCAATTAAAATACATAATTTGAAGTTTATCCACACTGAAAAACATATCCATACAATTTAATCTCTGTTTGGGGTTGGATGGCACAGAAATAACTCCTAGGACACATCTAATATTAAACTGTTTCTCTGTACCTTCACTTGTTTTTCTCTCAGAAGCAGCAGTTCCACACATAACTCCTCACCACTCTCAGTCACAGGCTGGTGTAGAAATGATGACCTCGGCAAACCAGGTTGCCTCAACACTTCTTTCCACAACCTGCTTCTCACCACTCCCTTCCGTCTCATACCTTCCTTCTCCTTCCTAACTTCATCCCACAGAGTACCCCATATTCTTCCCCCACAGTGCCCCTGAGTGAACTCTCTTCAGCTGTTGTCTCTGGTATGTCTTTTGCATATGACATTTTCTATAATTGACTAGCATGTTAAGCTCCACTCTTAGATTGTAAGGTACAAGAGGACAGACACAATAGATCAGATATCCCCAAAACATCCAGCATTGACTCTGTTGAACTGAATCAACCCTATGAATAAAGCCTCCTTAAGAAAGAAGGTTTTTCCAAGCACCTCAGGTCAAACCACACAGCATGCCTCCCATTCTAGCTTTGCATAAACCCACTGTGGATTTAGGCAGTTTGTGGAGCTGACAGTCGGCCTCCCTAGCCTTTCTCTTTCTTCCACCAGCCGTGTTCACATCTATTGGTGATCTTCATCCAGTAGGCATGCTATTCAGTGCTGGGTAACATGAAGCAAAACAGCGAGGGAGGGAAGATGTGCAGGAGGTAGTATGGTCAAGAGAAGATTTCAGGAAAATGCCATAAAGTCAAGTGGAAAAACGAGAGCTATCAAAAGTACCAAATCAGCCCTATCCAGTTTGGCTCAGTGGATAGAGCATCAGCGTGCAGACTGAAGGGTCCCAGGTTCAATTCCAGTCAAGGGCACATACATGCCTGAGTTTCAGGCTTGATCCCCAGAGGGGGGTGTGCAGGAAGCAGCTGATCAATGATTCTCTCTTATCATTGATGTTTCTATATCTCCCTCTTCCTTTCTCTATGAAATCAATATATATATATTGTGTGTGTGTGTATATATATATATATATATATATATATATTTTTTTTTTTTTAAAGTACCAAATCACTCCTCAACATTCCTATATTGTTTAGCAAGATCATGTCCAAGAGGCTACTGAGTCATGGTTTTCCTAGTTGTGAAAAATAACATGGTCAGAAATTACTCCCACAGAGCTGGTCAGTCACGTTACTTGGGAAAATAAAGGATTCTAATAGCATGGCAAATTGTATCATGCTAATTGTATATGCAGAAGGAACTGCAGAAACAAGATGGTATGCTGATTAAATTTCAGAAAATCCCATTATTGAGAGATATGTTTCTTTCCATTTAGACAAGTATCTTCGGAGGACATATTCCCATTCTAAATTTAAAGTTATCAGATCCAGTGGTAAGATACAAGTAGTTAATTGGACAAAGAAAAAAGAAGAGTGGAAGGAAAGAGAAGAAAAGAGGAGAGAATGGAGGAAAGACACTAGAGAATCTTCAAGCATTTACAAATATTTCTAGGAGCAAGAATTCTTATGTTTTAGACTCCTGTCTCACAATAATTATTTTGAATAGACAATTCTTTCTAGAAAATGCTATGAACTTTTAAAATATAATCTGCACCTGCAATGAAGGCAGTCCTTTTGCTGTGAACATGCTGAAAAGGTGGTCAGCTTTCCTACTTGGCTCCTAAGTGCATTAAGGAAACACTGAAAAGGTACTGCTCACCCCACAGAATGTTAGCATTCCAGAAAACTTGCAAGTAGTACATGTAAAGAGAGATGTCAACATAGCTCTATGGTCCAAAGGTAATTAAGTACAACTTGACATTCTAAATAAACAATCGATCTAGAGATTGGGGGAGAACCAACTATCAGGGAATTTACTCATTCACCCATTCATCCATGTCAACAAGTATTTGTTAAAAGCCCTCTAGAAATACTGCATAAAGTAAACAGTCTCATAGGACACATTTTTCAATGGATACTAGAGTTTTGCTTTAGCTCAAAGAAATATTATGCACAAATACTATATTTTGGTCTTGTCATTAAATGAAAAAGTATAGCAGACATTTGATGAACCCCTCAGGGATGCTAATTGGATTTGGTGTCACTAGGAGTAAATAAATTGGTGTTGTAATAGAGTGTACTGCCATAAATTATAACTGGCCTCCCTCATAAATATTTCAGAAAACATTCTTTAACTGAAAAGAGAAAATAAGAAACATAATTTTAAAAACAAAATGTCTTCAACTGATATATAAAGGAAATTTGTCTCCTAGCCATTCTCAAGCAGATCATTCACTCGAATGTCAGTGAGTGCAAAGAATTACCAAACATTGTTCTCTGTCTCTACGCATTTGACATTTTAAATGTTGAGTTTCAAAATAAGTGGAAACCTGAGAAACTTTTAAAAATCTTAAGTAAGCAAAAACAAGAATATGTTCTACAAACATTTAGGTTATCATGACCCTCTTACATAGTGCATTCTAGCTTCACTGCCTTTTAAACTGATTTTTTTAATTTTATTTTTTATTGTTTAAGGTATTATAAATAGTAGTATATATGTCTCCTTTTTCCCCCCCATTGACCTCCCCCAGGCCTCCCCTCCCCCCCCCCGGCACTTGCCCTCCCCCCAGTATCTTGTGGCCATTGGTTGTGCTTATATACATGCATACAAGTCCTTCGGTTGACCTCCTTACTCCCCCCTTTCCCCCCTCCCCCCACAACCCTCACCTGCCTTCCCACTGTAGTTTGACAGTGTGTTCGATGCTTTGCCACTTTCTATTTTTGCTCAACAGTTTATAATGATCTTTATATTCCACAAGTGAGTGAGATCATGTGGTATTTATCTTTCATTGACTGGCTTATTTCACTTAGCATAATGCTCTCCAGTTCCATCCATGCTGTTGCAAATGGTAATAATTCCTTCTTATTTTTACAGCAGCATAGTATTCCATTGTGTAGCTGTACCACGGGTTTCTAATCCACTCATTTACTGAAGGGCATTTAGGCTGTTTCCAAATTGGGCTGCTATGAACATAGGGGTGCATATATCCTTTCTGATTGGTGTTTCTGTTTTTGTTTTTCTTGAGATATATTACTAGAAGTGGTATTATTGGGTCAAATGGCAGTTCCATTTTTAGTTTTTTTGAGAAAATGCCATACTCTTTTCCACAGTGGCTGCACCAGTCTGCATTCCCACCAGCAGTGAAAGAGGGTTCCTTTTTCTCTGCATCCTCACCAGCACTTGTCATTTAAACTGATTTTAAACCTCACTTCACTTATAATTTCATTGAGAATTTATTGTCATAAAATTCATTGTACTTAACCCTCACTCAGATCAATTCTGTCTACTATGTGAAGCTTAAAAATCAAAGACCAAAAAGTGCATCTTTGATGCATCTTTAATCAGAAATTCGATCAGTGAAAACAAACATAATGTCTCTGCAAACACCCTTCCTCCTAGCTTTAGTTGGTTTCCAGTCACCTATACTGCCACTCTTCTCATAGTCCTAACATGGTGTCTTGCCATCCTTGCATATGCTTCCCTTTTTCCTTCCTACCTCTCCATCTTGTCCTGCATTTCTCCCCCATTTGGAAGGACCTTTTCCTCCCTCTCCACACATCCAATTTCGACCTTCAAGGTCTAATTCAACTAGTAGTGCCCATGGGCTCACAGTCTGGGGCCTGACCATGTTAACAATGATTCCTCTATTATCTTTGAATTCCTTCAACATTTGTATTTGTACTCTACACTTGGGTACTTGGCCAACTACCAACAGCCTCTGTACTTGTTTATTTTGTTTTTTATAATCCTCACCTGAGGATATTTTTTCCCATTGATTTTTGGAAAGTGGAAAAGAGGAAAGAGGGGATGGGAGGAGGGAAAAAGAGAGAGAGAAACATCAATGTGAGAGAAACACATTGATCGATTCCTCTGGCATGGACCCCAACGGGGCAGGAACTGAACCTGCAGCCCCTGTAAATGCCCTTGACATTCCCAAATCAGTCCATGACCTTTGGTTCGAGGGCAAATACTCTGATCACTGAGCACACCAGCCAGGGCACAGCCTCTGTTCTTTGAAGAGGAAAAACTGTTTCAATCAATTAACAAAATATTATATCAAGCAGAGAAATACTTGACCCAATACTTATGCTTAGGTTTTAAGAAGGAAAATAAGAAAGTCCTCATATTTACAATACCCTGTTTCCCCAAAAATAAGACTTTGTCTTATATTATTGTAATTTTTTCTCCCAAAATTGAGCTAGGTCTTATTTTCAGGGGATGTCTTATCTTTCCATGCGCTAGGTCTTATTTTCAGAGGATGTCTTATTTTCGGGGAAACACAGTAAATGTCTGGCTTTTCTCTGCCATTCACCTTTTCAAAAATCCGACTCTAGAACACAACAGGAAATACTGAACCTGAAGGGGAAAAGGCTCTTTGTCCTTCCTTGTTCCAAGTAATTTGTCCTTGTTCCAAGTATGATCTAACTTAGTTATTGAATCATTCAAACTAAACTTGCCCTAGGAAATTATGAAATAAGTAAAGTTTGCCCACAGTGCATCTCACCTTTCCTTTTTAGCCTAGTCTCCAAGTCACTTTCTTCCCAGCAATCTCAAAGTGGAACCAATATCTGCCATCAAGATCAGGTAAACTAATCCACTTTACCAAATGTAGTCTTGAGCCAAGGACCAGGGAGAATCCCTTCTCTTTGCCAGACCTAAGTTAATTAGTAAACAATGAGTAAATATTTAGATCTCTACTAGAGTGATATGAGGCAGAAAGAGTTTTCAATAAAGTCACTACTGGCTATTAAAAATAGCATTACCAAACAATAGTAAATAAGACTATTTGAAAACTTGCATATTTTAGCTCATTTAATCCTCTCAACTCTTTAATGTAGGTCCTATTTTTAATGCATATCCTACAAACTTTTAAGATATAATCTGCACCTGTATTAAAGGCAATCCTCCTGCTTTGAACATGCTGAAAAGGTGGTCATAACCCCAACCTATTCACAATGCTCCAGTCAGTGACTTTTTAATACTCTAAGTTGAATTATGACACTGCTCTGTTAAAAAACTCTCCGTGGTACCTAGTCTCTGAGTAAAAGACAAAGATCTTTCAGGATCTTCATTCTCTCTCTGACTTGATTTTCCATTACTCTTTCCTCCCCTGCTCCCTTCTAGCCATCCTGGTCTTCTTTCTGTCCTTCAATCACAGCAGGTACCCCTGCTTCACCCCCAGGTCCTTACACTAGCTATTTTATATGTTTGAAAGACATCTTCTCAAAGAAATCATCATCATTTGAAAATTGTCAACACCCATCTCTGCCCCCACAATATTCCCTGTTCCCTTTATTCTGCTCTGTCTTCTCTAACAGTTGTCATTCTCTTAGATACTATAGTATTTTTGTTGTTTGTGGGCTTGTTTCTTTATAAGGTTTTATTTATTGTTTTTCCCCCACTGCAGACTGTAAGCCCCACCAGGATCTGGATTTTTGTGTTTTGTTCACTTGAATTTCTAGTATTAGAACAACGCCTGGCTCATAGCAGGCATTCAGTAAATATTCACTGAATGATGATTGTATGGAAGAAACTGAGTCACAGAGAGGTTAAGAAATTTGTCCAAGAACACATAGCTGATAAGAGGCTGAAGTGGGATTTAAACCCTCCCTGTACAACGCAACTCTTAAGTAACAACTGTGATTAAGGCTGAATATCTCAGATGCAGAGCTTGATGTACAGGTGGTTTATTACGATAATATTTACAGGAGGAACTTATAAGAGATTAGGGGAAATAAGCAGAGAAGGGGAAGGAGTCAACAATAGTGAGATCTGAGGTGAAGTCATAAAGACTGTAGCTTCTGCCTGATCCTACAGGCAGGGTGTCTCTGGAGTATAAATCACACTTCAACTCAGAGGCATTCTAGACTGACCTAAAGTAAGGGAGCTGGGGTTCCCTCACTTGGTAGTCACTGGCCAAGTGCTGGAGATGGACAAGGCTAGTCCTCCCAGTTCTCAGTGCTTATGGACAACGTTTTTTCATTAGCCTGACAGCAGTTAAGGGTTAGAAGCTGGGTGTAGGAAGACAAAGTAACCACAGGGAAGAGATGGAAACTGCGGGGTGAGGGTAGTAGCCATGAAGGGGACACGGCACTAACATGTCTGCTACAGTGGTCCTTCCATATCTTTCAGAAGGTCTAAAATCATGTCCTGGACAAAACCCCACATGATCCAATGAGTCTCAATCATTCAAGCCATATCTTATGCCACTTTTCTGTGGCATACTGACCACAGAATCTGTGCACCTTCTGAACTCTCCTTCTAGAAAATTTCTCATGTCACTTTAGCACATGACAGTCTGCTTTTGATTTTGCATAGGCCAGCCACAATATATATATATAAAAAGAAGCAACCTTTCTTAAGCACTGAACCACCACACTTTTTATTTCCTAAGAAGTATTTATCTCAATCTGTAATCATTTTTTTGTGAGTGTACCTATTGATTTTTATTTTTTGGTCTTCTGTTTCTCCTCTAAAATATTAATCCAATCAAGGTAAGGGCAATGTCTGTTTGTCCAGTTCCAATATCCCTAGTGCCTAGCACATTACAGGGGATCAAAATATCTCTTGAATGAAAGGAAATCACTAACCATGCAAAATCACAGCTGCATCTGTTTGTGAGCCTCAGAAAGTTAAATTTATCCAAATAGAGAATGAGGTTGGAAAGATGAAGGACATGCTCACTTGGTTAGTTGCTACTTTTTACCTGGTAATTTCAGTATCAGATAAACGCAGTCTCTCTTCACCCTCAGAGAAAACAACACTCTTAGATACACGAATCCAGGCTACAGGCCAAGACGGACACTAACAACAGAAAGGCTTCACTGGCCTGTAATTTTGCTAGATTGGTCAAAATTGCCCAGGGACTTCAAGCAGAGGCAGCCCCGAAGGAAGCATGGAGAACCTTGTACTCTCTAGCAACCATTAACTTCCCTATTTCTCGCTTTTGTACATCGGAAGATAGTACAGCAAATGGAATGAGGAGTAGTACGCTTATCTTTGTTTCAACAGTAGAATAAAAGCAACTCTTCTTCCCAAAGCTAAGGGTAATTTCTCCTCTCTTTAGAAAACACACTGCTTCAACAAACACGAATTTTACAACAGACACAAACTAAAACATGGATTTCATTTTAAGAATTCTTTGAAGTCAGAAGAAACTTCCAGTTTGTTGTTTTGACTGTAGAAGCTTTAAAGATGTATTACTGTGTCATCTGATCTGCCACCAATGACAAAGGCTCCCAATGTATGTAAAAATTTTTCACTTTTCCAGTTTTAAGTATTTCTGGTAAGGCACACCTCATTTGATTGCAGTTCACTTTCTTGTGATTCACAGGTGCTGCATATTTTTACAAACTGAAGGCAAGATCCTCCGCCAGCAAACAGATTACTACTCATTTTACTAGTATTGCCATACTCACTTTATTTTGGTGGGCTGGAGCCGCTGCTCCCAATATTCCTGAGGTAGGCCTGTAATTTCTTGGGAAGAAACGTATCATCTAATAACTAAGAATTCTTACTTGTACTTCAATCTAAAGTTCACTCTATCCCAATAATGGGATACATAAGCACACACCAATGGGACTTCCGTCCTTGTATTACATATAAAATAAACCTAGGGTGGGTTTAAATCCTACCTTTTCTTCAGGGCCAAGCTCAATTAGTATCTCTTCTAAACAAATCTGCCCAGCCCCACGGTTCTAAGTAATCCACAATACCTCCTTAAAATTCCCAAAGTACTTCTCCATCTGTTTTCTCGTAGTTACCTCTGTCTGCCATCCATGTTATAGCGAGTCCGCCTCTGCCCTCCAGGGCAGTGGAGTGCTGTTTGGTGATGAGCAGTGCTGGAAACACACTGCCTAGCTCCAGCTCCTGCCTCTGCCACTGACCTGCCTCAAGTGAATGTATAAGAAATGCAGTTGTCTAACTCACCCACCTCTCTATTTCAATTCCTCATTCCACGTGCCACAAAAGCAGATAGTTAATTGATTCCAGGTTTTCTCAATCAACTCAGGGTTCTCTGTTACCCCACATCAGGAAAGAACTGCTTCCTGGTGTTGCATGTAGGCAAAAGGTGCCTGCAGTGCCACCAGCGGCACTGGCGCTGCCTGAGGAAGGACTCCCTCACTGGCATGCTGTTCCTGGCACCATTGGCCTGGCCTTGCTGAGCTCTCAGCTGCTGCTATTTATCGTCACCACATCTCTCGTTACACTGGCCCTCAGGGTTGTTGTTTGTCCCTTCTGCATATCTATAGTCAGAGTGGTATTTTCCTGGTTATTTTAGTATTATAATTTAAAAAATGACAAGCTTCTCTTCTCTACTTATTCTCACTTAAACATACTCCTTCTTTCTGAGCCCATATAAACATGTAAAAAGCTGAATAACCCAATGCACCCTTACTTACACACACACACACACACACACACACACACACACACACAGTGCCAGAGGGATTTAAAGGAATATAATGAGACAGTATTTTCTGTAACAGTTTTTTCAATACTAACTTTCATAAATGTCGTCATGCTAGTTGCAGCTAGCAGTCTCGGCCCCATTTCTTCTGCCAGCACACTCAGCCCTGGGCTCCTGGTGTCTCTATAAACCAGGGATTTATACTTGGCCATAAAAGAAAGGAAAGCTTACCAGCATTGATGGACCTGGAGAGTATTATGCTAAGTGAAATAAGCCAGTCAGAGAAAGACAAGTACGGTAACACATGATCTCACTTATATGTGGAATCTAATGAACAAAATAAGCTGATGAACCAAATAGAAACAGAAGCATGGATATGTAGAACAGACTGACAGCTCTCAGAGGGCAGGGGGTTGAGAAACTGGATAAAGGAAGGTGAAGGGATTAAGCAAAACAAAACACCACATAGACACAAACAACAAGTGTGGTGATAGCCAGAGGGAAAAGCGGGCAAGGGGAGACGGAAGAGAGCGAAGTGGGTTGGGGGTGGAGTACGTGAGGCTGGGAAAGACTTTGCTTTGGGCGATGGGGGCATGATGCAGTGTGCAGATGATGTTTGGTGGCATTGTACACTTGAAACCTCTGATTTTGTGAACCAATGTCACTCCCAAGAAATTCAATAAGAATAAAAATATTTAAATTAAAAAAAATTTGTATGAGATTTTTGAATGACATGGAGAATTTTTTTTTTCTTTCATAGGAAAGACTATTCACAGGCTAATTGGGTTATAAAAGTTACTAACTTTGTAAAGCTTTGGCAAAGAGTGTTGTGCTTTTTTGGCTATCTTTTCTTTCGGCTGCATTGAGATACAGTGGGTATATAGCACTGTATAAGTCTAAGATGTATAGCATAATGACTTTCATTTTATGATATTGCTTTTTAGAGTGTATATTTTTAATCATCACCAAGTCCCAAGGTTAGAATTCAATACCATTACTGTAACCTTTCCTCTGTTTCTTGGGTCTGTCCAACTAGGAACACATCAAATGGACGGCTGGGGTTTGGCCATGAGAAAGACCTGTTGACTGTGTTTCCATTAGTCATACTCCATAATGAGAACAAGAAAACATGCTCTTGACTTTGAAGCTGAAATGTGTCAGTTGGGCTAAAATCCCAACTAGAAATTTGAAGATGGAGAGATGTGAATTTGTTTTTTAAAAAATGAGGTAAGTGTATAACTATACATCCATGGTTTACCCTGTACAGAGTTACTATTGGGTCTAGTAATAATTAACGTCGTTTTTTAACATTCGTTTAAAATCTTGCTTGGCGTTGACTTGTGTTGACATAGCCTTCAAACACGTGGTATCTACAGAACGTGTGAAGTGCAATTAACAAGTTTTGCTTGAAAAAGTTTGTGTTTGGTTTGGTTTTTGTTGCAAAACTAGGGCTAAGAAGATGGTGGATGAAGAGCATATTTGGCACTGCATGCTTTACGAGTTCCAATTAGGAAGAAAAGCAAGTGAGGCTGCAAAAAACATCTGTAGTGCTCTTGGTCAAGATGCAGTTAGTGCCAGAAAATGACAGCGTTGGTTTGAGAAATTTCACGAGGGAAATTTTTCACTAGATGACAAGAGTGGTCGAGGCCGTGTGTCCAATTTTGATCAAGAAGCTCTTCAAGCTCTTTTGGTGCAAAATCCTCAAATTACCCAACAAGAGCTTGCGACAACTTTAAATTGTTCACAACAAACAATTTCCAATCAATTGCGTGCACTTGGCAAAGTCCAAAAGTTTGGAAAATGGGTTCCTCATGAGTTGACCGACAACAACCGTAATCAAAGAGTCACAATTTGCAGTTCGCTCCTCTCTCGTCAAAACCATTTGCCGTTTTTAGAGCAAATTGTTACTGGAGATGAAGAATGGGTGCTGTATGTTAATTTGAAAAGGCGGCCTCAATGGTTGGACAAAAATGAGGCTCCGCAGCCCATGCCAAAACGTGACTTGCATGCGAAAAAAGTGATGTTGTGTGTTTGGTGGAATTTTAAAGGAATTCTTCATTATGAACTTTTACCATCTAACCAAACCATTACAAGTGCAGTGTATAGTGCCCAATTGGAAAGGTTAGCCCAAGCTTTAAGAGAAAAAGAACCCGCGCTGATTAATCAGAAGGGCGTAATTCTTCACCACGATAACGCACAACCGCATACTGCAAGAATCACTGCTGAAAAACTGCGCCAGTTGGAATGGGAAGTTCTCCCTAAACCTGCATATTCTCCTGATATTGCCCCTTCCGATTACCATTTGTTTCGTTCTTTGCAAAACTTCCTTCTTGGAAAAAAATTTAATAATGAAGAATGCCTCAAAAATGCATTGACCGAATTTTTTGCATCAAAATCACAAGAATTTTACAACAGAGGGATTAAAATGCTTCCTGAGCGTTGGGCACAAGTAGTAGAAAACAACGGCAACTATATTGTTGATTAAATTTTGTTGTATTGTTTAAATAAATTCGATTTTAAAAAGTATTAGAAAACGACATTAATTATTACTAGACCTAAGATTATACTTACTAGTAAGGAACAGCAATAAACACAGCACAGGGTAATGGGGGAGAAGGACATATATGTAATACCTTAATCAAAAAGAAATTTAAAAAATATATGGTAATAAAGTTGTACTTAATGTTGACTACTGTGATTCCTACATGGAGCAGTTATATGAATAGTTATAACCAAGAATTAACATTTCAGTTAAGCAATAAAGGTGTGTTGTTGTTTTTTTTATATTCTGTATTTTCTCATGGTGATAGTCAGCCCTCTGTTTTATTAAAATGTGTAAATAAAAAATAAAAATTAAAAATAATAAACACAGCACAATGATTGGTTTAAACTGCCAGCAATTGTTTATTTCTATTCTCTCCATTTTCCAGCTCTCTGGCAAGTGTGTAAAAATTAAAGGAGACTTGCAACCTGGATTATGCTTGCTCATCTTTCTTGCTCTGCTTTCTCTGCAACCTAGTTTGATGAACCTGATCAGACAGGTTTTAATCTGGCTGAGATGGAGAAATCCGATAAACTGAAATTGAACAAGGCTGAAATGAAAGAGGAAAATTCACAGCCTCCCAAAGAAACAATTAAAATGGAGAAGCCAACAGGTGAATCCTAATGAGATGTGGGGCCAATATGCACTGTGTATATTCCACAAGCATTGCTTTCTTATTTCAACTTTTGGCTGTTTAACTTTGTTAAGATGCAAAGAGGTTGGGTCAGATTTAAATGACTGTTGCTCTGTTTCACATCAAAGAATCACGAACTACTGACAAGAAAGACCCAGGCATGGCTGAATAGCAGGGAAGGAAAGGTACCTGGATGATTGGGTGTTGGGAACAAAGTGAATTTCAAGTAGAAACCAAGCTGGTCCGAGGTGTTCTGCAGGCTGTAACATGCAGTCTAACCAGAGTCCCATTTTTTGTTGTTGTTCAAACGGTTTTAATATGAGAATGCACACTTTTAAAAAGTATGCAAATAAAAAGTTTTAACATGTTGAAAAAAATGCCAAAGGACGCAGCTTCA
Organism: Pipistrellus kuhlii; assembly: GCF_014108245.1. Lineage (NCBI taxonomy): Eukaryota > Metazoa > Chordata > Mammalia > Chiroptera > Vespertilionidae > Pipistrellus > Pipistrellus kuhlii. The sequence goes on along the minus strand of NW_023425405.1, from coordinate 35,445,658 downwards.
CACCCATGCATCACTTCTTCGTGCTTTCACATTCTTTGGAGATAAGAACTGATGTGGATTCAAAGATAAATCATGACTGACAATATAACAGTACAGTTTTGCTGTAGTTCCAGAGACTTGGGATGTGGTGAGTTATAGAGCATCAAATGTCCCTAACCAGATCCTGTCTCCTTCATCTAGTCTCTTTGTGAGCTCAGATCAAATTAATTTCTCAAAGTTTCAGTAGCCTTGGCAATAGAAATAGATAATAATATTCACACCCTTGGGTACTGCAATAATTACTTAGGTGTACCGGTTAATTATGGAGGATTTTGTAATCAAAGAAAACACAATAATTTCTAGAGAAACATCAAAAGTGCTTTATTCAAAGTAATGTCCATCGCTAGCCACACATTTCCCCCATCTTTCAGGTAATTTGTGGATACCACCTCAATAGAACTTTTCTTTTTCTTGAGGCAAACCATTCAGAGACCCAATTCTCCAATTATTTGTGCATTTCAAAGTGCTGCTCAGAAATTGTGTGCGCCATTGATCAGAACAAGTAGGAATCTTAAGGAGTAAGGTCTGGTGAATACGGCGGGTGAGTTAATACCTTCCAGATAAGATCTTTTAACGTGCCTTTAACTGGTTTTGAAGTGTGTGATGGTGTGTCATCATGAAGCAAAATTACTTTGCCATGTCTTCTGACACATTCTGTGTGAACAAAGTGTGGTTCAATTGATTATTTGTTGTCTGTAGTGATCAGTATTAACTGTTTTACCTGGTTTTAGAAGCTCATAATCCACCCCATCTTCCTGATACCACCAAACACAAAGTATTGTCTTCTTTCCAAAGCAATTTGGCCCTGCAGTCCATGTTGGTTGTTGACCTGGATCAACCTATGATTTTGTGCATTTGGGACTCTCAAAATAAATCCACTTTTCATCGCCAGTCACAATTCAATGCATAAAAGAGTTTCTTTCATGCCATTGAACAACATTTTACTGGTGACTTTTCAGTTTTCCATTTGTCTTTCATTCAGTTGATGTGGCACCCATTTCCTTCCTTTAAAAATCTTTCCCATTGCTTGTAAGTGATCAAAAATTGTTTGCTGAGCAATATTTAATCTTTCTGTAAGTTATTTTTTAGTTTGACACATATCTTCATCCAATAATGCTTGTAATTGTTGGTCTTCAAACTTTTTCAGTTGACCTGATTTCTTTCACATTGAAATTATCATTTTTAAAGCATTTAAACCAGCGTTCACAAGTATCTTGAGATGGAGCATGTTCACCATAAGCTTCCCAAAGTATACAATAACTTTTTCTTCAAAATAAAGTAATGAATTAAAACTTCCTGCAAATGCTCCTTTTTTTGGCATGAAATTCAACATTTTTAAGTGTAAAAATATCTATGATGTTAACACCTTCAGCAAATTTGACACATGAAGTTTTGAAGCTTGCTGTCAATATAACAAAATATCAAATCACATATATATCAACTTATGTGTAACTCCATCTATTGAAAAAAATCTGCATTATTAACTGGTATATCTAGTAAATTAAATAAGACAGCATAAACCTGGTGATTGGTAAGCACTCAATGAAAATAACTATTATTATTGTCACTATTCTTGATTTTATATGGCCCAGCCTCTTTGGGCAGTTGATACTGTTTCTTTCTGCATCCCAGTTTGTTTAAAGTGAGCTATGCCTTAATTATGTTATCTAAACTTAGCCTATATTCACAAAATATAGGCCAGTATTGCAATCTTATATATCTAATAAGAAAAGTAAAGGTACATTGAATATGCTGTACATAAATTTAGTTTTGAGTAAGTGAATTTCATTTACATGTAAAGAGCTAACTGCTCCCTAGAAATATCCTCCTTACCAATGTCTGTCTCTCAGTGAAGTATTACATTTCCCTTGAAACACTTGAATACTGCATTTAGAGTGAATAACAATGTTATAATCCTGATTGCAATTTACTGTCTATCATTTTCCAGGCTATTTACTATGCGTTTTATATGATTTTACATTATCATCATAAAAACCTTACAATGTAGGTATATTAAGTACACACACACACACACACACACACACACACACAGAATCTGATGTTAAGTTATACTCCCAAGATCAAACAGTATATGACTTTAAAAGTCTATAAACCAAGTCCCTATTACTTAAACATCTGTGTTTCATTCCACTATCTATATTCTTACAACCTCTAATTGATGGTAAGTATATATGCATTAGTCACCTATGAATCTCAAAGTTTTAAAACGCCTATGCAATGTATGGCTAAAAATAGCAATAGCCCATTAAACTAGAATTGATAGAGTAATTGAAGTGATTTTTCTTCTGTATGCTTAGTACATACTTAAGAGATGTTTGAGGAACAAAATTGAATGGGACAAATTTTAAAGACTAGACATAACTGGACTTTCTGCTCCCAGAAATCTTCTTCTAATTGATACCCTAGAACAGTGGTGGCAAACTGCGGCTCAAGAACCACAGCTGTTTGCCACTCTGTTGACCAATGAGTTTGCAGACCACCGGGATAGAGGCTTAATCCCAAGGAACAATAACAGCCTGCAATTATTGGAACTGAGAGTCTAGGTCAGTGGTCAGCAAACTCATTTGTCAACAGAGCGGCTCGCGAGCCACAGTTTGCCTACCACTTCATTTGGAAGAATCCAAATTGAAGTAAATGGAAGAGACTGGCAATAAACTTGTAAATGTTTCTCTGAATTCCTAGTTACTGGTAATGCCATTTGCCTATTTTGGAAGAAGCAATGCCAGGTCTCTTGAATTCAGTTGAATCTTTATTTAAATTACTTCCTTATGATTAAAAATCCTTTTACCCATAATTCTATTGGTTTTTCTTATTCCTAACAGAGATGTAGAATAATAAGTTATTATTTTATATAAATTATTACTCCAACTAATTGCATCCAGGATAAGGCTATGATTGGGGTAGCTTTATGACTAATTTTTATACATTACTAACAGCAATTCATGACCTATATACATCAAGCAGAGTGGAAGGCTGCATGCTTTGCTACTTCCTGTTTATAGAATAAGCATCAAGACTGAAATACCAGACTTCTCCATGGTTTATGCATTAGTGGCTTCAGCTTTCCTTTAAACTTTGAAGATGATCACAAACATGTAGTACTATATATTCTCCAAGACATGAACTTACAATTTCTTTAAAATTCTGTTACAGTCTATGAAAATCATTATCAAAGTTTAGGGACGTCTCCCAGGCTTTCTCCCATCTTATAAATCAGATCTCCTCATATCCAAGTGGACAAAACTTCCCACTAACAACTTTTAAGCTCTCTCTTCATTCCCATTTTTACTGAAATTTAAACCAGTTATTTTACCAGAGTATCTTGACATACTTTCCTTCATGTATTTATTGTTCCTTTCAGAGATTGATGGGCTCTTAAGATTTCATAACTCATAAATCAATTAATTCACTTTATACATGGCTTTCAACACATTAAAATTGTCAGTATAAAAATAGACATCTGATTATAAAGCAAACATTTCTGAAACCTTCCCATGAAATTGTTCTGATCAGCTCTGCAATCCTTAATGGTAAAGTTTTATCTAAATGGGAAGATCAGGGTAAAAGCTCAGAAGCATTGATAATGGCATATCATTACTAAAAACATATTGTATTAGGGAATTTATATGTATGCCAAACATTTATCTATACATGTATTTCTTATTGTTTTTAAATTTGAATGTTTCCCTACTTTTTAATAAAAAATTATCTCTAAGAAATATGGTTTGATTTTATTGTGTGGCTTTGACTAACGAGTCTTCATAGCTTTCCTTTTTCTATCAGTTATTTTATAAAGGAACCATTCCTCTGGACTCCCACTTTATTCTCCTTGGGTAAATGCATTGTCACAGCAACTCAAGACAAAAAAGGAGATGCAAGGACTACTGTGTGACTCCAACTCATGAAACTAGATTAAATGACAAAGACGGTTCCACAGGGCAGGATATTGGAAGGGTATTATCATCTCAGCATGATGAGAAAAGACATCACTTCAGCTCATGTTTCTGGCCAGAGCATCTAGTTTAACCATAGGTCAAGTTAGACTAAGTTACACTTTTCAAAGACGAAGATCAGAGGGAGGAAAGTTTAAAAAGGTAGGTTGGGTCCATACTAGGGAATTAATAGAATTAGTCTGGCTTATTGTTTTAAGACTGCAGAGTGATGTTGAATGAAGAGATTACCTTCAGTCTTTTGGCAAAGATATACAATGTGAATTCCTTAGTGGCATGCAGAAGCAATGCAAGGAAGTTACATTTAATAAGTAATGAGCTAAGAAGATTATATTTGTTTTAGTGAAAAATAGAAATTCACTGAAGTTTTGAAGAGCAGAATATTGTAAATCAGAGTTGTGCTTTAAACTGCATTGCATTAGGTAACTTAGAGAGAGATATGTTAGGAGTCAGGAAAAATTGTTAATAAATTATTAAAATAATATAGAAACAGATAATAAAGACTTGGTCCAGGGTTATTAGTATTAGAAATGGTAAGAAATGTAAACACAATAAGCCTTTCCATTGAAGAGAGATATACACACATATAATTTGAGACTGTTTACAATAAATAAACAATATAAATGATACAAAATAATTTTAAATATTTCAACATTAGAAAAGTCCAAATCGAGTAGCTCAGTTGGTTGGAATGTTGTCCCATACATCAAAAGGTTGCAGGTTTGATTCCTGGTTAGGGTGCATACCTAGGTTGAGTGTTCAATCCCCAGTCAGGGTGCACATATGGGAGGCAACCTATCAATGTTTCCCTCTCACATTGATATTTCCCTCCCCCATTCTTTCTTTCTCTCTAAAATCAATTCAAAAAACATATCCTCTGATGAGGATTTTTAAAAAATTAAAAAGCAGGAGAAAAGCCAATATTAGAGGAAAATGTTGAATAATTGGACTAGACTAGAAAGTTAGCACAACTGAATCTAAAAATTAGCTGTGAGTTCTATGACAGTCCAGATAAATAAAATAAAAATTAGGGAAAGAGGTGAAAATGTTGGATTATATAGCTCCCAGCTAATATAAGGAGATATATCAGTGTTCCAGAAGAGATACACTGAATTATAAAAGAAATCAATCTCATAGTATTATATTTTACTTTTAATATATTTTTATTTCAGAGAGGAAGGGAGAGGGAGAAAGAGATAGAATATCAATGATTAGAGAGAATCATTAATTGGCTGCCTCCTGCATGCCCCACAATGGAGATTGAGCTGGAAATGTGGGCATTTGCCCTGACCAGGAATCGAACCATGATCTCCTGGTTCATAGGTTGACCCTCAACCACTGAGCCATGCCAGCCAGCCAGGCAAATCTCATAGTATTTTATATAAGAAACACTAAGATCACAATAAACTACATACCATACTAGCTATTTGCTAAAAATATATATAATCTTCATAAGCAATGTCTTATATTAAGAATCTATTTCATATCCAAACTCCTAATTAAAGTTGAAGACATTGTACCATATACCTGTGATGATATTTTTACAGAAAATGGGAGCAATAAAACCCAAATAATGAATTTTATAATAACTTAATTTGATTCTGAAATAAGGCTTAGAAAATAGGAATAGGTGGTTAGTTCCCTAGATACCTCCTACCCAAACACTCAGCACATTCATGCTATCAACTCTACAGCCATACAGATAACATGGTGGGTAAGAGCTAGGGGCATGGACTCTGGAATCAGATAGTCTAAGTTCAAAACCCATTTATTAGAGATATTAATGAAAGCATTGTCAGCCGAGGGGCTGTTGATGCCAAATGCAAAGTGTTCACAGGCCTGAGGTAATCAGGAAGGAAAGGGTCCAGGATAGACTACACTTTGAGCTGGCAAGAAGTTCAAAGTCAATTGCCTGATACATTAACTATTTAAACTACTGCCTGGAGGGAGATATGAATAAGGTATGGCTCCACAACTGGCTTTCTCAGTTTGACTTTGAAATATATACTTCCCTATTTTTAAGGTACCAGATGAATCTAACTGTGAACATTCCCATCATTAATCTAGTCTAAATGATTTATTACCTGATTTTTTAACTAGTGTTCTTATGACGTGTTACAAACTTGGCATTTTGTTAAGACAATTGGACTGACTGTACCTAATTTTAATTGGATTTTTGACCTTTCAGGATCCAGTTTAGCAGAACTGATATCTGATTATGAGTATTTTCAGTAGACTTATTAGTCTGACTTATTGTTTTAGGACTGCAGAGTCATGTGGAATAAGGAGATTAACTTCAGTCTTTTGGCAAATGTATACAATGTGAATTCCTTAATTGCTACTCAGAAGCAATGGAAGGAAAACATTTAATGAAATATTTTTTAAAGGCTGTTATCTTGACTATACGTATGTAGTTCAAAAAACCACTAAACTAATTCTTTGATTCAAGAACACTAGGGACTAAATGAAAAACAATAGCTGTGAGCTTTGCTTTTCTTCCAGATCAAGTTATTTTTGCTTGCTAATACGATTTCCTGATGTTGAGTATATGTGCTGCCTAAACAAGCATAGAATTTGCTGATGTTTAGACTGAAAAAACAGTTGATGTCAGTTGACTTCATCTTATTTTACACCTCCAAGTCCCTGTCCCCTCCAACATTTACCACCTTGGTTCCAGCTTCTCCAATGGAGAGCCAGTGCATATCTATACCTCTCTGGCTTTGCTTAAGCGGTTCCATCTCCCTGGAATGCATTCTATGCCACCACTTCCCATATAGGGACATTTCATTCCATGCTCCCATAATACAATGCTCATTCCTCTGTGATAGCATGTATTATATGTCATTCACCTCTGTATTTCCAGCCATATATTTGCTCGGCAAATAGCAAACATTAGATTAGAAACAGCAAGATACAAAATAGACAAAAATGAATTACCGACACAAAGAAGAAAGAGTTAAAAGGGCAAAGAATTAAAGCAACTTGGAAGAATATTATGGACATAAGATATACATATTACAATATTTATGTACATATGGGAAAATATGTTATAATTCAAAGAAAAAGATCATAATATTCTTGAAGTGGGATTTCTACTCCAAAGAAATGTTTAAAGACATAATACAATAAAACTTCCCTAATGAAGAAACAAATGAAGAAACAAAACAAAAACAGTTCATGGCACACCAAGAAAATTAGTTAAAGAATGGTCAGCAAGACATATCCTAATTAAACTACTGAATGTCAAGAATAAAGGAAGAATTTCCCAGCAAATACAGAAAAAAAATTGTCCCACCTCAGAATTCTCCATAACACTCAATTCCACAGACAATGGAGCAACGTCCACAATGGAGCAATGTCCTGAGAAAAATGAAATTTAATTTTAAAATATAACTAACCTAGATGTCACTTGAGCTTAAAAGTCATTGACATATATTCACAAGCATGAAAGAACTCAGGAAACACAATATGTATAATTTCTTCTAAAAGGAAAAATTATGTGCTTGACAATGCCATCTAACCAAATAAAAGATAACTAAAAATAAACTCAAGAATGGAAAAGCTAAGTTAAAGAACTGGTAGTGAGCAATACATCTGTTTAAATAAATAGTAAACAACTAATGAAAGCATGGGAGCAAAACTAAATGTGAACCCTAGCTGATTTGGCTCAATGGATAGGGCGTCAGCCTGTGGCCTAAAGGGTCTGGGGTTCAATTCCGGTTAAGGGCATATGCTCAGGTTGTGGGCTTGACCCCCAGTCGGTGGCATGCAGGGGGCAGCTGATCAATGATTCTCTTTCATCATTGATGTTTCTATCTCTCTATCTTGCTTCCTATCTGAAATCAATAAAAATATATTATAACCCAAATAATGTTAAAACAATCACATAACTACAAGGAAGTGGTGGGGGAAGGAGAGCTGTAAGAAAGTTTGAGTGCTCATTTTCCTAAACTTTGAGTGCATTAAGTTTTGAGTATTTGAGCTTGGAAGCAGTATTTTACATAATTCTAAACTTAAATTAAAATTAAAAAGCATTCCCTAAAACTTGAGACCAAAATAAGCAAATAAACCTGTGCAACTAAGACTTGGTAGCATAACCATGAAGAAAAGAACTTATAAAGAGACTTTAAAACATAGTAAATTGACTAAACATACCAAGTATGACATATCTTAAAAATAAATAAAAAAAACTTGCAAATAAAAGTTCTTACTCTGTTTCTAATAATAATATTGTTGGTCAAATTGGCATTGTGTATTGTGATAAAACAAATGAATAATCACGTTAATGTCACCAGGAACCAGAATTTTTTGACATGTTAGAAAATGATACAAAACAGAAGATGTCAAAGAAAGCCCCTACATTGTCCAGATTTGAATATAAAGTGTCAGTATTCTATATAACAAAGAAGTATTATGCAAATTGACCATCACACCCTCATAAGATGGCTGCCTATGACCAGGCTGGCAGGAGGGTTAGTGAGGGAGGACCAAACGACTGAACAAGCAGGCTGTGTGGGGCAACCAGGCCAGCAGGGGGTTAGTGAGGGACAATCAAATGACTGAATAAGCAGGCTGCGTGAAGCGACCAGACCAGCAAGGGGTGAGGGGCAGTTAGAGGTGACCAGGTTGGCAGGGAGGGAGCAGTTTGGGGTGATCAGTCTGGCACGCAGAGAGAGTGAAGGGCAATCAAGCCAACATGCAGAGGCAGTGAAGGGTCATCAGGTTGGCAGGGGGGGAAGTTAGAGGCAATCAGGTCAGCATGCAAAGGCAGTGAGGGGTGATCATTCCAGTGGGGGGGAGGAGGAAGAGTTAGGGATGACCGGGCAGGCAGGCAGGTGAGTGATTAGGAGCCAGCAGTCCTGGATTATGAGAGGGATGTCTGGGATCGGGCCTAACCCAGCAGTCAGACGTCCCCTGAGGGGTCCCAGATTAGAGAGGGTGAAGGCTGAGCTGAGGGGACACCTCCCCCATGCACGAATTTCATGCACTGGGCCTTTAGTACATTCATAATTTTACATACACACACACATTTTCAGCTCTATTTATTGGTCTTGAAATATAAAGAACTCAGTAGCAATGTGCACCCACAAAGCCCAGATTATAATCTCTAATTATCATTTCTAATTCAAAGGGAATGAGAGCTCCTTAAGTACAAACTGCAGGTCTGAGATAGAAAGTACACAGCTTAAACCTGGAATGTCTTGTCTTACAAAAAACAAACAAACAAAAACAACAACAACAACAATAACAATAAAGCCTAGCTAAAGCATGTCAAAGTCTCAGGAGCCAATTGAAATGCCACCCACTGGCCAAGAAATAGGATAATTGGAGCATTGGTTAGAAAACCTGCTTCTGTCTTCCTTTGAAGTACTGAAATACTTCAAATGTTTTTAAATCCATGAGTTCATAATAATCCAAAAATTGGGGGGTGGGGGGGGAGGAAGGACCATATTTTAATGTGTTAATTTACCAACCTATTTTTAAAATCAGTAAAGGGAAGTATCCAAGCGTATATTCCATCTTTCTTATATGTGTCATGTCTTGAAATAATTAAATAGTTGTTGGGGGAAAAAAGTTTATCTTTATATGCAAGAAATAGTCTACCTACCAAATAAAATCAGGATAACATTATTTGAAAGTACTAATGAGTTAATTAATGAATCTAGAAAATGATCATCAATGGCTGCTAACATCTCAAAGGGAGAAACAATCAGATATCATGTGCTTCCTACTGACACATGTAAACTAGCCTTGTCAGAAAAGTTGAATTTACATGGGATGAAGTTCCCATGTTCCGTATACCAATTATCAGGAAATAGGACAGAGGAACAAGTTAAAAGAAACCATTAGGAGGCAATCAGCCAACTCCAGAATGTAGTACATTTTACTGATTAGTTTTAGCCATCAACTGCAAAGGGTGGTAGGAAGGGAAGGTGGGACAGAGAAGAAATATAGATTAGGAGAGATTTTAGAGATATATGAACTAAGTGTAGGGTATGGACTTCATTACAATTCTGATTTCCTCTAGTAAACTGTGTGGGGTAGGGGTTTGTGAAACAAGGAATATTTGAACATCGACTGGATATTTTACATAAGGAATTATTTAATGTTGCTTTAGATGGAATAATGACATGGTTGAGTGTGTGTGTGTGTGTGTGTGTGTGTGTATGTGTTTAAAGAAATCCTTATTATTTATATAGACATGCTGAAATATTTATAGCATGAAATGATGTGTGGGATTTTCTTCAAAATAACCTGGGTCGAGGGGAAATATGAAGAGTTTGCAAGTGAAATTCACAAACTGTTTTGAGTGAATGATTCTCTCAACTTTTGTATGTTTATAATCTATATATATAAAAGGCTAAGTGACCAACTGTACGTCCATCTGACCGTCCAACCAACCAACTGACAGTAACATGAGGCACACTGGCAATTTAAAAATAGATGTTGATTCCCACATGTGAGATACATATAAAGCTCTAGCTGGCACCAATGGCTCAAGTGTGTTTCGATCTGTCATTGTTGATTGTGAATTTGGTTGACACTTCTATTATAAAGAAAGGGAGAGTAACAATATTAAAATATTTCTACTAATAAATTTCCTTTCAATGTGCACAAATCCATGCACTGGGGCACTAGTTTTCCATATAAAAAGTTATAAAAACTTGGTTGTGAAGCTAGACCTCAAAAAAGAAGTAGATACATGGAAATTTCCAAATGCAGAGTTACTTAAGAAAGAACAACAGTATTAGAGAAAAAACTACTGGTTTATGTAAGTTGCAAATTTTTTTTCTTTCATGCATTATACTAAAAACATCAGAATTAATTGAAAAATATAATACTAAGTAAAGAGGAGAAAACGACTCCACCCAAGAAACAAATGTCACTTAATTCATTTACAGATGAAAGACATGGGTCTGCAAGAAAAGCTGTGATTTCTGTAGATATGTTATTCGGCTAATAGTTTCATACTGTTAATGACCACCTGATTAACATCTTCACATCCTTTGTTTTCATAGACAAAGAAGTCTATGAATGATCTATTGAGTCCTTAAGTGAGTGATCTGTAGAACCCTTTAGTGGTACCCAGTAAACATCCTACACCATCTTGCTGATTTCTGAGTCTTAGCAAGAAAGGGTAGGAGAGAAGCACAAACATACACTGAGTGGCCAGATTATTATGACCACCTGACATTTGTAGGCAAATTGGCCATGCATCATATGGGATATGGTAGCTAAAGGCCTGTTCAAACACTTTTGCTGTCTGCATTTACCAAGATAAAATGTCTCCAATTTGCATAGGTACACAAGGATTGTCCAGCATTGGAAAAAAAAAAAAAAAAAAAAGTCATGTGGTTCGATGAATCATGTTTTCAGTTGCATCATGCAGATGGCAGACTAAGAATTTCACAGAAACAGCATGAAAGCATGCACCCTACAAACATAAGTACAACCCTTCAAGCTGGTGAGGGCAGTGTTATGGTTTGGGGCATGTTTTCCTGGCATGATTTGGGCCCTTTAATTCGTGTGGAACAATGTCTGAGTAGCACAACATACCTAAGTATCATTGCTGATCAAGTTCATCCTATCATGTTGATGGCGTATCCCAATGGAGATGGCTTCTTCCAACAAGACAATGTGCCATACCACGGTGCTTGTGTTGTGCAGGAGTGGTTTCAAGAACATGAGGAGACTTTACCTTTCTTAGGTGCCTCCCACCATCACTAGATCTCAATCCAATGGAGCATTTGTGGGACGAAGTTAAAAGAGCCATCAGGCCGCTGGTTCCACAACCATCAATCTCTCAGAACTGGACAGGGCTATTCATCAGGCATGGTGTCAGATTCCTCGCATCACCTTTCAACATCTCCTGGAGTCAATGCCAAGAAGAATTGCCTCAGTATTAAAGGCAAAAGATGGCCCAAGGAAGTACTGATGGGTGGTCATAATAACCTGGCCACTCAGTGTATCCTCTTCTAGCCCCTGCTCCTGGAAGTGTCCAGAAAGAGGTCTTGGCTACCTTGGAACAAAAGATATCCTAAAATGGCACCAACACAAAAATTCTATGTGCAATGGCACGCTTAAATTCACCTTTCTCCAAAATGGAAAATAAATCTGCTTCCACCATTTGAATACTACGGGACTAAAAATCCTTTTGTGATGCTGAAGAACTGTAGGTGTGCTAGCTGATGTGGGAGGAGGATGTATCTCAGAAACACTTAACAAGACACTCTGCAGGTGGAAACAGAAAACAACGATCCCCGCCCCCCCACTCCAACCTGAAGTGCTTCTTTCTCAGTATGATTTCCGAGGACAATATCTTCATGCCGGAAGTTACTTGGCCATCCTGAAAAGTACAACTTATCCTGACATCTCAAGAGAGACGGAAAAGTTGCCTCGGAAGTCCAAGAAATGAGTCACAGTGCTCTCTGTTGATGAGTAATTTCAGGTGTCATGAAACCCTGTGCGGAAGGAGGGGAGAGAAGCGGGCGGCGGGCACATCTGCAGGAGGAAGGAGACTGGCAGCTGGGGATTGGATGGCGAGATCCCCGTTTTCCTAAAAGTGCGTCATGTCGTACCCAATTGGATCCAGATAGTACGGGCACCCACGACGACGGGTGACCGTCTCGGAAACTCTCCATCAGACGCAAGCGAGGGGAGAGGAGGCGGCTAATTAAATATTGAGCAGAAAAGTCGCGTGGGGAGCGCATCACGTGGGCCTGGAGGCGCGCGGAGCGGCGGATAAATACCGCGGGCACCAGGCAGGCGGAGAGCGCACTCCATCTCCATCTCCTCCTCCTCCTCCTCCTGCACCGTCGCGGCTCCGAGAGTGTGGACGGAGCGCGGAGCGAGCGCTTAGACCGGCCACAGGGTCCCTGCGGGTCAGCGGGTCTGCCCGCCGCCGCGGTAAGTGCCTGCGCCCCGCCGGGGGCTCTCCGCGCCGGGCTGTGCGCCCAAGGGAGCCCGCTGGCTGGGCTGGCTGGCTGGGGCGAGGGGCAGTGGGGGGACAGCGGAGGATGGCGGGGAGACATGCACCCCGATTGCCGGTGTCCCTCTTTGTCTTCCACCTGCGGAGCCTCCTGGCTGGGAAGTGTGGATCGGTGGGAGGGTTTGGGGCTGGAAGGGACTAGGGTCCGGGGAAGAAGCGCATTTGAGAAGCTTTGGGGCTGCTTCTCTTTCCTACACGGTACAGGCTTTTTTCCATCTTGATTCCGTTGTGGGGCAAGACAGGGTTGCTGACCCAAGTCTTAGGTAGCCAGACACCCCCATGTATGTCATTTTCCCCCCTCCGCGGTCTCTTCTCCCTGCCCATCCCAGAAATCCAGCATGAAAATCCTCCTGGCCGTGGCCGTCTTCTTTCTCATCTCCACTCAACTGCTGGCGGAGGAAATCCGAGCCGGCGATGGTCTCAACTACTGGTCCGACTGGACCGACAGCGACCTGATCAAGGTGAGTCCCGGGCCCTCGGCTGGTCCTCGTGGTTCCTCCCGAGCTCGAGGAGCTGTCCCTGTCCCTCAAGAGAGCGCCCCAGGCGGGCGGCAACCGCGGCCAGTGAGGCCAGTGCGCGCGGACGCATGGACGCCACCCCGGAGGTCCCGGGCGGGCGAGGGGCTGTGCCCATCGCCAACTTCGCTCCCGAACGTGGCACGCCGGTCTCGGGAGCTTCCCGGAGCAGCAATGCCCTCCGTGATGAGCCCGGGGTCCTCACCAGGCTGCGCACCTCGCAAGGTTTCACCCCCGGGGAATGGGGATTTCGGGGACCCTAGTCCAGCCGAGAGGACGTGGCATTTGGAGACGCTGGGCAGGGGCAGGGGCAGAGGAGGGCACGCAAGACCCTGGCAGAAGCCGGGGCAAGGAACAAGCTGCTGGGGACAGAGAGGCAGATGGAAAGCTAACTTCCTGCCGCGACAATGGTTTTGGGGACCCGAGAAGGTGGCCGCAGGTCGCCCCGTACCTGGCGGCTCGCAGGCTGTTGGCGCAAGGGAGCGCGCCTCCCGGGAACCAACAGGGAAAGTCGCGCTGCCGGGCGGGTTGCTGGCAAAGCGAAGTCACCCTGCCCCGCCCATACCTGTGTGCCTTTAGGGCGAGGAGGCGCCTGCAAACCCGCCGGAGGAGATGGGACTCAGTCAGGGGGCTCAGAGGCAGGTGAGGGAGGGTCCCCAGGCTGCGAGCAAAGAGCCGAAAGCGCGGGGCTTTGGAGACTTCACCTGCTGGTCACACGCAGGGACTTGGGGGAGGCGGTGGCGCTGGACACGAGTTCCGCGAGGTGGGGTGGAGGGAGGGAGCGACCTGCCACGGACCCCACGCAGCCCCCCTCGGGGGCAAGCCCGGCCTGCTCTGGTCTCCCTGCCGAGCTGGCCCCCCAGCCCTGGCCTGCGGCGGTCCCAACGCCAGGTTCTCCCTGGCAGGAGTGCGACCTGAAGAATTGGGTTTTGGGGAGCCTGCTACACCCGGGTTTGTCCGTATGTCTGTCCCCCAGGAGGAGCTGGATGAGCCCGTTGAGCATCTTCTGCAGAGAATCGCCCGGCGACCCAAGCCTCAGCAGTTCTTCGGCTTGATGGGCAAACGGGATGCTGGTGAGATGGGTAGCCATCCCTCTCTGGGTCTCCGAGGGCCACCCAGCCGGTCTGCTGGCTTATTCTCAGAGCACCCAGAGTTTCTCTTGTTCTTTGAGTAGAGATGTCCAGCCTAAAAGGAGTGGTTAAATCTCCCTCACCCCACCAATACACGCACAGCACGTGGCTGCAGGGGGAGGGAAGGAGGCACTCCTCAGTGTTAGACCCAAACCACCAAGGACAGGACCCAACCTTAGCCTCCTGGACTAAAGATCCGAACTGACAAAGCAGGAGAGGGCTGGGGCCTCCCAGAGGTAGCACTGGGAATGCTCTAAGAGCACATGGAAGCTGATGATAAACTGCTCCTTGTCGCCCGGTAGAAATATTGTTTACTTGAATGCATCGTATCATCAGTGGACTCTGTAAAAAAGTCAGTTGTTTCTAGTTAAATTCCTCAATTGCAAAACAAGTGACCCTGTTAAAGGCTCTTGATGGTAAACGTTTCTACACATCTCTATTTTACTATTGTGAATGCACATTTGGGAAAGTGGAGTCTCTTATGGACTGAGATACAGATCCTTGATTATGCCTGTTTAATTAAGAGATGTATTTGCATCAGTGGGTGGCCCTCCTTGAATATGTACTTTAAAAAAAATTCTTTATTGTTGAAAGTATTTTGTATGTCTCCTTCCTCACCTGCCCCCCCTCCCCCGTCATTCCCACCTCCCCAGCACATGCCCTCACCCCACTACTGTCTGTGTCTGTTGGTTATGTTTATATGCATGCATACAAGTCCTTTGGTTGATCTCTTACCCCCTGCCTCCCTTCTGAGGTTTGAAGGTATGCTTGATGCTTCTGTGTCTCTGGATCTATTTTTGTTCATCAGTTTCTGTTGTTGAGTATGTGCTTCTTATAGGGAAACAGATGTGGCATCGCCTAACAATTACTACCAGGCCTCGGGAGTCTCACAGTCCTCGATTGGAATCTGTAACCCATAAAAAGCACTTAAAAATTGTTTTCTATTAAGATTTTATTTATATTATCAATAATGTGTGTTTCTGCTATAGTCCTCAGGTAGTATATGAATGGGAAATGTTACATATTTTAAACCTCACTTTATATTTTTCCTTATAAGGTAAGAGGATTCCTCTATTTTTCTTTCCTATAGGATATGCCCAGTTCTCTAATAAAAAAAGTAAGTTCAAAATTATTTTGACTTTTATCAAATACAAATGTTGATTGAATTCCACTTTATATAATACCTTAACTTATTTCCTGTTATAAGTTTGGCCTTAATGTGTTTTACTGAAACAATATATGAATGTAAGAGATGCATTATATTTCATCCAGAACATGATTGTTTAAAGTTCTATGGGTTTAGACATATCATGCTTTCAAGATGATACATTAGACATATCATGCTTTCAAAATGATACAGAACTTCTGCTGAATTTCTGACCCACAGACAGTGTGAGATAATAAATATCTGTTGTTGTTTTAAGCTGCCCCCCCCCCCCCCCACTTCCAAACTCCTTTAACTACTACAAATTGTCAGTTTAGCTCAGAATTTCAATTCTGGGGTAAAAATCCAGCACACATTATCCCTCCAGACCACACAAGCACCATTTCCACTGCAAAACAAAATCAAAACTAAATATTGATAGGTATCTTCTAACTCAGTTGGGTCTGCTGGATGCCATAATGATGTCACTTATAATGGTGATCTAGCAGCCAAGGGGCTCCAGTGAAAGTCTGAGTAGATAATCCTTACTAAAGGTAAAGGTGGAAATGCTGTTTTTTTATTTCATAACTGAATGGGAAACCTCAATCTATCAAAGCACAGTGGACATTTCTTAGGGCAATCAAGATGGTAAAATTGTGACACTCTATGGTCATTAGCTCCCAGTTTCCCAGGTAATGGAACCAGAGTTGACAGGCAGTCCCAGGGTTCATCTTAATTGTACTGTGCACTTAGTTGCTAGCTTGGGTTTTAGTGTCCTGGGTAAGCAGAGTAGGCCACATTAAGAGAGCAGCCCTATTTTCAACTAGTAAACCAAGGGACATTCTCTCACTCTAGTGAAAGTCATCTTTTCCAGAGGCTCCATCTTGACACTAAATAAATCATATTTACTTCCTACGGAGTTGGCTTTCAAAGGAATTATATACAGCAGAATTCTATGTAATGAAAATAAATGCACTCTATGAATGTCAAAACTGACATACTTTTCAAAAGGAGTATTATTTAAAATCCAATAAAGTAGAAAGGGTAACCTTTGAGAAGTTTGTAATTATTAGGTGTAGGGATCTGACTTAACTAAGGCTCAGTTCCTGAGGAATACAATCTATTCAGTAATGAGAGGAAATAGGTTTGGATATTTCCCTGTCACACAAATGTGAAATCAACTTCCTAAAAATCAAAGCTAGCTTCAATAGCAACAATATTTAAAAGTTTGTATATGTAAACAGATAAAATATAATATGAATAAAGAGTACTTGCTAATATTTAGATGTAGAATTGAGTATTTCATTTAGTATTTTAGTATCATTTATAAAAATTATTAAGAGTTTTTTTTGACTCATCAAAACTTGATATAGACACATATTTATTATATGAGAATATATTTAGAAGATTGCTTTTTTGATACTAATTATAATAGTTTATTTCATCAAAGATATACATGTTAAAATACCCCTAAATGTATTTTTCCAGGACATAGAGCAGATGCCTTTTATGGACTAATGGGCAAAAGAGCTTTAAATTCTGGTATGTATAAAATCATGACTGAAAATAGACAGTATTTTAAATCTACTTACATTATTTTTTTTCTAAGGCATAGTTTTCAAATTATTTTTAAAAATGAACTTAAAATAAGTATTTATGGTGAAAAATTCTAATTTTCATAAATAAATCTGAGAATGGGTTTATAGCTAAGTTAATATCACCACAATATCAACCTCTCTCAAACCACCAGTCTTACCAGTGTCTGTCCCATTTAATTATTACCTAACCTGAATCTTTGGGCTAGTCTAATACTCTTTCTCTCATATCTGTCATATAAATCACATTTAAGCTTACTGAACTAAGGGTGTGGGGAATGCAGAAAATAAGACCAATTTTCACTTGTTAACAAGTTAATTTACAAGTCTTACAAGACATCACACTTGGCAGTTTTCCAACACAAAACAAAGAAACAAAATAAAATTATTTATACAAATTATTTGCTCTTAATGAAGCTATAAAAACTCAAACTCTAAAACATCCCAATGGATGTTTGAGAGTTTTATAATCCATTCCCATGCCTTCACAAAATAATATAATCAAATCATCCTAGAGATACACACAATCAGTCTTGCCTACAAGGCTCTCAGAAAGAAGGGATGCCATAATTCTCAAAACCCATTTTAATTCTGGACAGCTCTTTCACTTGATGTAAAGGCTGCATGCTTCCTTTCTTCTCTTTTGTTTTTATTTTCTATGTAAATGCCACATGCTTATATCTGAAAACAAACTCATCACCATATTTCCAAGGTCAAATAACCCCTATGGCATTTTCCTAAGACTGACTTGTTGTTATGCACATGCAGGCCTTACAGTCCTTGGTTTGGGTTTCTTAGGAAAACTATTCAAATTCTCTTCACTGTACATGGAATAAAAGTGGAATTAAAATACTAACCATATAATTAATCAGAAAGTAATCAGCAGCTGTCTTATCCATCTAGAATATTTCTAATTTCTAGAAAATCTGTAGCTAAGGTATGCTGCTTTAATTCTTATTTTTCTGGAAAGTCATGCAAAAAATGGTGTCTGCTAGTATTTATATTGGTCCTCTACCTTCCAAATTTAGATGACTATGTTTGTATTTCTTCATCAGTAATGTTGGGATTGCTCAAGGTTAAATTTTAAAGACACTACCAATCCACCTCATAAAAAAATTAAAATTGTTTTGTTAATATACACTGTCTCCTGGCTTTTGGAAATGGAATATAAATTTAAGCCACTAGAATTCGTATCAGTAGTCCTTATATAGCGGTGGTTTTTGTGATAATCATATTAGACTTCAATTCTCCATTTCCAGAAATGATACAAGTTTTAGAACATGCTTAACAGCACAAATGATATAGGTACTATACAATTTAGAA
This sequence comes from Pipistrellus kuhlii, assembly GCF_014108245.1. Classification (NCBI taxonomy): domain Eukaryota; kingdom Metazoa; phylum Chordata; class Mammalia; order Chiroptera; family Vespertilionidae; genus Pipistrellus; species Pipistrellus kuhlii. The sequence continues at coordinate 35,426,952 of NW_023425405.1, read as the reverse complement.
CAGATTAGATGCACCAAAAGTAATAGTGTATTATAAGTAATAAATAGAATCACTGTAATGAATCTGAATTAATTTATAAATAAATCTTTGTTCCTTCACTTTAGTTAAGAAATATAAAAGGGAAAAATGAGCAAAAAAGTAATCCACACTCAATCAGAGATCTTTTCATAAACTCAGTTGAGGTAAAGTTTTTTTAGGCTCCTACAGCCTTTTGTAGTCACAAACCCCTTCGACAAGCTAGAAAAATCTAGAAACCCCCTTCCCAGAGAAACCCTCCTCATCTCAGACACACAAAAGTTTGCCTATGGCTTCAGAGGGTGCAAGGACCTGATAAGAAACTCAGCTTGAAGTTAGGAGAACGTTATGTTCCAGCTAACCTACTCACTTGTCTTTGGTTAACTCACGTTAGCATTCTCCTCACTTCTCTGAGGAACGGCGTCATGTCACCTGCAGCTGGCCAGGAAGTGAGCCTGTGTCAGTTACCGTCCTCCTCATATGAGCACGCCAGGGTGAGGCATGAACTGTTTCCTTCCTTCAGAACTGCCCAGTTTGGGGCTCAGCCTATTCTACCCCAGAAATGCATACATGACTGACATAAAACAATCTTTTGCCCCGTGTTGAAGGGGAAGTGATAACTGGACACTGGACTTCCCTTTTCTCTCCACAGATCCTTCTCACTGGGAAAAGCGTTTGTAGTAACACCTAGGGGTTCTACATATCTTTCCCAGTGGTTTCTGCTATTTCCATTTAAATGTAATATTTTAAACAGGGCATGCTGAATTTTTAAAAGCATAGTAGTGCTCTATGATGTAAATCTAAGTGTATAAAGTATTAGTTAAAATGATGGAAAGTATACTTGAGTATTTTGATCATATCAATCTGATCTTTACCCTTTTGTGGTTACCGAACCCTTTGAAATTATACTAGTATACAATATGTCACATTACAACATTTATATATTATGTTATGTTTAATTTTGACCTTTTTAAGTCCAGATAGTCAATGTACTTAAATTACTTGTAGGTATATGGTAAGTCCTTTTAAAAGCAGTGATTAACCTTTCACAGGACATTAGAGTGCTAGGAGGTAAGTTAAACTGTGTTGTGTTTAGATGGCACATAAGCCCTACCTAAGGACTATGAGGCTGTTTCTAGTCTCAAGGAGATTGGGAGGCACCCACGAGACAGGAAGAGACTCTCACAGCATAAGTTATGTCTGTATCGAGAAACAGCAAACTTTTTCTCTGAAGAGCCACACAGTAAATATTTTAGGTTTTGTGAGCCACGCAATCTCTGTAACAACTACTCAAATCTGCCGTTGTAATGCTAAGTGGCCATAGACAATCTATAAACGGATGGCTGGCGCCAGGGTTTAGTAAAATGTTATTTACAAGAAAAGGTGGTGGGCTGCATTCGGCCCAGGGCCTATAGTTTGTTGATTCTGTCCTAGAATAAGTTTCACATTTTGCTTTCATCCGATGACTATTTCTGGTTAATGTAGGCACTGTCCTTTCTATAAATCATCCGGGGTGCCTGCCACTGTTTGAGAACACTGCTGAGAATCAACACTACAATATATTGTGGAAGTTTGCTTTTGGAAAACCAAATATATGACAATCGACTAAAGTTACCATTCATTCTGTGGTTAGGTCACTTTCAGTCAGGATAGAAAGTGAGGCAAGATTGGAAGATGTGCAAATAAACCTCTTGGAAATATTTCAACGGAGGGAAATAGTCATTATGCAGTTTGAAAAAGTCATTATGTGTGCCTGGAACTTGCATTCCCTCCATGCATCCTCTTAAAGAACCCTTTCTCTTCTCTTTGTTCTCAGTGGCTTACGAAAGGGATGCGATGCAGAATTATGAAAGAAGACGTAAATAAACTACCTAATGTGTTTACTGAGCTTCATTTGTGTCAATGGTCAATAAGAGGTAAAAAAAAAAAAAATGAGAAGTGCACTATGCGGAATAATTATTTAATAATAATAACAACAATAATAATAATAATGTTTTGAGTGAAAAACTCAACGAAGTGTTTATTTTTCATATTGTGCCAAAATGTGTTGTAAAAGGGTATTATAATTCTAATATGATGATTCCCTCAGAAATAGAATCAGTAGTAATTTCTCAACAAAGCACAGTGTCCAGTGAAATTGTAAAGACCTGTCAACAATATCGTCTCCAAAGAAAGAAATCGTTTTTGTTCCCTCGAAGTAATCACATCAGCTCCTGCTGAAAGAAAGAAAGTTCACAGATAGGCCTGTGCTGCTCCATTTGTTTTTATGGTGAAAATGTACAAACTATATTTGTATCCCTGAAGCATGTTTTATGTTTTGTGACTATATAGAAATGTTTTAAAAAGTTTTCATGTGATTCTAAGGTCATCATTTCATTGTGTAATGTGTTGTGATAGTTGACATTTTAAATAAAAGAAGAAATATCTTGAAAGAACTGGCTATTCTTTCATTAACATTTAGGTCAATCAAGCAACCATTCTTTTAGTAGATGAAATGTGTGCAAAGCTGCTTGGCTGACAAATAATGAAACACAAGTTTACTTTTTTTTTTTTTTTTTTGTTAACCAGAGGATATTTTTTCCTTTGATTTATAGATAGAGTGGAAGGGAGAGGGAGAGACAGAAAGAGAGAAACACTAATATGAGAGAGACACATCGACTAGTTGCTTCCAGCATGTGCCCTGACCAGATAGGACCCATGACCATTCAGTCCACAGGCCTACACTTTATCTATTGAGGCAGACTGGCTAGGGCTAAATTTCTTTTTCTTAAAGAAAACAACTAAAATATAATCTCAGTTTCCCTCTCTCTCTCAGACACACACACACACACACACACACACACACACGTGTTTCTTTATGGCTCAGTCATTTGGCATATCATTCATAGAGAAAACAATTCCATTTTGGAATCCAAAGAGTAAAGCCTAAGTTCTGTTTATACAGTACATGCCAATGATTCCCTTTTACAAAGAGGATACTGATCTACTTGGAAGATACATTTTCCTGGCTATTTCCTTGTTGGGTAACACAACTGTGCACACTACCTTTTCAGCCCTGATTGGGTCCTAGGTATGAGTTCTCCAGTGTGTGAATCTCACTAGAATGAAGACATCCAATGAAATTCTCACAAAGGTTATCAGAAGATGATAGAAAGATGGAGGGAGGGGCTGGTAACATGATATCACCCCATAACAAAGGCAAAAGCCCCTATCCACCATGTCTAAGGAGAGCCGGGGAATTGCTAACACCCACAGCACTCTCCAGCAAAAACTTGGGCTTTGGGAATACATAGAGAGAGGGGCTCTCATATATTTATTTAAGGGGACGTATTGATAAGTGTCTTTGGAACTGTTTTCTGATTGCACAGGGAGTGTAAAATATTGATGAGGTTAAAAACAACTCAGTCTAAGCATGGTTCAGTGTAATCAAACTCCAAGAGGTTAGCCTGAATCAATATTAAAACCATCTGTGGGACTGAGAAGCTAAAACACATTTTAACCTTTCTGTCCTTAAGTGAATAACTTATTTTAAAAATTCTAACAAGTTCATTTTCCTTATAACACAACTAGAGGCCCAGTGCACAAATTTAGGCACCAATGGGGTCCCTTGGCCTGGCCTGCGGGATTGGGCCAAAACCAGCTCTCTGACATCCCCCCTAAAGGTCCCAGATTGCAAAAGGGTGCAGGCCAGGCCAAGGGACCCCACAGGTGCATGATAGGGACCAGGGAGGGACATGGGAGGTTGGCAAGCCAGGGAGGAACTGCAGGAGGGCTCCAGGGTTTGTCCAGCCCATCTCACTCAGTCCTGATCAGCCAGATCCCAGTTAGAGTGTCTGTCCCCTGATGATCAGTGCACGTCATAGCAGTTGAGTGGTCTTAGTGTATCATTAGCATATTATGCTTTGATTTTGTTTGAAAGGCCAACAGGTCAACCAGACACTTAGTATATTAGGCTTTTATTATGTAAGATACATTTAAATATGACAAAGTACAGCACCCTGGAAGCCACAGTGGTCAAGCATGGACTTGGCAGGAAACTGCGGGAGGCTGCAGAAAAAGGTGGGAACCTGGGGAGGGAAATGACCTCTGAAGAACAGACAGACTTAGCAGCAACACTGGGTGCCATGAGTTAAGGAAACAAAATCTAAAAATTCTTGGGGAAAATAATATTTAGCCAAGCTATCATTTAGTAACAAGGATGAATTTGTGAAAGAAAAACCAGCTAAAAGCCGTTAGCTTAAGCCTTTACTAAGACCATCACAAAAATACAGCACAAGATAGCTGTTCCACTACAGAGCAGACAGCCTACAGAATTCATATGTTAAGCTGATGAAGGTCAAAGTTCCATTATATTCTGAAAAATTTTCACTGTTCCAGTTCTCGGAATGGATGGGAAACTTAAGCTGTATTTGTCATAAGGCAAATTTTGGGGACTGGAGCTATGGTGTCAGCATCTAATCAGGCGTCTTCAAACTACGGCCCGCGGGCCACATGCGGCCCGCAGAGGAGTCTGATCCGGCGCCAGGTTTTTTGGGCAGTGAGCGCAGCTGAGGTGTTACAGTAGGAATTAGTAGTTCATATAGTCCGGCCCTCCAGCTCTCTGAGGGACTGTGATCTGGCCCCCACTTTAAAAAGTTTGAAGACGCCTGTTGGATTCAGTAGGATTGGTAAGGAGGCCTAAATCTTGCCATCAGTGTAATAAATTCAACCACTCAGCTGCTTTCACAAATTAAGGATGTAAGACCTCCGAAAGTTTACCATCCATCTACTTGGAAAGAATTAATAGATTATGTATTTCAGCAAGAAGAAAAATAAATATGGGAGGAAGTAATGAACAAGAAACATGGTACGAGAGTAATAAAAAAAGATCACTAAATTCAAATCAGTTGGCATGTGTATATGTGTTAAAGAAACAAACTGAAAATAAAATTCCATAAGATGTCAACATGGGAGTTAGAGAAGGAAGAAGTGTAAAGGGAATCCATGCATGCTAAACTTCTTGTCCTTTTGAAAGGGTAGACTATAAAAGTATTTCACTCTTTCCTCAAAGCTAGTTTACATACATGTAAGAAAACTATTTTCTAAAGTAAACAAAGTATACAGATAATTTCTAATCTATGCTGCATTGAGTCATTATTTGGCATAAAGAAGTATTTAGGGAAGTTGAAAAACTTCCTCTGCCACTATTATATAAAATGATAGTCTTTCCTAATATCCATTAATGGTCTCTTCTTAATAGGTATTAAGTCTATTCGGTAAATATATCATCCTGCATTTGTAGTCATTTTTCCAATCCTGATTCAATTATGTGAGGTTATAAAAATATATTCTATTATTCCACATAAGTACTTTTGAATGTTTTGTTTTGTAAATTCCATTGTAATGGCTTTCTCAGTGCCCAAGTATTTTATGTGACTCCAACCCATAATGATGGAGGTTGGGTTGCAATTTCAGAAAGGTAAAAAAAAATTGTTATAATACTCAGAAAAGATTGGTTCATTCACTCACTTATTCACTCACGTGTCCATTCATTTATTCATCATATATCAGTTGTCCTTTATTTGTAAAACATTGTGATATGATACTGACATCAAACATTCACTGTCTTGTAGGAAAATGTGATATGTCCAAATAACCAAATTGCCTTAAGAGAAATATAGAGTCCAATTAGCCATCTGATGGCAGAGACCATTTCCCTCTGGCTTTCTGGTAATTCCTTGTGCCAGGAACAGTGCTGGCTCATAGCAAATGCTCAGAGTTACTGAATGGGAGGAGGAGGGGTAAAATAAATGAATGAATGAGTAAATAAATAGAAGAAGAGGTGACATGTCATCTAGGCTTTGATGATGAAAGGATCTGGTTATGGGAAGATAAAGAAGCAGGTTTCCAGAAGCAAGGTCATGGTTCTGACTCTTCTATTGATCACTCTAATTCAGTTCTTTTCCAGCAGAGCAAATAGATGCCTCAGCATGGTCCCAAACCTCCCTCTCTAGTGTTTTGCTACAACCACTTGAGAAATCAGCCATGAACGTAAAGGCAAATGCAATCCCAAAAACTAGGGGAAATGTGTCCATCCATCAAATGAGTACTGTCCTTTTCAAATGAGTCACCTTGAGGTTTATACACTTAGTTCCATGGTGTTGACATTATTCATTACATGCTTAGAACTCTGAAAATTGCCTCCAGAATCTGCATCAACTCTTTTTAAACATCCACAATGGTTACATTTTTATTCCTTAAGAGCAGCTTTGATCTTTGGGAGTCCTAATATTTCCTCTATTTAAATGTACAAATAGTATCAACTTAGCAATGCTATTATTGAATATTTTAAAAAGGCACCACAATTACATCCCCAGAATATTTGCTCTATGGGATTTGGATGTAAAGTGAAAAGAAGACTGGATTAGATGGTTACATCACCATTTTATTTCAATAAATTCTCAACTATCTACTATATTTCAGCATTAAAGCATTCATTTTCCTTTAATAATTTCATTTTTAAAATTTTATTTTATTATCAAAAAAACACTTTACAAGAAATCTACTCTGTTACTAAATTCTTAAGTGTACAATGCATTGTTGTTGATTATAGGTATGATGTACTGCAGATCTCTATAGCTTATTCATCTCCTCTGAAACTTTATGCCCATTATTAGTAGCTCCCCTAACCCCTAACAACCACCTTTCCACTATTTGATCCCATGAATTTGTCTTTCTGTGATTGGCTTATTTCACTTAGCTTATTTCACTGATTTTACTTGTCCTCGAGGTTTACCCATGTCGTTGCATATTGCAAAATTTCCTCTTTTGTAAGGCTTAATAGTATTTCAGTGTGTATCTATACCACACTTGCTTTTCTTTATATAATAGATTTCAAAGAGGAAGGAAAAGAGAAAGAAAAAAGAAACGTCATTGATGAGAGAAAATAATTGATTGGCTGCCTCCTGCACACCCCATACTGGGGATTGAGCCCACAACCTGGGCATATGCCATGACCAGGAATCAAACCATGACCTCCTGGTTCATAGGTGGATGCTCAACCATTGAGCCACACATGCCAAGCTATCCACTCATCTTTCAATTGACATTCAAACTTCTTTTCACATATTAGCTACTGTAAATACTTCTGTGATGATCATATGCATGCTAACATCTCTTTGAGATCCTGATTTCAATTATTTTGCATAAATATCCAGAAGTGGGATTGCTGGATCACATGAAAACTCTAGTTTAAATTTTTTTAAGGAATCTCATGCTTTTTTTCTATAGTGGTTGTACCACTTTGCATTTTTACCAACAGTGGACAACATTTCATAACGGCATATTTTCAAAAAGCTCAATGGAATTGAAGTACAAACTAACATGTATTAGAACATCAGAGTTGCTGACAATTCAGTAAGATCTTGAAGTAAGATCAAACTAATAACTTAAAAGTTTAGAATATCATTTTAAAGAATTATTTCATAGCAAATAAATATATCAAGAGAACTAGAATTTTTTATTAGTGAAAATCTTGCCAGTGATTCTGAGCCAGAAAAACAGCCTTACAAAAACTGCAAAAACTTCAAAGAGTGAGCATCTTTTTTATGTAATACCCAGCAGTATATGTTACCATGAAACAGACAAAGAAACACCCTATTTTAAAAATGGTTTAATTTCTCAGAATAGGGTCTTATCTATGCTCCTAGATAGTGAATATACTTTTCCTTGTATCATCATATGACACATTATAAATGCTATGTCTTCAATGCCCAACACTAGTGAAGATATGCCAATGTCTTTCCCATCATGTCCAGGATTGTCTATACTTTGTGTATGCCATCTTTCTATGTTAATGATAGATTTCTTTCATTATTCAGTAATAGTCAATGACACCCTGTCCTCTTTACAGTTCTTTCTCAAGTTCAAACTGTCTCATGCTTCAAATTTCTCAGACTTTAAATCCCTCTCTAATGAAGGGCATCCTTCATTTTAAGAGATCACCTGATTGGGTCAGGTCACCCAGAATAACCTCCCCTTTATAAAAATCACTGCCATATAACATAACCTAGTCAGGAGAGTGATAACCCACCCTATTTACAGATCCCTCCAACACTCAAGGTTTGGAGGTCATCTTAGAATTCTACCTTCCATAAACTCCATCCAGTTCAGCAGTCTCCCAAACCACTGGCTCTGCTGTGAGCTCCATCAAGCTGGACAGCAGATGTATCATGATTCTAGTATATTTCTGAGGGCAGTGCTACTGATTGTGGGCACAGAGACTAATGAGCTACAAAAGTTCTGCTCACTCACCAGATTTCAAACAAAAATTTTAGGGGCTTACAACTTTTTGTAAAGAGAGGTACCCACCTAAATAACCTACGATTATTAAAGAAAACAAGAACACTTTAAATGTTGGTTTTAGATTATCAATACCAACTATGCAAAATTATGTTCTTCCTGCAAAAGAGTTGTGTTCTGATTCTCCCCTTCACCATGAAAATGAAAGTGATGATGAATGATGGCTTTACAAAACTATGCTCTACCTATGATAATCTTGAGCCTCTTTGTTGAGCTAACTCAGTAAAAGATGGATTCTGCCTGAAATATATGGCAGGCTGTTAGCAGCTGTTCCATCAGTCCATTTCAATGCCTACAGTTCTATTTCAGATTTTCCCTGTCTTTCTCCTGGACCCTGCATTAGCCCCTCACTAGTGCCTAGGATTCATTAGTATGCCTTTTTTTCTTGATAACCAGACATGATGCATTGGGTAACAGGAACTACTAGAAGTAGGCCTGGATTCCCTGCAATCACCCATCTGTCTCTTCAATCTTGAGGCTATGGTTTGCTCTGTTTCCTCCCTTCTCATACAGATCAAGAAACATCATTTAAAAAATGTATGTACCCCTATGTTCATTGCAGCATTATTCATGTGGCTAAGTCATGAAAACACTGAATATGTCTTTCCATAGATGATAGATAAAGATGTGGTTTATATATATACAATGGAATACTACTCTGCCATAAGAAAAGGTGAAATATGCCATTTGTGACAACATGGATGGGTCTTGAAAATATCATGCTAACCAAATTAAGTCAGACACAAAAAGTAAAGAACCATATGTTTCACTCATATATGGAATATAAAACTGAAAACAACAAATGAAAAAATAAGACAAACAAAAACTCATAGATCTAGACAACAGTATTTATAAATTGCACTGTTCAGCATGATTCTTGGAACTGGAGTATGATAAGGAATTCACTAGCAAACATGAAGTAAGGACATAGCCAATGTTAAAAACAAAATTATCTTTCCTAAGTAGTTTAGGCATGATACAATTTCACATACACACTAAAATCTTTACTATGACATTGACATTTGAGAGGAGAAGTAGCTTCCATTTGAATTTTATTAAGAAATCACAATATACAGATACATTTTCAGTTTGGGGTCCTCATGCCTGATATCATCCCTTCTAGATTCTCCTCCCTTGTCCATCCACCAAAATTGTTCTACTTAAGGATCTGGTATCAGAAATGGAGGCCTTAGTTTAAATTTAAATCATTTTGCTATTTTTCTCCCAGAGCAACTTGACTTTAAACCTCAACTCCAAAAGTAGAACAAGTGGATTATCCACTGTCATAGACATTCACGGTATCAACCAACAGATGGGGAGAGATTTAGTAATCCATGATAATGATAAAACATATACAACCTATGAGACTAGCCCTTGGCCTTCAGAACTCAGACTTCTTAAAACACAGAAAAAAAACAACATGTTTTTCTTTGGTTAAAATTTTCAGTGGCCCAAGTTCCCAAACATGTTATTTTATTTACAGTTCTACTGTCATTTCCTCTTTGATTAAAAAAATGGATGACTTTCCCAACACCTTCATTTTCCATAAAAAATCAGAAAAACAGGAATAAGGAACAACATAAACTGATGAACAAAAATAGATCCAGAGACAGAGAAGCATCAAACAGACCATCAAACCTCAGAAGGAAGGCAGGGGTGATAGGAGGGAGAGAGTAAGAGATCAACCAAAGGACTTGTATGCATGCATACTACAATAGTATAAGCATAACCAATGGACACAGACACTGGGGGGGGGGGGGGAATGAGAGCATTTGGGGGGGGGGGGGACGTGGCCAGGGAGAGGTTAAGAGGGGGAAAGGAGACATATGTAATACTATAGGTAATACTTTAAACAATAAAGAATTTTTAAAAATCAGAAAAACATTACATAACATCATTAAACTATACTATGCTCAAATGTTTTCTCTAAGACTGGTTCCTCTTATCACCTGTTTACATATTTCTGTTCAAAGGAACATTTTATTGAAACAGGAGAGAGATGGTATTGTTGTGTTTGTTCTATAGTACTCTAACAACTCCTATCAGCAATATAAAGCCTATATATCTAAGATGACAGCCTGCATTTGAAATATGCTATAAAGCATTTCTCTTAAATTATACTGTGTGGAATGCTATAAAAATGTTTTTCTTTTTGTACAATGTATGTTGTGCAATGTACAATGTTACAGTATTTTTAAAACTTAAAAAGGCTTTTTTGAGAAGGAAACAACCAAGATACGAAGCATTTGTCATTTTTCCTACCTGCTATCATTAGTTTACAAGTTAGGATCTCAGGTTCTGAGGCTTTGAGAAATATAAGCCATCCCTCATAGAAAAAGAAGCTAGCAAGACAAAGTCGGTTCACTGTGAGCAGATACATATATTATTGTTAATTCTCCTCAGCTGGGGATATTTTCTATTGATTTTTAGGGAGAAACACATCAATTGGTTGCCTCCTGTGTGAGCCCCAACCTAAATGGAGCCCAGGACCCTTTGGTCCGCTAGCCAAAGTTCTATCCACTGAGCAAAACGGGCTAGGGATAAGCAGTTATATTTAAATAGTTGGTTCAGCCCAGACCAGTTTGGCTCAGTGGATAGAGCGTCGGCCTCTGGACTGAAAGGTCCCAGGTTCGATTCTGGTCAAGGGCATGTACCTTGGTTGTGGGTGCATCCTCAGTGCGGGGGGTGCAGGAGGCAGCTGGTCGATGTTTCTCTCTCATCAATGTTTCTAGCTCTCTATCCTTCTCCCTTCCTCTCTATAAAAAATCAATAAAATATATTTTAAAAAATAAAATAAATAGTTGGTTCAATCCTGGTGCTGAAACCATGTTAGCCAAATTAATCACTAATTATTTATACTTATAAAAATGAAAGATTGTGAATTTCCAGGTGTAAATGCCAGTCCTCTGTCCCTTGACTAAATGAATTTTGGATTGAATAGACAAAGCTAAGACATACTTTAAATATGCAAAACAATGCTATGCCTTGTGCATAAATACCTGCGTGTCATAGAAAAAGGACCATGATGAAAAACATGGAAATTCAGGATAGTGCTTACCCCTGGTGACGGGCTTCCAGAGTCTGGGTACAGTTGACCCTTGAACAACAGGAGTTTGAGTTGCAGGATCCACTTACCTGTGGGTATTTTTTTCAGTAAATACTGTGAGCCCTTCCTGTCCACAGGTTTCACAACTGCAGGTGGAAAACATTACTTTTGCATTGCCAACCGCAGATTCCCAACCACAATCAAAAACAGTGTTTTCCTATTGCAAACTGTGGTTTCCCAACTGCAGATTCTCAGCCATGGACATTTCAGGGGGATTCAGAGATCCCAAGAGCTGCCTGTAGAATCAGCAGTTAGACCAGGACGTGGAGGAGGGTTGTTATGCTCAGGTTTTAGACTACTCAAGAGTCTGACCTCAACCCCCACCTTGCTCAAGGGACACTCTTGTGTTATTTCTTAAGCTGAGCGATGCATACCTAAGTGGTCATTAGCTTCTTAATCCCTTGTAGTATGTTGGCAATATTTCACAAGTAGTTTAATTAGAGGTTAAAGAATTTTTTTTTTTTTTAAGGAGCGCCTAAAAATAGAGTGCTGCATTCATGTCGGGCCTTCTTATGAAAAGACTTTTCTTAAAGACCTAGGTAAGGTCCCTCCCTGCTGGGCAGGCATGGCCAAGGGTGACACTGAGTGGGGCGGCTGAAAGGCTTAGAAAAGACAGACAAGAGAATAAAAGCTGGGCCTCAGTGGGACGCTGCTTCTGAAAGACAGAGACTGCACCTACAGCTGTGTCTTTATTTTATAGCCAGATTTCCAGGCGGCAAAGTAAAGGCATGGTCAAGATATTCACAACATTCTCTCGGGTTTTGATCCTACTCAACTACATGCACTTGAACTCTATCAAGCCCACATCACTCAGGCACGTATTCGGACCATAGGTTCAAGCTTACAGCGACAGCTGTTGGCTATAATTGTGCTGGGAGGGCCCTACCCTCAAAGCTGGGACTTGCACGTGGCAATGAGAGGAGTGTGTCCTCTCATCAGTCCAAAGCTTGAACCTGTTCAAACACTGCTGCTCTCCACACCTACCCTCCTCCCAGCGCACACTGGTATGGGACCCTTCCAACATGATGGCGTGACAGTGCCCCTGCCTCCCAGTGAAGCCGTGGCCCCTGGATCTAGAGCCTTGCTCTGTCCTCACAATTGCCCACAGAAACAGCCCCTCCCAGGGTTCCCTGCCCTCAGCCGCTCCCTGCTCATGGCATCTTCTCGCTGGGCCCGGCCTCTGCCGTGAGAGGCCCCACACAACCCACTCTAGCCAGTTCCACTTTTCCCTGGCACATCTCAATTGCATAGAATGCTTCAAGGAGCCATTTTTTAAAGTCCTTTTTGAAATGACTGATAACATGGCATTAATATAAAACATTCCTCCCAGCACAGGCTTCTACTGACTGTTCTCATTACTAAATCTCAGATGGTCCGCAGAGCGGCTGGTTTTCTTAAATAGCCCACGTTCATATGTACACAGCTGGCTTCCTCATTTGATATTCTGCTTTTATGTTTACAACTCGGCTTAATAGTACAAGTGCAAAACGCTCCACGTTTTAGTGCCTCCATTGGAACCATGTTCCCATGCTCCCTGCTCATGATGCCCAAAGCTGAATTAGCATTTGGTGAAATGACGCCACAATATATCGTCTTCAATAAGTTTTTTGCTGCAAACACTCCTCCATTATTGCCAACAGACACTTAGGCTTTTGGGAAAGTATGGATTTCCTAGAAATTGGCAAGGATATTTTACAGGAAAATGTTTGGTCCCAGTGACTCAAACTGTGTGATGTTGTCACACCCAGTACACACAGAGAAAATCAGGGTATCCCAGAACTACCAAAAATATATATATATTATTTAAAATACTGTTTAAAAAGTTAGTGGAGAAAAACAATTCAAAATGAAGCTCAACAACTGAAAAAACAAACAAACAAACAAACAAACAAAAACACAAAAAACACCTTAGTCAAAGGGTTAGGGCCCTGAAAGATTTAAGGTAGTGTGCAAGACAGGTTTTAGTACGTCACCAACCATCCCACTCTGATCTCACACTTACCTCCCTTTCTGTGCCTCTTCCCATAGCCAGGACTTCCCTGTGTCCCTGTGTCCTCACTCTGCCTCGTGCTGAAATGAATTACCACCTGGCCTAGCTCTTCCTGAGCAGTTGGTCACGCCCAGAACCTACCCTTCCCTGCCACACCACCATCAAAACCCAGCTGTTCTGTGGCTCATCCACAAGAGCTTGTTCCATTTTCACAATGGAAATCCGTGCTCTCTTAAAGTACTATTGGAAGATTATGGCAGTGGTCAGCAAACACATTAGTCAACACAGCCACAGTTTGCCAACCACTGGGTTATGGCTACCATTATACCTTACAGACATTTACATGAGCTCTAATCCAAATAAATGCATCTTTGACATGCCCTATAAGGTAGCTCAGAGGAGACATTTGGGAAGGGAGGGGTGTGGGGGGTGGTTGTTGCTTATGATGTTCTTTTAGTTTCCCTAAATTACAACCCCTGAATAACTGATAACTCCATCTGCCCTGAAGCTATGTATTGGGTTGGCCTTGCTGGAGTAGGAGTGGGTCCTGCTTCTTTGTGTGTGCGGTTGTTATCCCCCAAGAAATCCCATGCCACCTTGACTGTGTCATGCTCCTACACAGGATGGGACAAGCAGATGGAGTTGGTCTCAACACTCTGCTTTTAACTCAGTCAGGCCTAGGCAGACAGCTGCGAGCTCTCCAGGGTCCTGGACTCTGAGTCCTCACTAGTGGCCAGACTGCGACTCACTTCCAGGCCCGCCCTTGGGGTCTACCAGCTCCGCACTTGTTGCTTGGCTTTCTGTTTGAGATTTAGTGCTCTGGGTCTTGTGTCCTGCTCTCCATCTCCAATCCAGTCCAGCCTCACCCACTTACAAGATATCAAGTTTGTCCCACCTGATTCAAACCTGATCCTAAGACTACCCCAATGACAGCCTGCCTGGGTAGTGCTTTCCTCTGGCCTTTCAGCTTCCACTTCAGCTCTTCTGTCTCTTTTTAGTGGTCAGGACGAGCAAAGCCAGCCTTAGATGTGGGTGCAGGAAACGGTTAGCTGCACAGTGATTATGTGTTTATATAATTGGAGGTTAGGAGCCTAAACCCTGGAGTTGGACCACATGGGTTTAAATCCCATGTCCATTACCCATTGGCTATTTAACATTGGGAAACTTCCTTAACCTCTCCAAGCCTTGCTTTGTGGGAACGATCAAGAGACTTATGGCATAAGCTGATAGTTGAAAATAAATGAGACATACAAATACTATGCCTAGCCTGGTTACTAGCAGGAAATGAATGGTCAACACATTAGCTAATGCTAGAATCTTTACTGTGACCAGGTGTTATAGGGACTCTTTTGTTCCACTATTAGAGATTCAATCCTTTATCAGCCCTAATGCACAGTGGTAACAGCCAGAGAACTTGGTTCTTGACAGGAGGGCAGTGAACTCCAGGAAACCTGAGGGCAGAAGTGGGTGGGAAAATTTGTCAAAAGCAAAAGGTTTAAGCAGAGAAGCAGCACTAAAGATGAACTTCACCTAATTCACAGGTGATTGGGGCTGACTCTCATGACTGGAGGGGGCATGGATGTGTGACTGCAGATGGAAAGGAAAAATGTATATTGCATAAATAACTACCATGGTACTTCCATATTAAACAACTCAAACAGTACCGTGCACAGGGGAGATGTGCTAGGAGTGCCATTAAATGAAACACAATGTGAAGAGTGCTCTCTGGAGCTGTGTGACAGGGTGGCTCTGGAGTGCCACACTCCTCAGCATGCATTTCACACCACTTCACCCCAGGTCCCCCACTGTGCAAAATCTCTGCACGAAGGTAAAAAAGGATTGATCTAAGCCAGTGGTTTTCAACTGGGAGCAGCTGTGACACCCAGGGGACATTTAGTTATCACAGCTGGGCAAAAGAGGGGGTTGCTACTCACATCTCTCAGGTAGAGGTCAATGATGTTGCTAAACATTTTTCAATGCAAAAGGCACTCATATATCATAGACCGACTCCACTCTTTGATGCTTGCTGACAACTTTTAAGCATCTCCCCCTTGTGTCCAACATCTGGGCAAGCTGATAAGAAACCCTAGTGCTACGACCTGTGGCTGGGCTGAAAAATTAAAGTACACAAGCTCCTGAATGCATGGGGAAAAACTTGCCCACCCCATAAGCATTTCAGAGACCCCAAGCTCGTCTCCATTTTTTGCTTTTGCAAGCCCTGCTCTCTCCAGAAAGCCTCATGATGAATTTCATAAACCTTTCATGCCCTATATGTGGGGGGCATCATCCATCTTAACATCAAAACTAAATTTTATGTGGGTGTCTATTCTGCTTCTGCAGAGTAATAACATAGAGTAGTCGGGAATAAAAGAGGCGTTTGTCAAGGTGCAGGCAGGCCCCTCCTGCAGCAATAAGGCAAAGGGAAGTCACAGAAATTCCTCCCAAGTGTTCTGGTGTGACTAGAGAAGATGTAATTGCTCAAAGTGTCTCTGTGCTCTCTGTCATGCACGGGTCTATGACATTAACACATTTGCTTTGATGCTGAAGACCAGCCCCCGAGCGTGGTCAGTTTACTTGAAGGAAAATCTAAGAAGAGCAAAATGTACCTCCATTCCTCATTGTTGAGAAACATGCTATAGGCAGGGACCATTTCCTCCAAGCAGAAAATTTTCGTGATAGTCTAAGGTTATTTTTGCCCAAAACTCACACAAAATTATTCATCTCTAAGGAAGGTAGGATATTGCTTGCCTGCAATATTCCCATCTTATCAACTGGTTTATAAGAACACTGCAGGCCTTGACGTCAAGCTGAGATTAAAATTCAATTTGCCAACAGAGAGAGAATTTTTCATCAATTTGGTGAATATGGGAAATAGAAAAATCAGCTTGTCACCCCCAAAATATATGGGCCACTACATTTGATATATAGGAAACAAATGTTGTCAACATCCTTCTCGGGGCGGTGGGGGGGGGGGGGGGGAGGAAGCTTAAAAAAAAATTTTCCACTCTGAAATGCTTTAGCAGCAATGTAGTCTTCAGAGCAGTGAAGAAATATTTCTCTTCCTTCTTTACCAGGATTTAGTATCTTTAGTGCCTCTGCATCCTAGAAACTGAATAGGAGAGTTCTGAAAGATGAAACTTCAGGGAATTATGTCTGTCTGTGCTTTGTAATTTCACAAGCTGCTCAGTATCTGTTATTCATTCCCTGCCAGTGCCTAAATGGCTACCTTTAAGATCTCTTTCTAGATGAGAGCCCAGGAGACAGGTAAGCAAAGCTTTGGTCACTGATCACCCTTACTCAGTGATGACTGAGCAACATCTATAGTCGTGACGAGATAGACAACAAAAAGCAGGCTGGATTCATTCAAAAAAAGGTAACCATCTCTGCAAGGCTGTAACTTGCCTCCTGGGTCAGGTATGTATATAAGAGCAGAGATAGGAGTTTTTGAGTAATTTTTTAAAACTTACATTAATTACCACTAACTACTATGTCTTAATAACCCCAGCACTAATATAGTAGGCACATAGTAGGCACATAATAAATGTCACAGAAAATGAATGGGTCCATTAGAACCAATTGGGATTTTTACTGGCCACTGAAGTTTATTTTATATTCACATACATTGATGATTAAATGTGGAGATAGCTAAGTCATTCTAATTTAAAAATTAGTATGATCTGCAATGTCTAAATTATACTAACAAAACACTACCTGTTGTAAAGGACTGTAAAGAATATTTGTATACATTCTCAGCATTAGAGAAGCTTGGTTGCGGGTGGGGGTTGTCTTATTTTAAACTTTACCCATCTGCTCTTCAGAATGGCCACTAAACCAATTCATACTTCCGCAAGCTGGATAAAAAGGGTGGTCATCAATCCACATCTTTGCTAGCACTTAAGCTCATCCCTTTTTATTAATTTTTACAGCGTGATGTGTGCAGTTACTGTAGTTTTCACTTGCATTTTTCTTGATTTGTAGTGAGATGGAGCATGTTTCTGGGTTACTTGGGTTTAGTCTTCAGCTGTTCTTTAAATTTTGTCTCATAACTTTTTCCTGTTTTTCAATGGAGCTTATTATCTTCTTCCTATTGATTTGTAAGAATCGTTATGCATCCTGAGTACCAACCTCCTGTTGGCTATATGAACTGAAAATATATTCAATGCATTGTCTTTAATGCTTCCTTAAAATGTTTTTGATGTAGTGCTTATTTTAATATAATTAAATCCATCGATCCTTCCTCTTGTAACCACAGCAGCATTATTTGCAATAATGGGGGGGAGGGCCTGGCAAAGGGGGGATAGAAACAATCAATAAAACATCAGCAGGAAAATGAAAAAAAAAAAATCCAGGTATATTCAGACCATGAAATGCTATGCAACAGTGAAGGTATATTCAGACCATGAAATGCTATGCAGCTTCATATATCAGCATAGGTAGAACTCACAGATAAAACACTGAAGAGGAAACACAAGCTGAAGAAGACAATAAGTAATACAAATATACACCAACTTTAAAAACCTTTAAAATGATTTGACATAACGCATCAAGAAATATATGAAAATACAAATTTCCAAGTCAGGTTTATAATCTAGCTCTTTGTGTTTTCATACTTTTATACTTTGAAATAAGTACATTGACTACAGTAGCAGCTCTTGGGTCTAAGTCATTCTCTAATGTGCCACATAAATCTTCCCCAAAAGCCACATTGAAGAAACACTGATTCTACATCATAAATTCTTAAGACAGTGTCTTCCAGGATGAGAATACAGGATCATCGCCAGTGCACGGGGAAAGAGGATCATCCAAGCTATGTTACCTTCATAGACCTAAAATGATTGATCATAGATACTACAGGCAATCAACTCACAACATGATTTTTTATGCCAAATATACAATGGAACATAGATTTGATCACTCAAGTCTCCAGAAAGACAAACAAGCCCAATATCTAGGTGAAATACAAGAAGACTAAAAACTTCTATGTAAAGTTTGGTTAGAAGGTGAACAAAATCATAAGGGCTTACTTTAGAAAGCTGTCATGTCACTACATCAGAATTGCAATGACTCCCAGTGCCAGGGCACAAACACTTCTAGAAACATTACTGGTCTCAGGACTGTCAGAGAGCCAATTGCCACTGCTTATGGCTTGGACAGGATAGTGCTTTCAGATGAAATGTGTTGATCTTTGACAGAGGAAGCAGTGTTTTTGATGTATTAATCCTCCCTCTTGAAGATGGGGTCTTTGAGGTCTAGTCTTCAACTAGTAACCAGGGACATCTGGTTGGGTGGAGAAAACTTCTTAATCCAAAGCCAACCATTTCAATGTCAAGGTCAAGGGAAATATATTAAGGAGATTCCTAAGAAAAGGAGGCTATCTGATGCTTCTCTAATACTTGTGAACATTTTAAACACATACTCTTTCACGATTTAAGTTGATTTCATCTACATCTACTTTACCCATGTCTGTCTTGATAACTGAATGCTGGCATGTTTTGAACCATGCTGGACCATGTGGTGAAAGTCCTTCACAGAGTGAGTGAAGACATATAATGTGTCCATAGCTCTTTGGTCAGCGGTTCTGCTTATATCCCCAAGATTCAGAAGCTCCCGCAAGATTTCCTCAGGGATGAGAATTTAAATTGGACTATAAACTCTAATAAGGCTGTTGCTTATGGTATAGATGTCCAGGCAACCATCTTGGTTGGAGAAAAATTTGACTATATCTAGAATTTGCTACTCATTGTGACTCCCCTGGTTCCTTGGAGCTATACCTACTGAGTGCCATTATTCTGCTAAGTAGGAACAAACTGTCATTCCATACTATAATGATTAGCTGGTGCATTCATTCAGGTCTATGAAGTTGAGTGGGCAGTAACCAATAATGACCACATACTAGCCATATGTGAGCTCACAGATGTTTCTCAGATTGAAGAAATGTTTATATAGATGTCTCCAGCATCCTCAATATGTTTTATATACACAAGAATACACAAAAAAAGAGGATAAAATCATGACAAATACCAGTTGGGCAAGGAAGATAATAAGCATATAGTCCAGGAAGTAGTAAAATACAAAGATGAAGAAAAAAAGCAAAGACTCTCACTGTGGTCTTCTGAGGTTTCTCTAAGGATCTCAGCCTTCCTTAGTACTTACACTGCCTTTTCAGCTCTCTACTGACAGACTGCCTTTGTTATTCTCCATTTCCACTTACTACATCTAACAAAGGTACCTCTGGCTCATCACCCTCACTCTTAGAAATCTATCTCAAAGGCAAACTGGCAAAATTACAAAATACTATCTACACAAGGCTATTCGTCATAGCATCATTTTATGAACACAAAGCTGAAAACAACCCAATTCCCAAAGTCCTTCAAAAAGGGACTGATCACAAAGGCTAACATAATCCATGCAATGGAGTCTGTAGCCATAAAGAGCAATAAGAACAAGTTCTGAATACTGATATCCAGGTTATATCATAAAGTGAAATAAGCAATGACTAATAGTCTAATTATGGTATATTATGTTTGAGGATAATATATATAAATATACATATTTATTTCTGCTTTTGTAAAAACAATGGAAGCATAAACCCAAAATTAATAAAAATGCTTCTCTACAGTGGAAGGAAGAAAAGAAGAGCCAGAACCAGAAGCAAACTTCCCTAAATGTAACTTATTTTACAGTTTTGGCAGGTTTCCCAGGGTGTAGGCTTGTAACTGGCCGAGTGACATTCCATTGGCCAAGCAGGGCACAGGAGTCAACCCAGATTCAAGAGAGGGGAATTCCACCACTCCAGGGGAGGTATTTCTAAAAGTGATGCAATAAAACCACCCAACATCATCTGTTTCACAATGTAAGGCAATAAAGAGGATACAACTGCAGCAATAAAGTAATCTTGCCTAAAAAAAAATTAAATTTGAACATCTAACCAGGCCTCTAACTCTCAGTTTCTGCTTATATAATGGATGGAAGAAAAAGTCAAACAGCGCCTTAAAGAAGCAATCAGCCAAATCTAGACTGTGTGACATTCTATAGAACAAAACACCAGAATAACTAACTGCATTTGAAGGGTCTGTTTGGATTATGACTCAAACAAACTAACTGTAAACTGACATCTTTGAGACAACAGGAGAAATTTGAAATTAGACTAAACAGGGAAGGAAAAGTAATTTTCCCTCTACCCTTCTATGTTTTTGGCTGAACTACCCTCTCCCGCCCCCATAATAAAGACAGATTAACATGGGGGTCGGGAGGGGGGAATCAATTTTAATGACATATGTATGTGCTTACATAGGGAGCCCTACAAAGATATGAGGCTCAAAAGGTGGCCAGACAGTTGAGGCTTATATACCATCCTGAGCTAAGGGAAGGGAGAGGGGTCTGGACTCCCGGTGGGAGAGGAGGCAATTCACAGGAAAGTGAGAAGAGGAAAATGCTTGGTAAACAAAGACTGCCCTGCCATGCAAATAAGTAAGTCTCTCAGATGACCGAGTTATTTGTGGTAATAGCTTCTTTCTGGTACAGGCTCCCTGTAGTTTCACTTACAACTTCTAATATAAATTTCCCTTCTGGAATGGTAACTTCTACTCTGTTTTCAGAGCTTATCCTGTGCTTAAGTTACAAAAAAAAAAAAAAAAAAAAAAAAAAAAAAAGCTCAATACTCTGGCCAGTTGTGGCTCAGTTGACTGAGCATCATTCATGTACCAAAAAGCCACTGGTTCAATTCCTGTTCAGGGCACATGCCCAGGTTGTAGGGTTTGATCCCCAATCTGGAGTGCTTCATACAGGAAGCAACTGATCAGAAGCAACCAATAGATGATTCTCTCTCTCTCTCTTTTCCTCACCCTTCCTTTTTCTTTAAAACCAATAAAAACATTTTTCTAATTTGCTCAAATAATTCTTTTGCTAAAAAGGCATACTTTTGGGTGGTACGTTCCACTATCCTCCAACTGAGCATTAGGTGATATTGAAGGATAGCATATTATGATACCCCAAAATATACCACTTTGGTTAATTTGAACTAAGGCACTTAAAAAATAGCCAATGCAGAGAGAGACTTTCTCTTAACTCCCCTTATCTACCTAAAGACAAATCTTCCAAAAGGAACTGAAATGCATAGATCCCCCTGTGGAGAGTTTTATCAACATGAGAAGATTGGCTCTTATCACAGGAGAGGAGACTAGACAAACTTTGTCACAAACTATGGCACACTCCCATCTAAGGGCTCAGTCATCTTTTCTAAAAGTCATTTGCTCCCCGCTAGGAAGCCTACATCCCTTCTCTGCTTTGCCAACTAAGATGATATTTAACACAGAATTCTAAGCCACCTCTAAAGCTACCCACTTTCGCTGTCCCTCCCCCAGGTATACTTGGGTTATGCATGTAAGGTCTTATAAGAACTTTACTATGCTAAACACACCCTACACTTGAATTTTTGCAGCTTGGGCCCTATAATTGCTTACAAGGCTTACCTTTGCCCTTTAGGGCTCTGAAACCACTTGCAAAGCAAGCAGAACCCTGTGCTGATTGAACTGTTTCATAAATTGTGGCTCCTGTATGGTTGATAAGCAATACCCTTTAGTGCAACTGCTCAACCAGAAGCCTTTGTTCTGTGAGTCTGAACTGCATCTAGGATGTTGATAAATGCTTAATCATATATTACCCATTGTTCTTATCACTGAAAGTTCAGTCGTCCCCACCAATCAGGAAATGAATTATGTAAGTTTATAACCTTGTTTCCTAGCAACCCCTCTCTCAAAACCCCTGTTCTCCATCCACCACCACCCCCTCTTCAGAGAGTGTCTTTGATTCGTATCGAGGGCTATGTAGTTCTCTGATTTGCAAAACATAAGAAGAAAAAAACTCTTTTAATTTATTTTGGAAATTTTGTTAATACATGTTAATGAACTTATGAAAGTAAGTAGGGTAAGAAAGACATCTGACAGGCCAAACTCTGAACATATTTTATATAGATGTACAAAATTCTCCAGTTCCTTTAATAACCACTTATTCAATTGTGGAAAAGGTGGAATTCACGCTATTGAGACCATTTTCACTCCGTTGAGAAGATAATTTTGAGCCCATAAAATTAATATTGAAGTTAATTTATTAATACTCAAAGAGTTATATTGAATGGGCTGAGAGTTGAAGTTATCTATGAAGGAATTTAATCATTCTTGTACTTTCTTCACACCACTGAGTTTAAAAGCTTTACTAGCATCTAATAATCTTAGCCATGGAAAATTTAATGCATTTTTTTTTACTTTAAATTATATTCATTGTGAAATGTTTTCATTACACATGGATAAAATTCAACTGGCAAGGAGAGTCATTCATTTCCTGATTGACATGAACAAGTTTGACAATCGGGTGATGACCATAGCTGATGCTATTGCTTTCAGATAAAGCAGCAATCTAATTTCATCTGGAAGCCAATGCACCATTCCAGGATGAGTATCTTAAAACAAGTGATAAGCAAGTGAATTGTATATTGCAAGTATTTCCCAAAAGAAATGGCTCTAAAGGGGCACCTAGTTCTCCAATTTTGTAAACACATATATCTTGTTGCAATTTGACCTTCATCTAAAATTTAACTCCTTAAAGTTAAGAATGGTTTGTTTTCTAACCCCATAGCTTTTAATCTTGGTTGCTCATTGGACTCACATGAAAAATTAAAAAAAAAAAAAAAACCCATCCACATATTGATATCTAATTCCAGGCCCTCTTCCATGCTAATTTAATTGTTCTGGAGTTTAGATTGAGAGCAAGAGTTTTAGATGGGCCCCAGGCAATTCTAATGTACAGACACAGTTGAGAATGTCTGCTGTTTTCTTAATGCTTCTTTGAAAGCTCAGATTTCTTTTCACTTTTTTAACAATTTCCTGAATCCATAAAAACTTTATTAGAATATATCACTGATGTAAGGCAAAAAAAAAAAAAAATACCAGAGGGGATAAAAATAAACAAATAATGCAAGGACAAAAAAAATAAAAATAAAGTAGTTTTATCTAGGTAGTTGGAGAGCAGTTTAGAGAGAAAATTGTTATTTGGACAAAGCAGAACCAATAACTACTTAGTGTGAGAAATGTTGAATCTAAAGGAGTTTGGAATTATTCAGAATACAGTAAAAAGATATTTCTATTTGGTAGATAGGCTATTTCCCATTATTTTTGTTGTTTGGTTGGCCAGTAGGTTTGGTTTTCTTAATGAAGCATTTTGCTGATTCTTCTGGAAGCTGAAAAAAATGTTTTGTTTGGTTAGTTGTTTGTTGGTTGATTTGGGAAGGAGAGAGAAGATTGGAAAATGGCCTTGTATGGCCTCTAGATCAAGTCCTAAGATCTAGAGAGAAATGACCATTAAGCGACTTCTGTTGGATTTAGTTGCTAGAACTTTGAAATATAAATTTCAAGTATCTTCCTTTTCCATGTATAACCACCCCCCATACCCTTTGATTGTCCACATAGGTCTTCTATAATGCTTTCCTAATAATCACTACCACCCATTTTCTATCTTGTGTCAGTGTGGTCTTAAAAAATGAAAGGAGCTGTGTTCATGTTTATAGTGAAATGGAACAACTGGCTATAGCAGAAATGAAACAGAAGTTGGGAATAAAAGATTAGATGATAAATAAAAAGCAGAAATCCTATAGGAACTTCACTGCAATTTTCTGCAGTTATACTGGAAGAAATATTAAGATGCTTTATTTAGAGATCAAAGGAGTCAATAACTTCAGAAAATTTAAGAAATTGAGGAATATATACCTTCATCAAAAGCAGCCTAATTCAAGATAATTCTAAATTTATTACAGTAGAGAATGCTGGTATCACTAAATATCCACGTTTTTTTCTCCTCTTTCTGAGACCACTTCTAAACATTTCCTGCCCTCTCCCCCTTATTTTAGGGTCATATGTTTGGGCTCCTGATAATAGAAAGTGAGCAGATATAATTTAAAGTACTTCCAGGTTTGACTCTAGAACTTCTAGAACTTCTCATATGGTTTTGCGTGTTCTGTTTCTTTACACATTGGTCATATAAAGACAGAGTTTCCAGTGTAGTAATTGAAGAATACTTTAAAGCAGTGTTTCCCAAACTTTTGACATATAAGTACCACTTCTATAATTTTCGTAACGCTGAGTACCCCTCGTACTCATGAGAACGTAGAATTAGGTGTAGCTAAGCACAGTGCAGGAGTGCATATCCCCACCAAACTCTTCCCGTACCCCTGGGGGTATGCGTACCACACTTTGGGAAACACTGCAGTCTAAAGGATGAGGGAGCCACTAAATGAAGGAATCTAAGTACCTGAATCATTACAGGAAAAGCTGTTCAAAGGATAGGAACATTTATGATGTTAAACCACTGAAATTTGGGGTTTGTTACAGCAACTAGCAGCTACTTTTACTTGGCTTGTCAATATGCTAAGTGACTATCCAAATCCAAATCCAAAGAGTCTCATTCTATATAGTCATTCACAGAAAGAAAGAAAGAAAGAAAGAAAGAAAGAAAGAAAGAAAGAAAGAAAGGAAGGAAGGAAGGAAGGAAGGAAGGAAGGAAGGAAGGAAGGAAGGAAGGAAGGAAGGAAGGACCCTCAAATTTAAAATATAAATTTAAAAGGACTCAATTCCACAATGGAATTAAACTATGAAATGGGCAACAAAAAAAATCTGGAAAGTCTCCAAATGTTTAAAAACTGAATAACACATCTACAAATCCCATGGGTCAAAGAAGAAAATCAAAAGGGAAGTTAGAAACTATTTTGACTAGAATAAAAATGAAAACACAATATTTTAGAATTTGTGGGATGATAATAAAGTTGTACTTAGGAAAATTTATACCTCATTATATTATAATTAGTTTTAGTAGATCTATATCCCATCTCTTCAGTTCTGTTCCTCTTTCATTATTTTATTTCTGCCCACATGAGGATGGAAATTATGATTTTATTTTCTTTGTCTTACTAATTATCATAACTTACCCACTAAATAATCATGTACCGAGAGACTACTGTTGGCCTACAACACCAGCTCAGAGTAGAAGCTTGATAAGTATCTTCTGAATCCATAATGAGAAAATGTTGGCTCAGAGAGAGGGAAACAAAGGAAATGAAGAGAGTTAGCAGTTCCATTGCCCAGATAGCTATGCTAAATCAAAACATTTCATGTTCAGGTTCATTCCACTCATATCTTGATCTTCATTTCCTCTCTTTTAAAAGAGCAAGTCATAGAATTACAAATCTAATCTGGTCCCATCTAATATGCAAATCACCAGCATTTCCAACAAGGTCTTGTCCTGAGTCCTTTCAGTACTTCCAGGGCAACTATCCAATATGTCTGTGAATTTTCTAGATTCACGATAGAACAATGCTTTAGATTTACCTTAGACTGATTTGTATTTCAGTTAAAGATAATGTGAGTATTGGCACTGAGTGGTCTGCCTCCATAGCCAAGAGTTTATAGAAAAGCAAAGCTGTCTTCACTCAGTTACTTCAGTCTCAGAAGAGCAAGGGGCATCCCCAAACCTTCCATTTTGTTCCCTTTGTAACTCATTAGGAAACAACATATTTGGGTACATGACTCTCTATATTAGGGGTGTCGAACTCAATCAGAGAAGGGGCCAAAATCTAAAATCCAGCCTAAATCGCGGGCCGAATGGTTTACTGAACAGTCATAAATTGTCATTGTGATGGAAATGCAGCAGAGTGCAGTGATGACAGCGCGGTGCGGGCCACATTGCAAGGCCTGGCGGGACGGATTTGGCCCGCGGGCCTTGTGTTTGACACATGTGCTCTATATGCTCTTGGTCAGCAGACTCCACGAATGTGCACAATTGCAAGCATATGCCCACATTAACCACTTTCAAAGGTAAAGCAATGCCCAGTTGAAACAGAATTTTTGGACTGGAACCTGGATCGTTTGTCTGCAGGTATCAAAGAATGAATCCAAAGACAGAAAGTGATACAGCAAAGGTGGAGATTTATTGACGAACCAGTACAGACTTCCCCGTGGGGAGGGGCAAAGGGTCCCACTGAGGGCCTTTTCCCCATGGCTTATAAAAGGTACAGATCCTGGTGCCTTGATATCCCCACTGATTGGCCACTATTCCCTTAGACTGGTTACTATAGTATCTCCTGGGGTCAAAGGCCAACCTCACATGGGACATGTGAGGCTCTCCCCCCTTCTTCCATATTGTTTTCCTATTCCCTTTGGGCTTTTTTCTTCTCCTTCTGGATGAAGGGCTTCCTTCTCTTTACTTTGTAAATATAGACCTTTGCTGTTTCCAGCTCCCTCATTCTATGGAAATGTACCTGTTGCAGCTTTTCAGCTTCCCTATTCTATGGAAATTCTAGTAGCCTGGTGCACAAAATTCATGCACAGAGGGGGGGGTCCCTCAGCCCAGCCTGCACCCTCTCCAATCAGGGAACTCTTGGGGGATGTCTGACTGCCCACAGAGATCAGGCCTAAACCAGCAGTCAGACATCCCTCTCACAATCTGGGATCGCTGGCTCTTAACCACTCACCTGCCTGCCAGCCTGATCTCACCCACAACTGCTCATCCCTGCCAGCCTGGTTGCCCCCAACTACCCTTCCCTGTCCACCAATTTGGTTCTGATTGGTCGGTTTCTATGCTAGTCAGCATCTCCAGGCCTATCTTCAGGCCTGATCAGAGAGGCAGGGATGATCAGCAGTCCCCACAGAAGCCTGGAGGGAAACAGAGGTGTGGCTGCTGGTGAAACCCAGAGAGAAAGAGAGGCAATGGCTGATCAACAGCTGCCACGAAGGCTGAGGATCAGACCTTACCTCTCTCTCCGGGCCTCTCTTCAGGCATGATCTGCAGCCCCCTTGGCAGTCAAGGCTGGGTTGCTGCGCCCACACCAGCAGTAGTCAATGCTGGGTCGCCACAGCAACCCAGGCTTATTGAATGAACGTACTTCACCTGATGGTATAAAACACTGAATACTGACAAAAGAGTTTGAGAGCAGGGTTTGATGATTGTGGTCCAACTCAAGTTGACTTCCGATGTTTGGTGAAGCCTTTGGTCGGTCATTACGGATCCTGAGCTTTTTTTGTTTTTTTTTAAATGTTTTTTTAAAATATATTTTATTGGTTTTTTACAGAGAGGAAGAGAGAGGGATAGAGAGTTAGAAACATCAATGAGAGAGAGTCATCGATCAGCTGCCTCTTGCACACCCCCTACTGGGGATGTGCCCACAACCAAGGTACATGCCCTTTACCGGAATCGAACCTAGGACCTTTCGGTCCGCAGTCCGACGCTCTATCCACTGAGCCAAACCAGTTTCGGCACGGATCCTGAGTTTTTATGTATGAGGATACCTTCTGCTACTCTGCACCCCTATGCTTCCTTCCATGGTCCCCTTAATTTCTAAACTTTCCTAAAACCTGTGTTTTTCACCTCCCAAAATTCCTGTTTCACAGTGACCATGAAAAAGTAATTCTGATCACATTCCCACTCCTCCTTTCTTGCCTTAATGAATACCTACCTTTTGAGTTAACCTGCACATGATTCCTACTCATTTTCCTTGACCATTTTAGTGGACTCTGCTCAGACTCCTGCAGTTCCATTACACCTCTCTCCTGACTATAGAATTGCACACATTACCTAAGGGTTTATGGAAGAGGAAGATGGTGTTTTGTTTCCATTGCTTCTGATGACTCCTTCCATGTGGACAGCATTTTTGTCTGCATTCCAGATTGAATCTTGCCAAGGTTTTTGAGGAACAATCAACTGTTACTGTTACATCCTATTCTGGAAACTTAAAGGAAAATCTTGATCATGATTTAAGTTTATTTTGGAATCTAATTTTCTAAGACACATTACTTGAGTTGGACCACTATCATCAAACCCTGCTCTCAAACTCTTTTGTCAGTATTCAAATTTTGTCAGGTGAAGCATGTTCATTCAATAAACCTTTTGTGCTCCATATCTAGTTACCTAATATTTTAAATTGCATAATAAGATCAGCCCTCTTCTTCAAAGGCAGCGTGTGAATCTTGCTAGTTCTCATTAGAACACAATAAACCCTACCATTAATATAACACTTTAGAACTCTGGGGTAAAACTAACACCTTATATTTAGAATGACAAGTTAATAATCACTGCCATCTGCAGGCAACAACAAAAAAATCTCTGGTTTGTAGCAACTTGTTTGATCAAAGGCAATTTCAAATGAACAAAATAATTATATTTCCAGGAAACAATGCACTGACAGATAAAAACAGACTTGGTTATTTCCTGCTGTCCACATTTGCATTGGAACAAACAGCACCTAGAGCAAACAGAAGAATAATATTGAGCTAAAGCAGTTGTGTTGGCAACACTGAGGTTACAAACTCTATTGGAGAATCCTATATAATAAAAGCATAGTATGCAAATTGTCCCCTCACAGGGAGTTCCTCCAGGAGTTTGACCAGGGGGCAGGGCCAGCCAGGGAAAGGGAGGGAGTACCCTGCAGCTGACAGCCATTAAGGACCCTACCAGTGCACAAATTTAGCCCTGGCCAGTATGCCTCAGTGGTTAAGAGTGTCAACCTGCCCACTGAAGGGTCTCCAGTTCCCCAGTCAAGGGCATGTACCTTGTTTGCAGGTCCAATCACATTGCATGCAGGAGGCAACAAATTGATGTATCTCTTTCATTTTAATGTTTCTCTCTGTCTCTCTTTCTCTCCTTTTCTTCTTTCAATTCTCTCTAAAAATCAATAGAAAAAAATATCCTTGGGAGAGGATTAGCAAAACAAAACAAAAAAAAATCGCATAAAAATAATCTTTAAATCATCATTTTTATAGTCACAAAGTAGATACAATTTACATTTTTCAAGAGTATGAAAGTTAGATTAATATGTAGAAAATAAATGATTATGAATTAAAAATAATGTCTTTGTAAAATAGACTATCATTAAGGGAACAAAGGAGGATGCATATGCCTAATACCCTTTTTGTAAAAACATATAAGTGTGTGTATGAGTTTGAGAGAGAGAGAGAGATGCAGAGAGAGAGAAAGAGACTGATTATCTCTTGCTGAGAGAGACTATCTTGTTTTTCTTTGCAAACTCAAAACTAGCATGGTGCCTAGAACACAGAGTGTGTTTCATGAGTGTGCCAAGTCAATCACATATAAAAATGAAAGATTCATATTGCTTATTGGGACTAAGATTAATGTTTATTGTTGTTTTTCTCTTTGGCTTTTTTTTCTGGGTTTTATTCAATGAATGTGTGTTACTTTTGTATTTAAAAAAAAGTGAAAATCATAGAGAAAGCTGTCTCTTAGCTATAATTTGAACTAATGTAAGTGCCTACTCACCTGCTTGGGGGAGGGAGGGGAGGTTGTCTCCCTTTCCCCAACCCCCCATATTTCAGAAGTAAGGCAGTAGCTTCTGAATCACACACATTACATGGGAAACAGGGACAGATAACTGGGCTGAAGAACCTGGGAGAATGAGGACAAAGTTCTAGTATTCTAACTGAAATGGCGCAAGCAAAGTAGACCAGTTGTTAGGTTCTTTGATTTTTATGTTTGCTTTGGTTCAGATTTGAAGGTTAATTTTATAACTATAATTTGAGGAACAGTTTAGCTGCTTTTAAAAAGTTGTGACATTTCCAACTCCATTTACACTTATTTCCTTAGATTGACCTAGTACGGCAAACAAGCCAGAGCGCCACCTTGTGGCAGCTGACTTACCACGCACATGGTTCTATCTAGGGTACTGGAAGGAACTTTATTCAAGAAGTATTATTTCCTCTGGCCCAACATACCTTAACAGCTTCAGGGCACGGAATTGCAAACACTCCTTCCTACCTAGGAGTTTAGATTTCTGAAATGTGAGGGCGCAGGTGAGCCCAGGAAAGATATCCTCCTGGATTGCTTTTCTCTCTACTATATACTACCAAATATAAGTGCTGGTGCGGATGTGGAGGAAAAGGAACCCTCATGCACTGCTGGTGGGAATGCAGACTGGTGCAGCCTCTGTGGAAAACAGTATGGAGTTTCCTCAAAATATTTAAAATGAAACTCCTATTTGACCCAGTAATGCCACTTCTAGGAATATATCCCAAGAAATCAGAAACACCAATCAGAAAGGATATGTGCACCCTTATGTTCATAGCAGCACAATTTATAATAGTTAAGATTTGGAAACAGCTTAAGTGCCCATCAGAAGATGAGTGGATTAAAAAACTGTGGTACATCTACACAATGGAATACTATAAATACTACACTGCTACAAAAAAGAAAGAACACTTACCATTTGCAACAGCATGGATGGACCTGGAGAGCATTCTGCTTAGTGAAATAAGCCAGTCAGAGGAAGCTAAATATCCCATGATCTCACTTATTTGTGGAATGTAATGAACATAAACTGATGAACAAAAATATATACAGAGACATAGAAACATCAAACAGACCATCAAACCTTGGAGAAGGGCAGGAAAGGGTGTGTGAGGGTGGGGGAAAGAGATCAACCAAAGGACTTGTATGCAAAGCATAATTAATGGACACAGTTAGTAGGGGGATGAGGGCATGTGCTGAGGGATGGGAGTGGCCAGGGAAAGGTTAAATGGGGGATAAAGGAGACATATGTAATACTTTAAACAATATAGGATTTAAAAAATGTGCAGAACCCCAGAAACCCTGTCACGTTACCCAATAATGAACCATTTTCTTTTCCATTGTGTTTTCTTCTCATTTCCTGAAGCAGAACAACCACAGATCCAGGGTTCTTCCCTGCCCCTTCACTTTCCTGCTCCAGAACTTCTAGCATTGCCACAAAAACCTTCACTGGTGAGCTCAACCTGACAAAGTATACATTTAATGGACATAGGTTACAACTTTGTTAGTAAGAACTAAAGAAGGCATTTCTTATACGAGATAATGGTCATTGTCATTGGAGCTCAGCAAATTTCTATAGGTTATTTATCTGTAAAGAAAAATCACCTTGCTATTATAGAAATCTTTTTTGTGGTACCCATTATAATCAATAGACAATTCCAATGGCCAAGAGTTGAGCATCTCTTTTACTTTCTAGGCTGCTTGTACATTTCATTCCTTCCATAAAATTGGGATGACAGCAATAGTGGGCACCTTTCAGAATTGTTACAGCAACCTATGGTCTTGGATCAGTGGGTCGTCACAACACATGTTAGCGGGTTTATGTGTAAACAGAGTGCTCAGTACACAATCCTATCTTGATGGTGGGTTAGAATAAGTTGAAATGAGTCCAGGCTAACTAGAGTGGGTGATTACAAAAATGACAGTTTATGTATATATGTTTTTTCATTTGGAAGGCAAATAAAAACAGATTTGGGGGTATGCCTATTCCTTCTTGCCTTTTAGAATATAAGAGATCTTACCTTTTAAGGATACACTTTGTACAGGTATATTTATAAGGGTGGATCAAAGAGGAGGCACATAGCCCAGCCAGCATGGCTCAGTGGTTGAGCATGGACCTATGAACCAGGAGGTCATGGTTCAATACCCTGTCAGGGCACATGCTGGGATTGTGGAATTGATCCCCAGTATGGGGTGTGCAGGAGGCAGTCAATCAATAATTATCTCTCATAATTGATATTTCTATCTCTTTCTCCCTCTCCCTTCCTCTCTGAAATCAATACAAATATAAATTTTCTTTTAAATGAGGAGGGAGATAAAAGGTTCAGGGGGAAAAATACAACCCATATGTTGCTAGCAAGTAAAAAGTACTTACTAATTACCTATAGCAAATCATAGAGCTTCTGTGCTCAGATTTATTTTATGAAATGAACAAAACATTTCTCCAATTTGGCATAAAATAGTTTGTCCACACCATGATTTTGAAAAATGCATAAAATTGCCTGAAGACAAAAATCATGTGTCATGACTGCCACCTTGTGGTTTTATGTATATTAGCCCTCAGACATCAAATAAATATTTTACATTGCAACAACCAAGTTCTTACATACACGAAGAGTTTGTGTATGTCTTTCCCCCCTAGCATTGTTAAAAATTCTCCAAGTTTCAAAGAGAGCTATGAATTAATTTATTTTCATCCACTTACTGGCTAGCAATGGCCTAAAATATGGTAAAAATTCAAAAAAGATAAATTCTAAGTCACATCAGTCTAAATTATACATGTGATGTTTACTTATATGTTCGTTACAAAATTTAAAAATTTAAAATTATCATACTCAATTAAACATTCTAAGCAGCTTATGAATTACCTATAAAATGGAACATATATTCCCATTAAAACACAGAATTAGAAATTATTTTAATTCTTTTTAAAGTACATAATTATATTCTATACTCTAATCCTAAGGGTAATAGGATAAGAATTAAGTACAAAGTCTCTAAATGCCTGTAACCTGGGATCAGATACTCTACTCTGATCACTTACTTACTAGCTATATGAACTTGAGCATGCAACATAATACCATTGTGCCACTTTCCTCGTTCATAAAATGTGGATGAGCTCAATAGTACAGACCTCATAAAAGTCAATTATAGTTTTCAGAATAGTCTTTGGTACTTTGGAAAGGTGATCAATGAATGATAGCTCTTATTCTGGGTAACCAAAATCGTGAAGGCGTAAGTCCAACCAGCTATATTGTTAGAAATCAGACTTCCCCATTCAAGGTGTTCCTGATGTCTCCCAAAGGTCTTTCACTTCTGCCAACATACAGATGTCTTGTCTGTGAACTTAGAAAGACAATTTTCTGCTGGAGACCAAGGTGAGAGCCCTCAAAATAACTAGTGAGCAAGGTGTCAGAATTGCTGCCAGCTAGTGCTTGCTATATGTCTCTCATTCTATCCTTTTCAAATAGAAGTACATATATGATGTTGTTGTAATGATCCTATTTCTGCCCTAATATATACATTGAACAGGTGGGAAGAACTTCCCCTCTTAGTTCAGGGAGAGGTGTCACCACCAGACTTCCACATCAAATGGAAGAGGAATACTCTAGAAATACTGATCTGGGGGCTCATGGCCAGGACACAATGGAATCATTAGGTTGCACTCTTGAAAAGGGGATGAGAATAGTTGTGTGTAGGAGAGTGAACTAGTTGGTGAGTGAAGGGTGGATTGGGGCAGTTATTAGAACAGTTCTCCAAATATCTTCTTTTCCTTTCTGGCACAGGCACCCTCAAAATCAGGAGTCATCATGTGACTAGCTTTAGCTCATAAAAAGTGAGAAAAGGTGATGTGTCACCTTGTGTGTGGAAGCTCTGAGTTTCGGTACATGATTCATTTTCTCTGTCCCCTAACTTGCTGGTCATGGAAGTATGTGTCAAGATTGTGCCTCACCCTGTCCTGAAGTGATTATAAACTGCTCAATAATGAGAAGAGCCCATTAGAGATCCAGATGGACTTACAGTTTGAGCAAGAAAACACATTTGTTGTTGTTATTTTCTGAAAATTTGAAATTGTTTTCTCCTCACCATCCAGCCTACCTTATTATAGAAAATGACCACAGTCACTGGAATCCCCTGGGAGGTAACTACTGTCCCTGTCCCTATCCCAAACTCAACCCCAAGGGCCCTTTTCCTTGGTCTGCAAACTCTCTGCATAGACCCAGGCTGGAATGTTATGCTGACAATGGGAAGATGGTCAGGAAAAAGCAGTAAGGCTCTGAAGCCAATCTCTCTGACTAACTGAGTGACTTGGGTTTGCCCAAGTGACTTGTGTAACATAGGGGTAATAGTGCTTACCTGTTCCAGTTACTATATCTGTGTAACTATTATAGTTTGACCCCCAATCATAATCGTGTCAAACAACCATTTGATACGTTCATGGATTTATGAGTCACGAATATGGGTAGGGATGGCTTATCTCTCCTTCCTATGACTGAGCTGGAAGACTCAGACTCAGAAGGAGCTCAAATAACCTGGAGGGTCACTCACTCACATACCTGGTGGCTGATAGCTGTTGGCCAAGTCTTCGGTTGGGGCCCTCACTTACACTCCAACCCTAGCATTGTTCAAGAGTCATCTGTACACTTGACAATTGATGCTGGCCTCTTCGTGTGGGCTAGGCTTCCCTGACAACATGCACCGAGAGAAAGCAGAAGCCAGGTCACCTTCTGTGGCCTAGCCTTGGAAGTTGGTGTTCTTCTCCTGGGCTCTGCCCAGGCTCAAGGATAAGGCAGAAGAGATGGCCTCCTCAGGAGTGGCAAGGCTGTATGTCTATGGAGCCAGAAGAATTGCTGTAGCCACTTTTAGAAAATAAAATCTGCCACACTTCCTCAAATGAGGGTAAACTCACTGACTAAGCATATAAAGTGCTGGTAGGTAGATGCTGGGTGTGATTGGTCCACTGCATGGATTTGCAATCATGGAGCTGCCTCCCTAGGACCCACCCACTCCAAGCATCTGTTACCTCACGCTCCAGACCAAACTAAGGAAACCCCGAGACAGAATGAGGGGCAGCCTCAGCCTTAGGTATTCACACAAGTCTGACTCCAGCAGGACCGGGGTTAGTTCTTTCATATACTTCCCCAAGGAAGAGTTTCCGAAGCTTCGAGGACTTATCTAACCAAGATCATATGCTCACATATGTACAATTGTGCCTTGACAGTAAGGGATCTGCAAGAAAACATTAATAGTTTAAAGCAGTGGTAGGATTTAGGTATTTTGTGTTTTTTCTTTTTAAATTTAATTATTTATTTATATTTTTAACAAACTTCCTGAGTATTTTAAAATTCCCATCCTCTTTAGCAACCATCAGCTTGTTCTCTATATCTATGGGTCTGCTCCTATTTTTGTTTTTTAGATTTTACATGTCAGTGAAAACACATGGTAGTCTTTCTCTTGACTTATTTAACATACCCTCTATGTCCATTCATGTTGTCAGATGGCAAGGTTTCATTCTCTTTTATTGCTGAATTATATATATATATATATATATATATATATATATATATATATATATATATATAATCCATTCCTCTATGAACTGCCATCTATTTATACATTGCTTCCATATCTTAGCTATTACTAGTAATGCTGTAATGAACATAGTATGCATATGTCTTCAAATGAGTGGGGGTTTTTTGTGGTGTGTTTTTCTTTTTTTCTTTTCTTTTCTTTTTTTTCTTATAAATAACCTAGAAGTGGAATTGCTGTATCATATGGCAGCTCTATTTTTATGTTTTGAGGAATCTCCATACTGTTGGAAGTATATCATTCTGTCAAAAACTATCAAGTACTCTTTTTAATCAGTATTAAGGCAAAGTGGGGGGGGGGGGGGAACACCTCTTAAGGGGCACATCATCCACTAGGGTGCTTGGGTGAGGCTGAAAAGGTGGGGCAATATCAGCTAATCACCCTTAGTTTATGCTGAGAGGACTGGGTTATCTGTTGTTAGCAGGGAAACCAACATACCTCTTTACCAAGGTTGGACCGGGCCCAGAAAACAGGCTTGGCCAGAACAAAGCTGTTGAGTCATCCGTACATGCTCCAGTGGCAGTTTCTTCAACCTTTCCATGTTCATTGCAAAAGAAAAGGCTAAGGTTATGCCACATGCCAAAAACTGTGTAGCTCTCATGTGCAGCTTCAGTGAAGTGAGTTGCTACAGTTAAGGATGGCCTGTAGGACGGAGTTGGCTGGAATGAGGACCTCCACGGTCAAACATGTGGGTGGTATCTAAATATGCCAAATCCCATAGTCATTAAAGTTTAAAATCTGGAGTCAAACTCCAATCCTCAAACACTGCCAGTTTGTGGTATATGGCATATCTTAATCTTGCAGGGCACAGCTGACCATTGAACATGGGTTTGAACTGTACAGGTCTACTTACATATGGATTTCTTTCTTATTTTTTCCAACAAATACTATAAGTGTATTTTTTCTTCTTTAGGATTTTAATATTTTCTTTTTCCTAGCTTACTTTATTGTAAGAAACCAGTATATGATACACATAATATGCATACAAAATATTTTTTAATCAGTTGTTATTGGTAAGGCTTCCTATCAACAGTAGCCTATTAGTAATTAAAATTGGAGAGGGGGGTGGGAGTCAAAAGTTCAATGTATAATAGATTTTCAACTGTACAGGGGCTTGTCACCCTTAACCCTAGCCTTGTTCAATAGTCATCTGTACACTGGACAATTGATGCTGGGTGACATCCACAGAGCCCAAGGAGGCCTCATCCAATCCAGGTACTTGTTGCCAAATAAAAAAGGATTCAAGGGCATAACAGAAGGATTTGGCAAAGCACAGTAAATTTATTAAAGCGATAGAATGCACTGGAGAAGTGAGAGCAGGCAACCACAGAGAATTGGATGCCCTGATGGGATCTGTATGGAAGGTTTTTATTAAATGTGGGCAGTCACCCCCTTCCCAATGCCCACTGTTGGAGTGACTGCTGATGCCACTCATCCTTATCTTCTCTTTAAATAGCATTTTTTTTTTTTTTTTCCTCCTGATTATAGGAGAGTGTGGAGGGGAAAGCAGGAGGTGGGGGGGAAAACAGGTGGTCAGTGAATGGAGCGCCTGTGAAGTCCCAGCTAAGAGGGAGAAGGGGAGGGAGGGAGCTCTAGGCCTTTGTTCCCTAGTCTAACTTTCCTGCCTCAGAATCACTACCAGCCAAGTTTCCCAAGCATTCTTGAGGTCACTTAGCTTGGCTGTGTGAGGTTGTACCATGCATACACCTGGAACCAAATCATGCTAGCTTTAAGCAATTCAAGCACTGCAAATACATTAAGAGCCAGCCAATCTTAATTAGTGACATTTCTTCAGCTTCCTAGAGACATTTTAAAATTTTAAGTAAGTCTATAGCTAGCCTCAGACTCCATCCTCCAACTTACCAGAGAAATCCCTGGTCTCTTCACTCTTCCCATCAAGCATTCTTACATTTACCTGTGTGCTACCAGTTTCCTCTTCAAATTTCTAATAACTAAATTCATCTTCAACATATTTCAAAATATTGTCCCTACACAACTGTTAAGCATTCCAATGAAAATCCTCTACCTGTTCATTGGCCGTGAAGGGAACAGAATTTGCACCACCCCAAAATATACCTCTTTGGGGAAATTGATTATTTTGGATTAATTTTCATCAAGAGCAGACTTGGGAGAAAGCTCTGAACATCAACTAGAAGCTACTCTTGGTCAAAGGACATTTCTATGTTTGAGGGCATCTCCCTCACTGCACTGCCCCTTCACCATCAAAGACGACTTATCCACATACCAATCTAACCCTGGTTTGAGGTGCTTTTCCTGGTAACCTCCTGTTCTCTCCATCCCCAACATCTTTTGTCTTCAGCGGAAGTTGGTATTTAAGGTGATGGCTTCGGAAATGCCAAGTTACTCAGTTGTCCTGGGTCTCTCCCTTATATACAAAAGGTATGTTTTTAAACTTTGCTTTTTCTTCTCCTAGCCTGTCATATTCATTTGATTATAAGAAGAATAGAGGATAATTCTTTCTCCCAAAAATGTTTCCTTCTTATACTTTCCCCTCCTGGGTTCGGAATGCTTTTTCCTTTTATGGGAAATGCTTGCCTTGGGTTATTCCTCTAGAACAGAGCTTGGCAAACTGGCCCATGAATACTACCAACCTATT
This sequence comes from Pipistrellus kuhlii, assembly GCF_014108245.1. Lineage (NCBI taxonomy): Eukaryota > Metazoa > Chordata > Mammalia > Chiroptera > Vespertilionidae > Pipistrellus > Pipistrellus kuhlii. Next base: position 35,388,957 of record NW_023425405.1, on the reverse strand, counting down.
TTTTTTTTTTTTTTAGTTTTAATAGAACACGGCCCTGCCCATGTCTTTGCACACTGCCTATGGATGCTTCTGCGCTACAATGGCCGAGTTAAACAGTTCCAACAGAGGTCTACAAAGCCTAAAAGATTGACTATCTGGCCTTTAGCAGACAAAGCTTGCTGACGCTTGACCAAGAACAAGAATCCTGATAAAGTAGTCAGGAAGACATGAGTGGAGTAGGAATGATAAGCCAGGGATGGAAGATCACCAGGGTGGAAAACCTCCGGTACTTAGCAATGGGCAGAACAGAGAGGACAAGTATTGTAGGGTGGGACCTCACTCCCAGGATGCCATTTCCTCCCCTAGCATGTGGGTTAGACCCTGATCTTTCATATTGTTGGTCATGCAGTTCAGACCCTTCCCTAACCTTTCCTGCCCTTGCATGTCACTAGTCACACAGCAGAGCCCCTTAGAGGAGAAGCAAGGGGGCCGAAGAAAAGCCTCGGACACTTCCCATCCAAGCCCTGGCATAGCCACTCCCTTCAGCATTAAGCGCTCAAGGCAATGAGGTTTGGGTCCACATCAAATAATCTCAGGAGCAAAGCTTCAGGTCTATTGACCACACGGAGACAGTTTCGTCAAACTAGAGATCACATCTAAGCTTCAGTTCTGTTTCAGATCCAGGCCCAGAAAGGCAGTAAGTCATGTGGGGTTGGGAGGGAGGGGCGTGCGCAACACCATGTCTGAATCAAGACTGGCTGCAATGACTACTGATCCCCTACACGAGCACCGACCAATCAGTAGAGACCACAACACTAGAAGGACATACTTGGAACTTTAATGAAAATTTTATTGAGAGCCTCCCCTGAAATCTCCCTAACATCCATTTGGAAAACAGATAAAGCCCCGTAAGACAAACAACCCAGTGCACTTCTTCCCCTGCTCTCAATCCCACACCTATCTTTCCCTTTCTTCCCTCAAGGCGCATGCCTTTGCTTTCTTTATACTAAGCAATCAGTGCCCTTCTTCTGCCTCTGTAACTGATTTCCTGAGCCCACGTGGCCCCAGCTGGCTCATTTCTACCTCTATGACTTTATAAATGAACTTCTGCTTGTATTTGAGATGACGTGGCTCTGAAGTCTTTCTTAGCCAAACTTAAGGACCAGTGTCTAACATCTCGTGCTGTTCAGCATCAAGTTTCAGAAGACACACGGCACTGGCACAACAACAACAATCCAAATTACTATCTTAGAAAACAGAGCTGGCCGGGACCGGTTTGGCTCAGTGGATAGAGCGTCGGCCTGCGGACTGAAAGGTCCTGGGTTCGATTCCGGGCAAGGGCATGTACCTTGGTTGCGGGCACATCCCCCGTGGAGGTGTGCAAGAGGCAGCTGATCAATGATTCTCTCTCATCGATGTTTCTAACTCTCTATCCCTCTCTCTTCCTCTCTGTGAAAAATCAATAAAATATATTTTTAAAAAACAAATTAAAAAAACCAGAGCTGTCCTCTTGCAAAGGACTAACTCCTCCAGAGTCAGCCTATCCAGTTGTCAGGATGCAGAAAGAACTGAGGGAGGGAAGTCTGACCGGTGAAGACTGGAAGGAGGACCCGTGGGCAAGGACAAAGCAACCTTGCCAGGAGGGTGCTTGTGCATTCTCACAGCAAACACCAGGCTGTCCCCCCAACTTTCCTCTCTACCTTACTGTGATGTAGTAAAGGCTGCTCAGTTCCTTGTCACCGCTAATGAAAGAACAGTATGAATATAAATGAACGTGGCAATGTTTTACATTTAAGACTTTTATTTTTTTCACCGCCTGGGTAGATGAAGCTTGATGCTACCCCTTTGGCCCCCAAGTCCTCTACCCTTCACAATAAGGACATTTACTCTATGGCTTAGAAAGTGCCTACGCTTTGGCGTCTGACTTGTAATGGGTCAGGGTGCGTGCAGAAGGGTCGGTGGCATTAATCCACCTGGGCATCCAGTAGTGGGTCAGCCAGTCAGCCCGGCCTGGGTAGTGGTGTTCAAAGATTTGACGGTAGTAGTAGCCTTCTTTCGTTTTAGGAGTGTTGAAGGGAAACTTCTGGGCTGCAGCTGCCATCATTGCATCATCAACCTGTAAGAATGAGAGTATAAAACCAAAATGTTGTGTTTTGTTTTTTTTAAATGGCACAGAAATACATGTATTTAATTTGGCTTCATAAAACCAAAAGAGAAAAGAAAGATATGAAAAGGCTTGACTGTAAATATGGCCGGAGACCTTCTGCATCATCCATCTCTTAGAAAGTGTTAAATACCACAAAATGTATAGCTGTGGAACTTTTAAAGAATATTCAGATTTGTATTTCTAATCTCTGATGGTTGTGTTTTATTCATTTATATCTTATAATGTCTGGCGCTCAGCAGGGGCCCAGAGAGGTGTTAAATGAAGGTCAGTGACGATTGGTTAAGTCTCTTCTCTCTTTTAACATGAGATGCCACTTTATAATCCTGTGTGCTAGTCAATTCTTAAAAAAAAGAGGAACTCTCTCCTACAGATAAAAAACATTGAAACTAAGCACAAGATAAACTCTATACCCAAATTGTCCTATTCCAGAAAATACTTTTAAAAGCATCCTACCTGATGTTCAATATGTTCCTGTAAAATCCTAAACCAGGAATTCTTAACTGAGGTGATGCCGTCACTGAAGGCTTCTTTCGGTCGCCAGAGAATCTCTTTCGGTAGCAGGTTGGAGTCCTCAAATGCCTCTCTCAGGAGGTGCTTTTCTATTCCGTTCTGACATGAGAACAAAAGGAGCATCAGGAAAAGCTCCAGATACAACCAACACCACTGGCCAGTTTTTATCCTGAACTGATATGCCTACCTTGGGAATTCTCATATCAGGAGGCAGAGACAAGTAATAGGAGCAAAACCGATGGTCCAGGAATGGGACTCTCAACTCAAGGCTTAAAGGGGAAGAGAAGAGATCCAAGTCAAGATGGATATTTAGTGCCTGTCCGTTTAGATCCTGGTTTAGAGTTTCCTAGCAATTCTACCAGCCTCTAAGTATTGTTAAGATTATAATGTCATTTTTTCAACCCTCCTATTGCCCTGTAAGAAGGCATGAATACATATGTATTACCTCATCTAGGGAGTGAAACAAGCAGTTTGAGTAGAATTACTTTTACTTTCCCTCTGTGAACAAGTGAACACCTATCTCAAAAAAACAGAGAAAGAATCATGAGTGGCATGGATGATTAAGAACATCCTTTTTGCCCTAACTGGTGTGGCTCAGTAGATAGAGTTGGCCTGAGGATGAAGGGTCCCAGGTTGGATTCCGGTCAAGGGCATGTATCTTGGTTGTGGGTACATCCCCAGTAGGAGTGCAGGAGGCAGCTGATCCATGTTTCTTTCTCATCGATGTTTTTAACTCTTTAACCCTCTCCCTTCCTCTCTGTAAAAATCAATAAAATATATTTTTTTAAATGGGATTACTTTCTTAAAAAAAAAAATAAGAAGAAGAAAAAGAAAAGAACATCCTTTGCTTGGATCTTTCAGACTCAAAAGTTTTTCTGGGTGAGACCATTTCTTGTCCTATTAAAAGCTGTAATGATAATTAAAATTTTTTTGCTCAACTGATTGAAAATTTATATACAAGATTCAGTATAAACCAATGTTCCACTTTCCTCACAGGGGTATCATTTGCATCCCGAATCCTGGTGACTGATGAGGACAAATGGATAAGACCATAACCAGATTCAGTTCATTGCCAACCTCCATAAGTTAACAGTATTACTCTCTAATCTAAGTGTGATTGGTAGAAGCAACAGAAACATTTAATGTTGGTTATTTATCATGTATAGCAAGTGTCTTCAACTCTCCAACATGACCAGCTAAAAAGTGAAACTTTATAACATAAACTTTTCTAATCCTCACTCAGGGACATGTTTTTATTGTTTTAGAGAGAGAGGAAAGTGGAGTGAGACATTTATGTGAGAAACATCAGTTACCTCCCCCATGCAGGAGATGGAACCCACAAATTAGATATGTGCCCTGATCGGGAATCGAACCTGAAACTTTTTGGAGTACAGAATGATGCTACAACCAACCAGGGAAAAAGTGAAAACTTTAGCCAACAGGAATGATACCATAGAAACCTGGTTTTATGCTCTCATCAAACCTCTTGCATCCTCCTATCCCTATGCAGGATCACCACAGCATCCAGCAGGCAGGTGCTCAGCACCTGTGACAAGGAAGTGTATAATTTTCACTTCCTTCAAGACTTATTGTAAAAGAGCTGCAACTGCCTTCCCTTGCGATTACTCAAATATGAGCAGAATGTTTCTATTTTTGTGAAGGTGGAACTCAGCCTAGAACAACCTGTGAAGGTCCTCTCACATTCCCACAACAGCACTTTGACCTTAGCCTAATTCCTCTGGGGCTAAGAGACAAGTTTCATTTTCTCTATGAAAGTCACCTGGCAACATATAACCAACGGGAAAGAAAAAAGGTCGGCCATCGCACTTTCTGTGCTTGAGGTTAATTTTTAGCATCGCCTCCAAAAACACTGACCTACCCGTGAGCAGCAGTAGTTCGATCAGCGCGGAGGACGTCGAACAGATAGAGCTCCTTCAGCAGCCTCTCGCTCTCCTCCTGGGCCTTCTCTGGAGAAGGAGCCTAGCGTACCAACAACAGCTGACAGTCAGAAAAACACAGACAGATGTGCTTTGAGAAAATAAAAGTTTTGCTTCTTACTCTTACACATACTCCAACTCTAAAGGTGGGTAAGGCAAAAAGCCACAGAGTTTAGGGAAGGGAGGGATGCTCTATAAAACATGTCTCCCTCCAAAGAACAAATACAGTGGGCACACTGTGCAATAACCACAATATCACAGGGGATTAAGAAACTTGATTCCCTGCCTAAAGAATAGGGATTATCTGACATTATTAAGACTTCTTTCTCCTTTCAAGAAAACACAAAGCAGACAGTATCAGATTTCCTCATATACCTCCCAAGGTACTCGAAAGTGTTATTGCTATACTGAAAATAGTGAAATAATTAATACTTTCCTCCCTATTTTTCATTTTTCATGCTTTTCTGAACCTAACACCAATATCCTCCCATTTCTGAATGCTTACCTTGTGAAAATATATATAACCCTGAGTAAGTTCATCTGAGCCTTCTCCAGAGAAGATCACTACACTATCGGTGTTCTTCCGAATGTACTTGGAAATTAAGTACATACCTTAAAGAAGAGACAGAAATTACTATTAATATCAACATAACTCTTCACTAAAAATGTCATTTATTTGGCTTTTGGAAACAACTACAAGTTTTGTTCTTAAGTTAGATTCATCCTTTTTGTATAGTGATACTGGTATGAAACATATGAATTTTTTAAGATATTTGCATCATTGCTCAGTTTAGCAAAATTTTAGGGTGGATATTCTTGGTCTAAAAGCATTAAAATTTTAAAACCTATATGTGAAATTGTGGAATAGTTTGGGCTGTAAAAGCATGAGTTTTAGATTAAGTATACAAAAACAGTAAGAGAGTTAAGGTTTTGGTGGTTTAGTTTTAATTTTTTTAAATACTATCCATCCATCACTTTTCACATATAGTTAAATATTGTTTAATATAAGTTATTAAAAGATGCCCATTGCTTCCTGCTCCATTTCCCTGTAAACCAGTATATTTGTTCTTAACACTTCCCTAGGCAGACTTTTTAAACATTTTTATTAATTGCTTCCCCCTCCAACCCAACGAAGTATTTACACCAGATAAACTGTACAGTATATCTGTTCGTGTATTTTGGCTCCCTTGTGAGAGTCCTATCAGTTTCGGAGTCTCTTAAAAGAGGCATATCTAAGCCGGTACATAGTAGAGGCTCAACAACATTGGATCAGTCTGATTTGAAATATACTTCTGATATTGGTGTGTATCCACCAGATAAAACTAGTATTGCCTGTTACTGATTGATAAGTTGTATGATGAAATATTTATCGGAATATATCTAAAATGAGTATTCCTTACAGAAAACTAGTTACAACATAGACCTATTTCCCTATTTGGCCAAGAAACATTATACAGAGAAATTGGGGAAAGAGGTTGCAGAACAGACATATTTTCTCTTTAGAGAAATATAAACAGTGATACTATAAGTGTGGAAGTTTAATTACATATTTGTTGTCCCTCTCACTCCAAAAAATTCAGGGAATTCCTAAATGATCTTGTCTTAGACAATTGGTGACTATTTCCATTCATTCTGGAATATGCTCTGTAAACTGTTGCTTGAAATAATATTCTTAAAACTTATAGTTTTTCAGAATTAAGTCTTTTAGATATTATAAAATACCTTACCCACTGACGCACGAACTGTTGTAATGTCATAAGTTTCCAAGGAAAATATGACTTCATCCAGGGCCTGAATACCTTCCTCATGGTTAAAGAGGACTTCATGGTGTTCACTCCCAATATGATTTGCCACCTGATCATATAAAGAAATACCCACACACTTGTTATTTAAAGAAAAGAACTGCCCTTGGAAATGAAACTTGACTCTAGTGTACAATGTCTTATAAACTAACAATAGCAGAAAACTATTGGCAAAATAAGGGGAAAGGGCTCAGGAGACCCCCACAATATGGGGAAGTGGTTCTCCAGACCTCCACATAGAAGTCCCACCTACTCAAGTTCCCTTGCCTCCCCCGGTCCCTCCTCTCCACTTAACCGCCAAGAGTAGAACTCCCATCAGCCTTTCACTACCAGATTCCAACCTAACAGTGAGAGGCTTCCAGTTAGCATCCCATTCCACCGCCCCAAACACAAATCTACTTTACCTAAGCTACCTCATCTCTCCCTAGCCCAGCATGGTCCTACTCTAACCTTGGCCATCTTTTGGCCCTCCTGCAATGACTCATTTTATACCCAGGTTGTTATGCCTAAATGAAATGGCCCCTCCCCTTATTCTATTTTCTTTGGCTATTTTGGATTCTTTCATCATTAATAAATTTGCTTTGGGACTGCTCTCTAGCTCTTTACCAATCATTCTATGTCAGTTTTTCCAGATTAGGAATGAGGTCTCCTGCACACTGAATGTGTACTACATCACCTTTACCCATAGTCCTAAACATACTATTTTATGAAAACAAACAAACAAACAAACAAACAAAAGACTCAAGCCCTGGCTGGTGTGGTTTAATTGGTTGGGCGTCATCTCATGTACCAAAAGATTGCTGGTTTAATTCCCAGTCACAGCACATGCCCACATTATAAATTCAATCCCCAGTAGGGAGCTTGTAGGAGGCAGCCAATCAATATTGTTCTCACATCAATGTTTCTCTCTCTCTCTCTCTCTCTCTCTCTCTCTCTCTCTCTCTCTCTCTCTCTCTCAGGAGGCAGCCAATCAATATTGTTCTCACATCAATGTTTCTCTCTCTCTCTCTCTCTCTCTCAGGAGGCAGCCAATCAATATTGTTCTCACATCAATGTTTCTCTCTCTCTCTCTCTCTCTCTCTCTCTCTAAAAATCTTAAAAAAATAACAGCTAACATTCACCAAGTACTTACTACATGCTAGGCTCTACCCTGTGCACTTTTTGTGAATTACATAATTTTCACCTCCAAAACTATCCTGTAGTAGATACTATTACTGCCATTACATAAGGGAGGAACTTCCAGGTGGAGCTAGGATTTGAAATGAGCGATCAGGCTCCTAAGCCTGAAGGCCTAACCACTTTCGAAAGGAGAATGATTATCTTAGGGTTTTTGTGAAAACTGCATTGATCATGGTAGGTAAAAGTATCCAGAATACAGTGTACAACATAGTTGAAACTGGCATTTTATTACATTTTAACATAGCTAATGCTAAAACAATTAACCAGAGTTAATAAGGCGGAAGTACAGGATCATCATTACTGACTTTCTTTTCATTCTAGTAACAGGCAGAGGTAGTGTCTTACCTTTCTGGCAGCTAGTAAATCAGGACTGTCTTCCATGCCAATTGCGAATGTCTGGAAAGGGTACCGGACTTGGGCCTCCTTTAGCTGCTTCAACAGGGTGGCAGCAACCAAACTGGAGTCCAAGCCCCCTACGAGCAAGACGACAGGTGTACTGGTCAGGCATGGGCCGTGCACTGATGGGGGCAGATGACTTGCATTCAAATTAAGCACCAAGATTGGAGTTTTATCATTTAAAATCCCTGACTTTTATAAACTGAAAGCCATCTTGAATAAGAGAAAAATCTAACATAGGCAGTGATCATGGTAACAGTATTTGAATTGGTTCAATAATCATTACACACAACTCTAAAAAAAAATGTTTACTCACTCATCCCAACAATAATTATAGTGTAACTTTAAGTTGCTAAATAACCAGAAATATAAAATGCAGCTTAGAAAAACTGCTTCTCCATTCTATAATGAAGAAAAGATTAAGTCATAAAGTAAATATTTTATAGGCAAAACCTCAGGGATAGCTAACAAATCCTTTAACTTAAAACAAATACATGATAAATATAACTAGTTGTTGTTGTTTTCCAACGGGTCTTCACCTGATAAAAGACAGCCGATCCTTCTGTCTGTCATCAAACGTTTCCTAATGGCATTGTCAAAAAGGATTCGGAGGTTGCTCTTCACGGTTTCTATCTCAAAACCTGCAAACACATAAAGTAAGTGAAGCAGCGCCAGACACGCTCAGGCTGAGTTACTTGCTGAGAAGATGTTTACAGTCATCGACATCTATCCTGGCAGCATTTGCTCAACAGTGGAGTCTGTCAGACCCCACTGTGCACCTCCAAATTAAACAGGAAATAGTCATCAATAGGAAACCATCAGTGATACATGAGACTAATCCTCCTTTGGGAGAGAGGTGGGGAATGGGTAGGTGGGGTTTGCTTTATTACCTGGGGACAGTTTCTCCACGCTGTCATAGAGGGCGTGTAGAGGCTCATCTCTGCAGTGGTGATATTTAACCATTTCCACCGATGCAACTTTGCCATTTGGTTTTAAATCCAAAACCTCATAGTGTCCTGGGAGAAAAGGCTCCACTTTTAAAAAGGGAGCTGTGGAGTGCTTCAAGTTAACAAGACCTACAAATTCAAAAGGACAACTTTATTTGAATTAGCACACTTCAGTCACTTTCATGATTACTGAATATCCTTTAAATTCCTATTTGTTTTTCCTCTTTTAAAAAAAAAATATATATTTTATTAATTTTTTTACAGAGAGGAAGGGAGAGGGATAGAGAGCTTGAAACATCGATGAGAGAGAAACATGGATCAGCTGCCTCTTGCACACCTCCTACTGGGGTTGTGCCCACAACCAAGGTACATGCCCTTGACTGGAATCGAACCTAGGGCCTTTCAGTCTGCAGACCAACACTCTATCCACTGAGCCAAACCGGTTTCAGCTGTTTTCCCTTTTTACAAATGCATGTCCATTGCAGGAGCAAAATGAAGTGAGTTTTTGGGAAGTCATTCTAAAAATGATGAGAAATAAACTGTTGCAGTACCCTGGCTGAGATCATTCGGTCTGGAAAAGGGTTATGAAGGATGTAAAATGTGAGTCAGAAAATTTCAAGGGATAAATTGAATTTAAGATTATAATTCTATATTATATCAAGTTATCAGTTCTCCACTGCCCAAAGGAGACACAGTGGAGGTCTGCTTTTCCCTGTGTTCTCCTTATAGAAGTTTCCTAATAGTACTTAATATGTATACTTCTTCTGTGCCATTTGAAATGCCTGAAAGTAGACCAATTCAGACATCTCTTAGTACCCACACTGTGACTAGTATTCTAAGGACCCTTTTATTGATCTCATTATTCTTGCTTCAGCCAATATTAAATCTAGAAACTAAGTGAGAAAGGACTTGAAATAAAGCAAAAAAAGGCATGCAGGCAGGCCAGATTTTAGGATGCTACCACTGTCCAGGTAAGAGATTAAAGATGACTATTGCCCTGGCTGGTGTTGCTCAAAGGTTAGAGCACTGGCTCTAAGACCAAGGGGTCTTGGGTTTGATTTCTGGTCAAAGGTACGTACTTCGGTTGCAGATTCCCCAGCCCTGGTGGGGGTACATGTAGGAGATAACCAATCGTTGTATCTCTCTCATGTTGATGTTTCTATCTCTCTCTTCCTCTCCTCCCTCCTTTCCATTCTCTCTGGAGATCAATGGGGGGGGGGAAAAATCCTCATTTTTGCATATTAATCATATATTCTGTAACCTTAATGAACATAATGGAAGGAATATATAGGGTGGGGAAAAACTAGGTTTACAATTGTTCATACGAAAAATAATGTAATCCCATATAATAAAAACCCAGCGACCATAACGGCAGAACGACTGCTCGACCAGTCACTATGAGGTGCACTGAGCACCTACCTCTTGGTCCCTTTCCTCAGCCAGCAGGCTCCAACTGCTGATGGCAAATGGGGAACTGGGGTGGCGGCAGGGGATGCGGGCAGCGCCAGGCCAAGGCCCCCACCCCACCGGTCGGTCACCCCACACACAGAGGGCAACCTGTGGTGGGGGTGGGGCTGGCAAGCAGTTGGGAATGGCCGATCCCTTGGTCCCTCCCCCGGCTGTCAGGCCCCCGTCACCGATGGGGAACAGGGAACAGGGAACCAGGGTGGGTGGTGGCAGGGGAAGAGGCTGGCTACTAGCAGCCTGTGAAGATGGCCCCGATTGCAGGCTTGGCCTAGGGACCATACCCTTGTACAATTTCCTGCGTCAAGCCTCTAGTAATTAATTAAGAATAAACCATTTCATGTACTCATAACTGTAAACCTACTTTAGCCCCACCCTTTATGGGAACTCTACTTTCTATTCAATTTCCCTGAAATGTAAAACTGCTCTAAAAAGCAGTCTATTGATTTTTTTTAAATATTAAAAAATCAAATGATCCTCAGCAGGAAAAAAAGGATCAAAGAACTAAACAGACATTTCTCTAATGAAGATATACAAATGGCACACAGACAAGAAAAGATGCTTGATATCACTGTCAACAGGTGAATGCAAACCAAAAGGACAATGAAATAGTACTTCATATGTAGTAGAATGGCTAGAATCAAAGTTAGGAAAAAAGTGTCTGTGAGGATGTGGAAAACTGAAACCATCATATACTGCTGACAGTCTGCCAATTCCTCCAATAATCAAAAAAGAGTTACCACATGACCACAGCAAGTCCACCCCTAAGAATATACCCAAGAGAGATGAAAACATATGTCCAAACAAAAACTTGCACAAATGTTTATAGCATTATTCAAAATAGCCAAAAGGGAGAAACAACCCCCATGTCCACCCACTGACAAATGGATAAACAAAATGTGGTATATCCATGTAACAAAATATTGTTTGGTCGTAAAAAGTAAAAAAAAAAAAGTAAGTACAATACATGCTACTAGATAGACAAATCTTGAAAACATTATGCAAGTGAAAGAAGCCAATCACAAAAGACCACATGGCATGACCCCATTCATCTGAAATGTCCTGAATAGGAAACTCCAGAGAGGTTCAACAATTGATGGATATAGAGGGATGGGGAGTGACAATTAAAGAGTACAAGGTTTCTTTTTTAGATGATAAAAAAATTTTTCTTAAAATTCACAGGAGTTTGGTTGCAGATATTTGTGAATATACTATATAAAAGCTGCTGAATTAGATACTTTAAATGGGTGAGTTGTAAGCTATATGAATTATATTATCAATAAAGCTGTTCTCAGAATGCTAAATAAGTGTTTGCTATAGGTATGGTTTGATTCCACAGAGTAACAATTGCAGGGCCAATCCTAACATTATAATACCAGAGGCCCGGTGCACACATTCATGCACCGGTGGGGCCCCTTGGTGTGGCCTGCGGGAATGGGCCGAAACCGGCAGTCCAATGCCGCCTGCTGCTCCTGCCTGCCACTCCCGCTCATCCCGGCCCTACTGCGCCTGCCACAGGCTGGTGCACAGTCAGTCCCTATCTGAGAGGCTCGTGGTTCTGCAGCTGCGCTCGCCAGCCATGAGCCCTGTGTCTGGCGTCCATAGGTCAGCTGAGTGGCACTCCCTCTGTGGGAGCCCACTGGCCACCAGGGAGCAGCTCCTGCATTGAGCATCTGCCCCCTCATGGTCAGTGTGCATTATAGTGACCGGTCGACCAGTTGTTTAAGCTTTTATATATACATAGATAGATGATAGAGGTAAACTTGCCAAGACTTATGGGATCAAACTATATGCAAAGCATATCAGCACAACAAAAATTAAATGAATTTACTACATAGATTTATACTTCAAGAATTATAGAATTTAAGTGCTAAAAAGGAGAATCCAACCACTTGGTTTAAAAAACACAAGCAAGAGGATCCGTGACTTATTTAGTCAGTCACCTATAAAATTCTGGATTGCCCACTATGGGTTTTGCAAATATGACCTGGGGGGGAGAGACATAAAATTCAGGATAATAATGAAAATCTGTAGAAAAAATATATCATTACCTTTAGCTTCTGAACACACAGCCAAAAATCCATCTTCTGTCATAGCTCTAAACAATGGTCTGACTCCATAGGTATCTCTGCCCAGGAATACTTTCTTATTCGCTGTATCCAGTAAAATAAATGCAAATACCCCATCCAACAGACTAGCAGTTTGCTCAATTCCTCCTTTGTTATAAAGATGAAGGATTATCTCACCATCCACTTTGGTTTGATATTCAAATGCAAAATGTTGTTGCAGCTTAAAGAAATAATAGCAAAATTAAAGTGTTAGAATTCTTCGATTCACTAATAATTTTTTTTTAATTTATTAACTAGAGGCCTGGCACACAAAATCTGTGCACGGGTATGGTCCCTAGGCCTGACCTGTGATCAGGGCCATCCTCCCCAGCTGCTAGCAGCTGGCCCCAGCCCCCCCCCCCCCACCGCCCATCCCCGGTTCCCATTCACCATTGGGCAATCGGAGCCTGCCAGCTGAGGAAAAGGATTGAGAGGTGGTCAGTGCACCTCATAGTGGCTGGTCAAGTGGTTGTTCTGATAATTCTGCCATTACGGTCAATTTGCATAGTACCCTTTTATTATATAGGATTTTTTTCTTTATTAAGATTTTACATATATGTCTTTATTCCCCCTTATTCCTCCCACTCCCCCACTCATGCCCTCACCTCCCTGCTGTCTATGCCCTTTGGTTAGGCTTATCGATATGCATACAAGTCCTTTGGTTGATCTCACTAATAATTTTTTTTAATATATTTTATTGATTTTATACAGAGAGGAAGGGAGAGAGGTAGAGAGTTAGAAACATCGATGAGAGAGAGTCATCGATCAGCAGCCTCTTGCACACCCCCTACTGGGGATATGCCCACAACCAAGGTACATGCCTTTGACCAGAATCGAACCCGGGACCCTTCAGTCCCCAACCAACGCTCTATCCATTGAGCCAAACCGGTCCCGACTCACTAATAATTTTTTAATGCCAAGTTCTTTCAATATTTCTACTCTCAATAGTCATTTCATGCACCTGAGTGGTTTAGAAGAATCATGGCATTCCGTGAAAATTTTAGTTTCATTCTCATAAACAGGATGCGGAGATAATGCACTAGAACAGAAAATGCTTGGAGGTATGGAGGGGTGGGCAAAAGCAGGTTTATAGTTGTTTGTAGGGAAAATAATACAATGATTAATAAATAATAATACAAGAACAAACTCTGTTGCGCATACTCACAACTGCAAACCCACTTTTGGCCACCCCTGCATATATATAAATTAAGCAAATGTGTTGTCCGGTTGCCATGACCCTAAAAATGTATCTTCTACTATTGTGAAATTTTGGTTTCCAAATGTAGTACTGACTGAGTTTCTTCTAGTTCAGCCTAAAAGACCCACCTACGAAAATAGAAAGCAAAAGCACAAACTACTTGGCACAATTCCCTAGCAAATAAATAATAATAGAGACAGTGGTCTAAAACAAAGCTGCAGGTTCCTGGGGGAGGACATCCAGTCCCCCCACTCTGCAGTGGAATTACAGGGACTTCTCACAGATGCACAAAACAACAGCAGAGCTGATTAGAGCGTGTGCTCCAATGGAGCAGCAAAGAGACCATCTCTATCACTGCAGAGTAAGGAAGTTTAAGTTATGCCCATCAAGCCCCCTGGATCTCCATCATCACTGGCAAACTGTTCTCAATTCATGATTTTCGGCTGACAATGGAGAGAAAAAGGTTCCTATAAAATCAGGTGGAAATTCTAGATAAGTTTAAACATTTAAAACATGTTTTTAATTTTCAAAAAGTAAGTCTAGGCTGGCTGGCGTGGCTCAGTGGATGAGCATCGACCTATGAACCAGGAGCAGAGCCAGGCCACATGCTCAGGTTTGCAGGATAGATCCCCAGTGTGGGATGTATAGGAGATAGCCGATCAATGATTCTCATCATTGATGTTTCTATCTCTCTCTCTCTTCCTCTCTGAAATCAATAAAAAAATATCTTAAAAACTTACATTTGTATACATACAGCCTATGAAACATGCTTCACAATCTCATTCACTCTATAAACCTGTGGACCTTCTGTCTCTGAGCCCTCACAGAACACAGTTCAAAACTGGGGGTTGGCCACCTCCAATGTCTACCTCCTGGTTGCCTCTCCCTGTTGTAAGAGACCATCAGAGATGATCTCTGTCACAGGCAGTTGAGGTGTGAAAACGGTCCTCTGCTGACCCTTCTGGACTTAAGAACCTGAGGGATGAGTGACTCCGAAGTATCCAATGATTTTAGCAAGCAGCAGCTTCCCAAATCTTCCCTCCACTACCATGTCATCACGGCTCTTGGGCGTAAACTTTGCGGGTAATTTATGGGTTAACGATTCACAGGTTCCACCTCCCACTCTCCCATAGCTTGCTACCATCTGGAAATCACAGTGCCCTCAGACTTGGCTGCAAGGCCCTGCCGCTCCCTGCAGGGAGAGGGCCTCCTCTATGCCCCAGCCTTCACTCAGATTCCGCCTCTCCTGGCCTCATTCTTCTTCCATTCCCAATACGCCTCAGGCTGCATTTTAGTGGTATTTTCATCAACAACAGGAGGGCTTTGGCGCTCCTGTTGCAGAATACTTTACAAGAGCCTAAGATGTCCATTCTTTAGATAGGTTTCCAGCTGCTCACACTGCATTACCACAGATGACAGATAGAAGCAATGGAACCTACCTCTCTGCTTTTGACAATAATAGAAATATTTTAAAAATACTTAACTTTTTATAACTATTAACAAAACACACAAGGCAGTTCAAGTAAACAAGGAATTTCCTGTCTCATTTAAGGCAAAAGTCAGGCTAATAGTACCATAATACAACCTAGCATTCTTGTGTAGTCGGTACTAATTGGGCTTAAGAAAGGAGTTTTAACGGCTCCCCCTCCTGGACTCCACTAGCATGAAACTCCATTCTTACCTTCCCTATTCACCATGTTGTCTTCAAACACCTAACCCAATGGTCCGCAAACCATGGCTTGCGAGCCACATGTGGCTCTTTGGCCCATTGAGTGAGGTTCTTCCACAAAATACCACATGCGGGTGCGCATGTACAGTGCAACTGAAATTGTGTGGCCCATGCACAGAAGTCGGTTTTCAGCCTGGGCGAGTCTATTTTGAAGAAGTGGCATTAGAACACTCAAGGGACCAAAGACATGTGGCTCACGAGCCGCGGTTTGCCGACCACTGACCTAGACAAATGATGCCTGATATGTATATACTAGGCCCTTAATAAATGTGAAAGGCATTTGATGAGTAACTATGAACACTTTTCAAATGAGAAGTCTGTAATTGAGTGTTCCTATAAACAAACAATGGCAAAAGCTATGATTTAGAGATAAAAAGTAAAAGTCCAAAGGATGGTTAGAATATAAAACCCTACCCAGAAATGATAGGTGTGTAACAAGAAGGCTCAAAAAATACCCAGAGACATGAACCTTGAATGAAATCTGACTCAAAACCAACAAACTAACTAACAATAAAAAACCAAGCTATAAATATGTTCCTGGGAAACTTGGGGAAATATAAACTAGAAGGTATTATGGGTTCTTAGTTTTAATGATAGCATTGGTATTAGGTTGGAGAATGTCCTTATTCTTAAGAGATATATGCTGCATGTTTAGAAGAGTCAATAGTATTTATAATATACTCTAAATACAACAAAAAATAGATGTGTATGTATATAAATATAGAGAAACAGAGATAAAGCAAATATGGCAAAACATTAACAGATATTCAACTGGTTTTCATTGTTCTGTTCCTTTAAAAAAAAAAAATATATATATATATATATATAATATATATATATATTTATTTATTTTTACAGAGAGGAAGGGAGAGAGATAGAGTGTTAGAAACATCAAAGAGAGAGAGACATGGATCAGCTGCCTCCTGTACACTCCCTACTGGGGATGTGCCTGCAACCAAGGTACATGCCCTTGACCGGAATCGAACCTGGGATCCTTCAGTCCGCAGGCCAACACTTTATCCACCGAGCCAAACCAGTTAGGGCTGTTCTGTTCCTTTTAAAATTAAAAGTTGGAAAGAAGGATGACCTTGCAAATTTTAGATTTAATTTTTCTTATGAAACATGAGCCAAATAATTCCAGATTGGAAGGTTCTTAAGTAAATTTAGCTTCCTCAGGTCAGAATTTCCATCCCCTCACCCATTCTCATCCTAAGAGTAAACTTTTACCAGATTAGAAAGCTGTTCCAATTTTAATGGGGTTAAAAGTCCCACTTCTTACATTTAATTGCATCTGGCTACCTTTCTGTCCTTTGTTCTGATTAAGTGAAAGAATGCAGTCACAATAAATATCTTAAGGACAGCATTATAAAAAAGCTACAAGTATGATCACCTCCAAAGTATTAAATCTCAAATCTCTGTGCTCTTAGAATGATATTCCAACTCCATACTATACCAAGTCCTACTTGATCTGGTCCAGCCTGCCTTCCCAACCCTATTGTTTTCTTAAGACAATCTGAGGACAGCTTCCTACCTCGAGGCTTTTACACCTGCTAGTCTCTACAGAAAATGCTCTCCCCAATGCTGGCTGATGCATGTCCACTGCCTCTCAGTTCGAGTGTCAATTTCTCAAGAGACCCCCTCTGACTACCCTATCCCCCATATCCATCAGCCCCATATTCATTTCAGAATGCTGTTAGATGTACAATGACCTTTTTTGTCTGTTCCCTAAATAGAATAAGCTCCTTTACAGTGCAATCCTACCTCTCTTATTTACTATTGAATCCCCAGCATCTAAAACCAAGCCTAGTATAGGCTCTAATTAACCTTTAAATTCAATGATGGGGGGGGGGGGAGGGAGGGGGAAGGGCAGGAGATACTAAGAGTTAAAAAACCTGAATTGTAATTCACATTTTATCTTTTCTGTGTGTGACCAAGTCACTTCACCCTTCTGCTCTTCAGTGCCCGGTCTATATAACTGGAACAAATGAGTTCATGAACATGGAAAGTGCTTTGAAAGTAAAAACCATTATATAAGATATATAAAAATGATTACACCCAATGAGCTCTGCAGCTTAATCACATCAAGATATCTTCTGGTTTCATTCTGTTTACCTTCCGGTGGTTGTAGATTTCCCCGTTGTAACATAGCCACAAATAAGGGTATTTCTTTACTCGAATTGGCTGCATTCCAAACAGCTGGTCCACCACTGCCAACCGGTGAAATCCAAAGCAGCAGTTGGTATATCCATTGACATTCTCAAAGCGAAATGCATCCGGACCCCTGTGTGCGATCTTCATAGCACTCAGACACTGGACAGAAAGGCAATCATCGCTGCCAAAGAGGGCCCAGATGCCACACATGGTGCCGTGAAGCAACGTGTTCTCTATGGAGGGAAAAGCAGACCTGATAAATACTCAGCATCTGATCCGAGTCTGTATTACATCTTGATTCCAAAAACTTGGATAAACCATTTCAAAGACTGAAATATAAACTATCTTATCTACAGCACAGGATGGCAGGCCAGTGGGAGTAGAAAGTAACTTAATTTACTTACAAGTATTCAGAAAAGATGGACGGCCTTTATGTCCAGCCAGCTATAGCAGCTTAGCACCCAAAACCTGTATCTCTCTCATCTTGGGATTTGGTCAGCAAGAGCTGACAGTGTTCAAGCCACATTCTATTCTGCATGCTAGGGTCACTCCCAACATACAGATGACATGTAGGCTGGCTTCTACCCAGAGACTCCAGCCCTACCCTCTCCAATTCAGAATCTCAAAAGCCCTCAAAAGTGCATGAGACTCTCTAGATTAGGAGAGTATCTTCAGGGTGTCCTTGACAATTAAATGTATATCCCTTTACCTGTACTAACTGCACATAGAAGATAGCAGGTGGAATGAAAGATGATACATACTGCTAAAGTGTAATATGAAGGCCCTAAGTGGTTTGGCTTAGTGAATATAGAGTCAGCCTTTGGAATAAAGGGTCCCAAGTTCAATTCCAGTCAAGAGCATGTACCTTGGTTATGGGTACATCCCCAGTAGGGGGTGTGCAAGAGGCAGCTGATCGATGATTCTCTATCTCCCTCCCTTCCTTTCTGTAAAAAAAATAAAAAAATAAAAATCAATAAAATATATATTTTTAAAAGTAAAGTGTAATATGAAGATATACAGCTGCTATAAGTGTTTCACAACTTCTAGTTTACCACTAAGTGATTTATTCAAATGTGATCAAAGAAATTATAAAGAGAAAAGGAAAGCAGTATTATCTGATTCAGATATTCTGGCTTTATAACAACAAAAATTACACTGACAGAAATACGCAATGTTCACCATCCAAATGCCCTAAAGGATGGTCTCAAATATTTTTGTCTCAAAGCTTCCTTGGTCAGTAAAAAAGCAAAGTAGATGGGCCATAGGCAGAGATGACATATCTGAAAAACAGCTGGATTCTTCCTGTAGGCCAATAAGTAAATAGATAATTCCTACAAATGTTAATTATCTGGCAACTTAAATTTTTCAACTGTGAAATAAAGGGCTGTTTTATTTGGATGTTGCCAGCTCAAAACAGTTATTTTATCAAAATAGTAATTTGGAAATTATTGATTTTGGTAATTTTTAAAAATAAATTTGCAGCAAATGCCTAGATAATTTGGGATAAAGATCATAAAGAAATATATATATTCCTGTTATATCAATCATTTTGAGCAATCTTCTGAGGTTATTTGATTTGTATTTAAATGAACCTCAAAGCTTCATTTGGCCTCTTAATGAGACTAGAACAAGTAATTGAATTCGGTATTAACATAAGCAACTAGGAAATACAGTATATGTCTTATGCCAGTCCCTTCCACACACTGGGCCAAATACCCAATAATGTAATTTAGTGGGAAAATTCACTGAGATTTAAGAATGACTATTGATAATTTACCTACTTTTGACTCCAGACATATATACAATGGAATATCACTAAGCCATAAAGAAGAAAGTTTGTCATCTGCAAATTACATGGACCTTGAGGTTATAATGCTAAGTGAAATAACTCAAAAGAAGATAAATACTATATGATTTAACTTATACATGGAATCTAAAAAATAAAACAAAAACTCATAGACATAGAGAACAACAGATCAGTGGCTACCAAAAGAGAAGGGGGTTGGAGGATTGGCAAAAGGTGTGAAGGGGGTCAATTGTGTGGCAATGGATAATAACTAGACTTTTGGTGGTGACGGCTTTGTAGTGTACACAGCTATCAAATTACAATATGTACAACTGAAAGTTAAACTTTACAAAATATGGGCCGGAAAAGTGCTTTGAAAATCACGTGAGGTCATTAGCCAAGCACGTATTTAGTACCTAGGTCCTACTAATGTTGCTTAGAGAATCCCATTACTAAGCCTGCTAAAGATAAATACTAACCACTAGCTTGGAAGGGAAAGGGGGGAACAAGTTTGTGAAGCACTTACTTCTCCAGCAGAAAAAAGAAAAAAAAAAAGCAGATTAAAACCAATATCTATTGTATTTATTGGAATCAGTCTCATTAGAGGGCAAAGGTCCTACTGCTGTTACTTGTTCCCAGTAATTATCCATATCTATAACAAAAGGGTAATATGCTAATAAGCCTGGTCCCCGGAGCCAGTAGGGCCTCTGGTTTCCTCATAAACTTCTAGAGCAGTGCTGGCCAACACAAATGGAAGCCACATATGTAACTTTAAATATACTAGTTGCGCCATTAAAAAAAAGAGAGAAAATGTGGAATTAACAATAAAAATATTTTATTTAGCATATTTTACCAAACATAGTATCATTTAAACATCCAATCAGTACTGTATTAACAATTATCAAAGAGGCAATTCTCAATTGGGACTAGCACATCTCAACTGGGACCAGCCAGCATTTCAAAGTTCTCAATACAGTCACCTATGGCTAGTCCCTACCGAATTGAATTGAATTGGATAGTGGTTTTGGTGCATTACTTTCTGATTGCCAACTACCTAAACTTCATGTCACTTTATTTTTACATTAAGATCTGAGCAGCCAACTCCTGGTCAGGTTCAAGACCAGGAGTTGCTTTTTTTTTTAATTGTCACCCAAGAATATTTCCCCCATTGACCTTTAGAGCATGAGAGTGGAGGGAGGGAGAGAAGAAGGGAAGAGAGAGACATAACACATCGAATAGTGGCCTCTGGCGCTCCTCCTGATCTGGGCCGGGGATCCAACCAGCAACTGAAGTACGTGCTCTAGACCGGGAATCGAACCCTCGACCCTTCGGTCCGCAGGCGATGCTCTAACCACTGAACAGGCCAGGGCAAGACTACATTGCTTCTAAATAATCTTTCAATCATTGAAAAGAAAAAGAAAAAAGTTCTCGGTGCTTTTACATTATTATTAGTCAAGCACCCAGAGCAACAGATGCTGGGTCTGTGGGCCACGGGATGAGAAGAAAACTGGTCTTTGATTCAAAATAGTAACATTAACATGAAGTTAGCTCAGTGGAACAAATAACCCACTGAAAACGAGTAAGCCAGTTCTTCTGCCTTTTTCTGTACCCCGCCGCCTGTGGCACAGAAACATATCTCTTCCCAGAGGTTTTGCTCAGCAAGTCACCTGGGTGGGGGAGGAGTTCAGGTAAAAGAGGCGCAGCCAGAGGTGAGAGGGAAGTACAGATCCCGAGGCCCAGACTCACAACCCCGACACCGCCCCCTCCTGGCCCAGGCCCAGGCCACCAAATGCCCCTGGGGCTTTCACCAGCACCGGCCACGTGCACCCTCCAGCGGGTGCTCGGGAAGGTCTCGGGCCCGCGACAATGTCCACAGGCCTCCACGCAGGATAATAACAAATAGCAAAATTCACAGGGGACAACTCAGGCTGCCGCCGCCCCCTCTCCGCTCCCTGACCCTTCCTCTGCGGACCGCGACCCTCCCTCTGCCGCCCGCTCCCTCCGGGTGCGCAGCCTGGGCCCCGCCCTCTCCACCCGGCGGGAGCCGCAGCCTCCGCCGAGCCCGGAGCCGCATCAGCCCGCCCATCAGCCGGGCGAGGCGGCAGCGCATCCTCCTCCCGCCCCCGGGGCAGCCCCGCGGCCCGCGGGGAGAGGCGCGGCGCTGGGCGCGGAAGCCGGGCTTACCTGTGCGGGAGCAGGTGGCCCGGAGCAGAGACCCGGGCAGCGGGCAGCGGGCAGCGGGCGGGGCGGCGCGGCCGGCCTCCTTTCACTTTATACCGCCGGCCTCCTGTAATGCGTGCGGGAAGTTTCATCATGCCCGCGAGAGCCAATCCGCGCGAGCCGGGGCGTGGCTGTGGGCGTGGCTGTGGGCGTGGCCTGGCGGGAGGGCGGGACAAGGCGGGGAGCCAGGGGTGCGAGGAGGAGCTGGGAGAAACTCCTCTGTTTCCAGCTCCTTAAAGTGTTCTTGCACTTGCTGAAGAATAGCTTCAGAGGTCAGTCCAGGGGCCCAATGACACCTGGGGTTACCCTCCCTGCTGTTCTGACAATTAGGGGATTTTAAAAAATATATATTTTATTGATTTTTTTACAGAGAGGAAGAGAGGGATAGAGAGTTAGAAACATCTATGAGAGAGAATCATCCGTCAGCTGCCTCTTGCACACCTTCTACTAGGGATGTGCCCGCAACCAAGGTACATGCCCTTGACTGGAATCGAACCCTGGACTCTTCAGGCCTACGCTCTTAAAGAATCACACACAAAGGTTTTCTTCACTTTATTCCACACTGGTTTCAGCCAATTAGGGGCTCTTTTACACTCGGTTCTTAGGGAAGGTTATTTTGAGTTGTAATGAGATAGATAGCCTTGTGGAGAAATTGTATTCTAAATGAACCTCAAAGTCATCATGAAAAAAATTAATGGTCCTTCTGGAGTGCTGTGGCTCCACAGAGTTCTCATCACTTTAGTACTTAGAATTTTTCAGGATGGCAGGAACCCCAGTTGTCTCTCGTTTCCTTATTTTAAAGATAGAAACAAGGAGGTTATAAGACATGGCTATGGTCATATAAGCAGTTAGTGGTAAAATGTACCAAGTTGATTGCAGGAACCCCTCAGCATCAGATCTTCCTCGGATCCTTAATTGCAAGGGAGACTAGTTCCTCCTTACTCCCAAGAGAGTGTCTGATACACAGATGCAGGTGGATACACAAATATTTGCTAAACCAATGAACAGTGGGGCAGAGAGGAAGAGCTGGAAGGGCATCTCTTTTTACTAAATACAAACTAGATTTCATTTTGCTCTCCCTCAGTCAGAGCTAATTTCCCCTTCTTTGGATATGCAGCCCAGTGGATTTGTATTTTATGATGGATCATCTTTAAACATGTGAGGTGGTTGTACTGTATTTGTGTTCCGTCACACTGTCACCTTCTTGGTTGTGTTGAGGTCTTCACCTTTTGAGTCCCAGGGTCAGCTCCATGGATACTACCTCCTTGTTTCTATCTTTAAAATAAGGAAACGAGCCAAAACCGGTTTGGCTCAATGGATAGAGCGTCGGCTTGGGGACTGAAAGGTCCCGGGTTCGATTCCGGTCAAGGGCATGTACCTTGGTTGCGGGCATATCCCCAGTGGGGGGTGTGCAAGAGGCAGCTGATCGATGACTCTCTCTCATCGATGTTTCTAACTCTCTATCTCTCCCTTCCTATCTGTACAAAATCAATAAAATATATTTAAAAAAAAAATAAAATAAAATAAAATAAAATAAGGAAACGAGAGATGACTGGGGTTCCTGCCATCCTGAAAGTCTAAGCACTAAAGTGATGAGAACTCTGTAGAACCACAGCACTCGAGAAGGGAAATTAATTTTTTTCACCCCCACAATGCTATCTCACTGCAATGCAAAATAACTTTGCAATCTTGATATTTTCACATTAGGCCCTGATGCCCGTAGTTCCAGGATGTGAAATCAGGGCTGTCTGGATCTACAGGCCGTTCTCTCTTCATCACATTCTGCCTGGGCAACAAAATGGCAGGAAGGGCTGGGATACTGGCGACACTGCTGGCGGAGAGTGAGGGGCTGACAAACCTCTCATTTTTACTGAACATGAATTATTTTCATTCAGGATTAAATACATGTTTTCTTCCAGATTTCATCCCTGTTCCTAGATTGGAACATAATCCTAAAATTGGGCTCCCCGCCCCTCCATTATCTCCACTAAAGTTTGAAAGGGAGACTCCATTTTAAAGATACTGTTGAACGGGTACCAGTACTACCCTCGGGTTTACTAAGCAGTACACGGAAAGATGTGTCCTCAAAAACAGGTGTTTAAGCCTAACGTTTCTTCATACAAAATCTAAGTCAAGTTGGTAGCCAAACTAGATCATTGGTTCCTAAGCACTGTAAGTACAAAGATTCCTTTTAGAATCACACACAAAAGTTTTCTTCACTTTACCCCACAAGCAAATAGTGTGCTTTTGGTATTCCTTTGATAGAGAAAATATACCACCATGATAAAAAAAATAAATAAATAAGCAAGGTAATGACTTAATAACTCTCAAATAAATTTGTATTTTTTAATATATTTTATTAATTTTGTACAGAGAGGAAGGGAGAGAGATAGAGAGTTAGAAACATCGATGAGAGAGAGTCATCAATCAGCTGCCTCTTGCACACCCCCTACTGGTGATATGCCCGCAACCGAATTACATGCCCTTGACAGAAATCGAACCCGGGACCCTTCAGTCCCCAAGCTGACGCTCTATCCATTGAGCCAAACCGGTCTCGGCATAAATTTGTATTTTATTAATCACATCAGCACCAAAATAAGTTGAGAAACAGAAATTACAAATGCAAGACATACTCAATTATGCAAGTTTGATATCCCCACACAATAGTATTCCTGACAGGTTCAAAAATTGCCAAGAATATAAAGCCCCTAAGCACAGAGCATGCAGTGGACACGAAGTAGTTGACAAGTAGATGGCAAGAACCAAGATGATAAATGACTAAGTTCTAAGGCTCCTTATTGCCCTAAGTTTTCAGCATCAAACAGACATCGCTATATCCTCATCTACATAATATCTCTTAAGCCCGGGAGAGTAGGCCTTGTATCCACATTTTACAAACATAAAAATGAGGCTCAGAGAAGTTGAGGGAGTTAGCCAGACACACAAGTTTCAATTAAATCCTAAAGAACTGAATCATAATCTGTATAAACCCAGAGCACATTTCCCTTACCATCCTGGCTATGCAGTGGAAGACGGATACTTGATATGTTCTCTAGTGTGGTTGGCTGTGCCAATATCTTCCACTTGTCCCTCCAGAGCCACTCCCCCTCCTTCTCCACCTCACTTTGGGCCCTGGCTCCCTTGTCCTCCTCTGTCAGGGGAAATGTCCCAACGGAGACCCTTTAAGGAGACACAGAGGAAGGGAAGGAGAAATACCAGGACATTTCTTCTCCTGACTCCCTGACCACAAAATTCCTCTCCTGCAGTCCACAGTGCCTGTCACCTGGCCCTCTCCATATCATCTTCTCTTCAGATTCCAGGAACTGCTCTCTCTTCTCCCCTTCAGTCCTAGTCCTTGGGTGCCAAACTCTCTTGCTTTTCCTAAACCTGCCCATACTTCTATCATTACTCCCCACTGGACTTCCTGTCAGAACCCTACCCGATACACTGATCTAAGATATAACTGAGGATGTGGTGGACTTAACTACAGTGGGGGATGATTCATATACTCTCTTACTTATTAGACACAAATAAAAACTCAATGATCTCGGCCTATTTTCCCACATCTTATCCTACCCCCACATTAAACCCCCCCTCTAACAGCAGCCTTGGAACATTTAAAATTCTTCCGACCTGAGGCACTGAGGAATCAGAATAAAATCCTCCTCTACCAAATAAAACCTTTAGGCTACCTTGTAACAGACTGTGCTCGTTCAGCCCTGAGAGCATTAATGAAAATGAAGTAAAATAAAATAACTTCAAAGTTCTTTTAGATAACAACTAAATTGGTTTTTCTTAATTATTTTTTGTAGGTGGATCCATCTTCTAGAATTTTTTTTTGATGTAGTAAGTAGAGTTTACCACATGATGGTAGTAGCTATCCTTTGATATTCATTGACTAAAAGTATGCACACAGTAAAAAGCTTCATTCATGTTAATAACACTTACCTTAAAGTTCCTTTTTACTCAACCCAATATAGCTTTGTAACATTAATATTTGTTAATAAGACATATTTATTAAGACTTTAGAAAATGCTATACAACATTCAGATTTGCCAGCCTCTGTCAATAAGTCCAGAGCTACTAGGAGTGTATGTCCCACATGTTAAATAACATGGAATCAGAGTTTCAATTACTTCATAAGCCCCTCCCCCCCAAAATAGAACATGCTTGTAGAACAGACCACATTGTTACTAGTAGCAATTTCTTAAACACTAGAGGGTTTTCCAGCAATAGAGCCACCTTTGGAATCGCAATAATCAGAGCACTTGACCTTTTCATAGCCAGCGAAAAGCTCAAGTGTGGGTTGACCTAGGACCCACACTTGAGCTTTTCGCTGGCTATGACTTTGCCCATTCAGAGCAGAATTCAGGGTGCCACATGTGTGGGTGAACTCTCATGATACAGGATGGAGTCAGAGTGTAATAAAATGGAGCTGGAGCCTCCAAACTCTTGCCCTGCCCAGCAAATGTTAGCCGCGGGCCTTCTCAGCAGCCTGTGCTGCTGTTTCTCTGCTGTTGGATCTAATTTTTAATGATGCTTTTTACCAGGTGTTAAAATGCAATTTGAAATAGGACTTCTGACCTTCAGTTCTGTGTCCTTTTGTCCCGACCCGCGGGACAACAACGGGGGGCATGCAGGAACCACCTAAGAGAATGAATCAAACAAGGAACTCGGAAAGAATGGAGGCAAGACAAGGTTCTGATCAAGCCTCAGTTTTATTCTCTGAAATGGCTGTATTTATACAGCAGAGACAAAGGGGGGCAGGGCCGCCCATGCAGGGGGGTCTTTGGTATGGCAACACAGGATTGACTAATTGCCAGAGGCGGTGTGACATTTCAAGGTGCAACATTCCAAGGCTGGGCTATCTAGGGGGGAGGATCAGGAAGGGGAAGAGGCAGGAAGACAGGAGATGCTAAGCCCCAGGTTAATCTTATCTTCTGGCCAAGCCCTCAGGGCACGGAATGACTTCTGCTAGAAGGAACTTAATTCTATTTCCTTAAGACTGAGTTGCTTGCCTCAACTCTGCAGGCTCCCAACATCCTTTTACTTTTCTTTTGATTTCATAGAAATTCCCTGTGATGCCTACATTTAATTTAGCAGGTCAACTAATAATATGAAAAATTCCGAAGTTCCAAAAAGAATTAGTCTGTCACAGTGGTCATCAAACTCATTAGGAAAAAACACTTAAAAAAATATTTTAATAATGTACTAATGTCTTTAACCTGAAGTCAAAACTTCTGGAAAAAGGTAATGCCTTACAGCAATGATCGGCAAACTCATTAGTCAACAGAGTGGCAAACCTCACGTGACTCTCGAGCCGAAGTTTGCCGAACACTGGTCTATCATAACACTCTTAGATTTGTCACTCCAAGATCGGTTACTTAGCCTCAGTAAAACAAGAAGGGGAATATTAATACCGGTTGTGTACATATGCGTCTTGTAGTAGCACAAAGTTCATAAAACTGGGAACCATCTACTTTTTCAGCAAAATGTTTAGGTAGTCGCACATACGCGACGAGTGGATAAAAAAGAAATAAGAATGGGGGTGGGGATGGGGAGAGATTAACCAAAGAATTTATATGAATATATGCATAGCCCATGCACACAGACAATAGGGTGGTGAAGGCCTAGGGAGAGTGGGAGGAAGGGGTTCAATGGGGGGAAAAGGAAAGGGGGGCGGTTTGAGACATCTGTAATACTTACAATGATACAGGAAAAAAAATTTTAAAGGAATAAGAAAACCCTGGAAAAAGGCGAGAGGATGACAGGAAGGGACAAAAATGGGAGGAAATTATTAAAGCTGCATCTTTGAGGCATACAGTAAGAAAATTACTCTGGGGAAAAAATATTTGACTGGGCTCTTTATTTCTCAACTTCATACCTAGCTATTTGGAGGTTTCCCAGTTTGCTGTTACCTACGAGAAGGTGCTTCAGTATGTGTTAGGAACATCATCACTACGTTAAAAAAAAAAAATTCACTCTTAAAGCTTTTCTGAAAGAAAGGGATTTTATTTATCCAAATGCCAGCCGGAAAAGGACCGGGTCCTGGGGATGAAGTCTGAACCAGCAGCACCAACTCTCACACCTGTCGTCCTGAGCGGAGAGCTCTTTTCCACATTATGTTTTGGGGAAGAAAGATTTTAAGTTGTTTTGAAAGAATTTACATGGTTACAGAGAAGGGGGAGCCGGAAACGGTGGAGTGGGGATGGTTTTATGGTAGCTGCAGTCTGTAAGGAAGAAATATTTACTACTTTTGATTGGTTACAGGCAACAATCCTGAAAGTTCATACAGAAACAGGATTTAGTGACATTAGCCAATGGATGCCTGGAGGTTGATTGAAATCTCCAATATCACATTCGAACCCACAGCTATCAATTGGTGAACTATGTCCCTTTCTCTCACTCTCTGGCCACTGTATTTCGATTTATGACGCTCATAATTTTTCTCTTGTCAACTACTTGCTATATGTTCCTCTGTATTTTCTTTCCCCCTCATCCTTTAATGCTAATTCTTTGCCTTTTCAGATTAATTCAAATACTACCTGGAATACTTGTTACTGTATAAATACTGTTTGAATTATCAAATGACTAGTTGGAGTGGAATAATTAGAAGAATAAGATGTCCTCTCTTCGCTGTGGCTGGGACTGCTATACCGTTAACCAACGTTTCCCATCATTCTGGCGTAGTCAGCTACCTGGATTCCAATGATAAACCTATGTGTATTCCAATCTTGGGTGACACCATTCTAGCACAGCCATGTAAGCTGCATTTCATTCACATCTCATCAAAGCCAGCTGGTCAGGGTGCTTCCACTGATAGTCTCACTACCCCTCCAGCCTCCATGGAGTCTGCCCAGAGCAGGTCACTATTCCTCTCTCTCTGTCCAGACCACTCAGTACCAATCCCTCAGTTTCCCATTTCTCCTGGACACAGTAACCTTCTAGCAGCCATCCTGTTTAAGCCTCCTCAAATAACCTCCTGGTACTCCAAAGAATGAAAATAAAGGCCATGTCCAGTAGGGACGCCAGCGATCAGAATAGGAGACTGTATATATTCCCTCCCAGTGTATACTTTGAAGCAAAGTAAGCCTTTACCCCAGAAAAGTTGAGGAAGCCACAGCTGTGCCCTGTCCAGGGCTGGGTATTTACATTGAACAGGTAAAGGCCCAGCAACTATAACCTCCTGCCTCTGGTGCTGCTATTGGCTAGCCACTCCCTCCCTCCAAGCTCAGAACTATGATGTTAACTAACCCATGTTTCCCTGGTGTGGTTCTCAGCAAGCTCTCTTGGCAGAGAAGCCATATTGTATATCAGGTTTAAAAAAGTTACTTCATCTCTCACCCATAAAATACCTATATTGAAGAGAATTAAAAATAGTGTTTGTAACATCCCAAACACAATCCCCAGAATCTGAGAGTGGGGTGATAAGTGGGAGTTATTATATAATATGATTTGGTATCTGCTCTCTGAATGCATACACACCTTAGCTGCAAACCAGAGTCCTTGCATCTACCAGTAGATCTCAAAGTTTGAGAGACATGCTAGCCTGTTGCCCCTCCCCACTTCAGACTAGAGACCACTTTGGACCAGACACTCCTCTGCTCTCCACATAGGTAACCCACTGTTCTGCCTCATAAGACAGCATATGGAAGGGGGATGTAAAATTAAAGGAATGGCTCTAACTGGGTAGCTCCATGGATAGAGCCTCAGTCTGTGGACTGAAGGGTCCTGGGTTAGATTCATCCGGTCAAAGGTACACGCCCAGGTTATGGGCTCAATCCCTAGTAGGGGGTGTGCAGGAGGCAGCCGATCAATGATTCTCTCTCATCATTGATGTTTCTATCTCTCTCTCCCTCTCCCTTCCTCTCTGAAATTGATTTAAAAAATACATTTTAAAAAATAAAAATAAATGAACGGATACTGAAAAGATTATAAAACAAATTTTTAAAAATGTTTCTAACAAATCTCACCAATATAGATGATCATTACTTGTCAATTTTAGGTAATGGACTTAATTGAAAGTCAAATTGAAAGTCAAAGAAAAAAGTTCTGTATTCTCTTGTGGTTCACAGTCCTGGCTGTGAACCAGTATCACAAGGAAACCCCAAAACAGCAGATTCTGAGACTTTACTCCAGAGACAATGAATCCATAATTCTGGAGAGGAGCCCAGACATGGTTATATTTCAAATTATCCCTGCTGACACATGTGGATATTGGAAGTGAAAATCATAGACCTAAGCTCACATTTAGGAATATGGGCTTGGAAAGCACCAGAAAAATGACAGCAAGTTGCTCAGGATGATGGAGTTCTGCATATTTTGGGGGGTGGAGAGGGTGTGGTCCAAATGTTTTATTATAATACTCTTCGAATACTAAATTTAGAAAATATTGATTATAATTTTTGCAGGAAAAAAAAATGCTGTCTGAATAGAGAGCAGGTAACAAGAGAGAGGTTGCCTGGGCAGGGAGCTGTGCTGGATATGGACAAAGAAATATCATCCTAAGGAAGCCTTCTGTCCTGCCACCACCTCCTCCAACTCTTCCCAAGCCCCGCCCATAGCCAAGCATTCACCTTGGTACCTGTGTGAGGCAGAGCCATGGAGGTGTGAACACTGTAAGGTCAAGGGTGTCCTTGGTTGACACAAGTGTTGAGAAATCTAGATGAGAGGGAGCTATAGGGATGGCTGCTAAGTTATAGTAGCTAGGATTTTTAAAATATTGATATGGTTGCTATGTAAATCTACTAAATCAATGCTTCTCAGCCATTCCAGTTTATGGATGACTTTTCTAAAATCTGGACCTTTTCCAGACATGCATCATAGAAGCTATTCTCTTGGTAGTCACTGGTGAGCAACTATATGAAAGAATGACTTTAAAAATCCTTTAAAAGAAATTCCCATCTTATCCATCACTAAGATATACCTAATTATTTATCAGAGATGATTATTCAGTCTACAAAAATATGCAAGAGCAATAACTGTGAGTCCCTGAGACACAGATGAGAAAACACTGAACTAGATGCCCAGCTTAGAGTCCCCAGCCATGGGGCCATGCCATGATTTCAAGGATCATAAGAACTATGCCTTGTGGATCCTTCCCTCTATAAAAAAAAAAAAAAAAAAAAAAAAAAAAAAAAACCTAAAATTTATATTTTATAATTGTTAGACAAATATTATTGATATGTTAAAATATTTTCTTTAACTTAAAAGTTCATTTTTTCCTTCTGATATTAAAAGAAATGAAAATATTTTCACTATGGGTCCTCAACACTGTGCCTAAAGGAGAAGCCAGCTTTGCCCACGTGCACTAGGAAGCACTTTCAGGGCAGTGTGTATAGCAAGAACTCACTATTATTTGGGTTATTAGTCAATAATCACAGTCATATTTTTCTCATGGCCTCAATTCAGGGCCTAAAAGGACTTCTTGCATGAAACAGACTGTTGAATCTCAGAGGGAAGGCAGGGGAGGGTGGTTGGGTAGGAAGAGATCAACCAAACAACTTGTATGCATATATGCATAACCCATGGACACAGACAATAGAATGGTCAAGGCCTCGGGTGGGGACAGGGTGAGCTAGAAGAGATCAATGAGGGTCAAAGGGGGACGGATGTAATATTTTCAACAACAAAGATTTTAAAAAATATCAACCTATGAACCAGAAGGTCACAGTTCAATTTCGGGTCAGGGGACATGCTGGGGTTGCAGACTCATTCCCCATTGTGGGGCAAACAGGAGGCAGCCTATCAATGATTCTCTCTCATCATTGATGTTTCTCTCTCTCTTTCTCTCTCTCTCTCTCTCTCTCTCTCTCTCTCCCTTTTCCTCTCCAAAATCAATAAAAATAGATTTTAAAAAATAAAATAAAACAAACAAAAGGTCTTCCTTTTTGGTATTTAAAATGCAAGCTTGAGAAAGTAAACTTCTGATCTTCAATTCTCCATTCCATCAGTTATCTCTCACAATTCCTTTAGTATATGACTGCTTCTAAACCATAATTCATCAGGTTAAAAAAAAAAAAAAACCCACAGGATATAAAATTCAAGAAGAGAATTTCTCATTTACAGATAGAGTTTTGTATTGCCATACTCATTTGCTGTCATTTTAGACCAGCTGGTACTATGCCTCTTGGTTTCACTTGCATCCCATATTAAGTTCATAGAGGAATTATTAACATCGTCCATCAATACGAGCATTTTTTACTTTACTAGTAAGAACAAAGTCTCTGGAAGCAATGGGAAGGAGAGCTGGAATGTGAACTACTGAGAAGCCGGAGAAAGGACACAGAAGATGGTGAGGCAGCTGTGGAGAAGCCCAGACATTTCCAAGGCAAGCTCTGTAGGGCATGGTACCAACTGGATCAGAAAGATGAGGAGGGGAGGGGAGGAGTCTGGGGTGGTTCCCCATGTATTCATTAGTCACTAATGGCCTCTCCACTGCAAATTCACCCAAAGCCTGATCAGTGAAGCAAACTGGGCCCTTTCAATGCTTTCCCATTGCCAGCTGCTACAATGTTAAAGTTTGTCAGTAGACAGCACAGGAGGAAGGGTTCTGGAGAAGTGTGTGTGTCTTTCTCCAGGGTCACAGCAGGTTTCCCTAGCAGCTTCCCATCACTCCCCGGTTCCCTGCCCTGCCCCCGAAGGTTTTGTAATAGAATGCCTCCAATGAGACACCTCCCTGTGAACAGCTTTTCTTGTCACCCGAGGGATTATTTCTGGCAAGTTCCACTAGCATTGCACCACAGCGAGTGCAACCCAATGAGCTGCTCCGCCCCCTCCAGCAAGGTCTGGTCTTCGCCTGGAAGGGGCGGGTGTACCAATCTCAGCTCTGCGGGAAGTGACCGCTCCTTTTATCTCTTACACCTAGATTCATTTAGGTTCCTTTGACCTCTTCCCAGCCCATCTCTTGTTACTTCTATTCCCTTTAATAGTTCATCATTTTTTATATTAAACTTTCCCATTACTGTGTCGTTTCTGTCTCCTGGTAGGGCCAGACTAATAATATATAGACCACTCCTAAATTAAATTCAAAAGAATAGTAGTTTTATTAATAAATATGAAAAAGAGGGAGAGGAGGAGGTTTGGAAAGAAAAAAAAATTGTTCTGTTTTGTACATGTTAAACTAAGGTATTTGACAGACATTCAGGAGACAGCCAAAAACTGGATTTTACATTACCTGGTGCTTAACCAAAATACACAGTCCTAACTCTACGGACTGAGATGTTTATTGAGATGCTTTAAAAGACACATCTCCACAGATGGTTCTAATGTGCATTTTCAATATTTGGCAGTACAGTGCGCTAATTAAGAAAAGCTTTACAGTTGGAATATCTGGGCTTAAATCTCATTTTACCTTTTATTAGTGTTAGTGGTGACTTTGGACAATGATGAGCCTCTTCTGAAAAATGTGGCTAGTAATATTTAGCTGTTTACATTGTAAGGATTAAATCAGATGAAGACATGTAGATCTTGGCACATATTTTAGTAAATGATAGGAGTGATTATTTTTCTCACATGTTCTGAGTCTGCTTTATTTTTCTACATTCCCTCACATGATATATTATACATTTATGCC
This sequence comes from Pipistrellus kuhlii, assembly GCF_014108245.1. Lineage (NCBI taxonomy): Eukaryota > Metazoa > Chordata > Mammalia > Chiroptera > Vespertilionidae > Pipistrellus > Pipistrellus kuhlii. The sequence continues at coordinate 35,355,809 of NW_023425405.1, read as the reverse complement.
CTTGTTTTGAAATTCACTTCTCTAGAAAGTAAACTCCAAGAAATTTTGCTCCATAGGCCTGGGACCATGGTAGGTACTCGACAAGTATTAGTTGAGTGAATAAATTATATAGATCTGAGCAGCAGCATAATATTTAGGGGGCATAATCAGTTACCCTGAAAGAGCAAGAGATGGTTTAATTAAAAATAAAAATAATAAAGAAAAAAATGTTAGAATTTGCACGTAATAAGTGTAAATCGAACTATTGAAAAAATAAAATAAAACAGAGGCAATATTTTACAAGTAGGAAGATGATAAGTAAAGACATTGTAAGGGAGGAAAAAAACATTTCCTCTGTCCTCTTAAGGTTCTTTAGATGGGATCTCTGATTAAACTGACAAAGGACAGATTAACAGGAGAAAAGGCATACAAATTTTATTTGATGTTTATTTTGGCATGTACACAGAGGTCTTCATAGGAAATGAGTGAAGATCCAAAAAGGCATTTAGACCCAGGAGCTTGTATATCATTTTAATAAAGGGTGATACATGGTGGAGACCGAACTAGATAAATGAAAGGAGTTTGGGGAGTAAATTGTGGGGAAACTAATGGAAGATATGGGTTACTTATTAAAGTTTTATTTACTTAGACTCATCTTGGTGCTATCTCCACCTCCAATGATGAAGGTTGTTCTTCCCTTCCTGGTATGAGAAAGGGAGACACCTTCACAAAGTGAAATGTATGCTCAGCTTGAGTGCAAGAAAGGTAGAGAGCTTTTCCTGCTTCTGCTGTTTCTCAATTGCCTGCAGTTAAAATAATCCTTATGCCTAAGAGGCATATTCTGACCCGCTTCAACATTAAGGAGGACAAGTCAGAGAGGCAAGAAGAGAATCAGAAGAAGGTAGGGCAAGAAGCCAATGGAATAATGTGATAGAGCAACCAGAGGCTAGTTAACATCTTTAAGGAGGATTGGGAGTGAATCTGTCCCCTGGATTTGCCAATGAGGAAGTCACTGGTGACCTGTTGTAGTGAGGGTAGAGATCGTATATCTCTGGGGCTCTGAAATTCTGACTGGTAAAGTCAGTACAAAATTCTAATAAAGACAGCAAAGTGGAAACTAAGTAAGAAGAGAAGATTTCACTCAAGCCCACTGATGGTCCTAATGTATTTATAGGAAGATTAAATGGTTCACATGGAAACCACGAATCTGCCAAAGACACAAACTTTATTTGTACAGCACAAGTCTGAGACTCTGAGGACTCTGAACTACAAACACAGGTACCCAGGTTCTCCAAATATCAGTATTCTAAAAATAGTTACCTCCACATGTGATCAGTTGAAACCATGAACCACTAAAATAACAACCTCTTAAGTCAATCAAGCCCATTGCTTAAATAAAATGCTGACTCACAAACAACTTTATATAATTTGACTTCTTGTGTAATTTTAACTACTGGGAATGAATTGTCCCCAGGGTAGAAATATTTCTCACTTTTAAAAGTATCATAGTATGTTGGATTCTGGTTTAATGTCAGGCCACTGTGAGTTTGCTCACTGTAATTCTATCCCTCTCAGATCTAACCACTTCTGGGACACTTCTTGGAAATTTTCACTGTTGAGGCAAAATCTGAGGTTCAAAGCTCAGATTGTGATGATTTGGGAAATGACAGATTTCCATGAGATCATTTGATGGCCAGCCTGTCTGCCTGTCTAATCACACAACCCATTCCCCTACCTCCCGCTGTGCCTCATACTGAATATTATAGCAGTGATACCAGCCAAAGAAGAACACAGCCTTCAAAGACTTTTCTTTCTGAAAGCCCATTTGGGCAAGGACAGGAAAGACACAGGACGGTAGCTTACTGTAAGGTTATGGTCAAAGGCAGGCTTAGAGGAAGGGCCATATAAAAAGTAAGTTTCTTGTTATGAGGCAGAGGGAACAATGCAAGAAATACCTTTAGGAAGAATTGTCCCCCTCCAAAAAAGGTAGCAACTATTATATATAATTCAGTATCCAGAAGAAGGTAGCAACTATATAATTCAATAACCAGAGAGAAGAGTCCTCTGTTCTCTCTCAGAAGGAGAGAAGGGGTAGAAATGAATTAATAAGTCATTATGTAAGCCTAGAGAAAAGTAGAAGAGAAGTTGGAAGAGCTTGTACCTCAAGGATTCTATTTTCTCTAAGAAATCTGCTAAGAGTGGCTTGGTTAGGGAAAGGGCTTGCAGATATTGGTGAAAGTTTAGAATACCTGAGAAAGCAAATAGGAGAGATGACTGGGGGAAAATAGGAGAGAAAAATGGATATTACTGAGGTCACCCAGAGGCTGGAAATCACTCATTTCTCATGGTACAACCACTTGGCAGCCAGTATCAGGAGTGAAGAAAGCAGATGGCTGGTGAATACGGATTAATTTGTTCCAAACTGGAGCAAACATAAAAGGATGAAAGGCCAAGGAAAATAAGACTTTTGATGAAAGAGTCATTAATGTGATGAAATTTGGGTTTGGGCTGCGAGTGGAAGGATGTGAAACCATAAGCAAATCTATGGAGAAGGAGAATATAGAGGCACAAAAGAAGCAGGCATATTAATAAATTGTCTTATTGGGAGTGATAAGACAATGAAGGGGTATAAAAATGGAAGATGATACTGGAAGTGAAGATTATAACATTAGGGGAATTGACAGAACCCAGGTTTGGTTCTCTGTCAGAGAGTCTATTGAAAATTTCCCAAATGAGAATGCTGAGTGGTATCAAATACCAAGCTCCGCAGGAAACTCTGGGCCAGGGTGTTCACAAATTCCTGATGTCTGATCATGAACCCCGTGTTGAAAGACTCTTGTTAGGCAGACATCCAGCGATGCCTAAGGCTCATTAAATGATACCATCCAAGCCTGACGTCTCTGTCCTAATTATCCGGACAAGGATCTGTATGTGAGTTGGATCCCAGCCATAAGTGCAGCTCCCAGGCCTGTATTCACTTTTGCCCAAATTCTGGCCCTCCAAGAAAGGGACAGAGGCATTCACTTTAAACCCAATAGAGGCTGGTGTATTTCAGCAGTATGGAGTATTTGGGATCTCCACCCCTTTGTCTACTGTCCAGGAAGCTGGAAACAAGAATTATTATTAGCCAAAGCTGCTGTTAAGCCCTAGAAGCAGTGCCTTCAGAAAACTACCCAGAGGTGCCAAAACCGGTTTGGCTCAGTGGATAGAGTATCAGCCTGCGAACTGAAGTATCCCAGGTTTGATTCTCGTCAGAGGCATGTGCCTTGGTTGTGGGCACATCCCCGGTAGGGGGTGTGCAGGAGGCAGCTGATCCATGTTTCTCTCTCATCGATGATTCTATCTCTCTCCCTTCCTCTCTGTAAGAAATCAATAAAAAATATTTTCTTAAAAAGAAAAAAAAGTGATGGCTTTACTCAGTCAACTGTCAAATTCTGACTACTCAACTATCAGCAAATCAACCTGTTGGCAATACTGAGTTTACTGTTTAGTATGGTAAGAGAGACCACCAGCTCCTTAGAGCTTTGACAGTGTCTCAGGAAGGGGGGGAGGGAATGGATAGCAAGATTAGAACCTATTGAAAACTAGAAGTTTGATTTAAAGTGGTTCTTTCAAAGAATCAGGGAGGGGTAAATTAGGCTTGGGTAGGGACCACAGTGCAAGTCCAAGAGCAAACAGCAAGACATTGATTTTGAGGCAAGGGATTAAAAGAATGTTGGTGCAAACGCTCTGTTGATGCTTTTCATTGAGGAGTTGGTGGGTCTGCATTAGTTTCCTATTGCTGCTATAGAAAATCACCAGAAAATGTAAACAAGATGAAGTTTATTATAGGATGGCCCTGGGGGTCGGAAGTCCTAAAATCAAAGTGGTGACAGGGTTGCATTGCTTCTGAAGGCTCGCGGGGATAAGCTATTTCCTTACGCTTTATAGCTTGGCTCATGGCCTCTTCCTCACATCACCCTGACCTCTGCTCCCAGCCTCGTCTCCTCTCATTCTCTGAATCTGACTCTGACTCTCCTGAGAGAAAGAAAAGAAAAGATGGAAGTGGGCATATGATGCTAGGTCTGTGAGCCAGGCTGTCAGGAAAGACGTGCAACTCTGAATTGTGGAGTAGGCTTTGGTTGCTGGTTCCTCATTTCCACAGAGCATATGGAGGGGCTGCCTTTTTCTAGCAGTTGGTGATTGCCTGGTTTTAACGTTGTGTACATGCCAGTATCTTTTATATGTGTTTATATTTTTTTTGAAGAAGTTCATTCATTCAAAATGTATTTATTTATTCAGACCCTATCTTGTGTCAAGATTCTAAACCCTGGTAACACAATGAACAAAACCAATGAAAAACTCTACCCAGTGGAGCTGACATGCTAATGAAATTATCACCACTGAAGAAATTCTCCTTATCTTCCCCCTCCATAGACACAGACACATGCACACACACACACACTGTGTTATAAATTGTTTAGCACATTTATTTGCCTTTAGTTCTTCTGCTCAAATGAAAAACACTGTGGTAAAGACTTGTTCCTTAGACATTTGTAGAACTGATGAATGGTAACTACAAAGAAATGGCTAGAATAATAGACTGCCTTCATTGTGCCTGTATCAGATTTAATGGAACTTTTCCTTTTGTCGACAGGCAAAATTAATACCTGCCTCCCTCTGTAGTCTCAAGCTTTTATTTCAGCCCAACTGCAGCAGTTTTGGTTGAGTTGACATCTTTGTCTCTACCATATTGGAAGTACCTTTGATATTGAAACTAACGGAAGTACAACTATGTTCACCAGCACTAAGAAGACTCAAATATTTATTCAGTTCACATCAATGTTGATTTTTCATTATATTTTATTACTAGATAATCTCTCCATCCATAGAGTTAAAACTACAGCTAAGATATGACTTTGGACTTAAGCCCCAGTCACATAATTGAGTTAAGATGTGACCATAAGCAACTTGCATTCCCTTCTGAGGTTTCCACACCTGTTAAACAATGAGTGCTATTGAATACACTCTCTGAGTCCTCATAGTTCTAGAATTCTAAGCATTAAATAGATTTGAACTAGTAAAATATGGCACTCTTAAGGAGTGAAAATACTATTGGTTGATCTTCAAAAGATCAAACTTGTCTCATCTAAAACTCATAGTATTTTAAAGTATTTTATTCCTTTGTAAAATTATTTATAGTGAAGGACTTGAGGTTCAAAGCCACGGCCCAGTCAAGATCAAATGGTTGCTCGGTGTTTGTCCAGCATTTGAACCCAAATCTATTCGATTTGAAGTCCAATGCATTGTCCATGAAGTATAAAGCTGACTCAGATGGGTGGTTTCACTAGGATAGAAACCAGTCCCTTCACTATTGGGGGTTGTACTTTGTTATTACAGGATACAATAGTAAACAAATTGTCATGGATTAACAGTATAAAATTATCACTATAATATTATCACTAAATAATTTTGCTGACTCCTGCTCCATTCACTTACTGGAATTTGTAAATGCTAGAGATGTAAAAATTCTTTGAAATGCGCTATTAAGAATGAACTCAGTTCCTACTAAGCAAAAGCACTTGAGCTATCATTACCTTCTTCCCCATCTAATGCCTCCACAGACTCTCACACAAACCCAAATTATTATACAAAAGATATGCCTTTGGCCTCAGGATCCACAGACATGAGATACTGCTGGCTGAGTACTAGGTTCTCTAAGCTCTGAAACAAAAAGAGGGTTTTTGTAAAAAGTTTTGATTTGATTGATCAAACGATTTCAAGCACCATAAATTATACTTTCAGTAGCCATTGATTGTGGAAATAGATAATAAAAAGCAACCAGGATTTAGGTAGCTCTTTAGATAAACTTGAATTTCCTTCATCATAATAGCATCTATGTATATCTAAAAAAATAACATATGCATGTGGGCAAAAGATTTTGTCTCAGAATCAACTAGATTGATATAATTTTTAAGTCCTCTTTCAACTTTCAGTGCTTATTCGTGTTAAGTAATTTTTCTTGACACAGGGTCATTCTGAGGACATAGACTTTGAGAACAATCATGCATCTGGGCTGAAAAATAAGTTTAATTTTGTGTTAGTATATATATGTGCATAAGTAGTGTGGGTAACAGTGGGTGGTACAAAGGATATTAGCTCAGGGCTTATATAAGTAGGCAGGATGTTATATTTTATTTTCAATAATTCAATTAAAATATCACTGGCTCCCCTGGTAGCTTCTATAAAGGAACTGAAATAAAAGTGCTTCAATATAATATAGTAAAAGTTAGGCTTTCAAAATGTCCTGTAAGGAAAAATTCAAACAGTTTCCCACCCTACTGAAGCCACTAACTTCAGGCATCACCAGGACACCGGCTTGTATTGGACAGTCTCTCAATACAGAATCTGGATGTGGTAGCTGAAAGAAGTGAACTCTGGGTTCAAATGGATTTGGGTTCAAGTCCTGGGAACACTATTTCTTAGTAACTGTCACTTCTCTGAATCTCAATTACTTCATAGCATGAGTAACAAACACATTGTACAATAGTATGATGACTTTAAATGAAATTGAGTTGTTCTTGTGGGTATTAATGCATCTTTTTCTCTTTTCCTGTTACTATTACTAAAATTACCATGCTCCCAAACACCTCATATATGTTTAAGGCTTCAAGCTTTGTATCTGGAGGGATCCCTAGAGCTTGTTTAGAACACCTTACTTAGTTTCCAGATTTGGAAACCAAAAGAGGTTGTGCAGGCTACCTATCATTATGTCATGAAGTGGTCATATTCGGAATAACCACAAAGGCAAATGGGGCAGGGGGAATCTTCAAGGTTAGCAGAGGTTAAAAGACAAAACAAAACTTACAAATGTAGCCAAAACTGGTTTGGCTTAGTGGATAGAGTGTTGGTCTGCAGACTGAAAGGTCCCAGGTTCAATTCCAGTCAAGGGCATGTACATTGGTTGAGGGCACATCCCCGGTGGGGGCAGTGCAGGAGGCAGCTGGTCAATGTATCTCTCTCATCGATGTTTCTAAGCTCTCTATCCTTCTCCCTTCCTCTCTGTGAAAAATCAATAAAATATATATTTTTTAAAACTTACAGATGTGCATTGGGGAGGGATTTTTCTTAAAAAAATACTTGACAGAACCAGAAATGAAGAAAGCAGATGCCAAAGGTGCCCCTGCTCTTGGGAGACAATTACCCAGAGTTCCCACATGTTTCTGTATGGCTGACATAGTACCAAACTAGCTTTTTAAGAATGTATGTATAGTGAACAGTTTTAAAAAACAGAAAGTGTGTCCCTCTGGAGCAAAGGGAAATTTAATTTACTGTCCATTATAAAAGACTGAGGTTCTCTAAGCTCAGGGATCCTCTCTGTAATGCAACCCACTCACTGTGTGCGCAGCTGTCATATAGCCCTGTTTACAATGCCCTGTGGGAATCTGGGTTCAGGAAAACATTGCAAAAAAAAAAAAAAAAAAAAAAATGCCGGCCCTCTAGCTACTGCTCATTCTGTAATTAAACCCTTTGCCTCTGACTCAGGGTTCTCACCTCTTCTGCCAGCATGCATGAAACTCTCAGGCTAACTTGTATTTTGAAATTGCAATTTTCTTAGCCATTTATAATATTTAAGCTTAACTCTTCAGTATGTGAAAGGAGCTGGCTTCCCCTAAAGGTAGCTCTCCCCACTCCTGTGATTCTCAGCTCTAACTGCACATCATAACAAATACCTGTGCAGCTTTATGAAACAGTCTCAGTCTGATCTCTAACCAAAGAGTTTCAACTTCTGTGATGCAGAAATAGATGCAGCCCTAAAACAGCTTGCTCTCTGCCTGCCACCCCCCACTGTCTGCTCATCTAGATGTGCTCCTGGGGACTGACGCTGTCTCATTCCTGTGGGGTCACAGCAGGCCTTCTAAGGAGTGGAGCCTCTGTTGCCCCTAGGCAGATACTATCTCAGGCCAGAACCTGGGAAGGAAAGGAAATGGGTGGGAGGGAGTTGTGTATAGAATGGAAGAAAGAGCAGAGAAGCTGGGAGAAGGCGGGAAGTAAGTCTGCGTCTATGCCTCTGGCTGTCAGAATAGAAATGTGACCAAATAACAGAGGGATTACCACAGAGAATAAAGAGTCTCATCCCAGCTCTTCTTTCCTGGTTTGCTTGACAGTAAAAAAGGTTGCTTCTGCTTCTTTTCATATCTCTTTTAGAGAAAATTATTGCCTAGCATTGTTGTTATTTTCCTTTGTGTCTTTTTTCTGTCCCCACTCTATGACTGTACATTATTCGGTTATTTCTCCTCCTATTCTCAGGTCTGGTTGCACAGTATAGTGGTTACCTGACAACAGATTTGTTGCCCCACCAAATGCCAGGAAACTGGCCTCCCCACACACAGTGCTGAGGGCTTTAGGTGCCAATCTATTGTCCTCAGGTGAAACGGAGCCTTCCTTCCTCTGGGTCTGCTGTGGTTAATCCAGACTAACCTGACCTACAGATCTTGTTTGTTTGAACCCACTGCCCACTGTCTCTAAACTCACATGCGTTTCTTCCCAGGGAGACTGACCACACAAGACGGTGTCCTTGGGAATGCTGCTGAGGAACCAGTGGCTTCTTTAGAGTAAAAATAGTTTTCATCCTCCCTTTAAAAAAACACACTATTTCTTTTTTATTGATTTCAGAGAAGGGAGACGGAGCGAGAGATTGAAACACCAATGATGAGCGAGAATCATCAATCGACTGTCTCCTGCACGCCCCTTACTGGGGTTTGAGCCTGTAACCCAGACATGTGCCCTGACTGGGAATCGAACCATAACCTCCTGGTTCATAGTCGAAGCTCAACCACTGAGCCACACTGGCTGGGCTCATCCTCCTTTTGATCATAGGTCATAATAGAAGACAGAGTTTCATAGCATGACCTTGCAATATTACTAAATGACATCTTTTTCCTAACTGTCTGTATTCCTTCATTGGAGTCTATTAGAAGAGTCAATTTTTTAAAATTATTTTATTTGTATTATTGAGAAAGAACAAAAATTTCCCTGCTTTTTATGAACCTTGAGGTTAGTATCCCTTCACCAACCTACCATACAATCCTCCCCCAAATAAACTATAAAACCAAACTAATCAATCTAGGTATACCTTTGAACTTTGAGTCCATAGCTTTCTAACAGCTTTGGCTAAGAAAGTTATTTGAAATAATTAAAATCTAAAATCTGGAAGAAATATTTAATAAAAATCTAGCTGGTTCCCAATATTTACATTACAAGAATCCTTTTCCTATCAAACATAAAAATTCACCTCCACATGATAAGGTGAATTTTTAGTTGTGCTATTTTTAGTATCCATAATGATTGAGAAAATATGTGATAAAAAGTCATTTTGAAATGTTTGCAATTTCTGCATCTCTGAGGCACCTGTATAGTTGTTTGTCTAAAAAACAGCAGACTACAAGATAGGCTAGGCCAATTGTCAAGGGCTTTGGGTTAGCATACCAAGGAGATTAAATTGTATTCTACAAGTAAAATGAAGTCGAAAGGTTTTAAAGCAAACTGAAGACCAGACTGATTTTTTCCCCCAGAAGATAATTTTGGCAGCAGTGTAGAGGGCCAATTGTACAATGGAGAGAACATTGGCAGGAGTTCAGCAAGGAAGTAGGACACGATATCAGAAGCCACAGTGATGCAGAGGTACCTCTGACCCCAACACTGGAGGCCTTGGCAAGCAACCAAGTACATTGCAGGAGATGGAGTACCCAGAGATGTTCTAAATTTGGAAACTTTTGGAGACTGTTACCTTAGAAAGAATGAGGAATAGCAGAGGAGAAGTGTATATTTTGGAATGAGTTAGGGGTTTTGCAGTGGTAGGATAATTGGTCAGACTAATAATGCTGATATGGATCTATATGTATGAAGTTTGAAATGATGTCTCTTTTTAGCCTGTAATTGGATATGTGAGCAAGAATGAAATCTGAGCTGGAGCTGTAGTCAGCAGTAAACGGTAGTTGTTATGGCAACGCTTACAAGTCCCATAGATCTTGGTTCAAATCCACTTACCAACTAGCTCAAGGACAATCCTGAACTTTACCAAGCATTAGTTTCCTCATTTAAAAACTGGGATAAATCATACCTCCATCAAGGGTTTCTTACTAACGATTATAGTGGGGGGCTTATTTAAAGGTTATATAATACATATTAGTAAAGTACATGGCATATGGTAGTTGCACAAAAAAATAGCAGGTGCTATTATGTAGATTGCAAGCCACCTGCTCCCTGAGATAATGGAATTTATCATTCTTGGAAAGCAAAAGAGAGAAAAATAAAAGGTCAGTTGGGGTTCCTGCTGCAGTTCGCTTACATCACTTACATTGTTGGCTCACCATGTTGGAGTGGGGTAGCCGCTGGGCATGAAGCTCCTCCAGCTCCCTCCATATCTTGGGTCAGGTACTGGGGGTGGGGTTAGGAGGAAGGTAGGTCATCTGCATCACAAAATTGAAGGCATTGAGAAAAAGACCCAGTTCCAATTTGTTCCCACTCTCCTCTGCTTGAAATTTAGCATTTCTTCCCAACACCTGGACCTACTGACTATAGCAACCACAGACCTATCATCAGACACAGAGGCAACAACTTTCTGTAGACTTTTTCATCACCACCCACAATTGTGTAAGGTCTACATCCTACAATAAATCCAATATTTCATATCATTTTTAGTGGTTGTTTCCTTGAGTGAACCCTAACTGATACAGAAATTGAGACTAGACTAGTAAGTGATTCAGGGGGAAAAGAATCTTAAGAATGGTTCTTTAAATTAGTTTTAGGCTATCTGTAATTGATTTTCTGATAGAATTAAGAGAGGCAATAGCAAAGGAGATGCTGGTTGTTCATGACATGCAAAAGAGGTACTTGAAATATCACCTGTAGACATCTGTAATCAAGTGTCAATAAAAGGCAAGAATTTGAGTGAATCAACTCAAATGCAGAAGACCAGGGATGATTTTAGTGAAAATAAGTAGTTTGGGAATGAATGGTTGCTTCCAAAAGCACTGAAGAATGTGAGGAAAGAAACTGATAAGCTCCAGTATTTATAATTGTCCTGAAGATAAGGATATCCTGTACCATAGGGCCAAGATTTCTGAAAACCAAATGTGAAATTTAATCCTGTGGGTGGCTGAATTACAAGTTGAATCCTCAGCTTTGCAGGGTTTCTTATGTAAAGGTAAGGACATAGATGGAGAAGAAATTGGACTTAAAATTTGGAATGGGAATATGTGAGAAGATTGCAATGAAACTGGGGACCCTGAACCCCTAAATTCTACTGAGTCTCCTTTGCCAGTAGACAGCCCTTGCATGCCTGATTGAAGAAGTCAGTCTTCCCCAGCCTGAGGCATAATATGTCATCCCTCGAGACATTCGCCTCCCAGAAAACAGCTGATTTTCAGGAGCTACCCTCATGCCTTTCATTACTTTTAGATCTATAATTAGACTCTGGTGCTCAGGAGGGTGTGAGTAATCTACATTTTAAGAGGACCACATGGTAGGAACAAGGGAAAAGGTAAAGCTATTAAAGTGGCTTTCTAAGAGAGACATAGTGGTGGTTTCAAGGCAGGAAGTGGGAGCAGCAGAAGAGAGAGATAAGAAGAGTTGGAGTTGGGATTGATTTCTGGAATGTAGTTGCCAATGGGTTGGATTTGGTAAGTTAAAGAAAGAGGATCGATTGACATTTAAACAAAATTTTCTTTTAGTTTCTTAATATGACTAACTATATTCTTTTTCATTTTTAATCCAGATAACTTTCTCTCTTTCAGTTATATAATGTTTTGGATAATTAAGCTTTCAGAGCTCTAGGAGTGCCTGAAACCTGTGCTCACATCACTTTTCAGTCTGTGCTACAACTCTGATTTATTAGATATGTGAAATACAATCTTAATATTTAGTCCTGATCCTTCCGAATCACCAAAATTTATGAGGATGTTAACTCACTTTCTGCTTGTTGAAACTCAGTGGTCACAGGCCTCTTGGAAAAAGCAAGGTTTATTAAACTAGCACTCTTTAAAAAAGAAATTCTCACCAGAGGATGTCTTTTTAAATTGATTTTTAGAGAGACAGGAGGGGAAGAGAGTGAGAGAGAAACATCAATTGGTTGCCCCCCATGCACACCCAGACTGGGGATCAAATCGGCCACGAAGGTATGTGCCCTGATGAGGAATCAAACCCTAACCTTTTGATGTATGAGATGACCCTCCAACTAAGCCACAGGGCAACTTTAGCACAAGTGACATTTTGGGCCAGGGTGTACAATATGAAATTGGGATATTTTCCTACCTTGAAGGAAAGAGATTGAACCAGTTTTGCTCTCCTACATAGGAAGGTCTCCCTTTCCTTGCTTTCAGGGTTGTCATGAGAGTTGGGACAATTAAAAGTTTGGACACCCAGCAGAGAGCCTGGCTCCCATTTGGGGCCTCTCTAATGAGAGACTTAACTAAAAAGATAGTTGCCCTGGTGATGCTGGTGGCTTTCCTGAGAGGGAAAATAATTTCCAGCCTCTTTTTTGTCCCTTCAGTTTCAGGATGTAACTGACAACCAAATTGTATCATATCACAGTACAGACTTATTACTATGGAATTATTATTATTTTTTCCTGACTTCAACTCCTTCCTATAATGGATCCTACCATCAGGGCCAAAGGCCACTTCAGATTCTACTGCATAAGAGTACATCTTTTAAATATTTAGTATTTCAACAAATAAAAATGTAATATTCTATAAATAAGTAATTTTTAGCCATTTTCATCAATTAAGCTTTATTTCATGCAAAGGAGAAGGGTAATGGCTTATGATTTTCCTACTAAACCAGCATATAAAAATGAACTGTTAAATTAAAATTCTATCAAAAATACATTTTATATTGTCATGGGTCCAAGTCCTGATTGGTCCTCAGAATTACCTGTAAAGCATTTTAAAGATGCCTGCTTGGGGCAATAACAAATGCGCTTCTAAGAACATCTTATACTTGTCTTTGGGGGTACATATATATCCATCTCTGTGGAGTGTATATCTGAGACTAGAATTGCTAAGTCATAGGCTATGCATGTGCTCAGCTATTGTAGATACTCCCAAAGAGTTTCTCCAAGTGACTGTACAAATTAACACTCACATCTCTGGTGTGTGAGAATCCCCATTGTTCCATATTCTTATTGCTTGGTATTTTCCGTCCTTTTATATTAATCATTCTGATGACCCTTTTAATTTGCTGAAATATCCTGAATTAACAATGAACCATCCTAGTCCAAGCTCCCCTCATCAGTGTCCCTGGCAACTGCAATGACTAAAGTGGCCTCCCTGTTTCCTCTCTCACTTCTCCAGATCTCCTCCCCACCCCTACCCTCAGAGATCAGCAGCCCCAGAGATCTCTTAGCATGTAAATCAATCATGATAGCCTCCTGCTCCAAACCCTCCAGTGACTTCTCACCACAACTAGTAAATAATCCAAACCACTATCTTGGTGAGCAAAGCCCCACTGTACGGTTCTTGCTTTTCCATACTGTCCGGCATGGTACCCAGTAGCCACATGTGGCTACAGAGCATTTGAGATGCTAGTAATAGTAAAAATACATTTTAAAATATTTCTATTCATGGTGTCACATGTGACAAGTGTGATTGAAAAGCTGGATTTTAGACTTTATTTTCTTTATGTTACGTTAAGTTTAAGCAGCCACACGTGGCTAGTGGGTACAGCACAGATGTAGACTATTTCCATCACCACAGAAAGTTCTACTGGACGCATGACCTCTTGCTGTTCCCCTGCTTACTGGACGGTAGCACCACCGGCAGACCTTCTGCTCCTCATCCACATCAAGTGAGCCTTCTCCCTAAGGGTTTATGCCAGAATGTTCTCCCTGGACTTTGTTGCCTGTGACCTTCACATGATAGCCTTCTCTCAACTTCAATGTTACTGCCTCAGAAAGACCTTCCCTTTTCACCCAAATGAAAGTCTCCTTATTGTGTTATCTTCATAGTCTGCCTGCTGGTTGAACTACAGGTTGAGGGGACAATTTGCATATTAGCCTTTTATTATATAGGATATACACTGAGTGGCCAGATTATTATGTGTTCAGAGATCATAATAGTCTGGCCACTCAGTGTATATGGGAGATTTAGGGATAAACAGGGAATAGACAAAATATGAGAGGGGCCTTGCATGGTCATCTAGAGGTGATTGCCATGACTGAGAAATATAATTCGGTACTCTGCACCTGAGGTCAGGTAAACCTGGGGCTGCCCAGCCTAGGTCTCCAGATGTGAGGACCAGGGACAGATGCTTCCTTCCTCCCCACAGGGGTCTCACACCACTCTAAACTCACAGGGCTTAGGGTGAAATGGGGAAGATTTAATTTATATACAACTGCTTATAAATATTTTTTAAGTTTTACTATTACTAGCACTTGTCATTCAAAAAATATGAATACTTACCAAGTTTAGGTGAGGCAAAAAAAAAAAATTCAAATCAAAAGACTAATAAATAAAAAAGGTTATATACTTTAAAGGTTCTCATCCTTGGAAGTGATTCTCAAATACACTTCCATATGTTAGCAATCCACAGCTCTGCAGCATGGCCCAGAGATCTAAAGAGTGTGTGTGTGTGTGTGTGCGAGTGTGCGCATGTATGTGTGTGTTTTGAAAGCAGCCCCCAGATCATTTTCATGCTTGAGAAGAATTGCACTACTACTCAGGGAGTACCAGTTTCCCAGTCAGACACGGAAGGAAGGGACATTTCAGGCAAGAATAATAAGGATGCGGCATGGAGAGTCCCAATGGGCTCAGGTGTGTGGAGATCAGTGGTGGAAGCAGGTGCAGTGGGTCAGATACCAGAAGTCCAGAAAAGCAAGGCTGTGAGCACCACATGATCACATGTGGCAGTTGGACACATAACTCCGACAGCCACACAGACTGGACTGCAGGGCTGGAGGGATGGTACACAGGCTAAGTAAAAATGGAAGAGGGAAGGCAGCCGCGTTGCACTTTCTTCCTAATAGATAAGGGAGGTCCAGGAAGATTCTGATGTCTCCACTGTTAGAGCCGGTAGAAGGTGGCTCTAGGAACATCAAATCTCCTACTTAATTTATAAGTTGTGCGTAAACAAGGTTATGAGAATCCAGGCAGCTGAGCCTCCCTAGAAATAAATCATCCTCTTCCTTTTTTGAGTCATGTAAACCAGAATGGCTATGTTTAAACTGTTGTGTTTGTTTCATCCGGGCCCTCCCCTAGGGTGGAAGCCTGGGAGGAATAACTATCACGGTTTGTTTGTTCCAGAAAGGAATGCTGTGCACGAGCAGCTCAGCTTCCGTGGTATCTTATGTTTGATCATCTGAGTTAGCCTTCTCACTCCCTGGGTCTGTCTGGTCTGAGTGTAATTGCTCAGCAAATCTTCCAGCACAGTAAGCCTTAAATCAGCTTGAAAATATCACTGACCTACTGGAGTGCACTGTTTGTCATTCTGGTCTTGAGCATCTGTATCTCTTTATGTTTTAGTACCTTCTCCCTCCTACAGACCATTTCCTTCTCACTCACATTGTTAGACTCTCTTTTTTTTTTTTCCCCAGCTTCAGTCTTGGTGAATGATTATAAAAGCAACAGTGTTAAGTCCTTGTATAAAGTACTGTTTTAATAAGCATGTTATAGTTCAGCTCAGAATTCTCCACAGCGGCAGCTGAGGAAGTCCTGCTGAGAAACTGTGCAATAAACCAGCAAAGAGATGCTGAGGCCATGGACAAGAGAGCATCGGGAAATGAGAAAAAGGGAAGAGACCCATGAATTCACATGGAGACAGCAAATACATTTACTGAGGGGAGAAATGAAAGATATCTAAAAGGTGAGGGATCACTATTCAGGAAAGAAGAGGTGACAAGACAAATGATTAAAAAATAATCACCAGGAGCAGAGAGGTGGGTAAGGCAGACACTTTCACCCAAGTCTAGTACAACAGAAAGAGGCAACATCTATGAAAACTTGACAAGATTGAAAAGAAATAACTTCTTACAGTAGCAGTCGGCAAACTCATTAGTCAACAGAGCCAAATATCAACAGTATAATGATTGAAATTTCTTTGAGAGCCAAATTTTTTTAAACTTAAACTTCTTCTAATGCCACTTCTTCAAAATAGACTCACCCAGGCCGTGGTATTTTGTGGAAGAGCCACACTCAAGGGGCCAAAGAGATGCATGTGGCTCGCGAGCCACAGTTTGCTGACCACTGGTCTATGTTAACTTCTGTAAGGAATTTCATCCAGTTCAGTAACACACACCAAACTAGGTAAGTTGCTCCTTGCTCTTATATTTAGGATCCCAAACTTCCTGACACCTGCTTCCTTGTTTCTTCCTTGCATGCCTTATGATGTCCAAACACTACCCACCTTCCATTCATACCCTCAAATGTATTTATTTATGTATTTATTTATGTATTTATTTAATTTTTAATTCTCATGGAGGACATGCTTAGAGAAAAAAAAGAAGACAGAGAAGGAGGGAGGGAAGAAGGGAGATGTAGAGGTAAACATGTATTGCCAGCATTCCATATGCGCCCCAATTGGGGACTGAAACCGAAACCCAGGTATGTGCCCTGTTCAGGAATTGAACTAACAATCTTTCCATGTACTGGACGATGCTCGACCAACTGAGTTGCTCTGGTGGGGCTCAAACTTATTTATAATTGAACTTAGATAAGCTTTTCAGAATACTATATCATGCTAACTTATTTTTGAGAGTTTACCACGTGTGTTGAGCAAAGCACCAAGGATCTGACAGAACTTTCCTTGTGATTTAATTATCACAACTTAGGGAGATGGACTGTTCCCGGCTTCATCAAGATGGAACAATTTTGGTGATTAATATTTGGCAAAATTATATGCCCACCATTGGAGAGGGATTTGAACAGTCACAGAGTCTGGATGCTTTATTTAGCAAAAAGTGTATTAGAACCTTGTTAGAATACTAAGTCTACAAATTTAGAGCAGGTGGCCCTTGATTTATAAGTCTTTCAAATATCAGATAGGACCTGAGTTTTTCAGGAATGTAGTTACAAATTTTGCTACTAGAGGTTCACAGGAAAACACTAGTTTCCTGAAGGAAGTTAAGTGACTAAACAGTCACATAAGAGAAAAAAGAACAAGTCAACCAGAAAGTTGTGGACAGGACTTTTAGAAAATGCATCACAATCGTGTGAGTTTCAGGCCACTTCCTAGCTTTTCTACAGATAACTTTGAGGCAGTATAGTAAGAAGCTAGGAAAATTCCTTGGTAAGTGGCATAAGGAAAACTGAGACAACATAATTAAAGAAGGCCAAACAATTTGAGCAATTTACAGCCAACTAATGGAAATCACAACTTATCTTCCCTTATCATGAGCACTTTTGAGCAAATGGTTTATACATTCTAGAGTAAGCATGTCAAACTCAAAGGCTAACACAGGCCAAATAAACAAGCTTTAAGTTTATGTGGATCACACACAAAAAAAACACACACAAAAAAAACACACAACAGCTTCAATTTTCATAGAAACATAGGCTTATTTAGATAGAAACATGCTGAATACAAACTGCTGAAATAAATGAGTAATCATTAAAACATAAAATAATAGAACATTTTAATAAAAAATAAAAATTTTTCTTGAACATTAACTTATCAGACGCTGAATAACTGCACAAACTAATAAGCATAACAAAAATAAACCTATGTTTCCTTTCTCAGAAAGGGAAATATTTCCTGTTATGCACACCAAACAAGTCAGTCGAAGACTAATGACGTGGCAATCAGCTGCTGAAATATTTGCTGCTGGTATTAGTGGAGAGAAATGGTGCGCCTGCACGTAAGGCGCATAAGGGAAATGAACTGAGTAGACAGGTCTCAATTCATCCTTCATGACATTCTTTGAAAATGAAACTAATAAAAAAATAACTCTGACTCTATACCAAGATTTTGATGAATCACATATTGAAGGTCACACCTGGAAAGCTAATGAATATTCTGTTAAGACTCTCCCCCTAAGACCGCCCATAGGAATCCCATCCACTAAAGAAAGATAAAGGGCCTCAAGACAAAGGACCCACAGCATGCTCTCTCTAGAGCAAAGAGGTCAAACTTGCAGGCCACAGAGAATATTTTTTCGGCCCAGCCAATATAACGGTATGCAAGAAATATTTTAATAAACTTTCATAACTTAATTTTTACAATATCTTGTCATACATAATTATTAATAATGAACTACAACGTTTGCTAATGACTGATTACTATAATTGTGTTGCATTCATTTCCCTAACTCGCCTTTCACCCAGGCACACCATTTCTCTCCGTCAATACCAGCAGCGAATATTTCAGCAGCCGATTGCCACATCATTAGTCTTGGACTGACTTGTTTGGTGTGTGCAACAGGAAATATTTCATTTCGGAGAACAAGAAATATAGTTATGCTTATTAATTTGTGCAGTTATTCAGTATCTAGTAAATTAATCTTCAAGAAAAAATATTAATTTTTATTAAAATGTTTTATTATTTTATGTTAATGATTACTCATTTATTTCAGCCCTTTGTATTCAGCATGTCGCTATTGAAATAAACCCACTTTTCTATGATAATTGAAGTTTTTGTGTGTGTGGTTTTTTTTTGTGGCACACACAAACTTAAACCTTGTTTATTTGGCACGTGTTAGCCTTTGACTTTGATATGCTTGCTCTAGAGCACGCTCATGGCTTTTATCCTTGGACATGTGTCTCTGCTCTCTTTCTCCTAATCTCCAAGGGTCCGACTGGCAGGTCATTGGCCCATGAGATGCTTATGTGGAGAGATAGGGGTTTTAGCTTCTAACAGCTTTTAATCCAGGGGACAAATGCCGGCCTTTGTGTGTGACTCATTCCTAAGATATGCAGAGGGGGAACTGGGCATGTAGGCTTCCTTCTCAGCTGTTATTTAAATAATGATGCAACAGCTGAGGAGTAGTGCTGACTCTGTTTCTGTTTCTAAAGCTCCAGAGTTAAGAGCATGGCCCAGCCCTGGGTCCTGGTTTTCAGTCTTACCTCCTTTTGCCCCTCTTCCTAAACCATAAGGGCCAGCACCCACTTGATGCTAAAAGCAAAGCTTCAATTTCTGGGAGAAAAAAAGAGAGCTTACTAATTTGAAACAGAATAGTTAAAACAATACCATAAAAACTATACTTTGTGTAGTTTAAATAAGCTGCACATAGATAGTATATTTGTTTTCTTTCATTAAGGCCGTTATTATACTTCTCTTTGGACACTCCTCAGAATCCTCCACCTGGAAAATCCCAGTTCCAGGGCTATCTCAAGACAGAGCTGGGAGAAGGGTGGTCACTGGCTGTTCATAATTCACATTGTCCCCGATATGAGATTCCAAATGGATTCTGCCACAGCCCAGTTCTTACTGCCCCTCGAGGGTGTGTCAACATCATTTAAGAAGGCTCTTCTCCAGGGACGCATTTGGACAGATGGGATTGCCTGTCTACTGGCTGGTGGAAGAGAGAGGGGATAGAACATTCATTATTGAACTTGAACTGTTCTATCCAACTTGAATAGAACCAGAGACAAGCAAAAAGCAGCATGCAGAGAAGCCTGACCTAGTCTTTATTGACAGGAAGAACTATGTCATGGAAGAACAAGAGAAAACTCACAGCAAGTCTTGCAGGCATTAAGGAGAGGGTTAGCATAGCAGCAGACTCCTCTTATCTTGAACAACAGGGCCCAGCCAGCCTTGTCTGTGGAGATAGTGATGGACTGGTCTCCTTGGCAACCAAAGTGTGCTTGCTCAGCAGGGCCACCAGGCAGGCATCTGCAGAGTCTGGAAAGAGGGCTATTGCTCCTGCCTCTCCCATTAATGCTCATGCCAAGCAGATATCCATTCTCCACTCCTTTTCATCTACTGGTCATATCCTTCAGGCCACTCTCCATCACTGAGCAAAATCCCCTCCACTCCAAATACTGAGATTGAAATCAAGGTTGAAATCTCTCAGGATTTGGAGCGGAGGGGATTTTAACCTTTATAGAGTCAGCTTGTGAGCAATTTTACTTCAGGATTTCCAAATCTCCTTTGCTGCATACATTTTAGTCCCTTATACTGGATCTTAATATACTGGAAATGTCCTAACTCAGAAACTCTAAATTCCAATGGTCTATTCTCAGATCACCTTCTATCCTCCTGCTCTCTCTACCTTCATATCCACTGTGTGAGTTGTGGTAGGAAGGTTTATTTGCGTGAAATTATATCCCTCCATAACCAAAGCTCCATTTCTCCCTAATCCGGTCCTGGAAAATTTGTAGCTACAGTTTTAGTAGAGCTAGAAGCAAAACCAATGTCCAGAGTTTCTGTTCCATGGTGTAGCTGGGTCCGATGTAACGTTAGCCTGAGGTCCATTAGCCATGGTGTGGAGTCCACATAGCTGTGGGCCACGTGGACGAGTGCAGAGCATCAGAGCCCTGCAAGGCAGGAGTCAGAGGGGAGCAGCAAGAGACAGAGAACTTCCTTTGTTTAGGAGCTAAATGTCTCTGATTTCACACCGTTGCAATGGCCATACCTGTTCTGGCCAATGACCTGCAGGTGTAACTGACAAGTGCCTTCCCATGTCACCCAGACCTTATTGGGCATGTGTCTAAATTGTAACTTCCCTTTGCTTCTTTCTAGTTATTAATTAATAACCGGTTATTTCAACAGTATTTGGGGTATATAACTAGTATTATTAACATAACATTTTGGCATTTTATCAGAAAAAGTGTTATTTTCCCTTAATTGTGATTTTATTTAAAAACAAAAACAAAAAACAAACAAACAAAACAAAAAACATGCCGAAACCGGTTTGGCTCAGTGGTAGAGCATTGGTCTGCGGACTGAAAGGTCCCAGGTTCGATTCCGGTCAAGGGCATGTACCTTGGTTGCGGGCATATCCCCAGTAAGGGGTGTGCAAGAGGCAGCTGATTGATGATTCTCTCTCATCGATGTTTCTACCTCTCTATCCCTCTCTCTTCCTCTCTGTAAAAAAATCAATAAAATATATTTTAAAAAAAACAGCTTTGTTGATTTCAGAGAGGAAGAGAGAGGAAAAAACAGAAACAACAACGACGACAGTAATCGTTGATTGGCTGCCTCCTGAATGCCCCTCCTCCCCCACCAGGTACTGAGCCTGAAACCTGGGCATATGCTCCGACCGGGAATTAAACTGTGACCTCTGGGTTCATAGATCAATGTTCAATCACTGAGCCATGCTGTCTGGGCTAATTGTGATTTTAGAAAGCATTTGTTTTCATGCCAAAGTAAGACTTTATTACATCCAAGAATAAAAACTAGTAAAATGTAATAAATAGAAGTCAATGAACAAAATATTTGCAGAATAAATACATCATTAAATGAAACTCAGGAAGAACACATCTCTTCTAGTAAGCGTAACATTTATGAGAGAATTTGAGACCATACAGAACAGAAAAAAAAATTAGTCTCTGGATCTTAAAATCTTGTTACGTGACTCAAGCAAATGTAGAGCGCAAGGACTTCAGCTTTCTGGGGGACCTGTGATATCCTGTCCTGTGTTTGATTTATTTTTATTGATTTTTAAAATATATTTTAAATAAATTGATTTATTTAAATATATTGATTTATTTAAAATATATTTTTTAAAATATATTTTTATTGATTATCTGGCATACTTTTAGGAATTATATGTGCCATATCCTTGGGGAGAAGTTCTGGGAGGTGAGGCAGGATGACAATTTTGAATTAACATCCATTTTATTTTCACCCATGGTTAAGTGCCTGGGGCTCTCTATAATTAAGACTTGCAAATAAATCATTGAGATAAAGTTCTCGTTTTCAACCAATAGGTGTCAGTATTGCTTTGAGATGAACAATAAAAAGGACACCTTAGAGCAGTGGTTCTCAACCTTTCTAATGCCACAACCTTTTAATACAGTTCCTCATGTTGTGGCGAACTCCAACCATAAAATTATTTTCGTTGCTACTTCATAATTGTAATTTTGCTACTGTTAATGAATTGTAATGTACAATAAATATCGGTGTTTTCCAATGGTCTTAGGCAATCCTGCTGGTGATTCTCAACCTGTGGTCACGACTGTAGAGCCTAAGACCATCGGAAAACACAGATATTTACATTATAATTCATTAACAGTAGCAAAGTTACAATTATAAAGTAGCAACGAAAATAATTTTATGGTTGGCGGTCACCACAACATGAGGAACTGTATTAAAGGGTTGAGGCATTAGAAAGGTTGAGAACCACTGCCTTAGAGCGTGTAATTTTTTAAATGTCTAGATCTGTTTTTTATCTTTATTTCATTCTTAAACTGTAGGTCTCAGACTGTTTAATACAAGTAGCAATGGAATAAACAAGGCAAGAAGATGGCACTGAAGAAAACAGAAGAGTGCTCACCAATATCACCCCTTCATTCAGAGCCTTGCCTTAGGAAGAAGAGCACATTGCTTTCTCTCCCTCCAGCAAGGATTCCTTCCCACCACATAAACCTGGAGTGTTGATGAAGGCATAAAAACACACCCTATGTTGCAAGGGGTATATTTGCCTCTCCGAGAAGCTCCAGAATGGGTTACATCCAAGTCACTAATTGCAAGGATTATTATTTAAAGATATTTGGTCTTCATCTACAGTTTCTAGTTTACAGCTCCCAAAGCTCTTAGAATTTCCTAAGTGTTGAGAGTGTTAATGGTGTCTGTTTTAAGGGATCTTTTTTTTTTTTTTTTTTTTTACCTCACCCAAGGGTTGTCAAGAGAACCATACAAGTGATTACAGGTTTGAAATTTTTAGGCCCAGCTCAAACCCCTACTGAAGATTGAGTTCCATTGCCAATGGCCACTTATTACATAGTCACCTTGTTTTATGGAATAGTGACTATCTAATAAAGCCTTCTTAAAAACCCAGAGGACAGTTCACTGGCCCTAAATTCCATGAGGGGAAACCAGAACACTTCCAAGTGCCACCATGCTGGGCCCCAAGCTCCATGAAGACAGAGCTCTTTTGTTTGGGACCTCATCCTATGTATCTCTTCATTTGGCTGTTTAATATTCTTTGTAATAAATCAGTAAACTAGTAAGCAATACTTCTGTGAGCCATTTTAGCAAATTAATCAAACCCAAGAAGGTATTTGTGGGAAGCTCTGAATTAAAGCCAGTTGGTCAGAAGTACAGATAACAACCTGAACTTGCAATTGGCATTCTGAGTTGGAGGAGGTTGTTGAAACTTTCAATCTATAGCTGGTTGGTCAGAAACACAGTAAGTGCCTGGACTTGCTACTGGAGTCTGAAGTTTGGTGGGTGGATTGGTGGGGGACAGGCACAGGAGGCAGTCTTTTGGACTGAACACTTAACCTGTAGAATATGATGTTATCCCCAGGTAGACAGTGTCAGAATTGAGTTGACTTATTGGACATCCGGCTGGTGCTTGAGAATTGTTTGTTGGTGTGCCTCCAAACCTAGTTTGGAATTGGGTCCTAGAACCCTTTTCATTCCCCAGTCTGGCAAGAATGTAGTCAGAATATGTATTCACATAAGTGTATTTTTTTTACATTGATTATTGCGATAGGACTGGAGTCAGGAATGCCAATTTGTTGATGCTCTCTTATTTGGGGAGTGAGGAGAGAGGTATTATTTACTGACATGTAGTGTTATGTTAGTTTTAGATGCACAGCATGATTCAATATTTGCATACATTATGAAATAATGTTTTTAAGTTTATGCATGTATATGCACCCATGTAACCAGCACACCATGTATCAGCACACTGATATGACATTTCTAGCACCTCTGAAGGTTCCCTATGCTCCCTTAATTTTTAAAATCAGGAAAATATTTTATTTTTCAAACAGTATTCTATATAATAAAAGCCTAATATGCTATGTATCCAGTTGTCTGGTCATCCATTCAACCAGTCAAAACATAATATGCTAATGATATGCTAAGGCTGCTCAACTGCTCACTCTGATATGCACTGACTACCAGGAGGCAGATGCTCCAACCTATAGGTCAGCTTGCTGCTGGGGTCCGGCTGATAGGGACTGAGTGAGACCGGCTGGACACACCCTGGAGCTCTTCCACAGTCCCTCCCTGGCTGGCCAACCTCCTATATTCCTTCTCAGCCCCAATCGTGCATTGATGGGGTCCCTTGGTTTGGCTTACACCCCCTCAAAATCTGGGGATCTCAGAGAGCCAGTTTCAGCCTGATCCCACAGGCCAGGCCAAGGGACTCCATTGGTACACAGATTCATGCACCGAGCCTCTAATGTATAAAATAAAAACAAAAAACTCATGAGGCAGAAGAGTTGGGAAGAGGGCTTGCCATGCTTTATACATAGATCTGGTTTTTACATAGTTTTGAATGGGAACTCCATGGTAGATGCTTTTTGGAGGGTATATTCAACTCAAGGATGGGATAGAATATCCCAAGTCACAGGGTGTAGAGCAACTGGAACTTCTGTGTAAAAATACATACATGCTTTCACCAAAAAAAAAGTATACAAAAATATTCAAAGAAGGAAATGGCCTGTCAACAATCCTATATAATAAAAGGCTCATATACAAATTGTGCGTTTGATTGGGAGTTCCATCGGGAGTTTGACCAGGGGTCAGGGATGGCTGGCCAACAACCCATGGCCCTGCCCCTGATTGGCCCTACCCCTGATTGGCCATCCTCAAATCTGGGGCGGGGCCAGTCAGCCAGGGGAAGCCCTGCAGGCAGTTGGTGAGCAGCCATGGCCCCTCCCCCTGGCCACCACCCCCTTGAATCTGGGATGGGGCTGGCTCGCCAACCACCCACAGCCTCTTCCCTCAGCTGGCCCTGCCCCAGATTGGCCCCTCTCACCCTAATCGGGGTGGGCCAGCCAGACTCCACCCATGCATGAATTTGTGCACTGGGCTGCTAGTAGAATTCATAACTAGATTGTGGTATGTTTACATAGTGGAATACTATAGAGCCATAACAATGGATCATCCACTATGATTACAAGGGAGTAGCAGACGAGTATACAAGGCCCTCTATGACCTGGCCCCTGCCCACCCACCACTCCAACTTTATCCTTCAGCAAATTCCATCCAGATATAAGCCTGCTATCCAACCACTTGCACTTCTTCCGATCAAATGAAGGCTTCCAGCTTTGCACTGGCGCTCCTTCTCCCTGAAAGACCATTTCTCTGCCCCCCTTTACTAGGCATACACTGGGAAAGAGGCATCTCCCCTCTTAGAAGCACTCTTAGGAGCTTTGCATAAAATAAAACTCCATGTGCAAAACTTGTCTTCATGACCAAAGAGTGTATATAAACCAAATAAAGAACGCAAAATAAACAATTTCTATAGTCGAATTACCTGCAAACTGAAGGGGGAAATATATTATTGTAATTTTTAACATTAATTTACAAACATTTCATTCAGTAGTTCCTCAGCACTCCTGAGCCATTTTCAGTGGTTTAACTGGGGGGTCTTGATTATCACAAACTTGTAGTAGTACCTACAGTGAAAAGCCACCAGGGGTCACCCCAGAAGATAACCAAGGCCCAGTTTTATTTTGTTGCATAACATACTGTGCTTTCCCCTTACCACCCAACCTATCAGTAAGATCATCCATGGTTATTGGCAAGAAGTTAAAATTGCGTATTGCATTATTGAATTGACTTTTATAGTTCATCAATAATGCTTGATGAAAATGTGTAAGGGCAAAAGACAGTCGCCTGGATGTTTTCCAAGGCTTAAAAGGAAACAGGAAGACTCAAGAACGAAATCACATTGCGTACACCTACGCAAACACCCCATTCAGCACTGGGTGCAGTTCTCTGTAAATGCAAATGTGGGTCAAGGTGACATACATGCCAGGAAGTGGCAAATAAGAAGCACAAACATTTATAGAAGAGCAAAGTGCCACGACCCAACCCTGTCGAAGAGGAAGAATGGCAGTCAGCTGATACCTCTTGAAGCAGGTGGGGTTGCAGTGAGCTGACAGAGAAGCCTACGGTTTCCAGATCAAGGGGCGGGAAGGGAAGCCTTTAGGACAAAGGTCTGAGTTGAAAATCAGTGTTTTAAATTTCAAAATTCAGCCCCAATCTTCAGAGTTAATTAGTCTAGAGGGGGTCCCAGCTATGGGGATTTTCCAGGCAATTCCAGGGCTAAGAACCACTGGAAGAGCAGGAAAGCAAGGCAAATGTGCTTATGGGTGAGTTCAGGTTGCAATATTTTTCTGATGGGAGCTCATTCTCTAGTCTATTGCTTCACCTCATTGCATCCCTTTCCCACCCGGTACCTCACTTCACCCCACCCACACTCAACCTACAATCTCTAGCTTCAATCTGATGTTCTCCTAAGTCAGGCCCCAGGAAGGCTTGGTCTTTTCCCTCCCCAACCCTCAAGTCTCACCCCAGCACAGCTTTCCCAATTAGTCACTAAATTCTGTCTATTCTGTATTTTACCTCTCAGATCTATCATCTGTTTCCTATCATCATAGTTACTACCTTATTCCATGCACTTGTTTGCTCAACAATATTTATTGAGTACCTACCACTCTTTAGGTACAAGGTGTTGGCAAATAAAACAGACACAGTCCCCACCCTGAGAGTCTGACCATAAACAAGTCAGTGACAAATAAGTTTAAGAGTAGAAATTTAAGTGAGCAAATAAGTTTAAGAGCAGAAATGTAAGTACAAAGAAGGAAACAGTAGCATACAGAGAGAGTAAGGGGAGGCAGAGAGAATCTGATAGGGAGGATACACAGGACTTCCAGGAGGATAACATAAATTTTTTTCATAACTTTCAGTCTCAATCCCTTCCAATCCACTCTATATGCAAGCACCACTATGGTTTTTTAAAAATATATATTTTTATTGATTTCAGAGAGGAAGGGACAGGGGGGGTGGGGAGAGAGGAAGAGAGGGAGAGAGAGAGAGAGAGAGAGAGAGAGAGAGAGAGAGAGAGAGAGAGAGAGAGAGAATTGGCTGCCTCCTGCGCATCCCTTCCTGGGGATTAAGCTCATAATCCAGTCATGTGCCCCATGACCTCCTGGTTCAGAAACCGATGCTTAACTACTGAGCCACACCAGCTAGACTCTCTGTCTCATGCACTATTGTATCTGCTGGGTCAAAGTCTAGATGTAGAACATGCATGGGGTTCTGCCAGTCAGCTTCATGGTGTGTTCTTGGCCATGGCTTCCTCTGCTCTGCTTCATCTATCAACTCTCATTAATCTGTTTTGCATTTTGCAGAAACTTGTTGAAATCTCTTGCGTACCAAAGACGCCTGCCAGCACTTTCATTATGTTATTTTGGTTTTCATCCTTTACATATTTTTTCTTAAGCATGTGCTTAATCAGCCATCTTAAACCAGAATTCTTCAGACAATTTAACATTAATTTTAATCTGCAATTCATTACTCAAAGAACACATTCTTTTCCTACTTTTTTTTGTTGCTGTTGTTGTTGCATGCTGTGAGTCCTTCAGCTTTTCAACATTCCGTATTGTCTAAAGCTTTCTCAGATCACTTTGGGTTACATTGAATTCTCAGGCCTCAGTATTTTTTGTCATACTATTATATTTATTTGGTC
This sequence comes from Pipistrellus kuhlii, assembly GCF_014108245.1. Lineage (NCBI taxonomy): Eukaryota > Metazoa > Chordata > Mammalia > Chiroptera > Vespertilionidae > Pipistrellus > Pipistrellus kuhlii. The sequence continues at coordinate 35,328,262 of NW_023425405.1, read as the reverse complement.
ACTTTGTCAAGCTATATTATTGAATTATTTTATGTGCATTGTCTTCTATCGCTTCACTATAGATTTGGGCTTGCTAAGGCCAAACCCAATTTACTGCTTTTTTATACTTTATCTAAAGTAAGACTGTGCCCAGAAGAACAGGGAAGCCCAACATATCAGATGGTAACTCTAGTTCTCCCAGCCATGGCTAGGTGTCTGCCCCACACGGCAGCCAATCCACTGGTTGATCACAGACCTTTAATTGGTGTAGCTTCACTAGAATAGTTGATCTGGACAAATCAGATTCCCTCTATTGTGAATTCAAAGTATAAAACACAAAGATTGAGACCAGTCAGGGGAAGGCATTGGAATGGCAAATCCTGTGAGCTCAGTGACTGAGGCAGCCATTTGCAAGATGACGAGTAAGCAAATGAAACTGATCTTCAGAGAGATGAAAATGGTATGTAAGTGGAAAAGAAGCTGGAATTAAGTGAGAAAGAGAGGGGTAATCTACCTTGGTTCTAAACAGCTTTCCAGTTTGTGTAAGGCCCAAATACATAGAATTCTGTGAAATATATGTAACAATTAAAGGAATCTTCCTTTGTGATGACCAAGATAGTTTGAGTGGGTATCTATATCTTGCAACCAACAAAATAAAAATCCTTAGCTTTAGTATTTTAATTCCTGAAGTGTTTTTTTTTTTATTCGAAAGAACTCTTTATTAGCAAGGCTGTGTATAAAAATTAACATCTATATCAATGAGTACACAAATTAAAATGTTAGAGAATTAGGGGTTGCTCTTTTTAAAAAATCTCTGACATAATGTAGACTCCTCCTCATAATCCTGACTGTTTTTAGTCATGTCAATATAATCCAACCACTAGAATAAAAATGCATTCTGAGGAAATTAACTTTTGTTATTTTAAGAGTCAAGAATTAGGCATGAATTTCTCATTGTAAGTTCTCCTATTGGAATTCCTGCTAACAACTGGTTAAGAAAACCCAATGTTCCTCTGCTTCCTTCATTCATCCTTTTTCATTTTTCTCCAGAAACAATAGGAGAAAGACCCAATGCTTTCAATGTGTTTTCCTAGTTGCTTGTGTGAAACTGTCTTAGTGACAGTTTATATATACATCTTGACCTGTGAAGCTAGAGTTCCTTCTTGTTTTTATATCAAATATATCATGGGTTTTGGAAAGAATGTGTAGACTTACAAGATTATCCAAACAAAAATAAAATTATTTAAACACACTTAAAACCCAATTTTGAAAGTCATAAAATATTTTTATAATAGTCCTCCAAAATGAGTTCCCAAATGCAGAGACAACATCTTTTAATTCCTTTCTACATTCCCTTCAAAAAGAAAAGAAAAACAGATTCAGAGCCATGTAACCTTCAACTGCCCAACAAATGCAGTTGAATTGAATTATTTTAATTACTAGAAGAAAATTTTGTTAAATATTTGAGCCAAGTTTCAAAATACAAAAGTATTGAAAGCAAAGTTAGAAAATGACATTAAAATTTCTGAGTTGCAAAAGTCAGCAATTAAAGCTAATTTTCTAAAACAAGCACTGCCCATCTCCTGTGAACAAGCAGTTTATTTTGGCAACTGCAGACACTTGTCCTGGGCGGATTCCTCATAATCCCAGAGCATTGCTGTTCTCTTCCAGACCAGTGAGAGATTTCTTTCTGATTCAACTAACTAACTGCAAAAGCTACAACAAATGTTTCAGATAATCTTCAAACAATGATTTTTTTCCACTTTAACATCGTTTACGTTAATAAAAGAAAATTCTGAAAGAATGACAAAGTTGGAAAAATAAATGATCCAGAGTTCCATCTAAACATGCTCACTCTTAATATATTCTTCTAGTTACTTTCTCCTCAGATACCAAAAATATATATATATTAATTGCTTTTTGCATTGGATAGAAAGCTAACATGCATAAAATGCTGAGTATGATCTAAACTTTAAGGTATCGCATGTCCATGAATTCTCCTACACTTACTTCTAGGTCAAAGTTGCCCTGCTGAAGGAAACACTTTGGCCCCAATCACAGTGTTCATGTACATGTGTATGGAGGAAGGAAGGGAAACATTTGAAAATGCTTCTCAAACTTGACTCTGCATTAGAATCACCTGTCCATCTTGTTAAAATGTAGAGTAGGCATTTTAAACAAGCCCCCAGATGTTACAGAAGCTGTTAGTCCAGGAACCCACTTAGTAGCAAGATCCTAACGTAACCTGGAACATAAGAGAATTGATGGAAGACATTTTTGCCTTCACACATCTATCCACCAGTAAGCCATTGCCACATCCCTGGCCCATTTCTGGGAACACAAGGGACTGTTCTCATACCTGGAAAAATGCCTACAAGCTGAGGGTGGAGTAAGGACTTATTACAAAATACAAGTGAAAATATTGAGCAACTATAGTGCGCCTCTCTTCTGCTCTGGAAGCTTTGCAGAGTTCACAAAGTATCTATTCATCTCTTCTCTTTTGGTAGTAATGTCTATGATATCTGGGCACAAGGTTTCCTAGAATAGCAACTACATTTCCCAGCCTCCCATGCAGCAGAATGTGGCCATGTTACCAACTTTCAGTCAATGGGGATCTAAGCAGAAGTACATGCAAGTCATGCTTTGAGAATGGCAATTCAATTAAGGTATTTTATTTGTTCTAGTTAGGAAAAGCTGCAATCCAGGTGTGGTCAGCTAAAAATTTATTTGAAAGGGCATACTCCAGAGGTTGTTGCTGAAGTTTCAATAAACACACACACACACACACACACACACACACACACACACATATCTTAAAAGTGATTACTCTAAATATTTCTGTCACCAATTCCTGATCAATGCCAGACTCTTTGCTAATGTTCTCAGTGAACTTCAGAAATATTTTATTTTTTAAGAGTAAAATTAGCAGCTTACTAACTAATGCAACAAATGCTAGAATGGAACTCTCATTGGTTAATTTAAAGATATTTAAGAGATAAGGTTGGCTAAAATCTTTGAGAGAGTCTCCCCACTCTTGCACAAATAGAGTAAAAGAATCCAGTGAGGCCTGCAGTCTAAACCTTTAGGAAAGGTGCCTGAGACTTGATCTTTAAATAGTCCTGGGTCAAGCCTTTGGGTTTAGTCTGACCGATATCATAGATAACAGATTCCTGCTCCTGGAATGTTGTCATACCTGTCGAGATTGGAATTGAGATTTCAATGAATTGAAAGAATAGAAAATGGAACTATTCTTATTCTTGCTTGTAAATAAATGTTTTGTTAATAAATGTTTTAAAAATAGAGATAGACTCATAGGTAGAGAGCAAGCTGACAGCTCTGGGGCAGGGGCTGGAAGTGAATGGATTGAGCAAAAAAAGAGAATAAGAGAGGCAACAGGGTGGCAATTATGGGGTCTGGTGGAGGTGGAAGAGAGTATAGGGGGGATAAATGGTGATAGGAGAAAAAGAAAAATAAATACTAAATGAATGTCTGCTTTTGTGATAGATTTTGTTCTGAGACTTGCTTTTCATGTCACTTGGTAGCAAAGTTTGGGAAGCACCTCTAACCTACTGTTCTTTAACAAAAAGACCTGACGAATTGTGTGAGACCCAACTGGTTTGTGCCAGTTCACAGCTCAGAGCAAGAGGGATCGAAAGAGCTGGATTCCCTGCAGTCCATGGAGCTAGCTGCCAGAGAGCACTTTCTCTTTTCCAGACAGTGATTTTATGCCAGAGAGAACTATATTTCCGGGTTGTGTTAGGTGCTTTCCTCTTACTTCTACAGAACTTATCCTGATGGGCCTGCTGTGTGGCTCAGTCACCATCCCAAAAACACCAGTCCCATGGACAGCTTTCCTAATTTAACCCCCCTCCTGGTGCTTGCCCTCTTCTGTATTTGAAATTGTCCCCGCCCCCTCTACTTTGAGATACTTGGTACTCCCTTCCAAGCCCTTCTGAGAGAAATCAGAAATATTTACCTTCTCAGAGAAGAATCCTCTATGACCTTACTGCCTTCACTTTTTCAAGGAAAAGTGTTTTTATTCTTCACTATTTTCCAATGACAGATATACCACAAGTCAGGCATTTTGCCCTTAAACTCCACATCCTAACACATGATTTTAAAAATAAAAATGAACAGTTGTGCAGATTCAAATATAACCCAAAGCTCATATAATATGGTATGAGACTTCTCTCCATTTTCAGTTATTTTCTTTCACTTATCCTTTGCATTCATTTCACACACACACATATATATATATATATATATATATATATATATATATATATATATATATTTTTTTTTTTTTTTTTTAAAGCAGTTTTGCTGAAACTGGTTTGGCTCAGTGGATAGAGCGTCAGCCTGCGAACTGAAAGGTCCTGAGTTCGATTCCCGTCAAGGGCATGTACCCCGGTTGCGGGCACATCCCCAGTAGGGTGGGAGGGGGGGGGTGCAAGAGGCAGCTGATCAATGATTCTCTCTCATCGATGTTTCTAACTCTCTATCCTAGGGGTGTCGAACTCAATCAGAGAAGGGGCCAAAATCTAAAATCCAGCCTAAATCGCGGGCCAAATGGTTTACTGAACAGTCATAAACTGTCATTGTGATGGAAACGCAGCGGAGTGCAGTGATGACAGCGCGGTGCGGGCCACATTGCAAGGTCTGGCGGGACGGATTTGGCCCGTGGGCCTTGTGTTTGACACATGTGCTCTATCCCTCTCTCTTCCTCTCTGTAAAAAAAATCAATAAAATATATATTTTTTAAAATTTAAAAAAGCAGTTTTTCAAGATTACAAATGCCTCGACTACAAAATAATCAGATTTTATATAATATGGCTTTGCCATTAGCATGCCTTTTAGGTCTATTGCCATCCTTTGTTTTTCCTTTCTTTTTTTTTTTTAAAGATATATTTTATTGATTTTTTTATAGAGAGGAAGGGAAAAGGATAGAGAGTTAGAAACATCAAAGAGAGAGAATCACGGATCAGCTGTCTCCTGCACACCTCCTACTGGAGATGTGTCCGCAACCAAGGTACATATCCTTGACTGGAATCGAACCTGGGACCCTTCAGTCCGCAGGCCAACACTCCATCCACTGAGCCAAACCAGCTAGGGCCATCCTTTGTTTTTTCTCTATGCTTCCCTTCCCACTTCAATAAAATAGGAAAAATAACTGAAAAAAGGGCTTCACGTGTCTTAAGACCTCTCTAAATTTTTGCACAGCACAGTACCATAATTTGGATTCTCTGGCTATTTCCTCTTCATGCCAAGTCCAGCCCATGATGAAATCAGTAGAGGAGGATAATTTGATGTAGGTTCTAAAGTCAGTCTGAGTTCAAATCCTGGCACTAACTATGTCCCCTTAGGCAAATAACTTCACCAATCTGTGCCTGTTTCCTCATAGAAAAATGGGAATTATAACACCTACCTGATAAGGTTGTTGTAAGGGTTAAGCAAGATAATAAATTTAAAGATTTTTATTTTATTTGAAAGAGAGAGAGAGAGAGAGAGAGAGAGAGAGAGAGAGAGAGAGAAAGAGAGAGAGAAACATTGATGTGAGAGCATAACATCTATCAGCTGCCTCCTGCACTCCCCCTACTGGATATTGAGACTGCAACCCGGGCATGTGCCATGTTCACCCCGAGGCTCTGGCCAGGAATCAAACTGGCAACTTTTGTGCCAAGGACTATGCCCAACCAGTTGAGCCACACCAGTCTGAGTGATAATACATTTAAAGAGCTAAGGATAGCGCTTGGCATGTAGCACAATCATTAATAGCATCCATTTACTCAACAAATAATTATTCAATGCTTGCTAAACCAAGCAAAGTACTGTTTAACATTATAGCAAATTGAAAACAGAAACAGACTGGTCCCTACCCTTAAAAGAAATTTTCAGCCCAGTGGGAGAGATAAAACATGCAAAGTAGATAGCTATAATGGGAATGGATATATGTTAAGAAATTCAAATACATTATTTATTACAATATGTTCAAGAACAACAATTTGTTATTCCTACTATTGGGTCTAACTCCCTCCACCTTGAATCTGGTTGGCTTTAGTAACTTATTTAACTGACAGTGTGACAGCTGTGATGTCCTGGGACTTCTGCCTGGGTCTCTTAGAATGTCTGCTTGGAGGGAAGCCATCCAGTGTGTAAGAATCCAAGGGTGGCTCACTATGGCTAGACTTTGTACAAAAAATATGGCTTATGCTGAACATCTGGGACTCTGGAATTTGGGTATGTGGTACGCAGAGGGTGCTTGTTTGACCAGCCAGCCCTCTAGAAAGACCTTGGGCACCAAGTCACCCCTGAACTGTCCCATTAGACAACACTGTGTACGTGATGCCACAACTTATTGCTGAAGGAATTATGCCACTGTGAAGGGACTCTTAGAAGCTGTCAGCCACTTTCCTCCCAACTTTACCCCATGCACCTTTTTCTTCTTCTGATGTTGCTTCATATCTTTTCATGTAATACATCTTAGTCATGTGTAAAAAGAGATGCTGAGTTCTGACACCTTCTGTCAAATCACTGGAATTGAGGGGGGGGAGGGTCAGCTTGGGGACTCCTGATACATAGCACTTTAAAAATTGTGAGAGAAATACTGGAGAGCACTTCAACTCTGTTTTGATGAAAGGAGAAATTCTCCTAACTTTCTCATGCTTTCTTCCCCTTCTCCCATTTCCCAGGAAGTTCATATTGAACTTCCCTCCCACCTAAGTCGAAGGTGGCACATGGAAATGAACACACTACTGGAGATGACACTTTTGTTCTTCAGCCCTGAAGAAGCTGTGTGACTGCTATCTTGCACATATATATATGTGTGTGTATATATATATATATATATATATATATTAGAAACCCAATGCACAAAAATTCATGCAAGAATGGGTCTTTCTTCCCCTGGCTGCTGGCACTGCCTTCGCTCTGGTAGAAGCTGCCTTTCCGCCTTCCCAAGCTGCCCAGAGGCCCAGAGTGGCTGGAATGGTGTGGAATGCCTGTGCCCATCCCGCCCCTGGCCACTTGGTGCCTGTATATGCAAATTAACTCACAATCTTTGTTGGGTTAATTTGCATACTCACTCCTGATTGGCTGGTAGGTGTCATGAAGGTATGGTCAATTAGCATGTTACTCTTTTATTAGGGAGATACACATAACAACAGTTTCCTGCATTTTATGGGGGTGTGTGGTGTAAGAGCTTTCATCTCATTGGGATGAAGATATTGAAATATCTTTTTAAAGTATTTACTCAGAGACTGAATTGGTGATACAAAGTATTTTCTTTGCAATTATATCACAAGACTTCATAAATTTAAGGCTAGTCACTAAACAACTGGCACCAGGACATCAGCAGGAATTTATATCCTCCACACAAACAAACCTATGCAGCATGCCCTGCTATGCAGCACATCCACCTCACACTGTATAATATGTAGGACTATTTTCAGATGTTTTTCCTGATAAACTTTGTGATTATTATATTTTGACAGGGCTGAACATTTTTTCTTTTCTTTTTTTAATTTCAGAGACTGACAAGAGCTTACTCACTGTGACAAGCAAAGTCCTTGGATTTGGCTCTCGAAATCAACTGAGCAAAGTATATTTTAAGAATTCACACAATAAGCCAGTGAACTGCTGAATAGTGTGTGCTAAGCACTTTAAATATTATTTGGTAAGCACTTTAAATCATGTTGTAGACACCAGTCTGAGAGTCAGGAGACCAAGTTCTAACCTAGTCTACATTCTAAAGATACGACCTTGATGAATAATGTTTCCTCACTGGACCTCTGTCACAGCAGCTGTAAGATGAAAGGGTTCCGTGAGCTATTTTTTCTATCTCAAACATTCTGTGGTTCAGTGATAATATGCAGCGTGGGATAAGTGCCAAGTGAGAGGATACAAATGTATTTTATAGGAGGGAGAGGTTCCTGGAGGCTAACATGGAAACATTCAATTGGCAAGAAAAGAAAGAGCCACTTCTCTTGGGAGAAAAGCTGGCATGAAAATATAAAGCCTGGCCCACTCTCAGGGATGTTAGGGACATTTCAGTATGAAATAACAACGTTAGTAACAGTAGCTAACCAATCCAGTATTTATGTTCTAAGGTAATATGTATTATCTTGTTTAATTTCCATTAAAATCCTAAGTATTGTTATTGTTCTTGTTTACAGAAAACTGAAGCGTAGAAAAATTAAGAAGTTTCATAAGGCCACAGAGCCAGTGGCAGAACCCAGATATGACCTAAGCAATCTGACACTCCAGAGAGCAGCTTCTGGTTGTTGTTATGGCATTCACATGTGAAAGTCAGCAGTAAAATTCTCCACAGAAGTACTGGCGTTCAGATGTGATTGACTGGAAAACCAGCAAAAGAGAAAATAATAGGCTATCATCAAGAGGAAGAATGATAGTTACCGTTCATGAAGTACCATTTGTGTGCTTTTCATTTATTAGCTCTAACAGTCATATTTTTTGTGTTTGTTTTAAATACCATTTTACAGTTGAGAAATCTGAACTCATCAAGTTCAACTTGAAATAAGTAAGAGCTGTTAGGTGGGAGGGATGGGATTCAATCCTGAATTTGTCTAACTTCAAAAATCCTTCTTATTCCTCTATGCCATGCTGGCCTCTTGGCAAGGAAAAAAAAAAAACTATTTGCAAATATTAAAAACAGCTGTATCCTACTGTATGCTTTCATTTATTTGAAATTCTAGAATAGGGAAAACTAATCTCGAGAGACAGAAAGCAGATCAGAGTTGCTGGAGGGCAGGGGAAGGAAGGGACTTACTGCGAAGGAATACAAGGACATATTTAGAATGATGGCAAGATTTTTTTTTTATCTTAATTATGGCATGGATTATATTTGTCAAAATTCATTAAACAAGTGCATTTATTATGTGCAAGTTAGACCTCAAAAAAGTTGATTTTTAAGAACTCAGGCTGAGTCCATTATTCAGTCCTTTCCACAGAAGCTGGGGCCACTGGCATAATGTGTCTTCTCGCGTACATGGGATCATCATGGTGCATATAAAACACTAGGTCTTGGCTGGCCAGTATGGCTCAGTGGTTGAGCTTCGACCTAAAAACCAGGAGGTCAGGGTTCAATTCCAGATTGGGGCACATGTCTGGGTTGTGGGCTCGATCCCAACTGTGGAGTATACTGGAAGCAGCAATCAATGATTCTCATCTCTGATCTTTTTTTTTTCTTTTTTCTTTTTTTCTCTCTCTCTCCCTTCCTCTCTGAAATCAATAAAAAATATATTTTTTAAAAAAACAACATTAGGTCTAGCATGCATTTTTAACCACCTCTATGCCACCTCCTTGCATTGCAAAAGCTGAAAAGCTCGAAATTACATTTCTCTGACTCCTATTCAGATTGTGAGTGAAATGCACTGGGGAGACTTGAAAAGCAGGAGACACCAGGGCCTGCTCTGACGATTGTTGCTGCTGGCAAGTAGGGTCAGGCAGACATTGGGTTTTTCTGCACCAGCATTTCAATGCCCAGTGTCCAGCTTCACGAGTGTTCGGAGTTTGTGACTCTAAGAATGACAGTGGCCTTGTGATGCTCAGATCGGCAGTGTGTGCAAGAATTCAACACACCGTTTTCCCAGTAGACTCTTGACTTCCCACATTTATGACTGTGCAGGAGCAATAGCTTCCCTGGCAAGTCTGTTTGATAGCTATCTCCCAGGAATTACTTCTGGAGCCTCAGTTTAGAGACTGCTCCTCTAACTCTCCGATTATTTTTGCAAGCATCTAATTACCTGTTTTAAATCCCTTGCTACTTATATTAATAATTGCTTGAATAATTTGCTTTCCTGGAACTATACACTGACATCATGAATGATGGTGTGGGCTTCAGTCATAATGGCAACTAAAATAATTACCAGCATCACCAGATTAATAGCAACACTTATTGAATACCGACTTCCTGGCAGAATAAACTCAATGAGGTACATGCAAAGGACAGCTTTATTCTTTTCTACTCAAACTCTGCGAGTAGATTTGACCTCTACTCCCTGAGTGAAATGAGGCAGGTCTCATTTTTTCAGTCACTCTCAGATCATTAAAAAGTCCTCCAATTCATTTCAGCCCCCCCAAATGCTCTCATTCCAGTCATTAAAATGCCCATCCCATTAGCATATCACCCAACGTTCTCATCGGTGAAAAGCTACCGTATTTTTCGGACCATAAGACGCACTTTCCCCCCCCCAGAAGTGGGGGGAAAAAGTCCCTGCGTCTTATGGACCAAATATAGCCTACACATATACTTTAAAAAAAAAGTTTTTTTACTTGCCCGGCTCTGTGTGGTCTGTGTGTGCTTGCCCGGCTCTAAAATGGTTCTAAATGCTGCTGTTTACTTTACAGGGTTGATTACATGTGTTTATGACTGTGATGTTGGGTTTTAATGCACATAAAATATTTTAGGACACTATTTGTTTCAGAATCTTTTTTTCTTCATTTCCCTTCTCTAAAAACTGGTGCATCTTATGGTCCGGAGCATCTTATGGTCCGAAAAATACGGTATTTATGCCTCCAGCTGAAGCTTTCCTTGGGCTGGGAAGCCTGTCATTTTGAGGAAGAGGACAAGCTTGACTCCTGCTCCCTTTCTCTGGAAGATGTTTCCTCATTTCCCTTCTTCTTCCCATGTCCCCTCCTTCACTAGGTGCCTTGGGGTCCTCTGGGGTTGAAATGAGATAGGGCAGGGGTAAAACTAGTCTCTAAAAAAAGTCTCTAAGCTGGTCTGGCTATGATCTGGCCTTGGAGCTCTCTGGAATTGGTAGATTCCTCCACACTGATTTTTGCTCTGCTGTCCAGGAGGAGCATTTGGGCCCCTGGGGCCGCCAGGCTGGCAACGTCAGCCACAGCCCTCCTCATGTAATCTCCGAGGCCGGGTCAAACACCAATCCCTATTGCCCTCAAGCTCTCTGAAGGGTTCCTGTTATCCCACTTGAGGTGAAAGGGAAGCCTTCCTCTCCCCTCCCACATGGAGAGCAGGAGAAACACTCCCTCAAAAATAAAACAAAACAACACCCTCTTCCTTTTTGGCCTGATCAGCTTTGTCTGCTTTATCAGAAGACGAAGAATGACTCGTCCTCTGTAAGCATGTCTTACGTATGTAGGGTAGCAACTCACTTTAGAATGTGGAGGTAATTGGCAGTGACTTATTTTGTTTTTGGTCTCTGAATCCTGTACTTTTGGTCTCCATGGTTAAAATTGAGACAAAATGTTATTAATTATCACAACAACACTGTAAGGTGATGAGTCATGCTCCCATTTTAGAGACAAACTGAGGTTCAAATGCCAGAAAAGGGGATTCCAACACGAATGAGTAGGACTCTAAGGCCTTTGCTATTAACAGTTATGATTACACTAGAGGCCTCTTGCAGGAAGATTCCTGCAATAGGGCTTTCTGCTGTGCTCTCCACTGCCCCACCTGCTTCCCTCCCTTCTCCGCTGCCTCATTTGCTTGCTTCTCCACAGCTTTGTTCCCTTCTGCAGCGCTTGGCTTCTTTCTATGGTGTCTTGCTCTTGCCTGGATATGCAAATTAACTGCCAACCTGGTTGGATTAATTTACATACTTGCCCTGATTGGCTGGTGGGTGTGGCTTGTGAGTGTAGCCAAGGTACAGTCAATTTGCATGCTTCTTTTTTATTAGAGAGGATGGGGAGGGGGGAGTGAAGGGGCAAAAGTTGGTTTGCAGTTGTATTGTGACATGCTTTTGTATTAATAAAGCTATGTAATCATCATAACCTGAATAACTGTAAACCATTTTTACCTACCCCCAAATGTTTGACACTAAAAAACATTGATGACGTGAATAGATTTATGTCCCCTGAAGTTCATATGTTGAAGTCCTTACCCCAAGTACCTCCCAGTGTAACAGCTCTTGGAAATGGGATGCTTGCGGGTGTAATGAGTTAAGACGCAGTCATATTGGAGCAGGATAGGCCTCTATTCCAATATGACTGGTGTCCTTGTAACAAGGGGGAAATCTGAACACAGACACGTACACAGAGAAAAAGCCACATAATTACTGAGTTAAGCTGCTGCAAACCAAGGAACCATCTCTCTCTTAGGAGAAAGGCCTACAACAGGTCTTTCTCTAGTGTCTTCAGGGGAGCATGGCCCTGCAGACATATGCCTTAACTTTATTTTATTTTATTCTTTTATTTTTTTATTTATTTTTTATTTAATTTTTTTTTACTTTTTTTATTTAATTATTATCTGTGTACATTTTTTAACATTGCCCCCCCTCCCATACATACCCTCCATCCCCAGAGTTTTGTGTCCATTGGTTGTACTTATATGCATGTATACAAATCCTTCGGTTGATCTATTATCTCCCCCAGATCTCCCTACCCTCCCTGCTGTAATTTGACAGTCGGCTTGTTGCTTTACTGTCTCTATATCTATCTTTTGGTTCATCAGTTTATAATGTTCTTTATTATCTATAAATGAGTGAGGTCATGTGGTGTTTCTCTTTCATTGACTGGCTTATTTCACTCAGCATGATGTTCTCCAATTCCATCCAGGTTGCTGCAAATGATGAGAATTCCTTCTTTTTTATGGCAGCCTAGTATTCCATTGTGTAGATGTACCATAGTTTTTTGATCCAATCATCTGCTGACGGGCACCTAGGCTGTTTCCAAATTCTAGCTATTGTAGATTGTGCTGCTAGGAACATAGGGATGCATATATCCTTTCTGATTCAGATGCCTTAATTTTAGACTCTGAGCTTCCAGGCTATGAGACAATACAGTTCTGGTTTTCAAGACATTCAGTTTGTGATACCTGGTTATGGCAGTCCTAGAAAATAAATTAAACAATGATGTGACAGTCATGGAAGTGTGACTGAAGTGCCAATGAAACAAGTACTGTGTGAGAGAACATCTGAGTTACTAAGAGAAGAAAAGGGATGGCAGCAGCCAGAGTGGGCCTAGAATTTGTCCATGCCAGAAGATAGAAAACTGAGTTGGACATTAGGAACCTTTGGACACGCTATTAAGTAGAAAGCTTCTAAATTAATTTCACTTCCCTAAGAAGAAACGATTACTAACTGTACCATGAAAATCTTTAAGAAAAAATAAATCCCACACCAGAACTTTGCATAGTTGTTTTTGGGAATAGTCTAAAGATATTTAGAGTGGGAGTAACAGGAAGTGGTACTTGTAACATAATTCATAGAACTAGGAGTAAATGAAAGGGCAACACAGTATAAGCTTATATTTAATATTTAATGTTCTTGATGGCTTTGAGAATAAGAATGCTAAGATACAGGAAAATTTTAATAAAATTCACTTATACATTCATAGGACCTCCAAACATAAATTTTCAAATTGTAATTCATGTAGAATGTGGAGACACATTAGCATGTCCTGAACAAGACACACACACCACACACACACACACACACACACACACACACACACTATTGTTTTAGAGATTCTATGTTTTAATTTCCAAAACTATTGACTCAAGTAGCATAGATATGCAATGAAATATTAATTTTTAAAAAATCTCAAAATCTCAGTGGCTTTTCACAATAAACTATTTTTCACTCACATCTGTCCAGCGTGGATCAGATGGTCCTCCTGCAGCCTGTAGCTATACCATCTGGAAAGTTTGGCTTCCAGTGAGGGAAAGGGAGGGATGGAGAAGGCACACTGGCTCTTAATTGCCTCAGTCCAGGAGACACTCACACCACTTGTGATCATAGATCATTGGCCAGAGCAAGTTAAATGGTCCCACTGAACTGCAAACGGGGCTGGGTAACATAGGAAAACACCTGGAATGTGAGGGGGCATATTAATGATCTCTGTCTGCCATGAAATTATACAGGGAATAAGTGTATAAAATGCACTAAATCCAAAAAGTAAGATGCTTGCTGGATGAAAAATCCAAAGGAGAATCTGACCTCATTTAGCTTAAAAAGGACTCACTGATGCCTTCTCATCTATCAATATATGCAAATTATTATAGCAAGACTAATCCCTAAAGTGATGCTCCAGTCCCTCCTCCCATTACTTCTGGTAGTTCCCAGAGGAGTGCCCCACATGTGATCCCTCCCATTAAACGATATAACATAAAAAGTAGTTTTCAGGGGCAGTAAAAGTTCTAGGACTTGGAAGAGAAGTAAAAAGCATAAGGAGAGGAGTTTCAAGAGTCAAACAGCAGCTGGCAGGGGCCCTGGAAACAAGAGTGGCTAGTAATACATCCCCCATGTCAGATATCTAATATTCAAGTTTAAATCATGCTCAGTTCTTCCCTGAGCAGTAGTCCCATCTCTCGGTCTAAATAATACTAAACGTCTGCTACCCCAGAGAAAGGGCCTGGCCTTCAGAATTAAAGGTGGTTGAACCCATATTTTACAGAAATTAACATCTCAGACCATGTGTCCCAATTTCCCTCCTCCACCCCTCCCCCCTCCAAAAAATAAAAATAAAAAGATTGTCACTGTGCAAGCCATCCCTGTGGGAAAACAGAAAAGAAAGGATTTTTCTGGGCAAGGGGGAAAGCCCCCATGGAGAGCAGGTGACAGCACAGATGTGAAAGCAGGTACAGCAGCATGTTTTTCATAGCTTCTGTCAGCAATGTCCAACTGAAAGAAAAAAAAAACTTTCCATATTTTCATTGTATTGTATTTGCATAAATAAATCTGAGACGGATACCAAAGAAACTAATAAAATAGGTATTTGGGATTGGGGGAGAGGGTGAGGAGGGCAGACAAGGGTAGAAGTAGGAGTGAGAATTTTCACTATGCACCCTTTTATATTATTTGATTTATATTATTTATGTGAATATATTATCTATTTCAAACTGTTAAAGCAATTAGGAAAAAAAAAAAAGTCTCCCAACTGCCACAGCTACTTTGGGAGAACAAAAGAATCAAAGCAGAATCTATCAAGAGTGAAGCAGTGTAGAAAGTGGACAGGAGCCACAGGAAAATCAATCTGTCACCACCAGTAGGAAATGGGAGCAAGAGGTGGTGAAGGGAACTGGGAGCCCCTGACTCAACTCCTCACTCTTTAAAGCTCCAGGGACATTTGGAAGAGAACCCAAGGAAAAGTACAGCGATGGTGAGCTTTCCACACAACACGGAGCAGAAGGTAGAATCTTTGGAAATTTGGATATAAAAGGAAAGGGTGGTCCTAGAAGAATGAGAGGACTTGAGGACATGCAGGTGACAGGCACTTGGATTAAACCACCATGATATTCAAGGTCCTTGACAATTTAACCTGATCCTTTTTTTGGTCTCACTTCTCTCCCCTCCTGGAGAATGTCTTGTATTAAGCACCAGTCCAGGGGACACTAGATGAGTAAAGAATTAAGAAGCTCACAGTCCGGTTGATAAACTGGCTTATAAACAACAAGGTATTACCAATGCTCTACTAAGAAAGTGTACAGTTTCAGTGGGGGCACAAGTGAAGGGTGGTCAACTGAGCTTCAGGGAGACCAGGTTAAGGCTTCATAGTCAAGGTGAAGCTTGAGGTAAGTCCTGGAAAATGAATGGATGCACCAGAATATGGGGGAGGTAAGGAGAACATTCCTAGCAAAGCAATCTGTGCATAGGCTAGGAGGGCTATGCAGGTGACTTCACCTGGTAAAAAGATAAATAAAGGAGGTGCTGAGATGGAGAAGCAAGAAGTTTTGTACATGATGTACTTTATCCAATAGACACTGGGGTATTATAAGGGTGAGTCAAAATTCTATAGACATTTGATAGCATGAGCTTTAGTAGTTAGAATTGATGGGATCTACTGAAGGGCTGTGAGATCGGGAGTTGGTGAGATGAGTCAGAAGACCACTGCCATAGAGAGAGTAAAGTTGGAGAGAGAGCCTGAAATGAGGCATTGACATCATACCTCACCGTTTTGCTGAGGCCTTGAGCAAATTACCTAACCTCTCCAAGGTTCAAGTTTTTCATTTGTCATATTACCTGCTTTATAGGGTTAAACAAAACAACATACATAAAGTACCAGGCACATAGAAAGTGTTTGATTAATGGTAAAACTATTACTCCCCAAACACGCCATAAGCCGACACCCTCACTTTTTGTGGGAAGCCATGGTACACTGTGGGTGTTTCAGTTGCTATATAGAAATAAATTACCCCAAAATACAATGGCTTAAAAACAACCACGATTCTATGGTTTGTCTGGGTGGTTCTTTTGCTCATTGCGTGGGGCACCCTCATGCAGCTTCATTCAGCTGGTGGGTAGGCTGTGTTAGGAGATCTAAGGTGGTGACTTTACCCACATATCAGAGGCTTTGGCAGAGATGGTTGGAAGGCTGGGACTTATCTCTATCCACATGATCTCTCATTGTTCCACTGTCTAATCCAAGCTTTATATACGGTGGCTGACTTCATAGTCAAGGTGAAGCTTGAGTTTTGATTTGTATCTCTCAGATAATTTGTGACTTTGAGCATGTTTTCATGTGTCTCTTGGCCTTCCTTCTGTCTTCTTTTGAAAATATTCTATTTAGGTCCATTGCCCATTTTTTAATTGGATCATTTATCTTCCTTTTATTAAGTTGTATAAGCTGTCTTTAGATGTTGGAGATTAAACCTTTATCAGTGATAACATTTGTAAATATGTTCTACCATACAGTGGGCTTTCTTGTTGTTTTGTTGATGGTTTCTTTTGCTGTGAAAAGGCTTTTTATTTTGATGTAGTCCCATTTGTTTATTTTCTTTTTAGTTTCCATTGCCCTAGGAGCAGTATCAGTGAAGAAGTTCTTTCAGCTTATGTCTGAGATTTTGCTGCCTGTGAATTCCTCTAGTATTTTTATCATTTTTTTGCATGTATTTGTCCAATTTTCCCAATACCATTTATTGAAGAGATTGTCTTGACTCCATTGTATGTTCATGCCTCCTTTGTTAAACATTAATTGAGCATAGTGGTTTGGGTTGATATCTTGATTCTCTATTCTATTCCATTGGTATATATGTTTTTTCATGTGCCAATACCAGGCTTTTTTGAGAACAATGGCTTTGCAATACAGCTTGAAATCTGGTGTTGAGATCCCTCCTACTTTATTCTTCTTTCTCAGGATTGCTGTGGCTATTCGGGTTTTTTTTTGTTTTTGTTTTTGTTTTGTTTTTTTGTTTGTTTTTATTTATTCCAGATCAATTTTTCTGGAGAGTTCTTTCTAGGTCTGTGAAATATGGCATTGGTATTTTAATGGGGAGTGCATTAATCTATAGATTGCTTTGGGTAGTATGGGCATTTTAATGATGCTGATTCTACCAATCCATGAACATGGTATGTTCTTCCATCTGTTTACATCTTCCTTTATCTCTTTTTTCAGTGTCCTATAGTTTTCCATGTATAGGTCTTTTACCTCCTTAGTTAAGTTTATTCCTAGGTATCTTAATTTTTTTGTAGATACCACCTCTTGTCAGGAGGACTGGAAAGTCATGTTGCAAAAGGGCAAGTGAAATGGAGTTAGCTGGCTCTGGAAATGATCTACTTTATCATTGGAAAGCTCTAGTTTAGGAGATCTACAAACTTGGCTACAGATTCTTATTCCACCACTCATTATCCATTTGATCCAAAATTTGATTCACCACTAAATTTGAACACCTTAAGGAGAAGATTGTTTGGCAATCATCTTTCTATATTTGAAATATAGCCGAATCCCTGAAAGTTAGTAACACAGTAAAGCATTCAGTAAGTACATGAGCTGAATTATCAAAAAAGTAGGAAATAAATCTATCTATCTATCTATCTATCTATCTATCTATCTATCTATCTATCTATCTATATAAAAGCCTAAGCAACTGAATAACCAAACAACCAAACAGCCAGTCAACTAGTTGCTATGACATGCACTGACCACCAGGACGCCGATACTTAACACAGGAGCTGCGCCTTGGTGGTCAGTGAGCTCCCACAGCCGACCTCCTGCAGTCCTTCCTCCTCTTCTACCTCCCCTCCCTGCTGCACCCTGGCCTGCCAATCTCCTGTGGTCCCTCCCCCTGGCCGCCCAGCTAACCTCCCGTTGTCCTTCCCTTCAACCAACCACCTCACCCTCCACCCCCGCAATAGGCCCCAATCAGCAGCCAGGCTGAGGGACCCCACCCAGGCATGAATTTGTACATTGGACCTCTAGTAAATAAATGAAGTGCCATTTCCTGGGCACTTCCCATATACCAGGAACTATTCTAAACACCATAGACATAATAAGAATTCATTTAAGTATCACAACCCTATGAGATATGCACTAATATTCCCCACATTCAGATTAGTAATTTGAGACACAAAAGGCTAAATAGTTTGCCCCAAATTACACAGTATGTGGTGGCCCTGGATTTGGCTACACTTGATCTGGCTCCAGAGCCTTATTTGGAACCACCAGGCGTTACTGCCTTCATGAAAATGTAAATAATTATTGTGAAGACAGAAATGAAAACTGAAGAAATACTTGGAAAGGGATAATTATCCCAGGCATGGATCTTCTAGAAACATCATAATATACTGGTTAAGAGTATAGCATCTTGAGTCTGACATTGATTTAAAGTTCAGCTCCTCCTAGTACTATGCTATTCCTTTGACTGGGATGTTCTTCACGTCTCAGTGTTCTTATTTGAAAAATAAATATAAAAATAGTACCTATCTCACAAGATTGTGGTGAGGCTCCAAAGAGATAAGGAAAGCACAGTCCTTATCTCAGTGTGAATACATAATGAAGGCTTAGTGAATATTTACCATTGATGACTCAGATAAGAATTGGGAAAAGCAATGCTTAAAAGAAAAAAAGAAAAAAATCAGGGTCAGATGTAGGTATGTGTGCATTCTACATGATAAAATTTCTCCTAAAATAGTATTTTTGTTTTGTTTTGTTTTTTTTCACTTTTTTATACAAATAAATCTAAGAAGTTGAATAAAGAAAAACATTAAAACTCCTCATTAGAAAGTCAAGAGAAGTTTGAGCATTAACTATGTCATTTAAGTATTTAAAATGTCATTCTTTTCTCAAGAATGCTGTGTTGATCTTTTGGAAGAGGTAAAGTTTTCTTAAGGACTACTACAAGCAGCAAAAAAGAGAGGCTAGGTAAAATAGTAAGGCATTATAAATCTCAAGAGTCAAGAAAACTACCCAAAGAGCAAAACACAGAAAAATGATTGTCTCTATAAGAAGGGGGCAAGGGGGGGGGGGGGGGGGGGAGGAAGCGAGAAAAGAAAACTCTAGCATGTTAAAAAGCTAATATCAGTTTTCAAATTAAAGTTCAAGAACACTATAAAGAAAATCAATATGTAAGCATCAAGTGATGAAAGGATTGAACCTTATTGACACAGGCTTTATTAAAAGAAGATCATGCTAGCTAAATTGAATAAGGCTGTGATTTATATTTGATGAAAGAAAAGTCACAGAGATGGTCACTGGGATTGTCTGAGTAATTTTGGGGACACACCAATGAAGCTTTTATTAGAATATTAGCAAGCGAGTGCTGTAGATGTAAGAAATGATGCATCTTTACATTTCATTGGCAAAGAAGAGAATTCTCCTGTAATCTTGCCCTCAGCCTACTGTGGCTTACCCTTCTCCTTTTCCTGCCCTTTCTTCCCTCCCTTAGGTGAGGAAGGACAATGGGAAGAAGAGTCTGAGTGAGAACAGCAGTGGTGGGGAGAAGGTGGGTGAAAACTTCTGAGGCTACTGCTTCCTTGTTTTTATCATATATATAATGGCTGCCAAAAAATATTATAAACACAAATTGAAGTAGAACATTATAAAACTTTATAGATCTTTCATAAGAGGTCTTTCATAACAGAATTGGCTCTAAAAGGCTCGAGAAGACTAGAGATTACAAGATGTACAGTGTTCCTTTTTTACCTCAGATGTTCATTATGCTGCTCTGTAGACTATAAATGATGCATCATTATATGCACTTTTTGGAAAAGAGGCAGAAAAGGCAATACAGTATTTACTTTAGGTATAAAAATGTAAGAGGACTTTGGAAAGAGAAACTAAAGTAATATGCAAGACTACTTGGCTTTCCTTGACTAAAACAATGGGATTCATTCATTTATTCAGCAAGTATCTGTGAAACACATAATAGCATGTGCCAGACACTGGGGAGACAGCAATAAACAAGACGAAGTTCCAGCTCTCTTGGGCCTTGAATTCTAATGGAGCAAAACAGACACTCAACAAAGTGACAGATAATAAATGATTGAGTTCTATGAAGGAAGATAAGTCAGGATAAAGAATGGAGGGGAGAAGTTATGAACCTTATTAGGTTTTATCCTCCCTGTTTCAAAGATCTAATTCCAGACCAAGAATGTGGCATATATGAAGAACTCAATAAATCTTTGTTGAATGATTACCCTAGCTGTCAGCAGTTCTCAGTCAGCATGAGTCTCCAGAGTGTTTGCTGGTGAGCATGCTAGAGTGTGACAGGTTACAGGGACCAATGGAATCAAAGAACCTACAAAGCAAACATAAAACTTGTGGGGTCCTCCTCATTCTGTTCCTGCCTGATGAAGATATCCCTCTAATGCCACATATAGCATAACTCCAAGAAAACAGGGCTGAGCCACCACATGGGACATAAAAGCAATACTCATAGAAGTGATTTTTATTCTGCACAAATCCTGACACTTCCTGGGCTTTAATCAATTTCTAGGACTTCACATCCCCTCTCCTACAGGCCCTTAGACACAGAGGACCTTCTATTTCTCTGCAAATAGAATTTTCAGGGGCTCAGAATTTAGAAACATTTAAGGACAAAGGCCTTTTATCCTTTCTCAGTACTGTGTGTGTGTGTGTGTGTGTGTGTGTGTGTGCACCTACAATTCCTCTCCTAGAGTTGCCTGTTAACTCCCTTCTTCAATGGGCGACTTCAATTGCTAATACCAGCCACTGAATCAGAGTAGAGCTGTATTATTGAATATCTATTTTAGGAAAGAATTGGGGAAATTAAAAAATTATGCATCATGATCTTGCCCTGACCTGAAGTCAAGATGGACTTATTTTTAAATCATGAACCTATAAAGCAGGGTAACACTACCTAATTCTGCATTACTCCATTGTCTTGACTGACTTCTAAAATTATAATGACTTCCAATATAGTTTCCATTCAACTTAGTTAAGTGTTCCTTAGCTTCCCTAAAGATATGCTTTTGTTGTTGTTAATCCTCACCTGAGGACATTTTTTCCATTGATTTTCAGGGACAGTGGAGGGGAGGAGGGGCTGGGGGAAAGAAAGAGAGAAAAACATCAATGTGAGAGAGACATTGGTTTGTTGCCTCTCACACATACCTGACTGGGAAAGGGATCGAACCTGCAACCTAGGTATGTGCCCTTGACCAGGAATTGAAAGAGTAACTCTTCGGTGTGCTGGCTAATGCTCTAACCCCTGAGCAACACCGGCCAGGCCAAAGATTTACTTTTGAAGTATAACCAGCCTCTCTACCTAAGAGTTGCTTGCATTTCTTCAGCAACTCTCTTCACATTATAGCTTCCTTCGTTAGCTAGCCTCAGAGTATGTGCATATAATTCTGATCAATTCCTTTAAAATCAGTCTTCATTTGAGAACCTCCTTAGGTTAAAATTGCTGCATTTTCTTCCTAGGCATGTTTCAAATTGTTCTTTATATTTCAGAAGCCTCAGCCAAAATGCTTTCTTTAATGTTCAGAGGACTCACTAAATCAAAAACGGTTCCCTCAAGTTAATATTGCATTAACTTTGCAGCACATTTATTCCTGATGAAAACTGGCATATTCAAGCCTGCTACCCTTTCTGTATGCTAGACCTGACATAGTTCTCTGATGAGTAAAGTAAAATTATTGTATTTCTCTGTAATTTTGTAGAGTCTCCTCTACCTTCAGAAATGGCTAGAATGTCCCCTCCTTTCTCTAAAGAAATGAAATTAAATGGGCGGGGGGAGGGAGGGTGGATTAATGAGGATGGAAGTGGTAGTTTCCAGTGATTTACTAGGACTAGGCAAGGACTCTATACTTGACTGTTTGCTATAATTCAATCAATATTCAAACCTTCTATGAGTGCCTCCTATGTGCTAAGTTTTGTGTTGAGTAGAAAAGATGAGAAATCAACCTCCGAATGGGGCATTAGAATTAGATGTTGGTGTGAATTCTAATCTATCATTTACTAGCAGGTGACTTGAGTTAGCTATTTGATTTCTCTGAGCCTCAATTTCCATATTTGAGTATAATTCCTACATGATATAGTTATTATAAAAATTATATTTACATATACTTTTTATTATATACTTAATATATTAAATACACAAATATATAATACATACACAAATGTGTACATATGTAAATATTTTTACTTATGCATACATATAAGTACATATATACAAATAGAATCTTTACAACAGCTCTATTATGTAGGAATTTTATATATGGGTATGTGTGTAGTAGGTGGTATTCCATAAATGTTTTTTCCTCTTGGATAATGCTATAATCTACTTATGATTTGGTAACATTTCTTTCTCTTTTACCTCTCCAACCACACAAAATGGCTGTTAAATATCCTATTGATTTTCTTACCTAAATGAATTCAAATTGATCATGTCTCAAGATATTCCTCCTATCTCAAAAATTGAGTGACATTTGTGAAATGTATTGAGACAACCAGCAGGATTCTTTATCTGAGATTATAAACTCCTTAGGGGTTCAGGGACTTTTTGAACCTTCTGAAATTGTACAGGAGTCGGGTATGTTTGTGACTTAGGCCTTTAGATTTTTAACGGCACTGAGAAACAAACAAAAAAGTCAGAATCATAAGGGTGTTATAAAAGCACAGCTGGGTCTCACAATACACTTTATACTTTAGAAGTCAGACACTGTCTATGTCATTTCCTTTTTATAATAGTTGTTAGCACAGAGCCAGAAAGAGTTAAGAACTTAAACTTAAAAAAAAAAAAAAGTAATAATGACATTCTTTTTTCTACAGGCAGGGGCAGGTATAAAAATAAGGACTAAAAATAAAGAGATTGAAAGGAGGCAGGCGGAATACTGAGTGCAGTTAAAGACCAGGAAGCAAAGAAAAAGAAGAGAAAAGCAAACAACACCTTCCCCCATACACACACACCCTGCCCCCAACATACACAAACACACCACACACACAGAGGAAGAGAAGGAGGGTGACAAAAAGCACTTGGAAGAGAAACAGAGATCCAAAGCAAGAGGGAGGAGGAGAGAGGGGAGAAGGGAGGGGGAGGGGGATTAGTTTGTTGGACTATGATAGTTTGTTCCCTTCCTCCTATTCCTTTTCCCAATAATCTTTTCAAGGCAAAGAAGGCTCCTTAGAGATCCAATAGAAAAAGAAGTTTTACAGATTAAATCAAGGTACACAAAATGCCAATTTGAACTTAATTTCATCGGAATGCTCTTGTCAAGTCACTTTTTTATTACCTGAATTTTCTTTATCTGCAACATCTAGTAAACTAGACAAAGTCATCCGTCTCAAAAAAATCATTGAAGTAACAATGTACAATATTTTCCAGTCTAGCCTGTGTGGCTCAGTGGTTGAGCATTGACCTATTAACCAAGAGGTCATGGTTCCATTCCCAGTCAGGGTACAAGCCTGGGTTGGGGCTCTATCCCCAGTGCAAGGCGTGCAGGAAGCAGCTGATCAATGATTCTCTCATCATTAATGTTTCTATTTCTCTCCTCCTCTCTTCCTTTCTGAAATCAATAAAACATATAGTATTTTTCTACAGAAACAGTATTTAAAACAGTATCACAACAATCTATAAACACACATTTTAACCTGTAATGGAAGAAATGGTAACTGACTTTGGGTCATTAGCTGGGAGCTTGATAAACTGGAATGTAGAATATCTTCTCATTTCCTGTCTTACACCCCAGAGAGCTTTGTACTCACCCAGTATTGATAATTTGGGGGATGTATCTGTACTTCAAAGATAAAAGGCAGCAGTAACATAAATGGCTACTTGTACTTAAGATTTTTATTTATTCTTTCAACTCTTTCCTGCCCCACTTGTGTGCCTTTCTTGTCCCTAGTTATCACTTCACTTTCTGTCTAGATCTTTCGGGCTTCAACTATAAAGCATTACTTCCTTGCTCATCAGTCTC
The DNA here is from genome assembly GCF_014108245.1 of Pipistrellus kuhlii. Lineage (NCBI taxonomy): Eukaryota > Metazoa > Chordata > Mammalia > Chiroptera > Vespertilionidae > Pipistrellus > Pipistrellus kuhlii. Next base: position 35,304,212 of record NW_023425405.1, on the reverse strand, counting down.
TGCTTTCTACCATCCACCCTTAGCCTCTGCTATTCCCGTTCATCATTTATATCCTTGATAAAAGTCTAATGCATAGTGGTATACGTAATGTTGTCTTGACTGGTAATGCTTTAGTTCAGCCAAATTTCATAAAACTGATATGTTCAGAACATGGAAAAAAAGTTTGTTGTACATATTTGTAGTAGAGAGAAGAGACTATCATATTCATGAGGTGCACATAGATGCAAGCAGAGGAAATTAAAGTGAGAAAGTTTAAAGAAGGAAGTGAAATGCAGGAAGAAAGAGTATAGAAAGCCATTACTGCTATATTTTTTCCTCATTTCTTTCCTGGAGAAATTTCTTTCTTGAGAAAAAAAAAATGTTTATAAGCACTTACTGTATGCCAGGCACAGTATTAGATGCTTTCATGTTATCTCATTTATTAGTGACAATCCTGTGGAAGAAATATTATTGCCATTTTCCAATGACAGAAATTGAGACTCAATGAGAATAATTCAGTTTCTAAGACCACACAGTAAGTTATGAGGCTGCGGAGAGCAGGTAACATGGGTTTAGAGTCAGAAACCATTGGGTTCAATGTCCATCAGCAGGTGAATGGATACACAAATGTAATAGAGTACTGCTAGCAATAAACTCAACAACATGGTTTAATTTCAATGTAATTATGCTGAGTGATAAAGCTAGATAAAAGGGAGAACACATGTTATGATTCCATTCGTATAATGCTAAAATATGCAAACTAATCTGTAGTGACAAAAAGTTGTTTCTTAGAGATGGGGTGGGAATGGCAGGATAAAACTTTTGGTGGTGATAGATATGTTTATTATATTGATTGTGGTAATGGTTTCATGGGTATACACATGTCCAAACATCACATTTATACACCTTATATATGTATAGTTAGTTACTGCATGCTAATTATACCTCAAGGAAGCAATTGTTTAAAAACTGGGTTGAAATCCATGTTATACTATTTACAAGTGCCTAATCTCTAAGACTAGTTTATTTATCAGTTAATAATAGGGTTGATAACACCTACTTCAGAGGGTTGGTGTGAAGTTTAAAATAAGCCAGTGGCTTAAGCGTTTTGTGGAGTGCCTAAACATAACATAGTGTCTAGTACATGGTAAGTAATCAGCCCAGAAGTCATTCAAGGAGTTCTTCCTTCTTAAAACTTTCTCCACTTTAATTAGTAAAGCTAGTCACTGTTATACTTATTTACAGCTATCATCTATACACATCAATCTTACTCTGAAGCCCAAGATCTTTACACTAAACTGTGATAAATTTTGTGATTTAAGGGACACCATCCCCTGATGGGGGACAAGGCCCAGAGTCTTCTGCATAAAACCTGTCTTAGTGCCAATAGTTTGTCGAAGTTGTGGCTATTGTACTCTTCAACTCCAGTTTCCACCTAGTTCCTTTTTATTTCCTCATCTATATCGGTATTCTCTTTCTTTTATACATTATTTTCCTCATTTCTTTTAGTTTATTGCTCATGTTTTCCATTAGTTCTTTAGTATAAGACAGTTATTTTAAAATCTTTGGTAATACCAATGTCTGAACTTCCTCAGAGATGGTTTCTACCAATTTATTTTGTTCTTTGAATGAGCCATACTTGCTTGTAACTTCTTAAAATAAGAAATGGAAATTAGCCGAAACCGGTTTGGCTCAGTGGTAGAGCGTTGGTCTGTGGACTGAAAGGTCCCAGATTCGATTCTGGTCAAGGGCTTGTACCTTGGTTGTGGGCACATCCCTGGTAGGGGGTGTGCAAGAGGCAGCTGGCCAATGTTTCTCTCTCATCGACGTTTCTAGCTCTCTATCTCTCTCCTTTCCTCTCTATTAAAAAAATAAAATTATATATATATATATATATATATATATATATATATATATATATATATGAAAGGGAAATTGGACTAATATAAGATGGTAACTGGAAGTCAGATTCTTTGTGTGCCTTGTAATGTTTTTGATAAAAATTGGACATTGAATTAATATGTGGTACGTGGAAGTCAGATTCTCCCCTTTTCACGGGGATTGCTGGTTTGGGGTTGTTGGAGGCTGTAGTAGTCAGTTTATTTAATTTATTTCTCAAACTATTATTGCAAAGACAATATTCCTTGTCAATGTGGTCACTGATGTCTGTGTTCCTTCGCTTGGGTGCAGCTAGTGTTTTGATAGAAATTTCCTTGAATGCAGGAACCTTCCCATCTTTGTAAATTGTCTCTGAGATAAGGCTTTCCTTCAATTTGTCAGGTTTGCACTGTGCCAAGGGCTCAGCCCAGGTGAAAGCTTCGGGTCATCTAAGATTATTTTTCTGAGCCTGTACCTTGCCATAGGTATGCATATGGCTCTATAAATTCCTGTCTAGATGGTTACTTTTGAATGTCCTAATTTCTAAAGAAATTCTCCTCATCTTTTGTCTTAGATGGTCTATTGTATATTTCACTGTATTCTCTGACCCAGCTGCCTGAGGGTTATTAATCTGGCTTGTAGTGTTTTCAAGCTCTTTCACCAGAGCTCTCAGCTCAGTAAAACATAGAAGAACACCTTGCCACAGTCCTTCACGTTGCCCCCTGTATTAGTATGCTTGGGCTGCCATAACAAAATACCTCAACCTGGATGACTCAAGACAACAGAAATTTATTTCTCATAGGTCTGGAGAATAGAAAACCCAAAAGCAAGCCTCCAGCCCATTCAGTTTCTGGCAAGGGTTCTTTCCCTGGTTTACAGACAGCTGCCTTCTCACTGTGTCCACACTTGATGGACAGAGAGAGCTCTTGTGTTTCTTCTCCTTATAAGGGCACTCGCCTTATCAGATGAGGATCTCACCCTTATGAACTCATTTAACTTTTATTATGTCTTTATAGGCCCTACAGGCACACTGCAGGCTAGGACTGCAACATGTGAATTTTGGAGGACACAGTTCAGTCCCTAGCACTCCCAGACAGATTAGAACAGACATCACAATAGTTTGTGAGCAAGGTCAACATTGCTCCTTCCGGAAGCAGGGGGCGATCCCACGCCGGGAACACAGGCTGCTGCCACTTTAAGATTGCTACCACTTCCAGACTGTTGTTTTGTTATGATTGCAGCAACTTTATGACTACTGGGCTTTAAGACTGTCGCCACTCGAAGACTACTGACATTATAAGACTGTTCCCATGCAGGGGAGGAGGGAGAGGAAAAGCAAGTCAAATCACCACAAAATTTTCCTACTGCTTTGAAGTGCCTTTTTCTTGATTCAGTGCTCACTTGGTTGCTATAAACTTTTAAGTGTTTTCCGGAGTTCTCACAAAATTGGTTTTGACATTTGCTTGCTCCTTGTTTTTCTGTTTCTGTGGGAGAACAGAACTTAAAGCTTTCCACTTTGCCATTTTGATCTCTTTATACAACAGATTATAAATTTTGCATGTTTTTTTGTAAGTCTTAGATTATTCCTCAGATCAAAGTTTTCAAAATGCTTTTTACTTCTTATAAATGAAAAGAACGATTTAGATCCATCTTAAATGAAGTGATGAAATGTTTTTTTAAAGAATGGGAAAAATACCCATTCAAACTAACTTAACAAAAAAAAAGTGTAATTTAATATATGAATACAGTGTAGGGGATTCATGGAACTCAAGAGCAGCAAGGCCATCTGAGGGAAGGGGGCCATGGGAAATATGTGAAAGCTAGAAAGTGACTCTTTCCCTGCTCTTTCTCTCTCTCAGGGAGCACACAGCTCAGGGTCATCACACTTCTCAAATAGTCTACTTCATTCCTGATTCTCCTTGCAGAATGGGTTCCCCTTATGTTGGGTTTACATGTTTGGGCTAATCCATATTTGGAATACAGTTTCAGGGGTCAAAAGAGAGTAGCTAAGGCTTCTTTCTCCCAATTCCAAATTCCTAGAAGAATCTAATTGATTCATATTTCTTCTTTAAAAAATATTTTTATTGATTTCAGAGAGGAAGAGAGAGGGATAGAGAGATAGAAACATCAATGATGAGAGAGAATCACCAATCAGCTATCTCCTGAAAGCCCCCTACCGGGGATTGAGCCCGCAACCAAGGCATGTGCCCTTGACAGGAATCGAACCTGGGACCCTTCAGTCTGCAGGCTGACTGATCTATCCACTGAGCCAAACCAGCTAGGGCTGATTCTTATTTCTTAAAAGATCAAAACTTCTTGAATCAGCTGTGGCAGGAAAGGAGAAGTGTCCTCTTATATAAACTGGCTATGGGGACCTAAGATGTAGGAGGAACATAGGGGAAAAGGGATGAAGAAGGGGAAGCTTCTCTATGAAGGATGGACAGAAACCCAACAAAGTATGTCATAATCCATTTTTACATTTAAATACATTTAGATACAACTTAAAAGAAGGAAAAAAAAAAGTTCCACATAACACAGCTAAAATGCATAAGTCAGTTCTTTACAATAACAGAGATAGTATACATATTTATAAATCATTTACTGTTTATTGATTTTAAACTAAAGGCAGCTTCACCTATTCCATTTACAACAAATGTTCCCTGCTTTTGTTGAGCCACTAGGAAAACATCCTGAATCTTATTCCAGGAACTAGGGCTGATTCATAGAGAAACAACCAAGCAACCCCAGGGAGCCCAACCTCATAAGTTGAGAATATTTCTCTAGATGACAACATTCCTTAGCACACACATTGTCCTTGCCCTCTGGACTTTTAAGCTAGTATGATGTGAGTCATGCTGAGTCCTCTTCCCTGGAGGTTAAAAGTATTTCCAAGACGTTCTTTTTTTCTCTTCTCTATCTCGTCTTTAGCTATGTTCTCCACCTTTATCCACTTCATGTGTCAGTCAGTTCAGAAAATAATACTAACCTTTGCAACTATCTCAAAATCTTGGTAGATTTTTGTGAAGATGTAACAGCAAGGAATAAAAACTGTTTGAAAAATGCTCTCTCAGGTTGGCAGGTATTTCTATATGGAATGAGCTCGGTTGGAAAGCATATATTCGCCAGAAAAGGAAGCTGTGTCAGTGTTGTTGAGGTTTTTTTTGGAGGGTCTTACTACTCAAGAAATAAAAAAGGTAGGTTGCTAGAAACCAAATCAGTTTTACTGAGAAAGAGATGTTGACAGGAAGCCAGGAAGGCTGGTCAACAACCTTAATTGCTCAACCTTTAGTTGAGATTATGTTAGTTGAAACAGCTGTTATTTTCTGCCTAAGGGCTAAGCCTCAATAAAAGGGGATGGCAGGGCCAGAGCAGTAGTAGTTCTCCCACTAGAGTTGGACTACCGCCTGGCCCCCCGAATTGCCAAATTGAATTTCTTCAAGTCTCTTTTCATTTGTGTGCGACCCTTCTCCAGAACCTGAATCCTGAATTGGAACTCTTTCTACGCGGGCCGTGAAAGAGAGTCCTATATCTGGCGCCCAACGTGGGGCTTCTGGAGGAGAAGGTATTTTTCGCCTAGAGCGAAGGAGGAAAAATACACTGAGAAAAGGTGTGGAAGATTCACCAGAAAAAAGGTGAGGGAAATTCACTGCACTCAAAGCCCACGGCCAGCTACGGAGTCGCGAACTGTAAGTAGGGTGGGGACGTCTTTTTTCAGCCAGGCTAATGGGGAAGAATTAGGTTGTAAATATAAAGTAAACTTTATTATAGATTTTTGGTTTGTAAACTTAAAGAATGTGGTTTCTTGTTCAAATTAAAATCTTAGTTTGTATTTGGAATTTAAAATCTGTAATAAGAAATGAGACTCCACTGCTGAAACCGCCTCTGGTGCGGAGAAATTCAAAGGTGACAGGAGAGGTCAGAGCCATCTGCTCTCTGAAAATGAGATTACTTAATGCTTTGTTTAAAAGTTATAAAAGAACCTGCAAACTAGGTGTTATCTTGGCCAAATTGGGTGATAGTTATTACTTCAGAAAGCAAAAGAGAAAGAAAAAAATTTTTGAGATCTGTCTTTATCTATTAAGCATGAAAAAATGTGTGGCCAGATCTGTTGAAACTTCTCCCAAAGTAAGCTTGATGTGGGGGAAGGAAAGAGACACAAGGCAATCCTATAAGGAAGACCACTCTCTCAGTAAGCTAAGGAATGTGGTAACTTGCATTTGAATGGCTACAAACTTTCTCCAAATTCCTGTGGCAAAATTTTTGTGGAAGTTTGCTTAATTATAAAAATAAAAAAGTAAAGTTTAAATTTGCCTCATAAAAAATCTAGAGGACAGAATTGAAGCTCTTAATTGATTATGTCTTGTATTTTTCTTAGAAATGTAAAGTGTCATTAATCTAGGACATGCAATATATATTTGATTTGCCAGCTTTAAAAGTTCAAAGTGCAAATTAAATTGGGAGAAATTATATAGTTGTGGTAATTAAAATATCTAAAGTATAACTTGTTTTTGAGAAAATAAAAAGTGTGTTTTCTTTAATAATTAGGAATTAAAAATAAGTTGCTTATTATTGGTCTAATTAAAAAAAGAGGATTAATTCTGTGATCTCAACCAAATATTTTCTATGCAAAAACTAGTCTAAATTTAATTGATATCTTAAGATAATAATAAAAGGTATTATAATATTTAAATCATATATGGATATAGGTATTTGTTCGATGGTTTTTTCCATGTTAAAATTTCAAGGCCTTAACAGAAATGATTCTTGGAAAGCTCCAAGGGCCCGGAGAAATACAAGAAATTTATTCTCTTCTTAAATGATTTAAAACAGATTTAATAAACTTGAAATTGCATGGAAAGCCTTATCAAATAAAAATTAATAAATATAAATATTTTAGAAGGTTTATAGGCATGTATTGTTAATGGCAAAGGAAAGCAGTTAACTTTCCTGGCGCATGGTGAAGAAGACGGTACAGACTCCTGACACCTGAGAATGTCTTTCTTGCCATGTTAGCAGTAATCATCTGTATGGTAATATTACCTGGGACAAATGTGGAAGTGTTTAGGACTTATGTTCCTGGCCCTTCATGGGTAAAAGCCCTTACGTGGGCTGATCCCTTGCCTAATGTAGTCACCAATAATACTAAACACCTTGGTCATCCAGGAGAAAAATGGGTGGGGCAAGGAAGTATAATTACACAGGTGTTGCCACCCAGCTTCCTTTTTTGTATGACACAAAATCAAACCAATGCTCCTTTGTGTATAAAATTAAAGAGAGGTTTCTGGCTTACACCAAAGTAGAGGAATATCACTACTTGCTCCTGGGAGAGGTGCAGAGAAATGTAACTAAGACCTTGTCTATACAAAAAGAAATTGATAACCAGTTTGAATTTGAATTGCCATTTGCTTAGAACAAAGAATATCCTTGCATGGTATTATTCTACAATGTCATTTATAATTTTTGATATTTTACAACAGCATATTGTACAATTATTCCAAACAAAATTAAAAATCTAATTTTTGAATGTTTGGCAGCAATTTAAAAGGACATGAAAGGATTTAATCCCTTCCACTGTGTGGAAAGCCTCACTGGGAAGGTGCTTGAGCATTCTATTGAATATATTGGCCCTTCTTGCCTTATTTGCGAAGAGGGAACCTCTCGTCACAATTCAATTGCCCACAGCTGTTGCTTGAGTTTTCAGTTCATGCTGAGGTTAAAGCCTCGTGGTGGCTGGTACCATGGATCCGTCTCTGCACAATGGCATGAACTGGGATCTCCCTGGAGAAGAAACCTGGGTTCCCCAAGATATGTGATCAATGCCGGGGGCCCCGCCAGCAGGCAAGGGGATCCCAATGCAGGTACTGGGCATGGAGGCCATAGGGGCATAGGCTACCAAGGAGACAGAACTGAACCTCACATCGCCCTGCTTGGCCCCAGAGGATGGCTGGTTAGCCAATGACGGGTAAGATTCCTCAAGGGAGGGACAACCTAAGACAGGCACAGCCGCAGAGGGCCATCAGGAGAGGACTTGGGGGCCAACAGAGGCGGGGCACAGATCCTCACCCCCCCAATGCTGCAGGGGCTTGAACACTCGCCCTTTCGAGGAATGTCTCCTGCCCCATGGCTGCTTCACGCTTCCCATACCCAGCTCATATTGGGACCCAGGCAACAAACAGATTTGGTCCAGCTCAGATTGAGACCCAGCTACAAACAAGAGACTTGGCATGGCTCTTATTGAGACCCAAGCAACAGAAAAGTGGCTGATGGCGAATGTCCTACATCTAAATTCAGCCTAAATCTACGAGTGCTCAGGGCTTTCTCAAGGATGCATATAATCTTTTCCATTAATATTTACAGAGTAAACTAAAATTGTTGTTAAAGTATTAAATTTGACAGTAAAATAGTCAAGTTTTCAAATTAAATTGGCTAAATGAAATGAGTTAATATTCAAGAAAATTTAATTGTACAACAGGCTGTTTCGAAAGTATTAACCAAAATTTCTATTGGTAGTCCATTTCATGGTAAATTTGTTTAACATACAATAAACCCTAAAGCAGTCATAGTTTTAGTACAAAAAATTAAAATTTAAAAGTTATCAAAACAGCATTATAAAAATTTTTCCAAAAGCCTCCTAGTAATTAAATAGAAAAAGGGGGATAGTGGAAAATACCATGTAAAAAAAAAAAAAAAAATGTGTCCTGTAAGTAAATTACATCTAGAAAAATTTTTCTTCTTTTGAAAACCAATTTTTCAAAATCATTTGTAATGATAACAGTAAGACAGCCATGAAAAACACACATAGTACCAAAATAAGTCAAAGAAAAATTGTTTGGGCAAAAAATTAAAAGTATCCCAAGTAAAATTTATAGAAAAGATTCCTTTATTAATTTTGGTCGAGATATGTTTGTATATTTTCAGAAAACAACTCCAAGACCATGTGGATTCCTGCAACAGAGAAGAATTGAAAGGAATACTCCAGCCGTAAAGACGAGTAAAAACAGACTAGAGATGGAAGATGCTGATGACGCCTTGCCATACTAGCAATCAGCAGATGTGTGTCGCTGCAGGTTGTCCAGGACCAAACCAGAGGTCGGACCTGCATTGCCACCATTTTTTTCCACCATCCGGATACCATTGCTGACATGGACTCAGAACTGTTGGACGTTAAAATTTGGACTTGAAACTTTTGGAAATTGAAATTTGGACTAAAAAAACTGTTTGACATTGAATCAAAAACTGTTGGCCCAGAAAGAAACGTACTGCAGACTGATTTCATTTGACTCTCAGCATAGCCATTGTGGCTTATTTCATTTTTTGTTTGTTTATTTCTAGTCTGCATATGCAAAATTTTTTAGGGAAAGAAAACGGGGGAGATGCTGGAAACCAAATCAGTTTTACTGAGAAAGAGATGTTGACAGGAAGCCAGGAAGGCTGGTCAACAACCTTAATTGCTCAACCTTTAGTTGAGATTATGTTAGTTGAAACAGCTGTTATTTCCTGCCTAAGGGCTAAGCCTCAATAAAAGGGGATGGCAGGGCCAGAGCAGTAGTAGTTCTCCCACTAGAGTTGGACTACCGCCTGGCCCCCCGAATCGCCAAATTGAATTTCTTCAAGTCTCTTTTCATTTGTGTGCGGCCCTTCTCCAGAACCTGAACCCTGAATTGGAACTCTTTCTACGCGGGCCGTGAAAGAGAGTCCTATAGTAGGTAGCAGGGGTCATCTATAACCACAAATAAACTGTCAAATTAAACTACTAATTTCAACCAATTTGTAGTCACAGCAGAAGAGCAGAAAGCAAGATAGAACAACAAAATCAGGGAGTGTGGATAATTCACCCACTATGTAATTGGGACTTGAATCCTACACTAAGGCCCAATCTTACTCATCCTCACATATTTACCTCTGGGGTTAGCCATACCACCAAATTGTGCATTGTCAATAACTATCTCTATCTCTGATGTTCCATTGTCTTCTTTTCTGAAAGAGAAAGACATGTATTCTACCATTTATTTTCTAGTTGCTGGGTGCAATTTTGCTCTAAGATAAACTCTTAGACTCAGACCAAATTATTGTTTAAATGTGTGTTTATTGCTAAGCATGTTTACTGACCACTGCTACCATAAAGAGGGGCACACACCCGACCATAATTACAAATTAGTTCATGAAGAGAAAAAGAAGCCAGTCATAATGAGGTATTCTTTTAAAAGTGCAATAAATTTTCACCAGGCTAATAAAATGAGATCTGACACGTAATAACCCATTTGATTAAACCCTAACTGCTTGCTATGAATGATGCTAATATTCAACAAAGGAACAAAGTATAACCAGTTATCACCTCTTGAAAGAAACGTCTAAAGTGCACCACCTAAATTATTTAATGCTTAACTGCAGTTTGACTTTGGATATAAGAGTGCAGCAAAAACTGATGAAAGGTGTGAGAATCAATTGGCTATATGGAAATACAATGAAAAGTATTTGATATTTGATTATTCTTTATAAAATTGAGAATTACACAACCTTCACATCATTGAGATCCATTATAAATTAATGTGCATTAATAGATATGCGTACATACATTTTTTAACGCACAGTTTCTCTGGACCAGGAATTCAGGAGAGAGCTAGTTAACATTTGCCAGCAGACCATTGTATAAAGTTCTATTTCTAGCTTTTCCCTTTTATATACACATTTAAATTAAAATGAATCTGTTCTCTTAAAAAATAAAAGAAAATATTTATTGCTTAAAAATACAGTAGGATAGCACTGGCCAGATGTTGCTCGATGCTTAAGGGTCATGGGTTTGATTCCTTGACCAAGTTGGGGCTTGTGAGGGAGGCAAGCAATTGATGTGTCTCTCTCACATTAATGTTTCTCTCTCTCTCCCTCCCTTCTTTCCTCCCACTCTCTAAAAATCAATGGAAAAAATATTCTCAGGTGAAGATTAACAAAAAAAAAAAAACACCACACAGTAGGATAGACCTCATGATCCTAATATAATTAAGAGAATGCCAATGCTTTATAATTACAGTGTCACAAATAATCTCATTGACCATCTTTTGAGGCTTGTTGGATTATTTCCCATAATTTATAGGTAGGGAAATTGAGATTTGGAGGTCTTAAGTGACTTGCTGTAGGCCACTTGGCTATTCAGTGATAAAACTGGGAGCACTAGTCAAGACTCAAGGGTTCCAACATTCTATTCACCACATGTTTCTTTCAGAAATGTCAATGTTTAGATCTCAGCAAGATTCACAGTTGATTTCCCTGAGATCATATCAGAAAACCATAGTATAATACAGGGATCAAAGACAATACCAGACAATACCAGCATTGTTTGTTACCATTTAAAGTGAAAAAGAAATATTTTACTTCATTCAACTGTGTATTCATTCAAACAACAAATAAACACTGAATTACATGCCAGGCATTGTGCGAGGCTCTGTTATACCTAACTCTATTAGCTATCTTCATGGCATAACAAATTATCCCCAATTAAATGGTTTAAAAAATTTTTTAACGCACAGTTTCTCTGGGCCAGGAATTCAGGAGCACTTTAGCCGAGTGGTTCTGGGTCAGGTTCTCTCTTGAGGTTCTGTAAAGATGATCAGGAATTTAGTTACCTGAAAGCTTGAGTAGGGCTGGAGGACCTGCTTCTAAATTCATTCACATTGCTGTTGTCATGCGTCTTCACTTCCTCACTAGCTTTTGGCTAGAAGCCTTAATTATTAATAATGTGGGCCTCTCTATGTATTTTAACGTTTCCCCCTCTCTTTCTCCCCAAAAGATCACATTATGTCATTTCTACAATGAATACAAGTCTATTCATGAGAACAAGTCACTAAATACAGTTCAAACTCAAGGTAAGGGGAATTCAGCTCCATCTTTTGAAGGAAGAAGTATCAAAGCTTGTGAACATATTTTATTTTTAAAAATATATATTTGTATTGATTTAAGAAAGGAAGGGAGAGGGGGAGAGAGAAACAACAACAATAAGAGAGAATCATTAATCAACTGCCTCCTGCATGGCCCACACTGGGGATCGAGCCCACAACCAGGTCATGTGCCCTGACTAGGAATCAAACTGTGACCCCCCTAGTGACTAGTCCATAGGTCACAACTACTGAGTCACAGCAGCTGGGCCAGATTTTAAAACTATTATGCCAGTGAATATAATTTACTTTACAGAGCACAATCAAATCATCACAAAACGATTTGTTAATCTAATTGTAACATTTGGGTATGGAAAGGAAAACTAAGTTTATCAGAGAAGAGAGTGGTGTTTTGTTGTTATTTCTTGTTTCCATTCTGTGTTCCCCTTGTTTATTAAAAATTCTATATATAGTGCTAAATAAATGATGACTTGTTCTATCTTAATATATCAATTAGGAATTGCATTGGGTGCTTGTAACAGAAAATCCAGACAACAAAACCTTCAATAGGAGGGATTTATTTTTCTCACTCAAGAAGTTCAGAAATGGGCATTCCAGAGCTGGTAAGCTGACCTTCCAGAACAATCATGAACCAGGTATCTCTGACTTCTCACACTGTTAACAGTGTGTGGGGCTTTTGTTATTATGGTTGAAACATGGCTATTCCACCTCCAGCATCATACCAGTGCTTCCGATAAGAAAAAGAATGGCTACAGGTCCAATGGCTAAATGAGCAATTCTTCCATAAAGCTTCAAGGCCCTCCTAGGAACAGCTCCTTTAATTTTGTAGGCCGTATGGCCAACCATGGCTTTCAAGAATCTGGGGAAGTAAAGATTTTTAACTGGACACATTATCACCCTGAAAAAGGATCGGAATTCTGCTAGTAAAGAAAAAAGGATTTTAGCCGAAACCGGTTTGGCTCAGTGGATAGAGTGGCGGCCTGCGGACTGAAGCGTCCCAGGTTTGATTCCAGTCAAAAGTCTCAGGTTCAATTTCATGTACCTTGGTTGCAGGCACATCCCCAGTAGGGGGTGTGCAGGAGGCAGCTGATGGATGTTTCTCTCTCATCGGTGTTTCTGACTCCATCCCTCTCTTTTCCTCTCTGTAAAAATATCAATAAAATTTTAAAAAAAGAAAGAGAAAAAAGGATTTTGGTTTAACAACTAGCAGTGCCAACCACCCTTCTCCAAGGAGCCTCAACACACATTATTCTGCTCCAGGGAGCTCTGACAGATTATTGAAACACCAGACTGACAACAACACCGTCTGATGTTTAATTGTTTCAAATGAAAGAATCTGGTTGTACTGAGTCTCACATAGAAAGTATATTTTTCAAAGTAGCCACACTTTATTTTTTCTAGTTGATAATGTTGAAGAATGGGTTGACAAAAATGTCACTTCCAGGAATTTGTCCCAAAAGATAACTACACAGTGGTGCAAAGGGGCATACATAAGGAAGTTCATCAAAGAGTTGTCTAAAATAGAAAACATTTGGGGGGAAATGTCAATCAATAGAAAACTGATTAGTTAAATGATGATAAATTTCTACTTAATGGACACCTATATAACTCTTTAAAATAATGTTATTCATGACATACTGTTCAGTGAGAAAAGAACTGTGCACATAAGATCCAATTTATGAAGTACTGTATTTGTCTTTGTTTTTTTTTATTTTTAGAGATGTATAGAAGACTATAGCATGAATATTTTTTTCAAAACATTTATTTAAAAATATATATATTTTGCCCAAACCGGTTTGGCTCAGTGGATAGAGCATCAGCCTGCGGACTGAAAGGTCCCGGGTTTGATTCCGGTCAAGGGCATGTACATTGGTTGCGGGCACATCCCCAATAGGCAACCGAAGTACATGCCCTTGACTGAATCAAACCTGGGACCCTTCAGTCCGCAGGCAGCCACGCTATCCATTGAGCCAAGCCGGTTTTGGCTAGCATGAATATTTTTTAAATTGTTATCTGGATTATGAGATTTGCGGGGTGGGGAAAACCTGTACTCATTTGAATAGTGTGTATTGTTTTCATCAAAATAGTAGCTATTTAAAAATACCCAAGAGAGGGAGGGACTAACAGTATCCGGTATTCTTCATATCAACATTACTTGTTGCCGTGAATTTTCTTAGACATGCTGTGGCTGAACTTATCCTTGGATAGGTTTCTTACTTTCGCTCACTGGAAAAATGTCATTCCTTATTCATTATAAATTTCACTAAAATTATAATGAGGAAAGCAATCATGAGTTTTTTTGCTTTGCTTTCCTTTCCATTTGGAGCACTGTGACATGTTTTACAGCAGCTGTCAATAGGAAGGCTGAGGAAGAGAGAAGGGGTTGTAGGTAAAGACGTAAGGGGGAGAAGTCTGGAGGCATGGGTCCGGGAAAGAGCACTCATCCGAACACCAGGATACAGTACTTGCACTTCTTGCATGAGCCTACCAGTTTCTCTCTCGGACCTTAGTTTTCTCATACCAGAAAATGGGAGATTTGGATAAGAATCACTGGATGTTTTAAAATTCTTTTGGATCTATTAATGGCATATCCTGGGAAACTACACTAGGGCTGCATCTAAACAAATTAAAGAAAAAAAATGTCAACAACAATAACTTACACATGTTTCTTAATTTTCCCAGGCATGTTGTTAAGTAAGTTGCCAAGATTACACAAGTGGAGGGACCAAGATTCCAGCCCAGAGCCTACACTCCCAACAACTATGCTGAAAGTCACTGAAGAACTATCTGAGGGCCTTTGAAGGAAACAAAATAGCTTTCTCACCTTCAAGTTAGGCCTTGTAGATAATGGTTAACTCCAATAAAGCCAAGACCTTACCCCCACCTCCTGACTGCTTTACGGTTGCCTCCAACGGCTCACAGGCTCCCCCTTCACCATTCAAAGATAGGTTTCTGATTCAATGTCCTTTTGCCATCGAAAGGAGATAAGTTTTGCAAAGCCCCGAGGAACTTCTTCCTGCCATTTGCCTGACAGCACTGAAGGAATGGCAGAACCAAAGGCCGCCCCCCGCCCCACCCCCTCCCCCCGTGTGCCTACAGAAGGCCTTGTGGTATTATCATCAACTGCATTTTCAGAGCTTCCTACTTCACCGAACTGGTTACCAGCACTCGTTTGCATATCTCACCTAGGCCAGAGAGATACAGGGAAAAGAGAGTATGGGGGTGCGGGTGAGATGTTGGGAAACAGAGGAAAAACAAGTTAAGAGCAGGCTCCAAGTCAAAGGACTCCTGCGGCAGGGGCTAGATCTTGCCCTCAGACGAAGGTCCACAAGGCGGCCCCAGTTTCAGCCCCTGTTGTCTCACTGCTTCAGCCCCTCCCAAGGTCCAGAAGCTAGAGCACGACCCCCCAGCATTAGGAGAAAGCTGAAGGCCGGGCGAGAGGGGCAGTCAGGGGGCTCCCACTACTGCTCGCTTGAAGCCCCAACTTCCCAGACGACCTTCGCAGAGGGGCGGGGCGTGCGCTCGGCGGCCAATCCCCGCGTCCGCACGTCGCCGTAGCCCCGCCCACTTCGCCCCCTCTTGCGCGGCGCTTCCCTGGGGCCGGGGCCGCGGTGGCGGCGGCGGCGACGTCACCGCTAGGAGACCCCTGGGTGGCGCCTGCGCCGTTGGCGGGCCGCGGCCTGGACCGGCTGCGGGGAGGGGCGGCGCGAGAGGGCGGGAGCGGGCGCCGGGCCCCTCCTCGGCCGCCGCCCCCGCCGCTGCTGCCGGGGGAGACATCTAGGCGGCCAGCGGGCGGCCCCAGCTAGCGGCGACGAGCACTTCTGCGGCTGCCGAGTAGCGCGAAGGTCGCCGGGCTCTTGCCGTTCTCCTCTCCGCCCCCCAGGAGGGGCGAGAGGGAGTCGCCGCGGATGTCAGGTACGGCCGGCGGGGGCGCCCTCAGGCTGCGAGTCCAAGGTCTCGCTCCCCCCCTCCCTCCCCGCCTTGTCCTCCCCCTCCCTCCTTCCCTCCCCCCGCCCCGGTTCGGAGTGTTTGCGGGGGGAGCCTGGAGGGTGGAGCCCGAGCGCGGGCGCCGCTAAACAGGTGTCTGGGAGTCGCCGCCGGGACCGGGGGCGTGGGGGCTCCTGCAGGCGCGGGCGCGGGCACGGGCACTTCCTGCTCCCCGCGCCTCTGCGAACCGCGGGTGGATGCGCTGCCCCGCCGGCCGCTATTTGGTGGGGAACCCTGGCTTCCTCTTCGCCGCGGGTCCTTCCTGCCCGGGCGCCCTCGCGCCTCTCTCCTCCCCGCGCGCGCAGCCTGCGGGCGGGCGGCGGCGGCATCGGCGGCGGCGGCAGCTGCGCCCGGGCTCCGGCGGGACCAGTGAGCGGTCCTGCCCCTCCGCGCCCTCCCGCCCCTCCCGCCCCTCGGCGCGTGGGTCCCGCGGGACGTGTGGCTCCGCCGTGGGCTCCTTCCCCGGGAGCCGCGGGGCTGCCACGCCGCCCGAGCGCCCGGCGAGGGGGCGCCTTCCACGAGCGCCGGCGACCTCCTCCTCCGGGGCTCTCGGGGATCTCCAGGTTGGTGGGTGACACATGCACCTTTTTTTAAAAAAATCCCATCTTGGCTTGGCCGGAATGGCCGAGCCAGGTGTGCTGCGGGCTGTTGCCGCGGCGAGGACGAGGAGCAGGAAAAAGGTTTTCTTCTTCGCTTCTCCTTTCCCAGGTGTGATTGGGTTCGCAGGTGCTGTCGGTCCAGGCGGCCGGCCGGACAGCTTGCATTTGGACACATTATACACTCTTCGAAGATGACCGTACTTTAGGGGGCGGAGGGTTTATTACTTTTCCCTAGCTCTTACCCTGCCTAAATGCATAGACAACACGCTCTGGACATATTGACTTAGATTTATCACCCAGTTCTCTAAATTCATTCTACTGGCGTATCCTTTTTTACGTTGTCAGGTTGGGATCTGTTAGGCGAGCCATGGGTTGACTTCCTTATGAGATTTAAAAGTTAGTCATACAAGTTACAATAGAACTTTGGTGCATTCGAGTGAATGATTAGGCCGCTGGGTAAGGGACAGGAATAGGTTCATTTGCGACAAGGTGGGCATAGAACGGAGAGCTTGGCTGCGCTGGATACCAGGGGGAGGGGAAAAATGTGCGTGGTTTCAGGTGGTTTCATTACGGGGTAAGTTTAGACAGTGGGACTCGAGTTTTTGCCAGTAAGAGGTATGTAGACAGCTTTTTACACCTTCATTAGGTCAATGTCAAATGAGCCTTGTGCATGATGCTACGCGATCTAAGTGTTGTCTATAGCAAACTGTATGTGATTTGTACCTGCCTTATTGTGTCTTGATGAGCAATTTAAGTGAATATGAAGTTTCAAGTTACCAAACAGTTAACTCTTTTTACCATATGTTAAGTAAAATAATGATTTAGTCAGGAAAGTATGACTCATTTAAAGTTCTTCACAGGAAAAAGAGTATGGTTTTTCGGTACTAGTGGAGAACTATTAAATGTCTCTCTTAAATTTGGTAAGAATGTTTCAGTGAATCTTTTAGGATTCAGCGTTTTAAAAATATTTTGTGTTAACTCCCTAGTATTTAAAGATAGGTAATGTGTGTTTTTTTTTAAATATGCTTTTTGGTGCAGATTATATATTGCTGAATACATTCAGTATTCAGAAATTCTTAGAATTTTATCGCAAACTTATTTAGGAATACATATAATGAGTTAATGTTCACTTAGTCATGTCAATGCACAAGTTTGTCACTAGACATACCTTTTACTACATATTTGTATACTGACTTGTGCTCACTAAGATAAAAATTGCATTATATGTAGCTTAAGAACTTTACAAATCATGGCAATATAAAATAGTCTTTGGGTGGTAAAATCATTGGTTGGAATTCTTGTGTCAGTACAGGTATAAACAATCATTAAATGGAAATGGACAATCATGCTGAACTTCAGTTCAGATTCACTTACAATTTTAAGATTCCAAGTAAAGTATGTGACTTTTAGAAGACTTGTTGAGATTTGAGTAAAAAGGCTAACAAGATTGAAAGAAAGGCACGACAACATTCTTTTACTGAAAATTCAGTAGGAATTAAGGTCATTCTTTTAAAAAGAAGCAAGAAGAAAAAATGGGGTATTGTTCCATAAAAAGAGAAGTAGCATTTTATCATAAAACCTAAATGTGTATCTAATGTGTACTTAACTTTTCACTTTGTACTTAAATTCAAACATAAATGCCAAAATCTGTAATGTGTGAAAATAGGAAATGTGTCTGACCCTTAGAGAAAAAAACTCCTGTGTCACAACTAGGGGGAGTGCTACTGGCATCTAGTGAGTAAAGGCTCTGGATGCTGCTAACTATCTGACAGTAAACAACAGCCCCGCAATAGAGAATTTATTCAGCGCAAAATGTCAATTGTGCCAAGTTAAGAAACCCTGGCTTACTGGGACTTACACAGTTGGGGCATAGATGGTGGAGGGAAGAGGGTATTTATTGTGTAGACAGGGAAGATAATAGGAATAGAGGGGCTAATTATCTGGAATATTTAGCAAACTGTAGAGTTTAGGGTTGCTGAAGCATAAATTATAAGGCACGGAGTAATGACATGTGAGGCTGGAAACCTGGATAGAGTCTAGGTCAAGGAGGGGGTCTTATGTCCTTAGTTTTTGTCTTGTAGGCAGTGGGGTTCCGTGAATTGATACAGTTCAACTTTTCATTTTAGATAGGTCATTCTGATAACAGAATGGGAATAAATTGAGGAGCTGTAGCCTTGAGTCAGGTAGACTGGTGAGCTATTGCAGGATCTTAGGGGAGAGAGGAGGGTCTGAAATAGGACAAGTAGTAGAAATGGAGAGGAGAGGTTGGATTAGAAAAATAGTTAGGAAATAAAATCGGCAAGATTTGGTAAGTGGGTGTGGGGTAAAGGAGAGTGTTAACAATGTCTCCCTAATTTTTACTTTAAATGATCATTTGGCTCCTGGTGAAATAGGAACCCATTGGTCAGTAATTTAGGTAGTTACCAGTAAATTAGGTAAGATGAGCAGGCTTAAGGGAGGGAGACAGTGAGTCACTTTTGGACATATTGAATTTAACATGCCTATGGTCCAGATGGAAATGTTTTGTGTGTACATAAATCTGAAAGTTGGAGAAACTCTGCAAAGGATCAAGAGATCTTTTTGTGTAACAAGTGTGGGAAATTAGTGCAATTTAATTTTTCTTATATTATTTCATTCCCTACATAAAATATCTATCTTTAAGTTTTGTCAGAAAAGTAGGTATGTACTTGATTTAAAAAAGTAAAACATAAAAAAGTTATAAAGTGCAAATAAATTTGTCCTTGCTGCCCATGCCACCCAGTATTTGTTCCCAGAGGTATCCCTTGTTAAATATTTTGTATTCAGTAGTTCTCCCTTATCCATGGTGGGTATGTTCTAGGAATTTCAGCAGATGCCTGAAATTGGGGATAGTTCCGAAGAACCCTATTATACATATATACTTCGGAGATATTGTGAGTTCAGTTCCACATCATTGCAATAAAGCAGGTCATAATCTCTTAGCTGGTGGAGGGTTTTGTCTTTAATTTTTTTTAAATTAAATTATTATCTGTGTACATATTTTAACATTGTCCTTCCACCCCCCCAGAGTTTTGTGTCCATTGGTTGTACTTATATGCATGTATCGATATACAAGTTCTTCAGTTAATCTCTTATCTCCCCCAGATCTCCCTACCCTCCCGGCTGTAATTTGACAGTCTGCTTGTTGCTTTACTGTCTTTATATCTGTCTTTTGGTTCATCAGTTTATAATGTTCTTTATTATCCATAAATGAGTGAGGTCATGTGGTATTTCTCTTTCATTGACTGGCTTATTTCACTCAGCATGATGTTCTCTAGTTCTATCCAGGTTGCTGCAAATGATGAGAATTCCTTCTTTTTTATGGCAGCATAGTATTCCATTGTGTAGATGTACCATAGTTTTTGGATCCAATCATCTGCTGACGGGCACTTAGGCTGTTTCCAGATTCTAGCTATTGTAGATTGTGCTGCTAGGAACATAGTGGTGCATATATCCTCTCTGATTGGTGTTTCTAGTTTCTTGGGATATATTCCTAGGAGTGGGATTACTGGATCAAATGGGAGTTCCATTTTCAGTTTTTTGAGAAAACTCCATACTGTTTTCCACAGTGGTTGCACCAGTCTGCATTCCCACCAGCAGTGCACAAGGGTTCCTTTTTCTCCGCAACCTCGCCAACACTTGTCGTTTGTTGATTTGTTGATGTTGGCTATTCTGACAGGTGTGAGATGGTTAATTTTTTTTTTTAAAGGGCAACATCTGTGAAGCACAGTAAAACAAAGTGCAATAAAAAGAGGTATGCTTGTAAATACTGTTTTTCCCCCCTCAGCATTCATACACATATACATACTTTCTTATGATTTCTCTTTGAAAGCAACACTACTCTTGTGCTTTGGGGCCATTATTAAGTAAAATAAGGATTACTTCAACATAGTAATAAGGAGCACTTCCATATCAATACCAGTTCATCTGATAACCTAACTACTAAATGACTAACAGGAGGGGGGAACTTTATACAGCCTAGATGTACAAAGGAATGATTCATTTCCTGGGTGGGACAGAGCTGGATGGTGTGAGATTTCATTATGTTACTTAGAACACTGGGCATTTTAAAACTTATGAATTGTTTATTCTGAAATTTTCATTTAACATTTTTAGATTACAGGTAACTGAATAATGGAAAGTGACACTATGGATATAGGGAGGGGGGCTATTGTATCTCATTCTAGAATTTTTTTATATATACAAAAGCATTTAAAAAGCCAAATACAGTCCCACTATACAGACTTAGAGCTTTGTTTTAAAAAATAAATCTTTTACATATGTGTTATGAGAGAAAATAAGTGAAAAGAGTAAAATGGAGATTAATAGAGCATCACCTCTTTGATGTAAATTAAAGGATGTACATACATATATGTTTATACAGGCATTACTTTTTTTCCATGGATACATAAGAAGCAGTAGTAGTTACCTTTGGGAAGAGCTAGGTATAGAGATGAAAAAGAAAATATATTATTTTCTGTATAAACTAATTCCTTGTCAGTAAACAAACATTGCTTTCGCTACCAAGAACATCTTTTAGATTATGTCCCTAAGAGAAATTTATGGTTATGAAATGATAGGTCAAAGCATATTAATTTTAAAAATTTAAAAGATATTGCCAGCCCTAGCCAGGTTGCTCAGTTGGTTGGAGCTTTGTTCCATACACCAAAAGTTTTTGGATTTGATTCCTGGTCAGGGCACGTTAGTTATACATAGGCTTCGGGTTCCATCTCCAGTCAGGCAGGTAGAGGAGGCAATGTGTCAATGTTCCTCTCACATCGATGTTTTCCTTTCTCTCCCCTCACTTCATTTCTAAAATCAATAAACATAACCTCAGGAGAGGATAAAAAAATATTGCCAAATTGCCCTTCCAAAAGACAGTAAATATTTGTGAGAAAGAATATATGAGTGCCAGTTTTCTCTCACATCTATGTCAATATTGGGTGTTACTAAACTTAAATTTGTTTTCTAGTATGATAGGTTAAAAATAGTATTTCCATTTAATTTACCTTCCTTTAATATGAATGAAATTTGAACATCCTTGACCATTGTATTTTCTTATTAAGTAAGTCCTTTTTTTAAGTATCTGTTTTTATATTAGGTTGACCTTTTGTTTTTCTCTTTTTAAAAAAAAAATATATTTCATTGATTTTTTAGAGAAAGGAAGGGATAGAGATTGAGAGCTAGAAACATTGATGAGAGGAAAACACCAATCAGCAGCCTCCCTCGCGGTCCCTCCCCTCTCCCCCTCATGTGCAACCAAGGCACATGCCCTTGACTGGAATCGAACCCGGGACCCGAGACCCCTCAGTCCACTATATATATATATATATACATATAGTGTATGTAATAAAATTTGACTGAGGCTCTATCGACTGAGCCAAACTAGTCAGGGCTTGTTTTTCTCTTTACGATATTTTTTATTTTGTTTGTTTTTCTGATGCACATTTTTAAAAAACATTTAATATAGAAACATACCTTTGAACCAGCAGTTTCACTACCAGAAATTTATCCAGTGAATAACCTCATATAATTTAGTCATAGTTTTTGAATTTGAGTAAGATCTCAGTTCTTTATATAAAAATATAAAAATAGGTTTTCACCTAATTTTGTTTTAATTTTATTTTTTAAATATTGAAATCTTAGAAACATTTGGAATTTGAAAGAGAAAGGTAGGGATCCATCTGTGCTTTTTACTTTTTCCCAAATGATTAATTCAATATCATTTTTTGAATGAACTTTTTCTTGATTTGAAATGCTATGTGAATTATGTATTAAATTTCCATATGTGTTTGTTTTTGTAATAGATTATTTTGATCTGATAAAAACCAACAGGGCTATCTTTGGGCATACAAAGGTAGGTTAATTAACTTGCTATGAAAGAGACTAAATACCAGACGAACTGCCAGCATTTCACTAAATAAAGAAGCGACAGGGCTATTATAGGGTTTTGAACAGTGGGGTTTAGATACAATTTAAATGAATCAATATTTTATAGGTTTAAAGCACAGGGAGCCTGTGTGTCAAGGAGTTAATTAACATCCGGCATAAGCTTAGAAGCCCATTCAGAGTCCTGTTGCCTTGGAGACTACAAAGTTAAGATAAATGTGGAATGTTATGTCTGAGAAACCCTTATCTGACTGATTTGGAAATTGAGGCTGCTACTGTTTCATTAATGATTCATCATCCATGCAGGAGTGGGATGTTGTAATATCATTGATACACTTTGTGACAGTCTGGTTATAGAGAAAAAAACGTTTCTCAGGGCTATGTCTTTTAAATAAATTTTTTTTTTACAGATTCACAGATACATTCATATGCCTGTTTGACTTGAATATAAAATTATTTTTATTATTATGCCACCCTTTATTGTAGGTAATATATATTAACATTTGGTAGGCCTAATCTACTCTCCAGCTCCAATGTCCCTTTCAAGAATTACCCAGTACACTGACATGCTTATTTTTCCAAACAGCATTTAGAATAATTTTGCCATTATTAGATTTTTAAAATCTTGTATTTAAGTGGGTCTGGTAGGGTTAGTTCACCCCCACATCCCTTTCTAGAATTTCTCATGTTCACAGGTTTATTTTTCCATACTGTTTGAATACTTTATACCAAGTTGTTTAACTTTATAAAATCTTATATTTTTGTTGGGTTGCATTACATATATAGGTTAATTTGGAGAAAATGAACATCTTTAGCATTGATTTGTTTTTCTATTATTTTTATTATGGTAAAATACACAAAATTTATCATCAAATCATTTTTAAGTGTAAGTTTCAGTGGTAATTAGGTACATTTATAGTGTTGTGCAACTGAAATGCTATACCCATTAAACAATAACTCACTGTTGCTCTCCTCCCTAAGTCCCTGGAAACCACTATTCTTTCTGTGTGATTTAAAAATGCATATATGTTTTTATTGATTTCCGAGAGAGGAAAGAAGAGGGAGAGAGAGAGAGAAACATCAGTGATGAGAAAGAATCATTTGATTGGCTGCCCGAAACTGGGGATTGAGCCTGCAACCTGGGCATGTGCCCTCACGGGATGCAACCATGACCTATTGGTTCATAGGTTGACGCTCAACCACTGAGCCACATTGGCCAGGCTGGAATCACTATTTTTATTTTAGCCATCCTTATGGGTTTGTAGAGAAATTTCTTTTTAGTTTTAATTTACATTTACCTAGTGGCATATGAAATTGAACATTTTCTCATTTGCTAGTTTGTACTTCCTCTTCAGTGAAATATCTGTTCTTGTCCTTTTCTCATTTTCTAATTGACTTTTGTTTGTTTTTTGGCTATTTGTTTTAAGAAATTTTTTTAATTGATTTTAGAGAGGAAGGGAGAGGAAAAGAGAAGTAGAAACATCAATGATGAGAGGGAATCAGTCATTGGCTGCCTCCTGCATGTTGGACCGAGCCCACAACCTAAGCATGTGCCCTTGACTGGAATAGAATGTGGGATCCTTCCGTCCACAGGCTCTATCCACTGAGCAAACCAGCTAGGGCTTAAGAATTCTTATATATTCTAAATACTAGTTCTTTTGTAAAAATGTGGTTTGCAAATATTTTCTCCCAATTTAGCTTGTCTTTTTAGTCTCTCAGTAGTGTCTTTTGTGAAGTATAAGTTTTAATTTTGATGAAGTCCAATTTATTAATTTTTACCTTTTTTGGATTGTGCTTTTGCTGTCAAGTCTAAGGATTCTTTGCCTACTTCTAGATCAATATTTTTTTGTAGTCCTCCCCCCCTTAAAAGTTTTGTAGTTGCATATTTTATATTTAAGTCTAGGGTTCATTTGGAATTAATTTTTGTATAAAATGTGAGATTTAGGTCAAGATTTTTTTTTTTTTTTTTTTGGCCTAGAGGTGCCCAGCAACATTTATTAAAAAGTCTTATTTTTCTTCTACTCAGCTGCTTTTATACAAATATCAGTTGATATTTGACATTACACATTTATCAAATATCTATTTTTCAGTTGTCTATTCTGTTGATTTTAGAGAGGAAAAGAGAAGTAGAAACATCAAGGTCATTGGCTGCCTCCTACATGTTGGACCGAGCCTGCAAGTCCATAAGCCTTGTACTCCAGTACTATATAGTTTTGATTTCAGTTGCTATAAGATATCTTAAATTCACGTAGTTTTAAAAATTGTTGTAACTATTCTAGTTCATTCACCTTAACATATACATTTTAGAATAATCTTGTCTATACAAGGAATCTTAAAAGAATTTTCATAGAAATTGAATTAAATCTGTGTATCCATTTAGGGAGAATTGACATGTTTACTATGTTGAGTCTTCTATTTCATCAACATATTCTGTCTCCCCAGTTTTTTTTAGTTAGGTCTTACTTGATTTTTAAAATCAGCATTATTTAGCTTTTAGTCATACAAGGTGTGTACATGCTTCCAATTGTCTTTTTTTTTTTTAAATATATTTTATTGATTTTGTACAGAGAGGAAGGGAGAGAAATAGAGAGCTAGAAACATCGATGATAGAGAGTCATCGATCAGCTGCCTCTTGCACACCCCCTACTGGGGATATGCCCGCAACCAAGGTACATGCCCTTGACCGGAATCGAACCCGGGACCTTTCAGACCCCAAGCCGATGCTCTATCCATTGAGCCAAACCGGTCCCGGCCCAATTGTCTTATGTTTTTCATAATGTTTATCTTCAAGGGATCATTGAAAAGAGGGAGGTCATGTCAAATGTTTAGCTAACATTCAAAGTTTGTTTACATTTATTTAATTTCTCTTTTTTTCATAAATTCAGGTAAATCTAACTTAATATGTTAGCATGACTATTTTGTAAATATACAAATTACAAGCCAAATTTTGTAAAATTATAGCAAAGTGGTGAAGAGTTTGAACTTTTTTTTTATCCTTACCCAAGGATATGTTTATTGGTTTTAGAGAGAGGAAGGGAAAGAGAGAGAAACACTGATGTGTGAGGGAAACGTTGATCAGTTGCCTCTCCTACCTACCCTGAGTGGAATTTAAACCTATAACTTAGATATGTGCCTTGACCAGGAATTGAACCTGAAACCTTTTGGTGTACGGGATGACACTACAATCAACTGAGCCACCTGGCCAGGGCAAGAGTCTGAACTCGATTTAGATTGCTAATGTGATCCTGGGATGGTTACTAACCTCTCTGTCTGAATTCATCTGTGAAATAGGATCAGTGGTCCTTAGTTTATGGTTTAAGGCACATGTGTCAAACACAAGGCCCGCGGGCCAAATCCGTCCCGCCAGGCCTTGCAATGTGGCCCGCACCGCGCTGTCATCACTGCACTCCGCTGCGTTTCCATCACAATGACAGTTTATGACTGTTCAGTAAACCATTCGGCCCGCGATTTAGGCTGGATTTTAGATTTTGGCCCCTTCTCTGATTGAGTTCGACACCCCTAGTTTAAGGTAATCCAGGTAAAGCTCTTGGTACAGGAATCAAGTGTTAGCTACAATTATCTCTCCTTCTATCTCTGTCTCTGTTATTCATAAAGACTAGAGGCCTGGTGCATGAAATTCGTTGCATAGGTGTGGTTCCTAGACCTGGCTGGCGGTTGAAGAGCAAGTGCTTGGTGTGGAAGGGCAGGTCCCAGCTGACCTGTAGGCTCTGGGCAGCAGCTGGACACTACGGGTTGGAGTGCAGCGTGGGCCTCTGGGCCGCCTAGCAGCACTGCTCGAAAGTTGTCCTCACAGACTGGCTCCTGCGCAAACCCACAGGGAGCTCAACCAGCCCCTGTAGTCCTGGTGGCTGTGGCCCTGGTGGCTGTGGCCCGGGCACCCAGTACCTGAGCACAGATGCTTCCCTGGCACACGAGCCCTGGTGTTCTGGGGGAAGATTGCAGGGGGAGTGAGAGTGAGCTCAGTGGACACCCCACATTCTCACTGCACCTCCACCCCCATTACTCCCCACCCCCAAGTAGCTGGTGAGAGGTTGCAGCCGCCCTCCCAAGTGCTGCAGGAGGTTTCTGCACCCGCCCCGAGTTCCTCAGCCCAGCCCAGGGCTCAGCCCCAATTGGGCAATCTAGGCCTGCTGGCTGCCGGTTACCATCTGCACCCCTGCACCCCACCGCCGCTGCTGGTTGCCATCTGTGGGGTGATCTGCAGGGCAATAAGGCTCCCACTCACACCCACCTTGGCCAGACACTGCCCACTCACCCTTTTCACCATCCTGCCATGGTCCCGCTCTCGTCAGGGCCCATCGGGCCCAGCAGCGCCTCCACTGCGGTAGTGCCAACGCCCACCGTGTTCTGCGCTACCCCCTGGTTGGTCAGTGCACATCATAGCAAGCAGTCAAACTTCTGGTTGAAGGGACAGTTTGCATGTTAGGCTTTTATTACATAGGATGTTATTCATATCTGTAATATTCATCAAAATATTGTTTCTAGGATTTAGTGATTTCTTTCTTCATGCAGTGCTTTATTGCTTGCATGTTTTTTGCTGTTTTTTTTAAACAAAGAATAACACAAAACTTTTCCTTAAGAAATAAAGTAAAAATATAAACTTTAGTTGTCCCAGCACTTTGCATCTGAAATTTCATTTGTTGAGTCTAAAAGTCTGTATTTTTAAAAAGCTCCTCAAATGATTCTGACTGAATCATATTTTCCCATGTCCCATCTCAACAATGATTATTCAGTTTTTGATTTATCTATAATGTGCTGTTTTAGCAGTGAATTCATCCTTTTATCTCCTGTGCATAGGTAAAAGTTAAATATTCTTAAATATGTTCTCTTATATGAAAGGAGTTAATTTTCCAGCATAGCTAACAGTTATCAGACTTTTTACTTTTGTTATGTATAATGCTCTATAGTTTATAACATCCTATTAATTTTTTTTCTTACAGAAATACACTTTTGGGAAATGGCCTCTAAATCTTGGCTGAATTTTTTAATCTTCCTCTGTGGATTAGCAGTTGGATTTGTTTTGTGTTCTCAGCTATTTAGTATTTTGTTGGGAGAACAGGATGACACCCAACCTAAGATTCTTCATAATGATCCTCATGATGGGCATTCAGATGATAATGGAGAGTATCATCTAAAAGGACAGATGGACTTCAATGCAGATGCTAGCCAACATAAAGGTATGGATTACTTTATTAAGGAGTATTTTTCAGTATTGAACAGTATTTCTCAGTCTATGTAAGTACTGAAAGAATTTGAAAGAGTTATATGAATTTTGTTATATGACAGTATATCTTTTGATAAAAATGATCTTAATTTTAGATGTTAAATGACAATACTCAGTTTGCCTCAGAAGAAGGAAATTGCTAAAACCCAGATGAACTTAGGGAGTAAAATATTAATTTTAAATTCATTTTTAAATAAAACTAGTTCAGAAACTGTAATTTGGTAAAAGGCAAAACTTTTCAGTCTAGATTTGTTTCTGAAATTTTTATTTAGTGTAATTGTGCTGTCCTGGTTTATATCTGCATCTTGGTTTTTGCTATCATTTTGTTTTGATCTTTGTTTTTGCTTGTGTTTTCTTAGAAAAACACAAGATATATACATAAATTTTAATTTATAATTTTATCAATAGTTAATATCACTAATCTTTTTTCCTTTTTAGGAGCATAAGGAAATAGGGAATTAAAAAAACTAAGGGTGTGTTATAATGACTTCATTTTCTCCTTGCCTCATATCTCTAACTAGATTTTCTCAATCGAGTCCTCTGTGTGCCCTTTAAATGTAGGCTTTCTCCAGGTCTCTGTCCTTTGGCTCTTCTTTGTCTGTGTGATGTCATCAACCCCCACAGTTTTAATTTTCATCTCTTGCTTATTGTCTTTATCTTTTATATATATACTAGAGGCCCAGTGCATGAAATTCGTGCATGGAGGTGTGTTTCCCTCAGCCCAGCCTGCACCCTCTTCATTCTGGGACCCCTTGAGGGATGTCTGACTGCACATCCGGTAGGATCAGGCCTAAACAGGCAGTCAGACATCCCTCTCACAATCCAGGACTGCTGGCTCCCAACTGCTCACCACCTGCCTTCCTGATTGCCCTAACCGCTTCTGACTGCCAGCCTGATCACCTCCTAACCATTCCCCTGCCAGCCTGATTGCCCCTAACTGCCCTTTCCTGCAGGCCTGGGTCCTTCTCAACTGTCCTGCCCGGCAGGCCTGGTCGCTCCCAACTTTCCTTCTCTGCCAACCTGGTCACCCCTAACTGCCCTCCCCTGCAGGCTTGATTGCCCCCGAATACCCTCCCTTGTAGGCCTGGTCCCTCCCAACTGCCTTCCCTTGCAGGCCTGGTCCCTTCCAGCTGCCCTCCCCTGCTGGCCATCTTGTGACGGCCATCTTATGTTCACATGGGGGCAGCCATCTTGTGTGTTGGAGTGGCAATCAATTTGTGTATTACTCTTTTATTAGATAGGATAGAGGCCTGGTGCATGGCTGAGGGCCGGCTGGTTTGCCCTGAGGGGGGTCCCAGAGCAGGGTGGGGGTTTCCTTGGGGTGTGGGGAGGCCTGGGCGAGGGCCTGTGGTGGTTTGCAGGCCGGCCATGCCCTCTGGGGACCCAAGCGGAGGCCCTGGTATCTGGGATTTATTTATCTTCTATAATTGAAACTTTGTAGCCTTGAGCAGAGGCCAGAGCCAGCCAGAATGGGTGGGAAGCTTGGCTTCCTCCATTGCCGGGGAAACCCAAGCTTCCTGCATGCTCTGTGACTGATAGCCATCTTGGTTGGGTTAATTTGCATACTTGCTCCTGATTGGCTGGTGGGTGTAGCAGAGATATGGTCAATTTGCATGTTTCTCTTTTATTAGTGTAGATTAGAGGCCCAGCACATGATTACATATATATATATATATATATATATATATATATATATATATATATATATATATTGATTTCAGAGAGGAAAGAAGAAGGATAGAGAGACAGAAACATTTAATGAGAGAGAATCATTGATTGGCTGCCTCCTGCAATTTCCCAACTGGGGATCGAGCCCGCAATCCAGACATGTGCCCTTGACCAGAATCAAACTTGGGACCCTTCAGTTTGAAGGCCAATGCTCTATACACTGAGCCAAACTGCTAGGTCTATTGTCTATCTTTAGCCCAGTTCTAGACACTATAAAAAGGCATTAACACAATTCAAAGATCTCTGAAAATTTTGTGGTTTATTTGACAGAAAAGAATGCAAGCAGCTTGAAAACAATTAGAATTCTAGGATGCAGAGGGTCCTCATTAACAGTTGTTTCTGTTATCTTTCTGGCAGTAAATTATTTCTTTCCTCCCTCTCAAATGGTGGTTGTAGGGCAAGGTGTCAAATCTTGATTGATTTTTGTGAACTAGCAAGCACATTACAACTTGTTTTATTTTGTGTGAATGTTTATATAACAGTGATTCAGCTCTGAGCAGGTGTTCTTATTGGAAAGCAGTTTGATCAATGTGCATTTGCTCTGTAGCATTGCTCTAAGTCTTGAAATGATCAATTAGATTGAGGCTCCTCTACTGCTAGTAAGCTGTGCTAGGTAGACCTTACTGCAGGCACATATATTAGGTACCTACTTGTCCTCCTCCAGTGCCTTTTTAGGGTATGCTAAAAGTTCTCTTCCTCTCAAATTTAATATGCAAATGAACTCCTTTTCTTTTCTACTTCTAAAACTTACTCTACCTTCTGTATCCCTTATTTTATATATCTTATTATCATCTGTACAAGTCAGAAATGTTGCAGTCATGGTAGATGCTTTTCTTTGCTACCAGTCTATCTCATTTGTCACTTAAATCTAATAGTTCACTTTCTTTACCATTTTTCAGATTTCTTCTCTCAATCTATAGTGCTTTTCCCCTGATTAGGCCCAAGTTATACCCATCTACCTGCACTCAACCAAACTTCACCATGCCTTTTGTCCTTTCTTTTGGTGAGCATCTCCTCCTTTAAAGATGTATTTTCTGCATTATCTCTTATTTTTGCTGATAATTGCTTTATTCCCCCCTTCTTTATTCTAGCCAAGTTCCCATTGCACTGCTCCATAGGATTTGCCAGCCACTGCTTTCTTTTTCCACAGCACATCAAACCCTTTGTACATACCTCAGAAATTATAGCATCTCTTAGTATATGGCAAGTATTGGTTTGCAAATGTATCTCATTCATCCTGTTATCTCCTGTGCTAGCACATGCTTACTACAAAGTAATTAATGAATGAATGATTGAAAGAATGAGAAAGAATATCCACCTAGCAGTGGGGAAAAAGTTTTCTTGCTCTTAGTGAAACATATTGCAGATTTCTGCCTCTACCGTTTTCCCTTTCCATTCAGGATTTGGTATGTCTGTATAGCTAGGAAATTGGGCTCCCAAGTATAAGAACCATGAATGTTCTCTGATTGAAAATAGGATGATTTTGTCCATTTTCAGATTATGAATTCTTGATATTTAGTGGGGCATGAGTATATTTTCATGCCCTCCCCCAACCATGCCTTCTATTCCCTCACAATCAGTTAACTAGAAATTTATGTCTTTAGTTGTTAATTTTTCACAGGTGTTAGCTTTCATAACTCACTAGTTGACCTTAACTTTAAGGATGTGCTTTCTGAGGATTATGCCTAGAGCATTGCTACACAAGTGTGGTTTTGCAGACTCATGCTGGTCCACAACTAAAGAATTATTGAAATCACGATTAAAAGACATTTTATGGTAACTTGACAGTAATGTCTAAATCTAAATATAAAAACTTGCTGGGGTTTGGATTTTATGTATGATTTTTATTTTTCAGTATTTTGTTTTTAGCATGTTTGTAAAAATATAAATTTCAAACTATTGGATGCAAAAATTGGTCCTTCACAAAGCACTGATTTAGAATCTTAGAGTTGAACTCTTCCTCTCCCTGTTGTTACTCAAAATGTGGTTTTGGCATGACAGCCAGTGAATTGTTTGTTACCTACCTGCACCCAGATAAGGAGCTTGCACTAGGATATAAATCATTTCAACTCACTGCTTAGGACTTTTTTTGAGGGAGAGGGAGAAGCAAAACTTCTTCAAAGAAAAAATTAATATGCTGCTTTATATTCCGGCAAATGCTCCTTATATATTTCTTTGCAAACCCATACTTTGCAAAACACTACTCTAGATGATTTTGGAAATACTACCTCTTCCTATTCATGTGATCTTTTCCTGACTGGTGGTTTTGCATTTTGTAATGAGATATATTACTATTGGAAGTAATCTCAACTCTGCATTAATGTCTCTTCATGGAACTGGGGTAGTTAGGAAAACCTTTTTTAAAAAGCCACCTTAACCACCATTTGCCCACCATCCAGAACTTATATAAATATCATTGCTGACATGTACACGTAAGGAACTGTTTGACATTGAAATTGGGTCTCAAAAGAAATTTAAAAAAAAGAAAGAAAAGAACTTCAACTACAGTAAGAAAAAAAAAAGCCACCTTAGGGTACTTATAGAAATTCAAATTATGAGCTTCAAAATGAACTGCCACTTCAGCAGCATGTCTTTCCTGCCTTTCAGAGTTTATTCAGAGCAATGAAAAATTATTGAAAATTTGACGTCATAGTGACAACTCTTATTAGCTACACTGATCTCCTGGATAAGATTGACATGAAACCAATAGATCAGAATGATAGTTCATATTAGGTTGAGTTTTGTTTTCTTTCAGTTAAATCACTAATGGTAGCTAGGTAAATAGAAATGGGGACAGGAGGTGGGGTGGTTCTTTGATGCTGTTTAAGAAAATGCATAATTTTCTTGGATTTCACATTATATATATAAAATCTCACTTTGAAATTTTCTGTTTAATAGATGAGAACACGGACATCGCTGACAACCTCTATGAGAAGGTTAAAATTCTTTGCTGGGTTATGACAGGACCTCAGAATCTAGAGAAAAAGGCTAAACATGTCAAAGCTACATGGGCCAAGCGCTGTAATAAAGTATTGTTTATGAGTTCAGAAGAAGATAAAGCCTTCCCTGCTGTGGGATTAGAAACCAGAGAAGGCAGAGACCAGCTATACTGGAAAACAATTAAAGCTTTTCAGTATGTTCATGATCACTATCTAGAAGATGCGGATTGGTTTATGAAAGCCGATGACGATACATATGTTATACTAGACAATTTGAGATGGCTTCTCTCAAAGCACAGCCCCGAAGAACCCATTTACTTTGGGAGAAGATTTAAGCCCTACGTTAAGCAGGGCTACATGAGTGGAGGAGCAGGATATGTTCTGAGCAAAGAAGCCTTGAAGAGATTTGTTGATGCGTTTAAAACAGAGAAATGTACACATAGTTCCTCCATTGAAGATTTAGCGCTGGGAAGATGCATGGAAACTATAAATGTAGAAGCGGGAGATTCCAGAGATACCATTGGAAAAGAAACTTTTCATCCCTTTGTGCCAGAGCACCACTTAATCAAGGGTTTTCTACCTAAAACATTTTGGTACTGGAATTATAACTATTACCCTCCTGTAGAGGTAAGTTTAGAAATTTTATTACAATATAAATACTTGGACTGACTTTTGCTTACTTTAAAAAAAAAAATATATATGTATGTTTCTTTAGTAATACTGAGAATCTCCTATAGTCTTTTTATGTAGAGTGACAGTATAACACAGTAAATAAGAATATGAGCAAAACTCAGTCAGTCAACAAATATTAGTACTACTATATGCCAGGCACTGAGACTATAGCAGTAAATATGGCCAAGTTTCAGTTCTCATTAACTTTATATTCTAGATGAAGAGACATACAATAAACACACAGACAAATTAAGATATAATGTGATTCTAGGTTGTGGTAAGTGTCCTGAAGAAAAAGACAGGCAAGGGGATGGAGAATGACTTAGAGTAGAGTAGGGTACTCTAGTTTGGATGGTTAAGAAACAACACATCAAAAGACTCTGAGGTTCAGAAAGACCTACTTAATAGTTGAATGCTTTCCTACTTAATAGTTGAATGACCTGGTATGGACAGAATTTGCCTAACTTCCTAGCATCAGTTTTCTCATTTGTAAAATGGATATGATCTACCTTTCTTATCCAGTTGTAATTACAGTGCAGTGCAGTGCAGTGTCTATCACACACTAAGTACCTAATAAGTCTTAGCTCTCATTTGACACCTTAACTTACATTCTTGAAAACTTTAAGGTACATTATTTTATTAAAATTTTCAGATGTACAAATATTTGAGAAAAGTATAATGTCTTGTACCAACAAACCAGCTTTACCAAATACTAATATTTTACTACATTTGCTTCAGATTTTTTTTTTTTAAAGAAAAAGATTATAGATATAGTTGAGGCCTATATATCCTCCCCAATCCATTTCTCCTACCTCCTTCTTCAGATAATATCATGAATTTAATATTTATCATTGCCAGACTTGTTTTTATATTTTTCCTACATATTTATGTGTCTATAAATAATATATAATATTGTTTTACAGATTTTTAAATAAATTATATAGTAAAACTTATCAACATTAATCTATGTATCTACTTTATTAATTTAGATTTCTGTGTAATAACCTAATAATGTACTGTAATTTATTCATTCTCCTGCTTATGAACATTTAATAGGCTATTGCTGGGTTTTCACTATTATGACCAGTTCCAGCAGTGAATGACTGAAAGAGTTCAGGAATCACAAAACCCAGCATTTATACTCAGTTCTGTTATTTATCCTATATAATAAAGCCTCATATGCTAAGTGTCCAGTTGTCCATTTGGCTGTTCAACCAATCAAAGCATAATATACTAATGATATGTTAAGGCCAATCAACTGCTCACTATGACATGCACTGACCACCAGTGGACAGACGCTCCGACCGGTAGGTTAGCTTGCTGCTGGAGTCTGGTCAATCCGGACTGAGCAAGATGGGCTGGATATACCTTAGAGCTCTCCCACAGCGCCTCCCCGGCTGACCAATCTCTTGCATCCCTCTCCGACCCCAATCATGTACTGGTGGGGCCCCTCAGCCTGGCCTGCACCCTCTTGCAATCCGGGACTCCTCGGGGGATGTCTGAGAGCTGGTTTCGGCCCAATCCTGTAGGTCAGACCAAGGGACCCCACTGGTGCACGAATTCATGCACTGGGCCTCTACCCTATATATATAAAAGCCTAAGCGACCTGATGACCAGACAACTGGCCCATAGCTATGATGTGCACTGACCACAAGGGGGGGCAGATGTTCAACATAGGAGCTGCCCCCCTGGTGATCAGTGTGCCCCCACTGCGGGAACGCCACTCAGCTGACCAGTGGGCGCCGGATGCCAGGCTCATGGCTGGTGGGCATGGCTGCAGCAGTGTGAACCTCTCCCACCTCTGCAGTAGTGCCACCGAGTGGTGGCAGCGGCAGCGGCGGCAGGCACAGCACGACCAGGATCATTGGAAGCGGCACCCCAGCCGCCTGCAGCTTTGCACACTTCCACATCCCTCGGGGGATGTTTGACTATCAGGGCTGTAACCAGCAGTCCCAAGGTCCCGGACTGTGAGAGGACACAGGCTGGGCTAAGGAACCCCACCTTCCTCTGGGTCTCTAGTTAATTAATAATGCCCTTAGGGAAGTTACTAGAATTCTATGCCTTCTTTTCTGTGGCCCAGTGATACAAGTAAGATACATCAGCCGAAACCTTTTTGGCTCAGTGGTAGAGCGTCGGTCTGCGGACTGGAAGGTCCCGGGTTCGATTCCCGTCAGGGGCATGTACATTGGTTGCGGGCACATCCCCGGTGGGGAGGTGTGCAAGAGGCAGCTGATCGATGTTTCTCTCATCGACGTTTCTAGCTCTCTATCCCTCTCTCCTACTCTCTGTAAAAAAATCAATAAAATATATTTAAAAAAAAAAAAAGATACATCATGCTATCATTCTCTTCTAGACAGACTAGAACTTTTTTTTAAATCCTTGCCTGAGGGTATTTTTTCATTGATTTTTAGAGAGAGGGAAAGACAGAAATGTCAGTGTGAGAGACACATCAATTGGTTGCCTCTCGCACAAGCGCTGACCCTGAAGGAGTCTGCAGCCAAGGTATGTGCCCTTGACTGGAATCAATCCAGGACCCTTCGGTCCACAGGACAGGCTAGCACTTCCAAATCATCACCAAAATAGTAGTTCTTGACTTGGGGCTTTTTTTGTTTGTTTTCCATCCAGAGCAACCTGAAGTTTAGGTGTCCTAACCAGGAATCAAACCTGCAACCTTTTGGTGAAAGGGCAATGCTCCAACCAAGCCACCTGGCCAGAGCTTATAGTGCACCTTTTATTTAAATTGCCGTTTTTTAAATGGATGGCAAAAACTTTTTTTTATGTAAAAATTTATTCAGTTATATTGAAAACTATAACATAGATTTGGGAGTGCCAGAACTGACCCAGACTTCAATGCTGCCTCTTCTCTCTTAGGAGATTCTATATAAACCCAACATGAAATCAAACTTCTATTAATACTCATCCATTAATACTTTTTCTCCCTGAATTACTATTTTAAAGTCATCCTAAATCTCATTCATACATTCTCTGTAATAATCACTAAAAATACAGTATAGAAAAATTTTATATAGCAAGTGAGAGTGTAAAATATTATAGTTGGTCAGTTTATGATCTTAAGTTGGTTGTTCAGAACTTTACTCTTCATACAGTTCCCTTCTCATTCCACCTTAATTCGCTATAAGTGAGTCTGTTCCCCAGAAATAGACTTTTCACCAGAGAATTTGCAGTCATAATACAGTGGATTTAAAATAGATGTGTATTTATATTAATATGTAAATACACACATGCGTGCACACACACAAAAGGGTAGGCAAAAGTAGGTTTACAGATTAGAGTATCTGAAACAGTTTATTCTTTTGTATTCTTTATTTTATATTTGCCTATATATATATTGATAAATATTTTCTTCTACATGTGAAGTTGCCTCTTTCATGGATCAAAAATGATTAAATATGACTTACTCTATTACTTTGTCAGTTCTGTTTACATTAACTAATTCTTCTGAAACTTACTGGCATATGATGAGGTAGAGAGCTCCTGATTTTTTAAAAAATGGTTAACTAATTATTTCAATACCATTATTTTAACTGAATCTTATTTTCATTAGTGATTTAAAATATCTCCTTTATCATACACTATATAGTATAGTGTAGGATCAGTTTTTGAATTTCAAGTTCTGTTCCATTCTATTTGGTTTTGGCTCAGCAAAATATTTAAGTTATTAATCTAAGACTGTTCTGGCAACTCTTATGTCTTTATCCTTGAGTATAAATTTATTAATTTAAGGACAGTGGACATAATTGCCCAGGATTTTTTAATTTGCTTTTTAAGTCCCCTATTGAAATTTTTTAGTTTTCTTCAGAATTTTATTCCTTCTTAAGTATTTCCCCAGGTATCTAATATTTTTGTTACTATTCTACTTAGGCTCTTTCTTAAAACATAATTATACACACACACACACACACACACACACACACACACACACCCCCATATATTTCGGACCATAAGACGCTCCGGACCATAAGACGCACCAGTTTTTAGAGAAGGGAAATGAAGAAGAAAAGATTCTGAAACAAATAGTGTCCTAAAATATTTTATGTGCATTAAAACCCAACATCACAGTCATAAACACATGTAATCAACGCTGTAAAGTAAACAGCAGCATTTAGAACCATTTTAGAGCCGGGCAAGCACACAGAGACCACACAGAGCCGGGCAAGTAAAAAAACTTTTTTTTTAAAGTATATGTGTAGGCTATATTTGGACCATAAGATGCAGGGACTTTCCCCCCCCCACTTCTGGGGGAAAAAAAGTGCGTCTTATGGCCCGAAAAATACTATATATATATATATATATATATATATATATATATATATATATATACACACACACATACATACACACACACACACACACACACACACACACATACACACACACTCATATATATGAAAGCTTCTGGTTTTTTAAGCATCTTTAAAATCTGGCTTTGTTCTTAGATTCCTTGACTCTTTTTTAAATAACCATAATCGTATGCAAAGAACTATTTTATTTTTAATAATTATAGCTGTTTAATTATATATTATTGCTTATAATGTTTAATAATAGCAGTTTCCTGACCATCCAGTAAAAAGCAATAATATTGAGTGTAACATAATTAATGCAGTAAATCTTGTAAAAATATTATTACAGTATTTCAGAGTCAAATAAAATTGCTTCCATAGTGGATCAGCAGTTTAAAAATAACTGCTATTGTTCTGGTTTTTTAATTCAATATGTACTGGCCAGTATAAAGCCACTAACATTAACTATTGAGAGCTTGAAATATGACAAGTCCACATTGAGATGTGCTTTAATTATAAAATTAATGACTGATTTCAAAGTCTTAGCACAACTGAGAAGATTAATTTTATTAATAATTTTTAAAATATTACATATTGAAAGAGTAATATGGATTTATTCAGTAAGATTAAATTACATCAAATTAATTTCACCTATTTTTACTTTTTAAAATGTGGCTATTAGAAAATATTCAACTACATTATGTGGTTAGATATATCCATTGGATAGAGCTGATTTAGGTAATCACAAGCTGACTTACAGTTTACTTTTTATTTTTTTTAGTATTTTTTATTGATTTTTTACAGAGAGGAAGGGAGACAGATAGAGAGCTAGAAATGTCGATGAGAGAGAAACATGACCAGCTGCCTCTTGCACACCCCCTACAGGGGATGTGCCCGCAACCAATGTACATGCCCTTGACCGGAATCGAACCTGGGACCTTTCAGTTCGCAGTCCTACACTCTACCACTGAGCCAAACCAGCTTCGGCTACAGTTTACTTTTCATATTTGTTTCTATTATGTTCCCTCAAGATTTAAAAAGTAGATACCAGATAATTTTTCAGTGCCTAAATAATTATCCAAGATTTCACAATGTCTCAAAGGAAAAGTTGAGAATCTAGCCAGAGAAAATACAATGAATAATTTCTTGATAATTTTTACTGCATTGTAAGCTGCATACTTCCAAACATAAATTATTAAATATTCAATTTAATAGGTCAGTATGAATCTTCTCTGGTAACTTACCAGACTCTTTTCTTCCTGGGTCCTTGCAAAGACATTAGATAGGATCCCAGTTTTGGTGGAATCACCTGAAACATTCTCCAGATACCAATTCTGATCCCCAAATGACCTCTGATTAATTCTATGACCAGTTTTTTCCCCCCAGTTTTCTATATTTTTTGCTTTTTCATTTGTTTATTGTATTTTTATTTTGTTTTAAACTTGTTCTCATGCCAACTGTATTAGGAATATATGACAATTATGTAAGTGAATGAAGGTATAAATTCTTACTTACCTGAATGTGATTATTCTTATCAATAATAGTTGACATTTATGGAGCATTTATTATAGGCAAAGCATAGTCCTAAGGAGCACATTATCTCTTTTAACCCCTTTTGCAGATGGGGAAATTGATGCTTATAAAGATTTAATAACTTGCCAATGTCATACACCAGTAGGCAAAATTTGGATTCAAACCTAGGTTTGACTCAGAACTTCCTTTCTTACTATTTAAGTTAATGTATAGATGAAGTATTAGATTGCAGACAGATAATAGGCAAGGCTTTCTAGTTATTGAATGTTCTGACGGTATCTTTCTGGAGCTCAGCCAAACAAAAATTTATAGTGAGAAAATTATGAAGAAAAAGCAAAACTGGAAGAAATAGAGCTTTATCCTTTTTATTGAAAAAAGTCTCAAGATTTTTTCCTGCTGAAACACTATAGAGTAAGAGAATATTACTTCAATTTGAAATGCTTTAACAATTTCATATTTGGTTTTAAATCATTAGGAGCCTTAAAAAATTCTTTCTTCCAGGTCTAATAACTTAGATGCCTCTTTAAACCTTGGCAGCTTTAATTACCGGATTCTGTTAAAATTAGTGTTTCCTTTATCACTGTGTGCATACTGTATTTTAACAATGTGTTACTTATTTAATAATGTCTGTTTCCACTACTTTTTCAGGGTCCTGGTTGCTGTTCTGATCTTGCAGTTTCTTTTCACTATGTTGATCCTACAACCATGTATGAGTTAGAATACCTCGTTTATCATCTTCGTCCATATGGATATTTATACAGATATCAACCTGCCTTACCTGAAAATATACGGAAGGAAATAAGTCAAGCATACAAAAATGAAGATCCAAAGTAAATTTTGGGAAATCTTGAAAGAAAAGCATAAATGAACAGAGGTAAAATGTCTAACATTGCACTGAAGAAGAACTTCTGCTTTCTGATGTAGAACACTGGAAGCCCAGTGAAGAATTCTAAATGAACATTCTGTATTAGAAATTTTTCATATGAACGCCTATAAACTGAAGCTTTAGTAAGCTGTGAAGTCTGTTAAAATGTGTTTTGATACAGTAATATATATATGAAAAACGTGTGTTTTTATAATGTTGGTAAGGCAGAGGGGCTAAAAAGATTTTGTTGCCTGTTTCTGACCATACGTATTATTTTCACTGGGAAGATAAAACAGTTGCTAAAGCTATACTGCACCATATTAGTATCACACACATGATGCTAAATAGATCTGCCTTAAAATTTTAGAAGGAAGTATTGTTGTTCAGTGTTGTGTATAAACTCAAGACATGAGTTTATATTCACAGTATGGTATAAATGAACCCCTCCTCTCCCAACACATACCTGTGTGTGTAGTTTTGGCTAATCTAAATTTTGCTGTGATTATTTAAAATTGGCAATATTTCTCTCAGAAGAAGGTAGAATCAGAATGGCACTCATCCTAATGCACATTAATAAAACCACATTTTGAAATGATCATGGGCCTTGACTATAATATATAGTGTATATACTTGGTTCTAATCAATAGTTAATAGTTTATAGGCATACCTCGTTTTATTGCTTTATGTGCTTCACAGATGTTGCGCCTTTTACAAGGCAAAACTCTCCTCAAGAAAAAACAAAAGATAATGGCTCGCTTTATTGCGACACTTGCTTTATCGTGGTGGTCTGGACCTGAAACCACAATATATCTAAGGTAGTATGCTGAGTTTCTGTTATCTCTTCTAAATATGTTTAACCATTCTTGGATACCGTTTTCAACTATTAATATTTACTCAAAGCTTTAAAGCATTTGATTAAATATTTTGTTCCCATATTTACCCATTGTTAATTATGGGTAACTAATAAATAGTAAATTTAATGCTTCTTGGGGAATGTTTTTTGATATCACAGCCACTCAGGAATTACAATTTGTTTTTGATCAATTAAGCGACACTTTTAATTGATCATTTAAAACTTTTCCAACTACATAATTATAGTTCTTTTCATTATTATCCTGTTGAGAGATGAGAACTTGTTTTGTGCCTTTTATAACTTCTTTAAAACAGTTTTAAAATTCATTTTTAGGATGTAAGGTGGTTATCAATTGCACTGGCAAAATAATTTGAATGCAAAATTTTGACCAGAGTTAATTAAAAACATTAGGAAATGCACAACTCTTAAACAAGTTGAAATATGTCAGGTATTAAAAGACAAAATACTTATTTTATGAATAATATCTAAATTTGATGCTGACTTATGTACAGGGTGGGGCAAAAGTAGGTTTACAGTTGTTTGTATAGAAAAAATACAATAATAAATAATTGAAGAGTAAATTCTATTTTGTCCCATCCTCTATTTGGGGATGATTGTATTGCCAATGGATAGATTATTGCAGTTGAGCAGAATACCTATTCAAGACTGTCATCTAAAACACATTCATGAATATTTTGTTCTTATTTTAGTGACCCTCTAAAGAGTTTCTGGAAGGAAAAAAAAATAATTTTTGTTATCTTTAGCAACATTACCTGAGTGTATCATAACAATATTTTACAGACTTTCTATAAGATTATCATAAATGGTACAAGTGATTTATATTTCTCTTATGTTTATCATGCTAATTTTACATGGCTGTCACACCATTGACTCTACTGTTTAGCTAAATAGTTTCTATTTATTGTGCCAAAACATGTCAAAACCATGACCTCTTTAGATGGTATATTTGAGAGGATGTTCATCTTAGTGGCCAATTATGTATGCTTTGTCTATGTAGTGAATACTCACACCAATTTTTACCCATTAAATTGTTTTTTATTGTTTTCATGATGGTCATCTGCCAAAATTTCAAGGCATTCATTCTGTTCTTAAATAGCTCTTTACTTTGGTGTGGATATGAGTTTATCTGAATCCGTATTTGCCACTTTTCTGTACTAGCAGCATAAAGAGTTTATTATAAACATCCAAAAATCTTAAAGGAAATGAACATTGTGATAAATCCTAGGGTCCTGAAGTTAGACTACCTGGGTTTAAATTCTTGCTTCATCACTTACTAGTTTTGTAACCTTGAGCAATTCCTTAATCTCTCTGTGCCTCAATTTCCTCATCTGTAAATTAGGGACAATAACACTACCTACCTCACTGGAATTTTATGAGGATTAAATGAGTGAATATATGTATGGCTTTTAGAATATTGTCTGGTCCAGAGTATGAAGCAATAAATATAAGGTTTTAGTCTGTTAACTTGGAGTGTAAATATTTGTTTCAAATGAGCGAAAAATCTGCTTTAATCAAATCAGTATTGAAGGAAATATTTTATTCATTTCTTATAAGTAATAGCTAGTTTTTATCTGATGCATACTATATGCCAATTACTGTGCTTAGATACTCTTTGTACATTAGCATTAATCCTAACAAATTGGATGCTATTCACATATGAATGAGAAAAGTGAGGCTCAGAGTTAAAGTATCTTTTCCACTGTCACAAAGCTAATAAGTAATAGCTGGGATTTCTACTCAAAGCCTATGTGCTCTTTGTACTGTGTCAGCCCAGAGATTAGTCATTTAGCATTTTTCCATTTTTACTTACTGGCAAGTGATACATTGGTCAATAATAGTAAAATTAACCAAATAGTCATGATGCTTCTCAAATTCTGGTTTTTATGCTCTTGCCTGGAAGCTTGTTAAAACACAGATTTCAAGACCACAAGTCCAGAAATTCTGAGACCAGCATGGGGTCCAGGACTATTGTTCATTATTACTAGATGCCCTTAGGTTGTGGTTCTCAAAGTGTGGTCTAAATCTACAATGTATCAGTATTATTTGGAAATTGTTGGAAATGCCATCTCCTGAATATATTAAGGATTAACTGCTGTGTAAATAAAGTATCTTTGAAAGATTTAGATAAGGCATCTTTAAAATAAGTGTAGTCCAGTATTACACTATATTAAATTTAAAAGTCTTTAAAGCAGTTTTAAAGGGTCAGTGGATTGTTTATTTTGACAAAATTCTTTAGCTTCTTCAGAGTGACTAAAATCAGGGTCCACACTATAAAATCTATAATTCTTTGAATTTGGGAATTTCACATTAGTGCAGGAAGGGTTCATTAAGTAGTACTAATTTGTTAAAAACATCCTAAATGAGTGTCATCCCAAATGCCCACAATTGAAATAAAAATGTTTAAATAGATATAGGAAAATACGATTCTACAATATGCATAATAGTGTTTTTTTTGCTAATTTTGATACTATCAAAATTTTATTACTTTTAAGAATCAGTTGACTGTCCTTTATGACCTTATAAAGCAAAAAATTCAAGTACTTGAGAAAGTACATAAAACCAGATTTCATGATAATACTGACTTACATTTTAAATTAATATCTCTGTCATTTGGATAAATGGTTTTAATGTGGCCTCTCCATAACAGTATACTTGTATTTTCAATTGTGAAGTTCATAGATGATGCAAAGCAGATTGTTGTCCCAGAATTAAATTATTTGTTTTCAGATACCTTAAATTTCAGAGGAGTATTTGTTACTGTTAGAAGATTAGGAAATAAATCACTGACCAGTTTTGAACATTTTTTGAAATATGGTAATTGGATTTGGGCATTAAATTTGCTAACTGGTTATTTTCATAATTGTTTTTGAGTGTTAATTTTTCACTTCCTGGAGCCTATCAAATTGTAGCGTATCCCCAAAAAATGTATACACAGTTTTTTGGAATTAGTAATTATTTAAAGTGTGTATACATTTTGGGGGGGACATCCTATATATTACCAGCTTAAAGATTGAGAAACCCCTCACTTGATTAATTCGATAAAATCTGTCCTTTTATTCTCTATTTAAATTTTCAGTTTGGAGTATTATGTCTTTTACAGTTTCTGCTTCTTTGTATTGATTGCCCTTTCTTTTCTTTAAAACTATTTTCCATTTTCTAACTACTCTTCCCCTGCCCAATTACTGTTAATACTGCCTTCACATGGTTAACTGGCTGTTATTAGTGATTAGAATTTCTAT
This sequence comes from Pipistrellus kuhlii, assembly GCF_014108245.1. Classification (NCBI taxonomy): domain Eukaryota; kingdom Metazoa; phylum Chordata; class Mammalia; order Chiroptera; family Vespertilionidae; genus Pipistrellus; species Pipistrellus kuhlii. The sequence continues at coordinate 35,260,576 of NW_023425405.1, read as the reverse complement.
TGCTTATTGATAATTTCATACCTATTAACTTTAAGTTTCCCTATGAATTTGGAAGTAAAAATCTAAGAATAATGTCTGCTGGCTCTCAGAATATTGCCCTACTAAAAAGTCAACAATTTTAAAGTAATTCTAGATTATAATTATTAAATGAAGTAAAGTTATGAGTATTCCATCTCCCCACTTTCTCAAAACAAAATAAAAAACCATTTGCCTGATTTCTCTACTTTTATAGTAGGCCTTGCAGAAACATACTTAATAAATCTGGGGGATAACCTGTGGTTTAAATTATGCTAAATGTATCTTTTCTTTAAAATCACTTATGTTTATATAAGAACTATGTTGAAATAGAAATTTTAATACAGATTAGAGTAAGAAATTTTACCAATTCTCTATAGAGAAACCAACCTAAAACTAGTGTCCTATTTCAACTTTTTTACCTCTCTAGTTTTCAGTTTATATCAATTCAGTTTAAATAACTTTGCAGGGCCCTGCAAATTAATAATTCATATAAGTATATTATTAGAGGGAAACTAATCTTACTGCTAAGCAGTGTGCTATATTACACAGTGAATGTTTGTGTTTTGGAATTTTTAAACTATGTAAGGTAATAGTGTCATGAATGGTTTAACACTGTCTGGTGACTTGCTTATTTTAAGTGATCACCGATAAGTCAGAGAAATGTATTTTTAAATATGTTTTTTGAAGTGCCTTTTGAACATTTTTAAATAATGGATTTAAACAATTGAGTAAAATAAATTACCATGTTTAAAGCTGTTTTATCTGATTATTTTTAACTTATGTAAAAGTTGTGGGAATAACTCATCTTCTGGGTAATTTGCGATTTATTTTCTAGAAAACATTAATCTAAATTGTGATAGAGAAACATCAATTGGTTGCCTCTTGCACAAGCCCTGATCTTGGCCAGGGACCTAACCCAGGACCCTGCGTTGTGTAGGCCACCTCTCCCACCACTGGCCAGGGCTGAATGAGACATTGTATACTGTATACTGCAAAAGGCATATGAAGTTCTTTGCTCCTACGATGTAAAAACATGCTTCCACCTTTGCTTATTTTGCGTAGATGAAGGCTTCCTGAAATGTGATCTATAGTCTAAAAACTTTTGTGTTTTTAGGCACGTTTCATCCATAGCTCAGGTCTATTGATTTAAATCAGTTTGGGACTTTTAAAATAAGAAGAAAAATTGACGTACCTCTTCCTAAGCAAATGATTACAAATGTTCATAAGGCCCTTGAGCCTACCCTGTCTGCTTCCATTTTCAGTAACCTGCTACCCTATATGTTCCTTATTAGTGCATATGTATACATGTGTATGTATACACATATGTGTACATGCTGTCATTTGGATTAAACAGCTTTAGAAAAGCTAAGGAGTTTCCAAATTAGTTATATTTAGTTATATCACTAATTGACAAGTCATTAGAGAAAAGGTTTGTTTAAATATGCAGATTTACCACCTATTTCAAGTTTTCCTAAGGTATAGACAGTGATACAAGATAATTACTGAATTTATCTTCTTGCTAAACATATCTTTTATTTCAAACATTTTACATAAATTTAATAACGCTGACAATATAGATTGTCCAAATAGAAATTGCTTTAGTGTTTAAGACTGAACATTTAACAACTATCATTAAGTTTAGCAACATTTACATTCTCAAAATAAATGTCACTATTAGTAACACACTGAAGTAAACTTTGTTTTGCTGTGAGCTTGACTTGTTACTAATAAATGAATTGCTGCCTAGAATTTTACTGTAATTTGTGAAAAATTGACATAAGTGGAACCATTTTAAAATAGAGCTAGGTCAGCCATTCAGAGGAACTACTTTGTATGTCTTACTACTCAACATTTGGAACGTTTGAACTGGGAAAAATAACCTTTGGACTGGGCCAAACCAGTTTTGTATTTCAAACAACTGTTTGCAAAGTTAACAGGAAAGCAGACATCCTGCTTACCCACTAAAAATTAAAGACATATTTTAGAATTAGCACCACCATGTATATATATTGAATAGCTTAGCTTATTTGCACCTATAGAAATTCCTTCCTTCTACTCATGTAGTTATTTCCCTTTCCTTTCTCATAAAAACAAAAACAAACAAACAAACAAAAAAACCACCCTTGCCTTCACTCCTAATCAGAACACTACTTGTTTGGATTTCTGCCTGTATCAGTGCTTCTTCCCAAACAGGTATTCTTTTTTATCTCAAGTTAACACTCGTTGCCTCTCTCTTTGACCTTTTATTTGTAATGAACAAATTCTTAATAAAATTATCTTTGTGTTGAATCATTTCTGCTGCCAAAGAACCACCAATTGTTTGTGCTGGTGTTACTCGTATTCTGCTATTGATGCTTGTTTTCACAGGACTGAAAATTTGTCCAGGGTATTTATACTCTCTTATATATATTGCCTCTGCATAGTGTAGTTGATTACAGCTGCTTACTTTGCAATAGTGAAATACTCATTGTCTCTTTTTAGGTAATTCCTTAGGATGTAAGCTACTTGGGTTCTTCATTGAAAGTCTAGTGGAAGATTAACAGTATCTCCTGGTTTATAGAACTGTTTGATGATTTGCCATCATAGAACTAAGTTGAGTACAATATCTTAGTCTTGACAACTAATCAAGTTCTGATGTTTGTTAGCTCCAAATCTTTCTTCATAGAACTTACTCTAAACTGCATTGTCTTTCCTCCTCCTATACCTATAACACTGCAAACATCCTCCTGGTAGCATGTAAGTTAAATTCACTTTCCATTAATTTTGCTGCTGTTAGATTGTAGAAGAATGGTGATAAAATCCAGAAAGTAGTTTAAAAGAAGCAATTATTCAACTTTTTCTTTAGTTCTATATAACACTGTCTCTGCATTTGTACTGTTCAGTGGTGTATGTGTGTCAAAAATAGATAGGAGTAGAAAGCTATGGTTATTTTAATCGTTGGATTTCTCTTTAATTAAAACAATTGCTTTTACATACTAATTATATTTACATAATAAGTAATTATATTTGACGAGGTGACAGTAACTACAATATGTGCTTAGAATAATTTGGCATAGATTGATTCATTGTTTATAAAAATAATTTCTACAAATCTGGTTTAATTTCCCCTCACTTTTTGCCTTTGAGTTTCTGGCTCTTTCTGAATTCCCTATTCTTGTATTCTTTCATCCCATGTATTTTCTTTTTTCCTGTCTTTCCTTCTCATTGGCAGTAATTCTTATTTAAGGTTTTTTATTGTTCCACTTTCCATCAGATGTTTTGAAGACTTTAAAGAATTACATATCTTTGGAAAATTTTTATTCTCTCATCAGCTGAACAAATTTTCTTGGAATTAACTGAAAGGCGAAGGAAGAGACATGCCAGCATAATCCCAGAATTTCCTCTTCCCTTTCTAAATGTTTCTTTCTAGAACCTACCCAACGAAAATGTACATTTTTAAATACTTGAAAACCAGTAGGAATCTGCCTTGACCCTAAATTGATGTCATCTTGTTTGGCAAGAGTGGTGAGAGAGGTTTTGAATGGCACTCCTTGTGGCCGAGGATAGCTTTTAGGAACAGAATCACAGATAATTCTCTACTTTGTGAAAAGTGAGGCAGAGGATTCTCCTGTGCTTTGCTGTTGCTTCCTGGTACATGATTGTGCACTGGGCACTGCCATCTTCTGCTGTGACGTGTATGTGGCTTTGGAGGAGGGACTTGCCTTCTCTTATTACCACAGCACAACAGAGACCAGACATCAGGAGTGTTCCAGAATAACAGAAGGAAAGTTAGAATAAACTTTAGAATAAAAGTTAGAATAAAATAAGCCGCCCAGACCCAGTGGGATTCTCTTGCCTCTCACCACACTGTTTTTTTTCTTTAGCACCTGTTTCCAAGGCACCAGAAGTAGCTGACCAACCCCCCACTAGAAGCATTCTGATTACCACCACGTCTTCAGAATCTGAGCTAAATTGACATCTACCCTAAGAAAAATGAGGATTTCCCTTCACCCAGTGTGAAGCTGTTTCTCCTCACCTTCCTGCTGGAAAACTGACCCTTCCCCTGGGAAACTGACAGTGAAAATATTTACTCTCTTCAGAGAAGTGTGGTCTGGATTTGTGACCCCAATAAGAAAATCTCCCAAAAGTCTGCCATCAATATGTATCAGGAAGTCTGAATTGTTTGTGCTTAAGTGAATCACACACACAGTAGCAACACTAAATGCAGGTGAGGCTGCACCAGACTCTGCTGTGCTTGTTCCATCTCATTCCATTAGGGTTTCAGACATAGAGGCTCCAATTTCAGCCATGGTCACCTTGCTATAACACTAATCAGCTTTGAAACTTAACAATGATATTTTATGATTTCATTTTTTATTATGTTCTTTTTAAAAACTTAGCTACTTTCATATCAGGTCCACCCTCTTTAAAATAAAAATTTGAAAGTGGGAGCAGAAAAAAGTTGGGAAATAAATGAATGACCTCCATTTTCTTAGTGATCCTAAATTAAACATGTGACCAGCTATTTCTGAGATCCTTAAGTATTCATGACAGTTGGCATTATTTTTCCATCTGAAAGTCTCTTGATCTTGATCAGGTTAGACCTTCATTTCATGTTTTATTGTCCTTAGACCCTCTTAGACTACTAAATCCTCAAATTTACCAAATGGAAAACTGGTATTCAGAAGTCCAGTGACTTGGTGAGGATAAGTGAAGCAGAACTGAGTGGTGAAATTGAACCTGAATCTGAAGTTTCAAAACATGACCATATCCAGTGTTCTTTATTATACACTGTTGACTTAGAGGGTTGAACAGGGGTGAAAACAGCTGTGTGCTCAAATCTTAAGATCACAAATGACCTCATTTAGGGCAATTGGTGACCTAATAATGTGAATTAATGCCTTAAAATAAAATTCTTGCTGCATATGAAGCAATAGAAATTTATTTGGCCTCTTACTAATTCAGTAGTCTTTACCGATCCTAAACTTACAGAATATTTTCTAAATTTGCTCTTTGATAACTAGATCACTGCATAGAATTATTTGGAACTTGTCAGGATGTCTTAAAGAATTTTATTTTTTCCTCTTTACACATAATTATATATAATTAGATGAATAATTACTCAAACTTTCTGTTATTGAAACTGAAATAAGTAGAGCAAGAGAAATGTATGCTGTGAAGATGTGAAGCAGTGACTTTACCCAAAAGCACAGTTAATAGTATCAGTGGGGTTAATTATCCTTTTAAATTACATTAAAGAATGTAGATTGGTTTCCTATGAACTGGTACTATAATTCTCCAGACTACACCTTATGTGACAGGATGGTAGTGGTTTCCTCTCTTAAAGTATTGTACTTCTCACATCTAAGATTTAAACATTAACCTCACCCTATGACATATCATGTTAAGATTTGGAGTTGTCATAGTTATTTCCTCTTTCACCTCTCCTATAGTTATTCTTCCCAAGATTCAAGCCAAGCTATCCTGTATACACAAATATTTAATTTATTTTGTCAGCTTTTATATAAGTCAAAATCACACCTAGGAGACTGGGGTGTGGTAACATAGACATCAAATCTCCTAATACCCTGATTCTAAACTAGTCAGTCTACACCCTCTTTCATATGAGAAAGAATGGCAGAAAGTCTGGCAAGTAACAATCTGGCTTCTAGGGACAAGGACAATGTAGTTTAATTAAATCTTAACTGTTCCTGACATTTCAGAACTGTCTTTTAGGAACAGTAGCCCTCTCCCATGAACAAAACGGAAAAAAACTCATTCCTCAGGGGCCTTGCTCTTTGTTTAGTTCAGTAGTTTGGATGGAGAGGGGAGATAAAGAGACAACACAAATACAGGGACCCCATTTTCCATCTCACATACTGCACACAGGAAAAGGTCAGTTCACCACTTTTTCTGCTTTAGTATTCTAGTCTAAAGTCAAGGTGACTAAACAGTAACTTCAGTATCATATTGTGATCTTCACAATTTCCATCCCATTGGAAAATATTTATCTGTACCTTTGAGCTCTCTGCTAAACATGTGAGATGGGAGAAATGTTACTACTAGAGAAGTGGAAATGGGCGAGATCCTGCTCCATCACCAGCAGTAGGATTTAGGTGCAGTTTTCCATTTTTTAATACTCTCAGAATAAACATGATATCTTTTAGTGACAAGGAGTGTTTCACACATCAATCATTGTGAAGGGAGGGCTGGCCAAATGGAGGGTGGGGATGAGCAGCAAGGAAAAGCACAGACAGAAGAAACTGCCTTGAGATGAGAAGCACTTCCAAGTATCCTGCAGTTCAGGCCTATGGTTTGTTTCTTCAGACTTTCTCATTAACCCCTCACTGTCCTTCTACACTTAAAAAATAAATAAAAATCTTTATTATTGAAAGTCCCCTTTTTGTCCCCTCCTTCTACTCTTAAAGTCCAATTCTTGTATTCATGTGAAGGACTATTTTTTTTTGTGTCCCCAGATGCTTTGCTGGCCTGGGGTTGCAGAGAGGAACTCAGTGTCTAGAGAAGGCTACTACAACTTAACTGGAACAGAGACAATGGTAGTCTTCAAATATGTCAAAATAAAATTAGCAGTGAAGGCAAGGACTTAAAAGTCAAAAGCGAGTCAAACACTACAAATGCCATTTGCCTGAGTTAAAGCCCAGCCAAGTGAACTCTTCAGGGCAAATGAGGTTGCTTTTTAAAGGCTAAGGTTTTTATGAGATTAGAGTTGAGGGAGGTCAACCAGTAACATCTGTAATGAAAAGTTTTGTTGGTAGTGTGTGTCTACTCGTAAGCCATTGATTGAATTCTTGGTTTCATTTATCAAATATTTCAATTCTAGAATTTCCTTTTCGTATTGTTTTTAAATTCGCAGAACTCTTTCTATGTTCTCAATCTAATTTTTTTTTGTCTTTAAACATATTAAGCACAGACATTATAAAATCCATGTGTGAGCCAGTAAGGTTCAGTGGTTGAGCATTGACCTATGAACCAGATCATAGTTCAGTTCCCAATCAGGGCATATGCCTAGGTTGCGGGTTCAATCCATAGTGTGGGGCATGTAGGAGGGAGCCGATCAATGATTCTCTCTCATTTATATTTCTGTCACTTTTTCTCCCTTCCTCTATGAAATCAATAAAAATGTATTTTTAATAAATAAATAGAATCCATGCCTGCTATTTCCATTATCTGGACCCTGCCCTATGGATCTATTTCTATTGCCTATTATCTTTTTGGTATTCAGTTACATTTTCTTGTCTTGTTATTTTTGAGTATCACATTTCTCAGAATTCTTTAAATAGGATAAGTGAATTTGTCTCTCCTAATAAAAACCATAAAGTTTATGCTATCCAAATCTTCAGTGGTAGTGAAGATCTCAACCCAAGAGTCCCACTCACCTTCTGCTGACTGACCTAGTGAAGTGAAGACGTCACACAGGGAGGTCTGCAAAGGGTTGCCCTCAGAGAACCAAATGAGAGAGGAGCCCACTCTGATTCCTATGATGTGTATACTTACATTGTACTGATTAGTGTTCAATCTACTAAAGTCCTGTTCATCAAGGATGAGCAGACCCATATGGTCTTTGGAGGGAGGATAGGCTTGAATTTAATGCTTCAAAGGGGGCTCCATAAACTCAAATTTAGAGAATAAGGATTGAGGCAGTATCTTGCATTCCTTTGGCGTTTTTGAGTCTCATAAACCAGTTATGCACTGTATACTAGCTTGACCTAAATTCATTAAAAGCTACCTTTGAGAGAAACTTTCTGGTCTTCATCTAGATAGTAAAGGCTAAGGGTTGGACCTTGTGCACTTCTGAATAGGTACTAGTTTAGTCTCTCAAGGAGTTTCTAAAGTTGAACATATTCTGCAAATGCTCAAGTTTAAAGTCAATCTTAAAATAGAGCATAGACCTCCAGGCCTGGGCTTTTGTTGCTGGTAAAACCATATTGTTGTACAACCAAGAATTCCTTGAAACAATGAATGGACTGGGTCATGCTCACATCAACAAATTAATAGTAGTGTTGCAAATTGCATTCAGAGACTAAGCACAGAAATCATGAGTGTTATTGATTTGATTTTGTCTTTTAAAGCCACATACCTGTCTCTTAAAGTTCTATAGCAGAGTAGATTGGAATTATTCCTATTCACCAGACCCATTCACCACATTAGTATTGATCTTAGAATGGGGAAATAAGTGGAGAGGATAAAATAAAATTATATTGGAATTTTATGAGCATTTATATTAAATGACTTCCAAGAAACAATCTTACATGAAAAGATGTAAGAATAAAAACAGAATTGAGGAAAGTTTGAATTACATATTTAGTTGAAAATTAGATGACATTTTAGATTTACAAGAACAAGAATTATATCTCATTCATCTTGACTCTCCCAGAGAGTTAGTCATCCATAAGTTCAAGTCAAAAGATCTCAGACAACTTCATTATTTAAACCTTGTATTGTAACATACCTGTGTGCTTTGATCACAATCTATAGGGTTTGGGCTAGATTTGTTTTTAGGCTAGATTTGTTTTCTTTGGCCCTAAAACTAATCATCATATTATGCCAGTTTTTCTTACATTTTTATGTGCCCAGGAATCACCTACTGTGCTAGTTATTATGTGGAATCCTAGACTAAGTAGGTCTGGAGTGGGGCCAGGAATCTGAATTTTTTAAATCATTTCAGATGATTCTAACACAGGTAATATGGAACCTCACTTCAGAAGCATTGCATTATGCTGTATACTCTTGCTTCAAGTGTTTGCTTAAAATATAGCAATGTATATAATACTTATCACTCTAAAGAAGGTAATTTTTTATCCCAAGATGATTTCCTCTAAAAACGCATATTTTACATTTTTAAAAACCTTTTGAAGCCAAACTTTTACCCAAGATGAATATCACAGGAAGCCAGGCTCTTTCACACACCTCTCGCCCACATCTGGCCTTCTTGATTTCCCGCCACATTTCAGAGTACCTTGTGCCCTAACTGTTTAGAATGGCTTAAGAAATGTTCTTTCCAAATTATCTAAATTTCCACAAAAACAAGGATATCAAAAGACCTAGAAAATGTCTACAGAACTGTCTACTTCGAGGCATGAAATAGGTATTTACATAGGTGAATTCATGTTTTAGGATCCACACTGATTCTACCTTACCATATTTGTAGACACTATGTATTGTTCTCTGTGGAAGTTTGCAGATACCAGCTTAGCATCAGCATGTCAGTTCCAGACAAATCAACACTTTAACATGTCTGGTCTGGTGGACAGTGAGTCCTGCCTCTTGCTCTATAGAAGGACCAGCCACATCCTAAGATGCGGCACTTCCATCAGGCTGCCTTTTTAGTTCCTGTGCTCACTTGCCCCTGCTGACCACTCTACAAAAGAACTAAGATGAATAGGGGGGAGAGAGGTGAGGGAAGGGATAATTTCCTTGAGTTATTTTTCTGTCTTTCATTTTTTTCCAAAGATAGTGGAGCATTTTTTTTATTTTAATGCTCACCTGAGGATATTTTTTCCATTGATCCTTAAAAAGAGAAAGTGGAAGAGAGGGAGGAAGGGAGACAGAGAAACATCAATGTGAGAGATACATTGACTGGTTGCCTCCCAAACTTGCCTCTGACTAGGGCCAGGATCGAACTTAAAACCGAGGTACAGGGAGTTGAAACCTTGACCTTTGGTTTCAGGTCCAACAATCTAATCACTAAGCCAAAAAACACCCTTAAATGTTATCTTGAACTTTGAAAAGCTTTATTCTTTCGTAAATGCCTTATCTAGGATACCTTCTTGTCTCAACTGTGCCTAAATCATGGTAAGTCTAGTGCATCATTGAAGGAAATGAATTTGATCACTTAATGCCTGAAAGTTTCTGATGTAGATCCATTGTTGCCTTTTGTAACTGCTTTTGGATGAGGAAATTGAGACTTTTAAAAAGAAAAATTGAACATCATGAGGGAAATTTAAAAATCAATAAATTTATTTTCCAGTCCTATTTTAGACTGCCAGATGATTTTCCCATTCTTAGGTTCACAAATTAAGCACAAGAACACACATGTGTGCCTGTACATATGTGCACCCACACACCACTTTGGAGGCCTCTGGTGAACAATCTGTCCTCAGGGCTGATGGGATTTGTTAGAATCTGTTGCCAGCTAGAGATGAACATGCAGGAAGGTGTTTGGGATTCACACCTGTAGGGAAATAGGAGAAACAGGTTTGTGCAGAAGGAGGTGTTGAACCTGTAAAGCTGTTTTAACAAAGACTTAAGCCAATTCCTCAGGGGAAACTCTGGAACTGGAATGACCTTTCTTTCAGTCTTGTCCTACTTAGGGCAAGGCTGTCTGGCTGTTACTCAGCTGTATCTGCCCATCCCTGGGTGAGGACCGCCCAGGGAGTAGGTGTGATCTTGGGCAAGGCAGCTCTCTTTAGCTGAGGGTAATCCCCTGAGACAAACTCAGCCAAGAGCCAACAGCTGCCAACACTCCCAGCAGCTGGGGAATGGTGGTCTCACACTTTAAGGGGGGACTGGACCACAGTGTCCTGTATATAATCACTGTAGATGAGTGGCCATGAAAATCCATGACTTCTGTCTTTTAGACCTTTATTGCTTTGTTATGATTTTTCAAGATTAGCCAGTCTTCCTCACTTTCAATACAAAGATTAAAAATCAGGCTAAAACCATACTTGTCTGAAAACTTCTAAAAAAAATATACTGGATAGGTATGCTTTGCTCCAAAAGAATAATTTTCTGAATCAATTTGGTTGTGTGTGTGTGTGTGTGTGTGTGTGTGTGTGTGTGTGTGTGAGAGAGAGAGAGAGAGAGAGAGAGAGAGATTGATTTTCTTTAACCATTTATTTGCCAGTGGACACTTAGGTTGTTTCTATGTCTTGGCTATTGTAAATAATGCTGCAACGAACTCAGGTGAGCAGATATCTCTTCCAGATAGTGATTTCAATTCAGTTCAATAGATATCCAGGTGTGAGATTGTTAGATCATATGGTAATTCAGTTTTTAATTTTTTGAGCAACTGCCAGACTTTTCCATAATGGCTGTACTATTAATATTTACATTACCACCAACAGTGTATAATAGTTTCCTTTTCTCCACATCCTTGCCAACATTTGTTAGCTTTTTTTGAGAATAGCTTTCCTAACAGGTGTGAGGTGGATCTCGTGGTTTTGACTTGCATTCACCTGATGGTTAGTGATTGTACCTTTTTGTATACCTGTGGCCCATTTGTATGTCTTCTTTAGAAATATGTCTATTCAGGTCCTTTGCTCATTTTTAATTAAATTGTTATATATTGAGTTGTAAATCCAATTTTATAGAGAATATAGAATGGTGAGGAGGAGGAAGTGGGGTGATGTAGATCAAAGGGTGTTTTGTATCTTAATCACTAAATCCCTTAGAGTTGGCTCTAATATTTCCCACTTGTAAATGACTCCATGCATAGAAAACTGTATGTGAATTCCCTTTTGTTCTCTGTCCTATCCATCACCTAAGGCGCAATGCTTTGAAGGGTAGAGAGTATTCAGCCAATGTCAACTGCAAGGTCCCAAAAGACCCAGAAGACAGACAGCTTCCTGGGAGCTGCTATTTTATGAGGCACATGGAAAATATCATTAGCTCATTCTTCCAGAGGGAGCCCAAAACACAGAAAAGCAGAGTCCTGTTCTAAAGGTCACGGAGCTAAGCCACTGCAGAGCCCGCTCTCTGCGTTTATGAGCTCTTTTTCCCAGGTTCATGCCTCACAATGCCCAACTCCACCTTTACCTTCCCATTAAAGGTCACATGGAACAGGAAGGTAACTATTTACCCGCAGCAAATAACATGCTGCCATTTCAAAGAGAGAAAAAAAGTACACTGTAAGTTTCTCGAGTGTAATTGGCTCTTAATGTCCTTGAGACAGACATGCATACTTCTGGTATTGTACATTATATGCAGCAGAATGTCTAGGGTATGAAAATTAAGTCTGCATTTACCATGTGAATACATCAAAGCACAAGTTTTTAGACCCTTTCTTTTCTCACCTCACCCTCTTCATATCCCCATTCAGTGATTTGCAGGGAAGAATCAGTTTTTCTCTAAATGTTCAAAGAAATGTCTGGCCTTTTCCTGTCCAGTCAGGGATTCTGGTCCACAATAGCTAACTACCAAGAGAAAGACTTGCAGAAATTTCCTTTAAATGAAAAAAACATTTATGGAAAGCAAAAGTTATACTCTATGTATGCTTCAATGCCTAGTTCTAGATGCTGGAACATCCCAGCTATTTATTTATTTATTTAGTAATTATTCTACAAGTAGCTTTAATTATCCCTATCTACTAATGAGGCCAAGCTCAAGTAATTTCCTTGGGTGTGAATACCAGCTCTGCCTCTTACCAGCTAGGGAATCTTAAGTTTATGAAAATTTAAACTTCTCTATAAAATAGAGAAAATCAATTCATGAGCATGTATGTAAGTTCTTTAGCATCGTCTCTTTGACATGTAAGTACATAGTAATTCTTTTACTAGTATAAAGTAGTATACTGAAACCAGTTCATCAGATCAGATCTGTGCTGGAAAACAGAAATTTAGGACCTCTGTTCTAGTTTCTTTTATTCTTCTCAAGATTTAACTCAAAAGCTAAGGCATTTCTACCTTCACCCTATATAACCTGAGTTCTATTTCCTAGGAGGGAAGATGGGGCCTAAGAATCTCATTTGCCAATATAAGTGATTATAAATTATTAACATTTTGCTCAGTCTCCATGAATCATGAGAAGTTACAAAGATATCTATAAGTTGCCAAAAAAAAGAAAGGGAGGGAGGAATGAAGACAGGAAGAGAAGGAAGGAAGGGAGGGAGGGAGGGAGGGAGGGAGGGAGGGAGGAAGAGAAAGAGAAAGAGAAAAGATGAAGGTCCTCCATTTCTTATGTGTGGTTCCCTGATTCTATGATTGTATGAGCCTCACATCCCCCCATGCTCTCCACAGTCTCATGGAATATCAGTTAAAAGAGTTTCTAACTTTCTGTGGTTCACTACATTTTTTTTCTCTCTCAATAAACTCTTAACATGTAGCCGCCTAGGTGGAGGAGAAAACCTGTCTAGCCAGGGTCTAGATGTTTTCAAAGTCAGATTAAGAAGGAGGTCTACTGGGCAGCTATCTGACAGAGTCATCTATAAGGGGTGCCAAAACATTTCTGAAGACATAATAAGATTTAAAAAATTGTTGGCCAGAACACTGCTTAGTGAGAATACTCTATGTACAAAGAACACTTTGAGAAGATGAGACCCAAGACCTCCAGGAGCATTCTGAAGTAACATCAAATGTTTGCTGAAATACCGAGTACTGGTTCAATCAATTGAATGCTTACTGTTTTGCTCTTGGGATGTGAAGGATTGAGACTTGAGCTGGATACTGCTACCAGCATCCCACTCTTTTTCCAACAGTCTTATCCTCAGGTCCCAAACTGTCCAACTGGGGTGCGTGAGCTTACTCTTGGGAGAAAAATTGTTTGGACTTCTCCCAGACATCCCCAGCTGCTGTAGGTGACAGAGAGGTTCTTATATGCTGACTTTATGCTTCTATTTCTGTATGTATCTGGGTGAGTCTGGCTGCCCACTTCAGCATCTCAGCCACCCATCTCTTCCTTTCTACAGCATGTGCTCATAGCAGATTCATTACTTGATATGTATACTCTCCTTTCATAGTTTTATCAGTGAATCAGCAAAGTATTACAACATGTTTACAGATACTGCAAAGGCAGCCTTGGCTGGGTAGTTCAGTTGGTTAGAGAGTCGTTCTGATACACCAAAGTTGTGGGTTTGACCCCTGGGAAGGCACATATGAGAATCAACCAATGGATTAATAAATAAATGGAACAATAAATCTCTAAATCTCTCTCTCTCTCTCTCTCTCTCTCTCTCTCTCTCTCTCTCTCTCTCTCTCTCTCTCCCTCTCCCTCTCCCTCTCCCTCTCCCTCTCCCTCTCCCTCTCCCTCTCTCTTCCTCCCCCTAAAAATCAATAATTTTTTAAGTTAAAAAAATAAGGCTACCAAGGCAAATATTAATATTTTCCAATCTCCACACTGCCTTGCTCCTGCCAAAGTCTGAGACTCTCCACTTAGACCTTCATGATTTTGACTAAGACTCTGCCTCTTTGACACAAATTGTATCTTTGAGTCACCTGAGCTCATGCCCTTTAATCAATAATCAAAGATGTACATGAGTGCTGCCTCCCCTGTCAGCAAGCTCACACTAATATTATAGGTATATAATTTTATAGATTAAAAAACATCCGAGTCATGTTTGATACTTAATGAGAGACATAGAAGAGGATAAACGTAGTTATTTCTGGGTATGTTTTAGCTAACAAAAGGATTTTGAATAGGGGTACTCAGAAAAAAAGGGGTGGAAGGAACAAAGTAATTGGCATAAACAAAAGAGGCAGAGAGAGTTGGCAGGAAAGGAAGAGAAATTTTTGAAGCAGAATACGGAAAACTAAGAGAAGAATATTGAAAGGGCCTAGGAACCGAAGCCTGAGGGAGTATATGACTAGAGAAATGGAAGATCTGAGACAATGGGAAGTAGGCAATGGAAGTCAACCATCCCATAGTTACACATGCAGAATGGTATTTGTAGCAAATATCGGTAGCTATCTACTAGATTCGATTATCTCCTTCTGACTAACAAAATCCTCATTTGTTTAGGGCAGAAATATCATCAGTTTAAAATTACATTTCTTTTAGCTGAGGGTGTGATGGGACACCAATGAGATGTAGGCAAATATCCTACAGGCTTTCCATTCCCAATAAATGGCCTCCCAGAGAAATAAATGCATGTTGTTCTTCCCCATTGCTCTTTCTCACCTTGCAACCATGAGGAAGAAAATCTCATGAGTAAGGATAAAAGGAGCTGAGAGGTGGAAGGTCCAAGGTTCCTGATGAAAGCTTTGAGCAATTGCCTTTTTTGTTTTGTTTCATTTGTGAGTTGTTGTTTTTTAAACATTTCTAACAGATAGAGTGTAGGTATATTAATAAGAAATCCACCCACATGAAAAAAAAGATACTCCTTTTGAAGATATGTATAACAAAATATTCAATAAAACTAATTTGACACCTCTAATGCTGAAATGGTGAGAAAGGAATAGCCAGTAAAATTTCCAGTGAACAAGGGAATTTAAAAATCTGATGAACAATATTAACTGGTGAATATAATAGAATCAGTAGTATGGAAGGGGAGTGAACTGACAATTCTCAGGGAAAAAGGGAGTGGGGGGTGTAGGAAGAGACTGAACATCAACTGTGCACCTATGGATGAGGACAATGGGGGGTGGGGAAAGGGCAGAGGGTGGGATGGGAACCTGGTGGAGGGGAGCAATGGAGGGGGAAAAAATGAGGAACATTTGTAATAATATGGACAATAAAGATTTATTAAAAATAAAATAAAATAAAATAAAGAATGAAAAAAAATTAAATTCCAGTTAACAAAGAATTATAAAAGGAAATTAATTTTTATATACTCATATTATTCATATAAAACAAGGAAAATAATTTGATCATTATTTCTATTTTAAGTTCTGCCTTTGTTGGTATATTTTAGCAACCCTAAGAATATAGGTGCTTCCTAAGTATATGTGCAACCTGAGATTGCCAAGGTTTCCTGTTTTTTCTGTATAAGGTTGCATGGTTTTGAGGAACCTAAGTCTGCATGGGAAAGAATTGCCATTTTAATCCTTTAGGACTTTGAGCCCAGGGATATAAGCATCCCAGCAATCATAGTCTTATAGGTGCTGGTTCCATTCTTGCAGCTGTTGGAGTTTGGGTGTGACCTCTCAGAAATGAAGTTATTAGCTGGATAAGAACCAAACACCTCCAATGTTGCTATTCACCCTTAGGGTTCCTTGAACTCTTTGTTGTCCAGACAAATGCTAATGATATACATACACCCAAGATGAATTGTGGAGAATTAATTACAGACTCCTGAAAATCTAAGGATGGGATGGCAGCCAAGTAGTTCTGACCCCTGAATCATACTGTTTCATAGAGTCAATCTATCTTAGGTAAACTTAGTATTCATTTTTGATAATACAACAAGTATGAATGTAGTACACATTTCCAGGTGACTTCCTTTAGGAAGTTTGAATATATATATCTGTTAACACTAATATGTACTGTATTTTTCGGACCATAAGACGCTCCGGACCATAAGACGCACCAGTTTTTAGAGAAGGGAAATGAAGAAAAAAAGATTCTGAAACAGTGTCCTAAAATATTTTATGTGCATTAAAACCCAACATCACAGTCATAAACACATGTAATCAACCCTGTAAAGTAAACAGCAGCATTTAGAACCATTTTAGAGCCGGGCAAGCACACAGAGACCACACAGAGCCGGGCAAGTAAAAAAACTTTTTTTTTTTTTTTTTTAAAGTATATGTGTAGGCTATATTTGGACCATAAGACGCAGGGACTTTTCCCCCCCACTTCTGGGGGGAAAAAAAGTGTGTCTTATGGTCCGAAAAATACGGTAGTAAAAAGAATATGCCTCTAAAATTTGGATAATAAATTGAAAAAGTGATGTTTTTATTCTTTGAAAAACAGAAGCAGCCCAGTTGGTGGCTCAGTGTTCAGCATTGACCTATGAACTAGGGGGTCACAGTTAGATTCCCAATCAGAGCACTTGCCCGGATTGCGGGCTCAATCCCCAGTGTGGGGCCTGCAGGAGGCAGCCAATCAATGACTCTCTCTCATTGCTGTTTCTCTCTCTCCCTCTCCCTTCCTTTCTGAAATAAATTAAAAAATATATATTTAAAAATATTTAGAAAAGAAACAATATCAATATTAAGATAAAAAAGAAAAGCAAATGTACTTAAAGTATATACATAATGTATAAGTGGGTAAGATAAATTTAGCAGTTCTCTTTAAATTATTTATGTTAGGATTGTCTTACTGAGTTATTCAGGAATGCATTAGATCAACTTAAGTACTATTTATTACATGAGAGGTACTAACACCTTTGTTAGCCAGTTTGGAAGAAAGAACATGAACCAGGTGTCAGTTACTCCTTTAAAAAAAAAAAAAAAAAGTCATTTTCTTCAATATTAAGAGTTAAAAATGTAAGGAAAAAAAAATGGGCCATATGGGGATATGATGTGTTCCAAATGGCAGGATAGTTCCAAGGAGACCTTTAGGGTTTTTTTATTTCAATACTTCATTATGCAGAAAGTGTGTTTGATCAGGCGAGACCTTCAAATGTGAGCTCCTCTGAGGTCAGGGGAATGCTAATGCCTGTCTGACAGTTTGTCACAGATACTGGATTTTCCCCCCAGCATCCCTGCCCAATCTTCTATTTGGCAGCTGACGTGGTGCTGACTGCCAGCAGGCACCATACCCACTCAATTGGGAGGATGTGTTTTCAGCAAGCCTTCTTTTACTGTCTTCTTTATCTTGCATCTCTATTCCGGGCCCATCTAGAATTTATAGCCCTATGATTTTTATTTGCATTTGTTGGTTATATTGCTTTATAGGACTTCTTTTTCTACTTCATGAATCTGTGTCTCATCTCCCCAAGACTTCAAAGTGCATGGAGGGTCCGATTCCCTTTGACACAGAGAAGCTCACCAGAGGCCATGTCTTTGATTTAGTTTCTAGTTCTATTTAGGACAGTGTTTCTGTTCCCAACTCTCCTGCAGACTAGCAAATGACCTACATTATTGAGAGGGGAAGAGAGAAAAGAGAGTGGGAATAAGTGAGACCCAACACAACATTACCTGTGCCCCAAAGAGGGGGAGGGCACTAGACAGAAAACCTTTGCTTCTTAGGTGTTGTCATTTGTTAGGGAGCGCTACACAGAGCTGGTCATCAACCAATACTAACCCACTTACTTTCCCCTCAGGGTAAAATTATCTTGTATGTAGACAGTAAAAATACCTAAACAACATCCTCAGATGATAATAACAAATCAGAAGTGTTACCGGGAATTGCTTCACAAATGTCCCAGCTCAGGCTTGCTCCAGCAGGTTCATGCCCAAGTGCAGAGTCTGGGCCTTTCACTGCCACCTTCACCCTTCTTTGGGAGTCTAGGACCAGGCCCCAGAGAGCTGGTTATTCTGGGTTTTTAAAAGTGCAGGAGTCCATAAGAATGGGTCCAGTAGGACTGTGGGATGTCTTGGGCATGGCGGACAGGCATCACCCCTGCTGAGGCCTAGAGGCATAGTACAGCCCCCCGGGCAAGGGAAGGAGGGCAGATACTGTTGTTTCTCAGCACAGGCAGGTGTGTTGGGCACTAGAGTGGTGAGTGTGTTGGTAGTCATCTGTTGGTCAGTTGTGACAGCTGGTACAGAGAAGAGTATATACGTATGTAAACACTGGGAGAGACATGTACAAAAGCTGAGAGCTTGTAACAAACCAAGGGCAAAGCAGGTGATGTAGTTGTGCCAGGAAGTCCATCAAAATGGAAAGTGGGGAGTGGAACCTCAGGCCTTGGGTTAAATCCTACAAATTGCTCATTGTGCTTCTGTTGTAGACAAGGCATATGAGTGGACGTGGCAGAAAGGAAAACATGAGGGTGAATGGGATGAGGGAGGAAAGCGTGGAGTCAAGAATGAGTGCCTTGTTGTCATGCCAACCGGCCTATGTAGGCAGAGTCTGTGGATGGGAGGCCAAGAACATGCAAACATATAAAATGGTGAGTCCTTGGGTCAAGGGCACTGGGGTGATCAGTGCTATAGGGATACTAGTTTTTTACTCTTTGGATGTTTATCCCCCCACCCACCCAAAATGTGAGCTCCTTGAGTTCTTCATTTCTATTTTTCCAGTCCCTGGAACAGCTTGGCACATAGCAGGTGCACAAGAAATATTTGCTGAATGCAGCTTTAAAAACTGGCAGTTTCCCTCAGTCATTACTAGACAAATGAAGAGCCAACCAGCCTACAAAACCCATTCTTGATTTAAAAGTAAGAAACCATGCGTTTCTTGAGAGCAGAGGACCAATGTTATGTTTCTTCCCTTCTCAACCTCTCCCAACACTACTGCCCTGGTCGACACCTGCTGAAGGTCTGC
Source organism: Pipistrellus kuhlii (assembly GCF_014108245.1). Classification (NCBI taxonomy): domain Eukaryota; kingdom Metazoa; phylum Chordata; class Mammalia; order Chiroptera; family Vespertilionidae; genus Pipistrellus; species Pipistrellus kuhlii. Next base: position 35,241,535 of record NW_023425405.1, on the reverse strand, counting down.
TCTGTTGATGTTGAGTCCCAGCACCAGCCCTCAACATGATTTCCCCTCCCACCCCATCCCGACTCCTATACCAGCATGCAGGGGCATCGCTCTGCTCCTCCATGCAGGGACCTCAGCATCACTAAGTTTTCTGGTAACAGAGTAATTCTTCCCAATACTGATGAAGCCTACATGACAAGCAGAGGTATGGGCTAGGGGTGGATGGGGCCTTCCTGGAGGACACTTACATTTTACTGAATTCCATCCATTATGAACCCATAAACCAGCCTTGGCTTGATATCCAGCAAAGCTTCAGAATGACACAGAATGACTCCCTGCATCAATACTCATTTTTCCCCCCTGGGCAGATGTAGTCTTGCCACACCATCTGGTTATATAGGATTCATTATTGTAATTGCTCAGGTCTCCTTTATTCAGTTTATATAATACCTGGGACCCTTAGCTGCTAGCCCACACCCTCTTTGAAATCAAGCAGTGCTAAATAAGATAACTCCCTATAGGTAGCTTTATCCAAAACATAGAATTAACAAATATGGAGAATCCACAGTATGCATGCCCGTGGTTTCCTGAGGTCTCTTAGGTAATATGGAATTCTTTACAAATGTGGAAAGATTTTGATAACATCACAATCAAGATTCTATGAATTCACTGGTATCCACCAGACTGTAAATTTTTCAAGCTAGTCTCTCTCCCTCAAGCCCCAGGATGGCTTAGTGACTTGCTTACAGCCCTCACAAGAGAGATACTAGCTAGAGGAATGAAAGTATTCACTAATCACTGTGACATGGAGAAGTTGAATAAATGATTCCTGTTTCCTTCAGTTTAATAAGAGGAAAACATCTTGATAAGTACACGTGTAGGTTTGATAGAATTTGTGAAGTCTCTTGTATAGTTGCAAATCTGTGATTTTATAATATTTCTCAGATACATGGAATTTATTATGGTTTAGCATTGAATTTTTTGCAGTTAGGTACTTCTGTGCATTTTCTTTATTAACCCATTCAGAGTTCTTTCTGTGCTGTCACTATGTGAAGGAAATAAGTCACTCCCATGGGGAGGCTGGGGATTGTGCTAGCACTGGAGGGGAGGAAAGATGACTAGATCTGACTATTTAAGTTGTGATTTGCAAGAGAGTTCTCATGCATGTGACTATCTCTCCTATACTCAGTTTTGTTGGCAGAAGGTATTCAGAGCAATATGCTAATGGAAAATTCAGAGTTGGATGTACCAAAAGAAGAAAAGACATTTGGGTATTGGTTTTACACCTTTTCGATGAAGATCTGATTCTTTTGCTTTACATGGTCTCACCCCATCGGTTCTGGACTTGGCTGACCACTTGCCCCTAATTATAAGATTCTGGATGTGGAAGCCACTGTCTGTGCCTAAACAACTACTCAGAATATCACTGTAATTATATGTCTTCCTTCCTGAGCACTTCTAAAATAGGAGCATGACTTGGATGTTTGGAGAAGGTTTAAAAAGTGCTCAGTGATAAAAGAAAAAATAAAAGAAGATAAAAATTTGCTAGTATTTCATCATAATTCTTTATTGCAGTAGTAACACCTTGAATTTATAAAATTCTATAATGGCTTAAGCCTGGTATTGCATTCTTTCCCCCCTGGAAATATGATGTACCCTCAATGGTTTTCATTATACCTAATGTGACAGTAGAAAAATAGGAGACAAGTAACTTGTCTTGCTCTGTCTGCTCTCTGTGTCCACAATCTGTGCAGACCTCTCTGTCACTGTCGATTCAATTTCCTCTTACGTATCTGTGGAAGATTGCCCTTCTTTCAGAGCTCTCGCCCCACATGTCATCCTGGACGTTGTCTGCAGATGTCCCACAAGTACCTTGAAATGTGTATTTGAAAACTGTACTCATCTTTTTAACTCTGATATTGTCCTTCACTTGTCCTGGCAAATGGCTTTCCTCCCCATCACGTCACCCAAGCCAGAGCCCCGGCCTTCAGCCCTTCACCTCCTCACTTTCTCTCCCACTTTTCATATCTTCTTTATCCTACTCTTCTTGCCGCTGCTTAGTTCAACTCTTTTAATCTCTTTCATCAACTTCTAACATCATGTTCTGACTGTTCTTCCTGCTTCCAACCTAGATGGCTCCAGTACATAGCTGCCAGAGTGAGCTCTTTGAATCGCACATCTGAAATGGTTACTTTCTAATTAACGATTCTAAATTAGTCCTCAAACAGCTTTCCATGGCCTATGGAATAATATCTAAATGATTGCATTCAGCATATGTTAGGCCCTTGTCCTTGTTTTTTTTTTCTTTTGCTTTATAACCTTCAAGCCTCTAATATATGCTCCACCCATATTTCTAGCTCACTGAGAGACCAACTATGTATGCTTTGACTGTTATCTACTGTAGTCTGAAGCACAAGAAACCCATATGATCCCATTTATATACTGTTCCTGAGATGACAGCATTATAGAAATGGAGAATAGGTTCGTGGTTGCCAGAGGTTAAGGTGAGATGCAGGCAGGAGGGAAGTGGGCGTGGCTATAAAATGACAACATGAAGGATTGTTGTGGTGATGGAAATGTTATGCTGCATCAGCATGAATATCCTGGTGATGACACTGTGTCATACAGTTTTGCAAGTTGCTATCACTGGGGGGAAATGGGTAAAGGGTGCATGGGATCTCTCTCTTGCTCTCTGTATTATTTCTTATAACTGCATATAAATCTACAATTGCTTCAAAGTGAAAATTTTAATAAAAAATAACTGACACAAATATTACAATAAACATATATTGATTTGAATATCTAAGTACTAAGTCTCAATACCACTCTTTATTTGCCATAGCACCAGTGTTTATCAGGTACTTAGGAGTTTTGCAGCCTTAACTCTTCCAGGCTGCCACTTCCCTCCTATGTATTAGGTGGGACTGTTATTTTATAGAAAAACTTCCAACTGGTGTTCTGGGGCTCCCTAGTACGCATACGAAATGTAGGGGAGGAAAATTATGTTTCCTTTTTCTTCTAGGTTCTTGGCTGAGACCCCTGTGTAAAAGACAGATTAATGGAAGAAAAAAAATAATTTTAATTGTATTTAATTAATCTAGTTAATTCATTTAAATTTAAAATGTGAATTAACTTAAATTAATTAATTATGGGAGCCCACAAAGATATGAGATTTAAAAGGCAACCAGACGATGGAAGCTTGTACACCATCCTGAGCTAAGGTCTGGACTTCAGGGAGAAGGCAATGCCTAGGTAGGTACGAAGAGGAACTATTTGGTGAACTGAGATTGCCCTGTAGCTAGGTCTCTCAGGTGAAAAATTATCTCTTATAATTGCTCTTCCTGTTACAGACACACATCTAATGTGAATTTCCCTAATAAAAGGGTAACTTCTACTTATTTCCAGAGCTTCTCCTGTGTCTGCAGTTTCTCAAAACAATCAGTTCAAAAGAATCCTTATGCTAAGGAGGCATGTTTTTGGGTGGCACATGCTGCCCCCTTTCACAAATATGTTCCAAGGATGTCAAGATATTGGCCAGAGCCCTGGATTGCTCACCTTTAGCTTTTGGCAACCTCACCTGTTTGCCCCAGTATAATCATTTTGGGTCATGAAAAAGGTCGTAAGTGAAAAGCCAGCATATCTAGACTGTAGAAGGCATGAACATGAGCATGTTACTTTACTATTTTGTAAGTAATGTCTCCATATGTGTTTGGCATTTACCATGCATCAGGCACTTTATGTAATATACCTTTATCTTATCTAAACCTCATAATGACTTTATGAGCTAAACAGTATCATCCTCAAACAAAGCTCAGATAAGTTTATTAACTTGCTCAATACCTAATAGTCTGTGATTAGTTAACCCAGGGGTTTTCATGCAAAGCTCAAGTTCTTAACATGGAATAATCTCATTTTACCTGAGAGTCCCCACATTCAGCAAAATCTAGTATTGCAAGTGAATGAAAAGCCAATCTCTAAACAATAGTAAAGGGTGAGTCTCAAAGTAGGTCAGAGACCCACAAGGACTTAGTTTATATTGGGAAATAAATACAGTACAAACACCTATGAAAGTAACACTTTAGATACTACCGTATTAGTTAATGGTCTTTGGTCTGAAGGAATAGTTTATATTCTTTGGGGAAGGAACTCAAGTAACCTGAGCCCTGAGACCTCCTTAAGGAAGGCAGGTCGGTGCTTTCTGCAGCCTCACAGCAGACAGAGACAAGCAGAGGGGGAAGACAGGACTTAGAAAGAGGAAACTTCATCTAGTTTGTGTCACCGCTTCCCAGCCCAGGCAGAATTCTCATTTTGGATCACATGGGACCAGGGAGATATGAGTGAGCACTTTATAAATATTTAGTCAAAGCAGTTACCTTTTCTTTCCAGTCCCTCTCAGTGGTCCTCAATGCCTGATGCGGAGTAACTGGCAGTTTTCTACGAGGTGACAAAGAAGATTCTAGCTGAGTTAATAGACAATATGCCAAAAGGGGGTGGGGAGCCATGCGTGTGTAGCCTTAAAGTGATAATAGTTAAATTAAATATAGTCATCAGCTTCACAATGAAGACTTTTTAAATTGCCATGCAAAGTGAGCAGTTTCTATGTAATTAATGGTTGCTTTGGATGTGGAGTGACTAAGTCAGCAGGGTTTTGGTTTCCCTATAGGCAGAGAACATATTGCCATACAGCTGTCTCACTGGCTATCAGTGGCTTGATTCTAAATCCTTTCCTTTGCAGTGAATTCAGTGCAGCCCACTTCAGAACAACAGATCCTTTTTGAGTACTCAATTTATGCAAAGCTATCTAGAAGGCCTAAGAAGAGAAACAAACAAACAAAAAGTCTCAATACTTCCTCTCAGGAAGACAATAAATTGATATGCATGCATACATTGCAATCATCTATGATAGACTAAGAGAGTGAACACATCTAGTCCAGATGGAAAAGCTTTGTCTTGCATTTGAGATGATAAGGCAAGATTTAGAAGAATGAGATAGAAGGAGGAATTTCTAAGGATGGGGAACAGTGCCTATCAAGATAGGAGGCAAAAAACCTTGGAGTATTTTCAGGGAAGAACAAGTTTTGTGGTTGATAGAAATTTAAGGGGTCAAGGTCTGGTAGAACTAATCTATGCTTTCCAATACAGTAGCCACTAGCCACATGTGGCTACTGAGCACCTGAAGTCTGTCTAGTTCAAATAGAAATATGCTGTAAATGTCAAATTGCTGCAAATGTCAAAGTACACACCAGATCTGAACACTTAATTTAAAAACACAATATCTTACTAATATTTTTATAGTGCTTATGTGTTAAAATCATATTTGAATTGTAAGAAAGAAGAAAAAATTCTTTTTTTCTCTGCCTACCTTAGGTTCATTGGCTGAGGCCCTGAATATTAGACTGACCAAAGACAGATTCACAAGAGAATAACAAACAGAATTTTAGTAATGCACTCATTGCTCATAAACACAGGAGTACTCAAAGGGGTGATTAACTCAATGATGAGTAACTCAAAGGTGTGGTTAGAATGTGGGCTTATAGAGCATCTTAACAAAGAACAAATAAATGTGTAGAGAAGTAATTAGACAAAGGAAAGGGTCTTTGAGCTTCTGGGGGCAACAAATTGTGGGAAGACAAATATATGGATGGAGAAACTAATGGAAGATAAGGGTTGCTTTTTCATTTGTATAAATTGTTCCAGTGCTGTCCCTTGGCTGAAAGAGTCTAGAGTTGTCTCTGGTGATTAAGAACCCTGTTGCCCATCCTAGGAGAATGGGAGAAGGCAGAGAGTTTTTCTGGTGTTTGCTTCTTTTCAGTTGCCTTCAGCCAAAATAGTCCAAATACCAGCCTGGCATATTTTGGCATGGCAGACTCTGAACCCCTCTGGCATATATTGAATTAAATAAAATATCCTACTAAAATTAACCCTCTTTTCGCTATGTTAATAAGACTACTAGAAATTTTAAGTTTCCTATGTGGCTGATATTATTTTTCTACAAGATGGTACTGGGCCAAAATTATGGAACACTTAGAATATCAGATAAGGACATTCTCCCTCAGAATTTGATTTTAGCAACTCAAGGTAGACATGACACTGCCAATGAGGTAGGGCACATGCTGCTATTGGCCATATCGCAATTGGGACCAGGACCAAGGGTTGGAGTAGGTAATTAGGGCTTTACTCATAGAAACAAATGACAAAGGCATGAATGATAGTGCTGCTGTGGTAATTAAAAGGAGAGGCAGCAACTAGCAAGAAAAATCAGAGGTAATCCAGTTCTGGGTTTGCTCTCTTTGGACTTTATAGCAATAAATTATTAAAGGAAATACTTTATCCTGGGAATTTCTGTAGGAATACTATCTGTTACTACCAGTCCGAACTTCTCTTACCTGGAATTTCATTTTCCCCTTGAAATGATAGTTTTTAATGGAATTGTTAAAAGCTTAAGATCGCTTGGCCAGCATGGTTAAATGATTGAACGTAGACCTATGAACCAGGAGGTCACAATCCCATTTCCAGTCAGGGCACAAGCAGGGGTCGTGGACTCAATCCATAGTGTGGGGTGTGCAGGAGGCAGGCGATCCATGATTCTCTCTCATCATTGATGCTCTTCTTTCTCTCTCTCTCCCTCCCCCTCCCTCCCTCCCTCCCTCCCTCCCTCCCTCCCTCCCTTTCTCCCTCCCTCCCTCTCTCTGTTTCTCCTCTCCTCTCTCTCTCTCCCTCTCTCCCTCTCTTCTTTCCTCTGTGAAATCAATAAAAATAAAAACTGAAAGCTGAAATCAATAAAAATAAAAACACAGTTACTGAGTTTTATATACCGTCTGAAATTTACTTGTAAGTACTTCAGCATAGATGGTGTGGTATGCAGGTATCTGTTTAAGAGTTTTAGTCTATCCCCCAGGAGATGTTTGCTAACACCTGGAGATTTTGTACATGCTTGAAAGGTAGGTAACACATGTAAGGTGCCTTACTCTGGATGACATTTCTGCAGATGCTTCAAAAGTTGCTATTCTATCTGTACTTCAGGGGATTTTAAAGGGATAGGATGAGATCTTTTCAATGGTGAAATGACTGTGCCATCTGAGGAGCCGGGCAGCCTAACACCTTGGGAAAGACACCCAGATTTATTTTCTGCCCTGACTTTATTCTCTTAAGAGGATTCTCTTGTCTGATTCAATTAGAAACTTAGCTGCTCTTCAGTCAGAACATTTTCTCATTTTGTCTGAAAAATAGCTTCTCAGGCAAAGTGCTGATTGTAGTCCCCACGTGAGCAGGGAGAAAGAGTGTCACTGAACTTACAGGGCAAGGAGTATGAGTGTTTGAGAGCCAGTTTGTAATAGATATTTGCAAACGTGTCTGGCTCTGAGATTCATCTTCACGAGAGGTTGTGGGAAGAACGATAGCTCAGTGACCGTGCATCCTGCTTTGCTCAGCAAAGTCCCCGTTTACACTTACTGCCCAGACTTGATTTTGAACAGCACCACCTTTTACTCTTAAAGTGTCTGAGTTTAAACCAAATAATGTATGGTTACTTTTTGTCTGCATGTTCTTTGCTATTCCTCCCTTTAAGAGGTAAAACTTAGTTTCCCGCCCTTTGGCTATGGGCTGGATTAGTGACTAGCTCCTAAGGAGTAGAGTAAGGCAGAAGTGATGGTGTGTGACCTTGGTGTAGGTCATTGGAGGCACTTGCTCTCTTTTGGATCACTCACTGCAAGGGAAGCTGGATGTCACAGGGTGAGCATTTTGTGATCAAGGATCTGAAATCTGGGTAAAGCAGCTTAGAATTCCCACAGCCCGATGATGGTGGAGCCAGCTCTCAACCTGCATCAGTCTGACTCCAAACCCACACTCTTAAAAGTGACAACAGTATGCTCTACTGCCTTGAAAAAAGAATCCAGAAAAATGATACAACAATATTTTGATAAAAGGCCATGAGAAAATTCACAAAGACCTTGTCTGAAAGAGATAATAAATGAAAGATTTTATATGCTGTTTTAAGCCATATTTTTTTTTCAGAATATATAATACATTCACATAGTTCAAAAGACATGAAATATATAGGGTATCCCCCCAAATGTATACATACACTTCGAATAATATAAAGGCAGGGTTTTATAAAATACTTTTCATTTCCAAAATTGAGCTATCAGTTGTTAAAGTGTCTATACATTTTGGGGGGATACCTGTGTTTCAGTGAAATATCTCTCATTTCTGCCCCTAGCTATTTAATGTCCCTTCTGGAAGATAATAAGTATTACTAGTTTCTTACATATCTTTCAAGAAATATTCTTGCTGGACAAGACCATGCATATGCTCTCACCACAAATGTTTTTTGTACATATAATAGCACAGAATAGAGTCTATTCTATGAGAGTATATTCAATAGACTGACAATGCCAATATTTTACCTAACAATCACTTGTGGATATCATTAAGTATCACTATATTAAAAAGTATTATTTTTGTAGCCCTGCCCAGTGACTCAGTTGGTCAGAGCATCTTCCAGTACACCAAAAAGTTGCAGGTTTGATTTCCGGTCAGGGCATGTACCTAGGTTATGGGTTCCATCCCCAGTTGGAATGTGAAAGGGAGGAAACCGATCAACAACATTTCTCTCTTCTCTCTCTCTCTCTCTCTCTCTCTCTCTCTCTCTCTATATATATATATATATATATATATATATATATATATATATATATATATATTAGTAAAAACATATCCTCAGGTGAGGATTTTAAAAAAGGGGGATGATGAGAGTTTTCTAAAAGTATTTTTATGGTTGCATTATATTCCAGTAACTACCCTTGTGATAATAACTTTAGTTATTTTCAATCATTTTTTTTAAAAAAAACGCTGTAATGAATAACCTTGTCCATATGTCATTTCGTAATGCAGGTTTTTAGCACTGTAGCTCACCCCAATGCCCTGACCTACTGATGGTCAACTCGAGAGCATCATGGACTGGCTCAAAGTTAAAACTCTGAAGGCTACTGAAATAATTGGTTTCCCTTTCTATTATTCTGGGAGTGGGATGAAGCAAAAGAACAGATTTTTAAAATAAATTCATATGTATTTATTTTGTAATCCATTTTGTCAGAAAATAGCTGATGAAATTATCTAAGCTTGGCAGGTATTCGACACATTCTCATTTCTCTGTGCACCAAGGAAATAGTGGATGCTTTTTTATGTAAATAATTTTTAGTCTTTTCCTTCAACTTTGCTCTCCCTCTGCAGTCACGTTCCACCTGTTTCTTTCCTCCTCCTCCTCCTTTAGATACCCTGGTGTCCTGGCCTGAAACTTAGAATAAAAATACTCTGGGCTAACTGGGTCTGTCCCTGCTTCTTCCTTCTTTCTCACCTGGATCAGAAGAGCTGGAAGTGACCTCATATGTGTATTCTTGGTTCCAGGACAGTGAGGCCGCCTGGATGGAGGCTCCTTCTTAGTAGAGGAGGCTGTGCTCACTCCAGCTGCTCAAGAGGGAATAGTCCCCTCCTCCCGCTCCTTCCTCCCAACCCTTATAACTTTCCAGGGGTTGTCATGTGCTAGACAACTGGCATTCCTGGAAAATTCTGTAAACATCAGCCTCCCACAGTGTATCTCCCTCACTTTGCAACAGGTTGCTTCCTCACATTTGCCCTATACAAAGGAAGGATATGGATGGTATTCAGGACATGCTACCCCAAAGATGGCACCTTGGCACATTGAGGTGTTTTGTGTGTGTGTGTGTGTGTGTGTGTGTGTGTGTGTGTGTGTGTGTTTGTTTTAAGTTGAAGGAGTTTGAGAAAACAGCAGAAGCAAGACAGTCCCTCTGACCTCCCCATCCCCTTCTCACCTCATTAAGAAGTGCCCTCCCTATACCTGGAGGGAAGGAGCATTCTTATCTCCCAAGACCAAGTGACATTAAGAAGAATCCTAACAAGCAGGCCTTCCTTAGTTTCCCCCACTTTGCTACATTTACCCCATACTCCTTAACCCATCCTATTTCTTCATGACTGCCCACTTGCCTCAAACCTAGAATAAAAATACTCCGGACTAACTGTTTGGATCTTCATTTCCTTATGAAGGCTCCCATGTCACATTAAATGCATGTTGAATAAATTTGTATTTTGTTCATTTGTATCTGGTGGTTTAATTTTCAGAGCCAACAAGGGGCCCTAAGAGGGCGGAGGAGAACTTTTTCCTCCCCTGCAATATCAAGGGAACAGTTCCTTTCTTCAGAAGGTAGACTCTCAATGAAGATCCAGCAGAGGCCCTGCCCAGGACTTCTCTCTGTGGGTGATTGGAGAATGGTAGCCTCCTGTTCTCTCTTCCCTTAACAACTCAGCCCAGTAAGCCTCTCTCTGGACCCATGCTGTGCGGTGCTATGGAATTTGTCTTCAACCTTGACATGAGATAAATGGTGACAACAAAGAGACCATTTTGTTTGACAGCTGACTACTCAGTCCCCAAATCCTCCTAATCCTCTAGCAGCTGGTTTATTGAAAGAGCTGGGCTTGGTAGATGCAAGCAAAATGTAGTGTTTTTCCTTCTCACTTCTCCCTCTCCTGCCTGTGCTGCAGATCCATTCCAGGCCAGCTCTGAAAGAAATCTCAGGCAACTCTGTCACCTCTCTGGCCACTGTCACATAATAAAATATCCATCCCAGCTGACTCAGCCATGGAGCTGGAGGAGCACAATGGAAGTCACCATTGCCTAAGCCACAGCAGCCCCTATCTACCCAACCTTCCACCATCCCTCTCTCCCTCTCCCTGTGGTGGGAAAAGACTAAAACAGCTTCACATCTTCAATAAGAGTAGAAGGTGACTGACTGATCCAGGAAAAGCATCCTATCAAAAGCCCAGGGATAACAGAAAGACTTAAGGATGAGAAGCAGCTCCTGGATAAAATTAAGCTCCTTGGGCCAGATAATGCCATCATGAGCAATTAATTAGAAGAATTCAAAAGGTGTACAGATGAATACTAATCAAACTTCCTTCCTATTGGTGAAGACACACTGAATGGTGAGCGTTTCCATGGTGATTTCTGGTGTAGGAAAGTGAGAATGATGAAGATGGATTTCTGCACATGGTATAGCCTCACAGGAGACATTCAGAATAAAAATGCCCACATAAGACAAACTCCATATAGTCTAGAATGTTTTAAAACCTCACCGTTGATAACAGGGATGCTACCAACTGGGACTGATCAATTGCCTGATCGCAGGTTATTGAAGCAGTAGTTACATTCAAGCAGAAAAACTGAGCTTCAAATGAGCACATTCAATTTTGGAAATAATTACATCATTTAATCTAGGCTCTCCTTTTTCAAATGTTAGAAATTTAACAATAAAATACTTTGTGTCTTAAGTTGCCTGTAAAGTAGACCTTGGAGTTGCTTTAATGCTCCCTCCTCCACCCCCAACAGGAACTTGCAGTTCAAGCAGTAACTTAAAGGACCTCAAAGAGACATTGTCTTTGGGTTCAGGAACCTGCTGGCTTTTTAGAGTAGTGTGTCTATTCAACTTGAGAATTTGTCATAAGAAGCTCTTTAAACATAAGTTGCCTCCAGAACTCATTTGCTATAGTACTTGGTACAAAGCAGAAGTCATAGGGCTGTATTTTTATTGAAAATCCTGACTGGCTGTTCAAGGTTGCTGATTCCTTATAACAATTATGCCAACGATAACTTTCTTACAGTGTTAGCAGGTTCTTATTTGATTTATTCTTTGACACATACACACAAACACTGCTTCATAGAAGCCATGAAAAATGTATAATTTGGGGCTAGCTTCTAAACAGTCCCCAGAAGAAAAAGGAGTAGCATTTCTTCTGTTGTGGGGTTTTCTCTAAGAACTCAGGCTAGTGCTTGATTTTGTAAATAACCAAGCAGCTGTTTCCGTTTCATTAGTGGTTGAAACCATCTATAACAATAAAAGCATAATATGCAAATCGACCGAACAGCTGAACAGCGAAACGACCATCTGAACATCCTTCCAGAGGACCTGGAAGAAGCCGGGGCTGCAGCTGTGGGATCGAGGCAGTCACTGCGCCTGCGAGGAAGTGACCGAGGCACAGCTGTGAAGGCCTACCCTTGCACGAATTTCGTGCATCAGGCCTCTAGTAAATTACAAAAGCTAAACACATTACAATCCCAATGTACTCCCTTCTCTCTTTAGGCTTAAAGTTACATTTTAAGTGAAAAACTAAAGTATGTTATTAAAATGTTCATACATGTTAGAGTATTACAGTTACCACTATTATCTGAAACAACCATCAAAATTCCCCCATTTGAAGTGCGGTAAATGTAGTCAAGGAGACATATGCTCTTTACAATTATTAACTCCAAGAGTTAAGTATCTTTTAAATTCAACATAGAATGAACAATTTGATGCCTCCTGCTACCTGCATGGATTTACTCTCAGTTGTTTCCATTGGAGTCTTACAGAAAATTCTCAGTAACGTCATGGGTAGGTATTATAGTAGGCCTTGTGCGTGTAGAATACCTGTATCTATTAGTGGTGACAGTTACTGGAATGGAGGGGAAAAGGCAGTTTCACTGTGCATAAGCGCTCTATCGATCACAAAGGAACCCCCAAAGTCCTGTCACATACTCTTCCTACTCCATGCATCTGTCCACGTGGCTAATGTTTAGCATGCATTTTTTTTTACAGTATATACAATCTTAATTAGCCTGTCTTCTTTAGATTGCATATATCATTAAATCTGACATTCTTATAACTACTGTTTGATCAATAAGATTCCTATAAGAAATACAGCCTTAGAAAAATACCACATGGAGAAGGGAGACATACCTAAGTTGGTAGTCACTTTATTTATAGGATCTTTAAAATAAGTACATTTTCTTTGAGTTTTTATTTTTCTGCTTAATCCCTTTGCCTTTTTTTAAAACCCTATCCCCTCCCCTCCCACAGTTATGAGTCTGTTTCTATTTTGTTTAAAACACGTGCAATTTTTATGAACTGAGTAACAATGCCCAGTTCAGGGTAATAGTGAAACTTAAAAGCCCCTTCTGTGAAGGTAGGTAGGTGGGTGGGTGGGAAGAGATCAACCAAAGAACTGGTATGCATATATGCACAACCCATGGACACAAATAATAGTGTTGAAGGCTTGGGGCAGGGGACAAGAGCAGGCTAGAAGGGGTCAATGGAGGGGAAGCAGACATATATAATATCTTCAACAATATTTAATTAAAAAATAAAAAAGCTCCTTCTAATTTAAAACCTCCCCTTTCCTGGGTCAGGCCTACTTCAGGCTGAGAAATGTGCAGACAGGGGCATACTTCAATTTTAAGTTATTTCTTCAGTGCTTGTTCTACCTCTCCCCACCATTTGGATACTGTTTGGGGCTCTCCGTGGACAGAGCACCAGAGATCTGCGATGAGAAGGAAGGCACAGAATAACTTGAAGTGTGCAGCTGTAATCATTATCCGAACCCTGGGGCAGGATGAAAGCCAGAGCCGGTCTGTTCTCCTGGGGATTCTGTCCAGATCCCCCATCACTGACGAGTCTCTCACCTGACAATATTTGGGGTCTGCTTTTGAGTTCCCAGTTAGCTCCAGGTTCCCAGAAAGAGGCTTATTCAATTGTTATTCCAATAGAATCACTCCCCAGCCCCCAGCCTGCCACCAGGTTGCCTTTTTTGGATAGGGGTTCCTCTCAGAATGACCAAACCCAGCTGCTGTTCCGTGGCCCCCAGCCCACAGTCATTCCTGTCCTGCCAGACTGAAAAGCCGTTCCTAGGCAACCATCTCCCTGGCTGCTGCAGCTCTGCCAGGCAGGGCCAGCTCCCACCACAGCCCCCTGGCGTTGGCTTCTAGGCAGGAGGCAGACGATGGTTCCAGTGACTCTCAAACATCCAGATAACAAGTCCAAATCTCCAAATGTGGTTTTCCCTAAGCTCCTCTCGTTAGCTTAAAGTGAGGAGGAAGCACCCATTTTGAGGAACACACCCATCCCTCCCAGCAAAGAAACCCTCAGAGTAGGCTCTTCAATCTCCCCATGGTTCTGAACTTCTCTTTCTTAGTCTGGAGGTGGGTGACCAGCCAATGCTGGCAAAACCATTTCACATTCTCTTGACCTGCTCTGCGTAGGCAACACACTACCCAGCTTTTGGAATGAAGGAACCACTTGGCTTTTCCTCTTTGGTCCTCACAACTTGAGGCCTCTGCCAAAGTTTCAAGACACCTTGTTACACTGACTAATGCCCAATCAACTCAGCCACACTGAACAGGCCTGTATCTGGCTTTTTTGATATACTGTTTAACAGATATTTTTCTACATTATTATTGTCTTGGTAAATATTTTGTGTCTTAAAGCTATACTACCTCCTCCTCCTCCTCCTCTTCCTTCCCCTCTTTCTGCTCTTTCTCCTCTTTCTTCTTCATTTCACTTCCTCATCCCTTCTAAAGAAAAAAAAAAGAAAGAAAAAAAAATAAGCAGCAGTTTGCTGACCACGGCCGCCATAGACATTGCTTCCTTTTTCCCCCTCTCTATTTCTCTTGATGTGACTGTGGCTGTATTCAACTTTCTGGATAAGATTATTAGTTCTTAAGATGGTAATTGCCTCTGGCTATGCCAGGTAAACATGCATTCTGCCTCAGTGCTGGGCAATGTGGGTGGCACTGCCAGTGGGCTCCCCTGTGAATAAGAGACATTTAGGCAGCTTCAGAAACCATCCCGAGTAACCAACATACTTCTTTTTTTTTTTTTTTAGAAACTGTCCCATTGCAGGTGGGCAAATAATTCATACTGAAAATATTGCTTTGGCAAAAATATTCCTTGGACTAGAATACAACCAGAGATGGCATGCAATTCTGGGCAGTGTGCATCTTTGGAAAGGAAATAAATTTAAAAACCACCTAGTTGGTAATGTTGAAAAGTCACACCAGCAAATACCTATGCACGTTATTGTCTCCTTCAATAGGAAATCGCTTTGCCCACAGCCCTGCTTCTTAAGTGGCCATGATTGGATGACTTTGCCCTTACTCTCTTGGTCATGGCTGACTGGCAAAGAGTGAATGTCCCACCTGAGCCTCATTCCAAGGTTGGCGAGGCCCCAAATGATAAGCTGAGTGTATTCATTTTCTTTTCTTAAAATATATTTTATTGATTTTTTACAGAGAGGAAGGGAGAGAGATAGAGAGCTAGAAACGTCGATGAGAGAGAAACATCGACCAGCTGCCTCTTGCACACCCCCCACCGGGGATGTGGCCACAACCAATGTACATGCCCTTGACCGGAATCGAACTTGGGGCCTTTCAGTCTGCAGACCGACGCTCTACTGCTGAGCCAAACCGGTTATGGCAAGTGTATTCATTTTCAAAGGCTGTCATAGCAAATTCCCAAAATCAGAGTGGCTTAAATAAACAGAAATTTATTCTGAGGTCAGGGGTCTGAAATCAGGCTCCAAAGGCTCTAGAGAAGATCCCTTCCTTTTGCTGTGTGTGGTGGTTGCCAACAGTCTGTTTTGCTCCTTGCTTTCTAGTGGCAACACTCCAGTCTCTGCCTCTGTTGTCACATGGCTTTCTCTCTGTGCTTCTTTTTTGTCTGTGTCCAAATTTGACCTCTTCTTTTAAGGACACCAGTCATATTGGATTTCAGGCCACTCCAATGGAGTATGACCTCCTCTTAACTTGATTACATCTGCAAAGATTCTACTTTCAAATAAGGTCACATACACAGGTACTGGGAGTCAAACTTGAATTTATCCTTTTGGGACACAATTCAACCCCCAAACACTGGGTAAATCACACTTTTTATCTTGGGACTGTGAACTAAGACACTGCAGGGCTAACCAGTTGATAGTGAAGGTCAAAGTAAAACACAATGATGAGCATGAATCAGGGTCATGGCAGCCAAAAGCTATGTACAAGCAGGAGTTATTTGGAGCAGAACAGATGCAAAGTGGAAGCCAAGGCAGCTGGAGGAGAGAGAGGAGAGAGGAGCAGCCACGGAGGGGATGGAGCTCTCAAAATGCTCGGCATGGTTTCTGAAGCTGCCTGTACTCTCTGGACTTTCATCTCCAGTTCCCCTAGCTGTACATTAAACTCCATCTTTTAAAGACAAGTACTTTAACAATTTGTTCCTTAAAACTACTTGACCTAAGATGTGTTGGCTCCAACCCGGGTTCCCCCAGCATGCATGGCCTCCTTCTGCGGCCAGTTCCCCTTTGTGCTCTGGATTCCCAGGGCACCTCTCTGGAAGAGTCACAATTATCAGGCCACCAGGAGCATGATATTTGTCTTTTTAAGGTTACCCAGAAGGCTTGTGATTGGTCCTGTTAGAGCATTTCTTTCTCTCTTCCCTGAAATCTAGTTTTGTATTTATTCATCCTGTGTCCTCCATTAAGGCAACTCTGAAAAATCTGTTTATAGGAATATCTTACTTTGCCCATGCACATACTCTTATGAAAACCATTTAGAAAGATACCTCTATGTAGTCAGAGAATCCTTGACCCAACTTTTAGCAATCTTCTTTTTCTCTGGGAAGTAGATGGCATTAGCTGATTATTGTCTACTAGAGGCCTGGTACATAGATTCATGCACATTGAAAGGAAATAGAAGGTGTCCTGCAGAGCAGGACTGGGTGAGATTGGCTAGACATGCCCTGGAGCCAACCTCCCATGGTCCCTCCCTGGCTGGACACACCTGGGGTGGCACCAAGGCTCAAGGTGAGTCTATGGAGTGAGCGGAGTTCCTCCAGCATGTGGGGTCCCTCAGCCTGGCCAGCAAGGATCTGGTCAAAACCAGCTCTCTGACATGCCCTGAGGGGTCCCGGATTGTAAAAGGGCAGTGTTTGGCTCCCTCCTCTCTGGTTCCAGGTGTATCACCTGAGAACCATAGCTGCCAAGTTAGCGCCACTGGGCAGCTCCTGCATTGAGTTTCTTCCCCCTGGTGGTCACTGCACATCATGGCTACTGGTCGGATGGTCAAATGGTCAGATGGTCACTTAGGCTTTTATATATATAGATGGTTCTTAAGCAAGGTACAAGCCTCTTAGAGACAATCACATTCCTACTAAAGACAGGAGATGTCATGTCTGCAAATTTCCTATCAGAAGTTCCTCTTTGTTTATAAATGTAGAAACTGCCAGCATTTCATACTTCCTACTTCTTTTTAATGTTTTCATTTAAAAAAAAAAAAGCTGTCTACATGATGCCTCATATGAGGTAAGAGATGTGTATTATCATGGCCCTGGGAAAGATGCTAAAAAGGGCTGCAGCCTTTCTACTCCAATCTTTACCTCCTGCGTAAAAGGTCTCTTAGTTACACTCACAGAGGCATAGCTACATGTGGCACTTGGAGTTTTGAAAATTCATTGCTGACCCTTGGCCTTCAGTCACTAGTGTGAGCCCACATGTTGGCTCCAGCCCACCAGTCTTCTAACTATAATTCTTGTTCCAGTCTACAGCATGGGAGGGTGGGAGGTGCAGGCAACTGTTCTTTTCCTGTGTGCTTGCCACCCCGGCAATAGGGTAATCACCTCCTACACTCCCAGCCTCGGCACCCTGTGTCAGTCTGCTCCAGGGATGGCTGCAACTATCTTCTCCAAGGGCTTCTGAGATTTTGCTCCACAATACAGATGAGTCTTTCTGATTAAGGTCTTCTCTTGCCTTCCACTAATGTAGTGCAGCACACTCTCCTGGGTTGATGAAATAAGTGAAGGGCATTCCTAGAGTGAATGGGACTTTTAGCTTTGCCTGCTTCCTTCTCCTAGACTCCTTGTTGGTGGTAGGGTGGAAGGAAATGGTGCAGTTAACATGGAAAGAGATCACATTCTAGAAATGGAGTGATTATAACCTAAAGAGTTCAAGAGAAGGCATGGTTGGAAAACAGGTTGTTCTACATTTATGCTATAAAATTCCAAATGATAAATTTAACATGGCCAGAAAAATGACCATGTTTGGTTGTCATCATCAACAAAACATACTCACAAGCTTTGAGCCAGCCATTGGAAGACAACATTCATGGACAGCATGATGGATTATGCCATATCATGAGTAATTATGCAACAAGCATCAATAAGCCAATGGTATCAAGGAACCATTCTTCACTAATAGAATTGGTTAATAGTATTGATCTTGCAAGGCCAGAGTATCTATATTGTTTCAATACTAATAGGTTCTGAAGAACCATAACATTATAGGAAATTGGCCAGGAATGGTGCATTTGACAAGAGGGAGCCCAAAGAAATGGCTCCTGCATCTGAACAGGGAGAGATATTATAAAGGATTTTCATGGTGCTGACTGGATAACAAACAAAGAGAAACTTATTCTCTGACATTATTCTAAATATTCATTGATATTTCACATAAGCCCATGGATTTTGTAAGACTTTTAAAATCTATTTGTTTATATAGACAGGGACCTTGCAGAAAATGTTTGCCTAGGGCCTCACACACCCTATCTTGACCTAAATGTTGGCTCCAGGGCATGTCTACCCAGTCCTGCTCTGCAGGCCACCTTCTATTTCCTTCCAATGTGCATTCCTTTCAAGTTTTTGATGTCGCATTATCTTCATTCATCTTTTTTGGGAGCAAGAGGTAAAACATCTACTTTACAATAATAATTATTTAGTCTATGACCTTGATCTCACCTTAATACTTTAGTCATTCTTCATCTTTTTTGTATGCTTGGCCTCTCTCTCCATTGCTTCATTCCCTCTACTAATTACACAATCAAGTTCTCCTCTTGTAGCGCAATCCTCTCTTTGACATTTATTTCCCAGTGAACCACCTTACCAATGCACTTGCTTTTCATCATCATACTTTTTGAAAGAATTACTCACAACCTCTTCACCCACATGCATTAATTTCTTGCAATTTAGCTTCTACTTCTGTTACCATTCCCTTTCCCTCTTTACGATCTATGTGTGTGTGTTTTAATTTATTCATAATTAAGTCAGCACTGATCCCTCTTATGAGCTTCAGATATGCATTTCCACCTGCCCATTAATCATCTCTTCCCTATTCAAGCTAGACAAATTTAAAACCAAATCTATGGTTAAACCCCATACCTTACTACTTCCATTTTCCATAATCACCAAAAATGCTTTGCTATTTTGATGGTGGTTCTGGATATTTTTTTCCTCCTTCCTATTTCTGAGTTGACAAATACACCATCTCTGAAAGGTTGCTAATATTATAGTACTCATTTCCTTTGCAATTTTTTTAGCCAGTATTTTCACTTCTAGCCTTTCTTCTTTTGCTCCATTCTCCACCAATAATATTGATCATACATGTAAGTATTCCTCCAGAGGTTATTTTGAGGAGAAATTGAATTTCTCAAATTTAAGGGATAAAGATTCTTTAAATTATAGGTACTTTTTTTTTAAGTGCCCTTATTTAATAGCCCCAGGCATATGAAGACTGGGAAATGTTAGCTGCACACTGTGTTCTCGGTAATCATTTGCTACATTACCCAGGGCATCAGTGGAGTCAGAGTGTTAGATGCTCCTTTCAAATTAAAAGCAATCAGATAAAATGACATCATATTAGTGTTCTCTTTCCCAAGGTTAATATTTGCATTTTTAAAAGGACACAGTAGCTATCCAAGATGGTTACTAATAAGAATTTCAGATAGCAATGGCAGGTCAATAGAGAAAAAAAAAAATTTGTTCTTTGGGATGAAAGTTTTGAACTCCTTAGATCACACAAACAGAAGACGCTATAAACTGCCTATTCATAAATAAGTCCCATCCTGAACCAATGGCATCTAGCCAAGCAAGCTGAAAAGAAAGCATAAAAGAAACATTTAAACCCCATTACCTGTGCACTTACTCAAGTCATGCCTAATTATTTTATTATTTGATGTCTGTGCATCCAACCAAAGAGAAAGCTTCAAACTAGATGGATTAGAGAATTGATTCATAGACCACAGGAGTAAAGAGGGGTTATGTGAAAGAAGGTTTCCTTCTTACCATCCTGCTTGGAATTTTATTCACACTGAGATTAACATCTAAGACCACCTTGTGTGAGATCGCATGCTAGCATTTCATACTTCTTAGGAAATGTGCCTTGACGTCACGTTATAAGGGAGCATCCTACTGGGTAAGCACTGAGAAAACAAAGCAGAACAAGACTTGGTTGGAAATATTTTGATGAATTAATTGTATAATTTTTATTCTCTCCATAATTTTCTTTTTTCCTATCTTTCCCACCGTATTCCTGCTTATAACAGGTTCTGTGCTCCTTTGTCTCCAAGGGGGCATGCACAAGGGTGGAAAGTTGAGGTTTGTGGAAGCTTGGAGACTTCTTAGATTTCTTTCATCAACTGAGATTAGTGCTTGAGGAGGAGGGGTAAGGCAATGGCAGGAAGTGAGACTGAGAAGTGATGTCCTTTGGGTAATTGAGAGAAAGAGGGAGGGGGGAGGGAGAGAGAGAGAAACATAGATGTGAAAGAGTCACATAGATGGTTGTCTCCTGCATGTGCCCTAACCAAGGCAGGTATCAAACCTGCTACCTTCAGTGTGCAGGCTGACACTCTAACCACTGAGCACACCGGCCAGGGCAACAGGAATCTTTTGTAACTTCTCTCCTGGCACTTTCCACTTATATGTAAGCATTTTTTTTACTGTCATTTTTCCCCCCACTGACATGCTATGGATTATTGACCTTTCTGAAACCATGCACATCAGGCTAATTGCTCTTTTTTCTCACTTGGCTATATGCATACACTGATTCCCACTCTATATGTGTGCCCTTCTTACAATCACCTGGTTTCTCCATTCTAGAAGCAACTTGGTCAGAAAGCTGATTGTATCCTTAGGGGTCTGATGTTAGGAAGCCAGTCAGTTCCTAATATTTGAGGTCAACAGCAGCCTCTGGGTTAGAACAGAATCCTTCCTCATGTTTCCTGGGCTCATACT
Organism: Pipistrellus kuhlii; assembly: GCF_014108245.1. Lineage (NCBI taxonomy): Eukaryota > Metazoa > Chordata > Mammalia > Chiroptera > Vespertilionidae > Pipistrellus > Pipistrellus kuhlii. The sequence continues at coordinate 35,220,695 of NW_023425405.1, read as the reverse complement.
TGAGTTACATTTTCTCTGCCATTCGGAAGATAGAGCAACACCCTTACATTCCTTTTTCCAGAATTTCCATCTCCCGCTGGATAGGGACTATACTGTTGGAAGTCAGCAGTGGTTATTGTAAGGTGGAAGGAATTTGTATTAACATAAATAGGCCACATTATGTCTTTCATCGGAGGATTCTTCTTAGGTTATTGCCAACTTGATCCACCTGTCACTTGGGATTTCTGTGTAGGCTAAGAATACTGTTCTAAAGCCCATATAACCCTCCTTAACAAAGACTCAAAAGCCATATTCTTACTGTATTTCCTAAAGGGTTTGAGTTTTTTTCCCCTAACATGAATTAATTAATTCACTCAACAAGTCTTCACTGAGTATCTAATCTTAGCCAGTTCTGGCTGCTAAAACAAATGACCATAGGTGGGGTGGCTTAAACAATTAACATTTATTTTTCACAGTTCTGAGGATGAGTCTAAGATCAGCGTGCCAACCAGCTTCCTGATTCACAGCTATCTTCTTGTATCCTCACCTGGTTGGGAGAAGTTGAGAGATGCCAATCCCATTCAGGAAAGCTTCATCCACGTGACCTAATTATACCCAAAGGCCCCACATTCTAATACCATTACAAAGCTTCACCATATGGCATTGTGGAGGGGGTGGGAGGCACAAATATTCCATTCATTGCAATCTACTACACAAGCAAACATTGGAGATAAAGTAGTGTTGTACAAAACCAAATCCCTGCTTTTACATTCTCATGAACAAGACAGACAAATAATATATAAATCAATATATACCGTAATACTAAGTGGTAATTGGTGCTATGAAAATAAAATAAGGAGTAATAAGAGGGTGAAGAATGATGAGGTCCCGTTTAGCAGGGATGATCTTGCTGAAGAAACCACGCTGGAGCAAAGACCTGAGTTAATTGGGCAAATCACCGACGTGGAGGTCTGAGGGCATTTCAAGAATAGGGAGCAGCTAGTGCAAAGGCTTTGCAGCAGCAATGTGCCCTGAGTGTGTAATAAACAGCAAGCTGGCCGATGTGACTGGAGGAAAATGAGTGAGGGAAAGAATAAAGATGTGGATAGAGAGGATAATAAGCATGCTATAAGCCACTGGCTAGTTTTGAGCAAAAGGATATTACCCGATTTATATTTTAAAGGGCTCACTCTGGCTGTAGTGTGAAGAACTGACCATGAAAAAGAAGAAATGAATATATGCACCCCTATGTTCATAACAGGGTTATTTACAATAGCTAAGATCTGGAAACAACCCAAGTGCACATCAGTAGATGAGTGGATTAAATGCCATGGTACATTTACATAATGGAATACTATGCAGTTATAAAAAGAAAGATCTATTGCTCTTGGATACAACATGGAGGGACCTAGAGAGTTTTATACTAAGTGAAATAAGTCAGTCAGAGAAATACATGATCTTACTTATATGTGGAATCTAATGAACAAAATAAATTGACAAAAATAGAGCCAAAGACATGGAATTATGCAACAGATGGAGGATTCTCAGCGGGAAGGGCTGAGGCTGGGGGAAGAGGGTGTGGGAAGAGATTAACCAAAGCACTTATATGAAGAACTTATATTGAGACAGACAATAATGCAGTGGAGGCCTGGGGAGGGGCCAGGAGTGGGGAAGAGAGGGTTAACAGGAGAAAAGAGGGCAATAACTGTAAAACTTTCTACAATAAAGGGTTTTTGTTTTAAAGAAGGAATGAAAGCAAGGTGTATTAATCTGGGTTCTTCAGAGAAACAAAACCAATAGAATTTATGTATTTACTTATTTATGAAGTATAAGGAACTGGCTTGCATGGTTATGGAAGCTGAGAAGTGACAGATACATAGTTGCAAACTGGAGAGTCCAAAATCAGGAGAAGACCTAACCTTAATAGATACACTGGCCCTAACTGGTTTGACTCAGTGAATAGAGCATCGGCCTGTGGATTAAAGGGTCTCAGGTTCGATTCTGGTCAAGGGCATGTACCTTGGTTTGGGGCACATCCCTAGTAGGAGGTGTGCAAGATGCAGCTGATCAATGTTTCTCTCTCATCAATGTTTCTAACTCTCTGTCCCTCTCTTTTTCTCTCTGTAAAAAAATCAATAAAATATATATATTAAAAAATAGATACACTGGTTGTGCAGCCTCCACATGGCTCTCCCTGCCAAAGCAGCCCTAGCATCCTCCCCAGTGGAAATAATGTGGCGCTGGAGGCACAGGCCATGGTTCTAGGTCCATCTTACTAGCCCTGTGCCTTTGGCCAAATAAGTTGACCAATCTTCACACTTCCCTTTCCTTGTCTGTAAAATGGGTGTGTTAGAAAAGTCAACTCCCCACCCCATTTTTCTGTCTCTATACTTTTTCTTCAGAATTAATTTTTTCTTTGCTATCAGTGAGCAATCCTGGTTATGCTGCTTGAAGCAAATGTGAACGCAGTACATCTCTAGAACAAGGCTGTGGGAAAGAATGCGGGGCCACAATAATAATAATCTCTACAGACCTTTATGAAAATAGAAAGCATCATGCCTTTCAGTGGCTTGAAACCCAAGCCCTGCAAAGCAAGAAAAACAAGAGGAAAATGTTCAGCTGTAAATGAAAACTAAACCTGATGCATTTCAAGGCCTAGATTTGCATTCAAAGTCAAAACACCTGTGCCAAAAGGCTGGGTGATTTGCACAGGTGTGGTTAGTAAGACTGCTAGAGGCGCCGGCAGAATCCACCACGCTCCCAGACGGGCAGTTTTGTGTTGGTGGACTTGGATTGGGACTGGCTTCCTGCTCAAGACCCTTGCTGCTGCCCCAGGTCAGTGGGGCCTACTTTGGAACTAAAGGGGTTGGGAGGGGAAAAAAGGTGGGTGGGCCAAGGGAGAGATGAGAAGCCCCAAGAACAGGAGTGGGAAAGTGTTACCTCTCAAAACAATGATCTTCCAAATGTCATCTATAAACACTGACACCTGAAATGCCAGCATACCAAGTGCTGTGCATCCTGGGTTTTTTTGTTTTGTTTGTTTGTTTGTTTTTTTAAGTTAACTTATTTTTATTTAATTTGTTGGGGTGACGTTGGTTAATAACATTATATAGGATTCAGGGGTACAATTCTATAATGCATTATCTGTATGTTGTATAGTATGTTCACCACCCCGAGTCAGGTCTCCTTCCATTTAGCCCCCTTTACCCTCGCTTACCACCTCCCTCTCCTCTTCCCCTCAGGTAATCACCATACAGTTATCTATCTATGAGGTTTTTTTTCTTAATCCCTTCCTTTTTTCACCCCATCCCTCTCCCCGCTCTCCTCTGACATCTGTGTCTGTTCTCTGTATCTATGAGTCTGTTTCTATTTTGTTTATTAGATTCCACATATGAGTGAAATCATATGGTAGTCTTTCTCTGACTGGCTTATTTCACTTAGCATAATACTGTCTAGGTCCATCCATGCTGTTGCAAAGAGTAAGATATTCTTTTTTCCCCCAGCTGAGTAGTAGCCCATTGCCTAAATGTACCACAGTTTTTTAACCACTCATCAGATGGACACTCTGGCTGCTTCTAAATCTTGGCTATTGTAAATAAATAACGTTGCAATGAACATAGGGGTGCATATATTCTTTAGAATTAGTGTTTTGAGTGTCTTTGGATATATTTCCAGAAGTGGAGCATTTTATTTTTAATCTTTGAGGAAACTCCATAATGCTTTCCACAGTGGCTGCACCAGTCTGCATTCCTATCAATGGTACACAAGGGTTCCATTTTCTCCACATCTTCACCAACACTTGTCATTTGTTGATTTATTGATGATAGCTGTTCTGAGAAGTGTGAAGTGATATCTCATTGTGGTTTTAATTTGCATTTCTCTAATGATTAGTGATGTTGAGTGTCTTTTCATTTGTCCTTTGGCCATCTGACTCTCTTTGAAGGAGGGACTATTCAGGTCCCTTGCCCATTTTTAATTGGATTGTTTATTTGGTGTTGAATTTTATAAGTTCTTTATAAATTTTGGATATTGACTCCTTATCAGTTATATCATTGGCAAATACTTTATCCCATTCAGTGGATTGTCTCTTCATTTTGTTGATGGTAAAACTTTCCAAAGTAATTTGAGAGGTTGAGGAAGGAACAGTCCCTGAGCAGAACTGCTGAGGTCAATGTCAAGGCTTATATTTGCGTAACTCAGGAAAGACTAACTCCTTTATCTCTGTCCATCTTGGTTATTCCCCTGTGAGGCAGGTTGGGCAGGTTCAGGGCTAATGTTCGATCTAATCTTGTAGTTCCTACACCTGTGGGGGAGGAAGCTCTTCTCCTTGGGAAAAGGCAGATGAGGCTAAACTCTTAAAGCCGGCATGGCAGCTTGTATACTATCGATAGTTTGGGGCCCAGTCAGTCTGATCTGCAGTTGAGCTGGGGCTGAGCATCATTTGCATTCTGTTCACCACTTATTGTACTTTAACTGTTTTGTTTGTAAGGGGTGATTTTGTACCTCATCAGCCTCGTTCTTGTTGTTAGGGTGGGAGCGGTGGCATCTTGGGACTGTCCATTTCAGGCAAAGTGGAGTCACCTGGTTCTGCTTCATTCCCAGGCAGGGTCACGTGGCCCCTGGGAGCCGGCAGCTGACAGTGCTCTGTACAGTTAATGCCAGGGAGCTGGTGACAACATTTTGTGTCACACTGACCAGAGCTGTTTACATTTGGAAAAAGGAGGCAGTGGGTTAGCTGAAAGGTACGACTGTGCACATGGAAGGATTTCAGACAATGTGATGTCAGTTGTATCTCAATTAAAACAAAGAAAAGACACTGTGGCAAGTAGATGGAATAGGTATTTTAGAGTCGGGAGCAGTTTCCATTCCTTCATATCACAGCACCTTGAGACCTGCTCCATCTATGCTTGAAGCTGGCACCTGCAGCTGCTGCTGTCTCTTCTGGTACCTTAACTGGCTCCGATAATACAAAAAGGGCCTAGAGCCAAGAAGCCAAGTTGGGGATAGCAAAAGGGATGAAGAATGAGGTAGTAATGACTCAGAATCCCTTCACAAGGCACAGACCTGCTGTTCCTTCCATCCCCCATCTCCTAACTAAAAATTCTTTCATTAATCCATTCCACTTAGTATACAGATATATGTGGTGCCACATTTGCAAAAGACACTCTGCTGGATTCTGGCACTTGCCCTAAAAAGAGATTATAGGAAGCAAACAAACATTGCATGGAGGTTGGTGAGTGTAAGAGAGTCCCTGAGGGAAGTTTGACTGACAGGGAGGTCAGGGAAGGGCACTGGCGCTGAAATCTGGGCGGTGAGAACTTAACCTGCAATGCAAAGAGCTGGAGGAAGGACCTTAGGTTGAGGGAACAGCAAGAAGAGATCTCTGAGATAGGAAAGAGCCTTGCTGTGGAGAGACAGAAAGATGGCAGTGAGGCTGGAGTGCCTAGGAACTGACCAGGAGGGAAAAGGCTGAGCTTTGCAGGCAGGAGCAGAGCCCTCCTATTGTGTAGGTTGTGAGAGACCACTGAGGTTTTCATGGTAGGAGAGTAGCTTGATATAATTTATATACATGTTCAAAGACCATAATTTATATATATAATTTATATGCATGCTCAAAGACCACAGAGGCAGCCATAGGACAATGTATTGTGTTGTATCTGGAGGGGAGAGAATGGAGAGTGATTGCAGGAGATTGAGGAGTCCCTCCTTCAGCCTCTTCTGCAGTGTTGCAAAAACCACATTTTCTGGGGGAAGTCAGGGCTGCAGGGAGCATGTATTGATTTCATCCCCACCCGGAAGGTGCTTGATTTCTCTCGGTGGCCATTGTGTCTTTTGTGCTGCGGGTATGTTATTGTCATTGTTAATGACCACCCAGCAACACCTGGTGTCATCTGTATACTCTTATTTCCCCTTCATGTTGCTGCCACTTGTTGTCTTGCTGCTGCAAAGACTATCAGGGAACAAGGAGTGCTGGGGATTTTCCCTCATGATTAGAGAAATTTTACTTGGCAAGAACGTCCTAGAATCCAGGCCAGAGACCATTTGAAGGTCAGGGCATTACCAGAAGCCACATAGAACATAGCTTTCTGTGTTCTCTGACTCTTTGAGTGGCACCTTCTACTTTCCCCTGTTACAACCAATACACTGGAGTTACATCAGCAATTATCCTCACTTATTCCCATCCGGTTTTCAATCTGATGTACTGTGATTCTTTTTTTTTTTTTTTTTTTAATATATTTTATTGATTTTGTACAGAGAGGAAGGGAGAGAGATAAAGAGTTAGAAACATCGATGAGAGAGAGTCATCGATCAGCTGCCTCTTGCACACCCCCTACTGGGAATATGCCCGCAACCAAGGTACATGCCCTTGACCGGAATGTCCCCAAGCCGATGCTCTATCCATTGAGCCAAGCCGGTCTCGACTGATGTACTGTGATTCTAACCCTCTACTCTGTGGACTTGACTGTTATCCTTGATAATGACCATGTGTGGATGTTGTTTCTGGCTTTTGACCCTCAGCTTTTCCTACTGAACTCTGACCTCTCCTTCCCCATCTCTGCTGTTTAACTGGCCCCTGGTTCCCTGTGAGAAAGACTTGGAGACTGCCTGGGATGCATTCTCTGCCCAGTTGAGTCACCCCACCCCCAGAAATCCAACCACTCCTTTTCCCCTAGGAGTCTGAGTATGTCCTCGTGCAAACTGGACTCACAGCTGGCCTTGATATTCTAGAATTCCCAAGGCAGGCATGAAAAGTAGTTCTAAGCTGTGATCTTCATTTCACACATGTAAAAAGAATGTGTGAGGACCCATGGCCTGTGAAAGCAGCCTCATTTCTTCACAGTCACTTTTCAAATACCACTAATGGCTTTATGATTTCAGCTTGAACAAAAGCATACTCAAACAGCCATGGAAATATAATAGATGAGGGGGTAGCATCACCTCTGACTCATCAGCACAGCATCTGTATCTCGAATGACAAGGTCTCTGTTCTCCCTCTTGCTTTCTGGACATCCTGGCCTCAGAAGTGCTGAGATAGGAACAGACTGTTGTCTGAATTACACCTGCAAGCTTCTGCACTATCTGATAGAGTCTAACTAATAATAGAATTAAAGAGAAACAGCTTTAACAGAAGCAAGCATGACTGTCTTGCTCCTTACAAGGCTAGGAGCCAAGCCACTGAATGGATGATGGACCACTTCCCTGTGTGTAGGGAGAGAATGGAGATGATGACTCAGAGGATGGGTCTATCCTGTAGGATGCAAGAGGAAGCAGGGATTCCAAGGTCGCAGTGTTTTTTGTTTTGGTTGTTTTTTTGCTGTTTTTTGTTTGTTTGTTTGTTTTGTTTGCTTGTTTGTTTGTTTGTTTGTTTTTTCTAAGAAGAATTGAAGAAGAGTTAAGTATATACCCTAGTAATAGGAGGGAATAGGAGGGAACTGGGAATAGAAAGCCACAAGGGTAAAATTTTTAAAAATCCAAATTCCACCACAGAAGCACAAATGTTCTTTTGTGATGAGAGAATGGGTGTGTAATAAGTGTTTCAGTGTATTGACTATATATGATATTGTTAAATGTTTTGATGGCTCTGGAGGGCTCTGGCTCCTGCCTGCCAAGCTCAGGAGTCATTTTATTCTCTTCTTATTTGGGTCTCTGAGGTAACTGTGGTTGGCAGCATGCTGCATAGAGACAGTGTGGAGAGGGCACTGGGCTGAGAGCTGGAGAGCTGGATTCTGGGTCCTATGAGGACAAAAGGTCCTCATAGACCTCTGTACAGGGGCCTCCCTGGTAGAAGACAAAGACCCAGGGCCTGAGCAGTGGCCTGAGCAGTGAGTAAATCAACAGTCAGGGCTGGACTCACTTGAAGACCAGCCCCACACCTAACAGAGACAAACACTGGCAATGAGTGTGAATTATAGGAGATTTGACCTTCTTCATTCCATGGTAACCTCCTGTTTCTGATAGGACATGCCGTATTGGGGTACAGGCTTTTAGCCCCTTATTCTGTAGCCTGGTGGAAAGTGCAAAACGCTTAGTGGGCATGAAAAGTTGACATAAGTGGAGCCATTTTCAATAGGGACTTCCTTGCACATCTTACTCCTCAAACCTTAGGAATGTTTGAACTGAGCAAAATAACCTTTGGACAGGGCCAGAGCAGCATTGTATTGTTTGAAATATAATTAAAGAGAAACACATTGCTGCTTTGGCTCAGTCTGAAAAGCAGACATCCTTATCATCCAACTGAAAATTAAAGACATTCTTTAGAAGTGGCACCGCCATGTATAGCTAAAGAATAGCTGAGCTTATCTGCACCTTTCTCGACATGTTAACCCCAATAGAAATTCTTTCCTTTTATTCACGTAATTATTCCTTCTCTTTCTCATAAAATTTCCTATCTTCACCCCCTAATCGGAACACTATTTGGGTTTCTGCCTGAATCAGTGCTTTCTGAATAGCTGTCTTTTTTATCTCAAATAAATGCCTGTTGCCTCCTAGTTTGGCTTTTTATTGTTAGGTTAACATGGACCACTCCTGCCCACTATCACCAACTATGCTAATACAAACTAAGGCCCTTGGGTTCCCTTCTGAGAAGTATCATTTTTTTCCCCTGGCACTGGAGTGCAGACCTCTAGGCTAATTCTAAGGTTTCTGGAGTCACTATTGAATTAGAAGAAATTGTGCTATGAAAACTGCAGGTGAGATTTGGTATTAATGTAGAGGAGTTGGCATTCTACAAATAATAGTGGTAATTGTAAAATACTACTTGTAGCATTATGCATGGAAGTGTGTATAAATTCTACTGAAACTTGTTTTAGATTTCTCTTAAATTACAGTATGCTGCTAGAGCACAGAGGACTGGCTTAGGGCCTATCTGGAGATTGTGGAGAAGGGAGGTAGAAGTTTGATTAAGTCTAAGTTTTAAATTCAAAGACACTTGGGTTGAGAACTTAAACAGCTCTTTAGTTTCAACTCAACTTTAAGAGACACTCTGGTCCATAAACAGTTTTTTGAGTAGCTACAATATTGATTGACTCAATATTGCTAATGTATTTCCTATATGCCCTGTGCAGAAAAGAGGCAGGATTTCTATTATAGTAACTGGGCTGCCCAGAGTTAACCAAACCCACAGGTCTGACCCCTTCTGAATACCTGTGACCTAGGAATGACCCCCAGCCAGAAAGGTTGAAAAATTACTCTTACTTCATTATTAGATTCAGAGGCCTTAACAGACCACAGAATGAACAGCTAGCACCACGAATGGGACCAGACCTGGATCAGTCTTTGGAAGTGGGATGTATGCAAAGGACTCCTCACAGGCCAGCTACCCCATTTCTAGACACTCTGAGCAACACCTTGGGGATGGTTAGAGCAATAACACACATTCCTTGATTCCTTGATGTTAGAAGAACTGGTTTTGAGTAGTAACTTTATATTGTAACTAGCCATGGGACTAGCCGGAATAACTAGCTAAAGTAGCTGGGACCAAATCCTTCCACATACAGGAACTGAGTTCTGGCATTTGTAAAATGAAGGCATTGGACTCAGTTATGACTAATAAATGATAAACTTCAATTAATATTTATGAAAAGAAACATGAACTTTTAGGATGTAAGTCTAGGTCTGGTTCATCTGCTACTCCCTAAGGTATTTCCCCAATGATTCCAATAAGTCAACCTTGGAGTTATAAATAAAGATAGATAAAACTAGGATTTTAATAAGAAAACATTTGGGATTTTTCTTAATAAGAAACCTTTATAAAAAACTCAATTTTTTAAGGTTAGAATAAAATTTTAGTATTGAGTGAAAAAGTTTACATTATAAGAAAAGTTCTTTAAGGTAACATTTGACATTCCCTCACAATGATAGTTTTATGTAATATTGTAATTGACTTGCTGCCCATATACGGATTTAAGCTTACTCCTTTAGTAAGTAGGTTCAGTGGGGATACAATATTTTTTACTTATTTTTCAGCCCTAACCACACCAAATTCAGTATTCTACATATAGTCAGCATCCAATAAATATTTAATTATTGACTGAATAATGATGTGCATCAGGGAAGGACATTGCTACTAGTTTGGACATGCCCCTCTGATTAAATTCTATGTTTGCCTTGCTAGCTAATCAGACAGTAAATTAAGTGTAGTGCATTTGCTCTTCCCCCTAAAAGAAGGTCAGTGGATAAAAATGAGATCCAGCATGATCATATTGTTATCAGTGGGGAGCCTTCTGTATCCCCACCTGTTGCTGGTAGAAGTGGGATTCTAGAGGTGCTGCAAGAATAAGAATTTCCTGAGGCTTCCACAGGAGGATGAGGTATCATGGAAAGCTTTCTTGATGTGGTAACATTAAGGGAGTTCCCCGTAAGGTCCCATCTCCCTCCGTTTCACCATGGAAAATAATCTCATCCTACCTTCTGCAGAGCTACAGGTAAAGCCACTGCTCAGAGTCTTCGATCCATATCAAAGCATAGTCCAGTCCAGCATCTGGCTAGCTTAGCTTGTGTTCCCAGCTGTAGTCCATTGCATGTGAGGTGTGCATGGCCATGGACCATGTGGCTTGTAGGCTCTCGTGGGTATGGAGGTACGTGCAGGTCACAGAGCAAGCAAGTGCAAGGAAGCAGGAACAAAGCAAGAACAAGAGAGCAAGCACTCTGTCTTGGGATTATAACTAGGAGCTTTACCAATTAAGTCTTCACAATGTTGTGCACTTATAGTGACTCTACTCCCCTAGCCAATTATCTTTGTTCCCTAGGCTAGACTTGTTCTCCAGCACCTTCCCTACATCACTCTGACTTTACTGCTCATGTGCCTATCTTCCCCTTTGTTGGACCCCTTTCCCCAGGAATCTGCAGAGAGTGGATGGGTGGTTCCCTGGGGAGTGTGAAATTGTAGCTTCCTGGTGAAGCTGCCCACATGACCATGCTTATTGTACTGTTTGGCCTCCCCTCTGCTCTGTTCCTATTATTAATATTAACTAGCTAGTTACAATGGTAACAATATTAGAAGGATTTTTGGACATGTGTACTCCATCAGGGAGATGAAAGTCTAAGTGCCTTCCACATTTCCCCTGAGAACTTGTTCTTACAGTCCCAACATTTTTAGAGCAGCATCAATACACTCATTGTCAATTTCCAATTATGTTCTCAAAAGGTAACTTCTACATATTATATTAGTCAGGGTCCTCCAGAGAAATGGAACTTATAGGATGGGTATGCAAGAGAGAGATATTTATTTTTAAGGAATTGGCTCGCTGATTATGGGGGCTGGAAAATCTAAAATCGGAGGGGCAGACAGGTTGGTCAACCAGGAAAGAGTTGATGGTGTAGCTGAAGAATGAAGTCAGTGTGGAGGCCAGTTCCTTCTTCCTCATAACAAATAGTTTTTATGTTCATAGCTTTTTCTAATTTTAGAAAGAAAACATATTTTCTGGCTTTTCACTGTCTTCTCTCCCTGAATTCTACTTCCAATTATGTTTATTTCCTTTAAAACTGCTATTCATCAGTGCTTAGGATACATAGAAGGAAAACATGGTTTCTGACCCTCAAGGAGCTACAGTTTTAGAAGAGAAGACTATGCAGAAGACTGTTGCCAGGCTGTGTACTTGCTTTTCTGAGTTGCTTCTTTTTGCACAAGGATAATAGAAGAAGCAAAATGTCAGTAAGTAAGTTAACACATTGGTGGCGTTAGCACATGCAGGTCCTGCTTATTTTCTCTCTGTGGTACACATGTCCTCCTTGCATATAGTTAGAAATTTGATTTCCCCTGGAGCTGAGGATGAGGTCATATGACCTAAGAGGGTTAATTAATTCATCACCCAGCCCCATCTCCACAGCACACACTCAACTAAATAAATTTAGTTTCCCAGTAAAACTATTTGCCTATGGAAATGAAATTTGTCTCAATGGCTGTTTCTCTTTACTCTTGCTTGCAACTCTTTTTTTTTTTGGGGGGGGGGGGTTAATTCATTTTTTAAGATTCATTTTTTAATTACAGTTGGCATTTAACATTTTATTAGTTTCAGGTATACAGCATAGTAGTTAGACATTTATATAACTTATAAAGTGATCTAATATGTGTAGTACTCACCTGACACCATACATATTGTTAGCTATACTCCCTAAGCTGTATTGTACATCCCCATGACCATTTTGTAACTGCCAATTTTACTTAATCCCTTCACCTTTTTCCCTCAGTCCCAACCCCCCTCCCACCTGGCAGCTACAGTTTGTTCTCTGTGTCTATGAATTTGCTTCAGTTTTGTGTGTTCATATATTTTGCTTTTTGATTCCACATATAAGTGAAAATATATGGTATTTGTCTTTCTCTGTCCAACTCATTTTACTCAGCATAATACCCTGTAGGTCCTTCTATGTTATTCCAAATGGTAACATGTCATTCTTTTTTATGGCCAGGTAACATTTTATTGCATATATGTACTGTATATTCTTTATACAATCATCTATTGATGGTACTAGGTTCTTGGTGTTTTTTTTGTTGTTTTAATTTTTATTTTTTCAATTGCAGTTGACATTCAGTGTTATTTTATACTAGTTTTAGAGGTACAACATAGTGTTTAGACATTTGTGTAATTTATGAATTGATTCCCCCCAATGAGTCTAGTACCCACCTGGCACAGTACATAGTTATAGTACCAGAGGCCCAGTGCATGGATTCATGCACCAGTGGGGTCCCTCAGTCTGGCCTGTGGGAATCCGGCCTGCAGTGATCAAACCAAAACCAGCTTTCTGACATCCCCTGCAAGGAATCCTGGATTGTGAGAGGTGGTTCTTGGGTGACGCATCCTCGAACTGGACTCCCTCCTGTCTGGATAAGGCCTGCGGGGATCAAGTTAAAACTGGCTCTCAAACATCCCCCAAAGGGTCCCAGATTATGAGAAGGCACAGGCCAGGTTGAGAGAGCCCACTGGTGTACAAATCCCATGCATCAGGCCTCTAGGTTGCATATAAGATCTCTGGTTAATCTCTTCCAGCCCATCCTCCTCCCCCCTTACCTCTGAGATTCATCAGTCTGTTCCATGTTTTCATGCCTGTGCACTGAGCATCTGCCACCTAGTGGTCAGTGTGTGTGTCATAGCTACTGGTCAAACAGTCACTTGGGCTTTTACATATATAGATTATTGATTATATTCCCTATCCTGTACTCTACATCCCCATAACTGTTTTTGCAACTGCCAATTTGTACTTCTTAACTCCCTTTACATTTTTCACCCAGCTCTCCAACCACTCTCCCTTTTGTTAATCATCAGTGTTTTCTGTATCTATTTCTGTTTTGTTTATTTATTGTTCTTTAGATTCCACATATAAATGAAATAATATGGTATTTGTCTTTCTCTGACTTATTTCACTTAGCATTGCTTGCAATTTTACATTTCACTTACTACTGTATGTTAATTAAGTTCCATATTTTTTTATGTATATAAAAGCTTAATATGCAAATTGTCCCCTCGGGAATTCAACCTGGAGACAGGGAGTTCAGTTGCTTGCTATGACATGTGCTGACCACCAGAGGCAACACAGAACAAAGGAAGGCCCCGGCCGGCAGCCAGCAGCCAGCAGCCAGTAGGGACCCTACCCATACATGAATTTCGTGCACTGGGCCTCTAGTGTTAAAATACACATAACATAAATTAGCCATTTTAACCATTTTTAACTATATGGTTCAGTGGTATTAAATAGATTCACATTGTTGTGCAGCCATTGCCACCCCCATCCCCATATCTCTTTTCATCTTGTAAATCTGAAACTATACCTATTAAGTGATAAATTTCCCAGCCTCCAGCCCCTGGAAAGCACCATTATGCTTTATGTCTTTAAGATTTTGGCCACTTTAAGTATATCATGTAAGTGGAGTCATACAGTATTCATCTTTTTGTTTCTGGAAATAAGCTCCAGATTTAGACTTTACGACTACATCTGTGGTTGATTGAGCTTTGTCTGGTGATGGAGTGGACAATGTGCAGGTCTATGTCACTGAGGTCAAGAAAAAACCCTCCCTTCTCACTGTAGCACTGGGGTGAATCAGAGCCACAAGGTGTTAAGCCCAGACTTTTGACTCAGTGTTTATCTTCTGGGCACTGCTAAGAAGCCACTGTCAACAAGAAGTGCATTCTAGGAACAGGCATGCTAGCAAAAATACCTTCTGAAATTATGAGCATCTGACAGTGGACTGATAGGCCTTCCTTCCCAGTATTGGCATCAGTAGTAGGGAAGTGATATCAGGAGTCAGGGGGTGGGAGTGGGGGTGGCATAGATGGGTTCATTGACAGAGACCATGGAATGGAACTTTAAAAAATGTCCAGTTTTAGCTTGGCCGATGTGGCTCGATGGTTGAACATTGGCACATTCCTGGGCTATGGGCTCAATCCCCAGTAGGAGGGATGCAGACAGCAGCTAATCAATGATTTTTTTTTTTTTTTGTCATCATTGATGTTTCTCTCACTCTCCCTTCCTCTCTGAAATAAAAGAAAAGCACAAAACATATTTTTTTAAATGTCCAGTTCTAGAAATAGATAACACCTTTTGTTTTCTAGTCCTGTTGTCTAGACCTAGTAAGGGAGTAAAGAAAGCTATCATCAGTTTTACCTCTTCCAGATCTGAGAGAGCCCTTCCCTGCTTCAACTCAAAAGCCTCCCACCACTTCTATTCTCATATTTTTCTTTGCTCCGAGGCATATGCCTCATTCATTGTCTCTGGCCAAGACACAAAGGTTGAGAAATCCTGCATTCTGCTCAGTGTGGAAAGCTCTGGGTTTTGGATGGCGCCAGACATGTCTGTAATTGCTTTCTGAAGTATTGGGGGAGGCAAACAGAACCTAAGTTTCTCAATTATCCTCATCACTTGCTTAAAATTCCAGTGTACTATTAGATGCTAGAATGGTTCAGAGTGAAAATTCCAAGGGAAATGGGATTATTAAAAAACAGAGCCTGAGGCATATACGATTTAGTAAAACTACAAAACAGCCCCAGATTCTGCATGTAGCGGGGAAAAGGTTGTTATAAGACATGTTCTGGCTTTTTAAAATGGTCTTCACACATTCTTTATGTATTCTGAAATTCAATGTTTTATTGCATGCAGATGACTTCTGCACATTAACCATCAGTTTGAAATATGACTCTAGGGCAAATCCTCTGTGCTGCTCTTCCTATGTTTTGTTCTCCCAGTTCCTCAGAGGAATTACATTAGCTCCAGTCTTTAAAAAATCACTAAAATAAAGAAATTGCCATCCCTTCTGTTTTAAGCTAAGCAAATAAGAAATGCATAATCAGTTCCATCTCTCCCCATAGCACAGCTCCTGGGAATTGTAATTAGAAGGATGCTTCAGGTGCCTTTCATCAGAGCAAGGGACTTGGTGGGATGATGCCAGTGTTCGCCAGCATTGGTCTGAACAGCCAAATGCATCTGTCCAAGGCAGGGTGAATCTGGGCACTTGATGTGGAATGAGCTGCTATGCCCCCACCTCTTCTGCCAGAGCAGGACGGGTGCCACCCTATGCAGTTTTAAGATAAAATAATATTGTTGTGCAAAACAATTTTGTTTTAGGGGTTTTGTATTCATATACCTAGATACCCTCTTAGCCTTTTTCCTCTTACTTCCCACCTAACTGTTTGCCAGACCATGCTACATTTGCTGTCTTCACTTCCTTTCTTCTCATTCTCTCCTTTACTACAGTCTTGCTCCAGTCCTAAATTCACTCTTCTGCGAGTGTTTGTATCAGAATCTCCATGACCATCATCCTGTTGTTAAATCCAATGGACTCTTTTGATAGGAATCTGACCAAACTTCCTAGTAGCATTTATCACCATTGACTCCTCTGCTTTGCCCTTTGTGCTTGGACACCACACATATGACTATCAGGCCTCTCACTCTGAGGATTCTTTGCAGGTTTTTCTTGGATTTCCAACCCTTTAGCATTGCTATTAGCTGGGAAACATGTCCTAGGACACTACTCTCGCCGCTTTATAATACTTCCTGGGAGATCTTATTTACTAATTTTCTTTCATAAAACTGCTGTTTCTTTTATAATTTGATTTCTATTTTTTTTAAAAAAGGTGCATTATTTAATGACCGCATGTGTCACCATAGTATTTTCCCACCAAATTCGGCCACTTTCTGGGTAGTTAAGAAGTAGCACATACTAAATAAGAAAATGAATTTTTTCTTAGCTTGTTAAAATTATGTACATTTGTAATCTTGTAGATTATTTCTATTGCATCTATATTGACAGATACTTTCTTTCAACTCTGAAATGTTGTGATAATGTCAGTTGTTAATCATATTGCTGTTCCCCTGTCTGGAACATGACATTTTTCTTTTGTTGCTTTCAAGATTTTCCTTTCATTTTTGGCTTTCAGCAGTTTGTACTGTGGCTGAGTGTATTTTTCTTAGGTACAGTAGTGTCTGGGATCCACACAGCACATTGTTGGCCACAGGAATTTATGGAAACTCATATAGCATATCCTTGGGTCCCCCAAATCACTGTGACCGATTTTTTTCTCTCTCTCATTTTTTTATTAAGGTATATATGTGTACATATCCTACCTTTTCTCCCTTACCCCACTCCCGTACATGCCTTCACCCCCCCACCAAGGTTTTGCATCCATTGGTTATGCTTATATGCATGCATACAAGTCCTTCGGTTGATCTCTTATCTCCCTAACCTTCCTGCTGTAATTTGACAGTCTGTTTGATGCTTTACTGCCTCTGTATCTATTTTTTTTTTGTATATCCGTTTATAATGTTCTTTATTATTCACAGATGAGTGAGATCATGTGGTATTTTTCTTTCATTGACTGGCTATTTTGACTTAGCATAATGTTCTCCAGTTCCGTTCAGGTTGCTGCAAATGGTAAGAATTCCTTCTTGTGACTGCTTATTTTCAAGTTAGTTTGTCTGTTTGAGAGGTCAACTTAGAGGGGACTTTAGTGATATTGGTAATAATCTATTTCTTTAGCTGGGTGGTAGATACACAGGTTTTTATATGATTATTTTACTTGAAAACCTAGTGATATATAACATAATTTTTGTATATATAAAATATTTCACAATATAAAGAAATGAAAATAATAAAAGAGAAACACAGATTAAAACTAAGGTGAGATTTCATTTTCAACCATTAGATGAGCAAAGATTAATTAATTGACCATATTCAATGATGGTGAGAAAGTGAAAAAGCAGGCATGTAAATTGGTATAATCTTTAAGGAGTGTACTTTGAAATACTTTATCAAAAGTATGTTCCCTTTGTCCTTACAGTTTTCCTTTATGAATATCTTCTATAGATATACCTATACAGAGACTAATATGTACAAGGATGTTCATTGAAGCTTTGTTCATAATAACAAAACATTGGAAACATTCAAAGGCACAAGAAAAAATGAATTGATTAAATTGAACAGTGATAAAGGTCTTAAAAAAGACTCAGATAGCTCTTTATCTACTGATAAGGAATGATTGCCACCATGCTAAGTGAAAATGTAAGGAAGAGAAAGAAGGAGGGCAGGGAAAATCCCAAAAGGAAATGAATGGTGCTCTCAAAGTAGCAAATGGCTGAGCATAGCTGAATTCAAAACCAAGTTTAAGGGTCTAAACAGGGATCTGTAAGTTTACTTACATTATTGAAAAAGTTTACCCTGCATCTTAAAGAAGATGGAGAATGCCTAGAACATTGTACAGAGGAGAATGGTTGGGTCAAGATTACCATAACTCCACATGGAGGCCAATTTGGAAGAAATGACAGACTCAGGTCCGAGAGGAACAGGAAGAAGAAAGGCCAGATGCACTGAGCAATTGCATATGGGGAGTGAGGGACAGGACGTGTTTAGGATGTCTCGTGGAGGCCAAAGTCACTGAGTGTTTGCACCATTCACAGAGAAGTGGAATTCAGATTGTTTGTCATGATGCTATAGAGTGGTACAAAGTAAATGTGATAGATTTGGCCTCTCACTTTTAATACAGAAAAGCTCTGGTAATGCTCTAAAATTTGAAGAGGCACAATTTTAGTCAATTTTACTGTATTTGTCAATATTTTTCTAATAACAAGTTAATATACCACAAGGAAGACTAGAGATGAGATAATTATATAAAGGCAAGGGTAGTGATTTATACATAATAGAATCAATTTGAGGAAGATCCCAATTCATGGCACTCTTCATTAAGATGCCCGAGAGGGAACACAGCCAAATAATAAACTTAAGATACCAACTAATATGCTAAGAAGGAAACAACTGGAGAATTCTGTTAGTACTTAAAAATAATGTTAAGAAACTGTGAGTACAGAGTCTAAGGGCAAATTTAAAGAAAGGCAAAAATACAATTGAAGCCTATAGTTAATTTCAGAGAGAAACGGAGAGAAATCCTTGCTGTCTTTGCTATCCCACAAGCTCTGATTTACCATTTAGAATGCCTACTATGCAATTCTTCTGTTTCTTTTTGCTCCCAAGATAGAGGGAAATTTACCCATGCCTTCTATTAAAGTGGCAGTCATAGTTGGTTTTTAATGTTTCATAGGAATATAATGTTTAGAACAAGGGGTGTGTTAGATTGCTCCTCTCCATACCCTAGTCACTATAAACATCCTCACATAGTGGATGGAGGAAATGCGCAGAATCAGAGGCTGGGATGGAGAAAGACCATGGAAGCAGGAGAGGCTGCAGAAGCAGCCTGAAGGAAGATATATCTCAGGCCTTAAAATAATAGCACAACCTTTAGGAAAAGCTCCGTAAGTCAGAATGGGAATTTGTTAGGGTGGATGCTACAAGATACACCCAGCTCAAGCTGCAGCCGTGACAGATGGTGTTGTTTAAAGAATGGGGACCAGGGGATAATTGTTCTAGCAGAAATGTTCACCCCAAGAACATCAGTCACTTAGGGTATATGTAGAGAGGATATAAGCAGAAGACATAGGACTAGAAAATTCTTGGCGATTCTAAGAGCTCTTATTTTTCAACCTGATTAAATCAGGACTTAAAAATTCCTACCTTTCAGAGTCTGATGTGACTTTATTTAAATTTTTAATATACTTTTATTGATTTTAGAGAGGAAAGAAGAGGGAGACAGAAACATCAATGATGAGAGAGAATCATTGATCAGCTATCTCCTGCACATCCCACACAGGGTATTGAGCCTGCAACCCGGGCATCTGCCCTGACTAGGAATCAAACTGTTACCTCCTGTTTCATAGGTCAATGCTTGACCACTGAGCCATGATGGCCAGGCTGTCTGATGTGGCTTTAAATGAAGAATTTTTCAAATGTTTATAAAATGATAAAAAAAATAATGCCTTTAAAATTCCAATCAGTTCAATATATATATATTTTTTTAAAAAACTAAGTACCATAAATATATGGGTAAAATATGATTTGGGGCTATTGTTTTGATGATCATACACACACACACACACTTTCTACAACATGTCTTATTTTAGTGATAATTATAAGATATTATAAGAAGAGGGGAAATCTTGAACACTTCAACAGCATTAATCCATCTTTGCATTGCTACTCACAAAAGCCATCAGATTATAGATTTATAGAAAAGGGGGGCATAAATAACTGAACACCTAAAATTCCAAGTCAAATAGTCAAGTAGTAGAGTCTCTGCTAAGGTTGGCATAATGCAGAGGTCTCCTTGCTGGTTTTCAGCCAGGGTTACTCAGCAGACTTCCCCGTGTGTGTTCCAGCCTCATCCCAGACCTACTTAGCATGCATGCATTTCTCTGCAGTTAATGAAGCTGAGCATCTCTTCATAGGGTTATCTCCTTTGAATTGACAATCTCTATCATTTTTCCTTTTTATTCTTTTTGATTTATGGCATCTCTTGGTTTATTAGCATCATGAAACAATTCTGTTACATATTGCTTGCAAATATTTTTTTTTTCATTCTCTCATTTAATTTTTGTTGTGTTTAGGAAAAACATTAAGTTTAAAATCACCAAGCCTAATTGTCATTTTATACAGTGAACATGCTCTTCAGACCCCTGATTAGAGCATTTCTTACAGTTGGCAAAGCTGTTTCAACTGAATGAAAATGACAGAATTGATCACTTAAGATATTTTAACATTTCAATGGAGTGGGTTCATTGTTAAAATTTACATATATGTATGTGTATGTGTATATTTATATGTATATGTATATGTATAATATATGTATATGTATATGTATAATTTATTTCAGAAAGGAAAGGAGAGATAGGAACATCAATTATGAGACAGAATTATGGATTGGCTGCCTCCTGCATGCCCCCTATTGAGGATCGAGCCTGTAACCAGGTATGTGCCCTTGACTAGAATCAAACCTGGGACCTTTCAGTCTGCAGGCCAATGCTCTACCCACTGAACAAAATTAGCTAGGATCACCATTAAAATTCTTGAACATTAGTATTTGATAAAATATTAAAAATTTCTCAATGTAAATTAAAATGGAGACTTCTTTAGATACACATTATTTTCAGCACATTTTATACATAGTCTATCTTTTCTTTCTTTTGAGAATAGAAGAATAAAATGTCAAATATCTCCTCCAGTTCTATTGGCTTTTTAACTAGCTAAGAAGGAAAAAATAAATCATCATTCTCTTTTCCAGAATTGATTTTCAGATTGTTCCATGCCGCCTCTTGGATCCTTTATCTAGCTAGACAACACTCCCTCAGACTTTTCTCTTTGTTTTGCTAATCATGATGGGGAAGAAGGGGTGGGGGTACTTTGAATCTCAAAGTGAATGAGAGAAAATAATAGTTTTACTCACTAACATACCATTTTTCTCTTATTCTCCTTTTAAACGGGTATGATTTTTTTCTGATCTTTTTCTGTTCCCTTCGTCCAAGTAGTTATCTATTTGTGTAATAAAAAAAAGTGAGTTCTAATATATATTTTTAAATGTATTGAGTTCTTCCTATGTGCCTTGAGCTAGGTACACAGAGATAAATAAGATATGTCTTTGCTCCTAAAATCAGAGTGCTGGCAGAGAATATAGACGCTGTGACTGAGGGCTTAATTGTTGCAACAATACCCATTCCCTAGTCATCGGAACCTTTAAATAGTTACCTACACCACAAAGGGACATATGTATCCACTAAATGCAAGTCATTTCAGATTAAGGGTAGAATGGAGGCATAAGCCAAGTGCTTTGGGTCCTCAGTATTGGCCATGGCCCAGCTGGTGAAAAAGTACCACAAAGGAGAAGGGAGGCCTGCAAATTGTCTTTGAAGTATTAGGATTTGGTCATCACAGGAGGAAAAGGATATTTCAGACAAAGGGACAAACACCCATCTCACTTATCTGTGGAGTCTAAAGAACAAAATAAACTGATGAACAAAATAGATCTATGGACATGGATCCATGGAACAGACTGAGGAATCTCAGAGGGAAGGGGGTGGGGAGAGAAGAGATTAACCAGAGAATTTAAATGGATACAGGCATAGCCCAAGAACACAGACAATAGTGAGTTAAAGGTCTAGAGTTGGGTGGTGTAAAAATGGGGGATATCTGTAATACTGTCAATAATAACAACAACAAAAAACAAGATACTGCCCTAACCGGTTTGGCTCAGTGGATAGAGCATTGGCCGGCGGACTAAAAGGTCCCAGGTTCAATTCTGGTCCAGGGCACATCCCCAGTAGGAGGTATGCAGAAGGCAGCTGATTGATGTTTCTCATCAATGTTTCTAACTCTCTATCCTTCTCCCTTCCTCTCTGTAAAAAATTAATAAAACATATTTTTTTAAAAGATACTATTTTCTACCCAATATTATCAAAAGAAGACTGACAATACTCAAGTGTTGATAAGAACATCAAGCAATGGAAACTCTTATGCACACTGGTGAGAGTTTATAGTGAATTGGTTCAAACACCATGGGAAAATAATTGGTTGGCTATGATATATTATTTTTGAATGTTTACATTTCTGCAACCCAGCAATTTCATTTTGTGGTATAGGTCCTAGAAAAATACTGTCGCATGTGCACCCGAAGCCATATATAGGAGCATTCGTTGCAATGCTGCTGAAATGGTAAAAAAATATATAAATAGATAGAAACTAATTAATTGACTATAGATAAGATAGTGGTTAAATATGTTGTGATATGTTCACACAAATATTAAACAACTATAAAAGTAAATGAATGTTTATAAATTATAATGTAATAGCATATCAAGTTGCAAAGAATTATAAAACAAATTTGATAAAGCTTAAAAAACCTAAGTAATAAATTCTTGGAAACACATTTAGATATTTTTAGGAACACGATATGGTAAGACATATGGATTAATTATAATATTGAATAAAAATAGCAAGTTGCAAAAATGAGTATGACACCATTTTTATAAAGTCCTAAGATAAGCAAGACTGTGTATTGTTTAGAGATACATAGGTATATATGTGGTCTTACATGTAAAATTACATATAAAAGCCAATAGCAAAGTGACACAGTAAACACAAAATTCAAGATGAAATATCCCTGGCAGAAAATAGGGAGTTAGGATGGTAGAGGTTTACACAGGAAGGTTCAACAGAATGGGTTATGTTTGATCATTCTCTGTGTAAAGTGTTCATCTTATCACATTTTTACTCATAAGTATATTGCATGTATTCTTTTGTAGTATTAAATATTACATCAACAATTTTATCAAACTACCCAAAATTAGTTTTGCTAAGATGGCTGTTCTTCAGCACCTCCTTCCTTGAATGCTTTTTCTGTACCACTGACCTTGAATGAGGGTCACAGGCCTGGAAGAAGAAAGGGTGTTGTGAGATGATATATATACAAGTGCTGTCTGAGCTTAGCTCAAAACTGATCTTCCTAGACTGGATGTCAAAAAATTATTATAAAATGACAGAGCCAATTCTCTATTACTCTGTTGGGTCATACTTCAATTTGGCGGCTCATTTTTCAGCATAAGACCTATCTGTACAATATCCTGCTCAAGAGAGGATGTGGATGCATATTAGCATGACCACAGGACACAGACATCGGGGCAATGGGGACACAGACACTGTCAGGGGGGTGTTAATCAGGGGAAAAAGGAGACATGTAAGACTTTAAACAATAAAGAGAGAGAGAAAGAGAATATGGGCTTTAAGTAGTTCTTGGCTGTCAAGTGCCTTCTTTTCCCATCCCCCTAAAATTGAAAGTCACATTTACCTATTTTAAAGGAAGGGTGAGAAAAGTTCCTTCGTTTAAATTATTCTTTTTATTTTCAATATATAGTTTAAACACACAATGAAGGTTTGTTACCAAATATGTTGGAGGAGTGGGGAGTAACAGTTGTTAAATCCATTTCTGTTAAGTCATTTTATTCTTAGATTCAGAGCAAGTGAAGCAAAAATCTAACTATACCACTCCAGTTCTTATCCCAGTACCTCTCATCTCAGAACCATCCCATCTTCTAGGTTTCCGGCAAGCAAAATATCTTTCTGATCTCATCCCTTCCTACCTACTCCCATCACTTCTGATTCCCAAACTCTAGTCTAGAGGTGTCGAACTCAATCAGAGAAGGGGCCAAAATCTAAAATCCAGCCTAAATCGCGGGCCGAATGGTTTACTGAACAGTCATAAACTGTCATTGTGATGGAAACGCAGCGGAGTGCAGTGATGACAGCGCGGTCCGGGCCACATTGCAAGGCCTGGCGGGACAGATTTGGCCCGCGGGCCTTGTGTTTGACACATGTGCTCTAGTCCTTCCCTATCACCTACCTATCTTTTTGCTACTGTCAGGGCTGTGAGAGGTTTGGGGGACTGAAGTGGGTAGAAGGCACCAGGGACCAGGGAGGAATAGGGGACTGGGCTGGGGAAGGAGTTTAATGTATTATAGGAAGGAACAGGAATTGAAACCACATTGCAGGTTGTGAAGTAGATACTAAGGCCTATGTTTTGAGTTTGCACAGCTCTAAGCCAAACCCTCAGCCTGCCATTTGTTAGTTGGGTGACTATTGACAAATTGCTAAAGCCAGAGCCTCCGCTTCTTTATCTGTAAAAATGGTTAATAACACCTACATCCTAGTGTGGTTGCAAGGACTCAATTGTGTTTATAAATTGCAAATACTCAGTATACAATCAAACATATTGAAATTATAGAGGTTCTTTCTAGACTTGTTGATAGAGATGTAGATTTGACTCATTACAGGTAGACCTACTTGCTCATCCTTGAATGCAGATTTCTTGACATTCCTTTTCACTGTTGAATCTATTTCCTGAGCCATTACAGCCACTGAACCAAAAGCGGGCACAAGAGTTGACCTGTTGGTCATAATACCATCGAACCACATACTCAGCACAGTTTCCAGGATTTAGGTCTTCCAAACACCTAGGGTCTAGGTTGAAAAAAGGACAATGTGTTAGTATAGGCTTTTCTTTCACTGAAAAGATAAAAAAGAAACGTTTCATAAACTTGATTCTTCATGCACACTAACACACCAACTCAGAAAATATTGTTCTAAGTTAAAGAACGGTTCCCTGATACCCAAAACATTTCCTCCACCACTCACCCAAAACTCCGCCATTAAATATTCATTCATTTGAAAACATACATTTTTTAATCTTCATGAAATCCCATTAAAAATTCATATTGATATTTCCCCGAAAGCACACTATTCTTGTGAGAATTAGTAGACAGGAGAAAAATAGGACTTCCTAATTTACTTTGGAATCGATTTAAAGTCAAATTAATATTTGGAATGAAGATGATTTTGGCTTTCTAAACTCATTCCCTTCCAGTTTGTTCATAAAAAGTACCACTGCAATCTTGTGTCATTGTGCTACAAAAAAAAAAAAAAAGATTCCTTTAAATTACAAAAAAAGTAGAACAAAAGGCTCTCTTTATGCCATAATTTTCTTTTATAAATAGAAGCACTTGCAGTATAATGACCTTTTATGTCAGTTTATAAATAAATTTCAGAAACATGTCCACTGTCAAAAGCAAAACTACAACCATAAATTCTTTGTTAAATCTCTTTTTATGTCATGGTATGCGTTAGTGCCATGATTCATATTTCCTAACCAAGGAAGTGATTCCAAGGCCATAAGACCAACAAAGTATTTGCTGTCTGTTTTCTGTGTTCTGTGAAATGGTTTATATGTCATAAGTTTCATTTATCAATATCAAAGCCACCCTCTCCCCATCTCCCATAATAATTTCCCTAGAGCAGTGGTTCTCAAGCTTTTTAATGCCGTGACCCACAGGTTGAGAACCGCTGCTGAAGAGCCTAAGACCATTGGAAAATGCAGATATTTACATTACGATTCATAACAGTAGCAAAATTACAGTTATGAAGTAGCAATGAAAATAATTTTATGGTTGGGAGTCACCACAACATGAAGAACTGTATTAAAGGGTCATGGCATTAAAAAGCTTAAGAACCATTGCCCTAAAGTTGGAGTATGTCTCAAGTGATTTACTTTCTATAATAAAACAAAATGAATGCTCTGAACCAATTGGAAAGGAACAATGGATTTTTACCACTTTGCTCTTCAAAACAATAAATAATATTATGTAACTTCTTTTCAAGGCAATCTTTGCTTCTTTTAAGCAAGAATATTGTCTCTCTGACATGTTCTTCACAATCTGTGTATCTAATGATTAATTTCCAAAGATAGTAATACTGTAGAAAATATGTTGATGAATCTAGATTCTAGTTTTTTTTCTTTCTTCTACAAACTAAAGGTCAAAACTCAAATGTCTATATGTGTGAAGGCCATGTGTAAGATAATAGGGAGTGCTAGGGATTGTGGCAAACACAAAAGTACAACCCTATGTAAAAGTATTCAAATTAAAAATAATATCAGCTCTGGTCTATGTTGTTCAATGGTTAGAGCATTGGCCCATACACCAAAGGTTCGCATGCAGGTTTGATTCCTGATCAAGGACACATACCTGAATTGCAGATTCAATCTCCAGCCCCAATCAGAGTGGATGCAGGAGGCAACCAAGCCATGAGTTTCTCACACTGATGTTTCTTTCTCTCTTTCTCCCCCCCTCTTCTTCTCTCCCTTCCACTCTCTAAAAATCAATGGAAAAAATATCCTTGGGTGAGCATTAACAAAGACAAAATAAAATAAATAAGAAATAATAATAACAAACACTAAAGAGTTTTAAATTTTTTTGACAAATTTTCAAAATTTGTCAGCCAGTTTTCTAATTTTATCCTAATAAAAGAATAATATGCAAATTGACCATCACTCCAACACACAAGATGGCTACCCCCATGTGGACACAAGATGGCCACCACAAGATGGCCAGCAGGGGAGGGCACTTGGTAGGGACCATGTCTGCAAGAGAGGGCAGTTGTGGGTGATCAGGCCAGCTGGGGAGGGCAGTTGGGAGGGATCAGGCCTGCAAGGGAGGGCAGTTGGGGGTGACAAGCCTGCAGAGGAGGGAAGTTAGGGAGGACCAGGCCTCCAGGGAAGAGCAGTTGGGGGGTGGGGGGGAGCCCTTGAGGGGAGGATAGTTAGGGGTGACCAGGCCTACAAGGGAGGGCAGTTAGCGGGGGGAACCAGGCCTGCAGGGGAAGGCAGTTAGGGGCAAATCGACTGGCAGGGGAGCAGTTAGGCATCAATCAGGTTGGTAGGAAATGATCAGGGTGGCAGGCAGAAGAGGCTAGGGGCAATCAGGAAGGCAGGCAGGCGAGCAATTGGGAGCCAGCAGTCCTGGATTGTGAGAGGGATGTCCCAGACTGGAGAGGGTGCAGGCTGGGCTGAGGGAAACACCCCAATCCCGTGCACAAATTTCTTGCACTAAGCCTCTAGTATATAATTAAATGAAATTATCTTCTGTTCCCCCTGTTTATAATCAAAATACATTCTCTCTAAATGATATTTTAGAGACCATCTTCTCTGTGCCTTCTTCACATTTTAGATGCAGCAGCTGATTGGCAGGTATCTCTTACCTTTGTGCACCAGCTTTCCCCTCTGTAAGTTCAAATTGGGGCTTGGAGTTCTACTATCTAGACCCACAGTCCCATCCTCAAAGGGGCTGCGCAGTGGCCCCTGGATGGTGGCAGCTTCAGATGAAGGTGTGGTGGTCAGGCTGTCAGCCCAGGTAGGCTCTGGAGGCTCATCCCCTTTGTCCTGGGCTCCGAGGATACTGACCTACACAAGAAGTTCACATTTTTGTTTCTGGTGATATCAAGTCAAAAAAGTGAGTTTGCTTTTGGGAATATTTAAGGAAAAGTGCAGCATGCTGCTTCTCCCCAACTCTCCAATATTGATTCTTTCAATGAAACCCAAGAGATGGCCCCTCTTCTATGTCATGCATCCCTGAATACTGGAAAAATTATGTATTTTTCCTACCACATATATATAATGGGGGAAACACTAATCAGTTCTATTATTGGTATAAACATATATTTGCAATGATTTAAGTAGTACCAGGTCAATCATAGCAGATATTTCCATTGGGATTGATCTAGTCATCGGTCCTATGAAATAGGCACTCAAGTCAAACACAGTGGTAGATTTTCACTAGCCCCAAACTTTTGTACAACTTTTGGGACAGATGGAGGTAAAACTGGTTCTTTCAGACTGATCTGGTGTGTACATATGACAATATGAATGAGAACTTTTGTTATAATAATAGAGCTATTGAATGTTAAGGTTAGAGCAACATTTTCTCAGTACTACATTGTCTAGAGGGGAATCTAAAGCTCCAAATGAGTAAGGAACTGCCCCCAAATTATTGTTAAGCTAGTGGCAAAATCTGAGACGTACCTGTTTCAGGAAAGAAATACTGTTGGGTTTTTGTTTGTTTGCACATATTTCATTTTAAGCGCGCGCGCGCGCGCGCGTGCACGCACACACACACACACACACACACACACACACACACGGAAAAAAAGAGTAAGTTGCCTGAGGAGCAGTTTATCAAACATAAAAGTGTCACTGGACATGAGGCTACACTTCAGATACACTATCTGTCAGGTGAGAATATTCCTTTGAAGAAGTGCATGGGGCAGCATGGTTTTCTTAAAGGAATGAACTCAGCCTTTAAATCATTACCATAGTCAAGCCTCACGGCCCCCTAAGTTATTCTTTACTCCTTACGCTTTTAGGAGTGTGTGTTTTCTTTCTCAATCACATCACCATTTGGGAGTGATGACCACCAGAACATCACATCTCAGGATCTTAGAACCAGTGAAATTCATTTATTTTTCATAAATGAGGATAATTATATTTTTTGGCTCTGTGAAATTCAGATTATTTCAACAAAAACATACTTGCTATGGTTTGCCATTTTGTCATTTTCTTCCTTATTACAAAAGCAAACATGTTCATGGAAGGGATTTTAGAAAATCTGAACAAACAACAAAAAGGAAAGAGAAATCACAAGTGAGTGATTCCGCCTCCCAGAAATAATCATTGTTGATATTCTGGTGTATATTTCCCCAGTCTTTTTCCTATGTGCACATATATATTTTAAACAAAATATACTGTGTGTTTGGTTTTCTGTGTTTTTTAAATTTTAATATATTCTGGTTCCATATATTTTCCTCCAACTATATACCACTTTAAATACAGAATTATAACGGCCTTTTAAAAACATTTAATTTGTTCTTTTTCTATTAGAAAGCTCATGGCTGATTGCTGGTTTAAGAACACTTATATTTGAGCTTCTGAGATAAAGTCCTCTTCAAAAAAGTTTTACCAACTTGCCCTCTCACTGCTGAGTGTCTTTTCTTGAGCTATCACCATTTATTAGATGTTATGGTTGAGAAAAAGAGATAATTGAGATAATTACCGATTTATAGGTAAATTTTTCAGCTGATCCATGGTACTGCCACGGATCTGTGTCCTCCACACTTTGGTAATGTTATAAGCTTGGCTTCCACGATTCCCAGCACATCTTGCTGTAACCTTTCTTTCATCCCTTCCTCTTCTTCATTCTGCATCTCCCACCATGGACCCCACCTGCAGAACCTGTCCCAGTAACCCAGTCCGTACTAACGGTCCTCTTCCAGATGGTGCGCAATACCTTCTAGTGTTCCATACTTGGCCTTGATCATATGCTGTCACATCATTTCCTGTTTCACCTGTGTAAATACCACTTTCCTAAGAGAAATTAAACCATGGGACGTTTATCTTTCCTTTCTTCTACCTTCCTTTTCTTCTTTTATTTTTTTTAAGTTTTCATAGCATAGATGAGCAAATACGATAGTGGCTGCTGAATAAATTCAGAATGGGAGAGGGAGAGGGAAAGAAAGGGGGGATGGGCGCTTTGGATTAATTATTTAATTCTTGTAGGCTTTAACATCATCATTTGAAAATCAGAAAAGCTTAGACCCTAACATAACTTTGAGTTCTAAAAGTGGAATTTAAACAGCCCCAAACTTTACTTTCAAAATACACACCAAATTGGTGTTAGTGGTTCCCCTGGAGACAGGAGGAGGAGAAAGAGACTCTTAAAACAAGCAAGGACCTTAACTTTATGTGCAGCAAGAATGAGTGAGTAAATGGAAACCATGGTTACATATTGGTGGTGGGAACTCAGATGTTTGTTATACGTGTTCTCTGTTCTTTTTATAAACCTTAAACCTAAAAACAAAAGCCTGCCTACCAGCTCCCTCACACTGGCTTGCCTTGAGGAGACAAATGGTGTCAGCACAGGAAGAAGACACAGAGGAGAAGCTTAAGGGCACGTGATGGGCCAACACCTGGAGTCCAGGGCTGCTCCGTGCAGCTGCCCAGGCAGATGTGCTATGGCCAGTCCCTTTCGCTGTTAGGGCAGATCTTTAAGGGGAGGGAAACAGATTTGGAGCAGCATCCTAGGAACATGAATGTATGCCCTAAAGCAGGATTACTAACAATTCCAAAAGGCCATCTGGTCTCTGATTTCCAAACATTTCTCTCATAATTCATTACACAGAATTTTGCATTTATCACAGACAAGCTCTTCGACTCTGAGCTCATGTCTTCTCTGGATGAATGCGAATGATCCTCTGCCTTAGTCTATGTGCTCAGGCTTAGCTTTTCCCAGCAGTGCAGGTCCGTGTTCCTCCCGGGTGGCTGTGGGGATTTTGTCTGCCCTTGCCAGCTGCTCAGCTGCCAGTGCCTTCAAGGTGTGTGGCTTCTCCAGCTTCTAACCTTGATTGACTCTTCCCAGGTGATACCTTTTTTTTTGCCAGGACTCTCAGCTCTCAAGTAGTACTTAAATCGAACGCTTTTTATTTGCATTTAAGGTTGTGGAGGACTGTCAAGAACACCTTTAGTTTGGGCTGCATCTCTCCCATCTTCTGCAGCTCCCCTAGAGGGTAAATTGCAGGATTTCATTCTGTTTAAACCCTCACATGCATTAATATAATGCCCAGTAAATGCTTTTTACTGTTTTAATAATATAATTTTACCTTCGGAAGAATATGCTGGTAACAATCCCTTATTTTACAAATGAGGAAACAGAACCCTTAAGAAATAGTGTCAGGTAGATATCAGATTTCATTTTTAATTTGTTGGTCGCTATGAGATACACTATCAATTTTCAGTATTTCAAAAGAAGACCACAACACACTAACTAGATGCACCCAATTGCTGAAATATTAAAATAGAAAAAATATAAAATTTTGAGCCAAGAAAATAAGTATTTAGCTTCAGCATTGAGAATACCGCATTTCCAGATTTTCAGGTGTGGGAGATTTCTCCTAGGACAGTTTATAATATTTTTTTCTCTCCTCCACGGGATAGGAGCATCTTATATTCTAAGGGTAATAAGTCTATTATTAATAATATAAGATGCTTACACAAATTCATGTAGTAATGCTAAAAATTAGTCATTAAGCAGGATTTTATCCAAAATAATTGAAGTTTTTTTTTCCACCACCCCAATGAGTGTTAATTGAATTTTATAAAAATAAATTATAATATATCTGTATATATGCCTAGTCAAGGTCATTTATAACTAAGTAAGTCTAATTTTAGGAAATCAATTTTTCTTTCAATGAAGACAGGAAAACTCCAGTCATCTTTTGAACAGGTTATTTCATCTAGTAGTGAGTATAGTATGATTGAGCAACCTACAACATTAGGAGAAAAATATAGATATATTAAACTAGTATGTTATTTTTCCTAATCTACTGTTAAAATGTATGCCATGTTATTAGAGATTTTAAAGAAAATTCAGCACAAATTGAATTATATAGAAGGAAAATAATTCAATGATGTCATTTTTATAAGATCAAAAATAAAATAAAATTATTCTATCAACAAGTAATGGGTAAACTGAAGAAGATACAGAAAAGCAAAATGGGATCCATGTTTTGAGGCCATTTATTAATAGAGACAAGAAGTGGTGAGGCAGTTTCCCTGTCAGGTGCCTGCCTGGTTGGTGGGACCGTAGCCTGGGAAGGAAATGTGAGAGAGCAGCACAGCGAACATGGTCCATGTTGAATGCCAGGGGGACTAACATGTGCAGAGACCATCATAAATGTCACTCTGGGGCCCAGGAGAAGGGTCTGGATTGGGGAGGCAGATTTGAGAGTTGTTAGTTTGGAACTGAGAAAGAGAGTGTGGAACAAGAAGAGAGGCAGGCTAAGAAGAATTGAGGGTTACATATTTAAGAGGTAAAGAAACAGAGAAACCCCAAAAGCAATTAAGAGAGAATGCTCAGAAGGGTTAGAGGAGAATAATGAGAGAGAGAGAACCCTCAAAATCAAAGAAATGAGTGTTATATGTGAAAGAGGAAAGCAGTTAGAAGATGGCAATAGGATTTGACAATTAGGAGATTGGCAGTGGCTTTTCAGCAGAGTTTTAGTGCCATATTGGAGGAAGTAGCATTGGCCAGTATACGCTTTTTACTGCACTAATAATATACTTTTACAAAAGAAGTTGAAAATGAGAGCCAGAGTGAGAGGGGAATGAGAATGTGTGTGTGTGTGAGGGTAGGGGGGTGGGGGGGTGTATGTGTGTGTGTGTATGTGTGTGTGTGTGTGTGTGTGTGAGAGAGAGAGAGAGAGAGAGAGAGAGAGAGAGAGAGAGAGAGAGAGTGCAGAAACAGGCCTATAGAATAATTTTATTATAAAAAGGGATAAGATAGTAGAAAGAGGGACATGTGAACTATGAGAGGGTTAGGGAATTTACTTTAGGGCAGAAGTGAGAAATACTGGCAGGAATGAGCACCACAGTGAAGCAAGGCCCTGTCTTGGAAGAGAAGGAAATGGGTCTCAGAGCGCAGGTAGGGACTAAAAGCTGTGCCATCAGAGTTGAGGACAGAGCCTGGTGTCAGGTTTTAGGATGAAAGACCACATCTCATTCCAATATCAAGTCAGATCAGAACCTGCTCAGGGCTCCAGCTCTTTTTTTTTTTTTTTTAAGTGATGTCAGAGAGAAAGGGAGAGAGGTACAAATGTCAATGATGAGAGATTCATGGATGGCTGCTTCCTGCATGTCCCATCAGGAAACAAGCCCACAATCCAGGCATGTGCCCTTGTCTGAAACTGAACCCAGGACCCTTCAGTCCACAGGCTGATACACTATCCACTGAGTCAAACCAATAAGAGCTCCAGCTCTTGAAAAAACTGCCAGTGGAGCCTAACTATCAGTGACCTTCAGGCCGATCTCAAAGTGGAGAATGGATGAGGGAGAGTTGTCGGGAAAGGCGAGTAAGGGGTGGGGGGAAACAGCAGGAGGGAAAACTGCCATGGAGATCTCTGAGAAGCTTGTGTGATCCTGACAGGAGGAGAGAAAAAGGGGTGGGGACCAGGGATAAGGTCTCACTAAAAGCAAGGAAGGACAAAGAGAGGGTGGGAACAGCCAGCAAAGTCAGCCTGGTGTGTTAGTTTTCTATAATTTACGTTGATGCAGAATATACATTTCCTCCATGAAGATGCAGAGCCTGCACCCTAGACTTAAGGCTAGCATTGAACTATACATCTCAGGACAATGTCAGAGGGAAGTGGAGAATCACAGCTCCCCTGCTCCACATGGTGCAGGAGCTCCCAGAGGGTCTCCTCCTATCCTAGCTGGTCATTTCATCACTGGTTTGCTGTGGAATCTCTCTGCATAGGAATCCCACCGTCTTGCCTTGGCATTTCTGCAAAAGCCTGGGTGAAAGTGGGCAATCTAAGAAACCCAGGTTCATTGTGAGGTCCCATTATCTCAGTCAGAGGCACCCTACAGTGACTTTGATGATGCTGAGTTTTCTTCTGTGCAGATCTAGTTATCAATACAAACTATTTTGGATGTACTCTTTGTATGCCATTCCCTTCCCAGCTACTAGAATGATTCTATTGTCACAATCCATTAACATCGCTTGTCTCTCAGGCCATCAGACTTCCTGAGTCATGTGTGGCATAGGGTCTTGCTGTACTTCATTCTGTGTTATAACTGCCTTGGATTTCCCTCAGGCACCTCTGCTTTACCTAGTGCAAACTAAGCTCCTTATTTTCCTTCAAAAAAAAACTCCATCCTGTCTCCTGTATTCTCCATCTCAGGGGATGGTGTTTCATTTCACCCTATCTCTGAGCTAGAAATCCAACTGTCATCCCCAAATCACTCTCTCTGCCTAACCTCCAATCCACACAATCACTAAATCCTATTCATTCTACCCCAGAAACAGCTTTTTAATCCATGCCTCCTTTCATTCCCACTGCTCTCATTATCTCTCACCTGGACTCATATCTGTCTCAGTCTCTCCTGCCTCTTCCTATTTATCTTTCACGCTCCAATCAGGGTTATTCCTCCCATGAACCAAATATGATTTTATGACCCTTGTTTTAAAAACGTCTCTGCTTTCTCCTGGCTTTCCTGGCTTATGGCTTCAGTTTAAATTCCTTAGCTTAACAGATAAAGCCATTTGTAATTGGTCCTCTATTTACCCAGATTTAACTCTCACCATTCTGCCACACACACTTTGGGCTCCAGTTAGACTTGTACTAATTTATTGAAGTACTCTGCCCTTTGGTGTCCTCCTTTGCCTACATGGTCCTTCCGCTGGAGGTAGCCTTCTTCTTTGAAAAACTCCTACGTATTCTTAAGACTCAGCTCAATGCCACCTCCTCTATAAAGCCCTCCATTACTCTGCCCTGAGATTAATTGTTCTGTCTCTTGTGGTTCATCCACAGCTCTGCTAAAGTTCTTAATACCTTCTATACATAACCCATTCACTGATAGACCCTGGTTTTTTTTTCAGGTAAGAACTGTGTCTTCCTTCCTTCCTTCCTTCCTTCCTTCCTTCCTTCCTTCCTTCTTTTATTTGAGATAGATAGATAGATAGATAGATAGAGACATTGATCATTTTCTTCTCACATGCATCCCAACCTGGGATAAAACCCACAACCTGGATATGTGCTCTGACCAGGAATCAAACCCACCACCTTTTGGTATATAGGACAAAGCTCCAACCAACTGAGTCACACCTGCCAGCCAGGAACTGTGTCTTAAGAATCACCATCAGCTACAGCAGTAGGTGATCAATACATGCTACTAGAATTCATTAATCACAAGGAGAGCTCAGTTTAAACACCACTTGCTGGAAGAAACCTGAGCAAGCTCTTTTTAGGAAGGCTTTAGAAAGGCACATGGATTGACTAGGGGAGTACATAGACTGTGTACATTAATGTCTGGAATTTACTTTATAATGTTCAGTAAATACCAGGGACAGCAATCCCTGGGGCCAAATCAGAGTCATCATGTTTTGGAAAATAAGCTTTATCCAAACACAGCCATATTTATTCATTAAGTACTAGCTACAATGCTTTTGCACTTCAAAGACTGAGTTGAGTAATTGTGACAGAGATCAAATGGCCTACAAAACAAAAAAATATTTACTATATTGCCTTTTACAGAAAGAGTTTGCTGACCCCTAATATAAACCAGGTGGCAAGAATGTATGCGTTTTTTCAGTCAACAATCCAGGGGCAGTCTGTTGCTCTTACTGCAATTACCCATCTCAGAGATGGTTAGTAGTTAATCAAATAGAAATATGCTAGAGCCTTCCCACCCGTTTTTTTAAGAGTATAAAAATCTAGTGAATCTTAGACTCTGTCCCCATAGGAATGGCTTCCTAGGCCTGATTCCTGAGGGTCCTGAGTCCACCGACTGACCTGCAGGTTTTCTCAAGGCCTTAGTCCAACTAGAGAGCTGAATCCTGATGCTAGAATATTGTTGGACTTGCTCATAATGAATCTCCCATGTCCATGAAGCCTTCATAAAAGGGCAGGATAAGGACTTCATTGAGCTTACAGAATAGGGTCATGGCAGCCATGTGCCTGCTTGCCAGAGGATGTCCACTTGTGCAATAAAAAATGAGTCAGGGATTGCTCTGTTGTGACGTGGTGGGGAAGAGACTACAACATCCGCTGGCCAGTAACTATGGGAGGCTCTCCAGTTTTGGCCAAAAAGAACCTAATAATTGCTCATAACCTGATTGGCTGAGGTTTTTGCCCAGAAGCTAGCCATGACAGTCACATTTGTCTCAATACATCCGGGAGGTAGTTCTTTCTGTTGCTAGGAAACAGAGCATCCACCTTTTACCATATGCCTGCATAGCCTCCCTCCCAGTCCCTGCTCTGACCACAAGAAGTGGAAGCTAAGTGAGCTAAAAATGTGGCCTGAATTGGGGCATACATAGTGGCAGGTTGAATATGCTAACTTTGAAGAAACCTGAGAGGATGCAAAATGGGCAGTGGATACACAGACAGTCAAGAAATAGTTGTGACCTGGTATGAAAGGATCTGCAAAGCATGGCAAGTGGGTGATTCGAATCATATAGTATTCATCTCTTCTTGTGCCTGTTATGGCTTTGGTGGTGGCGGGGTCTAATATTAAAAATATGATTTGCAACATTTAATAAATAATTACTTATAAAATATAGAGATATTTAGAAATCTCATATTTATGCTCACAAGCCCCAGAGCTATTTCAGAACTAGAAATCTGGAGACAAAGAGCTAATATTTAGGGCCAAGGACTGGAAAATATGCACACCTCAGCTGATTCTTGGCAGTGCAAAGCAAGATGTTCTTTGATGTCAAACAGACAGAAAACACAATGTGAAGCTCGAAAATTAAGCAAGACAGTTACTTACTGACTCAGACATTTCTTTCTGGGGCTCTGGAGTGGAAATGCTGAGTTCTTCTCCTGACATCCCAAACCCAGGTTGAAGTGGAGATGAACCCAAAATTTTAGGGAGGTAGGAATCAAATTTCTCACAATTTTTTTTGAACAGTCTTTTCTTCAGGGTGTCTTTTAAAAGAGAAGTAGAAAAGAGACATCTTAGGAGCAATGGAACATTACTCAAACCCTGTTTAAAGAGACCTGAATTCTCCTTAAAATAAACAGACTTTCCCATCACGTGAAGTCAACTGCTAGGTAAACTAAGTTTTAAAACATTTTTACATCATCTATGAGAGGCCATCTAAAATAATTAAATGTAATAATATACGAGGGAGGGCCAAATAAGCAAAAGAATGACTTAAATGCTTGCTTATCAAAAACATCAATTAACTATGAACTACTTTATGGAAGGGGCAAGTCTCGCCCCTCCTAAGTTTAATGAGTGGTTAAGGGTAGTAAATGGCCAGCCAGCCCCCAAATATATTCCTCTCTGGCTGGAACACATTATACTAACCCCTTAGGTTTAGATGATAAAGTTCCTCAATTATTAAAATAGAACTTGTTAGAATGACTAGATGTGTAATACTTCTGGTCACTCTAACATATAAATAGCCCAGTGACATTGAATATATCATCCAACTGGGTCATCCAACTGGGTGTCAAGGAATTGGGACCCCAAGTTAGAAAGGTCTGAAGAAAGGGGAAACTAGACTGTGGGGAGATCTGAGTATGGTATGCTGTCATTAGGGCCAGAAGGGTCTGTGGTAGACCATGCCAGGCCCCACTTCCAGAGTGTGCAGAAGAGAAAGATGGTGCCAAACCAAAACCTTCAAACATATTAGGCATAACATTTACTTCCTTCACAATCTTGCCAGGTGGAAGTCCTGCCAGAATGAATTATCAGTTTCTAAAGAGGTGGAACATGTTCCATTGTAAAACAGTACTGACCATCCTTCAACCATAGATGAAACAGGGTCTTAGATTGCCTCATTAAGAGACCTCAGTTCATGTGAAAGGGTGCATGAGCATAGGGAAACCTAGCTCATTGGCATTGATTGAATATTCAAGATGGTGCTCTGTAAGATAGTCCTGACATCAACTTGTTACTCCTCATTATCCATTTTTGTAAGAGCAGAGAATAAACTAGAATAATCCCAGATACTTGTGCCTCTCTTCTCTTCTCTTTAGATTACCATAATTTTTTTCATTCACCATGCATTTCTTAATTAATTTTGATTCTAAGGTTATTGTCTGCCTTGCTACTGGCTTGCTCCATCTCTTATTCAGGTTAGGTAATTTTTTGAACATTAATCTTAGCAATACCGCCAAGTTCTAGCCTTTCTTTTCATCTATGTCCTTCAACCAGAGATACTCAAGTTAACTCCAAGACCAACTAACTCAGCATTTATGTTACTAATGAATCAAGACAAGGGATTATACTCTCAAAATGGGATGTTACTAAGTGTTTTTACCTTCTGGAGTTTGTGTGTTACAATTTAATGTTATCATGAGTCTCAATAGCCTCCCAATTTCCATGTTTGGAAGAACAGCATAAGTGCCTTTTTCCCTGGAGCTGAGTCTTACCTTGTAGGGTAATGAAATCATCAAATTGATAAACATGACCACTATCAGTAGCAATTAGATTCATTTCTTCGTAGAACATTTTGAAGTTGGGATCATTTTTCTTCACCACCCCTATCACAAATATTTCCACATTGGCGTCCCTGGCATTCTTCACCACCTGTGTCAGATTCTTTTCATCTCGGGTATCTGTCTGCCCATCAGTGATGACCAAGGCCACTTTCTTTACACCTGGCCTTGCGGCTTCAAACATGCGGTTGGCTTCATGGAGAGCTGTGGCCGTATAGGTGCCTTCCCCCAGGTACTGCATGTTGTCCACGGCCAGCTTAAAGTCATCTTTGCTGGAGAACTCTGTCAAATGAGCCACCCTCTCCACCTTATGGCTGTAGTTGATGATGCCTATGTGGGTCGTGGCAAGGTCCAGAGCCACCTGGTCAGTCAGAGTCTTCACAAAATTTTTGATGATTTGGAAGTTGCCAGGCCCCACACTTTCTGAGCTGTCAATCACAAACAAGAGCTCTAGCGGAGTCTCTTTACATTTGGGCCCACAACCTAAAAGATGAATGTCAAGACAGAGACATTGTAGGAATGAAACTCTAAACATCACTGATTCATAGCAGATTGGTGGGGTTGGGGAGAAATGAGCACAGGTGAATTTAAGACCTGAATTATTACTTTCCTTTCCTGTGACTGTGGACACAGCTGACAACTGGTTTCCCATCTGGTTTCTATACCTGACTCTTTAAAAAAAATAATAATTTATTAAAAAAAAACACAAAACACTGTAGATGATAAAATAATAAGCACGACGTGCCATTTTATCAGATTAAAAACTAAAATATTTTAAGAACCAGCATCCCCTGTGTCTGCCTTCCTGATTATATCCCCCTCCCTCTCTCTAAGAGATCACACTCTCCTAAATTTGTCATTCCACCATTTGTATTTCATCTGAATCTGAAAACTAATGTTTCAGTCTTCAACATCATCCTTACATGAAAATAGGGATTAGCTCATTGGCACGGCCAATGGGTAAAGTAATGTGATGAAAAATTTTAATCATGGGGAAAGAATAGGGCTTTTAATTGTATACAAGAATTGTACACTTTGAGTGGAGGGCACATGGTGCAATGTACAGATCTTATAACATAGAAGCCCACACATTAAACCTATATGTTTATGTTGACCAATATCACCCCAATCAATTTAATAAATATCAAAAAATAAACACATTGATGCTAATAATAATAATAATAATAATAATGAATATCTACTCTAATTTATATCCCTAGTTGCCTACCAGGTCCACTACAGTGGCTCCCATCTTATCAACGAGGCCAGCCATCCATTCATACCATACTATGAAACCTTTTTATGGTAATGAGAATGCTGGTCAATAAACAACTTCTGTTTAGGGTTTATCATTCAAAGCAGATGCCGGAGTCCCCAGGCATGAAGAATTATCAGCGATCCATTGGTTTAGTCATCCTCCTGTTGCCCAACAATCCTACCACAAAAAATCATGAGGAAAGTTGCTACTTTTATGGAGCTTCTAGAACCCAGAAATCATGTCTAAATTGGCCTGTTACCACATCATGTAGAGTCCCAGGTTGGTTCTTAAAGTCCAGGAGATTTGGGGGTGACAAGCCAGTTCTGGGGTGTCTGTATGGAAGAACCATGATATTCCTGCACCTGTCCTTTTTAAACTCAGAAGGTTCACTTGCCCTTATTATTCCTTTAATCTCTTGCCTTTGGGCTTCTTTACTTCCTCTCTTTGGTAACTCTATTTTAAGTCTCATGTATTTGACCAAATACGTATGTAGCGGTATTTAGAAATAGTTGTGAAGCAAGAACCCCATGACTTCGTGGAATGTACTCTAGAAGTAGTGCTCAAATCTCAATTCAGAAAGATTGTTTCAGGAAAAAACAGAGATGATAACCACCAGCCAGGCTGGACTCAAATATGAGTTAGGCCCCCATGATCATATTTCCTTTGTTGCTTTCTTCTTCCCAAGGTCAGGTAAATGTCCCTGAATATAAATGACACCGGACTTACAGAATGACTGGCTGCCCACTGACTCTAGGCAGGTCTCACGCTTCTTATTAATAATTACCAGGAAGATGACTTCCCTTTCTTAAATTAGGATTCCCACTGCCCCTCTCACTGCTTCCTTTCAGTCTCCTACTGACTTTTCAAATGAGCTTCAAACTTTCTCATGAGCTACACAATATATATCTTCTGGGTGAACACAGAGCATAGTGGGGTTGGTACTTTAAAAGGTGTGTTTTGGGTTTTTTTTCCATAGTCAAATCTTACCACAGATTTCAAAAATAAGTTTGATAATTTCTTCTTTCTGGAGGAAAAAAAAAAGAATATGTGTTAATAGTATGACCATAATATTTTTTCTATAATCATAAAAGATAAGTCTTATTACAATCAGCATTGGGCCATTTGATTTAATGCTTCCACGCCAGAAAATAAGTAGCACAGAGGTTAAAAGGTGGCTGTAATTATCATAACTAAATGTGTTTGAGTTGTGTAATGTAATACCTCAGACTTTTGGAATTCGAATTGTGGCTCCAGCATTTATTAGCTGTATGACCTTGGGCATTAGGTGATTTAACAGTATCTGTGTCTTAGGGCTGTGGACAGATTTAACAGGATAACACACACAGAGCTCTTCCCACACCGTCTGGCCCTACAGAGGACTCCCCCCACATCCACCCATGGTTTTACCTTCCATGGTTTCAGCTACCTGCAGTCAGCTGCAGTTTGAAAATATTAAACAGAAAATTCCAGAAATAAACAAGTCATATGTTTTAAATTTTGTGCTATTCTGAGTAGCAAGATGAAATCTCGTGCTGTCCCACTCCATCTCGTCTGAGGTGTGGTTCATCCCTGTTCCCTGAGTATTCGCGTTGTATGGTTCTCCCACATCCCTCCTCCAGGCTCCCCACCCCAAACATTAGCCATTCAGTAGCCATCTTGGTTGTCAAATTGATTGTCAAGGTATTGCTTGTGTTCAAGTAACCCTTATTTTACTTACTACAATAAAAGCCCCAAAGCACAAGAGTAGTGATACTGCAAATTTGGATATGTCAAAGAGAAGCCAGAAACTGCTTCCTTTAAGTGAAAAAGGTAAAAATTCTCCACTTAGGGGAAAAAAAATCCTAAGTTGAGGTTGCTAAGACCTATGATAAGAGTGAATCTTCTATCTGTAAAATAAGATATTTTGATAGACCACACTCACATAACTTTTACTACAGTATATTGTTATAATTGTTGTATTTTATTATTCATTTTATTGTTAACCTCTTGCTTTGTCTAATTTATAATTTAAACTATATTATAGGTATGTATAGGAAAAAACATAGTATATATAGGATGCTAGCTGTAGTTTCAGGCATCCAGTGGGGAGGTTTGGAACACATTCCCTGTGGATAAGGGGGACCACTGGTACTACTTACAGTGGTGTGAGCCATGCATGCAAACAGCTACATGATATAACCCATGAGTGCTGAATAACCAAGAACCAAGACAAACACCAAGGCCAAATGACAGTTTTATTCCATGATTATCCCCTCCTCTTTTTCTGCACCACTCCCCAATTTTGCAAGTCCCCTCTCCTGTTTCCTAATACTCTCTTAGACGCTTTCATGAAATGTCCTAGTGTTCTGGATGCTGCTTCAGGTCCTCCTGCCAATTAGCCCCCTCAGAAGGGCCCAGTGGGAACTGGGTACCAAAAGTAAATCAGCTGAGGCCCTGCCCTGTGTAGCATCCTTTCAGATAACTGGGATGAGACTAGAGAAGGCAGGATTGTACATTTGCCGAAGACAGGAGCTGACAGTTATGATTAACTCATAGATCAAAGAAACAGGAGCCCAGAAAATCTCAGCAGGAAGGAGTGATGGACCTAATCTAAGAAGATAAAATTTAACAGTCGCAAAAGTAAAGTTTTAAAGAAAAAAATCTATAATGACAGAATTGGGGTGAAGGTGACATGACTTAACAAAAACATGTATAAGAAATATTCAGGGCATTTAAATTTATTTTTTTTACACCATAATTTTAGTAGAAGCCAATGATTCCAAGTGGCTATTTAAAAATAACTTACAATACAATATCAATAAAATTATATAAAAATGAGAAAGTCAAGAGTTATTTTTTCCCAGTCCTTGAATTTTGCTTTTTTACATTTACTGAGACATTTAAGAAATCTGAAATTAGAATGGGTCTAAAAAGGGGAAATGCATATATTTATATATTTATGTTTATTTTTTATAAATGAATACTATATGCCAAGTTTTATAATTTAGTTTTAATTCAATATGATATCATAGTTAATTTCCCATATTACTTGATTACTGATGTCAAATGCATGGCCATTTTAAGGCTCTTGATGCATTCTGCCAAATTGCCCTGCAGAAAAGTTGTAGTGATGACAACTCTAACAGAGTTTAGAAGAAAACCTGTTTATTTTAGACACACAATACTGGTTATTATTGCATAATCTTTGGCACTTGATAGAGCAAACTATCTCATTGTTTTATTTATTTTAAAAAACATATTTTTATTGTTAGTATTACAGATATCTCCCATTTTCTCCTTTTTATCTCCCTTCTCCTAGCCCCTACATACCTCCCCCCCTAACCCTTAGGTCTTCACTACCTATTGCACTTGTCTATGGGCTGTGCATATAAGTATATATGTTCTTTGGTTTATCTCTCCTTCATTGTTTTAAATTTTACTTATTCAGTTATTAGTGAGGCTAAATTTTACTTACACACTTTTCCAAGTTGTGTTCTCTTGTGCACAGTCTTTATATATTCTTTGTCCATTTTTTGTTAGAATGTTTTTCTTTTATTTACTTGTAAGAATAATTTATATATCACAATTGAATTTTAATTATTTTCAGTGGGCTTTTATTGGATAACCAGGTCTGAAATGCTTTAAGTAATCACATGTATACATCGAATTTTTTCTCATTTCTTTGTTAGCAGTGCTATCATTCAAACAGCAATTAGAACTCTGTGTCAAAAGAACTCATACTTTCTAAAGCTAAAACCTTAATGTAATAATTTTGCCAGCACAAACCCTCAAGTAGCCTCTAGGGGTGGTACTCACTGTAAGTCCTTGCTCTCCTTTTGGTCCTTGTAACCCCTGCTTAGTAGAAGAAGAAGAAGAATCAACATAGGAACTATGTAGTTCACATATATAATTACAGTAAGACTTTAAAAATCACTTCTTGCCTGTGTTCCTGGTGATCCGGGCTCTCCAATGTCCCCTTTATCACCTTTTTTCCCCGCATCGCCCCGTTCTCCATGCTCTCCCTTTAAAACATAGTGAAAGGGGAAGTTTAGAATGTGAATGTTAAAGCCAAATAATACAAACTCTGAAATTTTGTTTATTTATAACTACAGATGTCTGATAGAAGAAAAATGGGGGCATTTTATTTACATCCTCCCCCCGTCCCCCAAAGGTACCATCATCTAATTCTTCATGAACCGGAGCTCTCAAAGTGAGGAGACCTTGAGATACCATTGGATCAGCTCACTGGCCTCTGGAGACCAACCATTGTATAATTTTACACCCGAGTTATCTAGTACCTCCTACATGTCATGCTGTAAGGGTTTATTCTTTTATCAGCTGGCTTTTGAGAATGAAGGAGATGGGGTTTTATAAAATAAACATGTTTGTAAGTTAGGGAAAAGGAAATACCTAAGGACTTACTTTCAAATGGATTTTTCACTCTGAGAGTTCATAAGGAGAAGAGTAACAAGTATATAAGAGCTCTTCCAAAGTTCAAGTTAAGCAGTTGAGACTTTTTTAAGGTCCGAAATGCTTACCTTCTGGCCAGGGAAGCCACGGCCTGCCACGCCCTTTGGTCCTGGAAAGCCTTGAGGTCCTTGCTCCCCCTACACACAATGAGAAAGGTTTGTTCCTGTTCATTTTCTCTGATAATTTGTAACAACGTGAATCTATTTATCTAAATTTAGTGCCCCTTACTTTGAAAAATTAAAATGTCTTCATTTCAGGAGTTGTTTTTAAATGTCCCCACCATATCTTAACATTATCTCCTGCTCCCTTACCTGCCCCTCCACTCAGAGCGTTTTCATGATGTTGATCATGACACAATAATAATCTCTAATGAGAAGAATCACTGTACTGATGCTGCTTGGATCCTATATGCAACCTATACTTCTCTCTAGACCATTCTTAGCCATGAGTCTGAAGGACCACCGGCTCCTGGGATCTGATTTGCTTGCTTACCTTCAGCATCTCTCTCTAAGGTATCACACTAGGATCACTGGCATGCTTAATAAAAAGACCAACTAAGTGAGAATCAAGGATAGGGGAAGGGGTCAAGTATGCATTTTGTCATAGGTTTGCAAAGGCTTGGAAGCAGCTACTCTAGAAGGCAGGATGGGCTCTAGAAGCCACTCCTGAAAAGGGCCACAGAGCCTTGCTTGGAGACTGCTGTAGTTCTTTTTAATTGGATTTATTGGGGTGACATTGGTTAATAAAATTACATGTATTTCAAAGGCACAGTTCTATAATACATCGTCTGCTTATTGTATTGTGTGTTTACCATCCAAAGTCGTCTCCTTCCATCGCCATTTATTCCTGCTTTATTCTACCTTTCCCCACCCCTTTCACTCTGGTAATCCCCATACTGTTGGAGACCAGTGTGACTTTAAGTATCGGTATTCCTGAGCCTCCTTTTCTAGCTCAGGCTAGAATCTTTTTAAAGTCAATAGAATCCTTTTTTTAAAG
Source organism: Pipistrellus kuhlii (assembly GCF_014108245.1). Classification (NCBI taxonomy): domain Eukaryota; kingdom Metazoa; phylum Chordata; class Mammalia; order Chiroptera; family Vespertilionidae; genus Pipistrellus; species Pipistrellus kuhlii. Next base: position 35,176,323 of record NW_023425405.1, on the reverse strand, counting down.
TGTTATAATGAAATATTACACACACACGTAATTCACAGGGTAAAAGATAAACATTCATCTACATACCATTATATTAAAAAATGAAATAGTACAGATACTCTTAAAACCACCACGTATCCAGTTCCATTTCCCAAAAGAGAGAGGAAACCTGTCTGTGACACTGATATGCATCACTCTACATACAGATAGGTTGGCCAGCCCACAGACTGGTATGAAGGCTAGTGGAAGGATACCTTCCTGAGAGTCTCCCATTCTCTCTTTTAATTAAAGAAAATTTGTTTAAAAGTATAAGAAAGATATCCCCTTAACAAATATGTATCAGTAAATGATACTTTGGCATAAATTAGTTTTCTCAGGTTTTATGTGTGTGTGTGTGTGTGTGTGTGTGTGTGTGTGTGTGTGTGTGTGTCTAGGCGATTGAGGACTTCTTCATTCAACCCTGTACCCGGTTAAAAGGCAGTTTGGGGTTGTCAATGATATTCATGAGGTCACTGGTCGAGAGGTCAAGAGGGTTCCTAGCCAAGTGTAGGGGAGACTAGAGCTTCATGTGAGAACACTAAAAGGAAACCTATGTTTGACTTTGTCCCCACTCCAAAGGTCAGAATAGTGTGACAGTCACAGGAGCTGGGACTATCACACTATTCTGAACACTGCAACTATTCCAGGCACCTGGATTTCCCTATAAAGGCCTTCCCCTCCCTCCTGTTTAATCACCAGTTCACCTTCAAAAGATAGGCTTTCTATAATTTTCAGAGAAGACTCTCTAGCTAAAAGCCTTTAGCAAGTAAGTCCATGCCTCAGCTCTGCAGAGGTGAATGCTATCCAATCAGATTTTTTTTTTTCTTACAAGGGTCAGGAAAATGATATACAATGATTTCTGCATGAGTCAGAAGCAACTGCAGGAAAGAACCTGTCTATCTGAAGGTATAATTACATCTAAATGTCAGCCAGCTTCTTACTTTTGGATCTGTCCTGTTTAAAGGCATGATCTTTTTAATTTTTCATATGATTGCCTATTCTCTGGAAGAGAACTTTCTAAGGAGAATGCCCACCTACCTGAATATTTTAATAGATTTTTTTTTCATTACTGATATATCAGGAAATAACAGTTTTTCTTTCCAAATGTTTTCTCAGTAAGGTAAAATTCACAGATGATCAAAAAATATAAAATAGATGTCTGTCTTCTATTTAGGAGGTAGAAAATAGAAATAAGCCGCTTTCATTCTTAAAATAACAGATAATGCTAATGAGTCTATGAAATCACAACTTTCCGTGAATCCATTATAGAGCTGTGTTTGCAAGGCAATCAACTAATTCAAAGTCTAAGGAAAAACAGGCTCCTCCAGGGAGAGGTAGGACACTGCCACTCACTTCCTGCTAGAAACGCCAACTGTCACACACCCTGCTAAGAGGACTTCACCTAACATTTTTAACAAATCACTAAAGGCTGAGTGTGGCTAGGGTAAGAGGGGAGAACCCCGGGGAGCTTCAGGCACAAGGGGAATTCATCTCCTCTCACAAGATTTTCTCTGGGGACCTCACCAATGCTCAGGAGAAGCACTGAGGCAGGGCAGGTCCTGAAGCTCCCAGTGGAACAGACTGAGGGGAGAGCAGCAGCTGTCCTCCAGGGAAAGGCACAACGCTCTCTATGGGATAAAAGTCTTAAGCTGCTGGAGTAAGCGTAGCAAACACTGTCATTTTCAGGGCAACCCGTGGCAGCTGGGAGAAGGAAATAGAATAAAACCTGCACATAAGCATCCTGGGCCCATTCCTGTAGAGATGCCTTATTCCTTGGGGAGGGTCCTCAGCCCAGACCTTTAGAGGCCCCCTAAGCATTTGCTGGAACTCAGGGAACTATATGTACTTACAAGGGTGCATTTTCTTTATTTAATCCTTTGTTAAAAAATGAAATATTTTTCAATTAAAAAGAACTAACAGAACATTTGGCAAACTGAATAAGGTCTATAGATTAACTAGTGATAGATCAACACAGTCATGCACCATGAAGCCACTTTTCAGTCAATAAGAGACTACATAAAAGATGGTGGTCCCATAAGATTCTAATGGAGCTGAATTTCCTATGAGACATGGAAAGATGTGTGGTTCAGGAAGACTTTTTTTTTCTCTCTCAGGAGCAATATCTGCAGGGTTTGGGAATAGATTCCCTCTCACTCACTGCACCTCAGTTTTGGGTGCACAGATTACACCCCAAGCAGTCAGCCACTGACCCATTTCGGTGTAAGGGGCCTGTCCTCTCAACGCTATATATTCAGAGGGTGATACAGCCCTCCAGATCTAATGTGATGAGACCATGTGAAATCTTGATGATCCTGAACAAGAACATAGATCCACAGTAACTGCCTTAACGATAATTAAGTGCCACTGACACTGTGATAAAAGCTTTCTGTGGTCATGCAGAGCCTATCCCTGTATTTTGGAAATATTTTTTGGATTGTAAAGATGTAAAGCATTCATTAAGTGTTATTTCTTCCATCAATTCCTTGCCAGAGAGAGCTCTTTGTCCCAGATGGGGTCAATGGAACCAAAAACAAATTTCCTATCTCAAAACATTGAGTCCTCAGTTCTACAGCCTTTCCATGTTAAGTACACTCTTTATTATAATTATCACAAAGTCCTTAATCTGACCGCTGCTCAAACATGCAATAACCGAACTACATAGCCATGACAAGCCCCTAAGATCCTTTATGTCTCTGTCTGTCTTGATTTCTTATTCCTACTGATCCTCAGGCCACATTTCACTCCCCCTGATAGTGACTGTTAGGGTGATCTACAACTAATACACTCAGTTTCACCTCACTATTTCTAATCATCCCAGCCCATATCCCTATTCATGGAGTAGCATTGACAACTTTGCTGTCAATAGTGAATGTCCTAGACCTTCACATTCACTTACCACTCACTCACTGACTCACCCAGAGCAGCTTCCAGTCCGGCAAGCTACATTCATGTTAAATGCTCCATACAGGTGTACCATTTATTATCCTTTATACCACATGTGTCAAACACAAGGCCCGCGGGCCAAATCCGTCCCGCCAGGCCTTGCAATGTGGCCCGCACCGCGCTGTCATCACTGCACTCCGCTGCGTTTCCATCACAAGGACAGTTTATGACTGTTCAGTAAACCATTCGGCCCGCGATTTAGGCTGGATTTTAGATTTTGGCCCCTTCTCTGATTGAGTTCGACACCCCTACAGTTTATACCATATTTATACTGAACCTTTTTTATATGTAGGTGTTTCAATACATAAATACTTACCATTGTGTTATAATTACCTATAGTATACAGTACAGTAATGTGCTATACAGGTTTGTAACCTAGGAGCAAAAGGCTATGCCATATAGCCTGGGTGTATAGTAGGCTATACCATTTAGGTTTCTGTAAGTGCACTCTGTGGTACTCCCACAATGATATAATCACCCAATGATATATTTCTTAGAGCACATACCCGTCATAAAACAACACATGGCTGTAATAATTTTCTGATGATTTTATTTTTTTAATTTATTTTTTATTTTTTTAAAAATATATTTTATTGGATTTTTTAACAGAGAGGAAGAGAGAGGGATAGAGAGTTAGAAACATCGATGAGAGAGAATCACCGATCAAACTGCCTCCAGCACACCCTCTACTGGGGATGTGCCCGCAACCAAGGTACATGCCTTTGACTGGAATCGAACCTGAGACCCTTCAGTCCGCAGACCAACACTCTATCCACTGAGCCAAATCAGTTTTAATTTTACTATGTTACATAAAAGAACATTCTTATTGTATGAAAAGTACTAAAGTATTTAGGGTTAAAGGGATATATCTGCAACTTACTCTCAGATGTTTCAGAGAAATAATAATTGTGTGTTTACATTTGCACACACAGAGTTTGATAAAGCAAATGTGCTATGTTAACATTTAGGAAATCTAGGTAAAAGGGTGTATGGGAATTAATATTTTTGTACTATCTTTGCAACCTTTTTAAAGTCTGAAATTATCCTATATAATAAAAGGCTAATATGTAAATCGACCAAATGGTAGAACAACTGGTTACTATGAAACACACTGATTACCAGGAGGCAGATGCTCAATGCAGGAGCTGTCCCCTAATGGTCAGTACACTCCCACAGGGGGAGTGTCGCTCAGCCAGAAGCCAAGTTCATGGCTGGTGAGTGCATCAGGACCAGGCCTAAGCCATCAGTCAGACATCCCCTGAGGGCTCCCAGACTGCGAGAGGGCACAGGCCAGGCTGAAGGACATTCCCTTCCCATCCCCCAGTGCATGATTTTCATGAACAGGGCCTCTAGTTTTAAAATAAAAGTTAAAAATTAAAATAGCCCTGGCTGTGTGGACAAAGTTTGTTGGAATTGTCGCATAAACTAAATAAATAAATAAATAAATAAATAAATAAATAAATAAATAAAGGTTGAGGGTTCAATTGCTAGTCAAGGCACATATCTAGACTGTGGGTTTGATCCCTGGTCAGGGTGTGTACAAGAAGCAACTGATTAATGTTTCTCTCTCTTTCCCTTCCTTTCTCTCTGAAATCAATATCTTCATGTGAGGATTAAAATTATATATAACCCCTGACTAGTTTGGCTCAGTTGACAGAGCATCGGCTTGTGAACTGAAAGGTCCCAGGTTCAATTCTGATCAAGGGCATGTACCTTGGTTGCGGGCACATCCCCAGTAGGAGGTGTGCAGGAGGCAGCTGATCAATGTTTTTTGACTTTCTATCCCTCTCCCTTCCTCTCTGTAAGAAATCAGTAAAAATATATTTAAAATTATATATAAAATGAATGAATGCACTGAATGATTGCAAAAATACATAATCTATTAATGCTAGAGGAGCTGAAGCATATGAGTATACAGGTATTTTACCAACCCAAAGTTTGGTAACCCATAGGCTGAAAGTATACAAGAGACCTGAAGCAGAGACACAGTTGTGGGGTTCTCCTTACCCAGACACAACTTCTGCTCTTTGAATTCAGGAGACCTACAAGGTTACCAGAAACCTGTTGCTCCAGGACTTATCCTCATACCAACTCAGTTAAACCTTTTAAACTATCAGTAGCATTGCCTCACTTGGACACAACCAGTTTATAAGCTTGATATTGGTTAACTTCCAACATCATGTGACTTTATCTGTGGGATGTCATAAAAGCTAATTGAGAGAGTGGGACATCTGGACTGCACAGCCAGAAAGGGAGCCCTCAACTACCACTTTCCCTCCCTGTTCGAGTTAATGCCTCTGAAGTCCTCTCTGTCATCTCATAGGTAATAACAGAGAGAATTATTTAGAACATAGAGACAACTCATTGCACATTTACAGGAGAGTTCTAGAAATCTACTATTGGGGGAAATTTTTATGATCTCTTCTAGGATTTCAGCACTTGCTTATTGGCTCAGCATAAAATGTGGATGGTAAGAAATAAAACCCAACTATGATACCTAAATGAGATTTTGGCCCAAACCCAGGCTCACTTCAGTGAAAATACTTCACCATTCTATTTTTTTATATATCTTTATATCCTTTTCCTTTTACTGTTGAGCTGCTTTCTACATTATCACTTTTCGTGCTAAAAGAAAAAGGGCTAAAGTCAAAATTAGAAAAGGTATCTCCAGTATTTCCAGCTCAGCCAGAAACCTGGGTTTCTTCTCTATCAAGATTATGGTTTTGTATGAGAAACTGCAGAGGCCTAGTTTCTTACTGAAAGCAAAGGAAACCTCTGGCTAACCTTCACTCATAGGTCAGCTGGAACATTCTAGGTAGAGAGCTCTTGCAGTAGAAGGTATGAGACGAGGAAGCATTTCACTTTCTCACTGAATTTTCTTTGCAGGATGCAATTATGCAACCATATTAAATGTCTAAACCCACCCTATCATTTAGTAGTATCTCCCAAGACATCCTAGAATAAATCAATTTACCATTCTTTCTTCTGCCTCTCCTCTTGTTTGCCTTTCTTTGTTTCTGATGTGATTAGCGTATTGCTAACTAGAAGCCAGGGGAATTATAAAGTTCAAAGTGGGAAGTCAACTGTTATCCAGTCAGCCTGCTGCCAGCTTGAAGAAAGAAGCCAGTGTTGTACTAAGATGTTGATTCAGTGGGTAAATGGTAGTTAGCAAATCTCAGTGATATGCCTTGCACAGTCATAGTAGTTGGCCTGGAATCCAGGAACCATTCTGCATTGAAAGGGATTATTTTCTTATGCTTCGTGGGCACAGCTTGTTCACTTCAAAAGGAAAATGGTATTTTCCAAGTAGCCTATGGAGTACACATCATTGTACAAATAGATGATGGTGACCCAGAGACCCTTAGAAGAACTGGATGGTCTGACATTTTGGACTTTATCTCCTCCCTGAAGTTATGATCATAATAATCTCCTCTCGTAACTAGCAACTGCCACGTATTGTGTGCTGATGTGTGAAGGACTGAGCCAGGTAATAACAGAGCTAGACATATTCTTATTCAATTTCGTCAAGAACCCTGGAAGGAAGTATATAAATGACGAAGCTGAGGCTTTAGCAATTCTTTCCAGTCACCTTGAATTGTAGCTGATTTCAGTAGCCATGCTTTGAACAGTAATTCTCTCTTCCAAATGCAAAGCTGACAGTTTCCGCAAAGGCTCTGCTGATTTCTATTTCGCACTTCCACCTTGCCCTAGAGTGGAAGAAGCCAGGCAGTTTCCTCATCTCTGACTTGAAAATCAATCAAGAGCTTCTAGTTTCCTAAAATCCTTTCCTTTGTGGAATTAAATTCTTCTAACCTGATATCCCATTTTGATAGATTAACATTCTGCTAATGGGGACTAGGCCAGTCTAATGCTTGTCCAGTAAAGCAGCCTAATCAAGGGATTTGGACATGGCCATCTCTGAGGGCATTATCCAGCCCCCAACTGTGTGTTCTTTTTAATCTATTCATGAAAAGAGTAAGAACATTGTTATATTTTCTGTAATTTACCTTAATATGTTTCGGTTTAGACAGTGTCATTAATAAGTGTGTGTGCAAGTTAATTTAATTTACACTCTAAGAGTGTTGACTTAACATTTGAAGTACCATAATCAATGGTCCACACTTCAAAGACATGTGCTTCAACTATTACTATCTCAATTTGCTCCAGAGGGATGATAAAAACAATTTATCCTTAGGGAAATAAGAGGGATTCAAGACATGCAGTAGCTAGAAATGTACAGGTACTTCACTTCTTGTGTGAATAGGGTGGGCCCACAAGACAAATAGTCTTGGTAGAACAGCCTAATTCAACAACTCATTCAGAATAGGTGCCTCCTATTCTCACCCCATCGTGAAGAATGCCTTCGCCTGACCTGACTGAAAGGTTAACTGGTCCCAGTATGAGAAAATGGTTATACTGCCTCAGAGTGATCATTTTATGCAAAGTGCTTGTCCGCTTTGGCGGAGATTTGGAATTTGGAACAAACTTTCACTACATGTTTTTTTGTGTGTGTGTGTGTTTTTTTGTTTTGTTTTGTTTTGTTTTTGGAATGCATGTTAATAAGTAGCTAAATACGGGGTAGAATACTGCCTGACACTTGGTTTAAATAAAGCATGCTACCTAATAGCCAGGTTTTCCAGGAGGTGGCACATACCTCCTACTGACTTTTAATCTTCAGAGGCTACTGATGGCATGAAAAAAGAATCTGAAAAATTGTAAATGTCCAAATTGACCAAGCTTAGCTCACAACAGTCATAGCCAAAGGTGCAGAATGTGGGCATATTTTCCCCTATCACTTTTCTTAAACATTTAGTCCCTGTTTTCATTTCTCTGTTTATATCTACTTCCCATAATAAACCAATTGAGCAAGTACACAAATATTTGCAAATAATCTCAGCACCAGAGCCACCTCATGGACTATTTGATTGCCTTGTGGACACGTGCCAACTCACAGAATTTAATCCTGTTGTCTGATAATAAAATGATCCTTAGTAGTATAAATGCCAGAGTGAAATGCATTGATAGATCACAGTGCAAAGACTAGCATGGCCTCTAGGGACTTTACCAGTTGGATTCAGTTATATAAATCTTGTCCTTCCATTCGGCCTACATAGCCTTCTGTAAAACCTGCCAAATTTCATGAATATCTTGCATGGCATTTGAATATGCTTGCATCACAGATGATAAATAGGAAGCGATAAGGTTGGCTGTATGGCAGCTGCTAGAGACAGGGGAATGCTCCCTTTGCTGGCTGAGTGTACATCGTAGTCTCTTGGCTCCTTTGCTTCATTGTCAATGTCTCTCTTGGTTTTGTCTGTGCTCTCAAGGAAGGTTCCTGCTTTGGTCCTTTACTTTTACTTTTGTATTATCCTTAGCAATCTTTTTTGCATCCATGGTATTAATGGTGAGCCTATAGGTATTGTCTCCAATTTTCTAATCCCTAGTCTTATCCCAGTCCCTAAGCTCCAGGCCTAACTTATATCTGCTTTCTAGACCTTTCCATGTGTTAGCCATTTCAGAACCAAATCTATCAGATACAGAAATTATATGCAGCCACATCTACTTCTCTTCCTGGCTTTCCCTCTTTCACTCACATCTTGGTCTTCCAGGCTTGGAATTTTGTGTTCTGACCTTGTCCAAGCTCCCTGAATATCCAGATTGCCAAGTCCCAGCACCAAACCCACCTAAGCGGCCTTCCCTGAACTGCCTTGCCCCACCAAGAAAGAGTAATGCCCCTGTGTCAACCCCACCTCTCCTGTAGGTGTGGATGCTCATGTTCTTCCTGCCCTATTTATCTCAAACTTCCCATGTAGAAGCACTTTGTCTTATTTCTGTTTCTACCTTCTGAGGTTCCTATTTCAGGGCCCTGCATATCATATGGAGCTAGAGAGAGTAGATGTGGAGTCTGGCTATCATTTTAGTAAAAGTTTCCTAGAGACAGTGTACCCTAAATACTGTCTTATTTTGCCTCACAAACCCCCACAGGTACAGAGGTGCTTCTCTGATTCACAAAAGACAAATTTCATGATAAGCTTTGGGGGATCGATGTGGGAAAAGGGTAACAGGATAGAAACACATGGGAAAGTGCCAGCTGAGATTTCATGATGTGGGTCAACTGGAGGGGGTATTAGTAATCAGGTCCTCTGGCCTGGAGTCTGGAGCTGTACCCAGGTCCACTCTGTTAACAGCTCCTGTGGCACTGGCCTCAGAGACCGCTGCACAAAGCAGGTAGAAGTGTTTCTACCAGTTAGGAAACAGCCGTGACTCATTTAAGAAGCATTCTGCTGGCTGCACTGCCACAAGGGTACAAGGGTGCGAGGTCAGTGGGAGGTGCCAACCTGCCTGGCCAAAGCTGTTACCACACTATCAGGAAAAGGGCCTCCTGCTTCAGGGACTCCCAGCACAATATTCAATCCCTGTGTACAAATTTGCCGAATGAAAGGATTCCATGAAATGTTGTATGCTTTTCAAATTACTCTTTCCCTTTCCATACATCAGCTCATCAACACACAAGAACAGGCCCCAAAGGCAGTGAAAGGCAAAGCCTCCTCTGTCTGACTTCATAGGCTCAATAATGGCTCCCAACGATACACAGGCCCCCACACCTAGAACCTATAAATGTTATTTGACATGGATAAAAACACCTATAACTTCCAAATATGCCAAAAACATGTCATGCATCCTTGGACTTGTAGCCAAATGGAAGATTCCAATTACAATTACCCAGGTGTGGGTGTTCACAGACTTGAGAAGCACCCGGAGGGAATGGATGGTGGGAGTCTTTTCTGTTACAATGGACAGGAGAGGACAACAGGCAGCCATGTCTATACGCAGAAGGCAGCAGCTCCACCTGTCACAATGCATGTGTCTCAACCATCACACACTGAGGTACAAAGGCTGGGGAAAGACTACATGCTACATGTTCAATTATATCGAAAAGAATATTCCATTGTGACATTCAACCAGGTCTTCCCTTAGGCCTAAGTTACTTCCTGTTAGTAGATTTGGTGAGGCCTATTAACTTGTAAAGTGCAGACCAAGGGGTAGATTTCCCCCACCTTTCATCCCAGGATCTCCTTCAACCATACTGTGACCTCCCACCCACTGTAGGCAGAGGATGGGAGGTCACAGTATGCTATTCCCACACTCTCCCAGATCAGACCCCCAGCCATCCGGATATTTCAACTGTTGCCCCTCCCATGTAGAAATGCAGGAGACATGGTTGACACTAACATCTACTAGTAAAAACCATAATGAAAATATATTGCTTTTTCAATTCTTGTATTTGAGATTTGAATTATAAGATATATACTTCTGAGTTGTTCTTGTAAGCTTTATCATCTGTCAAAAAGGATTATTGTTATGGAGGAACTGTAGCATTCTATAAATTGGTTATTCTCTATCAGGAATTAAAAGCACAAAAAAGACTCACAATTGCCTCTCAGAGAATGCCTTTCTCCAGAATTCACAGTATTAGCTCTTTTATGGGTCTCTTTCTGAATATGCTACGAGGATTAAAGAAGTAATATTTATAAAGTTCTAGGACTTCCTTAATTAAAAGTATGACAGGCTTATTTCCCTTAGCACAATGTCCTCTAGGTTGGTCCATGTTCTCCTGTATGGCAGAATGTCCTTCTTTTGGGGATCTGGATAATATTCTATTGTGTGTGTTTAACACATTTTCTTAATCCACTCATCCCTCAATGGGCAGCTAGGTTGTTTCCACATCTTGGATATTGTGAATATTGTTGAGTGAACATAGTGGTGCCAAGTGAAATCAGCCAGACACAGAAGGACAAATGCTGCATTGAGGGCATTCAGGTGAGATAACTAAAGGAGTCAAAGGCATAGGAGCAGAGTAGAATGAGGGTGGAGCGGGGAATGAGAAGCTGTTCAGCAGGTATAATGTGTTAGTTATGCAAGATGAGTAGAGATCTAGAGATCTTCTGAAAGCCTAATGCCTCCAGTGGGCAATACTGTGCTGTTCACTTAAAAGTTTAAGTGGATAGATCTCATGTTAAGTGTTTTTACCACAATAAAAAATAAAAACAATAGTTGAAAAATAATACATTTGTTTAAAAAAGAAGTGATACATATATCCAAATATATGTTTAATAAAATAAAGAAATTCAATTAATTTTAAAAAGCTGGGGAAAATAAAAGTGTAGTAAAGTCATATAATTAATAGTTTCTATAGGCAGTCCGCAACCTCAGGCAATTATATGCCCTGTTTTCCTTCCTCATGGCTTCCAACTTAACACAATAGAAATTGTTCCTGACAATTCAAATGCTCATTCAGAGGGGCAGAGCACTCATAACGGAAACTTGCCTCTTGGTTTTTCCTGCAACACCCTGTTAGGCTGTCTTCATAAACTGCTTAACAACATTAGGAGTTGGCCTTGACATACAATAAAACACACAGATGTAGCTGGCATTTCTGAGGCAAGAAAAAAACCCACAAAAAAAAAGATTGAAAAAATGTAAAAAGATCCACAAAGTTACAGACTCCTATAAAAACATACCTTTCAAGAAAATTCAGTTATTAACAAAGTTAGCTCAGTTTTTAATGCATCATACTTGCTTCAAGCAAGAAAACGTGTTAAAATTTAATAGTTATAGAGACAAATATGTGTGTAATGAAATAGTATTTACAAATTTTTATAAGCCTAGACTCATGCTCAAAGTCAAGTAGAAAACCACATCAAAGGATTAGCAGCAGCAGAAAAATTCACAGGTAGGCAGATTTCAGTTCTATATAAAGAAGGAAAGTCTACCAATTATAGCTACAGATTTCAAAACACAATGAAATGGAAATACTACTACAAGTGTAGGAAATACAAGAATGTTCTCTGCAGCATTATTTGAGGAAGGGAAGTATATAAATTATGATATATCCACATTATGGATTGCTAAATGGCTGTTAAAAACGTAGTACATTTTTTATGTATTGATTTGGATGGCTAGTCATGCTCTATTAACTGAAGGTGGAGTGGGGTAGGAAGTTGGGAAAATTCTGCATGGAATGATTTTGGAGGCTGTCATGCTATATATGTGCATGTTTACATATCTATCAAAAATATAAAAGCTGCACAGCACACTTCAAATAGGGACAACCTCTAAGAGATAGGACTGATGGAGAGAAGAGACTTTCACAACTTGGGGTGATTATTTAGATGTAATATAAGTATGCATTATTTTCATTTTAAAAAGTAACAGAGCTTCTTGAATTTAAAAGGTTATTAAATAACATACATGGAAGGAAAAAAGATTCCATTCCCTAGAGTGTCCAAGAAAAATCTGATGGCTAGATGCCCATGAGAACAGATTCTTGTGTTGGATGGGAAAGGTGTTAGTAGAAGCCCCTTCTCATTCAAAAGGTCAGGGAATGCCACTAGCAACTCCCTTTTCTTTGGCATCTGAATATTTTCTTGTTTACTAGATCTTTCCCATCAGCCTACATAATACCATAATGTCTTCCATCTTCAATAAAAACTTCCTTAATCTCACCTATCACTCCATTTCCATGTTCTCCTTTTCAAAAGTATTGCCTGCATGTGCTGTCTTCACTTCCTTTCTCACTACTAACTCTTTTTAAAAGCTTTTATTTTGAAATAACTTTATACTCACAGAAAAGCAATAACATAAATATTTCCCATAGTTATTTCACCCAAACCCATCAATTGTTAAGACTTTTTCATATGTTTTATTCTGTCAGTGTGAATGTGAGTGCATAAGTATGAATGTGTGTGTGTATGTGTGTGTGTGTATGTACATATTATAGCTCTTGTCAAGGTCACCAATGACTTACATGATGTCAAGTCGAAAGATAACTTTTAGACTAATCAGCAGCATTGAAAGTAATAGTCTATGCCCTCCTCCCTCAACCACTTTCTTCCCTTGGCTTCTAGGAACCACTTTCTCTTGGCTCTCTACCCCACTGGCTACTACTTCCCAGACTCCTTTGCTATCGCCTCTTCATCATAAAATCCTCCAAATAAAGAGGGCCCAGGGCCCAGACTTTGGATCCCTTTTCTTCTCTGTCTCACTCCTCACATGTTGTCATCCACAATAAAACTTTAAGTATTATCTATATAATGTTAAATTTTATTTTCTATTCTCTAGGTTTCTATTCCCAAATTCCTACTTAATAGCTTCACTGAAGATTTAGCTTTACACTGTCCAAATCTAAATTTCAGATTATCTATTGATTGCTTGCACACCTAACCCATCCCTATTTTCCTATAGATTCTCCTATCTCAGAAAAATGGCAACTCCATCTTTCTAGTTCTTTAGCCCAAAAATCTTGGTATTTTAACTCCTTAATCAAACACCTGACATCCAATCCAGAATCTAACTACCCCTTACCATTTTCACCATTATCATTCTTGGCTAACCTTCACCATCTCTCACCTGCACTTTGCCAATATCTTTCTACGTCAACTTTTAAAAATATATATTTTTTATTCATTTCAGAGAGGAAGGGAGAAAAAGAGAGATAGAAACAGCAATAGTGAAAGGGAATCATTGATTGGCTGCCTCCTACACACACCCTACTAGGCATTGCATCCATAACCCGGGCATGTGCCCTTGGCTGGAATCAAACCTAGAACCCTTCAGTCTGTAGGCTGACGCTCTATCCATTGAGCCAAACCAGCTAGGGTTATGTCAACTTTTTCTTTGCCTTTGTTCCTCCATAGTCTACTTGCTACGTACTGCTAGAATCATCCTTTTAAAACATGATTTATGTCAGGTTACTTCTTTGTACAAAGTTCTTTCACCTGATGACTCACTGCATTCCTCAAGTATGCCAAATCCCTAATTAAGTACCATCAAATTTTTTCCTACCCATTGCCTGAGCTTCTATCCCACTTTTTAATATGTAGCATGGAATGTCAAGAGCTAGAATTGTGGAACAGTACAATGAAGGCCTGGGGAGCGGGGTGGGGGTGGGGGTGGGGGGGCGACGGCTGTGTGAGGGTAGAGGGAGTCAGTGGGGAAAAAGCGGGGATATCTGTCATATTTTCACCAATAAAGATATTTTTTTAAAGGACAAAGAATATAGCCAATAAGGGAATATTTTTGACAAAGAAAGTGAAAGCAGGTGGTAAAGGGATTCTCCCAGTAGGAGAAGCATTGTCCGCGGAGTCTTTTGTTTCTTTAATTCATACTTTAGAATCTACCATCAACACAGTTAGTTACTCTGGGAAACTTTTTTACATTGGCTGATTTTATTTAGTTCCACTAAATAAATTTTATTTATGATTTCATCAGCAAAGTAACCAGGGTTAAACTTGAAGACAGTTTGTTTCTTCTTGCCAGGGCTGGTTGCAATGACATTATTTTATGCAATGAGAACTGATAAGTTATAAATATACTAGAGGCCAGTGCACAGAATCTGAGCACAGGTAGGGTCCCTAGGCCTGGCCAGAGGTCAGGGCGGATCAGGTTCCCCACCTCCCAGCCCCACTGCCTCCTCCTTTCCTAGTCACCAGCACATTGCCTCTGGTCAACAGCCATGTCCCGCATCGCCCTCTGGTGGTCAGCGCATGTCATAGCGAGCGATTGAACTCCTGGTTTCCCAGTGGAGTATATATTAGCCTTTTATTGTATGATATTCTATGGCTCAGAAGCAATGGGATATATTGATTTGTGATATATGGATTTAGTCTTACTAGTTTCAAGTTCTATGACATATACCACTTTATCCAATACTTTCAACACAAAGCCATTCCACTACTCAGGTCACATGGGAGAGGATGTATGTAGCAGATGTCTCAGATAGAAAGCAAATTGCTTTATAAAGATGTTTAAATAATCAAACTATGAAGACTTGTAGCTTTCACTTGAAGTAAAATAAATATCAGGTCGAAATATTACACCAGGTAAAGAACCAATAGATCCAACCCACAGCTTCCTATTTTCTTCTTCACTGTATGTTTTATTTGTTTTTAGTAACTGAATCTAAGGGAATGAAAATGGAAACTCTACAGAATCTAATCTCCATGTATAGGTGCTTTAGCCATTATAGTCACTTCTATCCCCAGCACTTAGCACTGTGCCTAGCACATGGTAGGTGCTGATTAATATTTGTTGAATGAATGCTCTAAAAGATAGTAGAGTCCTATCTATAGAACTCATTCATTTTTATTGGATGCCAAACACATGCAAGCCATGTGTTAGGTTCACAGGAAACAAAAAATAAACACAAGACATCTGCTAATCTCATATATCTCACAGAGTCCGGTGTTTAGATAAGAAAACAAACACAATATAATGTGCAAAGATTTATGAAAGGAGTTATTATTCAGTGTGCTATGGAAACACAGGTTAAAGGAGACAAGGGCTTCTGGAGGAAACCTATGTAATATGAGCCCTGACATATGAGTAAGAGGGAATCGGTAGAAGTGAGGGGTGAGAAGGACTTATCCGAGAAGAGGGAACAGCATAGACTGCATGAGGAAACTCAGCTTTCACAAGAAACCGAAAGACTTTTAGAAGGACTGGATTATTGAGAGCTGAGAGGTTGAGAAGGTGTCCAGATCAAATGGGGCCTTGCTAATTTCTGAAGCTAATCTCTTTGGGTGCATTTAAAGACCCTTTAGATCTATTTTCTTGATATAAAAATATATCAAGTTTTTTTTATTATCAAGTAGATTCGCTGAAATTTACTTACATCCACATCTTTACTATCAATGAGGGTTTAGTTTATTAAGAAATAGATACCAGAAAGTTTTCTAATGGCCAATAGAAGGCAAGTCAGGTAATAACAAGTGGTACTTCTCTTATGTATGTCGTAAACCACATAATTTCACCTATAATGTCTGAACATGTAATTATCATTAATTGAGGAGAGAGGAAAATGAGAAAGGCAAAAAGAGAGAGGAAAATTCCACCTTTGTTTTCTCCAAATGTATAATGAAAACTGTATCTATTATAGGATTAGGATTTTTTTAATTTTGTGCTACAGTCCAGATGTAGAATATAGTTCAGTATGGTTCAATAGCTTGAAATTCACTGCGTAGACCTGCAATCAGATTTATGTATCTGGCATCAATTTTGTCAGAGTGTTTTCTGTTTTTAGACAGTTAACCAGATATAAATCCTTTCCTAGGGAATTAAATGTATGTGAACTAGATTATAAAACTTGGATTTTCAAACGCCACTTGTAATTGCCTGGACTCCTGAATAGCCTCCTTCGTTCAATCCTGGTCTTACTATAGTCTATTCTCAGCCCAGCAGTAACAATTATTATATTAAAAAGTAAGTCAGACCGTATCAGACTATGGGATACAACCCAGAAAATAGCTCCCCACTTTACTCTGGTAAAAGCTGAAGTCCTTACAAGTGCCTATACAGCTATTCCTGAACTGGCCCTCCAGCCTCACTGCTATTAGTTCCCTGACTTCTGCAGCACACAATGCTTTTAGGTGAATGTGCCAGGCATCCTCCTACTACCAAATTGCCTTTGTATGAGCTTCTATCTCTGCCTGGACTGTTCTTCCCTCAGAAATCCACAAGGATCATTCCCTCCCCTCCTCCAAGTCTCTGCTCATGCTATTATCTCATGAGGCCTTCCCTCTTAAATTTTCATCACCCCCTTACCCTACTCTCCTGTTTCAGCCATTGCAGTTTTCATCTTCAAACATATAATGTATCTGTTATATTTATTGCCAATTGAATGCAACTTCCATAAAGACAGAAATCTTTGTTTCTTTTGCTCATGATACATTCCAAGCACGTAGAACAGAGCCTGACATATTTATTTATGCTCATTAAATACATAATGAATGAATTGTCAAAATAAAATCCTATCTAACAAAGAGGGGATATGCAAATTGACCATAACTCCACAACCAACATGGTGGCACCCACAGCCAATAAGGAGAGGATATGCAAATTGGCATGACAAGGCTAGAGGTGGAAGGTGGCTCCGGACCAGAGCGAAGGCAGTGCCAGCAGCCAGGGTAAGGAAGGCCTATTCTTGCATGAATCTTTGTGCATTGGGCCTCTAGTTTTATATAACTAGCTAAGACTGAATATTGGGGTCAGTATCCTTAATTTTGAGCAGAAAGAAGTTGTGATTTTAAAACTTAAATATAAACTTATTTTCTGTACAGGTAGAACAAAAACAGATTGTATATTGAAAGACATATTAGCATTATGCATCACAATCTTGGCAGGGTCTGTGTGCACTATCTTTTAAGCATATATGCAACAAGAAAACACAGCAATTGTGTTTACTGTAGGAAATCACCACAGTAAGGTAATTAAAGAAAGAAGGACAGATTGAGGTCCATAGAAGATTGATTTATTTCTAAAACTGGTATAATAATCACAATGGGAGTTATTGACTCATCAGATTTCATTTAAAACCAACAGAAGCCTGTTGGAGAACTTTCAGAAGACTAGTATTCTAATGGATTAAAAGTCTGTTTTCCACTTTGAAATTTAAGAGCTACTGTTTAAAGGTATAATTGCATATGCCAGGGAAAAAAAGCTAATAAAAGCTCATTCTCTTTACCTCAATGAATAGGAATTGATAATGTGTTGGTACTACTCTTTAAATGTTGTCTCTACAAATATGAACTCACAAGAAAATCTGTCCATTTCCAAGGCTTAAATTTCCTGCTTAAAATCACAAAGCTGTGAAAATCTAACAACTGGATTGCACTGCATCTCTCATTTATTTCTAATTTAATTATTGACTTATGAGGACCATGGAACATGTCATGATATTACATAACGAGGGGCTGGTCTGGTGACAGGCAATGATGAGTTATGTTTCCTTCCCCTTTGCTCTTTTTTATATTAATTTTCTTATTTTTCAATTACAGTTAACATTCATTATTATATTAGTTTCAGTTGTACAGCCTCATAGATACTTATATAACTTATGAAGTGATCCCACTGATAAGTCTAGTACCCAACCTAGTGACAAACATAATCATGACAATATTTTTTCTATAGTCCCTATGTTGTCCTTTATATCTCAGAGACAATTTTAATATATTAATATGAGTTATCCAAGGAAAACCTAGATCAGCTCAATCAATAATTTTTGTATATATACTTTGATTATCACTGGGCAGAATCCACTGAGCATATAAAAGAAACATCAGATATAATATCCTCTAGTTTAGTCATATCATGTAAGTATGTTTACTTTTATAGCATTCATTGTGATCCTGCTGTAGTGTAGTAATAGTTAATCACAAAGATATACTTTTAAGAAAGCCAGATTTAGCACTTCTAAAACCTCTTAGGTCAGCCAAGTATACCAACCTGTAAGAATAAGGTACATTGCTACTAAACACTAGGATTTAGGGGGAAAGTTATCATTTCACAAGTTTAGAGTTCTCTTAATGGTGAAATTTAATACTTGTTTATTGAATTAAGTAAATTATTTTGTGGGTCAACAATATGGTTACAGGTAGAACTTTACCCTCATTCACCAACCTCCATGCATTCGTTCAATTACTCCTTACATTGTTTATTTATTAAACAAATAATTGTTAAATGCCTACTATATGTCAGGCACTGCTATATACTAGGAAATTAGAGATGGATGAAAGTCAGAAAGCCATTGCTCTCAAAGAACTTGTTTTTCCCACTGGAAAAAAGGCAAATAATAAACAGGTAAATAAAACAAATCTCTATATGTAAAAGCTTAAGTTGACCCATCGCTATGACATGCACTGACCTCCAGGGGGCGCAGATGCTCAATGCAGGAGCTGCCTGCTGGTGGTCAGTGCACTCCACAGCCAACCTCCCGTGGTCCCTCCCTTTGGCTGACTGGCCCCTATTGGCCCCGATTGCTGGCCAGGCCAAGGGACCCCAACCATGCAAGAATTCATGCACCGGGCCTCTAATATTTTCATATGGTTATAGTGCTATGAAAGCAACAAAAGAAGACAATATAATGGAATGATTGAAAATGGGGTAGGGTTGGAATGGTGTGGTTAAGGATGGTCTCTCTTTAAGGTCATAACATTTGAGCTAAGAGTTATGAAGAGAAAGAGCCAGCCATGTGAAATGCTCAAATAGGAGAAACAATAGTGCAAAGGCCCTACAAAAGGAATGACAGAAAAAACCATGGTGATTGTATTGCATGATATAACTAATATCACTCCAATAAATTTAATTTTAAAACCACTGGGAAAAAAAGAGATGTAAGATAAAGTCAAAGGCATGGGCAGCATCCAGATGAGATACAGCACTTAGAGCTTTTTCTCTCTTTTTTCTTTCTTTGTTTTAATTTTTTTTTTAATATTACAGGAAAACTTTAGAAGCTTTTCAAACAAGGAAGGGAAATTATCTGAATTTTTTTTCAGAAAGAAAACTCTATATAGCATGACTATGTGGATTCTAAAAACTAAAAATGAACATCTAGAAATGAAAAATATAATTTAAGCTAAAAATTTAATGGACTAATAAATTTAACACAGCTGGAAAAAGATGTAGTAATATATAGAAATTTTTTAAAATGCTTTAAAAATGTTAAAAAGGCTTTAAAATCTTTGAGTTAACTTTCTTGAAACCTAAAGTGTGATATTTCAAAACCAGTTTGGCTCAGTGGATAAAGCGTGGGCCTGCGGACTGGAAAGTCCCGGGTTCAATTCCAGTCAAGGGAATGTACCTTGATTGCGGGCACATCGCCAGTAGGGGGTGTGCAGGAGGCAGCTGGTCAATGTTTCTCATCGATCTTTCTAGCTCTTTATCCCTCCCACTTCCTCTCTGTAAAAAATCAATAAAATATATTTTAAAAACAAGTGTGATATTAAGGACACATTCCCCACTGCCCTGAAGCATGTGTACCCCATAAATAAGGATTTGAACTTCAGTTACTGACTCAGATTGACTTGCTAAGATAACCAAGTGATGTACTTTCCCTAGATACTTACATGTAGCCCTTTGCTCCATTTGAGATTAACATGTGTGTGTTGACATCATTCATTGATAGCTACCTGAACCACTGAGGGTACAAAACAGGTTTTAAAAATAGGTCCTGGCCAACGGACAGCCACAAAGGCATGTCCTTTTGTCAGTCTGACAAGTGACGCCACTCCATGCTCCTCTCTCTGCCAGTCAACAGAACTGCGGCTAGTACCTCCCAATCGAAACAACTGAACTCTTCAGTAAGGAACATCGGCCTCCTGCATCCGGACCGGACCAGCCCAGCTGCTGGACCCCAGAGGATAGCACCACCGGGATCCCATTAAGCCTGCGCCCACAGCATCAGGAACTTGTGTGAGTAATAAAGTGCTGTGTGATTTGCAACTGCATATGTTTCATGTGCTGTAATTCCTCCAGCAGTTAATTGAATTATTTTGCTTACGCTTAAAATTAAAATTAAAGCTTTTGGTCTTTTCAGTCCTCAGCCTGTCCTTGGTCCTTCTTAAGTATAGTAGCCTCTTAGCTAGCAACTACATTCAACTAACCCAACACCTGCATGGTTAAAGTTTACCTCAAGGGATGCCTTAGATAAACATCCTTTCCCAGAATCTACTTGGGACAAAGATTTAGCAAACTCAAGAGTTACTGTTAATCAGAAAGACAATAGTGAAAATGTGAAAGGACAGATATGCAGGAGGAAACAATAAAAATGTTTAACTAATTGCAGTTCCAGAAAGACAAGAGAGGGTGTGAAGTGGGGGGGGGGGGGAAGACTGGGGCAGATTGCTTCCGGCTACTGCGTTTTATAAAGATAAGGCAGAGAATTTCCTAGAAACAATTAACAAAAGTACATATTGTTTATCTTAAGAGGATAACATGAAATCTACATTTAAATGCATCCTGGATGGACCTGGAAACTATTATGCAAAGCAAAATAAGCCAGTTAGAGAAAGACAAATATCACATGATCTCACTTATAAGTGGAATCTAAAGGAACAAAATTAACTTATGAACAAAATAGGTCCAGAGGTGTGGATGCATGGAACAGAATAACAGATCTCAGTGTGGGAGTGGGGGATTGGCAGGGGCAGGGGACGAGGGGTTGGGGGCAAGAAGAGATTAACTAAAGAACATTTATGCATATATGTATAACCCATGGACATAGACAGGTAGAAAATGGGAGACATCTGTGATACTGTCAACAATAAAATAAAATTTTTAAAAAGGGAAAGCATTAAAAAATAGAGAAAAGGGCAAATTATCACCAATGGAATAGCAACTTCTCAAGAACAATAATGGCAACTAAATGACAGGAAAATCTGCTATGTGCTGAAAGGGAAACCGTGTACCTAGAATTCTATACTTAGAAAAATATTCTTTTAAGAAGTAAAAGGATGGAAGTAGAACACCAGTAAAATTTAACCAAAGACAATAAGTACATTAATGTCAGGTAATAGAAGAGTATAAGAACAAAAGCATTACTAATTATAGTGCCTTTAAAAAGTCATCATGCCTGGCTGGTGTGGATCAGTGGTTTAACATTGACCCATGAACCAAGAGGTCACCAGTTTGATTCCCAGTCAGGGGACGTGCCTGGGTTGTGAGATAGATCCCCAGTAGGGGGTTTGCAGGAGGCAGCAAATCAAATGTTTCTATCCCTCTTCCTTCTTCTCTCTAAAATAAATGAAAAGCCGAAACCAGTTTGGCTCAGTGGTAGAGCGTCGGTCTGCGGACTGAAAGGTCCCAGGTTCGATTCCGGTCAAGGGCATGTACATTGGTTGCGGGCACATCCCTGGTAGGGGGTGTGCAAGAGGCAGCTGGTCGATGTTTCTCTCTCATCGACGTTTCTAGCTCTCTATCCCTCTCTCCTCCTCTCTGTAAAAAATAAAATAAAATAAAATAAAATAAATGAAAACATTTTTAAAAAGTAATTGTAACGCATTTCCTATTCTTTTTTTCCCCTCCTAATTCTCTCTCTGTCTCAGAGGCAGATAATTTTTCTGCCTGTTTCTCTCCATTCAGTACCTGGGCTCTTCTCACTGTTTGGCTTTCCCTTATAGAGCAGAATGCACACAAGTTGTGCCTATGGTTTCCGCCCTGGTAATGTGATAAGCATTTCTGAAAAATTTATGAATGAAGAATTTTTCATAAGATAAAAGAAAAATATGCTGGGGCTGTCTTTAGCATAGCCTGACCATTTGAGCCACAAGTACCCAGAAAACTGCATAACCCTTGCTTTGTTAGGGATTTTCTGAGTGACCTTGCACAGGTAATTTATCTCATTTCCCATCACTTCTTATATTCAAAACCAGAAGCCATATCTGGAGCTAGATAAGCAAAGGCACTACTAATAAAAAGCCAATCGCTGAAACCAGTTTGGCTCAGTGGATAGAGCATAGGCCTGCAAACTGAAGGGTCCAGGGTTCAATTCCAGTCAAGGGCATGTACCTTGGCTGCGGGCACATCCCCTATGGGGGGTGTGCAGGAGGCAGCTGAATGATGTTTCTCTCTCATTGATGTTTCTGGCTTTCTATCCCTCTCCCTTCCTTTCTGTAAAAAAGTAATAAATATATATTTTTTAAAAAGCCAATCATTGTGAAGTTCTGAAGGTATTTGGAAAAGCAATAAAAACAGATGTGCTGGCTACTCATTGACTTGTCACAGAGGTTTGCAATACAAAGGAGCCCAACCAGAAAAGACTGATAAG
Source organism: Pipistrellus kuhlii (assembly GCF_014108245.1). NCBI lineage: Eukaryota > Metazoa > Chordata > Mammalia > Chiroptera > Vespertilionidae > Pipistrellus > Pipistrellus kuhlii. Next base: position 35,153,762 of record NW_023425405.1, on the reverse strand, counting down.
CCTTTGAGTGGGTGATTACAGCCTCACCCAGGGCAGCTCCACGTGTCTGCCCAGATCCGGCTACAGTTCCTAGTCTTGTGCTTCCCAAGTGATTTCAAAAGGTTCTGAAGTCCAACCCCTGCCTACTGACAGAACTGCACTCAGTTGGGGGGGAGGAGGGAGGCACATGCAAGAAGTGCTCTTTCCATACTTCTTTCTCTTACACAATCTACATTATCAGGAAAAGAGACCCATTGCATATGTCTCTTTTCCTAATAATGTAGGCTAACTTTTAATTCCAGCGTGCAAATAAAAATTTGGAGTGGCATCTCCCTTTGAAAGTCTCAAGCTGGTCATTTCCTTCTCTCTGACATTTACTACCCAATGCGTGCTTTCTTCAGGGAGGCTGCCTGCAGAGGTAGCCGTGAGTGACCCTGGATACTTATTTAACATCTCTGTGCCCTGTTCCCTAGAGCCCACCCCACAGGCTAGTGAGGCTTGAAGAAGATAAAGCATGAAACTTTGAGAATGTATTTGGCCCTACTTCTTTCCCGGAGCTCAAAGCTCTGGGTAGTAAAGATATTTCTTCCGTTGCTGAAAGGAGGAGAAAATGTATACTAGAAACTTCTAACTAAGCACAGATGGGGAAAAGACAAAATACTTTATATAAATTTTCAACAATGAAATTCATGGGAAATACCATCAAGATGGTAGCAGAATCTAAGAGGAATTCATCTAAACCCTTCACTCGGTGTTTATATGGACAATGTCTATTATAAGAGTAAAAAGGAATAAACATATAATATTTATGTATTTATATATTTGATATGAGTAGTTGGGAAGTGGGCAAGGAAGGAGAGAGGAAAACATGAAGAAAGGAAGAGGAGAAAAAAATCAGAACAATTTAAAATGTCAGCAAGCTGAACATGTAAAATTAATACAAAATAATATTGACTATAAACTGTAATTGAAAAATGAAATTTCAAGTACTTTAAAAACCACCACCACTCTGCTGTTCTCAAACACTGGCATCCCAAGTAACCCCCTAGGATTACCACACTCCCTTATTCCCCACAGGAGCCTCCTTGCTGGGTCCTCCTTATCTCACATTATCCTCATGCCAGCTCTGCCTCCCTCTTCTGCTTCCATGTCCACCTCCCCCAGCCTTGGAACCACAGCTCTCTACCAGGTTTCAGGGTCCCTCATCCTCTGACCCTGTCAAAGGGAAATGGAAAAGTAAAGGAAAATGTTCTGATCCCACTTAACCCCAAGCCTTGTCCAGCTATTTACCTGGTACTCAGCCTGTCTACTCAAAACTATTTCTAAATCACCCACTGGTGCTCTTGATGCTGGTTGAAATGAATAAAGAGATGCCAAGGCTCTAAGGTTTTCTTTTCAAGATAGGATTAAAGACCTGAAAGAGCTGACCCCAGTTCTTAAAGTCCAAGTGATTGTGTCCCACACTATTAGGAGAGTGACGAGGCACCGTGGAAGTTGTCATGGAGACCCCTCTTGCTTCCTGTTCTCTTCTGGAGCCACCAACATACTTCAGAACAACACATAACTACCTCATCCTATCAAAAGAGTAATATTCGGATTGACCATCACTCCAACACACAAGATGGCTGCCCCCATGTGGTCAAAGATCCTGTCCCTATGTGGATACAAGATGGCCAGCACAAGATGGCCAGCAGGGGAGGACATTTGGGAGGCACCAGGCCTGTAAGGAAGGGCAGTTGAGAGGGACCAGGTCTGCAAGGGAGGGCAGTTGAAGGCGATCAACACTGTAGGGGAGGGCAGTTGGGGGTGGCCAGGCCGGCAGAGGAGGGAAGTTGGGGGCAAACAGGCTGGCAGGGTAACAGTGAGACATCAATCAGGATTGCATGGGAGTGGTTAGGGGGTGATCAGGCTGGCAGGCAGAAGCAGTTAGGGGCAATCAGGAAGGCAGGCAGGCAGGCAAGCAGTTGGAAGCCAGCAGGCCTGGATTGTGAGAGGGATGTCCAATGGGATAGGATCTAAATGGGCCATTTAACATCCCTTGAGGGGTCCCAGATAGGAGAGGGTGCAGGCTGGGATGAGGGACACCCCTGTACCCCGTGCACAAATTTTGCACAATGGGCCTCTAGTCTTACCTATAAACAGGTTAAATTATTTGTGCCAGTAAATGCCAGCTCTTCACCAAGCCTCTGGTTCCCTTCCTCCTGGGCACAGAGTCAGACTCCCTTTCCATGAGACTAGTTCCCACCAATAAAATGTGGTCAGAGGTGAAGTCTGTCATCTCTTAGCCTAGATGTTTAAGAAGCAAGTGTGCCTCTTGCATGCTTTCTCTTTCTGCTTGCTGGGAGTAAGTGGTACATAGGCCCAACAGATGGAGAAAGCATAAATAGAAGATAGGTTCTTTGAAATTTTATGTGGGAAGAAAATTGACCACCAACCATGAACACCCACCTGGCCCATCATGTGAACAGAAAGCTCTATTGTGTTTGAGCCATTGTACCTGTTGGGGGTCTTTTTGGATACTGAAGCTATGCCTGCACTAATTAATGCAACTTATATTTTATGTTTTAGAGAATTAAATAACTTGAATGTCAGCATTCTGGACTTCCATCCTGGAAAATACAAGTGCTAGCAGAAAGAGAAGGAAGCAGGAAAGAGTAACAATGTGAGTAACTATGACATTTACTGCATAGGCAGCCATGTGCCGAGCCTGTGTTAAGTGCATTATGCATACTGTCTCATTTATGCTTCACATCAACTTTAGGAAATACCACAGTACTGTCATTATCCCCATTACTCAGATGTGGACACTGGGGCGGAAATAACACTGAAACTAACTTAAAGATGGGGGAGAGGGAAACTGGAATGATTCCTGAGTAGAAAAGAAGATTTCTTTCTGTCCCCATTATTGGCTTTTTAACCAGAATGGCCCACCCTCTCAGTATATTCCTTCTTGCCCCTCAAGGACTAATGGGCATATTAAGGACTTCTCTTAGGACTCAGCCCCATCCCTTTTCCCTTAAGACTTAACCTGGGGAAGTACTGGCATATCTAGAGTCCATATATAGGGAAAAGGCCAGTTCTGCAGGCTCACTTGGGGCCAACATCATGTCATCATATGACCCCCTGACCTCTGCTGTGAACCTGAAACACCAAGGCGCTTTTGAGACCAAAGAGCCACAGGCCCCCATTCATCCATACAATCAATAGACATTTGCAGTTGAGAAATAGCTCTGGGAGCTGGGTCAGCAGCTGGGTCAGTGCAGGGTCAGCAGCCACAGCGGGGACTGCACAGGAATGACCTGAGGCTGCTGCGGTGCTGGAGGGAGTGGGCCCCTTAAGTTTTCAGGGTTTCCCAGGACCAGGAATGCCACAGCAACAGCACAGCTAATCACTGCATCAGTTAAATTTTTCACCAAGAAATTTGTTACGTTTAGCACTCATGAAACAATGCACTCACACCATTTTTACATGGCTGGATGGTATCTTTAAATACTATATACAATTAACTTCATTTCATAACAGTCATATTTTATATTGTCCTCAGTGTCTTTTCTCCACCACCTTAGTAGACTGAGATGGGACTCCAGCACAATCATGTTCACTTACTTTAATTCCTTGTAATCCATAGCCAGGGAGGCCAGGAGGGCCAGGCAAACCTTTCTGCCCAATGTCACCCTGTTGGAGAGAAATCAGACAAGTGTGAGAAGATTTAGGGAGAAACAATGTATTATTACTCTTAGCTCTGTTCTTACTTCAGTCTGATCAGGACCTTCATCCATGCTGCCCATAAGCTATTTCATGTTTTATATAGAGCAGTGATTTTCTAACCTTTTTAAGAAAAGGTTAAGAAATAGCTCACTGCCGTTATGCAGTTGATGCATAAGAATCCTATGCAAAAATAGTACATATAATCTAAGTACAAATGAAGACTTAAGGTAGGGCTGCTGGGTGTAAGCAGAAGTGCTGTCCCTGTAGCTTCCTCAGCTTGGGCTCCTTCAGCTGCCCTAACTCCATCCCCTAGACACCAGGAGTAAGAGGATCACTCACACACTGTTGTGTGTAGCCTTTCATCTACTTCTCCATTTCCATCTGGAATGCTCATTCACCGGGGTAGTGGGTAAAGAATCAGCGGATATTAATGTGGATCAGTGTTGAATTTTTGAGATATGTAAATGAAGCAAAAAATGCATGACTTCCCAGTATGTATTCCTTATAATATAAGTGGATCCCATATTTCTTAAGGAAAAATTTCTGTGGCCAACTGAGATTGGAAATGTTCTGCAGCACGGTATGTGCCTCTCTGGAGATCTCTATCACGTATTAAAATATTAAAGCCACTAAGCAGTCCCACAATAGAGTGATTAATTTAACTCTCCCCGAAGTTCCCAAATTAATATTTGATGGAGTAAGCTTTGTAAAAATGCTGGATTAATGTAAGTTAGATTTTTTCTTTCCAGTATGAAAAAAAAAAGCTGTATCTTTTTCTGATTATAAGAGGAATACCTGCTCATTGAAAAAAACACAAAAAAAAACACACAAAAAAACACACAAATAAACAAGAAAATTTAAACAGAAAGATGACACTGAAGAGAAGAAAAAAAATACATCCAATAACAATAGCTAACATCTTAGATGCAGTCTTCATCGCTGTCCATATGTAGCTGATGGACAAAAAAGAAAAAAAAAAGGATAAAGAATCTTAGTAATTCTGAGATCCTTAGTAACTTTGACTCATACAGCCTCTCTGCTTTTCTCTCTGTAACAGGATTCTAATTCATGTCTGTGCATTTGGACATAGATACATCTATCTGAAATTTGAATCTGTGCTGGGTGGCTTACTGATACCTGTTTTCCCTATAAACATGCCTGCTGGTTTTCTATCGGGTCTAGTAATAATTAATGTAATTAATGTCGTTTTTTAACATTCGTTTAAAATCTTGCTTGGCGTTGACTTGTATTGACATAACCTTCAAACACGTGATATCTACAGAACGTGTGAAGTGTAATTAACAAGTTTTGCTTGAAAAAGTTTGTGTTTGGTTTGGTTTTTGTTGCAAAACTAGGGCTAAGAAGATGGCGGATAAAGAGCATATTCGGCACTGCATGCTTTACGAGTTCCAATTAGGAAGAAAAGCAAGTGAGGCTGCAAAACACATCTGTAGTGCTCTTGGTCAAGATGCAGTTAGCGCCAGAAAATGCCAGCGTTGGTTTGAGAAATTTCGCGAGGGAAATTTTTCGTTAGATGACAAGAGTGGTCGAGGCCGTGTGTCCAATTTTGATCAAGAAGCTCTTTTGGTGCAAAATCCTCAAATTACCCAACAAGATCTTGCGACAACTTTAAATTGTTCACAAAAAACAATTTCCAATCAATTGCGTGCACTTGGCAAAGTCCAAAAGTTTGGAAAATGGGTTCCTCACGAGTTGACCGACAACAACCGTAATCAAAGAGTCACAATTTGCAGTTTGCTCCTCTCTCGTCAAAACCGTTTGCCGTTTTTAGAGCAAATTGTTACTGGAGATGAAGAATGGGTGCTGTATGTTAATTTGAAAAGGCAGCCTCAATGGTTGGACAAAAATGAGGCTCCTCAGCCCACGCCAAAACCTGACTTGCATGCGAAAAAAGTGATGTTGTGTGTTTGGTGGAATTTTAAAGGAATTCTTCATTATGAACTTTTACCATCTAACCAAACCATTACAAGTGCAGTGTATAGTGCCCAATTGGAAAGGTTAGCCCAAGCTTTAAGAGAAAAAGAACCCGAGCTGATTAATCGGAAGGGCGTAATTCTTCACCACGATAACGCACGACCGCATACTGCAAGAATCACTGCTGAAAAACTGCGCCAGTTGGAATGGGAAGTTCTCCCTCAACCTGCATATTCTCCTGATATTGCCACTTCCGATTACCATTTGTTTCGTTCTTTGCAAAACTTTCTTGTTGGAAAAAAATTTAATAATGAAGAATGCCTCAAAAATGCATTGACCGAATTTTTGGCATCAAAATCACAAGAATTTTACAACAGAGGGATTAAATGCTTCCTGAGCGTTGGGCACAAGTAGTAGAAAACAATGGCAACTATATTGTTGATTAAATTTTATTGTATTGTTTAAATAAATTCGATTTTAAAAAGTATTAGAAAACGACATTAATTATTACTAGACCCAATACTTCACCTTTTAAATAAATAAATAAATAAATAAATAAATAAATAAATAAATAAATAACATTTGGTGAGCAAGTGAATGAGTGCTGTTGACATTTTGAGCTAGGTAATTCTTTATTATGAGAGGCTGTCTTGTGCACTGCAGCACATTGAGCAGCATCTCTGTCCTCTCCCCGCGAGATGCCAATACCAGTCCTCCTCCAGTTGTGATCCCCCCACCCCTGAAATGATCCCAAATGTCCCCCTGCAGTGCAGAGGGGAGGGACCAAATTTCTCTTCCTGAGAAGCTGGATTAAAAAAATAAGCGGATGAATAATCACCAAATTGAAGGTGGCAAGAGGAAGAGAAATATAAATAAGAGCAGAGGGAGCCAAAGGAAGTTTCTATTACCTTCCATGGAGACAGTAAGCCTAGACCAGTGGCCGGCAAACTCATTAGTCAACAGAGCCAAATATCAATGACTGAAATTTCTTTTGAGAGCCAAATTTTTTTTAACTTAAACTATATAGGTAGGTACATTGTTATTAACTTAATTAGGGTACTCCTAAGCTGGCCTTTGCTAAAAACTGAAGGGGCCAAAGAGCTGCATATGGCTCACGAGCCACAGTTTGCTGACCACTGGCCTAGATCCTTGCACTGAGGCTCTGACAGTGTCCTACACACATATACACAATAGATACATTGGCTGGTGTCCTGTTAAAAGGCCACCTGAAGCACCTCTGGCCAAAGTAAAGATGTGTTTCTGAATCATGGCACAGCCTCGCATGAGCCTAGAAATATTTTGAGCACTTTGCACCCACTTTCTTAAGAGAGACTTATTAATTTCTTTGGGGGAAGACAATAGCTTTATAAACTTAAATGTTCTATTTACCAAAAGTTCACATGATATGAGAAAATAAAACTTTTCATTAATAATCAAGAAAAAATAAGCAAACACCAAGAAGAGCATTTACTCTGAAGTTAATGTCCACTCGGTTGTCATTAACGGTACCTGACCCTCACACAGAGCACAGACCTGAGGACTCACCTTGGGTCCTTGGGTTCCTAAGCCCCGAGGCCCAGAGGGGCCCGGAGGTCCTCTGACACCTGGCTCTCCCTGAAAAGACAATGAATGAGAAGTTACTGGTATTCAAAAACATTTCATGCTGTATAGTTAAAATAGTAAATATATGTCATAAATTTTTATATTCAAAATATATATTTTTTAAATTCCACACCCTTGAATTTGTCTAAATTATTGAGTCCTTTTAACCCACATCACTTTCCTAAACTTGACAAAGGGAGTATTGTCTCCCTCTGTTTTCACTTCTTATTGCTCTTTATTCAATCTTCAAGCCAACAGGATCCATTTCAAAGCAATCAAGTCGATTAACTGCTTGGCAACCTTAATATATACTTTCTCCCCCCTTCCCCCGCCCCCCCCCCCCCCCCGAACTCCCTTCTTTGGAATTTGGGAAAAAAAATTACTTCCATTGTGAAAAGAGACACAAATAAAAGCAATTGTTAAAAGACATAACCCCATCCTAAACTAGTTGCTCTCATTTTGTGCAACAAAGATTATGCCACTTGGGTTGGGATTGGCTCTGTAATGCTTCTGTCACTAGGGTGGCTGTGACTGCAGGATAAATCCTATAAAGGCTTTTCAGATTCTCCAAAGAGTGACAGTTTTATAACAGGTGACTACACCAGAAAGGTGGTGAGACCTGGTTAGGATAAGTTAGGTCCTGGGGGTTAGGATAAGTTAGGCCCTGGGGTTAGACCTGTCAGAGATGTGAATGATGATGGGAAGAAGCAGAGAAATAAAAATCTCTTCATTAGCCACCTTCTATGTACCTAACACTTTACTAGGTCTCTTCATATATGTTATTTGATATAATTTAGTATTTCAACCATCCTGTATCACAGTGATGACTAACTTACCTACCTACTCTGGGCCTCAGTAAATTCATCAGATAGAAAAACATCTCCACATTTCACGGTGAGGACAATGAGGTGAGACTAAGAACGTGAGTGCTCCTATCACAGAGACAGGCATAGAGTAGGCACTTAGCAAATGTTAACATTCCATGCCACCTATTTGGCTAAAGAGGAAACCAAAGTTGTGTGCTCAAGGCTGCACAACTATTAAGAGGCAGAGTTAGAAGGATGTGGGAAAATAGGAATTCTCATATTTTGCTGGTACAGCCACTTTAGAAAACAGTTTGGCAGTCAATTTCTTTAAAAGTTCAACATAAATGTACCTTATAATCCAGTAATTTCACCCCTAGGTACACACCCAAGGAAAATGAAAACATATGTCCATACCAGGACCTACTGGTACATACAAATGCTCTTAGCAGAATTATTATAACAGTTCCAAACTGGAAACAACCTAAATGTCAATCAACTGGTACATGGATAGACAAAATGTGGGATATTCAGCAATAAAGAAGAATGAGCTACAGATGCATGCTTTGGCATGGATAAACCCTAAAACATTATTTGCTGTCAAAGAATCCAGACATATTGTTTTATTTCATTTATATAAAATGTCCAGAAAAGACAAATCTATAGCGACAGTAAATCAGTGGTTGCCTGGGGCCAGGAATAGAATTAACTATAAATGGGCATGAGAGATCTCACTGAGGGGAAGAAAATGTTCAAAAACTGATTTATGGTAACAGCTGTACAATTTGCTAAATAGTCACAGAAATGGGTGAATTCTAGGATATATTAAATACGTGTCAATAAAGTTATTTTTGTTTTTTTAAAAAAGGATCAGAGCCAGACTTTGACCCTAGATCTCCCAAGCTCTTTGCTCTGGGTCTTGTTTTGTCCATGTCCTGTTAGGAGCTAAATAATTTAAACCCTTCAACAGTGCAAAATTCAAAGATCTTAAGAAATGATGAAATTGTTTATTTAGAAAAACAGCTTATCCTTTACTTTTTACTTACAAACCTTAAAATACTTCTAGAGGAAACAAGCCTTAAAAGATTGAAGAAAACTTTAAATGATTCTTTATTACTGACTTGATTATTTTTATCTTTATTTTTATATTACATATTTGGCTTCCATACCACTTTATGATTCTGGCATCCAGTCTCCATCTCTTTCTGTTACTATTTAACTGCTTCTGAGACCACTGGTACTAATTATCCCTTTAATACCTCTCTCCTGACTCCCACATTTGAGTGGCACTAAGTTTCTCCTCACTTAAATGATCACTCTGATCATCAAGAGTTCCAAGAATGCAACACATACATTTTTATGTCTTGTTTTACCTACATTTTTATCATCTCTCTTTTCTGAAGTACATTTAAAGGGAGCATCCACTCAGTGGGGGTCTCCAACTACAACTAACTGATTCACACACTTGAATTTAGAAAGGTATTTAGAGTCCCTCTGGAAAAACAGCACAGTTAAGCAGCTAAGTAATAAACATAGTTAAGTAGATTTTATCCAGAATCATTAAATGTTTTATCAAAAAATAATGGTCTTCTTTGCCTGGTCACTCTCAACCCCACCCAGATACAATGAATTCCTCTCTTGTGTTTCTCTTCATCTCTACCCTTCCATGATGAGGTTAGACACTTGGTGTGATACAATGGGACTATATGGCCCCACCTATGAATTATTCTAGCTAAGAAAAGCTGAATCTGATTCTGGCAGGTATCTAAATCTAACTACTAAAAACAAACAAACAAAAGCAAGAGAAGGTAGAGAAACATGTTGAACAACACCATAAGGATACCATCAGCAAAATCCTCAAGAAACCATCCACTAAGAAAGTGCAAAGAAAAAATGAAAGATATATAACCTTTGATTTTAAAAAAAGATGCAAATTCAAATGCAATGTGTGGATATTGTTTGGATTCCAATTCAAACAATCATAAACTTAGAAGACAAACTGGGAAAGTTTAATGTTAGAAATTGGATGATGCTATATAATTGCTATTAATACTTTTTAGTTTTGCTAAGGATATTGCAGCTAAGTATTATCTCTTACATTAGAGAGACAAATGCTAAAGCTCTATATGGGTGATGTTTGGTATTTGCTGGGATAATGCAGTGCAAAGAGAAGTGAGGGATGGGGGATACACATAAAGGTTGACCACAGATTTGTAATTGTTGAAGAAATGTGATAGGTAAATGAGAATTTACTAGTGTTTCTGCTTTTGTATGTGCTTAATAATTTTCATAATGTTTTTGATAACATCTTTTTAAAATCCATGAACAATGCCTCATAAATATCTCACCAGTGAGGGTAAGAAAGTTACTGTGATGTTCATCCCTAATCAGGAGAAGACCATGAGATTTTAAAGATAGAAAGGTGGACAAAGAGGAAGAGGAAGAAGGCAGATAGAGATTGTTAATAAAGAAGTATTTCTTTTAAGAAAGAATTTGACACTCTAATTTATGATACTTTCCTTGTGATGGACTTTAGTAAACACTGCTGTCTCAAATTGTATGTATCATACTAACACACACATAAACATACACATACACATCCTTGATTGGAAACCAAGTGGGAAAAATAGTTGAAGTTGTGAGTTACCTTAGGCACTCTCATCAAGTTTGTTATTGTTATTATTTTTTCCTCTTATTTAGTTCCCCAAAACCCTCACCATTTAAAAATATCTGGGGCTAAATGCAATAGCATAGCTGACCACAGGGTTGCCCTTTTTATACATGAACTTTGGCAAATGAATTTGTAAGGGTGTGACCCCATGTTATATGTGGTACTAAAATGTTTACCTCAAACAAGTCCATTCTTATTCATATAATTAGCTATGTTTTATCTACCAAAGTATTCTGCTGTATCTTTTGACCTATGTGAACATAATCTAATACAGACCTAATGAAATTGATAGACCTTAAATCAAATTGTAACACAGACTGCAGAGGTTAGAGTTGGTCAGCAACATAGGACCAGGGTCATTCCTTGGTATACAGTATATGTACCATACTTTCAATCGATGGGAATATCAGGGATTTAACAAGCTGTGTGAGTCCATAGAGGTAGTGCCTCTCTACTACGTGAGGTTTTAAAAATGCATCCCGCCATTTGTTCTGTGTGCCACGTGCCCATACTAGGCTACAGCACACAGCTAGGTGGATGTGTGTAGAAGAGGACTCCCTTCACACTTGATAGCAGCAGTTACGCCACAGTGCAGCACCAGTGGAACCGAAGGAGTGTGTTTACCATGACACTTCGGTTTTGTTGTCAGTGGGTACAGCAACACTCACAAGTAAAAAGAGTTGCAACAGGTACTTGCACAGCTGGACTTAGCTTCCCATGCAGAAACTGAGGGTTGCTGGAGCCTGCAGAGGGAGCCCTTGCATTAGGAGACAAGGAGCAAACCAGAAAGCGAATTGTGGAGTTGGCGTTTGTAGCTACACCCATCAATTTCATAAGACCATAGCTTAAGTCCTACCCCTCCTTGCCACTTCCACTCTCTCAAAAAAGAACAACTACTAGATGGCCAACAGTTTCCTTTGGCCCACAAAGGGGATTCTAGACAAGACACTACTTTCATTTTGACAGGAAATGGTCAAGTTTAGGACCATCTACAGTACTTGTATATGTGAACTTAACAAATGATTTGGTGAAGATTTTACTTAGATCATAACCTTGCTGAGTGATTAATTTAGACCCCTATAAAATCATACATAATCTTAGTAACCACTTTATTGAATCTTTTACTTTTTAAAAGAAAGAAAAAAGCAAAAGCACTATCATGATTATTCATTTTCTCATTGGTAAATCTTTGCTTTGGCTCGTCTTATTATAATTAAAATGTATTAAGTTTATTACATGGCAGGTACTTTACTTTTCATTCATTTTCTTATGTGGTCCTATGAACATCAACTTACTCCAATTTACAAATAAGGAAAATAGTATAAATACATGATTTGCCAAAAACAATGCAGCCAGAGGCAATTTAAAACAAGGTTTGACTCCAGAGTTCATCTCTCATCTTTGGCTGGGGCTGGATAAAATATGCTAACTTCTCCATAGACTTTCCTCCAGCTGCCTCTGCAAACACATGGCTATGTGGCTGTGAAAGTTCTTTTCCTACATGGAGTCCATCACACTCTCTCACGGAGAAGGGAAATATCCTGATTATAAGATTCCTAAGAGGCCCACACAATATGCACAAGTACCCAGCTGTCTAAGGCTTCCCTTTCTATTTCCCTCCATTGCCATTCTTCAATTTTGTGGTTTACCCCAATGTTTTAATTGGTCTCATTCCAGATTTCCTGCCTACACAAATTCTTATTCTCTCTTTTTATCCAACTGCAATATACTTGATTTAGCAGAAAAAAAGCATACTATGACTGCTGTTACTAGTCCTTTTACTTCTACTACTTTAGTAGGTTAGAATTTATAAAAATGTTTTATAGGCATAATTCTATTAATTTCTCAGAATAACCCTATGAAGTAGACATCTTTACCCCAAATCAAAGATGAGGAGACTAAGTCTCACTGGGATTAAATGACTTGCTGTAGTCACACAGCTAACAAGTGGCAGAGGTCTCAAGCAGAGCAGTGATGAGGAGACAGTCTGTTATATTTTATAAGACTGAAATACAATATTTGAAAAGATAGTGCTCAGAGAGACAAAATTGCCCATTAGACTATCTCTCCCCCCTGTTCCCCACACACCATAATAAGGTTTTAAACATTATTTCTCAATCTGTGTCAATTAAATCCCTGTCACTCTTTGGGAAGACTGTAGAAACAAGTTGTAGTTGTTCTTAAAGAGATTTTTGTGCTTTTATTTTTTTACTTTGGGGACAATAAAACACAAATTTACTGTGGAAATAATTAGCTTCTTGAGAATTTTCCAAGGAATGGTATACTAAAGATTCTACTAAATGATGAAAGTTTTAAAATAAGGTAGAAGTCAAAGCAATGATTAGCAGCTGCTTATTGTTTCTTTCTTTCTGGCTTTTAAATAAAATTAAGATATAACTACCAAGCTCCAACTACCACAAGCATAAATACCATTCTGGACTGAATGAGGTAATGAGCATATGCAATGGTTTAGTAACTTTGAATATCTCACTTGTGTTGCCAGAATGTCAATGGAAATTTTAGAGTCCTTCTTCGAAGCTTATGGACAAACAACCCAGACATTGAGCATGTGTATTGATTATTGATTGGCCATTGTCAGTATCCCTCAGTCACTTCTCACTGACACATGCTGAAAAGTGAGAGAGTAACAATTACCAGCACAAATACCAAGGGGATGAGAAAAAGATTAAGAAGATGCTAGAAAACATAAAATTTCCTTTAGTATCTTTTCCCAGATTTGAGTTTCAAAATATTTAAAATAATTTAATTCTTCAAATCATTTTCTCTTCTAGAAATTTAATACTCACTCCAAAGCAGCAGTAAATCAATGCCCGTAATAATTTTAAAAACTTGCTTTACGATTTTGGAGATTTGTTGTTGATAGTTTCTTCCTCTTCTCAAAATCACCTCATCAAAGATGAGCAAATGATTCTCCTATGCCAAGAATCACATGGGAGAGGGAGAGTTTTATTCAGCTGAGTTTGAAACCTTGAAAATAGAAACATTGACACTATCCCCTAATGACAGGGGGGAAAGGCTCTCTTTTACTGATATTCAATATAATTTTCCACTGGGGAAAATTTCCTCCAGTCTGCATGATAAAAAATAAAAATATATTGATGGCCGAAACTGGTTTGGCTCAGTGGATAGAGCGTCGGCCCGCAGACCGAAAGGTCCCGGGTTCGATTCCGGTCAAGGGCATGTACCTTGGTTACAGGCACATCCCCAGTCGGGGGTGTGCAGGAGGCAGCTGATTGATGAATCTCTCTCATCAATGTTTCTAGCTCTCTATCCCTCTCTCTTCCTCTCTGTAAAAAATCAATAACAAAATATATATATATTGATGGTGGCATGGGTGGAGAATGTTAAGAAGATTTAGCGTGTGTCTCAAGGGCTGAAGGGAATGTATGCGTGTACTTTAGAGCTAGGAAAACAGCAGAGAGAAAAGCAACACTGAAAATCATAAGACAGTCTGGAGTGCAGCTCTGATTTTAACAATCATGCATAGAACTAAATAGGGAAGTAACCTTGAAAAGTCACCTAGTCAGGTTTTCCTTGTTTGAATGTGACCTTTGAAATCTAAAGGTCAAGTCGTCTGGCATTTAAATTTGATATGGCTCTGGCTTTAATTAGTCCTTTTTTTTTTTTTTTTTTTTTTTTTTTAGCTGATTGTTCTGCCTGTAGCAATTTTGCAGTCAAGTTCTGGGAGGTGGGATTCTTTAACTCCAATTTGGAATCATGGACCCTTAACTTCATTATCATGAAGTCTGTGTCCTAGGCCAGGCCTCCTTGTCAAACACTGTTCAAAATGGAGTTCCTTGTCCACTCCATGTCCGCCGATGGAATCTACAAATTCCGAATGCAGCACTGTGAATCGCTCCTCTGTTCTGCCACTGCCTGTTGGTGGTATGCACATATGTGAGCCATTGCAGAGAACAGAGGAGGGATTCAGATGCTGGGAACATTTTTAGAATAATGGTACTCAGTGGAATTTCACATAGACGTGCATTTTAATTTATGACTCTGGGCCACTTTTGTCAAATAAAGCATGCATTTACAATAGTTAAACATTTAAAGCTTTTGAAAAATGTTTAACTCTTTGAGGTTTAGGTTTTATGCTTCCCTTTAATGTTTACATAATTTAAGTCATGACGGTGGAAAAGCTAGACTGGAAAGAGAAACAATCCAACTGAACACTAAATAGTGCCCTGATAGACAGGGCACTGCTCTGCAGCCTGAGCACCTGTACAACAGGCCAAGCCATTCCTTCTGCTTTGATTTTCCACCCATTTAGTCCTTCATCCATATTCATAATGTCCCTCTCATACACAAACACAACATAGTAACAAAACTGTTTATATTACAAAGGGGCAACTTGTTAGTCTTTATGGTTCTTGCTTTCTCATCTCTAAAATAAGTGGGTTGGCCAAAACCAGTTTGGCTCAGTGGATAGAGTGTCAGCCTGCGGACTGAAAGGTCCCGGGTTCGATTCCAGCCGAGGGCATGTACCTTGATTGTGGGCACATCCCCAGTAGGGGGTGTGCAAGAGACAGCTGATCGATGATTCTCTCTCATTGATGTTTCTAACTCTCTATCCTTCTCCCTTCCTCTCAGTAAAAAATCAATAAAATATATATTTTAAAAAATAAGTGGGTTGTTTAAAAATGTCACCATATCCTGGAAATATTTAGATAGTATATAATATATAATAGTTAGGTAATATACAATAGTAATGACAACAACCCAAAAGTCTTTCTGCCCACAGACCTTATTCCAACCACTTGATGGTTAAGAGGTCCCTTGAGGGCCCCAAATGCCAGGTTTGATCTGTTCTGTGTGAGAACTGGCCTGAGCTCAGCAGCCCCAGAGCTTTGGACAGCCATGCTTTCTCTATGAGGAACTATCCTAAGGAAGGGGCTGAAAGAGCTCAGAGAGGGACATGGGGGGATGCCTTTATGGAGCTCGGGAGAGCCAGTCCTTTCATTCATTCCTCTTCTAAGAGGCCAACAAACTCTTACCCTCAGAGATGTCAGTGAATCACCCTGGGACATATGCACCTCATGAGTCTTTGGGGGTGAAAATACAGGGGTGGGGGTTGGGGGGAAGTTACCTGAGTTTCTCAAAGGAAAATGAGATTTATATAACGATTGTCCCCAGATCACAAAGGGTCCTTCTAGTTGATAGGTTCCAGTACAGACATGCAGGCAGTGTTACACAGGATCTTTGAACTTGACTTCCCCCATAGAGGACCAGGGAATGTGGATCCAGGGGTCAGAGCACTGGATGAGCACATCCCACTTAGCAAGAAACCAAATTGTCTGTTCCTCTTCAGGGTGTGTTTCCAAAGTGGATTTTAACACTATATCTGCTTTTACCTTGAATGTTGTAGTTTTTACAAGACTTTTAGAAATCTCTCAGAAGCTCTTGTTAAAATTTGGATTATATTCAAGGTAATGCATATAGAAGTGCTCCAGCCACTGATGTCATAAGGAATTCGTCCACTTGGAAGAAAGCCTGGGAGTACCACCAGGGTGCAAGAAGTCAGGGACTGGTTTTTATATGTTTTGAAACATAGAAGCTTTGATTCAAATGTCTGCGTCATATGCTAAACATATGTGACCTTAGCCAAATATCACAAAAGTTCGCCATAAATTAATAGTCTGCCTTAATGGTTTCCTCATTTCAAAACACATTTGTTATATAAGTTAATGCCCTAAGGCCAGTACTTTAAGGTGACTACACAGAGTTTTAATGAAAAACGTATCAGCTATATATGTCTATACAACCACACACACCTAATATGATTTCCCTGCCTTTTTAAAAGTCAAAATGGAAGAGGAGAAATTTTGCACACACTTAAGTCCTGTATTTCTGCTAACAGTGGCTTTAAGTATTTTGAGAGTTTCACCTTCACTCTGCCAACCCAGAAGGACAACATTAAGTGGGAATTAGACTGCTCTGAATATTTTCCTTTCTTTACCAGCTTCTGTTCATGTGTGCATGCGCACGCACCCAAGTTTTCTTTGGAGAAAAATAAAAGGCCACATAGAGACATTGAAGGCTTCTTTTAAAAAGGAGAGATGGTTTTGAAAATTATGAAAAGCTGATGTTTGCGTTTAAAATTTCCTGTATTTTCAAATGATTGATTCAAGTCCTTGGATTCTAAGGCTAGCTCACACTTTTGACATCACCCTCCAGGGCTAGTGATCGGCAGGATAACTTAATTTCCCCCCATAAGCCGAAATAGGCAGCAGAGAGGGAGGTGGGTGAACAGAGGCAGGTCCAGGCTAATGTCCTCTTCTCCCTTCAGCTGGAAGTGAGCTAGAGACTGCTGCTTCCACTCAGCCCCCCTGTAAGTGAAATAGTAACTCTATAAAGTGAAATAGACATACTATTTCACTTAAGATAGAGCTTCTGACAACATGTTGACTGTTACAAAAAATAGGCAGGATAAAATTTAGAAAGAAGAGTTTCTTCCTTGATTTCCCCCACCCCAAAGTATATAAGGAAATAAATACAAGGGACTTAGAGAAAAGCCGTATATGAAATCACTTAGTAAGTGTTTTAGTCTACATCTTAAATAATCTGACAGTGAACATTCACAGGAATCAAATTTTTAAATGTTCTTTATCTGTGGCTAGTTATTATTGCTCACTGTAAGATAGTAACGTAATAGCATAGTTAACATAATACAATGTATATTTATATAATTTTTTTCTTTTTATATAAGTATACATTTTTATATCTACTCTGGTAATGTAAATGATCATACAATTCCATTGGAATACAAATACATTCCAGTATATACCTAACAGATTTTATATCATGCCTCACTATAAATAGGAATGCCGTAAGCATCTATTTTGCTAACTAAAGGAATATGTGATGTAAAAACAATTTCTTTTTCTTTTTCCTTTCTATGTTTAAATCTTAACATTTGACAGATACTTTGCCTTAAAGAAAAAAAAATACTACAATGCCTAAACTCAGTAAGGACACTGGCACTGCCGGGGTGTGTAGAAGATTAGAGTCAGTCCTTAGTCTGACCAGGCCAGATCCTTGATCAAAACACCTGGGGGTGTCTGCTCTGCACAGGCTACTGGGCAATGTCAGACAAGCCTCTTCTGGACTCCCATGATCACCCTGACAGACAGAGATCTCCTTGGGACGGGATATTTAGTGCCATGGGTCTTCAATCTTTTATTCTAGTGGGAGAGGACAAGAGAACGCCTGCCTCATTCACCACACAGACGCAGTCTCAAGGTGTGGTCACTCCTAAGCAATGGGGCAGAGACCAAAAAAAGACAAAACGTTGACATTGAGCACTTACAACAGCTCCCCCTAAGGACCTGTATGCATTAAAAAAACTGAGTTGTTTTCAAGAAAAATGATTTAAATATATTAATGTGACATGCAATAAACATTAATATTTCAAGAACAACAATTTTAAGATTAAAAATAGTGGCAGAGTAACTGGATGCTGCCTAGACATGCTCCCAGGAATAAACTGTTTTTACAACTAAAAAAAAACAAAACACAACAAAAACTGAGTTGGTGTATTCTAAGGAAAAAAGCTCTCTTTCAGGTAATATTGATCATTCATTAATTTTTCACTCATTCAACATGTTATGAAGCTCACACCTAGATCTGGCATGAGGAATTTGGCAGGGAACAAAACAAAGAGCTTGCAATGAAGAAAACTTACTCAAGGCAAGAAAATGAGCAAGATGATTTCAGAAAGTGATACCTGCTATGTAGGAAATACTCAAAGGGATATGATAGTGATGAGGAGGAAGGGAGAGGAAAGATGATTGCTTTTGAATGGGTGGTGAGGGAGGTGAGCCATCATGACAGAATCAAGACCTGGAAGCAGGGATGAGCTGAAGCAGTGTGTAGTGTAGGCTGGTGTGGCTTTTTTTGGGGGGAGGGGGGGCATTGGCAAAAAGAGAGGAAGAGGCAGGAGCTGCAGTCAGGTCATGAAGGGCCTCAGAGGCCATGGAGACTGGCTGGAGTTTGTTCTCAGCACAAAGAGAAGACACCAGAGTGTTTTTTGAGAAGGAAAGAGACATGATCTGATTTATGGTTGCAAAAGAGTCCTTTGCCCACTAGGTAACAGAAGGCCAGAGGTAAAGAGCAGTGAAGAGGCTATTTTAATAGCCCAGGTAGTCTTCCTTGGTGGAAGCAGGAGAAAACCAGACAGAATCAAGATATGTTTTGAAGGTGGGACTGACAGGATTTACCATGGGGCTGGACATGGAGGAAGAAGGGGGAAAGAAAGGGCCCAAGAACGACTCGGGTATCATCAGATCAGAGTGGGGCACATGATGCCATTTACAAGCTTATGGGGTGAAAAGCAAAGGTTCCTTTTGGATGTTAGGTTAGAGATGACTGTAAGAAATCTAAGAGGAGCTGTGTGGAAGAAACCAGAGGGGTGAGACCAGAGCTTACAGCAGAAAAGATAGAAATTGGGGTGCCATTGGCATGTGGCTAGTGGTTAAGGCCATGGGACGGGATGAGAGCACCTAGGAAAGAGAGGGGGCCTCTGAACAGACTGATCCCGCTGCAGGAAGACAAAGCAGCAAAGGGATGTGAGGATTGCCACAAAGAAAGCAAGAGAAAAACCATAAAGTTAAGCTACATGTTTAAATGAGTGCAAGGTTCCCAGGAAGTCCATGGATGAGGATTAATAACTTTGTCAATTCTTTAGATATCCCTACTCTTCTATCATGCCTGATTAAAAACACACACATACTAATCATGTCCCTCTACAAGCTACTATGTTACCCACTTTAAAATCTCACCTTTGCTCCAGTGTCCCCCACTCCACGTAAACCCATTGGTCCCGGGGGTCCTGGTAATCCTCGCGGTCCCTAGGTGTCATGATAAGGGAGAGATTGAGCAACTTTGTTTGCAGTATTCAAAAGAAAGAAAGGAAGAATGAAATAAGAAAAAGAAAGAAAGAAAGAAAGAAAGAAAGAAAGAAAGAAAGAAAGAAAGAAAGAAAGAAAGAAAGGGGGAAAGGAAGAGGGGAAAGAAGGAAGAAAGAGGGAAAGGAAGGAAGGAAGGGAGGGAATTAAGGAAGAAGAGGAATTGACGAAAGTAGGACGGTAGGTAGGAAAGGAAGGAAATGAAGGAAGAAGAAGAAGGAAGGCACAAGGAGGGAGGGAGGGAGGGAGGAAGGAGGGAGGGATTGAGGAAGGTCGGAAGGCAAGAAGGAATGACTGCCGGCCGTACTTCCACGGGGAGGAGAAAGCAACTACTAAGAAAAAAGAATTCCGAATAACGTATAGCATCCCTAAATCAATCCGATAACTACCCCTGAATAACTCTTCAGTCCTTCCCCTGATTCCTTCCTTCTTAAGTGATCTCCTCACTGCCGAGGAAGGGAGGAAGAAGAAGGAAGAGAAAGAGGAAGCGAGAAGGGAGGGAGGAAGAGAAGGAAAAAAGAAGGTAAGGGGAGGGAAGATGGAGGCAGGGGGGGAGGAAGAAGAAAGAGGCAGGAGGAGGGGGAGAACAAGGGAGGGAGGACACAGGAAGAGGAGGGAGGGGAAAGGCGGCCTGAAGGACGCCTAGGAAGGAACTGATAGGGAAGGAGGAAGAGGAAAACAGAAGGTGAAGGAAGGCAGGGAAGAAGGAAAGAAATAAAAGTAATGCCCATACTTACAGCCACACCAGGATAGCCATCGCCTTTAAGTCCTGGAGCACCCACTGGTCCTCGTGGGCCTTGGGCACCCTGGAAAAATTCCAACACCAGGTAATATCCTGAGACTAAACTGTGGAACACCTGGTAAGACGTAAGCACACTACCAACTCAATAAGCCGGAAGTAGATTTGATAAGGGCAAAAGGAATGATTTGGAAATGTTTAGAAGGAAATCCTATTACATATGGTAACTCATTATCTCTTCATAAGTCTTACTCCTTGTATGTGGTGGGAATCATGAAATGCATGTAGTAAATAATATATGTGAATTATTGCTGAGTGTTCTACAGAAAACCCATTTCACAGGAATTAGAAGATAGCTGGTTGCTGATATTTTAATTTTTTAAATTATAGATTTTTACTGTAGCATATATCAGGAAAAGGTATAAAAATATGAAAATTTAGCAAGCATCCTATAAGAGAAAGAATAAAAAAGAATACATAGCAAAATTTGAAGTCTAGAGTAAGATAACTGAATGTTATTTATTACTATGGGCCTCAACAGGGCCCCAGTTACATGGGGAATAAGTAAGACCAAATAAAAAATTAAAACAGGATGTGTGTTTTTTAAGTTATAAAGGGCCAGGACACAGAGTTAATGCTTTGTATTTTGATACCTAGGAAAATGTTGTAAGTATTGTTTTATTGTGATAAAGTTAAACATCAAAAACTTTTAGTAGTAACTACTGGACTCCTATGTAGAGAAATGTGCTTATTGCCTCTCGAACAAGTGTTTTGAGATGTGTACTCTCTATGAATGGAAATTAAAGATATTGTTGGTAAAAGTAAAATAGAGAGGGAGAAATCAAAATAAAAATGAGGAAGACACACCTAGAAGATTTATTCAATATAAGTCTTTTGCACTTATATTTAAGACTTGTAATATTTTTTTATACCACATTCCATTGTTACTACAATAACTCTTGCAATGACCCTTGTCAGTACATATCAATTATTCTTGACTTTTACATTAGGAAGAAACTCTATTAATAGACAGGCCTTTGTTTTCCAAGAATGGAAAAAGTAGCAGAACTCTCCATACTTTGCTTATATGATAGCAAATTCTGAAATCAAACTGCCATTTTTCTAATCCACAATGTTGGCCAAAATCCAACTCTCCAAAATGTTCCTCATTCTTTTCCTATGCAAGAATAATTGATTGGATGGGGAGGAAGGAAATCAGCATACCCTTTAAGTAGTAAGAAAGTTAAGTGTTTTGAAAACCATGAATGCAGCAACTGTTTGTTGTTGTTATTGTTGTTTTTCTCTATTGATTAAGGTATTACCTATGTGTCCTTATTGCCCCTTTGCCCCTCTACCCCCCACTCATGCAACAACTGTTTTTTCCTGTTTAACTAAGAGACTGGATCATGTTCAGAACACATGTGGTCACTTATTAAAACTTAGTTTACTGTTTATCATCCACAGAAATCCAAGATGACTGCATACAGCTGTGTGACAGAGAACAAAAGCAAGATCTTCTGCAGAGGTGAGTTTTGGTGTATCTCCAACTGTAGAAAACTGGTCACTCCTGAAGCAATCTATTCTGCTATTCCAACTGTGTTTAAATTGAGGTTAAGCATCCACATGGGATAGGTCCCAAGATAAGATGTCCGTTTCTCTCTGTGCTACATAAGGAGCAGGCCCACAACAGACAGCAGTAACTGCTCCCTGGTTAAGTTGAAAGAAAATTGGAATAAAAATTCGCTTTCAGTTTTTCTTCATTCATGCCAAGCCTATAACAAATCGTCAGCAGCTGTTGTCATTTAGCCTCTGGCACCCACACTGGGGGGAGGTTGGACATTAAAACATTAATATTTTACAAACATATTTTTCCTAGAGAACTTTATCTTCTCTTTTGCAATAATGTTAGTTAGATTGTTACTTCTAACGTTCACAGGAATATCAGGAGGGAAGTGCTCCCTTCTCAGGTTTTCATTTTGGCCCCTCACCACACACTTTCAGACGAAAGATTGCCACTTGGCCTCTTGGCACTGGATTCAAGAAAACATCGTGCAAAGTGATTCAATTTGAAGTGTCTCTCATTCAACATAAGTTAGGGCAGAAATCTTAATATGATGTTTTAAAATGGGCTTTTGGGGATCTGGGAGGTCTCTGAAGTAATACACAAAAACTGAATTAATGTGACAAAATTTCCATCAGGCATTTAACCCCCAAATGCTTCAAGACCCATGTATTAGGGAAGAAGGACAGAACAAGGATCTTTGGAGGCCACGGGATTCAAAAATACTTGAAAGTGAAGAGGCAATGACTTGACTAGCACCAATAATGTCCAATGACCATCAGTAGAAAATAAAGTGGGGCTTATAAACCCTAGCTGCATATTTAATTGAATTTTATATCTATTGTAAGGAATAAGCAGAAAGAAGCAACTATAAATCATAAATCCAGGAATACACAGATCCAGGGAGTTATCAAACAGTATAGAAATTATCACCCAAATGTTCTTGACCAAGGGTCATATCTCTAGTTTTTATTACGAAATTTGGATTTTCTCCCGGAATTGTATATAACTTGGATTCCTATGTGCCTCAAAGTCTGGGGAGTAAGGTTCCGGTTTGTCTGGGACTTTCTGTTTCAGCTGGAACGTCCCACATCCCTGGAACCTCCTCTGTCCCCAATAAACCAGAAGATTTTCACCCTAGCAAGGATGACTGTTAACATGAATAAGAAAAATGATGCCAGGATCCTCCCTTGACCTTCAGAAAGAACCCCTACAATTTAGATCAGTATATAATAGATTTTGCGTTATATTTCAAAAGTGGTTCTAAGTTTTGTTTTTATGACCCTGGTGTGGCTCAGTAGTTGAATATCAACTTATGATCCAAGAGGTTATGGTTTGATTCCCAGTCAGGGCACATGCCTGGGTTTTGGGCTCTGTCTCCAGTAGTGGCCTGGCAGAAGGCAGCCAATCAATGATTCTTACATTCACAAGTTTGTTTTTTGAAGTTTTAAAATCACTGATGTTAGTACTTGAACACTTTTGTCTAGAAAAGACAATTTGATAGAACTGAATACAGCTTCAAAGCTACATAACAACATTCTACTCATTTCGTGAGTGCTGATTATGTAGCCCTGAAGCCTGTATGGACACAGGGATGTGCTTATTGCCATTTGGGATGTTAACCATTGCTGCAGTGCTGTGCTTTGCTGCCATGGAAAAATAGAAATGACTACTTAAAGTTGTCATCTATAATTATTTGCATTTTCATTTAAAATAACTTGGAAAGATGGAAGACATTTAGGAAAAAATAAATGATCCTCTGCATTCATGAAAAGTTAATGATCTGTTTGATTTGGTTTTTTACTGAAGGCAATAGTGTATTCTTATATTTGAGTTCATCAGCATACTGGAAATAGAACCATCTCCATCATCAACTTAGGATGCATTAAATCTACTGTCATTCTCTCACATGCAGGAAAATAAGAGCAAAAGAGCATAAACAAAGCCTACCTTTGGTCCTCGAATAGCAATGCCAGGTTCCCCTTTAAATCCGGGTGCCCCAGGTCCACCTCTGTCTCCCTGGACATTTCAAACAGTGTTCAGAGTTTCAGACTTTAGGTTGCATGAGAAACCACAATGGCAGGGGGCAAAAAACTTGGTTTGTAAAGGGCCTAATTTACCACTATCAAATCCTGAGAGAGAACATTCTTCTTAAAGGGAATTTCATATCCTAAGTAAATAAAAGCTGTCAGTAAAAACTACTAAGCTGGTTTAGAAACTACTAAGCTGGACTGAAATAAGAGGTGGCTAACTTGACACAAATGTTTAGGCTGCAAGAATGTCTGGGGATGCTCTCAAATCTGAGTGGATTTCTCTTCTGTCACACTTCCTGGTTATAAGTCTTAGGAGATTCTTCTGAATAGATGCAGTAAATTCTTACCTGCTCTAAGGTCTAGAATTTGGGGGAGGTAATTCAAGGTGAAGTGACAAGTTCACGACCAGGAACAGAAATCTGGTTTCTAATCTTATATTTGCTGCTGGTCTTTAGTTTGATTATTTGAACTAGTACATAATAGCTTGGGTTCTTCCCAAACTAAAATTCTAGTTGACTGGTATCATGAATTCTACCAATTATCTAAGAAAAATAGAAATATATTGCCAAGAATGCATACTTTCGGTCCAGGTGGTCCAGGAATTGATGTTCCAGGAATTCCAAAAGGGCCCATAACCCCTGGTTCACCCTAAAAGCAGAGAAAAATACTCATTACATTTCAAGCAAAAGAAAACTATATATCGGAATTACATTAGGAAAAACATATTAATAGAAATGTGCTTCCAGCATTTTAAAATATCATGACCCGTCTATTTTACAGACCAATGTGAAATATTTTTATATCTTTGTTAAATCACAACTAAAGTTATTGATGACTAATATTTCAATGCCTTTAATAAATGCACTCAACTAATTTCTAGTATTAGGAAAATTTTATCTCTTGTGCATCCTTTTATTAGCTAATAAAAATTAGGCACTTCCTGGTGTTTCCCTTCTGTAGTAGGCCAGGGAAGTCAGAGGGAAATATTTCTTCAATTATAACAATTATCTTCAGCATAAGTTTTGGGGTATACTTGGTTAGATGAATAATGTTTCTTACAATTTATAACTTTTTCCTTTGTTGTTTTGTGTTAGTCTTCCATTGTAAGCAATCTTATATTCCATCTTGGAAGTAGAGAGTTTATGGTAAAAAAAAATTATTTTCAGATAGAAAAATTAAAACATTTCTCAATAATTTTTGGTGTCTCAATATTGAGTCTCAATAAAGACTCAATTTGAAATATCAAGTGGTATCTCTTTCCCACCTAGTTCTAGACCAATTTTAGGGAATAATCATCAGAGGAATTTGATAAAATACAGAATCTAGGGTTTCAGTCCCAGAGATATTTAAAAAAAATTTTTCCCAACTCTAGTTGACATTTAATATTATATTAGTTTCAGGTATACAGCATAGTGGTTAGACATTTATAAACTGATCGCCACAGTAAGTTTAGGAAGCAACTGGCACCATACATAGTTATTACAACATTGTTGACTGTAGTCCCTGTGCTGTTCTTTACATCCCCAAGGCTGATTTGTAACTGCCAATTTGTACTTCTTTATCCCTTCACCATTTTCACCCAGCCCTCCAACCCACCTCCCATCTACCCACCATCAGTCATCTATATCTGTGATATGTTTCTATTTTGTTTATTTATTTTGTTTTTAAATTTCAAATATAAGTGAAAT
This sequence comes from Pipistrellus kuhlii, assembly GCF_014108245.1. Classification (NCBI taxonomy): domain Eukaryota; kingdom Metazoa; phylum Chordata; class Mammalia; order Chiroptera; family Vespertilionidae; genus Pipistrellus; species Pipistrellus kuhlii. The sequence goes on along the minus strand of NW_023425405.1, from coordinate 35,128,116 downwards.
CATATGGTATTTGTCTTTACCTGTCTGACTTATTTCGCTTAGCATAATACCCTCTACATCCATCCAAGCTGTCACAAATGGTAAGATTTCATTCTTTGTAATGGCTGAGTAATATTCCATTATATATATATATTCCACATCTTCTTTATCTACTGATGATCAATTATCTACTGATGATCAGTCCCAGATATTTTAATTTAATAGATCTAGGGACTGGGCCTAGGAATATGAATTTTTATGAGGCACCTCTACTGATTCTTATGTAGGTGCTATAACCTCCCCAAAACACACTATGCAGAGCAATTATCATTAAAAGAGGGTGCACGCTCCCTACAATGTGTTTAAAATTACCCGTTTGGCATTATTAGAAGATAATATTAGGGCTACACTATAATTTTTATCTCATCTTTCAAATTTTCAATTATTTAGATAAACCTATGCTATTAATATGGTAGTATATGAATAAAAATTATAATTAAAAATAAAACTATATTGGAGTGTAGTCAATATTTTTTTTACTATTAGAGATGCATAATCAAACAGTTTAGAAACTGCTGATATAGAACAGGTGCAGAAAACTGCAACCTGTGGGCCAAATCCCACCTGCCATCTGCTTTGTACAGCCAGGGGCTAAAAATGGCTTTCACATTTTTAAATGGTTGTTAATAAAGTGTGTATATAATACTTTCAATTTTGCTCCTTGGCCTGCAAAGCCTATTTACTACCTACACATCTACCAAAAAAGTTGCCTCCACCTGCCCTGGCCAGTGTTGTTGGAACATTGTCTCATATAGTGATTGTGAGTTCAATTCCTGGTCAGAGCACATCCCTAGGGTGTAGGTTTGATCCCCAGTGGGGCACATATAGGAGCCAACCAATGAATGTCTTCTCACATCTATGATTCTCCCTCTCTCCTCCTATTCTCCCTCTTTTTTCCTCAAACCTCCCTCCCTTCCCATACCTCTCTCTCTAAAATCAGTAAGCATATCCTCCATGAGGATTTAATAAAAGAAAAAAAAATGTTTGCTTCCTTTTGCCTTAAAGAATGAACTATTCTAGATCGTGAGCTGCCCATTTTAATCTCCTGCCTCCTTTGGGAGAGTCACTGGTAATGACTCCTGCCCTGAGCCACAGCTGAGGCCTCCTGCTCTGCAGGAGCTAATGCAGGGTCCCTAATATGTTGGATAGCTGAGCACACCAGCCTACTGGGGCCCACATCATGCCAGTGCATGTATGTGCCCACCCTTAATTCCAAAACTACAAGGCAGTGGCACATGACACACCAAGGATTCTGACCACAGATAACTATCCAGTTCAGTCCTATGGCGAAGACATAAAACACTAACCTGTTCAATTTTTCACTAAGACCAGGGCAAAATAATGCTCCCAGATTTAATCTACTCTACTTTTTTTTAAGAGGCCAATTACTGTACTTTTAAATACATAGTTATGTACCTAGATGGTATATATTTTTTAAAGACCCTGTATTAAGATTTGCTTATGTTTTCAAATATAGCAATTCTTTATAAAAAATAGCTTTATTTAAAAACACAGAAAAATATTCACTTTGAATAAGAGTAACTGAGACATAAAGAATAGTTATTGTTATTAATAGTAATATAACACATTTCTTATAAAGTGGAATTTCTCATCGTGTGCTGCTTGAAGGCATTTATTTAAGAAAATCAGATCCTGCAGCAGAAGGCATTTATTTAAGAAAATCAGTTCCTGGTGCCCCTTCACCTACTTATATTTTATTTATTTATTTATTTATTTATTTATTTATTTATTTATTCATTCATTTAATTAAATTATTATCTGCTCTCTTTAAATAACTGCATTATTGAACTCTCACTATGTGCCAGAAACTGTGCTGAGTGTTTTATTAACAGTTTTAGTCTTCCCAACAACCCTGTGAAATAGATACTATTATTTTTTTTTTCCTGTGATTGAAACAATTGGCCCGGAAGGTTCCAGGAAGGGGCAGGGTGAGAACCCAACTCTCCTGCCTTCTGTAGTCCCGCCATCATCCCCTCTGCACCGCCGCTCAGCCTGGGGACCTTGTAAGTTGTCCAGCAAAGCAAGATGCCAGAGAATTGGTATGTCCTAACTTTATCACAACTTTTGAATGTTTGCTTGTTGGTAGAGAGGACTGCAGATTCTCTCATAGAAGCATAAATATTCCAATGAAGAGTACATATCTTATGCAATCTCTTTATTCCATTCTATTGAGGTCTGGAATAGTGTATTTCCTAAAGCCTTTTTCATTTAGGAGTTTTGGGTTTGTATTTGTTGAGGAGGAAATTGGAAATCAGATTTGCAGTAGAAATCTAATATTCTATTAAAACCAGACACAATTACAAGCTTCCCAAGGCAAAAATGAGAGTACAAAAACTTACCTTTGGCCCCTCTGGCCCCGGAAATCCCCTCTGTCCTTGATTTCCTTTGCTCCCTTTCTTTCCTTCATCACCCTGACAAAGTAATTAGAAGAATATAGTTGTCATATTAACAAACCCTCCTCAATCATATAGCAACCATTTTAGGGCCACATTCTTAACTAATGCCAATTTTAAAGTGATGTGCCCCAGCCCAGCTTAGTCACACAGGGTTTATCCATCAGTGTTCTTGAGCATATTGTGTACTTCAGAATTACTCAGTCTTCATTTATTCAACATGATTTAATTAAAAAATTAAGTTCAGTGTCTGTCTTTGGGGACCTTGTTTGAATTCACAATTCTTTTTCACCCTTGGTCTATTAACAGGTGGTTCTTCAGCTTCCATGCTGTTTCAGCTTTAAAACATAAAATGAGATCTTTTTCAAATTCAGCCCCATGTATTCTTCAATAGGGAGTATAGTTCTTCCTCCCAAAGGAGATTGGCAATTCTGTTGGTAGAGAGATATGTGGGCATTAACCTGGGGCAGAGCTAGAAGCTGCCTACTGACTGTTCCCAGCCTGATTGACCACTGACGCTCTCCCAGAACTGTTTCATCTTCATTCCAAAACCTCCGAGCATTCTTCTCCTCTAGCCTTCCATAAGCCACAGATCACCTCAAAGCCACCGGTCCAGCGGCCTCTCTTTCCAGTGCACATCCTCCTTGCTTGGGGGGTGGCTTGTACCGCTCTTTGAAACCCTTTCTCCTTGGTTTCCCTAACATGGCAACTCTTCTGCTTATCTTTTTCTGTTCTGAATATTCTTTCTCCAGCTACTGAACAGGATGAAATTCAAACCTCAGCTCTGTTTCTCAGAGATATCATTCATTCTTACAGCTTCAGTCATTAATTCAAGGGTCTGTGTTCCAAAAGTGCGTTCTAGAATACATTAGTTCTCTTGAATGTTAGTAAGCAAGCATTTCTATAAGTATGTTTGCATGATGTTAATTAAAAAGATATTCTCTGTCCACATCCCCTGCCTGCCCCCAAAGATCTTTTATAATCTGGTAAGTCAATAAATAAAATTGTTTGAAACTCTACAAATATATTTAAATTTCAAATTGTCACATTTAAGGGTAAGGACTCAATTTTAGCCAACATTTTTCAAGATATAAACTTCTTAAGCAATCAATTACTATTTTAATACAATTATAAATAAAGTACTAATAAGTGCACATATTTTACTTTTACTTTCTTCATATTGAATTCTTCAAAAGCTTTATATGGGCATTGGTGACTCTACATAAAAACTGCAGGGACATCTGGCACCTTAGAACTCTTAGGGCAATCTTAGGGAACTCTTAGGGCACCTTAGGGCAATCAGGCTGGGAACAGTCAGTAGGCAGCTTCTAGCTCTATCCCAGGTTATTGCCCACATATCTTGTTATGTTACTAATGGTTCTACTGATGAATTTAAATATTCTCATCATGACATATAAAGATGGGATTCACTAGCATTTCTACAATGTGTAAAATAAATGTATTCTGTGTTGTGAAAGTAAAATTGCCACTTAATAAGGTGATATTTCTTATTACTGTGTGAAGTTCCATAAATAGTTTTTTAAAAAAATCTATGGGCTTTCGGGTCTCAAGGATATATCTCACGCCTTCTTTTCCCTTCCTATGTGTTTTTTAAATTCAGTCTGGCTATTTATTAAGAAAAACCTGTGTTGAACTCTTTGTATAAGCTGGGTCTTATAATAGATGTTGGAAAATAAAAATGAATAATACATACTTGGCTTTCTTCCATAGCTCACAAGCTAGTATCCATAACTGTACGCCAGAAGTAAACACATTTAACACAGCAAGAATAACAATCACATTTTTCCTAAGTCGGCTCCTTAGTATCAGGAGCAGAGCACAGGCAGTCTGCTTCCAGCACTGTTAGTTCCATACCTTGGGGCCAGGTTGTCCTTTTCCAGGTGCTCCCTCTGGGCCTCTTGTTCCTGGAAGCCCCGCTTCTCCCTGGAGAGAAGGATACTGATGTCTTAGATGACCCTTCATAGACAGAATGTATCAGCCCACCTTGTCTCTTCTCATGGCCAGTAGCTTCTCTGCTGAGACCCTCCAAAGCAGGCCAGACCTTAACTCTACTCTCAAATTAATTTGGAAACTTACCACCTTGAATAAATTAATATCAAACTCCAGGTTAGCTCAGAGCAGTTTGAAATACCATGAAAAGGACCAATTTATTTGCCAATTTATTTATTTATTTATGTATTTATTTATTGGGGGGGGCTTATCATTCACATTTGGTGGTTTGTAGTTGTTGTTTGTTTTTTTGTTTGTTTTTTTTAAAGAAAACAAGAAAGACCTTCAGCCTTTCCATCTGCTGTTTTTCACCGCTTACGTATTTTGAAAAATGAGTATTTCACATGTCCACTCAAAGTACTCAATGGCCTTACTTCCTGAATACATTTACAGATGCTCCTTCTAGAGGGGGGGAAAAAGTGTTTTCTCTAAGTTTAAATTAAAGTGCTTTCTAGGAATTCCAGAAAGACTATGTCACTAGAGAATGTCATGTCCAAAACACTGAGAGAAGGCAGGTGTGAAACACTGCTTACCTTTTGGCTTGTTGCTCTCTTTCTCTCTTAGAGTAAGTGGACAAGGAAATTTAGACTTGTGGGTTGTTGTTGGTTTTTTTTTTTAAGACTAAGTTTGTCCTGGATGGTTTAACTTGAGGTCCTGCAAACCGAGGTATAGTGTGGCTCAGTAGTTTTTACCTTGGGGAGTATGGAAACATAGTTACCTTCTTCCCTGCAGCTCCATCTTCCCCTGGAATGCCTGGCTGTCCTGGGAGCCCTATTGAGCCTGGCGCCCCCTGGTGGATAAGCAAAGATTTTATTTCCCAGAAGTTCATGTTATCATGCACCCCCATTTTGCAGTACTTGCAATTAGATATAGCTTATAGTGTCTGAGAAAAGCCTCTAAGCTGAGAAATCTAAATAGTAATTACTAGTAATCAAACTATTTGACCTTGGACAAATTATTTAACCTCTCTGGATCTCAGTTTTGGATTATGTTGTTTGTTATGGGTTGAATTGATCCCAAAAAAAGATACATTGAAGTCCTAACCCGTGGTACTTGTGAATATGACCTTTTCCAGAAATAGGGTCTTTCGCCAAACCGGTTTGGCTCAATGGATAGAGCGTCAGCTTGGGGACTGAAGGGTCCCGGGTTCGATTCCAGTCAAGGGCATGTACCTTGGTTGCGAGCATATCCCCAGTAGGGGGTGTGCAAGAGGCAGCTGATCGATGACTCTCTCATTGATGTTTCTAACTCTGTATCTCTCTCCCTTCCTCTCTGTACAAAATCAATAAAATATATTAAACAAAAAAAAGAGAATGAAATAGGGTCTTTCCGGATGCAGTCAAGTTAAGATGAGGTCATTAGAGTGGGCCCTAATCCAGTATGACTGGTGTTCTTATAAAAAGAGGAAAACACCATATGAAGATAGACACATAGAGAGAATACCGTGTGGCAACAGAGGCAAAGATTAGAGTGATGTAGCTGCAAGCCAAGGAATGCCAGAATTGGTCACTACAAGCTAAGAAGCAGCAAAGAAGGATTCTTTCCTACAGGTTTTGAAGGAGGCATGGCCCTGCACACACTTTGATTTTTCTATTTATTGTCCCCAGAACTATGAGACAATAAATTCCTATTGTATTAAGCCACACAGTTTGTGGTACTTCATTACAGCAATCCTGAGAAATGAATATAAAAGTGACATGAAAAAACTGGGGACTTAATATCACTTCTAGCTCTAATGCTCAACAATTCTACTTGCTTTCAAGTTAACTTATGATTAAGAATAAGTTCTTTAATATATTCAGAGAAAATACATGCTTCCTTCAAAAAGTATAAAATTGTCCTTATTGCATTTATTACAAGCAAAATATATTAAAGATAATTGAGAGGAATCTCAACTAAACCAAGCTTAAAAAGCTACTGAAAAAAGTACAGTGAAATTATTCTATGATTGGGAATTCGTGTATGTGGACATCCAACTGAAGGCATTCTTCTATGCCATGTTATGTAAGGCACTTAAGTCTCCAAAAATGTGATGTCTATGGAGGTCTTGGAACCAATACCCTCACAGATACCAAGGGACAACTTGCTTTAGGGGAAGTCAAAAGTTGTTGGAGGGAATCTACACCCTTATGTTCCACATTATTCAAGGATCACCTAAATTAAAAAAAACATGCAAGTTGAGATAAGAGGTAAAAGCAAGGGAAACAAATAGCTTGTTGACATATAAAATTACTGGGTAACAGAAGTGGGCTGGACACACGTTAGATTTATGAAATGGATTGCTTACGAAACAATAAAACAAAGGAAGGGAAGTAGCCTTTAGTGAAATCCTAACTACTAGATGCTTTGTTTTATAATATGGTGGACGATAAAGTTCTAAAGCAGTGATCAGCAAACAGAGGCTCGCGAGCCACATGCAGCTCTTTGGCCCTTTGAGTGTGACTCTTCCACAAAATACCACAGCCTGGGTGAGTCTGTTTTAAAGACATGGCATTAGAAAAAGTTTAAGTTTAAGAAAATTGGCTCTGAAAAGAATTTTCAGTCGTACTGTTGATATTTGGCTCTGTTGACTAATGAGTTTGCCGACCACTGTTCTAAAGAACCACTCCGTGCTAAAATAGAGCCTGTGGTGCTAATAAATGAATAAGCAAATAAGTAAACAAGTAGTAGTCATTAAAATAGACCAATTTTTGTTTTTCTTTAACAATAAGCATTATACTGAGCATCAGACCCTTTTCTAAATAAACACTCTATACTGGAAAAGGGGACAGTTAGATGACACATGCATGATCTGTGTTTCATTTGGATATAAATGAAACTTTGCATAATATCACATAAATCATCTAAATGCTTCTGAGCAGCATGGTGAACTCACCTTTGGACCTGGTACTCCAATCCCCACTGGTCCTCTAGGGCCTGGAGGTCCTATCTGGCCTACTTCTCCCTAATAAGGAAAAAGTATTTGACCAAGGCAGCAAAATAAAAATAACATATTCCTTCTTTGATCTCCTAAGAGTTGTCTTATATCAACAAAATAAGAGAACACTGAGCTTCATGTGCTCAATTCATATATATACTTCACCCCACCACATTTGGAATGTAAAATGATCTGGCTTAAAGTATAGGCTATGTAACATACTCAAAATTGATTGTAAGGACCCCGCCCCCCTCCCCCACAATAAAGAGTCCCTGGAAATGGTAGTTATATTCTAGAACAACTAAAATTGACACATGAGAAATCAAGATGACCGATGATCAAAAGCAGTATCATAACCAGAGAGAACCACCTGCGCTTCCGATGATGTGCCCAGAATCAGGCATCTCAAGGACAGTAACAGCAGTCTATTAAGCTGCTTCTCACATGGGCATCGCTAAGGAGTGGGCTTGAAGGTGAGACTTCTCAGAGAAGTATTTTATTTATTTAACAATGATTAATGATTTTTTTGAAGCAGTGTTAAGGACAGCTAATTAGAAATAGGTGTCATCCCTCTCCCCAAGGGATAAATAATAGTTCTACTGTAATTTAGGAGATAATCTGATTTCTGTTTATAGAAAATGTTTATTTGTTGGGTCATTTCTGACTCCATATCTTTAAGAAAATGTTTCAGCAGTTGGACCTACTGTGGAAGTGCCGGTGAGATTAAAAATGAGTCAGTCCAAAGAGGCATGTAGCCACAAGTAGTTCCTACGGATATTACTGCTTGAGATGCTAGAATAGTAAAAGTAACAAAGAAAACAATAAATGAAGATTGTTTAAATAAAGCTTCTAAGAGCACAAGGAATATATATTAAATTGTCTACACCACTAGGATTATCAGTTAGATTTCATATTAAGTAGAGATCTCTGATTTTTAAGTTCATTTCATCTACAGTCTTCCAAATGCCTGATCACTGCCCAGAAAACAGCCAGTATATTTATAGACATATGGAACTCCTTTATCGTTGAGAAAGTTACCTTGGAACCAGGTGAGCCCTGTCCTGGGGGTCCTTGAGGACCAGGGGGACCAATAGGGCCTTGGATTCCCTTTAAAATAAAAAATTTAATAGTATTAGAGAAATTAAGAAGAAATGTGAATAAAAGTTTCCAATCCTCTAAAGTGAGTTTAGTTCATGTCCCATAATGAATTACTAATAGTCAATATTAGTTGAATGGGATAGCAGAGGCTGTTAGTGGAATCATGAAATGCATTCTTCCCTTCTCTCATGGTAAGAGAAATTTCAGCTGGCCCACATGGCTGCCTGGAATAAAGACCACATTTCCCAGTCCCCATAGCAGCCAGATGTTGCCATGTGACTGGGTTCTGGCCAATGGAATGGGAATGGAAGTGATGTGTAATTTCCAGTCCCTGCTAAAGGTAGAAGTATGCCTCCTTCTCCCCTACACACACTTTCCAGTGGATGAAGTGAAGACAGGTGTTTTTCCTGTAGAGAAAGAAAGCGCACCCTCAGAAGGACAGAGGGACAATAATGAAGAAGCCTGAGTTCCTAATGAGCAGAGCCACCACTCCAGCTTGAAGTTCTAAAGAAGAGAAATAATGCTTCATCTTGTTAACCCATTTCACACCTCAGTCATATGCTAGCAAGCCAGCTGTACCATGGTATATATCAAGATGTTAAGATGAAGGTTTGACCTAGGACAGTGGTTGGCAAACTGAGGCTTGCGAGCCACATGCAGCTCTTTGGCCACTTGAGTGTGGCTCTTCCACAAAACACCCCTTGCTGGCGCACACATATAGTACAATTGAAACTCCGTGGCCCATGCGCAGAAGTCGGTTTTCGGCCTGGGACAGTCTATTTTGAAGAAGTGGTATTAGAACCTGCTGACCACTGACCTAGGTTGTAAGAAGCGATAGGCAGCAGACACTAAACTGATGCATGTTCAAACATTTGACTCTTACCCATGTTGTAAGTGAGGACAACACTAAAAGGGGGAAGGAGACAGCATTTAAAAGTTCTTTGGAGAAAGAAGTCATAACATTTTTTCTTTGAAGAAGATGTGAGGGGTTTAAGTTGCTTTGTTTGGAACCCCATTCTAGAAAGGGAACTTCAATAAAACCACTTGAAGATCTTGATATTTTTTTAAACAAACAAAAAAAGGTGACTCATGTCTAAGAAAGCTAAAGTGGACTGTGACAGCCCAGAAAGAGCTGGTGTGGGATCAGCTTGAGCATCAGGGCTTGTGCAAAGGCCACGTGAGTTTTTTCTGTGACCAGAGTCCTGTCCAAGAGGGTCTGGAAGAGTAATGGAACTCCAACAGAAAAAGTCAGCATAGAGTAAACCTCTAGAAGAGCAGAGGTTGATGGGAGAAATCGCTGGAGGAAGAGAGTCCTTTATCCATGTCCTAGGAGGGGCAAAGGCAGGGGCCAGTGCCTGATCCCCACAAGAAAGAGTGTCAAAATCAAAATCTGCCAAGACCAGAGGACCCAAAGCCATTTGACAATGGAGCAGTCAAGACAATTTCTGTACTCATCCTCTCCTCCAGGCTTGACTCAGCCGGGAGGGAGGAGAGGCCCAGACCTTCCCATGGACCACAGGTTCTCCATGCAGCTCATACCAGATGGGGAAAGATTGGAAGGAAGATTTATACATTGACAAGACAGTTTTCATTATACAATTAAAACTGATTTGTAACTTAGAGTGACCCTAAAACTTTCTATTAACTTAAAAGTGATAAGACAAGTCTATAATCTGGTGATCATTTCTTTCTGTGCTACACCAAAGAAAAATCTTCCCCTAATGAAAAAAAAAAGTTTAAAGGGATGATGAGAGAGAAAACTAAGATTTTTGTTTTGCTTGCACCCCACAAACCACAACAGGGCATATAATGGTTACAGAAATATTATTTTATTGCAAATTTTTTGTCCTTTTTCTATCTATATCATACAACTGCTTGCTTATTTTAAAAAGTACAATTAGTATTCCCTTTCTCTGGTTGATGAAGATGAAAAAGTTTAAACAATTTAAGAAAGCCAAGTTTTAAAATATTGAGCTTTTATAAGAAGGAATTCTTCACTTTTTCAGTAGTCCACACATCGCATGCAATGGGAAAAGGAACCCAACATTTCCAGGGGATGTGCCTATATGTGCATACACATGTATATATGGTTATTTAGATTCTACTCTATTTTATAAAAGATTTGATATTGTCAAGTCTGCAAATGTTTAATCAAAATCTGCAGGGATATTTTATGCTAGTTGCTAGAAATGGAAACAGAAGCTCCCTCATAAACAGATGAATGGGAAAATTCATTTCTATAAGAAAAAGAGAAAGATCTAATAATTACAGGAATTCAATGGATAAACATGTTAAATTATGGATAAGAAGAAGAATGAATAACTGCATGAATTAAGGTTAAATTCAAGTAGAGTTTAGATTGCTTGTCTTCAAAGGATAAACAAATTTGTTTCTTGCTCAGAGCAATTTTCCAATAGCACATTCTATTCCGTCACCTACCCAGTAGGGCTCAGCTCCATGTGGATCTGTCTACCTTTAAAATTGTTTTCTCTTGGAAAAGAACAGAAGGGGATGAGAAAACCAAAGAGGTCGAGGAGGTCTGAGGGCTTTTTTAAGATAAAGGAAAACAACCTCCAGGAAGAACCAATATTAAAGGCAACAGGAAGCTGCAGGTGGGAGGTCCAGAACTCCCAGGCCATCTGGAAAGACTTAGCTTTCTTTGAACCTCATTTTTCAGCCTGATGGTGGTGACTCAGCACCAGGAGCACCACGAGACCCAGGATGCGGCAGCACAGTCCAGCCACTTTATTTGTTAGAAGGTAAACAAATAAACTACAAAGCTGGAGAATGCCTGGTCACATAGTCAACTCCGATGTAGGCAAAATGTACAGCTCTTCATTATTTTCTAAACATTTATTTACGGACTTATCTTGGCTTCTCTTGCACCTTAACACTCCTAATGTACTACACTAGGACCTCTACCGAGGAAAAGGAAATGGAAAAAGAAGTAAGTCCAATTTTGCTGTTGCTTGGATTAGCAACAATAAACATACATACTCAATAATTAAAGACAGTTAGAAATAACTCAGTTAATGTCAGCAAGAAACTTTGGAATTGTCTCATTTTAAAAATTCTTTTCTTCTCCCACTATCCTAGATAAAAGAAGTACTATTCATTCTCTAGGCAGTAGAATAATTCAAACCTTAACTCTAAATTTTAACCAAACTGATCTGCAGCCTTCTTCTCCTTCTTCTTCTTCTTCTTCTTCTTCTTCTTCTTCTTCTTCTTCTTCTTCTTCTTCTTCTTCTTCTTCTTTTAGCAGAAGGGTATTCAGCATAAATTTGGGTATATTGGTTACTTAATTAAATGAGATAATGTAGGTAAAAGTGTATGGTCAACAAGAACCTTAGATAGGACAGATATATTATCTTCATATTATTCAGATCTAACAAGATTATCCAGCTTTCCTAGTGGATTTGGTCAGAAGTTTTTGGAAGCAATTTTAGTCATGAATGGAAAGACAAGCTAAGAGATCTTTTCTTTCTTCTCACTAACAGAGGCCAACTGTCATTTATAAACTCTGTGGCTTGTGCCCCTTAAAATCAAGTAGCTACCTCTGATTCTGAACTTTGTTTTAAATTTAACCTTTTTTTCAGATTGGTTCATGGCTAGGGGGTGGAAGTACTATAGTACTAGCATTGGGAGAGAGTGCGATTTAATCACTCATAAAGCTGCAAGGAAGATGGGGTTGGGAGAGAATAAACACACAAAGCAACAGGTAAATAAACTATTGCTCCTAAGGGATACTGAAAATACAAACTATTACCCCAAAACTCTTATCCTATTAATTCGGTTTTAAGGTTAAAGGTTACAGCATCAAGAAATTCACTATTTCTTAAGTTTTGGAAGTTCTACTAAATAAGAACTTACAAACAAGCTTATCCTTCCCTATATTCCCTTTAGATGTGAATTTTATTGCAATTTAACTATCAGGTACATTCATTGGCGTTTGCAGGACTGGCCTTCGACAAACTCCAGCATTGGGCTAGGGAAGGGCAAAAGCATTGTTTACCTGTTCCCCTTGACTCCCAATTCCGGGAATGCCCATTGGTCCTTGGGGTCCCACGGGTCCCAAGTCCCCCTGTAGAGAAAACAAATCAGAAATATTATAATAAAATGAAACTTCATTCTTTCATATTTTCATACTTTGGAATTATGTTGGATTAAAATATATTTTTATATCCTTAAAAAAGTTCAACATGGAAAGTTAGCAAACTCCTTTTAAACAGTTTAGTTCAAATTTGCCAAAATAGTTAATTATGTTTTACTCTTTAGTCTGAATTGGTGAGAATTTGCACCAGTTTATATTTATCAGTCTTTTTTTTTTTTCTCACAAGAATCAAAAGTTCCTGAATGGTTATTATACTGACACAAGCACTATCTGTTAGGCTCATAACAGAAATATTTAAAAGTATAAAATTCATAGAGTTCAAGGAACACAGGATCTGAGAAATAAATTGAAGCAAAATATTGTAAATTTCTCTAAATACCTTTTCCCGCCTAATCTTATTAAAATGCATTTTGAAAATTAAGAAATTTTCTAAGTTAAATGCAACAAAATTAAAGAACCTTACCTCTCCCCTCCATGAAATAAATTTGGGCAACAAAATAAATGTTATCATTAAGAAGAATATCATTCATCCATCCTTTGTATCTTTCAACAAATATTTTATGTGTGAGGGCATAATAAGGTCTCTTTCATGACTAATGAATACTGCTTGGGTAGTGTGAAAGCCATAGATGACATATAAATGAAAAGGTATATTTGTGTTCTAATAATACTTTATTTACAAAAACAGGGAGCCAGCTCCACATTTAACTAGCAATGCTGGGCTAAATAAATATATATTTTATGAACAAAAGTACATCACTAGATTAAACTGTATATAATATTACAAAATCTGATGAACCTGTCACTAAAACATGCCCTGGGATATGCTTCTCAGTATTTCACTCTGTATTGATCCAAGTCTAAATAAGTATGCTGGAAAGAAAATGTAATGGAGTTCAGTTCTAATTCAGAACTGCATTATTCTGATTCATAACTCAGTTGCTTGTCATGTAGCAGGCATTGTGTTGAATGCCTTTCATTCTGAAGGTAGGCATCCCCATTTTCCTGAAGAGGTTAAGTACACACCATTCAGCAGCAAGATTCAAGTCTACTCTCTCTGACTATAAAATCTAACTCATAACCACTATTCTGCAAATATTCAGTATACCCAAAAGAAAGACCCTCTTTGTGCATTGTGATATACACTTAAATACCTATATCAAAACTACTTCCTTGTTTTGTACCAATTTATATATTTGAGAGCACTTAACATAGAGGCATTTATCTTATCATTTGAAACAGAGGCACCAAGTCTCTGAATCTAATATATATAAAAGAATAGAAAAGGAAGAAAGAGTGGAGATAAAAGGAAGACGGTTTGATATGGTAAGAGAATAGCAGATGATGGCTTTGCAATTACTCTGTGATAATGTCCTGATATTTCCATGTGTTTTCTTTGCATGAGCTCCAGGTGTAAAATTAAAAATGCAATGTCAATAAAACCTAAGAAAGTTAATTTAATGAACTCATAAAAAATTAGTATCCTATTGTACTTAATTTTCACTGCTCCAAAGGAAGAAAGAACATCTTATATATTTTTAGAGTATTTTAGAGTTGAAGTTACAACCAAGAATTGTACTGTATCTAAAATCTGTATACTAACTCACTATTTCCCACTACCTCTGCTATTTAGACACAGATTTACAGAAGAGATGGCTACCGGTAGTAAATAAAAGAAATAAGTACTTCAGCCGAAACCAGTTTGGCTCACTGGTAGAGCTTCGGTCTGCGGACTGAAAGGTCCCAGGTTCGATTCCGGTCCAGGGCATGTACATTGGTTGCGGGCACATCCCTGGTAGGGGGTGTGCAAGAGGCAGCTGGTCGATGTTTCTCTCTCATCGACGTTTCTAGCTCTCTATCCCTCTCTCCTCCTCTCTGTAAAAAATCAATAAAATATATAAAAAAAGAAAAAGAAAAAGAAATAAGTACATCAAGATTAAAACACACTTAAGATAATCTTGAATATCAATCATTATTCTAATATAATATATAATATAATAATATGATTAGAGGTTGACATATATGGTAAATGACTCCAAATTGACATGAGGTCTCTGTTTCTTGTGTATTTTTATATCTCCCATCCTCTGGCATCATCCCTTCCCACTAGAATTTAGGGCCTTATCAGCCTCCAGTAGCTTCTATCACTGGCCTCACCCCTACTTCTAATCTGGATATAATTTGTAGCTATTTTAAAGAAAACAAGGAACTAGTGAGAAAGAAGGCAATGGCAGGTAGGCTGTAGTGTTGAGCATAACTTTCCAGAACACCAGTGTCAGACATGGCCATTCTGTGTGGTGAAGCAAAACCTTTCCATAGTCCTGTCTGAGCACAGACAGAAACAAAAATAAACAATGTCAAATTCCTCAAAAGGGGTCAAACATTCTCCTATACTGACTAAAATGAGTAGCTGCTACTTCTTTACCAGTTGCAGTAGCCTGGCTCCATCTTTCTCTCCTAGTTAAGATTCGTTAAAATGCCCAAACTTAAAATTACCCCCACTTCCTGAGAGCTTCCAGCTCAGAGCCAAGCCATACTTCCTTAGACACTAACCCAAGCCACCTAATATATGAGCCCAAATTCTATGAAAAGAAACCTCTCATCTTACTGAGTTGTGATCAGTTCCCATGGTATGTGTCCTCTTTCACAGCAGTCAATAAACCTAAATTTGTTCAATTATAGGTGGGTTCCTATTGGTCCTTGCTGGAGGACATCAATGCTAGTTTTCTTAAATGAGTTATCTTCTTTCATACTCCTTTTAAGGTAATATTTTTTAGTGGATGCCTAAGGGTGAATATTGCTTCTGTAATGAGGTCAAGTCATGTTTCAACAGCTATTTTCTTTACGAAGTAGAGGTCTATTCTGCTAATGTTTAGCTTCAAAGCTGCTTGGCTGACGACAGGGATACTGGAAGTCAGAACCCAAATAAATGGGACATTACTATAAACATATAATATGGGAATTTCCAGATAATAATTCATCTCCACAATAATATATCTTGCATATACTTGATTTACAACTAAGTTGACACCTGTGTGATGTGGTTGTCAGGTTGTATACAGTTCATTTAATGAAAAATTTTAAAAATAATTTTACTGGCATGTCTTCCATCCCATATCCTATATATGTTACCTTGTCCCCTTTGATTGACAGGCCTTGTAGTCCTTGTGGGCCAATTGGACCTTCAGAACCTTTTTCACCCTGAAAATATATGAGAGAGACATCAGGGCACTAATAAAACAGTTAAAGCATTCAAAGCAACCAAATTTACAGCTCACTGAAAATGGGTAATTCTGACGCCAAGATTTGTAACTTGCAAAAAAAATTAGTCTTAACTCTTATATAGGAAGTACTCTGTCCAACCAGAACACATATGAAGTATCGCTAACGTTGGAAAAGAGCTCTATTCCCCAAATAGTCAGAAATATCTGGGGATGAGGACCTAATCAGTCACAGAGTACAACGCACTGAGTCAGTCCTCCGTCTCCTCAACAATGCTGCAACTATGCCTGTTACACAATGGAAATGTGTCCCTCACATTAGTATATGAACTAGTACTGGCTATGGTTATTTATTAAATGTCATATCAGAATTTATACACATTCATTGAAAATTTAGTTTTAAGATAATTAATGTAAAATCTTCTTGGATTTAATCACATGACCTATGTAATATCAATGAAGTCATCACACTGCATTGGTATGAAAAATGAACCATATAAGCAATAAAAAATAGTATTCATCTGATGAATTTATATGAATTGTGAGTAAAATCAAAGGACATTTGCAAAAAAATGTAGAAAACAGGAAAATATCCTTTGTGTCTTTAGTATTCAATGGTATAATCACTTAAGCCCTACATCATAGGAAGCAGCCCCAAGTAGCACATATAGAAAATTCCCTTTGGTCCTGCTGATTGAAGAATAAAGTAGTCTGAAAAGTGGGTTCTTCTGGCCATTTCCATAGTACCTAATTGCATACAGCTGATCCTACAACAATACTGAATATGGTGAGTTATTTGTTTGATGAGATAGAGGGCAATGCACTGTGTGGGTTACTATGAGCAAGACTGTATCTTTATATCATGCAGTTGAACTTGTCACTAAGACAGTGCCCTCCTGTATGCTTCTTAGTGTTTCACATATTTATTTCTCATTTATTTCTTTACTAGATATAAATTACTATTGCCAATAATTTAGGTCTCTCAGGCTGGCCTCTGGGGATTGGGCCGAAACCAGCTCTCCAACATCCTCTGAGAGGTCCCAGATTGTGACAGGGTGGTTCTCAGATCATGCACCTCAGAATCAGGCTTCCTCCTCTCTGGTTCTGGGTATGTCACCTGAGAACCACAGCTGCCAAGTCACCACAGCTTGGCAGCTCCTGTGTTGAGCATCTTCTCCCTGATGGTCAGCACGTGTCATAGCTACTGGCCAGTCACTTGGGCTTTTATATATAAAGATAGTAAAAAAAAAAAAAAAAAAAAAAAAAAAAAAAAAAAAAAAAAAAAAAAAAAAAAGACAAAACAGATTATAAAAAGAAGTAATTCTGGCTATTTAAATTTTCCAGGTTGTTTGGGCTACTCATATATAAAAATTTACTATATATAATTCAACAAATCATGTATTATAAATTATTTTGAAATGTAGTTCTAAATTGCCCGCCTCTATATCTAATAATGACAATTTGGTTAGTCAAGGGCATTACTGAAGTCCCCTTTATCTAACATATCATTTTCATTTATTATGACAAGTTAAATGTGTTAGTTAAAAGGGGCCTCTCTGAAAATTCAACTCAAAACTTAGTATGAATTACTTGTTGTAGCTAATTATTCTCACTCTAACTGAGATGTGGTTTCCTCAAAGGTCATTGAATATTGATCATGTCAGGAGAGGCTAAGAATGAGTTGTAGTTTTAGAGTGTGCAGCTATACTAAGAAGTTCAAAACTTAGGGACCTGACTGAATACCATGGAAGGTCTTAGTCACATAGAAAAGAGCGTGTATTTCTCTGTGGGCAGTGTGTGTATGCATGCACATGTGCTTGGGGGAAATGCTTTAGAAAAGAAGGAAAAATACTTCAAAATTTGTCCTTACTCACTCTGAAATTTTGTTAATGTTGCCCAAAGTATTTGGAAAATAATTTCCCATGTGGCTTTTGGCAAAGGTGCCATAGATTTTGAGTAAACAGCCTAGACAAGGGATCAGCAAACTGAAGCCCAATGGCCAACTCCAGCTCTCTGCCTGTGTTTTGTAAAATATAGCTTTACTGGAACCCGGTCACACTCATTCATTTAAACTACATTGTTTATGGCTGCCTGCATGCTACAACAGCAGAGTTAAGCAGTTGCAACAGATACCATATGGTTCACAAAGCCTAAAACATTCACTGCCTGATCTTGAAAGAAAAAGTTTGCTAACCCCTTGTCTAGAGGAACTTGAGTTCCAAGAATTATATATGGGAAGCAGTGGAGATGTTTAAATTCTCAATTGCCAGGTAAAAGATTGGTCTTTCGTACCATTTTGCTCCTTATACCAATAAGCTAATTTCTTTTTTACTATACTAAAGGCAATGCTATTACAAATTGGTTTCTTATCTGTGTTTCACAAAACAAAGCTGAGAATAAAGCTTTGCATAGCTACACAATGTAACTCAACTACCAGGCATAAAGAGGCTATCATGGCGCTTTAATGACTCCAGTCCAAGAGGTTTTATTTTAATTTCACATGCAATAATTATATAAAGTAGAAGTCTGTCAACATCTCATTTATGATTGCAAAATTTGCTGTCGTTTCATAAAAGGGAATTTTACATATTCCTTCATTTAATTGGGTGAAGTTGGTCACACACTATAACAAGAAAATACTTGACTTCTGATGATTGGACACAGTTTTTAAAATTTGTAATTCATGACCATGTGAGACAAAGCCCTTTTCCTAGTACAGAAGGTATTGTTACCTTTGGTCCTGGGAAGCCTTCTCCCGGTAAGCCCCTCTCTCCCGGCACTCCCTCGGGACCACGGGGACCCTGGTTGGGATAAAAGGGAATGAAGAATAAAAAAGAGAGAAAGGATAATGGGAGGAGGGGGAAAGGAAGGTAGGAGAGGAAGGAAAAGAAAATGGTTATATTTCAGTTCACATAGGCATGATATAGTCCTATTGAAGTCATTAGTAAGAACCCTTTTAGTAAGCTTCATACTAATCAGGAGAATTATAGAGATGTGAAGAATAACATTCCCATTGTATTAAATACTTGTTCCGCCAAAACCAGTTTGGCTCAGTGGATAGAGTGTTGGTCTGTGGACTAAAAGGTCCCAGGTTCCATTCCGGTCAAGGGCATGTACCTTGGTTGTGGGCACATCCGCGGTAGGGGGTGTGCAGGAGGCAGCTGGTCAATGTTTCTCTCTCATCGATGTTTCTAGCTCTCTATTCCTCTCCTTTCCTCTCTGTAAAAAATCAATAAAATATATTTTTAAAAAATACTTGTTCCACTTGATTGGCATATGATTGTCTTTTCTGGTAACCTCAAATTAGTGGGAAATGGAAATTAACTGATGTGTCAGAATAAGGTACAGAAAATAAACCTTATGAGGAAAGGCTAACTTCGGGGACTGCATGGCTGGAGATGGATCAGAGTAATTTCAGAGTTGAATTATGGGACGTGGGGGGGCTGTGAAGAAATCACCGCACAGCTGGTTAAAATACTGAATTCTGTGTACATGTGTTTTAATTTCTATCCTCATAAATTTGGACTCAAACTTGAAATTTTTCAAGAACTAGTTGAACCCACTGGAGATTTATGTGAATGTAGAAACCTGGATCAAGGGAAGCATGATTTTCAATCTCAATGATTAAAATTAAGAAGTCTATGTGACAGTTGCTCAGAAAGGCATTAGGAAAGTTGAGAACTTCTCACATAAGGATAGAAAAACGACAGTTTCAGGCATTGAAGTGGACTGGCTAGAAAGGTACTCTCGGAATAATAATAATAATAACAATAATAATAATAATAATAAACAGTAATGTTCCACTTAAACACCAGAAATTTTAAAAGGCTACATATTTTCTCACTAAATCTTCTTGGCCAGCAGGCCAAAAAGTAGAACAGGGACTAACAACAGGAATCTTAAAAGCATAAACTGGAGCTTTCCTTTGAATGGGTCTTGACTCTAAAAAGATAATGAGGGCTCACTTGCCGGGGAAGTAAACCTGAGACAGAATAAGAGCTTCTCTGAATGACCTTGGGGCTGGATACGCAGTCATCCAGGGTCATTTAAGAGATGCTTTCTGGTGAAGCCTGGAAGCAGAATCAGGATGGAGCATTATGCTAATCAGTGACTGAGCACCATTATGGATTTGTGAGAAAAAAAGCTTACAGCAAAGCTTATAAAAACTGTATACCAGTGTTTGTTTTTTCGTTTTTTTTAAAATATATTTTTATTAATTTCAGAGAGGAAGGGAGGAGGGGAGAGAGAGAGAGGAAGAGAGAATCATTGATCGGCTGTCTCTCCTGTACACCCCACATTGGGGATCAAGCTTGCAACTGGGGCATATGTCCTGACCGGGAATTGAACCATGATCTCCTGGTTCATAGGTCAACTTTCGACCCCTGAGCCACACTGGCTGGGGTGTTTTCTCCCCTAATATATATTTTTAAAAGGACAGTCTTCTTTAGTATTTATGCATAGCCAATAATTAAAAACTTTAATTAAAATAAAAAAGCTAACATTTAATTCCATTTAAATGACTATGTTTATGGGAAAACCTAATTTTTAACAATCCAAACCCTTAATCAAAGCATTAATATTCATGACAGATTGTTCTAATATTAGGGGAAAATAAATATGACATAAAAACTGGATTGTAAACTAACATCACACACTATTACAAGAAAATATATTGACCAATAATTTTCCCCAATGACATGACATATAAAAATATCACAATGTACATTAAATACTAATAAGTCTATTTTCTAGTTTATCCTCCCCCCCCCCCCCTTTTTTTCATTCAATAAATATCTAACAGGTGTGAGGCTCCATGCTAGGTTCTAAGAAGAACAAACCAACCTGCTTTCTGTCTCCTGGAGTTTAGAGTCTTGCATGATAATTAAAAGCAGATTCTGGTGGCCTTTGGACTAAGGTTCAAGTGCCAGCTCTGCTGTGCAGTATTGGCAGTGTGACCTTACACACATATGTTCCTCTCTCTAGAGCTCAGCAAACTTATCCCAACAATGGTAGCAACAGTACTTACATCACCTCAGCATACGGTCAGGACTAAGTCAGACAGATTTAAAGCTTTCACAAATGTGGGCCCTTCGACTCCGCATTTCTAGAATACATCAGCTAAGGTGGAAGTGAACACATTGGTTGCTTTTAGGAGCCATGTGTTCCAAACTGCTGAGAAAAGAAAGTGAATGCTGGTGAGCAATCACTTAGGAGCCTTTAAAAATATAGAGAACCAAGGTTCAGTTACTGCAGACTGTCAGGATAGTAGTCCACACCACCACTACATTCTCACGTTTTCTAGTGGAGCGACCAGGACAGGAGATGATTGTTAACCTCAGACAAGAAAGAGCAGCTACTGGGTTAGATTAACTATATTTTAAATTTTTTAAGACAGCACCAATGGATCATTTTTAAATGACAGAAATGCTCAGTATCCTTTTCAAAGGCCATGAAAATAAATTACAACTGTGGCATACTTATTTGGTGTCTAATGAAAATATATAATGGAGGAGCATAATTATCGGTTAACGCAATCTGGTCAGTGAAATGATTTGAGACATTAGCAAGATCTATTATTTTCTTACTTTCCTTAATCTAAATAGTGTGGACAATCAACAAAGTGGTTATAATATACATTGCAAGCATTAAAGATAATGTTAAATAATAATTGTCTATACTAGTCACACATGCCATGTACTTTATTCTTAACTTCAAAGTAATTATAGTTCTACTTCAGGGAGTATTTATCTTTTACAGATAGCACTTGAAATAACCTTACACATAAAACAAACAGGTCACCTGAGATTCTGAACCAATTTATCTTTCATGAATCAGTCATCACTGAGACCAGCATAAAACAAGTGGTAATCAAAAATTAAAGCTGGTAGTTTCTGTATTTGTTACTAGAATAGAGTAATAAAATTGATTTTGTATGTTCAGCTCGTATCCCATGACCTAAATTATTAGTTCAATTATTAGTTCTAGGATGTTTGGTATAGATTTCTGGGGATTGTCTATGAAGACCATAATGTCATCTGCAAATAGGGACTAGCTTTAGTTCTTTTTGAAATCCATGCCTTTTATTTCCTCTTCTTGCCTGTTGTTCTAGCTAGGATTTCTGAATAAGATTGGTGAAAGCAGAAGTTTTTCTCTTGTTTTTGGTTTTACCATTTCACCATTGAATATACGTTAACTGTAGTTTTTTGTAGAGCATACATTCGCTTTTACTCCTAGTTTCTGAGAGTTTTCATCAGGACATATGAGGGTTTTGAATTTAAAATTTTATTGAATGTTTTCCTATTTCTTTTTTTTATATGATCATGAAATTTTTAGCCTATTAGTACAATGTATTATAATGATTATTAAATCAGTCTTGCATCCAGGAATGAACCCCATATGATGCTGCTAGATAATTCTTTTTATA
This sequence comes from Pipistrellus kuhlii, assembly GCF_014108245.1. Lineage (NCBI taxonomy): Eukaryota > Metazoa > Chordata > Mammalia > Chiroptera > Vespertilionidae > Pipistrellus > Pipistrellus kuhlii. The sequence goes on along the minus strand of NW_023425405.1, from coordinate 35,105,882 downwards.
TATTGCAGAATTCTACTTATCAATATTTTGTTAGGATGTTTGTGTCTATATTCCTGAGGGATATTGTTCTATAGTTTCCTTTTTATGTATTGTCATTGTCTTGTGTTGGTATTGGAGGAAAATTGGCCTCGTAAAATAAGTTAGGAAGTGTTCTTTCTTCTTCTATTTTATGGAAAAGATTATGTAAACTTGACTGTACCTATAATATTTTTTGTCTTTGCAAGAAGATCTAAAGCAAGTGTAGCAAAATGTTAAAATTTGTCTATCTGGTAGAAGTTTACTAAATCCTTCTCTGTTATATTTTAGCAGCTCATTTTTAAAAAAAGTGTTTATGTAGCTAATTTTTATTCCCACTTATTCAGATTATTATGAAAAAAATTCTTGTTTATCCCAGTTTTAATTTTAAGCCCAGGACACATGGCAATCTACATGGGCCTGTGTCTTTCTAGCCCATGGCCCTCCAGTTTCTACATTTGCAGCCTCTCCAGTGAAGAACCAGCAGTGTCTGCAAGAAAGCTGATTCCTTCTCTCTCAGGGAGGTTAGCTTTAAGGGCACTACCTAGTTAGCAGAAACTGAGACTTGACCACTGGTCTCTAGATAATCAGTGCAGTATACATTTCCTCCATGCGATGTGTTCTTTTTGAATGTGTACACAGACATTAGTGAAAAGCCTAGCCCTCAGACAATATGCTCCCATTCCACTCACAGCCTCCAGCCCGGAAGCACGTTTCTGTTACTACTTACACACGAGGAGCTATGCAATGCAAAACCAAATTAGGACACCAGCCATGTTTTCATTTGTACCCCAGTGGCTGTTCTTTCCTAGGAGAATGATTACTTGAAAAGTTAAGGAGCTTTTTATGCTAGAATGGCCATGTTTTATTCATTTCCTCCTTAGATCTCTTTTGATAGAAGTATTATTTTTCCTTTCCGACAATAGGAAACTTCAAAGTTACATGAGGTAGAGATTGCAAATAACACAGGTCTGGCCTGTCTACCATCCTTCATACCAGCTGTAGAGTACACTCACGGATTAGGTAATGAGCAAAGTCCTCATGGTAGGCGAGTTTCTCATGGTTCCAGGAAAGTAAATTAAAGGCATTAGGCCTGAATCCAGTTCTTGTATCTCCTAGGAAATTTTGACACATAATTCTTGAACAAGCTGACTAATCCTGTATAAGCTATTACTGTAAGAGAGAACAGTTGTACATATCATATACATACAGAGTGGGGCAAAAGTAGGTTTACAGTTTGAGTATGCAAAAATAGCTTATTCTTGTATTACTACTTATTGGTCATTGTATTATTTTCCATATGAACTACTGTAAACTTACTTTTGCCCCACCCTATATGTATGTGCATATGTGTGTGTGTGCACGCGCGCGCGCGTGTGTGCACGCGTGCTTCCCTATTTTACTTATGAAAAAATGAGCCTTGTATTTTGGTTCTTGCATATTTACTATCATTTGTTTGCCCAAAAGATACAAACTGGATTAATTGAGCCACTTTCCTAGCCAGAGGGAGCACCTATGAACTATATTTGTCCTTCTCATTCCATCTAGAATTTCTGGCTACTTACTGTCTGGCCTGGCTCACCAACACCAATCGGTCCCGGGGCTCCTGTTCTTCCTTCCTGGCCTCTCTCCCCCTGAGAGAAAGAAACAATAGCACGAGAGCTGGAGCTTTTACAGAAAGAAGAAACAGCACAAAATACTCTCAAGATTTCAACAAAGATAAATAGCAAAACAGTCAAACTTTTCTCATTCAAAAAGATAAAAAATAATCTGGAGGAGGAGGACTGGCTTGAATTCCAGTGAACAAATTACCCTAAAATGTTCAACATTCCTTCTTGTCTAAATGCAATAGGGCACATTCCACTTTCAGAAACCATTGGAAGGATGCACTGTATGTGACACCTTTTGGCGACTGAGATGACATGCTGGCAATGCTCATGCTGCTCCTACCCCTTTCCCACCGTCCTGGCATGCTGCCCTCTCCCATCCCCACTCTCCCCCATGTCACCTCTCCTCTCAGTTCTACTTCACACTTGATCTCCTTTATAACCCTTCTCCAATAACTCCACCGACATAAACTCCACCTCCCCTGAAGTCTCAAGTGCTGTTGTGTACATGCCATCCATGGTGACACTGTTTTACATTCAAAGTGCACTGTTTTGTACTGCTCTCTGTTTTAGTCCTGCATCAGCGTCTTTTTGTCCCAATGACAGAAAAAATCCATTTAAAATAAACTCTATTAATCCTGCAGGATGCAGAAGACACAGAATCCTTTCTAGTCCCCTACTAACCTAGTGTTCAAGTCCCTTCTAGTCCCCTGCTAACCTTCCTGACAACATACTTTTCGGTCTCATGGTTCTTGTGGTTTCTGCCCCTGTCAGCTTATTTGTTGTGAGCAGGTTAACATTTTGCATGTTAACATTTCAAGTTCATAAAAAATCAACAGAACAAGATGTACACTGGCAAGAGAGTGGGTATTTGGAGATTAGCAAATTTTCCCTCCAACCAAATAACAAAATGCATTGGTGGTTCTTGTGGTAACTGACCCTGGCCACAGCACTCAGTGTCCAAGCATCCAGACTGGACACTGTAACTTCTGTAAGCAGTCTCCTGGCACCTGTGAGGGCAAGACTGAGCAGAGTATAAATCACAGCTCCCCCAGCCCCTACAATAAATTCAAAAATCCTCAGTGAGCAAAGAGACAGGGATCCTTACCTTAATACCTTGCTGTCCAATCCCAGGGGCACCCGGAGGACCATAAGGACCAGGAGGACCTGGATCACCCTAGAGGAAGAAATGGTGGTACGTTAGCTCAAGTCAATAATATTTGCTGAGCAGCTCTTAGATTCATAGTGATGTGATAGGGGCTTTGAGGGCAATTATGACACCTAGTTCACAGTCACGTCCCTCTAGTGTTTCTAATTCAGTTGAAAACACAACATAAACCCAGGGTGGGAATTATCCGCTGGGCATAGTAGAAACATGATTTAGGGCCAACAAAATGTTTCAATTTTTATTTATAAAATCAGAATTAAGCATAAGAATGAATACATAACAATTATTTCAGTCTGGATTTTATGTGTCTTTAAATTAACTCAGTTCTAAAACACTATTTTTACTGAGATAAAACCCACAAAAGCAGTTTTTAGGATCTATGAAAGTCATAATGCAGCCTCATTTTTACATTCAATAAATCTTTATTAAATTTCCGGCAGACATGTTTTATTTTCTACACAATATCCATTCTCTCTGCTCTTGGGCAACTATTCTTTGCCATCAGGGGTGTAGGATGAATGATAATTGGTCCAATGTAAGTCCGGAATCTTCTTTCCTTTTGCCCCTGGTTAGTCTAGGTTGGTCGTTTGGCTGAGTTCTGACAAGTGTAGGGATCCTACTGAATGTAAAGAGAAACCATTTGCCTCTGACTCTTCTTCCCTACTTGGAGCTGTACTAGCTATCTATAGCCAGGAGGCAACAATCTCTCAGATGATGAAGATGATGCAGAAAAAACTTCAAAGAGCCTGCATGACTCCTGGAGAACCTCACTGAGCAGCTGATTCTACCCTGGACTACCTACCTTCAACCGTTCTGTTTACTCAACAAAAAGAGTGCTTATGATTCAAGTCACTCACTATTAGTCAAGATGTCTGTTACTAGAAGCCAGAGCATTTTCAATGATTGCTGTCTACCATGTAGCAGGCCTGGCATCCAATTTAGTCCTTATAGAACTGAATGAGAACATCAAGCTCATACTATGCACCAGCGACGAACCTCAGTCCCAGAGAGCTTACTTCAGAATCAGATGATTGTGAGAGTTTCTGACACTTTGGCATTTGAGTGGGTTGAATTTAAAAGTACCTTCTGTTCATTCTTTTGAATACAAGTCAGTCTGGCAGACAAATCAACTTCAATTTCCCACTTTCAGATTCAAGGTTGCGCTTATTTGTCTATATTGATCAAATTTTCTGGAGCCGCCAGGCAATTGCCATTATTATTTTGACATGTTCTTGGCCATGGAATTTCTCTATATATAATATCGGACTAAAATTTATCCCTACACCTGCAGTTTTTCTCTTTAATCTTAAAGTTTGATTTAGCTGCTAGAGAAGATTTTGTTTCCTAAGGAATCCAAGTTTTCACTTCAAAGAACCTTTTCCTTACAACTTCTCATGCTGTGCACCCAAGTTGGAATCTCCTCGCAATTATACTGTACATGGTGACTCTGTTAATCAGTAAATGAATACCAATTCCTTGCTATGAGGGTAACAAAGTAAATAAGAAGATGTTTAAGACATAGTCCCTCAACTCAAAGGACTAATTTGAGAAGTAAACACACCACTAAAATGATAATGATAAAAAATAATAATAAGTTCTAAGTTCCTTTATCCTATTTGGACCAGTTATGGGTCAGAAGATTCTTAAATATTGTAAATGTAATACATATTATATATTATATACTTAGTACTTGCCAAATTTTTTATCTAAAACAAACAAAAATTTCCTCTGGCTTTGCACAAGGCATCAGTTCAGTTGTTTCCTTGAAATGTGTAAATCAGGAGAATCAAGAGGAGAATAACTGTCTTAACTCTTGAGCCCATGATCCCCTTTAGCCTTAGCCAACTATCAGTAGCAACAGAAATCTCTTAATATTGCCTTTTGGGGGAAATTACAAGGATCTGAAGCTTACAAAGGGATTGTTTTCTCTCACCTGAACACAGACAGCCCCATAGGAACATATATCCACATTTCACTTCACCAGTCATATGGTGGCTGTTTAATATGTATAGATTCAATTGATATTCATTAGGAGCTAGCATTTCAACATAGCATCTGCGGACCGGTATTTCCCTACAATGAATACCAGTATTTACCTTTTCATACTTCCCTCTTCCCTTTCCTACAAAGATTCCTGAGGTGCTTTAAAAAAAAAATGGTCCTGATTTTAAAGCACCATAGCTGGGTGAGGCAGAGCAAGAAGAGGAGAGTTGGCATTCTACTCGGAATGAAATTAGAATTTGCCAAGGTAATATAGACCTAGTAAGACTCCAGACTTGATTGCTTTTCTGCTATTATTCTTATCCCAACCCTCACCAGCAAACACCAGGACACACACACACACACACACACACACACACAGATTGAATATCCCAAGAATTACTTATTATTTCTCTATTTCACTTTCTTTAACCATCAGAGGCATGTACAAAGAGGACTGGGTAAAAGTTGTGTTCCCAGAGGGGCTGTTTATCGTGACCTTCATATGAGCATAATGTGTGTGAGCATGTGTAGAGGCATCACAGAAGTTAAGTAGACCACTTTGGTCCTCCTCAGAAATTAAGGGCATCTATACTCTGGGTCTCAAAACTGAAGTAAGCCAATCATTAATTAAACCAGCTATTGCCAAACACTACCCTGACACTTTACTAGTATATATATTATTTCATTTAATCTTCTTACAACCCTAGGAAATGGTTATTTTTTCACATTATTGTGTAGGAATACAATTTCCATTTTCTAATCTATTTTTCAGCATGTATGAAATCATAGGGAAAACTATGGCTTTGGAGTCATTCACTGCAGTTGAATCCTAGGTCTATAATTTACTAACAGTTCGAGTTTTCATAAGATCCTCATATGCAAAATGAAGATAATTATATCTTCCTTACAGGGCTATTGAGAGGATTCAAGATATTGTCTGTAAGACATCTAAGTCGTAATTATCACACGGTAGCTGCTTAATATGTGTAGACTCAATTGTTATTCATTCGGCTTTCCTTGCACACCAAACTGATGCTGAGTACCAGTTACATAATTACAGACATAAATCAGATCACACCTGCACTTTTCAGACACTTGCAATCTGGCTGGACAGAAAAATGAACATAAAACAAGATACACGCATGTAAATTAGGCATAATAAAGATACTAACAGAGCATGTATGACTCCAAGGCAGAAATGTTTAATTCTGCCTTAAGGAAGTAGGACAATTTCATTTGGTAGAGATGATATGTGCTCTGAACAAAGAAGTAGGAGTCATATCTTATCGGGTAGGAAAGGAGAGGAACAAAAGTTCAGGGAAAGGAAAGCATATGAGACATAAAATGCTTTAAAATGTTCTGGGGGCAGTAAGCACAAGCACTTTTGTGGTCTCAAGAGGAGAGGAATGAGGTGATAAAAGGGTCACTAGTGGAGCCATGCTGTCACTAAAAACACATAGTGGGCATCACATGTAATTTTGAATGTTCTATAAGCCACATTAAGAGATTAATAATATATTTTATTAAACCCAACTTTTCCAAAATATTAGCTTTTCAACATACCTATATCCTATATAATAAATTAGCTAATATGCTAATTTGACTGAACAGCAGAATGATCATCCAGACAATCGTCCGGACGACCTTCCAGATTAAGCTGGGGCTGCAAGGGCCAAGGCAGCCAGGGTTTTGAGGGTTGAGTCTCTTGCATGAATTTCTTGCATTGGGTTTTTAGTATATATATATATATATATATATAAAAGGCTAAGCAACCATTAAGGCAGAATGACCAGAACGACCAGTCTCGATGATGTGCACTGACCACCAGGGGGCAGACACTCAATGCAGGTGGTCAGTGCCTTTCCATAGGGGGAGCACCACTTAGCCAGAAGCTGGGCTCACAGCTGGCAAGTGCATCAGCGGTGGTGGGAGCCTCTCCCACCTCCATGGCAGCCCTAAGGAGCAGCGAGCAAGTGGGTGGTAAGAAGAGAGGGGTCCCAGACTGTGAGAGGAATGTCTGACTGCCAGCTTAGGCCCAATCCCCACAGGTAGTGGACCTAGGCCAGCAGCAGATATCCCCCGAAGGATCCCAGACTGTGAGAGGGTGTAGGCAAGGCTGAGGGACACCCCCCTCCCACCCCTAAGCAAGAATTTTGTGCACTGGGCCTCTAGTAATCAATATAAAAAAATATCTTCTTATTTAATTTTCATTATTTTTAATGTTATGTCTTTGAAATCCAATGTGTATTTAATACTTATGGCACATCCTAATTTGCCTGAGCCACATTTCAAGTGACCAGTAGCCACATATTACCATTGTATTGGACAGCACAGGGTTAGCGTGATTAAAGAGGCTGAGGTTCTGGTCAGAACCACGGAGAGTACCAACATTTAGGTGATATGGGAGTGGAAGCACACAGAGATGCTTTGTGGGAAGTTGGGGGAGGCAGTGGCCAAGAAAAAGAAATGGGAGCTGACAAAAAAAAAAAAAAAAAAAAAAAAAAAAAAAAAAAAAAAAAAAAAAAAAAAAAAAAAAAAAAAAAAGCAGTGTAAAGGAAGTCGGGGGAAAAGAGAATTTTAAAAGGAACTCATATTTCCAAAGACTAATTCATAATCTTCCACTTGCAGACCTTCTCATCTCCCAGCATTCTGTCTCAGAAAAGGGCAACCCAATCCCTGCAGGGGTCAAGCGAGAGCCTAGGAGTCCTTTTGAGCACCTTGCACTCCCTTATCCACTGTGTGCAATGCATCACCAGTGCCTATCAAAATGCCTCCTAAGTCTCTCTCAAATCCATCCTCTCCTTGATTTTCTATCATATTTCTACAGTCTACCCCAAATTAATAATATCTTTTGCTCAGATTACAACTAATCCCTTAGTACTTTCCATGTGTCCATTTCAGCACACTCCAATTTCTTCCTCTTCCCCCACATTGTGCCAGAGCAATCTTTTCATTTTAATCTGAGTAAAACCCTTCAAAGCCTTTCCCTTCCCTCTGGGGTAAAGACAACGCTCCTTACAAGGCTTGTGGACTCCTGTACAGTATGGTCCTGTGGCCATTCCAGTCCCATCTGTTATTATTAGTTGCTTCACCACATGCCACCCTAACAGCATGAACCTTTGTAGTTCCTTGTACTTGCCATGTTCCTTTCTGCCACAGGATCTTTGCATGCACTATTTTATCTATCTGGGATGTTCTTACTTCTGCATTTTCCTAGTCAATCCTGACTCATTCTTCAGATCTTATTTTAAGCAGTATAGCTTCAGAGAAGGCTTCTCTGATTGGGTGAAATCCTATGATAGAGGTACTGGTAGCACCATTTCCCTCTTTTTTACTGAGCATTCTTAATAATGGCAACTTTGCATTTAGTTAATATATCTCCCCCTAGACCACATGTGTCAAACACAAGGCCCGCGGGCCAAATCCGTCCCGCCAGGCCTTGCAATGTGGCCCGTACCACGCTGTCATCACTGCACTCCGCTGCGTTTCCATCACAATGACAGTTTATGACTGTTCAGTAAACCATTCGGCCCGCGATTTAGGCTGGATTTTAGATTTTGGCCCCTTCTCTGATTGAGTTCGACACCCCTACCCTAGACTGTGAGGAGGATGTCATGAGATTTTGCTCAGTTTCATATTTTAAGTGCTCGGCCAGTTGACATCATTCACTCAAGCATCCATGCGGCATTCACTGAGCAGCAACTAGGGATCAGGTGCTGTTCTAGCTGCGGGAGCTGAACAAAACAGGAAAGCTGGTCTAGGCTCGGGAAGTGGAAGACTGGAAATGCTCCCTTGGAGTTGCCCTTAGTTTACTCGGGTGTTCAACCATAGTGATACCAAGTAGCTTTTAAGCAGTTCCTCTTTCATGCTTATCAGAGACAAATCATTTTTTTTTTTCAGCTGAAGGAGTAATGAAATCCTAATAGGTGGCCTGAGCTTACACTGGATAGTCCAGCTAGAGAAACACAACACTACTTTTTCCTGGCCCTGACTCCAACGAACATCCTTCCTTTTCCTAAGATAATAAATAATGAATGATTGCCCCAAACTCTTAGACATTTCTGAAAATACAATAGAACTTCACCATTTCTTGAATAATACAATTATGAACAATGTAATCAGACCATGACATTTTCTTAACATTACAAGGATGTTTTAGCAACTGCTTTCTAATATTTCCCAGCTTTGTGTAGCACAAACTTTAATATTTTAAGATTTGGGACAAATACTCTCATACTTTCCAACTGGAACAAAATGATGGATGAGCATTTTGCAAGTGCAAAATGGTTCAAGTATGGCCAAGATACACTCTTAGCTAAAACTCAGGAACATGGTGGCACTATACAAAGACTTGGAGAAAAGTCAAGAAAGGCCCCTTTTTTGGAAAGAAGGAAAAGGGGGTGGGGAAGGAAACTAATATTTATCAAATACTTTCTAAGTCAGGCTCTATTTTTAGTCCCTAATTTCTCTTGTTTGAGAGAAAGCATTATGTAAGAAGAGGCATATTGTTAGAACACATATCAAGCTAGACTTATTCTGCATTAATAATAAGAGGGGTCTTCAAAGTTCTTAACTGCTGAGTAATTATTGACAATATATATGGCACTTACTATGTAACAAGTGCTGCCCTAGGTGCTTCACATATATTAACTCATGCAGCCTCAAAACAACTTTAAGAGGTAGGTACTATTATTAACCCATTACATAGATGAGAGAATTGAGGCATGGGGGAGAACAGTAACTGGCCCAAGTCACAGAGGTAATACAACAGCGGGTTGGATTTGAACCCCAGCAGTCTGGTTTTAGAGCCAGTGCTCTAACCACCATGCAAACTGCCCCTTGGGACTTTTCAATTCTTTTCTTAAAGTATTTGAAAAAACATCTCATCAAAGACTAAATTCATGTCTTTGTTATAGGAAGAAAAACACAAAAGTTAGTTTCAATCTATCCACAGCTGAAGATCCATCCTATGAAGACCAAGGATCTTGAAATACAGTATAAACCAAGAGGAAATATGCTTTTGTAAATGTAATTTCAGGAACACTCTATGTTTATCTGGATCAGAGTTGTCACTGAATTAGTGGTAAATGTAATGTAAATTATAATTGGCAATACTGTGATCACACAATATAATTCTAGATATATAAACAGATTATTAACCACCTATACTAAGTTTGGAACCACTATTATTTCAAATCTCAAATTACAGTCTTTTTTTAATATCTTCTACTAGGGTAAGAGAAAATACCACAGTTCATACACTCCACCTACTTAATCTCTCCAAAAAAGAAAAAACTACACAATAACAAAGAATTGGTAAATAATATAATTGCCACTAAACTATTGGACCATATTTTAGTAACACTTAACTCATTTTATTCAATGCCATTAGGCTCAACCATGTGAAATTGACAACATTCAACCACGTTTGATCTACAAAAATGGCAATTCATATGGTTTGGTTTAGTTGGAAAGTCATACTTTATCACTCAAAAAGTCTAAGGTAATGTGTGTAGTTTTCCCTAAAAAGAAGGAGCAATCAACAACCCCTCAGGAGAGCTTCTAAGAATCACAGGTCTGGTGGCCACTGTTTGGACTTCTCCAGAACAAAATAAGTAGCTGGAAAATATTCAAGGGTGAACCTTCTCCATAAATCAGAGAACAAAATATCGATTTATGAGGAGATGTGTTCATATGACAGTGTAATATGCTTCTTAAAAACTTACCCTGGAGACTGGGGACCAGGGGAGACAAGGAGAGTTGGTATTGCTTAAAGGGCACAAAGTTTATGTTGGGATGGTGGAAAAGTTTTGTGTTTACACAGTGGTGATGTATTTAATACCACTGAAGGTACACTTACAAATTGTTAAAATTATACATATTATGTATATTGCACCTTATCCTTGGAATGAACTTAATTTTCCCTGTTGCAGTGTTACTATTGCAACTTACTTGAATTAATAAAGGAAACTGATTTTATTAATTTTTAAAATCCTGACATCTGAGGAATTGCAGTAACTGATTCTATTTCACATTAGTGCCAGCTTATCTGGGCATGTGGGATAGACTCAAGCACCTTTGTGGGATCTATTGGCAGCATTTTGGTTTCTCTCTCTGTTAGAGTTTTCACTTTAGCGGTCCCTGCATACACATCTGCATACACATTCCCCCACATTTTAGGCTGTCTGCTGAGAACCACATGCATTGGGGATGAAAATCTACTACCTTGAAGCCATTGTTTGGCATCCCACATGTTCTGGCATCCACCTCAAGTTGTCACTGTCAGTTGTCTCATGTCAAGTGAGTTAACAAGCTAATTGAGAGTCCTGGTGGGCAGATGTACATGTAGGACAAAGCCCTTTCCACAAGAATTGTTGGATTACTGATCCTTTCCCTTTAATTATAGGGCCCAGGACAGAAATAGCACTTAGACTTTGCCATCTCTGAAGGAAAAACATGCACATAGTTTGGCAGCTTGGTTCTGATTCTTCATTAAACAGATATTTATAATTGAAATTGTAAAAGGGATTCTTCCTATTGCATAGCTCTGCACTGAGCGATCACAGCCTTGTTCAAAGTTTGTTAGCCTGAGCCAGAGGGCCCATTATTGTTTTTGGACAACTGGAAAGCTGACATGTTCCAGGTCCTTGCACTTAAAACACTTTACACGAAGCCAAGAATACAGTCACTCAGGAGAGCTATGGAGTTAAGAAGAAAGTTTTGTTTGATTTATTATTCTGAACAGCACTAGGAATTGTTGACATCCACGTATGTTTCAACTGATTTACTTCCCATTGAGTTATAAGGGATTATAACCTGTTGCAAATCATGAGTCTTTAGTGATTGAAAGCAACATCTTATTAGGAAATTGTTAGGTTTTGAGTTGTGTGAGAACTGAAATAAGGAGAAGGTTTAAAATTCTTCAGAGTTGTTCATATTTGTGGTATTGAACTACTTCCAAACCACAAGTGAAATATTAGTTTTGTTTAGTAGGTTGACCTATAAATCTACTAAGCTAACTTTGAGTCAAGTCGTGTATTTAAATAATTACTAAAACATCAATATACAATATACTTTTAAAACTACTAGATCTTCATTAATTACCTTTCTGTTCTAATGAAAATATTGACACTGTATTCCAATGAAAATATCTCTCTATATATAAGGGGCTAATATGCAAAGTGTCCCCTTGGGAGTTTGACAGGGAGCATGGAAGTTTAATCACTCGCTATGACATGTGCTGACCACCAGGAGGTGGCACAGAACATGGAGGGCGACCAGCTGTGGAATGCTGAGGGAGGGAGAGAGGAAGGGAGTGTTATTGTTGACAACTCATTCCATTGAAAGCCTTTTACTCATTCAGTCAATGAATATTTATTTTTTGCTTATCTTAAATGTGTATGAGTGTGCATATGATATTTTTTTTTTTTATCTCTGTGCTTCTGACCTATCACTGGATCTTCTGCTTTAGATTTTTCTTTATAAGGGTGATGGACATGCACATATCTGTCTGATTATCCTGTCAATGGTTCATATCTGACAGAAAGATGGCAATATTTAAAGGCAAAACACATAGAAGCTCAAAGAAAACTTGATTAGCACACTGCTGGCTATCAAATTATCTGCATATGCATTCCTAGTACCTATGATAAGAGTTGATGAGTAGCCCTCGTTTTATTTCATTTTTGATGCAAACATTTTCAAATATATTTTTAATTTAATTTATTTTCCCCCATCACCATTTATTCTCTCTATGCCCTCTTCCACTTCCCCTCTTCCCCTCTTCCCCAATCACCACACTATTGTCCATGAGTTTCTCCTTTCCCTCCCTCTCTCTCTCTCTCTCTCTCTCTCTCTCTCTCTCTCTCTCTCTCTCTCTCTCTCTCTCTCTTCTTTTTGATCAATCCCTCCAGCACCCCCAATAACACCCCACCCCAAACACACACACAACAGAACTGTCTGCCTGCTCTCTATCTGAGTGAGCCAGTCAGAGAAAGATAAGTGCCATATGATTTCACTCATATTTGGAATTTAATGAGCAAACTGAACTACCAAGCAAAATAGCCTTCTTTTTTTTACAATGACCTCTTTTCATAGGGTATTTTTAAAGGAAACAGGATGTTATATAGGGATGTTTACTAGGCTCACCGTTTTAATTTTAGAATCTGTATATTTAGCTACCATGTTTCCCCAAAAATAAGACATCCTCTGAAAATAAGACCTAGTGCATGGAAAGATAAGACATCCACTGAAAATAAGACCTAGCACAACTTTGGGAGAAAAAATTAATATATAATATGACACTGTCTTATTTTCGGGGAAACAGGGTATTACTTAATATCATGAAAATACCAGCTACTTAAAAAATATCTACTGTGCTTGAGATCCTCAAAATATGGGATGAGATCAATGGAAGCTGGGCAGAGTTGGATAAGGAGAAATGGTGTGTCTAAGAATCATGGTGTGATGTAGAACTTTGGTGTGTTCTGTGTGCCGAATTTGCCCTCATCACTCCTCTGGAAACATAAGTTTTGTTTTTTCATTAATTCTAGGTCATTTGTTCATTTTTGATGGATGATGGATGTTTGATTCACTGGAGATTCTTTACCCTGACCATATCCAATTTATTCAATTGGACCAGACTGGTGACATCTCTTTATGGGTTTTCTTAACATCTCAGAAATGAAGCTGAAGTTAAGACCAAGGTAAGACCAAGTTTCATGCATAAAAGGACTTTGAGTTGCTTATGTTGAGTTTAGCACAAGAGAAAAACACTTAGAGGAAAGAAAATCCTGCAGGAAATATAGGAACATCCAAGAGTAAAACAATGAAAAAGGTTAGAAGAAGGGACGCAATTCATCTATTGTGATAAATTAATATATAATACAATATATCACCATATTTTTAATTATTTGCTCACTAACATTTAGTAGTTTGCCTTGGGAAAATACTCCAGGGCTATTTCCTAGTGTCCTTTGTCCTTAGTACTGAAGCACTGGCACTAAGAGATTCAACACGTCACAACCTGTGTTCTGGTCAAGCCACAGTGAGCTATCTATCTCTCCTTCAGGAGCACAAAGAGGGTCTTGGAAAGAGCAAGTTTGTATGAGACTTGAGAAAAAAATAATCTTCAGAATTACCTCAGAAAAACACCAAGAAATGGCAAAAATTACCTAATGTGGGCTTGCACACCCAGAATGCTCTTTTTACTTGTTCAAAACTAATGTTAGTAATTTGTTCTCTGTGATTTGAAAGGCCTGCCAGTCTTGAGCCATTCTTTCCACTTATTAGAGAGCCCATTCCATGGCCGGATGTGATTGCAACCCAAACCACCACTGCAGCCCTTGGAAGCAAGCACTCAACTTGACTGAGAAAGAGTAGAGTGCTCGTTCCTGAGCTACACTCTCAGTCCCATGCTAGGATAAGTCTTCTTGGCATTCATAAGGAGAACATCTCATCCGTCTCTAGATGGATGGGATGTTCTCCTTATGAATGCTTTGCATGACCCTCATGTATGGGAACCATGCTGAGGTGCCCTTAGAGCCAAAGTTTCATTGTGAGGAACAGCAATGTTTTGTTGCTAAGGAAACAAGGGTATTCAGGGCAACATAGGAGCTATGTTACATGTGGAAAATATTAATGACAAATGGTTTGTGAAACAAGGCCAGAATCACTTTTTTAAAAAATTATTTATCGCATGCTATTTCCCCCCCTTTTGTTCTTTGGCCACCTTGACTGCAAACCCTTTGATGAAGAAAATCCAACCATGAGAGAAGTAGAACAGGATTGTAGTTCCTGAGAGAAACCATTCATAAATTTAAACACACAGGCAGGCCCCATTTAGAAACTCTCAGGCAATTTTCATAAATGTTACAAATCTGAAGATATCTATTTTAAGGTCTTGTAAGAAATCAAGTATTTGAAAGAGCACATTGCTAGGTGTTTTTTTTTTGCCCCTCGACACAATTCTCTTCCTTCTTTTCCTGCATTTCCAGATAAATATTATAACATAGTAGGAAGGTACCCTTTAACAGACTGCTGTTTCCAGACAGATTACATTAGAACTGGACACATATGCAACTTCCATACTGTCCAAAAGAAATGCATTGGCCTCAGGTTGACTATCCCAGAAATTGAGTGATTTTCCAAGGGAATAAATAGAATATGGTGATTAAGAGCAGACTGACTGGGTTTGAATCCTGACTCTGTCCCTTACTCACTGTGTAGACTTGGACCCATTGCTTAAACTCTCTGTGCCTAATCTGTACCTGAACTCTCTTGCCTCAGAGAGTTTGGTGTTATGTTAAATAAGAATTTAGAACTATATCTGTACATAGAAAATAATCAGTAAATAAGTGTTATCTATTATTCTACAAGTTCTCAAATAAATAATCCTCTCTTGCTGAAACCATTTTGGCTCAGTGGGTAGAGCATCAGCCTGCAGACTGAAGGTTCCTGGTTTCAATTCCGGTCAAGGGCACGTACCTTGGTTGTGGGCACAATTCCAGTAGGGGGTGTGCAGGAGGCAGCTGATCGATGTTTCTCTCTCACCGATGTTTCTAACTCTATATCCCTCTCCCTTCCTCTCTGTAAAAAATCAATAAAATATATTTTTAAAAATAAGTTAAAAATCAATAAAAACTTTAAAAAATAATCCCCTATTTGCCCATTAGAAAATACAGAATTACTGGGTTTTAGGAGCTTTTTTTTTTTTTTCTTGTACAAATTGCAATAGCAATTTCTTAACATGTTGTAATAAAAAATTAATGGATGAAATGTAAAACATAACTATTGAGGATAAAATAGTTAATTAAGTCTGTAAGATTTAGAAGTACATTTGGGATGGGAAATGAAACTATTCCCTGAAACCTGACTTTTAATACAATATACTCATACAAGTATAAAATTTTTTAAAATAACGATCAATGTGACATGCATCTCTGGTTGAAAGATCCAAAGAGAAGTGGAAATCAGTAATAACATCAAGAGACCACTACATTTGTGACCAGAAATATAGCTAGCAGGAAAAAATATAGCTCATTTCCACTTTACTTCCTACCAACAACTTTGAACATGCTCTAGAAATTGATATCTTTTTAAGTGACAATGAACTGTTTGTGTTTACCTAGCAGTGAAATCTGTGAATAACATCAAAGTGGTAATTTTATGTTATACTAGAGGCCCAGTGCACAAATTTTGTACAGGTGGGGTCCGGCTGGCCTGCCCCAATCGGGGCCGATCGGGCTGGCCCTGGGGGAGGGATCTTGGGTGGTTTGCCAGCCAGCCCCACCCTCTAGTCCAACTCCCAGTTGAACTCCCAGTCAAGGGGACAATTTGCATATTAGCCTTTTATAATATAGGATATCTTTTACTGAATTAAAAAAAAATTTAAGAGACACCCTTGGAAAATTGATAAAGTCCTCAAATACTTTTGAAACAACACTCCTTGTATGACGTTGTTGTGAAAGTCAAGCATGAAATGTTTTCGTGTCAGAAGTTTACAAGTTCTCCCAAACACTTGACTCTTTATTTATTTATTCTCTCAAAGAATTAATGCATGGTTGAAATGAAAAGCTAAAGTTTGTTGAAATGAATTTACTTAAAAAGGAAATTTACTCGTAGGAGGCACAACGAGACGTGATCAAATGGGCACCTTTATATGGATTGCCACCAACCATCTCCCAAAACCACATGCCTGTTCCCAACTCATCACTTCTCCCCTAACAGCTGATGACCTGGCTCTGCCTCTGCCTCAGGCCAGCCATTTTGCTTCCCATTTTCAAAAATGAAATATTCCTTGTGGCTCAAAAATTCTGTAATTATATTATGGTTGCAAATTCCAACCCTGACCCCTGCGTTTAAGCCTCACACAAACATGTGAAAATTATCATCCTAGGTAAACAAAGAATCCTAGAAATAAGCATGAACTGTCAAAATATTTTTTTTCTTGCTGCAGATTTTACCTGCAGCCAAAGCAATTTTATAAAAACCTTCTACTCAGTATTCCAAGGAGCTATTTCATTCCCCCAGAGAGAATTAATCATAGGCAAGGACTGGAGAAGACACTTCCCTTAGATGAAGTTTGAACACGCTCCTGCTGAGAAGCCCATTCTATTTTAATTTGCCAATTAAAAGTGGCCTGGGGAATCGCACACTGCCATTATCTCATTAAATCACTATACTTGTCACTCCCTTTCCTCTGAAAAAAGAACACTCAAGTAGTTCAACTACTACCCACAACTTAAATTTAATAGTACTTTTAAAATATTGGCTTTATCTAGGATTGGTTGGGGAAAGCACCTTCACTGTTATTACCACCATAAATTCTACGGATGGATCTCCAATCACTAACTCAATTCCATTTATTGGGTACTTACTATATCTGTGAAATTTACTAAGCATTGGGAAGAATTAAAAAGGAACTAAAAGGCTTGCTTTCAGCAAATCAATGGCCACTCTCATTGGAAAACAGAGCCTTATAAAGTCTCTTAAAGATCCTTCTTATAGCATATTTTGGTTCTATTTAGCTCTTATTCAACCCTCCCCTACCTATCTTGCCTGGTTTTCTGTGGAAAGACATTACAAACATGGTACTAATGATTGAGACTATGCCCTGTTTAAAATACACACACACACACACACACACACACACACACAAAACCAACAACTTGATTTCTTTTGGTATAACAGCTATAAATTCTCTTCCCTTACAAACTATATATTGAGTTGGCATTACATGTGGGAAATAGTCATTTGAGTTGAGTTACTTATTACTACTTATCAGTCTCAAGTGAGCCATATAATAACTAAATGGCAGAAATGAAAAAAGAAACACTGCAAAGATTCTGATAATGGCTTATATTTACTAATGCTCCTTTGAATAATATAATAATAAATTGTAAAACTATGTCAATGACTTCCTACATGTACTTGAACATGATTCTGTGTATATGCCTGCAAGTTATTTTCCAAAGATACTTCCCCAAAGAGTCCATTGACTTCTGCCTAATAAAAACATGCATTACCATGGCTCACTAGGAGAAAGACACTCTGCCTGTCTTTAACCCAGGAATAGGATTACCTTATTGCCTTGAAATCCTTTTGGGCCTGGGTCCCCTGGAGGTCCACTGATGCCCTGCTCCAAGATGAAAACCAAGAATTAGCTCTGTGTACAAAAGGCCCATCAGAAATGGATTATTTGTTCAGGTCCCTAGAGACCCCAGAGTTAGAATTCAGACTATAACTCAGTTAAGTTGTAATTACATGGGGCTGAGAAATGGAATAAGGTGAAATTCTTCATGTCAAATAAGTATCCTCTAAAAACAAACACTTATTAATGAAAGGTTGGTTTTCTAGACCTGTGTTTCCAACCTTATTCCTGACCTGGACCTCTTCTTTGAAAGATTTCAAAGAAACAACTTTTAAAAAATATATCTAAAGCATATATAACTGAAAGTTGCAACTTCCAATGACTCTGTGATAGCTGGAGTGACTATCCTACCCTGACACAATTCCAGGCTAAAACAAAGGAGTTGATGGTTAAGTAGATATTGTCTAGGAAATCTTGGATAAAAGTATAATTTTCAATAGACTTTTTGAAATACTGAAATTAACTCTTCACATACATATCCTCCCCCCATTATAACTGTAGATGAGGCAAGTGCACAGATTAGAAAAAAAAATCATCCATATTATTTTTTGAAATCTATAGGGTATGTCTAACCTAAATAAATGCCTTAAAGAATCACTGCATGTTATTGAACATCAACTACTTATAGTGGTAAAACAATACAAATATTTAATTTAGAGAAAATGCATAGCTCCTCCAACTACATTATAGTAGCACTGCAAAACAAAAACAAACAAAAAAACAAACAACCAGTTACACTTTGTTTTTAACTACTATGATTTTACTGTCTTCTTAGAAGTTAAATTTTAAACTTTTATCACTTCAACTACTCACTAAATAGACTCCCCTGCTGGTACCTATCTTTAGGAAGCCTGAGTTGGTAAATAAAACATTGACATAGTGGTTTCCAAAACTTGGTTGCCCATTGAAATCGCTTGGGGATCTTTAAAAATATTGATGCCTATCTCCAATTCCAGCCATTCTGATTGAATTGGTAGAGGGTGCAAGTAGGCAAAGAGATTTTAAAAAGCTCCCTAGGTGATTCTACTCTAGACTTAGATTTGGTATTAGCCTCCTTACCTGAAGTCCTCTGGGTCCTTTTGATCCATATGGCCCGGGGGATCCCTGTGAAATAAAATTGATGATAAGCCACTCTAAATATCCATCTTCAAAGGGCAATGATTTTAGGTGGAAAAGAAGGAATATGTTCTTTGTAAGGGCCAGTCTTCCCTGGTTATCCAAACAGTAAAGCTAACCTATTCATTATTAATGAAATGATCCTAATTAACAAGTCAAATAGAGGTCACATTGTCCTTTCACAAACAAACTCCATGAAGACATAATTTTAGATGTAACTTCTTGGCCTATATATTGACATTTTTATCAAAGTAAATGATTTCTTAAGATTCTTTCGAAAGCAGGAAGCTTGATAGAATATTGTTTTTTTCCAACAAGGTAATGTCAGTTAAATTAATTTAGTGAGTTTCTCCAATGTCTAGATCAGCGTTTTTCAACCGCTGTTCCACGGCACACTAGTGTGCCGCGAGATGTTGCCTGGTGTGCCGTAGGTGCAGACAAGACAAGAATTTTATAATTTTTCACTATTTTGTTTACTTAATATTTCATAATAAAGTAATTATAAAATACTTTCTTTGTGTTTATTTGATTCCTATTCAAGAGAATTACTTTATATATAGTCAATATAGGCACAGAGTTAAATTTTTTAACATTTTCTAATGGTGGTGTGCCTCGTGATTTTTTTCATGAAACAAGTGTGCCTTTGCCCAAAAAAGGTTGAAAAACACTGGTCTAGATCACTCTTTTGCTCATCTTCAAGACATGAAACTTGGCAAAACACTGTTTATACTCAACAGTCTTCTAACAGAAAATATTTCGGTATGTTCCATAGCTAGGAAACCCCTTAAAGGTTTATTTTTATTAGAGCAAAATATAGTCTCTTCTTTCTCAGATTTCCACTTTTTTTTGCTTTCTTACTTATGTGTGTCTTCATACTGCTATTAACATATTTTCATCCAATTTTATTCCCAGTAGATTTTTCTTCAAATAATTTGACCAGAGTATATATACAATTTTATTTATTTGGCCTTCTGTATCAAAAATATTTATTGTATCATTAATAACTCAGTAAAGTGAATAATATTCAAGAATATAAATCAGCCCTAGCCAGTTTGGCTCAGTGGATAAAGCACCAGCCTGCAGACTGGAGAATCCTGGGTTTAATTTCAGTCAAGGGCACATCCCAAGTTTCTGGCTCTATCCCCAGGAGAGGGCATGCAGGAGGCAGCTGGTCAGTGATTCTCTCTCATCATTGATGTTTCTATCTCTCTCACTCTACCTTCCTCTCTGAAATCAATAAAAAAAATATTTTTAAAAAGAATATAAATCAATCATGATTTACTTAGTAATTTCTCTAGTTTGGACATTTAAATTCATTTTGATGATTACTATTTAAATAATGCTATAATAAACATATTTGTATATACATATTGTCCAACTTCTGACTCATTCTTAAGGATAATTTCCTAGAAAGGAGGCCTGATGTAAAGACAGGCAATAAGCACATTGAAAATTCTCTCTTACTCTCTCTTGCCTCTCACACTTTTTTATGTGATAAAAACACGAAACTTTTCTCCATAAAGTTTGTTCAGGTTTCCATTCTCACTACCTGAGTAAAGAAAGCATATCTTCATCTTATAGAATCCCCATCAACTCTGAGTATATATTACTTTAGTGTTTGCTAATTTGATCAGTGAAATAATATTTTAAGTTTACTTATTTGATTGCAATGCATTGGATAATTTTTCACTTAAAAAATATATATATTTTACTGATTTTTTACAGAGAGGAATGAAGAGGGAGAGGGATAGAGAGTTAGAAACATCAATGAGAGAGAAACATCGATTCAGCTGCCTCCATCACACTCCCTACTGGGGATATGCCCGCAACCTGTACCCTTCACCAGAATCGAGCCTGGGACCCTTCAGTCTGGAGGCCGAAGGGTGGATAATTTTTTTTATTTATTAGCCATTTTAATTTTCTCTTTTTTGTTTTCTGATTCTTTGTATATTTTAGTTATGAATTATGTTAATTCTTCATATCAGGGACACTATATTCCAATGACATCTACACATGGATTTTTCAAATTTTCACATTTCTGACATTGGGATACATTTTACAATCAATTGTGTCTTTATAATTGGAAATATTTTTTTCTTTCTTTTTGGCACAAATACATTAGGGCATTTAACAATCTTTGGCATCTTAGTAAATTAAATATGATATTAATTCTTTATCAATCATTTTTATTTCAAATAGTATTCCCAGTTATTTATCTTTCATTTTTGTTTTCTTTTACATGTGTCCTTTATTCTGTATTTCTGAGTATAGGCACATCTCCCATTTTTAGTTATCATCCAGGAAGAATCCACTCATTACTATACTTTCCATTTTGTCTAGAAATAATTACCAAGACTACACTTTTCAAATCTAACTGACCTTTCACTCTCCAGCAGTTTCAAAAGCTTTCAGGAAGTCTCAAGCTATTTAAAGTGTTTTGTTACATGTGCCACTGCCATTATCCTATCCTTTTCTTTTCACCTTCTGCCTCATTTTCTCCTTTGACTTTCTGCCATAATTAAAATATATATATATATATATATATATATATATATATATATATATATATATATATATATATATATATTGAGTTTGGTATCTTAACGGCATGTTCTTACAATAATAGTTCTTAACTGCAATGAAAACTATTTTACTGTGTGCTTTTCTGACCCTTTATTATTATTACATTAGAGGCATGAAATTCATACACTCGAGAGTTGGAGGAAGTCTCTCAGCCCAGCCTGCACCCTCTCACAGTCCAGGAGCCCTCAGGGATGTCTGAGGCTTAGGCCTGGACATCCTTAACACTGCTGTGGAGGCAGGAGAGGCTCTCATCACCGCTGTGCTTTCCAACCATCAGCCTGGCTTCTGACTGAGTGGCACTCCCCCTGTGGGAGTGCACTGACCACCAGGGGGCAGCTCCTGTATTGAGTGTCTGCCCCCTCGTGGTCAGTGTGCATCATAGTGACTGGTTGTTCCACCATTCAGTCAATTTGCATATCAGCCTTTTAGTATATAGATTTCAAATGCATTCTCTATGAATTTCTGGCCCATTAAGGAACTCTTTAACATATTTAATACTGTCTCCAACTTAATACTTTATTCATATTTATCTTTTAATGAAAAGTAAATATATATTCAACTGTCCATGGTTTGCTGTATTTTCAAAATTTCAAACTTCTATCTTTGTCTGCTTCAATTTTTATAACTATTTTATTAACTTACTTCATAGAGTTCTTAACTGTGCTTTGGAAAGTGCCTGCTCTCAGTGTTACATCTGGAAAACAGTTCTACTTTTCCCCAATTGGAGCTTGAATTGACTATTTGCTGGTTAAATTACTCTTTCCACTATACCATTCAGTAGGCCTGGCCTCAAAAGTTAGGGTACCACAAAGCAAAGACTTAATGGTCTATAAAAAAGGCATTTGAGGGGCACTATTCATTAAAGTTTATATGGCTTTATTTTCTGCCTCTTGTCTGACTGATCTGAAAATTGAGCCAATGACTTTCTAACACCAGAAGTGTGATTGACATAAAGTATTCCAGAAATTTACTTTTGTAATTTTTAAATCATTCAATTGTGTGTTTTTTAAATAAGTATAGTCAGTATACAATCTTAGATTGGTTATATTAGTTTCAAGTGTACAATGTAGTGAGTCAACATTTTTATACCTTATAATGTGATCACTCCATTAATTCTAGTAATCATCTGTCACCACGCAAACTCATCACAATATTGTTGACTATCTTCCCCTTTCCCTTTACACCCATTCCCCACTCTCTCCCTTCTGGTAACCATCCCTTTGGTCTCTGTTCAAACAAAACAAAACAAACAAATAAACAAAAACAGACTCATAGAAACAGGAATTCCTTCCTAAGGAAACTTAGCCCCAAAGGATCACAGCTGTTAGCATTTTATAAACATGTTCCTTACTTTGTCACCTTTTATTCCTGGTTTACCACATTCTCCAGGTACACCCTAAAAAATAAATAAAAATAAAATAAGAAGACATTTGTAGTCATTCAGGATTATGATTTTCTCTTAAGGAATCCCAGCAGAATCTTATGACATACTAGTAAGCACTCTGATAGATTATACCCAGTTTTGTCCTCAATCCTGTAGGTTGTTTGGGCATTGAACTCTGAAAAATTTTATCCCTGAGTCATCTTTAACTTTACAAAATCAAATAAGTGGTACCACCTAATGGGGCTGAACATTTTTGAGAGATGAATGAATTAAAAGGAAAGAAGCTGAGCATCTGCCATATATTATATGCCCTTTGCATGTGTGATTTAACTGAATCCACAGTACAGACCAATGAGATCAGTACTAGAATTCTGATTTTATAGAAGAGGAAACTTAAGCTCAGTGAGTTAACTTCTCTCCATCATAGAGCCAGTAAGAAGAATCAGGTCAGAACCTAGGTCTACCCAGACTCAGGGCCATTTTTTTCCACAACACCATGCTCCAGCCCCAGTACCAACTTTGATGGAGTAGTAGCTTTTGCCTAGAGTAGGGGTGTCGAACTCAATCAGAGAAGGGGCCAAAATCTAAAATCCAGCCTAAATCGCGGGCCGAATGGTTTACTGAACAGTCATAAACTGTCATTGTGATGGAAACGCAGCGGAGTGCAGTGATGACAGCGCTGTGCAGGCCACATTGCAAGGCCTGGCGGGACGGATTTGGCCCGCGGGCCTTGTGTTTGACACATGCGGCCTAGAGAGTGTGAGGAAAGAGTCCTGAGACCGTGTCATGAGTTGGTAGGGAAGAAGTCATGATGGATGAACAAGGTCTGCTGTGAGAGCAAGAGAGCAGGACAAGGTGGTCAGCACGCTATGTATTTTTCATCATCATTCTCCACTGTCCTGCGTCTTCCAGAATATTAATGAAAAAAACTAACATATAAATTATGTTTCACGGTTTATTACTAATGTTATTTTAGAAATTAGCTTTATTTATTCTGACACCAGTGGTCTGAGGTAGATGTTATTAGCCCAGTTTTACAGTATGAAATTTTGTGATTCAAAAAGGTTAAGTAACTTGCTCAGAACTTCTAATAATTGAACCAAAATGCAAAAGAGTCTATTGGGATAACAACTAACATTAGAATTTCAAAGAGCTTTCATATATATTTTCTGAGCCTCAGACCAATTCATATTTTTGAGATAAGACAACTCAGCTGGAGATGCACTTAAATGCACATGCTAGCCCATGACTCCTAGTCCAGTGCCTCACTACTATTATAGTTTCTGCTTCTGCTGCTGCTTTGTCTCCTGTATGCTGCTCTGAGTGTGCTACTCAAAGTGCCCCTGCACACTGACATAAGGAACCTGCACTAACGTGGAATTCAGTGCACTGCTTCCTCATCAGGGAGGTCTTGCTATAAAAAAATACATGTCAGCTGAACTAAAGAGTGTACTTAGTGATCTAGTGGATTCATATTCTGGTGCAAACTTCATCTTTTCATAAAATAGCCACAAACAGTTCAGATTGACAGCAGGCCTGCTGGCCACCACTCTTTGAACAGCAGCTGCTCCAAGAAGGGAAATCACAACTGTAACCACCAACTATGGATGCACAGTGTGTACCAAAGCCTTTATATTGGTGTTAATCCCCACACCAGCCTCGCCAGGGAGATATGTCTCCATTCGCAGATAAGGAAAATGAAGCTCAGAGAGATTAAGGAACTTCTCCATGACCACAAGCTGAGTCTGTTAGACTCTCAAGTCCATGTTCTCCATTCGCCACCCAACGCTGAACAAAGCTCACTGCCATGGTCCATAGGTCCCTTCCCACTGACTCCACACTTCTGACTAGGGTGCTGCCTGGGGTAGTGCTGGCCTTGGAGTAGGAAAGAGGGAGGCACGATTCTTAGATCCAGCTATGCCTCTGCTCAAAAGCAATCTATTCTCTCTCTATACTGTGTGAGTCAAATGGACCCAGGAAAAACTGAGCCCTCTCTTAGGACAAGTCGAACATTTACTTCTGAATGCACATGGAAAATCACTCTTGAAGAATCTATTAGAAAGAAATTAATTTAATAATGTTGGATGGGAATAAAATGAGTCAACCACCAAAATATCAAACAGAAAAGGACTATACATGCACTCCAAAGTATTTTGGCCAGAATTCACATTCCATTAGTCCAGACAGATTTGTTCACTATAGGGTCCTGGGGAACAGCCTTTGTTGGAGAAAGAGGGGTGCAGTTTTTCATCAATTAAAATATTGTACTCATGTTATTTGCCTCTGCAAAAGGCGTTTTCTTTTTTGGTGGACTCATTAGTCCCTGTGGAATGGCCACAATGACACAGTTCCAGAGAGAAAGTGCTTCAGAAAGCTGCGAACAGATTAGCTCTGTTCCCAGCCTCTGGCTTCTGAGGCCACTGCTCCTGCTGAAATTCTGGTTTGAATATCGATGGGTCAGGGTCACTGTGCTCTGACAGTGAGTATTTTCCAAATGCTAACTCCTCCGGTGAATCTATAATTCCCCATAAGTTTAAATGAATATTTTCTTACATAATTTTCCTGGTATTCATAGTTAGCTCATTGTGTAAATCATAGTTTTTCACAACTACATATGGACAGTTTTGTAATCATGGAACTTTTTAAACTTTCCCACATTATCATTTCTTTTCTGTCTCTTCCTAATAGACAGAAACATTTACAGATGTTTACATTTACAGACCAGCAAAAAATGAACACTTTATTATCCCATCCATTATTTCATTTGGGTCTCTGAAAATTAGGGAGGCCTGGATACGTGGATGACGAAATAGACACTCCAAGAGGCTGAGTTCCCAGGTTCTTATGGCTAAGGGCAGAATCATGACATTTCTTACTCTCTTCGTCTTTTAGGCCTAACGTTTTCAGTCCTTGGGGATATATTTATTTTCCTGTATGAAGGTTTACCCCTAATATTTGCAGAGCTCGGGAATGAGGACAAGAAGAGGCCCATATAGCATGTATCTAAATAGTTGGAAGTTATAAGTCAAGCTAATAAACTAGTCATGTTCTACCTTTCTCTCTTGACAAAGAGACCTTCAAGAGACATTTTAAATCATAGACTTTGGGATCCTCAAGAGGTCCATGCAGGCGCTCATGCCTAGAGCCTAGGCCCCACTTCACTTCCCACGTCCAGCTCCTTCCACAGCAAAAGATGTTGTAAGTGTGTGTACATGAAGGTGCCCACACAGCACAAAGCTGCCTCCAAGGCTCCCTCCTATTCTAGCAAACAGCTCCGACCACTTTGCTAGGGCTTTGGGGGGTCTTGGTTACCAAAGCATGACGTAGGCCAAGGGGGCAAATGCCTCTTGCCGTGCAAATCCTGGCTCTTAGGGTTAGGGGTGGGGGCACTCTAAAGTGCAGGCTGCTTGCCCAGATCTGAGGGCTGTACCACCTGAAGGATGGAATAGATGGTAAGAATGTGTTCAGATTTCAGACGGAAAATCTGATAATATTTATTAATGAAGCACTGAACACTCTCAAAGATTCCTGAGCCCCAGTCCAGCTTATTTATTTCTTTTGAATCAGTCTGTTAATTTCTTTTGAGCTAGTCTGATCAGTTCCCTAACCTGCAATTTGCACATAATCTACCAACCCATTCCTTTTGTGTGTTTGTCACATTTACTCCCTGCTACAGTGTCGACCCAGATGCCTAACCGAAGTCAGTGGTTCTTCACTGCTTAACAAACATAAATCATCTTTTCCCCTATAAGAGGGCTGAGTGCCTAGGTTTTATAGGAAGTTAAGCAGCAAAGGAACAAACGAATTGCAGTATTTCTGCCTCGGTTTGTACATGGAAACTTTTCATCTGGATTCCTGTGCTGCATGGTTGTTAAATTGGAGTTCTCTGTTCATGTCTGCAGAGCTCTGAGAGACTACAGACTAATCTCAGGGTGCCTCCCACCCCTTACAATGCACACCCAGATCTTAAGTTATATTATAACTAGAGGCTTGGTGCACGAAATTCATGCACTCGGGGGTGGGAATGGGGATAGAGGTCTCTCAGCCCAGCCTGTGCCCTCTCATAGTCTAGGAAACCTTGGGGGATGTCTGACTGACATTGCAGGGAGTGGGCCTAAGACAGTGTTGGGATATCCTTAGCACTGCCACGGAAGTGGGAGAGGTTCCCACCATCACCCCAGCACTCACCAGCCATAAGCCCAGCTTCTGGCCAAGCCACCAGGGGGCAGCTCCTGCGTTGAGCATCTGCCCCCTAGTGGTCAGTGTGTGTCATAGCGACTGGTTATTCCACTGCTCAGTCAATTTGCACATTAGCCTTTTATTATATAGGATTTTGTGTCAACATAGTTAACACTGTATTTGTGTGTTAGGAAATCCCGGCTTACAAAAAATAAAGGACAGGAAGTTTTATTCAGTACATCAATGCAGTGATGTTTCTGTTTTGTTTCTGGAATCTGGTCTGTTTGCTGTTACAAACTTACCTTCTCACCCTTGTATCCAGGAATTCCCTAATTTAAAAAGAAAAAGAAGAAAATGTGAAATATGATATTAGAAGGCATAGTTAGAAGAAGTACTTTATGTTTTTCATTTATAACATACAACAAAACGCCTCTGTAAAGTCTTGGAAAATAAGACCATAGAGACCTAGGTTATTTCACTTTGTACTTAGGGACTGTGCATTTACTAGTGAGAAGAAGAGAAACCAGTTTTCCATGTATTGCATTTACTCTCAGTTCCAGGTCTTTTGTCACACCCAAATTCTTACCCTTTGGCCTGAAGCTGAAGAAGAAACTAGACACTCAAACTCATTTTACAAGTGAAGACCCGCAATGGTCCTTTCAAATTGTTACATTGACTTTCAAACAAACTATGAGCAGTCACAACTGAGTATGTTTCACAGGGACTGGTAGAGAAATTGGCTTTGAGAATGAGCTGGAATAATGACTGTCCTTTAAAATGTGCATAAATGTTTATATTCTTTATGGTCCTTCTTTCACATTCAGTCTAGAACAGTGTTTCCCAAACTTTTGACATATGTGTACCCCTTCTATAATTTTCGTAACGCTGAGTACCCCTCATACTCATGAGAACGTAGAATTAGGCGCACCTAAGCACGGTGCAGTGCATATCCCCACCAAACTCCGGTGCAACGTGTACCCCCACCAAACTCTTCCCGTACCCCTGGGGGTACGTGTACCACACTTTGGGAAACACTGGTCTAGAATATAAACATCTAGGAAATGAATGGTTCCTTTTTCTAACTGTAATGAGACAGTGAGCTTTGATTTACTAAATTTTATCTCATGCTAAATAAGGGGCCAGAGCTTTGCTCCTTTGCTCCTCTTGGGAACCCTGCACAGCCCTCTCCTCTTTAAGTAATACAATAGTGAATAACAAAGGAACTGGGAATTACCAACTTTATGCAACGGTAAGTCTTTTTCGCTGAAACCCGTTTGGCTCAGTGGATAGAGCTTCGGCCTGCGGACTGAAGGGTCCCGGGTTTGATTCTTGTCAAGGGCATGTACCTTGGTTGCGGGCACATCCCCAGTAGGGAGTATGCAGGAGGCAGCTGATTGGTGTTTCTCTATCATCAATGTTTCTAACTCTCTATCCCTCTCTCTTCCTCTCTGTAAAAAATCAATAAAATATATTTTTTAAAAAACAGCAAGTCTTTTTCATTAGGATTTCATGTCTTCTTCATACAACTGTAGTTTTCAAGTATGAAAATGAAATTGTAAGACAGATTTTAAGTGGGCTGTAGAAACTAGCGGAGTGGAAAACTATTCTTGCAGTTACATGTAAGTCCGCCTACAAAATTTTGTTCTACGTGTGACTTTGTTACAAAAGTAAAAAGGAAAACTTTAAGAAGGAAAAAACACTTCTTGGTCAAATGAGTAGTCACTGAGAGACAGAAGATAAAAGTAGAACTAATTCAAAATATTATTGCTGTAATTTAATTCATTTTTGGAAATATTAATTCACATAAATGGCTTAATTTTTTAGGATGATGCTTAAAATAAAGGCTCACATATAAACAGTTAAATTAAGGTCTTTGTTAAAACAATTTGTGTTAGCAGCGTTAAAAAAGCTAGACTTCTAATCTGAGGGAACTTGGGGTGCTTTCCACCCCTTACAACACACAACCATATTTCAAATTCTGTCATTACTTTGTGTTAAAAGAATTAAGACTATATTTTAGAAGGAGCCAATACAGGTTTATGTTTTGTTTGTTTTTCCTTTCTGAAATCTCTGGTTTATTTATTATTTCGTTGCTAAAAGTGTTCTTCCTTTCTTTCATGGCATTTTTTTTTTTTAAATTTCAGAGATGAAAGGAGAGGGAAAGATGGATAGAAATATGATGATGAGAGAGAATCATTGATCAGCTGCCTCCTGCACGCCCCCTACTGGGGATCAAGCCCACAACCTGGGCAAGTGAATCAAACCCTAATCTCCTGGTTCATAGGTAGATGCTCAATCACTGAGCCACGCTGTCCAGGCTTTTCATGGCATCTTAATTATTACAATAGTTTTATAATATCCAAAACTGCACTTGTGGGTCTCTGCCAAAATTGTTTCTGACTTTTCTATTTCTATTAATGGTATCATTAGATTTCAGATCATCTTTTCTTTCTACTCCCCCCTTACATTCCTTTAATCCAACCAGTTAAAATTATCCAACAGCTTCCACTGCACTATTTTAAACCCACTCTCCTGACCCAGGCCAACCAGGCACTGTGTGATCTAGCCTCTGCCTGTCTCTGTAGCTTCACTTCCCAACTCCTTCATCAAGTCTGGCTTCTTTCCATTTCCTGAGTTGGCCAAGATTGTTCCACCTCAGAGCCTTTGTCTCTGTTGCTCTTTCTGCCTAGAACATCCTTATGACCTTGTTTCGTATTTCCATAGCCCTTCTCACTGACTGAAATTCTTTTTCATTTGTTTGCCTAGTTATTGCCTCCCCCTGCTAGAACACTTTATGCAGCAGGGACTATCTGTCTTGCTCACTCCTCTATCTCCAGCACCTAAAAGAGAGCTCAACAAATAGAAGGTGCTCGATAAATATTTGTTGAATATATGAGTTAGATTTAATCACCCATCATTTCTTTCCTTTCATGGTCCTCACAATGTCCTCTTCCTTTCTACTTTGTCATCACTGTAGCCCATTCTGGGCAATAGAATGTGAGCTCCAAATAGGAGCCCCATATGTCATTTTAAATTTAGTGATAGTCACATAAAAAAAATAAACAGGTGATATGAATTTTTAATAATATATTTTATTTATCCCAAAAAGTTCAAAACACCCTCATTTCAGTATGTAATCATATAAAGAATATCAATGAGATAATTTATATCTATTTTGAGGATACCAAGTTATCCAAACTTGGTGTGTATTTTATTTCTAAAGCACACCACAATTCGGGCTGGCCACGTTTCATCTGCTCAGTAAGCACAGGTGGCTGGTGGCTTTCATATCCTCCAGAGCAGCCAGTTCCCTGTTATTTCTCATACTAGAGCTCTGGTGCATGAAATCCGAGGATGGGGAGGGTGTCCCTCAGCCCAGCCTGCGCCCTCTCCAATCTGGGATTCCTCTCACAATCGGGGACTGCTGGCTCCTAACCACTCGCCTGCCTGCCAGCCTGATTGTCCCTAACCACTCTGCCTGCCAGCCTGATAGCCCCCTAACCAGTCCCCTGCTAGCCTAATTGCTCCCCTGCCAACATGATTGTCCCCAACTGCCTTCCCCTCCTGGCCCAATTGCCCCCAACTGCCTGCCCCTACAGGGCTGAGGGGACTGTAGGACTCCAGATGGATCAGGCTGGATGCTGTGGGGACTGGAGGACTCTGATTGGATGAGGCAGGGCTGAGGGGACTGGATGCTGCCATCTTGTGGCTGTGGGCACTGCCATTTGTGAGAGTGTGATGGTCAATTAGCATATTCCCTCTTTATTAGATAGGATAGGCTGTAGCAACAAACCTAAGTGCTTCTTCCTTCTGCTTATTCCCACTTAAGATTCTCTTTTAGAGCCATGCCAGACTAATCTTCCAAATACACAGTCTTGGGTCATATGCCTCATCTAAAATCTCAGGGGAAGTGCCCATCACCTAGCAAAGCCGAGACCTTACAACCGGCATAGAGCACCCACTCTTCAGGCACCCTATCTCAGCATTTCCCAACACACTGCCTTTCCTCTGGCTGCTGCTCATGGCCCTCTCCATCCGGAATGCCTGTCCCCTTCCGCCTTCCTGTTCTGTCTTTTCCTGTCACAATACTAGACCCTTTTGGGGTCATCCCATAAAATCTGCCCTGACATCTCCAACTTCTGAATTCCCATAATACTTTGTGCATGCAATTTTCACAATATACTGACACTCTTCTTCGTATAGTATAATAGCTATTTTGAATCTTCTCTCTCCTATGAGACACTAAACATTTCAAAAATATAAGTGCTTTGTCTTAATTTTATTTCCACTTAATAAACATGCTTTATATAAGGAAAATAATTAAGAAATGTTTCCTGAATAAATAAACAACAGAAATTTCTGAGTGGCTTTCCATTGAAATTTTCCAACTTTCTATCAGGCTCTTTCATAAAGTGAATTAAAAACACCACTAAGACAACAGTTTTTCAAACCTCTGGGCTTTCACCCAAGGAGATACCGATAGGAGAGAATTATTATAGCCTCCTTTTGTTCACTGTATACTTCTCTGCTATTTGCTACACTGACTGCAATTCTAACCTAAAGGCTAATGCAAATATTTGCTGTAATTATTTCTCATTATAGTTCCAGAATTTTAATTTTCTCTTTATTGAAAAAAACAATACAAGAAGTAAAGCAAAATATTTTTCTTATTTGAGCCTCTCACAGGTGTCCAATTTAGTACCAGGGAATGTCACGTGGTTGAACACGCCTCTCGTCATCTGTCTGATTGCTTGTGTGAGAGAGACATCACTAGCACACTTAGATATAAATCAGTTTTGCACTTGCACTCCAGGGGTCAGAGTGGTCAATTACAGAATCTTAGCACCCTGGGATCACTTCCTTAGGAAAGCAGACCAGTTGTGTACATACCCCTGGGCCTCTTTCTCCAGGTTCCCCTTTTTGAGCATCACCCTGTGACAAACAAAAAACTCAGTCAGAATTCCACAGCCATGCAGAGGGACTAAGTTTGCTCAATAAAATGCATTCTTCAGAATTCCGAGATTAACAAGACAAGCCCATGGCCAGGCGGGAATTCTTTGGCCTTTCCCATTGACATTTTCACCATGCCATTTAGGGGAGAAAATAGCGGCTCAGATAGCTTTAGCCCTTTGAAGTGAAGCCAGATGTAGAGGGTGCAGAATCCAGGTACATTTTCACAGCTAAGGACAAGTCTTGCATCCCAGGGTAACAACATAGCCATTGTTCTCAAATATAGCATTGTACCCACTAGGGCCAGCCCCTCTGGCTTTTCTCCAAGGGGCTTTGGAATGTTTTCCAAAATGTCCTAAAGAGTGATTGCTTGATTTCAGCAAGACTTAGGAAAATATATATTGTGGCACAAAATTGCAAGCCAAATAAATGAAATGTGAACATAGACTTATAACAGGAATTTAACAAAACAAAACACAAAGAAGACATAATGACAATCTGAACCCAATACTAGTAAGGTGTGTGTAGGGATGTGTGTGTGTGTGTGTGTGTGTGTGTGTTACAAAGATTCTTTACATTCCCTTTCTTTGATAAGCATGCAACTGACAAAAATACTTTCATGCATCTAACTTATTATATTTTTCATTATCTCCCTAAGTATAATACTCTCAGAAATAAATCATTGGGTTAAATATTTTAATATTCAATGCCACTTATGTAGTGCCTAATTGCTTTCCACAAGGTGCCACATTACCTTTGTAATAAAGACCAAACCAGTTTCACCATCATATTGCTATCACTAGTTATTATTATTTTAATATTTCTGGGTTAACCTTTATAAAAATAATTTTTTTAATTTGAAACACAGACTAACCCAAATCATGTGAACTAGAAAATTGCCTCTTCCCTGCCTCAAAATATTGATATAACCCAATAACACTGAACACCAAAGTGTCTACAGTGTGAATTATTTGTATTAAAGGGTACCTCAGTACCTCTATTTTAAGTTTCATTCACTATATAGTAAAATCAAACGTTTTTCTATTTCTTTATTTACTGGTTTTATTTCCTCTCTTGGAAATTATTTGTGTCCTTTGACCATTTAATTATTAGAAGCTTGATATTTTCTTATTCATTTTATTTCTTTATATACTATGGAAATTAACCCAATGTCCATTGTATTTTGGGAAAACATTTCCCTATATGTTTTTCTCTTTATTTTAATTATTATGTTCATTACACATAATTTAGCCTTAAATTTTTCACATAGTTGTATCTACTAATCTCTGTATTGTGATGCCTTCAGTCACTCTAAAAGTTGGAACACCATCATCCCAACAATGACCAGAACAGATCATTAAAAATAATTAATCTAGAGTTTTTTGATGGATACACAAAGAAAAAAATTAGAGAAAATGCTTGAAGAGTTAAAAATAATCTGGTGTTTTTTCCATTTTTATTTTATGTCAGTTATCTATAAAGTGGATCCATAAAAACATAAGTATCTATGTCAATCTGACATGGAACATGTCTTAATAATTATGAACATTGTACTCATTAATATGGGACATCACTATTTAATTACAGGCTTCTATGTATTGGGTTCCAAGGTTTCCTAAACGTTTTGACTAAAATGGCCATTTGTTACTCAGAATTTGTAAATGCAAGCTAACAAAAACCAGATAGCTAATGTAGCAGGTGAACATTTTGTATTTTTCACAGAAATCATCAGATTTTTGGCATTGACATACACTGCAATGCTCTTAGTTTTTCTTAATTTTTGTTCTAGAAGTAAAGTTAGAAGAAGACACCCTGGTTTAAAGGGAAGCTGGTCACTTATTTACCGGGTTTCCTTTTGGTCCTCGTTCACCTTTGATACCCGGGTTTCCATGGGTACCCTAAAGGCAAACAGAAAAAAAGATCATATTGAACAGCCATTCTATTAGTTTCTAATACCTTACAATAATTTCTGATCAGCTTCATCCCATGAAATGAAGATGGTAAAAAAAAAAAAATACTTAACTTACCAAGAAGAGTCAACTCTTTCTCTCCTTTCATACATATCAGGAAAACTGCACTGTCTTAAATAGGCAGATTTGCTAGCTTATCCAAAAGAGAATAATGTTTCTCTCTCTCTCTCTCCTTAATACCCAAGGGACAATCTCCAAAGATGGAAGAGAGTTCTCCAAATCTTATTCCAGAAAGGTGCTTCATCTTCTTATTCAAAAAGCTCATGTTTCTGAGAGGTTTTGGGGATACCCAATAAATGTTACATGACACAGTTCTTTATCCATATTACAACATGGAACTATCTCTTTTAACAATATTGATTGACTGAAGTTGTCAAGTTAGCTCAGTTATGACAAGTTTTGCTACTGTTTATTCTAAATCATAATTCAATATCACAAGTAAACCTTTCACTGGTAATCCCTTGGTGTAATAAGTATAAAACAAGACTTTACAGCAAGGGAAATTTAAGCCTTTGCTTTGGCTAAAGTCGGCATCTACTGGCTGCCACTTTGTATTTTAAAATTAAAAAAGACAAACATCCCCCACTTTCTAATGACTTGATTGGGAAGAAGGTTGGAAAACATATAAGCTTAGAACACAAGTCTCAAAGTAATATGTGTCATAGGCTAAGAAGTTCACAGCACGCATTTCCCTTCCTGTCCCCAAACTCGTGTTAGTTCAAACATTTTATCCATGTACTTTTGTGAAATATCTGTACTGTGCTTCTGAACATGAAGGTTTGGGGTCACCTAAATAAAGGAACCACTGTAAAAGGAAACATAGATGCTTTCGGATGATCTGCTATTAGAGAAATGTTTGGCATCTCCAGTCATCATAGTGCTCTTCCATGTCCCAGGATTCACTCCAATCCCCAAGGCTTCCTGACCAGGGCTTCCTCCGCTCAAGGCCATGCGGCATTGCTCTTAGATGAGTGTAAAGACAAAGAGGCCAGTGTCGCTTGTTTTCAGGTGGAACAAATCTTTGCCGAAAGCATTGAGTATTTGAAAGATCTTTTTATATTTTCACTTCAGTATTGAGAAATTCTGGCCCCAATTGCCACATAAGAAGTGATACTGGAATAACCTTTGGGGGAACACTTTAATCATATTAAGCCTTAGTTCAGGTCAATAAAATGCCAGGTTTATTCCTAAGGGCAGAAGGCATTCCTTTAGGAACAAAATAAAGAAGAAAAAAAAATTTTCTTTTTTGCTGCTCTTGGCACGCAACTGCTTTTCAGCAGCACAGAGAGTCCTGGTATTTTCGAGCGTGAGAGTGATCATTGCCAGGACTTCCTGACTTGCCCCTAAGCTCAAAGGAGAAATATACTCACCGGAAGGCCTGGATCGCCTGGATCACCCTTCTCACATTCACATATCTTGCGTTCACACTGAATCATTAATGAAATACAATATTAACACATAGTGAAACAGCATTTCAAATCGTATTCAGTACATTACTAAGTGGAACACCTTCTTGAAGGAATTTTATCTTGCAAGTTTATGGAGATTTTGCTCTTCCTAATAAAGTCTTCTAGGAAAATTCAGACCTCATAAGAACATAACTGAATACACTCAAGTATTATTAAATATTGCCATCGTTGAATTGAGGAGGCCTCCTATCAAACATATATATCATCCAGTTGCCAGTTTAAAAAAGGGAAGGAGAAACATTTTTAGTGGACTCTTGGAATTTTTGCTGTTTCTCTATTATATAACACATCAGAGCTCAAAGATCAATACAAAGATCAAAGAGTCCTTTACTCAGCAAAGGAAAACATTTGACTTAAAACATAATTAATCAATTCTCTAAGATGCACATTTTTCCTATGATAGCATCTCTGAAATCAGAGAGAGCTCAGTCTGATGAAATTGCTATTTTCTGTGTTAGTACTTCAAAACTTACAGAATGAAATGGGAGAAAACTCCAGAGACACTACTGCAGCATGCAAGAAATGCTGGGTTGTCGGTGCTTTTGACAGAACTGAGACCAGTATTTTATAGAAAAACAAGTACACCAATGACTCTGAGACAAAAAGTGATTCAGCAGATTTAGACTCTGACTATGAAGAAATTTTAGAAATAATCAATTTATCTTGCTTATATATCTTCATATATGTAATACAGGATTTACGGAAAAATCTATATCTAA
Source organism: Pipistrellus kuhlii (assembly GCF_014108245.1). Classification (NCBI taxonomy): domain Eukaryota; kingdom Metazoa; phylum Chordata; class Mammalia; order Chiroptera; family Vespertilionidae; genus Pipistrellus; species Pipistrellus kuhlii. The sequence continues at coordinate 35,069,589 of NW_023425405.1, read as the reverse complement.
TAAATCTAAATCTAAAAGGACTCTTTGCATAAGTATAAAATGAAAAAGCCTAATTAAGAAGGCACTATATCATAATTTAATTACCAGAGTGTTTTCTTGTCTTAATGGCACATAAAAATGGTTTATCTGACCAAGTGTAATTCTGTGAAATATGCTCTACAAGGTTTGGTTGACTCCTATTATTTTATGCAATATTATGTGTCAATTTTCTGATGTTAAATAAGCAGTTTATTGAACAAAGTTCAGATATTCCAAACTCTTTAATGTTAAGAAACACGTTGAATACAGGAGTCCTCAGAAAGCTGATGGTCATCTCTGTGCTAAGTACTATCCAACCAATATTGGCCAGCTTCCTTGGCCACTGTCAGGAAGAATGAGCTTAAAGTCCATCAGCAGGCAGTAGAGGGCGACTCTGTGCCCTGTCTCTTAGCCAGGAACACTCCCTGACCTTGCTAGCCCATCACAGGCACATCTCCCAAAATGAAGGTCTCCCCCATCCCCATACTCCTAGTAACTGGCATCAGATACATGCTTAGAATAAAATAAGTCATATCAAACGAAGCAAAAACTATGCCATTTTGTTATCATTAATTTCTAAAATCAGTCTCTAAAATCACATTAACATTTTTTCCCCTAATTTTTCAACCTGCAGTGGATCTGGTGGCCTAAAAGAAATTAGACAGTGGCCTGGCCATAGAGTGGCTCTTTTTAAATATAGTTAAGCATTTTTTAGTCACACCTATCTCCAAATGTGAATTATAATGCTGATTTGATAATGCGAGCTTTTGGAATAATTCAAAGAAAGTGGTTCTTACCTTCTTTTCAAATAAGATGTCCTAGGAGGGAAAAAAGAATGAAACATTAATTCAATTCATGGTTCTGCTTCCAACTTCTCATTAGTCTTAATTATTCCCTATGGGATATGCAATTTCTGCAAAGAATAGCAATTCAGCCTTTTTAGCCTTGTGAAAGCAATAAGCTTACCAGCCAACCTCCCAAGGAATACTCTGAGCCACATAACAATAAGAGACATGAAGAGAACTAACATTAAAGCTAGTTTGTTATCTAAGAATATCCTATTGTATCCTATGCTTATCTTTGATCTCCTTTATCAGTTCTATGATCTGGCTAAAAGCTTAATTTGGCTACAACTTTAATCAGTCATAATGAGAAATTTCTTAGTTTTAGTTACAAAGACTTCGGCAGAATACATAACTGTGTATTTTGCCTTCTTTTATTTTTCCATCCCTATACATACATGCATTTGTTTGGAAGTATTAAAACAGTAGTTATAGGGTTATGACTTCATGAAATATTAATAAGTGAGCTTTAGAAATCAATCATGTTGAACCTTTCATTTTGGAATAAGGAAACTTGATCTGCAGTGTTGTGACTTGTCCAAGGTCACACATTTGGGCTGAGCCACCTGACTAAGTTCAATGTTACTTCACACTTACCCACTCAGAAATTAATTAGCCAGAATATTTTTCAAAATTACTTTAAATTCCTAATTTTAGAGAAATTAGGTTATTGTCTAACAAGTGCACTGAAGGCCATGTCAAAAATCAAACCCTGGGGGGAAATGAACCTATGTTTACAGATAGAATTGTTGCTTTCTTGAAGTAGGTATTATGTATCAATTTAATGCCTTATGACTGAATCAGAAGGGATAACATATATATGATAAAACTCATTAGTCAACATAGCCAAATATCAACAGTACAACTATTGAAATTTCTTTTGAGAATCGAAAACTGACTTCTGTGCATGGGCCACGAAGTTTCAATCGCACCATATATGCACCCTCAAACGTGTTATTTTGTGGAAGAGCCACACTCAAGGGGCCAAAGAGCCACATGTGACTCACAAGCTGCGGTTTGCCGACCGCTGAGGTATTAAATGTCATCCAAGGTTTTCATTATGTTCCCACCATTAATTTCTCACGTGGCCTTGGGCAAGTCATATAAGCCTTCCAGGTCATTTCCAACATATATAAAATGAGAAAATTGGACCATTTTATGGTCTTGGGAGCTATAAAATTCTATCCACAAATCCATACAAAATTCAGAGTTTCACCTGTGGACTTCTTTCTCCCCTTTCTCAATCCCTTCTCAACCCAATGATTTTAAAATACTAGCCAGTGTAAATCCAGGCTGAAAGCAGACAATGTCTTAAAGATGTACCTGTAAGACCCAGCAGGTCATGTGGAGAAACAGGAACTTGGAAACAATTACAGTCTCAGTGGAAAGTGCCATTACCCCTCACCAGAACATTCTGCTGTGTTGAGAAAGCTAAAGATGTGCCTGCTTTATCTCTAGGCTGCCCAGGACAAGTCCTTGTTTCCATCCGCTGTCCTGACAACATTTCTGGACATACCTTAGAGAAATTCTTGTACATTTCAACATTCATTGTTTTTAATAGTGAAAAATTGGAAATAATTAAAACATCCAGTAATAGTAGAATGGATCAACAAATGAAATACTATTCAGCAGCTAAAGTGAATGTCCTGGATCTCCATATATCAACATAAACATTTTTTTAAAAACATTGAGTGAAAAAGCAATGTGATCCAAATTATGAAAATATTTAAAACATGTCATAAGCTTGATTTTCTCTGGAAGAGAGTGAGGGAAAAGAAATTGAAAGAGACAATAAAAACAACTTATAATACAAGTCAAATTGTAATATTTGAGAACTAGTGAAATAAATAAAAATTTGAAGCTTTGTCACTTTTTAATAAGCAATGTCCTTATCAATTTTAAACTCAGGAATTTAGCTGTTAGGGTGCCTGATGTGTAATTTTACACTTTTCTAGCTCTTTCTTTGAAAATTAAATTTCTGCTTTGCCATATTACTATCTAAAAATGTGTGCCATGAGGATGAAAACCATAACAACACAACTAATTATTTTGGGAACTCATTTGATTTTGTGTTTGTTGCGTTTATATTTCTATGGAAACAAAAGTGGACCCCAAACTGCACAATAGATGAGACTGTTTCAAACAATGAACAAAGCTCCATTCCCTACGGGCACTTATAGTCTTGAACCCCAGTGACAGGAGAACAGATAGCTCAGGGCAAGCAGTGTGGGAAGGAGATCCTGGATTGGGGGCTGGGGTGGGGGTACCAAGACAGATTCTTGGAATAGGTGGATTTTCTGGATAATTTTGAAGGGAGGAATGCAAAGGACCAGCTCTTTGATGGAATGCGGTTCTATATGTCAAAGTTTATGAGGAAAGAAGTCATAAAGACTAGTGTGGGCAATTAGACAAAAGAAGCAGTGAGGAAGGGCATTTAGAAAGAGTGGACAGAGAAGCCCACATGGCAGAGCTGGAGGCCTTGGGATGTAGTGGGAGCTTTCACGGAGGCAGAGTGGTGGGCTGTGTGGAGAACATGGTTAAAGCCAGAGGGAAGGTCAATTAAGGTCTAGGTAGATACTGTAGTTTAAATGAAAAGGGTAAATAGATAAGGCCCTCACTAAAGCAAAAGTATTAATGACTCAGAGTTTTGTGATGGCATGTGTGTGTCAGGAGAAGGCTAGACTGGAATTGCCAGTTTTGTGAATGACTATGGCATCATTGCTATGAGAAGGGGACAGAGGAAATGTGAGGAAGTTATAGCACAACAGCAAATGGGATGAAAATAAAGAACTTATCTCAAGGACTGCAAACTCTACGACAAGAACTACTTGCGGCTTTAGCAAAATCCAAAACCTTAAACAGAGAGCAGAAATAAAGCTCTAAAGAGAGGAAGCCTTCAAAAACTGAAAAGTGAACTATGATTAATAAATTAAGAAAGCATAGAATTCTAAAGATGACAGAACAATTACCAAGTTGATTTCCTTTTGGTGTGTAAAGAAGGGGATACACTAAACTGGGGGTTTTCTTAATCTTCAGAGAAAGAGTCCCATGTGTCACAAGCTTTAGTCCCATAAAGGCTTTTTGAAAAATTAACATCAATGATGATAGAGTAAATGTTTATTTTTAAATCTCCACATCTTTCTTTCTCTTCTAAAGAACCAAGTAATATATTCAGGAAATTGGGTCAAGTTCTTCTGTTAGTGAATCATAATAAAATAGCAATAAAAATAATTTTCAACTTAAAAATAATTGGCCTCTCTTGGGTGATTCAGAACTGAAAAGTTTTCATGGGGTTCTTACATGACACTTTCTACTAGAGGTGCCAAGAATGTGCAATGATTTCCTGAATTTTCTTGGCTCCTGCAAAATCTACTCATCATGGACACTTATGTCCATCCACAACGTCTATTCTGCAATAAAAAGGGATAAAGTGCTGATAACAAAAACACAACCCAGATGAATTTTTTAAGTCATTATGCTGGGAAGAAGAAGCCTGCCACCAAAAGGGTATACAACTTGAATGAGTTTATTTATGTAAAATTCTATAATGTGTACACTAATCTAGAGTGAGAAGTCAATATCAGTAGTAGCTCAGGGACAAGGGAAAATGTATTGCAAAGATGAATGAGAAAATTTTGAGGGTGCTAGAAATATTCTAGTATATCCTACTTTGTGTTGGTGGTTTCCCGGGTGTATACATCTACCAAAACTCATGGTATTGTGTACTTCAAATAAATGCAGATTTGTGCAGAAATTATGCCTAATTTATTTTTAAAAGTCAACTACATAATTATTTCAAAATAAAGAAGTTTTAAAATTCAACTAATGATGTAATAGAAATAGATCAGATGAGGAATTTTGCCAGTGGTTTGATGAAAAGACAAGTGCTGCTTCCTAGAAGTGGCAATCTGAAACATTGAAACTTGGTATATCTTTCTTTGAAGAGCCTGGTAAGCCCTTCAAATTCTGGAAGTGTTTAAAAAGAGGCATCTCCTGCTAAGAAGTAGCTTGTTCACAGAACTTCCATCTGAACAAACAAGCTAACATCCCAGGATGCTAAGGAAGAGCAGAGTCAGTAGGATGCTTGGTCCTGTTTTAGTTTCCCCAGAAACGAGCAAACAGTATTGCGTGGAGTCTGCTGCCAAGAGCCTGTGCTCCTGGTTGGGCAGGAGCTCTTGGTGAGGGTGTGTCTGGAGGGATATGAGCCTCCAGAGCCTTCACATCTGGTCAAACAAGGAGCTGCCTGTCCTGCATCTTCTACAGTCAGCCACAGGCACGTCATTATTACAACCTCAGTGTTCTCTCCTGCACATGCCGGAGCCTTCTGTTTTAAGCTCTCTGGTGAGGACTCTTTAAATTACAGCACAGGAAGGACTAGGCAGTTAGCCAGGCTCCCTGCACAGTTCTCTTTTACACAAAAGAGCAGCTCAGAGTAAGCATCTACCCCAAGCTATTATTTTTCCTCTTACAAGACTTTACAGGGTTAAGCATGAAGACTCTGGGGTCTTCGCCTGGCCTTAAATTTTCAATGATCAAATGATGATAATAATAGTTTCTACATTACAAGATTGTTGTAATCATTGAATAAAATAAAATATATAAAGTGCTCAGATCAATGCCTAGCACACAGGGCACTCAAGATATGATAATTATCATTTAGATAAGAAAACTCAGTATCTCATGCTGAAAATAGCTGAGTGAAAAATGAAGAGCAATGTTATGGGAAAAGAGTGGAGGAAGGGACAAAGGGGAAAAACAATCTCTGAAATGGAGCCTCAGGTTTTTTCCAACCTACACAAAACAGCCATATGAAATGCTCAGTCCCTGAAGGATATATTTGTCTTGCAACAAATCTAAGACAATTAATCTTTTTAAGAAAATCAATTTTTTAACACAGCAAGTCAACCACTTTTTTTCCAGGAGATCTTTCTCTGAAAAATACAGTAAAGGACCATTTTGTTTTGATTGCTTTGCCTTGCGTTTCACCAAGCAGCGAGGAAAGCTTCTTACACACAACTGAGCAACAGGTAAAGAAGAAAGCATCAACTCAGCCAATCAGATCCACAAAGAGGGACTCATAGAAACTGTTGGCTGACTGCAGGTCGTAGGTGATTTTACATTGGGTGATCTTGTTACCACCTAAGAAACAAGGAGTTGTATTTTGTTTGTTTGTTTGTTTCCATTGGGAGCCTATGAACTCTGAGCATACTATGGCAATAGTTGAGACAAAGTACAAGTATTTCTGCACATGTGGAAAGGGAAAAGATCAACTGAATACAAAGATAGCAGACCATACCTAAGTTGACCTCAAATTGAATGTAAGTCAGCAGTGTTCAACAAGCCCAGGATGTATAAACAGGAGCCTGAGGTGTATGATTGGAAACTAATCCTTCCGAAATCCCTAGCATTGACTAGCATTAAATTGAGGAATGCAGCTGCAGAGAATGAGCCTGGTACTTACTTCCCCAGTATATCTGGTGTGAAGTGAACTATCGAAGAAGTAGAGAGAGACTTTGGAAAGATTCTTCTTTGCATTTCCAAGGTGTTTTGGTTTTTTTTCCTTTCATTTTTTTTTTGACCCAGTATTTATTCTTATAGAATTTACAATTAAAATGTCATTATTATAATGAGAGGTTTGTATATAAAATCAACCCATTAGATACCTACCAGGCGATCCTGAATTTTATCTACAAGGTCTGGATCACTCAACAGGAGAATGGGTTCACTAGATGAATCCCCAGATATCAAACGAAGTTTGGCTTCATCGACTACAGTAGAAAGTCCAATGGTGATAAATAGTATTCCTGCAGTTCTGGCTTCTTCAGAAATACTTTGAACATCTGGACTCTTTGGGTGATCAATGCCATCAGTCATCAGCAAAGCTACTTTTACACCAGCTTTACGTCCTTCTCTCTTAAATAGCCTAGTGGCATTGGAGATGGCATAATAAGAGAAAGTACCTTGCCCAATGAAATTCATAGACTTGACCCTCTGCTTAAAAGTCTGTAGATCCTTCCAAGAAGAAAAAGATGGGTCAATCTGGACAGAGCTGCTAAACTGAAGAGCTGCCAATTTGATGTCATATTTCAAGGAGCGACCCGGGGTCAATTGGAAAACCTTGTCACTCAAGCTAGCCACAAAATCTTTCTGTTTGTCAAAGAGAGCAATTTTAGAACTTTCAGAGCTGTCCACGATGAAGACAACATCTATGAAGCAAGTGGAGTCTGAAATAGAATAAATAGGTTAGGCAAATTGCTTGTACCTACTCATGAAGCAATTTTACATAAGAAAAGCCCTGAGCTGATATGTTGGGTATTGTTTATTTTTGAGTGGAGAGAGAAGTATACCCTGTTTCCCCGAAAATAAGACAGTGTCTTATATTAATTTTTGCTCCCAAAGATGCGCTAGGTCTTATTTTCAGGGGATGTCTTATTTTTCCATGAAGAAGAATGCGGTATACATTTATTGTTAAATGAAAATAAAGGAAATTTATTACCTGTATACGGTACGGTAGTATGGTAGTTGTCAATACAAACCAGACAAACTGTGAATCCTACAGTATCAAGAATTTACTCATTTATTCAATGACAATCATGTCATCATCTTCTGGAACATCATCATTAACAATCCAATTCCTGAATTTTCTGGTGAATTTCTTGTGACTCCATATCTTTCAGAATCAATGGACCAAATCTCTCATGTTTAGCTTGAGGAGAGGGGGGGCTTATTTTCGGGAGGATGCCTTATATTTCATTCAGAAGGAAACCTGTAAGTAGATCTTATTTTTTGAGGATGTCTTATTTTCGGGGAAACACGGTAAAAGATAGGGCTTCAGGTGTAAAGAACTAAATCTATATATTGTAAAATCATGCAAATCAAACACAATCATTTTTAAAATACCATATATTCTGAGCATCTTCCCCAAAGTGAAACCTGTTTAAAATGGGAGGGGGAAAGTGCATCATAGTTTACAAATTCAACAAACATTGGGCACAGTTGTCTATAAGTAAATAATACCCTACTTTTTTTCTCAGGTGTGTTTCATGTTAGTAAGGCCCCTTCTTGTTTTTGAGTTTTGGAGTTTTTTGTTGTTGTTTTTTTAACTTTTTGAACTTAAGAGAGAAAGTAACTGTACACCTCACACTTTAGCTACAGGAAGGGAGAAAGAAACTTAAAAGCAGGGAATTTAAGATCGAATCTTATTCGCTCTTACTAGTTAATTTGCTTATGGCCTTGGTGTGCCACTTATCTCTCTGGGCCTTCGTTCTTTATCCATAAGATGAAAGTGGCATTCTCTTTCATGCCTATTGTATAAGATTACTGTGAAGCTTAAACAAGACAATAAATGTACGAGTGCTTTAAAAACTCTGATGTTTATAAGTATGCCCTGTAAGGTAGATCACTATCATGATATAATCATATCAAAGTGGAAAGTAACATATATGCATTATATATATATATATAGTTTTTTATTTGCATCAAATGCTACTGGTAAAAATGCACGTTAGTGTTTGAACAGGCTAAAACTAATCATTAAAAACAAAAATAAAACTTTTTTTTTTTTACCCTGGAGATCATTTGTCCTTGCAAGTGAACTGTGCTTTGATCCTTTCTTTCTTTGTCCATATATCGTTTGACTAATAAAAGCTGGCAAAATCAGGAGATAAAAGACAAAATGTCCATTCCACATTTTGGTAGATGGTGGAAAATCATCTGCCGGTAGCACCTTTAATAGAAAAATCAGTTATAAATACTATAATAAAATATAATGCTTACTATTTTTAATTCCATTCCAGCAGAATTGAAAACAGGCATGTGAATTGAGAAAAGAGTTTTCATTCATATAGAAGTATATGCACATTGAGATTTTAAAAGTTTCTAATCCAAATAAATTATGGCACTATAACCAAATATTTATTAGTGGATATTTCTATCAATCAAAGTTGGGAGAGCCATTTAACACATTTCTGTCCCATTCTGACAACTGTGGTTCAATCACAGGGTCTGCTTTGACATTTCCACATTCAGACTGTCACATGGTTATTTCATTCATTTTCATTATAACTAATTCCTGATCAGCCCAATATTTTTCCAGACTGTAGAGAACCACCACATTTCAGTATTACTATGTGTACTCACAACTTCAGTGAGTTCAGAGGTCAAGTCAAAAATTAAGTTGCCCTTCTGTTTCCATAAAACCCCTTTTCTCTTTTCTACTCTTGTTTTGTAAACTGTATCTCCAACTGTATTCCAAGCTGGACCACAACTGCATATCCAATAAAAAAATTAAAAAATATGAGAGCAAAAATAGATTTGTGCAACTGTTCTTCCAGCTAATGGACTGAAATGGGACTCGAAATCAGGAAGCACCCCTTCTGAATAGCCATGTGAAACTATTTTTCTGGGTATCTTAACAATAAAAAGTCTAATCCTATATTAAAATCTTCAGTCATTTCCATCACTCAGTATGCCCAGCTATACGTGAAATAACTTTAAATTCACATGCTTGCCTGGTAAGAAAAGATTCACTTGTGGCTAGCTCAGTATACCCAAGAATGGATAAGAAAGCTTATGTTGAACCAAGGGTTCAGAATGTTTGCCTGCTTAAATTACATTGATTTCAGAAGTTCTGGGAAAGGAATCACATTTTCCTTCTTTGGCACCTTGCCTTGAGGGAATGGGAACTGGGAAATCATGAGCATAATTTTTCCAGGCTCTGAGTAGGGGGTAGAAATATATGCAAAAGCAGTGAAGAATAAGCTGAGTGACTGAAAAATCTTTCATACCTACCAGATGAAGAAACACCAAGGAAAGCAGAACTGTTAGGTTGGGGATGAACCAATAAATGGCTCCATGCCATGGTCTGTTTCTCAAATAGGATCATCTAGCAGGAAGTTTATTAAGCTGACTTTGTATGGCCAAAGCATCCTGCTAGCAAATACATCAAATACAATTGACCAAATGTCAACTACTCTGTGGACCAGGGATGCTAAGATGTGAAAACGGGTGGATGTTAAAGGAAAGAACAAGAATTGTACTAAGGAAATAGAATATACAGAGCACATCCTATTACTAACCAATGAGAAGAATACAAAGGACGTTCAAATTTAATTCTGAAGATTAATGTAAGGGTATAGCTATGTAGCAAAACTTAGCTGCTATTGCATTTTAGGGGAAAAGAAATAACACCATGTCCCTGGAATTACATATGACTTTTCTTATTGTTGAGCCTATACCAGAAGGAACTTCTCATAGACTGAGAATTTAATCTCACTGAGAACAAGAGAGAGAGATTTTAAAGCTACATGATCAATGATCAAGATAACCCTTCAAAAACCTAAAGGTTATAACCATGTGGCATCAGGAGTAGAAAACCACTTTTCCCTCCTCATTTGTAGGCCTCATTTTGGGCTTTGAAAATGTGGCTTTAAAGTAAGACTTATCTTTCTCCAAACCTAAGCACCTGTTCATAGTTTTTTTTGAATATGATCATGAATTCCTACCTGAATCTCTGATAGACAATGTCTACAAATGTAACTTAATCATTAGTAATAATCACAATGTCTCATATTTTATTACTATTTGCTCTAACACTTTTTATTTAGCTCTCCCAAACCAAAGTTTGGTATTTCATTCTGTTTTCTGATATTGACCATAGGACATGCTTATATCTGTCCACTTTTCTTTCTTTAGTATTTTCTACTTTTCTGAAATCTTTATTAGTTTGGCATCTAAAGGCCCATTTATTTCTAATACTTACCATGTTTTATTTCGCTTCCATTTTTAGTAATTCCCATCTTTCTCTCATTTAAATATCACATTCAAGTAAAACAGGTTTCGGGAGGGTCATTATTAAGTGAAAGAAATATAAACCTCAATGTTTACTATTGGTTAAATTTTATAAATGCAGAAAAAAATTAAATTTAACCAAATGCCATATTTTTGCCTAAAATTTTGAGAGTAGCTATTAGGATCAATAACTCTAAGAGACTTTATATTTTATAATTTTCATAAGTGAAATTATCTCTCAGCAGAGTTAACCATTTTATTCACAGTGCATCTCATTTGTTTCTACCTAAAAATAAAATGACGTATAAATACTTTGTTCAAATTGACATACTTGTCAAGTTTTAAAGTATTCTGCAGTTAATACTTAATTATAAAAACATGTTCAAAATTAAGAAAAAGATACCCCAAAATATATTAACGTTATTATAATGCTATGCAGTAGAATGTACATTAAAAATTAATTTTTACATAACTTTAAATACATTTTAAATTTCTGCAATTTTAAATTCTACAATTAGTCATATTTTTCTAATAATTAATTTAAAGTAATAGCAGAGGATAAAATTTTTTGATAAGTTTTCTTCACACTGTATGTGAACAATTTAATCTTCCACAGATCCACAATGTCTTCTCTGATTACAAGCGATTAAAACAAAGCAGTTATGTCTTACCTTATAAATAGTTTGTCAAACAGGAATTAAAGACTGGTTAAGGAAAGGCCAGCAGCAAGGACCATCGTTAGGAATGGAATTGGCAAGTGAATATTTCTGTTCTGTGGGAAATAAAAATTGTCCTTGCTTTGGATCTTTTGCAATCCTTTATTCATTTTTATTAGACTAAGTTAAAGCAAGAGTGGTCAGGCATTTGGCCAGGGTGCAAGATTTGGGTGGGATCAGTAAGTAATTTAAAGGAACAGTGTCCTTTCGGAACAAATCTGTGTTTTCCAGACTGTTTTAAAAACAGCTTGAGCAAATTTTTTACATTTTAGGCACTTGCTGAGTCTGTCTTTGTTTCTTATGCTATATTCTTCACTTTCTATTTTTACATTTCTTTGCCTGGGGTGTGTGCTCTGTTAGATAGTGGGTCTAAACAGCTTTGTGAAGGAGTATAAATGACTCCATATTCAGATGCAGTGTTTTCCAAGAGAGGCAATGGGTTGATCATGATGGAAACATCCGATGAACATGTAGAAGCTCATTATCCCAGTCTTTCTATATTTCTTATTTTTGAAAGTTTTAATAATAAAAGGTTTGCAAAATAGTGGAAGGGTGATCTAAATTTAGTGGTGGCTTCTCTCTGTAACATTGGGACCTCAGTTTCCCACTTACAATAGGAGGTAGTGCATTTAATTATCTATCAAGATCCTTTCAAACTGTAACATAAGAGGGAGGTTTACAAGAGTCAATATTTTGAGGTTTCTATCCAGGAAAGGTGGTCCCTGTGGTGGTTCCATTCTCTCTTTTTCTTATTTTCTACCCTGTTATTACAGCCCATTTTAAGTTGATGTTTATCAACAATGAATATTTAACAATGTTTGTTGTACAAAACATGAGCCAAGAGGCCACTTGACCCCTACACAACTAACAGGGAGGCTTCTCTATGGATAGTCTCAGAGTTAGAGATTAGCAAGATGACTAGGGAAAGCAATATAATTGTTCGTGCTATAATTCTTTTAAATCAGCTTTCTTAGGAATACATATTAACATTTATTCATCTGCTTATCTACACTAATAAAAGGGAGAGATAAAAATTGATTATTCCTTCGCGAAGCCCACCAGCCAATCAGGAGTGAGTATGCAAATTAACTCAACAAAGATATCAGGCTAATTTGCATACCCAGGCATCCATTGGCAATGACGAAGGCATTTCACACCACTCCAGCTGCTCTGGGCCTCTTGGTAGCATGAGAAGATAGAAAGGTGGCTCCAGGCAGAGCAAAGGCTGTGCCAGCAGCCAGGGTAAGGAAGGCCCATTCTACAGGAATCTTCGTGCATCGGGCGTCTAGTTGTAACAATGGTTTCCATTTCATGAACACTTTATCAAGCAAGTCCTATGCTGAGTGCTTGACACTCATTATAGCATCTAGACCTCCAAAAGCACAACCACCTACCTACAGTAAGTACTCTAAGAATTCACATTTGCAGTTGAGGATGTTGAGGCAGAGTGGAGTGCAGTCACTTGCCCACCTTTATGCTAATACTAGAGAATGCCAGAATGGGATCTTAACTAAGGACTACCGGACCCCTGAGCCTCACTTATAACAATTCTTGTATCATTAAATTAAGCGTTCAGGTGAATGCTTGGACTTCCATTGTCTCCTCACCACAAAGCAGTTCTTGAGGAAGGGAGGGAGTTTTGTGGGGCTTTGGTAATAGAAAGAAGGAACAGTAGGTGTATTGCAGAAGTAAAATGGGATTTCCCAGGAAGCAAACATACTAATATATATTTATATATTTACACATACAGATTTATTTTTAATACTTTATTTTATATATTTTTAATTGATTTCAGAGAGGAAGAGAGAGGGAAAGAGATGTAGAAACATCAATGATGAGAGAGAATCATTGATTAGCTGCCTTCTGCACACCCCCTACTAGGGATTGAGCCTGCAATCCGGCATATGCCCTTGACTTGACCAGAATCAAACCCAGGATCCGTCAGACCCAGGCTAATGCTCTATCTACTGAACCAAACCAGCTAGGGCCCTATATAGATTTTTTAAAAATAAATCTTTATTGTTCAGATTATTATAGGTGTTTCTCTTTCTCTCCCCCCCCCCCCCCCATAGCTCCCCTCCACCTGATTCCCCACCCCACCCCATGTCCTTACACCCTGGCACTGTCTTCATCCATTGGGTCACTTGAGAACCAAGATACACCAGATTGCTCTCCTCCAGAGCACTGGTAAATGACAAATCCTTTTCAATTAAAAAAAATGTTAATATCGATACTCTACCTAAGTAGAATCTATATTGGCTTTATTTTTTAAGTTAAATTTTATTTATTCATTTTTGTTAATCCTCATCTAAGAATATTTTTTCCATTGATTTTTAGAGTGGAAGGGATGAAAGGGGGAGAGAGAGAGAGAGAGAGAAAGAAGAGAGAGAGAGAGAGAGAGAGAGAGAGAGAGAGAGAGAGAGAGAGAGATATTGAGAGATATCAAAACATTGATGTGAGAGAGACACATCTTTGGTTGCCTCAGGGGATCAAATCTGAAATCTAGGTACCTGCCCTTGACTGGGAATCAAACCCGAGACTCTTCAGTGCAAGGACTGATGTTCTAAATACAGGCCAGGGCTATATTAACTGTATTTATTTGGGGACCAGTGCCAAGATCTCCATTTCAGTAGTGAAGGTATTTAGGGGTCCTAGGGTCATTTGAAAGGAATCTCAGTTTAGGATGACTTGTATACATCAGGTTTTATCTGCACAAGGTTGCAGAAACAAATAAAAAGGCTAGTACCATATCAGTTTCAACTTCTATCACATACATCTAGACCAAGATCAAGGTTCAGGGAAATGTTTCACAATCTTTCTCCCAATTCACCCACTTCCTATACTGCCTATTGAGAATAGAAAAGAACATGATCAAGTGAGAAGACAATGAAGCTTCTTACCCAGTTTGGTTTGTCGTCAGAGGTCCTCTTCTGTTTTGTTTTGTTTTCCAGTATAAAATCTTGGTGTAGTAGAACTTATAACATTTGCCCAAAGCTCTGAAGTTTCTGGGATTATTACCCTTCTTGTCATCAAGAGTTTTACTTGGACATTCTCTCATGTCATTTGTAAGGAAATTAAAGAAACACCAAAATGCTATTGGTCTTATTTATGAACTTAGGAAAGGAAGAAAAGCATTCAAAGACAGTAGGGAAGTGTAAATTGTCATTGGGAATCAAAAGTAGAAAATGTGGCATTGCTTAAGTCTGGAGCAGCGTGACTCCAGTGCTCCACCCCTCACCAAATTCTGATGGAGTTATCTCTTCCGCATTCCCTCTACTCAATTAGTTTTGTATTGTTTACTCCCTGATTTGCCTTGCTTCATTGTTTGGCACTTTGTCCCAGGCTTGAATAATTGTGCCACATATGCAACACCCTAAATCACAGTGACAGGGTAATTTCCACTGTCCCAATCTTATGACTATTAAAATCTTTATCTAAAAATTTCCTTCATAATTGATATTTTATTCTGAGTTATTTATTTTTTACTAAGAGCAAATGCTTTTATGCCAAAAAGACAGAGTGCTCTCTGGAAAAAATTACAATTTTCCTTTCTAAGAAATATCTGAAAGTGGATTTGGGTTTTGTTCTGTCATAGGTTTGAATGATCAATCAAAAAAAAAAATCATTATTTTCAGTCAGTGGATAGAGCAGTCAAGTTTTTCATGCAGAGTCATCCAGAAGAGAAAGATTAGATCTATTTAAGCTTGGACCAAATTCTACTTTCATTGAAGAAAGTATTTTCTTTTTTCTTTTTTTAAATTTAGTTGGCTTTACTTTCAGGTAATAGAAAATGTTGTACTCTATCTTAGTGATTTATTTGATTGCCCACTACATGGTATTTAACCTTTTCTTGTATTAGGGACAGATAATAATATTGAATCTCAGAACTGGAGGGAAACTTAGATACCACTTTTATTTGATTTGTCCACTTCACAGATGGCAAAATAGAGGGCAGACCATCCAAAGGTCAAACCAGGGGTCAGTGAGGGAATACAGTTTAGATGTTTGTGAGTCATTTGGCCATCTTTCATTATTCCTAAATACCCCAGGAAGTAACTAAGCCTTTGTACCATCCAGGCTTGTGCCAGAACAAGAGAACAGCAATTGTTGGTCCATAGCCAACTATTTATGTCTGAAAAATATGGATTTATTTCAGTGGCAACTGGCTCAGAACAAATTACCTTGGGCTAAATTCCGTGTGCACTGAGTCTCACACGTCACTGTGTAAATCTTAATGCTGGGCCATCCAAGGAGTGAACAATACTTCCTAGAACCTGAGTTGAAGAACTTCCTTCTCTAAATTTGGGTGGGTTGGCCTGAGTAGTTGGTATTGTTTCACTGATTTCAGTGACTTGTGGAGCATGAAATTGATACCTGATTAAAACACAGACAGTAATGTAAGTACATATCATTATCTTGAATACGTTTCAGAAATTCAACACCCATTTTAATTTTCTTGTCAGCCCATTTGAAATTTAATAAGAATATCCAACAAAGCAAGTTTTAAAAGTAACTCTATTGAATTCCTGAAACAAAAAAATGTTTTAAGAACATTAAATAACTTATTACCCCACATTATGTCAACCCATTACAACTCTGGTTTACAAAATATTGTCACTAATTAAGGTAATACATCTAAATTATATTGTTTTGCCTGGACAATAGTTTATTTCTTCTTCTATTCTTTTAAATTATGTACTAATGGTAAACTACCCATTGAAAAAGTTTTCAGTAAAAATGACTTGAGGTGAATTAATATTTTTACTATTCAGGGATATAAAAAACTTAAAAAAAATTTTTTTATTGCTTTCAGAGAGGAAGAGAAAGATAGAAACTTCAATAAGGAGAGAAAATCATCGATTGGCTGCCTCTGGAACCAACCTGGGCATGCGCCCTAACTGGGTTCATAGGTTTGACACTCAAGCACTGAGCAATGCCAGCCAGGCTAAAAATCTTTTAATGACATAAACCCCTCCACAAATATAAGGTACTATTAGAATCATGGTTCATTGTTTATATCCAGAACTATAGATTATGGAATTACACATGTATAATTTTACTTAATGTATATAACATTTATTTAAGGATATATTTTCTATTATACCAAGTGATCAAATTCAGAAATGCCAGATATAACACAAATCAGCAAGGACTGATACTGGGTGTTGTGGAACTATTGTTTGAAAAAAGATATTTGGGCACCACCTTGTGGGACTTTGTAGAAAGACATGGTGTGAGAGAATTTATCTCACTAACAGATTAAAACTCCTAATTGCCTCTGAACAGGTAGAATGTAAGTTGCTTTCTGTAAATCCTCAGGGTAGGGAAATAATGAGATGAATCAAAGGAGTGACAAAACTAGATACTTTTATATCTGAATCAAAAAACGAAGTAACATCTGATGTAATCTGAATATTATTCACTTAATAACATTAATTTAGTTTCTACTATGGACAGGCATTGGTTAGAAAACAAATAAAATAAGATCCAGTCTCTTCAACCCAGTGGAGGAGATAGGCAAGTAAAAGGCAATGGCAAATTTTACAAAAAAAAAATTATTCTTAAGTAATCAAATATCAAACTTTAGTTGATGGTACCATGCTGAAGTGTTCGGGAGCCAATTGTACTGGAGTCTGCAACTTACTTTGCAATGCATTATAAAAGAAGATGGATAGTGAGATAGGTAGATGAATAAATATATGATACAGAAAACATGTCAATTATATGTCCAATGTTAATTGCAGAATCAAGGTGCTGGAATTTGCTGTATCATTCTGTCAACTCTTCTGTATGCTTGAAAATTTTAATAACAAAGAATTAGACAAAAAAAAGGCAATGGCAGTGCAGTGTGATATTACTTCTAAATGAGACTTCAAAGAGGGCACCAGCCCGTACTGTGCCATGGGTTGGAAGTACAGGCACCAGAGAGTAAGTAAGTTTATGCCATGTTAAAAGGCTTAGACTTTATCTTGAGGACAATGAGGAACCATGATACAATGTTAAGTAGAGGAGTGACATGATCACATTTTCATATTAGAAAACTCACTCTGGTGACTTGGTGAAGAATTAATTCCAGGAAAGCAAGCCTAGAGACTGAGAGACCTACCAGGAGCATTACTAAGATGCCAATGAGAGCCAATGAGGTTCTCAAGACCAGCAGTGGGATTGAAAAGAAGTGAGTAATGTTGAGAAATACTTAGGAAGCAGTTAATTGGCCTAGAAAGGGGAAGGAAATGAAGAAAGACAGTACTCAGTGGTTTTCTGAAAAGTATTTAACAATTGGCTCTCTGAAAAAAAAAATAAGTGTGTGGGCATATGTGTCAATAAATTTATTATAAATCGTACTGATATAAAGGAGCATGTAGTATACAAGTAATAACAAAATATTCATTATCCTCTATTGATTGTCACAGAACACTTTTGTAGATTTTTGCCAAATTCTCATATCCTTAGTAAACCTATGATTGCAACTGATGAATGACTGTAGTTCCAACAGGAATGTTCATTGACATTTCCATTTTAACAAATATGATGCCCTGCTAGTGTATATGATACTTCTGCCAGTGTATAACTTTTGATACTTCATCCTCCCCTTATTCACTTGTCCCCACAGGAGGAGGAGTTTGATTTCTCCTGAATGATAAGGGTGATAGTCTAACATCCATTGGTCCATTTTTACTGAACAGGCATATATAGCAGTTAAAGACATGGAGGTAAAAATACCAGCGTTTTTTATCAGTAAAGTTGAGTGTGTCTTGGACTTGCAACCCCAACCACACTTCTCGATGCCTTCACCCATATGTAGACTTTGGGCTTTCTCACCAGTCTTCCAGCTGCAAAGGGTGACATTCCCTGCCTCCAACCCTTGGATCCTGAATAGTAGGTATCATGAAGATGAGGTGACACATGCATAGAACCTTAAATAAATAAATAAATATAAATATAAATATAAATATAAATAAATATATATATATATAAATATAAATATATATATATATATATATTTTAATTTCAGAGGGGAAGGGAGAGGAAGAGAGATAGAAACATCAATGATGAGAGAGAATCATTGCTCGGTTGCCTTCTGCACTGGGGACTGAGCCTGCAACCCAGGCATGTGACCCTGACCAGAACCAAACCCGGGATCCTTCAGTCCTCAGGCCAACACTCCATCTACTGAGCCAAACTGGTTAGGGCATACATAGAACTTTTAACACATTAACTCTACCTGTTCAGTAAAAATGGACCAACATTTGTCAGCCTTCTTTAGGGATTGCCTTGCCTGAGAAAATGAACACATTTAAAGTCCCACTTCCTTCAAGGGACAGCTCACATCAATGACACTTGCACATCAGTAAGTAGTATAAAGGCCTGGAATCCTTATCCCAACTCAAGACATCTCTGAAGGGCCAGTCCAGTTCTAAAGTTTCCCATGAATTGGCTGAGGCCTTTGTTGACATTGAATCACAGCTCAGCTTCTTACTCTATCCAATCCAGCATCTTTCTCCCACCTTCTGCAAGTGTTGATCCCAAGAACATTCCTTAATATGTATCCTACATCCTAATCTCCATCGTAGAGTATGGTTCTCGGGTCACCCACTCTTGGAGTGTTAAGTGAGCCTATCTTGTAAAGTATCTGGCACACAGTATTTGCTCTATAGTTGTTTGTTATAAAACAAACAAATAATCCAGTGGGAGTAAGTAGAATGGAAATAAAATTCAAGAAGAAAAAAATAGAATGATATAGAATTTCCTGTTACTAAAAAAAAAATAGCTTACTCACAAAACTTAAAAATGAAAATAGTGAGAAATTATCATTAAAGTATGTAAGTTTTGTTGGAAACAACAGAGGAGGGTGGGGAAGAGAGGGAGAGAGCAATCAAAGAATATAAATGCAGCCTATCTAGTGTGGCTCAGTAAATAGAGCATCAGCCCAGGCACCGAAGGGTGGCGGGTTCAATCCCAAGTCAAGGGGGCATGTACCTCGGTTGCAAGTTTGGTCCCTGGTGAGGGCACATGTGGCAGGCATCCAATAGATGTGTCTCTCTCACATCAATGTTTCTCTCTCTCTCTCTCTCTCTCTCTCTCTCTCTCTCTCTCTCTCTCTCTCTCTCTCTCTCTCTCTCTCTCTCTCTCTCTCTCTCTCTCCTTACTCCCACTTTCTCTAAAAATCAGTGGGAAAAAATATCCTCGAATGAAGATACCAAAAAACCCAGAATATATGTGCATATTTGCATAGCCATTGACACAGACAATAATGATGTGAAGGCCTGAGCAGGGCACAGGCAGAGAGGAGGAAGAAAAAGCAGGGAGATATGCGGGGCATTGCTAATAGTGTCAGCAATAAAAAAATGTATTAAAAATCATAACCTTGGTAGCTATGTAAGGTTCATGACAATATTAGATGTAACCCCCCAAATGTATGAATAAGTGCATTGACTTATATAATTTGGGAGTAATGCTAGAATATTTTTGAAAACCACTATTTTAAAACATCTCAGATCTTGGCCTTGGTCAAGTAGTTTAGTTGGTTAGAGCACATTGCTGATAGGAGTTTCGGATTCAATCTCCGGTCAAGACACATGAAACAACCAATGGATGCATAAATTAGTGTTTCTTTCTCTTGTTCTCTAAAAATAAATAAGTAAATAAATAAATATCAATAAATAAAAACTTATAACTCGTAAAAATATATCTATTAAATATCTTAAATATCATCTTCAACCTTTGTAAAAAGATTACCTAAACCATGTCAAATGTTTACAGGACAAAAATTTCCTCCTGATGCTTAAGAGCAAAACTTGCTCTCAGGCAAAGACTGATTTTGTCCGTGTGGAAGTAAAGGGAGCGGGGATTAGCCAGTCATATTCTCCACAGAATGTTCTGCCTTGAAGGTCATCAGAACTAAGCTCTTTCACATCAATCACCAGGAGCCTGACACCATCCCTTTTTAAGCATGGACAGACAAGCAGAGATTGCCAGAAATCTGAAGAAAGCCTGTGTCGGATGTGTAACACTGGTGCAGCACCACATGCTGTAATGTGGGAGCCAGAAATCTAGAAGACTCTTTCTCCCTCAGTGTGTCATCCGACTTTGTAAATATCCCTCAGGTCACACAATTCTCTCTATCCACACTCTTCACACGATGGTAGTTTGGGTGACCATCATCTCTCATTGGGATACTTATCCTGTCCGTTTCCCATTGTCCTCCCCAAACGGATCATACCTCTGGGCATGTTTAAACACCTTCAGTGCACTGGCTTCACCAATGCTTTTAGGTAAAAGTCCATCCGAATTCACTGACCTGGTTTCCAAATGCCTTTCTGACACAGCT
Source organism: Pipistrellus kuhlii (assembly GCF_014108245.1). Classification (NCBI taxonomy): domain Eukaryota; kingdom Metazoa; phylum Chordata; class Mammalia; order Chiroptera; family Vespertilionidae; genus Pipistrellus; species Pipistrellus kuhlii. The sequence continues at coordinate 35,048,893 of NW_023425405.1, read as the reverse complement.
TCTCAATCTCTCCCCACTCCTCTACTCACATCCACACTGCACTGTTACCCCACTGCTTTGCCCTCCCCTGACCTTCACTTGCCCTTCCTGCACCCACGAAGACTCTTCCCTTCCAAACCTCTCTCCCCTGTTTCCTTTCCTGGCTAATCCCATACTCATCTTTCATTTCTCAACCGAGTGGGCCTCAAAGAAACGTTGTTGATACCCGAAAAGTAAGGGGGCGCCCCTCCCATGGAGCACTGTATTAGCCCCAAACAGGCATCACTCTAATTGCCTGCTTCCTGTGAGATCACGTCTTTTTGGTTCATTCTGGTGTCCCCAGCATTGGTGCTAGACACACCATAGGCAGTCAAAACTTGATTGTGGAATGAGAAAATCAGTGAATAAATCGTGAACGAAATACCTGGGCCTTTCTCATACATCAATCAACATAAATGTTTAGTGAAAATGCTAACAAACCAAATGAACTAAAGCATATAAAGTACTTAGAACAATAAACGTGCCTTTGAGAAGCTGCCCAGGTCCCTGGCCAGGATCCCGCCCACAGGCTCGGGGCGGGGCGGCAGGAGCGGATCCGGGCGCTGGGGGCGGGGCCCGCAGGAGCGAATTAGTGCGCTGGGGGCGGGGCCTGCAGGACCGGACCAGTGCACTAGGGGCGGGGCCTGCAGGAGCGAACCAGTGCGCTGGGGGCGGGGCCTGCAGGAGCGAACCAGTGCGCTGGGGGCGGGGCCTGTGGAGGGCGCTGGGGGCGGGGTCTCCTGAGAAGTTCCCTCTTCCCCCACCTCCCCCCGCCCCGTTCCGGGGCAGGGCACTCTCGGGCTCCTGAAGGGGCGGAGCTCGTGGGCCAGGAACTCCCCTTCCGAGCCCGAGGCGTGGGCGCGCGTCGCGGAGGCGCGGCTGTGGGGTCGTGGGTCCCAGTCGGGTGGGCCCACGTTGCGGGCCGCGCCGCCATCTTGCCCGTGTCGGGGTTGCTTCCCGCGGCTGTGCGGCCTCCTAAGTCGGTGAGTGTGGCCAGAAAGGAAGGCCAGCCTGGAGGAGGGATCTGGGGCGCCGCCGAAAGGCCGGCGGGGGCGGACCGGGGGCCTCCTCGGAGCCGGGGCGCTGGGAGTGGGGTTCGCGCTGCGGGAACCGCGCGGGGCTTCGGAGAGCGCCTCGGGGTGGCGGGCCGCCCGGGTCCCGCAGGGACTTCCCGGCGCTTGGGCCGCGCTGCAGCCTCGGGGGCGGCGGGTTTGTGCGGAAAGGCGTCCTCGCCGGGGACCCGAGGGTCCGCCCGGTGCCCTGAGCGTGGGAGCCGCCCTCAGGCTCCCCCGGAATCGCCTGCGCTGGCTGTATTCCAAACACTTACCGGTCCGCTCTGTTCTCTGGGGGAGGAGCAATGAAAATTCCACAAAAAGGGTAAACTAAACCTCTCGGTGCGGCGTGAGCTTGGCCGAATTGGCCTAGCTGCAATTATCCTTTTGCATAACTCTAAGGATAATTTGCATATAGGTACAGTGGATATAGGTCGTAGAAGGTGGTGGTGGTTGGACTTTATTGAAACTGCTGCTGTTGTTTTTTGGTCATAGTCAGAAAAGTAGAAAAACGACAAAAATCGCATGTGAAAGCATGATCGACTACCTTGTGTGCGCTTAGTATTACAGATCACACACAGTCCAGTAGCCCGGTGCGGCTGAAATACCCCGTTAGTATAAAATACACATTGGATTTCCAAGCTGGTACCCAAACAAAAAAAAAGTCTCAAAAATGTTTACATGGATCACATATTGAAAGGGATAATACTGTTTTGATATGTTGGGTTAAGTAAAATATTATTAAATTTAATTTCATCCATTTCTCTTTTTTTCCCCCAACGTGGCTACTAGAAAACTATGATTAGCACTATATTTCTGTTGGACAATACTGAGGAACACAGAAGCAACATGGCTTTCCTTCGCTCAGACACCACTGATGGGAAGTGAGCACTTAACTTGTTAAACTGGAAGGTGAGGATCTAACTGAGCTGTAATTATTGCAGGTTCCACCCCTTGTGCCCCCAATTTTCCAATGTCTCCAACACTTAAAAAACATTCAGTTCTAGGGATGTTTAAGGGAATCATTGTGATACATCATCTGTGTGATGTGAAGGACTGCCCATCCCTGATACAAAGAGTGTGGATATGGGACGGAAGTGTGGATAAAAAGTAAGCTTATTAAGCAATTAATTTTTAGTGAGATAGGAAGATGGGTCAGATCTCAGGATACCTGCAATTTAGAGATTTCCTCTGTTAAGGCATGAGTATGAACCATTGCTTGGCAGTATCTGTTCCTTCTTTTTGTTGTGTTGGTTACTATTTAGTACATGAGGTGCTTCTCTTCCTTCTCATTCCTAAATTTTTAAATTCTCTTTAAGATTGGACATAACTTCAGCACTAGAATGCAGTCTCCTTGGGCTGCCATAACAAAGTACCATAGACTGAATGGCTTAAACAACAGAATAACTTTTTCACAGTTTTGGAGACTGGAGATGTGAGATCAGGGTGCCAGTGTGGTCTAGTTCTGTAAGAGCTCTCTTCTTGGCTTACAGATAGCTGCCTTCTTGCTGTGTGCTCACATGGTGGGGAGAGTTTTGGTATCTCTTTCCTCATATAAGAGCACCAATTAGACCGGAATTCCACCTTTATGATCTAATTTAACCTTAACCACCTCTTTTAAGGCTCTGTCTCCAATACAGTCACATGGGGGGTTAGGACTTCAGCATGTGAATATTGGGGAGACACAATCCAGTTTATTGCAGCCAGGGACCTTCTATGTCCTTGCTCAATAATGTGTTCATAGCATTTAGAAAAGTGTGTAGAACATAGAAATTGCCTAATAAATACTTACAGCATAAATGATAGATAGTATTAGAGTGATCTTCTCTTCAGGTGGCTATTTGTGGGCTCCTGCCCATCATTAGAATAGTTATAACAGTGGGCACTTTGTTCTTGGCTGGAGTCAGCTTCTCAGAGGTAATGGGTGGAAAGATGCGGAGATTGGTAAAACTTGGAGATAACAGTGATAAGTATTAGACGGAGCATTTAACAAGTAAGTTAATTTCATTTTGAAATTTAACTTCATTTAACAATTAAGTATCTAATAAGGGCCTAATTCTGTGCTGGGTACTAGAGGTATAAGTGTGTGTGTGTGTGTGTGTGTGTGTGTGTGGGTGTGGCAATCTTGTATCTTGGAGTGACTCAATTTGCATATTACTCTTTTATAGATAGGGTATTATTTTGGATTCACAGCAAATAGAAGAAATATATATATACATTGAAAAACAGAGTACCTATACTAGTATTTTCTGACTTTCTGAATAGTTTATTCAACTTAGAATTATATTTTGTTAACATTTTAAACTTTTCATTTTTAAACAGATATTCAGTGAATGGACCTGACTGGACACTTTGAACACATCAATAAACATGAGCGGTACCAAACCTGATATATTGTGGGCACCACACCAGGTTGATAGATTTGTTGTATGTGACTCAGAACTGAGCCTTTATCATGTGGAATCTACTGTGAATTCAGAACTCAAAGCTGGATCTTTACGTTTATCTGAAGACTCTGCGGCTACCTTGCTATCAATAAATTCAGATACACCCTATATGAAATGTGTTGCTTGGTATCTCAGTTATGATCCTGAATGTCTCCTAGCCGTTGGACAAGCAAATGGTCGAGTTGTACTCACAAGTCTTGGTCAAGATCACAACTCAAAGTTTAGAGATTTGATAGGAAAAGAATTTGTGCCAAAGCATGCACGACAATGCAATACTCTTGCATGGAATCCGTTGGATAGTAACTGGCTTGCTGCTGGTCTGGATAAACATAGAGCTGATTTCTCAGTGCTGATTTGGGATATCTGCAGCAAATATACTCCTGATATAATCCCCATGGAGAAAGTGAGACTTTCAGCAGGTGAAACTGAAACAACATTATTAGTAACAAAACCGCTTTATGAATTAGGACAGAATGATGCTTGTCTCTCTCTTTGTTGGCTTCCACGGGACCAGAAACTTCTCCTTGCTGGTATGCATCGTAACCTAGCCATATTTGATCTTCGGAATACAAGCCAAAAGATGTTTGTAAATACAAAAGCTGTTCAGGGGGTGACAGTAGATCCATACTTCCATGATCGTGTTGCTTCCTTCTATGAAGGTCAGGTTGCAATATGGGATCTTAGGAAATTTGAGAAGCCTGTCTTGACTTTGACTGAGCAACCAAAACCCTTAACAAAAGTTGCATGGTGTCCAACTAGGACTGGTCTGCTTGCCACTTTAACAAGGGATAGTAATATTATTAGATTGTATGATATGCAACATACACCCACTCCCATTGGGGATGAAACTGAACCTACAATAATTGAAAGAAGTGTGCAACCTTGTGACAATTACATTGCTTCCTTTGCTTGGCATCCAACAAGTCAAAATCGAATGATAGTTGTAACTCCCAACCGAACAATGTCTGACTTCACTGTTTTTGAAAGGATATCTCTTGCCTGGAGCCCAATTACATCTTTAATGTGGGCTTGTGGTCGTCATTTGTATGAATGTACAGAAGAAGAAAATGATAATTCTTTAGAAAAAGATATAGCAACTAAGATGCGCCTTCGGGCTTTATCAAGGTACGGACTTGATACAGAACAAGTGTGGAGAAATCATATTTTAGCTGGAAATGAAGATCCACAGCTCAAATCACTCTGGTATACTCTGCACTATATCCTTTGTGTTGTGAATTTTCAGATGAATCAGATAGAAATGTTCTTGAAGTTTGTGGAAAGGTCAGTCTGTAAATATACTGAATGTCTAATATGCAAATACAAGTTATATAATGCTAAAATTACAAACTAAATTGTTTAAAACTGTAGAACTTGAAATACTACTTTTGCAGATTGTGTAGGAGGAAGAAAGTATAACTCCATAATAGAGTAGAACCACCTTGTTTGCACTGACGCCTATTATAAATTGGCTTCAAATGAAAATAAATTTAGCTTTAAAATATTTTATTATCTATTAGTAGTATTTCCTATGCATTTAAATACTCATGAAGCAGTATACAGAAGATATGGACCAGAAATCTCCAGGCAACAAAGGATCATTGGTTTATGCAGGAATTAAATCAATTGTAAAATCATCTTTGGGTAAGAAAATTCTATTTTCTACAATATGTTCATAATTTTTGTACTTTTATATTTCCCCATTATTTATGTATTTCAGGATAGTATACATAAATGCTTTTTTTTTCTCTTGGGTTTTGAGTAGATATTTTTGTATATTTTTGTAAGTTGTTGAGTTAAATGTGTAATTGTTTTTTATGAAGACCCATTTTGAGAGGTATTACATTAGGTGATTTTTAGGATCCTGGTTGTTAGTTAGAATTTTATTATAGTATTTTGTTTTTATAAAAACTAAATTTCTCATTGAAGAAGCCCCCTTTTTATTTTGTTGCTTACTTTCACTTAGCTATCTAATGGCAAGGTCTATATGTAATTGATACCAAGTACGGTCTTACTTGAAGGACCCATACCTAAAATACTGTAGTTCTTGCTGATTGAATGAATGTGTGAATTATTATAGGATTGAAATTGATAAGACTATTTTTAAAAAATATATTTTATTGATTTTTTTACAGAGAGGGATAGAGAGTTAGAAACCTTGATGAGAGAGAAACATCAATCACCTGCCTCTTGCACCCCCATTCCTCCCACCACTGGGGATGTGCCCGCAACCTGTGGTACATGCCCTTGACCGGAATCGAACGTGGGACCTTTCAGTCTGCAGGCTGATGCTGTTTCCACTGAGCCAAACCGGTTTCGGCAAAATTGATAAGACTATTGAAGAATAAAGTTAAGAGGACAAAAGAGCCAAACTTACTTTTTTCCCCCACTGACTTCTTTAATGTTTTTATTGGAATTAAGTTGTAGGTTATATTACAGACATCTACCCAAATGAGGATTCCATATCTAGCTTTTGTTAGCAATCAAATTTGGGCCTAATTCAAGCTGCTAGAAAAGTTCACATTATTTAGTCAGAGTGTTAGCAGAAGTAATAAATCCAACTTAGATTTTAATACAACTTTCAATACTATACAAATCGTACTTAGTGAATGCTATTTTTAGTAGGTTAAGTATTTTGATTGAACTGTTACAATTTTTAAAAGGACTTTGGTTCAGTCCAGCTGGAGTGGCTCAGTTGATTGAGCATTGTCACATGCACTGAAAGGTTGCCAGGGAGGTTAGATTGCTGGACAGGCCACGTGCCTGGGTTGTGGGTTTGATCTCTGGTTGGGGAGCTCACGTTGATACCCTTTTCTCTCCCTCCCTTCCTTTCTTACTCCTTTCCTCCATCTCACTCACTCTCTCTCAGCATGTCCTTGGATGAGGATTAAAAAAAACACACACAAAAATTGCTTTAGTTCACATTGATAAAGATGCAGTGGACTACTTTTATGACCTATTTCATTTAAGTATTCTCATTAGCACTCCACCAAAAAAAGTAATTTTTATTATAAATAATAAAATGAGTGTGTTCAATTTAAAACTTCTATTTTTTTATTAATATAAGTAAAAGGACAGATATACTGTAATACCCCTATCAATGAGCCTGCATACTGTGGTTCATGATTTTAGAATTGCTACAAAGAATTTAACAGGAAGTTTATAAATTTTTTAATATTTTATCTAAAAAGTACATCAGGCAACATTGCGTTCTCAGTTATTCTGAGATTTATTATTGTTTTTGTTATATTTTTATGTTTTAAGGAAAACCCAACGAACTACCTATGAGGAAAAGCAAGCGGGAAGGTGGAATATCTTTGGTTTTGGTGCAGGAGGGACAAACTGATTATCTTGATTTAAGTCAAATGGTCTGCACCCAAACTAAAGAAAAACACAAAAAACTACTGTTGGAAAGATTTTTTCATTGCTAGACCTTCAGCTTTTTGTTTAGTTTGGCTTATATGTTTTTGTTTATACAACTTGAAAGTACAATAATAGGTAAAGAAGTGACTGTCAAAGATAGCATTCTTAGGTTTCAATCTTTTATCTGGCCATACTCTATTCTCTATAGTATCTCTAATACCATTGTATTAATAAAATACTATTATGTGTTAACACATCATAATTCTATACATTGAGCTATCTTGTCCACCATAATTAATCAAATTTATTATAAAACACAGTTATATTTAAACTTTGGTAGCAAATATATTTAGTGCTTATTATGAATTAGACATCATGCCAATCACTTTTTCCATGTTACTTTAATTCTTACTACAATATGATGTAAATTTATTCACTATTTCACCAAATATTTATTACTTGTTCACTGTGTGCTAAGAATTGTTATAGAAACTGGAGACATAATTATGAACAAGATATCAATTATGGATACTGAAAAAGATAGCTAAAACAGGCAGTTATAACATGAAGAAGACAATTATATATAGAATACCTGATCTGACTTGTAGTATTGAGAAGGTTTCCTGGAGGAGGCAAAGGCAAAGACAAAGTCCAGGCAGGGAGCAGCATATGCCTGAGCCCCAAGGTGAAGGAGCATAGGATATGCAGGTATTGCTGGAACAGAGCATGTGAGAGAAAGTGAAGAAAGAATGGATATCAGAAAAGTAAGCAATGGGTAACTCAGGACTTATGGTAATAATTTAGGGAGATTTATCCTGTAATAAGGGGAAACTGGGGAAACATTTTAAAGAATAGTGGCAATTAGGTTGTGTTTTAGAGTTGTCACTGTGAGGAATGAATAGAAGAGGATCAAGATTGATAGCAGGAACCTCAGAAAAGCCACAGTAATCAGGAACGATATGATGGTGTTTTTTCCAAGGTTAGTGGCAGAGGAGCTAGAGAAATGTGGATAAGTTAGAGATTGGGACACAATTTAATGACTAATTGGATAAAGGGGATGGAGGAGGAAAAGCTAACATATAGTTAGCTTAGGAAACTGATTTAATACTGGTATTAGTTAATTATATAGGAATAACATATAAAGAGCGTATTTGAGAGAATAAGGATTTATTTTGGGATAAGTTAAATAGAGATAGCTAGATGGAGATATCTAGGGTAGGTAAGAAATTTAGAGTAGGTTGAAGAAGTAAAGTCATCCATTTTACATAACTCAAGAAATTTGACTAGATGAAGAAGGATAAAAATATATACAGTAGTAGTAGTAGCAGCAGGTAAGTTTGGGGTCAAAGAGGACTTTTTATTGCTTTGTTTTTATTTTGAACATGGGATTAATTTAAGTATGTTTAAATGCTGATGGGAAAAACCCCAAAGAGAGAGGTTGAAGATGAGATAAGGAGGTGAAGAGCAAAATACCTAGGAATAAGTGGGAAAGAGATCCAAAGCTTTAGGTAGGAGTGTGTGCACCTCCATATTAGCCAGAGGGAAAGGGGAAAGGTTTGCAGTTTGTTTAAGGTTCAGTGTCGAGAGCTGAGGGCTTTGCTACTTGATGACTCCTGTTTTCTCAATATATTAGGTTTGCTTGTTGAGAAAGACCAAGAAGGTTGTCTAGAGAAGATGGGGAGAAGAGCAGAGACAGTTGTCTTGAGAGACATGGGAAGGTTGTGGGGAAATGTTGCTTTACCAGAGGAAAGAATAAAGGGCAGTGTGGCAGGAGAATTAAGAGAGCGACTCAATTGTTGACCCTTGGAATCTAGCTTGAATAGAGAGGAAAAATTGGAGGAAAAGACTGGTAAGTAAAAATGAGTGGTCAAGAGAGTATGAGGTTGAAGCATAGGAAATTAAATTTCTAGAAGACTTTAGGGTTGTGGTTAGACAGTGGATCTTTTGGCCCTGGCCAGATGGCTCAGTTGTTTGGAGCATTGTCCCATGAACCTGAAGGTCACAGGTTTGATTCTGGTCAGAGCACATACCAAAGTTGCTGTTTTATCCCTAGTCCGGTGTATAAAGAGCCAACCAATCAGTGTTTCTCTCTCCCCCTTTCCTCTCTTATCTCCTCTCCCTTCCTCTCTGTAAAAACTCAATAAAATATATATTAAAAAAATAATAATATCAGCATTTAATCCAAAATTTATAGGGGCAATCCCTTGTAATAAAAGAGTTATATGAAAATTGACCATAACTCCAAAACACAAGATGGCTGCCCTCATGTGGACACAAGATGGCCGCCACAAGATGGCCAGCAGGGGAGGGGAGTTGGGAGGGACCAGGCCTGCAAGGGAGAGGGGGAGTTGTGGGCAATCAGGCCAGCAGGAGTGAAAAGTTGGGAGTGGACCAAGCATCCAAGAGAGGGTAGTTGGGGGTAATCAAGACTGCAGGGGGGAGGGCAGTTAAGGGTGACCGGGCTTGCAGGGAAGGGCAGTTGGGGGAGACCCAGGCCTGCAGGGGAGGGCAGTTAGGGGCAATCAGGCTGGCAGGCAGAAGCGATTAGGGACAATCAAGATGGCAGGCAGGCAAGCAATTGGGAGCCAGCAGTCTTAGATAGGATCGGGCCTAAACGGGCAGTTAGACATCCCTCAAGGAGTCCTAGATTGGAGAGGGTGCAGGCTGGGCTGAGGGATAGCCCACCCATCCCCCACCCCATCCCCGTGCACGAATTCCATGCACCGGGCCTCTAGTATGAAAATAAATACCTTAGTACATCTGCAGTTTGTTTTACCTGAAATGTAATGATTACATTCTATCTAAACAATATAAATTTGGAAAAATAACTTATTTAATTATTCAAAGTTTTCTCATAGTTCTTAAAATTTCACTTTTTAAAGATAAAAGTGATTTTTTTTTTTTTTTGTCTCAAATAACTTCCATCATTGTTACTAATATAGCAGAATGCTTTCCTCATTTTGATGGGCAGGAGTTCTCTTTTCAGAGGTCTTCTTTAACTCCTTGACATATACTGTCAACAGTTTCCAGTAGTAAGGTTAAAAATAAGTAATTTCAAGTGTATTAGTTAACTTTTTAAATTTCAAAATTTTACAATATGGTTATTAACAGAGGGAAATGAGAGTGGGGGGAGGCAAAAGTGAGTGGAAAGAGGGTATAAATGGTGTTGGAAAGAGACATGACATGGTGTGGTGAACACACAATGCAATATGCAGGTAATATAGAATTGAACCCCTTAAACCTCTGTAATTATTTATTAACCAATGTATCCTCAATAAGTTTACTAAAAATAATAAATAATAAAGCAATTAATATAAAAATGTTTCTCATTTTAGGAATGGTGGAAAACACTAGACATAATTGGAGTGGATTGGATAAGCAAACTGATATACAGAATTTAAATGAAGAAAGAATCTTAGCTTTACAGCTTTGTGGATGGATTAAGAAAGGAACAGATGTAGATGTAGGGCCATTTTTGAACTCCCTGGTACAAGAAGGGGAATGGGAGAGAGCTGCTGCTGTGGCACTGTTCAACTTGGATATTCGACGAGCAATCCAAATCCTGAATGAAGGGGCATCTTCAGAAAAAGGTATTGGGTTATATTCTATGGTACTTGCAGTTAAAAAAAAAAAAAAAAAGAAAAAGAAAAAGCTGACAACTTTCAAAAAACTAATCAGTTAATATTTTCATTAAATTTTTTTGAAAGAGAGATTAGCACAGTACTCTATAAATATTAGCTCTTCCCTTTTATTTATGCCTTGGATTAAGTCTGTAAAAAAGAAAATGTGACCTGGATGGAACTGGAGAGCATTATGCTAAGTGAAATAAGCCAGTCAATGAAAGAAAAATACCACATCATCTCACTCATTTGTGGATAATAAAGAACATTCTAAACTGATGAACAAAAAGATAGATACGGAGGCAGTAAAGCATCAAACTGTCAAATTACAGCGGGAAGGTTAGGGAGAGGTGGGGAAAAGTGTCTAAATTGTCCTTTAAGGAATGCTCAGATGTGTCCATTTTCAGTTTTTTCTTTTAAAAATAGATCATTTTTAAAATGTATTTTCTTGGAGATTAGGACTACTTTAGTTTGCAAGCATTTTTATGGTGAACATTTGAGTGTATTTTACTTTATACTTGAGGCCCAGTGCACAGATTTGTGCACTGTTGGGGTCCCTCAGCCTGGCCCTCTTGCAATCTGGCCCCCTCGGGGAATATAGTACTAGTATGTGATGCGGCAGGCAGCCCGAGAGAAGCCCAAGTCCAGGCTGGGCTTTGCGCCACTCCCACTCATTTCTGCCCTGCAGTGCCTGCTGCCACTTGGTAGCACTGCTGCAGCGGCGGGGGAGGCTAGCACTGCTCTAGCTGCACACACCAGCCATGTGTCTGGTGTCTGGCGCCCATGAGCAGCACTCACACTGACCACCAGGGGGCAGCTCCTGCATTGAGCATCTGCCCCTTGGTCAGTGTGTGTCACAGTGACCAGCTGGTTGTCTGGATGACTGGTTGCTTAGGGAGATTATTTATATCTATATCTATATCTATATCTATATCTATCTATCTATCTATATATATATAGTATATATATATATTTATATTTATATTTATATTTATAATTTTTTTAATAGTTATTGGTTGACTTTTAGGAAATTCTGTACCCATTTTTAGTTAGACTGTAGATTCTTTAAAAAATGATATTTTTGATTTGCAGTTTTTCTACTTGAGTCTGGTGATTTAAATATAATTCCCACTTAATATTTTTTAGGAAGGAATAAACAGCGAAATGTGATAAAGTTTTAGTTTTATATTTTGCAAAAGAATACTTAGAGAAAGCTGAATTCAGAAATTCAGTTTTTTTCTTTTTAAACTATTTTTATTGATTGATTTCATTTTATTATTTTTTTTTTAGAGAGGAAGAGAAAGAGAATCAGACATTAATTTATTCTTCAACTTATTTATGCATCATTGGTTAATTCTTGTATGTGCCCAGCACAGGGATTGAACCCACAGCCTTAGTATATCAAGACAACATTAACTAACTGAGCTACCCAACTAGGGCCCAAAAATTGAGTTGTTTTCATATCACTTGGAAATGCCTAAGATGTATAGAGTTACTGATTTTTAATATACTCGGCAAATTATTTCTGAGTAGTCAGGAAACTTAATTCCTATTTGCTGGTCCGCTTAGAAACCATTACAGTTTTATTGTACTATAGAGTGTAAAAATACTTAAAGAGTAAAAATTAAAAGTCAATTTAGTTTTCTCTTTTGATGATAAACTTGTTAGAAGTCTAGATAGACATAGTGTTGACTTCCAGGTTATCAGCTTATCAACAGCCACATAAACTTCTAAGAATAAATGTTTAAAAGAGTATTTGTAACAAATGCTTTTTTTCAAATGTGGTAATACTGATTGATAGTTTTGCCCTAGAAAATTTAAAAGCATAATACTATAAGAAGAATGCTGAAATATTGGTTTTTATTACCTTGTAGTTAAAACATATAAATATATGCATTATGTATTTAGGAATAGGAGAACAAAATTATTTTGAAATAATTTTATAGTAATATTTACTATCAATGCTTTGAAATGGTAGGGTGGCTTCACTTTTTTTTTCAACGTTAGTTCCTGAGTAGTAATATACGTTATAGGAACCTGCCTGGAATGAGGACTTGAAAATGAAGAGGTACTTGTCGTTCATAGGGTTTGCAATATGGACACAAGTTTTGTAAGAATGGAAATTTTTACTTGTGGTCCTTTTCAAATTTTCTAGCCTGAATCAAAACCCATATTCTAGTGAGGTTATTTTTTTGCATATAAAATTCTATCTCTGACCTTTATTTGTTTATGATTTAAGAACTGAAAGATGGTGGTATTATAAAGCTTTTGACACTTTGATTAGCTGTTTGTTTTTAATATGCAGGTGATCTGAATCTCAATGTGGTAGCAATGGCTTTATCAGGTTATACTGATGAGAAGAACTCTCTTTGGAGAGAAATGTGCAGCACTCTACGATTACAGTTAAACAACCCATATCTGTGTGTCATGTTTGCATTTCTGACAAGTGAAGCAGGATCTTATGATGGAGTATTGGTAAGCTAATTTCTGTTTCATAAGGCTCTCTTTTTAAGATAGGAGTTTTTATCCAGCTTGTTAAAATTTTCAAATGTCTGTTGCATAAAAATATTGTTACAGTTTGATGCATTTTCTATTATTTAAAATAAAGTATCTTAAACATCTTTGGAGCAGCTATTCATGAATGTGACTGCCAACGTGGAGTTAGCTGAGAGCAAACTGAACTTGATTTTTAAAATAATTTTAGTAATATAATTTGCAGACATAGAAGGAATAGAATTTTAACCTTTAGCTTAAGAACTAAGTTCTGAGCTCCAGAACTCTACAACTATGTAAATGTAAATTTTATATTGAAATATAATTTTTAAAAGTGTGTTCATGTTTCTTATTTTTGTTAAGTGAACTAACACGTGTTCAACACATGATTAGGATGACCACATCTTATCTGTCTTAGTATTTATCATTATCAGACATGTTCTAGTTTAGAAGATAAATTATATGATCACACTACTTATAGTGGCTATTTCATTTTTTCATTATTTGGTTTTGTTTTTCTCTCTCTCTCTGCTTTAACCACTTATGACCACAATAACCATATAGGTTCTTTATCACAATGTTGGGAAAGAAAAAATAAAGTGAGATTTGCTTATCAGTTTTATAGTAGTTTTTGAGTTTTAAACTTCACATCAGTACCACAACTTTCCTTGTTCTGTTGGGCTTCTTTCTAGCACCAAGAAGAGCTTTCTAACATGAAAGTTTTGAAAGTTACTTTTTTTTTTTTTTGACATTATAGCATTTTTATAAAATCTACATTGCTTGAATAATTTACTTAAATGTTATTTCCTAAAATTTTATAAAATCATGCATTTTATTGAATGAAAAAAAAATTTTTTTAAAACATATTTTATTGATTTTTTACAGAGAGGAAGGGAAAGAGATAGAGAGCTAGAAACGTCGATGAAAGAGAAACATCGACCAGCTGCCTCTTGCACAACCCCTATGGGGGATGTGCCCGCAACCAATGTACATGCCCTTGACCGGAATCGAACCTGGGATCTTTCAGTCCCCAGACTGACGCTCTACCACTGAGCCAAACCGGTTTTGGCTGAATGAAAATTTTAATAAATGTTAGTGTCCATTTTTGCAATTCCTTAGTTTATTGATTTTGTCCATTTTAAATAATTTGCAATTGGGCTTTTCTGACAACTCAAGTTAATATCCGAGAGCATGTTGGAGTTCTTTTTGTTTTTACTGTTAGTACTCTTTTTTGTTAAATAGAAGATTTAAATGTTGCATATTGGAGAAAAATGATATTTTCAAGAAGTGTGGGAGAATGATAAGGACTAGAAAATAAATGGATTGTTCAAATTTTAAATTGATAGAGAAGTATATTGTCTAAATATTAAATTCTGTATTTTCAATTAAGTGACCTTTTATAAAGACCCTTCTTTTCATATAGCTAAATTTGGTTTATTAGGTTAGGTACTTTATCTTGAGTAGGAAGTTCAGATTTCCAAACTATTTCAAGAGTGTACCTAATTATACTTTATGTATAAATAATTGTAATTAATGTTTTTCTTTTTAAAAATTGTTAATTTGGCCGGGACCGGTTTGGCTCAATGGATAGAGCGTCGGCTTGGGGACTGAAGGGTCCCAGGTTCGATTCCTGTCAAGGGCATGTACCTTGGTTGCAGCCACATCCCCAGTAGGGGGTGTGCAAGAGGCAGCTGATCGATGACTCTCTCTCATCGATGTTTCTAGCTCTCTATCCCTCTCCCTTTCTCTCTGTACAAAATCAATAAAATATATATTTAAAATAAAATAAAAAAATAAAAATAAAAAAATAAAAATTGTTAATTTGCAGTAATCTAGTGAAAGTTACTGACTTGGAAAATCAAAAGATAAAGGTCTGAATTTTGGCTCTGCTACACATATCTTAACTTTTGGGATTTTAGTTTTGTCTCAGTTGTAAAATGGGACAGATAATATTTATAATTCTTTTCAGATAAAAAAATTTTAATACTTGAAACAGAAACTAAAAATTATATCCAGCTTGTATCAAACATGTTCCCCTCTTTAGTGCAGAACCCTAGAATATATTTTATATTTGTGAAAATGTACTATGATAGGTATCAACTAAAGTGGTGTTTTGTTTAAAAGAGGAAAAATGTAATTCATAGAATGACTCACTTCAATGGAAATAGGATTTTTTCCACCTTTAAACAATTTTTCACTTAACACAAAATGAATTGTACTTTCATTCATAGTAAACATTTTTCAAAATATTGTTTTACAGTGTTGACAAGTTCACACAAATTTAAGTATCGTATGCCTCTGAAAATTTTGACAAAACCACCTAATAGTATTTTACTGTAGGCACAAAATTGTGTGTTTTTAATTTATAAAGGTTATGTTTTAAAACTTACCAGTTTGTATTTAGAAATACATGTGTTATTGTTGTTGTTTTTTTCTAAACTCTGTCCTCGTATATTCATACTAGTATATTCACTGGTAATTCACAGATTTCCTAGACTTATTGGTTAACTATCAGCCAAAGAAAGATTTCATATTTCCCCCAAACTAGTTTCTGTGATGCACGGAATACATGGCATCTTAAACTTGACAAGCTGTACATCATTGTTTATATTTTCTGTTGGAGATTTATAAGGCTGAACTAGAATTTTTTTTAACTGAATTGTTCAGTTAAGTAAAATTTTACTTCATAAGGACAATAACTTGAGCAGAGCAGAAATAGAACTTTAGCTTATATTGTTAGTCATCTTAAATAAAATAAGTCAGATAACTGCCATATGATTTTACTTACATATGGAATCTAAAAAACAAAATAAACATTCTTACATATAGAGAACAAACTGATGGTCACCATATGGGAGGTACTTGGGGGACTGGATGAAAAAGTGAAGAGATTAATGAAGTACCAATTGATAGTTAAAAAATCATCGTGGGGATATAAAGTACAGCATAGGGGATATACTCAATAATATTGAAATAACTATGTATGGTGTCAGGTGGGTAATTAAACTTATGGGGGATCACTTAATAAAGTATGTAAATGCCTAACACCTAACACTAATACAGTATTGAGTGTCAACCATAATTGAAAATTTCTTTTATTTTAAAAAAGGCACTTAAAAAAGGAATCAGTGGTTCTGCCAATATATACACAATAACTTATTAATATCTTTAAAAATATTATATTTTATGTACATAAAATACTTAGTCTTCAAATATTTAAAACCCATAGCACCTACAAGTAACTCCTGGCTTTTTCTCTTCTTTTCAGTATGAAAACAAAGTTGCTGTCCGTGACAGGGTGGCATTTGCTTGTAAATTCCTTAGTGATACTCAGGTAAGAACAAGATTTAATTCCATGTTTGAAGTGATTAATATTTATTGTTACTGGATTGAGAAACTGGTCTTTATAAATATATGTATGAGTGAATTATATATGTATATATAAATCCCTCTGAAAAGAAAATAATCTATTAAATTAAAATATTATAAATGTATATGATAACTAAATTTATTTTTTAAAATAATGCTGACTTAATATTTAGTTTATTTCTGTTTTGGGGATTGAGATTGGTCAGTAGATAAAGATGTTAAACTCATCTCCTAGGGATGCTATAAAGGGATCCCTCTGTTTTCTAATGCAGTAAGTAGGTACTGAATAAATATGCTATATATATAGTGAGAAATACATATATGGCTAGTATTACAATGCTAAGTGCTATAATAATGAAAATAATGTTGGGGGAATATAGAGAAATCTTGACTAGAGTTTGGGGAGGAATGAAGTCTGGGAAGACCTTACAAGAGATTATTGTTTTTTATAATCTGGAGGTTCCCTTTCTACTAAGATTCTATGATTCTACTGCATCCTACTATAAAAGGCAGCAAGAACTTTGCAGAATAATAAGGACAGTTCTCTTTAAATTTAACAGTAAACCCTCTATACTCTTTATAGAATAACTAGAGGCTTGGTGCATGAAATTCGAACACTTGGGGGCGTCCCTCAGCCAGGTCTGTGCCCTCTCACAGTCCAGGAGTCCTTGGGGGATGTCCAACTGATGGCTTAGGCCCACTCCCCACTATGCCAGTAGTTGGGCAGCCTTAGCACTGTCGCTGAGGCAGGAGAGGCTCCCACCACCACTGTGCCCTGGCCAGCCATGAGTCCAGCTCAGGGCTTCTGGCTGAGCAGCACTCCCCCTGTGGGAGCACACTGACCACCAGTGGGCAGCTCCTCCATTGAGTATCTGCCCCCAACGGTCAGTGTGCATCATAGCGACCAGTCATTCCCCCATTCAGTTGATTTGCATATTACCCTTTTAGTATATAGGATTATCAAACACAGAAATGCCTTGCATTTTAAAAAAAAAAAAATTTTTTTTTATGATCATGAATGCTGAATTGTAATTTATATTAGATGCAAAGACTTAGAAGATCATACATCTAGATTTTTGTAGGGGCTTTTGTTTTACAATATTTTGCATTAAGAATAAAATTGTTCCATAATGTAGAAGTTTTGAAGGACAAGAGATAAGTGAAATGGATTGCTTCAGAAAATTCACTTTGAATTTTCCAGTTAAATAGATACATCGAAAAGTTGACCAATGAAATGAAAGAGGCTGGAAATTTGGAAGGAATTCTGCTCACAGGCCTTACTAAAGATGGAGTGGACTTAATGGAGAGTTATGTCGATAGGACTGGAGATGTCCAAACAGCAAGTTACTGCATGTTACAGGTCAGTGCAATGTGTGGCAGCATCTGTCTTAAGGAAAAGATGGTAGCTATCATCTTGATATTGTTTTCCATTTTTTTAGTTTTCTTTTATTTTCTATTGCTTTCCTGCCTTCTCTCAGGCTAATTAAATATTTCAGTGTTTCGTTTTATTTCATCTAGTGGCTTTGTAGCAAAACCCCTTTTCATTCTCTCTTTCTCTTTTTCTTTAGACGTTGTTGCTCTAGGTCTAACAATGTATATCCTTAACTCATTAGTGAACATTTTACTTCCTCATACTTCACATGTCATATCTAATACTCAGACTTCCTACCTCATCCTTTCTTTTTCATACCTTATATCTAACACTTTATACTTTGCTTCATATTTCACATACCACAATTGTTACAACAGTGTAATTATACTCATACACCCCTTCTTTGTCCTTCGTTATATATTTTACTTCAACATATGTTATAAGCTCCAAAGTTGAGTGTTACAATTTTTGCTTTGAACAGTTAGTTGTCATTTGTGTAAGTTATGTGGAAGAACAAAAACATGGGGTTTTATATTTATTTATTACTTATTTACAATTTCTGGTACTGTTTAGATCAGGGCTAGGGAATGTCTGGCCCGTGGGCTGTATAAGGCTTGTGAGATCTGTTGGTCTGGTCCTGTCAAGGCATTAGGAGTGAGCTAATAAAATGTTTGATTAGAGCAGGCTAATTTTTAAATTGATAATTTTGAATGGCCCTCGAATGATATTATAAATATCCAAGTGGCCCTTGGCAGAAAAAAAGTTCCCTACCTGTGGTTTAGACCAATAGATGCAAATTTTATCTAGTATTCTTTTCCTTTGGTCTTCTCTTTAGGAATTCTTATAGTACAGAAATACTGGAGACAGATTCTCCCAGTTTAATTTTAAATGACCATTTTGTTCTTATTTTTCTTTCAACACTTTAAAGACGTGGTTTTATAGTCTTCTGGCCTCCCAATATTTCTGATGATGAGTCAGCTATGAATATGTTGTCCCCTATGTAATTTTTTATCTTTTCCTTGAACTGTTTCCAAGGTTTTCTTTTTTTATTTTTAGCACTTTAACCTTAATGCCTAATGTGGTTCTATTTTTTCTGCTTGTGGTTTGGTGAGCTTCTTGGATCTGCAGTCAGTGTTTTTCATCAAATTTGGGAAGTTTTCAGGCATATTTTTTCAATCTCATTCTTTTCTCTTGGTCTCTATTATATAAATACTAGAGGCCCAGTGCACAAAATTTGTGCAGTGCGGGGATGGGGCTGTCCCTCAGCCAGCCTGCACCCTCTCCAATCTGGACCCCTCGAGGAATGTCCAACTGTCAACATTCCTCTCACAATCCAGGACTGCTGGCTCCCAACTGCCCACCTGCCTGCCTTCCTGATTGCCCCTAACCACTTCTGCCTGCCAGCTGATCACCCCC
The DNA here is from genome assembly GCF_014108245.1 of Pipistrellus kuhlii. Classification (NCBI taxonomy): domain Eukaryota; kingdom Metazoa; phylum Chordata; class Mammalia; order Chiroptera; family Vespertilionidae; genus Pipistrellus; species Pipistrellus kuhlii. The sequence goes on along the minus strand of NW_023425405.1, from coordinate 35,029,746 downwards.
TAACAACTGCCCTGCCAGCCTGATTGATGTCTAACTGCTCCCCTGCCAGCCTGTTTTGCCAGCCTGGTCACCCCTCCTCTGCTGGCCTGGTCCCCCCCAACTGCCCTCCCCTGCAGGCCTGGTCACCCCTAACTGCCCTCCCCTGCAGGCCTGATTGCCCATAACTGTCTGTTCTTGCAGGCCTGATCGCCATAACTGGCCATCTTGTTGTGGCCATCTTGTGTCCACATGGGGGTGGCCATCTAGTGTGTTGGAGTGATGGTCAATTAGAATATTGCCTCTTTATTATATAGGATTAAGTTATTTAATATTACTCTATAGGTATCTGAAGTTCTTTTCCATTTTTTCCCCCTGCTATTCAAATTGGATTAATGCTATTCATGTATTCCTTGTTGTCACTTTCTCTCCCATGTTAAGTTTTCCAGGGAATACTTAATTTCAGTTATTGTGCTTTTTCATTCTAGAATCTTATTGTATAGTTTACATTTTTAGCCCAGATCCTTATCCACTAACTAAAACACCATTTTTCTTTGAGTCTTTTAATGTGTCTAATAACTGTATGTCGGCTAGCTCTAACATTTGGAATTTTTTAGATTTAGTTTCTATTGGCAATCTTTTTCTTTTAACGTTGAATCACATTTACCTATGTCTTTATATATCTAGTGATTTTTAATTTACTATTGCATGTTATGTACAGTACATTATAAAGTTCTGGGTTCTTTTACCTTTTCCTGAAGAATTTTTGTTATTACTTTTAGAAGTTACTTGCTGCTCACTCTGGTCTTACATTTTGTTACTATGGGTCTATAGAAAGCCCAGGGTATTCTGCCTGCTCTTCTGATTTGAACAGACATAAATCACTGAACTGTTTCCTCTACAGATTTTATCAGAGTTTGATGAGGTTTTATAGGAGCAATCTAGAGAAGACTTACTGAATATGAATTGATCAAATTTTCTTAGTTTATCCTTACTGCTACGAAAGAGGCAAAAGGGGGTATGAAGAATTCTTTAGAAAACAACAACACACAAAACAGGGCTTGTATTCTGCTTTAGTACTTGGTTCTAACTAGTTGCTCATAATTAAGACTAGAGTAGATATTTACTTTTTAAAGAAATGAAATTGTTGAATAACAGTTTTTCTTTTGTTAGATGAACTCTGTTAATGGAAATTACTACCTACCAGTAACTAATAGGTGATAAATATGCTCTTTTTTAATGAAATGTGTAAAGATAGATTGTCTTTATTAAGTGTGATAGGTATCTTTCTATTTCCATAAGTAAGATGCATGCTAAGATCTAACAGTTTAGTTTTATATCTGGCTCCCAATTAGAATTGGGAAAACTGGGCTTCACACTGATGCTGGAGCATCACTGGAGGTAGACATATCATCCTTTCTTTGTAAGTTAAGGAGATATACAATATGTGGGACAGGCCTGTAAGCATTCTGTGAAAATAAAGCAATGACGGGTGAAATGTGAAATGTGACAGCTGCCAGGGAAAATACAGCTTTAGGAAGAGACTTACTGGCAAGAAATTAAAATTACTAATGAGGAAAAAATCTAAAGTAAATTTAAGGAAAATAAAATGTTGTTTTGTACTGTCTTAGGGACATAAGAACTAAGAATATTTTTGGCTTTTTCTTTTTAATTTTTAAGGTAATAAATGTATGTTTTAATTGGGGGTAAGAGTGAGAATAGTCAGGTTTAACTTTCAGATAAATAGGTATACAAAATAGAATATCAGTTCACAATACATTGCTAGATAATGAAGGACCAGACTCAGTATTATTTTTAATCTGATTAAGTAGTTTTGGTATGTATTTGGATCATATAGTAAACAGATTTTGTGAACCCAGAAATCTTGATAGTTGAGACAAAGAGTATTCACGACACTTTTTACTGCTTTTAACCAGGATGGTGAATTATTTGCTTTGGGATTTTTAAGCTTTTTACCCTTCCCTGGCCAGTCTAATGATATCTACATTGTGTGTGTGTGTGTGTGTGTGTGTGTGTGTGTGTGTGTGTACTCATATTATCTATTTCTGTCATTAGTAGAGACCAGCTTAAAGTAAATTAATGGAGGTTCCTATAATTATTTTATCTCTATCCTCATTAAGAGTCAGCTTTTGGCAGAAGGAGGCCTATTTCTTCTTTGTGTGACTTGTACTCACATGTTACCTAGAATGTTCTGGTTTAGCCAGGACATTTTTAAACAACTAAAATAATCATGCTTTCTTTTTAGGGTTCTCCTTTAGATGTTCTTAAAGATGAAAGAGTTCAGTACTGGATTGAGAATTATAGAAATTTATTAGATGCCTGGAGGTTTTGGCACAAACGAGCTGAATTTGATATTCACCGGAGTAAGTTGGATCCCAGTTCCAAGCCTTTAGCACAGGTAAGTATATTGCTTTGGAGAGAATCAAATAACATCTACCGCATAGTCTAGCCAAAACTAAAAATGTTAGTAGCATATTATGTAGGCTGCATTTAGAATCCATTTTAATAAAATGATTAGCTCATTCTTTTGCCTATATTGAGTTCACATTGATGTTTTTATCCCAAACTACACTTGTGTGGGTCCTTCCACTTTCTAACAGTCACCTCAGTGGCTTGAGTTTTAGTAAGATAGAGCAAACCACAGCAGGCCTAGAGGATCTGAAGCAAAACTAAATTAATCGTAGGCCTGGCTGAGGTTTTCCAGTATATTCTAATAAACCCTTTCAGAATCTAAACAACTCTACGGTCTTATAAATTCCATTTATGTATTATTTTTCTGCGCTATTTATGTGTTATAAGGCAGGATTTTTTTTTAACAGTATGTATATATATAGATGTATGTCTGCTTGCACATGGACATTTTAAATTTTTTCTTTTTGCATTAGTTTAAAAAACATGAAATGAATTATCTTATAAAGCACAAGACATAAGATACAGCGTAAGTTCAGACATTAAATATCAGGTATATCCTCAATGTGAGCACTGGATGGTGCTGTTCTCTTATTTTAGAAAGTTGAGAAATTGCTGCTATTAAAACAACCTGAGTATTAGTAAAATTGCATTATGTAATAATACTTGTTACTGAGCTATATGATAAGTCTTTAAGAACCTAGGAGTTCAATTTAAAGCAAAATGGATGGTTTCTAATGCTATTACTCTCAAGTTTTAACTATTTACCATTACAGGATCCTTAAATCCTTCCTACTTTAGGAAATGAGTGTTTTCTTTATAAGAAAATTTTGTACAAGGGATTATATCATGGAACTTTGGATCAGAAGTCATTTTTAATGTCTCTGAGTCCCTATTTCTAAAATATTATGATCTAATGTGAACTCTCATTATTATTTCTAAAATGTTAGGATCTAATGTTGCCAAGTTTTTCTTTATACAGTATATCAATGGCATTAGGAAGAATATAACTAAACAAAGGTAACTGAAAGTTCTCAATGTAGTTGCTAAGTGAAAATCTTAAATAAGAGCTACTAATAAAACTTAGCAAATAAATTATTTTATAATTCAAAATAATGTTTAAAATTTATTTTAATTTGTTAGGATCAAACTTTGAATTTTTTATTTATAAAGTTTGTATTATACTTTAATTTCTTCTATTTGTTTTCCAGGTGTTTGTGAGTTGCAATTTCTGTGGCAAGTCTATCTCCTACAGTTGTTCAACTGTGCCTCATCAGGGCAGAGGTTTTAGTCAGTATGGGGTCAGTGGCTCGCCAACGAAATCTAAAGTCACAAGTTGCCCTGGCTGTCGAAAGCCCCTCCCTCGATGTGCACTTTGTCTCATTAATATGGGAACACCTGTTTCGAGCTGTCCTGGTACGATAATTCTCCAATGTTCTCTTCTGTGCTGAAATTGTTCTTTCATAATTGATCTAATGTAAATAAAAGTAATTCTAGCTTGATTTTATATTCTAAGAGCAAACCACTTGCTGGCTTTTGTTCCCTATGGTTTAGGAAATCTATACATTAAAAGTAAAATCTATATCCAGGATATCTCAGGTAATCTCACAAATTCTAGCCAATTTGAAGTGAGAAAAGCTTAAATATTAAGTAATGTTATTTCATTTTCTTGTCACTCTAAGCGGGGTTTCCTCAAATATTATATTAAGTCAGTGTGCCCTCATCTAATAACTACCTTTAATGCATAAAGAGTTTTTGATAGTCTCAAAGCACTTGCACATTTTCTCATTTCATTTTCAGAATCTACCTGTGAAATACAGAAAGTATTAATCTAAAAGTAAAATTCCTTTACTTGTAGGATTTAGTGCTATTCCTGCAATATTTATCAGTTACCTAGCAAGTATTATATGTATGGTTGGAAGTATTAGAATTATTGTTTACCGCTTTTGGTAACATACAAAAAAAATATTTGAGGAAAGTGGATAACTGAATATAATGTACCCAGTGGCTAGAAATATTCCAGTTATTTATATAACTCGATTATGAAACTATGGCAAACATTTTAATTAAATCATTTTTATATTTGGCACACTGGTATAATGAATAAAGAACTGGATATGATGTCAGAATACCTGTTTTAGTTACAGCTCTGACATTTCGATATGTGAAATTTAGAGTTAAGTTAGCTCTTTTTCATATAAAGTGTTGGATGGGGCTATCCTTCATAGTTATGAAATTTGGTAATTCTAGTCTGCAGCTGATTCATTTTAAGTAGCCTGCTTTATTGTTACATTAACATCTTTGAGAGATTTGCTGGTATCATTGGCTGAGTAATTATTTTTCAATTTATGCCTTTTTTTTAAACAAATAAAGGCAATACATTATGTTTTCAAATGCACTTATTACTTTCAATTTAAATTTTAATCAAGATTTCCATTTTATACATTTCATGTTCTTCACTTTTTATAGCCCCAATACTGATAAATAGAAAATAGAACTCACTGTGCACTGTAACAGATAGGAATGTGTATGTCATGTACTGTAATAAAACAAACATCAATGAGTCTTCTAGCCTACTTAATATGTCATTGTCTTTGGTAGTGCCTTTGATTATTTTTCCCTGCCTAGTCTCACCTCTTTCCTCCTATAGGTAACCACTATCCTAAACTGTGTTATTCAGTCTCTAGCCTGTCTGTATAGTTTTATAACATGTTTAGTTTTGTCTGTGTTTTAAATTCCATACAAATGAATTATGGGTTATATCCTTTGATTTAGCTTTTTTGCTTAACATTGGGGTTTGTTTGTTTTTTTAGTGTTAATTATGCTAATGAATGTAGCTATAGTTTATTCCTTTCTCATTCTTATTTAGTATTCCATTAATGACTGTAGCACAGTTTTTCCACTCTGCTACCTATAGACATGTTTGCTTCCAGAATTTTACTATTACAAACAATGCTGCTATGAACATTCCTGCATGTCTTTGTTTAGCATGTACAGAGTTTCTCTAGTGTACTTACCTATGAGTAGAAATGCTAAATAATACTGTTTGGTAATGTTTTACTTAGGGTTTTTATGTTCTGTTCAGGAGAGAGATTGGTCTTTAATCTTCTTTTCTTATATTATTTTTGCCTGGTTCTGTTAGCAAAGTTATGACAGTTTCCTAGAGTTCTTTGGGAGATTACTTCACTTTTCCAATTCATTGACAGAGTTTATATAGGTAAAAATTACCTGTTCCTTCATTGTTTAGTACAACTCTCTTGTAAATTGGGCTTGGTGTTTTTCTTTATGGGAAGATTTTAAGCTACCAGTTACTTCTCTAAAATTGTTAATTCAGATTACTTCTTAGATGGTTTGATACCTTATATTTTTCAAGGGTTTTATTAGCTATGAAAGATGTAAGGAAACTTGTTATTTAATATATTTTCAACCTAACTAGATACTAGCATTAAAATTACTATTTCTTGTCTTATCTTTCTTTTCCCTTTCTATTTTCCCCTTTCCCCTTTCCCCTTTTCCTTCCCCTTCCCCTTCCCCTTTCCCTTTCCTTTTCCTTGTTTAAGATATTACAAATAGTAGTACATAGGTCTTTTCCCCCATCTCATTGACTCCTCACGGTCTCCCAGCACTTGCCCTCACTGCCCCCCCCCCCCAATGTCTTGTGTCTATTGGTTGTGCTTATATGCATGCATATAAGTCCTTCAGTTGATCTCTTACCCCCCAGACCGTTCCCTGCCTTCCCACTCTAGTTTGACCGTCTGTTTGATGCTTCTTTCAATATGATATGTGATTTGTATTTTGACATAGCTTCTGGAATACCTTTTAAGAAAATTTGAATTAATATTATAATATAGTTATTGAAGATCATTTTCTTTAACCCATAGGAGGATCCAAATCAGATGAAAAAGTAGACTTGAGCAAGGACAAAAAATTAGCTCAATTTAACAACTGGTTCACATGGTGCCACAATTGCAGGCATGGTGGGCATGCTGGACATATGCTTAGTTGGTTCAGGTAATAATCACATTCCTTCTTTAATAGGCTTGGAGTTAGAGAAGATAAAGCTGACGGCTTTTTAAATACTTCAGGTTTATATAGCCAAAGGATGAATTTGTTCTTTCCTGTCCCTGAGTTAACTAAGGGGGCATCAACATTTCTTTTCTTTTTTTAAATATATTTTATTGATTTTTTACAGAGAGGAAGGGAGAAAGAGAGAGAGAGCTAGAAACATCGATGAGAGAGAAACATTGACCAGCTGCCTCTTGCACACTCCCTACCAGGGATGTGCCCACAACCAAGATACATGCCCTTGACCGGAATCGAACCCAGGACCTTTCAGTCCGCAGACCGACGCTCTACCACTGAACCAAACCGGTTTCGGCAACATTTCTATTATTAGATATCCTTTGTAATCTTATAAAATTAAACATATAATAAGTAGTTTAAATACGATATATGGATTAAGTGATTGAATAGCATTATTTTGCTTTATTTGGGGGGAATATATGTTTACAGTTTTTCATAGTTAACTGGAGGTCCTACTATATGTAATATGTAATTGAATTATAAATTAAATGATAGAGTATATATCAATTATCTTCTAAATAAGCTGTTATGTAGTAAGTACCTCATGCAATGGAGATTTTCAAGACCATAATTAATTTTTACACTGAACAGTGCTAGTGGCCTTACACTCTTTTATATTGCTATAGCTTCTACACTTACTTTGTCTCACTGGCTTTAATTTAAAATTGACCACATCCCTTCACCTTCATAACTGCAGATGGATATTTTATTGTATATTTATAAAACAAAGCCATTGAAGTTTTTAGTAACTTTCTCCCCATGTCAGCATGGCATAAATTTCTAATTTAATGCTTTTAATGTGTTTTTGTCTTTGGATTTGAATTGCTATATTTTCCCAAGTGTCATTTTGAAAAATTGCATTATAGACATAGATAGGTATGCATATTTAAAAAAAAAGTACATATGTACCTATGTATGTATATATCTGTGTGTATTAATTTAGATTTTTAACTGTTATTGATCTATTCTTTTAGGGACCATGCAGAGTGTCCTGTGTCTGCATGCACGTGTAAATGTATGCAGTTGGATACAACAGGGAATCTGGTGCCTGCAGAGACTGTCCAGCCGTAAATGTTACCACCTACAGAAGAGCCTTCAAGTGTGGAGCTTTCTAATAGATGACCTTCATAGCGCAAAAACATACCTCAGAACAAGTCACTCATGACTTTCCTATAATGGAAAAATAAATCATTCTATCAAATCAGCAATTTGATGTCTGGATGATTTTGATGTGCTTCATGGAGACAAATGCTGCTGAAATGGATATCAGAGTGTTTTCATGAATTCTGTTGAATAGGTTGAAAAAGTTCACTTTGGAATAACTTTCTAGGGTTTTGTTGAAATTATAAAAAAGCAGAGTTTCTGGAATAGCCAAGAGCAGATCTGGAACCTTTATCTTCCAAGCTAAAAGTTGATATCTTCCAATAAAATCAATACACTTTGAAAATAGATTAAAATGATCAATTCAGTGACTCAGATGATAATTTAAACTCACTCATGCTTAGTCTCCTTTCAGATAAAATTAAGTGTTGGATTTTTACATTTAGAATTGGAGAACTTCTACTCCACACTGGAGAATAATTTTATCAAGGTATGGTTGATATATAATATATATATATTTCAACCATACCTTGATAAAATTAATTTTATATATATATATATATATATTCCCCCGCCCCCCAAGGAGTTTTTTCCCCTTGTACTTCCATTTTTAAGGTAAGACATTTTTGGCACAGACCATTATTTTCTTCCTAGAAAGCCAAAATTAAGACTGTATCTTACAAATTTTCTGAAGAGAAAAAATTACATCACTTCAGGGGAACATGTTATAAAATTTCAGTTTCAGCCTTTTGCTTATCAATGTCCTGATTTGCCTTTAAAGATTTCTCTTCCTATTAATTTCTTATGCTCGTCATTTGGGAGCATTTTACTGAACACAAAGTCTGCGCAAGATTATATGTGATAAACCACTCAGCAATCTGTCAGTATGTCTACCCTCAAATTTGCTCCTGTTTTGGGTTGCTCTATTTTTTTTAAGGTAAACTAGAAGATGTTGGGAGAAACAAGGTCACTTGGGAGACATTTTTATTTTACATGTACATTTCTAAAAGTAAGTATATTTGGGCCAATTCATGGCCTTTATTTTAAATTTATTTTTTCCCCTTTTCACAGCTAGATGGAAGAGAAATATAAAAGAATTGTAGCTGCTTCTCTGTCATCTGAATATGCAAAGGACTGATCTGATTTTTATAATTGAAGGTGTATTAAAAAATAAGGTAACCCTAAAACTTAATTATTTTATGGGTTTTGGAGAAATACCTTGAATTTTAAGAGCTTTCATGTTAGCAGTTTTACCTGATGAAACGAAGATCTATTTGATTAATTTGAAGTGTGACCTAAATATTAAAAGTGGATTAAAATATTTTTTTACTTTTAGATATGATACAAAAGGCTCCTTTGTAGGAGAACATTGCATATCTGTCTCACTTAGATGATGACAATCTTCTTTTAAAATGAAAGAACTGGGAATAGCTCTAAAAATGCATATATATATTTATATATACATGTATATGTATGTACAATATAAAATACTATGTACACAGGCAATCCTCGGGTTACATCATACTCGACATATGTCTTTTCATGGTGACATCGCCATCTCCCATTTATTAAAAAAAAAAAAAAAGTTCTGTCATTTCCACATATGTACATGTGTGCTGTATTTTTTTATTATTTATTTAACACAAGTAGAGGTCAGGAATTGTTAACTTTCTTTTAAATGTTTTTTACTGTCTCATTGCTATATATGTGCTCCATGTGAGTAAGCTAGGTGCTTATATAGGTGGGTTCCGACTTACGGTGAAAATCGAGTTAAGTTGTGCCGTAGGAACGGATCTCCAACATAACCCGAGGACCTACTGTGTGTGTGTGTGTGTGTGTGTGTGTGTGTAATTTTTTTAATGAAGATTCCTATTAAGGAGCCTTTTTCAATCTTAATAAATCGTTCAGATTTCATTTTACTAACAATCTTTTTAAAAATTGCTTCAATTGCATTGTCCCTTTCAAATTTACTGTGTCCTATGAAAAGTCAGCTTTAAGTAATGTCAGACTATCTTATATATTTCAACTTTTCTTAGCTTAAGTAAGATAAAATTATTGAATGTATATTTAGAATAGGGTTATATCTAAAATATTTATAATTTTTGTAAATATAACACAAAGTCTACTATATAAATAATCTTGTTATACAGGGTGACATTTTAAAGATCATTTATGTCTATGTGTCAATTTCATGATATTTTCTGTGAAGCCCAAATGTTGATACAAGATGCCTATTATGTTTGTTTTAGTTTCAGTGTATGTGGACCATGAAAATAGATTTAAATTATTTTTCTGTTTTTATTATCAGGTCACTGATATTTCTGTTTATAAACTCAACAAGATATTTTACCTAGATATGTTCAATAGAAGTATTTAATAAAAATTTTTTTTTAATTCAATAAATCTGGGTTGAAGTCAACATTTCTAATCTAGAAATTACGATTCCTACAAATAATTCCAGAAAGTAATATTAGTATTTAATTTGTTGGCAGTTTTAATCTTGGAAGTAACTTTTTTTAGGCTCTATTTTTTAGTTTAATATGCTTTTCAGAGTGGTTATTCTTTAAAATCATCTATTCAAAAAGTAAGCTATTGTCAGTGCTATACATGGTAAGTATTAGAGTTACAAAAAATATAGTTTCATATTTAATTGCTTAACTAAATTTAATTCTAGTCACTCATTTGATTATAAATATTAAAAGTATGGGCTTTGAAATTTAAATGATAATATTAGCCTTATTATTTTGGCCAAGTGCCTTGACTGCTTTGATCTTCAATTTCCTCATCTGTTAAAAGCAAGGTACAGAAACACCTGCTTCATAGGGTGATGGGACTGTTAGGTGATGAAATAAACATGAAGTGCTTTATCACATATTAAGTTCCCCATAAAAGGTAATGATTAAATAGTCATTATAACCTTAATCTTTATTGGTATTTGTATGTCAGTACTTTTTAACTGAATTCTATATATTGATATATAAAAGCCTAAGGGACCGTTTGACCGGTAACTATGACATGCACTGACCCTCTGGGAGCAGACGCTCAAATAAATGCACAGGCATGAAAACGTGGAACAGACTGATCAATCTCAGAGGGAAGTGGGGAGGGAAGAAGGTAGGAAGAAATTAACTAGAGATCTTATACGCATACTATAGGCCTAATGCATAAAATTTGTGCATGGGTACAGTCCCTAAACCCGTTTGGGGATGGGAGTGTGAGTGTCTGGCATGGAAGGGCAGGTCCCAGCTGACATCTGGCCCTGGACAGCACCTGGGTCCCTGGGCCCCCACGTGCCACCCTCTGCCCGAGTCATTGGGGCCCCGCCCCTTGCCACCGGCATTGGTTGCCGCCTGCTCATTGGCTCCACCATCCCGCTGTAGTCCTGCTTTCATCAGGGTCCATCAGAGCTGGCAGCACCTCCACTGCTGCCCACTGCCGCCCACTGCCAGCGCTGCGTTGCTGGCACCCACCATGTTCTGTGCCACCACCTGGTGGTTAGCACATGTCATAGCAAGTGGTTGAACTCCTGGTCAAACTCCTGGTTGAGGGGACAATTTGCATATTAGGTTTTTATTATATGGGACTAGAGCCCAGTGCATCTGTGGGGTCCCTTCAGTCTGGCCCGCGGGGATTGGGCCACAACCGGCAGTCCAACATCCCCTGAGGGTCCTGGATTTCAAGAGGGGCCAGGCCAGGCTGAGGGATCCAACCGGTGCACGAATCCATGCACTGGGCCTCTAGTATAGTATAACTTAAATGAAGAACCTACATTTGTCCCAGAAGTGGGAATTTTCCAAGAGTGTGTTTTCCCAAATCTAAATAAATTATGGTATTTTCTTTGGAGTTAGGACTTTTTTGTTGTTGTTGTTTATCCTATATTTAGAATATTACTTTTTGCTTTTGAAATCCTCTGAACCAGTACCTAGGAGTTTAATGTGATCTGAGTGAATCCAGGAATGAAAATTAAAATTTTGGCAAATCTTGATAGTTGACCAGTAACTTTTTAAAACTTGAAATTTTCATATCTCTATTCAACTATTAAACCCTGATCTTAATGGTTGAAAAAAATATCCACTATTATCTCTATAATCTTTCCTTTTCAGTCATTCTATTACACTTGATGTTCATTTAAGTTAACATGTTGGGGAGGTAATGGCAATAAAAAAGGAAATACACAGATTTGTTCTCCTTTAGGAGCGGTAGTTAAAACAAGTGGGCACTAATTAGTTGTAGATGCCTAATAGTCGCTGAGATAAAAGATCCAAGAGGTGGGCGAGATGTGTTACCTCATATTCATATGGAGTACTTGTGACCCACATGACCATGGCAGAGGTGGGGTTAGCTGGACAGCTGCCCTTCTATCTAGTACTCTAACTTGTTCCACTACAACATCTTGTTTTCCTTCTTACCCCCAAATTTTATAAATTATTTTGCTAATTATGAAAAGTAGCACTTTAAAAATATTATTTTCATAAAATATTAATTATTCCAGAGTAAAGAGACAGAAGGAAAGATTTCCAAATGTTTTTTAAAGCTAATATACCCTGCATATCAAATAATCCTATATTGACAAAACAAGGAACTGATTTTACTTAGGGATACACATGATAAACTCGTAAGTGAAATGAATATCAAACATAACTTTATTAATGAGAAATAGTTATTGTTGGTACTTATTATCCTTACAATGCATGTTACCCTATTTGATCTCCACAAAAGCTCTATGAGCAGATATACCATTACTGTGTCCATTCTATGCATGAGTCAATTGGAATACACAGCTTGTAAATAGAGCCCAGATTTAGACTCCAATACTCTGACTTCCCAGTCTATATTTTTAATTACTGTTTATATAACAATGTAGTACTTTATGGGCTATGTATGAAAAAAATTTATTATGATGGGGGTTTATTATATTTAGTATTAATACGTCAAAAGAGGAAAACCACGTCAATAGCTTCTTGGATGTAAGAGGCACTTGATAAAATGGAATTTATTTTATCAACTGACTTAATTTGTTTTGGGGATTGCATTTTTATCATGCAATAAAAATGCTTCTTCCACCATATTTTACTATCTAAAATAGCTGGCTCATGCCTAATTCTACAATTCCTACAGAAAGGAGTAAAACAAGGATCCTTCGTTACCTCAGTCTGCATATAGCAGTGTAAAAGAGGAGAGTGAAACAAGGCACATCCTTGCTTCTTTATCAAGCCCCTGGATTTAATATGGCAAAAATGCTATAAACATTTAAAAGGCAAGCAAGCTGATACACTACATGTATCACATCCTATAAAATAAAAGGGTAATATGCAAATCAACTGAACAGCAGAACAACCAGTCGCTTTGACGTGCATTGACCACCGTGGGGCAGGCACTTAACGCAGGAGTTGCCCCCTGATAGTGCGCTCTCACAGAGAGAGCGTTGCTCAGCCAGAAGTCTGGCTCACAGCTGGCAAGTGCAGCAGTGGTGGCAGGAGCCTCTCCCACCTCCACAGCACTGCTAAGGATGTCTGACAGCTTAGGCTCAAGCGGGCCTAAGCCGTCAGTCGGACATACCCTGAAGGCTCCTGGACTGTGAGAGTGTGCAGGCCAGGCTGAGGAACCACCCTTTCCCCGAGTGTATGAATGTTGTGCACCAGGTTTCTTGTTTCTGATTCTATATAACATATAATAAAGAGGTGATATGCAAATTGACCCTCACACCCTTGCACAAGATGGCCACCCCCATGTGGTCAAAGATGACTGTCACAAGATGACTGGCCGAAGAGGGCAGTTGGGAGTGACAGGGCAGTTGAGGGTGACCGATCCGGCATGGGAGAACAGTTTGGGCGATGGGGCTAGCAGGGGAGGGCAATTGGGGGCAACCAGGTCAGCAGGAGAGGGCAGTTGGAGGCAACTGGGCTGGCAGGGGAGGGCAGTTGGGGGTGACCATGCTTGCAGGGGAGAGCAGTTGGGGTGATCAGGTCATCAGGGAGCAGTTAGGAGTCAATCGGGCTGGCAGGGGAGTAGTTAGGAGGTGATCAGGCTGGCAGGCAGAAGTGGTTAGGGGCAATCAGGCAGGCAGGCCCGTGGTTGGGAGCCAGCAGTCCCGGATTGTGAGAAGGATGTCTGACTGCCATTAGTCAGACATCCCCCGAGGGGTCCCAGATTGGAGAGTATGCAGGCTGGGCTGAGGGACACCTCCCCACAAGTGCAGGAATTTTGTGTACTGGACCTCTATTAATTTAATAAGTTACTTATGTTTAAGCAGTTAATTCTGAACATGCATGCATGTCCAAGTGTTTAGAAAACCACTATCTGCATCCTATGGGGCCTGACATGTTAAAAATTATGAGTTCAAAGACTGATGACATAATAGTTGCCCTAGAGGAGACATATGTCTAATGGAAGAGGGTCATAAGCATAATTTTCAGCAGACTCAAATCTGTCCATATGAATATAATTACTGAAATAGTATCATTTTAGCATCTTGTCTCTGTAGGCCAAAATTTCTAATTTTAGACTTTAAAAATTTATTTTCTAATTAGAAATAATTTGAAGAAGTAGATGCTGTCCATACATTTTTTTTAAAATGTAATTTTCTTGCTGATCTATTAGGAGTGCAGTGCTTTAAAATGCTATGTTAAAAGGGTAACTTTTGGATTAAAGGATAATTTATGTAATTTCAGATATAGCAGCAATAATAGTAATTCAGTGATACAGTCTTTTATCATTCAATTTACGAAAAACATGTTGCCTTAACATAATTTCATAACTTGAAATCCAGATAGAGAAATCTAATTAGTTGGGCTCTTAAACTATGAAGTCAAAGACAGGGTAGTCTGGAAGAGCATTTAAACGAATTAATGTCTCATGAAACAGGCATCTTTATAAGAATTCATGCATATTTGGGTCTTACATATTTTTATTTAGAGAGTATTAGCTCCACTTACACATGGATACTTATGTGGGGGATGGGCATATGCAAGAAAGTCTGGAGCTTGAAGTAGCAAATATGAAAATCCATTTTTATTCAGATTTCTTTTACCTTGTAGCCCCATATTTTGCTGATAACTGTTTAAAGTAGTTGCCACTCTCAAATGGTAAAACAAAATACCATTTTTTAGAAGCAAATAATTTGATAACTGATTATTTCATAATAAAAATTTGAATGGTACACAGTTCCTGTGCTACATAATTATGTAAATTTTCTCTGTCAGTTTGGAAATTTGTATTCATTAAGCAGGTATACTTAATATTTATACAGTTAAGGGCGTGTATCTTTACTATACATAAATGCTTTCCTAATAGATGAAGATATATAAGTTATGGAGCAAAATATTCAGCAACTTGATAAAAATGGGAGATATACAGGGTGTCCCAAAAAATGTATGCATATTTTGAATATTTATTATTAATAATTCCAGTGGGTTAAATCTGAAAAGTAGGAAACATAATTGAGGTTATCAGCTGTTAAAGTGTGAATACATTGTTTTGGGACACCCTATATCTCTTGCAAAAATAATGCATTTTTCTCTTCTGACCTTTTCCATCTAGTTCTCAAAAATGGAATGTAGAGTTAGTTGTGATTCTTATGACAAATTACCATTTCTCTTAAAGACAGATTTCTGAACTACATACAATTCTTGTTGAAAAAGATAATTCAGTGAATAAGATGCTGCTGGCTTCCAAAGAGAATATTCCTTCAGGCAGGACACATTATTTTCCCCTGGAAGGATCAGACACAAATTGGAGATAACTAATCTGGGACAGATTCTGAAGTCATTTGGGACTACTCTTTTGGTAACATTGTTCACTTAATTTGGTAAATGAATGATTTTTAGGTCTATTTAATTGTTTTATCTCTGTTTCAGAAAATGTTACAGGAAATGAGAGACTATGCCTGTTTCTTCTGGGGACCTGAGAAATTAATATGTTTCCTTGCTAGTAAAACATATACCCAGGTTTGTCTCTTTCACTTCTCTATTCTTTTAAAGTTCACTCCCAATATGTGGAATTCTACAGATTTCTAAATAACTTTTAAAATATGCTAGCCTTTGAATGTGTATACTTGCTCAAGCAGAGACATCTGAGCAGGGTGAAAATGAATTCTCATAGAACTAAATTGCCAAGCATATGTGATGGAACTGTAGGGAAAAAGAGCATAACTTTAATCTTCAAAGTCACTTAAAAGTCGCTCCACCATTATGCACGAGGCCTGACAATTGACATCTCTCATTTTGGCAGCATTCTTATGGCCCCCTATCAGCAACTGAACACATTCATCTCTGGGATAAATGATTAATGAACTGCCCATCATTTCCACTTCTTTCATAGCAAATGGCGGAGGCTTCAGTTGATCATATTGCAGCCATCATCATCATTACTGAAATTGATTCTGCCACTAGAAGGTTGTGTTAGGACAGTCTATTAGCATTTAAATAAAAGAATTAAGTTATGGCATTAAAAATAACACAATAATCTCCTCTGAGTCACTCCTGGTAAGGTTATGTTTTTTCTTGTTGACCAGCATCAGAAAGCCTTAAGTTGAAGAAGGAAGCATGGAAAGCATGGGAGTGAAGTTATCCTTGTTTTAACTACAACCTACTAAGATATTCAAACTCCCAGTCTTTTTATTAATCACTGTCATGTTAGCATGAAATGTAATTTTATGAATTTGTGCAACTTGCAAACAATGGTGAAAATGAAGTTGCCAAAGTATTGCCTTTAGTAAAAGGGTAGAGTTAGACATTTTTGAAAGGCCAGAATTAATCCTACTGGAGAGCAGTTAGATTCTAACTGTTAGAAGATCTAATTGGCAAATGATACCCAGATACATTGAAATAAAAGTTCTTATTCAGCAAGATGTGAGAGTGAGGTGATAACATCATCATTTACGTGTCTTGGTGATATGGGCTACATTTCTAAAGCAGATGGCAAAGAATGAGAGCCTACACAGGCCTACAAAAAAGTGGCAGATTATAATTTGTGAAGTGATATACCCGAGGAAAATGATGGCATTTAGAACGTCTGTTTCAGCATCTCTCCCTGCTCCTGGGACTCCATTCTGGGGGTTCTCAACATGACTGCACTTAAACTCCCTCCTCACCCGCTTTTGATTTCCAGTATGGCATGTTTTGTCCATCCCCCTTAAATTTTCTGTTAATGTTTCCTGGCTCAGCTCCCTCAGAATTTCCTGGGACCAGCTCTTTTTTTTTAATATATAATATATTTTATTGATTTTTCACAGAGAGGAAGGGAGAAGAAGGATAAAGAGCTAGAAACATCAACCAACTGCCTCTTACACACCCCCTACTGGGGATGTGCCCGCAACCAAGGCACACGCCCTTGACCGGAATCAAACCTGGGACCTTTCAGTCTGCAGACCGACACTCTATCCACTGAGCCAAACCGGTTTCAGCAAGGGACCAGCTCTTATCTACCTCTCTGAACTGAGACAGCCACCTGAGCTACATCATGCTGGTCACCGATTGTTTTCTTCAGAGCTGGCTGGTTATGTGATGAAATGGAGCCATTCTAGGTTTTTCTCTATCCAGCTGCTACTGCCCTGCATTTGGTTAAGATTCTTTCCAGATTCTAGTAGTTGTTAGTGATGGTATTGTGAATTTTCATCTTTTCCTGGTTTGTGTATATGTTAAGCTAGAAAAGGTTGTTTTTGAGGACTGCTACAGAGAACATTTTTACCCAACAATTACTGGAGTAGATGAGACCTGTATTTTGAAAAGTGGGCATAATATGGTTTATGGTAAGAGGAAACACTGCAAGGATATGAAACAAACAAAAACAAAACAAAACAAAATAAACACCACAGATGGGAAGCAAAAGCTCTACAAGTAGATCAATAACAAACTTTGTTTGTGTGCTAAAATTGTGAATTTGTGTGTTAAATTCTCCACTGGCAGGTAATTATTTTCAGTTATGAAATGAGCAAGTTAGATCAAGGTGTGCTTGTTCTGGTGGGATCACCTTACTTATCAATTACCCACTTTCCCTCAGAACCCTTTTCGCAGAGTATTCCAGCCAGCAGATACCAACTGGTCAACATTCACCTGTTTGCTGACCACTGACTTGGAAATGACCTTTGAAATATAATAGTTAACATCATGAATTGTTAGAACTGGAAGAAAGCTACAGGATCATTTAGGAGGTAGCTGTGGACTAAACTTGAATTAGATGTCAGGTTTCTTGACTGAAGTTTAGTGCTCTTCTGTTTCATTGACAGATAAACTGGACCAGATGAATTTTTCCTTGTTAGTACAATGTATTAAATAAGGATTTTCAATGATTTTTAAAGCTAGTGTTTTCTTATAAACATAAATCAGGGTCATGCTAAAAAATAAAATAAAATAAAAAGTTGACAAAGTGTATAAAATGCAAGTATTATAAATGCCCCATCCCTCTGCTTCATTAAATTCTCCCAACCAGCTCTATGATCTACTTCCCAAAATTCCAATCTTCACTTCCCACGGGAAACTGCCTTAAAGTTCATATGCATCTATCTGCCTCTCTTTCGGTATTTGCCTTTCTATTTTTGCATGGTTAAGGTCATACTATATAAATTCTCTTTGATTTTTTTCCCCTCACCTAAAATATGTATCTTGTAGTTCTCATTAGCCCATATATACCTAATGAAAAACAAAACAAACAAAAAAACGCTGAATGTTATGTGATTATGTATGTATATCCTCCCATTGATAGACATTTAGGGTATTTTTACCAACAATACTGCAGTGAGCATCTTTGCATGTACATCTTTGGGTACTTATGAGTAAGCCTATCTGTCAGATAAATTATAAAGGGGAAATTGTGGAGTTAAAAGTTGCAGTGAATTGTGGAGTTAAAAGTTGCAGTGAATTGTGGAGTTGCAGTGGTCCCCTCCTTATCTGCAGTTTTACTTTCTGTGGTTTCAGTTACCCACTGTCAAGCTGATGGCTCGAGATGATCCAGGATCATTCCAAGCACATAGTCCTCCTGCTGACATATCGTCAGCCAATAGTAGCCTAGCACTACATCTCAGAGCCTGGGTCTTTCACCTCACTTCGTCTCATCATGTAGCCTTTTACCATCTCTCATCACCCATCACAAGAGGAAGGGTGAGTACAGTACATTAAGATACTTGGAGAGCAAGAGAGACTACATTCACATAGCTTTTATCACAGTATATTGTGATAATTGTTTTATTTAATATTAGTTATTGGTAATCTCTTACTGTGCATAATTTATATGTTAAACTTTATCATAAAAATGTAAACTTTATCATGAAAATGTATCCTGAAGTAGTTTGAATTTGGTATGCTCTGGCCACTTTTTATTGACCCATATACACCTAAACCACTAAATCCATATACACCTAAACCACTCATTAGCCCAAACCACTAAAATGTGTGGATTGTCCTGGCCCAGTAGCTCATTTAGTTGGAGCATCACCCTGATACACCAAAGTTGTGGGTTTGATCCCGGTCTGGGCACACACAAGAAACAACCAATGAATGTATAAATAAGTGGAACAACAAAACAATGTTTGGCAATCTCTCTCTCAAATCAATAAATCAAAAAGTAAATAAATAAAATCTGTGGGTTAAAATAAACGGTAATAATTTCATCTGTGTGTTAAATCCAGCTAAATAGAAATTACCAATTTTCAGGTTGTAATATATTACATATAATTGTAGCATATTGACAATTATAGATATAGTATATACACGTGTAATATCCTATATAATAAAGATGTAACATGCAAATGGTCCTTATGCTATGAAGCGTAATGACCAACCACATAATGACTGGATCACGGATCAACAGGAGAGTGGGGCAGTGAGCCTCAAGCAGGAGGTGGAGAGCTACAGGAGGGGGCAGAGCAGCAAGCTGTGAGGGAGGCGAGGGCTGGAGGGAGATACAGAAGGGTTAGGCAGCCGGTGAAGAGCTACCGGAGGGCGGCAGTGAGCTACTGGTACGCGGATTCGTGTGCAGGGCTACTAGTATTATACATAATATTGTATAAATATGTACCTACTTGTTATACAATATATTGTGCAATGTATATTGTAATATATCCAAGGCCTATATGCATAAAACTTATTTGGTTGGGTGCATTCTTAAGTATTATGTAAATTAATAAATTCCTATCTTAGTAACAGTTTTCATAGCCTATAAACACTTAAATATTTGCACCTAAAATTTCCCTTCAGTGCTTTAGAAGTTTTCACCAGTAAGTTTTTTCTTTCTATGAAATAAGTTTTTTTACTTTAGCATACATCCCTTTTTCATTTTGAAGTCTGTAATCTTCATTATATAACCTGCAGGCTATGTATGAGTGAGCTAATCCACTCTCCCCTCTGCTGGAAGAGGGAATGTTTTTCCTGTGCCACCATGGAATTTGCTTTGCAACAATTATTGCTATTTGTAACCAGATCTTGTGATCACAAGCCACGTGAAGCTGTATTTAGAATCTGTTGAGAACATAGAAGGCAGTATAACTGTTTCTAATTGACATTGACTTAATGATTTTAATTCATAAAAAATTTTAAAGTTCAAGTACATCAAATCATTCATATCTGACATATATTTTAGATAATTCCCTGTATTCTGTTGCTGCAAATGGCTGTCTTTATGCATCATATTACCCAACCCCCTGCAGTTTCCTAACCTCATTTCCAATGAGATAATTTATCAGATGACTTATCTGTAGATATTATTTTTAAATTGTTAGAAACCAAATGTCATGTACTCCAGACTGTTTAGGGAAACAGATCGGGAAGCATATGGTGCCTTATAGTAATCCTTTCCAGCTTTGATTAAAGTATTATCAAATACATTACATAGATGTATATGTAACAACTATCTTTTACCAATTATTGTAGGTGACTTTACAAATATTTTTTGGCATATTCTTCCTTTAAGCAAGTGCTGAAAGAACGAACTTGAGTTATAGATTAAACAGTGAAGCATTATTTTTGTGTAGGTTATCTTTGGTATAGTTTTTGAGCCCAATGTACTGATAATTTTCTTCCCTGAATTGTTTAAAATATATTCTTCAATTTTCACCTCATATATTATAGATCCAGCTTGTAAAATAGAATAAAAAGGAAGAAAAGCAACATGAAAAGACCATGTTTCATTCATCTTGAATGTTATTTGGAAGTTTTTCTTAAGAAGGGATAAAGCAGGCAAATACTAGTGCCAATTTTAGTGGACTAATGTTCCTGTGACAATGTCAGTGATCAATTGACTGTACCATTCTATCTCCACTGGTAACTCACGTTTACATTAGGAAAAGTCACATTTTATGAATTTATGATGAGAAAACAGGAAAAGGATAAAAGCCTTTGTAGCTGTCTTAAATTATTATTATTATTATTATATTTTTG
This sequence comes from Pipistrellus kuhlii, assembly GCF_014108245.1. NCBI lineage: Eukaryota > Metazoa > Chordata > Mammalia > Chiroptera > Vespertilionidae > Pipistrellus > Pipistrellus kuhlii. The sequence continues at coordinate 35,008,786 of NW_023425405.1, read as the reverse complement.
GAAATAAGTGGGGTAGAAATAAATATAGCTCATCCTCAATTATTTACATGACTTAATCATAACTACTGAGAGTGAAGGAAATTGTTGAGTGGGTCAATTCTAGGTCAATAGGTTCCAAAAGAAAAAGAAGTGTACAAATATCCCTGGTTTGGAAGCAATGATTTCTAACTCCTTGCTCCTCCTTTGGTCTACAGTATGTTCATCTGGAAAACATTTAGTCATTTTTGAGGAGATTCCAAAATGACATAGCCCCTGGTCCACAGTCTGCCTCTCATAAAAGGTCAAATACATGACCAACTAAGGGCATACCATTTCTGAGCCATATGGAAGAAATAATTGACTAAATGGGGTCCTGATCACTTAAAAGAATAGATGCATCTCTTAAAAAGAAATGTATTCTCTCTCGAAGCCTAATGTTTACCTTCTCAAAAGCTAAAGAAAAAATTTAAGTTTAAGTGAAATGTGACAGTTTCTGATTTTCTATAGGGTAATGCTACATTTATTGATGCAGTATGGCTTTAAATAATTGAATATGAAGTGGAGTTGAATCAATGTTAACATCTAAAAAACATTTATTTTAAAATACATATCTATAGTAAAATAATATTAAATTATCTAGCTTTTTATTTAGTGATTATAAAAAGAATTTAGTGATTTTTAAAAGAATTTCTTCTTGCTCATTATCTTTAAAGATTCAGGTGACATGATATTAAGATCTTTCAATGAAACCATTCATTTAAACCTACTATCTATAATAATAAAAGCATAACATACTATTTAGTCCAGACAGTCGAATAACCTTCCGGACATCCTTCTGGATGACCTTCTGGACGAAGCCAGGGTTGTGAGAGCCCAGGCAAGCCGCTAAGGCTGTGAGGTCCAAGCCCCTTGCACAAATTCTGTTCATCAGGCCTCTAGTTATTAAATAAATGTTATTACCTTAATACAATATTTTATGGTGGGAGATTCTTAATGGCCAAAATAATTGACTTAACTTTCCTTGGATATAGTTCAAATGCCTGTGAAAAATAGTCTTTTAAAAAGAGTAGTTAATTAAGTCTCAATGTCATCTATGACATTACCCATAACTATTATAAAGCTCATATATTTTTCTTTCTCCCAACTTATACTATTTTTTTGAGAACTGTTTCAAAGTTTCATCATGAATAGCACATTATATAGAATCCACAGAGATTGTTGTTCTTTACCTGCTCACCTACAAAAATAATCATGTTGAAAGCTTTTTTTTTATATTAAAAACCCACTACTTTTAATCAAAATCTCTAAGGATTTTGAGTAGCTAATGAGGAAATGCTACAGAATATCATGCTCTGCTGTTGACATTCTGTGATATGTAAAGAAGAAACAATGGCATGCTAAGAACAAATTTCATCCTCACTGTCAAGATGAAGATATTACACTATAAATTGTTCATAGTCTACACCTCTGGTCTTAATTAGCCAGCTCAAAACCCTATGCTGTAGGTCAAATGAGGTCATGAAGAACATAAGTGGCTTACCTCAAACCAACATCACAATTAGAAAGTAACTTAAAACATATGCTTTATTAGTATTCTAGATTTAACATTACCTTTATAGGGAGAATAACTTATGGTACCAGGATTATTATTTTCCTTTTAGTAACAGAACATAATAAAATTCCATGTGAATTAAATAAGGAAGAGAACCAAATTGAAGTTTCACTAAATAGAGCTTCCAGAATTTGGTTGTTTTCTTCAAGGTGGTTTTCTTCAAAACTTTGGACTAATTAAATGTTAAATAAATCTGAGTTGAGACATCAGATTTATTTAGAGACTATGCTAAACTGCCATAGATTGAGATTTAATAGAGGGCAGGGATTTTGTTTATATGCATCTCAAAAATTAGCCTAGGACCTGACACAAAATGTTTGTTGAGTATCTTAATGAATGTTAACACCTTAAAAGACAATCTTAAAGTTTGATAAATTTAGTAATAATACTAGTTTATCACTCAATTAACTTAACCAATGAAGAGATGCTTTCAGAGTTATTTTAATGTTGTCTTTACCAGATGAAAGTAAAAATTATTATTTGAAGAACATCTCTAAAATTACTACTGAAGACAACCATTTGTAGTTCATCATCTGTCACATTAGATTCTGTGTGATACTGCTTTTAGGATATAGTATTAGGGGAAGGTTTGATTGTCCTAATGAATTTAAGGCTATTAAAATACTGTGGCCTATCCTTGTTCCTTCTTTCTCCTAGCTTCCCAGGAACACGCGGAGCTAAATTTAATGTCTTATTATATTTCCTATTGTTTTTGTCAGTTGTCACTTTTTTTCATTTACTTTTTCATTTTCATAGCCTAATCCTTTTTATAAATGTGATAGATTTTATGAATGTCAGTGTTTTATCCTCAGTCCTTATTTCCAGTGATTCTTTCAGCTTTCAGCATTATTGGCTATTCTTTGAAACTCTCCTTCCTTGCTTTTCATGATATACTTTGTCAACAAGTAACTATTAAATGCTTATTAGATATCAGGTGCCATTGAGTTTCTCCTGACTCAGTCACTCTCCCACTGCTGTTCCTTAAGTGTGCAGCCTCCCTTTTCATTCCCCAGTTCTATAGTTTTCTCACTCTGTGTGCTGTCCCTAGATTTAGAAATACAATTCCTCCCTTGAAATGCTTGGGGCTAGATCTGCTTCAGAATTCAGAATTTTTGGATTTTAGAAAGGTCATAGATTTACCATATGTTATGTAATAGCCTTCCCTGAAGAGCCCTACTCTCTAATCAAATACATTATTTCTTCAGTGAAGCATGAGCATTTACAGTAATATAAAGACTGTAAGTAGCCCCATTACATTCTTAGTCAGGTTTTGTTGCCAAATGAGTTTTGTCCCAAATTTGGGAAAAAGCTTTTTGGTTTCAAATCATTTTAGGCTTTTGAAAGAGAGGACTTGGTAGATCTTAAAATATTTTAGGCACAGTATCTCTCAAATCTCTATCTGGCCCTATATTTCCAATGCCTTTTGCACAACTTTACTAAAGGGCCTGTCAGCTACATAAATTTGTATTGAAGTGAATTTATTGCCTCCTCACAAATTCACTTCATCCTTGGTTCTTAGTCTAAGCTCCTACTATCAATCACTGTGTCCTATGGAATCCAATATAATTTACTCTGAACTCCTTGCCTCTTATCCTTTGCCACTTCACATATTATGGTTCACTTTCATTCCCTCTCCTCTCTGCCTTGATTGGATAGATTTTTAACTATAAATTCTTTATAAGGACCTCTCCTTACTGGAGACTAATGAAAGAACTGTTTAAATCAATTAGGGAACATTTTGCACCCATTAAAAAGAATGACATGGCTCCATATCAATTGCCAAAACATATTAAAGGATTAATACATGCTACTGAACAGTATATTGAGATGCAATAGACCGTTTATCTACGTAGAGAAAGTTCTGGAAAGCACATCTATAGCAGTGTCCCTGGGAGGACATTAGGAACTTTACTTTCTAACTTTTCTAGTGTTTAAACAAAAGCTGAAAAAAGGTTATCAGTAAGTTAAGTGTGATAAGGTATAAAGGAATGTAACATTAAGTACCTAATACTGCTTGCCTAAGTTAAGGAAAGATTAGATGATGTTTTCCTTTGGGCACAGAAATAGACATTCTAGTTTGAGCAAATAGCAAGTTCAATAGCACCCAGATCCTAATGGGTCTATGGTGGGTTCCAGGAATGGCAACTGGTGCTGGAGGGTAGTTTCAAGGGAGTAGAATTTGAGACCGAGGTGGGCATAGTCAGATTGCAAAGTGCCTCAAGTATTAATTAGAAATATAGACCTGACCTGGTCAGTGGAGACTATTTGGAGGTTTATTAGCTTTTTTTTTTTTTTTTTTTTTAATATATTTTATTGATTTTTTACAGAGAGGAGAGAGGGATAGAGAGCTAGAAACGTTGATGAGAGAACCATCGACCAGCTGCCTCTTGCACACCCCCTCCCGGGGATGTGCTCGCAACCAATGTACATACATGCCCTTGACCGGAATCGAACCTGTGACCTTTCAGTCCGCAAACGGACGCTCTACCACTGAGCCAAACTGGTTTTGGCGGTTTATTAGCTTTTTTAAAATATATTTTTCATTGAAGCAATTTTAGATTTACAGAAAAGTTGCCAAGATAGTTCAGAGATCTTGTATAACCCCTCACCTTTTGTCTCCCTTCACGTTATCTTACATTACCATGGTGCCTTTGTCAAAACTAAGAAACCAACACTGGTATATTATCATTAACCAAACTCCAGACTATTCAATGTTCTTTTTCTGTTCCAGGAGCCTATCCAGGATCCCACATCATACTTCGTTGTCATGTTTCCTGTCTTTTCTATGTGAGTTTCTGTTTTCGTGACCTCAAGTTTTGGGAGGTAGTGATCAGTTTGTAGAATGTCTCTCAATTTGTGTTTGTCTATGTTTTCTCATGATTTGAATGGTATTGAGGGTTTTTGAAAAAAAAAATGGTAAAGTGCCTTTATCACATCCTATTAGAGGGCACATGATGTCCATGTCATCATTGATGTTCACCATGATCACTTTATTAAGATAGTACTGGCCAGGTTCCTCCATTGTAAGCTTCCCAGAAGTTTCCCTCTTCTAATACTTGTCTGGTTATTTATTTTAATGTTTTTGATTTTTAAAAAGGAAGAGGGAGACAAATACATTGATGAGAAACATTGGTCAGCTGCTTCCTGCATGTCCCCTACTAGGATTGAGCCCACAACCTGGGCATGTGCAAAAGACTATATATATTGTATTTATGTGAAATGTCCAGAATAGGCAAATCTATAGTGATGTGTTAGGCGTGTGTATGGGGGGTGGAGGAACTGGGCTATAATAGGTAAATGGTATAAGGTTTTCTTTTGGGGATGATGAAAATGTTATGAAATTGTTGGTGATGATAATATAACTCTGTGAATATACTAAAAGCCACTGAATTATATACTTGAAATATGTGAACTGTATGTGAGTTCTATCTTAATAAAATTCTTATTAGAAAGCCAAGGAACACAGGGCAGCTATCCTCATTCAAATTACACTCTTTCAAGCTAAAGTGACTGACCATACAGCTATTAAATTCTAAGTTTGTGCTTGAATATCTGGCTAAAAAAAAATAACATGACCAATAGTATCATTTAACTTTTTATTAATAAAACAGAAAACTAAAGTCAGACAACTGCTTTGTTTTTGCATCTGATTTGACCATATGCCAGATAAGTGACACTTTATGAGGAGGTAGGAGAGAACTATAAATATACCAGTTCCATTAAAAATGGCATACTGGAATATTTAATAAAGTTAGGTAAATGAAATGAAAAAGAGAACAAATTAAATACTAAAAATAACAAAAAAATCTATCCCTCAAATACCAGGGATCTCCTTTAATAGTCTTCAATGCAGCTCATTTGCAATTGAGATCAATCATATTGCTTAACCCCCAAAGGAAAAAACTGAGGGAACTCATGGATAATTTTCACGGCTTCATTGTAAAGTCCAAGATCTGAAAAAAAACATTTTAGCAAACATTTAATCTACAGTGGAAAGTTGTAATATCAATTATTTCTAAACATTTCTACCTCTTTCTCTTTTACCTCCCCTTTAAAGGTCAACTTATTTTCCCGATCCATCTTCTAAAACTGAGATATGGACTGTCATCTTTATTTAACTAACTGTGGCTCCAAAAAATGAAAGACATGGGACAGGAGATCATCCATGGTATTGTAGTGCTTTAAATATTGTACATTACTTGATGGCTTTAATCCATATATTAAAACAAAACAAAAAAGATTAACATTATTTTTGTTTGGCTTAAAAATTATTTCCATAAATATTAAACTTTACTGAGTTTCTTACAAATACACACACTACTTAGAAGCAGGCAAAATGTCTACGAATTTTTGATATCAGAAAATTCTATAGAAACTGAAAATGTAGCAGGACTGAAACTAAAGAATAAAATTTGTTTTTCTCCTAAATGAAACTAAATGCTTTATTTACCAAAAGGATGGATATCTTCTTTAAACTGGACATAAGATGAGCACATAATGGTTGCCTTGGCTGTTACTCTTCCAACTACTTCCACAATTCCAGAGATTTCTTCATCAAGCTAGCACAAATAACAAAATACCAACTTCATGTTATCACATTTTCAGTTGATAATGAACTCGGAAAATTGTTATATCTTTCAGTTTATGTAACAAAATAATTAAAAATTTACCAATGCTAAAACTGAAGTGCAACCTGTTAAAAAATGTTTGAGTACTTGCTGTCAGCATGTTACAAATCCTATTAACCTTTAGCTATAGTTCCAGGTCCAAAGGTATTAAATTGAAGACAAAATCACTTAAAGATACTTAGACTGTCCAGCATTTTTACAAGGAGCGATTTGTTCAAAAAGATCAATGAAAGGAACCTCCTATAATCTTGCACAGTATATTCTGTATACATTAACCAAACAGCATATGCATACATCTTAATAAAAGACAAAAATATATATATAAAATGGAAAAACAAATTAAGTGACAACTGAAAATATATGTAAACAAAAATAGAAAACAGTATTTAAAAAAGTATCACCTTCATGTTTTCTTAAGGAAGAAAAATGATTTAAACAAGATTTACCTTACATGATTTTATGGTCTTTCAAAAGACATGAGAATTGTCACCTAGTATTTAAGGGATGTATTAAAAAAAAAAAATCACAGAGTCCAAATAATCATTGGTTAGACATGTAAATGGGAAATAGAATGTAATACAAGGACAAAAATGACTTTTACAGCCAGGGAAGTTTTACAACCTGATCCTTTATACATCCACTCCAAGAACCATAAATATCAGCAACAAACCAAAACAAGATGTAGAATTAACTCTGATATGCATAGAATTAATACTTAAACGTACAGGCTCCATCAACTCAATGGTTGCACTTTTCCCTTCTCCATCTGAAAGAATAAACATTTTTCCAGTGGGATGAATCTGAAAAAGAAATATACAATGAAAAATCTCACATAAACAAAACCTTTAAAATCTAATTAAAATAAAAAACTCACACATCTAGGGGAAATAATGAACAACATAAACTGATGAACAAAAACAGAATGGGAGACAGGGAAGCATGGATCAGACTCTCAAACCTCAGAGGGATGGTAGGGGAGGGTGGGAGGAAGGGGGAGAGATCAACCAAAGGACTTGTATGCATGCATATAAGCCTAACCAGTGGTCACAGACAACAGGGGGGTGGGGGCATATGTGGGGAGGGGTTTGGGGTGAGAATGGGGGCTGAGGACAATTATGTGATACCATAATCAATAATAAAAAAATTAATTTGACAAAAGATGGGTAGGTTGACCCAAACTTTTGTGATACATATGTGCAAAGCAATCGCTTTTGAAGTTTATTAGGTTCAAATTATAATCTTGTGTTGCTGTATCCATTCAAACGACCCAATTATGTTTCAATTTCCAGATTAACACCTTTTTTTAGTACAAATATGTCCTGTATTTTTATTTGCTATATCACTCAACCCTATGCTAAAAACTAAAGAGAATCCACACTATCTAAAAATGAACTCTGTCGGGACCCATGGTTTAAATGGTACATATTCCATGGAGGGTATGTTTTAAAAATCAGGCATGATTTAGTAAAGAGAATCAGTTGTTCTAATCTTGTGAGACAGCTGTAAAGTGTGCAGTCAGATCTGTTTTGAGTGCTAGCTCTGCTACTTGATGTGGTCTTGAGCAATTTTTGTTTGTTTGAATCTTTTTAATTATTTTCTTTTAATCTTTGTTTAAAGTATTACATAGGTTCTCTTTTCCCCTCCATTAGCCCCTTCCAGCCCCACCCACCCCACTTCCAGGCCCTTACCATCGCATTATCTGTGTCCACAGGTAATGCACACATGCATACAAGTTCACTGGTTGGTCTACACTACCAAATTTCATAACAACACCAATTTCAAAAAGAGGTTGTGTGGCTGATATTACTTAGCCTTTATATAATATCCGTTTTTCTTTCAGCTTTCTAACCTGGTTCACCGATTCTGAGACTCTGAGCCTGTTTCTCAACCAGAAGGACGAAGGGGCTGCACTCTTAACACTGGGGTAAGGTAACAGACAGCTGTGGGATCTGGAAGGGACAGTCGAGGAATGTTTTATCGAGAAGTGATTTCAAGGAAAAACAAGGTCTGAGAAGGAGAATTGCAGAAGAGAAGAAAGTCAGAAAATCAGACTAGCCGTCGAGTCTGGCTAAACTAAACTACCAAGAAAGTAGATGTGGGAGTCAAGTCTACAATTTCTTTTATACGTAAACACAAACAGAACCAGGGTGGGGGCGCTAGAGCTTAGAATGGAGCGCACACACAAACGTTGCTATTCCGCGCCATAAAAGAGGCGCCAAAATGGGGCTGCAATAGCTACAAAGCGTGCAAAAATAAAGCAACGGGGCACGCCGTGAGGCTGAGGCTTTCTTTCTGCCCTCCTCCACCCTCCGTGGCCTTTCCTAACTCTACGTCCCCCACCACCCAGGCAGTCAAGGGTCCCTTCCGCTCCCGCCACCCAACCCCCACCACGGACTACAACCGGGGAGGCCGGGCGGCGAGCGCGCACACCTTTTCCAGCCTCCCTACGAAGCAGACGGGCCGGTCGATGGACTGAGCTAGCATGCTGGCGTTGATACGCGACTTGGGCAGTTCCATCACCTCCACCATCATCGTGGACGGCGACCGACGGCCGGCGGGAAACCTACGGCGGAGTGGAAACAGCGGCTCGCGGGCGTCTGTGGGGCGGGCTTCCCTGGCACCAATCGGCGGAGACCGCCACTCTCGCTCCACCAATCAAATGCGCGGAAATCTCGGTGGGGGCTCACTGTCTCCACCAAAGGGAAAGCGAAAGGAGGGACGCGAACGGAAGTGGGGCGGGATCTGCTGCCTAGTGACGCGCGGCGTCCCGGAAGTGGCCCGGTCCACGTGGGAGAGGGCGGCGGGGGCGGGGCTTGAGTGGGGCGGGGCCTGAGGCTCCCTCCGCTGATCTCCAGCCTCCCCGAGGCCACTTGACCCCGGAAGCAGGGTGCGGGGCTCCGGCGCGGCGGGACCCTGCGGTGCGAGCCTCAGGTACCTCTTCTGGCGGGAGGCCCCGCCGCCTCCCTCTTTCCCCTTCTTCTCTCCACTGACAGGTGAGGAGAGGGAGGCGGAGTCGCTGCTGTCCCCGGCTGTTCGCATTTCCCTCGCCCTCCCCTGCCAGGTTCTGCGTGGGGAGGGCGGGATTCTTGCGTGTGGACACCTAGGGATAAGGCTGTTTTTGATGCCCTCCCTCCTAGAGGTGGGAAGTGGGGTCGATGGAGGGATCTCCATCGCCTGTGCCAGGCCGCCTGACGCGGGAGGCGGAGGGCTGGGTGTTTACTTCCCAGGCTGCGTCACTTTCCCTGTCAGTTTCCCCACCTGTGGACAGAGAGGCTGTCAGTTTCCCCGCCTGTAGGGAGAGAGGCTGTCAGTTTCCCCGCCTGTAGGGAGAGAGGCTGTCAGTTTCCCCGCCTGTAGGGAGAGAGGCTGTCAGTTTCCCCGCGTGTAGGGAGAGGCTGTCAGTTTCCCCACCTGTAGGGAGAGAGGCGGATCTGATGGCCGCCAAGACCCGTTCAGGTGCCCACGATCAGGCCACACTGCGGAGGTGCAGGTTCTCTCCCCTCCGTGTGAGCAAAGTGTTGGAGCATCTGGGAGGGGGTCCATAGCGGGGAGGACCTCTGGACCAGGATAGGGGCCGAATTTACATTGCTGCTAGGTTCTGACCAGTAATTTCCTGATCCGTAATTTCCCCATCCGCAAAATGAGGGGGTAGGTAATTTACTGTTTGACAAAGTAAATTGCAACTGTTGTCCCTATGGTTCACGGACCTTTTAACTCCTCTGCAATCCCCCCCACCGCCCCCAACTACCCAGGACTCTGGAGGGGAGAGATCTGGAGATGTGGAGGATAACCTGTTTCAAGCAGATCTCACTGGCTCATGTGGCTATTGATTTTCATGTTTTTGTTTTGTTTTGTTTTCTGTGTGTGTGTGTGTGTGTGTGTGTGTGTGTGTGCGCGCGCGCGCGCGCTTGCGGATTGGTACCTGACTTGCCAGGAATATTCCAGAATAAGTGCTCATAAAAATACCTGCCAACAGGGCTGCAGAAATTGGAAAACACTTTTTATTGGATTACTATTTTTGGGGAACTTAGTCACATGAATTTGCCTAAGACACCTTATTTGATATCTTTCAAATTCAGGGACCTATCTGGAGCCTTAAGCAACTAAGGTCCTTTTGAGACTTCACTGCAGCAATTTAAAATGGAAATCTAATGTACCATAATTAAAGGATAGCCTACCTCAGTGTTTACTTAGCAGCACATATATTTGTCTTTGGTGTTGCTATCACTAAAACAAATATACCGTCAAACCTCAGAGGGAAAGTAGGGGAAGGGAGAGGTAAGGGGAAGAGGTCAACCAAAGGACTTGTATGCATGCATATAAGCCTAACCAGTGGTCACTGACAACTGCGGGGAGGGGGCATATGTAGAGAGGGGTTTAGGTGAGAATGGGGGGGATGAGGGCAAATATGTGTTACCTTAATCAATAAAGAAATTTAAGAAATAAAAAAAAACAAATTTAAACAATTTCTGTAATTGATGCAGCATGTATGTCAATTGGTCTGTAAAAAAGTTGTGATTCTATTGGTGCAAATCAATAGTCTATTTTATACTTTTTCTGAAGACTTAATGTCTTTTGCACCTTAGTATCGCTTTAGAAAACAAGTCATTGCATTATATAGGGTAAGACACGCATGAATATATTCTTTAATAGCAAGCCTTAAAGTACCAGATGCTAATATCATTATTTTATTACAGTTAAAAGACCACTCTTACCTTCCAACAGCATTCTAAAAAGCAAACAAAATATGGAAACAAGCAGGAAGATAATTTAAAACAGCATTTTAGATATATTTTCAGTCACTTAAAATGTATTAGGTAATAATACATTATATAGAGGAATGTAAATATGGCCAGTATGTATTCAATATATTTAAAATGTATTAGGTAATAATACATCCTATAGAGAAATGTAAATATGGCCAGTATGTATTCAAATTCAAATATGGCCAGTATGTATTCATTTAATATCCAGAGAGATTAAATGAACTCATTCAGCTTAAAAAATGGACCTTTCCCAATTAGTAGTTTGTACTTCCTCAGTTAAGTCCTCCTTACCAGCCAGAAAGCAACACTGTCTGGAAAACACTAAGCTTTTCTTTATATTTTTATTTACACAAGCAGACATTCCTAGATGGAATGTTGTTTAGTTTTTGTCAATTCTGACCTTTATAAAATTAGAATCATACCATATATATTTTCTGAATTATTTCTTTTACTTGCTTTTGAGATTAATCCATGTTGACACATGTAGGTGGAGTTCATTCTTTTAATTTTTTGCTGTATTGACTGACTTTTGATTATTTGAAATTCATTTCTACTGTGTATAGGGCTTCTGTGAATATTTTGATATATATTTGTTGGTGCACTTGTGCAAAAGTATATCAGTAGAATTGTTGGAACATAGGGTGTGCATCTTTAGCTTTACTAAAACTTTACTAAAACCAAAATTTTCCCCAAGAAGTGGTACTAGTTTATTCTCTTATCAGGAGTTCTATTTGATCCACATTTTTTTGTTTGTTTGTTTGTTTGCTTTTTTTTGGCAATGAGATGGTTTCATGTTGTGGTCCTAATTGGCCTTTTCTGATTACTAATGTTCTACAGCTTTCCAAATATTTATTGGCTATTTGTGTTTACCTTTTTGTTTTGTTTTGAGGATTTTTCTTATTGATTTTTGAGAGCTTTTGTATTAGTGTGGATAGTAATGTTGCATTTATTAGTTTAGGCCTTTCAATTTTTTTCATTCTTTCTGTCTTTCTTTCCTTTTCCCCCCTTTCAATGGAAAGAACTCCTACTTTTAATATAGTTAAAATGTTTTTCCCTGAAGTTTAAAATAGTTGAAAAGGCAATTCAAAAAATCTAATTTAAAAATCATTTCTTAGAACAAGCTCTATATTTTTTAAAAATTTGAAATAGTTTTATTTTTCATATTCAAAACTACTCCATCATTTAGAATTGAGTTTTCATGTATGTTGTCAGATATCCAATTTCTTTGTTTTGTTTTTATTTCAATTGTCCCAGCATCATTTTTGACTATGACCTTTGCCATTGACCTTTGATGTCACCTTAAGTTTACATATGTGTGTGGGTCTGTTCCTGGGCTCTCAGTTCTGTTCCATTCATCTGTTTTTCTGTCCCTGCACTATTACTCACGCTCTTCAACACTGTGGCCTTGTAACTTTGATGTCTTGAAGGAAAGTTCTTTTACCTTGATCTGCTCTTCATGAATGTGTAGTTATTCTTGGCTCTCTGATACTTCATATATAATTTAGCATGTCAGGTTCCGTAGGAAACTGTGTTGGGATCGGATCACAATTGCATTTGAATCCTTGGATTGACTTCAGAAATAACATCATAATGACAACTCTTACTATTCTTGTGTTATTTTGGTCCTTTTAAAATCTTTCCAAATAGTTTCTTAATTTTCTATATAAAGGTTTTGACTTTTAGATTAGATTTATTCCTAGGTAACTTGTTGCTATTATAAATGCTTTTTAAAACAGATTTTTATTGATTTCAGAGAGGAAGGGAGAGGGAGAGAGAGATAGAAACATCAATGATGAGAATCATTGATTAGCTGCCTCCTGCACACCCCCTACTGGAAATTGAACTTGCAACCGGGCATGTACCCTTGACCAGAATCAAACTCAGGATCCTTCAGTCTGCAGGCCAATGCTCTATCCACTGAGCCAATAAATGAGGGGCACCAATAAATGGTATTTTTTTTAAATTAAAGATTGTTAACTGATTGTTGCTGATATATAGAATGCATTTGACTTTTTTCTGGCCATTCTGCTAAAGTCATTTCTTGTAATTTTTCTATAAGATAAATTTTCTATTCATATGTGAATAATTTGTTTCTTAACAGTTCTCACACATTTTATTTTTCTTGCTTTTCCCCAGGTTAGAATTTCCAGTACCATTTTGAATAGAAATGGTGTTTTAGTTCAGGTGGGATTTGACTGCATAAGTAAAAGTGTCTTAAATATATAAAGGCTGCTCTGGCTGTGTAGGTCAGTTGATTACAGCATTGTCCCAATATGCCAATGTTATGGGTTCTATCCCTGATCAAGGCACATATAAGAAGCGAAGCAACTAATGAATGCATAAATAAGTGGAAAATAATCCCTTTCTCCCTCTCCCTCTCCCCCTCCCCCTCCCCCTCCCTCTCTCTCTTCCTCTCCCTCTCTGGTTCCATCTTTAAGATCACCTCATAGGCTAGGATAGATGCAGTGGCATCACATCAACCATTTACTTCCCATTCCAGACAGCAAAGTAGTCAGATAAAATGGTGTGCGTTCATGGGACTCAGCTCCCTTTAAGGGGCCTTCCTGGAAGTTCTTTACAACTTGGAGTTCTAATTATTAGGTTAAGGGCTTTCCATCCCCTGTTTGATAAGAATTTTAATTGAGTGATTAAGATATTTGATACAATTTTTTGCCTTAATTGAGATTATTAAAATGAATAAATTTTCCACTATTGAACCATGCTTATATTTCTGAAAGAAACACAACTTAGTTTTGATATATTCTTTTATTATACTAGATGCCTGGTGCACAAAATACGTGCAACGGGGTGTGTGTGTGGGGTTGTCCCTCAGTCCAGCCTGCACCCTCTCTAATCTGGGAAACTTCTCACAATCCAGGACTGCTGGCTACCAACTGCTGGCCTGCCTGACTGCCTGATTGCCCCTAATTGCTTCTGCCTGCCAGCCTGATCACCAGCTAATCACACCCCTGCCAGCCTGATTGCCCCTAACTGCCCTCCCTTGCCGACTTGGTCAATACTAACATTCCTGCCTGCAGGCCTGGTTGTTCACAACTGCTCTCCCCTGCTGTCATGGTCACCCTTAACTGCCCTCCCTTGCCATTGTGGTCGCCCCTAACTGCCTCCCCTGCTGGCCCGATTACCCTAACTGCCCTCCCCTGCAGGCCTGGTCATCCCTAACTGCCCTCCTCTGCTGGGCTGGCCACCCCCAACTGTTATCCTCTGCAGGCCTGGTCCCCCCAACTGCCCTCCCCTGCTGGCCTGTCCCTCCCATCTGCCCTCCCCTATAGGCCTGGTCCCCCCAACTGCCCTCCCCTGCTGGCCTGGTCACCTCCAGCTGCTCTCCCCTGCAGGACTGGTCACCCCTAACTGCCCTCCCCTGCTGACCTGGTCCTTCCCAACTGTCATCCTCTGCAGGCCTAGACCCCCCACAACTGCCCTCCCTTGCAGGCCTGGTGCCCCCCAACTGCCCCCCCCCCTTGCAGGCCGGGTACCCCCCAACTGCCCTCCCTTGCAGGACTATTCCCTCTCCACTGCTATCTTGTGGTGGCCATCTTATGTCCACCTGGGGGCAGCCATCTTTGACCACATGGGGGCGGTCATCTTGTGAGTTGGTGTGATGGTCAATTTTCATATTACTCTTTTATTAGATAGGATATTGGGTTTGATATTGTTTTGTTTAGGATTTTTGCATCATAAAAATTCGTGAGGGAGATTAGCCTATAATTTTCTTCTTTCCTGTATAGTCCTTGTCAGATTCTGGTATTATTAGGTTGTACTAGTCTCATGACATGAGTTGTGGAGTCTTTCCTTTGTTCTCTTGGATTCTGTGTAAAATTGAATTGATCTGCTTGTCAACTGTTTGGTAGAACTCACCTGTAAAACATTCTACGTCTATTATACATTTTATTGTGTTTTGCTTTATTGCCCTTCACAGTTGTTGCATTTTTTCATAAACTGAAGGCAAGACCATTCACCAGCAAAAAGCTTATGACTCACTGTATTGTGATACTTGCTTTACTGCAGTGGTCTGGAACCGAAACGCAGTATCTTGAGCTATGCCTTGGTTCCCTCAACCTACTGCTTCAGGCATGTCCCACAGTTTTCATAAGTAGATGTTCATCATCCTTAAATTGTAAATATTTTCTAGTTTCCAACCTATTTCTTCTTTGACTCATGGATTTTATTTCAAAATGAATAGGTTTTATTTATTGAAGTTATTTGTTTTACTAATTTCTAATGTAGTTGCATTATCTTTCAAAGTATATGTGACTTGCTTTAAGGCTTATCAAGTACCTGGACAATTTTGTTAAATATTTCATGTGTGCTTGGAAAAAAATGCATTTTTCAATTGTTGGATCAAGCTTGTAAATTGCATTGTTCAACTATTCCTATGTTATTACCTTTTGTCTGATTAATATCTCAATTGTGATAATTGTGCTAAGTATCCAACAGATGGTAGCAATTGGCAGTTTTCCCTTGAATTTCTGATGACTTGTACTATGTATTTTTGAAGATTTGTTATTCGGTTCATACAAGATTAGGATTGTGAAGTAAATGGTCAAATGAAGTAGTGAGTATCTCAGATCATGCTTTTTGGCTTTATGTAAATTTTCTTTTAGTTTCTCACCAGCTTTCTTTTGGTTAGAATTTGTTTGTTGTATTATTTTCCATCATGTACTTCACCTAAGGGCGTGGATTGCTCATTGCCTCATCTCTTAGGTGTTTATCAGGGCTGACTGGGCAGGTCTAACTCAAGGGAGGAACAGACACTCTTTTAACCAAGAGGCTTCCATTATAACAGAATTGCTCAAATGCATGGAGGCTGGGTTCCTCTCTAAGGGAGCACTAGAGTTTGGTGGATGATGAGTGTTTTGTACTTCTCTACGTGTTATATTTCCTCAATGAACCTTATTTGACATTTATACTATGTGGTATTTGTGTCTGTATTGGCCTTATGACTTCCAGCTTCTCTGTGTCTGTAAATTTTAGGTGTGTCTCCTGTAAATATTGCCTGCAGCTGAAGATTTAACATTTCTATATTTTGTCCATTTACATTGATTGTTGTTACTGATATTTTTTTTGCATCATTTCTATAGTCATTTCGTGCTTTCTGTGTTCTGCTTTAAAAATTTTTCTCCTTTCTTGGGATAATCTAATTTGCCATCTCTAGTCACTTGTCCATGTGCCATCTAAACAGCTATGGCGTGGAAGGAGATTTGAGGAGGATTGGGTACAAACATGGCTACTGAGAGTTTACTCTGTTGAAAAGATGCCCAAGGGGGTTGCAGTAACCCATAATGGGGATTGTGGTCAGCTGAACTCAAGTACTAGTGGCAGTAGGAATAGAGAAAAGCCAAAAGTTTCATGAGCTATCATGAGCTGCAGGCTTAGTGTTGGGTGTACAGGGAGAGGGTGAAATTAAGGTAACATGGTTTTGTTTCTGGCAGCTGTTCGGACCATCATGCTTTGAGGTGGAGAGTAGAGTAGTTCTGGGAAGATGACTCAGGGGTGAACATTGAGTCAGTGTAGCACAGAGTGAAGAACATAGACTCAGAGCAAACAGCCTAGTTGAAATCCTGATCCTTTCACTTAAGTGATTTCTGGACAAATTATTCATCCTTTTATAGTTGCAATATTTGTATTAACATGGGAGGTGAAGCTTCATACCATTGTTAAGCGTGAAAGAAAATTGTGTTTGTATAGCATTGGGCACAGTGCCTTGGTACATTGAGTACTTTAGTAATAAACTATAAATTATAACTGCTACTAGCATGGCCAGATTGTCCTTAAGCATCTGTTGGACATGTTCATGATGATGAACAGTAAGATAGTGAAGGGTGAGGGAAACCGTGTTTCCCCAGAAAGAAGGAAGTGTGTGGGCTTGTCTGAGAGCAGAGATCCTGAATCCATCTGGGTTTTATGCTGTTCTGCTCAGCAGCTCAGATGTAAGAGATTGTGGTTTTACACAACTATCTCAATATTACCAAGGTGTTTTCTCTACTTACCAACAGTTTATTTTGGAAAATAATCATCAGAGAGATAGCCTTCTTAATCTTTGGTTCCATAATTTCCCTTCTATATGCTGATCTTTTTCCCCCCCTTCTTTTTAATTTTATTTATTTATTGATTATGGTATCACATAATTGTCCTCATCCCCCTATTCCCATCCCAAACCCCTCCCCACATATGCCCCCACCCTCTTGTTGTCCATGGCCACTGGTTAGGCTTATACGCATGCACACAAGTCCTTTGGTTGATCTCTCCCTCTTACCCCCACCCTCCCCTACCTTCCCTCTGAGGTTTGAGAGTCTGATCTCTACTTCTCTCTCTCTGGGTCTGTTTTTGTTCATTAGTTTATGTTGCTCATTATTTCCCCTAGATGTGTGAGATCATGTGATCCAAGAACTTTATGTTGACCTTATTCTGCTAATCTCGTATTGAAGGAGACTGGGTGGGTGAGATTACCTTAGTCTCCCTCTCTGAATTCATTGCATGCAGCTGTTTGTTCCGTGTCCAAAGACGGATGTACACGTTCCTCAGCTTGTTCAGCTCCCACTGGCTACTGGCACTCATTATATGTGGGTGTACTTGGCTGAGAGTCTGAGCATAATGGACACCTCCTTCCTGGCTCAGCTCATGGAGCTTTTTCTGTCTGGGCCCCTGTTTTACAGTCTTCTTGGGCAGGTACAAACCACTGACCTTTGAATGGAGGTGGATGACCTCCCGAGGGAGGGGTCAGGATAAGGGAGGGAATCTAGTTCTGCCAGACTTTAGATAGAAAGAGTTTTCAGGCAGCCAATTTTTCCCCAGGAGGGTACAACTTCTGTATTTTAGAATTAAGTTTAGGCAATGGGAATGGACGGAATACTTTCTCCATCTTTTTGTTCACTCTCCAGTTTTAGTTTGCTTGTTTACTCACTTATTCCTGCATTCCTTGGAGAGAAGTAGCAGCATGTGGCAGCGTACAGTTAGGAACTCTTGGTCAGTTGTACTTTTTGGCCTATCCCTGTTGATTGTGCTGTTCGTGGAAATTTGACTCAGACTTTGGCACGTGGTTGAGGGAGCTATTGCCAACTGTTGTCTTGTGTTATCTTTATGTACACTTTGATGAAAAAATTGGGAGGAGGCAAAACAGCCAGCTTTCTTGTTTACTCAGGAGTCTAAGTTTTCAGGCAAATAGCAATGCTTGACTAGACTTGTTAGCCTTTTGCATGGCTGGTGCTAGTGTTACACAGGACTCAGTACCATACTTTATGGGACTGGCTTTGAGAGATGTAATAGAGAAGCAGGCCAAAGAGGCAGCAAGAAGAGTGGATATTCCCTTGAATTTAGACAAAATGTCTTGTCTGGTTTTGTTTCTGTGGGGCCTACCATGGCGCCTGGCCAGTATTTGCCCTTCAGAATTTTTTTTGGGGGGGGGGTGCGGAGGTGGGGGGTAGGAAGTAAAGACTTGATACTGCAGTTATATTGTATTGAAATTCAAATGATGCAGATTTCTAGTAGACAGTTTTGGGGATGAGACTTTTTGGAAGCTGAATACAAGGGTCCCTGTTGTGTGTTAAATGCATGTAAGTGAGCAAATAGAGCAATTGAAAGACCAACGCTAAATAATGTTTTATTTTTATTTTTATTCATTCTAGGTTTTTCCTGTGCAATAGAGAGTGTAAAGAGGTGTGGCCTTACATCGGATGACTTCCTTCTCTCTTAGGACATTATTTAAATGTGTTTATTCACCTAAGATATTTGTTTTATGTGAAGAGATGTGTTTTGTTAGCGTTGTCTGAAGTCTTTTTTAGTATGTTGTGTTTTTGTTTTGTTTTTTTTTCCATTTCAGAGTTGCAATATTGAATGCAGTGGGTAGAAATTAGTGTTGTATAAGTAGGTTCAGTGTTATTTAAGCCAAAGCCAAAATGTGTTATTTTTTTTGTATTAGAATTATGTCTGTAACTTTATTAAAACATAAAAATATGTCATATCATTGTATCATTAATTTAGAAGAGTCGGGACAACACTAAAGTCTTTAAATTATATTTTTGAGACCCAAATGGTATAAATTACAAGTACAGTTTATTTATAAGCTCCAGAAAGCAACAACAACTGTATCTTCTAAATGTCTACATCTCCCCACACTATTTAGAAAAAAATAATCCATGGTGCTCACATGTACTGCATTAAAGAGAGGGAAATTGTTGTTGTTTTGTTTTTTTAAATAAAACCTCTTGAAATTAAGATGTCTTTGACTAAAGTGTATCATATACTAGGTGATCACGCCCATCCACAGAGAAGTAAGTTACAACAAAGAATGATCTGGACCAAAATACTAAGAATAAAGAGATGGAGAAACCTGGGTCTAATGTACTGGGAGACCCCTCCCCCCTTCCCCCAAATTAGTAGAATCAGAGGAGACTTTATTATACTGTTCTATTTTTCTTTTTTTGAATAAGGGACAGTAGAGGGAAAAGGTAGTCATTTTTTACCACTGCCAGGCTACCATTTTTATTCTGAAAGTATTAGGGTAATTAAAAGGAAAACAAACAAAAATCCCCAAATCCAACAACAAAAGTATACAAACTTCCCTGTTGATTCTCATAGAGACTTTGGAGGTCATATTTATTTACAAAATAATGGAGGGAGGTCAATTTCTATGAGGTTGGTTTTACCTTAGTGAGACCATTCGATGATGGGACTAGGGTCTGAGAAGAATGAAGGTTTTGTTCTAAAATTTTCTTGGGCCAACTTGTGGCTGTTCAAGATGCCTTTATCATGTGCTTGGAAAGTAATTCTGCTAGAGAAAATTCCAGAAAGTGTAATGCTCCCAGGATAGCAGGATTTTATTATTCTAGTGATAGCTAATGATTGCAGAGAGTTTCTGGTGGTGGGTGTCTTACAGGAGTGATCAGTAGCTGGCTGTTGAGATGATCAAATGAATCCTGTGCTGCTCTCCATGGCAACAAGGCCATGTTAAAATCATCCCTTGTGATAAACTGGCAGCCCGTCCACCCCCAGTACTCTTTTAACCTAGATTTCTGGTATTTTGTTTAAGAATTTTATGTTTGAATCCTACATGTCCCATTTCTGAAAAGCTTTTCTGCATTTAATATAATACGAAATACAATAGGAGAGGATTTAAACTATAAGTAAGGATCAAGGAAAAAACTATAGAATCAAGGGGAAAAAACCACACACCCAGCTTAGCCCCTGTTAAAATCTACACTGTGAAGTTCCAGGGAGCTCCTTTGCCTTCTTCCAGAATCCTCCCTTGCCCAATGCTTTATAATCATGCACTTGTAGCTCCAGACCTATGACTTTCTGAGTAGTTTAGATGGTCTGTTTTGGCTAAAAGTAATACGTGTTTAATTTCTGAATTTGCTGAAAGCAACTATGCAGTCATATTAGGAAAGTGAGTTTTATTAGATCACGTCAATTCAAATTATTAATGACTTGTTATATATGCGCATGATGTTACTTTTCCAGTTAGGTGACCAGTGAACAGTTAGGAGTGTTAAATTAGTGGACAGGCTTTCTTAAAAATGAGGCTGTCACCACCACCTTGTATTCATCTGGATATGTTAGAAAAGCTGCAGGAGTGTTCTGGAGGCATCTCTGAGCTACTCCAGGCCAGTAGAAATGGAAGTAAGAGTACAGGGAGAAAGAGAGCAATGTAAAATTTTCTGCTGTCATAAAAGGATTTGTTCATCTTTTTTTTTTTTTAAATGGTTGATGGTGTGTATAAAAACATTATAGTGTTTATAATTCATTGGATAAATGTAAAAGAATGATATCTTGGTTTTATTACAACATATAAATATTTATAGCATTCTAGAAATTACATCCTTTATAACTTGAATGGAAAGTTTTAGATGACTTAAAAAAGTACAAGGGGGAACATGTTTTTCTTAAAATTTCTTTATTGATTAAGGTATTACATATTTGTCCTGATCCCCCCATTCCCATTCTAAACCCCTCCCCACACATGCCCCCCGCCCCCCGTTGTCCGTGACCACTGGTTAGGCTTATATGCATGCATACACATCCTTTGGTTGATCTCTCCCTCTTACCCCCATCCTCCCCTACCTTCCCTCTGAGGTTTGACAGTCTGATCAATGCTTCCAGATCTCCAAGTCTGTTTTTGTTCATCAGTTTATTATTTCCCCTAGATGAATGATCCTAGAAATACACTTAAAAGAACCAAAAATGAAGACAAGCAATATGGTTATGCTGAGGCAAATGAATCAGTCTGTAGTGAGTTTCTTTCTGGGCCAACAGTTCTTTTGAGTCCTAATTTCAATGTCAAACAGTTCCTATGTGTACATGTCAGCAATGATATTTCATTTCTGGATGGTGGTGGACAAATGGTGGTGATGCAGGTCCGACCCTCTCTGGTTTGGTTCTGGGCAACCTGCAGCGACATACAGCTGCTGACTGCTAGTATGGCAAGGCGTTGTCAGCATCTTCCATTTCTGGACTGTTGGGGGGCGTGTTTTCAAAACATTTTTAGGGGATATGTGAGCACCACAGTATGATTAGCTGTTTTGAAATATTTTTTGCTGGCAACCCAAGTTAAGAACTACATTTCAATGACCTTGTCCTTGTATCCAAAAGCAAATGTTCATAGCCCATTATCATATGTGCTTCTCACTCATAATATTTATGCTTCTGCTTCCTTTTCTCCTTCCTATTTCATTCTATTAATAAATCTGGCCATGGCTCAGTAGATTGAGTTTATATCCTCTAAAGTGTTTGGACCTGGAGTTTGAAAAACTTCTATGGATCCAAGGTTCAGTTCTTTGTTTATGTTATTCTTTGAGTGGGTTGTTGCCATTTTTTGCCTTTTTGTGTGTGTGTGTGTGTGTGTGTCTGAGCATAAATCAGAAAGGCAGAAATAAACTTATGTTAATACTTTTATTTCATTAATTGTCTTTCAAAAGTTCTGTGGAGCTTATATGTAACATCAGTTTACATGACTTTTCTTGCTCCCCTTTTCCTTATCCTCCCAAATATTACATCAATATTACAAAACTTCACAAAGAAAAATACTGAGATGGGGTGGAAAGACAGAGGGAGAATCTTTGGGCTCCTAATTGGTAGTCTGAAGTTAATAGATCCATTTTTAAACAGGATAAAATCACACCTTTCATACAAATATTAAAACCCGTCAAAGACGTTACTCATGCCATAGCTGATTTGGCTCAGTAGATAGAACGTCAGCCTGTGGACTGAAGGTTCCCAGGTTCCATTCCAGTCAAGGGTACATGCCCAGGTTGCAGGGTCAATCCCCAGTAGGGGGCGTGCAGGAGGCAGTCGATCCATGATTCTCTTATCATTGATGTTTCTTTCTCTCCCTCTCACTTCCTCTCTGAAATCAAAAATATATTAAAAAAAAGACTTTACTCATTAATTAAGGAGAGAATTAGTAAGATATAATGGGTTCAAATGAGAACTCAAAAGTATCATTCAAAGTATTATTTATAGAAGAATGAGGGGATGTCGGTTTTATAAGTGGATGCAAAACTGGTCACTGTCCTCAGGACAGAAATGAATGCAGTCTTCCAGATGCACTTCTGTAGTCAGGGCTTATTTACATGGCTGCCAATTTCATACACTTTACCTCCAATAGAGTTACTGCATAACCTAGTCAAAGAAAACTATCAATAGATAGATGAGCTAGCCAGAATATCCACTAAATGGCCTACGTCACAATTGTTTCTTATTGTGATTAGATTTACATTTTTAAACACTTTTATTGGTCTAAAATTTTATCACCTGAAGGCTAAATACAGTTTGAAAGGGATTTAGGCATTATGCAGACTATTTTTAAACATTTCGAATTTTTTTCTATCCTTTGAAAACCAGATTTTTCAAAATTGTATATTTCCAGTTGTCTTGAAAAATCAAACTTGGTAATACTGTGCCCACATTCCTTTATGAAACTGGTTGGTGCTGCCAATGGTGCCTAGCTCAGCCAGGCAAGAGTATTGTTGTTGCTAGATCTGTGATCGGCTTGTGAGCCAAATGCAGCTCCTTGGCCCCTTGAGTGTGGCTCTTCCACAAAATACCATGGCCTAGGCGAGTCTATTTTGAAGAAGTGGCATTAGAAGAAGTTTAAGTTTAAAAAATTTGGCTCTCAAAAGAAATTTCAATCGTTGTACTGTTGATATTTGGCCCTGTTGACTGAGTTTGCCTACCATTGGACTAGGCTGTCACTCTCCTTCACTCCTTGTCACATAGAAGGCTGGTTTTCAAAACCATTATACTTGGCTGTCACACCAGGACTAAAATGTTAACTATATTGTTTCACATTTCAAAGCAGAAACAACTGACCTCTTCAGTAGAATCCAGAAGTGGTAAATTCAAAAGCCAGACTACACAATAATAGTAAACAACAAGTCCTATATTCCACTCTGGATATTTAATATTCCCTTGATATTTTTAGTTCTTTCAATAATTTATCTGTACCTTCTTTTTGCAGTCTCATTTTCTATTGCTTGTCTACATGCCTCTATTGAGGTCACTCCCAAAGAACACATCATGTTATTGTTCACAGTGATCCTTTTTGTAGGAAAGGCCTCTTCTTCATTTATTATGGTGCCCAAACCATCAGGTGAAGTTAAACTCAAGGCTACTTATTTGTGAAGTCTACCAGGGCTCCTCTAATTCTCATTGATTCTTCTGGAGTGCTTTATACTTGTAATGTCTCAAGATTAAAACTACCGAAAGCATGGGCCACCTCCTTTTTTGGTACCTCTCAGAATAAATTAGTAAACTTGTCTAAATTTGTATTATTGTTACATAATGGTGCAATTCATAACCCACCGTACAGAAGAAGCGGAGGAAGCTGAAAACATTGTTCAAGATTTTAATTTTGTAGCAGCATGAAATATACATATTTATTGGATTTGGGCACAAATGTGAAGAGAAAGTTGTGTGTGTACATATATTATTCTTGTCCATTGATCTGCTATCTATTGATCGCACGTAAAATTTCAGTTTATGTGATGTATTTACATTATTTAGTAGTCAGTTGAAATTGAAAGAAGATAAGCACGTTGAAAAAAGTTCTTTTAAAATCCTTTAATCCTTTTGTCATGGGAAATATTTCTTAAAAGGTAAGCCTTATAATAATAGGACAAAATAAATCTATTACTTGCCTTACTCTCTTTCCCTTCAGGGCAATAGGATCTGCCTGCCTAGCAGTCAGCTAGCCCTCTATGTGCCTGTGTCTACCATGAAAACAGTGAAGACACTGTTCTTTTATTTCCAAGTTTTGTGTGAATCCTTAGAGAAAAGCATTTTTAAATACAAAGACTGTATCTGTAACACATATGAAGGGGGTTAATAGGTTTGAGACAGTTTTAGGAATAATTGTGAACTATGACATTTATATAACATCTAGAATATTGTGCTAATATATTTCAAAAAATAGCTTTATTGAGGTATACTCAACGTACAGTATATTGCGCATATTGAAAATGTTCAATTTGACAAGTTTTGACATATGTTTATACCCCTGAAACCATCACCACAATCAAGATAAAGAATGTATCCCTCACCCTCCCAAGTTTCCTTGTGCCCCTTTGTGATCCCTGCCGACGCCTCCGTATTCCCCAGGCAACCACTGATCTGCTTTCTGTCCTTAAACGTTAGTTTTCATTTTGTAGAAGTTCATACAAATGGAATCATGCAGTATAAACTCTCTTTAGTCTGGCTTCTTTCACTCAGCTTAGTTTTGTTGATATTCATGCATGTTGTAGCCTATCTTAGGACTTCATTCTTTCTTCTTGCTGAATAGTATTGTGGATGTGCCACAGTTTGTTTATCCATTTATCTGTTGCACATTTGGCTTGTTTCCCGTTTTTACAAAGGAAAGCTGTATAACATTGTGTACAATTGTGGACATATGCCTTCATTTTTCTTAAGTAAATACCTAGAAGGAGAAGGTCTGGGTCATATGGTAGGTGTACATTTATGTTTTTAAGAAACTACTAAACTGTTGATGGGAGTAATTGTACTATATCACACACCCACCACAGTGCACAAGAGTTCCAGTTGCTCCACATTTTTGCCAACACTGGGCATGGTAAGCTTTTTAATTTAATTAATTAATTAATTTATTAAAAAATATATTTTATTGATTTTTTACAGAGGGGAGGAGAGAGGGAATAGAGAGCTAGAAACGTTGATGAGAGAAAAACATCGACCAGCTGCCTCTTGCACACCCCCTACTGGGGATGTGCCCGCAACCAATGTACATGCCCTTGACCGGAATCAAACCTGGGACCTTTCAGTCCGAACACCAACGCTCTACCACTGAGCCAAACCAGTTTCGGCTATTTTTTATTTTTTATTTTAAATATATTTTATTGATTTTTTACAGAGAGGAAGAGAGGGGAATAGAAAGGTAGAAACATCGATGAGAGAGAAACATTGATCAGCTGCTTCCTGCATACCCCTCACTGGGGATGTGCCCGCAACCAAGATACATGCCCTTGACCAGAATCGAACCCAGGACCTTTCAGTCTGCAGGCCGATTCTCTATCCACTGAGCCAAACCCGTTTCAGCAAGCCTTTTCAATTTTAAATATTTTATGGGTGTGTAATGGTAACTCATTGAGGTTTTAATTTGCATTTGCCTATTGACTGATGATGTTGAGGATTCTTTCTTTTTTTTTTTTTTTTTTTGCCACTCACATGTCTTCTTTGGTGAAATGTCTATTCATATCTTCTGCCCAGTATTTATTAATTTGTTTTTTCATTATTGAGTTTAACAGTTCTTTATGTTTTCATATACACACATCTTTACCTATTTTATACACAGACATCATCTATCAGATTTGTGACTTGCATGTGTTTTTTTCCCCAGCCTGTCTGTGGCTTGGGCAGGTGAATTCTTTATCTCTCATGTCAAGGCAGCTCCAGGATTCTCATGTTTGAGAATTAGGAGGTATTTTTCTAAATCTCCTAGCTCAGCCAGGCAAGAGTGTTGTTGCTAGATCCATGGTTGGCAAACAGCGGCTTGCGAGCCACAAGCAGCTCTTTGGCCCCTTGAGTGTGGCTCTTCCACAAAATACCATGGCCTGGGTGAATCTATTTTGAAGAAGTGGCATTAGAAGAAGTTTGTTTAAAAAATTTGGCTCTCAAAAGAAATTTCAATTGTCATACTGTTGATATTTTGCTCTGTTGACTAATGAGTTTGCTGACCACTGTGCTAGATGATAATGTTGTATTTGTCAGAATACATTTTGGTACTTTTTTTCTCTTTCTAAATATAGAATTTTCTCACTGTAGACAATTTAAAAAATGCTGATAATTATGAGCAAGGAAACAAGACGAGAATACGCTTGAGAACTCCAAGCAAAAGAAGCCCAAATGTCAAGGTCACGTACATCAGAACACAAGGGCTGGGGCTTACCATTCACTAGGCCTGGGGCAGCAGGACTGTTACAGGCGGCCTCCACTTTGGGGATGAGGCTCCAAAAGGACTCTGCCTTTTGCTGAGGAGTGCTGCAGGTGTGGAAGGCGGGGTTGCAGTATGTCCACCCTAAATATAAGTTGAGTGGTGCATTTGCAGTGCTCCATCCGTGTCTGGCCTAAACGCTTAATAAATGTTTCTAAAATACAAAGTAGGTGAAGATTGTGGAAGTCACAAACGTCTTCAGAACATAGAGCTGAACAAGGCTGGGAGGGTAGGAATTAATAGAGATAAAACATGAAATTAATCCAATGTTTTTTGACTAATATTGGGGAATATATTAAAGTCTAACACAAATGTCCTACAGTTGAAAGGCTCCTTCTCTCTGGTGCTTTATTGATGAAAAGCATCCGGTTTGGGTGCCAAAAGGACTTGGTGTAAGATTCTAACACGGCTATTTGCTAACCACTTGAACTTGGACCAGCATGTCACCTACTTCAATTCTTGCACATTGTGAGTAATTACAGAGATCTTACATAAGCCAGAGTGTGCAAAGCACTTTGACACGTTGTGGGGTTTGCAGTTACTTCCCTTTGCCTTCCTACTCTCCAGCCTTTAGCAGGGTGATCAAACCTGGCTGCTGGAGTGGGCACCTACCCATGTGCTTTCCCCCTGTGAGAAGGAGCTCCCCGATGGGATATCTTAGCATGGTAATTGCCAGCCCAGGATAAATGTTTCTTACACTGTACGTGTTTTTCAGTGACATATAAAAATGTCAAGGCATAAAAATAATTTGATTATAGATTTTAGGGTCTCAGACCTAGTCTTTTCATGCATGGAACAATTCCTGTAGACTGACTTGAGACTCCTCTCATTAATGTCAGCATCAGTATTGATCACATAAGGGAATCTCAAGATTTGTATTGGAAAATGGACCATGGAAAACCATCTTGAAGTGGGCCATTGTAGAAGAAGGAGTTAAGAGGATGGTCAGTTTGGCAGGATACTAGGTGCGAGGATGGCTGGTATGGTTGTAATCATTTTAGAGCTGTTTCCAATGGCTTTTTGTAGGAAACCGATTTTTGTTGCATTCTGAGTTCTCGTTACTGTCTCTGCTACCTTTCTCTTATTCCTGACCTGTTTTCTCCATGCTTGGGAATTTCTTGATTCTTGGAGTCTAAATTATCCATCCTCTAACTTTGTCTGGAATTTTATGATGCTCTAAAGGGGTGGAATATAACATGATGCATTACCATACTTTCAAGTCATACTTTCAACAGACTGCTGCAGCTGGTAGATTGTTTCAGGTCATGAAAAACTTAAATGCTTCACTTAGTTACCCAAGTTATAAATTCTGTGCAATATACCTGCATTAAAAAGAGATTCTGGCACTACAGCTGAGTTTGGTCTGGCTTTCCTAACAGTATATCTATAATCGGGTGGCCTGAGAATGACATACCAGAACTATGTAGTGTTTTCCATGTTGGTTCCGGGTCTGTTTTGTGGCCAGGAATTAAAATATATTGAGAATTTGAGTCCTTTCTGTTCAAAGACTTTTCTTTATACAATAGAACAGGAACTGATTTTTAAAGGGCATCTCCTCCTCTGTGTCACAAAGCTCCTTGTTATAACAGTCTAATGACACGTGATAGGGTGAACTAAGCAAGCTGCATGGTCACACCTACCTCAGGAGGGCAGACAACTGCAGTCCTGATCTGTCTCTATAAGGCAAAGAGCCAGTGAACATCCCTCATAATTCTGGGGTTCTCTTTTGTGGCTGCCATGTACTCTGCTCTCTCTTCCTGCTGCAGGCTAAGTGTCACCCCTTCCCAAGGTCCGTAACCCAAATCGCCCCATTCAGGCATAGCATCCTGCTCCAGGTCCAGTATTTCTTCACCAGGTCCAGAAGTGGCACTTCTTGGTCTGGAGACTTCATGAACTAAAAAGACCAGGGTTCTGCCCCTCATGTCCCCTCCCACCTTGTGGAACTGGGAAAGATGACTCCCATTTAGAAAGAGGAGGGATGGGAAATACAGTGTCCCCAAGTGTACTCACACACTTTAATAAAGGCAGCCTTTATTAAAATACATTGCATTTTCAAAACTGAGCTATCAGTGTTAAAGTGTGTATGGATATATTTTGCGGGGACACTCTGTATATAGCAGTCCCAGAGTGGCAGCAATTCTGGAATCCCACTGAGCAGGCATTTTGGGGGACCCCACCTTGGTTTGGAGAATGTTCATTAATTACGCCCAGATTCTGCTTCCTGGAGGAGCCCTCCATCCCCAGTCTGTTGTTCTCCATGGCCATTGGCTCCTCCCTCTGAGAGTTTCTTCCTTTTCTGGTAACTTCTTGGCTATCCTGAGGTCGGCACGGGAGAATAGGCCTTCCTTGGGGGCAGCTTCCTCGGTCTGTAGGGTCGTGGTCCTCTTTCAATCCAGGCAGCTGGTCATTTTGGCATCACAACCCTCAAACATGTCACTCACTTCTTTTCTGATTTTAGTCAGCCTCATGTATCAGTAGCCAGACCTACAATTGTGGTTAGATAGAACTTAGATTTTCTCTGTTTCTCATCTTTTTTACCTCTCCACATACCTCCTCCTCCTTTACCTAGTTGAGGGTATTTTTTCTCCACCAGCTTTTCCTTGGAGACCCACCACCTTTATCTTTTTCCTGAACCAGGCTTCCCAAGTGAAGGAATGTACTGAGAACCACAGTAATCCGCACAGGCGCTTTCATGTCCAGTGGCCGCACCCTTGATTTGATCCTTAGCCCAAGTTGAGTTTTAATCAGCTTTTGTCCCTTAAAAGGCCTTCTTCCTTTTATTTTTAACCGTTTGGGGTTGAGATGTTACTTGCCTCTCCTATTCTGTTAAGCCTGAACTTGAACTCTATTTTCTTATATTCCTGTTATAAGTCACCAATTCTTTTTTGATATAATTTTTTTCTTGCATGGGTTTCTCTGATCTTACTCAGTTATGTTTTATTTTTTATTTTTTATTCGATTTCTTGTCTTTTCCTTTTGCTTTTTCATCTAATCCTGTTTTCCACCAGTCTCGCAGGGGCCATGTCCCCTGTGCTCTGTTGAGGGTGCCAAACCATTTCCAGACTTTTCTTTTGGATCCATCACTATATCCAGGCAGAAATCTTTGAGGATTTCAGATGCTGTTCCTTCCCTCTACTGGGACATTTTCTTTTTTCACATGGTTTGTGCTTTTTTATCCTCCATTTTTTATCCCTTTAAAAAGTGAAAGGGATAAAATGTGTTTTCTAACAGTAAATGGGTTCCTTTATCATCCAATTGGATCTGCAGCCCAGGGCGGGTTGATCTGCACAAACCCCAGCTCAAGTCTCAGTTTCTAGAAGGCTTTTTCTGAGATCAAATCTTTCCTAACCCTCTCTGCTTGATCTTCTGGTGTGGGTGGAAAATATGGAAACAAAAATGTGGAGCATTTGCTGCCACCAGGATTATTCCTTTCTTATCTGTTACACAGCTTTGTTTATAGGGGCTGGCCTCCAGGGTACTGTGTTCTCACAAATTCCCTTAAACTTCCTTCCCAGTTGTTTTCTAGGAATTGTTGGCCTTTTTGAATGTGCAAAGATGGGAAGTTGAAGAGGAGGTGTGTGTGGTTTGGGGGTAGCACATAATAATCTCTCCAACACAAAGATCTGCCCTGATGGGAATTTGAAGTTGGCTTCAGAGGTACAGTGGCTACAGCTCTTGACGGTCTGAATCAGATAACCAACTGGAGGGGTGTTTGACATGCCTTCTTTTTCCACAGGCTGCCTCAGTTCTATGAGCCTCAAGCTAGTTATGACATGACAGGTTCTTTTGGTTCGTTCTATTGTTCCTTTCCTCAATCAAGTGTATGATTGATGTTTATGTTCAGTGAGATCCTTCCATGTTGTGGTGCTCTCTGTTGATTTTAGTTTTCCCTGGAGTGATTTCTTGGATTATTTCCTGCACCTTCAAAAACTGAGAGAAGTTTACAGGATTCACTTGAGCCTGGAAGTCCATGCACCTTAATTTTCGGCTTTGTCTTCTGACACCTGGATAGGAAGGCTCATGCTTTCAAGTCTGATAATAGAACTCCTAAAAAGTAGTTATTGGGATATCTCTACATTTGGCTTGCTACGAGAGTGGGTAGGAGTTTTACAGTTTCCTTTGAGTTGGACATTATATAGTGTTTCTGTTTCAGACCCAGGCCGCAGTGATGTTTCACTTCTTCAGGAAGCCCGTGGAACCGAAAAAGCCCTCAGTGTCAGACACGGAAGCAGATGGCTTTGTCCTTTTAGGTGAGTTTCCGTTAAGAAATGAAATCACAACTACATAAATTATTTTTCCTTTTTAAAAAATTACTTGAATATTATAGGATTGATTTTTAAAAATTATTTCCTAGTAATTCGAGAATTAATTTATATTAAATCTATAAAGTTCATTAATCACTTAGAATGCTGTCATCAAGTTATACTCTTCTTATTTATTGCTTTGGTTGTGTCCTGCAAATCAAATTTATAAAATTATCATTTTTTTTATATGCTAGACAACCTCTTTAGTTGTGAAAAACCAAAATTCTTAAAGATTCCTTGATAATTTCAAGTTCTGATTTATTAGTAGCAAGCCTTGCTTCTTAAATTAGCATTTTAAATTACATTAGGCATCTGAAATAGAAATATTTGCTGAAGGCAATACACTTCTCAATCAAATATTAATTAGTTTTCCTAAATATTTAAACCTAGTTTCTCTCCTATTATAGAATTATTACTATTACTTGTTAGGATTTAAGTGATTTTAGAAAATATTTCTTTCAACCAGATGCTATCCTTTTCCCATGGGGAATTCTGTAAAAAACACACAAACCTTGCCGAAACCGGTTTGGCTCAGTAGATAGAGTGTCGGCCTGCTGACTGAAGGGTCCCAGGTTTGATTTCGGTCAGGGGCATGTACATTGGTTGCAGGCACATCCCCAATGGGGGGTGTGCAAGAGGCAGCTGATTGATGATTCTTTCTCATGGATGTTTCTAACTCTCTATCCCTCTCTCTTCCTCTCTGTAAAAAATCAATAAAATATATTAAAAACAAACAAACAAAAACAACAACAACAAAAATAAAAGCACACAAACCCTTTCTTCATGTCATGGCGTCTTTCCCCGAGGAGGAGATGTGGATTCTGGTGAGGTGTCCCCTGGAGGCACACAGCCTCTCCCACCTTGGACCCCCTCCCACCAGATCTGGGCTGCTCTCTGAGATGATTTGCATGAACTCAAGAGGGGGTTTACTCTCTGGGATATTCCTCAGGTGTCTTCCCTTCCAGAGTCTGGTTTCCTACCTTTCCCTTCATCCTGGCCCAGTCCGACTAGGGTCCCTGGGCATCGGCAGGAGACAAGGGCAATCCTGAATTTTCAGCTTAGACCCTCTGGCAGCCAGGCTCCCGCCATGCCTCTGACCCCGCACATTCACAGGTATGGGGGGTGGCTCTCTGCCTCTTCAGTCTTTGACTGTAGGATCTGATCTTTTGCAGACAGGACACAGAGGTTTCCTCTCTCTGGCCTCTTCCAGTTAATGACCTGAATCTCTGGGAGATCAGAATAGATTTTCTCCAACTAAATGTTACCTTAGATACCGCATCTTCCGCAGTCTGGTTCTGGCAGGCCTATGTTTTTTCGACCCTGCTTCTGTGGCCTGGACAGGGGCCATGGTTGGGGCGCTCAGAGTTGTTTTTTTCTCCCACCAGATCCCCTACACTGGAGGTAAAATAGTGGGGCGCAGTCTGACCAGGGCCAGTGATTTTTCTGAGGGGCCTTCTGACTGGGGTACAGTGGGGTGCTGCAGACACAACTGCTTAGCAGGCCTTTTTCAGCATGCCAGAAATGAGAGCCTCAAAGTCAGAAGTGGCTCTGTCAACCCCAAGTTCCTTTAAAAAAAAAAAAATTAAATCTTTATTGTTGGGAGTATTACATATGTCTCCCTATTCCCCTATCCCCATGGATCCCTTATAGCCCCCCCCCCCCCCAGGCCTTTACCACCCTATTGTCTGTGTCCATGGGTTATGCTAGATGCATGCAAGTTCTTTGGTTCATCTCTTCCCACCCACCCACACGCCCCCACCTTCTCTCTGAGATTCAAAGGTCTGTTCAATGCTTCTGTGTCTCTGGATCTATTTTGTTTCCGTTTCTTGAAAGTGGCCAGTGTTGCTTCCCTTTCATGGAATGTATTAGCTGCACTCACAGAAAAACTGCAGCGATGTCCTGGGTCTTCTGTCAAATTTCTGCTTTTTCAAAAGTTTCGCAGTAAATTCCTCTCAGACATTTGCTTCCACAAAGCCTGATTTTTCCAAACTCTGATCTGTATTCTTGATTTTAGAACACCTCTGTCCTCTTAACAGAGGCTTGCTTTTTCCTGTGTTTCATGGTTAGAAATCAATATTATTCCTTTTGTTATCTAATAGGTATTTAAAGGAGGTACATTTAGTGTATAGAGAATTGAGTAGACATAAGAAAGTTAGTAGGAGAAAAGCATTTTGTTTTCAAGATGTTTACTTGTCCATGGCAGCCCTCATAAAGGAATGAAGACCAAAAGAAGTGGAAAAACCCAAGTGCTTATATACCAGGTTGTGGGAAAATGACTAAAATATGTGGGGAGACTAGTGGAAGATAGGAGTCATTTTAACAAGTTCTGTCTGTGCCGGTCTCTTGGCCTTGACTCCACATCTCTGGTGATAAGAATGTCTCCTTCTTCCTGGCATCTTTCATATGGGGGTTTTATCTCTTGCTTTCAGTTCAAAATTATCCTTATGTCAAAGTGGCACATTTTTTGGGTGGCGTATCTGCCACCCTTTACCATTTTGGTCAAGTTATGTAACCGCCTGGTGTCATTTATCTTATCTAGAGAATGAACATGGATACAGTACCCACTCCATAGGGTTGGTGGGCGGGATTCAATGAGTTAATGTGTGTAAATTGCTTAGAAAGTGAAGTGGTGGTATTCTCTCTCCATATACAGGTGAGGACTTAGGTTTTTCAAGTTCTTCCAGCTAATACATAGCAGATCTGGAATTAGCCTAGGCAGTCTGACTGCAGAGCCTACCTCCTGCCCTCCTAAACACTTAAGCTATCCGTTTTTTAAAATGTCATATTATCATTTTTAATTTTAAAACATTATTGACATTTAAGATTAAAAAAAGAAAATTTTTGTTGTTGTTTAAAAGAGAAAGTACTGATTTTTTTCATTGTATTTTAATAAAGGAGGGTGGTATATTATTGTTCATAAAGTGTGGCTTTAATTTCTGATACCCCCAATTTTTACTATTTGATACTTTAAGTATATAAAATATTACAGAAATCTGTAATCTCCTTAGTGAGGTTGAGATTGGAATATGGTATACATTGTTTAGTTAGTACAGAAAGAATCCTTTGACAGTGAAGGACTTAACTGAATTGGCTGATAAGAGTCAGGATGGATTATTAGGAATATAGTTCATTGTCTTTAAAAATAGAATTCTAATGTCTTTTTTTTTTTTTAAAAGATTTGTTCTGCTGAGTTGCTCTTTTTATCACATGGTTCTATGCTGACATATATATCTGCTGTAGTCTCAGTGCTATGGAAAATATTTTTGAAAATGTCAAATAGGACAAATACTAGATATAAAATGCTATTATTAACATGGCCCCATACTTACACATGTGCATTTTGGTTATCATGTGTTAACATAACTTTTTTTTTTTCTTGTGGCAATAGATAACATGACAGTCAAATAAATGTATATGATTGCCTTTGTGTGTTTCTTAATTTCTAAAGGAGGCAATGAACTGAAGACTTAGAAACATGATTATATTATGGCAACAACTTCTTATCAATATGTAGTCCACAGAATTTTTTAGATTATCATCTTATGTGGCCTTTATAACCTGTTTCTAACAAGGACAGAGTAAACTATGTTGTTAAAAGAATAAATTATCTGTTTTTCCCACCTGAGAATACCTTCCCGTTAGGCAACCCTTCCTGCTTAACACAAATAGGTCTTAGGCCACAGTTACTAGGTGGCGTTGCTGAGTTGCTAAATTCAGGGTCCAGCAGAGCCTAGGCACTTTTGTTTGTAATAGGAATACCTGGGCTGTTCATATACACTTAGATCACTTTGGGATGGAACACTTCTTCTCTGTTGAGGTTTTCAAAGCCTTAACCTTTGTAAAATGTCAAGTGAGCTAAATAAGAACAAGGGGGGGAGGGTGTTTAAAAAAAACGGCCTTGTAGAAAAACATCCTTTCCCATGGAACCAGCTCCTGTTCACAAAAGAAGGTAAAGGCTGTTCATTCATTCAGTAATGAAGTTGAAGTAATCCTCCAGGGTACTCATTTTACAGAAAAACAAATTGCAGTTTCCATTTGCATCACTGGGTGGCGATTTTTCTTAGTCTATAACCTCTGTTTAAAACCCCAGCCAGCATGGTACCGTTTGTAATCACAAGGGTTTTCTTCTGTTATGACATGTTTAATTGTGTTTTTAAGGCATCATCTTTAAGTTGATTACAAATTTGCTATTGTAGTGTGCAACCTCATAGTTACTTTAAATTAAGATAAAGGGGTCTCTGTTGCCTAGATTTTGGTATATACTAGTAAGTCTTTCCAAAACTAAGACAAAAGCATGAATTAGCTTAATACCCTATAACTAAGTGAAGGAAAAATAGCAGCAACGAACCCCCGCCCCCGAACATAAAATGAAAAGGAATAATTTAGATTACTGTTGTGTTCAGTGACACTGTTGACCAGATGTTGACTATAACTTTGAAGAATGAATTGGGCAAGCACAGCTTCAGAGATTAAAGGAGTCGGGTTTCAGTTCAACTGAAATTCATTATGTTTTTCAGAATATGCAGGTGCTTCTTAAAGTAGGGCATAATAACTTCTAGTTTCCATTAAGCTAATTGTTTTGTAAACCTCATTGAATTTAGGATTAGAGTTTAGTAATTCACTGCAGTTGCAAGTCTTCTTTCAGTATGTCCTGATATTGAAATATGTGATTTAGTCTCACCTTCTGTTCTCTAGGTTAAATGATAAATCAAATTTTGAAAAGTAGTGGGTTATTTTTAACATCATTTCCTACCATATTCCTCATCCTGGGAATCATTCAAACCAGGTACACGCACTAAATTCAACTATCATGTTTTTATATGGAGCTTTTTAGGAAATCTTTTCATCTCTGTATTCTTTCCTTTATTTAGAAGTGGAAATTGGATTGTGTACAGTAAGAATTTACATTCCAAAGAATGAGGGACAATAAGTCACTTTGATCGTTTGTAAGACTGAAGGCTTTAATTAAAACAACGACAAAAACGAAACAGATTTTCAGCATGTGCTTCCTATTTTTATTCCCTGTTCATAAGTATACAAAACTCTTTAAAAAAAAAATAGTGTTTATGGATCAAAAAAGCAACTTACCCTTTTAACATCCCTTTACTCATATATTTGATATCCACAAAAACTCAAATGACAATTAATTTACTTTGCAATCTTTGCGTTTTTACTCTTGACCTTGCAATTCTAAAGCAAAGTGTGTCAGAATTTTTCTTTTTCTTTTTAAATTAAATTTATTGGAGTGACATTGGTCAACATGAACATACAGGTTTCAGGTGTGGGTTTCTGTGTTTCAACTGACCTCATTATGCAGTTGCTTATTTCCTATTAAGAAATGTAGAATTGTTCGTCTAATGAATAGAATTAACCAATTGTCACATTGTTGGTTCTTAATTCTGGTTCACCTGTTAACTTACAGGCACTTCAGAGATGAAAATGTTCAGACAAGGCTGTCCCATTGCAGGGAGGAGAGAGGGGACCACCCCAGTCTTATCCCCCTGAATGTAGAGTGAGTGCAGGGAGAGGTGCCAACTATACTGTGAGGCAGAACTGGGCCCTCTGTTTCATGCAACTTGTGAGAAAGTCATTCATTCTTTCTGGGACTCAGTAGACTCAGCTAACTCAAATGCAGATCAGGCCTCTGTCTCCCTAATTCTGGGGTTCTAACCTTCCTGTGCAGTAAGGGGCACTTTGATACCTCCCAATTTTTATTACCTGCTTGGTAAAAAATATATACTGTTGTTTGGACCACATCCCTATACTCTGATTAGATGGGCCTGGGGTTTGGTCTGGACATTTTTTTTTTTAAATTCCAGAGTCCCCAGGGTAGTTCTTGTGTGCATGCCTGGCTGAGAGCCACTGCAGTTCACTCGCTCTAATTTAGTAATTGTACACCGTCCAATAATGTGTTTAAGACACTTCGCAAAAGACCTCATAAAAACACAAAGTTACAGTTTGTCTTCCACTGTACCTGAGCCATAAACAAACAAAAAGCAAATAAAACCCCAGAATTCCTAGGTTAAACACACTTCCTCTCAAACATTAAAGAGGCAAAGAGCAGAAAGCTTCACATTCTAAGAAATGGAATCCATTTCTAAGAGTAAGAGTAATTAATATACTTGGAACCTTAAATGTGTGTGTGTGTGTTTAACTCAGTAGAGCAGTGGGGAAGTATTTCATTAAATTAATTATACAAACGTGAATGCCAGGTGGCCTGTGACTCTTTCTGTCATGGCCATAGTACATCTAGATGGACTTGAGGTAAAATTATTTGACAGATTAACACCCATAAACTTTTCAGGGCAACTCTGAGTTCCTTTTTCTTTGAACTAAAACCTTCAGGCAATCATATTTTTAGGATAGCTATTTGGGGGAATTGACTGGTTTACTACAGTACTGTTTCCTTCAGTGGGGAAAACAAAATTAAGTATGCATACCATAATACATAAATGGAGTCTCCTCTAGCATTTCCTTAGAGCTTTCTAATGCTCTATCCACATCTGAGACTGTTTATCTGAAAAGGGTGATGACTGCCTTTTATTTTTTAACTTCAAGTTTATTTTTAGTCCTTTTCTGTTGAGGAAATAAATAATGAGGATGAAATTTAAATAAAATGTACACAGTATGAGCATGGTACTTTGTACTAATAATTCATGTAGGATTGGAAGACCTAAATATTGTCTTTCTGGTAATCTTAATACTACTCCAGTAATCTTTTATATGTAAGTGATTATGTTGTTCAGCTTCCATCCCCCCCCCCCCCCCCCCCTTTGAATGCAACCAAAACACATTTTGAAGGGAAGAATTCCTGCTGGGTTTACATATTAATCTTTCTAAGCATGAATTTATGAAAAATTTAAGCATCTTGTTTGTTTATTGTATCATGATAGAATTATGCTGTTACCCAAGAATATCTAATAAACTAAACTAGAAGAAAAACAGCTCAAGTTAGTGTAATGTAATCTTTCCCTATTGTAGAATCATCGAATGACTGTTCTGGATGTTCACCTGCTCTGTCCCAAGCTCTTTGGTCCTTGCTAAAGATGCTTCAGATGCCTGGGCCTGACCCATACCCAGGGAAAAGGTCTTTGGAGCTATAGTAATGCAGGCAACTGTCATGTGTGTGGATATTTGGAGATTATTGGAAAAATTTTTTAATCAATAAAAATTTTAAATTGACTTTAGAGAAAGGGAGGGAGAAAGGGAGAGAGAGAGAAAGAGAGGAGAGAGAGAGAGAGAGAGAGAGAGAGAGAGAGAGAGAGAGAGAGAGATTGATTTGTTGTTCCACTTATTTATGCATTCATTGGTTGATTCTTATAAGTGCCCTGACCAGGTAACAACCTGCATCCTTGGCGTATTGCGATAATGCTGAAACCAACTAAGTTACGCAGCCAGGGCTGGAGTACTTATTTTATTTTATTTATTTATTTTCAATATATTTTATTGATTTTGTACAGAGAGGAAGGGAGAGAGATAGAGAGTTAGAAACATCGATGAGAGAGAGTCATCGATCAGCTGCCTCTTGCACACCCCCTACTGGGGATATGCCGCAACCAAGGTACATGCCCTTGACCAGAATCGAACCCGGGACCCTTCAGTCCCCAAGCCGATGCTCTATCCATTGAGCCAAACCGGTCTCCGCTGGAGTACTTATTTTATAATGTTTGGTAGAAGAAAACCTTCCAGCTGGTGAGACAGACTGTGTAAAGTATGTAGCTTCAGAAGAATCTGGGATAGTTACAGGGCCCGTAAAAAGTTCTTGGCTGACTAGAGAGGGTTTATCGGGGCCACTGTTGAGAAACGAATCTAGAAAGATGGTTTATTGTTGGGCTTGTGTGTCATTCTGAGACATTAGAATTTTATCTCACTGACAGAAACTATTAGATGCCTGTCTATTTTAAGGCAGTGGGGTAGTGTTTTGGTTTATTTTTTTTTTAATCAGAAATTTATTAAAAGTTAAAAAAAATACTTTTATTGATGTCAGAGAGGAATGGAGAGGGAGAGAGAGATAGAAACAACAATGATGAGAGGGAATCATTGACTGGCTGCCTCCTGCATACCCCTTACTGAGGATTGAGCCCACCACCCGGTCATGTGATCCTTGACCAGAATCGAGCCATGACCTCCTGTTTCATAGCTCAGTGCTCAACCACTGAGCCATGCCGGCAGGCTATTAACAATTTTTAAAACAGATAATTGTTAGTGTCATCAAGATTGAGAATTATATTTTAAATGAAAAAATTATTGCAGCAACATCTCCTGAATGCATGAGTGGAAAAGTGCGCAAGTATACTTGTACCAGGTTGACAGGCTAAGACAGCAAAACAACAAACCAAATGCCTTACATTATGGTATTAATGAGTTAAAGGAGTCATTGTCCTGAAACTTTCCAGTGTTCTAAGTTAAATAGCTCAGCTCTATACTTAGAGAACAACTTATTTTTATTTCTTTCATTTATTATTTTCTGATGCACAAGCCGAAAATATGGTTGGCAGCATCAAAGGAAAACTGTAACCCTTAAAATAGTTTGTTGATGGATTGCTTGAAGGAGTTGCAAACTGATAACCAGCCATTTTCCTTGTTGCTATCACTATGTTTGGGGTTCTTAGCCAAGTTAAATTTGGGGGAGGGGGGGAGCCTGAGTGCAATGTCTTTAATCCTCCTGATATTATAGCCAGAATTTTGTATATGCATTTTTTTCCCCCTGGGGAAAAGGGTCTTTGCATTTAATCAGATTCTCAAAGGTCTGTGACCCTCAAAAGGTTAAAGAACCACTTTTTTCTAGATGTTCCTACATATGCCAATGATCACTGGCCACTTGGCTGTGGTATCGTAGCATATTTTATTTTAATGTCAGTGGTAGCATAGTCATTGTCAGAGGTGGGTTACATATCATTGGCCATGTTTGCTAGTACAAATTCAGGAAATAGAACGACTTTGAGCAGCTAAATAAAAATTAGGAATAATTGCTGTAAGGTAAGATACACAGCAGACAAGATGTCTATAATGAGGATATCATCTAAATGGCAAGACATACAAAAATAAAAATTTAAATAGCATTACAGAACAGTGATATCAAATACCTAAGGTGCCTGATAGGATGACTGGCAGCATGACGGTCCCATACAGTTATTCGTTGTTGTTCCTCTGTCTGATCCCGTCGACTGCAATTCGTTTTTTCATTAAAAAAAATAAAAAAGGCAAATGAGAATGGAGATGTACTGATTCTAACCAGCGATGGAGAACTTTGCTGTTGTAGTAAACATGTAACCAGGACTTCCTAATGGCAGTTAGCTCTGGTTTGCGGTGCAAGGACCTCTCTCTGGGCTGCCTGGGATGTTTTTCTGCGCCCAG
Source organism: Pipistrellus kuhlii (assembly GCF_014108245.1). Taxonomy (NCBI): domain Eukaryota; kingdom Metazoa; phylum Chordata; class Mammalia; order Chiroptera; family Vespertilionidae; genus Pipistrellus; species Pipistrellus kuhlii. The sequence goes on along the minus strand of NW_023425405.1, from coordinate 34,968,683 downwards.
GCCTGCGTCCGAGGGTTTCTTGTGCAGAGAGCTGGGCCTGTTTCACTTTTTCTGCATCCTGTTCACTCTTCAAAGCTCAGATGAAATTTTGTCTCTAGGTCTCTACAGTCTCTAGACAGCTCTCTCTTTGATCTCACAATGTCCATTTTCTGCTATCATTTATTTGCTTCTTAATCACATAGTGTCTTGTAACAGCTCCTGTATTATTGTTTGGTAATGCACCTTGTCCGCTGTGTGTTTTACATAATGGTTTTACAGTGGCTTCCATGAATAGATCCTCAGGCCACATTCTGAGGATCTACTCCAGGTTTGGGAGTGACTTCTAAATAATTTATATTTGGTTAGGAAACCTGTCTTCTTTTAAGGCAATTTTTTAATTCCAGTGAAAATACTTATTTGTTTAACTTATGACACCTATCACTTGATGTAAATTATTACATTATAATTTTAGTTGTGACATTAATGCCAGCAGAGCTAAGCATTCATAGCAGGTTTGCCTACCCAAATTCATTCCCCCTTCTCTCGCACTTGAAAGTGTTCACCTTCTTCTGCATAGCCTTGTGTTTCTGGGGAGACTGGCTTTCTTCCCAGCCCTCGGGCCAGTTCTCATTTGTCTAAGCCAATAAGGGTGGCCCAGTCCCCTTGTCAGAGATTAGTTTCAGAATGGTTCCCTGTGACAATGCAGCTAATTGGATGAGAAGGAAGGTTGGCTCAGGGGCTCAGGGAGAGATAACAAAGAGACAGCTTCCCCTTCCCCTGATGGTGCCTTCAACTGGATGAAATTCCCTGATGAGGTTGTATCCATCTTTGCCATCTCTGCTGAGGACAGGAAACCCAAGACAGAGGTAAAATGTTAAAGATGGCAGAATAAAATGAGAAAGCAACCTGGTATGTGATGACATTTTTGAACTGATATGTTTACTGGTCTGAGAATGGGTGAGATAATGAGTTCCCTAGTTAAAGCTTAAGCCACTTTTAGATAGGTTTCTATTTGCAGGTGAAGATGTCTAGATTGTGTGACAGGCATGCTGGTAAGGTTACATCTTCCTTGTTAATTTTTTTTTTTTTTTTTGGTAAAGCCCCTTTTAGTTTTTATTATATTTTATTTTAAAAAAATATTTTATTGATTTTTTTAGAGAGGAAGGGAGAGGGATAGAAAGTTAGAAACATTGATCAGCTGCCTCCTGCACACCTCCTACTGGGGATGTGCCTGCAACCAAGGTACATGCCCTTGACTGAAATCGAACCTGGGACCTTTAAGTCTACAAGCCAACGCTCTATCCACTGAGCCAAATGGGTCAGTTCCCCTTTTAGTTTTTAATGTCCAGACTTTCTGGAATATCTTTTCTCCTCCTCTCCTCTCCCCTCCCCTCCCCTCCTTTCCTCGTCTCTCCCCTTCCTTTCCCTCCCCTCTTTCCTCCTTTTCTGCCAATAAAGTCCTTCAGTTGACATCCATAGAGAATGTTTATATTTATGTCCTTCAAATCTCAAGTTTTAACCAAACAATGCACGGAAATAGCCTGGAGTTACATTTCAGATGAAGAGAGCAGACTGTCTCATGGAAACATGCTGACAGGTATGCCTGGCGGCATGGGAAAGGATGTGCATCTTGGACATTGCTGATACCCAAGGCGGCCAACAACATGGTGATGAACAAGCATATTAACTGTCGGGTGACCAGGAAACTAGTTTAACTTACTGACATAATAGTGTGTTACTTTCCTACATTTTAGTCATGTACAAAATTGGTTGGTATGTTTAGATTGATGTACAACACATTGTAATTTTCCCCTTTGAAGCAATGGGAAATAGGCATTTTTTCACACATCCCATTTTCAGGAACAGATTAATGTTAAAGCAAGAGATTCCTGTACTGATTTGGACCAGCTATTTTATTGTCAGCTATCCTGTTGGTGCTATTAGTCCTCAACTTCATATAATCTTAAGGTAATATAGTCTTAAAGCATCTCACAATATGACTCACATATCTTTGTGTTACATATTTAGAAATGCACCATTTCCAAAAATGCTAAAGGCAATAAATGAAATCATAATCTTTTTTTTTAAACATGAAAATTTGGGAGAAAACTTGAAATGTATGTTTAGTTTTATCACTCCAGATTTATGGTTCTGAAGTGGCTTTTTAAAGTTTAAAACAAATTGCATGTTTTTAACTGAATTTCATGTTAATCGTGCTCAGTTTTCAAATTTTAAATAAGAATTTTTAAAGGTAATGATAAAAAATTCATTAATCCTATTGTTCCATGTTTACATTTTTATTATCAGTTGAGCTATGATTTATATCGAATATAACATTCTACCATTAGAGGGTGGGAGTGATACAGTTTATCATTTTTAGGGCTGGAAGGACATCTTATGGATAACCCTAAACAGCCTTACATGTGAATATTTCTGATTGAGAGTTGCGTACTCAGAATACTTTAAAGTATGTAAATTTCTTTTATTTGCTTAGGAATGTCAATATAATGTAGGAGTCTAGTATAGTATAGAAGCTGCCTTATATAAAATACCAAATTATGCCCAAACCATTTTGGCTCAGTGGATAGCGTCAGCCTGTGGACTGAAAGGTCCCAGATTCAATTCTGGCATGCCCTTGACCGGAATGGAACTGGGACCCTTTAGTCTGCAGGTCGATGCTCTATCCATTGAGCCAAACTGGCTAGGGCACAACTATCTTTCTTCATCCTGGTAAACAACTGGTCAACAAGTAGAATGGGTGGTGCTGGATGGCACAGTGGGAGGGAGGTATAGTTCCCAGCTGTAAAACAATGTAGGCAGGCGTAAAGATAAAATTGGTGCCAGTATCAGTGATGTTGAAAATTTAAATTTTGTAAATGTTCTCCTGAGGTCTTATTGGTAGCAATAAGAGGGAAAAAGACATCCCAAGAGGGGAGTTCCACTGGGTGGATGCCTAGGACAAACATGCACATGGACGAGTGCTGTGTGTACCGGCCTGCCTCCAGCTGGTGGGTTTTTCTTTTTATTGAAGTATAATTGGCATACAATATCCTATTAGCTTCAGGTGTGTATCCCAGAGAGTCAATATTTATATACATTGGGAAATGGGCGCCACAATAAGTCTAGTTACCATCTGTCACCGCACAAAGCTACAATAGTGTTATTGACTGTATTCCCTGTGCTGTGCATTATGTCCCCATGACTTATTTATTTTATAATTGGAAGCTTGTACCTCAGCTGGTGGAAATTTTATATCTGCACAATCTTTCTGGAAGACAAATTGGCAATATCTATCAGAAGCTTTAAATAGGTCCCCTTTTCCTTAGAAATGCCACTTTTCATAATTAATCATCAAAACATAAACAAATGCAGTTTATGTGGTGGTAGGTTCTGCATGGACCTTTATGTTGTATATGGTTTATGTGTCTAAAAGTCTCTGGGAGGAAAACCATATATTTGTGTATGGATTTAGGATTGCAGGTAATTTAATTTTTCTCCCATTGGTTAGTGAATTTACCTAATTTGATGAGTTATATTTACTGTAATGAACATGTGGTAGTTGTATAAGCCCAAAGTCAGAAGGAGCCCCAAAGGGCTATGTGCCTGAATCTTTGATTCTCTCATGGAAACTGTAGTTCTTCCAAAAGCAGAAGTGCATTTTGCTCTTCTACAAGATTTTCATTGTGCTTCTTCCTGTTTTCAGTTCACCAAACATTTATTGAGTAAACATAAATACTGTTAGTTTCTCTTAAAATATTTATATTAATAATTATAAATATTACTTTAGTAGATCTAGGCCAGAGAATAATAAAGGAAAATCTCATTTTAAAGTTTTCATTCATTTTGCAATAACTTAGCCATTTATAGCATTTCTCAGAGGCAAAATGTCTTAGAGAAAGAAGATAATTCTTTTTTAAGTTTCTCTTTCCTGTTTGCCTGAGTGTTCACAATCCTTTATTCCCTAAATGCCTTCATGAAACCAGCATTTCCAGTATAACAGGAGGCATTTTTAAGATCAATTTGAAAGTGAAATTTCATTGTTTTTAAAAAGTTGTTTATGTAAACTATAATTTTTAATGGACTGCATAAATGTGTGCACTATTTTATTATAGTCTAATTTCCAGCAATTTTAGTAATATGAAAGTAGATACTTATGTTCCTCTTCACAAATTATTTTGCATGATGTTTTTGTGGAATTTTAAGTTGATATTTTACTCTAATCGTACTGTGACATGTATAATAATTTTTTCTCTACATTGGGTTTTGTATTATTTATTATAGTTAAAATCATGCTATTTTTACACAGTGATTATATAAAAGGGTCTTTCTCTCTGGGGAACGAGACCTAATTTTTTGTTGCCATTATTGTCAGGTGATCTGGAATGCCTGAGAATGACTTGTTGGTATAAGGCAACTGAGTTTTATTTCGATTGTCATTAGTCACTTGTAGCAAATATAGCAAAAGGTTTAATTAAAAAACAAAAATCCTTTTTTCCACTCCTATATCTATAGGGGAGCACTGTTAAGTAGTAGAAAGTTTATCTCTTGAGTCATACTTGAACATTTGGAAGAAGGAATTAAGTTATTTTCCAAGAAGAGTAAATAAGCATCATTGTTCCCCACCAAGTAGGCATACAATAGTTTACTTGCCATCAACATTTTCCCCACCACAGTTTACTGCAGGTAGAATTTTCAAACCCAGGCAACTTAAGGATTTGACTTACATAAGGGTTATGTTCTTTTAGATAAAGAAAGGATGTGGAGAGAGAGAGCATTCTGCTAACTTTATCCCTACATCTTTTTCTAGACCTAGTAAGTTGATTTTTACTCGGATTCTTTAATTTTCGTTACATGCTTCTCAACCATGCTCTGTCCATGTTGCTTTGAGTTATAGAACTTCATAAATGTTTAGTCTCAGAGCAAGAACACTCGGGCTTTTCATGTTCTTTGGCATTAGCAGCTGTAACACATTGAATTTCTGGCAGTAGAATTTCTACGGACAGAATCTGACCCCTTGCCCCATGGTCCTGAATAAAGAAACCTTGCTTGTGAGCATGTGTACCTCAGCCAAGACTTCGGCTCTCATTCTAGGTAGACCCAGCATCTTTTTTTTTTTTTTTTTTTTAGGAGAGGGAGAGAGATATAGAAACGCCAATGATGAGAGAATCATTGATTGGCTGCCTTCTGCATGCCCCACACTGGGAATCGAGCCCAGAACACGGGTTTGTGCCCTAGTGGATGCTCAACCCCTGGGTGACACTGGTCGATCCAGCATCTTTGAAGTCTATGTATGTTGGGAATTAATCAAGTATTACTGTTAGGTTATTTTTCTATATCTGTCTTCTCACACGATCACAAATGTTTATTATAAATTAAGCAGCATTGTTCCTATTATATTTTATACACTCATAGTTGGGTTTTGTAAGGCAGGAGTGTGAAAGAATGAGATGGATTGTCAACCTTTATCTACACGAGGCACTTTTAAACTCCACTGTATATGGGTTTCTGATAAACTATTACAGTAGGATTGCTTTTCTGTTTAGCTCATGAGATTCACTGGTTTAGAGCTAAAATTGATAAGAGTAATTAGATAGTTTTAAAACATGGTCTGCTTGGTGAAGTATCATGATAAAGATAATTTGGAAAACCTACATGGCATTTATTAGATGTGTATTAGCATAAAATTTTAATTTTGTAAAAAAAAAATGTTTTAGAAGATCCGAGGTTAGCCACTGGAATTAGCCATGAGGCCTACTTGGAAACAGAATAACTTGTGGTATGCATTTGGTAAGTGAAATTGTGGAAATTCAGATCCCACTTGACCATGGGAAAGTGTGTTTTTCCCCTCTATTAACTGATGTCAGCTGCTTGAAATTTATCGATCTCAAGGCTCTTCCTCATTTGTTGCCAGTAACCCTCCCTCACACAGAACAAATGACTCACATGCTCAAGCTGAATAAAACACTCTGTAAAGATTTTCTGCCTCTTGAACTTGTCAAAGTGGGCATTGAGTAGTGGGCACTGCTCCTTGCCAACTGGTTTACCCTTAATAATTCCATGCATTAGGGCCCAGTCAGACCAGACTCAAATGTAGACACTCCCATTTTTTTTTTAAGCTTTCCTCTTCAGACATTCCATCTGCAATCTGTTAAGAACAACATAATAAGACTGGGCACAGATTTATTGATTTTTCCTGGGCATTTGACTATGTGAAGTGGAAGTGGCTATGACTAAGCTTAGTGAGCTCAGTAAACACCCTCTCCTTGCTCCGGATTCTATAGAATTTTCAGTGAGGGTAAATCAGACTGTTTTGTTCTTCTGTGTATTCTTAAAAAGTCTTATTTTTCCCCCATTAAAAATTTTGATGAGCACATACCTCTTCTCAATGAAATGCATTCCTGAGTCTTCGCTGGACTGCAGGGAGAGATTCATCTTTTACAACAATGCTGATTGTGTAGGTTTTTTTTTTTTTTTGAAGGTATCTTATAGTCCAGTACTTCTATCTAATTTTGCTTTAATATTAGAATCTCAAGTTTGCCATACAGTTGGAATATTTAATTAGTTTATCTCTTAAGTAGATATTCATTTCATCTTAAAATATATATTTTTATTGATTTCAGAGAGAATGGAAAGGGAGAGAGAGATAGAAACATCAATGATGAAAGGATCATTGAATGGCTGCCTCCTGCACACCCTGTACTGGAGATTGAGCTCCCAACCTAGGCATGTGCCCTGACAGCATTCAAACTCGGGACCCTTCAGCCCACAGGCCACTGCTCTATCCACTGAGCCAAACCAGCTAGGGCTTATTTCATCTTTTTAAATTAAATTCATCAGGGGTAACATTGGTTAATAAAATTTTATTAATTCCAGGTGTACAACTTTATAATGTATCTGTATACTCCATTGTGGGCTCACCACCCAAAGTCTTGACCCTCTTTAAGTGTTCCTTAAAGTTATATGTTTAAGCCAGATAGCTTATGGGTACCTTTTAGAGATTTTAAGAAATGGCTAAAATAAAGTACAATTTTAAGAAATTATTATGGCCTCTCTCTGTGGCAGTTCTGCTCAAACATTTCTTCCAACTTATCCTAATATTGAAGGAGCATAAATATATACCCCCTAAAAGCCTTTGGGTTGGGCACTTAGCTTCAAGGAATTTTTCCCCCCTTGGAGCTGATGTTATCTTAAACTCAAGTGCAGATTGAGCAAAAAAGAAAAAAAAAAAAGTTGAGTATTCCTCACTCAGTACAAAATGTAATTGTGATTATTTTAACATAAAATGCTTTAAATCATTTAACATCAAGCAGTAAATTAGATGCCGAGAGATTTTCTGTGGTTTCCTTTGTTGTCATGTATCTTCTCACATGCCTCATAGGCTCCTCAGGGTGCTCTTCTTCCAGTTTGAGAATTATAAATCAAGTTTCTCAGTTGCTTAAATGATCCTGTTTAATGAGACCAGAAGCGTTTTGGAGGACAATTTTGGTATTTCTTCAGCCCATTTAAGGGCTGCTCAATTGCCTTTTTTTGGGAGGAATTGCTTGGAGTGGACTCCTTATCAGGCTGAGTCTCTATCAATTTGACTGTCTTAAGTGTACAATTCAGCATTTGATTAGAAATAGAGAATTTCTGCACTTCAGGTTCTTGCCAGAAAATATTACGGATCTTTTTTGTTGTCAGGTTCTTCTTAAAATCTCAGAAACAAGCAATATTAATGGTGGACTGCCTGAAAGATAATTCATTCATTATTCAAACTATGTCTTATCATTTTTTGGATATGGACTTATGAGAATCTAATGAAAAACACCCATGTATCCATGAGCCCAGTATTTCACCTACAAGTTTAGGAGATTCATAGAATCCTAGTAAACCATTCATGGATTTCCAGTAAGTTAATCACTTTCAATAAGTATTTATTGAATGCCTACACAAATACTGAGTGCCCATGGTATAGACACCATGCTGATAAGCACTGAGAGTAAACATATCTCTAATTTTTAAGAGATTTTTTTTTTGTAACTAGAGGCCCGATGCACAAAAATTTGTGCAAGAGTAGGCCTTCCTTCCCCTGTCTGCTGGCACTGGCTTTCCTCCAGCATCCAGGATCAGGCTACCCTCCTCCGGCTGCCAGTAGGCACCCGACACCTGGCATGGCTTTTCCCCAGCCTCAGCTTCTATCAGGATGGATGTCTGGAATGATGTCGGTCTAATTAGCATATTATCCTTTTATTATTATAGATAAATTGTTATAAGCTTCATTAGTCTTTTTTATGTGTGAAAGTTAATGAAGTCATTTTTTTTTCTGTGAGAAGGTTGCAAAATAAAACTATTTTTTTAAGTAGCTATAGTATGGAACATTTTCTCTCTCTCTCTTGTGTGTGTGTGTGTGTGTGTGTGTGTGTGTGTGTGTGTGTAAGTATTCTGCCTGCATTTCCCTCTTTATTTCTGTCATTAATTTCAACCAAATTGGTAGGTTTTTATTGAGAAATGGCTGTAAGGCAACTTTTAGTGTTTTTAGAATCTAGCTCTTTCCTTAGAAATCACTTCTTCAATCAGATCCACCTGACTTAACCAAAAGTGTTTGCGATGGAATCGTTGCAGACTTGATTCTGTCTGAATATTTTTCCTATTTTGTGGTATATCATATAACTGGAGATCCTGTTTGGCCAGTTCAGCCCAAGCTTTTGACTATCAAGTAACCGAGTTGTACTGTGGGTGGTGCAGCTTTAATTTCTCAAGTTCTGTTTGTCATGACCTTTTAACCTCTACTCCCCTAATCCTCTTTATTATTACCTGCTCCTCTTCCTTAGTGATGACTTAATGGTAAGGTGAATGAGAATCTTGTCTTAAAATGAACTCATCTTAAAGTGAGTTGGAGTCAAAGAGGAGGCTCTAATTTTTCCCACAGCATATAAATGATGAGTTCTGTGGATCCTCAACTCTGAGGGGCACTGACCTCACTGATTATGGGAACATCAACTCTTTCTTAAAACGGGTTTGTGTTTTTCCTTCTTAGGTAATTTTTTGAAGATAATAGAATGAGTTTTGTTTTTTTTAAGGTAATGGAATGAGTTTTAGTTCTCTTAGCTTATTTTTCTAATTGATGATTTAAAATTTAAATATGATATTACAATATTACTGACTATATTCTGTGCTGTACTTTATATCTCTGTGACTATTCTGAATGGTGTCAGATGGGCACGCAATTTATTGGGATGACCACTTAGTAATTTATATAATCTCTACTGGGTTATACGCCTAAAACTAATATAAGACTGTATGTCAACTCTATTTGAAAAATAAAAAAAATTTAAAGTAAAAAAAACCGTTAAATATGTTTATGCTTTCACCACTCATAAACTCGGGCCTCAAGTTAAACTTTTAATTTTCTTAGTTCCTTAGAACTTTATAAGAATTTATGAATTAGAAGTACGGATTTATTTTTACTTACATTAAAATAGAAAATCACTAAACTGTTTAAAAATAGTGGCACCAGACTGAACTAAACAGGAGCCCTGGAAAGTTTCACTTTAGAAATGCTGATGGAAAAGCGAATCCCTAGGGTGGTCCACGATGTGAGGTTCCAATCTGCAAGGTCATCTTGGAAATAGATTTATTTCTAAGTTTAGGACCAGAAAGACTACTTCCTTCCTCCAGGCTTTTCACATTTAGCACCGAAGCTATCTTGAGTGAGGGCAGATATATATATTTCTAATTCCACTACTGCTGGGGAGCCACAGCTTGCGAGGCTGTGTAATCTTAGTGCCCATTTAATGCCTTACAAATAGTAGGTGGTCACTCAATATTTGTTTACTGAGTAAGAGTGAGTGCATGAATTTGCATGGTAAGGCTTCTAAACTGAGCTCTGAGCTATAAATAATACTATTTACATTAGCAGAAATAAGTCTTTTGTTTATTTGCAGTCAGATTATACTCAGAAAATGATATTTAAAAATAGGGTTAAGTTCTGAAGTGAAAATAAAAAGTAATGAAGTATTTTCTTCTCATGAAATGTGGTGGTATTTTACCCACTATAGGTCATGCAAATATAAGCTCACTGAAGTAATTATTATTATTATTTTTTTTTTCGGTAGGGGGAACCTTAAACTCAAAAATTTATGGTCAGAAAAAATAATTTATGTGTAATTCACTTTTGAATCTCTACAGAGATCTGATTAACATTTCAGTTATGTATCAGGCATTTAATAGCATGTTCTGTATCCTTGGGAGAAAAATGTGTGACGTAGAATAGAACCTACCATTTACCAATAGAATTATACCATCCTATCTAATAAAAGAGTAATATGCAAATTGACCATCACTCCAACACACAAGATGGCTGCTCCCACGTAGTCAAAGATAGTTGCCTCCATGTGGACACAAGATGGCCAGTACGGGAGGGCAGTTGGGAGGAACCAAGCCTGTAGGAAAGGACAGTTCAGAGGGACACAGGCCTGCAGGGGAGAGCAGTTGCGGGAAACCAGGCCTGCAGGGGAGGGCAGTTGGGAGTACCAGGCCTGCTGGGGAGGGCAGTTAGGGGTGACCAGTCCCGCAGGGAGGGAAATTAGGCATCAATCAGGCTGGCAGGGGAGTAGTTAGGGGGTGATCATGCTGGCAGGCAGAAGCGGTTAGGGGCAATCAGGAAGGCAGGCAGGCAAGCAGTTGGGAGCCAGAAATCCTGGATTGTGAGAGGGATGTCCCAGATTGGAGAGGGTGTAGGCTGGGCTGAGGGACACCTGGAATTTTGTGCACCAAGCCTCTAGTTTTAATATAAATACATAATTTTAAAAGAATGAACCGTGTTGTTTCCCTACTAATTGAGGGACTTAGGATCCTGAAAACTCTTATGAATATGAAATTGTGGCTGATAGCTTCAAACTTTAAGGGAAAACAGAGGTTGGGAATCTTAAGTTGGAGGTGTATCTGTGAAAGTTTTTGCATTTGCTCAAGGAAAACAGTAAAGCATACTAAGACACTCTACATGACATTTTGCACATTAAATAAGTGATACTGCTTGATTTCACTCACCATTCCCTGTTTGCCAGAGACTTTTCCAGATCTCTCTCCCTTGCTTGTAAATTTATGTTGTTCTGTTACAGATAAAATATTTATAAAGAAGCGTGTTTCTGAGTCTCCTCCTTCATTTAAATGTGCTGTGTCTCTCTGCTTTTCTCAGAGTTCACCTTGGTCTCCTGCCTTTCTGGTCCTGCTGGGGATGAATGATGGAGCACATGTAGGTGTTTACCTGTGATTGCTTCCCTGTTTATCAGCTGCCCTTCCTTATACTAGTACCTGTGTTTTTGTAGTTGTGGGTCTCTTCCCATGTGTATTTCAGAACAAACCCCTTTCCCCACATCTCTGATTCTTTGCTTTCCCAGGACCCTAAGTACGTTGCTTCTTGCAGCTCCCGTTATCTTTTCTCCGATTTCACTGTGACCATTTCTGCTCCTACTTTGCCATCATCTATACTTCCCTTTTCTGTTTCTGACCTCTCGTATCTTCCATGAAGTTTCCCAACAAGAGGGGGTCATGATTTGTAAAAAGAACTGAAATTCAGGCAGAAAAACTATATGGAAATATATATATGGTTGAATTTTATAGAAGGAATCTCAAGGTAGAGAAATGATTACAAAATAGACATGTAATCATCTCCCTTTCCCATTATTTTTGTGATTGAAAGCTAGATTTTGTAGGATAAATTATTCATAGCTTGGCTTTAAAAATGCGGCATTTGATCAAATCAGTATAGTAACAGCAGGCTTGTTAGATCTTATTTTTAAAATATGGTATTTTATTTATTAAGTAAGATAGAGAGAATTCTGGTCTGGGAGGCAGGATACCTGAGTTTTAGTCACACTCAAATGGCTTTTATATAAATCTTGGATGTTCTTTTTCTCTAATACTTAAAACAGATATTCTATTTAAATTCATATTTCCTGTATTTTTTCTGATGCTTTAAATTTTTTTCATTTCCAAGTAGTCTTCAAGTATCAAAAATAAAAGGCAAATGTTTCTTAATTTATTAAAAAATAATTTTAAATTATTTAAGTGATTTTCTTTCAATTGAATCTAATTTTTCCTCTGATCTCCATTATAATCTCTGAAATGGGTTCCAATGAGTAAAATTTTTTGTTTTTATTAATCCTCACCTGAGGACATTCTTTCTGTTGCTTTTTCAGAGAGAATGGAAGGGAGATGGGGCGGGGGGGGGGGGGGGTTGGAGGGGGGGAGGAGGAAGAGGAAGAGGAGGAGGAGGAGGAGGAGGAGGAGAAGAGAGAGGGAGGGAGGGGGAGAGAGAGAGAGAGAGAGAGAGAGAGAGAGAGAGAGAGAGAGAGAGAGAGAACGCGCGCGCGCGAGCGCTATCAATGTGTGAGAGACACATTGACTGGTTGCCTCCCACGTATGCTCCATCCAGAAGATGGAGAGTGAACCTGCAACCCAGGTATTTGCCCTTCTCTGGGAATAAAACTTGTGATCCTTAGGTGTCCTGGCAAACTCTATCTACTGAGCAATACCAGCCTGTGCTCTGATGGGTAAAATTTGATCCTAAGACAAGCTGCTAGACTATCCACTTTATCTGACCATGTGTACCCTGTTTTCTTTTTTTGTAGAAATTGCTGAGAGGTAATACAACTAGTTTGTGTGTTGACGAACAGTTGCTATGCCCACTTATACAACTTCATTATCCTAGCTGCGGGGGAAAAACATCAATTTTTACTTATATCCTTCTTCAGTCTGGTTATAATATAAATTTATTATGTGTTCTTTGAAGTCATAAGACCAGCCACAACAGAATTTCACAGAGAATGCCATCAGCCGGTCTTCTAGTAGCACTAAGCTCACTGAATTTACTGCCTCCTTTTAAAATTCTTGCTTGCTAAACTTTCACTGAATGGCTCTTCATATAATTGAGTACAGCTGTAGGTTTTTTTTTAAATTTGCCTAAAATAATTACTGTTGCACACGAAAATGGAGATTAAAACCCCCTTGATGTTTGTAGCTCTTTTTGCTAAGATTTTGAAAATGTGGCTTCTACAATAAGAATCATGTCAGCTCCTTGAGTTATTGAATTTGTGTTTTTTTTTTTTAAGGTTGCTGTCTAAACTGATCTTTCAATTATTCTTTTACTAAAGAATAGATTATCATTCCAAATTATTTTTCCTATGGAATTTTAAACTCTTTAATTCGAAGAACCATTTTTAATAGGATTCTAATTTTTCATTTATTAAATAAAAAGAAAAAGAAACGTTGTCCATACAATGGACATGGCAAGAATACCTTATTAATTTGAAAAACATCTTTTCTAACCTCTACTAAAGTCTTGAGTCCTGGTTCGGGTTTTAAAACACCTCTGTATGCAGGCACCCACAATGCAGGCAGTGCCAACAGTTTGTCCTAATTAGCTCAGAGGCTGAGGTTGAGTCCCTGAAAAGTTTTTTTCACTTCTTTCTTCTTTGGCCAGTAAGAGATTTTTATTATGAAACACAGACATACCTTGGAGTCTCTCCTGGGGTCCATGAAGTCTTCCCTTTTCCAACTACATACCTCTGTGACTCTGGGCTTTCTTTCATATCCTCAGCCACACCACACATCACAACAGCTGGGATGTAGAAGCAGAAAGGAGAACCCAGCAGTCCACTCATAAGCCAAAACTTAAAGGAGATTTGCAAAAGTAATGCAAATAATTCAAAAGAGAGAATGCCTTCCTGTTCACTACATTATTGTGTTTGAATGTATCTATTTTTCATTTTAAAAAACACACATGTTATTTGTGTTAGCATGTAAAACAATTTTAAAGGAATCAATACATATTTAAAATTTTAGTTTTAATTTTTCTAATATGATAAAATAGCCATAGATGTAACTGACATAAATGAAAGGACCTTGTAGTGTGGTGAAGGCTTAGGGCAGGGGGCGGGCTTGAAGGGGTCAATGGTGGTTAAAAGGAAATATATGTGATACGTTCAACAATAAAGGGTTAAAAAAATAAATACAACAAAATAAAATGCTTTAAGCTGGGTGGAAAAAATAAAAATAAAAGCCCCTTGAGGTCCTCAGTAATATTTGAGAGTGGAAAGAGGTCTTGAGATCACAAAGTTTAAGAAAGCTACCTTAGAAAATTGCTTCTGTACCAAAGAGTCAGTTTAACTTACAGTTCTTAATCACAAAAAGTTCAGCAACTGAAAAAAAAAAAAAAAAAAAAAAAAAAAGATGTGATTGATTTGGGTGGAAGTAAAATAGGCAGGAAGATGGGGCAGATCCTCAGTAGCATCCCTTATCTGAATGGAAAAGGGGGTCAGTGAGCACACAGGCAAATATACAGGAGAGGAAGGACTCTCCAGGACTGCCAGGGAGGCACTCTTTCTGACCTAGTCATTACTCTAAATTGCATGGGGTTCCTATGCTCGCATGTTGTAAGCCAGTCTTTGTTTTTAAAAACTTTTCATGCAATGGTGAGAAGAGAACTCAACTTAGATCAGCTTTTACTGAACTGCATAGTATGAGAAATGAGCATATGAAAATTTGATGATGATTGTAATGAAGTTTGTATAACGGATGCACTACAATTTAGTTTTTCTCATGATTAAAATTGTGTCTTGGAAAAATAACTGGCTTCTAAAAATAGAATATTTGCAGTTTATAATTATAATATCACTTACATTATGACAGTGCTTTGAAGTTCTTAAGGTACTCCACTGAATGAAATGAATGAAAAGTAACTTTAAATGTTCTACAAAAGTACTCAAGTCATGAGGTAAGTGTAATAAAATAACTATGTAAGATGAAATAAGTATAATGGGATTGGGTTGCATGCTTTGTGCAGCCCACACCCTGTGTTCATATTCAGTGTAATCTCACGAAATGCTTAATGCATATTTTATATTATCACGTGACTATTATACTCACTCCATTATTCTGATAATCATCTGAGTATTTCTATTATAAGGCAGTTTATTTTAATTTAGGCTGAAACTGTTGAACATATTTAAAAACAGAAATGTATACATGATCTCTATTTTTTTTAAATATATTTTATTGATTTTTTACAGAGAGGAAGGGAGAGAGATAGAGAGCTAGAAATGTCAATGAGAGAGAAACATCGACCAGCTGCCTCTTGCACACCCCCTACCGGGGATATGCCTGCAACCAATGTACATGCCCTTGCCTGGAATCGAACCTGGGACCTTTCAGTCCGCAGACCAATGCTCTACCACTGAGCCAAACTGGCTTCGGCATGATCTCTATTTTATTATTAGAAATCTTTGTTACTATTTTTGCTTGGGATAAAACATGCATAAAATCACTATTCCCTAAAATAAGCTATGAGAGTCACCAAAGTTATCATGGAGCCTGAGTGTTGTAAGGAAAGTAGATGATGCTCAGTAGTGACTTATGTACTGAGTGATTTGGGGGAGAGAAAGAATAGAGATTAGTAAAATCTGTCAAATCCCTATCAGAACAAAATGGATCACCATCTTTGAGAAGAAGAAAAATCATCAAAGAAGTCTAAAAAAAATTATTGGTTTGTGGTTGAGAAAAATCTAGAAGAAGTGGTAACAGTGAGGCTAACCATGTATCATGCTGGCCTAGGTTTTGCTGACTGGAGGACACAGGGACACCTTCAGGAAATAGCAGAATACGGGCACTGAATTCGGTTCAGGAATTCTAATAATGAAAAGTAATATGAATAACATAACAATGCTAACAAGATATATAATATTTTTGTTCCTTTTCAGCATTTTTCAAAGCCTCATTTAAGTTATGGCTAGAAGCATTAGGCACTGTTATTTTTTAGAGTGGAGGAAAATGAGGTACATAAACTTAAGTAACCCATCCAAACACAAACTAGTAGCTAATAAAAATAACGATGATCTCTAATTTTAATTCACTAAATCCTCATAGCAGTTCTAAGAACTTAGTGCTATTATCCCCCACTACAGATGGGGAAACTGATTGTGGTGGAGGTTGAATACTTGCCCATAATTGCATAGTTACTAAGTGCTACAACTGGGATTTTAAACTAGATTGAGTCCGTGCTCTTAACCAGTGTGTTCTATATCCTGTTGTTGTTTCTGTTATTTTTAGATAGTCCATCTTAACTTAGATTTTAAAAAATAATTCATTACAGTACAAAGAATGGCAATGGTATCTACAAAAAAGATGGCAAGTCTTCCTTAATGCCAGGATTATATTCTTGTTCCCTCCTTATCTTTGAAGCCAAAATATTTTCAATCACTAGAAACAGTAACTGATTGTGTCTGGGTAGTCATTCATTAGTATTGACAAGTTGGATGGTAAGATTACTATTTCTGCACATAGTTGAGTAGTTGGGATAAATAGGCAAAATCAGTTCTCTTCCCCTGTGAATACTGGTCTATGTAGCAAAAATTGTATCTGCTACAGTAGTAAGCTCACTGACCTGCTTACAGTATTAATATGGAATGAATTTTATTATCAAACTAGAGGCACGAATTTCGTGCATGGGGGGTGAGGGAGTGTCTCTCTCAGCCCAGCCTGCAACCTCTCCAATCTGGGACCCCTCTCACAATCCAGGACTGCTTGCTCCTAACTGCTCGCCTGCCTTTCTGATTGCCCCTAACCACTTCTGCCTGCCAGCCTGATCATCCTCTAACCACTCCCCTGCCATCCTGTTTGTCCCTAACTTCCCTACCCTGCAGGCCTGGTCACCCCTAACTTCCCTCTCATGCAGGCCTGGTCACCTCTAACTGCCCTTCCCTACAGATCTGGTCCCCCCAATTGCTCTCCCCTGCAGGCCTGGGTTCCCCCCAACTGCTCTTCCCTGCAGGCCCAGTCACTCCCAACTTCCCTCTGCCAGTTTGGTCACCCCTAACTAGCCTCCCCTGAAGGCCTGGTCCCTCCCAATTGCCCTCCCCATCTTGTTGTGGCCATCTTGTGTCCACATGGGGGCAGCCATCTTGTATGTTAGAGTGATGGTCAATTTGCATATTATACTTGTATTAGATAGGATTACTTTAACTTAGAAGCCTTGAGAAAATATCCTTATGGGTTTCAAATTAAATCTGTACAAACTTTTTACTTGACTCGAATGGCTTTCTTGGAAGCCAAAAGCCTTGTGTTCCATTTCTAGCACCATCATCAAAGTTGCCTTTGGTAAATCAACATGGTAAATGAATGTTTCATTTGGCAGTAGGAATGCCATATGCCTTAGTGCAGTTTTGCATATCTGAAATGAATTTTAAGATATGAATGTGTAAAATGGTTCCATCACTTATTAAGTCAAATGCATTGTATGCTTCATAAATTTAACAAATAATAAGAGATTAGCTGATATTTTAGAACTTGAAAAAATAAAAAAAAAGAACTCTCTAGTTTTGTGTGATTCAGAATTTAGCTTAACTTTGCCTTAAAACCATTCTTAGTGTTGGACATCTAGTGCTTTTGAAAAATCAGCCAAGATCTCCGTGGATATTTAAGTTCCTTTTTGTTCAGAAATGTCATTAACTTGAAATATAAAGATGCTTTCTAAGGAAAATGGTTTGCCCAGCCAGATCTCTCAGTGTAGTTATTTTGTGATGCGAGCAGTAAAACCCAAACATTGAGGCTGCTTGCCACAATGCCTTGTTGCCCAGACAGTGATGTCATGTTTTAAGCATGTTTAGTTTGCAAAGGTCCTGCTTTTGATCCTTTAGTTGTCACTTTTTTTTTTTATGCAGCTCCTCCTAAATTACAAAGGTACTGAAGTAATTTGCCTCATTAAGGTCTGATGCTGACACTGTTGTATTTCATTCGTCATTCTTCTGTTAGCTTTCTTCATTAAGACCTTATTCAAATTTGGACCATGGTTCTACTGCGACATCCATGCCATTATCATCTAAATAGCAATTGCATATTCAAAAAACAACAGCTTCTCCTTAACTGTCTGTAACTTAACATTTACATAGATTCAAGTGGGAATTAAGGAGAAAATGAATCTTTGTGATTTACAACCCTCCCTATTACCCTTGATTTACTAGTAAAAGTTGAATAAGCTACTTGTAGTCGAAGGAAGACAAAATTATTGATTGCTCAACTTTAGTTCTGTAGAGGAATATATATCATATATGGTTTCTGTATTAAAGAGTTACCCTAGTGACAGTGACAATGATTTAATCACCCACTTATTTATTAGGCAGCATTAACCATTTTGGATATAACAGGAGCAGGTTTAATGCTTTATTAAGAAATCAGTAGTATCTTTTACTAACACAGCAGTGCTTGATAACTGGAAAACATTTAAAGGGAACCTTTTAAAATGATTCAACATATTTGTTCTTTGTAGATAAGCTTCAAAAATAGAAGCAAATTCTACCATACAAATAATCTACTTTTCAAACTATTTTGTTTTGGCTATCTTAAAATTTTATTTTATAATCAGTAATATTACGTGGATTTGACTGAAATGAGCAGCTATGGTTACTGGAGACAAAGGGTTTCAACAGATAAAGTGAACATAACTATTAGAATGTTATTTTGTCACTCATATGTGGTATAGAGGAAAGTTGGTACAAGGTACCAAATACACATATGTATGTACAAATAGAGTGGTTATATTATATGGGCCCTTTTAAAGAATTTTTTAACCATCAAAAATGTGCACATATGTGTGTGTGTGCGTGCGCGCGCGCACGATTAGAAGGGAGGAAGGGGGAGGGAAGAGGAATGCAAGAGAGAGAGAGGGAAAAGAGGGACATAACCATTAAAAAGGCTAATTATCTATTCAATACCCAAGCTTTTGCTGCCTTGCATAATAAGTTCTTATATATTTTGTAAATTTCTTGTCATGGTTAAAGAATTTTATTTCCTCTTTGAAGTGAATTTTCATGTTTTGTTTTCATATGTATATTCTCAAATTTATCAGAATTATATATGTGCGAATAATTATATAACTCAGAAAGTTACTTCCAATGTAGACTGAAGTGAGATTCTAGGCTAATTGTTAATGCGCACCATAGAAAGGTGTTCAGTTATGGATTCTCACTGCCCGGCGGGAGGACTCCTCCTTTGTCATCTCACCATCTTGTGTGAAGATGAGTCCTGAGGATAAATTGAAGTGGTCTCATGTTGATGTTCATTTCTAGCTGTGCCAACCGAGGAGTTGTCCTCTCCAAAACAAAGGCTAAAAAAAAAAAAAAAAAAAAAAAAAAAAAAAAAAAAAAAAAAAAAGATGAGCCAAATGTAAGGAATGGACATAAGAAATTAAAATGAGACTAGCAAAATGAACCTGAAAAAAAAATGCAAGTGAAGAAAATAAAGTAGAAGCAAAATATAATGAAAAAGGAAATAAAAAATGCAATAGAGGAATGATAAATTCTGAATTTGATCTATGAAAAGACTAAGGAAGCAAAGAGCTAGTAAGCCAACAATATGGGAGGGAAAACAGGACATACACAAATATCCCAGAGATTATTTTGTGTGATATTTATCAATTTGTAGTGTTACTTTTTTCTTTTTTTTAAACTTTATTTTAGGATAGTTATATCCATTTAACTTCTTAGTACTTTAGGGTATGGACAACTTACTAGACAAAACTGCTGCTGCTATTTCAACAACTCAAGCTTTAGAAGTCCTGGCCATAGCCTGTTTGTGGATTTCTATGGTTCCATATCAAGAATAAGTATTATTGTTTAAAACAAGGACAGGGCAACTCTGTATTGTTTTGTCTCAGTTTCATAACTTTCTGTTGACATGTGTGTGACATCTTAAATATTTATTCTTTTTGTAAGAAAATTGTTTCATTGTTATGAATTCTATTAATTTTCACTTTTGACTTATACACTTGATTACTAGTATTCTGTATTTATTTAATTTCTGGAATATTTCATAGCTCTCTATTCACCATGTAGCTTAATACAGTTTTTCCTAGAATTAGTGGCAAAAGCATGTTGTAAAATATGTAAAGGACAAAACATAGTAGGTCAAAAAATGTAAAATTGATCTAGTCTTTCATATGAGTGCAGAATAAGACAAGACTTTGTAGTATTTCAGATAAATTGCAAGCATTATCATTTACTACAATAGTTTTTCTGGATTTAGTAATTGGTATAAAAAAAAGGAGAATCATGTTTAAGTTTGAGAAATGCTTGGCTTAAAATGGTTGAAGATATTTCCCAAGAACTTTTTAGTAGTTAGTTTCTATGTCTTGAAAATATCTAATTTTGGTTTAAAATATTCAGCAAGCCCCAAACTGCCTTAAAACTCCTTTTTTTTTTTTCATTGAGGAGCTTACAAAACTGAATATTCTATTGATTCCATGTTTATTAAAATACTGAGAAAAACTTTTAGAAACTTATCATTAATTGTTTACAATTTTTAAAATTCTGGAATTACACATTTTGAGATCTTTAAAAACTTTTACCCCATTAAAATTGATTAACTTGTATTAAAAATGATGCCTAATATTTGCCCAGTGCTTTCAGAACACAATGACATATCTAATTTCATTTTTCTTGGAAACAGCCCTGTGTTGTTGTGGGTTGGCTGGTTGAGTCCTTCTGGAATCATTCAAGCCTCAAGTTAAACATGTCCGTTCTGTAAATGCTGCTAGAAATTCCATTCAGGAATTCTTAAATTTGTTGCTGAAATTCTTTCCATCTTATTGATTCACTGAAGTAATACCTTATATGAAGGATTTTTTTTCCCTTCAGTTAAATAAAGAATAATCCAGTTAATTAAAATCTTGCCTATTTATGTTAGCATTTTCAGGTTCTCCTGTGCTGCTGATGGCTTGGTGGATGGTTGACTAGCTGTTTTAGTTTGACTAGTAGAGTTCTGATGGTTAGACTTCTTTATTAATGAAAATAGAATATTATCTGTGTCAAGATGGAAAAATGTATTTACTGTATATTTTATTTGAAAAATGAGTTTTAAATTCATAATTAAAAATTATGATTTATTTATTTAATTATACACTAATCAGGCTTCCTTGGAAACCTTTATTAAAAATATGAAATAAGAATTGGAAGTATAGAGTTGGTCTTTAATAAAAATTCGGAGAGTAAATATGTATTGTTTCTTAGTATTCTTCAAATACCTTTGCTTCCTTTTAGTGCCTCTCCTATCCATTATTTTGGAAAAGAGGGACCCCATTTATTCTTAAAGAAAAGTGTACCAGGGAAGTGTTAACTGACCTCCACTTAGGTGGCTTTGCAGATTGGCTGATACTCTCCAACTTTTCTTTTCTTTTCTTTTTTTAAAATATATTTTTATTGATTTTTTTACAGAGAGGAAGGGAGAGGAATAGATATTTAGAAACATCCATGAAAGAGAGAAACATCCTGCACACCTCACACTGGGGATGTGCCCACAACCAAGGTACATGCCCTTGAACAGAATTGAACCAGTGACCTTTCAGTCTGCAGGCCTAAACTCTATCCACCAAGCCAAACCGGTTTTGGCTCCAACTTTCAATGAAGCCCTGAGAGTTGGCTGCGGGTGGCTGTCTCTGGTACTCAGGCATGCTTCTGCTCTTCCCGGAGTGACTGCTGTGCTGTCCAAGTTTCACACTCTCTGCTCCCAAATGTGTATACTTGTTACTATAATTGCACAACTTAACTTTAAAGTATCTATATAATAAAAACTCAGTGGTCGTAATGCCATAACAACCAAAGACCAGTCACCAGGAGGATGCGGAGCACAGGCAGGCGCACACGGTGGGAGGGGCTGTGAGTGCAGCAGGGCAGTGAATGGGTGGGCGGGGCTTCTATTATATTATGAGTATAAAAAAGGAGTAACCATTTACACCAAAAAGAAAGAAGAAGAACCTGGTCATCTGCATCAGACTGATTTGCAAATGTCTTTTAGGTTCTCATCTGCTTAAAAACATTTGGAGATTGTGTACAATTAATAATATTTTGAGTTTATGTAAGAAAGGTTCAGAAATCTAATCAGATAACTCTATTGCACATGAAGGCCTCAGCCCAAAATGTTGTTTTGTGATGAGCTGGGGACAAGGTAGTTAAAGTGACAGATCTTACCAGATATTATTTTTAGCTTTCTTATTCTGTCTTTTTATTGATAATGACAGTTTTATTGCAGTCAGTTATATCAGGTAGTTGAGACATATCCAAAATGATGACATAGTAGAGCAGAGCATGAGGCAATATAAAAAATAAAGTAAAAAAAAAAAGGATTTAAAAGAAAAGATGGAATTACAGTTGCCTTAGGCAGTAGTACAACTGGAACTAAAAAATTACAACTTTTTGTTATAGGCAAATCCTAGAACTTTAGAAAAATATACATTATACATTTTTTATTTATTTTTATTTTTTTTATTTATAGCTTTTCCCTCCATTAGTATGTACTGCAGGGTAGGAACACTTGAAAATAAGCTTACCTGAAATGATTGCTCCTTGTTCTGAGGACCTGAGAGAAAGTGACCTGAAGGCCGTAGTTTTGTATTGAATGAGTGCCCTTGCTCTAACCTTTGAATCAGAACATTTTCACAGTAGATAGAGGAGATATAAAAACACACCCACAAGAGTTTTGAGTTTTAATTTGGGGAAAAAGGTTAAGAACTAGCAGTCATATCAAATAACATAAAACATTTAAAAATATTATAGTGATAGCACAGAGCAAAATTTCCACTTAAGCATTTAGTAAACTTTGATGAAAGCTATGACTTACAAGGAGATACTGATGTTGTTGTTGCATAGGTGTTCATAATGATCTCAGAGTGAAGACTTTTGTCAACTAGTAAGAGTAATGTAATGTATGGTAAACTAAGAGTCACAGTTTTGATTTATTTAATGAAATTATGGATGATACAGAAACCATACAGGTTGTAACAGAAAAGGATGGATTTAAATTTGAAGAGAAGGAGCAAGTTATAGCAATCCAGAGCCCGAAATTACTTATGTCATAATTACAGATGCCCTAGAAATAGTTTTATGTTGTATTGAGTAATAGCTTGAATCTGTATTCAGTAATATAATATCTACATAGAAACAATGCTGGGGAAAATTGTATTCTAAATAAGTTCAATTTATTCACTTTATTAAGTGGATATAATTTATTTGTTTTGAATGAATATATAATGTTTAGGGTATTCATTTTTAAAATGATTTTCTGTTAAACTGGATTTTTATCAATGAAGATATGACTCTAATCACATTGGATAAGATGAACTCTATTATATTTAATTCTTCCATTTTCTATTCACTTAGGGCATAAAAATATGAAGTGTTTGTAAAGCAACTTGTATTTTGAATAAATAAAATTAATGCTAAATAAAAAGAAATTAAATTGTGATTGTGTGGTTTGGGAACTCTGGTTTGGATGAGAGTGTGCGATTGAAATTTTGACCTACAGATTTTGTTTAAATCTCACCACTGCTGTGTATGCTTAAGGTTATAGCTGGCCATAAATAATAGTCAGATGAACATTTCTGTCATATGAAAGCCTTTCTGAGAGTTGCCTATTAATTGAACTTGATGTTTAACAATTATTTTAGAATATTAAGCAGAATAACTGAACATACTATAGGTTCTATTAATCATAATGATCTAGCTTTTAGATGTTAGGAAAATTCAGTTTATAGATTCATTATTTGAGCAGAGTTAATAAAGTAAAACTGGCATCACTCATTTGAGAAGGAGAAATATTGCAGAATTGAGTGATTTTTCTAAATCATGTGTTGACTATAGTTTGAATGTGTTATCTTTATTCCCAAAGGCATTTTGAAATGTATTGATGTAAATTTCTTATAAAATGCTATATTTTTATTATAAAACTATTGTAATATTTTTAGTGTTTTATGTGATACGGGTGGTGAGGACATGGGTTTGGTTGTCTGTTGTGGTTTATCAATATATTCCAAGCACTTGTGTGAAATGAATGAATGATTAAGAAACAGGAGAGTAGAAACATATAATCAAAATTTTAAATTTATACCTTCAGAATCATACTTAGGAGTTATTTTGAATAAAAAAAAGCGTGAAATAGAGGCTTAAAAAAAATCAAGGCTATTTGGAAATACGTGCTCTACTACTCTTCATTATTGTCTATATCCAAAAACATTTTCTTGGAACGTTTTTTTCTGATCAGCTTCTGAGGCTCTGATGATGCTAGGATTTTATTTATTTTATTTTAAAAGTGCCTCTGATTTCCCTCATCTATTTGTATGGATATCATTTCTGACAAGGCATTTATCAAATATGGACAATAACAAGCAGTAAAAACACTGCCTGAGATAGTCAGAAACCAGGTTTTGTTTTGTTTTTTTGCATCTGACTCTCAAAAGCAATCACCATAAGCTTTATTTTAATTTATAGATTAATTTTTAAAAACCCTCTAAGTTACAACTCATTGTAAGATGAAGTTGGGGATTTTTTTTGTTGTTGTTGTTTCAAGTTTAGAAACCAATGATTATGATCAATTTCCTTAGAATTTCCTAGTGTGTTTAATTCAAAGCAGAAAGAAAATGGACATTTTTTTAAAAAACATAGAAAAAAACCTTTGAAGATTTTTATTTCATATAAAAATGTTTTTTTAGGAACTTCTTTTCCTGACTTTGTTAAGATTCAGTGATGACTTAGCTAAAAACACCTTTGGGATGGACTCAGAAGATCTGATAGTGACGAAATGTGATTAGCAAGCTGTAGTGGAGGGTCACAAATGTGTGATTTCCAAGTCTCCTCCATTTGAAACCAATTTTCAGAGCCTTGAATTCTGTTAGGACATAGCACGCTGCAAATGGAAAGCCTACACCGGAGCAGTGTAATTAGGGTAAGCCATTGCATCTGCACTTGTTTCGCTGCAACTGAATTTGAAACCAGCTGCAAAATGGTGACTAATCTTCCTGGCAAGCCTGCCTGAGAGTGGAGCACAATAAGCCAGCTTCAGCCTCGTGGGCACATGCTCCTCCGCTGGCCTCTGAGCAGGTGATGGTGATGATGCAATCTGATTATACTTTTGAATGCATTCTAAACACAGTCAATAGTTGAGTCTCTCAAAGGATTTCACAAAAGACTTCAAACCGACTATCTGTTTTTTTTAAGATTCTTTCAATTATAGAAGGGCCATGGCAACTAATACGTTTTTCCTCCCCTACCATATTATAGTACTTTGTAGTACCTTATAATCTTAAATTTGGGAGGTTTTAGTAAGTTTTTATATGTGAAGGGAAGATGAGAAAAATAATGTGGAAAGAAGAAAGTACTTGAACTTGGAGCTCTAGTTCAGAATTGTTCATGGCTATTTATACTGATGAATTAAAATAATTGAACTGCCCAGCCTGTTTAATTCTGCACAGACCGGAAATGGTGAATCACTAGGCTAGGAAGTGGTATCTCACCTTTCTGTTTGCAGAGACGTACCTCCATACCTATATAACCTCTCCTGATTAGGCGGTATTTAACAGGCTTGAGCATTAGAAGTGTTTAATAAATACTTAGTTTGACTTGGACTTGAGCCTTTGTTTTTTCATCTTTAAAGGGAATAATAGCTCCTTCTAGTATAGCACAGAGGGATATGGCGAGAATGAATAAAGCCATCGTTTAAGAATGTAGGTCATCTTTGGGAAAAAAAAGTGTGGCCCGACATAAAATATATTCTCAAGTATAATGTCAAATGAGTAGTTCAGAAATAGAATGTTTATAAATTATTTGTTAATTTTAAATTTAAATACTAAAAAAGATATAGCTTGCAAAAAAGGACATTAAGACCACAAGCCCATTAAATAGAATTTGCAAATTATATATCCCTGAGAATAAAGGGAGAGGGGGGAAGGGAGAGGAGAGGGTGTAGAAAACTCTTACTTGCTGATACTCAGACTTAGCGTACATTTAACTCATTTTGGATGCTTGTCAGAAGAACATATGCCTGGGCTTCATCCCCTTCAGTTCTGGTTTTGTAGGCTTGGAGTGGGTCCCAGGCACCTGTGATGTTAATTATCTCCCTCCCGAGCCCTCTCCCTTAATGATTTTGATACACACCAAAATCTGAGAAACTCTAACCCGGACATCTACAGTATTATAATATGGGCGACTAGTTATATTACTGTAGTATAAAGGGTGTCCCAAAAATATATATACACACACTGAGTAATTGTAAAGGCAATGCTTATTAAAATGCATTTTGTTTTCAAAATTGAGCTATCAGCTATTACAGTGTGTATATATTTTTGGGACACTTGTAGACTACTCAGCTTCCTAATTTACACACAAAGGAAACATTTTCAATGCCATTAGGATAAATACACTTTTCACATGGTAATTATAAAAAGGCTTTTTAAAAAACAACAATCAATAGTTGCTGTGTTCAATTGTGATTTTGTAGAAGCCAGTATATTTTTTTCATGTATTTTTTAATCTTTTAATATAAAGGGCATTTTACTGAAAAACTAAAAGCCTTCAGTGAAGTCAATTAAGTGCTAGAGGAATGAGTGATTAGCATGTATTGGGGATTGACTTGTGTCTTCCAAAAAGATATGTTTAAAACCTAACCTCTGATACCTATGAATGTAACCTTATTTGAAAATATAGTCTTTGCAGATGTAAACAAGTTAAGATGAATTTGTGAAGCCCTAGCCAGTTTGGTTCAGTGGATAGAGCATCGGCCTGCAGACTTAAGGTTCCCAGGTTGGATTCTGGTCAAGGGCACATGCCCAGATTGTGGGCTCAGATCTCCAGTAGGGGGCGTGTAGGTGGCAGCCAATAAATGATTCTCTCTCATCATTGATGTTTCTATCTCTCCTTCTCCCTTCTGAAATAAGTAAAAATATGTTTAAAAAAAAAAATGAGGCTGCTGAGTTAGGCAGCCCCAGATCATGTTAGACTTTGTGGGTCCTGATAATGTCTTTGTCTTAAGAGAAGTGGAAGCCGTTGATGAACACTGAGCTGCGGGTAAAAGTGGAAAAAATACAAGTTTGAAAATATGCTCTTCCGTTTTCTTCCTTTAATTGAGAAGATCATGCCTCTTAGATAAATGCTGTTCATTCTGTGATCAGGGTTGTTATTCTCCTGCCTCCACCCTGCCACCTCAGTCCCTTTCCTTTCCACCTCATTAATAAGGACACCATCTCCTGAGCTTCATGTCATCTGCCAACCTCCACTCACTTGAGATTGAGTCCCAGAATTCAAAGGGCCCTTTGACTTGGCCTTTTCCCTTTCCCAGCTCCTGTAGTCAGACTGGGCAACTCTAATATCCATGATGATTCCCTAACCTCAATCCCTTATTCTCCAAAGCTTTCCTTGCTTGTGACTTTTTACCTTTTCTATGGTAGCAATTTTCTGCTGTGGTCTTGCTCTATAACCACTCCTAATCATGCTTCCGCTGAAATCTTAAATCTTCAACCCAGAAATCCGGTTTTCAGATCAGGCTCTCTCTTTCATGCCACTGTTCCTGCTTGTTCATCATACTCATTGACAGCTTTTATGTGCTCAGTCTCTCACCACATCCTGACATCTTTTCTTATCAAGTCTGGAGCCTGTGGCCAATCACTGCAGGGCTGTGAACTCAGCTCTCAATTATTTTTGTCCCTGCCAGTTTTCAACTCTGGTTAATCCAACCTTCCCCTTTTATGCCCCTGCTCCCATGTTATCTATACTAAGCGTTCCTGGAGAAGATTATAATTATGTTTATGGGCACTATAATGCATTGTTGCTTTCTTGTTATCTGAGCTGTCAACGCTCTTCTTTTTCCCTCTTTTGTCAGCTTTGTCTTCACAGAGTGGATGTCAACTGTGCATGTTGGAATCACCTGAAGTGTTCTAAAAAATACCAATGCCTTGGTTCCACTGCTAGAGATCCTGGTATAAATGAACTTTGGAATCTCCCCAGGTGATCCTAATGTACAGCAAAGGTTGAGAACCACTGTGCTAATATGCCCACAAAGGCTGATGGACATGTTCCCTTCTTGAGCTTTCTGCCAGTCCTAGCTTTAAGCAAATGACTTTTCTCATCAAACTGTTCTTCCTTTTTCTACCTTTACTTACTTTTAATTGAATCCCTACTTACCTAGTTCATTCTTCTTTTAGAGTAAAAATAAATTGCTTACATCCTAATATTTGACCCCTTCAAAGGTACACTGGATGTTATTCTTTTTCTCTTCCACTCCTGATTTGTGCCAGGTGATCTGAGTGGTTAGGTTTAAAAAGTAGGTATGTACTGTACTCATAAGCATGCATTTTTCTCTCAAAAACAAAATGCAGGGAAATAAAACAACCAAACCAAAGTTTAGCAATATTAAGTAGAGCATTTAAAGCAAATAATATTTGATGAAATATAATGAGAAGTGATATCTGAAAAATGGTTGGGACTGGAGAGGAACAGCAATATGAGGGGGATATAGTATACTAACTTTTTTGAACTTTAAAAGTGTTTTTCTTTTGAATGGAAAAAAATGATCGCATATATGTTTTAAGGATAGAACTGTGGTAACATATAGAGAGCATGGTCTGAAAAGGAAACAGGGTTGAGACACACAGACATCTGGGAGCCATCTGCAATGGTTGAGGGAAGAAATGGTGTGTAGCAGTGAAGACAAAAGGGGAAAACAGCTTCTAGAGGTAATTTTAGGGGTAGAATAAAGAGGATTGAGCCATTTTACATTTCTGAGCATTAATTATGTCAAAGCTCATAGGTATATAATGTGCTCATAGTAATTAACCCAAAAGATTATTAGCTAATTTGCCTACTTATTTATAAGCTACCTGTCTTAGTCTGTTTGAGTGCTATAACAAAATTACTATAAACTAGTGGCATATAAACAACAGAAATCTGATTCTCACAGTTCTAGAAGCTTGGAAGTCCATGATCACGATGCTGTGGGATTGGTGTCTGGAGGGAGCCCACTTCCTGGTTCCCACAAAGCCATCTTCCAGCTGTGTCCTCACATGGAGGAAGGGGTGAGGAATCTCTTTTATAAAGACACTAATTCCATACAGGAAAGCTCTATTATTATGACCCAATCACCTCCCAAAGGCTCCATCCAAATACCATAACCTATGAATTTTGGGAAGACACAAACATTTAGTTTTTAGCACTGCTTCAATAAAAGAGACTTTTACTGAAAAAAAAAAAAAAAAAAAACCCACAAAAAACAAAAAACAAAAAAACCCCAAACACTTTAAAGAATATAAATCTCGCCAAGACCGGTTTGGCTCAATGGATAGAGTGTCGGCTTGGGGACTGAAGGGTCCCAGGTTCGATTCCGGTCACGGGCATGTACCTTGGTTGCAGGCATATCCCCAGTAGGGAATGTGCAAGAGGCGGCTGATCGATGACTCTTTCTCATCGATGTTTCTAACTCTCTATCTCTCTCCCTTCCTCTCTATACAAAATCAATAAAATATATTTTTAAAAAATAAAGAATATAAATCTCTCCTCTGTAATGCAATGTTTGACCAAATTTGAAATATGCCAATTTGATTACTATTGAAGAATTTTTTATGGTCTATTATAGTAAAATGTATGAAAGAAACCTTTAGTCTAAAAATATCATAATCAGGAGAAGTATAGTGGAAGGGTTTGGACTGTGGACACAAAATGGATTTGAAACTTGGCTTGTACCCTAATTGACCTGATGACCAGGTCATTGCTAAGCTTCATTTTCCTTATCTGTAAAGTGGAGAAAATAAGAGGATCCACCCCACAGAGATGAAAGGAATATCTGAGATAAATATTAGCTGTTGTTATTTTGGGTTATATAGTCAATTTTATTTATTTTAATGTATTTTTATATTTTTACAGAGAGGAAAGGAGAGGGATAGAGAGTTAGAAACATCCAAGATAGAGAAACATCCATGATAGAGAAACATCCATCAGCTGCCTCCTGCATTCCCCCTATTGGGGAGGTGCCAGCAACCAAGGTACATGCCCTTGACTGGAATCGAACCTGTGACCCTTTAGTCTGCAGGCTGACTCTCTATCCACTGAGCCAAACCAGTTAGGGCTATAGTCAATTTTAGATAAATATTCTTATAGCTTCTGCTTGGCTTACTTGCTCTAGCCATTTGAGACTCACTAAAATATCATTTGGTAAACAAATGCAATGAGTAATTCATGTCCCTTTAAAAAAAAATTTGTTGGCTGAGCATTTGTGAACTAATATGTCTGACTCCTGGTAAATATAACAAAGTTGATTCTCCCATGAAGTTCTAGTTGAGCATTTCCCCCCCTGAAATTTGGATATTGACCTTAACTGCTTTAGTCTATAAATTCTGCAGAAAGAAAAAATGTAAGCAGAATAGTAAAGTGAAGAGGGAAACAATTGTTGTTTTTTCAGACCTGTTTTCCAGAATTTCTATTTCTAGTACTTCCAGATTTACAACTGGGCAGTAGCTTCATTTTTGTTGAGAACCGATGTCCTAGTTATCTTTTGCTGTGAAACGAACCACACAAACTTAGTGGCATAAACTAAGTAATAATGCTATTATCTCTTATATTCCTGTGGGTTACTTAGCTGGGCCGTTCTTGTTGAGCTGTTCCATGTGGTTGTAATCAGGTGTTAGCTGGAGTTGCTGTCATTACAAAGCTCAGCTGAGCTTGATGTCCAGCGTAGTTGACTCACATGGCTGCCAGTTGATGCTGGCTCAGGTTAAGCTGTGAGAAAGAAGACCTCTTCCTAGCACCGCTCATAAAATGGTGGGTGGGTGCTGGGAGTCAGCAATCAGAGACGTAGGAGGTGGAAGCTGCCAGGCCATTTAAGAGCTACACCCAGAACCCATACAAGCATCATTCTTACCATGCTCCATTGATCCAAGTAGCATCAGGGTGTTCCCAGATCAAGGGTGGAGAGAAGGAAACAACAGCTCTGAAGGGGGAAATGAGATGGAAGACATTGTGGCCAGCGTTAGGAAATAGAATGTGTCACATCAGTGAGAAGAGGAAAGGTAGAGAAGAAAGTACAGGGGTTGTCAATAATCATCACATTAAAAATTAATAAACTTTATTTTGGAATAATTTCAGGTTTACAGGAAAATTATAAAAATAGTTCAGTGTGTTTTTTGTGTCTTTCAATCACATCTTACACATCATGGTAGATTTGTTAGAGCTAAGAAATTATCAGCTTTCCCACTAATATTTCTTTTTGTTTGTTTGTTTGTTTTGTTTTTTTGTTCCATGATTGAAACCAGGATACTACATTGTCTCTAGTCACCTTCTATTTTAACACAGTAACTGACCTCTCTCATACTTAGTTTCCTCCTTTCAAAACCTCTTAGGAAATACTTTACTTATGAGTATGCATCTTTATAAATAATAATATTTTTTTAAAAATAGACTAAGTCAATTGGAGACTTAGTGACTTCTAAAATATGTTAGCCTTTATAGGATGCTTTAAGATGTATTAATTAATTAATTATTTTTTATTTTTTATTTATTGTCTAAAGTTTTACATATGTCTTCTTCCCCCTCCCCCTTCCCCCCAGCCCCCGCCTGGTCCCTCTTCCCCTCCCCTCACCCCAGCCATTCCCATCCTGGGCAAGCCCCCACCAGCTCTGTAAGATGTTTTCAAATGAGTTGCTAATAGTCTCCTAAATGGGAAAAATA
Organism: Pipistrellus kuhlii; assembly: GCF_014108245.1. NCBI lineage: Eukaryota > Metazoa > Chordata > Mammalia > Chiroptera > Vespertilionidae > Pipistrellus > Pipistrellus kuhlii. The sequence continues at coordinate 34,937,196 of NW_023425405.1, read as the reverse complement.
ATAAAATTTATAATAGAAGTATATAACAGCATAGCCATTTTGAGTGCTTTTAAAATTTCCATGTTAACTTTAAACCTTAATCTTTGTTGTATTTGTGACTGAAAAAAATTAAAACAACTTAAATTAGTGTGAATAAGACTTTAACATTGCCATTTAAATTTATAGACTTCAACATAATCACCATTTTTTGGTGATCCAACTTTCAGTCTGATTTTCCACCTCATTGAAAACATTCTCCAGCTGCTGCCGAGTGATTTCATAAGTTGCATTCATGATCCTGGCTCGGAGTTCCTTTAAAGAATGTCGTCTGGATGAATACACAGCAGTTTTAACAGAGTCCCATAAAATATAGTTCAGTGGGATAGGTCAAGTTTAAAGTTGCACAAGGATTTCATAAACACCCTGGGTAGATGGGCACTGAAACGTTGAATGTGTTATATGGAAAAACCTCATAAAGGATGGCAGTGTTCCAGGCGTGGATTAAGTTGGTCATCTATGAAACAATTGCTACTACTGATGGTTCTTAATAGTACCACCTGCTAGTTCTTTCATATTAAATTGTGTGAAATAACACTTTCTGTAAACTGATGAACTATTTGTTTATTTAATAAATCCATCAATGAAAGAAACTTCTGTCAGAAGAAATGGAATTGTTTATTAGACCCAAAGGTCTTAAGCCAGAAATGTCAGGCATTTTTGTGGACAAAGAGTATTATAATCTGGCATTGTTTTTTTGTGTGTTTTTTTTAAGAGCAGCAAGTTACACACCATACCCAGTTGGCGTGTTTGTCTTTTATCTGGCAGGAAACTCGGGATTTATGGGAATCAGCCAATGCCATGCTAACCCTCAGAATGATATCAGTGGTTGGTGTATAGATCTGAGGGTACCACTAGGCTGTAAGTGTGCACTGAAGACGGACACTTTGGTATTTCATGGATGCAGTCCTTTGCCAGTTTTATTTATTTATGGGAATAACTTTCATTCAGCCATGACAGTTGCCATTGTAGAAAACAAAGCAAACTAATAGGAGCTTCATATTCCTAAATTGAAATCATGGTCCCCTTGTTAGAATAGACCTTGCTTATGTTTTGAAATTAATATAGTCACATGAAATGGATGATAGGCAGAAGACATTAGCAGTATGTGGTAATTATACCTAAACAGGCTGGTCTGTTGCCAGACATTGTGCAGAATTAATCCCAGGCAGTTTTTGCTTTTTTAAAATATATATTTTGATTTTTTTACAGAGAAAGGGAGAGGGATAGAAAGTTAGAAACATCGATGAAAGAGGACATCGATCAGCTTCCTCCTGCACACCCCCACTGGGGATATACCCCCAACCAAGGTACATGGCCTTGACCGGAATCGAACCCTGGGACCACTCAGTCTGCAGGCCGACTCTCTATCCACTGAGCCAAACCAGTCTTGGCAGTTTTTACTACTAGCTCATCATGTCGATTGAAGTTATATAATCTGCTAAAATACCCTAATAATTTTCAACTCTGTCACTAAACCTTTCTTTCAGTGTATTATTAACATGTGAGTTGTTTATGTATTTTGTATGCTAAACGTGCTCCATTTGTATTTAGTGGCTTGGTACTTCCTTGACTCTACATCCCACACACTAAGACAGATTTCCCATTTATTGATAAAATTATAGATTTTCTTTCACATATAATACGAGTATCTTTCTTTAGAGAAGAACATATGAGTATAATTTCTGTGGTTTTTTTTTTTTTTTTTTTTTTTTTTTTTTTTTTTTTTAGGTAATCCTAGACTTCTAATTTCCTAGCTTTTTAAAAAAGGGTTCCAATTATCATTTTCATTTTTTTTTTGTTATAATTAAGAATTAGCAGTATATGTTTTAATTCCCAAGTATAGGATTACCTTAAAATTTTTTTTTGGATCCACATTATTATTATCACCGTTATTCTAAAGTTACTGTAATGTTGTAAGCTTAAATTAGAACATTTCTTTTGAGATCTTGTCCCTAGTTCTGCAATTGTCCCAGTTCTGTAAGCTCTTAGCTTACAGAGTCTCAGAGCTGAGTCAACTGGAGTGTGGTTTCAGGAATACCAGATCAAATTAAAATATTAGGTACTCTACTGTAGATGGGTATCTTTTCATTTACCAGAAATTTTCTGGTTCCTGTGCCTTGGGGTTGTAGCTAACCTTTATTATTGTGAAGGCTTTTAATTTGAACCAAATAAGACTTAAGAAGTTCATGACCATAGAAAGCTTATGCTTTTGAAAGTGTCTTCTCTATTTAATTAAGCTCTGTTTTGGTGCTTTTACTTACCAGAGTTAAATCTCTCTCCTTATTCAGCTTTCACCTAAGTAAATTAGAATTGTTATTATACATTTGATGTTTCATCATAAATACTCAATATTGTGAGGAATGTGGTTAACATGAAGCCCTTTATCCATCAGGCTAAAACTGAATGTGTAGCCTAAAAGACTTCCATGATCTTGCCCATTTTTCATTCTCCCTCTTAAAATTAATTAGTTATCTATTATTTTTATTCATTTGTGTTACCACCTTATGGTCATTGAAGCCAAATGAAATGCCAACTAACTTAATTTTTTCATTTCAAAAGCAATGTTTTGAATCCAAATGTATTAACTAAAAATGCTTTGCAGTCTCCCATTGTTCAGGAAATATATAAGGCCTAAGGCTGATATTGGAAAGCATTTTCATTCAAATTGAATTGTTTTGTGTAGTAAATATAATATTATGAAGTATTTTATTTATATTCTTAAAATTATGTTTAATAAATATATGTGAAAAAGGTAGTGTTGCTGAAACCGGTTTGGCTCAGTGGTAGAGCGTCAGTCTGCGGACTGAAAGGTCCCGGGTTTGATTCCGGTCAAGGGCATGTACCTTGGTTGCGGGCACATCCCCTGTATGGGGTGTGCAAGAGGCAACTGGTCGATGTTTCTCTCTCATCGACGTTTCTAGCTCTCTATCTCTCTCCCTTCCTCTCTGTAAAAAATCAATAAAAAATATATATTTAAACAGAAAAAAAGAAAAAGAAGAAAAAGGTAGTGTTATTTTAGTATTTCCTATCATGGAATACTTTAGTTTCATAAAACCAATAGTGTAAAGAAGCTTCCAGGAACATATCAAATAAATTACTATTTAATAGACAATGGTATGTCCATGAAGTGAGATTACACCTTAAATGATATTGTTGCAAGGTTATTTAAAGAGAAAAGTTGACATTGGTGATTGTTAATATACGATTCTGGAAGGTACAGATATTGTAGTTGGAAATAACTCATTAAGATTTGAAAGAGAGTATAATCTAAAGGTAATTTTTAAATATGCAAATATATTGTACCTTAAAACTATATAAATGTATACACATATGTATATATATATGTGGATACATATACATATATACATATGTATACTAGAGGCCCAATGCATGAAATTCATGCAAGGGGCTTGGCCCTTGTAGCCAAGGTGGCTTACCTTGGCCCTTGCAGCCCCAGCTTCGTCTGGAAGGTCTTCCAATAGGACGTCCATAAGGTCGTTCGGCTGTCCAGTCTAATTAGCATATTATGCTTTTATTATTATAAAAAAATATGTACATATTCTGTAGACTTCTGCAACCTTATACTTCAAGTTCACATTATACACATATCTTGGAGAACCACATCCTTGTCTCATCTCCAGATATTAATTCCTATATACATAGTCTTGATTATGTTGATTGAAAAGTTTTATCCTTGGTTTCCCCAAAGGCTGCCTTACTCATTTTAGGAGGACTTTGGAACACCCATGAGTTATTTCCCATAGGATTTTTTTTTTTTGCTATAATAGTTGTAGTTCTGAAAGATTGTGCCATCATTAGGAATGGATCTTTCATTATCTGTCCATGATTAGAGAATTGCTTTCTCTGATAAAATCGTTATATTGCCTGGTAAAAGGGAAGCTTCGGTACTTATTACAAAGAACTTTGGCATTTGGTGAGAGAGTGTTATCTTTTGAACATTGCAGTAAAATGCATCAAATGGATTTTTGTGTTCTTCCCAGTGACTTCAACACATTGTCTTGGGACAAAGGCTTTCCTGGTTGCGGTTGGGGTTTTCAGTGCGCTGAGTGCTCCGTCCAGGCTGCACCTAAGTCCCAGATACAAATCAGTCACTTCTCTCCTCAGTTCCCAATATGAATGTCACGTACTATGACTTGAAATGTTTTACTTTGGAGATGTCTGCTGGTCAGATCCTCTTCCTGAGTCTGAACCCTTTGGACTTTCCCGTCTCAGTTTTGAGGTTGCTACATTTCCTCCTCTTAAGTTCCACCTCTTGTGCTAAATCATGGATCTTTAGGTCCCAGCTCCAATTTTCCACCTCCTGTGTGATGAAGGATGATAAATGTCTCTTCATCTGTTGAGTTTCTATCTCTGCCCTTAGATGAAGGAGTTCTAAGTAAATAATGGCATCTGTTCCTGCAGTCCTTTCAAAGACTCATTTTTAATCACTTTATTACATGTGCTTTTTAAATCATTTTGTTGATGCAGGGCAGGCCTTCTAATGTGCATGATAGTCCTGTTTGTCTTCATTTTCACAGAACATGCATTTGTTTGTTTGTTTGTTTGTTTGTTTTTTAAATCTATTGGAGTCCTTATCAATGTTTCTTCCAAATACCTTATTCTTTCTTTTTAAAAAAATTTTATTGAATATTTATTGGCATGACATTGGTTAATAAAGTTAAATAGGTTCCCAGAGGATAGTCTATAATACATCATCTGTAAGAACTCTGTCCCTTGGAATCCTAAGATCCTTTGTTAATGTCTTCACATTGAGTGACAGAGCCAAATATGAAGCAACACACTCATTTCTCGGTGTGCTGAGATGGGAGTCAGTGTGTCTGCAGAGCTTTTCCACAGTCAGAGGGCAGATGTCATTCTCTACCAGTGCTTCCAGGAGGGCTGGAGCCAGGCTGCCCGTGGCCGCCCACAGAGCTGGTCACTTTCCATTCCCCATGGCAGGCAACAAACGGAGGTGGTCAGAGGCAACCAGGACTGTGGATCCCCAGGGACCTCACTGCTTCTCCAGCCACAGTAGCTGCCTCCCTCCCCAGGGCCTTCCTTTACTTGGGTTGAGGCATCCCCCTGCCCACCAGATTCTTTGAAGTTACATTTTGAGATTCCTGTAGTCTTTTGGAGAAAAAGGAGCTAAGCTTATAATTCTGTATCTAATTATTGCATGCTTTTTATTTTTTAATCCTCACCTGAGGGTATTTTTCCATGGATTTTAGAGGGAGTGGAAGAGAGAGGGAAAGACAGAGAAAAATATCGATGTAAGAGAAACATATCGATTGGTTGCCTCCTGCATGCACCTTGACCAGGGCCCGGGCGTGGGAGGAGCATGTAACCAAGGTAGGTGCCCTTAAATCAAACCTGGGACCCATCAGTCTGTAGGCCGAAGCTCTATCCGTGGACGAAAACCGGAGGGAGCCTTCTTGTATGTTAATGCAGAGGAAAACCCCACTGTCTCAGTAAGTCAGCATCTGGATCTGAATCTCAGCGCTGCTACTTGTCAGCTGGGACTTGGGTGCTTTAACTAACCTCTCTGAACTTCAGTTTCCTCAGCTGGGAAAGGATGATGATGATGGGGTCTTGGTAGGGCTGCTGCTCTGATAATATGTTATCAGGGTCTCTTTCAAGCAAAAAGCTGGGGTCTCTTCCCACCTACTCTCGCCTTTCCTTTCCCCCCCCCCCCCCCCACACACACACCAGCTCTTAAAGGAGGAGGAGGATATGGTCTTAGTAGGGCCGTTTTGTTTTGTTCATTATTTAATCTGCAGAGCAAATACTGTTTAGTCATGTTGTGGGATCCAAAGCCTGGAGAAAACAACTACCATCACAATGTAGGCAAAACAGAGATTCAGTAGGAAATATCAGGATCACTCGATTCATTTCACTTGTGGCAGTTTTATTTATTTTTGTGACACACCCGTGTCTCCACTATTCTTTTAATACACTGAGATTGATAAAGTTTTAATTGCACCTATATTGTCATCTATGGGAAAATGACTGTTTTCGCTATGGTTAGCTATAAGTTTTTGTTGCTTTTGTCTCCTTGAAGCGCGGTGTATTGTCTTTGAATATATACTAGTAGTAACTTAAGAGAGAATGGGATGTGGACAGGTAGCATACTTTCTTATTAGCCAAATTTTAAGATAAAATGTAGAAACAACGTAATCCAAGGTTGGCACATTTGCTATTTTTAACGAATCCTGAATATTTTATTTTTCTTGAAATGAATTGCGTTTCCTCATCTTTGCCTCTCTTTTGCTCCAAATATATATCTAGGGATTTGACTTACAGAACTCATCTGGGGTCTTACTCTAGGCTTTCCTCCCTGAATGGTGCTTCCCTGAATGGTAATTTGGGATACACAGAGGATTATACTTATTTTGAATTGATAAAAGGGCCTTAGAATATTAAACAGTAGTTAGCCATTGAAGAAATGAATCCCATTCCTTAAAGATGTTAAACAGCATTGGAAAAACTTACTATGCTTTATGAAAATTTTCCAGTGTGGGATCTGACTCGCTGAACTTGAAAAATGAAACAAACAAAACAGAAGCTTGTTCTCCCTGTGCTCTTAGCGCCAACAAGTAAATCATTGCTGTATTTATCAAGTCATAAAATTTAAATCATCTCTATTTGCATTGGATGCCTCAGGTGGTGTCTGACAGCTAACCACTGGTTAAGCAGGACCTGGTGATCTTTGATGGATGTTGTTCAGTGTCAGTGGACACGAGGCTGTTATATCAGCATTAAAGTACTGCACAATAATATGGATGTGTAAAAGCTCCCACTAAGCAGTGACCATAAATGTATTTGTCATTGTGACACCTTGTGCTATGGCTTATGGTTACGTAACTAAATGGTATGCATTAGGACATTTTTTTTGCATTAGCTTGACTAATAATTTGCCCTTTTTCTGAATGAGGGGCTGTGGTTACCTGACAACAATACATGTAAGCATTTCTTTATGTGTGTTTCCTGCTTTCATACTCTCTGCCTTTTTCATGTCTGGGATGGTGCTGATGCTCAATGCTGGCACTGTCTTGTCTTTACCTTGGACTGAAGGCCTTTCTTTTACATCTGCTGTGTGCACTTACCTTGACATGCTGCATTTGGAATTAGATTGTAGACAAGGAAGTTTGAGCCATTGGTTTCATGGCTCCCAGGTGAGGTAGATAATGGGAAGTAAAACAGAGAGGGCAGAGGGAATGAAATCCTGTGGTTTGGCCTCCTGAAAAAAAAACCTGGCAGAAATTTTAGGGGAAAAGGGTAAAAAAAATATTTTTTTTTTACTTTTCAGCACTAATACTCAGGCACGATATCTGAAAAAGTTATAAACTTTAAAATAAAATATTTCAGATGTTGTTCAATTGTTACTTAAGTAGCAATTGAATATATACCAAGTGAATATATTTTTAAAGGAGGCAATTAGCATAGTTTGTTAAAATATCAAATTTTAATTTGACAGATCAGGCTAAATCTTTCATTTGAAAACTGGTCAGTAGCAAATTTTAATATGAAACAAAAACCAATTTCATTATTTGGTCCAAACTTGTACTTTGTTTTGCATCTACCTCAATGGATTCATGACTATGGTTATATAATAATAACCTTAAAAGGACAATTATTCTGTTCCCTGCCTGTATTTGAAAGATTGCTTTTAAGTCTATAAAATCCACACAAATCACCTAAATTCTCCTTCAAACTATTACAAATTTAAACGACTTCTCATAAGATTAATGTTTTCTACCCCCAGCTTAAAATGTTTGTCCTAAATTGCTTCACATTTTAAATTGGTATTTTCTTTGTTATAGAAAACTTAAATTCTAGATTTTTGAAATTTGGCAAACAAATTCAAGGACATACCTTGTATAATAGTTCACAACAGTATATGCTCTTAAAACCTTCCTTTTAAAAAAATGTATATTTATTGTTGAAAGTATTACAGATGTCCCCCTTTTTCCTTCTCGGGTCCCTGTATCCCATTCCCATCCCTTTCCCCCAAACCCCCACCCCACTATTATCTGCCCATGGGTTATGCATATATGCATATAAGTTTCTTGGTTATTCTTTTCCCATGCCCATGCCCTGTGAAATTTGTCAGTCTGTTCCAAGCTTCAATGTCTCTGGATCTTGTATGTCAGTTTATTTTGTTCATTAAATTCCACATATAAGTGAGATCATCTGATACTTGTCTTTCTCTGATTGGCTTATTTCACTTAGCATAATACTCTCCAGATCCCTCCATGTCAATTCAAAGGGTATGAGATCCTTCTTTTTCACAGCTGCATAGTATCCCATGGTATAAATGTACCACAGCTTTTTTATCCCCTCATTTACTGATTGGTACTTGGGTTGTTTCCAGATTATAGCTATTATAAATTGTGTTGCCATGAACATAGGGATGAATATATTCTTTCTGATTGGTATTTCAGGGTTCTCAGAGCATATTTCTAGAAGTGGGATCACTGGGTCAAATGGAAATTCCATATTTAAAATTTTGAGAAACTCCATACTGTTCTCCACAGTGGCTGTACCAGTCTGCATTCCCACCAGCAGTGTATTAGGGTTTCCTTTTCTCCACACCACGCAGGCACTTGTCATTTGTTGATTTGTTGAAGGTAGCTGTTCTGGCAAGTGTGAGGTGATACCTCATTGTCATGTTAATTTATTTTTTAAAAAATATATATTTCTATTGATTTCAGTGATAAAGGGAGAGGGGAAGAGAGAAACATCAATGATGAGAGAGAATCATTGATCAGCTGCCTCCTGCACAACCTCCACTGGGGATCGAGCCTGCAACCCAGGCATGAGCCCTGAGAAGAATCAAACTGTGACTTCATGGTTCACAGGTCTATGCCCAACCACCTAGCTACACAGCTGGGCTGATTTGTATCTCTGATGATTAGCAACTTTGAGCATTTTTTCATATGTCTCTTGGCCATCTGTATGTCCTCTTTGGAGAAGTGTCTGTTCAGGTCCTTGATCCATTTTTAAATTGGATTATTTGCCTTCCTTTTGTTAAATTTTATGAGTTCCTTATATATTTTTGAAATTAACCCCTTATTAGATATATCTTTGGCAAATATTATCCCATACAGTGGGCAACCTTTTCATTTTGTTGATGGTATCTTTTGCTGTGCAGAACCTCTTAAGCTTGACATAGTTCCATTTGTTTATTTTTGCCATTGTTTCCATGCATTGCCCTTTCCATCCTCAAGTCATAACCTTTTTTATAGTGTACCTCCTACAGCAATCAATAGATTCGGAATCATATTTTCTTTGGGTTTTATCCAGCATCCATTTTTTTTTTGGTCTTAGCTTGTAGCTACCAGATTTAAAGACAGTTGAGAACAGAAATGTGCTTAATATCTTCCTCACCTAATATTGAAATCAGCAATTCAGTTTCTGTAAATCCCCATTAAACCCTAACTTTTGAGACTATTGTTTTTTTGCACTCCACTCATTTAATGGAAACATTAATTAAGCTAATAGCATGGCAGTGTCTCCCAGTGCCACTTTAAGTCCCTGAGCAATAGTACACATTGCATTAACTTCAGGTTTTAGAGCCCCTATTTTACACGATGAAGCAGTAATTTCAGGGAATAATAGCACTTAATGAAATTTCCTCAGGTGTTGAACTTACCTTGAATTACTTTTAAGTGAAAGGAAAAATAGTTTTTTGTTGAAAAATTTTAAAAAAACACCACAACATTTTTAATGCTATGGATTAAAACAGAGTTAGAATGATGGTTGAGGTGCTCTATGCTTATTGAACCAGTATTCACTTGACTAGTTAAGAAACCGTTGGCTTGCTGAAAAACAGTTCTGGTCTTTTCAGTTATCTACAATTAATATGATAAAGACTGAACAAACTCTGTATTGCTCTTTCCTCAGAAAAGGTACTGTTAAGTCTAAGGCTTTAAATCAACTTATTAAAAATTTTACACCTTTGTGGAAGGACGAATGAAAGTTATTTTCCTACTCCTAAATAAAATGTTTTAATGTTTGATGTGATAAAATTAACCACTTTATAATTATGGTTTTATTGAAGGAAACTTCCTTACCAACTGGCTCTGAAAACTAACTTATCAGAGTGATAAGATGTTATTGTTAAGTCATGACTGACTTAGCCAGCTCCACTGTGCAGCAGAGCCATTGGCACATGACAGTTGCTCAGCTAATAGCCATTGATATGTAGAAGGTTACATGGTAATGGCCCCTTTCTGTGTAACATTTACTTTTTGTAGTCAAATTTTCAACAGTTTTTACTATATTTTAATCATCTATGCTGTACTTCTATGTAATTATTTTTCTAAAACTATTTTTTTTATTAGGTTTAATTCAAATGCTCAAACTTGTGCTAGGAAGACGTACTAAAATATGTTCATGTGCAAACTCTTTCCCTTTTAAACATATGCTTTCATATCTGGAAATGTAAAAAAAGAAACAGTTAAAGTGTGGTGTGTTTTTTTCAGGGCTTGGGGATGGGGTGTTGCTGGAGAAGGGCACTTTTCTCTAAATAATTAATTCAGCAAATAACGTATAAAGTACCCATGCTATGCAAAACATTGACCAGGGACATGGTCTTTATGAATTTTACAATCTAGTGTAAGAGCCAGGCATTTCACACACACACACACACACACACACACACACACACACACACACTTCCATATTTATTTACTTACAACTTGTCATGAGTGATATGAAAGAAAGGGATGCTATGAGAGAGCATTTACAAGAGGGAACCAATTTTGTTGGGGAGGGCAGTTTAGAGAGGTTGCTTCAAGTAAGTGGTATTTGGATTAAACATTGAAGGATGATCAGAGTTGGCAAGGCACAAATGGAGGAAAATGCTGCAGGTAGGGGAACCAGCATTTGCAAGCGCAGTCAGGATGTTGGCGTACAGGAAGAAGTGAGAGAAGACCAGCACTGCTGTACAAGTAATGGGGTCGGGTGCGGGGTCGCAGAGAATGTGGGATGAAGACGGAGAAGCACAGACAGATCAGAACATATAAGACTTGCTAATTTGATTTTGTCCTAAAGTATAAGGGAGAAATTACTGACATATTTTTAAGCAGAGGAGTTATAGATATAGTATCTGTTCTTGTTTGTTTGTTTTCATTTAGAGACCTTGCTGGTTGGAGAGGAGAATGGGTAGGAAGTGGCCTGAAACAATAATAAATAGTCCAAGTGAGAGATGGTGCTGACTTGGACTAGGATAGTGACAGTAGAAATTGAGAGAAGTGGACACCTTTAGGATATATTTGGGGATTGGGTGATATTTAGATTAAATGCTATTGGAAGAATAATGTAACGGAAAGAGCCTGGGTTTGGATTCAATCCCAGGTCTGATACTTCAGTACATTTGCACAGACTACAGATCTCTTCACCCTCAAATCTTCTCATGTATGAAATGCCTACTTATAACTTCACAAATTTTGTGTGAACAATAAATGAAATTAAGTATGTAAAATGCTTAAGAAAATATCTTACAAACTGTGAACTTAATAAATGTATTGCTTTTTAAAATTTTATAAAAATATAGTTTCTGGTGTCTCCTTATCCTTGCATTTAATTTTCACCATTTTAAAAAAGATTACATTTCTTCGTGTCACAGAAACTGAGATATCATCATACATAATGTTTATTTTTCATTAAGGCATTTTTTATGTCATTATCTGTTGCTCAGTTTCCCAAGGTGTCTTTTCCAAGTCACACTGTCTTAGAATGATTAGCTCTGTTAATTAATGAGCCTAACACTTCGAAGCAAAATTTTCAGGTAAAGTGATTCCTTTGATTGTCAGTTGGAAAAAAAAAAAAAAATATATATATATATATGAATAATCACAGATTTGAAATTTTATATTAATTTATCTAAAAGACAGTTGATTGATGAGAAAGTTACTATTGTTTGACATGTAAACTTTTCTGGCTTCTGATGATAATGCTTTATTTTATATAAAACTAGGGGCCCGAGTGGGGTCCCTCGGCCTGGCCTGTGGGGATTGGGCTGAAACCAGCCCAGTGTACGGATTAGTCCAGGGTGTGTCTGGCCCTTCTCACCCAGTCCGAATTGGCCAGACCCCAGCAGCAAGCTAATGTACCATTGGAACATCTGACCCCTGGTGGTCAGTGTGCATCATAGCGACTGGTCGAACAGTTGAATGAATGGTCGGACATTTAGCATATTAGGCCTTTATTATATAGAATAGCACTGTGATAGGATATTTACTCTTCTTTCTGCAATAATAGACTTGCTTTCAACCTATCAAGATGCTACACATTCAAATTTAATCAAGTTAAAGTAATAATTTTCAAGAAGACTTGTAAAAAGTATTTATTATAAAGCACATAGGTTTTACATTACCTGTACTAGTATGTAATACTAGTTTCATGTTTCAGCTTATTCTGTATATATATATTTACATTCATGTTAGAATGTATTTACATTCATTTTAGAACCTGAAAGATACTATATATTTAAATAACTTACTTTTAGTCTCTTCACATCAATGTGCATTTCAGGTTTAATCAGATTTGGTCCAGTGACTCAAAATGAAATGTACACAAATTCACATTCTTACAAATAAGTTGCTCTAAAATCAAAGTAGGAGAATAAATGTAGTGTGAAATGTTACGCAAAATCCAGGCCCAGCATAATTAGCAAAGGAGAGTAGAAATGCTATTTGTTAAAACCTGAATTGTAACAGTCAATTAATTTCCTCACAACAGGAAATAGCAAAGCAGTTAACAAACATCTTCTGTCAAAAGTAGTGTTAAGGTAGGTTAGAGACCACAGCATGAAGTTTATAATTTATAAAATTGAAAACAGAATGTTCAATAGCATTTGATTTTGATATCCTTTACAGGTTTTTTATGTTATCCTGGTTAATTTATTTCAATAAACTTTCCAAAATCATGTTAATGATTCCCCCTATATATATATATGGACTTTTAAAATCTTTTAGATGTGGGATTTTCCTATTTTGGACAAAGTTAATATATTGGAGAAAGAATTTACTAATAATTAAAGCTGGAGAAAGTAAGTTTATATATTTTTCCATTCTGCATTGGTTTTAAAAAAATTTATTAAAATACATATAACATAAGAATTTCCATTTTAAGCATTTTCAATTGTATGATTTAGTGGTATTAATTATATTGACAATGATGTGAAATCATGACCACTCTCTATTTCCAAAACTTTTTCATCACCCCAAACAGAAACTATGTTTTTAAAATAAAAATTTTATTGAGATATAATTCACATACCATACCAGTACAACTATTACCTCAGTCAATTCTAGAATATTTTCATCACCTCAGAAAGAAACTGTACCTTTAGCAATCACTTTCCACTTTTCCCAGCTTTCTGTCTTTCTGGATTTGCCTGTTCTGGATATTTCATATGAATGAAATCATACAATATGTGATCTTTGTGATTGGCTTCTTTTACTTTTATGTTTTTAAGTTCCATCCATGTTGGGACATGTATTATTACTCCTATTCCTTTTTATTGTTGAATAATATTCTATTGTTTTATTTATCTGTTCTTCAGTTGATGGACATTTGAGTTGTTTCCACATTGTGGCCATTATGAATAATGATACTATGGTCATTTGCATTCAGACTTTTGTGTAGACATGTTTTCATTTCTCTCGGTTATATATCTAGGAATGGAATAGCTGGTAACTTCATGTTTAACCATTAGAGGAATTGTCAGACTGTTTTGCAAAGGGGCTGGCCCGTTTTACAATCCTACCAGTAGCGTAAGGAAGTTCCAATGTTTCCACATCCTGGCTAATACTAACTGTTACTGTCTTTTACATTGTAGTTATCGTAGTGGGTGTGAAGTGGTATCTATGGTGATTTTGATTTGCATTTACCTGGTGGCTAAGGATGTTGAACATCTTTTCATATGTTTATGGCCACTTGGATATTTTCAGTGGATAAATGTCTATTCAGAATCTTTGTTCATTCTTAAGTTGGGTATTTGTCTTTTTATTATTGAGTTGGAAGTACCCTTTTGTTTATTCTGAATACAAGACTCTTACCAAATAGGATTTGTAAATATGTTCTTGCATTCTGCAGATTATCTTTCATAAAACTTTCTTTTTGAGATTCTTTTATTTCTTCTCCATTCTAATTATGTGTGACTTCATTTTGGGAAACTCTGAACTCTTTATGGAATATGCATATCAGCGACACACTGCGGAAGGTTATATTTCAATTTCTAGGGCCTACAAAGTCCATTTCCTAAGACTTCACACTGTGCTGTGGCATTCAGGAAGCAATTATTTTGGTGCCTGCTAATGTGCTGGATACTGAACCAACTTCTGGGGGTATAACATGGACTCATTCTCAGTAAGTTTAAAATCTAGCAGACGCTCAGAATAACCTGTATTGTTAGGAAAAGCAATGTTTCTTTACAAATGGAGGATATTTAATTTTGCTAGATTTATGATTGTAACTTGCAAGTAGTTGGAAATTAGACTATCACTCTTTCACTTCACGGTGTATAAAATCTAGTGTAGTGTAGTGATGTCCAACTAATGATCTCATTCCCTGCAATTTCCACTGTCCCTCATCAGAGATTTCTGCTCAGTTTCTCCGGGCCTCAGAAGCTTCCCATGTTGGGTTGTTGTTATTATTATTATTATTATTATTATTATTATTTTTCATTTCCCAGGCTGTTTTCCTCCATTTACCCCCAAGTCGTACATGGAATTTAAGGCCTACCTTAAGGTACTTCAGGACTGGTGCCTTTCTGATAACTGATGGTCTTTTCTTACTGGAATTAGTTAAGACAACTTAATTGTGTCTTACCTCATAGTCCCATAATTGAATGCTTGCATGTACCATAGAGTTCAGACCATTTACTTTGGTGTGCTACACATGGAACTGAATGAAAAAAATGAAAAAGCAAGGGTTTCTGTTCCAAACTTCAAAAAATCTTCTGGAAAAGTGATGGGGGGAAAATACTCTAGGAAAAATCAGATAGCAGTGGGTTAGCAGAGGCAGGAGTTGACACAGGTCATTAAACAAGCTCTTATGTTGAGTTGATGGCAAAGAAAATACACACATTCAGTTGTATGCTAGGCTACTTAGCATGTCCCCCTCTTCTAGCTCCATATTTTTCATGGGGTATGCAGTTTTTGTAGGCTGACTTGGAACTCTCATATGTTTAAAGTTTTCCATTTCACACATGTTGCCTAAATATGTGCACACAGTTTTTGCTTTAGCTACCGACCTAATGAAAGCCTCTTGTGAATGCTTATCACCTTGTAAAGTAGTTACCAGAGCTGCAGTAAAATTTGCCTGCAAGTGAAAAGGCTTTGACTTCCCTAGAGGGAGAATAAAAAACATATGAGACAAACAGCAGCAACTGAAATTATCTGGTGTAGAGAGTGGCAGGGTGCCAGCCAAATGCTGTGTCCCTAAAATATTTTAAACCTTTATCTCAACTCACTAAAAAGGCCACCTTGTTTAAAGAACTTCAAACACAAACTTGGGAATGTCTCATTATTTTGCTGCCATTTACACAAAGAAACCTTCCTTTTTGTTGCTATCTTCTGGTATTAAGGTCTTACAGATTTAAAAGAAATTTAAAAAATACTGTATTCAGTCATAGCCAGTTTTGCTCAGTGGATAGAGCGCCGGACTGTGGACCAAGGGGTCGAAGGTTTGATTCCGGTCAAGGGCAAATGTCCAGGTTGTAGGCTTGATCCCCAGAAGGAGACGTGCAGGAGGCAGCTGATCCATGATTCTCTCTCATCATGGATGTTTCCATCTCTGTCTCCCTCTCCCTTCCTCTCTGAAATAAATAAAAATGTATTTTTAAAAAAATTATGTTCCTTTTAAAAAGTAGAGAGTGTGCTTCTGTGTGCTGTGTCTGTGCATGCATGCTCAGGCCCATGTGTGTTAATTGTTACTGAACGTTACTGCCTTACTTATTTTAGATACTTCATATATCTAATTAGAAATGATATTGATTTTTAAGCAGACAAAGTAGGCTTCAAGAGCAAGGTGAGAAATAGTGATGAGATACCTTTATTAGACTCTCTTCCTAAATAACAAGAGTTGGGAGGGGTTGATAAATCCTAGTGTTGTTTTGAGTTGCCAGGAGGAGAAAAGACCCAATGATGTCATGGTTTGTCATCTGTCCTAGGGCAGGGGACTCTAGCCTTGTTTTTCTCAGAAGTAGTGGTATTTTTTTTGGAGTTAAGTTACTTTCTGGAAAGGTCACTCACCCTTTCTCTTTTATAATTCTTAAAACTAGGGAGTCCTAGAAGGCCCAATTATAGTTAAGTACATTTTATTTCATTAATTAGCACTATTACTTGTTGCTGCTAACATTAATACTGCCCCTGTCAAACACTTCTGCCTTAAAGACATTTCATGCTTGCTGTATTATTTGATCCTTTCAGAAGTCCCTAAAACAAGGCTGGGCAAATGCTTTTATCCCGGTTTGTGGGTAAGGAAAATGAGGCTCCAAGGTGTCCAGGGACCTGGTGAAGGTCATAGGCTAGTAAAGTGGAGGGAGGTTTTCTTTCCATTGCTCTACAGTGACACTTAGAAAGCTTCAGGTCATTGTGATTCTTAGCAATTATATAATATGTTTTTGCCAAAAAATAATAAGCCCTTTAACCAATTGAAACTGCCAGAAAGGCTGCCAGGGTAGTGACTCAAAACAGCAGAGATGGAGGTTTTTGGTCCTTTCATCTCTAGCACTGAGCCCGCTAGGTCAGGGTTTCAGGAAATGGGAAATTGTCATTGTTGCTTGCTGAGTTGCCCTGTTTTTCTAATATAATGGAAAACTTGGCCTTTATTATTATATTTTCAGTTTAACGTATACTTTTCCTTAAAGGAACAGGAAAGTTTGCCCGTGTTATGGGAGGAAAGTATAGAAATTAAACCTCAACCTTAAATTATTAATAAATATGATGTTTCTGGGCCAAAAAATAGGAAAACAAGATATAAGCATCTAATAAAGCATTATATGTTGTTTTATGTGTTATGTTTTAGTTTGCATACTAAATTAAAATTTTAATTTATTATGCATGTAATAAAGTTAAATGATACAAAAATTCCTTAAACCAAATTCTATGCCATGGCTTAGAACATTTTTAAAATCCAGTACTTGTCTATATATTGGTATATAAAACCCTAATATGCAAATAGACGGAGAGGTAGAATAACAGAACAACTGACCAGTCACTATGACTTACACTGACCATCTGGGGGGCGTGTACAGAACATGGCGGGTGTCGGCTGTGGCAGGATGGTGGAACAGTTGAGCGAGGGTGCAGGACCAAGGGGCGCCAGTCGCTGTCATCAGGGTGAGCCCCTGGTGATTACTGAAAATTCTTTGCTCCAGGTGCTGTGGTCCGGCCTGGAACTCACACCTGCTGGTGCCTGGCACTGGCCCCAATCACTTGGTGCAGGGTTTCTCCACCTCCCCTTGCTCCTGAGGGGCAATCAGGGCAGTAGCTGCCACTTGCGCCTGTTGATGGCGCCAGCCCTGGGAACAGCAGCAGAGGGAGTGGGACTGCCTGCAGGCAGGGGACTGGGGCCTGGCAGGAGGAGCCAAGGAGGGACAAAGAGGATGGGCTGACACCCGCCCCTGTGCCCACCACAGTTCCATTTAAGGTGCTTGAATTCGTGCATTGGGCCCCTAGTTTATAGAATAAAGATTAGTGGAAATATTATGAAACTAATAATGACACTTTGAACGAGTTGCTCCTACAGAACCAGATGACCAATCCCAGAATTGGAATATAAATTAAATTATTTGGATTATTAGAGCTGCTGTATCTTTTTGAAGGAAACAGGGTGAGATAGGACTTATTTTTGCTTTGGATTTAAATGTAGAGCAAAGTAATCAACATTGTGCTGTGGTGATATGTTAATATATACTCATAATGTTAATTTATCCATTTATTGAATTTTGTGACATATCCATTACCTTTTCATCCCTGTTTAAATACTGTATATCTCGTTGTTCTTTTGAGACTAATAGTACATTTTAATGTGTAATTGACATTTCTTTTGTTATTTTTAGAAGCAAAAATTTTGGGAAAAGAATATATTTGTCATAATACTTTGGGATTTTGCTCTACTGGCCTGAAACCAGGTATTAGCATCAGAAAGTCTAGGATCACCAAACTCCCCACTCTCCTAAGACTCCTTTTTTAAAAACTGTATTTATTTCAGAGAGGAAGGGAAACAGAGAGAGAGAGAGAGAGAGAGAGAGAGAGAGAGAGAGAGAGAGAGAGAGACACACATCTGTGATAAGACAGAATCATTGATTGGCTGCCTCCTGCAAATTCCCCTTGGAGGATTGAGCCTGCAAGCTGGGAATGAGCCCTGCCTGGAATCAAACTGGGATCTACATCAATGCTCAACCCACTGAGCCATGCTGGCCTGGCACTAAAACCCCTTTTTATATTCACTTTCATCTCAGTGCTAGAGACGTTCCATCACACAGGATGTTCCTTTACCCTGGCTCCTCCTCACCTAGGCCAATATGATTGCATTGATTTGTATATTTGCTATTTGTTCTTTGTTTGTTTTTCAAAGTTTCCCTTTCTAGTTCTTTTAAAAGTTCTAGCCTGTAGCCTTTCCATACTGGGGATTGATATTTTATAGTCCATTTGAAGAATTATATAGGGTTCCAAAGCAAATTCAAGTTATCAGTTATTTTTTTGGGGGGGGGGGCAGTTAAAATGAATGCCTAACAGTTCCACAATAAACCTAGTGAGATTTAATGTGCTAATGAATTTAAAGAGTTTTGACGTTCTTTCCTTGAAGGACTCTTTTCTGTGCTTTTATAATCTTACAGAAGGGAGGATACGAGATGGTTTAATTACTCTCCAGCCGGGCAGTGCTCTTGGATAGCCAACATTCCAGGTTAAAGCTATGTCTTCTAGGGGCTTGAACTCTTTCTTCCTAATCCAAGGAAAAATATTTGAGGGACACCCATTAATGCATTTTCCAGGAATGGGAGTGGGTAAGCATATTTTTTCCTTGCTTATAGAATATTTAGCAACTTGAGCCTCTAATATTTAATTTTATAGCATTTGCAGTACTGGTGGCAAGAGCTTCCTCCAGAAATAGTGAGAAATTATGTGAATTCCCTTCTTGGTATGTTTAGGAGGTCAAGTCATAAATCTTTAGTCTCATATTTTTTCTAAAATGAAACTGGGCATTGATATTTGCTGTGATCTAATATGCAGATATGTTGAAAAGATCCATAAAGTAGTATATCTTAAGATTTCTGGATGTTCTCACAAAAGGTGATATACTCTGAAAATATTATGTAGAAGGCATCTAAGATATAATTATTCTTTTCTATGATAGTTTATCAAAAGTCTGCAAAAACTTTCATAATGTGAAGTACTACTGAAAGGACCTTGTGTGTCACATTTGCATTCATAAATACCCATGAAGGATCTCTTTCACCAATGTTATTCGATCTTAGTCCAGGACAAGGTCAGACATTGATTATGTTTGACAGTCTTAACAACAGTGAATAGGGAAGATAGATTTTCTTAATTACACTGCTAGAATGGCGAGGGGCAATGACCCTTAATATATAGTTGTAATAGCTAGAGGGGAATATTAACAGAGTGGAAGGATAGTGGTTAATGGCAATATAAAGATGACTATTTAATGAGCATCTTTTAGATGATAGGCCACATAATAGCACTTTATGCATGTTTTATATAATATAGTTTTAACAAATAATTAAGACATTCAGATAGTATTATACCCATTTGCCCCAAGATGGAAAGTGAGGTTCCAAGAAATTAAATATGTGCCTAAAATAAGGATACATATTTTTCTTATATTTAACTAACATGAATATAGCCCTAGTGTGTGTCAGGTGCTACCCTGTTTCCTCAAAAATAAGACAGTGTCTTATATTAATTTTTGCTCCTAAAGATGTGTTAGGTCTTATTTTCAGGGGATGTCTTATTTTTCCATGAAGAAGAATACGGTACACATTTATTGTTAAATGAAAATAAAGGAAATTTAGCGGAAACCGGTTTGGCTCAGTGGATAGAGCGTCGGTCTGCGGACTGAAAGGTCCTAGGTTCTATTTCGGTCAGGGGCATGTATGTTGGTTGCGGGCACATCCCTGGTAGGGGGTGTGCAAGAGGCACCTGGTCGATGTTTCTCTCTCATCGATGTTTCTAGCTCTCTATCTCTCTCCCTTTCTCTCTGTAAAAAATCAATAAAATATATTAAAAAAATAATAAAATAAAGGAAATTTATTACCTGTATAAGGTACGGTAGTATGGTAGTTGTCAACACAAACCAGACAAACTGAATCCTACAGTATCAAGAATTTACTCATTTATTCAATGACAATCATGTCATCATCTTCTGGAACATCATCATAACAATCCAATTCCTGAATTTCCTGGTGAATTTCTTGTGACTCCATTTCTTTCAGAATGAGTGGACCAAATCTCTCATGTTTAGCAATAGCATTCTGAGACAGAACCTAGGGGGACCTTATTTTCAGGGGGATGCCTTATATTTCACTCAGAAGGAAACCTGTAAGTAGGTCTTATTTTTGGAGGATGTCTTATTTTCGGGGAAACACGATCCTCTCGGTATTTATAAATATGAATTCTTTTAATTTGCCCAGCATTCCCTGTGAGGTACGTATTATTTTAATTTTATTTTACAGATAAGATAACTAAGGCACAGAGAAGTTAAATGACTTGCCCCAAATCACAGTGGCTGAACTGGGATTTGAACCCAGTCAGTTTGGGTCCAGCACTTGTACTCTTACCTGTCTATATTTTTCAGATTTAACAGAATTTGAGGAAGACAATAATTCTTTGAAACCTATTGCTGGACTTACAGTGTGAGGGGGTAAATGGAGATAATAAATAGTGTCAATAAAATACAGAGGTGGGCAAAAGTAAGTGTGTTGTTCATAATAACACAATAATCAACTATTGACAAAAATACAAGAATAAACTGTGCTCATGTTCTCAGAACTGTAAATCTACTCTTGCCTGTCCCTGTGCTTGGCAGGAAATAATGACCTCAGTAAGACCTTGGAATTTTAAAAGTAAAAGATGAATTGTAAAGAGGAGCTGAAACAGCTTTAATTTTGTTGAGACGCCTACTTTATAGACCCGTGTGAGGTGGTGCAGGCTTCCCTTTGTGTACATAGCTGAGCAGCACACATGTAATGCCATCATCACCGTTTCCTGCTCACCCTCCAGTACAGTGCTTCCATTAACGGAGGAGTGGGCTGTGACGGCGGCTTCCTGCCCCAGTTAACGTGTATCATGGCTTCATGAGAGATATTTGCTATGCATCTGTGGGGCAATGAGGCTTTTAGAGTTATGTTAAAATAGAACTGATGCTTCCAGAGTTTTAGAAAGGGAGAGAGGCTGGACTCACCACTGAAACAATGGGTTGGTGAAACTGAACCTGAAGAAGTTTCTGAAAAAAGACTTAGAAATTTTGGGGTTAATTAAGTTTTAAATTTGCAGTTCTACTTGTGCAGTGTGGGGAATTAGGTTGGAGTCTGCAATAAGACTTCCTAGAATGAGCCTGGTGCCTGAAATTGAATATTCTGTGTGTGTGACGGGTGTGTGTGTGTGTGTGTGTGTAAGGACAGGTGGGGAGAAACATCCAGCTCCTTGGGGGCGGGGCTGAGGACCTTGGGCTTAAGCTGGGGCTTCTGACTACTCTATTTACCTGCAATCAGAGGCAAGTTTTCCAGGAGCTGATTTACTGGGATTTAGGTTTCAGGGCCCCTTCTTTACATAGGCCCCCGCCATGGCCCTGGAGAGATCTCTAGCGATGTGTTCAGATGGCCATACGGTTTTGCAAAATTAAAGAATTTTAAGATTTTACAACCACAGTTGATTGAGACCGCCGTCTCTTTTCTATCCCGAGCCTCCTTCCATCACATGTGCTCACGAGTACAGTTATTTCTGCGTGATCACAGGCATTTTTTAGATCTGGGAATATACAATGTTAACTGCAGTTTGGAAGTTGTTTGGGGAACTTTTCGATAAGAAAACAGAAATTACAGATTCCTAATTTAGACATACATGGAAGATTACTTTTTTTCTTTATACTTACCTTTTTGTATTAAAGAACTACAAATTTTAGATAATATAACATAAAGCTAAAGCAATAAAGATAAATGATGAAATAAATAGAAATTATTTTGATGACGAAAAGTATATTATAAAAAAATCAGATTATCCCCAAAGCAGTAATTCATTTGAAAAGAAAAAATACATTTAAAATTGAAGCAATAAATAGGCTCAATGGATTGTTTGTAGATCTAGTTAATGAAGAGGAGTGAATCATACAAATACATTGAGAAAAGAGTTATGTTTTAAAAAATACTGATATGGAGAAAGGCAACATAAAACTTCATAAATGTGTGACTACAAGAGCTTCACAGATAATGAGTATATTTGATTAAAATAATATTTGGGATGCCCTGGCCTGGTGGTTCATTGGTTAGAGCATCATCTTGAAACACCAAGGTTGCAGGTTTGATCCTTGGTTAGGGCACATACAAGAATTAACCAATGAATAAATCAGTAAGTGGAACAACAAATCATTGTTTCTCTCTCTCTCTCTCTCTCTCTCTCTCTCGCTCTCGCTCTCGCTCTCTCGCTCTCTCGCTCTCTTTCTCGCCTCTTCCCCTCTCCCTCTCTCTTTCTTTCTTTCCCGCCCTCCTTTTTTCCCTCACTCCCTCTCCCTCTCTCTTTCTCTCTTTCCCTCCCTCCTTTCCTCCCTCCTTTCCTCCCTCCCTCTCCCTTCCTCTTTCTGTATAAAATCAATAAATTAGGGGGGAAAAAAAGAATATTTGGGATTAGTCACTACATAAGAAACTAAAATTTTGCAGCTTAGATATGAAAGAAACTTTATGGAAATTTTCCCAAATTTGGCATTAACCCTAAAAATTGACCTGATGTGAGTTGTGAAGTTAAAAGATGCTTTCATAAATATAATTTCTATATGTGTCTGTATTATGTGTTTTTATTTTGTATGTTCCTATATCATAATTAGAAGAAATATCAAATTATTCTTCAATTTCATATATGAGGAATTATATTACAAAATTGTCATTTTAAAACATGCAGTCAAGAATTTTATGAAGTACCATAGAGGTTTGCTAGATGATTAAATAATAAGAATAGGGTGGTGTTTCTCTGGATTTTGAGATGCTTGTGTATTTTGAAGTGTGAAACATTTATACATTTTGATACCTTTTATTCTAAATACATTTTCTCTTTGTTATATAATTTTGTATTCATAATTTTATATTCTTCTTTGAAAGAGCTGTAAAAGTTGTATAGGTTACAGACCACACAACCTGTGTAGTTAATAGTTTTTAGAGTGAAAAAAAATGTGTTTATTATATGGCAAACATATTCCAGAAGGCATCATGTGAGAAGCAGAAGACCCCTCCCCCACCCTCATTCCAAAGCCCGAAGAGGACAGGTTTCAATTTTCCTGTTTATTTTCTGCAGTTGTTTAGATCTAGTTTGTCCAGTAAAGTAGACACCAGCCACATACGAATTTGAAATGTGACTATGTTTCTGAATTTTTAACTTCATTTAAATTTCACTACAATTTAATTTTAATGGTGGTAACTTTATAACTAATGCTCAATTTATTAATTGGAAGGTTTTTTAAAGTATGTTTAGAACAAATTGGGTATGTGAATTTACTTCTTCAGCTGTAAATTTTGTGAAATCTAAAATATGGCACTGGTGTGTACGTGTGTGTGAGTGTGTATGTGTGTGTGTGTGTGTGTCTACACACTTTTTTCCCACAATGAGGATCATATTCTGCATATATTGTTTTGCATCTTAGCCTTTTAACTTATTTTGTATATCTTTCCACAGGAACTTAGGGACTCATCTCATTCATTTATTGTATAAGCTGCATAATATTCTATTCTATCTGTACATTCTTCCCCCCTCCCCCCCCCCCCCCCCCACAGATGCTGGTGTGATTTTTTTAAAGTATATGTCACTCACTCCTGGGTTCACAGCCCTGTAACTTCAGATCTGTCTTGAAGTACAATCCGCTCTTTAGCTGGCCTCTGAGGCCTGTCCCCTCATTGCTCTGCTCAGTTCAGTGTAAGGTGTGCATCTGTAATGTGAGGATTAAACACGGGTCCTTCATTCTTTTTAATAGTAAGAACCTCGTCAGAAATATTACCAGCAAAGCTAAGTCCCAGCATTTACAAAATGGAAAGTCTTTAGTTTCTCACTTATCTGACCACCACCAGCCCTTTTTAAAGCTCAGAAATCCTATTTTTCCATATCAGTAGTGCTCGCTGAAGTAAAATAAACCTTGTTCACCAAGTGGGGGTGGGGGGGGGGAGAAAGAAAGAAAGAAAAGAAAAGTTTCAGGCTCTTTCTAATCAAGAGTACATTTAAAGGAGGAAATGGTGCTAAGGCAGATAGCTGACGTACACTGCGTCTTCAGGACTCGGCGCTTATTTCTTGCAAGATTAAATTTCAAAATTTAGAGTCTAAATTTTCCCTTTCACATCTGGTGGTATTTTTTTAAATCAGTTGTGGAAAAAAAAAAAAGAAAAAAAAAAAAAGAGGAGAAAAATCTGTCTTCTTCCTCTCCATGCCTCTCACTACCGTCCAGCCTATGCCAGGCTTAAGGGAAAGCCTTTTGTGTTGGCAAGGAAATTCCCAAATGGTTTCCAAGCATATTAAAAGCAAAGGATGAGTTTTGCAGAAAAATTTAGGAATTCTTTTTTCACTTTTCATTGTAAGAAACAATTTTAAAAATTAAGCAATGGAGAATAAAAACGTGTAGACTCAGTAGTATGATAAGGGTGTGATCTATTAACACTTAAGAATGTAGACTTTTGGAGGATTTAGATTATTGACAGCTGAAGGGAGTGTGAGGCCAGGATGGTGGTAGGTATCCATATGAGGTCAGGCACACGTTTGTCATTGCATGAATGTGTTGGATGAACAGATGAATAAACAGGGAACCGAGCTGCTTTCAGGAAGTAGTGTTTGTTAGAGCTCCGTGGAGCAGGGCCTAAACAAATCAGGGAGGAATCAAGCACAAAGGAAGGAATATGAAGCGAGGAGAGCGAAGCAATGAGCCCTAAGAAATGAAGATAGTATGGAGTAGGACTGCAGAGGATGAACAGTTACTGAGAGATATGTGAGACCAGGTAAGTGACAGCCCGCGTCTGGAGTTACCAGGACTTTAGGACAAAGAAGGAGTAATGGAATCAGTAATGAGGACGTGTGGTGGATTTACGCCTGGTGATTGGCCAGAAGTGAGCTTGTCGGTCTGTTTGGAGAAGTTGAGAATTAATGTGTAAGTGGGTCTGAACTGAGACTATTTATGAAGAAAGTGACAGAAAATCCAATTTCTCTTATCCTGGTTTAACTGAAAAGGGACATTGATTGGCTCATGTAACCAGGCTGTGCTTTGGGCTGACTTGAGGGATGCCCTACGAAGGCTCTAAAGATGACCTGGGATCTTGTCTGCACTTTTCCCTCCGGGAGGCCTGATCTCCAGAGCTGCTCCCCACCTGGGCACCTCCCCCCACCCAGCCCAAGGGCGGGCTGGCTATAGCAGCCCACGCCTGTCACACTGTTCTTTGACGTATAGCTTGGTTACTGTTACCTCCCACACTGTGGGGTGCCTTCCCTCTCTTCTAGGGTATCTCTGATAAACAAGTGTGTTTTGTTTGTTTGTTTGCATGTTCTTGCCTTCTTTGTCAAATGCTAATTGACCATCAAGGTGTGGGTTTATTTCTGGGCTCTTTGTTCTGTTCCAGTGATCTACATATCTGTTTCGATGCTATAGCATGCTGTTTTGGTTACAGTGGCCTTAGAGCAGTGGTCGGCAAACTGGGGCTTGCGAGCCACATGCTGCTCTTTGGCCCCTTGAGTGTTCTAACTCCACTTCTTCAAAATAGACTTGCCCAGGCCAAAAACCGACTTCTGTGCATGGGCCTCGTGGTATTTTGTGGAAGAGCCACACTCAAAGGGTCAAAGAGCCGCATGTGGCTCCCGAGTGGTGGTTTTTCCGACCACTGCCTTATAGTACAGTTTGATGTCAAGCATCATGATTTCTCCAACTTTGATCTTCTTTCACAAGTGTCTATTCAGACATTGCTTGTAGCATTTTTTTTTTTTTTTTTTTAGACATACCTCCTCAGGCAAGGGAAAAAAAAAATAAAACAAATGCAAGTACATCAAATGAAAAGGTTTTTGCACATTAAAGGAAACTGTTAACAAAATGAAAAGACAACCCACTGCATGGGAGAATATATTCGCTGATGGTACAACTGATAAGGGGTTAATGTCCAAAATTTATAAAGAATTTATAAAACTCTCAACACCAATAAACCCAACAATCCAATTAAAAAATGGACAAAGGACCTGAATAGACACTTCTCCAATAGACATATGAAAAGATGCTCAATGTCATTGTCACTAATCATCAGCGAAATACAAGTTAAAGCCACAAGGAGATATCACCTCACACCTGACTCAGCACGGTGATCCTAGCAGCTGCCCTTTCAGGTCTGTTCCCAGAGTCCCTCCTCATGTGACTCTAGTCCGCTCTGCCCTCCCACCGCCACCGGAGACCGGGGTGAATGACTATGAACGAGACTTTTGTGAGTTGATCCTTTACAAGGGCAGCTGTGGCTCTAGCAGATGTCTGTCTCTCCCTGGTGGACAGAGCCTCTGCTAATTTTCACAGACAGATGTTATGTGGGCACCTCTACCTGGTTCTGGTTCTCTGGCCTGGGGAGCTTGGCCTGGGGTTGAAACCCCACGTTTCTCAGGGGGAATGTTTGCAGTTGAGCTAGCCCTTTGGGATCTCAGCCACTGCCCATGGAACAGGGCCATTCTTGTCCACATCTCCACCCTCCCTACCAGTCTGCATTTGGCTCCTTCATGATAACATTCTCTTCAGCTAGTCTTCAGTTGGTTATTCAGGTTTATTGCTCTATATTTTAGTTTTAGTTACAGGTTGGTCCTATGGGGAGGTAGATGTAGTTTTCACTCTACTCTGTTGCCATCTTGGGTCTCAGTGGAGTTACTAGTTTTTTTAAGATGAATGATGTGAATGTGTCCATGATAATATCAGGAGAAAAATCCAGAGAGGATATGTATTCCTAACCAACGACCCATTATGTTATACTAGAGGCTTGGTGCTTGAAATTCATGCATGGGAGGGCTTTTCAATCCAGGACCCCTCGGTGGATATCTGACTGCCGATTTAGGCCTGATCCCTAACTATCTATACCAGCAGTTGGACCTAAACTGGCAGTGGACATCCCTCTAGTAATCTGGGACTGCTGGCTCCTAACTGCTCACCTGCCTGCCTGCCTGATTGCCCCTAACCACTCTCCCCTGCTGGCTGATAGCCCCTAACCACCTCTGCTTTGGCCCCCATCACTGTGGCTTTGTCCAGAAGGACGTCTGGTCTAATTAGCATATTACCCTTTTATTAGTATAGATATTCAGGGTATCATCTTTGAGTCGGAGATCTTGAAATTCTTCAACTTCAGTACTCCTTGATCCTTTATTTTTGCCATTGTGGTACACAATGAGGTATCCAAGTTGTGAGAAAAGAAAATTATTCCAGATGGTACTCCTTTTTCATTTCTTTCCCAGTGATTTCATCTAATCCTCTCCTACAAAAGAAAAAATTCCCGTGGAATTTCTTCTGTTATTATTTGTATTCATTTTTAAACCTTGACAACCATGTGGATGTAGTACAGGTGGTTTTGTAAGAGAGTGATTGTAAAATTTTTTTTTGTTCTGGAGCTGCAAAGCTGCTTTAAAGTAATTAAATGTGTTTTGGAGCCAGGTATAAATGAGGTAACTCTCTTTTAATATAAGTTGATTTACAGATATTTAGTAATTATACTTTTGGATAGACAGCAAGGCAGAACACTGATTTTGGGCCAGCCTCTGGCTGAAATCCCGATTCCACCACTTGTTAGCTGTGTGGCCTTGGCAGATCTTTTAGCGGCTCTGAAATGAACATGATAGTAATTCACACAACTCCCCATCTCACTGGGGAGTTGTGTGGATTAAACAGAGAATGAAGAGAATGCAGGTAAAGCTTGATTCTGTCAATGCCTGGTACATAGTATGTGCTCACTTAATCTCAGTTATGCTGTTGGTTCTGCTGCTGCCACTGTTCCTAAGGCTGTAGCAGGTTTTCTTTTGTGGTTGATTCTATCTCCTTATGGTTCACCCAGCATTGGGGCTGTGGGGCAGAGGGGAGAGGGGAGCCTCTTAAAATCAACATGTGAAAGTTGCGAGAGATCTGGAGTGTGACCTACATAAAAATTTTAAAAATGTGTTTGTTTAGTTGGGTTTTTTGGTTTGTTATCTTATTTTGAGAAGCAGAGACTTTTTGCTTGCTTGCTTTCACATAGTCTATCCCAGTGGCCTTGAGCCTCTCAAAACGTAAATTGCCTAACCTTTATTTCTCTCTGTGCTGAATTTTTATAGTAAATAACTCAAATATAAAAAAAGCATAAGAGCTATCTTTACATATATTTGTTTATCTTGAAATTTTATTATTTGATAAGCTTTCCAAAAGTTATAAAGTATAATATAACCACCACCCACTTGCCTAACACTAGCTTTAGAAATAAAATGTTATGGATAGATACCATAGAAGCTCCCTGTGTACTCCTTTCCCCATTCATTCCTGTGCCATTTTTATACTTTTACCACATATGAAGTGCCATTCCCAACTACACATAGTATTGTTTTTAAAATTTTTATAAGTGCTGTCATTTTCTTTGTTTTCTGCTATAGTCTATTTTTCCAGATGCATCCATGTTTACATTTGTAACTCTCCTTCATTCATTTGAACTGCTATATAGTGTTTCTATGCCTGAAGACATAGAAATAATAATTTATTTTTCCCCTGTTCTGGGACGAGGCATTTACAGTCTCTCTCTCATAGATACTGCTGCCACCAATATTTCTATACACAGTTTTCTTCACAGATCTTTGTAGCATTGTTTTGTGCTTATTTATACAGGAAATCATTCCTTTTTAGTCCATTTACATTAAGTGGTCCGCAGATATTTTCCATCATGTATTGGATCAGCTTCATCTGGCATTGGCCCAGACAGAGCTGAGTCCTTCTTATTGATTCCACAAAAGTTCCAGTTACATTGGGCACTTGTGTCCTCTTTAAACTTGAATTAGAATGTATAGGGTCACTGTATTCTACTGTTCCCTTTGCCTTTCTCTCTCTTTTTCTTCCTACATAAATGAAAACCTAATTTAAGATTATGAGTAGGAAGCGTACTCTAGTGAAGAAAAATGTACTAGAAATCTGCAGCGATGAGAGATTAAACCAAACCGAAGGACCTGGAAAGGATTCTTGGAAGAAGGGGAATATAAACTGGGCCTTAAAGAACGATGACCTTAAAGGCAGTGGGAAGAATGGGAACACTCCAGACCAGCCCATCCAACACCAGCTTCACTGCACAGAACAGAAGAAGCACTCAGCACTGTCCAAATTTCTGGCCCACACATTTGTGAGGTGTAATTGAAACAGTCATTGTTTTAAGTCATACATTTGGAGTACTTCGTTATGTACCAATAGTTAACAGGAAAGCCAACCAAAGCCAAGGAGGAAAATACTTTTCAAAAAAAATTTTGGATGCTTTCTGAAGAAAGTATTTAGTCATCCAAAACCTCTCACCAAAATATACTACTAAATGTAATTTGGAACTTCTAGCAGGAAGACTGGGTTTGGAGAGAATTCCGGGCAGAGGAAATGACAGGAACAAAGATAGCAAGGTAGGGAATGACAGGATATGTGAAGCAGAGAGCAATTAGATGTGACTGGGAGGAGGGCTCTTCTTGGGGAGTAAGTAGGGAAAGACTAGCCGAGAAAGCGGGGCTATAGACATGGCGTAAAGAGCCTTGAATGTGAGGGTGAAGAAACTTTCTGACAGAGACACCAACAACTTATTGGAAAGAGAAATTACACTAGTGGAACTCTTTTTTAGGACATTTCTCCCCCCCACCCCTCTCCCCCCTCCTCCAGATAAGGATTTGTGGGATGAGCTCATGTGTGGAGAAATTAGGGGATCCGTGTGGAAGCTATTGTGAGATATGATATGAGTCTGCCTTGTGGTGGCCACAGCCAGAATGAACACTAGAAAACAGATGGGAGACATTTTGGGCAGGACCACCACCCAGTGCATTCTGGGAATGGAAAACGTGCCCCTTCTTCAAGACATTTTTACTTTTACCTGTTAAATTGTTGTAATATATTTAATTAGAATAAGACACTTGACTGCCATCTACTGGAAAATTGTTAAAATAAACAAACACTTCTGTGATGTGATTGCTCCTCCCGGTAGATGTGGCACTCCGTGGGCAGTCCACAGCCTGATGTACCACGCCTGGGACTGTAATCATGTGGGTGTGAGTGGTAGGACTTGGTAACTGCCTGCGTTAAATGTGATCAGAGGAGAAAGGAAGAAATTTTGAGTCTGGGTGGTAGGGACATTGGTAAAAATATTTAAAGAACTGGAACCTATCCTTCGGGCATAGGTTCACAAAACAGAATTATTCTATATATGGAAGATCCAAGAAGTTCATCATCTTGTTCACTGATCCCAGTGCTTTGTAAGAATTTGTTGTTGTTTTCTTCTAGATCTCAGGTTCCCACCCTTTGTGACATCTGAGAATGTGGACCAACCCCTGTTCTCTGTTGGGATTCATATCCCTCCCTCTCCTGTACCTTTTTCTACTTCCCTGGTCATTGCTTCTTCTCAAGTGCCATTGTAGCCCTTTTACTCAGGTTTTTCCTTCTGTGCCTTTGCATACAGTGGGTGCACAATACATATTTGTTGAATTGAATTTGCCTTTGGAAGGTAAGTTTCAGGATTACCGGGAGACTGACTCATTGGCGTTAGGGACAAAGGGTGTGCCAGAATTCAGAAACTAGAAACCTATCCTAAATGCAGTTCCTTGTTTTAGGATCTGTTTTCTCCACCACGGTCACTCCTGATTGGGGAATTCCTGTACTGTTGATCTGTTCATCATTGTTCAGCAGTGGTAACACCAAGAGAACACACTATTTACATTGGCTGGGTCATACGGGTGTGTCTGATCCAGAAAATACTTTCAAACAAAGTAATCAAGCTTCCCGGCTTCTACCTTGGAAAGACTGAAAAGTTTCTATTTTTCTTTTTAAAATCTCAACTCTTGTTCAAGCACCTCAGTGAGGAGTTAAGTGAGATCACCTTTAAATATTTTCATTGGAGTTTACTCCCTAGCATTCTTCCCAACCCCTCCCCCATTCACCTAATTCACCTAGCTACTTTTGCTTTCACTGCTTATGGGGTGTGTGTATCAAGACAAACCCAAGAACTTTGCTCTTCTGATACAACTTCCCAGACATGTATAGCATGGCTGCTCTGCGCAGTGTGCTCTGGGAGGCCTCCTGGAAGATACAAAGGTTTCAGATTGCTTCTGCCTTTCAGGAGAGCCTGGCCTAATGGGAGAAGTAGACACATGTAACTGCTCCAGGGCAGGCGATGACAAGGGCCATAATGTAGTGCAGGCAGAGCCTGGGTTCCCTGTGTAAACACCACTCTGAGACTGAGCCACATATGTGGACTTGCGATATTTCTCTTCTAAATTGCACATGTTTAACTCTTACCTTACCTGAGCTGGATCAGAATGTGTTTTCCTCGAAGGTTCTTGAGTCAAAAATATACTGTGATAACCAACATTGAATAGAAGCTAATGAAAAGCGCATTGAATAACATTCATTTTGGCAAAATTACTTTTTAAAATGCTTTTAAGTTGGCACTATCAAAAGAAACTAGAGAGGTATTGGATAAACAAGGGTATAAAACAAGAGTTTGTTTATGTGATCCCAGTATTTAGGAAATAAGAATCCTGAAATTCCCCAGCCAAGTTATATTTTAAAATATGTTTTGAGCACAGGAAAAAGTGTTATAAACAGCACAGTAGGAAAAATAAATATAACTCTCATAAATACAATGAGGTATTATTTAAAATATTGAATGAATTGTTGCTGTTTAATTAAAGTGTCTTTTATTTAATGAAAACCAGTGACATTTTTACAGTTATGGGAGAACAAAAGACATTTGGAATTTTAAGTTTAAATACAAAGTAGGTTTATAGTTGTTTGTATGGAAAGTAACATAATAATTAATAAATAATAATATAAAAATAAAACTTATAAACCTGCTTTTGCCCCTTTCTGTATATTTAGCATTTGAAATTTAAAGAAAAAATGTTACTTTTGCTTCTTTTTAAATCATTAACTTTATAGTAACTCAGTCAAAAAAAAAAAAAGTATGAGTGAAATGGAACCAAGTATACACATCATACAAAAATAAATGCTATTGAAAAATTATGTTAACTTTTGTTTAAAACAACTAAAACAATTTAGAGTGTATGGGTTGTAGAATAAGTCAACTATTCAGGTTTACTGACTTAATAACATGATGACTGCAGCTCTTACAAAGAAATGTATTCTTCTTACTAAGTTGAAACACTTCTTCATGAAGTCACATTGCCTAGCTTTCCTTTGCATTTTTCCTTAAAATTCTAAAACATGAAATGAACAGCGTGTCAACCAGTTTTTCAGATGATAGCGCATTGGGAAGCATCTCAGATAGCGAAATAAGAGAAGCATCACCAAGATATACCTAAAAAGGTTTTGTAGTATCACAGGAAATAGTAAGTGAGATTTCAGCCTAAGAAAATGCAAGCTAATACTTCCAAGAGCAAATAATCTGGCATAGATATTCAGTGGGAGAAAATGCTTAGTAATGCTGAAAGGGAGCCAAGGTGATATCAGACAGCAAAGTCGTGATGGGGTTGCAATGGGATATGGCCGGCACAAAGAGCCATTGCCATTTGGAGAGTCATCTTGCAAACCCATTACAATAAAGAAAGGAAGCAGAAACCTCTTACAAATGGACAGCATTAAGGTTTGTCCTATACCAGTCCTAGAACTTCCAGACCAGTAGCCATTGATATTTTGGAAAATAAGTATTACAGTGGTTAGAATAGGGAAGAAATGACCTAAATAAAAAAGATTTGAAAATGAAATGTTTTCTCTTTGGTTTAATAAGACAATATAAGTTATAGGATGGGTATAAGCAACTTGTGGGAAGGCAGATTTGTTTCGCTTACACTGAGACTATATGGAAGCTTGGGGTGACGTGAACACTTGCATGGGCAGTTCTCAGCAGAGAGAGAGAGAGAGAGAGAGAGAGAGAGAGAGAGAGAGAGAGAAGATGAATAAAGATGGGAGCTAGATAACTTGAGGTAAGCTTGGAGTTCAGGAAGAACCCTGTAGGTGACTGCCAGATTTGATTGGAAACAGCTTCTTCTAACAACGAGGTCATATTTCTAACGTTGTCTATACTGGTCAGATGACACTGCCTCATTGTTTACAATCTATGGCTCTGAGTTTATACTCCAGGACCATTCAGATGTCTTTGCCAGGGTACCCTGCCCTTTCTCTTTGCACCCTTTTTGATCTTGGCTTCTAGAATTTCTTTGACTGGTTTACATCTTATCTCTGCAACTGACCTTCAGTTTCCTTTGAAAACACTTCCTTCCCTGATGTACCTGCTGTCTCATCTTAGCAGTGATCATATTTATACTTGAGCTGTTACTGATGACAAGTCCTTGCTCTGATTTTTACCATCATTAAATTTTTTAAAGGACACATCAAATTAGATATTGTTTTGGCTTCTCACACTAAAATTATTGAAGTGCTTTTCCTAGTCATCCCTTTCCAAACCCAACAAATTCACAGCTTTCCACTTATGCCAGTGGGGACAGCATCTCACTAATCAAAAGGCCTGAACTCCTTCTATCCCTCGCTCTATCTCATCTCTAACCTTTTTATCTGTGCCTTTTCTTCCAGTGGCCAAATTCTTGCTCTTAAAATATTTCTTTTGTTTCTTGTATAATACTTCAGTGCTGAATAATAATAATACTTATTAAATCATACCATTGTCTCAGAAACTATCAGTGACTCAAAAAAAACCTTCTAATTTAAAATTTTATTTTTGAGACTTTCTTATTTAAAATCATACAATAAAAATTAGTTATATTAACAAAATTTAATATTTATAGCTTAATATTAAAGTCCTAAAAGTTGCCTTTTAAAATTGAAAATCAGTTCTGTTGTTGAATTATCTTTTACTGAGTATCAGTCATTTCTTGAGTTCCATCTCTATGTCAGGGATTGAGCTAGGCCTGCACTGAGGATTATGATTGAGGCATGTTTGTTGGCCTTAAGAAGTTCACATTCTTGTTAAGGATGATGATTTTGGTGGAGTAACTGAGAAATCATTCATGTGTTTAATAAATATTTATTGAGCTTTGACCCTGTTCTAGGGTCTTGGGATACAGTGCTAAGCAAGTCACATGCGACCACCACCCACATGGTTTTCAGTCTGCTGTGGAGACAGACCATTAAACATCAATAGCATCAGAAGTCAAGAGGTGCTGTGTACTCAGGGGCACTTATCCTCAGAGATGAGTGAGCAGGGCCTGTTGGAGGATGGAAGGTGAGTTGACATTGGGGGAGAACACTGCTGAGCACAGGGTACTTATAGGACCAAAAGGAGGTTGATGTGAATTTACTGTAGCTTCAGTTGGGGAAGCATGAGTGTGACTGTTAAAGTGGGAAAAGTGCTGCTGGTAGAGGGAGACCTATTTAGCAAACACAACCTATCTGCCCTTACTCAAAATCCTATATAATAAAAGGCTAATATGCAAATTGACTGAACAGCAGAAAGACTGGTCACTATCATGTGCACTGACCACC
The DNA here is from genome assembly GCF_014108245.1 of Pipistrellus kuhlii. Lineage (NCBI taxonomy): Eukaryota > Metazoa > Chordata > Mammalia > Chiroptera > Vespertilionidae > Pipistrellus > Pipistrellus kuhlii. The sequence goes on along the minus strand of NW_023425405.1, from coordinate 34,902,273 downwards.
AGGGGGCAGATACTCATGGCTGGTAAGTGCAGTGGTGGTGGCGGGATGTGCCGCTGCCCAACTGCAGCTTAGGTCCACTCCCCACAGGGAACTGGCTTAAGCCATCAGTAGGACATCCCCTGAGGGCTCCTGGACTGCCAAAGGGCGCAGGCTGGGCTAAGAGGATCCCCCCACCTCCCTAGTGCATGACTGTCATGCACTGGGCCTCTAGTTTTAAAAATAATTATCTTTTCCTCATTTAATATCTTTGGGATATTTTTCAGAATACTTCTTAAATTCTTAACTAAGAAAGTAGTATGTGTGTATAATACATGTGTATTTTATATATATATATTACCCAGATATTACATATGTATAAAATGAGTAGAACAGTTCTCCATTACGAATTATTTTAATAGTAATTTTAAACAGAATTAACCTTCTGGTCATTTGTTTTGGAGAGATTCATGTTAGAATCCAGCTGTAGCAGTTAGAACCCAAAAGTAGCACTTTTCTCATTTTAAAACAATTGTGATTGTGTCAGGACATCAAGTTATACCAGAGTCACCTTCAGTGAGCAGCAAAATTTACTTGTTTTTTTCTTCCAGGGTACATATGTAGTTCCATTCCATCATTTTTAAAAAATACTCTTGACTACAAGTCACTGCTTATTGCAGACAAACCCAATGACATACTATTTTTACTTCTATCTGCAGGCGGATAATTTATATTAGGAAGTAAAACTTTTCATGTTTAACATTGAAGTTCATCTGATGAATAAATTGATATTGCTTCCAGTGTCAAACTTTGTGGGGACTAAAACAGGTCCTCGTGCAGTTTAGAAAGAGCGCACCAGCTGTGAGTCCAGAAAGCACTTGCCGTTACCCACATAATAAAAGAACCCCCGAAGCATTATAATTTACACATTCATAACCACTTCTCGTTGAATTTATTCTTCTAAATGGTGCAGGTGCTGCTTTGGTTTAAAACATACGACCCTCTTTGGGCAACCTGCAGAACTCAGAGAGGCTTAACTTTCTCCTTATATGGTGAGCTGGTTAGTGTTGAGGATCAGCTCAGCACTTCAGTTGAAGCTCAAAGGTGTGATTGTTTGAAAACTTACCTAATATTCCTTTTCCCTCCCATCATTTAAATGTAGATGTAATTTCCTACGGGTGTGTAATTTGTCATTTACTTAAGATGTGGACAGTTCATGTATTGTTCCATTGTATTATTCATTTGCTCAAACACACTGTATGCTCTTGCCATGTTCTGTCACAGATCTAGATGTAGGTGATACATGGGTGAATACAACGAAAGTCCCTTTCCTCATGGAAACTCGGGGTCCCTCGGAATTTATATTCTGGTGGATTCTAGATGATTTCTTGCCTACTCTGCTTTCACAGAACCTCTGGTCTGGTGACATCTAAGCAACTGTTTCAAGTTCTGTCTTTGAAAATTCTTTGGCCTTAAAAAGATGGCATGAGTTTATCGCTTCAGAGATGGCTGCTACTATTACTGTGAACGGAGAACATTCCAGGAAACTAAGCTATTAACCAAAAGTAGGATTGAACAATTTGCATTGCTAAACTAGGCACCCCTATTTTAGGCTTCAACTCCGAAGTATTAGTGTCTGAAATTATTTCATTAATAAAGCAGCATTTTCATATAATATAATGAGGGTAAACAATTTTCCAGGAATCAGGCAGCAGCTAATATAGATTCTGCAATAAAGTACTCAGGTCTTAAAAACAATAAGCCCCACACACAACCGTAACAGTTTATCCTTAGGTGCCAAGTCTGCTTTAAGAGCTTTACATGTATTCACTAGTTCAATCCTCAAAATAGTTCTTTGAGGTAGATACTATTATTATACCTCTCTTTTACATAGGAAGAAAATCAGACTAAGTAAGTTGCCTAAGGTTACAGGAAAAAAAAAAAAAAGACAGTCTGGTTATCAGCTTCTATGTTCTACCTCCTCTCTACTTAAATATAAGCTTTCTTATTTCCCTTCTTACTTTTTTTGTGTTGTTGTCATTTGCTTTCTCTCAGATATGTAAATATTCATTTGTTTAACACACATACTGTACTCTGAATATGCAAGTACTAGCATTTGTATGACAATATTTCTCCTTATTCATAACTATACTATCTTATTAAAACACTTTTTTTTTTTCCTTTCATTGTAAGTCTGGCATATTCTAGCAACCCGGAAGCTAATTTGTTTTGGATCTTAGTTGTGTTATGCTTGCTTATTTGTTGAGTAATATTTTTGTTTGTTTCGTTATACCTAGTACCCTGCAGATTTATCAAATATAAAAATAAAAATTCAGTAAAACTCATTGCAGACAAAGTTTTATTTTCCTGACCCTCTGGCAAACAATGGAAAAGAAAAGCTGCTTTCCTTTTCCCATAACAAGAAAGAGCATCGTCTTACTAACCTCTCGTTTGCAGCGGGATTTCCTCCTTTTTCACTGCAATATTTCACTTGTTTTCCCCTTTTGGGCTTCTTGCTGGAGCAAGTCTTTCTGCCACTCTGACTCCACGCCCGGTTCCCTCACAGGTATGTGCTGTTTGCTTCCTGATGTACCCTCCTATCCTGCCCTGACTTCTCTGCTCACCCTCCAAGGCCAGCTGATGGAGCTTCTCTGACAAGGCCCGTGCTCTCCGCTCGGTGTGTTTATCAAGCTCATTGAGGACAACTTAGTATACTATCGATATTTGTTTTTCCTTGATCCTTTCACTACTAAGTCCTCAGCACCAGAACAGTACCAGATGCATGTTAGGTGTCTCATATTTGTTGAATGAATGCATGCAGCATTCTAGCACTTAAGTATATTGTACTTAATAATTTTATACAATTTTTTCTCCTTCCCCAGATGGTAAGCTTCTCATTTTACTTGCTTTATATTTTCCCCAATGTCTATAGCAGATTAGGTAGTCGGTAAAGGTTTACTGAACTAATGGATGAGTGACTCCTTAGTACTTTTACGTCTCTGTGGTACTGATTGGAGGTCATTAAAAATAGGAGGCAAGAATGGGTAGTGACTAAAAGGACCAGTGCCTTGTGGATTTCTGAACTCTGAATCAAAGTAGGAGGAGCAGAAACACCAAGACCAGATATCCCCTTCCATTCATCCCTCCAGAAGTGTAGCTTTGGCACATCTGTAATTTACATATTCGCATTCCAGTCAGAATGAGTCCCAGATAATGCACTCATTTGTTTTCTGGGTTGCATTGTAAGGAAAATAGTTCTAGAGGTACAAACCCTCAGTGAAAACTCCACGAATTTCCTTCTGTCAATTAGGGAGATTTAAGTGACATTAACTTGACAGAAAAGCTCAAAAAGAAAAACCATTAGTGTTCTCCAATGTCTTTTTCCCCCCTTTTTTTGAAGATGTAGAGAACTTTCTTGAATTTCAAGTTTTGAGTGAATTAGTTATAGAGCCAAGGACTACAGGAATGATATATAAGTTCATTATACACAGTGGGAGTGAAGATATCCATAGTCCCGTCTGTTAACATGTCTTAGAGAGCCTGCCAAACCCCACAGGGTGGGTTTTTCCTGCAGATCGTATGATTCCAGACAAGTTTGAGAGGCATCAAGGAGCAGAATTTATCAGATTTTGACATGAATGGACATGCAGTTTGAGAGAGAGAAATCCTTGATGACTTCCATGAATTAGAGACTAAATATAGGCAGAAAGAGGAACAAGTTTAATGGAGAAGTTAATGAGATCCCTCTCAGAAACTCTGCCATGAACTGCTCTGGGGGCATCAGTTGGAGGAGTGGAGTGAGCAGTGGAAGTGTGGGAATTGTGGTCTTCGGCTCAAGAAAATGTTCTTGAGAAATAAAATTGCTATTCAAAGACATGTTGGTCTATCTTGAGTTATAGCTTTGGATAAGGTCCCCTAGAGGTGGAATGGGAAAGTATTAATAATATAGGCATACATATGGGATATATAGCAGAATTGGTTGCAGACCACCATAACTAAGTGAGCATAGCGATAAAGCAAGTCATCTTTTTTTTGTGGTGAAGGGTGCGCTGCCTCTGATTAGTAAAGAAAAGGCAACACCTGTGAAACACAATAAAGGGAAGGCAATCAAAGGAGGTAGGCCTTGTAACCTAGGTGAAGAAGAGAATCCTGGGAAGTAAACTGAGCACAAATGGCCGGAGAGAAAGAAGGCAAGGGAGGTATGTTGGTGTGTGTGTGATTTTTGTCAAATTAATATTTTTGTAGTTTCTTGAAAAGATTAATTATATGCCAGCTTCTAGCAGAACCTGACAAAACTTCGTAGGCCCAATAACTATCTAATGCATGCTGTTATTGATGGGGCTTGGTAAAAACTGTATCCTCACTTGGTGAGAGCTTTCTTTGCCTGCAATTATATATTGTTAAGGTTTCTGGGCAGTGTGGGTTTTATGGGTTTGTAGAGCGGATAGGTTGGAGAGGTAAAGTACCAATAGGAGACATTTGGGAAGGCTGGTGACCAGCATGGTTGGGAGTGCAGTCGCTGGGCGGCCACAGCTATGTTCAGCGGAAACCTGTTTGTCGCTCTGGGTGATATTGATTGTTGTCTTTATATTCGAGAGGGATCATTGGTAGCTTCATGCCAACAGTTTTGCCACCAAAGTGGAGGTTCACGTATCTGAACATGTTTTTGTTTTTATCTCCAAGTTGTTTGATCCCATTTAAGTTCCTCTGAAACCATCTGGGCATGAGTCAGAATTAAAAGCTGTTCTAAAGTAGATTATATCCTTATGTTTCCACAGAAAATCTTCTTGGAGGCAGGGGTAGAAACTTACAGCAGCCAATTCATCCAAAGCCACTAACGACTTAGCTGTGGCCCACGGAGGGTGTCCATGAGCACGGGGAGGAGGTGGTCAGGGTGTTAGCGGCTGTGCGGGAAGGCGGATCAGAAGTGTGCAAACAAAGTCATAAAACTCCTGTCTAGAAATTATTTTTATCCCATCTTGAACAAACAGCTATTTTTGTCATTTCCCAATTTGCATTCGATGTTAGTACGGAGCTCTCTGTAATACGTAAATTCTACACTGGTCTAAATAGAGGGAAGGGATGGGAAGCGTTCTGTAATTGATAAGTGTTTGTTTGATGGGGAACACACTTGGGAGACCTCAGCTTTAAACCATAGACATTGTTTGAGCAAGCGAGTCCATTGGGAACATTTGGAAGTTTCTTAACAAAATTCTCTCGGTGGTTTTAGCTATTACTGGAGTCCAAGTGTTTCGGTTGCAAATGCAGATGTGTGACTAGCCCTTCATTCCACAGGATGGACCCTAACCGAGCAGTAAAGCTCCAGTTCAAACCATTTGTTGCCGTGTTTTGTTTTGTTTTTTTTTTTGCAAACGCCGCAGCTTTCTCATGAACCCACCTCATGCCTGCCTCTCCACATACGGTTTGCTCTTTACAGCATCCTTTAGTCACAGGCCGTTTGAGCTGTTCAATAGTATCTCGCTCTGAAAGGTAGGCTGATGGCGTTTCTATCTCCTGGTACATCTGGTAAGTTAATGCATACAGCCTGTGCGGGTATCCTGCAGGGACCTGTTTTTACATGCATACGGGGACGTCTATGTAGAAATCAAAGGCCATGAATCAGAAGAACACAACTCTTGTTTCTAGTGCACTGGAGGCTTAAAAAAAATTGGCTTTCAAAAATTGAAGTAGTGCGGTTTGTTTTTATTGTGGAGCCGATCAGGAGGGACAATTTACAGTCAGCGCCATTCTTCACAGCTGAATGGCATGGAGGTGCCTGCCTCCTGAAACGAAGCAGCTGCAGCCGTTCGCTCTGGGCTCACAAAAACGCTCGCTTTTTCATCCAGAACTGTGGACGGTGGGGTACAGTTTGTTTTCACGATGGAAGTGGTCAGTTGTGCCTTACCAGACAGCTGTAGTGTAATTAAGAAAAACTGTGTGAAAGTGGATTAAATATAACAGAAGCCCCTCAAAAGGCGAAGGGGGGGGGGCACCTTAAATTTAGTCTCTTTTCTTTACATGTTGAAAAGCAGACATATCACTGTAATTCTGGTCTGCAAGATTGTGCTATTGCAGAATGTCAATTTAGCTCCGGGAAATGGAAATGCTCTACTGCAGAGTGGTTGTTTGCTTTTATAACAAATGCAAGCGAGAAAGGACGGGTTTTAGGATGATTTAGCCCGTGAGAAATCTGCTTTCAAAATAAGGCATTGCACAGTTATGCTTATGTTAATTTCAATGCATTTCAAAAAATTGGTGATCTGCTTTGATAGAAAAAAAATTTTTTTGAGGCTGCTTTTTTGACTCACTTTGTATATAATTTGCAACATTAGGAGGATTATCTGCTTTTTTTAAGACCAGAAACTATGAGAGGTGATAATTAGTTTTTTTTCTTGATAAAGTTTTAAACGAATTAGTCAAATAATAATGAAATAATCTGGTGAAGTGTTGATTTGTTATAGTTAAATGTGGAACATTAGGCTGTCAATTGGCTTTGAAAAGCATACACTTATTTTATGCAGCTGACTTTGAAATAAGAATAGAAGTGCCTTAATTTGCATTACAGTCTACAGTAGCAAAATAACTGTTACAAGGTCAGAGAGAGCTGAATTTTATTAAAAAAAACAAAAACCACACACACACACACACACACACACACACGCGCGCGCGCGCGCGCGCACACCACACAATTGTGTTTCCAAGTAACCAAGATTTGTACCAGACACTCACCCATTTTAAGCTTTTATACTGATTTATCAAAACACTAAAAAGCAAAATTTTCACCTTGGCAAAATAAAGATGCCTGGTTCTATTTGCTCTAAGTTTATTATCTATTGGTGATTCTCTAGGGGAGACTTATAGGCTTGATTTCATTTAGGGGAATTTGGAAATCTGGGTGAAGAGAGGGGTTGGGCAGAGATACAGCTCTAGCCGTCCCCCATCTTGCAGACTTACCCAGGGAATTCCAGGAGGAGGACTCTCCATTGGGTGTTTTCCAGAACCCCAACTCTCATTCCCCTCACCAGAGATGCTAAGAAAACACCAAACTTCAGGCTCGAGTTTGTTCATGCCTGCAGCTTGAGACTTGGTGATCTACCTCTTCAGAGCAAAATTCGGTTTAGGAAGGAGGAAAGCGTGGTGGGTTGAAAAAGTAGCAAAGCCATTAAGGAACTGTCGGGGGCAAGGTTTTAAGCTATGAATGGAGATAGAGAACAGCATGATGTAGTGAGGAAATTACTGAAAATCCTAAGTGATGGAAGTACAATCAAAAGATCTGGATTCAAGTCCCAGCTGGCTGAGCATTTTGGGAAAACAGTGTTCTCAGCTTCTGTTTCTTCATGTAGAAAGTAGAACTGCAATACCTGTTCTACATACCAAACAGGTTGTGAGGAGGGAGGGAAGGAGAAGAAAGAAGAGAGAGAGGGAGAGAGAAAAAAAAAGGGAGAGGGAGAGGGAAAAAGAAAGGAGAGGGAGAGAGAATTATCATGTAGTATAGTGCTGGAACTACCCAACCCACTTGTGCCTTTTTTTTTTTTTTTTTGGAACTCTTGACAGCCAAGGAAAGGGAATGAAGCAAATATTAAATTTTATAAACATATGTTCTTTCTCGATGAGTCCTCTCAGAGCTCCTTGGTAATCATTATTTCATTTCTTATTTGATCCCCAACCCACCACATCCTCTGCCACGCCAATTTCAAACCCTTTCACCTGGCTCAGGCCCCACCCAGCCCCAGGTCCTCCTTCCTAAATCTCAGTAGATGAGTCCCTCCTCTGCTTTGTCAGAAAGGCTGAGCAAGGTCCTGAGCTTCCCTGGCCACCAGCTCTAGATGTCTCTGTTTTTATCCAATTTCCTCCTCACTTCCTATCTCCTCCTTGCTAAAGGTACACTGTGGTCTGGACCCACCCTCACCCCATCTCATCTCAAACCCTGCTTCATCCATTACCTTGTGTCTTTTCTCTCGTTCTTTTCATCTCTAGCTGGTCCTTCTCCACAGTCAAGAAACTCTCTTTGAGTTCAGTGTCACACGTGTTTCTTTCATTTCCATTGCTGAAAATTTTAAAAGAGTGATTCCAGCTCTTTCCATGCTTTTGATTAATTTCAACTTGGCTTCCATCTGAGTTATTGTATTGAAACTGGCCTCATTGTCAAACCCATGACCATTACTCTGTATTTGCTGCCATCGGTCCTCACGAAGCATTCCATGCAGACTTGAACTGCTTTCACTGGCCTTTATTTGCAACCATCTCCTTTTTTGGCTCCTGTAGGTCAATACATTCCTTGTTCTCTCCCAACTCTGACATGACTGCTTTCCTCTTCGCTTCAGTCCCAAAGAGCAGATGTTCCCTAAGATCCTGTTCCAGGATCACACAATATACAAAAATGAATTCAAGTGGGGTACTAGACTTAACTATGGAGAGGACATCTATATAAAACTGGTAAATGAGAACATGGGGGAAATCTCTGTAACCGTAGACAAAGACTTCTCAGTTGTAACATAAAAAGCATGACCCATTAAAAGAAAAAAAGTTGACAAATTGGGCTCCATCAAAATTTAATTTTGTGCTTTTAGAAAATCACTGTAAAGAAGATGAAAAAAGCCTCAGATTAGGAGAAAATATTTATAAAACGCATATCTGATAAAGGTTTTTTATCCAGAATATAAAGAACTCTCAAAACTCCCCTTTTGAACCTACATAGGACTAGAGCTCTGAGGCCCTTTATCTTTCCCAAGGGAGTGTTGCAAAAAGTCTATCTTTTTTATCTGCTATCAGTGTTCCCCTTTATGGGTCCTCACATTATTGCAGCTTTACTATTACTACATAACATGTCTTAGGCAATACGTTAGGTTATCTAAACAAGGCTGACTTTTTGTACACATGGCAAATGGATGAGGTCTGCTCTTCTACGCAGAGCCAACTGATTGGAGTCTACATCTGAAGATATCTCAGAAACTCTACCCGAGATTTTTTTTTTTAAGTGCTGATAGCAGTTTGTAATTATTGAGAGTTTCTCCTGAGGTTAAATTACTTGCCAAAAGTCACACAGCCAGTGTGCGGTAGGAATGCTACTTGCCACCAGATCTGCTGTCATTGTACTTGACCTGGGCTTTATTTTGGCCTCAAGTTTTTCAGAATGAGAGGTTACATAGATACCCACAGAGAAGAGAATGGACAAGTTCCTTGACATGTTAACTTGCAGAAAAGTCTATGAAAAACAACTGTGCATATTATATTCAAAACCTCCCTGCTCGTTTTCCAGTGGCTTATTTTTATATACACTTACCAGCCTGCTAAACAGCATTATTGCTCTTTTTCTGTATATTTCCTGTACCTTTCCCCCTCTACTGACTCTTTTCCATCTGAACTTAAAAAGGTTCTAGTTTTTTTCTTGTCAAAGCCCCATTCTTCCCCATACCCTGTAGCCACCACCATTTCTTCTTCAAACCAAACTTTCCTAAAAAATTACTCTGTTCTGTTTCCCAATAGATCATGTTAATTCTCTCAGTACCCCCAATTTGCACCCCCAAACTCTCCTAGAAATTTTACAAGCTATTCTTTTCACAAAACTGAGACTGTATTTTATTTACAGTTTGTAGCCTTTTTTCTACTTTAATATTATGGATTTTTTTTTCATATTCTTACTTTTGAAGATCTTTTTACTGATGAATAGCATACATACTGAAATAAGTTCAATGACTTTTCATAAAATGCTATTAAAATGCAAACCAAGAAATAGAAATTACATTAACATCTAGAATAGGGGTGTCGAACTCAATCAGAGAAGGGGCCAAAATCTAAAATCCAGCCTAAATTGCGGGCCGAATGGTTTACTGAACAGTCATAAACTGTCATTGTGATGGAAACGCAGCGGAGTGCAGTGATGACAGCGCAGTGCGGGCCACATTGCAAGGCCTGGTGGGACGGATTTGGCCCGCGGGCCTTGTGTTTGACACATGTGATCTAGAATCTCCTTTCAACCCACTCCCTTCAGTCACCTCATCCAACTCCCCAAACCTATCCTGACTTCTAACAGATAGATTGTTTTATGTGTGTGATATGTATATAAATCGATCACATATTGTGTATATTTTGGGTCTTGCTCTTTCACTAAAAATATTGTTTATGAGATGCATCTATATTGTGTGCAGTTATAGTTCATTATGCTCCTTGTATAATATTCTGTTGTGTGAATATACATGATTAGGTTTTAAACATGTTATTTGTTGTATATTATTCCATTGTATGGCTATACTCTGAAAATTTTGTTATTTCTATTATTTTTGTCAGGTTTACACTATTAGAAACAACCTTACATCTTTGTATAAATACTTAAAATAATTTCTGACTACTCCTTAGAATAAATTCTAAAAGTGCATTTGCTGGCTAAAAAGATATAAACCCTCACTCTGGCTGGTTTGCTCAGTGGTTAGAATGTTGGCCTTTGGGCCAAAGGGTCGCAGGTTCAATTCCTGATCAAGGAGATGTCCCTGGGTTGCAGGTTCTTCAGCCCTGGTAGAGGCCCTGAGGGAGGCAAACAATGGATGTGTCTCTCTCATGTCCATGTTTCTCTCTCTCCCCCAACCCTACTCCCTTCTACTTCCTCTAGAAATCAATGCAAAAAAAAATATTCCTGGGTGAGGATTAAAAAAATAAAAGAAAAATATAAACTCTTTAGAACCTCTTAATACATATTGTCAGATTGCATTCTAGAAACATTTTACCAGTTTTCTTCCTAACACAGTACCTGATACACAGGTATTTAATACAATTTTATTACTTATACTGAATGTATTAAGTTATATCCAAGGATCCATTTCTGAGTTTTTTGGTCATATTTATTTTTTTCTAGTTGATTATTGTTTCATTAACTTAAATTTTTTGAAAATTTACTAGTATATAGGGCACAAATTTCCCTTCTTACTTTTTTTCAAAAGTTATGATTTTTCTTATTAAATTTATACCAGTAGAACTTTAAATATGTTGCTTAATTCAGAAAAAAAAAAAGAACTTTATTGGATTACCTTACTGGTATTTTTGTACATTTATGTGGGAAGAATTGACATATTTATATGTACATAATCCTCTCCAGGAATAATTTTTCATTTATTCAAGTATTTTTATTAAATGCCCCTCAATAAAGCTTTATGTTTATTCACATAGAACCTGGTTTTTAAGAAAATATTTCCAAATATTTTATATTTTGCGGCTATTGGGAATTAAATAATTTTCTTTCATTACATTTTATAATGAATTAGTTGAAAGTTATTGAATTTTATTATTAATTTTATATTCATACCCCTTACTGAACTTTTATTAATGCTAACAGTTTTTGTTTTTTTGTGCATTTTTTAAAAAAATTTTTATTAGGGACCATTAATGCTTTTGGGCTCGGGATAATTTAGTTCCTAGATTCACAAAAGGGAGAAATTGGTATCTAAATAAAGTCAGAAAAACAGGAATCTGCAAAACAATTTAAAAAAAGTAGAATTCTGATCATTTGCAAAATTCCATTTCCCCCCATGCTTCTCTATTTCTTTTTAGGAATATGGTACTTTGGGAAGAGATTTTTTTTTTAATGCTATAAGGAAATAAACTTCAAAATAAATAAGGGAAAAATGAAAATCTTTCACTTTTGTTTTCAGATTTCCCCCCTTATATTCTCATTTCTTGATATTTTTCATGATTTTCTACTTATGCCATTTATTTATCTGAAACCTTTACATGTGTGTGAGATATACATGTTTGTGTCATATATTGACTTATGTATTACCAGAGGTAAGAAAATATGTCTGGGTCATAGATATATATGCTATTGCAAATATAATATAAATAAACTTTTTCTTAATTTTTTTTTTAACTTTTACATTTTTTTAAAACTTTTATTCATTTTAAACTGTGAGTTTTATGCTTCATCTTAAGAATAGTTTTAAGGACCTAGAAACTTGAGCCACAAATGTAATCAGAATAATACTTTAATCCTACTTAACCCATATTATTGACCTTCTGTGCCTACATCAGCAACAAACAATCGCAGAATGTCTGGTGCCTAATCTCTTGTGTAGATGCATATACTCATTGGACAAGCCTGATCTGGAAATGAACTGGCCCATTTTGAGGTGGTAGTTAGGCCAAAGGGACTATCTAGGGTTTTGTTTAATCCTTGTAAGAGACAGGCTGGTTGCACTGTCTTGTCTAATTTGTAAAATGAAACTAGGTCAGATCAATTACAGATAGTTGTAATTTGCTCTAAGTGGTCTGTAAGCCAAGGCTGGTGTTATTAAAATACGTATTTCCTCTGTCAAAAATAAAAACAAATCACCATCTCTATAATGACAGTAGAGTTGGAAATGAGAAGTTAAGAATCTCATCTTTTGTAGACAAGAAACACTTTTCATTAAGGTGGTTGCTGCAGGGTGTGTGTCTGTGGGTGTTTGCGAAGCTTTGGGGCTGGGAGGTGAGGGTGGGAATGAACAATGAGGACACTGTGTTCCAGGTCTCACTTATAAAATGGGTTTGCAGGCGGGGATGGAGGACAGCAGGCGAGATAAGCTCAACATTTGCTTTCCTGTTCGAACTACCAAGAGCTTTAGTTAAAAAAAAAAAAAATAAAATAAAATTCAACTGTTGGAGTTGTAGAGGTAAAGTGACATGCTTTCATTCAAAAGAGAAAGTATAAATGAAACATCAGAGCCAGCAATAATTACCCCAATGGCATACCTAAAAACCAAAAACAAAACTGCCTCAACAGGTACCCTGTTACTCGTGGTATTCAGTTTGTTTTTCCCTATGTTATAAAATGTTTAGCGTATTTCTGGTTAAGTGAAACAAAACCAGAAATAGACATGTACTCAAATTCAGTACATTCACAAAAAAGGAGCACATTAAGGAGAAATTTAAGACGATAAATGGATCCAGTTTGCCTATGATAATATGCCATTCTGAGGGTGGATATTGTTCATGGAGAGAATGTAGAGCGAACTGTTTCCTTTGATAATTATTTTAGAAAGAACATGGTCTTGAACCCAAGCAGTTTAGTTTGAATACTGGCCCTACCACTGAGACATTTTGCGATGCTGCGAACTTTAAAATCTTTTTCATTATTTTTTTCACCTGTTAAACAAAATTATTTCTTCATGAAGTCCTTGTGAATAGATTGTTTCTTTTCATGAATTGTCACAATTTCATTGAAAAGTAGAAAAAAATTTGCTTAAAATCTTTTGAGAAAAGGGGCTATTTAAGTAAATAAACAAGACCAGCCTGATTACACATTATTGTATTCCTCTGTATTTTTAAATTAGTCTCTGCCCCTCCTTCCCTAATTATCCAAACTGTTGGAGTTTTTTGCACAAGAAATGTCCCTGGGTAACTGTGTACTACTTTCTGGTATAGTCATTTATATGTGAAAATGGCCAGAGATGAAAGGTGAAGGATTAGTTCTATTTGGTGGATGAGTTAAAGGATCCATTGAGATCTCTATCCCTACTTCTGTCTCTATCTTTATATCATATCTATGTATTCCACTCATCCTATTTCTCTGCTATCTTTTGGTTATTTTTTTTATTATTTTTTTAAAATATATTTTATTGATTTCTTACAGAGAGGAAAGGAGAGGGATAGAAAGCTAGAAGCATTGATGAGAGAGAAACATCGACCAGCTGTCTCCTGCACACCCCCTACTGGGGATGTGCCCGCAACCAATGTACATGCCCTTGACTGGAATTGAACCCGGGACCTTTCCATCCGCAGGCAAACGCTCTATCCACTGAGCCAAACCGGTTTCAGCTCTTTTGTTTATTTTTAAATAAATTGAAACTTACAGAAAGTTGCAAAAATAATTCAAAGAGCTTTTTTGTATTTCTGTTATACCATTTGAGAATAAATTAGCAATACGATGTGTCATTACTTTGAATACTTTAGTGTGTATTTCCTAAATAGGTCTATCTCCTGTATCAATCATCAAAATCAGGAAATTAACTATCCAAGATAGAGGCCACCATTTATGTTTTTCCCCCCAAATGATGTACTTTTATATAAAAAAGATCCAGGCCAGAATCACATGATGCATTTAGTTGTCATGTCTCTTTAATCTCCTTCAATCTTGACTAGTTCCTCAGTTTTCCCTTAACTTTCAGTATCTAGATACTTTCTAATATTAAAGGCCAGTTATTTTGTAAACTATCCCTCATTTCCTCAAAATTAGATTTAGGTTATACATTTTTGTTAGGAATATCATAGGAGTGATGTGTTTTCATTGCGTCTAATTATTGGATAGTGCACAATTCTTATCTATACTAATAATAGAGGAATATGCAAATTGTTCGGGATGCTGTCACAGTAACAGTAAAGGCTGTACAGCAGGCTTTGAGGGACGACCAAATGACTGAACAGCGGGCTGCGTGGGGCAACCAGGCCAGTAGAGGGGGAAGTTGGGGGTGACCAGGCTGGCAGAGAGGGCAGTTAGGGGCCTAAACCAGCAGCCGAGGGGTCCCATATTAGAGAGGGTGCAGGCTGGATTGAGGGGACCCTCTCCCCCCCCCCCCATGCACGAATTTCATGCACCGGACGTCTAGTTTGTTATATTACTAGAAATGTTAACCACAATCACCTACTTAAGGTCCTATCTATTATATTTTGCTATTGTAAAATTATTTGTTCTCTCTTTATAATCAGTATTAGGGAGATTGCTTTGAAACTATGTATTATTCTGTTCCTTATCAACCTCCTCTCATTCACAAGTTCAAGCACATCTATGCTTCTTGGCTGAATTAACTATGATAGATGACACATGGTGATTTTTCTAATTCCTTCCTTCTCCATTCATCATTTGGCATCCATTGCAAGGAAAAGCTCCCTCCTCTTACTTATTTACTTACTAGAGTCCTGATGCACAAAGATTCGTGCCAGAAATGGCTTTCCTTTCCCTGGCTGCCGGCACTGCTTTTGCTCTGGCTGAAGCCACCTTTCCGCTTTGGCCTAGAGCTGCCTTTCTACCTTCCTCTGCTGCTCAGAGGCCCACAACAGCCACATATGCAAATTAACCCACCATCTTTGTTCGGTTAATTTGCATACTCCTGACTGGCTGGTGGGGGTCTCGAAGGTACATGAAACGTCCTGTCAATTAGCATGTTTATTTATTATTAGGTAATATTATTTTATTTTTATTAGTATGGGTACATGGATTTTAAAAATTATTTTATTATTTATGGATATTTTTAATGGATTATAATCTGTTACTGCAATTATTTTGATGTTGTACATCTCCCATACTGGCCAATGGGAGTTCCTTCAAATTATCCTCCTCATTCTTGGAGCATTTCCTGGCACAATGAGATGTTCCAGGCCCACCTTTACCCTGCTTGTATTTCAGTAGCCTGAATCAGACCACAGGGCCACAGCCTCCCCAAATCCCCTTCTCCTCACTTGGGCTCCAAAATGCTGTTACTGCTTACGTGCTGGGACTCAAGAAAGAGAGACAAGGAGGAAGAAAAACCAGATAGACAGACAGACAGACAGATAGGCAGGCAGGCAGGCAGGCAGGCAGGCAGGCAGGCAGGCAGACTTAAAGAAAAAAAATGTTCTGCCAATAGAAATAGGGAAATAAACAGACTAGCTCTCCAGTCTTATAGCAAAACACGTAATTGGATAATCAGAAATGATGGATAAGTCCCACATTTATTTTAATTTTGGAATGTGTCTTAGTCCAATTCGGTCATCTTATAAACAACAGAAGCTTATCACAGTTCTGGAGGCTGGGAAGTCTAAGATAAAGATCCCAGCAGAATCACTTTCTGGTAAGAGCCCTCTTCCTGGTTCATGCCTTCTTGTCAAGTCCTCACATCTAGGGATCTCTTCACTAGTGTACTAATCCCATTCATGAGGGCTCCACCCTCAAGACCTAATTGCCTTCCAAATACCCCACTTCCTGAACCATCATTTTAGGGAATCAGAGTTTCAACATAGGAATTTCCAGGGGGTTCAGACCATAGTTGGATGTTTTTGTTTTCTACTGATATTTCAGTATGGGTGCATTTCCTGCTTTTGAGAACTTGGGGCCTAAACCAACCTACATCCTCCTGCTGTTTATCTCTCACACCTCTATACTATTTCACAATCTGAGAAACATCTTAACCACACTATTGCTATAATCTTAGAATCAGGCTTAACAAGGAACCATACATACTCCTTATGCATCTCTTTCTGACTTGTCTGTCTTTCTAGAATGTAAATGCTGAGAGTGCAGAGATGGTATCATTCTAGTTCATATGGTGCCCAGCATGATATATGGCACATAGTGTGTGTGTGTCTAATTTTTATTGAGTGAATGAAATATAACTTGAAGCTTGGTAATATATTTAACTTGGTAATACATTTCATATACCGCTATTATTGGTTCTACTAGAAATTTTCTCTGCAGTTTTCTATATCTACCTATAAACTACATTTCAAGAGATTGAGAAGCTTACCAACCTAATATCTCTGCTACAGGTTGAGATACACATTTGATTTCATGGGATCGCTTATTTCTCTTGTTGAAAACTGTCTGAGCAGAACTCCTGGTATCAAACAGTAATTTCACAGGTTTATTCTCTCGGTTGGGAAGGAAGCTGAATACTCCTGAGTGTGACTGACTTGATCCCGTGCATCTCCAGCCCAGGTCTGCATTATTGGTGATGAATCAATGCCATATTTGCCCCCAACTGGCAGCCCATTTGAGTCTTTGTTTCAGAATACCAGATAACCGGGTAGCATGAGCCTGTTTCCCCCCCTCTTTACAATGCAGGCTTCAAGCTGTGTGCCCTGAACACCCTCTCTGTGTCAGTCCTGTTTTCAGCAGAGCCCAGGGGTCTTGTTGTCCCCAGACCACTCAGAGTGGCCCTTGGCAGAGATTTCTTTCAGCAGCATTTTGGGATCCAGGGTCAGGAATGGTCAGCCCAGCTTATTCACACAGTATATAAATTTACTCTGATGTAGGAAAGATGAACAAACTAGCTTTGAAGCCAGACTTGGACAGCATGATCCAATATTGTGCAAATGTGCATGTGCAAAATGAATTTGGCCTTTGTGCTTCTTGTCTGCTAGACTAACAGTAAGGATGTCTAGGCTTACCTGTTGAACATGGTGTTAAATGCATAAATGATGTTTTTGCATTGCTTTAAGATCTTCCAGGAAAATTATTACCGGTAACTACAAAGCAACAAGACTCAGACCTAAAGACATCTGTGGAATCCCAGGACAAGTTAATTAAGAACAGGCCAATAGGACTATACGTGGGTCTGACCTCAGTTGGATTTGCTGGAATTCTTACTTCCCTGAATAAAATGCCTTTAAGAATTCTGTGTGACCATGAGACTTTAAGATTTAGCTGTATGATTTCAATAGCATTCATCAAGTTAAAATCTTAACATGATGCCTAAAAGTTGAATATAAATATGTATTAAATTTAAAATTCACACTATCTCATAAAGTAGATTGCCTATTCTATTGAATCCTTAATTTAAAATTTTCTTCATAATTTAACAACCATTTGTAATTATTTTATAAGCTTTTAGTGAGTGTATATGTAGAATTACCTTTCTTATTGCCCCCCCCCACACACACACAGTCAAGTCAACAGGTGTTTGTGGAGTATTCACTTGATCAGAGTAATGCCAATGTATTGGTTGTATTCCATCCTCAGTAATTTCAGGTGTAACAGTTTTGGTATACTAATTGAATATGTTCTTGGTGCTATTTTAATTTTCTTTTTCCCAATTTCCAGTCACCCTTTTCTTATGTTTGTTTACTTAATGGAGTATTTCTTCCTTTATGGCTTAGCTGTACCCTCCTGGCTCATTGTCTTGAGGGGTTATAAAAATTGTCATCAGAATCCTGACCTCACAGCGGCACGCTCCTGAGACTGGCATGTCTTCAGCAGTTAGTACTTTTGTCTTTTCTTTATCTTCCTTTTTTTTTTTTTTTTTTTTTTTTTATTACAGTGGAAATTTGGGAGTAAGGGGACAGTTTTAGGAAAAGTAGAAGGAAAAACTACACTGTACTGGGGAAGACATATATAAAATATGTTGGATAATAAGTTTTTTAACATGTATTTTTATTGATTTCAGAGAAGGAAGAGGGAGAGAGAAATAGAAACATTAATGATGAGAATCATTGATCAAGCTGACTCCTGCACGCCCCCTACTGGGGATGGAGCCCGAAACCCAGGCATGTGTTCTGGCCAGGAATCAACCCTGACTTCCTGGTTTATAGGTGGACGCTCAACCACTGAGCCATGCAGGCTGGGCTCAAGTTTTCATACGTAATGGAAAGCCAAATATTATCTAATTATTTGGCATTGTCAGTGGACTTGGATTCCAATACCTAAGTCAGCCATTCTTAAAAAGATATAATAAAGCCAGCTTACACCACTGCCCTCAAGACTAAGTGATATGACCTGTGAAAGCCTCTCCAGCACCTCTTCTCTGCTGAAGCTAATGGCCACAGCCTCATGATAAAGGCTGAACAGCAGTTGACACCAAGACAAACTTTTTCTTGCCCCAACTCCTCTCCCTTCTCTGCAATTAGGGTTTAATGTGTTTTCTCATTTAAAAAAATATATATTTTATTGATTTTTTACAGATAGTAAAAGAGGGATAGAGGGTTAAAACATCGATGAGAGAGAAACATCAGTCAGCTGCCTCCTGCATATCCCTACTGGGGATGTGCCCCCAACCAAGGTATATGCCCTTAACCAGAATCAAACCTGGGATCCTTCAGTGCACAGGCCGATTCTCTATCTACTGAGCCAAACCGGTTAGGGCAATGTTTTCTCATTTAATCTTTGTAACCTCAGTATTTATCATGAGTCCCATTTTTCAGATGAGGAAAGTGAAGCTCTGAGAAGTTAAGGAACTTGTACGAGGTCATGGGTTTGATAAAGGATTTGGTTCAGATCTGTCAGGCCACAGTGCCAGGTTGCCTGGTATAATGAGTGTGTGACTGAAAAATGAAAAGGAGTTAATGAAGTGGCCATGCCACTGTTCTTTCCACTACTTCACCGGGTGAATGACTAATAAGCAAACCCTCCCAGAGGGTATTTGCATTTTAAAAGAGGAGCTCATTAACCCTAATGAACCTCTAATTGGTGGAGTTTGTGGAGGAGATATTTCTGAGCACTGGGGTTTTCTCCTGTCTTCAAGGTGCTTGGCTACCCTTCTCCTCACTGTAGGTGATCAACTATTCTGGCATCAGAAGTATGTAGTAGAATGCAGTCACATAATGCTAGTCTGCCCCAAATGCAACTGAATGGATGAACAGGGAGTTGTGAAAAGAATCATCTCTAAAGGAAAGTGAGTGTGGGTTACTATTCGTTCAAAAGCTAAGTGACAAATCTGGCCATGTGGAGGGTCTTCTGAAAGGTCAGGTAAACGTATATGTCATAATCAATTTTAACTTTGGAAATGTTATATCGCCATCATCCATGGTGTGTTCACAGACCTCTGCAATATGTTTAATAGATATTCCGTGAATATCATGGCTCCATAGTCATTGTGAAAAAAAAACAAAAACTTCTTTACTAAATTTCTCAGAGCCTTTAATACGTTAAAGTAAATACGTATTACTTTCTACAGGCTTTCCTCATACTTTTGACCATAGGAATACTTTTTCCAGGTGAATCCCTCAAAACTTTTGTTTTATAGACTATATTCTAAGGTATTAAGTTCTAGGTAAATTTTCTCTAATCAAGAAAAGAAAGAAAAGGTTTTTGCTTTCACATCTTTTTATCGCAGGCAGGCCCAACCCTGTCCACACCAGTCCATTCCTAGTCCTGATGGGCTCTAGGATGTTCTAATATTAACATGCCTCTTCCCAGATAAGATATGGCCACTTTCAGGAAAAAAAAAAAAACCACACACACAAAAAAACACTCCACACATACAAAAAAACCACATTCTCATCTTTATTGCCAATAAAGCTGGTGCTGAAGAACGTGGCTTCTAAAAGGAGCAAATAGGTTTCCTAATCTGAAACCCAGAATTAGATTGAGCTCCATCCAGCTGCAGGATACGCTGAGCTGCGGCAGGCTTCCGGCAGGCTTCCCACGTGGCAGGAAGTCCCTGCAGAGGGTCAGAGCAGAGGGAACCATGTGTTCTTGGTGGTCCTCCCATTCTCAAGACAAGGGAAAAGGAAAGGGCAGAACCACACAGCCAAGTCCTTTCAAATCACCAACCCCAGGACTGGAGTAGAGGGAGGCCTGGTGCCCCCTGCCCACCCCCCCCCTTCTCACCACCAAGGCCCCCACCCAAACTAGTCTGTTCTAGGTGACCCAAATGGGCATGTGGTTTCCCTTTTTAATACTGGGGATTTCTCTCTTTTCATCTTCCCTTATCCCTACTGCTCACACTTCACCATCATCTCTCTTCTCAACCCAATTCACCCCGTAGAAGGGATCATGATGATAGTATTACTGTTCCTTCCTCATCTTCTTATAGAATTCAAACACAATTCAGCCTTTTATCTGAAAAGGTTGAGTGCATATATTCTCTAACACGGGGATCAGGAAATTACAGCCCGGCTGTGGTCTTTGTAAATCCAATTTGATTGGGACCAGGCTTCCCTCATTGGTTTACGTATTGTCTGTGGCTGCTCTCAGCTCCAATGGTAGAGTCAGGAAGTTGCAGCCGAGAAAGTGTGGCCCATAAAACCAAAATGTTTTCTCTCTGGTCGTTTATAGAAAACAGTAGCCAACCCCTAATCTAAAATATAGATGAATTTCACTTCTGTTAGTCCTGAAAGAGCTTCATTTGTATGTATAAGTAGCCTTTATCATTTACTCACTCTAACTAAAAACTATATTTTAAACTATATTTAAGAACATGGCACACTGTAGTATAAGAGGGATTTTTGCCTCTTAGGAAATTGTTTCTCGCCTTACAAACTTCTGGAAAAGGATCCAGAGGACTGTGTTTGCTCTGACGGACTGGAAGGAGGACAGCGTCTGGAAGGAGGACAGTATTTGCCATCATTATTGGGAAGGGAGGAGATTAGATAATCCGTGGGGCCTATGGTAGAACAAAGGAGTAGAGAGAAGTGCCTAGGGGCCCCGGGCGTTGGAGCAGCACAAGATTCTGTCTTCAGAGAGCAGGAGTCTTAGCTCTTCTCTTTAGGCCCTGCTCTCTAACTCAGAGATGTGCTCCCTCCCATCTCAGCCCATCCCTCAGAACCTTCCACAGAATTCCCAGAGATAGCACACCTGGCTCTGGTCCTACCCAGACTGCCTTCTACCTGGGAGATCTGGGCATTTCACTGAGTGCTCTGGCCCTGAGGGTTCACTCACCTGTAACCTGGGGCCTTGGGGTGGGGAGAATGTCTTTTTAAACCAGAGCAAGAATTCAGTGTGGTGGTATACAGAAGGCTTTATGAAATGTGAAGTACTGTAAAATGTTGGTGGTTTTTCTTTTTAAGCAGCTGATTTGCCCGTGAAATTTTTGAATCTATCCAGCATATAAATTAGAGTCAACTGATGTTTGAAAACTAAAGTACCTTGTTTCACATTTGTCACATGCATCTTGCTTTTATAAAAGTGCCTACCTTTCATGTGGGTTATAAAAAATTGACAAATTAACTGATTTATTTTTATTTTATTTTTATTTTATTTTATTTATTTTACCATGACAGAATAATTCGTCAATGGGAGGAATGAAACT
The DNA here is from genome assembly GCF_014108245.1 of Pipistrellus kuhlii. Classification (NCBI taxonomy): domain Eukaryota; kingdom Metazoa; phylum Chordata; class Mammalia; order Chiroptera; family Vespertilionidae; genus Pipistrellus; species Pipistrellus kuhlii. Next base: position 34,880,614 of record NW_023425405.1, on the reverse strand, counting down.
TTAAAAATTTTATTTCTTTGTGACTTTTCTTTCTGGTGTTTGTGTAGTTTTCCTCTTGTGCCTTTGTTTATAGAGAATCTCGCAAAAGGCATTTTTCCTTGTAATCAGTAAATAGTGATTCTAGAATCGCTTCCAGGAAGATGTGCTGAGTGATGCCAGCAACACTGGTGATAGCGTTCTGGCTATTCAGGCTGTGGGAGAACCAGGGAAAGTCTTATATAGATACACACCTTGAACTCAGAAAGTGGCAAAGGAAGCACATTGAATGCTTTTAGCCAAATGATTTTAGCCTAATACAGTGTGTGACTGTGGGATGGAGTAGAAATCATTTTGAAAGGTAAAAATTAATTAATTAATTAATTGTTCTTAAGATTTTTTTTTTTTTTTTATCTTAAAAGGCAACAAAGCTTTCATTTCTGGTGATTTGTATATTCATAAGCATCTTGCATGGGAGTTATGAAACGATCCTGACCTCATTGTACAATACCTTGGCTATTCATGCTGCCATGCTCTCTGCCTATAACCAAGCAAACTAAACTCCTGTTCATTGGTATTGCTGCCTGTGATCTGCTTACCCCAACCTCCAGAGAGAAGCGGGTTTCCGAAAACAAGATTCTTTATAAGCAAATAAATGGTTCCTTTAAACACTTAAAAATCAAAATAGTTTAGTGATATCCTGGGTCACAAAAGTAGATTGATTCAATTTTCAATTAAAATTAACTACTATCTTTTTCATGTAAATACTTACTAAATTGATTGGGGGTGACTGGTCAACATGAATATATAGGTTTCAGGTGTGGGTTTCAATGTTACAAGATCTGTATATTGTACCATGTGTACCACCACCCAAAGTCAGATCTTCTCCTGTCACCTCATATTAGGACCCTCTTCTCCTCCACCTCTGGCAGTTACCACACTGCTGTCTGTGTTCTCGAGTTTCAGTTTTGGATCCAACATATGAGTGAAATCATATAGTTCTTAGCTTTTTTTGGTTGATTTCACTTAGCATAATGTTCTCAAGGTCCATCCATGTTGTTGCAAATGGTTAACTGTATTATCTTATAGATGTAACCTAAAGTTCCTAATGCTTTTGTCTTAATATGATTAACTGTTTTCAAAATCTAATAAGTTATGCCACAATTATGGATCACTGGTAATAATACATTATAGTGGTATTTCATAGATTTGCCTTTTAAGTTTCACAAATATGTTTTAAAAGAAAGAGACTAACTGGATGCTGAAATACCATTTTTATGACATACCATTTAGTATTACTTTGTCACTTTTATAGACTGGAAACCATAAAGAGACATTCATTAATTCAGCTATTGTTTATTAAAAACACCTATTATGTGCTCTGTCCTGGCCAGCTATTTATGTTACGTATAGCTGAGAACAAAGCTTTTAGGCTGGCATATGTATTAATGTGCTTGGATTTTAAACACTTTGGGGAATTAAATAAACTACCAATTTAATTACTGCTTCAGGATTTTAGAATTTAACAGAATTTTGTTTAATCCTTTAAAATTTACACGAGGTTCTTGCTTCCTTGGTAAACTAAACTTTTGCATTTCATACGGAAAAGTTAACCTCAGCCTTTCTTACTCCCATACTTTATATGACCTGTGACCTTCCTTCTATTAACAAATTCCTAACCTTTAGTATCAACCAAGTCATCTTCTGTGAATTTTGTAATTAACCTTTTGTGGACATTCCTGAGCTGGCTTAATTTTATGGGACAAGCAGTTTACCAATGACTAAGTTAACCTCTCATTATGCTTGAAAGAAATAGGCTAATTGTTTCTTTACTTACCCTGTGTTCATCACAGATCATTAGTGATAATAAATAAAAACAGGCCATTAACAAATTAGGTTATGCTCATACTTACCTGTGGTTGTGTTTGTCCCGTGTTCTCGGAGCCAGCCTACTCACCAACTTCATTTAGTATAATTCACCCAGGCACAGCCTTCGGTGTCAAAGTAGAACCGAAAGCCAGTTTATGAATTTCTTTCTATTCTTTCCTGCTGTAAAGGTTGTTTAATATTTGGTTAATTATTACATGCAAATATATGTATCTACTTAGAGGCAAATCCACAGATATACAAAACCTTATAAAGCATAAACCTTATTAAAAAATAAACTAATTTGGAAGGCAGTTATCATATTATAAAGACTTTTAATTTGACAATAACTTTCCTTCTTTAAATTATATGCTTTCCTAGTTTATTTGCAATATGACTTGATTTACAAAATGTAAATTCACTTCATTTGTCTACTGTAAACCTTTATAAAACAGGATATATTTCCGGTTTACATGTGTGTGTGTGTGTGTGTGTGTGTTTGTGTGTGTATTTATGTATGTGTGTGTATCTGTCTATGATAGCTGAGACCTCAATAAAATTACTATTCTTAAAAATTCACTTATTTACTTTTATCAAAGGAAATAGTAGTTGATTCCATAATGTGAAACATATAATATCAAAAGATATCTCAAAGAAATAGAAGACAGTTTGGCCTCAATGAGATGATAAAGTTTTCTGTTTTTGTTTTTTTTCTTTTGCTTCTTAGGAGATACAGAAAATGAGCAGAGAATGGCAGCAAGCGGTAACACTTCAGAAGTAGAAGACAACCAACCGGTAAGTGAAACTCCTCTGAGTCCTTTTGTGGTAAACTGAACGAATCACGGTGACTATATGTTTCTCTGAGGCTGAACAATCACTCTACTCTTGCTATGCAGACTGGTGTCTAGGTACCAAGAAACAAGTCATCAGCTCTAAGTCAAGGATGACAAGACAGCATGACTTCCCAAGCGCTAAGCTTTCCTGGTGTTGGAAATAGAAACTTCCAGTGGAAAAGAGAGAAACAGAGCACTCATGTTAAAACATTGGAGCTATTTCTGATTGAGTGGTTATCTGCCAATACATTTGAATAACTAGATAATGTATGAACTTATAGAGGAAGGCTTGAAAATAACCTTTTTCCAACATCAAAATGCAATCCTTGACTTTGTTCCGTAGAAAGACTAGGGTATTTGTTATTTTCCACATGGAAAAGCTATTTGTTCTTGAAAATGTGTTCAGTACAATTTTGTATACTTAGGTAGGATCATATTAATTTTTAAGACTTAGGAGGAATGTTAATTTTTAGGGCTGAAGGGATATCCATGAATTTTGAAACTTTCTACATGGTGACACACCTCTACTTATATTCTACTGTAGTGCATGAGGGTATTCTGTATACAGTGGAGTGGGGTCATCTCCATATCCCAACACTCTGTGCTAGGCTTTGGGGATATGCTTCATCTCCATATCCCCAAAGCCTAGCACAGAGTAGACAGTCAAAAAGATTGGTTGAATGAATATAATCATGAATTTTAAGTAGCCAGTAATATGTGTTTTAAGAAGAAATATTTTTTATTTTTTATATTCAGATTTTTCCATAATGAATGAATGTTTTATAATGAAGAAAAACTCATTTAAAGAGAGATGTAGGGAGGAAATTTATGTAGAGGAAGAAAAGTATCATCTTTCCCATGAAACTGCATTAGTTTTTCATTCATGCGTACAACAAATATTTATTAAGCACTGGCTGTCTTCAAGGCGCCATGTAAGGAGTATACAGTGGTGGAAAAAAATAAAATAAAACCCACAAAAACAGATACAGTGACAAAGAAATATGTTCCGCCTTTACATTAAAAAGATCTCTTTCATTTATTCAAACATTTTGTGACTACTGATCTTCAGTAGCATCTTGGATGGGAAATAAAGGTTGGTGTATTTGAACTTTGAGAAAGAACCACCAGAATGGTTTAAAAATCATCCATAATCATTGATTGTAATTGCTTAGTTATGGGAGTCACTGGAAATGTCTGAAGTACTTGATTATCTTTCAGAGTTGATTCATTCATGGAAATAATTCCAAGGTTAATAACTCTTAATTTTATTAACTTTTGTGATTATGATCCTCCCATATTTCAAACTAGCTCATTATTGTGCTGTTTTCTGGTCTATTATTCAACCAGTTCTTAAAGACTGGATTTACTATACACTCATGCTGTAAGAGATATTTCAGAAGTGCCGTCTATTTGAGTAGCAGCTGGACATTCAGAGGGTAGTGTTTGCTATCAGAGAGCTTACTTATGTAGCAAAAAAATAATGGGAGACTGCAAATGAGAATGCAGGGGTAAATCCAGTATGAGAGGCTGATAATAAAGTTCTTTAGAGTCTATGTGTTATTTGCCACAGAAAAGCCAAATAATCATTTACCTCAACCTTAAGTGTCTGAAATGAAATTCATTATTCCTCTCCTCTAAAGATCCAAAAACAAAACCATTGCTGCTTGTTTCCCACCGTCCCCCCTATCCCATAGTCTCCCTTGGTCAGTCAAGGTAAATCTTAACCAGCCTCATGGTTTGAGATTCTGTGTAGCCCTGGCCTGTGCTCAGTGGTTAGAGCACTAGCGTGGACTGAGGGTTTGCAGATTCCATTCCAATCCAGGGCACATACCTTGGTTGCAGGCTGGATCCCCAGCCCCTGTCAAGGCACATGCTGGAGGCAGTCAATAGATGTGTGTCTCTCACATCAATATCTTTTTTCTCTCTCCCCCCCTCCCTTCTGCTCTCTATAAATCAATGGAAAAATATCCTTGGATAAGGATTAAAGTAGAAAAATAAATAAAAATAAAATAACAAAATATTTTTATGTAGAGCCTGATGACTCCCAAAGTCTATCTCCTCCTAGACCTATCTCCTAAACTGTACACTATGTCTAACTGCCTACTTACTGTTTCACTTACAAGTTTCTAGACAGTTCAGCCTTTACTTAACCAGAGAAGGGTTGATTCTTGGGCCTGCCACCCTGAGCTTCTGTCTGCTTAACTTCCCACGAACTCTGTTGAATATTCCCCTCCTCCCCATAGTGGTCTAGAATCCAAACCCCTGAGGTTCCTGACTTTCCCTCACATTCCACAGCCAGTCCATCAGGAAGCCAACCCCTCTATGCACAGAATCTGACCCCTTTTTAACATGGTTCTGTTAGAACCAAGTCTGAGCCTCCACTTTCTCCAGGACTCTGCCTTCATTCTTCCCTCTTAAGCCCATTCTCCACACAGCAGACAAGAAATATAAATCAGATCACATCCTTCCTGCCGGCTGAGCTCCCGACTGTGGCTGCACGGAGTTCCATGCGCGCTGCAGCCTCATTTTCCTCTGCACCCTCCAAGCCCCACCCCATCCCCAGCTGCCTTTCTGTCCCTGGACCACCTAAGCTCTTTCCCACCCCAGCCTTTGCATTTGCTCTCCCTTATTTGCCACAGCTTCGCTTGGCTGCCTCATTATCCAGGTCTTCATTCAGGTGTCACTTTTCCTGACTGTCTCAGCTAGCGTGCCCTTCGCCGGTCACTCCCAGAACCCTCTTCTCCAGCATGTTTATCACTGTCTCAGATTATTCCTTTGTTTACTGCCCACCTCCCCTGAATACAATGAAAACAGACCTCGTGTCTGTACCTAGAAGGTGCTCAATAAGTACACCTTAACTGGCAATCTACATTTTATTGAATGTCATCATCTGTCTGCCAAGTTCAAGGCCTAAAATTACCATTTTGACTCATCAAATGCATCATCCAGTCCTACTGATGTTCCCTCTCAAATATCTTCCAAATCTGGTTCCTCATACTCTGAGTAGCTCCTCAGCTGCTCGCCAAACTGTTTATTAGACAAGCAGTTTCTTTCCCAAACCTCTGTCTAAAAATAGCAAGTTTTGTTACTTCTGACCCCCCAAATGCCTTAAAATCTGCAGAATAAAGCTTAACCCTGAAACCCTGTTCAAATGTCACCTCCTTTGTGAGCTCTTTTTCCTGCTCCCTCAGCCAGAGATGACTACAGGGTCCTGCTACCACTCGTGTTGTCTGGAAGGTGGAGAGTTCCCCTTAACTAGCACCATAGCCTCAGCCACTAAGGAACTGTGCCACTGTGGTGTGACACAGTCCCTGTCAATGATTTCTGGGTGGGTAGCTGCAAGTGCTGTTTTATGAACAGATCTCTTCCTTAATTCTGTTTTCCACCTTCTATTTCAAACACAATTGTTTTTTCTCTCTCGGTAAACAGTAATTACATTTCTTAGGCGTTACCCATTTAAAAAATCTGTTGATTTACACTATTTTTGGCACTCTTACAACATCAGTAAGGAAATGTGTAATGATTGTGGTTATTTTTTTTTTTTTAAAGATATACATCTGATTAAGAAGTGACTCTTGTACCTAGCAGGAAAGGTTCTCATTATTTTATTTTTTAATAGCTATGCAAGAACTGTTGAAATATTATTTAGTATAAGAACACATATGGTAAATTAGAATGGATTCTGTACAGCTTAAAAATAACACTCTTAGCTGTCAAAATAGAACTAATTTTTTTTCTAAGGACCCTTTGAAGATGGCTTTTAGAATAACAAAATAAGGTTTTTGGAGAATTCAGATACACATGCAGATTGCTTACTATTTTCTGGGAATTGTTAGACCTGGGGTGGAGAGGATATAGAGATAGATAAGGCTCTGTGACTCCCACTTATAGAAGCAGAAATTTTCTATCTACTCGTGGATAATTAGAAAACTCTACAAGTCACTATAATTTAAACTGGAATAAAATAACTGATATTTTAGCAGAGAAAGAAATACCATTAGTGAGTCAAGAAAGACTTCATGCATGATGTATTTTGAACCATGACAATTTTTATTATTTATACAACCAATTTTTATATTACTAAGACAAATTTTTGTGAAATAAAACTCTTCATTAAGAACAGTTGAAAAATACAGAAGCAAATCATGGTATGTAACTTCCTTTTCAATGACAGATAAAAAAGGGTTAAAAAAGTATGTGTCTGTGCTACACTGTAGTTTTTTTAATGGAAATTAAAATATTTTGTTAAGTAGTCTGTGATATTTTCCCTTACACTTTGCAGCCCAGGTATACTTCAAAACTGTGATCCCTCTCCAAGAACCGCTCTCTCTCCGACATCATGGAAATTCTAACATCTAGGTGGAATATAATTTGAAAAAAAGGATATCTAGTTTAGGCATCAAATAAGTTAATTTTTACAGTTGAATTATGAGATATTTTAATGCCTTTCCACAAAAGACTCTGGAAAGCAGCAAATTTATTTGCATTGAGTGCCGAGTGGGACTTTTTACTTTGTGTAACTAAAACTAATGCAGCATTCATTCCAGAAAATCGTTTCTCAGTTTGTCTCTTCTTCACTCCCCCTCGCCGTTTCTCTCAATAATGACTTAAATGAGTTACTACTGTTTTTGCCTTAGTGTTCCCCGTAGATAATCCCAAAGTATTACCAACTAAAATAGGATATCGTAGGGAAACACTGAACTACTTTAGTCATCACATACAGTTTCTCTCAGATTATGCTGTAGTCTGCATTGTAAGAGCCATTGGTAATTTTGAACAGAATTCACCATATTTTGGGTGTGTGCAGCGAGTGTAGGCTCCTGTAATCCTATGTTTGGGCTTACTAAAATTGGTCATTAGACTCTAGTACTTGGAGGGAAAAAGTTGTAATTTGGGACTGATTATGCACTTGGAGGACCAGCCCCTCACTCAGTTTCTGTTGTTTTTTTTCTGACTGCCTTTCTGGGTAGATGTGGGAAGGGAGTGGTGATGGCACTGAAGCTACTTTAGTGCCTCTGCTGGTCTAGGCGCCTGCGACAGGCTCCAGGGGGACAAGCCCACACATTCACTCACGGGAGGTCCGCTTTCAGTCTGTGCCATTGTGACTCATCTCCTCAGGGAATAAACATTACAAGTAAGCAAGGCATTAGTCATTCTTTTCTCATAGAAAGTCCTGGGCCGTGTTTTATAATGTCAATACCAGGAGGACTATGTTAGCTACTAATTTACTAATAGGCCTGTTCGTGTTTGGTTTTGTAGGTATATTTTGAGAGCTACAAATATGTACATTTCAGGTTTTTAATATAATTATATCTAATATTGATGACTACTATTTTTAAAATATATTTTTATTGATTTTATTGACAGAGAGGAAGGGTGAGGGATAGAGTTAGAAACATTGATGAGAGAGAAACATTGATCAGCTGCCTTCTGCACACGCCCTACTGGGAATGTGCCGGCAATCAAGGTACATGCCCTTGACCGAAATTGAACTTTGGACCCTTCAGTCCACAGGTTGACACTCTATCCACTGAGCCAAACCAGATAGGGTGATGACTACTATTTGTAACATATATTGTTCCATATTCTTTATTTTTTTCTTTTTTTTATTGAATTTATTGGGATGGCACTGGTTAACAAAATTATATAGGTTTGAGTTGCACAATTAAACAAAACATCTTAATACATACTTTTAGATTATGTTTGTTGAACTTTTCTTTTGCTTGCACTACTAAAATTATTTTTTTAATTTGCACTTATTTTTAGTCTCCAAGACTGAGAAATAGGTTTATTTATTTAGTTCTCTGGCCTAAAATAGCAAAATACAAAAACAAGCCAATAAAAATCTCCCCACAAAACCACAATTCCATTTGTATATTTGTCTTGAGTGACAACTAATTCACATATGCATATGGAGCCACGTATAAAATAATAACTAACAGATGGTGGAGCTGCAAAGTAGGATTTATAAAGATTATTATCAGTTGGTGGTATTGAGATCCTCTTGTGGTTATACTGACAGAAGACACAAAAATTACTTATAATAATAAACTGTGACACTAATATCCCCCCAACTTCTGTTAGCCAAAGTAGCTTATTGCATATTTAATATAATTTCTTAATGAAGACCTAAAATGGTCTTACAGCCAATATGTCCTAGGAAATTTAATAGACAGCAGTTATAAAAAGGGTAATTAAGGCAGTAGCAACAACAGCAAAATATTTGCTAAAATTAAGTGCATATTAGAATCCCTGGAAAATTAGAGTTTGGGGGACTTGTTTATTGTCATTTCAACCACACTTCTCAATCTAGTGCATAGTATTTGTTATGTTTTATTTGTGTATTTGTGAATAGTTCAGTTACATGTGGGACTCATAGTTTGGTAATTTAGGGAAAAGTTAATTAAAAAAAAAAAGGTATGGAATGTACATATGAGTGAAACATTCATTTTTCCTCTGTGTTTTCATACTTCTTTTATGTCTTGTAACAGAGCCTTCAGACCCTACAGGGACTAATTTCCTTGTTGCTTTTATTTCAGATAGTCATTCAAATGCATGAAAATATCCATGAGCTTTGTGAGTTCCAGATGATGTAGGCTTTGGTTGCCACTCCTTTAAAAGGGGGAGTAAGATTCTCTCATTTAAAACTGAGTTCTCTGTGGAAAAGAATTGGGGTTGCATATAGGTAAAGAGATTGGAGGGAGTGATTTTCAAGAATAGTATTGATAGCAAACATTCATCTACTGATATCTATTTTAAGAAATTTTCCGTATAACATGGTATATAAGTTTATGAAATTAAAGTTTGGGGGTTATAAAGATGATTATGAAACTGATTATTCTCATAATATATTATAGTCCAAATACAAATATAATGGGTATTGATATGATGTCAATTTAAAATGGTATAACCCTTTTTGGAAAGCATTTTGGCAGTAAGTATCAAGAACCATAAAGATGTTAATATACTTTGACAGCAATTCCATTTTAAGGATTCTGTTCTAAGAAAATAATCTTTTAAATCCACAGAAGTTATATGTGCAAAAAGATCGCAATCCATTCAGTGGAATATTTTTCACTTTCATAAGTGAAAGTTAGGATTATTTTTTCAATAAAATGTAGATTAATTGTTTCATAATTTTAGTTAGCAATATAAGGTACACAATTATATATATATATATATATATATATATATATATATATATATATATATATATAGTATAATTGCTGCTATGTGCAAACTGCAGAAAAGGATGGTGTAATACATGGAAACATGAAGCATAGTTGCCTCTGGGATGATAGATAGGTAATTAAATCATTCTTTCCAGTGTTATGATTTTCCAATTTGTCTATAATGAGTGTATCATATTTTAAATGACAGTGAGGTTGGTGTGAGGAAGCAATGTATTCACTCAAGGGAAGTTTTGCTTAATAGAACTATTTTGTAAGGCACTAATACCAATTGAGTAATCTATTGAAGATGATCTTTAGGAGATACGTTGGTTCATTTAGGCTTCAAATTCCTTAATTAGTTGATCATAGAGCACCATATCTGATCACAATTTGTCAAAATTCCTGCTCTCTCACCCAGGAATTTTCAGCAAGAATAAGGGTAAGGTGACTTGGAGGTTATTTCTCACATCCCTTTGTAAGTCACATGGCCCAAACTTTTCTCTTCATCATCCTGACTGTCAATGTCATTATATCAGTTAGTCATATTCCCCCCCCCCCCCCAAAAAAAAGGTGTGGGCTACTGGTTTGAGCATGTTTTTGTCTAAAAATCTTGCTTTTTCCTTTACTAGTATATCTAAGATGCTGAGACTCTGTTTGAAGATATTAATGTCTCCCATTATAACAGTTTATGAGAATATAATTTTGTCAGATGAATATGAGGTTCTTTGTTTTTCTTAACAAGTTAAGTGCTTACCGTGTTCTGTCTTCCTGATGGAAAGTATAGTGTTAGACAAGGGTGACTGACATGGCACTTAACGTGTTAATATAAAACCCTTTCAAATTGTTGATTTACTGGAAGGTGAAGTTGGATTATTGTCCTTTTTATGTCAATTAAATGGTAAATTTAATTTTTTAATGTGTTTATCTTATGGATGATACCTTTTGGGAAGAAGATGTTGTAAAGTGCATTTCTCCAAACTTTATTTTCATTTGAATCACTGGCCAAATGATGTAGTAGAAAGTATATTTTTGCTGGATTCCTCTGCTCACCAAGTGTCTGATCTATAACAAGTTGCTAAGCTTCTCTTCAACTTCAATTTTTAGTCAGTGAAGTAGGTTGGTGAGATGCAGTGTCTGAGACCTTTTCCTCCCAGGAGTCTTGGCTCTCCTTAACTCTTTGAACAGTAATTTGGGATTTTGCCACCAGATGCCAACCTTCATACCACTGCTTTGATGGGCTGTAAAGGAAAAAGCAGGGCGGGGGACCTGCTACATAATGAAGATTTGGGGCATTGATTAATGGAGCTTTCATGCTTATTAGGGAGGACTTGTCCACTGGTCCTTATAGGTAAAGTGTCAGCCTGCCAAAACCACTCTCAAGATCTTTGCTCTTGCTTACAAAGTCTGTCTTTGGAAATGATAAATTTGGCCACTTTAAATCTATAAATTCTTGACTTTTATATTTGACAATCAGATTAGCATAGGTTGTTGACTGCTCAAAACATTGGCAAGATGAATTAACTTGAGGCAAGCTTATTGGGGTTTGTTAATATCTTTTCTGTTATTTCAAATTTGTATGATTTTGTTACCCTTACATGGTTGTCCCAATTTCAGTTTTGCTGGAAAAAAATATATAATCGAAAGGTCATAATCCTGGTATTTTTCTGGCTTCCATTGGGGTTAACCAGCACAGTGAAACATAATGTTCATTCATTCCAGCCTGGAAGGCCAAAATATGTGAGGTGTATGAGAGCTGCCCCTGTTCCCATCCAAAATGCACATATGGTGTGGGGAAGCCAGTAATGTGAGTTTTACGCAATGTTTCTTGCTCGTGTACACAGTCTGTTGCTCAGCACCAATTATTTCTTGCCAGAAACCTGCTAACCTGCTGCTCTGGAGCTCTGCTTGATGGAGCTAGGTAGCGTCAAGTCACCACAATGATATTTATTTAACTTTAGCAATCTGAGTTTGTTGAAGTTATATCACTTTCACCGCCTACCTCATCTGTTGATTCATTGCAATTGATTGCAATTAGAATCAGAACTCTGGAACCTTGTTACTTCATGGAGCTACATCAGACCTAACGTGTGTTTATTCTGTATGTTTAGGAGGAACCGTAATGTGGAAATACTAGCTTTTTTGCTTCACAAATCTAGTCTTCTAGCCCCCAATTTAGAAACCATTATTTAAAAAACCATATGGAATATTCTGTTTATGTTTTGGTAGTCATTTCCTTGTCATATTTCCAGCTTTCACTTTTGTCATTTTTAAAAACCACAAACCCAGCAGGGTGAGAGGTCCATGTTGGGAGAACAACTGTTCCCTATTTCCCACAGCCATCTTTTTCTAATCCCCTGTTTTTTAATTAGTAGCAAATGGTCCTTATTTTTCCCTCCTTTGGATCATGTTACACCAGCCCTAACTTCTTGCCACTACACAGAGAGTTTAAAATTAAAGCGCAATCACGTTTATGTTGTCTTCACCCGAATGAATATTCTTTTCGAAGGATAAATTTCAACTCTATACGGTGCAAAAGCAGCATGCAGTTGTGTGCTTGGACTGAGAGTCATTTGCTGAATATCCCACTTTGTTACCTTACGGAGGATCCTTTTTGAGAATATGCTCAATGGAGTATACCAGTGTAAATACACAGGGGAAAAAAAGTATACTTTAGTTAAGCTCAGTTGCATTGACATAGATTTGACATTTCTTTTCAGAGCTAGCAGGCCCCATTCCTGTTAGCTCTGTTTTTTGTTTTCTTTTATGGACTTCTGTGTTCTTCTTACCCTGCTCTATAATTGGCATTAATTTCCACCCATTCAAGGACTGTTTAATGTCCACTTTGGGGATGTCATATTCTTAGAAACATGCCTTTTGCACATTGCCTTTTAAGTTAGTTAAGAACTCATTATGGGTGTGAATTCATAAATTTTGTCTAACAGCAGTTATATAATACAAAATGTATGTACTAGAACTTCCTAATAGAAAATGTAAGCTAAAAGCCAGGGACTTAAATAATAGCAACCCACTTTTCCCCTGCCTTTTTATGCCACTTGGAGAAAGAGAAGAGACGGGCATATACTACACCTCAAAGCACAGTGACAGTGGACTGAAGCACCGTTTACTTAGTAATAAAAAGCCCCCCAAAACATCCCCGAATCTCTGAACTGCGAAGAGTCAGTAAACTGTTGCATAATCCTACCTCAGTTGGTTTCAGTTGGAGAATAACTGAAGGACGTTCTGTGTTTGTTCATCTCGGTATTCTGGGATTTATTGCTGGATGAAGCCAGCCCAGCAGTGAGTTGTATCTCTCAACCTCATTGTCTTCATCCTGCACAGATTGCCTCCCCTGAACTGTTTTCAGCTTGATTGAGTAACGCTGAGAGAAACTATTGTGGGGAATACACTGTGACATTTATTGTGGATGCATTTTTACCAAGATAGTGTCTACTCCATCACATAGTTTCCCCTGTGTGAAGTCCTAGTTAGGTCTTCTGATTTCCTATTGCCTTTATGCTCAGAAAATAATTGAGTCTCTACTGAAGGGATACTACTCTTTATGGCCATTGTGAATTTCTATCAAATTCTTTTCTCATTTTTCTTCTGGCAGGAGGATGCTCAGACCTAAATTTTACTAAATAATTACTAAATTAGCTCAATTTAAATAATTATTTGGACCCTATAAACTATGTATCTGCATACTTCATTTTCCTCTTATAATCTACTATTCCCATTTTATTGCAAAAAGATATGCATTCTCCCCCCCCCCCCCCATATTTTTCCTGGACATGACTTTTACATTTATTATGAATTGTCTTGTTAGCTGCTTCATATTCACTGTGTAGAGGAAAGAGTTAAAATGTTTTCATAAATATTTATGTAGTACTTATATAAAATAAGTCTATACTTAAAATGTGCTTTTTAACTTAAGGGATAAATTTTCTTTCCCTTTCTTTAAAAAGTCATTTTTGATAAAAATGACACGGAAGTTTTTAATTGTGAGGATATGTGACATTGGGCACCTTGCCTCACCTCCTTCTCCCTTGCTCGGGCTCACACACTTATCTCCCATCCAGTGTGCCTTCTTCAGGGTCCTTGTTGCCTGGAGGGCAGGGTGGAAGGGGCTTCCTTTCCAGAGCCTCGCCCTGCCCAGCTGCTGTCAGGCAGGGAGCACCTCAGGTGTCTGTACCTCATACCACCAGCCACATCCACCACTTCAAGGACTCCTTCTCCACCACTTGTGATTTTCATGCTCTCGATATACTTTTTTAGAGGGTTTGCCTGTTGGATCTTAGATTATCAGTGTGGAGGGTCTAATTTAGAGAGACATTGTCCTGGGAGTAACGAGCCCTTACAGCAGTGGATTCACAGAACCCTGCAGTGGCATGGATGGTGGCCAGTACATGAACTTGGTCAGCAGACAGACTCAGGGCTCAGATCTTGGCTTTGTCAGGTACCTTTGATAAAAGTTCTCAGCCTCTTGTCTTTTTGCAATAAAATGGGAATGGTACTACTTTATCGGTAAGAATTAAATGAGCCAATATGTAATATTTATATGTCAATATATATAACAATGTCTGACATGTACTGGACAGTCACTAAGTGTTAGAGTGTGTGTGTGTGTTTAATTGGAAGGAAATTATGATTGATGCCTTGGAAGTCATGCCAGAGTGCAGTTGAAGGGATTAAGTTAGGTAGGAATTACGCTCAGAGGAGAGTTACTGAGACCTGTCAGGCAGAGGGTTCTATCCAGGAGTTTATTTTTCCCAGGTCTTGAGAAGGAAAGGAAAAAAAAATTCTTTTAAATGTTGTATATTCAGATTTGAGGATTAAATACTGGCACCTTTCTGTCACTTATTTTCTACTAATGATCCTTCCTGCTCTGCTCTTGAAAATGGTTTGTTGGGTTTCACTTTAGCATGCAAGCCCTTAAGCTATCTTTTGTCATTTCATTAAGGGCCAGAGAGCTTATTAGCCTGGAATTTAGTGTATTTTTGGTACTGATTTGTTTTTAGTTATTCTCTTCTTGATTTTTTTTTTTTGAACTCTTTTTCATGAGGAAACTTATGAGTCTTACCAATTACTCATAAACCAGTTTGGATTTAAGAATTAAGTAACATACTACTACCTTGGAACATTATTATTCAAATAGCAAGTGGTAAAGATGTGACTATTGCTCTGAATCTTGTGTGAAGTGGCTGATAACTAAATCCTCAGAGGAAAACTAAGGCTCTTGAAATTTGAGACAGGATCAACCATGTGTCCAGGGAAGACAAATAGTTTAATATGTAAATACTTGTTATTAATAAAAATTAAGCATGACCTTCTCTGTTTTCAGTGGCACAGCTCTTCTTGTGTTTCCACTGTGTTCATTAACACAAGGAACAGACGGCTTGGGATTTGTCTCGCAGGAAAACGTTAGGGAGTGATTAAGAACAAGGGGTTTTTAGTTTGTGAAACTGTAATTGTACTGTCCAACTTGGTTGCTACTTGCCCCATGTAACTCTTGAACATCTGATATGTCACCAGTCTGAATTCAGACGTGCTGAAAATACACATACTGGTTTTTAAAAACTTGGTATTTACAGAAACCATGAAATATCTCAATACTTTTTGTTGGTTACATGTCCCCATGAAAATATTCTGGATAGGCTACATTAATAATAATCTAAAATTAATTTCACCTATTTTGTTTCACTTTCTTACTATGGCCACCAGAAAATTTAAAATTACACGTGTGGTTCACCTTAAATTTTTATTGGACAATGCCAACCTAATAGGTTAAAAAAAAAATACACACCCTAATCTGCAAAATTTAGTTTTTAACAGCATATTTGAACAGCCAATCCTTCTGGAGGTCTGGGCTCCCTTCAAGGGCTGAAGGCTCAGTGGCTGTTCCTTGCAATCGCCAACCCTGGTCCAGTTGGCTGATGGTCCTGGGGGGAAAGTGCTGCTTTGTGGTGGTGCCGCCCCAGTGAGAGCTGCACCTCCTGCTTCTCGCATTCCCACCTCTTCCCCAGGGCTCTTACATGGTTAATAGTCAGTTGATACTTCTAGTAGCATAAATCTAAGTAATGCTGGTTTTCAAACACCCAATTCATGTTTCCATCTACCATAAATTACGGTGTGTCATAAATGATCATAGCCCATCTTACGGACAACCCTTGAATAATATTTTGTCTATATTACTGATAATATTCATAATAAAAAATGAGTTTTTGATTTTGTTCTTTTATACGAAACCTGCCAAAGCAGAATCTACATATTGGAGCTAAGATGCAAGTATTTATTCATATTTAAGCCTCTCTTTCCCAGGGAGGTTTAAGTATCTTTTTTTGTGAAAATAAATCATATAAAATATATGTGTACTTCATTTTAAATTATTTAATTTTTGAACTGTTTGACACCAAACTACAGGGTCTGAAAGCACTGAAATAGGTAGAAGGAAGTCACATTATGTTAGGCAAAGAGAGGCAGTTGAATAGACTTGGATAATAATAAAACCTGTAAAGGTCATTTTGTGCAGATAAATGTAATACTTGAATTAGTCATTTACTTTCTCTGAAAAAGTAATAAGTTAATCTTGTGCCAAAAAAAACCCCCCAAAATCCTCCCAGACTGGTAGTTTTCTTTTTAAAGCCTTTTCATCTTAGGCAATCTTTTGTATATCATGCAAAGGACAATACAATTAGCATGAAATGAGAGCGCTTTTAAATTTGATGAATAGGGCTCTCTTTTCTCCAGCTGATATGCATGCAGGTGGAGGTCTGGATCTCACCAGCAGACAGGGCATTTGCTATCTACCCTAGAAGTAGCTCCCTGTTTATATCTGCGCCTTAATGAGGAAGAGGTCTGGAAGTAATAAAAGTGAGCTGAAAGTACATAAAAAATGGCTACAATGCCGTAGTGTGTGTCAATGCAGCAGGTTTGGACAGTGGTCTTTTCACCTTGCCCTGCATTCCAAAGATGGCCCTGTTTCTGGCAGTTCATTGAGGACATTTTAGTAAGAGCTCCATGAACATGAAAAACATTTGGGGGGTGGAGAGCTTCTCTGTCATTTATCATGAAAGTATGCTTTGACATTTTATTTTTCTAAATGCTATTTCTTTAGAAAAGGTGATGGGTTGTTCTTTGTTTGTTTGTTTGTTTGTTTTTGCCTCTATATTCTTGTGGGCTATGTGCTTTTTAGAAATACTTGCCTTTGAGTTTATAGTACTTAATTGTCAGTGAACAATTTGATAGTACTAATAATATCCTGTCTTATTAATTAGGAGAGCTACCCCACTCCTGTTTTGAACAGGGCACAGTTTAGCCCTTGCCTGTTTGGCTCAGTGGATACAGCATCAGTCCTGGGACTGAAGGGTCTTAGGCTTGATTCCGGTAAGGGCATGTATCTCAGTTTCAGGCTCTTTCCCTGGCTCCAGTGTGGGAGGCAACCAATCGATGTGTCTCTCTTTTTCCCTCCCCCTCTTTCCACTCTCTCTAAAAATAGAATAGAATAGAACAGAAAAGAATAGAATAATAGAATAGAAATCAATGTAAAAATATTCACAGGTGAGGATTAACACAAAAATAAAAATAATCGGCATAGTTTTTAAAAGATGAGATTTCTAATATTGTTGGGAAAGTTTTTTATAATTTACTAGTCACATGTGCTCACATTTTCATACTGTTATGCTTTATAATTCCTTCATTTGTAGCTAAAACATTTCCTATTATATACAAGAAATCAAAATTCCATAAATAAGATAGATGATTAATTAAGCCAACTCTTCCCCCTTAGAGTACCACTATAACCAGGTCTGCCATATTTAGCAAATAAAAATACTGGATGCCCAGTTAAAATTGAACTTCAAATAAACAGCAGATAATTTTTTAGTGTAAATTTGTCCCATGTAATATCTGAGTCATATTTAGACTTAATGTAATTCATATTGGATTTGGCAAACATGGCCATACCTCAGCTCTCTTATGAGCTTAAAGAACTCCGAGTTGGGTAAATTCTATGCTTGACCCTCCTGCACTTGCTTTGCTGGTCATCCTTCCCCAGCCCCAGCATTAGAGATATTGTAACACAGGTGCAATTCTTTGAAGCTCAAGTGCTTCAAGTATGTGTCCTCATTTACCCCATATTTCGGGGGAGACGGGAAGAGGCATCTCTCCTGCTTCTCATTTAAAAAAAAGAAAATGCTCTCTTGTAAAGCAGCAATACTGATTCTGGAAGCTACGAGGACACCTGTGGCAGAGTTGGGATTCTATTTCTCACCCACCCCTACGTTTTGTTCATTTAGTATGAAATCTCTAGCAGTAGAATTACAGATAAAAGACCTTTAAAAAAGGGAATTTAGAGAGGAGCTGCATTTCCTGTATGCTTTGTAATTATGGAGGGCAAGTAGCTGAAAGTGACTTCCCTAATGAACACTGCTGTCCAGGTGAAAGATGGTCATTTCCCTTCTTCCCTCGGCCATGTCGCTGTCTGTTGTGATATTGGCTGGCCCAGCAGTTGCCTGTGGTGTTATCTTTGGGCCCTGTAGCTGCATGTCAGGAGATAGGGGCTCTTAAGGGAATAGGTATGGTTGTTTTATAGTGAATTTATTGAGATTACATCCTATGTAATTAAAGCCTAATATGCTAAGTGTCTGGTCATCTGGTCATTCATTCAACCAATAAAAGTATTGTATAATATGCTAATGATATGCTAAGGCCACTCAACCACTATAATGTGCACTGACCACCAGGGGGCAGATGCTCCAACCAGTAGGTTGGTAGGTTAGCTTACTGCTGTGGTTTGGCCCATGGGGACTGAGCAAGATGGGCCACACACTCCCTGGAGTCCTCCTGAGGTCCCTCCCTGGCTGGCCAATCTCTTGCATCCCTCCCCAGCCCCAGTCAGGTACTGGTGGAGTCCCTTGGCCTGGCCTGGGCTCTCTCCCAATCTGGCCCCCTCGGGGGATGTTGGAGAGCTGGTTTCGGCCCGATCCTGCAGGTCATTCCAAGAGACCCCACTGGTGCATGAATTCATGCATTGGGCCTCTAGTTGGTTAATAAAATTATATAGGTTTTAGGTGTACAATTCTACAACAAACCATCTGTATATTCTATTGTGTGTTCACCACACGACATCATGTCTCTTTCCATCACCATTTTTTTCCCCTTTGACCCTCTCCTGCCTCCTTCCACCCCCATTTCCCTCTGGCAATCACCATACTGTTGTCTGTCATTTTGTTTTGTTTAATCCTTTCACCTTTTTCACCCTGCTTGCTCTCCTTCCCCCTTCTCTCAGACAGCTATGAGTCTGTTTCTATTTTGTTAGTTTATTCCATTCATTAGACTCTCCACATAAGCAAAATCACATGGTACCTCTCCCCGAGGCTGGCCCATACCACCATATACAAAATACTCTCCAGATCCATCCACCCTGCCACCAAAGGCAAGGTCTCCCTCCTGACCACAGCCCAGCCACATTCCATTGTGTGGATTACAGCACGGCTGCTGTATCTCCAACCTCAGGAGAAGACTTTAAATAACTCTCCTAAATGCTCTATCCAGCTTTCCTTACATCTCATAGGCTACCCCTAGCAACAAGGATGGCTGGGAAATGCTATCAGGGAGGCTTGTGGCCACACACACAGCTATAACTAAGGAACAAGGGGAAAGCCCAGTGATGTGAATGTATAATCTTACAACAATTCAAGCTAGGGCAAATACTCTGTTCTCTTTTTGCATTTATAATTCAAATAAATATATTTACAACTAAAAGTTAATTTACATTAGTTAACATTACAATAGAATTTCCTTTAAAATGCAATTATTTTAATGAAATATAAGGTCTTATAAGACTATTCAGAAAATATTTATAGCATTCCCACTGTTTCCATAGGGATGTACTCAGTGCCCAGGAGATGAATGAATTCTTTTTACCCTCAAGTGTTTCATCAGTCTAATAGTTCAGGACAAAAAGTCACATGAAAACTCAGATTGATGCTTTTGCTCTCACATGGATGTTTCTCTCTCTCCCTCTCCCTTCTCTCTCTAAAACCAATTAAAACATTTGGTAAGTGGTAGAACAAG
Source organism: Pipistrellus kuhlii (assembly GCF_014108245.1). Lineage (NCBI taxonomy): Eukaryota > Metazoa > Chordata > Mammalia > Chiroptera > Vespertilionidae > Pipistrellus > Pipistrellus kuhlii. The sequence continues at coordinate 34,860,696 of NW_023425405.1, read as the reverse complement.
AGTTCATTTGCCATTTACCACTGCCATCTTTTTTTTGGGGGGGGGGGGACCTATAAAAATCTGTTATCAAGTTCAAAATATTTTCACTGAATTCTTCGAGTTTACAACCCAGTGTTTTAGGAACCAAAGGGGTTTTTGATAGTGGCTGGTTGGTTAAGTAAGGGTAAATGAGGTTAGCAGCCTGGCTCCCAGAGCTCTGGTGTGCTGGATCTGACATTAAGTAATAACAAACACCATCCTCTGCTTAGGTACTGTGCTGAGTGCAGTGTATGTACATGTATCATTCAGTTTTCCCCACTCAGAAACATGAAATGACTTCTCCAGGTCACTTAGCTAACAGGTGGCTCAAACCTGACTTCAGATGTACTGGACTCGATCAGACACTTAACTGCCAAGTCACCGAGTTAGAATCGGGGCCACAGCTCTGCCTAGAGCTTCCCAAAGCCCCTGGTTCTGAGATAACTGCAGCTAGGTCTACCCCCAGGGACCCCTCCTGCTGACCTCTGTGTGTACACACACATACTCACACATGCAAAGTTGAGGGCTTGCCACTAAGACTTTGATGTAGGAAGGAAAGGATATAGCCCCTGACCTGTCTTGCCCTCCACCCTGCCTTCCTTCTAGCCCATGAAGCCTCCCTGAACCCTCGCCTCCCAGGGCTGCTCCCCCTCCTGCTCCCCTTGCACAATCAGTGGTACAAACCCTCACTCTGTAGGCATCACGACCAGCCTAGAGGGAGTTATGACTAGAAGTCAATTGGTCCAGACCATCTGGGGAGCTGAATAGTACATCTAAAAGCTTGACCTCTATTTTGCATGTGTTAGGAGGTCAGTGACAATATTTTTTCATTAGGGTAGATAAAAATCAGTGGTTTTCCTTCAAAACACAAAGGTGGACCACTGTTGTAGAGGGTAACATTCTGATTGTATTATATTGACCATATAGTCATGCCACTTTCAACGGAGACTCAAGTGCATAGCAGTGTCTCCCAAACACTTCCCTGTTGTATCTATTCTGGAGCAATTTTTAGCACCAGCACTAATGAGGACTTGGCTTTGGTGGGGCAGCGAGCAGTTTTTCATAGCAACACATTGGGTGATAAGAGTAAATTCTTTGGGAAATATATTTTTCCTGATGACATTTTAAAATTGTCATTTAATAAACAGCAGAAATTCCCTACACACCTGAGTTTCACAGATAGTCCGATACTAAGCAATCACTGTCTACAGCTTTGGGGAACAGGTGATTTCTATTTGCCTTTAATTTTTAAATGTATTCATCCAGCAAGTAGTTTTTAAGCATTTACTTTTGATCATAGTTTTGCATTACCCCTGACCATGTGGGAGAAGGATGCAAAGACAGAGTGTGAATCCTATCAACTCATGGAAACAAAATTAAAGCTCACTCTTTTTTTTTTTTATAAATAAGGAGAAAAGGAAAATGCTGAAACCTGAGCTAGAAATATAACCGGTCTCATACCATGGTTGATAGCACATTCCATTTTTATTTAAAAGTTTTTAAAACAATATTGCATACTTTTCACTGGTGAAAAATAGTATGACACAAAGGTATATGTTAATTTTATTGACACTGGCCCTAATAAAACAGTAGAAAAACATGCCACATCCGCCCTCTGGGTACCCATGGTCAGGTAGATTTAGGGGCTCAAGTCATGCACCACTCATCTCTTTCCTGACATTTAATTATTCATTGAGTCCTGTCAGAGTCTCTGTGTGTCCTTCCCTTTACCTCTGCTATGCCCCGGCCAGCGATGAGCCCCTTATCATCCCTCATCTGATTTATTACAGAGCTTCCTGACAGATCTTTCTTCCTCCCGACTTTTGCCTTCCTGGTCCATTCTTTACATGGTGTCAAGGGTTTATACTTAGAAGAAAAAAAAGAAAAAGTTGTATTTCCACCCTCCCCTCCCCTCCTCAAAAATCTAGTGTTACCTGTACTGTAGCATGGCATTTGCCAGTGGGGCTGGAGTTCTTGCCAGGCCCTTCTAGGACTGCATTCCAGCTTATACTCGGAATAGAATCTCCTCCACTTCCCAATCCTTCCTCCTGTATTGGGTGTGGAATGTCCTTTCTGCAGCAGCCACCACGGGGCTCAGCCCTGACCTTCATGCCCAGCCCGGAAGTACTTTTTCCCCACCCTCCCCCATGGGGGTGGAAGTCAATTCTCCCTTTTAGGCACTCCAACAATATATTGATTTTTATCTCTAGTATGCATTCTTAAAAACTTAGTTCTATATTCCATTGTCTCATTCTCTCTTTTCCCACCCTTTTCCTTTTGTTAGCGTGTATCTGTCTTTTTGCTCTGGGTGCTCAGTACTGTGAGCCAGCTCTAAAGTGTAGAAAGTCATACTGATTCTTATTTCCAGCATATTTGGTTTCTATTTTCCTTGTCCCTGACTTTATTTTTCTATTGGATGTTGCTTCAAAACCCTGGTAGGAAGAGCTATAGTAGGTTGGCATGATAAGGAAATGCATAGACCTGTGTCTGTGAAAGCAGGCACTGTCTTGCTCACCTTGGTGTTTCCAGCATGTGTCTTCATGGAAAAGGGAATTGAGTTGAGGGAACATTTTCATCTCTCCACATCATTATACATATCTGCATAGAGAACTTATAAGAAAATCACCCAAACATTTCTGGTGTGGATATGAGAACATTTGCTTTAATTATTAAAAATAAATAAACCAGTCCTTGAAATGTATATTTTTGTTGTTGTTAGAAATGAACCCTCATATTTCATTCTTAAAGAAGGTATTAAGGTTACTCAAATATTAATGACATAGTACTTATGCATTTATAAGGAAATTTATTTGTATAAAGTTAGCTACTGTGGGCTGGTAAAAATTGGATGATCCTGACTGGTGATTTGAGGTAACATTACTTTTACTACTTTCCAGTCTGTTACCTCATGCCCTGTGTCCTGACCAACCCAAGTACCCATCTCTTACAGAGACTTCTTACATATTTTCTAAAGAACCAATCATTGGGGATGCATTTTGTGTGAGTCAAGGCCTGAGCTGTTGAAATGGAGGCAGGTACTGGGAAGAGTGATTGGTTTTGCAGAATTGTAGTGACTCCTATTTTTTAAAAATGATCTGAAATATTTGATTATAAAATCAAACCAAGGAGCAGAAAAGTTCTACTTGTTAGCTCCGTCCTTGATGCGCTGTGTGTTCCTTTGAATAAAAGAAGGCAGAGTAGTCTCTAAATCACAGACCAGTTTTGACTAGTTGGAGATTTTGATGGCTGAGCTTTGCTTTGGTTTTAGACTCATTTTCGCTGATTACGTCAACCAGACTCCCCACTGAACCTCCCTGCTGACTGGGGCCAGTGTACAGAGCTGGGGGCCAGGAGCTTCAGTCCCCCCGTGGCTTTCCAAGGTTACCTAACTTGCCTGTATTTCCTCATGGACACCGTTGGGGTAATCGCCTTTCATACCACGTAGGAGTATTGTGAGATTAATTAATATTTGTGAAGTGTTTTTAGGATCACGATGAAAGGTATTTATTAATTTGTAAGCATGTGGTATTATAATTATTAGTAGTAATAGGGATGGTTGTTTAATGCAAATTTTCATCTAAGTGGAGTGTCATATTTTCAAAGGACAGTCTCTTTCTTTGTGGCCAGATGTGGATACAATTAACCCTTTACCCTTTATTTTGAAGATACAATTAGCCAATTGTATGTGCAATTAGACGTGTGTGCAGATTTTGCCAGAACAACTAATTACAGCCTTGGTAAAAGTCCCTTTTAAAACCCTGGCCCTTTGAATCTGGACTGGCCCTATCTCTGTAATAAGCAATTTGTGCTGAGCATGTTTGGGGGCTGTGGAGTCTCCTGAATATTGAAGAACTGCTTTTGCGGTTCCTGGAGGATTTTACTTTTTTTGAAGCCATAGCTTTGTGTTTTGCCATCAAGCCTAAAAAAGCCTTTCACAGACTTCTGGTTTCAAAGGTTTTATTGATTTTTCTTAATCTTGACATTCAGCTGAAAGATTTTCCACAGACTGCATTCTGTGAAACAGGTTTTTCTTTTGTGATTTTTTTCTTCTCCCTTGAAAACTCCATTTCCTTTCTGTCTCTGATCCAAACATAATGTCTCATGTTCCCCTTACTCAGTAGTGAGTAAGGAACAGATTAGCGCTGATCCTCCCTTCCCTGATACGGTCCCATGACACCATTTTACAGGGGACTTTGAATCACCATAATGTAAACTCTATTTATACAGAAGAGTAGGAAGAACACTGAAGAGGCCGGGAAGATATGGTTATATCCGTTTGTCTCCACTGATATCCTGTTATGAAGTGAAAGGGAAATGCTCATGGCTTTTAAGGGTCAAGTTTAAAATCAGCCTGGCTTAAGACATCACCACTCTTCAACACTCCTGGGCACTGATAATCCCTGAACTTGGCTTTGTGGAAGGCACCATCCCTCCGCCATGGGTGACTGCGAGATGAGCAAAGCACACTTGTCACCTTCCAGGAGCTGGAACGTGTGCTGGAGATGAGGAGGGGGCTGAGGCCTGCAGGCTGCATTAAGTGCTGTGCACACTGCGTGGGGATAACAGAACCAGGGGCAACAGCTGGAGCTTTTTATGAACCCCATTGCAGATAGGACCAGAAGGGTAGGTCCACTTTGGATAGGCCAGAGGGAATGTTTCTGTGAGTCCAGGCCTGAGCTGCTGAAACGGAGGCAGGTTCTGGGAAGAGTGATGTTTTGCTGGAGTTGGAGTGACCTTGAAAAGGAAGTGCCAGGAAATAAGACTGGAAAGGCAGCTTGGAGCCACACTGGGGAGGGCCCTGACACACAGGTGGAGAGCGTGTGCTGCATTCAGCTGCCACCATGAAGCCAGTACAGGGTTTCGAAAGCGTGATATGACCAGAGCCAGGCTTCAAAACGAAGCTGGCCCCAGCATGCCAATCAAGTGAAGTGGGGACAGACTGGAGGAGAGATGATGCCAAAAAGAAGATCAGAGCCATTCCCGGGCTGTTAGCATTGGGAGTTAGATAATTCTTATATACGAGGCATCCTGCAGAGTTAGTATTCTTTTTTTTTTTTTTACTCTTCCCCCTCCCCATTTTTTAATTAAGGTATTATACATGTACATATCTTACCATTGTCTCCTACCCCACTCCCATACACGCCCTCAACCCCCCGAGTATTCTTGATATTGGAACTGTCCTGGTATAGAGGTGAAGGACAGGAAGGAGCTGGGTCCAGGTGACTGGGAAGAGAGAGAGATGTATCTTTTATTGAAATGGAATGTCCAGGGAGGGGGCAGGTGTAAGAGAACTAATTGTTGGGAATTACCCTCTCATGGCAGTTCATGCATATAGACAAAGATAACCAGATAGAAGATTGATTCTATAAATCCAATGTAATGTTTCCAGTAAGAATAGTGGAAAAGAATTACATCTTCTCTCAACATCAACTTACATTGCAGGGGCATATGAAACAATATAAAGAGAAAGCTTGAAGGAATTAAATACATTTCTTGGAGCTTGTTAACCTTTACAGGATGAAAAACTAATTGGAAAGGTATACATATATGCTGACTGCCCAAAACACAGCTCTTCAACGTATCTGTAATTACTTTTTCAAGTTTTTATTTGAAACAGTTGAAATGAAGAAGCCAGAGCAAAACAGTGTTTGCCTATCTAATCATAGGAAAGTCTGTTCTCCATCTCCTTCTGTCAAACATTGGTTTCCAAGGAGATTCTATGGATAATTTATCATGCCATCAGCCTCAAGAATGGAGCTTTACCCAAGTATCCCTAGATAACCCGATATGATTCTGTCATTCGTAAATTTCCTATCCTCTTTTCAACCTAAACCATGTGTGTCAATAATTTATTGTTGAACAACAAATTCCATAAGTCAGGGTGACATTACCAACTACTAAACCTTCTTTTGTAAAATGAAATGTCTGTAATCCGTGTGGTAGATGCTATATGCACATAATTTCAGTTGGCTTTTTCCTCAAGTAATGAAGCATTGTAGGAAGACCATACGCTTTGGAATAATATCTAGTTATCTTTCTTGTAAATGCAAATATTGACAATATATCCAGTTGCTCGTATTGAGTCTTTGGAGTTATGCTGGCTCCTCTGGTCTCTCACATCTACATCCAATTGATTAGCAAATTCTGTACCTTCAGACACATCCAGAATCCATCACTTCTTGCCTCTTTCACTGTCACCCACCATTTTTTGTCCCTGGATTTCTGTAGTAGCTTCCTCACTCCCTTCTTCTGTTGTTGCTGCTCAGCAGTGTCAATGTAATAGTGTCCAAACCTGTAGAGAAATTTTATAAAAATATATTTGAGCCAAACAAAGGGTACACCTGGAAGCAAGATCTCAACAGACTGAGAAAAACGCTCCCTAGAATAGCAGTCTGCAGCTTCCTTAATGCAATTGGAACCAGGGAGGGAGCTGTAAGGAAGATTATGTGAAGGCAGAAGAAACCAAGGCAGGGTTTGCATTAGAGGATAGTTAACTACAGGATGTGCTCTTCCATGCCACAGTCTTACTCTTTCTCCTCTCAAGGTGCAGCTGGAGATTTGAATTTCATCTATCATGTAGGGCCTGATTGTTTTAAAGTGGCTTGCCTAACTATGCTTCTCTCAATATCTTTTAATGTGTTTTGTTAACACCCCTTCTAAGAGGAGCCCAGGTGGAGCATCCAGTACTGACTGCTGGTGTTAATTCCTCCCCAGCATCACTCTGTCACTGAGCTGTCATTAATTGATGTTCATGTCACAATAACAGCCTTTCTGTTGGTGTGACTTCACCCAGAATGTGATTATCTGGATTTTTTTAAATCTCTCTTTCCATTTTAGTTCAGGCTATAAGATTGCAAGGCTGAATAGTAAGTAGGTAAACCTTTTTTTTAGGAATCTCCTCTCCACAGGTTTTTGATCCCTACTCCCCAAGGTCATGTAAAAAGCAAGTGGCCCAACCAATAGGATGAACTCAAACTCACATCAAGTGTTAAGGACCCTTTAATTTACTATTTATAGCTCATGTGCTTCAAAAAAGATTTTCAGTTTGTACCAAGAGCTTAATTGGTCAAATTTTTTTCTTTTTACTAATATATATATATATATATATATATATATATATATATATATATATATATACATATATATGCATACATATATATGTATATATACATATATATATGCATACATATATATACATATATATGCACACATATATATATATACACATATATATATATATATAATTTGTTTGTTTTGAAGGGATGGAGGGAGAGAGAAAGACACTGATTTCTGTTGTTCCACTTATTTATGCATTCAGTGACTGCTGCTTGCATGTGCCCTGACTTATAATCAAACCTGCAACTTGGACATATTGGGACTACACTCTAACCAACTGAGCTGGCCAGCCAGGGTGATTTATATTTTCAACTACTGAGAAACATGGTTGATTTCTGCTTTCTACAAAGGAATGCCATCAAAGATGGACTTTCAGGCTTCTGTAGCTGGGGACCTTCGCAGTGCTACACTCAAACCGCACTGTGGGGACCACGCCTTTCACTATGTCTAGTCTGGTGTACCCTACCTTTAACAATGAGTATTACTGAAACAGTCTACATAATTATTGGAGATAGACTTCTAAAGGTCCCATATGGTAGCCAGGCTGCTGAGCACTTGAAATATGGGTAGCCTGAGTTAAAATGAGCAGTAAGTGTAAAATATGCAATAGGGAACTAAATGTTTCATTAATATTTATATTATTTGTAAAAATCAAATTTCATATACATTGGGTTAAACAAAATATATTGTTAAAATTAATTCCAGCTGTTTCCTTTTGGTTTCTACTCTAAGTGAAAAAAATTTAATTACATTTGTAGCTCTTTTATTTCTATTTAACAGGACTGATCCTCTAATCCAGTCCCTTCATTTTAGAGATAAGAAAACCAAATAGAAATCAGAGATATTAAGTGACTTGTGTTGAGTCCTATAGCATCTTAGAAAGACTTGAGTGGTGCTCTGTGCTGTACTGTGACCGTGGACCAGTTACTTAATGCCTTTGTGTTTCTCCTTGTCTATAAATTAGGGATAATACTGCTACTTTTCTGTAGGGTGGCTGTGCAGATTTGAATGACATGTTAGGCATATACACTGGGTGGCCAGATTATTATGATCTATGTGCATAATAATGTGGCCACTCAGTATATAGATATATAGATATAGATTAGAGGCCTGGCCAGCATGGCCAGGGGGAGGGAACATGGGTGGTTGGCCAGTCTGCCTGCTGGGGACAATTTGCTTATTAGCCTCTCTGCCACCCATCCCATTTTTTCACTCATTGCCTGCTATTCCTTCCTTGTAATACTTCTCACAGGTGGCTTCCTTGTGTTTTGCCCAATCTCTCCTCTGTACCATAATCCTCACCAAAGTAGCACAATGACCACTTCTTCTCCACCATACCAGACACACTCTAGGCACTCAAAGACTTTTTGAATAGATGAATGTAGTTGACCTTTTTTTTTTTTTTTTTAAAAAATATATTTTATTGATTTTGTACAGAGAGGAAGGGAGATAGTTAGAAACATCGATGAGAGAGAGTCATAAATCAGCTGCCTCTTGCACACCCACTACTGGGGACATGCCCGCAACCAAGGTACATGCCCGCAACCAAGGTACATGCCCTTGACCGGAATCGAACCTGGGACCTTTCAGTCCCCAAGCCGACGCTCTATCCATTGAGCCAAACCGGTTTCGGCGTAGTTGACCTTCTGATTATCCATTTTCCGTTTGTATTATACTCCTTAGCCAGTTTTATAATTAGGATGCAGAAATGAAGGTTATTATTTATACATTTGGCCAAATTTCTTAAAGCCACTTGGTTTCTTTACATGTAGTTACAAAATTCTTTAAATGTTTTCAGTTGGGAACCATCTTTTTATTTATTTGAGCCAATATGAATCAAGCCAATGAGGAATTTTTAAACTAGTTATGAAATGAAGAAAGGAATTCTTGAAAGTTTCAGATAGCAATGGAACTTTTTTGAGCCAATGGTATAGTATCTGTTAAAAATTATCATTTAAAGAGTGATTTTTCCATTTATTAACATCATTGACTAAATATTTAAAGCCTCTTTCAACTTGACTAGTCTGAGCCATTTTCCCACTGAAACTTTAACTGAATTTAACTATCAGTTATGTTACTAAATGTATCAAAATACACCTCAGGGTCAATGTTTGTTTCAGTTTTCCATCTCAAAATCCTCCTAATAAAAGGGCAATATGCAAATTAACCATCACTCCAACACATAAGATGACCAGCAGGGGAGGGAAGTTGGGAGGAACCAGGCCTGCAAGAAAGGGCAATTGGGGGTGAGAGGGACACCTCCCGAATTTCGTGCACTGAACCTCTACTAAAATTATATACAATTAATGTTCTCAAAAGGAGATTGTAGTAATTTTCAATGCATTCCAGTAAATTTGGTAATTGAGCTGAACTTATACATATGCATGGTTTCACTGCAGGAAGTCTCCTATTCCTACATCAATAGTTGGTTTGGTGTCTAAAATGTTCACAGTTTGGTTAAAATTATACTCAGTAACAAATGTAGTATTTCCACCAAGGATCATAGGATAAAATTTGACACTGGTGGTCTCAAAATATGTTGACTAAAGCTCACTGTTACTGAGTGCTGATCAGAAGAACGTATTTCTTTAAGCAATGCTGAAGGGAGAGGGAGAAATGTGTGGAATCCTGACTGGAATGCTGCCTTTATCCATACCACTTGGGTTTGGAACCAGGAAATCATTATAAAAATTGTAACTGGCTCTTTTATTATTTATTCATCCAATTTAATGAAAAAGAATTAGAGAGTCAGGTCTACTTTTAGGATTACTAGGTCTATTATCAGTATTTCTGAAGGAAAGTTTTTTTTTAAAAACTATATAGACTCTGGCAATTCTGCCATGTTTTACTGCCAGCTTTACTTAAACTACTTTTTTCCATTTTTGAGGAAATAAAATAACTTCTCTTGTTCTTTGAAAAACTCATTATGCCAAATTCTTAGGATGATGTTAGTCTGCCTGTTATTTGAGTTATTAGATTTTATATTACTTGGATTTCTTAGAATAAAATGTGTACCTCATGCAGAAATTTAGGATAATACAAACGTGGTAGACTAAACTGGCATTTTCAAATTTCATTATAGTCAGCAAGGAAATAATGACTAACAGTTACTGAGTACTCACTGCGTTCCGGAAACTATAGTAAGGAGCTTGACCAGTGTTCTCATTCATTCATCACAGCATCTTTCTAAGTAGGTCCACTTATTCCCATATTACAGATGAGGAAACTGAGGCATATGATGATTATAACCTAGGTGTAGAAACATAAGGTAACTTTTCCAAGATCACATAGTTGGGGGTTTTGATATGTATTGCATTGATTTTATAGATAACAGTACTGCCATCTTAATACTATTGTCTTCTGACTTGTGAACATTGGAATTTTTTTTATTTACTTAAATTTTCTTTACTTAGATTTTCTTTATTTTCAAAACATAAGTTTTATACTTTTTGCGTTAAATTTATTTCTAAATATTTTATTTTTGATGCTATTATAAATGGAATTGTTTTTTTATTTCATTTTTGGATTGTTTATTGCAAGTGTATAGAAATACAAGTGGTTTTTGTATATTGATCTTGTATCCTGCAACCTTGCTGAACTTAGTATTTTAGTAGATTTCTTAGAATTTTCTGTATACAAAATCATGTCAGTTATTCAGAGATAGCATCCAGATTGGAAAGGAAGAATTTAAACTATTATTCAGAGATAGCATCCAGATTGGAAAGGAAGAAGTTAAACTATTCATCTTTTTATTTATATTGATAGATTGATTGCCTAATTGATTGCCTAGTTGCTCTGGCTAGAGCCTGAATAAATCCTAGTTGCTCTGGCTAGAGCCTGAATAAAAGTATAAAGAGTGGGCATCCTTATCTTGTTCCTAATCTTACATAGAAGGTATCTAGTCTTCCACTATTAAGTATGATATTTGGGTTTTCTGTAGATGTTCTGACCAGGCTGAGGAAGTTCATTTTCAGTGCTTAATTTGTTGAGTATTTTTATCATGAAAGGGTGTTGAATCTCGCCCCCCGCCCCCCCCCCCCCAGCCTATTTAAATGATCATGTGGTTTATAGAACTCAGGTTTCCTTGGACTCAATGTATGTTGTTTCGTGGTTACATCGCCATCTCTCATTTATTAAAAAAAAAGTTTAGTCATTTGATGTATGTACATATGTGCTTTGTTTTTTATTATTTATTTACCACAAGGTCAGGAATTATTACCTTGTAAATTTTTCTTACTGTTTCACTTCATTACTGCTGTGTATGTGCTCCATGTAAGTGACGTAGGTGCTTATGTAGGTGGGTTCTGACTTACAGCGAAAATCGCCTTACGTCATGCTGTAGGAATGGATCTCCTATGTAACCCAAGGACCTACTGTATTTTTATTTTATTGATGTGATAGCTTTTAATTTGATGTGTTTGCAAAAATTGATTTTTTTTCCTAAACTTACGGAAACCATACTAAGGGACAAGATAAACCTCATGCTATGAAAAAGCATCTACTTTACATAGAGTGGTTTGTAAAAAACAAGTGAAGGAATAGCATCAACTCGGTAAAATTTTGTGCAAGTGAAAATTGTGTTCCTCTCGGTGATTATGTACTCAAAATTTTTAAGTTCTTTTCTTTACTTTTCCTAGTTGATGATCCTGATATTTTATCTTTTCAAGCATTTATGAAAATTTTTTTAACTACATCACTTTAATCAGTTTTTGTTTAGTTATTAGTTCAAAGCAACTAAATAAATAGGAAGTAAAATACAGTCCTGGGCCTTTTTTAAACAAGTGAGCATGAAAGTACAACTTTGATTTGTGCTACTTTGGGTATAAATAGTGATGATGTACTTCCCTTTTTTTTTTTTTTTTTTTTTTTTCATATTTAAGGGTCCACCCAGAAGTTTGCAACTATATTGAGTCCCGGAAATGTTCTCATTCGCTTTTCTTGCCTGTGATATAATCTCTTAGCATAGTTGGTTCAAAAATAATCATATTAAATGGGCCCAGATCATGTGTTTGAGCCTGTAAAAGCTACCTTTTCTGTTTCCTGAGAATAGATTGCAGACCAGGTCCCAGCCACCTGGTACTTTCTCGCCACTGCTTACCAGGCAGGTCCTGCCCCTGGACTATTGGCCCCAGAGGGCTTGTCTCAAACAGTCACCTTCATTGAACAAATTTAAATGCAATGCAATTGTTTCCAAAGTCCAAAATGTATGTTGGACAGTGTGTGCTCACTTTAAGTTCTAAAATTTAACTAAAATATATTTGGTTAAGGTAAACATGTTATTTAAAAAATATTCAGGATCACGGTGGTGCTTTTTAGGGATTAAAATAGTTTAAATAGTGTGTAAGTTTGGGGTTTCTAAGATCCACGTAGAATTAGCATTTCCAGCTGACTATAAAAATGGCAATATAACACTCATTGTTGTTTCTACTCTCTCCCCACTCCAAATTGGTAATTTCCACATTCTCTATGTTTTTGTTTTGTTTTGAGAGAGAAAACATCATTAGGAAAGTATTCTACAACTCTTTTTGAAGGAGAAGATACATTTTGGACTTTGGAAACAATTGCATTGCATTTAAAAGGTATGAAGTGAAGTTCCTCAGACTGTGCTGGATTTGGGAGGCAGCACAGAATAGTGACTAAGAGTTCAATTCCAGAGTTAGACACAGTCCTGTGTTTCAATATTTCCCATCTGTTAAATGGAGAGGAAAATAGTGCCTACATCAGAAAGGAAAATTTAAATGAGATAACATAAGTAAAGAGCTTAGAACAGTGGCTGGAAAGTAAGTGATCATTAAATGTGAACTGCTCTGTGGTAGTAGAAATACGTGCACTATTACAGCTGTAAGACCAATGCAAAATGAAGTTCATGAAATAGTAAATTGTAAGAGTTATTACTGATACTGAGTGTATAGCAGGGTTCATAATCTAAACCCTTATTTCCACCCTCATGAGTGGTCCATAAATGATTGTTTCTTCAGAGAATTCCTAATATCAGCTCACTTGCAAAAAAAGGCATGCAAGGGAAAACTAGCTCTGTTGGACTCTGAATGTGGACTCTGCACATGTAAGAACACTTTTAGAAGTTACAGGTGTTCTTTTTGAGGCCACTTTGGCAGTGGAAGCCATAGCAATTGTTTCCAGAAAACTAAAGGAACACTTGTACTGGAATAGGATCTGAAAATCCACTACCTAGAACTTGTGTTGAAATACCAGACCTTTGAGAACTAGCATTCAGGTGACCAAGAACCACCATGCAGATGGCTGGCTGGGTCCTACAGACTTGCATGAGGCTACTTCTCCTCCCGCCTTTTGTGAGCCTTTCTGTTCCGGGGTACAACCGTCATGAAAACTCAGGTGACTCATGGCGAAGTTGCCTGGGGGCCAAAAAAGGAACTACATGGGGCCTCCTGGCACATCCATAACCTATCAGGAGATGGGTTATGCTCACACTTTCTCTGATAACCAGTCATGCCCACCTCCAGTGTATCTTCCATACACATAAACAGATCAGGAAAATTCCACTTTGCCACCTTACTGTTTGTGATTAAACACAACTCTCCAAATTTCCTAGAGATTTCTAATAAAAATACTAGTAAGCATCTACAGACCTGGGCCAGACCTGGGCCAGCAATCTTCAAAGTATGCAGTATTTTTGGTATTCTCTACCCAAGTTCAGCTCCTACAACTAAATTAGCTTTTTCAAGTACTGATATTCTAGATAATTTTAATTGTTTAATCTAATTTATCATTCTAATTTATCATTCTAATTGTAACGCTAATTAAAATAATTTTCCTACAACTATATATGAATAATAAATAATAAACATATAATAATCTGGCCACTTAGTATATATCCTATATAATAAAAGGCTACTATGCAAATTGTCCCCTCATCCAGGAGTTTGACCAGCAGGCAGGCCGGCCAACCGCCCATGTTCCCTTCACCTGGCTGGACCCCATCCATGCAGGAATTCATGAATTCATGCACTGGGTCTCTAATAAAATTGTGTGTGTGTGTGTGTATACATATACACAATTTTATTTGTATATATATGTGTGTATATATATGTGTGTGTGTATACAATTATATATATTGTATAATTGTATATATATATAATATATATATATAATTGTATACATACACACAGAGTGGCCAGATTATTATGTGTTCAGAGATCATAAATAATCTGGCCACTCAGTGTATAGGACTTCATCTCTATTATGGATTCTGGTCTGAGAAAATATATTCTGGGATCTTAATTATAATGGTGATTTTTAGACCATAACTTGTTAGAAAGTTGGCACTTGTCTACATGTTTCTTATAACCGAGAGCAGTGTGAAGTTAGGTATTCCTCATTGACCTCAATCCTTTTCATAATCTTGGGACTGTCCTTAGAAGTTTCTTCTCAAGATTTATACCCATTAGTTGATAGTTTCTTTTAGAGTTATCATTTATATTGGTTTCGGTGCTGTTTCCTTAAGAATGGTTACTAATGCAGGAGATTCGGGGTCTCAGTCTACTTGGAACCCTGGCACTTCAGAGCTGAATCATCTGGCCCAGTGTCTCATATTTCAGAGGAGTTAATGAAACAGAGGTTAAATGACTATTGAAGGTCACAAGGTTGAGATAGAAGCAGGAGACATTAGGATTTGGATCTGGTGCTCTTTCTAGCAAGCCTTATAGATTAATTTTCAACTGGTGTGCTACAGTATATATTCTGATAATTACCTTTCTCCTGAAAAAGGATGACTTAAAAATTGATTATACATTAGTCAACTTTTCTATTGTTGATCTAAAAGCATTTTTTTCAATCATATCTCTCCCTCCCTCCCTCTCTCTCTCTCTCGATATATATATAATTTTTTTTAAAAGAAATTCCAAAGTCCCTTACATAAAGTTTATCACCTGTTGAGGCATTTCAATTTTTTAAATTAAATTTTTAAAATTTATTAAGCTGTGAATTTTAAATGTTCCTCCTGACTTTTTTGGACATGATTGTGGCCTTCCATTTTTAAAAATTTCTTAGCATTATTTACTCTATTTTGTTGAGTAAGCTTTGCACAAGAGCAGGTAATGCATTATTTACTCTATTTAGTTGAGTAAGCACATCTCCTACACTTATATGAACACTAAAGAATTACAGCACAGAGTGCCAGTGGGTAGATGCTCTTAGAGATTATAGAACTGTTCTAAGCAGAATTGAAATTCCGTCATTAATACTTGGATTTGAATTCATAAAATATTAAGTTAGCAAGGCCTACTTTAATTATGATTTTAAAGCCAAAGTGAGTATAATAAAAGTGTATAAACAAATTTATTATACCTAATTTATAATTCAAATGACCATAGTTTATTTCCCTCACTTTAGGCTATTGCTAACTTTCTTCCATATACTTAAATATTCTATATTCCTATATTCATTGAACCCTAACAGTCCTTTTGGAGTTATTTTCAGGTTTTTCGTTTAGCTCATTTTACTCTAGTTTAAGAATATTATCCTGCAATAGCCAAAGGTGGAAATAACCCAAATATCTATCAGTAAATGAATGGATAAACAAAATATAGTATATATCATACATATAATAGAATATTATTCAGCCTTAAAATGGAATGAAATTCTGATATGTGATATATGATCCCTAAAAACATGCTAAGTGAAATAAGCCAGACACTAAAGGACAAACATTTTATGATTCCATTTATATGAGGTACCTAAAACAGGCAAATTGATAGTGTGATAGATGGAGAGTTGTTCAGATGGTACAGAGTTTCTGTTTGGGATGATGAAAAAGTTCTAGAGATAGATGGTGGTGGTAATTACACAACACTGCACACCTATTCAGTGCCACTGAATTCTACACTAAAAATGATGAAGATGCTACATTTTCCGAGTTAGTTGTAAGTGAAATACTAGGACGGCTGTGTGCAGCCAGGGACTCAGCCTCCTGCATTCCGAATAGCTCCTTCACTCTCACTGGGCGGAGAAAACACAGCTGTATTTACTTTTCCAACCCCATCTTCTATTTTGAAATACTACCTTTTTGCAAATGAGAGCCAAGGTCAAGTGACAGAGCTTTCTGCTCACCTCTTCAGTTTTCCAAACACTGTTTTTCTAGTGGAGTTCTGGGTTAGGTGCTGCAAGTGTGGGTGATACTCTTACTCATGTGCCCTCGGAGTGGAATTTAATTAGCCTGCCTTTATAATTAGGTATGATGCATTTCCTTTCACTTCCATTTGTATATGAAAATGTACAGTTGTGCATTCACCAACTGTAGTATTTCCAAGTGTTTGGACTATTCCACACACTAAATTCGAATTACAAAGAAAATAAGGAATTCTTTAAGAAAGGCCTTGTTTCCTCAGATTAGAAAGATATTTATATGCATGGTGAATGTGAGATCCTACTGATAATGGTCTTTTATTTCTGGCTGTGGACACGACAATTCTAAGTGCATACTAAAAATTATATATTTATGTTTTTTTGAATAATGGTGGAAACTTTGACAAAATATAAACTCTCAGTATAAATTAAGAGCAGCAAAAACAGATCAGCTTTCTGTCTTAAAACAACCATAACATGAAATAATTATTGTTTTTTATAATATAAAAATGTTTGTTAATATATATTTCAGTTATGAATTTGTCAAATGTTCATTTTATCAAAGCACATACCAAAAAAAAAACCAACCCAGCATGTAGATATCACTTAATATTTTTTATTTACTTTTAGTATTGTTCATTCAATATCATAAAAGTGATATCTATTTAACAGTTATATAAAAACACCAGTATATATTTTCTTACCAGCTTTAAAAATAGCATTTAATTTCCTTTATAATTATGTATACAGTTGATGTACTTTGTTTTGCAAAATGAAAATTAATATTTGAGTGAAATTAATATTCAGCATGCTGAGGAGATGTGCAAGATCATTTTTCATTGTTCTCTTTTGAAATTATCTGGGAAATGTATGATCTTGTTGCACTGCATTCTGAATAAGTTGAATAGATATTTTAAATAAATAAAGCTATATGAATGGGAAGTTAAATAGACTCTAGTATCAGAACTGTGTTGTACATAAGCTTGAAGAATTCACTCATAAAAGCTTAAGCCATTGTGTAACCTTGGCTGTGATCAGATGCTACTGTCTTCTAAGCTTTTGTATATTGTATCTAGCCTTGTAGATTTAACCTAGTAATGAGATGCTTACTTGAACTGTTACTTTAAACTCAGTTTCTGTGGCAGCACAGTCTGTAATTTTTGGATCTTCATCTTCCAGCCCAGATAACAATTTCTCTATGGACAAGTGTTAAACTTAAGCCCTTAAAAAACAACCAAACACATTAGCTTTAAAACTATTTACCTTGATGATGGCCTGCACACCAGAGGGACAGCATTGGATTATAACTGAGGAGACACAGAGTACAAGTCTCTGCCAATTAGTAGTGGTGTGACCTTACACAGTCACTAAACTTTGAGCCACAGAAGATGAGAATAGAAACAATAGCCTCCCTATCAAATTTAGTGGGTTGTGAGGCTCAAATGAAATAAAGTGTGAAATTACTTCAAAAACAAATGTTGGTTGTTATTTTTCCAAGATTCTGGTTAGAACTTTGCTGATCCCACAGACTTAACTGGATGACAAAATAGGTGAAATCATACCAATAAGTTAATAGAGCATTATATGCATGTAAGCTTTTAAAGCCAATAGTTTGATATATTTTTAAATTTTCAGATCATTTAACATCTGCATGACTTGTTTTTATTTTGGAATTAGAGATCCAGTGCATGAAATTCATACATGGGGGAGGGGGCGGGGTCCCCTCAGCCCAACCTGCACCCTCTCCA
Source organism: Pipistrellus kuhlii (assembly GCF_014108245.1). NCBI lineage: Eukaryota > Metazoa > Chordata > Mammalia > Chiroptera > Vespertilionidae > Pipistrellus > Pipistrellus kuhlii. The sequence goes on along the minus strand of NW_023425405.1, from coordinate 34,842,712 downwards.
ATCCGGGACCCCTCGGGAGATGTCTGACTGCTAGTTTAGGCCCTGTCCTGGGGATGGGGCCTAAACCGGCAGTTGGACATTCCTCTCACAATCCTGGACTGCTGGCTCCTAGCTGCTTACCTTCCTGCCTGATCAGCCCTAACTGCCTCTGCCTGCGACCTGATCACCCCAATTGCCTCCCCTCTGCCTTCCTCACCAGCCTGGTTGCCCCCAAATGCCCCACCTGCCAATCTGGATGCTTCACACAGCCTGTTTGGTTATGTGTTTGGTTGCAATGGTCGCTTAGGCTTTTTTATATATATATAGATGGCTAATATGTCTGTTTTGATATGAGTTGCTTTGGGAACTAGAAACTGGTGGGGTTTTGGTGTCCTAACAAAGGGCATCCCTTTTTCTCACTTGCAGCCTTATTTAATCTATATATATAAAAGGCTAAGTGACCGACTGACCAGCTGGTACATATGACATGCACTGGATATTTAAAAATAAACATTAACTTGTGCATGCATGATACATATAAAGCTCTCACTGGTGCCAGTCACACACGTGTTTTAATTATATACTATTTTGACATGTAATTTTTGGAAAGTAACAATTACTACACGAATCTTCTAATTAATTTCTTTTCAATGTGCATGAATCCATGCACCAGGCCACTAGTGGAGAAATAAGACTAAAGGGCCAGCAGACCAAGAACCAAAATGGCTCCTTTCTGACTGATGAGCACCAGTTGGAAGAGGCAGGTTAGTTATTAGCTGAAATGGATTGCTACAGCCTCCTTAGCCCATGTCTACACTTGTGAGGAAGGTTTACCTCAATACAGCACACACTGTGTTTACTTGTCTCCCCTCATCCAGGCAGAAAGAGACTGTCTCTAGGTCTCGGGTCCTAGGGTGGTTTAGAAGGGGGACCCAACACTTTCATCCACCAACCATGTAACTCAGTCTGCCTCCTTGGGGGGAGAAAAAGGGGCAGAGCTAGAAGGCTAGCAAGCTTAGAGAAAAACCCCTCCATGGAAACCAGAGAAGTAAGCAAGGGGCTGAACAGAAATTAAACCATCCCCTTTCCTACTCCCTTCTTAGCACTCATCTCTGAAGCTTTTCTTCCCCTGCAATGCATACCTAGTCCTGCCACCCTGCTGCTGGCCCTTTCCCCATACTCCTGCCCCTAAACATAGATTACACTGCAATCTTTCAGACTTGACTGCACAGCTGTGGATAAATATTGGATCCTAGGAGAGAAAAGTGTGCAAGCCGGCTGATGTTATAGACTGATTGAGGACCCACACCCACATTCTTAAATTGAAATTAATCCCCAATGTGAGATTATTTGGAGGCGGGGGCCTTTGGGATGTGATTAAGTCATGAGGGTGGAATCCTCCTAGATGGGATTCGTGTCTTTATAAAAGGCCCCAGAGAGCTCCCTGGCCCTTCTACCCTGTGATGCTAAAGCAAAAAGAGAGCCATCTACACACCAGGAACAGGCCCTCACCAGACACTGCGTCTGCTGCATCCACACCTTGAGCTTCTCAGGCTCCAGAACTAAGAAAAGAAGTTTTGTTGCATATAACACATCCAGTCTATGGTTGTGCTATTTATTTTTTTTTAGTAGCCTGAACAGAGTAAGACAGTTGATTGAGGAGAATATGGAGTATATAAGGTGAACGTCTGATAAATATACACTGAGTGCCAGATGATTATCTCTGAATGCATAATAATATGGCCACTCAGTGTATATCCTACATAAAAAAAAGACTAATATGCAAATTGTCCCCTGGACTAGGAGTTAGACCAGCAGGCAGGCCGGCCAACTGCCCATGTCCCCTCCCCCTGGCCAGGCTGACCGGACCCCAGCCATGGATGAACTCATGCACCAGGCCTCTAATAGATGTATATATTAGAGTATATATTAGAGGATATCCTCAACAGTTTCATCAACATTGTAGCAGGACCTATTAAATTTCCTTTGGGAGACATATTTGTGATGTTGTTCATATGGCAAGTCAAGAACAACCCATCTCATTCTTTAGGAAATAGACACAGCTGGGGTCTCAAACCAGTTTTTATTCTGTCTACACTAGTATTTAATACCATCCACAGTTCACCATGTTGGTGAAAACAGTTGGTAGAATCTTGTTAGGAAAAAAACCAAACAGATGTCAATGTAATGACTCCTAGGTTATTCTGAATAAATTCGAATATAAAGCTTAGGAAGAAATTTAATTTTAGTAATTGGATAGCCCTGTGTTGATCACCTGCTATGAACCAGGCATTGCTCTGATGGGGAGGGAGATGGAGAAGAAAGCTCTTTTCTTGGCTTTGCACTGCCCATAGTTTCAGGAGGGTGCAAAGAACTCTATTCCAGCATGTGCATGCGGTGAGAGCTATGCACAGGCTGTTATGGGAACACATGGACAGGCAGGCAGCCCAGGTTTGAGGAGTTACTTCAGGAAATCTTTCTAAAAGAGTCTTGATGTACATCCTAAAGCACAAGTTTAAGTGGGCGAGAGGAAGAGAGAGAAGAGAGAAAGATGTCCTAGTTTAGGCAAAAGTAATCGAGTGAGTCTGGCATATCTGGATAGTAGCAAACAGCTTGGTGTGGATGGAGTAGAGTTTAGGGAATGGTGATAAAAGAAATTGGAGAGGTAGCAAGGCTAGATCATACCTTCTGTACTATGATAAGGAGTTTGTTTCTTCTCCAAAGGCATCTAGGAGTTTTAAGCAAGGAAAAGCATGTGTTTTAGATAGCACCAGTGACAGGGAGGGAGAGAGTAGTGTATGGGGAGCAAGGCCATATGCAGAAAACGTATGCGACATTCAAGGCAGGAGACTACAGTGGCCCGAAATAGGAGAAGAACAGTGGACCTGCAAAGGGACAGATGAAACTTGGGAGATATTAATAACATAAAAATCAATAGGACTCAGTCCTTTACTGGTTGGAGGAAGTGACATGCCAGGGAGAGACGTCAACAATAATTAAGGTTTGGGCAACTTATTGGTTCCCTCCACCAACACAGGAACGATTAGAAGACCATTCAGTAATTTGGGGGGTAGTGTTAGGAAGGAGATAAGAACCAGGTTTAGAACACATTGAGTGTAAGATTCCTATGGAATATCCAAAAAGAATAGGTATAACAGTTGAATAAATGGGTGAGGAGTTCTAGATAGAAATCTGGGTTTGAGATTGGGGGGTGTGCGTGCACAAACACATTTATCCACATACTCGTTCACCTTTGGGGAGAGGCCGATAGGGCTGTAGGCACCATGGGTATGAATAAGCTCATCCTGATGGGTATGTTGAGACTAAAGAGTAAAGGAACAGAAACAAGGCCCTAGAGCAGTGGTCAGCAAACTGCTGCTCGAGAGCCACATGAGGCTCTTTGGCCCTTTGAGTGTGGCTCTTCCACAAAATACCAAGGCCTAGGTGAGTCTATTTTGAAGAAGTGGCGTTAGAAGAAGTTTAACTTTAAAATTTCTTTTGAGAGCCAAATTTTTTAATCATTGTACTGTTGATATTTGGCTCTGTTGACTAATGAGTTAGCCGACCACTGCACTAGAGAATACCATCACCTCAGAAAGAGGCAAACTAAGAAGTGGCACAAAATCCAAGAAATAAAAACATAGTGGCCAGTTTTAAGCAGGACAAAGAGATCATAAAAGTTTAGCACTCCAAAACCTCTGAGTTTAGTGGAAAAAAAAAAAAAAAAGATTGTTAGTAACGATGGAGAAGCAGTGTCCGTAGAGGGGCAGAGACGAAGGCAGATGGCAGCGGGTGAGGAGTGAAGGGTGGTATCCACCGTGGTCTCAGCCTGGTGTGAGCACAGCAGAGGTGGTGTGGGAGTGCAGTGGCTGCGATGGCAGTGGCGATAAAGACATGGAGGGTTTTCTGTAACTGGGGCATTGATCATATGAAAGATTAGTAATTAGGAGATGCCTTCTACCGATGCAACCGTGTCCTTGAAGAGAGGGGTCAGAGTGGATGTGAAGCACCAGTGAGGGGTTAGATGAGGGGAGGAGGGAAGCACAGATGAGTTTTTTGGGTGGGGCAGGTTGAAGAGATCCTCTCCTGATGGTCAAGTAGGAGGCAAGCCCACCTGCTGACAGGGAGGAGGAAGTGGTCATGTAGGGATAGAGAAGGTGTGAAATATACATGTGAAAAAGAGGGGAGGCCTGCTAGAAAAATGAGATTTCTGGTCAGCTGAAGGGGAGGGATCATAAACTTCTATAAACTAATTAATTTTTTTTTTTAAAGAAAATCACTGGAATAGCCTTTGTTTTTTCAAAACTAGCACAAACAGGATCCCACACAGAACACTGTTTCTTGCTGGTTCCTTTCCTAAAATGCTCTCTTCCCTCTTTCCACTGCTCCCCCACTTCAGTTGGCTGGTACAGATTTTCCGGCTTCAGTCAAGCCGCGTTTCCAAGAAAGATGAACAGATTACAGAAGCAAGTGCCAGCCCTTACTTCCCCTTTTTCACTTGCATCCATTCAGCTGGAGTTCTGAAAAGAGGAAGTCAGAACTTTTTTTAAGAAAGATGAGAGAAGCAGGCAGCACAAGGAGGTGGAAATACTGAGGGAGAAAAGAAGAGGAAAGGGAACCAACATTGGAAAAACACACACATGAGCCAAAATTTAAAGTGAAATGATATCCCAGATCAGGAAGTTAAAGGAATAAGGAAATTCTCTACTTGCTAACCTTTATTTTCCGGCGTATAAGACGACCCCCCCCCTCCCCCCCCAATTTTACAGTTAAAACATAGGTTTAGGCCTATATTCGGTAAAGTCGTCTTATGCGCCGGAAAATACCTTAGTTTGCTAATCAAATATATGGCATTTGGAGCGCAGCATATAGGGACATGTAGATTTTCCATGAATTCAGCTTTCTCCCACTAATTTATCTCTATGAGTGGTAAAGTGTTCTGGGTTTTTCTTTGTTTCTTTGGCCTAACCCCGCAATTTAAAAATCAAGTCTGGGATGCCTAGAGCATTTGAGAAACAAGGGGAACAGGTTCATTGCCATAACTATCTGGTGAGCACTTGTTATGTAAACAGACTACAGTTCTGGGTAGTGAGGATTTGCAGAAAAATCAGAAAGTCTCTGCCACTGCAACATAATTTCTCACAAGTGAAAGGAGACGATTGCTCAGGACTTACGTAGGTGTAAGTCCTCTGGCTTTTCTCAGCTAGCCAGACATTTATTAGCGACCAGCTTCATAGGAAAAATAAGCCTGAGGACAGCCTTACTTGTGCCATTGCTTGTATCACCTTTTCCTCTTGTCCCCTGATGCTTCTGACTCAGATTTGCACTGCAGCCCTCCCCCATAAGAAGCTGATGTAATGCAAGCAGATAACCAGTTGAAGCCAGAATAGAATGGATAGTTATCTGGGGAGATAAAGTGACAGTGTTGCCTGTTCAGGCTGCTGTTCAAAGGAACACGTCTTTTATCTATAGACATTAGAATTTAAAGGCATAGTTCTTCTTACTACAAAGCATCTCCTAAAAATATGCTTGGTATAGCTACCATCTTTGCATGTCAATTGACTATGGTGGATGGGTGTTTTATACCTGCTTCTATGTTCTTTTAATAGGCTTTCTTACGGTTTTGGTTAAGGCTGGTTTCTACATTTTAATGCTTCAAAAATTTGCTTTAATAGGACACAGTTTTATCTCTACATATCTAAGGCATGGGATGCAGGGGGGAAAAGCAGGGTGTTAGAAAAGATGCCAACCATAGGTGATGTTCCTATTAATAAAATGTTCATATGTTAGTCAGATATGGCCAAGTAGATGAGGTTTCCAAATTGTTAGTGGGTTTGCAAAGTTGGCGGTCCTTCACAGATTTCATGGGGGTGCTTGGGGCTTTTGTGCCAGGAAAAAGGAAGTTGTCTGTTCTTAAAGCTGCATTTCCTCGCTTTATACACCCAGGAGTGAGGCTCACAGGAATGCCACTGACCTGCTGCTGCCCCAGGGCTGTGACTTCACTAAATGGTGTTATGTGCCCTTTATTCTCAGAACGTGCTTTTTCTAAGCTCAGAGAAGATTTCACAGACTCCACCTCATGACCCTATACAGCCCCTCCAAAATCATGGGAGGAATAGTGTCTGTACAGCTCTTTGAATGATTTGAGATGCAGATAACAGAATGGGAGGAACTAGATAAACTTGGTAGTCCATTTTGTAGCAGGTTAACCGATGAACAAAATTTGATTTTTATACAGACATGAAAACAGCTAATTATAAATTTTGCTTGTTGTAATGATATTGATAAAGAAATTTATTTTCTCCTTACCCTTAAAAAAGAGCCATTCTGACATGGTATATCCATATTTAAACCATTTAAGGGCAAATGCTCATTTGAAACAGAAGTATTAGAGCTAGATTATATGAAGGAAATTATATTGAGGAACGTTATCATAGCAGCATTTCTGTGAGCAAGATTACTTATAAAAATAATGAACATGTTTTCTGAATATAATATTTGAAGTAATTTTTAAAAATCTGGCTATTAACCATAAGGTTAATTGATTCTTTTCTTCTTGCTCTTTTGTGGTTAGCATACTCATTCTTCTTTTTAAAGACCCATTTTGTTATGCAAATGAAAAAAATTGTTAGACTTTGTGTCTAAGAGAGAGGGCTGCTTTCTGCAGGGGAGCCAGGCCCCTGTCTCAGCACTCAGCCCCCACCTCTGCTCCCACTGACTGCCAAGCTAGAGACTTGGTGATCTGGGTTAGTGGGTGTGGGGTCCTTGAATGTTGACTCACATTCTCTTTGTGACTTGCTCTTGCTTTGCCTGATAATGTCTCCCTTTCCAGCTCTCAGCATGCCAGCAGCAGCTGCATCATGGCACTCACCCTGCTGCCAAGAGGGCAGGCAGGCTCCAGTGGAGACTGTAACAGTGCACTCCAGCCAACTGTTGGAGGTGGGTGCCGGGCAGTGCATGCAGCACAGCTGAGAGCCAGGCCCTTCCAGGAGGCTCCGGGGGCAGCACTTTGTCCATGGAATTGTTCAAGTTTAATTTTTGGAAACTTTTTGATGGAAGGTTTTCAAACATAAACAAAGGCAGAAAAGAATAAGACAGTGTCTCCCTGTATGCCTTCCTTTTCTACGTTTCAACAACAACCAGTCATAGACGGTTTTATTTCACTGTCCATGGTGTTACCCTCCCAGAAAACTGGTAGATTCATTTCCAGGGAGAAAGCTCTATTAAATTACAGTTGCTTTTCTATCCTTCAGTCTAAGATCTGTCATCTTAATGAGTTTCTGTCCTTTCTTCCAAAAGGTAAAATATATTAGTCTTTTTTTCCCCTTCTCATTTATGCCAAGGTATGCTACATAAGAATGGTTATATTCTCTAATGCTGTCCCTAAAGTCTCACGGCTTTGTTCATTCAGTAGGCCGACCTCTCCAGAACATAGATATGCAGGTAACATGTTTAGAGCATTATAGGTCACTGGGTTTGATTCTCAGTCTTACCATAGACAAACTGTGTAACCTGGAACAACTTCCTTGACCTTTCTGTGCCCTAGTGTCCTCTTGTTTTTAACATGGGACTAATAGTGCACATCCCAAAAAGCTATAAAACTGAAATGAGTGAATACATTTGAACAGCCTAGATGGATCCCCACACAAAGTAAATGTTCAATATATGCCAGTGGCTGTCATCAACATGTTTTGTCCCTCACCACTCACTTTACAGAATAGACTGAGGCCCAGCCCAGGTGGATGGAGTGACTCCCTCTGGTCATACGGCTTTTTTGTCAAGGAGAACTGGAACAGGAAATCACATCTCAATCCCCCTATTCTAGATTCTGGAGGCCTAGTGCATGGATTCAGTTGGGTCCCTCAGCCTGGCCTGCGCCCTTGCAATCTGGGATCCCCTTGAGGGATGTCGGAGAGCTGATTTCGACCTGATCCCCACAGGCCAGGCCAAGGGACCCTATGGATTCGTGCACCAGGCCTCTAGTATGCATATAAGATCTTTGGTTAATCTGCTCCCGCCCTCTTCTTCCCCCCTTCCCTCAGATTCATCAGTCTGTTCCATGTTTCCATGCCTATAGTTTCTGCTACTGCATTGAGTATCTGACCCCATCAATGCGTGTCATAGCTACCGGCCGGTCATCAGGTCAGCTATTTGCTTAGGCATTACTAGAGGCCCGATGCATGAAATTCATGCACGGGAGGTGTGGGTCCCTCAGCCCAGCCTGCACCCTCTCCAATCTGGAACTCCTTGAGGGATGTCTGACTGCCCATTTAGGCTGGATCCCACCGGGCAGTGCGACATCCCTCACAATCCAGGACTGCTGGCTCCCAACAGCTTGCCTGCCTGCCTGCCTGCCTGATTGCCCCTAACTGCTTCTGACTGCCAGCCTGATCACCTACTAACCACTCCCCTGCCAGCCTGATTGCTCCTAATTGCCCCTAACTGCCCTCCCCTGCAGGCTTGATTGACCACAACTGTCCTCCCCTGCTGGCCATCTTATGGTGTCCATCTTGGGTCCACATGGGGGCAGCCATCTTGTGTCTTGGAGTGAACCACTGAGCCATTCGGGCTGGACCTGACCATACCCTTTTAAAAAGCACCAAGAGGACTATCTCTACCAGACCTTTCCCGACCCCTCCCCCATTCCAACTTGCATTATACCCCCTGCCTATTAGCAGCTACACTTGGATGTCTGGTACGACCTGGAATGACCAAAACAGAACTCTTGGTCTTCCTGCTTAGGCCAAACACTCTGACTCCAGTCTGCTCTCATATCCCACATCCTTTTCACCCATAAACCCTGTTGGCCTTATCCTCGAAGTCTATCCAAAATCCAACGTTCATCTCGCCTTGATTTTCACAACCCTAATCCACACTGCAGTCGTCTCTTAGCCAGCTGCTGCTTCCTGGCCGCCAGACCCCACTACCTACTGTCAATACGGCAACCAAAGTGATCGTTTTAAGTCATCAGTCTGAATGTATCTCCTTTGTGATGATAACTTCTTTTTATCCCATGCAACAACATGGATGAATCTCCTATATAAAAGTCAGAAACAAGAGTTTATACTATAGGATTACCTTCATTTAAATATAAAAATAGGTAAACCAATCTATACTGTTAGAAGACAGGGTAGTGACAGAAAGCACTGAGGGCTTTTGGGGGGGCATGTCATTTCTGTCCCTTGATCTGGGTGTTGTAAACTTCTAATGTACCCTTTCTGTATGTACTTTACACTTCCATAAAAATTTTTCAAAATTATTTCATAAACAGAAAATCATTCTTCTCTAGATTTAGAGATAAGGAATTTATCAGTATTTTAACCATCATAATGTAAACCCCATGCAGGCAAAATCTTGTCTGCTTTCATCCAACCAATAAATACTTACTGAGCACCAGGCACTGGCCTGGGCATTTTGGGATACAGCAGGGAACATGAGAGACAAAAGCCCCTTAAATTCCCGAGGATTATAATGCGGATGAAGTATATAACAGAGAACAAGGTGCTAAGGGCTGTGTAGAGTAAAAGAGCAGGGGAGAGAGATAAGGAGAGAGAGGAGTGCAGGAGCGGAAGGGAGGAGGGGGCAGGACACAGTGTGAATAAGATGGTCAGGAAAGCCTTGTTGAGAAGGTGGCATTTGGATCGATACTTGGAAGGAGGTGAGAGAAGGGGCCCAATGTGTATTTGGCAGCAGAACCTCCTGGGTAGCGGGACTGGAAAGCACAGGCCTGAGGCAGAAGCAGGCTGGGCGCTCAGGAGCAACAGCAAGGAGGCAGTGAGGCGCTGGGGGCCAGGTCGCCAGGGCCTCCTGGGCCTCAGTAAAGACTCCAGGGTTTTATTTGTGTGAGACCAGGTGGTGGTGGGAGAGTAAATTTTTGCCTAAACTGGTTTTATTTCGGTTTCAGCCACTTTTAGTGGCAGGTGGTTTATTCTCATTGCTGTAAGTATACTTCAATTTATCCATTGTACTATCGATGGACACTTAGTTTCCACTTTGGACACCCTACTGCACGTCTTTTGGTAAACTACTACTGTACGCGTGGTTTACCAGTTCTCTGTATCTGCATAACTTACGTAACATGTTAGTTCCTATGAAAGTCAGACAATCAGTCAATAAGCATGACACACATTAGAAGTAAACTCTCATGTAGGTATTAGGATAAGATAATCAAGTATGCAAGGCAGAGAATACAAAGACATGTCAACTAGATTGTTGCCCTCAAGGACCCTCGAATCTAACTGGGGATAAGACATATGCATGTGAAACAGTAACTGGCAAGGACACATATATAGGAAATGCGAAATAATATCCTAGGCCAGTGGTCGGCAAACTGCGGCTCACCACTGTCCTAGGCAGTTTGCTCCATAATTATTCTTAAGTGAGCAAGGTCATTTTGGACTGTGTTGCTATAAGGTTTCACAGGGAATCTGGAAATTCTAAAGAGCCTGAAAGAATACACCGGGTTTGGCAAAGCATACAGACTTTGTAGACATTACTGGGCTAGAGAAATAACAGGAGGGGGTCATAGGTGGTAAGAGTAGGGTATAGGATTCATTTTAAAGCCTGGTAGAGTTCTAAGTACAAGTAAAGCAAATAAGCTACATTGTGATTTGGGAATACTTTCATATTCCCCCATTTCTCTATCATTTTGCCACATTTACCATTACTGAACCTCAAAGGCCATAGCTCTTAATGATTTGAATATATGTGTATTTTTAGACTGACCAAGAAAACTCACCCATTGGGACTGTAGCAGGCCCCGGGGCGGAAACTAAGGCAGGCCAGCTTCTGGAGAACAGCTCGTTCATGGCAGAGCTTCTGAGCGACGTGCCCTTCACCTTGGCCCCGCATGTGCTGGCTGTGCAGGGCACCATCAGTGACCTTCCAGACCACCTCCTCACCTGTGACGTCAGCGAAAACTTATCACGGTTTTGGTACGATTTTACTCTCGAAAATTCAGTGCTCTGTGATTCGTAAGTTTTTATATTTGTACCGCAACTGCTTTAAAACAAAAGTTTGCCACTGTATTTAACCTGTTTGATGTTCTTTGCCATTTCACTGTCTAAAAGCCCTCAGGATCATAAAAGCAAGGATCATAAAGTACAGTATGTTCATTGCTCGGTCTTTTAGAATAAAGTACATTTGTATAAAAATTGAGCTTAAGTACTACTTCCTTTCTGCCAAATAATAAATATAAAAATTAGGTAATCATAGTTTTAGGAAAGGAATAGGTTCCTTCAAACAGGCTCTCAAAATACAACACCTCAAGTTGATCTTAGCAGAACTGTGAAAAAGAGTGATGGCATTTTCCTTGCTTACCACAAGTCTGAAATCTGCCCTGAGAGGGAGTGAGAATTCCCTTCTCTGGTTTAGAGGAAGCTTGAATTAATATTATTCCCTTTCTTCTCCCACAGTGTCTATGAATGAGTTCAGAAAAAAAAAAAAAAAAATTTGTGCCAGTTAGCTTAATTTCTTCATTCTTGATATAGACACTGATGTGGAAAAGGAAAACTTTTCCTAAAAAGCAGGAGGATTTTGCTGATATAAGAGTGCCCTTGCTGCTATTTCCCTGAGTGATACATTCAGTTTCCTTATGCCCCTGGCAGTCCTGTGCACCTGGAGTGCTCCCCGTGTTCCTGCCTTTGTTTCTGCGGAGTGTGCTCCCTCACCAGCTTCCCCAAGAACTCTCCCTGCTTCTGCCTCAGAAGGCATCCGTGCTCCTGACCACATAGGGTTCAGGAAGAGATCCACATTTCCTTTCAACCTCTCTGCTCCCAAAGAAAAACATCTCGTGATGATACATATTATCGCTAACACCCTTAGCAATTTGTTGGCCATAATACGAATAGAAATGCTTTACTGCTAGAAAAACTGAAATCAACTCATTTCCAGTTAGAGTATAGGCAAAACACCTAAATGTCACTTTTAGCTATTGAATATCCATCATTTATTCCAACTAAAACAGAAAAGAACTGCCATTGGTCAATAAACTGCAAAGGAAGAGGTAAACTGTGACAGTGTTTTCTATGCCATGTAAAATTTTAATCACATTAGTTCTGAAAGAGTACAATATAATTTATTAATTCTGTGCCAAATTTTTAGAATATTTTTCACAAAGATAGAGTGCTATAGCAAAACTGAACACTGTGCATAAAGGTATATAAATTATTCAAATTTTAATGTGTTGTGCATGTATAATAAATGTGGCATGTTCTTGATAAAAATACTGTTATTTACAAAATAAAGGAACCTTTCTATTGGAAAAAATGTGTCATTTACAAATAATGTTACCATATGAGTTAAATGGTTAAATTAGATCTTGACAGTTTTCTTAAAAAGAAATATTACTAACACAGATATGAACATTTTATAGCAGTTTTTGTGAAAGCCCATCCTTTTAAATATCCATGTTAATATTATCTTAAAGCTAAATGTAAGCATGTCATCAATTTACTAATATATAAATTAAATTTTGTCTCAAATACTTAATACATTTTATTTATATTGATATTTATGTCTATCGTGTTATAAATATGCTTATACATATTTTCACTTGTTAAAAATGTTATATTTGAACAAGTATGAATAAAAATAAACTGATATTTTTATTAATTTTGGATCCAAAACTGATTTTCTTTGCATTATTCATGTCTGAAAGCCATTGATTGTTTAGGAGACAAATATTTAAGTAAATAGTATGTATCGATATATGGTAGAGAAAAATATCAAGTTTCTTCTTACATGTAAGTCTTAAGGAATAACATTGAAAATGGTAAGATCACTCACTAATTCTGGCAGGACTGAGGGATTTGAGAGAAATCACATGAACATCCCCAGATAGATTCCATCACAAGATTTAATAAGCTCAGTGTTAATAACGGATTAACATAAACATGTGGAAATGGCCATTTTAATGTTCTCATCCTGTATACAAATCATGTTCCTATTTTAAAACTAGAAGAAAACAGAAGTCATCCAGCCAACTCTATCTAACCCAAGAGAAACTTGAAGCATAGAAAGGTTAAAAATGACTTAACTCAACTCGTTACTGATACACATTTACTTGAAGAGTATTAATAAAGGTAGTATAATTGTAAGAGAGCTATATGCTGTAGTGGGGAAGGGCCCAGGCATTTGAGGCAGGCAGGTTGTAGTGGCTCCCTCACCTACAAGCTGTGGGCCTTTGAGTCAGTCCCCTAATTTCTGGTGTCCTGGGTTCCCTTGCCTGTTAAATAGTAATTGTATGCACCTTGCGGGGTTGGGCTTTTAGATGGTGCCATGTCAAAGGCCAGGCAGTGCAAAGCTATACACATTGTCAGTGTTCAAGGAAAGGAAACTGTTATAATTCTCATTACTAATCACACATATACCAAGGTCTAATGAAATATACAATATGAATTAACTGAACTTTCTAAAGAGTAATACAAAAAATAGCTACCTACATTTACTGTATATCCCCCCCAAACCCATTATTATTTTCCATATTAAGCACTACCTCATGAAAGATATTCCTAAAATATTTTAGTTGACTCTTCTGCAGTTCTTTGCTAAGAGTTCCATAGGAACACTTTTTTTTCCTCCTATTATCAAGCAGTATGGATTTTACTCCCTCTCCCCCCTTAACAAATGATCATTATAAAGTACTGTACATATGAAATGTACAAGTGATCTTACCGAATCCTATTTTTATCCCTAAAATATATGCAGGAAGTTGCATGTATTTTCCCTCCAGCTTTTTTAAAAATGGCATTTGTATCCTTTCCTGAAAACACAATTGGAGAGGCAATTCTGACAATTTATTATTCTAGCTAAATTGTTATTAACTCAACTTTTAAAATAATAACATTAAATGTTAATATAAGCACGTTTATTGTTAACAAGGAACCCACTCATTTATTAAAAATATTCATTGACCAACACTTTCTTCACCTTTCTCAAAGTAAAATGATAAATTGAAAACAGTATGAAAAAAAATCTAAAATCCTGAGAAACCTAGTTTTTCATAATTATAAGGGAAAAATAGGGAGAAGAAATAGTCTCATCCTTATTCTAAAACAGTGGCCCATCAGCCCTTATCCCTTTACCTCTCCTGACAACAATTGATCAGTAAATGAATATTGCCCTCTGTAATATAGCAAAGAATGTGCTACCTTCGGAGATTAATGCATTGTCCTATTAATCATGCCATTAATAACATTCACAAGAAATTTTAGTGTATTGGATAGATTGCTGAAGGATTAATATCTTTTAAAGCTATTGAAAGCTATTTAAAGCTGTGGACATTATCTTTTGAGCACTGTGTCATATTACTAAGGCCATGACCTACAATAAATATTATTGGGCAATCTAAAACTCTCGGAATTGGTCTGACTCCATTCATATACAGGGTCCTGAAAGGTAAAGTATTTCTATGCGTCAGGAAAATGACTCTTGATGCCACATGGTTTGGTGGATAGGTGTGGGTGAACAAGAAAGATGTATTGATTGAAGCATAGGATCTGTTAAATTTGATATCTCAGTGTTAATCATTTTTTAATTTAAATAAAATAGTAATTTTAGAATAATTTTATATTATAGAAAAATTACAAAAATAGTGAAACATTCTTGAGTACCTCTCATCTAGTTTCTCCTATTTGCTACAACTAAGGAAACAACACTGGGACATTACTATTAACTAAAATCCACCCTCCATTCCAATTTCCCATTTTTCTCCTAATGTCCTTTTTTTCTTCCAGCATCCTATCTGGTATAATACATCATACTTAGTCATTTTTAGGCTCCTTTTGGCTTTATAATCTCAGACTTTTATTTATGTATTATTATTTTTAGTGACTGACAGTTCATGGAGTCTTGTCAGATTTTGTAGGATGTCCCTCAACTCTGATTTATTTAATGTTGTTCACATGGTTAGATTATGGTTATGCATTTTGGGGCAAATATTACAAAGGTGAACTGCTTTTCAATGAGATCGTATCATATCAAAGGTACATGCTGTCAACATGACCTCATTGTTGATGCTAACTGTATCAAGTGGCCAAGGTAGTGTTTGCCAGGTCTCTCCACTGTCATGTAACTCTGTCCCTCCCCTTTTCAATACACTACTCTTTGTTATTCAATTGAAAAGCATAGCCCACAGTCAAGGGGTAGGGAATTATACTCCTCATCCTTGAGGGGCTAGTAGACATATAAATTATTTGAATTTTTTTCTGTATGAGATGTCTCTTTTCTCCAATTTAATTATTCATTTATTTATATTGGGATTCTAAATCTAAAGCATATCTCTCGGTGGCCAAGAAATATGTTTACATTATTAGAAAGTTAACAAAGGAAATTTGGAATGATTTACATAGTGCAGATGAATACCATTTGATGTTGGATATAATATATTCTATAATTTCCTCAGAATTAATCTTCCTATAAATATCAGGTACATTTCTTTATAACTTGTCATGACTATAACTATATTCAAAATAGACCTTCCCTTTGAGGCCACAAGTGTTGCACTGTAAGTGAAGCCCTCTTAGATACTTGGCCTTTTTCTACCTTATTCCCACAATGATTGCATTTTACCCATAATGCTATTCTTCAAGTGGTGAAGAGGCAAGGTTCTAATATAATCATTTTCTTCTTTAAAGAACCAAGATTACTCATGATACACAGAGCTTTTCTCTACAGATGACTTTCTTTAGTAATAGCAAAAACCAAGTTGCAGCTCCTTAAGATTCTAAGAGGAGAAATGGTTCATTTTCTCCTTTAAGAAGTAGTTTTAAGAAGCAGCATTAGGAAACTAAGTCTTCTTTCAGAGGGCAGAAGTGGCCCCAAGGAACTCTTTGTACTTTTGATTAACCAAAACTCAACTGTATGCTAAACCAAACTTGATGTCATCCCATTTCACTGGGGGCCGGGGAAACAAAGTAAATAGTGTTTTACTTTATCCTTGGAAGAAGCCTGAATATAGTTCTTTGTTGAGAATTTCCCCAGTCCAATTTTCACTCCTACAAAGGAAATAAATTCCTTACAATCAAAGGTAAGGCAAAGGATAATTGCATCCAGAACAACCCATCAGTAGGCTAACTCCAAACCAGCCTATAGACAGCTTGTTAGCTACGACCCAGGCCAGAGAGGGAAACAGACAATAGACCGTTTCAGAGGTCAGTTAAGGAGACGACTTCCCACTTGGGACTGCTGCCAGGGACGTAGAATCCAGTGTCTGACATCTGGGGTTGCAGCTGTGAAGTCTGCCCCTTGTGTGGCCACAGGTGTTGACTATAACTCAGAAATATAGGCGGAGGAACAGGATAATGTCGGTTTCAGTGTGCATATGTGTATTTATGTGTGTGGTTTTTCTTTTCTGTTGTTCAAAAATGTACAGAATTTATTGTTTCAGAATTAATGTATTTCTTCATAATGGCAAGGAACATTTGGAAGGCTAACAAAAAAGGAGCTCTTGTTCATGAACAAGGGCAAAACAAAGCCAAGTTTTTACACCTACAGGGTACACTGCACACCAACATGCTGTGTGGCATTGTTAGCTCACTCATTTGAATAGGCCTTCTCAGGACCAAAAAGAAATAAATTGATGCTGAACAGCAAACAGGCAGTTGGTTTCAGATAAAACCTAAATACTCATTCTCTGTACATCTCTCTGACCTTATTCTTGTTTTGGATCTTTACGAGAACTTGTTTTTATCAGAATGTATTTCTGAGCATGGGACAGACTATCCAGTTTTCTATCTCACACTATACCAGCCAGACCATCAGCTAACACAGCAGAAAGCAGAAACACTCAGCTTTTCTCTTCCTCTTGCAAGCAACTTAGCTCCTGTTTATGAGGCAGATCTAGAAGTTCCTACTTCACATACATACTGGAGGTCCCTGACCCTAAAGATATGGGCAGCAGTAGAAATATGAATAAGAGGACGGAATGATATGGGTAAGATCGATAAAGAGCCAAAAGTAAATTGCATTTTTAAAATATGTTTATACGTCCATAATTAAATATAGACTCCTTCCTTGTTGTGCCCACTTCACAGCCTGAATTTAGATTTCCTTTTTTTTTTATCGAATCTCTAAGGAAAAATGCTTGAATCCTTAGGCCAATGTTCCTCCACCTTGTAAAGCCCATTTGCCCGCCATGTTTTTTTCACTAGATGCTCTCTCTATTCCTCCAGCCAAGAAGTCTGTTGACAGGTTTTCCTTTGTATCTTCGGTTACAAAGACAAAAGGTAAACTGAATATGCATTTTCAAAGTATAGCTATCACCCATTTCCCTGAAGGATCTATGCTCTTATTAATGTTCTACCCGACTTGTACTTAGCACAGAACAAATCCTCCACCAAGATTTGTTGAATGAATGAGTGAACAGATGAAATAAATCATTAAGTTATCTATAAATGAGACTTTCCAAAAGCAAAGGAATAGAATTTCAAGATTTTTAATAGTTTTTCAGGCCCTAGTAAGTTCCCCCAATGGTCATGCACTGTTTACACAGCTGAAAATAATGCTTAGTTTACCAAGCCTCTACAAATTGTGCCTTTGGTCTGTTTTGGGTATTCTCCATGTTTTTCAGGTTGTGTTTTCCTCTGTCCATAATGACTATGTAGGTCCTCATGATGAGTAAGAATGGATTCTAGACAATACAGTGTATTTTGGTCCTGTGGACGAACTCATTTAAAGCTCTATCTAGCTGCCAAGTGTCCCTTTTGTGTTCTTCATTATACTTGCATATATTCCTGGGCCAGAATTTATTAATCCTATCCAACCTGTCCTTGAAAAGCTGTTTTCCTTTTTCTATGTTTTCCTTCAAGCACATGTGGGTATTTGAAATGACCTTGTTTTAGAAAAAAACACTTTTCTCCCTAGGAACAGTAGTGCATGATTCTTTTAGTACCCTTTTATATCCTTACATTTCCTACTCTGCAGTTCTCTTCCCTGTCATATACATGTGTAGCTATTTCCCCACCAATTCCAGCTATAAACTTCCCCTTCTCTTTAGAGTCAAGCTTCCTTTTATTTCTTTTTTTTTTTTTTAATCCTCACCCAAGGATATATTTCCCATTAATTATCTTTATATTGGGTGGAAGGAAAAGAGGGAGAAGGAGAGAGAGGGAGAGGAGAAAGAGGGAAGTAGGGGAAAGAGAAAAAGAGAGAGAGACATGGATGTGAAAGAGACACATTGACTGGGGATCAAACCTGCAACCCAGGTATATGCTCTTGTGCTCAGGAATCAAACCTGAGGCCCTTCGGTGCATGTAGTGACACTAACCACTGGTCAACACTGGCCAGGGCTACAATCAAGCTTCCGGAGAGACTGGTCTATATCTGTGTCTCCATTTCCTTATTTTTCTATCCACTTCTCCACCTACTGTCATCGGACTTCCCATCCTTGGTTAGAACCTCCACTGAACGGGTTCATGCAGGAGCCGCCTCAGCCTAACTCCACTGCTAAGATTGTTTTCACCCCTGACTGCTGTGACTGACTGCCTTTCTCAGCTTCTTCCCATCCCAGATTGTTGGGGACTTCTTTTCCTTATTCCATTCCTAAAATGTTGGTGTGACCCGAATTCCATCTTTGGCTCTCCTCCCCTTTCTGCTTTCTCCCAGTACAATCCTATTGATATTTATTCCTGTCTGCCACTGCTGACATCCCACATCGACCTTTCCCCCCAGAACTCACTCAAGTTCCATGTCTATCACTAGCTCTGAGACATCTCACTTGACTCTCCTGTTAGTTTCTATCACAAACTGGGGTATAGCTGCTGTTCTTATTTGCTCTACACTTTCTCTCTCTCTCTCTCTCTCTCTCTCTCTCTCTCTCTCTCTCTCTCTCTCTCTCTCTCTCTCTCTCTCTCTCTCTCTCTCTCTCTCACACACACACACACACACCCGCCCCGTTGCTCTGCTTTTCTTAAGGGAGTTCCTCTAACCCTGATGGGAAATAGTGAATTATTGTTACCATTCCTGAATCCCAAGGGACAGACACATACCCTGACCTGGTTCAATCAGCATCCATCGACCTGAGCCCAGAGGTAAGGGGAAGGCAGCACCTCCTTGGCTGGCGTACTGCTGACAGCCATCCTTCCCTCATGTCTCAAGTCCTGGCCATATCATTTGCAGCCCTGGATGACCCAAGCAGGAAATCCAGGAGTCTAGCCATTCTTCCTTCATACTCACTTCCATATTCAATGGATGATAAACTTTGATTAACTGTGTATCTTTCAAGGCTTGTCTCTTAAATGTGTGCTTCTGTGTCCATACCTATTGCCCTTACTTCAGTCCAGGTCTTTCTCATTTCTCCTAACGGATGTCCCTGCATCCAGTTTTCCCATCCATTCTCTATGCTAAAGCCAGAAGGAACTTGTTAGAAAAATAGATTAAAATCTTCAAAAACTTTCTAGTATCTTCTGGAGAATCAAAGCACCTTCAGGCCCATGTGCTTCTCTAGCCTTACCTGGTGACATTCCTACTCATGTCCTGTGTTCTTGCCCTGCTGTTCAGTGCCCTACTGAACATGCCGTGCCTTCTCTCACCGTTCTTACAGTCTGTTCTCTTTTGCCTGGAAAGCCCTGATCTTCCCTTCTTTCCCTTTTTACTGTTTGTTTGATTTCTCTGGTCACAGAACGCTTTTCTACTTTAGGAAATATTGTGAATATGAAATTTAGGATCACAGTATGAAGAGTTTCTTTTAATCTTCTCCAGTGTCAAACCAGTCCTCAGTGCTCTGCAGATGGGAAACCACTAAAAGCAGATAGAGATTTTGCATGAACATTTACAACAAGAGCATCTAAATGCCTCTTTTAAGTGCAAAGCAACACCACATTACACTTATGCAGCAACAATGCATTCAGACTGTTCTTATTCATCATTAGTAGTCAACTTGCATAAAACATCAGAAAAAAAGGCAAAATGAAGCTCACAAAATCGGCTACACAATAAACCTATCCTTGCAAAACACTGTGATGGAAGAGACTTTTTTTTTTTTTTAAGTAGTATGTAAACTACAGAAGCTGCGTTCATTCCAGCCACCTCCAGTGACCCAATCTGTGGCTAAATTCTTTTACAAGGTCCTTATTCCCCCGAGGCTGGACTGGTTGTCCTTCCATGTTCCTCCAGCATCTTGTGTGCCCCTCTTTCAGGGCTCTTGACCCACAGCATTGTAACTACTTGTCTACTTTGGAACTCTGTGAATGGATCCCTAAATTCCCATGCTTAGCATGATACCACATAGTGTGGGCTCAGTAAAAGTGTGTTGAAAGGGCAAATAATTGAATCACCACTGATTCAAGGAAATGTATAAGGTTCTTGTCCCATCTACATTAGAATTTGCCCTTGAGTCTGTGTTGGAAGCCGTTAAAACAACCTTACATTACCTAAATGACCCCAAACTTATCTTGTATCCTAAATAATTTAGCTTCTTAAATTTTTTAAAAGTAGAAATGTACCTTTTGTTTGGTAAAGCTGTATCAGTACTAATACAATAGACATATTTTGTATTTATTATAACTTTTTAGACTAGGGGTGTCGAACTCAATCAGAGAAGGGGCCAAAATCTAAAATCCAGCCTAAATCGCGGGCCGAATGGTTTACTGAACAGTCATAAACTGTCATTGTGATGGAAACGCAGCGGAGTGCAGTGATGACAGCGTGGTGCGGGCCACATTGCAAGGCCTGGCGGGACGGATTTGGCCTGCGGGCCTTGTGTTTGACACATGTGTTTTAGACAGTGCTGAATATGTCTTTAGATTAAGTTTGGGGATATAGACTATGAATCTATCTATTGTGACTTAAGATTTTTTGGTTTTCCTTAATGTACACATAGAGGGGATTTTCTTCCGCCTTCTAGTAAATTGACATTGTTTAATGCTAATTAAATTACACTGCTTTTTTTTAAAAATCATGGATTGTATGGATTTAAATATGTACCATACAAACTGAATGCCTGATGTTTTAATGAGGTTATGACATGTTGTTTTTGTGTAACCTAATCTTACTGAAGGACTTAGAGATATTAATCCTTTTGATAGCAGTCTATATTTTTGAAGGATCATTTTACTTTTGAGGGAAAACAGGTAATAAACTATCATGTTGATTTTTTTCATGCAATCAAAGCTGGTTTTAAAATATTCTTTAACTGATCCATTCATTTGGTAACCAGTTTACTGCATGAATTCAACTTTTTAATTTTTCTAATAGATTATGATTTTATACTAAATTAGTCAATCAAATTTGTAACCACTATGGTCACCACACTAATTATTGCAACCTCTGAAGTTCCTCATTTTTATGGGTACTCTCTTCCCCCTAGGTGCAAAGATATACAATATTTTCAACAACAGGGGAAACAATAGTAGCCAATCTCTTAAAACATTCATTTAGTCTATAAAAAAGTAAATGAAAAAAAAAAATCCCTGTTTTATTGGCTAACACAATTCTGTCTTTCTCTTGTCTGAATAACAATTTGGAAACACTATATAACATCAAGAAGTAATAAAATCTTCATTAGACAAGCTTTTTAGCAAAAATAGTCTCCAGAACTAAACTTGAAAGGAAGTTCATAAGCTTTTTTATCACTCTATTCTTGATTAAAACATTGTGTTAAATGGGTACTGAGGGTGAATAGTCCCTTCCCCCCCTAACTGAAAGACTATCTGCTGCCACTATCTCTACTTATCTGAGGTGCACCACCCCAGTATTTTTAAGTGACTATAAGATTCTACACTTGGCATTGTACACCGATCAGAGAGTGACTAGGAATCAAACCCTCATTAAGCAAAGCAGTTGTCTCCTTGGTGTAGGTTGTTTCCACTCTGGCTTTTCCAGTGTTCCTGGAGATACACTGGAGGCACCATTTCTCTGCATGTCAATTTTGCAAGAAGCCTCATTTCCCAGTGCAACCTATCACACTCCCCAGGTGGGAGACCCCTGGGCTTCCTGCTCTGGTTGTGCTGGAGGACAAAAGATGCTGTGTCCTTCAACCTGGGCCTGCTTCCTTAGAAATGTACCCAGTTGTCAGTCATAAATGAGTGAACAGCCACACTCACCTGAAGGATCTTTGATGACAGTGTAAGATTGCTGTCCAGAGGTTTAGTACTCTTTCCTCCTCCTTACTTCTTCCTTGCTCCCTGTTTAGGGGTGTTTTCAGCATACACCTCTTCCAGACACCAGGTCCTCTCCCAAATATGTATCTCCCACCAGTTAAAAAAGTTGGCCTGCTGTTCTCCTCTACTATGGACAGACCTTTTACCTCTCTGGACGATACCTGCTTCTCGGAGGTAGAACTTTTGTGTTTCTCTCCCTGAGAGTACAGCACTTTCCCTGGTACTAACCATAGCAGCCACTACACGGGGCTTTTGTTTGTACTTTTGTGAATGAAACATTAGGTGCAAAGAGTGAAAGTCAACACTATTTACAACTCTACAATTCCATGTTCAAGGTGGGAAGAAGAAATGGAAGGGATGACATCAGCCTAACCATTTTCTTGTATCGGCAAAAAAAAAACAAGAGCTTTCCTGTTTAATTAAAATTCACATAATAAACCTACCTTCCACATTCTAAACACTAAAGAAAGTCACATATAGAGCTAGGGCTAAAGAAAAACATATAGCTAGGTACAGTGAAATGCCTCACTAACACTTAATCCAAACTCATTATTTCTCTGAGCTTAAGTAGATCCCAGCTTAAATACAGAGCCTTCCAGGCCTGCCTATCTGAAGTATCTGAGGATGTTTCCAGTGACAATGACTTTTGTCTGCTGGTTCTCAATTTAAAAGGGGGGAAGGAGCTTATTTGCTGAGAATAAAGACCCATTTACTTTCCTAAATTGCACTTTCTCATCTAACCTAAAACACACAGAGAAGTTAAAAAAAAAAAAAAAAAGTGATACCATTGTATCTAATCAACAAGGATTTCACTACCACTTCTCAGATCCCCACATCTTCCCTGGATGTACTCTGGCTTCAGTTGGCCTTTTTTTTTTTTTTTTTTTTTTAAAGTCCTCACTTGAAGATATGTTTTTATTGATTTTAGAGAGAGGGAGAGAGAAACATGTATGTCAGAGGGAAATATCAATTGGTTGCCTCCTGGATGCACCCTGACTGGGGATCAAACCTGCAACCTAGTTACGTGCCCTGAGGGGCAATCAAACCCCAATGTTTTTGATGTACAGGATGATGCTCCCACCAACGGAGCCACCAGGCCAGAGCCAGTCTGCCTTATTTTTAGAATAAATCTCCTTCCTCTGAACCTGTTTTAAGGAAAAACTCATTCATACACAGCATTAATAGTACTAAAGTTGAAATATGAGATATTTTCACCCTTTACTTTCATGTTGATAGTGCATTTTATTGACCAAAGGTATTTCATAACTTATGGAACTTATCTTAAATACGGCTCTTAGTAAGGATTTGAAAAACCCATCCAGCAAGCCCCTCCTAACGAAATGATAGAAAAATTCCCAAACGCTTCCTGCTTGGATAGTCAGCTAAAATTTCAGGGTGAGGAAGTGACGCCAAACGTTTGGCAGCTTGCGATGTGCTCCTGTCCAGGGGCTGCCCATGCGCAGAGCTGGCCGAGGGACGTGGACAGGCCTCAGAAGCTCCTCCAGCCCCTCGGAATGCCAGGCCTGGGTGGGATGGGGGAGCAGGAAGAGGGGGAAGCGGAAACGGTGGCTGATTTCATGCTCCTCTGGCTTGCCTCCTGGACCCAGGCATAGCCCAGAGATGCCCTGGCAGCAGTGGGAGCAGCTGGATAGGTTAAGAAAGGCCTTTTGTCCCTGCCATTCACGAGCAGGCCCGTTTTGGGTGACAGATGTAACATAGATGAGCACGACTTCAGGCAAGTCCAGAACGATCTTATCCTTCAGTAGCAAGCTTTGGGTTTTGTTTGGCTTTTTTTTTTTTTTTTTTTTTTTTTTAGACAGAATTTTTTATTCCATGGATGTTTTGAAGACAGTTTCAGCCTCTTCTCCCAATAAAAGACTTAATTTTCATTTTAATACATATCACTAAACATGTATTTAGTTTATCTTTAAAGAAATATCATTATTAAGAATGTCTACAAGGAAATCACAGAGAATAAACTCTCAAAATCCCATTTTATGTGCTTTTAGAAATAACCATGTACTCCCCCCCCCCCCCCCAATCATTCTGGGAAAAATAATTGTGGCCAAGGATGATGTGGAAAAACTGCAGCATTAAAAATAATGTGATAAGTAACCCAAAAGGGAAATTAATTTTCACTTGGAAGGTGTTCACTCTCACAAACACTGAAATAATGAGTAAACTGGCTCTCCTGAGACCATGCCAACTGTCCCCTGCTGCTCCGGGTGTCAAGAGCCTCTCTTACGGCCCTAACTTCTGACTTGGAATCAGGAGACTTAAATAGGAGGACATCTCTTCACACAATCAGAAACAACCTATTGTACTATTAGACACCAGCTTCTCTCCCACTAAGTCACTCAGAATTGACCAATTTCCTTAATTAAGTGAAACTGTTATTACCACTGAAAAATAAAAAAAAATAATACAAGACAACTTAGAGTGCAAAGGCTGTTTAAGTTGATAGTATCTCATTTTACAGCCTTCTAGGAGTAGGTAAAGTGATGGGGGACCCATTCACACCCAGACACAGAGACCACCAGCTCCAGAGGCAACAGCTTTGTGGGAAATTTCAAGGCAATGAAAGATAACCAGTGGTTTCACTCAAACTTTATAGCAGATTTGAAAGTATGTGTAATATAAATAATTTAAATTCATGTCCTGTGACATTCCATGTTAATATAGAAAAGATAGAAGTTGAAAAGAAACTAAGGTTTGGAGCAATCCAATGAACGGATAACCATGAACTGAAAAGTTACAAGTTGACTCTGAGAATGCCAGTTACAGACCCGGCTGGATGAAACCACCTCCGTCCTTTCATGTCCCCTTCTCTCTGGACTGAGTGTCTCATTCTGTTTTAGAGGTGATACAGGCTCTGCCACTCCAAGCTCCACACCTTAATCCTCACCCATAAAATTCATACATATCTTCATCTGTTAGTGTTTTTCAAGAGTAGTCACAGATGTGGCCCAGGCTGCGAACAATTGTAGCAGAACAGATTTTTAAAAAGTTAGCAATCCCCTCAAATAAACTATCTGACAAATAGAGCTATATGCCTCAGGTTTTGGAGCATTGGAGGTTAGGGGAATGGAGGTAGAGCATCTAAACCCGAATAGGAGAGAAAGCCAGGGAGAAAAAACAACTTGTAAGTACATCATCTTCCCTTGGTTTGCTAACATTGAAATAAAAATTAAAGACACTAAAATGCCCCCGAGGAAAGAAAATCTAAAGAAACTTTTAAAAAGGGGTTTATGATGATTTATATGGCCATAACATCTAAAAGAACTTTGAGAAAAATCTCTCTCCACCCTGACATTCAAAATATCTAAAAACAAGAGTTAGGACATTAACCCAATTATTTTAACTTTAAAAATACTTCTTCTGAACAAAAGTAATGCAATAGAATATCAGACTGGATGTACGAAATGCTAAAGTTGCTTCTAGCAGTTATTCATAACTTCCTTTGAATGCTCGTGTATCAGCAGGTGTACTTGTAATCCTCTCCTCCCAGGTTCTCTGAGAGCTGGCTTCCCTAACACACAATGACTCCTCTACTATAGTTTTTTCCCTTGCTCTCCCTGAACTATGGTATTAATTTTACACTAGCTAGTGACTGTTTATGTTGACAGATTTTCTGTAGACTACTGAAGAGCTCTGCCCACAAGGAATCCCACATTTTCTCTTTATTAGTGTATTCTTGTAATTTATCATTTTAACCTATGAGTTTACTCAATGAAGAGATTATTTTAAAACCTACTTGAGATATAGTTTAACATAGCTAATCCGGGTCATTATAATTTTTTTTTTTTTTTACCAAAAATTACTTGCTTTTGTGGATAAATGAAAACTAATGTCCTATGTGTATAATTATTTTGATTTTAAAGGATATACTTATTAGATAAAGACAAGCTTAGGATTCTGTAGTTTCCTTTAATGATCACAAGCTATCTTACTTATAGTCATGCCTGCCTATATAATCAATTGTATTTATAATAGTTTTATATAGACTTGGATTTATTTCTGTATATATGTGATTATATATGACTATATACAGTATATATCTAGACTTGGGTACAAATAGACATAAAATAAAACTAAAGAATATAAACAATTACAGGTAGAATTTAATGTCTTAAAATCATACCTAAAAATAGACTTTTAGATTTCAAAAATCAAAATATCTACTATTATAAAAAATAGATTTCAGTAGATTGAAAAGACTACTGAATTGGATATAAAACATGGTTTCTAGTCAACTGTTTATCACAAATTGGGTGACTTAACCTTTTGAGGCCACAGTTTTCTTATTTGTAAACTTAAAATACACACACAGACACAAAAAGATAAATACTTTATCCTTTAAATGGTAATAGGATACCTTGTGCTGGGAAAACTGAGGCAGAATTTTCAGCATGTACAATATGTTTCATTCATTGACCTTTACAGATTAAGAAAAGGACTTCCACTTCCAGTAGCAATGCCCGACAAGGCATTATACTGGAAACCATTTGGATTCTACATAAAACATTTGGGTTTGGTGTTGGATTCCCTAAAACTGGGCAAAATAATCTCTAAGCCCTTTCCTCCTCTCTCTCACCCCCCAAAATAAAAAGGAACAAGCTGAGTCAACACTGGAGCTTGGAGCAACAAACAGATAACTATGTTAAGCAAGAAACAAAGGAGAGAAACTATATTATACTAAGAAACAATACCAGTAGGAAACTGAAGCTAGGTTAACAGCAAGGGGAATTGAACTTGAGATTCTGTATTAAATCAGATTCGTAATCTCCCCCGCTCCTCTCAGAACAAATCAAATATCTATAAGAAAGAATCCTACGACATATTCCATCAGAATCCTACAATTATCATTAGGATTAAAGATATCAAGCACATGAGGAGGTAAGCCATCTATATTACAACTGTCAGAAATACAATAGAATAGCTGCTTATGAAGTACTTAAAGAAACAAAGTATGGAATCAGAAGAATGAGCAAGCAAGAGAGAACTACCAGGGATAATCAGGCAGTTCTGAAAAATAACTAAGTGGAATATCTATACGTAAAATACATAAATGTTGAAAGAAAAGGACAAAATATGTTAAGATGCACATTAGCCACATGTGAAAATAGATTTAGTGACTATAGAAATGGATAAATTAACTAAAATATAATTCAGAAATAAAACACCTGGAAAATATAAGAATAACACAAAACATTGAGGATAAAATGAGAAGGTCTAATAATGTTAAATGAGAGCCATAGAAGGAGAGAATCAAACTAGTGATAACAGCTGAGAAATTTCCAGAAATGCTGAAAGCTATTAAACCACAATTTCAGGAAGCGTGCATGCACACAAAAATCAATGCCTAGATATCACCTAGTAGTGATCTGCAGAGCAAAAAAGACGAAAATGTTTAAGACACTTAGAGGAAAGACATCCCAAAGTAATTATCATTTTATGGATAGCGGACTGCTCAGGAATCACTGATACCACTGCATCTACCTACACCCTCTTCCCCTGTTCTATTTCCCTTTCTGAGGCAGGAGCACTCCAGTATGTTTACCCTTCCTTTCAACATTCCAAATACTTTTATGATGTATGTATATATCCATAAATAATATAGTATTACTTCATGCTTACTTTTAGTTATGTAAAAGAAATATCATAATATATCCAGAAATCCCTTTTTATCCAGGGTTTCTCTTTCTGAGGTTTATTACCCAGAGCCAACTGCAGTCTGAAATAATATCACTAAATGGAAAATTCCAGAATTCTACACTCATAAAATTTTAAATTGTGTGCTGTTCTGAGTAGTGTGATCAAATCTTGCCCTATCCTGCTCTGTCCTATCAAGACATGAATCATCCCTTTGTTCAGCATATTCACTTTGTATGCCATTACTCGTTGAGTGACCATTTCCGTTAGTAGTTTAATTAGCAGAAACTTATGGGTACTTAGTTCATTTCCAGACTTTTTATTTGTGTGTGTGTGTGTGTGTGCGTGCGTGTGTGTGTGTGTGTGTGTGTGTGTGTGTGTGTATGTAGGTGTTAGAAGAAGAGAGCACTTTCACTAACTTTATTACTGTCTTTTGTTATAATTGTCCTATTTTATTATGTGTTGTTATTCTTCCACTGTGCCTAATTTATAAATTAAACTTTATTATAGGAAAAAACATAGTATACAGGGTGAGGCAAAAGTAGGTTTACAGTTGTGAGTATGTGAAAGTTTATTCTTGTATTATTACTTGTTAATTATTGTATTATTTTTCATATGAACAACCATAACCTTTGGTTGTTGCCCCACCCTATATATAGGGCTCATTATTTTTAATGGTTTCAGACTTTACTGGAGATCTTGGAATACATCCCTCCCAAAAATAAGGGGGTGGGACTTTTTTCATTCAACTTAAGATTTTTAAGTATTCAACCCCATTGTTTTGTGTTATTACAGAGCACTCATTTTAATATTATTTATATATAATTTACATATTATAATATAAAGCATATATATATATATATATATATATATATATAGTTCAACAGCTTTCAGTATATTTATAGAGTTGTGCTATCATCACTATCTTCTAATTTTATTCTCCCTCAAAAAGAAACCTTATAGCCATTAGCAGTCATTGTAAAAAATAAGAAATAAAAAGGGAAGAAGGAACACATGCACAAAGAATAAAAATGGCTACAAACAAGAACCTATTAATAATAACCTTAAATATTAATGGATTAATTGCTCCAATCTAAGACACATAGAGGCTGAATTGATAAGAAGACATGACGCATATACCAGTATATGCTGTCTACAAGAGACCCACCTCAGAACAAGGAACTCACATAGACTGAAAGTGAAAGTATGAAAAAATACCTTTCAGGCAAATAGAAATGAAAAAAAAAGGCTGGGGTAGCAATTCTTATATCTGACAAAATATGTAGATCTCAAAGTGAAGGCCATAATAAGAGAAAAGAAAGGCCACTTTATAATACTAAAAGGATCACTACAACATGAAGATATAACTCTGGTAAACATATGCACACAGTGCAGGAGCACCCAAATACCTTAAAAAAAAAAACTTCTGGAAGATATCAAGGGAGAGATTACAGCAATACAATCATAGTAGGGAACTTTAATACCCATTGACATCACAGGATAAATCCTTTAGACAAAAACAAAAAAAATCAACAAAGAAACAGCAATCCTAAATGACTCACTAAATCAGATGGACTTAAGTGACCATCTTCAAAACATTTCACCCCCAAGCTACAGAATATATGTTCTTCTCAAATGCGCTTGGGACATTTTCAAAGATAAATCACATATTGGGACACAGGCAAAGTCTCTCCAAATTCAAGAAGAACAAGCATCTTCTCAGAACACAATGGCATAATATTAGAAATATACTACAATAAAGTAATTAAAAAAATTCAAACACTTAGAGGCTATATAGCATGCTATGAAACAATGAATGGGTTACCAAAGAGATCAAAGAAGAAATTAAAAACATCCTGGAAACAAATGACAATGAAAACACAACAATCCAAAAATCTTTGGGACACAGTGAAAGCAGTCATGAGAGGGAAGGCCATAACATTATAGGCCTATCTCAAAAAAGAAGAAAAAACTGTTTATAAATTATCTAACTCTATAACTTAAAGAATTAGAAAGAGCAACAAAAAAAAGCCCAGAATGAGCAGAAGGAAGGAAGGAGATAATAAAGATCAGAGCAGAAATAAATGACAGAGACAGACAAAAACAAAAACAAAAACAAAACCAAGAGCTGATTCTTTGAAAGGATAAACAAGATTGATGAATCTCTATCCAGGCTCACCAAGAAGCAAAGTGAGTTGACCCAAATAAACAAAATCAGAAATGAAAGAGGTGAAATAACAATAAACCCCACAGAAATATAAAGAATTTAAAAAAAAAAACAAAAAACAAAAAAAAAACAAAAACAAAAAAAACACCATGAACAACTCTATTTCACAAACTGATCAACTTAGAAGAAATGGACATATTCCTTGATAAATATGACCTTCCAAAACTCAATCAGGAATAATAAAAAAATCTGAGTAGGCCAATAACTTGTGGAGAAAATTGAAGCAGCAATAAAAAAACTTACAGCAAACAAAAGCCCTGGGTCAGATGGCTTCACAGAAGAGTTTTACCAAACATTCAAAGAACTAAAACCTATCCTCTTCACATAAAAGGATCATTTACCTGAAATTCATTCAATTTCATGTGTGGGTCCCTTCTATTAAATTAAAATAAATTGCATACAGAAAAGTCTGCTTATCTAATGTAACCATTTGTAAGTTAACAAAAAGCATTTGTTTAAACAAGAAATCTGAAGAAATATACATATTTAATTTTTATTTTCATTGTGTACAGACATAAATTTTACCATTTTAACCATTTTTGGTGTACAGTTCTGTGACATTAATATATGCGCATTGTTGTGCAACTATCACCACTTTCCATCTCCAGAATTTTTTCATCTTCCCCAGCTGTGTATTTTAACATAAACCATATAAAGAATATTTGCCAATCTTTTGATTTGGGGCCAAGAATTTTTCTTTGAGAGGAGTCCTCTGATTGGAATTCCTCCTGGCCATCTTTTTTGCATGAATTACACCAATAATGAACTCTCTAGGATTTCCGGTTTCAATTTCTTTAAAATGAAACAAGAACTGAAAAACATTTGGGAAAGAATCTCAATGCAGAATCCTCCTAGATCCCCTGCCCCCACCACCAGGTATTTTACCCCTAATTTGAAAACACATCTTGAGTTACCTACCAGTTTCCTAGCACACTCAATTTATTCTTTACAGAAGCAATTCATTCTTTTGCATTTGTAATTTATCAATTTGCATAAAATTTAATTAAGTTATATGATTTAAAGGTTTAGGTTTAAACATGGTTGATTTATGGTAAGGATCCAGCTGAACTGAAGCAAACAAAAGTACAGGCCTGTGTAGAGAGTTGTTAAGTGAAATAATGTCACTTATGAAATAATCTGGCAAGCTGGATGTTATATTAAATTTTAAGAAGTATATATGCCTGTGATGGTGAATTTGTGTCAACTTGACGAGGCCCAGGGGTACCCATACTTTTGGTCAAACACTATTCAGGGAGTGTCTGTGTGTTTTTGGATGAAATTTACATTTAAAAAAATGAGTGGGTAGATAAAATAAAGTAGATTGTCTGCTCTAATGTGGGTGGGCCTCATCCAATCAATCTAAGACGTGAATAAAACAAAAAGGCTAAATAAGGAGGACTCCTCTAGCCTAACTGCTTTGAGCTAGACCACCCCCCCCTCCCCCCCAGACTTTGGACCTGAAGTATCAGTTATTCTTGAGTATCCAGAGTGGAAATCTCCATCAGCTCCCCTGGGTCTCTAACTTGCTGACTGCAGGCCTTGGTACTTCTTAGCCTCCAAAATCATGTGAGCCAAGTCCTTATAAATAAACCTCCTTTTATATAATATAATAAAAATGTGTTCATCCTATTGGTTCTGCTCTTCTGGAGAATCCTGATACTACAAATAAAAGTGTTTAGTGCTCACTCTCTTTATCCTCTTATTTCTCATTTTTTATCTTCTCTTCATTCTGTCTCTACTATCTCTCCTGATGACCAACTTCTCCCTTCGACTTTAACTGTTCTGTGGTATTCATAAATTCTCAAGGGTACCATATCTTCCCTTTTTCACTCTAACACTGTGCACTCTTTGCAGACGGGGAGAGGCTCCTCTTCACTTCCCTGTCCCCATCGCCTAGCACAGGCCCATCCATCAATTGTGGAGAAAGTTGCTGTATGAATAACTCTGAGACTGGAGGTGGTGGTGATGTCTATGGACTTAGTCATTGCTGTAAATGGAATCTGCAGTTTTCTAGTTCATCCTACTCACCCAAGTTCTCTCTTTTCCCCCATCATTTTTCTCTCTCAGCCCTATATCTTCTTGTAAAATGTAGCTAGAGGATCATTGCCTTTATTCTGTAAACTCTAGGGCTCATTCTGTTCTTTGAGTGAGGTCAGGTCTTCCCTTTAACTGTGTTTCTAGAAAGTAATGCTCTACACCACATGTGTCAAACACAAGGCCCGCGGGCCAAATCCGTCCCGCCAGGCCTTGCAATGTGGCCTGCACCGTGCTGTCATCACTGCACTCCGCTGCGTTTCCATCACAATGACAGTTTATGACTGTTCAGTAAACCATTCGGCCCGCGATTTAGGCTGGATTTTAGATTTTGGCCCCTTCTCTGATTGAGTTCGACACCCCTACTCTACACTAAGCCCTCACTTAACATTACCAATAGGTTCTGCAACTTTAAGCAAAACAACATATAAGGAAACCAATTTTACCATATACTAACTGATACAAACAAGAGTTAAGTTCCCATGGCATCTCATCAATGTTATATTGAAACAAGGTTGGATGAATGACATTTATCCGAGGACAAGCTATTATAGTTCTTCAACTTTATTGGACATCAGAATGACGTAAAGGGTTTCTTAAAACATGAACTGCTGGGTCCCATCCCCAGGGCTTCTATTCGGCTGGTCTGCGTAGGGCTGGAGGATCTGCATCTCTAATAAACTTGCATGTGATGCTGCACTGATGCGACTGGTCCAGAGACTTCACTTTAGAGAATCACTAATCTGTACCCCCAAGAAGTACCAGCCCATTAGTTCTCTAATTCCCTCCACTAAGTACAAAAAGGAAGAGATGTGTTCATTGTCTGGGACTCAACCATGAAATAAAAATAACAGGAAGAAAATGCATGTTTTGTTTTAAACCAAAAGTACAAAGGATTTTTTCTTATAATCGTTCTTTAATTCAAATCACCCCATAGTCCATAAATAAAGTTAGGCTAAAAGAAAAAAGACTATTGATATTTCTATCAGAGTACATAAAAAGTTAATTATGGTGTGCACTTCTTAAAGATCTCTTTGCCGTGTGAGCTATCCCCAGAAATACTTGCCATAGAACTGAAATAGAAATGATTGTATGAGTAAATTAGCACCCACACTCCTTGCATGCATCATTTCATAGCACAAGCCTTTTCTCTTTTCAGGGAATAATGGTTTTACATTTTACTTTGTGATGGCACTCTAATTGCTAAGTATAATAGGGACATTATGCTACAAAGTTAAAGGATTCCAAGTGAAAAGGTAAGTCAAATATAGTCATTTCATCCAGTTAAGTATTCTTTAAAGTGTGCTCCTCTTTTCCCCCCAACTATCTCCCAATTCTGAACTCTTGATGGAATGATCAAGATAGAATATAATGGCAGGGGAAAAAAACCCCAAAACACAAAAACCTAAAAAGGATCCTAGGATTCATCTATTCCAGGCATCTGCAACTATGACCAACTCTGGCCTCACATCTATTTCTATAAATAACATTTTAGTGGAAAACAAGCATACCTGATGAAAGTATTTGTAGGGCTGCTTTCACACCACAGTAACAGTTAAGTGGCTGCAATACAGACAAAGAGGTCCAAGGCCAAAATATTTACTATCTCATCCTTTACCAAAAACGTTTGTTGAGCCATGCTCTAGGAGTTCAGCCTGATCACTCAGGAGGTGAGAAAAGGTATCCCATAGAGAGAACCAAGTACAAGTAGCTCAAGGTTATAACTCAGACAAAGGACTATAGAACGCCAGGCATTGTGCTCAGCAGCTCCCGTAAGAACTTTGGTTCCCTGAGAGTCAAAGCCATCCTTCATGTATTAGTAGAAAGCGGACGCTGCAGCAAGTTTGCATCTCATTACAATTTTCAAAGAGTCCTCCATATGACAAATCCAAAAAGAACAGTGTGACAGAAGCGTGCTTTGATGCTAGTCCAAAATGAATAAATGGCATCTTTTTTTTTTCACACTTGTACAAAACACATGAGCAGCCTAACATTTAGGCCCAGTTTTTAATAATGGAAAAGACCTTTTTCATTAATGAGAGAATTGTAAGAATCATCTTGTTTTTTAAATTTTTTACCTATAATCTGTCATGTAATATTCTCCCCATTGTCCAGAGATTGGTGTGAATTCTTATTTTCTCAAGTTATTGGATTCACCAAATTGATAAAAGCATATAGGTGTGTGTGTGTGTGTGTGTGTGTGTGTGTGTGTGTTGTGTGTGTGTGTGTGTGTGTGGTTGCATAGTATTTTATGTACTTGATACATGTGTCTAAAATAAAATGATATGATGCTAGGTGTCAGTAGATGCCCAGTCTCTCTTAATTGTATGTAAAGAAAAATATGATTATAAAAATGAAGACGTCTATTCTGTAAATAAACCCAAATTCCTGGTTTCAGGTAAGCATGCAGCTGAATACAATGAACTGAAAAAGACTTGAAGGTTGAATTAAAACAAAACCAAGCAGTTTGCATCCGGAGCCCACGGATATCCAGGATTAACACTGCTTCAGTGAATCAGTGAGCTTCACAAGGGCAGGGCAGAGCTTGTATCCTCAGAGCCTAACACAACCAAGATGGAACTCTGGGAGAAGAGGAATCCAGAGGAAACTGAACAGAAGTAATCAAAGAAATCAGTTAAAAACTAGGAGATGTTGATATCACAGAAACCAAGGGAGGAGAGAAAGGAAGAGGAGAGAGGATATGGCCAAAATAATTAAATCCTACTTTTTAATTCTCAACAGAGGATATTTTTTTCTGCTGATATTTTAGAGAAAGTGAGAGGAAAAGGGGGATAGGGGAGGAGGAGAGACAGACAAAGACATCAATGGTTGCCTCCCGCTCAAGCCCTGACCAGGGTCCGGATGGAACCTGCAAGGAGGTACATGCCCTTGACTGGGAATCGAAGCTGTGATCCTTTCATGCTCGGGCCAAAACTCTAACCATTGAGAAACACTTGCCAGGGCTCCTGTTTCATTTTTAGTAAGAACTAAGGATGATCCACTGAATTTGGCAATTATGATCTCTCTCAACAGGGTCATCTAAAACTCTCCTAGGCCCCAATTTTTGGAGATCCCATTCCAAATAATTACATTTGAATAAAAAAACCTTTACTATGATGATCATGGAAAAGCAGTCCTAATTATTAGCAAACATTAAAATGTACCAAATTCCACATAAAATTTGTCTTGAGAAATGATGCCTTTGAAAATAGTACTAATTAATTTTCCTAATTTTTTTTTGTTTTTTGTATTTAAGCCAATTACTTTCTCTGTAATTATCATTTTATAGGTTTTTGTAAACCCACAGGATTTAGGGTCTAATCAATGATGACTATAACCAAAGAGGGCTACAGTGGATCACAGAATTAAGTGATGAAGTGAAGAGAGTGTTAACTAGGAAGAGGGTAAATATGTTCTTTCCCTTCACAAGTGTTAACTAGGAAAGCAAGAAAAGATAAAGAAGCAAAACAGAGCATAAAGTTCAGGGAAGGTATGATCTATTAAAATTAAGAGTTTTTCACACAGTTTGTAAAAAAAAAAGGGTTAATGAGAGATTAGGAATATCAAACTGCTACTGGAAGATATGGCAGAGCAAGGGATCCACCTTCTTTTTTTAAATTAACCCTCACCTGAGGATATTTTCCCATTGATTTTTAGAGTGGAAGAGAGAGAAATGTCGAAGTGAGAGACATCAATTGGTTGCCTCCTACAGGAGCCCTGACCAGGGCCCCTGCGAGGGAGGAACCTGCAATGGAGGTACATGCCCTTGTCTGGAACCCAGGACCCTTTTGTCCACAAGCTGATGCTCTACCCACTGAGCAAAACCAGCTAGGGCAGGATTCACCTTCTTGAAAGTCACTATTTCTCTGAGTCCAGATGGAAGGAAAGAAAGATAAGTGGGTGGGCAGGTGTTCTATTAATAACTATCTAATAATAGAGTAATAAAAGAGTAATATGCAAATTAATCATCACTCTGCTCAAGCCACACCTACCAACCACATCCACTAGCCAATCAGAGTATGCAAATTAACCCCAACCAAGATGGCTGCAGCTACAGAGAGCAGTTGAGTTTCCCCAGCAATAAAGAAATCCAAGTTTCCACACACCCTGGCTGGCCTAGGCCTCCACTTAAGGCTACAAAGTTTTAATTATAGACAGTAAATCCCAAGAAAAATGGCAGCAGACACAGAGCTGGAGAGAGCAGGCGAGGGTTGCCCTTGGCAATGGAGGAAGCAAAGCTTTCCACACACCCTTGCTGTCCCAGGCCTCTCTTAAAGCTACAAAGTTTTAATTATATTATAGAAGGTACATAGTCCCAATAGAAATGGCTGCCGACACAGAGGGAGCAGGAGGCTTAGCTCTGCTCCAGGCTACAAAGTTTCAATTGTAGAAGGTAAATAAATTCTAGATACCAGGGCCTCCACTTGGGTCACCAGGGGGCATGGCCAGCCTGCAAACCACCACAGGCCCCTCACCCAGGCCACCTCACATCCCAAGGGAACCCCCACCCTGATCCGGGACACCCTTCAGGGTAAACCAGCCGGCCCCCACCTGTGCACCAGGCCTCTATCCTATCTAATAAATGAGTAATATGCAGATTGACCATCACTCCAACATACAGGGTGGCTGCCCCATGTGGTCAAAGATCCTGCCCCCACAAGATGGCCACCACAAGATGACCAGCAGGGGAGGGCAGTTGGAGGCACCAGGCCTGCAAGGGAGGGCAGTTGGAGGCAATCAACCCTGCAGGGAGGGCAGTTGGGGTGACTAGGCTGGCAGAGGAGGGAAGTTGGGGGCAAACAGGCTGGCAGGGGAGCAGTTAGACATCAATCAGGCTGGCAGGGCAGTGGTTAGGGGTTAATCAGATCTGGCAGGCAGGGGCAATCAGGAAGGCAGACAGGCGAGCAGTTGGGAGCCAGCAGTCCTGGATTGTGAGAGGGATGTCCCTCAAGGGCTTCCAGATTGGAGAGGGTGCAGGCTGGGCTGAGGGAAACCCCACCGCCCCGGGCACGAATTTCATTCACCGGGCCTCTAGTTAATAATAAAATGTTAAAACCAAGACAATGACAAAACTCCAGTACTACCAATCAGCATTGTTCTTCTAAAGATCAAAGAATAGCAAGAGGAGCAGTGGGAGGTCACAGCAGTTAATAATTCTGTTTCATACATAATCCCAAAGTCCTCTGTGTAGAGGACTGTGTAGATGCCTGTTGGGGTTTGGCTCTGGTTCTTTCATGAGTGAAGAAGAGGCAAGTACTGTCTAGGAGTAAAATGCTCACCTGTATCAAGCAAATTGACCTGTCAAAGGCTCCATCTGATAGATGAGTTGATTTACATAGAAAAAGCAGGAGGTATGTGCATTAACTCTTTGGGGCAACTGGGGCAACATTAGTAAATCATTGCTACAGTTCTAAATGGTTTCTCTAATGGCCCCGAAGAGTAAGTGCATTCTCCAAAGTCTCAGATAGTCCTAGGACCTAGGTGATCTTTTGCCCTCTGCGACTTGAGTGACTATAAGTGCTTTTCAAGAGCTGGGTCAGTGGCTCAATTTCCACTTTCCAAATAAGAAAAACTGAAGTTTATTCTAGGAGACTTGGCCAATTAATAACAGAGCTTAGATGAGCTATTTGCCAGCTAAAGTGGTTAGCTAATCATTAGGACTGCTTTTCCAAGATCATCATAGTAAAGGTTTGTTATTCAAAATATAATTATTCAGTGTGAAATACTCCATTCCCCTCTCTCCTCCCCATAGAGTAGACAAATGGTTCCAATAAGATGGAAGTGAATGGTATTCTGCTGAGGGGGGAAAAAAAGTTATTTTTGTTGTTAGATGGTTGCAACTTGTAGAAATAGAAATGAAAACTCAAGTTAATAAAGGAGGGAGGAAGTTATTTCATAGAAGATTTTGGGAATAGGTCCCAAATTTGGTGAGTGAGTTTATTGGGCTCATGCATTGGATAAATGAGCTCATCTTTGAAGGTGTTGCTTGAAGAGCCCAGCCAGGCCTTTTCCCTGAAGCATACAAAGTGAGAAAGCTCTCTGCCCTGAAGAAAGAGACAAAAGGGGCTAGAGACTCCCAGGACTTTCAGAGGCCACTTCCAGAGAGGTGAAGAAATATAGCTTTGCACATATTGTAGTTGTTATTACAGCTCAGGTTTATTGTGAAAAAAAGGTTACCAATTCTTTGCAAAGTGTGTATGCAGATACCAGGCCTTCTCTCCATTCAAATAAAATGACCAAATATGTAGGGGAGAAAAAGCAAGAGTACTAAATGAAAAAGCAAGAGTACTAAATGATAAGCATATAAAATTTGAGTCAAGAAGTTCTATGATAGGACTTATCCACATCTACATTTCAAAGTTTACTTGCATGGGCAAGGGCTTCTAGAAATTTCATGACCAGATGCCCAACTGTAAATTTTCTAGAAAGAGAAAAATAAAAGCTGCCACAATAAATTGTGCTCTGGGGCACAATTAAATCTTCATTATTTTTATGATGCTTTCTAGTATATTATGTGTTATTCTAAAGCTTACAGAGAAGAGCAGTAATCTGCGTAATTTTTACTTAAATGGAGACTTTTGCTCAAAAGACCAAGGATGAGGGCAGCTCAGGGTTCTGGGGTTACATGGACTGGGACACTGGTTTTGTTTCTTTTGTCTGTCTTGTCTTTGTGATTAGATTTAGGACTTAACTGCCAAAATAACAAGGACTTCCCTGTTGATGTCTTGGCTGAGTTCAATGAGTTTTGCAAACACAGGAAAAGCAGACTTGAGTATAGGCAGAAGGATGACTCAAAAAGGAAATGTCACTTCTTGCCCAAATAAGAGATGCATGTGGTTACTAAAATAAATATAAGGCTCAGATAATTACAATTGCATTCATCGCTTTGGGGATTTTGAACTCCTCTAATATCTATAAGTTAGGAACTGTTATCAACAAATTAATTTAATAATAATTATAATAATCCCTTGCATTTTGTGTGTCATTTTACACATTACACAGCACTTTCACCTGGTATGACTTTGATGTTGACCTGGACAGGGCAAGTGTAACTGTGCCCACTTAACAGATGAGTCTACTGAAGCTGCAAATGTCCAGGCCTCTTACCACAGACAACACTAAGGTCCTGTTAGCAGTCCCTCTGTGATGAAGAACAACTTCTCTGCTCAAGTAAGAGCTGAGCCTTCAGCTCTTGATTGTCCTTAATATAAATGTTGACCCTGCCCTGAAAACATAAGTGTACCAGTGACCTATCTTTAGGAAGTTCAAGTAGGCTACCTTTTTCTAACAATGAAGACTGCAATAAATTAAGGAGAGAACAGATTAAATATATGTTTTCAGTTGATGGAAGGAACTTAAAGAGAATCCCAATTAGAGAATTTGTTAGTGGCTTGTCCCACTTTGCTGGATGCCCAGTTATCAATGCCCATGAATTTCAGCTTTGGGCCATAACATTTCCCTGTTTCTCCAACAGCCATTTTCATTCATACTTGAGCTAAGGTTACCCAAGTTGCACAGTGCACTTTGGCCAGTGTGGTGGAGGTTCTGAGTGTCTGCAGACCAGTGCTCCCTAAGAATTTGTAAAATTCTCTCTGCATGCCAGCTGGTGTGCCCCTCTAAGCCCCCATTTACATGTAGTATATTACTCAACAAGAGAGGTTTTTCTTTCTGTTTCACCACATATGCAGGTGCACAATCATTCCATGAGAGCTCTCATAAATTACCCCCCAAGGTCCAAGGACTGAAAAGATCGATTTTTCATAAAGGTAGTAATGAAAAACCACAATATTTGTACTTTTTTTTCAGTCCTCCAAAAAAGTCTTCTTCCTGCTTATAGCAACCTCACAAATGATACCAGTCATTGGGGAGAAAAGAGGGAGTTAGCTGGCTTAGATTTGCAAAATCCCCCCCCCCCAAAAAAAACAAAACAAAACAAAACATAAATAAGTAATGAAATGAAATGTATTGGCTCACTTTGCTTTCAGAAAAATCCCACCAAATTCCTGTTTTAAAATATTTACTTTAAGATTCTTCCTGGATACTTAAGAAGTCTTTTAAAGCATCATTCTTTTCTTCTATAGCCATTTTCTCTAAAATGTTATTTGTCTCACACCAAGACCACCAAACTGAAATATTCAGGTGAAAAAGAGTTTTCTTTCTTCCTAAATTATATGTATGTGAACAGATGCTAACTGGAGTAGAATAAAGGAACTCAGAACCTTTAGACATTATAGAACAGTTGGGCTTATTAAAATATAAAGTGCCTTTAGATTTAATTTAGTATTACTGTAACAGAAGCCTTGAGGATATATAAAAGACCAAATATGTATCCTATGTGCAAATCAGACCCCAGTAATAAAAGTTTATCCTATAGCTCTTTTAAAATGTCAAAATTATATCACATCTCATATAAAAAAAATGTGTGATTTTTATGCAAACTAAGAGCTTCATTAATAATTCAGATTTCACTCACCATCAAATATAAGATAATTTTGAACTTACTATTTCTCCATTTAAAATAATTAAACTTTCATTAATGTGAATTATTGCTTTATTCCAAGTGTTCAAAATCATTAAGTAAAAATATAAATAAGGAATAAACATTTCTCCAAATGACTTCTTTCATTCTTCATCTTTGTTCAATGCCTGGGCAAATACTATCAAAGACAAAAAAAAGTCTTCTCTCCTTTTTTTTTTTAACTTAGTTTTCAAGTCAAATTTTATAATCACCTTAAGGTTTACTGAATATAATGTACACATTTTATATAAAGAAAAAAAAGATTATTATAATTG
The DNA here is from genome assembly GCF_014108245.1 of Pipistrellus kuhlii. Lineage (NCBI taxonomy): Eukaryota > Metazoa > Chordata > Mammalia > Chiroptera > Vespertilionidae > Pipistrellus > Pipistrellus kuhlii. The sequence goes on along the minus strand of NW_023425405.1, from coordinate 34,801,930 downwards.
GTATCCTATATACTCCAAATAAGGCATAGCACCGCCTTAAATTACTTGCAATAATAGTTAGACCAGAAGGAAATAATTCCTTTTATATTATATAGTATTTTCTTGGCTAAACTTTAATTGTCAAACCTCACATCACCCCACTTCAGCTAACTGGGTGGATGATGTCTCTTGATGTTACATCAGTAGCCTGTGCTGGCAGAGGGGGTACCCAGAGATAAGTGAACTCAACTTCAGGGTCAGAAAGACTAGTCCCAATGGGTTCTGCAGAAAAAAAGGAATTTTGTGCCCTAAACACAAGCAGTTCTTCTATCTTAAATATAGCTTCTGGTCAACTCTCTTTACTTTCTACTGATCAGGCCATTGGGGGAAATACCAGTAAAAAGGATATTTGCAAAGTTTTGTCCTTCAAGGACACTGCATTCTGGATATTAGGAATATAATACCCCCATCACCTTTCCTAAGAGCCATCAGTGGTCTTCCCTCACCCATCCTTACCTGGAGCTCAAGTCCCATTTTCCTTTTAGTCACAGGACTGGTTTCTTAGATTGTCACCATTACTACTACAAATCATACCATTTACAACTTGTAGTACTAATGGTGATAATAATAAATCTTAAACACCTAACTAATTCCAGTGAACTATGTAATGTCAAGGCTGTGAAACATATGGTTAATTAACAGTAATAATGACTGAAAACAAGGTGATAAATTACTATGCAGATTGCTGAAGGCCTAAATTTGTCTCAAAAGGAGGACATTTCATAACAGACCAATCCCATTTAAACAAATGTGTGGCATTGTAGACATTTAGGACTGCATCTGTACAATTTTGACAATAATCTGCTTCATAACAGCGACACCAAACAACCTAGACAAACACTCCTGAGGTCAAGGGTCATGGGAGGTGAGAATAAAGGTTGTTTTTGCTCTTTCTTGAATGCTGCATTGTTCCTGGATCTGTAAGCATAACTGTAGAGACTCCACCAATATAAACACAAAACTACCTAGTTATGAGCCTGTGTTTACACAGTCCAGATCAAAAGCACAGACACTCAACTTAGGCTCATTTGCATTTGCTGCCAAAAAGCCTTGATTCTTCTTTTGAAAAATAGGAGTAATTCATATTTTGATGCCACTTAATCTCAAGTAAATTTGTAAATTTTATAAAAGGCCTCATATTCTTTACCATGTTGCCAGTATTTTCTTTTCTTTTGAGTAGCATTGTTCTTTTGTAAGGCACTGATTGTGTGTCAGATCATGGATCATTGCAGGGAGCACAGATGAAAAGCCTATTATTCCAAAGGATTAAATTACAATTCTTAGTGAATCACAGCCAAGCAATTTTTTTTCAAACCTGGAAAGGATTGGAAATACGAAATGTTATGCCTTGAAAAGGGGTGGGAACAGCTGAGTGGATGAGGAAGGATAACCATCCTTGTAAGTGTTATTAAATTATCTTCAAGTAAAATCATGAAACAAATAAAAGATAAAGTCTGTAAAATATCCAAGTGATCAGGAATAATAAGCAACTGAGTTTATTAGAAGTAATGATATCATGGGATGGGTTTTTATTGAATTAGAAAAATGAGTGAGGAAAAAACTAATAGATGTAAGCATATACATATGAATACATAGAAACTATTGACATGTCAGCTTCACTTCAGCATTTTCAGGGTTCAAAGAATATGGGGGCAGAGGATTGAAGATTTGTAAATAACTGCTAGATTACATATGAGCTCTCTTGGGAAGGATGATAAAATGCAGTGGGAAAATAAAATGAAAGGGAATTTCTGCCAAGGGGTAGTTGGAGCAGGACAAGCAAACACTTTCCCAAAAATCTGACCTTCTAAAACCAAAAGAGAAGTTACTTCTGTTTGATATTCCAAACACCAAGGAAGTATCATAAACATGGCTGGGGAGGGGGTGAGGATAAATATTTGGAAAGAAAACACTATTGAAAAAAGATATTTTGAAACTCAAGTCCAGCAGCATAGCAGGTCTGAAGGAGAAGAGAAACTGACAATTTAGCTGGGTGCTGTCATTACAACAGGGAGTCTACAGGATGTTACTGTGGTTTCTGCTAGTGTGTCACTGCAAGAATCAGGAACAAGCTCCCCATGAAATGCTGTAATAAAAAGTTTGAAAATATGTACTGGGGATTTCCCATGTTTCAGGCACATATCAAGTGTGATAGTAGATGCTTGGGATAAAAAGGTGGATGAGATACAATCCATGCTCATTAAGAGTACACAGTATTTTGGAGAAAAGAGAGACAATCAAGCAGATGATTAAAAATAATTTTTAAAAATAAACCAAATACAACAAGGATATGTAATACAAAGGAAACTGAAGAGCTACAACTTGCTTGCCTAGAAAAATCATGAAATGCTTTTTTGGTTTGAATTGGGTCTTGAATTGGATCTTAAAGGATGAGTAAGAGTTCTCCAGGCACAAAGAAAAACAGATGCAAAGAACAAGGTGCATGCAGTGGGAAGCGTTCTGGATGTGTGAACTGAGGGAGCCAGCAGATGAGGTTACAGGAACCTGATGGGGTCAGACTGGGAAGGGCCTTCTGTATTGTGCTGAGGGATTTGGCCTTAACCAAATGAGTAAAAGGGAATATCACCAACTTCAAACAGGGGTATGGCCTGATGCAATGTGTGTCTCAGAACCAAAGCTCTGGCTTTAAGTGGTAGGGTTAAATTCAAGTCAGCAGGTAACAGTCCTGAGATCATCTCAAACAGGCACAGAAGAGGGAGGAGAAGATGGATTCCTTGGATGCTTTGGAGATGGTATAAATGACCTTTGTGAGCAAGTAAATGTTAGGGGTGAGGAAGAGGTTAAGTTGAAGGGGACCCCAGTCCCGAAAATGATGACATTAACTGAGATAGAGAATACTGCAAAAGGAATACACCATTTATGCCTACAGCAGGGCAACATTGTGGGGGAGAGGGGGTGTGGCGGAGGTTGGCAAATCTGTTGTTAAAATCCTTGTATGTGGAGGAGACTGCAACTCAGAATCAGCCAGAAATGTGTCCTCATTCTGCTCCACCTTCCTGTGACCTTAAGGAGACTCAAGGGGCCAGAAAACATTGTATTGTCATTTTACTTAATTTTTAACTATTATAAGACTATATTTTTAAAAACAGGCATTTCAAGTGTATCACATACCAAATACCATTGCACTAGAGACCCACAACATGTTTATGTCATATCAGATTCACCATGTAGGTGCAGCCTTCAGAGCACATGTCCTTCCCTCTCATTACTTATAAATGAAATCGTATCCTGAGATTGCAAGGCAACTTAAAAAACAAAACAAAAAACTATGCTTTTGGTTTTGTTTTTTGTTTACCATTTCCAACAGCTTGTCTTTGTAATCAAGAAAATCCTGATACAATGCAAACAATTTTAAAATATCACAAGAATAAATTGGCTGCTGAGCCTCATAAAATGGTAACTGTCATCTAACCCCCAAATATTAATTTTCACGTTCATCAGAATAGCCTTGTTTTTTCATTGAATTTGAATAAATCTGAACTAATGAAATGTTAACATGTTGAACATGTTTACTAAAAAATGCTCTTCCTATCTATTTTATATTTTGCTTTATATATTGTGATTCTTTATAAGATTCCTTCTAAAAGGGCATTCTAATTCTAAAAACATTTCTTTAAAGACTGAATTTAAGTGTATTATACTATATCTATTTCTCTTGATTTACTTTGAGATTGTGAAGCAAGTCTTCAATTTATTGGATACATTTAAAATTATAAGAACTCTCTTCAGACACATCGCATTTTTTCTCCATCTGAACTTGATATTTGTGTCAGACAATAACAGGAACAATCTGATTTGGGAGGACAGTAATCAACCAAAATGTGTCTCTTCTGTTTTTAATTTTGCTTGATTACAACATTAAAATTCAAGAATGGTTGAACTATTTTGAAGTCTGGGCTTTAAAAACACCTGTTTACTGATGTGGACATGTGTGAACTTTCCTCTTTAACAATAATTGCAGCTTACTGTGTCGTTTTCACACTCTCATTGCAAAAATAGTGACCTGGACATGGCCTGGTAAAATACCTTCAAAGGCTATGGCTGCTGCTAAAATTTTCATGGAAAAATAAAAGTGTACAGTAATACAACCTTCTCTTATTTTATCAGTTTATACACTCTTATATAAGCAACGATTAACTCCTCTGCCATACATAACTTTTTAATGTGCTATTTGAACTTCATCAACAGCCTCTTGATTGGGTCTCAAGCACTAATCAGGCCCTTCTTAAGGACCATCAGAGGCTTAAACATCTTGCATCCATCATGAAGAGTAAGTGAGATCATAATGACTAATCACATTAGCATAATTTAAAAATGCAGAGCGTGAATAGCATCTTCCCCAACATATGTAGTAAAAACAACGCACAAGACTGCAGTGATTTGCTATGCCACTGGTTTGTTTATATTATAACATTTATATGCCCAGCAGAATGAAACTATAAAACTGCCATTATTGAGGAAAGAGGGTTTTGTTTTTTTTTAAAGTGAATTACAAGCATTCAGGATGAGTATATATTTAAAAAATATTTTAAGGAAGGGAAACTGCTATCTTCTTATGTCCTTCTCAGACACTACAAAACCCAGACTCAGCATAGATCTTTAGTAACCTACATTTTGTACTTCTGCCCAAACAGTGAGTTGCAGGTGAAGTCATTGCATATCACAGAAGCACAAAATTAAGTAGGGGGGGAAAAAGAGGGGAGGGAAGGGGGAGAAATCACCTTTTTGTATTTTGCCACCTAAATTGATATAAATCACTGGCTCCCTCTCAGGGCTCTGGAGTGTCTGCTTTAGACCTGAATTGGTATCTAAATATTAGCTACCAAAGGCCAGGCACTGAACAAAGTACTTTAGATGCAACTATGAAAATTGGCACACAGTCCTGCCTTCCTAGGGCTTACATCCAGTGAGATGAGCAGAAAAGGAAACAGACATTTCAATTACAGGATCAAGCTCTCTGTCATGGAGGAATTAACAAGCAAGGTGTCCTGGAGGGTGTAATGACAACATTAATACCTGGAAGGTAAGCAGGAGTTGGCCAGGTGAGATGACAGGAGAGTGCCGACAAAAGTACTCTAGAAAAGGAGAGTGGTTTATGTGGAATGTTTAAGGAACTGAGAATAGTTCATTGTAAGATAATTACCAAATACAATACATGTTGGCTTCATACAGCTGTAGATTACAGGGGGAAGTAGAAGATGAAGCTAGAAAGGATTCAGGGAGCCAGATGTTTTCACTTTTCAAATATTCAGGGGCAAGGGATTTCTCAGTATACAAGGGAGACATGACATTTGCCCTCAGGGAGCTTAGCAGGGGAAGCATACTCATCTCAAATTGTGATCAGTGCAATGAAGGAAACAAACTGCTTAAAGAGAATAACAGGAGGAACCTACTTTAGATAGAATCAGAGGAGCCATCTCTGGGGAGGTTACATTTGAAGAATGAGAAGCTGTAAGATCATGAAGGGCCTGGTGAACTCGGGGATTTGGGTTTTATCTTGATGTTATCCTTGTTTCAAGATGTTGAGCAGGGAAGAGAAGTGATCAGCTTGCATTATAGACAAATTATTCTGACTGCTATGTGGAGTCCAGGTGAAAGAGGCAGGAGGTAAGGAGATGAGTTGGATTGCTTCTCCAATAATCTAGAAAAGAGAAAGTTCCTAGCGCTGGAACATATTAGTAACAGTAGCAAAAGGCAGGGATGGAATTAAAATGCTTAAAAGTTTGTGTGGCATGAGCACTGATCCATCAGGGTGGATGTAACCTCAGCACTGAGTAGGGTCTGCAGGCCTCTGCTGGACCGGGTCAGATGGGACAGGTGGATCCCAGAGGTGAGGCCAGCAGGACAGGGGTGTAGGCCAGCAGCCTCTTTACCATCTGTATCAAAGTATTTCCGTATTTTGGCAACAGATGCAGCTGCACCAGCCTGGAAATTAATTATACAGAGCAAGGAAAATATTCAGGAGATGATAAGGAAAGAGAAGGCTTACATTTGGGTAATTCTTGAAGTGAGCAAAAGGGAGGAGGAGTTAGGGATTAGGCTCTGCGTAGGCAAACAGGTAAACTCATTTACTTATTCAATCGTATTTATTCAGCACTTTACATTTAAGACACCTGAGTGACCTATTGGGTAGGTGAGCAATTGGGTATGTAAGGAGAAAGATTTGGGCTGAAGAAATAAATTGTGGAGTTTTCAGCATGAAGATGTCATTTAAAGCTACAGGATGGCAGCGCTCCCCTGGGGTGAGAGTAGAGTGAGAAGCAGGAGTACCCAGGATGAAGCCCTGGGAAACTCCAGCATTAACAGCTGAAGAGGAGGCGAGGCTTTAAGGACTGAGCATGGCTTCTGCTGCAGGAGGAAAACCAACTGTGTCAGGTGTCAGGAGCTAAGAGTGTTTCCAGGAGGAGGAGGGAGTGGTTTGCTGTGTTGAAAACTAGAGAGATTGAGTAAGAAAGAGAGACTCGAAGGGATTCAGCAACTTGGACATTGTTGGTGACCTTGATAAGGGCAATTTCAGTGGGTGACAAGCACAGAGGTGGGACTGTCTAGCATTAAAGATAAAAGAGAGGTGGAGAAGTAGAGATGGGAGTACAAGACAGTCTTTTGCAGTGAAACAGGACTTCTTCGGTATCTTTAGGGAAGAGACCTAAGCAAGTTTGGCTGCTAGTGGGGGAACCAGTAAGGTATTTGATAGACTCCAAACTAGGGCTCCTGCCTGTTTTTGTAAGTGCAATGCATTGGAACACAGCCACTCCAATTCAGCTATGTATTAGCTCTGACTGTTAAACTAAAATATTACATGCCCGAGCTCATTTAATTTCCACTGAAACACAAAAATACATATATATATAAATGCATAACTAACAATTTCCTGAATCAACGGTGCTATGAAAATTTCCCCTAGTCAGTTTACCAACTTAACAACAACAAAAAGGCTTAGCTATTGTTCTTCTGTTGATAATACAGTAAGTTCTCACTTGACATTGTGGATAGGTTATATGACATATAATGAACAAATAAATGACATATAATGAACAAATTTTACCATAGGCTAATTGATATAAACAAGAGTTAAGTTCCTGGGCATTTCATCAACAATGAATAAAATGACAATATTCTAGGCCCTGCCATATATATATATATATATATATATATATATATATATATATATATATATAAAATATTCATTTTTTACAATAAAAATAAACACATTTTACTCCCTTCCACATATTTGGTACCTAACACATGGTAGGTGCCCAATAAATTGGCTGAAGCAAGAAAGAAAGGAGCCAGAATCACAGGAGCAAGGAGCAAAGGAACATTTTTTTAGATTAGCAGAAGACTCCCTGGGTCAAAGAACTTTCTGTATATGCAACCATCCCAGTGCAGTTTGTGAAGAATGGAAAAAGTCACATTGCTCTAGAATTAATCTGGGCAGTGAGGGGGAATAGGCTGGGGAGATCTGGCTGAAGCTAAAGAACATCCTGGATATGAAAACAAAGTCACACAATGGCAGTTTGTCATTTGGCAGCAGGAAAGGGCAGACTCGACGGTTCTTTATTTGTTGTGACGAAAGAGAAAGTTGACATGAACTGAATTTATGTGCAGCCCAAGCCAAGCCATCCCTCAGGAGCTGGGAGTTGGTCTGCTAAAAAGTAGGTTAAAGGAACAAAATTTAAAAAAATGATATTTGCCACAAACATTTTGCTTAAAACAAATCAGTATATATCAATTGGCCAATCTTTTGACAGAGGGCCAAGGACTTTCCTTAGGGCATTACTCTTGAATAAAGCACTAATAACATTAACTGATATTTAAAGTATGGCTAACTTTAAAGGTGAGTGGAAACTTATAGATAAATGGGAAGAGATCTGGGTGCAGAATCCTTCAAGATTTTTTCCCCCCCACAATATTTTTTTGTAATTAAATATATTTTTTTCTTGATTTCAGAGTGGAAGGGAGAGGGAGAGAGAGATAGAAACATTAAAAATGAAAATCATTGATGGGCTGCCTCCAGCACACCCCCTACTGGGGATCAGTCATGCAACCCAGGCATAGGATTGGTAATTAAACTGTGACCTTCTGGTTCACAGTTGACATTCAACCACTGAGCCACACCAGCTGGGCTTCCCTGTAATCTTTTGTACCTATATCACTCACAGTTTATGAAGCTTTCAACTTGTTTTCATAGAAACAGCTCTTTTCTTTGTCTCACAATTTCATCTACTTATGTAATATTTCATAAAAACACATCATTCTGAAAACAAAATACAACTGTCAGGAACAGATTAGGAAACAACTGATTCTCAGGGAGTATATAATTCACATGAGAGAGAAATCTACTATTATAACTTGGTTCTTGTGTGTGGAAGCATCATGACAGTGACTGTGATGAGTCCAGGAGAGGGAGAAAAGTGAAGAGTGTTTCTCTGTGAGGGGGGACAAGCATGTCACGGGGCCCCAGCTTCCTCAGTCATTGACAAGCTGCCAGCAAGACTGGATCCCCTGAATATTGACTTGAGGCAGCTGTCCCAAGTCATCACACACTAAGGACCATGGAGTATTGTGAACTGGGAAACACCCCTGCCTTAGCTTCTTTTGGAATGTAGTGTGTGAATAATAGTGACTACTCTCCACAATGCAACTTGTAGAGAATTACAACCGATGAGAAACTAAACATATAGCCCATAGCGACTTAGCATATTTAACATGTCCAAACTACTGAATCTAGATATAAACAGTAAAAAATCTTGGTGAGCATATTCTGGCAGCATGCTGCCTAGTAACTAACAAAGAACACCCCAAATAGTAGGCAGAGATCATTGAACAACATAAAGGACGGGACTCACAGCAGTGGTTAATGTATGACTGTGACCTGAGACCGGGGAGCCTTCTGTTCTGCAGCAAATGCCTAACCAGCTTTCTGATTTATTTTATGCTAAAATTGGGTTGATAAAAAATGATCCTATTCTCTACTGTCAATACTTTGGAAACTTATTTCCAACAGTTTGGATGAAGGAAATAAGATTGCTCTTTGAGAATTAACTATAAAATCAAGATGATCAAATATAGAGATGCAATATTTCTAGGGAAGACAGAATATTTCCATTATGAAATATTTTATAATATTAAAATTTCTATATAAAGACATCAATGTGGAACTTAAAGGGCCTAAAAGGTCCAAATATTATGACTCAGAAAGTTTACATGATTTGTTCAAGGACCCAAAGCCAGTTATGAGCTAATCTAGCCTACAATCCAGGTCTCCCAGGTCCTAGTCTACTGCTTTTCTCATTATAATATTATCTTTCTATATGAAATTATTTGATTAGTTGGTGTCACTCCATCTTTAGTGATCTGGTTACTATAGCTGGCTAAGAAATTACCCTATAAGTCAATGATGTAAAACACCCATTTACGATGCTCCTTGAGTCTGTGGGCCATATATTCAGCCAGGGCACTGTGGGGATGGCATAGATCTGGGATTATCTGAAGTCTCACTCCTTCACATGTCTGCTGATTGCTTGTAGCTACTGAAGGGACCTCAACTGAGACTGTGGGCCACAACACCAACAAGTAGTCTCACTCTACAGCTTGAACTTCCTTCCAACATGATGACTGGCTTCCAAGGGTGGAAGGCAATCCTATGTTCCAAGACATTTTTTTAAAATATTTTTAAAATATATTTTTGTTGATTTCAGAGAGGAAAGGAGAGGGAGAGAGAGATGGAAACATCAATGATAAGAGAGAATCATTGATGGGCTGCCCAATGCAGGCCCCACAATGGGGATCAAGCCTGCAACCTAGACTTGTGATTTAACTGGAATTGAACCTGGGACCCTTCAGTCTGCAGATCAATGCTCTATCTACTGAGCCAAACCAGTTAGGGCATGAAAGACATTCTTTACAAGAAAAAAAGAAGAGGGAGAAAAGAGGCAGTAAAACAACTAACAAATCACACCTGAAGGCTGTGTGGTAGCTCCCATTTCTTTCTCTGTGCTTACTGCAAATTGAACGGGAATAAAGTATTTCAACTCAACATGACTTTTATTTCAAAAAACTGTCGTTGGAAAGTGTGTTTATGGGATGTGTTCCTAGCATAAAAGCTTTCACAATGAGAAAAAGGGAAAAGTTATTTTAATTGAGGAAATTATTTTTTAAAAATAGATCATGTACTAGACTATAAAGAAAACATTAATAAATCTCCTGAAGCACAAATTGCACAGACACATTCTCTGACCACAGAACAATAAAACTACAAATTAGGAACAAGCATTTAAACAAAAATTTCTCACCCACTTGGAAATGTAAAAATATTCTCCTAAATTATCTCTAGGGCATAAAAAAGAAAATAAGACAGCAAATAGAGAATATTTAGAAAATAAGGAGAATGAAAACACTACAAACCAAAATGTATGAGATATGGCTAAAGCTATATTTAAGAGGCATATACATTAGTAAGAGACGAGTAATGACAATACCATCAGTAGCAACAATGGCTGATACTCAGGTGGTGGGTACTATTCTGGAGTTTTACATGTATCAACTCATTTAATCTTCGAAACAACTATAGATATGCTAGAAGCTATCCCTTGTCTACACTATCATGAAAGTGCAACAGGGAACTTGGAAGGCTGATGGGCCTTGAGCTTTAGCAAGGGCTAAAGCTTTGCACAGATTGTTCTGTCAAGACAATGGTGGCTCAAGTAATTTCCTGACCTACTAACTCCAAGTAAAATTTTACTAATATTTACTGATCTTTAAAATAGGATTGCCTGCCTAACTAAGGCAATATGTGTATTCTAAAATTGAATAAAAGCTAACAGGGCCTGCACCCCCGTGAAGCCTTTCCACTAGAGAAGGGTTTTCCTCTTGCCACCCCACCCCCATGATTTCTAAATTCATAACTCTCATCTAGTGTCTTCATTTGAGCGTGGCCTTTTTCCAGATCCTGAACCTTGGCATGCTGATTGTGGCTTCACATAAGCAGATTCTATTTCTATTCTCATTTTTCAGAGGAACAAAGTGAGAAAAGAAGAAATGAGTGATTTGAGGAAGATCATACAATTTGCCCTTATCCTATGCAAAGAAATGCTCCAGGCAGGCATTGGAGCTACAACAGTGACCTAGATAGGCAAAGTCTATGCTCTCTTACAGCTCCTCATTACTGCTGAGCACCAGTGGAGTTGGGCTCCCCACTCAGCCTCTGCTGACACCGTCCTGTCTGGGAGAGGCAGAGGCCTCCTTGCTGCTCCAAACATGGCCTCATTACTGCGAGTGGTGGTGAAAGCCCCGAGGCTCTGCCAGCCTTCTCTGACAGCACCCCATCTGAGAGGGGAAGGGGGCCCTGTTACTGCCAGGTGGGGGAATACAAACTCCTCAGGGGTCCTCACCAGTCCTGTGAAGGGGGAGGAGGTTAGTGTGTGTGCCATTAGTGCCTGGTGGGGATAAAAATCCTAGTTTATCTACTTATCCTTCTCTGAGCCACCTGGGCAAGTGTGCTGGGCGCTCTGGTACTGCCTAGCAAAGGGGTGAAGTCTAGGCTTCCTACTGTAACTGCTGGCACAGGTGGGAGGGGACCATGGGTGTTTTTTGTTTTTGTTTTTTTTTTCCCCTGTGGTTTTGGCTGGAGTAGAACAGTTCAGATAATTCTAAAAGTTTTCTATTTTGCTAGGCCAACCTTTTCCTGGTTCTTTGGCTTAACAATAGGCTTTTGTTGGGGCTCTTTTAGTCTGCACCTGTTGGTGTGTGCAGGCTGCCAGCCTCTTCAGCACCACATCTAGGATATATGGGGCAAACAAAGAAACAAATAACATAGGAAACAAGCCACTGTGTTTTTCTTCAGGTACCAAAGACCTTTGTTGGTCTGCCTTTCTCTCTTCACCGTAGAGTCTTGTTTTCTTTTATGTACAATGTCTAAAGGTTTTAGTTTTACTTAGCTGGAAAAATATGGAAAAGTATTTGGACTTTATCTTCCCAGAATAAGTCTCCTTTATTTGTACTACAAGAAAAAAAAAATGACAGCATGCACCATTCTTAGAGGAGGAGGAGAAACAAAATGACAGAATCAATGGTAGAGATGGGGAGAGGGGAGAAGAAGGGGCAGGATCCTGTGAACAAGTGGACAGAGTAGCCTTAAATATGAACATGGATAGTTTGTCCAAAGTCACAAGAAAGAACACAGAATATATTACAAATGCAAGGAGTTTGATGGATTTGGAGGTGGGCAGATGAGGAAGCTTTCTAGTGTTAGATTCCATCATCTCACTGAAATACAAGGTAATCCATCAACTGAGAAAGGGGTGAGGTCAGGATGGGCTGAGGGTTTGCAGAGACGGTGGTAGAGTGAATTGATTAAAGAAATATACAGTAGTAGAATTGCTGACCATACTGAAGCCACATGAATTTAGAAGGAAACCAGTTGGCATAGTTGCTCGTTTTCCTCCAGAATCAGGTACAGAGCAGGCAGATAGATGTGAATTTAATCAATAACAGTTGCCAGCTCAAGCCAGATGCTAAAAGGGGAAAGAAACAAGGACAAGAAGTGTGTAAGAGAGTGATTATGATGGAACACAATACCAGTACCATAGCATGGCACAATGGAAGGCACTTTTCATAGAGTATTTTGTAAGACAGGACACTGCCTAGACTCTAATCTGGATGAGGATGAACCTGAGAAAATGGACAGTGAACATTTGGGGGTGACTGGGTTTGGAACCCTGGTTGGGTTGAAGAATTGTGAAAGTAGGACTGAAAAACCTGAGAGGAACTCAAAGACATGAGATGATGGCCATAGAAAAGATATCTGAAATTGAGCTTTAGGAGATGAACCAGATACTGGAAATGAAAATGAGAGGGCATAGCTGAAGTAGGGTGGTTGGAAAACCTGGGCAAACCAGATACCCTTAGCAACCTTCCCATTGACAATACATAAAATTGATGAATAGAAATATGTTTTTATTTTTATTTTTATTTTTATTATTTTTTTAAAATATATTTTATTGATTTTTGTACAGAGAGGAAGGGAGAGAGATAGAGAGTTAGAAACATCAATGAGAGAGTCATCGATCAGCTGCCTCTTGCACACCCCCTACTGGGGATATGCCCACAACCAAGGTACATGCCCTTGACCGGAATCGAACCCAGGGCCCTTCAGTCCCCAAGCCGACGCTCTATCCACTGAGCCAAACCAGTCCCAGCGAAATATGTTTTTAAATGCTTCAATACACTGGTAATAAAGTAAGAAAACAATAAATTCGAAGCAAGGCCCCAAGGAGATGTCCCAGATGCTGATGCTGGCTTTGGTTCTGAGGACTTTTGACAAATCAGGGGATCTTGAATTCTAGTGTTCACTGCCTAGTGAGATATGGATAATAGATGACAAGAGCCCAGGTCCAGCCCAAGGACAACATCTTTCATACAGCTCAAAAGGGTATACTAGAAATAAAATTGCCCCACATCAGACAAGATATTTTCTTATCTTAAAATATGGCACTGGCTGGAGGAGGAGAAAAGTCTTCCTGAAAGTGTGTAAAAGTAGACCCGATGCCCATTTTGCTGCCTGAATTTCATTATTTGGATGCTCTGGAAAAACATCAAGCTGATAGTTTAGTTTAAAATAGCCCTCTTTTAGCGTTAGCTTGTTTTACTCAGTGGATAGTGCTGAGCCCATGGATTAAAGGGCCCCAGGTTTGATTTCTGATCGAGGGCATGTACTGTACCTCAGTTGCAGGCTTGATTCCCAGCTCTGGTCAAGGTGCATGCAGGAAGCAACCAATTGATGTGTGTCTCTCACATCCAGTTTTTTCCCTTCCACTCTCTATAAATAAATCAATGGAAAAATATCCTTGGATGAAGATTAAAAAAAAAAAAAAATAGCCCTCCTTTAGTAGTTCCCAAGGGCACGTAGATGAAACAATAGCAAATCATTTTTAAATGAACTCCCTTCAATCTAGATTTCAAGGAATTCCCATAGAAATATGAATAAACAGTTTTTTAAAAAGCACCATGACTGAGCATCAACGAAAGTAGCAAGCAACTATCACCCACAAAAATGTGAGTCAGATATTGGAAATATCAGATGTCACAAAATTTATATACAATTTATAATTATTAGAGAAGCAGAAACAAAATAATCATTTGTAGGAGATAGTTTTTACACAGAAAATACCAAAGATTCTATATATAAATTAGAGTTAAGAATTTTTAGTAAATTTACAAGGCCAATATTTTTAAAAAGCATTTCTATATACCAGCATTAGTTAGAACATATAATAAAAAGTAGATTTCATTTATGGAACTATCAGAAATGTCAAATACCTAAGGACAAATTTAACAAAAATATGAGTAAGACTTGTATTCAGAAAATCGTTAAATTATTGAGATAAAAGAATAAGTGGATGAGAGACTAAATATTAGGTAGATCTTTAAAACTGTGAAGATGATATAGGAGAATGCTCTCTTCAATTAAAGGAAGGAAAGAATTTCTGAAGTTATAAAAGCACAGACATCAAAGGAAAATATTATATCAAGTTTCTGGCTAAATGACTAAATATAATAAACATTTAAATTTATAGGATTAAAACAATCCCACACAAAATCCTAATGAAGCTTTTAAAAATTGAAAAATGTTTCCAGAGTTCATCTGGATGAAAAAATGATGTTATTGATTCTGAAAATTAGGAATTAAGAGGTTAGGCTTGCTGTAATGCATACTAAAATATGTGATAAAGCAACAACTATTGAACCACTATGATACAGTCAAACAGGAAGCTCTTAAACATCCAATAGAAAGTGCTCAAACATCTCTTAGTACTTTTTTTAGGAAATGAAAGGTAATAGAAAAAGTGATGAACTGCTTAATAACTTTTTAAAATAATGGCTAAGGAAGAGTAATAAGTCTTCACCTTAAACTGTATCCTAAAATAAATTTAATTGTATTTATCTAAAATAAATTCTAGATAAATTAATGAAAAAATTAAAAGAAGGAAACACAAAATATGTAACAAATACACGATAGTGTAACTCACTAAATCCAATGACTTCACAGGACCAACTGATAAGAGTCTTGACTACCAACCCCTTTTCTTCCCTTTGCTTCCTCTGGCTTCCTATGACAGGCATGGCCCTGATTTTTCTGCACCCACTTTGGCCACCACTTCTCCAATTCCTTTGCAGAATTACCTTCCTCTGGAGGCTGTTACATGTTTGAGTTCCTCAGGGCCCATTCCTTCCCCACACTGTCTCCCAAGGTATTTACATTCATACCCAAGGCTCCAATTACCTCATCTACTCAGGCAACTAAATTTAACTCTAGCCCAGTTATTTCTTTCTTATCAGTATATTACTCAAGGTCCCAAAAAGAAACAGGTGGCGCACTCAAAACAGGTAATTAAGGAGATTTTAGTTAAGAGATCGTTTACAAAGCGTTTGGAGAAAGCAACAGAGGATACTGACCTCAGGGAGCTATTCCTGCTTTAGGCCTAAAGAAGTTAGGGAATAGAAATGATTACTGGATGCCAGAGAAAAGAGGAAGAAGTGGGAGCAAGAGGGACAGGAGGAGGCAGAGGAGGAGGATTTGAAGGTGTGGTGGAAAAGAGGAGGAAGTAGGGCAGGGAGGCAGGAGTGGAAGGGGAAGAGAGAATGTGGGATGTAGATAATATGGGATAAATAGGCAGCCTTCATTCCCTTCAGTCTACTGCCTGGCCTCCTATTGGCTGAACCCAACTAGATGCCAGAGGACATGGGAGCCAGATGTTGGGGAAGCATGGGATCTTGCTGCATTCCTTACAGGTCAGTCTCTCTGGACATGAAGCAGGACAGAGAAGGGTGGAGAATGGTTTTAAATGGGTAAGCAGAAGATATCTACTAATATTCACCTCTACTTGCCTTCTTCTCTTAGGACATCCCTAGGGTATTTCAAACTCAGTTGGTCCAAAATTAAACTTAAATGCCTAGTCCACATCCTCTCAAAAAAACAAACAAAACTTATCTACTGCCAGTGTTTCGATGTTATCAAATGGTATCAGTGTCAAGTCTGTATTCTCATAATCATGCAGGAATGGATGAGAGTGGGGCAAGGGTTGTTGCAAATAGGTCAGTAAGGAGACTATTCCATTAGTCCAGGCAGAATTGATGCCAGAATGGGCCAAGGAAGCATTGGTGAAGATGGACACAAGTGGATGGGTTGAAGAGGTATTTAGAAAGCAGTATCTATAGGACTTAGTATTAAATTGGATGTTGGAGGTAAAGATAATGTGGTTGTCAAAGAGGACACCTTTAATGGTTTCCCATAGATCATAGGAAGGAGGCACAACTTATTGGCTCTGCATGGTCAGCACGCCCCCTTTCCACCTTCATCTTATACCAGGCCCTCCTTAGGGTAAGAGTGGGCCACGTTTACGTTCTTTCAGTCCTTCTTTATCTGGTGCTTGCCCCTGAGCAGGGCCTTTGCACTAAGCAGGACCTATTTCTACTGCCTGGAATGCTCTTACCCAGCTACCCACCTTCTCTTTACTATTCCTAGGTCAATCACTACTTTCCCAGGAAAGCTTCCTCTGACTTCCCTAACTACAATAGATACAACCCTCCTTTTAAAGCTCTCATAGACTATGTCCTTCCCTTTGTAGGATCATTCCATTAGCAGCTCACACTCTCTTGTGAGGCTTTTCAGGTAGTCTCTAACCCATTCTCAACCCTTCACTAGGATATAAACTCCACAAGGACAGGAGCTGTGTCTTAACTGGCCCGTTCTAAAGTCTCATCATCTCTGATAACCCCCCCCCCCAATCTAGTTCACACACACACACACACACACACACACACACACTTCTCTCTCTCTCTCTCTCTCTCATAAAAATAAAAACAATTGAATATATCTATATCATAAAGGAAAAGACTGATATACTTAATAGATTTAAATTCTAAACTTTATATTAAATAAGAGTAAAGAGCAAATAAGTGATAAACCTGGACACATATTCATAATATAATGATAAGTAAGATTATATCCTCAGTAGAGTTCTTGCCACATCAATAACAGCAAAATACTACTAATACCCAACAAGAATTGACAAAAATAAAACATCCCACAGAACAGAAAGCATTATGACAACTTTTCCCTGTAAAAAATTGAAAGTCCAAGTCAAACTAACCTAAACAATCAGGACATGGAATCAAAGACAGGATGATTTCGCTAAGGAATAAGATACTACCTAATAGCTACTGGGGGCAACAACTTTTCTGTTCATGTTCATCAGGAGAGAAATGGTTGTCTCTTTCCTAGCAATGAAGTGCCAGTCCTCTTTAGCCCGATCAAATCTGCAATCAGAGTAATGCCATGTTTTGATTTTGAACCCTTCACTAGCAGGAGAGGCTGGATTGCCATACTTGTTTTATGCTAAGCAGAACCCATTCCTAGTGCTGGGATCAGTTCCAGAAATATTGTTGCTGAGGAGTAATTACAACATCTACTAATACTGGCCACACCATAGGGGAGAAATAGTCAACCTTAGGAACGAGGGGCCTGGGGAGAGAGTCAGCAGGTAGGCATCATTGTTCAACTCTCACATCTTAAATTTGCTTTTCAAAAAATTACATTATTCACTGAAAAGGGATTATAAATTGATACAACTTTATGAAGGGCAATTTGGAAGCATATGAAAAACACTTAGAATCTTTATGATAAATTTTAGAAAATGTGTGTGTGTGTGTGTGTGTGTGTGTGTGTGTGTGTGTGTGTAGAAATAAGAAACACACAAAAATGTTCATGGGATTGTCACTGGCTGTTAAGTTTATGAGCAATTTTTATTTTCCTTTAAATATTTTCTAAGTATTACTTAATAAGCCTAACTTAATTTGTTTGAACACAAAAAACATGAAGTAACCTGTTATTTAGAGCATGGACAACCTCTGGTCTGGAATATCCTCTGGAAGCGTTAAACAGAAAAAAGTATTTCAGGGATTTATTTGCTCTCTTAAAGTGATAAAAAGAAAACAAATATCTATCTGAATCAAAGATTCTGAGTTATGGAATTCCCTGTTTCTGGAGTTCTAGGTTAGCCCAATTGGTCTGGAATGAGGGTGAGGGTAGAAAAGATGAGACAAGGCATAAAATCCATCAGAAAGATATGTAGTTACAATAGACCATTTCAAATAAACCTTGTTTTTCTAATTCAACCTGTAATTCAGGTCCACAGATCCCAGTGAGTAAACAATTGAGCCATATGAGCAGAATTAGCTTGATTTAATGTCATTTTAATTGAAGGGAATAGGTTGGACATTTTTACAAACATGAGCATAAAACACATCTGAGCTCACTTTTCAGTTAGGAGCCTGAACACCTTGAATAAAGGAATGTGTGTTACTGAACTGGAATTACCAACAGATTCAGTCCAATGTGAGCATCTTAATTAAATCAGTTATAATCAATGATTATATTCTTTCTCCAGATTTACTTTGAAAAATCCATCCATTTATTCTCCAACTACTCCCTTAATTCTCTTTTTGCCTCTACTACCATATCTGAATATCCTTGGACAAAGTCATTTTATCTCTGCTGTATCCTTTCTGAAACGGGCCTTTGTCATATATTTCCCTCTTTTTAGACATCTCTGAAGTCTCATGTGAGTGAAAGTCAGTAAAATCCATGAATTTAGGATAGCTCTTTAGCTAATGAGGGAGTACTGTGTTTTACACAGTCATCCCTTTAAATACTAAAAAAAAAAAACCAAAAAAAAACCCAACAAACCACCCAGATCTTTCACCTAGATAAGAAGGGAACTTGCCAGAAACAGATTCTACCCCGGCTGTCTCCCAGCAGTGACAGCAGCCAGCAGCTCAGCCTGAGCCTAAATTGGCCCTGAATAGACAAGTGAGGAGAGCACAGAGGCAGGAAATGGGGTTAGGTTGATTTCCATCTATTAGCAGCAGCTTAAACTGGTGTGCCGGGCAGCTCTGCCTCCCATTGGTTACAGCTGCTGAGAGCAGCAGGATGAGGGTTGACCTATATCTGTCTGGTGTAAGTCAAACCCTGAATGTGTAGCAAATGTCAGTGTTCCAGAACGCCACGTTTAACTTACACCCGACCACATACAGTGTTTTTGTGTTGTTGTTTTTTTATCAGAAACTGTGATAGCCTCCACCTGCAGAGAACTTAACATCTGTGGGCTACTCCCCACCACCCCCCCCCCCCTTACACTAGATTATTTCACCTTCTTCCTCACTGCCTCTCTCCTGTCATCCTCTGACCATTTTGGTCCCCTGGCTCTGCCATCCTCTGGCTGAGAGGGGTGGATATTGCCTGAGCTGTGTTCCTTCTAGCAGTGCCAGTAACACTGGCCCCTCCTCTGCCTGCCCCAATTTCCATCTGACCAGGTTGTGCCCATCACTTGCAGTTGCTGCCCCAGGATGGCACTGCCTCATGCCCACAAGTGCCCTTCTGGGCCACCGAGAGTTTCAGGATGTGTCAGTTGCTAAAACGACTGCAGCTGTGGGCAGAAATACAGTGTAAACACATTCAAAGTCATGGGTCCTCAAGTTCCAACAGAGTAAATGTTCCTTAGTTTTTGAAGGCCACATACTTTTCTTAATTTTTTTAAGAGCTAGAGTTTAAGTGTTTGGATAATTTATTCTCCTAGATTAGAAAATAAACCACTGGAACTTTCGTGTATACAGCCACCACCCAGTTGTGGCAGAGCTTCCTTTCCCTTTGTCTTGGATCTCAATCCATAGGTGTGTGTTGTTTGGGTCTTAAAATCAGCATGTGCATGTGTTTATTCACACTGACATCTCAAATGCAAAACATAAGCAAGTCAGTTTCACCTTCACACCACAGCATCAGTACAGTGTAGACTTCCATTTATAAACGCAGAACCTGCTCTCCATTACCTATTATCACTTCTTCACCAAGGCCCGCTAGTAACAGAAAGAAGCCCAGATGATGGAAAATTATTCTAGCAACTCAGGTCCCCGTGCGTACAAGCCACATTGCAGTAATTTGAGATGGAAAAGACCTATTAAGTCATCCCTCTGATTCTCTAAGGACGGGTGGTGGTTTTTTCTCTCTCCAATATGCTGATCTACTTTTTAATGCTTTTTCCAATTGTAAATGGCAGAAGTGATGGGGCTTCCCACCGCTCCCAGGGGATGGGGCAGCACAGTGTATAATAGAGCTCTCCATTAGGGCATGAGGCTTGCTCCGCTGCCTAAATCATCTTTGTTCTGACTTTCATTTCCATCACTCTTCCTGCTGTCCCCTTGGACCACACTAAATAATTCCTCTCTGTCCCTGCTATTTACACCCTTCAAGTATTTGTGGCCGATGAGCCAATCCCTGTCAGTTAGAGCCAGTGGTCATGCTGGGAGACTTGTCTCTTTCATCTTCCCTCTGAAGGCAGTCCCTCCAGGATTATATATCATATTTGCTGCTCTTTGATGAACACCCATCACTTTTTCAATAATTTGCCTCATTTTTTTGTCATTCACACGGCTCAGGAAAATCCCCTTTGTCTGTCTCTGTTGGCACAAAATAAGATGCTGATGGTAGTAGGTAGAATTTCTACTTACAGAAAACAGAGCAGATCTCTTCAACCAACAGGCATCTTTCCATGCCCTGGATACAGGATTCATCTAGATTAGGGGTGTCGAACTCAATCAGAGAAGGGGCCAAAATCTAAAATCCAGCCTAAATCGCGGGCCGAATGGTTTACTGAACAGTCATAAACTGTCATTGTGATGGAAACGCAGTGGAGTGCAGTGATGACAGCGCGGTGCGGGCCACATTGCAAGGCCTGGAGGGACGGATTTGGCCCGTGGGCCTTGTGTTTGACACATGTGATCTAGTCTGTTGTCTTTAACTCTTACTTGGGTTGTGGTACTACCGTGTCCACAGGACTTGGATGTATATGAAGAGACAGAAAGCCTTGATCTGTATTTCATCTCGTAGTTAACACCCAATAGCTGTTTAAATCTTGATTCCTGCCATCTCCATTCCCAGATGGAAAAGCTTCCCTGAAGTCCCTCAAGAGAATGCTAACCTCTTAATTTGCATTAATATTCCCACCTCTATGGATGTTAAAGTGGACAACATCAGCCACATCAGACACCTTCACCAGAGGAGTTCCTTTGCTCTGAGAGGCAGAGGGGACCCTTTCCCTTGATGGAGCAGGAATGGCACTGCAAACAGGAAATTCTGGGGGGTGGGCATTGTAGTGCCAGAGTCAACAGTATACAGCCTATTCTCTACTTCAGTGTTTCCCAACCTTCTCTCATGATGAGAATCACCTGGTGGAGTTGTTAAAACACAGATTCCTGAATCCCAACTAAGAAGTGCTAAACTAGAATTTTTGGGAACATATAGGTAAAATTGTATACTTAACTAGTGCTCTAAGACAGATTTTATATACAGAGCACTAAGTTAGGTATGCAATTTTTTTTTTTAAACCAGCACTTAACTAGTGCTCTAAGACAGATTTTATATACAGAGCACTAAGTTAGGTATGCAATTTTTTTTTTAAACCAGCACTTAACTAGTGCTCTAAGACAGATTTTATATACAGAGCACTAAGTTAGGTATGCAATTTTACCTATATGTTCCCAAAAATTCTAGTTTAGCACTTCTTAGTTGGGATTCAGGAATCTGTGTTTTAACAACTCCACCAGGTGATTCTCATCATGAGAGAAGGTTGGGAAACACTGCTCTACTTCTCTGGTTAAGTGGCTACCCTCAGGGCTAAAGCACCAAAATTTACAACGTCTTTCTGAATGTGCTCAGTGCTTCATATTTATGCAATAATAACCAACATAGTGCCTTACAAATTGTTTTCCTACTACTACACCATCCTTCTTAAAAGTCCCAATCAGCCGAAG
This sequence comes from Pipistrellus kuhlii, assembly GCF_014108245.1. NCBI lineage: Eukaryota > Metazoa > Chordata > Mammalia > Chiroptera > Vespertilionidae > Pipistrellus > Pipistrellus kuhlii. The sequence goes on along the minus strand of NW_023425405.1, from coordinate 34,780,003 downwards.
CCGGTTTGGCTCAATAGATAGAGCGTCGGCCTGCAGACTGAAGGGTCTTGGGTTCGATTCCGGTCAAGGGCATGTGCCTTGGTTGCAGGCATATCCCCAGTGGGAAGTATGCAAGAGGCAGCTGATTGATGACTCTCTCTCATCGATGTTTCTGTCTATCTCTCTCCCTTCCTCTCTGTAAAAAAATCAATAAAATATATTAAAAAAAAAAAAAAGTCCAAATCATCCTGTGAGGAAGAAATTATCTTCTTTGTTTTACCAGGGAGGAAACTGAGGCTCAGAGAGGTTCCATTGCCCAATTTCACTATCAGTCAGTTCTCCTTTCCATCCGCTTTTGCTCTCCCTCGGAAAGCAATGGAAAGCATGTTCTTTGAGCAGCTTGTGAAGAGGCTCCATACATACATACAGGATCCAAAAGTAACTGAAATGCTATCACAATGTTTTCCTCTGCTCTTAGTAACCAGACATCATTCTCAATTTGATGTGAGTCCTGAGGTTTATCAGTAGGACAATTCAATTGTTACTTGATAACTGAAAGAATACATTAAAATGTATAAGACATAGCCTGCTATCTGTCTCTAAACAATAATGTAATGTTATTAGGTGTGAGCTAAAAGTGTGCTTATTTGCTCAAAAACAAGTTCAGACCCAAAGGGTATCTGTTTTTCCTGCAAAGCTGATAAAATTATATACACCTAAGGTAAAAGAGGAAAGAGCTATATGTTAATAAATGTTAACACAACTTGAGGGAACAAAGAACCTGAATAATATTGACCTTTTGTTGAATATCATAAAAATCAGAAATAGAATTTTCTACCCACTACATGGTAGAGGCACGGCATCTAAAAACTGTGTTTTTAGCTAAGCAAAAGAGGATGCTTGGTTTAGTACTGCATCACTACCATTCAAATGGTGCTTATCAATAATTTTAATTTGGTTACAGTGGGAGAAAAAGCTGTGCTGAAGGGGTTGTATGCTTTCACATAAAAGACTCTTCAGCTCTAGCATTTTGAACAAAATCCAGATCAAGAGATTTATGCTTTTAAGTGAATTGCTGCCTTCTGTGGTTGGGCCAGAGAGAGCAGATTGCACATGCACACTGTGCTGTCAACACAGAGAAACACGCAGAAGTCGCTATGTCTGTCATGGAGGACAGGACTGCTCCTTCCACATCAGCTTGCCGGCTCTTTGTCTCACATATGACAAACTTTAAATTTAACTTTGTGGCAGGACTCGGCGGTCACTTTCTGGGAATAAATTAGTAAATAAATGCATCCTTGAAGATGCACCTTTGACGATTCTAGCTGTATTTTATAATACCCATTACTTAATTGTAAAAAAGTAATGCCTCCAATTGCTTTTTTTTTTTTTTAAACCAGCCACCAAGAATCTTAGTTTTTATTTGAAGCCAGGCACCAGCCATTAAAAGGTTTTCATTAGAAAGATAGTATCTACACTTTATTTTTTGTTAATCCTCACTGAGGATATTTTTTCATTGATTTTTCGAGAGAATGAAAGGGAGGAGAGACACAGAGAGAAAACCATTGATGTGAGAGAGACTCTTTTATTGGTTGCCTCCTGCAGGGGACTGACCAGGGCTGGGGATGGAGCCTGCAACTGAGGTATGTGCCCTTGCTTAGAATCAAACCCAAAACCCTTCAGTCTTCCACATGTGTCAAACACAAGGCCCGCGGGCCAAATCCGTCCCGCCAGGCCTTGCAATGTGGCCTGCACCGCGCTGTCATCACTGCACTCCGCTGCGTTTCCATCACAATGACAGTTTATGACTGTTCAGTAAACCATTCGGCCCGCGATTTAGGCTGGATTTTAGATTTTGGCCCCTTCTCTGATTGAGTTCGACACCCCTAGGCCAATGCTTTATCCACTGAGCCAAACAGGCTAGAGTCCTATTGCTTTTCTATCACTGCAAATGCAATACATGTTTGCTGTGGCAAAGTTTAAAAATACAGATAGGGGAAAAAAGAGCTCTTACAGTTTTTGTTCAGAAGTAACCACTTCTGATATACTCTTCCACAGCCTTATCTACTTATCTATATGTGATATGTAATATATTCATCTTTTTTAAAAAGTAAGTTGTTACTTTTAATGATACTGACTGTTCAATAACTGCTTTGCTGTTTTCTTCAAGTAAAGACCTCTGAAGCCCTTATGGAAGAACTGATGCTGTGTGTGTGTGTGTGTGTGTGTGTGTGTGTGTGTGTGTTTAAGTTTATTGTTTTAATGAACAAAATAAACTGATGCTGTTGAGCCGATCGAAATGGAATGACAAAAATGCTTCAATTAAATATTTTTAAAAATGTTTACTTTATATGAATCTTATGAAGATCTAAACCTTTTGAAAGTGTAGAACACCTTAACCTTGGAGAAATGCAACACATAAGAAATGCACTATGTACACTCTCTGCTGTTCTAGGGCAGTGGTCAGCAAACTGCAGCTCTTGAGCCACATGAGGCTAGCAAACTGTAGTTTGCCGCTCTGTTGACTAATGAGTTTGCTGACCACTGTTCTAGGGCATATGAATCTTTTCCATGGGTTCCAGCTTTCATAGCTATCACCGTGTCAGTGATTTCCAAAGGGAAGGGACTGGCACTGACTAGACCCAGCTTCAGGAGCTTAGGGAACGAGGCAAGAGAGACCTAGCTGAGTTTGATGCCAATCACTGATGTTGCTCATTTTATTTGCCCACCCACCTTTTTCTAATCATACATTTTTACTTCCAAGAAAAGATTTTCTCACAGGCATTTCTTTACCATTTTCCAGCTTACTCTTAGGATAACTTACATATACTAAAATATCCATGAGGTCTTTAAGACTCTAGACAGAATTTTGTTCAAACTGTATTGAATGACTACCTTACTTCATCAAAGCTAAGACACCACTTATGTAAGTTGTGACATTAAGTAGTGCTATGAAAAGAGAGGCTGCCAATTAAACTATGATAAGACATTAAGTTCAGATATGTTAGGATATGAAAAATATCTTATCATAAATGATCTATGGCATGCACTTAACACCTACACATTGTTATATAGAGAATATTCAGTCATATACTATGGACAGATTTTTACATCCAGTATATACTAGGTTTTATACAGAGACTATCTTTGACATTTAGTTCATTTATTTGTTTTTGGATTGCAATCCAAGTAAAATGCTTATTTTTTAACATTTATGTTTCTATAGAGAATATTCTTTTTCTAGTCTTTCCTTTATAGCCTCAGAGTGGAGGCAGTGGCCTTGCAGTTGATTTTGAATCTCTATCTTTGTAATTTTTTCTCAGAGACAATAGAATTTTTCATTAGAACACTCTTTACTGCAGGAGGCATGACTGGCTTCTTTCCTTTCCTTTTCAAGATTACAGTCAGCCACCTAATTCTGATTTTAATGTGCATCAGGCTTGGAAAATGCAGATTTATTCCAATCTGTGTTTATTCTTTCGCTTGGCCTGGTTAATCACCAGATTTTAAAGTTGAAGACAACAGTGAAATTCAGGCCACTTAATTTTGTCCCTCAGCTTTCATGCAGTTCTTTCCTGTCTAGGAAGTCTGTCCAACACAAAATACAGTTTTCTTCAAGCTCTTTTCATTTTGTGGACGCAAATATGTTCTCTCTGTTGCTTGAGGTATCTATTCTCTTCTAAACCTATTGTTAAAATAAGTATTTTCTGTTCCTTATTGGCAGCTTCTGCCTAGAATCCAAATCTAGAGACACGTAGTTTTTCTCTTGGGGAGAGAAAAAGACATTTCTTATTTATCCACAAGAATAATTTGCTACCTGGGATATAAATGTAAGGCTGCCCATTCAGTCAAATATGAATTTGCTTTAAGTGGGAGAGGGTAAAGGAACTTTTCATAGACTCCCATCCTTTCCCCCTTTGAATTTTACTTGTATTCTACTTTTCTTGCTTTAAAATTATCTTTAAAACACTATAGAAACATAAACATTAAAAGTTTGTGTGAAATTTTGATAATGTTTTTAAAAACCCCACTGAGCATATACAAGAAAATACAGAAACCTGTGTTCTTTAGCAGAATTTGTTTACTCAGCTATATACTGAATGGTGATAGTATATTTTGAGTCCCTTCTCTCTCATTAGCCTGCCTTCTGGAGCCAAAAATAAATCTCTTATCTGAAAAATAAGTTATGAGGCTGGGCAAGGATTGACAAATATACCCTTGGACAATTTTTTCCCTAAAAAGCCTCAATAGCTAGGAGGAAGATGGACCCAGGAGGCGTTAATTAGCAATGATCCTGGAGGGAATCAGACAAGGAGCTTCTAAGAAGATGGTCAGAGAATGAGGGGTGAGACAGAAAGGGGCAGGGTTGATATGTAAGATAGAATCCTTAATTGCATTTGGTAAAAGACATCCTATTCTCCAGAGAACAAATACATTTGCCAACAAGTCATTTGGATTTGTTTGCTCCCCTAAATAAATATCTCTACTCTCCATTGAAGTGGGAGACAAACAAGTCTAAGTTTGATTGTTTAAAATCCTACTCCTATTTCTGAACCACTTTTTTACCAATTATAATTGATCTTGAAATGTCAAAGACACAAGCTGTACTCTTTGAAATCATTGGATTAATGTGTCTTCATCTAGAAATGTGACCCCTACTAAAATTATTTTCCTTAACAATGTGAACATTTAACCATTTCAATTTTACCTAACATAGATGATTAACATACATTTACACACATGTGTGCATATCTCTGCTACATATTAAATGTTTATGCCCTCCAAAAACCTCATATTTTGAAATTTTACACCACTAGGACCTTTGGGAGGTGATTAAACCATGAGGGTGGATCTCTCTCTTCTTGTGAAGACTCAGTGAGAAGATAGCTATCTGTGAACCAGGAATCAGACTTTCCCCAGACACCAAACCTGTCAGCACCTTGACCTTGGATTTCCTCACCTCCATAAAACTGGGAGAAATAAATTGTTGTGTAAACTATCCATGGTGTTTTTGTTACAGTAGCCTGAATTGACTGAGACAGTCTCCAAATGGATGATGGTATTTTAAAGAAGAATTTTAGGTGTGCTTTCTGTTTGTATTACATAGTAAAGGACATAGCTAAATTCAAAGCTGTTTTTAATCAAAAATGAAAAATTTTAGAAGCAGACAAATATAATTGTAACATGCTAATTATTTTATATTTCAATCATTTTTTGGTAATAAAAACACAAGCAGAATGATTTTTAAAAAATTGAATGATATTATGGCTTCCTGTTTTCTTTACTCATTAAAACTTGGTAAGTGTATTGAATGTAAAGTACTACATAGTATAATGTGCCAGACCTTTGGATGCCACCTACATTAATTGTAAGGCTATTTAAAATGAAATGTTTGTGCCAGGTGGCTAATATGAACTTCTTAGATCAATAATCATCTTCAACTATAGAATTACTCTGTTCTGTAATTACTCTTATCAATAACTACCAACACATTAAACACTCAATAAATGTTAACTATGTGCCAGGCACTGTGCTAGGAGTTTTAGAAGTATAATTTTATTTAAATCTTTTGAGAATCCCATGAGCTGGCTGTGATCATTACCTCTATTTTACACACCAAGTGCCATATGCTTATTTGTTTTCTATGTGCCTTCTGAGTAGAGGGCCAGGGGATAAAAGAACACTGGCAGTAACCCTAAATAGTAAAAGTGTATTATGTAAATTGTCCCCTCAACCAGGAGTTGTCCAGGAGTGTGACCAGGGGGCAGGGCCAGCTGGAGGAAGGGAGGGAGTACCCAGTCAGCAGTTGGCAGCCACTAGGGACCCTACCAGTGCACAAGTTTTGTGCACTGGGCCTCTAGTCTATAGTAATTTTAGTTTCAGAAATTATATGAAGGGCCAATTTTATTTCCATTGATGGGTACACTGACAGTTTGCTGCCACCAACAGACTTGATGCTATTTTATAAATGTTCCTTATCCTATATATATATTCCCATTCATATATTGTTATTCTATTTTAAAACTTTTGCAAAGCATTTTTTTTCTAGTAATATACATGAGACCTATTTTAGAGAAGCCCAGAGATGAAAATAAAAGTCCAGTTCCCACTCTTGATACGTTGGTATATATTCTCCCAGTTGTTTTTGATAATGCACATATAAATATGTATTTAAATTCAATTGGAAAAATAGCTTAGTGTTTTTCTCTTACTGACTTTAAAAATTCATTTGCTAATATATCAAAACATTTTCTGATATCATTAAAATTTCTTCCACTAAGTCTTTGACATCACTCTTAATTTTGGATAAGTTTCTTTGCACATAATTCTAACCATAATACAGAATTCCACTGGACCCATTCCTTATTGTTGGACATTTAGGTAGGAGGAGAAAACTTTATATACACACACCTAAATCCTACTCATGCCATAGACCTCATATATCTAATGATTTAAAAAAAGAATAATAATGTGTCCAGTAAAAGCCTTAGACTAAATCTCTACTGACCTGAATTTTAATCTAAAATAACAAAAGGAATCCAAAGAGGACCATACCAAGACACATCATAATTAAAATGCCAAAAGCAAAAGACATAGAGTATTAAAAGCAGCAAGAGAAAAACAGTTAATTACCTACAATGAAGCACCAAATGATTATCAGAAACTATGCAGGCCAGAGGGGAGTGGCAAGAAAATTCAAAGTGATGAATAGCAAGAACCTACAACCAAGATTACTCTACCCAGCAAAGTTATCATTCAGAATTGAAGGTCAGATAAAGAGCTTCACAGATAAGAAAAAGCTAAAGGAGTACATCACCACAACATCATGAAATGCTGAAAGGTATTCTTTAAGAAGAGGAAAAAGAGGAAAAAAGTTAAGATAAAGATTATGAATAACAAATACATATCAACAAGTGAATCTAAAAATCAAGTGAATTAAAAATCTGAGGAACAGAATAAACTGGTGAATATAATAGAATCAGGAGTAGATTGATAATTCTCAGGGGGAATATAATAGAATGGGAGTAGATCGATAATTCTCAGGGGGAAAAGAGTATGAGGGGGTGGGAAAAGACTGGACAAAAATCGTACATCTATGGATGAGGACAGTGTGGGGGTGGTAAGGGTAGAGGGTGGGGTAGGAACTGGGTGGAGGGGAGCTATGGGAGGAAAAGAAGAAACAACTGTAATAATCTGAATAAACATTAAATTAAAAATAAATAAAATAACTGCTGCTAATGGTGACCTCAGAGGAATTGAATTTCTTTTCCTATTTCTAGATAGGAACACTGTATCACTATCCCAGTTATGTGTCTAGAAACTATTCATGAATTGAAAGAGAGGAGAATTGCATAACCCTACCCAATGTAGTATTACAGATATGGTGTCAGAACCACAGGACTTGGAGGGAAACAGCCCTGGATAAAGGACTCTGACCTCTGTATTATTACTCTCTCCCATCTCAGTTTCTATGAGGATCCATGCAGTGTTTCTGTGAAGATTCCATGAGATAATGTACATAGAGTGTCCAGCACACTGAACATATGCTAGTTCTATTTACCCTTTTTCAAAACTATGACATTTCCTTATGTTCTTTCTATAATGTAAAAATACCCACCCCCCAATATTAATGGCACAAAATATACCTGCAGACCATTACTAAGCCTTCTGGACTGCTTTTCCCAGTCAAATAAAATGGCATAATTCATAATTATACTTTCATAATTCTTTAAACATTCAGACCCTCCTAAACTGTGGAACCCCAAATTAGACAGGACAAATTACCAATGATCTGGCCAATGATACATATGGTGGAAAATTCCACCATAAGTTATATAGTTCTTAAGATTTATAGGATATATGACAAGGACAACCACTTTTATGTGTTGAACTTATTTCTTGATACTGATTCTTCATTTTGCTTAGAAGCAGTTCCTTCATTGTTTCAAGTTAGTTTCATTAACTTGGATTCAATTTCCAATGTCAGATTACTGCATTTGGTTTTGATCATATGGCTTGTCATCTACACAGTGCAGTCTATTTTTAAGCCACTAATTAAATTTAGAAGCAAATGAGTTAATATGCACCCCCACAGAACAATAAGACACAACTGCACATCTATGCCATAACATAGAAATAAAAACTACTTCTTTTGTAAGTCGTTTTATGTGTCATTTTTTAAAAACGTGAATCCAGTAGCACTGAAATTTCCTTCAGCCTTACATGTTTGAGTAGATTTTAGGGTGTCATCTGTGTGGCTTATGGGTTTGTAGGTTTTGGCTCTGAAAGTTGTAATTACCAATGTTTGAAAGACATCTGTGAGAGTAAGGATATGGAGAAGATAAGCCAAAAGCAAGATATATAATTACCACACCCTGACTTCCTATCAGGAACTCTGGATGTTTAAAGCAAATGAGGACCTTTAGACAGGTCCTTCTCCTATCAGAGTGCATCATCAGGTTGCCCTGAATGTAGGTAATCAATCTCTCTGGCATAAGTGTCCTCTCTCAAACACACTATTAGCTCACATGTTTTCAAAGACTATGGATAGAAAATCTCCATGCTCTCTATTACTGAGGGATCACATCCCTGACTCTCTTTTAATTAAGACAATTTTTTTCTAGTGAGGGAAAAACACTGGGCCTGAAATCAAGATACCTGATTTTCAGTTCTGAATCTCTCATGTGATAACTGTGATGCCAGCCCATGCTGCAGGCCTCAGTTTCCCCATATGCAAAATGGAAATGGTATATGTGTTCTAATTCTTTATTAGAATTGTTGCATATAGAAAGGTCATAGGTACGAAACTGCTTTAAACATATTATGAAATGCCTATAAAACTCAGGATACAGAAGAGAAAAATCATGTAGAGTCACACCATTTTGTTGGAATTTTGAACATTTCTTTCTGTTTCATCTATGGCTACATGTTATGGTAATTAACACATGTTTTCAATATTTACAAAAGTGTTAAATGTATAGCTACACCTTGAGTTATCTATAGGTCATATGACAAAGACAACTACTACTTGGAAGTGCTGAGAGAAATCACAGGATTCCTCGTCATTGATAATTAACAAAGGAAAAATTCCTTTCAAGGGTAAAAGGCACTTATATCTGACTTATAGTACTAGTGCTTTGCCTGATTTTCTGTAGAGAAAACTCCTTAAGAGTTTTCTAAGAACAAATGAAGTGAGATTGGCCCTTGAATAAGGAAAGTGGGCAGCTAAAGCTTTCCTTAATAACAAGTTTAAATACCTTGTTTATTCTCGTGTTATTAAGTGGCACTTGTATAAATACTTTGTTGAGTAATGGTGCTGAGGCAAAACTGAAGTTTATTTAGGACAGTGCTCCACCCAAGGTGAGCAACCGAAGCTCATATGTAAACTACACCCCCTTTGGCACATCCACTCAACCCATTAGTAGTACTAGAAATGAAAAAGGGTGTGGGGCATATGGCATGGCTGGAGGTGAGGAAGGGCAGGAGAAGTCCCCCTGAAAGAATGAAGAAAGTGTGAAGGGTGGTAGGGAATTTATAATAACTGAAAATTGAAGTCCAACTATTGATATCAGTACATCAAGCTAATGCAAATTAAGGTGGCATGAGATTTGTTAAAAACCCCTTTCCCCATGGCGCATAGTAACACCCACCTTATTTAAAATGTAGCCAGGAAGGGCTATGTTTGCTCATGTGATCAGGTTTCCACACTTCCCACACCTGGGGAAGTATCAGCTAATACTGATTTAGCACTAATTTATATCGGATGGCCAGAGCTAACTAGAATAGAGGAAAACTGGTACAAATTAGTGGGGCCCTGAAGTCCCAGCAAGTGGTCTGGGGGCTGACAGTTGTATATCAATACAAATCGCTCTTTCTAGGAGGGAATGGAAAAAATATATTATTTAAACAAACTACTCTTAGTGGTTCTACTGCTAGTGTGCTGAAGATCTCCTTTAAGAATGTGAGGAATGGATATGATTAAGTTACATTCTTAGGTTTCATAATGTTTAGTTTATTAATCTGGGAGCTAAGCAAACCAGAAGCAGAACAGGCTTTAAAATAACTGACTAGTTATCCTATAAATAATAACTGTTAGTCAGTTGGTTCCATTTACCTTTTCCTCAATGAAACGCTCTACAATAAAGAAGTATCTATAAACTAGACTATATTTTTAAATATCACTGTAGATTTTTTAGAATCATGGGATTAGACACCAATTCTTTGAAAACTGCTCTCTGGGTTTGAATTGATTTGTTTCTATGAATTGGTTTCAGTTAACATTTATTTGTATTTGGCTAAAAATTGAGAAAATATGTTGGTCCCGTAATTAAAGTTGGTGAACTTTTAATGATTTCCAATACATTATTTCTCAAATTTGCCCAATCATAAAGATCACCTGGAAACTTGTTAAAAATTATGCAATCCTACCCATCCCGCTCTCACACTTGCTGACTTAATACTCTTAGGGGAAGAGGGCTGAAATATGTACTTGTATCAAAGGCCCCAATAATGTCTGGTGATCTACATGTTTGAAAAACACAGTTCTGTATCCCTTGTCAGATTTCTCCTGATGTCAGAGCTCTTCAAACCCCCATATTCCTTTCTCATCATACTTTTCAGTGACTGTAAGCTTTTATCTGTTCCACCCCACCTAAGAAATAAAGGACATTCCCATCAGACATTGTGGCCTTCAGCAGCAGTGAGACTATGCAGAGGACAGCATCTGTAGTCTTGGGCAGGTAGATGATGGAGTCAAGGGGTATTATTTGTGGTTCAGAAAGTCAAGAGCTCCTGACCTTCTCTTTGACAACCAGTTGTAAATGACAGTGCTACTTCCTGAAGTGGCCACACTCAACCCTTTCCTCAATATAAAATTGGGGGGTTTTTGCCTTCACTTTCTTCCTTTTTTCCTTTCATGGAGAGGGAAACGCCGTCCCTTTTTATCAAACTTGTGCTCTTGATCAAATCCTCTACTGACTCATAGAAGTGAAATCTACTAATCCTTCTCCCCATTCAAAACTTGCTTCTTCATTTTTTTCCTTCTTTGGCTTGTAGACAATATCAATAGATGTTTCTTTCCTATCTTTTTAAAATATATTTTATTGATTTTTTTACAGAGAGGAAGAAAGAGAGATAGAGAGTTAGAAACATCGATGAGAGTCATCGATCAGCTGCCTCTTGCACGCCCCCTACTGGGGATGTGCCCACAACCAAGGTACATGCCCTTGACCGGAATTGAACACAGCACCTTTCAGTCTGCAGGCCAATGCTCTATCCACTGAGCCAAACCGGTTTCGGCACCTATTTTTTTTTTTTTTTAATACTAAACCAACATATACTTTCTTGGACTCTGTCCAACCTCAAGATTCCATTTTACTTCATGCCTTATTTTTACTGTTAGATTTCTAAAAAAAAAAAAAAAAAAAAAAAAAAAAAGTTCTAATTGGTTGTATCTACCTTCAGACCCTTCTCATCAACCCAGCTACAATCTGGCTTCCACAGGGACAAGTTTTACAGACACAACTGGCTTAGAGATTACCAGTAATAAGATCTCATGACTTTTGCTTAGCCTTTTACCTCTTGCCCATTCAACTATATTTGACATTGATAACGTTTTTAAAAGGATGAGGTGCTCAGTAACCAACCATCTAATTTTAAGAACAGAAACCTGTACATTAAACTGAAACAGCAAGGAGGATTTTAAGATAGACTGCAGAAAACTCCCCCACAGAAATTGTAATAGGGCTGCATAAGGACTGGAATGAGGACCTAGGAAGTTCTCAGTAATGAATTCAGTTTAAACAAACCCTTGAAAAGCACCTGCTCTGTTCTAGGCACTGGCAAGGTGTTATTTGATCAAGTAGTGAACAGAAGAAACAAGGTCCCTGCTTTTGGAGATTTTATACTCTAGTGGGGAAAGCTTACCATAGGCACATAAACAAATGTATATTTATAACTTGTAATGAGCACCACAGATGAAAAACCTGGCTTAATGATAGATTGTAGGTTATTAGTGATGAGTGAGGACTCAAAGGATACTCTGAAGACATGACATTTAAACTGAAATCTAAAGAATGTGAGGAAGCCACTCAGAAACTAAGGCGTTTATGCTGAGGATACACCTGTGTGAAGGCTCTGCAGTGGTGTCTCAGGGGAAGTGAAAGGAGGTCACTGTGGCTAGAACACAAGGGGGGGGGGGGAGGGTTTGGTGGAGGGAAACATGGAGCAAGATTAGGTAGAGGCAGAAGCCAGAGCAGGCCTGGCTTTTTAAGCTTTTTAAGGAATTTGGATATTATTGCAAAGTAATTAGAAGACATTGAATTGATTTAAGCAGGAAATGACATGCTTCAACAGAGTTCCAGGTTTTTCCTGACCGATAAGCAGAAAAGATGAAGGGAGGCAAGAGCAGAAGCTGGAAGACCAGTTGGCAGCTGTAGCAATAGCTCAGCTAAGAGATGATGGTGGTGTGGATTAATGTTAGCAGAGGAGATGGAAAGAAGTTAGACATCTATTTATGAGGCACAAATGAAAGGACTAGATGATGGGTTGGAGTTGAGGAGGAAGGAGAGTGAGCAACCAAGACTATTGCTCAGGTTGTCTTGTTTAGAATAACAGTGTGGATGATGATGCCATTCATTGAAGAGGAAAAAATATAGAATTTCTTTTTGATGGAGAGAAACACAGGAGTAGAGAAATTAAGATTTATCTTTGTTTCAAACATCAATTTCAGACATTCATGGAAACTTGCTATGTCAAATAGGCAACTGGGTATTTGAATACAGAATTGGAGAAAATGTCTAGACTGAAGAGATTCATTTGGGAGCTGCCAGCATTTTATGCATTGAAAGCCATGAGAATGGCTGAGACTACCAAGAAGATGAGTTTATAATGAAGAAAACAGACTAGAGCCCAATTTTTAGAGGGGACTAAATAAGAAAAACTACTGAAGCACACTGAATAGCAGTGGTTAAAGTAGGAGACAGACCAGGTAATTGCAGTGCCCAAGACTCCAAAAGAAAATACTTTTTTCAAGAAGTTAACCCTGCTAAAAGTTTCAACAGAATGAAGTCCAAGAAATATCCATTGAGTCTGGCAATGTGAAGGCTGCTAACAATATTGAATAGCAGTTTTCAGTGGCATGGTGGTGTGGAAGACAGGTTGGAGTAGATTGGATAGGAAGTCAGACTTAACTTATAGACAGCTCACAGATACAGAACAAACTGTTGGTTGCCAGGTGGGAGGAGGGCTGGGGGATGGGTGAGAAAGGTGAACGGACTAAGAAGTTCATATTGGCAGTTACAAAAGTCAGAGGGATGTAAAATACAGTCTAGGGAAATAGAGTAATGACTATGTATGGTGTCAGGTGGGTACTAGCCTTATTTAGGGGATCACTTTGTAAGTTATATAAACGTCACACCACTGTGCTGTGCACCTGAAACTAATGTAATATTGAAGTCAAATGGAATTGAAAAGGTTTTTAAGAAGTGCTGCTGTGAAGGAATCAGAGATTTAGAACTGCAGATTGAAAGGGACAGCACAAGAATCTTTGTTTTGCTATTTTTAAATGTTAGGATGAAATATGTTCATACATATTGGGAATAATAAAAAATGTGATGAACTAGAGGGAGGAAATAACTGAAGAAATGAAGTTCCTGAGAAGAAAGGAGGATTTGTAAATTTGTTGGTAGGAATAAATATACTAAGGTTGTATCAGGGGAAGGCAAGTGTGGGGATGGTTTTAAGTACTAAAGAAAAAGGATAAGACAGAAAATAGTCATCATAAAAAAATGAGCATATTCTGAGGCCTTTTCCCTCCTCCTCCCTGCCTCTCATCACCTGATCTCATTCCTATTTCCTGCAAGGCATTTCATTCTTCTCTCTCAGAAGGCAGGCCTCCTGTGCTTTTCTGTGCCTGTGACAGAGGATGGCCACGCCATGCACAAGTTTCTGTGTTCAGCCAGGTCATGCCCTTAATGGAAATATATTGTATTTCTTAATTTCAAATTCTCAGGGAATAAATGTGACTGGTCCAGCTTTAGTCAGTTGTCAAACTCGGGTCAAACCAACCCTGGCCAGAGGAACAAGGTCATTTTGTACAAACATAGCCATCAGGCCCAAGCCCTCTGTGTGCTGGAGGAGGATTAGTTCTTAGAGAAGGGGGACATGAGCTGCCAGGGACCCCACAAGGCATCTACCAAACTTTCTTCTGAGATGCCAGAATCTACTTTACTAAAGAGTGCTTCTCTTTGGCCTTCTTTTCTAGGTGATTTTTTAACTCTTCACCTCCCAACAAATGTTTAACTTCTCAATTTTTTTCCTTGTGCCTCTTTCCCCTTGTTTATATGCTTTTCTCCCTTGCTATCTTCTTTTGGCTTCAATGACCATATGTACGAGAATGATTCCAAAATCCATATCTCTGCTCTTCTCAATTTCACTATCATTTTAAAACTGCCTCCAAAACATTTTTTTTCTTTTATCTTTACTAGAGGCCCGATGCACGAAATTCATGCAAGAACAGGTCTTCCTTCCCCCAGCTGCCAGCACTGGCTTCTCTTTGGCACCCGGGACCCCTGGCTTCCCTCTAGCCCAGCTTCATCCTGAAGGTCGTCCAGAAGGACATCCAGTCTAATTAGCATATTATGCTTTTATTATTATAGATGAGCTTAGGGATGTTACTAAACTTATTGTGGTAATAATCATTTCACATTAAATGTCAGTCAGGTCTTCATGCTGTACACTCTAAACATATCCTGTGCTATCTGTTAATTACATCTCTATAAAACAAACAAAAAAAACACCTACCCCACTTAAATATCCTCTGGTGGTTTTATTTATTTTATTTACTATCTTCTCCCCAAATGGACTCCTTCTTCAAGTTGCCCTGTTCCTATTAAATCCATCACAATCCTCTCGGGCACCCAAGCTTAGAGCTTCAGAGTTGCCTGACCTGATGCTATCAAGTCCAACTGAGAAGGAGCATCACTCACATCCTTTCCTCCTCTCCATGTTCTCTGTCATCCCCCTAACTCTTGTTACCTAAATTCATGTGGATTGTCCTCAAAGCTGATAAATTGTCCTCCCATTTGCAGTCTCCAATTCAGGCTGTAACCTATTCTTGCATTAATATTCACAAAGCACAGCTCCACTCATGTTCTCCCCACCCACTCAAGAATCTCAACAGCTTCTCACTGCATACTCAATAGAGCACAGATCTTGTCTGGCAATCTCCACAACCTGTCCTCAACAGACCAAGACGTATCTTCCATTAACCATCAGTCAAGGGAGGCTCTTGGATCATCTCCTGGCATATCCTATGTATTCCCAATGACAAACTTCTTCATTCTCTTCTTCCTGAAGCCTTTCTCAAAAGTTACCTTCCCCTCCCATCGCTTCCATATTAGTTTACTTGGATCTCTCCTATGAACAACATATGTTTAGATATGTTTTTTATCTTTTTTTGTAGACATATCTTGTTGCTTCTGATGGACTACAATTTACAAAAGTGTGAGAACAGGCATGCCCTACAAAGTCCTCAACAGTGTACACTATGAAGACATTTAATAAGTCACTTGATGAGGAGTTAATTAAAGCCTGATGCTACTAATGTTGTTTCTATTAAGTAAGGCCTGATGCTAGTAGTGTTGTTGCTAATAACTCCCATTCAGGCCTATTAGATTGTATTACTATGGACTTTTTCAATAAGATGCTGAGTAGAATACTAAAAGTTGTGTGTTACAAAGAAGTTTAAAATAAACAGAAACTTCTCTAGCCAAGCACTGGTGAGGAATTGATTGCATTTTAGCAACAGTTCCTCAACACACTCATGTGCCAAAAAGTAAAATTCAGCCATCTAGGAGGAAATTAATCCATGACACATTTAGTCACTCTAAACTCTCATCTAAGAAATAACATGAAAATCAAGCATACTCTCTTCATAGGACTACTACTGCTCTCATGTATTGTTGACGTCATGTTTGGAACTAACAAGTGGAATATCACAGCCTGGAAAAAGTTAGAACATTTGCAGTACATTAGCCCCCACATCGCCAGCCTCTGAATGTGTTGGCTTTGTACAATATAGTCTTTCAATTAAATGATAAAAGTCTATTTATCAGCAAAGAGGATATGCCCCTGGCATCACAGCTGACAACAGGAATTGCTGTAGAGATAGAAGCCAAAAAACTGGTGGTCCTCCATGCTGTCTTCTATCCTTATATAAATAATGGGATATTTACTCTTCTAATATTTGTGTTACAAATAAAAACTCCCACATTTCTATTGCTTCTTCTGAACTTCTTTTAGAAACAAATCATGGGAAAAGCTTCTTGACATTGGTCTTAACAAATTTATGTGGATATGATACCCAAAGTACAAGCAACAAAAAATAAACCAGAGGAATTACACTGAACTAAAAATAAATCAACAACAAAATGAAAAGGCAATCCACAGAAGAAATATTTGCAAAGTACATATCTGATAAGGGGTAAATATCCAAATATATAAGAAACTCTTACAATTCAATAGTAATAAAAGCAAATAATCTAATTTAAAAATTGGTAAAGTATCTGAATAGACTCCCCCCCCCCCCCAACACGATATTCAAATAGTCAACAGGTACATGAAAAGGTGCTCAGCATCACTAATCATCAGGGAAATGCAAATTAAAACCACAATGAAATAACACCTCACAGCTGTTGGAATGGCTGTGTCAAAAAGACAAGATTTGCTGGTGAGAATATGGAGAAAAAGCAACCCTTACACACTGTTGGTGGGAATGTCAACCCTTACACACTGTTGGTGCAGCCATTATGGAAAAACAATATGGTCTTCAAAAAATTAAAAACAGAACTACCAGCAATTCCACTTCAGGTATACTAGTATATACGAAGGAAATTAAGTTAGTGTTTTGAAGAAATATCAGAACCTCCATATTCACTGCAGCATTATTTGCAATAGCCACGCGTGTTAACAACCTAAATGTCCATCAATGAATAAAGAAAATATATACAATGGAATGTTAGTCATAAAAAGGAAATCCTGCCATTTGTGTCAACATGGATGAATCTTGAGAACATTATGCTAAGTGAAATAAGTCAGATGGAGAAAGATGAATACTATATGATCTCACTTATATGTGGAATCTGAAAAAACCCACACCCTCATAGAAACAGAAGAGATCGGTGGTTACCTGGGGTAGGCAGGTGGGGAATGGGCAAATGTATGAAGGTGGTCAAAAGATACAAACTTCCAATTATAAGATGAATCAATTCTGGGGACATAATGTACATCATGGTGACTGCAAGCTAACAATACTATGCTGTATAGTTGGAAGATGCAAAATGAATTTTTTAAAAGTTCTTGCCGTAAAAAAAAAAAAAAATTATTTTAACTATGTGAGGTGATAAATATTAACTTTGTGTTAACCATTTTGTACTACAACTTATATCAAACCATTATATACCTTAAACTTGCACAATCTTATCTCAATTATATCTCAATAAATGTTGGGGGGAGGGAAGAAAGTAAAATTTTTATTATTTACATGAAATGTTCCCTTTCTACTTAATTTTTTTCAGTTCCTTTATACAGGCCTCTTGAGAATAGGTGTTCCTACCAGTGAGATGGAGCTAACTACAAACCAGCAGATGTTCCTCCCTAACTGATCCTTCTCAACTGTCCTTCTCTGTCCATTTCAGGTGGTATTTTATTTTTCTGAAAAATGTAACTGCCTTTTCTTCATTACCAATTTCATTTTCCATTTTCAACCTCTGATGAGCCTCCAAAGACTAATATTTTTCACTTTGTGGGTATAAGGACCGCACTGCAAGATATGCTTTCTTTTTGAATGCCAGCCCAATGCAGCTATCTATATAGTTTACAGAACCACACGGAACATTTTTCTGCTATGTGGCTATGCCTTTGCAGCAGAAACATACCTGTTATCACTTTTTTTTTTTCTGACAAAATGCAGTTTTAGTTCATGAGACAAGCACTGGATAGAATTTGCTACTTTTTCAACAACATTGAACAAATATTGATTGTCTACCATGTACTGAACACTGTTGTGAAGATTCAGAAGTTATAAAACAGGTAAAAAGTCTTATTTTCATGGCCCTTATATTCTAAACAGACAGAACAAAAAATAATTATGATTTATATAATATGCTGCATGGTGATAGGTGCTCTGGAAAAATAGAGAGGAGAGAATGCCTAGGGGTGCTTGCAATTTTTAAAGATATCCAGCCCAGCCAGTGTGGCTCAGTGGTTGAGAGTCTACCCATGAACCAGGAGGCCACGATTCAATTCCTGATCAGGGCATACACCTGGCTCTCGTGGGCTCGATCCTCGGTAGAGGGTGTGCAGGAGACAGCCAATCAGTGATTCTCTCCCATCTTTGATGTTTCTATCTCTCTCCCTTTACCTTCATATCTGAAATCAATTACATATATATGTATGTATGTATGTATATAAAACAATACAAATGTTTTCAGAAAAGCTGTCACTGTGAAGATGGTGACATCTGAGTAAAGACCTGATGGGAATGAGAAAGTCGTGTGGATATCTGGGGCAAGAACTTTTCAGGCAAAGGGAATACCTACTGCAAAGGTGCATGTAGGCTGTCAAAAGCTGTCAGAAGTTTTACTCCAAGCATCTGCCAGGAGCAAAAATTCAGGCAAGGCTTTTCTTGTTGTTGCTATAAAGAATCCACCTACATTGAGAGCTTAATCAGCTTAAGATGAACATCAGTGTGGATCTGTTTAGTGTTTTCTCTCAAGCCATGACCTCACTGCTAATACTGACAGCCTCTTAGATTCAGATGGGCTTTGGATGAACAGCCTGGCAAACCTGAGTGAAACGAGAAGAGACATTTTAGTAGCTCTGTAGGCCCAATGTTGTTTTGTTTTGTTTTTTGTTTGTTTTTATCTCATCCCCTCTTCACATGGGGCTGCATATTAATCAAATGTAGCCAATGATTCCAGGTTTTCATTTAAACCTAAAATGTAGTCCATTACCAGTAATAAACTAGGAAGTATGCATAATATAATTTTACCTCGGATTGCTACTGAGACAAAGTTATTTCCTATGCCACCAAATTGTGCTTTCAATGCTGTCTTCTAGTCAGGACAACACAGTAAAGAGATCTTACTAACATTAAGTCTTACTGGTATGTAGACTTTCCAGAGACCGTTACAATAAACAGATAATGTGTGCTGAGCCTATCTCACAGCTAGCTTAGTAGGGTTACAATGCTCTTATAGCCAAGCAATCCACACCTCTTTCAAAGGTGTTTCCAATAGCATTGAGAATATTTCCTAAAGTTTCTATTATCTCCCTGGGGTCCTTAATAAGATATTAAGAACTTAATAAATGGTTATTTGAAAGCAGAGAATGGATTTATTTTAGCTCACTTTTGATTTGTTTGGAGACTGGATTTCTTATACAAGAAAATTAGTACTTATTTCATGAGAATATACAATAGATTAAGAGACAACAAAGGTGGTTGTACAAAGAGTTAAGTGTTGAACACCCAAATAGGTCATGATGACTTATCAGTAATTGAAAACAATATTTTGTGATCACACTATAGGGGCTGGCAAAAGTAGGCTTACAGTTATAGAGTACACAAAACAGAGTTTATTCTTTTATTATGATTTATTAATTATTGTATTATTTTCCGTATGAACAATTGTCAACCTATTTTTGCCCATCCCTGTAGTTCTCTGTGTGGGTTGTTTAGATTCACTTTAAATGTTTGACTTGTTAGCTATGGTAGATTTGAACAAACACAGAAAGCCTTTAAAATGTGGCCAGGTTGTTGTTTTAAATCCAAATCAAGCATTGATCATTAGGGTTCTGGCTTGGTATAAACTTAGAATTATTGTAATCTAATGTGAAGTTGTTCCATACTTATTTAGGAGTGGCCACTGATGACATTTCTATGATGAAACCATGCTGTAATCAACCCAACAACTTAGAAAGTTACCAGCATTTTTTTTTTTACACCTTTACATCTGTCAAACTTTTTGTTCACAATATGCTGAAAAAGTCATTGGAAACAAGCAAGCCATTTATCATTTTTCTTCCTCAAGAAAGAATGCACTTTTCTAATTAATGAGCAACTTTAATTTTAGATGGAAACAGTGACACAACAGGTCAACTGTACCGAATTTGAGTCAAGTCTTTTCTCGGTTTATAATTAAAAGGAGCTATTCTGGAAAGCAGATTATATATATAATTTTACAACTGAAGAGAGCCCACTACATATATATATGTAGTGGGCTCTCTTCAGTTGTAAAATTTCTTTTGAACTGATGGGAATTTATCTTACAGATGAGATTTGCAGACCATTGAAAATACAAACGTACTCCACAGCTGTGGGCAGTGATGTGCTAGAGCAGAGGGTTTACTCACAACTCAAGTTAGTCCACCTGGGTTAGATGCTTAGCTCCCCACTTATTAGCCTAGTAATTTCAGGCAACACATTTAGCCTTTTTGCAGCTCAGCTGAGAACACCATGGGGCCAATAATAGTGTCTACTTGCGGATTACAGGAGGACCGAATGAGTAAACACACAAAAGATACTTAGAACAGGCACTGGCACATAGTGAATGTTCAATAGATGTCAATTATTCTAGCGTGTGATAAAGTGAGGAGCTATCATTAGTCTTTTAATAGGATGAAGTATTGGACGCAATGCTAGTATTTATATTGGGTTTGTTTCATGCACTTTTTATAGAACCAAGTATGCTTTCTGGTCTGACCGCTTAAGGAAGCAGAGGATGGCTTCTCTAAGTGAAACTGGCCCCTGCATCAAGTGTGTGAAATCAGAGGAAGCTTGTCAGCCTGGGCAGACACAAGTGTAGACCAATGTGACTTCCCACTTCTCTTTTTTTTTATCTCAAGGAAATTAAGAGAGGGTGCTAATGTACATCCTTAAATTAATTTTTCCAGATTAATTAAGGCTTAAAACCTTAGTTTATTGTAGTTTTTGATAGTCATCTAAAACCACTGTGGTCATCCAAAAAATCTGTTATCTCTTCTAGTTTCAACTGTAGAATAAAAACTAAAATTTATCACAGCGGATTGTTACAGTAAGTCTGGTATTTATGTCTCCCAAGAGGCCATTTGGCTTCTGGGGAAAGGCAAAGGGGTGCCCTCCATTAATATATCTAATGGATGGTGTCATGACGTACAATTCCTTGTTGACCCCCTGCAATTCAGAGTTATTGTCTGGGAACATAAAACCTAATTACCTCATTTCACTGCATAGCTACTACCCATGTTAGGATAGGTTTGTGGAAGTTATCAGCCCATTGTTCAACCCAGACTTCAGACACTGCTGCTGCTTTACCATGCTTTCTCGGCCTTACTCGCCACGCAAACTAAGGTTATGACCAACGTTAGAGGGGAAAGGATGGATTCTTCTGGTTCCAGCTGCAGAACATCCTACCAGAGCAGGTGTACTACTTCCAAGTCAAGTTTGCCTTGGTCTCAGACTGTACCTTCGGCCGCTGGAGGGTGGAGCCCTCGCCGCCTGCTCCCCGGAGCGTGCGCCCGTCTGTGGGCGTCCACGGGGCACGCGCAGACACTCGGGGACCCACTTTCCCGAGGGTAGGGGGGGGCAGCCCAATCAAAGCCTCCCTCTCACCTCCGAGGCTGTCAACTCTCACGCCCCGCCCCGCGCGGCCGGCCCCCTCCTCACTCTCCCATCGGCCCCGCCTCCCAGGTTAGAGCTCCCACTGTCATTGGCGGATGCTTCTTTCACTCCTACTCGGGAACCAGTCGCTCGCGTCCTGATGGGGGGCGGCAGAGCCAATGGGAATGCCCGTGGTGGCCGCTGCCGGGTCCCCGAGCGCCGGGGGGCGGGTCCGGGGGGCGGGGCCCGGGCGGGGGAATTAGTTGCCTTTTGGAGTGAGCAGCAGCGGGCTGAGGCGGCGGCGGCGGCGGCGGTGGCGTTTGCGGTGGCGCGGGCTCCCCGGGGACTGGGATACCTCCGGGCCCTGAGCCTCCAACCCGGTCCCCAGCAGCAGAAACCCCGGCCCTCCCTGCAGCCGCGGGGCCTTTCCTGAGCGTGCAGCCCCCGCCTGGCTGCCAGCGGCCCCGGAGGCTGCGGGATCCGGACGGTTGCCTCTCTTCCCCGCTGTCAGCGCGATGCCCCGGGCGGCGGCGGCAGCGGCTGCAGCTGCAGGCTCCTCGCGGCCCCGGCCGTGACCGCCACGCCGCCGAGCCTGACCGGGCGGTTGGGGCCGTTGGACGTTTGTTTTCGCAGCCTTCCCCTCCCCCTCGCCCCGGCGGCGGCGGCGGCGGGGTGCGCGTTGGGAAGGGGGAGCCCAGAGGCTCCGCCCCCTGCCGGCACCCCCGCCCCCTCCCCCTTACACACACTCGCACGCACCGCCGCGCCGGCTCCCACACGCTCCGCGCGCGCCTCCCGCTCGCCCCGCTCCGCGCCTCCGTGGTCGCTGGCGGCGGCGCCCCGGGCCCCGCGGAGCCACCATGTCCACTTCCACTGCCGCCTCCTCCTCCTCCAGTTCCTCCCAGACCCCGCACCCCCCGCCGCCGCAGAGGATGCGGCGCAGCGCCGCCGGCTCCCCGCCCGCCGCCCCCGCCGCCGCGGGGAGTGGGAACGGTGCGGGGGGCGGCGGCGTAGGCTGCGCCGCGGCTGCGGGCGCCGGGCGGCTGCTGCAGCCCATCCGCGCCACCGTCCCCTACCAGCTCCTGCGGGGCAGCCAGCACAGCCCCACGCGCCCGCCCGCCGCCGCCGCCGCCGCCGCCGCCGCCGCCTCGCTGGGCAGCCTCCCGGGGCCCGGCGCGGCCCGCGGCCCCAGCCCGCCCAGCCCGACGCCGCCGCCGCCGGCCGCCGGGGCCCCCATCGAGCCGGCGCCGCGAGCCAAGGGCCGCCCGAGACGGTCCCCCGAGAGCCACCGGAGGAGCAGCTCACCTGAGAGGAGGAGCCCGGGCTCGCCCGCGTGCAGAGGTAGCGAGCCCAACCCTCCCGTCCTCCCGGGCGGGCGGCGTCCCCCTCGACGGTGCCCGGCGCGGAAGCGGCCGCCGCTCCCGGGCTCGCTAGGCTGGTGCATTCACTGCCCCAGGTGTGAGCGCGGCGGCTCGGGAACCTCACTCACCCTCTGCGGTCGGTCGGTCGGTCTATCGCGGCGGGGATCGGTGGAGCGGAGCGGAGCGGGACTGCGAAGCCCAACTTCTATTTAACCCCCCCCCCCTCACCCCCCTGCTGCCCCTCCGATTTTATCTCCCATCCCTCACCTGCGCGCGTGCAGAGGTGTTTTCAATGGAAGGGGCTGATGAGCTCACGCATGTGTGTGCTGTTTGCTGCGGGGGAGGGATGGATGGAGGGTGGAGGAGTTGGGGCGAAACACCGTAAGAAACACGCACACAAACTCTCTCCAGCAGCCTCTTTGTGCTTTCCTTCCAAGTTCCTAATGTCTGGGACTCCCCGGATGGTTCTTTTTTTTTCTCTTCTTTTTTTCCCCTTTACTTTCTTTTTCTTTTTTGGAGGGGTGCTTGCGTTAGTTGTGATGTAAGGATATATATTGGTAAGGGGACAGTTTTGGGATGTGCAATTGCAGTGTATAGTGTTTTGTTTTTGCTAACCACCCCCCCCCCCTTGTCTACACCCCCTCCCTCCCCCGCCGTCCCTATTCTATATGGTCATATGCATCAGAGCAGTACTTCACTGGAAACAGCTTATGCCCAGTTTATTTTTTTTTTCATGGTAAATTTTAAAGATCTGTTTGTGAAGTGTGCTCAGTTTTTCCACCCCCCCCCCTTTTTTTTAAAGTACACCTCACAGTCCAGTTGAGCTGTTAAAGGATCTCAAGTTTCTTTCTTTCTTTTTTTTTTTTTTTTTTTTTGTTGGGTGTCAAAGGTAATGGTGACTTTGGATGCTGGCGGCTTCCCTTAAGGTTTTCTGTTTGAGTTCGGTTTTGTTTTTATGTCTAGAGGGACACAGTGCATGATGTAGTTGAGTCACCGGGGAGAAAAGGAAGATTAGCCAAAACAAGGAGTTAAAGCTCATGGGGGAGAGGAGAGCAGCTAAATATTATTAGATGCCAGGCTAGAGCCACAGATGCCGCCGCCGCCGCCGCTGCATTGTGGAGAGAAGAGATCAGACTAAGTGGGAAATCTGCTGGGAAGAGAGACGCTGTGGAGCTGAGCGCGCTGTGCAATGTTTATGTGGTATGTGGAATATTTTTACGGCGTTTCCTTGATGAGGGTCTCAGGACTTGGAGAAAGTGGCTGTGTGAGGATAGATGACAGCTTTGGTGTTTTCGTTTTAATATTTCTGACCTGTAATTAACATGTTGCCAAGGCACTTGTTTTCAGACCACTTGATGGTGAGGCAAGGTAGGATGCAGTAGCACTGGTATGTGCACATGAGCACCAAGAAATACATCCTGTAATCTGTATGCACCAGGAGGAATGTGCTCCCCCGCTCTTCCCCCAGGTCGAGCCAGCTGCTGCAGAAGCTGACATCCTCCAGCAAATCCTGAATGAATGAATGAAAACAACGTGATCGCCCTAATAATGACCACCACTGAACACACATCTTTGGTTGTATTTTATAGGAAAGGCCACCATTTTCTAACAGATTAATGCCATATGCACCTCTCTCGCACATTTTCTAGAGCTGTATGAAATGAGAGGTAACAGGATGAAAAGAAGGCAGCAGTTACATTTTTTTTTTTTTTTTGAGTGATCTAGCTTCAACAGGGTATAGATTGAGTTTTGGGATTTTCTTTTAGGCACTCATATGAGAGCCATAAAATAAGCATTCCAGACAGATTGTGTACAGAGGGTTTTGTGGGAGAGTAAGAGTAGTTTCGGCAATTGCTACAACAATATAATGGCCATCTAGTACCTCCTCCTCTTTTGTTGATAAACACTAACATCTTAAAACAGATCATAGTACAACTTGTTTTTCTGCATCCTTCCAAAGCCTTAATTGCTTAGGAATTACATGGTCCATCATCAGGCAGTTTTAATGAAATTTGTGATCAGGCTTAAACTATCCTCTTTGTTGTTTGTAGTGTGGCACATCCAAGTTTAATGCAATTTTAATGCAATCATGATGAAAACACTTCTGAGTTTGGGTGTTCAGTAGACAGATTTGCATCATCAGAGAGCTTGTACTGGGAATGGAAGAGGCTGTTCTGCTGGTTTTAACACGGGTGGTTTTGTCAGTTTCTTACATTGAAGTGATTTTGAATGCAGACTCTTCTGCCCCCAGAAAGCTACCCAAATTAAAACTACAACTATTCTGTTCTGTTTACTTAGCCATTTAAAATCCTTACTATGAATAGTTGGACAATTTCTCAAACAATGACTCAGTTTCTTTTGAATTCTATAAGGTTCTGACTTCAGTGGGTTTTAGTCTCCACAGGTCAAGGTTCCTGCCGCTGCCTCTGCTGCTGCAGACACTGACATCACTATACTGCATGAATGAAAACAACGTGCTCCGTCTCTTCTCTGCACCTCCTTCCTTTTCTGCACACTGCTCTGGTGTGTGTGTGTGTGTGTGTGTTTAGATGGTGTGATGCTGGGTATGAAAGTACATTTAAAATGTTAAGTAATGTATTTACTATAGAGGCATATTGTTTACAAGAAACTAAGTGCTGTGAGCATTTCGACTCGAGGTGACATAACTGAGCATTCAATATTTTTTTTTGTCTGGACTGGTAGTTATGGAAGAAAACATAGCTTTAAATAATTTTCTTTGGAATTGCCTTACCAGGAAGAAATTATGAAACAATATAATTTCTTAACATATTAGCTCATTGTTGTATCCCTCTCAAACACTTTTAATATGCATAGTTATAGGATTAAGGCTAGAGTTATAAAAAATGGTATTTAGACTTTTTCACTAGACTAAGGAAAAGCTGAATTTTTTAGATAAGTGCATTCGAATTTAATGTGATCTTTTATAAAATATGGCAAGAGGATGCTAACTTCCTTTATTTTTATAGCAGTTTTAGTCTATTTAAATGACAGATACATAAATTTCCAAATGCATCTTATTTCTATAGAAAGGACATGGAGTTTTACAAATTGGAACTATCCTGTTCATGCACAGGAATCTTCTTTTTGTATTTTTAAAAATTTGTTTGGTATTTTTAAGCCTTCAAGGTTTTATTTATTTATATTCATCTCTTTACTTCTGCCATTAACAAAATGTCACCCTCCCCTTCTTTGGCTCTGAAGGGTCTTGAAGTGGTGAATGACAAGCTATTGAATGCATCCTCAGGCTCCCTGTGATGTGTTTGTAATAGATGTAAAATCATAAAGTATTATGCAAATAGTTATTTTTTTTGTAATGGTAATACATAAAGTGTACCTTTGAGATAAATAGGACAACAAATGAGAATATAACAGGTACTGTTAAAATTAATGATCTTTAAGCTAAAATCATTAGTAACAACCAAAAGAAAATATAATAAAGTTGTTTCTTTCTGAAACCTCATACAGTAAAACCTATGGACTTAAAAACAGAACAAATACAGTTTTCTCTGGGCTAGATAGTAGGCAGCATTGCAAGGTCTCTGGTGATTTTTGTAAAGATTGAGCATTAGAATGAATTATAAATTCTAAAAGATATGAAAACATTTGTATTGGAGTACTCTGGATGGAGAGTACTGCTTATTTTTAAGTGTAACAAATCTAGTTAACAAAAACATGGAAGAGCTTGTTATTCTTATAGCTCCTGCTTTGGAAAATAGCATGTGTTGATTTCTGATTTAACCTAACATTTATTTAGGCCTAGTTGTTTCAGCAGATTACTAATCCTAGAGTGAAATTTGATTAGAATTTTTCATGAGTACCTTGAGGGCCTTATTGTCTTACACATTAAGAAGTTACAATTATATTTTTAAAAGAAAATGCAAAGCCAACCAGCATGTAATGTTGAAAGACAGCATGCATGTGTGTGTCTGTGTGTTTTAATCACTTAATTTGCTTTCAGTTTTTTATATCTTCATTAAATTTCCTTTTATGAGTCATTTTATGCTGTGCTTAGTATGTGGAATGCCAATATTTTAAATTACTGTTTTCTTTGGATTTTAAAAGATACTCAGACATTCTCTTCCTATAAAGTTACTCCTCAGGTGTATGTTCTCGGAAATTAAGGTTCTCCTCCAGTCCCCCTCTTGTAAAATTAAATTTCTTCGATTACTTAGATGAATCTGTTTCAAAAAGTTCATATACTAAAGTGAAAATAAAGTTTTGGCTTTTTTTTTTTTTTTTTTTCTCCTGAAGTGACAGGTTTCAAATACTCATTTTTGGAAAAAGTTTTCAACCTTTGAGAACTACACTAAATACCAACAACATTCATTATTTATATATCTAATTTTCCTCGTCAATTATAGTGCATAAAATTTCTAGCTCAATGAGTGAATGGCAAAATAGATAATGAATTTATAGAAGTAATTTATTCTTAAACTACTATCTTATGTTCAAAGATTATATTCCTTTCAAATAACTATTACCCTAAACATACCAGTCCTGAATACCATGTACCTAAGGTTTATCAAAGCACCTAGGTAATTTTCGCTCTATGTAAAGTTTTGTGTGTATATATTGAACTAAAAACTATTTTGTCATTTTAAGTACTTTTTACGGAAGGACATTTCATTTACTGCAGTGTACATTTCTTCAAGGGTTTAATGCAAATTAGGATTTATATATTGGGGAAATGTTGAAGTTACCAGTAATGGCATCCTTGTGGTTTTTATTTTGTGATAATGGGAACTAAATGTGAATTAGAAAACAAAGGAATAATTGGCCTCCATGGCAATGAATAGCAATGGAGATAGTGACAACGTTCATCAGTGGCTAATAGGAAAGGGTTTTACTTAAATATTAAATTTTTAAAAAAATTTAAAACCTGTTTTATTAAAACCTACACATGTAACTAAAACTTTCACATCTGTTAAGGAGTGTATACTAATGACTTTGCTATTCCTAATTTTAGTTCAGTCTTTTCTCCAGAGCTTAAAATTCCCAGACACCCACCAAGATGGGCTTTTCCACAGCACCTGTCCTAGGTCTGTGCCTGGCGCTGTTGTCTTTTGTCTTCAATATAAAATTTTGACCCTGGCCAGTATACTGTTTATTTTAACAAGAGGTTGAGCTTATCTATCTGCTGATGGTCTCAAACTGGGTTTTCCAAAAGTAAGTGGAGGAAAGAGAAAAGTACTCATCTATTGATAAAGAAAACCCTAGGAACTAATGGAGGAGCCAGAAGCCACCTCTCTTTCCCAGTATCCCTCTTCCGGACCCCCTGTACTCCACCCATCAAATGGCTGATTCAAAAGAATAAGATTGGTGTTTATTTTGCAAAATAAACTATAATGGGTTAATAGTAATTATGAAGAAAATAAAATATTTTACTTATACCATAAACAAATTGTAGAAAAATACTTTATTAGTATTTCATTTTAGTAGGAACAAACACTGCAAATACCTTTATGCAGTATTATTTACTTAAAGTGAATGCTACTGAGGCAGATACTGAGGGACAAGCTTATCAATACCTCAGTAACTTCCCCTATATTATGTTGTGTCTCAAGTTGTAGGTGGAAATAAAACATTTGAGTGCTTACTTAGTACAAGGCAATGTATATTTTTATTCAGCAGGACCGAGACTCAAATTTATTATTTCGGATCTGTTTATTCCACAAGACTATCTAGTTGCTCCTAATTCAAAATACTCTGATATTGGTGAACAGTCATGATTTCTGAGCTAAAAATTGCCAAAGAATAGCTTTTCTATTGTTTCCACAGCACTATTACACTGAGCTGGGATATGCTTTGACATTTTCAGAATGTCTAAAAATGTAAGACCTAGAAGGTTGAATGTAACTGAAATAGAAAATGGATGGATTGGTCATATTCTCCATTTGTTTCTTACATAAAAGTGTGAGTGAGTGAGTGAGTGAGTTAAAAAACAAAAACAAAAGAGTAAGGATTACTCAAGAATATGAACTTGTCTTTGGCCTTCCTTACACTTAAAATCTTTGCTATTCTTGCATCATATTATGGTGAGAAGAATTTCTTTTTCCCATGAGTATTAAGAAAAGACAGTTATACATGGTGGTAAACTGATGAATGACTCAGGATTCATTCACCAAGCAGAAACTGCTCTCAAGTGAGTGTCCCAGCAACTTTGTTCACTCAGCCCTCCCAAGAACTAATAGGTGTCATTGAATGTTTGAACTCTGCATGTTTGAAAGTTAATGAAGTGCCACCATGGCACACCTTAAAGATGGCTCATCAAAAATAAGGACTAAAGAGACTAGTGAAACCCATTATTGCCTGGCAAGGTTAGTGTCCAAAATTGTCTTCCAGTTATTAGAATTAAATCCACTAACCATCTGAATGTGTTTCGTAACAAGAAGGTAATAATTGCTACAACTTGCTGCCTAATGTTTCTAAAGATCAAATAAATGCCTATCAATTACTGACAGTAATAGCCCTTATTTAGCCAGTATGACCACAGGGAAAACTTTTCTAAATAGTCCTATAGCTAAATTTAACTCTTACATTACTAAAAAATTAACTATTTGATGAAACATTTTCTAAAATTATTTTGTATTATTTTACAATCAGTAATTCTTTTTTACTTTTTTCATTTCTCCCCCAACTTTACTGAGGTATAATTGGCAAATAAAAATTTTGTATATTTAAGATGTACAACGTGATGATTTGCTATGCATATAAATTGTGAAATGATTACCACAGTGAGGCTAATTAACACACCAGTCACTTCACACAAGTACTGTTTTTTATGGTATATGATGAGAACACTTATGACATACTCTTAGTATATTTCATTTATATGATCCAGATACAGTATTAACTGTAGTCACTATGCTATACATTATATCCCTACAACTTACTCATAACTGAAAATTTGTGCTCTTTGATGAATACTTCCCCATTCCCCTCATCTGACATCCACTGGCAGCTACCATTCTACTCTCTCCTTTTATGAATTTGACTTTTTAGATTCCCTATGTAAGTAATACCATATAGTGTTTGTTTTTCTGTGTCTGGCTTATTTCACTTAGTACAATGTCTTCCAAGTTCTTCTATGTTGTTGCCAATGGCAGGATTTCCTTATTTTCAAATTTTTATTTTACTGATTTTTAGAGAGAGAGGAGGGAAGGGGAGAGAGAAACATCGATTTGTCATTACACTTATTTATGCACTCATTGGTTGATTCTTATATGTGCCCAGACAGGTTATTGAACCACAACTTTGGCATATCTGGACAACGCTAACCAGGTCGGCAAACTGCGGCTCGCGAGCCACATGCAGCTCTTTGGCTCCTCCACAAAATTACCACATGCAGGTGTGCACGTATAGTGCGATTAAAACTTTGTGTCCCATGCACAGAAGTCGGTTTTCGGCCTGGGCGAGTCTATTTAGAAGAAGTGGCCTTAGAACGCGCAAGGGGCCAAACAGCTGCACGTGGCTCCCCCGGTTTACTGACCACTGCTCTAACCAATTAAGCTACCTGGTCAGGGTCAGGATTTTCCTTTTTAGAGGCTGTATAATATCCCATTGGGTAGGTGTACCATATGTAATTTGTCCTGTGTCAGGCCATATGCACAGAGGGCCCATGTAATTCTCTAAGTCCTAACTTCAAGTGCGCTGAAAGTTACTTTTAGAGCCCAGTTAATTATGAGGCAGGAAAGCATGCACAATGGGTTATCCCATTGCTTTTCCAGTTAAGTCATGGAAAGAGCAAAAATAGCTTGAGGGGTGGGGGGTGGAGGGCGGAGTATAAAGTGAAAGCTAAATGGGACTAGAGTCCAGGGTCCATAGAACTTAAAATAGTTGCTGCAAGTATTCCAAGTGATTCAGGCCTCAGGTATGCATTTAAGAATACACTTCAAAACCTTATTATGCCAGCCTTTCCCTTGATGTTTAAAGGACCTACCACTTTGCTAAGACAAAATGTAAACTGAATTTTTAAAAACTACCTTCCCCATGAAATTTCAAAACATGGGTATATTAAGGTCTTTTGTATTTCCACATTTGAAAAGCTTTGCACTTATAATAGAGAATCATAAGGCTTCATTCAAACCTAGCATCGATTCTTTACATTTATCATCCTTTGATTTTTATTTTATTTTATTTATATGACACTCTCAATGGCAAAGCAACAAGGTTCACTATCTTCTCAATTTATACCTGTTTGGGCTCTTTCAATTTTTCTGGGTTTGCCAATGTGATGCAGACAAGATACTTTGGTCTCCATTTTAATAATTTCTCCCAGGGTGTTTTGGCCATTTTTCAGTGTCACTTTTGCTTACCATAAGCTCTCTTTAATAGTCAGTGTGGAGCATGAGTCCTTCCATAAGTAACATGAGAAATGGTATTTTTATTAAGTAAAGATATAGAGTCTATGTGATAGTTTACTTTTCTAGTTGAATACATCCGTTTATAAGTTGAATTATTGAAGTAATAGTTGGATCTTGCAAGGTAATAAAAACTAGTAGGGCTTTAGTTGCTCAGGATTACATTAGGTCTAACCCATAAAAATTTTTACTATTCTTATGTAAACCAGTAAAGATATTTTCCATGAAGGTACAAAAAGATCATAGTAAAATGTAGATTTATTTATATATTAGCTGATAGTCTTTAAATAAAATATATTCATAATGTCTTTGAGAGTTCTGGGACAGTGTCATTTTTCTTTCTGCTCTAGTACTATGTTTGAGATAATCTGATGAATCACTCTGAAAAGAATCCACTGTCCTTTTCCTGCTTAAAGTCAGGTTATTTAAGTGCTCAGTACTTACTAAACGGGGGTTAGCAAACATTGCTAAATGTAGTTTCATTGGTATTGTAAAATCAGGGAGTTGGTCTGTGCTCAGAAATAGGGGTTGTTTTTTTTTAAAGCTACAATATTCTACTGTATTTTGATAAGATCTTTACAAAATTTACAGTAAAGCCCATTTATTCTGTATATGCGAAAGTGACCCATTATTAAAAAAAACACATTTGGTTCAGTCCATTACATTGTCCGCTCTTTGTCTTTTTGGTTTATATATGGCCAAAGATTAGTTGTAACTTTAATGTAATTCCAGTGATAACTGTTCATTCATTAAATAAATGTTTGTTTCTGGTATTATACTAGTTGTTGGCAGTATGTTAGTGAGTAAAACAGATGGATTGTTCCCCTCTGTCACAAAATATTTATTGAACCCCTATTATGTCTGAGGAATTCTGTTTGACCCATACAGAATACATAATCCAGAATGGGGTATGTTCACATTCATATTTCTGGGCAAGGTCAGTTCATTTAAAGTCTGCCAAGAATTTGACCCACTATTTCTTCTGAGCTTTGGACTTTATATTAATTATTATTTTCCTTTGTTTACCTTCCCAAGTTAGATTGAGCTTTTTTGTATTCTTTTTGAATAGTAAATACTATTTTTCTTTCATTAGCTAAAACTTAGAAGAGCTTTATCCTATGACTTCTGTATTATATCAAGGTCTAAGCTATACTGCTGCCTGGACATATTATAATATTCTGCTATAGTTTGGCTTAGGACGATGTCACTGACTCTCTCTCTGCATGGGCGTACATACACATACCCTCTCAGAATTCTAAATTGTATTGTTGGATGTGGTTTCTTGTGTAGAAATGTAGTACTATGTAGTAATAATGTTGTGTAGTAATACCTGGACAGTGATGCCCTGTGTGGCTATTGAAATGAGTAGGACTTGGCTTTGACTAAATATCTACTGTTACTTGATATCTTGGTTGAATGCACAATGACTTGTCTTTATTATACCAGAATTTGCTTAATTTAAATTTTTATCTATTTTTAGTTTTCACCTTAAAGAATTACTAGCATTATAGCCTTTAGTATTACTATTCAGTTGTGTTAGTTAAGCTTTAGGATAGTTGTCCTGTTATACTTTATACTAGGCCACGTGGTTAAAAAAAAAAAGTCTTTATACAAATACTCCTATTTAATGGACTAAGTGTTACATTTAATCTCATGGTAAAACAGATCTTAGGTGAACCTTTCTGGCTTGATTTTTTTTTTATTTTTTAGCATGTATATGGAACCTTGAAAAAAAGCATATAGCCCTTGAATATAACATAATAAACCATCTAAAATTGCATATAGAAATTTTAGGAAATAGGAAGGCATAGGAAAAGTAATGAAATATGTTATTGCTAATTCTTGTTTGATCATGTAAAATATTTCATTCTTGAATTAAGTGCCTCATAATGTAAAAGAAGGTAAATATATAATACAGTAGCTATATTTTTTATTTGATTCACTGTATTATTCCCATCATTAATACAGCAATTCTAGAGACTTTAACAGTTCAGTTATGATTTTTAAAATTTCAATTCATCTTAATGTTTCTATAAGTCTGTATTCAAGATCATTTAGGTGGATGTGTGTACTTCACCAGGTAGCACTTTGTCATTTTTAGCGTTCCAGCATCCAGCATGGTGTCTGGTGCTTAAAAGGCTCTGTGGTAAATATTTATGAAATCCTTACATAGAATTTACATAGAGATTTCTGTTTTAGCTATGTGTATAGTTAGGTTCAAATCACTGAACAGTGTTTATTATTGGCATGCAGTCCTATAAATATCTGACAAAAATGCAAATTAATAGCTTTTACTTGTGTGGCTCATTTTCTAAAATGCCTAATGGTTTAGGTAACTGATTACTGTTATCCTCATTTAGGGCCTGTCATTCACTAGTGATGTGTAAGCTTGGAAAAGCACTGATTTAGACCTTCACATAGAAAAGGAGCTGGGTCCTTTTCCTGCTAGAAATAAGTGGAACAGGAGATGGCTGGTATCAAGATAGTCAAACTTTTGAAGAGACAATTCTATAAAGTGTGTTTCTAAGTTACATTTAGAGTTCTGCTAAGTGAATTTTGGTCTAGTAAGGCTCCATAGAATTAACTTCTGAAGCTGTTATATTTAGAGAAACTTAAACCATCATGCTTAAAGCTTGGTGGTGGATTTTTCAGTTAAAAATCTAAATGTTTTTATAGTCTCTCATAAAGATCATGATTATACTAAGCTACAAGAAAGGAGAAAGTAAATTACATATTAATTTGTGCTTCATTATAATGTAAAAATTTTAAATTTTAGAGCAGATTTTGCAGTGGTTATTTGCTTTAGAATGTCTAACTTATGTGCAAGTAAAATTATTCAATTTACAAAAGTGTTATTTACACAAACTTTTTAGGAAGTCAGTTACACAAGGTTGAGGTTTATCTGAGGTTGTAAAAACACATTACTGAATAGTGTAATTTCTTATTGCTGCGTAAAATATTTTAGTGACATTTAGTAGCATTAACTAATATCATAAGTTATTAAAATGAGCATGAATCGATCTTTTCCATTCCCTTTCTAGTCTGAGTTTAATGATTCTAAGAAATTTGGTATTGAAAGAACCCTAAAAGGGAAATACCTCTTATGCAATAATGATTTTATTTCTCACATTTCTCTATAGAAACATATGCTTTTAAATTAGATAAATATTCCAAGGTTTTTTCCTAGAACATTTTGCTCTTACAAAAAGAAGTTATTACTTCAGTTATAATTTCCTAGCAAACTGACTCTAACCAGCTTCACGAGGATATATTTCTTCCATCATGAAAAACTTCAACAAAACTTACTCTTTTTGAGATCAGGAGGATAAAGCAATAACTAGAGTATGCATAATTAGACTAGAAATATGATTAGTGCTATGAATTATAATTTTATTTATAGTTGTATATTTCTACCATCAAGATTTAACTTAAAGTTTCTGTATAAACTTAAAGACCAGCTAATTAATTGGCCAGTTAATCTGTATATTCCCAAGGACTACTTAATGTGGGTGTGTATATGAGTATAAGAGGAAGAAGGCCCTAAAGTTTACATTCCTTTCGCAGCTATCACTGGCTCATAATACTGTAAATAGTTTTAATATGGGAAGTGGTGGTGACTTAGGGATTTTGCTTGTTTTATTAAGGTAAAATCAATAGACAGGTAACTAGATACAATTCTGAACATCTTCCTTGTGACTATGGGAAAATTTATAATTACTTGTATATTTCCTTCCTGGAGCCATGTCTTTAGTTGAATTCTTTGATCAACCAGTTTACTTCAGAGTTGTTTAGTAAAAAGTTTGTTGGGTGGGTTTGGACAAACAAAATCAGTTTAAATATAAATTTCCTTTTCTGAATCATCTAACACAGCTTAGAATGACAGTCCATTTGCTGTTTAAGTTCTTAACAAATGTATGATAATTTTCTCTATTGGAGTTAGCTTTGTGCTTTTTGATCAGGGATTTATGTTATTTAAATTCAGAATTGAAAAAAGCATTGAAAAGTATTAATTGCATTTCTACTGATGGAGTGGGAATTTTTATAGGTGGTACCTGTGTATGCAAATTAAAACAGACATGATCTTTACATTTTGCAAGTTTAAATATTTATATATTTTAAAATATTTTTAGAACTGTTTTTGCATGTTTTGCTTATTATCTTTACCTGCTTGCTGGTTTTGTTACCATCTGTACAAAAACTTTAAAATGTATTCAGCCTATGTTTCACTGAGTAGAATATATCATACTCTCTAAGTTAACATACTTTGAAAAATTGGCCTAGTATATTTTTCTATTCTTTGGATAAAAAAAACAATAATTTATTAATAAATTTTATCCTATAAATTAAAAATTTGGGTCATGTGTTTTAATTATTTATATGTAAGAAGATATGAATAGAAGTACAGTTATCAAGATGTGTATCAGATTATTTAAATTTAAACTTAGAGACTTGGTAGGAATGGAGTTGAATGGTTTCTATTTGCTTATTGGCACTGTGGAGCACAGCCTGGATGTAGACTGTCAGACCCAGAGCATTATTGGATTGGGTTCTTAATTTCTTTTTTTTTTTTTTTTTTTTATATTTTATTGATTTCGTACAGAGAGGAAGGGAGAGAGATAGAAAGCTAGAAACATCGATGAGAGAGAGAGTCATCGATCAGCTGCCTCTTGCACACCCCCCACTGGGGATATGCCCGCAACCAAGGTACATGCCCCTGACCGGAATCGAACCCGGGTCCCCTCAGTCCCCAAGCCGACGCTCTATCCATTGAGCCAAACCGGTCTCGGCATGGGTTCTTAATTTCTTGCCAGCAAAATCATTGACTTTTCCTCCTTCCTCATTTCTCCCATCCTACTGATCACTGTATCTTATCCCCTCTCCTCAGAATTATCTTCTGAATCTAGTGGCTTTTTTCCATTCCCTTCATATCTTAATTACTACTTGTTGCTTGGACTGTTGGAACTACCACCTCTGAAGTGGTTTCCCCTGCCGTCAGTCCCCCATCTTTAACTTAGCTATTGCACTGCTATAAGCATAGTCTTTCTATACAAAAAGAAAAAAAATCTGAAATTCAAAATCTGTAGCTTAACATAAAGGACTTATCTCAGCACCCTCCTTTGTCTACCTTTCATTTCTTGCAAACTAAACTCTCTTTTCAGTTGAAAATGCTATTATTTTATAGACCCATCTATCTTTTGAATACATATATATTCCTTGTCAGGGTAAAGTAATATCCATTGCTTTAAATTTGATTGTTAGTTTATTCTATCTGTGGTGACAGTTTATGATAATTAAGTGAGACTTACTCTAAAATTTGGCTCAAACTACTCCAAGGGTAATTCAAACAAATGATAAATGAAGTTAAGCCCTTCTCTAGTAGAGACTTCTGTTTATTCACCAACCCGTTTTCTTTTCCTCTTGATCCCATATCTATTCTATTGTATATATACTTCCTTTGTAGTTAGGCTAGGCTAAATGACATACAGCACTTTCATCCTTGTTCAATAAAAAAAGCACTGTTGATCCTCCTTATTTTCTCTTTCCTCATCAGCCAGCTATATGCGGAGATTCTAGCAGAGGACTCCATCGAAGGTGGAGTCATAAGATGAAGAAAGTTTGAATTCTGTGAATGATCATGTAGAAGGCCATCTGTCAGCCATGAACATACACATTGTCATTTTATTATGATAAGGCACCAATTTTTAAAAATTGTAGCTGCTAGCATTAGCAGCTTTTTTGCACCTCAGAATTTTAAAAAGGTGGTTACCAGCTGCTCCTACTAGAGCTACTTTGAAGTTTACCTTGGGAATCCCACTCTTTCTTCATCTGATCCATCACATTGGCACTTGGGGTTCAGTGCTTCTGTCAGTATACAAAAGACGCTTTATCAAGTTGATTGTATGAACTTGGTGGAATGTATTTTTACACAGTTTGCAATTTAGTCTAAATATGCTACTTCACTACTCTTTTATTAAAGACTAGAGGCCTGGTGGGGTCCCTTGGCCTGGCCGGTGATCCAGGCCTATTGGAGGGCCAGCCAGCTGGAGGGAGGGACCCCGGGAGGTTGGCCAGCTAGCCCCCTGATTGGGGCCTATTGAGGGACTGGCTGGCCCAAGGGAGGGGCCGCAAGAGGTTGGCTGTGCTAGCGCACTGACCACAGGGGGCAACTCCTGCATTGAGCGTCTGCCCCCTGGTGGTCAGTGCCAGCCATAGTGACTGGTTGACCTGTCATTCCAATCCTTTGGTCATAAAGGTTGTTTAAGCATATAGATAGATAGACAGACAGATAGATATAGATATACATATACATATAGATATATTTCATTCTCAAGAAAAACATTGCTGAGATTGCTAAGATCTATCGTTAGAATGAATCTTCTGTTTATGAAATTGTGAAGGAAGAAAAAGAAATTTGTACTAGTTTTGCTGTCGCACCTCACTGCAAAAGTTATGGCCACAGTAGTTGATAAGTTCTTAGTTAAGACTGAAAAGGCTTTAAATTTGTGGGTAGGAAATATGAACAGAAAGTGTGTTCTGACTGACGGCAGTGTGTTGTGCCAGAAAATACTGAACCTATGCCAGGATGGTTCCACAGATTTAGGAATAGGTTTGGCATGTTATTTCACATCATCACGGTTTGTTTTTATAATTGTTTTATTTTTATTAGTTATTATCACTAATCCCTTACTGTGCCTAATTTGAAAATTAAAATTTATCATAGGTATGTATGTATAGGAAAAAACAATATATAGGGATCAAGTACTATCGATAGTAAAGAAAAACCTGCCAGCATTTACTAATCTGTTTTATCATTAATAAATGATTAAGACATATCTGGCAGAGGGTGGGCTCATTCCTAAAATCAAGGCTTTTTTGTTTGGTTATTTCTAAAATTAAGGCTTTTGTCTTTTTGTTTAGTTGTTTCTCTAGCCCTTAGCACAACTACCCATGAAACATTTTTTTCCCTCATTTCTCATTCCCTCTATACTTTCTTATACCTCCCCACCCTCATCCCAGAAATCACAACACTGTTGTCCATATCCATGAGGTTCAAGAAACATTTGTTATTGTGGATATCATTTGTCTATCCTTTCCTTAGTCTTTATGAAGCAAATGTTCATAAACTAGATATTACCTGGCAGGTATTTTGGACCTCTTTACCAAAGGACACTTTTGCGAAGAGTCTCAGCACTCTTCATATAGTGCATATTCAAGAAACATAACACTTTTTATATAAAATAATAAGACCATTTAACAAATACATAAACTTCTCGTCCTGCCAGGCATTCTTACTTTCACAAGGCTTACTTACTGTTGCTTAAAACAGCTCTGAACTTTTTTGGAAAATGGTCCTTTAAATCTACATATATCTATATATCTATCAATATCTGTGGTTCAGGCATCCACTGGGGGGTCTTAAAAAGTATCCCCCATGGAGAGAGAGGCAGATAAGTGAGTTATTTGACATCTTAATGGAAAATAAGCAAACTTTTATTTATAATGTTTGAAGATATATTGTTTAGTATTTTCTCTATCTCAACCCTATGCAGAAAGGGTTAAAAAATTCTAATAGGTGAAGAGGCAGAGAGGAGGGAGGAAAATACAGTTTACCAATCTTAGTATGGTTTTGTTTTCCTCCTATATTGAGTCTTTCCAGTATATATGGACATGTTCAATTTTTTTATTCCAAGTGCCCTAGCTATTCTAGGTATTGTTAAGAGTCAAGCTATATTAAAAACTATAGTCTGGTATTCACTTTTATCATTTAAGGAAAAAACATTAACTTAGATGCCAATAACAGTAAACTGTGGAATTTTGTGACTTTACTCCATTTGTAGCTCCTTGGGCAGTGACATTTTGACTGCAGTACAGTTCAGTCAATACTATCAATGAACTATTTTTGACTAAGATTATAATAGCCAGTTCTGTGGCTGTTGTAGAGAAATAAGGTGTGATGCTATTCTAAAATATTTTATGACACGCTTCCCCTACATTTAGTCGTGCCACCAGTCATTTTATTTTTTATTAAGTTGCTTTTTTAGCCCTTGGCAATGTTTCCTGGCAACCTTTTATGCACAATATTTGTAGAATTGTTGAGGTGGAAGGTGTTCTGTGTATGCAAACACAGAACTGGTTTTTACCCTGTTCTGTTTCACTCCATGGCCTCCACAAAGGTGTCATTTGTGTAGACTTTTCCTTCAGGATGTTTCCTGCAACTTTTGGCTGTTTCCGACTTTAATGAAGCATTCAATTTTGGATACATGTCTACTTGACAGCTACATATTTGATTCTTTGGTGTCAATATTTATAAAAGTAAATGCTAGAATAAACATCTGTGCTTGCTTATTTCTGAAGCCTTCATTCTGTTGAGTCTTTTGATTTTGGCTTTATTCTAGAGCAGTGTATTCGTTGTGTATTTTCCAGTTAACAACATGTTCACAATTGCTGGATTTAAGAACACAATGTGAGGGAAAATACAGCTTGTAGGCTGGACTTAATTTACTTAGCTTCTCAATTAGGGTCTTTTACATTAAGCAAAACAGTGGCACCTACACATATTTCAGTACAGATTTCTGTTTATAATTTGCCTTTGCAGTCATACCTTACTGAAGTTAAGCAATTGTTACTCTTTTCCTAGGCCTTTCTCCTTAATCTCCTCTACATTTATAGAATTAACTACTTAACTCTATTATTATGATACTAGAAGCCCAGTGCATGAAATTTGTACATTGGAGGGGTGTGTGTGTGTGTGTGTGTGTGTGTGTTTCTTAGCCCAGTCTGCACCCTCTCCAATCTGGGACCCTTTGAGAGATGTCTGACTGCCTGTTTAGGCCCTATCCCTCTCACAATCTGGCTCCTAACTGCTCACCCGCCTGCCTGCCTGCCTGATTGCCCCTAATCACTTCTGCCTCCCAGCCTGATCACTCCCTAACCACTCCCCTGCAAGCCTGATCTATGCCTAACTGCTCCCCTGCAGGCCTGGTCACCCCTAACTGCCCTCCCCTGCTGGCCTCATCCCCCCAACTGTCCTCCCCTGCAGGCCTGGGTCCCTCCAACTGTCCTCACCTGCTGGCCTGGTCCCCCGCAACTGCCCTCCCCTGCAGGCCTGGGTTCCCCCCACACACTGTCCTCCCTCTGTAGGTCTGGTGGTCCCCAACTGCCTTCCTCTGCTGGCCAAGTTACCCCTAACTACCCTCCCCTGCATGCCTGATCGCCCCAACCGTCCTCGTAGGCCTGATTCCTCCCAACTGCTGTCCCCTGCTGGCCTGATCACCCACATCTGCTGTCCCCTGCTGGCCATCTTGTGGTAGCCATTTTGTGTCCACATGGGGATGGCCATCTTATGTGTTGGGATGATGATCAACTTGCATATTATCTCTTTATTATATAGGATTATGAGCTAATCTGTAGTTGTTATTTCCTAAGCAGAATGTTTATAGCTTTGACTTAAGTTTGGATCTTACCATTGTTTATAAATTGTATGTTGTTAAAATATATTTGGATTTAGAATTCTACAAACTTCCAGGATAGATATCATTAGAACAGATGAGTACTTGTCAGACTGTGGTGTTTTCTGTCATATATTAAGTCATTATTCTTTATTCAAATAGAAATAAAGATTATGATTTTTTTTAAAGATTCTTATTCAGAATCAAGAACTGTAGTTGTCAATATAGATTTCTAAAGCTCTTGTTTTACAGAGTATAAATTGATTGTCCTTTTGGAGTAGTGTTATTTCCATAATAATAATAGTCATAATCAATTCTATCTTGGCCTTGAAAATTATTTTAGGACTCTTTGTCTTTAGTGACGTGTCTGGTAGATGATGGGATGATGTGGAAAGAGCCTGGTTATTTTTGTCCCTTCAAAAAGAAGGCCTTTTTAGATTTGGC
Organism: Pipistrellus kuhlii; assembly: GCF_014108245.1. Classification (NCBI taxonomy): domain Eukaryota; kingdom Metazoa; phylum Chordata; class Mammalia; order Chiroptera; family Vespertilionidae; genus Pipistrellus; species Pipistrellus kuhlii. The sequence continues at coordinate 34,738,755 of NW_023425405.1, read as the reverse complement.
CCCTTGCAAGGTGAAGGCCTCGTCAAGGCTTCTTCCCATCTAGTCTTATCAACATGACTCTCCAGCCTCCCCACTGCCACGCTGCCTTCCACACCCCAGGGTCCATTCCCCTACCGTTTCTAATGTTAGCTCCACCTTTCCTCATTAAAGGAATTCTTCTTCCTTGATCCCTTCCTCGTTCTTGTTGTAGGCTTCCACAGGATGCACTTGGAAACTGCTCCATGATTGCCAGCTCTAGTGGGAGGGGATAGGCAAAAATTCTACTGATAGAATGATTATGAAGCATCCACTTCAGTTAGTTTCTTCTATAGATAAGGCAGGAACTGATTCCTTTACCTGGCTAGGTGGGAAGAAAATATACCTCTCTAAAGCTAACATTAATTTTTTTCCTAAATCAATATAAAAATTTAAGAAGATAAAGATAAAAGTTTAGAAAATCTATGTATCTGGTTTTAGAAGGAATTTTATAACTCACATTTGGTTAACAGATAGTTTGGAAATTCATAGTCTTAAATTCACATGTACTGAGAGGATAACTATGAATTTTCTATTCTTCTCTGGTCATTTCTTTCAAATAGTGATGGAAGACTTGCCTTAGAGATACTGAGCTGCTGTCTTCTTTCAAAGTTGTTATCTGTATAACCTCCCAGCAGTCCTTACGTGAATTCTTTTCCAACCTGTTCATTCCATGATGCTTATTCTCTAGTTGATTCTTCAGGAAGGACTCATAGGAACAATATTCTTGGAGTTGTGAAGCAAAAACTCAGATAGTCTTTATCATTTATCAAGTAAGCTCTTATACTTGAAGATCACGTTAACTTTATTCCAATGTGTTTGATATAGGCTGTTCTAGATAATTTTCCCTAGATATATGTATGTTCTTTGAATATGCAGTTTCAAGTTATCTTTTTATGATAGTTTTTTGTATTTTTTTTACTTGGCTTATAGGGATTCCTATTAAGCATAGGTTGGACTGTCTTATTTATGCTACACACTAATAATTTTATTTTGGAATATTTTCCCATCACCATTTATCTCCCTTATACTCTCTTCTACTTTCACCAACACCCCTGAAATCTTTGTATCACTTTGTTAAATTATAAAACTTATATTATGTTCCATTTTTTATTTTTGTTGAGAAATTACCCATGGTGTTTATTGTAAGTTAGTCTTCATTCCTAAAATAAGTTTATCTTTTATTTATGTATGTTTCCTGAGTTTTGTCACCTTTCCTTTAATATCTTTTTTGCCCTCAAACACATTATTTCTAAGTTTTCCTAATTCTGAGGTTTTTCATCACTTCTATCATCTAAAAAGATTACTAGCTTGTTTTGAACTGTGAGGTTAGTTTTCATATTATATGATATAACATATCTTTTTGGTATTCTTTTGTTATCCACAGAGACATCATTTATTCCTTTTGCCCTTTTATAATATAACTAGAGGCCCGGTGCATGAAATTCATGAAGGGGGGAGCTCAGCCCATCCTGCACCCTCTCCAATCCCAAACATCCTTTTCACAAACTGGGACCTCTGGCTGCCTGCCTGATCACCCATAACTGCCTCTGCCTGATGGCCTGATTGCCCCTAACTTGCTCCCCTGCCGGCCTGATTGCCCCTAACTGCCTCTGCCTCAGCCTCCACCACAAAGGCTTTGTCTGAAAGGATGTCCGGGAGACATCTGGTCTATTCGATCTAATTAGCATATCACCCTTTTATTAGTATAGGTAATGTGGAATTAACTTACTATTCTTTCCCATTACTCACTTTTTAAGTGAAATGAATTTTCCTATACTTTTAGAAGGGAAGGAACATTTAGGATACCTTTTCTAACTTCCGAGCTCCAGTCCTCCCACTTCCTTTGTTTTTGTAAAATGACGTTAAAAAAAAAAAAGTCCCATGCTTCTGTGATCAACCTCTTTGATTCCATTCCCCAACTTTATCTCAACTATCTCTTTTCTTTGCTTTTATTATTCTTGTTCTGTTTAGTTTGGATTCAACTCCCAGTAATTTCTCCTCAGCATTGGACTCTGCATTGCTAGCAGCTTTTGTTTGTGAGATTTGAGACTAGCCATATTGTTACTTCTGACTTGATTCAGGTGGGGTCCTCTTGTATTTACTTGAAAGTTGGATCCTGTTGAACCCCCTACCAATTTTGACTATCTCAGAATCCCCCTTTATATTTACCCATTACTGATCATGTAATTTTTGTTCTTTGAACTATCAGACGCTTCTCACTAATTTTTGATGCTTTGTCCCTATTTGCTTATATTTGACATTTTTGCAGGGCAACTTTATGACATTGATGTGTTGTAGATATTGATCTGGAGTCTTTGATATTGCTGTCCTCATTGCTCTATCTTTATGGGGAAATTCAAAGTCTTTTCTGTTACCATCTTTCTCACTTTCAGAATATTTTAACAAAACTTTTATGCAAGGAATTATCTCAAATGTTGAGTTATTGTTCTGCTTAGTGGACAAATAATGCTGTGTATATTAGAAACTTGCCATGATATAAAAACTAAGAGACAGGTTAGTATTATAAACTGAAACTGCTACTGGGAACAAAATAGAGGGGGGTGTGTGTGTGTGTGTGTGGGCGCGCGCGAATTTCTCTTTGTGGACATGTATCAAATAAAAGCAGCTGAAATTTTTAGTAATACCCTCTACTAGAAGAATTTTTTTCTATATTTAACTTTCTTAATTCTCATTAGAAAGTAAACTTTGAGAGTAAAATGCCTTAATGTAATCACAATTCTGGGAAAATTATTCCCTTCTTTAAAAAGCATGGACTTTTGTCCTGGCTGGGTGGTTCAGTTGGCTGGGTTGTCCTCCCATGCACCAAAGAGTTGTGGGTTCAATTCCTTGTCAGGAAACTTACCCACGTTGCAGGTTCAATTCCTAGTTGGGTGTGTATGGAAGGCAACTGATTAACATTTCTCTCTCACATCAATGTTTCTCTCTCTCTCTCTCTCTCTCTCTCTCTCTCTCTCTATCTCTATCTCTATCTCTCTCTGCCTCTTGCTCTCTCTGTCTCTTTCCAATCAATGAAAACATTGCCTCTGGTGAAGATTAAAAAGAAATCAAGAACTATCAGCAACAAAATTATCATGCTGTGGTGAAGATACTGCCCATTCTGTTGCCTTTACTGTAGACTTTTTTTTTTGTTTTCCTTTTTAAATTGGAATATAATAGTGAATCAATATAATCTTGGTAAAAATAACTTCCAGCCATGAAACAAAATTTTGTGAAATATTTTGTCTTCTGATTAAGGGATATTTGCTTTCCTTTCACTTATAATATTGCCTTCCATCTTTGATCCTCTTGTTTTGATTGTTTTATAGTTCCAATACTCTGTGATTATTTCTTTAGCATTGAACCTTTTATTCCTAATGTATTTTAGATGTTTGGAATCTCTATTAATGAATTAATTGGAAGTTCATTAAGCTTATGTATGGAAATTTCTACTAATTATAGCTTTGCCAGGATTCCTTAAAGTACCACCATTTTGCAACCAGAAGAAATGAACTTTAAAATCTTTAGCTTCTCATCTGCCATATGTGTAAATTTTTTTTTGTAGATATATTTCAAATGTCAGAGCATCATTTTAATTTATTGTGCTTGTCACCAGGCTTCATAGCCATTTTAGTGAAGTTAGCTTTACAACCTTCATCCAAAAATACACTCTTGGGTTTTCTTTGAAAATAGGCTAAAGGCCTTCCTCCAAATGTCTTATTTCAACTTATATGTCATTTGACACAGATTTAATTGAGTGAGCTGTACCTAAAGAATCTTTCCTAAATGCATGCTTGACTACATTTTTTTAATTGTTTTTCTTAACAGACCTCAAGTTACTGGCTGTGTCAGGCCTCATTTGGTCAAAAGCATGTTTGTTTCTCTTGTCAGTTTCTTGATTGGTTCCTTTCCAGATTTCTGTAGGGCAGCCATATGGTCATTTCTGCATGTTTTCTAGATTGCTGCTGTGGCAGGATTCCAAGTCTGGTTGATTAGTGTTTCACAATCTACTCACAATGAGATGGCTTTAGTTTTTGCCCTTTATAGTTTTATTTTAGATAGTGTATTCCTATCTGGTGTCCTTCCTGTCTTATCTGAAGTTCATTTAATTTTGATGATTTTATTTTACGTGGCTTTTCATCTTCCTATATGTCAAGGAAGAAAGACCTATAAAGGCCATTGGTGAAGTGCCTAGGTTATGCTAATTTTGGAAAACTGAATCTAGTAATAATTCTCCTAGATAATCAATATTAATGTATATCAGACTGGCTAATGGGGTATATTAATCTCCTTCTACTGGTTTTTCTTAGTTGTACAGTCCTTAAAATTTTTTTAAATTTTATTTTAATAGTGATGTTAAAAACAAAAATTATCCATGACACTTATTAAAGAATGGTAAGGCAGACTTTCTTCAGGGGGACTATCATGATAGGGACCATTACTATTGGGCTCAAACTGTGAATACAACATGAAAATTAGGAAATTATAACTAAGGAGTAGAGTGTATCTGGGGAAGTAGGGTCAGTGGATGGAAAATTACTAAGAGGAAATAAACATTGGGATAAGGGAGGATTCTGTCTAGAGAGACTTAGAATTGTTTCTGAAGGCAGGCCAGGGGATGATGAAGGAAGAAGAACCTAATCAGAGATCTAGGGTGATCAGATCTTGAGGGTGGGGATTTTGGTCAAACTGACTTAGTAAGATTCTTGCCAAAATTGGACAATGTGGAGACAAACAGGAACACTCAAAAGTTGAAACTTGGTTGAGAAGAGTTCAGAGGAACCTAACCAAAGTTTGGTCAAGGTTAGACTTTTTGTCAGTGATACTGTAGTTTTCGAGAAAATAGCTGTCATTCCAGAAACACTGAGGCAAATTCTTGATCCCTGCTAGATTAGGAACTGTATCATTTCAGAGTATTTTGAAGTTGAAAAGCAACTTAATGTCTTATGTTCAGTCTCTGCTCATTGAATTTTTATTTTGATGATGAAGGTTGAAATTATGTGAATGAGTAAATTTATGTGTGATGAATAACTCATTGATTTTTCTGTTAAAGATAAATTATAACAATATTTTCAGATGGGCTAAAATTTTTAAACCAAGTTAATTATTAAAATCAAAATTTTACTTTGCTCATATGTTCAATTTATAAAGGAACCTACTTAATGTATTTTTTCATACATCATAATAGGGACCATATTTTTCAGGAAGAAAATTATTTATAGTTATATTTTATTTGGATGCAAAATGCCCTGTTTGGATGGGAGGATCTTTCTAAAAGCGGCTATATTGAACTTTGTCTTTGTTACCTCATTTTTCTAGTGTTCCTAACTAATCTACCTAGAGTGCTCTGTATTTAGGTTTGAAGATTCTAAGTGTCCTGGCTGGCATTGGTTTTAGAATGGGAACTTTTGAAGATAATAATAGATGTTGAATTTATTAGATCCTAGAAGTGTAGCCACTAGTTACAGTGGGGTTTTCTTGGGTGTATAGTCAAACTTTCAGTGCCTCCAAATGGAGTAGGTTATTCTCAGAAAGAGATTTATTTTTGAGCACATAAAATTTTAGAGGCTCTAATTCCAATCTTCAGACATAAGTTCTCAAGCTTTTAGTAGTAGCATTAGAGTCACCTGAGATGCTTATTAAAAAATGTGTTTTCTTGGTCCCGCTACCAGAGAGTTAACAAACATTTCACTCTTTGAAAAATGCTCCTTTTAGACTTCATTGATTCCCAAATCTGGTGATGCATCTGAATTAATGTAGTTTGGTCTAAAAAATATGTTTCTACCTGGTTCCATCCTATAACTACTTAATTAGAACCTCTGGGAAGGTAGCTCATTAACTTGCCTTTTTAACAAGGTACCTGATGATCTTTATACAGAAAACCATATCTCAGGATCTCATCCTTGAGATTTATTGCTTAGAACTGTGGTCGGCAAACTGGGGCTCCTTGGCCCCTTGAGTGTGGCTCTTCCACAAAATACCATGGCCTGGGCAAGTCTATTTTGAAGAAGTGGCATTAGAAGAAGTTTTAAGTTAAAAAAAAAATTGGCTCTCAAAAGAAATTTCAATCGTTGTACTGTTGATATTTGGCTCAGTTGACTAATGAATTTGCCGACCACTGGCTTAGACTATGAGTTGCATGACAAAAGTTCTCAAGCTTTTATGTTCTAGAATCTCCCAAGATCTAATTTCTCGATGAAATATTAAAAATCTTTCTATTACTTCTCATTCATGCCCAGTTGTTAACATTGTTAATGGCTAAAAAGTATTGCCATTTCTTGAACAACATTCTTTTACATTCTTCTAAATCAATACCAAGTAATTTAAGACATCCACACACACGTATGCATTTATGTTTGCATTATGGATCAAATGACTGTTTTCATTTTGGAGATTAACAAAGTTAGGTTAAACATGATTTTGCTATGCTAACTATTAAAGAATCAAAAGATGATACACACTTTAGAAGCTTAAATTCAAAACAAAATATTACATGTGTGTTCTGATACTCTTGGCTAACTGTTAATGTGATGTTTTTATATTCAATCTAGTTTTTTAATATGAGTTTTGTGTAGTAAAGTACTGGAAAATTTGGTATTAGTGCTTAGTTATCTTAAGCATTTTACTGAATTGTATGGCTTGTGGATTCTTTATAGTCATAATCAGTGATGGATTTTGAATAAAGTAAGAACCAGTTCATTCTTGGTTTTGGTGTTGTAATGGCTAAGTTCCATGCAGTTATAGTCATTAAAGAATAGTTGAAGGAACAATAGCTCTTTTTTCAAAATGTTTAGGTAAATTATTATTTAAATGCTTTCTTTAAGTTTAGATGTGCCTTACTTATGTAATCAATGTTAATGGAAAGCTTTGGCTAATAATTATTAATTGAGACCTAACACAGACAACTGACCTTTTCTACTTACTTTTGCAAACTAAAGTAGCTATTTCATCTTTATGAACATAGGATGAAAAGATTGGAGTACAATAAAGTTCAAGAAAAGAATGTAAGCACTTGTTCTATTATATGTGTGGTTTACACTCAGTATGGATATATCATAGCACTCACAAATATTGCATCCTCTTTACCAGTTGGTAAGTTTGGATTGCAAGGTGTGGTAGCTTGTTTTATACTACTTTGTAGCTAAAATCCTTAAAGTTTCTAACATTCAATAACACTTTTTTAGTTGAATAAATTTTATTAAATTTTGTTAATTTTCCACTACAGATTAGCTTCTTACAGAGATCAGATTTCCAGCCTCACTTAGTCATCTTCCACTAACATAAAATGGCTGTTGGGAACAAATTGATTTAACATCGTATTACATTGTTCTGGCAGTTAAGATATTAAGCACTTGTCTGTTTAGAACAAAAAGGCTTGGTTTGATATTCAGACTCAGACTTAATACAGCTTTAAAGCTCTTTTACTATTATTACTTTAAAGTTGAATTTCCAATTGACTGTTAGAGAGCAAGAATTATTTTGAATAGTTCTCAGTACCCCAGAGGAGCCCCAGGCCTACCAACTGCTGCTGCCATGTGGCTTGCTATTCAGGGAAAGGAATAGGGAGGGAAAGCACAACCTGTAGATGAGTGTAACAAGGAAGCCTTTTTACATAGTGCTGCTCTGAACAGTCTCCTCCTAACAATGGTGATCATACTGGAAATAAATGAGATTTTTTCAAACTGTCATTTCCTATTGCTGAATTTAGTTATTCTGTATTTTACTCTCGTTTAAGAGATGTTATCAACAGAACTGCTAAGTGGCATAACAAGACTACTATTCTTACTATCTGTTGTCTAATTTTGCCTTGTTTGCTTTCCTGTCCTTCATTGATGTACATGTTCCATACATACTGCTGTATATTATAGTTTAATTTTATACACACACACACACACACACACACACACACACACTCACACACTGAATTCATGCATGAGTGGGATCCAGCCGGCCTGGCCCTAATCAGGGCAGATCGGGGCTGAGCCTATTGGGAGGAGAAGACACTGGCAGGTTGGCCGGCTAGCCTGCCCCAATCAGGGCCTGATCAGGGCTGAGCTGGCTGGGGGGAGGGTCCGTGGGTAATTGGCTGATTGGGGTCTGGCCGTCAATCAGGAAACAGAGTTGCCTGGGGGGAGGGGCCGCAGGCCAGTCAGGGTGGTGGGGGCTGATAAGGGGTGGGGCCAGCAGTTGGATGGCAGTGGCCTATGGGAGGGGCCATGGGTGGTTGGCCAGCCAGCCCAACCCCTATTCAGGGTGGTGAGGGCCCATAGGGGGCAGGGCCAGCTGGAGGGAGGGGTTGAGGGAGGTTGGCGGGCTAGCCCCAACCCCTGATTGCCTGGTTCACTGGCCACAGTGGGCATCATAGCCACCGGTTGTTCCTGCATTAATGGCCACTGGCTTTCTATCTATATAGATATATCTCCCCCAAAGAGAAAGTAAACTCCTTGAGAGGAGTTTAAAATTTATGTTGTAATTTTTCTTGGTACATGAAACAGCGCTTTGCATATAGTAGACATTCAGTGAGTTTTACTTAGTAGTAATGTTGAGTTTTGCCACTTATGAAGGTACTATTTTCCTGGTGCCTAGTTAGCTTAAGTAATGACAATAAGTATTTTATTGATTTTATTTCATACTTTTCATATATAATTAAATATTTACTTTAGCAATTTTGTTTATTCAAGCTCTTATAAATTAATTCAAAGATGGTTTGACTATACTATAATAATATGTGTTTCTAGTTGATAAGGTGTTCTCTTATTTGATCTGTTTGAATTGAGGTCATTATGTAATAACTAGAGGCCTGGTGCATGAATTCATGCATGGGTGGGGTCCCTCTGCCTGGCAGGAGCCTATTGGGGCCTGCCAGGAGCCTTTTGGGGCCCGCCAGCCAAGGGGAGTAACCGAGGGAGGTTGGCTGTAGGAGCACACCTACCACCAGGGGGCAGCTCCTGCATTGAGCGTCTGCCCCCTGGTGATCAGTGCACATCATAGCCACCAGCCAGTTTCTAGTCTTTTGGTCATAATGGTCACTTAGGCTTTTATATAGAGAGAAGATTAGTAGAGAAATACTGTGATCACGTAATTCAAAACTAAATATATATTCTGATCACAACTTTATGAATTAAAAACTTTGTGTTGAGCATATAAATAATGCAAAATCAGTTGATTTTCCTTATTGCACTAAATTATAACACCTGAATTGGAAGGTGATAACACTACAAATTAAATAAAAATTTGGAAGCACCAAGGCTTAGATGGTGAGGTGTTAAAAACTAATTGCTGTGATAGTTTGGGTAATAGGAACAAATCATCTTGTTGCCATAGAATTTAAAAGGAGAGAATAGGTGTACCAGGCAAGTTATAATAAAAAAGAAAGCCAAAGGGGGTCATAATGTTTAGTTTGACAGAGTTTAAAAGTAAAATGTAAATGTAACATTAAAATGATGAAGTTAAGTCATTAATGATGAAGTCATAAATTAATATGAAGCAAATTATACAGAATTAAAATGTAAATGATAAAAATTGCAAAGAATAAAGGAAATTGTTAGATCTCAATAGTACTTTAGAAATTCAGAGTACTTTTCTAAATCTGTGACAGATCAAGCAGATAATTAAATTATTCCCATATTCTGTATTTTTTTTATTTTATCTGATGTACAAGACAAAGAACTATATGTTCTGAAAACAGAAAGTATATTTTCTCCGTGACTCATGAAATGTTTAAGAAAATTTACCATGTTTTTGGGTCACAAAGAAAATTTGCAGGTAATTCCAAAGAGTAGAAATAGGTCATCTTAGTTTCTCTGCCTATCTTACCTAATAATAGACAAACATGCAAAATTGACCGTACCTCCGCTACACCCACAGCCAATCAGAGTGAGTATTCAAATTAACCTAATAAAGATATGCAGGCATGGAGAGGCCAGGAGGAGCGGGACACCTGCTATGAGGGGGAGGGAGGGTGATGGAGGGAGCTACAGGAGAAGTGCTCCAGACAGAAGCAAGGACTTGCTGGCTCCTGGGTAGCTGGGAGTGAAGCCAGGGGAAGGAAGACCTATTCTTGCACGAGAATCATGCAATAGGCCTCTCGTGGTGAAATAAAATTTCAGCTAAATAATAAAGATAGGGAGGAAATTTGGTAATTTTCAAATCTTTTCTACCACCATTGAGTCAAAGAAGAAGTCAAAATTGCAATTGTAGGATATATAAAAGTATGATAACATCAAAGTATACTGCATTTTCTTTAGAATTATGGTTTTAGGAAGATAAAGGACAGCATTAGATAACAATACTTCTTGACCTTCTGAAATGTGCAAGACATTTTGTTTGATGTGAGATATAACTCAGAATAAGACTGTGAGCCTTAGAATTTGTGACCCACTGGATTTTGTTACAGAATGCACGTTAGAGTAAATCATTTGGGGTGTATATATATGAAAAACCCTCTCTAGTTTAGTGTATGATCATTTTAATTTTCAACAGAAATACCTATGGTACCCATACGGAGAGGAGAAGTAGATTGTTATAGTGTTTGGACTGAATTGTGTATAAAGTCTGGAGAGCTTAATTCCTTTTTACCTCTGTCACCTGTTAGCAGTTCTGTTTCATTGGATACTTCAGTTTTATTCTCTGGGCTTCATCCATAAATGAGGAAGTTGAATTATAGTTTCATTATACATGCTATTTTTATGTAGTTGTAAAAAATTCATTAAGTAAGTATCGAGCATCAACTCCTTTTCAGTTTGTAAGGATTAAACTTATGCTCTGGTGGGAGAAAGAGTTCAACTTCGAGTTCCATGCAAGCAGAGTAGGGTGCATATATCTTAAGTAAGAGTTTGCCAAGTGAACAGAGTAGGTGAGAGTTCTAGGCTGAGCAAGTAATAGAGGCAGAGAAGGAAGTGTTTCACATTTGGGAAACTGCAGTTAGTTTGTGTGGCACTTAGTTAGAATGGGTGTACGGAGGAGTAGCAAGACATTAAACATTGAGATACATGGGAGCCATATTGTGAAAAATATATCCGTTAAGTTAAAGAATAAATAACTATGGAAATGTTCTTTAGCATTGGAAGGAGTTGGCACTGTAACAGTTAGTTGAAATGGATGCAGACACAGCAGTTAGGAAAGTGGCAGTTCAGGTGAGCCAGTAAGGAGTCATAAAGTCAGGGCAGTACAGATGATGTGTAGATGGGAGGAGAGGTCTTTAAAATGCCTGGCTTCATAAAGTCTGTGACAGTCCTGTAAGTGTATGCAAGATACAGTTTGTGAATGCATTTTTCTTTGGAGAGGGTCTATAAGTTTCATCAGATCATATAAGGGGGCTATTAGGATAAACATATATTGTAGAGAAAATTTATAGGATGACATTCCACAGACTATGAAATTTAAATAATTTTAAATTTTACTTTATTAGTGACTAATCTAATTTCTTTTTTTGCTTTTTATAGTGGACAGACCAAAATCTCAGCAAGTTCGAACCTCTAGTACAATAAGGCGAACCTCTTCTTTGGATACGATAACAGGACCTTATCTCACAGGACAGTGGCCACGGGATCCTCATGTTCATTATCCTTCATGTATGAAAGATAAAGCTACTCAGGTAAAATAAGCAAAGCCAAACCAGTTTTACTACCCTGCAGTAAAGAAAATGTAATTTAATAAAACATTCCAAAATTTGAAATAATAGTACATTCAACTAAATAAGAAAGCCATTTCTTTTAATAAACTTTAGATTAATTGTTTCTTATCATCTGGGTTTTTAAAGTTTTAAAATTCTGTAATATTTTAAATATATGACAATTTTTTAGACTTACAGTATTAAGAATTGCTTTCCAAGAGAAATTAATATAATGACTAGTAACTATATTATAAAATATAATTTTTGAAATTACTTATTTCAGTATTGGAAATAATTTATAAAGTATTAACACATGGCTAAGGAAATTCATGTTAAAGGTATTTTGGGTGTTTTTTTCTGATTAAAGAATGACGCATTTAAATGTGAGAGAATTCAAAGGAATGAGAACATTTTCGGCTTTGTAGGTTAGGAAAATAGAAGGATTAGAGTTTCATGTCTGAAGAATGAGGGAAGAGAAAAAGGAGCAGGGGGAATTTTGGACATGATCTATGAGGATCTTCTCAATTTTTCTAATTTTCCCAGACAAGCTTGAAACCATGAAATTAGCTTCTTTATCATCCATCCTATCAATTCTGCCTTTGTAATATTTCATGCCACCCCAGTCTTTTGCTTTTCATTCTTAGTTTTGTGAGCAAAAGGATCAGTTTGATATGGTTGGCAGTGGGATTCTCAAGTGGAAATCACTAGCAAAATTTAGTGATGTGGGCCTGGATACTTAGAGATGGACACAGATAATTCAAAACCATATTTCTGAGGAGTTGGGTTCACAAGTGTCATGATGTGTAGGTATAGAGTGTAAAGAAATTGGCTCAAAGGACTGAGGACTTAGTTTTTGGAAATGCACATGAGGGAAAGAGAGAAAACTAATGTATTCACCTGGAAGTAATAAGAGAAGGGAATTAATAACATTTACTGACTAAGTACCATGTGCTATGTATTTTATGTCCTGTGTTTCATTTAATTCTCACAATAACATTGTAAGACTACACAGGTGGAGAAGCAGAAACTCAGAAGTTAAGTGACTTATTATCATAAAGCTAGAAAGTGTTGGAACCAGGTTTTTAAGACAGGTTAATTTGTCAACCAATCTGAGCTCCAGTCTTATGCTGCTAGTAGGATAAATGGAATAATGTGCATGTGTGTGCGTATCACCTACTAGAATAACTGGCACTGTACTTAAAAATAGTGGGTATTGCCCTAGCTTATTTGGCTCAGTGGATAGAGAGTTGGTCTTTGGACTGAGGGGTCCCAAGTTCAATTCCAGTCAAGGGCACAGGCCCGGGTTGCAGGCTCGGGCTCGATCTACAGTGAGGGGTGTGTAGAAGGTAACCAATCAGTGATTTTTCGCTCTCATCATTGATGTTTGTATCTCTCTCTCCCTCTGCCTTCTTCTCTGAAATCAATACAAATATATATATTTAAAAATAGTGGGTATTTTTAGATTTTAAGAAAACCTTACCTTTTATTGAATATGCTTTGGGCTCACACTATTCAGGAACATTTTCATAAAATGAATAACATAATTTATTCATATTTCTTCTGTGAGAAAGAAGAGGAACCAGAGAAACAGCAAAAGCTAAGAGAACAGAAATAGTCTAGCCTTATATGCCAAAGGGAATGCTGTTTTAAGAAAGGAAAGTTTTTAACAGTATCAGGTGCTAAAGAGAGGTCCTGGAGAATAAGGACTGGATTTAGGGGTTAAGGGCATATTGTTTTGGAGTGTGTAAAATGGGTGAGAGTGTAGAGGAGGAAACTCAGATATTTAGCAGTTAAGAAGACAGTTATATGGAGATAACGTAAAAGAGTGCTGGACAGGTTTAAACCTGGCTGTTTCTTTGTGTGATGGGGTTAATGTAATCAAACTCACCATGACGTCATATGACTAAATACGATGTTTGAAAGTGAATGTGGCAATACACATGTGAGGTGATTAGTGGCAGATGTAGACAGGCGAAGTTATAGTATTTGCAGGGTCTGTAGCAAAGATAAATGAAGACCCATATACCAAAAATGTTTAACTTAAACTAACAAACTGTTACATAAAATATATTTATCCTTCTTAGTTGACAAATAAAATTTCATATGGATCTTGGTGTTCAGGTTTGAGCTAAGATATCCTAGGTTCCTCTGAGTTACATGCCAGAATGTATCTATATTGGCCAAGCCCACTTTACCTTCTGAGCTTAAAACCTAAATCTCTTTTTACCCTGCACACCATTCTGTACCATGAGGGGTGGTTTTACATGTGTCCTCCTCACATTCATTTTTATCTACCGTACACTCTCTCAGGAAGTGAGACCAGGGAATAGATACTTGCAGACCTTGGAAACCAGGCTTGCTACTGTTTGGAAAAGGAATTCCTAGGTCTGGATTACCCAGAGCATAGTCTGTGGCAGAGGTATGGGTTCATGGTGAGCATATCTCCTTGGTCCCAAGGTCTCTTCACCCTGTGGGGAGGGGCATAGTTTGGAGAGGGCCAGTGCTGTTCCAAGCTTGAGGTCCAGGTTAGGGGCTTTTCGTGCATGGTTCTGCATGTAGGTCATTTGAGAAATTGAAAGGAAGGCAAAATATAGGCCTCATTTTACAGGTGAGATACTGAAGCTTAGCGAAGTTAAGTAATTTGTACATGTTTATATGTCTAATAAATAGGGAGAGATTTGAACCCAGATTTGGTTGATTCACAAATCTTTTTTTTCTTCAGTTCCCCACTGCCTCTTGAAGTAACCACTGAAGTATACAGCATTTAACCTCATGCTTGCCTAACAAGCATACACAATGGTTTTGGCCCCAAGTTTATATTAATTTAATTGAAGAGATATGGATAAACATGAGATGATTTTTATTGTTATTTTCATCCCTCCTGGATTCACTCTAGAATTCTTGGGGAGGGAAGTAGTTTTTGTTTTTTTAGCGGGAATTAGTGGAGGGCAGGTGGTCCAGTCAACTTACCTTAGACCTTATTAAACATCTGGGCTCACTGATATTTTCTTCCTGTCATATTTCAGTATTTCAGCTACCTTAATTATTGAGGATTATAAATAAAATTATTTATGTTTAATATATTTACACTTCTGGTCTTTAAAAACGAAGTAGCAAAGTATCTTTAAAAAGACTGTGGACTTTGGAGACAGATCCTGTGTACAAACCAAGGCCCAATATTAGGGAACTTTCTGGGATGGTGGAAATGTATCTTTTTAAAAAAAAAATATATATTTTATTGATTTTGTACAGAGAGGAAGGGAGAGAGATAGTTAGAAACATCGATGTGAGTCATCGATCAGCCGCCTCTTGCACACCCCCTACTGGGGATATGCCCTTGACTGGAATCGAACCTGGGACCCTTCAGTCCCCAAGCCGATGCTCTATCCATTGAGCCAAACCGATTTCAGCGGAAATGTATATCTTGATAGTCGTTGCTTACATGGGTGAATGTACTTATTAAAATTTAGATCTAAGTATATACTTGTGCATTTTATTATATATATTAACTTTAAAAATATAGAACATTGCCTTGGCTGGCTTGGCTCAGTGGATAGAGAATCATCAGCCTGAGGACTGAAGGGTCCCAGGTTAGATTCTGGCCAAGGGTACATGCCTGGATTGCGGGCTTGACCCCCAATAGGGAACGTGCAGGAGACAGCTGATCAGTGATTCTTATAATTGATATTTCTTTCTCTCCTTCTCCCTTCCTCTCTGAAATCAATAAAGAAAAGTATTTTAAAATAAATAAATAAATAAAAATATAGAACATAAATATTGAACTCTCCTAAGATGTTTAGGGATGAAGTAAATTGCTGTCTGCAATTAACTTTGAAATGAATAAAAAGTAAGTTCAGTTGATGGATAGATAGATGATAAAGGAAATATAGCAAGGATTTGACTACAGAATAAAAGATGTTGGCTTTTTGAGTACTCGCTGAGCAGTTTTTTCAGCTAGTGTGTGTGTTTGACTTCTTAAAATAAAATGGTGGGGAAAAAAGTCATGGCCCACTGAATCAATCACACAGTGGAGTATTGTTCATTTATAAAAAGAATAAAATCCTGTTATTTGTGACAACATGGGTGGACCTTGAAGGCATGATGCTAATTGAAATACTTCAGACAAATACCATATGATCTCACTTATATATTTAATCTAAAACAAAACAAAACAAAAAACACTAAGCTCATACACACAGAAAACAGATTGGTGATTGCCAGAGGTGGGAGGTACCGGGTAGGTGAAATGGGTGAAAGATGTCAAAGGATGCAAACTTTCAGTAATAACATAATTAGTCTAAGGGATGTATAATGTATGGCAACAATAGTTAACAATACTATGCCGCATATTTGAAAGTTACTAAGGATAATTATTAAGTTTTCATCTCAAGAAAAAAATTTTGTTGCTATGTATGGTAATGGATGTTAACCGGAATTATTGTGATGATCAGTTCATCTATAGTAATACAAATGTAATATGCTAATTAGACAGCTGAATAGTGAAACGACCATCCAGATGACCTTTCGGACAAAGCCAGGGCGCTGTGAGAGCTGAGGCAGCCTCTGCGACTGCAAGGGCCAAGCCCCTTCCACTAATTTTGGGCATTGGACCTCTAGTAATATAGAATATCAAATCCTTATATTGTGCGCCTATAGTTGGCATATGTATTTCAGTCATACCTAAAAGAAAAAAGAAAAAAAAGCCAGTGCACTCATTCTGACAAACACACATGCTTATTTTAGTAATCATTTTGCTTGATTTTCAAAATCAGGGGTGGTTTTTTATAGGCCAAATGTCATTTCACATGGAAATGAAGACCTTGTTTTGACTCATAACCTATAACATGGTGAATTTCTTGGGTAGATTATTTAATAATTAGTTATGATCACATTTATGGAACAAAAGCTATTTGTTTATGGAGTTTTTTTTAATATGATATTTAATAATCAGTGAAACAAAGTGTTAATACAATTATATTTGTTTCAGAAAAAAAAGGTCTGCAGTTTGTTCTTTTTTCTAATGTAATCCTTAGATTGATGATATACTTGCTTCATAAAATGATTTTGCAAGATTTCCTTCCTCTGTGCTCTGGCCTGGTGTAAATATTACCTCAGTTGTCTATTACTTGGGTCTGAAAGAATTTTACTTATGAAGTTGACTAGACTTGTAAATTTGGGTAGTGTAGCTCTCTAGTAAATCTCAGTTTTTTCTATGGCTCTTGGTCTCTTTCCTTTTTTATTTATTTAGTTCAATTTTTAAATTTGTTTTGCCAGAATATAATCCATATCATCCAGATTTCAAACATATTTGCATAGAGTTTCACAAAGTACTCTTGTATAATTTTGTAAATTTTTGCATATCTGTAGTTTTTTCTCATTTTTAATATTGCACATTTATGGTTTGAGTGGTTTAATGTATTCAGTTTTATAGTGTTTAATTTTTTAAGGTGTTGGACTGATTTTTCTGTTATTTTTGTTTTCTAGTTCACTGTCCACTGACTTGGTTCTAACATTGCCCTTCTTCTGCCTTTTTGGGATTGCTGTTTTTCTAGATTCTGGAGATGAATGCTCAATTTTGGTATTTGTGTTAAGTAGTATATGTGTTTTATGCCTAGACTTACTCACTGAGCTCAGCATTGGCCAGTGTATGTTTCCATTATTTATATATTTAAACTATATGCAATTTTTCATTTTTAATCTTGTTTAACATATATATGAGAGCTTTTTGTTTTCATTTTTTAATTTCCAAGTGGTTAAAGTTTCTTTCCTAGTAATTTAATTTTTACTTTATGGTATTATAATTAGAATATAAAATTATAGATCTTTGGAAACTTCTTTGAAATTTTTTGTGTGGCCTAATATATGATTCATTTTTTCTTAATGTTCAGTATTTGAAAATGAGGTACAGTCTTTTCTTTTAGATATAGAATTCATTAATTCAATCTTATTAACTATATTATTCAGTTTCTATATAGCACCCTTTTTATTTTCTATTTTATTTTATTTTTTTAAATATATTTTTATAGATTTCAGAGAGGAAAGAAGAGGGGGAGAGAGAAGTAGAAACATCAATAATGAGAGAGAATCATTGATGGGCTGCCTCCTGCACACCCCCTGCTGGGGATCGAGCCTGCAACCCAGGGATGTGCCCTTGACCAAAATCAAACCTGGGACCCTTCATTCTGCAGGCTGATGTATGATCCACTGAGCCAAACCAGCTAGGAATATAGCACCCTTTTTAAATGTTTGTTCTGTCTTAAGCTGGCTGTTGTCAAGTTAAAATTTCTGTTGTCTGTTTTCAGTGGTCATTGCCTGATATGTCTTGATAATATTATAGATATTTAAAAATGTATGTACATTATATCTTCCTATGATTGGCATTGTTTATTGTTATAGAATACTCCTTGTCTTGATGGTTTTTCCCTGAATATAACCTTTTCATGATATAAAAAATTTAGTTGTTTATATTCCTAATGTCCAAACAGCCATCTTAAACATTTTGATGTATATACTTTTATATTTTAATTATTTACATTAAAAAAGTTAAAAAGCATCTTAAAAACAATTCAGATGATACAATACGTAGTTTTTAATAACCTTTTTAACCTAATAAGCCATAGTTTTTTCCCATCCATTAAATATTCCTAAACATGATAAGTCCCTTTTTTCCTGATTTTTTTTTTGCTCATGCAACTGGAAAAAAAAATATGAATTTACTTTAGAATTTAGAATTTCCACCACTATTCATATTTTGAAATATCTCTTTCTAAAGTCTTTTCTTTTTGTATGTATTTGCTTACTGAAGTAGGATTATAGCCCTGGCTGGTGTGGCTCAGTGGGTAGAGACTTGGCCTGCAACTAAAGGGTCCCAGGTTTGATTCTGGTCAAGGGCACATGCCCAAGTTGCGGCTCGATCCCAGTAGGGGGGATGCAATTCCCTCATCATTGATGTTTCTCTCTCTCTCCCTCTCCCTTCTTCTGTGAAATAAATTAAAAAATATATTTTTTAAAAAGTGAGATTGTAGTCCACATGCTGTGTGGTGTTGTTTTTTGTATTATAAGAATGTGCCACAATTTTAATTTCCCCATTGATAGCTATTTAATTTATTTTCAGTGCTTCTTTTGGTGTACATCTTAGGTTAATTCTTGACAATAGAAATAACTGTGAATATGTTTAAGGTTGTTGGCACATTTATGATTATTTTTTCTCAAATTAACATTTTTTACAGAGTGAGGCAAATTATTTCTTTTTATCATTTCTAACACAAATGCAATATTTGATTTCTGTGTTATTTCCTGTTTTCAAAAAATTGCAATCCAGAAATTTATCACCAACACCCTCCCTCCCCCTCCCCTTGATATCTGGAATTAGCTACTGTATAAGTTCCCTGCTTAATAATCTAGAAAATCACATATAGTTACTACACAGACCTTCATTCAATTGTGTGGAACACACTAAGGGCTAAATAGACAAGGGTATTATATATTTTACTTATAAATACTCAGGTATGTTAGTCCTTCCTAGGGATTGCTGTTTAATGTCCTCATTAAAGAAAAACCTCTCCCTCTGGAAGGTGAGGGAAGGTGGGTGGATGGGAGGTAATCAATCAAAGACCTTGTATGCATAGATGCATAACCCATGGACACAGACAATAGAGTGCTGAAGGACTGGGGTGGCGGGGGGGTGGTGGAGGTCGGGCTGGCTGAAGGGGATCAGTAGGGGAAAATATTTATTTTAAAAAAAGAAAAATTTAAATTGTCAACATACTATTTAAGGACTCGTGTATAACAAATTCATTGACAGGCAAAATGAGGAAATCTTTTAATAAACACTATGCTCTTAACTGAAAAATATGAAATTCACTGCATGTTAATAAAAAATTTAAAAAAAGAAAAATCTCTTCCTCTCAGTACAACTTTCTACGTGTCTCCAAATAGTATTTGTTAGCTTATGTTAATTTCTAAAGATGTAATTAGATGCAAATTGATGTTAGACTTGTTAATGATATTAGCCTACAAGAAAAATAAGTGGTTACATATATGGTCAGCATGTTACCTTGAGTGCAGAATCTGTTTCTTATTCATCTTTATTTCCTTAGTCTTAGTGCTTTTCAGACCTTCGCTTGCCTCAGAATCATCTGGAGAGCTTGTTAAAATGCTTATTGCTGGACTTGATCTAAGAATTCCCAATTTAATAATTCTGGGACTGAACTTGAGAATTTGCATTTCTACCATGCTCCTAGATGAGGCCAGTTATGCTCAGCCAGGGACCACTGGAAGAAACTAGTCTAAAGTAATAAGCACATAACTTGGTATAGAGATGGAGCATGTTAAACAGTTTGTGAAGTGCTGCTATCACTGAATTCCTCATGCTGTTTTCAACTAAACTGTTCTGTCTACACTCTATTTTCAAGTGAAGAGGCTGTTTATATTTATATTTAGTTATAGGACTATATTTACATACATTTACTAGAAAAACAAAAGGTAGTAATATTAGAATCATAATGTTTTTGTGCTGCTTTTTAAAGCATCATCAGGACAAACTTTTCAAAATTAGCCCTTAAATTAAAAGTTTTTAAAATGTTGATTAGTCAAACAATGTATCCTATTTAATAAAAGAGTAATATGCAAATTGACCGTCGCTCCAACTCACAAGATGGCTGCCCCCATGTGGTCAAAGATGGCTTCCCCATGTGGACACAAGGTTGCCACCACAAGGTGGCCAGTAGGGGAGGGCAGTGCAAGGAGAGGGCAGTTGTGGGCGATCAGGCCAGCATGGGAGGGTAGTTGGGAGGGACAAGGCCTGTAAGGGAGGACAGTTGGGGGCAATCAAGGCTGCAGGGGAGGGCAGGTAGGGGTGACCAGGTCAGCAGAGGAGGGAAGTTGGGGGCAACCAGATATGCAGGGGAAGGCAGTTGGTGGAGACCCAGGCCTGCAGGGAAGAGCAATTGGGGGGACCAGGCCTGCAGATGAGGGCAATTAGAGGTGACCAGGCCTGCAGGGGAGGGCAGATAGGGGCAAACAGGCTGGCAGGGGAGCTCTTAGGCATCAATCAGGCTGGCAGGGGAGAGGTTAGGGGGTGATCAGGCTGGCAAGCAGAAGCTGTTAGGGGCAATCAGGAAGGCAGGCAGGTGAGCAGTTGAGAGCAAGCAGTCCTGGATTGTGAGAGGGATGTTCAGCTGCCCATTTTGGCCCGATCTCAGTAGGATTGGTCCTAAAGGGCAGTCGTACATCTCTTGAAGGGTCCCAGACTGGAGAGGGTGCAGGCACAGGCTGGGCTGAGGGATACACACCCTTGTGCATGAATTTCGTGCACTGGGCCTCTAGTTTATAAATAATGAACAGTTTGTCATTATTTATTTTAAAACCTCTTTATAAATGAAAATTAGTCTATAATTATAATTAATCACTACTAGTTGAAATACCACTGATTCTCAAGTAATTCCACGCATTTCTTGCTAGGTTTATCAGTATTTTGCTACTAAAGGACATATATTTAAGTATGGTAAAATAATTAAGTCAGTAATTATATTTCCACTACAGACTTTAAACTATAGTAAATTTCAAGGTTAAGGATGACCTATACAAAAATATACTTAAGTTTTATATAAGAGTTTTTTAAAGAGTTAAATAAAACTCAGAGAATTTTGTGAAGTCATTATTAATTTGTTTTTGTAAAGGGTTGTTTTTTTTTTGTTTGTTGTTTTTTTGGAAGTGGCTTTAGGCTCTTACATATTAACAGTCAATATTGAAAAACAGTATTTTCTTGCTATGAGTTAGCTTGACCTGTTTTGAAATTGGTAACTCAGGGAAGCAAAGCTGCCTTTGCTAGTTTATAAATAAAGATAAAAATAACAAAAGTACCCAGGATTCATATCTGATATTTGAATACCAGATTCAGGTCTGGTATTCAAAATATATAAAGAATTCATTTATTATGGCCAAATGGTATTCCATTGTGGAAATGTACTGCAGCTCTTTTGTGTCCACTCATCATGGGCACTTGGGCTACTTTCAAATCTTGGGTATTATAAATAATGCTGCAATGAAGGAATTAGTGTTTCAGGTTTCTGTGCATGTGCTCCCAGATTGCAACAGCATGGATGGACCTGGAGAGTATTACACTAAGTGAAATAAGCCAGTCAGAGAAAAACAAGTACCATATGATTTCACTCCTAAGTGGAATGTAATTAACCAAGTAAACTAACAAAGTGGAGACAGACTCATGGGATAGAGAACAGCTGTCAGAGGTGAGGGTGGTGGGGGATGGGTGA
The DNA here is from genome assembly GCF_014108245.1 of Pipistrellus kuhlii. Taxonomy (NCBI): domain Eukaryota; kingdom Metazoa; phylum Chordata; class Mammalia; order Chiroptera; family Vespertilionidae; genus Pipistrellus; species Pipistrellus kuhlii. Next base: position 34,716,852 of record NW_023425405.1, on the reverse strand, counting down.
GAAGGGTAAAGAGACTGAGAAAAAAAAAAAAAAAAGATTCTCATGGACATAGACAATAGTATGGTGGTTGCCAAAGAGAAAAGGGGTGGGGAAAGGTAGAAGAGGATAAAGAAGAGATAAGCGGTGTTAGAAGGAGACTTGACTTGGGTGGTAAACACACAGTATAATATACAAATGATGTATTGTAGACCAGAAACTTATATAATTTTATTAACCAATGTCACCTTTATAAATTCAATAAAAATAAATTTAAAACTTACAAAGAATTCTTAAAACTCAACATAAGAAAACAACCTTTAAAAAAAAGGGGGGTGGGGCAAAAACTTTAATAGATATGTTATCAAGGAAGATGGCAAATAAGCACCTGAAAAAATGCTCCACATCAGATGTTGTCAGGGAAATATAAATTAAAACACTAATGAGATACCACTTCATACCTGAGGTAGCTTGACCTGTTTTGAAATACAAACACCTACAACACTAAATGCTGACCAGGATGAAGAAGAGCAGTAGCAACTCTGATTCATTGCTGGTGGAAATGCAAAATGGTGGGTAGCCACTTTGGAAGATAGTTTGGCTGTTTCTTAGAAAACTAAACATGCTCTTACCACACAATCCATCATTGATGCTCTTTGGATTTGGAAAATCTGCAAATGGATGTTTATAGTACCTTTATTCTTAATTGCTAAATCTTGGAGGCAACCAAGATGTCCTTCAATAGGTGGTTAGATGAATAAAGTGTGATACATTCAGACAACACTGATGGCTTTTTCATAAGTTATATATTATGTAAAGTCATGGATGCAACCAAAACCGGTTTGGCTCAGTGGTAGAGCGTCGGTCTGCGGACTGAAAGGTCCCAGGTTCAATTCCGGTCAAGGGCATGTACGTTGGTTGCGGGCACATCCCCGGAAGGGGGTGTGCAAGAGGCAGCTGGTCGATGTTTCTCTCTCATCGACGTTTCTAGCTCTCTATCTCTCTCCCTTCCTCTTTGTAAAAAATCAATAAAATATATATTTTTAAAAATAAAGTCATGGATGTAGCCTCAACATAAGTGATGATTTTTTTTAATGTGTAAGAAAAATAGTTTTTAAAGCCATATATATTTATTGTGATAATCATTACTACCGTGTTTCCCCGAAAATAAGATATCCTCCGAAAATAAGACCTACTCAGAGGTTTCCTTCTGAGAGAAATATAAGGCAACCCCTGATAATAAGGCCCCCCTAGGCTCAACATGAGATATTTGGTCCACTGATTCTGAAAGAAATGGAGTCACAAGAAATTCACCAGGAAATTCAGGAATTGGATTGTTATGATGATGTTCCAGAAGATGATGACATGATTGTCATTGAATGAGTAAATTCTTGATACTGTAGGATTCAGTTTGTTTGGTTTGTGTTGACAACTACCGTACTACCGTACCGTATACAGGTAATAAATTTCCTTTATTTTTATTTAACAATAAATGTGTACCGTATTCTTCTTCATGGTAAAATAATATATCCCCTGAAAATAAAATCTAGTGCATCTTTGGGAGCAAAAATTAATATAAGACATTGTCTTATTTTCAGAGAAACGGGGTATTTGTCTTTAAATTGTGGTTTTTACTCTCCCTAATTTACATTACATCAAGAGTCCTCTCATGTAGTAAGAATGATACTTTAATATTGTTAGTTTTTTAAAATATAGCTGCTAAATGGTCTTACCATTTGGGACTTAATGTTTTGTATTACATTTGCATGTTTCATTAATGTTGATGCGAAAAACAAAATGTTTTGAGTAACTTAGAAGCATCTTTAATTGATCATGTCTAACTCAGAATATGATAGAATGTTTTAAACGTTACCTAGGGTCATGAAAATTTTAGCGTTTAAGGGATTTTAGTAGTATAGCTTAATTGGTTTTCATGAAAATTTTGAAATATGCTTGTGTTGCTGTGAGAGTAAGGAATAAAGACAAGATTTCTTTGTTTTGTTCAAGACACCTAGCTGTTGGGCAGAAGAGGGAGCAGAAGAGAGGTCACATCAGCGTTCTGCATCATGGGGGAGTGCTGATCAACTGAAAGAGGTGAGGTATTTCTGGTTATAATCTATAACCTATTTTTATCCTAGAAAATTACCTTATCATTTTTTGAACATAATGGTATTTTTCTTTCAGAGTTTAAGAGTTGCCCTCCACGTTTTAGTGAACAAATCCAAGTTTACCTTATTTGTGCTCTTCATGTTCTTTATAAATGTTCTGCACACTCTCAGCTTTTGCCTTTTCCAAAATGAATTCTTAATTTTACTTACAATTGCTATATCTTCTTCATTTTGGTTGTCTTTTGTTCCCACTTGAGCTTTCTTGTTTTTGAGTTATAGCAATGAGAACTATAGATTATAGCTTTGTGCAATGGTAGGAAAGTCTTTTCTTCTAATAACTTTTTCATGATAGTTAGCTTATTGGTGTCCTTGGAGACCCAGTAGTACAGTGGAATTCATATATTTTGTAGTTTTTATTCTCTTACTCATTATGAGTAACCCAATTTGTGATAATCTTTGTGTATATTTTGGGTTATTTTTTCCTGATCGTTCTATTTTTTATCTATCTAAATTCTCTTATTTTCATAGAAACTGAGTTGAAGGGTCACCTAGTTCTGCGGTTAGCAACCTTTCGGACCTCACGGACCACCAGTGGTCGGCGGACCACCAGTGGTCGGCAGACCACTAGTTGGCAACCACTGATTTAGTCTATCTCCTATGTAAACACTCCTTTAAAAAAATGGAAATCCAGTCTATTTTGATCATTCTTGGTGAGAGAAGCTCCTCACTTAGCTAGAGAACCAAACTAGTTCAGTTGTTTTAGCTTAAGTTGTTAAATAGTTAATTTTGTATATTGAATTCAGAATTATATCCCTTAGTTTTGACTCTGCCCTCGGTATCATTGTGTAAGTCAACTTTAAATGTTATTTTTCTCTAGGATAAACATTGACATTTCTCTCAAATAACTTTTATAGATACCATAGTTTCCATAATTTTAGTATCATTTTAATATACTATAGCTATCAGTATCTTGCATATACTATGATATATAGACTGAATAGTTTCTCTATAATATTAATGTAGAGAAATTCTCAACTTTTGTCTGCCCTACACATAAATGTATGTACACAAAATCAGTTTTTCCCAGCAGCAAGGAAAAAAAGAAACGAAGGGAGGGTGGGAAAGAGGGAGGGAGGGAAAAAACTGGTTTAATATATCTAAAGTAACTACATATTTGTGCATAAAATACAAATACCCCCCAAAAATTAAATTTTCAGTTTTATCTCAGAAGTCAATACAATCTCAAAGCAATAGCTAAGATTTGGTATGGTTGAACTTTGGATTGCAACAACATAGGATATGCATGATTGAAAAAGGAATGGCTAGCATTTATTACTGAGTGGGAGATTTGATTACTCTCCCCACACAGCAACATAACACTGGTTAAAACAAATAATTCAGTGTTCTGGAAATCAGACAAACAAATTGAGAAGTTTTGTTCATGAAAAGTACTAAACTCAAGGCAAGAATAACACAGGTTTGTGATGTTCTTATCTGGTGCCATTCCTTTCCCCCTCCTTACTCATCCCCTGCTTTGTTGGTGTGATATTTCAACCAGGATGGAGCAGGCCTTGAAAACCAGAAGCTTTGCTGCCCTACTGCTGGTAGAGTACTTGATAGAGAGTATAGAAGATTGAAATAGTCATCTTAGTTGCAAATGAATAGGGAGAAATAATGGCTTTGTGAGTCTGAGGTTGAAGTCTTGTTTATGGCAAGCAAGATTTTATCAAGTTGTAAGAGGCAAGATAGCCACAGGGGCTTGATAAGTTCACCACATCTATCCCAGCTTGACTGGATATGCACAGCAGAAAATGAAGTGGGCCCAAACCATCCATGCATCACTGGTCAGTGCAGCTTATAAATACATAAAGAGGAGATTCAAGTAGGCCTGGTGATAATAAAATTTGGGGCCAACTTGTAAAGGGCTCAGACTTTGCACTACTCATTCTATACTCAAATTACATCTAGGAGTAGAAGCTTTACTGGATTTTAACACTCAGTATCATTATCAAAATGGTAATTCTCCCAAAATTGATTCACAGTGATCACTGTTAAAATGTCATACCTTTTGTTTTGGGCAGAAATTAACAAGGTAATAATCCTAAGATTTATGTGGAAATGCAAAGGACCTAGAATGGATAAAATAATTTTGAAAGCGAGAAAAATTTTGGGAGGACTTACATTACACAATTTCAATACTTTTTATAAATGTACATTAGTGCAGTTGGCCAATAATTAGCATAAAAGAAGACATACAGATAAATGGATCAAAATTGTGAATCCAGGAATATACCTTATATTTATGGTCAGTTGATTTCATTCAGTAAAGTTGCCAACACAGTTCACTTGAAAAGGACAGTTTTTCCATCCTAGGTACTGGGATAATTTTATATCCATATATAAAGAAAAAAACTTAGAGAAAAATGAACTCAAAATGGATCATAGTTCTAAATATAAGTTCTAAAATTATAAAACTCCTAGAAGATATTAGATTAAGTGGGGCACTCTTAGGTGCAAGGCAATAAGAGAAAAAAAATATGAATTGAACTTTATTAAGTGAACATTTACATGTGACTAAGAGCATGCACAGACAAGCCCCAGGCTGAAAAAAAATATTAGAAAATCATGTATTTGATATAGATCTTATCCACAGAATATATAAGGGACTCATACAAATTAATAAGACAACCCAATGAGTAATACACTTGAATAGAAGTATTTTCCCCAAATATTTATGGGTACCAAATGTGTTCAGCATCATTAGTCATTAGACAAATGCAAATTAAACCATTAAATACAACTACACACCAACTATAATTACTTTAATTTAAGAGACAAGGTTGAGAATTGAAATGGATGGAGAGAATCTGGACCCCTCATACATTTTGGGGAATATAAAGTATTATAGTACAGTGACTTTGGAAAATAGTTTCTTTAAAAGTTAAATCGTCAACTTAGCATATAACCCAGTAATTCCATTCCTAGGAATCTGTATAATAAAGATGAAAACACCTGTGTACTTTAAGACATATACTGTTGTTAATAGCAGAGTTATTCAGAACAACTAAAAACTGGAAATTATTAATCAGTTGGTAACTGGATAAATGAAATGTTGTATACTCATGCAATAGCATACTATTCAGCAATAAAAGGAAACAATGTACTGAATATTAATGCATGCTACAGTGTAAATGAAGCTCAAGAAGATTTTACTAAGTTAAGGGTTGGCAATATTTTTCTGTAAAAGGCCAGATAGTAAATATTTTAGGGTTTGTGGGCCTTATTATCTTTGTTGCCACCACTCAGCTCTGCTATTGTAATGTGAAAGCAGCCATAGACAAAATGCAGTGGATATCGTTATGCTCCAATAAATTTTATTTACAAAAACATGTGGCAGGCTAGATTTGACCTGAAGATTGTAGTTTTTAAATTCTTGTTAAATGAAAGAAGCCAGATGAATAAGACTACCTATGATATGGTTCCATTTATATTGAAATGCCAGAAAAGACAAATTTATACAGGAACAAAAGAAACCCATTAGTGGTTGCTTGTGGCCAGGAGTGGGGTTGGGGGATTGGTGATTGGCTACAAATAGACTCAAATCAAATTTGGGGCTGATGAAATAACTCTAAAACTGCATTATGATTATTGTTATAGAATTCTGAAAAGTAATTAAAAATTACTGAATTTTACCCTTCAAATGGATGAAGTTAAGGGAATGTAATTTTTATCTCAGTAAAGATGAAAGAAAAAACTGGAAAAAATATAAAAGACTGGTGGCTTTTTCATGATATGTCATGAAGGTATTAAATTTTATATGATGCATATAACTATGGCTAGAGAAAGTATCAGAGTATATGGGTGAAGACTAAAAGTAAAAAGAATCAGCATTTGAGAAAATTATGAAAAGTAAGAGCTATTATTGAAATAGTAATATTTTTAAAAGTTATATACTGTAGTGTTTTTTAAAAATGACTTGAGCCCTGGCCTGGTGGCTCAGCTGGTTGGAGCATCATGGGATACATTGCAAAGATTTCAGGTTTGATTCTTGGTTTGGGCGTAGGTGGGAGGCAACGGATCAGATCAATGTTTCTCTCTCATACCAATGTTTCTCTCTCCCCCTTCCTCTCTCAAATCAGTCAAATAGGTGGATGGGTGGGTAAATGGAAGGGAGGGAGGGAGAGAGGGAGGGCAGAAACAAACTTGGGTCATATTGCTGGGGACTAGGGAGGTTTTTAAGCCAATTTTAAGAAAGTGTAGATTTCTACACATTTTAAGAGCACCAAATATATCTTGCAAATACATGGTGAGAGATTGGAATGGGGCTGTTTGCATAAATGGAGACCTGGGACTATGTTTGTAGGCAGTAAAACTGTACCTCAAATAACCCCATGTGACATTGTTGGTGTTTTCCTGTGGGCCAAAGAGACAGCTATGTAAAATGGAAATAGTAACCATATGCTGTGTGTGTATATGGCATCTGGAATAGAGCTCTTCCAATGTGGGACCAAAGCCCCAGTCATACTAATTTAAAACCTGCTCTTGAGCTATGCAACTCCAGAGGCCAGTCTGAGCAACCATGAAGTAACATGGCAGGAAAGAGCTCACCAAGAACAACACTCTCTTGTAAGGTGATCTTGCAGACAAGTATTTTAGGGAATGTAAAGAAAAATCTATTGCCATAACAGACAGCAGATGCATTAAATAGAATCCTATACATCTGAAGAAATAAGGATAAGAACACAGTCCCAAAAATAACTTTAAAATAAGAATGTTTAGAATTTCAAATGAAATAATAACTTGTAATGAGAATAGAAATAAATAAGAACAGGCAGGATGATAAAGATCATTTGAAAATTTGTTAAGGAACAAAAGTTGGTGAAATAAACAACTGTTTACTGTATCCAAAGGAAATAGCAGAAGAGAATTAGTGAATCAAAAGACTCAACTGAGAAGTGAAAGTCAGGATAAGCAAATCATCTAAAATATAGAACAAAATGATAAAGAAGTTTAAACATGAAAGAGAAATTAAGAAACATGAAAAATAGATAAAGGAGTTCCAGAAAGTAAGAATAGTACGAATTAGGAGAGAGAAATTTTTTAAGGATGAAAATTTGCTAGATTTGAAGAACCATGTGTATTTTTATATTGGAAAAGCCCACCAGTTCCAAGGAGGAAAAACAGGACAATGAAAATATTAGGTCTAGTGTAGTAGAATTGTAGATCAAGGACACACACACACACACACACACACACACACATTCACATTTGGAAAAAGGGCAGATTACCTACAAAGAAATGTCAGATTATCAATATATTTATCACAAAATACAGTTGATGTCAGTATACAGTGAGTTTTTGGTTTGTGTCTATGTTAAGGAAATGAGTTTAAATGAAGCGTCATTTTCCTTTAAGAAAAGATTGCTTTTCTTCCTTTAGATTATGTTTATTGAAGGATTGTTAATCCAGCCTTTATTTACATTTTGCAAACCTCTAAAAAATGTACAAGTGTACTTTTCCATTGGTTCCTTGTTTATATAAAACAATTTAAAATTAATGTACACAGCATAACTATAGTTTAAAAGTCTGCTAAGTAAATGACAAAGATTTAATACTTGTCACTTTTTATGATACTTGATTTCTACAATTTAGTAGAGGTAAAAGAGCATAAAGGTAAATTTAAATTTAAGATTTTTTTAAATTTTTATTTATTTATTTATTTTTTTAGCAAACATTATCACCCTTTAGTGGCACTGCATTTATTCTTGGAATAATGTCAGATAAATAAGACTATGCTCAGTATTGTGTAAAGCACATAGAATTTCAAAGGAAACAGTAGATAACAACTATCTACTTCTTAAATAGCTTAATTACATATTAGGAAAAGCAGCTGAGACTTTAAGGAATAATCACAAAAGGACTTTATATTAACTCCTATTCTCCTTGTTCAATGAAAGAAGAAGGGATATAGTTTGTGATAAATATATTTGTTTCCTGCCTGTTAGTACAAAACTAGAATCTGATCACTTACACTCCTGCAGTCCCTCCAGATGAGCATGCTTTCCAATCTCCTACCATACTCAATTCTTCTAACTTCTCTCATGGTTATATTGCTCGTCTTCTCCCAACGAGGGCCTTCTACAGCTGGGTGCCTTCATGGGGAAGGGATCCTGGAGGTTCCTTTTCTGTGTATTGCTCACCTCCTTCCTAGCTCCATAGCTCCTGTTTCCGACGGAATTGGAGCTTGGGGGAGAGAGGGAAAGGTAAGGGGAATAGATATGTTCCTACTTGACTGGTACTGTTGTAAGATGCCTTGACATTCCCTGGGCTTGACATATTTTGTGACTTCATGGATTCTTTGGAATTCCTTGTTGCTACACATCTCTTACCTTTAGTTCTGTCTTTATGAGTTAGTGAGTCTCTTACTCTCTCCTTGGCCTCTAGAATTCTAGACCTAGATTTCACATTCCCAGCTGCTGAGCTTCATCCTCTAGGCAGCCAGCCCTCTTGCATGGGACCTAAGACACCCCTCCACAATGGCTCTCACACTCATTTCCCAAATGGTTTCTGGAAAACTCACATATTTTTTGTCTGGTTAATGTCTGGAGCTTATGCTGATTCAAATGCTACAGTAAAACTCTGTTATACTACCGTCACATTTTGAGTATCTGGAGTGGGTATCAGATACAAATTCATCATGACCCCTTATCTATGGGGAATATACATCAGGCATTCATGTTGTCCCATTAAAACTTCTCTCCATTTGAGGCAAAGGAGAAAGTATACCCTCTTGGGTCTTGGATTTTATTTTTTCCTACTTAGAGCCTAAAAAGCTGCTTTTACTGTTTCATGGATGCTGGCAGTGTTATGAGACTCCTGGTTTAGAAACAGTGGACTTCAGCACAGCAAGTATCAAGATTATCAAGTTTGCATTTGTTCTGAACTTGAAGTCACGTGGAGATGGGGAGGGCCCAAATGGTTGCCTGCCCATGCAGTAGATCCCATTTCAGAAGAGAGAAACAGAGCTGGGGGAATCCACTGTTTTTATAGTAATCAGTAAGCAAACCTTTTGATCCCAGAAGGTGTCATTCCCAGAGAAAACAAAAATGATACATGTTGTATTATTGTTTTGTTTTGTTTTGTTTTTTTACTATTAATGATTTTGATAAACATAAGTTGAAAAAGGTGGGTTTACTATTCATAAGTCCTTCAGTGGAAATAAGGAAAGATCATAGGTTGTTTCTTTATCTTAGTCCTGCTCTCATTAGAAAGATAGTTTTTCTTAGAGGGAACCATCTGTGGAAGTAAGAAAAATGATTAGGGATGCTTCTCACTTTTAATGAAATAACAATTATTAGATATGGTTTCATTTTATTTATTTACATTTTTATTTGATGTTTAGACAGAGAAACGTCGATTTGTTATTCACTTATTTATGCATTCATTGGTTGATTCTTATATGTGCCTTAACCAGAGATCGAACCCACAACCCTGGCATATCAGGATGATACTCTAACCACCTGAGCTACCTGGCCAAGGCCAATTATTAAATATTACTGATATGGACTTCTCTTTTTATATAAGAAAAATAAAAATTTCCTTATATTTTTACTAAGAGTATACCTTTTTCCCTAACATTCTTTTAGTATTGGTATTTAAAAAAAATACCAATTTTTTTATCATACTATAAGAGGCGAAAGTATTGCAATAATATTTTCTCTGGATCTAAAAGACAACAGAATGGATAATTTTGATTATCCATTTGAAAGCAAAGGAATTGTGTAATCAGCCTCTTAAAACTAAATATTTTTAATAGTCTGTTTCAGTCCATATTGAGTTATAAAGATGTTTTATAATTTTTCATTATTTAAAATTGTATCCAATAGGCACAGTCCTAAATACTGCTTATCAGAAAAATAGAAACTTATCAGTAGGTTAGTATGTAGTCAGTTAATTGCTCCATCACATTTTTGTTCATCTTTATTCTATTTTCACATCTTGCAATATCTTCAACATTAAGAAAGGAAGTTACTTAGCAAAGTGGTTGAGATTATGAGCCAATACATAGTAACTGGTAGTTATTGCAGTTGAACATTAACCTAGTATTATTTTCAGCACTGTTGGTAGGAAATAGAAGTTACAGATTAAAAACTGAAAGACTAAGCCTGCCATTTATTTGCTGTGTTACATTGGGAAACCTATTTTAATTTTTAGTGTTTCCTGGTCTGTAAAAGAGATACAATAAATCTGTGGGATCAAGTGGGTTTGTAAACTAAGTGTATTTTAAATGTTAGTCTGGTATTGTTGTTAATTGTTGAAAATTGTGCCTTGTATAATAGGTAGTTATAAATACATTCTGTATTAAAACTTATATGTATAAAACTTGTCCCAGAGCTGGCTGTATCTTTGGGGATGAATTAGTGTGTGGGAGTATCTTTGTCTGTTCCTGGGTAAGCGTATCTGTGGGTATGTGAGGGTTGATGTTTGTGCAGGTAACCTCTCCTTATGCATGTGTGTGTGCTCCTTTTACATTCACATTTGTGCATGCATGTGCCTGCATTTGCTCATTTGATTATTATGGGGTGAATAAATAGCAGAGAGTTCATTTGGGTTTGCCTATTGGCACTATAAATAAAAACAGGAAGACAACACTGATGATGCATATTTATGGAAAGACAAAAAATGTTTTAAATTTTTATCTATGTTTAGTGTTAGGTGGTGTTGAATTTTAAATTCCTCTGAACACTGTTAAGGAATATAATATTAAAAATTTGTTTTCAACTACAGGACCTTTTTTTTGAGACACTTGATCTTTACAAGCACTAAAGTTTGTCACATATTCCCTTTTTTTCCATATAAAAGTGAATAACAACTTGAGATTCATGACCTCTTATGACATTTTCAAGAAAATGTTTTAGGTAAATCGCTGTAATAATTTTTTTTTTCAGGTGTCAAATTTTCATTTCCGTTTGTATGTTTGTATTCACTTTTTATAAGATTTCTTTATCTCCTCGTGAGTTATTAACTTAATTCTTTAAACAATAGTGAATAGTGGTTAAGATAGCAAACTCTGGAAATACACTTCCTAAATTTAAATATTTGTTTCATCACTTAACTATATGACTTTTAGCAAGCTCTTTCATCTTTCTACCTCTCAATTTCCTCATCTATAAGATGGGGATATTAGTAGTACCAACTCATCTGCTTTTCTTGACAATCTAGAGGCCCAGTGCACGAATTTCAAGCACAGATAGGGTCCCTAGGCCTGGCCAGCAATCAAATCTGATTGGGGCCTTCTGGCTGTTGGCTGGGGCCTTCCTTCATTCTGCATTGCCCCCTTGTGGTCAGCATACATCATAGCAAGTGGTCAAACTCCCATTCTGTCCAACTCCTGAGGGGACAATTTGCATATTAGCCTTTTGTTATATAGGATGAATGAGGTGATTCCCATAAAAGCACATGGCAAAGTAAACTAGCTTATAAACTACCCTGTTTCCCCGAAAATATGACAGTGTCTTATGTTAATTTTTGTTCCCAAAAATGCACTAGGTCTTATTTTCAGGGGATGTCTTATTTTTCCATGAAGAAGAATACAGTACACATTTATTGTTAAATGAAAGTAAAGGAAATTTATTACCTGTATATGGTGTGGTAGTACGGTAGTTGTCAACACAAACCAGACAAACTGTGAATCCTACAGTATCAAGAATTTACTCATTTATTCAGTGACAATCATGTCATCATCTTCTGGAACATCATCATAACAATCCAATTCCTGAATTTCCTGGTGAATTTCTTGTGACTCCATTTCTTTCAGAATCAGTGGACCAAATATCTCATGTTTAGCAATAGCACTGTCTTTAAATGAGTGCTTCTTGTCAAGGTAGCCTGCTCACAGGGCATTTGCAATGCAACTGTCAGTGATTTTCTCCCATGAATTCTTCACCCAAGTCACAACTTCTTGCAGTTTAGGTTTCACAATGTTTCCACGTTGATTTCTCTCCATTCTATTTTTCAATGTAGTCATTAATTTCCATGCGGAAATTGTCTTTGAATGGCTTGTTTATTGCAATATCAAGAGTCTGGAGCTAGGCCTTATTTTCGGGGGATGCCTTATGTTTCACTCAGAAGGAAACCTGTAAGTAGGTCTTATTTTCAGAGGATGTCTTATTTTCGGGGAAAAGTAGTTCTGTTTTCTTTTCTAAAAGCCTTAAAATCCTGCTTTTACTCTTTAAGATTTCTCATTTCTCTGTCCTGTGGAATAGAATTCATTTGGACAAACAGTGCCTGAAGCAAAAGTACTCAGTTATTTGAGGCTGAATTTAGTTTAGTTTTATTTTATTTTTAAATGCTAACAACAGTATGTTTGAGGAAGGGAGACTAACAAGACAAAAATAGCAAATAAACAAGGATGATGTTATCAGGTTTTCAGAAATTTACATTAAAATGTATTCATAATTCTCAGATTTTGAGTGGGGCCAAACCTTGATTTTTGTTTATCTGATTCCATAAATGTTTTAGTCATTTCTTTGTATGTATGCTATTTCTTCTTTTGACCCAGGATCACTTATTCATTAACTTTTTAATACTTTGTACCTTATGTACTGGGGACTCCTTTCATGTTGGGATGTCGAACTACCAATTTTGGCCAGATTCCCCACAGGCCAGGCCGAGGAACCCCACCAGTGCACAAATTTGTGCACCAGGGCTCTAGTTGACATATAACATTGTATAAGTTTAAGGTATATAATGTAATCATTTGATATATGTATAAGTTGCAAAATCATCACCTCACACACAGTTTTTTATGTATAGTGAGAACTTTTAAGATTTCTCTTAGCAACTTTGAAATATACAATATAGCATTGTTAACTATGGTCACTGTGCTATACATTACATTCCCAGAAATTATTCGTCTTACAACTGGAAGTTTGTACCCTTTGACCACCTTCACCCATTTCCTGCCCACTTCCCCACTCCACCTCTGGCAGCCACAAATCTTCTCTTATTATGATTCCACATACTAGTATAAGTGAGATCATACAGTATTTGTCTGTCTTTGTCTACATTATTTTACTTAGCATAATACCCTCAAGGTCCAGTCTTAACTTTTTTTTTAAGGTCACCAAATAGCTAATGAATATTTAGAAACACAAAGTCAGGTTCATCTATAGTTTCGTTTTAAAAGTTCAGTCAGTATAACTCAGTAAAGAAAAGTTGTGTGGTCATTTCATCCTAGTAACCAGGGTGGGTAGGCTCAGCCAAGTGAGGACCAGGAGCTTCTGTGTGATGCGATGGAATGTGGGCTTTAAGGAGGCTGTCTGAGGCAGAGGCTCGGAGCTGTGCACAAGGGGGGGAGCGGTGTGTGTGTGTGTGTGTGTGTGTGTGTGTGTGTGTGGAAGGGTGGGTGGGTGTGTGTTTGTGTGTGGAAGGGTGGGTGTGTGTGTTTGTGTGTGGAAGGGTGGGTGGGTGTGGAAGGGTGGTTTCCTTCTACACCTCCCTCCCAGAAGACACCTTTGTGTCTACTCTCCACTGGTGCTAAGGTCAGGGAGAAGAGATAGCTTTGGCTGTCGTGTGGTCTTGAGCATCAAAGGGAAAAGAAAAGACAGAGTCTAAGTGAAATCTCTGGAAGGTGAGAACATTTACAGTTTTACTATGTAGGTCTGCGCCTCTCCTGAATATGGTGTAAATAACACAGGGACCTCCTATGCTCTGAAGCAAAGAAGGATTTATGGCATCTTGCTTTCATTTCACATAGTTGTTGACAAAAAAAAATGTATAAATGTTCTGAGTACATATATATTTAGGGAGATGAGCTTCACTTTTACTCTAATCTCTGCTGGGTTGTAAACAAGAGCATCACTATGTTATATTCCAAAAATAAACAGTACCGTGTGAAAACTATAAGGTTGCATAATTTAAATTGGTATTTCTAAAAAGTAAAGTGTGTACTTTGATGTATACATTTTGTTTTCAGGGGTTTATTAAAGATGTTTAGGACAAAATGTTTTTTGGCGCTTTATTTTTGTTCGTTTATTTTAAAGATATTTTTTAAACTCTTGGTGGTTTCAAAATACCAATAAATATCATTGGTACTCAGAAAACACTTAATTTTATATCTCTATCCTCATTAAATGACTTGTATGATTTGAAATTCTATATTAATAAATATAATAAACTGTCTTGATCTAGAGTAATTATCTACTAATTCCTTTTCTAATGAAATTAACAGTCTGTAGAAGAACGTTATCTCATTATGACAGCACATGGAACACATAGATAATCTTATTTGTATATCTTTGCAAAGACATTGTATGAAAGACCATAAGCTACAGAGATTTAGAAAAAGTAAAGGGATAAATGGATATTAATATACAAGAAAGGATATAAATCATTCTTTGTTTAAGTGCTATATTTCTTTCCATGCTGTTTCTCCTCTATTTGCCACAAGTAAAAATAAATTTTCCCTGTAACCTATTTACTTTTTCCTTTGAGCTTTATTTTTATTTTTATTTTTTTTAAATATATTTTATTGATTTTATACAGAGAGGAAGGGAGAGAGATAGAAAGCCAGAAACATCGATGAGAGTGAGTCATCGATCAGCTGCCTCTTGCACACCCCCTACTGTGGATATGCTCGCAACCAAGGTACATGCCCTTGACCGGAATCGAACCCGGGTCCCTTCAGTCCCCAAGCCGACGCTCTATCCATTGAGCCAAACCGGTCTCGGCTCCTTTGAGCTTTAATAACAGCTGTCTATTTTGCTTTTTTTGTCATGGTTATTAAAGGTATTTAGCTAATACTAAAAGATTTTGTATTTTTGCTTTACTATATATCTTTGAGGAAATATATTTTACAGACTTCACTTTGTATTTACACCTCAGCTAGTAGGTAACATAGAAGTGGTTTTTTCCAGGTAAAACTGTTAAGTGATGTAATATTTTCATAAATAATACCATTATTAAATAACTTCTCTCAAATTGCTAATTGCACCCTTTAAAATGCTCAGGGATATTTTATTCCTGGTCTAGCACATTTTAAGCAGATTGTACTTCACCTAAAGTACATTAGTAATTTAATGATTTCCAAGCTATATTGTAGTCAAATGACTTTTCTTTAGCCTGTGACTGTTACCATTATATTTTAGGGGAATAACCCTAAGTTATGTTTGTTTTATAAAGTTGTGTGATTAGAGCCAAGTGTCTTTCAGTGAATGAATGGATAAAGAACATGTGGTAAATACACAATGGAATATTATCCAGCCATGAGAAGGAAGGAAATCCTGCCATTTGCAGCAATATGGATGAACTTTGAGAGCATTGTGCTAAGTGAAATAAGTCTTATAGAGAACGGCAAATACTGTATGATATCAATTGTATATGGGACCTAAAAGAGCTCAATTCATAGAAACAGAGAAGAGAGTTGTGATTATCAGAGCTGGAGGCTGGACAAACTGGGTGTTGACTGAAGGGTTAACACTTCCAGTTATAAGATGAGTGAATTCTGGGAATCTAATGTGCAACATTTTCATTACAGTTAATAATATTGAAAAAGTTGCTAAGAGAGCAAATCTCAAATGTTCTTGCTACAATAAAGAAACCGTAGTTATGTGATGGGATGGAGGTGTTAGGTAATGCTCAGGTGGCATCATTTGCAATATATAAATGTAGCAAATGAACACATTGTGTATCTTAAACATATGAATATTTATGTCAGTTATATCTCAGTAAAGCTGGGAAATTAAATGCCATTTGTGTGACTAAAGAGTAATAAATAGTAAAATATTAAGTACTAATAAAATACTAACAAATTACCTAAATTATTTTATTTTTCTTACTACTATGGAATTTAAAATTTTCAAGTATTTAGTAATTGATAAGCCAGGTTGATTTTGTTTACATAAAACTTAACTAATACCGTCCCTATATTAAGAGATTGGGTTTGACTTTAATCCCTAGGAATGTGAAATACTAGTTTCTCACCTTACAAAGAGCATTTTATTTATTTATTTTTTAAAATATATTTTATTGATTTTTTACAGAGAGGAAGGGAGAGAGGGATAGAGAGCCAGAAACATCGACCAGCCTCCTCCTGCACACCCCCTCCCCCCCCACTGGGGATGTGGCCGCAACCAATGTGCATGCCCTTGACCGGAATCGAACCTGGGACCTTTCAGTCCTCAGACCGACGCTCTATCCACTGAGCCTAACCGGTTTTGGCACAGAAAGCATTTTAAAGAGGAAGATATTTCTGGTGTTACAAAGATAAAATCTGAAATAATCTGGGGAAATTTACTATACTTGTTTACTAGCAATATTATTTAAATTGTGTAATTGAACATTTATAGCATATATTATTTCTTTTTATAATTTTATTTATTTATTGTCTAAAGTTTTACATATGCCTCCTTTCCCCCCAATTGTTCTCCCCCCACCCCCAGCTATTCCCACCCTGGGCAAGCCCCCACTGCCCCAGTGTCTGTGTCTATTGGTTATGCTAATATGCATGCATACAAGTCCTTTGGTTGCTAACCCCCCCCCCCCCCCCACTCCCCTACCATTTGTCTCTGGATCTATTCTTGTTCATCCAGTTATGTTGATCATTATATATCACATATGAGTGAGATCACATTATATTTATCTTTCTCTGACTGGCTTATTTTGCTTAGTATAATGCTCTCCAGTTCCATCCATGCTGTTGCAAGTGGTAAAAGTTCCTTTTTTTATAGCGACATATGTAGATGTACCACAGTTTTCTAACCCTCTCATCTGCTGATAGGCACTTAAGCTGTTTCCAAATCTTAGGGGTGCATATATCCTTTCTGATTGGTATTTATGTTTTCTTGGGATATATATTCCTAGAAAGTGGTATTACTGGGTCAAATGGGAGTTCCATTTTTAGTTTTTTGAGGAAATGCCATACTGTTTTCCACAGTGGGTGCATCAGTCTGCATTCCCACCAGCAGTGCACGAGGGTTCCTTTTTCTCCTCCGCATCCTCTCCAGCGCTTGTTAATTGTTGATTTGTTGATGATAATCATTCTGACTGGTGTGAGATGGTATCGCATTGTTGTTTTGATTTGCATCCCTGGGATGATTAGTGGCTTTGAGCATGTTTCACATGTCTCTTGGCCTTCTGTTTGTCCTCTTTCAAAAAGTGTCTATTTGCCCATTTTTTGATTGGATCATTTACCTTCTTTTTGTTAAATTGTATGAGTTCTTTGTAAATTTTGGAGATTAAATCCTTACCTGAAATATGTTCTCCCATGTAGTGGCCTTTCTTGTTTTGTTGATGGTTTCTTTTGCAGCAGAAGAGGCTGCCCGGCTAGGGGAGCGAGGTGCACCGGCCGTCTGCCGGTTTCCAACAATCCCTTGGAATATAGCTATCCCTCACTCACAAATACAGACACTCCCCACACCTCCAAGCTCTCTCCTTTCCTTCTCTCGCACACTGTCTTGCAGCCTGCTGTCCCATCAGCAGACATCTTGGATCTCTCCTATTTATTATTTATTATTTTTAAAAGTCTTAATCATTAAAACTTGGAAGAATGAATCAATCTATTATCCAAAAATTAAAGAAAGAAGTACTTAAAAATTGGTAATCACTTTTGTTCTCTTTCTGATTTTGCTCTCTCTCCAAAGCAGATTGCCAAACTGCGGCAGCAACTACAACGTAGTAAACAGAGTAGCCGGCACAATAAGGAGAAAGATCGTCAGTCACCTCTCCATGGCAACCACATAGCCATCAGTCACACTCAGGTAGGCTGTTTGTTAAAGGGTTCATTATAAAGGGAGAATCTTCATCACTTTAGGATTAAAAATTAATAATGTAAATTCCTAGATCTACTAGATCAATACCATTTTCTAAATTGTATAAGAAGTTTTTTTTTTTAGCTATATATCTAATCTTTTTAATGGCATATATATAGTGGTCTCAAGGATAATTGATACTGGCCTGAGCTGAAATTCTAGCTCATTCACCTATTAAGCAATTATGGGCATTATCTCATTTAATCTTCCTAATAGTACTATAACCCATCTATCTCTGTATCTCTTATATTTTTTACCCCTATTTTGCATATGAAGAAATTGAGGACTATAGTTTTGTTAGGGTTTTTCCCTCCTAGGAACATATACTAACATAGCCCAATGGAACAAAATTTGGGAAAGGCTAGTTTAGACCAAATTAACTAAAAAATATTTATGTAAATTTTAATAAAGAAAATGTAGTTTATGGCAGGAGAAACCCGAGTAGTATATAAAAACAAGTCCCGCCCTGGCTGGTTTGGCTAAGTGGTTAAAGCATTGGCCTATGGACCAAAGGGTCTTGGGTTCAGTTCCTGGTCAAGGACACATACCTTGGTTGCAGTTCCCCAGCCCCAATAGGGGTGCTTGCGGGAGAATTGTTGTGTCTCACGTAGATGTTTCTCTCTCTTTCTCTCTATTCCCCCCTAATCCTCCCTCCCGTCCATTCTCTCTAGAAATCAATGGAGGGGGGAGCATAATCCTCTGGTGAGGATAAACAAACAAAAAACCCAGGTCTCATTAGGGATTGTTTCACAAATGTGAGGATGATTCAACATTACAGAATGTATTAGCTTCATTCATAGCATCAGGAGGTCAAAATAGATGGTAAAAAAAACTCTTGATAAAAACTCAGTACTCATATATGATAAAAAATATCTTAATTTGACTAACTGTACATACTGTGAGATTTTTTAAAATATATATATTTTATTGATTTTACACAGAGAGGAATTGAGAGGGACAGAGAGTTAGAAACGTTGATGAGAGAGAAACATCAACCAGCTGCCTCTTGCACCCCCCCCACTGGGGATGTGCCCATAACCACAAGGTACATGCCCTTGACCAGAATCGAACCCGAGACCTTTCAGTCCACAGGTTGACGCTCTATCCACTGAGCCAAACCGGTCCTGGCAATACTGTGAGATTTTACGAATAAAATATTGGAAGTGTTTTTGTTATAATAAAAATCAAATAGATGTCTATAATTATTGATATTATTTGCTAATAATATAGATGCTCTAGACCAGTGGTTTCCAACATTGGGCACATGCCCTACAGGGGAGCAATTTGATTTTTAAGGGGGGCAATTCGAGAATGAGTTATTAACAGTGAATTTTTTGTATTTCTTATGGTTCTGGAGGGCTGATATACAGTATATATACACTAAGTGACCAGATTATTATGCTCTCTGGACGCATTATAATCTGGCCACTCAGTTTATATCCTATATAATAGAAGGCTAATATGCAAATTGTCCCCTGGACCAGGAGTTCGACCAGCAGGCAGGCTGGCCAACTGCCCATGTCCCCTCCCCCTAGCCAGGCTGGCTGGACCCCACCCATGCATGAATTCATGCACCAGGCCTCCAAAACACACACACACACACACACACACACACACACACACACACAGTGAGTGGCCAGATTATTATGCATTCAGAGATCACAATAGTCTGGCCACTCAATGTGTGTGTGTGTGTGTGTGTGTGTGTGTGTGTGTGTGTGTATGTATGTATTGGGTCGGCAGGTAAGTAATTGCGGATTTTTTAAAGAAAATCAAAGACAATTTTTTCATGGAACTAAATAACTTTATTCTGTAATGTATTGCCCATTTTGATCAATGACCTTTTGTCATCTTTCAGGCAGCATCATAATCCCATGTTCAAAAAACTTCTGTTTTTTATTAGCAAAAAACTGAATCAGGTACGATTTGACATCATCATCATTATTGAAATTTTTACCATTCAAGGAGTTTTGTAAAGATCGAAACAAAAAGTAATCAGATGGTGCAAGGTCAGGACTATATGGTGGATGTGGCAAAACATCCCAACCAAGCTCCATTAATTTTTGCCGAGTGACCAAAGATGTGTGTGGCCTTGCATTGTCATGATGGAATACAACACCTTTTCGATTTGTCAATTCGGGCCGCTTTCCTTCAACTGCATTGTTTAATTTCATTAGTTGTTCAATGTAGACATCAGAATTGATCGTTCGGTTGGGTGGTAAGAGTTCAGAGTAGACAATTCCTTTGTAATCCCACCAAACTGATAACAAAACCTTCTTTTGATGAATATCAGCTTTTGATGTTGTTTGAGTTGGTTCACCTGGCCTGCTCCACGATCTTTTCTGCTTGATATTGTTGTAAACAACCCATTTTTCATCGCCAGTTATCAGTCGTTTTAAAAATGGATCATTTTCATTACGTTTCTTTAGCAAATCGCAGCTGCTAATGCGTTGCGTTAACTGTGATTCTTTCAGTTCGTGAGGAACCCATGTATCGAGTTTTTGAACATAGCCAAGTTGTTTTAAGTGATTTTCAATGCATGTATGTGATACATGAAGCTTCTCTGCAATCTCACGTGTTGTACTGTGACAGTCCGAATTGATTATTGCTTTGATTAGGGCGTCATCAACTTCAACTGGACCACCAGAGCGTTTTTCATCTTTGAGTGAAAAATCACCAGAACGAAATTTGGCAAACCAATTTTGACACTGCCGTTCTTTTAAGGCTTCGTCACCATAAACAGCACATAACTTTTTATGAGCTTGCGATGCGTTTTTCCCTTGTGGAAATAAAAAAGCAAAATATGACGAAAATGTTCCTTTTGATTTTCCATTTTTCAACGAACGCCAAACGAAAACTACAAAACAGATCAAAAAACTTTTTTTACTGATTAACAGCTGAATAGCCAACTATCAAATAACAAAATGTGTTTTACATTTTTACTACGTGTGCAAACCTAAAAATTCAACTGAAGCCATATATGTGTGAAACCCGCAATTACTTACTTGCCGACCCAATATATATATGGTGATCTACCAGTATTTATACATTTTAATTCTCTATTATATGTTTTGAAACTTTATTTGCTACTTTTTTCATATCACTTCATATTATTATATTTTAAACAATTTCATAGTGATTTCTTCCTCAATATTTCACCTGTCCTTTTGTTCTTTTATTTTTCTCTTTCATGGATGCCATGTTCTTTGGAAGCTTGTTTAGATCAAGTTAATGGCCTTTCAGGCTTCTTCCATGTGAATAGGAATTCACTTTTTGAATAATATGTCACAGGGTGGCATCAGGATTTTAGAGATGCTTTAATCATGATAGGGCATGGCCAAGAAAAGTTTGGGAATCATTGCTCTAGACCACATGTGTCAAACACAAGGCCTGCGGGCCAAATCCGTAATGCCAGGCCTTGCAATGTGGCCTGCACCGCGCTGTCATCACTGCACTCCGCTGCGTTCCCATCACAATGACAGTTTATGACTGTTCAGTAAACCATTCGGCCCACGATTTAGGCTTGATTTTAGATTTTGGCCCCTTCTCTGATTGAGTTCGACACCCCTACTCTAGACAAAGCAGTGGGGGGAAAAAAAGAAATAATTTATATTATTATTTGCATGCAATATTATATATTTAGAAAATTAAAGTGAATGAACTAAACTATTAAAACTAATAGGACAGCTAAAATAGAAGACAACTGACAATACCAAGTATTGATGAAGATGTGAAACAACTAGAAGAACCATACTTTGGGGGGGGGGGGGGTTGGACACAAAATGGTACAGCCACTTTTGAAAACAATGTGGCATTCTCTGCAAAAGTTCAGTATACACTGGCCATACAGCCCAACAGTTCCACTCTTTAGCATCTGTCCATGAGAAGTAAACACATATGTCCACACAAAGACTTGTATAGCAATGTCCATGAAGGCATTATTCATAAGAGTGAAAGAATGGAAACAAACCAATATCCATCAGCTAATGAATGGATAAACATTTCATCTATCTGTACAGTGTAATACTACTTAGCAGTAAAAGGAAGGAGATACTGATACTTAGATGGTTGAATCTCAAAAACATGCTAAGTGAAAAAGTGAAGAGCAAAAGACTGCATACTATATGATTCATTATATTAAATTCTCAAAAAGGCAGAATTATAGAGACAAAGTATTAGGATTAGGAATTGACTACAGAGAGGCCCTAGGGAATTTTTCAGAATGATGGAAGGTTCTAAATGTGATTATACTCATAATTGGATTGCTGTGTATATTTACAAAGCTTAATGAACTGCATAGTTAAAATGGGAGGATTTTATTGTACGCCATTTATACTTCATCAGAGCTGTAAAACAAACATGCAATTGCCAAGCAAGCCTCAGACATTTCAAGTGAAATTTCACATGACTTTCTTTTTAACCTTAATCTGATAGAATTAAAATACTATTCTTATTTTATTTTGAGCATCTTTTCTGTAAGACTCCAATGCATTTATAGTAGATCTGTTGTCTTCTTGACTTAAAAAAAAAAATGATGTGTTTGTTCCCAATTTACACAAGAAGTTTTTAGCATTTGGTTATGTGTAAAAATAATCCTTGCTATACATATTGAACTTTTTGTAGGTGAGAGGTGAAGTCTAGAATGTTCTTTAAAATACTCTAAGAACAGCTGAAACCGGTTTGGCTCAGTAGATAGAGCATAGGTCTGCGGACTGAAAGGTCCCAGGTTTAATTCCGGTCAAGGGCATGTACCTTGATTGCGGGCACATCCCCAGTGGGAGGTGTGCTAGAGGCAGCTGATCAATGATCAAGGGATTCCCACAACCCCTTCTTCAGTTCAATAATTGGCTGTAATGGCACACAGAACTCAAATAAACACATCTACCTTGTTTCCCCGAAAATAAGACAGTGTCTTATATTAATTTTTTCTCCCAAAGTCGCGCTAGGCCTTATTTTCAGGGGATGTCTTATCTTTCCATGCGCTAGGTCTTATTTTTGGAGAATGTCTTATTTTCGGGAAAACACGGTATTGGTGTGCCTTAATGGTATAATAAAGGATACAGATGAAGAGGAACATAGGGCAAGATCTGAAAGATCTTGAGTGCAGGCACTTATGTCCTGGTGAAGTTGGGGTATGTCACCGTTTGGTGGATATGGATATGTGTTCACCAACCTGGAAGGTATCTGAACCCAGAGTTCAGGGATTTTTATGGGGGTTTCATCACATATGCATGGTCCACTGTTAACTCAGTCTTCGTCTCTTCTCCCCTCTCAAGAGGATGAGGCAGGGTGGGAATTTCAAGCCTATGATCATAGCTTGGTCTTTCTAGTGAATAGCCCCCATTCTGAAGGTATTCAGGAGCTCACTAAGAGTTGTCTCATTAGAACAAAAGACCCAGGAAATTCTAAGGAATTTAGGAGCTCTGTGTCAGGATCTGGGGTCAAAAAATAAATATTGGAACAAAAGGTGCTAATTGACGCCCCCATCACTCAGGAAGTTACAAGAATTTTAGGAACTTTGTGTTAGGGACCAGGGCAGAAACCAAATATATACTTCTGGCAATAATGTTATATAAGTAATAAAAAATATAACATGCCTAAAATTAAGCCTAAATGGCTTAAGTTTTTTTTAAATGACTGACAAAATGGAAATGAAAAATACTTGCAGGTAATTATCTCAGTGCAGGAAACAGACTGACACACACACACCCACAATAGTAGAGTCACATGGTACATGATTTCAACTATGCTTTTTTCAGTAAAAATAGAACAGGGTAAAAATTAAACAGTGTAGATAATTAAGTCTACTATTCTACCTTACCAGGTAAAAGTTTTATTCATTATACATACAGTCATATCTATTTACTTGCATAAAGGATTATTTTGATTGTGATTTTTAAATTTCTTATTTTAGAACCTAAATTTCTATATGTATATCTGAACTTACATTGTTTTGAAAGGTGAAAGTAACTATGCTCATTGTGTTTGTAATTTCAGATTTACATACTCTTTAGTTTTGATTTCTTTGACCACAAATAATTTGATATTACCTTATCTTATTTGTAGGCTACTGGATCAAGATCAGTCCCTATGCCACTGTCAAATATATCAGTGCCAAAATCAGTTGTTTCACGTGTGCCCTGCAATGTAGAGGGAATAAGTCCTGAGTTAGAAAAGGTATTCATTAAGGAAAATAATGGGAAGGAGGATGTGTCCAAGGTAAGTTTACATGGAATGTTTGAATTCCTTTTTTAAAAAAATATTGTTAACTGTCTCAACAGTTCTTTTTTGGTAACAGTTTTAAATGTAATTCACATACCATAAAGTTTGCATGTTTAAAGTATACAATTTGGTGGTTTTTAGCATATTCACAGAGTTGTGCAGCCATCTGTACAACTGATTTTGCAGCATTTTCATCACCAAAAAGAAACTCCATACCCTTGAGCAGTCATTCTTCATTTCCTTCCAATGGTCCCAGCCCTAGGTAACCACAGATCTACCTTCCCTATTTATGGACTAGCCTATTCTAGACATTTTATATAAATGCAAGCATGCACTATGTAGCCTTTTGTAACTGCTTTTTTTTCACTTGTCAGAAATGTCACTTTTGTTTTAACATGTATTAAGTTCTTCATCCCTTTTTATTGCCAAATAATAGTCAGTTATGCATGGATTTTATCTATCATATCATCAATTGGTGAACATTGGTATTGTTTTTACTTTGGGGCTATTATGAGAAATGCTGCTATGACATTTATATATAAGTTTTCATGTGAGCATATTGTTTTCATCTCTCTGGGTTTATACCTATTGTTGGTATGGGACCATGGTAACTTTTTGTTTAACCTTTTGATAAACTACCAGACTGTTTTCCAAAGTGGCTGCACTGCACTTTTTTTATATTCCCACCAGCAGTGTATGAAGTTCTGATTTCTGCATCTTCACTAACACTTGAAATTATCAATTTTATTATAGTCATCCTAGTAGATGTGAAATGGTATCTTGTCATTGGTACTTATATGCATTTCCTGATGGCTAATGAGTTTTAGCTTCTTTTCATGTATTTGTTGACTATTTGTGCATCTTCTTTGGAAAATTGTCTATATTTTGCCCCATCTTAAAATTAGGTTACTTTTAAAATTATTTAATGGTACAATAAAAGTTCTTTGTAAAATTCTTTATTTTCTAAATAAAAGGCCCTTATTAGAAGTATTATTTGGAAATATCTCACATTCGTAATTAGAAAATTTGGGTAATTTGCAAAGGAAATAGAAAACATTGTTCATGGCCTTCAAAATTAAAATAAGAAAGAACAAACAGAAAAATGTATACTGTGAATATTAGATTTTAATTTCTTATTGGCAAGTGAAAGAGATTTCTTGAGCAGTTGGATGAATTAATTCAGTATATATTTACTGAATGTCCGCTGCGTGCCAGACCCAGTACTTGGCATTCAGGATTCAGTGTTAACAGAAGCCTCTGCCCTTGGGGGATAGTGTGGAAATGCTGACCTATAGTACATATAGGGAGCTGTGTAATTTTAAAGACAATTTACCCTTAATACTTTGGACCCTAAACACCTTGGTATATGAAAGAAATTTTTTGTTCAATAAAGGTAACATGCAGAATTTAAGATTGGTATCTTTATTAGAGTAAGAATCACAGATGCTGATAGTGGAATATGACATCTGAGGAAACTCATGTGTCTTCTGTGTGAATCGAGAGTATGCACTGTCATTCACATGTTTCATGGTTATTCCTCCTACAGCCTTTGGATATCCCCGACGGCCGAAGAGCTCCGCTCCCTGCTCACTACCGGAGCAGCAGCACACGAAGCATCGACACTCAGACCCCCTCTGTCCAGGAGCGCAGCAGCAGCTGCAGCAGCCACTCGCCCTGTGTCTCCCCTTTCTGTCCCCCGGAATCTCAGGACGGTAGCCCTTGCTCAACAGAAGATTTACTCTATGATCGTGATAAAGGTAAGATGGCACCACCCACCTCGATAGAGGGTTTGTTATAGGGCCTTGCTCATACTTTCTTTGCCTTAGACCATTGCATCATTTTTTTTTCTTCTTTTGTTGAGTGGTGGGATTGTAAAGGATTGGTTAACCTAGGGTGGTTTGTTCATTGGTTTTACATATTCCCTTCTTTGTGACTCTTACAAACATCTTCCATAAATGTGTCAGAGAAGCACAGCACATGATTCTGAGAGCCAATGAAAGCTGTAAAATGGACTATGTACAGCTTCATGTCATATGACACAGGTTTTTCTTTGGTATTGCCCAGAGTTAATGATGGTTATGGTAGAGTCTATATTTCTTGTGCCTCTAGTTAGACTGTGTAATCAGATTGTTTTGGGAAGAAATAATTTCTAAAAATACTATTGGAAGAAAGAATCTTTTTTAACCAAGTAGATAAAGTTTAATATGTTACCTTTAGGACATCGGGGATTAATTATGTTGTATACATGAATTATTGATAGCACCAATAAGAGGGCAGAACCTTTGGGATTTTTGTTGTTGCTTGTCAGGCCCAAACCATCTCCCACGTTCTTGTGCTCACTCTCTTGTTTCAGTCTCTGGCCCTCTCAGACCTAGACCCAGAAGGCAAACAAAGACTGCCTTCCTAGTTGCTTTCAAAGAAACACTGAAATTATTTTATAACTCATTTATTGCTTCTCACTGTAGAAAAATAGATCCTAGGCAATAAAAATTTTAAAACATAGAAAAATTAAAGTTTAGAGAATCTTAGAGGATTTTTATGGTCCTTGTCCTGACTTGATCTCCCCACCCCCACTCCCTTTAATGTGTTTCATTTTGAGGTATTTTTACATGTAAATTGCATGCTTACATGCTCAGTCCAGTGAATTTGTGTAAGTGGATGCAGATCAAGATTTAGAAGGTTTAGCACCCCAGAGCCTCTCAGCCCCCTTACCAGACGGTATCCTTCCCCTCTACCTGGAAGTCACCACCATTCTGACTTCCATCACCATAATCGAGTTTGTCTGTGTTACTGTATTTCATAGAAATGAAATGGCATTTTGTGTCTGGCTTCTTTCATTCATCATTATGCCTGACTGTCTGCTGAGATTTAAATGGAACCTACTTTGGACTTTGTCCTCTGCTCTTATTTCTGTGGGTAGACCCCAACGGTTCTCTCCTTCCTTTTTGCCCTTTCCTTTTTGAAAGCTCTGTGAGCTCCCTTACCCCATTAAGGCTGTATTGAGTAGGATAGTACTTAAGGCATTTCTTTGCTTCAAGTCAGCAGTCTACATTTGATAGGATGTTAGACCAGGAAACTATCTCACTGAGGCGTCCTACCAGAGCAAATATTTTTAATCACCCTCTCATAACATTTTCAGTAAAACAATCAAGAAAAACTCCTACTAGAAGCAAAGTGTTATTTTGAAGGTAAATGGAAATGTGAAATAATGTTAACCTGTTTTAAGCTACACAGGCGGTAAGTGGCAAAACAGGTCTGTCTGATTGATGCCAAAATCCATATTCTTTGTTACATCCATCTACAAAAGGCCAGTGGCTGTAATGCTGTCACCAGGAGGTGCATGGAGCACCTCTCGGTCCTTCCCTTTCCCCTCCCCCTGCCAGCTAGCTGCTCACAGCAGTGGCAGGGCTCACAGGGCGCAGAGGGGCTCATGTGGGGCTCGCGTGGCGCGGAGGGGCTGTGGGCGTGTGTGGCGAGGGAGGGCTCTCAGCGGCAAGCTACTCATGCATGGCTGGTCTTCGGGTCCCACCAGTGTGGTGGGTCTGGAGTCCCGCCAGTACAGTGGGTCTGGGCCTTGTGCGATTTCACATGCTGGCCTCTAGTGGAAAAGATAAGTATGTTTTAGATTGATCTCTGACGGCTTATTAGGTCTTGTAGTGGGTTAAAATGAAAAGTAAATGTAATAGTGATAGTATGATTAGAAAACTCTGGAGTTTTGTTTTCTTCTTTTTAAGTTTAATACTCTGAGTATTTGAGAGACACTGACCCACAAAGGAAATATTTTAATAAGTTGACAGTGAACCATCTTGGTTCACTGGTTGTGAGGTTGCCTTCAGGACTCTTAAGTGTCTGTATTCCATGAAACAGATAAATCTGGACTCTGCAGTTCGATTCTAAGTTTAAAACCATATATGTTCTTTAATGCCTTTTTTCCCTAAAGACTTACAATCTTTGTTCTTATGAGAAGGTATATTGATGCCACTCTCCTGCACTGCAAGGTCTTCTGCAGGGAGCACTCTTCAACACCAGAGCTAAGAGCTTTGACACACAGGAATGGATTTGAGTCCTTAAAGTTTTGGGCATAAAATTTGCATTAATTCTCAAGGATTTCATAAATGGTAGCTGCTGCTATAAAAATAATAATTGTTATTATTACTTATCTCCCCAGAGCAAATCTTTTCTTTGCAACAGCAATTTTCAACCAGTTTGCTACAAGAATTTTTAAAACATGCAATACCTGACTATTTAAGTCAGGGACACTGACCTATTCTCCCTTAGATTGTCAAATAAAAAAAGGACAACAGCCAATATAACAATTAACATCTGGTATGAATGAATCAAAATTATACCTTTTTGGTCAGATCTCTATGTACAGTCTAAATTCTGGGGATTTTTTTTTTAAAGGTACTTATTTTATCTTATAATTAGCATATTTTTGCAATAAAACATAAATTGCTCTTTTGTTTCCATATATTTGCAGTAAAGAAAAATGTGAAAGTTAATAGGTTTCTAATAGGTTTGCATCATTAACTATGAAGACAGAATTGATCCTATAATGTTGTAGTCAACTAGGATTGATTTGGAGACTCCCATATTGTTCAGTTCTGTGGGAGACTAGCCAGTTCAGACATCCTGGGGCCCTGGTTAGCGTTCTCAGGAGGGGAGGGCCAGCCGCTGGAATATGCGTTCTAATGAGAGGTATGCTGGTGCTGCTTCCATTACTCCTCTATTCAACACTTATTTCTGCCTCTTTCTAGCATCTATTCTCCATGAATCATGTGTAATTTGAGACCTCTAAAATAATTTTAGTTCATTAGCCTTCTGGGTTTTTTTTGTTTTGTTTTGTTTGTGTGTTTTGTGTGTGTTTGTGTGTGTGTGTGTGTGTGTGTGTTTTGTTTTGTTTTGTTTTTCTTGGGCTATTGCAGTTGCCCAAGACAGAACCATTCTATTGAGAAAGGTCCAGCCGGGAAGAGACTGCTTTCAGGTTTTGGTTTGTGTGTGTGTAGAATTCAGGGATCCAGAATAAGAGCTCTCATCTTGACAGCCTCAGACTATATCCTAAGAGTCGAGTCGGCTAAATTCTTCCACATTATTATGCCCCAACTGCAAGGGAGGAAAATAGTAATTTATATAATACAGATGGCAGCATAAAAATATTAGTTCCCTTAGCAGCTCTGTCAGTGTTCCTTGTTGGTAGCCAAACTGGTGCTGGGCAAGCCACAAAATCTAGACTTCAGTCTGCCACTTTTAGTTGGTCTTTGGCACAATTCATGTCAGCAGTTGTTATAACATTCTGCAGTTTTGCAAGATATAGTGGAAACATTGATTATTGTAATCTAAGTCGACTCAAAAGTTCTACTCAATCCAACTATGGAGAGCTGTATTCCAAGAGCCCATAAATTGGTTATTTGGAACATAAACTATATTTTCCCACAGGAACAACATATGTTATGTGGATGGAGTTTCCTAAGACCAATGAATAAAAGCCTATTTAACTCATACTGTGATTTAACTCATAAATATTAATATTGCTAAGACTTTTTGGGTGTTAGAACTGAGCAGCCCTTATTCACAGAAGAGAGGAAAAAAAATTCTCTTGTCTTTTCAGGGTCTCGAGTTGACCCTAGGCAGACTTTGAATTTTTACTATCTTCTAATTTCTTTCTACATATATTTTAACTCTATCTGATTGATCTGTAGAACTCTATTTCTTAACCTTTTTTGGCCTTTACCCTTACCATACTTTAACCTTCTATCTTCCAGATAGCCTAATCAGCCAAGATTTTGGAGCACTGTTCTTTTTGTGGTTTATTTTGTGAAAATAGATACGTTGGATATACTTCTTTTAGCTCCTACATCTTGCCAATCACTGCTTTTGAGCCTGAATCGGTTTTTCTATGAAAGGAATCTTCCCATGTGGTTCTAGGATGGTTATTCTAGAAGAACCTCTTGGTGGTGAAATTCCAAGGAGTGTAGAGATTCCGTTCCAACAAAGGAGTTACCTCACAGATTAAAGCAGATCTCTTCTAAAGTGACAGAACAAACAAAGCAAACAAACTCTTAGACACAGGCAATAGTATGGTGGTTACAGAGGGGAAGGGAGTTGGAGGGGGATGAAGAGAGTAAAGAGGGATCAGTGGTGACAGAAGGAGACTACACTTTGGATGGTGAGACACAGTGCAATATACAGATAACGTATTATAGAATTATACACTTGAAACATATAATGGTATTAACCATTACCCAATAAATTTAATTTAAATAAATAATAAATATTAGCTACTATTTCAAAAAACTGATCTGTTTTAGAATTATGTCTCTGAGGTCATCTTTCCAATTTCTTTTTTTTTAAGATAATATCTAAAATTATGTATATCCTATTCTGACAGCTTATAAGGAACATCTAGTAAATAAATGCCTTTTTCCCTACTTTTGGAAAATGTTCACAATTGTAGCAATGGCAGATGCTGTGCTAGCTCTCTGGATAAGTTACTGTTCATAATTTAAAACTAATAAATATACAGCTCAGTTCCAACAATTACAACCCAGAATCTATAATAGAAGCAACCCAGAATTTATCATACCTGCATGTGTCTTTCACCTAATCTCCTGTTACACGTTTAGCAGAATGTGAGATCCAGCAGGAACAGGTAACTTTATTTTGCTTGTTGCTTTATCCTTAGCAAGTGGAGTAGTGTCTAGCAGAGTGGTGCTTAGTGGAGACTTTTTGAGTAATCCTTTAAGAGCTTTCTTGGTGGTATGTCCATTTTTAAGGATATATTTTTATAGCTGTGTTGAAATTATTAGTGTCTTTTTTGTTAAGCTCTTAAATTGTATGTGTTTGGCTTTTGAATGTTCAGGAAGAGTGTGATACTCTTTCTCCCCACCTCCCCATAAACAAATAAAAAAACTGATTATGTGAACCTAGTGATAGCCTTTTGATGGGAAAGAAGACATGAAGCTTCATTTCTTGTTGAAATTAGGGGAAAGGAAGTACCTTTGCTAAAACCCGTCGCATCTTTAATTCTGTTCATGACTGGAGAGAAAATAGGGTATCAGCCAGGCTAGAGGAAAAGGGGACCTGTTGAATTTTGTCCCGTTACCTTTTGTTCTCCTCTCAGAACAAATATCAACACAGAGGTCAGTCCTTGTACTGTATATCTTTGTGAAGCTAACAGAAGGCAGACCTAATAAAGCTGTTACCTGAGCTATAAGATTTTAATTAGAAACATAGAATGCTAGGCTGGGAGGAACTCGATCTTCTGGTCACCTCATGTCTCTAATGAGGACAGTGGACAGTTGAGTTGAGATAGATCAGAACTTTGGCAGACAGCCTAACGGTAATGAACTCTGACTCAGATTCACCAGTTGAATCCCTGCTCTGCCACTTACTATATGTCCTTGGGCAAGTTACTCAACCTCCCTGTATCTCAGTTTTCTTGCCTGTAAATTAGGGATAATGATGGTACCTGCCTCATAGCATTGTTAAGATGATTAAATGTGCTCAGATGAGTTTACCTGTGTTATCTCCCGTAATAATGCCATAATCCTATGAGTATAGATATTGTATTTATATTATCAGTAAGAATGCAGAGTCTGAGGCTTAAAGAAATGAAGTAACTTAAGTTCTCTGCAGTCCAGATGTCAACAAAAATGTTAACTACTACTTGACCCTACTTCTTGCTGCCTTTGCAGGAAGAGTGCAGACATTCAGTGTGAAAGGGCCTGGTATGTGGAGGAAGTAAGTTGTGTGGCTGGAGCACAGGGGTGAATGGTGGGGAGCAGGTAGAAAGCAATGCACCTGGAGAGGTGGAGGAGCAGCTACTTTATAAAGGGCCTTGGAGGCCTCGGGAAGAGAAATGAAGAGCCAAGCAAAGACCTTTTGTCAGCTAAAGGACACGACTAGCTCTCTCTTTTGGGACCATAACTTGGGTGGAATTACAGAACTGGAGAGAGACAGCAGGAGTACTAGCTAAGATGCTTTTGTAGGAGCCTAGACCTGTGGTCTCCAAACTTGACTTATTACATACACTTTTCAACCATTTTTAATCTGTGTCCGTAATATAAATTCATATATTTCCAAATTATCTGTATGTAATCCATTCCCCAAGCTAAATATGTGCTTGTAGAGCTTCCTTTCATATTTCAAAGATTTAGAGTAAATATGAAAATGTTCTAATATTTTCTTGCCTGTCAGCAAATTGGGTTGTGCACCTCAGTCGGGAAACCACAGGTTTAGGGTGAAGTCGAGGAGGGATGGCAGGGGCAGAGGACTTGGAAGAAGGGATGGAAGAAGGATCAGCAAGCAGCATTTGGTGGCTGATTAGATGTGTGAGGTGAGGGAGGTGTATGTGAAGGGAGATGAGGATAAAGGCAGAGCTCTAGCTTGGGAGTTGTGAAAAATGATTACCACAGCTAATAAGGCAGTGAGCATCAGAAAGGGAGCAGGATTTTAGGAATATAATGATACAATTAAGGTTCCATGTGGCTTTCTGCCTGAAGATATTATAATACCATTTTCATGTAGCAATTTTTAGAAATTGGAAATTAGAAAAGTTTCAAGAAGAAAAACCATTTAATTCATAATAGATAGTTAACAGGAAGATAATCAGTTTTGTAGATCATTCAACTCACATGTAACTTTCAGTTCTGGGAAAGTCCCTAGCCTAGTGATGTAATAAGAAATAGAATACAGATTGTAACTGTGGCCAAGATGATTTTTCTCACATGACAATAGGGTGAATCCTTGTTTGCTACTGACACAGTCACACCCCTGCCGATGGCAGAAAGGCGTTTAAAGGCCTGGGGCCCATCGTCTTGGGCCTCTTCTGCACACCAGGAAGCTCTGTTATTGCCAACAGTCATCTCCATGGAGGCTCTATCTACTTTCTTCTGTATTTCCTGTGCAAGTCTTGCTGTTTGGATAGCAAAGCAAGGTCCAGCTATGTTTTTGGAATTACAGCCTCATTCTCACTCGTTTTCTACTGTGGACTAGTCTTTTTGGCTAGCCTAGCACAAATAGAGAGCAGCAAACTCAGACTCTAATCAGGTTAATGATACTTTGCATCTTCCTGAGAGAGAAATTCATATCCTCTTCTCCCCACTCCCACAGGAGATTTGTTTAAGCAGTATAGTGTAAGTGTTGAATCTAAGACAATCCACAAATCTGTGTGGTATGTGAAGAAACCCAACTTAATGCTAAGACTTGATTATTTCCAAGAAACTCCGCATAATCTGTAGGGACACGCATAACAGTAGTGATGGAGGAACTGTGTGCTTCTCTAGGTTTCCCAGTAGTATAGCCTTATTTTTCAAAGTAGTGATTTCCCCGCCAGAGATAGAGCCACATCCAAATGCAAGCACACATCTTTGTTCCCAGGACTAACATAGAAGCTCTTTAAATCACTCACCAAATACACTGTAAGTGTGCCTGAAGGGTCTACTTTCTAAGCATGTACTATACTTCATTAATAATGATAAAAAGTCCCTATACTCAGATTCTGAATGTTAGACTGTGTTCCATATCCTAAACTAAAGCAACTTATCAAAATTGTGACTAATGTAATTATGGTGCAAATGCCATCTTTCTGAATATGTATGAAAATAATACATTTCACTAGATCATGTGCTTAGTATTTTAGCAGGGGGGGATTGGATTTGCATTAAGTCAGAATTTGTTTAAATGCGACTATTGTATTTATACAAGCATGTTACTGACTTTACAGCTTGGCATCTCATGGAGATAATGACACATTTTGGTGGGTTTGAATTTCCAAAATCCTTTGCCAGATAGGAAAGGAAGAAATTACATATAGATTTTACAGCTTTTCATGAATAAGACCATTTTCTTTTTGGTCAAAATATAAAGAAAACATGTTAAGTAGAGACGTTTTTAGATTTCTCATGCTTCCAGTAGCAAAAAGACAAATTGTGCTAAGAAAGTCCTTTTCTACAGGCATTTTCAAGGCAAAATCCTGAGCAAATTATTTTTTCATCGTGGGATGAAGGGAAAAGACATTGTGTTATAAACTCGTGTTTTTCCCTGCATACATATTATTCATAATGTTTAATATAAAAGTAACGTTTCTGCTAAGAGCTAGCGAAGATTATTCCACATACTAAAATTTCCAATTACATTGGTTGGACAGTTAGAATACATAGAGAACCCTGTATTACAATCTCTCGTAATTCTGTTGAATGACTTACACATATTGCGCCACTCATTTACATTTTGCAATACATAATAATGTATTTGTTTTCAGGACTACAGCTCTACTTTATTCAGAATGCAGTTTTCTAGACCCAAATATCATCCTTTCATGTTCCGTGGTGTGCCAGATTACTGCTGCATTGAAGATTCCTTTATAAGAAATGTACTACAGAAGGGTGTTAGAAATAGCTTTGCCATAAAGGAAGCTCTGTGGTGGAAGCCAAGGGGCCAGAGTGGATAAATTGTGCAAACGGCTGCTTGTTTGGAAATCAAATTTAATTGAAAAGAGCTTTCAATCACTAGTTAATATAACTGCTTTAAATTTACAGACAGTGGGAGTAGCTCACCGTTACCCAAGTATGCTTCATCTCCCAAACCAAACAACAGCTACATGTTCAAACGGGAGCCCCCCGAGGGATGTGAGCGAGTGAAGGTCTTTGAGGAAATGGCGTAAGTAATGTCTTTTCTGTCAGCTGGGATCTGCAAAGCTGTGAAGCTTTTCACCGAGACCAGTTGATTACAGATGAATCAACTACTCCGTCCAGCTGATAATGTGTTTCAGAATTATAAAAGGAGAAACAAATGGGAAAAAGAGAGCTTAGTGAAGGAGAAGTGGAGGCTGTATGCTGGGAATATTTAAGCTAACACAAAAGGAACTTGGAAACTCATCCTTAACGAGCTAAAAGATCCATTTTTAGTCATTCAGAACGTTCCCTCCCGAGGCTGTGTGGATGTAGGTGGATAACACAAAGACTTTGAGCAGCAGAGTCAGTACCACGCGTGGTGCGTCTAATGGCAGTGGCCACCAGCCGGAGGAAGCCAGTCTCCTTCCCTGTGGACACATGTGCCATGTATAGTCACTGGACTTTCTGTTTACAGATTCTTTTCTTTCTGAAATTTAAATATGTACACATTAAAAATTAAAGAAAAGAAGTTCATACTGAAACTACTTGGCAGAATAGCCTAAACAAAAAAACCAACAAAAAAACCAACAACCTGTGTGGCTCTTGGGCAAAAAAGTACAACAATCCCTGTGCCCAGTGCAGGTGTGTGGTGGAGGCCGCGGCCCCTTGCGTGTAGCAGGGACAGCCCTGCCTGCAGGGGAGGATGGCTTAGGCTCTGGGCGTGGAGGACGGGAAGGGCTCGCAGACCCTGCTTTGTCGGGCTGACTGGCTCTTTGAGAAGCTACTGAAACTTTATTTTTCTGATCTGTGTTACTAGAACGTATGTATAGAGATGCACAAAAAGGAGGAAATGCGGGGCAATCCTCTCCCAGTATACTTTTTCTTAGAAGAAAGAGCTTTCCAACTGAGCATGTTCTTCAGCTATAATGTGAGAGGTATTCCCACGTCCCTGAATGTTTGAAAGCAAACTAATGAACTCTGGGAAGATTAGTCTGCCCAAGTATCACTTCCGTGCTGTGTGCATCAGGATCTGCCAGCTGACTTTGCTATGGAAGATGTTTACCCCTCTACACTTAACTCATCCCCTGTCATTCACATTGTAGCTGTTTTAGAAACTCCTATTAGTTCAGAAAGTGCTTAACTTTTTTGTGATTGTAAGTAAACCTCATTTTATTTTATGGTTTTAGGTCTCGTCAGCCTCTCTCAGTCCCTCTCTTTTCATGTCCTGACAAAAACAAGGTTAATTTCATCCCAACGGGATCAGCTTTCTGTCCTGTAAAACTCCTGGGCCCTCTCTTACCTGCCTCTGACCTGATGCTCAAGAACTCTCCCAGCTCTGCCCAGAACCCAAGCCTGGCCACCCTGACCGTGGAGCAGCTCTCCTCCCGGGTCTCCTTCACATCTCTCTCTGACGACACCAGCACGGGCTCCATGGAGGCCTCCTTCGTCCCGCAGCCATCCCCACAGCCCCCGCAGCTCCTGCAGGACCTGCAGGGCGAGGAGCACGTCTCTGCGCAGAATTACGTGGTCATCTAACGCAGCCAGGGCTGGCCCTACCGGACCTTCCACGGTAGGAACCAGGTCTCAGACGTCTACCTGCATGGAGTGACAAACTTTCTGAATGCCACCACCGACAACAAGCTACTTAGCAGCATCGTAAAGTATCTCTTAACACTGATCTTGGCAGAGATGGAACTCCTCGTCAGCAGTTTTTTGTGGAAAGCAGCAGTGCTTGCAAAATGTGTGTGTCACTGAGCATTTTAAGTGGAGACTATGCATTTCATAGTATGTTTGACAGATTAGTACTGTGTCCTGTGTTTTGTTCCAAATTCTTCAGTATAAATAAGCTCTATATCAAGAAGTTGCCTGTCTAAATAGAAAATGTCTTGCTGTGTTTTGTCCTATGGAAAATACTGTACTTCAGGATTATGTTTACGATCGATCCAGGTGTTTGTTTCTAACTTTGGTAATACATACAATGCAAAAAATAAAATAATAAAATAATGGCCACAACAGTTGCACAGTGCCCACCCTATGGCCTAGCTTCAGGTACTTCAGTTGAAGTCTAAACTCAGGTAACTTGGAATGTATATCATATTGGGATATTAACTATTTCACAGCTAAAAAGCTAAAGAGGGAACATCACTCTTTGCCTTTCCATGTTTTACGCATTTCCCTTTCCTCATTACATTCCACTTCCTTAGAATAAGAAGTGCATTCAGCCCTAGGAGAATGAGGACCAGCAAACCCAGGGTGTCTGACATCACTCTTGTCATGTGGTTACCAGGAAAACAGCTGTTGCATTCATGGTCACAACGTGTGTAAACATGGCTTTTTATTATTATTATTATTATTATTATTACAAGTTCAGGTGTTGCTCAGTTAATGACTGTTCAGTGTCGCATATAAAGTATCCAGTACCAGCCTGTGCACAAACATTCCACATTGTGTGTGATGGAATTTAAAGGAAAGAATGTCTAGGTTTAAATTCAGAGCGAATGAAGTTTCACAGGGAGTGGTTGAGATTTGTTTGTTTATGTTGGCCATCAAGGTCATGAAATGCTACTGTTTTATCTAAAGGCATGTTAATGTCTAGTTTCCCTTTTGGAAAGTCTTTAATTCGCAGGTTTAAAAAACGTTTGGGGTTATTGTCTTCCTCAAGCAGTTCAGGTGCACGAGTGACATTCATGTAGAGAGGGAATGTGTAGGTCTCAGAATTAATGCCACGGGAGTTAGAGGTTAGTTGGTGACTTACAAAAGCAGTAAGGTCAAATAGCCTTGACCTTGCAGACTTGACTTGACTTCTCAGCGCAGCGTGAACAGGGCCCCCAATGCTGCCAGCTGCTCAGGGGAAGAGCCCAGCTTTCAGACATTGTTTTCTGCCACACAGAGAGAGGATCCAAAAGCAAAGGGAAGTTTTCGTATTTTCATTGCATTGCTTTTAGTTCAATAAAACACAGAGTTGTTTCCATCTGCACCTTCCGTACATGGCACAGTTTTCTCAAGAATTAGGGGAACAAGATGTCTACTGGAACGTTGCAGTTCCCTTCAGTCATTCCCAGGTTGTTATTTTCTAAGGAGGTTGGAGAAGGAAGAGACGGTAGAGATGAAAGCAGCACCATTGATTTTTTTTTATTTTAAAGAAACGGCATCTATGTGTATGTGTTTGTGTGTGTATGTATTCTGTGTATTATTTCGTCACGATTCCAATTTTCTTCTTTCCACCAAAGTTTGCAGTAATATTCTCTCCTGAAGGCGCATTCTGGCTCCTTTAAATTAGTCAGTGTTACGTTGTAGGAGACTCATGGGAAAGGATTCAGTTTACTTTTGCCGTTTTCACAGGGGAACCTTTTTAAACAATCTCTTCAGCAGCAGACACCTTTAACCCTAATAATCTCAGGCCTTGATGAAAATACTATATTTTGTAGAATATGGTTAAAGGGAGAAACTTATTAGTTCTGTAAGATAAATATGAGCTCCATTAACTTCTGATACCCAGTTTAGCATTACCCATGTGTTGATCTTAATGCTCTGCTTTTGTCCAAATAAGATGCAATAGTATCAATATCAATTTCCAAAAGATGGACTGAAGATGCTTTTCTGGTGATGAAATCTGATGTACGATATTTATAGTGATATGTGCTTTTTATTTTCTCATGATAAACTGAATATTAATTGTGTTGTACATTTATTCTTAGCCTATATGAACGTTTTGAACCAAATGTGTTAAAGCTTATGCTTTGCCATATAAATTCGCCGGAAGTTGTTGAGCTCAAATGTATCCTACATCCAGCTGTAGAAAAATGTCAGAAAATTGTTTAAATTTTGTACATAGTCTTACTGTTTAATTCTAGCCACTGCGCTGAACAGTATTGGAGTTACCATCATTATGGCTTTACACAAGGAAATGTGTGGCTTTTGTTTTGTATTTTTTCAGTATAGAAGTTCCTGTGTCTTATTTAAATAAAGTTATTAGTAAAAGTGGAACTGCTCACAACCATCTTTGGGGAGACTGGGAGGCCGGCATCTCAACCATCACAGGAACTCGATGCAGGGTGATGGCCCTCTGTGGTGCTCACCGGTTCCCGACCTGCGTCTCCGGGGCTGAGGGAATCTAACTGGATCAGGTTTCCACAGCCTGCTTTCCTTCGACATTTAATTTACACACTTTCCATCACAAGGTAAGAAGCTAGATGTCTAAAGTTCCAAGTCTCTGAAATGCCCCCAGCTCTGAGCACCTGAAATAGAGAAAACATTGTTCCCAAGTTATTATTTTATACCTAAGAACTCTTGGTGGGAACAGGTTATTGTCTTAAGTTTGGTGAAATCATCTAAAAAAAAAAAAAAAAAAGTTGCCTATTTCTTGCAATGAAAGCTATAGTTTAAAAAACATGTTTATTTTCTACTCTTTTCATTTATGTTTAGATTCAGGATAAGAGGGAGAAAAGCTTGACAGAAGAGTGGAGCGTTGATGTTATGTCCCGCTACCCAAATGGGCTCATGATAGATCCTGTGCCCTAAAAGCAAAACAAACCACATGGAGCAGTAGTTTACCAGCAGAGGGCTCATATTCAAAAGCACATCTTACCCAAGAGATAAGATTTCACCTTTAAAACAAACTTTAAAATGACTACTTAATGTCTGTGCTTTTGCATGAAAAAAGGTAAAACACAACATTTTAATTGTGAAGTTTGTCAACTATCTTGAGGATGATTCATAATTCAGACGGGGAATTATGTACCTTATGCAACTTAAAAATTCCATTGCATGCCGGGACCGGTTTAGCTCAATGGATAGAGCATCAGCTTGGGGACTGAAGGGACCCGGGTTCGATTCCGGTAAAGGGCATGTACCTTGGTTGCGGGCATATCCCCAGTAAGGGGTGTGCAAGAGGCAACTGATCGATGACTCTCTCTCTCATCGATGTTTCTAACTCTCTATCTCTCTCCCTCTCTGTACAAAATCAATAAAATATATATTTTTTTAAAAATTCCATTGCAAGTGAATTCGAAGGAAAAGTAGAATTCTCAGCCCCATCTCTGCATGACTCAATCAAATGACAGGCTTAATATATAAACAGCCCTGGGAAACAAGCAGAATGTCAGTATTTGCAAAATAAAGTCTTGAAAAACAAAGGGGG
The DNA here is from genome assembly GCF_014108245.1 of Pipistrellus kuhlii. Lineage (NCBI taxonomy): Eukaryota > Metazoa > Chordata > Mammalia > Chiroptera > Vespertilionidae > Pipistrellus > Pipistrellus kuhlii. Next base: position 34,676,984 of record NW_023425405.1, on the reverse strand, counting down.
GAAATTAGGCCTGAGTTCGAATATATGTTTAACCTTATACTAGCTAGAAATAACCACTGGAAGGTTATGAATATTGCAAAATAAGGGCTTATCCCCATGCTCCACCCCACAGGGTGAGGCCCCTTCTCTGTGTGAAATTTCCTATCCACCCATGTTCCCTACAACTTCTGCCTTCTCCCTCATCTGCTCAGGGCTCTGGGGCTGCAGGACTTGGTGAAGTTGGATCCCTTCATTCATAGAAGCAGTCAACAGCTGAATGCTGTAGTCTAGCCCAGGGGTTGGCAAACTCATTAGTCAACAGAGCCAAATACCAACAGTACGACGATTGAAATTTCTTTTGAGAGCCAAATTTTTTAAACTTCTTCTAAAGCCACTTCTTCAAAATAGACTCGCCCAGGCTGTGGTATTTTGTGGAAGAGCCACACTCAAGGGGCCAAAGAGCTGCATGTGGCTCACGAGCCGCAGTTTGCCGACCACAGGTCTAGCCCCACAGTTCCTCTCAGATTTGCCTCATTCCAACTTCAATAATTAAGTGGGATGAAGACACTATCTTATCCCCTGTTGCACCAAATCAGCTTGCCTCCTTACTATCCCCCATGCCTGTTTCCCAGAAGGCAGACGGAATTCCAAGTCCTGGAGTGTTCCCCATCTAAATCTCTCTGATGAGCCTTTTCCTTCCTCCCGTCTTCCCACTGAATTTCAAGATGCAGAGGCACGGTGGCTTCAGATCAGACAGCCAACCAGGTGGATGAATTTCATTGGAAATGGGATTCTCATGGCAAGGAAAGAACATTAAGAATGCTAGACTTCAGTACCTCTCTAAGCCATAGACCAGGGAGGGGTCAACCAGCTACTGCACATGGGCCAAATCCACCCCATGCTTGCTTTTGTAAGTAAAATTTTACTGGGCCAAAGCCACCCACACTTACTTGCTTATGTAATGAGTAGTAAAGTCTTAGGGGGATTAAAAGTTAGATGTGGGTTTCTGTCTGCTCCCCGAACCCCCACATTGTTCATGGATCAGGGGTATTGCCTATGGCTATCTTTCTGCACAATAGCAGAGTTTCGAGAGTTGTAGCAGAGACAGTCTGGCCCCCTTGCCTAAAATATTTACAGTCTGGTCCTTTACAAAAGAAAAACTGCTGACTTCCGCTATGGACCAAAGAGCAAACTAGAGATAGGTGATATGTACTATACATGTGGTTGTCTGTGAAATATATTCACAGACTCTTTGACCTACCTCCTTACAGGAGGTAGAGCTTCGTTTTCCTCCCCTTAAGTGGGGGCTGGATTTGCTCAGGTATTAGAATACCGCAAAGTGCTAGACTGGCCCTTCCGAGAGAGGGTTATAAAAAGACCGGCTTCTGTCTTGGGGTGTGCACTTTTCTTGGATCACTTGCTGGGAGGGAGGAGAGAGCTGTTATGAGCATTCTCGGGAAGTCTATGGAGAGACCCATGGCAAGTAGTGGAGTCCTCTGTCCGGTAGCTAGCAAAGGAACTGAGGCCCGTTGCCAGCAACCATGGGATTGAATTTGGAAGCAGGCCCTCAGCCCCAGCAAACCACTCCTGGGTTCCTGACCCTCAGAAACTGTGAGACAACCAATGTTTTTGTGTTCAGATGCTAAGTTTTAGGGTCCTTTGCTACACATGGTTAAAGAACTAATACAATACAGCGGCTCCGCTCCATGCCACCCCCTACCACCACACACATAGTTATACTCAGTATTGACACCTAAAGTCTTTAGATAGCGTTCTATCTTCTGGTTGCGTAAAACAAAGCTTGCCCCATTTTAGAATGGACACTTTTTTTTTTTTTAATACATTTTATTGATTTTTTACAGAGAGGAAGAGAAAGGGATAGAGAGCTAGAAACGTCGATGAGAGAGAAACATCGACCAGCTGCCTCTTGCACACCCCCTACTGAGGATGTGCCCGCAACCAATGTACATGCCCTTGACCGGAATCGAACCTGGGACCTTTCAGTCCGCAGACCGATGCTCTACCACTGAGCCAAACCGGTTTCGGCTAGATGGACACTTCTTAAAAGGAGCCCTTTGGACTCAGTCCATAACAGAGCTTTCCCATGCAAATTTTGCTATTGAAGCAAGTCACGTGGTATTAAGTTCACTGTGTGTATTGATACCTAAACGTTGTCTGATACTATTGTACTAGTAAACTATGCTACCTGAGACAAACCAAGTGAGGGAGTGTGGGGATTAAACCCTTCCAGAAAAGGATTCCCTATAGAAAATGAGGCAAGAAGGGATGGGGCAGATGATCAGGTTTTCAAGCTGGGAAAGAAGAAAAAGCAGAATAAAAAAAAAAAAAAAAGAAAAGAAAAGAAAAGAAAAGAAAAAGAAATACTTCTACCTCAAAGGTCTTTGTTTTCCCCCCTTAAGAGGAGTCTGGTAGCCACTGGTTCTAATCCAACCCATTCCATTCCATGGGCATTTGCATCTCTCACAAAGGAGATAAAAAATAAATATTTCAATGGCTCCAGATTAGTTTGGTGATGGCCCCTCTCATTCAAAACAGCCATTTTCTTAACCCTAAGAATTTGAACAATTAGGTCATTTTTCCTCCCAAAGATTTTCAGATAACAAGAAATGGGTTTCCTTTCACATGACAAATTCTACTCAAGTCTTGGCATCAGTCTGGAGCATGACTTCGATGACATTCCTTTAGCCAAAATTGGGTATGGTCCTGCAGGCAATGGATGTTATTTCAAACCGCTGTCTGGAAGCGAGCTGGATAAAAGGTGGATGTAGGGCTCCACCCGGACCTGCCAAATGGGGAGAAGGGTTCACGCTGGAAAGGCAAACCTTTCTCAGGTTTTCTGTTCCACTCTGTGAAGGAAAAGGGTCATCCCCGAGGGACGGCAGTTAACAAAGGACACTGCTCACGGACTGCAATCACAGCCTGCCATTTTTCATATGGGCTGAAACCAAGGCAACAGGTTCATCCTAACGCACTCTTCCTTCAGCCATGTCTGACAAACACCTGGCGTGGCCTCCCTGCTTCCCTTCCCGGGGACCACCCTGGGAGTTCTGTATGAAGAACCTGTTGCGTTTTGAATCCCTGACCCCTTCTCCTGATGGCTCCCCAAAATCCCAGACCATGGCAGCAGGACTTGTGAGGAGATGATAAAAACTTGGTGGGAAGGGGGTCTGTGGGTGGAGGAGAAAGTGCCAAGACACGCTTTCACAATAATTTGAAGCATTTTATCTTTTCTGACATGGAGCATGTATTATAATTTTTATAATGTTTTGTAAAAGAAGCAACATGCTTCATTCTGCAATTATTTGCAGTCTCCTTCCCCTGCCAGCTCCGGCTTCTTACACATCCATCCACCATCCAGCTTGCAGCAGAAAGTGGGTGTGACTGAAATGACTGCTTTCCATGTTTCTAATATAAAGACAAAGTGAAAAAAGACAAAGACAAGGTGGAATTCAAGGGAAGTGATCAACAGGAAAATAAATGCTTAACCTCACTAGTCACCAAAACATTGCAAATTGAAATAATGTTGTGGCCCTTAAACTGGCGAAGATTAAAAATAAGAAAAATGTTCAGTGTCCACGGCGTGGCCTCAGAGGAGTCACTCCCATAGCTATGATCAGAAGAGTAAATTGGGACAGCCCGAGCAAGAACGTGGCAGCTCTCTCACGGAGTGACAAAAAGCAGGTCACAAACCAGTGTGACCCCCTGGTTTTTCAAAAATGCATACATAAGTGAGTAAAAAAAAAAAAAAAAAAAAAGATATAAAGAATGTACTGAAACGAATCATGATTATATCCAGTTACATGAGCTTAAAATCTCTGCCTCTAAGGTCCTTAAGGACAGTGTAGCTCTATCGTCCTCCTGCTGCTATCCACTGCCATTTGCACCTTTCCTGGCCTGTGGGTGAGTCCGTCAGAAGCCACCCCCTGGATACTCATGCAAGAGGCCCTGGTCCTCCCCAGACCTCCATGCCCTCCCTGTCTCCCAACTGCCCTTGCCCTGTTCACACCTACAAAGCGAGGCCAGAAGACCAGGACGTGTCAGACCTCAGCCTGGACCCATTCTCGGTCTTCTCTGGGTAATTTGCCTGTAGCCGTGGACATGGTTTATGGGTCAGAAAAAAAAAAACCAGCCTGCTTGGCCTGGGCTTCTCTCCCCTGGGCTCACCAGTGAAGCCCTAGATACAGAAGCCAGGGATCCCCGGGGCTGGTGCCGAGGGCAGGTAACAGATGGGTGGCAGGCTGCAGGGAGCAGGAGCTCAGGCCGGTGTGTGGTCAGGCTTTGTTCTCTCCCTGCTGGCTTCTTCCTCTCTGGCTGGAGCCAAGGATGGCAGCTCCCATTGGCAGGATAAAAATACCTCGCAGCTTGACGGCTGAGGCCCACGCATGGCCAACTGAGCCACTGAGGGCAAGGGCAGAGGAAACGGTACAGAACGGCTGTGGCCGGCCTGCAGGGGAAGGTGGCCGGAGGACGCTCCCGCTGGCTTCCACGTGGATGGTTTGGGCTTCCAGTGCTCACAGGAAGTTCCAGGGACATAGGTGCCGCTGCATCGGCGTGAAACCCACAATCGGCATGCGTGTTTGACTTTTATTGTTCATCTATCCCTTGGAGGATTCATAGGAGCTATAGGTCATTTCCTCAGGAAAAATTCAGAGGTACATTTACACACACACACACACACACACACACACACACACACGATCTCAATCTCAAAATATGTATAGAACTCTGGGGCTAAGAAGTCCATAAATTCCTGGACAGGAATAGGGTTTATAATCCCAGCTGCCAGGAATAGCCATGAACTTCTAGAAGAGAATGAGAGGAAGGGTGTGGATGTGCCGAGTGCTGTGCCAGTCCCGAAAATGCCTTTTCTTTGTGCTGGAGACGGGCGCCATGGAGGATGCTCTACGATAGGGGTGTCAAACTCAATCAGAGAAGGGGCCAAAATCTAAAATCCAGCCTAAATCGCGGGCCGAATGGTTTACTGAACAGTCATAAACTGTCATTGTGATGGAAACGCAGCGGAGTGTAGTGATGACAGCGCGGTGCGGGCCACATTGCAAAGCCTGGCGGGACGGATTTGGCCCGCGGGCCTTGTGTTTGACACATGTGCTCTACGATGTGGAACCAGCAGAAATGCCAGCGAGGAGACACCTCCGGCCGAAATCACTTAAAGAGCTCCCGGGAAGTGGCTGGAGAAGGAAGCCGGGAGCTGATGTATATAGCCTGGCCTCCACTGATGAGAAATTATTTCTAAAGTCCATCACCTCTACCCTGGCTTGCAGAGGGGCCCTGGGTGCAGATCTCAGTTGGGTTCAGACGTTTCCTGAGCTCTGTAAAAAAAAAAAAAAAAAAAAAAAAAAAATATATATATATATATATATATATATATATATCTATATATATTTTTTTTTGATTTTTTTACAGAGAGGAAGGGAGAGGGATAGAGTTAGAAACATCGATGAGAGAGAAACATCTATCAGCTGCCTTCTGCACACTCCCCCCTGGGGATGTGTTCGAAACCAAGGTACGTATCATTGACCAGAATTGAACCTGGGACCCTTCAGTCCGCAGGCTGATGCTCTATCCACTGAGCCAAACCAGCTAGGACCATTTCCTGAGCACTTCTAATCCGCTCTCTGTTCGGGCAAGTCATGGAGAAGTGGCCCATCCTAATGCCAAAGCCAGGACTTAACATGAGGTGGAGCTCAGGGGCCATCTCCCACCAGTAGAGCATCAGGCAATAGGAATAGGGGCCTGGGGTTGGGAAAGGAATGGAGGCGGGGGGGCATGCAGGAAGAGATTTGATAGAGAGCCTATGGGGCCCAGAAGTCAACTGAGGTTCATCGTGTTCTCCAAGGAAACTGGCTCAATGAATGTGGCCACGTGCTTGTGAACTCCAGAGCGAGCACATGGGCATGTGGCGAACAGTAGGGCTCTCGTCAGTCTCCTATCAATTATCAGAAGGCAGGATGTAGGTGTATATTTTGTATTAAGGCTAAGGACCCTATTTTCAGAGGGAAGTACAAGGAACAAAGAGGTGCAATGGATCAAAGTTCAGGTGAGCCACAGGAGAGCAATCATGCTCATGCTGACCTAGTAACTCCAGGGTTGGGCCATGACAGCCCCCTCATCTCCTTCACCGGGTGTCCTGTCTAGACTTCTCTGCATCAGCTTGCTTAGACTCCGCCATTCCTTAAGGCTCCCATGGTTTTATAGTCACTGTGCATTGCTTGTTTTCATTTGGATTTCTACTCTTCTGTCATGGACACATTGTTTCATGTCATCCCCAGTTCACCATGGAAGGTGGGAGAAGCTGATAACTTCTTGACTCTTGTCGGGGTGGAAAGTTAGTTCTGCCAGGACTGCCCCGGGTGTGAGTTACTAGCTAAGCCCTGTCTCTCCTAGCAGGATGGGAGCCAGGACTGCTTAGAGGGGGACACGGGTGTGACAGGTAGTGAGTACGTTCATGTGGAACTTTCTAGTCTCCTGTAAAGACAGAACTGCCAAAATTACAAGGCTATTTTCCACTAAAAATAAAAACAACTCATGCAGCTTCCTTTTTTAATCCATATCTATTTTCTTCTTTCCTTTGGACAAACTAGATTTTACTAGTGGTTAGACAATCTCATACGTTACACAGTGTTCCCTCTAGTATTTCCAGTACTCACCTGACACCATACTAGCACGTAATTATTATAATATTATTGACTTAATATTTGCTACACTGTACTTTACAACACCATGGCTTTAAAAAAAAACAAAAAACAACAACAACACCAATCTGTACTTCTCAATCCCTTCCATTTTTTTCCCTCAGCCCCCAAACCCTCCTCCCCTCTGGCATTCATCAGTCTGTTCTCTGTATCTAGGCATCTGTCTGTGCTGAATTTTCATGTAAGGTTTTCAAAGTCAACTTTGAAGACCTAGAGCCTTTTTAGGGCAGATGTACCAGTACCCATGGAATATTGTCTGCCCTGTCCCAGTCCCCGGCCCCTTACAGTGAGGCATGCAACCATTTCTGGCCAATGGGCTGTGTACCATTCCTTGGGTAACAGCACAGCCCGTGCACCACACCCCAGCTCTACCTTGCCTTGGTTCAGTGATGGAAGTACTCACACGTTTCTTGAGATCAGCCATCAGCTGATGACGCTCCCTCAGCATCAGTCCCTGAGGGCTTGTGAAGGTCCAGCCTCACTGACCCATGCTGGAAATATAGCATTAGTGAGAAAGAAAGGAAATTTTCTTGTTGTAAGGAAATGTGGTGGTGGTTGCTGAAGCGTAACCTGGCCTATCCTGACTTTCCCACAGATGGAGGCTGGAAGACAGCCGTGGGGACACACCGGGAACAGGCATCTTCTTTTGAGGTTCATGCCTATAGACTCCTGAGTCTGCAACCCAGGCTCTCTGCTTCTGCTGCCCCCACAGGCTCTCCTCCTGGAGTGCTGCCTCCCTCTGTGTATGAGCCAGAATCCACTTCTTTTTTCTTTTCGTTAAAGCCATGCTTACTGAGGCGTACAGTGACGTTCATCCTTCTTAGTGTGTGGTTCTATGGATTTTGACAAATGCAACCGTGTAACCACCAACACAATTAATTTCCAGGAGCATCCCGACATACCCAGAACTTTCTTGGGCCCCTCCCCCAGCCTCAGGCCCTGGAAACCGCTGATCTGACACCTGTCATAGATTTGCCTTTTTCAAAATGGCATACGAGAGGAATCACACAGTGTGTAGCCTTACAAACGAACAACCTTTTTACTTGTGAATGCTTTTAGGTGGATAGAAAAGTTGTAAAGATGGTATAAAACTTCTTACCTGGTTTCCCCAATATTAACACATTACGTAGCTATAGGACAGTGTCAAATGGAAGACATTGACATCAGTATGATACTATGATACTATTAATTAACTATGGACTTTATTTGGGTTTCATTCATTTTTCCACTGATGTCTTTTTTTTTTTTCTTTCCAAGATTCAGTCCCAGATCCCACATGACATTTATATAGTTGTCTTTCTCTTTAATTTCCCCCATCAGCGGTGGTTTCTCAATCTTTTATTTTTTTCATGACCTTGGTACTTTCGAAGGATACTGATCAAGTATATTGTAATTGTCTCTCAGTTTTAGTTGGTTTTATATTTTTGTTATGACTGGACGGAGCTGTGGACCTTGGGGAAGAATACTACAGAGGTGAAGTTTCCTTCTTACTGCATCCCAGCAGGGAGTACAGGACCCCAAGGTGAAGGATGGTTTTGCTTTGGGAATTAATGGTGTGTTCCCGTGCCCCGCTACCTAAGCTCCCGTGGCATGCATGTACCACAGTTCCTTTATCCATTCGCTCAGCAAAGGATATTTAGGTTGTTTCCAGTTCGGAGAGATTATGCATAAAGCTGCTACAAACATCAAAATCCACGCTTTTGTGGGAATGTAAATATTATTTCCCTGGAGGGTGAATTCCTAGGCGTGGGATTGCTGGGTTGTATGGTAACTGCATGTTTAACTTTCTGTGAAACTGCCAAATTGTTTCCGAAATGGCTGTTCAGCCAGCCTTCCCATCAGCGATGTGTGTGAGTGCCCGTTGCTCTGCATGCCCCTTCCCTTTGATCAGTGGTCTGGTCAAGGGTTCGCGTGCAGAATGCCTTTCCGACGAGCACGTCCCCTTCCTGTGACAGAGCCTACCTCACTCCTACTCTCAGCACGAAATTTTGCCCAACTTTATGGAAAAGTCAGGAGCCTCTTATTCATCCTTCACGCCTCCATTCCCGTGGGGTCTGGGAAAGAGCTAATAAATGATGGGGAGAGAGGGTGGCACTTGAGGGTCTCCGGGAAGGTGGTGGGAAGGAGATGCTCCCACTCTTACTTCAATAGCATTTACCAAGCGAGTAAATGGGACACTAGTGGCCACGCTTGTGTGCTGTTGTGTGAGCACGATATTCGCTCATGTAGAAACTCCATGAGCAGGGAATGCTCCATCCCTATGAGATGATGAGAAAATGGAAGCTCAGAGAGGGCTTATGACTTGGAGCTGGGGCAGCCTCCACTTGACCACAGATTTGTCCAGCTCCAGAGCCCAAACTCTTAAGTACTGCCCTCTACTACTGTCCTGAATCCCATTCCCAAAGGCTGCATGTAATAATTGGGGGGGGGGGGGGGGGGGGGAGAGAGAGAGAGAGAGAGAGAGAGAGAAAGAGAAGAAAAAAGAGAGATTGGACCCTAATCAGTTTGGCTCAGTGGCTAGAGCATCAGCCTGCGAACTGAAAGGTCTCAGGTTCGATTCTTGGTTGTGGGCACATGTGTGCAGGAGGCAGCTGATCAATGATTCTCTCTCATCAGTGTTTCTATCTCTCTATCCCTCTCCCTCCCTCTCTGTAAAAAATCATATATATATAGTTTTTTTAAAAAAAGAGATTGGTTCTTAAAGGAGTGTTGGGTGTCTTTGTATTATTTTCTTCGGCTTTCAGTATCTAGCAAACACATTGAAGTAAAAGTCGCTTGGTCTGAAGTCAGAGTACGTGTATTCCGGTCCTGGCTTTTCACTAACTTACAGTTTTGTGGGGAGTTTTATGGGAGGGGGTGTATAGTTTTTGTTTTGTTTTTTAATTTTTATGTCCCTCGGTTTCCTCATCTGGACATGAGCAGATTGGCTGCCAAGAGCTCCGTGATGCTGTTTGAGTTCCAGGAAGCCAGCTGTAAGAGAGCTGCAATGTAAGTCTCTTCAGTGGGCCCCCGGGGAGCGCCAGGCCATCCAGCGGAGTGTCTGGAGGTGGCCTCAAAAGGGGCCCCTTGTAGTGGGGTTTCTGGAGAACATCCCAGTTCTTTACACCGCCTCACTCCATACCCCTCTGGCAAGACTACACCAGTGTCTCCTCAAAGTCATCCCAGTGAAAGCCAGAGTGGATCACTATTGCGTTTTCCTGCCCAGGATCCACTTCCTCTTCCTCTAGTGACAGCACCCCAGTTCTCCATGCTCACCCTGAGGGTCAGGGACAGGCACATGTAAAGCCTGATTCCCCCACCCACATTCATCCCAGTGGTTGACAGGCAATTGGACACAGGACCCAAGGCAGGCTCAGTTCCAAAACTTTGCTGAAGGTTCTAGTCCCTTTGCTTCCTTATGAGAAGTCTCTTGGAATGAAGAGGGATTTAGAGCTAGGAGCTGAAGAAGGGACAATTAACTAGGGTATTGCCTGAGCCTCTAGATGCAGCTATGCCTGAAGCATAAACTCTTCAGTTACTTGGGCAAATATATCATCACTTTTTTTTTTTTTTTTTTTTTTTTGTGTGTGTGTGTGTGTGTGTGTGTGTGTGTGTGTGTGTGTTTAAATGAATTCTAGTTGAATGAGGTTTCAGATGTGTTCTTTGAACTTTCTGCTTTCTCATCCATACTTGCCCCTCTGTCAGGGTTCCAGAATCCTAGTTATTTTGATGATGATGATGAAGAAGAAGAAGAAGGAGGAGGAGGAGGAAGAGGAGGAGAAGGAGGATAGGAGGAGAAGGAGGATAGGAGGAGAAGGAGGGGAGGGGGAGGAAGAGGAAGAGAATGAGGAGGGGTGAGGAGGAGGAGGAGACTCTATAAGCTCCATGAAGGACAAGCTCTAATGTTGTGTTATGAAATATATAACATTATTGCCGACACTCCACACCCACTTCAGACCCATCACAAACATCATTCATTTTTCAGAAGCCTTGTCAACGCAGAATTCTCGGCAGCCATTGCCAATCAGTCCAGCTTGGCTCCAAGCTGAACGCTGTTTTCCAGCACAGCTGAAGAGACCTACACCAGGGCGCGGTGAGTGGTGCCAGTTGGTGGATTGTGGAGATGGTTTAAATCAAAGCTGAGGGTTCATTGCCATGGCCCGTCTGAAGGACACTAGTTGATCACAAAGACAGATGCAACTTTGATCTCCTGGCAAAGTCAGCAGTGCTAATAGTTCGCCTGATCCACTGCCAGGGCCTGGCCCCTGGGGGCAGGTCTCTGAGAAAGGGAAGCAAGGAGTTCAATCAATGTTGGAGGTGAAGCGTGAGCAGAAGGCAGGAGAGGTCTGGCAGGTACCATTGACCCAGATGGCCAGGCAGCCGCTCGGGCACCTTGGGGGTCTCATCCTGGCCTCACACCCAATGGAAAGACCCTCCCCAGCAGGATGGGTGAGCCCCACCGACGTGCCCCCTGGCAACTCAGGGTTCCCCGGGGCTGCCAACTCTGAGCAGATCACATTTTCTTGGGCCTAAACCTCCGTCAAAAAGTGCTGGTTCTTTCTACGTTGGCGCATTTCTAATTCTGAATCTGATGGGTGCTTTTCTCACTCTCCCAGAACTCAAAACCAACTTGACATTTCTAAAATTACATTTTGAAGGCAATGAATCTATAATGGGCACCAAGGCCCCTGCCAGCTGGGGGGAAACAGTAAGAAAGGAGGAAGTAGAAAGAGTTCTGGCTCCCTCCTTCCATTGGAAGATTCTCTATGTATGGGCAGGGCAGGGGGAGAAGTGTTTTTTTTTTGGGGGGGGGTATGTAGACCACCTGAGGTTGCAGCCAAGTTCTGCAGGAGCAGGTGCTGTCCCAGTCTCCCTGAGGGTTCCACTGCAAAGGCGGGTCAGGCGGGCCTCAAGACGTGGCATGAAAACGAAGAAGTGAGACTGGGCGAGATGAGGGTGGGGCTCCTTTTCTTCATGCCCCAGAGTTGGGGTGTTCTCTGAGGCTGGCCCCCAGAGAAGGCCCCTGGCCCGGCACACAGCCCCGCGTAAAAGAGAATCTGGCAGCAGCTGCTTCTCCTTAAACTGAGAGGTCGCCGAGGGGCTTTGTGTGCGCCTGGATCAAAACACGCCCATCAAGAGGGATCAAGAGCCCAGCCAAGTGGATTGCAGATGGGAAAGGGGGTTGAATCTTTTTTCTTTTTCTTTTTTTAACAAAAAAATGTAAAGAAAATTCAGGGAGAAAATGCCCCATGTGCGTTTCTTTCTTTTCACTTGTTGCAAAGCCTGCCCGCCGACCACCATTCTCCTCTCCCCGTCCGTCACTCACAGATCAATGTTAGCGTGCAGCCTGTTAGTGTTTAAAGTGATCCATTCAACATGGGAGAACCCACAGCCTCTACCTGCCCCCTCCCACCCGGCTCCCTGCGTCTGCAGCCTGGAGTCAGCCCCTGCTGACCCGTCTCCTCTCTGCGGCTGCAAACAATTGTGACCCAGGATAGAACTTAATGCACATTCCACCTGGGGCAGTGCCCTTGAGCAATCATTAATCCGGGCTACAAGGTGACTCCAGGGTGCTGGGGACTGGGAGACAGGGGACAGGCAGGCAGGGGCTGTGTTCTCCGGTGGGGGTGGGGGAGGCAGATGCAGGGTCATGTCTGCGCTGAGTCAGGAGCCAGGAGAAGGGCAGGAGGGGGCTGTCAGGGTGAGAGAGGGTGGTTCCTCAAAAGGAAACCACACCACGCTTGTGGGGAGTCCCTGTGCAGAAGGTGGGGTCCTGGGGTGGGCAGGGCTGGGATAGGGTAGCTGAGGGTAAGGAGAGGGGCATCGTGGGTGGAGGGGGCTGCAAAGGCACAGGCCCAGAGACCAGGGTGGTTTAAGGGTACAGCAAGCCCTCATGTGTGAGTGTGTGTGGGGGGGGGGGGGTTGGGGAGGGTGGCCAGGTGGGGCCTTGGGGTTGTATCTTGATCTCCTTAAAAACTGAGAGTGCCCTGCTAGGAACTGTTAAGTGAGGTTCTAATGAATGAGATTCCGGGACAGCCCGTGCTGGCAGGAAGTGAGCAGATACACAAGCCACATAATGCACATCCCATCCCCCCACCCCCGTCTTCTTTCTGTGCAGAAAAGGAAGCTGCCTTCGGCTCTCCCTGTCTGCCTTCCTCCGGACTGCCACCCGGGTCCCGGGCAGTGGCTGGGCCCTTCCGTGAGGGCACACACAGGCAGTGGGGAGCCCAGCATTCCTGTGGGTTTGGGGGAGACCCTTGCAGAGCTGGGGACTAAGGCCACAATGAGAGCAGAACCTGGCCCGCCCCAAGCCCAGCTGAGCACTTAGAACCATTTCCTGGCTAATCATCAATTCTACCCCCACACAGGGCCACTACCCACTGAAAGGGCGGTATGCAGGCCTCTGTGGACCGCTGGCCTCTCCCTTAGCATGCCTCGGGGGACAAGGGAGGGGCGGATACCGGCTCTGGGGTCTCCATCACTGTGCGGTGTGTACTCCACTTATGTTCCCATCTGCAAACTGTCCCTCCCACCCCTGCCTCAGCCAAGAGAAGTGCAGGTCCTCCCAGCTGCTGGGCCTCCTGCGGGTGTGAGCTCTCCTCCTCCTCCCTCCCTCTCCTGTCCCTCCCCCCACGCACCTCCCCATTGTGTCCCCACCACAGATTCATTTATTAACTTGACTTTGCGAGTCAAATACCTTCTCCATTTAATTAAAAAACAACAACAGCTCATGTCACAGGGACTACAGAGATACATGCTTTTGAATTGTGGCCTCGGAAGGACAGCAGGAGACACTGGCATGGCCGACAGGGCTGCTTCCCAGGGATGGGTCATGCAGTCCACCCTCTGCCCAAGGACCCACACGGCCATCGGGAGGGGCCAGGATGGTGTCTGTGTGGCGTCCCGAGCTGTTTGGGGGGTCGGTGGCTGGGCAAATGGAGGTGTCTCCCTGCAGCCCCCCTCCCCAGGGGACGGACAGGGGTGCAGCAGGCGGCATTTAGGCTTTGCTGCCCCTCCTGCTACCTCCGAGTCAGCAGACACCTTATATAAATCCAACCCAGAGTAGGTTTAAGGCTTGAACTTGGACCTCACCATAGCCCAGGGACAGACACATCAGCAGCCACGAGGCAGGTTTTGGCAGGAGAGCGGCCAGCCTGGGACCCCCTCCTAGACAACCCTGTATGGTTAGGTCCCCACAGAGAATGCACCACCTCCCTGTAGACCAAAGAAGAGTAAATAATCATACCAATAGAAACTGGGCCTTGGACCCTTTCGCTTTATTAAAATGGCACGGAAATAGTAAAACAGCATACTGATCACGTGATCCGCCTGCAGCCCCCCCACCCCCACCCCCGGGGTGCTGCTGAGGAGCGAACATGGGCCCCCTGCCAGAGGCCGCAGACTCATGCATTGAGCAATTCGTGTTCTTTATCGGTTTTTCCCACGGCGTCAGGGTTTGATAAGGGGTCGAGGTCAGCAAAGAGGCTGAACCAGGCGGTCAGGTCCGAGGCAGGCTTGGCGGGCTCTGGAGAGAGACGAGCAGAGGTCAGCACACCACCTTCCAAACGCCCGCCTCCCCCACGCTGCCTGCGGGGCCCAGGCTCCCCGTGGAAAGGGTGGCTGCTCAGCCAGACAAAGCCCATGGCGCTGCACCTGAGACCCAGGAGGGAATTCCAAGTCCCTCTGCTCGCGGGCTGTCACATTTCTCAACCATGGCCTGATGCTCAGCAAAGACCCACTCTTGGTTAAACCCCACACCAGCGGCTGTCCAGAGCCCACAGAGTTGTCTGAAACCTCAGGCCCAGCCACTTCACCACCAGCAGGAGATAGACAGCAGTTATTTCCAGAATCGGACTGCGTGGCTGAGGAAGCGAGGTGCCTTCCTGGGTCCCCCCAGAGGAGTCATTCCCAACCCGCTGGGTCAAGAGAAATACCAGTAGCCACTCCTCGGACTTCAAAGCCCCAGGCCAGGAAGGGGGCTGGAGTCCAGGCCTGAACACTCAGGGTCACTGCCTTCTTCAACCCCCTCCCAGCAGGCAGGGGAGGCGGCTTCCACAGGGGCCCCAGGCGCCCTCTGGGCTCTGAACCGACCCCACCCCCTTCGGCCTCACCGGAGCATTCTCTTCAGCTGTTCTCTTCCCAAACCACCTGCCCCCACTTCCTGAAGACCACAATTATAGAGCCAAATTATTTCCCAGATGAGAACATTTTCAAAAGAGGGACTGATGCAAGTGATTTCTAAAGAAGTCGGGGGCTCTTCTTTATCGAAACCATCCCACATGAGAAGGGGAGTTCACTGGTGTGGATGACCCGTGCGTTCTTCCCTTCTCCAAACAGGTGGGAGAATCAAAAGCACAAAGAAAACGTCTCTTTGACAGGTGATCCTTCTAGCTAAGAGCAGCTAGGAATATGCTTGCCATCTGGCTAAAAGGAGCCTCAGAGACTGTGGGAGGGCGAGTTGCTAAAAGTGGTTGTATCAGAGCGATGGGGAGCTGGGGAACTGGTGGGAGTAGACCACCATAAGCAGGAGATAATCAATGTATCTACTAGAGCAGTGTTTCCCAAACTTCTCTCACGAGGAGAATCACCTGGTGGAATTGTTAAAACCAGAATTCTAGTTTAGCACTTCTTAGTTGGGATTCAGGAATTTGTAGTTTAACAACCCCACCAGGTGATTCTCATCATGAGAGAAGTTTGGGAAACACTGTACTAGAGAGATAAAACTACTGTCAGCAAGGCTAGTTGGTAACATGCCAGCATCACTGTGTGACATTAGCTGAATCCCATGTGCAGTTAGCCCTCAAGACCCTTGGTTTATTTTGATACCATAAACTGAGACTGGAGATATCTCAAGATTGTCTGCTTGGGAGTGGGGAACAAGAAAAAAAGAAAGAAAAGGAAGTAACTTTCTTTTGTCATGGAAGAGGTCACACAAGGGAACTGTCTGGAGCAAGACTGATGTAGGCGGATAGAGAATATCAAGATATCTTAAAGAGAGCCCCAGCGAAAACACCCTTCAGACTCACTTCCCCTTCCTCCTAACCTTTGCAAAGGCCTCCGAAGGCCCTGAGTGGGCGTGGCCTGCGGGAGGCTCTGGCTCCAGGCCCCTGTACTTGGGGGCGGCCCTCATATTCCCCAGCCCTCACGGTGGGAGGGAAAACCAGGTGCAACTATTTGCACACACCTACAAGAACGCCATGGGCATGCTTTTTGAAGATAGCAGACACTCCCTTTAATGTCCTGTGTCAGCCCAGGGAGAGGGGGGTGATGGCCAGAGGGAGGGAGAGCCGCAAAGGCGGGCGAGATCCCCAGTGTAGCAGGTGTTCTCCGGCTTGTCTCAAAGGAGAATGGAGCGCAAGAGCTCGGTAGGCCCTCTTCTGAGACTAAGAAACCGGCTCCTCCTGAGAAGCGCTCAGTCCTCGCTTTGTCTGGTGGTGGCAATGGCCTTTTCAGCTAAAGACAGCAACCCTCAGTGGCCTTTCCTAGCTTGCTGGTTTTTTTTTTTTTTTTAATTTTTTTTTTATTGATTTTTTTTACAGGGAGGAAGAGAGAGGGATAGAGCTAGAAACATCGATGAGAGAGAATCATTGATCAGCTGCCTCCTGCACACACACACACACACACCCCCCCCCCACCGGGGATGTGCCCACAACCAAGGTACATGCCCTGGACCGGAATCAAACCCGGGACCTTTCAGTTCCCAGGCCGACGCTCTATCCAATGAGCCAAACCAGTCTCGGCCTAGCTTGCTGTTTTCACCCGATCTTGGGGGAGCAGCCAGTCACATGGAAACACACGTTGGGTTCCTCCTCGGTAGATTAGACGAAGGGAATATGAATGAGGACAGCCAGCCAGGAAAAAGAGGGGAAGAATGTACTACCTGGGATCATGCATGATTTCAGATATTGCATCAAAAGCAACCAGATTTTGAGGGAATTTTTCTGGACTCTGATGACAGTTGTGTAATAATATAAAGTTACCAGAATCCCAGGAACCATCCCCGTACCGTGGGTGAATTTTATAGTATGTAAATTATAGCTCAATAAATCAGTTTTTAAAAAATGAGCACTATTTGGCGTCATCCAGGAGTAACATAACCTCTCCGATTCCTAGAAACAGCCCTGGAGCATTTTGCTCCTAAACCCAAATCACATCAAACAGTGGAAATGTGGAAAGTTAAGACCTCGGTTCCACTGAGTGCCAGACAAAGCCGAACGAGGTGGAAGCTAACTGGTTACATGTTACCCCTTCCCTCTGCTTCTCTCCGGAACACTGAGGCCCGTCTGTGCTCAGCAGAGCCTGGCCCCTCCCCACTGCCCCTGGGCCTGGCCTGGACGCCCTTGGTGCCCACACCAGCAGCCTGTGCAGCACCTGGGAGCTGGCTAGAAATGCAGGTTTACGGTGCCCACCTGACCTCCCGGATGGGAATGCCGGGGGTGGAGCCCAGGAATTGATTCTAATGAACCCTCTGTGACCGTGTCCGTGAAGCACGTGTACGTCTGGGAGGCGCTGCCACAGATGGTCTCCAAGGAGGCTGCCAGGGTCCCCATCTCCGTCAGAATCAGAGCTGGGACAAGGAGACAGGCCCTCCTGGGAAATACAGGGGTCCGCTTCAGGGTCCCACATTCTCCCCAGGCCGCGAAGTTTTAAGCTCTTCGATCCTTCAAGCAATCTGGGTTCAGGAGGCTGACGCTTCCAGAGGGAACCCGAATGACTGGGAGGAAAGCCAGGGGCGAGGCAAGGCGGGCAGCCTCGCTGGAGTCCGCGTGCTGCTCACTGCACCGAGATCGCTCTTTTTCAAGGTCACGCTCGGCGCTCAAGTTTTAAAATGACTCCAGAGATCACTGGCAGGAAGAGGCAGGTCCCAAGCATCATAGTTTCCAGAGTATTTAGTGGACCACATTCCTAAAGGAGGCAGGTCAAGACGGAGCTCCCGTTCCTTTATAGAATGGGCATGTTTCCTGAACGTCCAGCTTACGGACCTAATAAAATGTCTGTGGGTCAAGTCATACTTTATAAGTACCACAAAGACAACTCCGAGTTTCAGGGCTATCATCTGACTGTGATGGCGGCTTCCTTCAATCAGACCACAAATGTCTCCTACCTGGACTCCTTCATAAAACACTGTGTTGGTGAATGTGGTCCACCTCATGACCCACACAGGCCACAGCTAGGATCTATGGAGTTGGGGGCTCTTCTGCAGAAGAGGGCATGGAGGAGGAAGAGCCTAAAGATACCCCCTCTTTGGGGACTAAGAGCATGGAGACAGCCTATCTCAGAATTGTCACAAGGACACAGGGCATCAGGATTCCCCTGTCCTGGGGCTGAAGCAGGACATTAGTCCGCTTGCCATCACAGTCTCTGCTCAGGATTGCTAGGAAGCATCAGGCCAGCAGTCCCTCTCTGTGTGCACGGAGGGAGACAGTGGTGTGCCTGTGTCACCCATTATAGATTGTTTTAAAATTTTCAAGGCAAACACAGAGCTCAGCTGCCATTTCCCCCTCACGCGTACCTCGCAGGGAATTTGTAGGGGAGGGTGTGGTGAGGGTGATGATGGACGGGATGCCAAGCCAGGTCTCGACCCTCTCAGCCTCTGTCAGGAAGATTTCTATTGAAAGGTAACTCCAGTGTTGCTAATATTCCTCTAATTGCTGTCAACTGTTCTCGCCACGGTGTTAGTCGGCTGAGGCGTTAACACGAAGGAGTGGCTAGAAAGACTCCCATCTCAGAGGAACTGTCAGGAGAGGGTGGTGAGGGAGGGGGGGGGGGGGCGCGGCAGTGCCGAGAGCTCTGTGAACAAATGACTATCCTAGAGCTCTCCATCCCTTTGATATGTCAACTGTGCTACCCATTTGCAGGAAACACATAAACTTTTATTGGAGCAATCCTGCCTCCTCTACTTACATAAGGGAAAATATAAATCAGCCAGGAAGCTCGCTGGCCAGCTAGAGCGGAGGAAGCCAAAATAACGCCCTGCAGAGTAGCTCTCTACCGTGAATGGAACTGCACCAAGGGGAGGAGGGGAGCACAAACACCCAGGCGGGGCTGATGGCCACTGGGGAGGGGTGGGCTATCCTTGCCTTCTCATTGGGGCTCAGGCAGTCCCTCTACCCACATCTCTGCATGCCTCATTTTCTCACCTTCTGCAAGTCTTGGCTCAGGTCTCATCTTCCCAGTAAGAATCCTATAATTCTGCAGCCTGCCCTGCAGCCCCACAGCATTCCCCATCCCCTGCTTCTTTTCCTGTTTTTTTTTTAGGACTACCAAAACCATACTTGTTCTTTTCTCCATAACACTGATCAGTTTCCAGCCTACAATGTTATTTGCTGATCATCGTTTTCTCTCCGTTAGAAGGTGAACTCCAGGGAGGCAGAAAGCTTGTCTTTTGAGTCCTTGGACAAATCCCCAGGGCCCAGCACTCAGAGGACCCCGTACATATTTGCCGAATGAATGAGAAACTTGCCAGAGTGCTAGTAGGGAGGTGGCCCCAAGGGAGACTTTGTTTGGCTGAGAAATAAGAGGCCGCCCTATAAGACCTCTTTCCCTTTCCATGGGAGAGCTCACCTTTCTCTCTTGTGGCCAGAACCCCTGTGTCCTTAGACTCTAGTGTGGGTTGGTGCCTTTCCTTTGGACTTGGGGCAGGCTGACGTGCAAAGGCCTGGGCCTCTGTTCTTGTCACTGCTCCAGGGCCCAGTGCTGGGGCCCCTCTGTGGGCGCTGGGCTGAGGCCTCACTCTGCCTTCTCAGGAAGAGGGTGTGGAGTCTGACGTGTAGGTGTCAGAGTGGAGCACGCACAAGCGCATGACACAGCCACCCTGGCAAATTGGGGACACCACCACCACCACCACCACCACCACTGGACTCAGATGGCAGCAGGGGCCCTGGTGCCTCCATAGCGGGGGCTTGAGTAAGGTTCATCCTGCTGGATGGGAGATCGGAGTTGTGGGTGCCGGCTCCGCCTCCTGACACCCCCATAGCTTGTCAGACCTCCACACAGGCAGGTGGGGTGACGCTCAGCCATGGCTGGCCTTGCTTATCTGGGAGCTCTGTGCAGGCAGCGATGAAACCAGCGGTGAAACCCAGGGCCAGAACGCATTTTTGGATTTCATGTCTCCTTCCTATCTCTAACTCCATTTCTGAAAAGAGTTGAGATGGCTACCAAGCAGGACTCACAAAAGAAGATGAAAGGGAGGATGGATTTCATAGAGAAGGAGGACTTTTTTTTTGTCTTGCCCACCAACTCTTGTTGTGTCCGTGATCTCATCTCCAACAACCTGAGGTTTCTCTAATAGCCCATAATTACTTAATCATCCCAGCTCTGCCGTTTGTTCTCAGCTTTAAGTGCGAGATAAACAAGTTGTTTATTAAGGAGCTAGGCTAAATTCATGGAAAATCCAAAACAATTTGAGAATTTCTTAATACTTTCTTATAATTAAAGCAGTACGAAAGGAGGAACCATATTGAAATACTAGAAAATGGTTCCCTTTACTAAGGTCTGTTCGACTAGAAACTCAAACTTGAAAATTGAAATTTCAACCTGCGTGAGTCTTAGTTTTTGCCTCATCAAATCAATATAGCTTCCAGGCCAGCAGTTCTCAACCAGCGTACCGGCTGTTGGTGCGCCCCAGTGTGCCCTGACCCTTCACCAATGCTTCTGACCACTCTGATGAGTGTGGAAATGACTCATGCTGTCACCAGGGATACATGGAGTTGTTGGGCCATTGCTTCAGGCAGGAGTGAAACTGCTGAGCTGAGAGCACACTCAGGGTAGGGATGAGCCATGATGGGGAGAGAGCAAGAGCAAGATAAAACCTAGTGTGAAGAGTTAAGAAGCCCAGTGTTGTGTCAGTTGGGGACGTGAAGAACTTTGTCTTGTGAGAGTACACAAGGGCACTCAGGAGGGTGATGGCCGGGCAGGAATGGCAATCTGATCTCTCAAGTATACCATGAACGCGTCTAAAACCAAAAAGGCAATGAGATTGAGAACCACTCAACTCACCGTGTATGAATAGAAAATATTAACATGGAGAAAATTGTGAGAAGGAATAGATTTTAAACCCTGTGATATATATTTTACGGCTAGAATGTGATTCTAAGATTTCAGCTGAAAAGTTCTTGCAGATAAGAGAAAATGACAAAAATTAAGAAACAAACCAAAAAGATGCTAGATAGGAAACAAAACTCAGAAAACTCAGGAAAAAAAAAAAAAGCAAGAAATAGGCCTATGGATTAAAAACAAAAAACAACGAATGAACAAACCACCCTAGCTGGTTTGGTTCAGTGGATAAGCATAGGCTCTTGGCTGAAGGTCTTGGGTTGCAGGCTTGATCCCTGGCCTTTGTAACCAATCAATGTGTCTCTCTCACATGATGCTTCTCTCCCTCTCCCCCTACTTTCCAGTCTCTTTAAAAATCAATGGAAAAAATAGCCTCAAGTGAGGATTAACAAAAAGACAACAAAGAATAAACAAACAAACAAAAAACCCCACCACATTTCAACCCGTCTTACATACCTTGCAGCGAGGCCTTCAAGTCTTTCATATTTTGGTCTAAAAGCTGTGAAGGAAGGAATCCTGAGCCTGTCTGGGGCTTGAGGTCTGGCTCTCCTGGGGTCATGGTGGGCGCTGGGTCCTTCAGCTGACCGTCTCCAAACACAGCAGCCCACTCCTTGCTGAATTCGCCCTCATCCAGGGAGGATGCGTTGAAGATCTCACTCAGCAGCAGCATGTCATCTTTGTCAGCACCTTCAAGTTCCAGATTCCCAGCCATCGGGCCCAGGCAGGCTGAAACAGAGCACAGTACTCATCACCATGGAGGGCCAAGCGCCGGGGGCAGTAAACACAGTGGGGGCTGGGATGGGACAGATGGGCAATGGCTAGAATTAGAAAACGTTAATCAAAATATAAATCAATCTCATAATAGCTTCTCTTAAGGCATTTCAGAATGAACTTTTTTCCTCATCCCCTTACTTTCAAAAAAAGTCTAATTTTTGAGCATCCTTAGAATTGCATTGAAATTGTTTCCACAAAAATTCTAAGGTTTTAGTGTGACCTTCATATAAAAAAGCAAATCTACCACCAAAATATTTCTCAGATATGAAACAAAGCCAGGATTGGAGGCATGTTGTACATTTATCCCTTGTTTATACAGTTTCCAGAATCTTCTCCCACAAGCCTAAATCCACAGCCTGCATGACATGTGGCAGCCTTCCCTCCATCAGGATGGGAGAGAACCCTCCCCACCCCTGCCTGGCTCTGGGGGGCCGTGGAAAGTCCAAGGATGACCAGGAAGGGGATCCTGGCTCCCTCTCTCCTTTGCTGCAACCCAACTGCATAAAGCAAAGAAAAGGTGGCTCTGGCTTGCCTGAGGGAGTCAGTGAAAGGTTCACAGGAAAACAGGACAAACCATGCAACCACCTAAAGCAGGGGTGGAGACATCCAGCCCATGGGCCATATATGACCCACAAGATCATTTGGTCTGGTTCTGCCAAGACAACTGTAGGCAGGACTCAAAATTCAAATAAATCTAGGAGCTTTTTTCACACCAACATACATTTACAAGTGAATCCTATTAAGCGCATGATGTTTTAAATATCCAAATGGCCCTTGGCAGAAACAAGGTTCCCCATCTCAGACCTAGAGGATTAGCTCTTAGGTCAGACACACAGCCCTGGAAGGTTGGAATGAGCATGGGACCCGAGGGGAGCCTGGATCACCTTTTGCCTGCTGTGTGACTACAGCAAGACCCTTATAAAACCCTGGGCCTCTATGTTTTTCATCTATAAAATTACAATATTAATAATGCCTGCGTTGGAGTATGGTCATGAGGACCAAAAAGATATGTACCTTAAACTTCTCTGTCCGGGCCGAAGGAGAACTTTGAGAGAGTCATTCTTACAATGCTAGTATGAACACTGACAAAACACCAACTAGCAAAGACAACTACAATCAGAAATTTTTACTATCAGATATCCTGCAACAAGTTCTTTCATTGAGTTTTCTACATATTTTTGAAAACCAAGGGCTGATGGTTTTATCAACTGCGGCTTTGTTGTGGTCCTTAATTGCCACCTGGGAACTGAAGAGAATCAGGAAGTGAAGGAACAATCACAATTTATAGTTTCTCTGAGCTATACTGCAATTCTGATATGTCATATTAAGTGAGTTTAGTAGGTTTTCCACAAATACATAAGATAATTACTTAGTGAAGGTTTTTTTTTGTTTGTTTATTTTTGTTTTGTTTTTTTAAATAAAGCTTATCTCTGTTGGCTTTACTGGATTATTTTCAACCACAGTTTCTATCAAGATCTACAGATTGAGGGGATTTTTGACGTGCTGAGCAGACTGGCTGTAAGTCAGGGAGGGGAGGAGTCCAGTCATTCTTTTATCACTGTGATTTATAAATAGCAGCAAAATATCACTTTAGTTGGACATCTGTCTAATTTAAGCCTCCTTATAGTTTGCGTAATCACAGAAATCTGCACCAAGATGTAGCCTGTAGGTGTGGTGGTGAGAAGATGGGGAAATGCATCCAGATGATGAAGGAAACTGAGCCTGTGTTTGGTGGGGAAGGCAGGGCAGGTGAGGTGAGACAACCCATCTCTACGAGGAAAGGAAAGGAAGGAACATGGGGAGACAGGGCGTGTCTGTCAACAGCATCTATGCCTCTGCCTTCCCCAGCTCTCTCAGCCTCTCTCCTTTTACATATAACCTCACAAATATCTGTACTTCATACTCTCAGTTGGGGCTGAAATGTCCAAACCTTTTCGCATGGTTTACTTTCTGGCCCAACTGAAACCAGATGATTGCTAAACCAAACCCTTGTCAATGGAACTCATTCAAATTCTTGAGTGCTTAGAGGGACATATGACTTTACGTGAACGTTGGGAATGATTGGTGTTCCTCCTGAAGTCACTTTACAGCCTCTGCTAAGTCACACCCTGGAGGAGGCATTCCTGCTTGCATCTAGACGTCAAACCAGGGCAGATCACAATGAACATCAGCGACAACAAATAATAATAAACTTTGAGCCTTCCAAAATAACCACACACAGGGAAAGCTCTATCTTTGTGTTTAATGTTTAGGGTTTGTGTGATGAATGGTATATAGAGTGGACTTCTTGAGTTTGGCTATCTTGGCATCCCTTTCCTTCTTTTCTTGTTTTCCCCTTTGAAACACCTTCTCCAATGTGATCCTAGTGAGACATCCAGTAAGATGCGTCATCTCACCTCATCCAGGTGAATGTGTGACATAGGCTGGCCAGAGTTCCACATTTTGCGGGCCTTAGTGACTGGCTCAGGGGTGGGCACATGCCAGAGGCTTCCCTGGGTTGGTATATGGAAGGACGAGGGAAGAGGTTCTCTATGTCTTTAGGATTCCAAGTTCTAAAGATGCAGTGTTGAGGCCCCAGGTATGATGGAGCCAAGCATAGAGAGAAATAGGATCAGAAGTTGGAGAGATAATGCTGACAACACTGTCTACACCCCTAGATCCAGCCTTGCTTGAAGCCAACACACCACTGCATGTTCCCAATACCCAATACATTAATTCCTTTTCTTTCCTTTTTAATTTTAAAGCTAAACTATTTAGAAAAGGGTACTATTACTTCCAATCAAAAGATTCCTGACTACTTATTGTATCCAATCAAATGCACACTCAGTGACAGAAGTGAGAAAAAGACCCATGGTGAGGATGATATTGTCTAGAGCTATTTCAGAATAGAGTGTGAGGTCTACCATGGGATTTGGCCTATGACTTGGTGTCCTGGTTCTTTAACAGTGAAGCAGGACATTTTCTCTTTTAAAAGAACTTATTACTTAACTCAGAGCAATGAAACTGGCATTGACTTGAACCAGAAAATAAGGAAACCTCGCAATTATTGCCCTGATAATTAAGATGCTTGAGATTACTATGCATACTTGTAAGAAAAACTTAATTACAAGCAGAAAAGGACAGGTCTGGGTCTGTAACCAGACAAGTCAAGACTTGAAAAATAACACTAGTCAGCTGGCTCTTAAGAATCACGATCTCCTTTTCCTCCGAACTAATTCAACTCAACTGTGAGAACACAGGGAAACACACAGAGATAGGACAAGGTGGTTGAAAGAAGCCCTGGTAAGAGCTACACAGCCCAAGTCACAGCTGCTACCAGTAGATGAGGAAGACTGCTCCCGAGCGATGCCATCCTATCCTGCTCTCGTCTTAAAGGATGAACAGAGGTGGTCGAGCTCTCAGGTGTCAACCCCCCAGAGGCTACTCCAAGCCATCATCTTCCTTTGCTAGTTCTCTACAGAAGATCTTACTTATTATCATGGTTCCAATCTCATCTGGGAAGATTCTCAAATCTCCAAGTGTTTTTGGAACTCTGATAACACACTCCTGACTTGGGGACCCTTCAGGGTTTGCCCATTGGCCAGCTTGCTGGCACTCTCCAGAAAAGGCACCCTCCCCTTACGCCTTTACTCAACTCAGTTGTGAGATTATTACTCCCTTACTCAAAACCTTCAATGGTGTCAGTGGTTGAGTGGTGACCTATGAACCAAGAGGTCGTGGTTTGACTACTGGTCAGGCCATATGCCCGGGTTGTGGGCTTGATCCCCAGTGTGGGGTGTGTAGGGGGCAGCCAATCAATTATTCTCTCTCATCACTGATGTTTCTTTTTTTTTTTTTTTTTTTTTTAAATATATTTTATTGATTTTGTACAGAGAGGAAGGGATAGAGATAGAGAGTTAGAAACATCGATGAGAGAGAGTCATCGATCAGTTGCCTCTTGCACACCCCCTACTGGGGATATGCCCGCAACCAAGGTACATGCCCTTGACTGGAATCGAACCCGGGTCCCTTCAGTCCCCAAGCCGACGCTCTATCCATTGAGCTAAACCGGTCCCGGCTCATCACTGATGTTTCTATCTCTCTTCCTCTCCCTTCCTCTCTGAAATAAATAAAGATATATTTATTTCTTCACGAGTAAAGGAACACTCCTTACAGTGGTTTCTGAACCTCTGTGGTCAAGATCTAATGCAGCCCTTTCAGCAACACTGCCTTCTGGGAAGCCTGTGATTTGACAAAACTCCTCTGCTTGCCATTTCTCAACTGTGCCTTCCTGCCTTTCTGCCTGGAAACCTGCTTTCTCCCAATGAGGTGCCCAAGAGGAGAATCACACTCAACTGAAGGGGTCATGGAGATCGTCTCCTCTAACTCACTGGACAGAGAAGGAAAGAGAGACCCTTGCCCAAGGCCATGTAATCTATTACGGACATGTTATCTGGCTGGAAACCCATGTTTTCTCAGCATAGCTTTCACTTCAGAGCCTGTGGAGGATTTCACATATAAACTAGTACCTAAGCTTTGGTTGTTTTAAGGGTTTCTAAGGTCAGATGATTCCACTGGCCACCCCACAAAGCTCTTGGTTGCAGGCGCTGTGGCAAAATGGCCAGGATGGCAGAACCAGTCAGCATGTTAGCCCCATGCTGCCCAAGCGTTCAAAAATAAAAGCCCTACACCCCTGGGAAAACAATCCTTCGGAAAACTGATCCAGAACCAGTGAGCTCTGACTGATTATGGCCCAAGGAGTTTTTCAAAGAGTGAAAACTGACATACAGAGGAAGCTCTCTCAAGTTCAGACAGAGTGTGGGCGACAGAGAGCTAATGTGGGAAAGTGGTGGCAGCCCCCTCAGGGAATATTTTTGAAATCATACTGAGTTTCATGACCTCAGCATAAATTAGAAACACAGAAGATGGAAACAACTACACAGACCGAAAATGAGAGCACAGGAAAACAGATAAATGTCACCCAAGTTACCTTCATCTGTGTGTGAAACAGGAAGACTGTTCTCTGGTTTTCTTCCTGGTCCCCACACTCAGTGCTATGACTAACTGCAAAGGCTGCATGCTTGCAACACACACGTGAACCCCCAAACACCAACACCATCCTCACACCACCCAAGTGAGAGAACAGGGGGAAAGATGGGCAGGAAATTACTTCCCAAAAATGTCTAACAAGAAAAATATTCTTCATCATAAAAAGCTCTGGTCCCAAATTGTACAATACTTGTATGGAATTTAAGAATACTTCTAAAAACTCCCTTCTGGTGAAAAAGTCATAGATGATAAGAACATTTGGGTATAAAACCACTATCTTGGAAACATAGACATACAACAAACAAACAAAAAGGATCTCCCCTTCCCAAACAAACAAAACAACAAGAAAACACAACCCAAGAGGGCTAGACCTGAGCAGGCACTTAGAAAGGACTTTTGGAGGATCCCAGTCTGCTCCTCCAGTTAGCATTAGATCTTAACAAGCAAGCAATCTTGCTGGCAAACTCAACACCGGGATGGGTAAATATCCACAGCATTCTACTGAAGACACACAATCCAGTACGAACGGTGTTGGTTTTAACAGCGCACCATGATTTTATAGCAGTTCATCCGAGGACGCTGAGGGAGGCAGGGAGAAGGGATTTATGAGGAAAGATAACGAGCTCAGTATCAGCCACATTGCGTGTGAGGAAGCAATCGGATTCCTGGTCAGTTATTTATGGAGAACCTCGGGAGAAGGTTTGAATGACTCAGGAGGACCTGGGCCCAGAGCCAGAAACATGCCTTATTGCTGTGGACGAAAGGGTCTCACCCATGCCTATGGGAGCTACTGAATGAACTTCTCCATCGTTCTGAAGTTTGGCCAGAATTTAGAGTTGTTACGTGTGGAAGAAGTAACCAAGGAAGTCGCAGAAGACAAACACTTAAATTGTGGCATGGACAATTAACCTTGTTAAACATCGGTTCAGTGAGTTCTGTCTGCAGAGGGATCTTTTGAGTGAGGCTGAGTGATGGGATTTAGGTGAGCTGGATTCATCTGACTCTCCTGCTTCAGCCACGCCTTTCTGTTCAGTTTCCTGACGGTTCTTTTCCTTGGCCCAGCTTAGAGGAACGCAAAGACTTCTACACGTTTCAACGTGTGCACTGAGGCTGGGGTTGTTATATGTGGTCACGAGGTGAAGTCACAGCCACTTTCAAGTATCTCAGAATGTCGTTCAGTTTCTGTTTTCAGCTTAAAAGCTTTTTATAAACTGGCCAAAGATTCCAGTGTTCCATAACACTATTTGGTAGAAGAAAACACATTTTTCTCCGAAGCTGAGTCAGCATGATTTCCCAGGCAGTGGTTCCGGGAGAACTGTCTCCTTGCTGTTGTCAGGAGCAGTCTGCTTTTTGATGACATTATTCCACAGGTTGGCCACAAATTGGTCTCAGAATCACCCCGAGAGGGACCTGGCCCCCAGGCAGGAGGGTGCCAGAGCTTACAGCCCCCGAGTCCTCTAAAGTCAGCCATCCCTGGATTAAAGCTCTTTTAATTTCGTGATGGTTTAATGTCCTGCATATTTTAATCAGTGTTTTAATTCAGGATCTGGGCCTTCTGGCAATTTTCTGAAGGGCACACATTTGGAAGTCAAGTAATTAGCTGAGTGTTCCTTCCTTCAGCCATCCCAAGTTCTCTGCGCACTGAGAGAATATCTGTATACTCCTGGCCATGTTCATGTTTAAGCTGATGCTACCCTAGGGATTGCCAAGGCAGAAGAGGTAGACAGAAAAGCATGGCTGGTGACTAAAGAAGAGCTTTGTGGGTTGGCAGAGATAAAGGGGAAGGAGAAATCATGTGATATTGTATTAAACAGAGAAAATTTGTATATCGATGTTTTTTTTCTGCCTGAGAAAAAAATACACATTGGGAGATAGAGCACTTTCATCTCTCTATCTTTACAGTTAAACTGAGTGCAAAAAAATAAAGCAAAACAAAAAAAAAGGATATGAGCTGCTATTCTTTGAAACCAAGATTGTAACTATAAACCAATGAGATCACAGTTGTTTTAATGAAGGGGAAAGATATCCTTATTTCAATGTCTCCTGGCACAAGCTTTGTAGGAAGCTTATGAAAGTCAGCATGTGTCTCAGGCAGCAGCATTTCTGGTTTAATTCTGTGAAGAAATGCAAGGTGGCTGGGTGGGGGTCTACCAATACTAAGTAAAAAAGTCCATTCCAAAACCAAAACCCCCTTTTTTTTGTAAGAAGGGAGAAGCATGAGAATATAGACTCTTATTTGCTTGTGTCTATGTAAAACATGTTGGAAGGTACACTGGGAGAGTAGGGAACAGGAATGGGAGTGAGAGTTTTTTACTTGTACATTTTATTATCAATTTTTGTACCAATGTGAATACACCACTTGTTAACACTAGGTGATGGGCACCTAGTGCTTGTATAGCTTTTATGACACCTTTGTAAGACTGAAATATTTCCCCTTCTCCAGAAAATAATTTATTAAAAAACCTTGACTCCATCATCAAAATATTCTACCCTTAGCCGAGAAGGAAACATTTTCATGAAAATGGGGCCACTTATGGCCGTCTACATTAATTACTGGCTTATGATTTTCATAACCTGGTATGATCTCAATCAGTAGTCATGCTGATAAGCTAAACATGGGCATTCATAACATACTGCACAGTATGTTGCCTGGAAAAAAAGAGAAAAGCAGGTCTCTGCCCTCAAGTTTACATAACTAAACTCTAGAAACTTAATGTCAGAGTTCTGCCACTTTTCCATTTCTGAAAAAAACAAAATAAGTTAACAAATGCCCCTGTTTGCTAGATTTTCTTCCTCTCACAATTTGTGAATTAAATCCAAAACACGGTTGGAATGAGTCAAGACAGCCATTGGCTCCAGTTAACTGGAGTCTGTAGGATGACTTTGGCTTGTTTATAGTCCTGTAAGAAAACTGAGAGACCGGGGTAGACCATGTGCCCACAGCAAGGATAGGGCTGCTCTAGAGCATGGCTCAGAATCTCAGGGGTACTCTGGACTCCTGGCCAATCATTAGAAGTAAACCCTTGGGAGGATGCAGAGCAATTGTTAGGACCAGGTTGTGCACACTCAATTTCTTGAAATTACTTAAGGTTATGCATATCCCATACAAATTCATTGTTCTGAATTCTCTTTTGGATGGTTATTCAGTAAATGATTTTAGGTTTGGTAAACTAGCTAGCAAGGTCTCTGAATTTGACAAAGACTCAATGGAGATGCAACACAGGACACCTTCAGAACGACATTTCAAGTCCTACTGTGGCAACTGCTTACCATTTGAAAAGTGTCCCTATGTCTGAGCTCATGAAAGACCCTTTAAAACATGATCTCCAGTCCTGACAATAACCCAGCAGGACTCTCCCTACTGGCTCCATTTTACAAATGAGAACAACTGAGGGTGAAAGAGTTTAAGCATGAAGCAAATGATTGAAGGCCACCCAGATCATTTATGGTATACCAGTGCTCAAATACAAGCCTCTCTGATTCGGAAAGTCACATTTTCTCCACTACCACACATAATTTTTGACATCCTAACTTTTAACTTTAGTACTTTGACATCTTGAAATTAATTATATTAAGGATGACAGAGCCACACATACTAACATGTGCTTGAGCATATTAAAATTCATTTATGGAGACAAATGACAGACACCTATTCAAAATATAAACATTACATTTCTTTGCATGTGAAACCACTATTAAAAAATGAAATAAATTATAAGGCAAAAGAAATGCATAAATCTTACCACCTTCCTCGGGTGTCATGTTTACTAGTTCATCTATCCATCCATTGGAGGAGGGGAAAGAAAACAAAATCACGAGTTAGTTTTATTTTGTAAAGAGTTTGAATCAAATGACTACAGTTGAGTATTTTCTTTCATCCGCATTACCTGAGCACATATTATGTGGAGAATTCTGGTCTAAGGTAGAGAAGTCACTTTTTCCTTCTTCACCTGTGAATACAACATGCAGCTGGTTATCAGTGATTCAGAGTAGGGTGTGTGCTCACATGCTATTGATTGCAGTGGTCAACACACAGCTTTGGGAAGAAATGGCATCCACAAACTCACGCACCAGAAGCAGGGGTCCTGGGATTATGTTTTACTTGAGCTGTTGGTTCTCAATAAATGCTGAGTGAACAGCCCTGAATCTTTGCTTTGTTTAGCGAAAAACAACCTAACGATTCTCCTCCCATGGACACATGTGCAACGTCAGTGGCTGACTACTCCTTGCTGGTGCTAATGAACTTCAGCCATCTGGGCTTGACTACAGTACAAGGGCAGATCACTCAGTGAAAGGAGCCAAATTGTAAAGGCTCCATATTTCAGGACTCCAACTATGCAACATTCTGGGAAAGGCAAAACTAGGAACACAGTAAAAAGACCAGTGGTTGCCAGGAGTTTGAGGGAAGGGAGAGATGAATAGGTGAAGTCACAGGGGACTTTTAGGACAGCAAAACTATTCTGTATGATACTATAATGGTAAATACATGCCATTATACCTTTGTCAAATCCACAGACTATAAAACACCAAGAGTGGACCATAATGTAAACTATGGACTACGGGTGATAAGATATGTCAACACTGGTTCATCAGTTATAACAAATGCGCTACCCTGGAGGGGGATGTTGATAATAGGGGAGGCTATGCACATGTGGACACAGGGAGTATGTGGGAAATCTTAGTACCTTCTGCCCAAGATTGCTGGGAACCAAAAACTACTCTAAATAATAGCGTGTGTGTGTGTGTGTGTGTGTGTGTGTGTGTGTTTAAATATACATACAGACAAACACAGTAGAACAGGCCTTAAAAATTGGTTTGCACATGTGAACCTTAGACTTTCTACAAGTTTCAGACTAAAAGATGACATTTCATTTGAATGGATTCCATTTTGTGTAAATATAAAAGAAGGTGATCAACATTTATAGTCTCAAAGTATTACGTAAATACTACAAGCAAGTAAACATACTGCACGGAGGAAAAGAAAATTTGATTTTCCTATATTGTCACAAGTTGCATGAATATATGATTTATGAAGATATGAAACTTGAATATAAACAGAATAAACTGAGGTTTACATTTCCCCACAGAACTGAATTTTTTTATTCAGTTACCTAGATTCCCTCAACATGATTCATGCTGTTGGTACCCAAGGGATTCTGAGGCTGGAGGGTGTGAACTGATAAAGGGCTTACATGACCAACAGGCCCAGGACACCTGCCTCTCTGACTCCTTCTGCCACTTGCTCCCTCCCTCATGCTCTAGAGAACATTGTGTCTCTGACCTTCTCCTTGTCCTCCCTTGTTCATAATCTTTGCCCAGGCTGTTCCTTTTGCTTTGGTGGCTCTAACAACAGCACTTGACTTAGTTAGTTTCCTGATCAGGTAACATCTCCCTATCAGATATGCCCATAGCCTTTGTAGTTTTCACCAAAGCTTGAGTTTCCCCATTACACGTATCACTGTTAGATCACCACCTGCTTTCCTCTGACTATAAGCCCCATGTTCTGGAATGTTCTGACTATGTCTGGTGAACCCCTGCATTCCCAGAGCCCAGGGCTGTGCCTTCCACAGAGATGGCACTCATAGACTTCATTTGAACAAATGAACAAGTACGGGAGTAAGTGAAGGTATCCAACATAGAGGCAAAAGAGTGAGTTGATTCTTTCTGTTGAATGGTACCTGGGAGAAGAGCAAATAAAGCAGTGCAGTGGGAGAAGAATAGAATGAGTGGTTGGAAAGTAGGAAGGAAGACAGAAGTAGGATAGAAGGTGGAGAACAGGATCAAGCAGAGGGAACTTTCAGGGTCTACTGTGCTTCCTCTTAGCTGCCGGAAAGGCCACCTGCAGCAGCAAAGGGAAGAGGTAGATACATCGCTGGGAGGGCCAGGCTGACCAGAGGATTGGGCAATTTGTGTTCTCTTCCTATCACCTGTAAAACTTTCCTTTGCAGTTCCGTGTCCCAGAAAAGGCTCAGCATTACATCACCTTAATTCTACCCCAGGGTGCCATTCCCTCTACTCCTTAAAGAGAAAATGAACCAATGAGTGAATGGGCAGTAATGGCAGGAAACAGAGAGTGCTGACGAGCTAGCTACCCAGGGCACATGGTTCCTATCATCCACCCGTGCTCTGGTCCCTTTTCAAACCACAGGAGAGTCAGTGCACCGAGGGATCTGGCACTCACTGCAGAATAGCCCAGGAATCACCTGGAAGGCAGTGTCGGGCTCTCCTCCTGTTCCCAACAATGACCACCACCCATCCCGTAACACAGTGAAAGCCATACTCTCCTGATGTGATCTTATTAAAACTGTCTCTACAGCCCAACTGGCAGTTAGCACTAGTAACAGTAATAGCAGAAATGACGTCACCTGTTCTAAAAGAAATAGCTCTCTGCCACATCTCCATTGTGGACACCCCTCTGATGGGCTGCTAGATTGTGGACACCCCTCTGATTAAGGATGCCATTTCGGTTCAAAATATACAGCCTCTCAATAATATACTGGGCTGACCTCACTGAGCCATGGAAACTTAAGGCTGAAAGCATATTCATACACAATTTTTTTCAACTGGAAAAGAAGAAAGGCCTAGGAGGAGTTTTCCAAAGAAGATAAGAAGTTGGCTGTTGAGCAGTAATATTTCAGAATCAATCCTAAGTAAAATTCAAAACTTACTCTTAAAATTAGAGGACTCCTTGTGCTGGTTTTCTTCATCTAATGAAATTAACCTTGAAAAAAATTTAAAAAAAATGTTTAGTATCTAGTTCTGAAAATGTTATATTTATGATACAGCCAGATATTCTATATAATACAAATTACTGTACTTCACACACACACTCTCAAATGTATAATCATTTACTAGCTGCACATTTTTTGAAGGAGAAATACATTTGCTGGTTTTCTTCTGTTCCAAGGCTGGTTAGTAGCAACTTAACATCTGAATCTGGTTTCATCACAAGATACATATTCTGTAACTATCTAGGTGGTTAGTCAGGTACAAGTAAGATATCACTTTCAAAAACATAGCTAAAAAGAAAACCTCGAAGCCCAATGGGCAAGTGTTTATCCTGATTCCTGGTGTCCCAGGAAGGACACCTCAGTAGATTAGTTAAATTACAGGAGGCTGAGAGCAGGATCACGCTCAAATGCAGACGGCTGACTGTCGCCAACTCGGCTCTCACCACACATGGGCAAGAACATGGCAGACACACATCCCCGCCCTGAGACCCAGCAGGCACCTCCAAACCTCCCTCCTACTGCAGTGGTTCAACTTTGCCTGCTCTTTCTGGAAAAAAAAAAAAATCTTATTAAATTTTCCTTGTCATTTAAAATAGTTTCTGGGTTATACACTTGAGCTTTTAAGGATGAAGTACTAAAGGAAAGCAGAACTCTGAAGTTAACTAAACCTAATCGAGATGCTCTTGGGTAGCCCCCATATGAGTGAAGATAATGCTTTCTTTATTTGGACCGTAGCAGCAGATATGGTGGGAGAAGGTGCCAGGACCCACTCCAGCCTCTGCCTCTTACTGCACCGCGGTGGGCAGTCGCTTAGCCTCTTGGCCTCACTGCCATCATTCACACTCTGGGGAAACGGCTACACCCGTCACAGAGGGTTACCGTGAGGATGGGTTGAGATGTCATAAGTAAAGCTCCTGGCAGCGGGCTTGGCACAGAGTAAGGTGCTCACTAACTGGCAGCTAGCATTGTTTGTAATACTAGGAATAGGTTAAACTGCTTCCCCCTGTATCGTCAACTGTACTACCTTGAAATCACATTTTGTAGCCTCCCTACAGTGAAAACCTGCTTTCCTTCTGCACTGACGAAATTTTCTAGCATTTGTTTAAGAAAAAAAAAAAAAAAAAAAAAAGAAGAAAAAAAGGAGGAGGGAGCTGAACTTGGCAGCACGTATTTGAGTGGGACTAATATATCTATGTACATGGATATAGTTGAAACTTATTTAGAAACACAGGAAAAAAAATATAAGGCTGCTTTGCCATAAGGTTGTCATCTAAATTTCTTTTGTGTGGAAAAGGAACAGCAAGTGGGAGGGAGATCTATTTTGGTTTCCTAGGTCAGCCCGTTCAAGGTTAACGCCGCTCCGGCAGGCTATGGCCTGTCAGTAGAAAAAGACATAGGTTCACAGGTAAACCCTTCTCCATGCCGTGGGAGAAGGTCTGCACCAACGAGGTTGACTGTTTCTCTCCTTATTGAAAATGACTGGAGGCACCTTTTCTGCAAAGAGGCGAGAACCGAGGATGGAGCAGTCACTTCCTGTCTCCTCACCCCGCAGAAGAAAACAGCAGGGCTTGAAGGATGGCAAACAAAATGTCAACACCTAGCACTTTCGGATGATAAGACCTAAGTGCCAGATGAGTTACCAGGCGAGTTCGTAGGTTATTTCCTTCCTTGAGACCAAAGCCAGGGGATTTCCCACCTAGGGCAGGATCTTGTAAGCGATGGTGACAAAAGGACCAGCAGAAAGCTGGGGCCGAGACCACAAGACAGAGAGCCAGGAAGCAGAGGGGACACTACCCTGTCCTGCCCCACTAAACGCCTCACAACTGTATCCCTTCTATGGCTCTCTAACTGGGGGGGGAGCGGGGTGGGGGAGTCCTGGCCTGGTAGCAATCTGTACTGGGGGTTGGTCTCCATATTAACACAACTCCTCTGAGAAGGGAGAGAGGGAGAGAGTAAATGGCTTTACTCTGCGAATGAGACTTGGTCAGCCAGACTGCGCTGCCCTTGGCTGTGGGAACAAAGATTTTTGTCCAGACAAGCAGCCCCGGACTTACTGGTTGGGCTCCTCCGCTCTGGCCTCGGCACGCTCCTGCCGGGCAATCTTCTTCCTTTCTTCCTTTTCAGCCAGTTTTTTCACGGGGTCTTGTAAACTCTTGATCAGGAACCATAGGTAATAAAGACGGAAAAAGAACAGAAGGAAAGATCATCCATAAGAAAAGCCAACTGCCAGTGGTCCCAGCAACCAAACCTGGACTTATCGAGACTTGGGGAGGTTACCTGGGATCAAGCAGAGGGCAGAAATGACATTTTATATGTTAGCCGACCCATCTGAGAAACACTAGCCTATAAAGGAAAGGAGTTCTGCCACTAGAATTATGTTTTTCCCCTTTGTGATAAATTATTCAAAAGGAGGCCTTTGGCTATTGCTAACTTTATTTCCCATCTTTAACATGCTGCTAAGACAAACATTCTGCTCTGCAGCAGCCAGCACACTGATGGCATAGAAGTCTTTTCTCCCCTAAAGATGAGATGACTTCATTTCACTTATAATTTTGTTTGCTATGCTGCAATCTAAAAATAGCTTTAAAAAAAAAACAACAACAAGAGAAAACAAAACCTTAAAAGAAAACACAACAACACAGAACAGACATAGTGGCTGAACATAATCTGACAAATTAACCTCCACGAGTGGACAGAGCAGTTGCATTTGAATATTTGTAGATGAAAAAAATGGGGGAGAGTCTTTTTATGATGCATAATTTCTTGGCACAACTGTCCTCAAGGTTTATTAAATATTTAAGGAAAGACTTTTTCAAAAAGCAACTGCCTTAAAAACGGTCCATCAGTGACAAAGCCTGAAAAGGCAGAACATTTCTCTAACAACTGAATAATGGAGTTACACAAAAAAGATCTCTATTTCTGGCCCTAATTAAAATACAAACCTAGAAACACAAAAGGAACTTCTCAAGATACTTATCCTGCGTATATTCTCAGGACTATGCACCCCGTGGGCCTTCCCGTTGCTTGTCCTGCTTTCCCTCTCCCCAGCTTTCCCCTCTGCAGTGTGACAACATGTAGGGAAGGAGACAACTGATGACCACTGACAGGGCTGGATAAGGGTGGCCTGGAGGTCAAGTCTGGACAGAGCAGAGCTTGTGACTGACTGGAGTCTGCCGTGAATACCAGGTGGGCACTGGTGTCACCCTCCTCACTGCCATCTCTGGTTCACTCCCTGCACAGAATCATCTTCCTAAAACTCCCAGGCCATTCTGTTGCCCTCTTTTCTCAAGAACAGATGGTAGTTTCTTATTCTTTCCCACTGCTAGTCTAAACCTCTCTGTCCACTTTTAAAGATCTTCTTACATTGATCCTGTCTCACTCTCCCAAGTCACTTCCCACTAGCCCCCAAAGGCGGGCTTTCCATTCAATTAGGCGTGTCTCCTATGTCCTAGTCAGTCCTTTCCTATCTTTGTTCATTCTGCCTCTGAACCAAAGAGCTCTCTCTACTTATCTGTCCACCCTGAAAGTATGCCACCCAGATGAGTGATGTTTTCCATAAAACTTCATGCAATAAGCACAACAAATTCAAGAAAGTCCTTGCATATCCGAACTGCATTTACAGTTTTATTAATATTTGGTCATATCTATTCTGTATAATACTTTTAAAAGAAAAATTACTCATAATTTCATCCCCCCAAATAATGAGTTATTATTTTAATGTATTTCCTTTTTTTTCATGTTCAAACTACTTATATGCTTGGAATCACTATATATAACACACAGATTATAGAAAGAGATGTCCTCTTAACCAATATAATTTGTGTCAGTATTTCATATTAAAAAACATTCTTTATTATAGCGGAGAATACACAAAGATTTTATATATCTTAAACATTTAATATTGAATTAAAATTGATAAAAGTACATTTATTCATCATTATCCTAATATAGAATCAAGATTTTCCCATTGAATATATATCCCTGATTGAAAATCTGAAGCATTTTCATGTACAAAACACATGGATTGCCATCATTTCCAATGACTCCCTATTTCTAGGCATTCAGATTAGTACACTCAGTCAACAAATAGTCTTACAGTACCTAGGTGGTGTTTTGGATGTCTCATTGTTAAATGAGAGAGACAAAATTATCAGTTAGTGATGGGCCTAGGCAGATAATTAAAAAAAGGGGATAGAAAGTGATTGGATCATTACTTCAGTTCACAGGAATGTCCTCTCTTGGAAGTGACATTTCAACTGAGAGCTAAATGACACGTAAAAGCCAGCCAAGTGCAGCTCAGGGAGAAGAGGGGGCCCCCAGTGCAGATGCTGAAAGGTAGGAATAGCTTGGCTTGTCTGAGGAACAAAGAGAATTCCACTGGGCTGGCGTATAGTGTGTGAGAGTACAAGACTTATGAGACCGGGATAAAGAGGTCAGCAGGGGTCACATAGGGAGAACATGCCTTTACCCCATTCATCAATATTTAACATTTTGCCTCATTAGTTTCATCATATTCTTGGGCTCTTTCTGTCTCTCTAATGCATGCCAACTAAATGGGACCCGTGATCCTTGGCTAGAGGGGGAAATGCTATAAAGAACAGCACTGGCACAATGTGGCAAGTGGAATATGGACTGTTGTCTAGATGCTTTGTTTTCATTAACATCTGATAAAATGAGTCAGTCACGTATATGTGTGTGCGTGTGTGTGTGTGTGTGTGTGTGTGTGTGTGTGTGTTTTGGAAATGTGCAACCTTAAGGAGGAGTTCAAAAGATGTCAAGGACTTACTCTTCAATAGATCTGCCAATCACATCATTTTATTCACACACACAAACACACACACACTCACCCCTGAATGCAGTTCACTCCCATAAAGAGTGGTCCAACCCTGGTCAAAGTGAAGCCAGGAGTTTTCCAGTCAAGGCTCCAATGGCTCCAAGACTCGCTTTTCATTTCTGTGACACTTGCCCAGGCCTCCGGGTTCCCTCAATTATCTTCTCATTGCATTTCCTTTTTATCAGTCAGAACTAGGCAGGGCCAGGACACGGCTGCTTCCCGCCAGGCTGTGTCCAGCTGCCACGGAGCTCCCCTAAGCCCCTGAGATGCCCTTGACAGCTCCACGGTCATCACCCCCTCTGTCTCAGGCCTGACCTCCCCTCAGAACCACACTTGAACAGCTCTCAGACAATCCCTTTGTAATGTAAACCACTCCTTCCTTCTTTTCAGCCCCTTCCCCTGTTGAGCCATTAGCAGGGACTCAATTGTCGGCTCCCTGTCACCACAATCACAGTTAAATCACTATTGTGCTTCACCGACAGAATAGCCGCCATTCCAATTGCTACTTTAATTTATTATTAATAATTCCTGTGACAAATGCTCCTCTCATCCTACTATCACCATTGTCCTTTTAATAATCTGGCTGTTGCCACTTAAAAGACATGCTAAATATATACTTGTTGATTGATAAATTAATGCACAGAAGGTTAAACTGCAAAACTTAGAGCTTTAGACAGGAAATGCAAAGGCTCAGGAGAGTAATATAGAAAAGTTTATAAAGCAAAAAATAATACTGAGGGGGAAAAAAGAATTTTGAACTAAGGGGATTGCATGTGTATGCACACACACATATCAGCTTTACTGAGATATCATTCACATACCTTAGAATTCACCCTTTTAAAGCATAGTTAAATTATTTTTAACAAAGTCACGGAGTTGTGCAATCATCACCACAATCCACTTTAGAACATTTTCAAGGGGCATCTCTTAAAGCAAGAAAGAGTTTTTAGATCGAAATAAGCTAAATACTCCTCTACATAGCAGGGGGGGGAAACCCCGCAACAACACATATGGAACTTGTTTCTGACAGATACATTTAAGAGATAAAAGAGGCTTAGAGAAACTCTGAAACATCACTGAGGACAAATCATGTCCCCTTTCCTCTCTCAAAATCAGGCCCTGGTTGTGACTGTCAGGTACAGGATACCCTACAACAGTGGTCGGCAAACTGTGGCTCGCAAGCCACATGCGGCTCTTTGGCCCCTTGAGTGTGGCTCTTCCACAAAATACTAGTGTGGGTGTGCACGTACAGTGCGATTGAAACTTTGTGGCCCATGCGCAGAAGTTAGTTTTCCACTCTCAAAAGAAATTTCAATCGTTGTACTGTTGATATTTGGCTCTGTTGACTAATGAGTTTGCTTACCACTGCTCTACACCCTGGACCTATCCCCACGGTTTTAGTAAAAGGCCTAACTGGGGGCTGGGGTGGGGTGAATTCTCTAGATTAAAGTCCACAACTCAGCTGAAAACACTTAACCCTGCAGCATCCGTGAAAGTCAGAGGTGACAGCATTTTCTCTGGGACATGCACACCTGCTAGGGCAAAATGAACCTCAGACGCCTGGCTGACAGTACAGATGAAGCAGCCATCAGATGGAACTATTTTGTATCACCGGCTGATGGAAGCCACATTCAAATCCACGCCCAAAGATGAAATGTCAAAGCATTCTGAATCTAACCCCCAAACCCACTAGGTCCTCCGTTATAATTGTTGGTGAAAATCACTACTATTAGCAGCCAAACAGCATCATCTGAAACGGAAAAGTTCTCTGAGGGGGAAAGAATGTTTTGGGACTAAGCAACCTTTCTTTGTGAAGGCTGCACTGACATGCTAATAGTTTCCATCAATGCTTAAATGGTTTCAGGAAGCACACACATGATATATAAGATCAGCGTGACAGAGGGAACGCACAGCCCGGGCTTGCAGAAGTGTCTTAGAAAGGAAACAGCTCCATATAATAACGGGAGTTACTACTGGTACTTTCTAGATTAGGAAACTAAAAAGCCAGAGCCACAGTCATCTGAATGAAAGCAAAAACGACCCAGCAAACACATTTCACAAACAGGCCAGCAGCCAGCCCTCATCTCTGACCCAAATGTAATGTTTGCCTTTAACAATTGGATAACATATTCTCTAATCTTTAATGACGACGTTTAATTTTCTTAGGCTCCTTCCCATTAATTAAACTGGTATGCACATGAAGGTGCCAAATATTGTCCATAAAAGGAAATGAAAGTGCTCAAAATAGTGAGGCATGGTGAAAAGATGTTGGACACAGTTGTGTGTATGTGTTTGTGTTTATATAATTGGTAGCACATGAGGAATCAAAAGCAGAGGACATGATGTGCACGAGCCGTGCAATTCCTGGACATGAAGCCCATGCCCTCCCCACCCATGCAGTTATAAAGTTATATATTTAGGAAGACACTATATGCGGAGCACTATGAATCTAGGACCAGAAGGTACTCTCGAACAAAATATTGAGGATTAAACTGAGGGAAAAAGAAACACAACTGTAATCTATATAATCTTATTCTTTAACATAAGAAGGAAAAGTGGCACTGGGAAGGCATCCTAGTGTCCTGAAAAGAGATGGACTTTGGCAGGGGGTTATGTAGTACTGTGACATGGAAAATGGTCTCCCCTCTTGGGGCCTCTGTTTACCCATCAGAACAATGGGACTAATATCAAGCCTGCTTTTCCTGGGACATTGTGAGGATGAACTGAGATAATGCTTTCACAGAGTACCAAGCTCATGGGAAGCACTTAAACAGTGCTTTCTTTTCAATGACTTAAAATCTAAAAGCAATTGGAGGTCATAAAGGTTCATCTTGTATCAGGTACTGCACTGCATGATTTACGCATCTCACAAAGCCCAGAAAAACAGTTTTCCTGGTCTCCCAATATGAAAACGAAGACTCAGAGGGGTGAAGTAACAGGCTTTCGCCTACAAGCAAACACTTCAAAATGTTATTTTTAATTGGAAGGTTGCAGCTGTATCTTTTAAAAAATTTTGTTTATTGATTAGAGAGGGGGGAAGGGAGAGAAACATCAATTTGTTATTCTGCTTATGTATGCATTCATTGGTTGTTTCTGACAGGGATTGATCACATAACCTTGATGGAGCGTGAGGATGCTCTAACCAACTGAGCTACCTGGCCAGGGTCTTGCATCTGTACCTTTTAAAGATGGCACTTCTGCTTTCTCCTGCTCTTCTGCCACATGGGCAGAAGTGCCACCTGGAAGAAATGCCACATGGCAGAGAGCATACCTGTGGCATTTCTTCCGGGACATCCTGGACGTGTGGCCTTGGGCAAATTACTAGACATTTCTGAGCTTCGATTTCCACTTGGAAACATGCAAAAATGACGAGGATGCCCATCTTCCCAAGGTTATTTCCAGGGCTAACTATAACATATGCACCTCACTTTCTACATGCCAACGCAGAACCTAACAGTATAATTAACTAGAATCCCCAACCTTTGTACATTAGAGCCACGCATAGCATGACAAACTCTCTTAGACATTCCCACACCTCACCCATAGCAGAGTGCTTGGCATAAAGGAACCACCCACACACACAATGGGAATGTCAAAGACTTCCCCCTTGACAAAGACTTAGGGAATGAGAAGAGGAGGGGGTGGAGAAGAACTCCAACTGTGAGGAGAACCCAAGGGACCAGCTGCCCAGAAGGACAAACATCAGTCATCATAAGGACTGGATGAACAGTGACCATCTGGATGAAGGCTAACTCTGGCTTGCCCACCGCAGAGGTCAGCGGTGGACGTGGTCAACCCCTCTAACCACTTCTCTCCCAGTGACCTGGATGCATCCCAGTTTGCTGTTTGCAATGAGCTGGCGCAGAGGAGCTTAGGTAAGAAAAAAAAAAAAAATCGCTCTGCTAAATGCTGTGTAAAGTAATGACACTGAGCGAAAACTTGAAAGTCTGAAAGGATCTCCTGGATGCCGGCCATGAGTAATTGCCATGTTGGGACTGGCAACGAAAACAGCATTGCAGAGATATTTACCCAATTTTCATAAAAACGATTATGGCTTTATTTTCAAAGCAAGTAACTACAGAGCCATGTGGCTTGTCGGTAAATGTTCAAGTGATTAACTGAGAAATGTGGAGGTGGGTGGAAGAAGGCTGTTAGGCATACGAATCTGAGAAAAACAAAATTTAGAAGAGGAGGATTTCTGAATTGTGAAAGCTAAAAGCATTCTGGTCTCTGGAATGATGTTCCACATGACAGTGCTATG
Organism: Pipistrellus kuhlii; assembly: GCF_014108245.1. Lineage (NCBI taxonomy): Eukaryota > Metazoa > Chordata > Mammalia > Chiroptera > Vespertilionidae > Pipistrellus > Pipistrellus kuhlii. The sequence goes on along the minus strand of NW_023425405.1, from coordinate 34,634,609 downwards.
TCTTAAACCCTGGGAGACGGAAGGGAACAGTGGCACATCTGTTTCAGTGGTTATTTTTGAACATGTTCAGAGTTAGGTCTGCACATTCAGGTTTCCTCAGAGTTCAAAATCTGGCACACACCAAGAGCCCGTTGCAAAGCCCAACTGCATTTTTAGAATGAGCCCTGTTGCAGGGGTGGGAGCGCTCTTTCCTTTCTTGTTTATGGACCTGCCCTCTCCCTTCCCCTCTCCTATCCCTGTGGGTATTAGATGAGCCCAGACTGGCCTGCAGGGCTGAAGGAAAGGTTTGGGAAGGAGCTCTGGAGCATCCTGGGGGTCAGGAGGGAGTGGGTTGGGTTACCTGGGCGAGATCTGAGACATCTCCTATCCCACTGCCATTCACAGCTTTGCCTGTGAAACTCACTGCGGTGCCAATCAACCAGGGTGAAGATGATCAGAAAGTAAATTAAGCTTTGCCAGGGCTACAGAACCTGGCAACCTCAACAAGCACGTCTACATCGATACAATACTGACAATGGCTACCTTCTGGACCTATTACAGCAAGCATGTCAAACTCAAAGGCTAACACAGGCCAAAAAAATGAGGCATGTGGCCCTCAGGGCCACGAGTTTGACATGCTTGCAATTACAGCATTCCTGATAATCCATCCCTATTACCCCCACTAGGCCTGCTGGTGCCACCACTATGGCTGACACCGTTACTGCAAACACCACCACCACACAACTGGAAACTGACACGCTGGATTTAAAGCCAGGCCTGCCGGCTCTCTGTGTCCAGAATGAAAAACCTGGCTTTCCCTCCAAATCACTGGAATGGGCACATCACAGGCAGCCACCCTGCTACCAGACATTTTCATTAAATGCAGCCACTCTGGTCTCCATGCAAATACAAGTGCAGAGGACATGCCTTCTCTTCTGTCAGCTCTGAATAAGTGCTGGACCCTTCAAAGGGTCCCGTGCTCACTCCTCCTGCAGACATTGAACTCAACCACATGCCGGCATGCTACATAAGGACCACAAGGCCACTGTCACAAACAGGATTTTAGAATTTCCGGAGAAAAGCCACTGCTTCTGATGTCTTGTGCTCCCTCCCCTCCCCCACACACACACACTCGCCCCCCTCTCCCATGTCTGTTCTGGATTCATGGGGACATTTGCAAGCAAATGTCATCCTGGAAGGATGAGATAAACATGAGCACATCTGAGGGTTGGTAACTGAAGATGGTACTGCTTTCCTACAGACAGCATCTCATTTAGATTTTTAAATAATGCTTTAAACTCTAAGTCTAAATCACTTTCTCTAAAAAAGGGACAGTGCTTTCAAGATGGGCTAGGAACATTCCGCCCCTGTCCCTATGACTTGGTAATTTCTGCCATGTGAGAGACATTTCCAGATGACTCAGAATCGGTATAAAATTAGCACATTAATGATAACGCATGCAAAATGCATATGCTTTGTAGCATTTTAATGAGTCAATAAATATTTATTGTTTTAAAATGTGAAATTACAGCACTGCTTCTTTTATTGGAAATCACTTACACATAGTCTCTCTACTTTAAAAATTTTAAATGAGCTGTTAAAATGATTAGATCACAAAATTTTATAATATTGAATTTCAATGCTAAATTTGCCATGAAGTTAACATTCTACAAAAATCATAAATTAAAATGAAAAGACTATGTCACGAAAAGTAGAGTCAACAGAATTGCACCAGGCCCAAGTAAAAGCAGTTCCCTCTCTTTCTCTCTCTCTCCCTCCCTTTTCCCTCTCTCTCTCTCTCTCTCTCTCTCTCTCTCTCTCTCTCTCTCTCTCTCACACACACACACACACACACACACACACACACACACACACCATTACCAAAAATATAAAATGTCAAGACAGTGACATGGATATTTTTCAATTCACGTGTATAATAAAGTGATTTTGAAAAAGAACTATACCTATTTTGTAGAGAAAAGCTCATTAGTAATAAAACAAACTTCAGGGGCATGAGTTACATCCTTGCAATTCTGCAGCAAAAGACTCTTGCCTCCAAACAGGATGCACTGAGTGTTTAACACATTAATTATCATCCTTCATCAAGCATAAAACTAACAGTCAGGAAATACAGCTGCGGTGGCACAATTATCAACACACTCAGAATACACCCCGCAGCAAAGAAAACAAATGGGTCGCTTTTCATTAACCAAGCCTGGCAATCCTCTCCAAAGACAATGTTTTCTGTCTAGCCAGAGACCCAAAAGGCAGTTAAGCGACTGTTTACTTAGGTAAATCCAGAGAACAAATAAATCGTGAAAATATCTATTTAAATGCCAAAGTATCCATTATGGAAATACAGTGCCCTTCAGAAGAAAATTACATACATTAAAAGATGACTTGATCAAATCAAAATCTAACCATAAGGCATGTGTGTAAAAAATATGTTTGGGCAACAGAGTTAGTAAGTTAGGTAATATCCTCAGGCTTGGTGGCGACATAGAAGGTACTGATGGTTTTCATTTTTATGTTTCATGGCATACAATAGGAAAAGCACGGACCTCTGTCTATGCAATGATGGGCTGTGGAATAACAGGATTCTATTACACAGGTTTGAATCCATATAAAAATAATTAGCCATTAGCTTGAGAGTCTAAATGAATAGCATTCAAGAGAGGTAATAAAAGCATAGTTTATTTGTTGATTTCTGGACACTTAACATATTTGGTATTACCATAATCATATTATACCTTAACAGATGTATTACTGCTACTGAGTTTGTATTACAAGTAAACCATAAACTGGTACTTAACCCATAATTTAAGGAAGGCTCCGGGGATGTGAAAGGCAATGGAGAGTCATCTGCCCAAAATATTTGCAATTATGTCCTGAACCATTGCCATCAAACTTTCACTAAGTTCCCTGCCCAGAAGTCCTCTAACGTAATCAGCTTGATCCTCTCAGCAGAATCAGATATCATGGCAAAAATTCAGGAGCCACATTTCCCTCTTCACAGGAGGCCAGGGAAACACAGAGGGTTCTTCCATTCTTGTGGCACAAATTCAGTTTCATATCGTTCTTTGTGTGCAATCGACTCACACCTGAGCTCCTTTTAAGTCATATTTGGGGTAGGCATCACTTTATCTCCTACCTGGCTGATTTGTGTTACGTACAATTGTCTTTCAAAAGACAAACTCTGAAGTTGTAGATAGCATAAAATAAAATCTGATGCACATTCATGCCCTCTCTGCTTTATCAAAGAATAAGCCATAGGATTCTGCTCAGGCCTGTGTAAAAACTGTAAATAGGGTGAGTTGTACTAGTTTTAATCAATCTAAAGATATCAATTAAATCCATCTGATCTAGTGTGTCATTTAAGGCTGCTGGCTCCTTTTTGATTTTCTGTCTGAAGATCTAGCCGTTGATGTCAATGTGATGTTAAAGTCCCCTACTATGACTGCATTACTGTTGACCTCTCCCTTTACGTCCATTAGGATTTGCTTTATATATTTAGTGCTCCTATGTTGGGTGCATAAATGTTTACAAGGATTATATCATCTTGTTGGATTGCTCTCTTTAATCATTATGTAGAGTCCTCCTTTGTCTCTTATATAGTCTTTGTTTTAAAGTCTGTTTTTGTCAGCTAAAGGAATTGCTACCCAACTTTTTATAGTCATTTCCACTTACATAAAAGATCTTTTTCTACCCTTTTACTTTTAGTCTAGTCTTTTGTGCTGAGGTGGGTCTCTTGTAGACATCATATGTAAGGTTCTTAGTTTCTTATCCATTCAACCACCCCATGTCTTTTGATTGGGCCATTTAAGCTATTTACATGTAAAGTGTTATTGATAGATACAGATTTATTGTCACTTTAATTCTTTATAACTACGTTCCTTTCTTTTTCTCATTTAAATCAATAGGCCTTGGTCAGGATAACTGCTTTAGTCCTTACCCACAGGGCAACACTGCCATGTGCTGAGGAAGGCTGTGGGTTCACTGTGTGAAAATGAAAGGAAACTCTCCTCAAGTGCTCATAGTCCAGCTGACAGAAGTGAAGGCACATTCTGAATCCATCCATGCAGCTGTGAGCGAGCAAGTGACCCACTGACAGAGGGATTGTGAGGAGCCAATCCAATGGCCAGGGGTCCTGGCTGGTGTGAGGTCAGGTACATCACAAGGTGAGTAGACTCTCTTGGGTTCCCCTTGGGACTTTCCTTTAAAGGGCCAAGGACTTAAAGGTTTCTGTCTTAGTATTTCTGTAGATGCAATGACATTACAAACATCTTAAATCAAAGATGTGTTTAATGGAGAAAAATAGCTTTTTAATGTTTGTTAATAAGAAAGATGATGAGACACAAATTGCCTGAAATATCAGAAGAAGGTAATGTCAAGGTGAACTTGAACTAGTTCTTTCCTGGTATTTTCTTTTTAATGATAAGACCTGGCCACCTGGTGTTTGCTCACCATTCTTCAAATCCTTGTGGAACTCAAACAGTTTTCTTATCTTGCCATGTACTTACCCTCAGCAACCATTAGAAAGCAAAACGATGCCACATTCAGCTGCAAAACTGGGAATCAGACATGTGCATGTATCCCTTTTGAGCTGAGAAATCACTGCATTTGATGTTGCTTTTTCAATTAGAGAATATTACTACAGTCTTTATGATAAAATCCACTTCTACACTGGATGGTACTCACAGAATAAAATGTTATTTGCCAGAAGTAAGGGAGAAAAAAATACTTTCTCAAGTGAGCATTTCTTAATTTAATAATTAAAAAGTAACAGAGTGTACCAGACTTGTACATTCTTCCCTTTAGCCATGTCAAACTAGCATTTGAAAGGAGCAGGACCCAGCCTCAGGCTGGAGTTCACCACAATTCATCTTCTAGTAACATGTACCATTCAAGGTTCAACCTGTGTATTTAGATAGTTCTAGCTTTGAATTCTGATGCAGTAAAAAGACTCCACTGGGGACCCTGGCTGGGTGTCTCAATTGGTAGAAGCATAATCCCATATGCCAAAAGGTTATAGGTTCAATTCTTGATCAGGGTACATACCTAGTTTGAGGTTTGATCCACAGTTGGGGCATATATGGGAGGTAACAGACCCATGTTTCTCTCTCACATCAATGTCTGTCTGTCTGTCTGTCTGTCTCTCTCTCTCTCTTTCTCTCTCTCTCTCTCCCCCCCCCCCCCCATGGGGGTATAGTTCTCACTTTGCTTCTCTGCTCTTGGGGTCTGTTAGAATAAAGAGGCTTGACTTTTTGTAAGATTTTCTGATGGCCTCTCTAGCTTTCATACCTTCAATGTAGTAAATTCATATGGCTGGTAACCTCTGAAGCTCTCATGGATGGCTGCCATAGTGTGAGAAGTTTTCTCCCAAAAATGAAGCAGAGTGGTCTGTAAAAGAAGATAGTAAAACTATTAAAGTTTTGAATGCCGAGTTCTAGTCATGGGCCCCAGAGAAATGTGCCACCTGTGGCTGTCAAGGTCCTCCAAAATATGATTCCCTGCAGTCTCCTTTCCCATTGTGGTCGTACTGAACCCCTATATTTCAGCCAAACTCAGTGCCTGCCTGTTCCCCCAAATATGCTGACGCTGGTAGCTTATGTGCTCTACCATCCTGGACATTCTCCTCTCCATCCACTTTGTACTCATTCCAGATCCACCTTCCAAAACCCAGGACTAATCGTTAACTATACTTTTCTGGATCCCTCAACTGATTGATTTTCTCCCTCTTCAAACACCGGTCAAATTTTATAGAACTTATTTTACTTAGCACACCCTGGGCTGTCCTTGAGGTGTAGAAAATATATTCAATAGTTAGATTTTATTTTCTCACTTTCTTCCTAAACCTTTGGGGTCAGAGAATCTGGTCTTATTATTTCTTATATTCCCAGTAACACTACAGCAGTGGTCGGCAAACTCATTAGTCAACAGAGCCAAATATCAACAGTACAACGACTGAAATTTCTTTTGAGCACCAAATATTTTCAACTTAAAAACTTCTTGTAATGCCACTTCTTCAAAATAGACCCATGTAGGCCATGGTATTTTGTGGAAGAGCCACGCTCAAGGGACCAAAGAGCAGCATATGGCTTGAGAGCCACAGTTTGCCAACCACTGCACTATAAGGTGGCCTCCCACGCTCAGTTGGTGCTCATGGTACTGTTGATGGATACACAGCACTAACCCGAGGTCATTCAACCAAGGGCATTGAATGATGACAGCCTGAGGAGTAAGCGACTGTGCCAGAAGTACAGGATCAGTGCTGAGTTCACAGGAGCCTTTCTGAAGGAGATGACACAGTCCAGTACATCAAACAGAGTGGGATTTGGAAGGTCACCAATGGAAGGGGGCAGGGCACTCAGGTGGGAATCACCACCTATGCCAATGCAGGGAAGTGGGGCATTATAGTGCATGTATAGGGAATAGCTAATATTTGGTTGGATTAAGCTATAGTCCACTAGAAGGGAGAGATGTAATAGGAAGTAAATTATGAGAAAGGCATTCATAACTTCATAATGCCCAAACCATACCTTTAGCTCAAACTCACTTTTTCTGTTTTCTAAACCTCATACCATTCTTGGTTCACTGTAACATACATCACTTTGTTACCTGGTATGTTGCTAGCATATGAGACAAGAGATTGCATCTGCTCGCTCCGAGAAGATCCACTTTTTGACACACGTCCATCTTCAATTTGTCAAAGCTTTTTTTGGCAAGGCGTACTTGTGCTTGTACCTGGGAGAGTAAAAGGAACCACTTTGAACCAGTCAAACTCTTAAGTAGCTAAAATTTTCCCATTAGAAAAGACCAATAATGGGCTTATCTCTTTCATATAAGAGAACACCTTTGAAAAATTCCAGGCGGCCAAGAAGAACCTACAACACCCATTCTTTGCCTCCAAAGGACCAAAAAGACAGTACTGGATATTATGATTACAGAGCAAAATCACCATCCTAATTATATATTTCATTCCATTATTAAAAATTCTCCCCTTTCAAGCCACTTGCAAACTGACCACAGTGGGGAAAAGTCCAGAAACACACAGGGTAGCCTGGAGAGAACCTTTGCCCCATTGGATTTCTATAGATCTTTGAAGCTGGCCTCCTTGAATGTTAACATCTTACGCAACAGGCTACATTTGTTTTTTAAAGAAATTAATATTGATACAATCCTATTAACAACAGACATTACTTTTTTTTTTTTTTTTTTTTTTTTTTTTTTTTTTACAAACTCATATCCATATTTTATTCCAAAATCCAATTTAAGGTACTGCAAAAGAGAATTGTGATACAGACTGGAAAACAACCTCCACTAATAAATTTATTTAAAAAATTAATATCACCCAAGGATATGTTTTATTATATTTAATTTAGAGAGAGAGGAAGGGAGAGAAAAAGAGAGGGAAGGAGAAAAAGAGAGAAACATTGATGTAAGAAAGACATAATGATCGGCAGCCTCCAGTATGCCCCTGACCTGGGATGGAACCTGCAACATGTTGGTGTGCTCCATGATACTTCAACCAACTGAGCCAGGGCTCAGATCTTTTTAGTTGAGTATGTGCACAAGCAATCCTTCATCCATCCCTGAGCCATCTAGTAATCCAGGGACAGAGTGAAGGTCAGGAAAAGGTTCAGGAATATCTATATGTTATCTATAATAATAAAAGCATAATATGCAAATTGACCAAATGGCTGAACAGCAGAATGACCATCTGGATGACCTTCAGGATGACCTTACAGATGAAGCCGGGGCTGTGAGGACCAAGTCCCTTGTAAGAATTTTGTGCATTAGGCCTCTAGTTCTATTTGTTATTTGATAATAAAATTGACTATTTTAAAATGTAATGCAGCTACATAAAGAATGATGACATCAAAATATATCTTTCCTCCAATCTGAGGCATCAACGCATAATATTTTAACCAGGGAAAGTCAGCCAGATACTAATTTATCTCAGCTAATTCACACAGAGGCAGTTACCAGGTAGGAAACTGTGAGTTGGGAGTAATAACAGCTCTTTCTCACAGGATAGATAGATGCTGGGGGCAAGGATAATGTCTACCTCGAACACCATTATATGATTAGCATCTGGCCACCTGGTACAAAGTAGGTGCTGAATACATATTTGGTGACTGAATAAAGACATTTTCCAGGCCATTTCAAAAGGTAAATTAAGCCCTAACTGGTTTGGCTCAGTGGATAGAGTGTCTGCAGACTGTAGGATCCAAGGTTCAATTCCGGTCAAGGGCATGTACCTTGGTTGTGGGCACATCCCCAGTATGGGTTGTGCAAGAGGCAGCTGATCGATGTTTCTAACTCTCTATCCTCTCTGTAAAAAATTAATAAAAATGTTAAAAAAAAAAAAGGTAAGTTAATATTTTTGTGGGATGCGAATCATGCCTTTTCCTTTACATGAACAGAATTGGTTACTCAGAGATATGCTTCTATCCTAGGAGAAAATATTTTACTTGCTTCTGACACAAAGCTCAGGACTTAAGATGCTTTGAAATGTGCCCCAATTGAATGGTGTTTGAATTTCTGTAAAGTAATTTTAGAAACCTAGAAGAAGATTCAACACTTGACCCAGTGAATTCTGAAAGGCCATATGCTTTGTGTGTCAACAATGATTATTAAAATACTTAACAGACTGCTGAGTTCCCAAATGGCGAGCCCTTTCCCTGCCAAACAAAGAGGATGTTACACTGTGGGGCATTTTGATTATGGTCAAGTTCATTTACAATTTTGTGCTCCATGCCTGCTTTCTGAAACACGTTTCCTGCCTGCAGCCTGAGGACAGAACACCAAGGACATAGGCAGGCACAGGCCACCTTCACGACTCTTAATTTCATATGCCTCCAGATGCACTTAAGTGAAAACTGTTTTGATTATTATTCCTTTCAATCTCAGATAAATTACATTCGATTACATAAACATCTTGTGGAGCTCCTCTGTGTTTCAAGGTCCTTTAAAATGTCTTCAGTCAAATAAATGTCCCCTTTGTTTATTTCTTAATTTTATTTCTGTTGCTCCACCTTCCTCCCCAGATTCTCAAAGTTCCAGGAAATGATCTCGCATATTAGACCCTCTTTACGACCCTGCTTTTTTCCCCCAGGCTGCAGAAATGCAATTTACCAGATAAAGGAGCAATGTCTCCAACTGCCAAAATGACAGGGCACTTCTCTGTACTTACTCCTTCTAACCTGAAATTCTACCTCTTAGCCGCAACTTGAACTACATGTGGTGAAGCCAAAGCTATTCATCCTCTTAGTTCAATCTGGCTTCCCCAGCCAGTGAAAAGGGTCTTCTTCATATTACTCTACAACCAAACAATTTGAGAGCAGTTTTGTATTTTTCTTAAGTGTTTTCCCCCTTTATTAATGAAATAAAGAAAAACTGCAATCCTATGTTTATTACATTTTCTTCCAGGAAAAGGCTCTGTCTTCCTCCCTCAAACTATTCATTCAAATATTTATTTTCTCCAAGCAGGTAGCAGTGAGTAAAATGAAGGTGGTCTCTGTCCTCACAGAACTAAAAGTCCAACGGGCATTTTCACACCAGCGAGGGCATAACAACAAACTGACTGATGTGCTCAGAAGGAAAGCCATATAATCCCACGCGAGAATGATTTACCAAGGAATCTAACTCAGGAGACGCTCTCCAAAGAAGCAGTGCATAAGCTCTCTTCTGAAGGACTGAGCATGATTAACTGAGCAGGGAGAGAGAGTGCTCCAACAGAGAGAGAAGCATGTGCAAAGGCCCTAGGATAGGGGGGCAAGACGGCAGGTCACAGGAGGCCAGTGCAGTTGGGTTGCTGAGAAAAAGCAGAAGGGTAGTATGAGATGAGGCAAGAGAGGTGGGTGGGGGCACATCCTGGAGAAAGGTTCTTGTAGACATGCGCAGGATTTTAGGTTTTATCTTAGAAGCAGTGGAAAAACATTGGAAGCCTTTAAACCTGGAAGGCATAGGATCTTATTTTCTGTTGGAAATGATCACTCAACTATGGCGTGGGAATATAATCTCAACCCCTTTATACAAACATGCCATGCAGCCTTTATTCAGATGCTCATTCTTAGATAATGAAAGCCATCCAAGTTTCCTTCCTACTCTGCTCTTCAGAACTCAGCTCTGTAACATGCTTTCTGGTCACGAGTGCAAAAGTCACCTGGGACAAGGGAGCACAGGGTGATTTTTCTAGGAATGTACAAAATATTGCAGTGGATGAATATCTTTTTAAAAAATATATATATATTTTATTGTTTTTTTACAGAGAGGAAGGGAGAGGGATAGTTAGAAACATTGATGGGAGAGAGACATCAATCAGCTGCCTCTTGCACACCTTCTACTGGGGATGTGCCCACAACCAAGGTACATGCCCTTGACTGGAATTGAACCCGGGACCTTTCAGTCCGTAGGCCGATGCTCTATTCACTGAGCCAAACCAGTTAGGGCATGGATGAATACATTAATCAAATAATTATCTCAGCAATGATTCAGGAGAAATTGGGTCCACACCGCAGACCACTCTCTTTTGAGTTCCCAGAGAAGAGAGTTTCCACTCTGCTTTATTTCACTTAATCATGTGTCCCAAGTTAGACGAGGAGAATAAAAGAGTAACCATTTAATGTGAGCAATGTTTCACCAATGTTCCATTTTTATAGAAGAGAACACTCAGGCACAAAATGCTCTGCCTAAAACCAGATAGCAGTGACATAGAAAGGTCAGAATCTGGCCAGGTTGGATGTTGTCTCCTCTTGTCTAAAATATACAGTCCCCACCAAAACCTTCCTGTGGCCCATTGCCTGCTCTCCCATATCCCTCTGCAGGCATCATACCCTCTGGGCACACTGAGCTGCCATTCTCCACCCAAACCATAGCAAACCCACCTCCACATTTTTGCGCATTTCCTCTGCCTGGAAAGACCTCCCCTTGTTGTTTACATGGTAACTCTTACTCACCTTTAAGTTTCCACTCAAAGGTTTACTCTTCTGAGAACCTTTTTCTGTAATGCTCCTCAGCTGAGTGAGCATCTCTTCCTCTCTGTAGTCAATGCACTTGGCCATCACCCTCATGACACAAACTATCCTAAGCGCTACTTGCTCCTATGTCTGCCCAGCTGCCCTCGACTATGTGCTGCGTGAGGGTGAACGCTAAATATTCAATTTCATAAGGGTAAGTGATGCAAAACACTGAAAAATAAGGAGAGGGTACCAGAAGAATGAACACTGAGGCCGTAACTCTGCTCTTGGACAGAGCACAGCATGTTGTGTACCCAACGGCTGTCACACTTTCCCATACACTGTCCCTCTTCCCCACCGATACCACCACCATTTTACCGAGTGGGTGTAACACGTACACGCACACACCCTCATCTGATTCTCACAACACTCCCACACCACACCATACTTTGGTTTCTGTTTCGCAGAGAAGGAAACCGGGTTTCAGAACCATTGAGTAACTTGCCCAAGCTAATTTGACTGGCAGGGGAGGAGCAGGATGTGAAAGTCCACCCTCATTTCACTGAATCATTTTTGCTTTCCCAATTGTAGCAAATGTCAATCTGGTAAGATGGACTGTGGAATACCCCACATGGGGGAGTGTCAGCGGTTTGCCTACTACTCATTTTGCTTGCCACCTTTTCATTACATAAAAATATTCTAATATGTTAAAATTGAGATTCTGGCTTCTTGTTTTAAAATACAATACAGGACTCACTATGCAATAATGCATCCATTCATGTAAAAATCTGAGTTCAGGGTATTCTGTTTTTAAGCCCTTGGCAAGTTGAAATAAATACTGCTAAAATTATTCATAGCCATGTACTTTATAACATGCAGATACAGTTCAGATTAATTTAGCTAGCTACCGCACTTCCTCAGCATTCTTAATGTTTGCTCAGCTGGTAAATTATTTTTTTCTGTTAACATAAGGCAATTCTGTCATCAGAATACTTGACTGACTGGGTTCACTTCCTCTTAGGCCATTAGTGGAAATATTAACTAGGGTCACAAGACTGAGCCCGGACACCAGCTTTATCAATTTCTCTCTAATCTGAGAAGCACACATTTCAGGAGAGTGTCCAAGATTACAGTACTATCATTTTATCCCATTGGTATTTCTTATATTTTACTGTGGTTTTAAAAATATGTCATTCCTTTTGTTATTACTCTTTTTTGATTATTTATTCATTCCTATGTGACACATGCAAGGCTGGTGAATTGGCCGCTTAATCTATGCCTGCTTATGCTTTACATTACAGTATATTTTTATTATGCTTATCAATGGCCCTTCAATGTAAGTAATCTAATTCACAAGCACAAACCAACTCATACGTTAACAGGTGAACTGATTTGCTGAAAATGATCCTGTTTGAGAAGTTGTGTTAATGGGGGAAAAGATCAGGCCTTTTCCTTGACGGATCCATGTTGCTGCCCTCGAGTTGTATAGCGTGGTGGAGCTGGGAGTTAAGAGAGTTTCTGAAAAGATTGATGCAAGAACAACACCTTCACTGGTTGCCCAGAACATCCACATAAATCCACTCTGTAACCTGTGCACACACCCTTCAGGATCTGACCCTGGCCCACTTCTCTAGTTTCATTGTTGGCTTCTTTCTCTCTCACTCTTCTCTCCAGCAAATTGCCCAACTCACTCTTTTCTCTCAGTGCAATCTCCCAACTCACCAAGGAGTTTTATCCTTTTCCTTTCCACATGTTGTTCCCACTGACATCCTTATTATTCTCCTTTGTTGGCTCTTCAAAATGCAGCTTGTGCCTGCTCTTCTAGGAAGCACATTTCAGTCCTGGTTGGGTACCTCAGTTGGTTAGAGCATCCTCCTGATACAACAAGGTTGTGGGTTCAATCCCCAGTCAGGGCACATTCAAGAAATAACCAATGAATGCATAAATAAGTGGAACAATAAAATTGATGATTCATTTTCTTTCTCCTCTTAAATAAATAAAGCATGTTTCAATCCCCGAATATGACTTCCAGAGGTTCCTCCTTTGTCATGTTCCTACAACTCTTTATCATATGTCTTTATTAGATAATAATTGACTTTAATTGGCTTCTGCATTCTCCAGGGAGCTTGTGGTAGGAACCATATCTTGATTTTGTTACCCAAATTTTTAGGTAATAAATCTCCTCTTGTCTAAAATATAAACCCACATCCAAACTGATAGTAGGAGCTAAAAAATGCTAGCCAAATAAACAGCTTTTCACTGGTACACAGTAATATACAGCATCACAAGCTTTGCGTCTGTAGCCTCCACTTTTATGGTCTAGTGACTGACATCCCGTTGCTTGGTGTGGTCTCTTCTTTTTAGAAGACACTGCCACTGTAATTGTATGCCAAGAAGGAAGCCTGGCCAGCTCCTTCAATTTCTCATTAGTCTGAGTCTTTAAAACACTGTCTATGTTGAGAGTCCGTATATTTCTATAGCATCTCTCTGCTCTTTCCTGCTAAAAATCACTTCATTCCAATATACTCTAATAGGCTGTCCTGGAAAATGTGTGTTATGTGTTCTCTGCACACACCCAAGCCATTGAAGTTTGGTGCCGGTGAGGATTCCCTTTGTCACGAGAGGCCTAAGAACATTTCAGATTTTCAGGATGATGAGCAAGTGTTCTTGTGGCTGAGGCTGCTCGCTGTCCATAAACATTCATTGGCCTTTCTATATTTTCCAGACTCCCCTGAAAATAGGTGTGGCCACTGGACCAAGTTCTCTCCAGTGGAATGTGAGCACAAGTAACATGCAGCCTTTCCAGGCTTGGCCCATAAAGCCTTTCTACACAGGCATCGGCCTGCCCTGTTTCCTTTGGGGACGACTGGGATGTCCACAGCTAGGAATGCTGGGAGGCAGATTTAAGGATTGCGAAGCTGTTGTCAGCACGGGTCTCTGAATGACATCTTGGAGGAGAGCTCTTCCACCAACCTGAACATCTGCCCAGGACTATTTTGTCAGCAGAAAGAAAACAAAGCAAAACTCCTATTAGTTTAAGCCATGGAACGATGGAATTTTGAGTGTCTCTTTGTACCACAGCCTAACCTAGACCATTCTACCTAATATAGGGATGGCTTAAAGAAGAGGCTAGTTAAATGATAAGATACTAGATATATTGTAGCATTGGGTTCAAGTCTAATGATGCCACAGACAATTAATTGCCAGCTATCCAAAGACCTACTTCCATTACTACTTTGATCATCAACAAGAATGCCATCAATAATATCTGATGCTTACTAACATGATCAAAAATTCATTTAAATGCTACTGAATTTTTAAAGAAATGTTGTACAAAAGCAAGGCGGGTTGGGATGAAAACAGTGAAACTACTGGAAAATTCTTTGGTGTTTCATCATTAGAATTCCTAGCTGACTCTGGGGAACTTCTAGTGCTCTCAGCCCAAGTTCCCCAAACTAGCTTCCAAATGTGAATAATACTTTTCTTGAAAAAGGAGAAAGTCATTCAAAAAAAATATTTTTACATAGAAGAAATTTCTTGATACAGAGGGCTGGAAATATATGCTTGAAATGGTGAAGAAAGTAGAAAGCTGGATATGTACATAAACAGAAAAAGCACCTCTCATAACAATGGTCCTTTTCCTTTAAAGTGCTTCTAAATAATTGTGTCAGAATCATTTGGGGTTGTGTTTTCTTTCATATATGCTCTATGCCTCTCATCCTCCCTTTCCTTAAACTACTTAGTTTCAGTTATTTTTAAAGGCTTAATGAGGTAATAACTTAAAATAAAGTACATTAAAATTCGCTCCATAAGCATTAAAATATGTATACATACATACAATAACCACCCAAATCAACGTGTACAACATTTTCAGTATTCCATCAGACGCCTTTGTGTTCCACTCCAGGTCACACCTTCTCAAAAACAGAACCAGTACTCAATATTCCGACCTCAATCACCATAGATTACAGTTGGCTGATTATGAATCTCATGTAAAGGAAATCATATTCTACATATGCTATGATGACTGCTTTCTTTCAGCATCATGCTCTTGAGTTTCAGCTATATTATGGCAATGTAGCAATAGGTAATTCTTTTTCATTGGTATATGGCATCCTATTGAATGAACAATAACACAATTAATTTGTCCATACAATTGTTGATGGGTATTTGGTTTGGTTTCACTTTGTGTTGTGGCTGTTCTGAATAACACTGCTATGAACATTCTTGCACATGAGTTTTACTCATTATCCTTGGGTATAGGCCCAGAAGTACATTATTTTTAGTAGATAATGCCAGTTTTCTAAAGTAGTTCCATCAGTTTATGCTCCCACCAGCAATGTAATTTCAATTGCTCCACATTCTCACTAGCATTTGTGATTGTCAGTCCGTTTAATTTTAGCCATTTGGTTAAATGTAATTTTTAGTCCTTAGTTAAAAAATTTAACCCCAATAAATCCAATGAAAAATTAAAAAAAAATAAAAGTAAGGCATTACCAGCATTCCCATTACCTGAAAAGGTAAAAAGAACACAACCCAAATGCAAACTAAATATACAATATAAATATAGTATCTAGAACTATGTAGAAGATGATCCGAATGTTAAATTAACTAATGCTATCATTGGGACTTATGTGAAGGTCCTGTATTTAGCCGAATGCAGGTCAATTTGTCTCTGTAGGGTTGGGGGTGAGGGTCACATGAGATAGAAACATTTAACAATGATGAATGAGGCATGGTCCCCACTCTCAGAGAATTTTCCAATTGCCAGGAAGATGAGATATGGGCAAAAATAACAGAAAATAACACAGTCCTTGAAAAATACCCTGAGAATGATCCGAAACAGGATAGGATTCACAGACATTTATTTTTTCTGTGTATTATCACTAACACAGAAAGTTACTTCTTAGATTCCATTAAGATGTTTATCTCACCGATGGAATAAAAACAGGGAGTTAATGTGCTAGCATCATCTACGTCAATGGGCTTTCAAGGTCCACAGCAAGACCCTGGATCACTGTGCCTGCTGAATCGGTAACTGTGTGGCCAACCATGCTGGACAGGAGTGCTCAGAAACGTCCTGCGGTGCTTGCTTTCCTGTGGATAACACTCAGCTCATCCTGTTCCTATAGAAGAATGTGGGGCTCTCAACTATGGACATGCATCAAGGCCATTTCCAGACTCCGGGAGGAGGGCAGGAAGGGCGGGCGCACTGCCCTTGGCCGCGGTTGTACTTGTTCTCTATTAAGTGAAACGTGCTCAACAGCGGAGGGGTTCCGCTCTTTACTCTGCAATAATGGCTGAATTCATATCATGGCTTGTTTTGTTAAGAGGGGAAATAGAGCAGAAAAAAAGGAAATTTGCTTTAATCATGCTCCTGAGGGAATAGTATCACAATATGAAAATCACAAGACAGCTTTCTCTCTTCTGAGGCTGCTTACAAATAATCCCTTTAGAATACATCTAGGTTTGGAGAGAAATTCATACCTTGAAATAAAACCCAACAACCTACTGTGGATTAAATACCTATTGTATGTTAAATATATACCCAAGAGTATCCCCTTGGAGAGGGGAGAAAGTGATCAACTACCTTTAACATTATTTTGAACTAAACATTTTTAAGATATGAAAAGGGAAAAGATAAAATAAATTTTTTTTTGGTTAAAAAAATAGGAAAAGTCAGCTCAAATTCAAACTTAAGCAATACTATGAGATAGTGGTAACTGATATTTGGAATAAAACTCAATTTTTACCCTGATCTTTTAAGAATAATAACTGAATAGATGGATGTGCCTAATGTATAACATGCAGAGCAGACTTATGAAACTCTAAATCCAATGATCCATCATTTATCCATTTATTCACTGATCAATGATGATGCATATGCAGTGGTTCTCAAAATGTGCTTCCCGGACCAACAACATCAGCATCACCTGGGAGCTTCTTAGAAATGTAATTCCTGGCCCCACCCCAGATCTGAATCAGAAAGTAGGATAGGGCTCAACAATATGTCTTAACAAGCCCTCCAAGTGATGATATCACTAAGTTTGAGATCAGCCTCCTGGAGTGAAAAGGTTAAGGACATGCTCTTTGAGTCAGAGAAATGTGGGTTCAAATATTTGCACTTAGATTTATTGTCTCCGTGACCTGGAACGAGTGCTTTAATTTGAGTCTTAATTTCCAAGTTAGTAAACAGATACACTGTACCTTTCAGGGCTATTATTAGGACTAAAGGAGGAAATATATACAGATGAGGTCTGTAGTGTATGGATACAACATGCACCCAATGCTGGGTGCACAGGAAGTACTCCGTAATGGACAGCTGTGATTCCCAGGCATGGAAGACCCTGTGTTAGGTGATGCTGTAGGAAACACTGTGTTAATCAGACATGGCTTCTTTCTTCAAGGACCTAAATCTGGAAGATGAGCTACACTAACAGGCAAATGATCATGATAGGTGGCAAAGAGTGGTGTATAAATTGTCCTGGGAGGCTGAAAGAGTGGAGGAAGCAACAAATAAATTGTGTTTTTTTAAAATATATATATTTTATTGATTTTTTATAGAGAGGAAGAGAGAGAGGGAGAGAGAGTTAGAAACACTGATGAGAGAGAACATCAGATCAGCTGCCTCTTGCACGCCCCCCACTGGGGATGTGCCAGCAACCAAGGTACATGCCTTTGACTAGAATCGAACCTGGGACCTTTCAGTCCGCAGGCCAATGCTCTATCCACTGAGCCAAACCGGTTTCAGCTAAATTGTTGTGTTTTTTTAAACAGGAAGCTTCTGGAGAACCACAGATTAAGGAAGGCACATTCCTGATGAAAGGAACAATAGGGAGGAGGGCGGGAATCATGGGATACAGAGTTTGGCTAATGGGATAACAGAAGGGTGAGCATATACTTTATTGTCTAAACAGGGGCACTTTGCAAGTGAAAGAGCAGTATTAATGGTTAAGTCAGAGCCCAGGCCTACATGGCTCAGTGGTTGAGCACGGACCTATGGACCAGGCAGTCACAATTTGATTCTGGTCAGGGCACACAGCTAGGGAGTGGGTTTGACCCCTAATAGGGGGAGTGCAGGAGGCAGCCAATCAATGATTCTCATCATTGATGTTTCTCTCTCTCTCTCCCTCTTCCTCTCCCTTCCTTTCTGAAATAAAAATATATATATATATTTTAAGTCAGTACAACAGCTCTAGAGGAGACCATGCATGGTCACCCTGGAGAACAGGTTGTGGGTAATGAGTACTGGGAAGACGGATGAAGAGTGCGCTGGATTTGTGCACTGAAGGGTCTCCAAGGACAGGGGGAGGGCTCTGTGTTCTAAGTCACCAGGCGCTGCTAAAGATCCTGAACAGGGATGTGATCTCAGTGTGTAGGTACTTGGGACGATGACTATGACAGCACCGGGTAGGCTGCTACAAGGATGGAGAGGAGGGGATGGATGAGAGAGATATTTCCCGAAACCAATTAAATGTCAGACAAAAACAGGGAGAAGCTGAACCCAAAGCTAACATTTCAAGCCTACATCAACAAACAAAAGGAGGGCAAAAGAGAAATTGGCTCAGGCTCTAAGTATCATGAATGCACTTCCAGACACAGGGGTTCAGTTTGATGGGCCCTGTTATATACAACACGTGACTGGGTCCCAATGAGCCACTGGTATGGGGAAACGTGACAACTAGTTAGAATGGAGTACTTACTTCAGTAAGGAGCTCTCCAGATAGAGAAGACAAGCCATTCAATATCTTGATATAACGCATAGGCTATTTTATTTGTATCTATATTATTTAATGAGCACCTACAACTGGGCGACAGTGAATGTTTGTGCCACGCTGAATATGGACGAGACTCTGTTTTAAGTACTTTACTGATATTACAGATTGAATCCTCATAAGAATCTTAAGAAGCTAATGCAATTAAAATTGTGATGCTCATTTTTCTGATGAAATCACTGAGGCTCAAAGAAGTTAAGAGACTTGCCCAAGATTGTCCTGCTATAAAGCATGGAGCTCCCAGCAGGTCCTGGGGGAGTCTCGCTTCAGAGACTGAATTCACCGTGTTGTCATGTGGGTTTTGATACTCAAGACATTTAACAGAACTTGATAGAGTCAGGGTTGGAAAATAAAAGTTTTATTAACCTAAAACGGTCATGAGTGTTTTGTTATGTACATGAAATACACAGAGAGAGAGAGAGAGAGAGAGAGAGAGAGAGAGAGAGAGAGAGAGAGGGAGAGAGAGAGAGGCGGGGGGGGGGGCAGAGAGAGAGATTTAGAGGCATTATTTCCAGTTATATTACTCAAAACTGCTTTCAGAGATGCAAAATAAACAGAATACTCAATTCTTATACTGCTTTTGAGGAATAGGTATTCACATCCAAGAATATAGAAAACAGTCACAACTCCCTAACACATAATGACACATCTATTTGGTTTCTAAGTCTCATCATTTTCCTCTGGAAATCTCTCCCTTGCTCCCTCCTTTCCCTGCCGGAGCAGCCTGCACAGAGCTGCCAATGCGATCTTCCCCCAAAACCACTCAACCGTGGTTACTTCCTTGCCCAGGAGCCTTCATAATGGCATACTTATTAATGTCAGACACCAAGCCACAGAATTAAGGCTCAAACCTGAGCCACTGTATTATCTTCCAAATGGAGAGGACCTTTTAGAATCATCTTTATAGTTATTCTTTTCAATAGTGAGTATGGGGTAAGGATGGGAGCCTGGCAGGGAATTTTGGTAGATGTTCAGGGATTATAAATGCAGGAGTGTGGGGGTGACTGGGCCTTTAGAACCATTTCGGGGGTGAAAGTATATTTTTAATGTGGGAATTACCAGAGTTGCTGGCAATCCAAGAGGTGCCAGTGCAAGGAAGGCCCGAATAGAGGGAGGGAAGGAGGGAGGAAGGGAGAGAGAGGAGAGGGGAGGGGAGGGGAGGGGAGGGGAGGGGAGGGGAGGGGAGGGGAGCGGAGGGGAGGAGAGAGAGATATCTAGGCTGTGGCTTCCCAGGGCATGGAAGAAGGCAGCACTCAAGGGAATCAGACTATGGTTTTGGCAGGAACATCCCCTGCATTCCATCTCTCAGTGATGCAAGGAGGAGGGCAAGACTCCCTCAGAGAGGCCACGGGACTGGGTGGAACTCTTGGACAGCAGATGCAGAGGCCATGCTTCCCAGGGAACCAGCCTTGAGAACTAGGGAGAGGAGAGAATTCAAACAGAAACCGAGATGGGAAGTCTTTCTTCCTCTGCCTTAGATGCTACCCTCCTGAGCTTTGCAACATCCAGAGCTCATCGTAGTGATGGTACTTTGCATTACAAGCATTTGCCTAGATATCTGTCTCTGCACTAAACACTTAGCTGCCCCTGAGGCCCACTCCCCATCCCCCCAGTCCCCCAGAGCAGCATTTGACTATATCCACAACCCTTAGCCTAGAGTCTGGCACAAAGCAGGTGCCCTGAGTAAAATGCCTGTGAATGAATGAATGAATGAATGAATGAAACGAGGGTAGAGCTTTGATCAACTGGACTCATTATACTAGGAGGAGGCTTACAATTCACTTAGTTCAGTCCTATTGTTTCACAGATACTATGAGGCCCAGGGAGGTGACAGGGCTTGCTAAGGCCCATGGTAGGGGGGTGGGGGCGGGATTAGTGCTAGAGTAGGGCTGGGGACCCAGAATGTAGGGGCCATCCTTTCTCCTCTTCTCCCTGCTAGGAGCATGGAGTCAGCCCCACGGTCATTCTAAAGCTTGTTGGCCGGTGTTGGGAAGGCAGAATATATTTTCCCATGGAGACAGGTTTTTTCTTCTTTTTCTTCCCCCCCCTTTTTTTTTTTTTAAATGGTGGTTCGGTTCCCAGGCCCGGCCACAAAAGCCTATTTACCCCATAGCTGAGCTCAACTATAAACCCAGCGGTAGCTCTGAGGCCTCATGAACCCCTAGCTCTGAGCCCGCAGTCTGGGGGGCAGGTGGGCAGCTGGCTCCGCGGGAGGGAGGGCAGAACTCCCAGGAGCAGACCAGGAGCGCGGGGTGGGGGCTGGGCAGGGGGGCTGGGCAGGGGGCCCTGGAGGCAGCTGCAGGAGGCTAGGCAGCCTCTGAATGCCTTGGTGGTTCTTAAGTGGATTGTTTGTAAGTTGGGAACTGTCTGTACTTAGAAAGGCGGGTTTCAAGAGGTAGTCGGGATCCTATTTCACTTGAAGGCCCACGGTAATGAGGGTTCTTTATTCATAATGAAGTAGCCACTAATTGGAGGGCCAGGCTCAGGAGGCCAGTTGGAATTTTCTGCTCCCGGGCCAGAACTGAGTAATATTATGCAGTAGCTTGGCAACACCTGACTTCTGCATAAAATTCATATAAAAATCCACCGCGAAGGGCCTGTCTGACATTCACTGTGTTTATTAGTAATAATGATAATAACAGGGTGGCTCAGACACAGCATTAAGCTTGGAAAGTAAATGAATTCTCCATTTCCTCAAGCCCCTCTCCCCGCCTCCCAGCCAGATTAGGAGATGAGGAGCATTTGGGAAACCCTTACTCTGGGAGTGGGCCCCAGGGGGAGACAGGGCTCCAGCTTCTAAGGGCTCATCCAAGAGATGATCTCTTGGCTTCCTCTGCCTCCTCACAGGCAGAGACATTCCAGCAGCTCACAAACGTCGTCAGAGCAATTGCACGGAAAAAAAGAACGTGAACGGAACTGAAGTTTCAGACAGCGAGTCAATTGTAGTAAGGTACTGCAGTTAGGCTCTCTGGACTTAAGGACAAGTGGCCCACTGCACTGGAACGTTCTGGTGCCCCCTGGAGGATTCTGAACCCTAACAGAACCGGGATTTCGCCCTTTTCTGCAGATGTCTGAGGAAATCCTGCAAAGGCCACAGGGGTTTCTTCTCCCAGGCTCAGATCAGCTCAGCCCCACTCGATCGCAGGCACGCAGTGGGACAGGGCATGCACGAGCTGCCACTTTGCGGAGGTTTCACCCACCTTAAGGTTATCATTAGAGGGTAGGCTTTTGGATCCAGGACAGAATCTATTTTGGGCTTGTGAGGTTTATGCATCCAGCGGTGCAAAGTTCACAGTGACACGGGCAACCCCTCAGTCCTTCTGGGCTCAGTGTTTAGGGAAGGAGGAAGTTGGCTTCTGTGAAACTTGCTTTGTCTTGCACAGATGCTCTGGGAAGTTAAACATTGAGCTTCTAAACTGTGACTGCGCCGGGCGTTCCTCGGGGACGTGGCTCCAGTGTGACGCTGACGAAACGGACATCTGAGTTGTTTATTCCAGAGGCAGAGCATCAGCAGAGGCGAGGAGCCATGGTCTGACTCCAGTAAGCTCCCATAATACACTCCAATAATCTAATGGGATCAGGGCTGTTCATCTGCTCCACCCCACCCCCCAGTTTGTACCAGACTGACTGAAATCACTAACTTGGAGCCTAATGCAACCCACACCATCCAGCCTTAGGTCACTGCGTCTGAAAGACACAGACCAGGTTTCACTCAACTTGCCAAGACCCATGCACTGTTGTAACTATTGCCGCAATAGTTACAATGGAAGTAGGGTGCACTACGTGTCAAATAACGTGAGGTTTTTTACTAACTGTCACCCGGTTTCAGTACTACTCTCTGTCATATACGGAATAGCTTAATTTCTTAATTTGAAGATTCTAAAGGAAAGTTCTAAAATTCAAACCGTGAAGTCACCAAACATAATTTCAGACTTTCAGAAAGTCTGCAGGAGTCCTTCATGTCCTTCATATTCTTGGACACCCATATTCCCAAACTGTCAACATTTCCTACCTTTGTCTTTTTTCTAAATACACACGAACACACATTATTTTTTATGGACTGCAGGAAATTAGTGCATGGCCCCTGCCACTGTTGTGGCTGCCTCTGCCTCAGGCCCCCCCCCCCACCCCACCCCCACCCCCCGCCACCGTTTCATCCGGAAGGTTGTCTGGAAGGACAACTGGTCTAATTAGCATATTACACTTTTATTATTACAGAAGATTGAAGAGAAAGTTGCAGCTATTATGTTTACTCCTACATACTTCAATGTATATTTCCTAAAAAAATGTGGAATTCTCTTGCATAAACACTGTACTTATCGAAATTAGAAGTTAACATTGAAATATCTAGAAAATCTTATTGAGATTTTACCAATTTCCCAATAATATCTTTTATAGCAAAGGAAATCTAAAACCATGCATTATATTTAATTGTCCTAATTTTTCCCTCTCCTCTAATCTGGGTCAGTCCCTGGGTCTGTCTTTACAGAATGTCCTACATTTTTGGATTGTCCTATGTGCCCTCATGATTAGATAAAGGTTAAACACCTCGGTCAGCACATCTCAAAAGTGATTCTGGCTTTTCTCTGCCTAACATATGAAGACACACATGCTGCTGATGAATCCCATTAATGGCAATGTTAATTCATTTTTTGGTTAGGGTGGTATTTGTCAGGTTTCTTCACTTACAGTAATTATTTTACTGTTTGCAAATAAAAAGTGCTTGCAATGCAAATTTCCTAGTCTAAAACTTGATTAGTTTTAGCATTCATGGATGATCTTTGTTTGTATCAATTATGTCTATGGTGGCTTGCAAAGCTGGTTTTCTAATTCCATTGCTCCTTCTATAATTAGTAAGCTTTCTATTAAGTGTTCCCTTTTCCTTATTTGTTTACTTGTTTGTTTATATTAATGTAGCTCATGGATACTTACTTTATTCAGTAGTGAAAAATTTACTATCATTATTTATTTAAATCAGTAACTTATTTTAATGATTACGTTACCCGAGATTTGGCCAATGGGAGGCACTTCAAGCTGTATCATTCAACATGTCCCTAACCATTCTGTAAGCACTTCCTTACTTTTTGGCATAATAAGGGGTGTTGCAATTCTTTCCCTGCTTTGATCTTGAATTCAGCCATTTTTTCCATGGATTCCTCACTCCTTTTATTGGAGAATAGGTGCATAGAAACCAAGATTGTGGCTGCAGGTATTCTCATTGCTACCAAGGTGAAATTGCTATAAAGTTGTCTCAGAAGACAGATCTGGGAAATATTTACACATACACATAAATAAATGTGTATGCATATGCACAAATGCACTCAATACACACAATACATATATTCATATTACATTCATCATATCTGTATAACCTTACGTGTATGTGTGTGTATGAGTGTGTGTTAGAGCTCATGACTTCATTCCTATATTTCCAATTTTTATCCAGTATAGCAGGGCTCATTTTTAAAATTTTTATTTTATTTTACCATGATTGTTGCTTCCTTCTCCCAAAGTGCTAAAGCTGACAATTGTTATTTACAATTTACTTGCTCAATCCTAGAAGCTACAAAAAATGGTTTCAGAATTGCTAATCTATGCTTCCACAAAAAGGGAGGTCTATTAAGTTCAATTTTTTTTTTTAATGCCAGAGAGCATTAAATCATAATACTGAGCTCAAAAGCTACTTGGGTTCACTCCCCCCACCCCACTTCTTTCTTCAGTGTGGTTACATTATTAACTTGAAATATAATCTGTTTCATTTGTTTGTTTGTATTCAATTTGAGAGCCCCTAAACATCCCATGAATCTTATTAATTTACGTTTCTATTTTATTTAACTCCTTTTTTTTTTTTGCTATGTAAAATCTTAATATAATTCAAGGCAGGTCTGTATAAACTGGTATACTGAAAAAAGTGTTATCCCTTCCTTATTTCACCTTCCTTTCACCATACTGCCACCCATATCCTGTAGGCAACTAATCCTAGCATGCCCTAGTCTTAAAGTCAATATTTCTACTAAGGTTAGAGCAAAGCAAAATTACCTACTCTTGTGCTACCATTCAACATGATAGTAGAGAAATTAGCCAAAGCAAGTAGACAAGAGAAACCAATTAGAGACATATGAATTGGAAAAAGAAAAAACATTTCTATTTGTAGATGATATAATCATGAACCTAGAAAGACCTAAAAGTTGATGGTAAAACCAAATCAAATAAAAGTTTCAGTAAAGTAGCAGGCTATAAAAGAATATACAAAGATAGAGAAGACTCCATTTATAATAATAATAAAAAGGTCAAATACCTAAGAATAAATTTAGCATGAAGTATATAAAATCCTTATAAGGAGAATTGTAAAATATCCCTGAAAAATAGAAGTAGACTTGGCCATATTTCCTGTTTGGGTTTGGAAAGTCATGCTCACATAATAAAAATGTTAGTTATCCTCCAAGTTAATTTATAATTCAAAACAACCCAATAGAAATGCCAAAGTGATAGTAAATTACATGTGGGAAAGATAAACATGTAAAAATAGCCAGGAAAACACTAAAAAAGAAAGATTGCAAGGGGAAAACCAGCCTAGTAGACATGTTTACTAGAGTTTCTTTTAAAACAGTGTGGTAATGACACATGAATGAGCTCAGATCAGTGGTATAAAATATAAAATAGGAAAATAGAAAAATAAACCCAAGTACATATGGGTCCTTAGCATTATGATACATACAGTATCTCAAACCACTAGTCAAAAAGTCAACTTAGTAAATAATACTGGGCATTTGGCAAAGATAAAATTAGACCCTAGCTCACATCATGCACAAAAATAAATTCTAAGTAAACTGGGGAATCTAATTGTAAAAAATAAATTACTAAAAGGAATTATGGGTGAATTTCTCCTTGAGTATACATAAATAATTTCTAATTATATCTCAAAACCCAGATGCAATAAAAGGAGTGATTGATAAATTTGATTAAATAAAAACTTGCGTAGTAAACTAGCATAAACAAAATCCAATGATAACTGACAAACTGAGAGAAAATAATTGCAACGTATATTGCAGATAAAGGGATAATATTCTAACATATGAAAAACATTTTTAAGTTGAGTTAGATAAAAAAAATCTCATGGAAAAAGACATGCAGAGATAATTTACAAAAAGGTATGAGAGGCCTTTAACATATTAAAAATTATTGAACCTCAGTCATGACAAAAGAAATGCAAGTTTTACATTGCTGTGAATCTCTTTTGAGCTATTGACCCATGTGTGTGAACAGGCAGATACAGTGCAATCCAATGGTAACAATAATAAATGCAAATTAAACAAATATAAGAAGCATCACATCAAGAGCCTGAAGATACATTAGGTGAGATAAACTGCCACCATTTTTGTGGCATGAATACATCTCAAAGATTATACAGTTAGACAGGGAAGGGATTTCTGCAAACATTAATTAAATCTATTAATTCAGTGCTAATGAATTCCAATATCATAACAATGCACTTCAAATTTGTGCAATGTTGTGGACTAAGTTTTTTTTACCTTCTCAAAGTAGCAAATTGCCTATAGTCTATTTAAGGGACTGCTGGGGAACACACTGTTCTCTGGGAATGAAACGCAAGGCCAGCCTGTGTGTGGTTCATCAGAAAAGGCTCACACTGTGAGCACAAGAGGTAGGCAGGATTCGAACAATGACAAAAAAGAAACTACAGAATTTAAGGACAGAAGCAGAGGATTTACATGAAACTCGGAAAGCTTGAGTTTCAGGCCTTCTTCTAAGGCCTTGTACCTAATGTGGTACTTTTTTTTTTTTTTCCTGTAGAGTTCCAAATATTGCACAAACTGTGCTTATAAAATCTGGATCTACCCTAAAAAGAAGGTCCGAATCTAATGAACCAAATAAACTGATGATCAGAAATAGACCCAGAGACATAGAAGCATGAACAGACTGTTGAAGCTCAGAGGAAAGGCAGGGGAGGGTGAAACCAGGGAAGAGAAAAACCAATGAACTTGTATGCATATATGCATATCCCATGGACACAGACAATGGGGTGGTGAGGGACTGAGAGTGGAGGCAGGAGTGGGCTGGAAGAGGTTAATGAGGGAAAAAGGAGGACCTATGTAATACTTTCAACAATAAGGATTAAAAATAAATCACTAAGATGAACTATTTGATTTTATAGATGAAGAAACTTGATGAGGTCAAAATGTGGATGTCAATCATTAATTAAAAGTCAGCTTTCCCTGCAGAAAGGGCTGCATTGTGCTACTTGGTTACACTGCAGTAATTGACCTGGCCAGGCCCCACCCACAGCCTCTGCTGAAGGAGCAACCTTAGCCTATTCCCTGGGGAGGAGTGGCTTTGTGGTTTACCCTGTGACCCTGTCCCTCACCCCCACCTCCATTCCCTCAACACAGCTGATTAGACCTGGGGTTGCCACCTGACCCAAGGGAGTCATTCCATCTGGGTCAGTGACCTGTGAGGTCATCTGGTATAAAAAGCTCTGCTCAAACACAAAAGACATTGATGAACTAGCCCAATCAAATTCTCTCTCCTGGAAATTTAAACTGGGGAATATGGAGAGAAACAGATAATTAGCCATGGGGAACTGAATGAGACCCAGGCCCAGAGAGCAGCCGTGCACTCAACCAGGAACCAGGGAGTGCTCTCCATGACTTAAGCCAGTTTGCAAACCTGAGTGACATTCATTCGTTCATTCATTCATTCATTATGTTAATCTTTACCCACAGATATTTTCTCCATTGATTTTTAGAGAGAATGGGAGGGAAGGAAGGAGGAAGGGAGGGATGAAAGGAAACTGATGTGAGAGAGATAATTGGTTGCCTCCTGAATGCACACTAATTGAGTCTGGGGGTCGAACCTGCAACCCAGGTAAATGCCCTTGACTGGGAATCGAACCCATGACCCTTTGTGATGCAGACTGGCACTTTAACCATTGAGCAACATAGGCCAGGGCCTGAGGGACACTTTAGTTCTAGTTTGTGAGGTCTAGTTGTGTTGTTCTTTCTGAAAGGCCTAGTATGGTGGCTCCAATAGCTGTTTTATTTCTAAGGTCCTCCTTCTAATTCTTGCCCCTTGCTAACTACCACTTTTGGAGCGATAATGTGGTCAAAAGAAGTGAGGTCTGAATTCATGTTTGAGGAGGACTTGCTCCTCTGTTCTGGGGAAGAGCACTTTCATAGGTCTTTGATTACACAGTGGCAAAGCCAAGAACGTATTCTGGAAAGGGGGCAGGATTTGCTGCAGAGCTTTGTAAATGCTAATCTTCCTCATGGGTAGATTGCTTTTCTCACACTGTTTCCCTTTAGACAAGTCAGACTTAAGTATCTCTGAAAGCCTCAGTGGGAGGCAAGTCAGGGCCAATGGCACTCCCAGGTGGGAAGGCGAAGCTGTCTCCAGGGCCATGGGGCCGTGCTGGGGACAGAGCAGAGAGGCATTCTCCAGAAGTGGACTCCGAAAGCACTTGGCTGATGAATTCATTGAGGAGTCACACATCTGCATTATAATTCTCTCCGGCTACAGGATGACAAGGGATGACATGCGGAAAGTGGCCTGGTGGGACGGAGGCTGACAGCTGACTGGGACACATGTGACAGCCAGAGTCGCATTAAGGAACACAGCACTCCTGTGGGATGCACAAGAATGCTGGGCAGAAATTCCTGGGGAAGTGCTGAACCTCTGGGAAAAATAGGGAAGGGGGCTTGGAGGATCATTATTTGACTGTTAAAGTGAAGGGTGGCCAATATATTCTAGTGAATGAGACATGTGGGGTTTGCTTATTTTCAAAGAACCTCACTGGTGTTAAGTAATTATAATCACCAGCTAGTATCCCCTAGAAAACAAAGGAATAATTTTCCATTGTGTGTGAATAAATGCATGTATATATAAAGAATAAGTATATGCATCAATTGTTTTTTTTTAAATATATCTTTATTAATTTCAGAGAGGAAGGGAGAGGGAAAGAGAGATAGAAACATCAATGAGGAGAGATAATCAATGAGGAGATCAGCTGCCTCCTGCACGACTGGGATCGAGCTTGCAACCCGGGCATGTGCCCTGACCGGGAATCAAACCATGACCTCTTGGTCCATAGGTTGACACTCAACAACTGAGCCACCATGGCAGGGCAGTTATTATTTTTTAAACAAGAAATGAATTCAAACTTTAGAAGTACAACAGTCTCCAAAGTTGGTTAATTCAATCAATGCCTTTATGAAAGTCCTGAAAGACTAAAATTCTTTCTAATTTCCTATGTTACCACTCAGAGCATGCTGCCTTGGCCACAAGCTGGCACCCTTCACGCTCCCAAGAAGGCTGTTCCAGGGGTCAGACCCAGGCATGATAACATCCAGGTCAGCACAGGAATGATCTTTTCCTGAAAATCCTTCTTAAAAAGCAAGAGCATGTTTCCCAGATGCTTGCTACTGAACTGACTTCCTCTCATCTCTCACAAGCCAGAATTGAGTTACCTATATATTCCAAAACCAATTAGTGACAAGGAAAATGAGATTCTCCAGACTGTCTTAGACCCCTGGTTCTCAAAGTTGTACGTAAATCAGAATCAGCTGAAGGGTCTTATTATAACACAGCTTGCTGGGCCCCACCTTCTGAATTTCTGATTCAGTAGGTCTGGGCTCAAGAATTTGCCTTTCTAGCAAGTCTCTGGGTAATGCTGATACAGCTGTTTGGGGACCACACTTGGAGAACAACTGTCTTAGGCTAACCACCTGGGATAGAATGAATGTTGGAGTTCACAAAAAATGTTTCCTATAAGTGGTAACTTCATAAGAAGATATATATATATATATATATATATATATATATATATATATATATATATATATTCTGAAGTGACATATTTCTATCAATTTTCTTTTGAAAATTACAGTTTCTGTGAGTTGTGCATGTGACAATACTGATGGTGGTAGAAGACAAAATATTGAAGTAGAATGCAAGCTCATGGCTTATGGCAGAAACTGTGGTTTGAGTAAATGTCACCCATTGTCAAACATCCACCCATCCTGCCCTGCACACTGTGCTAACCCACCCACAGCCCTCCCCTTGCATACTTCTATTTTCCTTTTTAAGGCTGAGGCAGTGCCAACTGCCTACCTGCTGAAGTGGTATTGACCTCAACTTATCTCTTGGCAAAGGAGACAATATGAGCAAAGGAATGAGTGTCAGAAACAGCTCATTGCTTGGAGGAAACTAAGCAGCTTGAAGTTTTTGCAGCATAAACGATGAGGCTGGAAGTGGTGTGAGGTAAGGCCCTAGATTTGGACAAGAGCAAAACCACAGAGGGCTTTGTGGGGATGTTGAGGCGCTTGAACTTGATCCTGTGGCCTCAGCATTCACTGAGCAGAGATGCAATGTGGTTGGATTTGGGTTTCATCTTGATCACACCAGGTGGTGTGCAGGCAGACCTGAAGCAGGGAGGCGTGGTAGGGCTGGTAGTCCAGGAAGGCAGGAGAGCTGAGATGGCAGGAACAGATCTGGGAAATATTTAGAATGAAAAAAAAAAAAATCTACAAATCTGGTGATCTTAGATATAGGTGGTACAAGAAAGTAAGGCACCAGATATTTCTTAGGTTTCTAGCCTCAGTGAGAATAAAGTGAGCTGGTGATGGGGTAGCAACACAAGGATAAAGGGCGATCAAATCAGTTTTAGATGCCCTGTATTCACACTTCTGGCCCACCTCTATATGGAAGTAGAGACGTTAAAGGGGCAGTTGGGCATGTTAGGATGGGTTTGAGGAAGAGCACTGGACTAGAGATTTTGGAGTCAACTAGTGAAATCAACAGCATAAATAGATCCTTCAGGAAGAGCATAAAGGTCAAGAAAGGGGCCCTGAGAAACACCAACATTAATATAGTAGAGAAATAACCAGGCAGCAATGAAAGACCAGGGTATATGATGTACCTTAAGGTAAATAGGGTTCACCCTAAGGCAAGGTCATAGATAGAGTTCGAAGCAGGAGGGAGTAGTCACATTGTAAAATACTGTAGAGAGGAGATTCCTTAAAATGAGGCCTGAAAAGAAGTACTAGAACTGGGACTTTGGGGAGTCACAGACATTTCAGGAGAGCAGCAGGGCTGAATTATAAGGAGGTGAGTACATGGAGACAAATGCTTTGAGCGTTTCCATGGGAAGGGCATGGGAAGAGAGCAGGGGATGCCTAGAAGGGTGTTCTCTGATGCTTGCAAATTTCTCACTGGAGTAGGAGGCATAGCAATGAGCTGGGAGTGCGGATGGAGGATGAAGTTGAGGAAGGTCAGAAAGGTTTGGGTAGCCAACCTGCTCTTTTTAGGTTTTCTGAGAGGGGTTGACACTGTTGGTTCCTGGGGCTCCTTCATTTTCCAGAGTATTTGCAATCACAAATCCAGGAAATGATACGTATTTTAAATGGGTGTGCACTAGACCTCAGAAGATAGCTTTGAACGAAGCCTAATGAAACTGATGGGTCATGGGGCAGAGTGCATCTTGCAAAAGTGACCACAGCAATATTTCCAGGTCCACAAGGCAGAGATGTCCTAACCACCTGCCTTAATGAATGGCGTGGGACTTCCAAGGCAAGAGACGATGCAGCTTCCAACCTGCTCTTCGTCTGGGGAGGCTGCCACGCTGTGCGGAAGCCCAACCTGCCCACGTATCGAATGGCTGATGCTGGCTGCTGGCTGGGTTCTAAGGGCAAGCATCCCGAGAAAAAGCGCCCTTCCAAAGCCGTATTATTGTCCTTTGCCTTGCAAGTCACAAGGGTCATCTCTGTGCCCTGTCTGAGTTCCCAACCCACAGGGTCTGTGAGCATGATAAATGGCTGCTTTATTCTGCTAAGTTCAGGAGTAATTTACTCAGCCATAGTAACTGAAACAGCGTCCAAACATCCACTCACGTGAACACGGGTATTAGGGAGATGCACTCCTCCTTCCACACACACACCTTCCTTAGCAATTCCGCAAAACAAGCCTGACTGATGCTAAATCCAGGGGCACTTTTTATTCTTCACTGTGTGTGACATAACAAGGGGACATTTGCATCCTTCCTTTGAAACATGTTCATTTTTTGGTTGCATCAACAAAACAAATAATCCTGCCTTTTCTTGATATCTTTGGCTTCTCCTCTACTGGACCCTTGAATGTTGAAATTCCAGTCTCCTTTTCCCTTTGTATTCCGAATCCTCTTCTAAGGGATCTCACCTTTTTTCATGTACCTCAGTCACAGCTACCAACAATTCCTAAATGTGAATGTCTCACCTGGTCTTTTTCTGAGAGCTCTAAACCAAAATATACAACATGTCTTACTTCCGTCGGTGGGATCGATCATACTTTTCACATGGTGGTGGTAGGAGTTGGAGTTTAATGGCCAGAGAGAGGAAGGAAGAAACATTGTCCATCTCCTCCTGGTCTAGGGCAGTCAGTCGGGGAAGTGGGCAAAGACACACGGGCCCAACGTTGTCCCAGAGAGAGAAGCACGAAGAAAGAAACAATAGGCAGGATGTGTTGGGTCCCATTACCTGCTTGGGGTCTGCAAGGTGGGAGGGGCGCAGTGTGCCTCTCAGCCCTGTGCCAGCTCCAAACAGGATCAGCTGCACCAAAGCAAAGGAAGGCCCAATGCTAACTCCCCAGTGTCTCCCTGGGCCCTTGGGGTGTAGAGAAGCAGCGATCCAGAGGAGCTCACAGGGCCTGTGGAAGGATAGGAAGGCGGCTAAGGGTGTTGGCTAGTGAGCTTGCCAGGAGTGGCTCTGGGCTGGGGGCCGTAGTCTGAGTTACCAATTGGGTGGCTCATGAAAGGAAGGTGGCTAAGGCTCCTAGAACACTGTTACCCCAGCCAAAGGCTTCAGGGCCATACACTGGGAGCCCAGACTGTCCATGATGCAGCCAAGATAAGCAAGGAGCAAGGGACCGAGAGTGGCTTCAAGGATGCTATCCCCCCTGGGACAATTCTATCCTGGGGAGGAAGAGTGGGGTGGCATTCTGAAAGAGAATCCCCAAAGAGACTGCTTGAACCAGGGCTATCAGGAAGCAGAATTTTGAAGCGACTCAACATTTACCCTGAATTGAGGGAGGCTGTTTAACCTCATTGAACTGACAAGTCTACACGTCCCCACCACCCACGCTCACAAAGAAACCACTTCGGGTCTAGAAAATAAGGTGTGTCTGTGTGTGTGTGTGTGTGTGTGTGTGTAGAGGTGACCAGAGTCGATTTACAACCCTTCCCATCTGGCCCTGCTGCACTCTGTGTGACATTGGGGAAAGTTACCCTCTCCCAGCTTCCAAATTCTCAACTGGGAAGAGGGGACCATAGCGTTGATCCTTTGGAGAATTTTAATGAGCCTATTCCTGACAAATGCTTAGAATAGTAGCTGGCGCATGATAAACTTCTAAGCAAATATTTGCTAATTTTTTAAAATTTCTCCTAATACAAGTCAAACTTCCAAGTTGCTTTTGTCCTATTCAAGATTGGCTGGGTATCTATCAAGAAATGACAACATACTATATCCCTGACATTATCTATTTACGATTTCACAGCCTCTCGTGTATCTTCCAAGCACAAAAATGCCATTTTAGGACAAATGACATTTGTGAATTACTATTTCCATACCATCCCTGACTTTTCCCCTCAACATTTTGGTACTTGCTACAGAAAGAAACTCACAAGGCAGGGCCTCGTTGCTTATGAATCATATTAGCTGTAACAAACCACAGAGTAACGTGATGGCTGTGTCGTAGGACCCAGGGGTGAAGGCTTCTCTCTGTCTTAGGTTGTTCTGGTCTTGAGAGGATGGACCAGCTTTGGGCAGTAGACAAACCACATGACTGGGGCAGGATGCAGCTGGGCAGATTTATTCATGATGCTGTAGGCATTTTTTTTTTAACATGCATATCAGGACACTCACGGTGCCAGACTGCTCTAGGAAAATTCCCTGTGTTGAACACGTATAAATTAATTCTCAAAATTATTTGCTGTGTGCCCACAAAGCAGCATGATCCCGAGTAATCAATTCAAGATATTAACTATCCGGAGGCTCCTTCAAGCTCTTTCAGTTTTCTGAGTCAATGGGGAGAACACCGAGGAAGGGGGAAGTGGAAATAGGAGAAAAGATTTAATTAGCAAGGTTAATATTGATTGTAGTTGAGCAAAGTAAGTATATCTGAGTGTCTGCGGTATACAAATCTCTAGGCTCTAGGGCTTAAGCAAACGTGTGGAAAGTATCAAGAAGCAGCGGAATGATTCCTTTGGTAGGATTCCTGGGAATCAAGTGATTTTAAGGAGCTTTTCTATCTAATTCAAATTTACTCTATTAAAAACACTTAAAAAATAAGAAATCTTCATTCAACAGACACTTGTCTTCTTCAATGTCTGTCTTGTCAAAATAACAAAATCACCTTTTCTGATGAATCAGTTGTCATTGTGAGCAATGGCTATATTATGGTGATGTGTGGAGAAAACCTGTGGAGAAAAAAAGGTGTGATCCACAGACCGCAGCAAGGGAGTCGGGTGGGAGTTCACTAAAAATCAGACTCCTGGTCCCCACCACAGATCTCATAAATCAACATTCTCCATGTCCAACTGGCTTCTCAGAAGATCCCATACTCAACTTAGGCCAGATAGTCACTCCCTTGGGGTTAGTTGGATGTGTGGGAAGATGTCCTTTATTATGGGAAATGGTGCCGGTGACCTGCTCACTGCCTGTGCCTATTCGCCGTAGGGCTTCTCTGACTTTTCTGTTACAGGTAAAAATCTTTCCATCATCTACTGGCTTTCAACTCACCGGCCAACATGCAAGCAATAATGAGAATTAACTTATACAGCATCATGGGCTGGGGTGCTGGCCCTCTGTGATGTCTAACTTCCATCCAGGAGCCTTTTATCATCCATTCCAACTTGAGGCCCCGACCCCCAGGAACCCATCCTGGAGACCAGCCATTTCACCTCCCAAAGTTCCTCAGAACAAGGTGGCCCCGAGAAGTACTCAATGCTCAATACAGAAACATGACTACATGTTCAGAAGGACAGACACACTGATGGGCTGGCTTGGTGAGGAGGGAATAAGACATCCAAATACTTTTTATGGGCAACCTTGGGGTCAGAGAAAATGAGTCCAGTGGGTACAGAACGTGCTGGAAGGTGTGAATGTGTAGCTGGGTCCCACCACAGACACACCTACTCTCATAGCCACTTAACAGGACACACAGACCCACTCATTAGATTAGGAGGCACGTGGGGTAGAAACAGTGGGAAGAGCATTGACTTTGGCACAAGAAGACCTCAGTTCATATACATAGCTGGGGGTCAGTAGGTAGACTTACCTAGTGGCCACAGCTATGAAATGGGACAAGCATTCATGCCCTCACTGAATTACTGTGTGGTCTTGGTAAAGTAATGACTATGAAACAGCATTGTAGACTGAAGAGCATTTTACAAATATTGAATCAGAAAGTGCCTGCATTATATACATATTTAAGTAGATGCTACATCTATCTGTAACGCAGAATGCTAAGAAAATCCCTAGGCTGGGAAAAAATTCAAATATGTTAAATAGTTTGCATAAATGAACCTACCATACAGTGCACTGTGGAGCTTAAGTCACTGCTGTTTTTGTATTATGAAAAAGTTTATACTTAAAAAACAGCAGTATTTTGACTTTTGTTCAGCTCATGTTTAGCATTCTCTTAAAATATGCTGTTCTTATTTTCTCCATTGAAGCATACATAAAAAAGTTGATCAAATCCTCATTTTATTTCCAAAACCCTCTTTCCTAACATCAACGTCTTAATGTCTACTTTACCTACACAATTTATTAGTTGAAACTGAAGAATGGTGGGGAGATTGGGGACATGCCAGGCAGAGAAGAACAAGTAGGTCAGTCCAGAATACAAGAGGCTTTGCCCAAACTGAAAATACATTAACGATAAGGAAGAGGGAATCTTAGGCAGGAAACCTAACTATTGTCTGCCTCCACACCACTACTTTTAGCTGTTACTTTTTATTTTAAAGTGGAAGACATGCAAAAAAAAAAAAAAAATTTTTTTTAAGGTAAAGCTAGTCCTTTCAGCAGAAAATTAAAATTAAAAGCAGACAGAGGCCCTGGGTTATAAGTACCAATAAAAGCTTTAGCTGACATAGCTTTAATTTACAAATCACTGGCTTTTCCTGGCAGGGCTCGGGGAGGGAGGGGGAGGAAGCATTCGCCTACACAGCCTGGATGAGGAAGATATGGAAAGCTTTAAAATTAAAGATGCTTTTGACCTTTTACTCTAAAACACTTGATTTGTGGCAGCCGTGATAAAATTCCAGGGAAACCTGAGTATGCTATGCAGTCTCTGGAAACCCTATGTCCTCAGGCCTCCCCGTCCTATCTGATTTTGACAGGAACGCTCCGTGAGTGGGAGCCCCATCCATAATGTGCGCACAAAACGATGTGCGGCTTAGCATCTGCGTGCGTGTCCATTTCTTTTTGAACTTGAGCCTTGGGAGGCCCCTGTGAGTGTATACAAAATAAAACTCGTAATCGATAGATACTGGGAAGCCAAAGGGATATAGTTTGATTTATGGCAATGGATACTACGTCTCAGGAAATTTTAATGACAAAATTAGGGCTCACAGGAGCACACATACTCCTGATTTCGCCTGTAAAAACCTGGAAGGCTACCAATAAAAAGGAACTGATGAAACGGCCGGGTCTCAGAAATGTAGCAGAAAACAGATTTAGAGAAAAGGGTGGAGAGGGACGCTGCAGGGAGAGATTTTGACTGAGCATGCTGAATAGCATGAATGAGAATTAGGAGTGAATGATGAACACAGAACAAGTCATTAAAGCCAGCCGAAACCCTCCAAGTTGAGAGATCAAATGTCAGCCTATAGGATGCTGCGAACCCACTCAAAGGCCCTAGTGTGCGGCGGAACATGTGGAGGCTGTTCCCTCTGCAGTAGCTGCCTTCTCCCTCTTTGATTCTTTTTTTTGGGAAAGGCTTTTCTCTGCATTCTCACTGGTGCAAAACACAGGACCCGTTTCTTCTGGGAGGCGAGTGAGGGTGACGGGAAAAGTTATCTGCTCACTTTCTCACCTTTCCCCCCTCCAGGATAAGTATGACCATGCGTATTCCCGTTTTTCTCAGAACAGTGAAGGCTTTTAAAAGCCACATTCTCATCCTCTTTCCTGATTTTGGTGGGTTTCCCTTCAGGCGTTATTTTTGATCCTTTTATTCCTCAGCGACTTAACCACCTCACGTGGCTCTCCCTGCTGATAGCTTTCAAAGATGACTTCATCCACCAGCCTCCTCCATCCGGGTGCCCTATGACATCACCTTTGGACTTAGCTCCCATCTTTGCCTCTAAAGCCTGTCTCCTCTTTTCCCTTCTTGTTAAAAACAAAACAACAGCAAAAATCCTCTCCGATTTTGTCCACTGAAGTGTTTTCTATCATTATCCCTTTCCTTCTACCAATCTTATAGTTCTCATGCCAATCTCATTACGCCTCATTATTTTTATACGCATTATTTTAAGGATAATATATGCATATGGCACAAAATTTAAAAGGCACAAGACGTCCTGGCTGGGTGGCTCAGTTGGTTAGAGTGTCATCCCAAACCCCAAAAAGTCTCGGGTTCGATTTCCTGCCAGAAAATGGGTTCGATCCCCAGTCAGGGAGTATACAGGTGGCAACCTATCAATATGTCTCTCTCTCACACTGATGTCTCTCTCTTCTCTCCCTCCCTCGCTTTTCCTTCCTCTGTAAAATCAATGAAAACACATCCTCAGGTGAGGATTTAAAAAAGAAAGGCACAAGAAGTCATGCAGTAAAACTTCAACCTCATTCTCATCTCTTATCTATTCTCATGGCATTCCCCAATCTTGTCTCCTGCCCCAGAAATAATTAATATTGCCAGATCTCCCTACTACTCCCCCCCCCCCCCCCCCCCCCACACACACTAATTTAAGAAGAAACCGTTTGAGAGAGAAAAAGATCCTAAATGTATCAATAATATATTTTTTTTACAATAAACTCTACTATCTTTTCAGCTTCCCTGTCTATTTGAGCAATTTCTTTCCCATGGATTAATCTGTGGGTTTTTCATATGGTGCTTCCTCCCAGTATATGGGCATTTTCCAAGTGTCTTTGCCTGGACCTCTCTCAGAACATGATCTAATACCCATGAACGGTTTTTACTTATGAGAATGCAGAGTTCCACCTCTAAAAGCCCAGAAAAAAAAAAAAAAACTATTTAAAGGAACAAAACAGAAAAAAACCCTTTCTATCCCTCAATTTGTTTATATAATTAATCTATCTTGAGAAGTAACGGTTTTTACTTATGAGAATGCAGAGTTCCACCTCTAAAAGCCCAGAGGAAAAAAAAAAAACAACCAAAAACTATTTAAAGGAACAAAACAGAAAAAACCCCTCTCTATCCCTCAATTTGTTTATATAATTAATCTATCTTGAGAAGTATCCCTTATTCCAATGTCAGCAGTCACCAGAAGCACCATAGTAAGGAATCAGCATCTCAATGACAATGGTTGTCTCAGAATCACAGCTGGGGAGTGAATTTAAATAGATGGATGGACAGATAGATGGGTAGTTGGATAGAGAGAGCCAATCAACTGTGAAGTGTTACCAAGCCCTAAAATCATATTTCACTTGATGGGAACAACAGAAGCCTGATTAATGCATGTGGGAATTTCATTTCAAAGTTATACCAATGGCCTTCGGAGAACCTGCTTTTCGTTCGGGCTCCTGAGTTCATGTCAGATTGGTCGGTTTAAGATTTTAGGGCTCCTCTATATGGGTTATATTTATCTTGTGTGGGACAACGATTTAGTTTGGGATAATTGCTTTATTATGAAACATTTTTTTTTTCACTAGGGATCATTTTATTATACCTGGAATTGTCCTGGAAGTTTTATGGTAGAAGGGTAGCACACATACTCAGCTGTTTTCTGTTCAAGCTTTTACAAAAACTCACTCAGGGAGGCTGAGTGAAGCCACTCTTTGGAAGAAGTGAGTTGAAAGTGGTGGGGAACTGTGTGCACTTTTGTGAACATAACATGGGCAACGTGCGGACTGATCACTGGCTAATTTCCCTCTTAGATGAGGATCAGACCAAATCACTGAAGACCAAGGAATCAGCAAATAATTTTTTTTAAAGTTTATTTTTCAGAACTGTAAATGGGAAATACCAGTGTTCCATTGACTCATTCTTTTGATAGTTCAAACACTAAAGAGTGGATAGATTTAGGACTTGGGATATGATGGGATTCTGAGTTCCATTGAAAGACAGGAACCCTGTGAATCCAATGACAGTCTATGATTCCACTAAGGGGCCAGCACCGTCTGGACAAATCTTCTTAGGAATGTTTAGCTGGAGGTTCACAAAAATAATTCAATCATTTAAAAATATATATGTTTTATTGACTTTTTATAGAGAGGAAGGGAGGGAGATAGAGAGCTAGAAACATCCATGAGAGAGAAACATCGACCAGCTGCCTCCTGCACATCCCCTAACAGGAATGTGCCTGCAACCAAGGTACATGCCTTTGACCAGAATCAAACCTAGGACCCTTCAGTCTGCAGGCTGACACTCTATCCACTGAGCCAAACTGGTTTCGGCTCAATCATTTTTAAAAAAATGCTATTTAAACTCTTCAACATTTCTTAATGACAAATGAACACAGAATGCAGATTTTCCCTAAAGCAATAGTGATTTAGAGCTTCCTTTCTGAAATATTAACACTCCATAGCCAATTTATAATCCCAGTCTAATGTAAAAGTGACAATTTAGACAACCATCAAATCATTTTTTTCCCCTGTCACTGAAGAGTCTGGTTGCAAAGAAGAATGTATTTGAAGAAAATTCTTTCCAACTCTAATAAAAGTAACTTAGCGTATTAGAAACCGTCTGCCGTTCAGGAAATGGTAGATATATTACTCCTGTTTGAAATTAAATAAAATTCGCATTCTAAGTAAACCATTTTTAAAAATGGTTTTGCCATTTAAAATGGTAGAAATCATTAAAAA
The DNA here is from genome assembly GCF_014108245.1 of Pipistrellus kuhlii. Lineage (NCBI taxonomy): Eukaryota > Metazoa > Chordata > Mammalia > Chiroptera > Vespertilionidae > Pipistrellus > Pipistrellus kuhlii. The sequence continues at coordinate 34,594,868 of NW_023425405.1, read as the reverse complement.
AAAAAAAAAAAAAAGAATAGCATAGTGAGATGGCTTCCTTAAACCATAAACATTTTAACATGAGAATGCTGGGCTAACTCACCAGTGTGCAACAACTGTCTTTTCTACTACATTCTAGAAGGTGGTAAAAATTGCAAGTAATTTGTCATGAGAGAAGACGAGGGCTAGCTAGGAAAGACGATATTTGAGCTCTTAACCAAAAGGAAGAGGCTAATATAGATATGACAGACTTGGAGACAAACTAGAAAGATAGGAACTAGTAAATCACACCCCTTGGACACAGTGATTTTCCATATAACCGTAATCTCAGATGACACCTTCCTCAACAGCTACCAAAAGCAGACAGAGGCAGATGGAAGAGCCTGTGGTTGCTGGGGAGGGGGGTGATGGTGGCCTGGGCACCAGCCATCCTTCTGACCCTGCAGCCAAAAGCACAACATGATGAAACATGGAAATGGGGAATCCATCCAGCAGACTCTAACCGCTGAGGCACCAGAAGCCTGTGTTTTGAGATGGAGCTCCCAGTATAGCAGCATTTTGATCTGGAACTTGATGGTTCTACTCAGTCAAACCTGTATGTTTTGTTCATTATCTCCCAGGAAATTCTAGCAACCAGGCCTGCGGGTGACATCTAATACACATAAGTCTTCAGGAGAAAAGCCAGACAACCTTGCAAAAGGAAAACTATCTCGGGCTGGATCAGTTCACCTTTCGGTAACTCACTTTCGCCCAGAGTCCACTCTGACATTTGAGAGTTGAGCAAGCTTTCCCCTCAGACGATCAGAGAACTCCACAGGCAGACATTCACTATTTCTCTCAAGAGAGAAGCAGTCCTCTTAACCCCCACATGAAAAAAATCTATTTTAAGCCAACATATTTGACAGTCTTACATGTGCTTATTTAAAAAAAAAAAATCCACACCAGTGTTTACTAGTTTTGTAGAAATTAGATAAAATAAACTGAATTAGTATATGTAGAGAATATGTGTAGAGAATACCTTCTCAGATGATGATAAAAGTCAAATGACTCCTTGCTTACAAAGCCTGAGCCTCATTTTTAGTCAATGGCAGGATTAAATTTCATTTGATAATAAAAACATTTATGAGATGCATATCATGATTATACATTTGGGGTTCACAGGAGGGTCTGGAAGAGGTATTTGAACACCATGTTCATAGCAGCACCATAACAGCCAAGAGGTATGGAAGCAACACAAATGTGCCCACTGCTAAATAAATGCATAAATAACATGTGGTATATATACATACAATGGAATACTGCTTAGCCTTAAAAGGAAGGAAAGCTGGCTGCATGCTACAACATGGATGAATCTTGAAGATGGTATGCAAAAATGAAAGAATTAAGTCACAAAAAGACAAAAAATTGCATGATTCCACTTACATGAAGTATCTAAAGTAGTCAATTAATAAAAACCGCAAGTAGAATGGTGGTTACCAGAGGTTGGGGGAGGGGAAATGGGGATTGGTTGTTCAGGGGTATTAGTTTCAGTTTTGCAAGATGCGAACCTTCTGGAGATTGGTTGTACAAGGATGTGAACAGACTTACTACTGAACTGGGTGCTTAAAAATGGTAACGATCGTAAATTTTATTTTGTGTATCTACCATAATTAAAAAATGTTTTCATCCCCCAAACTTTCTAACCTCCACATGTACTAGAGGCTCCTGTAAATCAGGGGCCAGCTAACTCTCTTCTGTCATGGGGCAGAAAGCAAACATTGCCCTGTGGACCACAGCCGTCTCTGACACAACTCCTGGGCCGTGCCAGGGTGTGATGAAAGCAGCCACAGACACAAGTGAATGAATGAGTATGGTTGTGTTCCAATAAAAAACGATTTGCAAAACCAGGCGGCTGGCCTGTGGGTCATGGGTTCCCGAGCCTTGCGAAAGTATCAGTATCTAAATAACAGAGATGCCCTGATCAGTTTGTAAACACTCCCCAAGAATGATGAGTGAAACATTCTTCTCTTCCAGGGTCTAATATTAGCGCAACAGCAACAAGACCAGGCTGACCCAGCGAGACCAGAACTCGCCCGAAGTGGGAGGAAACCACTGCCCTGACAAAAGGCCTGTGAGCCCGCCTCCACGTTTCTACAGAGGAGCTTGGCGGTTTTAGAGCTTACTGATTTAGAGAAAGAATAATAAAAACGGGACAGCTGGAGGAGAGCGGGGTGAGCATACCTGTATCTCCTTTAGTGCATGAGAACATTGCAACAGACTTGCAGACCCGGCCGAGCTGTCACGGATGCGGCAGGCAGGCCTGGGAACACAGCACAGAGCCATCCTAACGTGGAGCTCATGGGCCTTCCTCCTCCCTATTTCCCACAAGAGCCGCAGCCAGCCAGCCAGCCATCGGCCCTGCGAGTTATCTGTTTCATGCATGCTACTCCAAATGGTCTTGGCTTAACCCTGAAACTAATTTTTGCTCTTCACCAAGTTCAGCAGAGGAAATCAATAAAGACACACCAAGCCCCAAAGACCTCATCTCAGGAAATTCAGACAGCAAAGCAAGGGTATAATTATTCGTTCCCTTCCCAATGGTGCCACGTGAAAATGGCATGTTTTTCCTATGGCCTTTGGGTAGTATAAAGAGACAGCAACCCAAGGGTGGGGTGTAGCGGCTAGATTCAATCTTCTTGGGCACCACAAAAGAAGCGGGCACCCTAGTTAAATAACCAAAATAAAACAAACAGTAGGCACACACCAAAGCCCAGCAAATGGAAATGGAGAGTTACGAAACAGCACAAAGAGGGTTAGCTTTACAAAAGGAACTTTCACCTCCCCAAAGAACTCCGTCCAGCGCGCAGAATTTTAGAACCAGAAGAGACAGGAGCGATCACCATGGGGCAAGCCTCCCACCCCTTTTATGAATTAAGCAAAGCCCGGAGAGAGTCAGGATGCTGCTTAGACAGACAGTGTTGGTCCATTGCATGGACCCGAAGCTGAAATGCTCCTCTCTCACTCGACACAATCTGTTAGGGCGGGGGTGGGGGTCTCAGCCCGGCGCTGGGCACGGAACCAAAGCAGGACACTGGTTTAAGCAAGAAAGCCAGAAGGCCCAGGCAAACGTGAGGCCTTTCTCACCGACCGGGGAGATGGCTGAGTGGGGACACTCCTGCGTGATTACTTGGCATCTCCAGCTCTCCTGGGACCTGCCCTCAATTGCTACAAGAGCCCGACCTCTGACAAAGACCAATGATTTCAGCCGTAATTAATGATATTGTCAAATTAATTAACCCGTCTTTGTCCACAGGAAAAAAACAAAACTCTCTCCTGTCAATACTGCCGTTTGCTAGTCCTTGACCAAGCTCTGTAGACCTGACATGGGGACACCCCTGACTGATGTCCCTAATAAGGCCTCACCCACTAAGCCACCACCATTTGTTACTAAGCCTTCTCCCAGGGACATACCCTCTGATAATATGGCTTTGGTGAATTCTCAGCGCTCAAAAATCCAACACTGTTTTAAATAGAAGCCTGAGAATCCGGGGCGGCATTCCCACTTTCTGCCTGGTAGGCCCCCTCCTGCGTTATGGTGATGAAACATTAGACAAATGCTGCAGGGTTTCATCTAACCATTTAATAAATGGCCCTCATTAAAACGCCAGTCTTCTTGCCCTTGTCTGTAAGGACTCCGACTCATGCCAATGCCCACGTATACATTTCCATGTTATCTCTTCCAGAGGGCTCGAAACTATTTTCTTACACCTAGCGCAGCTTTTATTCCATTTAGAAGAATCACCCTCCACCCGGTTTCTGACTTTCAAGAAAAACAAGGCACTTAATTGACCACAGGAGGACTCTCTCAAGGGCATCGGGCTGCAAAAGCTCTCCTGTGAGCTCACAACGCGGGCTGATGTAATCGGCTACAAGAAGCCGGCTTCTATTTTTAAGTGATACCCCTTTACTCTGGCTTCAAAGGGCACATATATCACGCGTTGTAACTGCCCATAAAATGCCTCCTGGTGCAGCCTCCTGTCCATTTCCCTCCTGGGGTGAGTCACGCTGTCAGGAGGGGCTTCCCACCACACACAGGCCCCGCCCCGCCCACTGGGATCCATCTACATTTCCTATTATTGGGTCTTGAGGAGAAGAGATGCATATGGCCACTCTCCAGGTGTCTTGTTCATCGCGGTACTTTTGAGAAGGGACAGATGACTGGCAGGGCCCTTCTCGCGGGGTTGGGATCAAGCTTTCCCACCTCTTTGTATTTCCATCCCCAAATACAGGCCCTTACGAAATGCTCACTAATGCTGCTGCTGCCCAGTGCTCTGTCATCTGGCCCAGGAGCTTCACAGGGTCCATGAGGGGAACAGATGATTTACTTCACTGGCTTTTAAGTTTTTCATTCATCATTTCGTCCACCCTTACTGTGTGTTCTTGAAAACATTTCTTAGCATTTGGTTGGAGGGGAAAGTACACTGGATCTTGTTATTTGTTTATTTATACTTATTTTGCTCCTATCCAAAAAGAATTAAGAGCTTTGTGATTCAAGTGATGCTGTGGCAGAGTCTGGGAAAGGTCAGAGCAGTGTATTCCTTAGGCTACTGCCCTCTTCATTCCACAGCACCCCATGGCTCATACAAAAACTTCCTAGCAGCACTCCCAAGCCCAATGCTTGGTCCTTCCAATCCTCCACATTAAACTCTGTGTGTGCAAGCCCTGGGCAGTGGGGCTCAGTAGGTTGAAGTGTTGTCCCTGTACACCAAAGGGTGGCGGGTTCCATTCCCAATCAGGGCACATACCCAGGTTGTGGGTTTGATCCCTGGTCCAGGCCCATATGAGAGATAGCCAATCGATGTTTCTCTCTCATACTAAGGTTTCTCTCTCTCTCTCCCTCTCTCTCTCTCCCTCTCTCTAAGATCAATTTTTAAAAAAATCTGAGCTATGGAGAATACTGGTCTAATCATGCCCCTCCCCATTTCAAACCCTTCCATGCCCTCTCAGCCTTCTGGGAGATGTCCCTCCTGGTTCAGTTCTGCTGACCTCAGGGGCCCCCTGGTTGGGCACCACCATGCCCACATCCACAGTACCTTTTGTGCTCTGGTCCCCAGAAGTGCTTTCACCTAAAAGTGTTTTTCTAAGTTGCTTCCTCAGCCCTGAATTCTGCTCTGCTGTCCCTTCTCCCTCCACCTGGCTCCTTCCCACTCATCCTTCACATCTTGGTCGGATGGATCTTGCTGCAGGCATCCCTGCGTGGGTGGGGCATGTGCTAGCTCTTGCTCTACTCCCTAAGTGACTACACGTGACAGGAAGGCAGTTATCATATCTGTTTATTCACTACCATATCCCACACACAGCCCAACATGCAGTGGGACTTCAGCATCATTGGTTGGATGAATGAATGAATGAATGAATGTATACTAAAGACTACAGTCAGGGGATCCCATTTGTGAGGTATGAATTAGAATTCTGTCTCCTTGGAAAGTGTGAACTCAAAGAACAGAATTTATAGCGAAATACTACTTTGGTTGAAGAGTCCTCTGTTGAAACGTGATGGTGGCAGGAGAGGATGCTGGGAGACTAACATTCTCCACCCCACAACAAACCTCAGAAGCCACCTGCAGCCTGGCCTCTCACCCTGAGGAGACACTTTCCAAGAGATCACTGGAGAGCTGTTTAGAATGAAATCTTAACTGGGACAGGCCACAAGAGTTTGCTCAAAGTGAAATTTCATGCTGTGAACTCCAAGCAAAGAGCCAATTCCACGATTCAAATTCATTCCAAAGAGGGCAGCAACCCACACATGAATAATGCCGCTTCTTACCTGCAAAACCGCACACGTCCATTTCAAAAACATCTAAGGTCAGCTGCCTGTGTCGGGAATGCTGGGGAGGTTTGAGAAAACGTGCTTCTGGCACTTCAAATGCAATGGCTGGAATCTGGCGTCGCTACGGGTACTAACTTGGGTCTGGTGCTGGACTGGCCCCAGGTGATGGTAGTAAAGAGAAGCAGGCCAATCCCTGTCCCCATGGAAAGCCCCACCTCGTCAAATATATACTCACATCTGACTTCTAAAAAAAATTTCCCCCCTAAATTCTAAGTACAACATGTTCCGCTATTAAATTAAATCCAGGACACATAAGACTGGGGTAAGGCATCACTTCAGCTCCTTCTTTATGGCAAAGAATTTTTTTCAACCATAGTTCCCAAAATCAACAGACTGATCACACTGAACAGTGGGTAATATTTCAACATTCAAACCAAATGACGAAGGGCTTGGTTTCTATTTCATCCCTCCACAGCTAGTAACCAGCCTCCAAAACAAAACCAAATAAACACAATTCCACATGAACTTTTCCGGCCTTCCAGAGTAATCATCCGTTTACTTTTATTATCTGGCACATAGAAGGTGCTCAATAAATGTTCGTTGAATGAATAAATCACAGGGGAGGAATTACTATGAAAACGCCCTTTTCAACATTATGTAGGTTCTTCAACTTCCCTTTATTTTTCTCTTAGGGAAAAAATTATGCATAATTTTCTAGGATTCTGACTTTCATTTCCCTGTCTGACCCTAGGCTAGTCATTTGAAATAGGTACTGTTTTCTCCACCCATTAAGTGAAATCTGTGTTTGGGTTATTATGAGATTTAAAGGATAGTAGATATAAAGCCACTGGCACCACACCATGCAGATAATGTTGACGTTCCCCCCGTCCCCTTTTCTTTTTTTAACCTCTCTGTTCCATCTCCCATCCTCTGCCAACCCCAAAATAAAGTGTCAAAGACAAACTAAATTACATGCCTGATAAGAACGTCAGGAAATTTCAAAGGTAGCCTGGGCTTTCCAACATCTAGTAGCCATAAACTCTAGACAAGTTTTATTTACTATTTTGGGACCTTGGATTTTCTCCTTTATAGAATGAGTGGGTTTCACTAACTCATTTTTAAAGAACTTTTCAGTTCTGATTTTCCATGAGTTCAGAAGCCTGCCTTACCAAGAAGTTAGACGCTGCTAACACATTAAGGTCATCTGTGCTCAGAAATAAAATGGACTCTGATTTCCTTCACAGAATGGGATTCTACAGAACAAACCAGAATTAGATTTAACTTTTGAAAGAATGTGTCTGAATCTAATACAGAGGTCAAGAATTGGTGACCTGATTCTTAAGCCACAGAAGATCCCTCCTACCCTGCATACCTCTCCGCTTCCCCATCCAATACATCCTACACCTAACCTCCTTCCTACTGGTGGGGCTTTTCATTCACAGCTCTGCAATGATGTGCTTAAAAAGAAATCTAGGGATTGTCAAGCAGTATCACTGACTCATTTGAAATGAGTACTAGGACAGTCAATACAGTATTATGTCAAACCTAGCATTTGCTTTATTTCTTCATTCACACCCAGAAATATATAAGTCCACCAAACAAAGAATCCAAGACTATGTACACAACAACAAAAACCCAAGGCTGCATTTTCATAAATACTCAGTGCATGACTGCCACCTAGTGGTGGATGTATCCTTGTTGGAACTAATCACCAAAGCAGCTAAACTGCTATATATTTTCCTCAGACAAATTTCTGAAGGGATCACAGATGAAGTCAATGCCACATATTTTAATCCTACAACTAAACCCTACTGCTGCTGAACCAATTCACAAAACAAAGAAGCATCATTATTCTATTAATTTTAATATCCATTATTAATTAAAAGGGGTTTCCACAATAGTCTGTTCTCACCTTTCAGTTTCATTTGATCTAATCATTTTTTAAGTTATGCATGAAAAGGCATTTAAAAATGACAGCCTTACCCAAAGTGCACATTATATGAAAATCTGACTTCAATTAGAACCAGTAATAAGTCCCAGCAGTTTCCAGCTGTCTCTTCACTTGTATCCTTAGAGAATTACATATCACATTAATTGGTATTCTGTCACATAAAAAGACACCAGTGATGATTAATTGCATCCTTGGTGCTTTTGAATTCTGTCTTCTTCACTAGAGGGATTCAAATCACACCTCATTACCTTCCAGCAGGTACCCTTTTTGGTAACCCTCATAAAATCTCCTACCTTCCTGAACTTCTCCATTTGCTTGTAGAGGTCTGGATCAAGCTCCTGTGACACATCCTTCATCCATAATAATGCCCCTCTGTATTCAGTCCGGCACTGCTCCATGCGGTTCACCGTCAGCCAAGTGTCTGAGATGGCCCGATGCCGAAAAGTCTCCACTTCTTGGTGAAATCGACACAAAGGATTCCGCAAGGCCAACCTAGACAGAGGATAAAGCCACAATCTGGAAACTAAGCAGGCTAGAGATCTGAATTCTTGACAAATTACCGATCTTAAATATATGAGCCTAGCACAGTACATGAGCCTTGGACATGGCTGTAGAAATGTTTGAATTATAATTAAAATGTAGGTGAATGGATAAGTCAACCAGAGATGATTAGCCATGTACTCATCTCTTAGATTACCGTTACTTAACTGTTCTATTTAAAAAAAAAAAAAAAAAAAAAAAAAAAAAAACCCACAAAAACAACAGCAAACAACTAAATATTTTCATCAGTATTGTTGGGGGTAGCCTCATGCCTGGACAAAGAACACTTGGAAACTGGAACCCATCCTGTGCTAATGGAGAAAGGCCAAGGAATAAACCATTTCTCCTGTCTACTCTTGGTCCCTCCCTGCCTGCTGCTCCTCTGAAACTTGGCCCTGTGAGGAGGAATGGGACTGTGTGTGATTAGGGTCTCCATGGCTAGGCCATTCTGAATTACACCCCAAGGCCTGGCATCTGCTGCTTGTTCCAATAGTCAGAGAATGAAGCACAGACAGAAGCATTTTCAACTGGTCTACGAGGGGGGAGAAGTGCATGTACTGAGGGCTTCTTGTGTCAGGCAGGCCCTTTTGGCAGATTCTATGATTTGGTTCTTACGAAAAAACTTAAGGATACTACACTAGAAATGAATGTATATTATACAATGAAGTGTGTGTAAAATAATTATAATATTGACTATAACATACCATCACTTATTAGGCAAAAAAAAAAAAAAATAGTGCTTGATGCATATTAAACTTTGGATAAAATATTTATTTGCGGGGAGAAAATACTGTCCCAAATAGTAATGTCACTCTTTTAAATGATGTATCTTTTAAATGTAGTAGATGAATCACACTCTTTTAAAAAGTCATCTGCATGAAGTTTCAGGGCAAAGGTTCAAAAAAATAAAAACAAGATGAATATTTACATTTAAATTTAAATGCAAACTTATCTAGGTGGAGGGAACAACGGTGTCAGTGAGCTGAAGTCAGGTCTCGGCTGTTCCATCGATGTCTACAGTGCCTTACATGTGTATAGCACTCTAAGATTATGGATACAGCAATAAACTTTAAGAAAAAAAATCCCTTTCACTGTTTCCTTTAGCTCTCCTTTTGCTTATGAAGCACTGCTTTTACATATTCAGCACTTTTTAAAAAACAGCTTGCTCACATCATCCTACCTAGGTGTTGCGAGCTGTTTTCAAAGACATATTGTTGTGCCATAAAGTAAGCCTGTGCTTTATCAGCACTGGGTTAAATTTAATACTCACCATTCATCAAAGTGAGTGAGCAGTTGTAGCAATGACTACCCAGTAAGTCAGTAAAACAAATGCTGGTATGAATGTTTATAAAATGGAAGCCCTCTATTGAAAGTGAGAAAGAGTTGCCCTGGCTGGTTTGGCTCAATGGAGATAGTATCAGCCTGCGGACTGAAGGGTCCTGAGTTCAGTTCCAATCAAGAGCACATGTCCAGGTTGTGGGTTCCATCCCCAGTTGGAGGTGTGCAGGAGGCAGCTGATCAATGGATTCTTTCATAATTGATATTTCTATCTCTCTCCCTCTCTCCCTTCCTCTCTGAAATCAATCAAAAATATTTTTAAGAAAAGGAGAAAGACTCCTCAGTTGGCCCCCTAAAGATCCTTTTATTCCTGGACTCTTCTTATCTCTTTCCTTGGATTTTGCCACTTTTCCTAAACTGGCTGAAAAAGTCTTGTGAATCAAATATTCACCCTCGATTTCTTGGGATGTTGGCAAGTTGGACCCAAACTTTTGAAGATGTAATGACACGATGACAGAGATTAAGATCTTGAAGAAGAGAAAAGGGCAAATAAAAAATCTCATTTTCCCCTGTAACCTACTTCCTATAACATCTTTTCAGTTGGTGTATAAACCTCTTCACTGTGGTACCAGGGACTGAGTCCAGATCAAGGGAAAACTCAATCACTGGGACCATTCCACCTGGTCTCATTAGGTCCAGGCTTTCATTCATAGCGGGAACAATTAATAAAGGGCCCAAAGACCAACTCCAAAGGCATTTATACTTGAGCAGGAAAAGGTGGGAAGAACCCTGCCCAAAGAATGCACAGGAGGGCTCAGGTGAAATGTAAATGGCACGCCTAGACAATGGAAAACTATGCTATGGATGCGTGTTTTTAATGTATATATATGGACATAAACAGTGGTTAGTGTTATTTGATCAGAAAAATCAATTTGCTAAATCATCAGTATGCAATACTATACAAACATTGTATGGTATGTTGCTGTTTATATTGAAAACAAATTCGGGCACATCCCAAATTATGTCCATTCAAGGACTGAGACTTCAACTTCATGAGAGTCTCATGTAATTCTCCGACTTCTCCATGTTCAGGAGGACTGGTTTGGATGCCTTGAGCAGCTGAGTGCCATGAAACCAGAGCCCTCTACAGACCGCTTTCCAAACTGCAAAGTTGTCCAAAATACATTCACTTATGGATACAGGCAGACTGCTAGTTTATAGTAGTGATGCTTTCACGTATCATATGTATTGTTTTTGTTGATTTCTTTTACTGCTTTTATCTGTATCTGCAGGTTTGATTACATAAACTTGAGGTACCAAATGTGTGCTGTGTGAGATAATTCAGTATACAGGTATAAAAGGGTATCACTGAATAGCCATATTATAAAATAACCATGTAGCAATGGTAGTTTTTGTAGTAATGTGCCCAGGGACTCCATTTTGTTTCTCATAAATGGATGTTCTCTTTGGCATTCAGGTCTATATATTGTAAAAATTTTCCCACTGAAATTAGTAATAATTATATGATTAACTTATGAGAATTCATGAAAGATTTTTCAAGAATCAATTAGCCTTGTCGTGCTGGGGAAAGTGTATGATAGAAAAGCATCAAGAGGTTCAAAATGGGTCGTCTCTCTTAAAATTGGACTTTTTTTTTAATTCTGTTCTTTTGGTTTTTCTCTGTTTTAAAATGTTTCTATAATGAGTAAGTATTATTTTAATAAGAAAGAACAGTTATAATAAGATTAAAAGGTTCCATTTAAGATGATAAGGAAACACTTTCCTTGGAAAACTGGGGTAGAGAATTAAAAAAAAAAATGGTTTCATTTCATTAGGAAAGATGGCACTGCCCACAAGGTCAGGACCCAAATGTCATTAAGAAGAACCAGAATGCCCAGGAGCAGGACCACTGAAAACCTGACCTAGTTGGTCTCTTTCCTACCCGCCTTCCTTGGTTTGCATAGGAGCACTGGTGTGAACAGGCCTGCTCCTAGCCCACAGAGAGAGAAAGCAGTGAGAAGACATTAACAGGAGAAAATGTTGGACAGTCTGAGTAAGTGACATTTTTATAGCCTGAATATTTTTGGAAACTACCTCTAAGCCTTATTCAGGCATAATCATGCCTAATAGGAGTGAGTGACATTTTTGGAGGCTTGTCAATTACTAGGGAAGGAGGAGGAGAGGAATGTCAATTTCTTAGACACAAAGTGCAACTGTCTGCAGGGTTCCGGCTTGTTCCACACAAACCCTAAAAAGGAGTCATGGGTGTGTTAAAAAAAAAAAAAAAAAAAGTTGCCGAGACGGGTTTGGCTCAATGGATAGAGCGTCGGCTTGGGAACTGAAGGGTCCCGGGTTCGATTCCGGTCAAGGGCATGTACCTTGGTTTCGGGCACATCCCCAGTAGGGGGTGTGCAAGAGGCAGCTGATGGATGACTCTCTCTCTCATCGATGTTTCTAACTCTCTATCTCTCTCCATTCCTCTCTGTACAAAATCAATAAAATATTTTTTTTTTAAAAGTCACTGACCTAGCACAATTTCCTCTGCACCAGAGCTTCTCAAACCTGAACGTCCCTGGAAGTCAACCAGGGATCTCACCGAAATGCAGATCTGGACTCAGCAGTTCTGCGGTGGGGCCTAGATCCTGCATTTCCAACACCCTCCCAGGTGGAACTGCTGATAGTCCTGGCGACGGCCTGAGCAGACTGGTTCAGGGCGCCTTGAATAATACTGATCTGAGTTAATTGGTCCACGGAGAGCAGAGACGGAACCCTTCCACCTGGTCTCATTAGGCTCCTGCTTTGATCAGCTGCTGGAAGAGGACCAGATTGAGTGCTAGGAGCAATGCCCAAGGTCAAATATGAGCCTAGGACAGCCCTCAGTGACTGACATATAAAATGCCCCCTATAGGCCAGAAGAGATATGAAAAAGAATTTTAAAAACCCCCAATTAATAGGGAGTGGAAAAGACATATCTGTTATCTTCATCAGAGAATAAATACAGACTAACCACTGGGAACAGAATAGCCTGTCAGTTTCAGCAGGAGCCTCCTAAAGAACATTGGGGAATCCCCCTTTGTGATTCTCAGCAGATCCCCCAACAGAGCCCCGAGGAAGGCCACACACCTTTGCTGGGAAGAAAAGCAGAGGGCCTTTCCCGTCGCTTGCATCATTTTTCCTGCTCTGGTTTTATCTTGGAAGCCCTGGGATCGGAGAAATTTTCCCAGTTCGTTTTCTTCTTGAGACAAGACTGGTGAGGAAAAGACCAAAAGGAGTCATGAACAATGAGCATTTTTACTACAGAGCGAAGGACAGAGACAAATCCCAAGGTCCTCTCTCCTCTAGCGTCCAAGATGAGGTGAAATGAAACCCAAGTGATGGCTTACAAGGTAAGCTCCCCGGCCCCTCCATTTAACTTTTGTGCTGTTCTTCCATTTACAAAAAACAGGGATCAAATTCACTTGAGTACATCTGTCAGTGCATTTGGTGCCCTGTAATCAGAACCAGAAAATGACCTCTGTACTGAAAAGCGAGCCGATAATGTGCTGTTTGGAGCTGAAATGAAAAAGTTAGGTTTGTCAAGGATGACTGTGGGAATCTTCGGTGGCTGCCTACAATGAAGGGTCAGTTTCCTTCTGCTTTTCTCTCCTGGGGACTTTTTGATCTGTGCTTTCTGAGTTAGCAATTCAAATACTTGATCTGTGACCCAGGTTTTCGGTTGCTGGTGGGGATGAGGAGCGAGGGTGGGTGGGTTGATGACTTGGTGAATTTTTAAATGCAGAGCTAGAATCAAAACATGACCCAACGATGCCTAATCTTGGTCTTATTTTTCTTTTCAGTTGGTGTATAACTGACATACATTATATTAGTTTCAGATATACAACATAATGATCCAATATTTATGTTGGTCCTTATATTTAAAGGTAACCGAGATGACACTCTTGGTGAGCTAGTGACTGGCACAAGCTTTCTAGAGATTGATCTGGCAGTAAATATAAATGTCTCTTTTTGACACTGCACTTCTGTTGCGAGTACATCCTAAGGAAGTAGTAAAATGGGCACAAAGATGTATATGCAAAGACAATCACGGCATCCTGAGTTATAATAGCAGAGCACTCTTTTTCCCTATAGTGGGAATGATTGAATCAAACACAGTGCACCCAACCCAGTGGCCAGTGGGCTGTCATGCAGCCCTTGGTCCCAAATACATACTCACCAACAGCTGAGCAAGGAGTGACACTGAGCTCCTTGGAGAGCATTGTGCCCAAACACAGCATTTGCTATGGGCATCCTCTGACCACGACCACTCTTATTTCACATTTCTGGATTAATGCTTTTACACATCACATGTCTCTAAAACTCCCTTTTAAGTACTACTAGGATTCCGGTCCGTATTGATGAACCATCCTGATTTCTTTGAGAATGCCTCCGTTTCTGACACCACCTCTCTAAGAATGGCTACAGAATGTTAGCCCAGAACCACAAATCCAAAGGTGAAGGTCAAATGCTCTATTCTCTCTTATTAATTTGTATCTGTGGTTTGCTGGAGGCATTCCAGAGGAGGAAGAGGCTTTTAGAATCCATTCTTCCTGAGAGATGAATGACTACCTCCTTCCTCTTCTATCTCTCAAATTCAAGTTCATGGTCAAAGTCCAGCTCAATGGCTACATCCTCCGTGCAGTGGTTGATTCCTATTTCTCTATGTCAGCAATGGCCCATCAGCATCTGGTATCAGAGTGTTTGTAGGTGTCTATTTCCCAAGAAAATCTAAGATTTCTCAGGACAGGAACCTCATGAAAACTATGGCTATCCCGGGAAAATGCTTTAATTGGGGAAACTGGATTATCTATAATTTCCCCCCTTGTTCTCCCTGTACACTTTGTTTCACTTTAAATGCTATCTGATATTTATGCTGTGGTTCTATGTAGCTTTTATAAATTCCTATAAATACATTTAATTAAAAAAAATACATTTATTATTATTCCTTCTTCTCTTCACTCAGTTCCACAATGCATTTTTCCCTGTGGAGAGGCATTTCACGTTTGTGTTCATAATAGCGTGAGGCTACTGTCACCTTTACCTTGAAGCCTCAAGTCACATACAAACGAACACACTTAGCTTACGGCTAAGAAGAAACCAATCCACGGAACCTGGATGATTACATGGTTGGTGAAATGCACTCTTTCCTAAATAAACCTAAGTATGTAGGCAGGAGCATTTGAAAAATCATTTTTTGTTACTTGGTACACTTGAGGATTGACCTCGGGGTGGCAAGCAGCCTTCATTTTGAGAGCTAGACTCTAATTGGCAATGCTGCTCAGAGGGCAGTGGGAAGAGTTTGAGACGCATCAGGCTCCCGGTTGGATTACTTTGTGATGGCCATCATTTTCCGAGAAGAGATGTTCATTCCTTAATGCTAATTTTAACAATTCAAATGAACTGCAGTTAGTTTATAGACATTTTCAATTCTTCTAAGGTAAGAAATAACTCAAAAGTTTATACTACATCCTCATTTTCCTAGGGTTTAAAAATTCAGAGACAAATAAAAACCTATTTATATTTAATTGCTAATTAGATTTTCAGATGTGCCCTAAAAAGGCAACCAAAGAACTATAAAAGCAATTAGCTTGGCAGCATGAATTCATGCAGCACAGGGTGAATTAATTTATGGATGATCTCAGAGAAATGAGCAAGACACACGTGGTACCTGCTCAGAGGAAGCTTACATTCAAGCAGCATGAGATAGAAAATAAAAAATAAAATAAAAATACAGAATGGCAAACTCAGTACCAGAGAGAGTAAGAGAGATTTGTGGCTGCTTTGGACTGGTAGTAAGACTGTATCTCTGAGCAGGTGACCATGAAGTTTCCTCTGAATGACAAGAAGGGGCCACTCTTGAGAGAATTAGGGCAGGGACACTCCCCAGAGAGGAAACAGTAACTGAAAAAGGCCTCAGGTCACCTGGTGGATAAGGACAACAGTGGCTAGAGCGGCGAGTAGGGCCGATCATGTAGGAATTTATAAGCCAGGGTATAGACGTTTGGATCTTATTGTAAGCACTACGGGTGGCTTTTCCGCAGAGAAGCAATGTGTTCCAGTGTACATTTTTTTAGTTTTAATTTTTAAATAATTTTAGGCTTATGGAAAAACTGTCGGTGGAATACAGAGTTCCTCTATACCCTTTGCCAGCATCCGCTTGTGGCCCAATGATCACAAGTAGGAAATGGACCACTGGTGAAATACTAGGGACCAAACCACAACTTTATTGGAGTTTCACTAGTTTTCCCATGAATGTCACATTTCTGTTCTGGGATCTGATCCAGGCTCCCCCACAACACTGAGCTGTGGTCTCCCCAGCCTCCTTCCATCTGGAGTAGTTCTCTGTCTTTCTTCTCTTTCACGACCCTGATGCCCTTTAAGAGTACTTGTCAGGCATTCTATAGGATTTACATCAATGTGGGCTTGTCTGACTTCTCATGATAAGAATGGGGTTATGGATTTTGGGGAAAGAAACCACACAGGTGGAGCGCGTGGTACGTGTGCATAGTATGATATCAACATACATTCTACTGGTTATGTTCACCTAGATCCCTTTTGTGGATGCTGTCAACTGGATTTCTCTACTGTAAAATTATTATTTTATTATTTTTTCCCTTTGTAATTATTTTTAAAAAAATATATTTTATTGATTTTTCACAGAGAGGAAGAGAGAGAAATAGAGTCAGAAACATTGATGAGAGAGAATCATCAACCAGCTGCCTCTTGCACACCCCCTACTGGGGATGTGCCCGCAACCAAGGTACATGCCCTTGACCGGAATCGAACCTGGGACCCTTCAGTCCTCAGGCCGACGCTCTATCCACTGAGCCAAACCAGTTTTGGCTCCCTTTGTAATTATTAAAATTCTTAGGGGTTGTGTGTGGGGGGAGGGGAGGGGGAAATACATGAGACTATGCAAATATCCAGTTTCTCCTCAAACTTGCACTCACGGATTATAACATCTTTCAGTGCAGCCTAATGGCCCTGATTTTCACTGTGGTGTTTGCCGAGGATTTTGTGGCTCCCTCATTCTTCCCATATTTGTTAATTGGAGTTATTTTATGAGGAGGAGCTGAAACTCCTCGTTGTTTGTTTATTTCCATATAGATTTTATGGACATTTATTTTACTTTACAGGTTATAATCTTACGCAGTCCATTTATTTTGTTGCTCAGATTGTCCCAGCTTTGACCATAGAGGGCTCGGGAGCTGCTATTGCTCTGTGATTGCAGTGGAGACAGTGGGCTGGAGGAGGCAGGAGTGGAGGCAGGGAAACCAGGTAGGAAGCTGATGCAGCAAACAGAGAGAGTGATGGTGTGTGTGGGCTGACCTGAGACAGAAGCAGTGAAGATGCAGAAAGGAGAACCTGAAGGGTGTTCAGGTGGCCAATGGACCTGTAACTGAGCCCGACGGAATGTGGGACGCGGTGGAGATGTGTGTCCTGTGTGCCTTGTTTTCCTCACTGCCCAAGACTACGGAGTCACAGCCCTGGAGAAATCTCCGCTCCAACTTAGTAAACAGCAGCACTGATAATTGACAGGATTCTACCTCTGAGTCCTAGACTTTGTACTATCCCCAAACTTTCTTAATTGGAGGTTACTAATGAAGGAAAATGACCAATTGTTAATTAGTGACTTGGAAGGTGTTTGACAACAGTTAAAAACGGAAAAACAACCTAACTAGTCCCATATAGAAATTTTACAACTAAATCACCTAACAAATTGAAATATAAAAACATACTAAGGTACAACTTGCTATTTAGCATTTCAGAGATAACATGGTTGTTAATAATGTAAAGATGGGATGACCATAGGAAAGTCTTGTTCCCTAATAACCCAACATCCAATAAAACAATGTTGGCCACGAAGCCCCGTCAATGAATTATTTGTATGTTCCTTCTCCCTCCATTTGGTCATTTCAAAAACAACAAGATTAGAAATAAGAAAGCCGAGGCAATTTAAAACATCCAAACTTTAAAAATAGAAAACTATAAACACTGACAAAACTTTTTTATAATTAGAAAAAGAAATGGCATATACTTAATTATGGGAGGCCCGATATAAAATTCTCCTATGATGGTACATGCATTGAAAGGTAAACAGCTTACGTAAAAGATGTCTGATAAAATTACTAAAGGCCCCCTGCCCACCACATAGAGAGCAAAGACAAACACTCCTAACCAGCAGTTTCTTTGTCTTACTTCCTAAGCACATGCAATGACACAGGAAGGCAAAATATTCCATTTTTCACTAATAGATCAATATTCGTACTTATGGTATACTTACAGCATATTCTCTTTTGATAGAGTACAATAGCTTTAGACAAGTCCAAACAGGTTCTCTGAATTGAGTGAAACAGCTGCAATAAAAATACAAACAAAATGCTAAATAAAACAGAGAGCAGTAAAATTAAAAAAAAAAAAAATAATGACACTCAAGATAACCTAGTGTTTGATTTGCCCACTAAAAACAAGATCAGGTGACCAAGTGTGCCTGGTGTCATGTGGCGGACTATACAGAAACTGTGATCAAAGCCTTCCGGTATGCTATCGTCCGTATTTATTGGAAGTCATCATCTCCACAATCTAAATTAAGATCTTCAGGAAGACGATTTCCTCCAGACAATTGAAATAATAGCTGAAAAACAGAAGTCCTAAGTGAAGGGCCCAATTAGATGGCTTGGTAAACCAGAGACCCAATATTCATTCGTAATCTAATGTACTTCTTTTGCCACTTGCGGTCTTTTTAAAAAATGGAGAATCTGTCAAATAAGCATCGTATTTAAAACATGAAATTAGCTTAGTCGGTGATCCTAATGTCCTCTGTGGCATGCTCAAGCAACTCTATCAAAAGCAAAGAGAAGTCAGTCAGCTGAGTCGTATGTCTGGTTAGAAGACATCTGGTAACCCGGAGTTTACCTAGCAGCCCCATCACTCTCTATTTCCCTAAATGATTTCATAAAATACGGAGAGGAAACCGAATGCTATGCTACAGCCATCACTGAGGAAGTGAAGGGAAAAGCAGGTGGGCTGTGCTTTTAACTCATGGTGGACCTGGTCTTTGCTTCAGAAATGGAGACAGCTCAGGAGAAGATGGAAGAGATACTTCACACTTTCACCAGCACCCTGGAGGCCAGGCCTGAGACGGATGAGAAAGCCTGGTGGACAGCAGGCAGGCTTTCCTGCCCTCCCTCTGAGCTTACTGCCCTGGCGATGCAGCAATTATGTCCTAGGATTAGAAAACCCTTCCCTATCTTAGTCAAAACGGATGACCTGCTTCATAATAATACAACCACATTAATAAAAACGGAGGCATATGTATGTACTTAAAAGATTAAAACTATTCCCAGGGATGCTTACTATCTTAAAACTTGGACATAAAGAGTATAAATTTTACTAAATCTCATTTCCTTAGAAGGCATCCTCTACCTGTGTAGAAAAGAAAGACAATAACAACCTTTTACCTTCAAACAAGAGAGAAAAACAGCAGTCTTTAATTCTGTGCCTTCACAAATGCTTTATATCAGTATGCTGGGTCACCGACCAGCAGCACATATCAACTCTCAAATGTGGGAGCGAGAAAATTCAAAAAGTATGTTTGGTACCTGATCTGTTGTCACTGTTCACACTGTAAAAACTGCAGTATAAATGAAATGCGATAAAATGCACGCCTCTGCAGGGTTAGATCTGTGAGCCTGACAACTGTACACGCTCTAGTAGCCATATCCAACAAAAGAGGAGAAACATTTCCACCATCTGCAGTGGCACCCGCCAAAAGGCTTCTCTCAGGTTAGTGTTGCTTGTTCTTGTACTTAGAGCTATTTTTAAAAAAAATATATTTTATTGATTTTGTACAGAGAGGAAGGGAGAGAGATAGAAACATCGATGAGAGAGAGTCATCGATCAGCTGCCCCCTGCACCCCCCCCCCCCCCACTGGGGATATGCCCGCAACCAAGGTGCATGCCCTTGACGGGAATCGAACCCAGGTCCTTTCAGTCCCCAAGCTGACACTCTATCCATTGAGCCAAACCGGTTTTGGCCTTAGAGGTATTTTTGAGAAGATGATTTTATTAACAAGCAATTTTGACAAATATTTGAACTTAGTGCAACATTTCTACATTAACTTCCCAATAGATGGAAATGCAATCTGACCATGATTTTAGCTTGGCACACAGCTTTCTGTTTTTTAGGCCTGCCCTTTATGGATAACAGGGTAGGACCACATCAACATGGTTTGCACATTGTTTTTATATGTTTTATTGATGGTTGATGGAATCCAGTCTCTCTATAAACATCAACATCAGTATTAACAATTCTGCAACAGAAACCTCTAACATGTGTCAAATTATTAGTCATAGCTAAGTACTTTGGACAGTCTAAGCCTGGGACAGCAGCTATTTTGATAAGTATAGTTGGTTGTGTAAAAATGCCCCTGCAAGAGTCTAAATATAAATATCAAATTGTTGTGCTGTGTTTAATGTATGAAGAATTAACACAGTAAATTACGTTTTGAATGATGCTTATATTTACTAGGGTGTTAAGTAGAGGAACATAAAGCTATCATATGTGAAAAGCATTAGCAACTTATAATTATTTCAACTGTATTCAGAATACTAAAATCAGGATACCTCCTGGTGGTACCTTTCTCCATTGATGCAATCTCCATTAGAACATCCCTATCAAATCCAGCTTCTACTTTGAACAATTCCAATGACAGAGGAAGGTTGGGAACTAACATTAATTGAGTTTGGCATGTACATTTGTTCTGTCAATGGTCCCTGAATGAGTACTGTGTGACTGGCGGAAGGTTCAGTGGAGACTAAGGCGACATGGAGTTTGACCTCCTAGTGGAGGAACGACAGGCAAACCAATCAACCCTTGAGATAATTTCATGAGAGATGAGTACTATGCACAGCGGCCCTGGGTCTGGTTCTGCCCTTAGATGCACAGTGAATTATCCCTCTTCCACAGGACAGACCTTCCTATACAGTTGACAACTAACCTGTCTCCCCTTAGACCTCTCTCTGTTCTAATACAACCATAGCTTCCACCATCCTGGCCACCTTCATGGAAAGCTTTCTGAAATCTTGAGCTCTTTGTGTTACTCCAATTAAATGATGAGCTCATTAACTTAGCTTACATATTAAATCCGGAGATCACTTTGAAGTCTTTCAGGTCATGTAACATATTTTTCCACTCAGTGGCCTATCGTTCACAGAAGTAAACTTCTTAAATTTTAATATAAACTCCTGGCAGAATGTCTAAGAAGACAGGGAGTTAGTGGGCTTTCTACCAGTTATATTGGTATTCCAGGATCAACCAGATATGAATTCAGCATACTGTATTATTAACTAGTCTAACTAAATATCTGCTTTGTGAATTCACTCTAGAATTTTCCAGGGTAGGACACCAAGCCTACTAGACTCTACTTTATCGAACCAGTTGTGCATCCTTTTTTTTGAAAAAAAAAAATTATTATAGAGAAAGAGGAAGGAAGAGAGAGAGAAGGAGTGGGAGAGGGAGAAACATCAATTGGTTGCCTCCCATATGCACCAACCAGGGATCGAACCCTCAACCCTTCAGTGCACAGGACAATGCTCCAACCAACTAAGCCACCCTGGCCAGGGCCCTTTTTTCCTTTATTTTTCTTTTTTAAAATATATTTTATTGATTTTTTTACAGAGAGGAAGGGAGAGGGATAGAGAGTTAGAAACATTGATGAGAGAGAAACATTGATCCGCTGCCTCCTGCACATCCCCCACCAAGGATGTGCCCGCAACCCAGGTACATGCCCTTGACCGGAATCAAACCTGACACCCTTCAGTCTGCAGGCTGATTCTCTTTCCACTGAGCCAAACCAGTTTTGGCTCTTTTTTAAAATGTAAATATTTGTCAGACCCTAGTGTTGATGTCACTAGGGGTTCTTTAATTGCATTAATGTTTTTCAACAAACATTTACTGAGAATTTACCACAACCCATGCATTCTAACGAAGTGTAAAAAAACCTACAAATTAACAGAGGCATATGGATAGTTACACGAGAATTTACAGGTGTATGTTTGTTTGCTTAAATAGGCTGGGATTGGATTGATCCCAGATTTTCCTCACGAACTAGTTGTTTGCAATAGATCTCCAAATGTAAGCACACCTATGCTTACCCAGGTGAGTCACTCTAGGACCCTGACCAAAGCAGGGCGGCTGCGCTGCTCACCTCCAGCTTGGCATCCAGGTCTGCGTCAGAGGCCACCACGTGCTCATCCTCCTTCTTCCCTGTGGCTTTGATAAAGGCCTGCTTCGTCTCCCAGTACTTCTGCTGCATCTTATTCACCACGGACTTGTCCTGAGCATACCGATCCTGCAAGTCCCAGGGGTAACTGCTAAAAACATTGGAAGAGCTATTTTACTCATGACTTTCATAACCACTGAGATAGTTTTGTGTGAAAAAACTCACCTAAATATTAAAATTATAAACTTATAACATTCATAAGCATATAAATATTTCCTTTATGGTTATTACATCAAAAGCTTAAAAGTTAGAGAAGAAATAAAACAACCTTTGCAGGAAATTTTAGAAACTGAACCTCCATTACTGGGTGTGGAAATCAGCAGGCAGACGCGCCCCTGGTAGAAGTGGAGAAAGTGAGCCAAGCCAGGAAGGGTGACGGGCTCAAGTCCATCGTGAGTCAGAGATAAAGCTGGACACCAAGGTTCTCTCCACTCCAGCATAATGGCCAGCAGTGAAGTGATGGCAGGAAAACAGAGATAAGGGGCTGAAAAATAGCGTGCTTGCCATCTGTCACAGAGATGCCTAAAGTAGTCAAACTTAGACTCAGAGAGTAGAATGGTGGCTACCAGGGGCTGGATGGGGTGGAGGCGGGGTGGGATGGGAAATTGCTAGTCAGCGGTCATAAAGTTTTAATTATGTTAGACGAATAAATTCTAGAGATGCAACTTTGGGCCCAGAGTTAACAACACTGCATTGTACACTTTAAAATATTATTAAGATGGTATATCTCTTACCAAAGTTAAATAAAATTTAAGAACATTAAAAAAATATTATAGCCTAAACCTGTTTGGCTCAGTGGATAGAGCATCGGTCTGTGGACTGAAAAGTCCCGGGTTCGATTCTGGTCAAGGGCATGTACATTGGTTGCGGGCACATCCCCGGTGGGGGGTGTGCCGGAGGCAGCTGGTTGGTGTTTCTCTCATCGACGTTTCTAGCTCTCTATTCTTCTCCCTTCCTCTCTGTGGAAAATCAATAAAATATATTTTTTTAAAAAATTACAGATTTCTGATGTTAAAACCGTCGTTTATTAAATATAAATGCTTAAAATACATTGCATTCTTCTGGGAAAATATAGTGAAGATCAAATTTAAAAATTAGAAAAAAAAATTGAGAAAATAATGTAATTCTGTAAAAGTGGTCAGAGCATCTCAAATATTGACAGGAAGTGTGCCATGGGGGCTGCATCCCTCCCCATGTTGTCTACACCCTCCCCCTGTCTGGAGGTCCTGCTCCAGAGGCTCACATAGGACCTCCGGGTCGCTCCTATGCAGACATGTATCATGTTTTACCCCATGCTACTACCACTCAAAATATGCCAGGCCTGTGTCCCAAAACATGAGTTGCACATATCAAAATACCTGAATCTCAAAACCTGATGGCTTATAATCTCTTTCCAGATAACATTTACAATTTTCAATTCACAGGAGTATTCTTAAAACATCTTAAGGGATTTCAGATGACTTTCTCAGCAAAGGTTATCTTTAGAGAGAGAAGTAGGAATGGAGGGACTTTCATGGTTTCTGCACTATTTAGAAGTTTTATTATGAGCTTACATAATAGGAAATGGGATAAAAATATCTGTAATGTTTATGTAAAAGGCAGTCTTTCTATAGAGTATGTATGTTAATAGACTGAAAGGATATAACCCACCCCCAAAACTATGGTTATTTCAGGGGAATGGAATTTTCAAGAATGGAGAATTGGGTGGACTTTATTGTGTCTCTTCCCCCTCCAACACCTCCCCCCCCAAAAAAAGGTCATGGATTAACAGTAAAAAGACTTCCATTTTGGAAAAAAAAAAAAAAAAGTGGGGGAGGCCTTTAGAGATCTAGTGAAAATGCCTCACTCCATCCCCGGTCATTTTTTTTTTTTTAATATTTTATTGATTTTCCACAGAAAGGAAGGAAAAGGGATAGAGTCAGAAACATCGATGAGAGAGAAACACCCACCAGCCACCTCCTGCACACCCCCTACTGGGGATGTGCCCGCAACCAAGGCACATGCCCCTGACTGGAACCAAACCTTGAACCCTTGAGTCCGCAGGCCGACGCTCTATCCACTGAGCCAAACCGGTCTCGGCATCCCCGGTCATTTAATAAATG
Source organism: Pipistrellus kuhlii (assembly GCF_014108245.1). NCBI lineage: Eukaryota > Metazoa > Chordata > Mammalia > Chiroptera > Vespertilionidae > Pipistrellus > Pipistrellus kuhlii. Next base: position 34,570,889 of record NW_023425405.1, on the reverse strand, counting down.
AGAAAACTTCAGTTTTAAAAGGTTAAGAATCTTATCTGAAGACTCACAGGATTAAAATCCAGGCCCCTGAATCCCAGCCCAGTGATCATTCCAATAGTCTCTGCAGCCCTTGTATTCCAGCAGCAAGCAGAGAAGTGGCTGAGTAAGTGGGAGAAAGCCTTTGGGGAAGGGCTCACTTCTTGGGGCTCTAGGTCTCTGTTATACCAGTGATTACCTACTTCCCCGAGCCCAGAGCCCACTGCCTTGGTGTGACAGCCATCAGGAGGGTCACGGGATGGAACCTTCCCCTTGTCTTAATGAGGTAGATGGAACAGTTTTTAAAAATATGACAGCTCTTACTTAGAAAGCTGTCAAATAAGGATACTTGGGAAAACTAAATCCCTTAGCCATTTATTAATCACCCTTTAAAACCCATTACATTTTAAGAGATGCAAAAAGTTGACATTTTATATTAAAGAGAAATTAGACCTGATTACTTCTCTACTAAGAGAGGAGGGATTAGAAAGTTCATTTACTGTTGTAATTAATTGTTCATTTGATCAATAAAAAATATGCACCACATTTTTCATGATACAAATGTAAGGTGGTAAAACAAGACAAAGATCTGCTTGTCTAGTGGGCCAAGGATTCAGAAACACTGCTTGAAACGGATCTGGAATTTTTAAGATGTTACCCATGCTGTTTAGATGTGCTATAGGCACATAAGTGTTGTTGCTAACATTGCCATATGATTACCATGCCTATTTTATTAATCATCATTAATTCCAACAGTGGTTGGCTTTTGAATGTTCATGAAGGTTGAAGTCATGAGTATAAATTAATGAGTCTGAGTTCCTATTCATTCAATTTTATAGCTTGCCTACATAAAATTCCCTTATAACCCTAATATTAGAAGTTATAAATAAGATAATGATCAAATAAATATACTAACTTTTTAAATTTAAGAAACGGTGGTAAAAAAAAAAAAAAGGCAACATTATATATATAATTATATATAAATTTCTTAGAGAATACTCATTAGGTAAAAACTTATAATATTTTTGGCTACTTAGTTTCCATATTACATTTAATATGGATGTTGAACTTGACTATACCCAACATTGGAATAGGGTCTAACAGGTTATTGTGGCTAATGTGACTACTGATTTTTCTATTCAGTAGACATTTATTGAGCATATACTATGTGCTTTCCTCTTTCACTAGCCTCTCCCAATTCAAAAAAGGCAACAAATTACTTACCATTTGTGTCCTGACATGTTTCCTTCTTCTTTTTCTACTGTTGATGATTTGGGGAGAAGGGGCAGGGAAAAAGCATGAGAGGATAAGTTATATTATAACCTGAAATAAAACAAATATATTTAACAGTTACACACTATATTATAAATGTTAAACTGACACATAAAATTCCAATCTAAATCACGTCTAGCTGTATTTGAGGGGCCCAACATTACTTGCAATAATACTGTACACAGTTGTCAAGCATAGTTTTTCTGCGTAACAAAGAATAAATATCTCAACGGAAGTTTAACAAGTGAACAAGCAGGTTGAAAGACAAAGGAAGGTTGTAGAAGACTACAAAAAGTGAGATCATAACACACAAAGCAATATACTGTAACCAATTAAAGCATAGAAATATTATATAGTGAAGGTATAAAGAACTGCTTAGGAATAATGAACACTACATTCCAGATAACAGTTACCACTGCAGTGGGGCGTGCAGGCTATTATGCAAGAGGTACATGCAGGGACTTCAACTGAACCCGTCGTGTTCTCTGTTAAGTTAGGTGGCAAGTACTGCATCTTTGTGCCTCTTTAGAGATTTGAAATATTTCATAATCAGTATTTAAAACACCTGAACCAGCCCATTGCAAAAACAAAAAACAAACATAAGAAAGGGTAAAAAGGAGAAAAATGTATTTATTTCTGTTTTTACCAGCCTGATATTGTGTTTTCACCTTATTCATAAATAAAGAAGTCACTTGATGCCTTTGCCCCTCACTCCATTGACCCCCACCTCAGGGAGCTAGCCAGCCAAAAGAGAGGGCAGAGCCAGCCAACCCAGCCACACTTACCTACCAGTTACTGGAAAGAGTGGTGAACTCACTACCTAAGGGAGGGCACCTCTGGCCAGACACGGATTGCTGGCTGCCAGATTGAATGCTCAGTGTATGAATGCTTCTGGCTATGCCAACATAATCAATGCAATCCTTTCCCCTTTGCCTTAGAAAGGGTCCTGACAACTAGGACCCCTAAAATGATTAAAGTTTGCCAGGCTTTAAAAAAAATGTGTTAATGGAACTAAATTGAGTGTTGAAATTCCAGGCTTCAGGTGAGAGGCAGGAGGACATGGTAACTGGATGCTGCTGGAATGACAGCATCCTGTAATCAGCATCTCTCTTCCTCCTGGAGAGCATCCAGGTTTGAGGCGAGTTGCTTTGGAAATGACATTCACGATGAGTAAGCCTTGCCCTAGGCTCAGTAAATCGTGGAGAAGCCATGAACCTCCCACACAGCCTCACACACAGCAAGGACACATTTACTTTACTTAGCACAAAGCTTTCAACGAAATTTCTCATAAAAAAATATTGTCCAAGGAAATGAAATTATTATAGTCTTTCCTTAAGTTGGATTTCACCAGGAACTATTAGGATAATTAGTACTTTCTGATTAATATTTTTATTGTAGTTAAAAAAAAAATAGGGTAAATTTATTCTCTTTAAAAATCTCCCCCTCCCCCCCAATTGATTTTTAGAGAGTGTAAGGGAGGGGGAGAGACAGAGCACTGATGTGAGAGAGACACATCAATTGGTTGCCTCCTGAACAAACCCTATTGGGGCTGGGGATCAAGCTTGCAATATAGGTATGTGTTCTTGACCGGAATCAAACCCATAACCCTTCAGTCCTCGGGCCAACGCTCTAACCACTAAGCAAACCCAGCTAGAACTATCTTAACAATTTTTAAGTGTATAGGACAGTTTTAACTATAACATTGTTGTACAACAGATCTCCAGAACTTCTTCATCTTGCATGACTGATACTATATACTCACTGAACAACTCCCTGCTTTCTCCTCCTCCAGCCCCTAGCAACCACCATTCTACTTTCTGTTTCTGAGTTTGACTATCTTAGATATTTCATGTAAGTGGAATCATGCAGCCTTCATCTTGTGATTGGCTTATTTCACTCATGACAATGTTTTCAAGGTTCATCCATGTTTTAACATATGACAGGTTTCCCTTCCTTTTTAAGGCTGAATAACATTCCATTGTATGTATGTACGTAGCTACTTTTCTTTATCCATTCATTCACTGATGGACACTGAGGTGGCTTCCACATCTTGGCTACTGTGTATAATGCTGCAATAAACATGGGTGTGAAAATGTCTCTTTAAGATCCTGTTTTTATTTTTTTTAAGATATGTACCAGGAGTGGGATTGCTAGATCATATGGCAGTTCTATTTTTTATTTTGTGAAGAACCTTCATACTTTCCCCCACAGTGACTGCACCACTTTACAATCCCTCCAATAGCGATTCCAGGGTTCAAGGATCCCAATTTCTCCACATCTTCACCAACACTTGTTATTTTCCGGATTTTTTTTTTTTTTTTTATGGTAGTCATCCTAATGGGTGTAAGGTGATATGTCATTGTGTTTTTTATTTTCATTTCCCTGTTCATTAGTGTAGGTAAACATCTTTTCATATACGTATTGGCCATTTGTATGTCTTCTTTGGAGAAATGTCTGTTCAAATCCTTTGCCTATTTTCTAATTGGGTAACTTTTTGTTGTTATTGCATTATAAGAATACTGGATAGTCTGGCTATTAACCCATTATCAGGTATATGGTTTGCAAATATTTTCTCCCATTTTAGTAAGTTGCCTTTTCACTGGTGAGGATTTCATTTGCTGTGACTTTTTGATAAGTTTTTGATCATTAAAAAATTTAACAATTTATGTTCTTTTGGTAAGACCAATAATAAAATCACTGAGCACACTGTCCCTTTTACCTGGACTCCCAAGCTACTTCCAGACTATGACACCATGTGGCAGTGTTCCCCAAGATATTGTTTACAGGCCATTTGCACGGGAACCTTTTGGAGTGTCAACATGTCGGTTCCTGGGCCCCATCCCTTACCTGCTGAACCAGAGTCTCTGAGAACAGGTCTGAGAACCTGCATTTGTAACCGGCTTTGCAAGAGATTCTTTTTCTGTTATATATATATTTGTCCTTTTTTTGTTGTTGTTAATCTTTACCCAAGGATACTTTTCAATTGATTTTTAGAGAGAGTGAAAAGGAGGGGGAGAGACAGAGAGAGAGAAACATCAAAGTGAGAGAGATACATCAAGACCCAACCAGGGCCAGGGATTGAATCTGCAACCAAGGTACCTGCTCTTGACCAGAATCAAATCCAGAAAGAACCCTTCAGTCTGCCGGCTGACACTCTACCCTCTAAGCCAACTCGGCTAGGACTGCAAGTGATTCATAAGCATATTAAAGTCTGAGTACCACAGGTACAAAGGCAAATTTCTCTTTGGAAATGGATTTTTCTTGAATAAACTGCTGGGTTATATGCTACTTGAGCAAAGGTGTCATGGGTGGCAAAATCAAGTCAACTCCACAGGACACATCTGAATGTCTCAGGACAAGGTAGCTGCAGCCAGAACTTGTATCTCCTATCAGTGTTTCCCAAAGTGTGGTACATGTACCCCCAGGGGTATGGGAAGAGTCTGGTGGGGGTACACGTTGCACCGGAGTTTGGTGGGGATATGCACTGCACCATGCTTAGCTGTGCCTAATTCTATGTTCTCATGAGTACGAGGGGTACTCAGCGTTACAAAAATTATAGAAGGGGTACACATATGTCAAAAGTTTGGGAAACACTGGGTCTAGCCCCATACACCAAGAACAATTAAATAAACAACTTTCATATTTCCTGACAAAACCATCTCATTTTGCTCTAGCACTTACTAAACCCACAGTGTCAAAAATCAATACTTAAAAAAAAATCATTACAATTCTCACCCACTTTTTCCTTCCAGTTCAGCAGTTTGGTTTATCAAACATACATTAAGCATCTAATTATTATGTGCCAGAAAACTTAACAATCTAGATCATCTCTGAACAATAGAAATATAATATGAGTTACACATGTAATTTTAAGTGATTTAATAGTTATGTTAAATATAATATACTTCACTTAACCTAATATTTCTAAAATATTACTTTAACATGGTAAGCAATAAAAAAATTACTGATATATTTTGCACTTGCGTTTTTATAACAAGTCTGAAATCAGGTGTGTGTTTTTACACTTACAATACAAAGCCATTGAGCCTAATCACTTTTATGTGCTCAATGACCACATGTACATACTGGCTACTGTTTTGGACAGTGCAGACTAAACAGGAAAAACAGGCATATAAACATAATTTCCAGCCTCACCAGACTCGTGACATTTGCAAGGGGCCCATAAAAAGATCTTCATGAATCTCCAAATTTGTAAATTCTGCTGTAAAAAATATCATTTCCCCTGTCAAGTACAATGAAGTCTATCATTAGCTAATACTTCCGTTCAGGATTCTGCAAAGGAAGCCACTGCTTCCCTTCTGCCCGGAGGCCCTGACGGAAGAAGCCCAGAATGAATGGGATCATGTCTCCACCTTTCTAATGGCTCTTCCCAAGGCCACCTTTCCTTAGGTGATAACCCCAAAATATTTTTCCAAGTCTGCTAGGTACACAGAATGCTAAAGCAAGCCTGCTTTTAAAAAGTTTGATGCAGCCGAAACCGGTTTGGCTCAATGGATAGAGCGTCGGTCTGTGGACAGAAGGGTCCCAGGTTTGATTCCAGTCAAGGGCATGTACATTGGTTGCGGGCACAAACCTGGTGGGGGGTGTGCAGGAGGCAGCTGGTCTATGTATCTCTCTCATCGATGTTTCTAGGTCTCTATCCCTCTCCCTTCCTCTCTGTGAAAAATCAATAAGATATATGTTGTTTTTTTTTTAAAAGTTTGATGCATTGCTACAAGGAAGCAAAGTTAGTTTGTCCTTGGCTGCCTTAAACTCTGATACTGAATTTTCTTCCTTGGAGACAGAACCTGGGAAAGTATTTTCATTCCATCTAGGCTGCCTTCAGCAGCACTGAACGTTTGTTCTGGCCCACTTATGGCGGTAGCTAATGGCGCTCTGATTATTTTTGGGTTATGAAAAGAATCTAAAATTCTTCAGCCAACCCTTACTCAAGGTAAAGGTAAAATCAGGAGCTACATTTCACCATATCACTATTCTCAACCCACAGAAATATTTCAGTATTTCTGAAATTGCACTTCCTGTGTCTTGTTTCTTGTATAGTTTCATGTTTCAATTAATTGTCTTTCCAACATTAGCAGTAGAGATTCTCTTCCATCAGGGAGCAGTTTTTCTGTTAGCTGGAGTACTAGCTGAAACTCAGTCCAGGATCCCTTTTTCTTGTATCTGTACTGAACATAAGGTGGAGTCTCTTGAATTGCAGATCTGGGCCACTGCCAAATTTGTCATTTTCCTCTCCGATTTATTCAAAATGGCTATTTTCTAACTAAAAATTGTCACCGTCTTAGAGCTCTTCAGTTCTGTTGTGCACACTAGCCTCCAGGTTTCTATGGGAAGTGGGCTATTCCCCAACCCTCACCCCCAACAGGAAACATACTTTTTAAGAGGACAGAACAGAGTCTTACGGTATTATTGGTATGAAGTGATATATTTGAATAATCTCAGAGTAAAATTACTCACTCCCAAACATCAGCTTCATGGCACCCCACGTCAACATCTGTTCACATTTCAATACCCCTGAACTTAGGATATGTCCTACAATTGAAATCTGGTTAACTGTTTGGCTATCGTTTTTTTGTTTTGTTGTTTTGTTTTGTTTTTCGTGGAACATAAAATGGTAAAAGATCCCTTGAGCAATTTTAAAAAAATATTTGATGAAATACAGAAAAATTGTTTAAAATCAATCCTCAGTAAAATTATACATCACTACACGCCACTAACTTTTGGGGCCATTTGTGTATAACCGAAAGGGAGAATCTGAAGTCAGGAAATGCCAAGTGTTACCTGATATGCAATGGCTGCCATGAACAAGGAAGGTGCTCAAGGTTAAGAGGAAGAGAGAGGAAAAGGCACAAAGATGGCTTCCTACATGGCTTTGGGGCTGAGTTTCTAAGAATCAGCAGTGGTGGCCGTGTGAAGGTTAAGCATACATGTGTGTGTGTGAGTGGGGGTTTTATTCGAGGCAGAGAGAAAGCAATGAACAAATTCTTCTAACCAACCACAAGCAGACGTGCATTCCCATAACTTTAAGAAAGATGATGTGACTGGGGAGAAATAGGGGCCAATCTGTGTGGCCATTTGCAGCATTTAGATATGTTCTGTAGCCACGGGAGGGCTAGATGCTCAATGCTGTTTATTTCACATATAGGGAACACCTTCTATGCCCTGTCTAGAGAGTTCATCTTTGACTATCCATAACAAATGTTGGAAAGCTGTGGCATGTCTCTTAGACTTAGCTTCCAATGGCGTGATATTAACATATAATTTCCTGCTAGTTACATATTCTTGTCATTTCATATGTTAACTTCATCTAGAAACCTTGCCAGTTTTTAGCATTGTGTTTTGTCATTGGGTTTATTTCCTGGTGCAACCTTGGAATTTTGCAAGTCACATAATGTAGAGCCTACAGGAAATTGAGACACAATCAAATGAAGCCCCTTCCTTTTCAGAATGGGGCCCTGTGGCCAGGAGAGATCACAAGGGGTCTGAGAGCACAAAACCAGCCAACTTTGAGCAGAGCTTCCATGCAGGCTGCTGATGGCTTATCCAATGAACAGAGGAAATACAAATCTGTCAGCATTTCTAGCTACTGAGTTTTAAAATAATGTGTGAATGTTTCATTTCATCTTTTTTCCCCCCAGAAATTTATATCTAGTCACTTTCCCTTATGTCAACAATGAATTTTTTAAAATTTCCCATGTGTTCAAGTATAAATGTTAAAACAGTTTCAGTAGAAACAACCCTCTAGGTATAGTTAGCTATACTTATTTTTTTTAAATATTGATTCATCAGATTATTCACACAGTTGAAAAAAAGATCCCTATGGAAGATGAGAAGTTAAATTATCTTCCATCCTTTCAAAAGCTAAGCATTAAAGTTATGTAATTTTAACTAGCTTTTATGTTTTTCCCATCTCTCAAATATCACCTAGCCTTTCCCTTCAGATTTTGTTAAGGCTATGATTACTTGAGTATTCCATATAACTTTAAAGGGATTCTGTTTCTCATTGAGTTTTGTCTTCTACAGTTAATTTTTGACATTTCATAAATTCACAAGCAAAAGTGAAGCATGACCATGCTTTAATTTTATGAGTCAGCAAATCTTACAAGAAGAAAACAGAATTCTAATCTTATTCAAGGCAGCTAAAAGATGGATGAGTTTTTATTGAGACTCTACACATGTAGGGTCATTTTAAAGGATCATTTCATTTACATTTTGAAACAGCTCAGGTATTATATTGGCATTAATTCAGCTTAATGATGCCCTAAATCTATTAAAAATATTATCCCCAAAGTAAATATTTGTAATACCAATATAACTTATCTCCTTATATGCTGCTCAATGTAAAGTAAAAGCCATTAAAAGGCCATGTCACAAACTTCTGCCTCCTCTAAGGCACTCCACCCATCTGGCCTTTGCTTATCTGAAACAGAATAGAGTAGGCTAGCTGACATCTCTAATGCCCTCAGTCACAAAAACTACAACACTATTTTTAAATTACTTGTAGAGACATGTATATAGAAGAGAAAGTTTAGAGATGATGAGCACATCTTTTTCTAAAGATGAAGAGATTGAGATTCCAAAAATGGAGCAAATGCATCCAAGACCAGGTTAAAGATCAAGTTCAGAGGAGTCTCAACCACTATTCTAAGGGATGTTTCTCAAAGGAAAATCATCAAACATAACATCTCATATTCTAATAACCTAAAATAAAATAGCCAAGATAGCCTCTAAAAGGTTTTCCTCCATAACATTAAAATTAAAAATATTATGTCCCCACAAACAAATTGAAAACAAAATAAATCACATACAACTCACAAGGGGACAGTCTACATTTCGCTTGCCCTTCTTTCTCCTATTGAAAGCCCTGCTTGCAAAGGGTGTTCAAGTGTTAATGTTTGGGACAACAAAAATCTTGGCAACAATATCAAAGAAGCCGTCATGTGAAAATAAGAAATCTCCAAGACATTTACAAGAACAAGTGACATTAAATGGATTAGAAGACTGGAAATACAAAAAGAACAAACAGGCTATTTTTTTGCTAAAGAAAATATTATTAAAAAAAAACACAAAACAAAACTTGGTCAATGGGGGAAAAATGGAGACATATGTACTACTATTTATAATACTTTAAACAATGAAATAAAATTTTAAAAAAACTTTAAAATCTTGCTGTGTAAATTATATTAACTTTTAATTGTATATAGGTTGGTTTACATAACTTTCAAATGTCCATCAGAATTTAGCATATGGATTTTAATATCTAGTACATATGGTGGTTTTTTCTTTAAAAGCTTAACCTCAAAAGTTGACAAATCAAGGAATATCCTACTTAGGTCTCAATCAACTTCAAGAGTATTCAATGGAGTAAAGATAGTCTATACAATGTTGGGGAAATTGGATATATACATGCAAAGAAAATGAAACTAGACCACTGTCTTACACTTTGCACAAGAATAAAGTCAAAATGGATTAAAGATTTAAATATTACTCAAAATACTATAAGAAAACATAAGCATTTAAATCTCAGACATATCTCGTAGAAATATTTTTTCTGATATTATCTCCTCAGGCAAGGGAAACAAAGGAAAAAATAAACAAATGGGACTACATCAAACTAAAAATTTTTTTGCACAGCAAAGGAAACCATCAACAAAATGAAAAGGGAACCCAGTGAATGAGAGAACATATTCATAAATGATATATTTGATAAGAGGTTAATATCCAAAATTTATAGAGAATTTATAAAACTCAACACCAAAAAAGCAAACAATCCAATTTAAAAATGGGCAAGGGACCTGAATAGACACTTCTCCAAAGAGGACATACAGACAGTCGATAGACATTAAAAAAGATGCACAATATCACTAAGCATCAGAGAAATGCAAATTAAAACCACAATATCATATCACACCAGTCAGAATAGTTATGATCAATAAAATCAATAAACAACAAGCTCTGAGGATTTGGAGAAAAGGGAACCCTCATGCACTGTTGGTAGGAATGCAGATTGGTGTAGCTACTATGGAATGCAGTATGGAGGTATCTCAAAAATTTAAAAATGGAACTACTTTATGATCCACTGATTCTACCTGTGGGAATATATCCAAAGAAACCCTAAACACTAATTCAAAAGAATGTATGCACGCTACGTTCACTGCATTATTTAGAATAACCAAGATTTGGAAGCAGCTTAATTAAGTGCCCATCAGTGGAAAAGTGGATAAAAAGTTGTGGTACATTTACACAAAGGAAATTCTAACCTTTTGGAGCAGCATGAATGGACATGGAGAGCAACCATGCTAAGTGAAATAAGCCAGTCAGAGAAAGACAACTACCATATGATTTCACTTATACGTGGGATCTAATTAACAAAATAAATTAACAAACAAAATAGAAACAGACTCATAGATAAAGAGAACAGAGCGACAGCCGTTAGAGGGGCAAGGGTTTGGGGGTTTGGTGAAAAAAGTGAAGGGATCAAGCACAAAAACTAAAACAAAAAACTCAAAGGTAGACAACAGTATGGGAAAGAGGTGTGGGGGAGGTCACTGGGGGGGGGGTAAAGGGAGAATAAATGATGGTAGAAGGAGTCTTCACTTACGGTAATGAACATGCAATCCAATATAAAGATATGATGTGTTATAGAATTGAAACCCATATCATTTTATTCAACAATGTCACCCCAATAAATTGAATAAAAAATATATATATATATATACCTACAAATGCAAAATATATACATACATTACATTGTATGTATTTTATATGCAAATATATAGACATAAATGGACAATTACCAATATTACAGACATGATGGGGGGGAAATTGTGTGAATACAGTGACCACAACTCCATGAAATTACACATTAGCATAATGTCAGCAATTAGGATAATTATAGAGACACTTGTTTACAACGTTCTTTTTTCCTTTTCTTGATTTTTTACAAGGTTCTTTTTCTTTAGAGTTAAATTCATAATATAACATCTTAAAGAAATTATCAAATAAATATTATGCCTCCACAGGATCACTCAAAACTTGAGGGAATTTATAGATCATTTAATCTAATCTCCTGTTTTCATAGAGAGGGACTTAGAGAGCCAGGACTGAATAAAATTTCCCAAGGCACCTAGGATGCCTTTTTCCCCTGTATTAAATTACTGGAGAACACAGACAACAACATGTGCTTTATCAAATGTCTACACTGTACACAACCCACCAGGGCTCCTTGCTCTGGAAATAGCATGGATTCAAGGACTTGGCTTGGTAAAGCTGTGGTCACTAAATCATGTTTGAGCTTTGGCTGACTTAAGAGCAAGGTATAAGGGCAGCCCAGACGGGGGAGGGAGAGCAAAGAGAAGACCTTAAAATAACAGTCAGCAGCAAAGGGAAGCAGCCGGCAAGAGAAAGCACTATCAAAAGAAAGCACTGTATTTTCCTGCACCCCGGCTCAGATAGCCACCTACACCTATCTATACTGGGTCATCAGTTGGTGTTATGTGAGAACTCATAAAAGATCCCTTTTCCAAATTCTATTTTCTTAGGCAAGAACCTTTTAGGATTTAATAGCAGCAATGCCTGGAGTGAAGACAGGGCCATCCATCGGGCATATACCTGGTGAGGCAGGGAGAAGAAGTCGAGAGGATCTCAAAGGCAAAGGTGCAGAGCTCCAGGTCAGGAGTGCATAGAGAAGCAGGAAGCAGGAAGGGGGAGTGGTCTGGCACCAATGCAAAGTTTACTTATTTCACAATGATGCCCAGGCTGCCTATGGCAACAATGAGGAATGAGCATTAGCTGCAAGGACACTGAACCCCTGGCCTTCAGGGAGCAGCAGGGGGAAGGTAACTCCCCAGGGTGCTGATGACCAGGCTCCCTCCTCAAGTGGCTGCAGGGAATTCTGGCCCTGGGCATTGCACTGGCACCTCCCCCCACAGCTTCCACCCCTCATGTACCACTGCTAACTTCTTTAGAACTTCTAGCACCCTGATTATAACCTCTGCTGTTCACTTCTTTCCCGCCTGAAGGGATGGATCTCACCCCCGTGACCCTTCCCACCCTAGTCCATTTATTATCCCTTCTCTTTCAAGTTAATTAACCCCTCTCTCTGCCCTCAATCCATATTCTTCAACCTCTTACTTCCTCCAGTTACCATCTTCTTCCTTCACTTTGCAGAGTTCTAAGCCCACCATACCAGAGAGTTTCTCACCATGAGCCCAACTCAGGTGCTCATTTCTCTTGATCTTTGACTCAAGAAATACTATCTCTACTTTTGCTATATTTTCGATTTTCTTTGTTAGTTCCTCTTCCTCTATACTCACATCTCAAATATCAGAAATTGATAAGGTCCCAATCTTGGTTATCTTCCATTACACTTGCTCTAGGTGATTTGTTCTGTGGTGGCTTCAACGAAGAGCTGTATGCTATGCCTTCCAGGATTAAACACCTCTCCAGAGATTACAACAGGGAGATGGAGAGGTGGGTCTGATGCTTTGGAGAAGTGTTTAGGTTTCCATCTCCTATGGCAGTGGTCGGCAAACTCATTAGTCACCAGAGCCAAATATCAACAGTACAACGATTGAAATTTCTTTTGAGAGCAAAAATTTTTAAACTTAAACTTCTTCTAACACCCTTCTTCCAAATAGACTCGCCCAGGCAGTGGTATTTTGTGGAAGAGCCACACTCAAGGGGCCAAAGAGCCGCATGTGGCTTGTGAGCTGCCGTTTGTTGACCATGGTCCTATGGCAATCTTCACCTGGATATCCCACAGGTACTTCAAATTCAGCACATCTAAAACTAAACCTTCCTCCCTCTAGTTTTACCCCCAAAGTGATCTTCCTGTGGTCCTTATGTTAATTACCAGCATGAAATCCACTGAGTGGCCCAAACTGAAAACTTAACTTCTCTCTTATCTTTCTCCAAGTTCTCTCCATTCTATCTCTTAAAAAGCTGTTAATTACATATTTTCCTTTCTATATTAACAAACAGGACTTAAGTCTAGGCCTTCAGAGGCCACACTATCTCTGTATCTGCCCATTCCCATCTTTTATACCAACAGTCTGAACTATTACTACAATTTGCAAGTCAAATTATACCACCCTCATAACCAGAGAAAATTCTAAACTTCTTAGCAAAAACCCAAGCACTTTCACATTCTGGCCCACGTTCCAAAAAATTTCACTATTTCCCATCCACAGAACTATTCCTCTGGTCATTTCAGAGTGCTGGAGCTTTCCTGAATACACAATGCCACTTGCAAAGTTTCCTTCCACCTGAAATGCCCTCACCCCATTTATCCAGGGGGCCAATGTATACCTTACTGCTAGACTCTCCTCAAATGTCACCTCCTCCATGAAGCCTTCCCCAACTCAACACCTGCCCAGACACCCTATCTTCGTCACCGAGAATTAACTACTCCATGCTGGTGGTACCCCTGCACTCCATTACTCTTCTGCAATGAGCTAATTACATCTGCATCTCCCGCACTAGACTATAAGGCCCAGGAAGGCAGGGACCCTCTCTGGTTCATCTTTGCCTCCTTCCACCAAGCAAAGTACCTGCAACAGCAGGCCTTAGTAAACATGTGATGGATGAAGGCGATAATTATGCACTACCATTTACAGAGCACTTCATACGTGTGTGAAGCACTTAAGCCCATTATCTCATCCCTCTACGGCCACCATGAAAAGGATACCACCCCCTTTTGCAGTGGAGGGAGGAAAAAGGGTAAAAATGTGAAGGGATTCAGAACTACAAATCGGTGGTCACAAACAATCACGGGGATGTAAAGCACACCACAGTAAAGAGTCAATAACCTTGTAATAACCATATGCAGTCCCAGGTGGGTGCTTGAAACATCGGGGGGAACACTTTTCAAAGTCTATAATTGCCTAACCACTGTGCACTACACCTGAAATTAATACAAAATAATACTGAATATAAACTGTAATTGAAAAATAAAAATAAAAAAATTTTAAAGGAAAAGAAAAGCTTAGAAAGATGAAGTAGTTCACCCAAAGTCAACTAGGAAATTTAGATCTGCTTTTGGCACCTTTTCTTTAACCACTCCTTTTTTTTAACCACTCCTTTCTACTGGAGGAAAGAGGTGGCTAATGGATTGTTTCTATACAAACAATCTCTCCTAATTACAGGCTCAGGTCCTGGGTTAGCCCCACATCCATTACCACCAGGGTGCTCATGAACAGCAAATTCTTGCTGATGGACTCCTGGTGGCTATCAGAGTTCCAACCAATAAGGGGGGGGGGGGGGGTTGTACCATTTACCCCAGTGAGCTCCTTGGTCTCTGGCTCAGGATGCACTCCCCAGAAACACACAGAGAACCCTGGATTTCCCCTAAGTACTTTCAGGTTTCCTACATTAGTGTCCAAGCTCTATTCTGGGAACAGAGAAGTGGGTGTGAGGGATGATAGTAAGTAATGGAAGAGATTTTTAATGCTCACTCTGGGAAAGTAGCTGCAATACTTCACAGTCACTCCTTGTACAAATGCTCTCACCACCTAGCAGGAGAGAACATTTCCACATTCAGTCTAGACTCTGGGGGTTAGCAATATACCTTTAGCTATATAATCAATGGGCCATCACTGAACACATACACCTCGTGTCTCCCAACCCACAGAATTGTGCTGCATTCAATTGTCTTTTTCAATCATTTTCAAATACATTAATTTTATGTGTTTTCTGTTGAATGCATTCTAAAATTGGCCTCTTCAATTTCCCTAATTCTAATGACAATGTCAATCCCCTATTTTCCACTAGAAACTCTACCACCACCAGGATTATTCAGCATGTAAGTGAAATCACTCCTTTGCTTACCCTGGTGAATATATTTAATCCTCTCAAATCACAGATGATTTGAACTTGCCCAAGGTCACTAACTAATAAGATTTACACACGCACACTGGACTCCAGACATGAGGACTTCTTTACCAGTATTCTCCCACCTGTATTCTCTCCCTTTGTACCCCCTGCATACTGCATTGGGAAGTCTTTCTCTCCATTCCCAACCCTTTTCACCTGCCAAATTCCTATTGGTCCTTTAAAACTCAGCTCAAGGATCCCCTCTTCCATGAACCTTCTCAGGTTTTCTCTGCTCTCTCCCCAATCTGGGAGGGGTGCCTCTGGCGTGGGCTCCACCCCTCTCTGTTTCTGTTGAAATGTAACTATCAGCTGCCTTGTCCATTGCCAGGCTCTAGGATCCTCTGGAGCAGGGTAGGGTCTGATCTTGTCCTGGGATCCCCAGTATCAATCCAGTGCATGGCACATGGCATAGACACAACAAATACTTGGTGAAATGTGCGGGGTGACCCTGCTCCTCTGATTTGGCCAAAGGCCCGGTGAATGATGTCATATGACTTAGCAGGAGAGATTTCTCACCCGGAGCAAATGCCATTTTCCCAGTTTTCCCTGAACTCATTCTCTCACCAGGCTTACACTGGGACACGTAGTTACCATTAGTTGAGGAGCTGACACTTCACAGACATTAGATGTCTGCTTCGTGCACATTACGTTTATCCTGACAAAACTGTTAGTAGACATAATCTTTATTTTCTGAGTCAAGTTCAAAATCGATTTTCCTACTTGACTTGTCTATAGTCGCCTAGAAGGAAGGTTTTGTGTTAAAGGCATGTATTAATTGCTCTATGATAGGGGTGTCGAACTCAATCAGAGAAGGGGCCAAAATCTAAAATCCAGCCTAAATCGCAGGCCGAATGGTTTACTGAACAGTCATAAACTGTCATTGTGATGGAAACGCAGCAGAGTGCAGTGATGACAGCGCGGTGCGGGCCACATTGCAAGGCCTGGCGGAACGGATTTGGCCCGCGGGCCTTGTGTTTGACACATGTGCTCTATGATGTACAGTCATTTCTGTCCTGGAGAGAGTCATTAATACGTAAAATTACTTACACACATAGAGTGTATATACTTGGATGTTGGAGTAGTGAAAGCATGGCCAACTAGGAATCATAAAGGTTCAAGGTGCTTCTACCACACTCATTATCCAGGGCATTTTATGAAGGTTGGCTTAATTTTTTATCAGGTAAATAGGGATTATAATACCTATTTACATAAAAAGGGGCTGATTATGCAGCTTTCTCAAAAAAAAAAAGAGGGCCTTGGCCCATTTTAGAGCCCTATGTTAGATAAAAAGCTTGCGTACTGTTTCTCAAAGAGTGTGGAAGGACCCTGCACATCAAAGCCACCTGAGGTGCTAACAGGAGGAGATGGGAGAAGCCGCCTGGGAATCCACATTAACAAGCTCCAAATGATTCTACTGGACAGAAACGTTTTATAAATGCCACGTTACAGCAATGCTTCTCAAACTTTAATGCACTAGTACCACGGTCAGCAAACTGCAGCTCATGAGCCACATGCGGCTCTCTGGCTCCTTGACTATGGCTCTTCCACAAAATACCATGGCCTGGGCGAGTCTATTTTGAAGAAGTGGCGTTAGAAGAAGTTTAAGTTGAAAAAATTTTTGCTCTCAAAAGAAATTTCAATCGTTGTACTGTTGATATTTGGCTCTGTTGACTAAAGAGTTTGCCAACCACTGCACTAGTACATGTGACTCATTCTGGGGATCTTGTTAAAATGAAGATTCAAATTCAGTGAGCCTGGTGGGCAAATTGAGATTCTGCACCTCCAGCAAGCTTCAAGGGGAAGCCAGTGTTGCTGGTCTATGAATCACATCTGAGAAGCAGGGGTTTGAAAGATCTATCTGCACTGGAATAAATTAGTATTGCTTTGTTTCAGATTGTACTCCCAACTTCAGAAGTATTCCAGAAAGCCCAAACTCTGTGTATCAGTACAAAAATCACCTGTACTACTGACAACCACACTGAACAGCTTCCCTCTTGCCAAGGGAAAAGCAGTAGGATCCTTTTCAGATACAGATAGCACATGTTTCATATGAGAAAAAAACAATTCATTGCCACTTTTTGAGTCCTATTTATTGTGCAAAGCATCTACCTAATAAAAGAGCAGCATGCTAATTGTACCTATGCAACGCCCACCAGCCAATCAGGAGCATGCAAATTAACCCAACAAAGATGGCGGGTTAATTTGCATACACAGGCACCTAGTGGCCAGAGGGCGGGATGCTTGGTTGTCACCATGGCGACAACTGCAGGCATTCAGCACCATCCCAGCTGCTCCTGGCCCCTGGGTAGCATGTGAAGGCAGAAAGGCTGCTCTGGCCAGAGTGAAGATGGTGCCAGCAGCCAGGGGAATGAATCTTGCACGAATCTTCATTCATGCTTCCGGCCACTAGTTTTCTATAAATGTGAAAAATTAACAAACAGAAACCTCATTTAGGGAACCCACACAGATGTCATTCAACAATACTACTGACCCCAACAGGAGACATAACTTCTGACAGGAAGTGATACTATTTTACTACCTCAGCAGGAGAAAGAAGAGTATTTCTCATCCAATAGCAGTTCAGCCAATGGGAAACTGCCATAACTCAATCAATTAAAAGTCACTATCCTTCAAACTTTCAATTTCCTCCAATGGACTCTTCATTTACAACCGTTCCTCCCAAGTCTATAAAAGAGCATTCCTCCCCTTTGTTCCTCTGGACTTAGG
The DNA here is from genome assembly GCF_014108245.1 of Pipistrellus kuhlii. Classification (NCBI taxonomy): domain Eukaryota; kingdom Metazoa; phylum Chordata; class Mammalia; order Chiroptera; family Vespertilionidae; genus Pipistrellus; species Pipistrellus kuhlii. Next base: position 34,552,982 of record NW_023425405.1, on the reverse strand, counting down.
AGTGGTTTGCCATTAGACCTCATGCCCTGAACTGCAATTCTTTGTTGTTCCTGAATAAACCCATTTTCTAGAGAAATACCTGGCTATTGGTTAAAGGCCAACATATATTATCTCTACTCCCCACCACAATACCACAAGGTGGATATTCTTTGCTCTATAGACAGGGAAGTGATGTAAAGAGCTTAAGTAACTTGCTCAAGGTCACGTGGCTCGTTATTTTTACAGTTGGGGTACCAATCCTGCTCCATTAGGATCCAAAGCCCTGGTGTGCCCTCTGCACATCCTCCATGATGCTAGATATGATTGTGGTATGAAATGTGACAGCTTGGGGGTGGGAGAAATTGGGGAGGAAAGTTTTCCCTGTAGCAGTCTGCATTTAAAGCTCTGTTGAGGCAGAATCTAGACAGGAGTGGGGATGGGAGTATGGATGGGAATAAGGCTAATTGATAACCTCTGTTATTTAATGAACAAAAACCTGCAGACAGCAAACCTGTCCGTGGTTCCCATAAATCTGACAATGCAGGTGGAGTAAAAAGTGCACCAGTGACCAGTGCACCGATCTAAATGTTGCCACCTCCCTTCAGGCTTCTAGCTGAGAAGCTCAACTGGTAAAGAGCAAAAATTCTCTCTGATCCACCTGCATCCTCTCCTATATGAGGTTTCTGTAACCTTAAAGTTCCTGTCAACACAGGTTGTCACTGCCATGTCATTGCACAGTGGCCACACCTCCCTGCTTCTGATAAAACTGCCTCTACATGGGGGAAAAAATGCTCTGTTTAGTCAGAAAGTTTTCTTTCGGATAACAACACGTTCTGTATTTTTCACACAGTTGACGTGCAGAGAGAAATGCTCAGGGAAACATAAAGATGCTGAAAATTGTCATCTTCGAAAGATCTTTTAACTTTACTATAAATAATACAAATATTTATCAATGCAATGCAAAAAAGAAAGAGAGATACATTTAGAAAGCCACATCTCTTGCAATTATATAGATGTGATGGTCTAAAAACCAGTGGCATTTGAACTATTAAGGATTCTACACTGAGTTTGCCTCTATGTTATATACTCTACACGATGTTTCAAAAATAAAAACTGTAACCTAAGGAGAAACTGGTTTAAAAGTCTGATTAGAATGTGAGTGTATTTTCAAATCAAAGGTAAGAAATCGAGTCTGGAACATTAATTTCCAACCGATAAAGCATTTCCTATTTCACTTCCCAACCCCCGGAACAGACCAGATCTCAGATCACCTAAAACTAAAAGTCAACAGAAACCAATTTGAGATTTTTTTTCTGACAGCCTTGACTGAAATGTTTGCAATGAGTCATAATACTGTATATAGGGCCTTCATGGCTAATGCCCTCCTGTGTGCCTTGCTTCCTGCACCAACACGGTTCTCAAACCAGCTTCGGCTCGGCTAGGTTGGGTTTTCCAGGCCTTGATCATTTCTGTAAAGTTACCAGATCTCAGTGCCTAAGGCTGCCACCCAGCAGCGCCTTTCTCATAACTGGTGTCTTAAATGCTATAATATCTACACAGCCTGGTTCTCTTTCTAAACCAGGACTCTCTCCCCCCAGCCTGGCACTGAATACCTGTCACCTGCCAAAGGGCACAGCCCTTTGAAGACCCCAAAGAAACGCTGAGGGGCCTAGAGGGAGCCCTCCCAGTGAAAAGTGGGAACGATTCACTGGGAGTCGGTCGTTCTGGGTTGAGGCCCAGAATAAACAGGATACGTTCGCTTCTAGAGGAAGCAGGAGCTGCCATAGCCCCGGGTCAGGAAAGGAGGAGTCAGCAGCACCCAAAGGAAACGGACGCGCCAGGGTTGCAAGGGATCTGCCTTGCTTAGGGTCTCTCTGGTGCCAGTGAGATCCGAGGCTGGGGACCACCTCGTTGGCAGGGCACCGAGCTCAGACCTCCCGGCACCAGTGGCCAGGAAGCGGTACCCAGCTGCTCCCTGCCACCTCCGCCAAAGATGGGTCCTGGGTTGAAGAGGGGGGAAAAAGGCACACGCCAGGCTGGTGAAGTGTCACCAAGTCAGCCCCGGAGGAGAGGACCTGGGGATCCCGGGGCTCGGCGGCTGGGGGGCAGGCGAGGCTCGGAGCCGGTGGGGTGCCCCCTGCGCTGGGGCGGGAGCCCGCAGCGCTCCCCTCGCTCCCCGGGGGCTGACGCGCGCTCCCCGGGCGCGCACCCGCCGGACCTGCCCAGGCCCCGGGGAGCCGGCGGGGGAGGGGAAAGGGCTCCGGCGGTCCCCGCAGGGGGATCCGCGGCGGCGGAAGGCGACTCGCCAGCCCCCCGCCGCCCACGCAGGCAGCGCTGGCAGCCCCGGGGGGCGCCCCCACCGCCCCGGCGGCCGGCCATCCCCGCCGCAGCCAGCAGCCCGCCCGGCGCGCCCCCGCCCCGGCCCCGGAGGGCAGGTACCTCGGTGCCCCGGCCCCCGGGAGCCTCCGGGCCGAAAGCCGAGCGTCCCTCCGGCTCCCTCATCCGACGTCGGCGTCAGCGGCGGGCAGAAGGGGCGGGGAGCGCGGGAGCGGCCCTTCCTGCGGCGGCGGCCGCCGGCCCGGATGGCACCGCGGAGCCCGGCGCCGCAGCGCAGATCGGCGCAGCGCCGCGGCCTGGGGAGCGCGCGCCGGGATGGGGCCCAGCCGCCGCCCCCTCGCCATCGCTCCCCTGCGGAGAGGCCCGAGGGGGGGGGGGCTGGCCCTCCCATCGGGACCCCGGGATCTGGGTGCAGGAGGGGGCCCTGGCCTCACCTCGTTTGGGGCGGGTCCGGGATCTGGGGAGTGAGCCTCCCTCTCTCTAGTCCCCGGGGTGTAACCTCGACCACCATCTCCGGGGGTACCTATCCCCCGCTGGTTTCCGCGGCCCGGGGTGACCCCGCCCCTGCCCGCCCGCAGGTGTTCCACGTGTCCACAGCGCGTGCGTCACAATGACCTGGGCGACAGGTGGGAGCCTGGGCGAAGGGTTCCCTCTGTGTCCAGGGCAGGGCGTGCTGCTTGCTTCCACTGTAGGTGTCTGTGGCTCTAGGGGACAGGAGACTTCATGACTTCCAATGCCACGACACAGGACAGAGGCCTGTACCCGTGAGCCAAGTTTGGACTTCAAGGAAAAAGGCTGTGTGAAAAAAACAAAACAAAAATAACTGTATGTATGCATATGTATATCATGTTTTCATTCCCATTTAGCCACATATCTCTTATACTTGTATTTGACGCTGATATTCCTCCTCCTCTCTTAGCCTTTGTCATCAGGAAAGAACCAAACCCTGTTTTTAGGGTACCCTGCAGGGATCATCCGAAGAAAAAAATGCTGAAATAGGTCTTCCCAAAATTACCTATGCTGAAAAGCAGTCTCAAGGTGCAATGACTCAATGCCTGGGTATGTTATATATTTATTTTAAAAGTTTATTGAATAGTCATTGAATTAAGCAATTTAACAGGACGGAATGAAAGGTGGTTACTGAATAAAGATGCAAACAAATCCAAAATCCATCGCTAGCATGAATAGGCTGTTCATGCCAGGCACATGCTATGCACTTGACATTTAATCCTTGGAGCAGCTTAATACTGTAGGTAATACTGTATTATTCCTGTTTTACAAGTGAAAACACAGACTGCCTAGAGTGCTATAAAGGCACTCAGCGAATAGGATATTGAATAGGAGTTTGAATCCAGGGTTGTCTGAACCAAGAATTTAGCTTCATCTCAAGATAGAAAGGTGGCTGGCCAAAATGGATAGTGAACATGTATAGGAGAAGATGCTGTCATTTTAATAGAACGGTAAGATAGTACAGTTCCTGAAATGTATATAACCTTTAAAGTTGACTTTATTCTTTGGATATATTCCTATATAGATAGGTTTGAGCCTGTCTCAGTATGGCACAAAATATTGAGCTGAGGAACACCAATAAATTTTTATGAATAAAGAAATAATATGGTCTACAAAATAGCAAATTGTTGAAAATCTGAGAATCGGGATAAGTTTTGGGAGAAAAAAACATTGCTCCTATATTTGGTTTTTATAAGAAGCATTCAAACTGACCTGTTCACAACACAAGCTAAATTATTTTCCTTTTTGTAATAAAGAAAAGAGGGGAAGGGGCAGAGGGAAATAAAAAGCAAAACCCTTCAGCCGAAACCGGTTTGGCTCAATGGATAGAGCGTTGGCTTGGGGACTGAAGGGTCCCGGGTTCGATTCAGGTCAAGGGCATGTACCTTGGTTGTGGGCATATCCCCAATAGGGGGTGTGCAAGAGGCGGCTGATTGATGACTCTCTCTCATCGATGTTTCTAACTATCTCTCTCCCTTTCTCTCTGTACAAAATCAATTACATATATTAAAAAAAAAAAAAGCAAAACCCTTCAAATGAGGGGAAAAAAAAGGCTTTCTTGCAAGAGGAAGATTATTAAGATATTTTATTTTAAAATATTTTATTCCAAGAGCCATTAACCTGTGTGTAACACCTATTAGGAGTTTGAAAAAATAGAAATTAGGCCCCACCGGTGTGGCTCAGTTGGTTGGGCATGTTCCCACATACCAAAACGTTTGCCTGTTTGCTTCAGGTCAGGGCCCAAGCCTGGGTTTCGGGATTCATCCCTTATAGGAGGCATGCAGTAGGCTGCTGATCAATGTTTCTCTCACATTGATATTTCGCTCTCACTTTCATTTTTTCTCTCTCTCAAAATCAATTTTAAAATATTTAAAAAGAAAAAAAAGATTATAATTTTTTAGCAGAATGATTTTTTAAAAAAACATGGTAGGTACTCAAAAAATATTGGCTGTATATAATAATCAGTTAATTAAGATATTGAGAGAAAAAGATCATAAAATTTCCTGACTCTCTAATGTTCTCCTCTCCACCAGTGGTGATTTACTAGTTACTAGGAAAAAGTAGTAGAAACTCTGTTGATTAAAGATTGGCTTTGTGGTGGGTATTTACATTTGTTACAAGGGGTCCAGTGGAATGGCAGGTTGTCCATGTGTTCACAGTATACCCATAAAATGCAGCTGCCTGGATCACAGGCATTAGGGGAAGTGGCCTACAAAGCTGGTTTATATAACTTAGGACTCAGGTTTCCTTTTTATTTTTCCAAAGATCGAGGTGAAAACCTGAGCTATGAGTCTAACAACCTGCCAAGGAGGCTCCAAGTGGCTTCCAAAACCATGACTAAAGGTGAACAGATAGACATGTGATAGAGCACTGTCTGGTCAACATTGCACTGACATTCCTTAGGCTCCCAGAGAGTTTAAGATGAAGCTTTACATGACTTTTCATCGTTATTAATGCTGTCCTAAAATTTAGAAAAATATTTGAGGAGGAAGATAGTAAGTTCATGCTTGTTCTACATAAGCCACATTGAGTGCTTTTCTTCCTCTTTAAAACATTGCTCCACTGACCACACTTCCATTTGTTTCTGGGTATCAAGTTGTTTCATTAGTGTAGAGCAGTGGTTGGCAAACTCATTAGTCAACAGAGCTAAATATCAACAGTACAACGATTGAAATTTCTTTTGAAAGCCAAATTTTTTTTAACTTAAACTTCTTCTAACGCAACTTCTTCAAAATAGACTTGCCCAGGCCGTGCTATTTTATGGAAGAGCCACACTCAAGGGGTCAAAGAGCAGCATGTGGCTCGCGAGCAGCAGTTTGCCGACCACTGATGTAGAGTACCCACAAGCAGAGCGGAAACAATGTCTAAGAAAAGAATGGCTATTGAGTGATAGGATATGAAGTTGAGAAGGAAATAATGCACATTTTCCAGAGTGGAACACGATAACAAGAAACTTCTCCACAGAAAGAAATCCTTACATTTCAATTCAGTGGTGGTTGTTTTTTGTTGTTTGTTTGTTTCTGATGGTTTCCCAGGTGTGCTGAGGACCACCTGAATGAGGAATTCTGTCAGACTGCCATTAACAGAGACCCAGAATAGTAGTGGATTAAATGAGATAAAGATTTATTTTATTGCACATTTAAAAATGATTTAAAATAATAATAATTTTTAAAAAATTAAAAATGGGGTGGGGAGAGTAATTGGGAAGTAGGCAGTGCAGAACTTATATGATTGCCACTAAGTTATCAGGATATATTCGATTCTTCTTTTCCACGTAATATTGCTTAACGGTAAATCCAGGCGAGGATGTGAAGTAGAAACTTTCCTGCATTGCTGATGGAAATGGAAAAGATGGAAAATGGTCTGGAAGTTCCTCAAACTCGATCCCCAGTAGGGGCCATGCAGGTGGCAGCCTGCTGATGTTTCTCTCGTATCAATGTTTGTATCTCTCTCCCTGTCCTTAACTATCTTTAAAAATCAATAAAAACATATTTTTAAAAAAGAAAGGTAATTTAATAGAGAAATGATAGGTTTTCCAACAAATGGTGCTGGAACAACTGGACCTCCACATGCCCCAAAATACATCTAAACCTTATAACTTTTATAAAAATTAACACAAATTGGATTGTAGACCTAAGTGTAAAACACAACCTATAAAACTTAGAAGATAACATAGGAGAAAAATTAGGTAATCCTGGGTGATGATTCTTTTGATACTGTATCAAAGGCACAACCTATGAAAATAAAGGATAATGGAGCATTATTAAAAATATGTATTTTTTTGTTGTTGTTGCTGTTCTGCAAAAGACACTGTCAAGATAAGCCACAGACTAGGAGAAAATGTTTTCAGAAAACATCTGATAAAATACACAGAACATTTAAAATATACCAAATAAATCTTACATCTCAACAATCAGAAAATGAACAACCCAATTAATAAAAAGGTAAAAACACACACACTTAAATAATAAAGCTATTATTCTCTCATATACCAAGAAGTTTAGACAAAGACAAAGATACTTCTAGGGATAGTTTATTAGCTCAACTACATGATAATGCCTTCATCAGCTTTTTTCAATTCTTTGGGTCTTTTCCTTGATGACAAGATGGCAATAGCAGCGCTGTCCAGTCAATTTTTAAGGCCTGTGAGCATCCCAGTCAGGGAATAAGGAGGCAACTGCTTTCTTCTTGGGAGAGCCTGATTTTAGCCTCCAACAGAAGCTTCACTTGACTTCTCCTTAGATCTGATTGGCCAAATCTCTGATGGCTTATTAATGTAAAATTACCTTAATTAATTCCCTAGCTGTCCTTAAATCAATGGATCTGTGCCAGTTTCCTGAGGTCCTGTTTGCAGAGAAAGGAGAGCCCATTGTAACACAAGCAAGGATCTGTGCCTACCACATATATATTTCCATTACTCTCCTGCTACAGCCATCACCACCACCACCACCCTAATTCTAAGAGCCAGCATTAGTCAGCTGCCTTCAGTACCTAGGCATGCTATGCTCTCTGTGGTTTATGGGTCATTGCACATAACTTTTGCCCTGCCCAGAGCACATACTCTTTCCTTCATGTTCTATAATAGCATCTTGGTCTGTGTGGCTTCAACTCCTGTCTCCCTTTAGTCCTCAGCTTAGGTATCACTTCCTTTGGAGAGTCTTCGCTGATCCCCAATATCACAGCACCTTCTTGTTAGTCCCCTCTTAGAACTTATCAAGCTATGTTGTAATTTTCTATCTATTTATTTATATCCCCTACTAGACTGCAAACTCTAATGGCTTATTGATTGGGCCTTATTTCTCTAGGGGCTCACATAGAGCCTACACAGTAGATAATCAATAAATACTTGTAGAAGGGAAGCACTTTTTGGGTGCACTCAGAATCAATTTGTGTTAAAATAACTTTTAAAAGTCTCATATTGAGGCAGTATTTATTCTGCTTGTCTCACACAAGAGCTATGGATTCTAAGAGCATTTCAACTGTCTTTAAATAGTTTTTCAAATGGGAAGAGTTCTGTTTATAGATTCATAATATAGAGAGTAAATGTAGCTAAGTGATGAACATATTTGAATATTGGAAGATTCTATCTTTCTCTGCAACTTCTTGCTACCATTTTATTAGGAAAAAGCAATAATGACACATTTCAAGGCCCTTTCAATCGCTTTTGTAAGTAGGTTTAAATAAGAAATGGAGGAAGGAATGAAATGAAGGGGGAGAGAAATAATCACCAAATTTGATGAATATAATAGAGCAGCACTTAGAAATCTTAGTACTTTGAAGTGAAAAATACTAATTTTATAATTTACATAAGGTAGTGAAACATTCACCCATGAAGTTTTAAGAGGGAATGTACCAGGCTCAGAGAGTTGGCGTTTCTTTGGATTTTAGACATAGTATTGCCACTTTCAGGTTGTCATACGCTGACCTTTTTCTGGGCGACCACTCAAAAGCCGCCAGTGTGTGGAGTGGAGCCCAGCGTGAGAGAGGGCTCTGCAGCTGGCCTGGTGCAAGGTGAGCCCTGGCCCTTGTGAGTTGTGGATCCGGTGCTGCTGGAATCACCTGCAACCCATCCGAGGACCATCTGGAGCCCGTGACAACCCCCAACAAGACCATCACAGAGGAAACCCTTGGTGTTTGAGAGAATGCAAAGGCCCCTTTAGCAGATGACCCTTCCTTTTGACCCCTGGCTTGCGGCGAGGCTCATGTAGAAACTGAATCATCCACCATCGGCATAAGATGGCCATATTACTTGGATGCCTGACATGAAATGGCATTGTCTTAGACTTTAGCCATAGCCAGGCTTTCACAGCCGTGATCCATATCAAGTGCATTGAGAAGAAAGAGGAGCTTCTGGAGGCTGATCCTAGGAGAAGCCTGAAGACACAAGTGCCTGGATGAGCAGGCACTTGCACTGCTATATTACTTTCCTATGCCTCACGGCGAGTTTCCCATGACACGTGGATCTGGGGTGGAGTAACTTCAAGCTGCTATACAGATGGTTTCGCATGCTTGTGCGGGCACCAGACAGATGAGAGGAAGTCCTGCTGCTTTTCAAGGTGGTCCTGAGCGACCACTGAGAAGGAAAATGCTTACAACGTTACATTTTGTGCCGAAATTTTATTGTCCGCTTTGTCTGGAAGGAAACATTTTATTGTCTACTTTGCTTGAGGTCAGGATCTATGGCAACTCTTGAGATAATTTTTTGGCATAGAGGTGCTTTTCAAATCTGTAACTGAGTTAAGGCCATTGGAATCCAGCACTAAGATTGGGGCTGAAGACCCCTGTGGTGCCAGACTTTGACCCTTTCATGGCTGGATTGTGAGGAGGTCAGAGAGATCTCTGAGGGAAGGGCCAGAGTGACTTGGGCAATGGTGTATATACTGGGGCAAAGAGCTTGGTTGGGACAGTGGAAGTGTTTTAGAAATGGTTAAGCCTGAAGGAGTACATACTAGATAATGTTTCATTCTGGCCTGGCTAGATGGTGAGGGATCTGAAAGGATCAAGACTGGAGAATTGATGACAAGATGGTTTCAGGGAAGGGTGGATGGACATTTCAGAATGAGCCCAGAATGTGAGAACGTCAGTGTTTTATGTGAATGCACATTAAGGGGCCATCATTGCAGAAGACGTTTTAGTAACTAGGGAACAAATGATTTCTTCTCAAGGAGCCAGTCATTTTTCTTCTCCAGCTAGTCTGTTGGTTCATGGACATAACAACTATGAGGATCAGAATGGTGGTGATGCTTGGACCCAGCAGCATAAATTTTTTTCATCAAGACTGATAGCAACAGTGACCTGCAGGGTCCTTCTAGGGGACCTGTTCTACTACTCTGTATCAGATTGATTAATTTGAGTTGGGAATGCCCCTTCCTCATGGAGGAGCAGCAGATTATCATCATTGGAATAATTTTGTGGATTTGGATTTGCTTTTCTCTGCTTACATGCCTCTAAAGCACCTCATGATTCCATACACAGCTTCTGGTTGATGAACTCACTGCATTGCAACCCAATAGGCTACTAACTGCCTGGCCTTACTTTGTAAAATATCCAATCAACTTGCTAAACTAGGCTCCATTGGAATGTCCACTTGGAAACTTAAGCACAACACTATCTTAAGATGTAACACCTTGTGGTGTCAGCTTGCTATGTTGTAGAACATGAGCAGAAACAGTGACCCACACATTTAATATTGTTCAACAGCCAGAATGGACTGCAACCTAGGACCTAGGGGTGAAGGCATGTCTTAGAATGACAGCTACTTGTTCACTTTCAGAATTTTGCTTTAACTCTTTAAATTATTTAACTCCTTTAGCCTAAATAATTCAGTTCTCAGAAGAGAATGCCTGAAGGTTAAAAAGTGTAGACTTTATTAAATTGATAGTTGAGACTATCACCTGTACTTGTTCGGTTCTTTGTGCAATCAGGGCCAAGACCCTTGGCAAGCTGTGGTGTTGGCTGAAAGCCAGGAGAACTTGGAACAAACAGAGAAGGAATCTATCATCTATGTCAGCAGCAGTCTTGTGAATGCTTGCAAAACAGAGGGCTGTAGCTTTGCACCAATATTTCCTTGCTGAACATACTATTAATTCTCATTTCCTTTTTAAAGGAGAGGTATAACAATTAAATTTTTTTTTTCTTTCCTCTTTCTTCCAAGGAAATGTACTGTTCCCGAAGGAATGGTTGAATCCATCATGTTGTCCAAAGGCTGTAGAATATTGAGATGGGATTGTGACAGAACTGAAGAGGATCATAATAAACTAGAGGTCCTGGACTTGAAGACCAATATCTCACCTCTTTGTGGGGTGGCTGGAAATGACCGGTTGTTATGAATATTTCCTTTGGATATCAGGGAGAAAAGGTGTGTGTGTGTGTGTGTGTGTGTGTGTGTGTGTGTGTGTTAAAAGTCTTCATTATATATGAGAAATTTTAGGCCTCAAGAAACTATAGATGGAAGTCCACTTACTTTTCATGTGGGAGACTGCTGGCCTACTGTGTCCCAGAAAATTCATACAACCTTTAATTGGCTTGTTTTGTGCAGTGTTTCTTAGATAATAAAAAATGTTGTTCTTCCCTTCTTTCTTCCATCCATCCTTCTGTCCCTCCCTCCCCTCAGCTACTTATTTATTAAATATTCATTGATAATCCAGAAGACTGTGAAAGTTGGAGGCCTGGAAAAGACAACCTGAGACCTTCATTCTTCTTACTATCCAATAAATGCAGAGACATTTATTGCAACTCTGCAACTGTTGTGATCTGGTACAGTCCTGGTCAGATGTTTAGCCCAAGATTATAAAAAAATAAAACAGAACCAAAAGAAAGAATGCATTTTACTTTAATACCAGTTCTGCAGTTAATAAGAAGCATTTTAAACCTTGGATGTTTAAAGTACTAGTTATTTGAAAGCATTTGTAAGTGATGTTAGAATTCAAATATGAAATGAGTCTCTGCTGTCTGGCACAACTGTCATGTGTTCAGAGTCACACTTGTGGGTGAAGATAAGGTTTCACTTTGTCCCTTTCCACACAATTTTGAGTTTGCATTGTAAAGACCCGATTAAGTATGTCAGAAAAGTAGGCACCTACTAGGGAAGTGAAAAGTATTAACTATTTCAGGCCACTAATAAAATATGACATTTGCTGCAGAGGTAAATTAGCAAATTACGCTCATGGTGCCATAGAGAAATTAATGTCCCTTTAAAAAATTTGAATTATTTGCCTCACCCTCTTCTTCCCCAGTTTTTAAAGTTATGAGTTCTAGTGAGCTTGGAAGAGCTTTATGATGTTTACTTTTCTCTCCATTATCAAAAAGGAAAGGAATTTAGTAAGGACCATAATATCATTCTTTGATCTTTGTTGATGCTGTGTCATCTTACAGATTGTTTGAAAAGACTTGGAACAACTTGAAGCACTTTGATGGAGAGATATGTAATTTTTTAAATGTTATTTTTTTCTTTGACCTTTCATCTTCCATATACTAATTATTGTAAATACAATTTAAAAATCATAAGTTGAAATTCTTTATTTAGATTTAGCTCTCCATAAGGAATTCAACAAAAAGCAAATGCCAACTCTACATAAACCTTTCTAATGAATAGGCCAGACTATGGTGTGTGTATTTTCTATAAAATAAATGTCTCTTTCAGCTGTTAACCCACATTACTCCAGGATATTTCTTAATGGTTATTTTAGACATTTTCTCTTTCTGTAAATTTATTAGTATGAAACTAATTCCTTCCTGACTTCCTGTTATGTTTCCCTACTATTGCATTATTGGTATTTATTGTGTTGGTATGCTCTGTCTTTATAAATTAATTTTGCCTTTTTATTTTTAATTTTTTTCAATGCTCTTCATTTTTTTCAACTTATACTAGCACTATTATTATTATTATTCACACTAAATGAGATTTATTGTTTGTAAAACTTAATTGAAATTTCTTCCTCAATACATTAAAACTAATTATTGTTGGATTTTAATATTTCCTATTAGTTCAAATCAATAATGGGGAATAAAACATTCATACATTGATCTAAATGTTTTTCCTCTACCTTTGCAGCAACGTCTTGAACATTATTTATTTTATCATCTTTTGAATCCCTTGAATGCAAAAACATATTCTTCTATCTCTTCTATATAAAGTTAGTTATCCTATAGTTCTTCATATACAGGTACATATTTATCCTACACTGTGTTATTTGTTTTCTCTGTGACCATTCATTCAGCCAGACATTTATTGAGTACCTTTCATGGGTCAAACTCTATATTATTGTAGGTTATGTTTATTATTGTTTCTAATTGCAATTTTTAAAATTGTATTTCTAAAGCTGCTCACAAAAAGCATGTTTAAAACAAACACTTTTATTCTGATTTGAAACTTTTCTTGAACTTTATTTTCTTGCATAGTTAATTGAACTGTAGTATGTTTTTACATTTGAGAGACATGACTACTAAATAACAGTAAGTTTTCTAATAACTAAAGCTATCCATTAAAATCTTCTACGTACTCATATAGTCTTTGTGCATGTATAAAGTTTCACTGAGGTCTGTAAAAAAAGGATAGAAAACTTGATGAACTTTACTGGCAATAATTTTACTTAAAATGGGAAGTTAAACATGTGACTATAAGTTATAACTTAATATCATTTATTATGTACCAACTTGGTCAAATCAGTCATTTCGTTTAGCATAAAAAAAGTTAGCCACATGAAAAATTCTTGGCAGTCATATTAAAATTATTCCATTTACTGAATATTGACCTTCAAATAAAGGTTTGTGCGTTTTTTTTTTGTTTTGTTTTGTTTTTTTTAATATATCTTTGTTGATTTCACAGAGGAAGGGAGAGGGAGAGAGAGATAGAAACGTCATTGATGAGAGAGAATCATTGATTGGCTGTCTCTGCACTCCCCACACTGGGGATGGAGCCCACAACTGGGGCATGTTCTCTGACCTGAATAGAACAATGACCTCCTCCTGATTCATAGGTTGATGCTCAACCACTGAGTCAGGCTGGCAGGGCTAAAGTTTTGTTTTTAATTCTTTATAGATTACTCTGTGAGAAAAGAATCAGGAGAAATAGGAAATAAATTGAAAATGGACACCTTGCTCAGATGAATTAATTAATTGGAAGCTATTACTATTTGCCTGTTCTGCTCAGTTGGATTTGGCAGAACAGGAAGTATGGTATGGAGCAACTAAATGCAGTGGGCATTCCAGAACAGGTCATTTTGGCCTCTGCTGCCCTCAATGCTCACATTTTGCCTAATTGGATCCAAGTCTGGTCAGTATTTTATGACTTGTGATATTGTGATTTATGAGAAACATATATTTGGTTTTGTCCCTTTTTTGAACAGTGGTATTAAAACTCTTGGAATTTTCTAATGGAGAGAGCTGTAAAGCTGACTATTGTTATGCTAATAAGGTGATTCTCCGTCCTAATCCCCAACCTCCAGGAAGGGGAGAGGGGCTGGAGGTTAGATACATCAATCTTGCAGATGTGATAAGGAAGTCTCTGTAAAAAAAATGAAATGACAATTTTCAAAGAGCTTCTGGTCTAGTGACCATATAGAGATTTTGGGAGAGTGGACCACTTGGAATGGACCCTATGCTTCTCTTCCATGTGGCTATTCCTGAGCTATATCCTTTTATAATAAACCAGTCATCCAATAAGTAACATGTTTCTCTGAGTTCTATGAGCTCCTCTAGCCAATTAATCAAACCCAAGGAGAAGGTTATGGGAACCTCAGAAGCATCTGAATTTGCAACTTGCATCTGAATTGAAGAGGAGGGTGTCTTGTAGGACTGAGCTCCTTCAACTGTGGAATTTGATGCTATCTTTGGATAAATAATATCAGCATTGAGTTAAATTGTAGAACACCCGCTGATATCCTGAGCATCACTTGGTGATATAGGAGAACCCACTCCCCATTCCCAATACACATATGTCAGAATTGGGCTGTTGTAAGAAACATCTAAACCAGTAGAGAATGTTTATGAGTTTATTCAAGCCAAACTAACCTCAATTGCCAGCAAGCAAAATCTCAACGGATTGAGAAAATGCTCTGGAACATAGCATTTTTACCACTTATTTTATACATCAGAGAGATGTATGGAGGGTTACATGAAATTCATTGATGGTAGATTAGGAAGGATAGAGAATGCAAAGCAGGGAGACCTCTGAGATTAGATAAAAAGCAAAATGATGAAACAAATACTTCTTTCACATTGGTGGGTACATAATATTTAACAATTAACATGATAACAATAACAATGAAGGATTCTGTGGTCTTGTGCTCTGGTGCAGTGATTGTGTCTTGAGGCATTTGGGAAAGGGAAATTATCCTGACAGTCTAAAGTAGGGGTGTCGAACTCAATCAGAGAAGGGGCCAAAATCTAAAATCCAGCCTAAATCGCGGGCCGAATGGTTTACTGAACAGTCATAAACTGTCATGGAAACGCAGCGGAGTGCAGTGATGACAGTGCGGTGCGGGCCACATTGCAAGGCCTGGCGGGACAGATTTGGCCCGCGGGCCTTGTGTTTGACACATGTGGTCTAAAGCTATGTTATCCCTAGAGGCCTGGTGCACAAAAATTCATGCACTGGAGGGGGGTCCCTCAACCCGGCCTGCCCCCTCTCACAGTCCTGGGGGCCCTCAGGGGCAGGAGGTGACCTGGCAATTAAGGGAAAGCGATACCCTCATCACATCTCTGCTGCTTCCACTGCTGGCAGTGCAAGCCTCAACTGGCCCTAGTTACCTGAACCTCAGGCAGCCCTGGGTGGCTGGGCAGCCAACATCTGAGGCTTGCCTGTGCCTCAGGCTGGCCCTGGACAGCTGGGGGGCTGTGGGGACCAGGTGCTGCCATCTTGTGACTGTGGGAACTGCCATCTTTGAGGGTGTGACAGTCAATTAGCATATTCCCTCTTTATTGGCTGTGGGCACTGCCATCTTTGCGATGGTGTGAGGGTCAATTAGCATAATTCCCTCTTTATTAGATAGGATAGATGCAAAAAGACCATGGACTCAGTTAAGGTAAAGATTGACCTTTGTCCTTTGTGGAGAAAGATACTGGCCTAAGACATGACTACCCACCATGACTAGCTTGTAGTTAGGAAATTTTAATTTCAAACCATCATATGTGGTTACTTGAGGTCTCTGAGTTTGTAAGGCTTGCCATGCAGGCCTCCCCTCAGCTTGTCAAGTTTAGTATGTGGCCCTTTCTCATCCACAGGGCTCAGAACCATTTTTGACTCATATGTTTTAAAGCCTCATTATAGGTACTCCTAAGAAGTTAGTATTTGAAGGAGGGAGATATCCTCCTTAGTGGCCCAAAGAGGAACTAATATGATGCAATGTGAACTAAATCAGAAAAAATTGATCAATTAATGGTGGAGGCTGGAGTTGAAAGGTCAGATGGACTCAAGATCTGAAGTTTCCATTTAGATTATTGCAAGTTGGTGTTATACTGCCCAGCAGAGGAAGCCAACTGAGGTGAGGTGGGGATTAGGATTAGGGGCCTGGGTAAAAGAAGAATGGAGCTGATAAGCAAGAGAGAAGAGAGAGAGAGAAAGGGAGGGAAAGAGAGAGAGAGAGAGAGAGAGAGAGAGAGAGAGAGAGAGAGAGAGAGAGAGAGAGAAAGAGAGAGAGAGAGGAGAAGAGAGAACTGTAGCTTATCACAGCTAACTTGATTTTGGCCCTTCCTGAGGTTTGTTTTATAGCTTTTCTCCCTTTTCCTCTGCTCTAATTTTAGTGACTCTATTCCATGAATTCAGGAGACCCTAAGTAGAATTTCTAAATAGAACCTTGATCATTACTTCTCTCTCATCATTGATGTTTCTATCTTTCTTTCCCTCTCCTTCTCCCTTCTCTGAAATCATATATGATAATTGTAATCATATATAAAAATTTTATATATAAAATATATAAAATAAATAAAATATATGTATGTATACATATATAAATATATATATTTTAAAAATATAGACTACAAAGGCAACAAACAAGATGCTGAAGTGGAGAACAGTGGGGGAACCTACCTAAACAGGGAGGTCAGGGAGGCCTTTCTGAGAACAGAAAGGCAGAGATGCTTTTATTTCATTATTTCAAATATAATTTAAATGTAAATGGCATTTAAAAATTATTTTGGTCATTTATATGTTGGATCTTCTGTTTTAATAATGTGAAAAAATTATCATTAGCTTTTATTGAACCTTTATAATAATAGCCTATGTTATTAGTTGATTTTGTATTACAGAAACACACACTAAAAGGTCACACTTGACTCCAAAATCCTGAGATACATAAATATCTAAACAAAATTCTAGTTCAGTTTAGCTTCTTCCACTGAACAAATATTTACAGAATACCTGCCCTGAGCCTGGTAGAAT
Source organism: Pipistrellus kuhlii (assembly GCF_014108245.1). Taxonomy (NCBI): domain Eukaryota; kingdom Metazoa; phylum Chordata; class Mammalia; order Chiroptera; family Vespertilionidae; genus Pipistrellus; species Pipistrellus kuhlii. The sequence continues at coordinate 34,536,277 of NW_023425405.1, read as the reverse complement.
GCTGGGGACACCAGATGATTCACCTGCATCCTGAGCCAGGACATAGTCTTATTTGTGCTAGATTTAAGGTTTGCAGCGCTTTGAGACACCTTTTGAAACTGTATCCGGCTCAACGGGATGAAATAAAATTCTGAGCAGTTTTTAAACATTTGATAGTCTGCGTTTTCTGATGCTTATTTCCTAAAACCCAGAGATGTTGCATAATCCACAAGAAGCCCCAGGTCTCATCACCTTTCTGCTCCATCGGATCTCTTGCCAGTTATGCTTCTAAAAGGAAATCCCATTTCCTTTTTGCAGTTTAACAACTCTGCTCTAAACTAGGTCTATATATCTCCGTGGTCCCTGATGTGCCCAGGACTTAATATTTTATCTCTGAAAGTGTACCTTCTTTCTGAGATTTATTTTTCACTTGCATTTCCTACCTTTATTGTTGAAAGCATCTATGAAATTTATAGGTTCAATCTTTTTTTTCCCCTTAGGTTAGTTTTTTGCCTCCTCAGAAGATACAGGTTATAAAGTCATGGGCAGTGGAGACTAAAATCATTTTTGTTTCTAATCCAGAACCTAAAATGGTGTTCCAGCTCTCTACAGACTGTTGGTATTCGCCTTTCTTAGTTTGATCCACATGGATTTGGTTTGGTAGAATGTGAAGGGCTTGTGAACTTAAAAGCACCTAATATAAGCAACTCATCATTGAGCAGGATTAGATAAAATAAATGACTTGTGTGTGGTTATCAGTGTGAGGCTTAATGGACTTGCTCAGGAAGAATCATGGCATGGATAGCTCAACATCTTGAAGAATTCAGTCTATAATTAGAAAAGGCCACTTCTCACCAAATGGAGTTTAAAGACTGTGACAGGTGTGCTATTCACAAAAGATACTCTAATATTTGAGCTTTTTTCCCTAGGAAATAGAAAATTTAAAATTATTGCACATAAATATTGTATATGTATATATAATATTTAGATGCAAACATATTTGAGTGGGAAATAATATATATATGTGTATATATATATATATATATATATATATATATATATATCTGTCATTTCCTACAAAAATATGTTTTATGTGTTATGAAGAGACCTATATATGAATTTTTATATGTCTTATCCTGGGATATTTGATACTGATCTATTTCCCTTGACATTAGAAGTAAGCTATGTAGGTGGACTTTGAGGCAGAACAGAACAAGCAGGAAGCATTTTGACTGTTGTACCAGTTACAGAATTTTTCTTAATGAGGCCGACTTGTGGTTGGATATATTTGGATTAAGTCTGAGGTTTGCTAATTCCTCAATAAATGATTATTAGAATGAATGTATGAATGAATAAACAAATGAACTTGGAAGTAGAAAAATAAAGCTAATTCTGTGCTCTTCCTCTAAGAATACTTTATAGAAATAGACAATTTAAATTACCCTCAGAGGTTGAATCTAGTAAGGATAGGAATAAGTTTTAAGCAAAATCAGAACAACTCATCTAGGGTGTGGGTGAAGAAATGAATATAAAGGGATTTATTGAGGATGTATAATTTACCCATGCTAGCTATAACCTTCCACAGATGCTACTTCTTTAAATTCCACAATAACCCATACACAAGATATAACTAGTCTTATTCTGCAAGAAAGTATAGATGGGCTCCAAATGTTAGGTAACTACCCACGATTACATAGCCTAGAAGTGGGAGAACCCAGATTTAAACTTCCAACTCTATAGCTAGTGATCTTCTGACGATGGTCTTGTCTGGATTTCAATATTCTCTGAAACACAGTGGAATCCCAACAGTTATAAGGTGAGTTTAAACAAGAGGAGAAATGGGAAAAAAATTGCATTAAGATTTCATTTATAGGCTTTAGGAATACAAACTAACCTAAAAGATACAAATTCCAGAGCAATATATTTCATTTCTTTGTTTATGATTTATGTCTTAATTCAGTAAATACTGATCTGGTCCATTCATAAGCCCATGGCACTCACACTTGGCGTGGGTCTTGGGTGTCTCTCTGGTACCATGTTGCATTCTGTTTGGCTCTCCAAAGTTTGAAGAGATCCATGTTTGCAGATTCTATTAGTTCGCCCCCTGAAACCCACATGGTGATTTGCCTCTTGATTTGCAGCTAGGGGCTTCCCAGCTAGTGAGAGAGGCTGATGTAATGGAGAGTTAAAATCTAAAGGATCCATTTCTGCTGATAAGGCCACCCACACAAGTTTTCCTGAGGCTACGGTAATCTGGAAGGCTGTCTCTCATTTATTACACACAGAATCTAGATGGCCTGGCCATATTGCAAAGATAAGCTAATGAGCATATATTACCCAGTAACAGATGCTGAACTATTTAATCTTATTTTTTTTTAATTTTTTTTTATTGGAAAGTGGCCTAGGAACACCAGGTGTTAGAGACAGGTTTCCTTGTCACTTGTCTAACCAGTTTCCTGTCCACTAAGTGCATGAGCTAACAGGTGAAACACCTAAGCTAGATTAAAAGTTAACCCATTAACTGTAAGATAAAGTGAGTTTTGAAAATTCCAAACTGCTGTAACATACCTTTTGCTGTTATGAATCCTTTATGATGAACTTCAATGGACTGGTTATTCATAATTAGTAGGTGTTAAATTCTCACTGAGACTCTCTTATGGATACTATTGATGCTGCCAATTCAAGGACCATACTTTGAGTAGCATGCATGTAAAATAAGGGTATTATCATCCCTCAATTCATAGGAATTTAGAAAACATTCTACCATAGAAACCTAAATTAAAATGTAGTACAAGCAGACACCTAATTTAAAATATAGTAGAGAGGTTAGAAGTGAGAACTCTCACACATGTGTCCCTCAACACATACTATTGATCTGAAAAAGAAAACCTACCTTGCTTCTCTGACAGGAAGTGATCTTACTTTAACATCTCAGCAGGAGAAGACTTCTCCTCCTTGCCCAGAAACAGCTCAGCCAATGGGAGGCTGTTACAACTCAGCCAATGAAGTCATGGAATGGATTTTCATGATACTTCAAAATTTTCATTTCCTCAATGGACTTTTCATTTACAACAGCTTTCCCCAAGTATATAAAAGCATTCCTTTTCTATGTTTCTCTGAATTTGTTCATGGTTTACCATTAGACTACATGTCCTGAATTGCAATTTTTTGCTTAATCCCAAATAAGCCAATTCTTCTGGAGCAATAGCTGACTGGCTATTTGTTAAACATCAATCCTATCTAATAAAGAGGAAATATGCTAATGGACTTTCATGCCATTGCAAAGATGGCGGCACCCACAGCCAATGAGGATGGAATATGCTAATTGACTGCCACTCCCTCAAAGATGGTGGTGCTCACAGCCACAAGATGGTGGCGTCAAGTCCCCTCAGCCCTGCTGCTGCCTCCAGAGTTCCCCAGTCTCTGCTCCCCAGCTGCCCAGGGCCAGCCCAAGGCACAGGAAAGTCTCAGATGGCAGCTATCCAGTCGCCCAGGGCTGTCCAAGGCTCAGTTAACCAGGGCCAGCTGAGGCTTGTGCTGCTGGCAGTGGCAGCAGCCGAGATGTAATAGGGTTTTGTCTTCCCCTGATTGCTAGGTCACCTTCTGTTTCTGAGGGCTCCCAGACTGTGAGAGAGGACAGGCTGGGCTGAGGAACCCATGCCTCCAGTGCATGAATTCATGCACCGGGCCTCTAGTAATATATATATATATATATATATATATATATATATATATATATATATAGTACTTGGTTTAGGACTCATGGTATGATAAATCATCTATATTTTCATCTTTCCTGCCCCTTTAACATTTATTCAGTAATCATTCATACCCCTGGATAAAAATTTCCCAGGCCTCATGATTTTCCTACTTAATAGATCATTAGTCTGTTTTTTAAGATCCAGGAACCAGGCTCAATTCAGCAATTAAATTTAGGGACCCAAAATATTAACCAGGTAACAGCTCTTTTCTGAGTGTTTTTTCCCCCCACAAACATTTCTTCTCCCTCTCTCAATCCTTTCATATTCTCAAAGTGGGTCAGATGGTTTAGAAATCATGGGAAAGGTTTTCAGAAATTTCCTTTGAAGATTTTTTTTTTTTAACAAGGAATGATGTTTTTATTGTCATAGTTAACATACAATATTGTATTAAAACATAATTCATTATAGAACATAATTATTCAGCATTTATATACCCAACAAAGTGATCACCACAAAAAATCACCATACATAGTTTTTATGACATTATTGATATTATTGGCCATATCCCCTATGCTGTACATTATATCTTGTGACTTATTTATTTCAGACACAATATATTAAAACTGTTGAAAGTTAACGATAAATAAAGAATTCTCAAGGCAGCCAGGGAAAAAATAGTAATCTACAAAGTAAACCCCATGAAATTATCATTAGGTTTCTCAATAAGAACCTTATAGAGCAGGAGAAAGTGGAACGATATTTTAAACTTACCAAAAAAGTGAAACCACCAGCCAAGTATAATATATCCAGCAAAGTTATCCTTTAGATATAAGGAGAAATAGTCTTTCTCACAAACAAAATCTGAGGGACTCTATTTCCACAAGAGCTGCAACAAAAAATATTGAAAGGACCTGCTTTGACAAAAAGACTTTATATAAAAGTTTGGCACCCCTCTTTCAAATATCCCTCTTGTTACCATCACTGTAACAGAAAGTCAGCAACCTAAGTTTAGCAAGAAGAACATACCATGAGGTAGGTGTGATTTCCCATTTTACAAGTGAAGAAACTGAAGCACAGAGAGATTAGGTAGAAAGTGCTGGTGCGAACCTAAAAATGTTTGCTTCTGAGTTTGTAGTCTTAACCACTGTGCTAGGCCTCTGGTAGAAAACTTGCAAGTATCTTAAGGCAATATCATGATGTATCCAAAAGAGAATATTAAAAAGCAAGTGGTATGTTAGACCTGCAGAGTAAAATCTTTGAATAATATTTGTTGTTGTAGTTGATTTAGGTTTTATGGTGGTTGATAGATCCTCCCTTCCTCCAACTGATGGACAGACCTAACTCCACCTGCAGCCAGACATTCCTGAGCACTGAACCACCAATCAGCACCTGCCAAATACCCTAAGCCACGGATTCCTAAGTCCCTAGGTCCCTAATAATAGGCCTTACATGAAACCACCAATCAGCATGTGCTGAGTGCCCTAAGCCCTGTCCCCTCTCCTCCCCTTAAAAGGTGCATGAACCCTGACCCTCGCTCTCTTTCTCCAGAAGGCAGCCGGCAGTGGTACTCCTCTCTTCATTAAAGCCTGTGTCCTGGCATCCCGGTCTCCAGCCCACTCTATTTCATCTTTCAGTGGTTTTAAAAGATACATTCTTAAATTGCATTTCCTAAAGTGTGTCCCTTGAAACATTCCATCATTCCTTCCGTCATTCAGCACATTTACTGCATGACACCCAGGGAATTCTGTCCCTCTTGGCGATTTGCAATCTATTGCCATGTTATGGATTCTGGAAAATCCTCTAAAAAAAAGTGTACTTAACCCCAAATTATTTGATGTTGGGTTTTTTGTTTGTTTGTTTGACATTTTTTTCCTGTGAAAGTTCCAAAGAATTGCCTTTTGGTAATTTTGTAATGGACCCACTGATTAACTAACAAACATGAGTGCAGATGCATGTACTGATTACATTTTTCTTCCTTTGGCTAGCTATAAAGAATATTTAGTTTGCAATCACCTTTTTCAGTAACTTAGATTTCCCAAAGAATTCTTTAAACTTAACTCAGAACTAGACCACTTTATAAGCAACACTGAAAAAAAGCAAAGCAGTAATATGAGGTTTGGTGTATTGCTTTTCAATCTTGTCTGCTCATCAGTAGCAATTGGGGAGCTTTAAAATATCTTATGCTCAGGCTGCAGCTTAGATAAACTAAAAAAGGATCTTTTGGGTAGGATCCAAGTATCTAGATCTAGGGCTCTGATTTGACCACCGTCCCCCCCCTCTCCTTTTCCCGAGTTCATTTGATAAATACCTAGATACTTAGGTGAATTCAAACTACTTCTGAAAAGACTATCAAGTGATGTAACAGTAGCAGATTCAGTCTAAAATAAAATGGTTAAACACGTAAGATTTTTCTTTCTTAAAAAATGCATACTATTTAACGTTTCTACTTTATGGCAATTATCTAGGATGTTCCTTATTGAGGTTTTATAATTTATGACCTTTTGTGTAAGCCCCCTTTTCTCATTTGGCTCTCATTTGTCAATTTTATATTTCCAAACTGCACCCTACTGAAAATAATGAAATTAGATCAATATAGTTATGTTAATGGATGTAATATGCAGCTCATTTGAAAGAAAATGGCAATACGTATTTTCATAAGTTCTACATTACTCAACTCACTGACCAGAAATGTGTTAATGAGATAATGCTGGTATTTTGAATGTCTGAGAGTTCTGTTGATGGCACCTTAGAGATAAAAAGCTATTTAACGTGCATGAAAACTGGAATGAATGACTGCACTGAATATATTTAAATGATCTTTAATGCCCTGTTTTTAGCAGCAAATTTTATTCAAACTCATCAACTATTATTCTTAGGATTTAAATAAATCAACTATGCTTTTTTTGCTCATTTTAGCTCATACAGTTCTTTGTCATTTTGTTTGAATAATGAGTACAATTAATTCTATTTGCCAAATAGAAAAGCAAAATTATGGAGCTATAAAAAACACAATGCCAAAATTACATGAGTTAATAACAAGCCAGGAATAAATTTCTACTTGGAGTTTTCTTTCTTCCCAATCCCTGTTGTACACACTTCTTTACTTTTCCTTTTGGCCCTTGATCTTGTATTGTTTCTCCATTCCAGATTTCCATTTGTAATGAGAAAAAGAATACTGATGGTTTCTATAAAGTGGGGGAACTCCCAAATTACCTTTGCAATATCTTTAGAAAATAGGAATCTATTAGATGTTTTGTCCATGAGAAGGCAGAAGTTGTAAGAATGGAAAGGAATGGAGAAGATAGGAATGTAAAATAATTGTTTATTGGAATATTTAAATGAGGGCGAGGATGAATAAGGAGTCTTGTTGGAGAGAAAATGAATTTATGTAAATGAAAGACTACTTGCTAATCTATAGAGAGAAGCCAAATGACTAACAACAAAAGTTATTAACATTTAATCTTCTTTACACTTACCAAAAAAATAGAGAGATGAAGGAATAAAGTAATCTTGGGTACAGCCATACAGTGAAAAGTCATTTGTATACTTCTGATAGGAACTGCCTTAGAGGGGCTACTGTTTAACTATTATCTACATGAAAAGAATACATTTACAATGAAAAGATATGTACACATATAATACCTTAATAAAAAAATAAAAAAGAATAAATTTAATTGAACTTTGATTGTCAAGTTCTTCACTACTTCCTTTCCCTTTGTGAGGTACTGTTTTAACTGATAATAGCCAAGAGTGGCATTTTAAGAAGGGAAAAGATGAGCAAACACTATTGCCTGGATGCAAGCCCTGTGATACAACTGTTTTTGATATAATTCTTCCTAGTTATAGTTTAAAAGGGCTTCATTGATCTCCCTTTCCCTCCCTCCCCCTTTCTCTCCCTTCCCTTCCCTCCCTCCCTCCCTCCTTCCCTCTCTCCCTCCTTCTTTTTTAAATAAAAATACATGAAACAGCCGAAACCGGTTTGACTCAGTGGTAGAGCATTGGTCTGCGGACTGAAAGGTCCAGGTTCGATTCCGGTCAGGGGCATGTAAGCTGGTTGCGGGCACATCCCCAGTAGGGGGTGTGTAAGAGGCAGCTGGTCGGTGTTTCTCTCTCATCGAAGTTTCTAGCTCTCTATCTCTCTCCCTTCCTCTCTGTAAAAAATCAATAAAATATCGTTTTAAAAAAAATAAATACATGAAACAGAGAAAGCATTAGAAAGGGAGTTTGAAGATGCTAGACTGAGTTCTAATTTCTCTGTAAATAGGTAGGAACTAACTGTTTTCAAGGACTGTGGAGGAGAAACGTGAGACTAAAATTGTATACTAACCAAGAGCATATTTGCTTAAACCAATGGTGACATCTGGTGGCTGGATATGCTAATGACGGTTTAGATCCCTCCAAGCTGATCCAGGGTTTGGCAAAGCTTGCTTTTTAAAAATGGCCTCCTTTTCCATTTGAAAATGTTACAGGGCCAGTTAGAAGTTTTATTGTTCATATTTTGTCCCTGTAATTTATTGTTTAAGAGTTCTTTTTTAATTGTGATTAAGTAGGTGAATGAACAACATGTTTTTTAGTGAGTAATAATTTGATAATTTTTTTTTTTTAAATGCAACACTATAAACAAAGCTCTAATTTCCTCTGTCTCCAGAGCTACCTCTCTGAAGCAGTGGCTGCTGCCACCATGCAGATGCTTGGATTAGTGCAGGGACATTAAACTAAGGCACATTAAAAACTTTTAAGAGTTTATTTGAGAAAAAAAAAATTAATAGATTGTCAGATTTCAGCCAGAACAACAGTAAATATTCCTGGCGGCATTAAACAACAACTTGGATGCAAAAGGCATCCTTAAAGAAGGTGCAAAAAATACTACATTCCCAAGATCCAAAGCCACTCCCAAAAGACAACCAAAAGAAATAAAGACAAGCCCCAGCCAGTTTGGTTCAGTGGATAGAGCATCTGCCTGCGAACCAAAAGGTCTTGGGGGTTCGATTCTGACCAAGAGCACTTACCTCGTTGCAGGCTTTTCCCAGGCCTGGGCCCTGGTCCGGCTTGTGCAGGAGGCAACCAATCAACGTGTTTCTCTCACATGGTTGTTTCTCTCTGTCTTTCCATCTCCTTTTCATTCTCCCTAAAGAGCAATAGGAAAATATTCTCTGGTAAGGACTAACAACAACAACAAAAAAAAACACACAAAGAAACAAACAAAAAATAAAAATAAACAATCCCCCTGAGTGTTGGCAACAGTCAGTAGAGTCCAGGCTACTGATGGGATGCAAACCACATTTCCGTTGGGCCATATTTTGGGGCGCCCAACTCCATGGTTGCCAAGACACGATCTCAGGACACAAAAGGAGATAAATGAGAAGGCAATAGCAGGCCCTAGGGGAGAAAGGATCAACAGTCAATGGGGACCCAAAGGAAATTTAGGAGCACAATTCAAAGATCTAATTCTTACAAATATTATTTTATTTTTAAAAATATATTTTATTGACTTTCCACAAAGGAAGGAAGAGGATAGAGAGCTAGAAAAGTCAATGAGAGAGAAGAAACATCTACCAGCTGCCTTCTGCACACCCCCAACCGGGTGTTGTGCCCTCAACCAAGGTACATGCCCTTGATTAGAATCAACCCCGGGACCTTTCAGTCCACAGACTGACACTGAGTCTATCCACTGAGTCAAACTGGTTTCTGCACAAATTTTATTTTATTTTATTTTTTTATTTTTTTGCCTGCCAATCCGAATTTAGGAAGGAAGGGACAATGGGAAATTTTATTTTCCTCTCTCCACCAGGCAGCGCAGAGACCAGCTCTGGGAAAGCTGGTGTTAGTGAGAATTCTCACCCTTGGCCGGCTTCTGCCTGTTTCCCCAGGATCCTGTCTGCAGGCCCTGAGTGAGTGGGGTGTGTCAGGGGGTCATCTTTTCACCAGGGACTGTGAGCAAGGATAATAATAATTTCGCCTAGTCTACCCTAGAGTGAGTGCTTGGTGGAGACCCCCCTTATCTCCAGGGCATCTAAACGAATAAACTTATCCAGGTACATTGTTCTCCTCTGTGGCTTCCTGTAATTCAAGAAGAGGTCTGGTGCGGTTAACCTGCTTTTCAGCCTTAAACCAACTGGATTCACCTGAGGCCTCAGTCCAGCCTAGGGCGGACCCTGGAGGTCCTCCAACCCGTTTGGTTTCTCTGTCAGAATAAGTCCAGCCTGAACCCTCCCACTCACCCTTCCATTTCCGGTCGGAACCAATCCGGTCCCCAGACCCAGCCCAGTTGCCAACGCCAAGTTCAAGACCCAGTCCAGACAAAGAAATGCTCCCATAAAGCCTGAAAGATGGGGATGAAAAGCCGTGGAGCTGGGGCGCAAGAGGCAGGCACCCACCGCCTCCGGAGGCAGGCAGACAGCGGCGCTCAGGGCGCTCAGCAGGTACCTGGGGCTGCTCGCTCCTTCTCCTGGGGGCTGTCCGGGTCGCCCTCGGTTTATTCTTCTGACCCCAGAACTGGTAAAAAGAGAAACTGAGGCATATTAAAATGTCCAGCCGTTTATTTGTGCAAAAATGGATTTGAAGATAGAAAGAGGCCTGGAAGAGCTGTCCGAAAGGAAAGACTTAGAAGCACAGGAAGTGTTCATACCAGGGAAAGGCTGGGCTGGTTATGGCCAGGCCTCTTTCTCTTAGGCCAGTGGTCAGCGAACTCATTTGTCCACAGAGCCAAATAGCAACAGGACAACGACTGAAATTTCTTTTGAGAGCCGACTTTCGTACACTTCTTCTAACTTCTTCAAAATAGACTTGCCCAGGCCATGGTATTTTGTGGAAGAGCCACACTCAAGGGGCCAAAGAGCCACATGTGGATCTCCAACCGTGGTTTGCCGAACACTGTCTTAGGGGATTCACAGGGGCCTATCAGGCAGGTAACCTAATTGGTGCTGACCAGGGATTTGCTGATTGACTGGTGTGAGTTCATTTCAGGGAAACTAGCTGTAATTTAAGTCTGGGTTTGGTGACTTGGGGCTTAGCATAACCAACTCCATTTGGGCCTTTTTTAAAAAAAAAAAAAAAATAAGGTTTGGACTTAAAAATAACCTGTTTATTCTCTCACTTATTTAACTCCTATTCTTGTGCCAACCTTGTTCTGGGCCAGAAACAAAAGCACAGCCCTCAACGAGGGAAGCCTCTGGTTCAGAGCCTGTGGAGCGGACCGCAGCCTGGCCTGGGTGTGGGCTCCTTTTTGTAAATCTGGACGGCAAAGGGCAGGTTTCAGTTCTCATTTTGTCATTATTTCCTGCTCTGTCTTCCATGGTTGTGAGGTCCTCGCTCCTGCCTTCTGAATCCCACTTCTCCTCCTCTCAGACGACTCCTTGTTTCTATACACAGATGAGCAATCACACTTTAATGGAATGCTTTCTATTTCCCCCATATTTAATACTGACACCTTGTGACATGGAGCATCTTGAGAGTCCCCGTGGTACAGAGTGACCAGTGCTTCCAGCTCTGTCAGTCTCCAAACTGTCTGGCTGACTCACTCCTTCCACTGTCATCCTTGAGTCTAAGCTCCCATGATCGCTGGCCTGACTATCCCTGTCTGCCTTTATTTTGTCCTCCACAGTGCAACTGGAGTGAACTTTCATAATAAGTCAGTCAGATAGTTTGTCCTGTCTCTGCTCTATCCAAGCATCTGGGACGATGTTATGAAATCTCTGTGGGCCTCGGTTCCCTTATCTGTAAAATGGGGATGGTAATGGCGCCTCTCTCCTAGGCTTGTTAAATGAGTAAATGAGTGCATATCTGTAAAGCACTTGGGGCAGTCCAAGGGCATAGTCAGCACTGTGTTGGAGCTTTCCATGTGCAGTCACTAAAACTCCCTTTCCTTCTCATTACACTGAAACTCCAGGCTCCTCACCTTGAGTCTCCAAGGCTCTACATTGTGTTGTGTCCTGCCTCTGTCTTCAAACTAACTGCTTAGGACTGCTCTTCTTGCTCATGACTGGGCCACATTGGCCTTGCCTCCAGCCTTTCGGCCTTAGAACCTGATCGGTCAAACCCTATCACACTCTTCCTCTGGACCTTTGCTTAGTGCTCTCCTCACCAATTCAGGTCTCTGTTAAAACATCTCTTCTGAGGAGCCTTTCCTGAGCACCTTATCCCTCACCTCTGTCCCAGTTGTGTTCTATTCCTTAACCTCTCTTGTTGTTTTTTTTCCTTAATAGTTGTCATAACCTGCAATTATCTTATATTTTGAATTATTTGCTTATTTTCTATCTTCCATACCCCCATGATATGAAGTACTCTTCTGCTTGGTTTACCTTTGTATCCTGAGGCTATAGAATAATACTTGGCATCTGGTAGATGCTCCATGAATATATTGCAAAGCCATTTCATCCTTCTTGGCTAATAAAATCTATGGTATAATTTAATTTTCTTGAATTAACTATAAGCACTTAGCTGGAATTAAGCAATTGCCAAACATAATTATTGTACAAGGAATTGTTTTAACTTCTCATAGATGCATTTTTCAGGATTTTTTTTTTTACATTCAAGTAAATGTTTGTCAGAGGCCTTTCTTCTTTACTTCTCTAGTTGTAGTTCTTCCATTCAGCCAGCTTTCCAGTGGTTCTGGATGATGGTTGTTCTGTATTTCAGTTGAGGTGGTGAGTACAAGCGTTTACCTAAGCCACCATCTTCCTGTGTTTCTCACATTTTTCAGGATTTTAAAATGTATTTTCAGTGCCCTAAGTTATTTAAATAGGTCTACAGTGTAATTTTTTTTCAGTCAATACCACTTTTATTAAAGTATTATGTAAAAATGCTATCTCTAGTTTTCCCTGGCAGGTGCAATTTAAAGTCTTTGGAATAGTTGAAGAAGATAAAGAATGAAATAAGGCCGGCTATTAAGACTTAGAACCCAGTGCTTTTAGGAATGTATGTTTTGATTCATGGCCCACTTTATCTATCAGTTTGGTGAAAATAGAGTAGAGGAATGACCTACTGCAGTGTTATACACAAAATTGTAAAGGAACATGGAGGATGGAGGCACTGGACAGGGCTTTGGACAGAATAATGGTGGCATTAGTTAGGATAAATGAAAAAACTATAATTTCTCCACATCAAAGTCTATAGGGCAATGTTGGGATAGCCTTATGTGCATACTCAAAGACTGACTACAGTGAACCCTCTATTTCTTGTGAAGGGGATTCAGTGCCTGTGAATACTCATAATCTTCTAGAATTTTGCTTGGTTCTGATACCTTGCTTTGTTCTATGGATATACTCTGTTGGCCCATATGGCCAAGCATCTGTCCAAAATGGTCCTAAAATATTGTGATATGATATGGGGCAGGCATGGGAAAGATATCTGTGCAAAATAAGATCAAAGACAGATTACTTGGAGAGAGAAAAGTTTCTCTCATAGAATAGAGAACTTTGGGGAAAATGTGATCCTGTTGGGCATTAGTCGTGTTGCTTTTGCAGACTGAAGAGAGAATTTCCCGCCATTCCCGAGCATTTCATACTCCCTCTGGGAGTGAAGAGAAAGGGGTAGGAGGGGAGATCAGACCAAGGGGACACAGGGGAGAGCCCTCTCCTCCCTTTCCTTGAGGAACATTAAGTTCAGAGGAGAAAAACAATTTGCATTCTGTTTTCCAGGCTGGGAATTGCTAAAAGGGATGGATGGAACCCAATTGTTTCTGTAGGGGGATGGTTAAAAACCTGACACTTGTGAGAGGAGGACAAATTTGGAGGGGGGCAGATTACTAAAGGGGGAAGGGTTAAGGGGAGATAGAAGTAAGAAGTAATGCAGAAGACTCAGAAGACAATGGGTTGGTGAAAGAAGTGCTGTCCTTGCAAGGCTTGGAGTAAAATCAGGTCTTCCTTCTTCCTAATCCACATGGCCCACCCCTTTCCCACACACACATCCAAAGAAAAGAATGGCCCCTGGTATAAAAGGAGGGAGTAAAATAATCTAGATCTGTATCACAATGCTTGAATCCCTGATTTCCTTTTTTTCCTTCCCACCCCCCAATACACCTCTCTCCAATAGACAGGCACCCAAGTAATGCTGGATTGGTAATTATCACCCTTTCAGTGAAGAATTGCTTAAAGATTGCCTGGGGTCCTGACTCATTGTGGCCAACTGTGCCTTGGAGGCCAGTTCCCCACAAATGAGGCCTAGTTGCAGAAGCAGTAAGTGCCCTTCTCTTCTTGGGTAGTTAAGAGCAGCTCTTTCTTAAACAAAGGAGCTTCTACACAATTCCAGGTATAATCAGGAGCCCTAATAACACCCTTAGAAATCCTTGGATTTTGGTGTATCTGAAACTGAGAATAGGAAATATGCTCTGCCCTGATGCCTTCCTTCTCCTTCCTCATCTGGTGGTGGTGGTGGTGGTGTGTGTGTGTTAGAAACTTAATTAAATGAGACTGGTGTAACAAGAAGAAAGCATTGCAGAAGTGCAAAGGAGTCCAGTATGGCTTCTCACATGCAAAATAGAACCAAGTGCCCTTATTAAACAAATAAAAAAAATAATTAAAAGCAAATGATTATTCAAGAAATAGGTCAATATCTAGAGAATTACAGAAATTCCATTTAGAATCATTGATGTCTGCTTCTAAGATGCAAATGTGGCAAACTTGAATCTATAATGGTGGGATTCAGCCCCTCCCACAGTTTATTCTTGGCTCTGCTTTATCACAATCTCAGACCCTTGAATCTCCAAGATGGGATAAGGCTCACCACTGGGTAGGAAAGGAAAGGTGGCCATTGAAGGTTTGTTTTCAAGTAGTGTTACAATGTCCCTGCTTCCAGGTGTGGCCTGAGGTGGGTCTCATCACACCATCTTGGCATCAGGATGGCTGCATCAGAGCAGCCCCGTTAATAGATCATACTCTCGGAATAGAAAACAGGCACATTATCTCAGCGCAAGAGTAGTTGTTACTGGTACACCATCTGCCCTTGCGAATATGCCTCACTGACATCCACAGTAATTCAATCAAGTCGATTAGAACTCAGCAGTGACCTAATTCCATGGGTAGCACACAACAGCTGTATGTTTATACCAGTTATCAGAACAGGGCTACCAAGCTGTAGCAGTGATTTAGGTGGCACTTTATAAAAAATGTAGATCAATTTATTTTAGTTTATTTTTGTTGTTGTTTGTTTTTTGTTAACCGTCACCTGAGGATATTTTTCCATTTGATTTTAGAGAGTGGAAAGGAGAGGGAGAGACACATAGAGAGAAACATCAATGTGAGAGAGACACATTCATTGGTTGCCTCTGCATTCACTCCCTGACCAGGGCTAGGGACCGAGCCTGCAACCGAGGTACATGCCCTTAACTGGAATTGAACCCTGGACCCTTCAGTGTGCGGGCTAACTCTTTACTGAACAAAACCGGCTAGGGCTTTCAGTTTATTTATGTTTTTGAAATATATTTTTATTTATTTCAGAGAGGAAAAGGAAGGGAGAGAGAGAGAGAGAGAGAGAGAGAGAGAGAGAGAGAGAGAGAGAGAGAGAGAGAGAGAGAGAGAGAGAAACATTGATGATGAGAGAGAATCGTTGATTGGTTACCTCCTGTATGCCCCCTTACTGGGCATCGAGTCCACAACCCAGGCATGTGCCCTTGACTGAAATAAAACCTGGGATCCTTCAGTCCACAAGTCTAACCTCTTCCTCTAATCTGCTGGTACTCCCCACTGGAACCAGTGGGCAAGGTGGCCAGCTGATGAGGCCAATGGAAGTTAGCTTTATGGGGCTAACACAGAGGAAAACAATGCACTTTTCAACTCCCAGACAAGGAAAGATGAAAAGATCAACAAGATGCAATTTGTAAACTTAGAGCAGAACTGCAAAGAAGACTTAAGGGGTTTCTCTGTGTGAGTTTGTGTTTGCTACTGCGGCTTCCTCCACCTGCTTTGGTTTTCTGTGGATGAGTCACATGCTGATTTAAGATGTGTTGAGCATTTAGGACTGTTTGCAAACAAGACTTTCTTCTTGTGCCTACACTGTCATCCTCACTCAACAGGCTTATTAGGTGCTGAGAACTAGAAGCTATGGGAAAGACAGGCTAAGAGGGAAACTTGGCCCTCATCTTGCAAAAATTGATACAGTAGTTAAGAAGGTAGTACAAACTCATGAGAGGGAGCAATTCAAGATGTTGCATAATTGTACATGTGGCAGGAGTTCCAAAGAAGGTCCCCATTGAGGGCCTGGTGCAGAGGGAAGGTTCTTGGAGGGGATAGTGCAGGTGAGTGAGGAAGGAAGGAGAGCATGTTACAAATCACATAAGCAAATAGGTGATATTTGGGCTCCAGTGGCCACCGGCCAGAACAAATATTGCCCAGTAAGCAAGGTGGAGTCAGACTGAGAGTTAGAGGATTTCAAATCTGGTTTAGGAAAAAGTGTAAATTGCCAGGAAATGAGACAAGTTTACTCTTTCATTTCTTGCCATTCTAAATATGGAAGAGATAAGTACAATTGCTAATGTTGACTTTCTTGATTAACATAGTCTCTTTAAATGTAACCTGGTAAATCCAGTAATTTTTTGTCAGTTTTTCTAACTGCTGAATTGCAAGAAGATGCAACTTAGGATATTGAGATAATGAGATTGTTGGATTTATTTCTATAAAATATAATTCCTACTTTTTTTTGTGTTTTTAGGTGTCTGTAGTGAATTTTTAGTGCCCTTACTTAGCACTTCCTTAATTTCATCTTGGCTGAATTCAAGCTGCTTCTTCATGCATCTTTATCATTTATCAAATCTAGCAACCTGTGCTGTGAGGAAGGATTGAAGGTTACAAACTGGGGACTGACCACAGCACAATCTTTAATAAATGCAGAAGGCGGAAAGAAAAATCACATTTGTTTAGAACCTTCTACCTACCAAGTCCTTATAGATGTATGATCATACTAATATCCATAGCAACCTAGATGGAGGGTTAATATCATCCCCATTTTATAATCTGAGGAAACTAAGGCTCAGAGAGAGTAATTTAGCTAAAGTAAGACAGCTTATAAAGAGATAGAGCTGAGGTTTGAACCAAGTATCATATAGCTCTTTATCCCAAACCTCACTATCTTTATTTTAACACTAGTGTCCCAGTGCACAGATTCGTGCACATTGAAAGGAAATGAGAAGAAATATTTTAATATTGCTATTTGCCCTTTATAATAGAAGTGTCAACCAAATTCATCATTGACAATGACAGAGTGAAACACATGTTGTGCAATTGGCACCAGCAAGAGCTTAATATGTACAGCACATGCACAAGTCAACTTAACCATATATATATATATATATATATATATATATATATATATATATATACACATATATATATATATATGTATATATATATAATAACTTGCTTAATTAGACCTGCTTTCTGATTTAGCTAAACTTTTTCTAACCCAGTGAAGCACCCAACTTCTCTTTCAGTTAATTGTCAACAACACAGCAATAAATATCAACATGAAGCAGATTATTATTTTAGATCATGCAGGGAGAACAAAAGGGTAAATATTTAACTGCAGCAGTGTTTGACTATATTCCACGCAGTGAGAAAACAAGTCATTTTCAAGTTCACCATTTCTTTTATTAACTCAGGTCAATTTTCCAAATTTTCTAAATCTCCATTTTTTTTTAGCTAATGAAAAGATCCTACCAAGTCTCCTATCTATCTACTCCAGGACTTCTGTGAGGATCAAATGAGATGAGGCACATGAAAATGCTTCACGAACATTTGGTTAAAGTGTAAAATGTTTGCACCTGGCTATAAAGTAACTCATGTTCCTGGACTGATGAAACTTCAAGGAGAAGCTAGTCACTAGGGAGAGGAAGCTGGGCATTGCTATGTGACATTATTACCCGGTGCCCAGAGTGACTGTTTCCAGGCTGGGTTGGGCTGTGGGCTGTATTTTGCAACATGGGGTCTTGGCAGCATTGGCTGTGATTTGGGTTTTGCTCTGGGGTGGTGTCCCACTTGGGGGAAGCCAAGTGTTGGTTTGTCAGCATCAGGTCTGTGCTGCCATATATTTTTAAATGGCCAGTGTGCATCATGGCAGCTCCTGCAATGAGCCTCTGTCCCCTGGTGGTCAGTGAGCATAATAACTACCATTTGGACAGAAACTTAGCCTTTTTTTATAGAGAGGAAGAGAGAGGAACAGAGTGTTAGAAACATCGATGAGAGAGAAACATCAATCAGCTGCCTCCTACACAACCCCTACTGGGAATGTGCCTGCAACCAAGGTACATGCCCTTGACTGGAATTGAACTTGGGATCTTTCAGTCCACAGGCCAACACTGAGCCAAACTGGTTAGGGCTGCCTTCCACTTTTAATCTCTTTGAAAAATGCTCTATGTCGTTAGGAAGCATTATCTTTTTAAAAATGTCTCAAAAGAAAAAAAAAAGATAAAATCCATCCTTTGCTGCTCATAGAGCTGAAGGATCAGCCATCAACTTAAATGTTCACATGAAAGTGGCTGAAGGCCTCCTGGAGTCTCAGATTCCATCATCCATTCGGCTTCAGTTGAGTCAGAGACACCTGAGTGCTGGAAAGGCAGCTTTTCTCTGTTTTTGCTCTCTAAGAGTCCAGGACTTAGTGCATTCTTAATTTGCTGTTATGGAAACATAGTTTTCAACTACATAAGCATTTCCCATGAGCGGTGTTTTTGCAATGTGATTTGAGGCAGCATTTTATGGAAATAGAATATTTCCAATAAAACTTACCCGTTTTAAAGTGAGAACCTGTTTGGGTTAGGTTATTACTAATCCACATGACATAAATATTTAGATGAACTGCCATAGCTAATATTTCCCAAGTCAGAGTCAAGCTAGAGACTGTCTATCCTCTTTTTGACTAGAACCTACACTTTGTACCAAAATATTGGAAATGAACCTTTAATCAATAATTATCAATATAATATAAAGTAGCACATCTTGAATCAGAAAAAAATGCTTTCAGAACAGAGGAAAAATTTTAACAAAATCAAACTATCAGATATGAGAAGAAATAAGTAACACCAGTAACAGCAGCAACCACAAAAGCCTCAGACGAACCTCACCCATGTGCATACTTGTGAGAATATCTCTTTTCCTTCCCCCACAACATTAATTTAATTAAATGGGCAAAACCTTGAGTGAAATTGATCTCACATATTATTGCCCAAGAAAACCCCCTCTGTTTTACATAGTGGTGAATACACATAAATAATAGAGTAGGCCAGAGCAGAACAGAATGCATTTATATTTCTAGTTGGTTTAAAAGGGTTTATACATTTTGTGGGTGGGCTTGAAAAACAGCAAGTATTCTCATCATCAGGCTGCTGGCCTGATACTTTATTATCATTTGAAAAATTCTAGATGTACTTTTTGTTTATTCTTTATTACCAAATAAAGGTTTTCAGCAGAAAACTCAGAACTAATGTCATCAGAAGGAAGAGGGACTTGACTTTTATATGAAATAGCCTTAAATGGCAATGAAAACAATAAAAAGCATTGATACAGCACCTCGATACTCAAACATCATTGAAATGTGGATAGGCACAACATGATGGTAAAAAAAAAAAAAAAATCCCAAATTATAATTTCTTTGCAACAACATTATGTGCAATGTCAAAATATGACAAGTATTACTGTTTTGCTATATTGAAATACCTTGAGGAAATATGTTGGGATGTTATCTTTTTAATTGAAGCCAGATTTTTGAGATTTATAATGTATAGAGACTTCTCCTCCTCCTTTTTCTCCTCTTCCTTCTCATTCTTCATTTGCAAAATGGGACAGGGAAAGAGAGGACATTGGTAACAGTGTCAACAACAAAAAAATACATTATTCTTTAACAGATGATTGAATCAGCTCTATTTGGAGGGAGAAAATAAGGGAAGAATACAAGAATTGAACACTTAAAACATGGAGGCATGGAACAGACTGACATACCTCGATGTGGGGTTGAGGGGACGAGAAGAGATAAACCAAAGAGCTTATATACTTATATACATGGACACTGGCAATAAGGTAGTAAAGATTGGGAGATATCTGTAATACTATCAACAATAAAAATATATTTAAAAAATAAAAATCAACAAAGACATTTTTAAAGGAAGAATTGTACACTTAGGCAGTGAGTAAATAAAACAAACAACAACTTTAAAACCTGTATAAATACAAATGCTTTTTAGAATTATAAACCATTACTTCAGACACTCAGACAGCTAACTAGTAGTTTCATTACTTCACACTGTCTTTCAACTGTTTCTTGGCTACTGTGGACAAAGTAAAATTTGGACACACAAACGGGCTTTCTCTTATCATGACAAAATCTCCTCAACTTTCTCAAGGGATATCTTAATATGCAAACTAGAAGAGGGGAAAGAGGCTGGAGGGACTGTTTTATAACAGATATTGAGGATATAGAGATGATCAAGGCATGGTTCTTATCTTTAAAGGTTCCATGATTACTGTAGATGGAAAGCCAAATATGTGGGCAAGTAATTGTAAACACATTATATTGGGCACAAAAGAGATTTTTACAAAATAGAGACATGTAGGATAGGAAGGGAGAAGGGAAGGTGGGAATAAGGAAGGCATAGGGATAACACCAGAAGAGGTACCTAAGGATCACCAGGAGTTCACCAGCAGGGAGGGAGAGGAGGCCTTTTGAAAGGCAAGTTTGTGTGTAGACCTGGAGCTGTCTAACAGATCAGAACCACACACAGAGCACTCAGTATGATACTGGGAATGACTGATGGGAGGGCAGGAGAAGAGGCTGACTGAGGGTGAAGGCTTACAGTTCAGATGTTGTCCTAAAGGTCAAGGGGGCACATGTAAGGGTTCTGAATAGGAGCTTAAAGTAATTCCATTTGCTCTTTAGAAAGACTATTCTCTCTGTCCTGGTGAAAGCTGATTGGAGGCAGGAAGACTAGATGAAAGTAGGTTGATTGCCAGATACGAGGATTGATCCAGGACTGAGTTGGGGTACAGAAAGATAACTACCACATTTCAGACTGGAGCTGTGGTGGTTTAGTTCACTAGAATAAGAAATACAGAGTTAGGAAGGCAGGTAATTGGCTGAGTTTTGGGCTTGTTGGGTTTGTGATTTGGTGTGTTTCCTCGGTTAATAAATGATAGTGTAGCCCTGGCCAGCTGGCTCAGTTGCCGGAGCATCCTTGCATGCACGAAAAGGTTGTGGGTTAGATTCCCGTTCAGGGCACATACCTGGGTTTTGGGAGGTGGCTGATTTGTGTTTCTCTCTCACATCAATGTTCTTCTCTTTTTCCTCTCCTTTTTTCCTAAAAATCAATTTTAAAACACCATACCTTTGGGTGAGGATAAAAAAAAAAAAGAGTGTAGAGGACAGGAAGAAGGGGGGAGTCGTGATGGCTTGGCATTGATCTTAAAGGCAGAGGATATTCATCGAGGTCAGCTGGCAAAGTACCTTTGTGGAAGGTTTCCATCTCCTGTGGCTGAAGTATAGGAGAATGAGCATCTTCTCCCATTTCTACTCTGTGGCTAGTGCCAACTGCCTCCACTCGTATTCAAAGGATGTGGATTTTTTTTTATTTTAAAAAAACACTACACCTTCCAAGTTTAATGGGCTGCCAGTCACGCTCAATCTAATGTTGAATAGGGCAATTAATAACTAGCTGATCTGATCTTAGACTTGAAGAGAATTGGAGGAACTAGTGTAGGCATAAGGGGAAAACTGCACTTACTAGATGGTAGCAGCTGGGATGTATGACACTCCCCAAATTAGGAGGTGAGAATGAAAAAATGCCCAGGAGAA
Source organism: Pipistrellus kuhlii (assembly GCF_014108245.1). Taxonomy (NCBI): domain Eukaryota; kingdom Metazoa; phylum Chordata; class Mammalia; order Chiroptera; family Vespertilionidae; genus Pipistrellus; species Pipistrellus kuhlii. Next base: position 34,514,828 of record NW_023425405.1, on the reverse strand, counting down.
ACAAGTCCAGATAGGAAGGTGGGAGAGCCCAATTATAACATGTTGGAATATTTTCCCAATAGGGTCCTGCTAACAATCTCCAACAAATGGAATACATGGGAAAGAGCCTAACGTTTTTGTCTAAAGTGCTTTTAATTTGAAGTAGGTATGGCCATATTTGGAAGAAGTCCATTTTACAGATGAAAACCTTGAGGTTTGTAGAGCTGAATAACTTGCTAAGTGGTTGAGCCTACAAACTTCATAATATTCTTTCTACTCTATCATATTGGATCCTGAGAGGAGAGAAAAGAAAATTAATAGGATGAGCATGGATGTTAAAGGAAAAGAATGTGTAACATCCTTAGTGAATACAGTTTCTCAGGAAAGATGTTCCTATGTCTTCTTGTTGCAGTGCCTGCATTCAAACCTCTTCTCAAATCTTCCAATCTCTATTCACTGCCCTGAGGATTGCATTTAAAACAAGCCAACTTCAGAAATAATTATTTTACTTTCTTAAGATATCAATTAATCACTGGTTGTAAGCTTTCCACCAAGTGGCTTTGCTTCCCAAATTTCCTAACATGTATTGACAGCACTATGTTTTGAGAATATGTGGACTGGAGGGTTATATGTGCTAACATCTCATAATCTCATTTAGTCCTCACATCAGTCCTTCAACGTGACAGCGTTTTTCCAATTTCAGAGTTGAGGAAATGGAAGATCAGAGAGGTGGAGTGAGTTTACTCAGGCCTGCACAGCTAGTAAGAGCTGGTGTCAGTACTAGAAAATGCAAATCTTTGACTTGAGCAATATCCTTTCTACAATACCACACAGACATAGATGTGGATATGTGTGTAGATTTAGAGAGAGAGAAGAGAGGGAGGGAAAGGTCATATAGGAAAAAGGATTGTAAAGCATAATTCTATAAAAATTCAGGGAACAGGGAATTGACAACTTTTTTTTTTCTTTTACTTTCAAATATATCATGTCTTTCAGGCATTCATTCTTTTGTTTTGTCCATATTTTTTCACAGATCCTTAGGCTTCAAAATTTTAGTGAAGTGCCACTGATCTATCCACACAGGTTGTCACTAAAGGATCTTGGAGGCCGGAGAGGTAATGGGACCTAGAATTCTACTGCACTGTGGTCAAGCACAGCAGCAGAGTTACAATTTCCTTGTTGGTAACGAGCTGAATTTGCTTAATGGTCTAAAACTGATCCACAATACAATATTGCTTGATGCAAATGGCAGCAACCATGAATGGCATAAATGTGGGGCTGACTCCAGGCGAGGGGCCTGCTGTGGGACAAACATCCTCGATGAAAGAATTTGGCTTTTCCCTGTGAGAGCCACGGTTGAGAGGTTACAGGAACTGGGCAGAATGCTTAGCAACCCTTGGACTACAGTTCCTTCTACCACCAGGTTTATTGGGTGCCAGATGCAGTGCTTGAATTTTCAAAATGCAAGACTGAATTTGTACCAAATGGTGCAGACATCAGACCCTTTCAATCAGGGCTCTCCTACAGCACTTCTGCGCTTTTCAGAAAATATTTCTGCTGATTGACCATTGTTGGCCAAGGATTAAGTGGTTATTGTCCTGACTTTGGAGAGGAGCAAAGATGGCAGGTAGGCAAACCTACTAAGCTCAATGACACCTTTCCTCTGGAGTCTTGCCTACCATGACTGCTAAAGGTAGGCTAGTTAGATCGTTCCAGAACTCTCCATCTGAATCTGTACTAGCCAAATCAAAATATCTTCATAGTACAGCTTTCCAGGTGCAGAGAGAACACCGATCCTAATGTCTCTCCCCTTGCATGTCATGATTTTTTTTTTAAATCTGTTTCAGTCAAGTATAGAAAAATACATTTTTGAAAAAATCTGTCAAAGTATTAAATACATAAGTACCATATTTTTCGGACCATAAGACGCTCCGGACCATAAGACGCACCAGTTTTTAGAGAAGGGAAATGAAGAAAAAAAGATTCTGAAACAAATAGTGTCCTAAAATATTTTATGTGCATTAAAACCCAACATCACAGTCATAAATACATGTAATCAACCCTGTAAAGTAAACAGCATTTAGAACCATTTTAGAGCCGGGCAAGCACACAGAGACCACACAGAGCCGGGCAAGTAAAAAAACTTCTTTTTTAAAGTATATGTGTAGGCTATATTTGGACCATAAGACGCAGGGACTTTTCCCCCCACTTCTGGGGGGAAAAAAGTGCGTCTTATGGTCCGAAAAATACGGTAATAGCAAAAGAGTTAAAGCTCTGCACTTGCAGCAGACTCAGGGTCATTACTTTTGAAGAATGTTTTCCTTTTAAAGAGGTATAGCTAATATAAATAGGCCAAAGAGGATATTTAAAATATATCCATATATTGCCTTTTGTTAAGATCTTTAACCCTGGAAAATCATGTCCATAATCGTAGCTCATTATCTTAATTAGATCTGTCCTACATTATTTCACAATTTATTCTCATTACTTCATAGGTGATCAGCCTTTCAAAAAGGATGTGAGCAGAATTTTCTGATTTGTATTGTGATAGTGTCTGTCTTCTCTTTCAAACTCTGTTTAGATCTTTGGGGTGTTATAATGGTGGTGCTATATTTAATTAAAAATTACATTAGAAAGATATTAATATCCATTCTGATGAATGAGCACAGGATTAACTCAAGAATTGAAAATCTCTATAATGGCTAATGAGGTGAACTATGCTGGAATGCCCATAAAAACATAGATGAATCATAAAAATGACTAAGAATCTTTCTATTTTCATGCTCTGTGTGTAGGCAGCAGGCCTCGTTAGTAACAAGCCGCTTCACCAAAGGCTTTCTTTCCTCCAAGAGTGTGGTGGTGCCTGATGATCTTGACCTACCAACCTACCCTCAAGACCCACCCCTTAAAAGGGATCAAGATTATGTCGCCAGAAAGTTATCCATTGAGTGGCCAAGATTATTATGATCTATGAACACATAATAATCTGGTCACTCAGTATATATATTTTAGAGGCCCAGTACATGAATTCGTGCAAGGATGGTTGGCCGGCCTGCGTGGCTGGCCTGCTTTCTGGTCGAACTCCTGGTCCAGGGGGCAATTTGCATATTAGCCTTTTGTTATATAGGATATACACTGAATGGCCAGATTATTATGAGTTCAGAGATCATAATAATCTGGCCACTCAGTGTATACAGTGTCAAACACTGCCAGCATTCACTTTCAACATTCTTTCCCAAAACTAATGAGCTAAGAAGAACATGGTCACCTCCCAAATTACCATAGAAAATACTTTTACCAATTGCTTTCCCACTGCATACAATGGATTGCCATTTTCTGGGTCTCCAAATTGCATTCCTCACTGCCCTCTGTCTAACTGCTAAGCCATTGCTATACATTTTGATTTCTTTGCTATTGCCTTTTATCAGCGGTATAGTTTTTGAATCTGTTAGGATAGGCTAGAATATGATGTGGAAACAAGTACTCCCATCCAAACCTAGTTGTTGAACATAATGAAATATTATTTCTTTTCATACAAAATCTCCATGGTCCTTTCTTATTCCATAATAGGCCACGGTTATAAGCTACCATCAGATCAGAGGGATATTAATTGTGAGGAAAGTGGAAAAGGAAGTTCAGGGTGACATTTTGCTTAGCAAACTGAGATTACATGTCAGTATTATTGTTTGGCCATATTTATTTATATGTTGACTCAATGTGATTAAGAAAGTTTATAGTGCTTGCCGTCATTTGTTTCCCTCCATTGAGAAGAGCAATTGGTAAGAATAGGAAGAGGAAGGTATTTTATGAGATTTACCAAAATGAAAATTAGCAGAAAGTTTGTGCTAGTGGACATATAAAATAAAATCTCCCCTAAGTTTAATTTTTTGCATGGGAAACTAAATGACTGTTGCACTTTATTTTGGTAGTTTATTGCTAGAAAACAAACACAGATGTTTTTATTTGCTTTATGGTTTATAGCAGTGCTTTCAACAACCTTGAGAGGTAGGTATAGTCAGTATAATTATTCTTCTCATTTAATGATATGGAAACAGAGGCACCTGCCACAGTTCCTGGCACATAGGGGATTTTAAATAAACATCATTAAATGAAAGCACGAGTGAATAAAAGGTTGAATGAGTAGACTTGGCCAGGTGATTCAGTTGGTTGGAGCATCCTTCCATATGCCAAAGGCTACGGTTTTGATCAGGGCACCTACCTAGGTTGCAGGTTCAATCCCTGGTTGGAGCCTATATGGTAGAAAACCAATCTATTTCTCTCTCTCTCTCTCTCTCTCTCTCTCTCTCTCTCTCTCTCTCTCTCTCTCTCTCTCTCTCTCTCTCTCTCTCTCTCTCTCTCTCTCTCTCTCTCTCTCTCCTTTTTTCACATATCCTTGGGTGAAAATTAGGAAAAAAATAGCTTGAATGAATAAATGAGGCAGATTAAATGATTAGTTCTACATTGGTTAGTAAGTGACAAAATCTTACCAAGTTTTCTAACATTCTGTTAACCCTGCCTCAACGCAACTACAGAATGCAGGCTTACACTTCTGCTATAAATATTTTCTTTAGAGTTTTGCAGATGAATTGAAGTTTCATAACAAAAAGAAAGCAGATGGCTTTTGGGAGGGGCTTACTCTTGCTCTTTGAACTGTGTTTCTGCCTGGCTTGTTTATGCAGAGTGTGCATGAAGGTTGCCAGAGCCTTAATTTCAAATCGCATCATTTAATAAAACACAATGAGGAGAATTAAGGGAAAAGGCTGCAGGGAAACATCCTGCTTATTATTTCTGCAATGAGAGGACTATTTTTTTCTCTCATCAGTGCCAATGATGGGGTCTTTTGTTTCCTCTCGTCCCAGCACAATTGTGATATTCAATGAGAGGAGTGCGAAGTGCCACTTTAAAGCCAAACATTCAGTTCCTCCTAATTCACAAGGGAGAGAAGGATCAAGTTGTGCAGCTGGGAGGTGATGCTTCTTCCTAGCAGCTGTCATTGAAGAGACACGTGCAAACCATAGAAGTCATTTGTCACAAGAACCCATCCAGAATTTGCTATGCGCATCTCTCTTGCTAACGTGACATGAAATAGTAAAGCTTTCAAAATCAAGTACAGAGACTTTGTTGCGTTGACATGGGCAAAATGAAATGGAGAGCTGAGGCAATTAGGTGGATAAGTCAGGCTGAAAATATCCAACCATTGAGAGAAAAAATTTCTTTATCTCGAATTATTCAGGGTGACTGTCCTTGTTCGTCAATTTATCAGGATAATGAATTTTATCCTACACTTTACTTTGTCACCACAGATATATCTTTAGTCTATGAATTTGAATGACTTTGTGATATTTTATTTCACAGGAAATTATAATAGGAGTTGAATGAGCAGGCACTATGTTAAAAGATTGCTCCTGCAGCAATGAAAATAGTCCAAGAGAATTTAAACTTTATTACTCAATAGTTAGCAGGTACGGCTATTAGAACAGGGGGTAGAGAGGGAGATGTGAAATCTATGGAGAATCAAATGCTTGTAACTAATCTGTCTCTCCCATTTAGCATCTTATCATCCTAAAATGGGAGCGACGTTGGTCTGTAGCTCTGAGCTGCTTTCCTGGTCATTTGACAACTGGTTAAATGAGGCTGAAAATTTCATCAGGATCAAGTTTCATATAAATAATAATATATTTTTATATTATACACACAAGTGTATAATTCCTCTGTGTCTTTTTAATATATACACAAAGAGATAAATATTTCAAATACAGGAAGAACAAGCAAGGTCAGTTCTTGTGTCTGCCCATGCATTGGCATTGAGCTTCCTATTTGGGATTCTCAGCATGCTCCACTTTGGCCTTACTCTTTGTTTCTTTATGCTTCCAGAACCACCCAAATCTTGGTCAGGTTGCTCAGGGTCTCCTAGAGGACAGAGCAGGAACTTATAAGCACCTGTCTACTGCCATGAGTGGTCTTGTCCTGCTGGAGTCTACTATATAACAGGGCCAACTTACCACTCAGAAATTACAAATCATGAACATGTTCATTGAAGCAATAGATCACTATATAACAAATAACTGCTTAATATTGACAAATATTTTATCTTTATCATAAAATCATAACTTGAAAAAGGGCTCAGAAGAATGATTCTACTGCTTCCCATCACAATGAGATTGTAAAATTTTGCATGTGCTTTCTGATTAAAAAAGAAGTACATTGTATAAAATTACCAGAAAAATATAAAAGAGAAAATAAAAATCAATTGGAATTGAATTATTCCAAGATAACTTCTTTTTATGGACTAAATGTTCATTACCCCCACCCCCCCAAAAAAAAAAATTTAATAGGTTGAAGCCCTAACCTGAATGTGATGTTGAAGATGAGGCCTTTGGGAATAAAGGTAATACCAGGTGTATCGGTTAATACTGCAGATTTTGTAATAAAAGAAAACAGGGTTAATTTCAAGAGAAATATCAAAAGTGCTTTATTCAAAGTAACGTCCATCACTAGCTACACATTTCCCCCATCTTTCAGGTAATTGGTGGATACCGTCCCAATAGAATGTTTCTTGTTTTGAGGCAGACCATTCAGAGGACCAATTTTCCACTTCTTCATATGTTTTGAAGTGCTGCTCAGAAAGTGCGTGTGCCATTGATAGAAACAAGTGGTAATCTGAAGGAGCAAGGTCTGGTGAATATGGCAGGTGGATTAATACTTCCCAGGCATGATCTTTTAACTTGTCTTTAACTAGTTTTGAAGTGTGTGATAGTGCATTATCATGAAGCAAAATTACTTTGCCATGTCTTCTGGCCCATTCTGGTCATTTTACAATCAAAGCGTGGTTCAGATTGAGCTGGATGTTCTTTGTCTTTCACATCAAAATAATCTCTTTTAAAGTGTTTAGAGTCTAAACTTTAAACCAACGTTCACAAGTATCTTGAGATAGAGCATGTTCACATTAAGCTTCCCAATGAATACAATAACTTTCAGCAGCACCTTTCTTCAAAATAAAGTAATGAATTAAAACTTCCCGCAAATGCTCTTTTTTGACATAAAATTTGACATTTTTTAAGCATAAAAATATCTATGATGTTAACACTTTCAGAAACTTTGACATATGAAGTCTTGAAGCTTGTTGTCAATAAAACAAAATAGCATATATATCAAATAGCATATATATCAACATATGTGTAACTCCATCTATTGAAAAAAATCTGTATTATTAACCAGTACACCTGGTAAAGCCCTAATCGAATGGGCTTGTGCCCTTATAAACAAAGGAAGAGACTCTCTCTTCTGTCTTTGTGCCATGTGAGGACACAGCAAGGGGGCCATTCACCAGCTAGGAAGAAAGCTCACTAGAAACTATGTTGACACTTTCATCTTGGATGTCTAGCCTCTAGGTATGTGAGAAAAGAAATTTCTGTTATTCACACCATATATTCTATGGTATTGCTATGGCAGCTCAAACATATATCCATAGACTAATATTTTATATACTTTTGTACTAGATTAAAAAATGCATGCACATACATATACATGGCACTAAAGCCAATGGTTTAGTTGAATTCTGTCCAACAGAAATATATTGCAAATCATATACATAATTTAAAAGTTTTTATTAACCATGTTGAAAATTTTTTAAAAGGTGAAAATAATATTTTTAGTTCATTCAATATATATAGAATATTATCATTTCACCATGTAATCAATTTAAAAAGTACTCTTGAGATACCTAACATACTCTTTACATTTTAAGTCTGTTAATCTAGTAAATATTTTACACTTACATGACTCAGTTCACTTTTTACTGGCAGCATTGCAAGTGCTGTGGCCACCATATTGGACAGAGCAGATTTTGAATTGGGACTGGATTTGAGTTGGGGCTCTGTGTCCTATTTGCCAAATGGCTTTAGGCAATTTAACCTTTTAAGTACTGTGTTTCTTGTATTTAAAATGGAACTTATCAATATATATATATATATATATATATTGAAGGGTTGTCATGATGCCTAATTGGTACAGTATGTTCTATTGCATGATAAGTAACACTCAGCAAATTTGACACAAATTATTTTTGTAGTCATAGAATATGAATTTTTATAGTAAGTGCTAATTTGAAGCCATTTTTTCAACTAGTAATACCTTCCCACTAAGTTAAATGTACAGACATGTGCCAGAAAATGAAATGTGTTACTATCAAAGATCATGCCACCTCATTGCAATGCCTTTGTGTGTGTGTGTGTGTGTGTGTGTGTGTGTATGCATGTGTACGTGTGTTTCTGTCCACAGTTTAGGAAAGTACAAAGGTGAGAATACACTATCACAAAAACCCTACAGGGGTGAGATGTACTTTTATTGAACCAAATTCCAAGGTATAAGGGGTTGTCTTATTTTGAAAGCTCAGGCAATTATTTGTAATGGTGGTGAATGATGAAGCAGCTTTTAATTTCTTAGTTGACTGGCATCATATTACCCCGACCATTGCCAATTTAAATGGCCATTTTTATTTATTGACAATCTCAGCAAAAAGGCTAGGAAGATCAATTCTGAACATGAGTTACGGCATTTCTTTGAATATCAACCATTTCTGTGTTTCTAAAATCTGCAACATGGTATCCTTTCTCTCTGAGTGGTAGTTATTAATGAATTCTGGTTGCACCTTTTTCTGTGCTCATTATAATTTTTGTCAGAAAGATAATAGCAGTTCCTGGCAGAATAACCTTTCCAACACTCTGTAAGTTGATTTGCTGACAATTCCTATTCTCAGTGCTTGTGACTAGAGAAGAAGAGGTGAAGTGGAAGGGTTGATCAAGGGACAGAGATTATCAAGGAAGTTTAAATAACCAAATCATTAAAATGCTGCTATCTTTCCACATGACAAAGATATTAACAAGATGAGGAAATTGTGTGATATGAAAGCATTTTTCATGAAGTGAATATAATGGGATTGGAGAGAGGAAATTATACCAACCTACTTGCATTCATTATAGTCTGAATATTGGCCTTTCTTACTCATCTTCATGTATCTAGTTCCTGCTCTCATTCTCTGTCAAAAATAACAAATCAATATGGCATTTTTGTGAGGACCTGAACTGGCCTTAAAACTATGTTCTTTTTTAAAAAAATAATACTATTACACTCATCATTTTTTAATGTATCTAGTGGAAGTTGATACCAAAGTGATTTGATGCCCATGACCATCCATTTAAAATTATTAGAACATACTCCTCTTTAAAAAGAAAAAACAAAGTAAAAAAAAAAGCATAAAAAAAGAATCAGTCATTTTACATTGCTCTATTTTCTCACTTCCCCCACAGAATTTTATCCCAATGAAATAGATATATTTTCATGGGTCATCCTATCATATTTCTCTTTTACCAAAATACATTTATAAATTGGAATTATTTTTCCTAATTTTATAAGGCTCTGTGAATTAAAATATTTTCTGCCATGGAGTTGTAAGATTTTTATTAATTACTAATTTATAAAGCCAAAGTAAACATTACATTTTAGGTATATTATTATTGCAAACCATTACAATTTATTAAAAGCTCACTTTTTTATTTTTATTTTATTTTTTATTTTATGAGAGAGAAACATCGACCAACTGCCTCCTGCACACCCCCTACCAGGGATATGCTCGCAACCAACGTACATGCCCCTGACTGGAATCGAACCTGGGATCTTTCAGTCTATAGACCAACACTCTACCGCTGAGCCAAACCAGTTTCGGCAAAAGCTCACTTCTTAATAGAAGATTGTTTCTCTCTGTGTGTCTGATGGGAAGGGGAACTTAAGACGTCTCAATGAGGGAATGCTTCTTGGAGAGCAATATCTCAAATTATCTCCTGATACAATATACCCTATGGTGTGGGGGGAGGAAAACCCAATAGATATAACTGCAGTTGTATTCTGCAGATCAGTTTTAGGAAAGAATATATTGTATGTGAAAGCCGAGTATTAGATGAGGAAAGTGAGTTTCTTAAAACTTTCTTAATATTTTTCTTTGGAATAATCTTGAAGCCACAAGGGTCCCTGATCTCTTTTGGAAGTCTTGGATTATGACTTCCCTACAATTCTTAGTAGAACATTGGTGAATGGAAAAGGTTAAAAAAGAAGAAGAAGAAGAAACTACTTTCAAGCTCTCCATCCTATTGTAAGTGCAGTGGCAGTGTTTGGCAAAGAGCAAGCTCAGTCAGAGTGGTGTCATGGAAGGACCCTGGGGGCTGACTGACATTTTGATTTTGTTGCTCATCAACAATCAAGCTGCCAGTTTTGTCATTAGTGAAGTGGGATCATCTATAAATAGATGTTATAGAGTTGTTGTAAAGATTCAATGAGCCCTAGCTGGTTTGGCTCAGTGAATGAAGTATTGGCCTGCAGACTGAAGGGTCCTGGGTTTATTACAGTCAAAGGAACATACTTCAGTTGCAGGCTCCTCCTGGCTGGGGCTCTGGTCAGGGTACATGCAGGAGGCAACCGATCTATGTGATTCTGAAACCCATCAATACTTCTCTGTGTCTTTTCCTCTCTCTCCCACTCTCTAAAAATCAATGGAAAAATATATTTGGGTGAAGATGTGTGTGTGTGTGTGTGAGAGAGAGAGAGAGAGAGAGAGAGAGAGAGAGAGAGAGAGAGAGAGAGAGAGAGAGAGAGAAAAGATTATCTGAATAACATAGTTAAAACACCTAGATCATAAAACATATTTTAGGTGCTCAATAAACACGTTTTACCCAGGTATTTACACGTTGACTCAGGAATAGTCTCTCTTGTCATTTTTCCAGAAAAGAGAAAGAAGCAGCCACCTACCACTCTCCTGAATTGTGCTTGGGAAATTGTCGGGATTTTCTCAGCCATCTGCAAGCACAAGATGACAAATGCAAAAGCCTCTAAGAGAGAAGGCCTCTTATTCTAGACACTTATCAGCTGAACACAATGCCCAGCAAACAGCTAGAAGGTTTCATTTCACGAGAGAAGAGCTCTTGCTTTGAAATGTTTTCAAAGTTCCCATGACAAAAATTCTTTCACAGTCTCTGCATCGGTGAACTGCTTTGTGTTTTCTAGTGCAGCTAAGCAATTAAAAGAAGATGAATAGATGCATTCGGGCATGTGTGATAACAAATGGCATACTTAAGGTGACAAGGTTTTTTGTGTTAACTGGCTTTGCAGTCACTTGCAAGTTTTTGAAAAATATTCCCTTTTATTGGAAGTTTTCCCTGCTCAATCTCAACTTAAAGGCTATTTTTTTCCCTCATACACATTGGAGTAGGACTTTTCAGGTCATCTTTGATGGGACAAAATATATGTATATATCCTCTCTGTACAAAGGAGGTGCTGCTTTTTTTTATTTTTATGACAGCTCAAAATTGACTAACGTTTTATGCACCAAGCTGTTCGACATTACAAAAGATGCTCATGTTGGCGAAGAAGGATGAAACTTCGGCAGGAAATTGTGGTGGTCCATTTAAATGGCTTCTCCATGGCCCATGCTTTTTGGTAAGGTCACTGCAAACGAGGGAGGCTCCTCAAGGATCTTGGGCTCAAGATATGTTTAGAGCTAGACCATTCCCAGGAGCAAGGAATAATAGGAATTTAAATACCATTTTGGTTGCAAATTGCTAGAAAGGGAAGCAGAGAGCATTAAAGCCCTTTTAATTGAATCTTCAGCATACGTCTGTTTTATTTTCCTATTGTTCTTTTGAGAAACCTTCTTACCCTAGACTTCAGTTAAGATGTCTAGTTACTTGAGTTATGTCCATTAAGTGAAATAATTAGAATCACAGGGAATACTAACCTCCTGCTTAATTATGTGCTTTTCCGAAGCTTCAGAAAATGGGCAGCGTGGTGTAAGGTAGTGTACATCGACTCGGAGGAAAAAGAACCTGGGTTCAGGTCCTGACTGTGATACCTTTGGCCCTGTGACATGAGAAAGTTACTTGACCTTGTGTAGGTATCAGTTGCAAACGTAAAATGAGGCCCTGGGTTTGATCGCATTTTCTAAGGATGGTCATGTTGCCTTGTGGGTAAGAACCTGTCTTTGCCATCAGGGAGATCCGGATTTGACAGACCTCTTCCACCGCATCACTGTGAAAACTTGAGAATTTTGTTTAATCCTCATAAACTTGCTTGTTTCCTTGTTAAAAAGTAATTTAAATGTTAAAATAATAATTACCTTGGGTTGTTGTGAGGATTAAAAGTGCTAATACATATGCTTGATAAAGAGTAGTTCATATTAGTTGAGAACTCTAATTCTAAAAAAATTCTGTATCTTCCACACCCCCTGCCTGCTCCCCCCCAACCCGCCAAATAATTCTGCATCATTGTTGCAAGGTTATTAATAAAGCTGAAATCACAGAACACTGGAATGGGACCCAGATGAGCTCATGTAAATTCCGAATTTTATAGATGGAAGGGAAAACAAAAACCCAAGTGGTGGTGATGTGACATGCCCCAAATCCCACACCAATATCCCAAACCTGACTCCAGCTCTTTACCACTAAGTGCATATGGCACATTCATCAACTATATATATGCTGTTCGCTTCAAGAAATTCTAAATGTTTTACCCCCAATCAGCGAACTCACCAAAAGAGATCCCATGATCACTGTTTTCGCTTTTCTACATAAAACAGCTTATTTTCAAGAAAATGGACAGATAAACTAGAGAGTTCAACCTTCAGCAGAAGAGTTAAGACATTTATCAAGATTCCTTTGTCCAGTGAGAATCCATTTGTGCCTTTCAGTAAATGAAAAAATACCTGCACACCACTCCTAAAAATTGTCATGAAATTTTACAGTGAATGTTTCAATCTTGTATTCCAGTTCTTATCCTTTCCACAGAATATGTTTCCAAACCTTTCAACCCATAATTCCTTCAAGGATTATTTTTATTGTGCTTTCACAGAAACATTTGTCCTTTAGCTCCGTTTTAGACACTTCGCTTCATTCAGCTGAAACTAACTAGGGTTCCCAGTGGAGGAATGGGGGGATGGGAAAATGTAACCATAAAACAAATATGTGTTTTATGACCCGCATTTTGTGAAGTTACCTTGCTGGCTGTGTGTTCTGGCTAAATGGTGCCTTTAGACATAGTGAATCTTACTGTCTGATAGACTGTTTGAGGGGGGCTAGGGCACTTCCCAGCTACATTAAATGACAGAATGCCTTCCAGTGTTGCTACAGCTTGCATAGTAAACACATCTTGTCATTTCACAGTTCCATGCATGATATCTTTTAAAAATATCCCTTTCAACTACGGGCCTCACTCCCCATCGTTTCTCCTGCATTGGAGAACAAATACTGTATAGGATTGATCTACAAACATTGTTGAGGCTGGAGCTGTAATGTTTACCCCTATTCTCCATTCTCCATCTGAATAAATAAAGTGGTATCGTGGGAGAGACTACTCTCCAGATAACGAGTTTTAAACTCATTCATCCTGAGAAATTTCAACTGATATAGTTTGCCTATCAAATGGATTTAAAATTGTATTGTCAGTGCCCTGCTTTCCATGGTGATTGCTTCTGCTCTGTGGCTCCATGCCTCAATAGACAGTTTGATTGTATATATCTGTTGCTTTGTTCATATGATTGTGTTTGTAATAGTCTGTAATGTACAACCTGCTATCTAGCAATAAAGCTGAACATTACCCTTTCCATGATTTAACTAAGGGCTTGATTTGTTCCTAGTGCTCTTTTCTAATGATTCTTTTTCCTTCTTTTTATTCCCCCTGCTGTCCCTACCCCCACCCCACACATCACCTTCCCAGTTCTCTTTCTCTTCTTTTACCTTCCCCTCTCCTTCCCACCCCGTTTCCTTCCTTTCTTCCTTTGATGTACTTTTCTTTCACAGCTTAGGTTTGATGAATATTTCTGCTGAACTTTTGTGAAGAGAAGATAAGTTAGCAATGCATATCTCCTAGGTAATGGCTTCAGTAACCTATCATTTATTATCTGGGCACCTTGCATAGGCAGTGAAGTACAAGAGGCAGGCTTTCCCTTGGTGATCTTCCCCCCACTGTCCGGAGTAGTCTTGGATCTTTGAAATCAAGGACTGTCATTTGCCTCATACTTGGCTGGTTCTAGGAAGGAAGCCAGGATATTTTTTCCCCTGGAAAGAGAATCAACTATATTTCCTTCAAATGCCTAGATTTCACTCTCAGGCTCAATTATCTACGAAAAAAATAGTTTACAGCGAAGAGATTTTACCACAGAGAAGTGATAAATCAAATGGAATATAAAGAAAACCATATTTCAAACTCTCTCTGATAAGTAATTTGATGTTAACTGAAATCTGAAGTTGCAGTATATATATATATATATATATATATATATATATATATATATATATACACACACACACACACACACACACACACACACATATATAATAACAGCTGCTTTCTCAGGAGAAGGGCTACTAAGTTGTTTTGCTAAAGTTGCCTTTCCACAAAATCACCCTTTTAACCACTCTCTTTCACTGAAATCCTTAAAACATCAATATAAGTATTACAATTTTATTAAAATTGCTGCTGATTCAAAATGACTGGATGTAGGACATGACTGAATTTCATACTGGCCTTGACATGTGGAAGAAAATGGGCAGCTATAAACAGGCTGAACTGGTCTAGTCTAGATACAAGGTGAGGAAAAGGCTATATGTATAGAAACCAGAGGGGCAGAATCACAGATGCCCAGAGCAGGAGGCAGGTCAGGAGACATATGAGCCATGTCATTTCAGATTCCTAAATATTATCTTGTCAGAGAAGACTTCTTTGACCAATTAAATAGAACTCAATTAAGCATAGATCTTTATCCATCCTTTACTTTATTTTTTATTATATGTGTTATTATATTTTAAATGCATATTATAAATGAATATATTTAAAATGTGATTTTATATGACTTTTGACTCATATAAGCTCAATGGAGGCAATAACTTTGGTTTACTGCTAGAGACTCAGAACCTAGAATAGTACCTGGCACAGAAAATGCATGTTTTTATATGATGTTAGCTCACAGAAACATCTTTAAGTGCTTGAAACAAAAAACAAAGAATATTTTGAGACACATCAAATTCAAGTTTCATTGTCTACAAAACACAATCATGCTCATTCACTTTTGTAGTATGTATGGCTGCTTTATCATTACAATGACAGCGTTATGGCCTGGACAGCCTAGCTATTTATTATCCTATCTTTTACAGAAAAAGTTTGCTGAACTCTATCCTATAAAAATATTTGAACAATATTTGCTGAACTTTATCCTATAAAAATATTTGAACAATATTTTTTAACTGTCCAATGAGATAATAATGCAGTTTGCTCTAAAATCAAATTAGAATTTTCTTGTATTTAGAAACTGTTGCCATTCCATATAAGACATGAGCTGCAATAGCATATGTTTCTAGAAACTATTAGTAAAGATGTTTTTCCCTAGACCATATGGGAGTAGGGGACTGTCTTTGTTAAAGCATCTGTTTATATTCAGGTACATCATTCAGTCAGACATGGGGTTAAAGTCCTTGGTGCTGTGACATTAAGATGAATGAGGAAGTCCCTTCTCTATTTGTAAAAATGTTCCAAAACTAGGAGTTCCTGATCAAGCAGGGAGCTCCCATTTTCACTCCCCACTCAACTCCATGAGATATTATTTCTATTAGAGCTGAGGCAACAGAAATGCAGACAGTAGGCAATTTGTCTAAGACATTCTAAAACATTGGACATTGCTGTGTTTTTTTCTGGAGTCAGGCTCACATAGTAGTGAAAGATACAGATAACACTTTTACAAATAGCATAGTATTGAACAAGCGCATAGGACAAAGATGGTTCAGATGCAGCCGGGGAACTCCATTAAGGATGTCCGTGCCAGAATGAATTCCCTGCCCATGTTGTTTCTTTCAACATCTAAAAGATTCCTGTGTATGTTCCATGTTTAACATGATTGAGGATCAAGCATTAGGGGCATTGGGAGTGGGAAGGCATTGGGTTGGAGTGTCTCCTTTGGCAAATATATTTCAATGGACCACAGATACCATACCAGCTTCCCATTTTGAAAAACAATTCTCAAAACAGACTTGGTGGAGCTCTGTAAAATATAGTAATATAAGGAAGAGCAGTGTGGGTGCTGAGAGAAGCTCTGAAGTCTGACCTTTCTCAAGTACGATCTGATGACTGACTTCTATTCCAGGTAGAGAATAAATTCAGATAAAGTTAGGTGCTGCTGATGTGAGGAGCCCATACGTGGCCTTACAAATGAGTGTGTAACCAGGTTTATATATGTACTGATAGTCACTTCTCTGGCTCTAACTGGAAAGGCAACTCAATAGAAGGAAGGCTTAGAACAGTGGAACCCAACGTGGAACCCCCCCTCTCCCCCACAGAGGGGCAGTTTGACTTTTAAGGGGGGACAATTTGAGAATGAGTTATTAACAGTGATTTTTTTGTATTTTTTAATGATTCTACGGGGCCTCACATATGCTATATAAATATATATTCTGACATTTATACATTTCAGTTCTGTATTATATGTTTTGAAAAGTGATTTGCTACTTTTTTCATATCACTTCATATTATTATTATTATTTTTAACTATTTCGTAGTGATTTCTCCCTCAGTACTTCAACTGTCCTTTCGTCCTTTTATTTTTCTCTTTCATGGATATTATGTCTCTTGGAAGCTTCTTTAGACCAAATTAATGGCCTTTTTAGGCTTCCTCCATATGATTAGGAGTTCACTTTTTGAATAATAAGAATTATATGTCACGGGAGGACATCAGGACTTTAGAGATGCTTAGGTGGGGCATGACCCCCCCCCCTTCAAAAAAAAAAAAAAAAAAAAAGGTTGGGAACCACTGGTCTAGATTGTAGGGTTTGCGAGTGTTAGAAGGAAATGCCTCCTTCCTTTGGTCTCAGTTAAACATAAAAAATTACATATATGTGTTTTTTTTTTACAAGCAACACTTTTTTTCTTTCCATGAACAATATGAGAGTTAGTTGCAAGCTTGCAAGATTCATAACACTTGCCTGTGTCTTCTAAGAAATGAACATTGACATAATCAAGCATTATTACCATACTCAAGGCATCTAACATTAATATAACACTACTAGAGGCCTGGTGCACAAAGTTCATGCATGGCTGGGGTCCTGATGGGGGTGGGGGTGCCCAGGATGTGATGGGCCCTCCGCCAGGTGTGGGATGTCCATGCCAGCCTGGGATTCGGATCCATCCCGCTGATGTTTGCTCCAGTTGTCAGGAGCCACCTGGCAGCCATTTTTATATCCAAGGCCAACTTCCAGGAGGCCAGCAGCACTGTCAGGATCAAGCAGGTAGCACTGGTCCATCAGTGCCTGCCTCATTCTCCAGAGATTGGACCTGCAGGACTACTGAAGGAGTGGCTGCCTCCTGGTGGTGGGCCACCAGGAGGGTCTGTTAGCTGAGCGGCACTCCTGCTGTGGGAGTGCAGTGACCACCAGGGGGCAGCTCCTGCATTGAGTGTCTGCCCCCTATTGTTCAGTGTGCATCATAGTGACTGGTCATTCTAGTTGTTCCAACATTCAGTTGCTTAGGCTTTTATATATATAGATGGTCTAATACACTGTGCATATTCAAAATTTCACATTTGTTATAATAATGTCTTTTAAAGGATTAAGAAGTGGGTGTTTTTTTTTCCTGAATATTTAAAAATCCAGGATCTAGGCTAGGATCAAACATTGCATTTACTTACCAGGCTTCTCTGGAAACTTCTTAGGACAGTTTCCAAGCCCTTTTGAAAATTGTTTTTGAACTGGGTGTTATTTGTTTTCTTATGATTCAGGTTAAACCTTTTTTTTTTTTTTTTTTTTTTTTTTTTTTTTTTTTTAATATAATGAGGTGATATGCCCTTCTCAATACATCTAATTAAAAGACATGTTAGATCATTATGTCTCTAATTGGTGAGGTTAGTTTGGTCATTTAATTAAGGTGAAGTTCATTAGATTTCCTCACAAAAATACCTTTTCCTTTTTTAAATTAATAAGTAATCAGTAGAGTAATACCTTCAGACTGTGTGAAATTCTCTTCTTCAACAATCTTTCACCCACGTTTTAGCATCTGTTCTTGATTCTTACCTGAGTCAGTTATTTCTATGGTGGTTTGCTAATGGTGGTTTTCTAATTCTATTGACTCTCCTACATTTATTAACTAGAATTCTTCTGTAAAGAAGACCTTTTTTCCCCCTCCACCTCACCTAAAAATATTACAATATTTACTTATAACATACATTCATATGCATAAGCAAATACATGTAAGAAATATTTTTATCTGTTTGGACTGATGGGTTTTCAAAAGTTCATTGAGTTATAACTTACTTCTGCCATTCTTCCTTTTAAGCTCAAATTAGAATCAGTTTAATTTGGATCCATACTTAGTTTTACTGCTGAGTTCTGTGTATTGTGCATCTAACCTGGACCAGAGCTCTACTGGGAAATGTAAGACCATGGCTCTTTGGAGTGTGAAGAGACCTCAAGCATTACCTTCTCATGGACAGTAGGCACTACCTGTAAAATGTATTGTGTCCATCTGTGGAAAGTGTCCATACTATGCATTTGCTTTCTTAAGAATGCCTATCTTCCCAATCATGATGCCCTTATGCAAGGATTCATCACACATCTTCTGCCACCTGGTGGTAGGTGACTGAGTCAACAAGAAGAGATCAGGCAAAAAACAAACAAACAAACAAACAAATAAACAAACAAAAAAACACAACTCTTAGATATTTGGAGACTAAAGCAGGACCTGTGCTAAATTAAACCTCAAGGAGCTCTGGGAGGCAGACACTATTATCCTAATTTTACAGATTAAAAAAAAAAGAGAGTTAAACATTTTGTCAAGGTCATGCAGTTTGTAATGGTGGAGCCAAATCCAAATCTGATTTAACTAACTTTGAAGCCTATGTTAGTGTGTTTGTGTGCATGTGTTTGTGTGTGTGTTTATGTGTGTGTGTGTGTGTGTGTGTGTGAGTATGTGTGTGAGAGAGAGAGAAAGAAAACTATTTACAATGTAATGAAATTATTGTTTAAATTACATTTAATGGACGATGAAGAAACTGAAGTTAAAGTACCTTGGGATAACTTGAATATGGTATAACTACATTTAAGTTAAGTATTTTTATGATATTCTTTTCTTCCCTATATTGGCTTGAAAACCATATCTCATTTTTAAAATACACTGATTTGGGAAAAACATGCATTCATAACTTACCATTGTTTACTTAAAATCAATCCTACATAATAAAAGGCTAACATGCAAATTGACCCTACAGTGAAACTATTGGTGCTATGATGTATACTGACCACCAGGGGGCAGATGCTCAATGCAGGAGCTTCCCCCTGGTGGTCAGTGTGCTCCCATGACGGGGAGCGCTGCTCAGCTAGAAGCCGGGCTGAGGGCTGGCGAGTGCAGTGGTGGTGTATGGTGGCAGCACTAAGGATGCTGGACTGATAGCTTATGTGGGGAGTGGGCCTAAACCAGCAGTTGAACATCCTCTGAGGGCTCCCAGACTGCAAAAGGGCACAGGCTGGGCTGAGAGACCATCCTCCCCCTGCTGAGTGCAGGAATGTCATGCACTGGGCCTCTAGTAGTATATAATTCCCCATATAATGGAATAATTAGCCTTTGGACTATATTTGTCATATCTTTTATTTATACACATGTTATCAACCCCATGGTATACTGTCACTAGTTTTGTTTAAATAATACATTTTATTTTTAAAAGATCTAAAAAATAAGAATAAAGTCTCATATCTTTATCTATGTAGCTACCTTTTCTAGGACTCTACATTCCTTTGTATAGATCCATATTTCCATCTCATCATTTTGTTCTGCCTGAAGGATTTCTTTGAACATATCTTTGTAGTGCACATCTTCCAGTGGTAAATTCTTTTAGCTTTTGCATGTCTCATGGATTTCCAAAAACCCTCACATTATTTGCGTTGGCTGGGTGGCTCAGTTGGTTGGAGTGTTATCCCATCCGATGCTTCTCTTTCACAACAATATTTCTCTCTCCCTTCCCCTCTCTCTAAAAATCAATGAACACACCCTTGGGTGAGAATTTATAAAACACATTATTTTGCCTTCAGCGTTTGCAAAATATTTTTTCTAGATATAGAATTCTAGGTCAATAGATTGGTTGTTTATTCTTTTAGTATTTTAAAGATGTTGCTTCTTTGTTTTAGTTGCTAAATTTTCCCTTATCTATACTTATTTATTTTAATGTAATTGTTCTCCCCAATTGCACCCACCTTCCCCTGGCTGCTTTTAAGATTTTCTCTTCTTCACTGGTTTTGACCAATTCGCTCAGACACTCTTGGCACCAGTGGCACCTTTCCATCTCCATGGCTCTACCTTACATCTCTGGCTCTCTACCTTCCATTTCTGGCTCTACCTTACATCTCAAATTTCTCCCTCACACAGGTACTCTGATCCAACCAGTCTGGCGCCCTTTGTGCTCCTATGTTCCGGGCTCTTACAAATGAAGTGCCCTGTGCCTGGATACCTTTTCATTCTCATCTCTGCCTACAAAGTCCTACCCAGGTTTTAGGGCCTGAGTAAAAATGTATCTCTTCTGTGAAGTTGGCACACATGTTTCTGATTAAATAAACCCCTCTCTTGCTTGTGTTTGTGCAACACTTTCTACAGTCACAATCCGCTTTGTATCCCTCCTCCCTACTAGGTCCCAAGCTCCTGGGAAATCAGTGTCTTGTGAGCCTTCCTATCCATCTCCCACAGTGCCCAGCATCACACCCCGTTCCAGGAAAATGCTGAGAGATGCTGATTGGACAGAGTGAAAAGCAGGATGTGATGTCAACCAAAACTAATGTTCCCCTTTCTATCCCTCATCCGCGTGAAATCATATGGTTCTTGACTTTTTCTCTCTGACTTACTTTGCTTAGTGTGATATTCTCAAGATCCATCCATGTTGCTGCAAATGTCAGTATTTCATCTTTTCTTGTGTCTGAGTAGTATTCCATTGTACATATGCACAATATCTCCGTTATCCAATCATCTACCATAGAACACTAGACTGAAAGCAACAAATAAAAACAAACGAACAAAAACTTATAGACACAGATAACAGTATGAGTGTGGTGATTTGATTTCCAAAGAGAAAAGAGGGTGGGGGGAGTGTAAAGGATAAAGGGGGTCAAATATATGGTGATGGAAGGAGAATTGACTTTGTGTTGTGGTTACACAATACAGTATACAGATGACATATCATAGAACTGGTTAAATATACTGTACCCTTGAAACCTGTATACTTTTATTAACCAGTGTCACCCCAATACATTTTTAAAAAGGCTATAGTGAATAGACAATGGTAAAAAAAAAAATAACTTTACCCTGAATGAATTTAGAATAATAGACTATTCTCAAAACTATTTGATTATAAGGCTGAGATAATTCATAACCTAGATGTGCATGTGAGTGGCCTTTTTAAAAAAAGATATAATTTCTTCAAACAGTTAATTTTTAAATACATCTATAATATCTTTCGACAGTCTGGATTTTCTTAAAGATAATATTATATGCACCAACTAGGCAGGAAGGAAGGTTGGAATTATCCTTATAAAATACATTCTGGTTTCCAGCTTCCAGAAAGGTATCTTAAATGACAGGTGTTGAGTGTGCCCAGAATGTGCCACTGCAGGTGGCCTCTTTCACAGTGTCCTAGCCTGGCTTTGCCCCGAGACCACAACCTTTGTGGGAAAGCACAAGGGCTGGTGCGGCCGGGTGGTGTACAGGGGCTGCTGCTATGAGAGAGCCTTCCAAGAGAATGTGCATCTTCATCAAAATTCTAAATGCGTCCCAACTGTCACTCAAAGAGTTAACATCTGTGAAGAATAAAAAATGCAATGGAGAGGTTTCAGGCAAAGCATGGGGAGACTGATAAAATTATCAGCGAATTAAATTCAGACAGATGGCTTTGGAAAGGAATGAAGTACACAAACCTTACGCCGAGTATAATGACTCTCAACTCACTCTGACAGGGGCTTTGTCAACAGGGTAAGCCTTTTTTTTTTTTTTTTTTTTTTTTTTTTTTTTTTTTTTTTAAATTGGGATTTTAAAGCAGTTGGAAATCAAATTCTTCTTCTCGGAAGGCACTGTTTAGTCCTTAAAGCAACAAACGCGGCCATAGCACCTAAAGCCACCTGGACAGCCTATGACTCTAAAGTGCCCAGGGTAGGTGCCTAGGTGGGTAGTAGGCACAGGGTAGGCATGGAGCATGCTGCTCCCCCTCGCTGACCCCCGATTCACTGCCCACATCCATTGCCCCTTGGCAGTGGAGATATTTCTACCGAACACAGGCCAGTCATTAGCTCTGCTCATAACAGCAGGATGGCAAGGGAAGCTTTCAGCCACTGAACAGACACACACTGGGCACACACAGACACAGAATAAAGGCACCGACAGACTGATTCCTGCTTTTTAAATTTCCGTGTTTATCGTGTTGGTTTCATTAAAAATTAGAGCTCCTCCCTTTTCTTCCCTAAACATAGAAAGTGTCCTCATTAATAGTACCCTTTCACAAATAGACAAAAATGATGAGAACGTAAGGTGCTGTTTCTCATTTGGGGGGTCTCTTTTTTTCCTATGTTTCCTATGTCATCTTCACTTATTTGGCTTCAGGGACCCCAAGTGACAGGCCCCTGCGTATTCACGCTTGGACGCGGCTGGCCAGGCTTTGGCTTAGCGATGGACTTTGCCTTTGTTCCAGACCAGATGTTCTGTTTCTCCCTGGAAACGGTCTGCATTGTGGTACCTTATTATACGCGCTTTCTGGAACGGGTGCCAGAGTAGCCTCCGAATCAGCCAAGAGCAGCGCTGAATCAATGAGACAGCTGGCGGCCTCCCTGGGGAGGGAGCGTTTTCTACCTTTTTTGATTCATGTGGTCTCCGCTAGTTCAGATCCAGGATGCCATGAATGATTTTTCTTAGCGACAGGTGAGAACAAAAAGGCTTTGTAAACCTAATTCAATAGGAGCTGGAGACTCGGTGTGCTATTGATTAAAAGGAGGAGACGACGGAGAGGAAGTGTACACACAGTCCGGTTGCATTTCCCCCATAATCGACTTCTGTGCTTCTGCCTGTGTTCGGAGGTGTCAGGTTTGCCAGGAGGGAAAGCTTGGGAATCAAGAGTATTGTGTTATTGACCTTGGATTAGGATTTTCATCATGTCTCCGAGATTGCATGTTATCTACAAACACAAGAAGGTTGCTCCTTTTTAATTTTTAATTTTTATTTTTTAGCTACACAATTCACTGATCTATGGCTAACCTTGCCAAAAATTCAAGGTCATTTTAATGGGTTTATTCATCTCACCTACACTTTAATGCTTGGGGTGTGTTTATTTATTTATTGGGGCTGTGGATGTGGTTAAAAAATCATCCATGTTTACACTCAAGCAAAGGACTGCAACTCAGTTTGGGCCCTTGCCCTAGGCCATACATGTGTCAGCACACTTTGATTTGGCAAGGATGCTGGACTAGAGCTCCCCGTCTCCCACTGCTCTGTGAACACCAGCCAATTTTTGAGCCACTGTAGTTAGAAGACCATTATAAGGTGAGATGGCACAACCTGGGAGCTCCAGTCCTGGGGTGACTGAGAGGCAAAAATGTGACAGTAACAGAAGTCAGGGACCCTGCAGCGCATCATCCCCATCAATCATGGCAGACGTATTGGCAACATGATGGATGATACCCAACCACTGACCTTGGTGGGTAAGCCTTTGTCACATAAGCAACAGAAGACGTCAAAGCAGTGGGTCTACCCATGATCATAGGGGAGTGATAAGCTGTGACAGCAGCCGAGGGGAAATAAACACTAGTGTCAAATGTTATTTATATTTCTGAGCCAGGAAGAGCAGGTATCTTACTATTCAACCTTTGAGTGAGATGGGGTTTTTCAGGAAGGGAATAAAAGAAATGTCATCATTGCATGACTGTAGCAGTATGAGTGTTTCTCTTTTAACTAAGGTATAACTTAGGGAGTAGTGAGTCTGAGGAGTAGACACTCTCATAAGGGTTAAAACGTATAGATATTTTTTTTTAAACCTGTAAATAAAAATTAGTCTAACCTCTGAGCAAATCCCATACAAACTAAGATTTTTAACTCCATTTGCAAGGCATGGGCTCACCTACACATAGTTTACCCAGTTGGTGACAGATGGCTTGGTTTGGGCACAGAATTAATGTAGTCTGGGATTCCTGGTGATTTTCCCATTTTGGTCTTAGAACTTGTCTCTCAAGCTATCTCCCAAAGCTTCACAGATACAAATGATTTATCCCATGTTCCCTTTCTGAGTTTAAATATTACTCAATTGGTCATAACAAATAAGGAGAAATTCTCAGTAAAATATCTCGATAACTTTCAGTGGGACGTGTTGAGGGCTGGATGACTGCAGAGGATCAGGGAAACAGAGTCAAGATAATGATCAACTTGCTTTTCATAAAAAAATGAAGTTCGAAGAAGTGAAGCAAGATCTGTTCATCTGTTGCCCGAATGGCTTTCTGCCCAAAGTGGTAAGGAATATGGTCAGCTTTATCAGTGAAGAGGTTAGTAGCCCTGACCATACCCATAAGCCAGTGGGATCACTGAAAATGCTGTCTCGTTTCTTCTGGAATCCATATTTAAGAAGCAAGAGACCCCTTCTGGGCCAAAATATTCACATTGGAATCCTAAGACATCCTGTCAAGGTGAGCCAATCAGGTGCATTTACAATGAGGCCTCAACCCCTTATTTTTCCAATCCAGCCAATTCAAGTTGGTAGGTATTTTTCTCCCAAATAGCTTCTGTGTGCTTACCACTGTGCCAGCCATAGATGAAGAGCTTGTTTTAAGGTAAATGAAGGAGATATTATTTATCATGGTAGTCTTCATAAACTTGAAGAATATCAAGAGATGAATTTAAATCGATAATGCTGACAGGGCCAGGAAGAATAGGGGGTAAGGAGTGATATTCCATACATACTAGCTTTATTACAGAAAGGAGATCAGAGGTATTTCAAAGGCAGCCTTCCCTCTTGAGGTCAGGGAGGATGAACATTTCTTCCCAGGATGACATAAGCCACTTTCCTGATCCAGCAAGACCTTCTTATGTTCTCTAGTTCTTGTGATGGGAGTAGACACTGAGAGGCCAACACATCTGGGTGTGCTGCGTGCTGCGTTTGGCTGTGGGGACTGGTGTTGAGAGAGAGAGAGAGAGAGAGAGAGAGAGAGAGAGAGAGAGAGAGAAAGAGAGAGAGAGAGGGGATACAGTGTAAGCTCAGCTGGTATTCCGGATGCATTTCTTTTCCTTTCTGGATGGATGCCTTAGATGCTCTATTGGAAACTGAATTAGTTCTCTTGGCAATCACTCCCATTCCTCTGGACTCAGGGATGTGCAAGACATTCCTCTTTGGGCCCAGGTATCATTTTGAGATCTCATTGTGATAACTCTATGCGTGTGTGTGTGCCGGGAGGGCAAAGTTGCGAAGCAATTACTCAGCAGGGCTGGGAAAAGAAGCAATTACCAGAACACGTTTTAGTCCCGCTTGTCAGAGTGAGTTTCCCTGGGGCCGAGGGAAGTATTAACCTGGGCAGTGTCCCTTTTGGGAGGCTTAATCTAGGTTTTTTTTTCTTTTTTTTTTTCTTCCCTTTAATTGTGTGAGGCCAGTATTTTAACTACAATAAAGGTTCTTTAAACAGCTCTTTATTATGAAGCAGGGCATTATGAATACATTGAAAGCTGCATAATTTATGGGAAAACTGCACGATGGACTTTTTCTTCACAAAGAACATTAGGGTTGCATTGGCACAAGCCAAATACCTTTTAAATGAATAGTCACTAATCAGTAGCAGCTACAGTAAGTGCTCACGTGTTGTGGTTTTTTTTTTCCTTCCCTTTTCTGTGCCATGAGTGCATAAATTAAGCATCTGATTCTGATTGCTGTCATGAATGCATATGCCTATTGCTACCCACCCCCCACTGCTCAGAGCTCCTGCATCAGCTCAGGTTCAGTTTAGAGATTATGAAAAATGGAAGGGAAGTCTCTTTAATACGTTCAATTTTCACCCAGTTTACATGCAGGGTAAAAAATACTAACAATATATTTCACTTTTGTTTTTGGATCTAGGACACATTTTAGG
Organism: Pipistrellus kuhlii; assembly: GCF_014108245.1. Classification (NCBI taxonomy): domain Eukaryota; kingdom Metazoa; phylum Chordata; class Mammalia; order Chiroptera; family Vespertilionidae; genus Pipistrellus; species Pipistrellus kuhlii. Next base: position 34,488,699 of record NW_023425405.1, on the reverse strand, counting down.
TTTGAAGACATTAGTTTTATAATCTAGAATGTAAGAAAAATAGTTTAGACCAAGCCATTGCCAAGGTTTATTTTTTTGTTTGTTTTTTTTCTTCTTAGCAAAGCTTTTTAAAAATTGTAGGCTTTCAAATTGCTCATTCCCCTATGATTTTGCACATACTATTTTCATCACTTGGAATGTATTCCTTTCCCCCCCCTATCCTTTGCTTCTTAATATTTTAAATTCAAACAGAAACCCAAATGAAATACTTCAGGAAATTATTTTTTTCTAATCCCATCCATAGGCAGATCCTGCTCACTCCCCTACTTAGTGGTTTCTTTGCCTCTGTGAAGTTAATGTGAAGGCATAGTTATTAATTTATTTATAACAAAGATGCTTTCTAAAAGTTTATGAGTATTTTTAAAAATCCAGACATATTTTCTAATTGGAACAATATCACATATGGTAGTTATGGCTCCAGGCCAAGCCACAAATTTATTTAACTCAAAAAGTATGGGTTAAGTGAAAATATTTAAGTTTTAAAAGTAGCATAAAAAATAATAGTGTAATATTGACAATAGTATAAAATATTAGAGCTTTATGTATGATTTAAATCCTTGGCAAGTATTAGTTAATTGACTTCGGACAGTATTTCTGTAAAGTAGGTACTATGGTTCTACTGATTTTATAGAGGAGGAAATTAAGGCACAAGGCAGTTCAGGTAATTTTTCAAGTTTGCTTAGCTAATATGTGGTAGAGCTGAAATTAGAGTCCAAGGAGTTAAAGAACAACAACAAAAACAATCCTGTGATTTCAACTGCAATGCTAATTTTATTTGAGTTTTGTGTGTGTTTTGTTGTTGTTGTTGTTGTTGTGTATGTGTGTGTGTGTTTTACTTTGGTAATTGAGGTATAGAAGAAAGGAAACTTAGAAGACAACTTTAGGAAATATATTCAGAAGATAACTTTGGTACATTGTTAGGTGCTTTAGATATTGGCAAAATGATTCCATTGGGCTAGCCAGTTACTATGTTCTTAACAAGGTTTTTGACTTACAAAAGCAACAGAGAGAAAAGGCTGTACAGAACTCGGAAGAAAACAAGTGAAAATTTTCTATATGAATTTTGTAAGAATTCAAAAAAGATGGAGAATAAGAAGGGAATTAAAGAGGATTTATAAGAAACAGATTTAAAAAATGTTTTTATTGATTTGAGAGAGAAAGAGAGAGAGGGAGATAGAAACACCAATGATGAGAGAAAAAATCCTGCAAGCCCCCTCCTGGGGATTGAGCCTGCAACCAGGGTATGTGCCCTGACCGGGAATCAAAGGTTGACCTCCTGATTCATGGGTCGACACTCAACCACATTGGCTGGGTTTTAGATTTTTTTAAAAACCTAAACAATGAGCATTAAAAGAGGAAAATATGGAATTGTAGCATATGTCCAAGTTCCCTTATAACTGATCCAAGAAAGAAGGGGGAGGGAGGGAGAGAGGTCTTCATAAATGTGGGATCTGATTGTTTCCTCAAAGGCCCACAAGGTGGCAGTGTTGTCTGAGACAGCTTTGTAATGGCAGCTGCTTAGCCAGCACCTAGGGTTTGTAGAAGTGAAGGGATAAATGTAGGGATAAAATGTAGGGGATGTTTACTCATCAACTGTTACAACTTGGAGAAGGCCTTATTGATGAAGGTTATTTGTTGTTATGGTTAAGCTTTTTTAGTTCATTTATGTTTTCCTTTAACTCAGTAATTTATAGTATTTTAGGGACTGAGAATATTATATCTTTCCACAGCTCCTGCAGCTGCTTTTCTCATATTTGGAGAAACAGAGGAAGTCATTCCTACAGAGTACAAGAGTTAAACCTGGCCATGGGAGAAGCACCTTCCTGATCAAGGCATTTCTTTACCCAGGTAAGTTACTTAACTGGTTGTGATCTGAACATCATATTCACCCAATGGGTATTGTGGCATAAATGCCACCCAGCACTTGGAACCTTGATTTTTCACATAAGACATTTTGTAGTTTAAGTCTGGAAAGGACCCGTTGCATCATCCCATCAGCTGAGAACAGTGACTTTTGCTGCTTTCCTTTATACTTTGCTGTCCTTTCCCCGAGGAGGGAGCAACACGGAATGGAGGAAACCCAAGCGGTGATTTGAGTAGAATGTAAACACGGTGGTGGAGAAATGAAATGTTTAGCTTTGCATTAGGTAAGCAGATTTTCAGCAAGTCGGGCTCAGCAGATCGGTGTGATGTTCTGGGAAGCCACTTCCCTTCTGCAGCCCACTCATTAATTTTCGGAAGCCTGACAGAATGGCTAAAAGAATGATCAATTTCAAGTGTCACTCCTGGCGCATTTTTCGCCTTATGTAAAAGGAGTTCCTGACAAGGACTCTTCGTGCCCTCAAAATGTCTCCTAGCGTTAAATATTGGGAAGAAGTTGAAATAATGAAACGGCCCTTTTTCTGTCACCAGAGTGATCGGATTAGGAGACGTTGTGATTAGGGTCTATTACTGACGTTTACGGATTGGGTGGTGGTAGTGGTGGGGGAGGATGGGGTCAGCCAAAGCACTCAAGCCAGCAAAACCTTCAGAGAAATAAACACATTCCTGGGGAACTACTTTTCCTTAGTGGAACTGTGTGGAACAAATGGGATACTGCTACTCATTTCCAAGTGATTCCATGACGTTGTTGCCTAGTAGGTACAGTCCTAACTCCCTTCTCCCACTCCCTATCCATTTTTATTCTAACGTGTTGCTTGAATCTGGGTAGATGCCTGGTGTCACTGAGCTGCCGCTGAGAGGGCTGTGGGTGGCTCTCTACCAGAAGGACAGAGTGTCTTTCCCTCCTCGTGTCTCCTCTATCTCCTCCTCACTCTCTCATTTCCCCCCGTCTTCCCTGGATGCCACCTCCACCCCTCCCCCTGCCTTTTACTTTCATAATACCTTCTACCCTTAAATCTTGATGCCAAATCATAGGCAATACGTAGCCATCTTGATGTCTGTTGGTACCAAAACATTTGCTAATGTTGGCCTTAATTTATTTTATATCCAAGTAATTGGTGAACTTGGTCTTAGCTCCCTGTATATCCTAACAGTTGGTGAACTGATCATATTCCCAGTGCACTTGGTGAGAAAAGGGGGCAAGGTCATTGCAGAATCCAGTTACAGTATGTCTACCACAGGATGTGGAAAAGATATATTCTGAAGGTCAGACAAACACTGTATGGCACTGCAGAGGATACACAGTGGCAGGTGTAGGTGCCTGCTTACTGGGGCCAGGCAGGTAAAGGAAACAAATGGCTCAGGTCTCCTAAAGATGGAGAAGAATGGGAGATCTGCTAGTCCCGTGGTCGGCAAACTGTGGCTCAAGAGTATGGCCCCTTGAGTATGGCTCTTCCACCAAATACCACAACCTGGGCGAGTCTATTTGGAAGTGGTATTAGAAGTTTAAGTTTAAAAAACGAGGCTCTCAAAAGACATTTCAATCGTTGTACTGTTGATATTTGGCTCTGTTGACTAATGAGTGTGCTGACTACTGTGCTAGTCCATCCAAAGGGGCAGTCCTTCTGTCCTTCAGAACATGTGAATTCACTTGGTTTGATACTAACTAGTCAAAAAAAGCATACATTGTCTTGGCAAAGGAAAAAAGAAAAGGAAGGAAGGGAGGGAAGGAAGGAGGAAAAAAGGAAGGAAGAAAGGAAAGAAGGAAGGGAGGAAGAAAGGAAGGAAGGAAGGAAGGAAGGAAGGAAGTGAAAGGAAAGAAAAAGAAAACTAAAGGAGAGAAAAGAGAAAGAGAAAAACAAAAACTAACTCTCTGCAGACCTGGTGTACTCCCAGCTGCTTGTCTGTGAGTCCTACCAAAAACACTATAAATTCTGGAGTCAGAGAATTGTAATTTTGTTACACCTGGGAATCTGAATGTTACCCCAGTGTTCTGAGGGAAGTTTGAGTGCACACACTTTTCTGGATGAATGTTCATCCACTCCTTTAAAACTCTTAACTCCTCAGAATGCGAAATTCTGGACTAAGATGGGAAGCAATAAACTAATTAAACATCACCTACTGCTAAAACACAATGAACTATTAAGTTATAAACTAATTGGATTGGATCCAATGCAACTGGAACCAGAGTCACATTCTAATTGCTCTTTTACTTTAGAAAATATCAGAGATCACGGGATGATATTTTTTGGTGACAGTTCTTAACTAGCCGTGCAAGTCTTCCGTAGAAGCCTTCATTAGAGCAGTGGCATTTGAAAGAATTAAGGCCAGGTTCATGTAATTGACTTAGGTAGGAGAGGAAGAGAATCTGTACAGGACTTTTAAAAACACAGCCTTCATTTCACACACACTAATCCTAATAATCTCATAGTATGTTTTAAAAAATATTTTCCCCCCTTAGAATATCCTTTGAAAATGTACATTCTAAGGGGAGCTGTTTTTAAGCCTTTGCAGCACTTAGGAATTGTTTCCTTTGTCGTAATTGAACTGTCAGGCTGTGGATAATCACGCTGGCTGTGATGTCTATCGAGAGTTAGACACACACAGGGAAGGTTGGGAGACGCGTGTGACATGACACTCCCCCCACGGATGTAAAGGGAGAGACTAAACTGCGTGGGAGAGCGCGCGCAGCACTGGAACGAGGCGCTGAGGGCGCGCGGGCTCATGTCCATTCCCCCTGAATATGCTTTTCAGACAGTCGCCTCCAAGGAGGGCCTCAGATCTCGGGTGCCCGCCCTTTCATAATCTAAATTAAACCAGCCTCAAAGGAGCCAGTGAGTCATTTGTTTTCCTCATCAGTGAGTGCCCTCTAACAGCTACCCTGGGCCTTGAAAGTGTGGGGCCCTCTGAGCTTTTCTGGGAGTGGTGAGCACACCCAGGCCCCTCAGCTCCTCACAGTCCTGTCCTGGCAGGACACTAATCCCCACCCAGTGGGCTCTCAGCAAGGTTAAGTACTAGGACTCTGGGGCCCAAGTCTCAAGCTGATGGCTGGGTGGACCAGCCCCTGGGGGCTGGCTAGGAAGGGGTCTGAGCCGTGCCTCTGCGGGAGCCATTGGGGGTGGGGGCTGTGCAGAGCACCTCCACTTCCCCAGCTCTCTGCCGCTGCTGGCCAGGATCAATATACACCTCTCAGGGGGCGGCTTTTACCTTCTTGGACCCTGTCAGTCATGCATTCAGCTCTGAGAGCTCTCCATGTGTCTTCGCTGGGTGCTCATTTGCAGGTGTCAACAGTGTCAGTTCCTTTGCTCTGTCTTTTGCTGGCCTGGTGTCAAGTACCTCTCTCCTGCTCCCCTGCTCCTCCTGCTCATCTTCGCCCACGCTCATCTCCATTCTGTCTGGCCTCAGGGCCCAGCCCAGGGTGCCACTGCGATGCATGAGGGAAGAAGGGTGAGGAGAAAGAGGCTCTGGACGTGGACCCCTGTCAAAGATGACATCTCTATGAGGCAGTTTCTAGGCTTCACTACATGTTGTTGTTTTTTTCCCTGAACCCCTCCCACCTTACTTTCATCACTTCTCCGCATGCTCCCAAGTGAGATAACTATGAAGGGGGATTTTAAACAACTCCAGGATTTGAAAGATGAAGGTCAGAGACAATGCCAATGCAATGAATAGGAACTAAAAGAGATTGCAATTCAATTGTCACCAGTCCACCTCTGATAAAGAAACAATGGGCTCAGAAGAAACATCCATAGATTCCTTTCCTTAAAGGTTCTGTTCCAGAAACAATCCATTTTGTTTCCAGTATAGGAGTATTGCCTCTGAAGCCAAATGGCCCTGTCATAGGACTACACTTCTCTTCACATAGTTCATCGCTCTCTTTCTTACTAGCTGTAGAAACATACTTCCTACCTTAACGGCACCAAATTCACTGAAGCTGGATTTCTTCAACAGTAAAAATACCACACAACCCCAATATGTGTGACATACATCATATTTCAGCCCTGGACTTGTCTGTCTGTGAGCTGTGAGTCTGAACACACTTCCACACTACTCCATCATAATCTCTGTCATGCCTTTGCCTGGGCAGGTAATGTCTTATAGACATAAAGTCTGTAATTAATTTTATGACCTTGGCAGCCTTCTGCAGTTCTTTTTCTATTGTTTACAGAGCTAGCAAAATATTAACAATTTCTAACAATTGTTGTTCCTTAGTCTGCTAACCTCTTTCCAGTCTGTGGCACTTTGCAAACCTTTCCCTTTTCTTTTGAAATCTTTCTTTTAAGCTGAAATTGTATAATTAGATGGTCGCTAGCATACGTAGGTAAAATAAAAAAGAATTTCTCAAGATTTAACCCATGAATTCTATCTTTAGACAGCAACTTGCAAGGTGCCGGAGAATGCAAGGCTGCGCTTGGACTGCACTCCTCCCTCCCCCCCTACCCCAATAATTGAAGTAATAGTTCATGTGTGGACATGTTATCAATATATAGAGTTCTGTAATATAATAGTTCCAGTTTGCTCACATTTTTATCCACGTGGCCAGCCTCTGCGTTCCTTTCGGACTGCATCTGTAAGGATTGTCCAGGAGCTCGATGAGAATGTAATAACCTTCTCTCTCTAGAGGACAAGGAAGGACTGGCAGAGAAGGCTCTCCAGGGGTCTTTTAGCATCTCCCCACTTTTTTTCCCATCAGGCAGTGCATTTTACCGAAGTTTTAAGAGTAACAGAGAAAAGGCACAACGTTACCCATGTTACCCCTGTCAGGTATGTATGCCAACAGGCGAGTGCTTCACCCACGGAGAGGAACCCTCTTTGCTGATTGCAAAGAATTGCCTTTGAAAAGTTCCTGGTAGAAGGATTTTTATTACATGTTAGTCTGGAAACACAAGCATTCCTCTGGGTTCTCCTTTTTTTGTATGTGTGGAGCCAAAGACAGCCTGCAGACGTCAGCAGGCGTGTCTTCCCTTTGCTCTGTTATGGGTAAGTCCTAGCGGTTTCTTGTTACAAACGGTGCACTTGGCATCACCTTTACAAGCCGTGACAGAACTTTCCACTTAGTTGCGGGATATATTTCTGAAGACAAATTAAATCTTTTCCATTGAGAGCAGAGTGTTTTTTTTCCTCAGCCAGAGAAGATCTAGTTAGCTTATGTTATTAACAGACCCCCCGTATTATCACATAACTTTCTCCCTACTCATCTCCTGAAATGCTGCCCACATGACTGGGGACTGGGTATAATCCGGAAGCTGGTGTATGATTAAATAGCCTTATACTATGTTGGGGCAGCCTGGAGTCAGAATCTTCAGAAAAAATGTATAAAACGCTCACATATATGTTTTTTTTTTTTTAATTAAACAGTGCATGCACATTTTCCAGAATTTGGCACCCCACCCACTCCCTAAATGTCCACTAATTGTTCTGTTATAAATACATTAAATTTTCATAATTCATCAGAAATTCTAAATACACACACACTGAGTGCTAGAAAAAAAGATCCGTAATAGCCACAGAAGGAAAGGACAGCAAGATGGACACTGGGGAAGGGTGTCGGTTTGGCATTTGTTAGGAGCAAAGCAGAGAATTCACTTCCATTTGGAGCATCCGGGCTGAGGGTCCAGAGTTCTCCTTGTCCGTGTCCTTCCTCAGAGAAACTCCTGCAATGTGGCATGCAGCAGATATATATATATATTTTTTTATTGTGATATCACATAATTGTCCTCATCCCTCCATTCCCATCACAAACCCCTCCCCACATATGCCCCCACCCCCCTGTTGTCCATGGCCACTGGTTAGGCTTATACGCATGCACACAAGTCCTTTGGTTGATCTCTCCCTCTTACCCCCACCCTCCCTTACCTTCCCTCTGAGATTTGAGAATCTGATCGCTGCTTCTCTTTCTCTGGGTCTGTTTTTGTTCATCAGTTTATGTTGTTCATTATTTCCTCTAGATGTGTGAGATCATGTGATCCAAGAAATACCCTTGTAAGAACCGAAACTGAGACAAGCCATCATGTTTATGCTGAGAGGCAAATGAATCAGTCTTTAGTGACTTCCTTTTTGGACCAACAGTTCTTTTCAGTCCCAATTTCAGTGTCAAATAGTTCCTTATGTATACATGTCAGCCATGATATTTCAGATCTGGTTGGTGGACAAATTGTGGTGATGCAGGTCTGATCGTCTCTGGTTTGGTCCTGGGCATCCTTCAGCGACATGCAGCTGTTGTCTGCTAGTATGGAGAGGCGTCGTACTAATATATATAATTGATTTTTTACAGAGAGGAAGGGAGAGGGAGGGAGAGTCAGAAACATTGATGTGAGAGAAACACCAATCAGCTGCCTCCTGCATACTCCCTACTTACTGGGGATGTGGCCACAACCAAGGTACATGCCCTTGACCGGAGTCAAACCTGGGACTCTTCAGTCTGCAGGCCTACGCTCTATCCACTGAACCAAACCAGCCAGGGCATTTTCTTCCACCTCTTGCATCTCTGCCTGGTGGACTGGTGGGAGGTCCAGCTCTGTCTCCTTCTCTTTGTTGAGGAACATCTGCCTCATCTCTTCCTCCTTCCTGGGCAGCTTCCTCAGAAGCCTGGTTCTCTTGGCCTCCTCTGTCTCCTACAGGCTGAATGGCTGGCTGTGGGTATCCATGGCCGACCTGGAAGCCCAGCTCCTCCAATTTGCAGCGTTAGTAGCGCATAGTGCCGACTGTGGGTCAGCTCACCAAGGTCCTCCTTGCTCACCCAGGTCAGCATCTACCCGAGCTTCTTTCCTCCAACATCTTCATCCCCCAGACCGCCCACCACGGCCCAGCTCCTCAGTGTTTCCAAGAAAACGTTTAAAAGTCCCTATGATTATCTAATTATTTTTCTTGCTGATGACTACCCCTTCTTCCCGGAAAAAATTAAACACGTGTCCCATTGTGGGAGGTTCTCCTACACTTCATTGCCGACCTTCCAAACTTGTTTGTGTCTGCAGTGTCTCTGGGGAGTGCCCATTTTCCCTTCTCTGCCTCCTGACATGATGCAGAGAGCCCTGTGTGTGATCACAGCGCTGACTGGCCCCTGGGCCTCAGGACAACATGCTCCCTGTATGATACTTGTAAGCCCTTGGACATCATTATCACTGTAAGGTAGTTGGGCATGATACGGTTTGCTGTTTGCAGTTCAATAAAAGCACTGCAGCCTTTCCACACGCATGACCCATGGATCACCTGTACCACCAGTCCTATGCGTGCCTGTGAAGTGCACATCCATTTGGCTCCTGTCAAACCTGTGACAAAGTCAGAATCACGGGAGTCACGAAGAAATAGTTGCATGTCTGAGTGGTCTTCATTCTTCTCACATTCTTGATGGAAAGTTTTTTTTTTTTAAATGTATAACTGAAAAATGAAAATAATGTTTATTTAGAAATGGAAGAACATGTTTGATGGCACCAGCCTCCCTTCTGTCCCTTCAGTGGATAGTTGTGAGATTCCTAAGGCTACTCAGAAGATTGCAGCAGAATCAGGCAAACATTTATAGTTGGTTTATATCACTAAACAAATGATTGGATGAATAAATAAATGGAGGACAAGTTTCCTCTCTATAATTACTGGGCTATGAGTGAAGCCAAGAAGCCACAGTAATAACTGCTGCAGGTAAGATCCACTGGCTGATGCTAAAATTGGTGGGCAAAATTCTGGGATATAGGCAGATGTGGGATCAACAGAACATGTGCTTGGACCACAGAGACTCGGAGAGAGGAAAAGACTGGGTTTCTTATCTTGTCTGTGTTGTTGTTATTGTTTTTAAAAAATATATTTTTATTGATTCCAGAGAGGAAGGAAGAGGGAGAGAGACATAGAAACATCAATGATGAGAGAGAATCATTGATCAGCTGCCTCCTGCATGCCCCACACTGAGGATTGAGCCCACAACCTGGGCATGTGCCCTCACCAGGAATCAAACTGTAACTTCTTGGTTCATAGGTGCATGCTCAACCAATGGCAGCTGGACTCTTCTCTGATTTTTAACTTGTCTTGGGTCTTGAATCCTTTTGAGAATTTGATTAATGTTATGAACTTCCCCACAAAAAATAATGCACATAATTGTGTACTTTCTAAACCTGGGGCACAATTTGACGACCCAATTAGGAAGCCATGGTATAGAGGAATTGATAAAAATGTCAATCAGTATGTGTGAGCCTTTCAAAACTTCCCTGCACCCATGGAAAAGCTCAGCCAAGTGGTAAAACAGAACTGATATGATATGAGTGAAGCCATGCTCATGATGAGGTATGTCAACTCGGCATTTCATTAGTACACTGGCCACCCTGCTCCTCCCCTTGCTCCTCCATCACTCCCAACCATCATCCATCTCAGCCTCCCTTCTTCCCTCTGCCACACCCACCCCCTGTCCAAGGTCTGAAAAACACTTTTGGATTTTCTGTGTGAACTAAATGTTAGCTAAATCACTTAATCTGTTAACCTGCTTTTGGAATGAAATACAATGCTAGTCTATAAGGTGCCTGTATACATTTTTAAAAGACTCCCTCTCAGGGCACATGAATTAGAAAAGGCCCCTCTAGGAATCTGCAAATCCTCAAGGAGGGTTTTGGAAATTTCTTTCAGCTTTGGCCTATGCACTCCTTCAGGTTATCCTTTTGACATGCTCCTTTCTTCCCTCCCTCTCCCCCTCCCTCCCTCCTTCTGTCCTTCCTTTTCCTCCTCCCTCCTTTCTCTCCTCTAATTTTTCACTTCCTTATTTGCTGCCATTATAAATTATTCCAGACTCATCTCACCTGGTATTTTCTCTTTACTATCCCTAAAAGAATTAATTTCTTAAAGGAGCCTTGGTTCCTTTTATTGGAGAATAGTCTTTAGAAACCAAAATCTGGGTGCTAGCTAAATGAATAAGTTTTAAGAAAGAGTAAATATGGCCCTGGGTGGCATTGGTCAGTGGTTAGAGCACATGTGTCAAACACAAGGCCCGCGGGCCAAATCCGTCCCGCCAGGCCTTGCAATGTGGCCCGCACCGCGCTGTCATCACTGCACTCTGCTGCGTTTCCATCACAATGACAGTTTATGACTGTTCAGTAAACCATTCGGCCCGCGATTTAGGCTGGATTTTAGATTTTGGCCCCTTCTCTGATTGAGTTCGACACCCCTAGGTTAGAGCATCAGTCTGAGCACCAAAAAGTCATGGGTTTGATTTCCAGTCAAGGGCACATACCTGGATTGTGGATTCACTTCCTGCATCTGGTCAGGGGTCAGGGTGTGTGCAGGAGGTAGCCAGAAGAGGAGTCTCTCTCACATCAATGTTTTTCTATTATCTATTGTATCTATCTATCTATCTATCTATCTATCTATCTATCTATCTATCTATCTATCATCTATCTCCCTCCCTCCCTTTCATTCTCTTCGGGAAAAAAATAAAAGAGTATATGTGGAAGCTGAGGATCTGGAAATGGATTCCACTAAAGCTATTTATACCATATATTGTCTGGATATCTGTATGTGTTGAACATTAGATATGTAAAAGGCTTAATGATATGTGTAAAGTACAGTCTAAGTATCTGAGAAATCTATACTAATAAGAGGGTAATATACTAATTAGACCATATAGACAAGACATATTCCGGTAGTCCGGTCTTCCTTCCTGATAAAACCACAGTGGTGGGAGCCAAGGCAGAGGTTAGGGGTGATCAGGCCAACAGGGGAGAGCAGTTAGGGTGATCAGGCCAACAGGGGAGGGTAGTTAGGGGTGATCAGGTTGGCAGGGGAGGGCAGTTGGGGCGATCAGGCCAGAATGGGTTAGCTGCAATCAGACAGGGAGGCAAAGGCGGTTAGGGGCTATCAGGCAGGTAGGCAGGCAGAGGGGTTAGGGATAATCAGGCAGGCAGACAGGGGAGCAGTTAGGAGCCAGGCAGTCCTGATTTTGAGAGGGATGTCCAAGGGGTTCCAGATTTGAGAGGGTGCGGGCCAGGCTTAGGGACCCCATGAATTTTGTGCACCTGGCCTCTAATAAGTTCTATAAAATGTTATCAGTGAATATTTGTTTACAACCTATGTTATATGTGATAGCTATCATGGTTTATCAGAAATAAAAGCAATGGCAGATCAAAGCTGGGGAGGAAAAATGAAGCCCACTAACTAAATGCCATGCATTAACCTCGTTTCTTTGTTCATAAGATTCCTTAAAGCTAATTAAGCTCAGATCTATAATTAATTGAGTGGCATTTCACATCTTGAATGCTCACTCTAAACCCATTAGTCTCTGCTGCAGGGGCTTTAGTTAGGTATTAAAGTCTCTGCATCTTTGCCTGGTATCCTCACGTTTCCTCTCTTCTTCCAAATACATTGCATTAGCAATTTCCTGCTTCACTGCTCCTCCCTATAAAACAAGCTGTAAGGTTTCGTGTCTTACAGCAGAGTTGAGTAACAGTATTTTCATTTCTCTATATAGAAATCAGCCTTCTCTTTCTTGCCAGGTGTCTGCCTTAGCACGGTCACTCAGGCTTTGAGGACATGTAAATGGGAGCAGAGGAATCCAAGAAAATTGCCCATTAGCTGATGTTTGCTCAGCTTCCCTGTACTTCCTCTGGACCCTGCACTGACTACACATGCCCCAGATCTACACTGTGGCCCAGACTAGACACACACACAGTAACTGTGGGAGCTGCTGGGCTATGCTGCATTCACCCCAAATTCCATGGGATTAAAGAAAAATTGGGCCCTGAAAATGGGTGCTATTGTCATTTTTTAAAAATTCTTTTTAGATTGTTACAGTATTCCTCGTTGACAAAAGACAGTGTGCTTGAATTTCCTGGAAAGGGGTAAGAGCATTAAATTTTTTATCCAATGAAGAACACAAGCTAAACAAGGATCATTTGAATGACATTTGCTTTAATGTGTTCAGTAGCTGCATACATTGCTTACCGCCACCAGATTTACAGGTGAACTCTGACACCTATTGAAGTAGTTTCTAACAGTTTTGAAGCTGAAGAAACATTTTAATGCCCCCACCCCCAAGTTTAAGAATTCCCAAAATAGCAGTTGTAATTTTAGGATCTTCTGAATAAATATTGATGACAAAAGCTATTATGAATTCAGCAACGTGTTGAAATAAATATGTACTTTTTTTTTAACAACAGCATGTATATACGGTGCATTGGAAAAATAGGATACATGCTATTTATTTAATCTATAAATAACTCTTGGTTCACATATTGATTCCGGGACTCCTCACAAAAAGCTTGGGGCCAGGATCAGAGTATGATCACGCAGCCACTATGAATAATAGTCGATTTATTTAACTGATATTACCAAGAGTTCTTACTTAAGGGGTAGTAAGCAAACCAAGATTAAACCTTAGGGGCAGAGGAATATCCTCCCAGGAGACTTATTAATAAGAATAATACATTACAATATCAAGTGACACGCACACACTTTTTCATTGTTTAATCAGAATCCTAAACAGAGAGCTTAACTCTTTTTGAAATCACTTAATACTTGAAAGTAGTGAATTAAATTGCAGTGAATTAAATTGCAGTTGGTTATGCTAAAAACAAGACTCCCTTCTAGTTGTCCTTTGTAGAAGAGAAATTGCTCTTGAATAGCAATATTAAAACATGGCAAAGGAATAAGCACTCATAATATTGGATTAAAATAGTACACTTTCCTATGATAGCAATTTGGCAAAATGCTTTGAAAACCTTAAACACTTGGCCCAGTAATCCTACCTCCTGGTTATATAAATAAATTTCAGCATTTTAAAAAATGTTGGTAAAGAATGTAAAACTATATTTTCAACATACAGACATGGTTAAGCTGATTATAGCCTATTGACTAAATGGAACATTAAGCAGTCATTAAAAATTATATTTACAAAGTATTCATTAGGTATAGAAATGCACAGATGTTATTTAAGAAAAAACAACAACCATGTACTTTCCCAGATAGTAAATATTTTCAGCTTTGTGGACATAACTTTTCAACTGAGACCACGATGTAAAGATCACTCTGGCTGCTGCTCCAAGGACAGACCGAGGAGGGGCAAGAGCAGAAGCAATCAGTGGGCTACGGCAGGGATGCAGGCAGTGGGTAATGATGGCTGAGACCACAGTCACATGCAGAATGAGGGACAAAGCAGCCTCACCCCAAAGCCCATGCTCTGTCAAATATGAATTCTAACCACTGACGGATACTTCAGGCCTGGGTCATGCAAGACAGCACTTACCTGCAAAAGATCTAACCTTTTTGTGTGTCCTGTCAGGGTAATTGGCAACTCTGATAGATAAATCCATAATAATAAGATAATTGCAGGGGGCTTGTTAAATCCCGTGGGGAGTGCTCATTAGCTTTTTTGAGTTGGAGCAGGGACACTCCTGAACATCTAATTTAAACTGTGAGACACACTTTCTAGAGGGGAACAAAAGAAGTTACATATATACAAACTCACAATATTCTGTATGTGTTTTTTTAAGGGTGTTTACAACTTCTGCCTCTGGTATTTAACACTGAGAACCCATTCTTTCAGGCTCATCTAAATCAGAGCCCTGACCTGAAATTGAGGTGTGGGGCTCAGCAGAAGGGAAAATGGCACTTTGCTGAGTAAATGGGGAGATGCTGAGGCACAGGTGAACTTTATGGCATCCTTTAAGAGCACCTCACCTGTAGGGAAGAACCATTTTAGCTTGGGAGTATTGCCTATTGTATTGAAATACAATGGTATATTTACTCATCATTTCTCAAAACATAAATTTGTTAATGTTATGAAATATTATAAATGTCCTTTGGTACAAAAGTCACATGTCCCTTTTGAAATATTTATTTGGAAATTGAGCACAAGGTGATTTCATTACTCCCCTTGAGCATCAAATGAATGGCCCTTATTACTTTTCTGCTCCCATTCATGTTTGTAAATGAAGAAATTGAAGCAGTTTTACAAGGATCCTGGATTCTTCCCCCTTCTTTTCATTGACTTTGCTGGAAGTGGCAGTGGCGGGGGGGATGGGGAGGGGGAGGGATGGAGGCCATTTGGGCCTATGTGATGAGCTTTCTCCTTCCTTCTTTGTTACCTGACTGGAGCTGCACAGCAAAGTTGGCTTTTTCATGAGCAGACAAGGCTAGTTTATTACCCTGCTGTGTATCTGGGTTTGAAAGGTCCAGACCGCAATTCTATTTCCTTACACGATGCTTTTATCTGACCCAGTCCTAGCCCTTATCTAGAAGCAAAGACATTTTTCTAGTTGTTGGATTACTTGATAAAGAGATTTGAGAGACAACAGGAACAAGAATAATAGGATATTTTCCCGAGAGGCCCATATAGAGACCCTCTCATTCCCATGTGTGTTCAAGAAGAACAATGGAATATATTTTTTCCTTAGTGCTGTTATGCTGTGACATACCTAATATACTTGACACTTGGAGGGGATCATGTTTTAATATCATCTTTCCTCTACATAACAAAATTATTTTCAGGAATTATCATAAAAATGGAGATATGTAGCTTCTATATATAAGAATAGTGCCTAAAGCTTTACCTTTAAGTGGTCCTCTGTCCAGCCAATGGTTTAGGATGATTTCTGGTTGCCTGACGCTGATAATAATATAACAAAGTTCTGACTCCAGTGAATCTTTCATACAAAGTAGTTTTTTTTTTTTGAGCACTGAAAAGAACTGAGAGTTTGTTAAACTTACAGAATATAGTGTATGTATAGTTGTGTACTTGCTTGCTATTGAATACTTATTAATACATGTATGGGTGGCATCATTTGATCTGAAGCATGCTTTTATTACAATTCTTGGTAATGAGTATGTGAAGGAGTAGCTGTCACCTGCCTTAACCTTCTTTGGTGACTGCTATTTCTAATAATAAGAACCTGAGAGTATCTTCAACCAATTTTAAGTAAATTCTCAAAAATTGGGTCACCAGTGATCATCCTTTGTTTCCATGTTTCCTTTGCTATTTCTATAAACTTAGCACTTACATGTGTAGATCTTCCACTCCAAAATGCTCAAATGAATCAATTATAAAGTGACTTATCTTCTAGCAAAACCAGCATCAACCTTATAATTGCAGCAGTTTGCCAGGAAGCAATGATAATTAGGCACTTATTAATGGGAATGAACCCCTAAGAAGTAAGTTAGAAACATCGATGAGAGAGAAACACCAATCAGCTGCCTCCTGCACACGCCCTACTGGGGATGTGCTTTTAACCAAGGTACATGCTCTTGACCAGAATCGAACCTGGGGACCCTTCCATCTGCAGGCCCATGCTCTATCCACTGAGCCAAACTGGTTAGGGCAGAAGTAAAAGGCTTTTAGTTCAACACAAATGACAAGAGTCCCTTAGCAATTTAAAACTATTGATAGAAAATAGCTTGACCATCAGATTTCAAAATCAAGCTATGAAGTCTTCTTGTTTCCTTTTATTTAGAAGGAATACCTTTGTTAAGAAATTGTTAGTTTTGGTTTAAGAGTTGAGCTGGGCTACAGCTGTAAGTGGAGCACTAGGTGGCGCCAGAGGATTGTAATAATTGCCCACAATTAGAGCCCTTTACAAATCTCTCCAGTGTCAGAATCAAGACCATGAAATTTTACATTAAAAATTATTCAAATGATCAGAATTCTTTCTCTGGTTTCATTCACTAAAAATCCAAGTACAGTTTTGTCATGAGTGAAATAAGAGTTTATGCAGTAATTACTGGGCAATAACTTTACAAAACAAATTATATTGGAGAAACAACATCACTTTGCATGTTCCCATTTCCAAATTCTGTACATCCTCAACGTCACAGTCTTAGTTTGATTAAGAGTCATAAACCATTGTACACCATTTCCATCGACATGAAAATATGCTCAATAGTCACCTCTCCAGTAAGTGATAGTCTCTCCTTCTTTCCTCCCTCACTTCCTCCCTCCTTCCCTTTCTCTCTCTCTCTCTCTCTCTCTCTCTCTCTCTCTCTCTCTCTCTCTCTCTCTCTCTCTCTCTCTCTCTCTCTCTCTCTCTGTAAAGGGTCACTGTAAATCTTGGAGCATACATAGCAGAGCATATGAGGAAAGATGAAGGCTGTTCTTTCATTCTCCATTTGCTCATGTTGTAAAAAAAAAAGAGTTGTAAAAAATGTCTACTGCTTAAGCTGATTTTTTTTTTTAATGTTTCATCTTCACTCTTCAGCTGAAAGATCCATTTCATAATCAATCATTTCACTGAGGTCTTTTAAATTGATTTTTGGTTCATTTTAATGGAACGTTATCCACTTTCTATAAGTCAGATAAAATTTGACAAAAGAGAAAATAGTACACAAAGATTATCATTGCATTTCTATTCTCTTTTTGAAAATGGTAAAAGAAAGCATATACCTAGTTTTTCAATCTGCTTATTTGTCATATTTCTCTGTAATATATAGAAAGGCTCCATTCTCATTAATTCTGAAACCTGAGATATAAGTAAAAGCTAAAATTCAAAATCTCTACTTGCAGATTCACAATTTACTATGAAAACAACCAAAAAGCATTTAGTGTTACATGAGATGAGAAGAAGAATTACTAATATATAGTTAAATTTATGAAATTTTTTAATACTTTATATGTATTTCTCAAAGATACTTTAAAAATTAAAAATAGCACTTTAGTTTTATATACAACTCCTCTGAAGATCTCAATGTGACCTTAAGTTTTGGGACAGGTGATACAGAATATAAGCTACAGTCTTGTAAGCACTCTGGGTGGGCACGGGATGCTGAGTGAACTCCATAGCTGTCTTAAGTAGAGATTATATTTCCTTTATAGCATCATATGTTGCTATATATCACATGTGTCAAACACAAGGCCCGCGGGCCAAATCCGTCCCGCCAGGCCTTGCAATGTGGCCCACACCGCGCTGTCATCACTGCACTCCGCTGCGTTTCCATCACAATGACAGTTTATGACTGTTCAGTAAACCATTCGGCCTGCGATTTAGGCTGGATTTTAGATTTTGGCCCCTTCTCTGATTGAGCTCGACACCCCTACTATATATATATTTCATTTCTTAGAACCTATGACCAGAAGTAAAGCAAATAAGATTGCCAGAATTTTGTTGTTAACCATAAAGGATTCAATCATATCGGCATACATGTTAGTAAACTGTTCACTCTGATCTCTAATTGCGCCCCAATGACCTAAGAGGATTAAGAAAGCTTTCAAAGTTCACAAGCATTCCTATACTGAGGAAGTAAACTGAACATCTTTTTTTAAAAAATGCATCTGAAGTATGGAGTTCATATAGGCTCAATAAACAATCTTTTGTTCTCTTAAGATAAAAAATCTGAGAGGAATGTCTTTGTGGCAGAGATAAATCTACTCTACAGAGGAAATTTATTCCCAGAGAACATTTTTATCTGATTTTCAGAAACTCAAACTTGTAAACCATTACTGTTTGAGTCAGTGATAGTTTGAAAGGCCTTTTAGACACAAAGTATCAAAAGCAAAGAAAGTTATTAAGGAAACTTGCACTTTGTTTTGTTGACATTTTAGGTTAAATGATCAAATCAATTGTAATGCTAATAGTTTATATGCTATTAAAGAGAAAAAAGATAGAATTAAACAAACTATACTTTCATTGAAAAACAAATGTAGCAAAGCCTCATCAATTCTAAGTGATGGGACTTGGAAATAGCTTTGAATTAGATTTTGAGTGGTTATATATTTTTACCCAGGAAACAACTAAAGTGGAAAAAGGAAAGGGCTGGATTCTAGAGTCAGAGATTTAAGTTCCAGTGTCTTGAATAACTTTGGGCAGGGCAACCCCTCTAAGATTATTTTCATTATACTCTTATGAAATGCTTACTACATACATCCTATGGGTCTTGAGAGCATTAAAGACGATAAGTATGATGTATGAAATAACTGCAATAGTAAGCCCTTTTGATTTATATCTCTCTTATCTATATCTATCCATCCATCCATTTATATATCCATCCATTTCATTTTATCATGTATTAAATCCTCCATTAAATGTCATGTGTGGTAATATTTGTTTCTCTCTCTCTTTTTTTTAATTGATCCTGAAAGTGTTATTTGATGGATAGAATAAATAGAAAACTAAAATAGTTAAGCTTGGTCTAAGGTAATTTTAATATGGAAGATATATAAAAGTCATTTTTTTTAATCCTATAGATAGTATAAGAAAGACCATGATGTTGTGGTACCAATGATAAGCCTAAGATCTAGAAAACTACATGTTACAGCAAATATGAGATTATGATTATTTTCTTGGTTAGTTTCTGAAAGGAGAAAAATCCTTGAGTTAGAGGAGAAATTTCCAGACAGAGATAATATAATTAAAATGACAGGTAAAAATAAGGAGCATATTTTCAGGAAAGGGTCAATAAACTATCCTAACTAAAGCAGATGGCAATATATGAAAATACAAACAGATACATTTTGGATATGACCATTTTAAGGAGAACCTTAAAGGTCAAACTAAGGAGCAGTAATTTGACCTACAATCTGCTTAAAATTATAATTAGGCAGAAGAGCTAGAAAAAGGGGAAGAAACTATTACAGAAATGTGTATTTAGCTCATCACATATTTTTGAATACTGACTATAGGCAAAGAATTGTGCAAAGCACTGAGGAGGTGTTGCAGTGTAAAATGAAATATTGATCCTCTCTACTAAGAGCATCCACATTAGTTTTAAAGAATATGTAAACATAATGAGGTTAAGTATCATTGAGAGCAAAATATAATAAAACATGGAAATGAGCAGACTGGTACTAGGTGGTACAGAGATTCAAGGAGAAGGAAATGAAGTGGATGAAAGAACATCTTGAAAGAGTGGTCTATATTTGCTGTGCAATTCTCTCTCTCTCTCTCTCTCTCTCTCTGTCTCTCTCTCTCGCTCTCTCGCTCTCCCTCTCTCTCTGTCTATATATATATATTTTTAAAAAATATATTTTATTGATTTTTTATTGAGAGGAAGAGAGGAGGAGAGAGGGATAGAGAGCTAGAAACGTCGATGAGAGAATCATCAGTCAGCTGCCTCTTGCACACCCCCTACCGGGGATGTGCCCGCAACCAAGGTATATGCCCTTGACAGGAATCCAGCCTGGGACCTTTCAGTCTGCAGACCGATGCTCTACCACTGAGCCAAACCAGTTTCAGCTCTCTGTCCTTATAGTTCTTTCTTGATTCCACTCCATTCAGCTTCCCTCTCATTCATCCATTGAAACTGCCCTTGTCAATGTCACCAGAGACTTCTGTATTTTTAAACTGAGTGGTCATTTCTAATCTGACTTGACTTACAAGGCATATTTAATTGTGTTGCCTACTCTCTTTCTTGGCTTTCTACTGTATCAGTGAGTGCCTCTTCTCAGTCTCTTTTACTGGGTTCACCCCACTCCTGACCTCTTAACAATAAAGTGCTCAAGACTGATTCCCTTGATGATCTCATATCTTTAAACACCATCTATATATTGATATAGCTATCTAAATTTACATTTTCAGCCCAAACATTTCCTCTGAATATGTTGACTTGTGATACTACCCATGGGGGTATCTAATATCCACCTCAAAGTTAACATGTTACTAAATCTCAAACTCACTTGATTTTTTTCTCCCTCTTCCTACCTTCTTTTCTCACAGTCTTCCTCATATTAATCAAGGTACTCGGCAAAAACTTTGGAGACACGATGTTTCTCAAATTCCTTCATTCAATTTATCAGCAATCTGTGTCATCTTCCTTCAAAATATATCTAGAATTGGTTCATTTTTCACCATTCCTAACACAATCCATGTCAGCAAGTCACTGTCATGTCTTGCTTGGATTATTGCAACAATCTTTTAACTGTTCTTTCTGCTTCTGCTCTTTCCCCCAGAACAATTCTGTTAAAATGTGAGACAGACATGTCACTCCTTTGCACAATGTAAGGGCTTATGAAGTCAAGTCCTTCCAATGCTATGCAACTGGTCACCTCTGACCTCATCTTTTTGCCACTTCTTCCTGGCTCACTCTTCTCCAAACACAATGATATTTATGCTGTTCCTCTAATATATAAGGTCTACTCCTGTTCAGCTTTTTCATTTGCCCTTCATTCTTCCAAGAAAGTACTTCAAATACCCACATGGCTCACTCCCTCTTTCAATTTTTACTCAATTGCTTTCTTCTCATGAGACCTTTCCAACAATGACTCTTGTCATTCTCAATCTCTCATCTCTTCTTTATTTTCTTCATAGAACAACATCACCATTTAACTTACTATAGATTTGACTTATAATTTATTTATTGCCAGTCCTCCTTCACTAGAATATAAATTCCTAAGGACAAGTATTGGATATTTGTGTTTATTTTTTCACTGATGTGCTCATAGTACCTAGAACCATGACACATTTAATACTTATTGGATGAATGGGTGGATGAAAAGATGAATGGATGGATGGAAAGATGGATGGATGAATGGGAAAACATCAGGGAAAATGGCTTTGATCTAGATAATAATGATTGATTTTGGACAGATTCAGAGGAAAATAAAGGCATAGAAAAAGGCATTTCGGTTAGGGAAGTGATCCTCAAACTCATTAGTCAACAGAGCCAAATATCAGCAGTGCAATGATTGAAATTTCTTTTGGGAGCCAAATTTTTTAAACTTAAACTTCTTCTAATACCACTTCTTCAAAATAGACTCGCCCAAGCCATGGTATTTTGTAGAAGAGCCACATTCAAGGGGCCAAAGAGCCACATGTGGATTGTGAGCCAAAGTTTGCCAACCATGGAGTTAGGGGGAGCAACATAAGAAAAAAATTAAGGTTTGACATATGATTGGGAAATAGCAGGGCAATAAGCTGAAGCAAATATCATTGGGAACACTGTGATATTAATTCATGATGAATGAGATGAATATCGTATGTTGGTAGGCCTTAACTGCTACCAATTGAGGTTCAGAGAAGCATTCTATGAAATAAGGCTTTTAAATTGCAATCCACTACCTTCCTAGAGTAAGATTTCTCAAAGTGTTTAGTTCTGACATTGTTCATGAGGTTTACATGAATGCTGGTTAAAATGCATCCGTTTTATGGTCAAAGCCCAGACCAATAAATCACAATTGAAAATAGAGCCTGGTAATATACTTTAATAAACCCTAAAGGTAAAAATTCAGTAAACTAAGGTTTGAAAACTACTGCCTTAGGGTATCCTAGATAGTTACTATTTCTAGGATTGCTTGGGGATGAGGCAGAGGAAAAGAGGTGGGGTAAAGAAGGCTATAGGTGTGAATGAAAGCATTCTACTCCAGATTCGAGAAGAGAAGCTTTGAGTTTCTGTTACCTATCATGTTTCTGATTGAGAGTTCTCTTGAAAAAATGGTTTCTTGAAAAAATCCTATATAATAAAAGGCTAATATGCAAATTGACCAAATGACTGGTCACTATGACATGCACTCACCACTAGGGAGTAGACTCTCAATGCAGGAACTGCCCCTGGCGGTCAGTGCACCAGAAGCCAGGCTCACGGCTGGTGAGTGCAGCCACGGGAGCCTCTCCTACCTCTGCAGCAGCAATAAGGATATCTGACTGCCGGCTTAGACAAAATTTTTAAAAAGTTATAATAATAATAATAATAATGATAATTATTATTATTATTATTATTATTGCAATGGAATAACAGGGCAATATGTTGTTTAAAAATAATCTGGAGGTAGTATAAGGTTTTGATCAATACATCAGGCAAATATTTATTGAGCATCTACTATTTGTTATGCACCCTATTAGATGCCTGGAGTACAAATGTGAATAAGACATAGTCCTTACCATTATGATACTCACAGTAGTGAGATTAATGGGAATTGGGAAAGACTATAGCCAGGGAAACCAGTTACAAGGTAGCTGTCCAGATATGAGATGATGAAGACCTGGTCCAGAGTGGTGGCAACACAGTGGATGCAAGAGATATTCTGAAGGAAGACTTGATGAGATGATGTGTCTGACTGGTCTGTGAGATACATGCAAAAACAATGAGAGCTGATTCTGTGGTTTAAAGGCTATCGGCAAAGAAAATTTGGGAGCCACTAGTGAAATTAGGCTGTCTCCAGAGACATGGAAGCATGAAACAGATTGATGAATCTCAGAGGGAAGGGGGAGGGGAGAGAGGGAAGAGATTAACTAAATAACTTATATGCATATATGCATAACCCATGGACACAGGTAATAGTGTGGTAGACTTGGGGGTTTGGGTAAGGTGAGGTGGAATGAGTCAATGGGGGGAAAGGGGACAATTGTAATAATTTCAACAATAAAGTTACATTAAAAAATGAGGGTATAGCCAACACCGGTTTGGCTCAATGGATAGAGCGTTGGTCTGCAGACCGAAAGGTTCCAGGTTCAATTCCAGTCAAGGACATGTACCTTGGTTGCGGGCACATCCCCAGTAGGGGGTGTGCAGGAGACAGCTGATTGATGATTCTCTCTCATCAATGTTTCTAACTCTCTATCCTTCTCTTCCTCTCTGTAAAAAAATCAATAAAATATATTAAAAAAATGAGGGTATATGTGAATAGGAATGTGCTTGTGTTGGGCATATTGGTGAGTTCACTCTTGAACATTGTGTTAGACAGGGGTAGGACATTTGAATGAAGATGCCTTCTGGTAACTGAAGATAATGGATTGCAGTTTAAGTAAAAAAGAAGAGTATGAAAGATAGAAAATTGTCAGCCTGGGGAAAGTTAGTAGGAAGAACCAGCAGAGGAGATAAGAAGGAACTGTCAGGGAGTAAGAAATCTAGGAATTATGGCTTTGTGGAGAATTGGTATGAAAATTGAGAAAGGCCATTGAATTCAGGTAATTGTGGGCTATAGGTTACTTTAGACTCCTGTCATTGGAGAAATAGAAATACAACTCAGGGCTGGATAGTGAGACCTTGGAAATCAGGGAGCAGGAGCCACTGATGCTATAAAAATGTAACTGTTTTAGGAAAAAGTATTAGTGTTTTTCCTTGACCAAAGGCCTCACAGTTATCATTTTTGCCAAAAAAGATTCATTCAGAAATCCAGAGCCATAAGGCCTAGTGTCCTGTTTTCCTATGGGTATGGTTAACCCCATTTACTAGACTTAAAGTTGGTGATAATTATGATAATGGTGTTCATTTCCTTTCCAGAACTGTACTCTCTCCATCCCCTCCCCTCTTTACATGGTCCTGAAAGCAGAAGGGGATAAGGCAGGGTCTGATTGTAATACATCTTTGGGTGAAATACTAATAAAGGGTGAAACAACTGAAATTTGAGACATGTAGGGACATCTAGGGACTCTTATGGTACCAATGCACAATTGGCCATAGAAGTGAGGGGGCTTAACGAGTCAGTCCCTGAGTAACCCATTCAGACCAAATTTCTCATTCAGTGCCAATCTTTGAAGGTGTTTGAGGGGAGGAAACTTATGCCTTCTGGCCTAAACCACTCTGCCCTGATTCCTTTTGCTTATTTCACCTGGCTGTGATTTGCCTGAAAACCTTTTTGTAATTATGCAGTATTTGAGCATTTCATAGGTGAAGACTTGTTATTCCAGAGGGATGATATGCTTCCCTGAAAGGTGTTTACTAGGCTGTTTTCTGGACACTGTGTTTTCCAAGTGTGGCTGAATGTTCAGCTCATCTAGTTCAAGGCAAGGCAAGGGTTACAAAACTGAAAATATAAACTTAGATAATATTTAGAGATTATCAGTATGTAGATAGTACTTAAAGGTATAAGATCAACAAGGGAATCTGTACAGATAAAAAAGAGACCTTGAGTATTTCATTGTTAAGAGGTCAAGAGTGGGGTGGACCTAGCAAAAAGACTAAAAAGAAGTGCTCACAGATGTGGGGGGAAACCAAGAAAGAGGAGTAGGCAACACAATCAAATGCCTTGTATGTCAAGTAAGATTAGAAATGACCACTCAATTTAGACAATCCAGTAGAAAAGACAAATGTGTAAACAGCATGGTGTAAATAATTCATAATTGTGTTTTATTGCACAAATCTCTTAGAAAAGTGGAGAGGAGGGGAGGTGATCTTTAAATAGAGGTTTGTAGGAAGGTTAGTAGTTTACCAAGAGGTTTACTTGAGAAGATTCAAAGTAAAGGAAAGAGGCATGAAGATCCTAAGTTGATACATACAGTTGTGTGTTGGAAACTCTGTGGATCTTGTACCTGATGAATGTGAAGTGTGTCATCAGCAGGGGCCAGGAGGCAGGAGATAAAGATGGAGAAGTGGACATAGGCCAGCTCAAAAGCAGTCTTCTGTGCTGAGCTGAGGAGTTTGACTTGATTTTGTAAGCAATGGGAAGTTGTGAAGATATTTAAACAAATGAGTGATGTAGATATATTTTTGTTTTAGTCTACCATTCAGATGGCATGGAGGAGACCATATGTGTGGAGTTAGAAGCTGAAAGTGGGGAGACCAGTTAGAAGGTCATTGCCATAGACTAGATGACTGATGATATGAGCCTGAGTCAGTAGCACTAGCAGGAACATAGAAGAGAGGAGAGATAAGAGAAATAATTAGGTGAAAATTTGAGAGGTGTTAGCAATTTTACTTTTTATGTGTATGTGTGTATGTGTAGGGGGGAGACATAAATAAAGTAGGGTTTCCAGTGTGATAGAGGTATCACTAGCTTTGATTGTGATAATGCTGAAAAGCAAATAACTTTGAAGTATATATATTTTTTTAATCCTTACTTGAGGATATACTTTTTTTTAATTGATTTTTAGAGAAATAAATTTATGTTCTAGAGAAACATCAATTGGTTGCCACCAGTACATGACCTTACTGGAGACGGAACCTGCAACCTAGGCATGTAACCTGACCGACAATCAAATGCGTAATCTTTGGTGTATGGGATAGCAGCTCCAACCAGCTAAGGCACCTGGCCAGGGCAGTAACTCCCAAATCTGGATGGTTAAACAGTGACCATTTCTTTCTCACTTCTGGATCTGCAGAACTGCACGTCAGTGTTGGTGACTGTGCTTCAGATCACAGGGCAGCTCCTAGAAGCTCCAAGTGTTTGTTTGTTTTTTATTTCAGGACCCACATTTAGGATTCAACTTCCCCCTGGTGGCTAGAGGAACGAGTGGAAACATTCTATACCTCTTGAAGTATTTCCTAAAATGTAAGTAAGTAAGAAAAAAAAATTTGTACATACAGGTAGGTATACATCCTTACTGTGAGGTCAGTTGGCAAAGTACATGGCCTAAATCCTAGTACAAGTAGAGAACTCCAGAATCTATCACACCTACCAACAGAACATGTGTGTAATGTAAAGATATAATGTATTCATTTTAGGCATATTGAGTGTAGATATCTCTAGGACATCTAAATAGATACACACACAATTGAATAGTTGAACCAAGAGAAATATCAGAGCTGGACTTAAGAACTTGTTGGTCATTGGGTATAAATGATTGTTAAAACCATGGAAATAGACAGGATTTCCTAGTCAAAGTGAAAAGGGAAAAAGGGTTACTGACAGAGCCCTGAGAAGCACCAATGTTTATTGTATGAAGATGAGTCCATGGATAATCTGAGAAGGAACCTTTCTTTAGAGGAGAATGGTGGTACTGAAAATAAAATAGGGGATAGAATTAGGAGGAGCAGGAAGTGGAAATGAATGACCCAGTGTTCTAGCAGATTTAAGTCAGCTTTGATGGAGAAGTAATGTAAGGGTGACTTTTTTTCTAATCTGAGAGATTTCCTCTAAAAAAAAAAAAAATCAGATTGCTGCTCATAGAATCACTAGGAGACAGTGATTATGCAAATAAAATCCAGGCTCCAGTTTCTGACCTGGGCCTGGCACTCAGTAAATGGTAGTTATTATTACCCTGTTGAAAACTGTATAACATTGAGAAATTTACCACAAATTTAATACAAACTGTGATGTTATACCATTTTTGCTTTGAATTTTATCAGAAGCATTTTATTATTAGAGCCAGAAAAGTCAGAAAAATGTAATATTAAGTGATTTTATGTCATAACCCTTGAAATTAATTATGGTAAAATTCTGGTGTAATTGTTTTCATTTGGTTGAACTTAAAAAGGGAAATTGAGAGGGTTGTTGCATCCATGTGACATCTCTTATTTAGAAGATGTCTAATCCCAGACATTCTGTCAGTCTGATATTTGGGTTGAAGAGGCCATTTGTACCTAGCTGGTATAAATCATCTTGTTTTAAAGTTCTGTCTTCATATTGCCAAATCAGGATAAAAGCTGTAAAAGCATGTATGTTTCAAAATATCTAGGTTATGGAGATGTATTTGCAGACTTGTTTTTAGTTCTTAGACAACCTCAGAGCTTGTCAGCCTTTGTCCTCAATCATTGCTTCCATCCCTACATGGTTCAGAGTTCCCAGTGTTCTTTCTGGCTGAAAGCAAATACTGTATTTCGCTTTGTTAACAGAACAGTGGTTATCAAGTTCTTTGTCTTTAATGATTTTGCTTTAGGGAATTGTCAATTAATAATCCCTGGAGAGACCATCATGAATAATGTCTGTAATTAGATTATAATGCAAAGGTTTGCTTATTCACAATATTTTTAAAAAATTAATTATGATTTCTGGGCAATGACCCTGATCTTCCCATCTTTTACAGTCAACTGCCTTTTTAATGCTGACTTTCTTCAATTTTTCTTATTGTTTTCATTCTCTTCTTAAAGTTTGTGAGTATAATTGAAACTATCCTACCTTTGAGAACCCTCTGTCTCACCTAGCAGAATAAATGAAATGTGGATACAAAGACTAAGCATATAAATTACCTCTAAAAAAGAAAATACCTTCTACATAAAACTTTTGATTCCCTTTCCTTTTTTTATTTTTATTTTTTTATTCTCAAGCTCGACTGCTATTTTTTCTCTCTAGTCCAGTGATCTTGTTATTAAAGCATTCTTGTAAAGGTAATTTAGCACACATGCCTCATAGTTATTAAGCAAGTTCTACTACATTCAAATACCAAATCACTTTGCAAATGATATTTCCTTCTTACCACAAGCAAAATAGCTTGGGGTGTGGGGGTTCTTAGTTGTCCTGAGTGACATTTAAGAATTCTTCAAAAGTAATGAAAATGGCTTTGGATCTTTAAAAACAAGTATCCATAATATGAGGATGCCACTCTGAGTGTAGGTCCTCATAAATCAATGACATTAAAAAACATTTGCAGAACAATTTATATGAAAAAATGATATAATTAATACAATTGAGTGAACCCTTGACCTAGAAGAAAGGTTATAAGGGTGGAGATGAGAAGAAGTGCACAAACAAGGCGTGCAAACACACAAACACAGATGACTTAAAATCTTTGAAACACACCAAACAAAATATCTTCTTTTAATTTTAATGTCTTTGAAAATTATAATGCAATGTGCAATTGTTATTTGTGAAGTTTTTTAAACCAGAGATGACTTCACATTTAATTATACAAAAATAGAATAAAGGAGTTTTTATTTTTATTTTTTAAAATATATTCTATTTATTTACAGAGAGGAGAGAGTGGGGTAGAGAGTTAGAAACATCAATCAGCTGCCTCCTGCAAACTCCCTGGGGGTTTAGCCCACGACCAAGGTACAGAATCAGACTGAGGACCCTTTAGTCTTTGGTCCGACACTCTGCCCACTGAGCCAGATGGGTTAGAGCAGAATAAAGGAATTTTAGAACTGGAAGATACTTTACACATCATCTAACTCTGCTTCCTCATTATAGATATGAAGGTTCTGAGGCCAGGGAAATCTTCAGGCATTTTTCCAAAGTTAGAAAACATACAAATCCCAGGTTATACTAAGGTCAGGGTATAAGAATAATACATGGTTTGTAAGTTTTTTGTCACTATAAGGGAATAAAATAGGTACAATGTGGTGCTCTCTATATAAAGTGATATTATGGCCTGAAGATTAAGCAAGTCAGTTGCTGGGTGCTTCGTAACAACAGTTTTCCATTTTTACTTGGATTTTGGGTAAAAGATTATGATATTCATGCATTTTAAGACAGTTTCATTTTAAGACAAGAGTTTTGTAGAACTCCAAGTTAAATTCTTTCTTTTTCTCTTCTCAACCCCAAGATAATTCATATTTTTAACTCCTAGCCTCCCTTTCCCTTTTGGAAAAGAGAATTATTTAAATGAACAGAACCAAAGCAACCAAAACAGGTAATTTCAGTTAACAGAGGTATTAATACATTTCAGATGAATTTTAATTTTATTTTTTTCTTATGTTCAAGACAATTATTTAATATCAATGTTTTCTGCCCTGGCCAGGTGGTTCAGTTGGTTGGAATGTCATCCTGAACACTAAAAGGTTTCAGGTTTAATTTCCATTCAGAATACATACCTGGGTTGTGAGTTTGATACCAGGTCAGGACACATATGGGAGGCAACGAATTGATATCTCTCTCTCTCTCTCTTTCAATCACTAAAAACATGTCTTTAGGTGAGGATTTTTAAAAAAAATCAATGTTTTCTTTTCAGGTCATTCCCTTTAGATTCTTTATATATATATATATATATATATATATATATATATATATATATATATATATATGTATATATATATATTTCCTGGAGAGAAATATATATTACTAGAGGCCCAGGGCACAAAATTCATGCCCAAGCCGAGGGGTTGGGAGGGGGGGTGTTCCTCAGCCCAGCCTACATACTCCAATCTCTGATCCCTCTCACAGTCCAGGACTGCTGGCTGCCAACTGATCACCTGCCTGCTTGATTGCCCCTAACTGCTTCTGCATGCCAGCCTGATCACCCCCTAACCACTCCCCTGCCTGCCTGATTGATACCTAACTGCTCCTCTGATGGCCCAATGCCCCTAACTGCCCTCCCCTGCAGGCCTGGTCACCCCTAACCACCTCCCCTGCTGGCCTGGTTCCCTCCAACTGCCCTCCTTTGCAGGCCTTGTCTATCCCAACTTCCCTCCCCTGCAGGCCTGGTCCTCCCCTAAATGTCCTCCCCTGCAGTCTTCCCCTGCAGTCCTGGTCATCACTACCTATCCTCCCCTGCAGGCCTTTTTGCCCCCAACTACCCTCCCCTGCTGGCCTGATCACCCACAACTGCCCTCCTCTGCTGGCCATCTTGTGGTGGCATTCTTGTGTCCACATGGGAATGGCCATCTTTAATCACATGGGGGCAGCCATTTTATGTTTTGCAGTGATGGTCAATTTGCATATTACCTCTTTGTTATATAGGATTGCTTTATGCTATTCATTTTAGAGCCAATCAGGTAGACTTGGGGAAAAGCAGAGGTCCGCGCGGGGGACTATGTTTTACTGTGGTGATCATTGATGCTAAATTTCTATGTATCACACACAAAATTTAGAAAGACAGCAATTTCTGAAAAATTTAGAAAGTCAAGCAATTTCTGAAAGGATTCTTAACATGAGTAAAGTCTAAAAACATTGATATGAATGCTATTCTCCTTAAGCATAATAGCACTTTTGTTCTATCCCAGGAAGGCTGATTGCAGATGTGTTCTAAGAGTGCATTTTCTTTCCAGTAGGGGAATACTTGAAACAGAAGCATGGGTGGGAATCATGCCTTAGTGGTTTTGGTTCTTTTTAAAGCAAATGCTAGGAATGGAGGAGATGATGAGCCATCCTTTTCTCCCCTCCATCCCCCAACTTTATGTCATTAAAATTAGAGAGGTTTAGCAAATGATGATTACGTTTTTCAGTGTTACATGTCTTAGTGTCCTTTTCTGATAGACTACTATAGGAAATAAAGACTCCTGCAAAAATACCAAAAAAAAAAAAAAGAAAAAAAAAAAAAGAAAAAAGAAAAAAAAAAAGAATGACATTCCACTGCTGTTTTATATCCTAAACCAAGTGTTTCATAGGATCCCTAGGAGTTGAATGTCTGGGCAGAAAATCTCAGGTCATTACCTTAAAAAGCTCTTTGGCAGACCAGTTCCCATTACCAGGTGCCTGTGGTGCTTTTCTTAAATCATCAGTCCCATTCAGACCGATATTTTAAGGTCCTTGATCATCTTTCTATTTCACAAGCAGTCATTTTTTAAGGCTCAATGGCACTAGGGGCAGAATGTTTTTGACGTCAGGTTTAGAAAAGAAATTGGTATATCCCAAAGCTGGCCTGATTCTTTCTCATTTTCGCCAAAGGTCAGATGCAAGTTTAGTTCTGAGAGCATTGTACTTGGGCGTATGGGTGGAGGCAGGCGACATTGACTCCAGCTCCACACTCCAGCTTGGGAGGCCTTGGCAACTGGTACAAAGCTGGTCAATTTTAGGATGGTCTCCTAAATCCTAGAGGTTGGTCTCAGCCTCAGCTATGAGCTCTGAGGCATTAATTTTTCTTCTCTAAACTTTTTGTTGTTGTTGTTAATCCTCACCCAAATATATTTTTCGATTTTTTTTTTTTTTAGAGAGAGTGGAAGGGAGAGGGAGAGAGAGAGAGAGAAACATCAATGTGCAAGAGACAGATGGATTGGTTGCCTCCTGCATGCAAGCCCACCAGGGCAAGGGAACCTGCAACCAAGGTATGGTGCCCTTGACCGGAATCGAACTCAGGCCCACGTTCTATCCAATCTGGCTAGGGTTCTTCTCTAAATTTTTAAGAGCATGAAAAACCTGGTAAGTGAAGATAGCTAACACCTGGTAAGTGAAGATAGCCAACATAGCATTGCAGGTATGCTATATATGTGTGTATTTTTTTTTAAAGTGCCTTTTCCAGAGATCCAATTAGAAAGTGTGCTTCACAGCCTTACTCTGCATACACACCAATGAATTCCAAGAGGTCATGGCAGCAGCAGTGTACAACTTTGAGATTAGAAGAGCTTGCTCTTTAAAGAGTTATTTTTAGCTGGAAGGGAAAGAGTAGGCTTCAAAGTACCTGGCAGGTATGTCCTACAAGGGAGTCTAAATTGGAGGTGTGATTCCAGGGGAAGGTCTCAGTGGGGCTTCTCTGTTTGCTGTAGAAAAGGGTAGTTCAGCTGATTTTACTGCTGTGTTGGGGGGGGGGGGGTTACTAGTGACCCGCAGGAGAACTCAACCTGTGGTCCCCAGGACCTCTTTGTAGGCCATCCATTGTGTCTGGCCACCCCAACCCCCCACTTCCCACTCCCCAAGGATGAAACCACAGAGCCTGGGGTGTCCAACAGCCACATTGGAGGAAAGGACTCCCTAAACCCATCAAAAAGCACGATGATTCTATTTTGATGCCACCAACTTGAGCTCCTGGGATAAATTCCAACCCAAGTCTTATAGATGCGTATCAAATTGTCACCCTGCAATGTGTCAGGCCGGGCTCTGGAGAAGAGGGTCTCGGGGAAGTCAAGGGCAAGGTAGAGGAGAGAAAAAAAATGCCCTCAGCTCAGCGGGGACTTGTGGACAGAGTCGGAGCAAGCCAGGGAGACGATGCTTGCCTCCTGCCAACACCAAGCAGCAGGGTCTGGTCCCGGATCTTACCCCAAATCAGGGCGAAGTTGCTTGCTGGGGAGGGCAGAGGGGAGAAGAAAGAGACAAGGTTTGAAGGCAATGGCAGGGAAGAGGATGAGACCCCTACAGGGACATGGAGAGAGTTAGAAATCCTGAGAGGGACACACGCTGGTGGAAAGACACCTAGGACAGTCTCAGAACCCAAGGAAGACAGAGAAGAGAGATGGAAAATACACTGAGAGATAGAAACCGCCATGGGAGAGACTGAGAAAGACACACAGAGTCAGAGCAAAAGAGACCCAAACTGGGAGACCCTGCTTGTATAGGAGGGAGGTGTGGGGAGAGAGGGAGGTGGCCAAATTTTCCCCTGCTTCCCCCGCCCACGTCCCTGGTCCTCCTTTCCCCCCCCTTCCTCCTCCCCTCCCCACACCCCACCTCTCCTCTCGCTTGGCCCAGCCCGCAGAGAGAGAGGAGTCAGCGCACAAGGTCGCCCAGTCCTCCGGCTGCCTCGCTGAATGGCTGGCGGTCCGCAGCGCCTCCGCTCGGGTCCCCGCAGCCACAGGTCCGTCCTAGGCGCCCAGCTTCGGTGCTGGAGGCCAGCAGGGGAGCCCTGTGCTGTCCAGAGCCCATTCCTGCCTATCGAGCCCCCGGGATACGCGCCCCGCCACTCCCCTGGCGGTAGCGGTGCTCCTCACGCCCAGGTCCCCGGGGGAGGGGGCGCTGTGGCCGCCGGAGACAGCACCGGAGCCCGTTCTCCCTGCGGGCCGGCCCGCGGAGAGCCTGACAGCAGGATCTGTGTGCACGAGGTGCCAATTAGCCTCCGAGGCATCGTTTGCCCACTTGCCAGTGTAATTGCCCAGAACGAGGAGTAGGCGCGAGCGACTGCGGACCTAGGAAGAAAGCTCCGCGGGGTCTGCGCCCGCACCCCAGCGCACTCCGGAGGATCCGTCCCTCGGAGGCTGGGCAGGACCGCGGAGAGCGCCTGGGACTCTGATCCTCATCTGACTAGCTCCCAGGCTTCCAAGGTTCAAAGGCACAGGCGAGCTCGCCACCCTTTTTCAGACATTCGGACTGCTTGCAGCTGCCGTGTGGCTTTTTTTGTTTGTTGTTGTTGTTGTTCCGAAAGGCCAGTACCTTATCTCTCAAGTTCAAGTTCCGAGGACTTGCCCAGTCTCCTCCTCTTAAGACATTTTCACCATCCTTCACCGCCTGGGGAAGCTGGAAGCTTGGACTGCTGGTCCCAGAGCCAGCGCCAGCGGTCCTACTCCATCCAGCGCGCAGTATCCCGGAGCATCCACCTCTCTCCCTTCCTCCGCCTCTTTCCCTCCCTCCCTCTCTTTCCTCCTCTACTTCCCCCTTCCCCCTTTTCCTCTTAAGTTTCCTGCACTGTGACTCCAACTGTGCCAAGCCTAGGCTCCAACCCTGAGCTCGGCTGGGACCCCGGGACGCCATCTCCGCTGAGGCTGGACGCAGCAGCGCACCGGTCCGCGCCCGGGCATGGAGACCAAGCGCCAGGGAGGGCATGTCCGGGGCGCCGGAGAAGCCAGGCCCGAGTAGCTCCTCAATGGAGCCTGCCCAGAGTGGCCCCTGCTCACCCGATTCGCCCCCAGTCCTGTGCGGTAGGTACCTTAGGGCTGAAGTGGGATGGGGCACTGGGAAGGGGAGGCGGGGAGGGTCACTCACTGGTAGGGGACAGAGTGCGCTAGGTGGGTGACCCTCACAGACCCCACAGACGTGCGCTCTAGAAGTTAGCACTGACTGTGCCTCTTGGCTGGAATAAAAGTAGTGCCAGAGGTGTGTGTGTGTGTGTGTGCGCGTGTGTGTGTGTATCACTGTAGGTGCTGGGAGCTTGAATGGGTAAACTGAGCCTGGCTTCCCTGTTTGCACATTTGACACCCCTTTTCCCCACCCCCACCGCACCCAATGCGTGGAGATACCCAGCACCTAATCTTGGTCACCTCTCCCTACCCCTTCCTTTCCCCGCGCCCCTCTCTTCCAGTCTCTCTCCCTTGCTCTCCCTCTTTCTTTCTCTCCATCTCTCCCCACTGGTGTGTACGTGTGTGAGCTGTGCCAGGGCTGGCAAAGAACCAGCCTCCGCATTTAGTCCCAGCCGCCCCACCATCAGATAGGAGGGCAGATCTTGCTGCCAGAGAGACAGTTAGGGCTCCGAACCAGCCTGCGCGCGGCTCTGCGCCCTGCCACCTTCCTTCTCGGAAGGCGCACCCAGAGAGCGCAGGGCTCCAACAGCCCCTCAGCCTCCCCACCTCCTGCCCGCCTGCCTGCGGACCTGGCGCTCGCCGCTTTCAGGCTCCTGATTGACTGGCTTTTCAGTTTTTCCCGCCCCGGTTCACCCCTCCCCGCCACAACCCCCTTTCCCTGCTTGGCCTCCGAGCTTAACCTTGCCCGCATGGTCATGGGATGTCTAATTTCATTTGTATCTAGGCTGCTGAGAGCGCTCCTTGCTCTGTAAAGTGGATGTCAGGTGGATCTATGTTTTTGAAGGAACAAAGACTCAGCGAAGGCGACGTGGAGGAAGTTTGAGACGCGGGAGAATGCAGGCTGCGTGCTGGTACGTGCTTCTCCTCCTGCAGCCCACCGTCTGCTTGGTAAGTCCTTGCTGATCCTGCGCCCCCCCGCAACCCCACCCTGGCCTCGAGGCCCGGCAGCTGGGGGCGCGCGGGACGAGGGCGAGACAGCCAGGTCAGCGAGAGCAGCATTCCTGGTGACTGTGTTAGAACAACTTTGGCAAGCTGGTGTCCCTATCCCTGCAGGATTTTCCGGGACTCCCATCCCCATGTGCTGCTCCAGTCCCCCCTCTCCTGCATGGGATTCTGAACTGAATCTAAGGCACACTAGACACCTCCGAAACCGAGGAGATAGTGAGAGGAGATGCTTTGTGACAGGAGAAGGCAAATAGCAGGGAATGGAAGGCAGGATTCATCCACAGAGTTTAAAGGAAAGGAAATGAAGTGGATGGAGAGTGGCGAGCGGGAATCTGCGCTGTGACTTTGAAAGTGAATCCGCCCTCGTAGCCGCTCCCCCCCACCCCCTCTAGTTTGGAGACGTGCACAGAAAGGAGTGCAGGGAACTTTGTGGGACTTGCAGGGGTGAGACAGGGCAAGCTGATCAGTTACAGACATCACAAGTGATCAGATAGTTAGGTCAGAGATGCTCCGGCAAACATGTAGCAGCTCCCTGTTCTTCTTTTTCCAATCTCCCCTTTCCACCAAATAACCAAACCAGAACCACACGTCATCCAGTGGCCAGACCCTTATTAGGGGAGTCAGGGAGAGAATTCTAGCAAAGCCACTGACCCAGTCTTCCCAGAGCCATTTGGGGGCATGGGACTTCGCACATTTTTGTACCTGGGAGAGTGGGGGAGTGGCAAGAAGTGCTTTATTGTGGTGGTAGTGGGTCGGTAGCTGTGGACAGCACGCGGAATAGACACAGAGTGCAATCAATGTCTCAGAGGGCCAGGCGCACTCAGACCCTGCTGGTGAAGTTGTGTTCATTACACAGGCCCCCATTTCCCCATCTGCGTGCCTCCAGAGCTTACTGAGGGCTCCAAGCGTTCTAATTAGAGATAAGGATCCCTGGGGCGGTCTGGGACCTCTGTTGGGCTGGATAATGGGATGGGGGAATGCTCTTCCTTAATCCCAAGAGTTTCAAATCTGGGAGAGTTGCCATCCCTCCTATTGAGAACGTTTCCCAGCCCTTTCCCTGATGCATGTGACAGTAGGGCTTCTAGTTGTGTGAACTCGGTGTAAATGAGTGTGTAAGTGAACGTGTGTGTGAGTGTTCATGTGAGGGTATGTGTATTTATTTTAAGGGGTAGAGAGTCAGCTTCAATCCAAGAACCCCTCAATGTTGTCTGTCTTTGCACCTTTATCTCCTGGCCGTGGCAGCCGCGGACGCCAGAGGGCGCTGCGCGTCAGTGTCCTCGCCTACAGGACACCTTGGGGTAAACAGGTGAAAGGCTGGGCAGCCAATCCAAAAGAACAGCCTTTCTGACTATGGGCGAAGCCTGTGCCTTTCCTGGCTGCAACGCAGAGGGAATGCAAAAAGTATCCTTCCAATTTCCCATTTCCAACCGTTCTTGCCCCCACCTGTGTCCAGGAAACCCACTGACATTGAGAACCCAGGGAGGGAGGGCAGAAAGTTTGGTCAGAAGAATTACAGAAACTATTTATTGAAAGAAAGGGAAGGGACTGCCCAGTGACAGCAACAGAGGGGAAATATTAAGTATTCCCTGGATCCCGGACCCCCTCCTGTTCCTCTCCCCTGCATAACTCTACATATGACCTGAGCCTCAGGACTGTCCTTATATCCTTTGGACTGTGTTTTTATGCGCACACATGGCAAAGGCTGGCGGCTGTGGCTCAGTATATTGCTCGGAGCAAGTATTTCGATATCCTGGAAAAATAATCTATCAAAAGCAGAAGTGAAATCAATACATTGTGTTAAATTTTAAATGTGTTTGTTGGCAGTTAAACCGTTTCCCACTCATTACAGCAACAGTGCTGGATTTATTCTAATGCGCTGCGTTCTCAACAACAAGCGCATTAATTCTTCTTTAATTGTAAACTGGGAGCATTTGAAAACCGTTCAGTGTGCAAATTATGCTGATTCAATTACCGTTTAGTTACAGACTTCATTACCTGAATGCCTTTTGGCAATACCGAGAAAGGAGACAATTTTTCCAGTTTCACTCAAAAACAATACCAAATGTGAACAATAAAACAGAGAAGGCGATTTACAAGCCCATTCCCTTCTCTCTGATCTAAAGTTGTTGTGTGTGCTGGGGATTGGAATCCACATGCGCCACAAAAA
This sequence comes from Pipistrellus kuhlii, assembly GCF_014108245.1. Lineage (NCBI taxonomy): Eukaryota > Metazoa > Chordata > Mammalia > Chiroptera > Vespertilionidae > Pipistrellus > Pipistrellus kuhlii. The sequence goes on along the minus strand of NW_023425405.1, from coordinate 34,451,585 downwards.
CAAAACGGCCGGTGGTTGTGATCCAAGGTAGTATTTCCAGGGATTGTCATTCCAGGGTTATTTGCCAGCAGAATCCCGGGCTGTTTTCTTGGAGGAGCAGGGAGCTGACTTGTAGCATGGAAATGAATTTTAAAGGATGAATTGGGCAGTCAAGATAGTTTGGTTTTAGGCAAATAAGCAAGTAAAGAGCCTTAATTAAACCTCTAAGGCACTGTGACAGACAAAAATAAAATAAAATAAAATAAAATAAAATAAAATAAAATAGCCAAAGCTGCTTTCCCCACCTATTTTACTAAACACCAGAAACAGGAACTGGATTTAGCATTTATGGGTGGCTGTACTCAGGAACATCCAGACCTTTGCAAGCAACAGCAATAGGTGCAAGTAGGTTGTCAGGAACTAATTCAAGTTATGTTCCAAGAAGGTAGTTATTTTATTTTGTCTTCCCCCCACCCTTTGAATTGACATAAGCCAGAGAGGAGTTAAAGGAGTAAATTTTTGTCTTTACAAGCTCACATCTCAACTTTGGTGACAGGGACACTCTGTTTACACATTGCCTCCTCGCTGGTACCAGGGCACAGCTTTCCCTTTAAGCTCTTGGAATCCCAGTCATGTTTCCCAGGGAGTGATCACCACATTATGTCCAGGGAGCAAGATGTGTTTAGATATTCCCCATATAAAATATGTAGCTTTCTGTTTATGGAGAAATACAGAAAATACTCCCAAATTTGGGAGGAACTTACTATGAAAAACAGCTCTGTGTCCAGCAGATCAGGGCTCCATATTTAAGGCACAATTGTTTGCCTGTGTCTGGGTGAGTGTTCCCAAGGTGTGTTTCTTGGCCGAGGGTTGCTTGAGTGCCTGTTCTAAGTTGATGATTTTCTGTCTTTTTGTTCTGATTGAGAGATAGGTCTGCCTTATTTTCAAATTAGAAGCTTATTTTAGTACTACAGTGGGGAGTTAATTAGAAATGTGCCTGCAAAAGTTACCCACTAAGGCATATTAGAATTTTAAAAAAATTACCACAACCCTAACCCCTGTAATAAATTCGGGAAAATGGGAAGTTTATTTTTTAAAAATAAAGTGAAGGAAATCTGTGTACTGAATGCTGTGTTTTGCAGATTTAAAAGTCTGAGTTCAGCAGGAGAGACACCTATGGCATAAAAATACTTCTTAAAAATAAAAAATAAAACATCCTGCAATTTTTATTCTTCTGTCAGCCCTGGACTAATTCCAGAATATTTCAATATGACTCAATGGGGTGGCAGGACTGGAACATTTTAACCGAATTGAAGCATGCCCTGGGTGAAGTAGGGGAATGTGGTTTCTGGCTCTGAGGACTGGGTGTCCTAAAGTGAGCTATTCCCCATGGGCCAAGCTGCAGGAGAGGTCAGGACACATAGGGAGAGCATCTCCCAGAAGAAAGCTCTGTTTGGGGCTTCACTTGTGGCCATTTTCAAGGTCAGGAATTGATTCTAACGAGTGCTCCCTGGGCATGTCAATAAAAAAATTACTCAGAAATCAAGTCCAGAGAATCTGAACAGGGGTTGAGTGGCTTGACTGTGATCAGTCACATCCACAGTACCATTCTAATGAGAAGAGATTCTCCCCCTCCAACATAGGTCCCACTAGCCAGTTCTGTTAGGAATGAAAATTGATAATCATCTGGTTGTTGTTTTTAACCAATGTGGACAAGAATGGATACTTCTTTCTAACCCTTGGGCTTAAAAAAACATTTTGAGCCACCTATTCCCTCAAATTTAAGAATTTGAGGTGTCCTTAAAATGTGAATTACACATCAGTTGTTTAACAGAGAGATTAAAGAGTGATTGGTATTTTCATGTACCTCTGTACTGTTTGAAGCCAGACCCTTTGGGTGAATTCACCCCTTATGCAGGTGGCTATTAAGAAATGTGGACGCTGGGAGTGGGGGCAAAGCAGCAGGAGAGAGTCCACTAATGTCTTTCCTCTGATTAGGTATTTATTTGTGCGTCCCATCCTTTGAAAATTAAGCCAACTTCCCACTAAAAACTTGCATCCATTGAGCTTATACCTGATAATACCTTAACTCACTGAAGCTGTTCAGTGTTCTCTATAATGCCAGTTGTTGGAAGCCCTACTTGGAAGTCACTCCCCTGCATTTCCTGAAGCTTCTACTCCACATCAGCCTTGTGACTATAGAATTAAACCTAAATTTTAGAAGGAGCCTATGCTCCAGCAGCACGATGTGATAATTCCTCAGTCCAGGGTTCTGTGAGAGAAGTCGCATTTTTCCTGAAATACTCAACTCTCCATTGACCAGGAAAGCAGCTCTCTGGGTGTGTGGGAAGCCCTGGAGTGGGTCGTTCTTTTGCCTCACTTCCAGGAGGATTATCATGGTCTGGGGCCTTCTGGTCATAGCTCCAGGGAAACTGCCTTCAGTATTAAAAGGATTGAACCAGAATTGCTCCAACTTTCTCAGCTCATGCTTTCCCAGAAAGCCATTAAGTTCCTGGCTCCTTTTTGTGCAAAGTTGATTTCTATTTGGCTTTGAATTGTCGGCGGCTATTTCTTCCTTAATGAAAGTATTGTCTGGGTGAAAAATATATTGGGTGGCAGGGAAATTGCTTTGTTATTTTGAGGTAGGTGCCCAATGTCCCACTTTTCTAGCTGCAGGAAGATTTTCTGCAGACTACAGAAATTGACAGCATTGTCCAGGTAATAACCATCGTCGACAATATTTTCAAAAGGACGTTTGAGTGATGAAAGCATTTGGATTTTGCTCTTTCAAATAAGCAATTTTCTGTCTTGGGGTTCTCTGATTTTATAGGGGGTAGGGAGAAGAGGCCCACATGCTGGCAAGGAGATGGCTTCCCCCTTTTGCCCAGACCAAAAATAAAGAGGTGTTGTCTGCTTTGCTGGGAAACCTGAGGGCTCAAGGGCCCTCTGTGAGTTTGGCTGTTGCAGCTTTGATGTGAAGGGTCAAGAGGGAATCCCCCGACTATGAGGAATAACATGCTTCTTGCACTCCTCTTCCCATAAAGAAAACCAATGTAAGCCTGAAAGTTTGCCTGCTGTCCAGTGGCAAATTAGGAAATGTGCATTCTTTCTGATATACGTATTTTTTTAAAAACGTGTCTATGTTTGGTTTCATTCAGGTAAAGTTATCTTAAAGCAACCCCATATATTAGGAGTGTCAGATCTCATTTTAAGACACTAACTGTCCTGGCCGGTTTAATTAATAGTGGAAGGTGGGCAGGTAGGTGCACGGGGCTAAGCTAAGCGAGTCTGCTCTCTGTGGTCAGCGGCTTCCAGGAGCAGCGGGTGGCAAAGCGACTCTGCTGTCTTGCCTTCCCCTGCCTTTTCCCAGCCACCATCCGTCTTGCCCCGCTGCCTCGCGCTTGCAGGAACTTGCCGTCTTGATTTATCTGCCACTTAAGCCCGCGACCAGCTCTTTCTCTCGGTGTCAGCACTAACTCCTCCCAGAGCTCGGTACACACGGAGCGTGTGCATTTCTCTGCCGACGATTGGCATGTTGACGACTCCGCTTGAAGGAATGTGACAATAAAGTGGGGAAACCAAAGCTTGGCAAGCACTTAATCAAGGATAAAAAGGTTCTGCTGTAAGGATGTCACTCAATTTATTGTGAAAGTCGAATGAATTACGTTTAATGAAAGTGCTCCCCAGATGAATATTACCGGCAATTTCCCGAGTTGGTTCTGTCAGCTCGAGATGAGGAAATGCCAACTCCGATCAGAAAAGCGCGCCCATCTCAATTACTATGCAAGCCTTCCAAGAGCGGGTTTTTATTATTTTTTTTATTGAGATGATATATATATTGGCGGCTTCTTTATGCCCCCTCCACGCGCGCCCAAAAGTGCGTTTTGCCCATTTTCCAAGTTTGACGTCTGCCCTCGAGGGTCGCTGGCTGCTGTTGGAACTTCCTCGGTGCGCACTGAAACCCTAATTACCTCCTCTGTAAACAGCTCTCTTTAGTATCTTGTTTTCTATGGAGGTGGAGACTGTCGAGGGGGCGGGGTGGGGCAGGGAGACAAGGGACAGAATTCCCCTGCTCTGGTTCCCTTTGTCATAGCAAGTTCCTTCTGTGTCTAGTGAGGGGTCCCCGCGTGTGGAGAGTGGGTGGCATCTGGGGCTGAGCCTCGGGATGATGCTCATGGTGGGATCCCAGGAACTAGGAGAGTGCAGCAGGAGCACTCCAGCAGCGGCCACACAAAAGCCTTCTCTTCCCCCCCCCCTCCCCAACTTCCTTTAAATAATGAGGGTATTCTATTTGTTCAAATGGGAAACACAATGGGGAGGGGGTCACGTAGGCTGCAGCCTGAGCGCATTGCCTCATCTGCATGAGAATGGAGAACCTAGAGGCTTTTCTCATTAGGTTTCTTTCTCTCACAATGAGACAAATTGCTGCATAGAAAACCCGAGTGTTTCCTTAAGAACTGGCTCCTGGGGGGCTCTATGCATCCCCGCTGAACCTGAATTTGGCCGGGCCTAGCCCATCGCCAGGCCACCCTAATGGGCTATGATGGGAAGTAGCCGAGGCAGCAGAGGCAAAGGCATCCTCGCCCCACCGGAAGGAGGGAGGGGGCGTCCTCCTGGCACTGCTGGCCCTACGTCTCAGACTGCCCTCCTCACCCATTGATTTTAAGGCTATTGCAAGTCCTCTTCTGCAGTTGGCGAGGAACTTTTCTTCGATGTAGGCTTTCTAAACTCAGTCCTCCGACCGACCGGAGCTGCGGAGTGTTCGGGCCCGGGGAAGTTTCCCAGCAGGAGTCGCTGCCGCCACAGCTGCGCGCTCTATTGTCTGCTTTCAGCCGCCAGTGACTTCCAGCAGCCCCAGCCGACTTCTGAGAACATAGGGGCAGCCAGCCCTCTGGTTTCTAGACTCCAAGCCCGGACACCAAAAAGCGTTGCTTCCGGGGAACTTTTCGCAGACGCCGCAGCCAAGCCCTCAGTGCTCGGTGCTCCCGGCGGCAGCAGGCAAAACTGCAGCAGTTTTCCAGAGAGAGAGGCCGCGGGTACCTACATTCAATGGGGCAGCGGCGGGCGGGCAGCTGGGCCCGCAGAGCGTCGGTCAGGACCACGGACAGCGCCACAGGCTCCGCCCCGTCCGCGGTCCTCTGTGCAGCCTCAGCCGCCGCGTCCGCTGGGTTCCCCTGGAAATAGAGTCTGCGCTTAACCCAGCTTCCCCGCTCCGTCATTTGGGGACATAAAACTCAGACCGTTGGTGGCGGTTAGAGCCTCTCCTTCGCACCCGTTCCCCCCACCCCTGCGTGGTTGCTGTATCACGTGATTATCACTGCTCCATCCCCAGTGGAAGTGAATTCTTGTCCGCTTGCTCCTCCCCTGCCCCCGTGCCCGGGCGCGGAAACCAGACAGAAGCGTGAGTCGTGCTGTATAGAGCTGGAAGCAACGTTCTTAACAAAGTAAAAGCTTCGTTTGGCAGATAAGGAAACTGAGGTACGGAGCAGAGAGTCAACTTCCTCGCAAGAGTAAAACCAAAGTGGGAGAAGTGATTTCCTACTCGGTCTCCCACCTTCGAGGGGGACAGGGCTGGGACCACCCACCAAGATGCCCACCAGGATTAGGCGCCTTTAAAAAGCAGCGCGTATGAGTGTGTGTGTGTGTGTGTGTGGGGGGGCAGTGAGGAGTTCTAATTATTATAAATTCCTAAAGAAGCAGCAATTATTCACAGGCAGCAGGACAAATCACGGCTCAGGAAAGGGAATCGATATATTTGCTATCGAAAGTGCCTGGCTCGCCTTTAATGCAGATGAATAAGGATGGGACCTCATTATTTTTTCGTAGTTAGGCTGCCCGGCGTGGGGTCAGAGGCAGCATGGAATCTATCATCATTAGACCTGAGACGGGGAGGGGAAAGTTTCTATTTACTTAGCAAAACAAACAAACCTCTCTCCCCAAATCTAGTACCCCCTCCCAAAACAGAACAAAACAAAACAAAAAAACCTCCTGTACACCATTGCCCCGCCTCCCCAGCACCACTCCCTCCCTCCCGTGCCCCCTGGCTCCCTGCACATTCTCCCGACTTCGATGAGCGCTCCAGAGTGGACACTGCGGTCCCTTAAGAGAGTGCGCGGTTCCTCCTTGGCTGCGGTGACTCCTTTGCTTTGGAAATAAGCCAGGGAGTACCGAGTGTTGGCGCTAGGGGTTCTCTGTGTCAAAGGCGAAGAGCAGCTGGAAAGTCTTGTCTGTTTCTCTCGCCTTAGTTTGAGAATCAATCCTTTCAGGGCACCGGGCTCTGCACATGCCCGCAGTATTAAAGGAGCAGAGGTCTGGCAGGTAGTGCTTCATCATCCCATGTGAGATGCCACTAGGAGAAAGGCAAGCCCGCCAGAAGAGAAGCAATCTGGAGGTGAAGCGGGGTGGGGAATTAAATAAGAAGGGAAGGAAAGGTTTAGGGGTAACTCGACCAGGGTCTTCTGGTTCCCCAGGCGTGGTGTCTTCAGGCCTGTCCACCACTGTTTCTCAGGCCTGTGAATGCGCGCCCCGCCTCCACCCACGAAAGACGCTGAACTGTTTAGGGTCTGCCTACTCAATTACACAGCATCCCAAGCCCCTCTCCCCCCAATTTCTCCATCCTTCAGAAACCTGCACTCCCTGGCACAGCCTTTCTCACTCATAGAAGGTGTCTGACACCCCTGATGGGCAACTCCTGGGGTGAAATTTATATTCTTATGTGTGTCTTCACTGCTTCCCTAATGCCATAGTTCTCATGGCCAACTGAAGTGTGTTTGAGTGTGTGTGTGTGTGTGTGTGTGTGTCTGTGCATAGTTTTGAGTGCTGGACTTCATCTGTCAGGTTTCTCCCTTATTACAGCCGCAAAGAAAATAGGGTGTGGCACTTAAAAAAACACAGGAACTGCTACATTGCAGTAAAATAAATCATAATCGTAATAACATTAATGAGAGCGAAATTTAAATTGGTGAATTTCCAGGCACTACAGTAGTAATAATGTACTTCTTTCCCTCGATTGTTCTTTTCTTCAGAGCCCAGCCTTTCATGGTGTGTTGTGATTACCTGAGTGTCTTTGTTCCCTTGTCTTCAGAGCCAGCCAGCCAACACAACACCCAGACTGTGTGATCTACTGGAATCCTTTCCTCCCACCCTCTTCATTTTCCAACGGCTTTATAATTAAACTCTGTGAGATATATGTAGAATATACCCAGTGGAGAGTCTTTTATTTTTATTTATGTAGCATGCTGAGAATGGAAAATTAAGGAAGTGCTTACATTAAAGTAATAAGCCTGGTTTGATATTAACAGAAATGCCCTTTTAATTTACTTTTTTTTTTTTTTAAGTCTAACAGGTTCTTTCATACCCCAGAGCCATGACTTTTTTTTTTTTTTTTTTGAGTCATGCCTGTTAAAGGAGAGATCCCAATCGACATAGTAACCTGTATTAACTTAGCAGAACAAAAGGCCAGGCTAGCCGCTCATTTGATATGTACACTAGGTTTAGCATGGCAAGGGTGCAGTGTGATGCTGGAAGCTGAGCAGAAAGAGTTAGGGGGCAATGGCTGCAAGGCCTCCCATTGTTCTGCCTCTCCCTGTCCCTAACCACATCACAATGCACACATTCACACCCAGTGTAACAGGGTCTTCCCAAACCAACACAAAGGCATGACACTGCAAACCTGCAGGGATTTTCATAAAATTGAAGTTTACAGATTAAAGACAAGGAGGCACAGATTTCCTTCTTTTAAGATTGGTTATTGCCAGAAAAACTTGGAGAAAATTTCCTGGCGTAGAAGAACCTACCCCCCCCCCCCCCCCCCACTCCCTACTTCCCACTTACAGGTTAAACACACAGACACACAGCAGACCAAGACTGGATGTTAATAATGTACATGTGTACATCTACTCTGAAGGATTCTATGAAAAAGTATAGCAGGAAAATATTTTGTGTTCATAAATTGTTGGCTTTGAAATTCCAACTTGGTTTTGACAGTACCATTTCCTTGATAGGAATCTGGTACTTGACACTGGACTGTTGTTCTATTTATATAATCACTTTCAGTTATAGCATGAATTCAGTTTTGGTAAAGAGGAACTACTGGCAAGGTAGCTGGAATTTTAATCATGTATATAGGCATATATATTCCAATCTCTCCAATTGAATTTTAGAAAATGATTTTTCTCCTTTTAACCTTGTAGCTAAATGCTATTAGAGGCCCACAGGTATATAAAACAGCTTATATAAAATTAATGGTCTGCTTTACTTTCACAACCTTTTACTTGTGAAGCCCTTGTAAAATATTGAATCTATTTAAAGTAGGAAGAATATAAAAGTCAGGTTTTGTGTGCAATCAATAGTTGTAAATGGTTCGGTGAAATACTTGATTGTTTTGAATGAGTTTGAAAATGTGATGAAAATTTATTGTCTGTCTTTGTGCACTGATGTGCTAATTATAAGGCTGCCCCTTCTTTTGTGTACCTGACCAGTTTTGAAACTGAATGTAAGATTCTAAGGCAACATCAAAGGAAATTGTTAAAATTTTGGGAAAGATGCCTCTATTGACTTACCTGCTTACAAAGAGATCAGTGGGTCACTATAAAGTCATGATTGAGGAAGAAATTAAAAAAAATCTTTCAACATTGCTTTATTATTTAAAAAAATTTAATAATGGATTTATTGGCATTGTATAGTCTGGATATTTTATATACACTTTTGAAAAAGAAAATGAATGAAGGTTTTAACTTAGCATCAAACTTCATAAAATGAGATTTAAAAACATTGAAACTATTAACATAAATCTCTTCTTGTTTTGCAAAAGTGTGGGCAAAATTTGGAAAAATTGGAGGTTCTTTTTCTTCCTCAAAACATATATTAAAGACGACATTTCTCTGTATTCTGTTATTTGGCTATGGATCTTTAAGACATGCCATAAGCCCTACTATGAATTTCTTTCTCCTTACCATTTTCATTGCATTTTCATTGGGGAATGAATCACTTTTTTCCTCTTGCCTTATTGGACTAAGAATTATACATGGCCCAAAAGCATAGTGACATTTTCTTTATTTTTAAAAAATCCTCACCTGGGGATATATTTTTATTGATTTTAGAGAGAGAGAAAGGGAGAGAAACATAAATGAGAGGAGAGAGAGAAGAATACCAATTCATTGTCACCTGTCTGTGCCCTGACCAGGGAAGGAACCTGCAACTTTTTGGTGTAGGGGATGATGCTTCTACAGCTGAGCCACCTGGCAAGGGCAGCCTAGTGACATTTTCAAAACCTTCGTCCCACTTTCTCCTGTTTCACTTGAAGGTTACCTAGTATAAACATACTTTTTCCTCCCCTCTCTCCTTCTAAAAATGGCCACTGGCCTATCCCATTAACACACCCTCTAAATAAGAAATAATGTCATAACTTACCAACCAGCTACATATATTGTTCCTGCTGCTCAATACTCAATGGAAAACTCTTAAAACACGAACTGTATTATATGGGACTCATTATACTTTCTGTCTGAGAAGTTTTCAATGAAAATGCCATAATTAATCCCAGGTTTGATTCAAAATCCTATTTGGAGAATGATGAATTGTGATTTGTTGTTGGAGCAGCTGTGGTGTTGGTAAATGGGGCTGACTACCTGATCTCTGAAATTGAAAATATAAAATAGCTTTATTCATGTATCATTTCCATTATTTGTGAATAGTTTCTTGCACCAGGACATCATCATTTATTGTTTTTCCAGAATTAAATACAGAGAAAAATGCAAAACACGGCATATGAAAGGAAGTTATTCATATGCAGTCAGTGTAGTATTTCTCTGGTCTTGATGTGAAACTTAATTGCTATTGATGTGGAGATTTCGAAGAACATGGCAGAGTTTTTGCCTCTTTCACAAGAAATATGTAATTGAATGATGAGTCCCTCATGTTAGATTTTCAACCTTATTTCTTTTGGTTTAACAAGGCAAAGAGTTATGAACAGCTGCACCTAGAGGCAGCCACTATCAAGCTAGTGCAGATCCGTTGTTAGCACCTAGGTGTTGAGTTACCACTTTTGGACCTGCAGCTCTGCTCTCAGGCTGCAATGTTCAGGGGTGTGGAGGCATGAAAAGGGAATGATTTGGCTCAAGATGCTTAATCCTGCCTTGCATTCTTGACTGAAACATTTCACAATTAGAATGGCTCTAATTAATGTTTGGCTGGATGCATTTGCACATAACTAAGTTTGATGGGTCCCCACCACTCCCCTTGAACAAGTGGTGAAAAAGAGAGAGGCTTTAGATGCAAATCCACATACCAAAAGATGGTTGATATCCTACTAAAGGCTAGCTAGGTGGATAATGTCACAGCTCTTGCGCAATTGTCAACACTGAATTAATGGTAGAAGTCAATGATTTATGAAAAGGTGGGTGACTTTTTGGCTCCAATGAGGACCTGACTAACCACAGGCTCCTTTTCAGTAATCCCCTCAAATCCCCCCAACTTCTCTCTCTCTCTCTCTCTCTCTCTCTCTCTCTCTCTCTCTCTCTCTCTCTCTCTCTCTCTCTCATCACTTCCTCACTTCAATTCTTAGGGGAGGTAGCATTGAAAAAGACATTAGGAGAAAAGAAGGAAAGAGAATGGCTAAGTATTTTCATAATTTTGTTACCTTAGGCACATTTTTAAACTTCTTAGACTTCAATTGTCTTATCCTTTAAAATGGTGCTAACAACACATCCTCTCAGAGTTAAGGATTAACTGCATTTATCTACATATATAAAAGCCAAGCAACAGGAACACTGGAATGACCAGAACAATTGGACTTACTGATTGCTATGATGCACACTGTGGCAATCAGCCAGCCCAATTGGGCCCTGATTGGCACTCCCACCCTGATCAGGGGCAGGGCTGGCCAACCTCCCTCAGCCCCTCCCCCTGCCATCCCAGCCTGATTGGCCCCCATTGGGGTGGCCTGGCTGGACCCTACCCATGCATGAATTCCTGGTGTATAATAAGAGCATAAAAAGGTCCCTGACACTTAGCAGTGGTGAACTTAGCAAGAAAAAAGTCTTGCTACCCTTTAGAGAGAAAGGTTCTGACCAGGTTCCCGTGCTCCTACTTTGCAGAGATGAAATGCAAGGCCTAACTCTACCCTCGGACCCTCCTGTCTCTTGTTTCCCCCTTGCAGCTGGTTGATTGTATAGTTGCCCAATCCTGCCTAGAAAGCCATATGTACTTAATGTGAATAGTAATCACTGTGACTCATACCAGAAGAAAATGGCCATTTCTACAGCAACTAGTTAAATGTTTATATAAATAATGAGACAAGTCATCGACAGACTCAATGAACAGATTGCCTAGTTGACAGGAGAATTCTTCTGATATTTTAATTTTATGTGGCAAAGACTATGGACATGTATTAAGATCTGATTTAAAACACTAATTTAGCCGAGACCAGTTTGGCTCAATGGATAGAGTGTCAGCTTGGGGACTGAAGGGACCAGGGTTCGATTCCAGTCAAGGTCATGTACCTTGGTTGTGGGCATATCCCTGGTAGGGGGTGTGCAAGAGGCAGCTGATCAATGACTCTCTCTCATCGATGTTTCTAACTATCTCTCTCCCTTCCTCTCTGTACAAAATCAATAAAATATATATATATATAAAAAAAACAACAACACTGATTTATTTGTGAAGGGTATTTTCTCAATTAATTTTTTTTAACACTTGGAATTTGCTTAAAATTTGCATGCAAGGTAAGCAAAACATAGCCTACTGTGTTTTAAAGTTGAGGGACCTTTGGCCAGAGGATATAGGTATGTTATTCCACTAGTTTATTATAGCTGAAAGTCTGAATATAACAGCACCTTAGCTCCCCAGAGTAGTAGATGAAATACTTTGATGGGATGACAGCCACAGCAGCCCTCTCATCTGCTCAAAATATCTCCTGTATGTCACCATATACCTCCTTCTAAGGCATTACCCTGGGTACCCTAGAAAAGTTCCTATAGAGAAACACTATCTTGTGTCTTGAATTTGACATGAGAATGGGGGTGGTGTTGGGCTGATGGCAAAGGATAAAATGTTCCCTTTCCTATTTATACCCTAAATGTGTTAGGACTTTAGCATGATTTATTTTTTCATTTAGTTCTCTTAATAACCCTATAAGATAATAGGTGCTACTGACCAGTAAGGTCTTATTAATATCACTAATCCTATATAATAAAAGGTTAATATGCAAATGACCGAGTGGTGGAATGACCAGTCACTATGATGCACACTGACCACCAGGGGGCAGACACTCAACGCAGGAGCTGCCCCTTGGTGGTCAGTGTGCTCCCATAGGGGGAATGCTGCTTAGCCAGAAGCTGGGCTCAAGGCTGGGGAGCACAGCAGCAGTGGTGGGAGCCTCTCCCACCTCCCTGGTGATGCTAAGGATGTCCAACTGACGGCTTAGGCCCACTAAGTTGTCAGTCAGACATCCCCCCAGGGCTCCTAGACTGCAAGAGGGCATAGATGAGGAAATTGAGGCATTGAGAGTATGAGTGTAAGGTGGCAAGATTCTATCCCAGGCAATCTAATTCTTGAGCCAGTGTTTTTAATTACTATACTATATTATGTGTGTGTGTGTGTGTGTGTGTGTGTGTGTGTGTGTTGGAGGGGGGGGGAGAATGCAGACCAACGCATGCATGCATGCACACACGCATGGATGCCTAAAATGTCCGCGGGGAATGAGAATGGGTCCATTTAAAAATATTTTTGAAAGCAATAACTATGTTGTTTTCCACTTTGATGAATAGTTCTTTCCCACTCTTCTGGGTAGACCTTTATTTATTTATTTATTTATTTATTTATTTATTTATTTATTTTTATATCTTCTGGGTAGGTCTTATTTGGGTAGCTGTAGTGTGCTTCTGGTGCTATTATAATTTAGTAATTTTATCAGATGTAGTTCTTATTCTTGAGGGACTTCCCATAAGTGGGGAAGACAAAGTAATAAATGTAGGGTTGATACTGATGGTTGTGACTCTAGCTTGTGCTGATAGTGTGTGGGACACAGTCTCTTTAAGAAGTCTGCATCTATTGACCTGCTGCTATGAAAAATGATCCTGGGCCTTGGCGTAAGGTAATAAGTGAGACCAGGGCATAAAGCACAGCCCTCACAGTCATCTATGATGGAGTTTAAAAGGATCCGTAACATCTGTATCTCTCCTAACAAATCACACAGCTACTTTGTGAATTATTTGCCACGTCTGAGCAGGAAGAAGTGGGGAGAGGAGAGTTTATTTATAAGGGCATAACTATGTGTAATAGAGATAAACTCTAGTTTCTTTTATGGTGTTTATTATGAGTCTAGTATTTTTGACAGTTACTAGACATAAAAGAGAGATGCAAATCCACATTCCTTTAAAAGTAAAATCTTTGCACAAGATACAAACTAAGAAACACTTAAAAATACATTCACCTTACTAGTCAAAACAGTCCCAAATATTCAACTATCTTAGCATAGGTATTTTCCCTGTAGTATGGATATGTTATTTTTAAAATAAAATAGAAAAATACTCACAAAATAGTTTATGGAATTACCCAGTCTATATAGGATGTAGAATTTTTAAAATTTATTTATGAGGAATAAAAGTGAATCCAAGACACTCCTGCCCGAAGCACAAGCTCTCTGGCAGGAGATGAGGGGGAGAGTCTGGCTCCATTTCTGTCATGTACTACATTTGACCTTGGAGAAGCTTAGTTATGCCTTGGGGCAAAAAATTAAATGTTCCATTTTGCAGCAGTATCATCTTTCACCTTTATGTGGATTTAAAAATGTAAATAAAATTGCTTTCTGTAAATGGTATACATGAAGGTCATATTCATAGTCTCTGCAAGAATTCAAAATGCCATTTGACCCATCATTGGCTCAATAGATAATAATGCTTTCTATTAGTTTCTAGTAATCTACTTTTTAAGCATTTTATGACTCAATATTTTTATGCCTAGTTCCTAGTTTGTGAAATAGGAAATCAGAAATAAACCTTTTAGCACTTCATTGTAGATGTATTTATAGAATATGTGCCTTCAACTTTGAACTTTTAAAAATGTCAAATCTTTCCAGAAAGCATTTCCTTTGTAATAAAATTGATTTGGCTGAACATATGCAATGAGAGAAGAATGTGCTTTTGAAAAATTTTGAGAGCTCAAGCTTATTTCAATTATCATCTGTTTTCATTTTGCTTATTATTTTCCTTATAGATCAGACAGGAAACAGGATTTGGGATCCCGATGGCAGAATGCAAGCAATGAATGTAGAAAGAAAGTAACTACTGCAGAGAGAGAAAGAGAGTGAGTGAGAGAGAGAGAGAGAGAGAGAGAGAGAGAGAGAGAGACTCTGACTAAATTCTTTTCATTGGAGAGAGAGAGAGAGAGAGAGAGAGAGAGAGAGAGAGAGAGAGAGAGAGAGAGACTCTGACTAATTTCTTTTCATTAGAATTTGGATAATAAGACCCTGATAGATTCTTGTGTTTAATCGTAATGATTTTGATGGTTAATGACTTTTGATTGTTCTTCTGGAGGCACCTGTCAGCCATTTCCAAAGCACAGATGGCTTTACCAGCCTCAGTAGGAGTTTCTTTTCCTTACTAACCTTGAGCTGAACCAATTATTTTGGGGTAGATGAGCAGACCAATGTCATTCCAAGTTTTTCTGTCTTTGGGAGATTATTTGGTTTGTTGAATAATGAGTTGAGATCATTGGTTTCAAAAGTTTTATGTTTTGTTTTTATTGTAATGAGTATTAGTCCTCTCTCTGAGTAGATGTGTAATGAATATTCAGTGACCAAGGCCATAGACTAAGATGATAATATACTCTCCTTCACTTGGACATCCTGTTTTATGCCTATTGTCTATATCAAACTTGCCTTCTCCTATTTTCAAATAAATTATATACTCATCTTACATATGACTCGGTGTTCAACTGGCTGATGAGAAAAGTTGATTATAAGCCTTTATGAAAGGCTTATGATTATGAATGATTGTGAAATAAGCAAGAAGACCATTCTGATCTCTATTTTATGCTTTCTTTCTCATGAGGCATTCAGGGTACTCATACTTTTGGATAACCAGTGTCCACTCTCATGATGTGCTTTGTATAAGGTGACCAGACATCCTGCTTTTGGCGGGACAGTCTGGATTTTTAACAATTTGTCCTGCGGTGTTTTTAAAAAGTCCCAAATCAGGACGCGGGACAAATTGTTAAAAATCGGGACTGTCCTGCCAAAAGCAGGACATCTGGTCACCTTAGCCTTTGTGGAATATAACCCATGCTCTTTTATATAAAAATCTGGTAAATTTTTTATTAACTATTGTGCATTACAGTCATGGGAAAAGCTGATAAGAGAATAATGACTGATTTGCCACCCACAGATTTTGCAGCATGGCATCAGTTTGGTAGAATTGCTTTGGTTCAGGGCCCAGAAACTGAACTTTGCCAGTGCTTCTTGAGTTACTACTGAGAAATAGACTCACTCTAATCAGAATATCAATTTTGAAAATGCCCTTTTCTTTTGAGAAAAATAGCTGAAACACTATTTAGAGCACATTCTTTCAATACGGTAACTCTGGGGAGTCCAATTGGTAATCAAAGTATATTTCTTAAGAGGCAATGGCAGGACACAAAGTGAAGTTGAAGGTTCCCTTTATCTGTTTCATGTCTTCCTATCCTTGAGAGCACATACCCCTTGTTTACTTCTCTGAATTCCTGTTTTCTATGCACACAAACCCATTTGCTATTTTTTTAAAAAAAATATTCTTTCTTTAAATGTGTTACTATCACTGATGCAACTTCAAACAGCTTTTCCTATGAGTATTTTTGTTGACTTTATTTAATTCCCTCAAGGTTGTTTTTGTTCTTATAATATCTTGGTTCTTGTTGGGCTGGGACCTCATCCATACCCTTAACCATTCCATGCTTTTCATCTCTTTTATATAGGCCTCTGTAAGGCTCTTAGACTAGGAAAATGAACATATGATGTTGATTTAATAGTTTTCTTTCATATCTCCACTCAGGGGTTATTCATGGTGTGTGATTCAAGCAGTCACAAAGGCTCCTAAGCAAAGCCATTTTGTGTGTGGTGACAAGAAAGCATTTTCATGTCTGTTAAAATGCTTAACCCTTTAAAATTATTATTATTGTTGTTGTTATTATTTTACAGTAGACATCCTATAGAAATGTCTTGGTTTCTCTAAATTTTTTAAAAGAAATATATTTTATTGATTTTTTATGGGGAAGAAAGGAGAGGGATAGAGAGCTAGAAACATCGATGGGAAAGAAACATCAGTCAGCTGCCTCCTGCACACCTCCTTTTGGGGATGTGCTCACAACCAAAGTGCATGCCCTTGACTGGAATCGAACCCGGGACCCTTCAGTCTGTAGGCTGATGCTCTGTCCACTGAGCCAATCTAGTTAAGGCTCTAAATTTCTTGAGATTATAGAAGTCGGTGCCAGATAAGCCATTAAAAAGAGTATGGGGGGAGGGTAAGTTGCTGTGGGATTGGCACTAGAGCCATTTGACAAATTCTCCTCTTAGTTTCAAATGCTCTGGCAAAAATTAACTGGATTCTGCTCAGCAGGAAGCATCAGTGCAGACAACTCCTTCTAAAAGCTCAGAAGATGAATGTGCAGCCTACTTTGCCTTTCTGGGAAAAATCTCATCAGAAATCATTCCGTAGGAATCTGATTTGTGCAGGTGTCTGGCAAGGATAGAGGTTTTTAAAAATAGTTTTATTTTTAATTGTGGGAAAATATACATAATATAAAACTTATAACACAACATAAATCTTATCCAATCTTAAGTGTACAGTTCAGTAGTGTTAAGTACATTAAAGTTGTACAACCAATTCCCAGAACTCTTTTCATCTTGTAAAACTGAAACTCTATACCCATTAAAAAGCAACTCCCCATTCCCCCTTGCCAAAACCGGTTTGGCTCAATGGATAGAGCTTCGGCTTGGGGACTGAAGGGACCCGGGTTCGATTCCGGTCAAGGGCATGCACCTTGGTTGTGGGTATATCCCAGTTGGGGGTGTGCAAGAGGCAGCTGATCGATGACTCTCTCTCATCGATGTTTCTAACTCTCTATCTCTCTCCCTCTCTGTACAAAATCAATAAAATATATTTAAAAAACAAAACAAAAAACTCCCCATTCCCCCTTCCTCCATCTCTTGGCAACCACCATGTCTATGAAATATATATATTCAGAGAGGAAGGGAGAGGGAGAGAGAGAGAGAGAGAAACATCAATGATAAGAGAGAATCATTGATTGGCTACCTCCTGTATGCCCTACATTGGGGATCGAGCCTGCAACCAAGGATATACCCTTTACTGAAATCAAACCCAGGACCCTTCAGTCTGCAGGCCAATGCTTTATTCACTGAGCCAAACTAGCCAGGACTATGTCTATGAAATGTGACTGTTTTAGATAACTCACATACGTGGAATCATATAGTATATGTCCTTTTGTAACTGGCTTATTTCTCTTAGAACAATGTCCTCAAAGTTCACCCATGTTATACCATGTCAGAATTTCCTTTTTTTAATTAAAATTTTTTAATATGGCCGTATTTGTCAATCTTTTTATAGTCTGTTGAATTGGAGTTATAGTTAGAAAACTTTAGCTTATACCCAGTTAATAAAGGAATTCATCTATTTTTTTTGGCACATATATGGTAACCCTTTTCCATTTGGGATCTATATATTGAATGTGGTATAAAATGTTAGTCTAATTTTATTGTTGTAAATGACTAAACAGACATTCTAGCATCATTTGTTTTAACTCCCACACTTACTGCAGTGATTTGAGATGGCTCTTTTCCCCTCTACTAAATATCCTCCCATCTGTCCCTGTTTCATTGTTCGGTTGTCCCTGTATGTAACAGTACCACACTGTGTTAATTTTAAAGGCAGTCTAGCTTTATTTCATCTGTTGGAGCTGGTCCTCTCTAAGAGCTCTCCCCCAGCTTAATTGAAATATAATTGGTATATAACATTATTCAAGTTTCAAGTGTACAATGTGATGATTTGATATGTTGGGGAATATTTAGCACAATAAAATTAATTAACACACCTATCACTTCACATAATTACCATTTGCTTGTTGTTGTTATGGTGAGAACATTAAAGCTCTAACTTTCTTTCTTTTTAAAAAAATATATTTTATTGATTTTTTACAGAGAGGAAGGGAAAGAGATAGAGAGCTAGGAATGTTGATGAGAGAGAGACATCGACCAGCTGCCTCTTGCACACTCCCTACCGGGGATGTGCCCGCAACTGATGTACATGCCCTTGACCGGAATCGAACCTGGGACCTTTCAGTTCGCAGACCGACACTCTACCACTGAGCCAAACCGGTTTCGGCTAAAGCTCTACTTTCTTAGTGACTTTCAGGTATACAACATTTTAAACTATAGTCACATGTGTACATTAGATCCCTAGAACTTACTAATTTTATAACTTAAAGTTTGTACTCTTTGAGATCTTTCCCACCCCTCAGTCCCTGGCAACAACTATTCTACTCTCTGTTTCTTGAGTTTGATGTTCTGAAATTTCACTAATCAGTGAGCTCATACAGTATTTGCCTGTCTCTGTGTGACTTATTTCACTTAGCACGAGGCCCTCAAAGTCCACCCATGCTGTTGCAAATGGCAGGATTTTATTCTTTTTTTTAATGGCAGAATAATACTCCCATTATATATATGTCACTTTCTCCTTATCTATTCATCCATTGATAGACACTTAGGTTGTTTCTATATCTTAGTTATTATAAATAATGCTGCAATAAATATGGGGCTGCAAATATCTTTTCATGTTAGTGTTTCATGTCTTTCAGATATGTACCCAGAAGTGGGATTGCTGGATCATGTGATAATTTTACCTTTAATTTTTTGAGAAAGCACCATACTATTTTTTTTAGTGGTTGTACCAATTTATATTCCCACCAACAGTGAACCATGGCTCCCCTTTTCCCATATTCTCACCAGCATTTATCTCTTTTTTTAAATATTAGCTATTCAAATGTGTAAGGTGATTTTGATTTATATTTATCTGATGATTAGTGATAGTGAGCACTTTTTTATGTACCAGTTAGCCATTTGAATGTCTTCTTTGGGAAAATGTCTAAGTCCTCTGCTAATTTAAAAATTAGATTTTTTATTTTTGCTATTGAGTTGTATGAGTTCTTGTATATTATGAATATTCACTCCTTACTTGATATATGGTTTGTAAATATATTCTTCCATTCCATATACTGCCTTTCATTTTTTGATAGTTTCTTTTGCTGTGCAGAAGCTTTTCAATTCAGTGTAGTCCCACTTATTGATTTTGTTTTTTGTTCCTTGTGCTTTGGTGTCATATACAAAACATCACTGCAAGTCCATTACTAAGAAGGAAGAAAAAATTTATTATACCATGCCAGGAATTTTACTCCAGCTCACAATCTGAAATGGACTAAAAGATAGAAAAAAATATATTTTATTTTCAAATATATTTTTTCTTTCTATACTATTAGGGAGGGATATATATATATATATATATATATATATATATATATACATATTCTATATATAATCTCTTTCTCTCATATATATGGAGAGAGAGAGAGAGAGAGAGAGAGAGAGAGAGAGAGAGAGAGGGAGGAAGATGAGGAGGAGGAGAGGGAGAGAAAAACATTAAACATTTTCATCTATTCTATATTTAGAAATTATCATAATAAAATATTACCTTTCCAATGAGCTGAAGAGTTGACATGAGCTCCTGCCTTCTTTGTCAGTCAACATCTGATAATGATTCTAAATATTTTAATTAACAGGAAAGAGACCAAAAAGAAAAAAAAAAACACCAAAAGAATAAAACAAACTATGTGCAAACATAAAATATTTATGAAAATGTCTCATTAGTTTTGAAGATGGCTGTATGTCCCAAACAGAGCATTCTGCAGTGAGGTTGATTTTCTAAGTATATAAATGGGTAAATATGCTCTTAATCATGAGCCATAAAGAACCATTTGCTTTAAGAAAAGTCAATGTTTTATTGATTAAACTTTTCTTAGGTGAGGAATTTCTGAATTGCGTATGTTATAATTGTTCTTAAGACTATCTTGATATTGGTAATAGTGAGTTCCAAAAGGAAATTACTTTTATAATATATGTCTTATACGTAATTTTGAAAGAAAAAATCAGAGGACTGCGTTTGGGACCTGGCAGATTGCCAGTGAACAATGTGATCTGGCTGAAATAGTAGGTGATTTTCTATGTCTTAGGTATTTAGAGTTTAGAGAGGATGATCTGTTTTAACCACTACAAGTTTTTGGACAAAGCATTTCCTCTGCATTGTGCATCACATTTCCTTCGCAACACAATTCTTCATCTTTGCCCAGCTCTTAGTTCTTTTCCACAGTTGGCTTCTAATGGCTGGGGAAGTGGTAGAATTAGGACCAGTCATGGAGGAGAATGGAGAAGATCCTCTGACTATGTGTTTTGGTCACTAGCTCCTTTTTCCTGACCCTTACTTTCCTTCTCCTCACTCTTTCTAGGATATTCTCAAAATTAAGAACGAATGCAAAGAGTTGCATTTAAAAAGGAAAATGTGGTTGTAGAGAAACATTGCCAGTTCATGGTAAGGGCAGAAAGGATGAGCAAATTTTCCCAGCAATCTGCGTTCATTGGAATTCCAATCCAATATTCAAGCCAGAGTTCACATTGCTAATGAGCAATATAATAATTTTTGTCAATCATGAATTTCTCTATTCTTGGGGATTATTACAGCTAGACAGTCATCTTTCCTAAGAATCACTGCATTTTATTTATGTGCTCATGGTAAATTGTGTTTTAATAACAGAAAATAAAGATATGAAGAGAGTGTATAGAAGTCCCCCCCCGCCCTTTGATAAATGCAAAAGACAGGACATTTAAAAAAAATAGAAATCTCACTTATGCTCCTAATTTCATTATTTGAGTTGCCTTGCACTATGGAGGGAGTGAATCAGGGCTGAGCATTTGTGTCTCAAATGATCAGCGGTAAGCTTGCAATGGTATGTGCCATGCCATTACTTTCCATAAGATTCCACATGAATCAATGAATTAATTCCATGAACTATATTGTTAGTTCCCCATATATAAATTTGACAAAAGGGGATAAAGCTTAGTTTTCAGAACTGTAGTATAAGGCTGAAAAAGAAAATGAATTGGCTTAAATTAAAGATCAACTTGTGGCCACTTTAAAAGACTAATCCAGAGACTTCAATCAGCTGGCGTAATATCCCATGCATGAAGAAAATTGATGTACTGTATATTGTGTCTTGGTGAGTAATCTCTGGTCCTATTTTTTTTTGTGGTGCCATTGAAAAAGGAAATGAGTGGATCTTTTAATGGGAATCAGGGCTGTTAAGCTTCAGCAGAAGGGTGAAAGGTAAAGCTTTATTTCCAGGCCAGGGCATTTGTGCTCACAATGAGAACAGACTTCCTTTTTTCTGCACACCATCTGCACAGCCTTGTGGCCTGCATTGCCATTTACTGTCTGGAGAGAATGGCACTTCCCAGAAAGGATCAGAATTTAAGCAATGTTCCAGCCTGGGATTTTAACATTCACAAGCTGTTGGTGAGCACACGTTGGGAGGAAATTGCCTGATGCTTATCAGCGTCCACTTTTGTCACTTCTCCCAAAAGAATTTGGGCCAATATTCAATATCAGATGGTGTTGGAAGCCACTAACCTATAAAATATTAAGTGGTTCGTTACAATGCATATTGGTGTGCCTTTTATTCATTCAAACCAAATATGAGATGCAGGTGTGTGTTTGTTTTTTTCCATTTGTCCTAAGAACTAAATATATTTTTGCTAGCTGTTTATTTGCTGATCCCTACAAAAAAGGATGGTTCTTTGAAATGGTACCCACCACTCTTGTGAAGTCATCAGGCACTTTTCTAGATGTAACTTCTGCTCTGATATGGGAAGGGGAGAAACTGAGTATTGGTAAGTTATTGTGTAAATGTGAAGCTGAGGCATAGGGTAGTTAAATATCTTACTTGGGTTACACATGTTGGAGTTAGAATGCTACTAATTTTTATTTTGCCATGAAGGGAAATTAAGAGCACATGATTTTATACTATTTTCTACAACTTTCTATAAACATAGGGGTGAAAGTCTAATATATTTACTTAGGAGGATTTTATGTAAACCTATGTTTTTAAGGGAGATAAAGAACTCAGTTCATCTTGTTGGTAGTTGATTAACTCATTGATCTCTGACTTGGGAATAATAAATAATGAGCAATTGTTCATCACTATTTCTTAATGCCAAGGTCACTGTAGCTTGAGCAGTTTCATGAAATAATCTGCCCATCTCTTTAGAATTCACAGAGGCTGTGGGACCTTGAGTCTGGTCCAAGTGGCTGTGTGTGCTCAGCATGTGACAAAAATGATAAATGGAGAAGCAGGTTCAAGGAAACAAAGGTCTTATTGGAATGGCATCTGCTTCTCTTCCAGGCCAAACATGGCATTCCAGGGGTCAGTGAATCATGGTGGAAGAGGAATTTGACAGGCTTGAAAGCATAACTTTTGTTCTGGTCTATTTGATTTTGAGCAAAAAACCCAACAAAAATAAAAGTAGTTGATTTTTCCATACAAATTCAGGCTATAATAAATTAGCTTCAAAAGGAAACCAGTTTTTGTCTTTATGAGATCTAATATAAGTCATGGTTGTCCTTTTATATCTATTCACTTATTAAGGTCCAGCTTGGTGAAAGCAACCTTTTTCTTTTGATTTGTGTCCTCTATTTAACTGCCAGTGATTTCTAACTCTTAGTTCCCACCACTTTCCTTATCACTGTCTAAAAAAAAGCTATCTAACCCTCATATCATATTAAATTATCAAAATGGTGGCACATTGTTTACTTCCAAACACTGCTGCTGGACCAGATGAAGGAACTAGAGAAAGAGATGGGAAAATAATTTTCTTAGAATTTTTGGAGAAAAGAGGGTCCTAAATAAGACGCCAGGAGAAGATTTGATTTTGGGTAGTGGACACACAAGATAAAGATCTTGCAACATGGAAACCCACACCTATAACCTATATGTCCATGTTGACCAATGTCACTTCAATCAATTTAATAAAAAAAGAATTTGGGGTTAAGCAATTGGAAGACAGGAGCTGGGAGCCAGTATAAAGCTCCTATTAATGTGTATCATTATAATGCAAAAATAAAGCTAGTCATTTCTGAAAACTGTACTGGAATTACACCTATGAGTATTATTCAGAATCTTCGTAGAATATGATTAGCAAGGAAAATTAATAAGATTTGGGTTAAGAATATGATAGTTATGACACTAATTTTTTCCAGTTTTGATTGTGATAATATATATCACACACACACATACACACACACACACACACACACACACACACACACACACACATACATACATGCCTAAGTGGCCAAATGACTGAATGATGGAACAACTGGTCAATCACTTGCTCTGACATGCACTGACCACCAGGGGACAGACACTCAACACACAGGATTTGGGCTCCCTCCTCTCTGAATTGGGCCTGTTGGAAACCAGCTATCCAACATCCCCTGAGGGGTCCTGAATTGTGAAGGCTGAGGGACCCCACTGGTGCATAAATCCATGCACCGGCACTCTAGTACAGCGTTTTTCAACCGCTGTTCCGCCGCGAGATGTTGCCTGGTGTGCCATAGGTGCAGACAAGACAAGAATTTTATAATTTTTCACTATTTTGTTTACTTAATATTTCATAATAAAGTAATTATAAAATACTTTCTTTGTGTTTATTTGATTCCTATTCAAGAGAATTACTTTATATATAGTCAATATAGGCACAGAGTTAAATTTTTTAACATTTTCTAATGGTGGTGTGCCTCGTGATTTTTTTCATGAAACAAGTGTGCCTTTGCCCAAAAAAGGTTGAAAAACACTGCTCTAGTAAATAGATCATTTACTTTGCATTTGTTGTTTAGGCTAAGAATATAAATGTCATGAATAATGATTATTATATTCTCAGGAAATGACACCAATGTAAAATTATAAAGATTTAAATAGAAAAATAATGCAGTTTTAATTAACATTTTCCCTTACTCTGAGTTTTTTTAAAATTAAATTTATTGGGGTAACATTGATCAATATGATCATATGGGTTTCAGGTGTGGGTTTCTATGTTACAAGATCTGTATATTGCAGGGTGTGCCCACCACCTAAAGTCAAATCTTCTCCTGGCACCATATATTAGGGCCCCCTTTTTTCCCTCCCCCCTTCCTTCTGGCTACCACCACACTGTCGTTTGTGTTCACGAGTTTCAATTTTATATCTGACATATGAGTGAAATGATATGGTTCTTAGGGGCTTCTGACTTATTTCACTTAGGATACTATTCTCAAGTTAATATTTTATATTATTATACAATATTATAGAATATTCATCTATATATACTTTAAAAGTTTTTTTCCAGCATAGTCTTTTTTTTTTAATCTCTTCATATAACCACAGATTTGAAACATCATTTTCTATAGGGTCAATATAAAGATAATTTGGTCTTTCTCTAGTTAGTTAATCAAATCTTATTTTTTATACTTGAGAATTTAGAATAATTTTGTTTGCTTATAAACATCAGATATTTTAGGCTCCCCTATGATGTAACAATATAGTTTGACATTAAAAAACCCACTTTGTGGGAGCTATGGGTTTCTTACATTTTAAGTGGTATTTTCAAACTCTTTAATCATGGAAGAGGCATTACTTCTTGGTGTTGCTACTTAATTTCTAGTGGGAATAAAGAAATGCTCTTTACTGTGCAACCACTGTATAACAGTTGGCAACTGATGCAAATGAAACAAACATCTACTTCTCTGGTCTAAGTCATTTAATTTTCTTAGGTGTTCTAGAGCCTCTTTGTAAATGGGGGAAAGAAACAACCCACAGGTGCAATCTGTGACTGGTATATGCTGAACCAGAACTGATACTCCAATGGAGAGGATATTTTTGTCAAGCTAGGCAGTTTAGTCAGGGAGCCTATGATAGCTGGCATAGAGGCCACATTCTTAGCCTAGTGGAGAAATAGAGGGTCTGGTCACACACTGTATTTTGTATTGGTAGGGTGCTTTTTATTGCCTTAATTCTCACCAAGTTTTTCTTTAAAAACAACCACCACCACACAGTTGAAAGGAGCCTCAGAAGGCAGGCAAACAATTTCATTGGTCCATTAGGCCTCATAGCTGCTGGCACTCATCCCCATTGCTCATACTTGAGATTTCCTCAGCATTTCTTCTGATGGAGCTCTCAGTGAGGGGCCACATGAAGTACTCCCACTTCTATCCCTGGCTTCTCAGCCTTCTGGCAAACACTAGGTGCAGGCTATTTCCAACACCCCCCACTGTGTGTGTGTGTGTGTGTGTGTGTGTGTGTGTGTGTGTGTGTTTGAAGACTAAGATAGGCATTTCTATTATCTTTGTTGTCATTGATTAGAATTTTAGAGCTATAAATTAGTCAGACCAATTGCAGTTCACTTACTTGCTTAAATTCAGACAGCTAGTCTAAGGCCTGAGCCAGGTTCCAGAGCAATTCTTAATGATGTTATACTAAATGTTTTTTATTTAATTCTTTGAGACCTATTTTAATTGAATTAATATATAATATAAAATAAGTGTGGCACACAAAAATAATATAGTGGTCCTAATGAATTGATGTCTAATGAGATTTATCTTTTTCCTTCATGGTCTGTCTGACTGTGCCGATGTGAAAAGATAAAGGTGTTCCCGAGAGCATGCAGAATCTTTTATTTTTAGGTTTATTGAGCAGCGGAGAGAGGACCAGATGAGTAATTGAAGACCTGATTCTGATTCTCTCAGTCTTGGGCAAGTCTTAGAATTTAGAGCTTGAAATGCACTAATTTACACTAGCCCCCCATTTTAATGCTCAGGAAAATGGACTGAAGAATAAAGTGACTGGTTCAAAAACATACTAGTAGCTAATTACAGGAGTAATAAGGAATAGAATCCTGCACTCCTGACTTCAGATCCTCAATATTTCTCCTACACTAAACTGTTCTCAAAGTTACTCACCTTCTCCATGTCTCTGTGAAATGATGATATTTAATAGAGCTGGTAAAAGAATAAGATGTAATAAATAAGAGAGGGAGGGAGGGAGGGAGGGTGGGAAAGAGAGGGAGAGAGATGGAGAGGGAGAAGGAGAGGGAGGGAGGGAGGGAGGGAAGGGGGAAGGAGGAAGAGAGAGAGAGGGAGGGAGAGGGAGAGAGAGAGGTTGTTATAATAATTTAATGGAGTAGGAATTATGAGTGAAACATTGCAAATTTAGCAGGTTGAAGTAATCTTGATGGAAGGGACCAGTTTACACCCCTTTTGAAAAGACAGACACTTTCTGGCCAGGGAATGGAATTTTGGGACAAGTTTGAGAAGGAGCTAATGACTCCCATTTTTTTCTTAAATTGAATTTATAAATTGATTACCTTTGGGAGATTCTTATCCATAAACTGATAATTACATAAAACAGCCTCCTTACCTTATGCTAGCTTTTTGATGCTGATCTCCCCCCCCCCCTGCCCCCTCAACTGAAGGATTTAACTTAGTGAATATTTTGAGTTTTCTTCATGGTCTAGTAATTTAATGCTTATCTAAGAATTTTAGTATTTTTTAGGCAGTGTGGTTAATGAGGTCATAAAATTACTTATTTTTACCCAAATTCTAGATGAAATGATACGTGGGAAGAAATTATTAATTTTATCATGTGGAGACTTCACAGGATTTTACAGATTAAAGCCAAATACCCTTCACAGATTGGAGAAGTGACAAACTGATTTATATTCCATTAATTTCACTATATTTAGGCAGAATTATGGGCTTTTGTTATAAAACACAAAATTAATGAAATTGCCCAATAGTGCAATTACAGTTTCAGCAACAGTGAAAACAACTTTGAGTGCCAGAGTTTTGAAATGTTAAACTGCATTTTTACGAAAATGTCCAATTGGCCACTGCCCTGCCATCTTCTTCCTTCTAGAAATATTAATACAAATGTGGGCAGTACTTCACCCTATTAATGCCTTCAGCTTTGACTCCAGTTTTTAAACATGCCCACTGTGGGTTCTAATGGTTGGAGGAAACTGTGAGATTAGGGATTTAAAAACATCCAAATAGAGTGGAAAAGGTAAGGGAAATGTAAGGGGAAAGAGTAAGGATGGGTAGTTGATACAAATCCCATTATGAAGTGTGTGTCTGTGAAGAGAATGACAGACAGCAGTATAGAGCTAGATAGGCAATACACATTTGTTACATGAATGGATGATATAGTACTGAAGATCCCTTGAAAATGAAAGCAACCATGAGGTATACAAAGTGTGGAAGCCTAGCCAGACTGAGCTATGCCATATGATCCACAGAGTTTAATAAAATAAATGGCTTCCCTTAGCTTTACAGTTAAGTGTGTAAGTTGTTAGGTTCTCTGTTAGTTTTGTTCAGATCAGTAGATCAAAAGTTTACTTGCATATAAGAGGAACTTAACAAATATCTTATTTACAAATATAAGAATGATATATCATTTTTGTACCCAGCCTGCATTTTTGAAGTTAAGATTTAATTAGTTTCGTTTATCGTTTGTCCGTTTGCTTCTCTGTTCTTTTTTATTCCATTCTTCCTAATGGCCTCAGACTTCCCATTCCAAAGGAAGAGAAATGCTATATTTCTTGTCCATCCAGTTGTTGTTTTGATTTAGTTCTATTGAGAATCAATATTTAAAAATTCAAGCACTAGTGTGCAAAGCTAGGTGTCTGAGCATTGATAGCAAAATTGGTTCCTCTTTGCATGACACTCTGCCTAGGAGCTTCCTAAAGAGATCTGTTCCATTAGTAATAGAAGGAGCTCAACAGAAAGGTGTTCACTGGAAAGACTCATTTTTAAACTTTGCATTCACCATGGGACATGCCTAGCACTGATCTTTCCAAATGAAAGTTTTGAGTGGATTTGACTTTTTGTACTTAAGGCAATTAAAAAAATATATCTATCTATCTATCTATCTATCATCTATCTATCTATCTATCTATATATATATATTTATTGATTTTTTACAGAGAGGAAGGGACAGAGATAGAGAGTTGGAAACATCCATGAGAGAGAAACATCGATCAGCTGCCTCCTGCACACCCCCAATGGGGATGTGCCTGCAACCATAGTACGTGCCCTTGACCGAAATTGAACCCGGAACCTTTCAGTCCACAGGCCAACGCTCTATCCACTGAGCCGAACCGGTTCCAGCAAGGCAGGTTTTTTTTTTTATTTGTTTGTTTTGACTCTGAATATACTGGGAAGTAGGAAGCAAAACAGCAGGAGTCCTGAACCAGACATTCTCAAATTTGTGCCTCAACACTTTTTTTCCTTCTCTTTGTGTCTGGAACATTTCAATATTAGGTATTAAAAATGACTGGCTTATACTGTGGACAGAGTATTGAAATTATTGAAAACGTTCCTATTGTTTATTTAGAGGCCTGGGAGAAACAGAAAAACCTGAGAGCTGCTTGGAGATAAGCTCAGCATTAGGTTGCTGAAGAGAAGGACATTTGGAGAGTGTACTCTGTTCCCCAGCATTTAGTGTCTAAATGCTCAGTTTTCAGTTCTTCAGCCTTCCTCTCTCACATGACATGATCAGGAAGAAGTGACAGGTGACACAAATCCCTTTCTCACTCTCCAGCATCTCTCTCTCTCTCTTTCTCTCTCTCTCTCTCTCTCTCTCTCTCTCTCTCTCTCTCTCTCTCTCTCTCTCTCTCTCTCTCTGATGTGCAAATATAGCAATACTGAAAATTCTTAGAATGTGGAATTGGCCAAAAGGCCTGTAAGTTTAAAATTATGATAGATATTTCCAAAATTGTTCTCCAAAATTTTTGTTCCAAATTATATTTCCACAAACAAAATATGAGAGCTATTTTCTCACATAGTAACTTTTTTATCTACTGCTCCATATCAGCACCTTTTTTTCTCTGCCATTTAGACCTTTTCTGGGGTCCCATATCTGTATTTCTAGCCATTTC
The DNA here is from genome assembly GCF_014108245.1 of Pipistrellus kuhlii. Classification (NCBI taxonomy): domain Eukaryota; kingdom Metazoa; phylum Chordata; class Mammalia; order Chiroptera; family Vespertilionidae; genus Pipistrellus; species Pipistrellus kuhlii. The sequence continues at coordinate 34,422,547 of NW_023425405.1, read as the reverse complement.
TTGCTAACAACAGTATTCCCAGAAACTTTTCTCCTTTCTTTTCTGCCTTAGTGACTCTTCATGCTCTTACATAATCAGGTTTGGCAATTCTCAGAGCTCTTCATTCCTCCCTTTTTTCCTCCCCCAAAATGAACCAGGTGCATATCTTATCAATTCCATTAAAAGATCAATTTAATCTCCTCCTTTCATAGGCCTTAGTAGACATTATCTTTATATCTTTTGGAAGAACCTTTCCTAACTGCCTTAACTGTGACTTCTTGCCTTTTCCATCCATCCATCTCACTGTTCAGGTAATTTTTCTTTCTATAAAACAAATGCGTTATTATTCATCTTCTAAAAATTATTTGATAACTGTCTGTTGCCCATAGCAAACGTCCAGACTTCTCAGCCAGGCTTTCAAAGCCCTTCACAATTTCTGTCTTTCACTCTTTTTTAGCCTACTATCCTTGTCCTCTCCATGAACCCAAAGCAACTTACTGATGTTTAACCACACTAATGGCTCTGTTCTCTAATCCCTACACATGTTCAAGCTGTTTTCCTCTACATCTACCACTTAGGTTGATGCCTTACCCATCCCTTAACCATAGGGACAATTAAAATGCCAGTCCTTTATGTGATGTTCTTACATATTTGTGGCCAGAGCTAATTTTCCTTAAATGAAAACTGTTCTTTGTACCCAAGAGGACTTTTGAAATAATGTGACTTGTTTTATGATAAGCACCAAGCAGAGCTAGATTAAAGTCCCAGTTCTGTTCAGATGACCTGGGAAAGTTATTGTAACAGGATTTTCTCATTTATTAAAATCTAGAATAAAAAAATGAAATGATGGTTGTCCCAGAGTTTAGTGGAGTGAAAGGCACTTAGTGGCTATGTTGTGCCTGTGGTTTCCTTATCCTTGAAGACTGTCCTTGGTAGCTCATGTGGAAGTCTCCTGAGAATTCATACAGTGAGCGAACTGCTCATTAGGCTGGTACCATTCAGTGCCAAGGATTCATATGCACATATTCTGGAGGGCCCTAAAGTTAGCCCAAGCAGTTTAGACTTTGAACTGTTGATTTTTATTTTTATTTTGAGTTTGGGAAGAATATGATCAAAATGTACTTTGTGAAATTATTCTGGCAGTCTGATATAGGCCAGATGGGAAAGAAGGAGACTTGGAGACCAATTAAGAGGTGGATGTAGATGCTGGAAAGGGGGGTGGGGCCAGGGGCAGGGGAAGAAGCTCTCATTAGGAATGCTGGCACTTATAATAGGAAAAGATACCTTCCAGGAGGTCTTCCCAAAATCTAAAAGTTTTCAATTGCATGGGGAGGTTTTTGTGTGATGGAAAAGCATGAGTGAAATCCAGTGAACACATCCAGGGTATCATGAAAGCATCCTTATAGAAATACAGATTTTCCTTTAGACTGTCTTCTATAGCCCCATTCCAGTGTGATCTATAGAGGGAATTTAGAATGGTGGAATTTCCTACTTACTCTTGTATGCTCAGGTGACATTGGGGATTGTGTCTCCTGGAGGATTAATTACCATCAAAGGCCTCTCACCCCTGGAAGGCTTCCTTTTAGGTCATGGTCCAGCTCCGCCCCGGGCGATCTGGGCAGGCTTGTATGTGGGATGCCTGCAGTGGCCCTGACAAGTAGATGGATGAGGTCTCATTTCCGTATGGTGCTATTAGACGCCGGACCCAATGCTGCGGTGCAGGCTACCAGGCAGGGGGCATTGTCACAGTCCCTTTCCAGCTGTTGGCTGTTAGCAACAACATCCATTCTGCTGCTGACACCCTGCTCTCCCCAGCGGCACTCATGCTTAGGAATTATTTAAACTACTTAAAGACAGTAGAATATTTAAAAGTCAAAATGCCTGCTTTCTAATTATTCCCTAGACCTCACTTAGCAATAGCTGGCTTCTTGTCACATGCTGAGACTCCCGTGGGGATTTCAGCAGTCTCTCCCCCCACACCCCCCTCCAGCAGACTTGATGGTGTTGGCACATTAGTAACAAAACTGGAGACTGCTCTCTCTCAGCCTTAAAGAGGAAGGTGAGAATTCCCTTTCTGACCCCATCCACTTCACAGCCTCCTATGGAGCGGACAGGGCAATCTCAATGGGTGGTTCTTAGGTGTTTAGGGGAATCTTGAGGCTATTCCTTGACTTGCTTCTGTTCACTCAGGTCATTCCTAATGAAATGACGTATGAAAAATGGGGAAACAGTGAAAGGGGATTTGGTACTGTTGGCCTCTCTTGACCTTCCCCGACTTTCCTGAGTATCTTGAAAAGTGGTAAGAAAATATAAAAGAATGACTTAAAGGAAGTCAAGACAAGGACCATTACAGTGTCACAGAGTTTGTTGAATGTTTATTTTATTTTATTTTATTTTTGCTTTGTTAACTGTTGAAAAACGGCATTAAGCAGCTCCTAGGGTTGATGAAATACAGCCCTCTTCTATATACAAAATGAACACCAGCTAATTAGTAATTTGGTTCATCAATTGATATGGGAAAGATGAGCTCTTTTTATTAGGTCAGCAGAACCAGTGATGTATGGAAGCACTAAAACGAGGGAGCGGATTAGGCTGCTCTTTGCAATTTTAATTATGAATTTTTATGAATAGAAAAATAAAATGTGGGCTGGGAGAATAAAGGTGTCTGCAGCATTTGCTGGAGTTCTGATTCCTTTATGTTTCATTTTTCTTTAGCCTCACATCTAGATAAAGATTCGAGGGGACATTATGAATTCACATATTCTTAGTTTTTAATATATTATTAGGAAGATGAGGTGTGAAAATCCTTTTATCTGATTTCCTGTGATATTATTCCTATTACCCATTAAAAAAGTTTTTAGAACCAGAAAAAAACTTCAGAGATACTGAGGCCTGGTCCTTTGTTTGCTGGCCCATTTGTTCCCCCAGTTATGTGTGAGGGAGGGGGTGCAGAGTACTGGTAATGAGCTCAGGATCTGGAGTCATTAGGGTTGATTCAAAGGCAGCCTTCCCCACAATGTAACCTGGAACCTTTCCCTTACCTTTCCCTTAATCTTTCTACACTATAGTAGTTTCCATGTTTATAAAATGGAGATAGTAGCTCTCTTGGGGCTGTTTTAAGGATGAAAAATGTAAATGAGAGAAATACAAAACACTCAGCACTCTGCCTGACACTTAGCGTTGAGTGAATTTTTTTTATTATTTGAATATGAGTCCCGCAAAAGCCTATTGTAAAGTACCTTTACTTTCTGTAGAAGACTCTGACTACTCTGGGTTTCCTCTAGTATGGCCAAGTTTAACTCACATCTGGTTTAAGAGGTCAATGGATTTTATAGGTCTGTGAAAGGGTATTAGTAGCTAAAAACTGCTAAATGAGGACCTATAGGAACATCAGGTGGTGAGGCCTCTTCCAGAATCTCCCTAAGGCCATATCACGCACATTCTCAGGTAATTGGCATATGATTTACAGATGCTTCCTATCTGTTCTGAGATATTTTCAACTTAGGCTTTTATTATAGCTCCCCTTAGGACACTAATTTCCTGAGTTTCCCTAATCTTCTTGCAGACTTTCTTATATCGTCTGCTTTTTATGTCCTTAATTTTCTAAAAGCATGAGTGTAAGACAGCAGATATATAAGCTACGTGATGGGGAGAGTAGAGAGCTGAGATTAACCTTTGCCAGGACATTTAGCTCATGTATTAAGAGGCTGAATTTTCAGTCTAACATCTTTAGTCTTGCTAGAGCATTTTGGAAGTTCACCGATGTCAGAATTTTAAATAGGGACCAGTTGGTTAGTATGGTGACCAGTAACAAGATAGCAACCATTCCCAATTTAGGACTTTTAAATTTAAAGAGATTAATCACGAATAGAGGCTTTCTTAGAAGAAAGAAGTCACTGGGTAATCTGCCTATTTTCTTCTAGAAATTTATGACCAAGCACTGCGATTTATTTTGAGGCCAATTCCAAGTTTCTCGGGCATCTCATGCTATCAGTGTTATTGATTGCACTCTTTAGGGATGTCTGTAATTTGTATGCAGTTAATTAATAAAGTTTATTGGGCATTTAGTTGTGAAATAAATTACACAAAAATAAAAGAGAGAAAAGAAATTGTGATTTGTCTGTACCCTATTTAAAGGAAGCAAAAAAAGAAGGAAAGTGTTTTGTACCATGTTTTAATATTATTTTCACTAAAATTTCTAAAACAAACATAGAGATTTTCATATAAATGATACACATAAACCCTTCCAGCATATAATGTATAGAATGCTGTATAAAATCAAATCTTGAAGTTGGCCAGAATGTTACAAAAAAAGTCAGTCAAAAGTCTTAGCAAATGGCCAAGGAAGAAGAATATTAACTTAGAGTTTCTTCTAAAGTGGTTATGCAGATGAATTTAGAGAATTTGAAGAGGATTTAAAATCAGTTCAAAAATTGAAAGCCCATTTGAATTTTATTCTTGAAAGCCTCTTCTCTGAAAATGCTAACCATTAGCTAAGAGCCACGCTTGCCACAATCTGCATTTATTTTCATGTGTCTCATTCTCTCTGTGAGATTTTAGTCCATGAATCGGAAATCTTTGTTTGGTTTTGATTTTGAGCTGGCTTTGTGTAACCTATGATCTGTCCCAGGTCCTGCTACTCATTGTTGGTCACCATTGATCAGGGCAATATGGCCTGGGATGCTTCTCCACACCTCAGGTCCTGCACTTTTCCTGGAAGCCTCAGAGATAACACTGGCCTTAGATAGAAGGTTCAAGGTTTTGAGTTAAGTTTTCTGGTTGTTTGCAGTTGATTTATTGATGATACTATTTCTTTATTTCTCCTACAATTTTTCCTAGTAGTTATGCCATCATGATAATTTTAATTCTTAAATTTAAGCTATAATTGTAGCTGTGTTAATGCAAAAAATTACCTCAAATAAAATTCTAAAAAGGTGTTTTCATATAAAAGAATTTATATAATTTCCTTCTATTTCTGAAAAATCAGATAAGGCAATTAATCAATTTTTAAAGCCTGTTACATTTTATCTTTGGTTAAGACTATTTTTCTTCATGACATTGATCTAACAATCTTGTTAACTTAATGCTTATGTTGAAATGCTTTTCTTAAAATTCAAACTTTTTTTTTTGAGTTCTATGTCATACAAAGAAAAAAGAGAACACCTTAAACATTTTTTTTTTTTTAGTCTGGCTGGTATGGCCCAGTAGATGAATGTTAATCCAGGAATCAAAAGGTCACTGATTTGATTCCTGGTAAGAGCACATCCCAGGTTACAGGCTGGATTTCCCAGTAAGAAGCATGCAGGAGGTAGCCGATCAATGGATCAATGATTTTCTCTCAACATTGATGTTTCTTTTCTTTCCTTTTTTTAAAAAAATATTTTTAATATATTTTTTTTTTACAGAGAGGAAGGGAGAGGGATAGAGAAAAACATCGATCAGCTGCCTCCTGCACACCCCCTACTGGGGATGTGCCCGCAACCAAGGTACATGCCTTTGACCGGAATCGAACCTGGAACCCTTCAGTCCGCAGGCAGACTCTATCCACTCAGCCAAACCGGTTTTGGCTCATCATGGATGTTTCTATCTCTCTTTCCCTCTTTCTTCCTTTCTGAAATCAATAAAATTTAAAAAAATATGTATTTTTAAAGCAATAGTATACATTTTTTATATCAGCAATCTCTGAAATTTTAAGACTTGGGCTTTTCTAGACTCACAAGTGACTTATCTTACAGTGACCAATATACTCCTTATGGTAATGGTCACATGAATATAAATATAATCTCCATTTATCAACACATTTTTATTGAGTGCTTGTCCAGTGCCACACACTGTGCTGGGGACTTAGTTCTACCTTAGGAGCTCTGGATTTTGTGAGAACAATCACCTAGGACATGACCATATAGAGGGGCAAATATGTTTTTGTGTTCTCAGCTATTTATTTTCCTTCTGTTTCTCTCCCCTTACCCTTTCATGAAACTACTGGTCTTTATTCTTTCACTTTTCAAAATATGGTCTCAGTAAACAATCAGCCAGGTAGTTAGATAATTACATCTAATCTTGAATAAGTTAACTCTGAATAATTAAAGTGAAGGCTCCCAGAGATCTTTACACTTTACTTCTGTCTAATTGTGGATTGAAATGCACACTATGTTTAGGGTAAACTCTACACCATTATCATTATTGCTAGCTATAGAAGTCTACTATATATATGTAAGGCTTCTACTATAGGCTAGACATTATATAATAGTAAGCATTTTATACACATTATCTCAAATCCATGCAAACATTTTTCTGACGTATAATGATTATTATTCTAATTTTATATGAGGAATCTGAACTTCATTAATATTGGGCTTGCTCAAGTCCAGGTGGCCTCTGATGAAAGAACTCTAGTTCCATCCAAGTTCTGAACTGCTTCCAAAGCTCATGCCCCTCTCACTCTTTTACTCTGAATCTATCTTAATGTTGAAAATATTATACAATGTGGGTTGTATATCTTGTCTTATGGTTAAAGTGCATGTGTTCTAGAAATCCAGCTAAGGAGCAGTCTCACTGATTGAAAGTACTTTGGGGCTGAGTTTAGTGTAAGAATCTCGAGCACATGTGTCAAACACAAGGCCCGCGGGCCAACTCCGTCCCGCCAGGCCTTGCAATGTGGCCCGCACCGCGCTGTCATCACTGCACTCCGCTGCGTTTCCATCACAATGACAGTTTATGACTGTTCAGTAAACCATTCGACCCGCGATTTAGGATGGATTTTAGATTTTGGCCCCTTCTCTGATTGAGTTCGACACCCCTAATCTAGAGTTAGCCATGGCTCAATATGTCAGACTTACAGAAAAGACTCTGTTTTTATGCTGTACTTGAATTGCCAGATGGGTCATGCAGAGATCTGCATTGACCATTGAGATGGTTCAATGTGGATTTCCATTATTTGGTCCATGGATAAGTGGTATTACTATAAAACATCTAAGAATGAGAGGGATTTAAGGAGTTGAAGTTTTTGTTATGTGGTAAAAAGTTATAGTCTAACATTCCCAACAAATCCTGAACCTGAAAATAATTTTCCTATAAGGGGAAACATTCACTTTATTCAAGGGGCGTTGTTTTAAAAATTCTCAGAAAATTTGTACTTCCTTGAAAGCTGAGCCATTTGAATTTTAGACCATTTAAGGCCAACTTCAGCTTTGTAAGGGAAAATGCAGAGTAAAAACAGAGAAAGATCTCAGTAAAAACAGAGAAAGAGCCTGTGGGGATGGGCCCAACTTGTACTGGAAGTTGGTGAGGAGGTGCGTGCATATAAAACAAGCACTAACTTTTAAGATCCTTGTTTATGCATTTCACTGTCTTCTTTTCATATGGACTTTTATAATAGCTCTTTATCAACTTTCAAATATCCTTTAAACTTTTTTATTTTTATTATCTTTATTGTTGAGTCTTTTAATAACCATAAAAACTTTGTTGAAAGGTGCTGCTTTTTTACAATGCTTTCAGGGCCTATGATTGTGAACTCTGCTTCTCTTCCACAGTTTTGCCTGGGATGACAAATATAATCTATATATATAAAAGCTTAAGCAACCATTACGACCAGATGCCTGGATGACCAGACGATAGCTATGATATGCACTGACCACCAGGGAAAAGATACTGAATGCAGGAGCTGCCCCCTGTGGTCAGTGCACTCCCGCTCCCTCAGCCAACCTCCCACAGCCGGCCTACCTCCTGCAGCTGGCCAACCTCCTGCAGTCCCTCCCCCGGGCCATTTGGGTGGTCAGTGTGCTCCCACAGTCAATCTCCCATGGTCCTTTCCCTTAGGCCGGCCAGACAGAGGGACCCCACCCATGCACAAATTTGTACACTAGGCTTCTAGTATTTTTAATAAAACAGAAGGAACTAGCAAGATGGGTAGTCATGGAGATGGGATCTTAGAAAATTCTGTGATTCAGAAAGATAACTGGAGGTTAGGGCAAGGGCAGAAAAGGGAGTAACTACTTTAACTTCTTGGGTTTTCTTTTTTTTGCAATTAGAGGGAATTTAGTTTTCCAGTGGACTTATATCCAAAAATCAGAATTACTTCAGCAGGACTGATTTTATCCAAATTGAATCTGAATGATCTAGGTGCAGCTGCTAACTTTCACATTTTGGAATTATAGAGAACAGGCAATGAGACATGATCAACTTTGAATTTCACTCTTTAAGGTGAATTTTAGCCCTCTGATCCAGCACTCTATAATAAAAGTTGCTTTTAAGGGACTTTAAGTAGAATGAGTCCTCACTCGGAGAGGAAGGATATGTGAGGAGTAAAAACTCTGGGTCATAGGAATATCATTAACATAAACTATATATTCTCATAAAACTGAACTTTGGTTCAAAAGAGGGATGGAAGAACAGAGGGTTGAGACAGGTGAATATTGAAAGTCAGGGTATCTCAGTTTTGCAACTCAGTAGGAGCTACTGTGTCAGCGACTGCTTGGGAAATAGATTGTAAGCACAACAGAAGCCACTTCTCTCAGGAACTCATTTTGTTGCTTACTACAGAATAGATCTTGACTTAGCATGGAATATTGGCATGATGATTTTTTTCCATGGCCTTTAACTATCTGGAGAAACAACTTGTAGGAATTTTTTTTCTTAAAGATTTTTTAAAGTTGACTTTTAGAGAGAGAGGAAGGGAGAGGGAGAGAGAAACATTTATGTGAGAGTGAAACATTATCAGCTATCTCCTGCATGACCCCTAATGGCGATCAAGCCCGCAATTTGAGCATGTGCCCTGAACAGGAGTCAAATTGGCAACTTTTTGGTGCACAGGACATCAACCAACCAACTGAGCCACATCAGCTAGTGCACCACTTTAAAATTTTTATTCCTGAGCTATCTATATTTATTCTTTTGTTCCTTGGAGAATAGATCAAGACTTTATGGAGGTTTCTTTTTCTCATAAAACCAAGCACCTTATTACTATTTCATATTTCTCATTAACATGTTTCATGGATGTTACTTTGTTGGAAGATATAAAATAGACTTTTAATTTTTCTCATTCAAAATAGCAAATTACAAAACAGGTTGTAGAATATAATCTTATGGTAAATTATGTTTATCATAATGTTAACACTGATATTTTTCTTGAGAGGGATTATGGGTAAGTCTTACTCATTTATTTATTTTTTGTTATCCTACACAGTGGCCATAAAAACTGAAAATGTAAAATATTATTTTATCATGTTTACAATGTAATAATAATAAGCCATTTACTATTTATTCTAACCGTGGTGGCCTCTTTGGTTATTTCCTTTTATTTCTATAGGTATATGTCTTCTTTTTGTGCTAAGAAGTAAGAAAAATAAGTTATTAATATATTGTCAGTCACATTGGAATTATACTAATTTTTAATATTTGTGCTTTCACTTGTACAGAAGCTCTGACTCTATTTGTCTTTGTTCAAACCATTTAATTGCTTGGGGACAGTTTCCTCATCTGCATACTAAGAATTTTCACTAAATAATCTCTAAGGTGTTTCTAGAATTTAATTTATGAGTGACCATTTTTCAAAGTACTTTCATATTCTTGATTTCATTTGATTCCCTGATCTTCCGGTGAGGGCCATAAGATCATGATAAGATCATTGCTATTTTTCAGATGAGAAACTGGTCCACTGAGAGGTTGGCTGATGTGTCAGGAGTCACCCTGAATCAATATCAGGGTCTGTGTGAGGCTGTGGCTGTCCTTCTCTGGGTCCTGTGTCTGTCACAGGTCTGCCTGCCTCATTGTCTCCAGTGTTCTCAGAAGCCCTAGTCTCTGGAGATGCTGTGGATGCCATCCTCCTGGGTGGGACTAACTGCCTGGTTGGAAAGAGATTTTGGCTGGGGCACCACATCCCAAGAGTTTCTCTCTGGCAGGAGAGGAGATAGACAAAATCACTAGGCCAAAGCAGAGAAGCTGGTGATTGCAAATCATCCTTCTCTGCCTAATAAAGTGTGAAACTAGGCTGAGAATGGAACCAGCTCATTAGGCACAATAGATTCACTTTACCTAATGGAGGCTGAAGTCTTGACTACCAGGATCTGGATTAAAAGGGGGAAACTCACTTAATCTGGGCTCTTCCACAGGTTTCTAGAAGGTTGAAAAAACCATTACTGCTCTGATGTTCCAATTTCCCCATAGTTCAACAAAAGAGCCAATCTACCTCTCCACTGAAACATCACCCTGTGGTACTTACATAAAAGGGGTAGATTACTACTAGATTTTGTGTTTACCTCCAATTCTAGAAGCAGAGGATGTTCCATAGTAAGAGTCACTTCTGTAGTTTGGGTGTTTAGACATGGTGTAATGGTGGTTCTTTCCATCCTATTTTTCTACTATCATACTTGGAGTTTTCAGGGAAAACCTTTGGATTAATTCTTCGATGTAGAGACATGACTGCTGTCAAGTACTTCCAAATGGAAATGCTTTAGCAGTGTGGCTGCTCCTATCCAAGGCTTGAAAATCATTGACTGAAGCGGGCTGCATCATCTCAGTCAGTTGTTTCAATGCATTACACCCAGGCTGTGTTATCCATCATAAATGTACAACGAAAGCCTTTTTCCCACTGCTATTGATTTTCTCATGGTGACTATTTGTCTGCGCTCTTGACAGCATGACAGTTGGCTGACATTGCTAAGCTCTGGTGTCCTTTTATACCTCCTGCTGTCACATACTGGCACTGTGGTGGGAAGATGCAGATTAAAACCCCCTTGAATAATTGCTCTCTTATTGGGTCCCCTTCCCCCCATATCACTTATTATTGTACTGTACTGTCAGTTCCAACAGTTATTTTCCCTCCTGTCAAACTCCAGCTTTATTTTTTCAGTAGTTCTTTCCCTCATGCTGTGTTTTCTATATAAATAAGCTCATATTCCCATTTACTAGGTTCCAAAGCCATTCTAAGGCAGTCAACAGTGATTCCTGGTATGCTTTTCTAGGAAGAGAGGCAAGCTGCCAAACTCCAGCAATGACAGATCTTCCATTTTAGTTATAATAACTTCTCAGTCCAATTTGACCAGACTGGATGAATCTACCCCAAAAGAACAGATGCTTTCAGCTTGGGCAAGAGGTCATTTCCCCTTTCGAGGCTCCTCAGACTTCATTTTCCACTTGAACTGCTGCAGGTATCTTGAGTTCCCTTCAGATTACCCAGGGGCTTGATGAATAATAGTAGGATTCACCAGTGAATGGACAGCTCATTAGCCAATCTGTGTGTGCCTGCTGTGACTATTCTGAATCAAAAAAACAGATTTCTGATGGTGGTTAGCCAACTAACAGCAAAATGTACCCTCATGAATTTTAACTGTTGTCTTGTCAGAAGTCTGAGCTTGATGTTCTCTTTCATGATGTTTATTTTTTCTTAAGGAAATTGAGAACTTGGGAGGATTTGGTTGGAATTAAGAATCAGGTGTGTAAAGACAGTTTTTCAATAGGATTGTGATGATTGTTATGCATGCTTTGTGTTACTTTGTTCTTTCTCTTCAAAATCCTTGGTGCAAACAGTTTTGATCACAGTTTTACATGTGTTGGGTTCTGGGAGAAAAGATACAGAAAAAGAAATAGTTGCAAAGCTTTCTTGTTTTTATTAATGATTCTTCTTATTGTATATATTGTACAAAATTGAAAAATATAGATATGTACAAAAATGAGAAAAAGCACCCATAATCTCACTATATAAAGATAAATTCATGCTAGCATTTTTTTGGTGCATCCCTTATCTTTTTGGCCTTTATTTCTATTCCCATCTCTTTTTCATACATATCTAATATAATACTTATACAAGAATACTAACTTCTAAATGCTTAGATGTATTTGAAAAAATAAGTAGATACTCTGCAGATTATTCATAACCTGCTTTTATAGTTGATCATCATATTGTGAACATCTCTCTCATATTATTATATACATTGGGAAACATGAATTCAATAGTTGAATAGAGTTTACAGGCAGGGTTTTACTTAATCCAGCCCTAATTGTTTTTTGTTCTTATTTACTTCTTCCAAGCCCACCTCTTTTTGTTATTATTTTTTCCAATCTCACTTTCATGATCCTCTGTCTATCTTTAGTACTTTATCCACCTCCCACTGGCTTTTCCTTCCTTCTCAGTTGGAGTTGGAGATGAAGACATGAAGTTGTGGCCAGACTGGTTCTTTCATGAACCTTCTCCCAAGGTGAGAAGAATGAATATAGCTGAGGCCGGAGTATAATGATGGAGCATTTGTGAGAACAGGGATGCCACTGGCAAAGCCCTAAAAATCACCTCTGCTTTTGGAAAGTATCCTGTTGTGCACTCTTATTTGGAGGGTGAGGAGGTGTGATATCCTGCAGCTTGTTATTCTCATTGTTTTTACTTCCACCTCCTAAGACTCCTTCTTCAAGCATCCCTAAACTTCAGTTGTTTAAATTTTGTGTAGGGAGCTCTAGGGTATGAAGCCTAGAACTGCTGCAGGTTGAGCTTCGACTCTGCAGGTATCAGATTCCCATTCTGGCCTGTCCCCCACAGGCTTCATTTAAGCTCTTCTGCTTGGTCTCCTCCAAGGGAACTTCAGGGACTTGATGCTTCTTTTGATGTTTCTCTTAAGAAGGAGCCTTTCTGTTCTATAACCAAATATAAATTTATACCATTTATTTTTGGTCCAAAAGTAATGGACCATTTGAGAAGATTAGGCAACTTTGGATGTGATTTAGTTATATCATGATTAAAGAAAACCATGGAATGGAGATACTTTATAAGAAATAGCAATAACTGGAGAGAATCCAAGATGGCTGCATAGGTAAACACCTAGCCACAGCCGCACTCAACAATTTCAATAAAATACAAGTAAAATATAAAATGGACATTACCCAGAACTACAGGAAAGTCGATTGACTGGAAATTCTACAACGAGAAGCGAGGAGAAAACCAGAAGGAAGAGCAGAGGAGCTATAAAAGCCTAAGGTACAGAGACATGCAGCGTGTGCGGAGAGGACAGAGCCGGAGAGGAGGGAGGCTGAGTGCCTGGCTGGCGTTCCCTAGCAGGAAGGAGATAAAAGCTCCAACTGTGCAGGGCCCCAGTTCCGACTTCTCTGAATCCCAGTTCTAGGCCAGACCCTGGGGACCCAGGCTCAAACAGAGGGAGCAGGACTGTAAGGCGGAAACCTGGGAGAGCGGCGAAAGGAGGTCCCGGAGGCATGCACATTGTGTGCAGAGAAGGGATGGTTGGCTGTGCCACGGGATTGCCCTGGCGGGAAGGAGACAGGGGCTCCAGACTGCTCTGAACGCCACCTCCAACTCCACTTCCAACTGAACTGAACCCCAATACTGGGCTCATTGGGGGAGAGCCTAGACTGTTTAGTAGCAGGCGAAAATCGAGGGCACCTTTCTCTCAGAGGCGCTTGCAACAAGTACTGAAGGACCCTGGGGATTACTGAGACTCAGGAACTGTATAGGGTGGGGCTGATGGAAGCCAAAGCTGTAGGCTCCACCCTGAAACCCAGCCCCAACAGGGAAGCTGCGAAAATGCTGAGAAGAAATAGATCACAAATGAAAGAAATGGAGGACAAAAAGCGACTGGGTATAGAGTTCAAATCTACGCTTATAAGGTTTTTCAAGAATTTCCTAGAAAAGATCCATAAGACCTATGAGGATATGAAAAGGGATCAACTAGAATTAATAAGGAATCAACAAGAAATGATAAGGGATCAACAAGAAATAAAGAATACATTGTCTGAAATAAAAAATATTATACAGAGTCCTAAAAACGGAATGGAAGATTGCAAGAATCAAGTCAAAGATTTGGAACATAAAGAGCCAGAAGACACTCCTCCTCAGAAGCTAGAAGGCAGGAGAATCCAGAAAACTGAAGATAATGTAAGAAACCTCTGGGACAACTTCAAGTGAACCAACATCAGAATTATGGAGGTCCCAGAAGATGAGAGAGAGAAAGATATCAAAAACATACTGAAAGAAATAGTGACAGAAAACTTCCCCCACCTGGTGAAAGAATTAGACTTACAAGTCCAGGAAGCGCACAGAACTCCAAACAAAAGGAATCCAAAGAGGACTACACCAAGATAAATCATAATTAAAATTCCAAGAGCAAAAGACAAAGAGAGAATATTAAAAGCAGCAAGAGCAAAGCAGGTAGTTACCTATAAAGGAGCACCTATACGATTGTCAGCTGATTTCTCAACAGAAACTATGCAGGCCAGACTGGAATGGCAAGAAATATTCAAGGTGATGAATAGTAAGAACCTATAGCCAAAGATAATCTATCCAGCAAAGCTATCACTCAGAATCGAAGGTCAGATTAAGAGCTTCACTAATAAAAAAAAAAAAGCTAAAGGAGTTCATCACCACCAAATCAGAATTATATTTTTTTGCTGAAGGGGGTTCTTTCAGAAGAGAAAGTAAATAAAGATAAAAATTATGAACAACAAATACGTAATTATCAACAAGTGAATCTAAAAACCAAGGAAAAATTTTAAAAAAATCTGATGAACAATATTAACTGTTGAATATAATAGAATCAGAGGTATGGAAGGGGATTGAACTGACAATTCTTGGGGAAAAGGGGAAAGCGGCATGTGGGAAGAGACTGAACATAAACTGTGCACCTATGGATGAGGACAATGGGGGTGGGGAAAGGGCAGAGGGTGGGGTGGGAACCTGGTGGAGGAGAGCAATGGAGTGGGGGGGGGGGGAAGGAACATTTGTAATAATATGAACAATAAAAATTTATTTAAAAAAAGAAATAGCAATAACTGTACAGAAAAGCCAACTAGACCTGAAAACAATCGCCTTTGAATTACATGAAGCTGATGCTTTCATATGCCTCCCTGCTCTGCTGCTTAGAACATGGTAATCAGGGCTGATTACAGGAGACATTTCAGTGTTCAAAGTGCTTCTTTTTTTGTGGGAAGCACTTTCAGGGCCTTAATGCTAGTGTTTTCCAATATTTTTTTGTATTCTTCTTCACTCCTCTTTCCTTACATCTTTACCTCCATTAAAATAAAGCAGATCTGATATCACACATATAATTGTGGATTAGGGACTTCTAAACAATTTGATTGAAGTAAAACTTAGTCATAGTAAAATGTTTTCTCAAACAGGTATTTGGATCTCTAAACATTATTTCTAATTTTTAATCCAGATAACAGCCATGTTGCTCACCCCAGTCCATACTCT
Source organism: Pipistrellus kuhlii (assembly GCF_014108245.1). Classification (NCBI taxonomy): domain Eukaryota; kingdom Metazoa; phylum Chordata; class Mammalia; order Chiroptera; family Vespertilionidae; genus Pipistrellus; species Pipistrellus kuhlii. Next base: position 34,407,378 of record NW_023425405.1, on the reverse strand, counting down.
CTAATTTCTACACCCCTTGGCAAAAGGGACATTCAAAGTTTATTTGTTTTTAGGGCAGTGGGAATGGGGATGAAGCTCACATTATTGTGTTGATCCTGAAAGTAATTTAAATTCTTTTCTGGCAGGTTTCTTAGCATTTTTGTTCCATTTCTGCATATGAAAATATTATGGACTCCCCATTTTAAAGGATTTGTATTCCTCTCTTCCATTATGTATATATTTAAAGGAAGTACATGAACCCTTGTCTGTAGCACCTATTTTTAATATCACTTTGAGAGGTGTCAGTGAATGTGAGAAAGCCATGGTTCTTTCTCTATCAGCCAATCACCTTCTTTCCTGAAACACTTGACCTACTTTTCTAGTCTTTCAGACCTGGCTTTGTGTCTTCATGCCCCCAGCACAGATATACCCTTTGGGTGTCTCCCTACACAATCCCTTTTCCTCAAATCATTTCTTATCTGAGATCAAACTAAATTCAGTGTTTTCCCTTTCATCGTTATTCAAATCTTAGCTTCTTTTCTTTGCCTCAAGACTCCTAGATTCATATTTGATCTTATTTGACACATACAACTTTGGTTTGTTTTTTAATGATATTTTACACTAAACTTCCTCTGTTACCACATCCTTAAATGTGACTCTGTGCATTTGTTGTCTTTTCATCCTTGGCTGTGAAACATGTAAACAAAGACATGCTTTCTTTTAACAAATATATTAACATGCTTCATGTTAAAAGATAATGATTCGATCATTGCATTGAAATCTAACAGCACTGTAGAACTGTTCTCAGAGCTGATTTCTAGGGCAGATTACATATTTTCCTTCCTCTTAACACCCCATCTCCCCAAGTTTATTTCAAACTGAAGATTGGCAGGAATTTTAGCTAAAGGAAGGTATGTAAGTTCAAATGTAGTCACATTTTTGTGAGACTCTGTGCTTGTCTATCTTAAATCTTACCCCCCAAATGCATAGTGTCTGCATAATTGGGAAAGTGAGCAGAGGAAGAATTCCTCCTCTCCTTCTTTTTGGTTCTAAAGTGGAGATAACTGTCTGAGGCACAATTCTAAAAAGATACTTCTCTGGTAAATGACCTGGGGCAACAAACTTCCATAGTTCTCATAAGAAACAACCAAAACAAAAAATCTGGTCTGCCCAAATATTTCTTCACTTTGTGGTTTCTTTATAGTTATGTTAGAGTGCAGGTTACCATGTCAGCTGACCAAGTATGTCTCTCCTTGAGGTGAAGATGACACAGGAAACACAGTCATTCTCTTTCCTTTCTAGCTTTTCCTCTAGAAATAAAATATTTGAGATGCAAAGAAAAAATATAAGCTAAGTATTTTTATAGCTAGAAAAACTGACCTTTATTTGTAAAAAGCACGGGCTGTTTTTAGCATATAATGATCCAAAGAGAATGGTTACCATGAGATTTTTTTCCTGAGGAATCTACTAGATAATACACTTCTAATAATTAAAATAACTAGAGAGATATTGTCATTAGGAGTGGTGATGAATATTGAACATATGGCTACTTGAAGAACTAAGAATAATTGCGGGCCAATGGAGGAAGTGTTTATAAAATGTAGATAAGGAATAACTATGAATATGGAGCTATAAATGGGGAAATCATGAGCAAATGCAAATAAATGTTTAAAAACTATTCTCATTAAATATGTTGGTGGTGAAAGTATTAATTACCATTGTTATTTAGAGACAGTTCTATATGTTATATAAAAAAAAGTTAATGAGAAAATATATGATTTTCTAAATCTATTGTTATACGTACTTTGAGAATAATAATTTTTGGTGTGGAAGAATGGAGATATAGATGTAATCTTGAAATGATTGAATAAAAAGCCCCATATTCTTAAATTAGAAGTTTCAGTATGAACTTATAAAGTCTTGGATGTGTAAATATCTGCATATGTCCTATATCTGCCAGCAGGAGAGTTCTAGAAACAATGAGAAATTCAATGGCAAAGAGCACAGCTAACATGCAGATTGAGGTAGCTTTGAAATAACATCTATACTAATAAAAGGGTAATGTGCTAATTAAACTGGGTCGACTGGACATCTTTCTGTCATCCAGTCCTTCTAGACAAAGCCACGGTGGTGGGGGCTGAAGCAGAGGTGGCTAGAGGTGATCAGGCCAGCAGGAGAGGGCAGTTAGGAGTGATCAGGCCAGCAGGGGAGGGGAGGTAGGGGTGATAAGGCCAGCAGGAGAGGGCAGTTAGGAGTGATCAGGCCAGCAGGGGAGGGCAGGTAGGGGTGATCAGGCTGGCAGGCAGAGAGGTTAGGGCCAATCAGGTAGTGAGGAAGAGGAGTAGGGCCTACAGGGGCAGTCAGACATACCCTGAGGGGTCCCAGATTGGAGAGGGTGTAGGCCTAAGCTGAGGGACACCCCTTCTGTACACAAATTTTGTGCACTGGGCCTCTAGTTTTCTATAAAAATAAAGTGGGACTTGGAGATTAGCAAATACTAGGTCTGAGGCTGGAAATGTAAAAAAGATTAATCTGGCAAATCTTGTCATTCCATATAGGAAGTTATCAAAATCCACTGGGGTTATGTCAAGAGAACTCAGGAGCCAACTTTAAGACACTCCCATTGGGACAATTTAAGCTTCAAAAGAGATAATAATTATAATTGAATAAAACCTATAAATTATTCTTAAATTCATGAATGCATAACTGCATTTTTAAAATGTAGCCACCTTCAAAAGATTCTAGAGATCCAATTAATATTCTTAAAAATGGGTTGATAAAAGTAAAAGAATCACACATTTATCCAGTCTTTCCAATATGAACCCTTAGGAAACCAAATAGTAGATAAGGGAAAGCATTTATTTATAAAAGTATTATAATAAATAAGTGAAAAAGAATGGATAAAACTTAAGTATCACCACATTACAAACCCTAAATGAATTGCTAGATATAGGCATTAGATCTCAACAGCTGCTTACAGAAAAAGACAGACATTAAATGCTTTTATTTAATGAAAGACCACACTTATTAAAATATTTGTAAAAGGGTAGATCCCAAAACAAGTCAAGGTTCTGGATCCAGCTGCCAATTTTCAGGAAACACACAAGGCACAAGGATATGTTTCTTATGTGTTTGAACTATGTCAAGCAGATGCAATCTGTGCACTGTGGGAAGCTCTGTAGGTCAGATGCCCCAGATCCTTGAACCAATAATTATAAAGCAAAGGAGAAGCTAGCCAAGAAACCTGTGGATTAAGAAGAGACTTAAAAAACATATCTCATTTAGTAAAATGTTGGAGACTAAGATATGATATCTAGAAATGTGCAGTTCTGTGATAAAAACCATAAAGAAGTAATTAAATGTTAGGCTAGTGGTTAATTTTGGGATGAGGAAAATCGGGTTTGAAATATGAATGGTACACGCAGGTGAAGTGTCTTAGGTGATTGTGAAAGATTCATATCATGGGTGCAGTTGCAGGATATGTGCCTTATAACAACTCATTAAACTACACATAAGTTTTGTGTGTTTTGGTGTTTTATTCTATAAAAGTTAAAAACAAAAGAAAATAAGATTGTATGGGATTTTTCTTTCCTCTCCCAAGTAAATTCTATGATTCTTTCTCTGCTCTATATGTGGTCTGAGATCTTATTAAAGCCCAAGTCCAAAGACTCTGAAAGTAAATCCATTTTTACGTGAGTGCATGCCCAGTGATCCAGAGAACTGACATGGTTCAAAAGGGAACCCAGCATTTTCCTGTTTTATTTGCCTCCAGGGAAAACAACGTGACTTTAAAGGTTTGTTGTCATCAGTGAGAATTTCTAACACCAGGGTGTCGGGGAGCTGGGCAATAAATCTCAGTGGACTACACCGGCTGCCCTAAGTGTTTTAGCACTTCCTGAATAGCTGCTAACAATGACTGTGAGCTGTACCTTGAGAAGCCAGAGTTGATCTTTATTTAATCTATCCATCCATTGTGTGAACTTGGCCACCTGGGAACAGTAAGAAGAAAAATGACTCACCAAGACTTGTGCACTGTGCAAGGCAAATGCTCCCTTTCCTCACGCAGCCCTGGAACGGAAGTCTTTTTTTCCCTTAGTGATCCACTAAGTGCTTGCAATCATGGTCTGCACAGTTAGTCGTTGTCAAGATGGATGTTTCTAAAGGAATTATTTTTTCATTTCATGGTGAGATTCTTTTTTATCTTTTAGACACTTCAATTACTGGCAGAAACTGGACATGAGAGGCTCAAGTAGGGAGGTTTCATTTGTCCATCGGTGCTCAGGAATGAGGGTCACACATGTACTGTGTTGTGCCCAATGTCTGATGAGCCACAGCCGTTTCTTGCACGGACATTGATGGAGATCTCTGAAACTCCATCCAGGGTTTACCTTTTCAGTCAATATCTTAAAAACGAAAAGAAATACTCAGGGATGATGACACCAGTCAACTCTTTTTTCTTCTTTACTGACCTCATGTAGAAGAAACTGCTTCATAAATAATGCCAGAGTGACTAGAGAGGGCTGAAGGCAAATTATCTGTGTTAGGCCATGGAGTATATGTCAGAGAGGCATTTGCAAGGTGCAATTTACCCAGTTGCAATGGTGATCAGATGGATATAGAAACGCCTTGAGAGAGAAACGAAATATCCATGGGAACAGTTATTGGTGGTTGGGAAAGATTTAAAAAATGTTTTTAAATTAATTTATTGGAGTGACATTGGTTAATAAAATTATATCGGTTAATAAAATTATAATATACCATGTGTGTTGTATTATCTGTTCACCACCCAAAGTCAAGTCTCCTTCCTTCATCACTTATCCCCACTTTACCCTCTTCTGCCTCCCCATACCTCACTTTTCCTCTGGTAATCACCATACAGTTGTCTTTGATTTGAGGAATGAAATAAATACTATGAAATTACAACTCAGAAATATTTCAGAGGTGAAATAGTGAGTGCATTTGCATTGTTTTTGAATTTCTTTCTAATTTAAGAGGGAGGAAGCCAACATTCGGAGTAAGTAATGTAATTCATAAAGCTGGAAAAACAAACAAAGCTTCTACCACCCTAAAAATGCTTTATTTTGTTCTAATAACTAGTTTTTAAAATGACTCGTGATGACTGGAGCTTCAGGAGTCGGTGTGGTTTTGGCAGACCAGACTCCGTGCTGCAGAGCAGGCTGGCCCTTTAGACCCTTCATGTTGGCACGTGGAGCCCTGTTGACTTTTCACGGAGCTCCCTGAAAACTGGCTGGGGAGGCCCTGAGCATCTGGCTGATGTAGCAGAATCCGCAGGCTGGGACTACAGAGAAGCTGTGGCCCAACAGAGTGAAACTGCTGAACTTCAGCTTTTTCACCAGTTTGCTTCACTTTAAAGAGCAGCCTCAGCTTGAACAGCTGGGGCTGGATTGCAGGGGAGAGTGTTCCAGGAGCCTCACTGGCTTTCCCAAGTAAGTGCGTGGAATCTGGCCCCTGTTAGCAGTGCGTGTCAGCAGTGCCCAAACACGACGTCTAACTGTGCCTCAGTGAAATGGCGTGGCTTCATTTCCCTTTTTAAAAGTCCATTTCTCACACAATCAAACCTCCTCTCTGGAGTCAGGCCCATTTCTGTTTTTAGCAGGGAGCTGTTTAGAAGAGGAAACTATCTGGAAGTGCTTATTACTTCTATTAGAGGCCCGTTGGAGGAAGATTCCTGCAAGCATAGAGCTTCCTGAAGTCTGAGCAAAGCAGAGAAGGGAGCAAAGCCCCCCAGAGGCTGGCTTCCTTCCTGCTGCTGCTGCCACCCCTGGTTTCCCTCCTGCCACCATCGCCCTGCTTTCCACTTTCCCCTCCCTCTTCCTTCTAAGCAGTCTTCAGTCTTTGAGCCTGTGTCGCCATCATTGTTGGGTTAATTTGCATGCTTGCTCTGATTGGCTGGTAAGTGTAGTGGCATGATGGTCAATTTGCATGTTTCTCTTTTATTAGTCATCTAGACTTGGGGTGGGGGTGAGGGATCTTTAGGTCCCCTTCTGGGCTTCCCAAACGTAAACTGGTAGATAGTGCAACTTAGAGTGAGAGTTAGCTTGCTCTAGCTCAGGGGTTAAGTCTTAATATTCCAGGCTTTCTCTCTCTATTGAACTTTTGGCATTTTTAAATGACAGTGATGATTTGACATCAGTGCCTTCATTTCTTCCTTCCTGTGCCAAAGGCTGACAATGATCACTGACTTCACTGACTCCTTTCTGATAAATCTGTACCCTGTCTTGGAACACTTATTAATATGGCCAATCAATGAGTTAGCCTGTGTGTTGAATCCTGTTTCATAACCTTGGTTAAATGGTTCTTGAGTGACAGTGGAGTGGAGTGAGCCAAAGGACTTGTGGGCTGTCCTTGCCCCAGGATTGTAATGAACAGAGTGAGAACTGTGTTCTTTTCTCGGCTCTTCCACTTGCTGGATAACTACAACTATGTTTGATGTTTTGAATTTCGTTTTCCTCATTGGGATAAATGAAATTCCTGCTCTAAATACTTTGCAGTTTGTTGTCAATTTATAAGAATAAACAAATGGATGTGGATGCTTTTTCCAAATGGCCTAATGTGATGCATGTAAGCGCTATTAGTAAATTAATATATTACAACTTTCTGCTTTCCTATTTTCTAGACTTATGGTAGCTATAGTCTTCCTTAAAAATATATTTTTATTCATTTCAGAGAGGAAGGGAGAGTGAGAGAGAGATAGAAACATTAATGATGAGAGAGAATCATCAATCAGCTGCCTAATGCATGCCTCCTCCTGGGGATCAAGGCATGTACCCTGATGGGGAATTGAATCTTGACCTTCTGGTTCACAGGTCAACCACTGACCCACACCATCTTGGCGGTGCTAGATTCTTTAAGTACCTAAAATTCCCAGTATTAATAGTGCTGTGGAACAGGCAGTACACTGGGACACAGCATAACTGGATTTTAGTTTATATCAAGGCTTAGTGCATGAAATTAGTGCATGGGTAGGGTCCCTAGGCCTGGCTGGTGATCAGGGCCAATCTTTGGGGTGACCAGTGAGATGATCATGGGGGCCCCCACTGGCATCCACCTTGGCCGGCCTGGGGTCACTCACCAGCCATCCCCACTCCCCAATCATCTTGCCACTAGTCACCTCCCTCTGAGGGGTGACTGGCATTGAGGTAAGGGGCTGGGGGGCCTCACTGGCACCTGCCTTGGCTGGCCTGGGGACTGCGGGGTGGAGGCAGCCCCTGCATTGAGCATCTTCCTGGTGGTCAGTGTGCATCATAGTGACCAGTCATTCTGCTGGTCATTCCACCGTTTGATTAATTTGCATTTTAGGCTTTTATTATATATTAGTAGGCTAGCTAATTGGTTACAAAATCTTGGGTGTTTGGGCTCTACATCTATATTTGTAAAATTTAAATTTAAATTAGGTAAGTGGGTGTAAAGGATTGTTTTTAGCATAAAAATTGCATTGGTAATGAAATCTTCTGAAGATATAAATTATATCTATAAAAGGAACTGCACGAAATCTAAGGGAGTAGGTACCCAGGTGCCTGTCTATTTCACCTTTACAAGTGTCCCAGAGGCACACTTGTGGCACCCTGGGGTCCCCTGGAACACAATTTGAAAACCAATAGACTTGATGTTCCACAAGATTCATTCTAATCTTTACATTTTGTGATTTCAACTGAATCAAAGAAGACAGCTCTCAATGCCTTAACCTCCTTATTGTACTGTTGAAACTGCTGGAAATTTATAGCCATGTCCATGAAAACCCAGCAGCAGCTAGATATTATTATACTTTGGTGTGTGTGTGTGTGTGTGTGTGTGTGTGTTTTAAGTAAACTGTAGAGGACATTTAAACTTTCTCTTACTGTCTATGGATCTCTCTGTTTCATTAAGACTTGAATTCTCCATATTCTCTCCAGCAGCATATTCATATCCACAGGAATTTGGCTAGTGTCATTCATTCTGCCAGGCATGATGCTGGTACTAGGGTTGCAAAGGTCAGTAAAACACAGCACTATCTCAAGGATCTCACATAATCAAAATAGTTTTAAAATTGTGCTCAGCAAATTATAATTGAAACTTTATATCTTGAGCCTTACATATCAAGATTTTATTTGATTTTAAAGGGTGGTACAACAAAGTAGCTTGATTCTTATATGTGAACTATTTAGTCTGCTGTATTTGCTATGGCTTGTATGAGTCTACACCATGAAGCAGGATGGTTAATGTCTGTGACTGAAGATCCAGTGATGGCAGTTGCAAAGGAGTAGGCTTTGGCCCCATGTATAATTCCTACAAACCATTTTGACCTTCTTTTTAACAAAAATAAGTTAAAATTAGATATTTTAAAAATACATTTTTAAAAATTCTAGAAATGATTACAATCATGAAATGAAATTAGTCCTCCCTTTAAAAACTGTATACAATATAACCACTTCATCAGTTGCTTTAGGGTTCTTTATTCTGAACTTGATTGAAGAAGTGTCATATAACTGAGTTTCTTTTTTATTTTTATTTATTTTATTTTAAAAATACATTTTATTGATTTTTTACAGAGAAGAAGGGAGAGGGATAGAGAGTTAGAAACATCAATGAGAGAAAAAACATCAATCAGCTGCCTCCTGCACACCTCCTACTGGGGATGTGCCCTCAACCAAGGTAGATGCCCTTGACTGGAATGGAACCTGGAACCCTTCCGTCTGCAGGCTGATACTCTATCCACTGAGCCAAACCAGTTAGGGCATAACTGAGTTTCTTTAAAAATGATGAAGAAAATTTCCAAGAAGCCATCAATGGGGTGTAATGATAGACAAATGGACATATATAGTTTCATTTGTTTAATTTTCTCTTTTCCTTCAATAAATATAATGGTCTCCATTTTTGTTCATCTAGGAAAAAATTTTAATGTTCATTTAGTAATGGACTTTTTCTTTCCAAATGTGATCAAACCTGAATAACACTATTTAAATTGTCACTCCATGCTATGATTAGCTATAGAAATCATCACTTAAGCAACTTACAAAATATGAAAGCTTCTGACCAAAAGGATAAATGAACAGGTGAGGTAGCTGTGAGCATAGAGTGCAATTGTTAGCACATAACCCCAAAATTGACATCAAGCTAAATGACAACCTGTCAACCCATCCTTCAGAGTGTCCTGTTCTTAGGGATCCTTAGGTGTTCCTGTGAGAGGAACTTCTGACTTCTTGCTACTTGTTCCATAGAAGGACAACACCAAGAACTCCCTGATTGTCCAGGTCCCATGAGACTCCATTTTCTTTCAGGAGGTTGGTAGAGGAGCAGGTGGGGCAGGCTAGAGATCTAGTATTTTGGTTAAGTGGGGAGGGACTCAAAGATATAACGTCCCATTTGGCAAGCTTTTTCTTGTGGTTTAAATATAGAATTAAAAAAAAAAAAAAGGAAACCTATTTTTCAGTTTCAGGCTAATTCATTTCAAGGGAAACATCAGAGACAGAGTTCAAGAGGCAATAACTACAAGTTATTTTTCTGACGAGAGCTTTTTGGATTCGGGTATTGATTAGGACCCTCCGTGAAAATGAGAGGAAGCTGGGGTTGATAAGCTCAAATCAATGTCATAAAAATAAGAACTAACTAGTAACTCCCAGAACGGTTTGTGGGTTAAACATTGTTGGCGTTTATCTGACAATGACACTGCTTATAAGGATCAGTATCAACCTGCCTGGTTTTCTCTTTCCAGCTCGACAAGCTAGGATAAAATGCTTAGAAAAAAGTGACTCCTTAGATTAAAAAAGGAAAAGTATATTATGGAATTTGAAATGGCCCCATAAATATCACTTTTCCCCCCCACCTGAGTTTGGTCAGGTTGAAAGCGTCAGGAAGGTAAGTCCAAAATTCATCTTTATTTCTGATAAAACTGATTTTTTGGAGAGTAGGGCTTTTATCTGCTTGCAAGTGGATTTTCTCATTTGAAGGCAGAATTAGGCAGAATCCCCATCAGCCCAAGGTGGCGCAATGGCATCATGTGACTCCTGATGTAAGACATGGAGGAGCACAGTAAGGAGCACATGGAGACTGCACTCTCCCACTGACCAGCTGTCTGAACTCAGAAAATTCACTTAACTATTCTGAATCTTTATTTCCTTCTCTGTAAGGCACACATGACAAGACCCACCTCCTTCACTTAGCATAAGCTAGAGCTAGCCCCTGTTTACCTCTCTTAAACTCCACTTTTTTTTTTATAGTCTCTGAAGTAGATGTTCTATTTATTTTAAAATTTATCTCTATTGTTAAAAGTATTACAGATGTCCCTCCCCTCTATTGACACTTTCTAGCTCACATCTGCCCCCCTGCACCAGGCCTTCACCACACTATTGTCTGTGTCCGTAGGTCATGCATAGATGCATATAAATTAATTGGTTAATCTCTACCCACCTACTTAGCCCCACCTTCACTCTGAGGGTCAACAGTCTGTTCCATGTTTTTATGTCTCTGGATCTATTTTGTTCATAAATTTATTTTGAGTGAGATCATGTGATACTTGTTTTTCTCTGAAAGGCTTACTTTGCTTAGTAAAAATACAATCTCTTACCTTTTGAGACAGCCTGGAGGGACCCGGAGAGAATTATGCTGAGCTATTCCACTTTTATACTCAATGTTCCAGTTTTCTTTACACACCAGGCTCTTGGTTGCCTCAAGGGTTTTGGTTTGCAGTTATCTCTACCTGGAGAGGCCTTCCCATTTTTCTTGATCTGGTTAATTCCTACTGATGCTTTAGTTCTCAGACTAAATACAACTTATTTAATTAAGTCTTTCCTGACCCTCCCATTATTACCTGTCCTTTATTATTTCTCACTTATAGGTTTTGCAATTCAGAATTCATATTTATTTGATTATTTGTTTAATGTCTATGGCCCTGAATGGATATGCATATGAGAATGGGACTGTGTTTATATTGTTTACCATTGTATACTAAGAGCTTTGCAGAGTACCTGATGTAGAATAATTACTCAATAAATATTTATTGAATGGATATGTTAAGTGCCTAGCATGCAGTGTGTCCCCCGTCAATATTAGTTTCCTTTAATTCCTCTTCAAAGATCGTCAGCTCACTGGTTTATGTGATAGTATCACTGAAAAGCTTTTCTGTTTGTTCATTTTATATCTCTAAACTCCATAAGTATGGTACTTATTATGACTTAGTACTTTGTCTCTTTTTGGAAAAAAAATGTTTTTATTGATTTTTAGAGAGAGAAAGGGAGACAGAAATATTGTTGAGTGAGAAACACCCATTGGATGCCTCTTGCATGCCCCCCACTGGATTGAACCTGCAACCCAGGCATGTGCACTGACCAAGACTCAAACCAGTGACCTCTGGGTGCATGTGACAGTGCTCAACCAACTGAGCCAAACCGGCCAGGGCAGTATAATATCTCATCAATCACTGTGGAAGACTTTAAGTGTCTGGAAATATAAATCCTTTTATTTAATCTTATTCCCAGCTTGCCATAAAATAAGTAACTTTATCTAAAATATGTATTCTTAGAGAGTAAAATTTTGGAATTCACTTTACAAGGGAAACTTCCCAATCTGGGATGAGACACTGAAATTTGAGACAGTGTGGAGCAGTGGAAAGATCTCGGAGTTTAGTATCAAATGTGACTCTGAGTCTCTCTTCCAACACTTATTCACATGACTAAGTCATTTAAACTTGACAAATCTGAATTTTTCTCATCTGTAGAATATTGAAAGTTATATGAAATAACATGTTAAAAAAAGCGCTATAATGAAGCTTACAGGCGTCACCAGTTATAGCTTGGTGGGATTAGATATTTATCATGGGATTCTGCCATAGGACTACTAGCACCTTTAGCATTTTATCTCTCACAGGTCTTGTTCTTAATTTATTTAATATTGACAACAATATCTAATTTATAAGATTAATGAATACTGTATGGAAAGCATTAGCCTATTTTAGGTACTTTTGCTATTCTTTCTTTTCAACCATACTATGCTACCTTAACTGTAATATTGTACTAAACATTTTTGTACTATCATTATATAACCTATCAGTTTATAAATCATACATTAGTTTTATTATCAAGCTTTAAAAAATAATGAGTTCCCCTCTTTTAAAAAAAATATATTTTATTGATTTTTTTTTTTTTTTTTTTTTTTTTTTTTTTTTTTACAGAAAGGAAGGGAGAGGGATAGAGAGTTAGAAACATCAATAAGAGAGAAACATCGACCAGCTGCCTCCTGCACACCCCCAACTGGGGATGTGCCCAAAACCAAGGTACATGCCCTTGACTGAAATCGAACCTAGGACCCTTGAGTCCACAGGCCATCACCCTATCCACTGAGCCAAACTACAATAGTTAGGGAAGACTTCCCCACTTAATATTTATTCTATCTGACCACTTAATGAATGGTTAACTCTAGAGGTTAAACTGATTAAGTAATTTACCTAAAAGCATAAAGCTAATCTTCTCCTAGAAACCCAAATGACTGAAACCCAGGCCTTACATCTCTTAGTTTTGTGCTCCCAGAAGCTACGCAATATGTCTTTCATTTATAATGCCACTTGTTCCTTCTGAGATACTGAGTTACTTAATTTTATTCTAATTTAGATTATATTTTGATCTTCTTACAGTTAAGGGAGGACTTCTCTTTCACATATCCTTTCATGTTGGCATCTTTCACCTGGTCAGTCACCTACTAAGTGTGGGGTCTGGCATACCTGACTTAATCTCTTCCAAGCTGAGTTTTCTCATTTATAAAATGGGCAGATAGTAGGAATATCTCAAAGGTGGTGAAGGTTAAATGAATCAATCTAAGCATTGCATATTGTATGGTTTCTGGTAGATAGTAAGAGCTCAATTAATAACAGTTCTTGATTCTGTTATGCAATTTGTCCATCAAATCTATCTTTTAATATCCTAGTGAACCTCAGTAATTGTCCTGGATTCTGTAGTAAGTCTTCCTCATCTCAATATTGCTTCTGACAGAGAGCTTCAACCTCAAATCTTTCAGAAGCATTTTACTGAGTTATTTGAATTTGCCCATTATAGCATATGGAGCTCTGAGGGATGGGACCTGGACATAGAATTCCTGCTTACTGGGGATTTAGGTGATTGGCAGCCTCATTATCAGAGGCTGAAATGTGAGGATAGCATCACAGTGACATCTGCTAGGGTGGATTTGGCTTGTCTGCTTGTGGAATGTTCTCTTCTTCCCTCAGTGCTCCATATGGGGCCTCTGGAAGGCGAGTGACCTTTCCAGATGGAAGATAGCTCTTCTGCATTCAAGGGTGAGTTTGTATGGTGTCAGTCATCATCTGTTCCAGTTCTAGAAAGTTCTGTTGCCATAGTCCAGGGCATTGAACCACTAACCACCAAAATGGAAAAGGAGAAAGAGATTAAAATGAACTGAATGCACATGATATGCTTGGGTGATTTAGAGCCTTTCTCATAGTTAGTGCCTGCAACACCCCAGAGTGCAGTTGGAGCTAACGGTTGAGTGGGTGGCATTGTTACTGTATTTGAATGATGGATTCATTCATGCATCCCTGGGCTGTACAGAAGAAACATTCTCTTAGCAGTGGTTCCTCCAAAAATAGTTGTCTGTCAAATATTGGAAGAGTTTCAAATTTAGGGGGAAAAGCTGAAAATTTCTGCCATTGGATTCTGATCTACAAAGCCACTTAGAATGGTGACTTGTTTGGTGGTACTAGTAGCTTGTGGAAAGGACCTGCCATTGCATACCTTCAACTCCCTACCTGGTTTTCAATCTAAATTCTTTGCCCTAGATTTAGGAACAAATTTAATGGCTGGATCAGGAGGATTTCTCTGCATTGCAATACCTTGGCTGATTCTATTTTGAATTGATGTCTGGTTCATGGTGATTGGACTCTTGGTTTGATTAAGCAAAATTCCACCTTATTCTCTGAGCCTGTACCTTGCTTCTTATTGCAGCCTCATTGATGAAGCTGAGAATTTATAACCCTGAGACCCAGCCTTAAGGGGCGTTCCTTCTGAGTTACTTACTGACTTAATCTTGCTCTTTGGGCCACTTTTTGCAAGGTGAACTCATTCAAATTTCATAATTCTTTGAACATTAATATCTTTTATTACTAATTAAAAGGGCTTTCATGAATGTTACTTTAGATAAATTAACCAAATCGCTCTGGCAGCTCTTCAGATTAAGACTACTAGTAAATATAAAAAATAAATCAAGAGGAAACTAAAGGAAACTGTGAATGGTATTCTGATTAGTACAGTAAGTACTGGACTAACTCTTCAGTTCTCTTATTTCATTGTCTTAGCAGGAGGCCGGGGGTGAGGGGAGGAAGAGGAAGTAATAGTGTGTGTCCTTACATTTGGTTAGGTTGTTTTTCCAACACATTTAACTCTCGAGTTGCAACTTTTTAACCAAACTTTTAATTTGGTACTTCATAGAAAGGACTCATTTTCACTCAGCCTTGTAGGAGGGAAGGAATGTGGAGCTGATGATTCCTTGTGTGTGGTATCACACTTACAGTTGAGGAGAGCTTTGCTCTCTGTGAATCAGATCAGTTCCAACATTTGTATGAATATCTTGACAAGCACTGTTTACTAGTATAGAAATATGTGTTAAAAATGTGAGAACCATTGTTTTCTATGTCAGATGTCAATAGTTTTATAATGGCAATAAAAATATAAGGGAGGAACGAGGCACCATGTTTAACTTATTCTAAAACTTGACATCCCAAGTTATATAATTTAATCACGGCAGCCCCACCCTCCAGTTCTTTAATATTTTACAAAATACATTTCATGAATAAATATTAGCCCAGTACTTCTGGAGTTTGTGATTAAATATTAACAAGGTTATCTTTACAAAGTGCACAGAAACATTTTACCGGACTGTGTCTATGAATTTATCATTATCTGAAAGTGTGATTTTACCAGGGCAGTGAATAATAAAAAAAAAAATTGTAATTTATCCTAATAAGCTTGAATGGGAATCCACTTGCTTTGGACATTTCTAGCCAGGCATAATTTATCCCATCCTTGGCTGTGAAACAGTGTGGATCTTCTTAACTGAGTCCCTGACAGATGGTTTCAGCATTTTCAGGACTCCATTTCCAATCATTTTGCCCATATTGCAAAATTGGCCTTGAAAAAGGGTAAAGAGTTGTTATGCTGCATTAACATCCCTTCAGAATTGCTTGCTGTGAAGGGCATGAAGAAATGAAGGAAATCAAGAGAGTAATGCTTAGGAAATCTGCTTTTGGAAACTAGACATGTTAAGGGACATATTGATGGTCCCAGATTACATCACAATCTCCTTTTAATTTTGATTGTAAATCCCAAGAACATGTTAAATGCAATAATAAAAACAAAAAATATTCCGTTATTGTAGCTCATAAGGCAGTCTGATGGCATCCATGATGTGAGAAGTTGGAAAGGACTCTAGTTAAGGCTGGCTATCTGCCATCTTAAATCCTGCTGATAGGTACCCCCAATGACTATTCGATAAACAGAGGTTCTCATAGTCTCTGGTAGAGAACTATTCAAGTCTTGCTACTGGCTTATAATGAAAGCACTCAAATACCTACATTCATTTTCCAAGAAACATGCATTGATCACATTCAGCATGCCCAATTTTCATTTTCTTTTGCAGCTTTAGCTGACTGACTTCCTCATCTCAAGTGCCGTTCCTTTCTTTTTGTCGCCTTTTAGTTTATGAGCAAAATCAATGAGGACTGAAGCTTTCCACAGCCATCTATAAAATGCAATTACTGTATACAACACACAGTAAAACTCCTGTGGTGTGTATGTTGAGACATAATTTATGCCACTTACCTCCAGAGAAGTATTGATTTTTTTCTGTGAATGTTTTACAAAAGGGTCTCTTGAGTGCAAGTGCAAGGAAATATGTGGCTACAGGGGCTGATCTATAATTTGATTAATAATGACCAATCTCTTGAACTTGACTCCTCACTGCACTTTTATTGTGATCTGACCTTAGAGTTTTGTTCCTTTGCAGTTTTTTTTTTTTCCAGAGGCAGTATTATTCCTACATTTGGACATGCTGATCTTGTTACTTGCCTTACCCATGATTTAGCTCTCATCAGGTTTGGCAGAACTAAATTTGGTGCCAGAAGACCTTAGTTTCTTTTCTGACTCAGCTACTTAATAGTTTGTACCTTGGGCACACTGCTTGCTTCCCCGAGTCTCAGTTTTATCTTCTGAAAAGTGGAACCAATAATGCTTCTCAGGGGACATTATGTGCTGAGGATGAAATGCGATATTTAATTCATGTATCCAACAAACATTTACCCATCAGGCATTTTGGCAGCCCTTGGGGGACATGATGGTGAATTACACAAGTGCAGTACTTGCCTTCATGGAGCTTACATAATCAACAAGTTTGTAAATAAACTCCATATACTTGAATATGTTTCACCCATGGAAGATGGCATCATCATTATTACTGTTAATATCAGCTGTTGTTATGCCTGAGGGTGAGAAGCAAAATAATGCTGATGTTGCTCCTGACAGTCAGTCCCATTGGTGGAGGGAGCAGTTAGAGCTAATGACATGGAAATTGTCCTAAGACTGCACAATGAGCCTTCTTAACGCTCCTAAGCTTAGCGTTTGCTAGTTTATCCCCTTACATTTGTCTGGAAGCTCTATTATTTCCCTTGTAGTCAGAGTGTTGTAAGTGGAATAGACAGAAAGAAAAAGAAAAAAAGGCTTTTAAAAAAATACTCTTCTAGAATGTAATGTCAGAGTCAATGAGCACAGGAAGTTCATTTTCAAAGAGTAAGCCTTCCTGTGTCATCCACCTTCCCTCAGGGTTTTATCTTGGGTCACCATGTGATGGATACTCCACTGTCATCTTAACTGTCTTCATGAAGGAGACAATACCTTCTGTGGTTAAGGGATTGTGGCCCTGTGAACTATAAGGTTTTTGCCATCATCAGGATTACATAATGGAATCTTCTATCTTCTAAAAAAGGTGGGGATGATGGTTAGCTTGCTTGGAGGGAGGTCTCCTTCTGAGCCTCCAGTACTAGTCATGGAAGGAAGTGTGCTTTGAATTACTTGCAGTATAACCCCTTAGCTCTGGCTGTTTCAACGTTGAAGAATGAAAGAAAGGTGGGGTTCAACCCCAACATCTGGCTGATATAAAAAAAATGGCAGCATATTCATCAATGATAAATGGTCAGACCACCTTGTGTTTTGACTTTGCTTACTGCTATTTCCAGAAGTTCATATTCTCCTGGAATAATTGTCTGTGCCATGTGAAGAAAGAACATTTTGTTCTGAGAGAATGAGGGAGCAGTTCAGGCTAATTTACCTTGAAGGAACCTAGAGAGTAGTATAAACTTCATTGTTATATGACTACAATATATTTTCTCACCTTGACCTGGAGTAAGTGTCCACTTTTGAGATTAGAGGAAAATTAATTGCCTATTTTCAGCTCACTGAGGTCAGCAATATAATAAAATGCTCATATATATGCACTCAGAAAGATTATATAGTCAAGGAAACTTTCCAGTGATGTCAAGGTCTACCTTTTGGCTTAACAAGTCTGGAAGGAGCCACTTCTAGTCAGAAGAGATCCACACATGTAAATGAAAATGAGTTCACTCTCTTGTTTAAAGTGAGAGAATTTTTCCTAAGTTTGAGGTGCCAGGAATAGCATGGGGTTACTGCTTGATAAGGTCCATAGGATGGGATGCAGTATTCTCATTGTTCGCTTAAATAAGAATGAGAATGCAAAAGTAAAATGAAGGAAAGCATAGGAAGTGTAGCTGATTTTTACTTACTTTTATTTTTTAAACATTTTTTATTAATTTCAAAAAGGAAGGGAGAGGGGCAGAAAGATATAGAAACATCTATGATGAGAGAGGATTGTTGATTGGCTTCCTCCTGCATGCCCCTGACTGAGGATCGATCCCACATCCTGGGCATGTGCCCTGACCAGGAATCAAACCATGACCTCCTGGTTCATAGGTCAGCACTCAACCCCTGGACCACACCTGCTGGCACATAGCTGATTTTTAAAACCTTTTTTTCTGTTTGGAGGGATCATACTTAGGTATCCTAGACTTCTTCTGCATCTAATATGGGGGCCCTTACTGAGACTCTGGAAGTCAGCAGGCTCACAGGAGGTACACAATGGCACACTTTGTCATTTATTTCCTTTGTGAATTTTCATAGTTATTCTGCTATAAAACTTTTATTCTAAGTTTTAGGCAGAAAAACATTAATTTCTTTAGGCAGATATTTATTTCTATAAATAGGAAAAGGAAATAATAGTTCTTGAATATATATTGGGTTAAACCCTGTAATAAGCACTTTTACATATATTATTCAATTTTTCTCTCTGTATTGAATTTGAGGAGGCATTGTTATTATTATTATTATTACTGCTAAGATTTAAGCTTATTTATTGTGCAATCTTACTTGACATCTGGAGCCTCAATTTCTTATTTGTTAAATGAAGTTAATGATACCTTCATAGATATTTAACAATATGTGTATAGAATAAAGATAACATAGTAAAGATTTCAGAAAATGATTACTTAAATTTGTTTTTTTTTACTATTTCTACAAGTATATTTCCTCCCCTATTACTTTGATAATATGCAAAAAAAATGCAGGCAAAACTCTGAATGGTTTATCTTTCTGAAGTGCTAACCAATTGGTTTAATCAAGTAGACAATTATTTTGAGTTTAAATCTCTGAATTAACTGCTCTTTTTCTAGGCATACCCAATTTCATGGATGAATCCACATATGAAATACAACTGATTTAGTGGGTCAGCTTTTATGGGCATGCAGAAATACTTGGTGGTGCTGAGAACATGGTCCTTGGAGTAAGAGAGACCTGTTCAAGTCCCAATGCTACCTCCAGACCATACCTTCACTGATTGCTATTTTCTTGGTTAACTTTATACTATTATTCCTCATCTTTAATAGGGGATAGTATAGATTTTTGTGAGATTGGAAAGGGGTGTTAAAATAGAAGTTTCAACCAGAATCATGTACTTATCATGGTTTTCCAGAGAAACAGACCTAATAGGATGGATATGTGTGTGTATGTGTGTGTGTGTGTGTGTGTGTGTGTGTGTGTGTGTATATATATATATATATATGTTTGGGAAGCATCTAAGAAGTAGGTTTACAGTTGTGAGTATGCAAAACATAGTTTATTCTTGTACTATTATTTCTATGAAAGCTGGAAATTTGAGCATTTATGAGATTACATGCCTGAGAGCACTGTGCTATTTGACATTCTTTTGAGTTAGTAAAGCTACTGTAATAATCATAACCTGCATGTTTTTTCCATGCCAATAACTATAAACCTACTTTTGCCCACCACTGTACAAATGTACAGGGATGTAATGTTGTTGAGATTCTCCAAATAACCCACTAAAGCACCCATTGGAGAGTCAGTTTCAACCTCAGCCTGCCTGAGAGTATGTGAAGGTCATTACACACAGTACCAGTTCATGAAGGTCTTTCTATATCCTTTATCTTTCTTTCCTCCACCCCTGCAAGATCCCCTCCACCTATCACAGAGGTGCTGGTATGTGGGAGGAGGATGGGGAGCACAGGGCAGAGAAAAGAAAAGCCAGCCATATCCCTCTTTCCCATTCTGCTGTCTTCCAGCCTGGGAAAGTCTCAAGAGGAAGGGAGGAGTTTTAACATGAACTAAGCACAGAGTTTTGATTAATCTCATAACCTGGACATTGTACTTTCTAACCTGAAGATTATGTTTATAATTTAGAGCAATTGTGTCTGCAATTTAGAAGAACCCAACAGTGAGCAAAAAAGCCTTGGGACCTGCTCAAGTTTTCATTTGGGATCAGTAGGATTTAAGAGAGAATTTATATCTGAGTCCCTGGCAAATGGTCCTAGGCCTTTCACTTTAGTGTTGCCTGGGAAGTGTTAAAAATACATCAGAACTCCCCCAGCCCCACAACTGCACTCCCAACCTACTGACTCAGAAACTCTGGGCAATGGCCATCAACAATCCTAAGCCCTTCAAGTGATTTTGATGTAGGCAAAACATTGACTTTAGATCAGTTTTGTCCTGAACAATGTCAGACCTCAGCACAAGAAAAAAATAGTGTCCTCCTACCATGCTCAGGTAGGTCTATTTAACGACCAATGGCTCTCACAATAAATATCAAGGAGATATATAAATACAAAGCATTTAACCTCTTTCTTTATAAATATATATATATATATATATATATATATATATATATATATATATATATATATAATTGATTTTGTACAGAGAGGAAGGAGAAAGATAGTTAGAAACATCAATGAGAGAGAGTCATCAATCAGCTGCCTCTTGCACACCCCCCACTGGGGATATGCCCGCAACCAAGGTACATGCCCTTGACCGGAATTGAACCCAGGACCCTTCAGTCCCCAAGCTGACGCTCTATCCATTGAGCCAAACCAGTTTTGGCTTTAACCTCTTTCTTCACAGCAATAATGTTACAATTGATCTTTCCTCTTCTGTATGAGATAATCATCTCTGCTCTGCTTACTTTGTGAGAATGTTGTGTCAAATGAATGTATTTGAAAGTGCCTTTTAAACCGTGAAGCATTATACATATGCAAATTATTATAAGTACCTTGTTTACATGGACATCAACTTCAGTTTCGAAAGTGGCATCCCTGAAGTTTGCTGATCATTTTAGCTTTCATTATCTCACCTGTCAACCAGTTCCTACCACTAACCAATAGGTATCAAGCAGAAGAACCAAATTATAGGGGGAAATCTGCCAGACCAAGGCTGAGTGCTTTAATTTGAGTGAGAAAAAAAAAATAGAGTTGATGAATTTTGTCAAGGCTGAAATTGGATATTTAGGATAACTTAATGACTACAGGTTTATTAACCCCCCTGTTCTTCCTTCATCTCCCACCCCCCTACTTTCAAAAATGTTTCTGCCTATCATACAGAGTCTTGAGTGAAATTAATAAAATTTGCAAACTAAAAGGAATTTAAGGATGAGAGACGAACCGTTTTTGAAGTTCCAGTTGTGGAAAGTTTTTTTTCTATATTGCCAATCGTCTCTTATTTTGCTCATTCTTTTTGGAAAATGTTATTTTCAAGTTCTGTTGTGGAATTGTAGATGCTCATAGTGGTGTGTCATGAACTTCAGGATTGCTGGCAATCAGTGACCAGACTATTTTAAGGTGCTATTTTGTGCCAAGTCCTAGTGTTGCCAGAGGAAATAGGATTCTTCCACAGTGTCATGGGAAATGCATTTTAGGGATTCTTATATAGGAGGACTTGAGGTATAGTGTTGCAAGACTTATTGGAGCAAAAACAAAGGACTGCCCCCAGGTTCACCATGCCTGATGTCTTATCCACCACGAAGTGACTCAGCTCCATCTCTGTGGAAGAAGTCTAGCCTCCGGATCCGCAGGCTTGCACTTGTCCCCACCAAGTCCAGAGCTGCTGCATCCAAGGCTCCAGTGGTCCAGCCTGGTTTCTCTTTCCATCCAGCCTGTGATCCTGGGACCAGTGCTTTGATTCAGCCCACACGGCTGCTGAAGAGAGAGAACCAATGAATGCCGGTGCCTCTGTTAAGTTTTTATTATATTTTCTTGGGCTTGAGCTTTCTTTCAAACTATCCAATCCCTTTCCTGGATGTTCTTTTCTGGTCTCATGTCTTATCCTATCTGGTCTTCCCCCAGATTTTCCCAGGCTAAACTCCTCCCCTTTATAGTCATCATTTGGCTTCCACTGCACATGCCTCTTCGTTTTGTTTCCTCAAAAAGGAATTCCTCCCTTGTTGCGTATCCTTCCATCCATTAATCTCAGGAACTCGCTGGTAGTTCCCTGGGGAGATTGCAAAACTGTCTTTCTTGCCCACTCGGGATTAATGTCCCCTTGGCAGAGGTTGGAGGATGCAGCGTTCCCTGGAATGTCCATGAAGCTGCCTCTGCCTAGTTAACCAGGCTTAATGTCTCATTCCATTTGCTCCCTTCCTTTGTTAACAACTACATACCTTACCCACTGTAACATTAGGAGAAATATCAAATGTGATATCTGCTCCAGGCTATTCTCAGAGCTTGGATTTAGCCCCGGGGAAAAGGAAACGTGTGCTGTCAGTTAATCAAAAGAATGGTATGGACAGATAGAGTCTAGGTTAGGCTTGGGAAAACAATGCATGGGCCTGGGTGTCTTCATTGGGAATTTGGGATTTTTGCTCTGACTATATGGTACATACTGTGTTTAACATGGCAGTTGACATTCCAGCAGCTGACACATGTGACTATTTAGCACAAACTACCCAGATTCTGCATGGTATAAACCTCGTATCAGGCAAAGTGAGGTGAAGCAGTAATACTAGTGGGAACTCCCAATAGGGGTGCCGGGGTGATGGTGTGAGACAGGAAGTGTCTCTGAGCTGTGCCAGTGGAGGCTTCTTTTCCAATTCCTACACCAAGCAGGGAGAGACCACTCTTAAGGAAGAGGCTTTAAGCCCTTGCCATCAACACTCCAAAAGGGAATGGGTTGGGCATAAGAATGCTTCTTCCAGCAGAGACAGCCCAGATGGAATGCTCAGGAGACCCCCAGCCAGGCTGCCTTACAAAGCCAGTCCCACAACCAGAACTTCAAGGCTGTGCTTTCATCCAATGCCCAGGCAAGACTTTGTAATAAGGGGTACAAACAGCAGAGATCCCTGCTGAGCGACGCTAGCCCACAAAAGCCAGTCTGGCTTTGAAGATCAGCAAGCATGAGACTTGGATTGGCTTACTGAAGTTGTGTGCAGTTTGATTAACTATTGAGCTACTAAAACAAGCAGTGTGAATATAGGATGCAGTGAATGGGTGAGTGGTACAGAACCTTCCCACTGCCTCTCAGGTTCTGCATAGAGATGGATGCCCCCAAGTTCTATAACTGATGCTGAAGGCTGCTGCTCAAGTATATTAGAATAGCAAGAGCTGAGCCCTCAAAGGTCCTTTTTGGGGTCTTTACTTTCTAGACCATAGTTGCAGACTTCTGAATGTGGGCCATTGCAGCTGGCCTAACCATGGCTTCCCATACCACCCCAGACTTTGCCCAAGAGGGAAAGACTGGAGCAGCTAAGGTCTCCGCTGTAACCACACTAGTTACAGGTGGTCACCACTTCCCTCATGAAGAACCATGAACAAAAAACTCTGCACATCCCTTACACTTCATTTCAGATGAAGTCAGTGAACTATAAAGTGGACAATGTTTTTATTATAGAGTGTGGGTTCCAACATCCTGAACAAATCTTTCTGTCATTCTCATATATTTATGAATTAAAATAGTGCATTCAGGTATTATATGTGGACTTGTACCGGCAGAATTTTTCTGACCAATAGGGTCAAGATTCTGGAACCCAAATAGGACAAAGGCTTTATCAGTGTCTGGGTGTGTGGGAACTTAAGACGATGGCCAAAGGCTCAGTGTGCTGGAAGTGTGGAGTTTAGTGATGGTCTTTTTGTATTTCAGATCTCAGGTTCCCTTCGACAGCATTGATTTCCACCTGTCAAATAGCCCCTAACAGTAACAGCATAGAATCACCTACTTGAATTTTTTACTTTATAGTTACTCTGTAAAATTTGTGACATTGATTTGTGGAAACAATTCCTGATTGGGAGTTATTTTGAAGTTTGCTGAGCTGGGGAGAGGCAGTATATCATGACGATTAAGAGGACAGACTTTGCCCTGGTTTAAGAGGACAGACTTTGCCCTGGCTAGTGTCACTCAGTCATTTGGGCATTGTCCCATGCTTTGAGAGGACACTGGCTTCCGGGCACATACCCAGGTTGCAGGTTCAATACCCAGTTGGGGTGCATAGGGGGGTAATTGATCGATGTTTCTCTCTCATATCCATGGTGTTTTTTTGTTTTGTTTTTTTCTCTTTCTCCTTCTTGCTTTCTCTCTAAAATCAATAAAAACATATTAAATAAAGAGGACAGACTTTAGGTTCAGACTGCTTGAGTTTGAATCTGAGCCTGACATTTTCTAGCTGTGACCTTGAGCAGGTTGCTAATCATTCTGATTCAGAGATGGCACCCGCTTTATTTGGCTGGGTGGAGGATTAAATGAGTTTCTGTGTTTTGAACCTTTATAACACAGCCTAATGTATAAGTGTCTGCTATAACTATTTCCAAACACAGACTCTTTTGTGAAGGGAACCATATTGTCTAGACTGCTCAGGGTTTTGCCTGCTGCTGTAATATAGAATTTTTGAAAGGAACTTGTTTCTTAATTGGAATGATAATAACACTGTCCATAACCATCAGAACTAGCTGATGTATTATCAATAATCCTGATAGCAAAATAAAAATTCAGCATATTTTACTTTTCTAACCTTATCTTTCACAGAATCACACATTCTTAATGCAGATCTTCTCTAGTTAGGCCTCTTCATTTTTCAGATGATAACCAGAGGCTAAGTAAGTAGGTAGATGTCTCCTAGCTCATAGTTACAGGGTCAGAATTTGAATAGTAGCCTCTATACTCTTTGGTATAAAATGTCTCCAATAAAACAAAGGCAAGGTTCAAAGGCAAATACCAAAGATGAGGTCTCTGTAACGCTACTCTGGTCAGAGGTCCTGGAAGTTGTCTTAGTAAATCCTTTAAGGATATTTGTTTTTGAGTTGGGATCTGTAGCATATGCTTTTGGTCTTTGAAAAAAAAAACTCCTCAGCTGTCATAGATATGGTTTCTGTCATCTGGCTCTTTCAAGCATGAAGGATCTGTCATGTCTAAATTTCATAATATGATGCGCCTATCAGTTCTTACTACTGAACTGAAGTTGGGTACACAAGGCAAAAATGAGAAAAGTAATTTGTTATCAAGTAATGAAGTAACATATAATCAGCTCCCAGAAGCTTTTAGGAGTTGTGTGATACAAGATGTGACTATAAAACAGTGAACCCCAGTGCCCGGAAACAGGGATTCTCATGCTCAGCCATGTAATTCCTGGCTCACAGAGCTTCATAAAACCCAGATTCCTAGGATCATTCAAGCCCTTGGAGTCAGTATCTTTAGCAGGTAGAATTATTTTATAAAATTACAAGGTGGTTCTGATTAATTAATTTCCCAAATGACACATTAAAACCTAGGACTCATACTTCAAATATTAGAATCAAAGCACTTGGAGGCTGGCAAGAACTCAATGTAACATCCATTCTAATTCTACATTTTATAGGTAAAGAAAGTGAGGTTGAGAGTGGTTTATCACTTTTAGGATCATAGATGTTTAGAAGAGGAAGAAAGCTCATAAATGATCTGATATATCATTAACATTTTAGAGATGAAGAAACTGGGAGCCAGAAGGGCTGTGAGACTTGCTCCAGGTCATGGTCAGAGCAACAAGCTGAGATCTATCAGAGCCCCATCACAGAGATGAGGGAGCGCTAATGGGGCATATTCAAGGTTCTGCAACATTGTGGACACACAGGCAGTGGAGACAGGAATCAGAGGGCAAGGTCCAAGGCCTGTATACCCATCTAGTTGACCTGCATGAATCTTCTAAAAATTTTTCCTTCAATATTACATATAAAGAAAAAAATTAATATGACTTTTGAGATTGGATCAATCTTGATCATTGTTTTTGGAGAGTTAATACATTGGAGGAAAAAAGTATTTGGCTGAGAACTGGGAGCGCTGAGATTTGTTCCCACAACCATCACTAATCAGCACTGTGGGATTGTAGGTAAGTCATTGGACCTTTTCTTGCCTCAATTTCCCTGTCTTAGAAACCACAGGATTAATATATTCCCTAACTACTTTATAGGAACATTATGAATACAACATTTAAAAAAAGTACAGGAAAGTACGTACATTGAAAAGTATAACATTTTATACATTTTAACTTTGTTATATGGGAAACTGTTGAAATAGAAATGCCTTTTTGTCAAATAGGGGTATGTTAGTAAACAAGTTTATTTTATCATCCAGCCATTGTGGATATTTCCTACCAATTAAAACACTAAGATATATGTGCTTCCACTATATGTTTGTTTTAATATCAATTATTCAATGTAATTTACAATCCTTTACCTAGTATGGCAGGCACATAGTAAGATATTTTAAACTTCTTAAAAATTTGATTTTATTTCATATTAGATTAAGTATTCAGTGCTTTGCACTCAAGAATCAACATTGTCCTACTTATCAACAGAATGCTGAGCCTCCGAGCTTCTGCTGGCCCTGCTTCTGTCTATACATGCCCTTACCTACCTACCTGTTTCTAATCTCTAACCTCATTCACACCTCCCTCTTGATCTTGAAAACTTTTCTGATGATCTGGGCTCATTTTCAATGCTGATAACCTGCTTCAAGGCTTGCTCTAGCCTCCTCTCTTGTTCTAGGTCCTTATTATTTGCCTATAATTTGCCCCAGACTAACTGAGTGGACGCAGCAGTCCTTGATGAGCCACGCAGCACTGGAATGCCTGTGTCTAGGAAGAAACAACAGAGCTCCGTGTTGCCTTGCAGAATGGATCCCCGAGCCACTCAGCAGAAGTTCCTGGGGAGAGCAGTGTAAGAAATGTAGCTTTAAAACCATATTTTTATATTAGCAAACTCTAGAGATACATAACCAGGTACACTTCCTAGATAATTTTCATAAGACTTTTTGTAATATGTGCACTTTTTGTGCCCATTAGGTTTCCCATGTGACTGAAGATTTCAGTTTGCACTAAAGTTTTGCATACATGAACTATTTAATAACTGTTAGTTGAATAACTGCGTAAGACTCACAGTGGTTTTGTTCTCAGTTATCAGAAACCTCATTATTTGCAAGAGAATTAACTTTGAAGAACGGGTGAGTGTCTCTGAACAAGGTCTTACCCAATGATTAGCCTTCTCCTTGAGGACACTTGCCTTTTGAAAGCACTCTTGCTGCACACAGATCATTGTTTCCAAACTTGATGCACATAAGAACCACTTGCCATGCAAATTAAAAATGTAGATTTCTGGGACCTCATACCAAACCATTTTGGTTCAGTAGGACTGGAAATGGGCCTAGGGATGTGCATTTTCACAGCATCCAGTGTGATTCTGGTGCTGTGTGATAATCACACTTTCAGAAGCACTAAATTTGTCTCTAGAGAATGTGTTCAGGGTCTCACATTCTTAGAGATGCTTTTTGGGTTGAACTCCAAAATATCACTGAGGAGGTCGTGATTATTACCTATAATTATTGACCTATAATTTACATGCCATACTTATTTTAGTGGACAGTTCAATATTTTAAACACATTTTCTAAATCGTGCAATTATCATTATGATGATTGTTATCTTCCATCCTTCGCTGGGTTCATTTTCAACCCACCCATTATGCCAACAGGTGACAATGTGCATAATGGCTTCTTATTTGGAAGGCAGCAAAGTGTTTTGAAAGGACCAGAGAGTCAAAAGATCCACGTGTGAGCTTTGGCAAAACACATGGTGTTTCTGAGTATT
This sequence comes from Pipistrellus kuhlii, assembly GCF_014108245.1. Lineage (NCBI taxonomy): Eukaryota > Metazoa > Chordata > Mammalia > Chiroptera > Vespertilionidae > Pipistrellus > Pipistrellus kuhlii. The sequence continues at coordinate 34,379,951 of NW_023425405.1, read as the reverse complement.
AATGGCTGTATTTATAAAATTGAGATTATATTAATTAATATTTCTTCTATAGGGCTCTTGTGAAATTACATGGGAAAAGCTACTAGTATTTGGAAGCGTATTAAATAATTTAATTAATGCTTGCCTACATTTGGTCATTCAATTACTGATCTAGGATGTGGAAATATATTAATGAGTAATGCAGACCTAACCTTGTTTATCCTGAACAGATAGTAGGGAAAATTAGCATGGTCCCTGGGGGGTGCAGATTGTGGTTGGGGTATAACAAAGACATTTGACTTGAATAGGGAAAGGGAAGCCTGTGCAGAAAAGTCAGTTTTACCCAAGGGAATAATGTTTGGGATGAGAGCTCACAGGTTGACTGGAATGAAATAGGAATGGTGTCAGCATTCCAGGTGGGAGGAGTGGGGGACAGTGTTGCAGATACACTATACATTTGAAAGATATGAACCAATGCTGAGATAACTGGAGGGCAAATATCCAGGGAGAATGTCATATTAGGGAGCAGGCATCATACCCTATATCCTTTGTAGTTCAAGTGAAGATTCAGGGCCTAAACCTTAAAGGGTGTCCAGTGTATGGACAGATGTGTGTGGCATGACTAGATTTGCATTTCCAGTGCCCACTCTGGGAAGATGAATGGGGTGTAGTGGGAGGGCAGAGGATGCCAGAAGGTCAATTGGGAAGGTATTGTAACAGTTCAGGGGACAGATTCTGGGCTAAAGCAGTTTTGATAGACCTAGAATGATGCTGGTGCACTCAAAATAGACTTAGGGGATGGAGTTTATTGGATTTAGCTATGGTCATATTTAGAGGGTGTGGGGAATGTGGCATATGGATAACTGATTTCTGTCTTTTGTAATCAAACAGTGGTGGTTAAGGATATGGGTCATTACAAGGGCAAAGAATGTGAAGGTGAAGAGGGAGATCACGAATGAAGCACATGTAAAGCACTTGGAACTGTGCTGGCTGATCCATGACTGGATGCCCTGCTGATGGTGGTGATGGCTTCAAGATGCCTTCAAGGCATCCTAGTGGATATCTTGAGCTGTCATGAGCTATACAAACATTGTTTATTACCATTATTTTAGTCATAAAATGTGGCGACCAATATCTTAATTCATGTTTTAATTTATTTAACTTATACTTTAAAATCACTTAGCAGGGTCCTCAAACTTTTTAAAGTGGAGGCCAGATCACGGTCCCTCAGAGAGCTGGAGGGCCGGACTATATGAACTACTAATTCCTACTGTAACACCTCGGCTGCGCTCACTGCCCAAAAAACCTGGCGGGCCGGATCAGACTCCTCTGCGGGCCGCATGTGGCCCGCGGGCCGTAGTTTGAAGACGCCTGATAGAGCATTGATCCCTTCCCCAACAGTGTAAAAGTTGGATTTTACTCTATTAAATGGGAGTCCATGTTTTCTCCTCTCCCAAGTTTATTGATTGAAGCTGAAGTTGAAACTGGATCATTCTTCAGAGATCCTCCAGGGAGTATTACATTAGAGATAACAGCAGGCTTGTAGATTAGTACAGTTTGCCAGTTCACAAGCATTTGTCACACTGCCCCCTCCTTACACAAGAGCAGAAGGAAAATAAGCAGTCTTTGCTTGGTGCCTCCTGCCTCATGATTTGTTTGGCATAAATTGCTACCTGCCTTGTGGCTGGGCAGTTAACTAATTTAAAGGCTGAATGAGAAAGCTCTGAAAACTGCCAAAAGTGTTCTATTGAAGCAGATAGCCAGTCAATATGGGGACTGGGGGATAAGCTGATTAATGATGAAATCAGGAACACACTTTGTAAAGGATCCCTATGCGTTGCCAAGCTGATATAAGTAGAGCTCATCTTACTGGTCCCCTGATGCCCATACAGTGTTTCTGATGTAAACTTTATACAGATACCAATTTAATCATGATTAAATCATGGCTGATATTTTTTTCAGTGAACAATACTCAGATAATTGTGATTTCGTTTTGTTTTTCTATTATAAATTTAGATGTCTACCTGCCAAACAAAATCATAATTAGATAAATGTTTGCATAGCTACAGATGTATTTCAATCCAATGGAATATTTAGGTGTTTTTGGCTGACAAACTTAGCTAGATCTCTCTAAGGGCATGTGGAGTTAGTGTTCTTTGGTGTCTGTCTGATTTAGATTAGTATTCTTTTTGCTTCATTAATTGTGTGGCATTTTCGATGTTGCGTTAACTCCCTAAGCTTTGGTATTCTCATCTGTAAAACAAAAACGATAATATTACCTCCCTTCCCTCATAAGATAATTGACAGAATTAAATGAAGCAAATATCTGTTGTAAATATCTGCAAACTGCTTCAAACAGTGCTTGTCACATATAAGTGCTTTGGTCAATCCGGGCTGCTAAAACAGAATACTATAGATTAGCTGGCTTATAAATAGTAGAAATTTATTTCTCACAGTTCTGGAGGTTGAGAAGTCCAAGATCAAGGTACTGGCAGATCCAGGCTCTGATGAGGACTCACTTCCCATTTCATAGATGGCTGTCTTCTTGCTGTGTCCTCACATCGTGGGAGGGGTGAGGGAACTCTTTGATAAAGGCACCAATTCCATTCATGAGGACTCCACTTTCATGGCCTAATCACCTCTCAGAGGCTCCCCTCCAAATTTGTCACATTGGAGATTGAGTTTCAACATACAAATTATAAGGGGACATAAACATTTAGTCGATTACAATATGCATTTATTCAGTGAGGACTATACCTACTGTTGGAGTCTCTTCTTAGGTCAATGTGGAGAGAAAGAATGTAAGTATTTCTCTATTGTTGGTTGAGCATTGTGGATAGAACATGAGACAGACCAAAAGAAATTGCTCTTCTCTTATAAGATCTCATATTTGCTCAGCATCTTACTTCTGCCTAGAATGTGAATTCTGGGGGATGGGGCAGAATCCTGGTGTCTGGTCCTGTGTACTGTATATGGTCAAGCAATGTATGTGGCATCAATGAATATATAGTACAGTGATCTGTAGGCTTTTCATTGGTCCTCAGGTCTCTGTGGAAGGGAGAAGTCAGTGTCTTCTAAAAGGAGAAGAACCCACTTGAGGCTGTTATTATCATTGCAATGGCCATTGGGGGAGCTTCAGAACAGTATGGAAAGGGGACTGGATTCATGGCGAAATAGAAAGCTGGTTCTTGCAACCCAATTTCTTATAACACTATTCAAAACAGTGATATTTATAAAAACAACTTCATATTTGTGGATATTTCCTCATTTTAGATGATCAGATTCGCCTGAAGTAGTGATGAAGTACCATGAAATAAAAAGCCCAAACACTTTGCATAATTCTGACATCTTTATTAAATTCTATTATCCATTAGTGCATGACTGCTGAGTCCACTGTTTATCAGCCTGAGATGAGCTGCAAAACTTATTCACATACATTATTTAAAAATTAACATGTTGATTCCACAGGGTTATTGAAAAATCTGTCATGCTGATTTAATGTTGCAAGATGGAATTAATTTGGAAGGCATTTTGTCTAATTTGAGTAGCTTAATTCCACATTAATAAATATGTTGTGGTGTTTAGGATAAACACCTTGCTTTGGAGGAGCACGTTGATTTTCCAAGTGCCGACTTTTACTCTGTCATTGGGAGTAATACCATCACGTGTAGAGTGTTATTTTCTTTCCCCCCTTTCTCTTTTTCTGTCTCTGAGGGCAAACATCTTCATTTGCTTTGGGGGTCTGCTGTAATCAGAGTCACCTGAGGAAACTGGTGGTGAGTCTGATTCTCTCTATTATATTGTTTCCACTTTTCCTGTCTGTGTGTGGGTTGGTAAGAGAGCTTGCCAGGGTCTTCTGTGGCAGAGCTTGTGTTTTATCTGAGAGGAGAAGAGTGAAAGGGAGCTGGGAAAGTTGAGCATACCTGGGAAACTCAGTGTAACCTGAGTTTCTTTTGATGTTTGTAACCATGAGCTTCACCAACACCGGTGAAATAATTAACACATGTTCCAACAAAAGCAAAACCAACATGGGGATGTCTCATCAATGCCTTTGTGTGGAGAGGAACAGGAAGTATGGGGGATTTTATCACGTACTAATAGCTGAGAATTAGCAATGATCGTTTCTTCTGAAAGCATCTGCTTAATGACAGCTCTTGTAAACTTCATCAGGAAAGAGTTAGTGGAAAATCTGTAGTTATAAATTTTGCACTAAAGGGTTATATTTAGATGTTTCCTGTTGCAGAATGACTAGCTCTGAGCTAATCCCAAACTTTTGAATGATGACTATGGACCCTGAAATTCTAAGTGCCAGGCACTACTTTAAGGAGCTCTCTGCATATGGTGGGGAAAATTGTTTATATCTAAGGGAGCCCAGATGAGGGCCAAGTGGGATTGAAATCCAGTTGGATCAGAAGGCAAGAAACAGAAACTTGACATTTTACCTACTCCTGGCCCTGAAATAATGAGTGTAATCATATTTTATTAGTAATTCTTGATGTCTGTCACTATACACAAGTATTCTATGGAATACTTTCACAAACACTATTCATATACTTGACACAACAACTCTGGGGGCAATTATTATTCTCATCTCACAGATGACAAAACTGAGGCTCAGAGAGTTCAAGACATTTGTCTGTAGATCTGCAACTTAAGATCTAGAATGTTTCCGTCGCTTGTTTTCATATATTCTGCGCATGCAGTTCTAGCATTGGTCCCATCCAAAACATAGGATCACAGAGAAAGGAATACATTTTGAAAGCTTTTCTATGTTTGATGATTAAAGAAATATTGCATTTAGGTAGGATGGGGAGTATAGGCACAAAAGAATGAAAATCTTGCTCCTTTAGTGAGAATTATATACATATATACTCATATAAACTATAGGAATATATAACTTTAAAATATACTTATGTATGCATATGTTTATATGTGTATGTCTTTAGACATACCCGATTTAAACAAACATCTGTAATAAGGTCAACGTGAGGGAATAGTACAAATTTAAGGCGCTTGTTATTCCTAGCTGGAGCTATAGCCTTTCTCAATAAACACTTGCCTTTTGGCTCCAATTTATTTAAGTTTGAACTCCTGTACCCTTTCACTGGAAGGTTCCATTTATTTTGTCATGAGATCTGGAGAAATAAATACCTAGTAGATGGTACTGTTCTGGTCTTCTTTGCTTCCTTGACCTTGGATCAATAAAGGTGAGAGCATAGTAGTTGTTCTCAACTTTGCAAGCAAACCATTTTTTCCCCCAATAGAACAATAGAGAGTGCTTTTAACTGGAATCCAAAAAAGAATCAGACTTGAATTACAATTATAGGCAAGTTTTCTGAAGAAATAATGCATTTTGTAGGGCATAAAACAATCATTCTAACCCTTATTGGTAACAGGCAAAATGGGGCATCATGAATACCTCATTTATAAATCTTTGCTATATTAGCAGGCTTTGTGTTGGTGACTTTCTGAATTAATGCCTGAAGCCTTTATCTGCTTTTCTGTAGCAGCCACAACGCTCAAGTTGGAGGCTGCCAGCCAACATTTTTCATGTCCTTCCTAACTGTGGAAACTGTCCTGCCTGTGAATGTTGTCCTGGCCCTGAATTTTAGATTTCTGCTACAAATGGTCTGAGGTCCAATGATACCTGGCACCCTCTCCCTTCTCTCAGGTGTGAGGCCATTTGTGCAGTTATAGACTGATCATTTATTCAACTCGAGACCTTGCGGTGTCTTTTCATTCTATAAAGCCTGGAGACAGGTAGCCTTCTGTAGAACCACTGGGGAAGCTGTAGCCTGTACTCAAAGGATTTGAGGAAGACATTTCCACCTCCACCCGACCCTCTGGCCCCAGAGAACTGGTGAACACTGTGCCACTCAAGCAATATAATGCTGCTAATACCAGTTATTTCTGTTCTGGAACTGCATTCAATTCTTAGCTTCACATCCTCACGCAGCAGGTTTGTAGACCCTGCTGAATTTTCTGGCACAATTTCAGTCCTAGTGCAGGCAGCTTCAGTAAGACATGGGCCAGGGGACTGAATCGAAGGCATATTTCCTTTTATCAAGGTTGACTGAAAGAAAGTAACTACCAGGAGATTCTAACTGCCCAGGAATGGGCGACCCTACCCCAGTAGCTCTGGCAGTTGGAGCCCAGCCAGGCCAGACACCAGAGATGGATCTCACCACAGCTGCAGATGCCAGGGCTGAAGAAGCATAATCCAGAGCTTGACAGCTGCCAAACTAGCCCCCTGAGTGCCCAAATGAGTTGGCTCTTCTGATGGAGATGACAGGAAGGAACCAGAGGGATTGCTGTGGCTCCTCTCCAAATCCAGCATGAAAGTGAAGCCAAGAGAACAGTACAGTTTCCCCCGTAAGAAGCACAAGGAGTCTGAACTCAGTGTATCATTGCAATACCTGGAGGAGGTTGTGAGCAAAATCCTAGACATTTTTGTGATCCTTTTTGGTGCTTAAAGCATTCATTCATGCAATCAGGTGGCATTTATTAAATGCCCACTGCAGAAGGAGAGAATACAGAAGTTAAGTAATATAGTAAATTACCTTAGGGTCTTGATTCTCAATCTTGGGGGGCTGAAGGTCTGTGGCTCACCAACCCTACACTTTGCCCCCTTCCAGTGCTGGAAAATTTGAGAGGGTAATTATGATGAATTTACTTTAGGATTACTGATATACATGGTTCATATTTGAATCATGATGCATAGTCTAGTAATGTAAACACTATAGACTAACATAATACTGATGCAAATACACATTTTTTTTCATATTATAGGATGAACCAAAAAAACAAAAATAAATTCATAATGATGGAGTTAAATTAATAGCAATTTCTTACTCCTTGTAACAAATGCAAACTACATTCAATTTATAGTGCTGATAATGTTCTGGTAATGAGGTGTTTTTGTTCCAGATGCAAAATTCCACCCATTTGCCTGTGTGTGTGTGTGTGTGTGTGTGTGTGTGTGTGTGTGTAGGAACAGTTCTACAGTGTTGACCAGCATTATGTGGCAGCCAGAATTCTTAGCAGAAAACTGAATTTAGATTCTAAGTACACTCTCAGAAACAATAATTTTCATTTGTAAGCACTAAGTGTTGGAAACTTCTGGCATGCTTGGTACTTTACTAGCAGGTAGCCCTTAGTGCTGCATTAAAAATAAAGGTGTATAGTATTGACCGTCATTCCAAAGGTGTTCTGTGGAAACAATCAGGATGAGAATTTGCTAAAACAGAGATGTGTGTGTAGAAGGTATTGTGGAAGAAGGAGGGGAAAGTGCCCAAATGTCTAGCAGTGTTTCCCAAACTTTTGACATATGTGTACCCCTTCTAATTTTTGTAACACTGAGTACCCCTCGTACTCATGAGAACGTAGAATTAGGTGCAGCTAAGCACAGTGTAGTGCATATCCCCACCAAACTCTGGTGCAACGTGTACCCCCACCAAACTCTTCCCGTACCCCTGGGGGTATGCGTACCACACTTTGGGAAACACTGGTCTAAGGAATGAGGGGAGGTTTCTTGAGATTGATTGCTCTTTGAACAGGTTATAAATGTGGAGTAGGAATTTTGGGGGGGGATTAGGATACTGAAGGGCAATCTAGGTGAAGAAAACTGAAGGTACAGGGATATAAAGGAATAGAATGATCTATAGGTTCTCAGTTCCTTAGTTGCAATTCTGAACTCCCCCTAGCTTTAAAACCTCAATGTTTTTCTTAGCTTGTTTGGCAATGAACTGGCCTGAAGTGATGTGAGGCTACATGTGATTTTAGTATATCCCCATTAATGTTAACATTCATCCATAGTTGCAGAAATATTCATGTGTTGATTATAAGGTATACTACCATGTATTAATGTGTTGATTATATGGTATACTACAATAATATTAATATGTTGATTATAAGGTCATAAAGTAAGCTACATGCACCATAACATTTCAATAAAATCTTAAAATTTCTGAATTACAAATTACATCTGGCACTATGGGTTTCAGGTAAGGGATTGCATAGTTTTGGGCAGCTACAAGCATCTCATTATGGTTTGGGGAACAAGGGGCATTTCCAGGAGTGGTGAGTGATAGGATGAAAGAGGGAGGAAAGTCATTTGAGCTCCTTGAATTTACCTTGAGCTCAGTAGAAGGATTTCACAGAGAACCACACATGTCATATGGTTTACCAGTACCTTGTTCTGTGTCTTCCTTTCCTAGAGCTACCTTACAAGTTACTGCATACTGAGTGGCTGAAACAGAAATTTCTTATCTCGCTGTTCTGGAGCCAGAGGTCTGAAATGATGATTTTAGCAGAGTTGGTCCCTTCTAAGGGCTGTATCAGGGAGTCTGTTTCATATCTCTTTCCTTGGATTTGGATGTTTTTCTTCTCCCCTGTCCTCCACATTGTCTTTTTTATGAGCATAACTGTGTGTCCAAACTTCACTTTTTGGTAAGGACACAATCAGATTAGATTAAAATCCATCCTAATTACTTTATTTGTAGGACCCTCTTTCCAAAAAGTCACCTTCTGAGAGGCTAGCAACAAATGAATTTGGGGGGTATACAATTCAACCTATAGCCCCCCCCCCATTTCTTGCCTGTTTTCAATTCCTTCCGTTTCTTGTATAGTTACACTGAAGATTTGTTGCTTCTCCCTCATAGAGACTCTTCCTCTTCAATCATTTCTTAAGACTTTATTATTTATAAAACCTATACATTGATTATTATTACCCTAATTTCTTTTTAAAAATATATATTTTATTGATATTTTACAGAGAGGAGGAAGGGAGAGAGACAGAGAGCTAGAAACGTCAATGAGAGAGAAACATCGACCAGCTGCCTCCTGCACACCCCCTTCTGGGGATGTGTCCGCAACCAATGTACATGCCCTTGACCAGAATCAAACCTGGAACCTTTCAGTCCACAGAATGACGCTCTACCACTGAGCCAAACCGGTTTTGGCATATTATTAGCCTAATTTCTGAGGAATACATAGAGAGGTCCAGTAACATCCATATGATTACACAGTAAATAGTGAACTTGGGATTCAATCTTTGGCTTTTCTATAGACAAGCTTTGGGGTTTTGTCCAATGTATTGGAAAATAGTCAAGCCAAAAAGAGGAATCTATCCCCACTTACTACCTCACTTATCTCTCTTGTTGCTCACATCATGGCTGTGGATTCTTGAATGTTACGGGGTATGTGTGTCAGGTGACTAGGACCTACCATCCCTTTGGTGTTTTACACTTTCAGCTCTGAATCAAGCAGGCACTCTGCAAGGTGACTTACCAAGGTTTCTACTTCCACACTATTTTGTTTCTCCAAGTGAATATTGACCTCACTCCATGTCTTATCCCTCCTCCCACCTCCCCTTCCTACAAGTCAGTGTCTCAAATGAAGTATTGTCATGCAGACTACACACTTTAAAAGGAAATGTACTTTACTGTCTTATTTGCAAAATGTTTTACAGTTAGTTTAATTCATATGGTCCATATGTCCTCTGTCCCACACAGAGCAGCTACATATTTAATCCTCTTTTTCCTTTCCAAAGAGCATCAGAATAAACAGAGTATTGTAGAGTGCAATTTGTGTGTGTGTGTGTGTGTGTGTGTGTGTGTGTGTGTACAAGAGAAAGTGAGAGCAAGAGTGGGAAAAGAAAAAAGGGATGGTTTCTAGTTTACAAAAGGCTTGGCATCTAAAATGACCTTTAAAAAACTAGTTTCTATTCTAGCTGGGTTGAAAATGTTTCCCTCAGGGACTGATTTTGAGAGAGGCAAAAAGCTTGCATTTCTGGGCAGATGTATGTCTAGATGGGAGGTGGGAGAAATGGGAACAGATCTGCAGAACTCCCACTAGTCTGTATGATTCTGCTTCATCATCATCAATTAATATTTGTTGGGTGATAGATCATGGGGCACACGGCACTGTATGCTGTTCCAAAGGGTAATATTTTATTTCTTGCCATGGGATCCTGGAGTGTTGCCACATTTCACAGCTAAATGGTAGAGATTTTCACAGTTGGATAGGGAACTCATTCATATATTGTTTATAAAATTACTTCTCGGTCTTAGGAACCAAGAGAATACTTTTATAAGTATGCATCATTTTTAGCTGATTATCACAGAGAGGAAGAGGAATGTATATATCACAGTAAAAATTAGGTTTTTATTTTCCAAGAGTATAGAAATAATGCAACTCATGAAATCCATATTACTTTTCACCACCACATGCTAAAGAATTTTAGGTAAGACCTAAAACGCATATGGGAACATTACTGGAAAATGTGATTATTGCAGGTGTTATCTTTCCTATTCCACAACTGGGAGAACTGAGACATTGAGCATTTTAGTGGCATCAATAAACTCACATATGGAAAAGGATCTGATCACATAGACATCCCAAGCCAGGAAAATTAAATAAAATATAAAGTTTTATTCCTTGTGGGCCATGAGTTACTTGTTAGTCTTATCTCCCTCTAAATCTTCTCCTCTTCATTTTTTACCTCCCCCCGAACCCTCCCACTCCATACTCAGCCACTCACACTCTCATGCACACACACCTGGTACTCTTGCCAAGCTAGATTATTCACAATTTTCTGTCTTAGTCATATATTTTGCTGCCACCAAAGCTTCTATTGTCTTATTGTCTGTAACAGCATATTCTATTATTCAAGTTCTGTTTGCTTAAATCTTGGGCATCTTTAAGGAGCTGCTCAAATTCTACTGGTTCTCAAGGCCTTTTAGCTCCTCTTTCCTTCCCATCCATTAGTGAGGTCTCCTTTATTCCTCTTCTATCATTACACATCTTTGAACCATGGATTATAGCTATTTCTCTTCATTCCCATTTCTCATGCTCTATCTGAGATTTGCTTGTTAGTTACTGAATATCTTATGTCATTGGCTTGATGCTCTCTGGGACCCTAAGGCATTGCAGTCATCAATCAATAAGCCAATTAGTCAGTCAATCAAGAATATTTGTTGTTGTCCACTGTGAAGTACCAAAACAAACACAGATCAAAAAGCATTATAGTGGGCCTCAAAGATTTATTTAATACTGTGTTGTTGTTTTTTCTGATTTAGGAATTAAATAGTATTGTATGAAGTATCATTTGTAACTCTTCAGATATTATTGGAGCTCACAAATACCTTGATTGTGCTGAGATTTTCATTAAGTTGACCAATAAAGGTAATGTGTTGTTTTTCACCCACTAGAGAAGTATTTTCTAACGCCAACTCTGGAGTGAAGGAATTACTTTATACATGTTAATTCTTGCTGCCTTTATGACTAGTTGCAAGAGGCAGTAGAACTTTTAAGTCTTTTGAGCTTAGAACTTAAGTGTATAAGTAGGGAAAGAAAGATAATGACTTTTTTTTGTCATTTATTGCCTCTTAAATGGGTTTACAAAGCTCTTTACCAAACAAAACCACAAATAACTGCAGAAGGTCCAGTATCGTATAAAAGGATACTGGATAAAAAAAAGAAGGAAGATATTTTTTCATCACCATTCCATGTTTGGCCATCACATAGCTTTTTTCACTTGAAAGTTAAATCTGATAAAATTTATCATCAAATATTTAGATTACAAATAAAATTAATTAATTGATGGATTAATTCAGTCCACAAATATTTACTGAACATCTACTTAGTGCAGGCATAATGTGAGGCACCAAGAGTGGAACAGTGAAAAAGAAAGAGGCAACATTTGCCCTAGCCAAGCTTGCAGATTAATGTGTATAAGAGCCACTCAGCAGAGAGCAACAATGGGCTGTGAGCAGACCCTTACAGGGTATTGACAGGGTGTTGCTCAGGGATGGGAGAGGGGAATAGCATTAACTTTCCTATACTCTACTTGGGATATTTACTAGTATATAGAGGCAGATTCTAGTAATGCTTTGAGATTACTAGATGTAAATGTGCTTGGGAGAGGGCTAGAGAGATAATCCTTGATATCTTTAAAGTTGTTTTAGAAGTGAACAGAGCTGCTGGGACTGTGTTTTGGTAAACAGAATTGTATTAGAAATGGAAAGTTTCATCTATGTTTAATGACCTGAAGCAGTGTCTTTCTACCATTGCAATCATTGTCAAACACACAGATAAATGTTAGCTAGAAATAGCAGTCCTTAGGTGCTGAAGTTTAGCAGTTGTATTGTAGTTCTTTGCAAGCCTCATCTAGATTTTCATCTAGATTATGACAGTACTTTTGCGTAGTAGGTATGCAAAAATATTATTGAAATTGAACTACAAATCAATATGAAACTCAAGGAAAACCCCCAATTTTTTTTTTTGTATAAAGAACAATTTATTTCCTTCTTTTGCACCATCCCTAGTCCTGACTTGAGTACTATTTGTTGACATATTGAAAGGATGTCGTCTTAATAGGAGTAGCATAAGAAATGTTTCATTGTCAACACACAGCTATTGTAATGTCCCACTTTTCCCAAGGTGTTTTTATATATACTTGTCCTAACTCACAACAGGTATTAAAAAAGAGGAAAGAATATTGATAGCAAAAACAGAGAATTTGTAAAAAAAACAAAAAAAACAAACAAAAAAAACATTTATTTTTTTAGCTTTAAGTAGTTCTTTTTAATCTATGAAGTCTGGATCTGTACAAGTTTGTGCTCAAAGCTACCCGTTTTTCATTGGGAGGAATGTAGAAAAGTTCTTAAGTTCTCTGTGTCTTCTTTCTTGCCTCCTTCCACCTTCTGACCATTTTTTTTCTTTCAAAATGAAGATAACATCAACCTCATAAGATTGTGTAACGATACAATAAAATATGTATTTTATGTAAAACTTGTAGCAGAGGGCCTGCTCAGAGGAGATACTTAATTGATATTTGTCTTCTCTTCTTCCCATTACCTTCTCCTTTGCTCTGAAGATCCAAGCTTCAGAGCTGAATGGCTCAGCCTCATTAGTTTTATCTGTTTATTCTGAGTTATTTATTATTTTGTCAGGGATAGGCAGATGTTCACTTTATATACTCATAAGGTCAAGTTTCCTTAAATAGCTGCAAGGAAATGATAGGAAATGTGCCAAATACACTAAAAAATATACTTTTTAAAACAGTAAAGCAAATGACACAGGTGTTCAATAAAGCTGCCCCTTGGAATATAGATAGTTCCTAAAAGAGTTGATTATTATATATTCTGTAACTCACTGGTTCAAATTCAGAATGGCTTCACCTTATTCAATTTAGTAGCATCCTTTCCCAGCATTACAAATCCTACTTTGTTTTTTAGCAATGAATACATTTAAACTGAAAACAGATTTGAGCTATGGGATCCAAGGAGAGAAAAGGAGTAGATTACACAAAGAAAGAGTTATAATACCGAACAAGCACATTCTCTGCCTTTTTTTTTCTCCATGAAATTGAATTGTCAATACTTCTATCTTGATAAATTACAAAACAGCATTTCTTTTCCTCTGCTTCTTCCCCCCACACCCCCATATTTTACCTTTTTATATTTGTGTGCATTACATGAAAGGCAGGTATGGGCTGAAGGATCTTGTAGTAAGAAAAAAAACAAGAAATTGGCAAACAAAAGCTTATTGATTTTCCATGTTTCCTTAACATGAAAGAATATATATATATATTGGTGGGGATGTACTTGCATATGAAGTAGCATATAAGTTGAAATAGAAATTTCATGAAAAAATAGGCTAAAAACTCAAAGCCACATTATCAGCTAGATAGAGATAACATGTGCTAATATTACTCCCCAGCTAGCTTCATGATAATGCTTATTAATAATTATTTATATAAAGGTATGCACAATACATATTTATTTTATTTTATAAAAATTTCTCCGAATTTGAAATGGAGAAACCTGGGCTGAGAACTGCTTGACCGTGGTGTCCTGAGACTCAGGACTAATCTTCCAGCCCTTCATGGTGACCTGGACCAGGAACTCCTAAAACCCATCACAGCGATCCATCCTCTTTTGCCAGTAGTTGGGCAATCTAAAAGGAAGGTGCTTTTTTTTTTTTTTGCAAGTCACTATCTGACTTTTCCAGGCAATTCAACAATTTTTTTAAGGGGGAAAAAGCAGCATCTGTTTTCCTTCAAACTATTTTTGTTCTACGAATGAGATCACATGGTTTTTGGACTGTTCTCTGCAGGGAGGAGAAGCCAGACAGAAGGCAGCTTTCTCTCAGTGTTGGCAATTATAACAAAGCCATAAAACCCCAGGTAAATGGGAACTCTTTAAACATTTGCAGATAGAAATCCGACACAGCAGGAAAGTGACCCAAAGGGAAGTGCTTATTGATCCATTTCCCCCCAAAGCTGTCAGTGACGAATGAACATCATCTAACTTAACAGGAACAGCTCCGAGCCAGCAACCTTGCAGGTCCTCTCCCTGGCTCTTCTTGGATGGCTGTGTGACTATGACCAAGAAGCTTAACCTTTACAGGTATCATTTTTTCCCATCTCTTAATGGGCATATCCCTATCTCAGCCCTGAGCCTTTCTATCTCAGGCTGCTCAGGGGAAATGTGCTGTTGGGCTGCATTGTATCATAACCATATTTCTTGCCAGGTTTTGTCATTTCATTTTTCCCTTAGTAGGGTCTTGTCCATCATTGTTGGCTTTATTCTCTCCTAGAGTACAAACCAGCGAAGAGGGAAATTTCAGAGTTGTGGCATTTGCGTGTGTCAATAGAGACAGCCACAAGAAATTCTGACCTCCTTGCTACATCATTTGTCTTGTAAGATGCATCTTTTGCTGCAGCAATCAGTGGGGCAAAAAACTATGGAGGAGACAAAACTTGATCTGATATGATGTTTTCCCTGCCAGTCTTCAGATGAAACCCATCAGTAAATACTTTCTAAGATGGAGCTAGTATATATGAATGCAGTTCTAGGAATTCTGGCAAGATCCCAAGGATATGTCTGAGGAGTGCCTTGAACTGAAGGACTCTAGAGAGCACAGGCAAGTCAACCCATTATCATACCACCAAAGCACTTTTAACTCATTGTTATCATTGATGTCCCAGTCTATTTGGGAGACCTGATATAAACTAGTTGTGGCAGAGAATACTCAGCCAGGGCTCACCCATATCCAATCTTCCTATTCTTTTGGAACACTGGGGAATGGTACACTTCCCAGCCTCCTTGTTGATAGGTGGGCCCTGTGACTAGTCAATTACATCTTAGTGAGTGTGGTATGTGTTACTTCAAGGATAGGCATTGAAGAACTGAAATAGCTAGCATTCTTAATGTTTCCTCTTTCCCCATTATGGTTTCTTTGAGGGTCAGGTATTGAGGGAGCAACATCCCAAGATGGAGGGAACTTGGGTCTCTGAGTCTCTGAATGGTGGAGAGACCCTGCTCATCCTCCTTAGACTTTATGTGGTTGACAAAGAAACTTTCAAAGGGTGACAACATTAAGATAGAGGGTTTCTTTTAGAGATACCACAAGAAAGTCTGGCCTACCCTGCCTAATGTTATGTTAAACAAAACCGTAAGAATTAAATGCCAGTATAAGACAATGACAAAGTAACTGTCTCTAGGAGGTATAAGAATAATCACCAAATGAGAAGTAAGGTCAACGAGGGTCCTCATCACAAGGAGGGATTCGATCAGTGTTCATGGAAGTGGATTGAAAGATATGGAAGATTTGAATTGGAGGAGAACAGGGACAGGAGGAATGATGTTCCAAAGATGGCAATGCTAGTAGGATGCTATAAGCCAAGACGTCCACAGCTGTGGGGGAGAGCCTCAGCGCAGGGCACTGGCTCTGCTGCCTTGAAGAAGAAATAGAAGTTCTTATCACTAAATATTAATAGCTATAGACCTATACTCATGCAGGTAGTTATGGAAGCAATGTTTCAATATTTGGGGCTGCGATGCATTACTAACAGTCAAGGAGAAGAATATCAGAATTTATTATGTGCAAGGGAACAAGACAAGTTGTAATTGAACAAGGGCCATAAGGACCTCTGGGCAGTAGGAGGCCATTCTTGTGAAATCAATGAGACCCTCTCTAGTCTAGCTACATCTCTTGTCCCACACTCTGCTGTGCTAGTTGTCCAGAGGTGTGCAATTTTGGTTTTTGTTATTGTTGTTGTTAATCCTCACCTGAGGATATTTTTTTCATTGATTTTTAGACAGAGTAGAAGGGAGGGGGGCAGACAGAAATCAGAAAATATGGATGTAAGACAGACACATTGATTGATTGATTGCCTCCCACATGTGCCCCAATTAAGGTTGGGGATCGAGCCTGCAACCAAGGCTCATGCCCTTGACCAGAACTGAACCCAGGACCTTCAGTCTGTGGGCCAAAGGTGTGCAGTTCTGATAGCACCAGCATAAGTTTATGACACAATGTTTAGGCCTGTAAATCAGTTAGTACACACCATTGAATGTGATGACTAATTATGCCACAGCATTATCAAAAGCCCCATATAAAATGGATCTAATTTGTTTTATGCAGTTAATATTTTTTTATTGAGTATGCATTATTGATTTTATAGAGTAGATAATTCTTTGAGAGATATGTTCATGAATTTATATCAGCTACAGCATCATTCTTTTAAAGCACAGAAGATGCTGGCAAGGGACTTAAAATTCAAGTCTGCATTTTGTGATTGTTAATTTTACTCCATTGTCATTTAGATTAATTTCCTCCCAGGTTACAGAGAGTAAACATTCCTATTTAAAGGCTGAATTGTCAACTCAAGAAAGGTTTCCTCTACCTGTATCTTCCTTAAATGGCCAAAGTTGGATTCATTGCTACTCTCAGCCTGGGCCCATGTGCACCCTGTTTCTCCAGCAGTGAGGATGGTTATACCAGGCTCTGAGCTCAAAAGCCTTGGGACTCTGCAGCCTGCTGGGCACCTGAGGGACTTCTTCCCCTTGGAGGGTGTTATGATGTCTTTTGTTGCCTTTGGAAGCAGGTGGGCCTGGATTTCCATCTCAGCTCTGTCACACATTAGCTGTGTGACAAACTAGTTACCTCTACTTCCTTGGATTTTCTCACTGGTAAAATGGAAATTATGCAGAGATGAAAATTATAAGAGATGCCATGCATTTTGTATGATCATTGTATGAAGGAACCTAACTGGCAGTGTGGTTGAATTGGTCTTTCCTGTGGCTACACTGGGCCTGATTAGTGTCCATCTTGAGCCTACATTATCTAGAGTTCAGGCACAGAGCCAATTGCTGCCTCACACACCACACACAGTGCCTTATAACAGGTACACGCAGAATTCCCTAATATTGGGAGATATTGCTAATTTGACCTCTGTGGTATTTATCTGCATTTGGAAGCCAGATGCCTCCCTACCAAGGTACCTCTGTATGAAAATTCTTAGTTTTATTCATATCAGGATTGTATGGAAATGACTGAAGAATTTAATAAATATGGTGACACACTTGCCCTTTAATGAGATTTAATTACATTTTTCTCTATCTTAGCATTTCTAAAACAGTGTCCCAGGAACTACTGATGATCTGATGTGGCCAAAGTGTTCTTAGAAAGAAAAAAAAATAGGATGCTGAGAATTAAATACCTCTGGAAAACCTTGGGTTAAATACCTCTGGGGAACCTGGGGTTTTTGTTTGTTTGTTTGTTTGTTTTTTAGTTCAGTATTTGTCAGAGCTTTTATATCCTAATTTGTGCCACAGATTTCTAAGAGACCTAATGTAGAGCAGGCAGGCAACACATATCTGTTCCAGGAGTGAATAAGTGAATCACTGAGTTAAACCTAGTTTGCTCTTTCAGGATCCAGTTTGGCACCTCATCAGCTTCCCTTCATCCCTCAGTTTTCATCCCTTCCTTCCATTGGCCTGGACCTGATTTGCTCTCCTTCTTCATGAGCCATATATTTGTGTAGAACTCCATGCCCCTGTCCTGATTCTCAGGTTGTGAAAGAAAACATCAGTGCTTCTGGTATGTTAAGAATGTAGGAAAACTATTTCCATGCTCATGACTTCTTCTATTGAGTATAGTAAGCCCAGTACGTAATTCTCAGTCAATATTGTCTTGAGGCCTGGCTCTTTTACCCCTGGGATGCTAAACTCTTGAAAGGAGCACCCCAGGCAGGCATTGACTGGGATGGTCAGTCGGCAAAGCTGCTTCAGAGGCTCTCCTGCCTCCATCCTTTTGCTCCTTACTTGCACTGACTTGGCAACTGCCCTTTGGAAATCACAGGGTGACTTGTTGGCTTGCTCCCTACTGTTTGCTCGGATAAGGGACCCTCTGAGAAACTGAGCACTGCCTTTGCTTTATTCTCTAACATTTAAGAATAGGTGTCTCAGCACAGGTCAGGGTATCATTCGCTTGGATGATATAGGCTACCACAGCTTTTCATTCCTGTTCTTCTAATACTAGCCAGGAATGCTATGATGATATCTTATCATGAATTTCTCTATAGTCATTTCTCTATAGAACTTCCAAAAGAAAATGCACAGAATGTATTTGCTATCAGATATTCCAGTAAACCAGACATAACAATCTTCTTCTCACTCATTATTACTTGGAGAAATAATAGCCAATGGGTAGGAGAGGACTGTTCTCATTGGTTCAAACAATGAGAAGGGGAGGGCATTAGTCCAGACACAGACTTAATCATTATAAATTTGGCATGAATTATTATAGGTGGTCCTTATTTTTTAATGAGACTTCTTCTCTACAAACCCATAAATGGACATATTTCCATGGATATAGACTCTAGTAAGGAGAAAAAAATGGACTTGTTGGATTAGCAGAATTTTTGGCATGTTCTCCAAACAACTCATTTATCCAACATTTAACCCCAAATTGTTCAATAGACCTTAAGAGGCCTACCTACAGTGATTTAACATGGCAAAAAGATACACACAATTTGATGTATAGTTTAGGGAAAACAAGGCTCATGGGATGTGGGAATTGACTGAATGGATTTTGATCCACTATTAATGGCCCATGACATACTAACTATCTATTTCTAACTGATTGTTTACTGCAAAGAGTTTCCTGGGGAAGAGGCTCCCCTCTGTGGACTATTTTCTTTGCTTAATCTTCACTTTGTAGCTGACAGAACTCACAAGGGTGGTTTTTGACCCAGCTCCCAGAGCACAGTAACTGATGCTTTGAATGGGAAAGATGTGGTGTAAAGGAGCAATTTCATTTATAGAAAACAGAGGCCAGAGAAGGGAAGGAAACAAAAGCTTCTCTTGCAAAGGGCTTTTCCTCCCCTGAAGGGTGAGCTTGGATCCCCATGCTGGTGCCCACCACCAGCATCACAGATTGTGCCCTTCTCCATGGTGCCTGGACTGCCTGCTGTGGTGACAGCTTGGTTGGGAGCCGGAGTGGAAGGGAGAGCCCACTCAGCCTGGGGCTACAGGCTGGACACATTTCAGGAGGATGTGGTTGGATTTAGGCATGACTTTGGATTACAGAAAGGCTCTTGTTTTTCCAACAGATTGCTTCCCACAGTAAACAACATGGACAAACACACGATTTGTTTTAACATGAAATCTGCACAGATGAAGTGCAAGGCATGGACCATATTGAACTGTCTTTGTTTTAAGACTCTTTGTCTGGAATGATGCCTCATTTGCATATGAAAAATGTGTTATTTTTTTGCAGTGTTCTCTTCCCTCTCATTTTTCTTTCAAGAAACAGCTTAGTTTACCATTGAGAAGTTACAGTGTTTACTTTGTGGAAGAGTAGCGTAGAGGTAGTGGCTGACAGAAGAGGCATCAGGAAAATTTCACATATTTGTTCAAAAGGGTAAAGAGATTTCAATGTATGGGGACAGAAGGAGATTTGACTTTGGGTGGTGAACGCACAAAGCTACATGCAGATGATGTGTTACAGAATTTTACACTTGAAACCTACATAATTGTATTAGCCAATGTCACCCCAATAAATTTAGTAAAATTGAGCAAATAAAGTTGCTTTCCTATTTCAGGTGGACCCTGAAAGAAAAGTAGAAGTTTACAATACAGAAAGGAGTACATTTATTTATTTTTATTGCTTCCTTACTAATTACTATAAATTTAGCAGTTCAAAACAATAGTCATTTATTATCTAGTAGTTTCTCTAGGTCAGAAGCTCAGAGCTTTGCACTGAATAAATGCCCCATAACTATGGGCTGTTCTATCTCCAGCCCTGGCACAGCCACTGGAAAATTTAAGGGTCAAAACAGTTATTGAATGAATTAGTGAAAAAAAGATGTGAGGAAAAAGAAAAATGTGTGAAGTTCAAAATAAGTGCAGAGTAAAAATAAGGTATCATCTATTTGTTGAATAAAGCAACAATTTTCTTTTTTTTATTAATTAATTAATTTATTTTTTTACATATTTTAATGATTTTTTTGCCCCCCCTCCCTCCCTCCCACATATCCCCTCCCTCCCCAGAGTTTAATGGCCATTGGTTGTACTTATATGCATGTATACAAGTCCTTCGGTTGATCTATTATCTCCCCCAGATCCTCCTCCCCTCCCCGCTGTAATTTGACAATCTGCTTGTTGTAAAGCAACAATTTTCACATATACAACAACACTGTAGAAAAATCCTCAAATCTTAAACATCTCTTCCTACCTATATGAGGTAGATAGTATATTGCTAGTGTGTTACCTTCTATTAGTGTTACCTTCCTTAACTGCCCATCTACAGTAGAACTCCCTCCAATTACTCTCTTCCCCTTATCTTGCCTTTCCTCCCAAATGTTAGCTCATGCTACATCACCTGATAAGTCTATTTTTGTTTATTACCTGACTCCCCTCCTTGAAATGTGAGATCCATGAAAATAGCTCCTTTGTTCTTGTTTTTCCTTCCTAGTGCAAGCTTTATTTGCAGAACAGTATGTGGCACATAGTAGGCACACAAGAAAGATGATGGGTTAATAACATCTTTTGAGAATTCTTCAGCAGTGACAAGAACTTCTTTTTAAATGATAAAAGCTCTTTTTACTCTATCCGCCATTACTCGAAATCTATAATATATTACACTTAGTTTTAAAGCAAGAAAAGCAGTTATCCTTCTGGGTGGCTGTATAGGAATAATTGCATATAAATGGATCTCATCATCAGAACCTGGGAGTTGTTTGTATCTGATCATTTATCTCCTTAGAGGTGGTCAGGATAATTGCTTCCCACATAGAGGTGCCCTCAATCCTGACAGGTACAGAAGTGTGTCAGATAGGAGCAACACCCATAATTCTGCTCTGTGCACCATAAAAAAAATTAATGGCTATAAAAGCCAAATTGGCTTCCTCACCAGCAAATGAACTTTACTGCCCACTTTAGCGTACAGACTCTTAGTAACCAATATGTAAAAAAATACCAACCAGGGAAAGATATTTTCCTACTTTATAGGCTTTTAAAAAACCATTTAATTCAATCTGGCACCCAGGCTGAATGTAAAGTAGCTGCAAAGCAGTATTGATGGGGCAGTACATGATATAATTAAATCTATGTATCAATCCATCAAGTGAAAGATAAAAATCAATCCCATGCAAACAGACAGCTTCAGGTGGGAGAAAGGCAGCATTTGTTACAGCCCTGTTCCTGCATTGCACCCTATTGGCCTTTTCTTGAAGGTGAGTCTCACCACCTGCAAGATTATCTCTTGGTATTTTCTGAGAGCTTGTTTTGTGCAGGGCTCTGAAGGAAACTGTCCAGTTTTTTAGCTCAATGGAAGTTTTCACATTAGCCATCTCTGGAAATATGACAAAGTACCTTTCCCATGTAGATTGCTGTAAGGCAAAGAGCCATGACGTGGGGCCCCAAAACCCACCTGAGGAAGTTGGTAAGCTTGTAGGTTCTTGGACTCTGTTGCAGACATTCTGATTATATGGGTGGCAGTCCCCAAACCAGACTTTAACAAATAGTATAATTTACAGCTGCAAAACCTGGGTGAGCACCTAGGCTCCATCATTCACAAATTTTGTGGCCTTGAGCAAGCTAATGAATCGTTTTTCTCAACCTCCATTTTCTCACTTGTGATTCAAGCTTATGGATGATAAAGTGTTCTGGATACATCCTCATTTAATCCTACTTTATAGGATGGTGTAGGAGTAAATGAGGCAATGTATGTAGAACATTTAATTCAGAGTCTAATAAATGTTGTGCTATTGCTACCACCAGCAGCTAAGTTGTACCACTTGCTGTCTGAGGGGCCTGTTATAAGTGCTTTACAAGTATTCACTTTAAACATTTATTTAGATTTAGATTTTATCTTGGAGAGAGGAAGACAGGGGAGAGAGAGAGAAACATCAATGTGGGAGAATCATCAGTTGGTTGACCCCCCACACACACCCTGATTGGGGACCAAACACGCACCCTGGGCATATGTCCTGACCAGGAATACACTTTTTGTTGTATCGGACAATGCTCTAATCAACAAAGCCACACTTTTAAATCTCAGATAGGTACTGCTATGATGCCCATTTTATATAGTATAAAAAACTGAGGCACAAAGAAATTAAGTAAACTTTTTTTGGTCTTATAGTAGTGAGGTGGTATATCAAAGAGAAGAACCCAGATTAGTGGGATGTCAGACTTTATATAAGTTATCTGCTATAATTACTTACGTTCTCCTGGAGCCCACCTACCTTCTACCCCCCCCCCCCCCCCCGCAACACATACACAGCTTTACATCTTGCCATTTTCAGCCCCATTTTGATTTGTCTTCCTAGTTTTTCTTGTCCCTCTAAATGTTCTGGCACCAATACATTTATTGGTGACAAGGATCTCTTAACATATACATTGGTAAAATAAAAACATACTTCATAGAATTTAAGAAATACAAAAATCTTCTATTCCATATATTTTTTTTTATAAAATCAACATTAGGTGACAAATCAGAATAATTAGCATAGGTGTTTTTGGTTCAGGGTCCTATAAATCCTTAAGAAGAATTAGCAAGAAATTATTTAAAAACCAAATTGAAAATTTAGAATTGTTTTTGGCTCACTATGGGATTGTAGGTAATTTCTTTACTTCTTTAAAATATTTGCCTTTTCTGAATTTTGTGCCACAATGAATTCACATTATTTTTGTAATCATAAAAGATGGCTTTCTTCAAACAAAAGGCAAATTAATTGCAAATAGAAGCTCACAGCATTAGTCTTGTATTTCTGCAGGCTGCTGCTCCCTCCTAGGCATGCATTCTGGTCACCTCCCTAGGAAGCTGATCAATATTTTGGTGCCAAGGAGAGGAAGGAGGGGGTGGAGAAAGAGGGAATATTTTAAAACTCTGTGAGCTCTGTTAGAAGTATGCCTCAGTTCACTGACCTTGAAAATTAACCTCGGGTATCCAGAGAACTAAGCCCCAACACAAACAAACAAGAAAATTCATCTCCAATTTTGACCAAATTTTAACGTGTTGTGTTTCCACGATGCTGAAAGTTGCTAATCTAATGAAAAACAACATCAGTCAGGAGATTGGAAACCCACAAAAATCAATATGGGTGTCATTTTATAGATACAGTTTCTCTTCTGCGCATGTATTTGTTTAGTTACCACCTGCCATAGTTAGAGGTCGCACTGGGTTCTGAACAGACACTGCTGTCTGAAAGAGGATAATTATGAAAATGCCACATTGCAAATGAAAGTATGATGAAAAAGCCTCTAGTACCTTTCAGGGCCTACAAAGGCACCATAGAAGCATTCGGTTTCTTAATAAAGTGATTGCTAATTTTCTATTCTTTTTGATAACACAGTGCAATCCTTTTACTAGTAGGTTGGAAACCTTTGGGCATAAAGAAATTGTAGACTCTATGAAACCATCCTATACACCAACAATAATCTCCCAGCTACATCGATCCATTAACACTACTTGGCAGCCAGTGGGAGAGGAGGCTCTGGAACTGGGCATTTCATAATCTTTTATATAAAAGCAGAGTTTCTAAGTGGGAAAGGTGTGATTGCAAGTTGTTGAGAATGTAGAGAGGAAAGCCTGTTGTTTGTGTATGCCAAAGAGGAGACACCATTCAATAACAGGAGCTTACACTTACAAACTAACACTCTTGGGTATTTGTTGTATTTTCAGACCTGTTTTATCACTCTCTTCTTAGCACAACTCTGTACCAGGTAGGCATTTTCACCCCAGAGAGCTGATGAAACTATAGTCTGGTTAAGTTATTTGCTTGAAGTTACTGATGGGGTTAAACATAACACAGGCTGTTATACCTAGTGAGCTGGGGCCTATTTACGCACTGTAGTTGTTTGTCTTGAGAATTTGTTGTTATGGCACAGAAATATCTGCATGAAAAGTAAAAGCAGCCAAAACCGGTTTGGCTCAGTGGATAGAGTGTTAGTCTGCGGACTGAAAGGTCTCAGGTTTGATTCTGGTCAAGGGCATGTGCATTGGTTGGGGGCACATTCCCGGTGGGGGGTGTGCAGGAGGCAGCTGGTCAATGTTTCTCTCTCATTGATGTTTCTAACTCTATCTCTCTCCCTTCCTCTCTGTGGAAAATCAATAAAATATATAAAAAAAAGAAAAAAGATAAGTAAAAGCAAATAAGCAACAAACAAACAAAAAAACCCAATCCAGCCTTTTCCCCTCCTATTTACTTTGTCTGAATAACATTTAATATCTGGACCTGCCCAAATCAATGAATAAGAAGTGCAATGTTTTAAAAGATTAACCAAAGAACTCATATGCATATATCCATAGCCAATTGACACAGACAATAATGAGGTGAAGGTCTGGCGGTGGGGGGAACAGGGTGGACATGATTAATGGAGGAAAAGAGGGGGCATCTGTAAAACATACAACAATAAAGATAAATATTAAAACAGTTTTTTAAAGTTTGGGTAATTGGCTCTTTTTCTTCTTATCCAGATGCTTTGACACCCTTTATGCCCAGCTGAAGTTAAGATATGGATAGACATTAAGATGCAATGCAAAGATTATCTGGATCAAATTATACAATACCTTCTATAGTATGATAGTTATGATTTAGGTTGGAATACAGCTTGATGATTGTCACTTTCAGGTTTGTAGATAAAAAACAATAACAACAACAACAACAACAAACAAGCAAACAAACACACCAATCAACGGAAACAATGAGGACAGGTTTAGGGATATAATCTCTAATAGAATCTCATGCTTCACTTGGGGCTTGGTATATTTTTTAAAAACGACTTTCCAATTTAAGCCTTAGATGATGTGTTGTTTATAGCCCTTGGCTAATAACAGAAAGAGAGATGGAAATGTGATATCTGAGATTCCTATCAGACGGGCCTGATGGGAATCTGGGTTAATGTGTCTTGGTGACTGGGATCGACTGGACTACAGCACCGACAAACAAAATTAAGAACAAACCAGGACCCTGCTTGCATGGTACCTAGCCTCTAGTGCACATGTGTCAAACACAAGGCCCGCGGGCCAAATCCGTCCCGCCAGGCCTTGCAGTGTGGCCCGCAC
Organism: Pipistrellus kuhlii; assembly: GCF_014108245.1. Classification (NCBI taxonomy): domain Eukaryota; kingdom Metazoa; phylum Chordata; class Mammalia; order Chiroptera; family Vespertilionidae; genus Pipistrellus; species Pipistrellus kuhlii. The sequence continues at coordinate 34,354,610 of NW_023425405.1, read as the reverse complement.
CGCGCTGTCATCACTGCACTCCGCTGCGTTCCATCACAATGACAGTTTATGACTGTTCAGTAAACCATTCGGCCCACGATTTAGGCTGGATTTTAGATTTTGGCCCCTTCTCTGATTGAGTTCGACACTCCTACATGGGTGAAGAAAGAAAACAAGTATATGCCACTTCAGGTGGTAGTAAGTACTAGGGTGGCAAATGAAGGTAAGAAGAAAGAAAACAGTGATTGGGGCGCTCTTTTAGATAGGTTGGTGGATTAGGCGGGACTTTTATTTTTTTGACAAGGTAAAAACAATAATACATTTTAACCACTTTATGGTTATGTGAATGGTAGTGGATATGAAAAGATCAAGGCAGTATGTGCTGGCAGAATCACATTCTGCTCATGTGTTGTCTGCCTGGCTGCTTCTACTGGGAGATTCTCCATTCCTCCCACATCCCATCTAGCTCTCCCTTTTCCTGGGGGCGGTTCTGGTGACTTCTGCCTATATTTTAGGTCTCAGCCTAGATGTTCCCTTGCTCAGGCAGGCATTGCCTTTTCAGTTCTCCCTATACACCCTGTACTTCCACCATCACACTAGTAATTATGCATTTAATACCTGTCTAACACTCTGGTAACTCACTCAAATAGAGTGAGTTACCAGAGTGTTAAGATCATGCTTCTCTGTTCACTTTTGCATTTTTTTTCTTTTTATCCCTATACATATGATTTAGAATAACAAAATAAGAATTTATCTTCTATTGGGGGGAGGGCTGGACTCACATGTATATAATAATAAATACATAAAATAATACAGAATACTTGAAGTTGCATTTTTATCACAGATTGAGGGGAGCAAAGATGGATGACAGTAAGTGGATTTGAAGGTGATAGGAAAATGATTTTAGAACATTTCTGCTTTTGCATTATGATGATCTAACTAACAATAAATTTTTCTGTTGTTTTTTGCTCTATGAAGAACCATCTCATGTAATATATTCCAGTAATTAATTAAACTCATAAATGGCTCTTTTTGCTAGTAGGTTGCAGCTGACTAGAGGTGCTAGTTGTTCCTTGGGTTTATACAGAAAGCGCTAATAAGCTCAGTTATCATATACAACAAATAGGCCATTATGACATTGGTAGCCTTAACAACGAGAGTAACATCATCTAGTTCACATGTTTTGCTGGATACATGAATGGAAAAAAAATCGACTGCTTGCTGGGTTAAAAAAAAAAAAAAAAAAAAAAAGGATTGTAGGGTGTCAGAATGGAAGAAGAGAGACTACTTATAAGCTATATTAAAAACCTAGCCAAGAGAATGGAGTGGCTTAGACTAGGGTTGTGAAAAGCAGAGAAGTGGTTGCATTTGAGATGTGCCTTGGAAATAGAATCAAGATTTATTTTATGAATTGGATACAGCATGTGTGGTTGATAAAGGTGTCTGCTGACTTTTGGCAAGAGTGAGTGGCGAAGGATGGAACCACTTGGTTTCTTTTTTGGACTAAGTATGCAAATAATTATGTTTATTATAAGGTTTTAAAATAATTTCTTAACCTGTTTTTTTATTTATTTTTTATTGTGAACTTCTTCTAAGGATAAAAGGCTTTTATACTCACTTTTATATTCCTTGTATTTCTGGGGCCTCATACTCAGCTGAATGAAAGAAGAGATCATGATAGATACTTTCATATTGCATATTCTTTATCTCTGGGCCTTGCCTCTTTAACTGTATTCTTTCATTTAAGATAAAACATTAAACTGGGAATCCTCACTTTTGGCCTAATCTCCATTAATTGTGTGACTCTGGAAACTCCAATTAATATTTTTCTGGGCATCTTCTTCATCTGAAAATTCTGCAATTGTTATTTTTCTCTTGGAGATGTGCAACTCCAATTAGAACACTTAGGTTTTTATAACTTTTTAAAATAAATTGTATTTTTAGAAACACATGCTTTAGAGATGATTAATTCAACTCACTCATATGGAACCTGAGATATGCTTCTCCACTTATAAAATGAGATAAAAAATTAACAATGATAACACCTACATAGATAGATTCTTGTGGGACTAAAATTAACAAAACATGTAACAGTGCCTGTCTATGAATAAATGTCCCATAAATTTTTGTTCTCACAATGATTATTATTGTTAGATATCATATGACTTATCCAAGAAATCTGACCAGTTAGTGGCACAGTTGGCACTAAGTTATTTCCTTAAGAAATACAAACCTTCCATTTACCTTATAGGCCTTTCCTGTCTTCTCCCCCAGCAATCAGAGCTGAATATGCCTCATACACTGTGAAGACAGTGCGCTCAGGGGGTTATGGGCAAACCTCAGGGATGCAATGAAGCTTCACAGTGCAATCATCAAATCACCTGACCTGCCAGGAATGTTGCAAACATGACCTGCCAGGAATGTTGCAAAGTTATGGGAAGTTATTTGAGAAATTAACTTAATTTCCACCTTGGATATTTAAAATGTGTTTCCAATCCCATGGGGGATTTGGGTAGTGGGTCTCATCAGAATCTGGGAAAAGTGGTATTTGAAAATATTCCTTAGGTTGATCCTATTAAGACATTAAGAACTACATTGTAAATAAATGCCATCTCTTATTTCCATGGTTATAGTAAGAGTTGATATACCCATTAGGCTTAAAATTAATGTTAATGAGATTGAGTTAAATAATTTTCAGGCATGTCAATATATTTAAAGTCCCTTAAGCTGGGACTTCTGCTCATAGTAAAAATAAAGTAGTAGGGGCCAAATTTACACTTTTACCTGAAACAACCAAAGATGGATGGAATGTGTGAAACAAATTTGAGGAGATTGTACATCATATTCTAGGCCATAAAATGTCTCAATGCATTTAAAAAGGGCTCAAGTCACTAAAGCATATTCTCCAATCACAATAGAAATAAATTACAAATCAGTAAAGTTGTAGTCAATTTAACAAATTGCCAAGTGGAATTATTTATCCTATACAACAATTCAAATGAAAATATTTTGGGGTTTTAGTAGGGAGTGGAGAGAAAACTTCTCAGTTTTCACCCCTCCAGAGAAAAAGAAATCATGTTAGAGTGCATAAAAATGGCTAATATAGGAATATCATTTTGTTTATAAGTTTATACGGGCAAAATAGTGTGAGTACTGGAGGGAAATAAGACATATTCAACAAATAAACATGTGCTCTTGAGAAATGAATGAATAGACTTTGAGATCGGGACAGTTTAATGCAGGTGATAATTTTATTTTCCGTTTGAATTGCATATACAACCTAAACATCAGTGAAACCCATTTCAGTTACACAGCATTTAAATAGAATTTAAAAATGTGAACTATTTTTTTTTTCATGATGGTTGTCCTTTGGGGGATAGACATTTTCAAATCAGTTCTACCATCCATATATATGGCAAACTCACTTTGCCAAGTATTTCTGCTCAACATGAATACCATTATTATGGGACTCTTCATTAAGTTCCAGTTACCCACATCCACTCCCACATCTGTGCCTTTGCTCATACTGAAACTCCATATGAATATTTTTCCTGGCTTTCCATCTTGCTTTCCAAACACAGCCTACTTAAGCTCCCCTTTTACCTGCTATGGCTTTTCCTTTGACTATTCTTACCTGCCAGGAATGTTGCTTTCTCTCAAATCTTACAGAATTTCATGCATAATCATCACTAAGAAGTATAATGCAGGCTCCCTTACTTATTAATTTTAATTCAGTGGGTTATAAACTATAGTAAACATAAGAATCATTTGAGAATGATTACAATAATCCAGGTATCTTAATTTTACAAGTTTTTTCTAAACTTGTGATTTGACTTCTCATTTGAATAATAGAATTTTAGAATGGAAAGAAACTTATAGAATTAACTTAGCTGATTCTTTCAATTTTTTTAATGAAGCAATTGAGGACATGAGAGGTTAAGTGATTTATCCAAGTTCATGCAACTATAATAATTATTAAGAGAGCTACTTCTATAGAACCAAGTCTTCGGGCCCCAAAACCAAGTCTTCTTGCTGATGTACATGTTGGCTCTTACTAAGAAATTTGCCTGGTGACTCTGGGTAGTGTTGCAAGTGATATGATTTAAACACACAGTTCTCAATAAGTTAAGTGACTAAAAACTTCATGTCTCTCTGAAAGAACTTTCAGCAGCTGTTGCTTTAACTTATTTAGTCTGGATAGTATTGGGTCAGATAGTTTCTTGTTGTGGGCCTGTCCTTTGCATTGTAGACCTGTTAGCAGGATCCCTACCCTCTAATCACTGGTTGCCAGTAGCACCCCAGTTTGGCCAATAAATATATGTCTGGAGAGATTGTCAAATGTCCTCTGAGAAACAAAATCACTCCCAGGTGAGACCGTTGCTGTATACAAACACATATATTCTTGTGCTCTTGGATTTTTAGGTTCTTGGAAAGACTCAGAAAGGACCTTTCAAGACCTTTTCAAAACAGAAATTTGTGGTGGGGATGATGCTCTGAGTTTGAAGCAATCACTATCTGAAGACACCTTACCCCCATATTTTGTAAACAAAAGGATGGTGACATTAAGAGTGCACTGCAATGTCATAAAGTAGAATGTATGAAGGCATAAGATGGTGTGATTTAGATGAATTTTTATGGCTTTTTTATTTAATGAGTTTTTATTATGCTTCTTTTTATTTCTCAGTACCACAATGCTTATTATTTCTTTAAGTGGAACATTATGTTATGATATGAAATGTGGTTTCTATCCATTAATCAATGTATGTATATGCTAGATATGAAGCCTTTATCTTGTGAATTTTTAAAAAAAAATTATGTAGATACATTCTTTGGAAAATGTAAATACGTATAATCCTTTGTGGAATGCAATGTGCCTTATTCTTCCTGGTCCCCTTTCCTTGAATGTTGCAGCTTAAGGAAACAAATCTGACTACTTGTGTCAAGCTTGACCTTAATGGAATAATTTCTTAGTGAATAACTGCCCATCTTTGCTTTTGTGCTGAAGGAAACAGCATCTTTTTGCTCTTACAGGAAATGTGTACTGAAGTTTAACAGATGAGCAAACAGCTGCAAGAGGAAATATCTTTAATGTACATATGGGTCCACATAAAGGAAGAGAAATGTTATTTAAAACAAGTTTTTATTCCAGAGAGTAGCTTGTGAAATAGAAGCAGCATGCAGGGTGTGCAAAGTTGAATTTTAGTCCCGGCTCTGTCACAAGGATACTCTGATTTTGGGCACATTTTTACTTAATAGTTAATTGAGTTGGGCCAGGTGATCTTGTTCATACCTGTACATTTACAGCAAAAATTCCTATCATTTATATTGCTCAGAATAAAGTATTGTTCAGCAGAAAGAAGAAAAAGATCACCAGAGAAATGACCTGTGTGACATCATAAACTTCATCATGATACACTGTCCTCTTTCAGAGTTGAACACAGGGTTTTACTTAGAGGACATATGCACATAGAGGCCTCATACACAATGGTTCTAATTAGAATAAAATAAAATATAACCTTCAAATTATTTTCTTCTTCTATGGCTAAAATAGAGTTTTATATTTGCTCTTAGCTATATTCTGCTCAATTAGGTCCATTGGTGGTTTATCACTTAAAGAAAGTAATGCTCAGTGTTTGTAATGATAATTTTCATAAGCAAAATATAGAAATTATAAATATCAACTGCTTGCACTCTAATTAGCTTTCTAACATGCAATAGATAATACACATTTGCATTATTGATATCATTTTTCTTATTCAATCCATGGCAACTAAGCATTGTCAATTCTTAACAGGATTACATCAAGTTCTCATACAAGTTAGCTCCTGGCCAAAGTCTGACATGGGCAGTCAATATCTGCTTTTAATTATGTTGATGAGCAACAAAAGTCACCTTTTCGTATGTAGGCTAAATGCTCAGTATGTGTAGGAAGCCCAGCTGTTGCTCTTTGGATTTCACCCTAACGATTACGACAGAAGGTCAGGGATATTTTGATGCAAGCTAATTAAAATAGTAATGCTCTGCATACTTTGTAAGCTTGTTCTTGGGTCAGTATGTAAAGTAGAAATTTCTTTTTTGTATATAATGTGACTGTGCACTTTGGGGTAATGATTCAAAAGTGTAAGTGCCAAAAAAAATCTACACTGTTAGCCTTTCAAAGAATACTCAGACAAATATTCCTAGAATTGTTGTTCCTTCCTTTACAAAATTGATTACATTAGCCTTGGCCAGTGTGGCTCAGTTGTTTGAAATATTATCCCATGTACTGAAGGATCACTAGTTCAATTCCTGTTCAGGGCACATGCCCAGCTTGCGGGTTCAATCCCCTAACAGGAACTCCTATGGGAGGCAACTAATCAATGTTCCTCTCCCACATTGATATTTCTCTCTCTCTCTCTCTCTCTCTCTCTCTCTCTCTCTCTCTCTCTCTCTCTCTCTCTCTTAAATCAATAAGAACATATTCTTAGTGAGGATTTTAAAAAAAAATTCAATCCATTGATATAAGTTCCTCCTACCCATGCCATAGAACAGTTGTGTTTGAAAAAGGAAATTAAAGACATGGAAAACATGGGTTCCATTAGATCATTATTGAAACCAGACAGGGGTATTATTTATTGGGGGACTGTTGGTTGTCAGGTCTCTAGTCAGATGTCTGTGGATATCCCAGCTGAATTAATTGGATTCGCTTTCTTAGAAATTTGTCTCCTTAGAGCAAGGTGTGATCTATGGACTACCTACCGTAGAATCACCATACAGTTTTAAAAATGCATACAAGCTGGCTTCCCAACTAGATATTGTGCCCGCAGCTCTGGGATAGAGCTCAGAAATAAAAAGTCATAACAAAATTTCCAGATAATTCTGATAATCATTGAAAGTTCTCTAGCCTGGTAGGTGTGGCTCAGTGTTTGAGCATTGATCTATGATCCAGGAGGTCACCATCAATTCTCGCTCAAGGCACAGGCCCAGGTTGCGGGCTCGATCCCCAGTAGAGGGCGTGCAGGAGGTAACCAATCAATGATTCTCTCTCATTGATGTTTCAATCTCTCTCTTCCTCTCCTTTTCTCTCTGAAATAAATTTAAAAATGTATTTTTTTTTAAAGAAAAAGGTTCTCTAACTTCTAACTCAGGTAGCAGGAGCCACAACTCAGTTAGGAAAAACATTTTGTCTTTTGCTCACTTACTTTCCTGCCTATTCAATTCCCAGTGACCCTTCATCCCTTTCCATCCCTTACCATCAGCTTATTAGGTTTTAGTGAACTATCAACTAATGTCTGCTAATGAAAGCTTGAAGTATTAGAATATCTAGCAGACATTTCTATTTCAAATAATAATAATAATTGATAATAATAATAATAATAATAATAATAATAATAATATATGGCTCTATACATTCCAAACCTTGTGTCTCTTTACCTTTTACATATGTACTTCTGGTGCCGGAGGCTACAGAGTGTTTTCATGTTACAAAGTGACCTTGGCCTTGGACTTCGGTGTGATCACTGTAGATGAGTGAGCATGCTGAAAAATAGGAGTACTCCTGCAATACCCTCCTAAACTGAGATGGATATCAATAGCTTAGGTGTACATGGAAGTGACTGTGAGCCACATAAATATATCCCATGATGGTCCGACTAAATGTAACTACTTACAACTCAATTTCTTTTTAGGTGGATACCAAAAATCCTTCAGTCACTCCAAAGCCACAGCCACAAGGGGAGGAAGTATAAAAGGGGAATCTGAGGGAAAGAGATAGTGGCCCTAATTGATTATAGTTAAAGTAGCATCTCTTGCAAATTAAAAAAAAACACCTATGATTATGAGAACACATTGTTGTCCTCTTCTGGTCCTTCCCTTGAAGCAGCCCCAGTGAGTGGGGGGCCCTGAAGCTCAAGTTGCATTAGCTTCTCAATAAACTCAATTTTGCCCATACCAAGCTCAGTGACAGATACCTTGCAGCTGCACCAAATAGATACACAATGAATGAATGAATGAATGAATGAATGAATAAAAAAGGTATACATTTTTTCCTCCCAGCATTTTAGATGTGGAATTTAGCAACACTTTTGGAGTCATATAACTTAATAAAATGATACTCACATTCAAAAGCAAGTTTCCTGTTAATGGACTTTGCTATATGCCTCAATGAGCAATACTTCTGGTAGAATCCTTTGTTGCTTAGGTACCATGCTTAGCATTGCCCTAGGTTCGGGGAGCAAGCTGTACAGTAATAATTTCTCTCCAAGAATGTTTCCATGTGCATGAGGCCTATTTTCTCCGAAAAGGAATTCAAAAGAATGTGATGGCTAGTTATCGGCCTGTTGTTTCCCAGATATCAGAACTCTCTGGCAGAGTTGACTTGTGAGCTCTTAAGAAGGCTATTGAGTGATTGTATAAATGCTGGGAGACAGAAAGAGGGATGTTTATGTTGTCTGATGGTTTTCCACTCAGACCGTATCCATATATGCCTCTGATGCTGTCTGTAACATGAGAAGGACTTTCCATAATAATTCAGTAGGGTCAGTATTGTTGAGTGTGATTTCTGGAGTTGGAATTTCTGGGCTTCCTGCTTACTGTGTGACCTTTAGCCAGTTACTTCATCCTATTGTGCTATCACAGTTTCATCATTTGTTAAATGGGATTGCTTGGAGGATTGCATGAATTAATATTGTGATGCTCAGTGAAGACTAATTGTTATACTTGATCTCATCTTTGACACTAACTGCCTCTTGACATGGGCAAACATGTGTGTTCCTCAGCAGTTAAATTATAGTTAGAATTAGCCTTGGATCACTATTTATCACACTTGTAAAAATTATTTTGAAGTCAAAGGTGTTGTGAAAATCTTTTGTTTAAAATGGAAAGATAAAAGCCCGTTTATTCTCTAGCATATTAAAAACAAGTGAAAAAAATCAACAAGTTGGCCTCTTTCTTACTCTTTGGAAATAAGGATATTGAAGAGCCAGTCTAGTTGCCTAATGAACCAAGAACCCAAACCTTGGATTTCATTACCCTTATGATTCTAGATCCCACCAGAATCTCTTATCAAAACCGGCTCATTAAGTGCAAAAGACTATGCGCTTCTCCATTAAATTGTGCTGAGCTAACGTGTGGCTGATGTGAGACAAAATGAAAAGTAATTATTTAAAACCTGTTTCTGTAGCTGCACATCACAAACAGATATAAACACTTGCAAAACAACGTGGGGATCCTCATTTATCCTGGCTCCATTCTGAGTAAGAATACTGAATAGCAAACCTATTTAATGAGGCTCTGTCAGTAGTAAAAATTAAGTATAAAATAACTCTACTATGTTTTCCTGTTTTGAGAAAGTTACCTCAATGACTAACTCAATAGATTAGGTTGTTTGTTTTTTCCACCCTCTATTGACAATAATTGTTTCTACATGCATAATCTATACTTTTTGGCCTAAGAAGTTTTGTAAACATATTTATAGCCTTAGAAAAAGAAAAGACACATTGCTTTCTAATAATAATTCCTAACACTTGCTCCATACCAGAAATGATTTTAAGTGCTGTATATATGTCAACTAATTCATTCAATCTGTTTATAGCAGGGGAAATGGAAGCATAGAGAGACTATGCCATTGACCCACGTTTCAATAGCTAGTGAGTGATAGAGCTGGATTGACATCCAGAAAGTCCAGTTTGGATTTGTGGTTGTAACCACTAACTGCTATAATTTCTTATAGTTTTCCTTAATTACATCAACTTTCCTAAAGCAGAGAACCACACTAAGCACTGAACAGTGACATTGAAACCATAGAATGTGAGCTTGGATCTGGTGATATTTATGTCTTATTTTGATTTTTCAGTGAGTTAGAACATGATAAGAAATGCAACCCAATGTTGAACTAGGAGAACCATTTTGGAGGTGGTTATAAAACTAGCCCGAGGTGATCTGAAGACAGTGGTGAGAGCAGGAATAAGTATGAGTCTCTGACTGACTCTGTTTCTTAGCTCAAGTCACTAGAGAATGTGTCTTCCAGTGACAGTCATTGGTGGCTGCAGGGGATAGAAATAACCTGGAGGCAATTGGTGACTCCAGAGGGAAGTGACAGAACTTGAAGTGCTTGGGGGCAAAAGGAAGGTTGCAGGGATCTGGCTCTTGGTTAGGTACTAACTTCATTGCCGCCTCAACTTAAAACAAGATTAATAATATATTTTAAAATGGCATTCCAGGAGGATGTTATTCTTCCAATGCTTCCAAGCATCCATATTATAGAGTTAGCCCACATTTTTAAAACCTGAAGTCACAGTGAGTCAGACACATGATCAATCCCACAAATTCTTCTCTAGTCTTATTGGGAAGCATAGTGCTTCTGCTTTTTCTTGAATTTGAAGGTATAGTATTCATTTATATCAGAAACAATGGCTCTTAAGTAGATATATTGTATGCAAACAAATTAAAATACCAACACAGATTGGAAAAAAGAATTTATAATCCCATTATTCAGAAATTATCACTTAACATTATTCCTATGCATATTTATAGTCACAACAACTTTGGGGTCACAGGCATCTACAATTTTGAATATTGTATATTTACTTTATGTGAATATTTCTCCAGATCATTAAATATTTTTTGAATTTGGGTTTGAAAACACTGTTGAATGAATGAATAATAACTCATTGTACTTGTACCATAATGTATTCAATATGCTCCTATTGTTGGGTGATTATATTGTTTACAAAAGTTTGTTATTTTGAATAACAAGTTTTTTATATGTGAATCATTGTCTGAATTTTAAAATTATTTTAGTATAGCCATCTGTAGGGTAGGCTTTCATTTTCAAAGACCATACAATTTACTATAAAACCTATAATATGTATTATAATTTTTTACAGAAATTTCTTACTGGTTTTTTGTTGTTCTAGCAGCTATATTAAAGGATGTGTATTTCACCAAATCCTCATCCTCCTAAATAATTTTCTATATTTAAATTTGGGGCATTATCATTAAAATTATTTAATTAATTTGATTAGGCAAACCATCATATGCTATTCAATTACCATTTCTTAAATATTTGTCATCTTTGTTGCTTCTTTGCAAATGAAATGTCCACTTACATCCCTTGTCTAAGATCTAAAATTTTGCAGAAGTATTTGCTATTATATGTTATGAACCAAATGTTGGAAAATCTGACAAACTTGTTGAAAGCAAAACGTATAAATGCCGATCACACTACTACACAGTTCAAATTTTTTTCTTTACCAGTGCTCACCAAGACTGTTTTTTATGAAATATGTGGAAAGATTTAGTAAGCATAAATAATGTGTTTATAATATGTTATGTAGGGCAGAACTACCATTTAGGACTTTGGAAGAAGGAAAAACCATTCTGTATATACTAATATGCATATATTCCTGAGCCCTATTTACTACTCCAAATGTATAATCCATTGCCTTGCATTCCTTTAATGCATTATAACAACTTGGAAGAGAAAACAAATGAGCAAGAAAACAGAGATGTACAAACATTGTCAGCTGTCTTTTCCCCATGTCCAATTCTTATCAGTTCAACGGTCTCATGGTTCCTTTGACCCTGTTCACAAATTAGCTTTCAGTTTGTTCAAGTACATCTACAACTTTGGAGATGTGCATTTTCTTTGAGCATTTCCCCTTTAACCCTCTGGTGTTTCTTTTTCTTCAACAAAGGACACAATTTGCTTAGCTGCAAAATTTGTCTGTACTTCTCAGAAATTAATGTGATTCTTCCAATGTGTGAGAACAATAATTCCATTTAGTTTAACTCCAGTGGTGTTCAGAAAGAGAGAAAGAAAGCACAAACTGTAAGGAGAGTAATGATTTGTAGAAATCTACAGGAGGCCTTGGTCCTTGGTCCAGGAGTATGGCTGCTGACAATTACACAAATAGTGTTCCTATGCAATTATCCCAGCAATAACCGATAGCAAGCAAAAATTACAGAGGCCTGATGTGATTCATGCCCAGAGGTTTCTATGTAGCACTTTGTTTGAGTCAAAATGGCTATCTTTTTTTTTTGTCCTGCTCTTTAAAGAAAAGATTCAGTCAAGTCCTTAGGAAAATATAATTTTCTCCCATCTAGTTTTAAATGGCATTAGCACAGCAATCGGCCGTCAAGGTGAATGATAAACATGTCTGCCCCTGGGTGCATAAATGGTGAAAATATCAGGTAATATGGGTACCATCTTTCTAGCTTTAGCATTTTGAATAACATTAACTTGTAGAGTATAGAGTTATGTTTTCTTAAACTGGTTTCTTTCTACAATGGGCAATCAGTTCCCTGATTTAAAAATATCCTGTGTACTGCCAAGTTTTTGATTGGATGTGAGTGCATAGAAAAAAAAAAAATCAATTTGTTTTGTTTTTCATTTTTGCATGATTACTGCATTGTATTTATTTCCATGATTACTTCAATGTCACCATTCACCTACCCTTAATTGAAAACTGCTTAGGAGATTACATTTCAGGATATATGCAGGACCTTTTAAGCAAATCAGATTGGGGAAAATAAATGTTTACTCTGTTCTTTTTTAAAGATGCAGGTATTAATTCTCACGTGTAAAGTGTGTTGAAAAGTATTGTAATAGCCCCCAGGTCCATTTTAGAACTCTGGCAGCGATTTTCACAAAAGCTAAATGCAACTGTACAATAAGATAGGGAGGACAAAATCCCCCTCAAATGAACCCTTCTATAACCATTACTAGAGATGCACAGACCATTTTAGTGAAGCTACCATTGTAAATTGTTCAGACTTTGTTTGGCTGAAAACAAAAAAGGCAGAGATGGACAAACACATTTATTTCTCTACCTTTAATGCATTGAATGGAAAGTGGGTTACAGTGGACCAATTAGTTACCCCCTCAGTGGAATTTGAAAAGATAACATCCCAAATAATTGGAAATTTGGTGGTGTTTTATACACTGATTCACTTTATTTTTCCTGAAAGAGATGTTTAGCTCTTTTTACTTATTTTATTAGAAAAACAGAAACAATCTAATAATTTTCTATACTTAAATGCTGAGGCTGAAATTGCCTGGTACTTGGTTATTGCTAAATAAATGCTTGTTGAATTAAATATCATTTGGCATAGCCTTGGCTTGAAGCCTGGGCCAGTTTCATGACTATGTGGCTTATTGGGACTCCACCTAGGTTTTAGCCCTAATCCAGGATGGGTATTAAAGGAATAGAGGGGCTGCTCAGCAGAGTTTCTCAGTGTGATAATTTAGCATATACAGTTAGCCCTCTGTATCCACAGGTATATATTTGCAGATTCAATCAACTGCAGATAAAAAATATGGGGGGAAAATGTCATGTTGTTGCTGATGTGTACCACATCATCAGGCCTGTGATGGTTGCATCTGTGCCGAAAGTGTAGAGTTTTTGCTTTCTTGTCAATATTCCTTAAACAATACAACATACCATTATTTACATAGCATTTACATTGCATAAGATGTTATAAATAATCTAGAGATGATTTAAAGTATATGGGAAGATGTGCATATTTTACATGCAAATACTATGCAATTTTATAGAAGGGACTTGAGCATCCAATGTTTTGGGTATCCAAGGGTTTCTGGAGCCAATTCCCCTCAAATACTGAGGAACAACTATATGTAGCAGTCCAGCTGACAGTTCATCGTCCACCCAATATTCTCTTTGTCTGTCAGTCTTTCAACTAGCCCATCTCCTTGGATTTAATGAATCATCAGGAACAACCAGACTAGCATGTTCAAAGAAGGGAATCAACTCTGTTGAGTCACAATCATCTTAATCATTCATTCTGTTTGATAAAGACTGTGAAGCCCCAGTTGAGACATGTTACTAATTCCATATCATCATGCTTCTCTGATTAGTACTGGCATTTCCCGTGGCAATGGAGAAAATTTTCAACTCTATTTCCAAGCACTCTTTTTAGAAGCAATTTTTTGTTTAAGTGTTGAATTTAGTATTAAATTGCTAGAGAACTGAAAAGACCTTATTAATAGCCAGGGTGCGGTTGTAATACATAAAGCCTTAAGAGATACCCAGCGAGGTCAGGGTGGGAATGAAGCTTGTTAAGAGCTAAAATTTTGGTCCTAACAAGCTGTGGGATCCTGGGAGCTTTTGACATGATGGAAGAAAAATAAAAGAAAGAAAGAAAAAAAAGGATATGTACATGCTTGCATAACGTCCTTATTTAGGAGCTAGTCTTTTGGTATTTTGGAGGATACTGAAGTCTAAAATACAGCAATAGCTAGGGGCAGTCTTTCAGTCTAATGAGACATATGTGATTCAACCCTGAAGATGATGTACTCATCAGGGGAGAAGAAAGGTCGACCAAAAGGTGTGGGATCAGCTCACATTCATCAGGATGAACCCATTGGTGCTTTTTGGATTAGAGGCTGAGGCTGTTGTGCTTATGAGGTTGCTCATGTGCTTGCGTGTATGTAGGTAGGTTGGTGAGTGGCAGTCCTCAGCACCCTCAATTGTGATCCATAAATACCCTTAATGTAAAAAGGTTCTGATTCTATTAGCACATATTATCAATATTTACATTTTTCTCCATATTTCCACATTCCTTTTCATTCTCAGAATTCAGGAAAAGCAACGTATTATATGGGAAGAAAAGAGGTTCTAGAGATATCTGCTTTGATATTAAAAATACTGTAGTCCCAAGTAGCTCAGTGGTTGAGTGTTGACCTGTGAACCAGGAGGTCATGGTTCAATTCCTGGTTGGGGCACATGCTCAGGTTGTGTGCTCAATCCCCAGAAGGGGGCATGTAGGAGGCAGCCAATCAATGAATACCTCTTATCATTGATGGTTCTATCTTTCTCTCCCTCTCCCTTCCTCTCTGAAATTAATAAAAAATATTTTAAAAGATACTGTACCCAGAATATGGCTGATCTATTTTCTGGATTCTTCAGCTGCTTCAATTTGAAACTTCACATCCTTTATAAAGGTTCTGTGCTTAAAATGATATTGTCTGGTCACCAGAACAATAGGTTTTGTAACAGCAAATTAAGGAGGATTTTACGAATTTTTAAAAAAAGAGAGAAATAGTAACACCTCAACTTTTCTAATTGCAGTTTAAAATTTTACTTGATTCTATCAGAATTCCAGAGGAGAATCCAAAACTGGTGATATTTGATTTACTGATTTATGTGGGTTTTAAGTCCTCTTTGGATCAGGACATATCTAGATGCCACTTTCTGCCAAGTGGGACAGTGGGGAAGGATAGCTCTTGGGTAGCAGGGTAGTAAGACCCTACAGTTTGGCTTTGTTTCTGATAAAGCATAGGTCCTCAATAAAAGGCATTGAATGAAAAGGTAGCATGTAACCCACATATGCTGGTGTGAATGGTCAGGAGTGAACACAGTCCACAGCTTGGGGAAGGCCGACACACACTGATAGACTGAAGTCCAGTGGGAGTTATTTTCTGCTCAGCACTCCGTTGGGGGCTGCATTTGTGAATCAACTCAGAGCAGCTTCTTATTGATATGGTCACTTTGCTTTTAGTTCCCATTTTGAAGTCCGTCTCTTTGATGGATGGGTAAGGAATCACTTAGACACCTCTGACAGAAGACACCAGGCAGAAGATATGACCAGATTTTGAGAAATCCTGATTCCACAAAAGAGATGACATGGACTGCTGAGTAAAACACAGCAAGTTGGTTTGTAAAGAGAGCAAGCATTATGTGACAGAAGCACCTAAGTCACTGTTCAGCCTGGTTGTCTTTGAGGGCTGGAGAGAAGGCTTCTGTCTGAAAGGAGAAAAAGGAAAACTTTCCCAAGGCCAAAGCACACCAGGTTGTAAAAGCTTTGAATAGACATTTGGTGACCCCTTGTCCCAGCCTCCCCAACCTCACTTCTTTATTCTTCTTGGCAAGGACCCCCTGCTAAAATCTAGGCAGTCTCCTCCACAGGTCTTGTCTATGACTTGTTCATCACTAGTCTTGAACGTTTGCATATACCATGTCTAACGTACAGAATATATCCTCTGTCTGCCATTTGTATATTTACTCTGTTTTGTTTAAAAAATCTGCCTTAAACCTAACTCTTGGGAAAACATCTCATAACTGAGCTGGCCTTGGCCATGTACTCACTGCTTAGCCTTCCATCTCTGTTTGGAACAAATGGGCCTGGTTTAGGCTGCTCTAATATGCAACACCTACACTGGTGTTAGGTATTTGGTAGCTATGTAATGGTCACTTCTACACAGGGGCAGTTTTTCTCCCCAACTGTACTTATGCAATGGATTCTTTCCTCCTCCCTCCATGCAGGATAGACCAGTCATTGGCAAATAGCAGGCTTAAGCACATGTTATGGTTGTAAATCTTAATATAAAAATATATTTCTGAAAAATGAGAGGTGGGGGAAGAGTGATTACATAAAATGCCTTGTTCTGGGAATCTACTGCCACATAACAAATGATGCCAAAATGTTGTGACTTGACAATGATAATCTGTCATTTAGTTAAGGTTTCAAAGAGACTGTTTAATGCTGTGCCAAATGGAATTAGATGGGCTCTCTTTGCTAGGCCTGGAGGATCTATTTCTTGGATTGTTCACTCATCTGGTAGGCAAGTTGGCTGTGGTTCTTGAGTGAAAGTTCAGCTGCAAGAGTTGGCTGGGAGCCTTGGTTTGACTCCATGTGAGTACCTGCACAAGGTTACGTATGCTTCCTTACAAGATGGTGGATGAATTCTAAGAGAGAGTGTTCCAAAAGGCAGGAATTAAAGCTAACATGCCAGTTAAGGGCTACATCTAGAACTGGTGTAGCCTTATTTTATCAGAAGCACATTCACCCTCTTCATGGAGGTATGGCATGGTCATATTTTCGAAGCCCACGTGTGATGGGAGAAATTATTTTGACCGTATTTTGAAAATACAGCCTGCCAACTACTGCTTTACTAATGAAACTACACAGTCACATTACATAAAAAGGCAGGGTCCCCTTGATAGAAAACTCTTCTCAATATTAATGATGATAGCTAACATTTATTTGTTATTCTGTGTCAAGTAGCAGTAGGCTAAAATGTTTATACATGATTGCTCATTTGATTCTCACAAATTATGTTGGACATTTCTTATCATTACCATTTTACAGATGAAGAAACTGAGAAGAGGATGTAGTTTCCTCAAAGTCACAACTAGTAAACAGCAAAGACAGAGTGTTAATCCAAGTGGCCTAACCTTATAACTCACACTTTCCTGTCTCCTGTTGTTACTTTTGAGTGAGCCATTGCAAAGAAGCATGAAGACCACAGAAATACCAGCAGTCATTAGTCCAGGGCTTAAGAACCTGGATTTGGAAGAGTGAGGTGGGAGAACTGTAGATTAAACTAGACTCAATAGAGAAACAAAACAGAAAAGAACTGGGTTTGGGTCCATGTGCTCCTTGGGTACTTGAAGCCTCCAATTATGACATAGCATGATTATGTGTGTATAGCATTTACTTCCATCAGTCTGAAAACATTTTAACTTTTAAATGTTTTAAAAATGTAGTTAGTTCCCCCTTTCTTAAGGCAAGTTTACTCTCAAATATCTTATAAGATCAGTTAACTTCTTTCTTTAAAACTTTCAAAAAGAGGCATGCATGATACAATAGGTACCTGTGGCTTGGTCAAAAATCCCAGGTACTATTTTGCAATCTTTAACATCTTGTATAAGTTACTAACCCCTCCCCCAGTGCCCAGTTTCCTGGTTTGAAGAATAGTACGAATGACCTTTAAGGGTAGGGAGGACAAAATAATATACTGTGTGTAATGTATTCAGCAATAATGGGTTTTCATCGGTGCTATTTCCTTTAAAGGTATTCTGAGTGTTGCACAAAACTGGCACTCTACAAACACTTCCTTCTCAAGTAGCTGTTACCCTCTCAAAGCAGGACAAATCCCCAAAGAAGTCCATATACCAAATTGCTTACACGTGGCTACATAAATGGCCCAGCTATGTTTCAGTATTCAATAGCATGCAAGGCTCTATATTTTCCTTCTTTGTGTGAAAGCATCCTGCAGATTTAGTAACAAGCAAAGGGATATAAAAATTAATCCAGGCAATTGCTTCTTTTTTTCTGAACAGTTCTTCCCAGTTCATTTCCAGCTTCTAATACATTTACTCCCTTCTTTGCAGATTAGTAACCTCCCTGCCCCACCACACCCAGTCCTATCATAAAAAAGGGCTCAAAGTGCTTCAAAAAGTGCTTTTTATTATACTTCTCTCCTACCTTCCCTAATTTGCTATTTTCTTAATAAAATCTGGTAGAGATTTTCATTTGAAATTTACACTTGAGCAACACTTTAATTTTAAATTCTTATAATGACTTAGGTATTTGATTATCAGCTTTCATGAGGCAGAATTTTATGTTGTTTTTTGTTTTCGTTTTTAAGAACAAACATGAACGTGCCTTTTGGGGAAGTGGGAGCTTCTGTATGTTATGGTCATGGAATTGGTCATTCTTACAGAGTTCTTTTCTTGAATGTCCATCTGTCATCCTTCTAAATTTCTAGAGCAGCTGAAGTTTAAGAGGGAAGGTTAATGAGGGGTTAAGTGCAAAATAGGCTTTTGATTTTATCTTTTTATTTTTAATGTCTGGGAGTCAGGGGAGCCAATAAAACTTGGTTACTATTTGCAATGACTTACATTAACTGCTTCCTTTAATCTCTTTTTTTGTTCTTGAGAACTTTTCTTGGTGGTAGGTTCACTTCCTCAGAACTTTGAAGGTGGCTAAGCTGGATTCTCACATGTCCTAGACCCAAGTTACCTCTGAATCCAACCCTTTTATGTGACTGATATTTAAATTTTTTTATTTATCTTTGATATTTTTTAAATTTCATCAGCCTACAGCAAAATTCAAGTCATTTAATAGTTAGAATTGACTTTTTAAACTACTTACCTTTATTGCTTGATTCTCCTTTAAATTATTTCAATAATGACTGCCATCCTTTGTGTTGATTCTCTAGTTTGCTATAGCTTTTTGTTGTTGTTATATTTCATTTTTGGAAGTTGAGTGAACCACTAGAAAAAGAAAAAAAATTGGAAAATTAATCACATACCAATAATTTTAAACCATCAACACAAACATTAATTTTTTTTCATTTGGTTAAACGCTGTATCTTTTCTTTCTTCGGTCACCTTCTTTGTGGCTTGGGTCAGTATTTACAGTACCCCTTAGATAATCAAGCCTTGTTTTTACCTTACATGTTTTCATTAAAACTCACAACCAGACAAAACTCTTTATTTGGATTCCCCAATTTAATAAAAATATAAATGCATATGATTCCTATTTCCTTCCTAATTTCTCAAGACATAGCGATTGACTTATGCTGAGAGTACTAATTTTTGTCTCTTAGCCAAGCTTCCTAAAACTTTCAGCAGTTAAGTCTACAGGTGCACGAGTGGTTTTTCCCATCATTTAGTTATAATTAATCTATTCAGTGTTTTTACAGAGCTTGAGTTGAGTCTGGTGCCTAAGCAGAGACATATAGCCCCATATCAATTTAGTTCTGTAAATTTTATCCCAATTTTCCTCCAGGTAACTCTCCAGAGACATAGACTTCAGTCATATAAACTGAGATATTTCAATGAATACATGATGCCACCATATTGAAGTGGGCATGACATTCTGGGCCAGTTCTCAACTTGCTTGCTGACTCTGACCAATTTGTAGTGGTTGCAGGTTTTCTGGAATCACAACTAGCCTGACATGAAAGATCACCAGGATTGATGATTCCCTCGATGTCTTTCATGAAAGAAAAAATGGTAATGAAGAGTCCCATATTTTCCATCTTTCCTTTACACATTCTTATTTATTAAGAAAACAGAGAAGGGCTCATTTTCATTTCACTTAGATGCCTCAGCTATAAAACAAGATTCTGCTTGAAAGGTTAACGTTTCTCATTTCTGAACATGTTAACACTCACTTAACTTCAGTATACATATAGTCAGGTCATACAAAAAAAATATAACAGCATCTGTAGATGTTTATCATTATCAAAGGATTGCAAGTTGAGAAGTTTGATTTCTCAGACCCAATCTTCTCATTTGATGAAACTAGAGGTTGTCTCAGACTTGCTTTATTCCTGGGCAGGAGATACTTCAAAGACTGCTGACATTTGAAAAGCAGAGAAGCTGAATGCTGACTCACACTCTTAATTCTAGAAGAAAGGTGATCTGATGTGTGTGACTGTATTGGATGGGAGTATGTATACCTTGTAGTCACATAGTTGCTCTCATTTTGGAAGCGCCTCCTACTTGGACCCGTATTATGTTGGTTGGGCCCTCCAATGGTAGCTTGTTGACAAGCATGTATTACCCTTTCTGTGGTGTGTAAGTTAAATTCCTTTTCCAAGGCTATGTAGCCTGAGGAAATGGAAAGGGGGAGAGGGAGAAGAGTCTGGGATGAGATGTCTGGATTCTATAACTTCCTTCCAGGCCATTAGTTGATCTATTAGATCAGCTTTTCTCAGTCCTTTTGTGTGTAACTTTCCAGGCAGAGTTGTTGAATTATGGGCAGCCACTTTCAGCAAGCTGCTTAGGTCAGGAGGCTTTTCTTTGGCATTTAGCTCCCACGTACTTAAACAAGACCTCAATTTGCTAAGATGTTTAACATGAGAAGCTTGCTCCCCTTATCTGCTTTTTTTTTGTTATTTCTTCCACGCATTGTTATTCATTCCACATCTGGCTGCAGGTTATGGCATTTGGGCTGCGCTTCGCCAGGCTAACCTCCATTAGCTCTCCTAGGGCTTAGGAAACAGTCCCCTCTCGATTGAAATATTAATGATCATAAGTACAACAGCAACCCCTCTGCTCTTGGAGTAATGCAATTCTAAGCCGAAGGGCAGCAGCTCCAATTACAACTACAGGAATCTTATATACCCTCCCAGTAGGATACACAGGGACTCATCTGGCCTCTGATATTTGTAATTCGATGCTTCCTTGTGCTTCGGTGTAGTGAGGCTCTAAAAGAGAAAAAATGATTCTAGCAAGGAGATTTGGTTGGTGAGGGTGAACCACTCGCAACTGCTGAGCTAGTTTTGTAGGAAATTGCCCTTATGTGCATGGTGGGGCCTCCTCACCTCTTCTTCTAACACTCTGTAGTGGAGATGAGGGAAGCCTGTGCAATGGTTATCTCTCTCTCTCTCTCTCTCTCTCTCTCTCTCTCTCTCTCTCTCTCTCTCTCTCTCTCTCTCTCTCTCTTTCTCTCCTCACTCCTCTAGGCTGGTTTCAGTAATTAAATAGTGCATTAGGAAATGGAGTAGTGCATTTTATTTTCAGCTCAACTACCCCCTGAGAGACAGGCCCTCTGCACTCAAGGACATTCAGCCCAAGGGTGAAAACAAATGGGCAAAGATTATAAAATGGGTTGAGTCACGTGATGTAGGGAGTCTGTTGTCAGAAGCAGATCCACAGAGGGAATCTTTTGAGGCTGATTTCTCTGCTAGACTGCTCCCCTAACTCCTACCTGGCAGTCTAAAGCCTTAGACTACCAGAGGACTATAATCAGATTTTGTAAAAGCCCATGAATTCTCAAAAGGAAGAGAGGGGAAAGAAAATGGAGAGCAGAGCACTGGGCAAGGAAAAATGGAGATATTTACCTAAAAAGAGGGTTATGCCAAAATAGGAAAACTATAAAAAAAAAAAATGGGAGAACAAAATAAATGCTAAGAAACAAACAAAAACCAAAACAACAACAACAAAAAAACCCAATATGTGATGGAGTGACCAAATGTGAAAGAAAATGACATTTAGCATTTATGGAATGCCTATAGTGTTCTAAGAACCAGTCTAATTGCTTGATATCCATTGACTTATGACCCCTGTAACAATCTTATCAGGAAGGGAATATTCTTATTCCCATTTCACAAGTGACGAAATAGAAGCATACAAAGTTTAAATAACTTGCCCAAGATTAACATTTTATTTTTAACCATTATACTTTAGCTTCTTCCCAGGAGATAAAAGAGCCTTTTAGAAAAGGCTAGAGCAGCTGGAAGATTGGTCCTCAGAACTGAGTCGAATTGAGCCAGGCAGATGAATAGTGTTAACAAAAGCACTCTAGCAAAAGGATGTCTCCATAAAAGGGGACACAGTTTTTAAAGGTTGGTTAATTTCCTTGAAGTTATTGATGAAATTGCTTTATTTTGCTCCCATAACTTTGTGTTCAGCTCCGAATAGAGTAAAATTATGAGCTTTTCTTTTTCCTTAAACCTTTAGTTTCTTGAATGTATTTTTTAATGGATATTCTTTAAATGACTAATATTTTGGGCTCTTGAGAATGTTAACTGAAAACTTTAAAACTAATTGAAAGAATAAATACAGTTGATAGAGTAATATTAGGGTAACATGTGACATAATTGGGAATGCTCATGATATACAAACAGTACTTTTAGAATGAGCCCAAATTTGTTTAAATGTATATATATGCATATTCTAAAGTGTGCATGCATATTCTAAATAACTGGAAAGTTACACCTCTAGTCATCTCTGAGAATAATATAAAGAATTCATATGTTTATATGTTTTTCTTTATGTTCTTCTGAATTTCCCAGTTTTAAAAAATGGTCTGTATTACCTATATAAGCAGAAAGAAATGCTATTAAAAGTGAAAATAAGTACAGTTCCAGCATCATGTTTTAGAAATGGCTTCAGGAGGTACTTAATCAAGTTATGAATCCTAACCAACCATCACACAACTATCTCTGCTTTTTATTTGGATTAAATCTACTGACTTCATAAGCTAGATAGAAAACTGACTTCTGAATCTAAAATAGGATTAGTCAAGCTTTCAGAAGTCAAAATGGAACCAACTCTCTCTCGCATCGCAAAGAAAACTGTTGGCCCTCATCCTAAACTTTAGGTCCTTGGAGTCTTTTGCTGTTTTCTTAGTGTATATCACTATTTATTTAGGGGAAGAAAAACAACTTAGTGTGTGCAAGAGCCTGTGTGTGTGTGTGTGTGTGTGTGTGTGTGTGTGTGTGTGTGTGTATGTGTGTGTGTGTTAAAAAAGAAACCTTCTCTCAAGGCAAAAATCAGCCATGCTTTATACAAGTTATATTTAGCTATTGGACATGAATTCAAGGAGCTCTTTGAGAGTGTTCCATCCAATAGGAAGTTTGATATATATGCTCCTAGTTACCACTACAATGGACAACAGAATCAGTGTACAGTATCTGGAGACCAGAAAGCAACCTTATGAAAGTATTATATGTTGATGTTACTATTTTCATTAATAGCATAGGAAGGGAGGAAGCAAAAGGGATTGAGATGAGACTTTAGGAAGACTTTCTGACTATGATCAATAAGGGGCAGGAAAACATTGAGCTTATGAGGGCAAGTAAAGGAAAAGGATTTTAAAAGAAGTAAAACTACCTTAGGATAGCTCTGGTTGGGTACAGGAGTTACCCTCTTGGGAATTCTTCCTTCTCATAAATTGAAACAAACTTTACCAGAAAATGCTTTACCTTTTTACCTGGAGTTCAAAGCTAATGTGCTCTCCTGGCAATGCCCACAGAAATTCTGTAGGAATGCCTCTGATTCTTGTGAACTGGCCTGTCTGAACTATAAACTGCAGAGAGCTTAGCTAAAAATTGATGGCCCATAGCAATGAAAAGAGCAAAACAAATAGCCACAAAATCAATGAATAAGTGACGCTTCCTCTGTTAGGTAATGCCAGATCTGCTTACTGCTAGTCAAAGCTTGTGCAAAGGAAAGGGGAAAAGTCCATCTCATTTCCATTGCATGGAAATAAGAGCCTCTCTATTCTTCCCCTTGCATGCAGAGCACAAGAAATCAGATTTTTGGCCCATGTTCTGTGCCTAACTGCTTGCTCCTTGGGAAGGAATGCCAATAATCTTGCCAAATACTCGCTCTGATGGGCTATGTAGTCTTTCCTTGTTCCTTGTCTGCTCCCCATCCTAATCTTTTCTAGAAAAACAGATTCATGCCAACTGCAAAAGTAATCAAAAAAAGTAAATATTTCAAACCAGTGTAGCAATAAATTAATTTTATGCCTATTCTAAATGGCCCTGTTAATAAAAATAGAACTCCTCTGGTGCTTGAGAATGACTGTATAGAGATGTGACTTCGCTGGCTTTCTGGTTGCTCACAGCTCTTCCCAAGTGCTGCCAGAGGCTGTGTCGGTTGTTGGTTGTGGGTGCTTAACAGCCATCTGGAATGAAAGTTGGAAACACCTACTGGCAGTTAAAGACATCTCTCAGATCGAGAGATAGTGGCTGCCATCTCAGTTAGTAAACAAGGTGGCTTCCCCATTGGATTGAATGTCAACTCCAAATTCCTGATGGGAAGAGCAAATCAAGGAGGGAAGAGGATCAACATCACTAGAATGTTTTGTTGCCTGGAAATTCATTAAGACAGGATGATTTTCTTTTATCCCAGAACCCAATCCAGGTGAAGTGTGGCCCATTTTCACTCTTAATCTCATTAGATAGAACTAGTGAACTGCTGCCTATGCTGATAAAAAGTCTGTGGAGGACCATGCTCTTTAGAAACAGTTGGAAACAGTCTCTGCTGGAAATAAATGAAAGAGCAGGAAGCATAGGATTGCATTGTTCCTTGTTTACTTGATACTACAGTTGCCAGTTCTGGAAGTCCTGAGCAGTCATTGAATCTTCTGTTATTTGCTGGATTGTGTCCTCCCAGAAAGTGGACTTCAAGAGTCCCCTTAAACTTTGGATCAGAAGTAGCAAGCAGTAGAGATAAAATAGGAAACATTTGTTGAGTGCTCTTCCCAGCCTATCACTTCCAGCTTATAAAACAGTATCTTGAAGCAGATGTGACCTGTTGTATTTTTTCTCTTGATGATTCTTACTGCTTTCAGGTTCATCCCCAGAGACTTGGGGAGTGAAGATGGATAGATTCCAGCCCATTGTCACCCTGGGTGTTTCCTTTAAAAAATAAGCAAGATACTCTTCTGTCATCATTAGAGTATTCATTTCTCTCTCACACAAGAATATTTCTCAGGAACATGGCCAGAAATTTTGTCCTATACTTTTAAGCAAGTATACAATATAGGCTATTGGCATTTTGAAGCCAAAAGCATCAAGGAGTGCAAGAACCAACAGAAAAATTGAAGCGTAGAATCCAGATTTGCTGCTTAAATCTGATTAAAGGGCTTTGAGTCCACTGATGTGTTAGATGCTTCCATCACATATTTTTGTGGAATAAGCTGACACTGTCTCTTGGCACACTGTTACATTTTACCAGCATTTTGGTAAAAACAGCTTTTAGTGGGTTTATATTTCTAAGGCCATGGCCTCGTGACTTGTAGGGTCGCAAAATAAATGAAGAAAAAAAATTTCTTTTGCGTCAGTCTCTCCCACAAATCTCACTCTTACAGAACTCTTTTCTCTGGAAAAAAGGGATGGACAGTTCCTTGTGTACTTTAAAACATAACATTTCTCTTGAAATTTCTATTGGCTTTGACCATTGCTCACTAGGTGGGATGATGCCAGATAAGGTTTCCACTATGAAGACAATCTGGTCTTCATTGTTTCCTTCTTGTCCACTTTGGTTTTCAAAGAAGCACAGCATTGTGGTGACTGAGTCTCCCATACACACCAGCCCAGGAGCTTTGCTCTTTTTAGTTCTTTGGCAGCATCTCTTCTCCTGATGTCTCAGGCACTTGACCTTATGAAATCATTGGAAACTTCTCTATGTGACTACACTGTGATCCCTCTTTTGTATGACCATGAAATTGTTCCCAAACTAAACCCTTTGCTTAACTTCAGTTGCATGGTTAGCAGCCCATCACTCACTTAGATTATTTCAAGCTAAGTGGCATTTAGAGTAAGGATTGATGAGGCACAGAATTTCAGTGGCAATATTGTGAGAATCTATTCCCCTCTGTTGACTATATGGTTTCTTTTTCTCTCCTTATGTAGATTTCCCTGATGGAAGTTTTGCTTCCCTCTGATCTCCATTATATCTTCTCTCCTCACTGGTTTCTTTACTGGTTGTCTCTGGTCTATCATACTTTTAGCTTACTCCTTATGGTTCCAACTCCAACTATGCTTGTAACTCTCCCAAATAACTGTTAAAACTCTCTTGGGTTTTCCCGGAAACTATTTTCTGGGAAGCCATGTTCCATTTTTATTTTAAGTATCTGGTCCTTTCATAGGTCAATTGCTAAGTTTGAACTTTTTGCCTTTGGTTTATGTTTCCACCTCTGGTCAGATCATCTCTGACAGGTGTCTTAGAGTAAATGCTGTGCCTGGAACTTGTGAGTGGGGCACTTATTTGTGCAAGAAGCTATGGTCAGAAGCTGCAATGGCCTACACGTGTGTACCTAATATACTATCCTTAGAAGAGACCTCTAACTATAGAGCCACTATGAGCGAGACATATTTAGAGACAAAGGAGGGGCATATTTTATTTTATTCTGAACTGGGACATTTTAATGTCATGTTTTGTATGACTTAAAGGACAAATGTGAAATTATGAAACCAAATAATAAAATATTGTGATTTGCACCAAATCTTTTAAACTCTATTATTCTCTTTGTCTTGGGTATTCAGTGCCTCTAGATTGAAGCTTGTACATTTCTCTGAGGTGGACTGTATTTGCTGTTAGTGAGGCTATGTGGGTGAATGTGATGTTCATGCTATATCTAAATAATTTAGTTCAAGGAGAACATATGGTATTGGGCACTAGTTCATTGGACTAGTTTCAATTGTGTAGGGTGTGTGTGTGTGTGTGTGTGTGTAGCACTTAATAAAATCATATAGTTTGAGTCAGGAGTGGCCTTACACCATCTAGTTCCAATCTCTTTATGTTTATAGGAAACAATATTTTTAATCCCAGATAATCTGTGAGTGTGGAAATTAGGAGTTGATTCTGCTGAATTGTAGGGCAAGGGTTTTTCCAGTGACCCATGCAAAAGATGGATAAAACATATGGCTTTAAAAATGATACTCATCATGAAGACCCTAAGTGCATGTGAATAGAATAGAGCAGATTATATGCATAGTTACTAAAAATATCCTGAGGATGGTAGAGAACTCAATCCTCTATAACTGGTCCTGAACCAAGTTGCCAGGTTTTAGTTTCCTCAAATACTTTCAGCACTTAGAATTTCCTTTGTATCTTTCCTTTTGGGGACCCAAGTTCCTTTAGCAATGAATAAAAAAACAAGAACTAATAATGTACTTTCATAAGGTATGTTCTCCTGCCTGATACTATGAATTATTTTATCTGATGCTCAGTGCAAATGTTTAGATGGTGATTTTACACAATGCCCAGCATAGCAGCTTATCATGTAGCTGCATGAAAAAGTCTATCTTTTGTAGAACAAGCTATGTTAATGCAATGGAGGGAATTTTTTTTAAGTTTGTTTTTCTTCACAACAATGACCTGTTAACTATGGTTCTATTATTTTGTGTGTGGAAATCCAAATCTGATGTGTTGAACAAGCAACATGTCATCAAATATCTCTTCAATAATACATAAAAGAAAGTTCACAAAATAATAGTTGTAACAGGATAAATGTTTATTGAAGCAGTGCCAAAATGTTCTGTAAAGAACCAAGTACCCTGCTGGTACTTGAGATCTATGTCAAATACAATTTGATGGAGGACTTTTTCATTTGTCCTGATCTGAATGATAATTTCTAATATTAGAGACCTTTATCTGGCTTCATGCCAGTACTGAATGTAGTTTTTGACATCTTTGTACATGTATCCTGATCCATTTACTAAGCAGGCCAACAAGCAGCTGAAAATCAATAAAAATTGCAATTTGCAAGTGCAAAAAGAATTATATAATTATAAAAAATTATCATTTGTTAAATTCCTAAAATATTGGCCCTTGAAACTGGAAGTTAATGACTTCTAAAATTATTTTGATAAAATTTTTTTGAACAGAGTATTAATAGGTCAGGCTAACAGAAATTAAAGGCACTGATTAATCTTAATGTCACTAAATTTAGGCCCACTGTGCATTTTGTACATCCTGATAGGTGCCTTAGGTCATATAAAGCACCACCTGTGAAGACTTTTGCTAAAATTAATTGAACCTGGATTTAATTAAGCCCCTAGATATAACTACTGGTTCTTCAACAAGTAAATGGCATGAGAAAAAAAAAAGAGGTGAACTATTATAGATTAAAACATACTTAACCACATAAATAGCAACCAAACCCAATGGGTAGATATTGCTAGGATCCTAATTCAAAAATATCATTCTAAGAAGACATTCTTTGAGATCAAGGAAAATTGAGCATAGACTGGATAGTAGACTGTATGGATTGGATATTTATGAATTTTGTTAAGTGTGATAATGATCCTTGCCTATTTAAAGATGCATATTAGAGATACATGGTGATGAACACATAGGTGAAATATGATACATTGAACTTGCTTTAAAATAGTTTAGTGATAAAGTGTGGGAGGTAGTTGAAGTCAAGAATAGTGTATTTTTGATAATTTTTGAAGTTGGGAGGTTACTATGCTTTTGTCTTTAGTTTTGTGTATATTTAAAATTTTTAAAAATAAAAAAATTGCAAAATAAGCTAACAAAGAGAGCTTTGTCTTTTTTTTTAGAATTTGTAAGATTTTTAAAACCAGAAATCAGGTTAGACTTGATAACAAAAATAGATACTCTTTAAGGTTCTACACCATTCAATACTGAAGGCTGAGAACTTGTCTCTTAGGATAGGGCTACATTTGGTACTACTTTGCTACATTGTTGATTGTGTGTCCATGGGCATTCACCCCACTGGGCCTTAGCATTTGTATTATAAAAATGATAGCGTGGCCCTGACAGGTTTGGCTCAGTGGATGGAGCATTGGCCTGTGGACTGAGGGGTCTCAGGTTTGATTCCGATCAAGGGCATGTATCTTGGTTGTGGGCACATCCCCAGTGGGGAGTGTGCAGGAGGCAGCTGATCGATGTTTCTCTCTCGTCCATGTTTCTAACTCTCTATCCCTCTCCCATCCTCTCTGTAAAAAAAAAAATCAATAAAACACATTTTTTTAAAAATGATAAGATCCATAATACAGGTTTATAATGAGATTTAGATATGATATTATATGTGAAACACCTGGTACAGTGTCCAGCATATGCTCACTCCTCAATAAATGGAGCAGCTACTATCTTTGCTTCATTTAATAAAGACCAATTAAGTGTCAGATATGTGCCAGACCTGTGCTAAATCCAGGAAATTTCTATGGAGAAAAAGATATGGCATATGCCCATAAACAGTTCTTAATTTGTTGAAAAAGTTGAATCATGGGAGACTGCTGTTTTCTAGACGTGAAAGAGACAGACATCAGCAATTTCATTATAGTTCAACTTGAGAACCAAAGTGACATTTAATCATAGAAGTAGGTGGTACTATGTTAAGATGGTAGATCCTTGTATCAGACTCTCTGGGCTTGAAACTTGGCTCTGGCATGAACAAACTGTGTGTTCCTGTGTAAAGTCACCTTTAATGCCTTTGTTCATCATTTGTAAAATGGGTATATGACAGTACTTGCCTTTTAGAATTGTTAAAAGGATTACACAGAAAACACATAGAATGGTATTTAGTACATAATAAGCCCTGAATATTATTGTTACCCGTGCACGTGCAAACTAATATATGAAGACACCCTATTCTGTAAGGTGCAGATAATTTTATTAGGTGCTAGGAGTTGGTGCTGAAGGAATGATAGAAAGTTAACTCATACAAATAGTTATATATCAATCTTGGATAGAAAAAAGCAGAGTTCTGCTTTACTGCTTCAAACTGTATGAATTAATATTATATTATATATTTTTCCATGCCATCTTGCAAAATTCTCAGATTACCTTTTAAACATTAATATTGCTATAGCCAATATCATAAAAGCCCAGCAACTGAACCACAGAACAACCAGAAGGACTGGTGGACCAGTCCTTATGACATGCACTGACTACCAGGGGGAAGATGCTCAACGCAGGGGATGTCCTCTGGTGGTCAGTGTGCTTCCACAGTGGGAGCACTGCTAAGCTGACTGGGATGAGCAGTGCTCCCATGATGGGCCAATCCCCGCAGGCCACCATCCCCTCCATCAGTGTACAAAATCCATGCACCAGACCTCTAGTTTTATATATATATATATATATATATATATATATATATATATATATATATATACACCTTGCTTATAATTAGGGCATTGGAGAAAGTTATAGATAAAAATACTATACATCTAGTTAATTTTGAGTTTTAGGTAGTGATTCTTTTTTTAGTATATGTATACCCCATGCAATATTTGTTATAATATTTTATCTGAAAAAAATTATTTGTGTTTATCTGAGATTCAAATTTAACTAGGAGTTCTGTATTTTCATTTGTTAAATCTGTCAGCTCTAGGTGGGAAATGGATTGCATACTTAGAGATTCCACAATCTGGTTAAATAACCTCTCAAACCTACCCCTGGGTAGCACTTCATTTAAACTCAGCAGATAGTAAACTCAGATATCTGAATTCTCCACATCCTTCCAAACCAAAAAGAAAATCCACTAATACAGATGCCACAGAATCAACAGGATTCCCTGACCTCTCCAAATTCCAGAACCTGAATTCTTGCCAAGTCTACATGGGAGAATTGCATACAAACTGTCAAGCACTGTTGTGCTGTAAGGTTTTATTTTTATATATTTATACTTAACAGAGGAGCCAGAAATGTTTGACTTTACAATCTCAAATTTTTTTTCAGAGTACTAGTGCTCACTGGAGAACCAGTTCGAATGTGCCCTTGCTCTTTTATAGAAGAACAGTAAAGAGGATATGTCTAGCACTTATTGTTGGATTCGTCCTTGGCAATAAGAAAACTACTTTCTTCAGGATTTTTTTTTTTAATAATATGACTCCATTATCCTCAGTCCTTTTTTTATGGATCTTCATTCATGTTCCATAGTCTGCTTAAAAACAACTTGCCATAAAATATTTTCTTTTTCTCACTGTTATTTCCCGAAACTTCTTTCTTATCTTTCCCATCATCCACCCAGAAATCCTAGGAGGAATCACAGGTTTATTTTCAGTGCATCTTCATCAACAACCCCACCAGCTTCTCCATTCCCATACCACATCAGTCAAACCTTCTCAGTGTCACCTCTTAAATATGTCAGTGCTCCTCATTCTCTCCTTTTCATCCACCGTCTCTGCCTTGGCCTAGGCTTCCCTGGGCCACCTCCATACTAGTGTTTCTCAGATTTCTATGTGCTCCCAAATCACCTGTACATGTTGTTAAAATGCATGTTCTGATTCCAGAAGTGGGTGGGCCCAAGAATTCTCATTTCTAACAGATCCTTGGTAATACTGATACCATTGGTCCAGGATCCACACTTTGAATAATAAGGTTTTGGGTTACTTTTATAGACTGTCAGCAAGTCTTCCTTCCATGCCAACTAATCACCACATTGTTCTCGCTATTCTGGGTAAGATTTTTGTCTGTCTGATTCTTTTTGCTACTGAATTACTTAAATGATATGAACCACCCAGTCCCATGACAACTCATGTCTAGTTCCTGTCCTTTCCTCAGACCACATTCTAAACCCTACCCCCACAACACGTCCTTCTGCTCCTGAAACTTGCCTTTTCTTTTTCCAGGCCTTTTTACTTGGCTAAAACATCCTTAATCTCTTTTGCCTGTATTAACATTATGGAACAATGTGCTAAAACATTGCAGGAATATAACCCATGGATACAGACAATAGTGTGGTGAAGGCCTGGGGTGGGCAGCAGGTAGGGGCTAGAAGGAGTCAATGGGGGGGGGGGGAGAGGGCATCTGTAATACTTTTAACAATAAATATAAATTTAAAATAGATAGATAGATAGATAGATAGATAGATAACAGGCATTAGATGTTTAGATGTATGCAGGCATTAAAATATAAACCAGTAATTTTTCCATTAGCACAGGGGGGAAAATTGTGGCATAATTCTCCCAGCAAGCCTGTTCTGGGAGAAGTATGCCATGATTTTTCTTCCTATGCTTGTGGTAAAATTACTGGTGTATTTCTTAAACCCCTACATACATTTTAGCACCTTGGCTCATAATGTTAATACAGGATTTAGTGGGATACAGTCTATATTAAGGCCTTAGTTTTCAAACAAACTGCAGATGTAGAACTATGAGAGTAGGTTTGATGCCTGGTTTATATAGGAGACTCTCATATTAAACATATGTGCTTCTACTGAGCAAGACAATGTTGAAAAGAAAACTCTATTACAGGTGGCATATATATATCGATATCGATATCGATATTGATATAGATATATATACCTTCTCTTCAATTGGGTCTGTTTTTAGAAATTTTATGTTAGGTGGTTTTTTAAATTAATTCATTAACTATATAAAGCTAAAAATGTGAATTTAAAATGTTGGAAGTATGAAGTATTGTGGGACCAAAGAGAAGTAAGGAATTAATTTCATTGAGGAGCATGTGAGAATGTTGCACAGAGGGTGGCATGTGAGTATCTTCCTAAAATATAGGATTTTTAAAAAACCTTTTCAGTGTGTAATTTTTTTCTGGTAACTAGGGTAATATATGCAGAGATTTTTTAAAGCAGAAGAGACCTTATAAAAGCACCAGAAAACAAACAATTATGCAAAATTTCTGGACCTGGAGATACCAATATTATTTTTATTTTCTTTCATTTTTTTCCTATTACTTACATAATTAAGAACATATTATATACATGCACTTTTCTATCCTACCATTTCTCTTAACATGCAAACATTTTTTCTTGTCAGTAGAAACTGTGATTTCACCAGCTGACCAAGAATCCATTAATATGGTTGAATAACGATTTTTAATATAACCCTCTAAGTTTGGGTTCTTAGTTACCTTCAGGGTTTTTATTTTCTTTTGTTGTATGTTTTTAGAGATTTATAGCTCTGGTTGTTTCTAAGACTTATACATAGAATTATTGGATAAAGGTATAAAATAACATTAATGATCTTAACACATATTACCACACTGCCTTCTGAACCAATTGTCCTAATTTAAACTTGAAGAATCAACAGAAAGAATGAAAGAGGAGCTTTGGAGGACAGACATGGGAAAGTGTGTTATGTAGTCAGCAATAAAGAGTAGTTGGATTTGTTTCGAGTGTGAAGGCATGAGTGATGGATGGGAACCAGGTTATGGAGTATCTTTATTGCCAAACTATTGTACTATCCTTTCTTCTACAGGGAGTCATGAGTCACAGAAGGCTTTTGGGTAGGTGAATGCCATGATTTTAGAACTTTCTTCCAGTTAATTATAGTTTATTAAATGTCGCTGAACTTTTGGATCATGCCCAAATACTATTTAAGGTCGTCAGCTATCAAAATTTGAATGTCTGGGAATAAACTATGCCATTGGCTCATCGTGTTTAAATGTATCATTGACATTTACCTTATTGAACATAAATTGATTTTTACACACTTCTGTCAGTGACTGCATAAAGCACCTGGAAAGTAGAAAGTGCTGGGTCAACTCTATGTCATGGAAGCCTTTTAATGTGTACTCCAGTGGAATGTAGAACTGTGAGTGCTATAAAGATTTATTGAGGATTTGAGATGTTTCTTGTTTAATGATGTGCCCTATTCCTGCCTCAGAGTGGGATCAGAAAAGCAAAGATGCAATAAAAAAGTCCAGTCACTTACATATTATCTATTTAAAATCAGGAAGCAGTTTGCTTCTCCATCCCCTACCCCACTGCCCATGAGATCCTGTTTCTCTGTGACACTAAATATTTATATGAAACTGTAAAGAAACTAGTCTAATGTCTAGATTTATTTTACATCTCCTAGGCAACACTGGGTAATCTTATTTTCTCCTGTTACTCAGATGCTTTCGTGAAGCAAGCATAGACTCAGATTAACGTTGCTCAGTATGGTCAACAGGGATTACCGCTTTCTGAAGGAAAAAGGTGGAATCTATTAACTTCATTTTGAGCATGCCCTCAAAAAGGAATATGAGACACAACTCTGACAATTACATGATTCTCACCGGGATTGTTTTCCTGGTGTCATTGCCATGTACACTGGGGCTGGGAGAATGTAAGCTTCCAAATTTAGAATCTGTTTAAACCCCATAGGTTCTGAGTTTCAAATTCAACTTTATCTTTTCAGCCTTTGGATTCTGTCTTCTGCTGTCATAACATCACTTCTCAATTCAAAGAGGAAAAAAGGGTTTCATAGCGCCTCAAATAGAACTTCTCTGGGATGGCCATGCATCAAGTGTAAATGAATCGGAAAACCAAGCAATTAACATTTACTTGAAATAGATAAGACTTTAAAAAATAGGGATAAATTGCATCAATAGTTTGAAATAACTATTCAAATATTTTATGGCATCTACCACTGGACATGCTTGGTTGAGAATATGAAGCACTCCCTCCCCATTACCACAGACATTGGAGACATTCTGTTAAATCTAAAATGTAAATAGCCTCTCCCTCTCATACTATGCTTGACTCTGACATTAATACTCTAGCATTTATGTGACTAAAAAAGTATTTCTGATCAAGCTTTCTAATTTTGTCATAAAATTTTGCACAGAATGATTTCTTGCTTAAAAGGCCAACCATTTAATACTCTTTTCTTTTAGCCAATTTAAAGAAAATAAATCAGGTCAATTCTTTTTATGACACAAAAGGGAAAAATGATAAGTTTTCTTACTCCAGACTTCTTTATTTTTACATTTCTACAACTGAAATGTCTCTTCTCTTCTTTAAGTACAAACTGACAGGTCATTAATCCTTAATGTAGATTTGTACCTCTGGGTATTTTGGGGAGAAAACTCATTAAAAATTTTTTGTTTTATATGTAACTGTCCTAATAGAAATTTGGAGTTCATGTTTAGAACTTGTTAAAATGAAGAGAAAGCATAAAAATCCTTTTTTTTTTTTAAAGAGTTGAAGTACATGAAATTATTCCTACCCATAGTCAATGTTGTCCTTCAATTCTTGAATGTTTTCTGCTAACTTTTTTATAGAAAGAACACAAGTTTTGTTAGTTCTATATTTTCAATGTGAATATATTTATTCCATTTGTATTGTCTGAGTGGGTCTTATGCATTTAATGCCATTTTCTATAATGTTTTTGTTTATTTCTGAGAAGCATAGGATTTTTTTTTTCAATTCTATCCAAAAAGTGAGAGATTAGGCCATCATTCTGCTTTTCTTTTTATGGAAACAGGCTCTGATTTGGTGAAGGTTTGCCACCAGAGCCAGTGGAGAACGCTTTATTGATACTGGTGAAGTCATTCTGCATTATGTTACCACATCCTATTTCCCCCTTCCTCTTTCTCCCTGTCCCTCTCTCTTCTGTTGAATGTTTGAAGGGCTTCTAAATGGAAAAGAACTTCCCCTCATAAGCTTACATTTCAAGCCTATCTATAAAGATTTTATGACTGATAAAAAACAACAACTCTCAATGAAATTGTGGATTGGGAAACCCCACTCCTTGATTGTCCTTTTTATTCTAGCTATTGATAGTAATAAAATAATTCATCAAGAGAGACATTACACCTCTGCTTTTTACTTTATTTTTCTTAAATAACTGTACCGGTGTCTTCCCTGTCTAAGCTACATTCTAGATGTACATTCAAAATCTTCACATATTCAATCCTTCTTCACAGAGTGACCATCAGCTATGCATTGAACCTGTTGGTGGGCACTGGAAACACATAATGAACATAGTAGTCACTGTCTGTGCCCTTGGTATGAGTGGGGAGAATGGGAGGTCAATGGTATTCAATTTGCCCCACAAAGTGCAAAAATTACAGCTGTGCATAAGAGCTATCAAGACTTGATCATAGTTCTCTAAACTGTTTATTGGAAGAATTTCCTCTAGGCCTTCCACTGAGGGAAGGCTTCCCTGGAGAAGTAGATTTTGAGAAAGAAGGTAATGAGGTATTTCCTGGACAAAGTAGCCTACAGAAGAAAGTGGTGAAAGGATGTGTATTCTAAAACTGAAAGAAGGCTGGAGCAAAGAGTGTGAGGAGGGTTCTTGTCATGTGAAATGGGAGAGTTTTATCTAGACC
The DNA here is from genome assembly GCF_014108245.1 of Pipistrellus kuhlii. Lineage (NCBI taxonomy): Eukaryota > Metazoa > Chordata > Mammalia > Chiroptera > Vespertilionidae > Pipistrellus > Pipistrellus kuhlii. The sequence continues at coordinate 34,318,632 of NW_023425405.1, read as the reverse complement.
AGTATATACATGAGTCCGTGGGTCATGTTAGAAATTGTCATCTCTAGTTCATGTAGAAGATGAAAAAAGCCACAGAAGACTTTTGAAGAGAGGAGAGACATGATGGATCTTGCTTTTTAATAGGTCAGTCTGGTGGGTAAGGATTATACACATTTGTAATTAGAGTATGTGTGTTGAAAGCTGTGTGAAGCTGTTGTGATGGTCCTGGTGGGGACAGCAGAAAGTAGAGATTGGATCTGGGGGATGTGGATTAGATAAGGGAGATAGAGAAAAGGGAGGCGTTCCAGATAACTACCAGGTTTGTGACTTACATCCTATGTGCATGGCAGTTGCTCTTGAAATACTTCCCTACCCTTGGGTTCATTAGATTACACACCCTATAGGGTCAGAGCTATGCTTCTGGAGTGAACTAATAAGCTTGAATATTAAAGTAATCAATTCTGGGCTGCAATGTTCCCTTCTTACTGTGAATGGCATTTACTGTTTCATGGTCATAATTTGCAAATATTTACTCAAGCATTTAGAAATTCTTTCCAAAACCAGTGTCAAAGGAAATGTTATTATTAGAACTTTGAAATGATAATTACAGTAATGCTTATATCAGTCAAGAATTCCAAAAGCTCAAACCCCCCTGCATTGTGTAATGTGTTTGCATAATATTCATGAGGGCAACTAAATATGGATTTCCAAAACAAGGATAATAAAAACAAACACACACACACACACACACACACACACACACACACAATACACACATCAACTTTGATAGTTTCTAAGCCTCATTTTATGTAAAAAGAAAAGTCCATTTATTTACACATTTTGTTCTTAGCTATGCTAGAGCTGAAGAGGAAGTAAGATGAGTTCAGAAACTTGAGTGTTACTCCAGGGGCATATGTCCTTTCTCACTATGAACACCTCACATTCTCTTTTGCACTTTCCTCAAAACCAGTCGTTACAGTCTTTGCTATGTGAGTGTAGTCTCATTAACTGCTTCAGTATTCCTGATTTTTCCTTTGCTAGAATCAGAAACAATGAAATATTGATTCCTTGGCCCTCCCTTTCATCTATTCAGCCATGATTCCAGACATAGGTCCCATGAAACATTTATTTTTAGATACTTACTGTGCTTAAAGCACTATACCAGTAATTCTTGACAGGGAAAAAGTCTGTGGAAGCCAATTGTGATGGCTCCCAATTTTCTTTACCACCTCATATTTATTCCCTTGTGTAGTCTCCTCCCACAGTGAATCGGGGCTTGTCAGTGTGACTGGTCAAGAATGGTGGAGGTGATGTGTGATTTCCAAGGTTCCATTCAGTGCCCATTTGTCAGACATGTGAGTCTGCAACCTCGGAAGTGGATCTCTAGCCCTACTTGAACCTTCAGGTCACTGCAGTCCCAGTGACATATTCCTGCAACCTCATGAGAGACAGTAGCATCCTGCCAAGTCACACCTAAATTCTGTCCCCCCCAAAACAACAACAACAACAACACACCAAACAAACAAGAAAAACAAAACACCACACAACACACTGAAAGATAATAATTTTTCCTTGTTGTTTTAAGCATTACGTTTTGTAACAATTTATTGAACTGCAAAAGATGCTAATACAGATACCTCCCATCATGTACTTCCTTCTATAGCAGAGGAGGGTAGTGTTCACATCTCAGACATGTCCCAACCAATAAAGAAGAAAGCTCAGCTATAGCTTCAGCGCACAGAGATTTAGTTACAATTGAAGATATTTGAAATTCAAAACATACGTAGATAATAGTAGCAACTTTGACAAATTTAAATTCACTTTTGCAGTTTACAAAGTGCTTTCACACAATGTATTACAAGCATAGCCCACTGAAACTAGTGAATATTTATGAAGAGGAGCGAGTTACTAAAACTCTATTAAGTATCTACCATATGCCAGTCAATGAACTAGGAATTAGAGTAATAGCAGACATCAAAGCAGACAAAACTCTGTGGGTGTGTGTGTTTTTAATCCTCATTTGAGGATACTAGTATATTTATTGATAAAGAAAGAGAGACAGAGAGAGAGAAAGAGAGAGAGAGAGAGAGAGAGAGAGAGAGAGAGAGAGAGAGAGAGAGAGAAACATTGATTGATTGCCTCCCTTATGTGTCCTGACTTGGGGAGATGGAACCGGAAATCTAGGTATGTGCATGGGATGGATAATACTCCAACCAACTGAGCCACCAGCTGGGGCAAAAAACTCTGCTTTCACTGAAGAGGGTAGACATGCTAAAAGGATTATGTAAGATTACTGCCAGGGTTCAAGAACCAGTCACTACCTTACCTAATAATAGACAAACATGTAAATTGACTATGCCTCCTCTATACCACCAGCCAATCAAGAGTGACATGCAAATTAAGACAACAAAGATGGTGGTTAATTTGCATACTCAGCCTCTGAGTGAGGAGGGTGTGATGCTTGCATTGTTGCCATGACGATGACACAGGAGTTCTGATGCAGGGTTCTGCCCCATCCCTGGTCTCTCAGGGCCTCTGGCAGCATGGGAAGGAGGGGCCAGAGCAGAAAGAGGCTGGGCCGGAGTGGAATGGTGGTGCTGGCAGCCAGGGAAAGGAAAGGGCATTCTAGCAGGAATCTTCATGCTTCTGGCTTCTAGTGAAAACATAAAATAGAGGAAAGCCAAAGTGAATGAGAATAAAGAAAGGCTTCTCTGAAAATGTTATAGGTCAGTTATAACTTATAAGATTGAGGATGTTAATTTAAGAGGAGAAATGTAGTAGGTGAAGATGAGGCCAAATATTCTAGGTATATGAAGTCCAAGTCAGGGCAGAGCATGCTCTGTCTCTTTAGAAAACTAAGAGGTCAGGTGTGGATGGAGTAGGACAAAGAAGACACAAATGGTTGTAGATGATGCTAGAGAAGTAGGCAGGAGCCAGATATTCATTACCTTAGGCCACATAGTACTGTAGGTTTGCAAGAGTTAAGGGGGAATACTTAAAATGAAGTTCAAGATTGTATGTGGCTGAACTATTGTAGAATTTGAACTCAAGTTTTTTCCCCCCACCACTTTCATTTTATAAAATTTACTGTTTCTATATTACAGTGTCTTTGACATATGGACAGAAAGCAACCAAATAACTGCTTTAAAAGAGATGAAGGAAACTAAGATTCAGTGAAGGCAGGAAAGACCTCTAAAAACTCATCTGTGGTACTTGTCTCTATCTGACTGGGACACATGGATACAGAGAACAGACTGACAGCTGTTAGAGGGGAGGGGGTTGGGGGTTGGGTGAGAACAGTGAAAGCAAAGAAAAAAACACATAACTCATAGACACAGATAACAGTATGGTGATTGGCAGGGGGAAATAGAAGAGTGTAAAGGAGGGACAAATGGTGATGGAAGGAGACTTGACTCGGGGTGATAAACACACAATGCAATATACAGATGATTAATTGTAGGATTGTGTATCTGAAACATATATAATCTCATTAACCAATGTCATCCCTTTATTGAAGAAATTCAATAAAAAAATAAAAATAAAAACTATTCTGGGTAGAGCCAGGAACTGGGGTGTTAGGCTAATGCTCATAGAATCCAGGTTTTGTGACTCAACATTCAGTTATATAATTAATTTTTTTGCACTTGATTTCATTTGATACACTCTATGATTGTTCCACCTGATTGCTAATGTCTTTACTGTGTGTTGCAAAGAATAGATGACTGGGTAACTGTTAGAAAGCCGTCAGGCTTGTCTGCTACAGCCGGCCCTGTCAAATAGCTTCTGGGCTTCAAGAGACCATCTAGAAGGGATTCAGGCATCTGTCAGCCGTGAATGCCCCTGGAAGAGACTGGAGAGACTGGAAGCAAAGTCTGTAAAACAAAACTGACTTATCTGTTTGTCATCAGGAGCAGTGAATAGAGACAACTGGAAAGAGTCTATGCTATTTCGCAGCAGCTGTGGCTGAGAACTGAAAAGTGTAAAATAGGTGGGGGCTGCCCAGTCAGGGGTGCAAAACAGGTTGATTCTCTGTGACCTGCTACATTGGGAAAGGGGCCATAAGCATATGGATTGCTGGGCTTATGACCTTCCACAACTGAGGATTCCTGAACACTGCTAGAGCATGAATATGGGTGAAAGTTAGTGGTAATTGAATGGGGAGTTTAAGGGAGATAGCCCAGACTGCTATTATGGGGAGTTTATACTTTCATTGACCATGATACCTCAAAAGATTGAAGAGTCAAAGAAGGAGAAAAGAGGGTTTTATGTGAGGTCTTGCTTTTAACAAACACCCACTGATTTCCGCCTGGCAGAAAAAGATTGGGAGGCTAAGGATTCTTGAATTACCAACCAGAGACTGCTTCCCCAGGCAAGGAGAAGCTATTACTTTGCTTTGAGATTAGGGGACTCAGAACAGGACACGGCTGATCCTTGGAAAGTTGCAAAGCTGCTAAAGAGGTAGCAACAACATATTTTCCTTTTATTTTCGAATGTTGCAATATCTGAAAAAAAGGTATCAATCATAGTACAGACTGGCGGTGATCCAGTCAAACCTCTGGGTAGCTGAGCATTCTGGTGATTGGCATTTGAGTGATGTTCTCTGACATCCAAGCTAAATCTGCTCTGTTCATGCAAGCTGACCTGTGTGGTTCTTTATGCCCCACCCCCCTTTCTTGTGGGGAGAGAGAAAAGGAGCTGTGCACGATCCTGGGCCCTACTAGGCTACTGAACAAATTAAATTTCTTCTGGGTCATTTAGGGAACCTCCTTCTTTCAAGCTTCAGACTTTCTATTAGTGAAATACTTTATATTCTGGCACTTGGCAGATAGAACTAGCTTTACTTTATTAATATTTTCCTTTATATTTGGAGATTATCAATCCATCCAGGCCTCTGAATATATCTGTATCCCTGAGAAATGCCAAACCCCTGAGCAGGAAACAAAGTTGTGCTCAAGGATCAAATGGGAATCCATGACATTCACCTGTCACCTCTGCAATCATAAGAATTGTTCTAAAATCCTACAGTGCTTGCCTGGCTGGTATGACTCAGGGATTAAGCATCAGCCTGTGAACCTGGAGGTCCCAGTTCAGTTCCCAGTCAGGGCACATGCCTGGGTTGCAGGCTTGATTCCTGGTAGAGGCGGGGCAGGAGGCAGCCTATTAATGATTCTCTCATCATTGATGTTTCTATATCTCTCTCACTCTTCTTTCCTCTCTGGAACCAATAAAAAAATACTTTAAAATAATAAAATAAAATCCCACAATGCTTAACAGAGGTTTACTGAAATTTTCTCTACAGAGCGGTCAGAGTGAAAGAAGAGAAAGCAAATATTTTCCACGTTTGCTTTTGCACAACCTTTCTTTCTTCCTTTTAGTAGACATTTTTTAAAGACATATATGTATCAAGCATTATGAGAAACAATAAAAGGCATGACATATTTTGAGTCCTCGCTGAGCTTAGAATCTAGAAGGAAACACAGCTAGATTGTGTTTGAAACACCATTCCAATCGAGTGTGTTAAGAACCATAAAATAGGAAAGTGTAGGGAGCAAAAGGACAAAGCAGCAATGCTCAACACATTTGGGAGGAAGATTGGGAGGGGGTCAAAAATACTCTCCAGAGAAACGCCTTTTAAACTAAGTAATGCTGAGCAAGGTGAAATGGAGCTAGACAGAGTGTTTTAAGCACAGAGACCAGCAAGTTGAAAGGATCCAGAGTACAGAGATGATGAGATTGTGATACAGTTAAGGCTTTGGGAGAAATTCATGTGGGCGGGGTGAAGTTTGGTGGCCATAAATCTGGGAGGGTTGTTATTAAGGGTGGAGATGGTCAAGGTATGGAATATACTGGAGAGGTAAGTAGGGTCAATCCCTACTTACCTCTCCAGTATTTATGTTTAGGAATCTTTTCAATATAGACTAGAGGCTGTAAATTTATGTTTAGGAATCTTTTCAATACAGACAAGAGGCTGTCCTATCCATAGGGTATAGTGACTTCTTCACTGACTTCTGTACTATCTGTCTACCCAGATTCATTACAGCTTCCCAGAATGCATACAGAGAACCTGGCCTTTACAGATCCCCTACTGTATTGCCAGGTATTGTGTGGGTTTATAGGTTCTGGAAGCAGGATGTTTGAGTTTGAATCCTGGTGCTGCCATTAATTAGCCATGTGGCCTTGAGCAAGTCCCATGACCTCTCTGTGCCTTGGTTTCCTTATCTATATGTAAAGCTTATCTACTAATAGTACCCATATTATAAGGTTGTGTGAATTTTAAGTGACTTAAGGTTAGTGCCCAGGAGATTCTAAGCATCTAGTACATTTATAATCATTCCTGTTAGTATCCCTATTTTACTGGTAGAGGAATTGGATTTGAGTAGTGACAGAATTTGGGTTTGCATTACTCCAACGAGGAATGCTGCACTTCCCTTTTCTGAAAGAAGGAGCAGACATTGAACCAAGGAGTGGGTGTGTAATCCCCGAGGGACCCAGAGCTGTAAGTGCAATGACAGTGCTTCACATACATTTGCCAGATGGTCAATTCTCCAGGCCCGATGAAAGACAAGAGGTAGCTCCATCCAATTCCCTTTTGATCTCCTGTTGGAAGTCCTCTAAGAGATGGGGTAGAGGAAGTTATTCTTTTATGCTGCATAGCCTGGTCATGGAGCTGTTGTACAGAGATGGGAAAATATAAAGATGTCCAAGCTTCCAGGTGCTAATGCTATGCAGTCAGAAGGCGGTTATCTCATAGTCTTGGATGATGAATTTGACACACCTGAGGTTCTTAGTTCCTCCAAACTGTTAATAAGCTTATAAGCTATTAACTTTTATTCAGATATTACTCTATATCAGATACTATTTCATGTACTTATCATGTATAAATTCAATGAATTTCACAAGTCTATGAGGTGGTTACTATTATTAACCTCAATTTATACATGATTAAACTAAGGCATAGACAGTCAAACAGCTTGTTGAAGCTCATACAGCTAAAAAGTGGGGTCAGATTTAACACTAGCTGGTCAGACTCCAGAGCCTGCACTCTAACTGTCATACTTAGAACTTTTCTGATTGTGAAAATTAGAATATACTATTGATTGAAGCATCAATAAATTGTGCTTGAATCATGGTTGGAGTTACAACTAGGTTAAGTTTCTTCCTTTCCCTACAGATTTTCTTCCTCAGCAGGACAAATTCGTTTTTCCTGATTTTACAAATATACATTTGTAAATTATTACTTTAAGTTTCATTGGGGGTTTAAAGATGAATAGAGTGTCTTGCAAGAGGTAATTTTAGTAGGCAAACTTTCAGAGACAGACACACACCTATAAGGTTCACCTAAGACAAAGCATTAATTGCTATATTATAGAGGGATAGAGTGACATGGAATTATGATCGATATTATGGGTCCTAAGGACTTTTTCAGGAAGCATATGTGACTTATTAGATCCCTAACCATTGATTCTAAGTGGAATCTATATGAACAAATTGGAGATTGTCCTTAAGTTTTGAAGATGTTTGTGTTCATCTTTATTAACATATAGTTTATTTAACAATCCTATTGTGGTCAAGGAAGCCTATTTCAAATTATTGTCTATCTCAGTAACTTTTTCTTATTATTATCAATCTTATATTTCTTCATATCAAGGATCTTGAAATATTTTTCTCATTCACTTTAGTCTCTTTAAACTGGTCATGTAGGAATTGCTTAGGTAACCTATATAATCTATATAATTTTCTATGACAATTTTTTTTTACTTAAAGACTACATAGATATAAAGATGTTCAGCATAAGAAATGTTATTTTGCATTTTGGTTGCTTTTCTGTACCAGAGAATGTCAGTAATGTTAAAATTTGGAGACTAGACCCACAAACTGTTTTTCATAGATCCCTTTTGTTGGAAAACTACAGTATTTGTGGGAATTTAAAAAACAACAACCATTCATTGTATTTCTGTGATGCCTGGTGACATCACATACTTCATCCAGGCTGCTTATCGTTCAATAAGCCCCTCTCTTTTGTGTTTTTAAAATATAATAGATGTACGCCTCTTCAATTAATCGATGCCTTTCTGTAATGAATGCAACCTGCTGAGAGATGCCCATCTCTATTTGTTGTGTGCAATGAGACATGCTTATTCTGCCTGAGGGTAGGAAGTTCAGTGGTTTTTGTGTTTCTACTAAAAACAATATTGCATTAGGGATCTTGAATTGGGGCTTTAATACAACATAGAATTCCTTACAGAGTAACTCAGTTATTTCAGTCAAACTTGATATGCTCATTCATGGGTAAATCATAACCAGAGTTATTGATGACACAGTCAGGTTTAGTAGAAAGAATCTTAGGACCCAGGAGAGCATGCTCCAGTTTTGCCACACTTTCATCTAATGCCTCCTATCTAGGAAGCCTTAAATCAGTTTTGTGAATCTATTTGCATTCTCGCCCTCAGTTTGGCAATATGATATGCTTTGGCTGGATTGTCTCATTTCAAGAAGCTTTTGTGTTTTAAAAACAAAAGGATGAGTGTGCATCACATATGTTGGAACACTTGCAATTCCTTGGTGTTACTCTAAGTGACTGGCCAGGGAAGGCAGGCTGCCAGGCTTGGCAATCTTTTCAGATTCTTTTTCATGCTAATTTTCAATTTGTGACAGTGCCGTGTTTTTATCAGGAAGGTTTTATTAAGCGTTGAAAATGACTATTTCTTGATCTGACTACATGGGCATTTGGGTAGAGTCATAATACGGATTCCTCTAAAAAATATTTTGCCATTGGAATATTTGGAATAATAGTTCAGGAAGCTGAATATGAAATAGACATTGTCCCATTACCAGTTATCATGGAGGGATTTGGACAAGAGTTTTCTATAGAAATGGAGAAATATCGACCTAGAGACTCTGAGTGAACACACTCTGTCTTAGTTGATTAGGTAAATAAAGAATTGGTTGACTAAAATTAAATAAATTTTTCTGACTCCAAACACTGAGGAACCTAAAACACCCAAAATTCAAATCCAACAACACTCTGGGAATCTGTACTACAACCTCAGAGGGTGAAGGTGGAAGGGAAAAAAATTATGGAGGGCAGTTGTGGTACAAATCAGTTTAAGAAGTGATTTTGACCTTCAAGAATGGATAGTTTAGTTTGGAATTCAGGATTGATTCAGGGAAACTTAATAAAAATCCCATGTCATATGCTCAGAGGACAATTATATTGCTAGAATGCTAAATTGAATACTTGTCTTAGAATAAAAGCAGTAATTTTCAAACTTAAAAGAAAATCTCTTGTATTCCTGTTGGAGCAGAACCAAGGTCTTTCTTTGGGTTTGTTTATCTCCTTTGCTTTTATGTATTCACATAGAAGCTATGTTGATATGTCTGGAGTAAGGTATTGCAATTAATTTGAGCTGATAATTTTAAATCGTAAGGATATAAAAGGGAAAAAATGAGACATCATGTTATAATATGGCCCTTGAAAATAGATCATTGATAATATTAGGTAAATGGCCAGACAAGTTGGCTAAATAGATAATTGATAGATAAACAGAACTAATGTTATAAAAATGGGATCATACTATATATGCTTTGGAAATTCTACTGTTTATTGTTTTTAGTGATAATTTCAAACTATAATTAAACATTTACATGTGGGAAGGAGAATTCAAAATGACATTTATTTTCATTGACTAGTCATATTTCAAGCACCATGTTTCTCATAAACTTTAATATGTATGTGATATTTATCTGGAGGTAGTTGGTATGTGATATTTAATTTTTAATGTTCTGGGTTTCTGTATGTAATTCCAATTCTCGCCCACAATGCTGTACTTGTTCAGGGGTAGATTGTTTTAATCTTAAAAATATTGTATTGATTGATACTCTCGAACTAACTTGGAAAAGTGGGACTTTCCTGGAACTGTATTGTGTCATGTAATGTAGAGCAAGGACAGGGGGAACATAAGGAAACATAAGGAATTAACTCTGCCTCTGTCTGCATGTTGGCCCCACCCTTTGCACAGCTGGCCACACATCTACATATATGGCAGGGAACAAGGTTGCTCAAGGCTACCAGGCCTGATAACCCTCCAGAGAAGGGCTGACTCTCTTCCCTTAGGTCTCACTTGAAAGAATTGGAGGAAGGTCTGATTTGTTTGGCTTGTGTTAGATGCCCAGTCAATTTTGAATAGGGTCATCTGGTACATGCATGGCACTTGAGAGCCCATTCCTGTATATTTGGTGTGTTCCAAGTTTAAAAGGCTGAGCAGCCTCCTTCTCCTAATTGGTGTCAAGTATGTTTATAAAACTACACTTGGATTAAAATTTAGATAAACGGGAGGGACAGTTAAAATGTTCAGACCACTTGAGCACTTCACTGTTGACAATTATAGAAATAATGTTTGGTCAATGTATAATTTATTTATATGCATGCTATCATCTTTCTTTTTTACCCCTTTTAATATTAGCATTATATAGCATTTCATGGGAAAAATATCTGGTCTGTGGATGTATGTAATTTAAGAATAAAGCAGCGGGTTGTTATCAGTGCAGAAAAGAAGATTCAAAACAAGGGTTTGTGGAATAAAATTTGCCAGTTTTCACACCTGGATAATGGACCTTCAGAAAAAGAAAATTTAACCTCTGAAATATTTTTCCTCTGCTATGGGCTGTGGAAGCAGACTATTGATGAATAATCAAAAAGGGAGACTAATCTTAAAGTATAAGATGGAAATAGACACCTAAAATAGGAATCTGGGAATCAGAGAATTTGAGGTGGAGCTGAACTGTCTTTGGCTGTTTCTATTATATTAAGCCACAGGGTATAAGTTTTAAGAGCTTCTAGAAATTATAATTTTTATGGGTGCAATATTGGTTCCTAGCGTGTTGCTATCCAGAAGGGAGAAAGTAGTCAGGAGAAGACAGCTGAGGACTAAGTGGATGCAACCTTGCTAAAGATAGAAGCTGGTGGAAGAGAGATTTTTGAGGGAGTGTATACCAGGCAGAGTACTTGAATCAGTCCATACCCAGCAAAGGTGAGCATGATGAGATGAGCTCAGACACTGGATACCAGGGACAGGAGATAGCAGGGTGGGTCACACAAACAATAGACAAGGCAGGTCAATAAGTCAATAGAACAAAAAAGATAACCTGAAAAGTGCTCAGTAGCAGATATAGCACATTTCCATCATAGCAGGAAGTTTTATTGGGTAGCACTGAGAGGCTATGACAGTGAGCCTGAAGCCTCTGTGAACCTGAAGGTTTGACCAACATCATGGCTTCATTTTTCTTTCTTTTCATAGTTTCAGAGATTGGCAATAGTTGGGAATCTACTTGGATCCTAACACCAAAATGACAATTTGGGGCAACTGAGACTTGCTATCTCACATCACTAGAGAGACAAATCCTGGGTTGGGTCTAGATATGTACCTTTGCATGGCTGGTGTGCCTCAGAGGTTGAACACCCATTAACCCATGAATCAAAAGGTTACCCATTTGATTCCTGGTCAGAGCACAGGTGCAGGTCTGATTCTCAGTAGGGGGTATGCAGGAGGCAGCCAGTTGATGGTTCTCTCATATCATTGATGTTTCTCTCTCTCCTTTTCCCTTCCTCTCTAAAACTCAATTAAAATATTAAAAAATAACCTTAGATATGTAACTTTGCATCCAGAGTCCTTCATTTCTTCCTTCCAAAAAAGTATATGCCCCTCTGAAGGCCACCAAGTAAAGATTGTATTAGTAATGGTTAACCAAACCATAGAGTGAGAAATCCCCCTGGTTCCAGTCTAGGCTGCGCCTACGCTATATAAGACAATAAGACAGTCGACCATCTAAGCTATTTTTAGATGTTGTCTCACTTCCCAAGGGAAGTCTTCCTATGTCTGAGATTTAGTGGTGAGATTTGATACTTTGCCTACGTCTCTTCATATACAGTCAGATCCTGCCCTATCCCAAGAATGCAGCAGTTTGAGATACTGAAACTAAAACCTGTATTTTCTTGCTAAAACTTAAATCTATTCTTGGGGAGAAGGGAGACTGGAATTCATAGTTTGCCATTTGGAAACATTAACTCTTTGACTTGATGTGCTTATTTTAGTTAAGATCTTCCTTGCCCTAATCAATGATTTTTCTTAGGATATAAACCTCTTTTCATAGTAATTGACTCCAATTTTGTTAAATTGGTGAGCAATTTGGATTTGTACATCTATTTATTTTTTGCTAGATTCTGCTCTTTTTTATAGGGTGTTGAGGAATAATGTCAAGCAACTCATAGAAGCTCATTCTCCCACTCTCTGAACTGTTTCTATTTTTAACTCAACATTTTTTTGTTTAAATTGCAGCAGCTTTATGAGGCTATTAGGCTACTATTCAATTAAGTATTGCTTCTGTGTACACAATGGCACCCCAAGAGCTTTAAAGTGCTCATGCAGTTTCAGAAATGTTTAATTTGCTACCAGGGAATAGCTCAGTTCAGAATAGCATGAGGAAAGCAGAGAGGAGAAAATGGTACCATTTCCCACATCTATGGGGACTAAGGAAGGGTAATAAGAACAATGAAAGCTATCATTTATTGAGCTCCTACTATGAGATTAAGCATTGTGTCATATCTTAATGTGTTTTATCTTTTTTGACATTAACAAGAATGATTTGAGATGGGTGATATTATCATGTATTCCCATTTTGCTGATGAGGAAACATGCTTGGAAAGATAATTTATTCAATGATACAGAGCTAGTGATGGAATTGTACTCTGATTTGATTCTAGAAACCATATTTTCAACCACTACTTTTTCTTAGTTGACTAATATGCAAAGATGGTACTTCCCAAATGTGTCTTTCCTCAAGCTCCTCTTAGGTGCCTTTTGAAGTTCCACTTGCTTGAAGAGCCAGGTTAAAGCTCATCTGCCCAAGAAGACTTTCCATATCTCTCAGCCAAAGTTCACATCTTCTCCTCTGTTAATCCTATAACACTTTCTATTTCCATTATTACCATTTTCCAAGTCCACCTCATATTAGAACCTGTGTCTGTTTTGTGAGCTTCTGGAGAGTCAGCACTTTAGCTTATGTGAGTTAATGCCCTCCCCCGCCCCCATACACACACACACACCCTGTGCCTAGAATAGTGTCTTGAATATAGTAGATTCTGAAAATACTTTTGTTGTAAATGATTTTTCAAAATTCACTGACTTAGTGAACGATGTATTTTTTCTAATACTTGGTTGAAAGAAAAGGTGAAAAGGTTAAGTTTTCTATTTTGACAGTCTTTTCATTGCACTTCATTATGTTTGAGGACAGGCCCTTTAAAGGTGACCTCCAGAATTACAAGCATTTATTTACCAAATCCTAATTGTCGATTTAGAATCTTCTTGGAGCTGGGCTTGTAATGCTGACAGAGACAGATTGTATCACTCTTGTCTTAGAGTTTAAAATCTAAGGGGAAAGACAGATACTCATAAGCAAATTACCACCCAAATATATAATTATAAACATGTTATCAAGGAAACAGAAGATTGGAGGAGGAGGGGAGAGGCTGAGAAATCATAGCTGGGCAAAGATTTGATAGATTGGGATGAACAGAAAGTAGAGTGGTCTTACCAAATGGAACATCATGTGGGAAAATCCTAAAGTGGAAAAGAGCTTGAAGAATTGAGCCACCATTCACCTGAATGTCATGAAATTCAGCAACAATGACTTCCTGGTGCTCAGTTCTCCATCATGCATGCATATGCATGACAGGCTCTATGTGTATTGATTGCACAGTTATAGGTTGAACAATGCCAATATTTTAAAAGTTTTAGGAGCCTATTATAATTGGCCAGTTACTTAATGGGTAAGCCAAGCCTATGGTAGCCTTGTTTACCTTTGAAGTTGTACATTTGGTTCAAATTATAGTATCTTACAGTCATATCATTTGCCATTTATTCATTGCTTATAGACAAGGTTCTGTGTTAACCATTTTATTCATATTATGTATTTCTTTTCCTTCTGTGCAACAGGGTTCTTGGCAAATTATTCTGTAAAGGCCAAGTAGTAAATATTTTAGGCTTTGCAGGCCACATAACCTCTATTGCAACTAGGAAACTGCCATTTTAACACAAAAGCAGCTATACAAGATATGTAACAAATGGGTGATGTTATAAGACTTTATTTATGGACACTGAAATTTGAATTTTATACTAGTATATGTTGATATAACCATTTGAAAAGTAAAAACCATTCTCAGCTCACAGGTCGTATAAAAACAGGTGTTGGTATATAGCTCACCTGCTCACCTATCCCTGTTATCATCCTCATTTCACTGACAAGGAAGCCGAGGTCAGTGAGAAGTAATTGATAACCAGAATGGAATCCAGGTCTGGTACATTCCAACACCTCACAGCATTAACTATTCTGTTGGGCTTATGGAATGATTTCCTAATTATTTCTGATGTATAAATCCCATTTTCCAACCAGATTTCAATTTTCTCAGAGGTACGGACTCTTTCACTTTTCTTATTTCCCTCCATAGCAATGATGGATTTGTAGCAGGCATTCAAAAGTGGTTTAACTGTCCTTCGGTTTCTCTCAAAGTAACCCAGAACTATAGGATTTTGGGAAATACATAGCAATCATTTTTCTATTGCCAAGGTAATTAAGTTTGCTAAAATGCAGCCGTGAAGACTGATTAGAAATATGATTAAAATTCTAGGTGCAATTCTCATGTCATGTTTGTAGAATTAGTGCCATATTACCCGTTTTTACATGCAAATTGCATAAAACACAAAAACTTGCTTTCACTTCCTTTGTGGAATAAATTGCCTTCTAGTCCCCTAAACCATAGGGGATTCTTTAATTTCTTGGTTTTTGAAATTGTGCCTGTGGAGTCAATTAAGGTGAAGAGCGTTTAAAGCCTTAAAAATGAGTAAATAAACTGAAAATGCTTGAAAAGTCTCGTAATCATTAAATAACATGTGGGTAGACTGTTTCACTGTCTTGCTGTCTCTTTCTTCATCTCTCTCCCCAGTTACTTTAAAATTAAAATTCAGAAGTGACAAAATTGTCACAGGGATTTATTAACATCTAAAAAATGGCTGATTGTTTTGACAATGAAAACTGGTTTTGTTATTATTTTTGTCACTGTTTATTGAATTACAATTTGAGATGTTGGCTTTGTTATTTAAGGTACTGCTTATGCAGATATTTGGTATAAATTGAAAGACCTAAAATATATAGTATTGAGATTTTGGTAAAACTTATATTTTACAGATATACAATTGTCTTCTCAGGGAAGAGTTGGCAGCAAGTTATATTTCCTTGGAAGTCTACTTAACGTTACTGTGGTTCAGTGAAGGAAGACTGTGCTTAATGGAGCCCTGGGATCCCTAAAGAATCAAGGCTGCTTCCAATTGGCTCGTTCCAAGTTAAACAAATTATTGTCTAGTGGAGGCACAGCCTTTTCATTAGGTTTTCATGGGGAATAAACTCCTTGCGTTTGCTGCAGGCTGAGTATGTATTTCTATTAATCAGCAAAGCAAGAAGCAAAGAAGCCAAAATATGAGCCAGCCTAGGAAAATCACAAGTGTTCTTGTACCTGTCTGAAATCTATCTACATTGACAAAGTGAAGTTTGAAAGACTAAACTGTTAAGTAGAAACTCAAGGTCATCCTGGGGAATTTTTTTGGCCTCACCTTTCAAATTGCAACATTATCACAAGCTCCTTTGGAAGCATGCTTTTATCTGTAGTTTAAATAGTGATAGTGAGTTCCCCAGGCCCATGTGGCTCAGTTGGTTGGGCATGGTCCTGTGCACTGTATGGTCACCAGTTCTGTTCCAGTCAGGCCACGTACCCAAGTTTCACACTTGATCTTCCATTGGGGGCATGCAGAAGGCAGCCCATTGATTGATGCTTCATTTTCTCTCTCTTCTTCTTTCTTCTTGTCTCTCTAGAAAATAGGGGGTGGGGGAAAAAGGGAGGGAAGTGATACTGTTTTCTGTGGTGTAAAGAAGGAATGTAACCAACCGTTTATTTTATTTTAAGTACTTAGGCTTACATCATTTTGAGGAACACTAATCTAAGAAAATATGACATATTTATATATATTGATAGTTAACTATGGATTTAAAGAAGGCATGGCATTTAAAATACTTAAAATGTAACTGGATATACCAGTACAAATAATATTTTATTTCTGCCTAAAGAAAAAAAAAGTGGATGTTAAAGTCATATTTAGCACAAGTTGAAAAGCTGATAATCATTTGGAAATATACAATAATTTGATATATATACATAGGGATTTCATAATTTGGTTTATATCGTGAAGATCTATGAAACAGTGTAAATGTAAATTGGTAATTGGGGACATGATTCATATGCTAGGCAATTTTTGAAAGGTGTTTGATAACATTCAATTTCTAATGCCTTAACTTCCCACAATTTATAAGGGTAATTCACTTCTGCAGATTCCAGAGTATTCTGAGTATATTTTAGTTGAGTCTAGTTTTCTTGTTCTTTGTTTTTGTTTTGTTTTGTTTTTCTGGGATGTTTTTTCTTTTGAATTTTAAAGCTTCATGTTCTATTAAAAAGAACATAGCACCAAGACCATCGCTTTGAATGGGTCATATATCTGTTTGTGGCTCAATTTTATAATGCATTGTTCACTCTTTAATTGTTATTACAAAGGCAGGTAAATAATGCATTTAATGATTTTAAAGGTATTCAGATGAATTAATTTATAAATTAATATTTTATTAATACTCAAACGCTTTTAAACTTAGCATATAAGTTTGATATGTCTCTGGTGTGCTTATTACAGAAAAGACAAAAGGTATATGTATTCACTTATACATTATGGTGTCTATTGTCTGGGGTTTTGTATTATTCCTATATAAAATTAGGTAAGGTTAAGGACGAATGGAATTGTGCTTTTCCAAGGTGAGCAGGGAAGCTGAGATTGGGAGGATATCTCCTGCTGAGTACTTAAGTAAGCTTATTAGCTCTTTCTGACTTACCTGGTGAAGTTCTGTTCAGGACAAGAATGACAGCAGTGGTGCAGAAATAAAACTCTAAGAAAGAGAAATGTTTGTGAGAATTAAAATTTCAAAAGATAGGCTAGCATTACTGGATGGAGCTAATGAAGACATTTAGGTATTGGGTCTCTTAGAAGAATATTTCATGTTAAAATGGCCACAAAATCTAGCATTAGCCCCTGCCAGAGTGTTTTTAATTGGAATGAACTTTATTACTATTATTTCTTTCCCTGAGCCAGTTTGCACTGTTCAGTTCAATTACTATATCTGAGTCTTTCCCATGTGTCCACCAGAGATTATGAATGTCATTGGCTTTTCAATCTGACAAATAACATTCATTAGACATTAACTATGCTTTATAGAAAATCAGATTTTATAATCCTCACAATAGCTCTCTAACGTACATGTAGTCAAGATCCTCATTTTACAGTTGAGGACAGTCCCAGGGAGATTAGATAACTTGCCCAAGGTCACTGAGAAAGAAGTGATGCCAGGATTTGAAATGAGGGAGCTCCCAAGCTCATGTTCCTCAACATTGCTTTAGTTTGGGAGACTTGAAAGCTCACCATCTAGTACAATACAGGCAACATGGGATTTTAACCTGATAGGATAAAGGCAATAAAACACACACACACACACACACACACGCACACACACGCACACACACGCACACACACGCACAAAACTACGTACAGATGCAGGAATACAACAAAAAGGGACTATTAATATATGGGGATAGTCTTAGTGAAGGGGTTTTAGAGCCAGTGATATCTAGACAAAAGTATTGGTGATCAAGAAAAGCTTACCAAGTGGACAAGGTTGAGATGGCCATTCATGGCTG
Source organism: Pipistrellus kuhlii (assembly GCF_014108245.1). NCBI lineage: Eukaryota > Metazoa > Chordata > Mammalia > Chiroptera > Vespertilionidae > Pipistrellus > Pipistrellus kuhlii. Next base: position 34,300,811 of record NW_023425405.1, on the reverse strand, counting down.
AGCAAGAGTATAGACAAATGCAGGGGACCTTACACTACAACATGAGTTTGTGTAACTACAGGAAGTTCTGTGATGATAACTGTTGAATGTGGCGGTGGTGGAGAGGGGAGGGCAGGGGGAGAGTATACAGTAGATGAGAATGAGATTGGCAACAACTGGGAGAGGTGCATTTTTTCAGCCAGAGTATCGGGCTTCAGCCATTAAGGGGTCAGCTTTGTGAATTAGCTAGATTGTTTAGGTGGAAATATTTGTGGTGGACAAATACGATGGGTGGGAGACCAATTAGGAGGCCAGTGCAGGAATTAACCAGCGGCAATGCCTGGTCTGGGTTGAGCAAGTAGGTGGATGGTGAAGCATCAGTGTTTGAGGATACAAGAGCAGGAGCAGACTTGGGGAGAGAAGAGTTTGAATCAGGGTTATATTAGTCCTGGATGCATCACTTGGTAATATTTGTATTTTCCCTTTTGTCTAGAGTTTCCTTGAATGCAAATTCACATAAGCAGGTATTCTAAATGTTGACTCTGAAAGATTTGTTTTGTGGAAACAGACACTCAGGGGAGCCAGCGTTAAAAAACAAACAACCTCTCTCGGTTTGCTCATCCAGACTTCAGAGTCGTCTACAGAAGAATCAGAACACTGTGAATAAATGCCTCCAGCTCTGCTCATACAGTCATACCTAAGATGTAAAAAGAGGGAGCAGGGAGGGGTGAGCAGCAGCTATAATATTTATACTTGGCAGCCTGCCTTCCAACTCTGAAGACCGGTCATTCTCTAGCTGCTGTTAATCCTGATTATACAGAAAATTGCACAACACTTCCCTTTGATTTGGCCAATTGAAATGCTCTTTTAGGAAGCAAGTGGCATTCCCAAATTGCTTTGTCCCTGGATCAATGCATACCTGAGAGTTCTTTTGCTGCAGACAATGATCCTATCATTTCAGTGTAGTCAATTAGAAGAATGGATATGAAAATGTCTCGCTCTGCTATAGGAAACAAATAGGCTGTGAGTGTTTATTAAGCAGTTTTCTCACATGTCCCCTCCTCGATGGAGTTAAAAGCATTAGGATTTGAATCCTGCCCACGCTCACTATATAGAACATATGTCATTCTCTCCATCTTTATTGCTATTCACATTGAGGTCAATTATAAGCTGCTACTTAATGTTACCATGAAATTGTTCAATTATTTTCTCTCAGCATCTAAGCAGCTATTCTCAAAGGGACTTGGGAGGAATGGTATTAATACTGAGGAATCCTTAGTAAGCCAGGACCCCTAGATAGCTCTCCTTTTGTGTTTCGTCCTTTTCTCAATTATACACAAAATGCCTGAAAAGTTGTTAATGAATAACTTCATATCCAATCTTCTCTTTGGTTAATAAACATAGTTTCTTTTTTTTGGTGACAAAGTCCTAATTAAAGGATAGAAGCTGTTATCTCTGCCCTCTTCCCCACCTCCCTCATAACTAGACTCTCCTGGGGCCCCAAGGGCTTGTGTTGATTTCTAACTAGGAGAGCATTAGGGTATGTTTTCTTTTTCCATTTTAATGCTGGAATGGAGGGAAAAGAGAGGTAAAAACAGTTTTATTTTTGCAGTGAATCCCAAGTAATGGATGCTATTTATCTGTTTGCAATTTCTATGCCCTTGGATATACTACTATTGTCAGGATTTGCAGGGAGATGTAGAGAGAAATCCTATATAATAAAAGCCTGATATGCTAAGTGTCCAGTTGACTGGCCGGCCATTCAACCAATCAAAGTGTAATATATTAATGATATGCTAAGGCTGCTCAACTGCTTGCTATGACATGCGCTGACCACCAGAGGCAGATGCTCTGACCTGTAGGTTATTGTGCTGCTGGGGTCCAGCTGCTTGGGCTGGACATGCTCTGGAGCCCTCCTGTGGTCCTTCCCCAGCTGGCCAACATTCTGCATCTTCCCCCAGCCCCAATCTTGCACCAGAGGGGTCCCTTGGCCAGGCCTGAACCCTCGCAATCTGGGACCCCTTGGGGGTTGTCAGAGAGCCAGTTTTGGCCTGATCCTGTAGGCCAGGCTAAGGGATCCCACTGGTGTATGAATTCGTGCACCAGGCCTCTAGAATTTCTATAAAGGATCACATATCAGTGCTTACCTAGAGATACCTCATGTTCCAGTTTCCTTTTTCCTCTGTAGCCTAGTTTGGGTGGTCTGAAGTTAGCCTGATTGCTCCTCACCACTTTATGCATGCTCTTGGCTCTAATTTGGTTATCTTTATAGCAATGCAAAACCAGCAAAAAGTTTCTTAGAGGCATTTCAATTTCTTCATGAATTCCTCCAAATTGCTATGTGTAGGTAATTGTGCTAGATGTTCTTGGGTGAAGAGGAATGACTGGATGTCAAGTAAGGGCCCTCTTCTCAAGGATCTGTGGTGTAATGGAGGCAGTGCACATATAAACAGCTGGCTCTGATGTAAGGCACAATGAATTCAGCAGAAAAAGAGGAGCAAACAAAAGGCTGTCGGAGACAGATGCCAGAACAGTTCCCAGCGAGATAACTTCATGGAAGGAAATCATTTAAACTGAACCTTAAGAGTGAGAAGAATTTTTATAGGCAGCACGGGGCTCGGCATTCTGGCTGAGGAAATGCCATCACAGTAACAAAGGTCATTACACTCTGTGATTTCATCTTCTTAACCATCTCTTGCCACTACTTCTGTCCCGGTCTTCAGGATCCTCCTCTCTCCTCTAGTTGTATCACTCTTCCAGTCCCATTCATTTTCGAAGTCTCATTTTCCATATTGCTACCACAGTAAGCTTTATAACTCACAAGTCTCCTCTGCTTGGTAAGTATTGTACAATCGTATTCCATTGCCTCTAAAGACTTCAGATTCCTGCCTTAGGGTAAGAAGCCTGCCAGAATCTGATAAGCACCTCTGTCTGCCATTTCATATCTTTCTTCACTCTAATTCAGAACTACGCATTTGACAAGCATACATTTACACCTGTTTGTCTTTTTGCCTTTATGTCTTCCTCCCTCATCTGCCTGTCAAACATTAAGTACAATCACTCCCATTTCTACTTTAGTTAGCAATAAAGACCTGGTTTATGCACTTAGTACTGTGCGCTAGCATAAGTGGCACAGGTAAGTAGCACCATCACAGGTACTGTTTAACCAGACTGATTTATATCTAGTTGTGCCCATATTATCCTCATAACATTAGATTTTTTTTCTTTTTTTTTGTGGAGGAGAAGGGCTATTTTTGTTAGTTTATTAGTAAATGGAATTTTCAGCTTTAGTGATTGTTTCTGTATCTTTCAGTCATATTGTGATAATTAAGTAGATATTAGAATAGGTTAATTTTTAAGAAAGAGCTTAAAAAATGAAGGCACAAAGAAGTGGCGGAATAAGAAGTATCTGAGGGTAATATTTAGCTGAAGGGGAGAAGCTGGCATAGTAGAGGGTGTTTTCCAAACTCCACAAATCCCTTACTATAAGTGTGTATATATATTAAGCCTGGTGCACGAATATTGTGCAAGAGTAGGCCTTCTTCTCTTCCCTCCCTTCCCCTCCCCCCTTACTGGTGGCACCAGCTTCCTTCTGGCACTTGGGACCTGAGGAAGGTCATCCAGAAGGATGTCAGGTCTAATTAGCATATTATGATTTTATTATTATAAATTGGTCTTTAAATGAAAAATGGGATTCATTCATTCATTCATTCAATAAATAATTATTGAAAAAGGCCAGTTGCAAGACACTGGGTATATGTTCGATGTGGCTCCTCTGCCTGCTCCCGCACCTCTCCCCCATCCCCTGTGTTGACTTTTCTAATGAATCCTGGTAAATCTATGCCAGTGCCTGAGAGCAACCAGGTATAAAGCTAATTTGAAAACCTGAAATCCAGCTCCAGGGGTTTTTGCTAAGCTCAGTTTATTTCCTCTTTATGCTTCAGCTTACTCAGTTCTTGACCCACTTGGTTTCTTGTATTGGCTCTCCTGTCTGATATATTTAAACTTGGTCACTAGGCTTCAGATTGCATTCCAATGTCATTTATTTGATAGGCGGGAGATTCATTGTTTTGACCTAGAGTGGTTCCTGGACCCTGATGTCTGTACCTGTAGCAACTTTTAGGCCCTGTCTTCCTAGTGTAGGTGGGAAAAATGAGACACAAATGTTCAGAGCAGATTTGTGAGTTTTTTTGCTTTGACCAAATAGTCCTAAGTCTTGAACCTTCATTGAACTTACTCTTTATTGTACTAAGGATTTATGTTTGATCTTTGGTTTGACAAGCATATTTAAATTTTGTTGCATAATATAAGTGGATAGTTTTGTTCTCCTTATGAGATTTCATACAAATGCAAATATTCCATTTGTTAAAGGAAAAGTATATATATATATATATATATATATATATATATATATATATATATATATTTCTGATATAGTGGTTATAAACTTTTCTGAAGCTTATGTAATTTTACCATCATTACTCTTCTTTGGGTGGTTTGTTTTTCTTTTTTAATTTTAAACTACCATGGTGTTAGATCATAGGGCAATCAAACTAAGAGGAAGTAAAAAAGAATTGTTTTTCTTCCCAAATCACTTCTTAATATATCAAGGGGTAAGAACTATAACAAAGCCAGCAAAGTGGCAGGTGCAGTGATCCTGCAGTCACCAAGTTCTCCAATATGCTATTTCCCAGAAGCCCTTCTGAATTTCCTGTTCTCTTTCATGAGGAGAGCAAATGATATTGTACTAGGAGTGGTAAGTGATACTGATGCTTGTCCTCACCAATGTCATATCTAGATGGCCTTTTATTTTTAATTTTTTAAATATTTTATTGATTTATTATTATTATTATTATTTTACAAAGAGGAAGGGAGAGGGATAGATAGAGACACACCAATCAGCTGCCTCCTGTGCACACCCTACTGGGGATGTGCCTGCAACCAAGGTACATGCCCTTGACTGGAATGGAACCTGGGACCTTTCAGTCCATAGGCCAATGCTCTATCCACTGAACCAAACCGGTTAGGGCCTAGATGACCTTTTACATGGGGGAAAAAACATCTAGTCACCCTGGCATTTATCATGTCAGGACTTGATTCCCTAAAACATAGGAAGTCAATGTGACCTTGTACTGATCTATTGCCTTTCTGCTTTATAATGAGAAACTTCTTCACTTCTCAGATCTGTGATCCTACTTGTTCTTCCTGTAACTCAACAAACAATGATGCTATTCTTGGACCAGACTATAGGATATTCGGAAAATTCCATCAATTGCTAGCTGCTAGAAATATTTAGTTTTAAGTCAATTTCAGTAAAAGTCCTGACCAAAGGCCAGTGAGTGAATTTTGGCTTAATCAGTTGTGAAAGTTAAATACTTATATAGCTTCCAATGTCTGGTATTTATGTTATAGTAGTAGTAAATAGTATATTTATATTGATGGGTATAGTATATCAGGAAAGTATACAGCTTACCCTAAAAATGCAAGCACCATTTATGTTCACTTTAAAACATGTAGAAAATATCAATAAATTAGCCAAGAGATAATATTCTGGTATAATTAAAAAATACCTCTTTTGTGAATATTTTGGCATAGGTTCTTTTAGTTATTTCTATTTCAAATAGCTTTGCAAATTGTTCACAAATGCTTTCCAAAACGTTCTTTTGGGATAAGAGGTCTGAACACATTACTATTTTACTCAGAAGTCTTTACTTGCCATCTCTTGCCTATAGAATAGATTCAAGTTCGTTAGCTTTCTGTCTCCCTTAAACTTTTTGATCCACACTTTGGTCTCTGTCACTTGAGTAGGTGCTGCTTGGGAGTACTTGGTCCTTTTGTCTCAAATGTCTTCCACCATCATATCCATCTTGTTAAGCCCTTTCAGATGCTCCTTCACTCAGAATGTCCTAGGTTACAATTAATGCCTTGCTTCGCTCTGTTGCACAACTCATTTCTCTCTATTAAGCATATCTCTTAGTCAGCCTTACTTTACTCTACTTTGCATGCCTTCTTTCTCCATTAGATTTTAAGCCTGGAGGGAAGGGTTTATCATCCTCATAATTTGTTGTGAGGACTTGTTTAGTGTCAGTGTCTCCCACTCTCCTATAATCCAAATAAATACAGGGGCCATCTTCATAGCTCCAAAAACATGTTCCTATAGGTTGAGGATATAATAGCATAGGCTCAACAATATTTGAATCCCATTTACCCTTCTGTAGTGTGCAGCTCCTAGCATAGTACCTAGACATGGTCATACTTAAGAAATGTTGGTTGAATTTGAATGATTTGTTATTGAGCACAAGTAAAGAACATGTAAGTGACAAACATCAAAGCACTATGAGTTGTCCAGATTTTTTGGAACATTATTTAGAAACTTATTCATAAATATAAAGGATTTTGAATCGAAGTGCAGTAAGTAAACATTTTAGGGAGCAGTGAGTATTACAGGGTGTTCTTATTGGCCTCAGTAACCACTATAACCTTCTGAAACATTATTGTTCTTACCATTTTTGTTTTCTGTTCAGCTGGCCAAATCATTATTAAGATTGGATCAATACTTGTGTCCTCAACTGCATTCCAGGTGGAGTACTATCCATTTACTTAAGAAGACCAACACAAATCTGCCTTCATTGTTTGGATTCTATTAGTCATCATTGTCATTTGCTTAGCTCGCCCACATTCATGGTACTTTTTCAGGTTTTAGCTACTATGTTTAGAATTATTTTTCCAAGTTTACTTTTAAATAGAAAATGATTTACTTTGTTTTGGTTGCTTTCTAGGTGACATTGAAAGGTACATACTTTTCTCACTCTTTCTAGGGTCCTAATAGGAAATAGTACATATGTTTCTTATAACTCTATACAGTTTCTTCATTCCTTCTTCCTTTATTTGTTGGGATTTCCTTTCCATTGTGTTCTTGCCTTATTCATCATTCTTTCTTCATTTACTTTCTGGCAAACTAATTAAGAAAAGTTAGTCTTCAATTCTTTCTGAAAAAAAAAAGAATCCTTATTGAAATCTATTCTTTTGCATTAAAATGAATACCACCAATCACTGTCCTCTCATGGGACAAATGCAGTGATGATAGAGTGTTAGCTACATTGTATGAGCAACAGTGCATGTAATTGAGAAAAAAAAATGAAAAAAAGTATGAGGGATTCTGTCTCTTCTTTTAAAGACTGAAGTGGCAGCTGCCTTTAGTATTGGTAGCATTGTCTTGGTTAGGATCATGTGATACTTATTAAATCCACAATTTTATATAATAAATGATTTAGATTTAGTTGTTATAAAACATGTATTTTTAAAAAAATGTCCATTGATTCAATATTCTCAACTACCATTTCTAATGTAGCCTGGTCCTTTAATTTCCAGTTATCTTCTATAAATATTTCTTGAATAGTTACTATATACCCAAACTGAAGGAGGCTCTCTCGGGGGCTTATGGGATGTTGCAATTAGAGAAAACATTACATTTTCATCTACATTTTCTCTTTAGTTGTACTGTTCCTGCTTTCTTGCTAAATGAGTGACTTCTTCAGAATGCTTTTATCTCACATATTTTTTTTATTTTATTAAAATTGACTTAAGTCGAAACTAGTTTGGCTCAGTGGATAGAGCGTTGGCCTGCGGACTGAAAGGTCCCAGGTTCGATTCCAATCAAGGGCATGCACCTTGGTTGCGGGCACATCCCTGGTGGGGGTGTGCAGGAGGCAACTGGTCGATGTATCTCTCTCATCGATGTTTCTGGCTTTCTATCCCTCTTCCTTACTGTCTGTAAAAAATCAATAATATATATATATATATATATATATATATATATATATATATATATATTTAATTGACTTATGTGAAACAAACAATATTGGAAATATTATTTTCAGTCAAAATTTGAGCTTCCTGTTTATAATTTTTTATAACATTTTATCACTATTACTCTAATTGTGATTATAATGTATATTAAATCCATTTGTAAAACAAGGTGTTATGATCAGATCTGTATGGTAATGGACTACTGCTAACAATAGAATAATCAAATATGTCTTTGGCTTTGTTTATACAAGTTCATTACAAATTTGTGGCTCGTCAAAATGCTGACATTCTGATAAATTAGAAGTCTGTGGCCTAAAAGAACCCCCTGTCCCTATTTACTCATTTCACATAAGAGATGGATACAGTACTTCCAAATATAATAATTTACATTACCTGGGAATAATAATACTTGTCATTTCCCCCCATTTTAGATTGATGCTGAAATGTCATGTTATATATTACTGCTAATTATGAGAACTGTGTAGCTTATACCATCTTTATTTCTAAGGCTTAGAAATAACATCAAGTGATTTAATCTAGATTCATTCTTAACTGCTAGTTTCTAGGAAGACTGTTTAAGGGACGCCTTATCTCTTGCATGTGGGAAGTGGAAGGTGGTATAAAAATGCAGTATTTTGTGGAAGCTTCTGTGTAATTTTGGCTCACTGGAATGCCAGTTGGGGAATGGCAAAGGCTAATACTCAACAGATGGCAAAGTCCTAAAACCTATAATAATGGTTGCAGTTATTTTCATTACTGTCATTTGATGACACATACAATAGTGTGAAAAGGCTTGAACTGGGTAATCACAGTAAATATACTCAAAGGGACCAGATGCATTTCAAACAATCAAAATGGTGATGGATATTCAGGCTGAGTGCCACTTTTGCTCATATTCTAGGTGCATTTACTGCTGGGAATTAGAAGCAGCATTACTTGTCGCAGAGAGAAGCTCCATTCCCCGTTTTAGTAATAACAAGCAACAAAAATTGACATCTGTTGTAACACAGACAGATTATTTCACATTCTTTATGATTGTGTGTCATTATCATGCATATAAATTTAGTTTGCAGATGTTCAACGTCGGAGATAAAAATATCAATTTTGCCTACAAAGGATTTGCAATGGATACTGAAAACCTAAGCACTTTTGGAAAACAGACAAGTTAAATCTTTTAGAGTAGGGCCAATACAAGTCAAATGATGTTAGGACCAAAGAGCATCAAAGGGCCCCAGCTAGGGTTGTGTGGAACTTTCAGAAGACATTAATCATTATTTCCAGTTGTTTTTTTTTATAAGCACCCATTCTTGATTTTAATCTCCAAAGATTGAGTTTGGGATATTTTTGTTAGTTCCTAAAATGAGGCCACATTTTTCTCTCACTAAAGGACAGAATCTGCCATTCAAGAACAATAATTAAATCACATTTGAATAGTCGTAATTCTTCCTGAGTCTAACATATAAAAATAGTTGTTGGTGATTGCTTAGGGTGGAGCAGGGTAACAATGATCTACAATAGTGCTATTAAACACAGTAACATAGACACATTTATCTTTTGATATGTTAAATACTCAATTTAATGTCACTGTGCTGTGTGTATTTTGGTTGGTTAATTTTAGGAGATAAGGATAGATAATGAAAGGGATGGTTCCATGTTTTGTGGTACACTATATAAATACCTAAGAATACAAAAATAATTATGTTTTATGGAAAACACTCCTTTTCTTTACTCTCAAGCAACCCCAAACCCAAACAACTTCAACCAAATGGGCAAAAAACCTAGTCACATATTTTAACAATCTTGTGCCTGCTTCAAAGGCACTGTTAACAATGTGGATATATTTTGCATTTGCCTCTGGGGATTTATCAGTCAATGTTAAAGCACTTCCCACTGTGACATTTTTTAAACTGTCTCTTTCCTCTGCTGAGCTAACAACATAATGGGGATCAAGGAAACAGTCTGGAACACGCACAGCACACAACCCCTGCCAGGCACTGGACGTTCAGGCATTATTTCTGACCCTCTTTTGTAATGGTCAAAGATACAGGCCTGCTGCCCTCTCACACTCTGCCTTTTCAAAAGCTTGTTAAATGATTCAGCTATGTAATATTGTGCATTTGGAATATTTACACAGGGTCCAGTTCAAATCTAAATGTACATCCTATTATGTTAGTAAATATGGACAGAATAATATATGTAAATCAAGGAGTGATACTGATGACAATATCTGAAGAACCTAAAAGGGCATAAACACTATGATTAAATGACAACACATAGGTCCTTGGATGCTAAAAGAGATCTCTTTTCTTTTCTCTAGATATTTTTCTATCTTAAGAAGTAGAACACTATGTTTAATGATTGGGTATTTTCTGGTGCTTTTCGGAAATAATATATTCTCAGTAAATTTGATAATCTAAGGACATATTTTATTGAACAGTTTAACTTAGGGCTTTGGTTCTGGTTTGTTCTGGGACCAAGAAGTTTAAGGATATAATAAATATTGATGAAAATAATCCAAAAAAGTTTGAACGTGAGCAGTGTGAGATCACATTAGATTGTTTTAAATTTAGTAATAATATCTGGCCTGTTCATAATTAATATAGGACATATATGTATTATTGCTTAAATAGGTATTTAAATTTTACATGCTCTGGCTAAGTTTAGCTTAAATGACTTAAAAGCACAATTTAATTAAGACCATTGAAAGGCTGAAAGAATGCATTTTGCTTCATACTTTGCTTGAATGGTGTTTCTCTATGCAGTACTCATTTACCAGTGGCAAATAAAAAAGTCAATAAATCCCTGTTTCCAGCAACTAGACTAATGAACTTCATTAGTTGATCATGTTATCAGTATAATTGCTACAGACTGCATTTTGCCCTTGGTTATTAATGCAACAGACTTCTGCAACTTACTCTTAGGAGAATTGCCTTAGGAAGACAATTGGTTTAGCTCTGGAAATAACGTGGTTTTTTGTTGTTTTTGTTTTTGTCCTGCCTCCTCTCCCTCCCTCCAAACTCATCATTAAATCCTCTCGGGAATACTTAAGATTATGCTGTAAAGTACCCAGTAGCAATGGTTTAGACACTGCTCTTTGGGACTCTTTTTGCCAGACACCTTAGTTTTGTTATAGTTGGCTATATGTTTACAGAATAGTGTTATGGGTCAAATTGTGTTCCCTAAATGGTATGTTGAAGTACTAACCTCTGGTACCTGTAAATCTGACCTTATATGAAAATAGGGTCTTTGTAGGTATAAATTAAGATGAAGTCTTACTAGAGAAGTAGAGTAGACATTTTAATCCAAATGACTGTATTCTTAGAGAAGACACACATGGAGTATGCCTGTGATGACAGAAGCAGAGATTGGAGTGGTGCAACTATAATAGAACAAGCCAAGGTGTGCCAGTGCATGCAGTGACCATGTAAAATGTCACTATATATTAGGTCCAAAGAAATATCATCTGTGTTAGTTAAGCCAGAAAAAAACTATGAAACTCAATATATATATTTTTGGCGATTCTTCAATCTTTTATTCTAAAACTATAGCAGGCATTATAAAAAAATATATTTACAGTCCTTCTCTACTCTTCATAGATGGAGAATATAAGAATCAGAAATAGTCTAAACTATTGGCAATGTATGGAAGATGGGAGAGAAATACAAACCTTAGCTAATTCATGAACTGTTTCAAATAAGAACTTTGTGTTACACAAACAGATTTTATGATGAGAAAATAAAATGGGAATAATATTGTAAAGAACTCTGAGATACTGTCACAAGGGCTAAAGGACAAAGATATTTGTAGGTATAAATTTCATTATTATTGATGACTGATTTTATACCTTTATCTTTGAAATAATATTAGAAAGAAAAATTATCACATGTGTAATCCTCCACTGTGTGTCTGTATTTTATTGGTCTTCTGATTTTATGTGAGCAAAGAATGATCTCAAAATTATACAATTTTAATATTTTTTCCAACCTCTTAAAACATTTTTTTCTATTAATTTTAATGCTACAGAGACTGTAGTTTTCTTTTTATGCAGGTCTAAGGAAGAACTACCATTGTCTTTTACTTTTCATTAAGGAAGGGAAAAACATTTGTCCAGTTAAAATACATATGGATGATTATTTTTTCCATTCAGACTGAAATCCCTTGGTGAAGAAGGTATTGCATTATTAAAATCTATTTGTTTGATGTAGAAGTACTGCTATTAACACAGTAAGAGTTTTGAATTTTAATTTTGATTTATTTGCCTGCTAGAGTGATAGATTTCAAGAATTCAAAACATTTTATTTTAACTGAAAAATTGCTTAAAGACATAACTGAACTTTTTAGTCCAAGACAGTTTTGCAATTTCACATTGGGCCATCAGCATTAAGAGAGAAATTTCCAAAAAGAACAGAGTGCCTTTCTGTGAACCCAAGGATAGCTTGTCACATCATGTATAGTTACATGGAATCCAAGAACTCTCTATAGCACAAGAAAGTTGAATGACCTAGCAATTTCCATTTCAATAACATTTCATATACCTACTAGAGGCCTGATGCATGAAATCATTCAAGCAGCTTGGCCCTCGAAGCCCTGACTGCTTCACGGTCCCTTGGCGTGCCCTCTTCCCCCCCCCTCACTCCCCCCCCCCACTGGTCATTCTAGAAGGTTGTTCTGTGATCAGGTCTAATTAGCATATTAGCTCTTTATTATATAGGATTAACATTCTCCCTTCTGTTTTAATTTTATTATCTATTTTTAGATCTTCATGCTCTTTATCATGTCATACTTGATATGTTAAAAGAAGTTCAGGCACTATAGTTTATAACTTTTTCCTTAAAGGACAGGCAACTATCTACTGGATATGATTAGATGAGTTCTATGAAGTCCCTCTTATCCGAAATCTCTCTCTCCCAGGTAGCCCTATGGGCTTATAGTTATCTCCATATGCCTTTGGGCTAAACCTTCAGAAAATAAAAAAAAAATTAAAAAAAAAAAAAAAAAACGCATAGGAGGGACAATCATTCTAACAATCATTGTAATCTTACCTACCAGAGATCCAACTTCTGAAGAAATGGGCATAAAACAGAATCTTGACAGAGGAAAGGGGATGGCATCATTTAAATTGTGAATCACTATTAAGTGAAAGAATGATCCTTGAGGTGTGTGCCTTGAATGGGATACATTGTGAGAATCATAAATGCTTGGTGGAAGTTTGTGAAGGAAGGCACTAAAAAAGTGAAAGTAAAATTAAGAGTACATTCTGTGCAGTAAATCCTTGGGGTGCATTTGATGAATATATTTCCAATAATTCCAAGTGATCCCTTGGATTGTTGGAATTTATAATTTTGCTGAATTTAAATCAGTTTGTGGAAAAATGATGGTGAGAGCCTTGGTCAGCTGACCAACCACTCAGCAGCTGATTCTCAGCAGGGCTTTGTTTGTACTAGTGCAAGGAAATCTACAGTAACAATAACTCCATGGAGAGCTGTTTAAATTGGTTTCATGGGTGAAACTTTAGGCAGTTAATGTGTGGTGTCAGGAAGTTCCCAGAACACATGTAACTCTGGAAGGAAATGTACTTTTAGAATAAGCCAAATGCCCTTATAAACATTTCAAGATTGTGAATTTCTTGATGTTTTCCAGTTAATAAATACAAGGAATTAATTCCCTGGGAATCCAGGGTGTCACAAAGGTGAGTATGGGCAGTTTATTTTATAGTCATGTTTAGCATTTGAGTTTGTTTTCTCTATTTCTTTTTTCTTTCCCTTTCCTTCCCATTTTCTTCCTTTTCCCTTCTTTCCTCCCTCCCTTTCTTTCTCCCTCTTTTCCTTCCCTCCTTTTCCTTCCTTCCTCCCTCCCTCCCTTCCTTCCTTCCTTCCTTCCTTCCTTCCTTCCTTCCTTCCTTCCTTCCTTCCTTCCTTCCTTCCTTTCTTCCTTCCCTTTCTCTTCCCTTTCCTCTCACCTTTCTTTTCTCCCTCCCCCCCCCCTTTTGAATATTTATAATGATCTAATCAACCAGTTCAGGGAATTTGATTGCAATAAATGTATGTTTTGGGGGAATCTTTGCTTCTTTCTTCATTTTCTCAAAAATATCTCTGAGGAAAAGAGATTAAGGACTAGTAGGAATGCTAAACAGAAACTTGACTTACCTTGTCATTGTATAAGCATTCTCATGCTATCCCATTAGATCTATAATAGTAGACTTGGCCAATTTTACCAAGAGTGAATTAATAGGTATTTATCCCTGACCAGGTGGCTCAGTTGGTTGAGTGTCTTCAATATCAAAAGACTGCAGATTCAATTCCATACTTGGTTGCCAGTTCAATGCCTAGTAGGGGTGCATATGGGAGGTAACTGATTGATATTTCTGTCTTTCATTTTCCCTTCTTCTTTCTCTAAAAATCAATAAAAACATATCCTCTGGTGAGGATTAAAAAACAACAAGTAGCCAAGACCGGTTTGGCTCAGTGGATAGAGTGTCAGCCTGCGGACTGAAAGGTTCCGGGTTCATTTCTGGTCAAGGGCATGTACTTGGTTGTGGGCACATCCCTGATGGGGGGTGTGCAGGAGGCAGCCGATCGATGTTTCTTTCTCATCGATGTTACTGGCTCTCTATCCCTCTCTCTTCCTCTCTGTAAGAAATCAATAAAATATATTAAAAACAACAACAACAAAAAAACAAACAAACAGGTACTTATACCTCTTAGGTTATAAGAGAACCTAATCATTTCTGCAACATAACAGTACCTCTTGTTACAGATCAAAGTGAATATTTAATATATTCCATGTTTATGTTTTGATTTTTTGACATTAGACTATTATTCATTTTTCTAGCATCCTGTCTCCACAGGATGTCTCATTCATTCATCAACCCCTCTTCCCAACTGGTATCATTAACCTTGCTTTGTAGATAAAGAGACACAGAGGTCAACAGTCTTGGCAACAGTTTTGTCCACTCACTGCTCTTGCTGATAGGAAATAAAAGTGTTTAAAAAGTGCAGCTTTATTTCCTGGTTTATCTTGCATGAAGTTAGGTCTCAATTATGCACCAGGGGATTATATGTTCATAAACTGAATAAACCATAATAAAGATGGTCATGTGCTGCCAAATTACAGATATGGGTATGTTTTTACCTATAGCTATATACATAGTATGCATCTACATATATATAGTTGTATGTTTGAGTCTCATGCCACCATAATCTTGTATTTGTTTTGGTGTTTAAGAGCAGAGGATCCTGGGGCTTCCCTATGGTATGGGATTCAGAGTGTTTTGTGTGTGTGTGTGTGTGTGTGTGTGTGTGTGTGTGTGTGTGTGTTTTCATCATTAGATCCATTACTTTCACATAGATAATTTTAATAATTACAGTCATGTTTTAAAGTATGTGCACATCTCTCTCAAACCCCCCCAGCCAGATCTAAGCTTCATTTTAAATGCTAGCAAACCCAGTAACTCAAAAGCTTTCAAACGTAGTCTATTGTCCAGGGCTTTTATGGTGTATTTCAACAAAGAGAATCTCTGTGCTCACTCAATTTGCAAACATCTGGAGGAAAATAATGTGATAATTAGGAGGCAACATGGGTTCATCAAAAACAAATCATGCCAAACTAACTTAATTTCTTTCTTTGATTTCTTAACAAGCTGAGTGGGAACACAGTGGGTATTTTTATTATAGCAAGCATTTGATGTAGCTTCTGGATATTCTTAAAAGGCCTAGGGAAAAATGCAGATTTTGGTAAAATGGTTTGCTAATCAAAGGTATCTTTTGTAAAAAGGAGTGAGCAACCATTGTTTCTATACAGTTTTAATATATAACAAGGAGAGACTGTTGGATATATTTTTTGATAGTTTTTCTAAACTTATTTGTGACCATTATATCTACGTCTTTAAAAAATATATTTTTATTGATTTCAAAGAGAAAGGGAAAGGGAGAGAGATAGAAACATCAATGATGAGAATCATTGGTCAGCTGCCTCCTGCACACCCCTACTGGGGATCAAGTCTGGTATGTGCCCTTGACTGGAATTGAATGTGGGACCCTTCAATCCACAGGCTGACACTCTATCCACTGAACCAAACTATCTATCTATCTATCTATCTATCTATCTATCTATCTATCTCTCTCTCTCTCTCTCTCTCTCTCTCTCTATATATATATATATATATATATATATATTAACAAAAGTGAGAATATATTGTGCTAAAATCGTATAACTGATTTGTTTTCACTTATTAATGTGGTATGGAGCATTGTCCTGTGTCAACAAGTGTGCTTCTACAGCATCATTTCTAATGGCTGTATAGTGTTCCACTGTCTGGATTGACATAATTTATTGATGTATTATCTCTTGTTAGAGAGATTACATCCTTGTTGTTGTTACTATGAGCCATACCAGGATAACTATACTTGTAGTTAAGATGTATTATAGATTTCTCTCTCTCTCTCTCTCTCTCTCTCTCTCTCTCTCTCTCTCTCTCTCTCTCTCTCTTTTTCTTCTCTCTCTTCTTCTCCCTGTCTACCCTCACCCCCTTCTTTTAAGAGAAAAATTCCACCTCAGGAAAATTAAAATTCCCTGGAAATATTTAAATGATGAATATTTCCATGAATGGTTTAGAAATTCCATATTTCATTATACAACTGTGATGAAAGAATTGCTAAATTATAGCCTCAAGTTGACTTTTCTCCCATTTCTCTCTAAAGATTTATCAAAAGGAGAGATTTGTTTTTATGGCAGTTATTGTTTTTATTGAACATCCTGAAATAAGAATTATTCTATGCCTCAAAGTGACATCAAACTGTTTTATTTGTTAATATATTAAACAAACTAGTGTCTTTTAAATGAGATTAAGGATTGCATCTTGTGCTTTACTCCTGCAGCAGATATAATTTCTTAGATTCTATTGTTAGGTAGCTCCAATTTTCCATTTTCTTTCCTTCTTCGTTTTTGCTTGCTGTGCCTCATTAAAATTTCAAATGAAATGGTATGACACTGATTGGAAGGAATTGTTTCTGTTGGGAGGAAATGTACACACAAGATATGCAGCAAAAATTCAGCTGCATTTGAACCCTGCTATTTGTTTGACACAATGAATTTTCAGGAATGGAATTGCAGGAGCTAAATCTTTAATAAAATTGCTATTGACTGTCCCTGCAGGAAGTAGTGTGCATAGTGCTAAACAGGAAGGTTGGAACCCTCAGCTCTGCAATTATTGGCTATGTAACTAACCTCTCTAAGTACATGTACTCATCTGAAAAATGTAATAAGACAAACCCCTTATGGTTATTGAGAAGATTCAACAAGGTTATGTAACTAAAGTGCCTGGGACCTAGTAATCTCTCAATAAACGTTAGTTTTTAGTGTTATCTCTTGGTGATCCACATTTCCTTTGGATGGTAGGGCCTAACACTTCCTATATTCCTTGCAAAAATTCCTACTCTGTTTGTCCCATATTTGCATCATTTTGAAGCAGTTAGACTAGAATTGTTAAAATAACTCTTGTAACAATATTTTCCTCTTTCTTCCTTTCTTTTTCCCTTCCTCCTTCTTTCCCCTACCGAGTGATTATTGTGCACCTATATTTTTCTTTACTACTTTGCTAGGCATTGGGAAAGAAAAAAACATATTGGATCCCTTTCCCAAAGGAACTTATAGACCAGTGAACAAGACAAATATCCTATCTAATAAAAGAGTAATCTGCAAATTGACTATACATCTGCTATACTCATAAGCCACACCCATCAACCAATCAGGATTGAGTATGCAAATTAACCCAACCAAGATGGTTGCAACCACAGAGCATTCAGGAGGCTTGTATTTCCCCGGTAATGGAATAAGCCAAGCTTTCTGCACACCCTGGCTGGCCTAGGCCTCTACTCAAGGCTACAAAGTTTTAATAATAGAAGATAAATCCCAGATACCAGGGTTCCACTTGGTTCACTGGGGGGCATGGCTGGCCTGCAAACCACCATAGGTCCCTCACCCAGGCCACCCCACACCTTAAGGTAGGGGTGTCGAACTCAATCAGAGAAGGGGCCAAAATCTAAAATCCAGCCTAAATCGCGGGCCGAATGGTTTACTGAACAGTCATAAACTGTCATTGTGATGGAAACGCAGCGGAGTGCAGTGATGACAGTGCGGTGCGGGCCACATTGCAAGGCCTGGTGGGACGGATTTGGCCCACGGGCCTTGTGTTTGACACATGTGCCTTAAGGGAATCCCCACCCTGATCTGGGACACTCTTCAGGGCAAACCAGCTGGCCCCACCCATGTACCAGGCCTCTATCCTATATAATCCTATATAATAAAAGAGTAATATGTAAATTGACCTTCACTCTAATACACAAGATGGCTGTCCCATGTGGTCAAAGATGACTGCCCCTATGTGGACAAAAGATAGCTACCACAAGATGGCCAGCAGGGGAGGGCAATTGGGAAGGACCAGGCCTGCAAGGGAGGGCAGTTATGGGCAATCAGGCCAGCAGGGGAGGGCAATTAGGGAGTGACCAGGCCTGCAAGGGAGGGCAGTTAGGGGCAAACAGGCTGGTAGGGGTGCAGTTAGGCATCAATTAGGCTGGCAGGAGAGTGGTTAGGGGGTGATCAGGCTGGCAGGCATAAGCAGTTCAGGGCAATTAGAAAGCCAGGCAGGTGAGCAGTTGGGAGCCAGTAGTCCTGGATTGTGAGAGGGATGTCTGACAGACTGTTTGGACTTGATCCTACCTGGATCAGGCCTGAACGGGCAGTGGGACATCCCTTGAGGGGTCCCAGATTGGAGAGGGTGCAGGCTGGGCTGAGGGACACACCTCCTGTGCACAAATGTCATGCACTGGGCCTCTAGTTAATTAGATAATAACACAAATAAATATAAAATTTCAAGGATACCAGGTGCTACATCATAAATTAGAGATACATGGGTTATAAGAGCATACAGGTGATTGGGAAGGCTTGCTGAGGAAATCAAGCAGAGATATAAAGAGAGTATAAGAGTTAAATAGGTGATGCAGCAGACTACTAACTAGTCTCCTGATTTCTGCCATTGCCCTCTTATTGTTCAGACTCTGTAGGGGAGCCAGAGTGATCCCATTAAAATAAAAGATTACATTAGATCACTGTTCTGATGTCTCTGGTCATGACTTCCCATCTAACTCAGAGAAAATCTCATGTCCTTACCTCAGTTTGGTTTCCTGCTACCTATCTGACCCTTTCTTCCTTCACTCTCTTCTTCTTACATAGTCATTTCCAGCCACACTGGCATCCTTGCTGTTCCATAAACACTCAGGTGAACTCCACCATAGAGTTTTTGATCTTGCAGATCTCTCTGCCCAGAACACTCCTCCCCAGATGCCCCCTCTCTATCAGTGAGCTCTCCCTAATGATCCTATATAACATGGCAATGCTCTCTTCAACAGCACTCCACATCACATTTAATATATTTATTTGTTCCTTTTTTTTTCTTTTTCTTATTCCCTATCTCTACTCAACTGGGGGCAGTTAAAAACTTCATGAGGTCAGGGATTTGTGTTTATTGCTGAAGTTTCAGCTCCCAGAAAAATGCCTGGAAGGTATTAGCCACTTATTCAATAATTGAGGAATAATATAAGATGAAGAGACATAGAGGTAAGAGCATTGGGGGCTGAGGGAGAAGCATGTGCAAAGGCCCTGAGGCAGGTGGAAGCATGCCAACTAATAGGAACTGAGGGAAAGACATAGATGCTAGTGAGCACAGTGATAGAGTCTAAAAAGGTAGGAAAAGACTGGGTCATGCAGTTGCTAAGAATTTTCTCCTAAAAGCAAATGGAAGCTATAAAGTGTTTTAAGCAGGAAGTGGGGTGATCTGATAAAGTTTATATTACAAAAAACCCTACCATGATTATAGTGGCGATGTAATGTTAGAGAGGGCAGAGTGGATGCAGGGAGATCAATTAAAATTATGTGATAGTCCTAGCTGGTTTGGCTCAGTGGATAGAGTGTCAGCCTATGGTCCCAAGTTCAATGTCTGTCAAGGGGACATGCTGAGGTTGTGGGCTTGATCCCCAGTAGGAGGCCAATCAATAATTCTCTCTCATCATTGGTGTACTCTCTCTCTCTCTCTCTCTCTCTCTCTCTCTCTCTCTCTCTCTCTCTCTCTCTCTAAATAATTATTATTATTTTAGAGGCCTGGTGCATGAATTCTTGCATGGGTGGAGTCTGGCCAGCCAGACCAGGGAGAGGGGTCATGGGCTATTTAGCCAGCCTGCCTTCTGGTCAAAATCCTGGTCAAGGGGACAATTTGCATATTAACCTTTCATTATATAGGCTATGCACTGAGTTGCCAGATTATTATGCATTTAGAGATCATAATAATCTGGCCAATCAGTGTGTGTGTGTGTGTGTGTGTGTGTGTGTGTGTGACAGTAGTGGTGTGTGCTGAGAGATGGGGGCAATGTAAACCAATGACTTCAGTGGATCA
Source organism: Pipistrellus kuhlii (assembly GCF_014108245.1). NCBI lineage: Eukaryota > Metazoa > Chordata > Mammalia > Chiroptera > Vespertilionidae > Pipistrellus > Pipistrellus kuhlii. The sequence continues at coordinate 34,280,578 of NW_023425405.1, read as the reverse complement.
GAAGATAAATGGATGGTTTAAGACCAGTAGTTCTCAACTGAGGCAATTTTGCCTCCCTGTGAATATTTGGCAATATCTGGAGACATTTCTGACATCTCAATTTGCTCAGGAGGAGGTTGCTAAAGACATCCAGTGAGTAGAGACCAGTATGCTGCAAAAGAACCAACAACACACAAGCCAGTTTTCACAACAAAGAATTAATTATTTAGCCCTAACTCTTTTATAGGCACATGAGATAAAAACTCAGAACTTGCTGTTTGGAGTAGATAGCGGGGTAAAGGAAGGGAGGTATTTGGGTTTACATAAATAAATAGATAGTGTCATTCACTGAAGAATTATAATAGTTCTAGGTGTTTCTGCCCACATGGAATCACTGGGCATTCTATTTCTTTAATAAATAGAATGGTTAGTCACATTTATATTGTAGTTTATGATTGGGATGTAAGATTTTGGGGTATATTTTATGACAGTGATATGGAAGTTAGGAATGACAACATTTGATTTGATATTTTACTCAACTAACTGATGTTACTGAGTCACTCAACTGTGTTCGTACAACTGATATGTGTGGCACTTATTCTCAGCTGACTTGATTCATCCTTGAGAACATTAACCACTATTAACAATTTGGATGTCCAACTAATGAGTGGCTATGTAAAGATAGTTAAACATTTTATTATCTTTCTATAAAAAAGTAATTTTACATACATTCTTCCTTCATACTTTTTATGTCCTTGTAGTGACAAGAAGAAGCCAAATTAGTTGTATTATATTATGGAGCATACTTTGAGATGCTGAGATATTTGTGAGAATTTGACTCTTAAAGGAGAGGAACTGGAGGTGAGGCGTCTGGATTTAGCCTTTTGATAACGTATAGATATTCCCAGAAGTATAACCACTACATCATCCTTTCATTTTGAGGACCTCCCAAGATCCTTCAAAATATTTAATCCAATATCTCTTTATGTTGAATTTGCGTAAGAATGGCTGACTGTATTCTTTTATGTAACTTCCTGTATTGTTTATGCTAAACACTATCCAGAATTCCAGGGATATCTAACTATTTGTGTCTTTTTGAAGTTACTGAACCCCAGTTCCTTCTCTTCTCTCATTGCATATTTCACAGAAGGCATCTGGTAGAAGAAGAAAATTATAAAATTTAATTTTTTTTTATTTTATCCTTAACTATTTATAAGCAGAAAAAAGCTTAGCATGAATAAAGGGGAGATGTCAATGAATTCCTGTGGCATCAGTTGTTTTTTTATTTTACTTTTTAAAAAGAACATTGAGAACTCATTGAGTTTGATTTTAGAATTGTGGCTGGCCTGGTGATCATTTCTGCATGTGCCATGTGTTCATGGCATAATTCTGAGATGGGCATGCATTTTGGTGGAGCGTTAATTTCTGTTTGGCAGAAATTGGGGTCTCTGTTCTAGTCAATAGTCCCATGCTGCTGTCCAGTGCTATGCTGAGACACTGACTCTCTCAGCACTTAGTGTGACATAGGATTACTATTATTTTCTATATACCACGACATTACAAAATCTGAGAAGCACAGTTGTTGTATGTAGTGGGAGAAGAGAAACCTACTTCAGTCACTAAGTTTATTGAAAGGTAAATGAGTTTATGTGCATAGGGTCTGGGAGTCTTGGACATGTTTCCTCAGTGTGCCTTTACCTACCCACTGACCCTTGTATTCATTTCCTCCTAAAGAAAGGCCCCTCCCCACTCAGTCTGTGTGGTCCCAAGATGCCAAATAACCACACCTCAGGCCCTGGTGTGGGCCCCCAGTGTGCTGTACTAGCTCCTCTTGTCATGCTGATTGGCTCAAGGTTAGTCATGAGAGTCCACCAGAGTGAACTGCATTGCATAGACTTTCTCTATGGCTTTTAGGAAAGAGAATGTGCTGCCCTTCTGGAACTAAACAAGGAAGCTTGCAAGCTGGAGCCTCTGCATCATCTTGGTGTCTCCAGAAGCTAGTACTGGAGGGGAGCTGAGAAGTGCACAGATCACTGATGATACCGTCTGACACAAAACTGAACAAAACAGCCGAAACCAGTTCTGCTCTCTGAACCAATAAATAACCCCTTTCCTCAAAATAATTGAATTAGGTAGTTGTCATTTGGAGCCTGAAGAACCCTAATATATATCTGGTCAATGCCACCCTCCCGCCCCCCAATCATCTGCACACTTTCACAAATGGTTAACATCCTGATTTGTCACATTAAAGGCCTTGTGGAGACAGGAGAGATTTAGAAATGAGTCTTCCAATTTGATTTGACCTCTTTTAGCTGAAGTGTGTTTTTCTTCTACCTTTGAAATGATAATTCATAACCTATGAATAAAAGCTATCACCATATAAAGTTTCACATAATCTATGATTTTCCAGAAAGTGCTTTTTTCATGGTCAGTTACCTATATTAATTCAACAAATAGTTATTATGACACTGAAATGGACCAGGGTATAACATATCACCATAAAAAAAAGTTTAATTTAGTTGGTAGAGAAGACATATGATTGTGAAAAGACAAGTACAAGTCAATATATAACTAAATATGTTATGAGTATCACTTGGGAGGTCAAGGGAGGCCAACGCCATCAAAGATTGACAAATGACAATCTCCGTGAAAGAGATAGGGATAGAGTCAGAGCTTTCGGAAGAGGAAGAAGTCTCCCCAAGAGCTGGAGCATAGTTCACATGCTCAGGTACAGAGAATTGTGACTGAGGAAGGTAGTGATTCAACAGGATGGTTGCAGCCTAGGAGTAGGATGAGGGAAACAATTACTTAAATGTTGAAGATTTTTATTCTAATAATTGAGTCAGAGGGAAGAGGAAGAAATAGGTCAGGCCTTGGAGCCTAAAGCAGAAGCATCGTGAGTGGAAAAGAAGGAGCAGATGTGCAGGGATAATTGCTAACACTGGGTTATTAGTTTAACCCAAAGCATCAGAGGACTAGCTTAAGCATGAGTCTTGGCATTAAGGCTTTGCCGATTGCATGTGGTCACATTTTGTTTCCAGATAGGAAAGTCTTCAGAGGAAATAGGTTGGGGGAAGAGTCTGTAATCAGTTTCAGAAGGGTTCAGTTTCGGGTGAATCTGAGCTTCATAGTTGAACACTTACTGGAGGAAGATAACCCAAGCTCTGAGGAGATGCCATTTAGTCATTCAGTCACAGAAGGAGATGGCTGAAATCATGGAATTGAATGAAAGTTATGCGTGAAGAAATACACAAAAGAAAAAATGAGAAAAGCCTTGAGAAATGCCCATTTTTAGGTGGTGGGGGAAAAAAGCAGACAGAGCAGGCCCAGTCTGATGGAATAAGTTAGTGTCAGATAGAGAATTTGAGGGAGGACATGGCACACAGAAGGCACTCCATAAACCCTCTTGAACAAAGGAATGGATAGAGTTTTACAAAGAAATGAAGGTCATCAAAGTAAAAAGATACAGAGCTGTCCAGAAAATGGGGAAGTTAAAAAGAAAAGGCATTTGGGATCAGCGGTACAGAGGTTCAAGAGGTTATTTTTCAACTCAGACTAGAGGTTTAGGAGAGGATATGGCAAAGGTTCACTGGGGAAACACAAGCCAGTGTCAGGGTGAGAAGCGGAGTTGAGGAGCTGGAGGTACAAAAACCTGGGCTTAAGTCATGGCTCATAAACAATTTCCCTGGGTTCAATTTTTATTTCCCTAAAACAGTGTTTGACTAAGTGATTTCCAATATTTCTTCCAATGCTCACATTCTACTGGCAGTTCTATTAAAAATATATTTAGATAGTACTGTTCTAAGTTCCTTTGATAGTGTCATTTTGAGAATCCTTTGTGCCACAATTGTGTGACGATTGGTGCCATATGGAGAATTAGAACCATCTTACTCTCCTTTTTGTAGACTTCTTGATTTATAATCAGTAACTAAAATCATCAGCAATATATCCATACAATATTTCAGAATAAACAGAATGTGACTTTGCTAAATAACAAAACTGTTCTAATTTTTTACTTCAAATATCAAATATGTTTAAGAGCTAAGGAGCTATTATAATGGGTTTGCTATGCTTTAGTAGCTATCTTGTTTCCCCGAAAATAAGACAGTGTCTTATATTAATTTTTGCTCCCAAAGATGCACTAGGTCTTATTTTCAGGGGATGTCTTATTTTTCCATGAAGAAGAATACGGTACACATTTATTGTTAAATGAAAATAAAAAAAAATTTATTACCTGTATACGGTACAGTAGTACGGTAGTTGTCAACACAAACCAGACAAACTGTGAATCCTACAGTATCAAGAATTTACTCATTTATTCAATGACAATCATGTCATCATCTTCTGGAACATCATCATAACAATCCAATTCCTGAATTTCCTGGTGAATTTCTTGTGACTCCATTTCTTTCAGAATCAGTGGACCAAATCTCTCAGGTTTAGCAATAGCATTCTGAGACAGAGCCAGGGGGGGGGGGGGGGGCTTATTTTCGGGGGGATGCCTTATATTTCACTCAGAAGGAAACCTGTAAGTAGGTCTTATTTTCGGAGGATGTCTTATTTTCAGGGAAACACGGTATTTCTAGTAAAAAGTTGGGAGAAGATCTACTCAAAACTCTGTTCCTTTCTTTATTCCACTAGAAACTTTTCTAAATCCTATTAGGTCCAAATATGCAGTAAAGAATTATGGGGATGGTACCATTCTGCCCCAATAACAAACCTGGAATGACAAATGCCTTCCTTGGTCAATTAACCTCTGCCAGAGCTCCCAGTGACTAAAAGAAATGCTAGGGGACACAGTGTAGAGCTGACTATAAAATATGTGAATTACAGATCTTTTGAAGAGGATAGTGTTGTGGTTAGAAATCTACCAACTCCTTTGAACCCTGCATCCCCGATTTCTCAGAACATTACCAAAGGCTTGAGCAGAAACTGGCTCCTAACCAGTTTTCTTAACAAAGCTCTCAGATCTTTGTTTTCACAAAAAAAGAGATAAAAAGTCTGAAATCCTCCTTATGATTCAGGCATCATCTGTTATCCTAGATCAATGTCAGGCTAAAGATTTTTGGAAAGGATTTTGGCAAAGTGCAATTGTAGATTAACCCACAGCATTCCATTAGATAAGTGACATAATGAAGGATTTTAAACAAGTCAGAGGCCTGGGCTCTAATCTCAAGATGACTGATTTTTCTCTATGACCTTCAATTATATAGTTGCATAATTTTCATTTGGTCCTTGAATTGGTTATGTTATCTGTGGCATGTGGAACACTGCTCTTCTGTTTGTTGCTGTAGGAGTATAGAAGCTGCAGGTGCTGTTATTTTTTGTTTTGGGGTGACCCACTCTTTACATTTCTGCTGAGGAACTTCTTTCTTTTTTTATTTTTTATTATGGTCTCACATAATTGTCCTTATTCCCCCATTCCCATCCCAAACCTCTCCCTAGATATGCCCCCCCCCCAACCTCCGTTATCCATGGCCACTGGCTAGGCCCATATGTATGCACACAAGTCCTTTGGTTGATTTCTTCCCCTTACCCCCATCCTCCCTTATTTTCCCTTTGAGGTTTGAGAGTCTGATCGCTGGTTCTCTTTCTCTGAGTCTGTTTCTTTTTAAGCAAGCAAACAAAGGATGAGGAAAGTCAATTCTAAAAGGAGGGAGAAACTTCTGGTGAGGAGAGTGCTGCCATCCACATCATATTGGATAGGAGGCAGCATGGTTGGGCATGCATAATGGGTTATGCATCTTTGGGTCTTAGTCTGTTGCAATTTACAATTTTGTTGAAGTTCATGGACCATGTGTCTGACATTTCAAAAGATATAATCATTGCCGTGCAGTTTACTTTCCTTTTGGCAACTTGTAATACTCTTCTTACTCCACGTCCTTCTTTCTTCTGAGGGTGGCTTGCCACCCAGCTTATATCCCAGGACTTTTTTTTTTTTTTTTTTTTTACTGTCCTGGAGGATCCCTGACCAAGCACTTAACTTTAAATCTTTTTCATTTAAATGGCCATTTTCAACGACTGGTAAAGATGAGCTTCATTAGCACGTTTTGCCCATACTTTATGCTAATATTAGGAACTAGTTTGTGGCTTCAGGTCATTCAAAACTGAAGTGTTCTTTAATTTCCCGTTTTGCAAGTTTCAAAATGCTGCATATGGCACTTCATGATCTGGTTCATGATAATGTCTTCCATCCTTCATACTGGCATAACCATTCAGATTCTATGCTTGAATAACAGCAAACTGGTAATTCCCCAGAGGCAATGTGGTGTTTATCATCTCCAAGCCATTATTCATGCTTCCCTTATCCTTTGGATGCTTTCTCCCACATTCTGCCTACTTAACTCCTCCTCTTTTCAACAGACCTCTGCTCCGACTTTCTCTTTCCAAATTTCTTTCCTGATCACCTCACTCTCTCAGTTGGGCTAAAGGCATCTCTGCACATTCTGTAAATATTCTGCAATACCTCTGACTGCCAACCCCCACCTTGTTTACATTTCTATTTGTGTATGTTATCTTCATTAGACAATCTCTTTGAAAGCAAGACTAGGGTTTTCTTAATCATTGCATTCCAGTGTTTGGCGAATAGTAAATGATTAGTACATGTTTATATGAATTGGCCTACTTGGGAGAAAGAATAAAATTGCAAATTGATGCAGGTTTTCATGTACACTTGTTATCCCAATAGCTATTATTTGGGTGACTGGGCACTCATGTGTGACCTTGGACAAGGTAACAAGGAAATGTTGACTGGATAAATAAAGCAGGCTAAATAAAATACACACACAACACTTGTTATTTTAGAAATAAAGCATATATATACATAAACAAGTCTATAGGGGAGAGAAAAATAGACTCAGGGGAAGTTAGTAATGAAATAAGCTTTTTAACTATGCAATATACTTTCTTTACCTAATATCTCATACGAAACAAAAAAAAAGACTTCCAGGCCTCAATGCTCCAAATTGCCACAGCGGCAGTACCATCATTCCTGGCTCTTTGAGTAGCAGGATTGCAGAGAGAATGGTCTGACACTAAGAGGCAGATTGCCAAGGGGCTGGGAGAAGTTACTGAAGCATTTTATTACTGACACTGAAGAAATGATTATAGATCTTGAAGCAGGAGAACCTACCATACCGTGGCAATGAGATTCATTGGTTTCCAGAGAGTTGCATTTTGACTTTTAAAAGGAGATTTTAAAAAATGATAGTCAAATGCACTTCAATGGATTAAAAAGAATAACCATTTTAAAAGCAGAAGGGTAGAAGCTGCTATAGAGTGTATTCAAATCTATGCTTCTTAGCAACCAGACCAGATTTCACCCATAAAAGGAAGCTAGAGCGGGGGAAAAAAAAAAAAAAAAAAAAAAAAAAAAAAAAGCTTCTTTGGTTCTCTTGAGAATATAAAGGCATATTAGAGAAAAAGAACCACTTTGAGATTTTTAGATGAAAGGCATGGCATAGGTATAAAGTATTTTTATATTAAAAAAAAAAAAAGAGAGAAGGACAACGAAGAAGTGATGTCTAGACTGAATTGGTTATCCTGGGTATACATGAGAGCAATTGCCAAAGTGAAAATGAGAGAATATCCTGTCAGCTAGAATCATTAGAGTGTTCAGAGGTTATTATTATTTTTTATCATAATGGATACAGTATTTTTTTCCTGGATCAAAGTAAGGGAAATGTAGGGGGAGAATATGTGGATGACTTGGTAATTTAAGAACATTTCCTCAAAAGGTTTTCACAGTGAAGAAGAGAACTGAAAAGGTACAAATGAAAACATTGCTAATGTGTTTACAGAATTAGATGTCATCTGTCTTCAGATGACGTTTCAATGACATTCTATACAAGGACTTGATTTTTAGTGATTCTGCTCAGTAGGGAACGTTGGGGCACGCAGGCATAGTTCTTTGATAATTTAAGGTCAGAACAGCCATTAGAAACAAAACAGAAACAACAAACAAACAAACAAACCAGGAAAAACCCCCACCATATTCAACAATAAAGAAACATTTTTTAAAAGAGAAAGTCAATGGCAAGGATATAATTTTTGCCAATACCATTGAGAGAATTTACTAAACTGGAAGTTTCATTTCCTCTGGATTAAATGAGGCCTTTTTGTGTATGTGTAACAAAAGAGAACTATGGGGTGTGAAAAAAAAAATGATGCTATTCATATGCCAAAACAAGGCATAGATTATCTTCAGGAAGATTCCAGTATGTTCTTGAGTGCTATACAAAGAAGACTGATGTGTTTGAAAGAAAAGAAATGCAAATCAGTCTTTTCTGGATAAACAAAGAATCTAAATTTGGAACTAGAATGTGAAAATTTAGCAGAGGTTTGATGCACTGGCTTGAACAGACTGTGGTGCAGTTGTTATGGGCTGAGGTTATTTTATGAGGGCTGCATTTTCCCTTGAAGCCAGACCCCATATGGGGTGGAATGACGAAAGCCTCATATATCTCACTATCATTAAGCTAATGAGATTGGTCAAGGCCACATGCATTCTAATTCTTGGCAAAATTTAAGATAAATTTAACAAACTGTTCTAATGGCTTTGTGCTGTTTTTGGAAAGAAAGAGTAAAAGAACGAAGAAATAAATAAAAACAAATCTTCAAGTGCACAAGATTCTATTTCAGAAATGCTGTTGTGTGATCAAAAGCATTCTTTAAGGAGGACTATTATTTATCCACACTATTGAAGAGTGTCATGGTCACAGAAAAAAATTTAATCAAATATGAAAATACAATGTGGAAACAAAAAACATTATACAGCATTTGTTCCTTAAGCATTCATTTGGTACACAAAATATTTCAGCTTTTATAGTTGAATTTTGAAAATTATAGTACATGGATATTAAGAATAAACTAGCTTGTTTTTGCAAAATTTACTCTTGGAACTGAGACCAACTTTTAGAATTTATAGCCAATTTATAATTGCTTAAAAAGTTGAATTGGTGGGAGCCATAATAAATACTTTCTGATATAAGGCTTGCAATGACTTATGTGCAGTGGGAAGAGATATCATTTTATTTAAAATTTTTGAATAGGTTTTCATAGCTAGTTAAAAAATAATGCAAAAATATTTTAACTTTGGTGTGTTAAAATAATATTACAAGCTGTTATGTGGATAATTCATTAAATTACTGAAATTGTTCTTTATATTGGTAGGTAATAAATACATGGTATTGTCTATTAAGTAGAGACCACTGGTGAAAAATGTTCAGATTACTGTCCAAAGGCTGAAGTTATGATACAGTGCAGAGCAACCCCCAGTAATAAATGGAAGTACCATCTGCAGTATATTACAAATGAGTCAATTTAAAGCCGTGTGTGGGACTCTCTAAACACAGTTGTAGCTGCACAGACAAAGTGAAGTGGAGAGTTTAGAAATTATCTAGTTCCATTTATCAGCTTAGGCAGTCACTGTGGATAATTTAAATTCTACAACTCTTCTCCTCTCTGAGAATTAGGTTTTTTGGGCCTGAATATTCTCTTTAAGGACCTTAAAATTTTATCTCTCTTTCTTTACCTAATTTGGATGTGCTGTGTGGAAGTAGCCAAGATGGGTGGGTTGATGAATATTCCCTCCTCCACTTCCCACCCCTAGGTCTTAGAAAAAAAAAAACTATAACATTAACTTTGCCAGAACAACTCATGTTAAAAGGCCTTCTGATGGCAGTTCAGCAGCATCACATTGACATAATATTATTATAATAGATTCAATTAGAGAGTGACATTATAGTGCTGGGTCCTGTGCTCATTAAGAGATTTCACACAGAAAGTCATTCCTACTAAGAACTTTTCTAAAATTATAAGGGTTGAGTTAAATTCAGTCCAATACTGAATAAAAAGCCAATTGAGGGATTAAAATTGTACAATGTTTTGTAATTACTATTCTCAAGACATTTAAAGCTACATTTTGTGCTGAATTAGGTTCCAAAAGCAAAACACCCCCATTTGTACTCCAAGATTTGACCAAATAAACACACAACAATAAATATCTTGAGAAAATAATGCAAATAGAACCAGACATTTTGGCATGATATTTATAAAAATACTAGAGGACCGGTACATGAAAATTCATGCACTTGGGGTGGGTGGGAGTCCCTCAGCCCGGCCTCTGCTCTCTTGCAGTTCAGGACCTCTCAGGGGATGTCCACCTGCTAGCCTAGGCCCACTCCCCAGGGAATTGGGCCTAAGCTGACAGTCAGACATCCCTCTGGGAGCCCTCAGGGAGATGTCCACGGGAAGCGGGCCTAAGCCATCAGTCAGACAACTTAGTGCTGCCATGGAGGCGGGAGACGCTCCTGCCACCATTGCTGCACTCCCAGCTGTCAGCCTGGCATGTGGCTGAGCAGAGCTTCCCCTGTGGGAGCGCACTGACCACCAGAGGGCAGCTCCTATGTTGAGTGTCTGCCCCCTGGTGGTCATTGCACATCATAGTGACCAGTCGTTCCCAGTCATTAGGGTCAATTTGCATACATATTACCCTTTTATTATATAAACTTTTATAAGCATAGGTAATAAAATTTGTTGATGTTCTCAGTAAGTTATCCAGTTGCCAGCAAAAGAGATATGTCCAACTAATGAAAAATATTGAGCTAATTTTTATGTCTTCATTTTTTCAGTTCTCTTTTGGTTTGTGATGCTAATGAGCCAAAGAAAGTCAAACTATTAAATATTATGTATAATTTGATATCATTTTTTTGTCTGAAAGTACAAATACAGGATTTTTTTTTCCAGCATGCCATTATTAATAGGTTTAGCATTATTTCAACATTTTTACTCCCATTACTTTGATTTGTTGTTTTGTTAGTAGTTTGTCCATGAAATTACCACTCATAGAACTTTAACAACTTTGAGTCACCCCAATGTTAAGTTATTCACAACTACTCTGGTCAACATCGGGCAGTGGATTATGGGATATTACAACTATTAACTCATTTTAATTCTATTTCATTCTTTTACAATATTCTCTTGTTAGAAGCAAGTTATACCTGACAAGAGTATTTGAAAACCATAATTTGAAAATAATAATTTGAAAACCATAATTCTTGTTTTAATATGTCTTTACAATGTTTCAATTGGATTTGATCAAGGTGAGTAATGCATGGCTCATAGTACAAATGTTCTCAGTCCCCTGGTCTGACAGAGGACACTGTTACCTAGTAAGTTATAGGATATTTTTTAGTGCACCCTAGATATCACTATAAAACTGAAAAAGAACTAAAGACTCATGTAGCTCTGAGATCTTATATCTGCCAGTAGATGTCTGTGGCAAACTTGAAAATTGCCTTGACTTCCTTTTCACTCTGGGGACTGGTTGCTGGGGAGCAAGGATTTACTCATAATTAATATTTTTTGTCTTCTAATTAATTTCTTCATTTAAAATAAATACATTGAACTATGAAAATCTCTTTATGGTGACTAAGCAAAGAATTTTAGCTTGAAGCAGATTTAAGATATAAAACATCTCACAGCTCATCCAATACTACCCTGTTTCCCCCAAAATAAGACAGTGTCTTATATTAATTTTTTCTCCCAAAGTTGCGCTAGCTCTTATTTTCAGGGGATGTCTTATCTTTCCATGCGCTAGGTCTTATTTTCGGAGGATGTCTTATTTTCGGGAAAACACAGGTATTTTTCTATTAGTATGTGATCTATTTACTTCTATATTGGTATTCTTGATTCTGTGTCCACCTCTTTACATATAACCCTACAAGTCCCCATCTTTGAGTCTTTTTTTTGTAAAAGCTTCAGCTCTGGCAACTTTGATGTTTTTCAGAGGTAAGTGGGATATCCGTCACTTTAGGTGCTAGCCTTTGATTTTTCACACTTTTATTCTTAATGTCCAGTTTTCCTGTTTCCCAAATGTAGCAGTTAGAACAGTGACTGGAGCATAATATTTCTCTGTTCTTGTTCCCTCATGATTCTTCTGAGCTAGAAAGCATCTTCTCAGAGATGGTAGCTGTGCGGCTAGCTTTCTTCTTGTAAGTTGGCATGATGTCATTTCAACTCACCCTGGAATCTCCCTAGCCACGATGAGAAGGGACTTCGTGATATAGAGTAGGAAGTATGAAGTGGGGCTCTGAAGTCTTTTAGAAATATTCTAATCTGTTAAGAGACTTTTAGCTTTTTGGAATTTATTGAGGCATATATTACTTAGCTGAGAATTCTAGTAGATCGAGTATGTAGTGATGAAAAGGAAGCCTGGCACATATATTTTGGAGAAGACTCTTGACAGCTCTGTGCAATCTGACTCCACTTTGGCTACAGAAGTATGGGTGGTTCTTTTTTTCAAATTGCCAGGGATTCACATGTCTAGTATGTAGATGACTAATTCATGGAACTTTACAGACATTATCAATAAGGAATCTATGCCCATTCACATGAAATCAAACAACTCACATGAATTCTAATAATGATGATATTGCTATAACCATAATGTATTATTAAAATAAGAATAATAGCAAGTGAATGCTGTAGTCAACTTAAGGCATTCTTGTTAAAGTATTTTGTAAGAGTCTGAACTATTAAATTTTCCTACTTATTAAAAGTCCTTCCCCATTGTAAATGCTCTTATTAAAAGATTACTCCCCATAATGAAACCATATATAGGGCAATTCTGATTGCTTGAAAGTTGAGTTGGATGTTAGGCTGAAATTGATCTGATGGTAACTTCTGTTCATTTTTTTCATATTCTGGATAATGATAAATTTTGCTTCCTTTGATTATCACACTTGTCTGAGCATTTCAGGCCCATCATATAGCCACTTCTATATTCATTTGCAAAGTAATAGAAATGGAATTCTGTGGAGTCAAAGCTTTCTTCTGCAGTTTATCTGCATTGTAGAAATTGTTCAGAAGATTTCTGTCCAAAAGGAGCTGCCTCTCCTTTACTACGTGATTTTTTTGTGATGGAAAGGACCCAGGAAGTAATAGGGCTTATATTTATTTGCTTACCTAACAGGAAACCAGCAGATATAAAAGTTCATCTCTGACCCAAATATCTGATAATTTTCCCAAGAATAAGTATTGCACTCCAAGAAATTTCAACTTCTTCATCAGGTGTTTTTCAAGTACTTCCTAAGCATTTCTATGTAACTTTCTACCATATGTATTAATAGAAATAACTCTTTTGCTTCTTATCATCAATATATAACTGAAAGCACAAACAGCATTTTGAGGATGTTGTTATAATATTGGGAATATGTTAAAAAAAAAAAAGTGATCTGTAATCATTTTTGTCAAAAGCTGTCTGGAAGTCTTATCTGTCTGAAGCAGTCAACCAGTAGGCAGTTTTTCAAGAGGCAAACTAAAGTGCTGAATAAGACCCATAAAAAAAAAAAGTGCTATGTCACTGAGGGTATAGGTAAACTTGGATTTCTTCAAAGGTTATGGGAATGACAGCTATTAGCAGGCTGAAGGTACAATTCTCTAAGAACTAATACACAACAGTTTTTCCCCCTGTCTTTTGCCCTAAAATGTCACATCATTTTCTATTTGGTTAGATAGCTATTGAATGCAAAAGAACTTTAGAGTTTCTTTCAAGTTCCTTTTTTCTACCTTTCTCTTTTTGAGGTTGTAAATGTATTGAATCTCATGACTACCATTTGAATTATTCCATTGAATTCTACAAGTTCTTAGTAATTGGTTTCATGGACTCTCAAGACCATGGTTAGTTCTTAAGGGTAATACCATGGTCATAGAAAAAAGAAAATAAAGACATATCAAGATACATAATTTGGATGAAGAACCATTGCTTAATCATTTGCTAGAATGTTGATGAGTGACAGTGACAACTAAGTAAAAGAAAATATTTTAAATAACACCCTTTGGAAATCATCTTGCATTCTCCTGAATTATTTTTTGGTTTTTGTTTGTTTGTTTGTTTGTTTTGTTTTGTTTTGTTTTGTTTTTTTAAGCATTTGCCCAAGTCTTTAACAACAGAAGGATAGAAATTATTACATATACAATTGCAATAGTTCCAATGAACTTTTAATATTAATAAAATGCATATTAATGTTACCTCCTATTTATTAGAGTGTTACTTGCTGAGAGAGTGGATCCAAGGAATATGATGGTTTAAAAGTAATGCTTCTTACTTTCATCCACTGAAGGTCACTTTATCTAAGGGTACAGCTTTTCTTTCTCCTCTTTATTTTTTATTGAAGTTGGACCGCAGCCTGCATAGACTTTCTTTTTCCTTTAAAGATATCATTTTCTGCCTAATTGTGCCCAGCTTCATTTGCACCATGAAAAGGATTGTGTTTGAGTTTATAGACTCAGGAGACTCTTTTACTCAATAGCTAAACTCCAGCCACGGCCCTTTGGGATATTTGAGTAAATGTAAGTGAAAGATCCCTGTGTTTGTCTCTGTGTTCCCTTTAAAACAAAAGTTTAACTCAGGACACTATGGGAATATTTAAAGAAATTTATCTGCAGAACTGTCTTCCAGATAAGATCCGAAATATACTTTTTTTTGGCCTGCGAAAGTGTTCATCAGTCAGCAGAATTTCCAATAGTGCCTCTGATGTTTTCAAGCCACCTTCTCCCCATATTAATAGGTAAAGGAACGGCATCTGCCTACAGGAGATAATGACATTTCTTGAAAACTTTCCATAAAAACCTAATAGCAAAATTTTTAAAAGCCAAGGGCAAATCAAGGATGGCAAATTGGAATGCCAATTGAATCAATTAGTGATTGTGACATCAAACCCAGGCTAAGGCAGACCATGAGAATGTATTTGCATCCAGTGGGAAAGCATGCTGTGATTTATTTTTGATGTCTGCCATGGCTATGGGAGAACAAGTTCCCTATTTGACTGAGCATATGTTCAAATGTTGACATATTCCACCTCTGGTTTAAATCCTCCACATCAGGTTTGTATAGGCCTTCATTACAGTGAGCTGTTTGGTTTTCTGATTTTTGTCATTCACCTTCTCTTACTTGGGACTGCTTAGGCCCAACTGAAGATTTAATTCTTCAGACTTGGAGAGCATTGGATTCCTACAATTAAGTGAAATGTTAGGGGAAAAAGTGGAACATTCAATAACAGGCCAACGTTGGTCAATTGGTCCTCAAGTTCCAGATCTATGGGCATGGCTTTGATTTTATGAATGTAACGTTACTTTGTGTTATAATTCTAATTGAACTGCATGGTTGTCTCACCCTTAAAACCAACTTAGTGTATGGTATCCCTATGCTTTTGTGTACTACTTTGGTCTACTCTTTCTATTCAGGAAGTAGGGATCACAGACATGGGATCAGATTTTAGACACAAACAAAGGAATTTCCAGGACCTCTGCCTTTTGTGCAGTTTAAAACCATACCCCTCACACTTTATGTCACTCATCTTGCCTGCCGCTGGGACTAACTTATTTCCTGGTCTGGCCAGTGAGGATGGACTGTCCCGGGTTAGCCTGCATCCACTAGACTGGTCTGCTACTCCACAGCTCCTTTTTGTTTAGATATTGTAAATGTCATCTTTTAGCTTTTATTAATTTGTATAATGAACTCATGATTCTCCCCCTATTCTTTCAGCTTAATTGAATTTGTTGCTAACATCTAGATTGGTATTTCTATTGGATATGTGGTTGATAGACAGAAAGTAAGTTATCCAACTGGGTAAATATATTTATAGGAGGGACTCCAGTGACATGATATAAAGCAAATCAAATGAATTTTTGTTAAATGTGGTATTGGGTTTTTTAAAAATGCCTTGAATAAGCTCAGCCCTTACCTGAAATAAATTCTATTCTAGACTATCAAATTAAGTAAGATAGACTTATCAAAAAAAAAAAAATGAAGAGTCTGCTGAAGAAAATTGTAGAATTGAGTGTAAAAATGGATAAGGTGCAGGTGGCTATTACTTGAAAAAGAAAATACTCCAACTTGTAGCGACAAAGATGAAGAACCCAGAGAGGAGAATGCTGATCTAGTGAAGCAGATGGCAAACAAACGCTAGTGAGGAAAACAAAGCAGAGAATCTGGGAGGAGAGCCAACATCTACAATGGACTAATAAAAGCGAACAAACACCTCGGTAACCATGTCAGACAGCTAGGAACCCAAATTGGCACTACTAAGCTCATTGCCTTGTACATATCAGGAAAAGCAGAAGGACCACCCATCTGTAGATGCTTATAGTCTCTATGGACCAGCAGTCACTGAAGAGAATTAGAGTCCTCCCAGTGCCAAGAAGACTCTTCAGATTTGCATATGAGCTACGTTTGGTGTTATTTTTATTTCAAATATGTCAGCAAACCAAGGAATTATGTAAAACATTAAGAAGTTGAAATATACAGTGGAAACCTTTAAAGAGGAAGAGTGGGAGAAATCTATGAATGTCTTATTTAGGAATTGATTGTTGTCTCATATTTTTCATAAAAAGTTACTTTTTTTGGGTAGATAACAAAAATTTTGAGGAGTTTTTAAGGTGAGAGAAGAGCACATTGAAAGCTTTCAGGTCTGTCTGCACAGTGCTGCACATATTACTTCAGTGAATGATTTATTTTTAATCTTTGAAACAGTGGGTTCTATAGTTAATTTAATCCAATAAAAAATTCACGATTGCCTGACCAAAGTGGCTCAGTGGTTGAGCATCAATACATGAACCAGGAGATCACAGTTTGATTCCTGGTCAGGGCACATGCCCAGGTTATAGGCTCAATCCCTAGTAAGAGACATACAGGAGGCAGGCAATTGATGATTCTCTGTTATCACTGATGTTTCTATATCTCTCTCCCTCTGCCTTTCTCCTTCTGAAATAAAGACATATTCTTAAAAAATTCATGACATAACCAGTCTTGACAGCATTACTTTTTATCATTGCAAATGATTTATTGATTATATTTTACGGTTGCAACAGAGGTTGGTATCATCAGAGACAGACATTCAGATCTAGGCGTGAATTACCCTCTAACCTGTTGAGTGAATTTGGATAAATTCTGAACTCCTCCTCTACGCTGGATAATAATATGAAGATAATAATACCTCATAAACATATTAAAAGCATGAAATTAAATCTATATAAAGTGCTTAGTATAGTTTCTGGTGTGGAGCAAGCAGTCAGAAATTAGCTAATATAACTTTTTTTTCTGTCAGTGCTGCATACACATACAAATAATCACATAATTGTTAACATATTTTATATAAACTGAAAATTGAACTCTAGTAATTAATTAATTGTGTAATGAATATTCTGACTTACCTACTTTCACACTATGAAAGTTCAGATCTTATTTAACATGAAAAGGAATAATCTGCTAGCTGCATCTACATGGTAAATGGAGATATGAGGAGTGATCTGGTGAATTAGACTCTGTATAGTCAATTTGACTTTTACATTTACACCACAGGTACTATGACAAAAAGCATGAACATTTGTTTTTTTTTAGACAGACATTGCTAATTTGTCATCCAAAAGATTGTACCAGTTTGCATTACTACCAGCAGTAGGAGAAGAAAAGACTGTTTTTCTACATTTTTCCAAATTTTTAAAAATGTGCTGACTAAAAAATGATCTTATCATTGTTTTCATGGACATTTTCCCAATCATTAGTGAGGTTGACCATCTTAATTATATGTTATTGGCAATTTATGTAACTTCTGTATATTGTTTGATCTTATGCTTTTACCACTCTTCTATTTAATTATTTGTGTATTTTCTTGCTTAATATGATCATCATCATAAAATGTTTTAAATCTTTGCTAATCTAGTTTGCATTAAGTTTTAACATATATGTATATTTTTACATTTTGGATAATGCATTTGAATTTATGATGCATTTTTTTTTTTTAGAAACTGCTGGATTGTTGATAATGTATTTTTAAAGGTATTTTACATAAATATTTTAAAATATAGGTTTTAAGAATAACTTTTTCATGTTTTTCTCTTTTTATTTTGTTATCCTGTTATCATTGTTTTTAGAAATTTCTGTTTAGCATTCTGTTGTTAATTTGAGAATTTGGCTAGTCTATTTAAATATTATTCATATGAATGCATTGAGGTTTTTAAATTAGCCTAATAGCCCAGCTGGTGTGGCTGAATGGTTGAACATAAACTTACGAACCAAAAGGTCATGGTTCAATTCCCAGTCAGGGCACATGCCCAGGTTGTGGGCTCAATCCATCCCGTGTGGAGTGTGCAGGATGCAGCATCATTGATGTTTCTATCTCTCTCTTCCTTTCCCTTTGAAATCAATAAAAATATGTATATATATTTTAAAAATTAACCTAATATATGGTCAAATTTTGTAATTATTGCAAGGGATAACTGAAAGTGTGTGTAATTTCTAAAATTTCTCTAGCTACTTATAAATTATTAATTGCTTATTATTAAAATGACTATAATTTTGCTTGGGTGCTTTATTATTTTTGCATAGAGTACATTAATATGCCCATTGGTAGTCATAACTTTTTTTTAAATTGATTTTTTACAGAGAGAAAGGGAGAGAGATTGAGAGTTAGAAACATCAATGAGAAAGAAACATTGATCAGCTGCCTCCTGCACACCCCCTACGGGGATGTGTCCGCAAGGTGCATGCCCTTGAGCAGAATCAAACCTGGGAACCTTCAGGTCCACAGGCCAACAGTCTATCCATTGAGCCAAAAACAGTTAGGGCAGGTGGTCATAACTTTTGACAATATGATCTTATATATCTAAGAGTATTAACTTTGAATGCTATGTTATTTGATCTACAAAATTTAAAGCTCAATATGGGTTATGTCATTTATCAATATAAATATAGATTGTTTCATTTAATGCTTTTGATCTTGTATTAGTATTAAATTTTATCTAGAGTAATAGTATGGGTTTCATGAGCAACAAAGATCATGGGGTCAGGAAGTTTGATGTGCTTTTACTTCTGGGGCTCAAATACTACTTAGTAATCCTGTCCTTTGTGGGAGTTTGGTTTGCTTATCTCTCTGGCCTGAATAGCTAAGATTCCCCTCAGGGAAGATTCTCCTTTGTTTGGAAAGTAATTCTTGAGGTTTTATCCTGGGAAGCAAATGTCAGTGTTTCTTGCTGCTTTTTTTTTTTTTTTTTTTTTTCTTTGTCTTGGAGAACTAGAGCCAATATTGGCACAGTTGTTGCTGTTTCACTGATGGTCTATTAATTAATTGTCCCAACTATTGTCCTGTTTTTTGAATTTGCTGACTCTGAGCTTGGAGATTCTCTGGAGCTCCTTTGAGAAGGATTCTTACCTTGGCAAGAACCTTCTCATAGGTCATTTGGGTTGAAGTTTTCTCATGTGGTTTCTGTTAGTTTCATCCATCTTTATTCTCCCTTCTAGAAATTCTTTATATTTCTGGCTTGTTTATAGAATCCTTTCATCTTGAACACTACTGTTATTGTTGGATTGTTTTATTAGGATCCATTTTCTTCTGCTGTATTGGGTTTTTTAAGAACATTAGAGGCCCAGTGCATGAAATTTGTGCACAGGAGTGGGGTCCCTCAGTCCTGCCTGCAATGACACCAGCGACCCTTGCCTCCGCCTCTGGCCAGAGACCCTCCCTCCTTGTAGCTGGAACAGGGACGCTGGGTTCCCAGCCCCTCCCTCCACATGGCCAGGGTGCAGGACACTGGGCCCCCATCCTCTCCCTCTGCGTGGCCAGGGCGAGGGACACTGGGCTCTGGCCAGAGGCCCCTCCCTTCAAGTGGCTGGGGCATAGGACACTGGGCTTGCATCACCAGGGCGACACTGCCAGAATCCTCCTCCCTTACTGCCCCTTCCCCCCCACCGCTATGGGCACTGCCATTTTTGTCACAGATTGACAGTTAATTTGCATATTATTCTTTTATTAGTTAGACTTTGTTCTCAATCTGCTGTCTTGAATTGAAATTTTAATATAAGTTATCTAAAACATCTAAATATAAGAAATAACATGATAATTGCTACCCCGTTTAAGAACTAGAAGATTATAACAACCATTGGATCTTACCAATGACTACCTGATAATTCTCCTTCCCTCCAAGTGATAATAGCTCTCTTAAATTTTGTGCAAAATTACTAAATTGCTTTTAGTAATGAATTGACTCTGTTTATATCTCTAAACATTATATCTAGTTTTGCACACTTTTTTACTTTATCTTTTGAAGAGTAAGGTTTTTGTTTTACAATTGTTTTGAGATTTATCCCTGTTGATAAATCCAGTTCTAATTTGTTGTTTTTGTAGATGTAAGGGTATTCCAATGAATATAATGTCCTTTAATTTATGAAAATCAATGAAGTCTCTTCTATTCTGCCTGAATTGTTGTTTTTTAATCTTGAATATCAATTTAATTTCCCCATATATTTTTTCCTAATCTATTAATGTGATCATATGATTTTTTTATTAGTTGTATTAATATAATGAAATACATTAATGGATTTCATATTGGTAAATAAATCTTCATATCTGAAATAATTGGTCAATTAATTTATTTTTATTTTGTTTACTTAATCTGTAAATTACTGAGAGAGCACACCACTTAAAAAGCTAATACTCTGATAGTGGTTTGTCAATTTCTTATATTTATATTAATTTATTCTTTACATATAATTGAAACTATATTGATAAATACACACAAGCATCAAATTGGTATGTCTTTATCTAAGACTAAAATATTATAAGGAAACTTTTTACCACTATGCTTTATTTTTGCCTTAATATTTGTATTGTGTGATTTAAACCCTTTTGCTTTTGATGGTACTTAGTTGATATGTATTCTATATTCCTTTCATCCTTTATTTTCACCTTTTTAAAACAACACAAAGCTGGATTTTAAAATATTTAAAATTATATCTATTTATCTTTGTTCTTTAACTGGGAAGTTTAGTCTGTTTATATTCATTGTGATTACCAATGTGATTGAATTTATTTTTGTTAACTTATTTGTGCTATTTGTCGTGTGATTTTTAGCCGACACCCTTATAATAGCCTAGGCTTAACTTATTGCTTATAATTTTCTGTTTTATGTCTACTTTATTATTATGAGTATTTTCCTTACTTTTTTGCAGAATCAGCTATACATTTTAACAGACAATTTTTTTTAAATCCAATGATTTTTGGTGTTTGGTAGTCAGAATGTTCAGGGGATATCTAATCCACTATCTTGCCAGAAATAGAAGCCCTAAGAACTTTTTTGCTCTCCATCCTCTTTCCATAGTATTCCCTGGACAGGGAAACAGGGCTTAAATAAAAGAGGAGCTGAGAAGCTGTAATGTATGGTGAGTGACAATAACACCTGGTGAAACCCATCTGCCTCAGGGACTATCTGTATCACTCAGGCACTGCATTGCTGGCATTTTTGAACAGCTATACAAGTAGGATGCAGTGAACAATTTTTATTTACATTTCTTTTGATTTAGAGAAAACTAAGATACAATCATTGAATGATAAAGAAAACATTTTATCCAGGATTTTTTGTTTTTAATTTGAGACTAAAATGATTTGGAAACCTCTAGCTCTGCCTTTCTTTATTACTTCCTAATGAATTATTAGCTGAAAATATGACAAATTAAAAGGTGATTTTCATCTACATAAAAAAACAACATATATATTCAGTTACAGAAACCTCAACCATGTGTGTGTGTGTGTGTGTGTGTGTGTTTTATAACATTTAAAAGAATGTCTTGTAATCTAAAGACACAGTCCCTATGATTGAAAACGAATCAGGAAGATAGACAGTGTGAGTTTTAATATTTTCTTGGTCCTTGCAGCAGTTTGGTAAATTTCTTCTTCTACCAATGCCTGCCTAACCTAATTCCAAAAGATGTGAAACTATACTGGGGTTCTTGCAGTCCTCCTCCTTTAAGTTTGTTTCACTTCCAAACTACCTGCCTATCTGTACTTGACAATACAATGTGTTCCCTTTGACATTTAATAATTTTTTCTAGTGGCCACATGGCAATATGATCTTCAGCCATCATTCAGTTTTGACAACATGCCTGTCATTATCCATTACTGACAGGTAGTGATCAGAAAAAGAGAAATGACAATGTTGCTGCCACAAGGTGGAAGCCATTGAGATGAACCAAGGCAGCAAATTCTTAGCCTTAATCAGACATGCATTGTACTGGTTATTAGTTCAATTGTGAAGAAATACAACAAAATTAAACTGCACAGATAAAACACTGAAAATGTATCATTGAAGATTTATCCAAAAGAGATTTAATTTGCTACATAATTTTAAGTTGTCAAATATTATTCCTCTGTACCTGTAAGTCTTTTGGATGACCGATTTCAGAACATTTAACTTTGGCTCATCATTTCAAGTTCATATTTTGTCTTTATCACATGTTATGATACTTACCATATCCATAGTGTCTAATTTTATAGTAAGTGTTCAATTAATGTTTGACTAATGACTAAATTTCTATTGTATTTAGTGTATTAGCAGTGTGATGTATTTAAGAAAAAAATTATTTCTTGAGTTTCAATTTGTTTATTATATCAGAACACATCTTAATTATAGCCACAATAAGTCTAACATGATATGAAGCACAAAGCATCAAGGAAACTTAGCTTTATTCTGATTGCTGATTAGGAATTAATTTTGAGATTTAAAAAAATCATGTAAATTAAATGTGGTCACATTCAGATATTAAAAAACAAAAAAAAAAACAAAAAACTAAGCCCCTTTATCATCTGTGTCATTGATTTTTAGAAGGCATAATCACGTAAGATGAAAACAGTCATTTCAGATCCATTCTGGCCCTACATTACCACTTATTTATAAAAATATATTGATAGCCAGCTCTCTCTAAACAAATCTATTACTTTATGGTTCTGCTCTCCAGGTGCTTACACTCTAATATGGAAGAGAAGGTCAACCAATTTATGAGAAAACAAAAATAACATAGAGTAATATATCTATATAACAGTATGAGACAGAATTCTTTAAATCGTGTGAGAATATTTTAGGGAAGGTCGATTAGTTTTGAACAGTTTAAAAGAAATGATGAATTATATGGGCGAGATTTATATCAGATCCTTAATATTATGGCGCATAGAAGAATGATGAAAGGGAACTCAGCATGAGAATAATTTTTTGTGTGTGGCAGAAATAGAATAGTTTGAATTGGATCAACTGTTCAATGGGAGTCTTTTGAGGCTTGGAGCCAAAGGACAGGTGGCTTGTGAGGCTATGGTTTGGAGCCTACCTGAAGGGTTGCAGGAGAATCCTAGCAGTTTTGAAGGCTAATTAACATGGTTGAAAATAAAAATTACCAGAGTGCTACTGACAAGAACAAAGCTAAGATAAAATGGAATTTAATAAATGTTTTTAATCCAGGAAATCTTACTATCTAGAAAAACTTCAGATGTCCCCAGTTCTAAGGATTATTGTTTCTTAGACTCTTTATTAAGTTTTATCAGAAGGGAATAGCCTTTAAGATAAGTAACAAAGACGTTGACTTATTCATTCAAATTTTTGTTTATTGTGAAACTAGAGGCCCAGCGCATGAAATTCATGCCATCTGGGTGGGGGGGTCCTCAGCCCGGCCTGTACCCTCTCACAGTCCTGGACCCTGTTCAACTGACCCTTCAGGGAGTGAGCCTAAGCTGGCAGTCGGACAGTCTTAGTGCTCCTGTAGAGGCGGGCAAGGCTCCTGCCACTGCTGCTGAGCTCACCAGCCATGAACCTGGCTTTTGGCTGAGTGGCACTCCCCCTGTAGAAGCACACTGACCACTAGGAGGCAATTCCTGCCTTGGGCATCTGCCCCCTGGTGGTCAGTGCGCATCATAGCGACCAGTCATTCCACTAGTCAATTAGTCTTTTATTATGTAGGATTGCTTGAGGATGCACAGTCACCCGAATAGTCTCAGCCTTGATGAAACCTGTCATCCTGTGCTAGGGATGTGTATGCGGTTCATTAGGTGGGCAGTTCAGGACATTGTACAGTATAGAGAGAAGTCTGGGATGGGATTAGTGTCGGGTCTCTTGGAAACACATAGGAGTGACATAATTCTGCATGGGAAGAATACCAATGAGATTTTCATTTTGCAATAAGACTTTAAATGACTTTAAACTGAAATATACTAGTAATATACTAGTAATAATGATAATGGAAGAACATATACCCAGCATCTTATTATGTGTCATCTGTGAAAACGTTGTATGTGTATCAACTCATGTTAATCCTCCAAACTGCCCTACCGGATGGGCACCACTTTGTTTGTGTGGAGATGGTCACAATGGGGCAGAGATGGGCACAAACTAAAACTGTACATTAATTTTCATAAGCCCATGTATGTCATTGCTGAAAGGAGGCATTCAGCAGGAATATTGGGTTGTAACTAACAAAACTACTCAAAATGAAGCACATACCTTCCCACCTTCGAGTCACTATATCTTTTTGAAATTACAAGGGCAAACTTGTTGAACATTTAGATCAACAAGGCTCAGTTGTGAAAATCACTTTTTGCCATCTGAAGACAGGACATATAAATCGAAAACGAATTGGACAGTACTGGAACAGAAATCCTTTCCGGTAATAACAATCGGAGGTTTATTTGGCACAAACATAAATGTAAAATATTTATGATAACTGAAGCAGCAGTACCAAACAAGGGAAAGATTCACAACCCTTCCAAACAATAGGTTTGGAAGCAGGCAAACACCGTTTGGAATGCAGTGTAGGAACAGGTTTAAGGTCATTCCCATTTACTTTTAGCTTTCCCATTTGTCTTCTGTATGTTAAAATGTCCCAGCTTAAAAATGGTTAATTTTACAAAGGAGAAATGTCAATTACATGGAAATTAGAGGACATAATTTATATATCATTCCCTTATGAAAATAAAAAAGTGGCTAACACCATTCTATATAACATAGCCTTAGATGGAGTGATCTTTCCCTGGAGTAATCTCTTTTGATTAAGAAGCCGCTCAGTGGCATAGAAAAGGACAGCAGTGATTGCTTCCTCTCCAAATCATGTCTGAATAATAAGTAGTCAAAGCAAGAATGACTTGGAATATTGAGGTGTCTTCATTTTCTAACCTCAGAACATTTCCATACTTGTTTTATCCTCGAAATAATAGATTTGAAACTTTTCGTTATCTTAAAGTTACATCACACAAATTGATATTGATGGAGAACAGCTCAGACTGAGGATGGGTTAGAAAAAGACATCTTTTCATCCTGAGAATACCGATGTCAAAGTGATCATCTTCTTCTGCTACTCATTCTTAAATACCAATTTGGCTCATCAAATCCAGACATCATAAGTTTCACTCAATCTGGTTGGATCTAACAACTGCCCAGAGCAATAATTAATAGGTAAAGAAGAAGGACATTGAAAAAGGCACTGTAAAACAAAGACAAAACAAAAGGTAAATGCAATTACTTTTTCCCAATTAAACCCAGGGTGTGTAATAACTACAAGAAATAACCAGCTTGAGCCTGGCTAGAGTGGCTCAGTCATTTGATTGAGCTTTGTCTTGTGCACTGAAAGGTTGCTAGTTTGATTTCTGGTTGGGGCACATACCTGGGTTGCAGGCTCAATCCCTGGTCAGGGCTCAGATGGAAGGCAACTGGTCTCTCTCTCTCTCTCTCTCTCTCTCTCTCTCTCTCTCTCTCTCTCTCTCTCCCTCTCTCTAAGCATGTCCTTCATTGGATTAAAAAAAAGGAAATAATCAGGTTGATACAAAATTTTTTTTCAAGTATAAAGATATTGCTACACTTTTACTTTCCTAAATATTGAGAAGCCCTAGGTCCTCTATAATATTAAAGTAATCCATTGCATCTTTTCAGATACTGAAGCATCAAGTACGACTGATACATAGAATTCTGCATTGTAAAACTGAGGAAAACTTATAGATATTTAAGACATGCTAAGTACAAAAAATAATTAACTTAAAATCATTCACTTAACATGTTATTTAATTTATAATATGTTAAGTGAATAAAAATACAAAGATTTCTCAGGTAGCCTCCAATCAAAAACTCGCTCAGAAACTTGAAAATGACTTTGTCAGTGTCTTATACCTTGGCATAATTATTTCCAATTTAAATTATTATTGCATATTCTAAAAACTATTGCATGTTGCATATGTACATTTCAAGAGGAGATGCATTGGTTTCCATATTTGACTCAACACTGTATAAACTTGTAATTGGCACCAAATGATGAGAGTGCCCTGTGGTTCCCCCATCAGTAAGAAAGACAGGCAATTGCTTGTCATTTAATTCAGTTCATAACTGTCAGAACAGGTTCCCTCAATCTTTGGAGATAAGTTTGGCTTAAGCTGCTCAAACTTGTTCGTCAGAATGAGAAAGCATACTGTGATAATTTCAAACGTAATTATGATTTTACTAGAGGCCCGATGCACGAAATTCGGGTCTGCCTTCCCCCAGTTACCAGCACTGGCTTCCCTCTGGCACCCGGGACCCAGGCTTCCCTAGCAGCTCTGGCTTCGTCTGGAAGGTCATCTAGAAGGATGCCTGGTCTAATTAGCATATTATGCTTTTATCATTATAGATATCTTAAATGGGAGCTGTGCAAAATCTAAAATTTTGCCTACATGCCGGCAAATTTGTAAAGTCTGTAAAGGAAAGATTTGCCATTCTTCATCAGCTCTAGGTGATAGGTTGTCATTACCATTTTGCCCTTTTGCAAGTGAGAAAATTGGAAAGTGAGGTTGCATGCCTAACATCAGACAGAAAGCGAGTGTCAGGGTCAGAACTTAACCATGGACATTTGAATTCGGGCTCAATCACAGTGTTTTCAGCAAGCCATAATCTGTGATGTTTGTGCTGCTGCCATTGTTGTTACCTAAATATTCACAAATATGTGTGATTCTAGTCATGCACCACATGGGACATTTTGGTCATAAGACAAACAGAATTTATGATGGTAGTCCCATACGATTATAATGGAGTTGAAAAACTCCTATCGCCTAGTGACATCTTACCTATTGTGACATCGTAGCCCAACGCATTACTCACATTTAGTGGTGATGCTGGTGTAAACAAACCTAGTGGGCTGCCAGTAGTATGAAAGTATAGCACATCTAATTATGTATAGTACATGATACCTGATAATGATAAGTGGCTATGTTACTGGTTTATGTATTTATACTCTATTTTATTATGTTAGGGTGTACTCTTTCTACTTATTAACAAAAGGCTGGTGTAAACAGTGTGTCCTGTTACGATGGTGGTGGACACCGCACACATCACATGGTTACTGTGTCTCTGGATTGTACAATTTTCTCTTGCAATTGACTTAATCTAATGCTGTTTTGTACAATAACATGCGGTACAGTCTTGTAGCCTGGGAGCAATAGACTGTACCATATAGCCTAGGTATGTAATTGGCTATACCATCTAGGATTGTGTAGCTGCACTCTATAAAGTTCAATTAGTGATGAAATCTCCTAATAATTTATTTCTCAGAATGTATCTCCATCACTAAGCAGCACAACTCAATCAAATATTTAAAAGATGCAACAATAAAAAAGTTATGTCTTATTTTCTGGCTTTATTTGGGGTATAAATAAAATTTGTACATATTCAAGATGTCAGTGTGTGTGTGTGTGTGTGTGTGTGTGTGTGTGTGTGGTGATGAGAATACTTACCACTTAACAAATTCAAGTAAACTATACAATATTATCAACTATGCTATGGATTACCATACCCTAGAACTTATTCATTTTATAATTGAAAGTTTATATCCTTTGACCAACATTCACCTATTTTCCTCAACTATCAGCCCCTTGGTAACCACTGTTGATTATACTCTCTGGTTCTGAATTTGACTTTTTTAGATTCTAAACAGTGAGATAATTAGTGTTTCTCTGTCTGGCTTATTTCACTTGGCATGATGTCCTCAAGTTTCATCCATAGTATTGCAAATGTCATGATTTCTTTTGTTTTATGGTTGAATAATATTCCATTGTCTATTTGTACCATAGTGTCTTCATCCATTGTTTGGTTGATGGATACTTAGGTTGTTTCCATGTCTTCGCTGTTGTGAATAACACAGCAATAAGCATGAGAGTGCAGTTACCTCCTTAAGAATCTGATTTTATTTCCTTTGGCTACATGCCCAGCAGCATGATTGCTTGGTCATAGGGTAGTTTTAGTTTTAAATTTTTTTGTAAACCTCCATACAGGTTAAGTGCTTTTAAACGAGTGAAGGCATTTATAAATTAGATCATCCAAATTACCTGTTCTTATCTCTGTTAAGAGGTTCAGTGGTTATAACACAGTAAGTGCTAAAGAATAGAAGGTATGGTTGCAATCCTCTGATCTGATATGGCTGTAATTTTTTGATGTGTTGGAAGATGGAATGCCTACATACAAAGGACTGACACTCAGCTCAAAGAATGGCAATAGAGAGACCTCTGGGCTAGAACATTGAGACCTGGGAATCATTTAATATACACGGAATCACAAAATATTCTTACTTGCGACAATGAGGGGGTTGGTAGAGAATAGTGTTCCCCATGGCATCTGCTGACTGATTCTTCTTTCTCTTCCCTTGGGCAGGCATGATGTGCACAATTTTCATTTTTAAATCCTTTCGGAGGAAAACACACTTGACATTTCACCATGGGTTCCATCACTCTCTCTAGTTTTAACAATCTGTCTGATTCACACATTTGTCACTTGTCTGGCCCCAATGTAGATGATTTCTAAGGTCCCTTTCTGCTAGAAAATTCCATGGCTTTTTCATCTATAATTGGCTGCATATATGTCATTGCACTCAAATAATAGCTAAGGTCTGCTTCTATTGCAGACCATACTATTTTGAGGTTAAAAACTTGTTTTAAATTTGTTCCAATTTCTTTAGTTGGCAAGAAAAAAATGAAGGTATTTCTCACAAAATTAATGGAGTTAATTTAATGTTTTATTTTTTTAATTTATTGTTTTTTATGTTTTTCTTTTTAAAACTTTTATTTATGTTTAAATTACAGTTGACATTCAATATTATATTAGTTCCAGATATACAGCATAGTGGTTAGACATTTACATAACTTATATGGTGATACCCTATTAAGTTTTGCATCCACCTGAAGCCATATGGTTATTATAATATTACTTACTATATTTCCCAAGCTTTACATGCCTATACCTATTTTGTACTTCTTAACCCCTTCACCTTTCTCACCCAGTCTCCATCCCCTCACCCATCTGACAACCATCAGTTTGTTCTCTGTATCATTGAGTCTGTTTCTGTTTTATTTTGTTTTTTTAGATTTCACACATACGTGAAATCAATGTTATTTGTCTTTCTCTGCCTGACTTATTTAACTTAAAATATTACCCTCTAGGTCCATCCATGCTGTCACAAATGATAAAATTCCATTCTTTTTATGGCCAAGTAATATTCCATTGTATATATGTACCATGTCTTCTTCAACTATTCTTTTCTTTTTTTTATTTGGCAGTCACTTTAATTTTTTAAATGTATCTTTATTGCTGAAAGTATTACAAATGTCCCTCATTTTTTCCCATTGACCAGTCCCCGATTACACTCCCCCTCCAGGCCTTCACCACACAATAGTCTGTGTCCATGTGTCATAAATGTATATGCATATAAGTCCTTTGGTTTATCTCTTCTTCTCCCCCCACCCTCCCTCCTGCAACCTTTCCTCAGATATTCACCAGTCTGTTCCATGAAAATAAACTGATAAACAAAATAGATTAACTTAATATTCTAATTTATAGAAATTAATAAGTGCATTAATTACTGGACTCATCAGCCAGAGGAGCCAAAGTTAGCTTTCTCAAACCTAACAGAGCTGAAGGGAATTGAGTCCTGTGACACACAGAAATAATCATGTTTCCAGTGTTTGATGCTCTTGATTCATGAAGGTAGCTTCCCTCTCTTGAAGAGAGCGGCTATCTTGGTCTTTTAACCCCTCATCCTAATTATGATGTTTTTCTTTTCATTGAATTTATTGGGGTGACACTGGTTAACAAAATTATACAGCCTTCAGGTACACAATTTTACAACATATCTGTATACTGCACTGTGTGTTCATCACCCACATTCAAGTCTCCATCCATCACCATTCATCCCCATACTCCTCCTTCGTTTTCCCTACCCCCCCCCACCCCGCAATCACCACCCTATTGTCCTTGTCGATGAGTTTTTTTTTGTCTTTTTTGCTGAAACCCCACCCGCACCACCACATATGTCAGCTGATTTTCCTTTTTTACTGAATTTGGAACACCCTATACTATTCTGTAACTTTCCATTCTTAACATATTCTGTCTCAGTTCTTGGTATTGTCACTGGTGCTCTTCTTTTTTGCCTTATTGCCAAGGAAGAGAAGGCTAATTCCATCTCATCTCCTCCCTCCGGTATTCTCTCTTTCATCTTTCTCTCTGCTGTCTCCTTTCACAGAACCAAGAAAACTTCCTTTCCTGGTGCTGCCAGGGACAGCTGCCTCTTTCTTCTCTCTTTCATTGCAAAACTTGTGAAATGAGTAATCTGCACTAAATTTACTCTCCCTGCACCTACTGCTCATTTAAAATTGCTTCTCCCTTGCCTTGACTGACATTTATTTTCTTTGGATATTAAAAGTTTATCTATTCATTGTAAAAACTAAAAAATACATAAAAAAGAAAAAAGCACACCTTTAATTCCACTCTCTAGAGATGAATATAACTACAGCTAGTACTGAATAAAATTCCATTTTATATGCTAATCTTGATAAACTCTCTGTAGTTGTACATATATGAATACAGGGATTTTTATGTATATATATATATGCATATATTGCTATATATGTGCATACTCTGATATATATATATATACATATCATATTCATATATATATAAAAACATATATAAAATTTTTATATACTGTTATGAAATTGTTAATATCAGTAGATATACTCTTTGCATATTTTTGGCATGAAAACTACTTCATCTCATTTTGTTATTTGAAAATTATTTTTTGATATATTTTGATTGATTTCAGAGAGGAAGGGAGAGGGAGATAAAAACATCAATGATGAGAGAAAATCATTAATCAGCTGACTCCTACATGCCCCTTACTGGGGACTGAACTGGCAACCTGCCATGTATCCTGACCAGAAATTGAACTTCAATCTTCTGGTTCATAGGTCAATGCTAAATCACTGAGCTACACCAGCAGGACTGAAAATACGGTTTTTTAATGCTTAATATTTTGTTATGTTCCCTAACTTCAGGACTTAATCTTCAATTGTCAAGTACTTAGGATGCTTTCTATTATAAACAAATACTGGTATTGCTCCCTTCAAAGTTAGCAATGACTCCTAGTCATCCAACACAATGACATTTGTGGCATTTGGAATGGCTGCTACATCTCTGAGATGAACTTCCCATTGCTTTTGATTCTCTTTCTTTTGTTCTGATTTTTAAAATTCTTTTTCTCTTCCTAAATGTATATGGTTCTCAAGGCAGTGTTTTTGGCTTTCTTACCACAATAGACTCTCATCTGGAAAATCCACTTTTTCTAAATTTACATTTTCTATCTAGAAATATATTTCAATTTCTATCACCTCTTTTCTTTTCTTTTCTTTTTAAAAAAATATATTTTATTGATTTGTTACAGAGAGGAAGGGAGAGATACAGAGAGCTAGAAACATCGATGAGAGAGAAACATCGACCAGCTGCCTCTTGCACACCCCCTACTGGGGATGCGCCCACAACTCAGGTACATGCCCTTGACCTGAATCGAACCCGGGACCCTTCAGTCCGCAGACTGATGCTCTACCACTGAGCCAAACCGGTTTTCGGTTCTATCACCTCTTTTCTTAATAAACGTTTCCACCTAGAGCCAATGTTTAAAACCAAATTAGACCCATCCAACCTTACATAGATTGAACTTAACTAACCTAAACTCAGGATATTTTAGATCACCAGGTTTCTTTTAATGATACCAACTATTATATGAATTGTCCAATATCAAGCTTCTCAGATAAACTTATTTTCTGCCAATATGTACAAGTTCTTTTCCTTTTTTATTTCCTTTAGTCTCATTGAAATTTATCCTTCACTGTTTCAATTGAACATTATTCCTAGTCACTTCATTTTTAGGCTGCTCTTTGTCCTCATTAAAAAAGAAATAGTCTTTGAAATAAAAGTCAGTGATAAAACAGGGTCTGATATATGTATATTACTATATGAAAGTAATTTGAACAACTTTTTTATACCTGAGTACTTGCACCACATAAGAGGTTTTTTTATTTTTTATTGAATTTATTGGGGTCACTTTGGTTAATAAAATTACATAGGTTTCAGGTGTACAATTCTACAGCACATCATCTGTATATTATATTGTGTGTTCACCACCCCAAGTCAAGTCTCCTTCCATCACTATTTATCCCCCCTTTACCCTCTTCTAAGGGTTTTCTTTTTTCAATGTAGGGAGGTGGAGACAGGGCTGTCTTGTTTCTGTTTCTCCAATGATTGCTCACCTGGAAGGTCTTGCACTATGAGCACCCCTTTGGGATTGCTTTCTAATCCTTGAGATCAATCAATATACAATGTGTCAGGTGTACCCAAGCTAATAGCACCTCTGATGTGTCAGACCTACCTATGATGTGGCCATCTCCTTGAAAGACCATCCTCCTCCTTAACAAGAATCCCTCAAAAATTGCCCTACCATGGTCTGTGGACAAAGTCAAGTTGGGCATTCCAATTTAGTGTCATTCAGCTCTAATGAAGGATGTCCATTTTTTTAGATCTCTTATTATAATAACAAGTATTTCTGTACATTATCCTATAAAATAAAAGCATAGTATGCAAATTGTCCCCTCGTGTGGGAGGTCGTACTGGAGTTTGACCAGGGGGTGGGGCCAGCTGAGTGAAAGGAGGGAGTACCCAGCCAGCAGTAGGCAGCCGCTAGGGACCCTACTAGTGTACACATTTTGTGCAGTGGACATCTAGTGTCCAATAAATAACACATGCTACTTATGTGTGTAGTTGTGCTTAAACAGTTAGATTTCCATGTGAAAAAGAAACTGGGGAAGTTGTTATAGGAAAGTACTATCATGTGGGGAAGACCATATGTTTGACTAAGCGTTTTTACCATATTAAGCACCCCACTGTCCTCGGCCATTGAAGCTTTCTTGAACAGATATGTGCCTGAGCATTCTAAAAGCACTCTTCTGATTGCCAATATAAAGCGACTTTTGGGATGATCTTTCAGATATTTGCCAGAAAGAATGAACATGCTAATGCTTTCCCTCATTTTCAGGGAGAGAAGCATTTTAGAGCATCGGAATGAGGTCCTGTGGAAGGTCGTATAATTACTTCCATTAAGGCCCTTAAAAACAGAATGACTATTTATATTCCTGGACGTCTTAATGAAGCCCTTTTTCATAGTGAAGGAGCTTTCTGTGATGGTCTCGGAGGTCATTCTAGGTCTCGTTTTGAATAGTTCTGTCTTAGAAAAGTTTCGTTCAGAAAAACACTCCTGTTCAGAAAATCTGGGCCTGGTACTGGCTCTGTCATAAAATTATTATGTAAATCTTAATTCGTTCACCATTTCTAAAGAGGGTGTTGAGGAATGAAATAAATAATAAATATAAATATTATGTTGTATGTTTAGAAAAGACTGAAAGAGAAGTTCAAATGCATTTTGTCTAATTGCTTTCTAATCTCTGTACAGCTCAACTGCTGTGATGGCTGAGGCAATTTGTAAAAAAAAAAGAAAGAAAGAAAAGAAAAAAAATGTTCGTATTTTGAAGAAATAAAAATGGCAAAGTCAAGGAAGAAATATTGCTTCATAGAGGTGACATAAGTGGTTTCAGTTCATACTAACATTATGTACTAACTGCTGTGGGCTACAAGAGGAATCTTTTCTCCCTTTTCAACTTTGGGGATTTTGTTCCCTTTTCTCCCAGAGCCCCCTTTACCATCTGTTTCTGCATTCCTTTTCCCAGCCCGAGCATCTATTCTTCTTCCCTTGTGTGCTGTTAAGGTAAGAGGGAGGACGGTAGAGTGAAACCTGCCTGGGTTTTATGTTAGAGAGACCTAGGTTTCATCTTTCTTTGTCACCAACATTGGGATTGCCTTTGTAAAGTTATATATTCTCATGTGAGAACACAGATAATTTTTACCCCCTTAGCTGGTGCAAATGAGATGATATATAGAAAACATCTTAGCACAGTTGCTGACACAAAATGAATTCTCAAGAACTACTAGTCTTTATTGGTCTGTTTTCATATGTTGTGTGAAAATACCACTGCCAATTTGGATGTAATTATTTTATGCCTGATAAAAGGGATATAAATTTTCTATATGTAAAGGAAAGCTTGACATAAAAAGTAAAATGTATTTTGAAGAGATAGTCAAAACTAAAAACAAGCATGCATTATTATCACAGTTTCAGTTGAGCTTCAATTTTAAATAAATACTGATAGTAATATTGAGATGTCAAATACAGTTTGATGATGGATGCCTGTGGTACTCTCCCTAAATTGGAGGCCACCATGGGAAAATACTTTGGGTATATTTGTAGATGGAGGTTGTATGTTGGGTTGTGAAAGCCAATTGTCAGTTCTGCACATGGTGTTTTTCAAGTTGGAGAAGCTATTGTGAGGGTCAAGAGTGTGGGTTCTGGAGCTGAGCACCAGGGTTTGTAGTCTATGTTCATCAGATAGTAGCCATATTATATGGCAGCTACTTAATTGTGCTCCATGCTTTCATATGTAAATTTGGGATAATAATAGTTCTGTGTGAGGTAGTTGGAATATGCCTATGTGTGTGTGTGTGTGTGTGTGTGACTATTAACTGAGTCAATACATGTAAAGAGATTCCAACAGTTCCTGACAAAGAATAAGTGTACTATATTTAGTAGGTGCTATTATTATTGTCATTAATAGTCACGATAATAGGGCTATGGTGTGACTTGGAAATGATTATGGTTGGTAACATTCCTAGAATTATTTTATGCCTAACATTGGCTAAGCACTGAATATCTTCAGTGACTTAAAAAATCCACTATTTGAGCCCAAAATAAGAAGATCAATATCATCAATACTTTATTTATTCATGGATAAAGAAGTTAAAGAGCACTGTAGTTCAGAAAGCTACTCCAAATAACACAGAAAGGATCTATTATCTCTTACAATTAGGGTTGTGCCTAAATTTAAAAACTGATTTCTTTCTAGAAGGTGTAAATCTATTGTGAAAATATGAATATGGCATTTATTATATTGTAATATGCAACTTAAATTTAAATCCCTGATTCACATTCCTTTCCTCCCCCCTCACACACATACACACACATACATACATGTACACATTTAAGTCAGTCCTTGTAGGCAGATAGTAATATTTCTATTGTACAGATTAGAAAACTGGATATTAGAAAGATTTTGTGGCTTTCCAAAGACACACACTGAGTACATGAGAGAATTCTCGACTCTTCACTGTGTCCCTTTGGTCCTATCCCAAAGTATATGCATTTACCTTTATGCTGCTCTGTGGAGCTTTGCTATGTTTTATGTTTAGAATATGCATCTTAATTAAAAAGTGCTTTCTGGTGAAGCATTCTCTGTTACTATACAATGGAGAGCCACTGGAGGTCTGAGGCTGACAAGCAAAGCTCTGGAGGCAGAAAGGGAGGTAAACTCACTCTAAATGGAGGTAAACTCACTCTAAATCCAGGGCTTGGGGTACTCAGAAAAGCAGGAGGTCAGAGACGAGAAGCACGGGAGAACCTGATCACAAGACACACTGGTAAAATGTGACTGTAGTGACAGAGAGGTGGGACTGTAGCCGCGCTAATGAAGCAGGTTCTTGTCAATTTGGGGTGAGTCATGCTGACAGCCAGCAGCAAGCACCAAAGAGTAAATCAGGCTCTCTGGAGGCCTATCACAGGAGGGATGCAGCTAACGAGAGAGCCTGTGCATCGCTCTGATGAGGTATGGACGAATGCTCCTTAGGAACAATTGACCTAGAAACAGGTGACTATTCCGGGGGTATCAGAGCCAAGCCCCCACCAATCAGTGTAGGCAATTCCGGATGAAATATGCAATTTTTCTAAGCCAACTTAGGGACAGAGCAATCCTGGCTTTTTCCTACCCTTGCTGACAGGGTTTTTTGGACACTGTGCGTGGGTAAGTTCTAAAATAGAACAAAGCAAGGGTTGGCTAAGTCTCCCCCATCTTGGTACATAGAGAGGCTAGGAGTCAGAGAGACCTAGATTTGGATTCTAGCTCTTCCATTTATTTGCTATAAAACTGGTAGCTTATTTGCTGTCTTGGTAAGATTTTTTTCATCTCTAAAATGGGACCAAGCATACGTCAATACCCTGACATATTGAGAGCATAAGTAATACCCAAGCACATGCTATGTATTTAATACATATTGGTTCTGTCAGTCCCCTTCTATTTAGAGAGATAAAAATTGATATACATGTACTACCTATTTTTCCTGATTAATTTCTTCACATTGTTGCTCTTTTCTAAAGTTTAAGATTCATTCATTAGTTAGTCATTGAGCATTTATAGTGTGCCAGGACCTGGACCAGGAACTGGGGTTATAGAAATAGAGAACACACCTTTTTCTTCCATGTTTCTCACTGGCCACTGCATAGTTATGGGTAATTTCAATACAGTGTGATGAGTAGAGGATGCGAAGAAAGCACCATAGATAGGTAGGCTGAGTCATCTAGGGAGCCTTCTCATATGGAGTGTGGGTTATCCAGAAAAAGAAGGGTGAGAGTGATTGTATATTCCCTGAAAAGGGTAATATGTACAAAGATATGAAGGTCTTGTATAGACAGCCATGGGTCTCTTTCAGGTATTTTAATGGCCATTTATAAGATTTAAATGTCTTCCAATAAGTTAGTCACTTCGGTTCTAGCCAAGAACACACATTTCCACCCAGTCTCTATTTTTGTCACTCATTGCCACCCATGGCTACATCTACATCTAATTATCAAAAGCTTTCAATGCTGCTTGGCTGCAAAAACTAGCCAAGCTCTAGGGCTAGACTTTAGAATTACAGGCATCGTCTTGGGCTATTTTTCAAAAACAATTTAACAATTTAAGCCCTGTGGTCAGTGCCACAACTGTGTTACTTTAAACAACATGTAACCTTTTATTGGCTATTAACATTTCAAAGCAGTTGTTTCAATCTTTACACAGAGCCTTGAAAAGGGGTATCCTAGATAGTATTCTCAAAAAGGATATTATGACTTCCTGTTCTTAAGATGTGTATTATCCTAAACTTTTATTATGGGATATAAGGGAACGAGCTGGGAAACATTAAGTTGTACATTTCCCTGATCTGTTCTGAGTCTGAAGGAAGAGAGTCTCATTCAGGAAAGTCACCTCATAGTACAGCACCACCCCTCCTCCATCAAGGCCACAGCCTTCTCAGTCTAGATCATCGTCTTTGGATGTGAGTAGGACCTTTATAGCCACCACAACAGGCCGGTGATATTGCCCATCCTCCTGCAGTGCTCCCAAGACAACAACACTCGCAGGCTCCTGGTCCCTCAGTGCATCACCCCCGGATGCCGATGGCCTAATAACTCACACTGGTACCTCACCTAGGCAGATACCAGCACAGCTGTATTTTGCAGCTTTCAGGCAATTTGAAGTACTTGCTGCATCAAATGCAAATGCAAGAGGAGGTGATGAAGCTGAGAAATATCCAGAAGTCTTGCCGGTTGAAAAAGCTTCTCAACCTGCACATTATCTTCAAGTTGCCCAAGCAGATAGGAAAATTGAAGGACAGACAGCTGCTAGTACTCCCACCAATGGGGACAAAGGTACAACCCCTCTCTTTCCACCACCCAGACCGGTTCGAAGAAGATTAAAATCGGAAGATGAGTCAAGGCCAGAAGTTGATGAACATACACAAAAGATAGGTATCTTAGCTGTGTTCTCACATCACAGCCTTTATTTCTAGGTCTGCTGGGAAAGATAAGAAAGCTATTCAGACACCAATTAGATGCCGCCAGGAAACCAACACAGTTCTGGCCAGATTGAAGAGTGAATTGCAGCAGCAATTAAAGGATGTACTTGAGGAGAGAATTTCCTTGGAAGTTGAGCTGGAACAACTTCAACTATTCTCTTACCTATAAGCCAACTGCCATTAACTGTGAACATACCCGTTTTTAATCAGTTTTGGGTTAAGCCAATTTGGAGACCCAAACATTCAGCTCACTGCTTAATTCAACATTAAATTTTATGATACTATTTTGCCCTATATGTTTACCATTGTATTTAAGTTCCTCTTATTTTTTAATTTCAACAATAAAAGGGTCAGGAAGACTTTTACTGCGGGGGGGGGGGGGGGGGGGGGGGGGGGGAAGGGGGGTGTAAAAAAAAAAAAGAGCATTAAGTGTGTTGAAAATATTCTGCCAAAGCAAAGACTAGTGTTCTGGAGCTCTGAGGCCTAGTTGGGTGGAGTGAGTAAAAGTGAGTAGCAACAAACTGAAGCTATTTGCATAATGATCCACCTGAGAGCCCCAAATCAGTCTCCACCTATGCTCTTGTGAGCTTTATTTTAGCTAGAAAACATGTTGGAAAAGACTTTTTGGACACAAAGGGGCTTTTGTTTGTGCATTATTGGAATGCATTCCTTTCTAATGTTGCTGTGCCTAGTCAAGTCTAAGCACAGGAAAAGGCATGAATCCGTAGAGAAAATTCTGAATATATACCTTTAGATCGTTAGAAAAGAGGTGGTAACTGGTGACTCCAGAATTCAGGGGGTGCTTGTTTATTTGTAGAGAGCTTCACTATGTCTGTAGAGTTCCCAGTGTTTCTAACATATTGGTTAGTTGCTGAACTGGTTGCAAGAGCAGCAATTTAAATAAAGCTAGCCCTGGCCAATTTGGCTCAGTGGATAGAGCATCAGCCTGCAGATTGAAGGGTCCCGCATCCCATTCCAGTCAAGGGCATGTACCTTGGTTGAGGGCACATCCCCAGTGGGGGGGGGGGGGGGGGTCAGGAGGCAGCTGATCGATATTTCTCCCTCATTGATGTTTCTGACCCTCTGTTCCTCTCCCTTCCTCTCTGTAAAAAAAAATCAATAAAATATATTTTAAAAAATAAAGCTAATATTCCTGATATGAAACTAAAAGACCATAAGTAAACATACTGATGTGATTAGTAGTTTCATACTCTGTTGTTTAAAGTTTCCTTATTTTTCAGGAATTGGAAAGGGCAAACTAAAGTGATTAAGAGGAAAAGAAACTCTGAACTCAATATAAGTTTATCATTCTTTCAAGTTTATTTGGTCAATGCAGAAAAGCTAACCCTGGTATGTTCTTGAACAAATTGGGTGTCTATATTTTGTTTATTTTAACAGCCTCATTTAACTTGAAGTCTCAGAGAGTTTTACAGATTGAATGTGATGTCCGTCTCTGGTGTCCTGTCTGATACATCAGTTTTGTCCTGATAACAGAGAGAAGTATATTTATAGATGTATTTTATTCTTCCAAGTCTAGTATTGAGACCTAAGGAAATGAACAGAAGTTACTAAGACCCTTTTTTGTTTTTCTCCAAAATTCCTCATGCTACATTTTAACCAGATTGATATTGGCAAAGTTGGGGAATAAGACTAAAACTAAAAATTTTCTAAAGTTATTATATTTATATCAGAATTTTTGACTCTTTAAAAGAGTTGTTAAAAAAAAGAGTTTTTAGTTGTGTCCCATTTAAGTAGAAGGTTATCAGAGTGTGAATATAAAACTATATAGATTTTTAATGGGAAAATATTTAGAAATATGTTAAGAAATGGTAGACTGTAGAGAAAGTGCTAGCTTGTGAATAGGAACTGAAGATATCAAATGAATTATTTGCTAAGACATTTACAGAGGAAAGCAGGGGACAGATGCCAGCCACAGACATGAAGTTCCCCAGAGATGTAAAGGACTGTGATAGCACAAAACCAGATGATCGAGGCATTGGACTGTGAAGTCTGACAAGAGCTCCAGGCGCCATGGAGCCCATCCAATAACTGTGAAATGGAAAAAGGAGAGATAAGCCATGTTCCCACCCTTAGTTTCCAAACACATAAGACCTCAGATTGAAAGAAAACGCAACTATATTTAATTTAGAACAAGAAAGCCACAGATAAATTTACGTATGAAAACAAGCTTTTTTTATTGAAAATAAAACCATGAATTTTTAGGCTACCAGTTCATTGAGGTTTATTTGAAAAGATGCTCTTGGTCCATTTTCTTATGTAATTAGATTATAGGATCAATCAGTTGTCCAAAGAGCTGAAACCAGTTTGGCTCAGTGGATAGAGCGTTGGTCTGCGGACTGAGGGGTCCCAGGTTCGATTTCGGTCAAGGGCATGTACCTAGGTTGTGGGTACATCCCCAGTAGGGGGTGTGCAAGAGGCAACTGATCCATGATTCTCTCTCATTGATGTTTCCAATTCTCTATCTCTCTCTCTTCCTCTCTGTAAAAAATCAGTAAAATATATTTTTAAAAAATCAGTTGTCCAAAGAACTAGTGTATAACAACAGATATAGATTGTCTAAAGTTTAAAAAAATAATATTTATCGATAGTATCAGAAAATACAAGCATATCAATTTTATATGGTATTAATGAAAAATGAAGAATACCTATTGATAGAATGAGTTGAAGTGTGATAGAGCAGGAGGAAACATCTGAGCTAACTGGTTGAGCAGAGGAAGAGATTCATCCTTATTTTAAGCACTCTCTAAAGAAGGTGTTTATCCTGTTTCTTAGATTGCTGGTATCATTGTCTACAGTATTCACTCAGCAGGTTATGGGTATAGAAGAACATTATGCTGGCAGTTAGTTCAAAGGCTCAATAAAACTCTGCCTGGGTGATTGGTCTCACTGCCAATACATAAGCTCACACCTCACCTGCTGTGCAGAGAAACTTCCCCTTTTCTGTATTCTGCCTTGCACCTTGGACTTTGGCTGTTGCCTCTCTGAGGTCCACCCCACTCCCCAACCCCAATTCCAGAACATCTCAGTGGGAGTTTCTCATAAACAGTTTTTGCGGTTCAGTGTGGTTTTTCTCCAGTTGCATCTGTACTTCCTCTATTTGTCGCTTACTGACTCCTGCAGTGGAGCTGTTTGCACCAATGGGCAGTGCTGCTGGTGTTCAGAAACAAAGGTCTCCCTGGATCCCCAGCTTGTCCTGCTCACTCTTCTGTTCTCAGCCAAGTTGCAGACTTTCTCTCACAGGTCCTGTGGGGCCTGCTGGGTAGTGGGTCACTTTGTACGAGTTTGTTGCTTCTGCCATTTGCATCTCCAGGCTATCATCCCTGGGTCCAGGTTTTTGGTCTGCATAGAAACTGCTCATAATTAATAAATCCTCTTCTCATTTTTGTTGTCACTTCCTTTATTTAGAGTGGACCCACAGGAGAGTTGCTTGGGACTCTAATATTACATTCTTATCTGTTTCGTCCTCACAGTCCTTTCCTCCCTTCATTTTGGTTCATCTTTCTAGACTTTTCTTTACTCAACTCGCCATGATACCTTTGTATCCCCTAAACTCTAAGAAATATTTACATTTAGCCGGGACCAGTTTGGCTCAATGGATAGAGCGTCGGCTTGGGGACTGAAGGGTCCTGAGTTCGATTCCGGTCAAGGGCATGTACCTTGGTTGCAGGCATATCCCCAGTAGGGGGTGTGCAAGAGGCAGCTGATCGATGACTCTCTCTCATCGATGTTTCTAACTCTCTATCTCTCTCCCTTCCTCTCTGTACAAAATCAATAAAATATATTTAAAAAAAAAAAGAAAAGAAAAGAAATATTTACATTTAAATGTAACTCACTACAATTTTCAGCTTTATGAACTAGATAAATGTATTCTCAAGGTACCACAGTACTAGAAATCTTTATGAAATTGCACCTGCATTATATTTATCTGTGTATTTCACATATTGGCCATTATTTTATAATAATCAATTACATATGTTTAATTGGTAAGCAATTGTCAACTAAAGTAAGGAAAACTCCAGAAGAATTATTATTAGAATCCTATTTTCAATTTATGTCTTAATTCTTATTTGTCACAAGTTAATTCCTATTAATA
Organism: Pipistrellus kuhlii; assembly: GCF_014108245.1. Lineage (NCBI taxonomy): Eukaryota > Metazoa > Chordata > Mammalia > Chiroptera > Vespertilionidae > Pipistrellus > Pipistrellus kuhlii. The sequence goes on along the minus strand of NW_023425405.1, from coordinate 34,238,622 downwards.
ATTTTGGTGAAAGCTGAAAGTCCTTTGATTAGGAATAAATGTCTACTTCACCAGAGGTGTCTGAATTGGGAGAAGGATTGTTTCGTGGCAGACATAACCACCGAGGTCTATTTACTATAATCTCTTCATTAAGATTTAAGCTAAATCAGCTTCTTGAAAATCTATTACTTTTTCAGACATGGGTTGTATTTATGGCAGGATTTCCACCTTCCTCATTGGAAACCTGTTATTCAGTGCCATTTGTGGGTTTGCCTTTTGGGTAGTTGTACAAAATAGTTAAATTCATATCAAACATTTCATGCTTAAGGTACTCTGATAGGCACTGGGGATATGGATGTCCATTAAACACGGTGAGGGGAGACTGGTGGTGAAGATGGCAGAGGGAGAGTGTCAGATGGAGGGACCAGCATGTGCAGAAAGCACAGAGCATGGAAAGTAACATGGGCTATGTGACATCACATGGATGGTCAGTTCCAGATAATGTGACAAAAAGAGAGAGTCTGTTCCTCCAAACCGAATAATCTAATATTGTAGACTGCACTCTGAGCAAAACACATCTCATGTCTTATAGAATATTTCCCCAAATGATTCAAGAGTAAAATGGTAGGTAGTAAGCACAGATGCTTAAGTAAAACTCATTTGATGCATAGAAAGCATTTAAAAACAATACAAAAACAAAAATGAGTTCCTGGTAGAATTAGGAAGCTGGTGTCGATATGTTTCAGAGTGAAGTGCTTTGTCAAAAGATCTACTAGTGACTGCAAAAATTGTAGAATTATCATGCAGTAATCAAAGGAGGAAATTCACATAATACTAGAGATCATTGTAAGAGTTATTGATATGAAGGTAACACCTGGAGCTGCTACTGCTAATGAGGCAGCTTCAGTCAAACATACCTGCTGTCAGCATGTTTTATAAGCAAAGAAGTGCTAAAACAGCTCCCCCATCTTCCATGAGGGAAATGTCTATTAACAGAATGTTAATGCTGGGAAAGGATGATCGCAATCGGAAGCCATCAGAAACCTGCTGAATGCTTCAGCGGGGGCAGCCCTGAAGAGAGCATCCAGTTCAATCCCTTGTTTTACACACGAGCAAATAGGTTCAGAGAGGCAGAGTGAGCTGCTCCAAGTCTCACAGCTAGTTAGCGACAGAGATGGTCCTAGTGTCCAGTAGAGTGCTGTCTCATATAATTTGCTGCAGTCCCTTTATATTAGCAAAACAAACAAACAAAAAATCCTCTTTTTCTGTACTTTCACTACTTCTGACACCATGTGTGTGGGCTTTGCACACATTGCAGTTCTAACACTACATGGAGTTAGCTCAGATTCCACAGGTTAAGTTCCGTCTTGTAGGACTTGCTATGTAATAACAAAGGAAAATCCTATCGCTTCTATCATTCAAGGGTCCTAGAAGCTCTGTACTAGGGACTGGAGATGAAGAAAAATTTATTATAATCACATATTAAGTAGTTAGATAAATAGATATTTGTGGGAGAATTAATAAGCTCTTCAAGTCATTTAATTTCAGAGCAATAATAATAATAATAATAATAATCCATTTTTCTTACTTTCAGAATTAAGATTTTTCTATCATATCACACCACATTTTGTGAGTGCTTATTTTGTGACCAAAGCTATGTATGCTGCAGAGATACCAAATTTCATCTGGAACTGACCTATATTTCTTTCTGTAAAAGTTAAGTGATTTTGATTTATTTTGAGATAATTTTAGCAGTATTTTTTTCCAGAAATCAAGAGATTTTATGTTTATTATAATATATCTGTATAATATATGATTTACTACATAATTTACTAAAACTACTCAGAATGGGAAAACCCCACTAGGTGGGATGGTAACATTGTCCTCACTTCACTGGATCAGCCGACCAAGAAACTCTATGACTAGACAGCAGTGAGGTTACAGGGCTTCTGAGAGGACAATTTCATTAGGGGAGGTACTTCTTCAACTTTAATAGTGTCATGTGTAAGGATTTTTATTTCATAATACAATATGCATGGAAATATCCAATCTTGTTGCACTGGAGTGGGAAATCTAAGTGGATCTACATAGGTGGGAAGATAATTCAGGCATCTATTAGTGGCACAGGCCTTTGGAGTAATAATTCCTTAATCCAACTAAGCATCAGAAGCTCCTTGGGATTGGAGTCCCAGCGTGGTGATTAGGAGATACACTCTGACTTTATAGGTCTTCGGTTGTGATCAACAATCTGTGTTTTTAAAGACATCCTTAAAGATTCTGACATACAACTGGATACGGGGTTACATTACTCTGGAAAATCTTTGCAGTACAAACAAAATGATTCAATGATTATATTTTAATGTTTAACACGGTCTCTGCAATGACTACAAGAGATTACCTTTGTCTTACCAGATTTCTTTGGTTCCTATAAAGGTCATAAAACTAAGAGGCAAGACTTTTCTCTCCTACTCATATACCATTGGGGGGAAATAAGTATATCTATCCCTTTAAGTAAGCATTAGTGAAAATCAACCTACAAATACGAAATTGAAACATGATCTCATGCCCACTGTGCTTAATGGAAATGAATACCCAGTGACTAGATTCTAGGCATGAATAAATAGAAGTATTGACCACCAGTCAGAAGAGGTCTTTGTATTATTTTACAAAGGATGAATGATGCCTCTTCAGATATGCAGCACAACATGTGCCATTTAAAGGAATGCACACACTATTAACCTTTTTATAGTTCAAGCCATTAAAATGTGATGTTGAATACTTCAAGACATCAGAGAAGATGCATTTACCGTGAGGCAGCTTATTGCAACATAAAGAGCCCCGATTTCAATTTAAGAAATCTGGGTTCTACTCTTCATTTAGCTATTGACCCAGTGTCCCAGAAGAAAGGAGGGAGGGTTTCATCTCCATGGATTCCCAAGATCTCATATTCTATGGTATTTGTCACTGAAATTTAGGTTTAATTTTTTTTTTAAGTAATAACCTTTTTTTTATTCCTGGTTCCTTGATCTACTTTCTTTTTATAGACCATTCTAACTGATCAACCATTCATTTATTCATTCATTTAACAAATAATTATGGACACATACTATGTTGAAGACACTGTACACAAGAAAAATCTACTGCCAAGGAATTTGAAGATTAGTAAAGGTGATAAGAAATAGGCAATATTTCAAAAAAGCAGAAACAATGTTAGAAAATGATTATCATTAGAGTTCAAACTAGGAGAGCTTACTTCTGGGGTGACTCATCCTTATAGAGATTGCATGAAGTTGCATCCTAAAGTTGTGGTAGGATTTGGAAGTAGAAATTTGGAGGAGAGGTGGACCCTTTCAGGCAGCACAGAGAGATGAAAGAATTGGGTTGTATTTAGAGAACAGTGAATAATTTAGCTTGATGTATGGGACAAGAGCTGGAGAGACGGGTTGGCTTAGTAATGGTGAAGCGTGTCTCATGAGGCTTACAGGTTTGACTTTTCAGGAAGCAATTTTCTACAGATCAAGCCACCTCTGAGCTTGTTCATTTCTTAGTTCTGCCTGGGAGGCACCTTTGCCTTTAGCTGTGATCACCATGGGAGTGCGTGTATGTTTCCTTACACCAGGGCTGTTTTCAAGAAGGCATTTGGTATCCTGGCTTTGAATCTTGGACTTTGATATGTGAGACGGGGATGCTAAAGGTTACCTTCAGTCTTTTTACTCTCTTGTCTGTTTTCTCTCAGACCACACTCCGATTTTTATTAATTCTTAATCGTATCCCTCCCATGTGCTTCAAGATGGAATGTATGTTGGAAGAAGAGGCTACTGCTTGAAATAAAAGGGAAAGTCTAGACCTGGTACTCAGCACTAGAGGTCCTAGATGCTCAGAGAATCTTACGAGCAACATGGCAAAATTACAGAAACGTGATTGCAAGAAGAGATTGTATGGTCTGAAGAACCTTTACTTTAAAGAGCAAACCAGATATAATCATTAATTATATTCTAAATCTACTTTTAATACCCTGAAAAGAAAATTCCCAGTCAGTTCATCCAGTATCCGCTGTTTCCTATGCTATTTGTCATAATCCTCTTGAACCGCTTTTTGCTGACCTCCTTTAAATCTACGGCTTTTGCTCCCTCGGTGACATTTAGAATCTTCCAGGTATTTGCTGTGTTAATTGTTTAAATATTTGTGAAAGGGGCTTGATGTGGAGTGTGGGTAATCTGGCATGTGAGTTGAAAAGACTCAGCTTCAGTGTGTTCTTTGTCTAACTGCAGTATGTGTTGGGGGCTGGTTCTGGGCAGAATTGGAAGTAGGGAAACTTGATCTTCTGGTTCCTTAGCCTTCTCCTTTGTCTCTTTCCCTCTCTTGCCAGTGGCCCTGGCTCTTTTCACAGGAGTAGTTTCTGCCTGTTCCCTTCAAAACATGTTCCTTGGCAATGCTCCCTTAAACTCCTTCATGCTAAGGTTTAATAAACTAATAACTCTCAGTGGTTTTCTTGTATCATGCTTGTTTGCTTTCAGTAGCTTATAATTTCTTAAAGTTTATAGGACCTAAGCCAAAGGACTTCTTTTCTAATTGGATGGATGAGGTGGAGAGACATGCCTGGCTTCTTAAAACAAATAATGCATCCTGTACCCTCTCCTGTCCCAATAAAAAAAGAGCCATTTTTAAAAATTAAGTACTTCATTAGGCATTTCTAAAGCTCCTTGTTAGGAATGACCTTAATTTTATTAAGTGTGCCTGATATTTTATACCTACAAGCTTCCTGCTTCTAGTTTGCATTTAGAATACGTTCATTCCTCAAGTGTTGGGTGATTTCTGTTTCTATCTAATGGAAATTCTGTATTGTTGTCAAAATTCAGGAAGCACAGTTATCATTTCACTGTGGTGTGTCAGAAATACTTACATTAGATTTGTACTCTTCAAAATCATACCCTTTTAACGCATAAGCAAATCACATGCAAATGATGGAGGAAATATCAGGTGAATTTGTTACACTTAGATGTGACCATTGGGGAAATCACATTGGAAAGTGCCTGGCTGTGTTGTAGGATTTATGGCATGGTCTGGCAAAATGGATGGCCATCTGAACACAGAAAAACCATAGTTTTTGTTTTTTTTTGTTTTTGTGTGTGTGTGTGGTTTTTTTTAATGTAATTGATCATATGAGAGTTAGATTCCTGCTATGATAAATTAGGGGGGGGGAAATCAAGAAAGTAAGTATCATGAATGTACTAAAGACAAAGGGACATTATTTCACCTGCCTACCTGCTAATATTGTTAAATCAAAGAGAAAAGAGAATAATGTTTAAAATGCTGGGTTAGGAATAGCATATGCAACTCGAATCTAGGTTCCTTCCAATTAGCTTAATTTTATGAGAAACTTGAACTGAGATCATTCACATCATTATTGCATTTGTGGCTGAAAAAACTGCATTTTATTCTGACCTACACATTATGGTACACAGATTACGGTAATGTTGCTGCCTATATGAAGTTATTTTAAAGGGGGGAAAAAGAAAGATGTTGCACTGTGTGGCAAGATAAAGTTTCCATGAAGACAAAATAAATCATTGTCAATATGATATGATTTAGGAAGTGTTAAATTTGGTAAAAGCTTTCTCCCTCTCACTTAAAGCTATGCTATATGTTAAATTATCCCTCACCATACTGTTCCTTTACTTTAGGTAAAATTTATAGCACATGGCCCATCAGTGCTCAGGTTCTGAGGATACTGAGCAGGTAAGCTTTGGGGAGGTAGGTCTGAGCGGTGGAGTGTTGGAATCATAAGGCTAGGTATGGATGTTAGATGATTGGACATTGCCTTCAGTGAGCTAGTTCACAGGTGATGAGGCATTTGTGCAGTCAGAGAAAAGAAACCAGGAGAAAGGGACTCCAAAAATGAGAATCATTAAAATGTGGAGACAGGCATTCCAAATTTCTTCAAATCTTTTCATTTGAATTGAAGAAGACTAGTTTTGCATCTAGTGTTATTCCCTTTTTTTCCACTTGATGTTTAACTTGGGAAAATCAATATGCAGATAGTTGGTTGGAAAAAATATTGAACATAATTTCAGCCTAATTTTTTAAACCATAGAAACATGGTTCCTCTTTGTGTAAATTTATATTTTTGGGTATGTTCCCCTCTCAATATGCCTGGACATAGCATAAGAGAGAAATGGGTTTAAATACTGGCATTGCTACTTAGAAGCAAAGTGGCCTTCTGCAAGTAAAATAACTGCACTGACCATCCATTTTCTCATTTGTGAAATAGAGATGATAACCTTGATGAGATTTTTTTTTGAGGAGAAATATAATATCTAGTGCATCTGGTTGAGTGCTAGTAAATGGTATCATTATTAGTGATTCAGGTACTACTCTGCTGACACATTCTGAAAATTATTTTTTTTCTGAAAAAATAAGTCTGTTGGTCAGATTTAATACAAATAAAATTTTATTTCTCTATAACATTAAAATCAGAACCATTGCACTGTCTCTTTTATTCTCAAATGGTACAAATGTAAGTTTAGTTAACTTGATGTCAAATAAGTAAGTTAAGATAATTTTAGTCTAAAGTAATATATTAATACTAGAGGCCCAGTGCACAAAATTCATACAAGAGTAGGTCTTCCTTCCCCCAGCTGCCAGCACTGGCTTCCTTCTGGTCGCTGGCAGGTACCTGGGATCTGGGCTTCCCTCGCATCCCCAGCTTCATCCTGAAGGTCGTCCAAAAGGTCAGAAGGACATCCAGTCTAATTAGCATATGCACTTTCATTATTATAGAAATTAAAGTGTCCATGTTTGGAAACTTGATGTGCCTCTTTGTATAAATGTACTAACTATGAAATGTGCATTATGACTTGCCTTTTTATTTTTATTATTTTTATTCTAAAAATATATTTTATTGATTTTTTTACAGAGAGAAAGAGAGGGATAGAGAGTTAGAAACATCGATGAGAGAGAATCATAGATTAGCTGCCTCCTGCACACTCCCTACTGGGGATGTGCCCGCAACCAAGTTACATGCCCCTGACCGGACTCGAACCCGGGACCTTTCAGTCCACAGGCCGACGCTCTATCCATTGAGCAAAACCAGTTCTGGCTAAGACTTGCTTTTCCTTGGCATCATGGACAGAGAACCCAGCTTACTCTGGCAGAACTCATTATTCAGAAACTTGATAAATAGAAATGTAAACTTTTTAGAAACACTAATATAATCAATAACATTAACAATTTATTATATGTCATAAAGTTCTTTGGGTATCTTATGATTAATTCAACCTTTTCAATAAACTTGTTCTTTCTTATTATTTAACATACTGTAGTATGTATCGTGATAAATGTGGTTCTCATTTTTCCAATCACCACAATATTTTGGATTGCTGCTTCTGTTCTTATTGTGCATGTTCTCTTCTCCTCAGGCCAAACCAATCTGTAGATTTCTCAGATCTCAAATTTCCCAGCAGAAATAGGAAATATATTGTAGTTAAGGAAGTCAAAGGTCATAGGTCATTGATCTGGGCATATCCGGCAAAAGACTAGAAAATAAGTAATATTCGAGCTTAGTATGTTTTTATCAAGTAGATAAGTGGGTTTATCTTTTTTTTAAATTTTAAGCCTTTGATACTCATCAAAAGATAGTCATCCTTATAATGGAGGGAGTGCATGCAAGAAAAGGAGAAACATGGGTCCTATTCTTTCTCAGCTCATCATCTGACTGCTTTATTGAAAAACTGACTTTAAGATTACAGATAAATTTTCCTTGTTAGGACACAGATAACAATCAGGATTTCAATTCATCAGAATGTAATCCATAAATGTTGGAGAACTTGATTATTGCTTTTATGCACATCCATCTAAAGAAGCTCCTTGGCTGCTATAATGCCACATTTTAAAACTGATGTTTCAAGGTACCTTTATTTTTCATGATCTTTTATTGATCTCTTTTAGTGCTTTCTCTGAGGAGAAGAGAACATGCACAATAAGAGTAGAACACAACTTAATTCGTAATGGTTACTTGTTCAAAAAGTATTTGGTGAATGAATGCATATATGCTCATATATCACTGAAATTTTTAAGAATTTATTGTGTTCTTCCTTATCTAATACAGGAAGAGAGTCTATAGCTTGATAAACGTGATATTGGAGGACAACCTATAGATTTCAGAGTCAGGGGCACACAATTTGAATCTCTACTATTTGGAAAAATAAGTTAGCTTCTTTGAAACTTAATTTTTTTCACAAGGAAAATGGGTGTACTTTCTACTATATAAGTTTCCTGTGTAGATAAAGTAAAAAGACTCTCTTAGTTTCTTGTCAAGTGGGAAATTGAAGGAAGTGACTGTTATAAAGGTATGGGCATGGTTAAAGGACATCTGTAAGGTATTATGAAGTATTGCTATGGGTATGCCTCATGCCCGGGGGAGTGCAGAGTTCACAGAACCCAGAAAGAGTGCTGTGCGTGTAGGAGACGAGTTATCTGGACTGTGGCCTTGGTAGAAGGATGAAATCAGGGAATATATATCCTGACTTCCCTTTATCCCCTCATTCTTACTAGTGCATCTGATTCATGCAAAAAGAACACACTAATACATTCCATACAGGCCAGCCTCTGGGGAACAGAGCAGGGTGGAATAGAGAGGAGGGTATCTATCTATCTCTGTATCTGTAAGTCTATGGATTCATCATGAACATAGTGCTTTCTCCCTTCCACACAGAGTAACTATATAATTTATTGTCTGCATTTCAAACTTTCTGATAATGAAAGGGGACACCACTAGTAGTAATTACTCTCAGACAACAGGCATAGAATAGGAATTGTGCCAGACAAACCAGGACTTAACTGTCACCTTACTCACAAAGCATATTAAGCTCAGGCAAATGTGAGTTTCCTTTCTTTCCTTCACTACTTTTCTCAGATGCTTTCCTCTTGTAGTAATGTGAGTATTTTGAGAAAGAAGATTGAATTATTGTAATAAAGCAACCTAGACTAATTCCCCTGTGGCAAGCTTTCCAAGTTGGTAATTATTACTGAGTCTCTTGATACAGTCTGTCAGAATTATGTGAAGAATTTAGGTTATTCTTTCAACCTAAGACCTGATTATCTTGTTTAGTAAGCTCCCCCTTCTCAGAAACCTCATTTGAACACACAAGACAGTAGAGGCAACAAAGAGTCTGTTACTCAATAACTGGATGTGCGTACTGTGCACATGGGAATTTGGTGAGCTATTTATTCTGCAGTGGCCTGTCTTATTTTTTAGCTTAAAACCAATTAGTGCCCACTGTGGTTGCTTTGATTTTGAATACGCTTGTGGTTAATATTTTCAGTCTGTGTAAATATTGGTGATTGACCAGGAGTGTTATTTGATGTCATTTTCTATAACACAGAACAAGAAAAGGAAGAATACTAATGAATGCAGGGAATTAGAGGATAATAAACATTTCAGGATCTGCTGATAGCTGCCTATGAGTTCAAAGACAAAAATAGTTTAAGCCAAATGTCAGTATGATCACATGTGATAGAAGTGAATTTAGAACAAAGAAAACTTTATGTGCAAAAATTGTGTGTTGTTTGACTTCATGTCTATGTTCTGGCTGGAATTTTGGACCATATATACAGGAAATAAATAACCTTGGTTATTTCTGTTTATTAATGTGTTAGCTTTTATGCTTATATTTTTTGTGTGTTTTTTGTTTTGTTTTTTGTTTGTTTGCTATACTGTTTATGAAATGCTGTCAGCATAGTGGCTTGATGCTTTCCTTAGAGTTTTCCTAAGATCATGGGCAATGTGAACTTGAATCACCTCTGGTGCTCTTCTTTTGGCTTACTGACCTCCTGGAAAGCATTGCCTTTGCCCGGCTTGGATGAGTCTCTGTGCTCATAAGGTCTTGCACTGCTCCTCTTCCATTCATTCAATTTGAATAAGATCTCCTCTGAGACTTCCTTTTAGTTAAGTACTGGGAGAATCACTTGACTGTGACCCTAATTGGTTAGGGCCATGGTCGGCAAACTGCGGCTCACAGGCCACATGCGGTACTTTGGCCTCTTGAGTGTGGCTCTTCCACAAAATACCATGGCCTGGGCAAGTCTATTTTGAAGAAGTGGCATTATAAGAAGTTTAAGTTTAAAAAAATTGGCTCTCAAAAGAAATTTAATCGTTGTACTGTTGATATTTGGCTCTGTTTACTAATGAGTTTGCTGACCACTGTTTAGGGTAACATATGGCCCACTCAGCCCTAGTGATTTTTTCAACCCTGTTGGAAGATAGGTTATTTTATTTAAGGAAATGCCTACTACCTTTCCAGTTGGGGGTATTTATTAAATTAAACATTTTATTGGTCAGCAAGCATTCAATTGGACATTCAACCTGTTCTGTGCATTCAATGAAATTTTAACTCTCCAGTTAAGGTGTCCTGACCAGACATTTTATTAAATTGTTCAACTGTGGAAGATACAAAAACATTCTGGAGGCAGGGTTTTGTGTCCCTTAATTGATGTTATCAGAAAGCCTCCTGAACCAATGTTGGTCACAGCCCCAACTAAGAATCAAGTCTTAAGTATCACATGATCTCACTCATATGTGGAAGCTGAGAAACAAAATAAATTGATGAACAGAGTGGATCCAGAGACATGGAAGCCTGGAACAAAGTGAGGAATCTCAGAGGGAAAGTGGGGGAGGGTGGGTGGGTGGGAGGTAATCAACCAAGACCCTTGTATGCATATATGCATAACCCATGGACACAGACAATAGGATGGTGAAGGTCTGGGATGCTGGTGGTCTGAAAGGGGTCAATGGGGGGAAAAAGGAACATATGTATTGATTTCAACAATAAACAACTATTTTTTAAAAAAATCAAATCTTCCTAAAAGTGCAGACTATAGGCATTGCTAGTTTTGGAAAATAAGTCAGTGCAAGAGTTTGTAGTTTTACTGAGTGCTTTCTGGAACTTTTTGAAGTCACCCTCCCATACAATAAATAAATAAATAAATAAATAAATAAATAAATAAATAAATAAAAGAATTTGCACATACCTAAAAATCATACCTACTTATAACAAATTATTCCTACACAGAATATGTTATTAAATTGCAAAGTATAAATTGAAAATTTTTATTCTTATAATTATTACATAAAGGTAAAGCAAATATTCAGAAGTAAATTGGCTGACTTATTTACTTGCTTACCAAATGCCTTCTGATTCCTCTTATTTATCAGATTTTCATTTAGACATAGAGCATATAATAGTGAGTAAGTTGGAGATGTTCTCTATTCTGATGGATTTTACATTTTCATTTGGAGAGAAAGGAAATCAACAATAACCAAACAAATAAATAAAAAACACACAAGAGAATATCAAGTGCTGTGTGGAGATTACTATGTTTGAACATAACAGAGTGGCCACAATTTAGGTTCAAAAATACTTTTGGAGGAGGCAACTTTCAATTACAGTTTGCATTCCACATTATTATATTAATTTCAGGTATAGTGGTTAGACATCAAATACTTTTTTAAATAATTTTTTTTATTGATTTCAGAGAAGAAGAGAGAGGGAGAGGGAGATAGAAACATCAATGATGAGAAAGAATTACTGATCGGCTGCCCTGCATGCTCCACACTGGGGATCCAGCCCAAATCCAGGCATACCCTGATTGGGAATGGAACCATGACCTCCTGGTTCATAGGTTGATGCTCAACCCCTGAGTCACTCGGGCCGGGGGGAGACTTAATCTTTTAAAACTTTGGTTTCCTTATATGTAAAATGGGACTAATTTTACATCATAGTTGCTGTCACTACTATACATATTATTATTGTTGTTGGAGTGTTTATTGTTTAAAACCTTGGCCCAAAGAGGGAAATCAATTAGTATTTTTTTTCTTCTATTTTCCCCCTTTATCTCTTGTATCTTATTAGTATTACTCTTCCATCAAAGAAAATCTCTCCCCCCCCACCCCCCCGCCCCAACACTGGTCAAGTTTTAATTTGCATAAATGAGTATATGCTTATTTTAAACTATTTTTCTCCTAAGATCACTATATAACTTTTTCTCTGTCTGGCATTATTACTAATAGTTTCCCTTTTTGCTCTCAAGTGTCTTTATTTGAATAACAATTTATATGGACACTCTACTTGTGGTTCTTCTTATTTATGCATTCATTCAGTATGTAATTAGTAATACAATTGTTCATATATTTTTTTTCAAATATATCTTTGGAAAAGTCAGTGTTCTATAAAGGAAAACTCAAGTCCAGAAAACAACTTTCTGAAAAAATGCAACGTCCTGTTGACCAGTGAACCCTGACTGAAAGGGATACTCATTATGACCTATCGCTCCAGGAGCATTCTGGGCCAACCAGATGCATTCTGGAGGGTGGTCTCCTCAAGCTGCACGTCTCAAAGTGCTTACGACGATGGGAAACATTCATGGCTCCTCTCTCTCCCAAGCACAAGTGTAGGGTTGTCTCTGTGACTCGGGTGTGGCATTATGTGCACCCAGGGGAAGGTTGAATTGTACCTTGCCACCCATGTACTGTGTGCTGGCCAAAGAACCACAGCTTCCTTTGAGAAAATGAGCTTTTTGTTTCCCAACAGACAGTAAACACAGTGATGCTGGGGGAACCACTGGAACAACATTTTTCTAGGATGGTGATATCATTTCTCACCCTGTCCATACATTGGAGAAAAAGAGCTCTTTGTACAATTTAGCCTGAATCAAGCCCTAGCACCATGTCAGGTTGGAGAAACCAGGGAACTGGGAATCCCGAATATTTAATTTCTGCTTAACCAGGTTATAATAACATCTATTTTTTTCATAGAGTTCTATTTGATTCATAATTCAATTGATTAGTATACATTGGAGCAGGAACGTGGAGGAATTAATAATGTTGTAATTAACAAATGTCAGTCACTTTTAACATTCATCTCACTCCTCTCCCTGTATCAACCTCTTCCCCACCACAATTCATATAAAACAGTCACATAAAATAGACTCTGCCTTGCTCTGGCCAGTATTCTCAGTGGTTAGAGCATCAGCCCATGCACCAAATAGTCACCGGTTGGATTCCTGGACAAGGGCTTGTGTTCAGATTGCAGGTCCCATCCCCCACTGTGGGGTGTGTGCGGGAGGCAGCCAATCAATGTGTCTCTCTCACATTAATGTTTCTCTCTCCTCCCCTCCGCTGTCCCTTACACTCTCTCTAAAAATCAATGGAAAAACTATCCTCAGGTGAGGATTAACAACAACAAAAAATGACCTTTGCCTTCAGATAGCTACCACATTAAAAAAAAAAAAGTTAAGGAAAATGAGAATATGGCATAAAATCTGTGCTAAATTAAGAAAAAAAAAGAAACCTTCAGGACAAGATTTGGGATTATGTTGATTATACGGTCCATCTAGCAAAGAAACTCTCTGAATACATTATTACTTTAAAACCAAACATTAAATGTTTCAGACTTTTAAAAGCATAGGCCATAATATCTGGCAGAACTAAGGTATCAACATTTATGAAAATATTTCTTTTAGTAAATAACATGAACTATCCATTGTTAATATTAACCCAAAATTCCTTTTATATTAAGTCTGGAATTAGAACAAGGTACTTTTAATTTTGTAGCAGTATGTGCATTATCCTACAGTAACAATAATAGTTGCAATTTAAGGGCTTGGTGGGTGCTGGGTATGTGGTGTATACCGTCTCATTTAGTCCGGTCCATCCCTTTAAGAATTAGATATTATTATCTCCAGGTGACTGAGTACCTGGTCAAAGTCACCCAGCTGGTTATTGACAGAGACAGTTACTCACTCCTTTAGGGAATGCAGTTTGTTTACCAGAATTATTATTGTTATGTTTGTTTCCTAGATGTCTTCGTTAATTTAGTGGAAGTCAGTTTACTGCTGACTTAAATGCTTATTGAACTCTTTTTTTATCCCTTATTTATCAGCTTGTCATAGTCAGACTTTCCTGCATTGCTATTTCTATGACCCTCACCTCTTAGTTTCCTGAGGGATAGGTAGCTATCGGAGGGCTTTAGCTTTCCCAGTTAAGGGCTTTGGGATAGCTCTTGGTCCTGGTCTTCTAGCTTGACCTGTAATACACTAAGTATTTTGTGCTCTAGCTAACATTTACTGCCACTGACAGGATCTAACTGCACTTGAAGGTTTTCTAGAAAGAAATAGCAGCAACTCATAAATATTAAGATTTGGAACATTGGAAATCACTCAACAAATAGAAAATCTTGCTAACCACCCAGTTGATATTTTTTAACAGAGCATTAAACATGCTTGCTCCAAATATTGTTCATGGAGTCATTCCTTTGCTTCTTAATCTTTTTTTTAATATTACTGTACTCATTAAAACTGAGGAGAATAACATCATATAGTGGGGATGAGGAAGCATAACCTGTAGCAACTGCTAAAATCATTAAATTGCACAAATATCTTATTGTATGTTAAAAATTTATGTAAGTTGGATATTCTAATTTTTTACTATTCTTATTTATTTTGATATAAATATATTGTTTTAAATACATTCATTAAAAACTGGTTTCAGGGAGATATGACACATTTTCCAGTGATTTGAACTATTTGGCCAACTAACTCATGTTTTCTGGTTATGCACATACTCTAGTTTGAAAACCTGAAGGTATGTAATTTTATCCAGGAAGATCCTATAAGAATACTGAGCCTCTCATTCATTTGTTCATTTTAGAGATTTTTTTTTTCAGCATCCACTCTGCAGAACAATTTTTCAGGCACTAGGTACAAACATTAAGGATATTGCTTTCACAGATCTTCCGTTCAGGGGAGGGTCATTAACCAATGACTATGGAAACCCAAAGTATCACATACAGACAATTCTATGAAGGCATTGTGAGAGGGAGTAAGTAGGGATTTCTTCATATCTGTTAGATTGGAAAGACCTCTCTGGAGATGTGACATTTTAAACAGACACTTGAATGTTAGCAAAATACTAGCCATAGAAATATAGGTTGTATTTTATGTAATTTCTAGGTATACAGTTTCAGGATAGAATAAAAGTCCTAAGTTGGGAATGAGTGTGTCTTGTCCTTATGTCAGAAAGAAGGCCAGTTGTATAGAGAGTGAGTGAAGTGAAGGTGAATGACAAGGCGAGAGACCAAGTTGTCAAAGCCTTGTAGATTATGGTAACCAGAGTTTGTGTTCTCCTCTAAGTTATCAGTCTAGGACTTGAAATGAGGAGTGACACACTCGGACTTATCTTTTTAAAAGATTGCTCTGGAACCTGTGTGGAGAAAGATAACAGAGGGTAAGAATGGAGGTAGCATGACTAGTTAGGGTGGCTTGTGAAATGGTGCAGGTGAGAGATGATAGTGGCTTAGACAAAAAGAGTAACAGTGGCTGTGATAAATTTGGGATATGTTTTAGAGATAAAGACTAAAAGGAGTCCTCATTAATTAGGTGAACATAAACATCGAGGTAAGGAGAAGGAGTTGTCAGGGATTTTAGCCTGGACAACCGGGTGTGCCATTTGGTAACACAGGGAGAAGGATGATTTAAGGAGAGAGTGATACATAACCATTATGGGAAATTCAACATCCAGGTGAAGAACACCAGGATATACAGCCAGAGCAAGGGTCAGGTGAGTGTGTTGCAAACAGAGAGCTACACATAGAAAGCCCAAAGTTGGGAATAAGTTGGATGTGTTTTAGGACCAGCAAGAGAGATTGTGTGCCTGGAGCATGAAGCAAAGAGAACACTATAGAGATGAAAACAGAGAGGTTAGGTTGGCTATAGGCAGGATCATGCAAAAGAGTTTGGACTGCTTTCTAAGTGTGACAGAAAGTCAATGGTAGGTTTAGCCCTAGTAACACAGGCTATTAACATTTTTTAAAGTATTTCTCTAGGTGTTATGTAAAGAATTGCTGAGAGAGGGTACAGGGAGAGAGAGAGTTGAAGAAGGGGGAAAAGACTATTGAAGGCAGAAATAGGAGACATCTTGCAGTACATGGTGAGTTCTGTACAATCACACATTTTCCCACTCATATTTTATGTGGTCTCTGAACACCCAGCTGGAGTTATAGAGGTGAAAACCTATATACAGTTATATATAAACATGTTTTTGTGCCTAGTTTCAGTTTGCACTAAGTTTTCTAATATTGCAAGTGGTGTGTATATTGGAGAAAATACTGCAATTGTTTTGTTTGAAACTGTGCCAATATCTGTTCACCAGTTTGGAATGTCAACTAATTGGCAGCAATGCTGCCCATAATATTTAAGTAGCCAGTACCTCATGTCTATATCTATCTGCATCTGTCATTATCTTATTGATGACTCTTTGATAGGTATAAGTACCGTATTTTTCGGACCATAAGACGCACTCCCCCCCCCCCCCAGAAGTGGGGGGAAAAAGTCCCTGCGTCTTATGGTCCAAATATAGCCTACACATATACTTTAAAAAAAAAGTTTTTTTACTTGCCCAGCTCTGTGTGGTCTCTGTGTGCTTGCCCGGCTCTAAAATGGTTCTAAATGCTGCTGTTTACTTTACAGGGTTGATTACATGTGTTTATGACTGTGATGTTGGGTTTTAATGCACATAAAATATTTTAGGACACTATTTGTTTCAGAATCTTTTTTTCTTCATTTCCCTTCTCTAAAAACTGCGTCTTATGGTCCGGAGCATCTTATGGTCCGAAAAATACGGTATCTGATACCAACATGTATTGTAGACTAGTATCCATATATTTACATATTGAAATTGATCTCATGGGACTCTATGCTGCTATTTTGAAAAATATGTAGGTTACAATATTGATTACTTTTATTTCAAAGTGATAAACTATTGTTAGATCAAGGGAACCCATATATTGGTAAATTGAGAGCCACAGATATAGGTAATGCTGGAAAAGCTGGAAAGCTTAGGTTTCTGGTGATGACTGGTGTTAAGCTAGATAGAATTAGACCCAACAGGCTCTTAATTTGCCCAAGAACATATAGCTAATTAACCCAGGTGCTGGTATTGAATCTAGCTCAGAATGTCTCCAAAGCCCATATTCATTGCATCAGACCCATCCATATAGTATTTTATTTTCAGAAATTTATTCCTTGTAGTAGAATGTCCTGCTAAAATTATTGGCCTAAGGAAAGTATTTTAAAGCTGTGTCTCTACTAGTAATAAAATGAAGTTGTTAATTCATTCAATTTAGTGATTAAATTAATTTTAAATTAATTAACTTCGAAGGGGAATAACAGATATAATAATTGTTTAGCCTGTTATCTGAAGAACAAATTCTGATTGTGGCTTTTTATTTTTCTTTACAGTTCTAGTTGTTGGGATATCTTGTAGAAAAGCTAGGTTTTATTATGGTTTCCAATTTAAACCTGAAAATATGACTCTATTTGTTTTTATTTTTTAAATATATTTTATTAATTTTTTTACAGAGAGGAAGGGAAAAGGATAGAGAGCCAGAAACATCAACCAGCTGCAACCAATGTACATAGGCTTGACTGGAATTGAACCAGGGACCTTTCAGTCCGCAGGCCTATGCTCTATCCTCTGAGCCAAACTGGTTTCAGCTCTATCAGTTTTTAATTATCTTTTTTTTTTATCACAAGTTTTTCTTACATTGGTTAGGTAAATGTTTCATGGCTATAAAAAATAGAAAACAGATTTTTACTTTGAGATTTTTAAAAAATGAATAGTTATTTATGAGAAAAGCTGTTCAGTTTTTTTATCTCTAATATTTCTATTATAGAAATCCACCTCGTAAAATGTTCTTTTTAGTGTCAATATGTTATCTTTAGAAGTATCAACAATGTTACTGTTCTGTGGGAGAATACTGAGAAGGACCTAACTGGCAGTAATTCTGATGTAAAAGTGTAACCTTGAATCAATATGACAATGTTGTGACCTATAGTTCTAAGGACTATCACCAAAGCATTTTAATTTTGTGAGAATTTACAACATTAAAAAATATAAACAGTTGTAAGGGAATCTATCAATGACCCCCCCCCCTTTTATTTTCTATCTCAAAGGATTCTTTTGATAGGGTTTTGATAATGGGGAGAAAAGAAGTTAAAATACTAAATCTATTTTCTTCTGTTTGGAAAACTTTACACTGGAAATGGACATGCTATTAAAAAGTTGATTTTTAACATTTCACTTTTATTGTGAGGCAATGA
Source organism: Pipistrellus kuhlii (assembly GCF_014108245.1). Lineage (NCBI taxonomy): Eukaryota > Metazoa > Chordata > Mammalia > Chiroptera > Vespertilionidae > Pipistrellus > Pipistrellus kuhlii. The sequence continues at coordinate 34,220,490 of NW_023425405.1, read as the reverse complement.
ATAGCTTGGATTTACGACATCATAGGGTATTTTCTAATCTTCCCATTGCACCTTGCTTTTCATGGTGATTTGTGTTTGGCTTTGTCTTATGGATAGAAAAGGGAAGATCCACACACTGTGTTGAAGATATCAAAGAAATTAATTACACTACCTGTGGTTACTATCTGCTCAGAATCAAATTACTTGGTTTAGGAAATATTTCATCTGTTAAAAATCCGGTGTGGACCGGAGATACGGCGCCTCCACCAAATAGATGGTGAAACCCCCTGATAAATGCACGTTTGATTCCTCTGCCTGCGAAAGGCATTGGCTGCCTGTGTCCAAAACGTTCTCCTGTGAGGCACCCGCAAAACTGTCATCCTTTCTTTACCAAATTGAATTGTAAACCATTCCTCTCCAGGATTGTTTATGGGTCGTTGGAATGTTACTTAATAAGCTCAAGGCTGTGGCGTGGTGCTACATATCGCCTAAGAAGGAGGCTTCTGTGAATTCTATTTATCTCTTGCATCAGTGTCTGACAGGTAACAAATGAAATTCCTCTCCTAAAATTAAATCCAACTTCATTTCTGTCTCGCACCCATAAAGAATGAATCGTTAGTTACTTCTTGGACAGTTCCTGTACTCGATCATCTTTCATTACTTTTATAAAAGTCTGTCATAGATGCTTTAGCTCTTTGGCCTTGGCTTCTAACTGCCTATTATAGAGATAAGTGTCTGGGTTTGACAGTATAAAACCTTCCAATGTTTCTTTACCTGCAATTAAAAAGTACTTTAAAAGCAGCCTTGGGGAATTATATGGTCTTTCATTTCTCCATTGCATTTGCCTTCTCACGTCATTTTGGTCCTTTATTACCAAAAGGACTGTATTTCTAAAGCATGTGGGACGGACAGTTCCCTTTACTGAGATCCAGACCTGAGGACCTGCCTCCTGTATGTCCTCACCTGGTTGTCCCACAGCACCTTAATCTGAACCCAGTTGCAGTTTCTTCCTCTGTTTTTTTGTTTGTTTGTTTGTTTGTTTGTTTTTTCTATTGTAGAGATTGGCAAATCATTGTCCTGGGGGAAAAGCTAGCCCACTGCCTATTTTTGCATGGAATTTTATAAGGTTGAGGGTGGTTTTTATACTTTGAAAGGAAAAGAATGATATTTCATGACATGTGAAAATTAGATATGTTCAATTTTAGTATCCACAATGTTTTGCTGTAACAGCCACATGTACTTGTTTATGTATTGCCTGTGGCTGCTTCTGTGCTACAATAGCAGAGCTGAGGAGGTGTGATGCATACTGGCTCTCAAAGGCTTAAAATAGCCCAAGATCTGGACCTTCACAGGAAAAGGTTGCTGACTCCTGCTCTGTTTGAATGGAAGACTTCACCACTCTCTCAACACTTACTCGCCCACTATCGAGGCCGCTGCCTCATCTTCCCACCTTCCCTCTTATTCAGGCGCATCTCCTCTAAGGGATATCTGTAGACCACATTCCTCTTCTTCACTCTCATTTCCGCCACTTGAGCATCTGGGTCCTCCTGTCTGTTGCCTGGACAACTTCAGTAGTCCTCCTCAACCCTCGTTTCTCTCCAATAAAATTCAGATTCTATACCAATATCAAATCTGCCATGTGAAAAATTAATAAATTACTTCTCTGTGATGTCATTGGGACCCTGCTTTCCAAAGCAGCAAGTCCAAACTCCCTAGCATCATAACAAATCCATTCATTCATCGGTCCTGACTTCTCCAGTGTCATCTCCTTTGGCTGCCCTTGCCTTCCACTCCCACCCTTGCATCCTAAATTCCCGTAGTACAGTACTTCCTATTGTCCCCCTAATATGTTGCTGTCTTTCATGACGGTCTGCCTGTGCGGTGCAGCTGCCTTTTCCTTTACTGCCCTTTTCCTACTTTCTAAATAGCAAACTTGATTTAACTTTCTGAGATGCAGTTTAAATGTCACAGCTGAGAATCCTTCCCTCGCACCTTCAGGTGGAGTTAATTGTTCTCTGCATCTCAGCGCTTCCTTGGGTTGTCATCAGCTGTGTGGAAACCAGAGCTCTTCCTCATTTTTGTGTCCTCTGAACCTGGCATTTGGTACAAAGGAGATAGTAAATATTTGTTAGTTGAATGAGTGAGAGTGTTCATATGCTTTTGGAGAGATTCTTGCTTAATTCAGCAGAGCTCAAATTCTAAAATAATAAACATCAAGTCTGTCATTCTGTCTGGTTTGAAATGGAATTCTGAATCTTTGTAGGTCAATACCCAGATGTCTCTGATAGGCCTTTCTAAATGGTACAGTCTTCATTATTTAATTTCCTGCATTCCTAACTTGCAAAGTTGTTGACTCAAATGCACCTACTTATCTATGAGGTAATTCCTTCTCAATTAAATATTCATGATCTCGATGTAAACAATAAAAAAGAGCCCTTTCTATGCCAAATTTTATTTGTATTATATTGCCTACTATTTATTTTAAATTTTCAAATTCAGCTTCCAAGAGGAGCAGTTTATATAGAAATGGTTCGTGTCTGTTTCCATTATTCCATTCATTTGAGGAATTAGCTAAGCTCCTGATATTCTGTTATTTTTCCAGCTAATATCCTTGGATTTACATTACTGCTTGTTAGCATCTCTATAAATGGCTAGACCTGGGGCTCACTGAGCTGTTTTGCATGTGCCCTATAAAGACTGGTTAGATGGGAAAGAACATAAACCTGTCTAAAAGAAGATTTTAAGATTATCTATGTGTTTCATTCACCTATTATTTTCCTGGCTCCATTTAGTATGGATAATAATAGAGAGAAGCTTATGATTATATAGTACTCTATGCTCAAAGTGCATTCACCTACATTATGCCTCTTGTGAGAAAGGCATGGGTGATATGGTTATAGTGGTTTTTTTTTTTTTTTTTTTTTTTAAAGAGATACATGTTCAGAAAGGCGAGATTACTTGATAAAATTCTTACAACTCATGACTAGTCTATAAATATCAATTTGAACTTCATAATCCTTTTACCCTTTTCACCCATAGGTATGTATATATTGCCATTTCATTATTGATTTTTTTTTTTTATCATTTTACCTTTTTCTTAAATAAAACCCTTAAATTTTTTTTGTAATGCTGGTTTGGTGGTAGTGAACTAAAAGGAAGCTTCTTTTAAGTTTGTAATTTTGTTTCATAATTTACTTCAAGAGAGAAATAAATTGTATTTTAGAAATAATTTACTTTAGATTTTTTTCTTTTTTAGTCTATTTTTACATAATTTAGAATAATTATTTAAATATTACAGCTTAGAGCTTTTATTTTCTTTTGAAGATGATCAATGCTTGAAACTTTGCTCCAATAGAAAGCATAAATCTATAAATAATTTAATATTCATTCATACATATTGATATGCAAATTTCATGGGGCAATTTAAAATTGAAAATATTTATAACATACTATTACAAAGGATTTGTCCTACATTTTGAATTACTGAAGTGACAAAGAACCAAATTATAGTCTATAAAAAATTCTTAATTTTTTCTTCATTCAGAAAAATCATCAGATATGAGGGATTTAATGCCCTTTTTGTTCATATACTCAACTTCCATAAAGGAAAACATGTTGTTCACCTTTCACCCTATGCTTGTTTAGGTGTTTTAGATTTTGCTTTTGGGCAAAAGTAGACATTAAGAGATATGTATGCCTAGAATGAACTTAAAAATATATACATACATACATATATATATATATATATATATATATATATATATTCAGAGAGGAAGGGAGAGGGAGATAGAAACATCAATGATGAGAGAGAATCATTGATTGGCTGCCTCCTGCACATCCCCCACTGGATATTGAGCCTGCAATCTGGGCATGTGCCCTGACCAGGAATCAAACCGTGACCTTCTGGTTCATAAGTCAATGCTCAACCACTGAGCCATGCTGGTCGGGCTAGAATGCATGATTTTATACTCAATGTCATAAAATTGCATTTGCTGCATTAGTTTCCTGTCATCAGCAACATGAGGAATGGTATAGGATGTTAAGTTCATTATTGATGGATTACTAGCAAGATATCCTTAATAGTCTCTACATCCTGCTACTCAACACATTGTCCAGACTCCAGTGCATTGACATTACCTGAGAGCCTATTAGAAACTCAGAATCCCAGGCCCTACCTGCAGATGTACTGAATCAGGATCTGCCTTTTAGTCCGTTCCCCAGATGACTCATAAGCACATTAGAGTGTGAGCCACACTGGACAACATCACCCTATAGTGTGCTTTCTATGAGAATCCTTGTAAAATTACTTTATCATAAACTTTCTTATCAAAGATAATAATTACATTAAAATTATGACTACACATAATCAAGAAAAAAGCCTCAAAAACAAGAGTTTGGTTATTGTTATTGTTATTGTAGTTGTTTTTTAATTTTTTGAACACTGAATTTTGTGGTTGATCCTGATTTTCTCTCTGCCCTGGTCACATCTTACATCTTGTAGCCCAAGCTCTATCTGTTGAGTCCCATATGGCAGGTTATTTTGAAAGTACCTTTCTTATCCTTTTGCTTGTTCATCGGTATGTTATCCACAATTTCCAATACTTTCAATTAAAAAAAAAGTTATTTTGTGATGCATAGGATGCCTCATTTTTTGTGTGAAATATAAGAAAAAATAAAACCGACATAAAGGCCTAAATATTTCCTGGATTTGTTACGTAATTTGAGCATTACAAACCTAGTACCTTCCCTCTTTGCCACCTACCCTTCTGAGCATCATAACTAATGTTCAGTAGGAAGATCTTGAGGCACTCTGGGAGTTAAAGTTATCAGAGCAGTATTAATTAAACTGAGCGCACCGTACTGTACTTACTAGTACTGAGCTAGAAACACCGACTAATGTGTTTTATAAAGATGTTAAACAAGAATGGAAAACCCCAAAGATTTCTGACTAAATCAGAACATTCACTTCAATTAAAACATCCCATTTCCAGAGAACACAGTCTTTAACTTCTCCACTGACAAATTATTTTCCTACTCTTTTTACCACATGCGATAATTTTCTGGGAATTTAGAAATCATTTACATCAAGCACGCACTGATAAAACAAGTAGCAGGTGAATTCCGAGCTAATGTCAGGCTATATATCTTTACCAGCAGGCAGCCAAATAGCTGAACTTACTGCCTCAGGAGGCCATTGAACCAACTCTGGTGGCTGAATAATTTTATGACCAGCAATAGGCTCACATGTTATACATGCTAAGCGTAATCAAATCTTATGCTTTGGGGCATAAATTAATCACTGCAGGGGTCAGAAAAAGAATCTCCTTTGCTCTGTGAACAGAATTGAATAATTAGTCAGTGGCTGAATAGATATTTGTGAAGTCTTCTTCATAAGGATGAGCATTGGTTTTAAGAACCATTCTGAGTCTTCGTGGAGTTGGGGGTGGGGTGGGGTTGAGGTCTTGATTGGAAGAGGAGGGGTGCCCCAAGTTGAGCAGTTTGTTCTGGCAGGTAGACAGGTTGGGCAGCTTCCTGGCCCCACACTGTTCAACCTGATTTTCATTAAATGCTCAAAGTGCCTGCTATTAAAAAGTCTCCAGGCAGCTGGAGCAAATGGGCCTCCATGCCTATTTGGAGATCTTGTGGTTGATTTTCATCTTTTAATCAGGACTCCTCATAAGGGGGGAGGGTGGCTTACTAATGCAGTGAGGTTCTTTCTCTTACTTCTGAAATTCACATTTTGCATTTTTAAAAGGCACATTTCTCTGGGATTGGGGAATTGAACCTTGATTCCTTTTCAGTAAAACAGGCTCAAGGGGAAATGTGTTAATCAAATAGCATTGAAGGCCAAGTGTAATCAACTTGCCAACATAAATCTCTTCAGGTTTGCCTACATGGTCATTGAATGGAGCATGTTGAGCCAGGTTTTGTGATAAAGCAAGGACACTGTATTCTGTGGAAAATAGATGTCATTTCCCACACCCTTCTGCTACACCTCCATATTCAGCAGTTTTAAATTTTGATAAAACCAAATATATTTCAAGCCATATCCCAGGAGTGTTCCTAATAAAAAAGAAAACTGAAGAACAGCTCGTTTTCAAATAATGACTGCATCTGAGTGACCATGATACTTAACACTCCTAGGTATGAAAACAAAAACTTTATTGACATACCTATTTATTGACTCCAGCAGCCTTCCAGATGTTTGTATATTCTTGTTTTTGTCTTTTATCTGCTCTCAGTTTTAAATCAATCAAATATTATTTTGTGCCTGGTACAGCCATGGGTTAGACATATTTACTTGTACAAAGAAAAAATGTGATTTTTTATTTTCATTAGAAGATTTACTGTGTCCTAGAAAGAGCAGATCTCTGAGGTGGACATGAAAGTTGAAATGAAGGCAGAAACTTTTTCATTTAGAAGCTCATAATCTGGTTGGAAATGTAGGACTTGCCAACTGAATACAGTTGAGACATATTGCAAGCAGTGTCAGAGTAAGTAGTTTCAGAGGGCGTATGTATGTTTAGAAAAAGGGAGATTATCATGATCTGGCATGATTCTTGGTTGAAGACAGATTGTTGCTGGGTGTTATGGGTATGCATGATTTATAGGAAAAGGGGGTATTTTGTGTGGGCATGAGAATATGAGTAGGGGTGTGTGTTTATGTGTGTGTAGGCATGTGTGGGGCATAGATGGTTGCAGAATGAGTACAGATTTGAATTCAACAAGGAGCTGAGAATGAACTGAGAAGAACTGAGGACATGTTTTAATGATAATAGGGAACAGAATTGGGTAAATATAAGCCTGATCCTTGACGAACTTGAATGCCAGGCTAAGAATATCCTACAGAGATGAGGAAACCATTGACATTTTTTAGCAGATAATTGGCATATTAAAAGCATATTTGGGAAAGAATAATATGGAAGGTGGACTAAGGCAGAGAGGAGCTGGAGTCAAGAATACTGGTTTGAATGCCATCCAGTTGTGAGACAATTGTGTTTATATTATTTGCCATTTACTTTCTGCTTTCACAACCAGAAATTCTACTTGATCAGATTGTTTTGTTTGTTCAAATGTGGTGTGTGTGTGTCTTCCCCTGAAAACTCAAGGTTCCTTTGCCAAAAGAAAGATGACAGGTTGAGAGGTGGGTCTTGATTTATTGGCTATTTGCTAATGTGGCCATAGTCCTGGTACTGTCTCTTAGGTACTGGGTTTAAGGTACTGGATTATATGTTTAGATTGATTGAATACAAGTAAGCATGTTCTATGTTGAATTCATTATGCTCAATTTCAGGACTAATTCTCTTGCTTCTCTTTTTTTTAAATAAAATATCCAACATTTTTACAAGGCTGTTTTTCTGAATTCAATGTACATTAACAATCTCATCTAGATAATAAATCTTTGTGTCAGCAAGTATCATAATCTCACCAGATTTTATATTGCTACATTTTCATGGCACTCTAAGATAGCAAAGTAAGTCAACTTCTCAGACAAATGAGCAGTTCAAATTCCTTTGAAGTGTCAGTCAATATTGTAGAGTACCCACTGAATGAAGAATTCTTCCTTCTGTGAATTGGGAAGACATAAAATATTATATGCCTGGTCTGCCCTTATAAACTGTAGTAGAATGAAGGAGAGAGGAAAATCACAAATTAAACAGTTAACTAAAACTTAAGAAGACCCCTGAAGGAGTAACAGCCCTAATCCCATTAATTACTCTGTCCTATACACTTCATAAACATTACCTCATTTACTTCTTGTATCAGCCCTATGAATAATATTGTTAGCACCTCTACTTCTGCAGATGAGGCATCTGAAGCTCAGAAAGCTGGGCCATCTTGCTCACCTCAGGGTCACACAGTAGCAGAGCCAGCAGCATTTGAACTCGTGGGTCTCTAACATTTGAAGCAGGTGTCCTTTCAGGCTGTGCAAATTAGTTATAAAAAAGGCAAAAATGTCCAAGTTACTGTTTAATTCCAAATAAAGTGACTTGGGAAGGTTATATGGAGTCATGATTTGAAGACGACTGGAGTTTTGGGAAAGAAAGTAATATATTGTACATTAGATAAGTATCTCCAGGAGAGCATTTCAAGTCATGAAAGTGGCAGATTGGGATACAACAGACTGCAGATGTGAGGCAGTAAACAAAAATCATCAAAGTGAGAGAAAAAGGAAGATGTGCCCCTAAATTAGGGCCATGACTAGGAATGGAAATCCTGGCGGGAAATGTAGTGCTCGACAGAATGTACAATGTGACAGACATGTGCGTATTGAGATGATGGTGTCCGGTAGCACTGAGCACTGATGGGTTTCCCATGCCAACAAAGGGGGAAAGCAGATAGGGAGAAGCACCAGCATCTGTAGGTGTTTAAAAAAAACCCTCAAGTTATTCTTTAAAACTTTCTTACAGACAGTAGTAAAGCAATGCAAATGTCATGGAAGCTTCGCATACATCTTTTCAGCATCACCAGGCAGCCCTGTCATCACATCTCCCCTTCAAGGCAACCCACAGGTTGAGAAACACTAGCAGGGTTGCCTAAAACCATCCAAAAACACAGATATTTACATTACAATTCATTAATAGTAGCAAATTTACAGTTATGAAGTAGCAACGGAAATAATTTTATGGTTGGGGGTCACCACAACATAAGGAACTGTATTAAAGGTTCACGGCATTAGAAAGGTTGAGAACTACTGATCTATAGAGTCTATTGTCAGAATGGGGAATAGCCTATGGCTGTTCAGGTGTTTGGCCAGTAGTAGGCAATATCATGTGGATTAAGATGCCCTGAGCTGTCTGGCAGCAAACAATTAATTTAATGCATCTTTTTTCAGGTTTGGGGAAATGCCTTTAGCCATTCCCAACAGATGATAACATATGTGACTCAGCCCTTGTTGAGTCCCAAAATTCCATCAACTTTTGATGAAACTCTTGCAATTATGACATGCTGGAACTGACTTCCAGCAAAAATCATACTGACATGTGTATATACATATGGGGGTATATATATATATATATATATATATATATATATATATATAGTCATTTTGGTTGATGATTCAGGGTTTAAAACCCTGTAACTATTATTGTGTTCCTAGCACAATATTTCATTGGGTGCTTACAATGTTCCTTACTATGTGGTACTATTCTGTCTTTGCATTGCTCTTTGAAATGCATTTGCTTCTCTCAAAACAGTATTTATGTAATCATACTTAATATGAAAAAGAGATCTCTCTTTGCACATATTATATGTAAAGCAGGCTCGAACTAGGTTTTTTATTAAAACATACTTGTGTGGCCTTCCAGCTCACTTTAATTGCATTTAAAATTCCTTTCTGCACCTGTGCGGAAGATTGCAAACTAACATTAATAAAGTGGGCTTAGAGCAGTGCGGTATCTGAGCAGTAGGTTCTTGACAAAAGTTATTTACTCAACTAGAATTCCATTTCAAAGTTAACATGTCTCTGTGCTACTTGAATAAAGCATTCATCTGAAAACCCCGTTAGACATTTTAACCCAATTTAATTTATCCCCTGCAAGTTTAATCCCCTGCTGAAAAGAGGAGTTGCAAATTTTCCAGAGTCACAATCCACTGAAGTGAAAAATGTTTAATGACATCATAGGTACTGAGCTTCAAGAGTTTAGTTAAAAATCTTCTTCAAAATGTAAAACAGGGGGCAAGAGTTAATAGGATATTTTATGTAGTTATATTTCAATCCTATTCCAAATCTTTCTAAAGTCACTTGCATCTCTACCATTAAAGCTGTTGTATGAAATGAGTAACTTAGGCATCTCCAGGGAGTAGAGGAGGGGGGGGGGTGGGCATTTAAATTTTAAACCATAAAAGCAGATCTCTTCTGAGCTCTGACATTTACACTTCATTCAGTCATTCTGCATTTTATAAGACTCTTTGCAATCACATCAACCTAACAAAACAGATATTAGGTGCCGACCTTCCACAGCGTCATGCCCAACTGCACGAGGAAACAGTCCACAGTGCACAACACAGAGTGGTTTGGCACCCGAGTCACATCAACCCAGACTGCAGTTAATTGTGCAGCAGAAGTCTATTTATTGGTTACTGAAATATTTTTGGTCTGAGTGCCAGAGAGTGAGGATAAAAACAGAGGAGGAGGAAGAATAAAATTTGAATCCACTTAGTTTTTGGCACCCTAGAAAGCGTTTTGGTCTTCTTTATAGTCTCCTAAAAATCTAATTATTCACTTGGCAGCCATACCTCCATAACACAACTGGATAGTTGTTTTAAAATATGCAAAGCACAGATTTCAGATTTAATAGGCGATAATGACCACTTTATAGCCTGTCAGGTCATGGCCTGTTTGGCCTAGTTACAGAAAGTGCTTCACGGTTCACTGCTCCGAGCTGATGGTGGCTCCAGGCCAGCGAAGGTGTCCTTGACATAATAGAGAATAAGGGTTTCTATGGAACTCTAATGGGATTCTCTATAAAGAATAGATAAAAAAAAAAAAAAAAAAAAAAAAAAAAAAAAAAAAAAAAAAAAGAAGTTGTGGCTTGGATAGCAAACCTCTAATGGGGATTTTGGGTGTAGTATTTATCTCTCCCTGTGTCATTAAAAAAAAAAAAAAAAGGAAACAAATGCAAAAATTTATAGCAGGTTTCTTTGTAAAGTAATAATTTTCTATTCTAGAACTAGGGTTATTAGTGAAAAGCATTGTGTTTGGTGTATTACCATTTCAGTAGTTCTCTGGTTGCCAGAATGACTTGAAAAGTCACCATTTAGGCAGCTCCCATGGCCAAGGGCATCTGCCTTAAGAGCTGGGACGTGAGCCCAGGGCCTTGCTCCAGAGTCCACACTTTTAACTGCTGTGCCAAGATACTTAAAACATGCAATTTTTCCTTCATGAATTTAAATGATGGAAATTAAGTTCTTTCATACAGTTAACTGTGTGGATCAATATAGCCATCTTGATGGGTCAAAATAAACCAAGTTAAAGCAACTGCTATCAATATCTACCATTCATTGAGAAGTGACAATGTATGTGAATTCATTAGTGACAATGTATGTGAATTCATTCAATTCACATACATTGTCACTAATTCTCAAAATAATATTGGGACAAAGGTGTTGCTATATCTAATATATAATGAAATTTAAGAATTATGGCTTTAAAATTATCATTTGGCCATAAAGCACCTGCTAATACAGAACTGATTATCTGCATACCTGAGTACCTGGTATATAATGAACAGTGTGATATACTTGACAGCTCTTTTAGTGAATGATGATTCAAGTTACACTTGAACTTTAAGTTCTATGTCCAGGGTTGAAATATGAGAAATACCTCTACTTGGCTCATGCCCATTAAGAGACTGATTCACCATGTATATCCTTGTAGATAACAATAGTTATACAACCACCTTTCTTTTGGTAACAGCAGAATAATCCTGGAATTAGAAGTCAGAACCTGAATCTTTTTGCTTTCTGAATTTGTGATTCTAAGCCAGTCTCTTTGTCATTGTGCCTTAGATTACCCCCAATCTATCACTGAGTTATTGGTATCTACATCCCAGGAATGATGTTGGAGATCAATTCATTCACATAACACATTAATATATATAATATATAATATGCAATATATAATATATGATATGTAATATATAATATATGATATATAATAGATAATAGATAATAGATAATATAATAATGTTGGAGATCAATCCATTCACATAACATGTTAATATATAATATGTAATATACATAATATGTAATATATATAACATATAACACATAACATAACATATAACTTATAACATATAACATAAAATAATAGCCATGGCCAGGTGGTTCAGTTGATGGTAGTGTCATCCCCTGCACCAGAAAGTTATGGGTTTAGTTCCTGGGCAGGACACATACCTGGGTTGTATGTTTGACCCCCCCATTGGGCATGTATGGGAGGTAGTTAATTAATGTTTCTCTCTTACATCAATGTTTCTCTCTCTCTCTCTCTCTCTCTCTCTCTCTCTCTCTCTCTCTCTCTCTTTTTCTCTCTCTTTCCCTACCTCCCTCCCCCCATCATTTTAAAATCAATAAACATATCCTTGGGTGAAGATTAAATGAAAAAAATATTTCTTATTAAAATAAAAAAATATATCAGCCTCAGACTAATAAATTTAGTTAATCCAAAAAATAGGTTTAAAAACAAAACAAAAACACACCCATTAGCTTCATTTAAACAAAATGTGACATGAAATAGGCCACAAAAGAATAAAATTTAATGAATTTATTATTAAAAATAGTAAAACAATTATATATAAAGCAATTACCTAAAAATATTAAACAATCTGATTTATAAGGCTATAATTCAATACCTAAAATATTATTAAACAACCTGATTTACAAGGCTATAATTCAGTACAGTCCAATATTTTTCTCTTTACAACTATTCAAAGCATTGCTTTCTTCACTCTCAAATCAAGGAACACTTTCTTCTCTATCATCTTTGTCAATCAAATGCTCTAGAACTTTCTTATAAAATGACTAGAGGCCAGGTACACAAAATTCGTGCCTGCTCCCAGTCTGAGAGCCCTCAGAGAATGTCTAACTGACATCTTAGGCCCTCAGGGACCAGGCCTAAGCCATTCATTAGTCGGACATCCTTGGTGCTGTTGTGTGCTCGGCTTCTGGCTGAACAACGCTCCCCACTAGGAGAGCACACTGACCACTAGGAGGCAGCTCGTGCATTGAGCATCTGTCCCCTTGTGGTCAGTGAGTATCATAGTGACTGGTAGTTCCATTGTTTGGTTGATTTGCATATCAGCCTTTTATTATATAGGATTTGCAGTTACACATTACACAATCCCAAACTAAGGAACATTTTACAAATTAACTAGCCTATAACTTTACATTTTGCAAAAATGTAAAGGAAAGAAACAGAATGAAATACTGCTGAAGGATTGTGACCACTAAATGCAATGCATGACACAAGATTGAAACCCTGGATGAGAAAAATTAGTATAAAGTGTTCTATAGGGATGGTAGATGGCATTTGATATTGACTATAGATTAAATTTAAAATTAAATCAAATTAAAAATCTCTGATTTTGATAGCTATATTATGGTTATATAAGAATATAATTTTTCTTAGGAACTACTCCAGAACCTCTTGAAGTGTAAATGGGCATGATGTATTCAACTTACTTTGAAGATTAAAATAAAAAAAGCAATATACACATATACATTCATGCATGCATAGTATGCAAGAGAGAGGAGAATAAAGAGCATATGATAAACTGGATTAAATTTATGGACCCAGAAAAAGAATATATCTATGCCCCTTGTAGCTTTCTGTGAGATGGAAGTCATATCAAAATTATGCAATTTCGAAAATATGTAAACAGAAGTACTATTTTCTGGAAAGTTTCAAATTATAGTGGGTCATCCTTGCAGTCTATCCAAAGAACCAAGATTGCTTAGCAAAAGATCATTTCACTTACAAATGTATTTCTTGGCTGTTGAAAACTAACCTCCGCCTGGAGAGAAACACAATCTCACACCTTCCTTTAACACTATGTCAAACTGTGACATAAATATTTTGACTAGAAGCAAGTCAATGATATTCCTGGAATATGCTACTTAATGCTTACACATTCCAATGTCAAACCTGACATGATTGTCAGCATCTGTTGCAGCCCCTTTTACGCTGGCTTTACATGAGCACTCTCTGCTGAGAGTGACTGGCTTTCCAGGCTCATAGTGGGAGTGTGGCTCCAAAATATGAGGCCCTTATCCGTCAGAGAGTACAAAAGATTGAGGTACGCTCTTTAGAGTGACCAGACATGCAGATGGGTTTGAAGTACGTACAATTTTTGAAAATTTAAAAAACCCTCATTACTTAACAAGTGCTTGCTGATGGATTTATAGAAGAGAGAATTGGACAGACTCTTGCTTCAACTTTGCTTTAAAAAAAAAATAGGAAGGAAGAAGCCTTTTGGAAACAAATGTAAAGCTCTTGCTCTTTTAGAGACTGGGGAATAATTCCCTCTGTGTTATCATTTGCTTAACTGAAAACCCATGACAGTGTTTCCCTTGTTTTCATTCTCTGGTCCCCCAGAGCAGTTATTGTTCAGACTTAAGTGTCAGAAGGTCTGAGCAGGGGTTTGTGGACGGACACAGTCAACGCAGGGGACCCTAAGCTGTAACTGCAATGCACTGTTAGTGTCTCTGTTTTAGCGTCGGCAAGTGATGCCGGATTTCTATATACCTTCCTTCCACAAAATTAGAACTCTTTAGAAAAAGTAAGGTAGTTTCTTATTTGGAAGTTGACACCCTAATTCCCAGAGCTTTGGTGAACTCTGAAGTAGACATACAGTATCAGCTCTCAGTAAAAGGCTGGATGCCAGAAAATTTCTGCTACAGTTTTAATTCTGTCCCCAACCATCTTGGGAACTTTAGGTAAACTAGTTCAGCTCTATTGGATGCAGCTTTCTAAATCATCAAATCATTTCTAAGGTCCCCTTTAGCCTCAGATGTTTTGTGATTCTAACTCAAACAGTTATGGATTTTCACTATACAGCCACAAAGCACAAATATAATAGTCATACTATATTTATTTATACTCTAACACCCCCAAACAGTTATTTTCAACCCGTGTGCTACAAGAATTTTTAAAACATGCAATACCTGACTATTTTGTTGGGGGCCATTACCTCTTTTCCCAAAGGAAAAAAAAATGATAACAGCCAACACGATAGCCATCCAGTATGAATGAATCAAAATCGTACCTATGTTTTTTTGTTGTTGTTGTTGTTCCATGGAATTATTTTTATGTGTGCCATGAGATGAAAATTGCTGCTCAAAAATATGGGCCTTTAAGACTCATATTTTTAATAGCATTTAAACTTGTACTGTTAATGGACACTTTTACAACTCAAGTCTGAGCCTTTGCAAACACATCCATAAAATTCATTGTATTGCTTCACATTTATAAAACCCCACTGCATTTTCAAAGCAAATGGGCATTTATGCAAAGAATAGTGCCACATATGCCTAACTCCCTGTTACAAAGCTATTATTATTATTTGCTAATACAAATGTCCACTTGAATAGGGCAGATAAAATGTCCCTGGAAAGTCTGACAGTTTTTTTTGTTGTTGTTGAAGA
Organism: Pipistrellus kuhlii; assembly: GCF_014108245.1. Lineage (NCBI taxonomy): Eukaryota > Metazoa > Chordata > Mammalia > Chiroptera > Vespertilionidae > Pipistrellus > Pipistrellus kuhlii. The sequence continues at coordinate 34,205,367 of NW_023425405.1, read as the reverse complement.
AACCCCTGGTGTTAGATACCCATAAACATTTTCCTTCATTACAGTCGTAGGATCAAATTTCTGGAAAGTCTCAAAAGAAGACCCGGAGGATGGCACTAAATTTTGCCACGCAAGAGACCACCCTCATCATTAAGTTTTCTGATGTTTGTCAAACTTCCAAAGTACACTTATGTTCATCTAGGCATTTTTGTTCTTATTCACTTTTCACTTTTATTTAATTAAATGAAAACACATTTATTTGGAGATTTTTGATGTAACATTCTTGACTGGTTATAATGGTCCATAGCAGTCACATAATTGTACTTTCCTAGAAAAATATCACATTTTCTCTTTCATCACTGTGCATGTTTACAGAATTACATGAAGTCTACATGAAAGCTTATAATATTAAACAAGTTCATCTATGCAAGAAAATGAGCTGTTTCTCTGTGGCTGAAGCAAGTTTATCTACAAAGGATATCATTATGTGTGGGTAGGCTGTCTATTCAAACATGCATTTATTCATTCCACTGATATTTGTAGAGCGCCTACTTGGAATCTGGCATTTTATAAAGTGTAGTAAACAAAAATCATAACGAGTGTATTACATGGATCCACCATGAAGATGACAGTTTCAGGAAAATAATGTAGGTAAATAGATGGTAAATAGAGACAGAGATAATAGCATTACTTTTATGAACTAATAGAGTAGGTTGCTCTGAGAGGATCAACAATTCTTGCTGCAAAGTTTAAGATGGGCTAGAGCAGTGGTCGGCAAACTCATTAGTCAACAGTGCCAAATGTCAATAGTACAACAATTGAAATTTCTTGAGAGTCAAATTTTTTAAACTTAGACTTCTTCTAATGCCACTTCTTCAAAATAGACTTGCCCAGGCCATAGTATTTTGTGGAAGAGCCACACTCAAGGGGCCAAAGAGCAGCATGTGGCTGGCAAACCACAGTTTGCCGACCATGGGACTAGGCTATTTTCTAAATACATAAATTTAAACACTTTGTCCCTGCACACCTCCTCTGTTAGGAATCAAAGCCTCAATTACAGCTGCTCTAGTTGGTGCTGCCTTCTACAGAAGCTCCTTGAGCAAAGCAGCTTCTTCCTGGTCTTTGCAGCCCAGAAAAGTGGGTTCCAGGGCCTTCACCAGTCAGCAGTTACACAAAGGCTCTGGTCCATCTTTTCTCAAAGAGCTCTGAGACCCTTAATGACAATTCTGTCTGACTTCAGAACCATGGAGTAGCTGTCAGATGTCCTAGCTGTGCCCTCTAGTGGCAGCAGGAGTATTACCCAGCTCTTTTGAGAAGGGTAATTAAACTACCTCTCCAAGTTTGCAAATAAGCTCCTATAGAGACCAACCCTGGGAGGAAAGTACCCTAATAGACTGCCCCCTGCCAGTTCTCCTATGATGGCTTCTATCCACAGTGTTCACAGCAGTCCAAATGACTAATGCTGTGATGTCATTTTAAAGCCCATTGCTAAGTGAAATAAGCCAGTCAGAGAAAGATAATTATCACATGATCTAACTCATTTGTGGATTATAAGGAACAGCATAAACTAATGAACAAAATTAGATTCAGAGATGTAGTATCATCGAACAGACCATCAAACCTCAGAGGGAAGGCAGGGAAGGGGGAGAGGGTTGGTATGCAAGAGGTCAACCAAAGAACTTGTATGCATATATAAACATTAACCAATGGACACAGACAATGGCGGGGGGTAGGGGGAAATGTAAAACTGGGTAAATCTGTAATTGTGTTTTGAAAGAATAAATTAATTTGGGTTATGTGGAATAAAAATTCTTAATTTCTCATCAATATTAATTTATATGTCAAAAGTTATGTGTATATTTATTGTTTACAAAGTCGGGACAATATTTTCATAGGCTGAAAAGTTCTCTTTCTTAGTAGCAGAAACAATAAGTAATGGCTCTTCACAAGGCATATTTTTCTCCCTGTGGTTATAGTATTTTTATTTTTATTTTTTTGTTAATCCTCACTAAGGATATTTTTCCACTGATTTTTTTTTTTTTGAGAGTTGGAAAAGAGAGGGAGGGAAAGACAGAAACATTGATGTGAGAGAAACACACCAATTGGTTGCCTCATGCACAAGCCCCAACCAGAGCCCAGGCTAGGGAGGAACCTGCAACCAAGTAAATGCCCCTTGACTGGAATTAAACTGAGGACCCTTTGGTCCACAGGCTGATACTCTATCCATTGAGTACGGTACCTACAGGAGAAGGAATAAAAGCACAAACTAATTATTATGGTTATACAAACTTGTGAGAAGCCCCATTACCCATGAATTCAGACCCGTCTCCAATACAACAGTGTAGGGAACAGATGGTACCCTATGTCAGAAGTGAGCCAACCTTCATGGGATTATAAGAGTCCATAGGGTAAACATCTAAAATTCTTAGCCATTGTATGATTCTTCAAACTGGTAGAAACATGGCTATGTTTCTAGTTCTTGAGGATGACATGCAATGCCCAAGCTGGTCAAAATGTCTTCTCCTAAAGTCGTTACATTGAAGATAAATTATTGCCCACATTTGCCAATACTGAATGGTAACACAATCAGTGTGATCTCTACCACCACCTCCTGGGAAAGATGACCACAGGGTTTGTTACAGTTACCCTAATTTCCACCTCAGTTTGTTTAGATTATCTGGGAAGATGTAATATCACCACGCAGAACACAGAAAGAGAATAGCAGTGTGCTTTCTGAAAGCCCTGATTTCTTTTCTATCAGGGCTTCATCACCTAGCTAAGCACAGTAGCTTTCATGTGTTGAACTCATACTGTTTTCCATAGTTCATATCTAAAATATTTTTTTAACTTCATGAAAATTCAATGAGTGAAGTGTCATCTCTACTTTGTAGCCGGAGAAAACGTGGCCATAAATGGTTATTAGGGACAGAGGAGCCAATTTTGGATTTCGCCCTGTGATCTCTAATGCAAAGCTCATTCTCTTACTTCCTTTGAAATACAGCCATCCCGCACCTCCCAGGTGAAGGGAGAGGCATGGAGTTTCTTTTCTGCTTTTCCATTGTTAATGCTGTTCCTGGAGCACTGCTTTGTAGCAGAAGGAAATGATGTATTTTTGATGTATTAAAACACCAACCCATTTCCTGTGGCTTATCATATATAATACAGGCACTCCAGGTATTGCCAATGAAGTGCAGCTTCTAAATTTGTAAGAGGGAAATCTCAGAGGGCCAAATGTCCTCCCCTCAAATCTTAATTGTGACTAAAGTATCAATGAACCTTCACTATTGAAACAGATGTACTAAGAATGTAAACCATACAGACAATTTATTGAGAGCTTCCTCTATGCGAGGTACTCATTCCTCAAGTTAAAAAAAAAAAGGCATAATATAGGAAAAATATCCCTCAAAGAGTTTATAGTCCTCTTGAGGAAACTTTATGAAAAAGAGCCTATCATATCTAGATGCTTCTATGTGCTTTTCTCTACACTAGTTAAGAAAGGGAATAGAGAAAGCATGAGCACAGGTAGCCCACCTTGTAAAACTTGACAATGCCTGAAATAGAGGAAATCCTAAAATTGCAGAGAGAGAAATATAACACAGAACAAAGTAAATGAAAAGATGACTGGATATTATACCCAGTGTAAGCTTATTGGCAATAAAGACATTTTTAGGCATGAACAATTCATATAGTTTGTCCCCTATGTACTCTTTATAAGATAATCACACAATCTGTACACCCATAAAAATGAAAATCCAACTCAAGAGAGGAGGGAATGAGGTATCTGAAATAGCAATGAGCAGAAAAACTAATGGCATCAAGGCTAAAATATAACTGTAGGTAGCCTGGCTGTGAAACAATGTAGTGATTAAGGATCTATCACAAAAGGTACACCAAATTATAGAAATATGATACATTCATACTATAGAATTCTATATGCCTAGTTAGTAAATATAATATTGATTGGAAACATATAAAATGTAATTTATAAAATATGACACTATTTCTGTTAAATATTTATATATGAAAACATACTGAAAATAGAAATAAAGTATTAATATTGACAAGTTCTGGAGAGAGAGGTGGCTTTGCAAAGAGAGCAGGGGCTGAGGATGAAATCAGGCTTTTATTTTTTACTTTATATCCTATAATCTTACCTAATAATAGACCAACATGTAAATTGACCTCTACTACACCACCAGCCAATCAAGAGTGATATCCAAATTAACCCAACAAAGATGGTGGCTAATTTGCATATACAGGCACCATGTGACAGGGGTGGGACACTTGCATCATCATCATAGCAATGACACAGGTAGGTGTTCTGCCTCATCTTTAGGCAGCTTGGGAAGGTGGAACTGGAACAGAAAGAGGCAGCTCCTAAAGCTAAAAGAGGCAGCTTAGGGCCTGAGCAGAAAGGGGCTGGGCTGGAGTTGAAAGACAGTGCTGGCAGCCAGGGAAAGGAAAGCCCATTCTAGCAGGAATATCCATGCATTGGGCTTCTAGGCCTATATAATAAAATACTAATATGCAAATTGTCCCCTCAACCTGGAGTTGACCATGAGTTTGTCCAAGGGGTGGGGCCGGCCAGCCAACCAACCTCGGCCCCTCCCCCTAGCTGGCAACTGTCCATGGTCCCTCCCCCTGGCCAGCCCAGCCTAATCGGCTCCAATCCAGAAGGGCCAGCCAGACCCCACCCATGCATGAAATCCTGTACTGGGCCTCCAGTGTTTTAATAAGTGTGAAATTTGGGATTCAGGTTGTAGATTTTTCTCATGGGTCTTTGTCAGATGAAATTGAAGAATAAATTTGTGGACTAACAGATTTCTTGTATAAAAATGTAGATGTTTATTGAAAGCATATACAAAACTCCATCTGGTTAGCGGTATCCCCAAAGGGGGCCTCCCAAATGGGAAAGACCTGCTCTCATTCCCCCCTCCTCTCTCTTTCTCTCTCTAATGGGGAAAAAAACCTAAACAATTTGAATCTACTGATTTATAAGTGCTAATTTGGGACCCTCATGCTTTCCTCATTGATCATTCTGCCACATAGTATTAGTTTCAAAGCTCAAAGCCCATGTGGTATACCCACTCTCTCCCCTCATCTTGCAACATTCCTCTATCATCTGTGAAAATATGTTTCCTTCTTCCCAATATCCTGTGACTTTTCTTTATCCTCTGTGAATGTATGTCTTCTTCCCCCCTTATCCTGTGTCATTCTCTATCCTTTATGTAAGTAAGATAAGCATTTGGCATCTCCAAACCCAATCTATGCATTTCTCTTTCATGGACCCTCTCTCAATTGTTCTGGCCAGAGATGTTTAATTATCCCTTATAGCTCTCCCAGCTGCTCAGGTGAGGACTACTTTTAATTGCTCAAGCCAGAGATATCTCTGTTCTTGGTTTATAGCTGTTTTTTTAAATTTCTCAGGCTAGAAATGCTTCCATCTTTCCTGGACCACTCCCCCCTCCCTGTCTGCCTCATTAAGTTAGCTAACTAACCCTTATCAAGTGTGTGAATGTGGAACTGCATGATTTAAATTATTTTTTAAAATAAAGAACATGCCCCATCGAGTAACTAAGAAGAAGTTCTTTTGCTTACCAGCAGTGATCTTCAACAAGCTCTTTTTGAGCTTTCATATTGCCATATATAAGCTGAAGACAACAATGTTGACCTTAAAGTAGTGTGTGTGTGTTTGTGTTTGTTTGTGTGTGTGTGTGTGTGTGTGTGTACACACATTAGCATGTGATCCAAAATAAAAACAGAGCCATATGCAAAATGCTAATTGCAATGTCTGGAATGTAATGTGCCCTTAACCAGTAGCAGTTAATAGTATGCAACATATATTCAACATAGTGAATCACAAAACTGCCAAAATGATGTTGTAATCATAGAGCAAGGCCATTTTGCATTTTGTTGATTAGTTAGTTATTCACTGATGAGAGTTATTATTTAAGCTTCAGGTTGTTTAAAATTTTTGTTTGGCTTCAAGTATTCATACAGTTGATGAAATAAGTACATGATTTTCAAAGCAATTCGAGATTATTTATATTAAACAGTAATAGATTAACAGTACCATGTGCAAATTGGCAGAAATTACAAGGCATCTTATTGCTCTCTTATAAAAAAGGTACACAAACACCTGGAGGTACATGTAGTTGGAGAAAGTATATGTAAAAGGAGTGCAATCCTATATAATTGACCATCATTCCAACACACAAGATGGCTGCCCCCATGTGGTTAAAGATGGCCACCCCAATTTGGACACAAAATGGCCACCACAAGATGGCCAGCAGGGGAGGGCAGTTGTGGGAAACCGGGTCAGCAGGTGAGGGCAGTTAGGGGTGATCAGAACTGCAGAAGAGGGCAGTTGGGGGCAATCAGGCCAGCAGGGGAGCAGTTAGGTGTCAATCAGGCTGGCAAGGGAATGGTTAGGGGGTGATCAGGCTGTCAGAGAGAAGCAGTTAGGGGCAATCAGGCAGGCAGGCAGGTGAGTGGTTGGGAGCCAGCAGTCCTGGATTGTGAAAGGGATGCCTAAACGGGCAGTGGGACATCCCTCGAGGGGTCCCAGATTGGAAAGGGTGCAGGCTGGGCTGAGGGACACCTCCCCATGCATGAACTTTGTGCACTGAGCCTCTATTTTTTATATAAAATATCATAAGGCCAGGAGCTTAATTGAAGTGGTAATGAAGATGAGGAGTGATTAATACCCAAAAGTGGTGTCTTTCAACAATATTTTAATAGCTACATATTGATGTTATGATTCTATACCTATGCTGAAAATATATTGGTATTAAAGTATGGCCCTCAGACATAAAAAGGAATTAGATCAAAGTGTGGCAACACTTCCAATATCTCATGGTAGTCTTTCTCCCTAGTCCTATACACAGGTCCTGTCCCAGACATGCCCTTCATGTTACATGTCTTTGTTTATGGTGGAAAGAAATTACCTATCTAGCAAAGTTTAAACACACACACACACACACACATATATACTTATATACTTAAAAAAAAAAAAAAAAATATATATATATATATATATATATATATATATATACCTCATCATGTTAAGAATCTTTATTTTTCTCAGTGTTTCTAAAATGATGAGAGAAGCAACACATATAATTTGCGGAAATGGTCTCTTTGAACCAGTGAGCCAGCTTCTTAAATGGGCATTGGCCTCTTCTGACATGGAACATTATATTCAGTTAGGAAGGATAGCATATTTGGTGTTTTTGTTATTATAAAGAAAATTATCATTAATTGTAGAAAAATGGTTCACAGTTCTTGGCTCTTTCGGAATTACTTAAATTAGAAGTTGTCAGATTTTTCTTTGTACTCATCTTTATGCCATATCCTCCCCAGTTTTGTTATCACTCATATATACTGACATCAAAGGATCTTTAGGTACTTTTAAAAGAAATTCTCTTAATATGTTTGTAAAATCAATGGCATAGGGTGTTCTGGGCACAGTGTTTTCTTTTACAATGATATTATTTATTCAGTGCATATTTATGTGCTTCAGAGACAAAAGTTCTTAAGATGTGAAGCAGTGTGATGGAATGAGAAAGGCAACGATTCCTGATTGCATCTGTGAGCAGATTTATCAAGATAGTTGTTCTTCTTTCCCAGCTGGCATTATTAGCTCTTTACCACTGTTCAAAGTCACTTTAATAAGGTGGATTTTCAAAAGTCAAGGTTCTTCTTTTTTAAGTGTATTTAGTATTAGACTTTTACTTGGAGTTTAAAGAAAAATATCTTGGCCTAAGCAGGCCTAAACTGGCAGGTATCTTGCGCATACCTGCCTTTCCTCTCCCACTCCTCTCCCCCTCGCCCCCACCATCTTCCCATGGTTTCAACAATATTATTTTCCTTCAATTGTTCTCTTTTGTTTCTACCTAACTTGGCACCTCTTCTGCTTGTCCTCAAAGCATTGACATTTTTTAACATGTCATCCTTGCCTTCTTCTCTATATCATGCTCTATCTATACAGTACCATCCACTCCAACATTAACATCACCACCTTCTCATTTCTCCAGACTTTTGGGCCCATCTTACAAACATTCTTTTAAATAGCCTTATCAGAATGACTTGCAGTCACTTCAATGTTCAATGTCCCCTTGATAATTTTATTTTCTAGCTAACTTGTTCTGTATCCCTTATAGTATAAGCAAACACATTTACTTTTTCATGTTCCTACTTAGCCAATATATTATCAAGTTGAGTTAATCCTACCTCTAAAATATCTTGTACATCCATTTCTTTTCTTTCTCTTTTTCTCTGTCTTAGTTCAGGCTCATGGACTTTCTGAAATAAAATATTGCAATTAGTTATTCTTCAAGTCCTCTTCCTAGCAACCCACCCTTCAAAGTCCAATCAGTGATTCTTCTAGAGCTAGAACAGCCTACTTAAAAACAAAATAGAACAAAATATGGTGATTTCCCATTACTTGTAAGATAAAGCTTAAATGTTTCTGCAGAATCTGCATAATTTGACCTCAGGGTACCTTATTCAAGTTCTATTGACTTCTTGCAAGTTCTTTCTCTGTTTCTCTCCTTATCAGTGCTCCCCAAGGCTCAGAGACTATTTTCTAGTCTCAAGTTTGACATGTTCTTTTTAGCTTGGTTCTTTTGCCCAGTTTGTTCCTTTTACTGAGAAGAACTCCTCTGATCCAATCTCTGTCTACTTAACCCTTAAACCTCTTTTATCTTTCAGGTCTGAGGATATTATTTACTGCTAAATATCAACCTTTTAACTCTTACTGTGCCTCCTACAATGTTGTACATAGTATTGGTCACATCACTGTTATTTGCTGAATTGATTCTCCCATTAGACTGGGACATCCTTGAGGGCAAAGACCATGTCTTATTTATCCTTATATTTCTACTAGAGGCCCGTTGCATGGCATTCATGCAATAGGTGGAGCCAGGGGGAGGGGGTTCCTGGCAGTCCTCTTGCAGTCCAGGACCTCTCTGGGGATGTTCACCTGCCAGCCTAAGCAGGCCTAAGCTGGCAGGCCAACATCCCCCAGGGGGTTCTTAGCACTGCTGCCATGGTGCTCCTCCTGTGGGAGCCCTGCTTAGCCAGAAGCTGGGCATGCTGCTCCTTAATGCTGCCTTGCAGGTGGGAGAAGCTCTCCTCACTGCTGCTGTGCTCACCAGCCATGAGCCTGACCTCTGGCTGAGCCGGCAATCCTCCTGTGGGAGCACAGGGACCATGAGGAGGGGGGCAGCTCCTGCATTGAGCGTCTGCCCCCTGGTGGTCAGTGTGCATCCTAGTGACTGCTTGTTCTGCCTTTTGGTTGTTTTATATATTAGGGTTTTATTATATTTATTTATTATTTTATTTTATTTAATGCAATTATATTTATTTATTTTATTTATTTAATGCAATATTAGCAAACCCTCACTATGTAGTTACTGAATTAATACAACAACATAAATTGGGGCTCTGAAAGGGTCTGGAAACTTTCCTATGGACCCTTCCTGTTTTTTCGTGATTGATATTTTTTTTTTTAGACATTGCCCTGCTCCTCTCCTAATCTAAGTGAAAGAGAGAATACGAATGTTTAAGACAGTGTTGGTAACAGCTGAAACCTGTTCTCATTCTGTACCCAAACTGAGATGTTCCAGAGTGTTTTCTTGACTGTTGGCACTACTGGAAGCCTTTCACATCATCCCATTGAAGGCAAATAAACCCACTGCATCTGGTCGTTAAATAGTTTAATAGCTGAAGTTATGCTCATCCTTTAGTAACATAAGTTTTACCATCTACTCAACCTGTCATATATATTTTGGTTGTCATAGCAGCACTTTCAAGAATATATGCTTTCTTTTTAATTGTTTTAGGTTTTGGCTATGTAAAGGAAGATTTATTTTAGAAAAATATTAATATGTTTGCACTCAAGTCCTATTTTAAGTAATTCATTTACATAAAATATTACCCAGTGGGATTCAGAGGATATAGTAGATAGTAATCTAATGTTGAACACTTAACATAGTTCAGGCACTCTCTGTCTTAATGTTTTAAATGGAGTATTCTGTTTATACTCACAACAGCTCTGGTAAGGGCTGGGAATCATTCTCCTATTCTTTCAAAGAGAAAAACAGAAGCATAAACAAGTTAAACAACTTGCCTACATCATACATCACAGCCTGAATTGAGATTCAGGCAGTCTGACTCTGGAGCTCACACTCGTAATTACTACAGCTATGGAGAGTATAATTTAGAACTAAATTTCTATGCTACCTGAAAACCAGAGGTTTGTCTGCCTGCCATAGTCTTATAATTCTTTCAAATATATTGGTTCTTTTTCCTTGAAATCATGTCTCCTTCTACATTTTTTTTCTTCCACCCTCTCAAATGCCACTGGTAGAATTTCCCTTTAATTCCCTTTTGCCTCCTTCTTTGGGACAATTTCATTACTGCTTTATGAGCCAGTGAGTGCACCATAGATGTACAGCCCTTCTAGGTTGCCAATTATGTATGGGATATTGTGTATTAGATGTTTTCATTTATGTCTTTTTTCCTGAACCACATTTTAAAAACCCTTAAGTTAAAAAAATTATGTCTTATACAATATGTTTCTTATTTATACTAAATGATAATAATGATAATATTATTTTATTTTGACCTGTTAAAATATACTAGACTCTCTGCAAAACTAAGTTTTCTGACATGATTGTGACATGGATTAACAAAAGTCTATAGGATGTTGGTTGACATATTTCAGAGAGTCATATAGTTTTAAAGCTTATAGTAATTCTGAAGTAGAAAAAAGAACTATAAAACGTTATTTTAAAAGTGTTTAGATTTTGGTGGTAAGAAATTATAACTTTAGTTTGATTTATGTTTGAATTCAATTTGCTTTATTCATGTTAGATGAACCTGTGACCTATCAAAGTCAATGTTTTTACAGTCTTTTCATCGTGCTTAGTGGTGGCTTTCTTTTTTCCTTTTCTTTTTTTAATGGGCATACACCTCATCTCTTACATCATTATGTAAAACCAGAAGTGGAATTTTGTTACATACTAATAAATATTGGCCAGATGCTGAAGGTACTTTAAGAAGTGTCATCATTTGATTTTACGTCTCTGAACGGGCTTTGATCTGTGGGCTGGAAGTTCAGACACTGAGATGTAAATGCCATTTTCTGTTCTGTTTTCAGGTCACATGTGCCAATTTAACAAATGGTGGGAAGTCAGAACTTCTGAAATCGGGAAGCAGCAAGTCCACACTAAAGCACATATGGACAGAAAGCAGCAAAGACTTGTCTATCAGCCGCCTCCTGTCACAGACTTTTCGTGGCAAAGAAAACGATACAGATTTAGACCTGCGCTATGACACCCCAGAACCTTATTCTGAGCAAGACCTCTGGGACTGGCTGAGGAACTCCACGGACCTTCAAGAGCCCCGGCCCAGGGCCAAGCGAAGGCCCATAGTGAAGACGGGCAAGTTTAAGAAAATGTTTGGATGGGGTGATTTTCATTCCAACATCAAAACAGTGAAGCTAAACCTGTTGATAACTGGAAAAATTGTAGATCATGGCAATGGGACATTTAGCGTTTACTTCAGGCATAATTCCACGGGTCAAGGGAATGTATCTGTCAGCTTGGTGCCCCCGACGAAAATAGTGGAATTCGACTTGGCACAGCAAACCGTGATTGATGCCAAGGATTCCAAGTCCTTTAACTGTCGCATTGAATATGAAAAGGTTGACAAGGCCACCAAGAACACACTCTGCAACTATGACCCTTCAAAAACCTGTTACCAGGAGCAGACCCAAAGTCACGTTTCCTGGCTCTGCTCCAAGCCCTTCAAGGTGATCTGTATTTACATTTCCTTTTATAGCACGGACTATAAACTAGTACAGAAAGTGTGCCCCGACTACAACTATCACAGCGACACACCTTACTTCCCTTCGGGATGAGGGTGACCGGTGACCGGGAGGTGGATTGAGACTGAAGCCTGAGGAGTTCAAGGGCATATGACAGGGCTGTCACCTCAAAGAAGAAGGTCACACCTGTTGCCTGGAATGTGTCTACACTGCTGCTCTTGTCAACTGGCTGCCAATACGCTAGTGGAAAACAATTCGATGTAATTTCTGCCCAGTCAGCTTCATCTCTCAGTATAGTTGTAAATCATTGTAAGTTTTCAAGCCACCCTTGAAGACACGCTCTCACATATAGATGTACACACATACACACACACACACACACACACACACACACACACACTGAACACATTTCAGCTGGCATTTGTCATGACTCCTGTTCAGAGGGCTTGCATTGTCTGACTCATAATGGTTCAGGATAAAAATATCATCAGGCAAAAGGATTAACTTGACAGTGGATGGTTTCTAACACTTGCTGTTGTGGAAATCCCTTTTCAAGTCTTGAGCACATGCTAATCAATAGTCCCCATTCATGCATACCTATTGCTTGGAGTAGCTGTACTGGTAAATACTACTGTAGGAGTATATGCTTGTTAAAATGGGAAAAAATATGTCTTTAGAGCTCAGTATTCTTTATTTTATGAACAACAACAAAGTGTAGTAACTTTTCTCCAGCATACAGTAGGCACATTCAAGGTGGTACAAGTTGGCTCTTTTTTCTATGGAGGGAGCCTGTTCTCAGTAAAGATGAGCCGACATTTGGAATTTACATGTGGGCAAATACTGGAATACAGCTTTCATCACCAACCATTGGACTTCTTGCAAAGTTGAGACCAGCTAAAGCTGCTTAAAACAAGTTCTGATCATTCTATAAGAAAGGAAATGCCTGACAGACACCATGTAAGTTATAAGTGTCTGTCTTATCTTTACTACACACACATATTGTAATAAATTCAATATCCTAGTCTTCATTTGTATGAATGGTTTGTATTGTACATAGTTTAACCAAGTGTTATTTGAGCTGCTTATTAATATTAACTTGTACTTGTCTCTCTGCTTGTTATTGGTTAAAAGAGAAAAAATAAAGGATATGAGGAATCCATTTTATCAATGTAGCTGTGAATTCCATTACAAAAGGAAAGTTAATGTACAAAGCATTTATTCAGCTCAAGTATTGTTGACAGCTATACATATAAAACATTACAGTCTGTCTGTATTTAGATATTTTATTTCTGGACAAAATGAAATGTACATAAAAATAAAATGCTTAAAGTTGAGTTTCAATATGTGCTTGTGTAGGATGATGATTTAAGTGGTTCTGACCAGAAGAATGTGTTGGAATACATGGTTTTGCATTTTATATCTCTAAACTTGTACAGAACTATCTAACCTGCTATTAGTTTCCCAGTCAAAACAACTTAGGAGTTTCCATCTCAAGGCTGGAAACCAATTGTGGCATATGGCATTGCATATATTTTTGCTTTACTGTCACGTTAATTATTCAAGAATACCAAAAAAAATCAATGAACACAAGGAGATCATTGAGATCTCTGAAATTAATTGCAACTAGTTGAGCTTTTTCTTGGATGGGGTCTTTATTTAGCAGGGGGATTGAGAGTAAGGTAATGTTTTTTCTTTAAAAAAAAAAAAGTCAAGGTGTCTGAAAACTGTGGCTGATGTTTACTGTAATGACTCAGCTTTATCTATATAGCAGTGTTTATGGACATTAAACTTTTTTTTTTCTTAAAAATAATTACTCTATACAATCCCAGCAAAATAAACAGAAGAAGAAATATGTAAGGTAACTTGTTTTTAAAGGCACAAATTGGGGAAGGTCAACTAAAGAAGCTGGATAAAGAACACTTACCCGGTCTCATTTCCCCTTCATGCTGCATAGAAATAAATGTGTTTTCATGTAGAAAATAACAGAAGGTACTACAGGGGACCCCCAAATCACAGAGTTCTAAAGTAAGAGCTCAGTAATTGATTTAGCTAATGAGAAGCTTCAACAACAAATTAAAGATAGACCATCCTGTTAAATGTCCATCTCTCAAAATTTTCCAATATAACTAGACAACCATTTATTATCAAGGTATTAATTAATTTGCCATGGGATTTAGAAGCTAATGTTAAAACAGACTTTCTGGTTCAACAGGCAATAAGAGCTTCATGAGCTATAGCTGCCAGAAATATTTTCCACAGATTAATCTTGTTATTCTGGGGTTTATTTATCAGAGTGATTACTTAGAAGTTAGTTCTCTCTTAACAAAGAGGGAATAAGTGAGAAAGGAAAGATAATATTTTCTAGGATCATTTGCTTGATGGACCATGTCTGTCCTTTTGCTATCCACAATTCAAGATGACACGAAAATATGCTTCAACTCTGCTTGGCTGCCCTGCTCTTTAGCCTCCTCATGAAATGTTTATTTTAAAATTTTGTAAACATTCAGAACATAAATAACGAACATTCAATGAACTGTATCATTTTTCCTGTAGTTTTTCTTTAGAAGAAAAAGAAAACATAGCAAACTTCCTCCTAATAAGGTTTTCCCCGTTTAAAATTCCAAGCTTTTGGGACTTTTTTTTTTTTTTTCTGGGCCTATCCATACTTCTTACCTCCTACATTATAACACCTCCATTTGTAATATGGGAAGTTCATGATAATATAGAACTTTGATTCAAAGGACAAGCTATTTGTATCAGTATACTCTTCTTGTTTTAGACAAGGAAATGGGTAAAGGAAGATGAATATGAAGGTTCAAGGTTCAAATAAAAATTTTATTAGGGCAACTTGTTGCTTCAACAAAGTAGTTAAGTTTTAGTTATGCTAGAAAATCACTTGTTATTTGGAAAAAGTCAACTTTAAGCTGCATTAAGGAAACCATTTTCTTTAGTCTCAAATATCATTTCACAGTTTAGCTAAGATACAGAAAAAAACTTCAAGTTGGAAATAGATGACACCTGATGTGACCATGGCTTATTATTATCCATTCATTTCAGAAACATTTTAATAAGAGTGAAATTATGAAGACATGATTATCACAGCTTTTTGCCTCATGGAAGAAAAACTATACAAGTTATTAATTTATCTATTTATGAATTGTCATGGTATAGTTATAATTGGGCATTTTGAGGGTCTATGGCTTTTGTGAGAATTTATCTGCATGAGTAAAAAGGGCATAAACTGTTAACAGTTCAGTACTGAAGTTCTGGGAGTTGTGATTCTGCAAGAAATTGAGAAACTTGTTATAATTGAAAATGTGGACTGGGAATTTTCAGGTTCTTACACTTCAGCAATAAATTGTAAGCCATATTTTTGCACAGAATAGATTTAAAAAATCATGAGAAGCCTGAGAAAGTATTTGTCTTTTCCCTGGAACCCACTGCTTGACATGTAAGAAACAGCTTCACCAATGAAAACAGCTCTTTGGAAAAAGAATTTGTGTCTCCAGCATCAACTTTGAATGCCAAGTTTTAGCCTGAAGCAAATTTCAATGGCTGTGTTTATAAACCTTTGAAAGACTTGATTGATGTACCACTTTCAGACATTTATTGATATTTATTCAATTATCAATCTATTGTATATTTTTATTTTCATTTTATTTTAATAGAATGCAAACCAGCTGATGCATTCAAAAATTAAAAATTTAAAAGCATTGATTTCCATAAACATAATTACTATTTACCTAGTTTGTAGATGACAGAAACTGAGAACTTAATACCCAGAAATGAATCCTGAAAAACTGCTAGGTCAAACTTTTCTCAGGAGTCCCATGCATATAAAAAAGTGATTTCATGGATTGGGAACATGAGGAAAATAATCTTAATAAAAATTTACAGTGTATCATTGGGTTTTATATCTGATTTTATGAGAAACATTTTGAAGTAAGTTTATAATTATTTCTCTTTTTACTAGGATGACAAATAACAGAAACCCCATGAGAGAATTTTAGCTTTAATTTGTGTGAGGACAGTCGAGAAACAACCTACAATTAGGAGAGACTACTATTGCCAAGCAACTGGACAAGTATTTCACATTTGATTAAAAAAAAAAAAAAACTTTAATGTTTATAGTTCTGCATTTGCAGGAATATGCCTTTTATCATTGACTAGAGGCCTGATGCATGATGATTCATGCAAGAATGGTCTTTCCTTCCCCTGGCTGCTGGCACTGCCTTCACTCTGGCAAGAATCGCCTTTCCACCTTCCCACGCTGCCCGGAGGGCCAGAGTGGCTGGGGTGGTGTGGAATGCCTGTGTTATCACCATGTATGCAAATTACCCACCATCTTTTTTGGATTAATTTGCATGCTCAGTCCTGATTGGCTGGTGGATGTTGCCAAGGTACAGTCAATTTGCACCTTACTCTTTTATTAGTGTTGATGGCTTGGAGGATGACTTGAAAGGTCCAGAAGTGATGGATGCAGGAAATTTACAGACCTTCTGTCAGTGGCTATAGTGGCTGTTGCCATCACAGTTGCTAATGGACGTACCAGGTGTTGGTTCTCAAATTCCAACCAGTGAATTAGATATCCAGCTAAAGGTCTGTTCATGTCATACACCTGGCAGATAATGCCTTTTTAGTTCCTAATTCTGTCAGGCCTCCAAACAGATATGTAGGATGTTACTACTGCTCTCTGATGATCAAATTCCTTGACTCATATATAGAAGTAAACTGAATTTGTATTTAAATAAATAATTCAAGAAAGTTGTTAGAATCCTACTATTGCCAAATAAGTATTTTTTAATAATTTTTTTTCTGTTCATCAATTTTCTGAAATGCAATTTTATGATTAAAATTAATTTCTTTGCATTTTAAAAACAATTTCGGTAGAAAGCAGAGTCAAATCACATATCCTAATCAGGTTAAAAGTATTTCATGGAATTTTTTAAAAATTAACATAATTTACTTATTAGCTTAGTTTCAGGTGTACAAACTAATGATTAAATGGTGTATATATCTTGAGATTATCTCCACAATAAATCTAGCTAACATCCATCACTATACATAGTTACAAATATTTTTTCTTATGATGAGAACTTTTAAGGTTGTTCTCTTAGCAAGTTTCAAATATGTAATATAGTGTTATCAACTACTAGAGGCCCAATGCACAGATTCATGCACATTTAAAGGAAATTAATTAGAAGGCAGGAGGAACTGGGTGAGACAGGCTGGACATGTCCTGGAGCCAACTTTCCATGGTCTCTCCCTGGCTGGCCACACTTGGAGTGGCAGCAGGACTCGAAGGGCATCTGCAGAGCGAGTGGGGTCCCTCTGGCAGGTAAGGTCCCTGGGCCTGGCCTGCAGGTAACCCTGAATTTTTGGACTGGAACCCAGATTCTTTGTTCTCTGTAATTGAAGAATGAATCCACAGACAGAAAGTGGTATAGAAAAGGTAGAGATATATTGAAGAACAATTAAAGTCTCCCACAGAGGGAGGGGGAAAAGAGTCCCACAGAACTGACTCCCATGTAGGGAGGGGGAAGAGTCTCACTGGGTTTCCTTTCCCTATAGCTTACAAAGGCTTGGTACCTTGACACCCCCCCCCCCCCCATTGGTCACTATTCACTTAGAGTGGTTACTATAGTAACTCTTGGGCTCAAAGGTTGAACCTCACATGGGGCATGTGAGGTTCCCCCTCACTCCTTTATTGTTTCCTATTCCATTTGGGCTTTCTTCTCTCTCTCTCTCTCTCTCTCTCTCTCTCTCTGTGTGTGTGTGTGTGTGTAAATATGGACCTTTCTTTGCTACTTCCAGTTCCCTTGTCTTATGGAAATATACCTGTTGCTGCTTCCTTGTCTTATGGAAATGTAACTGCACCTGGCTTCCTTGTGTTATGGAAATATACCTTCTCCCAGTCTGTGGCCCTGTTTTTTCCATGGACCCCAATTCTAAAAAGCCCCTAAGCCTGACTATGTTCCCCCTAAAATTCCTGCTTCATGGGGATCTGGCCGAAACCTGCAGTCCAACATCCCTGAGGGGTCCTGGTGTGCGAGAGGGCACTCTGCAAAGTTGCTGTTGCTCAGCAGCTACTGCGTTGAACGTCTGCCCCTGGGTGGTCAGTGTGTGTCATACCTACTGGCAGGTTGGCTGGTCAGCTGGTCAACTGGTCACTTAGGATTTTATATATATAGTCACCATACTATATATTTCATTCACATGTATTTTATAACTGGAAGCATGTACACTTTGACCTCCTTCACCATTTTGACATCACTTCCCCACCTCTAGCATCCACCAATCTGTTCTCTGTAACTATGAGCTTGTTTTATTTTATTTTTTTTTAAGATTCCACATATAAATGAGGTTATGCAATAGCTCTTTTCCTCTTTTTTTTTTTTTTTTTTTTTTTTTTTTTTTTGTGTGTGTGTGTGTGTGTGTGATGTATCTCACTTAGTATAAGGCCATCAAGGCCCAACTCACCAATAAATACAAGGGAATTGTCCTTTTAACAAAGAGAAAACCATATTCTAATTTTGCACCAGTATACTTTTGATACTAAAACTAATTTTTAAAAGTTAATTTTGGCAATAACACTGAGACATAGAAAATATCACATCTATAATTTACATATATAGACACCAATAAACATACAGAGAGATGCAAATGGAAATCTTACAGTTTTCATTCTAAAATTTTAGCCATGAATCAAGCAAAAGACTTGCTAGTTTAAAAACAACCTATGAGGGAAGGCAGGTAAGAGATCAACCAAAGGACTTATATGCATGCATATGAGCATAACCAATGGACACAGATGGGGGAGGAGGGAGAGGGATTGTGCTGGGGTTGGGTGTAGCTGGGGAGAGGTCAATGGCGGAAAAAGGAGACTTATGTAATACATTAAACAACAAAGAACTTAAAAAAAAAGTACAGTTGGAAGAAAATTGTGTTTCTGGCAGATGGACAAAGTTAAAGTAACCTGTTCAGATGACCAATTATTTTTATTAAAGATATTTTATTTGCATGTTGTAAGAGTTGTTTTTGAGCTATATTTCTTTTTCTGCTTCCAACTGCCCTCCCCATCTCCTTCTTCTTGTCTTTTAGAAGCTTCTGCATACTAAAGAATGCATTCCACTGGCAGAGATTTGAGAATCTCTCTTGTCAAAGGTGCACGTTAAAGTGAATTTAGATTTGTTAGTTTGCCCAAAGTGGCCACTACAATCCCAAATCATCCAAAACTTTAACCATGTCCTAGAAAGGCACAGATCCTGTTCCAAGTGGGTATACATATAGGAAGCAGGAGTTTTTTTTTGAAGGAAATAAAGAGTGTTAGATCAGGTGGAACCCACCTTTGCCTCGGTTTCCTAAGAGGTATGAAGCAGGAGCCGTTTCTTAACAGCTGTTTCAAATCTGGGAATCACACATTCTCCTCCCTTTTGAACAGAATAGGATTACTTACCAAAAACTTCACTAAACAAAAACACAGGTCTGCACAATCAAGCTGGAAAGCTCAAAACTCCAAGAGAGCTGAGCTCAGGTCCGAGAATGATTTACTCCCAAACTTCAGGGTCAAGGAGAAAACAGTGCACCCAATGGACTTGTGGGTACCAGCACCCTTTTGTTCATTGGCCTCTGAGTTTTTGGGGTCTTCCTTGGATCTCACTTTTGAAGCCATAAACTGTCAATAGCTTAGAAATAAATGAATCACCAAAGCAGTAATCAGCGAAAGTTTATTGTGCATACACCCAAAGACAGCTTGTAAACACAAAACCTAGAATGAGACCTAGGGGTATATTGTTATAAAGCAGCTTATATAGGGAGAAAGCAGTGACTATTCTTCACAGTGATTGGCTACAATCAAATTTTCTTAAATTAAGGGATAGTGGTTGCCTCATCAATTTTGTGAAAGCCTTTGTTTTGCTTATGATTTCTAGAGGTGTGAGCAAGAAATTATGTGGGTCAGGTTAGACTTGCAAAATGAACTAAATACATTTTTGTACGACTTTTTAAAAAGGATTATGTGATTTGTCTGCTCAGGAAATTTTCAAGGTTGGTCTCCATTTGTTTTTTATTTCAACAAGTAAAAAACAAAGGTGGCACCTGTTGTTGGTTTTAGCAAGGCAAAAAGAGCATGCGAAGGGGTGTCTACCAGCAGGGCCCTGTTTCAAAATTAGTAAAAGAGTTGCTTTCACGTGGTCTGGGGGCTTTTCAAAGGGCCCAGCTGGGCCTGGATCAGGTAAGCCTGCGCTGGCCCTTTAAAAGCCCGCCCTCAGTTCCCCGCAATGCCCTGCGGGTCTCCTGGACTCCAGTCCTGCCAGTTACAAAGCCAGCTGTTTTGGGGGCTCCACTCTCAGGTTCAGGTCTTAAAAGCTGGGGTGACTGATGTGGGGTCTGAACCCTTCGCTCCTCAGAAAGAAGGCCCTGGTTTTGAGTGAGCCCCCTCCTGCCTGTGGTGGGGTTTATGGTGAGATGGTGTCTCGTCCTCGCCCACCGGTTCCCAGTGGGCTCCTCCCCTGTGCCCGAGGGAAGGTGTGCCTCTGCTCGTTGTTAGTTTTTAGAGGAAATTGCCCTGTATGCAGCTACACATTTGTGCTGCGTTGGGGAAGAGGTGACTTCAGGATCTTTCTGCATTGCCATCTGAACCAGAACTTAGGACCTTAAAAGAGGTAAGCAATGATTCTTTAAACAAACACACACAAATAAATAAATTGCAGAGAGGAATTGAGAGGGTGAAAGAGATAGAAACATCAATGATAAGAATCATTGTGTGGCTGCCTCCTGTACTGGGTGGGGGTCGAGCCCACAACCGGCTATGTGCCCTGACCCAGAACAGTCACCTCCTGGTTCATAGTTCTATGCTCAACCATTGAGCCATCCCTGCCGGGCTGACTATTTTCTTTTATTACCACCCTTCACCCCAAAGAGAAAGGGGTGCAGGGTGGTAATAAAAGCCAGCTGTTTTGGGGGCTCCACTCTCAGGTTCAGGTCTTAAAAGCTGGGGTGACTGAGGTGGGGTCTGAATTCTTACTGAGCATTTAAGGATGAGCCCTTCACTGTGCTGAGTGGTGTCCATGCGGTCCCCCATTTAAGCAGCTTGGCTTTAAAAGGTAAATGCTCTTATTATGACCCTGTTGCAATGAGGAGTCTGGTGCTCCGAGGCAGTTGGTGACTTAAGCTGAGAATTGCCTAAGCCAGTCTATTGCTGTGGCAGCCAGTATGGCCCCCAAACCCCTCTCTGTGAAATCATGTTGACTTAGGGCCAGAAGTGTCTTTGAGCTTCATAAGGATGGAAAGTTACTGGGCAGGGGCTGAATCCAGCTATGGTGTAATTTTGAATTAGCACTCAGTCCCTGCATAGGAATGTGGTTTAAGAGAAGTCTACCGTATGTTTAGGAAAGTGTCAACAAAATGGCTTCAGTTTTTCTTGTTTGTTTGTTTGTTTGTTTTGCTTTGTTTTCTTCTCAAAAACGAGTGAAGCAATCTTAATAGAGTTTTCAGTCAACACTCTTCATGTCATTTCATAATGTGCCCTTCTGCTATATACCTTGAATTGTTTTTTTCCCCACAGAGGGAAAACAAAAATGCGTGGCTGTGTCATCATGCATAAAGCTTAAGTGGGTGGAGACATTTGGAAGGATTGTTCAGTCTTCCTTTGTTCGGTCATGTTTCATTTTGTTGTTGTTTCTACATCTTATTCTTAAATGAAACACACCAAAAAAAAAAAAATGTAACCATTTTCTTGTTTTACTTTCTCAAGTTTTTTAGAGACCTGATCTATATAAAAACCAGGGAGTACAATATGTACTTAAAACTTTTGCCTGCTGTAGCCTGGCCCTCTGAACATAACAGTGATACTTATATACTTGTCTCAATATTTCCTAATGTTGAAAACTAACATTTTTTTTAACAAAAACTATAATTGTTTATACTCCAGTGGTTTAACTAGAATCAAGTTCAAAATATTTTAATGGTATAAATAATTATGAGCCCTCTTTTCAATGTTAACTAGCTGATCTCTTCTTTTTAATTTCCCCCAAAATTTTAGGGAAAATTGAGTTTATCATTAAAATCACACTTGTGTTTAAATACTTATAAAATTTTCCTCCACATAAATTATAAAAATTAAGGGATTAGCTGAGTTTGCAAATGTAGTTCTTTATTTTCTTTAATTTACAGGTTTTTATTTTTATTTATTTTTTTCAGCTATTACTCAGGCATCACCTTTTGTAGTACATGCTCCCAACCCCTTTATACACACATTTACTTCTTTGGACCATACGAGCTTTCTCTGACTTTCCACATTCTAGCCTCTGCTACACCTGTAAGTGTAGATTTGAAAATTTGGCAGAGCTTAATGGCTTTGACCAAGACTTTCTTTATTGATTTTTGTTTTGTTTTGTTTTTTGTTTTTAGCTTGAATTACGTATATCAAAATGGGGAACTTGGAGCATTAGGGCCCGAGTTCTACATCATATCTAGCAGAGTTTGTTGGAAACAGTTAAAATTATACAGAGCCAATACCTCCTCATTCATTACTCTCACTCAGAATAGGCGCTTCTTATACATACTATCAACAAAAGGGATTCACTACTGAAAGGAAGATTATGAATACCTGCATGTTTATGGGAAATGCCTTGTGCTCTTGGGGATTTGAGAGCAGAAGTCACTTGCTTTGTGATGAAATCTGGGGAAGCAGTGAGCCTGGTGGTGGAGTTGAGATGGCTGTTTGAATTGAGTTCTAGGCCATTCTAGGCCATTGAGAATGGTGTCATGAGAGCCCTGGCCAGTTTGGCTACATGGTTAGATAATCAGATCCCAGACTGAAGGGTCACAGATTCAATCCCAAGTCAAGGGCACATATCTGGGTTGGAGGATTTAAAAAAATGTCATGAAAAAAGCAGGAAGTTTTCTATTTTATTCAAGAGTGGCATAAACTTGACAGAGTCCAGTATACTCACCTGACCTTGAGCATATGCAGGAGCACTAGACTAGAGCTGACTACTGAAGCCCAGGTGGGATGTATGTCTCTGAGGACAACAAAGTGGGCTGATGATGAATGAGAATCAGGTGCCATCTTCTCCCAACACCATAATATTATGTATCCTTATGCAGGCTTTATGCAACCTTGGGAACAGGTGTGGAGAACCCCTAGATAGACTGAAATTGGCCTCAATTGGCTGAGATTTAAGAGCTTTCCATATGGTGGAATATGGGCTTAAGAAAAAAATTAAGTTATAGGAAGGCAAAATTGCATTTACTCCCCAATTGATCATGTGACTTGAAATTAACATCTGCTAGATAGTATTTCATTCATACTATTCATAGAAATGTTGATACCTGTTTTGTGGAAGATGCAGTGCTAGCACACTGAGACGGAGATTTTACTACAGAGACAATTAGGTTGAAGGACAAAGTAATCTATTAAAATGCAGAAAGGATTTTATGACTTTTATTGTGCTTTCCCTCCAATATAAATTCTTAATTTTATTTTGACTTAAAATAACCTTTATAAATAATGGTTTTGGATTAAAGGGATAATTATGTAGGTATGAAGGACATAGGTAGAAAGTAAGTAAAGTTTTTAACACACACCTTCAATCATCCTTTTTTCCTTTTTCAGTCACATTTTTAGAGTTTATGAATAAAGGCAGAACTCAATTCCTGATGCATTGAAAGGAATGGAATGTTTGGAGTATCCAATAGGGCCCTGTCAAGGAAAACGCCTTGCAGTGAAAATAGGACTCAACCTAACTCAGCAGACTTCAGGTCTAACACTCTGTTACACTTCAATCTTATTTCCCCCACACTCCCTGGGAGCACCCACTTACATATTTATAAAATAGCATTTCTAGACTAAGTCATGGCTTGCAAGTATATTTCATGAATCCTTAAATTTCCAACAAGATGCCTCCTGAGCTTTTGCAGTGGGACATGAAGGAGTCCAAGGGGAGGTGGTAAGGAGCCATCTGCATAACTTTTCCCCTGAGTAGTCACTTATTTAAAACACTAGAGACCCAGTGCATGAAATTCATGCATGAGGGGTAGTGTCCATCAGCCCAGCCTGTACCCTCTTCAATCTGGGACCCCTAAAGGGGCAGTCAGACATCCCCCTCACAAATCAGGACTGTTGGCTCCCAACCGCCTGCCTGATTGCCCCTAACTGCTTCTGACTGCCAACCTGATCATCCCCTAACCACTCCCCTGCCAGGCTGTTGATGCCTAACTGCTCCCCTGCTATCCCTATTGCCCCTAACTACCCTCCCCTGCCAGCCTGGTCACCCTTAACTGCCCTCCCCTGCCAGCCTAGTCTCTCCTAACTGCCCTTCCCTAATGGCCTGGATCCCCCTCAACTGCCTTTCCCTGCAGGCCTGGTCCCCTCAACTGCCCTCCCCTGCATGCCTGGTCCCCCACAACTTCTCTCCCCTGAAGGCCTGCATCCCCCCGCCCTCCCCCCAACAGCCTTCCCCTGCAGGCCATCTTGTGGTGGCCATCTTGTGTCCACATGGGGGCAGAGATCTTTGACCACATAGGGGTGGCCATCTTGTGTGTTAGAGTGACAGTCAATTTGCATATTACTCTTTTATTAGATAGACTATTTCCAAAATGCCAGCCATGCATCATGCACTGGTAGTCTATGAATCAATAGATTTTTTTTTTTTAACCCTCATCCAAGAATATGCTTTCCATTGCTTCTAGACAGGAAGGATGGGGGAGGGGGCGGAGAGAGAGAGAGAAGCATCAATCAGTTGCCTCACACATGCACCCCAACTGGGGATTGATCACATAAACTGTGTATGTGCCCTAATTGGGAATTGAACTTGGGACCCTTTGGTACACTGGATGATGTTCTATCTACTGAACCACACTGGCCAGGATGAATTAATAGATTTTTTTTTCATTGCCAAGTAGTACTCCATTGTGCAGAAATACTATAATATGTTTATTTGTTTACATGTTGTTGGACAGATGGGTTGCTTCCATCTTGGGGCTATTATGAATAAAGCTGCTTTGAATACTTGTGAACATGTGGACCTATGTTTTCATTTCTTTTAGGTAAATACCCAACAGTGGAATTGCTAAGGTGTTTGTTAAAGGTATGCTTACCTTTAAGAAAAAAAGCAAACTGGTTTACAAGTGGCTTTATATCTTTTACATTTCTATCATCAGGAATGTGAGTTACATTTGCCCTATGTCTTCCACAACACTAGGTATTATCAGTCTTTTTAATCTTGGCAATTCTGGTAGCTTTATAATAGTATCTCATAAAGACTTAAATTTAGTTAACATTTCCCTCATGATCTCTCATGAGGTTGACATCTTTTCAGATGCTTATTGCTGTATGTATATGTATATATATATATATATATATATATATATATATATATTGAGAAATATCTTTTAATGTATTTGACTCTTTAAAATATTTGAGTAGTAGTTCTTCATATACAGTCTTGGGCAAAAGTAGGTTTATAGTTGTGAGTACACAAAACAGATTATTTTTGTATTGTTTATTAATTATATTATTTTCCATACAAGCAGCTGTAAACCTACCTTGCAAATCCTTTATTTTGAACATCAGCCCTTTTTCAGTGATACAGGGATGGGTAAAAGTAGATTTACAGTTGCATTATGACATTATTTTGAGTTAATAAAGCTATTGTAATAATCAAAACTTGCATGCCATTTTCCATATGAACAACCATAAATCTACTTTTGTCCACCCCTTTATGTGCTGTAAATAATTTTCTTCATCTCACCTTGCCTTTCATTTTCTTAATAGTAACTTAAGAAAAATAGAGTCCAATATATTACTTTTTATGGTTAGTGCTTTTTTGGTATTTTCCTAAGAAATCTTTCTCTATTCTTTATTTTCTTTCAGAGGTTTTAGAGTTTTAGCTTTTTGTTTCCTTGTTTTGATCTATGCAGCATTTGAAGTTAGCTTTTGTGTCATGTGAGGTGTGGGTTGAAGTGTTGTTGTTTTTTTCAAATGGACATACAGTTTTTCAAGAAACATTTATTGAAAAGACTATTTCCCCCCATTTAATTATCTTGACAACTTTACCCAAATTAATTGGAAGTATAAAAGTGGTCTGCCATTGTTCCATTTATCTGTGTGTTTATACATGTTGATGTGTTTTGATTTCATTTTTTTAAAAATATATATTTTATTGATGTTTTTACAGAGAGGAAGGGAGAGATATAGAGAGCTAGAAACGTCGATGAGAGAGAAACATCTACCAGCTGCCTCTTGCACACCCCCTAATGGGGATGTGCCCTCAACTCAGGTACATGCCCTTGACCGGAACCTGGGACCCTTCATTCTGCAGACCAACGCTCTACCACTGAGCCAAACTGGTTTCGGCTTGATTTCATTTTTTCCCTCATTTTAATATACTATACTTCCTTGTCATTTTAAGAACCAGGGCATATTTAGAAATATACTGTTCAATTTCCAAATATTTATGGAATTTTCAGACATCTTTTTGTTTTGGGTGTTTACTTTAATTCAATAGTGGTCAGAGAACATACTCTACATGGTGTCAGTTTCTTTTTATTTACTGAAATTTACTGTATGATTCAGCCTGTGGTCTGTTTTAGTGAATGGTTCACAGCAATGGACAAGAGTGTGCATTCTGCTGTTGTTTGCTGGGGTCTTCTGTAATGCCAATATGTCCTGTTGGTTGGTAATGTTTCAGTATTCTTTACCTTCACCCCTTTCATATATACTTATTTTTCCATCACTACTAGAAAAGTATTAAAGCCTGAAACCATTGATTTTAGTTTTGTCTAGTTCTTCTCTAATGTCTACCATTTTCTTGGTTGCATGTAGTTTGAATTCCTAGTGTTAGGTACATAACACATTTAGAATGTTTGCTGTTAATAACATTTAAAAATTTTTCCATTATGAAAAATCCCATTTTTTTCTGGTAATATTCTGGGATCTGAGGAAACTTAAAAATAATTTATTAGTGTTTTTACTGTATACCTTTAGAAAATCCTTTTATCATTTACCTCCTTAGGGCTTTATTTGTAGTTAATTAATTTTTTTTACTTAATGGCTTTATATAGACAGCCATATGGTGGGATATAGTGGATACTGTGCTATGTCACTCAAATCTCTTTCAGTGAAAGAGTGATAGCCCCAGCTTTTGAAAGAACTGTGGCTGGCAGGCTTTCCATTTCAGCTCCTCTATAAACTGCAACTGCTCCAGAAGTTTGCCTCATCAGACCTTTTGAGAAATTACATTTCAGGCTCCCATTGACATATCAGGAGAAGGTAAAACTAGTTTGGTTATTTTGCTTCCTTGTAAAATATGCTTTCTTTGGAATCACCTCTACATTCTGCCTTTGTTCTGAGGCTTCCATTAAATTCTATAGGAGATCAAATAATTATCTGCAAATGTTCCCAAATTTGAAGAGGTCCTTGCGCTATTAAATGTCCTTGTCTACATTAATGAATGAAGTGTGACCTTTATGTGAGTTTCATCTTGTTTGAAGTCGGAAGCAGATTACAGGTGTTAATCTAGGAAGGGACATATTTTCTATAAAACATAAGAAGAAAGTGTTCTTTAATGCTATGAAAACCAAATAAACTATTCTTAAGACTGAGCAAGATGAGAATTCCTACTACTTTTGGAGAACAAGCTTATTGTCAACTGGATGGGAACAGCAGAGTTAAATGTGTACAGCTATTCTTCGCACATGAACTTGTCGGATATACCACACTGTTCTCCAGGGGCAGAGATCCTGAAGGAGCAGAGAGAGGCCAGGGGTATCTTTAGAACAGATTGTTTTTCTATGGAAATGAGGATTGTAAGTGGGGTGGCAAGGAAGAGATATTCCCTTTTGTAATATATATATATATATATATATATATATATATATATAATCTCACAAAAAACTAGTGAGATTAGAAAGATTAGAGAAAAATTTAATCTAAGACTTTTCCCATTAAAAAAATATTTGGGGGTTATTATTGTTGAAAACAAAATGAAGAAAATCCTTTAATTCATAGCTACTCATAATGAAGACAATATGGGAGAAATTATAGTTCCTTAAACTGAGAATTTTCTATATTTTTTAACATTTTGTCCTTGCATTTCGGGCATCACCTTTGTTCTAATTTATAAGTTTAAAACAAACTTAATAATACACTTAGTTGAAATTGTACTCTGTTCCAAATTATGCCCAATTTAACATTATCACAGTGTTTTTTAATGCAATGTACTCTATACCATGTTCCAAGTCACACTGTGCAGCACATCTAAGCAGCAGGAATGTCACAGTAAAAAAAAAAATAACATGGTCAAATTAGTTGGGGGAATACTGAGCTATGAAACTTCTTGAAAGTATTTCAACTTTGAATATAAATTGTGAATCACCTAGCATTTTCAAAACTTACTTGACTGCTAAACTTTCTTTTGTAGTCTACTTCATGGGACCATTTTCTTTGTATTGTTCTTTGGGAAATAGTATTTTTCATCTTTTAAAATTATTTCATATACATATGTCATTTTATTCCGTCAAAATTGTCTTCTCAGGTTGGCCCTAGTATCAGAATATGAGCTATGAGAAAATTGAGGTGTGAGGTAATCACATTGGATTTAAGTCACACATCTAGAGAAAGCTAGGAGGTGAACTTGTCTTCTGATTCCTATTTCATTAGCCTTTCACTATGGTGTTATTTCTTAAGTATAATGCTGAGTTCATGTATATAGATCAATACAATTAATTGAAAAATGAGATTTTCATCTCTTGGATGATTAGTAACTTTGAGCGTGTCTTCATGTCTCTTGGCCTTCAGTATGTCCTCTTTCAAAAAGTGTCTACTTAGGTCCTCGCCCAATTTTTTTATTAGATTGTTTATCTTCCATTTGTTAAGTTGTATGAGTTCCCTATAAATTTTGGAGATTAAACCCTTATTGGATAAAACATTGGCAAATATGTTCTCCCATGCAGTGGACTCATTTGTTGTTTTGTTGGTCGTTTCTTTTGCTGTGCAGGAACTTTTTATTTTGATGTAGTCCCATCTATTTATTTTATCTTTAGTTTCCATTGTCCTAGGAGCTGTAATGTTTAAGATATTGCTAGGACATATATCTCATGTTTTGCTGCCTATGGATTCTTCTAATATTTTTATGTTTTCCTGTCTTACGTGTAAGTCCTTTATCCGTTTTGAGTTTATTTTTGTGTATGGTATATGTTGGTGGTCTATCTAGTTTCATTTTTTTTTTTTTTGCATGTATCTGTCCAATTTTCCCAACACCATTTATTAGAGAGACTGTCTTGACTTCATTGTATGCTCTTGCCTTCTTTGTCAAATATTAACTGAGCTAATGTCTTGGATCAATTTCTGGGTTCCCCGTACTATTCCATTGGTCTACATGCCTCAAAAATTTAAAAATGGAACTCCCATTTAACCCAGTAATCCTACTTCTAGGAATCTATCCTAAGAAATCAGAAACACCAATCAGAAAAGATATATGCGCTCCTATGTTCATAGTAGCACAATTTACAATAGCTAGGATTTGGAAATAGCCTAAGTGCCCATTAGCAGATGAGTGGATTAAAAAACCATGGCACATCTACACAAATAAATACTACATTGCTGTAAAAAAGAAGGAACTCTTACCATTTGCAGCAGCATGGGTGAACCTGGAGAACATTAAGAAGAAAAAACAAAACAAAAAAACAAAACAAAAAAAAACAAAAACAGTCAAAGAAAGATAAATATCACATGATCTCATTCAGGTTTTGGAATATAATAAACAGCATAAATTAATGAACAAAAATAAACTCAGAGACACAAAAGCTTTAAGTAGACCATACAAACTCAGAGGGAAGAGGGGGGAAGGGTAAGAGATCAACCAAAGGACTTGTATGCATGCATACAAGCATACCCATAGACACAGACAGTGTGGGGGGTGGAAGTGAGGGCATGTTCTGGGGGGTAGGGATGGCTGGGGAGAGGTCAATGGAGGGAAAAAGGAGACATATGTCATACTTTAAACAATAAAGAATTAAAAAAATATTTTAAATATATTTTCTCTTACTGGATTGATGAAGTAGCTTAGAGTCATGAAAAAAGGATTGAATTATAATGTTGTGTGCCAAATAGTTTCCTTGAGCCTGAATCTAGTTCATGCCTTTGATTTTGAGATAAGGCATGGAGGTGGCATCAATTTTCTAGAAAAACTGTGGAATGATGAGAATAGAATATCACCCTTTTTTATAAGTATTAGAAAATGTTTTCATTTGATATTTTAAGATGACTTGTTCATTGATACATTTTTACACTAACATTGGTGAAAAACTACTATATAAGAGGTTCTCTATTGAAGATTGTAAAGCAAGTGACCATGAATCTGATCCTGATTTTTAAAGTGCTATTTCTTGTGAAATAGGAATGGGACAATTTGGTAATTCAACCTCTCTAAAAAGTGATTTTATAACTTCAGTGTTAAGGGCTTTACCCATACAATCTTTATCTTCTCATTTGCATGACATTTTGTGGGTCAGATGTCCCCATTAGTAGAAGCTGGGTAAATTAGTAGAAGCTAATTTTGTAAAAAAAAAATTAGCCTGGAGGAAAGATTTTTATTTTTGAACAATTTTTAAAACTTTAGCTGATATTAAAAAAGTTCTTTGTTTCAGGCCCTTTCCATAAAGATATTTATATTTGTATTTGTAATGAGTGTTTTCGCTCAGAGTTGCTACTTACTAGTAGCTGAAAATTATATGGAAATGCAGTGGGATTTAAATCTGTTTCTGAGATGATCTATGTCCAAGTAAATCCTGTAAATTCAACACCCCAAAGCCTATAGTTAGCTCAAATATCTGTTTCCACTGTTCTTCTGCAGGAAGGAGCATCTCATTTGGGATTCAAGTTCTTTCAGAAGGAGAGGAAGTAGCTCATATATTTTTGAAGATTTGACATCTTTTTGAGGCCAAAATACAGACAATTGTGTTAACATTTAATTATTTATAGCATTAATTAGTTGAGGAGGATGGGTTGCACACTCAGAACTGTGTTGACTTCACAATGAGTATATTTAAAGCCAGGATAGTTTTTGTTTGATAAATGGGAGGTGGAAATGGAAAGTAGGGGGAGTTTGGGAAAGGCCCTGTTCATGGATTTGCATTTTAAGCTGTTTTGGTTTCACTTAGTGCAAATCATTTTACTTCTCTTGAGCCTCAGATTGCTGGCCTGTGAAATCAGAGTTAGTAATACCTCCCTCCTATGTTTATAAGGATTAAATAAGATAATGTTTGTAAAGTGACTTACCATGGTGCTTTATACATAGTGGCCACTTCACAAATGCTAGCTGCCATTATTGATTTTATTGTTTAACCTGAGAATTCAAATGTAATGTTAAGGAAAATACAATATTGTTTCTTAATCACAAGCAAATGGGCTTCTAAAGGTCCTTGAGTCAAAACTATTCATAAATTATTCTTGTTTTCACTACCTCTGTTCATTGTCCTTACATTCACCTTTAGTCTATCAGTAGCTCTAAACCACTTGCATATTACAATAGATTTGACAAGGGAGCTGCGGACTTTAGGAATCAATATGGGTACCCAGACCCGCACCTCACACCACTTCCATTAGTATCTCTAGGATGGAGCCTGTGCATCAGTAGTTTACAAAAGTTCCTCAAGTGAGGTACAGCCATAGATGAGAAACTTTGGCCTACAGTCCCTGGCTCCAAGACTTGTTCATCATTTACATAAATTATTTTCAATAGGACAAAATATTAAGGAAATTAGTGACATCTTAGCCTGTGACGGCTAATCAGATTCCCTAAATCTTGATTATGAACAATATTAGGAACCAGCAATAAAATCAAGTTTAGAAAATGTACTTAATAGGACATTGGAAGTACAAGAACTGTAAGGAGACAAGGGAATTGTTAGTTGGAGATACACTGAAAATAGTAGGTTACTGATTACAGATAAGCCCTCTATCTTACTATTATTAAAAAACATCGTGATCCAATCTCAACCAAGGCTGACCTCAAACAAAACTTGAACTGGTGACAACAAGCCCTGGAGCTTTTATATGGCTGCATACTTTTTTCCTTCCTTTCTATAAATCATCTGCTTGGAGGTTGATTTGGAGTGTTCTACTTAGCCAGACTGAGAAAAGGAAGAGGCATATTCCACTATCGGATCAATTTGGAACTGACCAGGTGCTCCACTTGTATAACGTAGCCAAAGCTTTCTTTGTCTCTTAAGCCTGGATTTAATCAGTATTTGTGATCATATTAACATCCCCAGCCAGTCAGCAGTAGTGGTGGTCATTTAGGGTATTAATCTTTAGGTATTAATCTTATATTGAAGTTATAAATCTAGGCATTCTTAGGACTCTTGTGACAGTAATTTCAATATGGATAGTAAGTGATTTTTTTTTTAAATTCTCACATGGTTTAGACAGCTGTAATTTTGTATAAAACTTGTATATATTTGATGACTGAAAGAACACATTTCTCTTTCTAGATACATAACATATTATAGTGAAAGTATACATAAGTGTATAAATTCTATCTAGATGCCATGTGTAGATAGAATGCATTTCTCTGTTTCTAAAAACTATAAAGCTATAGCTAATATCACTCTTTATTATTCCCTCTGAAAAGATTATATATTGGTCACAATATTAGTAAAAATATATTATGTACTACATTGTACATGAACTGAGTAAGAAAACAACTATTTGCTTTGCTAGAATCTATATAACTTTTGGATAATTTGGATTGACTATGTTGTACTAAAAAGTATGCAAATAATCTGGTTTCTACTTTCCTTGTTCTTTATATCTGACTGAGCCATTTCTTTGACAATATGATTTTATATGGTTGAACCCCTTCTTGTTTGTGTAGTCTTGTCTCACCAGAGTGCATTCCCCTCTGCTTCCCATAAAGCAGTAGATTCTACTACCACATTGAGAATATACAGGCGTGGGCAAAAGTAGGTTAAATTACCAGCCATTATTACCTAGAAAATAAATCATAAGTAAGGATATGAAATAATGACAAATAGTACAATAATCTATACTAATAAAAGGGTAATTATGCTAATTATTGGATAGACCAGACATCTTCCAGTCATCCAGACCCCCTTCTGGACAAAGTCATGGTGGCAAGTACCGAGGCAGAGGTTGTTAGGCCTGCAGGGAGGGTGGTTAGGGCGATCAGGCAGTCAGGCAAAGGCGGGTAGGGGCAATCAGGGATCAGGTAGGCGGGCAGAAGTGTTAGGGGCAATCAGGCATGCAGAGTGGCTAGAGGCCATCAGGCAGGCTGTCAGGTGAGCAGTTAGGAGACAGTAGTCCTGGATTGCAAGAGGGATGTCCAAGTACTGGCATTGGAACATCCCCCAAGGAGTCCCAGATTGGAGAGGGTGCAGGCTGGGCTGAGGGACCACTTCCCCCTCCCCCAATGCATGAACATTGTGCACCAGGCCTCTAGTTAATAAATAATAACAAAGATATACTCTGTTTCCTGTACCTCCAACTATTTACCTACTGTATCTTACATGCTTAATGAATTTGAATTGAGTTGAATTATGCCACTCAATGTTGTTCTCAGTAAATAGTGGTTTCCATGCTGTTAATTTATTTGAAAAGGAAAGCTGTTTTCTTTTTACAGTATATCTTTTTATTATAATTGTACCCGGCAGGTGTTAAAAGAATTTCATACATTTTATGGTATACTCAATTTGCTTATTATAATGGATTGTATTAAAAAGGAGAATTTTGCTGGGACCGGTTTAGCTCAATGGATAGAGCGTTGGCTTGGGGACTGAAGGGACCCGGGTTCGATTCCGGTCAAGGGCATGTACCTTGGTTGCGGGCATATCCCCAGTAGGGGGTGTGCAAGAGGCAACTGATCGATGACTCTCTCTCATCGATGTTTCTAACTCTCTATCTCTCTCCCTTCCTCTCTGTACAAAATCAATAAAATATATATATATAAAAAAGGAGAATTTTGTTCATGAAGATGAAGATAGCTTAGTTTTATTATATGGACTTTTTAAGATTAGTTTTATTAAAAATATTAAATGTAACTTGGAAGAAATAAAGCACACACTGTAGGAAGAAATAGAATACACACTGTAACTTGCCTCTGTCCACAATGAATTTTAAAGCAAAATATATTGGTGTATTTAGGAGGCATCTTTTGTTTTAGTTTTGTTTTTAAAAACTAAAGAAATTCCTGTTACTTTTTGAAATATTGTTGTTGCAAATTACCTCATGAACAGTCAGTAAAAATTATTCAGATTTATTGTGAGTACATTTGTATATTTGCTTTTTTTAGTATAAACTTCTCAAATGCTCATAATTGGGTATTAATAAATATAGTTAAATTTCCACAGCCTTTTATCTACTCTTTTTGTCTTTGCAAGCTGTTGTCCGCTTAACAACAGAATAAGGAAAGTAAATTAGTGTAAAGTTTTTGAAGGGCAGTTTGGAACTCTTTACTGAAAGCCTTTAAAAAGGTTCATAAATTTTGGCTCAGAAATTCTTCATAAGAATTTATCCTTAGGTGGTAATCAAAATTCCATGGAAAGATTAATGTACAAGGCCCTTTATTACATCTTTTAACATGCAAGATCATCATGTAAAATGAAAAAGAAAAAAGGTTAAATGTCTAATAACAGAGCTGTTAAATAAATTATGGTATATCCATATTGTGGGGTACTATCTGCTTTTAAAATTCATACTGTCAAAGAGTATTCCATGGCGTGAGGAAATCTCATAGTATAATGTTTCTGAAAAAGTTAGCAGTGCAGGCTGCCTGTATCATAGAGTCCTGGTTGTTGTGAGATTGTGGTAGCAAAACAGTGAGTGTGGCATTGTGCGTTTCAGTACATTCAGAAGAAAATGTACTTAATGTTAGAGATCAGTGCTATCTGGTTACACAACGAATAATTAAAAATGTCTTTCTTATACTTGTCTATCTTTTTTTTAGTTACTATGTATAATTTTGCTATTAGAAAAATGTTACGAAAGCCAGTAGTCCCTGTATAGCTAACAAAGATAGTAACAAACCCCAAAGACCAACATTTAAAAGCACCATGTTTTGTTAGTCACTAGGAAAACGGTCTGCAAGGTGACTGCTCCATAACCAAGAGAGCAGTTCATCCCAGTCAAACAGGGAAAGATGAAAGATAGTCAAACCTTCACTGACCCCATGCCGACTCAAAGGCTTTGTGTCCTCTCTGTTATCCTCAAGTTCAACAGCCTTGGCACCAGCACATGTTAGATTCAGATCAAACAACAGAAAAGCTGATGTAGTAAAGTTATAAATACCATAACGTAAAAAAATAATATAAACTTTTCAGAAGCAATTGGCAATAAATACGATGAGCCTTAAATATGTTCATATTTTTGGACTTACTATAATAATTTCAATGCTGAGGCTAAATCCTAAAGCAATTAAAATTGAGCACATCTTATGTATAAATATGTTTAGTGAAGAATTTTTTTCAAAGTAAAAATATTATATGGGAGCCAAATATATAATAGGGGAATCATTATATTTATTATAGTGTATTTGCCTGAGGGACAATTGTGAAGATATTAAAATTATGACAATGATTTTTAAAATGCTTAGTATATATCAAGTTAAAAAGCAG
This sequence comes from Pipistrellus kuhlii, assembly GCF_014108245.1. NCBI lineage: Eukaryota > Metazoa > Chordata > Mammalia > Chiroptera > Vespertilionidae > Pipistrellus > Pipistrellus kuhlii. The sequence continues at coordinate 34,169,921 of NW_023425405.1, read as the reverse complement.
GGTATATCAATGAATTTATATAAACAGTTTTAACTTCATATAGAGGAACCCTGTATAGAAAAAAGAATGGAATAAAATATGCTCAAATGATTAGTATGATTCTACTTGGAGGTGGGCCAATGAGTAATTTTCTTTTACTTTTCTATATATTCCAAAGTTTTTTCTCTAAGTACCCTTTTATAAGGCAAAATAAAGATGGCTGAAAAAGATGGTGTCAGAAAAAAATGTATATGATTTTAGAATGAAATATTCTCAGCCTTTAAAGGATGCTCTCAAATGTTCCATGTCACCTTGAGTATGACTTAGTTCTTCCAGTGGGTCTGTCTCCATCAGTCCCAAGGCAAGAAAAAATCTACAAATAAGGTTCATGTTCCCAGAAGTCCACACTTGACTGTTAACCTTTCAGCCCTGGATTGCCATTTATCTGCCGGTGGTATGGGAAGTAGTATGAGGAGGGGTGGGACTTAGAACACCATTCAATAAGAAAAAAAAATTTGTTTGAAAATGAGTTTGGTTGAGAAGTTTTCATTTGAATTCTCTGAGACAGCTGTGTGGGAAAACCTCTGCATACGAAGTAAGCAGAAAGGCAGGGAGAGGCGATGTGATGAGAACACAGGAATCTGTGAAGAGAATGTGCAATGACACTTTCCTTGTCATGGCATAGCCAAGGGAATATTAAGAGCCGAACTACAAAGAATTTTAAGAGCTGAACTACAAAGGATTCAATTCTTGTTTGTTCATGCTGCTGTGATATAACCTCATACACGGACTCAGATCTCTAGTAAAAGCCAATTGCAGACGTACCCTTACATTAGCGGTTGTTGTGGAGAATGAAAGAATCGGGATGCTTTCTCCTAGGGAGTGGCTCAGTGAAGGAAAGGGATATATATATATATATATATATATCTATATCTATATCTATATCTATATCTATATCTATATCTATATCTATATCTATATCTATATCTATATCTATATCTATATCTATATCTATATTTATATCTATCTATCTATCTATCTATCTATCTATATATATATATATATAGCAGAAAGACAAACTGAACTAAGAGGCAAGAATAACTTGAAGCCAGTGATGAGTCGGAGGGATATAAGCCCGCCAAGAATTCCAAGAGAGATTGAGAGATACCCCTTCACATTTGGTTTGTAATAATCCATTTTATTTGCATTTCAAAGGTCAAGGTGATACCAGTTGACATACTATTTATAGTTGTAAAGTGTAGAATTTATTGTGTTATCCTGGGAAGTCAGTAATGATCCCACTGCTAATGAGTAAAATCAGAATGGCTAGATCCTCTTGCCACTGCCATTTTTCTTTTACATAAAAGAGGTTTCTATCAACAGAGAGATAGAGGGGTTTATTTTCTAAAGTTCATTCATTCATTCAACAATATTTTATGCTGTACATCAGACACAGTTATAGGCAGTTGGATTACAATAATTAACATAAATACCAAAAGCCCTGTTCTCATTGGACTTACAACTACTCTACAATTAAAACCTCAAAGAAAAATACAATACAAAAAAAAAAGGGAAATGCAAACAGACAATTTCATTGCACTTTAAATGCCCATTTTAGAAGAGAGTGATTATTTTGAAACAACATTTCAAGGATTTTACTAGGTCTGGGAAGATGTTAATGTTATATTTCTGCAGCTTCAAGTTATGTTGAACTTTTGCTTCCACGTGACATAAGATTTGGGGGTTCTAGAGGTTTGGGGCCAAAAGAGAGTTATAGCCATTTTTCTTGATCTACAGAATGGCTGGATTGAGAATGATTCTCTAGAAAAAATTTACTTCACATTCTGGTTGCTAAACAGTGGAAGTATACTAATAGATATGGATAAGAGATGAGCTATGGAGCTAAACAGTGAAGATGCTGGTCAGAATGGACCTCATAAAATTTTGGGTTTTTTTTCTCTTAATATACTGATTTCATTTATTTTCAAGCCAAATGGTCAGAACACATGATTAGAAGTCTCTTGATGTCATGTTGAGAATTGGCTTTCGCTGAATCATTGCAGTATAGCAACTGTAGACATACAGTTGCATACAAAACAGACATACAGAAGCAAAATCCAACGAGATTGGATTTTAGAGATTGCATGTTTTTGTGACTATTTGGTCACAAGTATTTCATATGGCCTTTATTAGGGAAAAGAAGAGTAGTGGTCTTAGTGGAAAAGATTCAATGGTAAAATGAGTTTGGTAAGCCATTTCCGTCATGAGGTTCCCAATGCATATTGGTTCAACGAGGCCCCTAAAACATCCAACATTAAAGAAACATTTTTACCTTTGCTTACTCATGAGATTTAATAAATTTTTTGACCATAAAATCTGATTTAGTTTGATATTTTCTTATTTCAAGAAACATCAATTATTATCCCATGAATACATTTTGAAAATGTTACTCCAAAATGGTTTTATGTTTAAAAGATATATTTTGAAGATAATTTGAAATAAATGGTAAATAAAGCTGTATTTGATAGACACTAACAAACATAAACAAAATATTTTTGAGGTCTATGTGGTTATTTTTTTCTTTTGAAAGTCAAAATGATTTGAAACTGGCAAATAGGTTTCTAGGCCATACGTGGCTGATAGCAATTTGTTGCACAAATTTGCACTGGTAGATAATCGAATTTTTATCACTCATTACAAGCTGATTACCCTCTTTGAAGATGCTCTACTTTTCCCCAAGTTTGCATCTGAGGCACACATTAGCTGGGCAATTGCTTGCAGTTTTTGTTTTCTATTCTCTAGCTTTTAATGCCATTTGAAGATCCAAAAACTTTTCAAGAAGCAGTAAAGCAAGAAAGTACTATCCTGCTTGCTAAAAGAAAATAAAACCATGTTCAAGGTATGCTTATTCCTCCAATTTCATGGATGCTAAAATCCATGAATGGGCTCCATCTCAAGGCCATCTTGAGCAGAATTGCACTGCTTTGCATCTAATGTTGCAAAAAGACTCCACCAGGGAGTCTTTTTTTCTTGGGAGAGTACTTCTTATTACAGATGAGCAGCAGAATTTCCCAAGATTAGCAAATCTCTGTAATGACTTGGGTTTTAGACACCTGACAGGATATGCAAATACCACCCAAACTGCCTCTCTGAAGGAGTAAGAGCATCCGGTAGCAAAATAAAATAGGCTTTGCCTGTTTACTTCCGCTGCTAATTAAAATGCTATAATTACAAAGCTAATAAATTTAGATGTTTTTCTACATAGGATTACCTTTTCTTATTAAAATACTAACCTTTTAAAACCACTACTATTTCATTTGTACAGAAAGACCATTTGTTCTAGACTAAAGTTCATCTGAATGGCTGCATTGTGAAAATTAATATCAATAATCTTTCTAAAAATAATCCTATAAAAGAAGTCAGCTTGAAAGTGAGACCCAAACAGTTTTTAGTTACATTTTAATCATATAGGAGACCCAAAGTGAGATTGTTAGAGGTATCAGCTATCAAAATCAAACAAAGATTAATGTAATATACATTAAAATGACATGTATTGATCTTATATTATGGGTTAGACATTATGATAGATGTTGGGAAGAGAGAAAGCAAGTCATACTCCCTTTCCTAAAGAGGAGAACGTACTGTAAATAGGCAACTAGGCATTGCCCAGTCTTAGAGTAGGGAGGGAATGGCAACCTGTGACTATTTCCAGAGGAAGTGAATCTGAATGAGTTTTTAGAAGTGACTGATAGTCAGGTCTGGTGAGCTGAAGGGATAGGGTATCCCAGGTAGAATGTACAATATGTGCCATGGGACAGGGTGAGAAGGAAACACGTTGAGTGAGAGGGATTGGCATGGGATGAGGCTCAAAAGTGGGAAGGGCCATATCACAAGGAACCTTGTATTCCAGGCTAAAGAGTTGAGGTTTTATCCCGTAGGTGGTGAGGGTCATTGATAAATCTTATTTATGGATCTCACTGGTTGGACCCTAACTAGCACATAGTTATGGTTAGGATGGGTGGCATTCTACGTATTATTAGGTGATAGTGGTGTGTGTGTGTGTGTGTGTGTGTGTGTGTGTGTGTGAGAGAGAGAGAGAGAGAGAGAGAGAGAGAGAGAGAGAGAGAGAGAGAGAGAGAGAGGAGATTATAGAACTCAGTGATGGAGGAATTTGTGGGGCTTAGTAGTTAAGCAGCGATGGCATTATTGAAGAATGTTGCTATTTGACAGACAAGCATACTATAATGCTAGTAGTTACAGGTAATGTGTGTGTGTGTGTGTTTTAATTAGAAAAATTGACCATATAGAGCTAAGTGTCAGAGATTTTCTCTGCTTGTTCAAGGAAATGGTGACTGTGTTGAGACAAGAACATGGATGCCCCTAGGAGGTAAAAATGCCTCTTCTCCTGCTTATGTAATCTTTCCTGTTTGACAGACTTGTTTTACTTCTTCAATCATTTACCTGTTTTATGTACTTCGAATTTTATTTCTTTCCATAAAGTAATTTTTCCCAAAGTGAAATGTGCAGCTGATTATGGAGTCAAAACCTGTGCTAAGAGTCTATCACTTTTATTAATCAATTACTCGGACATTTACCTTCAATTCATTCCTCATAGACCTCTCAGTTTCTTACCCATTTAAAATAATTTTCATCCTTTAATATAGATGAGAGAGAGAGAGAGAGAGAGAGAGAGAGAGAGAGAGAGAGAGAGAGAGAGAATAAAACAGTGACCTTTTAATTTATAGTACATATGATATAATTTACTTTAAAATGTTAATTCTGCTTGGGCCCCAGGTTATTTTAGTATCCCAGTAATGAATTTTGGGATACCAAGTGTTATTTAGATATAAGGAACAGAACTCAATTTAAAAGTAAAGAGAAAAGGTGGTGTGTGTGTGTGTGTGTGTGTGTGTGTGTGTGTGTGTGTGTGTTTTGAAACATTCTGGAGTCAGACTGCAAACTCAGGGTCAGGAATTGCTGGCAGACACTGTGAGCTACCAGAACCAGGAATTGGAAAGTTAATTGTGCTGATTCTTCCTTCTGGACTCTATGGTCTCTTAGCTGCTCCTCACCATGTGCCTGTTTCAATTCTCCTGTGTATAAAGACTGACCCTGTTTAGATGTAAACTGGAGGTTCCAATCTGGACTAGAGGCAATCTCTTGAGTCCCAATCCCAAGGAAAATAGCTAACAGGTTCATCTTGAGTTGACTGTTATGCTAGGTTACATGGACCAGTTGCCCACTCCGTGGGAACCTTGAGCATGATGCCTGAGAAGAGAGAATGGAGAGGATCTCCAAGAATGAAATGTAGGGCAGGAAGAAAATAATTGGTACCAATGAACCTCATTCCTGAACCTGCTGCTACTCTCCCACCTCTAACCCCCTTTAGGAGCATCTAACAAATCTCAACTTAACCCTAAGTTCCAACTCTTTAATTTAGATGCTAATGAGCAGTGGAATGACCCAACCATGGACATGAATAAGGAAAAGGTAGAGAACAAAGGTCTAAGGGGAAACTCATGAAGAAATTAATGATCCCTTAAATAACCCAACACTACCTGGCATATGTGTGACCTACTTTCTGCAGGGCAAGAGGGCTCACTCTTCTTCCCAACGTATTGGAGTGGTTACAAGGACCTGAATTTTCTCCTGCCAAAGTAGAACAAGCTGAATTAGTTCTATGAATCTTTTTTTGAAAACTGCTTGGTACTTAACCTCTCCTCACCCTCTGCTAGCAATTCAGAAGTGGTTATTTGTCTTGTTTCTATTTGGGCTGTTTTATTCTTTTTTTCTATACTGCTTTGCTTCCTTAAAAATAAGGATGTAAGTGTCCCTAGAAACAAATTGTGTAAAATTGAACCCTCCATGCCTTTTTCTGTGGATAAAAGCTTTCTGGAATTTTTTCCTACTTTTAGTAGTATTTGGTTAAGGATGAGGATTATAGGTACAAGAACATTTTCCTTCCCCTTGGGGGGATCAAGGATTATAAATGGGAGTAAAGAATAATGGTCTTCTCCTCACACTACTTTAGCTTCAGGTGAAATAGCAATAGAACTGCTGGGCAGGCACAACCATTGTGATGCTGAAGTATTGGTTCAACAATGAAAATATACAAACTGGTTTCCAATGGGTTTGTATAAGTGTATTTTGACATATCATCTCTTTCAAAAACTACCTTCCCTAAATGATACTCTCTCCATTTTATAGTTGTCTGCTTTGACACTGCAGAAAAATAAGGAGAAATACTTTAATTTTTTAAAGAGACCATTCAGTAACCTAAATCACTGTTTTTCAAACTCCTGATGCTTGGAGTTCCCTACCTCATGCAGAGATATGTCTGAAGCATTAAAAATCCAAGAGTGAGGCTGATTGACCCATTTCTTTGAACCAAAGGAGCTCCATAATCTTGAGTAATTTTATAATCTATATGGAAGTAGATCACTATCTTTCACTGGTCAATTCATTGACCACATTTTCTGTTACCTTTTTTCCCCCTCTTCACCTCAACAACATACTTCCATAGTCATATCTTGCCCCCTAAAAGCTGTATCCTAAAACTGCTAATTCAATAATATAACTTTCTGACCCAGATCTCCTCTTTTTCCAATGTATTTGTTCAGTAACTCTCGTGATGCCTCTACTTAGGTCTTTTCAGTCCTTTCACCCCCTGCTTCATTTCCCAGCTCACCAGCTCCCTCCTTTCTTCACTACCTTCATACTCAATTCAAATCCCAAGGCCTATCACATAAAAAATCTCTCATTAATTTCATAATTTCCTCTTCCCTTTCCTTTTGTAACACCTCTCTAGCAGACTCCTATTCCTGGATGAACAGAACTATCTGCTTTATTTGTACTGTTGCTCAGGAGCACAAAGAGAAAATATTATAATAAAACAGGCTGCTGATTCTATAGAGTCATGGCTTTGAAGTTCAAGTTGACTCTTAAGTATTGGTCAGCAAGCTGGGTACATTTTTCTGACCAACCATCTCACTCTCTACATTGACATTTCAAAGGGTCTCACTCTTCTCAATTTAAAATTTCATGTCCACTGTCTCACTTTTCTTAGTGTCAGCATATTATTTTACTTTCTATTTACAGAGACAAAAAATGATAGGAATAAACAAAAGAGAACCCATTCTCAAACATAGCTGTGCTTCTACACATTACCTCTCCTCCTATTATAGTGGAAAAACTAGTACTCCGGGTGCTCCTATTACGACTTGAGAAATTGTCATCTTAGAAACTGAATTCTTTATTATTCTTTTTAAATAATCTAATCTCTTCTAGATTATTCAGAGTGACAATTAAGCATGATCAAATCACCATCACAAAAACATCAACAAATAATCTTTTGTAATGTATCTTCTCAGAGGAATTGTTCATACTCACTGTCAAATACTTAACAGGTAGAATTGAATAAATGAATAAATTATTTGAAAATTGATAATTTAACATAAAATATTTAAAAGCAATAAATGAATATTTATGATGGTCCTACTGTACTGTACTAAGTGACGGGAATATGGAATATGTAGCCACATTCTCTCTCCATTCTGATGGGCTTGCGGTCTAGTCAGGAAGACTAGCAAATAAACAAATAACAGTACAATTTGATATGTGCTATATGAAGGTATCTGGGACTATGAAAGCATGTTCATAAGCAATTAAAATTTTCAAACAGTAGCACAGTAGTTTTTACACACCATATTAAATTAAGACAAATGTGTTTTTAAGTTAAAAATAGAATAAAGTTCTAAAACAAAACAAAACAAACAAACAAAAAAACAACTCTAGCATAGTGTGTCCACAAGTTTCAGATAAATTCCACTTTGTGAGATCTTTGAATTTGGGCCAGAAATTGCACAGGGATTTGAATTGTAAGCAGTACACTGCTTTAAAAGTCTCTGCTTGACCACGAACTCTTTTTCATATTTAAATAAAGCCTTTAAAAAAAATTACCACTATTTCTTTATTCTAGAGTGAGTCCCTGGTTTTGGCCCATAGTTCCTAAATTTCTGTTCCGTTTACCAGCTTTGATGAACTTTGTTGTATAACAACAAACTCCCCAGGCAGAACAATTAATTACACTGTATTAAAAAATTACCTGAAGCCATTGGGAGATGTATGAAATCACATAGTACTTGTGATCAGAAAGAGTAAATATATGGATAAAGTTAAATAGTGAATGATCAGAATATCTTATGGAGTTTACAAATGTATACATACTGATGTGTTTGTGAGTATGTGCATTTGTAAAGTAATATTTAAAACTTAGATTACCAATAATTGCATCAAATGTAAATGGTCTAAATACTAAGTGAAAAACATTGTCAGAATAAACAAAAATATTAAAATCATTTAGATGTTGCTTACAAGAGAATAACAAATTTAAAGTCATGGAAAGTTGGAAGCAAAATGTACAATACACTAACCTAAAAAGGTTAATAGTAGAATTTTAAGGTAAGACACATTATAGAGATAGAGATATAATTTAGAGTAAAAAATGATTAATGCATGAAGAAGATATATTATTCTATATTTGTGTACCTATTAACATATTTTGAAAGCATAGGAGGCAATAACATGTGGAGATACAAGTTATTTGTATATATTATATAAAATATACTAGGGGATCCCTTAGCCCAGTTTGCCTCCTCTCATAGTCTGGGAGCCCTCAAGGATGGGAGGCAATCAGGGAAGGCAATCCCCCATCACACCTCTGCTGCTGCCACTGCTGGCAGCACAAGCCTTGGCTGGCCCTAGTTACCTGAGCCTCAGGCGGTCCTGGGTGGCTACCTTCTGAGGCTTGCCTGTGCCTCAGCTGGCCCTGGGTGGCAGGGAGTTGAGGGACCTGGGGGACTCTGCAGACAGGCATGCAGCAAAGGGGACTGAGTGCCGCCATCTTGTGGCTGTGGGTGCTGCCATCTTTGACGGTGGGGAGCTCAATTAGCATATTCCATACTTATTGGCTGTAGGTGCTGCCTTTGCAATGGTATGAAGGTCAATTAGCATATTCTCTCTCTATTAGATAGGATAATTACATATTACATAAATATATACACTTAAATAAAAAAATATATGTGTGTGTATGTTATGTTTTGCAACTAATAGCATGTTCTTCCAGGACATTTGGAAAATCTATTGAACAAAATAAACTGTTGAATATAAGATATCTAGAGACACAGAAGCACTGAACAGACTGTCAGATATTATCAGAGGGAAGGCAGGTGGGAAGAGATCAACCAAAGAGCTCGTATGCATTTATACATAACCCGAGGATACAGACCAATAGTGTGGTGAGGCCTGGGGTGAAGGGAGGGCAGGCTATAAGGAATCAATGGGAGGGGGAAAAAAAGACATATGTAAAGCTTTTAACAATAAAGATTTTTTTAAAATGTAAATCCTGTGTCACACTATATACAAAAACCACTTGAAGATTATAGGTAAAAATATGGAAAGTAAAAAAATATAAGATAGCATATTTATGGTCTTTGTGTATATAAGATAGCATATTTATGGTCTTTGTGTATACATAGATGTCTTAAATAGAACAAAAAAAAAAAACCCGCTTAAACATCTAGAAAAAGAAACCTATTACACTTTTGCAAAACTAGGACTTTTTTTTCACTTTTAGAAGCATGGAACAGACTGGAATCTCAGAGGAAAGGCAGGTTCACAAAGAACAAAATGCCTTTAGGGAATATGTAATATGTATTTGTAGACCTGAAGCCATTTCTTTACCTGGAATGTTTTGTGTTTAGCCCTGCTTTAAAAAAAGTAAAGACACCATACTTCCAAGATGGCTTATAGCCAGTAGACATGACTTTGGCGGTTAGAATAGTTTTGCCTTTATTCGCTTGGGAAAAACCAATTTAGAAAAATAATAAGGCCCTTCTTACAAGCCATAATTACCTTGCTTTGCAACCCTTGCTATTTCCTGGTTGGCTCCTAGGCAGACTAAAACACAGCAGCAATAAACAGACTAATCATTTTCCTATACTGAAGCCTCCATCAGGAAACTCATTAATCTCATTGGTGCCAAAAGCAAATATCTTCACAGTCCTCCCTGCTTTGCCTTTCAGGTGACTCGGAGCACCTGGTTGCCAATTGCTCGCTGACGATAATTAGCTTTCAATTATCACCAGTTACATTTTCACCTGTTCAATTTGCAAATTCCTGAATTTTTTGGCTTGCCCTGTTAACCAGTTCTGACCTCTTCTGTCTTCCGTACACCTGCTCTGTGAGAGCAGGGAAACAGCTCTCCGCTGGGGAATTCCCCTTCATCTGCCTTCCTGTCCAGCTTTATCCATCTGGTGTTAGACAGCACATGCTCTGCAAGGAAACATTTGGAGCAACCAGGTTCTTAGTTCCACTTTCCTGGAAGTGTTTCTGTGACTTTTCTCATTTTATTCAGGAATAGCCAAATGATCCTTTATTTTAATAAGTAAACTTAAGAGATAACCAAGACAATAGCCAGACAATATAAGAAATGAGTGAATTTTCAACAGTGAGAGTCACCTAAATTGAGTAATGGATTAAGATTTAATAAACCAGTAAATAAGATGAAATTAAAGGAGGTAATGCTGTAAGATTTAGTGTGAGCAAGATTTGTCATGCTAAGTAAAGGTATCAAATTACAAAGCAGATATTGACCTAGTAATAGAAAAACACCTAATCATATGCAATTAATGTATTTATTACACCAATCTCCAACTTTCTTTCATTTCAGAAAATGTTTTATCTAGCTATTCAGTATAAACAAATATATATATGGAAATTACTTCTCTTTAAATTTATTGAGCTGACACTGGTTGATAAAATTAAATAGGTTTCAAGTATACAATTCTATGATACATCATCTGTAGATATTCTTCAATACTAAATTAGTAATTGTTTCACATATACAGTATGCTCACAATCTAAGCAATGAAAACTGCATATTTCATGAATATCTTCCCCTTATGGTAAATGGGTGAAAAGGCAGTTTGGGGCTTCATCCCAACTAAAATTTGACATTCACGTCTTTAAACATTAAATACCACCACATCTCTTAAAACAGCAGATTCTAATTTTGCAAATATACACACTAGAATACAACCTCTTCCTTTACAGACCCTATTACCTTGAAAATAGCACTCTGTTGTTGTTTTTTTTTAATGGCAATAAATAGAAAAGTTAAAAAAAATGGACTATATTGCTCAGGGAAGATGGTTAAATTGAGGCACCATGGATGGGCACAGACAAATACAGTAGGTTCTCTGGTTACGTTGAAGATCCTTTCCTACAGTGATGTAATGCAATTTTCGCCATTAAGTTGGAACCCACCTGCATGAGCAGCTACATCCCTCACATGGAGCACACACACAGCAGTAATGAAGTGCAACAGAAAAAAAAAAAAAAAAAAAAAAAAAAAAAAAAAAAAAAATCAAAGATAATTCCTGACCTTTACTTGTGGTAAATAAATAATAAAAAACATAAAGTACGTATGTACATATGTCAAAATGATAGAACTTTTTTAATATAAATAAATGGAAGATGGTGATGTAACCATGAAATGACCTACATCAAGTCCAATGAAATGACCTACGTCGAGTCCAATGTAACCCAAGAACTCTCTGTGTATGTATATATATGTGTGTGTGTGCGTGTGTGTGCGCGTGTGTGCGCGCGCGTGTGTGTGTGTGTGTGTGTGTGTGTGTGTGTGTATTTAGTGCATATTCAGCAGTTTGAAGTAGGTTTATCAGACCAAAGGATATGGCTTCAAACATATATCAAAATATACACAATGAGCATTAATGCTGAGTCTGAATGTGCAGGACCAAGTGTAATGGAATTAAGTAGGTATATTCCATTTATATTTAAGCACTTAGTGAGTATTATACAAATAGCATGTCTGAAGCCTCTGTAGGATTCCCTCCATCAGGGTTAGACTCATTTGATTTCAGCTGCCAGGAGATGTTTTGTAACAGACACTATCAGGTAATACTGCAACTTTCTCATCCCTCAGACTTCTGAAGGAAATCTGTGCAGGATAAAAAAGAATTTATAGTAATCACCGAGTATTCTAATTTGGCTTTTATTTCTGAGCCTCAGATAAGAAAAACTGAGTTAGAAATGGATTTGATTAGTACTCAATTCCCGTTTACTTTATCCCGATTTAGCATGTTAATTCTTGTTGCAAAATTGTAGTCTCTGAATTTTTATGCACTTGTACACTGTTGAAGTTTTTCATTCAAATATTACTAAGAAATGGAGTCAACAAGAAAGAGATTTTGAAATCTTTAAAGATCCAACATATACTATCTCTATTTGGATACTCAGTAACTGTTTTCACCCATAAGCCACTTATTTATTAACTGTTGACTGGAATGGTTCACTGGTTCTGTGATTTATATTTGTGGAATTTGACACATATCATGTAGGAAATATACTCTACTGTATTCTTGATTGCCTGGTACTTTTGAAGAGATATGATTTTTAATATCTTCATTCACCTGATGAAAATTGTATTGACTATTCTATAATCTATCTATCTATCTATCTATCTATCTATCTATCTATCTATATATATATATGTATATGTATATAGATATAGATATAGATATCACACAAATCATCTACCTATACCAGAGGCCCAATGCAGGAAACTCATGCAAGAGTAGGCCTTCTTCCCCCGGCTGCTGGCACCAGCTTCCCTCTGGTATCTAGGACCTGGGCTTCCCTTGCAGCCCCGGCTTTGTCTGGAAAGTCATCCAGAAGGATGTCTGGTCTAATTAACATATTATGCATTTATTATTGTAGATATCTAGGTTTTTAAAATCACTTTCACTATGGCTTCTCATTTCCTAATAATGAGTTTATATAAACCACCTGTATTTGTTGCTCTGAAAAATAAGGCCCCAGAGCTGAGATAGCATGTAAATGTTGAAAAGCAGGGAATCAATTATTAGAATTATAGTATCTATTGGGTCGGCAGGTAAGTAAGTGCGGATTTTTTAAAGAAAATCAAAGACAATTTTTTCATGGAACTAAATAACTTTATTCTGTAATGTATTGCCCATTTTGATCAATGACCTTTTGCCATCTTTCAGGCAGCATTATAATCCCACGTTCAAAAAACTTCTGGTTTTTATTAGCAAAAAACTGAATCAGGTACGATTTGACATCATCATTATTGAAATTTTTACCATTCAAGGAGTTTTGTAAAGATCGAAACAAAAAGTAATCAGATGGTGCAAGGTCAGGACTATATGGTGGATGTGGCAAAACATCCCAACCAAGCTCCATTAATTTTTGCCGAGTGACCAAAGATGTGTGTGGCCTTGCATTGTCATGATGGAATACAACACCTTTTCGATTTGTCAATTCAGGCCGCTTTTCTTCAACTGCATTGTTTAATTTCGTTAGTTGTTCAATGTAGACATCAGAATTGATCGTTCGGTTGGGTGGTAAGAGTTCAAAGTAGACAATTCCTTTGTAGTCCCACCAAACTGATAACAAAACCTTCTTTTGATGAATATCAGCTTTTGATGTTGTTTGAGTTGGTTCACCTGGCCTGCTCCACGATCTTTTCTGCTTGATATTGTTGTAAACAACCCATTTTTCATCGCCAGTTATCAGTCGTTTTAAAAATGGATCATTTTCATTACGTTTCTTTAGCAAATCGCAGCTGCTAATGCGTTGCGTTAACTGTGATTCTTTCAGTTCGTGAGGAACCCATGTATAGAGTTTTTGAACATAGCCAAGTTGTTTTAAGTGATTTTCAATGCATGTATGTGATACATGAAGCTTCTCTGCAATCTCACGTGTTGTACTGTGACAGTCCAAATTGATTATTGCTTTGATTAGGGCGTCATCAACTTCAACTGGACAACCAGAGCGTTTTTCATCTTTGAGTGAAAAATCACCAGAACGAAATTTGGCAAACCAATTTTGACACTGCCTTTCTTTTAAGGCTTCGTCACCATAAACAGCACATAACTTTTTATGAGCTTGCGATGCGTTTTTCCCTTTGCGGAAATAAAAAAGCAAAATATGACGAAAATGTTCCTTTTGATTTTCCATTTTTCAACGAACGCCAAACGAAAACTACAAAACAGATCAAAAAACTTTTTTTACTGATTAACAGCTGAATAGCCAACTATCAAATAACAAAATGTGTTTTACATTTGTACTACGTCTGCAAACCTAAAAATTCAACTGAAGCCATATATGTGTGAAACCCGCAATTACTTAGTTGCCGACCCAATATATACTGTGGAATGCAACCCAAGTACTCTGTTGCAAATGTAGAGTATTTAATGTGGATGGTATTCCATATTTCAATGAATACACATCTTCCAGCTTTTCTTTTTCCCAAAGGGTAAATTTGTGAATTAAGTTTGGTCAATTATTTGTGACAGGAGGTTTCCAGGTAAGAGCAGATTCATCTGTCTTTTCCCTACATTTCCTCAAACATAGATACAAAGATGAAGGGCGAACAACCATTGTGCTTTAACAAGATAACAATAAAAATGAAGGTGATATCACTTTCTAAGGAGATTATATTTGTATTGGAATCAGGGTCCTGCCATGAAAGAATTGCATTACTGCCAACACATGAAAAAGTCCAATGTATGGATCTTCTCATATCTGTCTGATACTGAGTGCAACTGTCACACAAATCAAACCAGATAAAAAATTGTGAGAATTAATAAACATGGTCTTAAGCCACTAAAGTTGGAGTAATTTGTTTTACAAAAAAAAAAAAAAATTGGTTAGCATATCTACTCATGTCTATACTATTTACAGGGGTTGACAAAAGTAGGTTTATAGTTGTATTTATGTGAAACACAGAGTTTATTTTTTTTATTCTTTAATTATTGTATTATTGTGTTGGAACTGCAAACCTACTTTTACCCACCTATAGATGAATACATTGAAAAGATAGGATCATATTAAAATGTGGAAAAAAATTGGAATAATATTTTCCCCATATGGAGTAAAATGATTTTTGTGATTCTCTCCATAGCTAGAGAAAATCTAGGAAGTAAGTAGAATTATATTTACTTTCCATTAAGAAAAAAATAGCTGTATCTTTGGGTCTTGAATCTGGCCTTGCTTACATCAGATGATCTTTAGGGAACTTGGTATTTTGCTGTCACAAAGAGAAGTTGCTTTACTTTTTTTTTTCTTTTTCACCCCAGGGTATTTTTCCTTTCATTTTTAGAGACAGTGGAAGGAAGGTACTCTTCAGAAAGAGAGAAACATCAATATGAGACATTGATTGGTTGCCTCCCACATGTGCCCTGACCAGGAACAGGAATCTAGCCTGCAACTGAAGTACTACCGTAGGTGTACTGGTTAATAATGGCAGATTTTGTAATCAAAGAAAACATGATAATTTCAAGAGAAACATCAAAGTGCTTTATTCAAAGCGATGTCCATTTCCCCCGTTTTTCAGGTAATTTGTGGATACCTTTGCAATAGACCTTTTCTTGTTTTGAAGCAAACCATTCAGATACCCAATTTCCCACTTCTGCATGTTTTGAAGTGCTCTCAGAAAAATGCATGTGCTATTGATGAGAACAAGTGGTAATCTGAAGGAGCAAGGTCTGGTGAATACATCGGGTGGATTAATACTTCCCAGGCAAGATCTTTTAACATGCATTTAACTGGTTTTGAAGTGTGTGATGGTGCATCATCATGAAGCAAAATTACTTTGCTGTGTTTTCTGGCATATTCTGGTCATTTCACGATCAAAGCATGGTTGAAATTGATGATTTGCTGTTGGTAGCAATCAGTATTAATGGTTTCACCTAGTTTTAGAAGCTCATAATACACCACACCTTCCTGATCCCACCAAACACAGAGCATTGTCTTCTTTCCAAAGCGATTTGGCCTTGCAGTCAATGTTGATGGTTGACCTGGATCAACCCATGATTTTGTGCATTTGGGGTTCTCAAAATAAATCTTTTCATCG
The DNA here is from genome assembly GCF_014108245.1 of Pipistrellus kuhlii. Taxonomy (NCBI): domain Eukaryota; kingdom Metazoa; phylum Chordata; class Mammalia; order Chiroptera; family Vespertilionidae; genus Pipistrellus; species Pipistrellus kuhlii. Next base: position 34,153,981 of record NW_023425405.1, on the reverse strand, counting down.
CCAGTCACAATTCGATGGTGGTGTTGAAGCAACATTTTACTGATGACTCTTCGGTTTTCCATTTGTCTTTCGTTCAGTTGATGTGGTACCATTTTCCTTCCTTTAAAATCTTTCTCATTGCTTGTAAATGATCAGAAATTGTTTGCTGAGCAACTTTTAAACTTTCTGCAAGTTGTTTTTGAGTTTGACATGCATCTTCATCCAATAATGCTTGTAATTGTTGATCTTCAAACTTTTTGGTTGACCTAGGCGTTGTCTTTCATGTTGAAATCATCACTTTTAAAGCATTTAAACCAGCGTTCACAAGTATCTTGAGATGGAGCATGTTCACCATAAGCTTCCCGAAGTATATGATAACTTTTTCTTCAAAATAAAGTAATGAATTAAAACTTTCCACAAGCATTTTTTTTTGGCATGAAATTTGACATTTTTAAGTGTAAAAATATGATGTTAACACCTTCAGCAAATTTGACATGACATTTTGAAGCTTGCTGTCAATACAACAAAATAGCATACATTTCAAATCGCACATATATTAACATATGTGCAACTTCATCTATTGAAAAAATTCTGCATTATTAACTGGTACATCTAGTATCGTATTTTTCGGACCATAAGACGCACTTTTTTTCCCCCAGAAGTGGGGGGAAAAAGTCCCTGCGTCTTATGGTCCAAATATAGCCTACACATATACTTTTAAAAAAAAGTTTTTTTACTTGCCCGGCTCTGTGTGGTCTCTGTGTGCTTGCCTGGCTCTGTGTGCTTGCTGCAGCCACTGTCCATTCCTCCGTGCCCAGAGTGTCTGCCCCGCTCTGTAAACCCCGAGTGGTAGAGGAGTTCCCATGTATGGTAGTCAGCCTCCATGCCCTCGCTGCAGCCATATCTCCATGTCAGCCCAGGTGCGGTGTACGGTAACTGCGTAATCCAAACCGTAATCATCGCCTGTACCCCTTGCTGGCCCGTACTCCGTGCCCGGAAGAATGCCGCGTCTATTCCCCCAATCATTCCTCTCCACCCTCTGTTGCTGTGCTTGACTACTGGATAGGCATACTGTAGATCTCCACCCACCAGTAAACTCCGCCCTCCGCTGAATGCCCTGATTGATAATGCTGCTACATCAGAATTTCTCTTCATACTATTATACCGGTAACTGTCAAAATGTTTGTACTGCAACAAACTTCATACCGGTATATTGTATGCAGAGACTTTCTGTGCACTATTTGTTTCAGAATCTTTTTTTCTTCATTTCCCTTCTCTAAAAACTGGTGCGTCTTATGGTCCGGTGCGTCTTATGGTCTGAAAAATACGGTATATGCCTCTAACTAGAATTGAACCCAGGACCCTTCATTCTACGATGCTCTATTCGCTGAGCCAAACTGGCTAGGGTGAATTTGCTTTGCCTTTATCTGTTGAGAGAGCCTAATTCTTTGAGTTGAAGTATCTGTGTGCCCAGATCTAGAAGAAAAAGAGAAATTTGTAATTTAGGTCATTCCAGAAGCACACAGGGAAAAAAGGATTCCAGCGCCAGGAAGTCATTTGGGAGGTGCAGAACTAAGAAACAATAAAGGAGAGGCTCAGTAGAAAAGGGAAGGAGACAGAAGGTGCTTTCTTCAGCTTGCTCCCATAGGGGCCACTGGAGCTCAATCCTGTAAGGAAACTACAATATGACCTGGTATACAACACTTGACTCAGAATCTCCTGTGCACCCCCAGTCATCTCTCACAGAGGGAAGGGAGCAGCAATATTTGCACACCAACTCCAATGAGTGGAGGCCTGGGTCTCCAGATGGCTCTATTGGAGAAAGGCTTTTCCTGGCCAGGAAGAAAACAAAATGCCTCAGGCCTAGCTGAGTTCATCAGAGAACAATGAAAGGTCCAAGAGATATGGGCTGGGCCTGATAGTGTCTGCTTCAGGGATTTTTCCTACCATTAGGCAAAGGAGAAGGATTGTTGATTTGACAAATTCTGAGACAGGCCTACTTGCCTAGAGGTTGGGAAGCTGGAACTGGGAAGGCTATTGTTACCATGGTTACTCTGAATGGAGACCCTGAGGGCAGAGTAGGCAGAGGCTGATTCTGGGTTTGCTTGGCTGGCCCATCAGACTACCAGGATGTCCAGGGTTCTCATGCTGCAGAAAGCAGGGCCTAAGGCAGCCAGGTATGGCCAAAGGAGGAAGGGGACAAGGCTTGGCTATCTCACTGCCAAATGATTAAGGTAAGGATTTTGCCTCATTAGTAAGTGAGGCATGTGCCCACGTGATTTAGAAAAATTAAATCATGTACATTTCCTGCACCTAAGTGATATGGAATAAATTAGTACTTGCAATGGGTAATGTTGATATATTTTAATTGTTATGTTATAGCCAGACTTCTAATTTTTTTTTTTGGCATCAATGGATTATGTATAAAATTAAGAGGATCATCCTTGAATTTTACCTGTATCTGAGAATTTCCTTAGGAAAAATCCCTAAATGTGGAATTCTGGATCAAAAGACATGCAAAGTTTGAGTTTTAAAATACATTGTAAAATTGTCTTTCAGTATGGATATATTGATTAATATATAGTTCCATAATGTACTTGGGTTTTAATGATGCATAAGTGCCATTTCATATCTTTTAACTTCATGCAACTATTTTTAGCTTTCCTGTCAATATTCTATAATTTTACAAACAACAGAAATTCTAAATGTATCAATTCAAAATTGTTTTTAATTAGACTAGTTGATATTCTTCCCATTTTTATACTATTTCTGGAAATTTTGAACATAATTGTTTCTTTTGGTATGAAGTTTTCCACACCCATTTGTTAAAGTGGCTTGTCTTTGTCTAATATTAAATTGGTTTGATTTAATGTAAGGGAGTAAAAAGAATTATAGTTCGGTGACTCATTGTTTTCCACCTTTTTAAAAAATTATTATTTTTTAATCAGAGAGGAAGGGAGAGGGAGAGAGAGATAGAAACATCAATGATGAGAGAATCATTGATGGCTTCCTCTTGCACACCCCTCACTGCGGATCGAGCCCACAACCTGTACATGTGCCCTTGACTGTAATTGAACCTGATGTCTTTCAAGTCTGCAGGCTGATGCTCTCTATCCACTGAGCCAAATCGGTGAGAGTTCAAATTTGTTTTTATTACCTTATTATTTATTTAGTTTGGATGATAGAATGGATAAATAAAATTCCATATACACTTATAAATACCTGCTAGTTGATTTACAACACTGGAAATTCCCTGTAAGTAAAAGGAAATGAAAGAGATTGCATCTCTCATAATTTAGAATCTCATCAGGAAGTAATATTAAAATTGGCTTTCAGAGTATAATCAAGCATTTTGTTCATTTACCTTTAATTGATCTACTATAAAAATGGAAGTGCAAAATGTAGATGAAATTGAAATACATTACAAATCAAAGAGGAGACTAAAATAAAACAATAAAATAGGATGGGGATTTTTAAAAACCTGGGCACTGTTGGGGTCCTTATCCTTAGTATTATTTAATATTTCTAGAGAGGGGAAAAAAAATCCAATAACTTAAAATGTACTGCAATTTAAAATGATGTAAAAAAAAAATTCTGGATTGGGTTAAGTTTGAGTTACTTTTCAGTTTTGGGTTACTTTTCATTCAAAAAGGAGTTCTTCGACAGGTTGCTTGTTGTCTGGCTTATCGAACAGCCTTGAGAAACAGGCAGCATGGGTGAAGGGCTAATTATGGCAAGAAGAGGAGGCGGTTAATGAGTGCTGTTACTCCCCTTTTCCCTGTACTAACTTGGCTTGTAACCACGCCCCCCCCCCCCCCCCCTTTTTTTTCTTTTTGCCAGAAATGCTCAGTGAAATAAATAAGACCAGGGAGTCAGGCATCACAGAGATTGGGCCTCGTATCTAAACTACAAATTCTTTAATTTCCTTGAGCCTCAGTTTCCTTGTCTACATAATGTGAAAATTGGAAAATTGTGAATATGAATAAAGACAACATGCGTGCATTGTCTAGGTTTGTAAGTGGCATTCATTAAGTCTCAAAGGATAACTATATTATTTTAATTTGCTCTTTTAGCTATTATTCCTACTATTACTGTTTTTATCAGTATTGGGATGCTTTACTGCTTTGGTTAAGGTTGTGACATTTACTAGAAATGAAGGTAGCATTCCATTGGATTCAACTTTCTTACAATTCATACTTAAAAATGAATTCTAAATTATTATTTTTATTAAGTATGTCAATAGAATGAGCTTTCTTTTAGATCTGTTGAAGACATTCTTACTAAGAATTATTATTAAGATTCTCTTAAATATATTTTTATTGATTTTAGAAAAAGTGTAAAGGAAAAGGAAAGAGAGAAACATATGAGAGAGTCACCAATCGGCTGCCTCTTGCATGCCCCCTACTGGGGATCGAACCTGCAACCCAGGCATGTGCCCTGACCTGGAATGAAACCTGCAACCTTTTGTTGTATGGGAGGACACTCATCCAACTGAGCCACACTGGCCAAGGCTTAAGAGTCTTAGACGTCTGTGTTATTGTCTAAAAACTTAGTAGACAAATGTGATTGTTGTGGGGTTGAACCCTGGGTTCAGAATAAGACCACTTGAGGCTGATGATTAATTAAAAAGCAGGCAAAGATGTATTGAAATATCTGGCCAGGACAGACCGAGAGCACCACACGCAGGTGGTCTCCACACGACTGCACCGTTTCAGGGGCAGGAAGTCCCTTTTAAAGGTTCAAACCACAGGAATTTTCCTTTGTTCTAAATTCTAAATCTTAAAGACTACATTCTAAAGACTGGGGTCAGCCCGCAGGGTGTTGCTAGTCACAACCTGCTGGACACTGGAATGTGGCCCTATCTTGCAATAGCCTATAATATAGAAGCAGAGCTCAGAGGTTATCTACAGTTTCTATCTCCGACAGTTACTGAGTTAGTGGGAATTACTCTCCTGTGGTCCTGGTCCCAGGCATGGGAAAATTGCCTTAGCCTCCAAGTCTCCACTTGAAAGCTAAGGTAAATAGCTCCCCCCACCCCCATGTTTAATCAGGTGCAAGAGCCAAACTAGAAGGGTTAAAATTCAAACAGCAGTTTTTACCAAAGTATGGTTGCCACTATATTTCAGTGATCATCTATATAATTCATTCTTGAGATTGGCTGTAATATGTAGTTCAGTGGTTACTAAGACTAGGTGATAACTAAAATTACCTGGTGTGATTTTAAGACTCACAGAAAGTGAGGTCCCATTTCGATCTTTTGCATTAGAGTTCCCAGACGGGTTATCGGTATAATATGGGGCACTTCTGATGATCAGACCAATGTGGCATCTGTTTCTGTTGCATCTTAGTAAATGTTACACCTTTAGTAAAATGGAGTAAAGATGCTCTCCTCCCCTTTTATGGTATTTAACATGTGTTAGATTTGAGGATTACTTTTCATCAAAAGTCCACATGTGTTCTTCCTTTCCTTTTGCTCTTCTAACAACATAGACTCGTAGGGGTGTCGAACTCAGAGAAGGGGCCAAAATCTAAAATCCAGCCTAAATCGTGGGCCGAATGGTTTACTGAACAGTCATAAACTGTCATTGTGATGGAAACGCAGTGGAGTGCAGTGATGACAGCGTGGTGCGGGCCACATTGCAAGGCCTGGCGGGACGGATTTGGCCCACGGGCCTTGTGTTTGACACATGTGACATAGAGAGTTATTGAAGTCTAATTTCCTCCACATGCAAGGATCCTGGCACTCTGCACAGAAATGTTCACAGAAATTTGGGGAGATAATTCTTTGAGATGCTCCTGTGTTTACATATGGAGTTACCTATTTTTAAAAGCTGACAATTTACACAACATTCTGGGAAATAAGATGTGACTATGGTTTGTGGAAGAGGAATGTGAGAGAAGTTCCATGACTTCTTTCCTCCATTAGGTTTTCTTTATCCAAATAACAATAGCTCGCTCTCCATTCCAGGCTTGCAAAATTAAAGGCCTACATGGACCACGCTGGTGGAAACTCTTGCAAAATGGTTTCCTTGGTTGACTAAGTTAAATTTTTCCCGTACCATTTTATTTGCAGGTTATGTGAGTGGGTCATAGTCTTTATTTCTCAAGCATATATATTCTTCCAGCTTTCTTGAAAGCTGGTAGTTTTCTTTTTAATTTTTGATAGAGAGATGAGTTCAACAAGTTCAACAAAGATTTCATTTTCTCTTAACTCTGCTTAAAAAAAAAAAAAAAACTAACTGTGCAGGTAGGATGATAAATGACATCTGACACAGGGTTTCAGTATCTGGAGACAATAGGGAATAGTGAGGATGATGATGAATGGAAGATTCATTCACTATCTCTGGAGAGCAGCTGTTCCTTAACTTACTGTTGCAATGTAGAAATAAAGACTCAGTGTTTCTGGATCTGATATCTTTTTTATTATTAAAACAAGTCTCCATATTTTTAGGAAATGAGAATTTTAAAAAAATTAAAAACATATTGTTGGTTTACACAGTTCAAAGCAATGAAAACATGTCCATGGGATAAGATATGGCCCATTTTGTACCTTCCAGTAACCCTCACACTAGATCTTCATTAATTTCAAACATAAAAATTACCATGGATCCTTGGCATTAACCCATTGTGGTGATATGAATTACTTTTCTATGTTTAATCAGTAGTAATTTTTTAAATTTTGATTTCTGTGCAGCTTTTAATTATAGCTTTCTGAGATTGGGGTAAGATATTCACGCTAATGTAGTTGGAAGTATTCTTAAGAGAAATTTTTATCTATTCATTTTGCAGATGAAGAAACTGAGAAGCAAATGAAGTTGCGAAAAGTCATGCATCTAGTAGTGGTAGAGTCAGGATTTGAACCCAGAATCCCTGAATATCACATCAGCACTTGCTTTTCCATTTTACCATGTGCCTTCAATGTATTTATTAGTTTACTATAAAGCTTGGGAAATAAAATTCAATAGACCCATTTTCCTTATGCATTTTCCCCACTGATCTATTTCATAAGGCAAGATACATCTATTTGGCATTTTAGCAAAATTTAAAATGACCTCCTAAATGTGTGCTTTGTTATGATACTTCAACATAACTTAGATTTAGTGATAGCAGAAGCAAAATGAGCAAACTTGTGCCTTATCTTACATGTTAATAACCACTTTTCTGCTTATTGGTTGTATTGGATAGTAAAGCCTCAGGAATGGGAAGTAAGGCATACACTGTGCTATTTTTTTAAATTATTTTAAAATTTCTTCTGGAATACATGATGAGTGAGCTATCCTAGAGTTTATGTTTTGGTAACTTTATTTTGACTTTGTTCAGCACATTTATTATAACTAGTAAATTCTAGACTATTTCCCAATGGAATTCAGATCTTCTAGCTTGGTCATATTTAGGAAATAGCAGGTAATAATGCACTTATTTAGTTTCTATTCAGAATCTCCTATTTCTTGGTGCTGGAAGATTCAGCCACAATCCCATTTACAGTGTTTATTACCTCTCAGAATCAGTGAGCAAGCATCTTTCCTGTCCCTTTTATTTGTCTGTCTTGTCTATTGGCTATCCATTTTCCATTGTTGTCCCAGGTTGGCTGCCAATGGTATATTTCTCAGCCACTTAATAACTTTACTTAGACAGATTTATAAGAAGTGAAGTGCTGTCAAGTCCAGGAGATGTATAGATTGAGGCTTTCTTCGTCTCCTCTGCCCCTTCCAACTTTACAGAATAAGTCTGTCTCCTTAATAGCACTTTGGTCTTAATAGAGTGTGTCTTTCAGGGTCCAGCTTCAGCTGTATTATTGGAGCATGGCTTATGTTCATCTCTTCTGAGCTGGACTGCAGTTAAATAGGAGCAATTTATTTCTGTTGTTGTCAATATCACATTTCATGAACCTGAAACTCATTACATTTTTTTTTCTTCAAATTACCTTGCTTGGCTTTGTAAGGGCATTTTGTATTTGCCACAGATCATCCTTTTAGGTTTGGAAAGAAACTTTTTGTTACACTTCTGATTGGTATAATAGGGTGCCATCTAGGCTTGGTGTGGGCAGGAGAAAAGCACATTTCTGATTATAGAAACTACACTTGCCATGCTCAGTCACAGGGATAGTGGTTGTGGAGCATCTAGCTCATGTTGCAAAGGAAGGAGGAAAAACGAACCTGTTCCATTAAAAAAAGTTGGTAGTAATATATCATAAAGATTGGGGATGTGTTTTCCTCCAAGAAATATATCAGAGGGGAAACTATGAGTATTATAAAGAACAACGGCTTATAAAGTGGACATTGTGGTACTGGACTCAAATAATATTGTGTGTGTCTTATGTACATTTTATATTGCATTGGATCTTTTACCAATTTTATCTGTATGATTCTCTAGAGCAGGAGTTGACTATGGCCACCACCTATTTATGTATGGCTCGTGATCTAAGACTTGTTTTTACATTTTAAATGATTGAAGAAAAAACACTTTCATGACATGTAAGCATTATATCAAATTCAAATTGTAGTGTCCATGAATAAAGTTTTATTGGAACACAACCATACTCTTGTTTGTATGTTAGGTCTGTGGGACATTCATGCCACAACAGCAGTTTTGAGTAGTTTCTACAAGACGTTTTTAGCCCACAGAGCCTAAAATTACACTCTCTGATTCTTTACAGAAAAGTTTGCCAGTTTCTGTTCTAGAACACAGTGCTAGGCAACCAGGCATAGTTTTTTTCTCTTCTTCGCCTGATACTGCTCTTTAACATAAACTCTGGTCCCAGGAGCTACTAAGTCAGGGCTGGCTCTCTGCCCAGATGGAGTTTCATAAATGAAAGCATTTCAGGATACAGCAAAAATTTCTCTACCCACCAATATCTCACTTAGTGTTCTGAAAAGATACAGCTCTTCTATTCTTTTCTGATTTGACTTATTCCTTGAGTTCACCAATCCAAAGGTGATGGAGAGGGTCATTTTCTTTTTAGAAGACTACAGAAAAATACTTTAGAGTGGAAAAAGCCCTACACAGAGATTCAAGAAAACTAGAACCTAATTGGGATTCACCAAAGACTGACTCAGCTACATGCAAATTAGGCAAGGCATTTGATGCTGGTTGGCAATGAATCCTAATTGCTGCATAGTAAATGGAAATCAAAACCCATATTCATTAAACAGGGAAACTAGTTTAAGTTAGGGAACAAAGTATATGCAGGGGGTCCCAAAAGTGTATACGTAACTTTGAATAATGATAAAGTTAGTGTTTATTAAAATACATTTCATTTTCAAAATGTAATAGAATCTACAGACTGTATGTGTATACATGCTGCTGTACCTGGGTAACAAGAAAGTGAGCCATTGCCACCATCTGGGGGTAGCTGCTTTGAATCACAAGCACAGCATCTCAGAGATGAACCCAGTTTTGAAAGCTTCTTAAATGAATATCTAGAAAAATATATGATGTTATTGTGGTGTTCAATATTATCCACATTAATGAGTTCCTGAAGTTTCAAGATCTAAGCAAATTTATGACACCTTGAGAACAGGAACAATGTGTTATTTTTAAATTATTCTTGTTTGTATCAAAGTAATACATATTCATTATAGCTTATATAATTACACACATATAATTATAACAGATGTATATTATATATTCCCATGACATAGATACTTGCTTCACTCACCAATATTTCAAAGACCCCCTACCCAAATTTGCAACTTACATGGCTAAATAGTATTCTCCTCACACTTCTTATTCATCAATTGTAGAGGTAAAATTGACTTTCTAATAGAGAAGATAAAGATAGCCCTCTTCCATCCAGTTATTTAAATAAATACTCAACATTTACATTATTATAGCTGTGTAAGCATTGTTTCCTGCTCAAATATATTTTACAAATTGCATTTCTGTGTTTTTTTTTGTTTAGTTTTCTTGTAATTTATTATTTTTTCATTTGCTCAGGTATTACTGTAAAAGAAATCTACAATGAAACTATTTCAAATTTTTTGTTTTGCCTTTTTTGCTTTTTCCTAATTCTTTAAGACTACTATATGTGTGGTTTCAGAAATATTTGAGAATCCTGAGAACGTGCACAACAGCATGAAAAGGTCTAAAAGAAGCTATACTATGAATAGATGTGCAGTGAAATTTATAACAATGTGCACTGACATTTTAGGATAAGGCCAAATTGCATTTTAGAAAGTACAATAATGAAGGAATATTAAATAATCTGAATCTTATTCTGCCTGCCTCACACTTGAACTTCCTACTCATTATCTCAAGTGAATTGTTTTGTGAACTTTTGTCAGGCTCACTCAAGCTCTGCTAATGTTTTACTGATGTTTTGATTTAATGTAGCAGATACTTGATCTTTTCTCACATTTTCAAACATCTATTATTTGAGCCAAGTGGGGTTTGCTTCCATTACTTTTCCTAGAATGTGCCTGAGTTTGGGTGGTCAAAAGCAGTTGTTCATTCTCAGTCATCCCATTAACGCAGAGAAGAAAAGGGTAAAGATGATTTAAATGATGGCTAACACTAATGCTCTGTAGATCTAACTTCCTGAAGTAGTTTAATAATTACAGTCAAATACAAATAAAGATGGTCTGGTGTGAATTTTCTTCAACTGTATCAACCACCTTCTACTCGATCAGACTTTGTGTGACTTAATACATTTCACGGCACTCCCCTCAGTTTCCCTGCATTCATTCTTTGAACATGCAGTGTATCTTTCCACCTGAGGTTCTTGGGTGTGTCTTTCCTCCTGCTGGAATATTGTTTCTACTCCCTCCTTTTTCAGAGTTAAAACCAAACATTCCTCCTTTGACTGCATATTAGTTAGTTTCTTCCCAGAAGCAGAACCAAATATGTATATATTGAAGGGGATGTACTCTAAGGGATTGGCTCACACAATCGTGGGGCCTGCCAAGACCAGAATTTGCAAGGCATGCTGGGGACCCAGTGAAGAGTTGATGTTGTGGCTTTGAGTTCAGAGGCTGTCTGGAGGCACAGCTTTCTTTCTTTGATACTTGTCCTTGTCTCTTAAGATCTCCAAGTGATTGGATGGGGTGCACCCATATGTGGAGGATAATATGCTTTACTAACAATATACTGAGTCAATTGTTAATCGTATCTAAAGAATACTTTCAAAGCAACACCTAGATTAGCATTTCACCAAATATTTGAGTCCTGCTGTCTAGTCAAGTTAATTCATAAGATTAGCCATCACAGGTTGACACTTCTCCATTTACTTTGGTCATGATCCTGTTAGAAGATTGTGTTCCTAATATTATTTTTGCAACCATAATAATTGTAATTCAGTGACTCCTGATAAACAGTGCCCAACTTACAGTAGTTCAATTTATGATTTTTCAACTTGATGATGATGTGAAAGTGATACTCAGTTTAGTAGAAGCATACTTGGTATTTTGAGTTTTGATCTTTTCCCAGGCTAGCAATATGTGATAAGAAAATCTCTCCTGATGCTGGGTATCTGCAGTGAGCTGCAGCTCCTAGCAGGCTCATGATCACAAACATAATGAACTGACACTCAGTAGTATACTATGTTGTCAACATATTTTTTGGGGGGGTTATTGTGCTTTAGCATCTCATTATGTGTACAAAATGTTCATCGGATATTTTTTAAAATAACATTTCCAATCTCCTTATTCCTTAATTATCTGTTCAGATTTTCGATTTCCTCATGATCCAATCTTGGTATATTGTATATTTCTATCAATCTGTCCATTTTTCTAAGTTATCTAATTTGTTGACATATAATTGCTCATAGTCATCTCTTATGATCTTCTGTATTTTGGTGGTATCAATTATACTGTCTCTTATTTATAATTTTACTTATTTGCATCCTATCCTCTTTTTTATTAGTCTAGCTAGAGGTTTTTCATTTTTATCCTTTCAAGAACCAATTCTTAGTTTTACTGTTTTTCTGGTTTCTATTACCTTTATTTCTGTTCTAATCTTTATTATTTTCTAACTTTGTGTTTAATGTGTTCTTTTCGTACTTGCCTAAGGCATAAGGTTAGATGTTTATTTGAAAATTTTCTCTTGTATTATATAACTTGGAACTAAATTGTCCCATAAAAGATTTTAGAAGGTTCTCAGTGGTTAGTGCTGAAGAGTGCCTTAATAGAATTGAGAGTAAGCTTCTTCTTACAAATACTGTCCTCCATATTTAGAGATGGATAATTATGGTTTTTTCATGATAACTATTTTTAATTAAAAGCCAAGGTTTCTAGGAAAAATTGGGTTATAGGCTCAAATATTGCTATCCCTATCATTATTGCCATAATATTAATTTTAAGTTGTGGAAGCAGATTTAGATTATTGAGCAACTACTTAACATTTCATAAATAATTCTATGAAGTGGACATTAAATACTTTATTTCATAGATTTAAATAAATGACTCAGAGAGGGAAGTTAAGAGAATGGATACAAAGGAGAACTTAAATTCACTCCAAATCCTGTGTACTTTCCAGTGTACTCATTTGAGGTAAAATAAAATGAGGGTAACACTTAGTTCAGATACACTCCAGTGCCAATGTTGTACTTTGGAGGAAATTCAAACACGCATAATGCTATCTATTCTGAGAAATTAAAAATAATGCATATGCTGTCAGAAAGGTCTTTAGAAATTCAGCCTCCCCTTAATAATCTTTCTCTTGTTCCTCTTATCTGGGTCAACAACTACCGTATTTTTCGGGCCATAAGACGCACTTTTTCCCCCCCCAGAAGTGGGGGGGAAAAGTCCCTGCGTCTTATGGTCCAAATATAGCCTACACATATACTTTTAAAACTTTTTTTACTTGCCCGGCTCTGTGTGGTCTCTGTGTGCTTGCCCGGCTCTAAAATGGTTCTAAATGCTGCTGTTTACTTTACAGGGTTGATTACATGTGTTTATGACTGTGATGTTGGGTTTTAATGCACATAAAATATTTTAGGACACTATTTGTTTCAGAATCTTTTTTTCTTCATTTCCCTTCTCTAAAAACTGGTGCGTCTTATGGTCTGGAGCGTCTTATGGTCCGAAAAATACGGTAGTTTGTGCTGAACACCCAGCAGGTTGGGAAATTAGTAACATGAGCCTTAGTGGTGGATTTTGTTGCCAGGGTTGTTTGCATGTAACTATATAAAAGTACTGTACTCATGTTTACTTACTAAAATTCCCTTTCTTCATGGAGAAATGGATAAGCTGCAATTACTGATTAATTGTATTAGAGAACACATAATTACTGAGAAGCAATTAGGTTTAAAAAATTAAGCTATTGAGGTGGGGATGGGGGAAACTTTGATTAAATCTCATGAAGTAATAAATCAGCCACAATGTCCATATAGAACAAGGTTGATTTTTGTTTTTTGGGGGGCAGCCCGCCCTTGGTATCAGGTATAAGTTACATGTACTCACAGAAGATTAGTAAATGGCAATTTTTAAATTATAGTAGTTCTTTGCTGCATGAAGAACATTTTTTTTAAATGAGTGTTTTGTTCAAATAACATTGCTTCCTGAAAATGATAAAAGTGAAAGAACTAGCTAATCCTTAATTTCAAGCAATGTTATCTCAAGCAATAATAGTTCAATGATTTTCTTCCTCCTTTTAATGACCTGAAATCAGGGTATATGATTGATAATGTTTTCTTCACACTCATACCAGTAAAATCTTATCATGAAATGATCTCTTCATTTTTCATGATAGATTTCTTTGAATAAAATAATATTTAGGCAATATCCAATATTAACCAGCCTTTTCCAGACATATCTAAATTACAACAAGCAGTAGGCTCCTCTAGCTGTAAATTGCTGTATTTCCACATCAGAAATTTATTTTTTTTCATGGCCCCTACTCAATAGTATGGGTAAATAATTCTAGGGATAATGGTGTCATTATAAAAATATGTGGATTCTTTTTGCATAAACCCATTCAATTTCTAGAAAGTAGATAGATATGAAATAGACTTTTGCTGTAGAAATATCCTAATGACTTTAATTTAGTCACATACACACATTTATATGTGCATATTTATTATGTGTAAATTTACACAGTTGAAAGTGACTTTGAAACCCTATTTATTTTATAGAACTACAAAGCTGCACTTTCTCTCAGTATTAAATTTTAAATATAACTTTATAAATTAAAACAAAAGAAAATAAAATCTTATTTAGAGGCTTTTTATAAAAAATCCAGAATTTATCATATAGTTTGGAGGATTTGAACTGCATTATGTTAACATAAATTAATACATCTTAATTGTGTACAAGTTTTGTATTCTATTATTCCTAAATCATTTTCAAAGAAATACAATCTGTAAAACAAGATTTTTGGAGATTGAGCCTCTATGAAAATTCCTTAACAAAGTGATTTTGGAGAATCTTTGTTTACTTATTAAAAAGTAGAGGGCTGAATTATTTCCAGATATTTTATTTCTGGTATTAATATTCTATAAGTAAGCTTTATGGAAATGGGCCTTTGTTTTGCTATGTGGCATACATCAGTTAACTACACATTCAATTTGTTCAGATACAGATTTATAATTACACTAGAGGCCCAGTGCACAAAATTTGTGCACAGGGTGGGGGGTGTCTCTCAGCCCTTCCTGCACCCTCTCCAACCTGGGACCCCTCCAGGGATGTTAAACTGCCCGTTTATGCAGGCAGTCGGACATCCCTCTCAAAATCCAGGATTGCTGGCTCCCAAATGCTCACCTGCCTGCCTCCCTGATTGCCCCTAACTGCTTCTGCCAGCCAGCCTGATTGATGTCTAACTGCTCCCCTGCCAGCCACTTTGCCCCCAACTTACCTCTGTCAAACTGGCCACCCCTAATTGCCCTCCCCCGCAGGGTTAATCACCTCCAACTGCCCTCCCTTTCAGACCTGGTCCCTCTCAACTGCCCTCCCTTGCAGGCCTGATGCCTCCCAACTGCCCTCCCTGCTGGCCATCTTGTGGTGGTCATCTTGTGTCCACATGGGGGCAGGATCTTTAACCACATGGGGGAAGCCATCTTGTGTGTTGGAGTGATGGTCAATTTGCATATTATGCTTTTATTAGATAAGATAGAGGCGTGGTGCACGGGTGGGGGCTGGCTGGTTTGCCCTGAGGGCCTGTGGTGGTTTACAGGCCGGCCATTACCCCACCCCCTACCCACCCCCAGGGACCCAAGCAGAGGCCCTGGTATCTGGAATTTATTTACCTTCTACAATTGAAACTTTGTAATCTGGAGCGAAGCCAAGCCCCCTGATCACTCTGTGGCTGCCGCCATTTCTGTTTGGTTTTACGTTTCTTCTATAATTGAAACTTTGTAATCTGGAGTGGAGGCCTAGGCCGGCCAGGGCAGGTGGAAAGCTTGGCTTCCTTCATTGCCAGGGTCAACCCTATCCTGCTCTCTCCAGCTCCGAGGCTGCAGCCATTTTTCTTGGGATTTATCTTCTATAATTGAAACTTTGTATCCTTGAGTGGAGGCCTAGGCTGGCCAGGGTGTGTGGAAGGCTTGGCTTCCTCTATTGCTGGAGAAACCCAAGCCTCTCAATTGCTCTCTGTGGCTACAGCCATCTTGGCTGGGGTTAATTTGCATATTTGCTCTGATTGGCTGGTGGGTGTGGCTTGAGCAGAGTGATGGTTAATTTGCATATTACTCTTTTATTAGGTAGGCTAGAAAGCCACTTTGAAATATTTTATATGTGAAATATAAAGTTCTTTGCTGCAAAAAATAAGGTAAAAAAACTATAGAGAGGACTATAAATAAGAACTGAGAGAACAATAAAAACAATTGATATCATGAGGTTTCAAGCTCCTCAATTAGTCTTGGTTCCAGTCCAGACTGATGTTGACACAACATTATTTTCTTGAAAATATATTGAAACTTCAGAACTGCGAGCTGTTTTGCATGATTTACTTGGTAAACAATGATACCAAGTGGAGAGGGAGGAGTCCTCTACAGTCTACATGTAGTATTCAAGCACACTTACTTTGATATGCATGTGTTTATATGTTCTTTCTTTGGGCTAATTTCTTTTCAGAGAGATGTCACCAAAAATGGAATAAGGAGAATAAAAAGGAAAGCCATGTAGACTGAGCAAATATGCATAAGCAAACAGAATTAATTATGTAAAAACAGGCTTCATTCCTTTCTCTAGGATTTAATATGACCTTGAGAGTACATAATCTCTGAGAGAACAATTTGGAAAGTAAAAGAATGGTGTTCTAGTTTGAATGCATGAAAAAAGATGAAGTGTTCTGAACATCATAATAATAAACTCAGAAAAATAATGAAATTCACTCTGATGTTAATATGCAAGCACCAGGGGGGATCCAGCAGACAGATAACAATACATTTCAGTTTTACATTAATTATACCATTTGACAAACTGAACATTGTGTTGCTTATGTCCAACAGCCCTTATAGAGGCAAGATCACAGTCAGAGTGTGAGATGTCAAAATGCTGGAAATCTGTCTTCCCAGGAGGATTTTTGCCAATTAGTTTGGGACTAAAGAATCCTGCCAGGCATGAGGCTGCCCAGCAAGGTGGAGGATCAAAAACAGAAAGAAAAGAAATATTTCATAAGGGAGAGCTGAAAAATCAGCAACTCTGCTGGCAGCACAAAACTATGCTTGAAAGCAGCTTGAGGATTTAGAAGCTTTCATAGTGGATTGCATTATAATTTTAGAGGCCTGTTTGGGGAGATTTGCTTTATTTCTGGCATTAGAAAATTAATAAAGATTATATAATGTGCTTACTCATGATAGCCTGCACATAATGAAGAATTTTGTCAACTGTGCATATTTTGCAGAGCAACTGATGAGACCATGTTGGGCCAATTTTGTCACTTAAAATAAAGGGAATATTCCTAGGTATTTAAATATCTATAAAAAATGATTGGATGAATACTTATTTTCTGAGTCCTTATTTGAAGACAAAGCATCAGAATAGGTAGGGGGAAAAGGTCTCTGCTCAGTTAAATATATATATATATATATATATATTTTAATTTTTATTATATATATATATGTATTTTTTTTCCTTAAATAACTAAGCAGCTATAACACATGAAAAAAACTGAGGTATGAACTTTATCCTAATGCGCCTGAGTTACTGTACTTACAGCACTTCTAACAAAAAGAAAAATTCATTTTCTATTCATTCCTTTTTCATCCTCTTATTTCTAAACTCTTTTTCCATGATTCTATTCTGAGGTATCAGAAGCCCCTGCTGGTTGGGTGTAGAGGATAGCATTCTAGCCACTCTGAAAACCTATTTGTTTGCCATTATTGGGTCTTTTTGTCAACTTCCAATTTGTGCACTATGATAAAATTAAAAAGTATTAAATGACAGGAGGAGTATTAACTGAATGACAAAGCTTTATCAGAGAATATAGTAATCGTGAATGAGTCTACATTCATAAATAAATTAACTATCCTGACTGTTCTTGATACGCTTTACAAGTTTTTTACTAAACTCTATTTCTTTGGCCTGTATGATACCACACTCATAATCTCCCTGTTTCTTTGGAGGGGGTGGTGGTGATAAGCAGATAATATCCTTACTATATTCCAAAAACATTCAGGATTTTGCTAAAGACCATGTAAATAATCAAATAGTACCTATAGTAGAAAACTCTGGAGAGGTGGCCAGTTACTGGGAATGACACTAACAGTGCTTAAGCAACTTTTAGAAAGAAATATTTTTATAACTTTTAGAAAGAAATATTTTCTAGTACAGAGATCAACTTTATGAAACTAAGGTCCAGAATTTTTAAGTGCTTGGGTTTGTATCAGTTAGGGAACAAGTTGAGAAACAATCAGTGGGAGAGATATATTAACAGATTAATTTCAAAGGATTGCCTTACAGCCCAGCCAGTGTGGCTCAGTCATTGAGCATTGACCCATGAACCAGGAGATGATGGTTTGATTCCTGGTTAGGGCACATGCTCAGGTTACAAGCTTAATCCTGAGCTAGGGAGCATACAGGAGGCAGGCAACCAATGATTCTCATCATTGATATATCTATTTCTCCCTCCCTCACCTTTCCTCTTTGAAATCATTATTTATATATCTATATGTGTGTGTGTGTGTGTGTGTGTGTGTGTGTGTGTGTGTGTGTGTGTGTATGTGTGTGTTATTTTAAAGAATTGCCTTACAGGATTGTGAGTACTGGCTAGGCAAGTCCAAAGTTCGCAGGGCAGGCTGTCAGTCAGGGCACTTCTTTTTTCCTTTTCCTTCTTTTTCCCCCTTCTTTGAATGAGCCAGCCCCACACAAATTATCTGGGATACTCTCCCTTACTTAGTGTCATCTAATTAGGGACTTCAATCACATCTGTAAAATACCTTCAGAGCAACACCTAGATTTGTGTTTGGTTGGATCACTGAAAACTGTAACCTCACCAAGTTAACACATAAAACAGACACACACAGGTAATTCTCAGAGCACTTCCTGGTATAGAAAAAAGAAGATAACTTTGGATTTAGTAAGGTTTGGACATTCACTCAAATTCACCTCTTATTACTGTGGGATCCTGAGTAAATTATAAACCTTCCTGTGCTTCTTTTATTTCTGAATCTTACCTGTTCTTGTTAATAACTGATTTGTCATTTATTTACAATTTGGGACAACTTAAATTCAGTTGCACCTTGCACATAGGGAATATGTGGGATTTCATTGATTGACACACACACACAAACAAGCACACATATTCAGTTTTATACCTAGTTTCTATTGTTGCCACCAGTTGATAGGGAAAATACACCTTACGCAAAATAATGGCAGTTGATATGCCAGAAAGCACTTAGGATAACAGGCCCCTTTAAAAAAAAAAAAAAAAGTATATATATATATATATATATATATATATATATATATATATATATATATATATATATATATATATTGCTTTTAGAGAGAAAGGGAGAGGGAGGGAGAGAGAGAAATATCAGTGATGAGAGAGAATCATTGATCAGCTGCCTCCTGCATGCCCACACTGGGGATTGAGCCCACAACCCGGGCATGTGCCCCGACCGGGAGGGAATTGAACCATGGCCTTCTGGTTCATAGGTTGATGCTCAACCGCTGACACATTTTAGAGGCATTTGCTTATCTTGGATTGTAGATTAGTAAATTGAACTACTTAATTTCTCAAGCAAAGACATTAAAAACTAAATGAAATTCTAGAGGTAGTCTAGAGCAGTGTTTCCCAACCTTCTCTCATGATGAGAATCACCTGGTGGAGTTGTTAAAACACAGATTCCTGAATCCCAACTAAGAAGTGCTAAACTTGAATTTTTGAGAACATATAGGTAAAATTGCATACCTAACTTAGTGCTCTGTATATAAAATCTGTCTTAGAGCACTAGTTAGGTATACAATTTTACCTATATGTTCCCAAAAATTCTAGTTTAGCACTTCTTAGTTGGGATTCAGGAATCTGTGTTTTAACAACTCCACCAGGTGATTCTCATCATGAGAGAAGGTTGGGAAACACTGGTCTAGAGTAGGAGAAATTCAAAGATGTTTTAAAAAGTGCTCTGCATCTAATAGTTTACATTATTTAGGTTAATTTTTAATAGATTCATAGACACATTTGGATCAGCGATTTTGGTTGAATGACCTTACCCATATGCAGATATTGTCCTAATATAAGTACTTAAAATGTGAATTTTAGAAAATTTCATATCAAGGATAGTTTTTCTCTTTTTTATTTATTTATTTTTTTTATTTTATTTTTTTATTTTTTTTAAAAATATATTTTATTGATTTTTATACAGAGAGAAAGGGAGAGAGATAGAGAGTTAGAAACATCGATGAGAGAGAGTCATCGATCAGCTGCCTCTTGCACACCCCCTACTGGGGATATGCCCGCAACCAAGGTACATGCCCTTGACCGGAATCGAACCTGGGACCCTTCAGTCCCCAAGCCGACGCTCTATCCATTGAGCCAAACCGGTCCCGGCAGTTTTTCTCTTTTTTAAAAAAAATAATTTTTATTAATTTCCAAGAGGAAGAGAGATAGAAACATCATTGATGAGAGAGAATCATCAACTGGCCACCTCCCACAAGTCCTCCCCTTCCCCACTGGGAATTGAGCCAGCAACTTGAGACCAGTAATGAACCGTGACCTCTTGGTTCATGGTTCATAGGTCGATGCTCAACCACCGAGCCACACAGAACTGGCACAATTTTTAACCACTTGGTTAATAAACTGGTGTATTGGCTAGACTTTTACCAGTTGAGGACCAATCAGTCTAGAGAAGGCGTCTTCAAACTACGGCCCGCGGGCCACATGCTGCCCGCAGAGGAGTCTGATCCGGCCCGCCAGGTTTTGTGGGCAGTGAGCACAGCTGAGGTGTTACAGTAGGAATTAGTAGTTCATATAGTCCGGCCCTCAGCTCTCTGAGGGACCGTGATCTGGCCCCCACTTTAAAAAGTTTGAGGACCCCTGGTAGAGTAAGAATTCCTCATTATAATGTACAGATGCTTATATATGTAACAAAGCCAGTATTAAAAGTATTGTTTATAGAACCTAGGTGGGATATATATAGATGTACAATTTACAATTATTTCAACTTCTTTGAACAATTTTTTTCATTAAAATATTAGAAAAAAGTTTGAGTTTTATTTATTGCAAATCCCACACATATTATAGCAACAAACTATTCATAAAACTTAATTTTTCTAGAAACCTTACTTTAAAAGTAATTATATTTAATTCTGTGTCTTTTATTGTCATTTGCCTAATGAGTTTATGTTGCCAATAAATAATTCTGTTTGCCAGTTTGCAAACATATTTGCAAACACATAAACCAACACAAATATATCATTATTGGGTTGTTTTCTAAGAGGTGTATACTTTATATTAGCAATTATTACTTGATTAATAAGTAATAATCAAGATGTACTCCTCTCAAATTAGTGACATAATTTGGGTCTCTCTCTTCTATTTAGTTACATATTGGATGACATTTTGGTTGAGTCCTATATTTATGTTCCCTTTTTTAATTTTAATGTTTTTTTTACCATATAATATTTTAAGTTTAATAAAAAGTCAACTGAGAAAGGCCATTCTGCCTAAGAGCTATTTTTCCATTAAGTATTATGACATATTGGTGGCCTTGAGGGATTATTGGTTTTTGAAAGAATATTAACAGCTGGAAATTTGCATTTTAATGCAGTTCTCCTCAGCTACTCAAGCAATTTTACTTTTAAAACCTGTGACAGATTTCAAAGCTATAGTTCTAAAGCAACCTAGTAAGTAGAGATAACATAATTTTATTACAAATAACTGTGTTTCTGATAGTTACCTTTTTTTTCTCCTTCTTAAATTTTAGTTTGAGATGTCAGGAAAATCACACCCAAATTTTATATTGGCACTAAAGCCAGACTTGATAATTGGAAAAGTGAGAGAGAATTCTTTTTCAGCCTCTACTTTCAAAAATTGAAGAAGAAAATAGCACATTTAATTAGGTTTCTCTGATTAGTAGTTAAAAATGAAGTTGATGCAAAGCAACCTCTCACAACAATAGTTTCCATCTATTCAGGCGGTTGTCTCTGGGGGAAATGATTGCTGGGATAATAGAAGAAAATGCTATGAAATGAGAACAGAATCCACCTCCCTTGATCCTGCTATTAATACATACTCAGAATTGCTATTGAAATTAATTGAGGACTTTGAGTCAGAATCAAGTGACTTATTGTCACTTAAAATGGCAGAGAATAGAACTGAATGATAGGTTTCACAATCATGAATGTATTTTTCTTCTAAAAATGACTAAGTGGCTAAATACTTTAGGATAGGGTAACAGGAAACATCAGTTTCCCCCTTTCATTTTCAGTCTGAAATTAAAATTTTATTTCTTAGTCATATCTGAAATGACAGGACAACTGAAGTATGGTGATAGAAACTGCTGGGTTCTATACTTATTTGTTTGATAAAACAATAGAAGATTATTGTGATTTTCTGAACTTATGTATGCTATCCCAATACTCCATTGATGATGATTTGAATGTCCCATTGATTGTGATCTCATTGGTCATCGAAGCACATTCTTCTGGGACCCAGGACAGATCAATTATCCTAAATTGTCTCAGTAGCTACAGATAACTGAGTTTCGGTTGACTTAGTGGTCCCAGAATCAGAACCAGAATGAGAGCCACTGTTGCTACAGCACAAAACACAGATGTAGTCCAAGAGAACATGAAGGTCACTGTCTTTTTTCACTGTTGTACCCACCAGTGCCCAGAATAGCACCTGAACCCAGAATTATTTGTTGAACAAATATATCCATAGTTTAGTGACCTTCTAACAGATGACAGAGTCTTTAGCAACCTGTTTTGAAGGTTTTACTATTTGGTTCCAAGCCCTAAATTCTTGAAATATTTTAAAATATTTTGAAGGCAGTTTTAGGAGACATCTTGTTTGGTATTCATTTCTCTGTGGATGTATGAGTGTGTGTGTGTGTGTGTGTGTGTGTGTGTGTGTGTGTGTATGCTTTTTTTCCTTTTAATAGTTTGGGGAATTGTGTCTCTTAATATTAGTGTTCAGAAAATTATATTACCCATGTGCATATGTCTATAAGTTCCAATGTAAAGTAGTTTAAAGAGGTATAAATAGGTAATTGTTTATACAGAATAGGTGCAAGTAATATGTCTGATATATAGTAAGACAGAAATATGACTTTCATTCTTGAGCAGTATTGAGGAGAACTCTAGGTTGGGGTCAGGCAGAGCTGAGTCTG
Organism: Pipistrellus kuhlii; assembly: GCF_014108245.1. Taxonomy (NCBI): domain Eukaryota; kingdom Metazoa; phylum Chordata; class Mammalia; order Chiroptera; family Vespertilionidae; genus Pipistrellus; species Pipistrellus kuhlii. Next base: position 34,131,291 of record NW_023425405.1, on the reverse strand, counting down.
GTCTCTACTTTGCCAGTAGTAGTTACGTAAGGCAAGGCAAATTAATTAACTGTTTCTGTGGCAAAGCTTCCTCACCTACAAATAAGCCTAAGCATAATTAAGTACTAACAAAAGGTTGCATGAATTCAATCTGAGACGTGAAAAAATTGCCAGTCAGGAAGGCCACTGAAAAGCCCCAAGAGTCACAGCCAGGCAGGTGCTTAGGAAGTGACTACACAGTCCCATTGAAATCCAGAGGGAACCCATGTGGTTTCCATGTGCACATTAAGTCTAGACATAAGAGAGTAACGTTACTATGGGTATATGTAATGTGACAACAGAGATAGAAGAGGAGAAATGTCCAAAAATAAAATAAGGCCTCGGGAAAGAAAACAGTCTGGGGAATACATGAAGTAGAGAGGGAAAATGACCTAATGTATCTTCTTACGCTCCAAGGACAGTTATATATAATAATTATATATGAGTTATTCGGTAACCATTCAACCTAAAAATCAAAACACTTTCTACCTGACAGAAATTCTCAACTTGGGGCGGGGGGGAGAAATATTTAAGAAATTTTCTTAGAAAGGTAAGAGATTTTTATGTTCATATAAACTAGAGGTGGGGAATGTCTGGCCCATGGGCCGTGTAAGGCTTATGAAATCATTTGGTCTGGCCCTGCCAAGGCATTAGGGGTGAGTTAATTAAATGTTTGACTAAATATAGCAAGCTAATTCTTTTTTAAAAAATATATTTTATTGGTTTTTTACAGAGAGGAAGGGAGAGAGATAGAGAGCTAGAAACGTGGATGAGAGAGAAACATCGACCAGCTGCCTCTTGCACACCCCCTACTGGGGATGTGCTCGTAATCAACGTACATGCCCTTGACCTGGGACCCTTCAGTCCGTAGACCAGACCGACGCTATACCACTGAGCCAAACCGGTTTCAGCAGCAAGCTAATTCTTAAGTTGATAATTTTATATGGCTCGTGAATGATGTTAAAAATATCCAAATGGCCCTTGGCAGGAAAAAGGTTCCCCACCCAGAGTAAACCAAGGAGAAGAGGAAAATGTGCCTCATGTTACTTAGAGAGTTCAGATAGGCTTCAGTGCAGGTCACATTTGTGTCAGACAGGATGTGTTCTATTTTGAGAGACTACTGAGAGATCATTCGTGATACACCTGACAAACTCCTTCTCAAATGTGATGTGTTTGTCCAACTAAGCCACTTAAGTATGGCCTAGGTTTTCTTCCAGTCTTCAAATATCTTTCTTAATCCTTTCCATCTTTAAAATTGTATGGAGTAGTAAAGCATTTGCAAAACATGCTTGGGATCTTTGGTTCAAAACTCTAAGAGCAAAAAATGCCATCATAATCTTATGTTTTGTGTGTGTTTCTTATATTCTTCTTTCTTTTCAATGACCTCAACCAACTTAATGAGAAAAAAGAGTTGCTGTCAATGTAAAGCTCAAAGGGAAATTTCTGTCATTGAGTTCTAGTTTTTTCTCTAAGTTTTTAGGTTAAAAAATAAGATGAAATAGAGTTGGCATCAAAGAACTAGTATATTTACAATTTTTTTTTAAAGCATTAGACCTGATTGCAGAAGCAATGCCATTTTAAGTGTCAAAATCCTTTCTGTAAAACGAACCCTTCTAAAAAATGAGCACTAATTCATTATTTAACAGCAGTACTTAAGTTAGCAGATTAATGGAAAGGAATGGAGGAGAACTTGAGACATAGAACAGGGTTTACGGGGGAAGTAAAAACAAAACAAAACAAAACAAAAAAACCCTTGAAATTCATAATATCACCCTTTCACTATACCTCATGAGCCAAGAACTCAGAGCTGTTATTAACCAGATAGTTTCATACTAGTTATAGGTACCACTTAGTGAAAGTAAGGACTATTAAAGTTTCATTTTACATGTAACTGTAGGATCAAAGCATATTTATAGCTTCCGTTTACATATTAAGGATTTTTCTGTGTATAAAATGCTTTCACACCTTTGATTTCCATTTGGACTCCGACCAATCTTGTAGGATAATATTCAGATTCACTTTCCAGTTGAGGACACTGATTCTCAGAAGGAGTTAAGGCAGTGCTTCTGTGCTGTACAGTTCCAAAGGCATGTGTCGCACGTGCACGTATGCTGGGAATGCCGCTGTTACTATCATGATGAAAGTAGACAATGATCTTACAGAACTTATAGTGGAGTATGTTCTTTGGTGGAGGCAGGAAAGAACCCAAATGACTATGCAAAGTAATTTAAGGTAGTAGTACATGTAATGGGAGGGAGGTGGTTTATGCCTAATTAAGTGGTCAGGAGAGTCCTCTCTCAGGAAGTGACCTTTGAACTGAGAAGTATGTAACAGGGAAGAGACAGCCAAGATCTGGACAGAAATGTACCAGGCAGAAATTTGTATGAGAAGACTCTGCAGTAAAATTTTTATACTAAGTAGATGATGACATAGAGAAAAAGCTCTGTTTAAGGTCTGAACAGTACATGCCTGCTTTTAAATGTTTGATGTAAGCTCTGCCTTTAAAAGAAAATATGTTTATACAGTTATTTCCTACTTACATGCCTTTATGTATTCAAGAGTGTCCTTGCAACTCTGACAATAATTCTAAGGATAGGTTTAGGTCCAGGCTGTGCTTTCTTTCTTTAAAAAAATTCTTATATTCTCTGGCAGCTGTAATATACCATGAATATTAAATTAAAATCAATTGCACACTTACTTACCCTACTCTAGGGATAAGAAGCATGAGCTAACTGAAAATTAACTTCCACTTTAAAAACATGACTTCATTTCAAAAGCTTACGGTACTATCTGAGAAAGTTTGATAGCCTCATGTCTCTTCAGTAGAATACTTATGAAACTAGTTGGGATGGAAATAGGAAAAAGAAACAGTATTAAAATGTATCTCAAACTGACATGAGATCAACTCAGCTTTCTTTCCGGGGAACTTGAGTGCTGCCAGAGTGTGTAGTAGATGGGAATCGGATCTTCTCCAAACATATATGTCCAACCCTCCGTTTAAAAAAAAAAACATGTTCTAGCCGAGACCGGTTTGGCTCAATGGATAGAGCGTCGACTTAGGGACTGAAGGATCCCGGGTTCGATTCCGGTCAAGGGCATGTACCTTGGTTGTGGGCATATCCCCAGTAGGGGGTGTGCAAGAGGCAGCTGATCGATGACTCTCTCTCATCGATGTTTCTAGCTCTCTATCTCTCTCCCTTCCTCTCTGTACAAAATCAATAAAATATATTTTAAATTAAAAAACAAAAAAACATGTTCTAAACCAGGGGTGGGAAACCTGTTTTGTGCCAAGGCCCGTTTGGATATTTATAACATCATTTGCGGGCCATACAAACTTATCAACTTAAAAATTAGCCTGCTGTATTTGGTCAAACATTTAATTAACTCAGCCCTAATGCCTGAGCAGGGCCAGACCAAATGATTTCACAGGCTTTATAGGGCCCATGGGTTGAACATTCCCCACCCTGTTCTAAACTAAGGAAAATCTTAATACTTTCCTAGTAACGATCACTTCAAGGGCTGACTGCTACAAAGAGGGAGGGTGAACTCAGGAAGTTGCAAAGGAACCACAACATGAGCAAAAAGATCCCAGGGCTCTGGCTATGGCCAAGGCCCAGGTGCCGGGGCTGACCGTAGAGTGCCTCCAGCTCTGTCTTCGGATTTGAGCACAGAGAAGTGCATCCCAGCTTATTTATGGTCATGATAGAGTATAACTTACAACGATGTATCTGTGAGCGTGTGGACGGTTAGGGAAGGCCATGCTGAAAAGTGAGGACAGGATATCAAGACCAAAGAATATGCCATGTGTGTGTCAGCCGTTATCAGTCCTCTAATTTTGTGGGAAGGGGAGATTCTACTTTAATTTAGAAAATTAAGACATGAAGAAATGAAATCATATGGTCAATAAGCAGCAGAGTAAGATTACACCTCTTTTCCTTCAGGAGAAGGAGGATGATGATGATGTAAATCAATCAAAAATGGCAGCTTCTTCTAAGTTGTAGCAAACTGAAGTTTCTTTATTAGATTTACTTAAAACATTATTTTTGTTGACAAATGATTTCAATGTGCCCCCATGCAGAGGATTGTGCTCACATTTAGAATTTGCCTATTGTAATACCTGTCTCTTCGTTACAAAATAAATTCAGTTAAAATGTTGAAAGTGCTAAGCACTAACAAGCATAAATGAATAGTAGATGAATGACAGATGAATCATATTTCTGTATCAACATCAGAGAATTATATTTAAAACCAGTCATTTCCAAAATTATTAAGAAATAATGGTCAAATTTATGCTCTTCCCCCAAATACTCCTGACTCTATTTCAACACCCACTTTTAAATGATTGAACTGTCTATCGAGGGAATTATTTTGAATAATATTTTCTAATCAAGGAGCCTGTGTTGCCTGGCACTTAATAAACAAGTAGTTAATATTGATTGGTTGAATAAATGAACAAATGGAAAGAAAATGCAGTGCCTAAGTAACTATATTACTAAATATTACCCATGTCATTGCTGGAATGATGCTCAGTTAGACATATATTTTTCCTTTCCTTGCCTTCCCCTCCCCATTCCCCTTTCCCTTCCCTTTCCTTTTCCCTTCCCCTTCCCTTCCCTTCCTTTCCTTCTTCTTTTCTTTCTTTCTTTCTTTTTTTTTTTTTAGAGTAGAAGGGAGAGATGGAGGGGAGGGGAGAGAGAATGAGAGCTACACATTTATTGGTTGCCTCCTGCTTGTACCCTAACCAGGGCCAGGGATCAAACCTGCAACCCAGGTACATGCCTTTGACTGGGATTAAAACTGCGACCCTTTGGTGCACAGGCTGATGCTCTAACCATCAAACACACTGGCCAGGGCAAGAGGTGTATTTTTAAAGATTAGTTTCATCCATTCTGACTATTGGATCATGACTCCATAATTTATTCAATTTCTATAGCATTTAAGAACAGAATAAAGTTACTATGGTTAAACCTAATAGCAAAATTGATAAAAGGCTCTCAAATAGGCAAAAGAGAGTCTATAAGTAGTCTACTGTTTTTAATCTTTTACTTCAAATCAATTCTAAATGACTCACAGCGCTTCCATATATGTGAAATTTTCATTATTAAATGTTTATTTAATCATCCCCATTTCTATTAAGAAATTTATATTTTGCATTAAGCATTCCTGTGAATAAAGTTATCAGTGTCATGCAATCCATTTGGAAACCTGAATCGGTTCCATTAAGCTGATAGAGTTTGCTATTGATAGGTCAAATAGAATACATTTCCCAGGGATCTGGCAACTTTTCCATGCTTACAATGGAATTCTTTTGTGTTAGTAATAGAATATAGTAAATAAAATGGATTTCTTGCTGCTTCTTATTTCTTTTAGGCTCTGAAGTACTGATAAATTCAACAACAGTGCCACTCCTTACTGTTTTTTAGATTAATTTATTTTTCTGTTATTTCATTATAAATGCATGATAAGAATACAATAATCACTACTAGTAAATTAATAACTGGATGCATACTACCCGCATTTGTTATTTCCTGTTAATGTTGGTTGTTTCTAGTTTGTCAAAGTACATTAAAAACAAATTATGATATTATGTGAACACTAAAATTAGCATATTTTAATACATGCACCTATTTTTGTCTTCCATTCCTGATTGAAATCCATTACTAAGACTGATGTTTTATTTCTTTTGTGCTTGAAATTGAATTCTGCATCAGCATAGATAGTAAATATTTATTTGAGGAAATTAGAATTCCTCCAAACAGAAGAGGATTTCTCTTCCTAGTTAAGTTGCTTGTCATGCTCAAATAATATATTTTTCTTTATTATTGTTTCCAATTGTTTTTTTCTTAAAAACACTTTCCATCCCATTGAATTATTATAACTAGTAAATAAAAAGTAAAACCCTCAGATTTCTTTACTTTGGTAACTGCTTGCCTGGAACTACCCTGTTTTCCAGAAAATAAGACAATGTCTTATATTAATTTTTGCTCCCAAAGATGCGCTAGGTCTTATTTTCAGGGGATGTCTTATTTTTCCATGCGCTAGGTCTTATTTTTGGAGGATGTCTTATTTTCGGGGAAACACGGTATTCATTTCCAGGACACATTTTCAACCTTGCTCTTTTCTCTGGTAACTGGTAACCTGGCACTGGATTCCATTAACTGGGAATGTTGTTTTTTTCTTAATATCCCTTGGAGTTCATATCAGATATCTATTTAGGATTTACCAGGACAACATGTATTCTCATTGTACTCTATCAGCTATGTATTTTTAAGGGAGATACTGGTATATTCACTTTTCGTATGTAAAAAGATTGGACAGAATGAAAGTCAGATAGCAACACAAGACTGTAAATATTAGCTTCTTTTCTAAGACACTTAAAAATCTGAATTGTAAAAAAAAAAAATAAATAAATAAAAAATTCTGAATTGTGCCAAGAGATTTTTATTAAAAAGCAAGTCTATCTAAACTAATAAAAGGGTAATATGCAAATTGGTCAGGACACCCTTACAATAGTGACTGAACAGCAGGCTGCATAGGGTGACCAGGCCAGTAGGGGGATTAGTGAGGGACAACCAAGTGACTGAACAAGCAGGCTGTGTGGGGTGACTGGAGATCAGACCAGCAGGGGGATTGTTGGGGGAGAACAGGCTGGCGAGAGAGTGTCGTGAGGGGCAGCCAGGCCAGCAGAGGGGCAGTGAGGGATGACCACGCTGGCAGGGAGGGCAGTTGGGGGTGACCAGACCAGCAGGTGTGGGGGGGGAGGGGCAGTGAGGGGTTATAAGGCCGGGAGAGAGGTGCAGTAGGGGTGATCAGGCAGGCAGGAAGGTGAGCAGTTAGGAGCCAGCAGTCCTGGGGATTGGGCCCAAACTGGCAGTTATATATCTCCTGAGAGGTCCCAGATTGGTAAGTGTGCAGGCTGGGCTGAGGGGATCCCCTCCCAACGCACAAATTTTGTGCACCAGGCCTCTAGTTTATAACAGAACAATAACATTTCTTTTTATTTTAAAATTTTATAATTTTGCACATACACAAGTAGAGAAAATAGGACAGTGAGTCTGTGTATACACCATTTTCAGAAACTCAATTTTCTGATATAAGTGGCTAAATAAATGAGTTAATGACTGGGTTCACAAGTAACTAAAAAGTTTCCTCCTGGTGGGCCTTAAAACTGAAAAAGTGAAAAATATTGCTCCAACTTTTTCTTCTTTGCTGATATAGCACATAATGAGAAAAAGTCTCAGATTTAAGTTAAATCACCATTATATTAATATAATCAGATCTTTATTGAATAGCACATTTTCTTTCTATGTAAAAGTTAAAGGATATAGACTTTGTTCCTACCCTAAGGAAGCTTACCTGTTTATTGGAAAAGAAAATGTAAAGATATTATATTCCTAGAAGTCCAAGCTAGTCTGCAGTTACTATCTATAAATAGAGAAGAGCTATTAACATATCAATTAGGGTCATATTTGCATTTCTGTTGTCATAAAAAAAAATCTGTGTTCTAATTTAGATCTCCCTGTTATATTACTTTCTTTATTGCCTCTCAGTAAGAAATACTCAGCTTGAAATTTACATGAATATGAGAATAATACTGGCTTCCATTTGGCGGAAGGGACCAATTTTGGTCAATATTTCACAGCATGACACTTCTCTAACATAATAGGATCACACTTAGATTATTGGGGAGTTATGCTTTACAGTATAACCATTAATAAAAGAAGCAGCAATTCTGAAAGCTTATAGCTCTTTCATGTACTTGGACATTAACCTGTGTTTGTTCCTTATCCCAGTAAAAGACATCCGGGTATCCTCATGTATAAAATATATGTGTACTCACACTGAGAAAAGAAAGGTGGTATTAAAACGAAGTATATAGATCAGTGCCTGGCTGAGAAGAATATCTCACAGCATAAATAAACTTTGCACAGAAAAATAAGGAGTGGAATGAGTGTATCTGATGATTGGAAAATGATGTAAGACCACTATAGTAGGAGACAACAGGGAAAGGTGCTCAGGAATGGGAAAGTGATAGACATTAAAGGAGACTATGAGGTCGCTGAGACTTGAATTATCCTGAGATATTATTTTTCTCTTTCCTTCCTTCCTTCCTTCCTTCCTTCCTTCCTTCCTTCCTTCCTTCCTTCCTTCCTTCCTTCCTTCCTTCCTTCCTTCCTTTCTTTCCTTTTTTTTTTTTTTTTTTTTTTTTTTTTTTAGTGGTTGTATCCAGAGAGCACTAGAACTATAGAATTAGGCTTTCATATTTTTCAACCATGAAACATTTGGAAGCCTTGAAATACTATTATTATAGATAAAAGTCCTCAAACATCAGTAAAAATAATGAGTAATGGGTTAAAGAACAATGGCTAATTTTTCTCATGTTCTATGTGGCAGAACATGCCTATCTATGTTGAACTTGTTGGAAATAAAACATAAGCATAGATGGGACATGTTGTTATTTGATCTCTATGTACTTAATAATTATAGCCTCATAATTTTCCAATAAAAATTGTCTTTTCATAATAATTATTATAACTATAAATTTTGGCCCTTTAATACGTAGTTATGGAAACTGACTGGTTTACCTTATAATAATATTAAAAGTAAGAATTTCATTAATCTGATCTTTGTATCCTGAAAGGAAAAAGCAAAACAAAAACTTGAGTTTAGCATATCACTGAGCACATAAGTACTTGTTGAGTTGAAGTATTCAGCAGGAAAGCAAGGCTGAGGTGATGGTGAAATGCAGCTCCCAGCTGAGATTAGAATCCATCATTTTGAGGAAGATCCTTCTCTATTATAGCAAAGGTTAAGATACGTTTGCTTATTCAGCAGAGTACACAGTGTTAACTGTTTTTCTTCGATACGCTTATTCTTATTAAAACCCCAATTACTGTGGAGAACCCTGTTTTGATTAATGTTGCTACTTCTATTTGATGGCTTTGCCTCAAGGTTATAACTTTTTTGTGTGGAACATAACCCAGTTTAATCTTGTTAGATCAATCAGTTCCCATATCAGATAGTCATACACATTTACAAATATCTTTCAATCTAAAAGTTATGTGATGAAGATGATGTACTTCTGAGGCTCTTTCTTGTGACTCATACTAACCAACCATCCATGTACCTGAAATGGTTTATTTTTGTAAAAATATTTGAACATGAAAAATTATATGGCAACTTATGGGATGGTAAAAAAATCACATGATGGATAGATTAGTGTATTATTGAATTCTGTGTGAGTCATTTCATGATTTTTAAGAAAATAAAAGATACTGCATAGTAAACATTTTCAAAACATTATTTTTAGGTAAAATGTATATATCACTTTAGGGTTCAAAGACACAGACAACTAAAAGTCATTATCGATCTATAAAATTTTATGCAATTATTGCTTCTTGGAACTTAAAAGGGGACTGATATTTGGTGAGATATATTTTGGTGTCCAAGCAGCTAGGTTTTTCAGATGGATGATTCTGTTTCGCTCAGGGATGACAAAGATGTCAGAAATCTAAAGGGGAGTTCTGAGCACTATTGATGCTGGCTTATATAAATCAGTATAAATACCCTGTAATTAATGCAAAAATTGACTGTTAGAAACAAAAACATAGCCAAATGCGAATGATCAGCTACTCTTGCCTAGAACATTGCCAGTATATACACAGTACTTATTGTGTCATATTAATCAAATGAGTCAGATTGTCAATAAATAAAGCATTACCATATTTCACAAAGGAGATAAAAGATGGATCTAAGATTTTACATCCTCCAGAAAGGAAAAGCAAGACAAAAGTTTAATATGCTCTTTGGCTGCTGAACACTCTGTTGACTTGGGAAAATTAGTGTCATTATTATTTCCTGTCAGTGTCCCATGGTTTAATTGGTGGTATATGTTAGATAGCAAAGAAAAAGAGACTCTTTGGGAAGATCCACATGACTGGATAGAACAATGTTCATGTTGATTTTATGTACCACTGGCTGTTCCTCACACAATGGTGATTTTGAAAATATCAGTACTGAGCAACACAGAAAAGCTCAGTAGGGGCTCAGTGGTGATTGTGGTTGGATCAATCAGAACTCTATGATCTTTTGTCCATAATACACAAAATAATTCTCTTCAGAGAAGTGGATACACTACATAGCTGGACTAGGGTGAGGAACATCCGGGAGTCCCATGTTTGATAATTATGCCTTTTTGTGAAATGAAAGGAAGTACCCTAGTCTGAAAAAAATTAACTGTTTTTTCTCATAATGTCAACTGATTGAAAAATAGAGAAAAGCACTTAGCATATTAAATTAGTTTTCTGAATTCTTACAACATTTGAACTATTTACGGATGTTTTCTTAAGATATTTCACATATAATAAAAATACTATAATTAAATATAAGGTGATACAGATCACATTAAATGTAGGTGTGTATATCCACAATATATGTGGATGTACACACCTAAATATATATACTTTTTACATTTGTGAACACATATATATGTATATATATGTATATGTTTAAATATACATATATATAATTATATAACTTTAAAGTGATCTTTAAATGGTAACAAGGTCTAAAACAGTTATAAAATATCAAATTCTTTTGAAATAATTTTGCATTTATAACTTTCTAAAATAGAGTACTATTGTTAGTAGAAACTTATAATTTAACATTATATATGATATACATATATATATAATTGAATTTGATCACATTTACATCAAAATGTCTGATTCATCACACATTTTCTTATGGCAGACAGGGTTTTGGTCTGAGTCTTGGGTTCTAATTCTACATGCACTATTAGCTGGATGGTATTACAAATGATTTTTAATATTTTTTTTCAAATTATTTGGAGAAGCAATAATTCTTGAATCTCTGTCCTGCATCGTTAAATTTTCCATTGAAGTGATTATTCACATTAATAATGAAACATGCTGTTATTTCTCTTGTTTTAAATAATAACAGTAACAATTGCAGCAACTGTCTTTGTAAGTTTTTTTTTTGCCTCACACTCTGATATAATACTTTCCTTTATTGAAAACGTTCTCTAATGATTTATCTATATTGGTAATCTTCAATTCTTTCCTTCCTATTCTATCTTAAATCTGTATATGTCGGCTTTTCTCTCATAGCAGTCATGGATATTACTGTCAAGCTCACAATGACTCACACTAGGAGAAGGAATGGGTAATTCCCAGTTCATATATTATTTGACCTAACTGATGCATTTGATATAACTGACCATTTCCCCCCTGCCTTGAAACTTTCTTCACTTGGATTTCCTTCTCCTTTTGGTTCTTCTCATACCGTATTGTCACCTTTTGTCCAGACTCCATGGTTTAGTCTTCCATTTCTGTTCAATCTCTAAATGTTGGAAAGCACGGAACTCAGTCATTGGGCCTCTTTTCTTACAGCAGCCCTCCACTTCTATCATATTTATGTCTTTTAAGTGTCATTGTATCACTCAAAGTCAAATGAGGATACACAACTACATAGTGATTTGAAAAGAGGAAGTTTAAACAGAGGGTTGCCTGCTAAGAGGAAATAACTCTAAAGAATACAGGAATGTGCCCCACCTGGTTTAGATCAGTGGATAGAGATGTTGTCCTGGGTTTGGTTCTGGTCCAGGGCTTGTACCTTGCAAGCTGGATCCCTGGCTCTGGTCTAGATGAGTGTAGGAGGCAACCAATAGATGTTTCTTTCTCTCTATCTGTCTCCACTTTTTCCACACTCTCTAAAAATCAAAGGAAAAATACCCTCAGGTGAGGCTACAAAAAAAGAACACAGGAATGCAAATATAAGGAGTAGCCACTATCTCTAGGGCTAAGACCAAGCATTAAGTCGGAAAAAAATATGGAGAAGAATTTCTTTCCGCCAGGGATGAGGTCCAGATTTTACTGGAGAGGGTGTGCCATGGCCAACTGGATGGTGGAAGAGTCACTGACATAGTGCACATATATGAACTCTCTGGAAAACTGTAGGGATAGTGCGCTGGAAAGCTTATTTCTGGGGTCCCAGAGAAAGCTGCCATGGGCCTGATTGCCTCCCTGCAGAAGCTTGCCAAGAAGAGCCTATTTCCAGGAAGAAGAATCACTCCTTTCCTTTGTCCCTCAGGAACCTTCTACTTAGGAAGAGTTTCATGGTACCAGCTGGCGAGGAGCAAATATGCTTGAATCATAAGCAGGATAAATGTAGGTAGATGTGAAGTCAAGAGGTGATAAAGAATTCTACATATATATATATATATATATATATATATATATATATATATATAATTGATTTTTTTTTACAGAGAGGAAGGGGAAGGAACTGAGAGTTAGAAACACAGATGAGAGAGAAACATCAATCAGTTACCTCCTGCACATCCCCTACTGGGGATGTGCTTGCAACCAAGGTACATACCCTTGACCGGAATTGAACCTGGGACCCTTCTGTCTTCAGGCTGACACTCTATCCACTGAGCCAAACTGGTTTTGGCAAGAATTCTACTTTTTTAACGTGATTTTTTCCCCCCGTAATAAAACTTTTTTCCCCCCTGTGTTTTTGGCCAGGTTCAATATCAAATAAATTGGTCATAAATAAACAGGTATTTTGAGGTTGAGAAACAACTACTGTGTGTGTCTTTTTAAAATTTTATTTCCTTTCATTTTCCTATCTCTAACTCTAATCCTAATGTATTAGTAATTTAAGAAAATAGGACTGTATTGTAGGTATAAATATACCATTGATTATAAGAAGTGATTAAATACTATTGTTATAAATTATGCATAAAGAACATAATATAATATGGTTTTTTCTTATGTAATGAATATTTAATTTTTAATTTATCATAATTCTGTTCACCTTTATTTTAGAACACCCTGTTTCCCCAAAAATAAGACAGTGTCTTATATTAATTTTTTCTCCCAAAGTTGTGCTAGGTCTTATTTTCAGGGGATGTCTTATCTTTCCATGTGCTAGGTCTTATTTTCGGAGGATGTCTTATTATCGGGGAAACACGGTAGTAGCCCTGTGCACGAATCTGTGCACCAGTAGCATTCTGTGGGGCCTGGCCACTCCGAGCCTCTTGCCCAGATGCTATCCATGGCCCAGAGGCCCATGTGTGCCCTGTCCTGGCCAGAGGCCCATCTGTAGCAGGATGTGGAATACTTGCCTCGTTGCCGCAGCTACGAAGTAAGCATTCAACCAGGGTGCTCATGCTGCCTGCTCTCAGCAGCCACCCTCTGGGACTGGGGGACTCGGCAGGGCTGAGAGGATTGGGTGCCACCATCTTGTGGCTATGGCACCACTATCTTTGTGACAGTGATGGTTAATTTGCATATTGCCCTTTTATTAGATAGGATAAATTTTATATCCTAATTTAGATGCCACAAATCTTTTTAAGTGTCATAAAAATTAAAATCATTATCCCATCTCCTTCCTGATATATTTCTTCAGAGAAAGCTAAGGAATGAGAAAGCTAAGGAATTCCAGTCATTCCACTGACCATATACCAGAATTAATTGTAATCAGTGATGATGATATTTCTGCTACTTTGAGTAATTAAAAAATACAACCTAAGTATCTCTTAGCTCTATTAGCTTTTACCTCCTCTAGGTGTGTCTATTCACTAGCAATACTGCAAAAACCCCATGGTTTGGTTAACTTATTCTCAGCTTTTACAATAGGAGCATTTCATACATCATTGGAAAGCCCAGGGAACTATTTTCAGGTCATTATTACAAATTCTGAAGGATTGCTTGCTTAGCATTAATGTTATCTTCTTTGAGAAAGATTCAGTGACTACCGTATTTTCCTGCGTATAAGAAGACCCCTTAATTTTACAGTTAAAACATAGGTTTAGGCCTATATTCGCTGTATAAGACTACCCCCCCACTTCAAAGAAAAGACTTACTTTGCCATCAAGATCTGCAGGTAATTTTTGTGCAATTTTGGTCTTTTGCCCCCGATTTTTGGTTGACTTTTTTTTGTTTCAAAAGTCATCTTATAAGCCGGAAAATACGGTAGCTTATTAACAACCTTACCAAAGAATACTTAATCAACCAGCCTTCTATGTTAACACAGCACTGTATGTAGTCCTCCATTGACACTTTTCATGTTTTATAATTATTAGAAGCCCAGTGCACAAATCCACGTACCTTGAAAGAAACTGTGGGCCATGAGGCTACAGTGGGCACAGGGTGGGTCTTGGCCAATCCTCCACACCCCGCCTGGCCCCTCCTGCTGTGGTCCCCTGGCCCCCTGTCGGCCAGTAGTCCTTCTCCCGCCACTCCCACACATTGATGGTACCAGTCCCACTCGTACCCACTGATGGCACAGAGCGATTGGGGCTGGTGTCAGCTGCGGGTGCAAACAGCAGCTGCTGCCCCAATTGCCCCTCAGGAGCAGGGGGAGGTGCAGAATCCCTCAGTGATGACCGGGGCTGAAAGTCACTGCTTGCACCCCACTGATGGTGCTAAGCAATCCGGATGGGCGCTGCACGTGGCAGTGGGTGCCAGCAGCGTCTCTGCCGGCAGTGGATAGGAGTGTGGCCATTGCTGGCAGCAGGTGCAAGAGGTGGCTGCTGACCTTGATTGCTGCTCAGGAGAAGTGGGAGGTGTAGAAACCTTGAGGGTTGATCAGGGCTGGCAGTCGCTGCTTGCACCCACTGACAGTGCTGAGGCATAGAGGCCAACAATGGACGCTGGCAGCGGGTGTGAGTGGTGTCGGCACCTGCAGTAGGTGCAAGGGCTGCATAAGGGAACAAAGAATTTTCAGCAATCACCAGAGGCTCGTCCCAGTGACAGCAACCGGCATCCCACCTTGGTGTGGTGCCCCCACTCACCTGCTCCACCATCGCAATATTCTGCACTCTGTTGCCTCCTGCCAATGCCCACTATGTTCTGCACATGCCCCCTTGTGGTCAGCACACCTCATAGCAATCGGTTGTTCAGTTTTTCACCATTTTGTCTATTTGCATATTAGGGTTTTATATATAGATAGATAGATAGATAGATAGATAGATAGATAGCATGGTCTGTGGCTTATAGATACATAAAATTTCTCATTGAATATATATGAATTGAATATATATGACTATATATATGAATAAATGGACATGTTATCATTGAAACAAAATAACTTTTCTTTCTATATTTTCAAATATCTTACCAACATGCCTTAATGTGTTTAGGTTTAGGCGATATTCAGTATTATACAATAAAACTAATTAGGTGGTTTTGATTTCTTCAATTCTATCCTTTGTGTTATACTACACTGTTTCTGTTGTATACAAGGGAGAGTAAGATTAAGCTAAATAGTGACTACATATTTTGTGTATCTTTGTTTATAAAAGCAAAATAATATTATTAAATTTTAAGTCAATGTCCTCAGTTAAAGTGTTTATTCAAACACATACACACACACACACACACACACACACACACACACCATATTTTTCGGACCATAAGACGCTCCAGACCATAAGACGCACCAGTTTTTAGAGAAGGGAAATGAAGAAAAAAAGATTCTGAAACAAATAGTGTCCTAAAATATTTTATGTGCATTAAAACCCAACATCACAGTCATAAACACATGTAATCAACCCTGTAAAGTAAACAGCAGCATTTAGAACCATTTTAGAGCCAGGCAAGCACACAGAGACCACACAGAGCCAGGCAAGTAAAAAAACTTTTTTTTTAAAGTATATGTGTAGGCTATATTTGGACCATAAGACACAGGGACTTTTTCCCCCCACTTCTGGGGGGAAAAAGTGCGTCTTATGGTCCGAAAAATACGGTGTGTGTGTGTGTGTGTGTGTGTGTGTGTGTATATATATATATATATATATATATATATACATACATACATATATATATATGTATATATATATGTTATATATATATATATATATATATATATATATATATATGTACTGATTACAAATTTGCATTTTATAAAGCCTCATGTGTTTTCTATACCAAATAACATATCATGTCTGATTCATCTCTACAACTTTGTGGCCTGTCATAATGAATACAGAAGAGACAGTTAAATGCTAATTTAATTTGTTCAAAATTTTAGAATTTATTTGGAGTTTTGGTTCAAGATATGCAAGTTCAGGGATGCACAGGAATCTATCAGTTAATAGAGGAAATTAGAAAAGAGAAGAATTCACAGAGGGGGAGACCACATATCTGTACTATCCTCTCGTCAAATCCTACACACATCCAGAGGGGACTCCAAAAGTTCAAGGAAAAGCATGAATTTTCCTTGAATTCTTAACGTTACATTCTTAAATGTTAAGCATGAATTTGACTATCTTCCCACTGCAAAGTAGACAGAATCTGCAGTTTGAAGTCTCCTATCTATGAGGTATTTGGTAATAAATCCTAAGGGTTTTACATTGAAACCAAAAAAAATGGTTACACTTAAGGTTTCATGATTAAATGTTAAGGACAAAAATTTTTGCTCCAAATGCAGTCAGATGCCAAGTCAGATGCCGTCTAAAAATCTATAAAGGCAAGATGAGTCATTAGTTGAACTGGTAGCCGGAAGGAAAATCCATACACTTCAGAGGAAGATGAGAACCCCAAGCTCTTGCAATAAACAACTTGCAACAAGCCAATGTCCCATGCAAAAACGTGGGAAAGAATAACTCATAGTCCCAGAAAGACAGAGGGTGAGAAAATGAGGCACAACTTTTTTCTGAAGAAATAACAGTTAAAGCTTTTCAAATTTTGATGAAAAACATTAAAATAGAACATTTCAAAGAGTACTAGTAAGCATGGCAAATGCAAAGAATAATACACCTAGTTTAGCAAATATAATCTTCAAAACTGAAGGTAAAAAACTATTTCAGTGAAAAAATGTTGAGGGAATATTTCATTAGCAGACTTGCAGTATAAGAAATGTTGAAAAAAGTTCCTTAGGCTAAAAGAAAATGATAGCAAGTAAAAATTTAAATTGACCAAAAGGTAGGAGTGCATCACAATTGGTAAATACATGAGTAAATATGAGAGGCTTTTTTTTTGTTTGTTTTTTACCTTTTCTTAACTTCTTTGAAATATAATTAACTAAAAATGTTATTTTTTAATATGTTGTTCATTAGATTCTACATCTGAGTCAGGTTTTGTGATACTTATCTTTCTCTGGCAAAATGTTAATTTATTTATAATGTATGGATAATTAAAATTTCTGACAATGGCACAAGGAATGGACTTAGATGGTATAAATAAAATTGCATGCTTCAACCTTCTTATATTTTGTGTGAATGATACTCTAAGTAGTTATAATAACTTGAAAATGCACACTTAACCCTTAGCTCTAAATATTACAAAGAAGTATGGAGAAAAGCTAATAGAGCAATTTAAATAGAATATTAAAAGGTACTCAGTTAACCCAAGAGAAAACTGGAAAGGAGAATGAAACAAAAACCAGTTGGCATAAGTACAAGAAAAATAGAAAAATGGTATACCTGAGTATAACCACATTAATAATTCCACGAAATATCAATGGAATAAATAATTAAAAGGCAGAGATTGTTGGAGTCGATTGGAAGCTGGCAAACTATAGATTTTGTGCTGGCCTCCTGTTTTGATAAACTTTTATTGCAATATTATTATACCTGTTAACTTATATATTGTCTATGGCTATTTATGTGCTATAAAAGCAAAATTGAGTATTTGCAACATATAATTCTAAAATATTAGATATGTGGACTTTTAAGAAGATGTTTGCTAACCATGGACAAGATAAGTAGTGTCTGGCTGTTTCTTATAAATTTGAACATATACCTACCCTATGAATTTGAATTATATACTCAAGAGAAAAGAAAAAGCATATATTCAACAAAGATTTGGGTACAAATGTCCCCTAGCAATATTACTTATAGTAGTCTCAAACAGCAAACATGTCGTATATCCATCAACTAGAGAACAGAGAAGCAAAATTGTTTTATTCATATAACGAAATGCTATGCACTAATGAGAAGAATAATTCAACCACATGGGTGAATCTTAGAAACTTGGTGCTGAGTAAGAAGCCAAAGGGTGGGAAGGTGCATACTGAACAAATCTATTTACATGAAGTTAAAGGGATGAAAAATTAGTCTAGTTTTAATAGAATAGAATAGTGGTCATCTATTTGTGATTGAGGATTGAGAGAACATTTTGCAGTGATGAAAATATTAGGTATTTTGATTGGGTGGTGGTGTAGTATATGCACACGGCAAAACTCAGAGTTTCATATTTGCATATGATAATCTGAAAATACAATTAAAAATACCTCTCTTTGTCAACTGCAAAAGAACCGCAAAACAAAGAAAAAAGCAATTGGAAAATATTTTATTCCTGGAATTTGAAATACATACTACTTTTTACTATATGATAATTTTTTTTGGTTCAGTACAATGTTAATTTTATTTTGAATACTGGTATAAAAGGAAATGATAAATTGTCCTTTAGCAAATTACTTACATTGTTGTTTTTATTTTATTTTTAGAAAGTATTTTGCTATTAATAGTTTCATTTACTGACTTCATTCTATATAATAAAAGCATAATATGCAAATCGACCGGACGGCAGAACAACTGGTCACTATGACACATACCGACCAAGAGGGGGCAGACACTAAATGTAGGAGTTCCCCCCTGGTGGTCAATGCACTCCCACATGGGGAGCGTTGCTTAGCTGGTGAGCACAGTGGTGGTGATGGGAGCCTCTCCCACCGCCACGGCACTCAGAGATCCCCTGAAGGTCCCAGACTGTGAGAGGGCACAGGTAGGGCTCAGGAACCCCATTCCCCCAAGTGCATGCATTTTGTACATTAGGCCTCTAGTAATAATATTAATTAGGTGAGGAAAGATATATCCCACTCATCTGCTGGCCAGTTGCATTGAATCCAGCTTTGTTTGTTTTGATATTAAAAATACACAATCTGTTAAGCTTTTAGAAAAGCCTTTCAGGGTATACATTGATTTTATCACCAAGCATGTATTTAATCTTTGTTTCTAAATTTTCTCCATAGCCTTGTAAATGCGTTTTTAAATTATAAACATTTGTGAGTAAATTGTAGATGCTATGAACTTTAAAGAATTTCATTATATCCGTATTAAAGAGTTGCTAGTAAGGATTATGACATAAAATTATAACAATGATGTACTATGAGAAAATAATAATTACTCTTGGAGGCTTGGGAGCAATTTGAAATAAATCAATGGGGAAAGTGAAAAATCTCTAACATTCTGTGAGAGAGAAAAAAATAGATGTTTTATTTGGATATCAGGATTTAAGGTAATTTCATTGTATTAAGGACTTCTAAAGAACTGGAATTGAAAGTGGAAATAGTAAAAAAATAAAAATCCCAGATTATGTTTAAAAAGACTCAGATAGAACTCACTTATATACAATTTCAACCATACCTTACTTTTCTTTCTACCAGATTTGCTGTCTTTGAATAGCTATGGACCATTTGCACCAAAGTGAAAGTATGCACACATTTCCCCCTCCTTCAGCCTAACTTTGCACCGCTGATCACACTCTAACTGCATTTCTAAGATAAACACTTCAGGAGAGAAGGAGGCTGGTGGGTGGGGGAATGTGGACCTGGTGTGTTTCCTGCCTAGCTGGCTCAGTATATACATTTGCTGCCCTCCCTGATGATTACATGCGGCTCTGCGCTATAAAAAGAAAAGAAACGTATGTTTAAAATGCATTTAGGGGCTCTGAGGGTTACAATGAAGTGCGCATTTATTTTAGTTGGTTTGAGTTTCAGTTTTAAATGCTTTTACTTGACTGTGTAAAATCTTTCTCTCTTGCTGTTTGGAAAATTGCACCTGTACAGACAAAGGTCTCATTTGATTCAATGTTACTTTACTTTTATACACAGTCTTTCTATAAAAATCATGTTCCAAAAGGCTGAGCTAAATAATGGTGCTTCAAAATGAAAATACATTTTTAAAAGCCAGGGAAAGGAAAAGCAGGTGTCCAGTAAAATAGTAAAATACTAAGGTTGATAATTTTATTATTATTTCCACAAAGCCATATCTATGAAGGATATTTTCTTATTGTTGTACCGGTACAAGAAGAGCCATAGCTAGAGAAATACCTACAGTGTCAGTATACAATGTTTCATCTATTCTTTCAGGCCCTATCTCTGGAGTTGCAATATTTAGCGAATAAAATCTATACTAATAAAAGGTTAATATGCTAATTAGACCAGGAGACCTTCTGATGCCCTTCCAGGCAAAGCCATGGTGGTGGGACTGAGGTAGAGGCGGTTAGGAGCAATCAGGCCAGGAGGGGAGGGCAGTTGGAGGTGATCAGGCCAGCAGCGGGGTCAGTTCGGAACAAGTAGTTCAGCAGAGGGAGAAGTTGGGAGAAAGCAGGCTGGTGAGGAGGGACAGTTGGGGGCAAGAAGGCTGGCAGGCAGAGTGGTTAGGGGTGATCAGGCAGGCAGGTGAGTGGTTAGGAGCCAGCCATCCGGATTGTAAGGGCAATGTTCAACTGCTGGTTTAGGCCCTATTCATATGGCATTGGCTAGAGTCTCATAGTACGGACAGTTGCTTCCATTGTGCAGATCTCAAATTCCTCATCCAACTACTAACTCTAGTCCCCAGAACTTTTAATAAGCATAAAGCTCCAACTATTTTATTTGCCCTTTCATGAAAAAACATCGTCAACAATATTGTTTTTGTTTTGTGTATGTACTTATTCAGTTTAAAAAAAAAAAAAAAGCAGTGTCACTGCCAAAGTATTTCACTGGATTAAAAAAAAAAAAAAGCTACTCTTTTAAGCTACTCATCAGACTAAAATTGATGATAAGGTATCATAGTTTTTCAGGCTGATGATAGTTTCAGTTTTCATATGGGGTGATTAATTCAATAGAGAACATACTTCCCTTAACAAGCAGGCTTATCATCCAGGACAGATTTATCCATCCTATTAGGGGATTAATGGTACTGTGAATATATCAGGAACTCAAAATGCAGACCTTTCTCTAGAATATGTTATCTATTCTTGATAAATCCTACTTAATTCTACCATATACCATACACTTTATTTACCTTACAACAGGATTTAATCTCTAAATATATTACATTTTATCTTGGGGATTTATTTACCATTGAGAAAGATAAAAATAATACTATGTATGGTAATGACATTTAGAAAAATGGATATTTCCCCAAACCCAGTGTCAGCTCACAGATAGCTGTGCAGAAGAAAAGCTCTGAACCCCACTGAATACAATTAGTACAATCAGAAGCTTATAATTAAGAATAAGAGAGCGAATACATGTGTAATCATCCTTAATATTGGTATCTGGCAAGCAGGCTTTTCAGGATTCATTAAAGAGTTTCACTGATACTCTGTAATAGGATGTGAATAATAGGATTAATATAGCTGTGGGCAGTGTTAAGCCAGCTGGCAATAGATCAATCCAAAAAGCTGGGCATATTAAAAGGATTATAGATTAGCAATTAGATGGCTTCACAAGAAAGGGATAGTTCCTTGAGCATCTCTAAAGGTTAACGGAGAGAGAATGTCAATTTCTTCAGTTTATAATCCAGTGGTGCCCGAAGATGAGAGAAGAGATGGGATTTAGTCTATGATCAAGACTGACATAATCAAACAAAATCATCTTTTAGTATCAGCATCTGGATTTCAAAGGGAAGAGATCTTAGTATGTGGTGAAGAGAACACTTGTGATACAATAATAAAGTAGTTTAAAGGACAAAGGTTTTGGTGTTAGAATTCTGAGAGACATGTCATAGTTACCATATTTTCCGGCATATAAGACAAACCCCTAATTTTACAGGTAAAACATAGGTTTAGGCCTATATTTGCTGTATAAGGCTACTGCCCCACTTCCGAGGCAACACCAGTTCTTTTTTTAATATACCGCCTCTCTAACTCAGCCAATCCAAGCAGGCTGTTTATGTATGCAAATTATACGTGTTCTGTACCCAAAGCTACACTGTGTTCTAGTAAAAAGCCTGCTCAGATTGGTCAGAGTCACAGAGGCGGTCTATTAAAAAAAGAACTGGTGTTGCCTCGGAAGTGGGGGGTAGTCTTATACAGCGAATATAGGCCTAAACCTATGTTTTAACTGTAAAGTTAGGGTGTCGTCTTATATGCTGGAAAATACGGTATTCAACTCTTCTCCTCAACATTAAGCTTCCAAGCATTTGTGAGATCCCGTGGTGTATATAAGTTAACTCTAATTTTCTGTGGATAAAAATCAATGCTTTGCATTATGACTACCACATTTTATTGGAATTTCAGCTTGACACATACTTTAAATTTATCAATAATATATAGTTATCCGAAAGTCTGCCTCCTTTAATGTTTTCTGCTGATGTATTTACAAGTGGTGGTATTGTATTGCTTTTGATTATACCCTATAAAAGTCTTATGTAAGAATCTGCTCATCTTTAGGATTTGATTTTTGATGATTTATAAGTTCATGACTAAGGAATTTGCACCAATGAGCTACCACAGCTGAACTGTTTCCAGAAAATAATTTTTTTGAATACCCTCATAAAATGATATAAAATCACTACTGTTCAGGATTGTAGAGTATATACCACTATTGATTTGCCGTAAGAATCAGTGTGAAAGCCCGTTAAAGATGTCTGCTGTGTTGTATTAAAAGTGTGTGGAATGGATCTCTGGCATGTTAACCCTATTATTCTGACCTTTAGCTGCTCTGCAGTCTTTGACCTTCTTAATTAGGCAATTTAGTGATATAAAGAGAAAAGTTTAGTGTTTAAGAGTCAAATTTATATTGTAGTGCTTTCTTCATGTGTAAGCTTGTCTATGACCTTCTGCATTCTACTCATTGATTTAACCAGAATTGAGCTAATAAATTTCCATGCACATTTGACTCGCATTAGGTGCATAGTTCTCATAGCTAATTCCCTACATGTATTAATTAATAAAGGAATGCAGCCTATGAGTAAGTCTGTCAGGATAACATAAAAGCTTATAGTTTTAGTGTTCTATTTCAAGTTCATTTACCAATTAATGCATATATGGTGAATCTACCTTGGTCTAAATTGACATATTTTGTCTTGATGTTCAACAATGCTAACACAGATCTTGTGTTCGGCAATTATCCGAGAATCTGAAATTGTCTGAGAATTATCTGCTCATTTGGAATTTTGGTATGAGGATTTTTACCTAAAGATGCCTGGTTTTCTAAAAAGAGGAGTGACTGTGAACTTGTTTGACTCAAGAAGTTCAGAACTCATTCCCATATGCATGCTATTAGATACCTGCCACCCAGGGACTTTTCTGACACTTTATTCTTCATAAACATTAAAATGGGGCTCTAGAATGCTACAGTGCCTCAAAATAATAAATGCATGAATTCATAAATAAATAAAACAAACATATATATATATATATTATATATATATATATATAATATATATATATATATATGTAACTTTTATATTACTCAAAACGCTGGGGTATTTTAAAGTTTGGAAACTATTATAGAAATAGTGTGGCTTAAATAAGTTATATTTGCAGATGTGGAATTTGCATTTTGGAGCCAGAAGACACCTCAATACTCAGGCAGTCCTGCTGTAGGGCAGCTGGGAATGAGGGAGGAAGTTGCTCCCATGACCATCAGCAAGTAGAGCAAGGCCACTAGTCAAATGGCAGGCATTGGTTTGCTATCAAGCTGTTTTTTTTACCTGGACAGAAGTTATTCTGTGTGTAAAAATATCAGACAGGTCTGTATTTATGCAGCAGAATAGTGCTTATCACTAATGATTTTATTTTTTAGAAAGGGGTTATGAAATATGAAAATAATCTGTTCCTATTTTTAATTCATGGAAATTTTTAGTATAACTTTCTCAATCACTTTAAAAGTTCTTGATCTTTTCAGGTGTTCTTCTCCTGGGTTCATTTTCTGTTAAATTTTTATATAAAGAAAATTGATTTCATAAGAGATTTTCAAGTTTAGAGTACAGTTACACTTAATATATATTGGTTGTTTTTAAAACAATTCACTTGACTTACTGTTATTTTCTTTTCACAGTTTCTCATTTTACAAATGTTTTATAACTTACCTGGTTTCATTTTATCTTGAAATTTTTTATATTTATGATTTGTTAGAATGAACATTCTTAAAATTAAGTTTTTAAATATAGATTCTAAATTTTAATTATGTGGTTTTATGTTTCATTTATGTTTTATATTTGAATTATTTTTATTTCAGATAGCCTTTTAAAAACTATTAGTAGTTGTTTTTTGTTCATATCTGGAATTAATGTCTGGTTTTATTGGTGGGAGAATATAAACTGCATAATTTTATTAATTTGATTTTTAAGATTTTCTTTAATAGGGTGATGAATTGTTAACAGTAAGAGGTTAATTATTTTTACCTATCACACTTAGCTATCAGTTTTGTTATCAGCCTAGAAATATTTTAATGGTAGTTTTTATCCTATGCCTATGCATATAATACAAAAGGAATTTCAGGGAAATTATTTAAAAATCATCAAAATGTTGGTTTATCTCCTATGACTGGAGTGTCATAACATGTTTCTCAGAGGAGAAGCTTCATGATTAAGTTGTACAGAGTGAATTGATTTAGTCAGCATCAGGCAAGGACAGTGCAGGCCTGGCAGTGGGAGAGCGTGCGGCAGCACCCAGGATAGAGAGTACCTCCGGAAGGAAGGGTTTGTGGGACCCCAGGTTTCTGCACTGGGTGACTGGGCGAGTGGTGATGCTCTTCATGAAGCTGCAAATATGGACAGAGGGGGAGAATGAAGAAAGCAAGTGCAGAATTAGCCACACAAACATGCAGTCATACCGTGACTTGTGCTTCTCAAAGCAATTTCAATAATCCATTTTGTCCTCATAATAGAATAGTTGACATCTCCATTTTATAGTTAGGGAGATTAATTAAATTCAGTGATTTCCTGAAGGTCAGAGAGCAACTCAGTAGTGGACTCAGGAATCAAATTCTGATCTCTGATTTACAAGGCCAGGGCTTTTTCTCCTGTGCTGCTACAAATCCACACTGTAACTATTTAATATTCCCTATGCACATGGGTTGTATACAGTATTTTGAAATTATATAGATGCTTATCCATGCCTTTTAATGTCTATTCATATCTATCTATCTATTTCATCTATGAGAAAATAGTTTACTTCCTTGCATAATATTCATTACAAAGCTTATTTTTATAGATTGTTAATATGTTTCCAGGAGATGCTAAAAATGATAGCAGAGATAAAAAAGTAAAATTTTTATCCCATGACACCAGTTCTGGAGAAAAGTTATTTCTAAAGCCAAGGATTTAGCATAACTGGTGAAATGAAAGCCATTCCTTTCATTACAAATAGCTTAAATCTGTAGTCTCATAACTCCCTCCAGCCATGAACTTCAAAGCCCTCTCAGAGTGGTCCTGAAACAACTTTCTTATTTTTTATTTGAACTTCTTTATCAATCTTCTCCACTACCTACTATTCATGCTTTAGAACCAGAGGCCATACATATCTGAATTTTAGCTAAATCAGACATAGACAAAAGTGAGGGGCTAGAATGAAATTTGCCCTTCTGTCTGGCTGTTTTCTAACGAACTCTGGGAAACTTTCATCCTCTTTAGAATAAACCAGTTTGGGTTAGTCACTTGTGCTTGCTAAGAAGTTTGTACTTTTAGAAAATGAATTTATTTGTGAAAAATGCGGTGTCAATTTAGTCATGGATGCAAAAATATAATAGGTAGTGGGCTGACACACTGGATACATGAACTCCATTCTATGTAGTCCATCCATGTATGATTTCAAGAAAACACATACTTGTTATAGAGTCCAGTTTATTGCAGTGGGGGTGTTTACCTAGTAGAGGAACAATACATAGGAGCTAGGAATGTAAAGAAGGCGGAGTGGCACGAAGTAAAATGAGTTGCTAATGAGATATGAGGGAGAATGTATTTTTAAAAATTGGCTATAGTAAATTTCTGATCATATTCTTCTAGACCTTGTCAAACCACAGAAGTAGTGGAGCCAATCTTCCCTTTTTTAGGACTGGGTGGGGCTGTGAGACTCTCTTGATGAACAGAATGGGATGATTGTAACTCCATGGTTTTAGAGGCTATGTCATAAAAGCAGGATTGTGCTTTCTGGCTTTCTCAGGAAATATGTCTGGGGAGCTGGAGGTGCCCATATAAGAAGATAGGATTGATTTCTTTAAAGACAATACCTTCATTTTATCCTTGCTAGGGAAATTTACTTGGATAATTATTATTAGGCACTTCCACTAACTTCTATTGTAATTATACATTTCTGGGTTGTCTCCGTGGTTTGTTTCTCTCTCTCTCTCTCTCTCTCTCTCTCTCTCGCTCTCTCTCTCTCTCTCTCTCTCTCTCTCTCTCTCTCTCTCTGTGTGTGTGTGTGTGTGTGTGTGTGTGTGTGTGTTTGTTTGTTTCCACATTTTCCCTTTTTCCCTGCTTATAAGGACACCAATCATATTAGACTAGGAACCCAACCTATTCCATTATGACTTCCTCTCATCTAATTAAAATGGCAGTGACCTATTTTCTAATAAATTCACATCCTGAGACATTGGGGGTACTGAATTTGGAGTGTGGGGAGAAACACAATTCAGCCCATAACAGAAAGCACTTCTTAAATATATGTTAAATTTTAAAATTCACACAGCCAGCAAGTCAATACTAGGTATTGATTCTGTAGGCTCATGCATGTGGAAGTGCAGTAGACATGATTAAAGATTATTCATAGAAACAGAGAAAGAGAACCAAGTGTCCCGTTATGTAAAAAAGCAAGATGTTCAACAGTTTTATGGCATTGCACTGTTTGTGTGAATATGCACTGTGTGTGTATACAAGCACATTTATGCAAATATATGTACAACATTTTACAACTTCCCCCTTGAAAAAGTGCATCTCTTCCCCGTTCTGGAGCTGCCTTGTGACACAAACTTTCACCAATAACATGCAGCTGAATTGACTCTGTATATGTTTCAGCTCTAAGGCTCAAAGGCTCTGTATCCTCTGCTCTTGCCCTCTTGCTGGCCTGACACCACCATCTGAAGAAGCTACACACACACACCACACACACACACACACACACACACACACACACACACACACAACCTTGATTCTGTTATGAGAAGAAACAAAGTCCCAACTGCAAGTACCAACTGTGAGAAATGGAAGTGAGGCCAAAACCGGTTTGGCTCAGTGGATAGAGTTGTGGCCTGCGGACTGAAGGGTCCCAGGTTCGATTCCAGTCAAGGGCATGTGCCCTGGTTGCGGGCACAACCCCAGTAGGGGATGTATAAGAGGCTACTGATCGATGATTCTCTCTCATCAATGTTTCTAACTCTCTATCCCTCTCTTCCTCTCTGTATAAAATTAATAAAATATATTTAAAAAAAAAAAGAAAGAAATGGCCATTCCGGACCTTTCGACCCTATTTAAGCTCCTGATGACGGCACACTGTGAGCGACTCCTAAAGGCACCAGTAGGAAACCCCCAGGTGTTGCCAGCCCAGCCCAAGTTGCTAAAGCACAGAATCATGTGTAAGGAAAAGGCTTGTTATTTTAAGCCACAAATTTTTGGGTGTTGCATGGCATACTGATAGTTAACCGATGCATACCAATATATAAATGAGCATGTAAGTGTGCATCTATGCAGGTGCATACACATGCACATACACACACACACACACACACACACACACACATCCACACATACATGTTTGTAAGTAAGTAGAATATTCCTGACTGATAGCAGGACATGCCTAACAGAGGCTGCCTCCAGGAAAGGAAAGGGAAAGATGGGGGGCCAGGAGAAGGAGGGAGACCAAGTATATTTGTTTTAATAAAAGTATACACTTTTAAAATACTTTTTAATCTTTTGTCATGTGCATATGTTACCTGTTGAAAAAATACATTTAAAACTTAGCATTGTATTAAGATATCAAGCAATTGGACATATTGGCAGGTTACTTATTGATTCTGGCACATGTCGGTTTTAAGGAAAATGGGAACTCACAGAGGCGGTGTCAGAGAAGGGAGTACTGCACAATGGCTCTGCAGTGGGAATAGTAGGATTCGTTTCTGAAGGCTTTTAATCCTAAAAACTCACAAAATATTAGAAAGTCAGTTAGCACAGTGTGGCTTATTAATGAGGACCCAAGCAGTTTCTATAGACTCAGTGATATTTTGAGAGTGAACTGATAAAGTGGATGAAAAAATGTTAAAACATCATCTATAGTCATTTAAAAGTCTCTGTCAAAAAAGCATCCTATATAATAAAGAGGTAATATGCAAATTAACCCTCACACCCTCACAAGATGGCTGTCTACTACCAGATCAGCAGGGGGTTAGTGAGGGATGACCAAATGACTGAACAGCAGGCTGCGTGGGGTGACCAGGCTGACAGAAGGGGCATTTGGGGGTGACCAGGCCAGCAGAGGGGTCAATTAGGGGCAACCAGGCTGGTGGGGGGGGGGCAGTTAGGGGCGACCAGGCAGGTGAGCAACTAGGGGCCAGAAGTACAGGTTTGTGAGAGGGATATCTTCGAGCCTAAACCAGCAGTCAGACATCCCCTGAGGGGTTCCAGATTGAAAAGGGTGCAGGCTGGGCTGAGGGAATCTCTAGTTGAGAAATAAAAGACACATGCAAAGATGCAAAATAATAACAACCAAACTTTTAGTTTGTTATTTTTATATTGCTTATTAAAATAACAGATGTATTTTGTTAGCCAGAGTGAACAATTTCATACAAACGGCACAATGAATGAGCTTCTGTGTATGTGTGTTTCTGTCAGACTTTCACTTATAAAATTATTAATTAGGAAAATGTCTGTATCAAAGACTTTCATTGTGAGATGTTGCCTAATAGGGGTTGGAAAAAAATAGAAAATATCACTTTGAAAAAACTTTAAATTACTGATGATTAGTGAGACAGGGATAGAGAATAATTCCAAGTTCAGAGAATGAAATATATCTGTATAATTCAGCTAATTAGGTAAGTTCTATTTGAAATGACAAAAAGTAAACTTTTTTTTTAATTCTTCAAAATTTTTACAGAGGAAAAATGAGTTGTATTAAATCTCCCCCCCCGACCCCCCCCCCCCAACACAAACCACCTTGATTCTGTTATGAAAATAGCAAATTGTTATCTGAGAGAAAATTGTCCTCAGGAAGACATCTTTCATTATTTGAAATTCTATGCTTTAACAGTCATAAGTCTACAAATTGTGCCTTCAATGAAAAACATAATTTTAATAAATGACAAGAATTACATTGTTACAGTAGTTCTTTATGTTAAAAGCCTCACAAAATTCAAATTATAAAGAGGAACATGGCAAATTTAAAAATAATGTAACTATAAAATTATTTTAGGTACCTATTATATGCCAGGTATTTTCTTTTAAAATATATTTTTATTGATTTTAGGGAGGAAGGGAGAGGGAGAGAAACCTCAAAGATGAGAGAAAATCATGGATCAGCTGCCTCCTGCACATCCCCCAGTTGGGATCAAGCCCTCAACCATGGGCATGCCTGACCAGTAATCAAATCGTGACTTCCTGGTTCATAGGTCAACACTAACCACTTAGACCACCAGCCAGGCTGTGCCAGGTATTTTATATTAGTTCTCCTTAAGAGATGATTATTAGAATAATATACAAACTACTTACAATGGGATGCACAATTCTGCATGAGCTGACTCTGTTCTTATCATCTCATTCAACCCATCCTCTCTGGTGGCTAAGCTACAGATATTCCTATATTTTCATGTTTTTCTAAAATGTCTTCTCCAAACCCAAACCCTTTGCAAGTTCTCTTTGCTTGCCTCACAAAGACACTTAAACTATCATTTGCATTTTAGCTCTTGAACTCTACGTAAACTGTCCCATAATGGAGGGTTCTTCCTCGAGCACAATATGTAAAAGATATAATACCCTATCTCTGTATTATTTTCTGTCTCATCAATAAGTAATCTCTATAGCACCTCTTACAATATGCACTTATTTTTTTCCATTTATTGTTTATACCTTTCTTCTTGTTATTTTGTTCTTTTTTGTTTTTATGGGATATATTTATTTTCCTCTCTGAGAAAGTAAGGCCTAAGGCTTCCTCACTTAAAAAATCTTTAAAGCTGTTATTTAACCCTTTGCACTCCGAACCATTCTGGACATTGGCTACCAGCTACTCGACACTACTTTGCGGCGGACACGTGCGTTGAATTAACTCAATTCCCCGTAATCACTAATAAACTGCAATGTCCCCCCTGAGAGGGGACATCCGAGTGACATGCTAGAATTCCGATGTCCCCTGAGAGGGGACAGTGGAGTGCAAAGGGTTAATTAAATTTATTGGGTGACATTGGTTAATAATAATATATAAAATTCAAGTATGTACAGTTCTGTATATGTGATCTGTATGTTGCATTGTGGGCCCTCCTTCCAAAGTCAAATTATCTTCTGCCACCATATGTTTTACCTCCTTTACTACTCCTCTCTACCCCTTTTCTTCTGGTCACCACCAGCATCTTTGAAACCATAGTGTGTCCTAAAGGCAATGACACCTTAGAATGGCCATCAAGCAGGTGACATTTGTCATCTACACAGTACTATGCCTTTTTTATTTCTACTCATGTTGATGCCAATCACCAAGTAATCCAAATGAGAAATTGGCTCCTCCTTTGGAGTAGATGAAAATGTAACGAGTGTCTGAAGTGACTGGTTTGACACTACCAACCATTTCTTGTTTTCTTTGCTAGAAGTTAAGCTGCTTTTCTTCAATGTGTGATTGATTCAGTCAGAGAAAGAAAGTAAGAAAACTAGGGTCTACTCAAAATAAAATGAATTGAAATTTGCAGAATAGGCTTCAGTTGATTGAAAGAAAATCCCAGGTATAGCATGTAACCCACTTTTAAGGAAAGATGTATCACAATGCTAAGTGTTGGTAAGGAGTGTGTGGGGGGATGGAATTCTCTTAAACACCTGCTAGTAATAAAAATAATTCAAATTCCTTAGAGGTCATGTGAGGGATATTTGGCAGAAGTGAAAATTCACACCTGCTGTAACTAGAAATACTTTTCTTACTTAGCTGCTACTCTTGCAACTCAATCCTTGGGCCAGCAGCAGTAGTAGCAGAGTGACCTGGGAGTTTGATAGAAATGTAGCGCTCAGGCTTCACCCCTGAACTTGAATGAGAATAGAGTGGAGCAAGATTCCCTTGTGATATTTATGAACATGTAAGAAGCATCACCCTGCAGGGGTCCTCAAACTTTTTAAAGTGGGGGCCAGATCACGGTCCCTCAGAGAGCTGGAGGGCCGGACTATATGAACTACTAATTCCTACTGTAACACCTCGGCTGCGCTCACTGCCCAAAAAACCTGGCAGGCCGGATCAGACTCCTCTGCGGGCCGCATGTGGCCCGCGGGCTGTAGTTTGAAGACGCCTGCCCTAGAGAAACCCCTACCTTTCAAGGGAATATGTATTAAGATTATTAATTTATTCTTAAAGAGACAAATAGGAAAACAACACAATTGTCATCCCATCTAATAAAAGAGTAATATGCAAATTGACCATCACTTCACACAAGATTGCTGCCCCCATGTGGACACAAGATGGCCATCACAAGATGGACAGTGGGGGAGGGCAATTGGGAGGGACTATGCCTGCAGGAGAGGGTAGTTAGGGGTGATCAGGCCTGCAGGGGAGGGCATTAAGGACAAACAGGCTGGCAGGGCAGTTGCTAGGGGGTGATCAGGTTGGCAGGCAGAAGTGGTTAGGGACAATCAGAAAGCCAGGTAGGCGAGCAGCTGGGAGCCAGCAGTCCTGGATTGTGAGAAGGATGTCCGACTTCCCATTTATGCCTGGGAGGGATGGCCTCTAGTTATATATAAAAACTGATGAATTTAATGATATGTACTTGTATGATGAAATATTTAGCAATTAAAAATACGTGAGCTAGATCTATAGTTACAACACTAATGAATTATAATATTGAATAAAACACAAAATTACAGGACAATAAGTACCATATAACAACACTTAACTTAATAAAACAAAACACTACATATGCCATGAATAAGTAGAAGTATACAGATAGAAAATATACATTCAAATGTATGTTTGGGAAAGGCAAAAAAAGGGGGGCTAGAAACTGGAAGGAGAAAGGGAGGAACCTCAATGCTATCATTGCT
The DNA here is from genome assembly GCF_014108245.1 of Pipistrellus kuhlii. Taxonomy (NCBI): domain Eukaryota; kingdom Metazoa; phylum Chordata; class Mammalia; order Chiroptera; family Vespertilionidae; genus Pipistrellus; species Pipistrellus kuhlii. The sequence goes on along the minus strand of NW_023425405.1, from coordinate 34,099,094 downwards.
GTTTTTATTTCTTAAAAATAAGCATTGAGAGATATCATCATTATTTTTTGTTTTCTGGGAGCAAAATTGTTATGGTTTTTACTTTTCTAAATATAGTTTTAATTAAAAACTAAAAGTATAAAAAAAATTGGACAAAGAACACAAGACAATTCACAGAAAAAAAGAAATATGAAAACTGCTAGGCATATTAAAAAAAAAACAAAACTGCCCAGTCTCCATAAATAGATGTATAATAATGAAAGAGTTAAAAAAAAATTGTTAACTAGCTTAGCAAAAAAAAAAAACAACACAAACAAACAAAACACACACACACAAAAAAAAAACAACACAAAAAAACACCATCTTCTGATAAGTAGTTTTTAAAATAAATTCTCATAGACTGTTTATGGCAATGTAAAATTACACTTTAAATTTGGTATATATATATATATATATATATATATATATATATATATATATGAAGATTTTTTAATGCACAAACCTCTCAGGCTCAGCAATTCCAATTCCAGGGAATCAGTTTGGAAGCTAACAATTGTGTTCACTGATGTTTATTATAACACTAGGGCCTGGTGCACGAAATTCTGCATGGGTGGGGTCCCTAGGCCTGATAAGGGCCAGTCAGTGCCAGACCAATCAGGGCCGGGCTGGAGAGGAGGTGGCAGTTGCTGGCGGGGCTGGGTGCAGAAGGAACAGATGCCAGACACTGACACTGCCATTGTTGGCACCCCGCCACTATGTGGTTCCATACCTCCTCCCCACCACCCTCCCGTTTCCTCACTGCCTGGCTGCCACCAAGATGGGTGGGCAGTGGTGGGCCTATCAGGGCCTGCCAGCCTGGGGGAGGGACAGGGCATGAAAGTTTGGCCGCCAGCCCCAAGGAGGGAGCCAGCCCTTAGCCCCCCTGAAAAAGGGGTTATATCTGCTGCCACCCACCCCCAGTTCGCCATCCCATCTTGGGGGCCAACCCCAGATCAGGCAGTTGGGGCCTGCCAACCAGGGAGAGGGACCTGGGGAGGTTAGCCAGAGAGAGCCTTGAGTATCTGCCCCCTGTGGTCAGTGCATGTCATAGTGAGCAGTTGTTTTGGTCATTTGGTTGTTCTGGCCATTCCAGTTGCTTAGACTTTTATATAAATATATCTTGCTAATGATAAAATAAAAAGATAAAATGATAATTAAAAATGATTGGTATACATCATAGAGGATTTGTTCAAATATAGTGGATATATCAATTCAGTGGAGTGTAGAAGTGGTCAATGATATGAAAAACTTTAATTTTTACTTTATGAAATTGATTTGTTCAACAAGAATAGTTTGTAGCTGGGTTGCAGGTTCAATCCTGGTCAGGGTGCATATGAGAGGCAACCATTTGATGTTCTCTCTCTCTCTCTCTCTCTCTCTCTCTCTCTCTCTCTCTCTCTCTCTTGCTCTCTCTCTCTCTCTCTCTAGAAATCAGTAAAAACACATCCTCAGGTGAGAATTTAGAAATAAAAGGAATAGTTTATTTTTTAATTTAGAAAATAACCATTTATCAAAATGTCTAAGTCCTTTCATTTCTTCTCTTATAAAATAAATAATATTTTCATAATACACTATTTTTAACTAAATGCATCACTGCTTCATTTCTCATGTGACTGAAAACAGAATATCTCACTGTTGCTATCACAAAAAAGTGCCACAAAAAAGCATGTTTTATTTTATATGTACTAGATTCAGAGAATGTAGTTAATTAGAAATTCTACTGTTTCTTGGTGATTCTTCTCCACTCAAAATAAAATACATAAAAAATTTTATGGATGCTGCTAGTTTTCCATTGTTGACAGTGAGGAAGATAAGAACAGGGCCAAAGTGCAGTTTCATGTCAGTGGTGCCTTTTGCTATTGTTTTATATTAAGTATAGTTATTATATTAAGAAATTCAATGGATTATGCATTTTCAGTCATTAACATTGGAATATGATTTATTTAAATTTGAATTCTCATTAATAGTTAAGCATTATGATTTATTTAAATTGAAAAAATTTTATTAGATTTTAAATTTTAACATTAATCAAATTAAATGCAAGTCATTAAATCTAGTGTTATTGGAGAAGGATCGTGAGGTATTAGGAAGATGAGGCATGAGTACATCCCAGATTTTATATATATCCATGTATATATGTGTGTGTGTATGTGTGTGTATACACACACACACACACACACACACACACACACATATATATATATATATATACATACACACACATATACATGGATATATATAAAATCTGGGGTGTACTCATGCCTCATCATATATATATATATATATGTATATATATATATTTATAAAGAGCACTGACTGTACTCATTAATTATCTCATATAAATAAGTATACTTGTAATGATCATCTTCTAGAATTCAGAGGCCAGGTTTTCTTAAGTTCATCTGCCTCTGTCCTAAAACTTTATAGTCAGATGCTTAATAAATTATTTTATTAACTGCTAAGCTTAGGTAAGACATAATATATCTATACATATAGATATGGATATAAAATTGACGTATAAAATTATATGATATTATCCTCATATTTATGTAAGTTATGTGTGATTGCTGCATTATTTTGTGTTCCTTAAATACTTAATAACTGGAGCTCACTTATAACCCAAATCTTTTTCGTTTACAGGGCAGAGAATGGAATGAAAGAGTATGGTTTCTTTCCCATGTTATTCTAGTTTCTGACAAGTAAATAGAAAGGGTTACCAACTTCAGTTTCAGGTTCTTAGTAATGATGACTTCATGTAATAAAACATAACTTTTGTGAGTTTATCTCTTTTATTCTGGAGTCACTGACCTGGCCACAAAAAAACACAATTTCATAGAGCATTTTCGTAGACAGTGCTTTAAGAAATGTCATTACAGCACTAGAGAATTGGCATTTTCTGCGCCCAGATGTCATTCCTAATAATACTGTGTCTGAGGAAGTGAGGCTGGGAGAAACAGCCCACAGATGGTGAAGGACAGGTTTGCCTCATCCGTAAATAATAGTGTTTTGTGGGATGATGATCTCAGGAACAGGGCCGCTCTCCTCCTCTTCATAAGGCTATTCCACAGCACGGAGTGAGGCTGTCACGGACCCCAGGGGAACTGGGTGTGATGACGAAAAACTCCCAGTTCTGTTTCCCTTTTTAAAGTCACTAATGAATGTACCCACTTGCTCTCTCTGTTGTACAGTTCGGATTGTGATGGAACTTCTCACGTGTCCTTGCTGGGAAGTACACTTCTTCTCTGGGCTTACTCTGTAATTCAACAGAACATTAGTTAAGGGGGTACAACTGGGCAATGGTGGAAGAGTCGGGGTCCATACTCAAATGCAGATTAGTAACTTCTGCAATGGCTGCAACTGCCAAACTCTGTGGAGATTTTCCTCAACCAGCGAACCAGAAAATAATGAGTTCCCCAGTGTTTCCCAAAGTGTGGTACACTTACCCCCAGGGGTACGGGAAGAGTTTGGTGGGGGTACACGTTGCACCAGAGTTTAGTGGGGATATGCACTGCACTGTGCTTAGCTGCGCATAATTCTACTTTCTCACGAGTACGAGGGGTACTCAGTGTTACGGAAATTATAGAAGGGGTACACATGTGTCAAAAGTTTGGGAAACACTGCTAGGCAAAATTGTCACAAGGAAAGTGTCTATGCTCCTTTTGAATCAGATTGCATCGTACCTGCAATAGGGATCGCCTAACAATTTCTGAAGAGACGGAACAACATATGGAGAATATATTTTAAAAGAAAAATTCACTATAGACAAAAAAGCAGGGACCTGCTTCAGTAAAAGCAGCTTTCACCAGGGTCCAAATGTATAATTTCATGGGACTCAGAGGTACTTAGCAAAATAGGCTCACTAAATAATTATTTCTATAATATATTTCAAATTAGAAAGAATGTCAGAGTTATTGATACATATAAGCTTTTTGCTAAGATAAATGTGTTCCAATAAAGATTCTATGTCTCTCACCACCTCTGACAATTCAGATACTTTCATCTTCTCCTTAGATAAAAGATACTCCATATCTTCAATTTAGAACCAAGGAAGATGCTTCCAACTGCCTTCTCCATTTTTTATTTTTAGATGAAAATAATAGGAACGTTAATTAAATTTATATTTTAAAATTCAGTTCAATTTGGTGTCAAACCCATATTTTTTTTGTTAGCACTGTTATATGGTCCTTTGTCTTCTTTCAATTATAAGGACCAGGAAATCCAAGTTAAACGAATTTAAACAAGGGTCACTTTTGACTTAAAACTGAAAACTGCAGAAGCACTGTGTTAGGCATTATTACTGATCTAATATCCAATTTCCCCCTGTTTCCAGCTATGTATGAAACCTACCTAGAGTGGCCACAGGCCATGATCCACATGGAACTCCCACAAAGTGTTTCAATGGGCCTTTTAAAAATTATCTTCCTCCTTTCAACCATTTCTCTTTTCTGCTTCAACAAGGCAGACCAGGTATTGGTCCAGGAGCACACACCTGGGTCCTTATTTCTTTACTTAAAAAAAAAAAAAAAATCAGGCATTACTCTATTCTTAATTTCACTAGTTCTTAGAATCTGGTTCAATAGCAACTTTTCCATTAAAGCTTTATATGCTTACTCTTAGTCCATTTGGAAGAGTTCTTATAGATTTTTTGATTGTATATATTACTTAGGTATCAAAAATCAAAGTTTAGAGTACATTATAGAAGACTAGAGGTCTGGTGCATGAAATTTGTGCATGGGTAGAGTCCCTAGGCCTGGCCAGTGATCAGGGCTGATCTGCTAGGTGACCAGTGAGTCGATCAGGGGTGGGAAGGAGTTTTGCTTGCACCTGCCTTGGCTGGCCTGGGGCCTGCAGGCTGGGGGCAGCTTCTGTGTTGAGTATCTTTCCTTTGATGATCAATGCAGGTCATAACAACTGGTTCCACCGATCGTTCTGCTGTTTGGTTGATTTGCATATTAGGCTTTTATTATATAGGATTAGCAAAGAATGAGTGTGACAATTGTCCTGTCTCACCAAACTCGCCTAATAATTTATAGGGGATAGTGATGATGGTAGCTAATATTTTTGTTGTTGTCGTTGTCATTAATCATCACCTAATGATATTTTTCCCATTTATTTTTTAGAGAGAGTCGAGGGGAGGGAAGGAGGGAGAGAGAGAGAGAGAGAGAGAGAGAGAGAGAGAGAGAGAGAGAGAGAGAGAGAGAAATGCTGATGTGAGACAGACACCAATTGGTTGCCCTGACTGTGGCTGGAATCAAACCCACAATCCTTTGGTGCACAGGCCAAAACTCTAACTACTTAGCACACAAGTGAAGGCATGATGGCTAACATTTAATGAGCACTGTCTGACAGCCAGTTTAAAGTTTTTGCATGGGTGACATATTTAATTCACATAAAAACCTTATAAGGTTTGCATTTGCATAATCAGTATTTTATAAATGAAGAAATTGAGGCAATGAGCGGGTGAGCCACTTGCAAAGGTCATGGAATTAGTCCCAGAGCAAAATTTGAATTCATATGTAATAATTTTACTATATTTACCAAAGGATATGGTTCTTTAAAAGGATTAGTCTAATGATTGCTTACCTGACAGGTAAAAATCAGAAAGGCAAAAGAACTTAAAATAACTTTAAAGCCATTTTAGAATGAAATGGAACAAGAAGACTTAGAGTAGACATAATAAAGAGAAAATTCTGGGTAGATATGTTTACTGTCTTCAAGTATTATGCAAGCTGTCAACTAAGACAACAATTAACTTATCTTGAATAGGCACCAAAGACTAGAATTAGAAGCATTAGGCACCTATTCACTTAAATTGTAAAAAGCTATATCTACCTGTCAGAGCTGTCTAAAAATAATTTCAAAGAACCTTTTGTGACAGAGCAAATTTCTCATATCTGGAGTTTCTCCATGGTAGTTTGGTTGACATTCTCCGACAAGAAGTTTTTCAATGATATTCAAATATCAGAAACTATATAGTTAAAACACTCATGTTTTAAGGGCCTAAATATTCTCTGAATTCCCAGAAGTGTGCTCCTAGGCTGCTGGAACTAGGAAGTAATATACTAGGTGTACCTGTCAATAATGCAGATTTTTTTCAATAAGTGGAGTTACACATATGTTGATATACAGTATATGTGATTTGATATGTATGCAATTTGTTGTATTGACAGCAAGCTTCAAAACTTCATTATGTCTAATTAGCTGAAGGCATTAACATTATAGATATTTTTATGCTTAAAATGTTGAATTTTGTGCAAAAAAAGCATTTGTGGGAAGTTTTAATTCATTACTTTATTTTGAAGAAAAAGTTGTCATGTATTTTGGGAAGCTTATAGTGAACATGCTTCAACTCAAGATACTTGTGAATGTTGGTTTAAATGCTTCAAAAGTGATAATTTCTATGTGAAAGAAAAAGCATGTCCAGGTCAACCAAAAAAGTTTGAAGACCAACAATTATAAGCATTATTAGATAAAAATGCATGTCAAACTCAAAAACAACTTGCAGAAAGATTAAACGTTGCTCAGCAAACAATTTCCAATCATTTACAACCAGTGGGAAAGATTTTAAAGGAAGGAAAATGGTGCCACATCAGCTGAAGGAAAGACAAATGGAAAACCGGAAAATCATCAGTAAAATGTTGCTTCAATGGCACCAAAGAAAGTCTTTTTTGCATCGAATAGTGACTGGCAATGAGAAGTGGATTTATTTTGAGAATCCCAAATGCACAAAATCATGGGTTGATCCAGGTCAACCATCAACACTGACTGCAAGGCCAAATCACTTTGGAAAGAAGACAATGCTCTGTGTTTGGTGGGACCAGGAAGGTGTGGTGTATTATGAGCTTCTAAAACCAGATGAAAACGTTAATACTGATCAATACCAACAACAAATCACCAATTTAAACCATATTTTGATCATGAAACTACCAGAATATGCCAGAAAACACGGCAAAGTAATTTTGCTTCATGATAACGCACCATCACATACTTCAAAACCAGTTAAAGACACGTTAAAAGATCTTGCCTGGGAAGTATTAACCCACCCGCTGTGTTCATCAGACCTTGCTCCTTCAGATGACCATTTGATCTGATTCATGGCACACACACTTTCTAAGCAGCACTTCAAAACATACGAAGAAGTGGAAAATTGGTTCTCTGAATGGTTTGCCTCAAAACAAGGAAAGTTCTATTGGGACGGTGTCCACAAATTACCTGAAAGATGAGAAAATGTGTAGCTAGCGATGGACATTACTTTGAATAAAGTACTTTTGATGTTTCTCTTGAAATTATGGTGTTTTCTTTGATTACAAAATCAGTCATTATTAACTGGTACACCTAGTAATACCATTGATAGATCAGGGATGGAAAGCAAGTAAATGAAATAGGAAAATAGAAAATAAAAAGCGAAATGGGGATAGGTAGCAATGCCTAGGAGATGAGTAGAAATGATAAACCCTGTCATCTATATCTGTGCCCAGTGAGGCCCTGCTGGGCAGAGGAGCTAAGGCAGAGAGAGAGGAGCCACCAGACGGCCTTTCTCTGACCTTTCAAATGTTCACACGTTTAATGATGGTTCGGAGTTGGCTTTAGCTCGGTTATTTTTCCCCCCTGAGATGGCTTTTTCCTATTTAGTTAGGAAGGCAAAGCACTGAGACTGTTGTGGAGAAAAGCTATTAAAATAAAATTGTGGCATATAAAATGGAGACACCTTTTTTATCATATTTCAAAGAATTTGAAGGTAAGGACAAGAAAATCAATAAATGCATGTATTCCTTTACATTTAAAAATACAATTCTTTCCTTTCTAAACTCTGTGTCTGCGTATTCCTGCTATGAAATCAGCCCCAAACACACAGATTTAATGGAAATTTATTTGGTAAAAAAAATAAAATAGTAAACAGCATGGTGAAGAGTTCAGTTGCTTCATTTTTCTTTCCACCTTTTGACAAGTGATACCTGCAATGTAAACCATGTAACTTTTAATTTACTTATCTATCTATTTATCTATCTATCTATCTATTATTTATTTATTTATTTATTTAGTGAGAGAAAGGCTGGCATTCACTTTCAATTCTGAATTATAGAATCAGGTCCTTTTTATTTGCCATTAATACCCAGTAATACATGACAGATTTTTATCTATGACAAAACAATTGTCTATGACACAGGGAACTTCATTCTCATTGTTACTCTAACAAAACCAGAAAGCAAATATTGTTACATTCAATATTTTAGTAAAGAGAAAAATAACAATAACAAAATTTCTGGCAATTTGTGAAAGCAGATCTCCATCTTAGATGCTTTGATTGGTTATTCTAAAACAGCAATCCATCTTGAACATAAAGAATATTCTTTGCTTGAGGGGATTTTTTTCAAACCAAATCTCTTCCAAATCTATTCTCTTTACTATATATATATAAAAAGATAATTATTCTCTGAAACAGGAAATGTTGCCTTCATTTATCCATATCCTCATTTTTTTTTTATTATTGCTGGTTATATTAAAATCTGTTATTCTCTGTCTCTCTGTCTCTCTATCTCTTTCCCTATTTCTCTGATTGATAGCAACATTTAAACTGACTTATTTTGAGACTTAGTGGCTTTACATTTACTGGTAAGACAATATGTAGAGAGAGCCTATGTTTCCTTTATTCACTCCAGTAACATTTTGCAAAACTATAATACAATAGGGCCCAGCTCACGAAATTTGTGCATGGGTATGGTTCCTAGGCCTGGCCTGCAATCAGGGCCATCTTCCCAGCTGCCCACAGCTGGCCCCACCCCTCACTGCCACCCACCCCTGATTCCCTATTTGCCATGGGGTGATTGGAGACTGCTGGACAGAGGAAAGGGACCAAGCAGTGATCAGTGCATCTCATAGTAATTGGTCTAGTGGTCATTCTGCCATTAGGGTCAATTTGCATGTTACTCTTTTATTATATAGGATTATTATATAGGATAATATGATAACAATTTTAGTTATTATATTATTTTGAAGATGCAAAGCATTTTCCTTACCACAGCTCATGGTGTCATTTTGGCCACACCCACTCTTATCTTGCCTTCTCTCCCTCCCCCCCATCATACCTTAACCCTGGCAACCTAACTCATTCTCATTTCAATAACTTTGTCATTTCAAGAATGCTATATAAATGGAATCATATAGTATCTCAGTCACTCAGGCTGCCATAGCAACATACAATAAGTTGGTTAGATTAAATAATTAAATCATTTATCCATTTCAAATGGGGTTCTTTGGGCTCTTCCAAGACAGTTGGCATATTAATACCATTTAACCTTACTGCAAGACAAAATGGCGATTTTCAGAGTGGCCTGAGAGATGAAGCCTGCTGAAATGACTTTGTGGAAGTTCAGATCCATGCTGAGTCTGTAGTGGTCTTGACAAGAGGGTGGCCTCCCTTCTCCAATGCCAGCCTACTTCACAGAGGTCTATGCTAGGCCTGAAGCTGAAGGCCCAGCCGTAAGATCTTTCGGTTAAAACACAAATTACTCACCTTTGCACAAGGTAAACCTGAGATGAGCAAATCAGCCCTGGTTAGGGCATCTGCTACCTGATGTTCTTAGAAACACTCTCTTCCCTACTCACACAACTCTATCCTGATATGAGTTTACCCAAGCAGGTGGTAAATTATCTCTTGAATTCTCAAAACACAAAGGTCTTCTGAACTTCTTTCCCACAGAATTGGGCTGCTCTCACTGACACCAACATGATTCATTTCAAATACATAAAGTGAAGTTCGTGGCCCTTTTCTCAACAAATTAAAAAAAAAAGGATCTTTGACAAATACTTCAACTGAAAGCTATTTTAATCTCTAAGACAGGGATAAATATAGTTTTCACAGTATTTCTTGGGGCTCGTGTATTTTTAGCATCTGTATAATATTTTTTTTATAAAGCATAACTTAAAGAAGAGTGAAGGGAAAACAATTTCTGAAGCAAAGGAATGTAGAATTAGGAAGGTAAAAATGACCTTTTGAAGGTCATATAAAACTTCTGGCTCAGGTCTACTTACAATTTATCTTTAAACTATGTTATGGATAGAGACCTGCAAAATACCAAAATCATTCTAAGAATTGCTATCCCAATTGAAAGCTTTAAGGAGATCTGTAAATTTATTTTCTCTTAGATTTCATGTTCTAATTTTAAGAATAGTGAAAGAAAAAAAGAAAATATGTACTTATGTTTCACAAATATATAATACATAGTCTGACCCCCGAGGTTTGTCTTTATTTGCAAGGTCACTTGTTTTGAGTTATCTATGCTTCTTCTTCTCAATCACTGAAATGAATGTCTTTGTGGAAACCCAATAATCTTGGTACTGAAAGGGGTAACATGTTGTTCTAAAGATAGCGGATTTATAAGGAATAAAATGCTGTATTTTTCTGTGGCAGGCATCTGAGGTGTCTTTTAGTGGGGAAAAAATGCCTTTTGTTCCATAGAATGACACGTTAATGTCATAATAGTGTTACTAACTTTGTGAGTTTGTGAGTTGTTCCTTTTTCAAAGTCAGATCTTAAATAAATTAAAAAAAAAAACCTCAAGGAAGGGTAAATCAAAACTATTTTTGGGTTATAAATATATTCATTTTCTAGTCCAAATTTCTGGCTGTTATCTGTATAATTACTGGTTTGACTTAACATCAGTATATAGGAAATTCTTTAAAAACTTTTTTTATTTTAGTTAAATTGTGACAGCTGCTTTGATTTTGACAGACATCCAGTGAAGTGTTCTGATGCAATATGACAGTGCCAGCCATGACGTTAATTGCGTCTTTTGTTGGAAAATGCCACATATAACATTTCAAACAGAATCCAAACACCAGGATAACCATTCATTTATTTCGCTTTGCAATAGAACTCTGAAATATTAGCCTTCATTTTGTCTTTTTCCATTTCATAATTGACTATTTCAACTACATTCACTGATCGCAATTGCCAGCACTATCAGTTAACTAGACAGTCTAATCAAGCATGTCTGTTATCAACAACATATTATACCCCAGCCATTGAAAAGAAAATGTTAGAGTTATAAATTGTATTTTATATTAAGGCTAACGTTAATTTTAGCCTTAAACAACTCAGTATCATTTTTCTCTAGAAAGTCATGAAATATGACACATAACTTCAGGTTGGGAGACATTGATATGAATGTATATAAAATAATGTAAATTAATTGCTTCAACTTAAATTAGAGTTCCTTGGATTTTCTGTTGCCTCCTTCTTATTTTTTTTAATAGGAACATCTTATTTAACATGAATTGCACTAGTGTTATGACTAAATTACTGCATTGTACAAATTCATGTATTCATTCATATATTGATTTAATAAATATTACAAAATGTATTCAATGCCAGGCACAGAACAAAACAATAACTGGTTGCTGCCTTGTGGCGGGGGTTGGGGGGGGGCAGAAGGCAGGGTTTGGATTATATAAAATACTGCTTTAAAATAATATATAGTTAGTATCATCAGTGACCGATGTTTTCTTATTCCTGCATTCTGCTTTACCACTTTAGATATGTGTCTAGCTGGAATCAGAGGTCCAGATCTTACCTTTGAAACATTGCAATAATTTTTATCCTAACTCCGTTTGTTCTGGCGTCAACATCTATTGCTTATCAGGGTTCTCTTCCTATTTTTAAAATCCATATCCATTTATAAGATCACAATGCAAACCTTAGGAAAATATTTTCAAAAGTTTAAAATTTTTAAAAGTTGGGAAATTAAAATATACCTGCCCGTTTTCTGGTTTGGTATTGTCACGTGGTGCACAGAAAACAAATAGTGGATATGGCAATAATTTAAGCTGACCACCGGAGATACTTTTCTTGAACCTATCGTTTCTGTTTTGGCTCAGTAGTGATGATCATTTACTACTTCATAATTATTTCTACACTGATAACATCAGTGCATTTACCAGATTTGTATTCATACTGTTGCAGTTTTTAAAAATTTGCTACCAGCAATGGATGCCATCCAATGTCCTTAGAAGCATTAGGCAAAATATAAAAGTCTATTTTTTCATTATTGATGAGGCCATTGAAGAAAGAGACAGCTAGAAATGATTAAAAATATATTGATCATCAGATGTTAAGATATCAAAGGGACTAGATATCCTCAATTTGCTAATTAGAATCTTGGGACATTAATCAGGACTAGATCAAATGATGCATTACTTACTTGATTACATAAGATGTTATCATAGGCTGTTCAGAAAACATGCTTTCTGTTTTAATCCATTAAATATTTAAGTAATCCTTAAGGTTCTGTCACCAACTCTGTTATGTTTTATCTTTACAACTGCCTTGAGTGTCCTTTTCTATTGTTATGATTTAACTATTATAATGGTTCTCAAACCTAGACAACTTTCCTAAAGATAATTTTTAAGGTTGTTCTAAATGTTTATATATATTTTTTATTATAGCACCTTCAAAATTTAACTGAGTTGTATCCCCAAATTCTCTTTAACATTTTATGTTTTTCTAATTGCTGTCTCTTTCAGTTAGTTAATATAAAATATTGGTAATGGCTTTATTTATCCCCTCATCCTAACGTCCATCTCTAAGTAACCAAAATGGCCACATTTTTCAGTGTTCTTTCATGGAGGTGCTCTATTTTTAATTTCTACTGCCACTTCTTTACTTCAGGCCATATTGTTTCTATACACACATATACATGCATATTTATCTCTACAGTGCTTTCCAGCATATATATTAGCAGAGGTGTTTTTTTTTGTGTGTGTTTTTGTTTAAGAAAATACCAAATTGGTCCTATTCATTGATTGCTGGCAAATCTTTACCATCTCATCATTCCAAGCTCGTAAGCCTGATATTCAAGGCCCTCTACACACTGTAACCTCTTCCTTATTTGTTTTCCAGCTTCCATTCATCCCACTTCCAAACAAGTCTTTACATTTACCAGAGGAACATATTAAAAGTGTAAATCACTTAGCATAATGCTCTCTAAGCTCATCCATGCTGTTGCAAAGGGTAATATTTCACTCTTTTTAATGGCCACATAGTATTCCATTTTGTATAGGTACCACACCTTTTAAAAAATGTTTTTAATGATTTTAGAGAGGAAGGGAGAGGGAGGGAGAGTTAGAAACAGTTGGCTGCCTTCTGCATGATCCATCCTGGGGATTGATGCTCAACCATGAAGCCATACCAGCCGGGCTGTCTCACATCTTATTCATTCATCAATTAATGGGCACTTGGATTTCTTCCATATCTTGGCTATTGTAAATAATGCTGCAAAACATAGTGGTGGATATGTTATTTTAAATTAGTGTTTCATTTTTTAAATATATATTTAGAAGTGGAATCACAGTCATAAGGCAAGTTCATTTTTAATTTTTTTTTTTTTTTGAAATTCCACAGTGTATTCCATAGTGGTTACTCCATTTGCATTTCCACCAACGGTGCACTATGATTCCCTTATCTCCACATCCTCATCAACACTTGTTTTCTTATTTACTGATGAAAGCCATTCTGACAGGTATGAGGTGGTATCTCATTGTAGTCTTGATTTGCATTACTCTGATGATTATAGTTATTGAGCAACTTGTCATATCTATTGGCCATCAGTTTGTCTTCTTTGGAGAAGTGTCTGTTCATGTCTTCTGCCCACTTTTTAATTGGGTTGTTTATTCCTCTGGTGTTGAGTTGTCAGCATTCTTTATAAATTTTGGATATTGACTGCTTATTGGATATATTACTGGCAAATATTCTCCCATTCAGAGGGTGGTCTTTTCGTTTTGTTAATGGTTTTCTTTTGCATGCAAAAACTTTTTAATTTGATATAGCCCTATTTGTTTATTTTGTTTGTTTGTCATTCTTGAGAAGTTATGTCGGTAAAAACACTGCTAAGGGAAATATCTGATATTTTACTGCCTATGTTTTCTTTAGGAGTTTTATGGTTTGAGTCTAAAATTTAAGTCTTTATTACATTTTAAGTTTATTCTTGTATATGGTGTAAGAAAGTGACCAAGAAAGACAAATACCATATGTTTTCATCTATATGTGGAATCTGAAAAGCAAAGTAAACAATCAAAATGGAAACAAACTCATGGATACAGAAAAAAGACTGACAGTTGACAGAGGGGAGGAGGTTTGGAGGCCTGGATGAAGGGATTAAGAAGTAAAAATTGGTAGTTATGAAACAGTCAAGAGATATAAAATATAGCTTAAAGAATCCTATATAATAAAAAGGTGATATGCAAATTGACCATCACATCCTCACATATAAGATGGCTGCCCCCATGTGGTCACAAGATGGCCACCATAAGATGATTGGCAAGGGAGGGCAGTTGTGGGCAACCAGGCCAGCAGGGGAGAGCAGTTGTGGGCAATTGGACTGGCAAGGGAGAAGTTAGGCATTAATCAAGCTTGCAGAGGAGTGGTTAGGGGGTGATTAGACAGACAGGCAGATGAGCGGTTAAGAGCCAGCAGTTGCAGATTGCCAAATGCTGGTTTAAGCCCTATCCATGGTATTCAGACATCCCCTAAGGAGTTCCAGATTGGAGAGGGTCCCAGATTAGAGAGGGCGCAGGCTGGGCAGAGGGACACCCTCCCCCAAGTGCACAAATTTAGTGCACTGGGCCTCTAGTATAGTCATTAATATTGTATTACTGTGTATGGGGCCATGTGGGTCCTTAAAATATTGGGGGACAACTCAAAGTATATAATCGAAGGAGAGAATTGCATTGAGGATAATTATTATAGATCACTTCATGTTACCATTAATAAAGAAAACCAAATCAGTTGCTCTTTTTCTTTTTATTGAATTTATTTCGGTGACACTGGATAACAAAATTATATAGGTTTCAGGTGCACAATTCCACAACACATCATCTGTATACTGTGTTGTGTGTTTACCCCCCAAGTCAAGTCTGTCACTAGGGATTTTCATTAGTATGCTCCTATTTTATCATAGATGTCTGAAAATCCTTGAGTTGTGATTTTTTTTTTACATAATTCATGAGTTTCTATGGATGTATAGATATGAATATACAACTTTATTCAAATGAACATAGTCAACCACAAACATTACAATTATGCACAGTTTGTTCATATACTCAGAGTGTTTTGTTTCTATTAAAAAAGACTTTTCAAATTTCCGACGGTGTAGCGCAGGCTTCCCTCCAGGTGTGAATGGGCCTCCAGTGGGATTCGGAGGTTCGAATCCCAGTACAAGAATGAGCCTCTTTGACCTCTTTTGGGGCTTTTTCGGCTTTCCTGGACTTCGGAGCCACAGAGACCTCTTTTTTGGAGGGATGACTTGAGGTGAAGATGAGGATGAGGATGAAGAAGAAGGAGGAGCCGCCTGGGGTCCTGGGAGCCCAAAGTTTGAGGGTCCCCAGCCCCCTGAGGAATTTAGCTTTAGCTTCACCCCTGGAGGAGGGATGTGTTTCAACAACAACTTCGGCTTCGATGACCTAGTACGGGATTTTAATAGCATCTTCAGCAAGATGGGGGCCTGGACCTTGCCTTCCCGTCCTCCTGAACTTCCAGGTCCTGAGTCAGAGACACCTAGTGAGAGGTTGCAGGAGGGACAGACACTTTGAGACTCGATGCTTCAGTATCCAGACAGTCACCAACACAGGATCTTTGGGGGGTGGGGGGGCCTTGGAGAGTGATATAAGAACTGACTCTCTAAAACCAGCACCAGACTGGGGCTCCCAGATCTTTTCATAGGTTTGATGACATGTGGCCTGTGACTGCCCCCCTTCTAGAGCCAAAGAGGACAAGGATCTTGATTCCCAGGTTTCCCAGGAGGGCGTTGGCCAAGTTCTGCAACCCCAGCCCAAATCCTATTTCAAGAGTGTCTCTGTGACCAATATCACTAGGCCAGATGGGACAGTAGAGGAACGCCGGACTGTGGTGGATAGTGAGGGCTGAACAGAAACCACAGTAACCCTTTAAGAAGCAGATGGCAGTCCTAGAGAGGGTCCAGAATCACCAACAGCTCCAGCCTTGGATGATGCCTTTTCCATCCTGGATTTATTCCCAGGTTGGTGGCCCCGGTCCTGGTCCCAGTAGCTTTGTTAACCCTCAGAGGCCTTCATGTTCTCCCCACCTCCCACCCTTTTCTCACCTCACTGGGCTCAACTTCTCCTGCCCCCTCAGGGCCTTGGTGTGTGGAACAGTGAGTTGGGGGCATGTCAGTATGTCATTCATTGCAAACTGACCAATAAAACCCTTTATTTATGCTAAACAAATAAATAAATAAGAATTTTCACAATTTTAGCAGGCTTTAAAATACTCATCTTAAGTTTCTTACAATTTTAGTTTTCTTTAAAATAGCCCACTGAATTCATTTTCAGTACTTTGGTGGTGGTTTTTTTTTTTTGTATTATTATTATTATTATTATTATTATTATTATTATTATTGGTATTGCTTTTTTTCTGGTTCACCATCAACAGGACACCAGTCTCATTACATTATTAGAGGCCTGGTGCTTGAATTTTGTGCACTGGGGGGGTGTCCCTCAGCCCAGCCTGCTTCCTCTTCAACCTGGGACCCCTCAGGGGATGTCTGACTGCCGGTTTAGGACAATTGGACATCCCCCTCACAATCTGGGACTGCTGGTTCCCAACCGCTCACCTGCCTGCCTGCCTGCCTAATTACCCCAACCACTTCTGCCTGCCAGCCTGATTATCCCCTAACCACTCCCTTGCCAGCCTGATCAACACCTAACTGCTCCCCTGCTGGCCTGATTGCCCCCAACTGCCCTCCCCTGCCAGCCTGGTCACCCCCAACTGCCCTCCCCTATAGGCCTGATTGTGCACAACTGCCCTTCCCCTGCTGATCATCTTGTGGCAGCCATCTTGTGATCACATGGGGGCGGCCATTTGTGCGAGGACTTGTCAGTCAATTTGCAAATTACCTCTTTATTATATAGGATGTTCATAGACACAACCCCCCATTTCATAAGTTCATGTTTACAGAAGACCTGTTGACATATAAATAACTGTATATGTGCAATACAGGAAAATGAGTAAGGAAAATTGAGTTGCTGTCTCCTGGTTGGGAGATTTCAAGAATACTAGTAGCTGACCTCTTCTGTATATTCACATTCTTCTCTTACATCTTTTATTACCTTCTCCTCCCTAAATGGTAAAACTCTTACAAGGTCTTTTAGTGAGCCGAAAGAGAATCAAAAGACAGTAGATCCTGGAGGTGAATTAAATTGGGAACTTGAAGAAACTCTTTTCATGGGAAGTTAATTGACCTTTAAGAAGTTTTTGTTGAATTATTTGTGTGTTTGTTTTATTCACTATTATTAGAACTCTATGTATCTTTAAAAATTTATTAAAAGGTTTACCATTTTATCTTTCTCTGACTGGCTTATTTCACATGATCTCATTCATTTATGGAATATAATGAACAACATAACTGATTAACAAAAACAGATCTAGAGACAGAGAAACATTGATCAGACCATCAAACCTCAGAGGGAGGAGTGGTGGGGGTAAGGGGCAGAGATCAAACAAAGGACTTGTATGCATGTGTATAAGCCTGACCAATTGACACAAGACAACAGGGGTGTGAGGGTCTGAGTGTGTGTGGGGGGGAGGAAGGGCAATGGGGACATAAGGACACATATGTAATACCTTAATCAATAAAGAAATTTTTAAAAAAAGGTTTATCATTTTTATGTGGGAAAGAGACTGAAATAAAAGGTCTGGCTAATTGTGTCCTGATGCAATTAATGAAGAGCTTACAGAACAGCATTCACTAGTCCCAGACCCCTGAGTTATATAATGGTGTAATGTGTTTTTAAAGACATATTTTAAAATTAACTAAACATTTTTTTTTTGCATTACATTGATAATCAACATTTACTAGATTTTGCAAGCTGAGGTGTCAGATGACAATTAGTGTCACCTATGGGAAAATTGGCAACA
The DNA here is from genome assembly GCF_014108245.1 of Pipistrellus kuhlii. Lineage (NCBI taxonomy): Eukaryota > Metazoa > Chordata > Mammalia > Chiroptera > Vespertilionidae > Pipistrellus > Pipistrellus kuhlii. The sequence continues at coordinate 34,081,147 of NW_023425405.1, read as the reverse complement.
TTGTGTCAAAATTTAATTAGGAATTTCTCAGTGGGGAATTGTATTTGATTTGAAATAATTTTTCATCTAATTTAAATTTTAGAGTTTTAAATATAGTCATTCCTTTAATTTTCTAGGATCCACTCTTAACTTTCAAAAATTCTCTACTTACCTGGGTTTTTCATTTTTATAATTACAATACTGAAAATTTTATTGGAAGCTGTTTGTCTTTACACTCATGTGAGCTGTGTTTGTGGATAGTTTAAAAACAGAGAATTAAATCTGCATGAAATTATCACATTTCCCTAGATGTCACTGTGAAATTGGTACTTTTCCCTGAAAATTGCCATGAAATTATAAAAATTATTGCATCTTTGTCTCTGGATATCTTGCTTAGAGACATAAAGCAGACTAAGCCAATCTTTTTTATACCTCAGTTCCTGGTATTGGTAATTATTTATCAATATGTTAAGCATTAGGAGAAAAATGTTTATTCATATAAAATATTTTTTAAAATGTGAATTTTATTCAATGTCTAAATTTAATAATCAAAGAGCCCTAACTTCTGTTATTTTCAATGAATGCAGACTGTGGCTTACACAGGTTGTTCATTTTCTTTGTTTCACAATTAATGGTTATCACTGTAGCCAAATAAGTCACTTTATAATATACATGATTATTGATTGACTAAAATGATAAATTAACTATAATGAAGGCTACTGTTTTTTATTGTCTATGGAAATGCTCTTTCAAGTATTATTTAAAATAGATAATTACAATACACACAAATGTCTTTTAAAGTTAATACAGATCTTCAAATATAATTTTCCCACATCTATGCTGGGATTATACATCTCCACACTTTCAATGCCATGTCTGAACTTGTGTTATCTTTTTTTTAAAGGTGACTCTTTCTTCTCTTTTGACACCACACTATATATATGATTTGCCCAGCCCAATGGAATGTGAGTAAAGGGGCTTCATCTTTTCATCGTATGGTTCTGCCCTCTGTTTTTCATTCTGTCACATAGCTGGGCTATCCTTTCTAGATTGCCGACGTCCTGAAATAAAGTAATACCTCTTAGGTTCTTACTCTGCCTTACCAATTTATTTAGTTAGGAAGTAGTAAAATATACTATAAATCATTCCTAAACATTTGACATTTATCCTGTCTATTTGCATTTTCCTATGTATCTTCAGCTGAATTTTTATTGTGAAAAATGAATGAAAACCAGAATGAATGATCACCTCTTCTGATAGCTGAGAGTGAAGAAGTATCCTGTTTGATTTTGTTTTAAAAAATTTGTTAAATACTACATTCTTGAATTAACAGTATTTGGTTTAATATATTGGGCTTTTAGAAAAAGGTATACTTTTTTTTGTTTGTTTGTTTGGATGGAACTATGGAATTTGATGCCACTGATGTGCACTGTGTTTTCATAATTTAAGATAATCTGATGAGACAATGAAATCTTTTATGTTTATCTGTGAAATAATAAGTTCTAAAACAAAGCTTTTCATGTGATTATCTTTTTTTTGTAAAACTTAAAATCTTCATAATGCAACTAAATTTACTGACTTTAATTTTAAAAAGACATTATTAAGGTTCTTTAATTCAATTTTTAATTTCTCTGATAGTCAGTAATGTTCATGCTGCCTTTCCCAGGCCCCCCTTTCTCTTCCTCTAACTTGGAATTAAAGTATAAAATAGCATTTAAAGATTTCAATTAGAGGACCAGTCAAATGCTAAAATGAAACAATTCCTAAAAAAGCACATTCTTTGGGGGCAGATACAGTATTTATGTGTTTACCTTCTCTACTGTAGGGAGAATCATTTATACGGGTTTTGTGATTTGTCATGTTATTGACATATAAGGTTTAAATTTTCCCTGGGCTTTCACATGGCTCTGCATTCCCAATGAATTTTAAGGGGGAGTCATTGGAGACATACAGAATCATTGTTTGCTTTTGGAATGGAGATTTCCAATGAAACCCAGATTACCAAGAGTCCTTGTACCCAGATTATGGTTTCGGATTCCATTCTCCAAAACTGCAGCTGAGTCTCTTTGGAGAAATGCTGATTCTAGGACTGGGTTAGGAAAGGTCTAAGATGAGCCTGGAGCATCATATTGTACTAGAAAGTAAGGAAGTGTCCACCCCTCACCCCAAATCAAAACCCACGTGACTAGGGTGTGGTAAAAGGACAAAACAATAAACTGAAAAAGTTCCCAGTGGCCAAAGCTGAAATAATTTAAGCAACAAAATAAAGTATAATTAACTCAAATTATAAAATAAATATCTATGAGTTCATATTGACATAGATAAATGATTGAATAAATAATTGGGGAGAACAGACTAATCTTTAATACAGAAAATTCCAAATAATATAGGTTGATACTTAGCCCTCTAGGAGGAGAGACATAGCTCCCTATTTCTTTTCTTCTTTTTTTTTAAATATATATCTTATTGATTTTTTACAGAGAGGAAGAGAGAGGGATAGAGAGTTAGAAACATCAATGAAAGAGAATAATTGATCAGGTGCCTCCTGCACACCCACCACTGGGGATGCGCCCACAACCAAAGTACATGCCCTTGACCGGAATCGAACCTGGGACCCTTCAGTCCACAGGCCAACGCTGTATCCACTGAGCCAAACCAGTTTTGGCCACTCCCTATTTCTTTAATGTACAATGTGCATTGTGACTTCCTTCCAAAGAGTACAGTACAGGAAGAAGAAAAAAATGAGGAACTTTATAGTGGAAATACCTAGCAAACAGTATCTCAAGCCAGGTTCAAGATAAGTATCAACAGTGAAGTTATATTGAGCCCTGCCTGGTGTGGCTCAGTTGGCTGGTTGTCATCTTGTGCACCAAAAGGCTGCTAGTTCAATTCTCAGCCAGGGCACATGCCCAGGTTGCTGGTTTGATTCCTGGTGGGGAGTATGTAGAAGGCAGCCAATCCATATTTCCATGTTTTGCTCTCACATCAACGTTTCTCTCTCTCTCTCTCTCTCTCTCTCTCTCTCTCTCTCTCTCTCTCTTTAAAAATCAACAAAAATATTTTTTAAAATGTTATATTGATAGTGTGGACTCTTCATATGATTTGATGAGAATAGTCTTTATCATTAAAGCAAATTGCCACAGTCTAATTAGGGGAAAAATCTCAGATAGACTTGTAGACATTCTACAGAATGCCTGACCAGTACTCAAAAACTGTCATGCTCATCAAAATATCGATAGAACAAAATAAAAAATGTATGAAACAGCATCACAGTTAAGAGGCTTGTTCTAGATGGTATCTTGGAACAGAAAAATAACATTAGGTAAAAACTGAGGAACTATGTGTACTATCTAAACATTGGTTAATTGTAATGTATTAGTATTGGTTCACTAATACAACAATTGAGTTATACTATGAGAGATGTTAATAATAGTTGTAACTGGTTGTGGGATGTATTATTACCTTTAGTAAGTGTACTACCTTTGACGAAATTTTATAAATCAACAACTATTCTAAAATAGCAAAAGTTTGTTTAATATATCTAATGATTTGTTTATTCAAATTAGGGGTTCTACCAGCAAATCCTGAAAGATTAAGCTCTCTTCGTTTTTGCCCACAAGTGATAAAATTGCAACATAAATTTATTTTCTATAGCATATTAGAGAAAGATTTTGGTGTATTTATTTGAATACAGGCATTAAATATACTCTGTGACTACATATTCACATGTATATTCATACTCAAATGAATGACTCTTTTTCATATATTGATTTTTAATGATATAACTCACATATGAGGGAAATTTGTCTTCAACCGAAATTATCCAATGGGGTTGTTCTAGTTGATTTGAAGTTTTGACTCTTTTTCACTAACCCATGTATGTCTCTACAGTGGCATTTATTGCATCATAGAGGAAAAGCTAATCTTTAATTAAAAACACTTAAATAATTGTACTTCCTTCTGAAAGGATTTTATTTTGTTTTTTGTTTATTCATTTCTTGGAATGCGTGATAAAAAGATCCATTAAAATATAAATCATTCAATATTGATAACTTAGATTCTCCTGTTATGGATATATTTATTCCATGAGGATTAGCCTTTATTTTTTTTTATTTTTTATTTATTTATTTTTTAAAATATATTTTATTGATTTTGTACAGAGAGGAAGAGAGAGAGAGAGAGAGTTAGAAACATCGATGAGAGAGAGTCATCGATCAGCTGCCTCTTGCACACACCCTACTGGGGATGTGCCCGCAACCAAGGTACATGCCCTTGACCGGAATCGAACCCCAGACCTTTCAGTCCCCAAGCCGACGCTCTATCCATTGAGCCAAACCGGTTTCGGCGAGGATTAGCCTTTAACTATATCTTTCTCTAAAACTAAGTCAAACCCTCATCTTGGTATAAAGCAAATACCATATTCATTGTTACATACATATCTGGACCAGGATTCCTCATGGCAAGCTCAGGACTAGGATGACTGTAGAGGACTTAGGACTATGAAGTGCCATCTCCAGTTAATCTTAATGCCTCTCAGTTGTCATTTTTGTCCTCTGACAATTTTTTCATCTTTCCTGTTCAGCTACTGTTGTTTTCACAGTCAAAAAGCTATCCCTATTTTCTTTTTTTATCTTTATTATTGATACTATTGCAGATGTTCCTCATTACTCCCATCCACCTAGTTCCCACCCCACTCTAGGCCTTCACCGCACTATTATCTGTGTCCATGGATTATGCATAGCCTATCTAATAAAGAGGGAATATGCTAATTGACCATCACACCCTCACAAAACTGGCAGTGCCCACAGCCAATAAGGAGGGAGTATGTTAATTGACTGCCACACCTTCAAAGGTGGTGGTGCTAATAGCCACAAGATGGCAGCACCCAGTCTTCTCAGCTTTGCTGGGGCAGAAGGTGCAGCACAGCTGGGCCTGCCCCCATGCGGGTCCAGCTACTGTGCACACCTGCCTCCAGGGTCCCCCAGTCATCTCAGCCCTCAGCTTCCAAGGCTGGCTCTAGGCATAAGCAAGCTTCAAACGGTGGCTGCCCAGCCACCTAGGGCTGCCCAAGGCTTAGATAACCAGGGCAGGCTGAGGCTCATGCTGCCGGCAGTGGCAGTAGCAGAAGTGTGATGGGGGCATTGCCTTCCCCTGATTGCTGGGTCGCCTCCTGCCCCTGGACTGTGAGAGGGGGCAGGCCGGGTTGAGGGACACACCCCTCCATTGATGAATTTTCATGCACTGGTCCTCTAGTATACATATAAGTTACAATATTTGGTTATTCTCATACTTTTTTTTTCTTATTATTAATGTCCTTCTCTTATCCCTAAGCCTTTCATCTATATCCTGCAGAACTGTCACCAATGCTGGTGGGTCAAAGACCTCTGATTGTGGCATCCTGCCCAGTGTCATTCCTATAAATAGGATCAGGCAGTATTTGGCAAAGCAAGTCAGAAACTTATTTCTTGGCCAAGGAATGGAGAAGGATCATTGAATGCCTAATGATTCTTTCTGCCCATTTCTGGGGAATTATCAAAACATTCAAGTGTCTGGGGAAGTAGGTGGGTACAGGGAAGAGTGAAAAGTTCCTTAGATTTCTAAGGGGTATTGCAGTTTTCAAACATGCACAGACCATGCCTACCCATACTTCTCTTGTCTCAGTTTAATGTTTAAAAAGTGCATGCAATTTGTAGTGTGTGAATGAAGAAAAATTCATCAAAAGATTGTTTGGGAAGGGGTTTCAGGTGACATCTTGGATCTTTCTGGTGCAAACCAGTTTCTTAGTGATAGTCCTTAGGTTCCTTATTTGATTCCTGCTGACAGGCTTAGCTAGCCTTGGGATTTCCGCCTTTTCTTCATAGGCTCATCCTGCTCTTGTCAAAGATTCTTAGAGAGAATACAAGAACATTAGAAGTTTGATGATTAATGAAATGATGTGGTGGTAGCACAACTGGTGACAGAACCTCCCTTTCAATTAAGAAGAATTGGCCAGCTTCTCTAAGTTACTACAGACAACTTCCTTCATCTTCATCTTCATTGAATTTCCATGTCCCCAGGACACCATTTACCCTGCATATCTTTTATGTAGTCATTTCATATGTATATTGCCATTTCACATGGCAATAGTCCCCAAAGGTTGGAAATGAAGTCATTTATATTTTTCCTTAAATTGAAGAATGAATAATTTGAAAGATGATGAGTAAAAAATATCTAATGTTAATATTGATGTTTTGTAGTCCTTTCGTCCTTCTTTTCTTCCTTTCTTCTTTCCACTGTCAAACAATATGTTCAGCATTTTCTACAATATGTGTGAGGTGCCAAGTTCTAAGTGCAGCAGACTTTATGTTTTGATGAATTACACATTTGTGTCAGTTTCCTATTGCTGTGCAACAACTTGCAGGCTTAGTACAACACACGTTTATTATCCCACAAATTCTGTGGGCTAGAAACATGGGCATAGTTTAAGTGGGGATGATGGAGGGCCATCTTTGAAATCTGCCTACCACACCTTCCAGCAGGAACTTCTCCCTCTAACTTCTCTCTGGGCACCACCTACTCTGCCCGGAGGCCTTTGCAGGCATCTCTCTCTGCCCCAAAGGAGCTTCTGCAACTGCCTCTTCAGTCTTGGCAGGATACTGGTATTTCCTCATCTTCAAGATACAGACCAGGGTCCTCCCTCTGGCAACGTGATTCTTAATTTTTATTTAAAAATTCACACCAAATAAAAAGGTACAAGAGATAATTAAAAATATATTTTTACAATCACAGAATGCTGGAACTTGGAAACCTAAGAAAGCATAGATAGCTAGATAGCTTGTTACAGGCACTGAGTAGGTGAATGCATTTTCTCAGGGTTACATAACAGTCAAACAAGATGTAAGTCTCTTTGTCCTGAAATCTTCCTGCCAGTCTTATTGCTTCTCAAAAGCTAAGTGATATTCTCTTTGGGATTATTAAACTCATCAAGTGACAGCTTGAATTACAGTAATGGCTTTGTTTTCCCCTGAATAGCACACCTCAAAGGATAAATGTTAGTGGATGTTTCAATGTGAAGTTCTATGTTATATTTCCATAGAGACAGGTCGATAAGCAGAGCCTTTTCCCCATAAATGACCCAAAATATTTTCCCAGGTCAGAAAGAATTTTATAAAGGAAAATAGGTCATTTTAGATATATAAAATATGCTAAATTTACAGAAATTACTTTGTGAGATGTGGCACAAGTTTAAAATCCTTAAGTCACAGACTGAATAAAGAGACCAGTTTCACTTAAGTATGTTTACCTTATCCAATATTGGTTAATGTAAAATGTAAGATATACATTGATTGGAGACTTCATGCAAATATATACATATATATGAAATTTATGAACACACGTGTGCTCGCATGCACAAACACACATGCTCGCGAACATGGCATTTAAGAGCACATTTAGAAAATAATTGAAAACAGTGAACTAAGCCACTTATCCAATAACCCATTAGTAACTGACACAGAAAAGGAACGTGAGTGAATAATACTTAGTTTCCAGAGTTGAAGGTCCAAGTGACATCACCAGGTGGTGCAGAAGGAATGTTGAAATCTGCATCTACATCTAAAATGACAAGCACTACTTGCTCTGCTTGACTTGTGATCATAAAATGAATGCAGAAGCAGAGTTGCCTACATGATTGTAGGCCTTTGATCGAAAGAATGGGAATTTTAGTTCCCAGTTTTCTCTCTCGAGCACTAATTTATAATATGATAGCATTCATGTTATCCAAATACAGTTGATGAAAACAAAGACAATATTTTCTCTATTTCTTGAATGGCCATAATGATCAGTTGCTATGAAATGAATAGATTATTTCAAACCTGATCTTTGACTGCAAGCAATCAGATTAACTTTTGAACTATCTTCTTGGATTGAATTTCCTTTTTGGTGAAACAGGGAGTGAGGTGTGCAAACACTAGGCAATTAAGGTGGGAAAAGGGAACTCAAGTGGCTCCACAAACTGAAGCACGGCCTGTTTTCTGTTGTGTCAGCCATTGTTGTGACTCTGCTTAATCCCTAAGTGGGATGATTTGAATTATGATGGGAAAATGTCATGGCTCATGGGAAACTGTGATCATGATAATGAGCCAAGGCGTGTCGGCTGTCTGTGCTGGCTGCCTGATTTGTCCTGATGGGCTTGCTCCTCTGTGCCTGGAGTCTTAGCATTCGTATTTGACAGCATCCCCATTAAACCTCACTTTGTAAAGAGCTGGGCCCGGGAAAACCAGCCCCGGTGCTTCTGTGATGTGTGACAGTAAGGAACTCCTACCGTCTCTGAATGTGCCAGGGACCCCACTTAAAACTTGTGCTCCTAAAAACAGTCAGACCAGAAGTCACAAACATTTCCACTTGAAAATAAGGTTTTTTTTTTATTTTATTTTATTTTTTTTTTTTATTTTAAAGGAAAAAGGTGCTGTTATTAAACTCAGCATGGGAGAGAATCTGAACCAGGATCTTCATCAATCAGATTAACTACTTTTCAGGATGAGAACAGACGAGGCACAGTATGAGGCTGAGCAGATATTTATCAAAAGCCATATTAATAACCACATTCAGCTTTTTCCTGACAGTTTCATCTGAGCTTCCATGTTTAACATTTGAGCATCATATGTTTTTGTCAGGATGAGCCTGCTAAGAGCATCAATTAATTAATTCCTTTGAAGTTCTGTTCAGAAAGGTAATAAAGTAACTGTCCCTAAGGCCACAACCAGTAATGGTAAGCAACATTCTGGAGCTAGATAATTTGTCACTTCAGCGAGAAATTAAAAGCAGGATGTCTTTTTGTCCCACCTAAGAATCAATTCAGGTACATTTTTGCAAAGTGACAACAAGGTATATATGCATTTATCTATGCATAGACACAAATACATATTCAGTAAGAATAATTGGTCACCTAACTGAGATATTCCTCATTTACATGCTCCTGTATATATACAGTCTAGTGTGTGCATACACACACACACACACACACACACACACACACACACACACACAGAGAGAATGGCCTCTTTAATTTGCTTTATCTAAATGGGCTATAAATAGGCCAAAATTAAACTTGGAAAAATAATGAGACTTTTATATTATCAACTGCACTTTAGTGTTTGAGAAAATTATTTTGGTGTTTTTTGTTGTTGTTGTTGTTTGTTTGTTTTTTTAAAAACACCTCAGCTCATGGAAATTACCATTTCAAGTAACACAACTTGAAATGTGGAAGGAATGTGCATCTTGTCTCAGCCAGATGTAGGCTACATATATTCAGCGACATGTCCTGCCATCTCCACTTTATGCAGGGCTCATCAAAGGCATGGCTAACTTAGTTTTTACTGCAATGATGTAATATCAGACATTGGCAATCAACCAAGCCACAGTAATCTCAGAGAGACCTTGTGTATGTAAAGTGTCAAGCCGAAGTGGGAAATAAAAATAGGGCAGGTTTGCATTGATGAGGGTTCATCACACATGGGATATGTTTTCAGTCTAGAGGCATATTTCTTATTAATAATTTACAATGAGTTCACTCTCTGTTACTTGAAGCTTCCCATTACCCTGTCTGCTCACTGCGATCCAACCTTATAACAAAAATCTGTTTCATAAAATACTGGATGAGATGAGCCACTTTGTAAAACACTCAGACTGAGTAACACAGACTCTAATCGGAAGTGGTGTGACATAGGGGAGCGGAAGGCGGCCTGGGAGGTGGGAGGCCAGTGCAGGCAAAGTGAGTACGGCACCTTCTCCCTCTATTCTCCTATTCCTGACAAGGCTCAATTACTTTGCATCTGCAGTGCAGGCTTGGGTTGTAACCTTCTTGCTTTGTGATGTGGTTCTCTATTTGGCTTCCCTTTCCTTTTCTTTCATTCCCTATTCCAATCCCAAGGTAATTAGTTTTTTTTTCCTTCTAATCGATTGGACAAAAGCATAGGACACATTGATGCTTAATCAATTTATACTCAATCTTCAGGGTCAGAGTATAAGCAGTTTTGTGGTCTCATTACCCTTTTTTGTCAACTGGGATTTCACAGGTCCTTGAACTGTTACTTTCTTTATAGGAGCCTGGCCTCAAAGTTCTCCAGACACAGACCCAGGGGCTGATGATAAAACATTGCTGGGGAACAAATAATGAGGTTAAACATTAGCAATAGCCATAGGAGTTTGAGTCATTAAACGGAGCTCTGCAAACCCCAGTGTTCTGAAGTTTTTTGAATTACTCATTCAAAATGGATCTTTATAATGTTATCCTTTCACTTTGTACATCTAAAGTGGATTCACAAGTGGCATCTAATTTCCATCTCTCAATAAAGCAAGATTGACAATTTTTGAAGGAATGAAGGGAGGAAGTTGGAAGGTGGGTCTGGAAAGAGGCTGTCTGGACCACCTGCCAATGGCACAGTTGACCTTTTTCCGATTATTGAGCCACAGCACTTGTGATGACAATATGAGCAGAAAAGATACTGAGTCCTGACAAAAGATGAGTGAGCGAGGCAAAGAAGGTGAAGTTCTCCACCTAACAGTGGGGCTTTCCAAAACATAAGACTTTAGAATATGAAAATACCTCATTCTAATTATATGCGTGATTGACACCAACTAATTCTGCCTTAACCCATCTCTCTTTTCCTTCTTTGTGGTCTGTTTTACTAAATTACTATCTTGAGTTTCTATTATAAATCTTTAGCTTGTGGTGACTGGGAGTTATTATAAGTCTTCTACTGCCTTGATTTGTGCCTTTTTTTTAAAGTTACGTTTAAACCCTGTCTTATCATTGGCTTCATGCATTTATTTCCTTTAAAATTATTTTGCTTTTAATCTTATTTATCCTTATGGTTTATTCTATTTTCTTAACTTCTAAAACATTAATAAGGCTTAAATTCATTACCTATAATTAAGAAAGTAAGAGAAACTTATTTCAGATTTATTCACTCAATACTTAATAGATACTAGGCATTATCTATTAATAATATATAAACTAGGTTCAGTTTAGAACCTTCTCTAAGACACTTGTACTGGTTTTTGTGAGGTTGAATTTTTTTTTCCTGATGAATTTACCATTTGTACTAATTTAGTAGATTTTGTTTATGTCTGATGCCAATTTTTCCTTGAGGTGTTTGTTTTACTCATATTAATTTTGAAAGAACCCTATAAATTATGTATATTAATACAAATATTAAATATTTGCCTTCCTAACCAATATTTATTGATTTACATTGTGCATCCCTCATTCTGCTTTTAGATACATAATCCTACATAATTTTCTTTGTAACCTTGTTAAATAAAATTGTAATCCCCATTTTAGAGTTGAAGAAAGAATGGGAGGAATTCACACAGTCTGTAGAAAGTTACATAGCAGTAATAGATAGGCAGTAGTAAAGATTTTGTATATATTGATATAAAGTTTCAAAGCTATTTATTTAACTTCTTTTTATGCTCCCTCCCTATCTATGATGTAATTATTTCTTCAAGGCTTTTACTTTTAACTTTAACAGTTTCTCCAAAAAAATTGTTTAATATTTATGTAGTCAAATCCACTGCTATTTTCCTTTAGGGTGTGTGCTTTTGCTTTTGCTGTTAAGCTGAGGGAATCTTTACCTACTTCAATCTTATATAAATGACACTTACATATTCCCTTACTATAGTTTTTAAACTTTAAAATAATTTAATTACACCCTAGCCAGTGTTACTGAGTGGTTGACCTTCAACCCATGAACTAGGAGGTTATGGTTCAATTCCCAGTCAGGACACATGCCTGGGTTGTGGGCTCAATACCCAGAAGGGGGCGTGCAGGAGGCAGCCATTCAATGATTCTCTCTCATCATTGATGTTCTATCTCTCTCTCCCTCTCCCTTCCTTTCTGATATCAATAAATATATATATATATTTTTTTTAAATTTCATGTTTGGATGATTCTTACATAGATGTTCGTTTATCCTTCCTCCTTCCTTTATCCCTACAACATAGATATTGGTAACCTAAAAATAAAAGGTCAAAGGCCAAAGCCATAGGCATTTATTTGAAATCCAGAAAATAGCTATTTAGAAGCACCAATTCAGGCAGAAACCCAAATGGTGTTCCGGATTAGGAAGTGAAGGCAAGGGGTATTGATGAGAAAGGAAAGGAGAATAATCATACAGCCAGAAAGGATGTCTGTGGTTAATAACAAGCTAAGGAAGGAATTTCTGTTTGTGCAGGTAAGCTAACCTGGTATTGCTAATTCTAAAAAATGTCTTTAATTTCTAGTTCATAGTTAGGATGTGTGCTTCCCTATTGACTTTGCAAGCAGTTTAGTAAACAAGACTGCTTCAGGCCCAGACCAAAGGTTATTTTGCCCAGTTTTAATATCCCCAAGGTTTGAGGCAGGTACGTGCAAGTCAGTTCCTCTGGGATGGCAGCTCTAACTCTCTCCAGCAGTGGCTCCTTTTATATTATTTTTTTTACAATATGCAATCACACACTTTCTTACATTTTTTAAACTACAGTTATCCTCCAAAAATGTAACTGTTTACAACCTCTTTTTCCCTTCTTAGTGAAGAAAACATCTGCATTCTGTCTACGGCAGGCACTCTTTGACATGAGATCAAGTGAGAGACCTAGTTGGGAAGACTGGAGACAGTGGCATTGGTCACAAGGCAAGAATGAGCAACAAAACAAGTTGACTATTTACGTGGGCAGGAACATGGAAAGAGTCTGAACATAAATTTGTCTTGTAATGCTGAGACAGAATTGTTTGGGAGACTTCAGAGCGTAGGTAGTTGGAAGTAAAAATTAAAGCTGAGGAAAAATATTTGCTGTTGGGCAGTACTGGGACATCATTCTCAGTTGAATGGCTTACCACATTGTCTCAAAATCTACATGAAATCACAAAATTTACCTTTGTAATATTTGCCCATTTTTGTTTATTTTTAATTAACCCCCCTCCCATTTCCTTGAAACCATTTGTTTAAAAAATATTGTAACTGGCTGGCTGTTGTTGCTCAGTGATTGAGCGTTGACCTATGAATCAGGAGGTCATGATTCGATTCCTGGGCAGGGCACATGACCAGGTTGTGGTCCAGATCTCCAGTAGGGGGTGAGCAGGAGGCAAGTGATCAATGACTCATCTTTGATGTTTCTATCTCTCTCTCTCTCGCCCGCTTCCTCCTTCTCTCAAATCAATATATAATATATCGCAACTGTTTTTAAACTTATCTTCCTTTCTCCTTACTTCAGACTTGGATTAATATATTAACTTGTCTGACAATATATATATTCCCACCCCCTCCCCCCAAATGAAGTCTATGCATTTTAGCAAGAGACAGAAACTTGCTTAATTCTTTTCTTTCTGTATATGACAACTGACTCCTATCAGGTTATTCTAGGGTTGCAGCTATGAATAAGATATTGCATTTCCCCTCACACCATGTACAATATAATGTAGATGTCAGAAAGGTTAATAAAGCTACTTTTGTAGTCAAATAAGTGACAACACCATAGCTTGAACCATGCATAGCAGACACTATCTACAGCATTTGCTCTTTCCAGAGCACATATGTTCTTATCTTTGCTAATGATATTCTTTGACTATAATAGAGGCCCAGTGCCCAAAATTCATGCACTGGGGTGGAGTGTCCCTCAGCCAGGCCTATACCCTCTCACAGTTTGGGACCCCTTGGGGGCTTAAGCTGTCAGTCAGACATCCGTCTTAGAGTCTAGGGCTCTCGCAGTCAGGGACCCCTTGCTCTTTACCGCTTGCCTGCAGTGGAGGCTGGAGAGGATCCCGCCACTGCTGCTGCACTCACCAACTGTGAGCCAGGATTCTGGCTGAGCAGCTGACCTCTGGTGGTCAATGCCCATCATAGTGACCAGTTGTTGTTTGGTCAATTTGCATATTAGGGTTTTATTATATAGGATAATGTCCTCCTTTTTACTAATGATAAAGTATCCCATTGTGTTGGGAAATGTTTACCAAGTAAATCTTATTAAAACTTATAATGGGCTTTCAATTGCTTTCTTTCAAAGGCTGGTTAGCCCAGAAATTCTTTTGTATGCTAAAAATATTTTGTTAGATTTTTCTAGAAGTACTGCCTTCCTCACCCCCAAGCTACAAAATTCACCATTTTCCTAATTGCAATCTAAAGTGAGTTACTAGCTCTAAATTTTTTTTTTCTCAGTGGGCTTATAGAAACCAAATTGTCACATAGTTTCTGTTTATGAATAAGAAAACAGGTTTTATTTATTTAGCCAGCAAGGAGCATACACAAATTTGTTTGCAAGAAAAAAAAAACTACATAAAACACATACTTGGAATTGATATATAGTTTCAAACAAAGACTGCTGAGGTTAATTGTGACTCTGATAAATTACAGTAGAGCAGATTTGTATTAATATTATTATTTGTGTTTGCTTTTGTTATAGTTTGTATTTTTCCTTTAATCTTAGAATTATCTTACTATCATCAATATTACCTGATTTCTAAAAGTTCTTATTTTAAATCTGATTATATTATTTTATTTCTCTACTACATAATGGTAAAATAACCCCAAATACATTAATTCTGAGAAATTGTAATGAAATTGAGAATACTATGGTCAAAATTTGTGATCATTATAAAACACAGGCTTGAAAGATTATGCACAAAAGAGACTATCACATAAGCAGATAGAGTATATCAAATAACATATTTTATTTTTAATTAATAGGACAATTTATGTAATTATTATCCTCTTTACTGAGTATATATAGGTTCAAACTGTGAGCAAGCATATAAAGCACACTTTGGCTAACAAACACCAGAGCCAACAAATGTTCTGTTTCTAAAATTTATGAAAATGATTTTTTTCTTTAAAATTCCTACTTGTCAATACACTGATTTCAAGAAAAATGCTTGTAGATAAGCATGCGGAATAGATAGAAACAATGAAAAGTTGAGCAATGTTTATTGTTCAGGTCTCATGCTGGTGTAGGCTTCATTGAGAGAGATAAACGTCAATATCCAATTTCTTGTTTGTGACTGATCAGTTGTATATTTAAAAAAGACATCTCCTGTTCTCTTTATTTGTTAAGAAAGTATAATAACACAGTATGACAAGAGGCAATGAAGAGAAACAGTCTTTAATGAGGGACTTACTACGGCGAAAGAATTGTAAAAAGACTCAAATACACACAACCCCCATCAGCATGGTTAGCAGCAACTCTGGCTTTGGGTTGTTACCTTGCTCTAAGAAAACTTCAATAAGGCCCTTTTGATAAGTTTTTTGTTTATAAAATGAACTTATTGGAAAGGCCCTCACATAAAGTCATTAGGAGGAAGTGAAATAATGCATGTAAAACACTTAGGTCATAGTATCTTTATCTTTTTTTACTTTTTAAATTTAAACGTAGTGGCGTGACATTGGTTAATAAGGGTATATAAGGTACAAGTGTACTTTTCTGCTATCCACATTCTGGATATTGCATTGTGTGCCCACTACCCAAAATCAGAGTCCTAGAATCTTTAAAAGTCAGCTCTGTTGCTATTTCTGTTCATGATGGGAACCACAGTGATAGGATTCTCAAAAGGAGGCTTCAGTCCCATAACGAGCTATGCCAAGTGGAGCAGGAGGTGAACAATAGCGCCGGAGAGAAACAGTGCGGCGAGTGTGAGCCAAAGAGCACTTGGAGTCAGCAGATCCCTTTGAATTCAGGTTCTCCCACATATAATACATGTGACTTCGGACATGTTTCTTAACTTTTGAGTGTGAATCCCTAAGGGTAAAATGTGATAACAATAATGAACTTTCAGGGTTTGAGTGAGAAATAAATGATGAAACAAAAGTGCTCAGCAAAAAATGACAAACATATAAGTCCCCTAAATTAGTGCTCCCTTTTCTTTCAATCATTTAGGTCAGTCACCTGGGTGTGATTCTCTGTCCACATTAATTAATGTTAGTGTACTAAACTGAGGCTGTTTCGTTAGGACGACTTGAAACCATGTATGAAGCAGGGTGTTGAACGCCTGCTCAGCTATTGCATATCTGTTAGGAAGGCTACAGTCACCAGCCAGCCAGTCACAAATGTGGTGACCCAACCAACCAAAAACACTGTATAATGTTGCAGTTTCTGTGCAACTGATATTTTATGATGAGGTTTCTCAGGTAACACTTCTATGGGGTGAGTAGAGCTAACAAAATGCTGAAAAATACTAAAGTAAGTAAAGGGCCTTACGTATGCCAGTACCTTATTGTATATTTGAACTTCCATAGCTTTGGCTTGGAGAACTCATTCTTTGAATATTAAATGTCGTTTCATCAGGGGAAGTGAAAATATTTAAAACATTCAAAGCTGAAGGCATCAGTGTGCGCTACCATCTCTGCAATCTCCCTACAGAAGTCCTGCCCCAGGCCTGGGCTCATCTGCAGGCCATATAATAATGGACCCGAGTTTTCCCGGGGGAAGTTACTAAACTTGAAATGATTCCTCCTTGGTCTTTCACTCAAGCATATCAACAAGGCATGACCTTGTGTTAAGGCAGCATGTCTTCAGCTGGGAGGTGGGACTTCCATCAGGGTAGAGATTTCATAGAAACCACTGCAGGTTGTAGAAGCCATGGAGTGCCCACGTATGTGAAAAGACGGTGCTGTTTGAGGCTCATTCTCTTGTTGGTCCAGAATTAAAAACTGCGGAGCACCTGGTTGCTTGGTGGGGGGTCAGTATCTGTCACGCAAACTGAGAATTAGTGTGTCTTTTGTTTAGCACTTCAGGTGTTTGCTTTTTCAATTGTATGAATAGCAGTACAGCCACAGTAGTAATAACAGTAGTAATGTTTTCAATAGTATTTTCTTAAGCTTATATATTAAGACTTTTTGGAACACCTATTTTATTTTTTTAATCAGAATAAGTCCAAATTATCCCTGCAAGGAAATTTTATCACATCACTTATACAGGTTTAGACCTGCTTATGTAGGGCATGAGCCTGGGGAAATGGGTGGAGCTGCCTTGTCAGAGCAGGAGAGGTCAGATGAAGTTCTCTCTCTCTCCAAGGTCAGGATATTGCCCCTGAGCCTTGTTGCCTGAGGCAGGAGGGTCCCTGATTGGTCATTGCAAGCTTCACTGGCATGAATGCAATCTAGACAGCAAAACATATTTTTGTCTTTCTCTAAACATGTCATGTAATTAGATCATTTTCTTTTTTTTTTTTTTTTTTTTTTTTTTTTATAATTGTGATACATTCCATGAGGCCCTGGGGCATAGTTTGAAAATGCCAACAATTAGATATTTTAAATCTCTTAAAGTCCTCAAAACTCAAATTCACATGCTTTCTACTAATCTACTATCAATAATTTCAATTTAGATTGTTTTTGAATTAGTTAGTGAGGCTAGTCAAGTTGACAGAAAAGTATAATTCTGAAACATGAGTACTCTGTTCCTGATAGCTTGACTTACGAATCAGGCAAGCACAAGGTAAAATGTGTTAGCCAATTCATGGTAGCATGACTCACACCCAGGCCTATGAAAGTTCAGTATTTGTTATTTGACTCAATTCCTTCCCCTGAGCTAGAGAATTTGAAGTCATATTTTTAGTTCAGTTATATCCAGATTTTTATCTGAAAGTAAAATCAAAGAAAATCAGAAAGAACAATTCATGTCCTGTGGTATCTTTCAAAACTTGAAGATGTATTCATACTTTAAACATATCCTTTTATATTTCCTTTTAAAAATATTTTAAAAATTGATTTGAGAGAGAGAGAGAGAGAGAGAGAGAGAGAGAGAGAGAGAGAGAGAATGAGAGAAAAACATTGATGAGAGAGAAACATCAATAGGCTGACTCCTGCACGCCCCTACTGGGAATCAAGCCGACAACCTGGGCATATGCTCTGACCAGGAATTGAACTGCTGACCTCAACCAAACAACTGAACCACACTGGAAGGGGCATCAATGTTAGTATTTTTAGCCTTAGCTGATTTGCCTCAGTGAGTAGAGCATCAGCCTGCAGACTGAGAAGGTCCTGGGTTCAATTCCAGTCAGGGGCATGTATCTCAATTGCAGGCTGGATCCCTGGTCTTGGACCCTTGTCAGTGCACATGCAGGAGGCAACCAATTGATGTGTTTCTCTCACACCAATATTTCTAACCCCCCCCCCCCCGCCCCCAATTCCACCTTCTCTAAAAAGGGTAGATCTCTAAAAATCAGTGGAAAATATTCTCAGGTAAGTACTAACAAAAAAATTAACATATAATAAATTTTTCATATTTTTAAGATTTCAATTTCAGTACCTGTAGTAAATATTAATGGTGCAGTTGTGAGCTAAGAAGTGCCAAGAATTGCAAACTCTAGGAAGAGGCAAGGAAGCATCCTCCCTTAGGACCTCTGGAGGGAGCATGACTCTGCTGCCTCCAGAATGATGAGAAAATAAATTTCTCCTAAATAATTTGAAATTATGGTGATTTGTTTCATAGCCCAAGGTGACTCATACAAATAGGGTACAACTATTGTTCCCCCCACCCCCAGATATAATTCTGCTAAATATCTACAGCTATGTTTTATTAAGATTCAGAATCCTCTTGACTAATGTTTCATTGTAGTGAATTTGTATCTATTTATAAGAAAAGAAAATTTGCCTGCAACTTTAAATAAACATCTATGCGTTATGCAATTTGTAAAATTCTATTGATAGTAATACTGGCATTATATTTTGATGATAATAAGCTCTTTTGTTCTACATCTTTGTCCTAGCAGTTGGTGGATAGCATCAAGAATAAACTGATAAAAGAGTTCTATTATTAAAATTCATTTGAATTTAAAAATAAAAGGTCAGTCATGGAGAATTTGTAATTATATATTGAAAATGAAAAAAAAAAGTAAGCAAACAAATTACACAGCAATCTCTCTGAGGTATCAATGTTGAACACATTTAATAATCATCTATTTTTGTTTCTCACCCCCTACTCGGCAAATAAGTTCAAGCACAGTTTATTAGAAATAAACTCTGAAAAAGCTATCTCATGCAGCAGGGCTTATATTTCCACTGTTGGAATTCACATTAAAAATAAAAAAAGTCAAACCCAATGTACACATAATTTTAAAATATAAATCTTCCCTTTCTTTAATCCCCACACACTGTTCACCTGCTCCAACCACCCTCAGAGCACCGGTTTTCATAAAGGTACCATATATATTTTCACTGGGAATATATGAGAATTCTAATTCTCATAGACTTTCCAATGCTTATCTACATTTAGTTCCTTAAGAAAATTGATTTTTCTAGAGAAGACAAGATGGGACAAATAGACTTTGTTCTACTTGCATTATCTGGGCCAACCGGAAGGCTGATGACCGGAATCACCTGAAGTTTCCCATATTTATACATTTGGTGGTGGATGCTGGGATCCATTGGCTGTGATCTGAAATGGGAATATGGTAGAAACACATAAATGTAGGGAAGTGTATGAGGGAGGGACAGAGAGACACAGAGAAACCAACAAAAACTGTCTATAATGACCTAGGCTCAGATCTCCAAAAGTGTCAATTTCACTGCATATTATATGTTATAAGTATATTAGACACCTGGTGCATGAACTTTGTACATGGAGGGGACAGGCCCTTAGCCCAGTCTGCAGCCCTCTCACCATCATGGATTGCTGGCTCCTAATCTCTCATCTGTCTTTCTGCCTGGTCACCCCTATCTGCCCATCCCCACTGGCCTAGTTGCTGCTCACTGCCCCCCGGCCAGCCTAATTGCCCCCAAGTAACCTCCTGCTGATCTGGTCACCCCCAACTGCCCTCCTTGTTGGCTTGGTCACCCCCAATTGCTCCCCTGCTGGCATGGTCGCCCCTCACAGCCCTCCCTCCACCCTGGCTGGCCTGGTCGCCCCACATAACCTGCTGTTCAGTGGTTTGGTTGCCCCTCACTAAACCCCCTACTGGCTTGGTGATTGGCAGCCATCTTGTGAGGGCATGAGGGTTAATTTGCATGTTATCTCTTTATTATATAGGATTACTAAGTGCTGAGTATACAGCATCCATCTTTAAGAATCTATGTTAAAGATTTTTACCACTTCTCTGATAGTGTATCTGTACCATATTTCTCTTAATTCACCGCTTTCTGCTTTGTTTTTATCTTTTTCATGCATTTCATTTCTCCACATATTTTAAATCATGAGACATTATTATTATTGTTTTAAACAGTCAATATTTATTTAGACTTATATGCAAATTTATACTTTTCGGCTATCTTTATTTCGGTATTATTATAGCATCATTTGGAATTGTATTTATTCTACCTGAAGAAATCTTTTCAAGATCCCACAAGTCTCCTGTCAACACATTTTCTCAATTTTTTTTAATAAAAAAAGTATTTACTTGTACTTTTTTTAAGGGGGTATTTTTACTGAATATAGATTCTAGGTTTACTTTCTGCCATTTAAAGTTGTTATTGCATTGTCTTTTGCTTTCAATATATTTGTTTAAAAATCAGGTATCAATCTTACTGTTAGCCCTTTGAAAATAAACTCTCCTCTCTTCACTTTTTTCTTCTCTTTGTCTTTGGTTTATAGCAGTTTTTATCAGGATTTGCCTGAGTGGAAGTTCAAAGAGCTTCTAATTTTTGTGACAGAATATGATTTATCAATTTGACAAATACCTATAATTTTGACTAATACCCACTTTAATATTGATTCTGCCTCATATGTTCTCTTGTCACTTTTTTACACTCCATTTAAAGTTATATTTAAGTTTTTCATTATGTCCCATATATGTTTTTCACTCTTTTTGTATTTTCAGTTTTTTTACTCGTCTTTTCTTCAATCTAGATTTGTTTTCCTCACCACTTTTTTGGTTTTCTAATTCTTCTGCTTTGTCTAGCCTGCTCTTAAACATATCAACAATTTAATATTTATTTTATAATTCCAAACTTTCTATTTAATTACTGTCTGTGAATTCTACCCTTCAAACTGCCAAATAAGGAGTCATCCAGGCAGTGAGAGCTACAGATATTCCACAGGGGTAGGGGGCAAGTGTTATAGGGATCTTATAGTGTTTATCATCTTTGTCATAACAAAATCCAAACTAAACTATCTTCTCTGATAATTTCCTTATTGGCATCATGTGATGGTCTCATTCTATCATGTGCTTGTATTTTATTGTTTTGACTTTCAGTATTTTGGTCTTTTTTCTGCTGCAACTTGTCAGTTTTGGCTAAATGCTTAATGCTTTCTATTAAATAATGTTAGATCTTATGGATCGTGTTACAATCAAATCTCACTATTTTTGGTAGTTACAATGCTCTATAAAGTCACTGAATTAGTGAATATTGAATGAGTACTCCTAGGGGAAACATATGGTTAGGTTCCTGCGGCCACTGGTCACACTGTGCTCATCAATCAGTTCAGAGGTAACTGTTTTATGTGAGTTTCTCTTTAAAGAGACCTTATTTTACAGACATTGTGATCCATAAATACTGAACACATGGCCAACGGTACTATAATTGATGCCTAAAGGTAGCTTAGCTAACGTGTATTTTCACCGTAAGACAAACATAGCCTTCTTATGCATAAGAACACTAGGCAGCACTTTAGCACTATGCTTTGCAATGATTTTAAACAATGAAATCATAAAAAAAGAAAAAAGAAAACTTTGGCCCTAAAATGGATTGCAAAAAGGATACTTCTTTACAGTATGAGAACTGAAACAAGAAAGCAGAGGGCTCCTTGCATGGCCCTCAGCTGAGCATGTGAGCACTGGGCAACTCAACATTTTCACCCCTCTCGCATGTCCACAAATGACTGAAAACACTCAAAATATTGATTTTTAAGGGGCTACAAATAAGTTTTAGTGAGTAAGCAAAATTGCAAATGTGGAATCCTTAAATAATGGGGATGGACCATAGCTATCGGGGAGAGAATTTAATTTTCCCCTTGCAGTAACATTGTCTTGGACCAATCAGTGTGATTGAGATGATTCTAGAATCTTGGTTAAAATCATTAAGAAATGTCTTTTCTTCTTTGGTGGACTTTAAACCCCAGTTTTTGTTTTACTAACACCATAATATTTCCAAAATCTCATTTAACCTATTAGCTGCCTTATTTTTCTTTATTTAAAAAACATTTTTATTGATTTTTAGATAGAGTAAAAGGGAGAGGGGGGGAGAGAGAGAGAGAGAGAGAGATCAGCTGCCTGCCTCCTGCATGCCCCCTACCTCAAATCCAGCTCGCAATTCAGAATTGAACTGGTCCATCCATGTGGGGAACAAGTGACACATGTAATATTTTCAACAATAAAGATAAAAAAGAAAAGATTACATGTGTGAATCATAAAATATCGGCATGCTTATTTGAAGACAGTCTGACTTATGCTTTTGGTAAAATGCCACAGCATGAAAACATGTCCTCCTGGAGGCAATGAAGTTACATCAGGGGCAATTTGTACTGCCTGCTTTTCTGTCCAGTAGCTGCATCTGGATTTCAGATGGAAGAGTGTGAAAGAGACTCCCCTTCAACAATCTTATGGTGGGCTTAGTCCTTACAGTACTTACCTCGTGTGACAAGACATCCCATTGTTGGCTTTGCATGTTCCCGGTTCTCTGTTCACTTAACACTAGTTTTGTTTTTATTGGTTTACCCAATTCTAATATTTCTTGGCTAACCAAGGGAAGTATCCCTTTCCCATAATGACTTAGTGTCAAACTTTGACTAGAACCAGCTCTATCATTCTGATAACATTTCTCTCAAGAGTGAACTTATTTCATTGTATAATGCTTTGCAGAATTAGTCTATGAATTTTATACTTACAAGCTACTCAATAATATGCATTCAACACCAAAATTCTCATACAGTAGAGAATTATAATTATAAAAAGTAGCATCATTTCCCCTAAATTGCTAGTAATATAGTAAAGCATTTATGTGAATCATGTATAATATAAAACTGGCAAATTATAATTATTAAATATTTAATACTTAAACACTGAAACCATAATTTTCTTACTATATGTATGAGAGTGTACAAATATTTAGCATAGTTAACTTTTTATATAAATAATTCACTATTTTTATGATAATTTAAAATGTGGCTCTTAAAAGACTATTAGACAATAATTTGTACTCATTTTTAAACAGATAACTTCTAGGGAATATGTTTATTATTGGATTATTTTGTATTGATAATATAAATTTGATAATTTATTACTTTTAGGGCCAGGCTGCTATAATGTTCTTTTATTAAAGAAACACATTGCCTTAATTAAAATAATGTATTAATGTAAGAAATGCTAAGGGATTTGTGAAAAAGTAATTAAGTTGTAATAAGAACACACATAGTTTCTATTGGGAAGTCATTGGTTGTTGGCAGTGAGGATCTCTTGACCTTACAACTGCTTTTTCTTTAAAATGGCCTCATTATCTTCTGAAAGAAAATACATGGAATAATGGAGGATTTAGGTTATAACTCCATTTGAATAAGTATTAAATGTTAAAAACTTATTGAAGCTTTCAGTAACTTATGATTAAGCTGGAGTTAATTTATACAATGATGCAAATAAAACTGTAGTTTAAGCATTTAAATTTTTTTACAATATTGAAATCTATTAAATATGTTAATCATGACATTAGAAACTTTAATTACAATATTTACCATTCAAAATTTTAAGTATTTATGAAAAACCTTGAGTCTGTCTTGTACACCACTGTGTCTAGCACAATACTTTAGCCATAACATTTAATTAAAAATGTGTACAATGTGGTATAAACTAGTGAATCAATTAGAGAATTAGCTAGACAACCAACTAGCACCTGCATTTAAGTAATTCTTTCTTTAAATCCTCATAATAATACTTCAATACACAGTTATTGTTATTTTCATTTTCCAGAAGAAAATATATAATATTAATATTTATAAATTACAACTTATCGAATTCTCACTTAAGTAAAAATAGCAACCCTGTGAGTATAAATGTGATTAATTGAAGGAGTAACTAACATGCTAATATATATTGCATTCTTACTAGGTGCTAGGAAATGTTGTATGCTTTTTAAAAATATATTTTTATTGATTTTAGAGAGAATGAGAGAGGGAGAGAGAAATAGAAACATCAGTGATGAGAGAATCATCTATCAGCTGCCTCCTGCATGACCTACACTGGGGATCAAACCCACAACCTGGGCATGTGCCCTAGGCATGTACTGTGACAGGGAATCAACCCGTGACTTCTGGTTCATAGGTGGACACTCAACCACTGAGTCATGTCGGACTGGCATGTTCTATGTTTTTACTATTAGTCTTTGTGTCAATTCTAAGATAGATACAATACTCTCCAATTTATAGATTTAAGAGGTAATATTTTAAATACTAAATATATGTATATTATAATACAGAGTATAATTTTTGAAATAATAACTTTTGTCTTTCATTAAAATTATATAGATATAATATACAAATACAATGTATATAATATACATATTATTAAAGAGTCAAGGTACTAGCCCCAAAAATGAAAAGGTTAAAAAAAGCAAATAGACTGTATCTGATAGATCTAAGATATCATTTGTTAACATTTGCGTAACATTGTTCCAGACTTATCTCTATAAAGGCAGATGAAGTAATTTTAAAACATGAGATTGAATTAAACAGGAATTTAACATAAATTACTATATAAAATATATTCTACAAAATGAAAAATAAGGTCAAACAAAGGGAACTGCCAAATTCCTGATAAATATTTCTCTATAATAATTGACATAAGAATGTAAAGACATTTCTCAACTTATAAAGGAAATATTATAAAGACCTTTAAGGTTATGAGTTCATTATGTGTATTTCTTTTAATACTTCAATTATAGTTTGTATTGATTTTTGGACAAAAAAATATGATTAAGTCATCTCATTTATTTCCTATTTCTGAATTGTTTAATTACTTTTATATTATGAAGTTATAGTTACTTATTTGCAATTATGAATCCTTAATTCCCTCCTTTGTTGAGTATTAGTTTTATAATTATATATATCCAAAATCTATTCACCACAATGGCTACAATATGAAATTCTATAATCCAATTAATCTGTTAGTCTAATCTAGTTTATTATCAAATATACTTTTACATGTGCTATATTTTGAGTGTCTAGGGTTGCTAGAGAATGCCTATTTATTTTTGTGTTTTTGAAAGACAAATTGCCTATATATGTTTCTTATACAACTATCCTTTCAGAATTTTTTAGATATTCTACTGTATTCTGAAGTTGAGTGTTATTATAGAAGCTAAAGAAAATATTTAAAAGCATGTTGATATCTGATTTGCTTTATTTTTTTTCTTTTAAGTTTAATTATTTAGTTTTAGAAAGTTTCTTCAATTATATTTTTAAATTATTTGGGCCCATTTATTCTATCTTTCTACTTTTATCCCCAGTCAACAATTATGTCCTTTTTCTTCCATATAAAATTTATTCTTTGTGATGTCGTTCATAAAAGTATATCTTTATATGATATTAAGTTAGATAAGTAGGGTGAAGTTTATAGATGAACTTGAATAGTTGGCTAACTTCAGTGTTCCTACATAAATACTGATAATTTGGTCAACATTCTTTGCTTCATAAAGGATAAGGTACAAGTTATTAATGCCATACATCAAGCTATGAGCAATGTTTTTCCTTGTATTTTGTCTTGCTTTCTTGAATGGTTCCTTTTAAAGTAAAAACATGCATCCTTTAAATGCTGGTAGAACTGTAGGTTAGTCCATTTTAGCACTAACTTTTCCAAAGCTTTATTTCTACTCAGTATATGTATATAATAATACAAAGTATTCAAAGACAGTCTTAGAACATTGAATTATCTTGGTTAACTGTGCTTACTTAGGCACTATTTCTATGGGATACGTATTTTCTTTTTATCTTTCATCTTGTGATTCCAATGATCCAAACAATGGATTATTTTATAGCCTTTCAGTTAAAATGTATTTATTTTTTCATCTTTCTGCCATACATCTTTGTAGTATCTTAATATTATTTAGTAATCTCTAGCAAACTCCGATTTTAGTAGCATTTTTATTCTGTACAATTGAATTTCTAAAAGATTAAACTCTTCAGAGCTGCCCTGATTTCTGGTCTTGCTTAGAACTTAATGATAAACTCTTCTATTCTGTGAACTTCACAGTGTCATCTGAGTATTTCCTTTTTGGTTTGTTTATATTTCTTGCAACCAAATACACAATTGTAAGTAAGAAAATGAAATGATTCTCCCTACCCTACCAAAAAAATAAAAATAAATCTCTGATTTTTTTTTTTTTTTGGTGTGGGGGGGAGGTAATCTGGATGTTTACAAAGTCATATGCATCATGAATTACTTGTTTTGAAATATTCATAATAATTTTATAAATCATTCTGTATATAAAACCTAAACTTGATATTTACTGTTGCTCAATCCATTCTTGGAATGAGACATTTCCTTATAAAAGTTTTATGGTATATATTGTTAATAGTTAGGAAAATAGAGATTTAAAAGTGAAATATATTGTAAAATTCAGCAGAATTGAATTTGAAGTTTTGCAGTGTAGCTTGAGAAAAGCAAAGGATCTCCATTATTGTCTTTGAGAAAATGGAATCCAGGTTTTCATGAAGGGGACCTAGAAGGACATGTGGTGTCCTAGTGCATCCTAATGGACAATAGGAGGAAGTTGCAGGCGTAGTGTTGGCTGTAACTAGTATATCCTACAGGGGATTAAAGAAATACTGTGGCCTGACTGGCATAGCTCTAGTGATTGAGCATAACCAGGAAGTCACAGCTTGATTCCCTGTCAGTCAGGGCACATGCCCAGGTTGTAAGCTCTATCCCTAGTGTGGGGCATGCAGGAAGCAGGCAATCAATGATTCTCTCTCATCGTTGATGTTTTTATATCTCTCTCAGTAATGTTGAATTTGTAACTTGGGTCAAGTACCTGCTACAGAACTTTTTATAAAGCATCATATTAATCCCTTCCAGGGACCTTCTGAAATATTGAAATAGCTATTTGTATCC
The DNA here is from genome assembly GCF_014108245.1 of Pipistrellus kuhlii. Taxonomy (NCBI): domain Eukaryota; kingdom Metazoa; phylum Chordata; class Mammalia; order Chiroptera; family Vespertilionidae; genus Pipistrellus; species Pipistrellus kuhlii. The sequence goes on along the minus strand of NW_023425405.1, from coordinate 34,054,188 downwards.
CGAATTTAGAAAAGAAACCGAGGTTAAGATGAGACTAAAATACTTACTGAATGCACATCTAATGCTATCTCAAGATCTATTCCACTAAATGCATTTTAGACTGAGTATCTCTTGTAAATACACAGTAACCCACTGTGCTTGCATTGTTCTTGTGACATCTGAGGTCACTGTGATCACTGAGATACAGCAGTTTCAACAGCAAGTGGCCATACCGAAGAGGAAATCCTTATGTAATGAAACATTTGGCCAGGAAAACATTGTCAGATGGACCATGAGTCAGCACAGTTTTTCTTTTTTTCTTTTTTCTTTTTTCTCTTCCACTACACAATCTGAATCCATGCCCTGGGTTCCTCTATTAAAATTGTTTGTGCCCTGGCTGACATTATCCCACAATTCCTAAGTAAGAACGGTTATATTTTGAATGATGTTAATGCTTTTCTCTTCTGAACAAATTAACTGGAATTTAAAAAGTCAACTTTAATATGTTGGGGAAACGTTTATGTTATGGTTTGGGGTTTATAAAAACAACAGTAATATTTATTTAGAACCCCTGTGTTAAGCACTGTGCTGAATGGTTTCACACATGTTAGGGTGGAGAGGCAGAATAGCTTAAGTTATTATTTAAGAAACAGATCCTGTTTGAGTGGATCACCATTCGTATGTTAAATGTACTGTATTGTTGCTTTACTGGCACATCTCTTATTTGTCCCTTTCACAACTCAAGAGAGAATCATTCCAGACTCTGTCCTCTTTAACTAGACAAAAAGCAAAGAAAGAAATGAAGGAAAGCACTTGCTCATGCTAAGAAAACCTCCTTCAGGAAGCTAAAAGGGACTGTAATTAGTTCTAAAATACCATCTTATATCCACTGTGCATATATTTTTCACACGCAGAAAATGAATATTGGAGACCAAAGGGCTTGAAATGTAAAATGATGCAGTTAAACTTGATTTAGAAATAGCTGTAATGCAATTCCCAGTTGCTGGATTGATTTGATATTCTTATCTTGGGAAGAAATTGAAGCCTGCAGTATTACCAATATTTTCTAACTCCTCTCTGATTATTGTTATAAACCGACAGTGATTGATTTTGAGTAATTATCCTGAAAAATGAATTAGATTAAAAAATAATCTTTCTGATTACAGAGGAGTCTAGTTCGTTTTTTGGTATGAGTCCCTTTTAAGAAAGAATGATGATTTGACTAACACAATGGATTTCTTCCCTGACTATTTGGCTTTGCAGTGAAAAGAACTATGTAAGTTAAAAGGCTAAAATTTTCATAAAATCCCAATTGCGGGCGAACTTCTGGAAGGAAGCAGTCTATAATTAAAGTAGCCAGGAAATCAGAATCAGGAGGGCCTGGAGTATATTCTTGGCTGAGCTCTCCGTTATATTGTAAACCCAGATGACCAATCTGGGTCTGGTTTTCTGCATCTGTAAAATAAAGTTCAGCAAGATGCTCTCAAGGGCCTTTCCTCTTCTAACATTCTGTTTTGTATTACATAATCCCACCTTATGTGCGGCAACAGTCCATTTTCTAAAGTAGTGAAAGACAGCGGTTGAGGGAAAGTGTGAAGAAGGACTAGCTAATAGGAGAAATAATACTTTCTTTAAGTCTCATTGCTTGCAGGAAGATGCCTCTCAAGAGTAATACTTCCCAAACTTTATTAGTAATTTGTATTCACATCTTCCAGGGATCTTGTTAAAGCACAGATTGGTTTGAGTAGAGGCCTAAGACTGTGTATTATCACCAGCACATTCCTGCTGGTCCCAGAGCACAGTCTGAACAGCAAAGCTCTGATTGAAAAACTCATGTGTACAGAAAAATCTGGTAAATATCAATAGTAAAAAAAAATAAATAATAATAATAATAATAATAATAATAATAATAAATAAAATAAAATCAGATTCCAGGGTTAGCTCCAGCTTCAGGGATTGGAATGTGGTTATAACTCTGCCTTCTTAGCAAGCATTCTGGGTGGTACTGATGTCAGTAGTTCAGGAACCAAAACTTAGCACATTTTAGAATTTCTGTCACAGAGTCCTGGAAGAGGTTTATCTGCTAGCCCTTCTCTATTCTGTCCAGGTTCTCCATGTAGCCACTGACTAATTTGTCACTGCCCCTGTTTTCAAAATAACCAGGTGAAACCAAGTCTATTTGCTCGTGTTAGTTTTTTCATTTCATGAATTATCTGTTGTTAGAGTGGGAGTTGAGTGTGTAAGGATTTGGTTATTTGCCTTTGCTTTTTGAAGCTGATTCTAAGGATCTCTCTACTTCTGCAACAACTGTTTGGGAAAGGAAGCATGATGTAATGGAGAGAAGACCATGCTGGAAGAGAGACTAAGCCCTGATTTCAGCCCTGCTAACTATTCATTTCTTACTTTTCTCATACCTGAAACAGACAGAGATTTGGGGCATTGCCAGCTCAATGAATTACTAAATCAATTGTTAAATTAGTTATGCCTTTCACTAGCATGATGGTCTACTGAGAGTCACTAGTAACAAAAAATATTATTAGAGTTTAGAAGGATAAGTGCTGTAATTTATAGAATGCTTTAAAGTAGTCATTGAAAGTCTTTGATTTTATGTAATATACTGGGCCTATATTTTATTTATAAGCATCATGGAAAACATGAGATTAATATGTAAGCTAGAAAAGGTATACATATGACCATATATGTGCAGTTCTGTTGGGTAATATTGAAAGCTTGTCAAATAAGCAGCCATTTCCATTTTGAAGATTATATTAGTCAAGATTCTCCAGGGAAGCAGAACCAATCCTATATAATAAAAGAGTAATATGCAAATAGACCCTAAAGATGGAATGACCGGTTGCTATGATGCACACTGACCACCAGAGGGAAAACACTCAACACAGGAGCTGCCCCTTGGTGGTCAGTGCGCTCCCACAGGGGGAGCTCCACTCAGCCACAAGCTGGGCTTGATGGCTGTGAGTGCAGTGGTGGTGGAAGGAGCCTCTCCCACCTCTGCTGCAACACTAAGGATGTCTGGCTGCTGCTTAGGCCCAATCTCCTGGGCAGCAGGCCAGAGCCATCAGTTGAACATTCCCCAAGGTCTTCCAGGCTGCCAGAGAGATTTCTGACTGCCAGCTTAGGTCTGATCCCTGGGGGACTGGGCCTAAACCGGCAGGTGAACATCCCCTGAGGGGTCCTGGACTATGAGACATGCAGGCTGGGCTTAGGGACCCCTCTGAGTGCACACATTTTCATACACTGGGCCTCTAGTAGTAGATAAATATGGATAAGATGTGTATGAGAAGATTTATTATAGGAATTGGCTCATGCAGTTCAAGAGACTACAGAGCCTCAGGTTGTGCTATCTGCAAGCTAGAGGGGCAGGAGTGCCAATAGTGGGATTTAAATTGAGTCTGAAAGCCTGAGAATTCTGAGACAAATGTTGTAAATCCTGGCCTTAGGCAGGAGCCTGAGATCCTGGAGCCTTTACATACAAGGAAAGAGAAGATGGATGTCTCTGATCAATCAGGGAGCGCAGGAGTTCACCCTTCCTCCACAGCATCGGCCCTTAGCAGATTGGATGATGCCAGCCCACATCGGGGAGGGCCATCAGCTTTCCTCAGTTTACCAGTTCAAATGCTAACCTCTTCTGGAAGCTCCCTCTCAAAAACACCCCAAAATAATGCTTTACCAGCTGTCTGTGTATCCCTTAGTTCAATCAAGTTGACACATAAAAATTGACTATCACAGGGAGAGGGGACAACAAGGGCATCAAAACTTCATGCAAACAGTTTAGAGATAAAAGCTGGACAATTACATTAAAAGCTTTAAATAACCTCTGTCATTTGATACAGTAATTTATCTTCTGTGCATCAAGGGCGAGACCCTCTCTTGCCCTTCCCATGGTCATCTTCAGTGTTTCATTCCACAAATATTTATTGGTTCCTAACTATGTATCAGAAACTGTTCTAGACTTTAGACACAAAGGAGGGAACAATAGAAACAAAATTACCCTCAAGTCTGTCTCAGTATCCTACTGGGATACATTCTAAGGAGGGGGTAAATAACTAAGGAAATTAAATTTTTTAACATGCCAGCTGCTGGTGGTGAATATTTCTATGGAAAAAAAGTAGAAAAGGAAAATGGCAACTGTTCTGTAAAGAAAATGGGAGGAGGGAGATTACAATTTTTTTTTATATTAACTTATCTTTATTGTTGAAAGTATTACAAATGATACAAGTCTCCACCCCCCACCCCCTCCCATTGACCTCCTCTACCCCACTCGCAAACCCACCCCAGGCCTTCGTTGCACTATTGTCTGTTCATGGGTTATGCACATATGCATGTACAATCTTTGATCAATCTCTTCCCACTACACCATCCCCTTCCCTCTGAAACTCATCAGTCTGTACCATGCTTCCGTGTCTCTGAAGTGTAATTTCTTAGGGAGGAAATGTATCACCACTGAACATGGGCCATTTGACCAGGAGCTAAGAAAGGTGGAGAATGAGCTTTGCTGGTATGGGGGTGCTATGGGTTTCTCCAGACAGAGTAATGGAAAGGACAGATGCCCTCCTGCAAGGGCCAAGGCCAAAGAACAACACAAAGGTCAATATGGCTGGATCACATGGAACAAATTTGGGGGAAATACTATTTAGAAACTATACTGTATTATGAATTTTGGCTTTTACTGGGATTATGAGCAGTTTTGAGTAGAGGCTTCATGTGCTATGATTTTCATTTCAAAGGGATCACTGTGGCTCTTGTATTGAGAGTAGATACTAGGATGTCAGAATGTTGAACTAGAATAGGTGTTGGCAAACCATGGATCCTCTCATAGATTAGATCTGACCAGCTTCCTGTTTTAGTAAATAAAGTTTTATTAGAACGCAGCCACACTCAATTCAGTTGCATGAGGCTGCTTTCACATGGTGGCAGTGTTAAGTACTTGCAACAGGGACCTTTTGGCCTACAGTACCTAAAACACTTACCACTTGGTTTTTCACAGAGAGACGTTTGCATGCTGCACAATTAGGAGGTTACTAAATATTATGTCTGAGTGCTAATGGTTGCTAATATCAGAGTATAATCATGAAGATAGGAGAAATGTTGAGATGCTACATGTATTTTGAAGGAAGAAACAAAAGAATGTGCTGGCAGAGGATAGGTATAATAGGAACAGCATGATCATGAATGGCTTTTTTTTTGCCTGAGCTATTGGAAGGACAGAGTAGCCATTTATTGATTTTAGAAAAATTGTGGGAAGGGCAGGTTTGGAGATTTGGAAGTTCAGATCATGAGATTAGTCTTTGAGGTACCTCACACATCCCCCCTGACATGGCTAGTAGGCAAGTGCACATCTAGGTCTAGAGTTCAGCAGACAGGTCTCAGCAGGAGGTTGTCAGTGTATAAGTGGTATTTGAATCCATGGGTGAGATCACAGGGGAGAAAAGGGATAGAAGAGAAAAGTTTTAAGATTAGAACTGAGACTTGGGGATTTTCAGTTGTTGGAGGTCATGTAGGCATTGTAAAACCAGCAAAGTGAAATGAGAAGGAGCAGATAGTACTATAAAATTGGACTGAAAGCAGAGCACCAGCAATCATTGATGCCAAGTGAAGAGAGTGTATCAAGGAGATCATCATCAGCTGTATTAGGTACTGCTGGCCTTTTAGATAAGATGTGGATGGAGAATTTATTATTGGCTTTGAACAATGTGGAGATAGTGATAACCTTGAGGGAAGTTTTGGTGGCATATGGGGTAAAATCCTCATTGGAATGGATTCAAGAGAAAATGAGAAGGAAGAAACTAAAGACAGCTTTTAAAAACTGTCTAGAAGTTTTCCTCTAAAGGAGAACGTATCATACATATAATGATGTGTTATTGAGGACATCCTTCCTCCCCTCCCCCCTCCCCCATTTTCTAAGATGGGAGAAATAGAACAACACTTGTATGCTCTTAAGATAATTTAGTCAAGAGGAAAAAAAATAGTATCGAGGACGAAGAAAAAAAAACAATTGGAGTGATGTATTTGAGCAGGTGTACAAGTGGAAGAGGTGCCCTTCAATGGAAGCACAGGCTGTTTATTCAAAGTAACAAAAGGGAGGCAGGGTGTACAGACACAAATATGAATAGGGAGTAGATAGTATTGTAGATGCTTGGGACATTTTCTTGTCATTGATATTTCTTTTCCCAGCATAGGTCAACAATCAGGGTCAAATGGAGAAGAGATCTGAGGGTATGACAAGAGATGAGAGGAATAGAAGGTATCAAACATCTAAGAGAGGGGTTAAGTGAATAGACTACTAGAACTTCTGCACCATCAAAAGGTTGAGGTTCACAGCAAAACTAAATTAGAACAATGAGGTAAGATGAAAATAATCTAAATATCCAAAAAGAGAGTAATAAGATAAGTAGTGGTTTAGAACTTTTAGTAAGTGGACTATTGCAACCATTAAAATTATTTTCTGACATCTTTAATAACATGGCCAAATCCCTCAAACAATGTTTGTGTAACAAGAAGACAACAACTCTGTGTTCTAAGCTATGATTATCACAGTGTGACAGGGGCATAGATGGTAAGACTCCAGAGTCACATTGCTGGGAAGTGAGGGCCAGATCTATCTACTTTTAACACGATTATCACACAGCTTAGATTTGCATTTTTATTTTAAGTATTTGAGTTTATGGTTCATTGAAATTTAGCCTTTTTTTAAATGTACAAAATTGAGGAAAGTAAAAACTATCACAGAGATAAGTATCCCTTATCTTCTGCTTGAATAATTGTTTCAACTGTAACATGTAACTTTTCATATAAACTAATTTAATTATTTTTCCAATATTCCAGGTCATCACTGAACTAAGTTGTTGGGTTGTTTTTTTCCCCCTGAAAGCTGTTTCTGTCATTCAGTACCTGAGCTACACCTTTGTCAGCACATTCATCACCAGCTCTTTGCCATTTATATATTTAACTAGAGGCCTGTGCACCAAATTTGTATTATATATGGGGTGTGTTTCCCTCATCCCAGCCTGCACCCGCTCCAGTCTGGGACCCCGATCTGGTAGGATCGGGCTTAAATGGGCAGTCAGACATCCCTCTCACAATCCAAGACTGCTCACCTGCCTGCCTTCCCAATTGCCCCTAACTGCTTCTGCCTGCCAGCCTGGTCACCCCCTAACTACTCCCCTGCTGCCTGATTGATGCCTATCTGCTCCCCTGCCTGCCTGGTCATCCTAACTGCCCTCCCCTGCAGGCTTGATTGCCCCCCAACTGCCCTCCTTTGCAGGCCTGGTCCCTCCCAACTGTCTTCCCCTGCTGACCATCTTGTGGTGGCCATCTTGTGTCCTCAAGGAAGCAGCCATCTTTGAACACACATAGAGGTAGCTATCTTGTGTGTTGGAGTGATGGTCAATCTGCATATTACTCTTTTATTAGATAGGATAGAGGCCTGGTAAATGTGTGGAGGCCACCTGGTTTGCCCTGAAGGGTGTTCCAGATCAGGGTGGGGATTCCCTTGGGGTGTTGGTAGGCCTGGGCAAGGGGCCTGTGGTGGTTTGCGGGGTGGCCATGCCCCTTGGCAACCCAAGTGGAGGCCCTGGTAACTGGTATTTATCTTCTATAATTGAAACTTTGTAGCCTTGAGAGGAGGCCATGGTAGGCCAAGAACTTGGCTTCTTCCATTGCTGGGGAAACCCAAGCCTCCTGCTTGTTCCGTGGCTGCAGACATTTTTGTTGGGATTTATTTATCTTCTCTAATTGAAACTTTGTAGCCTTGAGTGGATGCCTGGGCCGGCCAGGGTGTGCAGGAAGCTTGGCTTTCTTCATTGCCAGGGAAACCCAAGCCTCCTGCGCACTCTGTGGCCTCAGCCATCTTGCTTGGGTTAATTTGCATACCTGCTCCAGCAGGTAGGCATGGCTTGTGGGAGAAGTGGATGTATGGTCAATTTGCATATTTCTCTTTTATTAGATAGGATTGCTTCAGTGAAGTCTTCATGTAAATTATAAATATCTTTAACATGCCAATTCAGTCTTTGAAAATAGAACATAAAAATGATTGAATGACAAGACTATCTTAGAACATTGTGGGAGGCCCTTTGTAACTAAACAAAATAAAGTTTTGGTATAGATTATTCAAAAATCAAAACCTAAATTTAGTATTGGTCACTCATCTGTGATGATTATTTATTTATTTATTTGTTTGTTTATTTATTTTGTAGCAAAAATGGTTTCAAGTTTTAGGTTTTCTCCAATTTTTTTTTTTTTTTAGGTTTTCTCCAAACATGTGACTTATCTCTGGCCTCTAACAGCTGGCACTAAGGTGATCTTACCTAGTTCCATGAGCATAAATGACAATTGCTTATATTCTGATACCTCCCAAATTCCTGTCTTCAGTCCAGATCTCTCCCCAGAACTTCAGTCACTTGTATTCAGCTGTCTTCCTGACATCTTTCTTGGGTACTTTAAACATAAAACATACAAAGCAAATCTTTTGAGCTTTTTGCCTATCAATCATGTGAATCAAGACCTTTCTTAGCAATCAGCTTGTTCATATTCCAGAAAATGTCGACATAACTCTGAAAGAATGCAATTATTAAAAAACAAAACAAAACAAAACAAAAAAACCCAACAACAACAACAGAGGAACTCTGTGAGGGACTTTCGTCATATCAAGGTAGAGCTTAGTCTCCTTGGAATGAAAAGAATAGGCTTTGTGTTGACAAATAATGGGAAAGCATAAAGGAACTGACTACTCTAGGCCTGTACTAGTATAGGAGATGATCAAGGGTGTCACACTGAGCTCCTGTTACAAGGTGAGATTTGTGCTACTTCCCCATTAACTGCGTTATTTAGAATGAGTCTTTTGTTGAAATTAGATACTTCCCAGTTTAAAGTTTGGATGAGGTGAGGCTTTGCAAGTCCAGAAAGGTGTTTTAATTCTCAAAGTAATGACACTGAACTTGTGTCAAGTTCAGCTGTATTGATTCAGCAAGCCACAATTGTTAAAAACAGAAAATTTTAGAATAGTGCCTACTAGAATATCTCCTAAAATGGTAAGTCCAGTGGGCCAATGAATAAAGTCTAAGAGTTGTCTAGCCATGGAGGCAACAAGATGCCAGATGGATCCTAAGACTGTGATATTTTAAAGCTGCAATGAAAGCTCACTATTCTTAATACTTCTTTAATGAATGAATGCATATACCATTTTCACTCCTTGCAGAAGCTATAGTTCACTTAGGTAGTTTACAAATCCATTAGTTTCTGCGTGCAGTCAATTGATATTTAGATTACAGGTGATAATTGCCTTCTCAACACTTCATTATTCCCCACTTTTAGCATAAAAGGATTCTGTTTTAAGCAATTTCTAGAGGCCTTTGTTATATTAAACTTCTAAATCTTTTTTTTCTTTCTCCCTGAATAATTCCAATGGATATTTATAGGGAAACCATTTAGCTGGATACCCCCAGCTGTTTCTCATTTTCACTCAGGTTCTTACCTCTGGGTAGATGCTTTCCCTATTTTAACCTCCTCTGAAGAGTTTTAACATCACACAAATCAAAATGCAAATTTAAAGAGCAAAGAGGTTTCTTTATCCTCCTTTCTCCATTTGCACAGGTTATCTACATAAATTTGTAAAAGAGAGTAAAGGTAAGACAAAAAAAAAAGGAGTTTGAATGGGGCTTATTAAAGGAGAGGGTGATTAATTTAAAAAGGGGGTTAATTAAAAAAGCTCATGTTATGTGACTGAAATCCCAGCATGAGTCAGTGCATTTATTAAGATGCTGCATACCCAGCTGATGTAGAGCATACTCTTATATCACCAGCCATGCCTTGGGTAAATAGACATGACCATAGCTACTCAGTTTTAATTTTAGAGATGCCATTTCCAAACTTTAAGTGACCCTTTAACACAGGTTCCAGAATCCCACAGAACAACATAATCAGAAATCATATCATGGTATACCTTAAACTTCTGCAGTAGGTTGTTTTGGAGATTTAGTTAAATGCATTTATGAGTAAAGTATCTACTTGGTTATCACGTGTGTCATAGAGAACATGAACAATGTTTTCTTTTATATTCTGCCCTTAAGGATGCTGGTCCAAATGGACAGAGGCAGAGCCCACTGTTGCTAGTTGCATACTGGCCAATAGAAGCCCCTGTAACATTTTTCTAGAGTTAGAAAACATGTTTACTTTTACTATCTCATTTAACCTTTTAAAGATATGTTTGTTTTTAGTTTTGGTTTTTGCTTTCAGAAAAGAAAGGAGATAGAAACAGCAGTGATGAGAGAGAGTCATTGATTGACTGCTTTCTACATGCCCCATACTGGGGTTGGAGCTCACATCCCAGGCATGTGCCCTGACTGGGAATTGAACCATGACCTCCTGGTTCATGGAGAGAGAGTCATTGATTGACTGCCTTCTACATGCCCCATTTTGGGGTTGGAGCTCACATCCCAGGCATGTGCCCTGACTGGGAATTGAACCATGACCTCCTGGTTCATGGAGAGTCATTGATTGACTGCCTTCTACATGCCCCATACTGGGGTTGAAGCTCACATCCCAGGCATGTGCCCTGACTGGGAATTGAACCATGACCTCCAGGTTCATGAGTCATTGCTCAACCACTAAGGCACATCGGTCTGGCAATCATTATTTTGTTTTAAGGAAGAATCCCAAGCATAGTTTATTTTTTGGGGGAAGAAACCAGAGCATAGGGAGAATAAATCATACTCCCACAGACTCTGAAGTGAACAGGAAAAGCATCGTGGCCTATACCTTGCAAATAAGAAAACTGAAACTTTGAATTGACTAGGTTATTGAAGGTCACAGAGATGGATGATTTATTTGGATAAGAACTGAACTTTTGTATTCATAGTCTTTTACTCTTTCTTTATACTGAATATCTTCAGAGGCATCAGAACACTGGTGGATGCTGTGACTACTTAAATGACCTGTAATATCTCATTCTTCTTGCATTTTTGATAAACATCCAAAGTTTTGGTGTTCTTTGCATATTCAGGAATCATGGTTGTAAGTCCTATTTCTGTCTGTGAATTTCTCAGTGCTGTTTACTCCATGCACAGAAGGCTTTGTCCTTTCCAATCCTGGGAAAGAGGAAAAGAAGACATTCTAATTGGGATGAAAACACCTCCAGTCTTAGGCAATTTGCATAGGGAGATGAATAACTTGACTAGTTCTTAGAGCTGGGTCAACTGAAGAGCAAGGTTCTTCATCCTTCTCATATATTTAGGGATAACTGTAGTACAGTATTTCAGAAATGCAAGGGCATTGAAAGGAGAATCGGATTGAGATTATTGGCACCATTCTTTTTTTTTTTTTTTTTTATAAAAACAGCTAATAGTAGTAACATTTATTGAGTCCTGGCTACTTGCCAGACAGGCACTTTAGGGTGATAGCACTTAAATATCTCAACAAATCCTTGTAATTTTCTGAGGTAGGTTATATTGTCCTCATATTTGTAAAAGAGCCTGCCTTATTTAAAATTGTCATTCAGTGGTTGTGTGTATATCTGGGAACCAAGAGGTCATTGGTTCCATTCCTGGTCAGGGAAGACAATGCTCTGTGTTTGGTGGGATCAGAAAGGTGTGGTGAATTATGAGCTTCTAAAACGAGGTGAAACCATTAATGCTGATAATCAATTTGAACCATGCTTTGATTATGAAATGATCAGAATGTGCCAGAAGACATGGCAAAGTAATTTTGCTTCATGATAACTCACCATCACACACTACAAAACCAGTTAAAGACACGTTAAGAGATCTTGCCTTGGAAGTATTAACCCATCCACTGTGTTCACCAGACCTTGCTCCTTCAGATTCCCACTTGTTCCGATCCATGGTACATGCACTTTCTGAGCAGCACTTCAAAATGTACGAAGAAGAGGAAAATTTGGTCTCTAAATGGTTTGCCTCAAAACAAGAAAAGTTCTATTGGGACAGTATCCACAAATTACCTGAAAGATGGGGAAATGTGTAGCTAGCAATAGATATTACTTTGAATAAAGCACTTTTGATGTTTTTCTTGAAATTATTATGTTTTCTTTGATTATAAAATCTGCATTATTAAATGATACACCTAGTAACTGCATAGTGACTGAACAAATTAATGGCTACAGATTACTCACTGGAGTTCGGTCATATTTTATTCAGATTACAGTGACTTTAGTTACAGTGTAATTCTGATTAATTCATCCAATCGCCTAAGAAATTACTAGGACTAAGTTTTATGCTGAAATTGTAATTGATCTTTTATATTCATATCATTTTAATATACACAAATATGCCAATTGGAAGTCTTAATGTACTCTTAAGTTAATGATTGAGAATAATGTCAGTGAATTAGTAGACCTAGATATTTGAACTAGGTCTACTAGTAACATGTACTGCATAATCTAAGGCAAAGTTACTTTAATTTCTGAGTTCTACTTTTCTTAGCTGTATAATTAGGGAGATAATTAGATGGTTCCTCAGGTTTATTTCTTCCTCTGAAATTCTGAGAGGTGGTTGTTACATAAAACATCTTTTATATGTATGATTATATTCTTTAAAATGTCACCTACAATTGTAGTGTAATCAATGCTCAGTATTACTGGTAACTGACATCTACAGGAAACGTAGAACTTACCTGTGATCATTTGTCTTTCATCTTCTCTGCTAAAAAATATATAACTAAATCTTTCTGGAGGATGAAATGGATAGAATAATTACAGATGACCCACTGATTCAGACAAAAGTAAAATTTTTCATTGACTGTTTTCCCCCAATATATTGAGAATATATTGAAGTATATATGAAATATGTAACAATAGATGAAATAGATAAGACTTTCAGACTACATTGCAATAAATGTTGTCTTTCATTTTTATAGAAATTTATTGAAATCCAAGCAAAACTGTAAATGGTCTCAAATGCTTACTTTAAATTGAAGGTGAACCCTTTGTATTAGACATGTTTTTCACCTGTAGGATTCAAAATAGACTCCTGAAAAATTAATGCAAAGTTATAGAGCTTTTCAGATGGCTCTCTTTATAGATCTTAAAATATGAAGTCACAAATTTCTAATTTTTTCTCACTGCTTGTATTGTGGCAACATAGCAAAAATCACTTCTGAATTTTCACCATCAGAAATATCATTAATTTTAATGATAAAACCCTGATACACCTTGAATGGAGTTGACCTTTTGAATTTGCAGACAGAATGTATTGTATAATCAGAAAATAGTATTATTGTTGTTTGAAAATGAAATAGAATTTCTTATCCTTTCATAATAGCATGATAGACAAAAATAGAGGTATCTCCTATGTTTTTTTCTGTGCAAAATATTAAGTGGAATATTCATTTTGAGAATAAATATTCATATATATATATATATATATATATATATATATATATATCTTCTTTGAAATTACTGGAAAGTGAAAAACTGTATATACACAATTATCTACATGCTTCTAGCTGGGACTCATTATTTTCTTACCTTTATTATTTTATCTGCCTCAATTGTTTTCAATAAAATCCAAACTAAATCATTAGCTATTAAAATACTAAGCCTCAAGATCTTTTTCCCCCTAGGGGGGGGAAAATATATATATATATAATATATTTTATATATATATTTTAGTCTACATCAATTCATCTTGATTAGGAAAAATGAAACAAATTCTCAGCTGAGTAAAAGATTCAATGTCTGTCAGACATTTGAACAGTGGAAAATTCCTTTGTTTAGAAAACAAAGAACTCACAATTTCTGGCCTCTTATAGCTTGATGATATTTGTTTCCATCATGTCATTTTACTTATTGTGCAATCCATAGGAGAATGCATTCTACTAGCTTCAAACACCGTCTCATAACAGGCATCGTTCAAAGAAAAGGCTCTGTACATGCATCACAATTTCTTCCCTGCCGCTGCCGTTTCGTGTGCACTTAGGTGCTGCATCCATCCTCATTAGGAGCCAGTCTTCCTTATGGACAGACTATTCCCAACCATCAAGTAAGCCAGTCCTTCTCTTGGGTTTAAAGTATCCTCACAACATTCATTCCCACTGCCTTTCTTTCTACGGTACCCAATTAACACCATTTTAGAAGAATACTATAGCCTACACTTATTTATGCCAATAGTATGTAGCAGACTTTATGTGTCGGAGGTAGCGTGCCTTACAAGAGGCAGATTATGGGATGGAGTTGCCAGGTCCTGGATTTAAAAATAAGTAGAATCCCCAAAGAGCAGCTCTGGAAAAAAAATGTTTAATGATTGCTAGAAACTTAGAGCACAACTATTTTATAATTTCTAGTCACCTATCATTTAATATGTATGAGTTGCATTTCTACTTTTCATGAATCTTAACTCTTCTATGATTATTATTATTTTTTAATTTCACAAGCGTACCCTCAGAGAAAGTATAGTTCAAGTTAGATAATTACTTGATGTGGGAAAGGGAACAATGACCCGTGTATTTGAAAGATTATATGACATACTGGGGAAAAGCAATTAACTGAGAAATAGATTTGTGTGACTGAACAAATCCTATGGTTCCAAGATTCTTTAGTTTTCATACCTAGCAATGAAAGAAATGGCTGTCTTAGTCTACCTTTCATTTTATTTAAGAGCTTATTGGTTGGTAATGTGCATGAAAACATTTTAAAAGATAAAATATTAACTTTAAACACCATTTAAGACTCTACATTTCTATCTGTATACCACCACAGAATCACCCTTCTTTTCCCTTCACACACACACACACACACACACACACACACACACACACACAATTCCTCCCTGATTATAAGAAATATAAATATTTGAAAACTCTTCCATGTGGGCGTCTATTGTACAATTCTAGGCTCTCTCTTTTTTTTAACTATTGAAATTTCGATCAGATTTTGTGCAGTTGTCTCATTTCACTTTTTAGAATCCTTACATGATAGTGTCATCAATAAATAATATAACAGCAAAACTACACATTCTTGGCTGTCAATTTTGAGTTACACTAATTCCACTATCTCTTAACACCGAAGGTAAAAGGGGATACATGGTGATGGAAGGAGACATCACCTAAGGTGTAAACACACAATACCATATTCAGATGATGTATTGTGGAATCATATATGTGAAACTTGAATAATTTTATTCACCAATATCACCCCAATAAATTAAATTAAAAAAGAAACTAGAGTAACAAAAAACAGATGTATTATTTTTTTAAAAAAAGTTCTTTCTGAAACTTGTGACCCACTAGGCTTAAGCCTAATGCTCATTCCCTATGCAAAAATATGTTTTTAATTTATTTTTTTACTCCTTTAACTCTCTATTCAAACCATTTATGGATAGGCCTATTTCTTCATTGCATGAGTTCCTGTTTTTGTGATCACACACTTTAGATGACATCACATCTTGTTTACCATAACAGCAACTACTCCTACACTAATGCTTGTTACTGCAACTGGATCTTATTTTATCATATATAATAGAGAAATGGTAATAATTGTACCTAGAACCATTATTTAGATTAAGTTAGTAAATAAAATATAATCTTATATAATAAAGCCTAGATGGCATCATACCCTCACATTATGGCCATCATGATGGCCATCAACACATGATGGCCGTCACATGATGGCTGCCACAAGATGGCTGCATGCACAGTGGAGGTGGGGCCTGGTGGCAGCTCTGCATGGTGAGGCCTGCCTGGGGGTCCTGTGGTTCTGTGCTGCTCAAAGGAGGCCGTCCTGGTGTCTGTGCCACCTTTTGCTGAGGAGGTGGGTCCTGGCAGAGGAGGCGGGCTGTGGCAGGGGAGGGCAGTTGTGGGTGATCAAGCCAGCAGGGGGGAAAATGGGGGCAATCAGGCAAGCAGGGGAGTGGTTAGGAGCCAGCTGTCCTGGAATGTGTTGGGATGTCCGACTGCTGGTTTAGGCCCAATCCTGCAGGGCCTAAACCAGCAGTCAGACATCCTTCGAGGAGTCCAAAATTGGAGAGTGTGCATGCCAGGTTGAGGGACACTCCTTCCCATGCACGATTTTCATGCCCCAGGACTCTAGTATATATATAAAATCCTCGAAGGAAGGAGGTATATGGTATTTTATGTATATGTGTGTATTCATAATATTTAACACAAAAGCCATTTTCTGCCCATGTACATATATTTTTATTTTGCTACACTGAGTGCCAGACTGCCAGACAGCTAACATATTTGTGTGTATTCATAAATATTATATTTACACATATATATGTTATTCATGTATATTTTTTCAATTTATTTTTAGTAAATAGTAGTAAGTATTGATTACTACCCAAAAGAACTCCAGGAAGTAGAGGTTACTATTCTCATTTCACAGATGAAGAAGCTGTGACTCTAAAAGGTTACAGCTTTCTTGGAATTACTCAGCAAAATAGTGCAGAACAGGATTCAAAGCAGAGGTTTCCTTTTCTGATCAGTAAATGCTGCTTATACCCCTGGGTCTAATTGCCAGATACAACTTTAGTCAAAGGTGACAGTATTGGAATTAAGAATAGCCAACTGCACCTAGTCTCCTTTCCCATGCCCAAGCCTGGGAGGGATCTCGTCATCATGTAGTTCAGTTGAGTGAGACAGGACATCATTTTCCCATTGTAATTTGAGCAGAGGATGGCCAATTCCATTCTTCATTCTTAGAACATGCATGACTTTTCCTCTACATTACATCTAGTGATCAAAAACCTTTGAAGCACCCTTTACTCTACCCAGGCATTATTAGCTTCAAGTAAGTTCCCTCCTTCATGAACTAAATGAAGGATACACTCATTGAGAGTGCCAGAATCCTTTCGTATAAGTTTAGATGTGCTTTATCAAAATTAGTAAAATTATATTATCTTATTGTATGGCAACATGAAACTGGCATGAAGGACCACAAATGAATTGAAAATTTCGATGAGCCAGTTGGTTCTCAGTATTTTAGAAGTGAGTGTATTGTTCAAGATTATTCATACATTATTATATCGTTGTACTAGATAGAGTATTATTTTCTTAGATATTTCTGAGATATACTTTATAATGTATTTTTGGTAGAAAGTTTTTTTGCATTCCTAGCAGCCCATTTCCTAAAACTTAATGGATATTCACCTTAATCCTATAAGTTCAATGTTCTGTAAATTTACTTTAAATGAAAACCGTTTTCTATAAATATCCATGTGTAGCATTTTCATTCTGGTGAGTCTGACTTTATTGCTCTGAGCAAATATTCCTTGATTTCATTTGTAAAATATTTCTGACAAAACAAAGATGGCTTTGAACATGTTTTCATTTTGTTCCTTTTACTGAGATCATGCTGCCTTTGAACAGTCCTTAGGCGGATTTCACCTTGCCTTTCTGTCTATTTCAAAAGGAGGGAGCATTTGAAGAACATTTCTTTCTTTTTAAAAATAAATCTAAAGCTTCTTTTACACATGAATGAAATTTCCATTTAATACTTTGGATTTTCACTGACAATAGGCTATGCTCAGTGGTGACAGAGGAAAACACTTTATTTGTAACTGTTCCTATTATCCATGGGAACTCAAGTCCTGGTCACTTGGCTCTCCTGCTATTCTGTACAAACAGGAACACAGCAGAGCCCCAGTTTGCCATGGATATGGAGACTCAGAGTGCATTGTAGGTGCCATGTGCCCTTCATTTTCATCTGGTTTCTTGAAGGAAGTACTATGGGGAGAACATGTGGGGAGCCAAGTTCTATTTCCCCTCTCCCATGCCCTTCCGAACATACCTGACCAGGGGTGCAGAGGCAGTGCTTCCCTTTTCACTGTGGTAGCTATCAAGAGCCATGGTCTGCTTCTTCACTCTTAATTTAATTTTTTAATATATGTATTTTATTTATTTATTTTTTTATAGAGAGGAAGAGAGAGGGTTAGAGAGTTAGAAACATTGATGAGAGAGAATAATTGATCACCTGCCTCTTGAACACCCCCTACTGGGTATGTGCCTGCAACCAAGGCACATGCCCTTGACCGGAATTGAACCTGGGACATTTCAGTCTGCAGGCAGATGCTCTATCCACTGAGCCAAACCAGTTTCGGCTTCACTCTTAATTTTAGCAAGATAAATTGAAAATATAATAACTGTTATTGTTGTTTTTAATGCCATAGTTATGTGTGGAGCCCTAAGAATATACTGGATGTTCAAGGCCATTCTAAGCCTGGGTCTAATAGGCGTGCTCAAGGCCACGATACTTTTATGCAGGTGCAAGGTCACTGCAAGCCTTACACTGAGCATATGTGCCTTTTGTAGCCAAAATATGAATGATGCAACTATTGGCATGAAGCCTTCTTTGTCTAAGATGTAGCATACAGGTTACTGAACAGTTAGTCTGAAGGTGTGTGAAGAAGATGAAACTGGAGAGACAGAGCTGAGAGCTTGTACTATTACAGTTTAAGGCTAAAGCTCATAGAGAGCTCAGATATAGCTACCATGTTAACCAGCTAGAGTGTGCTGGGCAGGAGACAAGGGAAGCTGCTGAGCCAGAGAGGTCAGATACTGCTACCATGTAAGGCAGTGAATTTAGAGGCAACACGTGGCTGTTCTGGTAATAGCTGTGGGTACAGAGACTCATGCTACTGCTTTGAAGGAAAGATATGTATTCAATACTTGCCAGCCAGCGTGTGTCTACCTGTTTTATGTAAGACTGTTACAGACTGCATTGTCTGATGCCTAGAAGGCCCCTGGATTCTTCATTCTTATATACCCACAACTTCTCATGGCTTCTCTGTCTAAGACCTGGCATCCACAGAGGTCCAGCCCTGGGCAGGGGAGCTCACCTGTTACTAGTGAGCAGAGGACAAAGGAGGAACTTGGACTAAGTTCCCAACAGTTAGCACAGTGGGCAGGGTTTGAGTAGGAACCTGCCTGGTGTCATTGGGAAGAATTTAGAGGAAAACATGAACTCAGAGCAACTCAGAGCAGCAGTGCATAGCAGTGCTCTAGCTGGCTCTGACATTATGCATTTACATAAGAATGTAAAGAAATTTCTCAGCTTATAGAGAAATTTTATGAAGACATTTAAGGTTATGAGTTCATTATGTGTATTTCTTTTAATATTTCAATTTTAGTCTGTATTGATTTTTGGACAAAAAATGTGATTAAATCATCTAATTTCTTTCTCTCTCATCTCTATATTGCTTAATTATTTTTATATTACAAAATTACAGTCTGCTTATTTGTAGTTATGAAACCTTTATTCTCTCCTTTGTTAAGTATTAGCTTTATAGTTATATGTATCCAAAATCTATTCACACATGGCTACAATCTGGGATTCTTTAGTTCAATTAATCTGTTAGTCTAATCTAGTTTATTATCAAATTTAATTTTATATATCTTATATTCTTGATCAGTGGCAGTTCTACTCAGGTTGCTTCTGTGCCAGAGAAATATACAAATCATGATTGGTTTTAGATATTAAAATATGATGGCTTTTGATTTTTATCATAAAAAAGAAATTACAACTTGCATGGGAGTGGACTTTACAAGGAGAACACTTGGTATCTAAGTTTTAGGAAACCTATTAATTAAAAATTCTGTTGGATAATATAAGTAGTTCACACAAATGCATGGCAATATTAAAGTAAGAATTTTTATTCTCCTTTTCAATATTTACATAAAACTGGCATTCATAGACTAACGTTCAAAAAATAGGTGTGCCAAATTGTAATAATGGTGAAGACAAAAATTCTAGATAATATCTTAAAGTTGTGCCCTGGGTAGTGGCTCCTCCCTACTCCCGTCTATTCTTCTTTCTTTCAAATAAATTAGAATACTCTAATCATATATATCCTTGCCAAGAAAACTTTCTGTATCTCTCTGTTTATTCTGAAAAAATAAATCCCCCAACTTTCTTTAACTATTAAAGGTTCTGATTTACTTTTTTCAGTAGTTTTGACTTAATTCCTCTACCCAAAAATCCCCTTTTTCTACTATAAAATGATTCTATTTATTACCTAATATTTTCCCTTCACTTCACCTCTGCTTATGCGAGAAATACAATGCCTTAAAACACACTTCTATGCTACATAAGCATCTCTCATTCCACCTTCTCAAAGCCCCATTCTCTTCTGTTCAAATTCAGTCTCAAACATGTAGCCTTCCCTGATCAACCCTCCCAGTTCATTCTTCTAAGCACTTGTTTTATACCATGTCTGGTATTTTTTTCTATACTACACAATATATTTCAGTTTATACATTTACTCAATTACACTTCTAATTCCAGGGAAAGGGGCACCAAGATTTAGCATCTCCAAATTCACCGCAGCAGTTAAGGTAAAGATGTGGATTAATAATGAATTGCTCTTGAATGGTTTTAAATAGCTTGATCCCACTAATTATAAATGAAAGTCATGTTAATTTATAGTTTACAATTTACAATATTTATATGCTATTAAAATCCATTTAGACACTTAACCATTTTCTAAAAAATAATTATAAGTTAATGTTACTGGGTTTTGGGATCCTCCGCTCCCTTGTTAATCTGTATCTCCACTCACATTTCATACCCCCTTAAACCATTTTGAAATCACCTCAATTCATTTATTCACTATCAAACTTCTATGAATGCTGGTGTTTGCTAGGCAATATACAGTTACCCCAACCTACCCTTTAGTCTTATGGTTACTTTCAGCAGCTTTCCTTCTTCTCCAGCTCTTTCTAGTCTAGTTTGTCTTTTCATCTTCACATTATAATTATTTTATGACATGCATATTTCTCTTTAAAATAAGGGGAAAAGACAAGATGTTCTTTTTTAAATTTAATTTACTTTTCCCATCACTATTTATTCCCCCATACCTTCTTCTACCTCCACTTCTCCTCCTCCCTGAATCACCACACTCTTGTTCATGCCAATGAGTTCTTTCTCACTTTTTTTTTCTGCCCAATCACTCCACATCTCTAGCCCCCTTCAACTGCCAGCCCGCTCTCATATATCTATGGGTGTCTCTATTTTGCTTGTTAGTTCAGTTCATTAGATTTGAGACAAGATATTCTTTAAACCCTTGTTATTTAACATAGTTTCAAATGACTAGCAGATGTAATTAGTAAAGAAAATGTAATATATTGTAATAAGTAAAGAAAAAGAATATTAGTGAGTCAAATGTAAAGTGATCTATATAACTGTTTACCTGGAAAACCCAAGATAATCAACTGAAATTTTATGAAAAACAAAGTTTGCAGTCACATAGTAATATAAAGTGCTTTCACATACATTGCCTTTATATATTGAAACAAGTAACTATAAAATATAAGCAACAACAAACCCAACTTTTTAATAATAACAAGAGAATGATGAACCACCTGGGACTTTAAAAGAGAATAATCAAGACTTAGATGAAGAAAACTTTAAAACACTGTAGAGACTCATAAAAATATATCTTAACAAATGGGAATCACATCATGTTCTCACAGAGAAAGACAGGAAACCATAAAGATGTCTATTCACCCTTAATTAATCTATTCATTTAATATGGTTCCAATAAATTATCAGTGGGATAAATTTTTGAAGCTAACAGGCTGATTTAAAAATGTATGTAGAAAAAGAAGATTCATTTCTGGTGTTACTGTGATGTCCGCATTCATTTTATAGCCTTATTTTATGTGAAATGTAACTGCAAAGAAGAGCAAAAAAGACCTAAAAACACAGAAAGGGGAGCCTGGGCAAGTGTTGAAGGCCTCAGTCTCCCATCTAAGTTATGGCAAAGGAGAGAACAGAAGCAAAGATGAATTCATTTCTCATATCCTGTTTAGTCATAAGGAGTCCTGTAAATACCCTTTCCTTTTGCTAGTATTAATTTGTACTTAGAGTACTATAGTCTTATGATCTAAATGTAAATTATTAAAGAAAACAGAGGTATTAGTGGTGATTTCAGAGCCTGGGCTTGGTGAAGTTAGTAGACTCACACTTTAAGTCTGGCTTTTGCTCTAGCTGATTGGATGACAGTAGGCAGTTTACTTAACCTCCCTAAGTCTCATTTTTCCCCCATCTAATAAAGGGAAGAATCTGCCATACTATGAGAATGAAAGTTTAGAATTTATTTGTGCAAATGCTGAATACTTTGCCTAGCCTTAGCCCATGGTATTTTCAATAAACATTAGTTTAAAAATGCAACTTTTAATATTATAAAGTTCAGAAATATTCTTGTTTCATTCAGAAACTAATCCCTGATAGGAAATTGTAAGAGCAAACTATTTGCTCTTACTTGTCATGAAATATATAAGAAATCTCCTGTCATTTCTCACAGCATTACATGTGGTAATAAATTTAACGATGGAGAAATATCACTGTCTCACTATTTAATTAGAGTTTCACCAGAACTAAAATTTGTGGGTATTACATCTTTTGAATTAAACTCATCAGAATTTTACTTCTATTGTTCACTTGTGGCAGTGAAATGGCAAACATTTATGCAGGGTGGTACTTAAAAACAGTCCTAAAAACGGATCCGTGCAAAGTCTTGCATGAATCTTAAAGGTGCAGAGCATTCTCCCAGCTTCTCAGTTTCAGTCCAGACAGTCTTTTTGGTGTGGAGTCTGGGGAAAGTCACAGTGTTTTCCGCAACCCATGTTGTTTGTTTATGAAAAAAATAGTTAATACCTGGCTGCCAGATTATGATAGGCATTAATTGTATATTTATAAAAGCCTTTAAAGATCCAAAATACTGTAAAGTCTAAGTGTTTCTTTGCTTGTTAAATTAGTAATAAAATGAGATTTTTCTAAATTATTGCTAAGTTTCAGGAGTTACTAAAAATATGCAGTATCTTTATTATATAATTCCTTGATAAGAATCATAGCTCTTTTAATGAAAGGATTGAGGCGAAGTTAAAATCAAGTTTCCATTGATCCTTATCGATCACATAGTAGAGGTGTTTCTTTTTGAAAGGTATTGCAAATGTGAAATGAAGAATCCATGAAAATCTGTGCATTAGCATCCCTTTATCTTACCAAAAGAGCTTTGAGTGTTTGAAAGAACTGGCCATTCTTTCTCCAACTTCTAACTTAGGATATCCTATTTCCAATACTTCTTTCATTTGGACTCCTTATTAGTTTTCACTTAATACAAAATTATTAGCAAGTTTAATTATTTTCCCCAGTCCATTCAGAAGCTCTTGGAGCCAGCACAGTGAGATCAGGAGAAATGTTATTTAATGGCTTAAGTTGGTTAAGACAGAAATATAGATTTCAGTAGTCTGGGTGGGGTCACACTGCCATGTTCAATGGCCTTTCAAAGGAAGTGGGACCATGAATGGAATGTTTAGTAGGCATATTCTTCATCAATAGTAATTTAGAATAAAACATGTATGAAAGCTGTAGCATTTAAAGAGTTTAGTTTCAGATTCTGGAACATTTGAATGAGGTAGCTCTTTCTGTTTCATGATGCTGCATGCCAGGAGATTCATAAGATATGCTGAAAAAGAACTCTCTATTTCATCATGTAAGTGCAGAAGCAGCCACGGATTTTTGTAGCATTTTTGTGGTAACTCAAACCTCAGCATAGGTAGGGCCCATGAGTAGTTCCTTTCCCTCTCTGTAGAGCTGGTAAGTCCCTAATTAGCAGAGCAGAAATGAAGTGTGGGGGGGAGGTAGAGAGAGAGAGGAGAGAGAGATTCATATGGTGAGAGAAGTTTTTGAGGTAATAGTGGAGAGTGTTGTTCTTGGAAAGGCAATATCACACGTGGATATAAGGCCTTTGAGTTTGAATTCAGGGTGATTAGGCTTTAAATATCAGAATCACCATTCACATAGTGGGAGACTTTAGATCAAATTCTGAAACAATTTCTCTTGTGAAATGGAGGTAACAGGAGTATATATTACATAGATTTGTCAATAGGAAGTCTTGTGTTTATGTTAAAAAATGGTTAACAGAGTCTCCAATAAGCACAAGGTAAAAACCTAATAAATATTAACTATTTTGTTATATCTCATTGTTAGCACAAGAGTTCTAGTAATAGCCTTGAAAAGAATGAGTTTCTACTTGAGCAGTATAGAACAAAACCACCTTTTCATCTGCTCTCTCCGTTCTCCCACACCAATCTCTAATTGGTTTAACCACTGATTCTTAACTGTATGCCAAAACAAACAGCCAATGGGTAGAGCATACCTTTTAGGACTGGACTCACCTGCTGGTACTAATAGGAAAGCTTTTCAGTGGTAAGAGGAGGTAGGGTGAGTTATAGAGATCTGTGTAATGTGCAGAAACCTTTTAGAGTTTCTGATATTAATTTCTGTTTGAAAATCTCCAAGGGCAGTACTGTTGGTTAAGGTCATGGGAATGTGATTGCTAGTTGACCTGCAAGTTGGACCTGAGTGATGAGAGGCTTTTCATCTTTCCCACTGCCCTTGGAATATACCTCTAACCGTCTTCCTCAGAGTCTAGGAGCTTCCAAGAACACAGCCTTGAGAGAGTAAAGTGTTGAGACCATCAGAATGAGTTCATGACTGAACCAAGTCAAGGCCTCTATGTAAAATTTTAGGATTCTGGTGGGCAGGTGCAGAGATCTGCTTGCCTTATGTGACCCAAACCTCATATATAAGTTCCCTTGTTTATTGAAACTACCGCCTATCAATCAGTAGCCTGCCTCTTTCCTTGGTCTCTCCCTGCCTGTTTTGTCTGGGGACCAGTTTGCAAATCAGTAAATACACAATGAAGACTTTGAAAGAGTAAGAAATAACCTCAGGCTAAACCCAAGGCCAAAATTTTTTAAGTATTTTGAAAATCCTTTAAAAACTTGGATGTTTTTCAAATCTCTCAGTTACTATTTTATAGTCTTACTAAGTTTGCAAAAGAGAATCATTCAGAGCTATTGACTGAACACAATTCCAGATCACAATCCATTTTCAGGAACAATTCCACTGGGCCTATAATCACAGAGTTATATGTAGATTGCCCTATGAGAGACCTGCAGGTGCTGGAGCTAGATATTGTCTTCCAACCAGCTTTTATCTCTTATTGGACTGGGTTCTTGAGCAAGTTCCTTATAAGTAATCTCTCTGTATCTCAGCTTACTCACTGTAAAACAAAGATAAGAATAATAAGTGTGACCTCACAGGGTTTTGTAATAATTAAATGAAATAAATGGTACAAAGAGCTTAAGATTGTGGAATGGTTTGAAGCTTATAATAACTGTTCAGAAATGTAAGTTATTGTTATAGTTCCCTGTGGTAAGGGCCTACTCAAGTACTATAACAACATCCACTTAAATTAAATAAAGGAACTACAGATAGCCCCATATTTTTGATAATTCAACCTATGACTTTCAACATTACCAAATACTTTGAATTTTGATCTTTTCCTGGGCTAATGGTTTGTATGCTGTACAATACTTTCTCAGAGCAGCCATGTGATCACAAGGGTAAACAGCCCATACTCCAGTGTGTTCACTGTTTTAGATGATTTTGCTTAATGTAGGCTAATGTAAGTGTTCTGAGCACATTAAATGTAGGCTAAGCTACGATGATGGGTAGAAAAGGTATATTAAATACATTTTCAAGTTATGATATTTTAAAATTGTAATAAATTTATCAGAACATAACCCTAACATAGTTGAGGAAAATCTGTATGTACATGTAAGAATAATCCTCAATTTTCTTATATCAGGTATTCTGATGGATGGAGGGAAAATCGGAATGAAACCATTAGTAGTGCCGTTATGTTCAGTGGAGAAATCGATAACTTTAAACAACAGTAATACCTTACATTTCTTTAGGGCTTTATAGATTATGTATCATGCCTGACAACTGGAAGAGAGCTCCACAATTGTCGTGTCATTTAGCCTTGGCAATAATCAAGCAACTCTGATTATTTTTAATTTTTAAAAATGAGGAAATAAGCCAGTCAGAGAAAGATAAGTATCACATGATCTCATCATATGTGGGATATAATGATCAACATAAACTGATGAACAAAAATAGATCCAGAGACAAGGTAGACATCCAACCTCTGAGAAAAGGCAGTGGAGGGGAAGGTTATAGATCAACCAAAGGACTTGTATGAATGTATATTAGCATAACCAATGGACACAGACACTGGGGTGGGTGAGGACTTGCCCTCACAGGTGGGAGTGGCTGGGGGGGGGTGTCAATCGGGGAAAACAGGAGGCAGGTAATACTTTAAACAATAAAAAAAGAGAACTCTAGAATGACCTATACACAACATGGAGAGTAGTTATGACTAAATAATGATTCTTCAGAGAGAATAGTTTTTAAAAATTGTTTGTAATTTAATGAATATAAAAAAAATTTTTACTTAAAAAAGGGGGAAAAAATGAGGCCCAAAGCGGTTATATCATTTCACCCTATTCAAATAGTGCCAGTTAGTATAAGTTTAATATAACAAAGAAAAAGAATTATAAACCATCTTGTGTGCTGATCTTTTCTCTGGGGCCCCACATCTTCCCTCTTACCTTTCCCCTCTTTTCTCCTTCCCTTCCCTTCTCTTCCCTACTTCCCTGGCTGCTCCCTGCACCCTCTTTTCCATCCTTCCTTGTCTTCTTCTCTGCCTCCTTACCTTCCATCCTTTTTTACATATTTCTTTTCTTACTTTCTTCCAACATGTGGATAAAGCCTGGCCACATGCTATGCCTTATGCAAGAAGCTGCTATGGAGTCATGATACCTCCCTCTTTGGAGCTAACGTTCAGTGTCATAATCCTCAGCAAATATGAAGGAAATCTATAAACCTAACACTACAGGTTTTGATACTCCAAAGAAGCAAATAGAGCAATTGATGAAAAGAAAATGAGTTGAGAATAGGGGCTACTTTGGGCAGGATGATCAAAACAGGCTTCTGAGGGAAGTGGCAAATCTGAGAGCTGAAGGAAGAGGCGTTCCTTCAAGTGAGACACCTGGTGAGGGTGTAGGTGTGTTACAGGCAGATGGACAGAAGTGGTTTTAGGCCTCCGATGTCTTTCCGGTACTCGAACTGAATCTGTGGTACAAACCCTCTAGGGGGCTGAGAGAGATTTAGAGTTATGCTTGTCAGTCTTACCCTGAATGTCGGCTTGCACTTTATTACCTGAATCTAGAGGGGCTACCACAAAATTCCTATTCTGGGGGCACCATCAGCTGTGACAAATGGGGCTTGCCATGTATTCACCCCATCCTCAAATGCATCTTCAAAGTCTCTTTCTTTGTAACTGCTATATTCATGAAGCATTTTACATTTTTTCTTAATGTTTGTTACAGGGAGATTACTTTTTTAAAATTTATATTTATTGTTGAAAGCATTAGATGTCCCTTTTTCTCCATCCCACAACAGCTCCCACTTCCAGGCCTTCACCATACTATTGTCTGTGTCCAGGGGTTATGCATATATGCGTATTAGTTCTTTGGCTGATCTCTTCCCCGCACCCACCCACCTCCACCTTCCTTTAATTCCACAGTCTGTTCCATGATTCTGTGTCTCTGGATCTATTTTGTTCATCAGTTTATTTTGTTCATTATATTCTACATATTAGTAAGATCATGTGATACTTGTCTTTCTCTGACTGGCTTACTTAGCTTAGCATAATCCTCTCCAGGTCCCTCCATGTCTCAAAGGGTAAGAGATCCTTCTTTTTTTACAGCTGCATAGTATTATATGGTATAAATGTACCACAGCTTTTTTATCCACTCATCTGATGGGCACTTGGGCTGTTTCCAGATCTTAGCTGTTGTAAATCACGCTGCTATGAGCATAGGGGTGCATATATTCTTTCTGATTGGTGTTTTGGATTTCTTAGGATATATTCCTAGAAGTGGGATCATGGATCAAATGGCAGTTCTATTTTTAATTTTTTGAGAAAACTCAATATTGTGTTCCATAGTGACTGCCCCAATCTGCACTCCCACCAGCAGTGTACTAGGAAGATTATTATTATTTCTATTTTTTTATTTTAACTTTAGTTCTTTGTTGGACCACCAATTAGATTGTAACCTAGCATTGTCAATGTTGAAATCTAGAATGTTCATTCTCATCTAGCATGAGAGATACAAATCTTTAAAAAGAAAAGAAAAAGTAATACTGATCTAGACAGGATTGAAAAGAAGTCTTATCGCCCCAAGACTGTGGTGTAGAGGAGTACCTGGCAAGCTGTCAAAGGAAGTCTCTTTGCTTTATTCTCCCCCAGGAGTGCAGTGAGCAGGCCCTTTCAGTCTATCTACCAGGATGCTAATAAGATGCTAAAGGAAAACACCTTTAAAAGACCTGTATCAGTCAGTAAATCCTCAGGCTTATACATCCGGTGGACATGACATGTGGTTGTGATGTGACTTGGCCTGCGTGTTTAATTCACATCCTAAGCCAAGCTGTGTAGCATCAGGCACAGAATGCTGCCGTATTACCTATAAAGTTTCCTGCAGCATTGTTGGCGTTTCCCACGAGACGCCATCACGTACATTGCTTTGTATGCAGAGTGATGTAATAAAGCAGAATAAAATACGGCTGCAGATTACAGTGATGGCACCACGGCAGGCCTCCTTGGCTTTCTTCATATTGAAAATTCAGCAGGACTATTAAAGTGTAATGGCACAGAACATCTTGTTAAAAAAAAAAATACCCACAGCCCTGTATGGTGTTCTTGTTTATGGATGATATTTATTGCTTTTGTATTCTTATTGTGTGCTTTCAAAGTCAATTGAAATGCAAGGGCTAATGAAACTTCCACCATAACACATTTATTCTTCCCTACCCCAAATGAGTCTACAAGATGCAAATGACTTACATATATCAACCGTTCAGGTTTTATTGTTTTGGGTTAATTTATTCACTGCAATATTCTTAATGAAAGTAATGACTCTTACACTGGTTTGTATATTCATATACTACAGTTTTTATTAAATCATGCTGGGAAAGTTCACAATGAAGGGCCTACGATAAACTTCCATGTTTAGTCAAATATATAAATGTAAAACACTTACCAAGTAACAATACTGTATAATTTTTTATTTGTTGTTGTTCTTAATTTCAGTTCATCAAAATTTCAAGTATAATGCAGTTCAGGATCTAACATATTAGTCATATATTTCTATTACATATAGTTCTATATTTTAAAAAAGTATATTTGTCAGAATTACCAACTTTTCTTTATATCCAATGTTCATTGTAAGGACCTAAAATAATCACTTTAAACTTTTATTCTCAGTGTTTACATTTATGTGAACATTTGAACTTTAGGCAAAAGCAAAATTACTGAAATTACAGACTAGGTGAAAACAGAAGATTTCAATGTGTAATTACTTCCAGATTCTGTGCTAGAAAAATAATACCAATCAGTCAATTGGATTATTGTGTGACATGGTTCAATGTCTTTTATATACCTGATGCCTGGTACTGGCACAACATCCAGGAGCCTCTCCAGAAATGTTGCTGAAAGAGTGAACAACATCCTAATACTTAAACTCTTGTTGCCATCAATCTCAATCTGCCCCAAAGCTGATCCTGCTAGTCTCACTTTCTTTCCTAATTATTTATTAGAAATTACTTCTCTTGCAGGAACTCAGTCTTATCTACCTCCAATCAGTCTCTGTCTGGCAGTCTATTTATCTTCCTAAACTGTAACTCTGATCATGCAGCATCACTGCTTCAAAATTGTGAAGGCTTCTTATAACCCAGCTTTCTTAGCCTAGCATGTAAATCTAACACCACACGACTTCTATAGATCTTTCCTAGACTTCTTATCTTGAAGTCTCAGTATGTGCAGAATTCATTACCATGATCATTTCCCCAATGTATGTGTTTATTTACTGAATAATAGATGTATGAATGTTTTTATTATTTTATTTTTGACACAATTGCAGATTCCCTCCCCGCCCTTTGCCCACCTCTACCTAGCCCCACCCCTCTCCCTCTGGCCATCACCACACTGTTGTCTGTGTCCAAAGGCTATGCATTTATGTTTTTTGGCTACTCTCTTTCTTCTCCCAATTTAGATTTCCTTCTTGAGCCTTGAGGGCCACTCCTGTCACTGAGACCCTATTCAGCTTTTTCTGATAGAACCACTGAAAGATATTTGTTTTTCACAGCACTGGCCCCTCCCCCCCCAACAATGATCTGTCTGAATTTTCTTTAGATCTGTTATAGCATTCACAGCAAACTGCTACTAATCACCGTGATTTACAATATTTGCCTTTCACATTAAAATCTCTGAAGGTCAGTTTCTCATTTGTGCCATTTTCATGTTCTTTCACGATGCCTAGCACAAAGCCATGCATATATTCAGGGTCCAACAAACATGTGTTGAACTACCTGTAATCCACCAAAAAATACTTCGCGCTTTTAAAAACTTCAATTCTCCATCTAATGTCTGCCAAATAACTGTAGCTCCTGTAACCTGTACTCAAAGCCTTGCTTTCTGACATGCAAGTTATTTTAATCGTCCTTTCTTAAAGCAGAAGAATAAAGAAAATGGGGAGATAAAAGAGAAAGGCAAGATGGAGGTGCTACATAGGCGCCCAGGAAAGCTAAATCTTAAGCTGCAGGTCTTAGAGGCCATGCGCATGCTTCCTGAGGTAGAGAGTGGTTTTATCCATTTTATGAAAAGCATTTATCACATGGTCAGCCTTTCCATTTTAGAGAAAATATGTTTTCTGGGTTTACAAAGGCACTTTCTTCCCGGTACTGATTTTCCATCTCCGTGGCAGCAATTTAAGTTCATCTCTGAGTGACAGCTAATGTGGATCAGTGAGAACCAGTGAGTGATAGCTTCCAAAGAAACAGCCAAGAAGCCCTTCAAGGTATCAGAAAGCTTTTGGTGAATAATCTGTTTTTGATTTAGAACCCTGTAAGAAAAGGGCTTTTAAAAGATGTCAAGAGTTTCGCTGTCCTTTTCCTCCTCTCTCCCCAAGATTCAGCCTGGGGTATTTATAGCACAGGAATGGTTACACTCTTTGAGCTCAAGGCAGAAGGTTTTCATTTCTTTATAAAATTAATCATTCATAAGGCAGAGGGACAGTTTTTGTCAGCCTTTGCATTTTGACATTTTGATCTTATACTTAGTTTGACACTGATACTTTTTTGTTTGTTTTTATTTCCTAGGTGGCAACACTAAGAATTGATGGAAGAGTCTTTTTTTATTTTTTATTTTGGCCAACTTAATGCACCCAAGAGAATATGGGATGACTGCCAGTTACAGAAATGGAGGTAGGAGGTGATCTTTAAATATGATGCTATACCTTTAATCGTGATCAGAAATGTTTTTGTCATCTTCCGACTTTTCCAAATAACAGTTATGATTCATTGTTATATTTGCAGTCCCTATGTTGAGTAGCTTATATACCCTCCTGATAAATATATATTGGTATTTTGATTTTTACAGATGAAAACATTTAGGTTAAGTAAGTTGCCTAAAGTTACAGGAATAGAACCAAAATTTGTAACAAGATCTATTTGATTTTAAAAGCTGTGCTTTTAAGTACTCCATTCTGCTGAGTCCAACAATACATTTTCAAGTATTTCAACCAACATGATGTAAACAACTTTCTCTTCTCATTCTTTTAATTTTGCCTATGAGAACATTGCAAAGTGTTATTTGTTTACTGTATATGGCAATACTCTTCTTAGAGTAATAATACCAACTGCTAACTATCTTTTGGGTTCTTATTTGATGCTGCTGATAGTTAAATGGACCTATAATATCCATTTCAGCCATACAGGTTTCACTAGCTTTGAGGCATTAGCCTACTGGATTGTTTGGTTTTTATTTTCCTCAAGACTCCTTTCCAGTTTAAACTGC
This sequence comes from Pipistrellus kuhlii, assembly GCF_014108245.1. NCBI lineage: Eukaryota > Metazoa > Chordata > Mammalia > Chiroptera > Vespertilionidae > Pipistrellus > Pipistrellus kuhlii. Next base: position 34,022,476 of record NW_023425405.1, on the reverse strand, counting down.
AAGATTCTAGGGTTGGTTTTTATTTTCAATGCTTTATTTTGCCCAGATGTTCATTTTGGGAAGTTCTCTGTGATGTAAAAATTGAAAGCTAGATAGAGATTTTGCATGATGGCAAGTCTGTGGCTTTCAAACTACTTAAATTTGACATTATCCCATGTTCTTGGTTTATTGTCTTATCCATAATTACTAAAAGCTGGAGTAGGTAGCTGAAGTATAGGACTGTCTATAATTTCAGGCAATTTCACAGTGTTTTCTCCTTCACTTTTAGTTGGTGTCTTCATATAAATTCAAATTTATATTTGCTGGCATTTCCTAGTTGATAATTCTTTTATGTATGTGCACCTAATCCTCCCCTTCAGTAAGCCAGAGAGAGTTAGGGGAATTTTCTTTCTGTGAAGTTCTTGTTCATTTAACTCTTAATGTACTCCATTCTAGAGAACAATCCAATCCCTATTCCAGATAATATTAGCTAGCTCCCAAGTGTCTAACCATTCTCTAAAAAGCAATATCATTATGTCATTGTACAGTGTTGTACAAATGATAGCTTATAAATGACAAGTAGTAACATTACAGTGTTTCCAATGCTATTCGGATTGTGAGTCAGGGATGTCGCAGAGCCAGTCTGCTGCCGAAGTAGTAAAATAAATATTTTTATTCAAATGCATTAAGTGGTTGGGGAGTCATACATTGAAGTAAAATGGAAAAGGAGCACTTATTCAGAGATAAATTTGACAGGGGAATCTCAGAGCTACTGCCTGCATAATCATAGCACAGGGAACGAGAAACCCTGTGATGGGATTTACAGCAATAGTTTAACATTGAATGACTCTAATAAAGAAAGTGTGGAGGCTGGACATTTTATCAATTATTGAAAGATACTTGATGCTGCTTGGGCCGTATGGATATAACTCAGCCTCTTCAGATACAAACGTGACCCAGCCAAAGCCCAGAGACCTGAAACCCTGAGGAGCAGTTCCTCTTTGTATGCTGACCTGGAGAGCAAATGTGCAAAAGGGAAGCATGCATTTATTCCAACGTGTGTGGGGTTGGAGTTGTCACTATTTTCAATTGCAAATGTAGTCAGGAACTAGGAAACAAAGAGAAAAGGACCAAAGTGTAAAATGAATTCTAGCCCTGGCTGCTATGGCTCCATGGATAGAGCACTGACCTGTGGACTGAAGGTTCCCAGGTTCTAGTCAAGGGTGCACGCCTGGGTTGTGGACTCAATCCCTCGTAGGGAGCTGTGCAGGAGGCAATGGATCAATCTTATTATTGATGTTCTATCTCTGCCTCTTCTTCTCTGAAATGCATAAAAATATTAATTAGATTAATTTACAGTCTGGCTAATGTGGCGCAGTGGTTGAACATCAACCCTTGCATGAACTAAGAGGTCACTGGTTTAATACCAAACCAGGGCACATGCCCAGTTTGTGGGCTCAATCCCCAGTAGGGGGCATGTAGGAGGCAGCTGGTTGATATAGGCAGTCCTATACTTTGGAGATTGGATCCATTCCTATGGCGTGATGTAACGGGATTTTCACCGCAAGTCGGAACCCACCTACATAAGCACCTACATCACTCACATGGAGCACATACACAGCAGTAATGAAGTGAAATAGTAAAAAATAAATAAATAAATAAATAAAAAGAAGATAACAATTCCTGACCTTTAATAAAAAAAAACAACATAAAACACATATGTACCCACGTCAAAATGACAGAACTTCTTTTTTTAATAAATAAATGGGAGATGACGACGTAACCATGAAACGACATAAGTCGAGTCCTATGTAACCGGAGTTCAATGCCTATATTTCTAGCTCTTTGACCTTCCTCTCTCTCTCAAATCAATAAAACTATATATATTTTTAAGATGAACTCTGCACATACTTATAGAGTTCCTTTAATGGAAAATAGTGTTTGTCTCTGGCACAATAAGTAGAGTTTGAATCTCTGACACCCCTTGAACAGGAAACAATAAATGATATGTAGTTATCATTCAAAAATGCATTATTATCAATAACAATTTAATGTTATTGATGAATTCTGGATACTGCTGTTGTGGATCAGGAATAGTAAAAATGCATGCTGTTGTTCATTTATTTTGTCCATAAGTGAATAGTGCAAAGAAACCCAGGTAGATGTAGTATGACAAGTATTGGGATAATTTCCAATTTTGCTAAAAGTGAAAATACAGTACTTATTTTGCAACTTTCATTGAAAGTTTAAATTAAAATACAAAGCTTAAAATCTATCAAAATTCTATTAGTAAGACATTAGCATTATTAACCCATGGAAATACATACATATATATATATATATATATATATATATATATATATATATATAAAGCTGCTATATGTGTATATATATATATATATATATGTAAAGCTGCTATATGTATACACACACACACACACACACACACATATAAGAAGAGGTGATATGCAAATTAGGCCAGGACAGTGTAATGGGTCATGTCCAGACAGGAGTAGGTTACACACGCAGGTGATGGAGCGGAGATGGAGGCAGAGACAGAGGCAGGAGGGCCTGTCCGAGCCTACGCACCAGCTCAGGCGGCCCCAGAATGGACACAGGGGAACCAGGGATGCTATGAGTCAGGCATGGGTCCTAGCCCCCTGCAGGATGCCTCCTCACATTGTGGAAGGCGGGGCTCCTCCTTGCGCCATTTTACTTGCAAGCTGGTCCTCTACTTAGGTTATAAAATTTTAATGAATAGGATTTCTAATCTTTTGAGAACACTACCAAAATCCCGAAGGTAGTTAGACCTCTCAATAAAAATATTTAATTCTGATCAATCAGCATTTAATGGATACAATAACTATTTTAAAATGTCAAAATTTCAAAAATTTAATCATTTATTCTCAGTGGACTTAAAACCTTATCAACCTTTGCTTAAGTGATTATTGCAAATAAATAGTCTTAACAAATCAAATGTTACCACATATGTCCACTTGAGGTAGCATCATTGAAATAGTAGTAGTCAAAATATATATTATATATTTGCTCCTTTGTATTTACCCAAATGAGTTAAAAGCATACGTACACACAAAAATCTGTGCACAGATCTTTATAGCAGCTTTACCCGTAATTGCCCAAATTGAAGCTATCAAAAATACTTGATTGAATGAATAATCTGTGTATTAGTGAATGCTAAAAAAGAAATGATTTATAAAGGCATAAAAATATATAGAATAAACTTAAATAATAAATATGACTCTGTGAAAGAAGCCATTTGAAAATGCTGTATGAATCCCACCATGTGTGTACTTTTCCCCAGAAAAGACAAAACTACAGAGATATAAAAAATATCTAAGGTTTACTGGGGATGGGGGTGAGGGGTGAATAGATGGAGCACAGAGGATATTGAAAGCAATAAAATTATTCTGTAGGACCATAAATGGTGAATAAATATCCTTATACATTTTTCAAAACAGAAGGAATGTATAACACTAAGAGTGAACCCTAATGTAAATTATGTGTCAAAGTAGTTTTACTACAATGCAGGTTCACTGTAACGAATGGGATGTTGGTAGTGTGGTATGGGATGTAGGTTGTGAGCATGTAGGGCTGGGGGGTAGATGAAACCCTCTGTACCTTTTGTTAAATTACGCTATGAACCTAAAACTTGTCTGAGACCTATAGTATATTAATTAAATAATAAGCAACAAGTATATATATTGTTTTCAGTGCTTGACCATAACTCAATTCATCTCTAATGGGTTGTATTGAATTTCATTTGAAAGATTAAGAAAACCAATCAGTGTTCTCAAAACAGTCTAAAACGGTTAATTGTTAAAACATGTAATTGCATAAAGCTGAATCTTTATTAGTTTTCATTTTTCAGGGGACTATATTTGTCAGCTATTTCAAGAACACAGAATTACCAATATATATCTGTGTGCCATCAGCTCTTACCCAAAGCCTGATTCTTGAACAAGAAAGGCCCTCCATATAGAATGAGTGAAAGTCACAGGTTAGTGTAAACAACTAGTAGGTTAAAGGGAGGTGAAGTTGTGGGCCACACTCATTACATGCCACTAGGTGTAGACAGTTTGATTCAGTATCTTTATAGGAGATATCTAAGTATTTTCCTAGGTTATACTTCCATCAAGGTTTGGGAAAATAAATGAACAAGGATGTGAGATAATGGAGTAGGAGGGCTTGAGGTATTAGGAATCTAATACTCCTCCTAAACCTTCTTAGCTATAAATAGACTTTACTGTATGATCATGTTCATATAAGATGAATATAGACTTAGCAAATGCTCAGGATGTGCCTACAGAGTTGTAGACTTTTGGCTGTATTATTTATCTGCTTCCTGATCTTTCAGGAAACATGAAATAATTATAATTATTAAAAAATCAACACAGCAAGGATTCCTAAGAATTATCCTTTCACTCCCACTCCTGGGCTTCTCAAATCACTGACAATTATTTGAGAATTTTGTTACCCAGTTTAAAATTACTGCTCATGTCATTTCAGCACAATAGCAGTAAACAGTAGTTGTATAGCCTCCCTGGGATTAACAAGATCAGGATTTAGGAAAAAAAAAAAATATGGTTCCAAAGGCCTTGGTGTTTCCTGATTGAATGGAAAAAGCGATTTAAAATGATGCCAAATGAAGACATTGAAAGTAGAAAATAAACAAGCACTAACATTGTATTTTTGCTCTTTCTTATCAGTTTATCAGGTAATAAAGAGCATAATCTATTTGTACCTGTTTTTGCCATGGGAGTTAGAGGAAGATAATGAAAATATTTTTCTATCCGTTTTCAAATTATAAGCTGTTGTTTCCAAAGAAAGTCAAAACTCATGTATATTATCACATTATTGTTCTCAGGGGACTGCAGTAACCATAGTGATTGTAATTACCTGGCATCATTAACTTTATACATTCTACCTGATATGGGAGGTTCACATTAAGAAAATTTGCGTATTCAGGAAGTGAATGTTCTTTGCAGGGAGCTAAGGTCATTAAACATTTAGGCAGTCCCTACCCAGCAAAGGGGATTCCACTGGAATATGCTTTACAGCATGCCCTTTATAGTTACTGTAGGCACAGGCATCTATTTCCAAACCCTAAAAAGTAAAGCTTCTTTTAGAGGAAAATATTAGAAAGCAACAGATATTTTAACAAATCTGATATATGACTGGAAATTTCAAAAATCTGACCCCAAGATTATTAGATCACACAATTAAGGATAACACACTTTCAATACATTGGGGCTCTTCACAGTGTGTGTGTGTGTGTGTCAGTGACATATTTTAAAACACTTTTTGTTATATGCTGGTAGTTATCTATTTTGATTGACCAATTCAACCTAGTAACTGTTGATAATTTCCAGTGAAGCAATAATGGTAAACAATCAGTAGACAAAATAAGAAAGAAGAAAAAAGTGAACTTCTTAAATAATAAATTCAGACTTTTAATTCTTATACCTAAGAGTAGGATAATAAAAAAGAGCTTCATATTCCTTTTTATTTTGAGTAGATTTTCTTGATCTTATCTTTTATTTTTTTTAAATATATTTTTATTTCAGAGAGAAAGGAAGAGGGAGAGAGAGAAAGAAACTTCAATGATGAGAGAGTATCACAGCCCACACTGGGAATCGAGCCTGCAATCCAGGCATGTGCCCTGACCGGAGTTGAACTGTGACCTTTTGGTTCATTGGTCAATGCTCAGCTGCTGAGCCACACCAGTTAGGTTCTTGACCTTTTTATAACTACAGAGTTCTGTTAGTGAGAGAAACTCTGCCAGAGGCAGCAGGTGAAGAATGGGCACTCATACCCTCATATTCTTGCCCTACCAATGCTCAAGAAATGCTCATAAGTACTTGGCTCTCTAAATTCTGTTTGCCATACTAGGGTCAAGATCAACTATAAAGAACAATACTGTTAACCATAATATAATAAATATTATGTGATTTTTACACTTCATTTTGTTTATGTGGTGGGTCATGTTTATTCATTTATTGGATATGGTACCAACCTTGTATCCCTGGAATCAATCCCACTTGATCATGGTATACGATCTTATTAATGTATTGCTGGATCTGGTTTGCAAATATGTTTGAGGATTTCAGCATCAATTTTCATCAGGGATATTGGCTTATAATTTTCTTCCTTTGTAGTGTCTCTCTATGGTTTTGGAATTAGGACAATGCTGGCCTCATAAAATGAGCTTGGGAGTATTTCCTCTTGAATATTTGGAAACAGTTTGAGTAGGCAAGGTGTTCTTCCTTATGTTTGGTAAAATCCACCAGGTCCAGTTTTGTTTGTTGGGAGTTTATTGATATTGTTTCAATTTCATTAGTTGTAATGGGTCTATTCAGATTTTCTGATTCAATTTTGGAATACTGTATGTTTCTAAAAATTTATCCATTTAAGAACTTATTAAACTCAACACCAAATATATATATATATATATATATATATATATATATATATATATATATATATATATATATATCTCACCTGGAGATTATTATGCTAAGTGAAATAAGTCAGTCAGAGAAAGACAAGTACCATACGATTTCACTCATATGTGGAATCTAAAAAACAAAAACAAACAAAATATAAACAGACTCATAGATACAGAAAATAGACAGCTATAAAGGGGAGGGAGACCTGGGGGCTGGGTGAAACAGTTGAAGGGGTTAAGCCAAAGAAAAGAAATTCATAGACACTGAAAACAATGTGGTGATTACCAAAGATAAAGGGGTGTTGGGCAGATTGAAGAGGGTTAAAGGAGGATAAATGGTGATGGAACAAGATTTGACTTGAGGTGGGGAACACACAGTACAATATATAAATGATGTATTATAAAATTGTACACATGAACCTTAGATAATTTTATTAACTAATATCAATCTAATAAATTCAATAAAAATAAAAGAATGTATTTATAAGCAAAAAAAAAATCCCCACAAAAACACAGTAAAATACTCATGCACATAGGGAAATAGGGTGACATTTGGCACATGGCAGAGCTGTAGTCATTTCTAGGGAGCTGTTTTCCAAGTAAGATTCAAAACAACTCATAATTTCTTTTTAGCTATTAACATTTACAGTATTTCACAATAATAGGAAAATTACCTACTTTCTGGTACAAAAATTACATCCTAGGAAATTACATTACACATGTAAATTGTGGTGATTTCTTTTCAATCTGAATCTTTTTGGGTTAATTAATTCTTCAAGAGAGGTGACGTATGCCAGTGTTGAATGAAAAAAAAAAAATCACTTTGTACAGTCAATTCACATAGATTTCTTCTATTAGAGTTGAAAGCAATATAGTTAACAATGACAGTTCAGAGGTAGCTGAGGAAAGTCATTTTTACAAAAATCAAATTATTCCCATGTCTTCTAAAATGTTCTCTACCTGATTAGGAAGTTTATTAAATTCATGTTATATATTTTATAAGAGTGCATGCACTGGGTAAATAAATTTAAATGTACTTTACCTTTTCTTCCATTGATATAATATTGATCTCCTTTTATCTTAGGGTAAGCTTTCCTGGGGTAAAAGTGATCAGCTTTTGGATCAAAATTACACCCTATTTGTGGACACAACATCATTTAACTTAATTTATGTTTGTGCCCAAAATGAATTGGTCTCTTATTAATGGGCTATGTTCTTGCTATTAACTTTAGATACTGGAATCATTACCTATTTAGATTTTTGGGGAGGAAAAGGGAAAAAAAACCATAAAGGCTTTACTGGACTTTTTCTTTTTTGTCAAAATAGAATCCAAGTAAGTCAATCAACAGTTAATTTTTACTTTGGAAGCAAAGCAACTCTTTAAATAATAATATGATTATCATTTTTTTACTGTGACTACTGAAAAATACCAGTTGGTTTATTTATCAACAGTTTTTTAGTATCTCCTGTTCTACTCAGTGCTTGGCAATGCTGGCTATTCCCTGAATCATCAGGAAACTAGAGGTGATGATAATTGTGTTGATGTGGTGATATTCTAACCCTAACCCTCATCACAATCAAGCAAATTAACATCTCCTTCATCACACATAGTTACATTTTTTAATATTTTTGTGTGTGGTGAGAACATTTAATGTCTACCGTTTTAGTACATTTCAAGCAGACAATAACAGAACTGTTAATTACACTCGTATTGGTTTACTAATACATTATTAGATCCTCAGAATTGACTCATCTAGCATAATTTAAGATTTTGGCAAACTGATAACATTTTATACATTTGCCAATATCTTATTTCTCCCATGCCTAGCACCTGGAAACCAGCATTCTACTATTTGCTTCTGTAAATTTGACTAATTTAGATACCTCATATAGGTAGAACCTTGAGTATTTGTTTTTCTGTTTCTGGCTTATTTCACTAAGCATAGTGTCCTCGAGTTCAATCCATGTTGTCACAAATGGCAAGATTAAGGCTGAATAATACTCTATTACCATTTATTTTTTAATGGACATTTAGGAGGGAACTTTAAAAATAGACATACTTTGGTACCTCTTTAGATCTGTTACATCAGATTTTTTGAGGGTAAGGTCAGTGCTAAATTTTAAAGCTTCACAGAATTTCTGATATTCACAACGAGTTGAGAACCACTTTTCTAAGTATTGTAGAGCACGTAAAAAAACACAAATGTGGATGACAAATATTCCCTGATATTTTGGACCTTCAAGAAATGTAGTTGAGTGCAGAAACAACTACACTGATGCCACCTGTAAAGATCATATGAGCATTGAAAATAAACTGCAGATTTGAGTGAGATATTATAATTTATCACAGTCCCCACTGGTTTCTATAGGAGTGTCTTGCTGATGATCTCTTTGAAGCCTTATATTGTGTCAGCACAGAGGGAGTGGAGACTCTTTTCAGCTGGGATATGGCTCTGACAGCCATGGAAAGTAGGAACAATCTTCACTTGCCATGTCCCTAATTACTTGGAGTTGGGATGTTGGAGCTCAGTGGAGAGGACTTGCCTAGAGACATAAATTTGTAATAAAAACTTAGAGCCACAGAACTGATGTTACATGTGGAGAATGTATAAATGGATAAAAGAAGAGCAAATGAGGTGGTTTACTAAACATATAAAACATTATGAGAATAAGTGGAGGGAAATTAGCTAACAAGAAGACTGATTAAGGGTTAGTTCAGAGGGTGAAGGAAAATGTGGCCTCCCAGATGATTAGAGAGAAGACTTTTTTCAAAAGAAAATTGCTGTGTTCAGTGCTAATGATTTTAAGTCAGATTCACATAGAAGAGTGTCCATTAAATCAAGCAACATAAAGATCAATGATAGGCCTTGTAATTTGGGGCATGCGAGGGGCATAAAACCCAGAGTGGAGTGGGTTATGAATAAACAGGAAGTGTGGAAATGGAGATATCAAATGTAATGCACCTTTTTGAGAATTGTGACTGTTTAGAATACTGAAGAATTAAGTGGTAGTTATTAGGATCAGGATGCTGCTTGCTTTTATGACCCCTTGGACAAATTAGAAAACAAATTCTTTAGAAAAATGTGTTGTCTGGTCAGATGCAGTTACAAACCAGGGTACACATATTGGAGAGTAGAATACAGACTAAATTTCAGCTCCTGTGTCTTTTCCAGACAGGTGGTACCTTTGAATAGTACAACCCTGCATTAAAGGAGAATAAGAATTTGTTTAAAATGGGTGACTATTATTCTGTGCTTAGTAATTATACAGTTTTATAATCTCTAAATATCATGTCCAGTTGGTTAAAATGATCTTACTGTTTAAAGCAGCAGCATAGAGAATTGGTCCTGGAAATACTCAAGACAAGAGTCTAGAACTGGCTTCCTGGATGTTCAATCACATATTAGTTATTTACCAGAGAAGGAGCCAATTTACTGCTGTTAGGGATAGCAAAGGGATTGCCGAGATTGACAGAGGAGGAAATTAGTTAACTCCGGATCTGAGGTAGTGTCAGTCGCTAACCACTTTTGCAGAATCAGGGACAGCACTTTCATCCTTGTATTTCCCACAAAGATGATGCCTGCAGAATGGTAGGCATTCAGTCAGTGTTGGTTGAATTTTACTGACATTCCAAAGGGCTAGTTTAATAGCCAAAAATTCAGTAAGTGTAGATCAAAGTCTAGATAATGGCATAGATGCCAGGAATGGCGGTTGGTAGACAGAGACTGGCATTGAAGTGAGCCACAGGGAAATCTCCTTTCCAGGAGAAGAGATACTGTATAATAATGTTGAGTGAGATGCCCTCATTGAAACTCTTTATCCCATGTGATTTTTCTTGATGTCCTATTTTAGGGGGAAAGCATTGAGGTATAACATATTAGAAGGAATATTCTACAGCTTGCCTCTTCAGATTAATTTGGTAGTGTGGTGGACTAAAACAAACTTACTGTGGAGAATGCATTATAATATTTAGATACATTTATTAGTTGTAAGTCAAGAAGGTTTGGAACTCAACCAGGAGAAAGGCATGAGTAACCAATAAACAAACCTCTGAGTGGATAGGAGGGCATAGGGAAATATGGCAAGAAAGCAGATAGGAATCCTAACAAGTGAGTAGAATGTTGAAGCTGAGAGATAGTTGTTTGCCTTTAACATGATTGTACATGAGAGAAAAAGGTGATCACTTTAATAGCAGCACTGAGGGCAAGACCAATGACAGTCTGGTAGAAAAGCAATATCAGAACTTAAGTAAATAGGAGTTCATTAAGATATGGCTAAAACACCACAGGAAACACCATGGAACCAGTCAGAGTGTGACTATAGTCAAGGTGGACTTGATTCTTAATTGTTACTAAACTTTGAACTGTCCTTAGATTCCTGTTATTGCATGAGCTAGGATTGCAGAAACTAAAAGAAAAGCAGACTGTCATGCCATTGTATGTGCATGTCCCTGACTATGATGCTTTGTCACTCTATTGACTGCATTGCTTAACTTATAGCCTGAATTTTTTTTAAATATATTTTATTGATTTTGTACAGAGAGGAAGGGAGAGAGATAGAGAGTTAGAAACATCGATGAGAGAGAGTCATCGATCAGCTGCCTCTTGCACACCCCCCACTAGGGATATGCCTGCAACCAAGGCACATGCCCTTGACCGGAATCGAACCCGGGATCCTTCAGTCCCCAAGCCGAAGCTCTATCCATTGAGCCAAACAGGTCCCGGCTATAGCCTGAATTTTAATTTAAGTTTTCAAAAAAATTTTTTCGTCTCCATGAAAAAATAATTTCCATAAATTGGGTATTATGTAATATTTTTGTGTATATTTATATTTCTAGGTATTTCTTCATAGTACATTGTTACCAATATAACAAGTCCTCAGTAAGCACTTGTTGAATTAATATGTTAGCTTACTCATATCAAGTAGGTACATTTAATTAGTCTAAATTACAAGGTTGAAATAAAGATGTAGTCATGTTATCTTTAAAGAAAATTAACTCATTGAAATATGTCAAAGCCCCAAAATGTTTTAAATTTTGAATATAGAACCTGAGTTTAAAAGAGATGCTGTAACTACTTTTTCATCCTTCCTGCATTACTTGGCTGCTACCATCTTGGTTGGTTCAAGATGTTTTGTGAAATCTATACCTTTACATTTTTTGAAAGGAGAACAAAGCTCCTCTCAATTGACTTAATGCATTGAAGAGAATTGCATGGGCAATCTCCCTTTATTACATTCAATGGTCCAAGGCACAGAGTAGCTTAAAAACGTTCTTTTTATACTCTTCAGAAAGGTGCACTAATATGGCATTACTAGATATCTTTTTATTATCTTTTCACTGAAAAAAGGCAACTTTTCAGAAAGAGTAAGTACTTCTATTATATGAACTTTGTTAGCAATTAAATGACTACATGCGATTTGTTCTCCATGTCCTTTCCTATAGTACATGGTCCCCACAGTACCTCAAAATGAAATTGGTGGCACCCCAGGAACCTACACCTAGAGCCAGCATCTACTATGATGAATTTAGTTCCCATACAATGCCTTCTCTTCATTAACATTAATTATGTGCCAAGGAAAATTGGATGATTCATAAAAGCAGAAAGCATTCGGCTTGACCACATTATGCAGCAGTGCAAATAAGAATTCTTAATGCTGTTTAACAAATGACTTTTTCACTCTTCATTAAAGCCCCTTGTTGCCATCCAATCTTGATTTTAGAAATTAAAGCTAACAACCAGATTGAAAGAATCAGGAAAGTGACAGCATGGGGCAAAGTCTCAAAGCCACAACTAACAGCAGGAAGCAAAGTGAACCTCAAGCTATTGCTGCTCTCAGAGAAGGCTGGGGAGGGGAGTGGGGCACGCATTTGCAGGGAAACTCAATTACAGCAGCCCTCAGCTCTAGGAAAGTGCTTGTGAATGTTGACACAAAAGCTTTCTCCCTTAATGTTTTAATTAAATACCTAGAAGCCAACGCTTCTTCCCAGTTAGTGTCAGAACGCTGCTTCTCAGTGGATAAATGTTTAGAGCAAGAGCTCAGCCGAGGGTTTCTACAAACATGACTCCAAGAACTGAGAAGGCTTTTGCTGAGGCTCTTGAGATCAAGAAGGCAGTCTTGATTATAAACTAGCAGTACAATAGTGGGATGGCTTCATCCACCCAAATGCCAGTCGTTGGTGTGCTAGTTGGGAATCCCACCTTCATCTTCAGACAAAAGGGCACTGGTTAGTCATCTGTTTAATTCTTTAGCTGCAGTGTCATTTGAATGTTGAAGGAGAATCCCTTGATTCAGTCTGCCATTTCTGACAGTCTCCCTCCAGACCCCATTAATAAGCCTTTAAGGGGACAGAATGCAGAGCAGACAGCAGGCAGCCCACATCAAAATGGAGATAGAACAGACAGCAGTGTCACCTCTTTGTGACAACAGTGTTTAGGTGATCTTCGTTGAAGAGAATTTTAAAAAAATCTAAAAATGGCGCCTTTCAAGATATTTAAAGCAGCATTAACAGTGTGGTAGAATTAAGAGGTCATTTGTAATTTAGAAGTTTATGAGAGGATACAGAAAAAACTCAAGTGATATTTACAAAATGTGCAAACGATGGCACAGACAGGAAGCCAGCCTGGCTCTGGGCGTACCTGGGGAATATCCTTCAGAAAACAAATATGCCGCTCTTTAATGTTGGTTTGAATCTCATTATAAAACTGCAAGTGAAATGAGACACAATTTGCCTCTGAAACAATGATTCCAGAAGCAGAGCAACTGTTCTCTAATAAAGTGGTCCTGTTAAGAGATGTAGGGTCTTAATGTGCTTTGAATGTACATCATTTGTTAGATTATGGGCTGTTTCTATTGAACCTATTTTCTATTTTTCATTCATTAATTTCTAGTTGACTGTGTGTGTGTGTGTGTGTGTTCTGAACAGCATTACTACATGCAGATTAATGTACCAGGTCTCTAGAGTAGAAGTTCCATTCCAAATAACCTTTGGAATGGCGCTGCCTGGTCCATGGCATGGAAGCATTCCAAAATACACAGTTTCCAGAGGCACAGGTTCAACCAGGGCCAGGAGTGAACGTTAAAGAAACAAGACAAGTACAAAGACTCCTTTGCAAGTTCTCCATTAAATAGGCAAGGTCTTTTAAAGACATATATTGGACCCACATCTGTGTTGTGCTGATGGTAATGCAGTGCCATGTGTTCTGTTGTAATCAAAGACCGGGAAGCGAAACCACAAAAGGAGTGGAGAGATCGTTTATTACCGGGGAGATCACTTTTATTTATAGAGTAGCACCAGGGAAGTCACTTACTTTTTATGCATACAGTCCCTTAATAAAACACTAATAAAGCTTTTATGTACTTTTATATCTCAGTGAACCGTTCAGGCATGCCTTTTAAAACACACAAAGGCAAAAATAGCTATTTTCTGCCAGGAATGTGTTTATAAGCTGCCCTTTTATTAGACAACTTGAATTCACTTAAGTAAAACAGCGAAAGCATGTTTTCTAAGAGTGCATAAAAATATACTTACACAATGGGTACTCAAATATAATATGGCATATTTATAATGCTTAATAAGAACTGGATGTTAGATTATTTGTATAGAAGAGATGAATTGTACATGTGTATATGTGAGTGTTCCAACAAGTCAGTTTATTTTCAAAAGTAATAAATTAGAACATCGAGAGCCGTAGGCTCACTCAGGTTTGTATGGGATGCTGGGTATCACTGCCTGTTGCTATCTAGTCCTTCTTAAGAAAAAGTTAGCTAGCTGAAACCGGTTTGGCTCAGTGGATAGAGCATTAGCCTGCGGACTGGAAGGTCCTGGGTTCGATTCTGGTCAAGGGTGTGTACCTTGGTTGCGGGCACATTCCCAGTAGCGGGTGTGCAGGAGGCAGCTGATCGATGATTCTGCCTCATCGATGTTTCTAACTCTCTATCCCTCTCTCTTCCTTGCTGTAAAAAAATCAATAAAATGTATTTTTTAAAAAGTTAGCTAACTGTTGATGCATGTGATGATATCTGTGATAGTTGGTTTTCACCCACAAATATTTAAGTCATCTCATGCTTTTATGATCCCTTTGTAGATACGTATTTCCTATTCTTACAGACAAAAGCTGATATTAATTTTTTTCCATTCTTCTGATTTTATTTCTTCATATTTGCCACTATGTGTTATAATAATTAATGTTCTTTGAGAAGAAGGCTTAAAGGGGAGATTAGCTGTGCAAGAGGAGAAGTGTGAGAAAAAACTGGGCAGAGCTAGGAAAGATCTGTCAAACCAAGATCCAAGTTTAACCCAGAGGAGTTCGCATTGAAATCCACTGTCTTGCAGAATGCCCTCTCTGACTCTAAGAATGTATTGGCCACACTCAGTCTTTGGCAGGAGAATCCAGTGGAAAGTACAGCCGCAGCATGCATTGGGTGATGAATTTCTGAGTATGACATCTGGGGTTGTTGGTCAATTACACTCTCTGCCATTTGAAATTTGAGATATATATTCATGGCAGCCATGTCTCTGAATCTCTTTTGTTTCCCAGATCTATTAGATTCCACATCTAAGTGAGAGCCTGTTATAGTTGTCTTTCTGTGACTGGATTATTTCAAGTTTACATTATCTACCCTTTGATTAATCATTTTATAGCAACATGGAAAACAAGCTTAAAAGGAAAATTAATTGTAGGTTATATATATATTCAGAGAGGAAGAGAGAGGGAGAGAGAGATAGAAACACCACTGATGAGAGAGAATCATTGATCAGCTGCATCGTGCACACCCCACCCTGGAAATCAAGCCCACAACCAGTGCATATGACCTGACTGGGAATAAAATTGTGACCTCCTGGTTCACAGGTCAACATTCAACCACTGAGCCATGCCCACAGCCTAATTGTAGATTTTATACAAGAGGACTTATCTTTAATAAGTTTACCTTATTAAAACATTAGTGGAGATACTATATATGAAAGAGGAAATATTGTTTAAAATAAACATTCACAAAAACATCTGGGAGCTGAAATAAATTCCTAATGCTAACCTATTCAATGGCATGTACTTGTTTTAAAAGTCAGCAGTATATTTTATTATGTCCTTATGTTTTGTTTTTGCTGACATTTTAAGAGATGACATCTGGCTAATAAAACACTGAAGAAAAACAGAGAATCATTGGACTGATTGTGAAACATGAAATGTCATTTAGTGTGCAAGAACTGACAGTTTTTTCCGAATGAAATGTTCCACATGGCTAGTTTCTACTGGGTAATTCATGGTAGCCATTCAAAATAAATAGGGGTTTTTAAGAAAGATATTTTATCTTTAGTAGAACACAGAAAGAAGGTCAACACTAGGAAAATTAGTTATTTTAATAATCTGCATATCAAGCAGGGGCTATTGTTTTGATAGAAGGCAGAGTCACCTCCCTTTTATACATTGCTGTGACCCCAGCATCTAAAATGGGCATGGCACTTAGTAGGTCTCTAATAAATCTTGATGAAATGATTTATTAAAATTCAACAAAGCACCTTGAAGCTGCTAAGATAAATTAATTCATCCTATAAAATTAAAATTATGTGTTTGTTTTCAGTAATGTCATGCCTTTACTAGTCCTAGAAAGCTCTTCAGGTAATAATTATATGGTTATAAAAGGACTATTTAATTTACTAAATTAAATCAAATTTTCTGAAATAAAATCTAAAAATTAAAAGATTCAAATACTTAAACGTAAAAAAAAAAAAAAAAAAAAGCAAAAGCCATGTAATGAAGCACAACAGGAATGAATCTTAGGCTTCTCTAGCACTTAACTCATTTTACTTTTTAAGAACTTGTTCTTGTTTTAGTATATATATATATATATATATATATATATATATATATCTCAAGCTTGCTTTATCTATCATATAAATAGAGATATCTAATTGCAATACATGAGAATATTTTAGATTTATGCACTGCCCCTCTTAACCATCTTCCAAGTTATATTTCAATTGTTAATGTTTGTTTTAATTTCCATATATCAAATTCTTTAAATTATCATTGTCCATCCTTACCACACAACTATTCTAAAGGGCTTAATGTTTATCTTTTTATTTTAGTCTCCATATGTTCTTAGTTCATGTAAATAGTAGTAGCACACTATCTGGATTTATTTCCTATATTTTATCAGTTAGCAATATATTTTAAGAGCCATCTCTGTTGCTATATTTATAAGTTGTAAATATAGTAACAATTGACACTAACTACTTATTCATTATACCTAGAATGAAGATACCATGTGATTGGCAAAGGACAATAAATTAATACCAACAATAAGATGACAGAAATGTTAGTATTGTCTGACAAAGACTTTAAGGCGGTGATAATAAACATTCTTCAACAAATACAAGCATGTTTAAACACGTGAAAAGAACTCTTAGGAAATGAATAAAAAGTCTTAATAAAGAAACAAGATATGAATAAGAGCCAAGTGAAAAAATTTATAAGTGAAATATATAGTAACAAAAATTTAAAAAACCCAGTGATGGTCTCAAGAGCAGAATGGAGGGAACAGAGGAGAGAATAACAAATCTTAAAGATAGAACAAGAGAAATTATTCATTGTGAAAAAGTGAAAATAAACTGGGAGGGGAAAAAAAAAGAGTGTTTCAGGGGCCCATAGAAATATAGCAAAAGATCTCAAAATTTATGCTACACACCACAAACAGATATCTCTTATGAACATAAGTGTAAACATACTTAACAAAAGATTATCAAATAGAATTCAGCAATGTATAAAAAATGTATTAAAAAAACCCTCATCCAAAACCTAACATCTTATGCAATTATTAATACAAAATCAATCATGGACTTAATTATAAAATGTGAGACTGTAAAAAAATAAAAACATAGGAGAGTTCTTTCAGATTTAGACTTATGCTTGCCAGAAGAAAGGGTGTCAGGAGTTGGGAAAGGTGAAAAAGTTGGAGGAATTAATACAAATTGATAGTCACAAAATAGTCATTGGGATGTAAAATAGAACACATGGAGAATAGTCAGTAATATTGTTATAACTATATATAGTGCCAGGAGAATACTTGAGATATTGAGAGGATCACTTTATAAAGTACACGACTGTCTACTCACTCTGCTAATATCCTATCTAAAAAAGAAAGAATATGCTAATTGAGCATCACACGCTCACAAAGATGGTGGGGTGACAGCCAATAAGGAGGGAATATGCTAATTGACTGCCATGCCCTCAAAGATGGCAGTGCTCACAGCCACAAGATGGTGGCATCCAGTCCCCTCAGCCCCGCTGGGGTGGCATGCATGTGACACAGCCGCGTCTTCCCCCTGTGTCTGCCTGCAGATTTCCCCAGTCCCCTTAAACCCACCAGCTGCCCAGGGCTGTCCTGAGGCACAGGCAGGCCTCAGATGGTGTCTGCCCAGTTGCCCAGGCCTCTTGAGGCTCAGGTAACCGGGGCCGGCTGAGGCTTGCACTGACACCAATGGCAGCAGCAGAAGTGTGATGAGGTGTGGCCTTTCCCTGATTGCCAGGTTGCCTCCTGCTCCCAGACTATGAGAAGGGGCAGGCTGAGCTGAGGGACCCCTTCTCCAGTGCATGAATTTTCATGCACCAGGCCTCTAGTGAAATAATATTGAGAGTACACCTTAACAGGAAATCTAAAAAAAAAGTAGTGAAAAAAATATTAGTTAGAAAATGGGGTTGAAGATACAGGTGGCAAATAACCATGGGAAAACATGTTAAACATCATTAGCCATCAGGGAAATGAAGATTAGAACCATGATAAGATGCCACTGCATATCTGTAAGAATAACTAAAATAAAAATAGTGATGATACTGAATGCTGGCCACTATTGGAGAAACCAGATCCTGCATACATTGATCATTGTATTGTGGGACTTTTAAACAATATAGTCATGCTGAAAAACAGTTTGGCTGTTTCTTTTAAAAATACACATACAATAATGATATGACTCAGCAATGAAAACTTGTTCACACAAAAACCTGTACTTGAATGTAATAGCCGTTTTATCTATTATACTCCAAACTACCAACAACCCATATTTTCTTCAACAGATGTATGGTTAAATGAACTGCTATGTTCTCACCAAAGAATTTTTACTACTCAGAAATAAAAGTGAATCAAGTAGTGATAAATGAAGAATTATATTTTCTTGTTGGATTGATCCCTTTATAATTAGGTAGTGTCCTTCTTTGTCCATTCTTATAACTCTTATTTTAAAGTCTATTTTGTCAAAGTATTGCTAACCTAGCTTTTTTATGTTTTCATTTGCATGAAATGCTTTTTTTATCCATTAATTTCAGTTTTAGTGTTTTTCAATATGAAGTAGGTCTCTTGTAGACAGCATTTGTATAGATCATGTTTTCTTATTCATTCAGCCACACTATGTCTCTTGATTGGAGCATTTAATTCATTAATATTTAAAGTGATTATTGATGGCTTTATTTGTTATTTTATTATTCATGCTTATGGTTCTTTTCTATTTTTTTAAAAAAAAGCCTCTTCAACATTTCTTTTAAATCCTGTTGGTGGTGATGAATTCCTCTTTTTAAAAAAATTTTTTTTATTGATTTTAAAGAAGTATTGAAATAGAGAGAAACATCAATAGTCTGCCTTCTGTATGAACTTGCAACCTGGGTATCTGCCCTATTGATGAATCAAACCACAGATGACAGTCAGCCAGGATGGTGATGAGTTCCTTTCATTTTTTCTTTTCTGAGCAGCTCTTTATCATTCCTTTGATTATAAATAATAGCCTTATTGGGTAGAATAATCTTGGTTGTAGGTTCTTGCTTTTTATCCATTGGGATATTTTGTATCAGTTCCTTCTAGCCTACAAAGTTTTTGTTTACAAATCAGCTGATAGTCCTATGAAAGTTATCTTGTAGATAACTTGCTGCTTTTCTCATGCTGCTTTTAAGATTATCTCTTTGTATTTAACCTTTGGCATTTTAATTGTGATGTGTCCTGGTGTGGGCTTTGTTGAGTTTATCCAATTTGGGGCTCTATGTGCTTCCTGAACTTACTAGTGTGTCTGTTTACTTCATCAGGTTAGGGAAGTTTTCATTCATTATTTTTATCAAATAGTTTTTCAATCCATTGCTCATCCTCTTCTTCTGGTATGCCTATGATGAAAGTGTTGGTATGCTTGCAATTGTCCCAGAGTTCCATTAAACTAACTATTTCATGGATACTTTTTTTTTTCCATTTTTTCTGTTCTGATGGGTGTTTTATGCTACCTTATCTTCCATTTCATTGATTTGATTATCTGCTTCAACTAATCTGCTGTTGATTCCTTATAGTGTATTATTTATTTCAGTTATTGTTCTTCATTACTTACTACTGGTGTTTATTTTTTTTATGGTTTCTATGTACAAAAAGTTTACTCTCTCTTTGTTGAAGTTCCCATATAGCTGCTCTATTCTTCTCCTAAGTTCATTGAGCATCCTGATCGCCAGTGTTTTGAACTGTATTTGATAGATGGCTTGCCTCTTTGGTGTCTATTTCTTTTTCTTTTTCCCCTATTCTTTCATTTGGGGCACATTTCTTTGTCTCCTCATTTTGGTTGCCTCTCTGTAATTTAATTCTATGTATTAGGTACATCTTTTATATATTCCAGTATAGGCAAGGTGGCCTTATGTAGTAGGTGTCCTGTGGGTCCAGTGGCTCTGGCTCTGTCTCCCTGGTCACCTGAGTGAGGTGCTCTAGGAGTGTCCCTGCATGGATTTTGTGTTCCCTCCTGTTGTAGTTGAGCCATGATTAATATTTCTTTGTCAGTTGGCAGGGTTGACTGTCAGGTTGAATTGCTGTGAGGACATGCTACAACCACAGTTGAGGCTGATCCTACAGATCAGGATTCACACAGTGGGGCTCTGCTGCCTTTTGAGGCCACGCTTTAGGTGTGCTATTTATGGAGCAAACAGAGTGGTTTTCTGTTATCTGAGAAGGACCACTGGATGTGTTAATTCTGAGGCCTCTTGGGAGGGGCTCTGGTGTAGGCCAACGTCATCTGCTGCCTATACCTGGCCAAGGTCTGCTGACAGGAGCTACAAAGTGATCTGTGGCTGGAAGCTGCCTGTGGTAGGCCCAGTGGCATGTGGGAGAGGCTTCACTATGATCTGAGCCCTCCTCTGTAGGGAATTCTTCAGTTGAGATATCCCTTTCAATTCTCAACCACCACACATGGGTATTGGACTAGCCTATGTCATGTCTCTGCCCCTCTTATCAATCGGAGGTGGTTTCTTTATATCCTTAGTTACAGGAGTACTAGAGGCCCATTCATGCTCAGGTAGAGTCCCTAAGCAGCTGCCAGCAGCTGGCCAGGGCCTCCCTTCTCCAGCTGCCAGCTGGTGGTCAAGGCCTTCCTTTATTCGACGCCAACCCCTAGTGGTCAGCACATGTCATAGTGAGTGATCAAACTCCTGGTTGGTCTAATTCCTGAGGGGACACTTGGCATATTAGGCTTTTACATATAGGTAGATTGTCCAGTTAGTTTTCAGGTGGGTTTTCCAGTTGGTTGGTCTAATAGTTTTAATTCTGAAGTGTTCATGGGAGTTGGTACATAGAGTGCTTTCCTACTTTAGCATCTTAACCAGGAGCCTCAGCCATTCCTATTATGATTTTAAATTCTTTAAAATCAATAATTCATGGAATAGAATTTAACTACTATGATTAATAAGATAGCTTTAGGATGTACTTATTTGATTCAAATGTGTATGCATTTTTATTTTTATCTTTTTTTAAACCTCAAACTCATTTATAGAACAGCTGTCTCATTTAAATACATATTTTATGTTGACTAGATTGACCTACCTACATAGAAAGCTCAGACTTAGGATATTATATGTTTTTCCTAGAGAATGTCCCTTTACTATTCTCTCAGCAAAGGAGGGCTGTATGATTTCATTGCCTTTGTGTTTAGCTCTTGGCTGATTCATAGCCATAGCTCTTACTCAAACCCTACATGAGTTATAGGTCCTTTGGCAACTACAATAGAAAATACACTTGCTTTAAGAAATGTTTGCCATAATACTAACATTATATTTTAGGGATTGCATTTATACTTCTAAGAAAAGCATTTGTAACATTATTTACAGCATCCTGTTTCTTGCCCCTGGCATTATAAAACTACTTCCTTCTCTACAGACCTATCCACTCCTCCTGGATCCCTTTGGAACATTGCCAAACTACCACAATCGTCATTGTTATGGGAATGCTTTTGTGTCCCTAACACAACCTCTTTCATAAAAAAAATAGACTATGCTTTGGAAAAATGTATGAATAAGAAACGGACAGGTGATTAAAGAAGTTATACTCATTAACATTGTTTCAAAAAATGTTAGGGAATATTTCTGTTCCAAATTCCCTGTGGAGAGAAAAAACAAAATGAACCTAAATTTCTATAAAAAAAAAAATTTAACTAGGACCCAGCCAGTGTGGCTCAGTGTTTGAGTGTTGACTCATGAGCCAAGGAGTCCCTGGTTCAATTTTGGGTCAGGGCATATGTCTGGGTTGTGGGCTCAATCCCCAGTAGGGAGCATGTAGATGGCAGCTGACATTTCTATTTCTCTATCCCTTCCCTTTCCTCTCTCTCAAAAATCATATATATATATATGATTTTAAAGAAAATATTTAGCTAGGAATGAAGAAACTTTCTTGATTTAAGAATTTTTAAAGAAACCAAAATCTCCTAAAGATGATAAATTTCTCTAACTAAAATCTTGGCATCTGGTAGCAGAAAATGCCAAATTTTAAAGTGATCTTCTTTTAGACAGGTGCTTCTCAGTTTGACAGACTTCTTCAAATTCTTGTTTGGATCAGAGGACATCGTGTTCATTGTAGGATATTTAGCACCATCCCTGGTCTTTATCCTGTCGATGCCAGGATTCTCTGATGTGACAACAAAAATGTCTCTAGATATTTCCAAATGTGGGAGGAGGGGCAAATCACCCCAGCTGAAAGCTACCACCGTAGATTACTGGCTTATGAAATGTCAGTGAGTCTTATTTTAGATTCTAGGGGTCTTATTTTTCATCCTCATTAGTGACTGTTCCTAACCATCTTTATGCTTTTGCAACATCTGACTTTGTTTTTCTTTATTATTCTTCTCTCAGCTGATGGTTATTAATACATACTTCAGTCAAATTTTTCTAGTGAGTTCCCCCCCCCCATTTTAATAATGACTTTTTCCTACCTCCTCTTCCCACACTCCTCTTTCCTCCTACTACACTGTCAGCTACTTTATTTTTTTTTCATTCTTGATTTAAAAAGTTACATCAGACAAAAATATTCTACTATATTTTTGGCACATTTACATTCTCTGCTTTCTTAAGCAGAGAGTTCCTGCAACATAGTCCGGGATAACACCTCCACTCCCATTATATATCTGTACCTATAAATATCAGCCTATACAATATCCGCTTCTTTCAACTGTGTGCTATATCATTGGAAACCATTGGAGTTAGAAACCATGGGCATTTTCTGATATCAAAACAGAGTTTAAGCATAATGCAAACCCAAGAAAACAATAATCCAAGTACTGAGTCAGTAGCTGTAGACTGTATCATTCATTGTAATTTAGTGAACTGAGTTTATTTGGGTGACCATTATTTACCTCAGAGCCTGGAAATAATTCATATTTCTGAGTTGTATCACTGGACTGAAGGGATAACTGGATTACATGCTGTATGGGGTTGGGCCAATAGTTGCATGTACATCAGAGCTGGGCAAAGTCTAGTCTGTGTTCCAGAATGGGAGTAGAGGGGGTATCTTATTCTCTGGACCAGTCTTTAGGGCACGGATTATTCATTCTTTGCCACCCTCCCAGGTACTTCTCTTTTTTTAAAAAAAAGAAATTATTTCAAAGAGGAAGGGAGAGGGAGAAGAGATATAAACTGAGCCCACAACCCAGGCAGGTGCCCTGACTGGGAATCGAACCACCTGCCTGATTCATGGGTAAATGCTTAACCACTGAGCAACACCAGCCCAGCCCAGCTATTTTTCTTTTCCAAACCTTCCTTTAAATTAATAACATTTAACCCTTATAGTATATTAAAATCACTTATAGTAATTTAAAAAGAAAGTATAGTCCTGGCCAGTGTTACAAGATGGTTAGAGTATTGCCAAGAAGACGGGAGGGTCACAGTTTTGATTCCTGATTAAGGGTATGTTACATGGGTTACAGGTGGGATCTTCAGTCTCTGTCAGAAGTCAGGGCATGTATAGAAAGCAACCAGTCCAACCAATGTACCTTTCATCTTTCTTACATGTATCCTCTTTCTCTCTTTCCTTCTCCCCAACTATCTCTAAAAATCAATGAGAAATATATCATTGGGTAAGGAAAAGAAATAAAGGAAGGAAGGAAGAAAGGAAGGGAGGGAGGGAGGGAGGGAGAAAGTGGAAGGGAGGGAAAGAGGGATAAAGGAAACTGTAGATACTTTAGATCCATCTTTGCAGATTATAATTTAATTGTTCTGGTAGAGGCCTGAGCATCTTTGTGTTTTAAAAGGTTCTGTAGGTGATTTTCACGTGCAGCCAATACTGAGAGCCGTTGAA
This sequence comes from Pipistrellus kuhlii, assembly GCF_014108245.1. NCBI lineage: Eukaryota > Metazoa > Chordata > Mammalia > Chiroptera > Vespertilionidae > Pipistrellus > Pipistrellus kuhlii. Next base: position 33,998,457 of record NW_023425405.1, on the reverse strand, counting down.
TAAAGAGCTCTTGTATTGTTGGGGAAATTCTTTTGTTTTGCAACAAAATAATTAATGGACCTATCTTATTTTCAATTGTTCTGCTAAATTTATCCAAATGTACATACTTTTATGGATGAGAAACATTCTACTTGTTTAGAACAGATGGTTAGACACTACAGCTGTTCCCCTAACTTGTAATTTCTTTTTTTCTTGGTAATGTGTTAGATATAAGTGAAATCTGGTTTGAGGATCATGATACATTTTTTTAGGGTTAAAAATTACTTTGATTTTTCCAATTATGAAAAAATGTATTCTAAGATAATGATGTTAACTACACCAATCTTAAATACTAGAAACTACAAGAAATATATAAAAATACTAGATAGTTCTAGTTCTGAAAGAGTACCAGTCTATTTAAGATTATATAGAGATAAATACCATTTGCTATTATATAAGGTTTATAAATATTATAATATATACTATTATAAAATTATTTAAAGAAGTCCATAGTATTAGCTTCCAAAGGAAGAGAAGACATGAGACAAGTTGTACAAGTACAGCATAGAATCATCGTTGTAGATATGATAGTCTGAGTACTTAATGGTTAGAATTTATAAACCATGAAGGCTAAGACTCATGACCAGGTTTGGAAAGTCCTTGTTTTTATAGAGAAGACAGGACAAGGTATAGAGCTAAAACAGAAGCAGCATGATAAACAAAAGCAAACAGGTGCACTCAAGGAAACATAAACAGTTCATTTTCAATAACAGAAGAATTAAAAAAACAAAACAAAAAAAAAACCAAAATGCCGAAACCGGTTTGGCTCAGTGGATAGAGCGTCGGCCTGCAGACTGAAAGGTCCCAGGTTCAATTCAGGTCAAGGGCATGTACCTTGGTTGCGGGCACATCCCCAGTAGGGGGTGTGCAAGAGGCAGCTTATTGATGTTTCTCATGGATGTTTCTAACTATCCCTCTCCCTTCCTCTCTGAAAAAAAAAAAAAAAAGTTTTTTGGGACAGGTTTAAAGCATATACTGTGGCCAGTTTATAGAAGATTTTAGACATGAATAATGAGGTTGAAAATGATCTCTAAAGAAAGAGTTTTTAAAATGTAATTATACTTAAATTCTCAAGCCCCTTATTGATCCCACTGGTTGCAGTCACCCACTTTTTTTTGCACTGATATGAACTATATCATGGATCCTGGCAACATATGCCCTTTGAAAACTATATCAAACCTGAGCGCCTGACTTATTGTCAATCTAAAGGCAATGTTATTATATTGTATATTTAAAGGTCATAAAATGCTGTCAATGAAGTTTGTGAATTTTTCCCCTCAGATGAATGTGGTTATGAAAGCAATATGCAGGCAGATGTTTAATATAAAATATCCTTCACATTTCAGGACAAACAACATATGGAACAAGTCGCCATTTTACTTGATATGCTGACGCTGAAAATAGTTCAGAACAGATTTGCTTTGATTTAGTTTATCTTTATCATAGCACAATGCCAACCAACATGTTTCAGCAGATTACAGTTAATAAGGGGACATATTGTTAATTTCTTCAACTTTAAAACTGCCTTTTACGTACCCTTCTTTGTTCAATGTTGTGACAATGAGAGATATAGTCACAGATAATGACATTTAAAAAAAATGGTTTCTCTTTTTTCTAGTTTTAATGAGAAATAATTTACATAGTTTAAGGCATACACCATTAATGTTTGAATTACATATATTGTGAAATGATTTACAATAGCTTCAGCTAACATCCATCTTCTCATCTATACTAATAAAAGGGTAAATGCAAATTGGTCAGGATGCCTCACAGTAACAACCAAACAGCAGGCTGCATGGAGTGACCAGCCTGGCAGAGGGGGCCAGTGAGGGGCAACCTGGCCAGCAGGGGGGGCAGTTGGGGGTGATCAGACTGGTAGGCAGGCAGGTGAGCAGTTAGGAGCCAGCTCCTGAGATCGGGCCTAAATTGGCAGTCAAACATCCCCAGAAGGGTCCCAGATTGGAGAGGGTGCAGGCTGGGCTAAGGAGGGCCCCCCCCCCCCCCCCCCCCCCCCCATGAACAAATTTCATGCACCTGGCCTCTATTATAGATAATAAGAAGGAAAAAAAAAATTGTTCTCATTTTGAGGATAATTCTTAGTATTTACTCTCTTTTAAAAAAAAAAAAATATTTTATTGATTTTTTACAGAGAGGAAGGGAGAGAGTTAGAAACATCAATGAGAGAGAAACATTGATCATCTGCCTCCTGCACACCCCCTACTGGGGATGTGCCCACAATCAAGTTACATGCTCTTGACCGGAATCGAACCTGGGACCTTTCAGTCTGCAGGCCAATGCTCTATCCACTGAGCCAAACTGGTATTTATTCTTTTAAAAACTTTCTTATACTATATAATACAGCAGTGTTAGCTATAATCATCATGTCGTATATTAGACATTATATCCTGAACACTTACTTATCTTACAACTGCAAGTTTGTACCTTTGACCACCTCCCTCTTCTCCATCTCTGGTACCACAAGTCTGACCTCTTTCTCTATGAAATTTTAAAAGCTTTTTTAATTAGTAAAGTGATATGTGGGACTTTTATATTATGAATAAAAACAGAAAGACATTCTAACCTGGGAAATGTTGGAATCAGGAAATACTATAAATAGGATTGATTTCTTTAATTGCTCAGATCTTGTCCAGAGAAATAAATTGAGCTCAACTAATCCATTCTGTTCCTTTTTAGCATACTTATGGAAAAGCAGGCAATTAAAAGATGAAAGAGGGGAAAAATAACTGATGAATGCATTTTACAGTCACATGCTTTATTTTTAGACTGAACTTCCAGTGTCATTTTATTGCAATGAGAAGTATTTCATATCAACCCCAGGAAATTTAACATTTAAGTTCCATGTTAAAAATAAAGTATGCTATTTCCCCCAAATTCAAAACCCACAATTTTAGACAAGAATGATAATTATCTATAATGAACATTTTGGCATTGCATTGATGGGTATCATTTGTTGGAATATATTTACATTCAAATGTTGTTTTTCTTACCCACTTCACCTCCTTGCCCTAACTGAAAGTTCATGAAGACATTGGGGCGGGGGGGAGGGCGGCATCTACAATACTGTCAACAAAGAATAAAAAATTAAAAAATATAATATTTAAATTACAATTACTGAATCTCATAGATGAAAGGACCCAGAAGTCCAGCCAGTTCAAGACTCTTTTCTAAAGTGCTCTGACCAATTGACAACAGCCTCTGGTTTATCAACAGTGTGGATATAGACTCACTGCTGCATACATCTTAGGCCACCTGTCCTATTATTTATCACATCCTGATTTAGGGAAAAATACCATCTTGTGTTTGTTTCTCCTGTCCAATGAAAAGCAAACTTGTTAAATCAGAGCAGTTCCATTGCTCTCCAGGCTTATTCATTTCCTCTTTACCTCATAAACCCAACAGCTGTTGCAGGCCACATCTTAGGGCTGTGCATAGACTTCCCTAAATTACCCATGCAGAAAGGACCTCCTCAGGGGTGGCCCCAGTTAAACAGGGTGCTGCGGTTGGTAAGCTTCTGGAGATTTGTGATCTTAAGGCCTTTCCTGGCAGAAGTGAGCCTGTCAATACCAAAAGCTAGCTTTTATTGTTCACTCGATTCCACATAAGTGAAGTCATATGGGAGTTATCTTTCTCTGACTGGCTTATTTCACTTAGCACAATGCTTTCCAGGTCCATCCAGGCTGTGAAGGAGAGGCATGGACACATGGAACAGACTGACAGCTGAGAGGAGGGAGGGGGGTTGGAGAGACTGGATGAAAGAAGGTGAGAGATTAGTCAAAGACTAATATGCAGAGCCCATGGGCACAGACAACAGTGAGGTGATGGCCAGAGGGAAGGGAGGGACAGGGGCTGGGTGGAGGTAAGCAAAGGTAGGGGTTCGGGTCATCTGCAATAGTGTCAACAATAAAATTTTAATAAAACTAGCTTTTTACACCTGCAGGAGTTTTTTCTTTATTTGCTCCATCTCTCTATAAAAAGGCACTTAAAGTTTAAATCTTTATTGTATTACCTAAGTCCTCCATTGACCTCTTTCATCCAGCCTCTGCCCCCAAAACTAGACCATCCCACCCCATTGTCCGTGTCCATGGGTTATGCATATATAAAAGTTCATTGGTTGATCTCTTCCCACCCACCCTGCCCTGCCTTCCCTCAGGTTCAACAGTCTGTTTGTTTGTTTGTTTGTTTGTTTGTTTTAATAGGGAAGAAGCCTTTTAAGGAAAAAAAAAAAAGTAGGGGCTTCCTTACCAGACAGATGGAAATACCAATATTTCTAAAAAAAAATATTATTTAAAAGGTGATTTATCAAAATTAAGCTTGAAAAAATATAAAATCGGGTATTAAAATATTGCTTACCGGTATGTCCTCATGATCATCACTCAAGTCTTGAAGTCTCTAAGCCAATGAAATGTATCACCTTCCAGAAAATACCAAGATCTGAGCAGGGTTTCTCTGTTTTGGGGCCACATAACTTTATTGTTTTAGCAAAGTTTGGCTCTGCAATCTCTTCTGTTCACACTCAGTACTCTTTTCACCATCTGCTAGCGTTCATCCAGCTGATCCTAAATGTGCCAAACAACTTCCTTCTCTTTAATTGTTGCCCAGTATTCTTTCCTTTTAAATTGTAGATCAAGTCTACTTCCTTGATTTTATACCACTAATTTTCTAAACCTACCATTTAATTTTGAATCATCACATTCAGCACACTGTTGCATTTCTGGAAACGCATTTATTTGAATTTTATATAATATTTATCAGTCTTAGCCTCATTGAAGAGTCTGATCTTGAAGTCAGACCGAAGCCTAGTTTCACTACTTATCTGAAGAATGATCATTATTCAAACCTCAATGTTGTTAAAAAAACAAAACAAAACTAAAAAACTAACAAAAACAAAACATTAATAAGAGTATAGGAATAGGTAAGTGTGTTGCATAGCTATATAAGATGGTTGATTGTCAGTATAGAAAATGTGTTCTTTTAAGAGTGTATTACGATTTTTAAGGCCAGCCTAATTCCCAAATACCTGCTAGATATTACTATCAGTTGTTTGTTTAAAACCAAACTAAATTTCATTTCAAGCATTCTCTTAAAAAAAAAATAGTTTGTTGATTTTTTTTTTTAGAGAGAAAAGTAGAAGGAGAGAGAGAAAGAAATATCAATATGAGAGAGAAACACCTAACAACTCCCTCCTCAAGTAGAGCCTGCATTTCATGCATGAGCTTTGACCAGGAATTGAACTGGCAACCTTTCAGTGCATAGGATGCCCAACTGAGCCATACCGGCCAGGGCTATTCTAAGCATTCTTGATCTTCTTACTCTTTTATCACTACACTAAAAGAGTTATTTCCAGAGTCACTTCCCCTTCCTCAGTCAGGTGAAAAACTTCTTGATTCTGGTCCTAGGATGTGTCTTCAATGTAAAATTTATGACCTTTGGATCTCATGCTTTGTTGTGATGTCTTGTTATTTTCAGCTCTTGACTTCAAACTTGTTTTTTTCTTTTCAAATTATATTTTCATCTCAAAAATATCAATAGCTTATAATTGAACTCTGAGACCAAATGTATTGTTCATATGTACAAGTCCCTCTGCATACTGAACGCCCGCTCCATCTTGTTACAGCCTCAGGCCTCTTCGCCAGCTCTGAGATGCTATTCCCCTACCATGGCCTTTGCTCATGCACTTTCCTCTGCCTCAAGCTATTTCCCCACAGTTTTGTACTTTTCCCAAGTCCACCATTCCCCAGGATAAAATGTTATTTTTTCCATGAAGAATCGTTAGGGTACACTTGACCTTAAGTCTTTCCTTGCTCTAAACCGAAGCCCTTACTGCCAGCACTGCTTCAGGACATCCTTTCAAACTGTGTGCATCCTCTTGGACTCTTCCCCCTTCCCCCCCATCCCTACTCTTCTTCCAGACAAACACTCAGATATTATCTCATGCAGCCTCCCATGACCCCTCTTTTTAAGAGTTTATTCTCCCCAACAGTTACTATCCCTGTCCCTCATTTTATTTTCCCCATAAAATCAATACCCATGCAAATACATCAAATTTACTTGCACATTGTTTGTCTCTTCTATCTGGAATACAAGTTCTAAGATGACACAGATTCTTTTTTTTTTTTTTTTTTGGACTGTTTACTATTCTATCTCTAATGGCTCGAAAATAGTAGAAGTTTAGCACATGTACATTAAATGATGCCTTACCAAAGAGAATTCTATCCTATCTACATCATATACTTCTATGCTTATAAACATCTCTCTGTTCCTTTAAATAGAAAATCAAGTGGTGTTTCCAATTGCAGAAGCATTGCTTCTGGCTTTTAAGATTTTCCATTGTTCTACGTGCTGGCCCACATATTATGTAAGAGACCACACTATATGGCAGCGTGAATGAAGGTATGGAGGTACTGAGCCCACTTAATTAAAACCTGAGCCTCTGGTTTTGTGTGTCTTGGTGTGTAAGTTTGAGTTGAACTTGATTCATTAAAAAGGCATTTTCTTGAGAAACCTTTGGCAAGTATTTTAACTGAAAACTCAAACTCAAGTTGGTATTAGTTTCTCCTATGACTTATGCAGTTAGTTTTCATGGAAGAAAAAAAAAAATGCTCTTACGATGCATTTAAATTCCAAGTGCCTGTAAGCAAATTAAATTATAAGAATAATTAGTCTTTAAACTTTGAGATACATTTTGGGATATAGACAAAATTGCCATGTATAGGCGCCTTATTTGGTTAATGATACAGTTTTATTATTATATAGGAAACAGAATAAAGTGAGATGATCAGTTTCTAAAGATAAGCAAAAATTATTCAGCATATCTCTATTATTTTTGGAGCAAACAATATTAGATGCAACACAATGACTACATATGTTCTGATTTATTATAAAATATAGCTGAGAAATAAATGAAAAGTTCAATAGTGAGCAGTACAAGAAAATTTAAATTAAATCATCTAGGATTATTTTGTTTACAATATGTTCTAATGGAAAATAGGTGAGAAAAAGCAATCTTTCTAGTACTTGTGTTCCATCTGCCTTGTGGATTTGGTGTTTTAGTTATTATTTAATTTTTTAACATTTTATATATATATATATATATATATATATATATATATATATATATATATATATATATATATATATATAAATTCCTAATATGTTAAGTGTGCGACCATTCAGCCATTCGAACAGTTGCTATGACATGCACTGACCACCAGGGGACAGATGCTCTGACAGGTAGGTTAGCTTGCCTATGGGGTCCAGTCAATTGGGACTGGACAAGTTGAGCCAGACACCCCCTGGAGCCCTTCCTCAGTCCCTCCCTGGCCTCTAAAATATTTCTTCTAACTAATTTCCTTTCAATGTGCACAAATTCATGCACTGGGTCTCTAGTACATTTATAAGGAAAAAATGTGTATAAGTGTTATTTTATAACATTCATTTATTTTATCTTTAAAAGTATTTATTTTTTAAATCTATTTGTAATTTATTTTAGAGAAAGGAAGAGAGAGGGATAGGGGAAAATATCAATGAGTGACATTGATCAGCTACTTCCTGCAAACCCCCTACTGGGTACCACACGCTCAACCTGGGCATGTGCCCTGATTGGGAATTAAACTAGGAACTTCTGGTTCATGGGTTAATGCGCAACCACGGCAATGCACTAGCAGGGCTTTTAAACCTATTTTAGTTGCAGGAAAAAATGATTTAATATTAGATAAGTAGAAGAATATTCTGTGCTTGATCCTGTTCCTCCTTTTAAGACTCTAGGGCTTTGAAAATAATGCTGTATTGTTCAGAAACTTTTTATTTAAGTTCTTCAAATTTTGTTCTCTTAGTGATTTTGATGATTATGAAGTTGATAAAAATTTCTGACTCACCCCCAACAAGGAGGACAGATTCACCAAATGCTTTGATATAAAATATTTTTAAAGTACTTACATATTCTTATGATACACTAGAGGACCGGTGCATGAAATTTGAGCACTGTGTGTGTGGGGGGGGGGGGTGGGGGTGGAAGATATCCCTCAGCCTGGCCTGTGCCCTCTCGCAGTTTTGGGACCCTTTGGGGGATGTCCAACAGCTGGCTTAGGTGGGGAGCAGACCTAAGCTGGCAGTCAGACATCCCCCTTGCAGTCCGGGATCCCTTGCTCCTTACCTCCTGCCTGCTCGCTGCTCCTTACCACTTGGCTTGATGTTCCTTAGTGCTGCTGCAGAGGCAGGAGATGCACCTGCTACTGCTGCTGCACTCAGCAGCCAGGAGTCCAGCTTCTGGTTGGGCAGTGCTCCCCCTGTGCGAGAGCACTGACCACTAGGGGCAGCTCCTGCATTGAGCGTCTGAATCCTGGTGGTCAGAGTACATCATAGCTACTGGTCGTTTTGGTCATTCTGCCATAATGGTCACTTAGGCTTTATTATATAGACTTTAACCATTCAAATGCAAAGATCTGTTTCTAACCAGCTTTAACTTAATCACTGTTTAGTACTTCAGCTTATTATCATGTGCAAACATGAACACTGTTTAATTTTAGAACGTGAATATTACCCCCGTGCTCCTTAACATCACTTTCAATTCTCCCCTCCCTCCCCTCAGTCCTGGCAGCTGCTCACGTAATTTCTGTCCCTATGATTTCCCTATAAAGACCATTTTATGTAAATAGATATGTGAAATACAATGTGCAAATTTTTGTGATTGGCTCCTTTTAATTATAGGCATACATTGGGCATGTTGCAGGTTCAGTTCCAGATCATCAAAATAAAGCACATTTAGATTAAAGCCAGTCACATAAAGTTTTTGGTTTCCCAGGGCATACAAATGTTATGTTTACACTACACTTTAGTCTCTCTAGTGTGTAATAAGTAGCATCATGTCTAAAAAGTGTATACTCTGTATCTTAATTTTAAAAAATGCTTTATTATTAAAAAATGGTAACCATTGCCCTAGATTGTTTGACTCATTCGATAGAGCGCCGGCCTGTGGACTGAAGGGTCCCGGGTTCAATTCCAGTAAAGGGTACATGCCCGGGTTGCAGGCTCAATCCCCAGTGTGGTGTGTGCAGGAGGCAGCTGATCAATAATCCTCTCTCATCATTGATTTTTCTTTTTTCTTTATTTAAATATATTTTATTGATTTTTTACAGAGAGGAAGGGAGAAAGAGAGTTAGAAACATCGATGAGAGAGAATCCTCCATTAGCTGCCTCTTGCACACCCCCTACTGGGGATGTGCCTGCAACCAAAGAGCATGCCCTTGACCAGAATCGAACCTGGGGCCCCTCAGCCCACAGGCCGACACTCTATCCACTGAGCCAAACCGATTTTGGCTGATGTTTCTATCTCTCTCTTTCCCTCTCCCTTTCTCTCTGAAATCAATAAAAAATATTTTATAAAATATGCTAACCACCCTCTGAACCTTCAGCACATTGTGACCTTTCTGCTGGTGGAGGGTCCTACCTCCATCCTGTTGGCTGCTACTAGTCAGGGTGGTCATTGCTGAGCATTAGGGTGGCTGTGGCAATTTCTTAAAATAAGACAGCAATGAAGTTTGCTTCATGGGTGGACTCTTTCACAACACATTCCTCTGTAGCATGTGATGCTGTTTTTTTAGCATTTATCCACAGAACTTCTTTCACAATTGGAATCAATCCTCTCAAACTCTGCTTTTATCAGCTAAGTTTATTTAATATTCTAAGTCCTTTGTTATCATTTCAGCAATCTTTATAATATCTTCTCAAGAAACTACTTTCTCTTTGCTCATCCTTAAAAACAACTCCTCAATCCATTTAAGTTTTATCATAAAATTATAGCAGATTTCACGATCCACTTATAATTCTAGTTCTCTTGCTATTCCCACCACATCTACAATTACTTCCTCCACAAAAGCTTTGGATTCCTCAAGTCATCTATGTGGGCTGGAATCAATGCCTTTCAAACTCCTGTTAATGGTGATGTTTGACCTCTTGCTATGAATCACAAATGTTCTTTTTTTTAAATGCGTCTTTATTGTTGAAAGCACTACAGATTCCCCTTCCTCCCCACTATCATTTAACTCTTCTAGCAGGCACCCAGCCCTACCCCAGGCCTTCACCACACTATCGTCTGTATCCATGGGTTGTGCATTTATGCATATAAATTATTTGGTTAATCTCTTCTGACCCACCTACCCCTTCCCCAACCTTCCCTTTGAGATTCAATAGAAGCGTGGAACAGATTGTCCAATGAATGTTCTTAATAGTATCTAGAACTGCAAATCTTTTCTCTAAGGTTTTTAAATTACTTTGCCTAGATCCATCACAGGAATCAATATCTATGGCAGCTACAGTCTTACTAAATGCACTTTTAATGTAATAAGACTTAGAAATTAAAATTATTCCTTGATCCATGGGTTGCAGAATGGATGTGTGTTAACACACATGAAAACAACATTAATCTTATTGTATGTCTCCACCGGAGCCCTTGGGTGAACAAGGTACATTGTCAATGAGCACTAGCATTTTGAGAGAAGGTTTTTCCTGAGCTGGAAGTCTTAACAGTGGGCTTAAAATACTCAGTAAACCATGCCATAATCAGATGTGTTATCATCCAGACTTTGTTGTTTTATTTATAGAACATAGGCAGAACAAATTTAGCATAAATAGTATATGCCCTGGAGTTCAGAATGGTAAATGAGCATTGGCTTCAACTTAAAAGTCAGCAGCTACATTAGCCCCTAACAAGAGAATCAGCCTGTCCTTTAAAGCTTTGAAGCCAGGCATCAACTTTTTTCAAGGTGTGAAAGTCCTAGACAGCATCTTCTTCCAATAAAGGCTGCTTTGTCCATACTGAAAATCTGTTGTTATCTTAGCTAGATTTTAAAAAAAGTAATTTATTGTAGCTTCTTCATTAGCACTGGCAGCTTCAACTTGCACTTTTATGGTATGGAGACAGCTTCTTTCTTCAAACCTCATAAACCAACCTCTACAAAATTTATTTGTTTGTTTGTTTGTTTATTTTAGCTTTAAATTCTTCTGCAGTTTCTTTGCCTCTCTCAGCCTTCACAGAATTGAAGGGAATGAGGGCTTTCCTCTGGATTAAGCTTTTGCTGAAGGGAATATTGTCACTGTTTTGATCTTCTATCCAGACCTCCAAAACTTTCTCCATATCAGCAATTAGACTGTTTTGTTTTTTTATCAGTCATATGTTCACTGAAGCAGCACTTTTAATTTCCTTCAAGTACTTTTTTATTTTTCCCATTGACAACTTAGCTAACCATCTGGAGCATCCTCCATACACTAGAAGGTCATGGGTTCATATCTAGGTTGTGGGTTTGATTTCCAGTTCAGGTGTATATTGGATGCACACATTGATGTTTCTCTCTGTCTCTCTCTCTCTCAAAAACAAAAAAACAAAAAACAAAAAAAACAACAACAAAACTCCTTGGTGAGGATAAAAAAAGAGAAATAAAAAAGAAATGAAGACATTCAGATAAAACTTAGATAATTCCTTGCTTGCAGACCTACTGGTACCCTATAAGAAACCCTTAAGGGAGTCCTTCAGGTTAAAATGAAAGGACACTAATCAGTAACTCAGCTACACACAATAATGTCAAGTAACCTAGTAAGGACAATTTCAAATTTAAGTGTACCAGACATCATAACTGTATGCTGTTTTTAAGTCATATATTCTCCTACATAACTGTTAATATATCTGAAACTTATAGCGGGACCTCAAAATACATAGGTAAAATTACGAACTGAAGAAAAATAAGCACAATTCCACAGTAATGGTGGGAGACTACAATGCCTCACTTTTAGTAATGGACATAAAAGCTAACAGAATGACAAAGAAATGTAACATTTGAACAACACTATAAATTAACTGGATCTAATGGACATTTATAGAGTAATACACCTGTTAACTGCAGAACACATATTCTTTTCAAGTTCACATTCATTTTAGAATAAAACATATAGACTCTTATAACATTTAAAATGATAGAATTCACAAGAAAACGTATTCTTAAAACACAAAAAAAGTAAAGTTGGAAATCAATAATAGAAGTACATTTGGGGAATTAAAAAATATTTGGCAGTTAAGTAATACACTTCTAAATAGCAAATGAGTCAAAGAAGAAATCACAAGGGAATTAAGAAAACACATTGAGAAAAATCAGAATTTACCAAATAAATGGGATACAGATAAATAGCATTAAGAGGGAACACTATAGCTGTCAAAGTCTATATTAAAGATGATTGATCTCAAATCAATTATGAAACTTTTCGCCTTAACAAACCATAAAAAATGCAAATTGATCCAGAGCAAGAAGTAAGAAAATAATGATAATTAAAGCAAATATAAATAGCACATAGAAGAAAAAAATATTGAAATTGAGCAAAACTAAAAATTGGTTCTTTGAAAAGACTAAAAAGTTTACAATCTTTAGCTTGACTCCCCAAGATAAAGAGAGAATCCTAAAACTAAAATCAGGAATAAAAGAGAACATTAATTCTGTCCACACAGACATTTTGAAGATTGGAATAGGATACAATGAGCAATTGGATGCCAACAAATTGCACAACTTTGATGAAATGGAGAAATACCCAGGGAAAGACAATCTACCAAAACTAACTCACACACACACACACACACACACACACACACACACACACACAAAAGATTCAAATAGACATACATATAACAAAGGGATTGAAAAAGTTATAAAAATACGTTGCTATAAAAATAAGCTCTGGGGCAGAAACCTGTTTGGCTCAGTGGTAGAGCGTCAGTCTGTGGACTGAAAGATCCCAGGTTCGATTCCAGTCAAGGGCATATACCTTGGTTGCGAGCACATCTCCAGTTGGGGGTGTGCAAGAGGCAGCTGATTGATGACTCTTTCTCATTGATGTTTCTAACTCTCTATCCCTCTGTCTTCCTCTCTGTAAAAAATCAATAAAATATATTTAAAAACAAAACAAAACAAAAAGAACACAAAAAAACAAAAAAACAAAAAAAACTCTGGGCAACCTTGTTTTACTGGTGAATTTCACCAAATGTTTAAGGAAGAATGAACACCAATCCTTCACTAACTCTTCCAAACAAACAAAGAAGCAAACAGTTTTTCTCCAATTAGGTCAGCATTACCTCAAGATCAATATTAAAACCATCACTAGACAACTACAAACCAATGTCCGTTATCAACATAGATGCAAAGATTCTACCATGCAAATTGACCACACCTTCACTATGCCCACCATCCAATCAGGGTGGCTATGCAAATTAACCCGACCAAGATGGCGGTTAATTTGCATATCCAGGCCAGAGAGAAGACTGAAGACAGCTTAGAAGGAAGCCAAGCTCTGCAGAAGGGAGCGAAGCTGTGGAGAAGCAAGCAAGGGGGGGCAGCGGAGAAAGCAGGGAAACAGGCGGGGTGGGAGAAGAGAGGAAAGCAGGTGGGGCAGTGATGGCAGCAGGAAGCCTATTGCAGGAATCTTCCTGCAAAAGGCCACTAGTATTCAATAAAACACTAAGAAATTGAACTCAGCAACATATAAAAACACCATGGCCAGGTGGGATTTTACACCATGACCAGGTGAGGATTTATTCCAGGAATGGGAGGTTATTTCTATTAAATTCTCCAAGGCATACATTCTTCAGCTCAGTTTTAAATACAAGGGCTGTATTTTCTGTATGATTGCTGAAGGAGATGTTGCATCACTTTTAAGGCAATTTGTTTTATGCCATTATATGCCATAATGAAATCTGCAGTAAAGTCAGACAGGACAAGACATAAATCATTGGTATTTCCTGGATTCCACACTGAAACTCAGATAACAATGCTTCATTGGTTGAAATATTTTCTTTATCACACACACACACACACACACACACACACAAAAAGGTTGCTAATGCTAAACAATTGTCTATACCTTCTCTTAGAATGAAAAAATTATTTCTTAAAGTGCCCCAAAAGTTGGAAGCATTGCCTCTTAAAAAATGGCATTATAAAAATGAAATGAGAACCATATTTCTATGCCAAAGTTAATAGCATCGAAGGAAAATGCATGTATGTGTTTGTCAGAAGGGCACCTGTTGAGAGTTAGCCTGTATCTTCTTAGGATTCAGGTTTTGTGCCAGAAAAGCCAATTTCATCATTTGTAGCAGCTCTGTAGCACACATATACCTGGATTGTTTAGAACTGGATTGTTTACAAAAACTCTTAATATTTAAACAGAGACAATATCCTAATTATTTTCACCTTAATAAATGGTACAGAACATGCCATAAGGCTTTGATTCTGTAAGCACTAGATGCTGTAGTACTTCTTATAATCTAAGGTACTGGCCAGTGACTACATTAAACAATTGGAAACAGATTAGGACACAAACTGCAGGGCTCTATATCCAGGTATATCTGCATAATTATTAAATAATCCCTTTATTGGAATGTGGGAATCATTGAATGTTATATAATTATTTCCAAAGCTTATTGATTTCTCTAATTATTTGAGCCATTAACTGGTTTGAAAAACAATTTTAATACAAATTTGGGACAGAAAAATATTTTTTAAAGAAGCAAGATGAAAAGGGGTGTATTTTGTACCCACTTTCCTCCTCATACTGTGTGTGTGTGTGTATGTGTGTGTATGTGTGTACACACACACACACACCTTCCTGTTAAATTTATTTTTATAGTTTTATACATTTTCTAAATATTGCCAGTCAGAAAGCTGGATGGTGATGATAATCCTTAGGTATCCGACAATCTGCAGGTCCTTTTGTTACTGAGTGTAATAAGATATCTTTATCCCCAGGATGAGGCATCATGTTAAATGACTTTGAAGCATTATCAACTGTTTGGAGATTTTTTTAAAATCTTATCTGAAAAGTAGACTTAGAGCTTTCACCTAGTAAACTCAAATATGAAATCACATTTAATGTTCAGGGAAAGATTTAATAAATGCATATAGGTCACCATAGTGAACCATTCTAAAAACCCCTTGTTCATTGGATTTGAATTACTCTGCAAGGGCAGCTCTCAGTTTTGGGCTTTGATTCTTACCCTTCCACCATGGAACCTACAGCCCACAGCTGTTAGCTGTCCACAGAATCTACTTTCCAGGCACTTGTTTGGGATGGATGTGATAACATCTATAATAATAAATGCATAATATGCTAATTAGACTGAATGACGCTCCAGACCAAGCCAGGGCTGCGAGGGTCCAGCCCCTTGAAGGAAGTTTGTGCATTGGGCCTCTAGTTAGAAAATAATATAGAATGTGAAAAGAAAAGGGCATAAATCACCAACATTCCGATATTTAGGAAAGGGGGGGATGGAAATGAAATGGCCAAAGAAGGCAGAGGCAGTAGGAAGATATTTTTAATTCAGAGAAAGTGATGATCGATAAGATAAAAAGATTGAACAAAGAAAGTTTATAATCAGTAAAGCAAGATTCCTAAGAAGGTGGCAAGTGAAGAAATATTGATTACACTCTAAAGACAGGAGGAGGAGTTGGTCAGATGCAGACAATCTTGGAGATGGTGGGGGGCATGCAGTTGGATGGCTTGGATTCCTCTGAGTTAAGAAGCAGGGACAATGTATTGAATTTGAAGCAGTAGAGGAGAGAAGAAGAAAGTGAAGTTTTGAAGAGATCAGCAAAGATGTTAGATGGTGGGTAAGGACTATAAAAATCAGTATGTCTGGAAAAATCCAGCAAGGTGGCCCAGCAGCTTAAGGATTCACTTGTGGTTGGTTACCATAAATTTATAGTGATAACAATCTGTTCCATTGTAATTTCTCCTCCAGCTCTCCATCTGGGATTGTGAGATAAGGCTGTGAGGGCAGAACATAACCATCAGAGAGTTATGGGTGTTTGCAGGAAAAATGACTGTGCTGATGGACCATGGAATCTAGGAGAATAAGGAAGGAAGTAAAGCCAGGAACAGGCTGCATGGTTCAGTTAAAATAAATTCAAGACATTAATGAGTTTCAATATGTTTTCATGTAAATCATTGAGAGCTACTTCCATGAGGGAGCTGGGAGAGTTGTTGATTTCAGGAATGGGGTCAGGATGTGACAACTTTTGAATGAAATAGAACAGTTAATAATGTCACTAAGTATAAATATGCAGAATTGTTGACAGTAAAGGCTTCAGAACATCCAGGTCCCCTAGGCCAGTGGTCGGCAAACTCTTTATTCAACAGAGCCAAATATCAACAGTACAACAATTGACATTTCTTTTGAGAGCCAAATTTTTTAAACTTAAACTTCTTCTAACACCACTTCTTCAAAATAGACTCACCCAGGCTGTGGTATTTTGGAGAAGAGCCACAGTCAAGGGGACAAAGAGCCACATGTGGCTCTCGAGCCGCAGTTTGCCAACCATGGCCCTAGGCTAATGGAAAAGTAAAGAAGATATTAAAGCAGGTACTTGCTTATTGTGACCCAGATGTATGTCAGAGATTATACCATATTTTCTCATCAGCATTTGCAGGTAGTTATTTATATTTAACATTTATAGAGAAGGAAGCTAAAACTCAAGGAGTTTAGGTAGTTTCCCCGAAGTCACCCAGCAAGTAAATGTCACGCTTGAGGTTCAAACTTAGTTGTATTCAATAGAATTAAATCTCAAACCAATTTATCTATAATGAGCCTTCTTTTTCTCACCTGTAAAATTGGGACAATATTTATACCTACCTCAGAGTGTGAGCTAAATATGTAAATTATTTAGATCTCTAAGAAGTGCACATTAAATGGAGAATACATGTTAACACAAATAGAAACTGCTTCTATGCATTGCTTTATTTGTAGTTGGTTGAGTAGACACAGGCTAAAAAATATCACTTCAGAAATATAAAATAGAGCATACCCTTCAGATTCTTCTTTTAAATAAATACTGTATATATTTAAGGTATATAACATGATGTTTTGACATACATATATACTGTTAAATGATTAGTAAAACCAAGCTAGTTAACATATCCATCACCTCACAGTTATTGTGTGTGTGTGTGTGTGTGTGTGTGTGTGTGTGTGTGTGTGAATAACATTTAAGATCTACCCTCTGTTGTTTGCAACATAAATGAACATGGAGGACATTATGCAAATTAAAAGAAGCCTGTCACAGGAATATAAGTACTGCAAGATCTCACTTATACGTGGGATCTGAAAAAGTTGGACTTATAAAAGCACAGAGTTGAATGGTGATTGCCAGGTGGTAGGAGGGATGGGGAGATGTTGGTCAAAGGGCACAGAGTTTCAGTCAGACAGGATGAGTTCTGGAGATCTAACTACCACAAGAGGAATATAGTTAAACATATTGAGTTGTATACTTGAGATTCTTTTTTTCTGATAACTAGGGAGCTAAGTCGAGATCAGAGGAACATAACTCTATCTGCACAAATTTATTTAAAAATGTATTGCAAAGAACCACATATTAAACCAATAACTAAGTGATAGGTAATTTGATGATACTCTTATGATGGAAGATTCTTGCCCTATTAAAGACATCTGAAAATTGAGGCTTCCTCATAAAAAAAAAAAAAAAAAATGCAGACATCTGTGCCACCTAAGGAAAAAAATGGAGTGTGAAGGTGTGAGGACAAGAGCAAAAGTGGGTGGGCCTGACTGACAGTGATTAAGGGAAATTCTGGCATAATGGAGCATGATGGAGCATGGCCACGGTTAATCGCTATGCCTGGATGGACTTTCATATTACTGATGAAGGCAAGGCACAGTTTGACATGGATGGGAACTGGGAGCCTTTGAGAAAAAAGGAAACATACTTCACATGACTGTGGAAGTGACTGCCAGATACATGATTAGCATGGGCTGGCAAAGGCGGGCACAGTAACCAGGTGTCCTTTGATAAAAGTAAATAATGCTGACGGAGTAACTATTTTCTGCTAACATGAACTCCATTGCTTGACATTTAATTGGGTTCTTTTTGGAGGTAATGCAATTGCTTTTGAGTGTTTCTCCATGTTTTCAATGCAGCTGCTATGAGCTCTTGGGTAGCAATGAGCTGAGGTCATGTTAAGAGAGGTGTGTATGTCCCGTTTAATCTTGTATGACATGTGTTATTGTATTACTGTTTCATCCACTTTGTTGGAGGCCTGCAACATAGCAGCTTTTCCCTCACATGTCAAATATGCCATGCCTGTTGTCATACTTGACTGGCTGGATGTCAGAAAGTTAGAGCTCTCAGTGTTCTGGGAAATGGAAAAGAATAATAACATTCCTGCAGTCCCCAGATAAGTGTCTGAAACTCACTCCATGGCTGAGAATTGGAACCTGAATGCGGAGGGTGGTACCTGAAAGTGGAGCAACCTCTTTTCCCACCTCCACATCCTCCTCTGCTCACCGACAGGAGAGATTGGAGGGCTAGAGCATTGTTCAAAAGCAGAGCTGGTGCCCTAGCTGGTTTGGCTCGGTGGATAGAGCGTAGGCCTGGGGACTGAAGGTCTCTAGCCAGGTTCCATTCCGGTCAAGAGCATGTACCTTGGTTGCTGGCACATCCCCAGTGGGGAGTGTGCAGGAGGCAGCTGATTGATGTTTCTCTGTCATCGATGTTTCTAACTCTCCATCCTTCTCCCTTCCTCTCTGTAAAAAAATCAATACATATATTTTAAAAAATTGCAGAGCTGGCCATGGCTGCCCCATGGGGCTATTTTATGTGCTGAGGCACCTAAGAAATCCAAGGCAACACTCTCCATGCCTCCTCTGAATGTGTGTTTCAACTTTCTAACACTTCTCTATTTCATAATAAAGGAGAAAATACCCATCCTTTGAGTTCTTTCCCCCCCATTACCATGAAGTAGTTTCAGCTACCTTTTTTTTTAATGCACTTGATAAATATTTTTCTTTATTGATTAAGGTATTCCATATGTGTTTTTATCCCCTCATTACCACCCCCCTCCCACCCCACTCCTGTTCGTTTGCTGTTTTTTTTCTTTTTTCTTTTTCTTTTTTCTGTCAGGTTTTTGGAAAATGAAACTTAAAAAAGCTGTCTCCTTTTGTTTCTATGATAGATAGAAGCAACCTTAAAGAGAGAGGCAAGTGTGGTAAGAAAGCCTATTTGTGGCCAGTATTTGACCACGTTTCCTTATACCCTCCTGTACTGGCCTAGACACATTCTAACACATGTCAAGGTGATGACCAAGAGAACGCCATGTGGCCTCAGCCACAATTATACTAATTGAAACAATGTGTAGACCAAACCTTAGGGTACAGAGCATGACAACTGTGTACTTGTGGGAAACGGGTGATAATATTAGAAATTAGAACTGTCCTGGGGAATAGCAGTCATTTTGTTCATCCTACATACAAATACCTAGGGCAGTGATAGGCAAACCTCAGCTTGCGAGCCACATGTGGCTCTTTGGCCCCTTGAGCGTTAGAACCACTTCTTCAAAATAGACTCGTCCAGGCCGAAAACCGACTTCTGCACATGGGCCACGAAGTTTCAATCACACGGTAGGTGTGCGCCTGCACGTGGTATTTTGTGGAAGAGCCACACTCAAGAAGCCAAAGAGCTGCATGTGGCTCTCGAGCCGTGGTTTGCTGACCACTGATCTAGGGTATAAGAACAGTGAAATTTATATTTTATATTTTTCTGTTTTGGGAGGGAGAGGGGCACTTTAAAAGTGACTAAAGATTTTTTGATCACCTTTTTTTCAAAGATTTTACACTAGACACTATGGCATGTGCTGCCACATTAGGCACCATTTCCTAGATGAGGTGATGACAGATATACATGAAGATGACTGTAAGTGTGAGAACAGAAAACACATTTTACCCTTTTGTACAAAAAATGAACCTCTACTACACATTTGTGATCATGTGTTTGAAAGCCACAGCTAGATCATATGTCCTGGGGAATAGCAGGACATATGACCAAGTCATATGTGTTAAGGAGTCAGACAGCAGGGAAAAATAAAAGCAGACAGATAAACAAAAATTTCTCTTAACAGAGCCACACAGGTTTTGCTTTATTACAAGACTTAGTTCAAGACATAATGATACTTTTAATGACACATTATTCCAAGAGTATCTTATTTTAAAAAAATCAGAAGTTATTATGAAGGAAGGTGACAGAATGTTTGAAAGTATCTTAAAAAATGAACATAAATTATAACAATAGGGCATTCAATGAGTGGAATCCAACCTTTAATTTTACGTAAAGGAAATTAAAATTTTTAAAAAGAGACAGAAAAGGGAGGTGGGTTGTGTGTGAGAGAGAGAGCGGGAGAGAGGCCACAGTCAACATCAATACATGAGGTGATGGCAGTGATCAAAATAGGAGCTGCATTATTTGTTTGTATTGTTTCCCTGTCACTGCCCTTTTATAAAAGCTGATACTGCACTCTGTTGGACTTTGTAGATTATAAATAAGGAAATTATTTAAGGTGAGAATGTATTTTAAATACTGACTTTGAATTATATCAAACACGGAGCCCTTCATTGTTATCTAAATTCCTCATTCATTGAAGGATTGGCTATTTTATTTTATTTTTTAATTATATTTTGTTGACTTTTTACAGAGAAGAAAGGAGAAAGAGAGTTAGAAACATCTATGAGAGAGAAACACCAACCAGATGCCTCTTGCACATCCTACATTGGGGATGTGCCTGCAACCAAGGTACATGCCCTTGACCAGAATGGAACCTGGGGCCTTTCAGTCCACAGGCTGATTCGCTATCCACTGAGCCAAACAGGTTTCAGAGGATCGGTGATTTTAAATGCCTACTTAGTTACTGTTTTCTGCAAGAGGACCTAGTCATAACAATTTTTAATTTTCAAAAAATTCTTACTTTATTGCCATCCATGTTATAAAACTTTACAATGCATGTACTCATTTTATTCTCCCAACCGCCCCATGATGTAGACACCATTGCTATGTCCATTTTGCAGATGTGGATGGACTGTGACTCTTTAAAAATATTGAATTATTTATCTGAGGCTTCATAGAAACTCAGATGTGTGATTCTAGAGTATATGTTTTTAATTCCCTAAATTTTTTATTCCTGATCATAATGGATAGTAAAAGGTCTTTTCTTGCTTCCTTGTATTAAGCAGAACTTTTCCTTCACTACAGCTGGATCATGGTTGGGAGGCGAGAACACCTCTTGGTTCCAGGGGAAAGATTCTTTATGAGCTGGCACTTTCCTCTTGCATTTCCAGCAGCAGCTATTGAGGCTGCAACAGACAGTCTCCTCCAAAAGGCTCTGTTCTTACTGTCCATGGCAGGAAATAGGGGGCTTCCTTCCCTCATGCTCACCAAGCACTGCACGTGGAAGTGGAAGGCATACCTTTTCTTCTCTGTGAAACATGGTGGGGCTTCCCTCATAGAACTAATTAGTTTACTATTTTTGTTGTTGCTGTCAATCCTCACCCAAGGATATTTTTCCATTGTTTTTTAGGGAGAGTGGAAGAGAGAGGGAAGGACAGAGAGAAACATTGATGTGAGAGAAACACATCGATTGGGTGCCTTCTGCAGGAGCCTCAACCAGGGCCTGGGCAGGGGAGGAGTTTGCAACTAACATACATGCCCTTGACCTTAATCAAACCAGGGACCTTTGGTTTGCAGGCCCATACTCTTATCCATTGAGCCAAACCGGCTAGGGCATTAGTCTACTGTTTTTGTTGTTGTAAATCCTCACCAGAGGATATGTTCCCCATTGATGAGAGAAATACATTGATTGGGTTGCCTCCTGAACGAGCCCCAACCAAGGCCCACTGGGCCAAACTGGCTAGTTTGGTCAGCAAACTGCGGCTTGTGAGCCACATGCAGCTCTTTGGCCCCTTGAGTGTGGCTCTTCCACAAATACCACGGCCTGGGCGAGTGTGTTTTGAAGAAGTGGCGATAGAAGAAGTTTAAGTTTAAAAAACTTGGCTCTCAAAAGAAATGTCATTTGTTGTACTGTTGATATTTGGCTCTGTTGACTAATGAGTTTGCCGACCACTGGGCTAGGGCATTAGTCTACTACTTTTTCTTGGCTTTATGCCTCGACTCTTTCCAGGGCTCCCAGAAGCATTGCAGGTGTGTGGGTAAAGTAACTCCCACTGCAGTTGCTTTTGCCTGGGAGCAAATGTTCTGGAAGACTTTGGGGTGTCCTTGCACTGTGCCTCTTCCCCAGCGATGGCCCACTCACCATTACCACAAACAGTCATTCTTCCCATGACTGCTTTCTCTTGGCAGCCACAGCAGCACCCACCGCACATCTGCTGACATTTGTGTCAGTTTCTTACATCTAGTCCGTGATCATTAGGGATTCTCTGTCATGTTTTCATTTAGGACAAAACTCCTAGGGAGGCTGACTTGAACAGTGGCGGCATCCAGGGGCTCATGATGTACAGAAACGTATGCTGTTTCTTTTGAGAGATGATATTGGCACAGGAAATCTGCTAGCACTTCCCTGGATCATCTTGCCACCATCCTTATTATTGACTCTCACAACTCAATCTAATTCAGAGGCTTGGTAAGAGTTCCTGCTACCTAGGGGAAAGAGTGGATGTAGCATTTTATCATGCTCTATTTAAGTTTAAATGCAATGAGTCAATCATATGGAATTAAAAATATATCTGTGCTCCTAACTAAAATTGTCACGTATATTCAGAATTTTAAGCTTCTGACACCTCAGTTCTAAATACACCAGAAAAATTGTAAATGCTTAAACCATAGACTTTACAAAATCTGGGAAAGGTTTTATCTCTATATATTTCTACATACATGTACACACATAAACACTGAACCATAGATATGTGCTCTTTCCTAGTGTATGTGCTCATATATGTGAACACATATTACTAGTATATATGTTTGGCATCATATAGAATTAAATGTTCCTCCTCTTTGTCTTTTTCTGTCTTCTCATTTAGAAATGAAAGCTCAATAATGCAGGGTCTTGAAGCAAATGATCAACTCCATTTTCACTTTTGTTATTCAACTTTGGGGCTTTTAACAGATACTGTTAGGCAATGCACAATATCCATGGATTGGAATAACTTTATAATCAAATAAATTGCAGTGCAGGTAATCTATACAATAAGTCATGTTTTCCAGTCTGCGGTGCCCTTTCAATTCTCTGCATGATATTTCTGTCTAAAAGGCACTAATAGAGACATTCTGATCTTGAAAAGAAAAGTGAGGAAAATCAACATCTAAAACCCGGAAAAGTCCTGGGTAGTAAAAGGTCTTTGTTCTGAGGAGTGTTCACCCACAGAGAAACAGTTTTTTCTTTTAGCTTTTACATTTGACTCCCAGGCTCTGAAATATAATAATCAAAGCTCTTTGCTGCCTTATGTTGAATCTCTTGTACATGAAATATTTTTATTCAGCAAGAAATGGAATTCTTGCCCCCAAATAATTTGATGAAAACTTGAACATTTGCCAGTTAAAAATATCTTTTTTATTACGATCTTGTAAGAAACTCCTGGTAGGCCACTGGGATAATTAAAGAAGACTAGAAGATATTTAATGAGTTTTCTGGGATGCATGTGAGAAGGCATCACACGTTATCACGTGTTGCCGATAATTTTATCTTGCTCTCTCTGGATGTCAGGGTACCCTAGTGTTAGTTAGAATGCTTAAATTAGAGACCCAAGGTAATATTGAAACCGAGAAAAGTCTGACTTTTTTCTGACTTGTTTGTAAGAAGGTGTGAGCCTTCATTCTCCAGTAGCCGCTGTGGCCCTCACATTCTTCCTCTTAAGCAGATGAACCAGTCAATAGCTCCTCTCAAGGAAAGATGTGTTTTGACATTTCAGCGTTTGAAAATGTGTTTGCCTTGTGGTTCAATGAAGAGAAGAAACACAGCTAATGTGCTTGGACATTCTTTTATATTCATTAGGCACCTTGATGGTCTTCTCTAGCTTCACTGTGGTTGGGGCAGGAATTTCAAGCTATATCTCTTAGGCTAGATTCCACTAATGTAGATCCTTGCACAACTCAAACAAAACTGGGGGGGAAAAATACTATCCAGCAAAATCTTTGCCATGAAATCTGCCAAATAAGCCTCCCTCCCCCACACTTGGGAGGGGGATGCTGAGTGAGAAGCAAAAGCAAGAAATTGATGGAAGAGATTGATGGATTTGATGGGCTCTATCCTATTACTGATAGGGAAAAGGGAAGGAGTAGGACAGCTTTATCCTTTAATTCTTAAAGAGATAGTGAGTACAAAAACAAAATCAAAGTCAAAGAAGTGGTCTTTCCTGTAACCTAATTCTAGAGGAGTTGAAATGATGTGTGAGTGGGATTCCAGTCTAGGGGTGATCAGAACAGAATGTGAAAGGCTAACTGGAAATGAGAAGAAAAATAGATACAAATTACGTGATTAATTCCCTGTAGCTCACGTAAGGGGCACCTGCTTCAGAAACAGCAGTCCAGGTTAAGGACATCAATGTCCTTAGGTTGCACTACTTCAACAAGTGTTGGAATAAAGCAAGCACTGTTCGCAGGCAGGTGGCACCTCCAGAAGCGGGATACCTCAGACCAGGATAGAAAACGTGTCCCATAGGCCAAAATTGGCAAGCTATTTGTGTGAATAAAGTTTTATTGGGACACAGCTCCACTCCTTTCTTTTGTATTACCTACTGAAACATGCAGACTATTGCCTGTTTTCTTTTGCAGTCTGCTACAAGGCGTTACTGCTTCAAGGCCAGAGTGGGAGAGTAGCAGCAGAGACCTTATTAGTATTGGGCTTTTACAGAAAAGTTGGCAGATGCCTGCACTGGCAGCCATGGTAGTCAGCTGCACTCTGATGTATCTGGCAAGTCAGAAGCAATCCCCATGCTGTTTTCCATGCAGCTCACATCATTGTACGTCTCTACCAGTGGGGTACAAACGTTCCATTTCTCCACTTCCTCACCAAAACTAATCTTTTTTTTTTTTTTTTAATAATAGCATCCTAATAAGTGTGAGGACATAGCTCATATGCTTTTCACTTGGTGAAGAGTGATGTTGAACATCTTTCTTCTGTTTTTTGTTTTTTGTTTTTGTTTTTAATAATTTTACAGAGAGGGGAAGGGAGAAGGCTAGAGAGATAGAAACATTGATGACAGGGAGACATAGATTGCCTGCCTCCCACACCCCCTCTACTAGGAATCCATCCCACAACCTCAGCTTTTGTGTGACACCTTTAAATCCATCTTCCACGTTGGGGGTTTAAATGTTGAGCCTGGAAAAACAACATTTTCCTTCTGTATACTCTACTTCATTCTTTCTTCTCTCAACAAACTACTAAACCAGGATTTTTTATTTATTTATTTATTTATTTATTTTTTTGTGTGTGTGTGTGTGTGTGTGTGTGTGTGTGTGTGTGTGTATTTCCATCTAATCACTGCCCAGTCTTCCTGTTGGAGGCTAATAGCAGGTTTGCATGGTATACAAAGGTTTGCTTTTTCTCCCAAATAGAAAGTTACAGTGTGGGTTCTCCAGGCCTAATTTTTTATTTATTCAAAGAAAGGGAAATGTATTTGGACACCTCTAACTCTATTTAATAGCCTGGCTTGCAAGGCTGTTTTGCTAGAGCTTAGTTCTACTTTGAGGGTCAGAGGCTAATTATTAATTGCTTTTTGCTCTTTATAACAAATCTTAATCCCCTCCCACACCTCTCCTCACCCCAGCATTGCTCTGCTTTAGCAGGTGGACACTTTGGGTTAATTAACCTGACTGTCTGAACTCAGCCAATAAAAGGGAAAAGTGCATCTGTTTCCCACTCTCTGACTTCATCCCTTAGTAAAAGGACGGACTGCATTGTAAGCTATTTTATCTCACCTGCTTGAATCACTGTATCCAGAAACCTATTATCACAACTGAAACAATTTGGTCCCCATCTAGAAGGTGTTTTCTATCTATCCTGTGACAAAAGAAGGCCTCCAAGCAGAGAAACATAGGTGTTTGAAGTAGGAAGCCATCAACTTATACAGCCCTTCTTGCCACAGCCACAGGTGCTTGTAGGTGAGTGGATAAGGTGTAGGTTGGGCACCATGTCATAGGCTACAGCATGTAATCCTATATAATAAAAGGCCAATATGTAAATCAACGGAATGGTGGAATGACTGGTTGCTATGATGAGCACTGACCACCAGGGGGCAGATGCTCAACGCAGCAGCTGCCCTCTGGTGGTCAATGTGCACCCACAGGGGAGTACTGCTCAGCCGGAAGCCAGATTCACAGGCTGGGAAGCACAGCAGTAATGTCAGGAGCCTCTCCCACCTCCATGGCAGCACTAAGGATGTCCAACTGCCTTGGAGAGCAGACCTAAGCCAGTAGTCGACATCCCCTGAGGGCTCCCATACTGTGAGAGGGTGAAGGCCAGGCTGAGGGACAACCCCACCCCCCACCAAGTGCATGGATTTCATGCAGCAGGCCTCTAATCCTTCAATAAAATGATTTGATAGTTCCAAAACAAACAAAAAAAGAAAGCACTAGGCTATTTAAAAAACCCACAGCAACAAACAAAAAGACCAGCAAACACGAACAACATTTTTCAGCACAATCAGTTGAGTTTTACGCTAGTCTTGTACCAGCTTCTAGTAGATGCGTTGATTATGAGAATAAACTAGTGTCATTCTAGTTTAGGATCCCTATCTCATCTTCCTATGTCTACAT
The DNA here is from genome assembly GCF_014108245.1 of Pipistrellus kuhlii. NCBI lineage: Eukaryota > Metazoa > Chordata > Mammalia > Chiroptera > Vespertilionidae > Pipistrellus > Pipistrellus kuhlii. The sequence continues at coordinate 33,971,818 of NW_023425405.1, read as the reverse complement.
GCCCCCCATAAATGATCTGTTAAGTGTTGATCCCAAGCCCAGAAGTTAGTGTCCTGCTTGTCATAAGCTCACTCAAGAAGTTTCACCCTTTTTAGGACCTTAGGCAATAAACTATAAACAAGGGGGTGGGATAGAGAGGCGGGGGCTTTTTAATAGCCTTAGCTTTTAAATATAACAGGAAATTGTCTGTTAGTCTTCTGCTCTCTCTCATTTCACATATATCTAGTCACATCTATGTACATGCATGCAGTTATGGATTCTGTGTAATGCAAGGATAATTTCTGTGTCTGGCACTCATAAAGTATTTGAACATAGACTCCAGGTCATTTTTCTCCAGGCATCTTATATTAGTCAATCCCCCAAATTCTGAGTAAGAGAAAAAAGCTTACTCTGGCTAACCTAAATTTCTCTGAATAAAAAAGGAATTCTGGTCAGGGAGCAGGCATAGAGGAAACAAATATCATTAAAGGCAACTCAGTCAATTTGTTGGCCTTTTAGAAATTATAAATATTTATATAAAAGTAAGTAACATATCCCCGCTTCAGTTAAAAAATACAATAAAGAACCAAAATAGGGAAGTTCTGCAAGCTGTGGTGTTTTCTAAAATGTAGCAAGAGCACAATGCCATAATCCCTAAATAGCTGAAATCAATCAAGGAAGTGAAATGTGAAGTTTGACATTTGTAATATATTACACTATTTACCTCAATACAAGTGACATAATTGAGGTAAATTAAATAGAGGAGAGAAACAACTGAGCTGTAGCTAAATCATGTTTCAGTCAGTGTTCAAAGTTTTCTTTAAAATATGTTCAGAATTTCTTAACTTCTGGAATGATTAGAAGTTGGAATTTTTAGATAATAGAAATTGTCACTCATTTCAAGTTAATGAATTGATAGTTTTTCATTAATTTGTATTCCCATGACAATAACAGAGATCATGTAATTTTAAATGAATAACATTAACATATAAAAAGAATTATGGTTGTAGACAAAATTCTCCTGGAAAAAATTTACTGAAAATGAGGCTGATATCCTGAGAATAGAGTATTTAATATACATTCTCTGATTGTAATATTTTCCTGAAATTTTACTTAAGACTCACTACTGACATTATTTTAGTCAATTACAGTGAAAGGTAGAGAAGAAAGTGCAATACATTTTAAATAGTCACTTTTTTAATACAGAGATCTTTTTCTTTTTATTTCAGTGTGTAATTAAGGAACATTTTAAAGCCCACACAACATAAGAACTATAATAAAAGGACGACATATGCAGATGGAAATGTTTTAAGAACTATGCAATAATTTTATTTTTCTTCTTAGTTTTAGAAGATACAGAAAATCAGACTAAATAATATAAAGCAAATACTGACCATCAGCAAGCAAAATTTATACTCAGAAAAATACAAACTAACAAATAATGTGAAACAATGCTCAATTTCAGTTGGTTTCTAAAAAAATTAATTATAACAACACTTTAAATTATATAACTGTGAAAATATTTTGGAAACATCTTAAACATAATCCCTATTAGTGGTGTAAGTGTCATGAAATTGGCACTTTCATGCTAATTACACGACAGTATATATTTTATACAATTTTCTTTTTAAAAATTATAACTTGGAAAATAATTTTAAAAATGAATAATTCATGTTTGTATTGTTTTTATTCTTGTTGTCAGCTTTTCATTCAAATTGAAATTTTGATACAATTTTCGGTAGCTACCGTATTATGTCCTTCTATTTTCAAATACCTTGTCCTGTGACTCCTTCCAGGGAGGTGATAAGGTTGTCATTCACTTCTCTGTTGAATTCAGAGATCACTCTGTGACTTGTTGGGTACACAAAGTGTTAAGTGGGATAGGCCTGTGGTAAGAACACAAATTGTTATGTAAGCTGTGGAAATAATAGGCAAAATAAACACACTATAATGTATTTGTTTGTGAAGGCTCCCAATATTTAGAGCAAGATTACTCTTAAAATGTTGATGAAACTGCTTATGCAGTAAGTGCTCTGATGTTTATAAGCATCGAATCATTTATTTCCCCATAACGATTGTATAAATATCCTCCCTTCAGAGCTAAAGATTTATAATCCTATATTATAAGAGCGCTGTGTCTCTAAGAAGCAGAGTAAGGGCACAGCCCACTAATTCGGTTTGTCATTTTTGCTTCCCTTCTGCCTTCCTTTCTCATGTCTGCAAAGTTCCAGTGTTGATCCCCATGTCAGTCAATGTGAAACGCAATTCTGGGAGGATGTGGCTTTGAACTTACATAAAGGGTCTGTCTCATCAGGCCCTGCACCAGTGACCACAGAGGCTGTGGCTCACGTGTGTTGCAGACCCCTCCTTCTGCATATCATCTCCAGTTGACAGAGCCATCCTGTCAGCTCTCTCTATAACAGACTAATGCCCCCCTGTAACTCTCCTTGGGGATAATTTATCTTCTAGATTCTTCCTCAGATTTTAACATCACTTATCAGAAAGATAATTTAAGTGTATTTCTGAAGATCTGAACACAAGGGTGCTGCAGATGAAAGGGAGAAGGCTGTGCCATTTTTACTATGGGTACACAAGATATCTGGGTAAAGAGGAGTGCCACGCAATCAACTGATATGGAATCTTAAATTAGCATACTAATTAAGAAATACTAATATTTATTAATAATGAATATCGGTAGAATAATAACAGAATACTGATTAGCTAATTTCACAAGAAAAACCTCAGAAACATCTTTTCTCATTGCCATGCCCACTATCCATATTTCAAGATTTAAAATCCTAAGCCCTTTGATGACATTCATATTATAATGCAGAAGTGGCTGCCTATGAATCTTAAAAACATGGCAGTCTTGGTTTGGGTATTTGATTTGATTGCTTGGGAAGGTGTTGTAATCTTGTTCAAAGATTTCCATGTGAATGCTTGAAATATAGATGGATGACACAAGCCCATGAAATGCCTGGCATATGGACGCACAGGACAAACAGTTGCTGACTAAAGCAAGTGAATGAATGCATAGCTAATATTAGGTAATATTAATGTGTCCACTTGTGTTCAGTTCTGGTAGATTTTAAGATAGTGTCATATGTTCAGCAGGTTAGCCTGCAACAATTACTGTTTCAATTTAGGCTAATTTTTTGTAAATTACTTGATACGAGAGACTTTACATTGGGCCCAAGATTGAGAACGAAAGCAAGATGTAAGTTTCAAAGGTCACAAACCTCTTTCCTTGACACTATCAGCATGAAAAACAGATAGCCTCCCCTTCTCTCATTATCTGGGACTAGAAATCTCTCCGGCTCATTGGGCACCATTCTTCACTGGATGATCTCGACCATCACAATTCAGAAGGGTTTCTAACCGTAGCTCTGGTTGTCACATCCAAGTTCCAGGTAGCTAGAGAGAGAAAGGGCTTAGATGAGCACGCTCCCTCCTTTGTAAGGACATACCTTGTAAGAATTACACAGCATTTCCACTTCCATATTCCTAGGCAGATGTGACCATATCTAGCTGCAGGAGAGACTGGATATTTTGATCTGTGGGTGAGAAGCAATGTGTTAAGCTACGGTTCTATTACAAATTAATTGAATAAAAAATTGGAGAGGGTATTCTCTGCTGTAATTCTTATACAGATTCGGGCGATTTAACCTTCTAGTTATATTTTTAAAATTTAAAATTTTCCCAAAGAAATAAATATTTTTCTGAATAATTAATGTACCTATAGAAAAGACACAATGCTATGTCAAGATGTGAAGTTTGTTTCTTATTACTTATAATGGTGCAACCAGATAAAAAGAAAACATCTAAATTTGCTATGTAAAATATTAGTATTTCACAGTTACAAAGTTTAATTTTTAAAGCATCCTAGCTATGATATCTGTGCACTTGAAATCTAAATGCCACTGGTCTTCTCTGGACCTTCCTATGCTGAAGAGGGTGAATGTTTTAACAACAGAACTAGACTTAGCAAATTGCCTGATTGCTCAAAGTCTGAGCACAAGTTGAGTCTTCAAAGTTGGATGTGGTACAATACAAGTTGGAGGGTGGAAGTAAGGAAGCTACATCTTGAATTTTGTTACATAGTGAATATCTCTCCTTTACTCCTTCCACAATGTTCATCAACCTTCTCTCGCAATACACTACCTCCAGAGTGTATGCGCTCACACACACACACACACACACACACACACACACACACACACACTTTCACACACTCATATCTTAGTAGGCTCTTCACATTCCCTTACACATTCCGTGACAAAATAATTATTTAGTTATCTATGAAAAATAGCATTTAAGCAAACAAAATATCCGGACAGCCCTTAATCACTTAGCTGTTATTCACCATGGTGCTTCACATACTCCAAGCTGATGCATGGTGTCAAATGGAGCTTCAATCTCTGGGTTGCTTTATGAGAAGGATTTAAAAAATTAAGTCCTGTTGTTACCTTCCTCCCACTCCAACATTTTATTATTTGACTATCTGAAATAAAATTATGTTTCCATAAGCACAATTGCATAAGCATAATTAAAAGGCACGCTTTAGGTTTAGAATAAAAAACAGAAGGGAAAAAACCCACATTTCCCCTGTCCTTTTTGGTACAAAGATTAAAATGTGTCTAAATATTACTCTCTCAGAAATGGTTCATTACGTGATCTCCACATTTTCAGTTCGATTTACCTACTTCTTTTTCATTGAGGAGAGGATTAGAAACACCACTTTTCTTCTCCTCTCCCCACCCTCAGCCCATACAGTCCTCCGCTCCTCATTTGCTGAGTGCATGTTATCAGTCACACACTATGCTAGGGGCCGTGGACTTAAAGAAACATTAAAAAAAATAAGTTTCTTGCCTTGAGGGAGCTCAGATCTTCTTAGTAGCTATGCAGATGTGCGACTGGGTTAATTTTAACAGTAGCCCTTAAAAGTTCTAATGGAGCTACTTCTAAGTCATTTGAATGCCATAAAGGATAAAGGGTCCAGCTCTCACGTGGGAATCAGTATGTATGCTTTGCACTTTATTAAAGTAGGAGTAATAGTGTCTACTAAATACTACCTGGTAGCTCAAGTTCTTGCCATCTTATCTCCTTCCATTTTCACATCATACTTTGTCAGTAAATGTTAGAGAGGAGTATTAAGATCAAGTTAGGAAGCAGAAACTACTCTAGGTGTGAGATAGTGACAGAAAGAGACAAAGGGGAGGGCAGGGGTTGGGAGAGGAGGAATGGGTGTGGGGTGGGAAAGAGATGTTTAAAATGTTAAAAAGAGGGCTTTAGGAACAGGAGGGAGAAGATTGATAACAAGCTCCTCATTGGTCTCCAGGGACTGTGCCTTTGAGTGGCCTTTTCTCACATCATGTCACCATGACTGGTCTGTGTGACCAAAAATTACTGCAGTGGTAATGATATGTCATCATGATATGTCATATTCTGGGCTCTAGTATAGAAGGCATTATGCTTCTGCTTCCCTCTCTCCTCTCTCTGGAGTTCTCCCTCTCCATCTCCCTTTCTTTATCTTCCTCTCAGTGTCTGCGGGAAAGCCAGCTGCCATGTTGTGATGACATTCAGGCAGCCATGGGGGAGGGTCCATTCATTTAGGAATGGAGGCATCCTGTCAACAGCCAGAAAGAAAATGAGTCCTGTGGTCAGTAGTGGAGGGCATCTTCATGGAATTGGATTCCCCAGAGGAAACTAAGTGAAGCGTTCAGAAGATAAGCCTGATCATCAGCTGGATTAGAGTCTCATGAGAGACACTGGAACAGAACAAGAATTCTGGGGTCTTTGTTACATAGCAGTAGGTAACTAATACAAAGAATTCACAAGTGTCTTCTGTTAATTTGCACTTGGAGCTACTGGTACAATTGTCACTAGGTTCTCTAAAATATATGCTTTCTTGAAAATGGCTGCACTCTTGGTAAAGCTACTATCTTTGTCTGGGTAACTAGGTTCTGGAGTCACCCCAACCTTGCCACCATCATAGCAAAAACAGAATTAAATTCAGAAGCAGGAAGCTTTTCTCCTAATTTTTTGTTAATATTGGTTAAACTCAGTGGAACCTGGTTGACTGCTGGAATAGGGAGCCCGGGGCAGCTACAGACTCTACAGCAGCGGTTCTCAACCTGTGGGTCTCAACCTCAGACCATCAGAAAACACAGATATTTACATTACGATTCATAACAGTAGCAAAAGTACAGTTATGAAGTAGCAATGAAAATAATTCTATGGTTGGGGGTCACCACTACATGAGGAACTGTATTAAAGGGTTGCAGCATTAGGAAGGTTGAGAACCACTGCTTTATAGGATTGTGTGCAGACTCCCAGCTCCAGCAACAAAGAGAAGAGGACATTTTAGACTGAGGGTATCCCAGAGAAAATAGCTAAAGGAACTACACAGAATGCATTACTAGCTCTATTTTCTAGGTGAAGGTTCTATGGCTCAGCATAAATCCCCAAAGTCACGTGGCTACAGAATAAAAGAACCTTTAGAAAGAAAGAAGATTATTTTCAAATGATTCTTCCTACAAATGAGTTTAAATAGTGAGAAAGTAGTTGATGAAGTATTGAGTTTCTCACCTTTATTTATCACACAACTTTGTCTCAGACCACTCCTGACTCCCAGGACCATATGGAGAGGAACTGACACCAGAAGGCATCTCTTTCAATGAGTCATCTATCACCTTGAACTCATTTATAGGACTTTTTACAAACACAACATGTTCCTAGGAAGAAGATATATTGCCATTCAGATAGGAACCTTCGTGCAAGGAGTGGGCATCCCCCCACCCCCTTTTCACCATAAGTAAACTGTGAAGATATTGAAGCATGGAGAAGGAAAAGGATAGGAAAAAAGAAAGTTTTATTAGTCTTTTCTGGTATAGTAAAATAAAATAAAAAAGGAAAATTAGGATGAAATGTAACTCGAACATTATTTGTATAAAGTTTAAAAGCAGTCTGCCCTTAGCCAGTTTGGTTCTGTGGATAGAACATCAGGCTGTGGGCTGAAGAGTTCAGGGTTTGATTTCAGGCAGGGGTGCATGCATGGGTTGTGGGCTCGATCCCCAGGATGAGGCATGCAGGAGGCAACCAATCCATGGTTCTCTCTCATCAGTGATGCTTCTATGTCTCTCTCTCCTTTCCTCTCTGAAATCAATAAATATATATTTTAAATTACAGAGGGAAGGCTGGGGAGTGTCTGGGGAGGGAGGGAAAGAGATCAATCAAAGGACTTATATGCATGCATATAAGCACACCAATGGACACAAGACACTGGGAAGGTGGGATGAGGGCATGTGACAGGAGTCAGGGGAGTCTGGGAGAAGGTCAATGGGGGGATAAAAGGATATACATACGTACTAATATATGTACTACTTTAAACAATAAGAAAGAGGAAAGATAGGGTCATGTGCACAATTAAAATAAAGAAGTTATTTCTGTGAAAAACAACAACAACAAAAAAAAAACAGCCTTTTTGCAATTTGGTTGGTCCTATTGATAAAGCTTCGATTGGCCACTCTTCTCAGTTGAGAGAAGTTATTCTGTTTGTGCTCCACTGCTGTTAGTAGAATGAACAAGACAGGGTAAAAGTCACAAGTGGAATTTTACTTGTGTTTCCTCTATCATTAACCCAATGGTTAGGTAGCCTTTAAAGTGAAAGGAGCACTGCAAATGATAGAGACACACAGGAGGCAATTATGTGCTTTCAGTAAATGCTAAAAGCTCACAGCTTAGGAAATACAGTCTCTGGAAAAGTTTGCATTGTCACTTTCATGTATTTATTATTTTAACAAATTGCATGTTCTGCAAAGGCATTTTCTTAAAAAAAAAAGAAAGAAAAGAAAAAGATGAATGTACATTAAACTAATTCTTTCATTCAATGTCTACAGAGGGAACCATTTTTATTTCTTAGATACTTTCATTGTCTATTAAGATTTCCTATTGAATTAACTAAAGTTTCGCGTGGGATCATATTATTCACAAATTTATACCATGTACCCTCTGGGGCAGGAGTCAGCAACTGTAACCACTAGGCAAATATGGTGTACCCCTTATTTCATAAATAAAGTTTTTTTTTAGGACACAGCTACACCTGATTTTTAAAAATTGGCTCATTGGTTAGAGTTTTGGTCTGTCCCTTCAGGATCACAGGTTCCATTCCTGGTCAAAGGCACGCCCAGGCAGGGTGCATGTGGGAGGTAACTAATTCTCTCTCCCTCTCTCCTTCCTTCCCTCCCTCCCTCCCTCTTTATCTCTCTTTCTCCCTCTCTCTCTCTCCCTCTGTCCCTCTCTCCCTCTCTTCCTCTCTTCCTCTCACCTCTCCTTTCTCTCCTTCCACTCTTCCAAGCTCTCTAAAAATCAATGTAAAAATACCTTTCAGTGAGGATTAACAAGAATAAAAGATCAAGTGACTGCCAGGGTTTATGGGGAAAGAAGAATGAATAGGCAGAGGACAGAGGATGTTAAGGGCTGTAAAACGACTCTGTATGATACTATAAACATTTCATGACACACTATCTAAAATTTAAAATGAATCACCAAGAGTATGTGTCAGTGTGAATTCATCAATTATAAAAATGCACCACCCTGGCAGGAACTTTGAGAGTGGGGAGGCCATGCAAGTGCAGAGGTGGGGGGGGGGGGGGGTTGTGGTGAATCTCTTACCTGCCTCTCTATTTTGCAATGACCATTAAAATTATCTAAAAGAAATTAGTCTTTAAAATTTTGGGGCCCTAGTTGGTTTGGCTCAGCCTGCAGACTGAATGGTCCCAGGTTTGATTCTGGTCAAGGGCACATGCCTGGGTTCCGGGTAGGCAGCCAGTAAATGAGTTCGCTCTCATCATTGATGTTTCTATCTCTCTCTCTCCATTCCTCTCTAAAGTCAATGGAATATATTTTAAAAATAATAATAAAAATAAAATTTTGGTAATTGTAACTGCTTTTTTATACTTTCTTGAGAATATTCTCTCTCCATCTCCTCCTACTTAAAACAAATACACATTTATTAGAATTTTCTTGTATGTGGCCTTAACTGGTGTGCATTTTTTTTTTTTTGTTAATCCTCATCTGAGGATGTTTTTTCATTGTTAGAGAGAGTTGAAGAGAGGAGAAAAGAAAGAGAGAAACATTGATCTGAGAGAGGCACATTGATTGGCTATTTCCTGCACAACCCAGGAACATGCCCTTGATTGTGCTGTGTAGTTTCACACTGTATATAGTGTGACATTGTTGGGTAGTTCCTCTTCCTTTTCTCCTGTTAGGAGAGGCACAGGTAATCAGTGAAGAAACATTGCTGTCAATTCTGGACCAGCACCTGCCTTAGTGTTTCTGTTATGGTAACTATGCATGTATATATACACATAGTTAGAACAGGGGCTTTCATTTTTTTATCACTCTTTAGTCAATCACCTAGAACAATGGGTGACTCAAAATGGGAGCTCAATAAACATGGGTTGAAGGTTAAGCTTTGAATGTATGTTAAAAACATACCACAGTATCCAAGCACATAATAAACATGTAATATTATTAGATATTGATTATTTACTTTACTTATGTCCTACATATTCATTTTTTTCTTTCTTAGATACAATATCTTCTTTGGCTAAATATATGAAAAGGTTCATTCAAAGATACAACATTAAAATTAAAGACACTGAGGAAATGAGGCTAGGTGTATTCTTTGTATAGGTTTTGCTTTTTTGCCTTTCTGTTTTTCAGGTACTTTTCTTCACTCAAGAGATTCCTCTGGGAATACCATGTTCTTTTATGTTTGTGTAACTTAAGGAAGTAGAAAGATCACCCTAATGTGGAAAAATACATCATTTACTAGTACAAATAATCAAGAATGGGTTAGAACCACAGCCTCTACCAACTTACCTAGCCATGTGACTTGAGTCAGGTCCTTTCCATTACCTGAGGAGTTTGTTTATTCTCCATTTTTAATCAGGGTCAAAGACCTCCTCAAGAACCCTTTTTGGAAAGATTCAAGAGATCATTCTTGTGAAAGTACCCAGTTTACTGAACCAAACCGTACCAATGCTTGTTAGAATTTCTTATTAAAATCTCAATAATTATAGCTATTATATCTTCAACAATTGTTCCAATTTTTATTAATGATTAAAATAATATTATCAAGAGGCTGTTATATACACTTGAAAAAGACCAAGATGGAAAATAATATAGGGCAAGAATAAAGCCTGTTTTTATCCTGACTGTATCCTACTAAATTCATGAAATCTAGTCACCTGAAACTGTCTTCCTTGTCTTAGCACTCACTTGTTCAGAGTTCCTCACTCTCCTGTAGCTTTCGGTCACTGATGCACTGCTAAATGTTTGAAAATGGATTATTGGAAAACAAATAAGCCAGAAAACAACAGCAGTAAAAGAAAACAACCTTTTGACTGGTAATGTGTGTTTATTCCCACGGTGCAAATTGTTGATGTCATTGAATGTGAAGTCAGAAAGAGATACGCACAGCTTTCATTTTATAGAGGCTCCAGCAGCTTGCTTTCAACTCTGGCATTCTGTGATTCATTCAGGCAGTCTATCTGTACTTTCATTTATGCTGCTGTTGCTATGAATTAGCAGAAAATTGTAGACTTTATACACTCTCTCTGGTGCCAGCTGACAAATCCCATAAATCATCCCAAGATCCAGTGCTGATTTATTGGGAGGGGGCACCTGTGATCCTGTATAAAGACTGTTTCTGAGGCCACAGCTTAGCTCAAGAACAGAGAGAACTCTAATTACTTAGTGCTGTTTGCCACGGCCATGAGAGGACAGCCTCTTCATCAGTATTTGAAGCTTTGCCTGAACAAACCTGTCATCATGAGAGGACCCGAAGGCCTTTGCAGTTTCCTTGGGTTTTAAAAACACACACATTTCCACTGGTGGAGACAATGCTCCCTTGTATATAACCCCTTCTTACCCCCAGGGACCAATCATTTGATGCAGGTTGTGCTAAGGGAGAGGACTCTACCTTGGGCAAGGCAGCTTCCTTAAGCTAAGGGCACTTTCTGGTGTGTGAGTCAGCCTGAGGACTGAAAGGAACATTGACCAATTTTGGAAATTTTTGGCTGGATAGGAAGGGAAATAGCACAGTGGCAGATAGGCCAGCAGCCTCAGGCTAGTTTGTGTCTATAATATCTAAGGGACTTCAGGTAGCCAGTTCTCTCCTTCAGACAAGGCAGGCAACTCTATTGGGCTGCCTTATCATTAAAGATCATGGAATATTATTGGGGAGAGATAATTAAAAACAACGTGTTCCTCATCCTATACTTGTTTTCTTTCTCTTCTCCATCAAGATAGAAGAGAAATAAAACAATTTTTTTATTGAGGAACCATTAAACCAGAGGTGACATACATCACAAGCAACCTGTTAAAGACACTGCTAAGACAGAAAGAACCCTCACTGTTTTGCATAGCCAAGCCAAAACAGCTCAAGTTCCCAAGATAAACAATAATTAGTCCTTAAGGAAGAAGACTTCATAACATGAAGTTCAACCCAAGTTCACTTGGTGATAGGGTTAGCATCAGTGCTAGAAAATTGGCTTAGCCAACAGAAAAATGAACTTTTTAAGCCTTTATGACTGAAGGTGGTTTTGCCTCTTGGGACTAAAGTTAGCCTACCTGCCCACAGAAACCGGGAAATAGGAGTGCTGTCTTCCTTGATGATTACAGTTCAAAGAGATGACTCCCTGGTTTTTGTAAAAGACATTTCTGGGTCTTCAATCAGGCAGAAGGCTAATTGAAAAGTTTACATACATTGCAAAGACAGAGAGAGGACTTGCAATTACACATTTTATAAAGCAAGTACTATAAAAAAATAAAAGTTAAAATCTTCCTTCTTTTTGAACAGTGAGAATTAAGCCTCCAATATTTTTAATTTGTTTTGCCCTAACAAGCTTACAGAGATAATGCAATTTAAATATGCTTAAGTACACAAGTAATTTTAACCTTAGTAAAAATGTGAAGTCATGAAAATATTTTATTCTGCCTGCCATAGGTTTGATTTTCAGGTAACAGGCTCTGAGATTTATATGCAAGAATTTTATTGGAAAATAATCTTGGGAATATAGGGGAGCAAGACTGCTACCCCACAGTATGTGTATTTGCATGCGGATTATTCTAGGCTGATTATGTCTAAGACATAAAAGTCTCAGGAAGGTGTTTTACCTTCCCCATAATTACCTAAAATCCTATCTAATAAAGGGGTAATATGCAATTTGTTTTTTCATCTCCACGTAAACTGCAGATTTATAAATCTGTAAGCACATCCATGAGACACATATATTTCTCTCCCAAATATATACATTGAGTTGCCTGATTATTATGATCTCTGAACACATAATAATCTGACCACTCAGTGTATATCCTATATAGTAAAATACTAATATGCAAATTGTCCCCTCAACCAGGAGTTCGACTAGCAGTAGGCTGGCTGGCCAACCATCCATGTCCCCTCCCCCTGGCCAGGCTGGCCAGATCCCACCAATGCACAAGTTCATTGGCTTTTAACATATATATATATATATATATATATATATATATATACACACACACACACACACACACACACATACACACACACATATACACATACACACACACACACACACACACACACACTGAGTGGCCAGATTGTTATGCTTTCAGAGATCATATTAATCTGGCCACTCAGTGTATGCAAGAAAATAAATGAAAATATTATCAGTGATTCTCTTTTTATGATAGAAACATGGGCAGTATTTTTTTTTCTGCTTATGTGAGGGTACGTTTGTATGTGTGGTATATACATGATCTAGATTTCTCTAAGAAGGCAAGAACTTTGTAAAGAAAAATAATCTTTATTTAGAAAGCATCTGCCCTACTTTGACATACACTTGCCTCCTATGCTCCCATTTCCCCTCATAAGATCAGCCAATATTTACCACTGTGGCTCAAAAGGATGTAAATATTTACTTCCTAAACAGTAGGAAGGCCATTCAACACACTCACTAGTGGTTATAAGCACTCTTACAGTTTGCTGATTGAGATTTGTGCACCGATAAAAAAGTGTGGAGATTAAAGGAGAGGTCTGAAAATGTATTCATAATTAGAGAGGGGACCAGGGTTGTGATGGGGCATGATTAACCTATAGTCAGTAAAGAACAAACTGATTATTAGCTGTTCAATTCTTGTTGGTCTTAGGGGATTCCACTCAGTGGTATAATTAAACTGAGCTTGAAGTCTTCACATCTCCATTCGGTGGCAATTTCATTATAATATCCAGTTCTTTGCCTCCCCCCTCTGTAGTCATATGTTTTGCATTTGTGTAACACTTTCCTTGATTAGTTTCTCTATAGGATTAGCTCATGATAAGTTCATGGTTTATGAAAGCAAATGTCACAAATAAGACAATATGATTTTTAACGTTTATTGTCAGTATTGGATTTTTTCAAAAGGGGAAAGCAAGTAAAAAACACACACGTGTTTTAATTAAAATGAATTTCTTTGTTTTATAAACAGTGTATTTATTTGGCTTTGAATATTTTGTACAGATAACAATTTCAGAGGAAAAAGAAGACACCTTGAGGTTTCTAGAGAAATAGAAATATATTTTACATTTTGTACTCAAACCCCCAATTTTTTTTTATTAATTCCATTATTCTCAGCTTGTTATTAGCCCTGTGAGATAGCAGTTGAGTTTTTTTTTACTCCAGAGTACTACTTAGATTAGAAATGTGCTCAGTGCTTTAAAATAGGCATCAGAGGGACTCCATGTGTTTTGTTTTTGTTTTTGTTTTTTTAGTTCAAAACAATGTTATGATTTAGCAGTTACCCAATTAATTTGATCAATGTTGATGGCTAAACTGGGACAGATTTGAATAATGCAGCCCCTCATATAAATTTTTGCCAACAAAGCATCTGGGTGGCTATATAATTCATTGATAATCTAATTCAGCTACCAAATCTGCTTCCTCCTGTCCACTATAATTGTAGGTAACCAAAATTCGCTAAATAGAAGATGGCTACCACCTCCATAGGCAGCATGGAGGAATTGTTTATATGTTTTTATTCTGTGTCCAATCATCTATTAAGCATATCTAATAAATTTTTGAATTCATATATCATAATTTTAGTTCCATATACTTGTTTGGTTTTTTTAGATTAAGTTTCTATTTCATAGCTTATACATTATTCATTAGTGATGTGTAGAAATAGTTTATTTTACTATATTAATCATAAGTGCTGCAATATTACTAAACTTATATAGTTCTTCTGGGAGCTTTTTATACATAGAGAATAACATAATTTGCAAACAAAGACAGTTTTATTTGTTTCTTTACATCTGAATGCAACTTTTTTTTCATGTCTACTTGCATTCGGCTAGAACTTTCAGTACAATTTTAAATAGATAGTTGCCTAGTTCCTTCTCTTAGGGATAAAACATCTATTTTCTCACTGTTAAATATTATGTTAGTTGTAGGATTTCAAAGATGCCTTTTATCAGGAATAGATGTTGGATTTCATAACATATTTTTCTGCAGCATATTGAGCTGATCATATTTTAGCTTGTTTTTAACATGGTTAATGACATTGTATCCTAAAATTGCATTCCTATGATAAACTCCCCTTGAAATGTATAATCCTTTTAGTATTTTGCTGGATTCAATCTTCTAATTTACTTTTAGAATTTTGGCATTTATATTAATAAAGAATATCAATTGGTATGCTTCATTGTCTTGTAACTCTTTTATCTGGTTTTGGTATCCAGAATCTTTCAAGTGTCAGACAACCTCCAGGTTCTTCACTTGACCTGTAAAGGTTTCAAGAGCAGGGCACAGTGAGAAGGAAGCACATTGTATTCAGGTGGAGAAATAGAAGGAGGCCAGGGCATGGGCTCTGCTGTGAAAGAAGCAAGGAGCTCATGTCCAAGTGCATGAAGGCCAAGTAGCATGTGAGTTGCTGAGTGATGTGGTCAATTAGTTCTTAGAATTTTATTTGTTTCCAAAGAGGTAGTTGTCTCCAAGCTTGGTGATGCCAAATTCTGACTCCAGTTTCTTGTTGATAGAGGGCCTTTTTGTGTGACTTAAAACTAAAAGGAAGGAGGGGATGGCGGAGGGAGTGATGGAGGGTAGGGAGGTGTAGGGCGGGATGGAGTTGAGGGGTAGGTAGGGTGAGAGAGGGAGTCTGGGGAGGGAGATATGGGAGTGACGGATGCGAGGAGAGGAGGAGATCGAGAGTAATGGGAGATATTTAGAGAGAGGAGATAGAGATCAGAGCCTAGAGATCTAATCTTCTTTCCATCCCTCCCTCCCTCCCTCCCTCCCTCCCTCCCTCCCTCTCTCTCTCTCTCTCTCTCTCTCTCTCTCTCTCTCTCTCTCCTTCCTTCCTTCCTTCCTTCCTTCCTTCCTTCCTTCCTTCCTTCCTTCCTTCCTTCCTTCCTTCCTTTCTTCTTTCTTTCTTTCTTTCTTTCTCTCTCTCTCTCTCTTTTTTTTGTTTTTTGCCATAAACTGTTTCTTTTGATCGTGCATGAGGTGGGGGCTCTGTGAGAGGATGTCAGTCCTTGTTGGGATTTTCCCCTAACTTCTTTCTACCCTGCCTCCGGATTATTATTTAACGTAAGTAGAATATTAAGAAGAAGATGAATAGAGCCCTCTTACACTGCTTGTAGTCAAGTAGCCAAACTTCTTTCAAGCTCTGAGTGCTTTCTATTATTAAATTTTCTCAAAGCCTCAAAGACAAAATACTTTAGAATTATTAAACCAGGGCCAAGAAAGTTTATAGTGAAGTAGATAATTATAGAAATATTATCTAGTAAAAGGACTGTGATAAAGTCATTGAATCTTTACCGATGCTGCTTGCTATAAATGACAATTTGCTTTTGCATTTTTATTTAAATTATGCTATTTTTAATATAGTTAGGTATACTGGTTAAGCACCATCTGGAAGTTTGGGGAGAAAGTAACTACCAGTCTTCTTTATATTTTTTAATTAGAATGTAGTCTGAGTTATACTCATGACTTCATTTTTATTAAATATGTATAGATCACAGCTATTGATGAATATTTACATTGTTGAACATCATAAATTGGATTTCAAATGAAAAGGACAAAATTGCCGTCCTTTTTTTGACACCAATGTAACTTTAGAATTGCTTTAAGGGGAGCGATATTAACTATTTTTTTCTTGTCTCAATAACTAATGCCAAAATAATTTATAATTATTTTATATCTTCCTGTTTCCTTGGTGTGCTAAATTCTCTGGTATACATCCTCTCTAATACCACTACTCCCTGGGAAGTGTATTACAACACATAAGATCACATACTTAGGAACCACCTTCCTGAGTTTGAACCCAGCTCTGCACCAAGAATGAGTAGTTACATTCTCCATACTTCAGTTTTCTTATTGCAAACTGGGAATAATAGGTTTGCTATAAGGAAAACACACACACACACACACACACACACACACACACACACAAATAAGGCTACAACATTGCCTGACATACAGTCAGCAGTACATAGGTATTTGCTACTAATAATTTTTATTATTCATTCATCTTTTTCTTTTGACTCTGCCTTTTTGCTAATTTACATAAGTTTCTCTTCTGTGGTTTTACTCACAGATGTTTGACTCCATATTTTATCTAGGTTTCTATTAAGAGAAATCAGTTTTAATTCAACCTAGTTATTATTTTATTTCCTAAAATATAAATTTCCCCCTTCAGACTAAAATATCAGAATGTTTTAATGAAGCCTAACATTCTAAAATAGCAAATACTAAATATTGTTAGCTATCATTTACTTAGGCTAGTGAACTTACCGTATTTTTCGGACCATAAGACGCACCGGACCATAAGACGCACCAGTTTTTAGAGAAGGGAAATGAAGAAAAAAACATTCTGAAACAAATAGTGTCCTAAAATATTTTATGTGCATTAAAACCCAACATCACAGTCATAAACACATGTAATCAACCCTGTAAAGTAAACAGCAGCATTTAGAACCATTTTAGAGCCGGGCAAGCACACAGAGACCACACAGAGCCGGGCAAGTAAAAAAACTTTTTTTTTTAAAGTATATGTGTAGGCTATATTTGGACCATAAGACGCAGGGATTTTCCCCCCCCACTTCTGGGGGGAAAAAAGTGCGTCTTATGGTCTGAAAAATACGGTACTTGACTTCATTCTATACTAGAGGCCCGTTGGTTGAATTCATGCACTTTGAAAGTAAATTAATTAGAAGGTAGCTGGCAGGATGGGGCTGGCGAAAAGGGCTGGACATGCCCTGGAGCCAACCTCCCACAGTCCCTCTGTGGCCCACTGTGCCTGGGGCAGTGCTGGGACTCAAGGGCGTCTGTGGAGTGAGTGGGGTCCCTCTGGCAGATGGGGTCCCTCAGCCTGGCCTGAGAGGATTGGGCTGAAACTGGCAGTTCAACATCCCCTGAAGGGTCCCGGAGTACAAGAGGACACTCTGCAAACTTGCTATCACTCAGCAGCTCCTATGTTGAGCATCTGCCCCCGGTAGTCAGTGCACATCATAACTACCGGCTGGTTGCTTAGGCTTTTATATTTATACTAGAGGCCCAGTGCATGAAATTTGTGCACAAGGGGGAACCACTCAGCCCAGCCTGTACCCTCTCCAATCCAGGACACCTTAGGGGATGTCTGACTGCCAGTTTAGGCCCAACCCTGTACCTAATCCAGCAATTGCACATTCCTCTCACAATCCGGAACCACTGGCTCCTAATTGCTCCCCACCTGCCTGCTGATTGCCTCTAACCACACCTTCCTCCCCCCCCCCACACCCCCAATCCCCCGCTGGCTTGGTCACCCCCAACTGATGCCCCTGCTGGCTTGGTTGCCCCAAAATGCTCCCCGCACTAGCCTGGTCACTCCATGCAGTTAGCTGCTCAGTTATTTGATCACACCCCACTAACCCCCCTGCTGGCCTAGTTGCCCCATGTAGCCTTTTTGCTCCTCTGTTTGGTTGTGTTGGTCATTTAGGCTTTTATATATAGAGAGAGATAATCAACATATCACACATGGCAAATTAAATAATGCGCATTTCTGTGACTGTAAATGGTTTCACAGTTATCATTTCCTTGATTTTGTATTGAAATTTTTATTTTTTTAACGAGAACTTTGTAAATCAAATTTTCTTTATCACTAGTTCTAATTGGGTTACAGTGTACAACAAGTTATACAATAACTTGTCTATAAAACCATTGAAAACCTGTGCTCATGGTAGACCTAGTTTTCACATTTCTTGGCACTTGGATGTTGGTCCTCATCTTTTTGAGCAGAGTGTTTACATTAAAAGTAATGGAACTATTTATTTATTTACATATAAATGTATTAATGTTTTTTTCAAAATTTTCAGCCCACAGAAAAATTTTGTTGCATGGAAGCATATGTAGTAGCATAGCATTGATGCAGTGAGTATCAATAACCTAAGCAAATAGAATTGAAGGGTTTTCTGAACATTATCACTCAGTATTGTATATTTGTTCTGAGCCATTTTATTAATGAGGTTAAGGTAACATTCAAAGATATTTAGATGATCTTGATGACCTTCACAACTCATTAGAGTTGATCAAAACAATGTCTCCTTTCCCTCTTAAAAAATTATGAGTTTGCATGCTTTTGAGTATGTCTTGTGTTTCTGAATGGCAAAGTCTCCTCCTTGGAGGGCAGATTCATATTGCTATTTTTTTACATTTTGTTCGCTAGTCCTGTATCTGCTTTCATTGCTCAATAATTCAATTAATTCTAATTGTTTTTGTCTTATTATCACCTCCTCCCATGGGAAACTTCCTATTACAATATATTGGATGATTTAAAAATTTTTATTGTCTCTTTAGTAGGAACAATTTAAGGTATTTTATTGAAATGCAAATTTCATACATTTAAAATGTCACATACCTGAATATATATGTTTAATTAAAAGGTGTGGGTGGAGGAAGGAAGGGACTTGAGGACAATTATACTATCTTTTTCTGAAATTATTTTCAGCAGACAGGGCCTTCCACATGAACAAAAATACTTTTATTATATTAATAAAATTTATTTAAAAAAAAAAACAAGATAAACTGAAAACTGAGAAGCTAAAACTTCTTATTATAATTATTCAAGGCACAAATTAGAATTCATTCTTTTTTTTCTCCCCTTTTAATTTCCCACTCTTTGTTAGTTTCTGTCTATCCACAACCACAGACAAATATTTATATAAATTTGCAAGTTGACCTCAGATAGTTCAATTTCATTTCTAAGGCTTTGCAGACCATTTGAAAATTAAAACATTGCTTACACCTCTACAAATGATGTAATAATTTGAGAGAAGATGAGACACTGTGCCGATTACTGTGAACATAAATTCATAGCCTATTCTAAAGCTTCGTAGGACACTCCCTCAAAACTGTATATAACAGTAGCATATCAGACATTTTAAAGGATCAGAAATAATGAAAGATTGTGCAGGTGTTATTTGATGTGTGAAATTAAAAGAGTGGGGAGTTAAAGATGTACAGAAGGAAATGTAGGCATTGTTGCCCATGGAAATATTGTAGGTAGAAATGGTGTCCTTTTATGTGGTCAGGAGAAAATCATTTAGGGAACTCACAAGTGGGGGGGGATGAGGTTTAGAGGTAAGATTCGTTGTAGTGGAAAAATCAGATTGCCCCTGGGTTCTCAGTGTCTCATCTTTGTCTATCTTGCTGTGAAAAAATACAAATTTGTCTTCTTCAGAGCCAGAAATAGGGCCAGTGTCCAGACATTTTGGGCCATTGGTTCAGTTGATGTTTCTGTTCCCATCTGGCAAGCTTCATCTGTTCCTGGATACACCCCAGCTGGTGCTGTGCCCAGACTTTCATGATCTGCTATGAGCCCCAAGAAGCTTCTAGTGCCACATGGCTGCTATGAAGAGAAACCCAGTGAGCAAAGGGGCGGAGGTTGCGGGGAGGAAGCACATGTTACTGAGAGAGAGAGAGAGAGAGAGAGAGAGAGAGAGAGAGAGAGACAGACCGACCTGGGAAGAACCAGTCACCCTTTCAAACTAACCAATCAACTTCTGTGGCCTGGCACTGATCCTCCCCCTAACCAACCCATTTCCTAGATCTTCTGGAGTTTGGTGTCCCTTATCCAAACTCATCATTTTCCCAGGTAGAAAGACTGGCTTTCATGGCTGCCATCTTGTCTTCCACTGTGCATGTGCCCAACAGAGGAATTTTCCCTTTATGTTTCTATCCCTCCCCGCGGTAATCTGACAAGAATGGGTGGGTGGCTTCCTGGGGTGTGTGTGAAGCTGTAGTTGCCTAGTAAAGTGGGACCAATATTGGATTCTACTTCCCAGTTTATTAGGCTTCTTAATGTCTCACTCCCTTTGCTTCCTTCCTGTAATATCTAGCTACCTATGCCAACGGCATGAGCATCGCTTGGTGATTCCACAGCAGTATAAAATGGAGGGGAAACAAAATTGGAAAAGATGAAAAAGTGGAGATAAGAATTTTAAAAAGAATATATATATATATATATATATATATATATATATATATAATTTTTTTTGCAAGAGGCTAGCTTTATGGACTTTTCCCCTTAACAATAGCACTCATTCCTGAGTGTGATAATGAATGCACAGAGTAATAGATTCACACAAATTTGCAACTCATTTGTTAATATAGGAAAGTGGAAAACTTGCCATATTGTTTAATTTATAAATTCCTGTAAATCTATATTAATTTTTATTTTATGGCAATTTTAGTGAATTATTGTTGGGTATAAAGCATATTTGCTTAAAAATACACTAATGGTTTCAGATTGTAATCATGATTTTCCTTCACTGGAAATAAAACAGCAAATGCACATTTTAATTTTTACACAAAAATTGCAGGTTCCTAATTCCCTTGATATGTATGTATTATATCTTTATTTCATTTTTCCTCCTAAAATATTGAGACTGACAACTGTTATTTATAGGTAGAATGATTATGGTTGTCTTCTTCACTCCACTGCAACACATCCTGCCACTTTTGAAAGAGTGAGAGACTCCTCCATATTGGGAACCCAAAGTATGACATTTACATTATTCTTTATAATTCATCCTGAGTTTTGGGCACATTTTCTCTTACCTATTTATGTTATGTTCGAGTTGTCTGTGTGGCTCCTGATTCTTGAATGTAAAATCATTTTCCCTATGGCAAAATGAAATGAAGAAACAAAGAATGTCATACAAGTAATTCTAATTGGTTAGTTTCTTCCCACAAATAAAGCATTATTTCAGTTGTGAAGTTGAGAAACTGCTATATGAATTTACATAGGGTAAATCAGTTTTCAAACAGCAATCATGTTAGCCTTAAAGTAAATATTTCTGCCGATGTCATACATTATTATATGGTGGGCTGAGTTTAAAAATAAAAATGATTTAAAACGCTTCCTTATTATAAAGGCAGTAGCAGTTAATGGTGGGGACTTGACATGAGCTTCATGAAGGACAGGACTTGTTTTCACTTGCTGCTGAATTCCCAGTATCCAGAGTAGTATCTGGATTGGAGTAGCTGACAATCTTATATAATAAAAGCTTACTATGCTAGCCGAAGCAGGTTTGGCTCAGTGGATAGAGTGTTGGTCAGCAGAATGAGGGGTCCCGGGTTCGATTCCGATCAGAGGCATGTGCATTAGCTGTGGGCACAACCCCAGTCGGGGATGTGCTGGGAGTGGCTGGTCAATGTTTCTCTCTCATCAATGTTTCTGGCTCTCTGTCCCTCTCCTTTCCTCTCTGTAAAAAAAATCAATTATATATATATATATATATATATATATATATATATATATATATATATATATATAAAGCTTAATATGCTAAATGTTTGACTGTTTGATTAGTTGCTATGACGTTCACTGACCACTAGAGGGCATATGCTCCAACTGGTATGTTAGCTTGCTGCTGGTGCCAGGCTGATTTGGACTGTGCGAGATGGGCCGGACACGCAGTGGAGCCCTCCTGCAGTCTCTTCCCAGCTCAGATTGTGCATGGGTGGGACCCCTCTGCCTGGCCTGTGTACTCTTGCATCCGGGAGCTCTTGGGGATATCCTAGAGCCAGTTTCTGTGTGAGCCCCACAGACCAGGCCAAGAGACCTCACCAGAGTATGAATCTGTGCATTGGGCATCTAGTTATTAATAAGGCAATAAACTATTATCTTTTTAAATTATTTTGTGGCCCTGATGGGTTTTGCTTGGTGAATAGAGCATTAGCCTGTGGACTGAAGGGTCCCAGGTTTGATTCCTATCAAGTGCATGTACCTTGGTTGTGGGCACATTCCCAGTGGGAGGTGTGCAGAAGGCAGCTGGCCGATATTTCTATCTCATTGATGTTTCTAACTTTTTATCCCTCTCACTTCCTCTCTGCAAAAATTCAATAAAAATGTATTTAAAAAATAAGAAATATATTTTAAAAAATAAAATTATTTTGTGTCAGTTCTGTATTGTATCATGATTATTTTCTGTGGGGAGAATACAAAATATTCCCATATATACATATATAATTGAAGAGACAAAAATTAGTCATTCAGTTTAGCTCTTAAAATCTTATCCACATTATTTATTATACTGTAGATTCAATTGTGATTTAATACCCAAATGAATATTTAGGAGTATTTTAGGTTTTTATCTGTTCTCCTCTTTCACTGATGTGATATGTTTAAAATCACTTTATGAAAATATATTTTAAAATTTTGCTTATGCATTATACATTTAAAATCATCTTATAAAAAGAGGCTTAGATGAGTGGATATTATTCCTAAAACTTTTAAAAGCTTTTTTATAAGAGTAGGAGCTTGCTATAATTCTCAAACTACTTTTCCCCCCATATTAATAATATAAAAGTAACCAATGTAGTTTTCTTACTTAAAATATGAGGGAGGAAACTGCTTTTAGTTACTTTTATCTTTGTTTCCAAAAATTGTCAATTTATTTTTTAAAATTTTTTATAAAAAGGTTTAGGTGGTTGTATAATATATGGAAATTATTGATGAGCATACTGAATAAAAAACCTCTCTCATGCTTTTTTAGTTAAATTAAGATTTATACACTTTCATAAAGCACAGTAGCCATTACCCATTTGGTTTATTTTTAATCTCAAATGTTAAATTCATTTAATATTGACATATATTAATTATTGTGATAGAAAAATGCTGAGAGGTCCTAAATCAAATTACAGCTGTCCAGAAAGTGAGAAAAGAGGCAGGGGTGATTAACCAGCAGATAGCTGTGGGCCAACAGAAGGCTGCTCCCCTCACTGCCCTGCTTTATAGTTCCCACCACTCCATAACTATAGCCAGTGCACGTTCTTGCTAAATAACTTATCATCATTCTTCCCTGAAACATAATGTACAGGATGGGGTAAAAGTAGGTTTACAGTTGTTCATGTTGAAAATAATACAATAATCAATACATTACAACAGGAGAATAAACTCTGTAATCACTGTAGACCTACTTTTGTCCCACTCTGTGTAAAATGCCCGCCCGTTATCTGCAGGATGTCGGATGTGCTGCTGCTGGTGGTTCAGACTGCATGCCCCAGGACCTGGCCCTTTTCTGACTCATTACCTGTTATAAAAGCTTTAGACCGTGAACTTTTTAGTTAGTTTGTTTAACAACTAAAATTCACATTGAAAAAGCCTTTTGCATTTAAAAAATATATATATATTTTATTGGTTTTTGCAGAGAAGAAGGGAGAGGGATAGAGAGCTAGAAACACCGATGAGAGAGAAACATGGATCAGTTGCCTCCTGCATACACCCGATCGGAATGGAACCTGGGACCCTTCAGTCCGCAGACCAAGGCTCCATTCACTGAGCCAAACCGGCTTCGGCTGCATTTTTAATTGTGTCCTATTTTTTCCAGTCTCATAAAAGTATATAAATTCAAATCTAAATTTAAATGAAAAGAAACAGGGTATGGGTTTCCTTAAGGTATATTTTCATAATTATCACCTGTATTTTTGCTTTTCAAAATGTGGTCTACCAATAAGCTCGTGTTGTTGTTTTCTTCTCCCCTTAATGAAAATAATGCTATTTTCTTTCATGAGCCATGCAGAAATTTCTGCTAACCCATCTGGTTTAGAAGTTCCAGCTTGAATTTTAATGAGGCAACATTGTTTACTGTACTTGTTCCCGCACATTTCCCAATGTGTGTCCTGTCTTGGTCTGTAAATGGCCAAATTACCATTGCTTCTCTGAAGTAAGTGTTGGCACTCAGTGAGACTTGGGATTGTGAAATTTCATCTTTACAAATCCAAAGTGTTGGCTCTAGATTTTAAACAAGCCTCCAGAATGCCTTTTGAAGACAGTAAAATGAGTTTCTGTCTGGAGTTATAATACCTCTTCCAGGCTCCTGGGACTTTACATTTAAAGAAGCAGCAATATATTAAATAGCATACCTGTGGGCTTTAAAAATTAATCCAAGCTCATGGTGAGAGAATGGCAATTACATTCAAAGACAGCAGTGTTACTGTGAATAAGTTCACTTGGTAAACATTACCGGAACCTCCTTCAGATCTGTCCTAATGATTTTGGTTTTTCGCTGTTGTGATATTGGCTCATATTAGGAGAAAATCATAAACTGGATATTTAAAATTCATATTTACCCTGAAATGTAGGAGCTGGGAGAATATTTCTTAACCTGTAAAGTTCATGAGATTGTTCCCATTCAGTTAAATATTTGTTTTATTTGAGAGGCAGGAAGTTAGCACTTGACTAGAGATTATCAAAAGATGCATATTTCCTATGGGTGGCCACCACTTGTCTGTTGTGCCTAGAAGTTCTCAAGTAAAAGCAGTACATTTCTGGAATGAAATAGCTTTTCAGAGATCTTAATTTAAGTTCACAGAACTTGAGAAAATGGAGAAATGCCTTCTTTTAACACTTGATCTGCTGAGTTATTTAAATACATATTTAATTAACTCTACTGTCTGATTTAACTATATATTGAATTGGGTAAGTATTAGTATGCAATGGCCTGGAGAGAAACGGAGTCAGTGCCCTCTGGCTGTGAGGTGATTTGGCACTTTTCAGAGTGCGGGAAATGGAAGGTTACTGACTACACAGCTCTGGCCTTTCCTAAAGATCCTCCTTCCCCATGAAGCCCTGCAGGGTGTCACTGTTCTCTGGAATCACGGAACTCAAAGACAGCAGGTCTCCCATGTTGCCTTCCGAGGAGTTTACAGCTCTCCAATATGCCATAGATTTTTTCCCCCCCTCTAGCTTCCTGTAAGTAATACATCCAGTCCTGAGTGAATTTACTACATTAAGGGTGGACAGGAAATGAGCACTAGGAACTGAGTGT
The DNA here is from genome assembly GCF_014108245.1 of Pipistrellus kuhlii. Classification (NCBI taxonomy): domain Eukaryota; kingdom Metazoa; phylum Chordata; class Mammalia; order Chiroptera; family Vespertilionidae; genus Pipistrellus; species Pipistrellus kuhlii. The sequence continues at coordinate 33,946,506 of NW_023425405.1, read as the reverse complement.
AAAATCTAGTGAGTGAATTAGAGTGGAGAAGTCAGAGCTTTCTGTCTGTAGGTCCTTAGGTTTCTGGCAGCTTCTCTCTGTCTGTCATGATGATGTGCTTTGTGGTGTCACACCAGAGGTGTCCAGATTGCCTCCCAAACCAGGTGAAACCCCTGGCCTCCTGTTCTATTCCTGAACTACCCTCTACTTGTTCCCGAAGGTAGCTGGGATAAATATTTGGTGTAACTACTTGGTTAAGAGATACAAACACTGATGACTTAGCTCCGTGGTCGGCAAACTGCAGCTTGCAAGCCACATGCTGCTCTTTGGCCCCTTGAGTGTGGCTCTTCCACAAAATACCATGGCCTGGGCAAGTCTAAACTGCGTTAGAAGAATTAAAGTTTAAAAAATTTGTCTCTTAAAAGAAATTTCAATCGTTGTACTGTTGATATTTGGCTCTGTTGACTAATGAGTTTGCTGACCACTGACTTAGCTTAATAGGCCCCTTGGCTCCAAACACCTGAACTTAAGTGTCATTAATACAGGGTGTAGAGTCTAGAAACATTTTTTTTTATAGTCTTGCACTACTCTTTGAAATTGAGGCTGTTCTTTGAAGCATGCACTGTAAAGGTGGCCTTTTGGATCAATAATGTTCCATCTCATAGAAAAGGGCTCATATGTTGAGCTGTTCCTATGGGGAAAGAATGCTCTTGGGTTTCAATTGGCCACTTGGTTTTACTTTTCCTTCCCCACAGAACTTCCTTTCGTTGTGACTCAGGATGTCCCTGCTAGTGCTTTTAAAGTCTGACAATTAGCATTCTGGCTCATGAGCTCAGTAGGATTTTACAAGTTACAGGGCAACGGATACCCACGGAGATATTTATAAAGAGAACTTACCCTACTGTGCAGTAGCAGTGCAGTTCCTGTCTCCTCCTTCTACCAAAGTCCCACAAGGCAAGGGTCCATCTATAAATACTTTGAGAGAAATGGTATTTTTGGGTGGGCAGAAACATTGAGTCGAACAGAAGCACCACAGCCTGACAAATTTTGCTGAAACCAAGCTGCCATCAGTCCAATCTCAGTTTCAATGTCATGGGAATGTAAATATTTTAGTAAGGGTACTTGTTCCACTATACATGTAGTTTGAATAAAGTGTAAGGCAAGGGTCTTCATTTTAAATCTCTAGTTATAATCATGGAAGTGGACCTATCAAAAACCTTTCTTTGTCTTGTTATTGTTACCCAACTCAAGGGATTAGCCACTTGGGATGCTTTATTCAAGAACCAGATGTGATTGTGCCAGGAAGAGACCAGAGAATTATATCCAAAGCTCTGTCTCCCAAAGCGAGGCTTAACCATTGCTCATATACACTACTTGGTCAGTTACAGGTTTTCTCCTTACAGTTGACTACACTTATCTGGTTGGGCTCCTGTCAAGCTCATCTTGTTTACTCCTCCATCTGCAAAATACTGCTACATTTTAACTCTCATCAAGAAGAGCATTTAGTAGGAATGGCTCAGACCCCGAGACCTTTGTCCTATCTAAAATTAGCAACTACTAAAGGGCGTATAGAGATCAGTTTCATGTGAGCATTTTCCTGGGAAGGGTAACTTGTGGAGATACAAGACACTTCATTTAGGAAGAAAATTTAAAGTAGGGCCCAAAGTTTCTATGAAATGTACTGTCTCCTTAAAGAGCCAATCAAGAAAAATATTTACTGGTTGCTAATGAAAGCTTGAACCAGCAAAATCTAATCCTATCTAATAATACTATCTAATAAAAGGGTAACATGCAAATTAACTATCACTCTGTCACAAAAGATGGCTACTCTCATAGCCACAAGATGGTGGCATCCAGTCCTCTCAGCCCCACCAGAGCCCCCTAGTCTCGGGGCAGGAGGCAGCTGCTGAGAGCCGGCAGCTTGGGCGGCCTGGCATAACGCTTACCTTGTTGATGCGGTGATGAGGCAAGCGTTTCACCCCAGCCAGGAAGGGCCTCTGAGCAGCGGGCATGGAGCAGCTGGGGAGAGGAGGTGAACACGTGCATAGTCTCCAGGGCAACGAGGCAAGCATTCTTTGGATGAGCCTCTGAGCTGCAGAGAGTCTCTGGGCTGCAGGAACAGAGCAGCCAAGCCCCACAGAGAGCTACTGGCACACAGATTCGTGCACAGGGCTACTAGTATTTAATAATTCAGTTTTGAATCATTAGGAAGGAGGCCTAATCTCCTATGTAACTTAATGTAAACATTTACATTGAGGATACATAACAAAGAAGAAAGGAAAAAGAAAGGCACAGCTGAAGAAAGTTTAGGTTCATATACCACAGTGTATAAATAGGCCATGTATTAGAATATGTCAAATGTTTATCAGATATTTAATTCATAAGCATATACAGATCACCTGTATAATCCAAAAGTCTGTTTGTTTGTTTTTGTTTAACAGAAGCCACTCAACCAGACCTTAATCTCAATAACTGAAATGCAAAAATTTAGTATAATGAATCCAAATGAAATTAACCCCATTCTTCTCTGGTGATCTGTAGCAAACCAGACACAAACTAAATTTTTTACACTTTTACCTACTGGTGAATGAATAGGGTACAGATTTTTTTATTTTTTATTTATTTATTTATTTTTGTGTGTGTGTGTGTGTGTGTGTGTGTGTGTGTGTGTGTGTGTGTTTTAACTTGGGGTTATGTGCTTCATATTAAATTCATATACAGGAGATATGTATAGTTAATATTAAATGATATAGGAAGAAGTAATTAAAATATCTTTGTTCCAGTGTTGAGCAAGTTAAGTATGCTCCTGGTCTCCCCCACCATCACCTTTTTCTTTTTATAATAACCTCTTCTGCATTTATTATCTGGAAAATGTGAAATTTGTATGGTTTTCACTTTTTCAGTCAATAATAAAAGCTTTTTATTTTTGCATATTAAAAGTAAAAAAAATAGGAAGAAGCACCAAAATATTAATAATGATGATAGGAAAATGAAACATGGATTATTACATGCCTTCAATATTTTGACAACAGTTAAAAAAGCTTTTGGATTATAATTCCAAGTTTTTAAAATTAAACCAAAATGATCAGTAGTTGCCACAAATGGAATGCCAATGTAATTTTTATCAATAGGAAATAAATTTGTAAGATTTCTATCATTTTGCTGTCAGAAAAATTAGCTCACAATTGCAGTATTATTATTTTAAAATTAAGATTACCTTAATAAATTATGTTCCTATTTTATAAAAGACAGTGTCCCAAATGGATTCAGCATATGCTTTGCTTACAAAACTCCCTGCAAATTCAACGAACCCTAAGAATTCATTGGTTTGTGGAAAAACTAGTTTATAAGAGGTAGATCACTAACCCAGAAGTAGATGTTTTTTCCAGATATTGCACGAAGGATTGTTGAGTACATAGAGGATACTTCAAATTTTTATTTTAGAATCCATAAGATCATTTCTGAAGAATCATGGGTATGGCTACTTCATTAACCTCTTGTGAGAACAAAGAATTTTTTAAACACCCCACAACACTGATAAAAAGTGTCTTACTACTAATTGGAATACATTCTTACCTTCCCAATTTTAAGTTAATGCTGTTCAAAATTTCCTTCTGATAATGTGGCAAGAGTGGCCTCACTTTCATCTATTAATGTCATCTCTTGTGTGCCTGAAAAATTTGCCAGAACTGATTAGAGCAGATATTAAATGATAATTGGACATTTAGTGCTCGTCAAACAGAAAGTGACAGATGGGGCACTAATTAAATTACAGTCCTGACATTATTCACAATGGTTTATGACTTTTTAGTCTTGACCTTCATGCATCTCTTCTCCATATTTTTTCCCCTTTTGGTGGAGAAAGAAGGAGAGGAGGGTGATTGATAGAAAGAAAAGCTATCTCTTAAAAACACTATGCAAAATTAAAATATTTTTTAAATGACTACTTCTTTTGAAGCTATCAAGATAAAACATTTCTTTTGTGTGTGGTGAAATGAACAGTCACAAAACAAAAGGAAAACTTACTATGAAGCTAATGAACTTGAAAGAAAATAGGTAATCCTAAAAAACATATACAGAGACAGTTTATAATGACTCTATTTCTGGAAAGCGCAAAAACCTTTGCTCTGATTTTGAATAAAGAAAAAATATAATTATGATATCAGAAATAAGGGTTTTTATTAATGCCTTTTTTGTTTGTTAACTTAAGCTTGCATTACTAGCTGTCTCCACCAGCTAAAGAAGAAGCTTGTTGAAGAGAAAGGGTTAGGGAGAGGAATTAAAAGAAATTCTAAGCTACGGTTGCTGAACCAGAACTTCATTTTCTTTTTAAATTAAAAGAGAAAACACAGTGTTAATTACTTTCTAACTTTAGTTTTGTTAATTTTACTCCAGTGTTTAGTAATCTTAAAAATCTCAAAGACTTTTATGCCTAGTTTTAGGTTCCAGCAGTGAACAAACTTCTATGTAGTGATTGATCACAGTTTAAATATAAAAATAAGTCATTTTCTGTCATGTCTCTTTGCCATTATTTTCTAGGCATTTTTCCTTCTTATTTATATACACAGCTTTAGTTACCATTAATGGTGAAACTTAGATCTGAGACTAATTAGAACATTTTGTCCCTTTCCCCCTCACACATTATGTGGTGAGTAAAGTAGAAGAAAGTATTATCTGTTTTTATGCTGTTAGCTCTTCAATGTGTAAAGGTATGGAAATGATAGTGACTGAATATGCAATTTAGATTATTGAAAGGTTAAAGGTGGTGGTAATCGGGCAGGCTACATAGCAATCTCAGATGGTGAATAAAGAAACATTGAATTTATTTTTTTTTTAAATGGGAATGGGGGACGGAGATATCCAAAGGGAAGGGGTACACAGCACTGAGCCAAAGAGGATTGGGTCAATGATGGCCGTCCCTAGTGAGGAGACAGGAGGAAGCTGTCTGGTGCTTATTGCCAGTTTTAGTTCATTATATGGTTTGATTCCTGGTGTCTGGCATTTCCTGTCCAAGTCTTCCTGGTTTTTGTTTTCCTCTGGTGGGGAAGCTTATAAAATGGCCTTTAAAAATTATATTGCCTTTTAAGTCCTAACAATTATTTGACTAAACATATTCTGTAGCTTAGACATGACAACCAACTAGAAAATTCAATATAAAGGATTAAATGCAATTAAACATAGAGACAGGGTTCCAATTGGCCTCATTTTCCGTGGACATTTGGAGAATTTTGTTACCCTATAAAGCTTTAATTTCTTTACTGGTAAAATAATATGGCTTCAGTAAATGTTTTATAAATCCTTTCATACTTTCAAAAGTCATGTTTGTTATGTATCAAGTGAGGAGAATCAATGTATGTCAATAGCAGTTTATTTTTAAAGACATCTTAATACAATATATTACCAACAGCATAATATTTTTTTGTGTTACTCAAAGAAATGCAAAAGTATTCACTAATATAGCTGAAGGGTAGTGTTTAGAAAAAAATTCTAGTTAACAACAGGCTACTCAGCTATTGAAAACCTTTTCAGTATTTCTTGTTTTAATATTTTTTTTGGGTACGTAGACTGGAGCTGTGGGTATTAGAGATGTTTGTGTATGTTATATAAGCTTCTTTATTATGCATTCTATCACTTCTAATATATTTCTCTATATCTTCCTGAATATAAGCAACATAATGTCATTTGCTCTCCTGTTCTGATAACTCCACTGAAGAAGAATATGAGAAGTTTGGTTTTTTTTGGCCATGACAAATTCTTGACAGAGATTATGTTTTCCTTTGTTTTTTTCTTAAATGCATATAGAAATACAGAATACAAATACATAATGTTGTTTGTTTCTTATTATTTAAGATTTTTTTTATCAGACAGAAACATCTAGTTCTTTTATTTTTTATTTCCCAAATTTTCTTATTTTCTCCTTTCATACCACAACATATAGACTTTAAACTTCTCTCATCTTCTGTCACATTTTCGTTTTCCATGGTATGTGGGGAATCACCATCACCAAGAGCATTTCTCTGCTTCTACTGGAAGTTGCCTTGAATCTTGGAAATGTTAGTAACTGGAGACTTGTGTTTAGCGAAAATGCTAGGTACTTTCTTTCTGATGTCCCGATTGCTGTGGGGCATCCTTCATATAAGCATTCTATTTTTAGCTTAAATGTCATTCTTCTTTGTAGAACACATGAAAATAAAATGTATAGCCACATCATTTTCAGTTTTGTATGTCTTTAAAATTTTTAGCAATGTATCTGCTTCAAATAGTCATGGGTATCTGTCTTACTCTGGCCTCTTACTCTAAGGGTGGTCAAGAAGGTATTTTGTTGTTATCATAAGACTCACTGTTATACTTATTAGTTTACTGAATACAGACCCAGAGCTGGGGTAAAAATAGGAAGAAACTCTAAGCTTTAGACATGCCATACTTTATTTCACCTACAACAGCATTTGAGTAAAGAGCTGAGCTGATGAAAGCATTGAAAGCATTGTAAAGCAGCTCTGATCAGCTTGTTATTTCAAATTCAGTTCATTAGAGAATATGAAAATTTTAACATTATGTATTTAGTGCATTGGTATTATAAACTTTAAAGAATAACTTAAATGCCAGTAATTTGCATTCTGAATACATTTATGACTACATTTTTTCAATTTCCAAATACTTGAGGAACAAAGAATTTAGATACTGTCAGTGGATTCAGGAACATTAGCTACATCCACCAGAGAAATAAATATTTTAATGAATATGTTTTCACATTAGAAAAGGTTGTAGAAATTATATGCAGTTTGAGGAGACTGAGAACATAAACATTACAGAACTTGTCAACTGTTGCAATCACTTACTGGTAGATCAGGCTCAGGGTCCCAAGTCTTTTACTATCAATGTAGCAATCTTTTGGTTTTCTTAAGTGACAGCGATAACTAATTACCTAAGACTGGGATTGTCTTTTGGCTAGCCATTTCATACCCAGTTGCAGATGGTCTTTCTTTGGCACATTCCACCTCATAGCTCTAGTGGAGGATAAAATAACAAACAAGGCAAAAACTATAAAAAGAGAATGTTGGTGCAAATACTGTGAAAAACATTTTAAATAGTTTGTATTTTAAAAAATAAAATAGTCCTAACCAGTTTGGCTCAATGGATAGAGCGTCGGCCTGTGGACTGAAAGGTCCTACATTCAATTCCGGTCAAGGAAATGTACCTTGGTTGCGGGCTCATCTCCAGTAGTAGGTGTGCAGGAGGCAGCTGATTGATGTTTCTCTCTCATCGATGTTTCTAACTCTCTATTCCTCTCCCTTCCTCTCTGTAAAAAAATCAATACAATATTTTTTAAAAGTAAAATATATTTTGCTACTAAAACCTACTTTGAATTATTTAGAAACAAGCCTATATTGATCCATCTTTATAATAGAAAAAAACTTGTTAAAGCTTATTAGAAGCTAAGAACTATTCTGTGTTGTATGAATCACATGACTTAACATATATAAGAACTCTTAGAGATCAGCACGTTTATTCAGCCTACCCTCCCCCCGTGTTATTGATAATGACCTTGAATCAGAGAGCGGTTAAGCACCTTCCACAAGGACTTATATCCAGAAAATGGCAGAATCATGCTTGGAACCCATATCCTCTAACTACTGAGGCCAGCTGCCAACCACTACACTAAATACATTACCCCACTAGCTTAATTTTACACATAAATGCAAAGATCACTACCAGTTTTTTAAAATATATTTTTTATTGATTTTCCACCGAGAGGAAGGGAGAGATATAGAGAGCTAGAAACGCCGATAAGAGAAAAACATCGACCAGCTGCCTCCTGCACACCCTCTGCCGGGGATGTGCCCACAACCAATGTACATGCCCTTGACCTAAATCAAACCTGGGACTTTTCAGTCCGCAGACCGATGCTCTATCCACTGAGCCAAACCAGTTTGGGCAGCTTTTTTTTTTTTTTAAATGAAGATGGGAATACTTAGGTTTTTAACTAAAGTTACTGTGGAATTTAAAAAATATGTTGCACTGAAAGCAACAGCATTACAAAGTCATTCCTTCCTCAGTTATAGAGCTATCAGCTAGACTTCTAGTTAGTTAGCCTTTCATTTAAACACATTTTAAAAATTTAACCATCACAGCAGGATGGCAACAAACATATCATTACATGTGAACTACAATGAGGCATATTCACTATACTCACTGTGAAACAATTATTGATATGTCATGAGGACTCAACATCACTCTTTCAGCAGTGACTATGTCCCATTAAAGAATATCTTTCACAATACTTCACAAATTAGGTTGAATCGAGCCATCAACATCCAAAAGGAAAATTACTTCCAGTACTCATAGATTCTTTCTTTATAAATATATTTTGATTTCTCCATCAAGCCCTCACTTTCTACTTTGAGTCCCAAACACCGTATTTTCCGGTGTATAAGATGACCCCCAAATTTTACAGTTAAAACATAGGTTTAGGCCTATATTCGCTGTATAAGACTATCCGTCACTTCCGAGGCAACACCAGTTCTTTTTATACTAGACTGCCTCTCTGACTCTGGCCAATACCAGCAGGCTTTTTATGCATGCAAATTATACATGTTCTGTACCCAAAGCTACACTGTGTTCTAGTAAAAAGCCTGCTAGGGCGGTGGTATAGTGCCATCCTAGATTTCCAAGTGAGGTGCTTTCTATCCGTCCTCTTTTCTCTGTTCCCTCTGCTGAGACCTGAATTCAGACCACTGAAAAAGCCCGGTTGACTTTTTTTCGTTTCAAAAGGCGTCTTATACGCTGGAAAATACTACTTTTTTTTCCTTTTAGCATTAATGAGAGATTTCATGGCATAGGTGGCATACTCTAATCAATTATGGTTTAGTTGGTTTCCTCTGTGGCGGGGCAAGAGGCCAAATTCTGTCACATTGTGAAATACTCTGAGTGGCCAGATTATTATGCATTCAGAGATCATAATAATCTGGCCCCTCAGTGTGTGTGTGTGTGTGTGTGTGTGTATTCAATATGCACAACTTTTTTGCAGGTTAAATGTAATTATTTCTGTTTTGCAGAAGAAACTGGGTTTTCAGAAAGGCTTACATAAAATTGCCTCAAATTACAAAGCTCACAAGAAGCAGAACCTCATTAGCCTGTCTGGTTTACGAAAGGAGAAAAAGAGGGTGATCTTCCAGGTGTCTATGTTTTGAAAACTGTTCTTTGCTAGGAAGTATCTGCAAACTAGTTTTTATCAACTTTTTGTTTTTATAGTTATTCCTCCCTGTGTCCTATTGAAAGCATCTCTCTTTCACATGACATTCATGAAAATATTATCTTTGGTCATTTTTTATTTTTTTATTTTTTTATTTTTTTTTAAAGAAACTTTTATTTATTTATTTGTTTGTTTGTTTGTTTATTTATTTATTTATTTATTTTATTGGTTTTGTACAAAAAGGAAGGGAGAGAGATACTTAGAAACATCGATGAGACAGAGTCATCTATCAGATGCCTCTTGCACACCCCCTACTGGGGATATGCCCGCAACCAAGGTACATGCCCATGACCAGAATCGAACCCAGAACCTTTCATTCCCCAAGCCAACGCTCTATCCATTGAGCCAAACCATTTTTTGGCATCTTTGGTCATTTTTTTAAAGAGTTGTATTACTTAGCTTTTCCATTAAGATCTATAATCCACCTACAACTGTTTGTGTTTAGTTGTGTGTAAGAGTCAAATTCTATATTGTTTTCATATAGAGAACAATTAAGCCAGTGCCATTTAGCAAAACAGCTCGCTTTTACTTCTCCTATACAGCATCACTGTTATCATAAATAATGTGTGCATGTGTCTATGTGTGGACACTTCATTTTATTCCATTAGTACATTTCTATATCCTTGTGCCAGTACCACACTGCCCTAATTATTGACCCCAAATCTTGATATCTGCTAAAAGAATTCCTTCTATTATTTTTTCTTCTCCAAGAGTGCTAATATATTATTATTATTATTATTAGTTATAATTGGCACACTACATTCTATTACTTTCATGTATCCTATATAATAAAAGCCTAATATGCTAAATGTCCAGTTGTCCAGTCACCCATTCAAGCATTCAAAGGGTAATATGCTAGTGATATGCTAAGGCCGCTCGACCACTCCCTGTGACTAGAACTGACCACCAGGGGGCAGACAGTAGACCGGTTGGCCAGTTGCCATGATGTGCAGTGAACACCAGGAGTCAGACACTCCAACTGGTAGGTTAGCTTGTTGCTGGGATCCTGCTGATGGGGACTGAGCAAGGTGGGCTGGACATGCCCTGGAGCCCTCACGTGGTCCCTCCCCAGCTGGCAAACCTCCCCCATCCCTCCCTGGCCCTGATCATGCATCAATAGGGTCTCTCAGCATGGCCTATTCCCTCCTGTAATCTGGGACCCCTCCAGGGATGTTGAAGAGCCGGTTTTGGTCTGATCCTGCAGGCCAGGCCAAAGGACCCCAACTGGTGCACGAATTCATGCACCGGGCCTCTAGTAGAACATAAAATTAATTGTATACTGTATTGTGAAATAGTAACCACAATAAGTCTGGTTAATATTCAACATCATATATGATTATATATTTTTCTCCTGATGAGAAACCTTTAAGATTTATTCTCTTAACAACTCTCACATATACGATGCAGCGTTGTTAGTCTGTTCTTATCTCTCACATTTAGATATGAATCTTAAAATCCCTTTGTTAAGTTTAATTTTAATGTGATATTATTAAATTATAGATCAGTTTGAAAGAAGTTTGCATGCATTCAGTAGTAAGTTTTCCTTTCTGGTTCTATTTCTCCCTGCATAGACTTTCATCTGGTGCCCTTTCACATCAGCCTAAACTTCTTTTAGCATATCTTGTAGTGGAGGTCTGTGGGAGAAAAATACCCTCAATGTTTGGCTATCAAATATTTGTTTCAAAATAAATTTTGTGATATGATAAAATATCATCAAACTGACCGCCTCCTCAAAATTGTCTTACTCATATAAATTTAGCTTAAGCTTGTCAAGTTGTTTGAAGTACATCTTTTACATTTAAATCTAGGAGAAATTTTTATTGAATTTAAAAATAAGTTAGAGTTAATACTGTTATAGATTATTCATTCCTAGCTAATTTTATTGTTTTTAGTGTCTAACGTTATTGTAAAATACTAGTATATGGTAATGCAATATATTCTAATTAACTATATCAATATCTATATGACTGTAATATAAACACATATATTTATTTCTGTATCTGCATTAACACAGTGATTTCTACAGTGACCAAACTTTTCATTACTCATCTCCATTGGATCTCTCTCAACTGTATTAAGTAAGATGTTGTTTATTTTTGGCTTTTTGTTTGTTTATTAATCCTCACCTGAGGAAATTTTTTTCCCATTGACTTTTTAGAAAAATGGAATGAAGAGAGGGAGAGAAAGAGAGAGAAACATTGATATGAGAGAAACATATCGAATAGTTGCCTCCCACACATGCTCCAACCAAATCCAGAGACTAATGTGCTCTTGATCAGAAATAGAACCCATGACTTTTCAGTGGGCAGGCTGATGCTCTAACTACTTAACCACATTGGCCAAAGTGTGCCAGAAGTTTTTTGAGTTGCATTTTTTTTCTTACGTTTTGATTTCTTGTATGTCTTTAATCATGTGTAGACAACTCATTGTAGAACTTTCAATTATGTGAAGGAAAACTGAAAGAACTAAGAAGTGCTTAGACAGAACTCACAATTTTAGTGGGAGATTTTAACACCCGTCTCTCAGGTGTAACCCTCCTAGAGACCCCTCCAAGACATACATATACACAAACAGGTCGTTACCCTATCCTCTGAGTTACACAGAGCTACTTCATCTTGACATTCTTCAGTTCAAACAACTGTAAGGGTTCAGAACAAGTCTCACTGGCATTTGGATTATTTTGAGCTAAAGGCAACCAAGACTTTGTGAACTCAAGAGAAACTTCTGCTCACTCCCTTAATTTATCCAGGAGACTTTTCATTAGGAGCCTCACCCATGATAAGCTTTAAAATAAGAAATGATTTTTTACCTGTCTATATGATAGGAAAAATTAATAATTCCTGAACATGTGCTGTCCTTGCAGTTACCTTTTTGAAATCCTATCATGCATTATCTCATCTTAGCTCAGAATGTCTTATATACCCATTTTCCCTTTCTGTGTCTGAGCCTCTCATGCATGTGGCTCTCTGACTCTATCATGTATACAGATTCCCATATGTATGTATGTATTACATTTGGTTATTTCCTTTTGCTAATCTATCTCATGTCTATTTGATTAATAGACCAGCTGACTGAACTTTAAGGGTAGAGGAAAGTTGCTTCTTTCCCCCATACAACAACCTATCAGCTACTCCTACTGAAACAGACATTCTATTAACCTTTGAAACAGATTGCCCTCTCCCTACATCTATTTGATTCCTGTAAAGCCTAACTGAGGTTTTAGCTTTGGCCCAGTGATCAAAATCATCTCTGTAGCTTAAAGGGCTAAGATTCAAACATTACTACATAAATTGAATATCCTGGGGATTTGGGGTATTGATCACTCATATCCTCTTTCTGGGGGAAAAAAAATAACCTAAGCATGTGTTTGTGTATAGGTATGTCTTGGAGGGGTCTATAGAAAGATAATAATATACAGAATACATTTTAACCTGATCCCAAAGTTTTCCTGCTCTAGCCCACTAGTGTTCAGAATTCAGTTTTGTCAGCAGGGATGACAATTACAATCAGGCAGGGAAAGTAAATCTTTTTATTAGTTGGAACACATAAAATGCAAAAACAATGTCTTCCCTGACAGATACAGTAACAGTTATGAAGACTGTAGAGCACAGCTGAAGAATTTATTTGACATTTATTAAAGAGAGTTTAATGATAGTGACATTTTAATCTAATTCATCAGTTTAATAGTTTTCATGAAAATGCTTCATTTATTTAGACTCCTTATGTATCTTTCCGATTTTCACTAATCATTTTTGTTCATTTGCTATTGAAGTAGGTTGTCTTGAGATAGTGCATTAGAATCCAAAGAATATAGCTTCCTAAAGTGTTGTCATTAAAAAACTATCTAGATAAAGAAGTAGTAACTAATTATAATTTTACAGGATTATTTTTTCATTTGTCTCAATGGCAGTAAATCATTAGGCCTGAGAAACCATCCAAATGAATCTATAGCTACACGCCAGAGGTCATCTTTGGAAACATAATCATACATTATTATAAAGCCCCAATTTACTATTATAATGGGTTTGCTTCTAAAAAAAAAATCTTTAGTAGTAATCTCTTCTGATGAACATGATAAATTTGAAAATGATCAAGGGAGTTTCAGCTTCAAATTTCTTTACCAAATCGGTAGAACATCTAAGATGAAATAATAAGTATACAAATGGTGTTGTTTGGCTCCTTTAGGGTATGTATTTTGTATCTAATATATTTCTAGGGATGATCTTATAATCTCAAGTATCTAAATTTATAAATAATCACTATGGTCATAGCATTGTGAAGATAGGAGCTTGTATGAATTTTATTTCTCTATGTTATCACTGCCTGAATAGAGAACAATTGAAGTTGTATATCTGTGTTGCCTTTGCCTCTGAGTACCTCAAGAATGGCCATTAAAAGAAGAGATGAGCCAGAAACGGTTTGGCTCAGTTGGTAGAGTGTCGGACTGCAGACTGAAAGGTCCCATGTTTGATTCCGGTCAAGGACATGTACTTTAGTGGCGGGTACATCCCCAGTAGGGGGTATGCAAGAGGCAGCTGATCGATGATTCTCTCTCATTGATGTTTCTAGCTCTCATCCCTCTCTCTTCCTCTCTGTAAAAAAAATCAATAAGACATATTTTTTTAAAAGAGATGATTTTTAAATATGAATTTACCTGAGATGGGATATTAGTAAAAGGAACATTTGTGGCAACAGCTTTTCATAAAGTAGGTCTAGTACATTTGGCCTTAGGAAGTACTGCTCTCTAATCACTTCTCGGCCTTTTGGCTAAGATCAAGTGTAGGAAGTACTGCTCTCTAAACATCCTAAATGAATTACTTCTGAAAGAAGTTATGTATTAAGGTCATGTGTCCTCAGAGAAGGCCAACTGGTTGGTTAGGAAGTACCATTATATATCAGCTTGACCTTTGAGCCACTCTGTAGAAACTTAATATTGCCAGTACCCAGGACTTCCTGGACTAAACTGATGATCAGGATCACTAAATTCCCTCTGTATTATCAATTAAAATAGCAGCTTACTCAATTTCACTCAGGAATATTGCCATCAAATATTGGGTGATCCAGTGTTACGCTCTTCTAAAGAGAAATCTGCATGTGAAGCTGCATAATCAGAACTTGAAACCAGAGCAAGAAAAAATTCTCTGTAAGACCTGAATACTGAAGATCTCCATTGTATGGATTTACATTTGTCCTTACAAGGATAGATGCATTAGGTTGATATATTTTTTTCATTCTGCTTTTCAGGAAATTTCTTTTTTTCTATCATGTTTTGGTATGTTTTCCCAATATCCAGTGGTCTGCTAATAAATATTTAACAAATGGCTCTTCAGGGGGAAAAAAAAATTCAAATGTGTAATGCTTACCAATTTCTGTGATGTATATATTTTCACCTTGACCAAGGTCAATCTACCAATATTACAAAATGTTCATCTGGGAAGAAATGCACACTACTCAGCCCAGCTTTCATAAGCCAGCACCAGCTGGCCCTATCATACCACTGCAATGCCTGCCTTTCAGACACTACTTTCAAAGCCTCTGCTATGGAAAGGTTTATGTTTTGGAGAGATACTTTAAGTGCATTAAATTATCACATTATAATCATATCTCAGTCTTTTGAGCCTATAAATGACAGTTGTATATTTTTTCTGACCTATTTTATCTGATTTTATGGTTTAATTTTCAGAAGTTCTTATTTTCAAGTTCTTGAGGACCTCATGGTCATTGCTTCTGTAGTTTCTTCTTCAGACTTTCTAATGTGTTTTCCTAAGGCCACCTTCATGAGAATGTCTGAGAAAAGGGAAATTGGAATCAGCTTTTTAGCACATTCTTCTGGAGAAAGAAAGTTAAATGTTGAGAATTTTTGTTCTAAAGGACCTGCCTTTTCCTGAATGATAAAAGTCGATTTGGACATAAAATTGAGCTTCAGTAGAGAACAGATGCAGTCAAAATAGAGGTGGAGAATTGGGGAGTAAGCAATGAAGTGAGTTAGTTTTAAGAGCTCACAGAAATGTAATCTTGATGGGCTTGACTTGGGAATAAAGACTATTTCTTGAAGAAGGTTTTCTTTTCTCTGGTTTTGTTACCAATAAGCATTATTTATTGGGCTAGTTCTCGATCATCAGGTATAGGAGAATCCTCTGGTGAGGTAAAGTTTTATGTAACTACTTCACATGGTGCTAATAAGTAGCCAGAATTGAGAACCACTTCCAGCAGGGATCCAGATTTCCTTGGTTCATGATACCCACAGTCATTTATTTCCCAAACCCCCTAAGTCAATAAACAAAACAAAACAAAACAAAACATGTAAGGGTTCTGTTTGAACATTAGTTGCAAGCATTTTAATACATATTTATATATTAACAACTTAACTGTGGCTTGAAAAATTAATGTATATAAATAAAATGATATTTCTATTACTTTTAAAATAATTAGTTATCAAGTATGGGATGCTGAGGAGTACATAGTTCCTCAGAATTTGGATTCTGGTTGGAGAGCTCTATGCTTATTTTTATTTCACAATGACTTTCTCATTGTTTTTGACTTTCAGAAAGCAATTGGTGAAATTGGACCTTTGAAAAGAGATGATGCCATTGAGAGAATTATAATATAATCACGAGCTGATAGTTTCTGTTTCTCTTGTAAACAAATACCTCAGTATGTCTCTGTAAGCACCTTGGCACACAATTTGGGAACCAGACTTACAGAATAAATGTTGCGTGAATGTCCAAAGCAATGATAACAATCCCAAAACAGTTATAAAAGAAGACCTCAATGGGAGAAAGGATTGCTCATTACATTTTGATTTTCTCAGCTTTTCAATGATGATGATGAATGTATCACTTTCTCCAGATGAATGCCCTTTACTTGCAATATTAAAGCTCTTTAAAAGTTACATTTTTAAGACTCTACAGCTAGATTTATGTTATTTATTTATTGATATGTTTTTAATGGATTTTAGAGAAAGGAGGGGAAAGGGAGAGAAAGACAGAAACATCAATAATGAGAGAGAACCATCTATCAGCTGCCTACTACACGCCTCCTAGTGAGGATCAAGCCCACAATCTAGGCATGTGCCCTGACTGGGAATTGAACTGTGACCTTGGTTCATGGGTTGACGCTCATCCACTGAGCAAAACTGACTAGGCATAAATCTAGGTTTGTCTTAAGATAGTTCTGTCTCAAGTCATTGTGTTAACTTTAAATTTAACACAAAGAGTTTGGACTACAGACTTATTTCTTTAGATACCCCTGGCTTTTGGAGCTGTATGTTACTTGAAGCACGTCTGGTTGGGTTCCTGCAGGGACTGGGAAACACAGTTCTTGAGTTGCCTGTGTACTGCTGAACTCCTGTAATGACCAAGCGTTCATTGGGATTTATAAAGGAATGTCAGAAAATAAAAAGAAGATACCTAATGCCGAAAATATGAAAGAATATGTTAACTAACTGGCAAACACACCCCAGAGCCTTTATTTGAATGCTTCTCTGCGATTGGACTAGAAAAGGATGGAAAGAAGTTATGTGTGTTGCCAACTCTTCCCTCCCTTGCTTTCCCTGCCTCCCCCCCCCCCCCCCCCCCCCGAGAGCTGGTATCATATTCACTAGGCTTTTGGGGTGTGAGCTGTTAGGCTGCATTTTCTGTGGGCAATCAATCCCTTTCGAGAAACATGCGCTCTTTCTCTTGACTGTATTCACTCCAGGGCTTCCACTGGCTTCACCACTGCACTGGCAGGCCATTTGCACCTCTGAATACTGCATTTAAATAAACATGGGCCTGGCACATGGTGATCCTTTAATAACTGTGTTTCGGATGAATTAATAAAATCCATCCCCTATAGATCTACACTATTGCCTAAGTTGTGTACCTCGGTATTTTAAGTTACACCTGTCTAATTGAGCATCCATAGGTCCCTCTTCCTCCTGGAAGACCAGTGCAGGCATGCTCACTTATGTACTAGCTTTACTCTTTCCTTTACGTTAGGATGCGCTTGCTTTGATATTTCACATAGGATTTGTTTAGCCTTCTGCTACGCATGGATTTGCGCTTGGGAGTTAAATTGTTTGCTCAATAAGTGGATGAAGGTTCTATTGCTCGCTTGTAAGCAGAGTTTGTAAAGTATATCAACATATGTATTCATATCTCTTACAATCTCTTTCATCATGTGAAGCTCAACTTTTTTACTTAGTGTGTGGATACATAATTGTTTTAAGCTGTTAATGGGGTAACTCTTTGTGGTCTAACTTCAGTAAAGTTATGAGAGCTTGTCTGACACCATAGTCACAATGCTAATGCTATTTTCTACTTTTCTCTCAAAACCAATAAAATCTAACATTTTGGAAGGCTTGTGTTATCCACTGCCTTTTTAAAATTATATATATCTGCATCCATGAGGTCATTCCCTATGGACTTGAGCAGATAGTATGATTAAATGCTTTTAAATGAATTAGAGCCCCTTTGATGTGTGTGGTATGGCATCTGGACCTGAAGTGGATGTTTATAAATGAAATGTTTAGACCTAAAACATTATATATATAATGTAACAACACACACACACACACACACACACACATATATGCATACTTTTCAGCATAGGCGAGCTTCCCAATTGCTTTTTACACTTTCTTATTCTCCTTTACTTCTTCAATCATATCCATGCATTGTTCAAATGTTATTTCTCATGTCAGGTAATGTTTATACAATCAGCAAGCTTCTTCAATATATAACCTTTTTTTTTTTTAAGTAGTAATAGCGATAGCACTTTTATAAATAAGAGAAAATTGGAAGAGGAGATTCAATATATTGCTTAGATGTGTCCCAAATGGTAAAATGTGTTTTAATGTAGATTGAAGTCAATTGTATCACCTGATGTGTCTTTCCACACATTCCTTTTGTGTATGATAATGCCACTCATAGGTGGTGAAGGCAGAGAGGAGACTTGTATAGGTAATGATGCTAATTTGCTTCGCTGCAGGAACAGTGAAGTGCCCTCCAGCATTTACCATGTTAGAGGGGGAAAGAGATGTGGAGTTTGCTTTAGATATACATGGTAAAAAGGAAAAATTGATCTTTGTCTGTGTTTGTCCTCTTTTGTTGATGCGGGAACAATATTGAGTTGTTTCTGGCAACTATGAATCGATTTCTATCTTCCTCCCAATAGTCTTTGCTGTCATTGTTTGATACTCTTTTATCTCATTTCTCAGTAGATGCTGCATTAGTACTATTCATTCACCCAAATGTTTATTGAGTGCTTACCTTGTGGTCTATGCTGCACAAGGTGTTATGGGGAGTAAATATCAGTGCAGAGGAAGAAAAAAGTTAGTTTCTATCTCAAAAAGATATTCATTTTTTTATAACTAACAATATGATGGTGGAAAGCACTTTGTGTTTATAAGGAATGAAATTAATATATCTATTGTCATCTAAGTAGAATACATATAAAATCTCTATTTAAAAGTGTACTATAAACTTACCTTCCATGCTTTCTCTACTTTTGGCAAATTGTTCCTGATTTCTTTAAAATATAACACTAGTCCTGGCTGGTTTGGTTCAGTGGATAGAGTGTCAGCATGCAGACTGTAGGGTCCCAGGTTCGATTCCAGTCAAAGATACTTGCCCTTGTTGCAGGCTGGATCCCCACTAGGGGGCATGAAGAATGCAACAGATCAATGATCCTCATTATTGATGTTTCTAACTATCTCTCTTTCCCTTCTACTCTGAAATCAATAAAAATATATTAAAAACATAAAAATACTAGTGGTCTGAATCACAAATGAAGATTTGTGGAAGAATTGGCCTTCATTCCCCTGGTTGCCAGCACCGCCTTTGCTCTGGCTGGAGCAGCCTTTCTGCTCAGGCCCTGAGTGGTCTTTCTACATTCCCATGTTGCCCAGAGGCCAGGAGCAGCTGAGGTAGTGCGAAATACCTGCATTGTCACCATGGCAACGACACAAGCTTCCTGCCCCTTCTCCCTAGCCACTCTGCAAGTGCATATGCAAATTAACTCACCAACTTTGTTGGGTTAATTTGCATACTCACTCCTGATTGGCTGGTAGATGTCACAAAGGTAGGTCAATTAGCATGTTACTCTTTTATTAGGTAGATAACACTAATATTTAAATAACATTCTTTATGCTAATGTGATATTTTGACCACATCAATTTCTTTACCATTAATCCATTAAAATAAAGTATTGCATTGCAGTAAATTTTTTAGCCTCTTTTGGAAGGCATCATCCACTTTACTGAGCATGGCATTTATAATAGTGATGGAAATTAAATAATTATGAGTTTCTTGTTTTTCTTTTTATTCCTGTTACTCTCAGACCCAAAGGGGGTTTTGAGCTTTCCTGTTCTCTGATACTTAAGAGGTAATTAGGTAATCTGAAAGAACCTCTGACAGTGATTCATGTAACAAAGAACTGAGCCAGTAAAAATCAGGCATGGCAAAAGTTTGGGCTGGTGAGATTTTAAAAAATGAGCAAATGAATATTCTGAGAAGAGAAAGGAAGTAGTTGAAGTTAGCTGCTATAAAGTCTTTGAGGAGATAGTTGAGTAGACATGAGTTTTAAGATACATTTAGAATACATGCAATTTATTAACCCTGCTCCTTCTGTCTTCCACCTTCACTTCAACACTTCTTTTGAAAGACATCAATAAGTAAACACATATTTAAGTCATTTTAAATACATTTCAGATGAAAATTAGCACAATTAATTACAACGTAGAAGAACAACAAAGTACTAAGGTTATTTGGATGCCAAAAAATGGAAAACCATTTTACTCATAAATATTAAGCAAGGGTCTGCAGTTTCTCTGACTATTTAATAATCAAACAATGGCATTTTTACTTCTCTAAAAATGTTAAAGAAAAATTCATCGAACTGTTATAAAATGCTGTATTTTAAACAAATATTAGGTCTAGTAATAATTAATGTCGTTTTCTAATACCTTTTTAAAATCGAATTTATTTAAACAATACAACAAAATTTAATCAACAATATAGTTGCCATTGTTTTCTACTAGTGCCCAACGCTCAGGAAGCATTTTAATCCCTCTGTTGTAAAATTCTTGTGATTTTGATGCAAAAAATTCGGTCAATGCATTTTTGAGGCATTCTTCATTATTAAATTTTTTTCCACGAAGAAAGTTTTGCAAAGAACGAAACAAATGGTAATCGGAAGGGGCAATATCAGGAGAATATGCAGGTTGAGGGAGAACTTCCCATTCCAACTGGCGCAGTTTTTAAGCAGTGATTCTTGCAGTATGCGGTCGTGCGTTATCGTGGTGAAGAATTACGCCCTTCCGATTAATCGGCGCGGGTTCTTTTTCTCTTAAAGCTTGGGCTAACCTTTCCAATTGGGCACTGTACACTGCATTTGTAATGGTTTGGTTAGATGGTAAAAGTTCATAATGAAGAATTCCTTTAAAATTCCACCAAATACACAACATCACTTTTTTTGCATGCAAGTCAGGTTTTGGTGTGGGCTGTGGAGCCTCATTTTTGTCCAACCATTGAGGCCGCCTTTTCAAATTAACATACAGCACCCATTGTTCATCTCCGGTAACAATTTCCTCTAAAAACGGCAAACGGTTTTGACAAGAGAGGAGCGAACTGCAAATTGTGACTCTTTGATTATGGTTGTTGTCGGTCAACTCATGAGGAACCCATTTTCCAAACTTTTGGACTTTGCCGAGTGCACGCAATTGATTGGAAATTGTTTCTTGTGAACAATTTAAAGTTGTCGCAAGCTCTTATTGGGTAATTTGAGGATTTTGCACCAAAAGAGCTTGAAGAGCTTCTTGATCAAAATTGGACACACGGCCTCGACCACTCTTGCCATCTAACGAAAAATTTCCCTCGCGAAATTTCTCAAACCAACGCTGGCATTTTCTGGCGCTAAGTGCATCTTGACCAAGAGCACTACAGATGTTTTTTGCAGCCTCACTTGCTTTCTTCCTAATTGGAACTCGTAAAGCATGCAGTGCCGAATATGCTCTTCATCCGCCATCTTCTTAGCGCTAGTTTTGCAACAAAAACCAAACCAAACACAAACTTTTTCAAGCAAAACTTGTTAATTGCACTTCACACGTTCTGTAGTGTAAATACCACGTGTTTGAAGGTTATGTCAATAGAAGTCAACGCCAAGCAATATTTTAAACGAATGTTTAAAAACGACATTAATTATTACTAGACCCGATATGAATGATATGTAAGACTTATCTCCAGGGATTCCAATGTAAAAGTCTGTGTGTGGCCCAAACAGCTGTTTTTAACAATTGCTTAAGTGATTTTATATTATTATTTTAATCTATCTTTATTGTTGAAAGTAATACCTTTCCTTCCTCCCCCCCTCCACCTCCATAGATATGTTCTATCCCATACCTGAACAGCGCACTGCCCTCCCCCATTGCCCCAGGCCTCAGCCACACTGTTATATGTGTCCATGGGTTGTTCATATATGCATATAAGTTACTAGTATTTGCTTGGTCTCTTCCCATCTCCCCACTCTTCCACCCACCTTCCTTCTGAGATATGACAGTCTGTTCCATGGTTCTATGTCTCTGAATCTATTTTGTTCATCAGTTTATTTTGTTCATTAGATTCCATATGTGAGGGAGATCACGTGGTATTTGTCTTTCTCTAACTAGTTTATTTCACTTAACATAATACTCTCCAAGTCCTTCCACACTGTCTCAAAGGGTATCTTACCCTTAGTTGCATAGTATCCCATGGTATAAATATACCACAGCTTTTTCTCCCCTCATTTACTGATGGGCACTTGGGTTGTTTCCAGATCTTATCTATTGTAAATTGTGCTGCTATGAACATATGGGTACATATGTTCTTTCTGATTGGTGTTTTGGTTTTTGGGGACATATTCTTAGAAGTGGGTTCACTGGGTCAAATGGAAGTTCCATATTTAAGTTTTTGAGGAAACTCTATACTGCTTTCCATAATGGCTGTACCAATTTGTATTCCCATCAACAGTGCATGAGGGTTTCTTTTCTCTACATCCTCACCAGCACTTGACATTTCTTGATTTGTTGATGGTAGTCATTCTGACAGGTTTGCAATGATACCCCATTGTCACTTTAATTTGCATCTCTCAGATGAATAGTGAATGAGTACTTTTTCATGTCTCTTGGCCTTCTGTATGTCCACTGTGGAGAAGTGTCTATTTAGGTCCTTTGCCCATTTTTTATTGGATTGTTTTCCTTTTGTTATTTTAAAAATTTAAAAAATATTCTTCTTTGTGAATATATGCATGTATATGCATATAAAATGTATTAATTTTCATGTAGATGCATTCAGACAGTACTTCTTTAATAACTTAACCAATCTTATTATGAAATTATAATTATATAGCATAACTCCAAACAATAAAAACCAAAAAATTAAAAAGTTTAATAAATAATTATTCCCCTTTTTATCCATGTGTCTTGGGTATACTTAATAATGGTGCCATTTAATACTTTCCTTGTCTGAACTTATATATTTGTTATTCTTATTACCATCATGTGTTTTTCTTTCATCAAACTGTGATTTACCATCGCCTTTTAAAATGTTTATTTATTGATTTTGAGAGAAACATCAATTTATTGTTTCACTTATTTATGCATTCATTAGCTGTGTCTCGTATGTGCCCTGTCTGGAGATCAAACCCGAAACCTTATCCAGCGTATGGAAATGAGGCTCTAATCAACTGAGCTACTCAGCCAGGGCCACCATTACTTATTTAATTACATATCACTCATTGCAGATCACAACTCAGCACTCACAAGTACCTTGTTACAGAAAACAATTGTGCATTCATATATGCACACAAACATAACAGTTAAAATCAGATAGGTGCTCTCTGGGTATAGTTCTTAAGATTGGGAACATAAAAAATGTATAGTTAAATATTTGTTTTAGAGATGAGAAGGCTGAGACGCAAAGATTTTTATTTTCTTACCAAATATCACACAACTGGATGGTCATAGTACAAAAAACACACTGTCTTTAGTTTCCTGTTGTATAACTTGCTATGCAGAGTCCTGTATGAATAACTTGTGCATATATATAGTTGGAAACATTTAAAAAGATGAGTTTCCCCAAAGTTCCTAGAGACATTGTATTAGAGATAACACCATATTAGAAATGCAACTTCAAGTAAAACAGTTATATAATTATTCTAATTCTAATCAAATTTGATTTCAATAAAATTCTCCTCAGATTCTCTTTTTTTCTGCTATTGTGTTATAATTTCATTGCTTTTATTTACTATTTGGTTCCTTGAAATGCAATGTTTTTCAGTTAATAATTTTATTAATCAACTACAGCCCTCTCTTAAAATTATATTTTTTCATCAATAATCTAAAAATATAACAAATCTATATCATCTTCAGCTTTTGACAGTGTTAGATTCCATTAATACATATGAACTTGGTTCCCCTAAGCACAGAATTCCAAGTTACACCCTATAAGAGAGTAGGTTAAAATATATCTAAGTATATAAAAGCCTAAGTGACTGAAAAACCATTTGACTGGTCGCTGTGATGTGCACTGACCACCAGGGGGCAGACGCTCAACGCAGAAGCTGTCCCCTGGTGGTCAGTGAGCTCCCACAGTGAGAACGCTGTTGAGCTGACTGGGCACCAGATGCCAGGCTCATAGCTGGTGAGCACAGCTGTGTCAGTCAAGCCTCTCCTGCCTCCACAGAAGTTCTAGTGAGCCCTAGTGGCTGCAGATGCAGCAAGGCCTGGATGAGTGAGTGGCAGTGCCTGGCCCAGACTTAGGCTTCTTCCTGGTTGCCTGCTGCTTTGTGATCTACTATATCCCTCGGAGAGGTGTTGGGCTTATCTTTTCGACCCAATCTCCACAGACCAGGCTGAAACTGGCAGTCCGACATCCCCCAAGGGGATCTGGATTGTGAGAGAGAATAGGCCAGGCTGCACCTCACTGGTTCACGAATCCCATCCATGAAATTTGTGCAAGTATAGACCTTCGCAGCTGTGGTGGCTGCCTGGATTCCTCACAGCCACGATGGCTGCAGCCCCAGCTTCATCTCAAAGGTCATCCAGAAGGACATTCAGAAGGAAGTCCAGTCTAGTTAGCATATTACGCTTTTATTATTATAGATAAGATAATTTTAAAATGGCACTTGCTGTGTCTGTATCTTTTTAAGGTTGACTTATCAGTAAGTTAAATATGCCACCATTCCTTTATCTAGAAGATGTATATTGGATAGCATTTTTTATTACTTGGTGTTTAATTAAATTTTGAATTGAAATTTATTTACAAAATACAACCTTAATTTCCTAAATAACTTTTTCTCTCTTTCTGACATTTTGGTGTCAAAGCTTCCCTCCATAAATTCCTTCCCATGAGAAGGAGAGGAGATTCTTTTCCAATATTCATAGTATAGAATGTATGAAAGGGAGAGCAAGTGTGAAGTCAGGATCCACAATATCACTTTTGACTTCATATAAAGGGTCATCTGTATTAATCAACATTTTCTAGAATAACAGATTTGGTTCACTTGAAGCTGTACACGAAGTTAAAATTTTCTAGTTATCATGTATTTTCCAGTATTACTATCAGAGATCTTAGAAATAATATACCAAGAAACAGCTCTCATCAGTATAGCATAGGTAATTAGATATTGAGAGATTCAAGCCATGAATGTGACTCATTCCTAGTCAAATTAATCTGAGAGCAAAATTGGATTCCAGAATCACATTTGCTAGTCTTTTTAAAATATGTTTTATTGATTTCAGAGAGTAAGGGAGAGAGAGAAACATCAATAATGAGAAAAAAATCATTGAATGGCTGCCTCCTGCCTGCCCCACACTGGGGATCAAGCCTGCAATACAGGCATGTGCCCTGATTAGGTATCAAACCTCAACCTCCTGGTTCATAGGTCGATGCCTAACCACTGAACCATACCAGTTGGGAAGTCTTTTCTTTTTTTCTTCTTTTTTTTTAATGTGTATAGATATAATTTTTAAAAATTAATCCTTATCTGAGGA
The DNA here is from genome assembly GCF_014108245.1 of Pipistrellus kuhlii. Lineage (NCBI taxonomy): Eukaryota > Metazoa > Chordata > Mammalia > Chiroptera > Vespertilionidae > Pipistrellus > Pipistrellus kuhlii. The sequence goes on along the minus strand of NW_023425405.1, from coordinate 33,921,265 downwards.
CATTTTTTTCATTGGTTTTTAGAGAAAGTGGAAGGGAGAGAGGGAGGGGGAAGCCTGCAAACTGGGTATGCACATGCTGTTGATTGGATACTGACCCCCCCTCCCCCGACCCTTTGGTGAGCAGACCAATGCTCTAACTACTGAGCAGGACACACTGACCATGGCTAGATATACCTTGAATATATTTCCCAATTGCCATAGTTATTTACTATTGACAGTCTGTCCGAAATACAGGTTAAACAGAACCTTTAATAGCATTCAGTTTCACACAAAATTCTTTTTTCTTTCTTTTCAGCTGGTTAGTAGTCATGTAAAAACTATCTTTGTCAAAGATAACAGATTTGAATAGGGCTACAATGAGGAGGGTTAAACTTGGGTAATTGCACAAGTACATTAAGAACATCCATCATATTTAAATGCCTGCCATTATTTAGGAGGATTCTGATTTACCCTTTGATCTATTACTTTTCAAATGCAAAATAACTGTAGGAGTCCAAACTTTTGACCTTTATAAAATGTCAAAAGAGGGAAAAACGCTTTCTATAATGCCAATAGATGGTTTCTCTCCAAATTATGGAGTGATTTGTTTCTTTACCTTTGTACAGAATATTTTTGGTTAACTAATTAGGTCCCCTAAAGAATAAAACAGAAACAGAAACACCTCTTTTCTCAATTGGATTATCTTAATACCTTTGAGTGGATGAGATTTATTTTACCTAGGGGAACCCTTTATCATGGAAAACCTCTGCTTTATGCCAAATTCCTGGCATACTTATTAATCGTGCCCCTTTCACAAGTGTTCCAGTGTGGATGATAAATTATATGATCACTCTGTTATCAATCCTATCAGTCAAGGTTCTCCAGAGAAACAGAACCAGGAAGATAGAGAGATATATAGAGATAGATACTTATTTCAAAGAAATGGTTTATGCCATTGTGGATACTAGCAAGTTTGAAATCCGTAGACAGTTTGGAAACTGGGGTTTGAGCTGACGTGGTATCCTGAAACATTTTTTTCTTTCTCAGGAAAACTGCTTTCCTCTTAAGGATTCAACTGCTTTCTTCTTAAGGCTTCAACATTATCAAGGGCAATCTTCTTTATCTGAAGTCAACCAAGTGTTGATATTTATGCCATCTACTAACCTCTCACAATACCACCTATAACAGTGTTTGAATAGCTGGGTATAATAGCCTAACCAAGTTGACATAAAACTAACCATTACAATCTGGTTTATGAAAATTTGTTTCTAGATACTAACATCAAACTACCAGAAGTTGAAGTTTAGAAAAATAACCCTTTTCTATAACACCAAAGAGAATAGAACACAGAAATAAATGTAACCATGAGCGAAAAAAAGATCTATACACTGCTAATGGTTTAGTCAACAGAGCCAAATAACAACAGTACAATGATTGAAATTTCTTTTCAGAACCAACTTTTTTAAACTTAAACTTCTTCTAACGCCACTTCTTCAAAATAGACTCACCCAGGCCATGGTATTCTGGAATTCATGAAAGAGCTACACTCAAGGGGCCAAAGAACCGCATGTGGATTGCGGGCCGCAGTTTGCTGACCATGGGTTTAGGATAATGGTACACAAAGTAGAGTCAGGTAGCAAAGAGGAAAATCTTGGCCCTTTGTGTCATCCATTTCTATTTTCATTGGGAAAACTACATCTTTTAGAGTGGGTAGCTCACACATCCCTTGAGCAAATACTTATAATTGTATGTTAAAGCCCTAGCTGGCTTAGTTCAGTCACACATCCATTGAGTAAATACTTATAATTGTATGTTAAAGCCCTAGCTGGCTTAGTTCAGTGGAAAGAGCATCGGCCCTTTGACTGAAGGATCCCGGGTTCGATTGCAGGCAAGGGCACCATATCTTGGTTGCACGTTCCCTGACCCTGATCTGGGTGTGTTCTGGAGGCAACCAATTGATGTGTTTCACATATATGTTCCTCTCTTCCCTCTCCTTTCCACTTTCTCTGAAAACAAACAGAAAAATATCATCTGGTAAGGATTAACAACCAGAAAACAAAACAAAACAAAACAAAAACCCTGCCTCTTTTTTTTTTTTTTTTGTATGTCATAACAAAATATTTATAATGTATGTTAAAAACTGTCTTGTTTGAGATGGCCTGACATTAAAGAAGGCTGACCTCTTCTTGATTCAGTGAGCTGCTGATAGGTACAGAGACAATATCTTCTAGAGAGTCTTGCAGAAGCTACACTTGGCCTGTTTTTGTTGTTGTTATTTTTATTAGCATTGTAATCCAAGCTAGAATCCCTGCCAGAAAAAAAAAAAAAATGCAGTCACAAATGTGTATGACTTTAGTGCTAGTGGGCTGGCTGTTTTCCTTGCTCTATTTATACTCATGTCTTGTAATTCCATTTGAACTATGAATTGAAAGAAGACCTAGGGGTAAAACTATAATACTTAAGGAGCTGTAAAGTCAGTGTAAATGCCTGATCTGTTTTGTTGGTTTTTGTTTGTTTGTTTGTTTGTTTGTTTTGTTTTGTTTTTACTTTAAAGTAACTTTAATTTTATCCCCTGGGACTGCACAAAGGAATGCTTATGATGACAAACCTTCCAGTCTTAGGCATGCTTGCCCTTCCTCCAGGCTGGTCCTTCCAGGGACCGAAAATCCAGAACTGAACAAAGTCATTGCCCTGCAGGAAAACAGCTATCCCCTCTTATGGATGAGGGCACAGAGCTGTTGTCTTATGTGTACACCATTCTCTATAAAATAGTACACATGGAGGGTATCTGGCAAGCCTGATGCCATCATATAGTAAAGTGAGTCATGATGAAAGCTGTAGAGAAAGAGAGAGCTGATGGCTAAGGTGCCACAACTATTCAACTCTTTTTTTTTTTTTAATATATTTTATTGATTTTTCACAGATAGGAAGAGAGAGGGATAGAGAGTTAGAAACACCGATGAGAGAGAATCATCCATCAGCTGCCTCTTGCACACCCTCTACCGGAATGTGCCCGCAACCGAGGTGCATGCCCTTGACCGGAATGGAACCCGGGACCTTTCAGCCTGCAGGCTGACGCTCTTTCCACTGAGCCAAACTGGTCCCAGCAACTATTCAACTCTTAGCCCAAACCCCAGAAGTGCTAGTGAAGGAGCCTTCAAAGAAGTCCCTACCCAGATACCATTTGATTACATCAGTGTGATGCCAAGAGAGGATTGCCTAGCCAAGCCCGATTACTTCAGATTTACAAGCGAAACAGATGTTTTTGTTGTAAGCCACTATTTGTGGGTTCTGTTCATAGTAATATGAACAGAACTATAAGCCAAATAAAAACTAATAATGTCTAAACTAAGGTAGTGGCTCTTGGGATCAATCCAAATAGGCACTTTCAAATTATTGAGGAAGCCCTACCCATGTACAGTCCTAATGATAGTTATTAACAATAGGAAAGGAGCAAAGAGAAGGCCAGATATTATAGGCATGTTCCCTATAAAACATTGGGTGAAGGGGGACTAAAGAAATGGAAGTTAGACCATGGCTCAGTAAGTTGAGATGACATAGGGAAAGTACTGGTTGAGATGGTTGGCCAGCATGGGTGTAGCTACTGCAAGCACCTAGAAACGTGGAGTATATAATCCCCCAAACAAAGAAGCTTGCTCTTGGTTCCTGTTGGCACACTTGGCTCTTAGCTCACACCTTGCATTGCCTACATGGCAGTGGCTATGTGGACCACACGCACAATGGGTTAATGGAAGGCAACTAGCCTAATTCTGTACTGGACCTGGCTCCAACATGGAAAGAAAACTCTGGACACTGGCTCTGGTGTTAGCTCTGCTGAAACCCCAGCTATACTTATTCTAGGACTGGACTGAGGGAAATGGGACTTTGAAATCTTAGGGATTTAATCCCATGCAAATGAAGGTCACTCATTCTCCTGTGGGAGTCTCAGAGAATTCCTTTCCTTGGGATTTCATAAGAAGCTCAATCCCAGTGGGGAAGAGGGCCCCCAGCTTTGTTCAGTATCACTAAAGACACATATTCCTAGTCTCTGAGTCAACTTGTATCATGCACTTGTTTTGTGGATGGCCGCTTACTTAAAAATTTAAATAAAATAAGTAATTCTCTTGTTTGAATTCCAAGCTTATCAAGGTCACTTAGCAAATGGCTCCCAATAGCTGAACTTACAGCTACTGTATTTCTCACTGGAGATGAAAATGTTGAAATTATGGTTCTATACATCAGCTTAAATAAGAATATTTAAAAAAAAGAAAAAGAAAAAGAAAAAGAAAACAGGCCTCTTTATATGGTCAACTCCAGCTGTTTTCAAATTCTAATGCTTGATTGGGGGAAAATATAAAAAAGTAAGCTGCTGTTTTATGATAATTATTATTAAAATGAAGACCACCATTAGGAATGAAAATTTCCTTCAGCATTATAGTAGCAAAACCTAGAGTCAGAAACCAGCAAATAGTAGAGCCTATTAGAGTCAAACTGCACCAAATTGGGAAAGCAATACCAGTCAAGTGGAATTAGCTAGTCACAAGTTAGGTTTAAAGACAAGCAAATAAATCACTGAAAAATAAGGAGTTAGCATGAAGGGAACTGATCATGGATTGTGTTTTACTTGCAATATGTACACTGATTCTAAGTTTTGACAAGTGTGACAGGTATTTCTTTGATAAAAGTGAGAATGAAGGGGAATGTGGAACTGGCCCCTTCCTATTGTACATCTACACTGTGTTCTTTACACCCTGTTTATATTCCTAGATTTTGTGCTCTGTTTTTGCAATGCGCTAAACTCCCCAGGAACTAACAACCTAAATAAAATTGTTTTAGTTTGCCAAAAAGCGAAAAAGGCAAACACACATTTTTGTTTCTTGTCCTCTTTGAAAAATTGTAGTTGGTTCATGAAGAGAGCATGAAAACTAGCTTGTGATCATAATGTGTGAACCAATATATATGTATTTGAACCTAGGAGCATTTGGAAAGAATCAAAGTTAATACTATCCTGCTATTTCCTCTGTCTTCTGAAATTGCCCTCTCTTCCTTCCCATGGTTCAACCAAAGATATCTAAAGAAAAACTTAACATTATTTTAAAGACCATGTTTATTGCAAGCCTAACATCATATTCGTGATTATTATATTAAGAAAATCTACACTCACCATCAACCTTGTGAGATTTGTCTACTTTCAAATCGAACACTTTCCTGTGAGTTTGAATTAGTTTCTCTGTGCCCAGTAGTCTTAGCCTTTCAGATAGCCTTTTATTTTATCCATGCCACAGTGAAAAATGGAGTCTTTCTTCCCCCCAGGGATGGTTCCCAAATTTAAATAAATAAATTTCTAATAACATACTGCTTTTCTGAAAGACGTTCCAGCTTGATATTTGTGTTTGAATTTCTACAGGAAGCATAGAAACAAAGCACCGCTACCTTAGGCAGACAGTACAGTTTATTTCTGTAATGAGGTGTCCTGTGTTCTCTGTGCTTGTGTAGCTCTTGCTGAGTGATGTCTAATTTATATTCATTTTCTACTGTCTCTGACCCAGTAGCTTTTATAAATCTTAATTTCTTTGATCCCTTTTGCTCAGAAAACTATCACAAGGGGACATTAAGGGTCTTCTCTGTCAGGATGTAAACTCGGTAACTGATTTACATACACAACCAAGGATCCCAAGCAGTGTCCCAGATCCCTCAGAAATCCTCCAAGCGATGAGAGGTATACTAGTAAGTGCTTAGTCAGAAGAGGATCAAATAGTTGCCTTGTACCTTGAATTTACAAAGGAAAGCAAACTGGCTTGTCACTTTCTTTAAAGCACAATGTTTTAAAATTCTTTGAAAATCATTTCTCACTGTAATCTAAAGCAGTGTCATCTCTAACTTTTGTTCTTTGGAGTTTAGTTTGCCCTTAAAATTGCATTTGTTTTTGATGAAAGAACCTGTCTACTTGACAACCTTGGTAGAAAAAAAGAAAATAGAAAACAGAGATAAGGATGACAGAGAGAAGCAAGAAAAACAAAGTGAGTACTTCAGAATTTAGGTTTTGCGTCTTAGCACAAGACTACCAAGAACCAGTTAAACCAGATAATCTTTATAATTTCAAACTACAGCATTTGGTCAGTATTAATCTGTATTCTACGTAATATCATCTAATTAGGTGCTGGAACAATTCCTCTTTAGTTAGGATTCTAGGATTCTGTCTGTTCTCACCTGAGTACTTTCTTTGGCACCATATTTAATTTCCTAACTAGTCCTACATTATTTCTATACATTTTTTGCTCTTAAGTGATTAGCTCAATTACCACTATATTAGTCTCCTTAAGATCTGCTTCAGTCATGCGGTCTTCTGCTGTAATGGCTACAGTGACTTCCTATAGCCTATAAAATCAAGATTCCTCATCCAGGCATCCTTCTTCACTTGAATTCCTTTTCACAGGCCTAGTCTTCAACTACTCTCTATTCCTTTGGTCTAATAATCAAATAGACATAAGGCAGATTAGCAATATTAGTGTCCTCACAGCTGGACTAGCAGCTTAGCACCCCCTGAGAACATTTTAGGAAGGGACATTCTGAGGCCCAACTCCAGACCCACTGATTCAGTAACTCTGGGGATGGGGCTTAGCAATCAGTGTTTAACAAGTCTTTTTAGGTGATTCTGGTCAACAGAGCTTGAGAACCACTGCTGATCTAACTCCTGAGTGCATATCATGTGCTCTGACTATAGTCATTTTCTCATCCTAGCTCACCCTTTATCTTCACAGTATCACCAATTTCCATTATTTTCATAAGCTTCATTGATTTTCCATTTATTTTCCATTTCGCCATAACACCTGATTTATTATTAGGTATGTTTTTTATACCTGTGTATATTTTATGCAAATTTACATTAAATTTATTTAAATGGAACTACACTAGTAATAGTATTAAAATCAGGAGTTCTGACCATAAATAAAGTTGATTATGAAGATAAATATAGTAGTAGCCTGGGCTTATGGATGTGGGCTAGGGCTGAGGAAGGGAGGTGGGTATAGTTATCAAAAGGCAAAAGGAAGAACTCTTGTTTTGAAAGAACTGTTCTGTACCTTGACTGTGGTGCTAGACACACAAATCTACATGTGGTAACATTGCAGAGAACTAAATGCACATGTAGACATAAGCGTATAAGGAAAACTGGAGAGGGAAGCTCAGAAAGATAGGCGAGTGCATCCATGTCAATATCCTGATCCTGACACATGTCAGTCCTTGGTCATGAGATAGTAAATTAGATCAGTAATGTATATATACTGACTGGCCAGGCTATTATGATCATGAGATTATTATAATTTTGTAAGATGTTACTAATGGGGAAAATTGAGTAAAGGGTACACAGGGTTTCTATGTTATTAAGATTAAAATAACAGGATATTTCAGAAACAATATTTGTATGTGTGAGGGTTCAGAATGAGCTACTCCAAGATATATCACACTGATATGCAGATTACTTTGAGTGAAAAGCAATTTTAGCCACATGCTCAAGAGCAATTTCTGCCCTTCCCTTTAACTACCTAGAATAATTTGAGTTAGGATTCTTGCTGATAGGGACTATCAGAGATAAATTCTTTTGACATAATTTTAGGGCAGGGCAAACTTGTGGTTATGATACATCTGTCCTTATCATCCTACAATGATCCTCTGAAGCCCCCAAGTGCATTACAGGATGTCTTACATACCTCAGTTTTGGTTGGTTGGTTATTTATTTATTTATTTATTTTAATCTCTTTGAATCTGTCCTGTATGAGGACATCTTTGATTCTTTCATGTATGTGGCATTCCAACACGTATGTCTGTATTAAATTTGGTTATTTTCTAATATTGCTAATCTGCCTTATGTCTATTTGATTATTAGACCAGCCAAAAGAACTTTGAGGGTAATGTTTGTTAGCCCCTCACATGTGTCAATAACACCAATATTATTTGCCGAAACCTGTTTGGCTCAGTGGATAGAGCGTCGGCCTGCAGACTAAAAGGTCCCAGTTCGATTCTCGTCAAGGACACGTACCTTGGTTGCGCATATATCCCTAGTGGGAGGTGTGCAGGAGGCAGCATATTGATGTCTTTCTCTCATCAATGTTTCTAGCTCTCTATCCCTCTCCCTTCCTCTCTGTAAAAAAAAAATCAATAAAATATATTTTTAAAAAATAACACCAATATTATATCAAAATGCATGTGTCAGGTAATGATTGAGCTATCAGTCTATAGATCATTGAAAAGGCTCAGCTGGGGTAGGATCTCTGGGTAGACAAAAACAGATTATGTAGATGAATCTAATACATGTATATAGTATATGCATGCAGCTCACCAGCACTTTTGTGGTGAGCAGAAAAATATGATCAAATCTGATTAAGGGTGGAAGGTATAATTGATATTGAACAGTACATTTGTTAATTATCTTTTCTCTCCCTCAAGTACAACCCACAAAGACCAAGTGAGCCAGTATCTTATATCATATATCTATAGGCTAATAAAACAAGAAAACACAGTAATGTGTATTGTATTTTATATACTTTAAGTAGCAGGGAGACATTGGACTATTAAAATCTGATGGGAAAACATTCATTGATCTCTGGTCTCTGCAAGGTTTGTGGATATGTAGAGTGAGTTGTGTGTATGTGTGTGTGGGAGGGAGGCAGGAGGGCCGGGGAAATATGCAAAACCAAGAATCCCTGTGTGTTTCCTGTTCTTGGCTGACTCTCTACTGGGAGCCCCCACAAATGCTGCCAGGAAAGAAAACTGCATAGATTTTTTTAATTAAAAGAGTCCCTTGTTTTAGTAAGCCTATCAATGAAGCCTTTAGTTGAAATTCTATTTGAACAACTACCTTGTAATTTGGAATGCTCATCAGGAACTACGTGTCATTAAGAAACACAATGTGGCTTTGTAAAGGATCCATTTTAGAAATTACATTCCATTCTCTACTTGTCTTCTCTGGAAGGAGAACCCATTATTTAGGGAGTAAGTTACTTTACTCCTTGAGTTCTGCTCCTGTATTTATTATTATGTATGAGCACACATTTCCTTTCTGGTTTTTGCCTTTTTAAGAATACTTGGAATTACATGAAATCATTCCTGGATATGCTTATTAAAATATAGAAGCTGTGTTTCAAGCTAACACTTACTAATTGTTGGGAAAAGAACTAATTGGTTTAAGTAGAATCAGGAAATTAGAGAAATGGTATATTGATTCATTATAAATTTGAGTTTAGTAAAACATCAATATAACATACATGACTATTTTTGACAGACACCAACATATACACACAGTCAAATAATATCTATATTTTGTCCTCATCCTCAAATTTATATATCTCATTTCTTCATATCTCTTTCTTTAGTCAAAGTTAACAAATATTAATAGTTTTTCTAAGAGAACACAGAAAGTTGGCAAAACTAGTTTTTCAGCCACAGTCATTTTTTATTCCTTTATTTGATCTTTGAACACATAATGATCTGGCCACTCAAAATAAATAAATATATGAATTCATGCATGGGTGGGAATCCAGCCAGGGGGAGGGGACATGGATGGTTGGCCGGCCTGCCTGCTGGTCAAACTTCTGGTTGAGGGGACAATTTGCATATTAGCCTTTTATTATATAGGATATACAGTGAGTTGCCAGATTATTATAATTTCTGAATGCATAATAATCTGGCTACTCAGTGTATATGTTCAGTACTACTTAGTATATATTTTTTTAAGGTTTTGCTGAAACAATAGAATTGAATGATATAAATACAGAATAAATATAATGTTTGGCCTCACAATAGGCTTTGGTCTTAGAAACAGGTCAAATTGCCTTGTGGCAATAGGGAGTAGCAGGGAAACAAAGGGGCCAGACCTTCATGCCTCTCCCTTCCCTTGTCTGTATCCACAATTAAGTACCCTGATGTCACAGAGGAACCGGCTCTGCTTTTCATCTGATTAAATTCCTTGTATCCAACACATATAAAAATTGTTAAAATATCCTGAAAACACTAGTTTGATAAACAGATTCTACTATTCCATAGGGGGAAAAAATCCTTTCACCTAAAACCTGAATTCCAATAAATTATTCTAAATATTATACTTTCTACTAATTACCTATATATTAAAAAATTGAAATAAATCTCCCTTATTCTATTGCAAATAGTCATAAGTTATTTCTTTATTCAGAATACAACTTGTTTGAAAATTCTCAAATTTATCTTTGATATTTCTAGAACAACAAAGTAATATATCACCTGCAGTTAAAATAAATAGCACAGGGAAAAGAGTAAGTCATTTGTTATAGAGTTTGAATATTTTGATAAAATTAATAGGTAGTTTACTATCCCCTGACACATAGGAAAAGCTTTAAGGAAAAGAGATAGAGTGGCAATGAGTATGTATCTTGATTAGCTCAACAATACTTATATAAGAATTATTCTGTTTTTACTCTTGTTATTTACTCTCCAGATCAAAGTATCTACTCATCCTTTCATTTCAAAGTCAAATGAACTGTAGGTATTATGTATTTATTTATATTTTCTGTAATACTGATGCTTATCTAGGCATTCTGGGCTTACCTCTCTTCGAGATAATGGGAGAGGATGCCCAGACATTTGGGTAATTTGCTTAAATAATAACATACTTAATACAATTATTATGCTTAAAATAAACTTTGAAAAATCAAACTTTAAAGTTGGAAATATGTTCAAGTAGAATTAGGAATAATGTAATAACCATGGTCCAAAGAAGTCAGCCAATATAAACTGGTAATATTAATATACATAAAGGTATAGATATGATAGTATATAGTTATATCTGTTAATGTGTATCACACTAGATATCCTATATAATAAAAGGGTAATATGCAAATTGGCCCTAAGGTGGAACTACTGGTCACTATGACATGCACTGACAGCCAGGGTCAGACGCTCAGTGCAGGAGCTGTCCCCTTGTGGTCAGTAAGCTCTCACAGGGGGAGCTCCGCTTGGCCACAACCCAGGCTGATCGCTGTGAGTGCAGTGACAGCGGTGGGAGCCTCTCCTGTGGCAGCGCTAAGGATGTCCAAGGGTGGCTTAGGCCCATTCCTCACGGAGAGTGGGCCCAAGCCACAGTCAGACATCTCCCAAAGGCTCCCAAGCTTCCAGGGGGATGTCTGACTGCCAGCTTAGGCTGGTTTCCTAGGGTTCAGGCCTAAGCCAGCAGGTGGACATCCCTCAAGGGGTCTCAGGCTGTCAGAGAGCACAGGCTGGGCTGAGGGAGTCTCCTTCCTAGCCCTAAGTGCACGGATTTTCATACACCAGGCCTCTAGTATAGTATATAAATAGCATGTATAATACTAAAATATGTAATGTATTTGAGCAATAACAGTGAGCAACAAGGAAGAATGTAACACCCTAACTAATAATGGGCCTAATCCAGAAAATTGCTGTGAAGAAATCTTAGGATAACAGCCAAGCAGTCCCATTAGGTGGCAAGCGATTGAGACAGAGAAAGAGAAAAAAAGGTTCCTAAGATGAAGTTTTCTAAGACAACAATTCAATATATTTTATTTCATATCACTGAGAGTTAGGAAATACTTTAGAATGCAATAAGGTACAGATATCAAGCAAGAAAATTGAGACTATTAGAAATTGCTATAATCACTCCCTCCCCTCACCCGCCTTTTCTGTTTCATAAAAGCAAGCCATGGTCCAAACTTGAAGGCAATGAATCAAATTGAAATAAACCCAAAAGATAAACCCAAAACTCTGCAGCTGGATTTTACATGTGGATATAATAGCATTATGGCACAAAATGACTTTCTCAAAAAACTTATTTATCTTTTTCACATATTATTTATGTGAATACATTATGTTATGTTAATTGGCTGTAAATCACAAACACATTCTAAACATATTATGTTTACTTTTACAATAATAATGAAAGGTAGGTATTATTATCTCTAATTTATAAATAAAAATTAAAACAGTGTTCAAGTTAGTCGTAGAGAATTATCTAACTAATAACAAAGAACTCAATATTATGACCCAGATCTACCTAGTACCAAAGTTTTTATCTTTCCTTATTTTCACCCTTATTTTTATTCAGAAGAATCTTGGTAACTTATTAGATCTCTTAAGGCTTAGACTGTGTCTATATAAACACATTGTAAACTCTCTAAAGTTATTTCACAAACTCCAATAAAATATTTTCTTGCCTAGAGTTATAAATTATTATTTATGACTATTATTTATTATGAATATTAATGTTCTTTTATCCCCCCCAAACAAGAAGACCCTTAAGATATCTTTGAAAAGACTTGTATAATGCGAAATTTTTTTTTCTACATATTTTGACCTTGAAATTCAAAATTTCTTAGATGGTTTTTAAAAAGGCTAAATTTAGCATTCAGTATGGATTATTTTGGAGGTAATTATGTGAAGTTGTGAACTGTGCATATAGGATAATCATTTTGCCAACATATCACTGTTCCCTAGAACTTCAATCCTGATTTTTCAAAGATTCTTTTATTTTGACTATTTAATTTTTCTCTAGCTTAAACATAAATAATATTGTTTCCAAAAGCAAGACAGTGTGAATACATACAATTAATATGCACATTAATAATTTCTTTCTACTGATAAATCTCTAAAATTTTATTTAGGATTATTTTCAGTTTTTTAAAAGTAAACTAAATCTAGGTTATTTGCAACAATAATCATGACAGTAACAAATTCTCACTGTATTTAATATGAAATCTTAAAATCTTATCTTGTTAATTGGAAACTGAAATCACTTGGAGAGATTTAAGGATTAATTTTTAAATCAGTTTTAATCTTTTTTATTTTCATTATAGTGCCATGAAAATTTATAATGAAAAATATAGTCTTTAATCTTTAATAATTTTCTTATTTTAATATATTTAATTCTAAGAAATCAAAGGTACTAGAAATGGAACACAATTTACTGCCAATGATTTTTTAAACTATACATTACACAATTGAACTTTTAAAACATATCAAGTTCAAGAAAATATTATTTACACAAGAAATTGTGAAATAATGTATTATGGTAAGAACTGCACTGGATTATGCAATGCAGAGATTTTAGTTAGAAACTATACTTGGCCTAGTCTGTTGGTGAGGGAACAAAATGTATGAGTCAAAAGACATATATCTTCTTTATGGCTACATCTTAATAATTGTTGAAATTGGGCAGTGGCATATATGGATGTATAAGGATTTATTGAACTATTTTTCTACTTATGTGTATATCAATATTTTTATAAAATTTCTAAAAGAAAAATAAATTTGAAAAGATGGTATGTTTGCAGTCCATTTAGTAATAATGGATAGTGAATGATGCATTGAGGTAAGTCATGTTTTGACAGTAACTTTCTAGGTTTTCTGAAATCCTTTTTGATCTGGAAAAAGAGTGCCTTTACTTTTGCTCAGTGTTCATTGTAAGCTGAGAGCTGAGTGTGGGCTCATTGGCTGCGTGACAATATGTTTAGTTTTCTGGAGAGTTAACCAAACAGAAATTTGATCTGACTCAGGTGTCTAGAAAATAGACAGTTGAGAAATGGAATATGACAGAATCACCTAGTGAACACTCTAATACTCCAAGAACAAATTATTCTGAGTGTAACCAGTATCTTTTGAAAAGCCCACTCTGTGGATTTTTGTCCTAGCTAATTGATACAGGCACTTTTTTGACAGGCTTAGAGAGAGTGTGTGTGTGTGTGTGCACTTTTAACCAGGTGGTGTCAACATGCTCTCAAGAAGGTATGGCCCAAATGGTTCTTGTTTTAAGTTGTTTACCTAAAATGTATGAGTTTCTTAAGTAATGGGAAGTGTTCCGTGAAATGATCTGAACTTTTTAAAATTAAATTTATTGGGGTGACATTAGTTAACAGGATCATATAGATATAAAGTATACATTTCTATGATATATGACCTGGATATGGTATTTTGTATCTACCACCCAAAGTCAAGCCATCTTCCGTTACCATATATTTGGCCTCTTTTCTTTTACCTCCCATCATTCCCCCACCCCCTTCCCTCTGGCAACCACAACACTGTTGTCTGTGTCTATCAGTTTCAGTTTTATATTCCACACATTAGTGAAATCATAGGGTTCTTAGCTATCTCTGGTTGACTTATTTTGCTTAGTATAATATCCTCAGGGTCCATCCATGTAGTCACAAATGACAGTATTTCATCTTTTTTGATGGCTGGATAGTATTACATTGTATATATGTTTGACATCTTTATCTAATACCCTATTGAAGGACACTTTGGTTGTCTGTGTTTACATTTTTATTCTATCAATAATCCTATGTAATAAAAGTCTAATATACAGATCGACTGAACAGTGGAACAACTGGTCACTATGACACACACTGACCATCAGGGTGCAGATGCTCATTGCAGGAGCTGCCCCCTGGTGGTCAGTGCACTCCCGCAAGGGGAGCACTGCTTAGCCAGAAGCTGGGCTCACAGCTGTTGAACACAGCAGTGGTGGTGGGAGCCTCTCCTGCCTCTGCTGCTGGCAGGCGGTAAGGAGCAAGGGGTCCCGGACTGGGAGAGCCCCAGAATACAAGAGAGATATCTATCTGACTGCTGGCTTAGGCCCGATCACTAGGATTGGGCCTAAGCCAGCAGTCAGATATCCCCTAGGGGTCTGGATTGCAAGAGGGCACAGACTGGGCTGAGGGACCACTCCACCCCAATACATGAATGTTGTGCACTGGGCCTCTTGTTTGTTATAATTATATATATATATATATATATATATATATATTTTAGAGGGCCATCTTTTTATATATTTATAACTTAAGCATGCATGTTACATATTTTTAATTTTTAGTTTACCTTACATGTTATAAACAATTGTATACATTTAATATGAGTATATTAATATTTAATTATTTTTTAAAACATAATTGCAAATTATAGATAGCATCTATACTTTAGAATTTTTGTTTCTTCCTCTCTAATTTGGTGTATCACATTGCATCAGCCATACCCAGGAAATCATATATATTGCAAATTTAGGAAGTGGAAGTAAAGTAATAACAAAACGATAGAAAGAAATGAAGAAGGTCTGTGATGACCCTTAAAAGATAAAATGACTATTAAAAATAATTCTATTTTAAGAGAACAGAATAGTGATTAAATGTGTCAAAATTGCTATTAACAAAGGTTGTTTTTTTTTTTTTTAAATTTATTTCTCAATAAAGAATTTCATCAGGGAATGTGCTACAGAGCCCCCATAGCAACGTGGCCCTGAAGTGTTCTAATTAACTGTACCGGAGGGTCTGCTGTGCTGTCTAGTTAATGCTTTCTATCTGCTTCTTCACTGGCCATCATGAATCATTGTTCAGCGAGTGACAGCACTCAGGTTATTAAAGGTGTAGATATTAAATTAACAACAGTAGTAAACATTGTAGCTGTACTTCACATCTCAGCAGAACCAATGAAGTGGATGACACTGAATCCACGCTGATATGCTGCAGTGACAGATGGGCGTCATTTAACACAATACATCAGTGGGCAACCCACGTACCACAGCTGTCCTCCACTAAATGAATTAGATCAGGGTAATTAATCTAAAGCAGAAAGTATTACTAAAGTGGATCCTAAGCAGAATTAGAGAAGAATAAAACCTCCTGCTCAAAAATTAAAAAGGATTTATGCATTAACAGCTTTTTAGTGCTGACAAGAAGGTTTTAGAAGTTGTTTCACTTCTTTTAAAAAATGTCTAAAAATTGTCCCTTTTGTTGAGAAACAAACTCACCATTTGGGGCAAAAAATGATGCTGCCTATTTCTTTATTTCTGCACTAAATATCAGTGCTGCTAAGAAATGAAGCTTAACTTGCTATATGTAAATACTTTTTTGAATTATAAAAGATCTCTCATTATTCTTTATCATACATGTTTGCTTCAGGTATAACAGAGGACTAATGGTTACACCGATAATACTTCACTTATTAAATTCTCATTTTAAATATATTATATATATATATATATATATATATATATATATATATATGAATGAATAGATAGATTATACATAGGTGATAAACAATTTTTTTCTCCTGATTTCAATTTCCTGTCAGACCAAAGATGATTTAGATTTAAAAAGTTATTCTTGGAAAAAAAGCAAAACAAAAAAACCAGGTGCATATTCTTAATAATTTGGAGGAATTTCTTAAATATCTCATTCATATAACTCAAAATATATTTCAAAGGATATACTACTAATAATAAACTAGCATAAACTCTATTGCTTATTTACAATAATTTACATTTAAAATACTAGTACAAATAATTAAAATTTAATGTAAAAAATTACCTCTTAAAATGATTGTTTTTTTAATGATCTTGAAGTGCCAATTTGTGATTATATAATTTAAAAAAATTATCTAGATGTTATATTTTAAAATTGCCAATAAATCAAACCCATGGTTTGAACAAAAGGCAGAAACTGTATTTAAAATAACCAAATAAATCAGTACATTCTCTCTAATGTTCAGCATTAAATCAATGTGTACATATTTGTATTTATCTTTTTTCAAACCTAAAATACCCCAAACCAGGAAGTTCTTTTCTAATTCACAAATACCTGCAAATTTACCATCATTGCATGGGACAAAGTTCTGATCTCTTCCTGTAAAACCTATTTGTGACAATTGTGGCCATTGATCTACAATAGCAGCATGTCATCTGCTCAACTGTTAGACTTCTCTAGTTTTTGCTTTCTGTCCCCTGTCCTTTCCAAAGGCTCTTTTCTTCTACCTCATACAGATGGAAAACCTGCTGCTAATTACTTCAGTTAAATTTTTACCACAGCAGGAGATATCCAAACACCTATCCTTCTTTTTTAAAGCATCTGCGAGCTTCTTGTTAAGTTAGTACCTCTTCCTTGGAGGCCTGCAACAGTCACCTCAGAGCACTGTGTGTTTATTGTAGAAGCATAGCAAGCTGCCGCTTGAAGAAGCTACCACACGCATAGTATCTGATTTTTAGACTTCATTATCTTGATCATCCATGATTAGAGTAAATTGCAGACTAACTGCTGGTCACATTTAAGTATTAAAATGGAAAACATGTTTGAAGGGCAGAAAAATATCAAAACAACTCAGTATGCAAGAATACTCATCTCTCTCCCTAAGCTCTCACAATTTAAAATGCCCACATACATTGAATTACATAATTATTATAATCAAACTCGTATGTATTTTTAACAGAAAGTATAGATAATTAAATATGAAAGAAAAGGAACTGTAATATTTAATTCAATTTCATTGAATGAGAACTGTTAACCATAAGGTTAGCCTGCTGTGGCCTCTCTATCTTGACTAAAATAATGAGCTTGTGTTATTTTTAGAATATTATTAAGGCTAAATTTTAGTGGGTTTGAACTACTTTTCTTTTTTAGACAGCTATCTGAGATATTATGAGTTCATTTTGAATGGTCATTGAGCAAAACCAATTTAAAGACCAACTTTAGTTGTTGCCTACCTAGAGACATTTTGCATTATATTCAACAGCTTTTTATTTGTATTATCCTCTTGTATGTCCATATAGCTTAAGCTCTAACCTCTGACATATGAGCAGTAATAAAATATTGCTATAAACTAATTTTATTACTGTAAACTAAATTTATTGCTATAAACTGTGACATTACACTATAGTGACAGCAATATTACTCTGTTCTTCAAATACAAAGCTGACATTACTGAGTTACCAATATTATAATGTATATTTAGTCATATTCACATCCTACCTTTTCTGTTTAAGATTTTTTCTATTTTTTTTTTACTGTGTGAATATTATTTTAAATATCTACACTTGAGTTTTATTATTTATAAAAATAGAATAACCTTTAATTGTTTAGATGCTCGAACAAGAGAAAGAAAATATATTTTCATATTTAATATTTAACTGTTGGCAGTCTCACAGGTATTTCATCAATGGACATTGACTGGAACAATGTATTTATGAAATAGTTTTGTCATTGAAAAATATACTCATGTATTTATAAGACAAAAGTTATTTTTTGAAATTTTATTTTTCAATTACAGTTGACATTCCATATTATTTTATATTAGTTTCATGGAAGATAAGAATTTTTGGTTCAAAGATGGCCTTCTGGGTGACCAAATCTGCAGGCTTCTTAAAAGAACCCCCACCCACTGAACAGAACACATCACGTCTCCTACAAAACTAAACCAAACCTTCTTAGAAATGATTGCTAACCAATCACCGCACCATTTCAAGGACCAATGGTTGGATTTCATATCCCAGTCACGCAAACACAATCTTTCACCATGAATGCCAACCATTAACATGGTGCTTAAGCATAAGGTTGATGAATGGAATCTCATTATAATATGATTTTCTATAGACTAGAATTCATGATTCAGAAGGTAAAGTCTTGAACTGCAAGTCAAGGTATGAAAAAATACTATTTTCAAATGGGTGCCTCCTACAGTTCAATTTCCTCAAATTAAATAAGGACACAGACCCAGTTTTAGCCACTTGAATTCTTCAGGTATCCCCGATTTTTATTTTGGAGGCAATAAATAGGCAACATAGAAAATATAGTGGTAGAAAGATAGTCTTTAGAGGCAAATTCACTTGCATTTGAAAACTACCTGTATGACTATTAGCAAGATATTTGGCTATACTTGGTTCATTTTACTCAGCCAGGAAATGAGACTATCCAACTTACAAATTCTCTGTCAAGATTAAATAGTAATATATCAATGTAGCACAGTCAGTAGGAGCATGATATATAATACAGGCCTAATGATTTTTTTCTTTATTTTTACTATTACCTTTAAATATAAAGCCAAGACAAAGCTAAAGTTACCAAGTTGGAAAAACTTCTGAATTTCTCTGTCCCTTCCCTCCATTATGGATGATCCATTTCCCCACTCCACACACCTACATTCCAAAACAAGAAAGAGCCTCAGGGAACTTTGTTATTTTGCAACCTGGGAGGGGCTCTTCAAGGGTAGTTGCTACTTCCTGCTTTAAGAGGCCAGAGGGATGGGTCAAGATTAACTTAGATAAAATGCCAAAAAACAAACAATAAAACACAAACACAAAAGGATTTGGAGGGGTACAGACAGAGGAGTACAGATTTAATTATGTAAAATATAGGACACTTAGATAAAGTTATTAGACATTTGTGAATGAAGCTGTAGGGCACTAGCATACATGTGGAAACTTTTAGACTTTAAGATTAAATCATTCAGAAAAAGAACCTATAAAACATAGAGAAGTAAGAAACCAATCTGAAATCTGGAGAATTAAATTAATAAAGAGGAAAATAATCGTGTGTGTGTTTGTGCCCCTGTGCCCTTTGGTGGAGAGGATGACTAAAGACTGGAGTCATGAAAAGGAGAAATAACTGATCTCTTTGGACTTTGGAAGTAAAGAGAAAGTAGCATTGATAAGTCCATTATAACATTCAAACCAGAGAAGAAAATCTCTGCATTTCTGCATATAGCAGCAATTTCCAGATAATATATAAAACATGAAATATCTGACTATGTAATCAGGATCACTGACCTCTTTTCCCTTAAATTGTAAAAAAAATAATAATAATAAAAAAATAACATCCAATACAGCAATAGCCATCTGGTGTGAATGAATAACAAATATACCTTTTTTTTAGATCAGCAAAAATGTATTTTTTGGTGTGTCACAGAATTTAGGAATTAGTTTATGTGTGCCATGAGATGAAAAAGGTTGAAATTGCTGGCCTAGAGGGCTTAGACCAGTGTTTTTCAACCTTTTTTGGGCAAAGGCACACTTGTTTCATGAAAAAAATCACGAGGCACACCACCATTAGAAAATGTTAAAAAATTTAACTCTGTGCCTATATTGACTATATATAAAGTAATTCTCTTGAATAGGAATCAAATAAACACAAAGAAAGTATTTTATAATTACTTTATTATGAAATATTAAGTAAACAAAATAGTGAAAAATTATAAAATTCTTGTCTTGTCTGCACCTACGGCACACCAGGCAACATCTCGCGGCACACTAGTGTGCCGTGGAACAGCGGTTGAAAAACGCTGGCTTAGACAATAGCATCTAAGAATCTGAGGGGTATTGAAATTGAAGACTAAAAAAGGAAACAAATGAGATCAATAGATTAAAGGACTAACTAACCAGGACAAGAACTGAGGTCTTCCTTGGGGAAGAGAAGATGGGGTACAATATAATGAACTTGATTTATTAAGGGAAGAAAGAAAAAGACCTGTTTATTTCCCAATAATTTTAATGAAGAAATGGAAGTGGTAGGAGAAAAATGGGTCATCTATCAAAACTAAGGTATATGCCACTCATATGATAGATATGTCACTCAATTTAGTCCTGGATTAAAAGATTTGATTACTTAATTTATTAGTTGATGGTAAGCCCAAAAGATTTAAAAATAAAATCTGTTTTTATTGAAGACAGTTTTTAAATTTGCCAATTTTGGAGGTAATAGGCAACATAGAAAATAATAAAAAAAAAGAAATAAAAAAAGAAAATATAGTGGTAGAATATAGTGGTTCATCAGTTTTTAAATTTAAAAAATATAGTGGTTCATCAGTTTTTAAATTTGCCAAAATATAATGCTTAACCACTGTGAACCTCTCTGATTATTATGAAAACAACACATCCCTGCAATTTAAAAAAAGTTAACGTTATAAAAACAACAGAAACATTTTATTAGAATAATATATATGAAGATTAAAAGCACCATTTTTAATTACTTGGGCTTTGCTACATATTCAGTCCTTTTCCCTTAAGTGTTTATTTGCTCTTACTGAAAGAGAAATAGGATTATAAAATACAGATGTTTGGTGAAGCAGATGTGAACTAGCACCCAGCATCTTCTCCTTCTGCATCAAGAAACATCACATCTCTCAATGCAATTTACTTCTGAGTAAATCAGCACCAATTCTCGTGATTATTGACTGATTTACTGGTACTGAAATCAGTGGCCTGTGGATGTAGCCCCTGCCCTTAGTATATTCTTTTTTTTTTAAATTTTTTTTATTAAATTATTATCTGTGTACATATTTTAACATTGCGCCCCCCCCCCCATACATACCCTCTCTCCCCAGAGTTTTGTGTCCATTGGTTGTACTTATATGCATGTATACAAGTCCTTGGGTTGATCTCTTATCTCCCCCAGATCTCCCTACTCTCCCAGCTATATTCTTTTTCTTTATGCACAATGGATCCCAGTTGTAGGCCTTATCTTTCCTTTATCTAAATCATTGCAATCATTTGTAATTAGTTATGGTTCACATTTAAATGTTATTCCTGGTGTACTGTTTTTCCACTAAAAAGCCAGGATTCAGGAATGCTTGTTAAGTTGAAATCAAATCCCTAATATAAGTCCTAAAATAGTGCTAACATAGTGTCTAAAAATGATTTCTACCTGAAGAATAAAATAACTGTATTTGGGAATACATTACTTGAATAGTGTTTTCTATTCTTTTATTTATCTGCCCACTAGCACTTCAGCTAAAGGGTAGGTCATTAATAAATTAAAACAACTCGATCTTTTCTTTTTCTTTTAAAAAATATATTTCTATTTATTTCAGAGAGAAAGGGAGAGGGAGAGCATGACAGAAATATCAATGATGAGAATCTTTCATCAGCTGCCTCCTGCACACACCCCTTACTGTGGATTGAACCTGCAATCCAAGCAAGTGCCCTTGCCTGGAATCAAAGCTGGGACCCTTCAGTCAGCAGGCCCATGCTCTATGCACTGAGCCAAACCAGCTAGGGCAACTCTCTTCCAACTTTCCCATTTAAGAATGTGATAAAGATAGAAGAAAACTTATTTGAGGCTGATGACTACTATGTGGTGGACTTTCATGTTTCTTTAGGTATCTGTCAAATCCATGCTAGAACTCTTCTCTTATATCAGTTTACAAAAGAAAGGCCTACACGATACAAAGTAAAAGATAATCTTATATGTATGTGCATTCATACGTATATATACACACACACACACAAACATGTATATAAAGATATATATGCATATATATGTGTTATATATATGTGTTATATATATATATATATATATATATATATATATATAACATTCTGTATGTATTCCTTATAGGATTAAAAAATATTTAAAGCAGTATATAATCTTAATTTATAAAAGTGGCTGATTCAATGATTCAACTTGCTCCATTTTTCCCCTGAGAAAAATTTAGAACATGAGAGATCAGAATGGGATCCTTAAGCACATGTATGTAGAGAATCAATGAAAGTGCCTCAGTGAATGATTCAGAAGCCTGGTAACCATTATGTGAAAGATTGCTCCCATTAGGAGCTATTATCAACTTCTGACCTATCTCATTTTGGTTATTAAATTGGACACTCTCAGAATAGATATGATATCATTGCTTACTGCTGTATCATGGTTGAATGACTAGGATAAAACTCATTAAATCTTTTTCATTAGAAGGACATTATGTATCCATCTAGATATAATGGCAGATAATTTGTCTTTTGTTTCCGTTGTAGTTCTATACATGGAGAGCAAAAACAAAACAAAACAAAAATCATTTTAAATGTGTTGTCTGACATGTTCTTCTATATACATGTCTTAATGGAAAATTTAGTTCTGAAAACTTTATTACAAAATGCTTGTTAATAAAAGTTTAACAAGAATGTATTGGGTATTTTCTGTATGCTTGGTAGTTGGCTAGGTCCTTGAGTGTCTCAGGATAGAATAATTTTCTTTCTAATTCCCATCATGTTAACTAATTTACTACCTACATATAATTTAGATTGTTGACGACAGAGTTTATGCTATGAACAAAGATTTTTACTCCTTGAAAGAGAACATTGATAGGGAATTTGGGCAGCTGGTCAAAACACACACACACACACACACACACACACACACACACACACACACAGATATTTTGTAAGTATTTAATTCTTTTCTTATAAGGTAACCCGAAGGCACTATATTTTTACAGAGAGATTAACTCAGAGAACAGACGTTATTAATCTTTCTCTTAACAGGCTCCTGAATCATCCTCATTCATTCTGTCAATGTCACTTTATAACTGAGTTTCAGACAATTTTTGCGAGAATAAGTTGTAAAAGTATTCAAAAATGCTAATATTCTTTGCTGAGTATTTCTAATTATGCCTTCAGTTTATATTTGCTTAAGGCTTTCATGTTGCAATAATCCTCTTTTTTAGTTTCTTCCTTTTTCGTTTGGCTGGAGCCAAACTGATGTCATCCTTTGGCTGGTAAGGCTCTGCTTACCCTGCATAATGGGATGTTTCCATGGAATATGTTAAAGAAATTAGTGATAAAAAAGATGGACAAAATTATATCTCTTTAATCATTGCAAATTTTTTTGTTCAAAGCCAGATTTTTTTTTTTTTTTTGCATTACACAGTAGAAACCGAGGTTCATAGGCCTCTATTATGAGAATTCCTATTAATCTGGCTAGTAGTTGTGCTTTTAAAAATGCTTGCTGTTGCTATAGGTACCGGATGGTTCATATTCCTCTATTTTGTATCCTTTGTTTTGTTTCCTTATTTACTTTGGCTTTACTTACATATTGCTCTCAGAAGGAGTCTATAGTTTATCATTCTGTTTAAAGTGTAATCCACTGTTGTTATGCTGGGCTCTGACTGTGTGGTGGCGATAAGGTGTATATGACAGGGGACATTCTATAATCTTCAATTAAATGTTGGGGTTTTAGTGGGCCATGTGTCTGTTCCATGACCTTCACGGTGCTTCTTCTCATATAGTTGTCCCCATCCTTAGGTGAAATAGGTTGATAGAAGGCTGGAGTGAGAGCAATGCCCTTATCCACATTTAGAAGACAATGCTCTGAAAGGCTTTTCAATGGAGGTGTTTTTATTATGGAGAACACTCTGGGCATATTTCAAAGTGATTACTTTTTTCTCTTCTCTTGCCATAGACATCATGGAATCTTTCTTGGAGAATGCAAAAGAGATATCTCTTTTTCAAAAGCTTTGAATGATATATAGGAAGGTCAAAGCAAAATGTACCTTTGTTCTGAAGTTTAAAGAAAATATTGAAACTTTAGTTTATTCTCTAAAATTTAAGATGAGTATAGAGAAACTTTGCTATGTTAATAATTAGGGTGGCTTAAAGGGGAATTGTACTGATGGATTAATATTATGATCTATTGGGGATCCAGCTTATGTGACCGAATTCTGCATTTGGCAGTATTTTTCTTTTTCCTTTTATCTTTTCTTCTACTCTTGGATAATGTACAGTTATAGACACATAGAAAACAAATATTTCTAATACCTTGTTATGTACTGGGAGAGAATGCTTTATGAATTGATCACCTTTGTGTATATCTTGGTTTTACCGACCCATATGCTCAAATTATCTTTTCAAAAATTGTTTAATGAGGTGTCTTTGGAAAGGTAGAGATAAGGACACTCTCTGGATCCAATTTTTTTACCTTCCATGGAAACAGACAGGAGACTTACCAATTCCTGAGGACATTCAGGATAGTAAAGATGAAGATGCCTCCCTGTCCTTTCCAGAGATACTTGATGGCATTCCAGGATAATAAAGATAATGGCTCTCTCCACAGAGAGGCAATACAGTTTTGCCAGCATCTCCTATATGATATCAGAGTCCCCCAATCTCAGGGTTCTCCTTTTTAATGCATACCTACAGTTTATAAAGGCAGTACTGAAGCCTTATCACATCATTCTTTGTTAATTAGGATTCCTGGAAATGATGATAATGATTACTATTACTCTAAGTAGTAAAGCTCTCTCAATCCATTTTTACGCATTGTCTCTTTGCCAGCTGAATCTGTGGAATCCTGCTAGCAGTTGCCGTCATGCTGCTTCTTAGGAACAACTTGTCTGACTGACATGAGGTTGTTTTCCCCAAATTTGGAATACTTGGGGAATAATTGATACAGAACTACAGAAAAAAAAAAAAATACAGACAAACACTCACCAAATACAATTTGTCCACAAGATTACACTGTATATTTATGTCCTCCTTATTAATAATTAACTTTAGGTTTCATTTTTATTCTTCCTAAAATTTTGATGTATTAACATTCAAGAGCTCTCAACTCCCATCTTATATAATACTAGAGGACTGGTGCACAAAATTTGTGCCTCAGGGAGGGGTGTGTGTGTGTGTGTGTGTCCCTCAGCCCAGCCCACACCTTCTCCAATCTTGGACTCCTTGGGGGATGTCTGACTGCCCATTTAGGCCTGATTCCACTGGGCAGTCAGGCATCCCTCTCACAATCCAGGACTGCTGGCTCGTTCACCTGTCTGCATTCCTGATTGCCCCTAACTGCTTCTGCTTGCCAGCCTGATCACCCATAACTACTCTCCTGCCAGCCTGATTGAAGCCTAACTGCTCCCCTGCTAGCCTGTTTGCCCCTAACTGTCCTCCCCTGCTGGTTTGATTTCTCACAACTGTCCTCCCCTGCTGGCCATCTTGTGGTGGCCATCTTTTGTCCACATGGGGGCAGTCATCTTTGACCACATGGAGGCAGCCATCTTGTGTGTTGGAGTGATGGTCAATTTGCATTTACTATTTTATTAGATAGGATAGAGGCCTAGTTCCTAGTTGAAAATCCCAAATCAAAAAGACCACCACAATAATAAATTTGGAAGACCCAGAAATACTTTCTATGATTAGAAGTTCTTAGCAGCCTACTAATAAAAGATTCAGCCCTAATAAGTTAGGCTCAGTGGATAGAGTGTCGCCTGTGGACTGAAGGGTCCCAGGTTCAATTCCAGTCAAGGGCATGTACCTTGGTTGCAGGCACATCCCCAATAGAGGGTGTGCAGGAGGCAGCTGATTGATGTTTCTAATTCTCTATCCCTCTCCCTTCTTCTCTGTAAAAAAAAATCAATAAAATATATATTTTTTTAAAAGATTCAGCACTAGAAACAAAGTTAAAGAATATATAAGAGTTGAAAAATAATAATTAGTTTAATCAGCCAACTTCAAAACCATCACCATTTTTGCCAAGCATGCTTAGTAGGACTCCTTTCTTAATATGAATGATTGGATTTCTCAAGAGAGTTTCTGTTGAGAACTGAATTCAACATTTTTTTTTGCCACAAAGATGCTGCTCCGAGGGAATGAGAGATTAAAAAATAAATAAATAAACAAATGAAAGGCTATTTTGACTTTAGAGATGAAAGCTATTTTAAAACCTGTGAGATCATAATTGGCTTATTGACGCTGGTCACTTATTCAGGCAGCTATGAACTGAGAGTGTTTTGAAGGTCCTACTCAGGGACTCATCTCGCATACACGTGGGACAGTGGCCATGAACTAACAGAAAGCGACAGTGTTCTGTCTCCTAAGGTTTAGTCTTAGCGTTTTGTGGAAGCTGCTTCAAGAATCAAGAATCAGCAGGAAAAACACACACACACACACACACACACAAAGAAAAAACACAAAAACACGAATTGGAAGCTTATTTCGTAAAGCAGAGTGGTTTAGCAGAAGCTTAGACTGGAGCACAGTGGCCTTGTGTTAAGCCCTATAGCAGAGGCATCACTAATTATTTATATCCCGCCTTTAAGCGTAACACAGGCTTGGCTGCCCTTACAACAGCTGCAGTCTCACCACGCGTGCGGCACCATGAACTTTGTGTGAGCTCTCCTGAAGAGCTTTCGGGGGCACGAGGCACTACAAGCAGGTAGCATCATTGTCAGGAGAGCCTTCTGAAGAGTCCTGGTGCACCGGCAGCAATTAATGCAGGTGGTATTTTAGACAAGGGAGCTAATGAGCTTTAATATGCATGCAGGTGAGGGAGTGCTGAATCAGTAGAGCCATTAATGAACCTATGACAGCCTAATTAGCTACAATTTAAAATCTATGGAATCTAATCAGAGAAGCTGAACACTGCTGCAAATCTGTGTATGAATGAGTCTTTCTAAATAGTCCAATCTGTTGCTTAGTCACTGATTGATAGTAATTGCTTCCCCCCCCCCCTCTATTGTATATATGAAAATGCCCAATTTTTCTCTGATAGGGGAGGGCACCGCATTGAAGTAAATGCCCAACATGTTTAGCTGCTTAAGTTTAATCAGTGGATTAAAAAAAAAAAATCAAAGTAAAATTAATTTTCAACTCAGAATATAGATGATTAAAAATATACCACCAACTTCTTATATTTTGGATTGGCAATGACTCCCTAGTTGTTAATCAATTCCAAATAGCATATCTGAAAAGCAAGCAGAGACAATACAACTTGCACATGTAGAAAATGCATTTATTAATCCATAATTCACTTTAACAGGCTCTATTTATAGGTCCTGCTAGTGATCAGAGCTAACAGGACAAAAATAGTGTTGTTGAATGTTTGCAATAAGAAATTGTTTTCTAGGTTAAAACAATTTATTAAACGTTCTATTTTAAAGTGGCTGAGATAAGTATTTTTTTCAGAAATTGAGGATACTTTGATGAAGGTGTGAAGCTATACTATTTTGCAGTGACCATTTGGTAATGGCAGATGCATGAAAGGTACAAGTAATTTTTTCTCCTCTGACATTTCACCCTGATGTAGCACTACTCATCTGAGAACCATAGGGAACTTTGTAGGCTCCGACTTATTGAGTCTTATAACACCACTGGAGGACAGGCCAGTGCGTCTGTCCTTGTCTTACAGTCAGCTCAACTGAGCTCCATCTGTGGAAGGTCACAGGTGAGTCAATGGAAGAAATGTAGAAGGAGACTCAAGATTCCCTTACTTTTCCCATTTGATAGATGGTGTACCCACAATTCTAACATTTCAGGTAAACACCAATGGACCTAATTTTTGAATATCAACTTAGAAAAATACCTTGGAATGCAGGCTTGTAATTCTGTTGTTTTTAATTATTGCTATTGGTGCATAAGTGTGATAGTTACCAGTTAACTAAACGAGGAGAACTGCCACCTGTCCTCATGGGTGTCACTAGAAGTGAGTTTAAAGTGGTGCTTCTATTAGATTAATCACCATCCTCAGTAAGTCTGAAACCTAAAAAAAAAGGAAATTGGAAAGTTTTCTGTAGTTAGAAACATCCAAAATTAAAGAAAGAAAGAAGAGAAGGAGGAAGTCAAGTAGAGGAAGGGAATAGATAGCTATAGAGAAAACACAACCACACAATCATAAACACATTTACCAAAGATGTCAAATGGGATTTTTTACCAAATAGATGCTGCTGACAAAGAAAAGATGTATATAATCCGTTAGATTTTATTTTAATGGGATCTCTACCTTTAAAAAAAACAGAGAGAAAGAGAAGAATGTGAGCAAATATAGACAACTCATACGTAGAAAACCATTTTTTTATTATGTGCTAAAACTTCCGTGAATCTTTATTGCTAGTTTAAGAAATGTACTGCAAGGACAATTTTATTAAATCTGCTGTTTAAATGATATTCTCTCGATCTTTACACCAATGTATTATTTTTCTGAGTTTGACAACATTATGACAATATCATATTTTCTCTTGTGTCAACCACTATGCATTAAATTTGTGAGCAAAACAAACTATAAAGCAAATACTTTATTTATTTATTTATTTATTTATTTAACCCTCACCAGAGGATACTTTTTTCATTGATTTAGCAGAGAGTAGAAAGAAGGGAAAGAAAAGGAGAGAGGAAAGGAGGGAGGGAGGGAGGGAGGGAGGGAGGGAGAGAGAGAGAGAGAGAGAGAGAGAGAGAGAGAGAGAGAGAGAGAGAGAGAGATGTAAGAGCATCAAACTAAAAACTTTATTTACAGCAAAGAAACCATTAATAAAATGAAAAGGTAATATAACAAAAAAACAAAAATAGTGCAGGGTATGTTTTAAAAATTTAATTTTCTAAAAGCCTTAATTCAAAGCATTTTTCATATACAACTTTGTTTTAAAAAATCTTTAGAAAAATGATATTTATCTTTAACACACTTCTAGCTATGGAGTCATTTGACACATACTTAAAACTAACCATAAAAAGGTGAGGCAACTTCACCAAGGTCAAATGGACATTCACTGACCATTTCAGAGGATCTAAGTCTTGGCCAAAATCCTTCCATTACTACACATTTCCTAGTTATCTTGTCTAGTTTCCTAAGACAGGGATCACAAGGAGACAAGGACACAGATATTCTGACAAACAAGGCTATCTTAGTTCAGTGGGGAAGATGGATTGATAGTGTTGATTTTTCCTTTCAGGTGAGCTCACAATGTTGTAATCTGATAATATCACAATTGGTTTATAAATCAGACCTATAAAAATAAATTGCCAAATTGAAGCACTGGATGTCATAATAATTTTTGACTGAAAGTATCTAACTTTCAAAGACTCGGGGCCTTCGGCTAACAAAAAAATGAAACCAAAGACAAACCAGACTGCCGCGGCATGAAGTCCCTTCCTTTTTAAAATTTTTGCTTCGCTCAGATGTGAAGATATCCTGTGTGGCTGAGCCATCTCATACTGAAGAGTCAGCACTGCTGTTGCCACTGAAAGAGCTATATTGAGAACTTTATTATGCTCATCTGAAAAGCAAAATCAGTGATTACGAACAACTTACAGGACAGCTGAAAGCAGTTAAATCATTTACTTGTAATACTCCCAAGATCTTAAAATGCTCCAATATAGAAAGCATGTTCAGTCACCACAGCACTTTTACTCTCAGTTGAACCCTCTCAAATATATGTGAGCTTTTCATGTAACCCCATTCTCCTTATTCTGTTGTAAGACAAAAATATTCCCAAGTGGACAGTTTTCCTATTCTTTTCCCCCCTTTGCATTAGAGGCTTACACTCATGTGGTGGTTTCACATTATGGGTTGAACAAGCACATTTTAACAAGAGGTCTTCTTATGAGATATTGTTTATTCAGAATCTTAAATGCCCCAGTTCACTCTACAGATTTTAGGCCACATGCTCAAGTCCTGGCTGGATCACACTTATTAGCTGTGTGATTAGGGAATTTCACATATCTGGAACTAACTCAGTTTCTATGTCTGGATCATGGAATATAACTGTCGAATATACTTGACTTCCTTACCAGTATAGTACTGCAAGTCAAAGGTGAGGTCAGAAGAGAAACAATGTATTATACATGATCATGAATTAGAATTCTGGATTTGCCACCAATTGTTGAGTATTTGGGGGCAAGATTTTTTTTCCTCATTTCTCTTAAGCCATACTTTCTTTTTCTATAAAAGTATACACCTGTGTAGCTGCAGAAATCATTAAAAAAAAGTGTGTTGTCACATCTCATTTTAAAATAATCGTCATTAATCTCAAGTAGATATCCAACATTGTCCTATATGCCTATTTAAGTTCTCTATGTTTATCCTTTGCCCCCAAAAATAATCATTTCAGATCTCCTAGGTCATTAAATCTCTATCCATCTTACTCACATTCACATCACTTACACTTGAGCTCACACACACTTTGAGCAAATGAATTGGTTTTCATTTTTCTTCAGGAAAGAGAGGTATTATGATATAAAAATTCCCTCACTTTTCCATTAGAAATCTATCTCCCAATATCTTTTATTTACTTTCTTTTCCTTCCCTCCAATTATGTGGGATAAAATGTTCTTGCTCCTATAAATACCTCTCACCTTTTACAAGGTCTTGCTTCATTCTTACACTTAAACTATAACAGGTTGATAACCTCCATTTTATCTTCAGACTTGATCAAAGCTGGGTGAATATTTCACCTTGAATTGGATGGCTTTGCCTCTTGTTAGGTTCAACATCAACAATATCAATTTAGGTGCTCAGGTGAAAATATAGAAATCACATTGGATGCTTTTCTCTTCTCACCATTCAATATGTTAAAAGTTCTATATACTGTATCCACATTTTATTCTATTGTCTGTGCAATATATCCATTCTCTCCATTACTACAATCAATAGAGAGAAATTGGTTGTATTAGATATTGCCTTGTAACTTGATTCCCTTTTCTACATTTAAATTCTACATCTGTTCACTGCAAAATAGCCAGAAACACCCATATAAAATGTAAATCAGACAATACAGTATCACTCTCCTAATTAGAATTCTCCTGGCTCCCCATTGTATTTAAAATTAAAATAAAATTACATTTTATTACCCTGCATGATTTGTCATTGCCTGACTTTCTGCCCTCATTAATTTCTATTCTAATTTTCTTTTACCATGCACCAGCCATATTTCTATATTGTAAAGATAGCTAACTTGTTTTTAGCTTAGGGCATTTTTATTTGCTACTTTGGTGTGAAATGTTCTGTCTCTGATAAATGCATGTTTGTCTCCAACTTGTCCTTCACGTCTCACTTCAAATGATACTCATTCAAAGAGATCTTCTCTGATGACATAGTCTAAATTAGTATCTGTTCCACCACTCACTATTCCAGAATACTTTTATTCCTTTTAAAAATGTTATTTACTGTGTTCCAATTTACCCAGGTCATGTATGTATTTATAAAACTCATACGTTGGAAACTGCAAAATATTGTTGAATGGAATTAAAGAAGATGTAAATAAATGAAAAGCCATCTTATTTATAGTAGTCACTGAATTAACATACTAATGTGATCTAGTACCTATCAAAATCAAAATGCCAATTGATTCCCCCCTACCCCAAAGTTAATAAGCTGATCTTAAAATTAATATGGAAACACCAGGAGACCAAACTAGTCAAAATAATACTGAAAGATTACAAACTTGGAGTACTCAAACCTCTTAACTTCAAAACTTACAAAAAGCCATAGTAATTTAGACAATGTGGTACTGAAATAAAGATACATATTTAGATCAATGGAATAGAATTGAATCCATAAATTAACCCTTAAATGTATGTTTAACTGATTTTCATCAAAGATGCTAAGACACTTCAATGGGAAGAATAGTAATTTCTAGCAAATGGTGTAGCAAAACTGAATATACATATAAGAAAGAATAAAGTTGGGCCCTTACTTCACACCACTTAGAAACATTGATTAAAATGAATTATAGATTCAATGTATAATGAATTCAGAGTTACAACTATAAAACTCTGAAAGAAAACATGATAATAAATATTTGTTGCCTTCAGTTTAGCAATGGCTTTTAGAAATAGCTTATATCTAAATGTATAAGAAAATAAGAAAAATATAGGTAAGTTGGATTTTATTAAAATTAAAAATTTTAAAGAATACTTCAAAGAACTCCTTTAAGAAAATGAAAAGTCAACCCACAAAATGGGAAAAAAATATTTGCCCTTCATTTATATGATAAGGAATTGGCATTTAGAATATATAAATAGCATTTATAATTCTTTAAAAGTCAAATCACTCAATTAAAATATGGGCAAAGTATTTGAATAAATGTTTTTCTAAACATGGTATTAAATGGCCAATAAGCACATTTTAAATTATGTTTGGTTTCATTATTTTAAAAATGCAAATTAAAAATTATTTTGTTTCTGTGTTCTATAATAGTTAACATAAAAATGACAATATTAACAAGTATTGTCAAAAATTTAGAGTAATTTGAATCTTCATACATTGATAGTGGGATTGTTAAATAGTACAGTTTGCAAGTTTTCAGTAAGTTAAACATAGAGCTGTTGTATAACTTAGCAAATCCCCTATTCCACAGAATTTTAGAAGTCCACTCTACCACAGAATTCTGGATGTTCCATATCCAACAGAATTCCTGTAGTCCTCTACTCCACAGAATTCTGAAAATCCTCTATTCTGCTGAATTATTTGTGGCCCCTCTTCCACAAAATTCTAGAAATCCTATCTTCCATAGAATTCTGAAACTCCTCTCTTCAGATTTCTAGAAATTCCCTATTCCACCGAATTATAGAAGTTCTCCTTTCCTCCAAATTCTAGAAATCCCCTATTCTATAGAATTCTAGAAGTCAACTCTTCCACAGAATTCTAGAAATTCTCTCTTCCACAGAATTCTATGAATCATCTATTCCTCAAAATGATAGAAATCCCCTACTCCACAGAATTCTAGAAGTCCACCCTACCACAGAATTCTGGATGTTCCATAGTCCACAGTATTCCTGAAGTCCTCTCTTCCACAGAATTCTAAAAATCCTCTATTCCGCTGAATTCTATATGGCCTCTCTACCACAAAATCCTAGAAATACTCTCTTTCACATAATTCTAGAAGTCCTCTCTTCAGATTTCTAGAGAATCCCTATTCCATAGAATTGTAGAAGTCCTCCTTTTCTCCAAAATCTAGAAATTCCCTATTCCACAGAATTGTAGAAGTCCCCTATTCCATAGAGTTCTAGAAATCCCCTATTACAAAGAATTCTAAAAGTCCTCCCTTCCTCTGAATTATAGAAAAGCTCTATTCTAAAGAATTCTAGAACTCCCATATTCCATAGATTTCTAAAAATTCTCTCTTCCACAAAATTCTACAAATCCCCTATTCCACAGAACTGTAGAAGTCCTCCTTTCCTCCTAATTCTAGAAACCCCCTATTCCACAGAATTTCTCTACTCCAGAGAATCCCTTAAGTCCCCTCTTTCTCAGATTTCTAGAAACCCCCTATTCCACAGAATTCTAGCTGTCCTCCCTTCCTCCAAATTCTAGAAATCCCTTATTCGCAGAATTCTAGAAGTGCTCCCTTCCTCCCAATTTGAGAAATTCCCTATTCTACAGAATTCCAGATAGCCTCTCTTCCTCAGAATTCCAGAAATCTCCTATTCCACAGAATTCTAGAAATACTCTATTCCACAGATTTCTATAAGTCCACTCTTCCTCATTTCTAGAAATTCCCTATTTCACAGAGTGTAGAAATCCTCCTTTCCTCCAATTCTAGAAATCATCTCTTCCACAGAATTATAGAAAACTCTTATTCCATAGAATTCTAGAATTACACTCTTCCACAGAATTATCAATGTTCCATATTCCACAGGATTCCTGAAGTCCTCTCTTCCACAGAATTCCAAAAATCCTCTATTCTGCTATATTCTATATGGCCTCTCTTCCACAAAAATCTAGAAAAACTCTCTTCCACAGAATTCTAGAAGTCCTCTCTTCAGATTTCTAGAAAATCCCTATTCCACAGAATTGTAGAAGTCCTCCATTACTCTGAATACTAGAAACATCTTATTTTACAGAATTCTAGAAGTCAAATCTGCTCCTAGGTATGTATCCCAAAGAATTGAAAACAAGTATTTGAATAAAACTTGTACATGTATTTTGATACATTAACTATTCATGATTGCCAAAAGGTAGAAACAAAACATATCTCTATTAAATAAAGAATGGATAAATAAAATGTCTATATCCATGCAGAGGAATATTTGGGGCAATAAAAAGGCATAAAATATAAATATTAAATAGATGCAACATGTATGAACATTGAAAACATAATGCTAAGTGAAAGAAAGAAGTTACATACTGTATGAGTTCAATTATATGTACTGTGTAGAATAGACAGTTTCGGAGACAAAGTAGATTTGTAGTTGCCAGGGCTTAAAGGATGTAGAATAACAATGACTGATAATGGGTTTGGGATTTATTCTTAGATGATGATTTTGTCTAGATAAAATGGTTTCATAACTCTGTGAATATGCTGAAAACCGTTGACATGTGTGCTCTATTTTATTATTTTTCAAACTGGATCACAGTTCCTGAAAATTCGGTGACAAGCAAAGGCTGAACCACTTCTGATTATATAATTATTTAAAAGTAGATCATTCCAAATAGGTATACCTATTTTAATTTGCAAAGTATGCTATAAAACAGTTATTTCAGTCTTGATTATATCAGTATCATGTATTGAAAATGTGACTCAAAATAAGTAATATTACATTTTAGTGTTAAAATTTTGCTGGACTCAGTATAAATTACTAAATAGTAGATTTTAGGCTGTGGTGTGCTAGAGCTAGCTTACATAGGCCTGCAAGAACTATCACATTTTTCAGAGTTTTGTGAGCCAATGGTTATTACCCCAGGAGCTTGTAGATGGCCATGGTGGCAATATTTATTCCAGGAAAACCAACATTGGCTACAAATAAAGTAAGTCTTGGCTAGGGATCTGGTAGTGAACCATTTACTTGTACAACACAGAGGCCCTGGTATCTGAGATTTATCTTCTATAACTGAAACTTTGTAGCTTGAAGTGGAGGACCGGGTGGGCCAGGGCAGGCAGAAAGCTTGGTTTCCTCCTTCTCCAAGGGCAACTCAAGCCCCCTACTCTCTCCAGCTCTATGGCTGTCATCATTTTTGTTGGGATTTATTCATCTTCTATCATTGAAACTTTGTAGCATTGAGGGGAAGCTTGGGCCAGCAAGGGCAGGCAGAAAGCTTGGCTTCCTCCATTGCTGAGGAATCCCAAGCCTCCCTTCTGTTCTCTGTGGCTGCAGCCATCTTGATTTGGTTTATTTGCATATTCACTCCTGATTGGCTGATGGGTGTGGTTTGTTGGGTTGACACAGGTGCAGCCAATTTGCATATTACTCTTTTATTAGATAGGGTACAGAGAACTCATTAACAATAATATAATAACCAAATGAAATGTTCTAAAAATCATTCATTTCCAATCAGATACAGATTTGATTGCAATTTTATGAACCTATTATTTACATGCATTATACTAAATAGTTTCATGCATGTTATTACATGAATTATGAAGATAAAAAAATAAAAGGTCATAAAGGAGAGAAGGAGGAGGGAAGGAGGAAGGGTGAGAGGAAAGAATAATAATTATGATAGTGTTTATCTCAACCAAATATTGTCTATCAGTATGGGACGATAATGCAAGATATAAAGGAGTATCAACAAAGATCATGGGGCAAGGTTTTAGAGCACCTTTCTGTCCACAACCTACTGGCCATGTGGGCCTCAGTTTTTTCCTTTTTAAAACAGGATACATTAGAAGATACATGTGAAAATAGTTGGTATAGTCAGATGTCATATAAAATGTGATGTACTTAGTAAACAATAAAACACTCTGTAACTTCTGATTGCTATTACTATTTATATTGTTGTAAGAAAAATAAAACAGAAAACAGAAATGTCCTTGGACTTTATAATGGCCTGTCACCATAATTACTATCTTCAAACACCCTTTCAGCCCCCAATTTTGAACTTTGTTGCTAAAGGACTCCAGTATTTGCACCTTATAGCAATGGGTAAAATTTTAGTTATTTCTAATTATACAGATGCTTTTGAAATGATATCAGCAGCAAATGGTTTCTACAGTGAATAATTTTGATTAATATGATAATTATGTCCTTTTATATAAAATATATTTCCACTTTCATATCTATATTCCTTGCAATTTATGAAAACAAGCAGCTTATATGAAACTTTTTAGCATTTGGTTTTTGGTTGAGTTAATGGTGCTTGTTTCATTTTATATATAAAACATCAGTAAATGAAGCACATAATATCTTGATAGGAAATAATTCTGAAAACTCAGTTCACAAATAAGTTAACTTCATCACCCAAATTCCCACCCCCCAACAAATTTCTTTCTCCTATAGGGATAAAAAGAAAATGTTTCTAATCTAGATTTAGCAGGTACTTGTCATTTTCTCAGTTTCCAAATGGAAAAGAAGAAAAATATTATATAGGAGAAACTTTAAAAAAATATTCAACTTATACAGACCCAGTTGAAATAATATTCACAAATTTTATAATCAGCTTGACACAATGACCAGGAGGCACGATTGTCATTTTTTTTTAGCATGTCTACTTTTCTGTGGTGCATATGTTATTCTAAGGCTGGTCAGTGCTTCATTTCTGATACTGTATCTAGTGGTCTTTTCCATTTCCATGTTTCTGGCCTCTGTGAGACTGTATTAAAAACTTAGAGCATTGTATCTATTTAAAATACATTTATATTATTAAGATTTTAAATTATGCATTTGCAATATACATTAGGATCCACTCATGCTTATCCTATATCAGTGGTCTGCAAACTGCAGCTTGCTTGCCACATGTAGCTCTTTGGCCCCTTGAGATTTTAGCAAAGGAGTACCCTAATTAAGTTAATAACAATATACCTACCTATATAGTTTAAGTTTAAAAATTTTGGCTCTCAAAAGAAATTCCAGTCATTGTACTATTGATATTTGGCTCTGTTGACTAATGAGTTTGCTGACCACTGTGCTATATAATAAAAATATAATATGCAAATTAACCCTCACGTCCTCATGTCACAAGATGGCCGCCCCACATTGTCATCGATGGGCACCCCCACATCATCACAAGATGGCCACCCCATGTCATCTCAAGATGGCTATCCCCACATTGTCACAAGATGGCCAGCAGGGCAGGGCAGTTGGGGGTGACAAAGCCTTCAAGGGAGGGCAATTAGGGGTTATCAGGCCAGCAGGAGAGCAGGTAGGTGTCAATCATGCTGGCATGGAAGTGTTTAGGTGTCAGTCAGACTGGCAGGGGAGCAGTTTGGGAGAGATCAGGAAGATAGGCAGGTGAGTGGTTAGGTGTCAATCAGGCAGACAAGCAGGTGAGATCAGGCAGACAGCAGTCTTGGATTGCAAGAGGGATGCCTGACTACCAGCAGTTGGACATTCCCTAAGGGATCCCAGATTGGAGAGGATGCAAGCTGGGCTGAGGGACACCCCTCCAGTGCACGAATTTCATGCACTAGTCTCTAGTCTATATGATAAAAGCCTAAAGGACCGTTATTGCAGAATGACTGGTCATTATAATGTGCACTGGCCACCAGGGGGCAGATACTCAACACAGAAGCTGTCCTGATGGTCAGTGTGCTTCCACAGGGGGAGTGCTGCTCAGCAAGAAGCTGGGCTCACAGTTGGAGAGTGCAGCAGCGGTGGTGGGAGCCTCTCGGGGCCGCCCCCGTTGCAGTGCTAAGGAACAGGGAGCCAAGTCAGGAGCAGCGAGCAGGCAGGCAGTTAAGAGTAAGTGGTCCCCAGACATCCCCCAAGAGCTCCTGAAATGTGAAAGGGTGCAGATCGGCTGAGGGGCCCTGTGTATGAATTATGTGCCCCAGGCCTCTAGTATAACATAAATCACTCTAAGTCATGTGAAAATCAAACTCTAAATAACAAAAGGTCAAGGAGTCTGATTCCTCTTTTAAAAAGGTACGTACAACTAGGTCCATCTGTGTTAAGTTCTCTAGGCAAGGTCTTTGTTACTGTTTTGAATGACACTTGACCAGTTAAAAAAGAAATCAGTTCCAGAGCAAGATAAGAATAAAGCAACAGGAGATCATTAACCTAGAACTTGGCTTATATTCCTAAGGCTGCAAAGCCTGGAGTTATTCATGAAAAGGACTTGGTCACCCTGGGTGCTATTGTAACACAGCAGGTTTGGGTATTTTTGCAAAATAAGCAATAATATTAATATTGCAGAAAGCATTACTAGAAATATAAAAACTTAAAAAAAATCCATAATAGTAAAGGAAATAAAACAACCCAGTGGAAATATTGTAAGTAATAAATCAAATTAATTTTCTAATGTTAATGTTTCTGATTTCTTTTAGATAGATCTTGACAGCATCTTTAAAAGTTCATATAAATAAGCAACACTAATTTTGCATACTCTCTCCTTTCTTTTTGTCTCAGACACACACAAAGACATGCACACACCTATGAAGACACACATACACAACCAATTAATTGCTAGAGTATATTATCTTGCTAAGAGTTTGCAAGGCAGACCTAGTAGCAGCCCTTGAACTCTGAAGATTAATACAACCATATCAATGACAATGAATTTATAAATAGTAAATTGAAAATACAAAGAAAATAAATTAGGATTTATCTCTGATATTAAATGGAACACAATGTCTACTTGTGATCAGATAGAGTTGTTTCTGATAATTGAGTTATTACTTTTAGGAATGTGTAGTCTACTGATTTCCCCAAGTGAAATTATGTACTAATCTAGTATTGATCAAACAATTTTTGCATTACCAAAAGAGGACTGGAGTTTTTGTTTTGTTTTTTTAACTAAAACTACTTAGTAGCAAATGATAATCTGTGACTACAATTTTCAATACCTTGTTATAAACAGCCAAATTCTAGAGGCTTTTAAAGTTTTCTTTATACCTTCCAGAAACCAATATTGGTACATATGATAATAGAACTGATACCTCACTAAATGTGTCATTTTTAAAAAATAAAGAACTCAAGTAAATTTGTGTTGTTAGCCACTTTTTGGTGACTTTGGAAAAAATTTCCAGAAATAATACAAAGAAACAGACACTCATATAAAATATATGTTCAGGCTCATCTGAACATTCTGACCATTTTTCTTCTTTCAACACATTCAATTTCTTTTTATTACGATTCTTGCTTACTTGTGCAGAATTGGAAATCACTTTGTATAGCACAGTTTTCATGTTTAATAAATGCAGGTGTGTTTCATTAGAGTAGAGCATCTGATTGCACTCGGGATAAAGCAACCACACAATTGTAGCACAAGGCTAAGGTGTAGAGAAAATATCCCCTACTTTCTTGTATGAAATGATATATGAAAAGGATTCACCTGCCCCTCCACAATTATTTCTGTGTCTCAAGAGTTTGTGATGGAGGACATAGAATCTCTATGAAATTTCTAAATTAAATTGTTTTTAAAAGAAAGAGATATTCAGGAGATAGCTGCAAGTGGAAAAATAATGGTCTGCCAGAGGAGGACGTGGCATTTATACTTTTATTTCTCCTAGAGATTGAAGATGGTTTCCCTTCCAAAGCAGCCAAGTCATCCAAATTGAATTAGTGACAAGAACAACAACAACAAAAAAATGTATGGATGTGAACTATAAGGTAGACTTAGCAGCTCTGTCAAAATGGCCTTTCTCATGTTTCTGTTATTGTGTTATTGATGGGATAGTTCCCAGTGGGAAAAGAGAGAAGAGAAAGAGCCAGAGTTAAGTCTTCCCTCCTGGCTTCTGGAGTAGGAAATGTATCTCTTTAATAAAGTGGGATTAGGCACCATATGCATGATGATTTTGAGAATAATTAGAAACTGTCAACATTAAAATTAAACAATAAAGCTTAGCCAGAAGCAGATGAGTTTATTTGGGAATAGCAGAGAAGGAATTGCCATTCAAGACATCCAAACTGTGGTGAGCCATAGACAAGTCCGAAGAGACAAAAGGGAGGTCAACTTTTACTGGCTTCCAGGAGGAAATTGGAGAGAGATGTGTCGGACAAACGTCCATTAGTAGGGAACAGGAGTTCCAGGTTGTGGCACTTTCTTATTGGTGGCAAGCAGGGGGCAGGCGCTGTTGCTGAGGTAAGCAGGGAAGATAGATTTCTTCTTCTTCTTGGTTATGCAACTTGTGACTAGTGGGTAGAGCTCTCTGTTCATGACTTCCTGATGTCATTTAAATAAGGCTTATTTATTTATATTTATAAAATGCACATGAAAATATAATAATTTATGACACATTAAATATAATTATTGTTTATTATAACTTTTGTAAACCTCTGGGGGGAAAAATTCACTTTTTAGATACATGCAAAATGTACTGATGGCAGATCCTTTCCCACCCAATCACACATCAATTCAACATGTTTTTCCAGTTAAGCCAGATATTGTAAATACTCACAAGTGAGCCAGTGACTAATTAAAAGTGAGGCTGAAGGTCCATAGCAATGATGCTTCACCTTTATCAATCTCCTGGGAAAACATTTCAATGTATTCCTAAGGCATTGTGTGCTTGCATTTTGACAATGGAAATACTTCAACTGCTAAAAGGAAGGTACTGAAAAAATACTGAATATAAAGAAATCTGACTAAGAATAATTCATTGAGGATTTGATAGGATTCCTCTGCATGGGTATGCAGGGTGTGCACTTGTATATGCAGCGTCACTCTGGATTTCTTCAGTAAATAAAAAAACACCTGCACACCTGCAGCACTGCTGTGTCCTTGAGAATGAGATAACAAATGGGTAGTAAGAACCAAACACTGCTTCTTTTCCTGCTGTAATATTTATTACATCACTCTTCCTGTAGTTTTTCTCTCAAGCCCCTGACTCTATGCAAACTTCAAACTAACATTCATTTTTAAAACAAAGGATCCATGCACTTTGAGACATTTATTTTTCAAATCCCTGTTCTACATTTACAAATTCTTTAGTCTTGAACATTGTCACTTAAGTTCTTTGTCTTCAGATCTTAAACAAGACAGTGCTACTCAACTGCCTTATAAGGTTTCTCTGAGGATCTGT
Source organism: Pipistrellus kuhlii (assembly GCF_014108245.1). Taxonomy (NCBI): domain Eukaryota; kingdom Metazoa; phylum Chordata; class Mammalia; order Chiroptera; family Vespertilionidae; genus Pipistrellus; species Pipistrellus kuhlii. The sequence continues at coordinate 33,880,126 of NW_023425405.1, read as the reverse complement.
TCACATTTCATGCAAATTACTTAAGAAACCATAGTTCTCAATAAATTTATTCCCATGGAGTTCCACATTTAAAGCTGTAAATCCTATACTTATGAACAAATATTTAAGACAATACTGCATTTGAGTATTACTTCTTTGCCCAGGGCGACAGGAATCTATGCAAAGTATTTTTAACCCAAAGTTAGAGTACCAGTTAGGTTTGACCAGACATTCTTAAGGTCTTCAACTACTTAATTAAATAGATAATCTGTAACATAAACAGATAAAGGCTTAGATTTTTCCAATTCAAAATAAAGAGGCTTAGACCATCAGATAGTTAATAGTTGTTTAACTGATTTGAATGTGCTATCTACTTTAGAGATAATGTGAATAGATAAAAGTTCATATTAACTTTAGTATAATTTTTATTAAAACACTAGAGGCTCGATGCATGAAATTCGTGGAAGGGGCTTGGTCCTCCGAAAGGTCTTCTGGAAGGATGTGTGGGGAGGTGGTTCAACTGTCCAGTCTAAATAGCATATTACATTTTTATTATTGATATGTCTAATATTTTCAGCGAAATAATTTTAAAATCCAAACTCATTTCCCAACTGTCATAGAGGAATTTTACATATACTTTGTAAATGTCTGCATATGTGTGTATATATGTGTGTATTTGTATACATACATATACATAAGGTTTACAAAACCACTCAACATCAAGCAATGCTTCCCTAAAATCATGAGAGTATAAACTTTGAAAGCTGATAGCTAAGAGACTATTTAGGTTCTCATTATTGTTTTGGCCTTCAAAATCAGTTGCATATTTTAGATTTTACCTTCATGTATAAATCCTAGGGTAAATTAAAATAATTAATAATAATGATAATAAAAAATGTTTCCTATGCTAGGAGTCACTTATTTATAGCATAAACAGCAGCAGTCCTATGGAAGGTTTGCTGCAGCCCTATAGAAATTTTCAGTATAGAATTAAATGAACTGAAAGAGAGTTCCAAAATATTTATGTAAGGAATCTAAATCATTTGTATTTTATGGAACAAAATCCAATTGATGGAGAATGTTGATATAGACAAAAGCAAATTCTTGATTTACTATTCATTCCAAATCATTTTCAGAATTACAAGAGTTTTTTTTGTTTTTGTTTTTTTTAAGAATTGGAAACAAAAGAAAGATGGGACAATTTATGATAAAGGCTCAAAAATCATATATATATATATATATATATATATATATATACACACACACACATATATATAGAATTATCAAGCATAACATCTTGAACAATTCAGCTAAGAGTTGTTAAAAGCAGTGTTTGTTCCAAGACTACCAGAACAATGAAAAATTCCAAAATAAAATTTAATGAAGGGAAAACTCAAATGTGTCACAAAAAGATTATTATCTCAGATATAAGCTTGATGCTTTCCTGTGAATTATTTATGTTCACAGATACAGGATTCTGTTTAGACAGAAATATTCTATTTGATGGGTTATATATAGAGTAGGTAGAGAAGCTGGTTTATAAATGAAAATAATTGGATGATAACTGAATCATGAGTTACAGATTTGGACATTGATTTGGATATTGTTAGTCCTATCTGGGTGTAGAACTTGCTTTACATTTTCAAGCATTAATGGTTAATTGCAGTTCTGTGATTTTTGTAACTTATGGTTCTATAGAAGTCATTGACCCTATTGAGTTCCTTTTAAAAAACAAATTATAATATGAAAATCAGATGTGCATATTTTGTATGACCTTATGTCACCTGGTGAAAGGATAATAATTCAAATTCTATGATTAAAGTAAATAAATTACTAATTATTTGGAATTATTTAAACTCTTTAGAAAACAAAATCCCATTCCATTAATTAGCTCTTTAAGTTTCTTAATATATAACCTGAGAAAATGTTGACTAACAGTGGCACTATATAAGGTAACTGGTCAGTGATCCCAGACAAATGAACCCATCAGAATGAACAAGCTCCTGAATTCTGACCAACCGGATGAACATGACTCAATCAACATCAAAATCAATGAGGTGAAAACAGTCTGCCTTCAGTGAAAATCAATGGTGGTGAAAATGGACTTCCTTGAACTTGATTTTTTTTCAGATTTGGAGCCTGCCTTCAATAACAGAGATGTATTTCAATAATAACAGACTCCTGCCTCTTTCTAGTTCCATATAATCTCCTAGAATTTAACAATAATCCCATGTTATAGGATCTGGAATTTCTTACTTTAAAACTTAGCTAAAGCCATAAATTTCAAGTACAAGGAATAAGAGAACTACCTATCAGCTCCAGAGGTTGATATCGCCTAAATAGACACATCATTAAAGAATCCTTAAATATAGTTTCCCTATCATTTCATCTCCCCTATCATTTCTACCCTCTGATTTAGCTCTGGGAAAATAGCAGCAAAACATATTTTTGCAAGGTAGCTTAAGATAGAGTTGTTAGATGACAAGTCTGTATATTATTGCTCTAGTAGTCTGTCTTTGCCCCCAAACAAAACAACTTATTTTGTTTATAGTCCTGCTGTTTAATCTGGACTCTTGAAGGCTTGTAATGGAAAGGAGACCAGAGGTTCTGTGTCTATTACTCAGCTTCACAGTGAGATCTGTCAGCAACTCCTGTACCACTCACTTAACCTTCTCCCGTGACGTCAAACAACACAGTTCCCAAATTACTAATACTAAGTCCTGTCATCTGTGTTCTATGAGAACTATACTTCTTTCAGAAAGTACATTCAGATAGGATTTCAAATTGCCCTCTTGTGCAGTCTCGAATAACATTAGGGTCAAAATACAGTAGTTCTCAAAAAAAAAAAAAAAAGTATCTCTTTATTGAAGTTCTTTGAAAATTGTGGCTTATAATTTAAATTTCTCTATAGTAGGGGTCAGAAAACTCTTTCAGTAAAGGGATAGTGAATATTTTGGTCTGTGTGGTCTGACAAATTACTTGATGTTGCCATAGAAGTATGGAGATAGGCACAGGGACAATACGTAAAAGAATGAGCATGCCTGTGTCCTAATAAAAATTTCAATTTCATGTGTCACACATTATTATTTGTACTTGATTTTTTCAACCATCTGAGACTAAAATTCATTAGTGGTGGGTTATACAAAAACAGGTAGCAGTTCCTATTTGGCTAGCAGGCTTTAGTTTACCAACACCAGCTAAAGAAAAACCTGTGTGTATTCATACACATTTATAAACTTATATATCTCAAGTTCTTGTTACAAATGAGTGAAAAATTCAAACATCTTCAATTTTTTTTTTACTCTCTCAGATGTTCCTGACTATTGAAATATTTAAATCTCAATATGACATATTATTATTCCATAATTAACTAGAATTGCTGGTTTAGATTTTCTTTGGTGAAAAAGCTGCTTACATTTTTACCATACATTAAGTACCATACACATTGGGTATATAAGATAAAACAAAATAAGTAGTCACTATCCTCAAGTATTGCATATTTTAAGCTTTGATATTTCACAATAGGTTTATTTTAGATAGATTTTTCAATCCATTCCTTATAATGTAACATTAATTAAACACCACTAAACCAGCATGAATTCATTTGTCATGAAGGTTCTCTGTCTCTTTTTTGACATACAACTTGTGATGTTATGGTCTGTTGAAATTTTAAACAAACCTGTCTTTTAATTAAATATATGATATATAACTACCAGTGATTATCTTTATGCTCATTTATCACAAATATCAGGATTTTATTAACCTCATTTCTTTTTACTAATAATTCAATAGAAAAGAAAACCCTCTACACTTAGCTATCTCCTCTGCCTTTGCCCCTTTCTTTAAGTCCTAAGAAATCACTAATTTACTTTGTCTCTATTGAGTTCCTAATGCTTGACATTTCATAAATAGGATCATATAATATGTGGTCTATTGTGATTTACTTCTTTTACTTAGTATATTTTCAAGGTTCATTTAAATTTCTTTTTATGACCTAATAACATTTCATTGTATGGGTATACTCATTTTGTTTTTCATTTGTTCCTTGATGGACATTTGAGTTGTTTGCACCTTTTGGTAATTGTGAATAGTGCTCCTATAAATACTCATGCACAAATTTCATTACAGTTGACTATTTTCAATTCTCTTAGTTGTATATCCTATATAATAATGATCTAATATGCAAATGGTCATCACGCCCTCATCTCTGTCACACCATCATGCTGTAATGGCTCAGACTCAACAATGGGGAGAGAGAAATGGGAACCAGCCAGGCACAAATGAGTTCGTGAGAGAAGAACGGGGACCAACCAGGCTGCAGCCCAGGAGAGGGACAAGCTGCCTGCCCCATGATACCCTGTGGCTCTGGTCGGTCCAGGCGAAGCTGGCCTGGGTTGTGGGTGTCTGCGGCTGGCCACACAGAGGAAAATCCAGGTCTCAGATGCCTGTGACCAGCTTGAGAAGGGAATCCTGGGCCCCAGGTGCAGGGTGAGGCAGAGGCAGTTAGGAGCAATCAGGCCAGCAGGGGAGCAGTTAGGGGCAATCAGGCAGGCAAGCAGAGGTTGTTAGGGATGATCAGGCAGGCAGAAGTGGTTAGGTGAGATCAGGCAGGCAGACAGAGGGGTTAGAGGTGATCAGATATAGGGTTTAGAGATGATCAGGCAGGCATATTGTGAGAGGCAATCAGACATCCCCTGAGGGGTCCCGAATTAGAGAGTGTGCAAGCCTGGCTGAGGGAATTCCTCCTCCCATGCATGAATTTCATGCACTGGGCCTCTAATCTAGGAATATAGTTGCTGGATAATCTAGTACTTATATGTTTAATCATTTGAGGAATTGGCCAACTATTTTTCAAAGTTGGTTGAACTATTTTTTCATTCCCACTTGCAATGTATGTGAGAGTTTAGAATTCTCTACATCCTCATCAACATTTATTATCTGACTTTTACATTTTATAATTGAATAATTTTCCTTTTTAATATTGAGCTGTGAGAAGTCTCCATATAGTTCTGATAAAAATCCAAGTCCCTAAATTATATTGAATATATATATAATTTTACAAATTATATATATCATTTTACAAATTATATATATATATATATATATGTAATTCATAAAATTTTCCTACATCCTGTAGATCATCTTCTTAACATTTTGAGGGTCTATTTTAAAGCAAAAATTATTTTAATTTTGATGAAGCCCAAATTATGCAGTTTTTCTTTTTTTCAGAAGCTTTTGGTATCTTTTATTTTTTTATCTTATAAAAATAAATTATATATCCATGTGTACTATGTTTTCATTGAACTATAGCCAATAGTTCATTTTTGAACTCAGTGTATATAATAGGAATAAGAAACATTTTTGAAAGTATGAACTTCTGCATCTCGATGTAAACATTACTTTACAACTGTATCACTGAGCTTATCCTACCAAATATTTAAAAGTAAGTTAAGCAGATGTAAGTATCTCAACAGAGGACATTATAGACTAAAGATGTATTAGGAGGTAATCAAGATATCAGTCTGCAAATATTACAGAGACAGATGCCACACCTAGTTTATGACAATTAAATATTTATTAAGTGTTAATTCACAACTTGTTCAACCTGTCACTCCTAATTATATAACTTGCTTATAAATTTAAATTTCCCTATGAGAAAAGTAGTAGGAAACAAGAAGAAATACAGGCAAGAAAATATAGTAATGTTAAAACTGAGGTTTTTTTATCTGAATTGAGAATTGAATGTAATTATGTTTTGCATATATTTAATCATTGAATGCTATCATTGAGAAACAGAGAAACAGATCATAGTACTTTGTACATAGTAGAGCCTTAAGAAATACTTACCTAAGAATAATTTTTCAAAATTGTTCTGTGGTTGATTCCTGTGGATTTAGACAGATGAAAGTGACAACCTGTCTGACTAAATATACCAATTCATCCCTTTTATGGGCTAATGGCTACAGAAACTAGGAGGTACGCTGAAATAACCTTTAATGCAAGCAAGGATAATAATTTAAAAAGTGCTTTTTTTTGTATGTGAAATTTTATTTTTGGGGGATCTTATTTTTTTCTTCCTTTTATTATATAGGATTTTATTGGGGTGACATTAGTCTACCTGAACATATAGGTTATATGTGTGGATTACTAATTTACAAAATCTGTATATAGACCATGTGCTCACCACCCAAAGTCAAATCTTCTCCTGTTACCTCATATTAGGACCCTCATTCCCCTCCCTCTCGTAACCACCACACTGCTGTTTGTGTTCATAAGTTTCAGTTTTATATACCACATATGAGTTAAATCATATAGTTCTTAGCTTTCTCTGTCCGACTTATTTCACTTAGCACAGTGTTCTCAAGGTCCATCCATGTTGTTGTAAATAATACTGTTTCATCTTTTCTTATGGCCGTGTAGTAGTCCATTGTGTATAGATGCCACATCTTCTTTATCCAGTCCTCTATCATGCGGCACTTTGGCTGTTTCCAACTCTTGGCCACCGTGAATAATGCTGCAGTGAACATACGGGTGCATATATATTTTTCAATGAATGTAAATCAAAGGTCTCTAAATCATCAATGGACTGTGAAACGTTGTTTAATGTTTACACAATTTCCACAACACTTTTAAAGTTGTAGAATGATGCTGTGTTGGAATACAATGAAGTTAAAACATAGACCCTCCAAGGTCAAATTTGATTCTGATATAAAGACGGCTGATGTCACCTACACACCAAATGGAAATTAAAATATTTCTTGTTTATATACTTGAGTTCTACAGGGAGGTCAGAGTAGGTCTGCCAATTAGATCCAAAATGGTTGAGAGAGCCGGGAGATGAAACTTGCTTGGGGTTTTTACTGTGGCTGGTATGGGAATGGGCTCTGAGTTTCCATGCAGAGGCAAGGGCCAGAGTGTTTATAGTCTCCTGCTGCCACCCATGGAGAAAACATCCGGGTGTTCCTACCAGTTTGTCCAGATGTAGAACAGGAATTGAAGAGGGGGGACGAGTGGGGCACTTAAAAGCTGTCCCAGGAGTCAAACATTGAACATGGAGTCAGCCTGGTTGCAGAGTTTGCTTTAAATTAAAGAGGAGCACACAGGAGTTAGGAATGTGCGGATGCTGGGTCACACTTCCTCACTTCCATTCCCTGCTATTCCATCTGCCAGAAGTTAGTCCTTGGGAAAACTACGTCATACATTTGAATCTCAGGCTTCTCATCTGTATAACTCTTGTAAGTACAGTCTCTATCTCTTAGAATTTTGTGAAGTGCAAGGAGTTAATACTTGTAGTTTGCCTGGAAGAATGCCTAAATCCTAGAAAGTGTTCAGTAAATGGTATTCTTTCCTTACTTGCCCGGGGAGTATAGTGGCAGAATTAGGCTGAAAGGCAAATGTAATGAGTTCTAGTCTTTTCTATTTTCATTATGTGGACACAAGCTTCCATTAACCACTACCAGTCTCCAACTCGCTACTCTCCTCAGAGTAAAAATATACTATATGTTTGTGAATGTAAGGTATCTGGGCTACCTCACTCCTTTTAGGAATTGAATACAAAAATACTAAAAATCTTAAACCTCTCTGCAAAATTCCTAAATGATTGTTTATATAATCATTCCTATATAATTGTTTAATGGAAACCTCACTCCATATTCTGTCTGCTTCACAGGCTTCAATCTTAATAGGTTTTAAACTGAATATATTGTCTGTATGCCTTGTCCATTCCCTCTAAATCTATATTTCTGCCCTATCCTCCAAGTGAGAAATCTGGGAATTCTCCTAGGTAATTCTTACTTTCTGGCAATGTCCATATTTTATATTCAGATTATTTCCTCAAAAACTTTGGCTTAATGTAAAAAAATATATATTCTAATAAACCTGATCAAAATGATTATAATAAATAATAAATGATCATAATAAAAATTATTATTTTTAATTGCCTGTCCCTGGTAAAGTGTTTTTAAATACTTTACCTTATGCAAACCTCTTTCTATCCACATGAGGTGGGTACTACAAATACCTACAAATGACATAAGAAAACTGACCTGACAAATAATATACATTGATGAAAACAAATATTCTATTAGGTGGATATTTCTCTCTATACACATGGTGACTAATGGTTTTAAAGCAGCTCACTCACTTTACCTAAAAGCCTGGTTCCCCTTGAGCGATGCTTGTTTTCTACATATAGTTTTACATTTACAGCCCAAGTATAAATATGTAATTTTTAAAAGATTGAGTGTATTTAAAATATATGCATGTATATATTTTATTGATTTTGGACAGAGGAAGGGAGAGAGATAGATAGTTAGAAACATCGATGAGAGAGAGTCATTGATCAGCTGCCTCTTGCACACCCCCTACTGGGGATATGCCCGCAACCAAGGTACATGCCCTTGACTGGAATAGAACCCGGGACCCTTCAGTCCCCAAGTCAACGCTCTATTCATTGAGCCAAACCGGTTTCGGCTGAGTTTATTTTTTCATCTAAAATATTTCTTTTAGCAGGAAACCCTATTTACGGTAAAAGAAAATCCAACATATTGTGGGAACATTTTAAAATACTGTGTCATATCAATATTTTCAAAACACATCAGGCTACTAATTTAAAATTAGGTCCGCCCTGCAAAACTACCAGATAGCAAGCTGTCATCATTCAGCTCATGGAAAGTCTGGCCTTGCAGGGAGCTGCGGTTAGGCCACCACCAGCTTGAGCCTCCGACATGGGCCAAGTCCCTCTGCTCAAATGGAGCTCATGGCTGGGTTCTTCTAAGAGCAAGATAAAACTCATCAAAAATCAAAGGAATATTCCTTTAACTGGGTTGATTGGTAACAGAAGTCATTTTCTCAAGGAGTTGCCATCATGTCACTACAGGGCTGATAACAGGGAGTTATTTGCTGACTCTCCTGTGACCTGGAAAATAAGTACCGCTGACCTGGAAAGAAAGTTGGAAATGGATTCACTTCCTTTTCATAAGGACTTAGGGAAATAAGTCCTTCTGGTGGAGGGCAAATATGATAAAGACATAGACAGTAATACTAGCATTTTATGGATATGAAAAAGTGTAATTGGTCTTTTGCTACTAACATAATGAAATAAAGCTGGAGTTTTAAAGCCAAGTAGCTGAAAAGAATGACAAAGGAATTGGCTCTGGCAATCCTGGCTAGACTCTAGATAAGTGAAGCAAGTGTCCTATGACAAAAGCAGATACATGTTACCCAGCCAGTGTGGATCAGTGGTTGAGCATCAACCCATGAACCAGGAGGTCATGGTTTGATTCCTGGTTAGATCACTTGCACAGGTTGTGGACTTGATCCCCTGTAGGGGGCATGTAGGAGATAGTCGATCAATGATTCTCTCTCATCAATGTTTCTCTATTCCTCTCCTTTCCTCTCCCTAAAACCATGGGCTATAAGTCATACACCCTGACACTCTTAACCTCTTTTCCAGTCTTCCTTTGGCAATACAGCAGTGGAAGACCTTTTCTGTTAGGTATTCAGATCTCAGCAGCTACCTTAGCATGTTTTCATGTGTTCTCAGCAGTGTAACCTGCACATTGCTGAATGACTAAAACATGCAAAACTGTCATGAAAGCTTGTTGAATGAATCCATTCATATTTGACAAGAAAAGCAATCCCACGTAATATATTATACTAATACTAGCTGAGAGTCCCATCAAGCTCTATTCCGCATAACAATATTTTTATATTGTCTTATAAATAATTAAAACACAATATTAAAACCATTAATCAATTAAAAACAATGAAATTTTTAGTACTCCTCTAAGTTTGGTTAAATTACATACCATGTCGTTTTAGTGGTATGTTTATTCTTTTTCATTTATTGCAGTATGAATATAGGAAATTATCAAACATTATATTACATTAAGTTGGGTTTTTCTTGCATCTTCTGCATTAACAAATGTGTGTAGGGTGTATGGGATAGTTAGTTATACCCTAAACATAAAACCTATCCAGGTTAATTGAAATATAGTTAATACTAAATGTTAAGGATGCCCAAGTCCATTGAAATAATATGTTAACATAATTGGGGGGAAAAAACTAGCTTAGTATGATGATGATATATATATATTATTAGAATGAAATGTCAAATCATTCTGTGATTGCTATTCAAATCCTTTGGAAAATTATAGATTTCCAATAGTATTTTTAGTTCATTTTCAGTAGAAATATATCTTCACACCCACACACCATTTTTCTTGTATCTAAATGTTTCCTGAAATTATATGGTACAGTGAAATTATAGTGGTAAAAATCTCAGGTTCATCTTCTAATGGAAATAAAACCATAATATAAACCATATTTGAGGGAAAAAAGTTAATTTTATTTAAAGTGCTGAAAATTATGCCCAGCCAGTGAGGCTCAGTGGTTGAGCATCAACCTATGAACCAGGAGGTCACAGTTCAATTCCTGGTCAATGCACATGCCTGGGTTTCGAGCTCGATCCCCATTGTGGAGCATGCTGGAGGTAGAAGATTAACGATTTTCTCTCATCATTGATTTCTATCTATCTCCTTCCTTCCTCTCTGGAATTAATAAAAATATTATTAAAAAGGTGCTGAAAATTATGTCTCAATGCTCAAGAAAGTAACTGATTTTAAAAATTATATTTCAAAAATAAAAATATGACATATATGTCATAGATGTATTCAAATCAGATTTAAATTCATTTGAAAATTCATATTCACTAAACTACCATAACATATTTTCTCCAACAGAACAAATTGATAACTTTGATTAGAAAATAATTTACTGATAAAGCAGTAAAGAATAGTCTTAATGTACTGTATACAAATTTGCATCTCAACGAACAATATAATACAGCATTGCAGAATTTTGCATGTTATTTGTCTTTTATTAAGGGGTTTTTAGCAGGTGAATAAGGGCAAGTTTCTTAAATTTTTTTCATAAGATAGCATGCATGGAAAATATTATTTGTTCATGATACATTTAAGCCACCTGCTTTGCACCATGGTGTCTTTTAGGAATGAAAACATTCTGCATTTGCTTTACATTATTTTGAAGGCAAATGCTCTTTTCATGAAAGCCAGCTGCTCTGAGTAAATGCAAATGTGTGTCATATTACAAGTTCCTGAAGGGACAGAGCCAAAAGTAAAGCCTTTTGCTGTACTAATTAATTGTGAATCAAAGCTCCATCAGAGATGATTGTCTGTTGCTGTATGAAAATCTTCTAGGTAACAGGAACAGTTTAACAACATGCCAATTATATGAATGTGGAGATAGCAGAGAGTTCATAAAGCACCAGTCAACTACAACCAACTTAAAAAATCATAATTTTCAACAAGGGACAGTACTTCAAATTAAGAGCTTATATTGGGGTGGATTATAGATGAGTTACACATCAATCCTTGCAGCCTTGAGTGGTGACTTGTTAGGAGTACACAGGTCATATGAGTGGCTGGTCAACAACTTCCTTGTACTTAGTATGTTATTTCAGCAAAAATTGGTTCCAGGTAATTTAGGCACATTTCACAGATGGACAAGACCATTTCTTTCCATGCCCATTTTACATTTTGTGAGAAAATACAGTATCAAGGTTGCCATGCTGCAAAAATTCAACACTTATATAGGTTGTAATGATCACTTCTTTCATCATGGCATAGACTCTTATGTTAATACTAGATGCCCCTTGCAGGAAGATTCCTGCAATAGGGTTTCCTGCTGCTGACTCTGCTACCCTGCCTGTTTCCCTTCCTTCTCCACAGTCCTGCTAGCTTCCCTCTATTTTCCCCTGCCCCACTTGCTTGCTTCTCCACAGCTTCGCTCCCTTCTGCAGTGCTTGGTTTCTTTCTATGCTGTCTCCAGTCTTTGCACTGGCCTGGATATGCAAATTAAATGCCATCTTGGTTGGGTTAATTTGAATACTCGCTCTGATTGGCTGGTGGGCATGGTTTGTGGGTGCAGAGAAGATACGGTCAATTTGCATGTTTCTCTTTTAGAGAGGAAGAGGCTGGGCCATATACACGTTGTGTAGGCATATGTAGCAGAATTTTACAACAGGAACAACTGCTTACAGAGGGCACTCTGAGAATTCAGGGGGAGGGGATGAAGGACCTTTTTCTGGGAAAATTTAGAGAAAGCTTTCCACAGGAGTTTATCTTTTTTGCTGTTTTTTAAATTATAAGGAGGGCTTTTTTTTCTTTTCTTTTTTTTCTCCCAGGGTCAGAGGGGATAGACATGTTAGGCAGAAAGAATATTTTGTGCAAATGCAAGGGAGGTGGATTTATCATAATTTAAAAAAAAAATGAGAAGTGGTCTGAGGCCAGACACTGGCAGGGGTTAATTTTGGGGAGCTTTTGTGGAATACATTTGGGAGAATGAGGTTATCATTTTTGTAGTTGGAAAAAAATCAGTTTGGTCATGTTAAAATGGAATGAAGACATTAGACACAGTGAGACAAATCAGAAGGTTTGTCATAGTTGAAGTAAGAAATGAGAAGGGCAGGAAACTTGTCTGTCTTTTTCATCTTTATATTCTCAATGACTAGGATAATACTTGAGACATAAAGTTGAACTAATGAGCAGACAGGAGGAGGGATTCAAAATGTATTTAGAAAATAGAGAGAATAAGACTTGAAGCTCCAAAGGATAACAAAACATCTTAAATGACATTTTATATTAAGCAATATCAAGTGTAACGGAGTTGTCCAGAGTCCAGTTACAATGTTTTTGGTCAAATCACAATGGCCTGAAGACCCAAACTTTTACTTAGTTCATTTTATACAAACATTTACCCTGTACGTCTGAGAATAACCAACAAGTGTACTGTTAAAGCTCTCCTTACCACTGTTTCACTTGGAATTACTACATGCACCTCTGAGCTTGAGCCAGTTTGTACTCTGTGGCTATCTCTTCCAAACTTGATATGAAACTATTTCATATAGGAAATTAGAAATTGCCATTGGTGGGAATGTTGACACCAGGGGAATTGGCAAATGCCACAAACTAGTTTTTTGTTTGCCCCTGAATATCAGTTGTTAAACATTAATAAGCACCCCACTGATGACATGGAAAATTGGGTACTTTCCTTTTCCTGCCCGTCCTGTTTTGAGCAATTTTTACAAGTCATATATTCTCAATAAACATGCATCTGAAGGTGCTATTGTTCATGTTGTAAAACTGCCATCCTTAGAGTTATGCTGGGATCTGGTTCAAGCAGATACATCTTTTCTTGATTCTGCACTGCACCTCACATTCCCAAGATCTGCTTGTTTGGATCTTCTAAAATACCTCATATTAAGAATTTCATAAGTCTTTGTTTCTCTAACTATAAAGATTTATATGCTATCCTAATGGCTCGGACTTGAGTAGGCACCATTCAAGACACTATTGTCCTCCTTTCTCAGACTCTCTGCCTCAACATGCACGCACACTTGACCACCCACTACCACTACCACCTTCCCAGGAGCAACAAGAAAGCATATCACCATGAGAATCCAAGCATATGTTCTAGGAGGGCCTAACTCCATTTCAGGAAGATAACTGCCTTGTTATGTTATTGTTGTAAGTGCGTGGGGAAGATGGGAAGGAAGTTTTAGACTAATGTGAGAGCTACAGCATGGACTCATAGATTTCCAGTATTTGACAGGGCATCACATACAAATATTTACAATGATTTACTTAAAAAAAGAATTACTCCAGCACTATGAGCATTCTAGGTTGTGTTTGTTTTTGGTTTTGTTTTGTTTTGTTGTTTGTGTGTGTGCCTGAAAATCTAAATCTTACTCCTCTAGTTGGCTGAAACGTGAAATATTTAAAAAAATGATAATGCAAACTTTGAAAAAATAGGCTTTGGAATAGGATATATGGTGTGATTGTAGAAAAAGCAAAAAAACTTGGAATTCAAGTATGTCAATTTTGTTTGCGGTGCCTTTCTTTGAGCTTCCTCTTGCTTAACTGTGAAAAGGTGAGATGAATATCCTCCTCTTTCTTTACATAAACTTTGTGATTTTATGAATAAATTCATATTTAAAAATACCATAAACTAAAAGCACCAGACATATTATTACATTATTCTTTGTAAAAGTTGAGTCAAGGAAAATATATCTTATTTTAGAGAATAAAATGTTTAGCTTTAGCACATCACCTTAGGCTTTCCCAATGTATTTGACTCTTTTTAAGATTAAAACATTACCTAATATGCTCATTTTGAATTTAATAGAAAAAGTACATTTTTTATATAAATGTATGTACATAACATCCAATATATACCAATTGTCTGGTTTAATCTGATCATTGCAAAGAGCTATCGAAAGAATCCAATATGTGTGAAATATATATTAATTGCTTTAGTAATACAAATAGCTGGAAAGAAAATGTTCCCCAAATACCTAGACATATAAAACTTCAAATTACTACAAAGGCTTGTAATCACAATAGACCCCATAGTAGAATAACTTCCTCATTGATTAGTTTTATGACCCTGGGGAAAATTTCAAATAAGCTCAAGATGCCTCTTCTTCTTCTTCTTCTTTTTTTTAAATATATATTTTGTTGATTTTTTACAGAGGAAGGGAGAGGGATAGAAAGTTAGAAACATCAATGAGAGAGAAACATCGACCAGCTGCCTCCCGCACACCCCTGACTGGGGATGTGCTAGCAACCAAGGTACATGCCCTTGACCAGAATCAAATCTGGGACCTTTCAGTCAGCAGGCCTACACTCTATCCACTGAGCCAAATCAGTTTTGGCAAGATGCCTCTTCTTGAAGTACAAGTGGCATTACCTTCCTCAACTATTTCTTTGATGAGTGGAAGAAGAAAAAACACAACTTATCATAGCGTTTCACGCATACCAGTTGCTTCACATATGAAACTAACTTTTGCCATAGACTTTTCCAAAAGATCAAAACTATCTGCCTATCCTGCGAAAGCTCCTAATCTATATTCTTTGGCAATAGGTATCCATTGTAAATTTCTGAATTACTAAGGATCATTACAACTTGTTATTCTTTTTTTTTTTCTTTTTAATATTTTAGTTCAACAGAGGAAATTTGATCATTTTATGAATATGTGAGGCATTGAATAAATACAAAGTTTAATCTGGGTGCACTCATAAAAATGTATTACTTTTGTTGCTTGAATATTATGCTAATTATATTTTGTTAATACTATCTAAACATTTGTGTGGAACATTTTTACATTTTACATAGAAAATCAAATATGCCTGGGAAGAGACAAAACAATCTTTAGATCATATTTTGGATATTTGTATTTACATAGAATTTTTATTAATGGGATTAAAAAAATAAAAAACCATCCCTGAGATGAAATTTTGGCAAATTAAAATATGGCAATACAGATTTCATCATTAGAATCTATATTTCTTCAGAAAACCATAAACTATTTGATTTTAGAATAATATAGTTTAAGAGAGCAATCAAATAATTTTCTTTTGTATAATTGTTGGATTGGTAGCAGATCCAGATTAAGTTGAAGACAGAAACTAATATAATTGAGAATTTTTTGAATTCTAAAATTCACTCAATGTATTTAGGTGATATAGAATCATTTCATAACTTGCATTTATCTGTGTTACTCTCAAAATGATTGCTACATAAGTTTAACTTCCAACAATTAATTAACCATTTTTTAATTTAAGAGAATATGGAATTTATTAGAAATTGAATTAAAAAAATGATCTCATCTAAATAGGGATTCAGAGAACTCTCTTTATTCCTTTGGCCTTCCCCACCCTAATCCCATAAAAAACATTTTGCACACACAGAATGGCTTGCAAAGAGCTAAAAAATGTAAGCATTCTAAATAGGATAGAAGCTCAGTCTAAGGAGGGTGATGACAACCCAGATAACTCCACTCTTTGCTTTGAAACAGCACCTCAACTGTCTATAAAAAAACAAATAAATAAACAAACAAAAACACTAAAAGAAAAATAGAAAGAAGTATTGCCCTAGTTGGTTTGGCTCAATGGATAGAGCATTAGCCTGTGGCCTGAAGGGACCCAGATTCAATTCCAGCCAAGGGCACATGCCTGGGTTACAGGATCGATTCCCAATGAGCTGCAGTGCAGGAGGCAGCCAATCACTGATTCTCTCTCATCATTGATGTTTCTACCTCTCTCCCCTCCCTTGCTTTCTAAAATCAATAAAATATATTTTAAAAAAAAAGAAAAAGAATTCCTAATTTTGCTATAAGGAGACAAAATATATTTGGTGTATTTCTAAATGCTTTTTCAATTAATTTTTTAAAATAGTTAATATTTTATAGTGAATTCATATTTCAAAATAAACTGTTGTTTTATTATTCAGGATGTCCTAAAAACTGTACTGTATACACACTTTAAGAGCTGTTAGCTCAATTTTGAAAATGAAGTGCATTTAAAAAAAAACTGCCTTTATAATTATTCCAAGTGTATATATATATTTTCTTGGGGACCTACCTAATATCCTTCATTCACACATAACACATTTTACTTTTACAAATGAGCTCATCCTTGTTGGCATCACCTCCGTATCTACAGCACCAGAAATTACTCTCAGATCTTCACCTAATCACTAGTCTCTGCTTCTCCACAAAGTTAATCACCATGCTGACTTCTGACACCATCCATTAGTTCATCCAATTTGTTATAATTAACAGTTCACTAATTTTCATTGCACTCTTTATTAGAAGAATATAACTCAATCTATTAATTTATTCTAGTTTTGATGGCTATAACTCAATCTATTAATTTTTCTAGTTTTGATGGACAGTTAGTTCTCCCCCTCAACTTTTCACTGTTATCAACTACACCAGATGAACATTTTTTTCAATGTTTTTTATATACATGCATATTTCTGTAATTGTAGACCTAGAGAGGATTGGTGGGTCATAGGGAATACATTAATTCGTTATAGTAGATAAATGGCAATTTTTAAGGTGTCTGAATTAACTTACATTTCCACCAACTACAGTATATGAAAATTTTAGCAATCCAGATCTCTGTCAATCTTCTTTAATTTAGACATTCTGCCCAAGAAAAACTTATTTGATTATTTTTATTAACATTTATCTAATGATCAATGATAATAAGCATCTACTTACATTCTTATTGACCAATTGTTCAATTGATTTTTAAATGCCTATTTAAGTCCCTTGCTTATTTTTCTATTGGTTATTTCTTTATAGGTTATTAATATGTGCCTTTTTATATTATTTTATATATCATAACTCTTTTCTCATTCATTTCCTAATTTCATATACTTAATGTGCTCTAATTTATAATTCACTATTTATGGTTAGTGCTTTATGGGGATCTATCTCATAGTTAAAACATATTTCTTCTATAGTCAGGTAGAAATTTTTGATTTTAGTACCTTGATTATTCAAATGTTCACTATTTGATCAACAACACCCTTATTCAAAATTGTATAAAGACAAGGTCAAGTTTAGTTCTTCTCCTTGTATCTGATTAGTTTGACCCAACAGCATTCACATAAAACTGCCCTTTCATAACTTCTCTAAGTATCATCTATTTCTGTCTATTTATCCATGCATCCATCCATCATCTACTCATCTATTTTTGGACCTCCTTCTCCACTCCATTTGTCTTTTTATTTTCTACATTGTACTTGTGTTATACTATTCACAGGTACTGTTGATTTACTCATTTTTTTATGGTGAGATAAGATTTTATATTACTTACACTCTTCAAGATTCTGTGGCTTTATTTTTACATATAAATTTTAAAATAAGGTTTTAAAAAATATTCATGATAAAACCTGCTGGACTGTAATTGGATCTCTAAATCAATTTAGGAAAATTTGATAGCTTAATAATATTGAGTCGTCCAAAATATTGACATGTTATATCATGTCTTCCTTTATTAAGGTTTTCTTTAATATTGTTAAGGTAATTTATTACAACAATCTTGTATAAAGGTCTTATACTCTTCATTAGATCTATTTCTATTATTTTAATTGGTTTTTATTCTATTGTGCCTATTTAAAAAACACTTTGACCAATGATTTGTCTCTATTATAGGTTTTATATATTGATCTTCTATCTAGTAAGGTTGTTACAGTCAATTATTAATTCTAATAGTTTACCCATAGATTTATTTAAATTGTCTACATAAACTCTCAAATTGCCTGTATGACAGTTACATCTGTTTATCTAAAAGTTATTTATATTTGAATATATAATTACACTACATATAATCTTTAGTAAAATATAAATATAAAATACGATAGCAGACGTTCTTTTTTCATTTTTAATCTTTAAGTTTAACCTTTAAATATGAAGTTTTTAAAAATAAGCTTTATCAGATTAAGCCCTGTAGCTACAATTACTATATTATAAT
This sequence comes from Pipistrellus kuhlii, assembly GCF_014108245.1. NCBI lineage: Eukaryota > Metazoa > Chordata > Mammalia > Chiroptera > Vespertilionidae > Pipistrellus > Pipistrellus kuhlii. Next base: position 33,861,803 of record NW_023425405.1, on the reverse strand, counting down.
TATTTGCCTACTTCAGAGGGGTACTTCTAAATATTGGGGTTGTCAAAATAATTTTAATTATTTCAATACAATTGAAAAAATGCTAAGTTAAAAATATTTTTATTGAATACCATATATTGTAGATTTACATATTTTGTGATTTATAGCATATATTTTCATCATAATTTTTGGAATCCTATAAAAAGTAAATGTAGCACTGATTTTGGGGGAAAACATCAAGTAATAGTTGAGGTGGTAGTTTTTGGAGTTATAGTCTGGCCTTCAATTCCACATACTTTGTTCACCAGCTTTATTGCAAAGATATTTAATTATAAATAATTAAGCTCCTAAATATTTTCATTTGTAAAACATTAACTAGTCCAAGATATGTGTTTAGCACATTTCACGGCACAAAGTGAAAATGAATGTTGAACATGAGCGAAGTATGTCTTACTTCTGGGTCTTCCCTTAACCTTCTTAGTCTTCCCTTAATCTTTGTACCTAAAATGAAGAAAGTATAATAATAAGAGCTTCCAGAAATAGTTTTTTATTAAATATTTCTCATGGCATAACATAAATGAAAATGCTTTCATTAAATTTTTCAAGATTTATACATTTTACAAGGATGCATTTTACTATTTAAAAGTTCCCTACTATAAATTGTGTTTAGGTGGATATGTGTATGTTATTTAAGACTGTAATAATGAAAGGTTGTTGGGAGCCAAATTAGTTATGAAGTTAGAAGAAATCTCCCAACACCTACAGCAGTATTGAAATTTAGAAGTGGAAAAAAAAATCAAAGATCTATTCATGCATCCCATGGAATTGTAACAAATATTAATAGAACCCATGTCAATACTAGTATTTAAGTTTACATTACATTTATTGACTAAATCTAATGCCAATATCATAGTGTTGTTATTTTGAGTACATAGTAAATGCTTTAGAAGTAGTCCATGCGTGGAAATGATTAGAAGATAATACTGTATCAAGGTAAAAATCAATACTTCATTGTGAAATCTTAGCTACAATATTCTACTTTGTCCCTTTATTTGGAGTCATTATACATTGAAATATGGAAAACAGCAACAATTTGATAATTTTGCCACATACAGTGAGATGTATCAATTAGAAAATATTTTATTAAATTTAACACCATATGGTTTTGCAGTTATTATTTTTCCAGGTATATTTTTCGCAACAGTTTTGAGTTTTATTCTTTATTTTAAGGTTACATTAAAGATTAAAATTTACAATATGGATTAAACTTATTTATTCCTGCCATTAAATGTAGTTTGAAAATTTCATATGCTTGTGTTTTGAGTAGGATTAAAAGTCAGTAAAATTCTATAGAGCCACTAAAAGATGGTATTATTTTTCATTACATATATAAGCATACATTTATTTTTTATACTTCGTTATCTGGATTATGTGTCCAATAAAAAATAAAGATAAAAAAATAATTCCAGAGACTATTTATTTGATGCCTACCATTTCCCAAGTGCTTTATGTGCACTTTTCTTCCCACAACATTTTCACAGGTAGATGTTATTAGACATGTTATAGACAAAGAAACAAGCTAAACAATATTAAGTAATTTGTCCAGATTACATAGCTTATAAATAACTATTTCTAAGTATCATATTTTGTCTTTAAAAAGTTGTATCAATTGAGGTCATTGCAAGGAACTTATGATACATTCAAATTAGATAATTTGAGGACAGTTTAATAAAGGGATTGTTTACAAATATGTGGATGGGTTTAAGAAAATTACAAGGAATAGAGTAATAACCTCAGGTTCATAATACAAGAGAGAGCTGTGTGGTAAGAGCCATCAAACAGGGGCTATAGCCCCTTAAAATAGGTTTGTTGTAAACTTATAATTACCTGGGTGGCAGCTAGACAATAAATACCCTGAATTTCCTCTTCTTTTGGCCTCAACACTTCACCTTCTTCTGCTGCCTCATATTTGCCAACCTGGAGAATATCCCAAGGGTGGAGAGTGACCTGGAGGGACAAAGGACAGCTACTTAATATACGGAATATGTTTAATAATCCCTGGAGAATTAGAATTTCTAATTAGAAGAAACCCTAGTCAGACTCAAATTATCTACCATGCCTATTTTGGTGCTTCATATTGTGAATAAAAGGGCTAATTAAATCTAAATGTCATATAAAGTAGAGTTACCAGATAAGAAATACAACTGAAAATGCATTAGTATTAATGGAAAGGAAAAAGATAACAGAAATCAACAGACTGAGGTAATCAATAGTGTGCCTTCTACTTCTCTCCACTGGCTGCCCTTTTTGTTCATTTATCTCTTTCTTCATTTATTCAAAAATTATAAATCCAGAATGCATCTTTAAGTTTGGGTGAGTAGTAGGACATTGCATTTCGAATGTGAATTTATTTTGGGAAAATTTATAAGTTGTATGTTTCCCTGAGTAGGTCTGAATAAAAATAAATAAATAAATAAATAAATAAATAAATAAATAAATAAATAACCTATTATAGTGAATTCTAAGCATAAAGTGCCACATGCATTTTAAACTTCAGTAGGTGATTTCAGATAACCTATGACTATTTTTCTAATTTATCTTTCCATTTCTTCCTGTTTTCTCTATAACTAATGATAGGAATAAATTGTGTTTACAACTGCCATTCTATTTGATTCTCACTTTTTCTAACTAAAGCTACTTTTAAAAATTATATGTTACATGATATTCAAGACACTTTGACACATATCCTCTTCAGATTTCATATACATATGTACCTTCTGTTTCCACTGATAACAGCTTTGCAAGTAGGGAACTAGCATCCAGTAAGTTTCTGAAAATGCACATATTGTTAAGTTCTTCTTTTCCCTTTCTTTGTTTGTCCTTTGTTGGGCATTACGGAAACAAATTTCTACGATATTACAATCTGTAACCTTTCAAAGGGATTCTCTCAATGCTTTCAATGGACCAAAATCACTTCCTCTGGTAACATAACCTGTTAAAAAACAGTTGGTTTAGTATCTTATTTTTGCCCTGTGATGATGAGCAATAGTGTCTCATTATCTGTTTCTAATTTGGAATCTCATTAAACACATCAGCCACACTCTCACTGAAAAGGTCTTAAAATTATGTCTAATACTTCTTTTTTAAAACAATACTCTGAACATTTTTATAAGGAAAGAAAGAAAAGTTCTAAGTGTGGCAGCAAGAGAAATAAAATAAAACTTTATAAAATATTTATCCAGTTTCCAGTATTGCTACTCATCAGAATCAAATAAAATATGAATTAAGTAAGATATTAATGCATGGTCTGTGTACTTGAGCAATTAAGTCCATATCTGAGTCATCTTTGCACGGGCAAACTTTGAGCTTATGAGCTCTCAACAGTTTAGCTTACAAAATGGTCATTGAGAAGTTATATATTGACTTACTCTCAGAAAGAATGGAATTATGAAATATTTGCCTATATGATAATCAAATATCCCTGTACATGACCATTGAATTCTTGCAATCCATAGGTAACAAGTGGGTACTGAAAGCAGGTAACCAATTTTTGTTTGTCCACATTAGCAAGAATTCAAGCATACAGCAGTATAGAAATCTAACAAAATAAAACCATATTTTATCTAGATAGAAACACAGGCAATAAAGTAAATAAAATAATATATAAACTTAAGCTAAACAAGAGAATAGCAAAGAAACTCTCCCATTCTAAACATAGAATTAAAAAAAAACACCTCTATTTTCCAACCCTCTTTCCAAATCTGTAATTAGTCATGCTATTATTTTTCATCCAAAGAAGTTTGTAACTTTCAGTGTATCTTTTAATTCACATGGAAAGAATTGTTAGTCATTAATCCCATTTTAAAGCTAAAATTACATATATTAGAATCAGTTAAATTCATTATGAGGGGCAAAATATTTCCTTTCTCTTTTGTTCTGTAATTTTTAGTATGTGAGTTCTAAAACTCAAATTGGCCAGCCTTTAAGAACACATAAGGATTAGAAATATTAGTATTGATGGAAGTTGTCAGTCTATAGTCATAAAGTGTTTCACTGATCTTTAATTTTGATATGAATAAAGTTTATTGTCATGTTCATGAAGATTAAGAGGTTTGTGCTGTTGAAAATGGAAGTTTTATATTGATCTATGTCATTTGGCTTTCACACATTTAAAACGTATCCTTTTTTAATTTGGAACTTATATTTCTATAATTAAAGACGATTGATCCTTATTTCTAACAACTCACAATCTGTATCAAACTTGACTAAGACATAAATACCTTAACAATTGCTTAATTTAATGGTTAAAACAAAATTCAAGCATATTTAAAAAGTTTGCAATAGTCTAACAATAAAGCTGAGGAATCTTAAGATAATTACTATTAATTATTCGTTCTCAGAAAGTTGTGGACTATTATGAGACCTGGTCATGATACAGCCTTGAGTGGAAGAAGCATAATCCACGTTTCGGGAAATTTGTCCTCTCTTTATCGTCTTTTCCATCCTGACTATACCCCACACTATGATACCAAATAGTGTTTCTTTTCCAACCACCTCTTGGTTGACACTTTAATCTCTCATTTCTGGCTCTGAGTTTAGATTTTGTTTCTTGTATGTTATATTTCCTCCCAGCTTTAGCTCTGAATAAATTCTTCAGCCTTGTCATTATCCAGGTTGGTTAGCATTTTTTATTTGAAATTTGTGGGAAGCTTCTATTCTTTAATTTTAATTACTGTACATAAGCATTAGAATTTATGATATTATAATGTAATGCATTGGCAATTGACATGCCTATACTTTTGCGATTAGGACGAAACCTACATAGCATTTTGTTCTGTTAAAATCACAAGATGTGTTCTTTAGCTAATATCAGTAGTTATCACATGTACACTTCATGTAGAGCTGCATTTTATTAATAGATTAAAATATATCCCCATTTCATCCCCCAGAAACCCCAAAGCAAAGAAACTTATTTATGTGAAATCATTTTTAACTTTTAATTTTATTTATCAAGATCTGGGATAAGAACAAGAGAACAAGCAAATAAGTATATAGCAACATTACAGACATGCCCTATATGCTAATAATTGAAAATTGCTTTAATGTGTATCTATAACATCATAATAAGAAATTATTTCCTGAAATAAATACAAATGAAGAAATAATTAAGAGTAACAGTAGATACTTGAGCACAGTAGGAAAAGGGGAATCAAAAAATAGTCTATGATTCATAGCTTTAAATCTAAAATGCAGGAAATATAACATTGACTGGATAATAATATTTTACTATCTAATTGTGAACTTCAGTTAAAATAAATAAAAATAAATACAAAGGCCTCAGTACCATCTCATAAAAATCCTAGTTATGAATGAAGGAACTTTATTATATAAGCATTTATCTCCTAGGAATTTATTTTTATAACTGCTACAGATAGGTACTACTTACACTAATAATTACTCAGACTTTATAAAGAGTGTGCTATCATCATGTTTTCACCTTTTAATTTGATTGTGCTAATCATATAAAATTAGAGGATAAATCCGTTAATGATAACAGGTGTGCTTGTTAGCATGCTTAATGGATATTTTGATTAGTTCATATCCAAAGTATGCAAACATTTTTGATTACTGTATACAGTGCAACATTATAGCAAAACTCCAATATGAAGTCATAAAGAATTTCTGAATTGCAATCTGCAAAATATCCTTCAGGTTGAAGCAACACCTCTAAGGAAAAGGGAAATACAAGATCTGTAGTCTATGGCATGTAGAATTTAAATCAAAGACTGATTACCTATTTACAAAACCCAGTCAATGAGCCCAGTCAGCAGCCATAGATGGGAGTTTGGAATTCTAATATTTCATCTTGTTTCATAATAAAAATATTCCCAAATACTTTATATTTTTAACTTCATATGGAATAGTGGATTCAAAAGTACTTTCAGTCACATAATTAGGAATATCATTAATCCTGCTGACTGTCAAAATTCTACAGTGATTAGCTTTTCACTGTTATGTGAATAAATTCTGCAGGATAATACTATATTCTTGAATCTATTTCTGTTTCACTTAAATACACTTAGACATTAATGTTTCTAAGCAATTTTCACTGTTTAGAAATATTTGTTTTATGGCTTATGGGTTATGAAGTAGTGTCCGGAGAGGACAGGCTCACTGTTATAAAACTCTGAATTTATTGCTGTGCTAAATAAGAGTAATTTTGTTTATTCTAAAATATTAATTAAACTCAGAAGGAAATTTTTGGTGAAGTTACTTTTTTCTTTCTCAAAAGTAACACATTCAAAGAAAGATATAAAAATACCTCAAATGCTAACATCTGCTATGCTGAACTTGACTGTAAAAGAGAAATTGTTAATTCCACAAATCATTTTTTCTAATATATTTCTTTATTTTATGGAGAGAAAGGGAAAAGGATAGTTAGAAACATAGCTGAGAGGGAATCATCGATCAGCTGCCTCCTGTGCATCCCCAACTGGGGATGTGCCCACAACCAAGGTACATGCCCTTGACCAGAATTGAACCTGGGACCTTTCAGTCTGCAAGTCGATGCTCTATCCAATGAGCCAAACTGGTTAGGGATAAATCTTTCTGGAAACCATAGGAGTCCTGGGAAAGTGATCTATAGTGTTTTATATCAATAAATTCAAGGTGTATTTCAATGACTAACCTAAGGAAATGCTGGATCTGGTTAATCTCAGGAAGACAGTCTGGTACACTAAAATGCCAACTTCCTTTCCACATGAGAATATGATAGCGTGCGGCCTTAAAATAATAATTGTCCTCTATATCTATATATTTTATCTTAGAAGATTCCTTTTATTGTTTCTAGTTACAAAAAAATGTAGTCCACTTATATCACTCAACCTTTAGGAATAGATTCATGCTGTTCAAAAATTTAGTCAATAATTCATTAACATGTTTATTAATATTATTAGGAAGAACCCAGGTATACAGTCAATTTAAAATGAAAATGACAAATAAATGAGTAACAAAATTAATAGTATTTTGAGTGATTACAATGTGCCAAATCCCATCCTAAGTCATCTAGAATGTGTTCACATATTCTCTGTATAATATTATTAGAATTCTTTTTTTATATATAAATGGGAAACTAAGACATAGAAAGGTGAGAGTGAGGATTTTTTAAAAATCTATTTAGGTGGTGGCAGAGTGAGGATTCAACTGGTTAGTCTTAATTTTATCTTACATTGACATGGCCATCAGTAATACTCTGAATCACACCATCATTTATAGCCCATTTCTACTTCTTTTCTGAAAGGATATTATGAAAAATTTGTCAGATCATATGTTGAAGTGTAGCAAAAAGATATACATGGCCAAGTATGTCTTTTAGGTGTTAAGTTGCATATGGTATAAATTTAAAATGTGCTTAATAATCACTTTTGGAAAAGATAGTGCACGAATAAATAGATGAATCATTGAATCCAAAGCATGGTGGTTTAATGCATGACTGAGGTCAGATGACTGTTTGGGAGTTAATCTGACATGTTTTACTGTTCAGGGACTTATGATAGATCCTTTTCCTCTGTTCCTATTCTTAAACCATACTTATATTATCCTGACCACGAATACTTACTGACATTGATATCTATGAGTTAAATCTATAGTTCCCTTGATCTTTTCCTTTAAACAGAGGTATCTATCTATCTTTAGTTTCTAGCTCTCCCATTCTCTATAACTTTTCAAATATCATGAACAGTGTAATAATCTTGAGTTTTTTTCGGAACTGTGGGAAATAACTCATTTGGCCCAGGAGACAAACTCATTTAGAGCAGTTACCTGGCCTCTTACTATCTTCTCACTTATCTCTGGCTTCAATTCCCTTTTTCGAAAGTTAGATCTATGCTTTCAGCCTGATGTTCATTCTCCTTGACAGAAAAGACAGAGGCAAAATAGCAGTTCAGCCATACCACTTTCTATTAGCTGCTAACCTTACAGCATGAGCTCTGAAGAGCAGGCTTGATCTTTTCACTATCTTTTCCTTTCTTTGTTTGTATGCTCCTAATACCACTTTTAAAGTTATGTAACTAATCCATTCAATAATGTATAGAAAGCACTAGGCACTGGATATTATAGGGAAGAAAATCTTCATGCCTGACTGACATCACAGACCATATCTGGAGTAGCATAATGCGAGTTGAAAAGCTCAATTAAGAAATGAGTGCAGTTTGAGAACATATATATAGGAAGGAATGATTAATTCCACTCAGAGAATCAGGATGGCTTGAAGAGTAGCTGACTTTTGAATTGGATTTGAAGAGTTTTTCCATATTTTCCTTTCTTTATATGTGCTTTGACCTTTCAGACATTATTCTATTTTCTTTTTCTTTTTCTTTTTCTTTGCTGCAGCTTTTATCTATGCACTTGGCTATGACTTGTAATCATCATCTCTCATTGAACAATGGTTCTTTTGACCTCATTAGGCCTGAATGTATCCATATATTTCAAGGGCTCTTGACTGTATTTTCTTCCTTTTCAGTTGAGATCTGTGACTCACAATGTGATCTGTGATTCACTGCTAACAATACTCTCAATGTTCTTGTCCTTTTGTCAATTTGCTACAACCTATTAGCAAGATCCACACTATGAAGGAATGCAAAATGTGCACCTCCTAGTGCAGGGTGAAAAAAAATCTTACCATTGGTCAGATTGGTGACAATAAATTCATGTGCACCAACTTCATTAGTTTGCTAGGGCTGCCTTAACAAAATGCCACAAGCCGGTGGCTTAAACAACAAACATTTATTGTCTCACAGTTCTGGAGTCTAGAAACCAATCCAAATCAAGGTGTCCGCAGGATTGGTTCCTTGTGAGGACTGTGAAGTAAGGACCAGTCCCAGCTCCCTCTACTTGCTTTGTAAATGGCCATATTCCCCTAGAGTCTCTTCACGTCACCTTCCTTCTACATGTGTCTGTGTCTGTGTCCAAGTTTTCCCCTTTTACAAGGACACCAAATGTGTTAGACTAGAGCCCATCCTAATGACCTCATTTTAATGTGATGATCTCTGTAAAGACCCTATATCCAAATAAGGTCCCATTCTGAAGTACTGAGGGGAAGGACTACAAAATATTTTCAATCCATAACACTAAATTTAATATTTTTTGGTTAGCTACGTTTATCTGTATTCAGATTATTCCCCTCTTCTCTTTATCAAACTATTTCAAATATTTCTAAAGTCAAGTGTTTGAATCACTGCATCACTTTAGCAGATTCTCTTTATTCATCCTTTAAAATGATGATAATAGCTGTAGTCAGTTTGGCTCAGGGGATAGAGCCCACTGCCTATAAGGTCTTGGGTTCGATACTTGTCAAGGACATGTACCCCTGTGATAAGGAATAGGGTTGTAGGCTCCATCTCTGGCCTCAGTCAGGATGGGTGAGGGTGAAAACCGATTGATGTGTGTCTCTCACATTGATGTTTCTCTCTGTCTCTTCCACTCTTTCTAAAAATCAATACATGGGGTGGGGGACATATATAATACTTTCAGCAATAAAGATTTTTTAAAAAATCAATGCAAAATATCCTTGGTAGAGGGTTAATCTACACTAATAAAATAGAAACATGCAAATTGACCATCCCTCCACTATATCCACCAGCCAATCAGGAGTGAGTATGCAAATTAACCCAACACAGATGGTTGTTAATTTGCATATGCGGGCACAGAGCGTGGTCTGAAGACAGTGTAGAATGAAGCCACACACTGCAGAAGGGAGTGAAGCAGCAGAGAAAGGAGCGAGGCAGACTCTGTTTTCTAAAGAACCTGCGATAACACAGCTCCCTATCTTTCAATATCAAATTTTATTCTTTGGCCTCCAAAATGATTCTATCCTCATCTCTGTCATCCCATTAATGTTACTCCAGTCAAAACCATGACCTTTGCTTACAATGGCTTTCTAACTGTTCTTCTTTCAGCATTCTTTTCTTTCAATTGTTTCCCAGAATCCAGTTCGAGTAATCTTAGTAAACTCTGGATTTAATTTTGCTAGTCCTTCATCTGAAATTTGTCAAGACTGCCCATTGTGCTTAGAATGAAAGTCTAAACATTTTTAGAACTGCCTATACCAAGGCTTTGCTAAATGTTGTCTGTGCTAGCCTTACTTCCTGCCTTTTGTATCAGGTTTTTTTTTTTCAACTACATTCCTGCCACACCGATCTTCTATAGTTTTATTTTATTTTATTTATTTTATTTTATTTTATTTTATTTTATTTTATTTTATTTTATTTTATTCCCAAAACAGTATGTGCCTGTGCTCTTTTCTATTTTGAGTCTTTCTCCCTGGAACACCTCTCTCCACTCCACTCCCTCATCATAACACACCTAACTCTTATTCATTCTTCATAGTGTAATTCAGCTATAACTTCTTCAGGGTTGCCTTCTCTAATGTCCTATTACAATTTCTGATGGTGTTCTTCTAAAGAGATTGTTAAACCTCAAGATTTTCCAAGATCACAGGAGAGTTTTCTGAGTATCTATAATAACATCCCTTTATTATTAAACTATTTTTTATAAGTTAGAATTTCATATTGTCATGACTAAATAATATAGGTGGCTTTGGAAAACTATTAGAATTCATCAATGCCAAATGTTTCTTTCTTGTATTTCCACAAACTGTAAGATGACATAGTCACATTTTGAATTGTTCTCACTTTTACCTTATCAGGGAATTCTTTGCTATTAATAATGAGTCAATGGAAGTATATTGCTTTAATGTCTTCTCTGCCTGCTTAGAAATGCAGGAACTTATTGTTAACTATCTTAGATTTATTTTTTAAAATTTTCTAAATTTCCCCCTCAATTTGAATACAGCATCTATAAAATCCATTTTATATTGATTTTCAAAGCACTTTGTTACATGCCGATGTGAAGGCCCCGTACTTTCTAGTTCTTAAAAAGTCAGATAAAAAAAAGAGCATATAGAATAGGTTAATGTGTTATGAAGCTGACAAAGGAATACAGTAGCAAGCAAGTGAAAGATTTAAAACAGCTTCAGTGTGGAACGGCAGTCCCTGGGTGGTCTAATTCGAGCAGAACATTGCCACAAGGCACAGGACCCCGGCATTGTTAGAAAACACTCAAGTCATCTGCCATCTTGTCAGACGCAGGAGCTTCCCCACCTCGTAGATGAAGCTCATCACTGCCTTGACAACGCTGGGTTCCACATCATTAGTTTCCATTTGATTCTATAGTGACAAAATCAGAGAAAATTAATTATAGTAGATGCTGGAAACCAAACAGTGGAATTAAAATCCCAGCATTCTCATTTAATGGCCAAGGAACAAATTACACTATTACAGCAGAACAGCTTTTTTAACCTCCTGTGCTGTTTTCTGCATTTTGCACAAATGTGGAGCTTATACCCTGAAATAAACAATTTTATTAAAAATGAACCCAGGAACATTGCTGTGAAGAGTTCAGTCAGCGATTCTTTCCAATATATGAGCTCTTATGAAGAAACTACTTCTACATTTTCTGGAAACTACTTCCCTCTCTCTGTTGCTTAGTAAACAAGAGTAACCTTTTTACTTCAAAATCATCTCTTAGATGGACTCAAGCTGGTGAGACAGACTGGCACACACTGGTACCATCAAATGCTTATGCATTTCATTCCAATTCTACTCTAAGGCTGATTAAAACAAGGAAGTGTAAACAGATCCCGTTTTAAATGGAGCTGATCCAAATTGCTGCCTCAGACTAAGGTCAAAGCCACACAGGGCTTGAAAGGGAAAGAAAGACTATAGATACATAACAAACACAAAGATGCTCTTTTATCAGAGATGAGTCCTATTTATACCACTATAACTATGAAATTGCAAAGGAACAACTCTTTCAAGAAAGTGCTTTATATAAATGACATCTTTTTTTTTATTTCCTACCCTTCTCTAATAAGACTATGTATTAAGAAACTGCATTATGAGCTTTGATAACACTTTGAACACAAGGGTATGCTAAATGGCAAATAAAATATTCAAAAATGCTTTCAAGCCTGCTACATTCTTTTCTAATTTTATTTTTATTAGAAAATACAACACTTTCCATGTGCTTTGAAGTCAACAAAACATTTTTTTGCTCATATTACCCATGATATTTATGTATATAGTTTAGTATACACATTGGCAGATAGGGAGATGTAGCGTTCAGATGTTATAAAGCATCACATGATAGCCTGGAAAAAATTTAATTGCTATAGTCTCTTTTATTTTGTTATTTACTATTATTTTTGTATTTCTCTCCTTTTCTTTCTTTCTTTCTTTTTTTTTTAATACCACTTACCTGCCAGCTGCAAATCTGCTTCTGTATAACTTATATAGCTTCATTGTATTGGAGATTAATGAATCAAGTGCTCTGTGATTTACTGAAGAGTTATTTCTATTGAAGGTCAAATGTCAAAGATTTGCCTCTCTTTAACTTTAGCTATGTAATATAATGTGCTTATTTTTCTTATGGTGTTGCTCAAAGAAAAGCATAAGAAGGACTTTCTACTTTCCTATGATCACTGTATTAAATATTTAGTTACTTTATGAATGATTCTAAGCCCAAGACACACATAATCTGACAACTCTCACAAATAGCTATGCAAAGCCAAGCATTTTTAGGTTAGCTGCAAGTATATTAACATTGAAATCATTATAGCACAGAACAAAAGACTCAAAACCATGTATATAAAAACCATGGTCAGATTATCAATATAAAAAATAATGTATGACTTAAAGGAAATGAGTTTGGGTGAGTATAAAAATAGAAAACAAAGTTCAAACTATAATGGAATAGGTATCATAATCATAATGTTATATCCACTAAACAATTTAATCTTCACAATCACCCTGCAAACTAGGTAAAATTATTCCCATATTCAAGTCAGAGAAACTAATCTATCAGTTATCATTTTTATTAGTTTTTATGTTAGTACTAGAGGCCTGGTTCATGAAATTCATGCATGGGTGGCAGCCCTCAGCACAGCCTGCATGCTCTCCAATCCAAGGCTGAGAAAGGGAAGCTTCTCATAAAGGGAACTTCCATCTCCATCTTCCAGGAGTAAGTGCCTGCCAACATCCAATGGGGTGATGCTAACCTGGATATTTTGTGGAGTCCCCTGTGTCTTTACTATTATGGAGAAGGTAGGGACTCACTTGAAGGGTGGAGCCAAGAGGGTCATCATCTCTGCGCTTTTTGCAGATGCCATCATATTTGTGGTGGGTGTGAACCCTGAGAAGTATGACAACTCCCTCAAGATTGTCAGCATTGCTTCTTGCACCACCTACTGCTTGGCCTCTTTTGGGCAATGCCATTCATGACAACTTTGGCATCAAGGAGAGACTCATTACCACAGTCCAGGGTATCATTGTAACCCTAAAGACTGGATGGCCCCTGGGAAGCTGTGGTATGATGGCCAAGAGGCTATCCAGAACATCATCCCTGCCTTAACTGGCACTGCTATGGCTCTGGACAAGGTCATCCTAAAATGAATGAGGTCTTCCATGTCCTCAATCACACTGTGTCAGTTGCGGATCTGACTTGCTGCCTGGAGAAGGCTGCCAAATAAGATGACATCAAGTAGGTAGCGATGCAGCCATCAGAGGGCTCTCTCATGGGCTTTCTGGGCTATATTGAGGACCATGTTGTCTCCTGCAACTTTACAGTGACACTCATTTCTCCACCTTTGATGTTGGGGCTTGCATTGCCCTCCATGACTACTTTTTCAAACTCATTTCCTGATATGACGGTAAAGTTGGCTATAGCAATAGGGTGGTGACTTTATGGTCTAAATGACCTCCAAGGCATAACAGCCCCCTGGACCACCAGCTCAGAGAAAGGAAGAGAGGCTCTTAGCTGCTCAGAAGTTCTTGCACCAAACTGAGAACCCAACATACCTGTTTCTATGCCAGGCCTGTACAATTTCTATGCCAGGCCCTCTGAAGAAGGAGAGGGACTTATGAAGCTCAATCTGTCATGCACCATCAATAAAGTTCACTGTATCTAACCAAAGGAAAAAAAAAAAAGCTGAGATCAGTGTTCAAAGTTTTAGTATCCTGCTTGACTAAAACATTTGAGCCTCTAAGTTCTCAAAAACTGGCTGTAAATCTTGCCAAGAGTGGATCACACTATTTCAGTTCTCAACTGTATTAGTTCATTTTGGAACAGGGAAGTGCAAAGGCAAGCACAATTTTTTAATTAAAAAGTCTACTGGACACTTTCAAACCTTCTAAAAGGTTCTGTCAGCTTCTGTTCTAAAAATGTACAAGTCTTTTTCCCCTGTTAGTGGCAGCTGTTCCTTCATCTGTAATTCAGCGCATAATTTCATAAGCATCTAGGATCCTATAAATCTATATGAAGAATCACAGCATGTGTAAACAGATGTCAATATTAGATAGTCTGTAATGGATGGATAATATGAAAAGTTTTCTTGTGTTTTTTGTTTGTTTTGTCATAAGTTTGTTGTATTCATTATATAGATAAGCATGTAACTGAAACAGGCATATGACAACCACTAATACTCTTTTACATACTATATCTTAAGCATAAGCATTAATAAGCTGCTATATGTGATTGGGGGGAAGGCTTCAAATACACGTAGTCAATTCCTTTTTATCCAATAGGCTTCAGTTTTAATAAGGTAGGTTAATTTCAGGCTGACTTTGAAGATTCAATAGTAACTAAAAGTATGTCTAACATTCTCACTAGTGTGATTAACTTGTGGAAATCTCTCTACTATTCTTTCCCCCCACATGCTTAATATGTCTTATCACACAGTGACTACCAATATAGCAACAAATAAGTAAAATGTGAAACAAAAAGGTCCTTCATGTAGCATCATAATCACTATACTCCCATCTTCTGCCAAATGTAGTCATGATCTTGACTATTATAAGCACTTTCTTGCTTTCCATTATTAGAGTTACCATATAAACACGAATCTCTAATTGCTATAAATCAAGTTTGCATTTTTTAAAAAAATATTTATATAACAAAATGAGACATCATGTGCTATTTCATGTATCTTTAATTCACGCATCGTTATGCTTATAAGATCATGCTGTATATAGATGCATTTCCTTCATTTTTGTCCATCTTTGGAAATTCTATTAGTTGGATAAAGCACAATTGGCTAACCATTCTCCTCTTCCCTACTATTCTTGAAGACACAATTTACTGTGTTTGAATGTTTGCTAGAAAGCTAACGGTATGGCATTCAAAGTAATGTTACTTCTCTAAGCCTGGCTATATCTACCATGCTCAACTACCCTATCTTTTTATTATAGGAAACCTGTCACCCACCTCTCACCCATTCCTGCCTAATTCTAGTCTGCCTCTGTATTGTTTTTCAAGGAATTGACTATGGAATATGTCCTTAAACATTATATTCTCAGATGTTTTGAAGCAGTAAAATTCAGGTAGGACCAAGAAACCTGTCAGTTTTATAACATAAAGGTTAAATATTAAAATTTGGGAGGTAACTGTAATAGAAGCTTTTAACTTATAAATTCTTGTAGTGGTTAAATCTTAACCAGTGAAGCAATTGATTCCCAAAGCAATAGATTACATTTGTACTTTCATTTCTATCTAAGCCTAAGAATTTTGTCCCATTTTAGAGCAATATCATCCTATTACCTGTCCTCTCAACACCATCCAATAGTCTCTGGAACAGATCTCTTTTCTACAGCACATTAAGTCACTTGGATATTGGAGTTCTGCCTCTCTAACAGAAACCCACCTCTCTCCAAGACCATTATGTCAAATCTTCAGTAAAGACTATTTTTCAACCACTTTCTCTGATTCATGAGTCTGAAAGATCTTAAAGAAGTCAGCATTTTTGTCTGTTTTCATGGTCAGTCTCAGACCATTGTTAATTCACTATCATTCACAATCCCTAATATTTGAAACATGTTTTTGAAAACTTTCTGTATGTCATTAATTGGTACTAATAATAGGCTGAAAATCAAACATGTTGAGACATCAATTAATATGTTCATCACCATTAGTACACACTTTCCACCAATTTTCTAATAATTCTTTAAGTGTAATTTAACTAGATACACACTTACACAAACATGTTAGGTTCTATGGCCAGTTAATTAGCACTGTGACAAGTTATTGTAATTACAGAAAGACAGGATGGCATGATTTATTTTTCACAAAGTCAACTGGGTTTTCTATCCAATTCTTTGTATTTATCTAGACCAGAAAATCTTAACCTTTTTTATCTCATGGCACACATAAGCTAATTACTAAAATTCTGTGACACACCAAAGAATATAGTTTTTGCTGATCTGACAAAAATAGGTATAATTTTAATTGATTAACAAAAAATAATAATAGTGATTACCTACTTTTTGTTCCAAAGTGATTTTTTAAAAAATCATCTGCCTATACCTGTATATAAGGATTTCTGGAAACAAGATTTAACCCATCAGATGCAGCCTTATTATGCGACATGACCAATAAGATGCCGCTCTATTATATGCCCTGTATGTTTATGGTTCAAGATAGGGCATTCACACCAGATGCCTATTATTACGTTGGCCATTGTCATTTTTGTTATTTGACTGTCTAAGGGAAAGGAGATAAGTGTATGTGAATAAATAGTCAGGTATCCCATGTTTTAAAAATTCCTATGATACACTAGTGCCCCATGGCACACTGGTTGGAAGTTGCTTATCTACACTATTACAAATTGATTGCTTCAAGATATACTCTAGTCACTTGGCAGGTTATAAAATTAAGATGACTGATCTTTAATTATTGTTAAAAACCAAGACAACAGGGTCCAAATGGTGCCACTTATACTAAGTCCTATGTAACCAAACTGAAACTTAACATACAAGTTTTTGCTCTTCCAAAAATGGAATCTTAAACCAGTCAATAGAATTGCCTGATCATGACTAGTTAGGTAATATGCCTGCCATCACTTCAAGGAATGTAACCTGGTACTAGCCAATTTGCTTTTTGCCTAATATAACTTTGATGTTTCTACTCCCTTCTATCTAGAAAAGTCTTTCATTTTTTTACAGTTCCCTGGAGCTTTATTCTATTTGCTAGATAGTATGCTACCCAATTTGAATCGCTTTTTGCTCAAATACACTTCCAAAAATGTTAACATATTTTAGTTTACATTTTAACATTAGCCAAGTCAACATTTTCTCCTCTTTAAAAATATAAGCAAGAATGATGTCTTTCTCTTCTTTTCAGGAACTCTCCTCCCCCATATTCTGTTTTAAATAGAGCTTATATTTCAATAAAATCATCTAGCAAATGGCTTAGAATAAATGCTGTTTGCTTATCTGACCTAAATAAACCTTATTATTACTATTATTTTGGCAAGGATTTCTTTCTTCCTCGTTTTAGTTTGGATTGTTTCTCTCCTATCAGCAGCATTCTCTCTGGACACATAATCACAATTGCTTTTACTTATATAAACAAGCATATTTTGTTTCATTGCACTTTGCTTTATTGTGTTTCACAGATATAATTTTTAAAAATTGAAGGCAAGACCCTCTAACAACAAATAGATTGCAATTTACTCTCTTTTGATAGTGACTTTACTGTGGTGGTCTGGAACCAAACCCTCAATATATTCCAGTGCACTTATTGTATAGGTGTCAGTCCAAAATGCTAAATGAGTATTGGTGGAGCAACAGAGAATAGAAAGAGCTGGGGGAGGACAAATGGAAAGAGAAACAGAGTCATAAAATAGAAGATAGGAGAATTGAGGAAGCGAGCACCTGGACTCAGTGGTACCTACTTGATAAGAAATCCTAATATATGTCAGTATTCCCTAGTGAACTACAGAGGAGGGAATTACTGTTTTCATAATGTATGGTATAAACTATTCTAAATAAAAAAGTTGTGTTCTTCTAGGATGTACTTGATACTCAGTGATTTTATATATATATGGTAATTTTAACATCGTGATTTCCATTCTGTTAAGCAAACTGAGATCCAGAAAGATAGCTGCAACTTGACCAAAGAAGTTGGAGTCAAAACCAGATAGAGTGCTACATTTTTATATGTCATCACATTGGCTCCTTGCAAGTTAATTTTGTCAATGGTTCTGTGCACATTTACATATTGAAATACAATTCATATATAGGAACCACACATCTAAGTTCTATTTGATAAACTATAACCTTTTACACATCTGTCTAACCGCCATCCAAAAACAAGACATACACCATTTCTACACTAGAAAACTCTCTGCACATGAGTTTTATTATTTTTCATGAATTATTAATTGTTATTTTATTATATTGTTTCCAACGCCATTTATCCCCTCTTCCATCTCCATGTCCCTTCACCACCCCCACCATCACAACACTGTTGTCCATGTCCATGACTTCTCTCTGTTTTCCTCCCTTTTTTGCTCAGTACCCCAAAACACACAGCCACCACCAGAGCTGACTGCCTACTCTTTATCTACTTTTAAAAAAATATTAGTTGGTATACATTTTTATATTGGTTATATTACTTCCAGGTGTATATTATATCAGTTCTACATTTGTATACCTTACAGTATGATCACCTCACTGATTCTAGTAATCCTCTGTCAGCACATAAATTTATCAGAATATCATTGACACTATTCTCCTTCCCCTTTTTACCCATTCTCCTCCCCCTTCCAACTGGTGAGCCATCCCTGAATCTCTGTTTCTATGAGTTTGTCTTCATTTTGTTTTGTTTGCTTATTTGTTTAGATTCTACAGATAAGTGAAAACATGCAGTATTTGTCTCTGCCTAACTTGGTTCACTAAGCATAATATAATACCCTCTATCTACCCATTGGTTTTAGGATTGTGCTCACATTTAAAAAAAATAGGATTAAATTCTGCTTAATTCATTCTTGTAACCTATTATTGATTCAAAATATAAACTAGTAATTCATATTCATGTAAAATAGTAATTCAAAAGCAATAAATGGCTTTCAAACTAAGTGATAGTGAATGATATACAGACTATTTATTCTACTTTCCTCTATCTATCAGATGGGAATAATTAAAATTTAGCCTAAATATAGACTAAAATTTAATTATTGGAAGAGTTGTTTAAATAAAGGAAATCAAAACCAGCAACTGGGATCATCACCTTCATAATTTATGAAGCTCTAATAATTAGTTGATTGTTGCTGCCTAATTTAATAATTCTGAAGACAATGGCACTAATAATTATAGCAAAATTTTACAACTTAAATTAATTAATAACTGGAAACTGATTGACAGAATGAGGAAAGAGTATTGTCTATACTTGTTTTGGCTGACAGGCAAAATGCCAGGGAATCTGGGCCCAAATGGAAGAAGAGGAACTAAAGAAAAATTAGGTAAAATGATTTTAATTAGGTTGTGGATATATTCTGCTTCTAATAAGTTCTGCCAAAGAAAACCAAACTCTCTCATTGGAGAAAGTATAATTAGCACCGTAGGGAATCCATATTGATTATCAGAGATTTCAAAAAACTATTAAGGATATAGTCTGACTCTGTGTCCCTCATAAATTCAATGTATATTCATATAATATCTATCAATGTGATGCAATATTTAGACTTTCGATAAAAGCATGCTGCTTGAAGCAGATTTAGGAGGTAAGACATGGTGGAAGTGAAAACATTAGAAAGAAAAAAATTTCCATCTCATTACATTTTTGAGTAATAATTAGATATTTTACTTAAAAATTAATCATGAAAGATAGAGTGGATTGTTCTTATTGAAAATTTTATAGTGAGTGTGTATTTAATGTTGTCTTGTTGCTCTATGGGTAAGATATTTTAAGGGCTTTAATGACTTTCATAATCTGATTCCTGTGCAACAAAATAAACCTTAGATAAGGAAAGATGTACTTATCTGACTGATTTTTTCCCTTGAGCTCACAACAATCTCCAGGTCCAGAAGTACATGGCCTTACCTTCTATAAAGAAAAATAGAGACATCAAGCTTTCTGATGTCTCTTCTTATAAGGGTGCAATTTCATCATTACCTCATCTAAACCTAATTATTCTCCCAAGGCCCCACTTACAAATATCGTCATCACATTGTGATTTTGGCTTTCAACTTACAAATTTTGAGGGACACAATTCTGTCCATATTGTAAGCATGCGTTTATTTTCAATCTGAATCATCAGTAGTATATATTGAAAATTTTAGATTTCCTGAAATTACTTAGAAACATGTCTGCATGGCCAATAAAAACAACAACTCTTTCAGTTTTGGCAAAACTCAAATGAATATTTTAATATACTAGTGGGTATTTCATCTCTGCATTAGTGGGTATATACGAGGGTTTACACCATGTCTAAATGGAATCTCCATGGAAGTCACAAAATTATGGTGATTCTTACTGTCTAGTAATTTAGAAATATATACATTAAGGTTTTCATGCCAGCATATCTCATTACATGAAGTTAGCAGTTATCTTGAGCTTCTCAGATAGAATATTCAGTAAGTAAAGTATTTAACATGAAGCAGAGGAAGAAGTTGAACTATTGATATATGGCAGATACAACAGAGACTTCCCTTCAGCCAATTCCTTAAGAAACTTTGGATCTGGAATGCTCTTCTAGCATTTTCCTCAATGAGGTAAGGAATCCCAGCCTATGGGGCTGTGGGATGCCTACATTGACCAGCTATGGAATGATGGTTTTCTTTAGGTTGGGATCATAACTTTAAAAAAACAAAAACAAAACATTTCTCTTTAGTGAGGCCAGTTCTTGGAGAGTGATTCAGCTGTGAGTTTTGGGCAACCAACACTTGAAGTAGATGGGAAAATGGTTCCTATGCTTGATGGGGGAACACACTGTTGAAACACACCATCCACTATAGATTCCCTTTGAGTACCAGCTAAGTTGTCTAGTGATGCTTAAACCCAATTTTCATAGCGCTGGCAAAACCAGCTTTTCCTTGGACAGAAACTAGATTTTCTTGGATTGGAAACTTTTAATAAAAGGCAATTATTCTGTACATTCTTGTCTTGGTAAGGGACAGGATTTTACTATGTAAATATCAGTATTTGAGACCAGAAACTATAGTCTAAGTTCTATCTATCACTTATTTTTTTAAAAAGGTGTTGATCTGTAGATGTAATGATAATTATTTGCTAAAATTATTAAAGTGTAAGGGAATAATTTATTTTGGTTAATCCTAACCCAAGAATATTTTTTCCATTGACTTTTAAAGAGATTAGGAGGGACTTGGAAGGGAAGGAGAGAATAAAAGAGAGAGAGAGTGTAGGGGAGACATATTGATTAGTTGCCACCCATAAGTGCCCCAATCAAGCTGAAGATTGAACAGGCAACCCAACCCAAGTATGTGCTCTGACTGGGAATCAAACTCACAACCCTTCAGTGTAAGGACAGATGCTCTAACCACCGAGCAATTGCAGGAAATACAATTCTAAAAATCCAGTTTAAATAAAATATAATATCGATGTAAGGTAGCTAAACATAAAGTCAACCAACCAACTGAACCAACAAATGAAACCCAAATGTAAGAGTTCTCCAACATAATAAAAATAACCAACCCTAAAAATGAATGAATGGAAATTTTCTATTCACAATAGAGCAAAACTCATATAACATATAAGAAAAGCTAACAAAAAATGTGCAGGACCTAAAGAGGATACCTATAAAACTTTGTTGAAGAACATAAACAAAAATCTGAATAAATGCAGAGGTATCTAGTACTGCTACACATAGTATGTTGTAAAGAGGCCAGTCGTTTATAAAACTATATAAATAAACTGAAGTTTCTGTCTCTGTCATTTGTGGCAACTCTAGAAAATATCCAATGAGATGAGACTTTCATCAAATATGGGAGTTAAACCTGGGATCATTTTCTTGAAAATATAGGCATGTGTGCATGTGTATATGAAGGAAGGGACCACTCTAGTTATTCCAAAGAGGCATCTGAAACAGAAGTGAAAAGTATTTTTCTAAAGCAAATTGAATGAGAAATGCCATTTATGTGTTTTGACAAAATAGATTAAATCTACAGTGGCTTCAAATATGTACAATATCAGGAGAGAAAATTATAATTTTTCAACCTGGATATTGCATTGGGGAAAATGGTAAGTTAAAGCTCATCCTTCAAATAAAAACAAAATATGGTACTACTTATGCTAAGTGAATAATGCAAAATCAAATTAAAAGTCATCAATTTGAATATAAACTTTTGTGGACAAATATGAGTGCCAGCTAACATGACCTGCCATCAGTTGTATGTGTATTTCTATGTGGGCCTATGACTGACTTTTCCTTCTTGATTTTTCATTTCGAGGGTCCACATATACTTCTATCAAAGGGCTTTACCCACAATGCACAGTAGAATATCTTTTATTTTATTATTTGATAAAAACTTGTTAAAGACCACTTTATTTTTATCCTTATATACATTCACTCCCACTCACTCTCTTACATATCCCTTCACTACAAACACAATCACCCACCCACCCATAAGCATGCTCACACTCAAAGACTGTCATTTTTTTTAAAAATGTAATTGAAAGGAAGCAAAGATATACAAGTCTCTTGAGGCAAGTATAACCAAAATCTCAGCTGTAAGTGACTCTTACTAGTAGAAGAAGAAATCAAGTTTTTTAAAGTGCACATACGGATTAAGGTTACTACTTTTTGCAAAACAGACTGGCTTTATCTCTGTGCATCCAATTATCCATTTGTCTTTAAAACTTCTCAAACTGAAAATAAAGAAAAACAAAGCCACTGAGGGTAAAACCTTGCTTCCCATCCATGGACTATACAAATTGGACACAAAAAACCATTTCAAATATATCAGAGCTTTCAAACACATTTCATCACAAAAATATTTAGAAATCAGCATTGAATTAAATCAATCATACTTCCCTGTCACACTGATGAAGGAATTGTATGCTCTGTTTTTATGACAAGCACATCATTAGTGTACATACTTTTAAACTGATTATTGCATTCAGCACAAGGGACATTAGGGTTAGAGTTATATAAAAACTCAAATCACACTTGATGTTTTTCAAATATCATGCTTTGTGTGGCCTAATCAAGATTTCATCAAATGTTTTATTAAGCTCTGTCACAGGAACCAAGCTAAAGCCAGATGATCCCTTATTATTAAACAAAAGTAAATTGCATTCTGTTTTGGTCTGAATTTCAATGAAACAGTTCCTAATATACATGGGAAGTATGTGGAAGTCAATTGTAATACCACCAACGTTCTGTAGTACATTTATGTAGCAGGAGAGCTAAAAGAATGATGAATTGTAAAACTGGGGATTATCAAAAGAAACCAGAACTATTATGCCCGTGCAAACATCTGCACATCACTAACATGAGAATTAATATGCAAATATGGATGAATGTTTACTTTTACTAAAGTTTTACATTTGTCACATTTCTGATATAACCACAAAATTAAGCAACTAGTGGGTTGGTCATTTATCAATCAAAAATAATTAAATATTTTATAAAAAGTATTTTCAACTATTGTTTATAATATGAAACAGCTTAAAATTAAAAACACATCCCAATATCAAAATATATTCTAATATATTTTAATGCAATCATTTTAATTGCTAGAGAAGGATCAAATTGAAAAGAAATTGTAAGTCAGGATTATGTAACCCAGTTTGCCTCAGACAGTTCTATTTAATGACTCGTTCTGCTGATATTACTAAAAGTACTCTCCTTTACTTCCTAAATGTTCTTGTTTCATTTATAATAAATTAGATGGGCATTTCCCTACTCAATTTTAAATACAGGTAATCCAGAAAAGTGATCTTTCAGCTGGCCTTGAGAGCAACCAGTCTTCATTGTCTTAATTTAAGATTATGTCTCCTCCTTTCTTTCATAACTTAGAGCAAACACAGATGTTTTCATATTACCAGAACATTGTTATTGTCCTTTCATATAGAAGGTATGGATGACATAATGCTAATTATGCCCCATGAGATAGAAGTTACATGTCCTAGATATTTTTATAAAAAGCATGCATACCACACAGTGAGATATTAGGAACCCCATGAAGGCCTTCCACATGGGTGACATTTCTTGGAGTACAGTAGTGTGGGCCATGTTGCAGTATTCCCTCTGAAATGAAATACAAATTTCTCCACCTTCATTTTCTCATATAAAATGGTACACTATGCCTGGTGGATATCTTTGGATTTTGGAGGCCACATTTTCACATTTGGTTGTGAATTTCAGATTACTTTATTGAGAGAGGCTTAGAGGCAGAAAAATGCATACGGTGGTATAATCAAACCTGCCAGTTAGTCATATGACAGAATCACATGCTGAAGGCTGATTTGCAGTGACTCTGGGAGGTTTATGAGTGCAGCTGGTTTATGAGTGTACCTTGTAGCTGGGTACTGGTCTACAAGAGATAATATACACTTTCAACCAGTGACCAAGAGCCAGAATTCATATCTAAGAACCAAAGAGATAGAAATGGCAAATGTTTGTTCTCTATACCTATAATAGTTCACTTAGTAAATTTTGTCTTCCCATTTTTGCCACTGATCTTAATTCCCAAGGAGAAAGCCTTCCTTTGATATAGAAAGCTATAATTCTATTCAATTATAACATTTTCCTGTCTCTTGCCATTTTGTATGTTCTGTTTGGAGAAGTCTCTATTTAGGTCCTCTGTCCATTTTTAAATTGGGGTTCTTGTCTTATTTTTGCTGAGTTGTATGAATACTTTATATATTTTGGAAATTAACCCCTTATCAGATGTATCATTAGCAAATATATTCTCCCTTATGATGGGTTATCTTTTCATTTGGAGGTTGGGTTCTTTTTTTTTTTTTTAATGTTGTTATTAATTTCAGATCGGAAGGAGAGTTAAGATAGAGATATAGATATAGAGAGAAACATCAATGATAAGAGAGAATCCTTGATTGGCTGCCACGTGCAAGCCCACTACTGGGGATCCAGCATGTAACTCTGGCATGTTCCCTTGACCAGAATTGAACCCAGGACCCCTTTGTCCTCAGGCCAATGCTCCATCCATTGAGCCAAATCAACTAGGGTTCTGCTCAATAGTCTTATTTTATAGTTCACCTCCATCATCTTTCCACCATTCCCTGTTTTGCCCAGAATTCAAGGAGGCTGATCTCCAGCAGCATCGCCCAGGTTCTCCTGATGGCTGGTGGTTGGACTTGGCTAATGGGAGAGTGAAAGTTGAGAGATAAAATAATGTTGAGTTATTTGTTTTCTGCTCCTAACTTCCCCCTCAACATTAGCTAAGTGAGTTAAGTCTTCCCACTACTAAGTCATACTATGTGATTCCTCCTCAAGGTGGTTCCAATCCCCACTGAGTTATGATAGTTCTCTTCACCCCCTCCTCCCTCCCGCCACCACCACCCTTGACCTTATGCTTTTAGCTTTGTGGGTAACAGAGCTTTTACCATCCATCATTTATTTGTTTGACCTTAGTCATAACTTTAAAAACTTTCTGCATCTTAAATATTTGGAGTGAATTTTGATTTCTCCCCTCAATGACACTGATCCAAATGAATTCTGATTATTTTACACAAGAATCCATAACTGTTTTCTTTTACTTTTCAATGAACTTAGCACAATGCCTGACCTATTACAAAACTTAGTATTAAGGTTAAATGAGTGAATGAATAAATAAATAATGACTTTATTATGATATTAAATACTTCATTTGGCTATAAAGAGTAGGAGCATGCATAGGGAGATATGCTGTAAGAGATTATTAAATTTCCTCATAGGAGTATTCATTTGGCCATAAGGGAAAACCAGATAATTGGTGCATAGGCAATCACAAATCCCTATGTGACTTCTGCTGCTGATGGCCCAAGTAAAAGCCTGAATTATTGAGCTATGAGATGAAATGGTATTTTAAATATTTTCTATTAATTCAATTATGTATTTCACTATATGAAGAATATATATATATATATCAAGGTCATTTTATAGGTTAAAACTTAAATCGAATTGCCCAATTTAATACTCCTAGTATGTTTAGAACCAAGGCTATCGTGTAGGTCTTTTTGTCAATTATTCTGTACCATTCCCTGAAATAGCATTAATATTATTTGGCACACCTAATAGTCCATTCACTCTGTTACATTCTTTAATTGTATTAAACGCAATTGCTATATAAAAGAGACTCATAAGTAAGTGGAAAATGTATAGTTTTCTCTCTTTTATATGATAAGGTTACAGGAGAGACATAGGGATTTAAAATTGAGAATGTATCAAAAAGTAATGGGGAGACCACCAATCAGGCCAGACAGGTATCTCTGAATTATTGTCTATTTTACAACTATATTTTGGAAACTCTTAAAGTCATAGCATGTATGGGTGTTTAATTATGAGCATTTCAAGGTGAAGTAAAAATACTTCCTTTTATAATAATGCAGAATAAAGGTTATAGATATTTTATGATGAGATATTTTAGGAAATATTCTAAATAGCTATACTGGTAAAGAATATGCTTGTGCTTTTGAAAGGAGAAACCAATTTGGCCTTTACTTTGAAAATAGTGACATAAACCATAATAAGTCATGTCTGATCACTGTCACTGGTTTATCAACTTGTTTTGTCATAATAGTTATAGTTATAAAACATAATTGCATAATAACATGACTGTATAACATAATTGCATCAGTGATTTTACATTTTAATAACTATTCACATACAAAGTTTAAGAAACTTAGAAACTAAAACAAATCGGTGGTATCTACTTTTATGTGTAATAATTCACTTAATTGTAATTAAATTTATTTTTAAGTTTTATTTTTTGTGTTATGACACCTTTAAAGTCATAAAAAATTGTTTTGTCTCATGCAGTTATCTGTTTGAGTCACTGTTAGGCGTAATGTTTTGCCTGTGATGTTTTCAATATCTAACCCATTATTTCAGCTGGGTATATATAATCCATTATATTTTTATGGCAGTTATATATTTATTCATGTAGTGAGCATCATAAAAAAACAGGGAATAAAACTATAGTGTCAATTAATTATTAGCACTGCTCTGCTGGAATTGGCCTTATGCAATGGTTTTATGCCCCAAATAAAAACAACAACATGAGGTAGATTGTGTATTCTGAATTATATCTGGGACCACACTCATTTGTTCATTAAGACTCATTTTACCCCATTGTAATTATTTTTCTTATATTTGAAAATTTGACTTGAAATGAAAATTATTAGATGTCATCTAGCAATCAAAGCCAGATGCATTTTAGTTTTAATAGAAACATCGTTCAGTATTTCATTTTAACATCTCACATTAAATGAAAAGTTTCTAATGAACTGTGTGTGAATCAGTCAATGAATCGGAGGAAATGCTGAGAAAATAAAATTATAATAAGTTATAGAATGATTGAAAATTTTCTAATGTCAGTCAAATTTTAAAACTCTTCTGTAAACATATATCAATTGCATTTGTTTTAAATTATAAATCTGCAGAACTCCTTGGTTTTGCCCCTTTTTAAAAATGATATTCATTTCTACTGATTTCCAGAATCTGATTAAATAAATCAGGTCACTACTGGCACTATTACTCTCTGGTTCTGTTGAGGGTCATTTCTTATATACCCAGACCTTTCCTGACAGTCTCCATTTACTCAACAGGAAGTATCTGTCCATTGAAATGGTGGACATTGTTGTATTTGAAGCAATGTAATCTTCCTGGCCACCTTATATCTCCATCATGTAACACTGAGATAAATGCTCTCATTTCTTAAAGTGCTATTACTTATCAAGAGTAAGTAACTGTGTAGGCAGATTTTATTTTTTATACTTATGGTATTTACTTTCTATTTATTAAAAATAGCACAGCAAATGAAAATATATTTCAGATGTGATTTGATTATGGATCCCTTTCTGTCTAAATGGGTGTTAGACTGATCTTGAAGCATAAACTTCTGGGTAGAGCTTCCTGAATCTAGAATCTAAATCCATTATATGAGGTTTATTATTAAATCCCAAATCTTCAACTTACTATTTATTCCCAGATTCCTTATTATCTACTACTATTCACCCTAAGCTCTGAATATATCCCAAGAAGGTTATTTTATTTAATTGGGGCTATTCTTCTAAAAATTATTATTCTGGTCTCAATGAATTTTCTCAATTATTCTTCTCTCTTACCTAAAATGGCTTGCAATTTCATCTCCAGTGTTGCAAATTTCACTAGTAAACCTTCATTACAGAATCACCCTTTCTATGAAGCTTCCTATAGCAATGGGTCACGAAATGCCTGCTATCAAAATACTGACTTACCTCTGACTTTTGGCCAGGTATTGTGACTTCTTCATGCTGGCTGCAGTAGCAGCTGCATTAGAGCCTCCAAAAGAAGTGTTTGGGTTCCTATTAATACAATGGATCTCCCATCCCCTCTACATCAGGAAGAAAGCTGTGGTGTTTATACGTCAGCTACTGTTTGGCTGAGCCCGGCTATCCTAACAACCCTGAAACTTTCTGCTTTCTTTGGTTTGAGCATGCTCCTCTAGTAAGACAAAGCTCTCAGCAAAGAATTGCAGGTGCTAGCGATAGGATGATGCTGTGCAACCTTGACATGAGGTGTGCCAACTTGACATGAGGTGGCTCCTCACCTCAGACCCCCTCTGAGGCACATTTTATGCAGTCTCCCAGAGTTTCCAGGGGGACTGAGTAAAATTTAACAAAAATGGCTTTTGAAGTGAAAGAAAACAGTTTTGGTTCTGATTCTAATACTTGTGAGCTACATTTTGATGGTCACTTATATTACTAGAAATAGAGTGATCATATTACAGGAATGTTGTGGAAATACAGGAGTAAATCTTGATTTATGATACGTGATTTGTGATGCAGCCAATATATCCATTTAACCTAAAATGTGATCGTGATCTGAGTCTTCCTAAGGAGGAATATGTGACATAAATTGATTCTCAAATGGATATATTTGTGATGTAGCCAATATATCCATTGATTCTAAAGAAGTCAGAGGTAAGTCAGTATTTTGATAGCAGGCATTTGATAGCAGGTTTGAGTCTTTGGTGTGGCCCCTGAGATTGTTCTTCCTTTTCTCTGTCTGATTTCTCTGGATGAGGAACTACTAAATATAAAGCATAATTTGTACTCCTTTAACCTGAAATGTGATCCTGATCTGAGTCTTCCTAAGGGGAATATGTGACATAAATTGATTCTCAAGCAATCACTTAAGTTTGGGGGAGAGAATCCAGGTCTCTTCCGAGCTGAACTGCTGCTAAAGTGACCTTCAGTAAGCAGCTCAACCTCTGAATTCATTAGCTTTTCCCTTGCCAGAGTAAGTGGCTAAAAATATATGACTACCAGTCGTGCACGGCCATTGTGAAGAGAGATGGAAAAATTAGAACCCTAAAATATAAAGATTTGCTGTGGAAATATACCATGTGTGTGGAAATGTTATTAGTCTTCAATATTTTGTTTGTAGTTGACCTTGAATGGGTGATGTTTAGACATTTTGTCATTTTGGTTGTTGCTTGTTTTCATCTCATACAAGACTTTCACAAAGTAAATTAGATTTTATAATATCTTCCCACTTAAAAGAAGCAGATAGTTACATGGCTGGTTTCACCCAATGCAGAGATTTATTGTCATGCTGAAGTAAAAATGTGATAAATGCATGTCCTAATTCAACCTTTTCCCAATGTGCATATTTCACATTCCAATCAAATATAAATGACTGCCAAGCAATACTTTTATATACTTGCATTACATAAAAATGGTAGAAATATAAATATTAAAGAGGTCAAACTGTAAAGTAAAATGGTTCTTTATTAATTCTGGGAACCAAATCTACTTGACTGGTATTATTATAACATTGAAATATTTTTTAAAATACAAGAAAATGCCAATCTCTGAGAAATAAAATCTAAAGTATCATCTTTAACCAAGAAAAAGTTTTCTCAAGTTCAGAAAGTAAGGAAAGAGATTACATTGGTTCTAAGATAAAATTATTATATTCTTTTTTTTTCTTTTTTAAAAATATTTATTTATTTATTTATTTGTTTGTTTGTTTTTACATATTTTATTGATTTTTTTTGCCCCCCTCCCTTCCTCCCACACATCCCCTCCCTCCCCAGAGTTTTATGTCCAGTGGTTGTACTTATATGCATGTATACAAGTCCTTCGGTTGATCTATTATCTCCCCCAGATCCTCCTCCCCTCCCCGCTGTAATTTGACAATCTGCTTGTTGCTTTACTGTCTCTATATCTATCTTTTGGTTCATCAGTTTATAATGATCTTTATTATCCACAAATGAGTGGGGTCATGTGGTGTTTCTCTTTCATTGATTGGCTTATTTCACTCAGCATGATGTTCTCCAATTCCATCCAGGTTGCTGCAAATGATGAGAATTCCTTCTTTTTTATGGCAGCATAGTATTCCATTGTATAGATGTACCATAGTTTTTGGATCAAATCATCTACTGACGGGCACCTAGGCTGTTTCCAAATTCTGGCTATTGTAGATTGTGCTGCTATGAACATATGGGTGCATATATCCTTTCTGATTGGTGTTTCTAGTTTCTTGGGATATATTCCTAGGAGTGGGATTACTGGGTCAAAATTATTATATTCTTTACTATTTTTGTATTCTTCTTCCATACTTTGATCTACTACTCACTGATTCATAATTACCATTGTTCAAAACTTGAGTTATCAATTTCCTACTGAAAGTTTATTCTTCTGGTGGGGGGTTGGACAAGAAATAAAGTAGTATAATCTATCTATCTATCTATCTATCTATCTATCTATCTATCTATCTATCATCTATCTATCTATCTATCTATCTATCTATAAAATTCTAAGCGACCATCCCACCGTTTGACCATCTGGCCAGTACCTATGACACCCAATGACCACCAGGGCACTGATGCTCCAACCAGTAGCTATGACATGCACTGGCCACCAGAGGGCAGATTCTCAATGCAGGATCTGCTGAGCTGCAGGTACTTGGAAGCTATGGTTCTCAAGTGATACAAGTGGAACTAGAGAGGAGGGAGCCCAACTCTGGGGTGCATCACCCAAGAACCACCCTCTTGCAATTCGGGGCTTCTAGGGGAATGTTGGAGAGTAAGTTTTGGCCAGTCCCTTCAGGCCAGGCCGAGGGATCCTACCAATACACAAATCTGTGCACAGGTCTCTAGTTGTACAATAAAGAAGAATGAAGTTAGTATACCTTATGTAGAAATGAGGAAGACTCTATGTATGAAATTACTAGTTAACATGTGTTTAAAATCAATAATACTACAGAATATTGAATTCGAAAACTTGAAAGTTGGGTAAGTGCCAACACCTGTTAATAGTGGGATTGAGATTCACTTCCTCATTCTACAAAGGTTTGGAATTTGGAGGTCTGTAAGCTTCCTGTTAGCACTGAGATTCTGTGATTCTTCTATGATGTTATTCATTTAGATAACATTCATAAACTGGTATTGTAGCTTTGAGAAGAGGCCACCAATCTGTCTAGGTTTATGGAGATCTAAATAGACTCCTTTTGTAGGCCTCTCAAGGTTTGAGGATTTAAATCTTATACATAAGGTACATGGTTGCTTTACTCACAGGAAATGTTGATATTCACAAAGACCTTGTCTCTTGGGATTTTACCATGTTACTATTCACTGTTTAAAAATCCTTAAAAACTTTGTAAACAGCCTTCATCCTGAGAAGCTTTGACCAAAGTGGATCAATTCAGTCATATCTGAAATTTGTAGCTCTTCTGAAATTTCTTCTAGTCTATTGCTTATTAACAATTATCTTAGTAGATCTATTTCTTTGTTTATTTTTAGGAAAAAAATGATAGCATGTATAAAGTTAATATAAATATTTTAAGACTTTAAAATGATGAGTTTTATTTTTCTTTATTTCTACAAAAACCACCCCTATTCTCAAAAGAAAACATGACCCCACTCATTTGTGGATAATAAATATATATATATACTTTTAAATATGTACTCAGCTGTGATAGAATCATTTTGAGGATGAAAAATAAGATTTCTGACCCAGAAGTAAAATTTTCATCATAAAAGAAGTAAAGGTTAATATGACTGTTGTTCATGAAACTAGATGTCTTTCTGAAAAACTCATTTTGTTCTTAAAAATCACTCTAATGCTATAATGCTTTTCCTTTTTACTTATATTTTTGTTGTAGTTCGTGATCTTTGACATAAAATCTAAGTATCTTCCTTTGAACACTGATTCTGTCCCATGTATAATAATTTGCTTTTGGGTATAATTGACTTTTTTTTTTAAAGCCATTAACATGTCATTAGAGGATTTACTTTTTTATAACTCAGACTATCTCTTTCATATATTTAAGTAGAGGAATATTTTCCCCCATAAATTGAAAGTAAAGTCTTCTAGATAAATTGTCTGTGTGACCATTTCTAAGAGCAGATGACAGTTGGATGGGTGTTTAGAGATATATAGCAATTCTAGGAATGTCAGGCATAGCCAAACATTTGCCACTCTGATTTGCAAAATTTGACCAAAATCAATCTGATAATTTCCCCCATTCTATTAGTCCAATATTTAAATTCATAAAGGCACTTTAAATAATTTCTAATTAAAAATAAATTCACATTAATTGTACATGCATAATAGAAAAGGAGTAATACTAGAAATATAAATGAGTGAGAAAAAGTGGTTACCAACAGAAGGTTGTGAAATTGAAACTTTTCTAAAAAGTAGTCTTTTAAAGTATTACATAGAAAAAATATCTGTTGGTAGAAGACACTATAATCTTTAATATTTTGACAGTATATCAAAGAGAAAACTTTATTTGTGTTTGGATCTTTGGGAAATTAGCTGAAACAGAGGGTCAATATTTTAAGGAGTTTAAACTAAGTATAATGGATTTGTTTCTATAAGAAAATAATATTAATTATTATCTTTTAATATTTAATTATTTTGCAAATACTCATTTACATTTTGTTGTACAATGTACCTTCCCCTATCACTTTGTTATTGGATATTCTTTAAAATACTACTATTTTACATCAAAATCTGAGATATATTCACAACATTTTGTGTACATCATCAGATGGATAAGGTTGAGAACCTATGAAAGTAAGTCCTTTCATGAAGTAATGAAATTACAAACTTTATATGGCTTAATCATCTTTGGTCAATGATTATAATAAAAACATACATATATTGATTCTGGTTTGTTTATGTATAAAGGTAAAGAAGTTATATAGGAAGTTAAGGACAACTGTCAGGGAACCAGTTTTTGCTATTGATTTCATATTGAGATGCCATATTTGAAAGCTCAAAGAAAGTCAATTAAGTACTTTTGAAGCTAGCACTAGCCAGAAACAATTTCAGTCATTACATTTTATGGCCCAATAAAGTAATTAATTCAAATACCATGAAGTTAGACATTTAAATATTCATTGAAACTCATGAAGTTAGTTAAAATACTCTGTAGACATTCCTAGACTAATAAATTTATTATAAAATTAATTATTAGGTAGGCCTAAATTAACCCAATGAAGAAAATATTAAGAAAATAAGATCAGCTTATGACTATTTAGCTAACATGCTTTGAATTTATATAGTTAGTATTTTTCTCCTTTTATATATTTAAATAACACATTTTGTAACATGACATATTTAGAAATGTATTTTACTTTGTTTTCTTAGGTTATTAGAAAACCAAATAGAATTTCCCTTCAAAATGTCCCTGGGCCTAGTTTTCTAAGGCTCCCTGGTGAAGAATTAAATTTATTTATATACTAGTGTAAAATATTGTCAGATGGCATTACTAGGTTCTGACAATGCTTCATGAAGCCTCAACTTCTTGAAAGTTATCAGTTTAGCAAGTTACTTAACATATCCAAACTCTGGTAATTTGATAGGTCTATTGTGGATAATAGATAATGAATGTTAATCATTTAGCATGGTGCTTGGAACATAATAAACACTCCATAACTTTAAACTTTCATAATTCTCATCATAATCATCTCCATAAATATTGTAGTTATTGTCTTCACTGCAGTTGCATTTGATGAAGTACTTTAAAAGTCTTATAAGGGGTTTTGTTTGTTTATAATGATGCTTACATTATACTGTTAAAAATAGAGTAGATAGCCAAAACCGGTTTGGTTCAGTGGATAGAGCTTCAGCCTGCGGAGTGAAAGGTCCCAGGTTCGATTCTGGTCAAGGGCATGTATTATACCTTGGTTGCGGGCACATCCCCTGTAGGGGGTGTGCAAGAGGCAGCTGATTGATGATTCTCTCTCATCGATGTTTCTAACTCTCTGTACCTCTCTCTTCCTCTCTGTAAAAAAATCAATAAAATATATTTTTTTAAAAATAGAGTAGATATGTTAGGATTGGTTCTCTAGGACACAAGGGCAAATCAATAAAGAGTGAATGCTAAAATTAGAAGGGGAAGAAATTCAGAATATTTTTGTAACATAATCCCTAATATTTATGAATATGCAAATCTGGATTTCATTAATTTTGATTGATAACTGTTTAGTGTAAACAGTAAATAAAATATATGTAAAGTGGGCTAGTTAAAATTATATTAGAGGGAATTTTCTAAAGAGAAAAACTTTAGATAGTACATTATTTTGTTATATAAAAATTTCAAACATATAAAGTTAATATTTTAATTCTTAGATATTTTTATTATTTTATGTAAATATTAAGTGTATTACTTATCCCTCATCTTTCACTGTTGTGGCTGAATTTTCTTTTTAGATATTAATATTTCAAAACAAATTTATATGATTTACAATAATTTTATTAAACCATTCTTTATATTTTGGTATCTAAGTTTGACTTACTTATAGAAAGTTCAAATGCCTGACATTAATAATAATAATCAACAATCTTAGTTCTGAGGGCTTAGAATTTATCCATTAATGTTGGAGGTGTTTTTACATTTACTCAGAAGTTTTGTTATGGTGCTTTTTCTATATGATTTCTCCCCCTCAGTCTGTACCATATTGTAAGGGAACAGTTTTATTTTTAACTATGTGGATTTGTTTATCTCTATTAGACACAGTCATTTCCATTTTAAAATAATGACAAATTAGTCGAAACTGAGTATATTGACTTTCATGTAAAATAGATGGTTCATGTTTCATTGTACTTAACTGCGCAATTAATTTGTATTGGCTTAGATATTTTTCTTTTGTTTCAATGTCATTATTGCTCATGCTCTTTGTTTATAACCTAAGCAATCTATATTTATATTCAATGCTGCTTTCTTTACAACATAATTAACTTGTGACTCATACTGGGATTGGGATGAGTAAATGAGTGTTTTAAAGATATACTTGCTCCTAACCTGTACCTTTGGAAGAAATGTGCATTTCTCCAGCAATTCATAGTTACAGTAAGAAGATTATCAGGCTCTATCTGAAACACTAGGCCCTAATATAAATATCTTCTCCTGTTTATTAATAACGAGTTATTAATGATCAAACATACTCTCTAAATAAACTTTTCTACCCTAATGTCTATATTATGGTGGTTAACTAGCCTTGCACTAAATTTGATCTTTCTCATAATTTTCTCCAAATTGGATTATCAATTTAGTACACTAATTGTTATGTGAATGTTTAGTACACTAATTGTTATTGTTATGTAACAAAACTTCTGAGTAAATGTAAAAACACCTCCAACATTAATGGATAAATTCTAAGCCCTCAGAACTAAGATTGTTGATTATTATTATTAATGTCAGGCATTTGAACTTTCTATAAGTAAGTCAAACTTAGATACCAAAATATAAAGAATGGTTTAATAAATTTAAAGATAAATTCTTTAAAGTTGTACTTCAACTTTTTTTTTTAAATCCTCATCTGAGGATATTTTCCATTGATTTTTAGAGAAAGTGGAAGAGAGAGGGAAAAACAGAGAAAAAGGGAAAAACAGAGAGAAATATTGATATGAGATAAAAGCATCTATTGATTGCCTCCTGCTTGTGCCTGGACCAGGGCTGAGGAGGAGCCTGCAACTAAGGTACATGCCCTTGACCAGAATCAAACCCTGGACTTTTAGGTCTGCAGGCCAATACTTTATCCATTGAGCCAAACCAGCCAGAGTTAACTTTTTTTACAATTATATGCATTTATTATTGATTATCATACAATCTCTAGTAATTGACATTGACTTTTAGAGAAAGATTTACTGTCTTCTGGTTCTTTAACAAAATTAATTAATTTTTATTATGTTTTTAAATTTTTATTGTTGAAAATATTAATATGTTCCCTTTCTCTCCCTCCCCCTTTGATCTCTTCTAGCATGCCCCCAACTCCTCTTCCAGGTCTTCACCACCCTATTGGCAGTGACTATGGGTTATGCATATAAGCATACAAGTTCTTTAGTTGATCTCTTCCCACCCATCCACCCTTACCTTCCTTCCCTCTGAGTTTCAGCAGTATGTTTCATGCTTCCATGTCCCTGAATCTATTTTGTTTGTCAGTTTATTTTATTCATCAGATTCCACATATGAGTAAGATCATATGATACTTATCTTTCTCTGCCTAGCTTATTTCTGTCTTCTCATTCTTAATCAAAGAATAATAGTTCTGTCAGATTTTTACCTAGATACTCATAAAATTTGTATGTAAGACTTATAAACTTAAGCAATTATACATTCAAATTAATCTAAATATTAAATTTGATTCTATCAAGCCACCAATGTTCACTATTAGAGATTTATTTTCAACCATGGCATTAATTTCTCTTAAGTTGTATTTTTCCCCCTTCTAAAATGAGAATATAGTGTGATGTGATATCAAGGTTGTTAAAGAATTGAAGATATTGAAATTTTCAAATAATTCAGGAGAAAGTCATTTGAGCTTCATGACATGAATTCTCTCAGAAAAACAAACAAATAAGCATTGTTTGAGTTTATAATCAAAATATTGTGGCTGATAAATGTTGAAGATAGTAATAGCTATTTCCTAATTGGTACCAAAATTAAACATACTGTGTATTCTATAAGTTACATAAGCATGGGTTTGGCAAAGCAATTGTCTACTGATTTTTATGTTGAATATGGAATAGTATGTGGCTACTTTTGGCTATCAATCCATTTAAACTTCTGAAAATAAGTATTTTTTGAATTTTAAAATATACTATCATTACTTAAATGGGGTCTGAATTTTTATTCCAAAAATTATGCAGGAATAATTGATGACTTTGTATGCAAGACAATAGTAAACATTCAGACATTTCCAGTTACTTTTTTATATAATTTCTACTATTCTCACTTGCTCTCAGATATAGTTCTTAGCATGTAATATGTAAGGAATGATGTGTCCCTTCATCAGTTATGTGTTTTTTTGAAATGTTTTAAAGTTGACAAGGCTGATTTTCTAGAGGAGTATTTCTAATAAAAATTCAGATGTTTCTTGGAGCAGCTGGATAACTCCTGCACAAACTAGCTCAATTAAAGGTGAAGTAGGTCACCTATTTGTTCACCTCTGTGGCCAGCCCTGCTTTTACATTTCCATGAAAGATGTAGGGGTAGTATTGGATAGACTCCTAAAATCAATTCATATTATTGCATCTTAAACATTAAGACCCATTCAGTATTTTGATTTCCATGTAGCCAAATAAAAAGGAATAAGAAAAATGAAAAGTAATTGCAAGTAATTGAGTTGAAAATGCTTTGCTTTTGTATTCATTGCATTGGAAAGATATCTGAATTGGAGCATAAGGGAATAATACAGCTTCTATTGATTATTAAATACACATAATTTAAAAGAGGGAAGTAACTCTTTAAATAAGGCAGCACAGAGGAGGAAAGATGATTTTCTTATTTCCTGAACTTTTGATTAATAAAACAGAAGTTTATTAACATGTACTCCTCATCTTTTACATAGAAAATTGACTAACTCGCTGATGTGGGTAAGAGTTCAAAATTTAATACCATTTTAATTGCGAAAGGGAAGGGGAGAATGTAGGCCTCTGAGGGGAGAGTAAATTATTTTCAGGAAAGATGAATGAACCTTTAGTTAGCAGAATAGATGGGGGGTATAATAGTTTTGACAAAGTTTAAGTGTGGTGTCAACCTTTGTCCTCTTTTCAGAGATGAAAGTCAATCTTCTCTAGCTGGTGAAACACTGCGGGGAGAGGTAGAGATTTGGACAAGTGGGTTCCCGAGGGAAGGCTTGTCTTTAGGAAGAATAAGGGGAGTTCAGAGAAAGATTCTGCCAGTATTTGCTGCTTTTCAAATACCTACAGCTCAGAATAATCAATAGAACAAAGTAGCATATTTGAAGGTGGCATATCCTAAACCCTTACAGTCATATTTTGGGATGCCATATTCTACTACCCTTCAGTATTTCATATTACTGCTCCCTATGCATGAAGGGACAAAGTGTTTGCAATATAGCTCCACTATGTATTGTGATTGTTAAATTTCAAGGTATCTTTTTTAATATTTAATAGAAATACATGGAGAAACTATAACAAAATATATAAAAGTTAATAAAAATATTTAATAGCTGCCATCAAGTATAAATACAACATGAAAATACAGACTGTGAAAAGAAAATATAATTTTTTATTTTAATTTGTATACCAAAATAACATTGGAAAACAGTCACACAAAACATTGAAAATGGATATAATTAATGTTTCCTAATAACAAATTTATAAAAGAAAATATTCAACTCACAAAAGTGGTCATTGGCTCTTCAAAAATAATGACTTACAAGAATACCATTTTGAGCTAGCATGAGAATTTTATAAAGAAATAATATGTACGTAACATATCTTCTGTTGACAATAAATAGATAAGAATTTGTGTTAGTGTGTTCAGAATTTGGCAATGGTTTAAATTATATTTCTATGTAGAATGTCTTTTTAGCAAAGAAAATATTTACTTGAAATGTCTAATATAATGAACTAAATTTAAATTTTTATTTAATTTTAATTAATTTGAATTACAATATAAAAACTAAAGTAGTGTATCATGGGCTGAAAAGCATTTCCCTCAAATTTGTATAGTAAAATTTTCCCCAGTATATCAGAGTGTGACTGTATTTAGAGATAAGATTAAGGAGGCAATTAAGTTAGAATGAGTGGTAGACCCTAATTCAGTATGTGGCTGCTGTCCTTATAAGAAGAGGAGATTAGAGCCCTCGCTGGTTTTGTTCAGTGGATAGAGCATTAGCCTGTGGACTGAAGGGTCCCAGGTTTGATTCTGGGTAAGGGCACATGCCTGAGTTGCAGGCTCAATCCCCAGTAAAGTAGGGGGCATGTGCGAGGCAGCAGATCACTGATTTTCATCATTGATTTTCTATCTCTCTATCCCCCTTTCTTACTCTCTGAAATCAATAAAAGTATATTTTAAAAAATAAAAAGAAAATATTAGAACACACACACACACAGAGGAAGGGCATATGAAGACACAGTGAGAAGACAGTCATCTATAAGGCCCAGATGGACACAAGCCCTGCTGACACTGTGATCTTGGATGCCTAGCTTCCAGAACTGTGAGGAAACACATCTCTGGGTTGTATAGGCCATGCAGTCTTGGGTACTTTATAATGGAAGGCTTAGTAAACTAATATAGAGTATAAAATGAATTTCTGTTAACTGCGACCTTTATCACTTTTCTGGAGGCCTGATGCACAGATTTATGCACTGGTGGGGTCCCTCAGCCTGTCCTGTGCCCTCTCGCAATCTGGGATCCTTAGGAGGGTGTTGGAAAGTTGGGTTCAGGCCTGCGAGGCTGGCGGGGATCGGGTTGAATCCTGCAGTCCGACATTCCCCCAAGTGACATAGTAGTGTGCAAAGCTACAGGCGGGTGGGGAAGAGCCTGAGCCTGGGCCAGGTTCTGCGCTGCTCCTGCTCCTCCAGGCCTGCTGCAGCTGCTTGGTAGTATTGCTGCGGAGGCCAAAGAGGCTCACAATGTGGCAGCTGCGCTTGCCAGCTGTTAGCTTGGTGTCTGGTGCCTATTGGTCAGCTGAAAAGTGCTCTTGCTGTGGGGATGATTTGACCACCAGGGGCAGCTCCTGAGTTGAGTGTCTGTCCCTGGGTGGTCAGTGTGCATCATAGCAACCAGTCGACTGGTCAGTTATTCATACTCTTGGGCTTTTATATCTATAGATAGGACTGCATTTAACTTTAATAATTAAAAATTTAGCAACTAAATTGGAATGTGCTGTAATTTTAAAATACATACAGGATTTCAAAACTCTCCTTGGCAAATGAGGATAAAATGTACATACTTTTTGTAGTGATTACAAAAAAGTGATTTTATAAGTCATTTTTTTTTTCTTTTCTAATGTGACTTTTTTAAATCCTTAGAAAATAGACCCAGGTAAGGTATCCCAGGCAATTATGACTCATAATCTCTTTGACCCTCTACTCTATTAATTTGAAAGGCTGCCTTCACTCTTCTTGATAAACCTCACTCACTGATCTGCTCTGGGCCTATTGAACGTTACACACCTATAACTCAGTCTTAATAAGTTCTGGTTCACAGATGCAGCCTTGAGGTCTTTGGACACATTTTCTGAAAAGATCACCAGGCATTATGCAGGTAATGATGTAATAATTCATTACTCTGATCTCTTCCTCTTAGAAGCTCAGGAACTCTACCCATCTGTCTAAAGACTAAAAATTTCCAACTAAATCTCTGTTTTAGAACATTTAATAAGAACTAGTTGCATTTTCATGAACTATTATAGGTATGGGTGAGCCTGACATGGAAAGCCAGATTGTTCAAACTCATTAGCCCAGCTATTACTTGCCTATTTTTACGAGTTATCTTCCAAAATCCTAAGACCTACCTTTAATTTAGACTCAGATGGTAGTACTAGGGCTTCACGGACAAAATAATAATGCACAGGCTTTCGGGCAAATAATACGTTTAAAATGATGAGACTTGGAGCATGTTTTCATAAGCAGAGTCCTGGAGGGTAGTGATTGATGTTGGTGCTTACTAATCAAGCAGAACTACCTCAGATCTGGCTGTGAATAGCAATGGATTCATACACACATTCCATTTAACTTGCCACAATTGTCTTATTTTTTATAATGATAACATTTTATAATGAATCTAATTGCTGTAAAACAGAGTTATCATTCTTTGTTCTGTACTTTCACTGACGAACAAGCATATTTGTAGTTTAGGAATAAGGGTGAATCATGTTAATGAAATAAGTATTCTGTGATCAATGACATTTATTGTTTGTGATTCAAACTTTGATAAATTTCTAGATTAAGCATAATTCTATCTCAGCTTTAGGTACACACATGGCTCAAAATGAAGGGAAGGCAAAAGATGTTCTGCACATGTGGAAACCAAAAGAGAGCAGAGGTATACCCATATCAGAGGAAACAGACTTTATGCTCAAAATGGTAAAGAGACAAAAAAGGTCATTATATAATGATAAAAGGAACAATTCATCAAGAAGATATAATAATTATAATTATATGTACACTCAATATCAGAGTATCTAGAGAGTCGGGCAAAGGTAGGTTTATAGTTCATGTGGGAAATAATACAATAATTAATAAATTATACAAGAATAAACTCTGTTTTACCTACCTATAACTGTAAACCTACTTTTGCCCCACATTATTAAGCAAATATTAAGAGATCTGAAAGAAGAAATAGACCACAACAATAATAATAGAGGACTTTAACATTCAGTTTTCAACAATGGACAGATTATACAGACAGAATCAACAAAAAAATCATTGAGCCTGTAACATAGAATACAGCAAATGTACTTAATAGATATATGAACATTTCATCTAATAGCAGAAGACACATTTTCTAAAACATGCATGGAACATTCTCCAGGAGAGAGCATATGATAGAACACAAAACAAGTCTCAGTAAATTTAATAATATTAAAATCATATGAAGTATATTTTCCAATGACAATGGTATGAAATTAAGAAAAATAGCTCAATGTTCCTGAGAATATAGATGCAAAAGTTATCTACAAACTATTAACAAATTAAATTAAATGATACATTAAAGGGATGAAGCCTAACCCCTCTCTTATACCACTCACAAAAATTATCTCAAAATGACCTAAAACTCCTAGAAGAACTAATAAAAGAAAAGCTCCTTGACATTAATTTTGGCAGTGAAAACATACACATGCTCAACTTATATGTGAAAAGATGTTTAACATCACTAATTATGAAAATGCAAATCAAAAGCACAATGAGATATCAGCTGACACCTCCTATTACAATGGCTATCAACAAAAAGACAAACAATAACCATTGTTGGTAAGGACATGGAGAAAAGGGAATCCTGTGCACTGTTTGTGGGAATTTAAATTGGTATAGCCACTATGGAAAACGGTATGGAGGTTACTCAAAAATTAAAATAGACCCCACAATCTAACTTTTGGGTATTTATACAAAAGAAATGAAAATATCTCAAAGTCATATCTGTACTCTCATCTTTTCCTTGCATTATTCACAAGAACCAAAATATGCAAACAACCTAAGTGTTCATCATCAAAGGAATGAATAATATGTTATAGATATGAATATTATTTAATCATGAGAAAGAAGGAAAGTCTGCCATTTATGACAACATGGTTGGCATGCTTGTGGCCAGTATATTAAGTGAAATAAGACAGAGAAAGACAAACTCTGTATTGTAATCATTTATATATGGAACTTTAAAAAGCCAAACTTGTAGA
Source organism: Pipistrellus kuhlii (assembly GCF_014108245.1). Classification (NCBI taxonomy): domain Eukaryota; kingdom Metazoa; phylum Chordata; class Mammalia; order Chiroptera; family Vespertilionidae; genus Pipistrellus; species Pipistrellus kuhlii. Next base: position 33,819,162 of record NW_023425405.1, on the reverse strand, counting down.
AACAAATAAAAGAATGGTGATTACCAGGGGCTAGAAGGGATGAAGGGACCAAATGGGTAGAATTTTCCAGGTAAAAAATGAATGTGTTCTGGGGATCTAATGCACAGCCTTTTATTATATAGGATATAATATAATATAACATCCAAAACAACTGAAGGCTCAACCGAACACCAGCCTGTGCATGCAGCAGGCGAGTGGGCTGAACTGCTGACCTCTGGGAGAGAGAGAGAGAGGTGGGACTGATCAGCATTGTGAATATAGTTAACAATACTATATTATATACTTGAAAGTTGCTAGGAGAGTAAATTTCAAATGTTCTCACCGCAAAAAGGAAATGAAAAGATGTGATTTAATGATGATGTTAGCTAAGGCCGTGGTAGTAATCATATTATAATATATAAGTGTATCAAATGAACATACCGTGCACCTTAAACTTACATAATGTTATATGTCAATGATGTATTAACTAGAGGCCCAGTACATGACATTCATACACCAGTTGGGACCATAAGCCTGGCCCGTGATCAGGTCTGGGCCAGAAAGGAAGCAATGGTTGAGAAAGGAATAGATGCTAGATGCCCATGCCACCATCATCAGCGCCCCACCACCACTCAGTTCCCCACCACATCCCCTCCTCCTTCCCTTGCTGCTGAGCCACCCCTGTAGGATGTGGGTGGCAGGCCGATTGGGGCCTGCTGGCTGTGGGGAGAAACCGGGCAAGGGAGGTTGGCCACCAGCCCTGAGGAGGGAGCTGGCCCTCAGCCCACCTGGAAAAGGGGCCCCGTCCACTGCCACCCAACCCTGGTTATCCAGCCCAGGCCCCAGCCCTCATCAAGTGATCAGGCCCTGCTGGCCAGGGGTGGGGGGACGAGGGGGTGACCTTGGGAGGTTGGCCAGCCAGGGGAGGTTGGCTGTTGGAACATACTGACCATCAGGAGGCAGCTCCTGTGTTGAGCATCTGCCCTCCTGGTAGTCAGTGTGCATCACAGCTACCAGTCCTTCTCATTGCTTAGGCTTTTATATATATAGATATATAAAGCTAGGGGGAAAATTAGAAAAAAAACAACAACACAAAAAAACAAGTTTTGTGGCATGTTATTTTTTTTGTTTTGTTATTGTTGTGTTTGTTTGTTTTTAATTCCTAACATATTCTATGTGGAAAAGAAAGAAAATTATATATCCTTTACCTTCCTTTTCACACTAGAAGTATTCTCAAGTTTACCCACAAAAAAATCATTTTACTGGTAAGTTGAATTATAACTTAAAAGTATTAAAGGTGTTCACAAAAGGAAGCATACCATGAATAGAATGACAACTGACCATCTATTCTGAACATTTGAATTTTATATACTCTAAGTTTCTCAAAGAAGAATGCATCTGTGTTTCTTTTAATCATTAAGTATAAAATGATTTCCATGCCAGGGAAAACAGGAATACCTAGGGGGTAATTGTTTGAAGTTTCAGGTTTTCCTGACTTTACTTCTATACTCCCATGTCCTCTAGAAAAGAAGTCATAATTACTGAAATGGTAACACATTCTGTCAACTCATTCATTAAGAAATTAATAAATTATGATGTATAAAGCTTTTAGGTTTCTTAGAGAAAAGATATCCTTCATGCTGTGTGAGAAGTGAGTTGTGATTTCTTTAATCTGATTCCTAAAGTAAGGAAGGACCTACTGATGGGTGTTGGGGGATAGTAGCCAGGCAAATCATCACTAGAGTGAGACAAGTGGTTGAGGGATTGAAGTGTGGAGGTAGGGCCTGGTTGACAAACTTTTTCATTTGTGGGGCAAGTATTTTGGAAATTCTGGGAATTTTATGAATATCAGATTTGAGCTGCAGTTTCAAAAGGACATATTTGTAACCAAAAAGGACAATAAGAAAATAATAGGAATTGATTCCTATGGCAAATATGATTCCTCCCTATCCTTCTTTGTTGGCAATTGTCAGATCAAATGACACAAAGTTGGATCACACACTGCGCAGCGTCTCTACCTATCGACAATACTGATCATTAGGAATCTGTTATGATGATGCATTCTTTACTTAGTTCCTCCTCCACCCCTTCTCTCTCCATCCTCTTTCATTTTATTCATTCCTTGATCTCTGCATTGATACTGGTTGATTCAGGAAGGTATGGTGTGTGGAGATGACCCTTTCTTTGTAGGTATATAGCACACTGGTTCAGTGCTAGAGGTGTTAGTTTGCCCTTAGCCACATATCATCAAATGGCTCATGACCTGCTCATGTTTTTACCTCCTTCTTTGATCTCCTGGACATTGGAAAATTCTTGTACTTATTTCTCATGAGGTTCTATCATCCATCTAGCTTTAAATTGAAAACTAGGCTAGTCAGTCTTGCTCCCTCTTGCAATACAGTCTCTTCTACTCCATATGCAGAAGATACTTAAACAGCCAGGCACTTAGATTTGACCATTTGCTATTTTTCAGCACTGCACATTTCTTTTGGTCTTATTTGCAAATTTCTTTAATCATTTCAATGGGATTTTGGAAAAGAGTGGAGTAAACATCTGAATTCAGATCTCCTTAGTTGATTTTGGGCTAAGATTCAAATTATAAACAGGGCTTACCAAGTTTTTCATGCCTGCATCTGTCTGTCTACCCTTACACTCCAGTCTCAGGTTTTGCTTCCTTCCATCCCTTGAACATGTCAGGTGCCTTGATCCTCTTAACAATTTAGGTCTTTGAACCAAAAGAAATTTAAATAAAATGACAGATAACAATACATTATATTAGTTGGAGCTTGTATTAGATGCATTTGTGTTTAGTTGTTGACATTCAAATGACTATAAATTGATGCTCATTTCTTTTACAGGCTCCCAGCCTGGTTCTTCTCTATCTCTCCATCTTCACTTCTTAATTTGCCTCAGTTTACACCTTTGCTTTAGTCATACCTAAAATGACATGCTATTCTTATGCTTCAGCCTTTGCATTGGCCTGTCGGAAAGCATAGCTTTTTACAGTTCATTCATAAATACTTCTATAAAACAATTACTGACCTTCAAGATTGAGTTGATGTATTTCTCTTTTCTGCCCCATATATATATTATCATACTTCCTACTACATTTTATTGCACTTGTCTTCCCCCCCCCCCCCCCCGCATTTGTTTTTTATCAGTTTAAATGAGACCTGAACTCTGTCTTAGTACATTTTGTCTTTCCAGCATAATTTCTAACAAGAATTGGTAGGCAAAAGATTCTAGGCTAATGTCTGAACAAGTGAATGAATGTATGTGTGATGCATAGGTCTGGGGCACTGTCAAGTGTGCATAATAGGATGCCCCAGTGTGTAATACAAAACATAGATTATTGATGGTTCCTGCCCTAGCTTGGTTGAAAATGATCGACCTCAGTGACGTTATTTATGCTAGCAGAGCTCAAGCAGTTCTACAGTTCCTTTTTGTTAGAAGGGTTCTCTTAGCGGAGAAAACAGCTACTGAGTTAATAGTTGTTATCTGCTTGTAGTATCATGGACTCAGAGAACATGGGCAGTAACTTCTGTCTCTGCTTCAGGAATCAACCTTCCTCTCTACTAGAAATTGTCAGTACCAGGAGAAAGACAGAAGCTGGTTTTGTAATCCATGCCCATTCTCATCCTTTTATAATCCTGGGCAAGAGCAGAATAGTAAAGGAATGTTCCTTAGAGTCAATAAACTGACCTGGATCTGCTAAAAAAGTGCATTAGTCTTGATCCCGCTACATTCAGTTAGAACCCCTGTGTGAAATTCTAACTATAAGAGAGTTTTCTTCCCGCCGAATTAATTTCTGGTAGATTGTTCTAACAAGGTGAAAATAACTACATGGTAGTTTACACAGTAAACTTAGGTAGTTTTTAATAAAAGCAGTAAGTACTCTAATAGACTCTAATGTAAGATTGCTGAAGAGAAAATTATTTACTTGGCAGACTTTTATGGAACTTTAGCCTAATGGATATAATGCAAAATTTAGCGCCCACATATTTCTTGATCAAAACAAAACAAAAAAACTGATAACTTAGACTTCCAGGTAAAATAAAATTTCCAGAGCTGTTTTCATACAAATAAAAGTGTTAAGTAGAGTGTTTTGGAGAAATGCCAACTTAGTTAATTACATTCTGCCTTCCTAGATGCTTGTGGTTGTTAAAAGTGGGGTGCTTTAGAAAAACTTGTTTTTATTAAATAATGAGTTATAAGAGTTTGAACTAAAATTAAATCAACAGTAATAACCTCCAAATGCCAGAATTTCCAAATCCATATAAAAATAATTTATTATCTTTTTTTTTCTTTTCTTAGTGAAATGCCTGTTACTTTTCCACATGAAAATTTAGGAGTACACTTTTTCAACCTATCATCACAGAATATTAATGGTTCTGAGTAACATAGTGATTATAATGATGACATTTTGAAATACCATCACTATCCCCCTCCAACCTTATTTTAATTAAACAAAAAATTGAATCTAACTTACTTATTTTGCCTTGCCTTGAATTCTTGCTTTTTTTCTTTTTAAAATATATTTTATTGGTTTTTTTCAGAGAGGAAGGAAGAAGGTTAGAGAGTTAGAAACATGAATGAGAGAGAAACATCCATCAGCTGCCTCCTGCACACCCCCTCCTGGGGATATGCCCATATGCCCTTAACCAGTATCAAACCTGGGACCCTTCAGCCGGCAAGCTGACGCTCTAAACCACTGAACAAAACCAGTTAAGGCAACCATTGTTTTTACTTCAGTTTATCATCAAGCATTTGAGAGAATAATTTATGATTACTCGTTGCTCTCCTTTTATTCCACAGTGAACAACAATTAGATTCCAGCCTCTGCTAGTCACAGGAAATGTTGACACTAACCTCACCAGTTCCTATGTGATTGCTAACTATAATAGCTTCATAGTGAGTTTTACTTTGCTTAGTTTATATGCATATGATAATTTCCTTTCTCTGAAATCCACTTTTCCCCTGGTTGTATGACATTACTAGTTCCTGTTGCTTTAGACAGATTGGAATAGGCCATGTTTCAGTAAGAAATACACCCTGAAATCTCAGTGGATGGACATAGCCAGACTTATTTTTGCTTATGCCAATTTCAAAATGTGTTGCTTGGGGAATTTCTCCCTCTTGGCTCTGCACCACTTGGAGCATTTGGTCTCCCAGACTGTGGTGATAACAGAAGAGAGCAAAGAAAGACACATTGTGGCTCTTGATTTTTTTCATGCCACTGTTAGTCCAGGTCTGTTGGCCGGAAGCATTCATCGGGTCCTCATCCAGCTGCAGAAAGTATGTGGTGACAGGTTTGGAGGGCACTAATTGTCTCTGCTACACCTGGTTGTAACCTAGCACACGCATCACTCTTTCCCCATCTTCTGGTTCTCCGTGCCACAGTCCATTCTCAGTTGTCTTTTTCAGACTGAAAATCCTGGCTCAGTGACTCACTTCCTTTATCTGGCTTACTATCTGCACTCTAATAAATCCCAATTATTTGTCCCTGACTTTTGCAATTTTTCTAAATTTGGCACTTATTTCCATGTCTTGTCATTACCTTAAAAAATGCCACATTTTTAAGCTCAACAAATTCAGCATGTCTAAACTGAAATTATCTTTTTTCATCCCCAGCTTTCTCCTCCCTTTTGTGTACATCCAGTCACCCATATACACAGTTGGTGTCACAGTAAATTCCCCTTCTCTCCCACACCCACAAGTCTGACCAATGAATGAAATGTTTTTTAATCCTCACCCAATGATATGATATGTTTCTTTAGTTCTTTGTTTATTTTATTTTTTAGGAGACAGGAGGGAGGGAGAGAGAGAGAGAGAGAAAGATTGAAATTGAGGTCAGTTGCCTCTGGGGGTGTCCCAACTGAGAATAAACCTGCAACCTAGGTATGTGCCCAGGAGAGGGTGAACCAAGAGGTAGTCAGTCAATGATTCTCATCATTGATATTTCTCTCTCTCACTCCTTCCCTCCCACCCCCCTCCCTCCCTCTTTCTTCTTTTCTGAAATCAATAAAAGTATATTTTTAAAAAGAAAAATATGTCCTTTATGTTGTATATTGATTTGCATCTGTTTAAAAGTGATAGTCCAGTGGGACGAGGTGGCCGAGTGGTTAAGGCGATGGACTGCTAAAAGTGATAGTCCACCTAATGCTTTGGAAAAATAAGTTAGCAGGAATGCAATTTAAATAAATGAATACAAAATGTAAGTATTTAATTTAAAAACAAAATGAAATGGCAGCTTTAGTTTTTCCTTTCTTTTCTGTCCGTGCCTATACCTGCAAAGACCCCTGTGGTTTAAATAACCAATGTGTGTACACTAATAAAAATCCCATTAAATTAAATGGCTGGTAAGCATGTAGAATGTCCTGTCGCAATTTCAGAAGACAGTTTGTTACCAGACACCCTGCTATGACCATTTTATTTTATCAGGGTTAAAAAAAATTATAATATCTATTTATTTCTCTTTTAAAAGTTTAGAGGATCCTGGAAGTTGTGGCTATATATATATATATATATATATATATTATATAGAATGAAATGGTTGGGTGAATTTCACATCAGGCACTAGGTAGAATATCCTATAGCAAATGTATGTAATCACAATCGGCCAGTAATTTTCATTCTCTCACTATTATTACTCTCTTCCATTTGCAAACAATAAAAGTGGCAATTTAGTGCCTATTGTACTATAGGAAAGTGTTTACAGCACCCACTATGCCTGTGTTCTGATGGAAATAATTTCAGAAATTAGAACTATTTTTTTTTCCTTGCAAATGTTTTCTGCCTTACTTTAACTCTCTAGCTTTTAAAATGTGAGCATTTTGTGAAGGTGGAACTTCTTTAATAGTTTAACTTAGCATTTCTAATAACATTTAAAATGGGGTAATAATTAACAGGAAAAAATTGAGAGCTCTGTGTGAGGGAAGGGAATGGACAGAATGGGGAGGGGGGTGAAAACCAATTGAAGAAACAGAAAGAAAATGAGAAACCTCCAGGAAGTCTTTGCTAATAAAAAGGAAAATTACAAAGAGAAAAACAAAAATTATCTCTAAAATCAGATAACCAAGTGCCACTTCTGATTGCTCCCCCGACCCCACTCCCCCAAAAAAGGTCAGTTATTTACATCATTTAGAATGAGCAAGCAGTAAATACATTTTTGTCTCTCTGTTCTCAGAAGACAAGAAAGAAAATAGAATATACAGGGCTGCCCCAAAAAATATATATACACTGTAATAGCTCATAGCTCAATTTTAAAAATAAAATGTATTTTAATAAAGGCTTCCTTTATAATTATTCAGAGTGTCTATATATTTTTTGGGGGGACACCATATAGATGGCACAATCTTGAGCGTATAAAACAGAGGTTGGAATGGCAGTTCAGCTGCATTGAGCCCTGAGGGCACTCCTGCTAACTTGAAGCCTATGCAGACTGCCTGTGAGGGTCAGCAATAGGTGGAAGTATTTATTATTTAGTGATTCGTTAGTGAAGGACAATGAAGTCAGCACAGACACTAGAATCTCAGGGCCGCTGAGAGGCTCAGGAGACGAGAGACCAAGGCTCAGGCGCAACCTATGAGATGGAAAATGTCTTACCCTTATAGGCAGGGTGATGGGTTTACAGACTGAGATAACTGCAGAATTCTTAATGTCCTGGTGAAATCTTCACAGGATAATTAATATGGATGTATTTTTAAATCAAGCCTCTTATAGAAATTCTAAGTACAAAGACAACTGATTTTATGTCTAGTATTTTCATCAACACTAGTGAAGGAGCAGGAGGATATTTCAGTCAAGTGCTAATCAGTGAAATATGATCTCAAGGAATTGATAAATGAAGTATTTTATATAGAACTAAAATGAAACTTTGCTGAAAGAGCCATCCAGATTACGAACTAATCATTAATGAAGTAAACTGAATTGTGTTATCTACGTCATCAGCATTTGGGCTCCAGTTCCCCTGAGATAACGATTAGAAGTATGATTAAAAATTCCCCAATACCACCTAGGTGATGGGCATTTTATTTTATGTTATCTTATTTAAGTATATTTGACATGTAACATTTTATAAATTTAAAGTATACAACATGTTGCTTGATACAGTGATATAATATGATTGCTATTGTAGCTATAATTTGCACCTCTCGTGTGTCACATAATTTTTATTACTATTTAGTGACTATAATAACTAAGATCTAATCTCTTAGTAAGTTTAATGATTATAATATAATATTGTTCATATTCACTATACTGTACCTTGATGATTATAGTACAATACTGTGTCTATTCACTATACTCTACCTATACTCTAGCTAGTATTTTTCTTGTCCAACTTATTTCATTTAGCATAATGCCCTCTGGTCCATGCATGTTGTTGCAAATGGCAGGTCTTCCTTTGTTCCATGGCTGAATACTATACTAATAATATAATATAATTTAATATATTGCTTCTTTATCCAGGCTTCCATTGACAAGCACCTAGATTGTTTCAGTATCTTGTCTATTATGAATAAAGCTGCAATGAACATGGGAGTGCAGATATATCTGACATATGGATTTCATTTCCTTTGGATGCATACCCAGAAGTAGGGTTGCTGGATCATATGATAGTTCTATTTTTAATTGTTAAAGGTATCTCTTTAATGTTTCTCACAGTGGCTGTACAGATTTACATACCAGTATTCCCTTATCTCCATATTCTTGTCAACAAGTCTGTCTTTTGTATAACAACATTTCTAATGAGTATCAGGTGATATTATTTTTAATTTATTAAATATTTATTGTTTTGATATGTACCAACTAATATTAAGGCTAGATGCCAGTTATAAAGTAAAACAGACATTGTTTCCTCATCATATAGTCTGAGTATATTGAAAGAAAAGTACTTAAATAAATATTAAATGAGGGGCAGTAGAGGGCATGTTTTATTCTAGACATAACCATAATGGGCTACATAAATGGGATTATTAATTTTTTTTAATTTGAGCCCTGGTCAGGGGACTCGGTTAGTTGGAATATCCTAGTATCCAGCACAATGCTGTGGGTTTGATTCCTGGTCAGGGCACATATATAGGTTGCAGGTTCCAACCCTGGTCAGTGAGAAGGGGAGTGGCCAATCAATGTTGGTCACATCAATGTTTCTCTCTGTCCCCTTCCTTTCTCTAAAATCAATAAATTAAAACATACAAACATATCTGTGGGTGAGGATTTTTTAAAAAGTTAAAATTCAATGTGTTCTGGTTGGAACGCTGATCTACCGTGTTTCCCCGAAAATAAGACATCCTCCGAAAATAAGACCTAGCGCATGGAAAGATAAGACATCCTCTGAAAATAAGACCTATCGCAATGTTGGGAGAAAAAATTAATATAAAACACTGTCTTATTTTCAGGAAACAGGGTAGTAAATTGAAGTTAGAAAATTCCAAAACCCAGTTGTGGACTGTTAGATATATTTCAGTTTACATTACCTGTATATACTGAGACCCAAGTCTAATGCTACCACTAATTCATTGCATGGCCTTCGGCAAGAAACCTAGTGTCTATGTGCTTCTCTTTCATTATTGTGAAAAGGATCTTTAAAATTCCTGAAAATAACTGTAACTTGTTGGAAGAAAATTAAGCTCCATTGCTGTGTGGTTAAATCCAGGGGGAAGTGAGTAAACTGTGCATTAAGGAAGTAACCTGTGAGTTTGCATTAGGGTGCAGGGGATGACACTGTCAGATATAGATGGCTATCCCATGCAATGGAGAGCTGCCTGGGACTACAGTAATATCTTATGTTGGCTGATGTGCATTCATTTTTCTTCCAAAGGTTGGATATACCTTGGTAACCTCACCCACACCTCTACCTTACTCTGCCACAATTACAGTTTCCTCATTTGCTTCACATTAGAGAATGAATAACGTTTTGAGTATCTGACCTTGTCTGGTCTTTTGCCATCGACTCCTGATTAATTTTCTCCTTTAGGCTCAGAAGTCATGATAGAGCCATATCCCTGATACGGAACTACATATAGATCTTATGTAGCCAGAAAAAAATATTAGGTCTCTTAAATCCTTAATGTGAATACAAGGAAGTTATCATTGTATATGGTATTCATAGTTAGTGAAATATACTAACTTAGCTATTGCAACCACACTTTTTTTTTTAGAAGAATGAGAAAGATGTCATTATTGTCATCATAATATTGTAATATATCAATTATCTGTAGTCTATGATATATTTTATTGAATATACATATTCATGTACAGGGTGTCCCCAAAAATGTATACATACTTTGAATTCATAGTTATTAATTCCAATGGGTTAAATCTGAAAATAAATATCAGTTCAACTATCAGCTGTTAAAGTGTGTATACCTTTTGGGTGGGCACCTGTATATATTTATTTATGCTTTTAAGCACTTACAGTTATTATATTAGGGAATATGTCACAAATCAACTTTTTAAATAATGTGGTGGCTTAAAATATTGAGAGAGGGTTGGGTGAGAGAACAGTGAGTCCAGAAATCCCATTTTTCACCATCAGCCAGCAGTGGGGATTTGTGTAGGACACTTAAATGCTCTGTGCTGATATTTTTCTGATAGGAACAGGTGCTAGTGTTGAGTTAGATTATAACTAAAATATAACTAAAATTTCCACAGTTCTGCAGTTGTTACCAGTACATTTATGCTGCTATATAAATTTTTTCTTGGCTCTAAAGGATTTTGTCCATCAAAGCCAGATAGAGAGCTAGCCAGAGAAATTTCTGTTAGTACTGTGATTCAAAGCACGTCAGGAAAGCTAATTTGCTCGCTAGACATCTATTAATAAATCAAATGGATGCTTCTCACTGATGAAGCATATAAATTAATTAAGGATGATTGACCCTATTTCAGGTAGATGGGATATTTGAGCTATTTTAAACTGAGCCTCATGCCAGAGGATACAGAGCCAGTCTTGCACTTTGGCAATAGTGAAAGTCCCTCTCCCAACTTAAGATTCTTATACACAGAGTGAATAATGACTGTTTCTACAGAAAACTGACCAATAGAAACTTTGTTGTGTGTGTGTGTGTGTGTGTGTGTGTGTGTTTAATTTTGATTACAGATATTTATATATTTTTTGAAATGTATCTTGTGAAGAACTGGCTTTACAACTCATTATTTTTAACATAAGATTGCACTCTTTGTTTTTTTTTTTTGTTGTTGTTTTTTAATATATTTTATTGATTTTGTACAGAGAGGAAGGGAGAGAGAGAGAGTTAGAAACATCGATGAGAGAGAGTCATCGATCAGCTGCCTCTTGCACACCCCCTACTGGGGATATGCCCGCAACCAAGGTACATGCCCTTGACCGGAATCGAACCCGGGACCTTTCCGTCCCCAAGCCGACGCTCTATCCATTGAGCCAAACCGGTTTCGGCTGCACTCTTTGTTTATTAAAAATAGCTCTTAAAGACAGTGAGTTAAATTGCTAATGTTTCTCCCATAGCTATGAAATCTATAGTTGAATTAGTTGTCACATGCTGTAACTGAAGGCACTATTATCATCTGGTGCATGCTGCCCAAATCACAGGTGTAAAATCTCTAAAGAGAACAAAAAGCCTTTTTGATTTTTTTCAACTTTATATATTCTTTAAGACTAGCAAAATATAAAGATATCGCCAAAACTGGTTTGGCTCAGTGGATAGAGCCTCAGCCTGCGGACTGAAAGGTCCTGGGTTCGATTCCAGTCAAAGGCATGTACCTTAGTTGCGGGCACATCCCCAGTGGGGGGTGTGCAAGAGGCAGCTGATCGATGATTCTCTCTCATCGATGTTTCTAACTCTCTATCCCTCTCTCTTCCTCTCTGTAAAAAATCAATAAAATATATTTTTAAAAAATATATATAAAGATATACACAACTTTGGTGTTTGTGAGATTATTTTAAACATTTCACCAGAAGTATTTTAATTGTATCCTAAAATTAATATAAATATTGTATTATAAATGCTTGATACTCAATGTATAATTTTGGACCTGCGGGATCAGCTGGGAGCTTTTTAGAAATACACATCTTCAGAGTATCAAATCGTAACCTGTATTTTAATAAGTGTTCAGTTGATTTGTATGAACATCAAATTTGGAAAATGCTGATAAACACTGTAATTATATTTGCTGTTAAAGTAGATGTAATATATCCTAATTACTAAGCTTCCAATCAAATGTCACTCTAACAAGATACAGCATCCTTTTGCCCATGATTTTTCAGTCCCTATGCTACCATCCCAAGTTCTCAGAGTAAGAATTCCTGGTAAAGAAATTTTTAGCTAAAAGACATAGTAGGAAGACTTTGGTACATCAATTTAATTCTCTAACAAGTCTAAACTTTTATCTCCTTCCATCCCACCGACCCTTCTCACTTTTTCCAGAACCACTATCCTCCTTGCTTTATTGTTTCTGCTCTAGAGACTTTGCACTTGTTGTTCCTCTGTCTGACTATTTTTTCCTCTTTATACACACATGGCAAACTCCCTCATTTCCATCTGTGTCCTTGTAAAGTATGATTTACCCATAGGAGCTTACTACCTAAGTTATTATAGACCAAGAACTGAAACTTACTCATTAAAAAAAAAAATGCAAAAAAACATTTACTAGTGTTTGCCAGAGAGTGGATCTCAGTCATTATTTCTTGCCATAATGAAAAGAATAATCGCTATGATGATGAGAGTCAGAACCTTGGGTTATACGATAATGATGAAGGAATCTGAGTTGTACAACCTAGAAAAGAGAATAATTGGGTGGTAAGAAGTTTTAAGACCAGTAGCATAAAATCCATTTTCACAATTTGAAAGAAAAAGAAAGGAATTTATTTTTACATAATATTCAGAACTTTTTAGCCTTTATTAGTTATGATATAGCACATTAAAAAGTCATTATGCCTACAGAAATATCTTACATATGTACATCATCTGTTCAGAATGCTCCAGTAAAAACAAAGGACCACCAATTTAGAAGACAAGTGCTAATCATGATGTTCACTTTTAGAAAACAGAATATATATCAGTATATTAGAGTTATAAATAGGCGTATTTTATTTATTTTTTTAAAAAAGTAAAACAAATTAATAGAGTTCATCAGTAATTGCATGAGCTCCTCTGCTGCAATAGAAACTAATTATCTGGGTTGATTTAAGAGATTTGCATGTTCAATATGTGTTTTTCAGAATGGCATCTAAGACCTTTTTAAATTTGAGCATATGTTTGTCTATGCTACCATTTAAGTGGCATCAAAGCCAGATAGAGAGCTAGCCAGATAAATTTTGTTTATTTTTATGCCTTCTAGTGAAATTTTTATAATTAAGATTATCAAATCCTGGCCTTTGGATCTAGTGAGATTGTAATTGTACTTGCACATGTTTCATACCCAAAGGTGTTCAATAAATTTTGTTGATTGAATGACTTATAATCATATAGTAATAATATGGTGAGTCAATAAAGAAAGTAATTTAATGTGCTTCTGGTCTAGACTTCAAATATAATTGAACTAGAGGCCCAGTGCATGAAATTCATGCATGGAGGAGAGTTCCACAGCCTGGGCTGCACCCTCTCCAATCTGGGACACCTCAGGAGATGTCCGGCTGCCAGACATCCCTGTCACTACCTGGGACGACTGGCTCCCAACCACTCACCTGCCTGCCTGATCACCTCTAACCTCTCTGCCTGCCTGTCTGATTACTCCTAACTGCCTCTGCCTACCTGCCTGGTTACCCCTAACTGTCCTTCCCTGCCTAACTGCCTCTGCCTCAGCCCTACCACCATGACTTTGTCAAGAAGGAAGTTGGATATCTGGAAGATGGCTGGTTTACCTGGTCTAATTAGCATGTTACCCTTTTATTATTATAGATAGATTATATAGGATAGGATTGCTTAAATTGGGGGGCAGGGGGGCTTTTTCAGCAGGAAGAGATGCCTTTGGCAGACAAAAACACATAATTCCTATATCTGGACTGATTGCCAGCCATATGCACTATACCATCAAACTGGTCATTAAAAAATTAAATCACTTTATTACACCTTACACCAAATAGTTGTCCTTAAAACTCCTCTTAAGTCCCCACCTTAGGTTCTGCCTTTTCAGTTCACCCAGAATAGGTTCTGATTGATTGGTTTCTATGCCAGTCAGTGTCAAAACCCCTGTTTCCTAGCCCTGGCTAGTTTGGCTTAGTGGATAGATTGTCGACCTGCAGGCTCGAGGGTCCCAAGTTCAATTTTGATTAAGGGCATACCTTGGTTGTGGGCACATCTCCAGTAGGGGTTGTACAGGAGGCAGCTGATGGATGTTTCTTTCTCATTGATGTTTCAAACTCTATCCTTATCCCTTCCTCTCTGTAAAAAAAGTCAATTTTATATATATATATATATATATATATATATATATATATATATATATATATACCCTATATCCTAGGCAACTATTGGCTCCTCAGCAGTTCAGCCCACTCGCCTGCTGCAGCGCAGCCTGGTGTTCAGTTGAGCCTTCAGTTGTTTTGGATGTTATGTTATATCCTACATAATAAAAGGCTAATATGCAAATTGTCCCCTCTACCAGGAGTTCAACCAGCAGGCAGGCCAGACAATCACCCATGTCCCCTTCCCCTGGCCAGGCTGGCCAGACCCTACCCATGCATGAATTAATGCACCGGGCCTCTAATATATATATACACTGAGTGGTCAGATTATTATGCGTTCAGAGATCATAATAATTTGGCCACTGAGTGTATATAGTGACCTTATTTAATTAGAATCGTGAGTACATATCCACAGTAGATCATGTGCCAGCATGAGTTTCACCATTTGCAAGTCCCTTTCAAGAATATTCAACTGGGTGTTTTTTGTTGTTGTTGTTTTTTTATCTTTCACTTCTTACTTCTCTTCTAGTTTCAAGGGTTTCAATCTCTGTAAGAGCTAGAAGTGTCCTGAGCCATTGTAAAGAATAATATCCAAAATGAACATTTTTCACAGGGTTCAGCAAAGACTATATATGTGAATGGGTGTCATATTTCTACTGTGATCACTGTTGACATGAAGCTGTTCTCAACCTAAGGATTTTACCAAAGTTTTGCCAAAGAAGAAAAGTTAATATTATTCCTCATCACAGCTCACCTGTGCAGCTCCCTTAGAAGGAGACTACTGGGGGTAAATGTTTCAGCTCATAGAAATTACCCTGTAACTGA
Organism: Pipistrellus kuhlii; assembly: GCF_014108245.1. Lineage (NCBI taxonomy): Eukaryota > Metazoa > Chordata > Mammalia > Chiroptera > Vespertilionidae > Pipistrellus > Pipistrellus kuhlii. The sequence continues at coordinate 33,803,978 of NW_023425405.1, read as the reverse complement.
TGATACTATTCCACTGCCTTTCCTTGCCTCTCTTCCAAGGCCTTAAAAAGTCCTTTATGGTTAATATTTACCCTATTTGGTTAAAAAAACAAACAAATAAATAAACAAACAAGTAAATAAATAAATAAATAAATAATAAACAAACAAACAAAATGGACCCTATTCTAATGGCCCAAGTCCCTCCGGTTTAATTCATTTGCCTTTTATTTGTTTCTTTAAAAAAAAAATATATATATATATATTTTATTGATTTTTTTACAGAGAGGAAGAGAGAGGGATAGAGAGGTAGAAACATCAATGAGAAAGGATTATCGATCAGCTGTCTCTTGCACACCCCCTACTGGGGTTGTGCACGCAACCAAGGTACATGCCCTTGACCTGAATCGAATCAGGGACCTTTCAGTCCGCAGGTTGACGCTCTACCCACTGAGCCAAACAAGTTTCGGCTGTTTGTTTCTTTTCTAGCCAAACATGTTAAAGGCTATTTCTATCCAAACTATAATTTCTGACTAGGCTTCAAGAATCTATTTTGGCATTAAATTGAACATCATACAATTTAACTAAATATTTACTTTTTAAATTTTATAGTTATATTAAAACAATTTTAATTCCTCAAGTTCTATGTATACTGCTGAATAAGAAAAAGGACTATGTATAAGGAATCATATAAAAGAAAAGCTCAAAGATGAATTGCTTTAATATAAGTATGATATTAATACAATTTCATCAGAAGCATGAGCTATTTATTTTTATCGTTGCATTTTTTGGATATTGCAGAGTACATGGTTTACAGTGGAGGCTTTATAATTATACGTTCCATAAATAAACTATTTAGATGGACATGGAAGTGTAGTTATAGTAGTAAAAAGAAGGTCTAGTATAAACTAAAAAAATTAAATAATAAAAATATTGATACTCCTTTGAAATAACATAAGCACCTCTGAAAGTTTACTCAGAAAATTTGAATGATGACTAACCATCATCAAAATAAATCCAATAGACACAGTGTATAAAATAATAACTTTAAAATTTTATTAGATAAAGAAACATTTTAAGTATGTTCACAAATTATGCCAACATACATAGGAAGAAACTAGATGTAAAATATATTCATTTATTACCCAATTAGGCTAACATAAGTAGAATAATAGCATGCAATATTGGGAAATAGAATGTTTTCTAGGTTCTGCTTATGACTAGTGGCCTAAAGTTGAGAGAAAGAGCATGTGCGCATGCTCGAGATCCTAGACCATGTACAAAACATTTGATTCTTTCCTGGATAGTTGAGAAGCTTAATGTAAGACTTGTGTAGTTGTTTATTCCTAAAAGCATCCTATGTCCTAAAAGGCTAATATGCAAATTGTCTCCTCTACTGGGAATTCAAGTAACAGCCCATGGCCCTTCCCCCCAGTAGGCCCTGCCCCAGTCACTCCCCAACTCTGATCAGGGGCAGGGCAGGCCCATCAATTGCCCACAGCCCCTCCCCCTGGCCAACCCAATAGGCCCCAATCAGTGTGGGCTGTCTGGACCCTACCCATGCACAAATTCATGTACCATGCCTCTAGTCCTATATAATAAAAGGCTAAAATGCAAATTGGCCAAATGGAATTACCAGCACTATGATGTGCACTGACTACCAGGGAGCAGATGCTCAGATCTGCCTCTTGGTGGTCAGTGCAATCCCACATGGAGAGTGCCACTCGGCCAGAAGCCCTGAGCCGGGCTCACAGCTGGCAAGCTCAGTGGCAGTGGCAGAAGCCTCTCCTGCCTCTGCGGCAGTTGGACATCCCTAGAGGGCTCCCGGATTGCAAGAGGGTGCAGGCGAGGCTGAGGGACATCTCTGAGTGCACGAATTTTATGCACTACACCCTTGTCTATGTAATCAAAGCCTAAGCAACCATTACAGTGGAATGATCAGAACAACAAGTTGCTATGATATGCACTGATCACCAGGGGGCAGACGCTCAATGCAGGAGCTCCCCATAGTGGTCAGTGTGCTCCCACAGGGGGAGCACTGCTCAGCCAGAAGCCAGGCTCATGGCTGGTGAGTGCAGCGGTGGTAGAAGGAGCCTCTCCTGCCTCCACAGCAGCATTAAAGAGCAGCAAGCCGAGTGGTAAGGAGCAGCAAGCAGGTGGGGAGTAAGGAGCAACAGGTTGCGGATTGTGAGAGGTATTCCTGACTGCTGGCTTAGGCCAGATCCCTGTGGGGAGTGGGCCTAAGCTTGCAGGCAAACATCCCCTGAGAGGTCCCAGACTGCGAGAGTGCACAAGCCGGGCTGAGAAACACCCACCCCCACAGTGCCAAATTTCATGCACCAGACCTCTAGTATTAGTATATTTGCTGTTGAGGATGTGTGTGTGTGTGTGTGTGTGTGTTTAATTTAAATAGTAACTTATTCAATATGTAGATTTAATTTGTCATTAAGGGTGAGGCTTGTTTCGGATCCCATTATATATATATATATGCATGCCTAAGCGACAATTCAACTATTCAACCTTTTGACCACTCTACTGGTAGCTATGACATGCACTGACCATATGCATGGAAACATGGTACAGACTGATGAATCTCAAAGGGAAGTGGGAGGAGGAGGGTGGAAAGAGATTAACCAAAGATCTCATATGCATACTAGAGGCCTGGTGCTTGGATTTTTGCATTGGTGGGGTCCCTCAGCCTAGCCTGTGGGGATCAAGCCAAAACCAGCAGTCCAATATACCCCAAGGGGTACTAGATTACAAGAGGGCACAGGCCAGGCCAAAGGACCCCAGAGGTGCACAGATCTGTAGCCCAGGCCTCTAGTTAGAGAATGAACATATTCTGTGTGGCCTGGCACCAAAAGTATGACTGTGATAAAAAGAGAATTACAGTTGGAGATTATATATATATATATATATATATATATATATATAGCCAAAAGATAGTCTGTGATATTATTCCAATCATTCGATGTATAAATCTATAAATGAAATATTTGATTATCATAAAAAACCCATCAGTAATAATGATATTTTGATCAACCTGGAAAAATTACTAAATTTCCTTTTCCTTTATAAAAAGCTATTTTAAAGTTGTTTTAATATAAAAAGACAAAGATAATGCAGCCAATTTGAGCAGAAAGCTTCATAACATCAATTTAAAGGTAATAAGCATGATTTCTATTACACCACATTGTACACCCTTCCCTACACTCTGTCCTATATGGTGGGCCCATTTAATTCCTACTGGTTGAATACTATGTCCCTATGTTTTCTTTTACTCCTTATGTCTTCTAATAAGCCACATGTTCTATTTCTGGCATAATAAGAATTACAAATATCCTTCAGAGGAAAAGTCATTTTTATTTAGTAAATAGAGATCATGAAAAATGAACAATACAAGAAAATTGTAAAATAATTAGAAAGTGGTTCAGAGGTGCTCATTTACAACTGAAAATTAAAAATGCAAATGAATTATTATCATAAAGGTAGTTAACAGACAAATGAGTGAAAAAAGAGCCTTCCTTCTAATTCATCATTGTTTGAGAGACACCTGCGATTTCTAACTGGAAAAGACAAGACTGAGAGACCATGCAGATGGTCACATTTTATATTATATCCATCACATTTTTTATACCTTAATTAGAGGGCAGACTTATTCTTCATAGAAAGGCAATACTGTTTATGTTAATATTTGGATAAAAGCTATTGTATATGGAATTCAAAATACTGGCTGCTTTTTTTGTCTTTGTTTTAGGAGTGGGCAATACTTATTTATTTTCTTTGAGTCAAGAGAACTTGACCTAAAATATTTATATTTGGGCTGTGAAAATTAATTGAATTTAAAATTTCTCTTTGTTTCAAAGCTGAGTTTATTGGTACTGACTTACAGTGTGGTTTCACAAAATGTTAACCTACAAGCTAAAAGTTTGCAGTATCAGATTATTTTGTCTAAAGTAATGTTATTTTAATAGATTTTGTGACATTTATTTAAATTGTTTTTTAATGCATAATTATTTCAATACTGTCATCTTAAGAGTAAGATCTAGTTTAATCTTTATTTTCATTAAATATATAATATCACATTAATGTTGACTATAAGCATGAAGATATATATATATATATATATATATATATATATATATTTGTTTTTTTAAGTTTGAACATGCAAAGAGAGATACAATATCTTATAAGAGCACAATAAAAAACATCCAAATATAAAGAGAAGAAGAAAATGGGCACATATATTTGAAGAATAGCAAGACTTGAAAGCATGCATAGCCATACAGTTAGAAATGAGTAAGTACTATTATACTTGTTTATGACAATAACTTAGCCATTTTTAAAACTTCTCATTTTCCCCACTCTAGATTTATTTTAAAATCATATCAAAAGTAGGGCAAATTATGCAATGACTTCATATATGGTAAATATAATTACATATATTTGGATAAAAGCTATTGTATACGGAATTTTTTTCTCCTGCCCTCTTTACATCCAATGTTTATTTGAATTCTTCCATGTGTCCTTCCAGTCTACAGGAAATAGAAATCTGATCACTCATTTAACAGATCAAAGGCAGTGACTTTGTGAAGATTGCTTTGTACTCAATGCGTAGGTCAAATCCTGCCACACGTAATAGATTGCTGCTCAACTGAATTTTAGGGCCACTCCTATAATTGCCAGTTTAGTGGTATGCCTTCAAGTTTCTGCTTGGTTATTTGGTGTATCAGAATAACATAATAGACCTTCCACTCTCCAAGCTGACTATAAAGATGAAGGAATGATTGTGACTACTGATGAAAAATGCTTTGCATCATTTTCCTCATAGACTCAACCATGATATTGTCATTACATCTTCTTAAAATGATCATTACACTTCTTTGCCTATAATTAATAGGACATCCATAATTAAGATCGATTGTTAGTGAAAGTGATATATGCTAACTAAATAAAAATAATTAGAAAGGATCATTAGCAATGAAATAATTATTCATTGGGAAGGCCTCTCTTAAGTTTGCTAGCTAACACAAAAGACTGATTGAAGACATTGTATTATTTTAATAAAGATTTAATATTCTGCAATTCTGGCTTGTCTGATCAAATCTACTCTGTTATGCACAGCTTAACTGATCAACTATAAACTATTTTTAATAATCTTAAAATAAATCTCACTTAGTGTATAATGTGGCATGTAATAGAGACATGATTGAGATATTAAGTGTAAAATAGTACCTTAAAAAGACTAATTTAGTGGCATGGACTGGGCTGCAAGACTGCTCAGACTATCCCACTGGTCCCTTCAGTGAGACAGGTCCTTCTGTGTTTCCACCTTATCATTCCAAGGTGTTCTGTGATGGTCCTTGTAGGGGAATGAAGTCCAGCTCTCAGCTTTCTCCAGGATTTCCCCAAACTTAACCCATGACTCTCACTCTCCTTTACAGTGGCAGCCATCTGCCCTCCCATAATGCAGATCCAAATTGCCTATCTCTCTGTAGGGGTTTCTTGACTGTTAAAATTCAGTTAGTTTTCTTTTATTACTGTGGAATTTCACAGTAAATGTGTGTGTGTGTTTGTGTGTGTGTGTGTGTGTGTATGACAGAAAGCTTTGTGTTTCTATATAGTTAGTATATGAGAGCGAGAAAGCTTTGTAATTATTAAATTCAAACCATTTACATTTCCAAATATCAAAATTATAGAAAGTAAAGTTAATATGTCTTCAAAGGCTGAGAAAATTGCTACAATCTAATATATTTAATAATCTGGATGAATTGTATGGTATTTTCATAAATAAAAGCTCATGAAAAACATGAGATGAGGCTAAGAAACTTTAATATAAAATAATAATGGATAAAATTGAAATGGTGGGTGGAATATTAACTCTGATATAAGCAATAGGTCTAATTACATGGAATATTAATCCCAAACATTCAAGTAATAAATGATCTATAAGTAGGTTAAAATGTACCTAAGTTCAGTAAATGCTTTAATTTTAAGATCTCCAAAAAGTATGGGTATAATTTGGATTCTAGAAAATAAAAATAAAAAAAAACTATCAACAGTATAATCCCAACTATCAGAAATTCATATGCCAGATAAAAATACCAAAGTAACATACTGTACAACCTATTTTAGAATACAGTGATCATCATAAACATAGAGCTGGTGATTTTCAAGAGCAAAAATAATTTTATAGGTGGTAATAAATTGCATGAATTTGAAATTAGGAGTAATATACTCAACTAAATTGTGTATTATTTTCTAGTTTTTACTAAATAGAACATCATATACCAGGCAGTTAACATTAGAAAGTATCTATAATCAAGATTATTAAGCCTATAAAATAAAGCAATTCATCCTCCACAATTCGGCCAGAAATGGTTTCTTAAATCAAAACACTACCCATCTTGACATCAAATTCCCTACAGAATACTCTTCAGATTATTTTTCAAGGTGTATTTTCACAATCATCTCTAATGTTTATGCATGTGTCATATAAGTGCATTCTTTATTAGGAATGATCTTTTTATGTTTTAGCTATTCTTCAATGTTTATTCCCAGGCATTTTAAAGTCCCAATACTCTCCTAAATTTAAACATTCCTAGGCCTTTTGACATGACAAAATTATTTTCTGCTTATTTAAAGCCCTTTATTTTCCTAACTCCTATGTAGTCTGTACAGAGTATAGGATTTATAGATCTCAATGCCTTTCTTTAATCAAATTAATTCACTAATTGATCATTTCATGTCATCTTTACATGTTAGTTATTATAAACCAAAAACAAAAATTTCTACAGTAAAGAGATATAACATTTTTAAGACTACAAACCTCTTATGAGCAGTACTGCCATAAATTAAAAATTTGTAATACAAAAAAATTCCTAGAAAATTTTAATTTACATACTCAAAAATTAGTATAACCTTCCATAGTCTTATAAACTTCAAATGAATTCAATCAATAGTACAAAATATTATTTTCATATTCAAACCAGAATGACTTCAATGATTTTGTATTATTTATCACTCAGAACATAGAGAGCAACCCACTTCCTTCCACCATAAATAAGGCAAAATGAATAACATATCAAAATATAATAAAGATAATGTACCTTTACCAGTAATACTTAGTGAACATCACATCACAAAATAAAATACAAAAAGTACATGATTATCTTAATAGATGCAGAAAACATCCTTGATAATATGCAACATGTATTGATGATTTAAACAAATGAAAACTTAGAAACATCTAAGGAGATATTTATTTAAAGCAGATAAAAAGGGAGAAATACAGATAGCAAATATAGGTAATGGTGATCACAGAAAGCTTTCTCTTGGAGAGTGCAAATAAGGAAATTGTGAATACTATCACCATTTCCTTTCAACATTAGAACTAAATGTTCTAGCCAGCACAGTAAGCCAAGCAAAACATGTAAGAATAAGGATCAGAAAAGAGGAAATAAAAATATAAAAATTTTACCTTCTTCTTCCTCTCCCTTCCTCTCCGAAATAAATAAAAACATACTTTAAAAAATCTTATTGTTTAAGGAGAACATCACTATGTAAATAAAAATCAAGAGAATATATAAAACTATTTGTTAAATTTATCTGTCAGATAGTAAATTAATATCTGACAGTATCAGTTGATATTTTGTTAGCCTGCAACAGATAGTTAGAAAATGAAAGTTTTAAAGGGGATATTACTAGTATTTATATTGACATCAAATACATGGCTTAGTTGGACATTTGGTAGATGGCCATGACAGCATTGCAAATGTGTAGGGAGAAAATGGAATTTTCAATAAATTTTTATGAGATAATTAGCTACGCATTTGAAAATAAAAAGCAAAAGAACATAAAAAAGGAAGGAAGGAAGGAAGGAAGGAAGGAAGGAAGGAAGGAAGGAAGGAAGGAAGGAAGGAAGGAAGGAAGGAAGGAAGGAAGGAAAAGAAAAGAGGAAAGGAAGGCAAGGAGAGAAGGAGGAAGAAAAACAAAAACTCAGTATCATTGGTTTCAAATGCCACACAAAAAATAAATCAACCCCAAGTGTATTAAAAATCATTCTGTGAAAGGCAAATTATAAAGCTTTTGTCTTCTAGCAAAAACATTTTCTTCAGACTTATCATGTTTGTGGTTTTTTGCCAATTTCTAATTGCTGTTAAAAGGGCCTTTTCCAAAATAGTGTGAGTCAGCCAGCACCACTGTGTGCTTGTGAGTGGCAGTAAGTGCTGGAAAGTTAACCCCCAGGATCAGCCTGTACCCAGTGATACTTAGGATCTGGTGCTTAAATACCCAGGCTTCCTATCCCCCTGGGTGGAACAATTCAGGATTGCATGCTTTGCACCATATCCTGTCAGACTCTCCCAGCACGGAAACTGCCTTAATGGCATGCATATTATTAGCTGCTTTCTCTTTTCTGTATCATTTCTCTACTCTGCTACCAATGAACCCTGCATCTCCCAAATAAACTGCTTGCCTCATGATGTTCCTCTGGGGGAACCTAAACTCAGAAGGTTGATTTCAGAAGAGTTCCCAAGAAGAAGACTAAGGATGAGATTCTGGAATTAGATTCCCCCACAGGTGGCAACAAAGGTCTGATTGCTTGAGATAAGTGGATGGTGGGTAACTCCTGGGATGATTAAACATCATGATGACTAAGACTTGACCACATATGGTAAATTGAATAGGAATACTGGTGGAAGGGCAAGAACTGTAGCATTTTAGCAATCCTATCTAATAAAGAGGGAATGTGCTAATTGACTGCCCCAATCTCAAAGATGGTGACAGCCACAGCCAATATGGAGGAAATAAGCTAATTGACTGCCCCACCCTCAAATATGGTGGCACCTACAGCCACAAGATGGCAGCACCCAGTCCTCTCAGCCCCACTGGGATGGCAGGTGCAAGGGAAGGCCTGGACCACCCTCAGGTGGGCCCGGCCTTGCTGCTTGCCTGCCTCCTGAGTCCCCCAGTCTCCTCAATCCAGGGCCAGTAGGAGGCACAGACAAGCGTCAGATGGCAGTTGCCCAGCTGCCCAGGGCCAGCCCAAGGCTGAGGTAACAGGGCCAGCTAAGGCTTGCACTGCCAGCAGTGACAGCAGCAGAGATGTGATGGTGTGTTACCTCCCCCTGATCACTGGGTCACTACCCACCCCTGAGGGCACCCAGACTGTGAGAGGGGGCAGGACAGGCTGAGGGACCCCGCTCCTAGTGAATTTTTATGCATCGGACTTCTAGTGATACTTATAAAGGCTATCAAGTTGGATAATTAGTATAAAGTGCCCTCGTTGTGAAAATGGCATACCGAAATCAGCTGACCATCAACTCAAAGCATGGTGTGAAAACCAGTATTCCTCTATGTTCTGTTTAAAGGGACCCTGGTCGTCTGCAGTTGGAGGTCAAGTCCTGATTGTGAGAGTAACCAAATTGCAGAAAGGGCTTATTTCACTGCCCTAGCACTGTGTCAGAATCTGGGCCCTAACAGGGAGAGATATTGGCACCTGGATATGACACCTGAGTGGATATGATAGAGTATCTTGGACATCCAGGATTCTCTGGATCCTTGGATGTTCTGATTTGACTTTGTATTGCCATGCCAGAAGGTAAGAGTGTCCCTTGCCTGAAAAAAATGTACACATTACCTTGGGTAAATACTTTGCAAAATGATATAATACTTACACTTAAGATTTGCTTCCATATATTCCCTTTTTCGCCTTTTTTCTTAATCTTATTTGTAAATGTTTTTGTCTTTAATTATAGGTGACATACAATAATGCTTTTATCTTTAATCATAGTTGACATAGAATAATATATTAGTTTCAGGTGTACAGATATTTACATAGCTTATGAAGTGCTTACCCTAATAAGTCTAATGTCCATCTGGCACCATACATAGCTATTACAGTATTATTGGCTACATTCTTTATGCTGTATTTTATATCCCTGTGACTATTCTGTAATTACCAATTTTAATCCCTTTACTTGTTTCACCTGTCCCTAAATGCCTCTTCCACCTGGCAATCATCAATTTGTTATCTCTATGAGTTTGTTTCTGCTTTGTTTCTTTTTCAGATTCCACATATAAATGAAATCATGTGGTAATTTGGCTTGCTCCTTCTGACTTGTTTTAGTCAACATAAGAGATGGCCAGGTGGTCTAACTAAGGCACAAGACTCAAGCTCTGCTTCCCATTTCCTTATTAGCTTTTAAACCAATAAGTTTCAACTTGACTAAACTGGACAAGTGCTATACTTATTTTAGAGAGAAAGGAATTAATTACCCCCCCCCCCCAAAAAAAAAACAGACAAAAAAAACAAAACAAAACAAAAAAACACTGTTGAATCTGCCTGTTATGTATCAGTACACAAGTAAACATGCTTAGGAATACATCTTGAGGCCAGTAGATGTGAGGGAGGCATTACAAAATAAAAATTGTGATGAGAATTTATTGATAGAACACTCTGATTTCTTGGGGTTTAATAACCTGCTGAAACACCTATAATCATTTCTAATAGGATTCTCAGGTGTCTTGTTGAAGCTGGAAAATACAGTCCATAGTAAATGGGATGTTCTTGAATCAAAAGGGCTTAGAAATGTGGTTGTGCTAAAGTAGATTATTACTTAAGACCAAAGAATCTACTTACTAATTTTGTACTTTGGGAGGCCCCAAAGGATGCTTCTCCCTTCAACATACCGAAGTGCACTAGTGAAGGCGCCATCAGTGTCACAGAGAATCTTAGGTGTTAATATTAACTGCAGTTATAGTTAATGACAAGCTTCTATGATGCAAATATCTGTGACCATGACTGGAATACGGTACACAGTATGCCAAGAGGCTAGAAAAATGGGCAGTTCAGGGTAGGTATTGCTTGAATCTAATAATTAAAATGATACCAGGACCAGGTTAGCTGAAGGTTAATGTCAGAAATTTAAAAGGAAAACCTTAATCCTTTACTCAGTCTCCAGAACTGAGTGTGAGTCATTTCTTAGTCTCAATTTCCCATTGAAAGAGAAACTAGGTTCCCTTAAAGTCTTGATTTAACTATGTCAAATCACCTATATACTAGTATAATAGGAATTCCCCAGTCAATCCCCCAAAAGATATGTGATTATTTAGCAAACTGACTGCATAGGAGGTAAGACAAATGTTCAGATCTGTCCAGGGCTTTTGGACAGAGGGTCTGAGCAGACACTGACAACCAGAAAACCTTACGTATCTTTATATCCCTGTTAGAATCGGGGCATATAGTGGTTGGTGATAAAGTATTGGAGCATCCAAGTCTCTTTCCCTGTGGATCCACTGTCCACATGTTCATTTACCCATAACTTCTGACCTATAAAGTCGAAGCCATCATGGAAGAAATGGCCAAGTGATAGTACTGAAACCCTCCATAACACCATGATCAAGATACTTAGCAGTGAGTGAAATTGCAGCATAGTTCTGCTATCTTCAAAGACTTAGAAGATGCAGGAGAAATGGTCCCTAGCATATCTACCTTTAATTTATCAGCACAGTCCCTACAGAACCAGATATATTATAGCAGGAAAAAGTGGATTTTTATAAAGTTAACAATGTTATAGCCCCAATCACAGCTGCTGTGCCAAATTTTCTTTTCACTTAAGCAAATCCAATACAGCTTTTAACTCTGGTATGTGATTATTGACTTGGTAAAATGCTCTCTTTTCCATTCCTATCAGGAAGTAAAATCAGAAGCAATTCTCATTTACTTAATGCAATCAGCATTAAACATTAATAATCTTTCCCCAGGGCTAAGTTAATTTTCTTAGTGTCTCTCATAATACAGTCACAGGGAGCTTGATTGGACACTCTCAAGGACACCAAATGGGCACACTAAATTAATGTCATCATATTACTTGTACCCTGGTAAGAGGGAAGGCCACTTTTTCTGATTGTTCAAATGACATTTGATGTCATATAGTGGAAGATCAACATTACTAAACTTTTCCACGATGGGAAAGTTTCAGAGGTCCAGTGATCTAAGATAGTCAAGAAAAACTCCTCCTGGGAGTCAAGTAAGACTCTAAGAAGGAGGCACAACACTTGGTAGGTTTTTTGGGTTTTAGATGCAAACTGTAACTAGAAATATTGTCCCAACTAATTTTTAAAGTGACCCAGAAGCTCTCCAGTTTTAAGTGAGTCCCCATGCAAGGGTGCAAGGGAGCTATGTAGTGGCACATCTTATGTGCTAAATGTACCTATTGTTATATAATGTAGAAGCCCTGGCACACATAATACCAGAAACATATTGCAAATCTTTGGGATTCTGGACCAAAACTGTGCTATCTTTTAAAGAAAATTATTTATTGTGCATGGCAAAGCTGCCAGTGTGCTTGTGGGTATGAGTAGGGACCAAGAGACTGACATACAGGAGTAAGTGATTATGAGACTGGAGGTGTTTATCAAATAGCTGGTTATTGTCGGATCAATCAGTTCATAAGACCAGTTAATAGCAGCAATTGGTGCATAATGGAATGGTGCATACTAGATTAAATCTGAACAGACCCAAAGGTTACAATTAATTTACACAGGTGGTCCAGATCTTCATGTTTATTGCCTCTAAGGCACTATTGCCTCTCATTCAGCTCATGCCTATTACATGGTGGAATAAACTTCATGGTCAGCTGACAGGAAAGGAACCATGCTGTATTGGTCATAGATGGGAAATGCTATATGTTGTTGTGAAGCAAAACTAGTTTGCATATGTGACTTTGGTTACAATGAATGAAAATGATGAGGCAAATTCTTTCCGCGGACAAAACTGTAAGCAGTTCATCTGGTCATTAACTTTACTTGGAGGGAGTTATGGCTAGAGGTAAGGATATACATTGAGCTCTGGGAAGAAGAAAGTGGTCTGGTTGTTTTTATGAGGGACTTAGAATGAATGGGATAGAAGATCAAATATAAGGAGTTCTGAGGAAAAGGTATGTAAATGGGAGGGAATGAAAACAAAAAAAATGAGAATCTTTCTCAGATCAATCTCCACCAGAGATCATCACCACAGATAAGGCATTTACATTTGAGTTTTCATCCAGTTGTTGTGAGATAATTTCTCTCCTTAGCCACCCAGTGTTTCTATACTGAGTCCATGAATGCAATAAGCATGGGGGCAGGAATGGAGTTTATTCATGAGCCCTACAGCTCAACACTGAGTCTGATCCCGTGATTATCACCACTGATCTATCTATAATAGAGAAAAACATTTCGGTCTCAATATGCTTTTTTTTTTTTTAAATGAAACCATGCTATAAGGTAATGAGTAGAATCACTTCCATATTGAAGGAGTCAACATTTGAAATTTAATGGGATTTTTATATGTATCCTATATATAGGTTTACATGGGATTCTGCACAATTTCACCTCAATACAAATGACCTGCTTTATAAAAATAAAATAATAGAAGCATGAATGTTTCTGTAGATCTAATGTAATCATCACAACACACACACACACACACACACACACACACACAGATTAAATTGTTATGGTTTTATTGTAGATCTTGTCAAACAAGGCCACCTAGTGGAACAATGTTGCTCTAGTAAAACAAACAAGGAAACCAAAAACTATAAGCTCCAGGGATCTAGAAGCTGATAAGGTCATAAATAAAGAGATATATCTTCTGCTTCAGTGATTGCCTAGTATATTGGACACTTGGAATGGATTATATTTTAAAACCAAAATCTTTATATAAAATTTATTTTCAGTAAAAATCACAAAATTATTCTAATTATAAAAATGGCCAGGAAAGAAATATAGCAATTGAAAATATTTTTTTTATCAAATTGTGTCTGCATATCCCTGTAAAAACCATAACACATAATAATACAAAGTATGTATTACACTATGGAAATGGAAAATGTAATGTATTACTAGATACATTTCAGTTAATGTTTTAAAAGATCTACTTATTTATCACCTACTAAGACCATTGTAGTTTTTGAGGTTTGATCTATAAATTTGTCAAAGATTTCATGAAGATTGTATATTAGCATTACCAGATAGGTCAATTTATCTACAGTCATAATTAATCCAACATAGTCTTTATGGACTTTATTCTCAAATAGTGTCTTTCACATGAGGAAACAGAAATGCAAATAGTTAGGAAATTTCAAAAGATATGAATGAGTCTGGCAGATCCAGAAATTCAAATTTAGCAACAACAAAAAACAGAAATTACAATATTGTTTATTGCTAACAGCTTTCAAATGCCTCTGCAGACAAAAAATGTGATAAAAATAAAAATTGCAATTCAGCACAGAGAATACCCAAATTGTGAATATTCATGTTTGCAATCACTGCAGTATCACTTTAATTTTAATCTTCTGTTCAAATTCTGTAGCTCAGGAATAGAAGACATAACCTGACCCAAAGTGAGCTTGAGTAATTTCAAAATTTTATGAACTTTTTTCAAAATAAGTGCATGTAGCTGAGCCTATGTGTCAGCAATGACCTTATAAATGGGACTACTTCAAATTAAACTTCCACTTAAACTGCAGTGTTCTGGAGCTTTCATATATATGATTAAAATTCAACAATAACAACAGCAGTTGTTCAGAACTTAGATTAAGAATAAGGAAGGATATTATATCATACACATTGTTTAGAAATACTGGTGCATGATAACGATAATGAAAAAACAGGCTATATTTTCTTTGTCACCATTTGGTAATTATTTCTGAGAACACTTCTAGTAACCAAAACCATTTTAGAAATCTTGTTGTCTATTTCCATATAGTAGTCAAAATTTCATTTGACACAGACTCCCCTCTATTAGTTTGGGAGAGCTGCTGGAACAAATTATTACAAATTTGGTGGATTCAGCAACAAACATTTGTTTTCTCACAGTCCTGGAGGCTAGAAGTCTGAGCAAGGTGTTTGCAAGGCTGGTTCCTTCTGCTGGCTCTCAGAAAGAATCTGTTTCATGTCTCTCCCCAAGCTTCTGGTTGGCAATTTTGGAATTTTTTTGGCTTGATGGAGTACCACTTTGATATCTGCCTTAATCTCCACATAGCATTGTTCGTGTGTGTGTGTGTGTGTGTGTGTGTGTGTGTGTTCATATTATCTCTTTCTGTAAGTGTATGTTCATACTGAATGAAAGACACAACCTGCCTCATATTGAGGAGTTAATGCATTATTTTCCATTTTTATTGTATATTGAGATGACAATAGGTTGTTAGCATTTGAAACATAGTTTTTCATGATCAACACTTAATTTTATAGGGGTGTTTGAGAATTTAGTATTGATGCTAAAATAATTGAATTTCAGCAATTTTTATGTTCTCTAACATTTATTTGATGAAATTTAATTATAATTGAAATTAAATTTAATGATTTAAAAGAGAAAGATTAAGAACCCACATTTCTAAAATACTTTTACTCTACAAGAATTGATTTGCTTACTTCCTTCTTTAATTCTTACTACTGGACTAATAAAAAAAATAATGAAATTGACACAAGACTAGATTAACGGGAGAAAAGCAATTTATTCTGTGTGCACAAGAGAATCAGAATATGGTGCTCAGATCATAAAAAGAAACTCAAAAAAATGATTGAACCAGGTACCTTTTTATTCTTTTTGGACAAAGGAACAATAAATTTGTGAGAAATTGGCAAGCCCCAGAAAGTTAGCACTCACTGGAAAGGAATCTTAGCAAGATCTGGCTAATTTTTAGCAAGGAAGCTAAAAATTTTTGGACTTCAGTAGTAAATTAGTAAAGGCAATACAAGCTTTAGACAAGCTTTCGCCTCTGGATTCTTTTAACTCTTGTGATATGGTTGTCTCTCAGCCTTTAAGAGCAAGGAAGGCTTCTATTACAACAGAGATTTATCTTCTGCTTTTAGGGGTACAGAGAGTTCGACTTTTCCTCTTGCATCAGCAGTTTCTTAAGTTACTCTAATTCAGAATGATTAATATGCCATGGAGGGTATCCTAGGGAAGCCTGCTGTGGGCCTGATATTACAAACTATAATTACCAGTATATGGGTAACAGAATTGGCCACATTGTTAAAAAAAAAAAAACTGTTTGAATAACAAAATAAATTTAATAAAATGAGAATACACAACAGGTAGGCCAAAATATCCAAAATATCACAGTTTCATAGGTTTTTGGGGAAGTCTCTTTTGAAGGTCTGGTCTTCTGTCAAAGGCATTTCTCAAATTAGAAAATGGCATAGGGTCCCTGGCCACTAGGCAAAACTGAAAACTCCAATAGCATACTGAATCTCTCAGTTTTTAGGGCTCAGAAGATAGGGAATCAGGAGCTTCTCAACAAATGCAAGCTATAGACTGGGAGGAGGTATTTGCAAGACCTATATTTGACAATATCTCATTTTCCATAATGAGTAAAAATAAAGAATAACAAAGAATATAAAAACATACATTTTTGTTTCTCTTTCTTTTAATATTTTATTAAATTTATTGGGTTGACATTGGCTAATAAAATTATATAGGTGTTAAATGTACACTTCTATGATGCATCAGTATTCATTTACCTTTTAAAGTTAGGTGAAAGGCTTTCTTAGTAAGTTTACAAAGATGTGCAAATGGTTAATGAATATATGAAAGAGTGCTCAGCAATATGCATAATCAGGGAAAAGCACATTCCAATGGCAATAAGAATCTTATTGCCATTGGATCTTATTGCCATTGCATCACACCAGTGTGGCAGATGGACAATAACAAATGCTAGGTAGGAGGTCAAGCATCTCAGAAAGAGACAGAACTGGTGCCAAAGAATCAGGTAATTTACATAGTCTGGAAAAATGCTACAATTATGGCAAGTATAACTCAAGATTCAAGAGAGTCAAATGTCTAATTGTCCATGTACAGTTTCCCTTTTTCCCTTAATTCTTCCACTTATTACAATACTCTATTATTTTCTATCCTTTTTCTTTCTTTACAGACCCATGTCCACTTATCCTTCTAGACTACCTGGCCACATAGTCTTCTTTCTCTTGTTCTTGTTACCACTACCCAGTCAGCTGTCACAAAGGGGTTGTACCACAGATGAGGTATCATAGATTAAGACATTCTAAAGTTTTTACCAGGGTACATAAAACTCCTAACTGAACAGTATGACTGGTCATTTCCACTACACACCTAGTGGCTTCCAATATATGGAAGGTGTTTTTTGTTTGTTTGTTTTTTAAAGAAAAACAATAATTTATTATACAAATGCAGAGCTTCAAAACTATAACTATGCGTATCACTTTTTATAGAATTTTAAATCAGAAAGGCATAAAACTATCAGAAAAAAACCCCACCTTATTCTATAAGAGTCATTTGGTAAATACCATCTCATTGGAAAGAAATCTCAATGAATTTTCCAAAGTGTCTACTAACTCCAAGTAATAGGTTATGTGTAGAAAACACAACTCAGTTAATAAAGAGATTGCTTTGGTATGTCAGAAAAGGAGTATCTTCAGATCCCCACATTTTTTATTTTTTTTTAACCACTAATTTAATTCAAAATATCAACCAAAGTTACCTGCCTCCCCGCCTTACTTTCTTGGAACTTTTGTGCACCTTGAGGCTGGCGATGTTTGTCAGGCCAGACTTTTCTAAAAGCTGAATCAAGATTGACATCATTTGCTTAGAACAGGATCCTGTGATATGGGCAGGGTTTGGAAATGGAGTCCGTAGTCTCTCTTATTCAGACTTCAATCAGGAGAATTGAGAGTCTCCTTGAAAAGCAGCTGACCACTCTACAGGGAGCAGCTTCAGCTACATCAAACACCAGCTACGCGGCTTCCGAATGAAGTATGATGGTGGTAATTATACGTTCAGCTATTTGTAAGCTTGTGAGGATTAGCACTTAATCAATGGAACATCTATCAAGGTGATAAACCAAGAAACCTTCATGAAACTAGAGATTGCCTCTTTGATCTGAAAATAGAAAATCCAAAATGAGAATATGAGAAATTCAGATTCTTCAGGCAAATGGCTTCTCAGATAAAAGAACCCTGAGTGGACTTGAAAGGAAATCAAAGACACATCTTAAAACTAATGTTCTCTCCTTGAATATATGTGTACATTCTGTGATGGAACATTTAGATGCATTCTAAAAAGAGACGAGTTTCTTTCCTGACTTTCACAAATGTATTCCAAGCTGCCTGCGAGGCAAGCAAACTGCCTTCTCATTAATAATTACATTAAGTTGGGTACATAACTGAAATGAGTTTCTATTTTGAAATTAGCTTTTCTTCTTTGGTCATTGTCCAGTCTTGCCTCGTTCCCCTGCCCAACTCTGCTTTCCTTTCCATATGATGAATTCCAGTTCTAATAGCTGGACCTCACACATATCTCCCCATGTGTCCAAACCCTAACTTTGGGGACCTTCTTAAGCTAAGACCTTAATGACCGTGTCCCTAACTTGTACCTGGTGGGATTTCTTTGAGAACTGAGCTCTATGCGTCTGTCTACCTCATGAGTCCCTATGCTCTTACCTTAACCATTTCTTCATCGTTGCTTTATACTCTTTAAAAAGTGATTTGCCTGATGAACTTCATATTTTCCTCTAAGGGCCCCGTGAATCATTTTGTTAAAACTGGCTCTAGGTTCTAGCAGATCCTTGCCACCAATCTTGCTACATTGAACTCTATCTCCCTCAAAATGCAACTTCCATCAATTCCCTTCAACACATTTCTTTCTTCAGAGTAAAATGCTAGCTATCTTCAATTACTATGTTTTCTGAAAATGATATGAATGGAATATTAAAGCATGACTTTATTCTGCCTAGTTAGTAAAGAGCAATCTTTTTTTAACCTTTGCGTAAAAATGTTTAATGGCTGTACTTTTTCTACCTAGTAAAGCACAAAATTCCATCATACTGAAGATTCTTGGAGATCTGACTTCTACCTACCATTTCCCATCACATTTTGTCCCTCTGTGGACCATACAATCTCCTTATCACACTCCCTTTCATGTTCTACCTTTTTAAAAAAAAATTATCAACTTGCTTATTCTGTCTTTTAGCCTCAAATTTCCTCATCACAATCAAGGAAAGTTTATTCATCTTTTAGGTTCTAATTCAAAATCAGATACTTTCGGTAACTTTTCTTGATCTTCTTTAGCAATAATTTCTTTTTTGTTCCATTTGCTGTAAGTTTATAGCTCAATTTTTGTGCTGGCCTTCTGCCTTGGTCTTCAGGCAAACTGAGGGCAGTCTCCATGTTTTCCTCTTTTCATCAAAGGTTGAGTTCTCTAGTTCTTTGCCTATCATACATATCTTCCATATTTAATAAAATTTTATTGAATATGAGGAGGAATCTTGAAGAGATTACTATCACTCACTGATATAGCGCATGTCTTCAACTATGTGTCTTCAGTTTGTTGATTCTCTCACATATTAGAGTAAGAATCACTTTAACTTCATCCAATGGACAAATTTGGAAATTCTCTGTCTAAATCTGCAACATGCAATGCATGGGTAAACAAGTATTTATTTTAGTATAAAGGCATCTGACATTTAGAATTTCATGGGAAAAGATTGCAATAAAATAAACTTTTGCCCTGCTGCTGTGACACAGTGATTGAGCATTAACAGTTGAACCAAGAGGTCAGGGTTCAATTCCAGGTCAGGGCCCATGCCCAGGTTGCAGGCTTTATCTCTCCAGTGTGGGACATGTAGGAGGTTGGTGATTGGTGATTCTCATCAATGAGGCTTACTGGTATATATCTCTCTCCCTCTCCTTTCTTCTCTGAAATCAATAATACTTATTTTAAAAATAAACTTTTGATTTAATAATTGACCACAAAACAAGGCATTCATTAGGGTAAGCTGTTTAAAATGTTACTGGAGTTACTAGTCTTTTCTAGGCTTCATCCTTTAGTTTTTCTCTAGGAAAACAGGCAGGAAGATGCCCTCTATCTTAGGTCAATAATAGATGGTTGAGGAACTAGAAAAATAATCCCAAAGCACACAGTTTGCACAGAGAAGTGTTTCCTTCCTCCCAAGTGACCTCAATTTGCTTGCATGAAATGCTTCTTTCTAATGAAGAGAGTGACATTACCCTTATTGGCAAAGCTTAGCAAATGAAATTATTTCACTCCTCACTGAATAAATGCAGTGAGTCCAAAGAAATTTAAGTGAATGTGTTGGTGATGAATTATTAATTTAATCTCATAAATACTAATTTAGTGATGTGTAACTGCCTAATTTAGAATATTGACCTGAGAGAACGAAGCTCTTTACATTTTAAGAACCTTCTAGTTATTCCATTCAATTATCTTTCACTCAACAAGAAAGGTGTCATGGAACTTGTGCCTAATGCAATTCCATAATTTGAGTCTAGACCACCTGTGATAGATGCCTTGTTAATAACATAATACTTATTATTAATAATAATAATTAGCATAATTAATTGGGTGCTTTGTGGTAGACAGTATGGTACCTTGCTTTTATGTTTTAATAATAGACACCTTGATTTATCTATCTTAATGCTCACAAAAGTTCAATGAATTAGTTATTTTTTATATGTTTTATGTTCCAGATGCAGGAACTAGATCTAGAGAGACTCAGTAACATAACATTACTTTGCTCTCTGTGTGTGGGGCGACCAACATGGAAATTGGGGCCTTGCTGACACCTGCCTTGGCTTGCGCCACCCATGTGTGCTCCCACCAACCCGCGGTTCCCTGTTCCCCTTCTGTAATAGGAGCCTACCAGTTTGGCAGAGAGACCAAGAGATTGGCCAGCAGGCCCCCATTGGATAATTAGGGCCTGTGGGCTGGGGCAACTCCTGCATTGAGTGTCTGCCCCCTGGTGGTCAGTGAGTGTCATAGCCACCTGTTACTCTGCCATCTGGTTAATCTGCATATTATGCTTTTATATAGTATGTAGACTTATTCTTACTAATTTTCATTAGTTCTCTTTTGAATTCTTATTAGTCAGTTATCCAGAGATTTGTCTATTTTATCACTGTTTTTTTAAAGTAACTTCTGTTATATTGTCTTTTTTCTTTTACATTTCTTTAAATGTTGTTCTTAGATATTGATATTTATTTTTTAATCTCTTTTGTTGAATACATATGTATATACTTATACATTTATTTCTATTTTAATATATAAATTTTAAATATTCTTTGTCTGCATTCATTCAGGGTAGTATCTGCCTTTAGGTAATGAATGATTACTTAATACAAAATTTGACAGTGACTTCTTTGTCAACACATTTCTAAAATGTCAACAATCATTAATTTTTTGCTTCTCCTTTATCCTAATCATTCTTTAGCCATAAGTCATTTATTTTGTCTGATATAAATAAATAACACCAGCTTTTCTTTGATAAGGTCCAAATTATTAATCTTTTTAAATATATTAATTAAAAATATGATTTTTATACAGAATCATCTCCTCTATTATATTTATTCCTTCTTTCCTATCTTAAATAATACTTTAAAGAAATTATCCATCTAGTTCAGTTTTTTAAGATTCATTTTATTTTAGTTTCTTATGTTTGGGGTGGGGTTAATGAGAGAAGCATTTATTTATTTATTTATTTATTAAGTATATTTTATTGATTTTTTTACAGAGAGGACAGGAAAGGGAGAGAGAGCTAGAAACATCAATGAGAGAGGAATAGCAATCAACTGCCTCCTGCACACCCCCTACTGGGAATGTGCCTGCAACAAAGGTACATGACCTTGACCAGAATCGAACATGGGACCCTTGATTCTGCAGGCTGACCCTCTATCTACTGAGCCAAACTGGTTAGGCTGAGAGAAGCTTTTTTTTAAAAAAATTCTTTATTGATTTAAGTATCACATATTTGTCCTCAACCCCCATTCCAATCCTCTCCCACCCCCCACCCCCTATTGTCCTTGACCACTGTTTAGGCTCATATGTATGCACATAAGTCCTTTGGTTGATCTCTCCCATTTATCCCCACCCTCCCTCAGTCTGACCCATGGCTCCTTGTCTCTGGGTCTATTCTTGTTCATCAGTCTATGTTGTGCACCATTTCCCCTAGATGAGTGAGATAATATCCTACTGGAAATATAAGAATCAAAATTGAGACAAGCAATAATGGTTATGCTGAAAGGCAAATGAATCAGTCTGTAGTGAGTTTCTTTCTGGGCCATCATTTCTTTTGAGACCCAATTTCAATGTCAGTTTCTTATGTGTGTATGTCAGCAATGATATTTCAGTTCTGGATGGCCGACAAATGGTTGTAATGTAGGGCCGACCCTCTCTGGTTTGGTCCTGGGCAACCTGCAGTGATACATAGCTGCTGATTGCTATTATGGCAAGGTGTCGTCAGTGTCTTCCATCTCTGGACTGCTTCTTTTCTGTCTTTATGGTTGGAGTAGTCCTGTCAATTCCTCTCTGTTGCCAGAATCCACATGGTCTTGAAGTAGTTGCTTATTTTTTTACTAAAAATTGACTTTTTCATATTTTTATTTATCTTTGTATAGATTATCACATTATTGTTCTCAGAAACACATATCAAATACTATGAGTTTTATTAATTTTTTTAGATCTTATCTGAGGATATTTTCCCAATGATTTTAGAGAAGGTGAAAAGAGAGGGAAAGTCTGAGAGAAACTCCATGTGAGAGAAACACAATGATTCATTGCCTCCTGCACAGGCCCTGACCAGAGCCCGGTTGGGTGAGGAGTATGCAAACAAGGTACATGCCCTTGCCCAGAATCAAACTGGACCCTTCTGTCTGTACACCAACCTCTATTCACTGAGTCAAACCAACTAGGGCCATTTTTTTTCTTAATATTGAATTATTTGATTTTTTTTTTTTTTTTTTTACTTATTCACAAGGCATGGTTCTTTTAATGAAAGTAATTTCTCTGCTGTTTTGTAATTAATTTGAACTTTTTCATTGATATTCAGAATTACATTTGTCTATAGTCTTTTCCTTTCCTTATGTATTCTTTGGTATCAATGTTACACATCTTCTTAGGAAGACTTTAAGTAGTGGATCACTGCAAGGTCATTAATAATCAGCTTTAATTCACAGTTTGGGTTGAAAGGGGCAGAATTATTATAAATAAAAGCGGTAACTCAATTTTCATGTTGTGTATCATTCACCAGTTTTCTGAGGGAAACTGAGACAAAAGGATCCTTCAGCTGACAACACTTACTCTTCCAACTTTGGCCTAGTGCCATAGAATTTTATCCTTTTACTCATTTTAATAAGTGGATTTGGGGTGTGCTGTGTTGAACATGCACATTTATGATAATCGATGCAATACCAAATGGCGCTCTATTCTTTCCTTCCCCATGTTGCTGTTTGCTGTGGATTGCCATAACATTTGCAAAAGGCCTCATCACTTCTCAATTTTAAAAACAAAACAGAATTCTAGTCAACCAAATGTAGAGAGTCTGAGCCAAACAATGAAACAAAAGAGTAAATAAGGCATAGACACAGAGGGATTATTGGGGAAAATGTTTAATGTTTTCTCTAAAAAGAAGTCCCTTGATTAGACAAAAATTCAGATTGGCATATTGGAGAAACAAAACAAGCAAAATCTGTTGATCTTATATGTTAAAATTTATTTAAAAATTGGTGTTCACTATACATTAAAATGAAAATTTAGAGCTCATATTGTTCCACATATTTAAAAATATGACTATCTTTAAGAAACTGATTTTTGACATTGTAAATGTATAACCATTGCATATGCAATATACATAAAGTAATGATTTTTCATGAAGACTGTGCCTTGTAAGTAAAATATAAATATCCTTTCAAAACAGCTTTTTCATGCCTTCATAGAATGTCATCAATGAATGCACCTAATTTAATAGCCCCTAATGGTGAACATTTAAGTTATTCCCCATTTTTTAATAATATTTTTATACCAAATTTTATTGAAAATATTTTATTAACTAATTGGAATGAATTTCTGGAATTAGAATTATTTATGATGTTAATATATACAGCCAAACTTATTACTTTAAAATAATTTTACTGTCTCTAATATGTTAGATATAATTTCAGGTACATTTTCTCATTCACCATTTTAATATTCTATTTTTTTAATCTGAAAACAATGCTTTTAATGTGAAAAAAAATCAGGATACAAAAATGGCATGCATACTATGATTACAAAAACATAAAAATAGAAATGTAGAGAAACGAATGGACCAAACTGACCAAAATGAAATAGTGATTAAGATAATATTGAGTGATTTTTTTTTTTTAACTCACTGGATGGAAGCATTAATTTCTTCTTTATTGAATTTGGCTTTTGTTTGTTTGTTTGTTTTTAGTTTTCCACAGAGGAATCAGAAAAAAAAGAAAAAATATATTTAATTAAATTAGTTGCATGCTGCCTGGTGCCAATGCCCGATAGTCTATCTACAAATGTCAGGCGCCTCTGGCTGCCTCCAGGTCTGGGAGGTCTTCCTTGCAGCATACAGTTCACATGATCCCTTCCAGGACCAGATGCACTGGGCTAGGATCCTACGTGCCTTCAGGCCTCCTCCTTTCCTTCAGCTCCCTCGGGTGGGGCCCCTTGTTTAGCTGGTATTTCTAACTGGAGCAGCATTTTATGAACAGGCACTCAGCTTATATCTGTAGGATTGAACTGAAATGTTCTAACAATGACTCCAATATGTCTTTTTACTACCTGTAACTGACATTTTGAATATATCCCAAAATAACTAGAATTATTTTTCCGAGATATATATTTTGGGTTTCATTCATATTATTAGGCCCTATGCTATGAGCTTGGTGAGGCACTCCCCTCTCTCTGACCAGCCAGGACCCTGCTACTCCCATTCTTCTCCCAGCTCTAACTCTAACTGCTAAGCTATTTACTTAAAAAATTACTTTTATGAAACAAAAAAAAGGAATTTTCATTTTTATTAAGGATAAAAACTTAGCATAATGCTCTCCAGGTCTATCCATAAAAAATAAAAATTAAAAAAAGGATAAAAACAAACTTCCAGTCAGAGCTTTAGACAAATATGAAATAAACAGCAAAATTCCAACTGAAAGCAAGTATAGTTGACCCTTTGTTTATCCTGGACCAGTGGTCGGCAAACTCTTTAGTCAACAGAACCAAATATCAACAGTACAACAATTGAAATTTCTTTTGAGGGCTACATTTTTTAAAACTTAAACTTCTTCTAATGCAACTTCTTCAAAATAGATTTGCCCACATCATGGTATTTTCTGAAGAGCCACACTCAAGAGGCCAAAGAGCCGCATGTGGCTCGCAAGCCGCAGTTTGCCTGCCACGGTACGGGACAATGACTTCTATGGGTAAATGTTATGATTTCCATTAAGGTTATTATAGTATGACATATTCTTTCTGATTGGTGTTTTTAGTTTCTTTGGATATATTCCTAGAAGTGGGATCACAGGGTCAAATGAGAGTTCCATTTTTAGTGTTTTTTTTGAGGAAATTCCACACTGTTCTACACAGTGGCTGCACCAGTCTGCATTCCCAATAACAGTGAACGAGGGTTCCTTTTTCTCCACATCCTTGCCTGCATTTGTCATTTGTTGATTTGTTGATGATAGCTATTCTGACAAGTGTGAGATGGTCATTATTGTTTTGACTTGCATCTCTCAGATGATTAGTGACTTTGAGCATGTTTTTATATGTCTCTTGGTCTTCTGTATGTCCACTTTCAAAAAGTGTCTATTTAGATCCGTTGTCCATTTTTTATTGGGTTGTTTATCTTCCTTTTGTTCAGTTGTATGAGTTCCCTGTAAGTGTTGGAGATTAAACCCTTATCGGTGATAACATTGGCAAATAAGTTCTTCCATGCCATGGGCTTTCTTGTTGTTTTATTAATGGTTTTTTTTGCTGAACAGAAGCTTTTTATTTTGATGTAGTCCCATTTGTTTATTTTCTCTTTAGTCTCCATTGTCCTAGGAGCAAATATTTGAATTTTAATAACAACCACTTTATAATAAGAAAAAGTCTCCTTTTGGTTTTAATTTTACTACAGAGTCCAGCATATTTTAAAATTAGAACAAAACTTTATGACTTGGTATCATATTATTCTTAACTATTGATTTTCAATAAGGTTTAAAATACTCCCATTTGCCTGGCTAGTGTGGCTTCCTGATTGAGCATTGACCAAAGAACTCGGAGGTCATGATTCCTGGTAAGGGTGCATGCCAGGGGGCTTGCAGGAGGCAGCAGATTGATGTTTCTTTCTCATTGATGCGTCTCTCTCTTCCTCTCTTAAATCAATAAAAACTTATTTAAAAATAAAATATGCCTCATTTAGATTATAATATGGAAAATAATCTCACCATTTTTTAAGGTAGTGATTCTATCTCATTACATTCTGTTATGCAGTAAGAATTTGTTACTTAAATTCCTAAAGTCTACAATCTTTCATAGTCATTTGGACCCATGTGTTAGGAAGAAAAGGTCAAAAATAAAGAAAATACTGATTTTTTAATGCAATTTGGAAAAAATATGTATAATTAATATTGTAAGTATTGCTTGCTTCTGGTTAGAATTTTCAGGACCAATTTGGGGCTTCTCAAATGTGTAAGGCATTTTCTGTTTTAGAAGAATCCCTGAATATTTTTTCAACAATGGGAAGCCTTTGTAGTTAAACATTGATTTATTATATGCAGGCACTTTCTGATTAATCTACCCCAGCAGTTTAATCATTCTCTTCATTAAGGTTATTTCCCCATTATCACTTAAGTCTTTCACCAAAAGATAATGACAGGAAAGGGAATAAGAGGCTTACTTCTAATGTTCAGAGATGAAGCTCAGAGAGAGTATGTATGACTGTCAAGAGACATTAGGGTATTGATACTTTCTTTCACTCTATGGTGGCTTATTGAATATGAACAGAATTATTAGGCTAGGATGTTACTGTAAAGATGTAAGTAATGTATGAGAGGAAAATACATACTAGATAATTCAGTGAGACTGCGGAGAGTAGTAAGTAAGGGAAGGTAGAGAGCAATCATTCTACATGAGACCTGGAGGTGGAGAAGTGCAAATGCCTAGTAGGTTCATCTATTGAGCCATCTGTTTTACTCTTTTTTACCATTTTATCTCACTTCGTAGCATTTATTACCATATATATATATATATATATATATATATATATATATATCACTTCGTAGCATTTACTACCACTTAATATGTTGTGTAACAGAACTTAATATATAATGTAATATATATACTCACATGTTTTGTGTGTATATATATATATAATATATTTAGTAGTAGTACTATGAAAACTACATCTTTCTCTTAAGAATTCTTTCTTTGGACTTTATCTGACACATTTATACTAACATTCTAAATTCAAGAGCAAAATTTTATTTTCTCTAAACTTTTATAGAATTCCTTTAACTTTTAAAATAATTTCTGTAAAAACATATAATCAATTATATAGGCTTTCTTTGCTTTTGTATATGAATCTATAATGCCGGTTCATCCTGGATCACCCTCCATGCTCAGTCAGGGTGGGGCCTATTGGACCCCACCTATGCACAAATTTGTGCACTGCACCTGTAGTTAGACTATACTCTTGTGAAGAAATCGGTATTTAGTTTAGTTTATAATCCCAGTGACTAAAGCCACTCAGGTTAAATATTTATATTGTCTACTAACTGACAGGTATGAAAACTAGACAGATAAATACACAGAGAAATAGGTACATCAAATGATATATGTTATGAATAAATAAAAAGTGAAAATAGAATAACATGTGGCCGTGGTGATCTGAGGCAGGTCTGAGATTGCATGGTCAGGATAGTACACTCTGGGGAGCTGCTCCTGAGTTGAGATTTGAATGATCAGAAGTAGCCAGTCATAAGACACAGACAATAAATGGTGTGATAAAGACCCGGGAGTCACCGAAACTGGTTTGGCTCAGTGGTAGAGCATCAGTCTGCAGGCTGAAAGGTCCCGAGTTCGATTCCGGTCAGGGGCATGCACCTCGGTTGCTGTCACATCCCCGGTAGGGGGTGTGCAAGAGGCAGCTGGTTGATGTTACTCTCTCATTGATGTTTCTAGCTCTCTATCTTTCTCCCTTCCTCTCTGTAAAAAAATCAATAAAATATTTTTAAAAAATTAAAAAAAGAAGACCCGGGAGGATGAATGCGGGTTGGAGGAGATCAATGGGAAAAATAAAAGGGACATCTATAATACTTTCAACAACACAGATATATTAAAAAATAAATGCATTAAACATTTAAATATTTTAAATATGTTTATAATGTTTTAAATATATATGTTAAAAATATGGATGGTAAAAAAAATTCTAGAATCATAGGAAGTAGCTTTCCATTGCCACTAGATTCTACTTTCCAAAGAATCTCCATATATATATATATATATATATATATATATATATATATATATATATATGTATATGTGTGTGTGTGTGTATGTATACATACATATATCGATATATATATATAAATATACATATATTTATTTATTTAATTTTCTTGAATATTTCTTAGGCTGCTCTTTTGCCAAAGATTTTTTTTGGAAAGACACTAAAGCAGCTCAAATTGAGATAACCAAGAAGTTATTTTATGTTTTATCTAAAAGCACTGATTACCGCTTGGGAGAAAATTTCTATCTATAGCCAGGTCCATCTGGATGGTAATGTCCGTTAGTTAGGAAGTGGAACGTGCACATGTTTTCCAACATATAATCATCTGAACTCTAAATAGCCTATCATGCTATTTTAAATGTCTGGATGTGGCTCTTTAACATGTGGAAATAACAGGGATCTTAACTATATCTTTTTTTATATACTGAAGACACTTTTGTATATACCCAGAAATCTGTAGTTTTTAAATAACAGATTGGATGGAACTTAGACATAAATATTTCATGAACAAACTTCTATACTTGTGGAGTACACTTATACAAAGAAAGAAGTAGATTTGATAGAAGCAAAGATGCCTTGTGGTATGATACCTTCTTGTTTTATTTTTCTGTATTTTAATTTTTAACTTTTATTACAAAGGAGCACCTACCTATATAGAGTAGTACAAATTTGCTCCATTCCCATTTTTATTTATTTATTTTTTATTGATTTCAGAGAGGAAGCGAGAGGGAGAGAGAATTGTTGATCGGCTGCCTCCAGCATGCCTCCAGCATGCCTCACACTGTGGATCAAGTCTGTATGTGCACTGACCAGGAATCAAACTGTGACCTCAACCACTGAGCCATACCAACCAGGCCCATCCCCTAACCTGTTTCTGAATATGTTGAATACAAAGACTTCATGATAAACTTCAGAGTGAAGTTTACCCTCTAAAAATTTAGGAGGAAGCAGAGACCTGGCGACTTGAGCAGATGAAAGAGATTTCAAGGTCTAAGTGTTCTGTATAAATTCAAACATTCCCTCAGTTTTAGCCCTACTTCAGACCTCTGCCTTCAACTGTATCTGATGTCTTGAATTTCTGACCCTTCATTGCAGAAGCCAGCATGTTATTTAATTATCCCCTTGGGCCCCAGCACAGCTTCCTCTCACACCCACACATACTCCTGAGCAGAAAAACTTTGACTTTCACTCTCTGTAGTCCATAAAATTACATTTGGTAACTCTGTTTCTTTATATGTGACAGGAAGCTATGAGGATTCCTATATGCTTTATTCCATTGCTATCATTTTAGTAGTTTTGGGAGGGTTTATAGATAAATACATGTGTTTGATCTTCAATGATTAAAATTAAGCATACAATGTTTATTTTATTTTTTTAAATTCAAGAACAAGTTACATGTTTCTCTTTTTTTGGGATCACTGTTGTCCCTCAAAAGTGTTTTAAAGTTTTCTTTATACTAGTCCTACATATTTGTGTTAATATTTTTTAGACTTTTTAATAATTTGACAGTTCATATACAAATTTTTTAAATGTCTATAGACTTTCATCTGACAACTTCATTTCCAAAAATCTATCCTTAGAGGATAACCTAAAATTCACATTCAGAATTATGCAAACAACAACAACACAATGTGGTTTTATAATAGTCTACTTATACAACTTAAATATCCAAGGAGGATATTTAGTAAAGTATGTTATATGCATAAGTAGCATTAAAATGATTGTAAAAGGCTTTCAGTATCTTGGGAACATGGCTTTGATGTAATCTAATTGATAAATACACATGGAAGATTAGAGAAACAGTCATAAAATGTTAAATGTCTTTGTCTTTGGGTATTAAAAATAGTGGTTGTTTTCTCCGTTTTATCTTTAAGCCATTTTCCAAATTTTCCACACTGTGAAAAGAATGTTTTGGGATTTTTTAATCATAAAATAATATTTATGTTATGTATGTGACTTAGCAAGAAAATGAGACAATGTGTTGTTCTCAGACAGCTAATTCTAAGGTTTAAAGCATTACAAAATATATTAACAAAGGAAAAGTTTACAAAACGATCCATTTCTTATTTTTCTAAAAGTGATCTAATATGTTCATTATAAAAATTGAAGTGTGCAATAACACATAGAAAATTTAGTTCTTTATAAATGTAATTAAACAAAACATGGTAAATTGCATGTCCTATAGATTTGGTGATTTCCCTTTGACTGCTCAGCACAGTTATGTGGTTTTTGAAAGGTAAAGACATCCTCATAGCTCCTGAGATTCAGGAAGTTCCTCTTTGTTGAGGACATGTAGTACAGAAAATGTCACCTTCAGAAAGGTTTCCAAAAGTGGGATCAAAACGTCATTATAAATATTGAGAATTTTTATGTGATTCCTATGAGGACTCCCATATGCTTTATTCCATTGCTAACACTGGAAGCTGTGCTGGGGGGCCTGAAGGGATAAAATTCTTGTACAACTAACTGGTTGGTTTGTATTATAAAACTAAAAATTGTATAAATTGTTTATTTGACTCATGTCACATCCTAATATAATATAAAAACCCAGGGTCCATAACAACTGACTGAAGGTTCAAATGAACATCAGAAGTAGTATGTACTGCAGTCCTTGCTGGGTTTCCATGGCAACCCAGCAGGAACTGCCACTGGTGCAGATACAGAAACCCAGCACTGACTGCCTAGGGGGCTCAGATTAGGCCCGGAGAGGGAGAGAGGCCCAAGAGAGAGGCAGGGTCTGATCTGCAGCCTCTGTGGCAGCTGTTGATCAGCTGTTGCTTCTGTCTTTCTCTCTGGGCTTTGCCAGCAGCTACACACAACTCTATTTCTCTTAGAGCCTCCATGGGGTTTGCTGATCAGCCCTGCCTCTCAGCAGGCCCAGAGACGCTGACTGGCATATAAATTGATCTATCAGAACCAAATCTGTGTGAACTGCAAAGCATAACCTAAAGTGGGGACTGAGGAGGGGTTTTAAGGGCAACAGCTGTTTTGTGTAAAGTATGTAAGGTATAAGAAAGCAGTTCAATTTTTTAAGGACTGGTTTGGCAGTATAGTGTATATGGCTGGCTATCAGTCCAGATATAGGGATTATGTGTTTTTGTCTGCCCAGAACATCGCCTCCTGCTGAGAAGCCACCTCTCCCCCCCCCCCCCCCCCCCCATTTAAGAAATTTTATCTTATATAATATATCTATTCTAATTAAAGGGTAATATGTTAATTAGACCTGATCTACTGCCTTCTTCCAGATGTCGAACTTCCTTTCAGACAAAGCCACAGTGGTAGGGGCTAAGGCAGAGGAAATTAGGGGCAATCAGTCCATCAGGGGAAGGCAATTGAGGGCGAGATCAGGCAGGCAGAGGAGGGCAGTTAGGGGCAGGCAGGCAGAGGGGTTAGGGGCAATCAGGCAGACTGGCATAGGGAAGGCAGGCAGAGGCAGTTCTGGGTGATCAGACAGGCTGGCAGGCAGAGCAGTTAGGAGCCAGTAGTCCCAGATTGTGAGAGGGATTTCTGACTGCCAGTTTAGGCATGATTCCACAGAGACTGTCCTAAACCAGCAGTCAGGCATCCCCCAAGGGGTCCCGACTGGAGAGGGTGGAGGCTTGGCTGAGGGAACCCACCTGCTCTGTGCACAAATTTCATGCACTGGGCCACTAGTCAATATCATAAAAGCCTAAGTGACCATTACAGCAGAATGACCAGAATGATCGGTTGGTGCGATGCTCTTTGACCACCGGGAGACAGAAGCTCAAGGCACAAGCTGCTCCCTGGTGGTCAGTGCACTTCAACAGGGGGAGTGCCACTTAGCCAGAAGCCAGGCTCATGGCTGGCAAGCCTCTCCCACCTCCACAGCAGGGTTAAGGAGCAGCAGCGAGCAGGTGGGCAGTAAGGAGCAAGGGTTCCCTGACTGCAAGAAGGTGCAGGCCAGGTTAAGAAACCACTCATCCAGTGCATGAATTTCATGCACCAGGCCTCTAGTTTGGTTAAAGTTAGAAATATTAACTAAATTTTTAATAAACTAATGGTATTAATTTGAAGAGATATTTCTGACAAAAATTAATAGCATTATGTTTAGAATTAACAGTCCGAAGATAAAGATGATCATTTCTGTGATAATGTTCAAGACTTTCTTCATCAAAATTACAAAAAGTGTTTCATCTTTTGATAGTCAAATAAGTTTCTCTTGAAAGGTAGCTTTTCTTCTCATCTTTTACATTTCTCAGTGATTACGCTAACTCTATCATCTTCATTATTTTTATGGCTTTACCTCTGGTTGTATTTGTTCTCCAAAATCACTTTATTGTATTTCACAAAATCCAGCAATCTTTGAAAGATTACTTTTTTTTTTGTTCAGTATTTGTATGAACAGATCTTTATAATATCTGAAAGTCAGAAAACGTATGAAGTGTCAGAGATAAAACATAGTGCTTTAATTAGTGAATATGTTCATATTAAGGTCACAGCAGCTGCCCTCTTGACTACTGACATTGGAATAAATGACCTTCCTATATGTATGTTTATTTATGTGTATTTAAAATATTATTTTTGTTTAATATTTCAACATGGTTCTTTGATTTTCCATATTAAAGTCAGCTTTCTATGGAATGTCAGTTCCTCCTGGTTTCAATGACTTTGACATGAGCCAATCTTCAACCATTTTTCCCTGCCTGCCCTAGCTCTGACATCCCATCGGCCATTGCAAAGGCATGCTCTCCACTTTCCAGCTTGTTCAGTGACCTCTAAAATGGCAGAAGCTAAGCTCTGGACAGTGATAAAATGGGCTATCTTGTAAATTGCATGAGTGTTAGGATGCAGGTCCTGTAGACTCATGACTGCCCCGTGACTGCCTAAAATGAGTCTGGAGAACACTACTGTGAGAAACTACATATCACACACACACACACACACACACACACACACACACACACGGTACAAGGGAAATAATGGAGGATTTTTTTAAACCTCAAAATACTTTAGAGATTTTAATAGGTTGTTGGGCAAAATAACTCTTCAGTGTGAAGACATGACATATAGCATAGCTCAAATTCAGATTTATTTGTGAATAATAAAGGTTTGTGGACTACCGTCAGAGAATATTTTGAAAAACCTAGGTAGCATATTCTTTTTCTCCCACTTATTTTTTTGAATCTGATTTCATCCCCAACAACTAGAAATACCACAGAGCCCACACTCAAATAATTGCAGTGTTACATGTGTTCATCTTATCATGGGACTCTTTGTACTGGTGTTTTACTTGAAGCCAAGTTCAATGAAATTTTTTTTTTTTATCTCTTTGTTGACACTTTCATGGTATTTTCATATTTCTTTCTTTTTTCCCCCACCAGGGGTAATGAGCCATATTTTCTTGCGTTCCTATAAACCACTGGTTCTCAATGAGGAATGGGGGGTGGAGGCAACTTTGCTACCTGAGAGACATTTAGTAACATTTGGATATATTTTTTGGCTGTTGCTATTTGGGGGACGGACAGAGGGCAGGGAGCATGCACAGGAAGGCACACAAACTATTGTCAGTAGAGCTCAGGTTGGAAAAAAAAAAAATGCTGTAGCTCACTGTGCTTTCCACAAACCCTTTTCCACAAACCCCTGATGGGATATTATGGTAAAAATCTGGGAATACCCAGCTTAAATTAAAACTAGAAGATATGTTAATATGGATTTCTTCCCTTTCAGGTAAAATAAACATTGGCTCGAAAAAGACTACTTTCTCAAACCCCTAAAGTCCAAGCCGAATTATAAGCACTTAAATAGTCTAAAGCAAACACTAACGGATCTTGATAGGTAAATTCAGGCCGTGGGGGAGGAGGGGAGAACCTCACGCAATTTTCACGCTTTGACACTTTTCTTAGTATTTTCCCTCCTGTCTCGTACTTAGATTGAAAGAGGCTTTCTAATTCTCATTCCTCTCATTACTGCACGGGAAAACCGAGGTCGCGGCAAATAAAGCGGTGTGCCTTAATGAGAACAGCTTTAGCCAAAGAGGAGGTATTTCTCCAGGTACATCAAGCGCTTCCCATATATTAAGAAACCCCAGCTGAATCGATTTAATAATGTTGGGATTTACACAATTATTACAGAGCCTTCATTATTCACCCGGTCTGCGCATGCCACAGCACAAATGAACATCTCAGCCCGATGGTATTAACATTGCCATTTTCTCACCCATCCCCACGCCATCTGCTCCGCGCTGATCACTCACTGCTTTAACATTTAACAGTTACCCAACTGCAACTTAGCATATTTGTGTACTTTTGGAAACAGCTGGTTTAATAACTGCTTCAGAGCTTTTGGATAAAGGAGTTATTTTGTAGTGCTTTATAATAGTCTTTTTTAAAAAAAATGTTTTTATTGGTGTCTGCGAGGAATAAGTACTACACTTGCTCCATGTATGCATCTGCAGTCACTCGTAATATTTCTTGTCACATTTGGAAACATCTTTTCAGGATTTATAGCACAGGAATGGAAGAAGTCTTTATCGCCCTCCTTGTTTTTCAAAATGTCTCTGAGGACTGGAGGGAAACCTTTTGCATGAAATAATAGTAATCTAGAGAGGTACAAAGGTATAACTTTTAGTGGTCTTAGAGCTTCTCACTTACTGTGTCATAGGAATGTGCTTCTACTTCAGTCATGTTTCTCTTTTCCCTGTTTGCTAAAAAATGGGGAAAACATAACTACTTGCTTTAATATTCCAGGTTTCTAAGTAGACATATTTCCCCATGGGGAGTTTATTAGGAAACTTTGTGAATTGGCTGCTCTAGTAATGACTGGCAATGACCTAGGGGGTGCCTCTGGGTACTGACACTGCTCTGATTTTTTGATCAGTAGAACGGTTACATATTCAAGTTTACTTTGTGAGAGTGCATTGAGATGTACATTTTTGTGTACTGTATTGTATGTGTATTATATTTCAATGAAATGTCAAAACTTAAACAAACCAAAGGGAAAATTTTATTGGGTTCTCCTCTTGTATAGGGGTAAATCGTAAACTCTTGCTCATTGCACTAAATGTAAGATTCAGATTATAAATAACATCAGTTTAGTATTCCCACTATTCCTCACTTAACACCTTGTCTATTCTGCAATATAGAGCTGTTTGCATTTCCTAATACAACTTGCAGTTTCTCTACCAGGGTTTGCCCCTGATTCTCTTCACTGGGAATGGTAAGGGAGGGGCATAATTTCCTCTCCAATGCATTCTCTTGACTCCTGTTAACACAATAGAGCAAAGAAAAGAGGAACAAAAACCAACAAAAACATATCACTAATATTTGTCACTTGCCATACTAGGTTTAATCAGGTGGTTTAAATAAAAATTTAAATCTCCATTTTCTTTTAATTATGTTCTTATGGGTTTTTTTGTTCCTTTTCCTTGAGCATGGCATTTTGTAACAATTTGACTTTTAAAAAAATAGCATTTGTGCTTAATATTTTACTTAAGTTTCTAAATTCGTCTCCTATTTTCTTTAAAGGCTCAGAGCTTTTCTTACAAGATTCTTTCTGATCAGTTGGATAATATATAAAAGCCTAACTTTTAGATACATTAAAGCATAAGAGAAGAAACTTCATCTTTTAGTCAGAATGAAATAAAGGAGACTGGATTGACCTTCTCATTTGAATCAACTCACTAAAATAAACCAAAGAAATACAAGTGATAGTAGTCAAGGTACTAGACATTTGACAACAAAGGAAAGGAATCGGTGAGAGACAGAAAATGAAGGAAAAGGTGGATAAAATGCCTAAGTCAAAGTAGCAATCAGAAGGGAGCTACACAGAGGGAGAATCCGAGAGATGTGCAGAGTCCAAATATAACATTCATCAGAGTAATGATCAAAGCATGCATGCATGCAAGGAAACTGTAAGAAGCTTTGGAAAGAATCATCTGAAAGGATAATAAGACAGAGCTCCTAGCACTCATATAGCCACTGGAAGAATACCTGCTTTGACCAGCCAGACTAGAACATGTTACAATTCACAGATGATTGGCTAGTGTGCTAAGAAGGATCTTGCTTCAGTGGGAAGCAGTAATTAGAACTAGATTGAATGGTCTGGTCTTCTTTAACAAATCAACTTACTTTTTAAACGAGTAAATATAGTGCATCCCAGACCAAAGGCGATATGAATATAGCTAATACACATATAATGCAATATACATGTGTCACATATTATATGCATGGAATATATGTGGTATAACATATGGGATACATAATAAATATATTTTATTTATATTATAATGTATATGAATATAATTTATTCTAATATATTACCTCATATATATTCCACATATATATTATATGATAGATGTATATTACATTAGACTTATACTAGCTATATGTATTATATTATGAGACTATAATAGTGGTATTATATTCTACCAAAGGCCCAGTGCATGAGATTCATTCATGGGTAAGATCCTTAGCAGCTACCTGCTACCACTGCTGCTGGCCAGGGTCTCCCTTTGCATCCACCTTAACCTGGCATCACCCAGGTACCTGCTCCACCATCCACCTCGGTGTTGCTATTGTTGAAACCCATCGGGGCCAGCAGCACTTCCACTGCAGCCCATTGCCAGTGCTGCCTCATGGATGCCTGCCATGTTCCACACCACCCCCTGGTGGTCAGCGCACAGTTAACTCCCAGTTGGTAGAACTCCTGCTTATAGGGACAATTTGCATATTAGCCTTTTATTATATAGGATTATATTATAGAAATATACAAATACCTAGCTCACAAAAAAAGTTCAATTTGAAATGCCTGGTGTCCATGGAAGAATTGAATCCAAATAAATGGGGAAATATGATGAGAAGAAGAAGAAGAAATTAACTGAAACCCGCCTAGAACTAATATAGATGTCAGAATTATCAGCAAAGTAAATCACATGAGTATTTTCCCAGAATTGAGTGGAGAAAAAGATGGATTAAATGGGATATGAGGAAACTTTTAAGGGTAAAAAGGGTGTTGTTTATCTTGATGGTTTTGATCATTTCTCAGGTGTATGTACATGCTAAAATTTAGTTGTATATATTAAATGTGTTTAATTTATTATATGTTGAATACACTTCATAAATATTTTTCAACATTAATAGTAGGTGCTCATATTCCCTTGCTTTTCTTAAAGATTGTGTAAGCATGAAAAGCTTATTCTGGTTATTTAAAAAGAAATACTGTTCTATAATAATAGGTTCATAATTAGAATATATCACACGTTTATAAAATAAATTACATTGACAATCAGGTTAAAACATCTCACAAAAATGTATAGATAATATCATAGTACTGTGAAAATTCATATTTCTTGAACATGATAGTCTTTGAAAATTCAATTGTTTTTATTAATACCCTTTGTCCATTCTTCTCTATTTTGTGCAAGCCACTTTTAAAACATGTGGTAATTGTTATGCACTCAGAAACATTAGTATTCAGTACTGTTCAGAAGAATTCAATCAGTTGAATAGACAAAAGCTTGTATTTATGTGCCTACAGAGTGACGATTCATGGTGGTTTTTAAAGACTTCTTCTCCCACACAGCTATCAATCAAAGTGACAGTGTTCTTTAGATTAACTTTGGAATCCCAGCACAAATTAATTAATCTGTCCACAACTTCCTATCTCAGTGTTTCAATCAGCCAACAAATAAGCCAATCAAGATTTCAATTCTTTTCTGATTAGCCAATAAACTGTGACAGTGGACTGGTGGCAGGACTTCTGGGACTCGCATAGGAGCTTATTTATAGATGTGGCAATGCAGTGATCAGTCCCTAAAACACAAATAAGAAGCACATTGTGTTTTCTTCTCAGTTACTTTCATTCAGACAAAGAACCTTTTCAAGTAGAAATAAAACTGTTTGAACAACCAGTTTCCAGGATCCCCTCCTTGAGGTTATCTTTTGCTTTATTAGTTTCAAATTGTGTAAATGCCATCACATTTAGAATTTAAAAAATTGATTTTGTTCAAATGAAAGAATGCCTGCTCACTGTCAATAATCCTTCTGGACTAGAACCCTAAATACTCTTTATATACAAAGAGAAATACTTCCTGCTTTTTGTATATTTATGAAAGAATACACTTTACAGCATGTCATAAAATTAATCAAGTACATGTGCTGTCTCCTGAAAATCCTTCTGATAGGAGAATAAACCCAACATGGGAAATAATATGGAATGGGTATCAGGAATGTAGAATTAGTACAGATGCTTTCAGTAACAAATTGTGTGAGCTAAAGAAAGTCACTTAATTTGTACAAGCTTTGATTTTCTCTTGTGTGGAATTAACAGTGTACTAAATAACATCTAAATTTCAATGGCTCAGCAAAACACACTAGTGTATTTTTTTTTCTTATAAAGACTAGGTCTAGACAATTTTCCTCTCTGATTTTAGTGTAACTTTTGAAGTGTGCCCAAATATCAGTCACCTCATGAACTTGACACTCAGCAGTAAGCAAATGTAAGATGAGGTCCGTGACCTTTGGTTCTCCATTAGACTTTACATTCAATTTCATCACTTTCCTCTTGGGGAGTAAGTAGGGAAGGAAATAAAAGGAATCCTCCTGTTGTTCAAAGTATACGGGGGCCATCTATTCATCCTGACAGTCCGCGACCTTTACCATGTTAACCTTCTAGCCATTCCACTTCATTTCCTAAAGGCTTTTAGCTCCTCTATAACCATCTTATTTTAATGCCTGCTCTTGTCATCATTTTCCTGATTTCTTCACTCCTCTGTGTAATTTCTAATGATATTATTATCAACACAACCTTGGTCAGCCGTTTTCAATTTTATACCAAAAAGTTAAATTACTTTAGAAATTTCTGTTTCCAATATTTTGCCTTCACACCAACTATCTCCTCTACTTCCATATAATTTGTTCCAGAGCATATAGAACTAAAGTTCTTTGGCTTTACAATAATATTGATTGTGCCTGACTGGTGTGGCTCAGTGGTTGAGTGTCCACCCAGGATCCAAGAGGTCTCAGGTTTGATTCCTAGTCAGGGCACATGCCCATGTTGTGGACTTGATCCCCAATGGGGACTGTGCAGGAGATAGCCAATCAATGACTTACTCTCTCATCAATGTTTCTATCTCTCTATCCCTTTTCCTCCCTCTCCCTTTAAAAAAAAATCAATAAACTATATTAAAATATATTGATTTTAAGTATACTGTTCATCATTGTAGTCACAATTTTGAAATTCTCTCACTTCTCTTACCTTCAAATTTATACTGCTTTGCAAAAATCTCAACCATATTTGTTTCTAATGTTCAGAGTTTTTATGTGGTTCATTTAATACTGCCTGAAAAAGAATTATTCTCTACTCTGATGCTTGCTTTCCCAGTTTCTGTGATGGTTCTTCTTTCTTGTGATCCAGAGAATATAAGCCAGAATGTGAAACTCCTTTATCTTTCCACCAGCAAATCTATTTCTCTCTTGCAAAAGTATCCAACTTATCTTTCTTCCCATTATAATAAAAGATATAGTACCACTCAAATTCTGTCCTTTTAATTTCATTCCTGGGCCTAGTTCTCTTTCTCCTCTGAATGGATCTTATAATTTTTGGTGATTTTTTAAAATTTCCTGCATCTTTATTTACTTTTTTCTCTAC
Source organism: Pipistrellus kuhlii (assembly GCF_014108245.1). Taxonomy (NCBI): domain Eukaryota; kingdom Metazoa; phylum Chordata; class Mammalia; order Chiroptera; family Vespertilionidae; genus Pipistrellus; species Pipistrellus kuhlii. The sequence goes on along the minus strand of NW_023425405.1, from coordinate 33,764,082 downwards.
TGAGTTAGCCAATTGAGATCATATTTTATTGTGTCTTATAAAATTAAACCAAAAATTAAAAATTAAAGGCCTTTTCTTCAACAAACAAGCCAGTTTAACTCGTATAACATTTCTTTGTTCCCTGTCATACCATTTTATTTCCAACTTATTTCTCAAGTTTCCTAGATTCTTCAATTCGTTCTAGTCTGTCTTTTTAAAAATTTTCTTATGCACCACTCTTTTTAAATAACTCTTAAGTAATCAAATAGCTGTATTTTGCCAAATCCAAATGACACTTTTCTGTTTTCATCTACTCAGCATCTAAGCTGCTCTAAGCTTTCATGCCCAGCTTCTAATTTGTAGCAGTCATGGAAACATGCCACTCAGATCTCTGTTCAAGAAAGAAATTGCCATTTGGCTGCCAGAAATGAAATTAGCTGACAGTATTTAGCTTCTGTGCCTTCAAGGTCTGCTTCAGTTTCAGGCTTAGATGTTTTCCCAGGCAGTCCCCGGATAATGACTGTGGGTGGCAAGAGTACCACAGTCCAGGCATTTTGGCCAAATGTAGATATCTTTAAACAAGCAATTTATTATTCTCTATTACATGACTAATTTTTGTTCCTTTGCACCACTAATAAAAAGGCATTATTTTTTAATGTTATTAGGCCAAACTACATAATACCGTATTTTTCGGACCATAAGACGCACTTTTTTCCCCCCAGAAGTGGGGGGAAAAAGTCCCTGTGTCTTATGGTCCAAATATAGCCTACACATATACTTTAAAAAAAAAGGTTTTTTACTTGCCCGGCTCTGTGTGGTCTCTGTGTGCTTGCCCGGCTCTAAAATGGTTCTAAATGCTGCTGTTTACTTTACAGGGTTGATTACATGTGTTTATGACTGTGATGTTGGGTTTTAATGCACATAAAATATTTTAGGACACTATTTGTTTCAGAATCTCTTTTTCTTCATTTCCCTTCTCTAAAAACTGGTGCGTCTTATGGTCCGGAGCATCTTATGGTCCGAAAAATACGGTATATGTTAGTAGCAATATAACATTTTTTTTTTTTTTTTTTTTAGAATATTTCTGACCTGAGATTGGTTAATACCACAGATGTGGAAACTGCAGATACAGAGGGCCCACTGTGTTTCCTATAAATTTTAGCTGAACTTTGTGTACACAGAAGGCCTCGGCTGTTGACAAGTTTCCCAGGAAGCCACTTATGATAATTCTCAAATATACTTGAAAAATTACCTTGCACCCGTCATTCAACTTGTGTTACATCATGATTATAAATGAGTGAAACCCACAAGATTCAGTTCAGTTTGATTAAGTGTCCCAGAAAGAGCAGCAGTTTGATGTGAAGAGTAATTAACCAGCAGATAAAGGCTAATGGATGCCCCCAAACCCCTAAAGAGCTAAGAGTTTTTTTTTCCTTCAAAAAGAAAAGACAGTCTTTGCCATTCCAAAGCATCCAAAATTAACCCATATACATGATTACTTTTACACATTTTTGTATAAAACCAAACTCATGATAACTTACTAGAAAAATTACTTGCTTCCAAAATAAGTAATTGGAAGTTTCATTTTGTCCCATTTTTTTTAAAGATAGACTTAATTTAAGGTGTTAAGATCTGAAGAAATAAATTTCATTACCCATAAGCATATATTAGACACTTATAGTACTGGGTCAGGGGTTAGGCCTAACAGAATTCAGAATCAAGGTAAAAAGACCGATGCATAGAAAAATAACTATATATTTTGTGATCAATGTAGATCAATTTGGACAAATTGGCTGACCTAAGACAAACAATGGAAGAAAGATATTGCATATATGTCTTTAGCCAAATAGAAATTCTTACCTCAATATTATTTAATATTTTTAAATTTATAGCTGCCTTTCAATCCAATTTAATAAAGAGGGAATATGCTAATTGACCTCATGCGGTTGCAAAGATGGCAGGGCCCACAGCCAATAAGGAGGGAATATACTAATTGACCACCCTACCCTCAAAGATGGCAGTGCCCACAACCACAAGGTGGCAGCACCCAGTCCTCTCTGCTCCACTGGGGCTGCAGGCTCACAGCAAGGCTCTGCATGCTTGCCTTCAGAATCCCCCAATCCCCAGGGCCAGCCCAAGGCACAGGCAAGCCTCGGATGGTGGTCGCCCAGGTAACCAGGGCCAGGTGAGGCTTGCGCTGCTGGCAGTGGCAGTGGCAGCAGCGGAGGTGAAATGGGGCATTGCCTTCCCCTGATCGCCAGGTTGCCTCCTGCCCCTGAAGGCTCCTGGACTGTGAGAGAGACAGACTGGGCTGAGGAAACCTCCCCTTCCCGCTTCTAGTGCAGGAATTTTCATGCACCAGGCCTTTAGTTATTATATAAAAGAATGTTGCTAATAAGAAAGGAAATTTTTCTTTCTAGCTAGATTGAGACCAGAAATCTCTCCTGCTAAAAGACACATAACACAAAATGATGTCTATATAAATTAAAATTTCTGAGGACAAGTATCTCTGAAGTCAAAACTTTTAATTTGATGTGAACCATAGTGACAGTACTCTCTATTGTTCAATTAATGTTCAGTTATAGAGTACAATATCCATTTATGCTAATTGAAATAGAAAGTGATTTATTACAAGGTATCGGATGACTTAGAGAATATTTGGATGAACTGAAGAACAGGCTATTGTTTGATTAGCCAGGAAGCACCTTTATAGCACATTATAGAATGAGGCCACCCATCTTTAAAATGTTAACAAGGAGATCAAGTATAATCACCCATAACCCATGCCTATCTGTGTATAATAGGAGGTAGATAATACTATAACTTAACATTAAATGTAAGCAAACAAAGACCTAGATTCAGCAAAGTCAGCTCTTGAATTCACATTAGAGCAGAGCCAAGGCATCATTAAGGAAAAGGAGGCATAGACTAAAGGCCTAGGGGTGAGAAACATTGATCACTCTCAGAAGAGAAATTCCACTCTCTAAATGGTGTATGCTCCAAACTCATGTTTTCAAGTCATAATCCTAGTACCTCAGAATGTGACTATGATTGGAGCTAGGACCATTAAAGAGGTAATTAAGTTAAAATAAGGTCACTAGGGTGGAGCCTAATCCAAAACAATTGATGTCCCTATAAGATGAAGCTATTAAGACATAGACACACACAAAGGGAAAAGGAAAACTGTGTGAAGACACAGGAGGAACACTTCATACAGGCCCAGAAGAAGAGAAATAGCAACAACAATAAGTAGTCCTGGGATAATATAAAAATTCAATGAAGAGGTTTAACTCTATCCCTACCAGGCTGAGTTTCATACTCAAGGTCACCAACATACTATACAAAAAGGACTAACTATAAGGGGAACTTTAAAAAATGATGTAGTTGAATGTTATGGCATCATTAATAATCAAAAGGAAACACCATATGTTTGTTTGTGGAGGTGATGTTGCTAATATGTATATACCAGAGGCTGGGTGCACAAAATTCATGCACTTAGGACCCCTTAGCCCCGCTTGTGCCCTCCTGCAGTCTGGGAGCCCTCAGGGGATGTCTGACTGATGGCTTAGGCCTAAACCGGCAGTTGGACATCCTAGGACATCCTTAGCACTGCTGTGGATATGGGAGAGGCTCCCACCACCAGTGCTACGCTTGCCAGCTGTGAGTCCAGCTTCTGGAGCACTGACCACTAGGGGGCAGCGCCTGTATTGAGCATCTGCCTCCTGGTTGTCAGTGTGAATCATAACAACAGGTCGTTCTGCCATTCAGTTGATTTTCATATTAGCCTTTTATTATATAGGATTATATAGGATTACCAATGACTCTCACTCAAAACAACTTCTACAAATATCTTATAATTAATAAGAAATACAGAAAAACTTAACAATAGGGCAAAAAAAAGTATACCACACATCACATACACAAGTGTGCATGTACACACAAAAACACAATAAAATATTTCCTAGCAAAAATTCATAATGTCAATAATATAAGCAAGTATATTGAATATACAAATATGAAAAAAATGTACATTAATGTAATTGAGGTATTGAGCACGTGGATGTACATGATTTTCCTATATTCATAAGGGATAGTCTAATATTTATGCAGGACATGCTTCCCAGATATTTCAACAAATTTCCCAATTAATTATCACATATACATAGTCTAGTAAATGATAAATTTCTATGTTCTTTAATGCTCCCAGCTGACTTTTATGTGACGAGATGTACAGGCTAAGACTAATTTTAATATTTCATTATTTATACTTTGAATATGCAGATCTAAGGTGATTTTGATGTTAGATGTCATTATTGGTTATAATTCATATACACTGCCTATAATAAAATAAGTCTCATGCCTATTGATGTGTTACTTATGATACTACTCATTTCTATTACATGCCAATATGCTTGATATTTCACAAAACAATTAGGGTTATAAAGATTTACACTTTTCCTGTTGTTTCCATTGCTTCTTACTTGTTTCCACAGGTTTGTGACAGGGCAATTCTATCACCAATGAGTTATTTGAATAATTTACTGATAAAACCAATAAATCTAGTATTGGTGCAGATAAATGTGAATGTTAATCTAATTGCAAGTTGCTTTTTAAGTTTTTAGTTATTCTTTTAACTTATTGTCACCAAAACTCACAGAAAAAAACCTTAATCCATGATATTATTATGCCAAATGAATTTTACAAGGTAACATTACACTTTATTTTATGTTAAACATTAAGAGAATGAGAATGTGCTTTAATATTGCTGTTGGGTCAGATTCTTATGGGAAATATCTTCTTTGCTTGATCTCTGGAGATCCATTGTCTGTGACTTCTCAAGAGTCTCTAATGTCTTTAAGTGAAGGAGTTTGTTTGATACATAACTCTGGGTGAATGAAGAAGGCAGCATGCTTCTGAGGTAATCTGAAATGAAAACTCAGAAAATGAAGCTATTCAGTTGTTTGCTAAGACTGGAAATTTTCCCAGACTGTACATTTCTTATTCTACTTTTTAGACTTAGCTAAATTCATAGTCTTGGCTGTAGCCTGGATTTATTTCTAAATTTGGTGTCTGGGAGAAATACTGTGCAAAATGTATTTTGTGTTTTGCATCATTTACTGCATATTTAGTGTGAGAAGATAAAGTATTTTCCTTTAGATGTGTGTGTGTACATTTGTGCTTTCATTTTCCATTACTCATTATCTTTCACTGTTTTCGAAGAAAACTAACTAAAAGAAAAAAATTGGATCTGCTACATTAGCTTACATTGATTCAGTGGTAGCTACAGCCAAGACTGTTAAAGTGAATACATAATTATCCTATTGTGAGTCTTTCTAAAACAAATGCCTGCACACACAGAAGAGGCTGATTGGCCCACAAGGCTGATGTTTTGGTTTTCAGAGATCTTAGAATTATTGGGTTCTCTGATTCTTTGCTCTATATAGAAGATTTTGGCCCTACCTGGTTTGGCTCAGTGGATTGAACATCAGCCTGCATCTCAAAGGTTGCAGGTTCAATTCCCGGTGAAGGCCATGTATCTCAGTTGCAGACTCAATCCCCAACCCTGGCTGGGATATGTGCAGGGCAACCCAAAGATGTTTCTCTCTCTGTCTCTGCCTCTCCTTTCCAATCTCTCTGGAAATCGACGGAAAAATATTCGTGGGTGAGAATTAACAACAACAAAATATATATAGAAGATTTTGTGGTTAAGTTTTTAAAAAATTATCAGTTGGTTTTCTATTCTATACTACCCAATTTCTTTTGTATTAAGGGAGTTATAGCATTACAAAGAAAAGCTAGTGGTTGACTACAGAGTCATAGCACAAGGAAGGGTAGGAAAAGCTGGCATCTATTAAGCACCTACTGTATATGCAATGTGAGGCATTGTTTAGGAAAGTTATCAATAGAACAATATTGTCACATTTTTTGAACACCATTTTTTTGGTCAGTATTTTGTGTCCCAGCTATAGGCAAGGGGTATACAAGAAATGTATACCCCTTGCCTATAGCTGGCTTACATTGCAATATACTAAAATGCAAGCAAACGAATAAGTATAACAACTCTGCCATAGTAGAAGTAAGTTGAAAGACTAGAAAGAGAAGGGTATAAATAAATTTCCTTACTCAGGAGAGTAAGGAAATTACACAGAGGCAGTGATCTCTAAGTAACATTGTTTATGATGGAAAAGAATTTGCCAACTAGAAGAGGGGCTGCAGGGTTGTCCAGATATCAATAAGCCAAACCACAGTGCATGACATCACCTGTTGCAGGCCAGGAACAACTAGGAATTTGATTCTAGTTGATTGACAGGGGCATGTGGTAAGGTAGTTCACTGGAATGGCAAGTAGGGTCCTGGTAATGGAGCTTATGCACAGTACTAAGGAGATTGAACTTCAATCTGCAGGTTAGAACTATTGAAAACTGTCAGCACTGTACTGATACATAAAGATTTTTATTTCAGAAATCCAATCCTAGCACTGATATAGATGAATGGAAGAGATGCCACTAATGGCAGTAAGATCATTGGAGAAACTATAAAAGGTCAAGTCATTTCTGATTTTCTTTATGTAGTAATGTTATGCATTTGTTGTCCTCATAATGGTATTTAGCAAACTTTATGCTCAAGAAAGTTCTCCTTTCTGTTCTTAGGATCTTACCTAGCTGGCTTGGCTTTCTCTGGTTTGGCTCAAAATGTTTTGATTTATCTGAGAGAGAGTTGAAGGGAGATGGAGGGAGGGAGGGAGGGAGGGAGGGAGGGAGGGAGAGAGAGAGAGAGAGAGAGAGAGAGAGAGAGAGAGAGAGAGAGAGAGAGAGAGAGAGAGAGAGAAAGACACAGAGAGAGAGAGAGGGAGGGGGAAGAAACATTGATGAGAGAGAAACTAATCAGCTGTCACCTACATGCCCTGTACTGAGGAACCAGCTCACAAACCAGGCATGTGCCCTGACTAGGAATCAACCCTGCAAATTCTTGGTGCATATGTTGAAGCTCAACCACTGAGCAATATCGACTGGGCACCTATATGTCTTTTAAGGTACTGGTTGATGAAGAAGAATTGGGAGACGAATAAAAGAAGCTAGCAAGTAAAGCTATTTTTAAGAGCCTGAATAAAGGAGGAAGTTTCAGGGGGAGTTTATGAAAGTTGAAAGAAAGGATATTCTCATATATTCTCATATTCTGAGAACTCACAAGGATAAAAGATAGAGGAGAGAGAAGGAAAGTACCTCAAGTAAACTTGGGAATGAGGATAGAAATCACACAAAAAGGTTAAAATGTATTTTTAAATGATTAGATTTGAAAAGTTATAGTCTCTCTTCCATGATGGCTTGAATTAAATCAGTCGTTTTCTTTTTCAGATTCAGGAGATTGATATGAGATAAACCGAGTATGTGGGCCGGAGCCTCATACGCTGCTGAACACTGCCCAGAGCCCTGGAATAACAGGTATGTGTCTGGCTCTTTGTGAGGAATGAAAAAAGAGCCGAGCCTATAATCAATGTTTATTAAAAGAGGATGATTATTTCACTTCTCAATGTTTGTGGAAAACATTCTATAATCACTGGCATATAACTAGCATGCCAGAGAAATTAATAGCATGCATGCCACATCTTTATTTGTAGATTTTATAAAATGAATAAGACATCTTTTATTTACTGATTGATTTTAAGAGAGAAACATGATTTTTTTAAAATTCCACTTATTTATGCATTCATGGGTTGTTTCTTCTAAGTGCCCTGCTCAGAGATTAAAACCCACAACCCTGGCAAACTTTTATGACCCACCAGCCAACTTAGCTACACAGTCAGGGTCTAAGAGGGAAAATCTTAAACTTGATATTTAGCTCAAGTACATTGATTACATTGTTTTTCCTTCTATGGTTAATTGTTTACTAGTGGCATCTAGAAGAGATAACCTAGCAAAGTTTGGTGTAGTTATCAAACTAGGAGCAATATTTCTTGCAAAGATATAGGAAGGGACTTGAAAATATATTTTCAAGGTATTAGAATTAATAGTTTGGAAAAGTCATTTCTTAGCCTTCTTTTTCAATGCATTTTCTAAAATTTGTGCTGTATTATTTTTGTTGTTGATGATATTGCTTGTTTCAAATGTCTATTGAGTTTTTGCAATGTATCAGATAGAAGTTAGGTGAATTGGGCACACCATTTACTTAATTCTTAGATCAACATTGTGTGAGATATTGTGCAAGTATGTCAAGTTATGGATTAGGATCAGGAGTTCATAAAGTAATATATCTTGGAGGATTACATTGTTTTGATAATTCTTGTTATATGAGTGACTTGTCTTTTTCAATATAGCAAAATTAGGTTTAATATTTTCATTTTAATTTGTTCAGTCAACATATATCTATTGATTGTGCCAAGAAGCATGCAATGTTTTGATATTTATTAGTGAGATATGTATGTATGGTCACTATGTGAAGGGCAATAATCATGCAACACAGACACTGACTCATGTGTGACATAAACCGAGTGCAAATCCCATGATTGATGTAGCATTTGTCATCACAAATGTAGTGCTCATAAGGGTGGGAGAGTAAAGGTGCAGTGGGAATTTTCAATTTTAGGAATGAGAGTGTGCATTACACCAGTAAATGAAATTCCTTGGGTTATTTATGAAAAATATATGTACTTATAGTCATTATAACTTTCCCCCAAGGCACTTTTAGCAATATGGTATACTTGGGAGCTAAGCAAGTTGGTAAAATTGGGGGCAGGACTCAAATATATGTACACATTACTGAGCTCTCTGGGAATAGTAAATTTCAGAGAGCCAGCTGCTGATTTTGTTTCTGACTGCATGCTATGTCTGTGATAGGCAATAGGATGTGAAAATGAGACGGCACAAAAACTACAGGGTAGCCATAAAACCACTGCAAATCTTATGAGACCATGGCTTTCATATGGGAGGTGGGAATGTTGTAGAAGAGTTAATTTACCTCCAAGAGTCAGAACTAATTAGTGCTACTACGATGAAGGTCTTTCTAAATTAAAACTTAAGTGATGGCACCATGTCTAAATTTTAATAGAATTCTTTTTGGTGGGGAGAGAGGGTGCCTGGCTTCATAATACTGCTGTCTTCAATTGGTGATCCCAACTAAAACTCTCCATTAGAAAAACTGCAACATAGGCTTCACATGAATGGGTTTATAAAAATTAGCATCATGAACTCTTGAAGAGTTTTATTGAGCATATAAATGCCATTATTTTTAGTTTCTCTCTATATAAGTGACTCCTGGACATAGGTGATTTTAAGATGATTTAGAGATGATGTTCAAACTCATGAAATATCTAGTGTAATTTGTAGTCTATTATTTAAGATGGTGTAGTTACATTTTAAATATCTACAATAATGATTGACTAATGAAGAGATAAGATATAATCTTACCTACAATACTTTTCAGTTATTTTTTTTTTAAATATATTTTATTGATTTTTTACAGAAAGGAAGGGAGAGAGATAGAGAGCTAGAAACGTCGATGAGAGAGAAACATCGACCAGCTGCCTCTTGCACAGTCCCTCTCGGGGATGTGCCCGCAACCAAGGTACATGCCCTTGATCGGAATCAAACCTGGGACCTTTAGTCCGCAGACCGATGCTCTACCACTGAGCCAAACCGGTTTCGGCATACTTTTCAGGTTTTTTGTTTTTTTTTAAATCTGACCTGATGAAACCAAGCTATCCTCTAAATATTATTCTTCTCATTAAAAAAATACAGTCATTGTTGTACATATTAATTATTTATGTCAGAACATACGAGGGTACTCAGAATGCTCAACAATTTAAATTTTAGGACATATTTCAAGGACATATTGTTATTTGAAGTCAAATCACAAAAACTGAAACTTTGGACTACAACAGTTGTTTCAGTGGACAGATGAACCGGAAGATGTCGTTATATCGCCCTCTTTTAGTCCAGCAGCAGACTCAGAATTTCTTATCTGAGATTGGGAGAGTTTTCATGTGACTTCTCTTATCTGTAGACACTCATAACTACTTTTCTCTCTCTCTCTCTCTCTCTCTCTCTCTCTCTCTCTCTCTCTCTCTCTCTCTCTTTCTCCCTCTCTCTCTCTCTCTTTTGGGTTGACATTTTATTGCTTAAAACATAGCTTTTAACTTGTATACATATTAAGTAGAGTGACTAGAGAAGCTAGTATGTGCTTTCAAAATATAATCACCAATAAAAATATTACCTTGAGGCCTCAAACTTCTATAGTCTACTCTGAAAGCACATTTTTAAGAAAATTTGTCTTAGAACTATTTATTCAAGTATTCTTAAAAGTACAAATATTTATGGGAAAATGTTTTGTTTATTATATAAGCATTTTGCATGTTCTTACCATTTCTTAGCTAAGATTTCTTTCCTTAACATATGGCATTAAAACAGGAAGAGACATATGACATAGGCAAATCAATGCAAATATTTTTTAATTATTTGTACTTTATATCTAGATATTGGTTTATTGTTTAAATGTCCTTATCAGAAACACTTAAAAGTGAGTCAATATGAGTTGCTCTTAATTCTAAAAAATAAACATCAATTTGAAGTATTCCTACATAGCCGTGCTTCTGAATAGCATATTAGAACGGTCTCTGATATAGGACTCAGAGTGAATTCTACTAGTGTTATCAGTGGAAGTGGGGTTCTTGAAGAAAAATCATCTGGGAGGCCCCCATAAGAGGATGAGCTGTAGTAGAAAGCTTTATTTCCATGGAATTACATCCCTTTGGGTAAAGCTAAAATCAGAGCCAAGTGTCCAGATTTTCCTTCCCATGTTGGAGCCAGGTCCAGCACAACATCAGACTAGTTGCAAACCATTATAGTTTATTGTGTCTGGGATCCATATTGGCTGTGGGCCATGTGGGCGAATGCAGGAGACAGAGCTTGGCCAAAGCAACAAGAATCCCAAGAGTCTGGAAAGAACAAGAGCCCGAGAGAGCACAAGAAAGAGGATTGTTCAGAGGATTAACTATCCCAAATTTCCTTGCCCTTCCAGTGGCCACTAGAATTCTGGCCAATGACCTTTGTTCTTAGGTGTGACTGACAGCAACTACCTTCCTATTGTCACCCGACTTTACTGGGCATGTATCTATCTCCCCTTTGTTGGACTCCTGGAAGGATAAAGTTATAGCTTCCTGGTGCAGCTGTCCAAATGGCATGCCTGTAATGGCTGGCTACTCCCTTTGCTCTTTTCCCATTATTAATAATTAGCTAATTATAATGGTATCACTAATAGTATACTTTGAGCTACACTTTAATCACTTAAATGGTCCTTGGGGACAACAGAGCCTACCCTGTAAACTTAGAATTTGAGAGAAAATTAAGTGAAGCAATATGTAAAATTTGTATATGGTCTTTTTTTATGCAGACCAAAAAGGAGTTATGGTTGAGATGATGGTGTTTCCCAAATAGTCCATCTACTCCTCCACATTTGCCAAAATTTTATTAGTAAAGCTTATTAGCTCCAATCAATCAGCTTTGGGTAGAAGTGATATGTGTCATTCAGAGGCAGGAGTGAGAGGAGACAATACCAATCATGCAGCTATCTGTCTTTTCTTCAGGGTTCTTGGTGGAGTTTTGTTTTAATATGAGATGTAAGAGAAAAGGAATGATTATAAGGTACATATCCTAAGCAAATAGAAGAATGGAGTTGCTGGCAATTAAGACAAGGAGAGCTATGTATGGGGCAGATTTTGAGGCAGATATTTGGAGTTTAGTTTTGGGCACTTAAGTTTGAGATGGTAATTATATATCCAAGTTTAAATGTCATGGAGGCCTTTTGGATTTACCAGGGTAGTTTTTCAAAGAATTCTAGGTTGGAGGAATGAATATGGAAGTTAATATATGTTTGGTATCTAAATTTATACAACTAAGATAACCAAGGAATGCAATCTAGACATAGAGGAAGAATAGGGTTGGAGCACTGGGTCACTCCAACATTATGAGGTTAGATAGAAAAGGAAGAATTATCACAGACAACTGAAAAAACAAAACAAAACAAAACAAAACAAAAACAAAACGGAAAGTTCAAAGAAATCCCAGAGAAATCAAGCTAAAAATATACCAGGAAAAAGGAGGTAACAACTGTGTCAAATGATGCTGATTAATAGTTCAATGAATTTAAGGAGTAAGAAAACTGATCTTTGAATTAGCAAGGTGGCATTCCCATTTTCTATTATTATATAGTGAACTATCTTAAAATTTTAGGTCATTAAAACATAAATGTATTATTATCTCTTCTGGTTCTATGTGTTGGTTTGTCTCTGCTGGGAGATACTACTTGGGGTCTCTTATTTGCAATTAGATGGCAGTTAGAGCTGCAGTTATCTGAAAGCTACTGGTCTGAACATCCCTGACAGATCACTCAAATGGCTAGCAGGTGATGCTGACTATAAGCTGGATAGTCCCATTAAACTGTGTGGTAGGCAGAACAATGGCCTTATAATTTTTTTTTAAATGAAAGGCTTTTAAATTTCCTACAGTTACACAGTAATATAGAAAATTCAAAATTACTATAATTCACTTAAAAATCTGGATGACTGAGACAAATGTGTAATTACACTTGCTTTGAAATGTGTTATAATGCCCCAATCTAATTCTTGGAGTATGAGAAAATGGACCTTAATACTGCTGAACTTCTTCCAATGCATAAACTCCCTAATAGAAAAAAAAAGTAGGTATATATTTAATGTATAATGAATAACAAGAAGAAAATTATGAGCTACCTTAGATCTCTGTGGCCACAGCATGTGTAGTTTTGTGTGTGTATGTGTGTGTGTGCATATGTGTGTTTTAAGATACTTCTCAAATTTTGGTTCTTCCATAAATTTGAGTAGTAAACAAATTTAAACAGCTCCTCAGCAATCACATAAATAAGTTATATGTACACACTTTTCTTCTTTATATAAACCCAAAATTTAATAAGCCTAAAACAAACTTCTGTTGAACTCACTTGCTGCTCATGTAATATTACTTATAATGTTAAACATATTTGAAGCTGTCCTCTTCTCACACTTTAGGGCAAAAAATAAGAACAGATTATTCAAATGATTTAAAAGCCTTTGAGACATGGGTCGTACAGCAATACTATAAATTTTGTTTTCACTCCAAGGTTAGTTGCAATGTTGGCCATGATTTAAAAGCCACGATTCTGTGGGAAATGACAATGATATTGAGCTCTGACAAATTGAATTGGTCTCAAGGTATTGGAGGATGACTAATAAATCTGCAACCCAATCCAGAAAATATTCTGTACAAGATATTTCCTCTTATTGAAACACATGCGACACCTTTAAGTGCCAATACCACTAGCTGTTTGGTTTACTTAAATTGTGTGTTTGGGAGCGATTTCATTCTTGTTATGATCAACATCCACCTGTCTATGACGATTACTTTGGATAAAGATACAAAGGGGTTTATTTTTTCTGCCTTCCATGCAGTGTAGCATTTTACTTTTAATGTTGTCTCCTTGCAAGTATTGGCAAGTGTTTTTGCTACTGTATTTTGTGTAGTTTTTTCTTATGTCATGAAAGGGAATACAATGTTTTCATAAGACTCACAGGAATATGACTTAAAATTTGCCATTTTACTACTATACTTCAAAGTACATAAATACTCTTACTGAGACAGAAAGAATAAGATGACATGTCTAAAGCATAATATGCATGTAAGAAGAGATTCAAAGGTGGAATTATGGTAACCCATATTTGACAAGGCTTTTTAGAAGTCTATTTTTATAGTAATATTATTACCTGTCAAGATATTTGCATGGCTGAGACCAGTTTGGCTCAGTGGATAGAGCATCGGCCTGTGGACTGAAAGGTCCCAGGTTCGATACTGGTCAAGGGCATGTACCTTGGTTGCGGGCACATTCCCAATAGGGGTGGTATGAGAATCAGCTGACCGATGATTCTCTCTCATCGATGTTTCTAACTCTCTATCCCTCTCTGTAAAAAAATCAATAAAATATATATTTTTAAAAAGATATTTGCATGGAATATGTCTTCTTAAACACATTCAAACTCATCTCAGAAACTTTATCACTTTTATTCATTGATTTATTGCTATATTTGTATATATTGAAGTTATACTTATTTACCATGTCTGAAAAATGCTTTGTGATCCAGCTCATATATCTTGTCTCTCACAAAGGATCCCCTATTGCTTCAACTCATCTTACATCTATTTCTGCTTTAGAGACTCCAGCCCTTAACTGCACAATTCAAATTTTATTGTAGAGTCCTAATTTTATTTTGAAACATATAATTTAGAAAATAGATGGCAAGTTTAATATATCATGTCTAATATTCCTATCCTGTCTTCTTGAAGAAGTTTTACTTAACCACACTAAACTGTTATTTACTCCCTCAAAACCATGAAACACTTGATAGTATCACACTTTTCATGTCCCATGCTATTAATATTGTAATTTATTATTCACATGCGCTTATCTTATTTATATATTTATTTTGAAAGTCAAATGAAACTAAGACTTACATATTGAATAGAAAGAACACATGGCTCGATGGCTATTGAGATGACTTAAATGGATTATATTTGCTTACTTGATAAAAATTATATTGTAAAATAAGCTATAAGTATACTATTATTTAAAGATATTTTATCTTCTTAGTTTAAAATTTAGATGGTGAATTTATAAACTAATAAGCTTCTCAAATTATAAAATTATATGTCATAAATAAGTATAATAAAATAAAAAACCCACAACTGAATTAAAGATTAAAAAGAAAATGTTTTTAAATTTATAAGAAAAAATGACCAAAAAAACCCCCTTAAATATCTAACATCAGATGACTGGTTAAATTTGGTGTTCAGTGTATGTATAGGAAATTACTGCAAACTAAGGAGAATGTGCAATGAATTTGAAAGCTTGTATTCACGATTCACTAAGCTAGAAGTGTGTGTGTGTGTGTGTGTGTGTGTGTGTGTGTGTGTTTAAGTAATAAAAGTAAGAAAAAGGGTGACAACAATTTTCCTTTTCCTGAGACTGGGTAGTGTCCCAGGACAGGGAACTCTTGGTACTGAAACAAGGAAAGTCCCAGGCAGACAAGAACTGATTCATCACCTCATAAGAGATCCGTTTTAAATTGATGAGTGTGTGATGTGATTTGCTGTATATACATGTACACATACATACAATATATTGATATAACTTTTACATACTCTTAAACATACATCATATATATATATATATATATATATATATATATATATATATATATATATATATACTGAGAAAGACAAGGAAATAGTGGTCTGGAAGAAAATATGTCATTATTATGTATATATATGAATGTGTGTTTTTACATACATACATGTATGTAGCATGCATGCATACATACATGAAATCTTCATTGAAAGGTAGATAAATATATGTCAACTTTGCTGTGTAACAGGCAACCTCGAAATCTCAAAGACTTATCATAAGAGACATTTACTCAAAAAGAGGCCAACTGGAACTTGGTTAGATCAGGCTAGGATTAGGTCCAAAGTTTTGGGCAGGTCTGTTTTGCATGTTTCCCATTCTGGAATCCAGGCTGGAGAAACAGAGCCAGCCTGAGGCCTGGCCATGCCATAGGGGATATCAAGAGTATAAGAGTGTAAGCCTCTGAAAGCTCCCGCTCTGAATTGGCACTTTTGCCCACACTCAACTTTATTTCTTCTCACATTCCAGAGGCCATAGGAAATCCTGGCCAAGATCAAATTCAGTGTGGCAGGATGTACATTGTACCCTAAGAAGGAGCGGAATGAATATTTGCTGAGAAGTAATCTAATATGCCAGATGAGCTTTTAAATAATATTTATTTTTAAATTATATATTTCCCCAATTTTCTAAACTAAAGATGTATTACTTTAATACTAAAATAATATATAATTTAAAACAAACAAGTAAAAACGCAAACCTGAAGGCCCATTAAACATACCCTACTCAACATAGTAAAGAGATAAATGCTACCTATTTTCTTGTCTGTACAGAAAAACACTTTTCTATTTTACTTTTATGCAAATAAAAGAGATGACTATATGAGTTTAAAGTATAAAAAACTGAGAAGTTAAATGATACTAGAAACAGCAACACAGAATTGGGGAAGAAGCTGTAATACTCATATAGAGATGGGCATGTGTAAATCTGAAGGATGTGGCTGTGTATTATTTTTAAGGTCTTTAGTTAAGGCAAGAGAAAGAGAACAGACAGTATGGGGAGATTTCCATTCCCAGTAAAATGGAAAAGTTCATAGGAAGATGTTCAGTTCTCTAGGGACTTGGCTGAGGCTAGAATGCAATCCTTATTTCTTTATCTGATACTTCTCTAAAGTATCCAGACTAATTCTTTTAAAAAAATATATTGTTACTGATTTCAGAGAGAGGGAGAGAGACATAAAAACATCAAAAATGAGAGCGAGTCATTCATCTGCTGCTTCCTGCTCCCACCCCTTCTGGGGACCAAGCTACCAACCCCGGCAATGTGCCCTGACTAGGAATCCAACTGGTGATCTCTTGGTTCATGGGTGGACGCTCAACCATTGAGCCACACTAGCCAAGCTGGACTGATTCTTATGATTTAAATCTCTTTAGTAGCAGCAAGTAGTACTGCTGTAGATATTCATTCCTGCTTTAAAAGATGGGCCATTCTAATCCATTCACAAATAGCTCAGCTCCTATAAAGAATACACTTGGGGAGGACAAGGGATCAGTCATAAAAGAATTCTTATGGTGCCCAAAGTGCCACTTCTATCCACCCACTCGTATGTAATAATTAGGCAAATAATAATAAAGAACTTGGCCCCTGACAGCATTTTAGCTAATAAACTTCTAAAGTGTCAGGCTGCCAGCTGTGGAAATGGGCTTCTTGGCTCCTAGTTTTTAGTTACTTATAACAATATGTTTAATTACTGAACCATAAAACAGACAAAACTAATGAAGAGATGGGATGCTAGGCTAAGGGTGCAGGTGCACATTAGTCATGACCACCACCTGTGGCAAGTCTCTCCAAGGCACATCAGCAAAAGCACTTGGGATTCTTTCCAGAGCAGCAGTGAATCCAACAGACTGGGTGCGAGCAAGCTAGAGACCTAGTTGTATCTGTCTCACAGGCCGCCTTCTGCCCTGTTGTATAAGAGAGCACAGAATGCAGTCACTATGTTTATCCTTCAGAAAATCCCAAATAATGTGGCCCTATTTACATCCCCAAGGATATGAGAACATAAATTAAAAGGATGGATATAATATACCGTGAGAGTCCTTTGCCATACAAAAATATTCAAGTTTGCTTTCCAGTATATGAATTCATTAATTCAAGAAAATAAGGTATTAGCCAACAGGTCACATCTTAATATCTGTGTTAGAAATGCAATTTGAAATTTTTTGAAAGCAACAAAAACAAGATTAGCATGCAACAGTTTACAAAGTCAATTTTATGTGATGGCTCACTTGAGTCTAACTGAACCACTGGGAGGTAGGTCAAGAAAGGTTTTTGCATTAAACCTATTTTATGAATGAAAACACAAAAGCTGTTTTTGCGGGGAGGAAGGGGTCAATGAGAGAAAAAGCAGGACATCTGTAATAGTTTCAACAATAAAGAAATTTAAAAAATAAGTAAAATAAAATACAGTATGGCCATACTATGAAACAATATGCAAGTTTTAGAGAAAAACATACATAAAACTGCTAGAGATCTGTGCATTCTGTATTATTAAGAGAACAAAAAGTTTTCAGAGTAATATTTGTGCATGATCCCATTGTGTAACTCCTACCTCCAATCCTCTTCCCCCTTATAATCCTGTGGATGTGAACACGATGGAGAGAATATACATTAAACTACTGACATTGCTTCCTCCGGTGGAATGGGATTGAAAGGTTTGGGAGGGACATTGTTATCTTTTCCCTTCTACATCTGTATTGACCTCCCCACAACACCCCCCATTTTGTAATGATTTTTAAAATTAACACAAAAGGAAAAGCTTGAAATTTAATGTTTAACTCCTTAAGATTAGATAATAAGTTGAGTAAAGTGACATATTTTCAGCTGAAAAAAAAATCACATCAAAGTAAGTTTATCTGAGACTTGCTTGTCTGCTAATATGATGAATTAATGGAAGGAACCTCCATTTGAAGCTCAGCTCAGTTCTCACCAAGTGTAGGCATTGGTGAAGTTAACCTTCATGCTACTCAGAGGCCTCATATGCAAATATAGGTATAACGTTGTCTCTGATGTGCTTAAGACAATTGAATGAAGTCATAGGTCCAACACAAGTTGCGATATCTGGCACTTAATAGAATGACTAAGGTTGTTAATTTCCTATATTGTCAGACTCTAGTAAGCTGTTTATGCATTCATTTCTGCACTTACCTATATTATGATTTGCTATTTGAAATATGGAATTTATTTATTTATTAGAGCCATGTCAATTATGAAAAGTAAATATTAGCCTTTCATATTGCCAGACACCAGTTTCCCCTTAATATATCCTATGTAAATTTTCTCTGTCCAAAGTCAGTATTTATTAAAGTTAAATTTGTATTTAAAAGCAAAGAAAAATAAAGGCCAATGTTCCTCATGAATTTAGATGCAAAACTTCTAAACAAAAGTTTAGCAATTTAAATTCCAAAATATATAAATACTAGAGGCCCATTGCACTAAGATTGCTGTAATAGGCCTTCCTTTCCCTGGCTGCTGGCACCGGTTTTCCTTCGGCAACGGGGATCCAGGCCTGCACTCTGGCTGCTGCCTTTTGTCTTTGCTCTGGCCAGAGCCTTCAGTCTTCACTCCAACATGAGTGCTGTTCCTGTAGCCCCCCCACCTGCCCCTTCATAGCAGGCATCTGGCCCTGCCTGGCTACTCCATGCCTGCATGTGTGCTGCTCAGAATATTGGTTTAAAACATTGAGTCATCTAGTCCGGAGTTGAATTGAGTATAGGTATTATTGTTGCTATTGTTACCTTCAGTGCCCAATAAGATTCAAATCATTGAAGTGATTTCTCCTACTTGAGGTGGGACCTAAGTTCCCAGAGAGTTGTTCTCAGTGTTCCTGCTCCAACATCAGCTTCCAGCATCCTGCCACGCAGAGTGCCTCTCTCCAGGATTAAGGGCTCTCGCTCCTTCCCCAGGGAAGACTATGATTGCTCTTTGCTTATTGCTTAATAGGCTGGTGGACGGGGAGGGGGTGGGGGTGGGGGGGCAGAGGCAGTTCTTGTTTGCCGTGGTCCAATCTCAGTCTCAGTATCTGAATGCCTAGACCTCATAGCTGTGGCTTTCTATAATACCATCCCTGTGCCTCCTCCACATGGTTGCCAATGCCTTCCCCTAGTGGGTCTCCTGTGGGAAAGATAGCCCTTCTCTGCTCCAGTGCTGACACCTTGAGTGCTGCCAATAGAGGACCTCCTGCAGCATTTTCCTACCATTTCCCTGGGAGGAGAGGTTTTGGTTCTACTTCCTTCCCCAGTGCAACAGCGTCTATTAACCCATGCCCTGAGAGGAACAGAACTTGCTATTCTTCACCAAGCATCTTAAGGTTGTCTGTTTTTCTTGTTAACAATTCACAACCTCAAAATTCACCAGAATGACTTGCAGTGTTTTTTGTTTTGTTTTGTTTTAATCTGAGTTTAAAAACAAACACACAAACAGAACACAAAACACAAAACAACAACAACAAAAAAAACCTACGCAAACCTACATCAAACTTTCATCTTGTGTTTTACCTTATATTATTAAATGTCAAGCTTGAGGCCATGAAAAACAAACAAAACAACTTAAGAATGCTGTGTTTAGTGAGTCCCCTTAAGCAAAGTATAAAAATACTATATAAACTTAAGTTGTTCTGTTATAAAAATGACTGACAACTAATCTAAATACCCAGACCTTAAAACAGGAAGTTTAAGAAATGCTCTGATAAAATAAGTGCATATAGCCAAGGGGAAAATCATTAAGTGATAGTGTTATCTTTGAGGGATTCATTTGCTAATGTTGTGCTGGATAACTGTCAGGCAAGAATGTTCATTATTCTGGGAATTTTTTTTCTTCTCCTCCCAAATTCTCAACTTATAAGGGATGAAGAGCACTTTGTACCCCTTACTTAGTCACACACGCATTGGCTACATTAGGTTTAACTACTTTTTAATGCATAGATATATACAGATGTATTTTAGTTCTCAGTCTCTTAGATTTTTGCCATTTTATATAGGTGCTAAACTATTCCAGTAATTGTTTTAAAGTGGGAAGAAAAGAATTTGTTGCTTTCTCATTAACGGTTTCCTCATAAATTAGAAAATGAACCAATATTAGGAGAGTTTCTATGGCTATTTCACCTTTTTTTTTTTCTGTAATGCTTGGTTTATTCTTAGATGAATACTACCATTTGGAATCATTTCAAACCACATTAAGAACTGTGATCATGCTTGATCTAGTGTTCTAAAGTATTCCTAAATGTCTCCTTCCTGAGTTAGAATACAGAAATGGCAGAATAGAATACATGTCTAATGAATGACAGCAGTAGAAAGGAAGCACAAAACAAAGAAAATAATTAACCACTGTCCAGAAAAAAATAAGTGGAATTCAAATGTCAAAAAATTATGGATTAATAAAAACCAGAAATATGGTTACATGGACTGATCTACATCCTTAATGTTATGAAATGTTGAGTAAGCAATGTGGTGGACAGATTCTCTCTAGTTATATGACTGGGAATTTAATGTCTTGATTAGGTAAACAAACTGGGTAATGGAATATCTAATGGAGGTTTTACTTTAAAATTACTCAGATCAAAATAGCTCCAAAAAGCAGAAGCAAGAAAAAAGCAAGTGAAGGTTGTAGTATTTATGCAGTATTTAGTGTAGTGCCATCGGCTTAAAATAATTTGCCCTACATAATTCAAATATATTTCCTATACACATCATATTTTTAACATTGTATGTGTCAGCTCTTTAGACTGAAGGCATTGAACCAGAAACAAACCAGTGACAATGTTTGGGCAATCCAGTTACTTTCTCTTACCTGGATATCACCATGTATTTCTTGATTTGGTGCTTGGGAAACACAACCACCAAAAAGACATAAGTTATGTGCATTTTCTATTTTAAAATAATACAATAAAAAAACACCAAAATAATTTTGAATAAAGTTCAACATCATTTTGATAGTACAAAACAAACCTTCTGAGGTTAAAGAATCATTCTGAAAAAATTAACTGTTATAATTCACATGTGCAATGGGGCCATCTGGTTAACAGAGAATTCCAATTGATAGAATATCAAGTAAACAAGATGAAACGTTTTTTAGTGTCTGTAGCCATTATCTAATAGATCTAATGGTGGTAGAGTTAAACAGAGTACCTCAAAGCTAATTCATGTTTATTTAAGAAATCAGAATTTATTTTTACACTACAAACCAATAAAAGGTGATTTTCAGTTTTATAAAAAAAAAAAGAAACAACTATAGAAATTATACCAGTGGATACAATGTGTTTATGAACTTAGAAGAGTGTGAAAACACATACGTTTGTTTGTTCTTGCATTTATTTTCTTTGAACATATTCTCAGGGCTGCTCTCTCCTATTCCACGATAAAATCTTGGACAGAGCCCATAGGTTTCTCTATGATTGATGGGTATTAACGTATATTATTCCTTTTTCAGGTATTAAAATGTCCAAAATAATCAAATATATTCTTATTCATTTCATTTAAAATGTCTCTACTCTCCTCCCTTCTCTTTCTAAACTTTCAGCCCCACTGTATCAGCAGTGGGCTATCCCTCAGGCTGAAGGGAAGGTGTGGGGAAGGAAAGATGGAGGGAGGTCTATTTGCTTCTTTTCCCAGCTACATCTCACTCCAGGGTTCAGACTGAGGAGAAGGAAGGGGGAGAGGAGAGTTAGATGTAAAAAATCCTTTTATGTGGCTTATGCTAGTATCCTCCTTGACAGAATATCCAAACACTAGCTCTTTCACTCTCAGGCCTTCTCCTCTCCCAACCTTTTCTATCTGTCTCATTTTCTCATTTTTAGAAACCCTCAGATAACAGGACATTTCTTAGCCAAATCCAAGATTTCAGATGAAGCCTTATCTAAGTGATGATGTAGCACCACCTTGTCAGCATCTTGCTCCTGGGGATCCGCCTTCATTTAGGTCACTTCCTTACAGATGCACCACTACCCATTAATATAATATGTTATTTTGTAAATTAGAGAGAGGCACACATTCTCCAGCCAGATGAGACCTAAGCTGACATAAAGAACACTGGATTTCAGTATCAACCTGAACCTTTGTACCGGGCACCAGCTGTGGCACCAGAAACCACAGCCCTGATTCTGCCTTTCCAGAAAGGTGTTTTCAACCGCCTTGTGAGTCCAACTCTGAATCACAAGAAACTCAGATCTGTGCCCCAGCATGCTCCAAAAGGGCATCTTCCACGTCACACTTTGTTCTATTGTTCTCAGTCAGGGAACTCAAACCAGTTTCTCCCAAGCCTTGAGATTTTATAGCAAGTCACATAGCATCCCTTTTATTCTCCCAATTCCAGAAGACGTATTCCACTATTTTTAAGATGCATTCCTTTCCCTAAATCCTTATGACATGGTTGAAGGTGAGGGAGAAACCCATTACCCATCAAATCTCTAATGATGGAGAAGAGGAAAAGAAATAGGGCATTGATGACTCTCTTCTAAGAAATGCTCACTGCTAGTCATTCCAATTTCCTCTTGTACTAAGACCACAGGATTTAGGGTTGATGAAATATGGTTTCTTGATTTATAGTATTATAACAAGTCCTGTTTAAAACTGGTCTCTGCTCTTCTCAGCTTTGGGTAAGGCTATAAAAACAGAAATTACCTAACTTCTTTTTCTTATTGAGTTCCATCTTGTTCCTAAAATGTTTGGCAGAGATTGCTGCCTCACTTTTGAATTGAAAAATCTGGTTTAAAAAACAAGAATATCTCCTAAAATTTTTTGAAAGAGAATATATATGGAACATAGTTGGCCAAGACAAAGATAAAGCAACAAAAGTTAGTTACCCAAGAGGCAACATACTGGGAGGTCAGCCAAGGCAAAGAGAAGCAGGTGAGAAGGATTATGGTCTAGAAAGTAGATAGAATAATTTGCCAGAAATAATGTTAGGGTATCTAACTTTTAGCACTGAGTTTATGATAGAGAGTAATGGCTCTACATTTTTATAATGATGTACTTCCTGTATATACAAAGGGGTGTTGTTCACAGCCAAAATCAAAATCAGAGCCATGCTATAATTAGAATGAGGACATTGGTGTTAGGGTCATCACAAAGTAACAAATTAAAAATTAATGCATTCTGAAGATGAAATAGAGAAATCATACAAAAATTGTTTTACAAGTCTTATTAATATCACATTTTAAATGCATGATATATTATTTTCCAGCCAATCAAGGGCCATTTATTGAATGCTTCTCTAAGCATCATTCAAACCTGGGTACTAGGTAGAGGAACATTGTAAGTTTGTCCAAGGTCATATTGCAGAGATGGAGAGCTTGGATGTATTTTACTGGAACATATATTGTGTGCTGAATTCAGAGAGAAAACATTTAAAATTGTTATCAGCAATTTAATATTTCTCCATGAGTACATCATTCCTATAATAATAAATAAGGTGTATTCTACTGTCCTAATAATTTTATATAGTTTTTATGTGCAGACTTCCAACTAAATATGCACTAGGTAGCATACTTTTAGTATTTCAGTATGCATTCACCAAAGCATGTGTTTGAAAATGCCAGCCCATGTGAAAGCTCATTCAGTAGAAACTAATGGTGTCCAGCAGAGAATAGAATAACTAATTGAATTTTGTAATGTAGCCAGTAACATGATTTTCAGAGTGTGGTATTTGCAAACAAAGTGCTTTATTATCTGTAATGTCAACAGAGATCACCTCAAAGACATCTTAAATCTTCTTTCATCAAAGTACTTTCTGTTTAACTGCTAATGGAAAATAGGTATGCTCTAATGCTTTTGACATAAATATTTTGAATGACATTTTTCCTTCTAGCTTTTCTTTTGTCCGTAACATGTTAAGTTATTGTTGAATTGCAGTGATACATACAACAAGAAAGGCAAATATCCTACATTATTGGTAGATTTATAGATATTTTATGGTATTGGAGGAATCAAGAGACCAAGATTCTATCCAGACTTTAACGTCCTCATGTAACTTCTCTTACCCATGAAAGTTTTACTTTTTATTTAATGGAAATATTTATATCTGCACTATGCCATTCAAACAAGCAAATAAAATCAAACTAAATAAAGAAATATTTAAGTTAGTGCCTACTGCTTTGACAGTAAATCATTATGCAAACAAAATAATTTCTATAACCATTTAGCAAATATATATATAAAATCTGCTACATGTCAAGAGTTTGAGATTTTATACAACTTGAAAGCTAACAAGTTAGCCTGCCTCAGTTACAGTTGTTGACAGAAGATGCAATACTCACATGATCACATAGCCAGGCAGCTAACCTTACTAGTATGTTGAATTGCTCCCTAACCATTCTGTGTCTTGTTTTATGCCTGCCATGCACATTATGCCTTGTATGCTATGTATTATGTGTTATACCAGAAGGATGATATGCCATTATACTTTTTATTGTATATTTATTACACTCTATCAACAAATATTTTAATGGTTATATGCTAGGCTCTATGCTTGATCTTGAGGCATTTATAATCTAATAAGGAGTTACCTATAAAAATATTATAATGGCATGAAATGCAGTTAAGTGCTATTATAAAGACCAAGAAACATGCAGTGGCAAAAACTCATTCATTAATCATGGTGGGCTAAATTATACTTCAACTAGAGGCCCAGTGCACTAAATTTATGAACAGGTAGGGTCTCTGGCAGCTGCTGACTGCTGGATGGGGAATCCTTTCCTGGCTGCCAGCTGCTGGCTGGGGTCTTCCTTCCTTCCGTGCCACCTCCTGATGGTCAGCGCATGTCATAGCAAATGATAAACTCCCAGTTGGTTGAACTTCCAAGAGGACACTTTGCATATTAGGCATATATATATAACAAATCTTGGTGGCTTAACACAGAGATTTAAAAGTGTCACCTTTCACTAGCACCAGTGTCCATTGCTGGTTGGCAATGCAAAGTTTACTCAGTCTGTTACTAAAGTTTTCAAAATATTTATACACATATTGAGGCAGGAAGAAAGCTATTAAATTTTGTACATGGAAAGAACATCATTTACATTTTATTGTCAAAAACAAGGATTTTAAAGGAACATATGCATGGTAAAAGAAAAAAAAACATAATAATGGTTAATAGCGCAATTAACTACCATATAGATTAAACAGAGGGGGGAAAAATGACTCTGCCTTTGAAGTAACATTAATAATCAACTGAATAGATAATTGAAATTAAATTAGATAGACTACTTGTCTACATTACTAACATGCATCTTCTCTCGGTATTTCTTCAGGCATTCATTAGAAGAGAATTCTTTTTTGTCTAGTCATTTTCTTTGATATAAACAAATATATATATGCAAATATATGTATGTATATATGTGCATATCTGATATGCATTCATAAAGAGTTTATCTCACAGAATATATTTAATATTCACTATTATATTAAATTAGATTTATATCAAAACATAATTTGCTCTAAAAAAGACATTCAGTTAATGAGGAAATGAGGCTGAGATTGAAGGATACTTATGAATCTTACTATTTGGATTGATTAGAAAAAAAGACTGTACTAGTTTCTGCATGCCATGGTTTAAGAAGTACACCAAAGTGGGATTGGATGTGGAAAAAACAAACAAACAAACTATTGTTTATAGAGATAAGGAAATAAGGTGTATTTGTGATATCACATATATATGGTGCATTTACTTTCAAACATAGTTAGGTGCAATATTACTAAGAAACTAGAATCCATACATGGGGGTGGAGGGGTGTCCTTCAGCCTAGCCTGCACCCTCTCCAATCTGGGACCCCAGTGGGATTGGACCTAAAGGGGCAGTCGGATATCCCTCTCACCATCCAGGACTGCTGGCTCCTAACCGTTTGCCTGCCTGTCTGCCTGATTGCCCCTAACTGCTTCTGTCTGTCAGCCTGATCAACCCTTAACCTCTCCCCTTGCCAGCCAGATCGATGTCTGTATCCCTGATGGCCCAATTGCCCCTAACTGCTCTCCCCTATTGGCCTGTTTGACCCCAACTTCCCTGCCCTGTAGGCCTGATCACTCCTAACTGCCCTTCCCTGCTGGCCTGGTCACCACCAATAGCCCTCCTCTACAGGCCTTGTCCCCCCCAACTGCCCTCCCTTGCAGGCCTGGTCCCTCCCAACTGCTCTCCCCTGTTGGCCTGGTTGCCCACCACTGCCCTCCCCTGCTGGCCATCTTATGTCCACATGGTGGTGGCCATCTTTGACCACATGGGGGCAGCCATCTTGTGTGTAGGAGTGCCTGTCAATTTGCATATTAGGCTTTTATTATATAGGATTGCTTTGCCAAACTATTGTTTTATTGTTATTTTAAGTAATTGAAATCAGAAACTTAAACTCAACTCCAATTAGGTAAAATGAAACACAAAAATCAAAAGATGTTGTTATCTCTCTCTCTCTCTCTCTCTCTCTCTCTCTCTCTCTCCCCCCCCCCCTTCCCAACTCTCTCTCTCTCAACCTCCATCATTATTAGGTTTTCTCACTATCTTTTTAAGTTCCCATGTTGGTGTAACAAGGGCACTGAGGACTTAAATGACCTCAGGGAAAACAAGACTCTTACCAACATGACTAGAGAATCAGCATCCCCATAAACACATCTAATTGGAGAGTGATCTTTATCCCTATGAATGAACATTTTCTTATTTATAAAACAGTGAAAAATAAACTTGAGTAAATGCTAAAAGAAAGCAAACAGCAGTAGCAATTAATATCTTGGAGACATTACAAACTTTCTCTCAAAACAAATGTACATGGCATGGTACCTAAGTGTGATAGTCAACTATATTACTACAATTTCTTCAAATCAACTTTCTAATAGGATATAATAAATTATATTTATTAAATATAAGTAATAAAATATGTTCAAGTTTAATATATTAAGCTTAAAATGTATTATTAAAATTTAATTGTAACTCAGCAACCAGTTAAAGGTTATATAAACAAAATATTATTTTAAGAAGGAATAGTATATCTCTGAGTATCTAGCATCATGAAAATAATAAAAAGCAAATTGACATTTAGTCAGTTTTATTGTCTTTAAAATCTCAAGTGACCACTTACCACAACACAACTGGCTTCAGATTTATCATTGGATCTTAGTGAACTCATTGTGCTGATGGTGTTTGATATCACTCTCACATACAAGAAAGAACTGAAAATAATTTGAATTTTAAAAATTAGAATACAATACTAACTTTAAGGAGTATGCTTTTAAGATTTTCCAAACATGTTATTGTACCTTTTAAAAAGTTTTATCAGAGATAATAACAATATTTAAGAATTTTTTTTAATTTATGAAAATTTGTTATAAAATTATTTTTTTTACCACTTTTTCTCAATATCAGACTGATTTAGGTAGCTAATGATAAAAATTGAATTCATCTTTAAAACTTAAGTTCCTTTGGATGATCATCAATTTTTTTTCACTAATAGACATTAAAAGTTGATGATTCAAAACTAAGATTTAAGACAACTAATGTATTTGAAATCCTTTGACACAATACAATCTGGGCCATTTAAACTTGGTTTTGAAAATGGAAACAATATGAAACATCCTCTGGTTGCAAAGGTTGATGCTGAATTAACTTGAAACACTTTCTGTAAATGAAATAGATTAAGGAACATTTGTCCCTGAAAAGCAGATGATATTGTCTTCATTTATTTCATTCTGAGTTAGGGAACATGGCCTTATAGGCACTATTAACAATGAATTTAAAATGACTCCAAGTTTAAACATCACTGAAGCATCACATCATATGTTCAAATCAGATGACCGTTTGGCTAGGCAAATGTCATTTATATTTCAGAAGACATCCATGTTATAATCAAAAATGAATTAGCAGACATGGAAACTTCAAGCACCATTTGTCATCTGGAACTCATGTGCATTAATATGCCTTATATCTGTGACTATGAGGAAAGCTAAGTCAACTCCAAAATTACCATAGCATTCAAAACTACACAGTAATGCATTTTAAAGTGAATATATTGAAAATTGAATGCCAACTAAAAATAAATGATGGAACCATTTAAAATTAAATTACAAAAGGCTTTTTCTTTGTCCTTCACCCTATTGTCATCCTCAGTTAGCATAGTTGTCTCATGTCCAATACGTAATCTTAGGTTTAGAACATAAAATGAGAATAAACAGACATCTAATTCAACTTAAGTGAGTATCTGATAACTAGATTTGTTTCTCATGAAGGAAAGATCCAATCTATATAATAAAAGGCTAATTATGCAAATTGACTGAACAGTGGAATGACTGATTTTTATGATGCACACTGACCACCAGAGGGCAGATGCTTAATGCAGGAGCTGCCCCCTGGTGGTCAGTGCACTCCCACAGGGGGATCACTCAGCCAGAAACTAGGCTCACAGCTGGCAAGCACAGCAGTGGTGACGGGAGCCTTTCCCACCTCCAGCTCTAAGCAGGCCCGACTGCTGGCTTAAGCTGGCAGTTGGACATCCCCTGAGGGCTCCTGGACTGCAAGAGGGCACAGGCTAGGCTGAGGGGACTCCCCTCCCCGCCCCATTGTATGTATTTCATGCACTGGGCCTCTATGTTATATTAACCAACTTGAATCTTCTCTACAGTACTCCTTTAGTAACCTATCTCATTGTTAGGTTTTATTTTTATCATTATTAATTCCAATGTACAATATTCCCTAAGTATATTTGTACTTCAATAAGATGATACAGAGGAAAACTAGCCACTAATGTGTTAAAATGTTTAATGGACCAAGAGGGAACATACATTTATGGTAAAAATGAAGTTATAAAGTATTTATTTTTGTTCTTCTTAATAAGCCTTAAAAAATTGAACACATAAAACTGAATTAAAAGCAAATACAAATCAAACAGAAAGCAGCTGGAAATGTGTTTTGCCAATAGATTATCCTCTCTTTGTATACAGATGTTTGTATGTCTACCATTACACAGAAAGCACTGCCAGAATAGATGAATCATTCTAATTATGCTAGGAAGGAAAGTGCAAAACAAAACATAAAATCCTAACCATCAAATACATTAAATAAAACTATAATAATTTACAGACAATTTTACTTTTTTTTTTTTTTTTTTATTAACTAAAGAGATAATAGTCTACCTCCAAAAGCAATAACCCTTTTTCTAGCTCAAAATACATTATTACACTGTTTTGGTCATGGTGTAGTATTATCATTACTTATTCAGTTATATATATTTATACTTATATACATGTATATATTCATATTATTATAGATAATTATATATGTGTATAATATAATTGTATTGTGCATTCCAAGAGGGCAATAATCAGGTCTGACTTTATTTCCCTCAACTGAGCATTTTTAGTCTATAACTTAAATAGTAGTACAGTCATTTGATTTTTCAGAGTTACGTTGATTCACATTTCAGATGACAAGAATATTTGGAGGCTATTACAAGTCTTTGGATAAAACAGCAAATACTGTCTTACTATCATGTCATGTCCCTTCACTTGTATTTTAATATTGAAGGAGTAAAATTATATATTTACAACGGCAATGTAAAATTTGAGATGAGTTCATTTTTTTTTTTTCAATCAAAGATGCCACTTACATATAGCAGCAGTAATTGTTTCAGGGTTTTTTACACAATTAGTGACATTATTATTTATGATCAGGCATTTTACACTTCAGAGTGCATGACATGTC
The DNA here is from genome assembly GCF_014108245.1 of Pipistrellus kuhlii. Taxonomy (NCBI): domain Eukaryota; kingdom Metazoa; phylum Chordata; class Mammalia; order Chiroptera; family Vespertilionidae; genus Pipistrellus; species Pipistrellus kuhlii. The sequence continues at coordinate 33,734,200 of NW_023425405.1, read as the reverse complement.
TGAGAGTAATAGGGTTCCTGCTTCGAGAGGATTCTAATTCATCATCCCTTAATTGCCTGCTTGGATCAAAGTCAAAACAATTCCCTTCTTACCTGACCAAGGCAGCATTCCTTTTGGCCTTGAACACCTGACTCTCACTTCTCTTTATAACAAAACTCATGTCAATAGAAAAACAGTCACCATAAAAAATAGGGTGAGGAAGCTAAATATGTTGAAATGATTCTTATTAATGTCATTGTTGCCACCAATTTCAGGGTTGTAAGGCATTACAAAACACTTTCCTCAGACATCCTAAAAGCCTTGCCTACAGAACTCAAATTAAGATTGATATGGGCCTGAAATCACATTAAGTGATGAAAAGTAGAGGGTAATACTTAGAAAAAGAATTTTTCTATGACAAATTCCACAAGTTCCAACTCTGTCACCACGTTTGGCAAAATCCAGTGTCTTTGTGTTTTATACATCAAAAGAAGATTTTTTTTCCCCCTTTGAGGTTTGCTTGTGAGTTGCCTGAATGGGAATTTTGACAATTTTGAAATACTTTGGTTTTCAACCAAAAATATCAAATTGAGGAATGTTTGAGGCATAAAATGAATTAAATTAAAAGGAATATTCTCTAGGAAAGTATAAAAGAAGTTCAACACATTGTTTGTATGCCTGTCTTCAGCAAAGTTGATTTCAGTGTAACATTTGCCTATTGTTCTCTCTCTGCTCAAATTTTTTTCTCGCTGTGACTGCTGAAGTAACAAAGGCCTTCATCAACTCTCCAGAGTTCTCAGGAGCCCCCAAATCTATAACATGTCAGTTAGGTCAGTGTTTCTAAGATTACGAGGACCTCTTACTCCAGTGCTCCAAATATTCTCTTAAAAAAAATATTAACCTTTTCTCTGTGTTTGCCTCAATGAGAGGCATTTGTCAAGCTTACTCAGTTTAGATTATTTTGGCTGCCATATCTGCATTTTATATTTCATAAGGAATAAGCCATGCACAAAAGTAGTTCATTTATTGTTAACTAGTAGCCTATCATGCAATATTGTGCTCTGCGGGAGCCAGTGGGAACTGCAGTGTGCTGGGAGCCGCACTGCATCAGGGAGTCATGTGGCTTCTGTGGGAGGTGGGCCTGCCTGCTGGCTTCTCTCCAGGCCTGCCCGCAGCCATGGAGGCAGTAGGCCGACCCCCCCGCCCCCCCCCCCTCCCCCCGCACTCCCTGTCCCTGTCTGTGTCTGTTACAGCTCTAGGGGGCTGCCTAGCTGAGCATACTGAAGAAGCAAGCATTCCACCAGGCTTTTCACCGCTACCTGCTTTCAGCAGCTGCCCCACCCCTCCGGGATTGAGAGAACTGGGCGCTGCCATCTTGTGGCTATGGGCATTGCCATATTTGTGACTGAGTGATAGTTAATTTGCATATTACCCTTTTATTAGAAAGGATAGACTATTTTAGAATTCTAATGTTATTTTAGGCATGATGGCCATTTGATGTCCCTCAAATCATATGACATGATCACTTGGCATCTTTATACAGACCTGGGCACTTATTTTGAGGCTCAGTCTACAAGCTTAAGTGTTTTATTGTTTTGGTATTCATGGAGATATGATGACTAATGCAAAAAAATTGAGCACTCAAAAAGCCAGTGAGTCTATACTGGTTCACTAGACTGAGTGCTCATGGGAGCTTGCTGCATTTGCTGACCCTCATCTACAAAATGTTTCACTTGAACAAGGATGACTTACTAAAATAGAAGTCAGCAAACTAAACTACAGCCTATGTGCCAAAACTGGCTTGGGTCTTATTTTTGGATAGCCCCTGAGATACAAATATTTTTTACACTTGCAAAGGGGAATGTAAAGGGAAAAAAAAAAATGAAACAGAGATTGTTAGTGGCTTGAAAAAATATTTACTCCATCTTTTTTAAAAATATATATTTTATTGATTTCAAAGGGGAAGGGAGAGGGCAAGAGAGAAACATTAATGATGAGAAAGAATCATTGATTGGTTGCCTCCTGCACTCCAACACTGGGGATCAAGCCCACATTTTGGACATGTGCCCTGACTGGAAATCTAACCATGACCTCTTGGTTCATAGATTTATGCTCACCAATGAGTCATGCTGGCTGAGCTACTCTATCTTTTTTATAGAAAAAGTTTGCCTACTTTTGTCTTAAAAAAACACACGAGAGGATCCAAAAGCAATGGAAGGGAAATGGAGTCATCATAATAGACTACACCAGTTCTTTAATTATACAGAAGACAACGAGCTATGAAAAACCTTCTTTATGTTGGACCTTGGTTCTTGAGTTCTGCAAAGAAAGAATTTAGAGCCAAGAACTCTTAACTCAAGAAATTTACTCAGAGAGTTACAGAGGCAGAAGAAGTGAACTAGCTGGGCTGTGTGGATTCAAAAAACAAGTGACAGAAGCAAAAAAAGGGGTTCTTGGAAATTAGGAGAAAGAAAGCAAAGGTATATACCTGAGAAAAAAAGTGTGTGGGGCAGGGGAGAAGAGAAAGAGAGAGAGAGAGAGAGAGAGAGAGAGAGAGAGAGAGAGAGAGAGAGAGAGAGAGAGGGCGAGCGCGTCAGAGAGAGAGAGAGAGAGAGAGAGGAACACTGGGTCCCTTGCCTTAAGAGTTTTTACCTGTTTTCTACAGGCAGGAATTTTAAGGGAGTTCTCAGACACTCATCAGCATTCCAAGTGTTTCCTGTCAGAGTCGTGGTCTCCATTAATTGTTCAGGCTAGGGGCAGCAGTCATTAGTCATTGCATCTGGTCCTGAGGACCATGACCTTGCTTTGTCTGATTTTGCTGCTTTTCTGATCCTGGAGCTGAAAGAAACTGAGGCTTAAATGTTATCTCTAGTTTGATGAAATGTTATCTCTGTCTCTGGTCAAGTAATCATGCTCCTAAGATTATGTGATGTTGATCGGAACCTTTCTGTCCTGAGGGTTTAATGCTTAAGGGAATGGCCATTCAGGAGCTTGTATGGGAGTTGTATGAGGTTATTCTCCAGCCCCCTGTTCCTTCTCTAAGAGAGTCTAAAGCACAGGACTAGTGACTTGCTAGGGGAGGAAAGGCTACCATTGGGTCAGGGTTCTCTTCTACAACAGTTGTGTTCTCTAGTTTTTCCTGTTACTAGACACACAGGACTTTCTGCTCTGGTGGCACTCCATACCTGTCCTATCATTCTGCTCTTGCTCATGCTGGTAAAACTGCTTACTTTATCACATATTTTTAGTACAAAAATCAACAAAAAATAACTTACTATTATAAACAAGCACGCACATACACACACACACACACACACACATAACATTGAAAGTAGAATATTATGTTTTTTGATACTCAATTATAAAGTGCTTTAATTGTACTTTATTGATATTTACCAATTAAAAAGCAAAGCAACAAACAACAAAAACCACTAGGGCCAAACATTATTTTGAATGAGAAATCCCCAATAAAATTCTTTAGTCCTAAGAAATTTCAGCATCATAACCTAAATCTTCTTATACATTTTTATTTAATTTTATAAACTAAGATATGATACAACACTTCTCTAAAGAATACAAACCATTTTCCTCAACTATACTCAGTTTTAGGTGAGGTGAAAAGAAAAAAAATAAAGGAAAGTGACTCACCCAAACAAGAGCTTTTCCGATTTATTAAAAAAAAAAAAAAAAAAATGGAGCTAGCATTATTCAGAAAGTTACAATAGCAATTCTGAATACAGTCCTCTAAATGTGCTCCAAGCAAATGAAACAAATCAGTTCAATAAAAGCAGAAAATCTATTATAAACCACAGCTTGTTATGGGTGTTACAGAAATTTCTTTAGAAAATTTCCTTCCAGTAACTTTTTTCCATTTAGTTACTCTGTCAATATTTATTGCATGCTCATTGGATGCAAACTGCACATTATCTAGGGTGAAAACTCAGAAGGGAAAAAAATGTACATTGCATGATCTAAGCACGTGGGAAGTTATACAATTGAGCACTCAAAACATATAGTAAATACCTATAACCAAATAATAATTTTTGTAAAGATATTTTTCAAATGTAATAAAAATACTTAAAACAAATAAGCAGTATAGTTTTCCATTACAGACTACAAACAACAAAACTAATAGCTAGAGAATGCTCTAAATACTTTCTTTATTCAAACCTAAGTAGATTTTTATAGGAAAATATAGATTTTAAATGTCAAATACTTCAGTTACATGAATCCTTCCCAAGGCCCCAGGAGGCTCCTGTCCATGTGATTACAAGAATATTTGTATTTATTAGATTTCAAAGGTAAAAAACAAACACTAATAAAAAAAATTAACCAAATTTATGTGAAACCATTTCTCCTTTGCGCGTTGGATTCTTGCAATCACCATTCCCCTCCTGAGTCATGGCATTGGAATGGTTGTGTATATCCTTGTAATGGGCTGAAAGGATGTTGAGCTGAGACATGTGTCTTTTGGATTTAGTAGGATATTTTTCTGTGCCTATTTCCATAGATAGATGAGTTATTGCTATTTTCCTGTGTTTCCTTTTTATTAATAACTCAATATTCTGAATTTGGTGTTGTATGCATTTCAATATGGAGATCTTAGAGTTTTCAATATTTTTCTCCTTACTTATTTAAAAAAATTATAGTTTCTCTGACAATCTAATCAAGAAGGTAGAGAAGCCCATTTATTCCTCTCCTCCTGTTACCTGAAATTGATGATACAATCTTCTAAACCATTGGAGAAAGTTTTTCTATTTTCCTGTCATAATGCTTGGAAAATTAGAGAAGCCAACTAAAAGTTGAGAGTAGCCTGAAAATGATTCACCTGTTTCCCTTCCAATTTTCCCATATTATAATTGGCTATATTAAATGCTATTATAAACATATATTTATGAGTGGAAGGCAACTTTAATCGATACCTTAGGGTACTCAATATTTGAAGAAGCTTTGGAATTCATAATGCACACGTGGTTATGGAATTATTTGAACTGTTGTTCTTGACATGTGTTCTATTTGAGGGGAGATGCTTTTGTTTGTTGTTAGTATGCAGATATTAGGAAAACATTTCTTTAGCAAAATGACTGGTGCTCAAGAGCTCTGTTTACTCAGAGGGACTGTACAGGAGCCGTGACCTTCGCATGATCCAATGGCCAGACATATCAGAGCAGCACTCAAATGCTCTGCTTGGTCCCATGCAGCCCTTGTTTGCCCAGTGCCCTTTGTTTGTGGAGAACTCTTACCTGACCCCTGTGGGCTGGTCCTGCCTTCAGAAGGTCACAGCACCAAGTTTAAGAGACAATTCTCAGAGTGTCTATGAAAAGAGATCGGGTATATTTTTAAAATTACTTTTACGTTTGCAACAGCATAAATGGAACTGGAGAGCATTATGTGAAGGGAAATAAGCCAGTTGGAGAAAGATAAATATCACATGATCTCACTCATATGTGGAATCTAATGACCAATATAAACTAATGAACAAAATAATAACCCATGGGCATAGACAATAATGTTGTGAGGGCCTGTGGGGGTGGTGGAGTACAGGTGCAGGGTGGAGGGAGTCAGTGGGGAAAATGGGGGACAATAAAGATAAATGAAAAACAAACAAACAAAAAAAAACAGAACTAATACTGCTAGGATTATAGGTGTGCTTTGCATGGATTAAATACATGTGAATCGCATCAAACTGTGTCTGCCATGTGATAAGCACTCAATAAATCTTAATTATTATAATCCCATTTTGTCAATATGAAATATCACTCATACGTAATGGTAAAGCTACATTTATTAAAGCTGATTTGTTTTATGTTGCTTTCAATCTTTTAATCTCTTTAAATGCACTGTCAAATTTTCTGGCATGCAAAACTGCCACACACACAAATATTTAAACACAGTTAAGATCAGAATAACATAATTAATATTACTGATTTAATAATCATATACTCAAATCTATATTATATAAGCTCAGCGTATTCTTTATTCCAAATAGCTGTAGAACATTTATAAAATTATATTATTTTGCAGGCCACAAAGAAATTATCAATAAACTAGGGGCCCCGTGCATGAATTTGTGCACCTTGAAAGGAACTGTGGGCTGTGAGGCTGCAGTGGGCACAGGTGGATCTCAGCATATCCTCGGTGACTCTGCCCAGCCCCTCCCATCATGGCCCCTGCTCCCACTGCCATTCCCACGCATTGACAGCGCTGGCCCTGCTTGCATCTGCTGATGGCATGGAGCGATTGTCTAGTAGTGGCTGGTGTCCAGATCTCCCCTCAGGAGCAGGGGAAGGCGGAGAAGCCCTCAGGGGCAATCAGAGCCAGTAGCCATCACTCACACCTGCTAATGGTGCTAAGCAATTGGTACTGGCGCCAGGCACCAGCAGCAGGTGTGAGCAGCAGTGCCAGCAGCAGGTGTGAGAGGAGCTGGTGCTAGAAGCAGGTATGAGCAGCGGGCAGGACTACAGGGTGTAGAAGCAAAGAATTTTCAGTAACCACCAGAGGCTCTCCCTGATGACAGTGACCAGAGCCCCACCGTGGTCTGGCAATCCCACTCACTAGCTCCACCATCTCACTGTGGCCAGTGCCCACCATGACTGCACTCTACTGCCAGCTGCTGACACCTGCTATGTTCCACTTGTGTCCCCTGGTGGTCAGTGGACATCATAGTGACCTGTGGTTTAGTTCTGCCATTTGGTTTACTTGCATATTAGGTTTACTTGCATTTACTTGCATATATATGTATGTATGTATGTATGTATGTATATATATATATATATATATATATATATATATATAGAGAGAGAGAGAGAGAGAGAGAGAGAGAGAGAGAGAGAGAGAGAGAGAGATTTCAAAAGTAGAAATTACAGGGGTTTTATCTAGAATCACCAAACTAGACAACTACATTTTGAAATTTCAAAACTTAGAAAATAAAAAGCATTTTCTTAAAAACAGTTGAAAAGGAAATGAGAGGTGTAATTATACCCCACTTAGAAAATAATTAGAGCACAATACTATATTTTATGTTATGGTGTTCAACTGATACTGTACTTGGCAGAAAATGTGGTTTGCCCTAAGTGTCCCCACAGTTTTGCAAGTAAAAGAAAAATAGTAGACTGATTCATTACCTTGAGAACTTAGAAATGTGGTGCAAAAGAAAGTAAAAGGTAAGAATCAAAATTATAAATGACAGAAACTAATCAATTAGTAAACAAAAAAGCTGGCATACTTACTATTGGAGACATTTTAAGATTTTCATTGAAGAAATGAATATCATTCCCATCTACCTCCAAGGGATAATTAAGACAAAAAAGAAAATTGTAAAGAGATAATAGTGGAAATAAGAGCAGTATTTTTTTTTTAAAGAAAAGCAATTAAATGTTTGAAACATTTTAAAAATAGGAGATAGTAATCTTCAGACTTATCTAGTAATATACTTTAAAATCTAGAAAACATTATTTTGGTGTGAAATACAAATCAATAAAGCCAGCTATGAATTAGAACACCTAAAAACTCAAATACAGAAAATTACATTAAAGAACTATTTCCAAGAAATGCCAGTTTTCCTTCAAAAGTTAAAGGACCAACTAACTTCTGCTGTATTATATATGTTTAAAAGCATTAAAAACATGGATTTTTTTTTTAAGTTCATGTTTTAAGTCAGTATACTCATGGAAAAATGCAAGCATCTATATAGTAGGAGAAATATATGTGTATACTTGTTTTATCTTTTCCTGTGGGAGGATTTTCTAAACATAATGTAAAAAAAAGAAAATATATGAAGCTTTTTTAAAAAAAAGGCAAATATATAAGAATTTGGGAAATAATTTATGATGTGTATAAAAGGAACACTGTCTATATTTTTTTATTTTATAAGGAGAATTTCAATTACTAGGAAATAATTAAACACTACACTTTAGAAAATAGGCAAGAGACATGATAAAGCACCTTACAAAAGAAGGAAAACAGAGCCAATTAAAATATGGATTAAACCTCAGTAATAATTAAACAACTGTAAATTTTCACAAAATCAGCAGAGACAATGGAAATGACACCTTTCTATCACCTCTTATTGCCTCTTTTCTTATTGCTGACTTTCTCTTGAACTGAGCTTTTCCCCCATTCACACACAATTTCTTCATAATGACAAAAATGTTTATAATCTGTTCTCTTTTACCTTGATTTTATTGTGAGCTCATAGTCTTTGTATGAATCTTTGAATTTGTACGCCTAATGTTTTCTTGTTTTCTTTCTCATAGCTTCTAATTTAACTGATCAACCAAAACATTCTTGTAACCTGTTATAGAGCTTAATAATAATATGAACCCCCTATGGTGCAATCATATACACATTATATTGGCATATATATGAAATTTGGAAGCAAGACAGTCTCATACCCTGCTGGTGGGAGCAATGATTGAGACTTTTTTTTTTTTTTTTTTTTTGGAACAATATAGTAATATCTACAAGCTTTTACATATGTGACAAGAAGACATTTACAAGAATGTATGCTGCAGTACTCTTAAATGTCAATGACAAATATGCAAAATAACATCTACCTACAAAAGAATAAACAAATAACATGATATATTCATGGAATATTATTGAATAATAGCAGATACAATAAATGAGGGATGTCTATTAATAACACCACATATACTTAATATATTTTATTGATTTCAGAGAGGAAGGAAGAGAGAGATAGAAACATCAATGATGAGAGAGAATCATTGATTCAGCTGCCTCCTGCATGCCCCTCACTGAGATCAAGCCTGCAGCCAGGGCATGTGTCCTGACCTGGACTGGAACCATGGCCTTGTGGTTCATAGGTTGATGTTCAACACTGAGTCATGCTGGCTGGACCCAACATATATATTTTAAGAAAAAAAAAGAAAAAAAAGTTAATGTGCCAAAGGGTATAATATAATTTATATAAAAATTTTAAGCAAGCATAATACTATCATATGTTATATAATAATTTAAAAGAAAATATTAAACTACTTTTTATTCATGTGGAAGAGGAATAGCAGTTTTACCCAATCTACCTGGAACTTTAGGGCCTGGCAAATTCTCTTGGGAGATTCAGGTTCTATATTCAAGAAGATAGAGATTCAGCTCTTGATCACTTACAACTTATAGTTTAAATCATAATTCAGATCACAATGTTTATTCAGCTAATAAATAAAACTAAAAATAGTTTGACAAATATAATTTAGTATGCATTAATTTGCACCTGGCTAGAGTAGGGTGACTTTCACATATAAGGAGCTTCTTCCTCCTTAGCTCTTCTTTTATATGATCCTCCAACAGGCATTTTCTTTTAAAAAAAATATATTTTATTGATATTTTACAGAGAGGAAGAGAGAGAGATAGAGAGCGAGAAACTTCCATGAGAGAGAAACATCGACCAGCTGCCTCTTGCATACCCCCTACCGGGGATGTGCCCACAACCAAGGTACATGCCCTTGACTGGAATCGAAGCAGGGACCTTTCAGTCCATCCGCAGACCTGAGGCTCTACTACTGAGCCAAACCGGTTTCAGCTAGGCATTTTCTTTTATTGAAGACACATAATTCCTTAAGGCAATTCATTTGCATCTGATTTAAAGTAGAAATTAAGAAAAATGCAAGTTCTTTTCTATTACCTAATAGTATTCCTGTAGTCAATCTCTGCAGCTAGAAGTTTATATTGGCAGACTATTTTAGCTCCTGATAGGAATGTTTCCAGAAACATGATCAAACACTGCACACTTGTTATAATCAAAGATCTCATAGGACGTGAACAGCAAAATCATCACTGCTTGTTTATTACAGCTTCCATCCAGAAACGAACCACTATAATTTTCAGCGCCCCAATATATCTCTATAATATTTGGAAATATAGTATTTTGATTCTACTTTTTATTTCTTTGGTATCTTAGCACTTGTGCTCTGGGTTGGTCTCTATACTCTATTACACAATAAAGCCATATTTCCCTTGTTAGCTTGGATACCAGGAAATTGAAACTAATTTGAGAGTTCCAATGCAACAGCTTCTGATGAGCTACCCCTTGCTATTTTTTTCTTAGTGTCACCATTTTTACTTCCCCAAGCCCACCTCTTCTGATCTGAGCTCTCACTCATTAAGTCTAAATTCACTTCTCTGTGTCCCATTTGTGACCTTGCCAAGCTTTCTTTGGCCTTTACACATGCTCTTTGTTTCCAACACCACCCCCACACACTTCTCCTCCTCCTCTACTGTTTGACTGCATTCCTCCTTTGGGAGTCACTTTAGAGGTCAATTATCTTTTGACCCGTTAACCAATTGTTCTTCTCCTACCACACTTGACCAAGTGCTCTCCAAATCCCACACTATCACAGTCCCTGTGTTACTGTATTTTAGTTATTTGTTCATATGACTTGTACTCATTATACCATCACCTCTGTGAAAATGTCTTTGTACATTTTGCTTACCACTACATCCTCCAAAATTATATATGCTCAATTAACATTTCTTGAATGAATGCAAATATACTTACTGTCCCTAAAATATTAGAAATAATGTAATTTAGAATCTTGAAGCATTGTCTGAATGTGAGTCTCAGATAGCAATCACGTATTCCATCCAAAATAGCACAGATAGTTTTAAAATTGTTCATTGAATATTTTCTTTTCCTATGTTCTTCATATAATGTCCTAACTTTCTGCTATGTTTTAATTGCATGAAGTTGAAGGCCAGAAACATATGGGAAATTTTATTGGTTGGATAACCGTGCTAGATTTATTCAATTTTATTTTACTTAACTGTGGTATAAACAGTTTCAGTTAGCACACTAGCAATAATAAAATCCTTTGTCAATATATTATAGCAATATTCTAAGCATGAATGCACTTTAGTAGGGACACAAATAATCAGTAATGAAGTGGTCCTTTGACAGAAAAAAAAAAAAAACAAAAAAAAAAAACTAAGCTGAATGAGCTCACATGCATTTTGCTTATCAAGTGGAGATGTGAGACACGTTGCACCATCAGTCAGGTTACAGATTTCAGAAATCAGTAGATGCCCCAAACTTTTCTGAACATAAAAATGTGAATTATGTGATGAGATTATTCTTCTTTTCTAGCTATGGATTAAAACATCAACATTTTTATTTTTTAAAAGTGACACATTAGCAAAATTGTAGAAATTAAATATATATTTTTAAGTTGATGCTCTTATTTATTAGGTGAGATGAGAAATCTAAAAACTCAATTACTGAAGTTATTCAATCAAGGTGCTAGCTTGTAAATGATACAAATGCATCTTGTATCCAAATGTTATGTTTTACAGTGACTTATATAAAAATATAAGTCCTTGTATGGATTATCCTCTTGCCTCCTTCATCCCCTACTGCAGAAAGACCTGTACGCAGACCTCTGTCCCTGAGGCATGTCGGCTGAAACCATCTGGTCATAATAACAGACTATGCTATGCTGCACTGAAGCAGGATTAATCATTAAATAAAATCTTCAGGAGATGAGGACTGTTCTCTTGCAGAGGGATAAGAATTATTGCATGTTAATCTCATTGCAGAATATAAAGTACTTGTAATTAAAATTTTCTGAGTCAATAAAAACCTTGGATTAGATACTTCCAAGGAGGCAGTGTTGTTTGTTTTCACTTTCATACAGGGAGTGATTTAAACAAATGGAGATCAAAGTAGAGAGCAGTGGAAGGTTCTGACACTATTAGGATCAGAAAATTAGTTCAGTGTTATTTTATTTAGAAAGATGGTATTGTAGTACTTGAAAAGATTCTATTATTTGAGCATTGTGAAATGCTATAAGCATATTTAAAAATAATTTGCTTAACAATCTCTAAGCTTTAATGGAGCTCATATGCAAATCATTATGAAATCTGGATTTTTTTTTGAATGAAAGAGATTTTACTATACTAAACTCTTTGTCTTTCATCATTGTGTTTACTTACATACTTAATCCTTTCTTCCTTTCCTACTCACTCACCTAAGGAAGCAAACTTATGCTATAATTTTTCCAACCTTATAAACAGTAAAAATGTGCTAAAGATTTCCTCTCCAAACTCCAGAGGGGTAAAATATGAGTGAGGACTCACTCATTTCTGACTCTGTCAGCTACTCTCATTACCTGGGAGTTGTTTAAACCCTGACTGCAGAACTCAGCTGGTTAGAGCGCTGTCCCAGTACACCAAGGTGTGGGTTTGACTCCTGGTTACATACAAGAGTCAACCAGTGCAAATAAGTAGAACAAAAAATTGATGTCTCTCTCTCTTCTCCTCTCTCTCTCATAATCAATAAATAAAATTTTAAAACTAATCAGAAACACAATGAGCTGAAGCCGGTTTGGCTCAGTGGTAGAGTGTTGGTCTGCCGACTGAAAAGTCCCGGGTTCGATTCCAGTCGGGGGCATGTATTTACATTGGTTGCGGGCACATCCCCGGTGGGAAGGGGTTGCAGGAGGCAGCTGGTCGATGTTTCTCTCTCATCGACGTTTCTAGCTCTCTATCTCTCTCCCTTCCTCTCTGTAAAAAATCAATAAAATATATTTTAAAATAAACAAACAAAAAAACACACACTGATTTGTCTAAAGGAGGAAGGGAAGGGTAAGGACATAACTACAGGGGAGCACAGGGTTGATGTGGGGGTGATTAGTTTGATTTTGCTGTATCTGTTTCTTAGTACTCTAAAAGTATTTTTTTTTGCATTAAATCAAGTCAATTTAAATTAATTTTATTTTGAGATTTGAGAATGTCTATCTAACCTAAGGCAATTATAGGTATATTTCCTTGAGTCGAGCAAAAAAAAAAAAAAAAAAAAAAAAAAAAAATAGCACCAGTGAAGTTACAACTTGTGCAGCATCACTGTACAGGTTCAAATTATAGCTGTGAAATGAATATAAGGATGCTATTGGAATTTTTAAGGATTGAATGAGATAATACAGCTAAAGCAGTTAATATGTGACTGGTACAGAGTAAGCACTGAAAAACCTAGATATTAAGACTTTTTTTTCACTGTTTTTAACTTTTCAGAACCATTGGTTGAGATAATATTGCCCTTTGAAAATTAATTATGGTACAAAAATTTATCAAGTGATAAAAGCCTCAAAATGTAAAGACTGTAGCTTTAAATGAAGACTACTCCCATTCCTCGAGCCTCGTTAAATACTACAAAATATGAATAAAACACAAAGAATCAAACTCTATATTCATAGAGAAAAAAAATATCAAAATCTAAATCCCTTATAATGAAGAATATCTATCCAACAGGTAAGTTGGGATAAAACAAGAAGCTGACACAGATATCCTTAAAACCAGGAAGGATATAGACTTAGCTAAAAGAAATGTTAAGCCTTGAAATGCTCTTACAATGAGCTTTCATTAGACTGGTAAGATCTTGAATGCACAAGACATTCCCTATGGGAAGTGTCCTTGGTTCCTCCCACTCAGCCTTGCAGAACAGGCAGGAGGTGGGGCTAGAAGAGCTGGCAACTCTTCATAGACCTATGAACCAGGTGGTCAGGCTTCCATTCTGGCCAGGGCATATGCCAGGGCTGTAGGCTCGGTCCCCAGTGGGGGGGCATGCTGGAGGCAACCGATCAGTGATCCTCTGTCATTATTGATGTTTCTCTCTCTCCCTCTCCCTTCCCTCTGAAATCAATTTTATATATATATTGTGTGTGTATATATATATATATATATATATATATATATTACATAAATATATATATTACATAAATATATATATATATATTTTTTTTTAAAGGTTTTGTTGTCAGTCTGTGATGAGTGCTTGCTGAGGGAGTCTATGAGACTAAAAGTTGAATGGGACAGTAAAACAGTTCATGCCCCCTTCTCTACCCAGTGCTATTACAATACTTCAACACACCGGTGGCTAGCTCTCAGTTGTAGATATGACTAGAAAGGAAGAGGCTTGAAGCCCAGGCCTATATATGGATAGAAGAGGACAAGAACAAAACAAAAGAAAACAAACACCAAAACAAGCAAACATCAAATGAATATCTAATGTAAAGTGGGAAGGCGCAAAAAGAGAAATGATTAAAACTTTCAAGTAAATAAATATACATGTTTTCAATGATGGGAATGCTTTGTATGTCAACATATATTTAGATTTCACCCTTATCTATATATATATCCATGCATATATAAATATGTATACATACATACATGCATGCATAGGGGGGGGGGCAATATGCACATTAGGCCAGGATGCCGTAACAGGCCACGGCGGGACAGGAGGAGGTTGCGTGCACAGTTGAGGTCCGGAGTGGAGATGGAGACAGAGACGGGGGGGGGGGGGGGGGGGGGGTCTACCTGAGCAGGCAGGGCAGCTCCAGTGGCCTGGAGCGGACACAGGCAGGAGGACTGGGGAGGCCTGGGGTGGGAGTTGGGTGCAGGTTCCCGCTGCCTGCGGTGCCGGGCCAGCCTGACTCCCGCGGTGGCCTGCAGGGTGCCTCCTGGCACGTGGGAGACGGGGTGCCTCCTTGCATAATTTCAATTGCATACCGGACCTCTAGTCTTTAAATAAAAGTTTAGCTCTACATAGAATTACACACTGAAAATATTTTAATTTCACACTTGGAGGATATTAATTTCTCTTAACCTGGAGTCTGAGTATTACGGATGAAAAGTCTACTGGCACTCTTATTGGCAGGAACATTTTTTTGTTATATCTGTAAGTCAAATTTGCCACTTTGAAGTTTTCCCCCCCGTGGCTTTAATGGACTGTGGTTTCATTATCTAGTGTCTGGGCAAGATTAGGTATGACCTTTCCAAGTTATCTTCCTTTGGTCCCATTTTCAGTTTCTACTTATGAAAACTGTGCTGTCCCACTTATTTTTCTATTTTCTCTTTTTAAAAATTGCATTATGTTGATGTTGGAACTTTTCTCTATCTTCAGTCTCTCCTCCTCTCTCTTCTCTATTTTCTAATTCTGTCTTCCTCCCAGGCCATTCTTTAGATATCTCTTCCAATTTACTAATCTTATTTTCCAGGAATGTTAATCTGACTACTAGCCATCACTCCCCTGACCATGGATATATCACTTGTTTGTCGATGGTTCATTACAACTTTAACTTATTTTTTCCTTATGGTCTCTTTGCCTCATAATTTCAATCTCCCTCCTTGAAAATTTCAGGCATACTTACTTTTAAATTTGTTCAAATTATTTTATTCGCTAGTATTTGGGCCATAAATACTCTCAAAGATTCCATCTGCTGATTTTTCCCTGTGTGGTTTGTGATTTTCTATGTTGAGTTTATTCTCTGTCTTACCATTTTCCATGAGAGGAGGCAAGCTGGATTTTAGAGTCTCCTGTAAAGAGCAATTTTGTCTCTGTCTATATGAGACCTCACAGTTGTAAGCTGTTCATACTAATTTTTATATTGAAGTCTCAGCTCAGGCCTCTTTGACATTAGGGATAAGGTCTGGCCAGTCTTCTGATTTCAGAGTGAACCTCTCTTACAGACACCACATACATTTGTGCAGACTGTACCCTGGACAAGAGAACCCAGCTGAGAGGATACTGGTGGCAGGAGCTCAGTATTGTGTGTCACTAACCAAGCTATGTGTCCTGGTGTGAGAAGGCATTCACCCAGAGAGGGATGGATACATTACTTTTTTAAATTTAATTTTTATAAAGACTATTATGGGCTAGATTTAGCCCTGTTCCTCATTCACCCATGACTCCAAGAAGATTTTTAGTTTACTTATTGCTTTCCCGGGCTAGCAAATATTGTGTGTTCTAACACATTGAACAAGCGAAATAGCCCTCTGAGGGTGCCAGTTTAAAGCAGAAAGCTAAGTTCCAGCTTGCAACTTGTATAGGCAAACATAACTTCATTGGCCCCTGCATGGCCATTTCGATCCCAGCATGCGGTTTTAAGGCCTATGTGTGGGCTGATACCCTGGGAGTAATTTACTATCAAATACTACTCACTGCTCTCTCTTTGCCTCTGGTACTTGAGAATTTCATTTTCTTACAATTTTTAAAAATTATTTGCTATGTCTATCAAAGGTTTCTATTTGGAAAGGAAAAAACTGAAAAAGCAAGATTTTAGTTTTTGCACGCTTCAGCGGCTGCTCCTTCTCAGTCTCTTTCTAGTTGATTATAAAACGTTGACATTATTCTAACTTGTTCCTAATCGTTAGGTCTGGATTATTCTTTTGTTACCATTTTTCTGTGTGAACAAACGATAAGGTTGGTGTAATTATTTTGTAGATTCCATTCTTTTCAAGGCTGTGATGATTCTCAGTTGTTTCCTGGAGAGAGGTTGTGCCCCCAACAGGAAGGCATGGAGCCTGCAGGTGCATGTTTGGTGAATTCCTGAGCGCTCTTGTGCTTAGTCATATATCCCTAGAGACATTATAACTTCTAAAGTGTGTTTCAGCTATTTTACTCTTTATTCACATCTAATATATGTACTGCTGTTGGACAAACTGTTTTCTTTTGCAAAGAAAAGTATTGCAAAAAAATACAGAAGAGTTTTTAAAAATCAAATACATAAAGTTTATGTCCATCCCTAGGATATAACTAATGTTGGTATTTGTTGACTGTAATTTTCAACACTATGAATATATTGGAAGGACTAAATAGATGGATGAAGTTTTTAAGATTTATTATAAATATGCTTTAAGACTGTCATATTTAATGAAATTTAAGTGTGTTTTAGTTTCAAAGAAAAAACTGAAGAATAATTAAGTCCACCAAAATCATATCTGAATGGGATATCTATATCTATTCAATATATCTGTATCTATTATATCTATCTCTATCTCTATCTCTATCTCTATCTCTATCTCTATCTCTATCTCTATCTCTATGTCTATCTATATCATCTATAATCTATATCTTCCAAATACCCATGGTGTGTATCTGTGTACCCGTGAGTAATCTACCCATAGACAGATTTCCTGAAGTATATTTTTCCTACATTCAGAAAAGGAAGTAACTGTAGCATCCTCTCATACAAGGGCCTATAACCAACTCAAACTTAAATTTCCAAATGAAACTGTTCTCCACCCAAACCTGTTCTTCCTACTATCTGCCCATCTCTAAAATAGTAACTTAATCCTCTCAAATGTTCAGGCCAAAAACCTTTAGGCATCTTTGTCTCCTTACTTTCCCTTATACTCTAAATTCAAACCATTCACAAATTCTGTCAGTTCTATTTTCTGGATATTATTTGAATGAATTCCCACGCTACTAATATGTAGTATGGCACTGTCCATGGCACTGGGCAGCAGAAGCCAGCAGAAGCCCCCAGTTACTCCAGTATGAGGCAGGTAAACAACCAGTCATCTATGATATATCACGTTGCCAGTGTTTTTTGAATATGGTTTTTTGTGTGTGTGTTTTTGCATTTCATCATGTTTGTCCAATATCTAGATGTGTCTCCTGCTTCTGGTGAGAAGAAGGCAGCAAATACTCTTGAGAAGAAACTCAAGATATTTGGCTCTCTGTAGGCTAATAAAAGTGTTCTGAGCATATTTAAGTTAGGCTAAGCTATGCCATTCCATAGGTTAAATGTACTAAATGAATTTTTGACTCATAATATTTTCAATTTACAATGGGTTTTTTGGGACATAACCCCATCATAAGCTGAGCAGCATCTATATAAGTATACAAAAACTGGTACTCATATGCATTGCAG
Organism: Pipistrellus kuhlii; assembly: GCF_014108245.1. Taxonomy (NCBI): domain Eukaryota; kingdom Metazoa; phylum Chordata; class Mammalia; order Chiroptera; family Vespertilionidae; genus Pipistrellus; species Pipistrellus kuhlii. The sequence continues at coordinate 33,716,561 of NW_023425405.1, read as the reverse complement.
TTCTGTGTGTAAATAAAAATTAAATTGCATTTAAAAATGGATTAAAAACTGTGTATGTTCATACCATGGAATACCAACAAGCAATAAAATATTGACTTAAGCAACAGTATGTGTGAAGCTGAAAATAATTAATCTGAAAGAACATAAAATAAAGATTCCACCCATATAAAACCACAAAAATACAACTAGATCTACAGGGATAGAAGATCAGTATTGCCCAAGAATGGAGTAGGACAGGGATTGTAATGAGGCATGAAGAAGCTTTTGAGGATGATAAATATGTTCCTTATTTTGATTATGATGATGCTTTCCCAGATGTATCCATATATCAAAATTTATCAAATTTTATACTTTAGCTATGTGCAGTTTTTTGTATATCAGTTATATTGCAGTAAAGCTGTTAAAAACTACTTGGGAAAATAGTTGTGTTAATTGATGGTTTCTCTTAACTAGGTCTGGGAATTCATATTCTTAAGGTACACAGAATTACCATGTATAAAACACCAGAAAGAATAGAGGGGAAGAACTGAAAAATGCAAACTTAAGTTGTGGTGGTAATTAAATTTTTACTCAAGAACTGAAAACAACAGATGGTAAATAGTCTACACTTACATATGAAAATTGTTTATAAATATCATGGTGGAGATTTAGAAAAGCATGATGACTCTCCTAAGAGTTTTGCATTTCTGCCAAAGGCCCTTAGGAAAACTCTAGAGGGGATTTGGGTAAAATAAATCTACTAAGGGGAATAGATGAAATGGTGGCTCATTTTTCTTTTCAGCTGCATGATTCTTACTACCCACTTTCATTGAATCATTAGGAGCTGCTATACACTGAACACCGATGAACCCACATTCATAGAAGGGAATTCAAGGCAGGAAGTGATAAAGGAAAGACAAGGATATACATAAACCACTTAACTTTCTTTTTCTGAACAAATTCTTTCTTAAAAAAAAAAAAGAGCTGGTGGATATTCACATCTCTATATTTTTAGGACAGTCTTCATCTCTCAACTATAGAGACTAAGGAATTATTTTAGTCTCACAATTTTTCTTTTTCTTTTTCTTTCTTTTTTTTTTTTGTAGGCACACAGAAAATTGACATTTAAAAAAAAATTTCTAGCAATGATGAACAAGGATTTCTTTTTCCAATATTTTATTATTGATATTTGTAGGTAGGATGAGACAATTGTATATTTGTCTCAAATTATCCTAATGGTATATAATGTTTTGGCAAAAGAGATATATAATGAAAGATTAAAAACCTGCAACTAGAAGGCAAAAGTGTACATCAAGAAGTCTTCAGATATGTGTCATGTGTTTGTCTTTACCAAAGATGGGACAATGGTGAAAATATATGAAGAATGTATATTATAATATATACAAAGGACATTTTCTGGTTCTCAGTATTATTCTATTATGAAATGTATTCTAGAGGCAAAGATAGTTGGGGTAGAATCTTATTTGAGCATTTTCAGGTGAGTACATTCAGCAAGTTTGTGGAGGGAATTAATCCTTCTCCATTACTTGTATGAAAGCTAGTCAAAATATGGAAAAAAAATACTTCAGACTAATGGCTTATTTTGTGACATTTTGTGCTTTTCTCTAAGGGCAAGACTGTATAGATGAGGTTAAGAACAAGAGTTCCAAAAAATGTCCGCATGTATTTATTTTTATTGATTAATTCTATAATATAATAAAGCTTTTAAATCTAGACATTCAGAATTGTATTTACCTCAAGAAAATTCACATGTCATATCTGTGATTAGTTTGTAATATTATTCAGTTGTGTCCTTTCCTTAGTAATATAATAGGCCACATTTTAATTCTCTTTTTCCATTATTTTTTCAGTGTTTCTTTGATAATTTTTATTTTTATAAAATTTTCTTTGCCTCTTTGAAGAAATTTATCTGTATTATTCCCATTATTCATTTGTCATCATTTAGTTCCACTGCTTCCAAAGATGATTTTTTTTTAATTCTGTTATAGGATTTTTAGATTTTTATTTTATTTTTAAATTTAAAAATTTTTGCTAGCTGTTTTTCAGGTTAAAAAGTTATAGTAATAGTGCAACATATACAACATCTATCTGTCTACCTATTTTCTTTTCAGTTCTTTTATTTGGAGGAGGATGTGTGGAAATATTCCAATTGGGATAACTACAATTTTCCTACTCACGTGTCAATTTCTTTTTATCTTTACATCCTCCCTAGCACTTGTTTGTTGATTTGTTGATTATAGACATTCTGACATTTTTTTTTTGTATACTCACACTGTTGTTTACAATATCACACTGTTGGATATTTGGACTGGACAGGCAAAAGGAACAATTCTTAGAGTTCAAGGTGTTTTCCAATTGCTATATATAACTAAAAAAAATTGTTTTAACCAATATATTGAGTTTTAGAATCTTCCCATTCAGGCTTCATAAATCTTAACTCCCACATTTAAGGAATTGTTCTGTATATATTAAACTTAATGTTTTATCCAATGCATAGAATCAGATTTGTTTAAATAGTCCAATGACATAAAAACATTAAGAGTGTGAATCCATGCTTTTTTCTCTAAATCTTCTATAATAAATGAACTGTGGGCTTTTTTATTTTACACTAGTGAGATACTATCTGAATTTAAACAAACATTGGACTATTTAAACAAATTTTGGACTATTTAAACAAACATTGGACTATTTAAACAAATTTATGTATTTGTTTAAATAGTCCAATGACATAAAAACATTAAGAGTGTGAATCCATGCTTTTTTCTCTAAATCTTCTATAATAAATGAACTGTGACAATTAAGTTTCCAAATTCTGTTAAGCATAAAATGTAGTTTCTATTTTTACCTGGACAATACATTTGGGCTTTTTTATTTTACACTAGTGAGATACTATCTGAATGGCCCAGGATAACTGTTTGCTTAATTTGCCTTGTGAAAAAATGCATTTTATATCTCTGATGAAAACAGCTATATTAAATCAAATGGCCTTTCTTCTATTTTCAAATGTCATGGGTTCAAACAATAAATTTTTAAAAATATCCCATGTTACTGAATTGCTAGTATATTAACTGAGCATTTCATTTACCACACTACAGATAAATATACACATAAACCATGTTTTATTTGGGACACTTAGCTGGACTGTGAAACATAGTTGAATGAGAAATATTTAATAACCTAATTTCAAAAGGTCAGCTTTCTCTTTTAATTCCTCAGAATACATAAATTATTGACATTGCCAGTATTTAGTGAAAACTTTATTGAATACTATGAATAAACTAATGAATGATCTTATTACTACATCACACTAAAACATTAGCTGTCTCTCATGCAAACTCTGAAATTAAGAGTCTGTGGGATGTTAAAAACCTCAAAGATGTTAATTCCTGTTAAAATAATCTCTTTCTGGCATCTCAATTTTTAGCCTCTCCTTAGTTCAAATCATTCTACACCTTTCTGTAAGGTAAATCATTAACTTGATCACTTAAACTCTTAAACAATCTTAACATCAAGTTCTGATGTTAACATCCTGGTCTGATGCTCACAGTGAGGCCATATGTTTCTCCAATTGGACATAAACAATCTCATACAGCATAAACATCAGGCAAGGTCACTCTGAGACCATATAGAGTAATACAAAACAAGGTCACTGCACAAGCCACTAAAACCACACATCTCTGTTCCAGCTACAATAGGCGACGCTGCTGCTTTCCCAAGGAAAGCTTTGTGCTTGCTCTTTCCATGGAATAAAGTTTATTGAGATGAGCAATCACAGAATTGCTCCCTTTTTCAGATAGCATCCTCTTCTACTTCCACAAGCACTCAAAATTGCCAACCTTATTTTAGATTTTCCTAACTCCTCTCACATGGTTCTCCATGGTTAAGTGCCCCTTCCTCCCCCCATTGCAACAAAACACCTAGCTTTTCAACCCTGGGTATGTTGCTGGTGGTCTTCGGAGGAGGACATTGACCCTTCTTCAGTGATTGTGGTCATCTGCTTAACTGAATCCATCTCGTCCTTTCAGTATGGCTTGCAAGATCCTGTATAAGCTGGTCTTCTCCTACTTAATAAACTCATTGGCTGCTACTTTCCTCCACAAGCAACCTGCTCTCCCAATCAACTTTTGCATCCCCCAAATGTTCCATACTCAATATTGGTAACAAGAAGGAATAATGACTATGGAAGATAAAAGGGGATAGAGAGAATAAAAAGGAATCCAGATTTTCCATGCAATCTCATTTGAAAGAGGGGAAGGAGCTGAGGACTTAAAAAAAGATGGCTTCAGCATTATTTTTTTCATAATCGAATCTGAGAAGAGTCAAGTCAGAGCATCTTACAATGCGTGTCTGTATCTTCCATTAAACTCTTGTGAACTTTATGTGAAAAATAAGGCTTTAGGTGGGAAATAATATTATCCTCCAGTTAGCTACCAGGTCTGAAGGCTGTGTACTCTAGACCAATAACAGAAGGGGCTCTAAGTGTAGATCCCAAACATCAATATTTTTAAGAGTTCCCAAGTAATTTCAATGTGTAAGCAAGATTGAGAACCACTGCTCTAAAGATAACCCTACAGTGTGACTGAGTGAAGACCTATGTTTCATTACTGCTTTGCTAGTTCAATCCTCAGTAGGGGGTGTGCAGAAGGCAGCCAATCAGTGATTCTCTGTCACCATTGATGTTTCTCTCTCTCTTCCTCTTTCTCTAAGATCAATAAAAACACTTTAAAAGAGAGAGAGAAGCCAGAGAGTAGTAAAAAGAATATTCAGTTTAATGGTTGCTTTTGTTAGGGGATGCATAAGGGATGCATTGGGATAGGGACAATCAGGAGGTTCTAAGTTCCTTTGTAAAGGTGGGCAATGGTGTGTTCCCTTTAATTAGTCTTATTATAATTGACATGATCGTGCTTCCTATGCTTTCCTTTTGAATGGTGCGGTGATCTAAAAATAATTTATAAAATTGAAAGAATACAAACGTGTCTTTCATTTTTAATAATTTACTTCAAGAGTAGTTGTCTCAGCCATCACTGATAACATATAATCACTTAGATGCCACTCACCCAATATACACCTTGGACATAAACAACAAAGTTCTCAAAGAAATTCTTGGCATACCACTAACTGAGCTCTTTTTCACGAGAATGTATTAGATAAAGATAAATATAATAAAAATGAATTCCCAGAATGAATATCACGGTCTTACAAACATTTCTTGATGCCATAAGCTGCATCTTCTCTCCTCTAGAAATGAAAGGAAACTTAGCATTTCAGAAATTCAGAAAGTCTGCTGTTGCTGAGTGGCTCTGCTTACATAATGCTGGGTAAAGGCTATTTCTCATACTACTGAAGGCTCTGCTAAGGGACAATTGGGGTTTCCTCTTTCTTCTACCCACAAGGGACACTGATTCCAGGGCTGTTCTGCTGCTGAGCAAAGTCCTTTTAAGAATTTGCATCTAGCCCTAACGAGTTTGATTCAGTGGGTAGAGCATTGGCTGCAGACTGAAAGGTCTCAGGTTTGATTCCAGTCAAGGGCATGTACCTTTGTTGTGGGCACGTCCCCAGTGGGGGATGTGCAGGAGGTGGCTGATTGATGCTTCACTCTCATCAATGTTTCTAACTCTCTATTCCTCTCCTTTCCTCTTTGTAAAAAAATCAATTAAAATGTATTTTTAAAATTTTGCAGCTAACCCCGATGTTGCCATCATGATCAGGGGGATACAGAAGCCCTTTTATATCTCACAGAAAATATTTACAATGAAAATGGCAGATGAGAGTGGGAACTTTTTGAGGGATTTGCTGATTCCATCAAGAGTGTGTAAGTAATTGAGATAAATCTAGTGACACAGAAGTAGTTTTACTTGTTTTGAGGGTGATGCCAGGGAAAACTGCACTTACAGCAGAAGTTACCACTTATTTACTTAAGTTGCCAGATTATTTTAAATTGAAGGAAGGCATATTACAGACTACATATGATTACCAGTAGGATGGCAATGCTATCAGTGTGTTTTGTTCTATTTTAATTTTTAATGGGAAAATAATAAATAAGGAGAGAAAGAAAATAAAGTTATTGATATGAAGGAGAGCTGAATGCTATGATTTTCACTCCAGGGTAGAATTGATTGGTTGATCTAGTGTGGTGTGTGGGTGAGAATGGAGAGAGATATCAAAGAGGTTAAGATTCTAAGTGAGATGAATTCTGATCTTCACTGAAATAAAAAAAGACGACTAGGGTGAAGAGGTTTCTGATAATACTTTAGAAATACTTTCTTATGAGGATGATAATGGCTATATTGTCTGAATCTCAATCTGAAGAAATATCACTAAGTAATCCAGGAGTCTTTACATGGCAGCCCATCTGGCTTATCCCTGTTTGTAAACAAAGTTTTATTGGAACACAGACTTGGCCATTTGCTTATGTAATGTCTACTTCTGCTTTCATGCTACACCAGAGAACTTGATGACCCATTTATAGAAAACATTTACTGTTTTTTGAAGAAGTAAACTAGAGTAAGGATTTGATTTGAAATCTGGCAGCATTACTTGAAACTGTAACTTTGAACAAACTGCTTATCTATATCTGTGTTAGTTTCTTCTTGAATATTCGTAAGGCATATAGAATAGTGACTGGTCTACAGTGAAATTTGTTTTTAATCTTATTATGGCTGTTAAAATTTGAGTAATGTAACATATAATAGCCTAAGAATTTTAACTATTATTTTAGCCTTAGCTGGTTTGGCTCAGTGGATAGAGTCCTCCTGTGGACTAAAGGGCCCCAGGTTCAATTCTGGTCAAGTGCACATGCCTGGGGTGGCATGCAGGAGGCAGCCAATCAATGATTCTCTCTCATCATTGATGTTTCTATCTCTTTCTCCTTTCCTCTCTAAAAAAAATCAATAAAAAAATATATTTTTTAATTTTAAGAAAATGTTATTTTAAGAATGCAAAATTCAGAGTATAATTTTTTAAAATGCAAGTTTATTTCTCATCCTCAGTTTTAAGATTTTCTGGAAATGTCTGTTGGTTTTTTGTTGTTGGTTTTTTTGTTTGTTTGTTTGTTTGTTTTACAGAAAATGACAGTTTTCCATTCCAAGGCAGACCATTTAAACTATGGTCTGCCTTGATCAAACGTTCATGAAATTGTTTTTCATGATCAAACGTTCCATGAAATTGTTTTTCTTAGATTGCATTTTATTAATCTTATCCTTCTCTTAAAAATACATTCCTATGCTTTTTGGTTAATGAGATTCTTCCTTTTGTAAGATTAAACGGTCAGAGAAAATTTATCATTTCACTTTCTTTGACAGGCCATGAAGGTCTACGTGAATCTTTTTAGCATTTTCCATAAGTGCTGTTTTTACTTTATTAAAAAATAAGTAGCCCAGCCAGGATGGATCAGAGGCTGACTTATGAACCAGGAGGTCATGGTTTGATTCCCAGAGGGGCATGTAGGAGCCAGCCAATCAATGATTCTCTTTCATCATAGATGTTTCTATCTCTCTCTCCCATTCCCATCCTTTCTGAAATCAATAAAAATATATTTTTAAAAAATAAGTAAAGAACAACTTTCCCATAACAAGTATTATGATGTTTGCTCCTTAGGCCATTTCCGCCCAGTTTATCTCTCACAAGATAGAGAAGAAATATCTTGTAATGAATTAGACTGTTTACATAGGGCTACATCTATATGATGGACTGATTCCGTCAGCTGAAGTTAATGGTGCAGGACTATATATGCACTCCTTTCCACTGGGCCCATTCTCTGTGGCCCTCCTTGCTGATAAAGAAACAACACTTGAAATGACACGGTAAATGGCAAGATTTTAACACTGCCAGGGGACTGTGTGAGTGCTTAATGAGCCATTGCACTTTGTTAATGCCTTACTCTTTGCTCTGTGATGTTAGGTCAGTGGGCAAATTGGAACTATAAAGTCCAAGGCTGCCACACACATCTCTCATGATAAGAGTGTGGGTTTTTAGTCTGTTTCTTATTTCAGAAGGCATTCCCCACATCAGTTTTCAGGAGACAAAGCACTGTCCTATCAGCATGGTGAACATCATCATGTTAATGGGTTAGCGGACACATTACTGGGATCTGGACACTGAATTCCTTTCATTTTGCAGCTTTATTTTGGCCCCCCAACCTCCACTCTACCTCATGCCCCTCAGCTCTGGTGTGAATAATTTGTGATGTTCACATCGCAACTATGAAATAGTATTAGCAAATGTTTCTATCTTCTATTGGCATCATTCTCTATCTTCTGGTTTCGATGATAATAATTTGAATAGATCATAACAAAAAGGAAAAGTTCCCAGAATTTGAAACCTGCTGAAGCTGTAAAAAAAATAAGAATCAAATCCCCTGAACCAATATCAGAGTCTAATCATGACACTTGTAATTTTCCCATATGTCATCTCTCTCTCTCTCTCTCTCTCTCTCTCTCACACACACACACACACACACACACACACAGCAACAGTCTACAGTTGCTCTTGGTCTCTTTTATCTATTTCATTTCCCCCACAGGTATAATATGTTTCAGGCTGAAGAATTGTGGCTTTAGGAGCAATACTTTCCTCATTTCTTAATCTAGAATGGGAAAAATATTAATATCATCTAATCTGAAAAGTAGATAGAAGACTCTTTACTTGAGTATATAACAATTTTCTAGGTCCTAAATTATAATCTTTCATTAAGGGGAGAAGGAAAAACCAAATAGACACAGACTGAAAGCACAGAAACAAATGTTCCACAGGATACTAGAGAGAAAACATAAATTCTGTGTTTCTTTAACTAAAAGTTTAATACGGCACATAATCATAAAGGAATACAAGAGAAATTCAGTGTACAAAAGAAGTCAAACTGTGTTTTCCTAAATGAAAATTGTATTTATTAAGCAGCAAACATTGCAGAAAGCACCTTGAAAAACTGAGCCGTAACTGGCACGCAGTAGCAATCAAAGCCCGGGCTACAGAACAATGGCTCTGTCTGGAGCACAAAGTCTGGGGTACACAGACCATCATACGCTAAAGCATTTTCTCACAGAGCATCTGAAATATTCATAGGCCCCGCGCTGGAATAAATTTATTGCGGCTATAAGATATGGAAAAGGTTGATAAACTGCTTTCCTGACCTTGGAGAACTTTGGAGGCATATTAAGAGACTTTGATACATAGTGGAAGCGGGCATGCTCTGTGATTTGTTGGCTGCAGTGAGGCCTGAGCTTTTAGGCGCTTGGAAAACAAGGGGAACCTGCAGAAGAGGTGCTGGGTGCGAATGAGCCGCCCTCCTGCTGGCACATGCAGCCAGTGACAGCTCAGGGGTTCTGAGTGTTAATCCGCTCCATTGAAGCCCCACACAAGCCCAAACCTTATGGAATATCTGTTGTTCCTTATAGCCAGTCACTTGGGCTTTCTGATGCCTCTCTGCTTTCTTCATTGGTAACATAGCATTTGACCCTCTGCATCTTGTTTACATAGTGTGGCCTCACGCAGCACATTGGGGCCCTAATGAGTGGCAGGAATAGTGAGGAGAGGCTACATTTGTGGAGAGGAAAGCCAGGCAGCCTTTTAATAACGTGAGGGCTGAGCCCCATTGGCTCCACAACATGTCCTTGAAATACAAAGACTGAATAGCAGACTGGGAGATGTAAAGTGGGAAATGCTGCGGTGAGGGAAGCATTGGGGATATATCAATACATCGCTGAAATCCATTTTTATTTTATATTCCACAAGGCTTCTTTTAAAAAACCCAAAGCATTACTACCATAATTTATAGAAAAAGTTCTAAATTATAAAGTTATATTGTATTTAACATATAACTTTGAACTGTTTTACTCAAGAAATGAGTTCAAAGTAACAAAGTATACTGGCAACAAAAATATTAGATTCACAAAACTGAGGAGACACAATTTTAATTTTTTTAACCCAGTCCAATGTATCATTTATAATGCATTGATTAGATCAGAATTCCCAGTGCTATCCCATTTAAACCTATCCTATCATAATGACAGTGGGGCATTCTATCAAAAAATAAATGTTTCCTGTTTTTAAAGAGAGGTCATTAGGGTCATTCAGAAAGAAAGAAAAGCGCATCTCTTCAGATGAGCTCCATGAATTCAGACCACGCTTACACAATTCTTAGCCCACAAGTAGTGGAATAACAATGGATAAACTTCTTTTCCTTGTGGCTTGCTTTCAATTTAGAAAAGATTACCCTTCCACTGTGCAAGCTCTACCAGTGAATACATTGCATGTTCTTACCATTTACCAGTGGCTAAGACAGCAAGTACCCTGCTTGCATGTGAATGCCCAAGAAGGCAACAGAATTGGGTTGCTCTCCATTCTCATATAATTAGCAGGTAGATTCTTGGTGTATACTAGGAGAATACACTAAAGATTCTGTTCTCCCCTTCTGGTGTTGATAGCAAGGATGTGTGCATTTATGCTTGCCAGGCCAGAAGTGGACTAATTAACTATTGGCTTTTTCAAAAGTCATCTATAACCCTATTTAGACCAAGTAGCCTGAAACATTTTTTTCTGAAATTCTGGAGGTTGATGGGGTTGATTTTTGTCTAGTGAGTTTAGCATTTATAGACACAATACCTCTGTACATTTTAAAGTTTAGAATATTGGATGTATAGAAGAGTAAAAATGATTTTTTTCTCTATCTTGAATAAGATGCCTTTGTAAGAAAAAAAAAAAAAAGAAAGAAAAAATAGATTAACAGGCAAAAAACAAAAGGTGCTTAATAAAATGTATACCTCCAAGTATACATGAGTGGTACCCTGGAAAGCCACTGCATAACCGCCTGGAATGGCTCAGGCCATCACTTTAAATGCATCATCAGCTAAAGATAAAGGAAGTAGAAGGAGCTAGTTATAGAAGGTTATCAGGCAACACACAGTAAACCAGGGTAAGCTTGTTATCCTGTATAACAAAAGCATATTATACAAATTGTCCCCTCAACTAGGAGTTCCCTCTGAGTTCAACCACAGTGCTGGGCTGGTCCTCCAACCACCCAGGGCCTCTCCCCCAGGCCAGCCCCATTCCTGATCAACCCCCTTACCTGGATCTAGGGAGGGGCTGGCCTGCCAACCCCCTGCAACCCCTCCCCCAGGCCCTCCTGACCAGATTACCCTGATCCATCTGGTCTGGCTGCTGGACCCCATCTGAGCACAAATTTGTGCACTGGGCCTCCAGTAGAGATATGTCCTTGCAGTCTCTATTGACAAGAGACTCTAAAGTTTTAGAATTATCCTTCTCTTCCTATACAGAGAGAGAGAGACACACCCTTACAAATGGAGATTTTCCTCACCAATGTACTAGTAAATGTCTCACACAAAAGGATAACTTCTACTTGGTTTTCAGAACTTCTCCTGTCTACTTTTTTGTTTTTTTGTTTTTTTTGTTTTTTTTTACAAAACCAGCTCAAAATAATCCTTATGCAAATAATATTGAAGGCTATATTCCTTTATAATATCTTAGAAGTAATATATAAAATTGCTATTACATCACTTATATTACTTAAATTCCTCAGTTGGGCCAGATGAGAATAAGACAATAAAATTTACAGAGATTATTAGTAATTAAACATATGTGTAGGAGACCTTATAGTGAAGGAAAAAAAAAGGCTCTGTAAGTCCTTCTATTGATGCCTCTCACTGACAGCATACATTAGAGCCACAGGGAGCAATTGATGTACTCCATACAAGTCAGCTTGCAGGATACAGAGCAGAGTGGAGAGTGGAAGGTGAATCTGGAGAGGCAAACAAAAACTACCTATCATTTTACAAACACTCAAGAGTCTTATTTCTACAAATCAAATTACTTTTAGAGCCATGCCTTATAACTAGAAGAAGCAATAACGCAGAAATCATAACTTGTATCAAAAGCCTCAGTTCCCTCATCTGTAAGTCAAGGATACAATCTTTGCCTCATAAAGTCATGAGAGTTAAATTAGATAATTAATATGGAGTTTGCACACCACTAGGGATATCTTAAGTGGTCATCAATATTATGGCTTTTTATATAGGTGGTACCATAAATGCTTAATGTTTTATATCCTACTTTTTTTTTTCTGAGCACATGTTTGTTAATGACTCCACAGCATTTTTTCCATATATCTGTGAGCAAATATTTATATTTAGCCAAATTGTTAATGTTTTGCCAATTTAGCCTGTCCACAAATTAAAATATTTTGTATTTTCATCACTCATTAACAGCTTTGAAAATACATAACACAGGAAACAATCCCACATCTAAGAATTAACTTTATGAAAACAGATTAAAAAAAAGATATATATATTTTTTTTTAAAAAAAAAAATATATTTTATTGATATTTTACAGAGAGAAAGGGAGAGAGATAGAGAGCCAGAAACATCAATGAGAAACATCGACCAGCTGCCTCTTGCACATTCTCTACTGGAGGATGCAACCAACGTACATGCCCTTGGTCGGAATCGAACCTGGGACCCCTCAGTCCACAGACCGACGCTCTACCACTGAGCCAAACTGGTTTCCACTAAAAGATATATTTCTTAATAAATATGGGAAATGTACTATGAGATGGCATACACTTGATTTAAGTCACTCATGCATATTGCTACCATATCATTCAGAAAAGTTAATGTAAATAGGTAAACTGCTTTTTCTAAAGTCTTGGAAAAATTTCAAAGGATATACTGACAAATAAGCTTCTCCTGTAATGGAAGAGCCTTTCTTGCTCCATATTTGTGGAGACATGCATTCAAGTATTTTTGTTTCCTATCTTATTTTGAATTCTACTTAAATATAGGGGTTCTTTTTGTAATAAGCCAATTACATGTGGATATAAATTTGAAGCCAACTAGCCTGAAGCTCATGTACTCTTGTCCAAGTATTTATTATATTTGTGTGTACCCATAAAACCTGATTCCATGGTCACACTTTTGAGATTATTTGTGGCTAAGGATAGTAGCTGGGTGATATGTCATTGGGACAGACAGCCAGTGTTGGAGGTGCAGAAACACTCCTGCCCTGTTGCAGGGTTACAGTTCATAGACTGAGTCTGTGGAAGATATATGACTGCTCCCACCATTGTTCAGGGCTCAGTCCAGGAGTTTAACAGAAGAAATCAATGAGGTACAGCAGTGTAAGATAGGGGTCAAGTATGTACAGCTGTGGCTACACATCTATCAGAAAGCATTGTTTGACTTATCTCTAGACAGCACTCATTATCAAAATGGGCTTCAGAAGCTTTTTATTAAAAACAAATTGATGATAATTAATTCTGATTGCAGTGCCATTAGTCAGCTATCTCATTGCAGGAAGCTGGGTCAAACCAAGATTGTTCTCTACGATCTCTGATGGTGGGCTAGCTCTAAAGCTCATTTTAAATGAGAATTTTAATATTTTTAACTTAGAGTGAACATTTCTACTCTGGGTTTCTCTTGATCATTAGCTCGCTTGCTCTGTTATCTTAACCTTCCCTGGAAGATGTGCATTATCTTGCTTCCTATTTATTTACCTATGATTTATATTTTTCTATGCATCATATAGTGCTGGATTCAAAGAAATCATATTTATTTGAGATTTTGAAACTTAAATACATCTTTAAATAAGAATAGTTATGATTTTTCTCCATTTTGCAAATTCCATACAAATTCCACATTAGTTCTCTTGTGTTTTAAATATCCATATTCCATAATTCTTATCTTGCATTTTATTCTTTTTTCATGCCTTATCTCTTTCTAACAAACACACACATGCACAAATAAAAAGAAAGAAGCAAAAAACCTTGCAAATATCCTTTATTTTCCCCCCTCTAATTAGTCTGAATAGGATCCAGTTCAATTGCCCTATTTTTCATTGCCTTGGCCATTTGTCTCTCTAACTGACCAATAAGGTGCAGGCCAATATAAAATATGTTTTTTTTCTCCTTTTCTTTAGCCTGATGAGCAGTGAAAATTAGAAGTAGAAGGCAGGCTCTCTATAAATAATATGAGAGAGAAAGAAAGGGTGTGTGTGAATATGTTGGAGGTGCAACAGAAAAGGAGGCTGTGAAAAAATGAAAGCACCAGGACAGGTGTTGCACTATGGAAGAAACTGGAGGTGATATAGAATTTAAAGACAATGCTGCTCTTAGACTCCCCCAAACAGAGCCCCATTCTACAGGTGATTTCTAATCTTTGGAATGCCTTTTACTAAATATCCTACATCCTGCTCCAGTGTCTCTAAAAAGCTGAGCTGGTGGTACTCAAGCACCCCATTTCCAGACAGGGTGGAGCACCCCAAACCCAGACTGGCACCTGCAAGTGCCTCAGTTTCTATTTTTAGTTTATGGGGCTTCTTCTTTTAACAGATCTGGAGCCATTCAGATGACCAGTGGACTCCAGCATTTGCAACTGTGGGGTCATCTCAGGGTACTCTGGCCAGGTCACCAGGACCAGGTTCCAGGAAGGCAGCTGGGCCTGTGAATTGTTTCCTTTGACTCCTTAAGTGTTTCTCTGAAAGGATTTCATGAGATTAGTCTTTGACATGCAGATTTGGGGTGCCTATAACTCTCACCTCAGAAAGAGTTCAGTGCTCTGATCTGCCACCACAGAATCTTAGGCTTGAATCTTATATGGGTCCATGTGTTGGCTCTAGCCCATGTTGTTTCAAAAATAATGACACCTTGCCAGAACCAGTTTGGGTCAGTGGATAGAGCATTGGCCCTCGGACCGAAAGATCCCAGGTTCAATTCGGGTCAAGGGCATGTACCTTGGTTGCAGGCACATCCCCAGTGGAGGGTGTGCGGGAGGCAGCTAATCGATGTTGCTTTCTCATCGATGTTTATAACCCGCTATCCCTCTCTCTTCCTCTCTCTGAAAAATCAATTATATATATATATATATATATATATATATATATATATATATATATAATTTTTTATTTTATTTTATTTTTTTTTTTTTAAAGAATAATGAGACCTTGGGTGTATAGTATGCCAGAGTGGTAGAAGTGATACTGACTATCCCCCATCCACCACTATGCTCCCCAACCCCTCACCCAACTCTTACAACTATCCCTCACCCAGCTTTATACCATGTGTTGGTGGTCTTCCAGGTACTGTCATTTCTCTTCTTTCCATTGACTTTCCAGATCATTGTCCCTTTCATATGTCAATAAACTTTCATCAGTGTCCACTGTCGCCTCCTGTGTATGTGGTGACTTTATGTTCTTTTGTGAATGGGACCCTTTTCTCTCTCCACCTACAGACCCTTACTTATACTCCCAGGTAATGGTATATAAAAAAGATCATATTTTAATATGAAAGTAATAACAGCTTTATGATTTAATGGTTAGAAGATGTGCTGTTCAACATTCAGTCTATAAAACTTCATACACTAAATTTGATCAGATAACAAATTATGATTCACAATTTTCTGCATTCTCTGGGTGAAACTTGCAGTTTTGGTCATCTTCAAAACAGTATAAGAACATCCTTTGAGAGAGTCATCAGAAGCGAGTTCCATGAGCAGCATGATGGATGGTGCAGCGTTATGAGTAATGATGTAACCAGAACTAAATAAATGGTATTAGGGAACTGTGGTAGCAAGAAGATCTATATTGTTTCAATACAAATAGGTTCTGAAGAGTATGACATTGTGAGTAATAGCAAGGTTGCTACCTTTTCTTCCTGGTGAAAGATATGAAATTAGCCAGCTATAATACATTTGAAAGGGAAGAACACGAAGAGGTGGCTCCTGAGACTGAGCACAGACAGATTATGCCTGGACAACTACATAAAGCCTTCATATGACTGAACAATAATCAAATTCTCTAAATCTTCACCAGTAAATCACTAAGCCTCTCACATAGGCCCATGGACTTTTAAATACATTTAAATCCAAATGTTTATGTTAATGTGTTTCATATACTGCAAGAAATATTTCCCCAGGAATCTGGACACACTAGGGGCACCTCTACTTTACCAGGTTCTTTCTAGTAATCCATTCAGATACCTAGAGGCATGTATAACACATTAATACTTTGAAAATGGCAAGAGTACTTGCCAAATAAAGAGCCACCTCTTTATTTATACTATAGATAAAAATCCTAATTTTCCCCAAAATAAGAGGCAAGCACATTCTTTATTATGGGGAGAGATTTGTAAGAGAAATAGGAGATCACTGAAGAAGAGGAGAACCATGTTCTTAAATTTGTTTGGTTATATCTCTTATTTTAAGCATTCAGATAAATATTGTGGTTATGAAACTAGCCATAATTCTTATGAGTTTGAATATATTTGTGTCTTCTAGATTGAGTTATGTTTGAATTTATGGAAATTAATGTATGCATTCAGGTATTATTGAAGGACCATATTAAGTGCCAGGTATACAAATATAATATTTGTATAAAAATCTCACACCTTTCACTTTATTCTCTATTTTGAGCTATTAACAGTTTAGTGGAAGAGGCAAATATGTAAACAAATAATTATATAATGTGTTTTGGTTAATTACTACAAAAGAGAAACTAATCAATATGGGAAAACAGGAGCAAGCTTTATATGTGGTAAGTTTTTAACAATTTTATAAGATTAATAGGAGGGTGAAGGGACTTAGACAACAGAAGTCTAATACAGGCTGATAGACAGGTATGCAAATATTAGCATTGCCTATAACTTTGTGTTTCTCTTACATTGTAACTTAGATTTATGAAATAGGAAATATTTCTCAGCACTAACTAATCTCTGTAGTTTACCACAACTAAAAGAATGTTACTTGGTCTATTTTGAGGAGTATTTCTCAAATGTCCTGACTGCTGCACAAAATATTAAACACAATACTTGTATTATCTAACCTATATATTAGCTATCCCTCTGTATGCTGATAAATTATTTCTCAACCCCACTTCCACATCTTATGGCAGTCAAAGTTCTTCTATAAAGTTGATGTGAATTGCCAGAGATTTACTTTTTAGGTTCCCTTGATCTTGTTTCTTGTCTCACTTTCATACCACACAGATGAATAAATGACAGCAGTCAGTTCCTTAAGAACCTTTCTTCTTAGTCGAAGCACATTCAAATAGTCATACTCTTAGTATCTCACCCTCCCATCCATGCATGTGGGATTACAAATAAAGAGAGAAAGCAAAGAACGGGGAAAGGAGGAAAGAGAGAGGGAAAGAGGGAAGGAAGGAGGAAAGGAAGGAAAAAAGGAAAGAAGGAAGGGAGGGAGGGAGGGAAGGGGGAGGGAAGGGAGGAAGGAGGGAGGGAAGGAAGGAGGGAGGGAGGGAAGGAAGGAAGGAGAGAGGGAGGGAGGGAAGAGGGAGAGAGGAAAAAAGATAGAGAGGAGAAGGAAGACAGGAGGGTGACAGAAAGGGAATTTTTATTGTGAAACAAGCACAAGCTAAATTGATGATTTGGATTTTCTAAACCAAGAAACCTTTAGGTTTTTAATTATTATTTTAAAATAGGCTATATCTTATTAAAGTGTGGTGTGGTGTGTGTGTGTGTGTGTGTGTGTGTGTGTGTGTGTGTGTGTGGCATTTTCTCTATAAAACGCCCACAGTGAAATCCAAAATCCATGTGCCCAACCATGTAAGTGATTTCTTTAATAATAGAGGAAGAATAATTCCTGAGTTAGGATATTCTTAGTGCATTGTTCCACTGTGTATATTGTAAAGGTAAAGCAGGCACCAGTGCTGTCTCTCCACAGGGAGAATGTGTAACATGGTACTATTATAAACCCAAAGATTTTATAGAGTTTCATTTTATGGTCTGCTCTGCCTAAAGTGACCTAAGGTATAATTTTCCTCCCACTGATAGATGCCATCTACAAAGTGCCGCTGCTATTGAAGGGCTGGGCTAAGCCACTAAGGAAACAATTCTCACATTTATGTCTTTTGCTTCTAAGCCCAGGTGGTAATGAAAGGGTGGTACATCAGTAAAAGGTTATTCATTAAGTGCCCTTAAGTGTGTTTGTAAGTACAGGGAACCAAAAAGACTCTAAGAGCAGTTCTGACCGCAACTTTTGGTCATTTGAAGCAATTACCAGAGGTGGTCTCCGTGAATGCTCCCAGAACAAGTGAATTGTCTAAGGGCGGTCAAATAAATTCCTAAGTAGCTTCTATAACCTATGTGGTCTCTGAGGCTACTAAACACATCATCACCCATAAGTGCTTGCTTATCTTAATGTCCTGTGCAAAGTAAAACACACTTTCTTACAAAATGTCCTCAGTAAGACAAATTAAACTGAGCTCCAGAAAGAATGCCCATGGATTTGGAAGAATTACCTGTTTTTGCTTATGAACAAAATAAATCTCTGGCCATAAAGTCATTGTATTAAAATTCAATCAGTGTATTTGAGTTGGAAGTCAATCAGTATAGTGATAGATCAAGATAAGCACATCTTTAGTCAGGCCAAACAGTCACCTTCCAATGACACAGCACTACAATTCTTTATGCTTAACCATATGCAAGCCTGTTATTAATTGCAAGTTAGTCAATCCTACCAATACACTGGAGCCACCAAACCTTCACTCTTCTCATTTCTCTAGTTGGTTCATATTTCTCATCTGTTGTATTTGTTTCTGTGCTTTAGCTATTTGTCTCTGGTTACATCTGTCTCACTTTTTTTACAGTCTGTTGATGCTCATATTTTATTTATTTATTTATTTATTTATTTATTTATTATTGTCTAAAGTTTTAAATGTGTCTCCTTTTCCCCCACTTGACTGCCCTCCCCCAGCCATTCCCATCCCAAGCAAGACCCCAAGGCCCCAGTGCTGTGTTCATTTGTTATGCTAATATGCATGCATACAAGTCCTTTGTTTGCTCTCTACGCCCACCCCATCCCTTGCCATTTGTCTCTGAGTTATTCTTATCAAATTATGTTGATCATTATATCCCACATATGAGTGAGATCATGTGATATTTATCTTGCTCCAACTGGCTAAATTCACTTAGCATAATACTCTATACATTCCCAAACTGCCCTCCCTTGGGAATAACTGGTATATACTAGAACCTGGTAGATGCCCAAAAATAATTTTTAGAAGAAAAATATATCTGTAACTCTTAATGAATTTTGATAATGCTTTCCAGCCCTAGCTGGTTTGGCTCAGTGAACAGAGCGTCGGCCTGTGGACTGAAGGGTCCCATGTTTGATTCCAGTCAAGGGCACATGTCTGGGTTTCAGGCTTGATCCCCCATAGGGGGCAGGCAGGAGGCAGCCAATCATTGACCCTTTCTCATCATTGATATTTTTATCTCTCTATCCCTCTCCTTTCCTTTCTGAAATCAATAAAAATATATTAAAAATTAAAAATTAAATAAAATTTTAAAAAATGCTTTCCATACAAATGAAGTCAAAAGTATTCATGTGAAAACCCAGCTTTAGTAGATCAAAATTTTCATCATACCAATTGCTCTGAATTTAACCTTCATCTGGACTCCAAGTGCTATCCTGTGGTTTCTTTCCATTTTTCATTAGAAACATTTTAATTTCACATATAGGTAATGACAAGATCTCTATTATATTTTGTAGAAATTTTCCAAAATTTGGACACATAATTTTAAATATTCCTAGCTTGTTAAGGGTAATAAGGATCTTCCTCTACAGCTATACCATTTTGATGTCAGTTACATCACACCTTTGAAACATGGCAGAAAAAGTCTTCCTGCACTTTTCACCTTAATAACTCTTACTCATACTTCAAGTCTAGTAACTGTAAACCTCAGGGAAGCTTTTTCCAACAGAATGAATTGAAATATTTTTTCTCATTATACATTTCCATTGTCTCTCATAGTTTTCCTTGATATAACAAAGTTAACAAAATCATTGTTTACTAATTTATTTAATGTGTGCATCTTTGTAGACGAATGTGCTTTGAATGAGGGCATGGACCAAGCAAGCAATTTACTACTGTACCCTGAGTGGTAACTCTAGTGCTTATTGGACAGAGTACCTGGCATTTTAGAAAGTCCTTTATAAATATTTATAAATATGATGTATCTTATACATAGTAATTATTCCTCCTCATTGAGTCAATCAATCAATTTGTTGGCCACATTTCTCACCGGAATTGTACCCTGCTGATAGAAAATTGAATGTATAGTACAGATGAGTTTTGATATGGGGAGGATTGGTCCTGATATACTGTCAAGGCAAAATGATGTCATATGCTGATCTCAGCCTATTGATGACCAAGGTTATGGCTGGACTAGTCCTTTTGTTTCCTATTGTGATCACAAGGCAGCCTCAGTAATAATTATCAGGAAATTGAGGGGGGGGGTACTTTTTTTGGGAAAAGGTTTATCAATTACAGATCCTGGAAATCAGACCTGTCACACAGGGTGATCACATTCAGGGTTTGGAGGGTGGGAGGGGATGAGAGAGAGAGAGAGAGAGAGAGAGAGAATGGGGGGTTTGGTGTTCCACTTTTATTGGAGTCCAGATTGGAGGCCTAAAATGTTAAGGTCTGACTCTTAATTGCTGAATTTAAAACAAAAAGTGGAAATTTACAAAATGGGAAGGAAAAAAAAAAGTGGTTCAAATGGTCAGTTATCAAAATTAACCAAGATCTCTAAAGCAAAGAAGCCTGGAGGTGGGGGGTGGAAAGGGGGTTGTGTGTGGAACAGCCTGGCTCTTTATCTGGTCATGGCTGGCAATGTGGTTGTTGGAGATAGCCATCTTTGAAGTGATTGCCTCTTAAATAGGATGTAAAAAAATCAAAGCTTAAATCAGTGACTTGTATTACAAAAAGAAAAGCCAACTGTCAAGGCTTGCACTTCAAGTGGACTTACATAAAGTACATAAGTAACTACAGAATCCTCAGATACATCAGTGTTCCCCATAGCCATTCTTAATTGCTAATATTCTTAATGTAAATGTGCTTTCGTTTTCATTTTGTTTTGTTTCATATTTAAATATCACATCAACTCTCTGAAAGTTGTGGTTTTGTTTTCTGAGAAATTGGAGTGTCCTCTTTCCCATTGGGTGCTGGGGTGGAGTCCTTATGATATCTCAAGAAAAAGAATTTTCTGAGGCTTACCCGAGAGGATGAGTGATTTTTACTTATGTGGAACTATATGCCTGAGTTTCCAAAGTCCCATTTCAGTCATAGAAGAAGCATAGCAGGGGTTTCAGTAAAACTAAAAACAAGCCAGCGTCCAGAGTTTCCGTTCCATGTTGCAGCCGGGTCCAGGTCAACACCAGGCTGGCTTCAGTCCATCAGTCCCTTGTGTGGAGTGGTCCAAATGGCAGTGGGCCATATGGGTGAATGCAGGAGAGCTTGCCCCAAGTAACAGGAGTCCCGTGAGAGCCAAGAGAGTCAGCTTGTTTGTTTAGGGGATAAATTCCCAAATTTCACACCCTTGTGGTGGCCATGCCCATTCTGGCCAATGACTTGTTCCCAGGTATGACCGATAGCAAATACCTCCCCTATGTCACCTTTACTGGGCATGCATGTATCTTCTTCCCTTTGCTCCTTTCCTGTTATCAGTAACTAAACAATCACAACAGTATAAATTCCACCCATAAGTTGTAGATTTGAAAAAAATGCTAGGCACATTAGCAACTTACCACAAATCAGACAACTCGTGAGAGTTATTGCCAGGATTTGAATTAGGGTCTAAATGAAAGACATGTCCACTTCATCCAAACCACAGCACTATTACACAATCTTGAGACTAGGATGAGAAGAAACTGACAGTCACTGGAACAGTCTAGACAGAGAGATGCAAGGAACTTGATTTTATGAGGAACAGAAAGAGAGCCATTACTGAGTTTCAGTAACAGAAGTTAGCCAAGGTGTGGCTGCTGTTAACTCTCTTGGAAGTCAGAGACTTTGGAATATAAAATGGCTAGATTTGGTTATTCTAGAGAAACTGGAAAGTATATAAGTATGTTTGATTAAAAATTGGTTGAAGCTTGGGCAACTGAATCTATACATATGCAATGCCTTTTTTATTTTTATTTTTGAGCTGCTAAAGTAAAATAAAGTTACCATGGAAATTAAATTACATATATGTGTGGCATATCCACATTTCTAAGAAGTTGCTTAACTACCTTTCTAGAAAAGTGAACTCTCTACTTTAATCTAGAGAGCTCCTGAGTATACAAGTGGTAATGCCTATATGTGATAATCAAATAACCACATATAGGTGATCATGACAAGCATTAGCTTCATAACAGCTGAAAATTAAACAGACTATTGACAGCTGAAAACATTAAAGTTGCTCACTTTTTGAAATGGTAATGTTAATATATCAATGTAACCTCTAGACAATTGTTTGACTGAGAATATAAAATTCTGATACTACTCATAAGTTTCTTTTTAAAAGGATATTTTATCCAGGGAGCAATATCATGCCACCAAATAAAATAACAGTTTCTGTGATCTGTAAAATATGCAGCCTACTTAATAAAGTACCTCTACCATTGTACATATAAATGCCAAACCAATTAATTCTGAAGGAAACATTGGGAAGAAATTGGGTTAAGGAGGGAAATGAAGTAGAGATTCTAGGCACAAACAGTTTTTTTCTTTGATTTCTTAATTGAAGAGACTCTGGAAATGTAAATAAAATAAAGAATAAATTGATATTCAGTAGGGCAACACTAAAGGGGTAATACAATGTTTGGAAGACATGACTATAAAGAACAACAGAAGTACCCTTTTGTCTTTGAATTTGGTAAGTCCTAGGATGAGGTCTGGAGATGAGCTTTCTAGGACTTTTTACCTTTGACAGCCTTTAATGATTGATAAAGGAGATGCTTAAAGAGGATTAAGTGCCTTTGCTTGAGACAATTCTCCAGTAATCACAAATTCACCAAAATAATAAAGTGATTATAATTAATAAAAGGATATCTTGTGAAAACCTATGGATATTGTTTTTCTTTGATTTCATAGGAAGTAGAAAATAAAGAATAACTAATCCAGGCTCAAAGGATAACAGACAATACCCTTTTGTTACAAAGTTGAGATAAAAGAGGCTTTGATTCCAACATAGAAATACAAACTCCAAAGCAATGGACACTTAGGCACTGGGCAAATTGTTATTCAAACAGCAGGTTCTCAATTTCCTTATAGGATAATGCATTGCAAAACCGGGTAAGTTCATTAGAAATGCACAGACCAAAATTTTTTTTAAAAAAGTAAAAAATTAAGTTTCTGTTAAGCAAATATAGACTAAGTTAGAAGGATCTTGACAAATTTTCCTTAAAACTCAAGTTTTAATTGCTTCAGTTCCAGGGCAACCATAAACTTGAAAAGTGACAATTTATACAGATTTTATGATTCTGTTTACTCTATTATTCATGAAAAAGTTACTTTCTCAACTGCTCTGCCTCATGTTATTTATGCCACCTATAAATTAACTGGATATTCTTAAAGAAACAAAAAGTTTGTCTTAAAAGAGGAGCATATTAGTAACTTATGTTTGAAATCAGTATCATTGCAAAATTATTTTAAGGGTTAATTTAGATAAATACTTCCCACCAAAGGACAGTTGTGAGAAGGCGGCATCCAAGGGAAGCTCATCCGCTCTAATTTGATTTGCTCGCCCAATATTTACAAAACATTTAAACATAATAGAATAGGTGCTGGGTTACAAAAGATTAAAAGCAGCTGTTTGTGCCCTTGAGACCCTCAGGTATCTAAAAGAAACATTGCAAATAATTCTCCAGCTGATTTTTTTTTAATTCCTGGAAATCAACTTCCTATTGAATAATTGATGTTACAAATCAATTGTATATCCTGAGATAGAGATGAGGTTGACTTTCAATCACAAATACAGAATAAAAATATCTGTATTATATACATATTTGTCTGATGATTTTACCATGTATAAGCTCATAATAATTTTTTGTTAACACCTGACCTCTTTGATTATAGTAACTTTCATTGGGGCATATCAAATACAGAAAATGTTTTTTGTTATTGTTTTTTACCTTTGACATGAAAAGCTTTAATAAATATAAAATGTGGCAGAGAATAATGCAACCGTCATGGTTTGAGGGGAAAAGACTAGACTAGGTTTAAACTCTGGTTCTGCTGCCACCACTTAATTTGACTAGGAGAAATACTTCATTTACTTAATTGTGTTTTCATGTATATATGTATATAGTGATAATAATTAAATCTCTGTCTTATAATGGTGCAGTCATTGTTAGGATTAAAAGTTTATATATATATATATATATATATATATATATATATATATATATATATCAGAGTGAAGTAATAATTACTTTATTATTACTAATATTTAAAAGTCTACTAAACTATAAGCACCTGGAGAGTAGCAATAGTGGCCAATGCTAGTTATAGTCCAGAGACCAACATGTGAGCATGTAGACCTACCAGAGCAGAATTTCTCTGTGGTACCCAGGATCTGTGTTTAAACAATGTAATTTTATGCACACTAAATTCTGAGAGTCACTGCTTTACTCTGCTCTCAGCTATATTTTCAGTGTCCAGAATTAACTGGGCAGTAAATTAGAGCTCAATTAATATTTATCTAACCATTCAATTACTAACTCTTACTATTGGAAAATATCTTATGATGAGAGAACCAGAAATTCTCTTTGTTGTTTGTTTGTTTTTGCAGGTAACAGAAAAATAAGGAACTAAAACTATATTTGCAGATATTTTACATTGTTGGAAATTCCCTTTGGAATAACAATAATGCTTGTGTCTTAGGACAGTTGTGAACATATTGAGTAATTTAGCAAAGTTTTATTTATGAGCACTCAAAAATAACATCTATCATATTTTAGTGGTCTTTTTTCCCTAGCTGCATGGAAAAAAAAAAGAATTTTATTTGGAACACGAATATATAGAACCGTCACAAAAGAATTCCATTTTCTAAGAGTGAAATGGAATACTGTCTTTATTTTATTATTTCTTTTTGGTCTGATTTCTCATATTCCAGTTCACATAAAATATTTATTGGGATTCACAAAACTTTACTACATAAAATAATAGATTACTTAAGCTGTATTTAATCATCTTATGGTACTATTTTAGAGTTAATATAAAGCATGATAATCAATAATAAAACTAATACTGCAGTTTTCAACTCAGATGTGTTCTTTTGTTTGTCTGTTTGTTTGTTTTTCACAATGTGTGTAGAAATAGAATCTTTGGAAAGGAAACTAATCTAAATCTTTACATGTAGTAATAATTATGAAAATGAAGAATGTTATCCATTCTATAAACATCTGATTCTCTTAGGTAATTATATCTGTAATGAAATACATGTTCCTTAGCAAAGCATAAGACTTCAAGGTTGTCTGTAGCCTTTTGGTCATTAGCATGATATAGATGCAATTGAATTGATGACTATCCCCTGAAATAAGAAACAGAATACTGGGGGTTATGCTTGTAGCTGTGAAAATGGTAAGAAAATTCTTGTAGTTTAAAAAAGTTTTTCCCTGGGAAGTATACTTTAAAAGCTTCAAAGAATGTGAAAGCTTTTCAAATAAGCCATAAATGGACATCTGCAGTCTATGCTGTACTTCAATAAGAGGAGAATGGTTGTCATGTCAAATCTCTGCAGGCCGTCTTTGCTCATGTTTTCCTGGGTAAGATATTCTACTCGAGCAGAATGAAACCTAACCTTTAATATTACATTCTGTTGAACAGGCCCCAGTGACACGTAAGAGGATCTTATCACTGGATCTCAATGGATTTGGTTTTAAACAGCTTCTTTTCTGCAAGACAGATATCAGATGGGAGTTCTCTTTAAGGGAAAAGAGCCTATTTTATTTTCATAGAATAACTTGAAAAAGGAAAAGTTGTTCAGAATAATCACAGAAAGCAGACAAGGATATTAGCATCACAACATTCTTCATGCAGTATGAAAGGAAGACCCAAAAATCTGTATTGATCCCTGAACAAAATATATATCTGAAAGATGTCCTACTCTATTACAAATACCAAGCTATAAAACTTAACAAGCCACCAAAAATGAATAAGTCTGGGGTAAATACAATGTGTAAAAGTATAGAGGTATAGATATACGTATACATCTATCTATCCCTAGATAAAATTCAGTGAGTTGAATAATTAAAATCAAGTATCATAATAAAATATAAACTAGTATTGACTCAAAACTTAATAAAGTATATTTAAATTAATAATGAAGTTAGATTAATTTATAATATGATTTCTATTTACTTATTAATTACTTGTTTTCTACTTTATTTCCCCTGGAAACCAAAGTAGAAGTTGTTAAGTCCTAAGGAAAAATATAACTTCTTCTTTGATCAAAATAAAATAGATGTAACCTTGATATTAAATCTAACAATACCTAAGTTATTGACTATTTATAATGGTAATGTCTCACCAAAATTTTTTAATTTTGCATAAGTTATTTTGTCTTTTATTAACATTAATTAAAATATTACCTTTTGAAATGTGGGTTTTAGTATTTGAGATATCATAAGGTAATGGTTAATTAAAATAGATATTTTTGTATAAGTATCTCTTTTTTGAGGAATACCTTCTCCATTGAGAAATAACACGGAGGTTTTATAATTAAACTACTATTTTGATGCCTTGAGACTGAAAAACAAGGAAATTACCCAGTTTACTTTGGTTTTTCAATGCTCTCAATACTGATGACATGATTAAGTATATTTAAAAAAATTTAGAAGCTTATTTGACAAATACTTACATGGTACTTACCATGAACTGAGTACACAGAATTCTACGCACTTTGAATATATTAGCTTGTTTAATCCTCAAAACAACTCTATGAAGTTGAGGTAACAAATCCCAATTTTTTATTAAAGAAACAGAGGCAAGTGGCCATACAACTGCCCTAGAAAGAGTATTCCCACTAAACTCTAAATTCAGAAAGAACCTTGCTATATTCAGGCAGTGAAGTAAAGGGTATAAATGCACTGAATTCTCATGGAATTCCATAAATCTATAATAATAAAAGCATAATATGCTAATTAGACTGGACAGCTGGACAAAGCCACGACTGTGCGGCTGAGGCAAGCTGCCTTGGCTGCAAGGGCTGAGTCCCTTGCGGGAATTGGGCCTCTAGTACTCTAGTAAGATAGTTATTGTTCTCATATTATAGTTGAAATAATATAGGCTTAGATAATTTAAATAATTTGCAAAATAACACAGGATAAGAAAAATGTCACAGCATGTGTTAAACACTAGGCCTGTTTGAATCTAGATTTTTAACTTTTAATTATAATACTTTAATATCTCCTGAATTGTAATGCTTCTGGTTGTTAAAAGATAACCCTGTAGAAGGTTGTTAAAGTCAAGCATAATGATCTTTGTGGATGACAGAACTTAGGTTGGAATATCCATGTTGAACAGGAATCATGTTCAGAATAATAGCCAGTGCTATGACACAGAGGACAATGGAGAGTTACATGCTTAGATCTAGAGAAGATGAGCAGTGCTGATATAGAAATGCATAATGACAGATACAAAGAGAATAGGATAATTGGAAAGCTTAAACTTCAGATAAGAAACTTTGCTAAATAAAGTTGCTAAAAGAATGGTTTAGAAAGTTGAATAGTAAACTAACTCAGAGGTAACATTTCATTTTACTCCATGTGATTGTATTATGAAGGCTTCTAATAGTTTTTAATAGTTATATGTTATTACTACCACAGCCTTAGCAGCTTAAGAAAACATTTATTTATTTATCTCATAATTTCTGTGGGTCATTTATCTAAGTTCAGTTTCACAGAATTTTCTATTTTTAGAATCTCCCATAAGGCAGTCAAGCTATTGTCCAGGGCTCAGGGCTCATCTGAAATGTCAGCTGGGGAAGAACCAATTTGGAAGGTCACATGGTTGTTGGCAGAGATCATTTCTTTGCTGGTTGTCAGACTGAGTATTTTATTTCCCTGCTGGATGTCAGCTGGAAGAGCCCTCAGTTCTTTGCCACATGTGCCTCTCCACAGAGCAGCTCGCAACATGGCAACTTGCTTCAGAAAAGCCAGCAAGGTAGAGACTTGCTAGCAAGATGCCTGTCAGAATTCTAAACCCATGGGCATAAGGTTCTACCATGTTTGCCATAGTCTACTTGTTAGAAGCAAGTCACAGTCTGCCCTGCACGGAAGGGGAGTGGATATAGAAAAGTCTGAATACCAAGAGATGGCATTTATTGAGGACCATTTGCCCTACTTTTCTAATAAGTGTCTGTTTTGAATAACCTATTTTCTGCTCACAAAAGGATGCAATAAGGATTAGAGAAAGACCTTAAAGAGTAACAAGGAAGGTCACAAAATATGATTTCATGACTCCTGATCAATGATTGTTGCCTTCTCTCTAATCCAACACATTTGTAGAAATGAAGACTAGGGGAAATATTCCTTGCTAACTTGACTCACAGTTTGCCTTGTAATTTATTTCTACTTTATTATTGATAGACTTTTTTATTCTCCCCCCTTTACTATGAGAAAATTTAATCCCAGATCAGAAACCTACCAGTTCCTTGGGAAATCACTTTTGATTCATAGTTCACATTGCTGATTTCATTGATAATTACAACACTAGCTATAAGGATAATTCTCAAAAAGATGTTATCCAGCAAGTGTTCATTATGTCAGAATGTCGCAGATAAGAAGACATTGTGCTGTATTTGGAATAGCCACCAGATCATAAGAGATGTGAGTCCCAATAGTTCAATGTGGTATGGGTTAAAAAAAAAAAAAAAGTACAGGTTTTAATACTTGATGACATCTGAGACCTCATACTGTTACCAGTAATTTTTATGAGAGGAGAATATGCTGAGAAATTAATGAAGCTTAAATTTCAAGGCCCTTCACTAGGACAGACCTCTTCAGAGACTAGTGTGCTTTATTCCAGGGATGTGGGGCAGTTGGGGGCGGTGGGAGGGTTGGAACAAAAGCCCCAAACTGTGCCTGATACGAAACACTGCCCGCCCTCAGTGTCACAGTCTATATACCCTGGCAATGATCCTGAGGCTGCCATCCAGTACCTCCATCTCCACCGGATCCTTAATAATCATCTGTCCCTGTGAGTTCTCAAGGGATAAAAATGGGGTTGAGCCCCTTTGATCCCAAGGAGAAGGATATAAGCAAGAGACCTCTCCACTAAGGTTCCATGTGAAATGTCCTGTGCAGATCAACCCAGGAAGGCCAGAGTGGGGTTCAGATAGGAATGGGTTAGATTGGAGTGACCAAGATAAACAAACTCTTCTGTATGGGTCATGGGAAACCATGACTGCCAAATCAAATGTATGGGAAAGTCTCAGGGCAAAAATCACTGCCTAAGCAAGTAACTGCAGAGCAACTAAAGATGTGGCAAGAGAAAGTTGTGAAGCTAGGAAAGACTTTCCTAAGTTATCAATAACTTTTATTTCAATCAAGCATACTTGACTGAATTTGCTTTCTATTCTCTCTATAGAAAATATTTAAAGAGGTAAAGGATATGCAGGTTTTTTTTTTTTAAAAAGTGTAGACATGTTGGACAACTAAGTAATATTAATAACAATACATTATTTTTGGATGTCATAAGATTTGTGATATTGCCTGTTAATTGGAATTTCAACCTCTTGGGATTTATGAACTTGACTTGAACAACATAAATACTTATATCTTATTTTATATTTTTACATTTGTAATTGTTTTTCTTCAAAGAGTTTCTCCTAATAGTATAAGACCCTACTCCCACCAACCCTGGATAGAGCCTGACAACTAGGAAGTCTTTTATTGATATGTTTGTGTCTCTATGTATGCTGTGTGTATATATTCATGTGTGGAACTTCTGAGCCATTCATTTCTAATAAAAATCATTTAAAGATTTTTGCTTTATTGTTTCCAATAGAACTGTCTTCTGAATGTATATGCCAGTGAAGCACCTCCTCTCAGTGAAATAGCTCTATGATACCTAGATTAGCTTTATTAATTCACAGAGATTTTCCAGATAATACTTAGACATAAGGCTCTTTTTGTCACCTGCAAATGGGAAAAGAAAAATTGGCTTGTCACCCAATTTCAGGAAAAATTAGGATATTTTCCCCTGTCAGGGATTTAGAGGCAGTCTCTACAATCCCACTGGCATAAATTGAAAATGTGATCACCAATAAGAAGAGGGTTAGAGAGCTCCGAAATGTTGAGCTATCCTACTTTGGCAAACTGAGGGATCATTGTTCAGAGAGGAGAATGTGGCTTCTGGTTTTCTGTACAATGCTGGTGAGCAGAGAAGCACTCTGAAATCCTGGGTCAGTCAAACATCAGCACTGTTACAGCCAATAAAATACAAAATGTGATAGATATTATCTTTTAAAAAAGAACTGTGTAAAGTCTCCCTCACATCACTACTTCACATCTTGTCTTACTTGATTCTGGCAGCCGCTTCCAGCCAGGCTCACAGAGGTGTAATTGATGTCTAGGGCATGGATTGAACATAAGGTTTCCCTTAGACATTGTTTATTGCACTCAAGAGAAATACCTTCATAATTCATTAGGCACTTCTGGGAATGGAAGCCATTAAGTTAGTCACAGAAGAGGACTCGCACAATCAAATGAATTTGTTTTCATTATGCGTTTCTTTCCTTCCAAGATTGTGGACTAAAATTTCTAGAATGCCAGAGAACATAAATATGTAACAGACCAAAAGGTGCATATAAGATTAGGTTTAAAAGTAGCCAAACAAAATAAATATTGCCTTTTTTAGTCGAATTCTGATTTTACTGTGATCTGGAAAGGATCGGTGGTACTTTGAAAACAAAATCCACTGTTTCCAGGATAGAGAATTATATGGATTTATCCTGGTTTAAAATTAGACCTTTTTCTCTCAGCTCTGTCACCTCTCCTTCTTATTAATCTTTCAAACTCTACATCTCTGGTCCTTTGTGCAAAATAATGTCTCCTAAAATGTTAGTAACATTACTATTTCTCACAGAATTATATAAAAGAAAATCCGGGGAGGATATAATACTATTATGAAAAGAATTAACTATCTAAAATTATGTTCATTAGTCCTTAGCTGTACCTTTAAAATAATTCTCATAAGGCAAAATCCAGTTCTTTTAAGCTAATGAATAAACCTGTCTTTCGATAATTAGTTTTTAATGTAGCCCAAGTGCCTCCATTTCCTAAAAATAAATAAATAAATAAATAAATAAATAAATAAATAAATAAATCTTAAAATTTCTGCTTAGATCAGGTGTAGGTTAAGTTCATGGAATATATATGTTTCTCTAGGTTTAATCTTATTTTTATTACCTTTTAATATTTTCCCAAAGACTTCAGTTTTTCAAAATCAAACTTATCTTCATTTCTAACCAAGTTGATTTTTCGAAATATGTTCTACAGTATATCTAGCATATTTGCATTTTCAGAAATTTTCTCACTCTTTTTTGGAAGTGAGAAAATGTTTATCTCAGGGCACTCAGAAAGAGACCAAAAAGACTCTCCATGAATAAGAATCAATGTAAGTTGAAAGATTGGCAGTAGCAATTGTTTGAGACCGTTTTGGTGCTATAGGATCTATTTTTACAATAGTTTTCCACAAAACTACCCAAGAAAATAAAAGGTAAAAATAATCTGGTTTAAGTGGGTAGTAAGAAATAAGGAGTGTGTTGAGCCCATGGTCTACAGAACTTGTAGTACAAAATACATAGACATAAGGTCACAGCATTTGGTCCTAATATATTTATATCAGTGCAGACAATAATTTTTAGTGATTGTCAAACTAAAATGGCATTCATGCAGTAAATGGCCTTGTTGCAGGGTTATTTGAAGCAAAAAGCCCGCTATATCTATTCTTTAAGCTTGACAACTTTAAATGAAGTATTAATGGGTGAATTTCCTTTGCTCATTTTGGCCATGTTAATGTAAATTTAGTAATAAATTTGAAATATTTAACATAGCTCTTCACACGTAGTCAATACTTGCTACCTAGTAGCTATTGTGTGTGTATGCACATATATATATATATATATATATATATACATATATATATATATATGTATATATATATATATATATAATTTATAATTATATATCAGTTATTTGTTTACTATTGTGCTATCATTAATGTCTATCTCTTACTTTTCATCAGGGTGGATTTCTCCCCAGAATTTTATCCTAAACACTTAGCAGGCTGCCTGGAGCAGCACAAGAATTCAATAAAATAATGTTTGCTTAATTAACACCAAGAAAACCACTGAATTCATATTTATTAAATGTCTAGTTAATACAGATTCTTTATTCAAACAAGTAATGAAATAGTTTCCGATCTCTTAAAGCTTATAAACATAATTTAAACCACACTTCCCATATTACTAGGAATAACTATGACAACTACCATTTATTAAGTACTGACATTGTGCTAGGCATTCTGATACATGGTTTAGTTGCATTATCTCATTCAATGCTACAGTTATCCACATAACGAAGATATTAATAGTCCCATTTTACAAATGAGGAAACTGAGGTTCTGAGAAATCCAGTGGAAGAGTCCTGCCCTTGTTTATCATGACTTCTTGATAGAGTAAATAGAGAAGGTAGCCAAGGACCGGGATGGCAGGAAACACACAGGCTTTATTGGAGAGAAGAGTACCCCTGCTGGCTGCTTCCAAGGAGAAGGGTGGAAGAGAGCCAGTGCTGGGCGTACAAGCACCTTTAAGGATAAGGGGCTGGGCTTATGGCACTCAGCACAAGCTGATTGGTGTTTAGGGACCAGGGACTTAGGAATCAGGGGGGGTAGGGTATTTGGCAGGTGCTGATTGATGGTTCAGAGCTCAGGAATGTCTGGCCACAGGTTAGCTTTACATCTGTCCATCAAATGGAGGAAGGGAGGATCTATCACTTCTCAGCTTCAAACTAAATATATCCTCTACATCTCTGTTATCAGTGTCTGTGAGGTACTTTCCAAAAAAACAACAACAAAACAAAACAAAAAACTTTAGCTTCTAAACCAATGACTGTGCTAACTTCTTACAGGCCAATGCTCTATCCGCTGAACCAAACCATTAGGGCTTGGCACCATTCTTTAAATGGTATGTGGCTGTTTTGCAGCAGAGGGGGTCTGGAAGTGGAGGGTCCTTGGTGCCTCAGGGGTGCTGATGGGTGGTGACTGGTGTGCTATTATTGTGGGTACCCCTGGCAGGGGTGGCGGAGGTGGGGAAGAGATTGGGAATTGGAGGTACATGCTGCAGCTTCCTCTGAGGCTGGTTCTTCTCCCCATTTGATCAGACTCCCCCTCCCCTTGGTGGTGCAGAGGCTGGGGTAGGGTGTCGTGCAGGGGGATTGGAAGAGCTCCCCTTGGCCATTTCCTCTTCCTTCTTTGCAGTCCGGGCTCCTGTCAGGCACTCTCCTCAAACCCAGGCATGACAACAGAGAAACGCACAAAGATTCAGATGTTGCTTTGGAGTTGTTAGTGTCATTTCTACTCACTTTCATGGAGGCAAGACATTAGCAAATCAAACATGTCAGCAAATGACTCTGTAAAACTTGACAATGTTGTTGAGTGCTAATGTATAGCACATAAATCTACTTTCTAGATAGTATATAAATTTGATTTCCTGTTAGTGAGGGAAATACCTTAGAGCATAAATTACCGTATTTTTCGGACCATAAGACGCTCTGGACCATAAGAAGCACCAGTTTTTAGAGAAGGGAAATGAAGAAAAAAAAATTCTGAAACAAATAATGTCCTAAAATATTTTATGTGCATTAAAACCCAACATCACAGTCATAAACACATGTAATCAACCCTGTAAAGTAAACAGCAGCATTTAGAACCATTTTAGAGCCGGGCAAGCACACAGAGACCACACAGAGCCGGGCAAGTAAAAAAACTTTTTTTTAAAAGTATATGTGTAGGCTATATTTGGACCATAGGATGCAAGGACTTTTTCCCCCCACTTCTGGGGGGAAAAAAGTGTGTCTTATGGTCTGAAAAATACGGTACAGTCTAGTCCAATTAAGAAAATAAATAAATTATATCTGCATTGTAATCATGTCAGGATAATAAAATTTTGTTCTAGGTTTGCTGTTAATCCTGCATGTCATTTTTAAACATTGTTTTGGATGATACATTTCATTAATAAAGTTTGTTTTAGTTAGTGGTTTGTTAATAAAACTTCAAAGACAACTAATAGAGCAAATTTTTTAAAAAATGAATTTTTTAGAATATGGGTATTTAAGGTACATAGAATATTTTGATTTTAAAGCTTTTTAATTACATTTATCAGTCTTCAGTGTAATTATGTAAACCTTCTCTTATAAAGTAAGCTTATGCACAGCATTTGCATAAATATACCATGTCTATAGAGTTGCTTTTCCTCAGAAAGCACATAGGAAAAAGTTTAAAACATTGAAATTACATTTCATGATGGATGTAGAACTTCTGTTCCAGAGGAGGCCTCTTAACATACATCAATATGTGAGGGATGAACTTTGATGTTTTCCTTCACTGAATTACCTTTAACTTTGCCTTTTGTTTATGTTTCTATATTTTTAACTTACTATCAGAGAATTTTTATTCTGTGTTCATAACATTCCTATCTATTCTTCTTGTCATCACACACTCACTTGCCATGAGTAAAAAAAAGATTCACTCCCACTGTAGGCAAATTTTGTATAATCTATGTCTATGCTATGTGTGAATCATCTCATATCATAAAAAAAAAAAAAAAGTTGTCAGAATTTAACCTGGAACGGAATTTATTGCAAATACTTTTCTTAAAACACTTTGGGATATTTTCTCTATGATATTGGTTAGTATAACTAACACTTTCTTAAACATTTTAATTAGAATGATATAATATCACCTAAATAATGTAATACTAATAATAATTGGAAATATTTGATCTAAATAGAAATTCTTATATTGTACTTAATTCTCTTCAGTTATTGGAGGTCTAATATACTACCAAACTATGGAAAATGTATGAAACATTATGCATGGTTGCTATGTTCATGGTAATTAATCTATACTGGTAATTCAGGTGCAAACACATAGTAAAATAACTACAAGATTCTGTGTACATAGTGGTTTCAGTTTTTAGGAAAGACAATTATGTCACTGAGCCAGTTAGGAAAGACTATATAAATAAGAATAAATTAGGTGAGATTTAAAGATACATAGAACTGATATATACTATATGTAGTATTTCTATAAAAAAAAAAACAAAGAAAAAGAAAATAAAGATACGTAGAACTGATAATGGTGGAACTTTCTGGATAGATGAAAGAGTATGTGTAAGAAAAGAAGGTGGAACATTGCAAAATGTATTTAGACAGCAAGATACTAAATAAATAAGATAAATTAAAGGGGTAAAGTTAGATATAACTGAAGGGTAGGACTTTAAATTCTAAATGACGAGATGTAGAAACCAGCCTTTTCCAAACTGCCCCCCTGAAACATCAATAATCCTTGGAGATACAGTAGATACTTTTGAATGAAGTCTCCTTAAGCCAAACATCATTTTTTTTGTCCTTCTAAATGTTCTAACAATTTATATTGTAAAATTTCCAGTAGTCTCATTGTCCTTTGACTATTAAACTTTATCCTTTTTTTTTCTTCTGTTCTCACTATGTACAACTTTAACAACTATAGTTGTAGGCAATAAGGAACCATAGCCATTGGTTTTAATATAATCAAGTGACTTGATAAAATCAATCAATTCACAGTAATCATTTAATGTTGGTATGATATGGAAAGGATGTAAGAAAAGTTTGAGATAGACCAGAGGCAGAGAAACCAGTGGGAAAATAGCAAGTTTATCAATGCATTAGAACTAGTATGATGCCAGTGAGAATAGATAGGAATAATAAGAGCACAGAATAAAAAGTGTGGCTGTAAATTATTCTGTGCAAGTACAAGCACAAGGCAAAGTTAAAGATAATTCAGTGAAGTGAAACGTCAGAAACCGTCCCTTACATATTGATGTAAGTTAAAAGGCCTCCAGACCAGGAGTTCTACAATCATCCTGCAACTCCACTTCAATGTTTTAACAACTTTTCTGCTAGAGGAGAGTCTCTAGCAGGAAAGTTATTAAAATATAATTATTCCATCTATATTTCACCCCTTTTGTGGGAGTGTTTCAGATTTTTTCAAGTAGTTTGGAGCTCTTCAAAGTTTCTTATAAATCTATTTTGTTTCTGACTTGTAAAAAACAAAATAATATAATCCTTATTAAATATGATTAGAACAAATTCCTTAATTAATATTAGGGGAGTGGCTTGCCTTTATTTTATACACATGACTTTCAAGTGATTTTATGCTTGCTAAAGTAGGAGCATAGAGAATATATTGAGAGTCATGTTGATTTTAAAATACTTCCAATAGCTTTGAAAACCTTTTTGTTGGATGTCAATAAATTACTATAACCCAAAGATGTGAAGCCTTATTTTATATTGATACCAGAATGTGGTATAAAAGATGGATTTGGAAGTCACTGGACTAGTACCTGATTTAAATCCTGTCTGTACAACTTATTCACCATGTGGCTTTAGACAAGTTATTTTAAGGATTTGCACCATTTCCCCCCTAAATCACTATATTGTAGAGGTGATTATATTCACCACAATAACTCTGAAATGCCTTTATTTATGCCTGTGAAGTGGCTAGCAGTGTGTCAGACATACAGCCAGTCATCAGAGTACTTGAATGCCTTGTCCCCTCACTTCTCAAACTTTGAACCATTATCTGAATTTTTAAATTGCCTCTAACGTTGTCACAATTAATTTTTACTTAAATCATTTTGCCACCTTTCATCTTTGTCCATTTTATGAGAGTGATTCTTCTCTGTAGCACTTTTTCCTTTGCACATAGGGTTTTACAGATTAATCATTCTCCTCTTTATCACTGTCACCCTCGCCAAGGGAAGAAGCATGATTATTTCCAAAGAGCTGATTCAGTCTGGAAGAAAATGTAGGCCCAGACCTTTGTAGAAAAGGCTATTTGAAGTGGAATGTGTGTTTGAGGATGTAAATTTAGTTCCATAGTCATACAGACAAGATAAAAATGTTCATTTTGTAACAGGTATTTTCCTGAGAACATCAGTGTAAGAGCACAACTAGGATACAGGATACCATTCGCTCATCATAACGTGCTTCTTTACTAGAACTGATATCCACCATGCAAAAAATCTTGTCTTTTAAAACAAAGAAGGGTAGATACAGATAGCTGGAATTCCTGCTATGTAAATAGACTGACATTGTATTTTATATCATTTTTTATAGCCCAGTCCTCTGGAGTAGCAAAAGCCAACTGCCTTAATGCACTTGAGGATTTGGCCAACGATTAGAGACACATACTGTCCTGCTGGGTATATCACCAGAAACTGGCCTTTTATATATATAGGATATCTATATCTATATATCTATAGATACATATATCTATATTTATGTGTATATATATATATATGTGTGTATAGATAGATAGATAAATAGATAGATAGATAGATAGATAGATAGATAGATAGATAGATATGGAGAGAGAGCAATTGAGATATCAACTACTATCTGCTTCTCAAGACACTATATTAAATTACTGTCTCTGAGGCCACTCCTATCTAGCAGTCAGCTACACTGTTTACCAGCCACTTTAACACAATAAAGTTGAAAATAGGATAAAAAACGTGAACAGAAATAAAGCTGAACAGGCACATAGGCACTAATGTGTGCAAAATGAAGATGGGAAAATCATCCTCACTTAAAAGCATCCCCAAGGGTTCAGAATGCAACTGAGATAATGATTTGCTATTTCATATAAATATCTAATGGCTACAACATGAGGAACTAGCTATAATGAACAGTCTTATTAAAAAATAAAGATCACTGAGGGAGCATGCAGGAGCAATCCAATCTCGGCAGCACCACTTTATGGGCAGCTCTGGGGGTGAAGATCAGTGAAGGTGCCAGGGTTCCAAATCTATGCTAAGCCTGGTAATTTTTGCTTCTCTGTAACTTTACCCCCTAACAAAGCAGGACTCATATACTTCAATGAAATCAAAGTAGCACAATATTATTTTAAATTGTTTGTACTCAAATTTAATTAAAACATCAGAGATTATATACCACTAAGGGCTAGTTATAAATAAAGCTTCTAAGTACACATAAATTAGATTTAAATAGCAGATAGTAGTTGAGAATTCATGCTTTGGCTTGAAGCAGTGTTTGTTTAAAGGTAATTGAGGGAAAATATGATACTTACACTTTTTGTAATTTATTTTAATATCACTGAGCATACCTCATAATAAATAATAACAATGATGATAATAATAACTAAAGTGTTCAAACCAGTATTGATAGATTAGGGTGCCCAGTAACATTTGAATTTCAGATAAACAATGGTTATGTAGGTTTTTTATATAAGTTTGGCTCATGCAATTTTGGGAATATTTTACTATAAATACAATGTATTATCAAGAACTCAAGTTTAAAGTAAACTTTCCATACATCTTGTTTATTTCATCAAAACCTTTAGTAGCATCCTTATTCCTTAGTTAACTAGTTTACAACTGCATCCCCCCAAAATATAGGTGTCATGATATCTAAATAAGGGTTATTCTATCCTTCAATAAATGTCTTTTAACTCAGTGGTTTTCATACTTTATTTCATATTTAATCCATTTGAAGACACTACAAAAAATCTTTAGTGCCTCACATCTATTGTACTTCCAGATGTTCTGTTTAATAGGAACTGAGTGCAAACCAGATATGGAAGTTTTTAAGGTTTATCAAGTGTCTAACACTCAGCATAGCTAATAAATCACTGTTTTAACTATAATTTTGGTCTCCAGATTCACCCAATCTGACTTAGAAGAAGTAATGTTATGAATTTTTTGTTGTTTCCTATACATATTCTGGAGAAAGGCAATGCTTAAGAAAGAGCTATAACTCTACTGTAGACATTTTAGGTAAGGTAAAATTTCTGAATCATATTGATAATTACAGTCAATTTGAAGAACAGTTATAACTCCTTCAATTACATAACACAATGAGAAAAAATAAGCTCCAGTATGATCAGTAAATGTTAAACCGTTTCAACCTGGTGTTGTTCATCTCCTTTGTGTTTTTATATGGACAGCTTTCCTTTAAAAGGAACTATCTAAACTATTTGTTATTATGTTTTTTAATGATGAGCAGTAGCTAATCATAGCAGAATAAACATAACTGTTACTAAAAGTGGCTAAAATATGAATTTAAAATCTTTAGTTGAAGAAAAGTTCCTTAAAATAAAATTTATATTTTGTAATGGCCAAGATAATTATTTTCCCTTATGAGCAATGATGTATAACCTATGGATTTCTTTTTTTATTTTCAATTTTCAAAATATTGGAAATTTTTCCTAATGTGAGTCTAAACATCCTAGTTATGCCATAATTTTTTAAAACTTAAAGAAAATTAAATTTAAACATGGTTATCAATTTGTTCTGACAAACTCCTAATTTGGGCATGAAACTTCTAATAAAATGTTGCTAACTTTTTTTTCTTTTTTCCGTTTATAACAACTTCATCATTATTTTTTCATCTGACCTTCCTTCACCAGAGGCAGTTACAGTATATCAATCATATTTTCTTGCTGTGCTTGAGTAAAGATCATGTTGTTTCATTTCAGAAATAATTTCCTGGTGCTGCATTTAAGTAGCACTTTTTATGTCAATGAAAACAGCTGTGTGTAAGAATGGGAACAGGTCTGATATGAGAGCACAAAAATGATCTTGTTTGTGACCTTCATACACTGCATATTATCTTTGTGACTGTCCTCCCATCCCGGGATTGGCTCTCAGTGCTTCCTCTATGCTTATGTTTATTCTGAACATTTTCTTTATGATGATATCCCAATAAATGAAAGACTTTAAGGAACTTGAAATTCCTTAGGGTTACTCATATTTGCACCACCAACAATACATCACAAGTGTACATTGAATTGAGAAGTTGAAGGAGCAATGAATATATCAAAATCCAACCTGAATAATTTGTAGCAGCAATATTCCTGCACAGATATTCTACTGGACATTTTGTTTGTTTGTATCAAAATTAGATAATTCTCTGGGCTTTACCAGTTTTGATAAGGGAAACAATTGTGGAAATTAAGATCCATTTACTATTTTATTTCAGAAAATGCTATTAATGATACAGAAAATGCTAATCTTATATTTATTTATAATGTGTACTAATCTTAGGGGGAAAAATGAGAAATGGTAGGGGGCGGCTCTTCTTTGGCAGGGTATTTATGAATTTTCTGGTCAATTTTGGTAGAATTACTCATTTTAAAATAGCAATTTCTTAGTTGAATGATTTTCCCTACAAAACTCTACATCCTTATGTGGTTATCCAAAAGTTTATCTTTAAAGTTTGTAAATTAGCTGGAAGATTGTGGATTACCACTCAGATAAGAAACATACGGTCTCCTATTGTTCAAAAGAAGCTAAAGAATGTTAAAGAATGCTATGAATACCCAGAGTTGACCTTAGAGTTTCCTTTAGCTCCACTGAACTTTAAGCAGGCTTTTTTCCTGACTTCAGGTCCCTGGCCTCCCTTTTCTTAGGTCAGTTACTTCAGGACACATGCAATTATAAATTGTTTCTCTGCTCCTTTGAAAAGTACATCCTCTCCCAGTCTCTTGCTAGTTTTATAACCTAGGGATGTCATTTTCAAAGACTTGGGTCCCATCCCTTTGAAATGTAATCATCAAGAAAGATGAGGCCTTTACCTCACCCCAAAAGTCTTCCAATACTCCCCCAAACTCACTATTCTCTCACTTTATGTTTCAAGAGAGTTGGATTCAATCTCTCTTCCCTATTGTGAAAGTCTTGAAAAAAGTCTTCCTTATGTTTCTTATTCAGTTTATTGCAATTGTTCTTAGAGTCAGATTTTTCTCTCTGATAGTATCACTGGGTATATGCTTTAGTTCTATTTCATTATTCCTACAGAACCGTTATTATTCTTTTAATTATGCAATTTTAAAGGATTTTCCCCACATAACTCAGAAATTGTGTGTCCCTGAGGACTCACCTAGAGAAAGTACAGATAAGTAAAAGGTAAATGAAAGTTTGGGCTTAATGATTGAACAAACAGATATGTTAATTTAAATGATTAAAATTAAAAAATAAAAGTTTGCATTTATATGTTGAAAATAATATTAGAATTTTATATATCTCCTAAATATCTAAATATTTCAAGGAGAATTAGAGAACAAAGATACTAAATTATTCAGACTCTTGCTTCATTTCTCCATTCCACTTTTCATTAAATTCAACCATAGAACCTCTTCTCAAGATGATTTTTAATCCATTTAGACTGGTAATGGGAAATAAGGTGTACTAATTTATGTAAAATGCTCCAAATGCTGAGATAACGGACTCCTTTTAATATTTTGTCATTAATTATAATAGATTTTTAATTACCATTGGAAGGCTTTGTAATTAGTAACATCTAGCTTTATAATCAGTGACCCTGAGCTCTCTAATTGACATAACACGTAAAAATTACTCAAAGCATGTTATAATGTTGCTTCATGTCAAGGAATTGAA
Source organism: Pipistrellus kuhlii (assembly GCF_014108245.1). NCBI lineage: Eukaryota > Metazoa > Chordata > Mammalia > Chiroptera > Vespertilionidae > Pipistrellus > Pipistrellus kuhlii. The sequence continues at coordinate 33,675,096 of NW_023425405.1, read as the reverse complement.
TCTGAATTACACTTGTTTTAGAGAGGATGAACTTGTGAAATCCATCAAGGATGTGCTGTGGCTCAGTGCTTTTTGGCACACCTACCATTGTCCTTGAAAAGGCTAGGAAAAGAAATTCACAGAGTTGGGGGGTGTGTGGGAAAGAGACTTATCTATACTATGGACCTAGCATTAGCTAGGATGGACTATATATCTTTGTTTATCAAGCTGTCTTTATAGAGAATTATAAGCCATCACATTTTAACAGCATGCTTTTTAATAATATAAAATAATAAACTTGAAGGAAGATTGAATTAAATACTTCAAATGTTAAGGGCAATTTATTAACAAGATTGATTTTTCTCTTAATTCTTAAGATTGAATTAAATCCTTCAAAATAATTAATGATAACTCATATTCTGAGAAACAGGAATTAGTGAAAATTAGAAGACATTTAATGAACACAATTGCCATAGGCAGTGAAGGGTTGTATCCCACCTCATTTAAGCAGAGTACATTTACAGTTAGGTTTAAACTCAAAAGTAAACAATGTATTTAAAGTTTACTAGAGGTTTCATCTGTTGCCACTTGCTGTGGAATTTCCCATTGGGGTTGGCTGCTTGACCTCTGCCAGGTCTCTGTAAAAGAACTATGTTAAATTCTGTTCCCTTAGACCCGTGGTTGGCAAACTGCGGTTCGAGAGCCACATGCAGCTCTTTGGCCTCTTGTGTGTGGTTCTTCCACAAAATACCACGGCCTGGAGAGTCTATTTTGAAGAAGTGGCTATAGAAGAAGTTTAAGTTTAAAAGATTTGGTTCTCAAAAGAAATTTCAATCGTTGTACTGTTGATATTTGGCTCTGTTGACTAGTGAGTTTGCCAACCACTTCTTAGACCTTTGCATATTACTGTTTTTGTCAGAATCCTGACTAATAGAGACCATTTCAAAAATTTTTTTAAATTTTTTTTCTTAAGTCAATTTAACCATAATTTTTTGCAGTATGACATGACTTCTTCATCTAAGATTTCAAGTGATTTGAAGTATATGAATTAGTATTAGTATTTTAGTATTCTTACTTTTTATCTCTGGGTTTGTTTTTTTCTTCCTAAAAAGCTTATTTTTGAATTTTTGTCTTTTCATTTTTCCTTTGAGCTACCACATCTGGGTTTCTAGTAAATTAATATAGTTGAAAGGGGAATTATCTATGGCGCTAGTGTGTCTGTTTGAATTGTAGCTTCACAGTATATTCTTAGCTGCTGATTCTTTATGCCTACTGTCCTCATCTTCGCCTAGAAAATATATTATACCAACCTCACATTGTGTGTTTGTGTGTGTGTTTTCTTTTGAAGGAACAACTAAGGTAATTAAACTGACATATAGTACATGCTTTATAATCTTAACTGTTATTATGTTTTATTATTAGTTGTGAAAATACATCATTTAAAAAATGCAAATTACTATTAGTGTTGGTCTGAGGGTAGAAAGTTCTCATACTTTGTGTATGGTAGGAAATGTCTTTACTTTGCCCTCAACCTTGACTACTAGTTTGCTTGCCTAGAAACTTCTAAGTCTGAAGGTAATTTCCTTCAGCATCTTGACAACATTTCTACTGAGTTTTCTGGCATCGGTGGTTACTAACGATGGATCACCCCCCTTTCCTATTGCTGCTCCTTAGGGTGCTCTGTCATAACTTCTAACAGCTTTCAAGATTTCTCTCCCTAATCATAATATCCATTAGTTAGTTTGGGTTAGGATTCATGTTTACTTTTGCTTCTTGGAAATGTAGATTTATTTTCAATCTCAAAAGGCTAGACAACATTTGCTGAAATATCACTTCTCCACCAATCGTCCCCTTCCATTTTAATGGATATTTGGATCTCCCATTTTATCTTCTTTCTACTCTTTGTGTAGCAGTATTCTCCAAACCAACTTTTAGTAATGATAGAAATGTTCTATATATGCATTTTCTGGTATATCCAAGAGCTATTGAGCATTAAAAAGTACTATTACGATGGAGGAGCTGAAATTTTATTTAATTTCAATAAATTTACTCTTAAGTAATTACATATGACTACTGAGTGCTTTACTGAAAAGCATAGCTATAAAATATTGATTTATCTTTTATTAATTTTTATTTAACTTTATCCACAGGAATTGACTTCTGGACAAATTCAAAAGTACATTTTAGATTAATTCCTATATTTTCCCCAGGCACTAGTACTTTATTTGTCCAGTACAGATTTAATATTATTAATTGCATGTTATATTTTCCCCCAAGATTTCTAATTAACTTTCTAAATATCTGACTTTTCTTATTTTATTTTGGTTTATCATTTTTTCTGTAGTTTTTTATTAAGTCGAAGCTCATCCTAAATTTATCTCATTGAGCAATTACATGTATACATATGTAAGTTTTATATATCTCTATAAAACTATTTTTTCTGGAGTTTATGCATTTTCTGATTATTGATTTTGTTATAAACATTTGTTATAAACAATGTTATAAATATTGGGTTGTTTTTTTTTACACATTTCAAATTTTGGTAAAGAGGTGTGTTTAGGAGATTCTTTTTCCTATCCACTTTTCTTGTTTGCTTTTATTTCTCCCTTTCTTTTTTTTTTCTTAATATATTTTTATTGATTTTTTACAGCGAGGAAGGAAGAGATAGAGAGCTAGAAACGTCGATGAGAGAAAAACATCGACCAGCTGCCTCTTGCACAACCCCAACGGGGATGTGCCCACAACCAATGTACATGCCCCTGTCTGGAATCAAACCTGGGACCTTTCAATCCGCACACCAACGCTCTACCACTGAGCCAAACCTGTTTCGGCTTATTTCTCCCTTTCTAATATTTGTATGGTACCTCTATCTTTTCTCCAGATCATCCAGTCACAAACAGGTTTTAAGGTTGAATTTTGAGGTTCTTGTGCTGAGATAAAATCAAGACTAGCTCAGATCTAGGTTCTGCAGCCTCGGATTGCTTGGTATTTTTTTAGATTGAATTGCTTTATTTGTCTTCCTGCTTTTTGGGTCCACTTCCTGGGAGTAGTTGGAAACAGTCTCTTTTTGTTTGTTTCTTTATTTAACATTATCCCTTCACAAGTAAGGAGGTCCCCCTGAGCTTTAAGCCATGGATCAGGAAACTATTATAAAAACGATTTTTACCTTGAAGGAATCAAAACACCAGTTGTCATTGTCTTTTTTTTTTTTTTTTTTTTTTTAACCAAAAACTATGTGATTCCATGGTTCAACCCAGCTTATGATTCTGTAGTTTCATTTCATTGCTGTTCATTCAATACTGGGCCTATTTCTCTCTTTCTGGTTTCTACTTATAGTTTATTGGGTTTCTACTTATATTTTATCTATCACTGAATCTGAGGGCATGCATCAAAAGTATCCATATGAAGTCATTGTAATGGAAGTTTGGAATGCATGTTTATAGCCTGAGCCTTCCTACCTGTAGTCCATTAACAGAGGAGACACTGAAAGTCACTGGTTTTAAAACACACTATCTCATGATGTCAAGGATGCCACTTTAAAAGTTAGAAAACAGTTTTCTCTTTATGGTAAACAGACCTAAGGCTGACTTATTTTGCTGTAAAATTTAAAAAAAACTGTTTTTGAAAGTTTACGTCTGGCCTGAATTCACAATTTTCTTTATTGTAATGACTAGAATTAGAGGCAATATGGTACAATATGCCAATCTTAGAAGAATGTGTGACTTATTTCAAACCAGAAAGGAAATATGTATTTAATAAGATTTTTATCAAGCAAATAGGAACACTTGAAATTAATACTGTTCACAACAGACTTCTAAGTCATACTGGGTTTGTTGTATTAATATTTGACTAAATTTATATGAAAACTTTTTTGTATAACTTAACATCTTTCATCAGCTGCTAGTTTCTATTTATAACAATCTTCTTTAAATAATGAATGCATTTTGCTTTGAGAAAGAACACATTAAATGTGCATGTGCATATCTTAAAAACCTCATGGTTGATAAATCAGTGCATGTATAAGAATTGCTTAATCAATAGATTCAATGTAAAAAGTGATGAGTGCTCTGGATTTGAATTTTTTTTTTTTTAAAGCACAGAACCTGTAAAAAAAATTGTCTTCTAGGTGGGAGAAATGCAATTTAAAGGTTTACCAATCTCAGTGTTTTAACCTCTGAAATATTGAATGCATTTTTATTTTCCTCAATGGAAAGTGCAAAAGCCCAAGATTTCCTGCAAAATGTGCTGTTTAAAGAGTTTTCTGGTAGGGTTTAATGGAAATACCTCCATCAGAACTTGAATTTGCTATATTTATTAGTGGAAAGTATAGATTCCAACCAATGAGTACATGTTGTATTAAGTTGCTCTTTTTCTCTCTCTAAAATATATATATATATATATATATATATATATATATATATATATATATATATATATATATTTTTAATTTTATTGGTTTTTACAGAGAGGAAAGGAGAGGGATAGAGAGCTAGAAACATGGATGAGAGAGAAACATCAATCAGCTGCCTCCTACACACCTCCTACTGGAGATGTGTCCAGTAACCAAGGTACATGCCCTTGACCGGAATTAAACCAGGGACCTTTCAGTCTGCAGGCCTACACTCTGTCCTCTGAGCCAAACCGGTTAGGGCAGCTCTTTTTCTCTTATTGTATGCTACTTTCAAATGTTTTCCCTCTGTTTTTTGCAGGGTAAAGTATAAGAGTGGGTCCAAAAATGATTTAGAAAAGCAAGGAAACTTATTCAAGGTTACACCACTAATAAGGGTTAAAAGGGTCAGAGCCTACATTCCTGTTTTCCCTTCTCATCTGTCTCCTTTCCTCTCTTTGGTCCTTCCTTTAACCTTTCTCATTCTTTCCTCTATCAATATTCTATTAATATTTTTGAGGGAAGAAAAATAATTCAAATTTTGTAGGCCTTGTTATTTTTCCGAAATATTGTTTAACTCCTCAAACAGTTTCTTCCACAAATAAATGTCTCCCTTTGAAAGTCCTCTTTAGTAAAATGACATCAACACCATTTATATAATTTGCTATGCATGTCCCACTTTTTAAATGTTTTAGAAAGTCAAGGGATGAAGATGATTTTCAAATAAAAATGATAAGGAGAGAATACATTTAAAAATAAATTAATTAGTTTATATATAGTATCATAAACCTTAAAACTAAAATAGTAATTATTAATTTAGAAAGAGAAAAAAAAATAGAATGACAAATAAAAGTAAAGTGTACTGCCGAAACCGGTTTCACTCAGTGGATAGAGCGTTGGCCTGAGGACTGAAGGGTCCCGGGTTCGATTCCAGTCAAGGGCATGTGCCCTGGTTGCAGGCACATCCCCAGTGGGGGGTGTGCAGGAGGCAGCTGATTGATGATTCTTTCTCATCGATGTTTCTAACTCTCTCTTCCTCTCTGTAAAAAATAAATAAAATACATTTAAAAAAAGTGAAATTAAAAAAAAAGTAATAGCGTAATTTATTTGGTCAAAAATAAAAATAAATTTTACTAAGAAATGTATCAAACATTATTAAATTATAGTCTAATGAAAATAAGGTAATTTTATTCTTATAGTTTTGGTTAACATTTATGTCTGATTAGGGTAATTAAAACCTTAATCAGAGCATCAAAAATGACTTTGATGATACAAATTATTTTCTTGGTTCTATCTTGTTAATTTTAGGTATTAATTTAGGCATAAATCAAGAAATTATGTTAAGCATTTATCTTCCTTTTGTCAGCTACTTTTTGTCCAAGAAAAAAGTTAATAGAAAAACATGATTGAGCAAATTATAAATATACTTGTAAAACATAACAACCATGCACTTAAGGCGGTTTAAAAATAACTGTCACTAAAGACTTGAAAAAGTATAGTACATTATGTTGGAAATTTTAAATGAACTAAAAAAGCCTATATTCTTTCTTATCTGGGACATTTTATAAAATAATACAAAGAAGGAAACATGTAAACTAAAAATGATATATGTCTTAATTAAAGTACTTTATTGACCATATATAAATATAGACAATTCTAGATGGCAATTGGTCATGAATTTGTTCCCTTTAAAACATCTCTCTAGTCCACAAAATATATGAAGTTCATTTTTGGCAAAATAGAAAGAGGGTATACTTCAAATCCTTATCTGTGAGCCACTCTTGTTTCTATCTATTTACTACCACTATTTCCAGAATTTATAGTTTCACATTTATCACTCCTGCACAAAGCAACGGCTGCTATTGGAAAGACCTATATATCGCTGTAGCTATAGCTGAACAAGTTTCCATTGTGGCTTATAGTTGTTGTCTCCCTTGCTTAAAGACTCCAGCTATTTATCTCAGTGTTCACACACAGAAATTGAAATGTACAAAAGTGGAAGTTATTAAATAGGACAGCACAGGAGAATGAAGACCTTTCCAGGATGACAACTCAATGACAATGTCTCAGAATTCAGACAGACTACCACTTAAGGGGAGAAGGGCTTAGGAGCTGCATTCTGGTGAGTGTGAGTAAGGGTGGGTCTCCTCCTCAGACATCCAGTCACAAAACAGGTTCTGATTTGCATGGAGTAGAGTCTGGGGTTCTCCATCTCTATAATGCTACAAAGAGCTAAAAACAGTTAAGGCACAAACGTTAAAGAGCACGGGTCTGGTGAAATAGTTTGCAACTGCGTGGGACGCACATGGTATTTCCTTAGGTTCTTGGTTTATTTGGTGTGACTGGGAAATAATTAGGAAAGCACAGTAGCTAAGTTATTCTAGCTATCTCTTATTTCAGCAACTGAATTCATAAAATCAGAACTCAAGCTCAACTTCGACTGAATCAAAGCTATTGTAGACTAAATTATCACACTGCTCTTAGGATGAAAAATGCTCTTTTTTAACATAGAAAAAAATAGGTAATAGTGTTGCTGGAGAAAGGGGTGGGTGGAATTTCTCTGTCGCTAGTGGGAGGGGGTTTTTGTGATATCTTGAGAAAAGGAATTGTCTAAGACTTGCATGGGAGAATGGGTGTTTTTTATTGGCAAGAGATTATATCCCTCCATTTGTAAAGTCCCATTCCCTTAATCCAGTCCTGGAAAAGATGCACCCAGGGCATCAATAAAGCTAGAAGCAGGTCCAGTGTCCAGTTTCCGTTCCACAGTGAAGTTGAGTCTGATAGAGCATCAGGCTAGATTTGGTCCATCAGCCTACTGTGTGGGTACTACAGGGCCATGAGCCACGTGGGCAACAGGAGTCTCAACAGAGCAAGAGGACCAAGAGCCAAGACAGCAAGAGAGAGAACTTTCTTTCCAGGAGTGAAGTATCTCAGATTTTGCACCCTTGTAGTGGCTACGTGGGTTCTGGTCCCTGATTTGATCCCAGGTGAACACCGACAGATGAGCATCTTCCCACTTCACCCAGACCTTACTGGGTATGTATGCTTCAGTCGCCAAGTCCCTTCCCTCAGCAATCTTCGAGGGAACAGACTTAGAGAATGTTAACTGCAGCTTCCGGGCAGAGCTGTCTAAATGGCATGCCTAGATTACCTAGTCTCCCCTTTGCTTCTTTCCCATTAAATAATAACCAGGCTATTACAACGGTATCAATAGGACTTACAAATGATTCCTAATTCAAGAAGTAACAAATACAAAGCAGACTACAACTTTACAAAATATTTTGTTGAAAAGACCTTAAGCCATAAATTATTCCGTATTGTTATTACTCTACAGTAATATTTAATATTTTCAAATGTTAAGCATATGGTCAATGGTTATGGATTTGGACTTTTTTAAAATTTAAAGCAAGTCTAGGCCAACATAAGAACAGACATAAGCAGGAACAAAGGTGTAACAGGGCTCACAAAGAAAGGCAGGTTTAAGAGTTTGAAACACACTACTTATTTTCTGTATCTATAGGACAGTGCAGAAGTTCATAACCCCTCCAATTACAATAAGAAAAGTGCTGTTGATTTGCACAATTTTATCCTGTTTCATGTCCTGCCATGTCCTCCATCCATGGAATACACATCCATGCTCACTGAAAGAGAGAAAAGGAAGTGTTTATTTTATCTCAAGGAAATAACCAAAGGAAAAAAAAGTTAGATTGATTTTTGTCACATCAATAACTGGAAGTTAGACTATCAGAATTAATAAGTCATCAGTACAAGTTTTAAATGAATTTTTAATAAACCAACTGAGGCAAACATTTTAAATATTTTTTTATTATGAACTATTTTGTTCTAATTTATACGTGACCCATGCTTGGCTGCTTTTGCCTTATTTTTGATCTCATAGACCTCTTTACTTCTTAAATCTCCCCTTTTTTCAGTCGGATTACAATCGTCCTTTATTGCCTTATATTTTCTTATTTTTGTGTCAGAAGTGCTAACTGCCCCAGCTGGGAAGCTTAGCTGTGATAATGTGCAAGTGGAATCAGGATAGTGTCTCTTCTGTTATGAATGTTCATGCAGCTTTACTTTGGTTTTCCTAATAGCTGTACCCAGGCTTTTCTGTCCAAATCAGTGTTATGATTTTACTGGTTGCACCATCAGCCCAGGCAAAAATGAAAATACTATCACACCAGGTTGATGGGTGACATTAACTTAGTACACATATTTCTGTGTGTGTGTGTGTGTGTCCATTTATTCTATTCTATTATTGGCTATACAGACTCCACTATTGGTTCCTAACTTCTGAAGGTCACATTGCCCTGTGATAAACTGATGAATGCTGGGAAATATCTTCATATAAATGCAAAAAAATACCAATATTTACAAAACTTTTTATATAATTAAAATATTCACATATTCATCAAGGTCCATTCACATACTCTTGGGTTGAGGCCCAATGAATAACCCTTAATAAATTGCAAGAAAAACCTATGTCAAGGTTACTTAATGACATCAATTTGGGAGGGGGAAAGGAAACTGAACTGAACAGATGCTCAAAAATGTATGATCCAAACAGTAACTTTAAATGATTATTCAAGTGACTATTTTCTTTTTACTTTACCTCACATAGTTACAGATTAAATTATTGCTGCACTAATGTACCATTTTTAAAATTTGTGACATATAAGGAATGGAATAATTTTAAACATTAGCATTTTCAGGCATTTATGAAGCTTAGAAGTAATCTATAATTTCCTAAAGGGCAATATGCTAATTTGACTGGATGTCTTCTGGACATCCTTCCTGATGAAGCAGAGACCAGAAGGAAGCGCAGGTCCAAGGTGCCAGAGGGAAGCAGGTCCCAGGTGCCAGAGGGAAGGTGGTGCTGGCAGTGGGGGGAGAGGGGAGAGGACTACTCTTGCAAGAATTTTCATGCATTGGGCCTCTAGTTGTAAATAAAAGGAAGAAAAGAACATCTTCACTGATATGTATGCATTTGTCCTCACACACCTCAATTCATTTTAGCATTTTCATTCCCATAAGAAAATTTTAATGTTTAAATGTTTTATCTGTTTTGATATTTAGCATTGACAGCTGATTTTGAGAGGTTAGGAACCTGAGCGCCTACGTGGCATTGATGCTCAGGCTCATGCAGGAGCAGTGTAGTGTATCATGACAGATTGAGATGGGATTCCTGCCCTGTGAAGGTAAATTTTCCAGCCGCACCAGCACAGATTGAAATAACTCACTCTTGACTGCTGCCGCATAAAGTGTCAGTCTATATCTCAGACTGTAGCTATCAACCACTTTGTGCTGTTGCCTGGGGCAGACACACAAAGATTCCAGAGTGACAAGGGGAGGTTAATGCATTCCCCTTGAGTAACTTAGAGTATTAAAGTTTCAGAATCTTCACTTTTTCTACTAAGAGATCTTGTCTCAAAGCCAGGAACATATATATTTGTTATATTGGGTGACAATGTACAATACACTTTTGCGATGCACCAATTTCTTATTATGTTCCTATTCAAATGAAATACATATTTATGAATTTTCTCTATTTTAACACAGGAGAAATAGGGAAACAACATGGACAAAGTAAGAATGCTTGTCAAATTTCATGATGAAAGTTTAAAGAGGTACAATTTTATATGTGTTTTTGTTCCTGAGTTTTAACTGAATGGTAGTGACACTTTTATAGGTTACTTTCAAATTAGTCTCCTCAAAAAATGAAAATGCCTATTCCTTATAATTGACTTCTAAAAAAATTAAACAGTAGTGTTTTGTAGCCAACTCTTACTGGAGCCAGCTCTTACTGGAGCCAGCTCTTAACGGCCCTTGAGAGCCAGTTATGTACTAACTTCTTTCCAACTCCCTGAGCAGTGGTGTCACTTGAACCGCTCAAGATGTAGGAGTATTTAAGACACAGACATTGCCAACAGTTCAGTTTCCCTTCCCCCTCCAAAACCAGGTGTTTATCATTTATCAGCATATTGTAGACTATCATATTATAATGTAGAAATAATATATGACAGAATCATGCAGTTTATACTATGGTATAGTCTGATATATACCGTAGTATACATGATATACTATAGTAGGATATGGTATATACCATTTAGCATACGATATATAATTTGTTGTACTTAACATACTATCTAGGCCACTGTAGTCATCCACTTTTATCAAATTTTTTAGATAATGTCAGTAGACTCAAGTGAGTGGAGGTGGAGCATTAACATGCCCTTTTCTTCTATACTTTGTAGTCAGTTGATGTGTTATAGTGAAAGCAAGTCTTAGACCATGTTCTGGCAATTGTGTATGCATTAATAGGAAAAATATAGTGATATGACAAATTCTTTTAGGCTCAGTAAAGACCCTGCTCTCTACCTATAGACACTCTGGGAAGAACCTTCTGTGAAAGATTTCCTTCTAGGGGAGCATATCAGGATGGCAACCTATTCAAACTCTTGAAAGTCAAGTGAGTTTATAGAGTGCTCAATAACATAGTGAGAACAAATAATCAAAAACTATTTACCTAGAGTCCTGCTCTGAAAAAAATATTTTCTTTCTAGCCAATAACATATCTAGGAAACACTATTCATGTCACCAAAGGAAATATATAAATATTTTATTGATTTTTTACAGAGAGGAAGAGAGAGGGATAGAAAGTTAGAAACATAAATGAGAGAGGAACATCAATCAGCTGCCTCTTGCACATCCCTTACTGGAGATGTGCCCACAACCAAGGTACATGCTCTTGACTGGGATCGAACCTAGGACATTTCAGTCCGCAAGGTAACACTCTATCCGTTGAGCCAAACCAGTTTCAGTGAAAAATATTTTTTAAATGACAGAAAAGTAATGTTAACAGGAATGGGTGAGTGAATTTTCAGGTCCACAATCTATTTTAAGTTTTTGAAAATGTAATATGAGTTTGTGTTTTGACAAGATCACCACAAAAATAGAATAATATAAAAGCCAAATTATGCAATGAAGAGAAAACAGGTTTAATTTGTTTAAATTTGCAAAGGAGGATTTTGATTACATTTTTCATGCAGTTCCATTAAAAACACCAAGGAAATCATAGGGAGAAAGTCTGATTAAAAGATAGGGAACAAAGAAAAGGAATAATTAAGCAATTCTCAGGACACAAAAGATTTGCCAGTGGGGTGCTCAAGGGATCTGTACTACACAGTGCAATTCAACGTATGTCTAAAATGTCTGTACTAAGAGGGAAATTTATGCTTTGGTTAATCGGGACCTTGTAAGGTTTCTGGAATGACTTAAGAAGACAAAACTAAATAACTTGTTTGGGAGCAGCAAATGAAATTCAACTCAAGAGTAACATCTGTCATATTTAAACTATCATCTGAAGCTATTTATACTCACTAGTAAGTTTTAAATTAGTTCTAACCTTTCAGAAAATTGACCTGAGTCATCTCAAGAATTCTCAATCAAGGCATCTCAACACGAAATAGAGCTCGTTTACATTAACAGGCCAAGTACAAGAGAGTTCATCTTTCACCATGACAGCCAAGACCATCAGGAGGGACAGACCGAGTGAGATAGGTTACTCCTAAGGCTTGGCAGTCCCCACTCTACTGCTAACCGAGGCTCTCAATTTGGGAAGCTACTCTGATACTCTGAAAACTCTCACTGCTAAACCTGACCACCAAAATGTTTCCTAATTAGAAAAATAATGCTAGACTATAGATTGGGTGATTAGGATCCCCTCGACAATTTTTTAAAATTCACTAAAATGGATACCACAGTTTCCACAGTGTCACTTTGCCATGATTCAATTACCCATGGCCAATCATAGTCTGCAAATATTAAATGAAAATTCCAGAAATAAATCATCCTAAGTTTTAAGTTGTGTGCCATTCTGAGTAGTGTGATGAAATCTCTAGTCGCCCCACTCTGTCCCTACCAGCATTTACTTATCCTGTGGTCCAGCTTATCCAGGCTGTATGTGCTCCCTACCTCTTAATCACTTGGTGGTCCTCTGGGGTATCAGATCAACTACCATGGTATGGCAGTGTTTGCATTGAACTAGCCATTATTTTACTTAACAATGCCCCCCAAAAGAATAGTGATGCTGGCAATTCAAATATGCCAAAGAAAAACTATAGTGCTTTGTTTAAGTAAAAGCCATGCATCTATAGAAAATAATGTAGCATATACAGGGTTTGATACTATTCCTGGTTTCAGGCATCCACTGGGGGTCTTGGAATTTATCCCCCACAGATAAGGGGGGGCTACTGTATTTCATTTTTAACAGACATAAAACACTCATCCTCTGATATTGCCTTTTGCTTTATTACTTATTGGTTAAGTAAAAAAAATAATTTACATTAAAATACAAATAAAATTATATACAATATTTGAAAAAAAAATTTTAATTCCAAGGGGGGGTGAAGGGATGGATTCGAATAAAAATGCAAAGTCACATTGTTATTTTGGGTAAGAAAGGTGCTGGAATGTTATACCTGTTTGAAAGACTAGCAAGCTTCCATGTTCTACAATAGTATTAAATAATTGAATAGAGCAAATGTTACTCTAACTTTGAATTAAAGGTTTCTTATTAGAGAAAGTTGTTTGAGTTCTGTTCTGGAACATTAATCATTAGCTCTTAGTCAACAAGGAAAGGGTACTTTTGTTTAAAAAATTGGATGTTGCCTTTCAGATAGTTAACAAGCACATTAGAAATTTGTTTTCATGTTCTTACTAAAATGAGTCTTAAGGGAATAATTCCAGGCCACCCTCATAGCAAAATAACCCTAGTACCTGAAGCTTGAGAATCCTCTCTTCCAAATCCCAAATGGAGTACCACCTTTGGTTGTTGGATAACCAAGATCTGCAAGGTAGCATCAGTTACTCTAACCATGGTAGCCAACAATAAGCACGGGATAGTAATAAGCACAAAAGCACATAAAATAATAGCAAAGAAGAAATGCTACATGCCACCCAGAACCTCACCAGGAAAGGGACATGACTTGAAGTTCCAAAGGTTCTGCAAGGTGGGACTGCAAACAAAATACAAAAGTTTGTTTGTGATTTTTGCCCCAAAATTCTAGAAAGAGGATGGTGCTGTGACCTAATGTTTAAGACTGAAAAAAAATATCCATTACAAATAACTAATTTCTTTCTAAAATTTTCCTTCCATTGTAGAAAAGCCTGGTCACAAGTTATGTTTTTGACCAAAATATTTTAGTTGGATTTTGCACTCAAAATACTGTTTTCAGTAATTCTAATTTTATTTCTTTGGTACTCACTGCACACAAATGCTTACTTGGTGAGTTTGATTTGGTGACTCGCTGCTAGTAATAATTATTACCCACCCTGTGATTTTTAAAAATATATTCTATTTAGTTTTTACAGAGAGGAAAGGAGAGGAATAGAGAGCTAAAAACATTGATGAGAGAGAAACATAGATCAGCTGCCTCCTGCACAACCCCTACTGGGGATGTGCCCGAAACCAAAGTACATGCCCTTGACTGAAATTGAACCTGGGACCTTTTAGTCCTCAGGCCAATGCTCTATCCACTGTACCAAACCGGTTTTGGCAACCACCTTGTGTTTTCATACATCTTGATAAACTCTCAAAGAAGTTAAATTTTTAACCTGTTTTTTTTGTTTTGTTTTGTTTTGTTTTTTCCATCCCACACCCATGTTTTCTCTGGCTCCTAAAGGAAAAGAATATCTACTATTAAATAGAATTTTATGTCTGGAAAATCTTGCCAAGTAAAATGGAGGAGATAATACATTTTGCTATTGAAGATTTAATTTGAAATTACCATGAACAGAACCATTGTTATTTCCTGTATATAAGAGAATTAGTAGTGAGATAATTAGCCTGATAATTTGGATTAAAAAATTATAGTTCCTGAAACTTGAAGTTTATTTTCCTTAAAAAATGTGGTAAATTTTTAGCATAAGTATATATTGTGTAAATGAAAGTGTCATAATTAGGTTAATTAGGTTGATCGTTAGAATACAAATATTTTCTTCTGGAATAGTTACTAAATTGAGGTTTATTTCAATTTGCGTGAAATATTTAGGCAATTTGTTACCCATGCAGTTTACTTTGTTAGTGTAAATTAGACATGGTGTAAATGAGAACTCCATCAAGCTAATTAATTTCTTTGGAACTTGGCTTTCAAAGGTTAGAGAGAAATGAAAAATATCTCTTATAATGAATTTGTCTAACATGTCCTTTGCTTCTTCCTCCACAACATGGCCTTTAGCTGACATTTCCAGGAGACGAGGTATTCTAAGTCAGTTAATTTTAGTTAGCTAACTTTCCTCTCTCAAGCAGCCAAACATGTTGATAGAAATATGCCCATCGCGGCCATTAACAGATTAGGAGAAACCCGGAGCCCATTGAAGAGAACAGGTGGAGGAAAAGCAAAATCAGGACCTGAGTGAGGTAAAGGAGTTAGGAGAAAGTGAAATAAAAGTGAGAATTTTCTGTTCTTGAATCCATGGTTCCCTGTTCACTAAAATAGAATATATCTGCTATAATTTATTTGTGCACCATTATTTAGAGACAACATTCAGCAAAACTGTTAGAACTGAACTATAATGGAGTTATACTTCACGAGTTTTACAGTTATTATGAAATATTAAGTACATCTATATTATCCATATTTTTTTTTCAGTTTCACAGTCTGATCTTATGGGTTTTTATGTCTATCAGCAAGATATCAGTAGTCAGTTCTTTCAGCTGACAATGTCCCTGCGTGTAGTGTTCTGATCACCTTGTGTTTTGTTTTAAGTGTATTCTGAGCTGAGATCGTAGATGACATTAACTATGAATTTCCTTGCCACATACAAAACTTTCACACATCGTTCTATATTTTATTCTTTGAGCATTGAGTTATATTAGTGTGGCTTACTGATTCCTAAATACTTAGTAGTTATCAGGGCACACTAAGAATTATGTCTAAACTAATATTAAATCAAGAATGCGAGATGAGTTATAAGATTGGCTTTTAGTGCATGAGCTTTGTGTTATCTTTAGTTAATCGATGGCCCTTTTTCCTGTTGATCTTCATGTCCTCAGCCATATTTGGTAGTTGAAGTGATTTTACTAGTTATTAATAGTGCTAAGGATTTGAAGGACATATAGAATAAAAACATTTGAAAGAGTTGAGTCCTGTTTAAATAACCATAAGAGTAATAGGTAAATGGGAGAGGCTGAGACACCAGCAAAACTAGCTTGAAAATATTCTATTTACAATATCAGACACTTCAGATTCCCAGAGAACTGCACTGGAGATGGCATTTCTTAGAAGCAAGCTTTTGGAGTGTATGGCTTTCAGTCTTCTAGAAATATAAATACACAGCAGAGAGTGGTTTTTGAGAAGACAGAAGCGAATCATGGGTGTGCACAGCAGCAGGGCAGAAGTGGTTACCAGGCGTGGCACTTCCCTCACTCAATTGCAGGGGTTTATTTTTTTTTTTTGGAATATTGAAGTGAATGTGTACTTTTCTCTGTACACTTCATCTCCCCCTCATCTTTGTGAAGCCTTCAGACATCTAAGTTTGAGAGCTGAAAAACCTTGGCCCTCATGAAGCCAATCAAAATTAGTATGACACTTCAATACAAGTTATCCTTTTATTCTAAATGATCCCTATTTTTGCCATAAAAAAAAAAATTCCCCTCTCAAACTGTATTCTAAAAAGGGCTGTCAGCCAGCATTCCCACACTCAGAAATAGATCCACAATGCAAATCCTTTTTGTTGTTGTTAATCCTCACCCAAGGATATTATTCCATTAACTATTAGAGAGAGTGGAAGAGAGGGGGAGAGACAGAGAGAGAGAATGATGTGAGAGAGTCACATCGATTGGTTGCCTCCTGCAGGCTGCCAGGGACCCAGCCTGCAACCCAGGTATGGGACCTTGACCAGAATCAAAGCTGTGGCCCTTCTATCATGGGCCAGAGCTTTATCCACTGAGCCAAACTAGCTAGGGCGCCAGTGCAAATCTTTATACACTCTCCAAACTCAAAGGATATCTATTAGTAGGACTTAATTCTCACAGGCCCTTTAGAGTACATACAACTTCACACATCATGGAACATCATGAAGGACATACATGTAACTTCAATACATGAACAAATGAAATGAACATTACTTTTTCAAAATATTGCCTCCTAAATTTGTCTATAAGAGAGTCTTGGGGTTAGTAGAAGTAACATGTTTATATCAAGGATCTAGGAACTTATCTTCCAAACACCCTGACCTAATAAGCATATATTATTACTGTAGATATTTATATAGTAAGTGTGTGGGGAGTGGGAGGGAAGGGATGGATGGAGCTTCAAGGAACACTAAAGCCACGTTGTAATGCTGCGTCAGGAAAGATGGTGGGGGTGAGGAATTAAACATACTTATCTTAAGCCTGTCCTTGGCCCTTGATTGCCTCTAACCTTGCTGAAATCACAGCTCTTCACTCTTGTTAATGACGCCATTGATTTTACATCTCCAAAGCCAGAATCAAAACATTTTTAATTCCTTCTTTATTTCCTTTATCTAAAAAGCCACTTTTTCAGTCTTGTGTAATCCTGTCACTTGACCCTGAGATCATGGTAGCTGCTTAGCTGGCATGGAATGCTCAGTTATTCAGATCACATTCTTCAAGTGACCATCATCAATCTTCACAGTGTATTCTCCCTTCAGAAAAAGAAAGAGTGGGGGAGGGGCTGACACACACAGGGAGATAGCAAGAGTCTTTATTTAAAATTGACTTTAATAGATCATATTTTTATTGGAATGTAACTAGTAAAAGTTTTGGTGTAAAATAGAATTAAGTTTAACTTCTGATTTTAATACTCAACTAGGTAAATGGACTTGAAAATACCTCACCTATAGCACTATAAAAGAACTAGATTATATCAAAAAGGATTTTCCAATTTGCTGCAGGCAGAATTTGTCTCATTTTTACCAATGTTCAACCATAAATATTTGTGTTTATTGTAGTATTTGTCACATCATATTCTGAATTTTATTATGGCAATTTTTGTAGCTTTGTATTTCTTCCAAGAGTTTATAAATTATTTTAGGCAATGAAGCTGTCTTGTTAATTTTGTTACCCCTTCTTTGTAGAAGGCATGTAAAATAATTACCTAATCACTTATGCATTTTTCTCTTTCTGGAGTGTCAACATTAGGCAATACAAAGAAATCAAATCTAGGAGTTGATAGATAGGGATTATGCATTCATTTCATCAATAACGTGCTCTCTAATATTGTATACATTGGTTAACCTTTTTTTCTGCCACAGTACTTACTTAATCTATGAAATAAAAATAATGTCATTACTTTGTAATTTCCACTTAGAGCTCTTGAGTGAGTCTATGCAGTGGTAGGAGGGGGCATTTATTTTAAAAATACCAAATGAATTTAAGTTAATATTTTCTCAAAATATCCCCATCACTGCCTCTTGTTTACTGGACATTTTACCTTATATTTAAAAAAAATTATAGTTATCGAAATATCTTCTTTGATTATTTTTTCCCAAGGAAAATTTCAAAAATGTTTTAACATGCTTTTATTTTCTATAACAAATGATCCTGTTAAGAGTGCTTTATAGGTATCAAATAAATGATGTATAAAAAAGAGTTTATATTCTTTAATTTAAAAGTTTAGAAAATTTTTCAGAAGTTTATTTCTATGCTACAGTTTCGAAAGAAAAAAATGGAAAGTTCAACATTCTTTACAACAGTCCACACATCAGATGGATTTGACCCTTTCTGTAGCCTTTTTCAGTTGTTGTTCATTTATCTTGGATGTCAGGACTTTGTATTTCCAGATGATGCTGTTAAGAGGGTTTTCCATTCGATTGTTTAATGACTTCTAGAGAAGGCTTTGTGCTAGAGTGCTCATAAGGTGACTTAACAGAGAACATACTGAGTTGAATATTGGAAATTCATCATGTGCCTATCACAGAGCTCAATGGATACTACTAAATGATGGCATGAATGAATCACAATTAGTTGCCTCTGTTGTAAATCTTGACAGGTTCACACTTTTATGTTATATCCATGGCATAAATCAATGTTTCCTAGTATGCCTTTGGAAACATACAAATTACTAGGTTTCACTTCACTTTTCTAATTCAATGTGCAAGTGACAGGACCTGATGATGATGTCTTTTTTTTTTTTTAATTCACCCAATAATTCTGATGTGATTTTAAGAAATTATTGGTCTATAATTTTAGTTCTCAACAGTTCATATTTTGTTTCCAAATCACTCTATTACATAAACAGTTGATTTAGAAAAATCTTGGAAAGATCTCAGTCTGGAAAGATATTTAAGAATTCTTAGCACAGAAATAATCAGAGAGAATATTTTAGATGGTAATTCAATTAAATTTATACATTTTTCCCTTGAAATTGTTCATAATAGATTATATACTTGCTTACCAAGAGTACTTCAGATCTAATATAGGCACTTGAAGGGTTACTTGAAGCCTATTTATGTGCATGATGAAGGTCGCAGATTCTAGGTTAAGAATACCTAGGTATAGGAGAATGTCTAAAGACATGCCCAGATAATCCTATAAATCTTAATTTTCATCCTCAAGTTTTTGATGATGCTCATATAAAGAGTACAATTTTGTAAATTCTGGCAAGAAACATAAAAATGGGCATTTTGTACTTCCAAAATTAAAAATATTTCCATATACTTTAAAAATTATATCTATAAAAAGTGTATCATTTTAAGTGTTGGACACTTAATTGAAATTCATAGATAGGTATTTGTCCCCTTCTGCCTACAGGTCCTTTGAAGGGTGCCTTTAAGAAGAACCTAACATGGTAAGTTTTTTGTTTAGTCCAACTGATGGAACAGACCCCATTTTTAAAAATAGGTGCTATCAGTTGCCAGACTGTTGATATAGACATATCTAAATTAAATAGATTTTGTACAGAGAGGAAGGGAGAGAGCCAGAGAGCCAGAAACATCAATGAGGGAGAGTCATCGATCAGCTGCCTCTTGCACACCCCCTACTGGGGATATGCCCGCAACCAAGGTACATGCCCTTGACCGGAATCGAACCCAGGACCCTTCAGTCCCCAAGCCGACGCTCTATCCATTGAGCCAAACCGGTCTTGGCTAAATGTATTAAGTTTAAAGGAAATAAAAATTAAGTATCCTTGTTGGAGTAAATTGTATGTGGTTTTTAAAACACACATGAAATAAAATAATAGGCATGAAATGCAGTAATGGCCTTTGCAAACTGCAAAGATAATATCTAAAATTGTTCTAGATTTACCAAATATGGTCAATAAGATTTTGCAAATGTCAATTGCAGATATACAGATGAATACCATCTAATATATAGGAGGTGAACTCAATCCAATACTATGTCATTAATACTTGGCTTTGAATCTAGTATATTGGCCATGGTCATAGAACCAGTGCTCACTGGCTGACAGATATTGGTTCTGAGTTACCCCCTCTAGTACAGCCTCTAGTTCTAATCCAAAAACATTTTGATTAATCAAATTACTTTAATTATGAGAGTTTTAATGGAAAAGAAGAAGAATAATTGTTCCTAGTGGAGCAATCTTTATTTGAAGACTTTCTATAAATATTCTTTTATTAACTTAATCTGCATAATGTCAAACCATTAGCAAAAATAAAAATGTGATTCATACTTATTGCTTGTCAGGGCCAAAAGTGAAGCTTACTGAGCTGAGAGGAAAGCTTATGATATGTTTTTACCTGTACTTATATTCACAAGCTCAGGGTATAAGCATTTTCTCTGTCAGTAAAGTTCTAGCCTTCTAACTGTTGTTAATAAAAGATTTGTGGACAATATTGGTTAAATCAATGGATAATAACCATTTGCTTATTTAAATACATCCCAAATGTAGCTGACAGTCAACTTTAGAATTTATCATGTATATAACTCTTTCCTTAGTCCTGGGCATAAACAAAATTATATACAGCTATTTTTGATGGCCAGTAGTATTTTGAATGAGCTTTCTCTTCATTCAAATTATTGCTGAAATGGGCTTAAGTGAGTAAACAAATATGTGTATGTGCTAAATAATTTGAATCATTCCTAAATTTTTTCTTAATTCTATTCTCATTCCCCTCACCATCATTGCAGTAGTTATTGTTACCATCTGTACCATCATCATCATCATCCTTGTTCAGCATCTCTTACTTGATCTAACTGAACTAGGCAATCCTCTATCTAATAAAAGAGTAATATACAAATTGACCACAACTTCAATGCAAGATGGCTGTCCCCATGTGGCCACAAGATGGCCAGTGGGGTAGGGCATTTGGGAGGGACCAGGCCTGCAACGGAGGGCAGTTGGAGACAATCAAGTCTGAGGGGGAGGGCAGTTAGGAGTGACCAGGTCAGCAGAGGAGGGAAGTTGGGGGTGACCAGTGTGGAAGAGGAGGGAAGTGGAGGGTGACTGGGCCTGCAGGAAAGAGCAGTTGTTGTTGGTGGTGGGGGTAGGGGGGTGGGGGGGAATCAGGCCTACAGAGGAGGGCAGTTAGGGACAATCAGGCTGGCAGGGGAGTGGTTAGGGGGTGATCAGGCTGGCAGGCAGAAGCAGTTAGGGGCAATTAGGAAGGCAGGAGGGTGAGCAGTTGGGAGCCAGCATTCCTGGATTGTGAGAGGGATGTCCAACTGCTCATTTAGGCCCTTGTAGGATCGAGGCTAAACGGGCAGTCAGACATCCCTTGAAGGGTCCCAGATTGGAGAGGGTGCAGGCTGGGCTGAGGGAATTTCGTGCACCTGGCCTCTAGTAAGGAAATAATAGTGAACACAGATTCTTACCTTTGCTAGGGCCAAATAAAATGTACAATTGCAATATAGTCTGATATAAGATAGATGTTATGTGGCAATACAATGTGCTAAAAGAGTACAGAACAATGACATTTTCCCAGTAATTAGAGGCTCAGCATGTCATCAGGATAATTCCTATTTATTCTTCTTATCTCAGTTTAGATACTTATCTTCTGAGAAGTCACATTAGAACTGTGAGGAAAGGGAGAGTGTGATGGTTTTCAGAACTAAAGATAATCTTATATAAATACATCAAAGTAAAAAAAGAAAAGATGTGGCTCAGTTATAGAGTTTGAGCTTTAAAGTTGTGATACATGATGCAGGAAGTGCCTTATGGTGCTATATCATGCATACATTTGTAAACTCTATTATGATATGTTGATTTCTTTCCCAAAGCTAAGCAGAGCTTTTCCAGTTTCTTAGATTATCTATTGTCTCTCCTACCTATAGTCTATACACATTGTGGCTCCATAGGCTATAATAAATCTACTCTGTTTGACTGCATAACTCTAACCATTCTTAGGTTTCAGGTTGCATATGGCTTCCTCAGGAAAACTCTTCTGTAATATACAAAAACCAAAGACCATCCACAATAATTTACATCCTCATGCCTTTCCTTTAGAGTTGGTAAGAATAATGACTATGATGGGATTTCACTTAATGGTTTGAGTTAACTCAGAGGTATATTATCCTGGGCAGGCTTGACTTAGCCAGATGAGCTCTTAAAAGAAGGTCAAGTGTTAGACACTTTCCTCTGGTTGGCCTGGAAGAAAGCAGTCATACAGTGAAGTGCCTTTGCAAAGAGAATAGGAGACTTGAGTCCTACAACCACAAGGAACTGAATTCTGTCACCAATTTGAGTAATCTTAGAAAGGACTCTGTGCTCTAATGATATGGCAGAGCCAACCAAAATCTTGACTTCAGTCTTATAAGATCTCGAGGAGAGAACCCAATTAACTTGAGCCCAAACTCTTTACTTATTGAAATTGAGAAAATAAATTTATGCTTTATAGTGCTTAATTTGTGGTAATTCTGATGAAGCAATATGAGACTAATAGAATTCTCAAACCCTCCCATGAGGAGTGTCCCTTATATTACTACCACAGCACTCAGCTCATCTGTTGTGTTCGCCTGTGGATCATGTTCTATACCTGACATATAGTGTGCGCTGGTATGAGGTATGGAGAATCACTGGAATATTTTAAGCATTGAAATGGAATAGGAAATACACTAAGCATTAATTATAATTATAAGCAATTTTATGTATGATCTGTTCTCAACTCAATTGTTAATTCCTTCTTTCACCATTGGCAAACTTCCTAATCAGTACCACGTCCTTTAGACATATGTTTGACATGTGTTTCTGCATGCTATTTTAATGATGATATATTGTTTTCTCTCTATTCTACTCTGTTTTCCCTGTTTTCTTGTGTTTAACTGAATGAAAAGCACTCATTCCTGAATGCTGCCCACCCTTCATTGATCCAACATGCTATGTAATCAGTAGAACCTTCATCTTTAGCTCCGCTTCCCATGAAAGTCACCTTTCACATTCAAAGGACAGAAATGTTCTTAGTGTTCCTGAAGTTAGTAATGATTTACCTGATGCCAGGCTCTGCATTTTGACATAGTAAAATATTACCTGCTTGTTGCTTTCAAGTTTAAAATTGACCACTCAATAGCCAGAGCCATCAATCTTGGAAGCCAATCAGCAACTAGTAACTAAAGAACAAAGTAAATGTTTGAAATTTAAATTCAGTCATCCATCAGATTAGATTGTGAGAAGACACTTTTTCTGATTCTGACACTTTCTGATGTGATTTTTTATACACTAAACACATATTCTTATCATTTTCATATGAATGCGTGTGTGTGTGTTTTACACAACCAGGCACATTTAAACTTTGAATGCTTGTGTAGTATCATGGCTATATTTCAAGAATTGTTTCTTCACCCCAAACTGTCTTTTAAGATGTCATTCCCTCCCAATGTTTAATGTACGGTGAAAAATATAATTTACTTCATTTTTCTGTACCTCATTCTACTTTAGTCTCTTCTTCAATAATAATTCCCCACTTCCTTCCTTTTGTGATGCCCCAAATATGGCTGCAAAAATCATTACATAGCAAGTAACCCTTTGGGTGAGGCTATTACTGGCCTATAATTTCCTAAGAAGTTATGGGTCATGAGGCCCTTTTAAGCAAGCGGCTTGAAAATACACACAAATGAGCATGTATTATTAGTGAATAGAGCCCTCGGAGAGCCATTGTGGTGACTAAACTTATATTATGGCTTGTTCTCTGTAGTTTAATTCTGGAGCAGTTATTGGAACTAGGAACTTCAAAGTAAGAAACCTTTTTTCTATCAAATCTTTCTATTTCACTTGATCTGTGTTTGTGTCTCTGTCATCAATATAGATGCAATCACAGAAGCTGCAAGGTATGAGAAACAAATATCGAGTTGCTTGTGAATCTATGGGCCCTGGAGTTTTGGTTGCCTGTCCTTTCTAAGGAAGCCAGCGGGGAGGGAGATGGATGGGACTGGGGTGGGGGAGAAGAGTGTGAGGCAGAAAAAATTGACACAATATGCTGACTCTGAAGAAAAAGGGCACTCTATTGTAGGAGTCACAATGGACAGGGCCCAGGATAAGTAAGTAAATAGAGAGGGTAGAATTGTGCCCAGAGTAATTGTTACATTAAAATGACGCCATTCAATAAGAAGCATTATAAAACATCCTATCCTATTCTTTTATGTCTCACCGTGATAAATCCTTAAGGATTATTGTTTCTGATAAAATAATCTTTGTCACAGAAAATAATTTATTTAGCAAAATTTTCGTTAACATTATCTAACTTAAATACTTCTAGAATGCTGACATATATAAATATAAAAACAATATGAAAGATACTTGATATGTCACAGCTATCAATAAGAATATGAGGTATCACAAATATCACTACTCACTTTTTAAAATCGTTTTCTATTTTAAAAATTTGGTTGCTACAATTTAACATACTTGCAGAAACAAACAAGGTGTGTAAGTACAAATGAGATTAACGAAAAAAATTATATCAGGCATTCAGAAAGAATGAGCCAATCTCCTAGGATTAAAAACATTTTCTAGTTCACAGCAATTATAGTCAAAGCTAATAAAAACAATTTAGATTTGCATTAAAGATCAGCTAGCTAATTTTTAAGCACAGCAGAGTTCTACATCTGTATTTCACACCAGCCACCAGAAACCAGGGACAGTACGTGCTGAGTAGATGCCATGAAGGTCTCCATGGCCACAGGGGACCCAGTGAACAAGGTGGGTGTCATGTTCTGGGTGTAATTTTAACGTAGGTCACTATCATTCAGCTGAATATCTTTAGTGTTTTATTTTTAATATAAATTGACATTCCTGAGTTTCTGATAAGGAACAGGAAACATGACTGAAATTCATCAAGCCTATTTTCTCCAGAAAATGCTCATTCAGTCGTGACTACATTTATATTGTCTTTTGTACTTTTATCAGATAACGTGAAACGGAAATTAATGGGCTTAGATCAGCTCTACAGGTGGTTCTGAGTGAACAAAGTAAAAGAAAATTCCTGGCATTCAACAATGCAGTCTAAGGAAAAAGACAACAACCTTAATTTTAAATAACTTTTACTTCTCTGGAATCAAACTTCCCATGCAGTTCATGAATTTTCAAATCCAACTTCTAAGAAAGAAGTAAAAATGAGGAAAAATATATATTGTTATTGATATATGGAACATTTTGAGACTCAGAATATTATTTTCTCTTTCTTAATCTTTAGCTGAACTATTTCAAGGAAACTATCTTAAAACATTGGAAGAAATTTGAGTGTACTACTGCTCTTAGGACATGCAGAGAAACTTATTAAGAGACTATATATTATGAGCTAATAATGCATCTGTGTTTTGAATATAAGGTAAATAGGACAAAGTTCAGCCCTCAAAAAGAACACAGTGTGGTGTAACAAGTGACACATTTTTTTTTTCTTCATATCACATGGTAGTGGCTGGTGGACAGCATAGGAAGGTTCCTGAGCTTACCTCCTACAGTACATTCAACAAATCTACAACTATATATGGGACAATTCTCCCTGAAGGCTGGATGGCCAGAGCCTCCACAGCAAGGGCAGCACTAAGAAGGGAAAGAGAGGCAGAGACATCATCTTGCTGAGGAAAAACAAAAAACACCCCAGCCATGGCATTTCATGGTCCAGACAAACCTCAAAGGTTCATTTTTGCCCCGAGGAACAAAATTTGAATTTGCCAGACATCCCAATCCTTAGATCTTACACACAGGAGACATAAGCTAAAACACCTAGCAGAAATTCAAAGGATCATATGATATTATTTTATTAGAAACATACAGTCTTTCAAGATTGAATCCGGAATAAATAGAAAATCTGAACAGATGGATTACTAGTAACAAAATTGATCAGTAATAAATAAAACTCCCAACAAAAAAAAAGTTCAGGTCCAGCCCTAACTGGTTTGGCTCAATGGCTAGAGAGTCGGCCTGCGGAGTCAAGGGTCACAGGTTTGATTCTGGTCAAAGCCATGTACCTTGGTTGCGGGCACATACCTAATAGGGAGTGTGTAGGAGGCAGCTGATTGATGTGTCTCTCTCATTGATGTTCCTAACTCTCTATTCCTCTCCCTTTCTCTCTGTAAAAAATAAAATATATTTTTTAAAAAGTTCAGGTCCAGATAACTTTACCGGTGAATTTTACCAAACAGTTATAGAATAGTTGACACAGGTTAAGATATACTTACCATAGGATCTAGCAATCACTGCCCTATGACATGTTCACACAAACACCTGTATGAGAATTCTTATAACAGCTTTATACACAATTGCCCAAACCTAGAAAATAAAAGAATGTTCCTCAACTAGGAAGTATATATAATCAATTTAATGTGACAATGTGAGTGCAAGAAGGCTTAGAGTAGTAGACTGAGTTTTCTAAGGCTAAATAGCTAACGAGAAAGCAAACTCAGTCTAAGACCAAAATCTCCTAAGTGTTAACAGTGGATTTTTTTTTCCTATTTATAAGACTACCTCTCAGAATTTTTCTTTCTTAACATTTACTTTTTGTAAGCTGAACAATATATTGGCTTATACCAAATTGATACTAATTAATAGAGAAAAATAATATTTATTATAAACTCAGTAATCCACCATAACCACTATTAGTATCCTGGCATATCCCTTTCTATGTGTGTGCAATTTTGTAGGACATATACACTTTTGTATTCTGTTCCTTTCACTTAACATGAACTCAGAACATGTCAGGAGTATTTTTCCATTCAGCTCTTCCTACTTGGTAATTGTTAAACCAAATGGCTGTACAGAAAAATTTCCAGTGGATACTTTGCACTGTATTGAGCTCTTTTGCTATTGTTAAGAATTTAGGACATTTAAGACTTCAATTGAAAATTGTCACCATGTTATCTGCAATATACCAGATTGCATTGCAGTGCTGCTTTCATTATTTAAGAAAAAAAATAGTTGGCTAGAAAAGCCTTTGCATAGCAGTCAGATGAGGTCATTTAAGGCCTAAGAAATAAAAATAATAAATCACAGAAATCAATTCATAGTGATTTAAAAATGACTCAAGAAAGTTCCTGACTCAAAAAAAAAGCCTTCTGTTGTTTATGCACATTAATAACTAATTTCTAGCTCATTAATTCTGTATTTGTTTCTCTTTGCACTCTACACAACTAATTAAAATTTTAGCAGAAAATGCCTTCTTTGCATTATAATTTCCTACTAATTACAATATATATTTCCCCAATCATTAACCTAATAACATTTTCCCATAGATATTTCTATGCTTTTAGAGATTTAAAAAAAGAATATTTAATTCATCTATTTTATCTAGGAGGCCAATAATGGTTTGACCTACTTTGTTAGGGCAATGCTGGTTCTCCTGATTCTATTGTACAACAAGAGTTCATTTTCCTACGCTGGGCTAGTCGTAGGAATGGTAATAGTAATAGTAGTAGTAGTGGTAGTAGTAGTAAAAGCAGTTAACTTTTGTATATATCTTCTTATGTTAAAGGATCTTACTATCCTTTAACTTATTCAATCTTTGCATAATATCCACTAGGTAAGAATCCATTTTTAACATGACAAAAATTGAGACTCAGAAACCACTTTGCTAATAAGCAGTGAATCTGAGATTCTACCTATAATTCAAAATTCAAACATTTTGCCATGATCTTAATAACAAAACATTTAGTAATAATGGAATAGTAAAATATTTGAACATAATATTTATAGATACTATTTAACATTAATTTTCATTAATAATTAAAGCCATACATAAAATCATAATTTTTTCATCAAAAAGTGCCTTCAATTTACAAAAATTTTATCTTAAACATACTTTGACATGTAACAATATATATGTGGAAATTGTCAATTTTCTTATTTTTTCCATTTTTTTCATTTTTTTATTAAGGTATTATATGTGTACATATCTTATCATTGCCTCCCCCACTCCCATACATACCCTCACTCCCTCAGAGTTTTGCGTCCATTGGTTATGCTTATATGCATGCATACAAGTCCTTCAGTTGATCTCTTATCTCCCCCACATCTCCTTAACCTTCCTGTTGTAATTTGACAATCTGTTTGTTGCTTTACTGTCTCTGTATCTATCTTTTTGTTCATCAGTTTATAATGTTCTTTATTATCCATAAATGAGTGAAATCATGTGGTGTTTTTATTTCATTGACTGGCTTATTTCACTTAGCATGATGTTCTCCAATTCCATCCAGGTTGCTGCAAATGGTAAGAATTCCTTCTTTTTAATGGCAGTATAATATTCCATTGTGTATATGTTCCATAGTTTTCTGATCCAATCATTTGCTGACAGGCACCTAGGCTGTTTCCAAATTCTGGCTATTGTAGATTGTGCTGCTATGAACATAGAGGTGCATATAACCTTTCTGATTGGTGTTTCTATAATAGTTTCTTAGGATACATTCCTAGCATTGGGATTACTGAGTCAAATGGGAGTTCCATTTTCAGTTTTTTGAGGAAGCTCCATACTGTTCTCCACAGTGGTTGCACCAGTCTGCATTCCCACCAGCAGGTACGAGGGTTCCTTTTTCTTCGCATCCTCACCAACACTTGTCGTTTGTTGATTTGTTCATGATAGCCATTCTGACAGGTGTGAGATGGTACCGCATTGTCATTTTGATTTGCATCTCTCAGATAATTAATGACTCTGTGCATGTTTTCATGTGTTCCTTGGCCTTCCTTCTGTCTTCTTTTGAAAAGATTCTATTTAGGTCCATTGCCCATTTTTTTATTGGATCATTTATCTTTTTTTTATTAAGTTGTATTAGCTGCCTGTAGATGTTGGAGATTAAACCTTTATCAATGATAACATTTGAAAATATGTTCTCCCATACAGTGGGCTTTCTTGTTGTTTTGTTGATGGTTTCTTTTGCTGTAAAAAAGCTTTTTATTTTGATGTAGTCCCATTTGTTTATTTTCTCTTTAGCTTCCATGGGGCAGTATCAGTGAAGAAGTTTTTTTGGCATATGTCTGAGATTTTGCTGCCTGTGGATGCCTCTAGAATTTTTATGGTTTCCTGTCTTATGTTTAAGTCCTATGTCCATTTTGAGTTTATTTTTGTGTATGGTATAAGTTGGTGATTTAGTTTCTTTCTTTTTTTTTTTTTTGCATGTATTTGTTCAATTTTCCCAACTCCATTTATTGCAGAGACTGTCTTGACTCCATTGTATTATATGTTCATGCCTCCTTTGTCAAATATTAATTGAGCATAGTAGTTTGGCTGGATATCCGGATTTCTCTTTTCTATTCCATTGATCTATATGTCTCTTTTTGTCCCAATACCATGCTGTTTTCAGAACAGTGGCTTTGTAATACAGCTTGATATCTGGTATTGAAATCCCTCCTACTTTATTCTTCTTTCTCAGAATTGCTGGGCTTTTTATTTTTTTTATTCCAGATGACTTTTTGGAGAGTTATTTCTAGGTCTGTGAAATATGCCGATGGTATTTTAATGGGGAGTGCATTGAACCTTTATATTGCTTTGGGAAGTATGGACATTTTAATGATGTTGATTCTACCAATCCACGAACATGGTATGTTCTTCCATCTGTTTACATCTTCCTCTATCTCTTTGTTCAGTGTCCTGTAGTTTTCCACAGATAGGTCAATATATATGTGGAAATGGTTAATTTTCATATGTAATGTAGATAGCTGATGAAATAAATGTTTTATCTAATAAAACTCAAAGGTATATGAGGAAAACTATAAAACTTGGCTGAAATATATACAAAAATACCTAAATAAATGTAGAAATATTCCTGTTTATAGGTAAAAATATTTAATATTTTTGAGATGCTAGTTGTTACCAAAGCTGATCTATGAATTCAACAAAATTCCAATAAAAATTCCAGCAAATTATTTTGTGAATATTGATAAATTTATTGTAAAGTTAATATGGAGAAGCAAAAAAACCAGAATAGCCAACTCAATATTGAAGGAGAACATAGTCTGGTGACTGACACTACCTGACTTCAAGACTTACTATAAAGATAAGAAATCAAGACAATGTGGTATTGGCAAGACAATGTGGTATTGGCAAAAGAATAGACAGACAGATGGCTCTATAAATATTTTAATATTTAATATAAATATAGACAATTGATCATTGAGAAAGGAAGAAAGGAAATACAAGGAGAAATTATTGTCTTCTCACAAATGGTTTTAGAACCACTGGACATTCACATTAAAAGAAAAAAGAAAAAGAATTTACATAGAGACCTTATATCCTGCACAACAATGAACCCAAATTGGATCATAGTCCTAAAAGTAAAACAAAATTATAAAACTATTAGAATACAACATAGGAGATAAACTAGGTGGCCTTGGGTCTGACAATGACTTCTTAGATACAACACCAAAGGTACCACC
The DNA here is from genome assembly GCF_014108245.1 of Pipistrellus kuhlii. Classification (NCBI taxonomy): domain Eukaryota; kingdom Metazoa; phylum Chordata; class Mammalia; order Chiroptera; family Vespertilionidae; genus Pipistrellus; species Pipistrellus kuhlii. The sequence goes on along the minus strand of NW_023425405.1, from coordinate 33,644,946 downwards.
CAGGAAAGACAGAATTGATAAAATATAATCCTGTCCTGCAAAATACAATGTCAAGCAATAAAAAGAAAACCCACAGACTGGGAGAAAATTTTTATAAGACAAGTCTGATAAAACACTATTATCCTATATAATAAAAGGTTAATATGCAAATTGACCAGATGGTGGAACAATCAGTTGCTATGATATGCACTGATCATCAGGGAACAGATGCTCAACACAGGAGTGGCTCCCGGGTGGTCAGTGCACTCCCATAGGGGGAATGCCGCTCAGCCAGAAGCCCTAAGCCAGGCTTCCGGCTGATGAGCACAGCGGTGGTAAGGAGGTCTGATGGATGGCTTAGGCCCACTCATGGACATACCCTAAGGGTTGCCAGACTGCGAGAGGGACCCTCCCCCGAGTGCACGAATTTCATGTACAAGGCCTCTAGTCTGAAATACACAAAGAACTCCTAAAACAGGAATACGAACACAAACAATCCAATTAAAATATGAACAAAGACCTGAAAGGCACCTCATAAAAGATTATATGCAGATGGAAAATAAGCATATGAAAAGATGCTCCACTGCATATGCCATTAGGGCTTTATAAAATAAACATCAATGATATAGATACTACCACACACCTCTTAAAATGACCAAAATCCAAAACAATGACAACACTAACTGATGAAAATGTGTAATGAATGAGAGCAACAGGGACTCTCATTGCTGGGGGAAATGCCAGGAGACACAGACATATTGGAGGACACTCTGGCAGTATCTTACAAAATTAAACATGATCTTACCATACGATCCAGCAATTGTGCTTCAAGGCATTTTATCCACATTAGTTGAAAACGTTTGTCTGGAATTTATACTTTTTATTCATAATTGCCCAAACTTGGAAGCAAACAAGATATTCTTCAATAGGTAATCAACTCTGATATGTCCAGACAATGGAATATTATCCAGCATTGGGAGAAAATGAGCTCTCAAGCTTTGAAAAGGCATGGAGGAATCTTAAGTGCAAATTTCTAAGTGAAAGAAACCATTTGAAAAGGTTACACACTGTGTGATTCCAACTATATGATATTCCGGGGGGGGGGGGGGGGGAAACACACCACAAAACTTTAGGGAAATTAAAAAGATCTGTGATTGCCAAAGGATAGGGTGACAAAAGGGAAGAATAAGCAGAGCACAGAGGTTTTTAGAACAGTTGAACAATTTTGTATGACATGTTATTAGGCATTTGTCAGATCCATAGACTGCACAACACCCAGAGCAAATCTTAAGGTTAACTAGGGATTTTGGGTGTTACTGATGTGTGAGTGTAGGTTTGATTTTATAATGTACCTCTGTGACGTGGGACGTTGATAGAAAGAGAGGTTGTGCAACTCTGTGGGCCCGTGGTATATGAGAACTCTCTGTACTTTTCATTCAATTTTACTGACCTAAAAACTGCTTTAAAAATAACCGTTATTAATTTCAAAAATTAAGGTTATAAAATGTTTATATAGATGATTCCTATAGAAACATATATGATTAAAGTTCATAGGAAAATATTGCAACTATATTAGTGCTGTCAGTACCACAATTCATATGCAAAAAGACTTGCTACTGAATCACTGCTAAGCAAGTTTTGCTCTCACAGAAATATTGAAGAGGTAATGGTGTAGTCCTCAACAGCAAGTGTCAGGACTTGCGCACTAAGTTCCTGATTGGCTCTTTTCCTATAGCTAAACTATCAGCATTTGATTTCACAAAAAGCAGTAAGCTAAAATTAGCACATTTATTTTTACTTTTCATCCTATAGTCTTCTCTGCCCTCTCAAATACTAGCTGCTGCCAGGCTTTTCAGAACTTTCTGTGACTCTCAGAAAAGACTCTTAATTCTTGGCTAATCTTGCCACTATGTCCCGCAGGTGCTGTAGCCTCATTTATCTTCTTTTTCACTGGAGTTGTACAACCAAGAACTGTCATGCCTACCAATAAATCTAGCCATAATTGTGTTAAGAGCTGGAACTCTGCTTCAACTTCCCACAAAGTCCATTTTATTCTCATTGTCGCCTGGGGGTAAGTTGGAGAGGAACAGAGTCAGGAATTTACCCAACCAGAAGTATGTCAATTTTCCCTTCAAAGCTGTAATGTGAGAAATGTAGTTTCCAAACCTCTTTTTCTAATAATTAGAAATTTTAGAGATTAATAAGTATTGACATTGAAATTTTGCAAATAATCTGTAATTATACCTGAACAAATGAACAAGAGGAAATTTTTCAAAGGGGCAAATTGATTATGCTGCCAATTAAACGTTTCTTAAAATTATATAGAAATCATTCCCATTTTATTGTCCAAAGCTAATATAAAAGAAGTGCTCTGCTGGAAAGATGTTGAATGACAGTATAGAAGCAGGTTTCCCATCTATTATTTGTACTGTGAAACCCCCCCACCCACACACACACATTATATTTTATATTTTTTAATGGAACAGCTGTTATTAAATGAGAAAAGGCTAAAATGCAGGAATAATAGCTATTAATTTTCGCAATTTATTAAATGAACGAAGGCAGCTGGGACCTCAGTTTGTCCCTGGCACTACACACACAGGCTGTAGATGAACAGCACACACCAAAGGTTTTTGCAGTGCTTTGTTTATATCTCAAGCTTTTCTTTTTTAGTCATATTGTGATTGCTTTTTCAGAACTGTCCATCCCTAGGAATCTTACCAGTGTAACACTTACTAACAAATACACAGAGCTTAATCAATCTTTTATTGTTGTGTTTCTGAATGGAAAACCCCATTCCAGAGGACTTTCACATTCAGTATTGGCAGTATGAGGACAGCTGGGCTGGAGGGGGTCAATGGGGACAAAAGGGGGGATGTCAGAGACAGCAAGAACCCTGCAGGGCCCTGGCACTCTGAGTTGCTCTGAGTCCATGCATTCATCTAAATTCTTCCTAACTATGCCAGGGCAGGTTCCTTCTCGAACCCTGCGCACTGTGCTAACTGTTGGGAACTTAGTCCAAATTCATCCTTTATCCTCTGCTCACTAGTTATAGGTGTGGAGTCCGAGTCCCTCTGCCTGGAGCTGAACCAACTAGGACACTGGGTCTTAGGTGGAGAAGCCAGGAGAGGTGTGATGTGAGAATGAGTCTTTATTGCCAAAGTCATCAGACAAAACAGTTCTTTATAAAAGTCATATATTGGGGCCATACACCGGCTGGTGAAAGAATACCTCTTTCCCACATAGCTGTAGCAGTCTCTAGTAACCTCTGAACCTACAGCTACTCTCTGAGCAGCCACACGCTGCCTCTGAACCCATCGTCCTACATAGTACTGGCATCTGAGCTCTCTGGCTCAGCAGCTTCTCCAGTCTCCTCTGGCCAGCACACTGGCTGGTCTCACACAGTAACTGCCCCTGAGCTTCTCTCTCCGCACACTGGCTGGTTAACAAGATAACTATATCTGAGCTCTCTGTGACTTCTTAGCCTTACACTGTAACAGTGCCAGCACTCTAGCTGGTCAGTAACTTGTAGATTTTTCCAGAGACAGAGAAGGCTAGTTGCCAACAGGAACATCAATCGTTTGGGTTATGGAAGACATCATGCCGGGAGATCGCTGTGGCCTTGCAGATGTGTTCAGAGAGGCCTTGGCTGTTGGGCATGCTATCAACAAGGCCTTTCACATTCTGAGTGGCCTTGGCTGTCTGGCGACTCTGGCATGGTCCCACAGGGGACATTTATAATACTTTGAACAATAAAAATATGCAAATACCCCATCCTTTTGACTTTATAATTGGGCAATCATGTGTAAACATTTGAGGAATCAGATGATAAAAAATGGTGGCAAATATTTCAGGTATGAAAGTGTTCCATTCTCTTACGTTAGCGCTGGTCTCTTTACCTTTGTAGCAATGCTCTACAATAACTTCATATATTATCATTAAGAAGTAGACCAGTACTTTACTACTATTTCCCTTTAGCTAGCAGTTCTGCTTATATGTAAAAGTAGAGACTGTGATTTGTATTGTAATTCATCTCATTCCATTACAATGAGTGAAGACAATTCTAAATACATGAAGAAGGTTTTGCTTCTTTGTAAAGGGGTCTATGTAAATTGTCTGAGTTAAAGTTGGAATGGGTTTTTTGGAAAATTCTCCTACCAGAACTTGTATAGAATTTGGCTAAAACATGGAAACTCCTTGTCTTTTCTCCCTTCCTTCCTTCCTTCTTTCCTTCCTTTTATTTTAGAGAGAGAAAGAGGAAGGGGAAAAGAGAAGGAAAGAAACATCAATGTGTTGTTCTACTTATTAACAAATTCATTAGTCAATACTTATATGTGTCCTGACCGGGATCAAATCTGCAGTCTTGGCCTGTCAGAATGACACTCTACTAGTAATCACCTGACAAACATGACCAGGGCTTACTTGTCTTTTCTTTAAAATTTGGTGCCTAATATCACATCTCAGCATTTTCCCACCCCCAACTTTTTTTTTTTTAATCAACTTCCTTCTCATGCGTTTCCTTCTCTCTTTTCCTCTTCTTACTAAATATATAATTAAAATTTCAGAAAATAGAGGTATTTATGAAGGTCATTGCTGAATTTGATTCCAGGCATTTGTATGTTAGTATCAGTTAGGTCTTTAAGGGAAAATAGTAGGTACTCAGTGGGAAATGAGAAATAGGAAACTTTGCGGAGGAAGGTGAAAATCTTACTTGGCAACGATTGGAGAATGAACACTATACAGCTAATAGTAAAATTGTGTGATTATGACATTTGAGAAGGAGACTTGAGGGATACCATTATTAAAGGGAATAAAGCAGGAAGATGAGTCAAAATAAGAACCAAGGTTAGGAGTATTCTCCTATTACTTCATAAATTGTATTCTTATTGGCCAGGCTATGCATTATGAGCAACAATAAAGGATTAAGTTTTGTTGGAAGTGAAAGTTTAACATTGTCACAATCATTGTAGCTATCAAACAAGAGAGTTAGACATGGGATAGCCAGAGGCTAAACTGTTATTAAACAGTACTATTTGGTAGTGTAAGGAAGGGAATATAGCTACAGTCCCATAATGGCAAGTGACTTAAAACAAGTGAAAAATCATATTTAAAAAGCAAAATATGAAGCAGGTTATTTGATTGTACCACACTTGAGGCTAATCAGTAAGGAGAGAAACCAGAAAAAAGGAAGCTAAGGGGAATGGACATGAGATAGGAAGTGAAAATGTAGAATAATCTATACAGAACTAAATCCAGAGTCAGTACAAAGAAAAGAAAAGAAAAGAAAAGAAAAGAAAAAAAGGCTGAATTTGGTTGATGTATCTATAGAAACATCAGTTCAGGTTACCCAAACCCTCACTATTAGCTTTAAAGAGATTCTATAATACCTAATCGGACTGGATATCCATTTGGTGAGCAGAAAATCTGTTAGGCTTTACTTGCACTAGGTATTAGGATAGAGCAGGAGCAACAACAAAAAAATGTTGCTGATAGATCCTGCAGATGATATGTGCATTCACTTTATACATGTTTTTCTTATAGTAAGATTGCTGCTTGTAGCCACAGGTTAAAATGATGTGTATGTGGGAAAGTAGCAAAGAAGGTAAATGAGAAAATGGAATAGCATTTAACTTGGAAGAAACATTTATATACATTCCAATGGAGATTCCTGTGATACTTCAGGGAGTTTTCTACTGTGAGTTCAATGTATTCAATACAATTTTAGGACTTCTGATGCCTCAGGAAATTCTAATCTTTTTATTGATTTATTTATTTATTCATTCAGTTGTAAAATAACCCAGACATTACACAATGGAAGAATATGTAGAGTAGGTTATTAATTTAATAAAGAAAAACCAAACACTCTTACAAATATATTTTTGTATATACATCTGTGTGCGTTTATAAATACATATTTATTTTATAGATGCACTCACATGCACACACACACACACAATGAATACATAAGAAACCACTCCTTATACGAAGATCAATGGTATAGGGAACTTTGTGCAATGCACTAGGGCTACTTATTAAAAATAATGTTTAAAATAAAAATAAATGATTTATTAACTCCTATTGGTATAGAGCCCAGAGTTAGGGATTATAGAACACAACTTTCATATTCTCTGCTCCCTGCCTTCTCCTTGCCTTAACTATTAGTAGGCCCCAAACAGAAGAACATGCTGTTGAGCATTTCTTATGTGCTGGGCTCTCTCAGGCTCTTCATGGAAAAACAAAAAAACACAGTTTTTTTTCAATTGGATTTAGGGCTTTCAAACACTAGAGTCAACAAATTCTACATTGTCTTTGAATATTTCCTTCAAGCACTGCACTGAAGTCTGGGGTGAAGCTGAATAACCAACGCTTGTGGGGGTTCTCCGTCCTATTCTCATTTTTCTGAAGTAAGTTGCCAGCAGCTTGCAAACAGTGTTTGCTGTTTTGTTTGTACATTATTTATATATATATATATATATATATATATATATATATATATATATATATATATATAATGTACAAATTATATATATATATAATGTACAAATTATATATATATATATATATATATATATATATATTCTTTTAAATGACTGGAAAATTTGGCAGCAAACTGGTTTACTTCTGTAAAAGGCAACGTATTTATATTTTATTGAAAGTATTTTTGCTGCTGCATGTATGGGTTTATAAAAACAAAAATAAGCTTTAAGCAACTCACACGACATAGAAGCAGCAAAGTGAATTTAAACAAGTATGGTAAAGAAAAATAAGGTGGTTGTTAAAGAAGAATTTATTCATGACCCTTGTTGAAGGGTAGAGCTTATTCAAGGTGCAGGGGTCACTGCAATGGGATCTTGTAGTAGGGGAGGGAGACTGGACTCAACTCCACATACAGGATGGACAACTGGGATTTATAGTCAAGGACCAGGGTGGGGGTCAATGGATACAAAATTACTAAGAGGAAATATCCAGGGTAAGGAGTGATTATGGTTACACTGACCAATTTAGAGATGATAGTCACCTTAAATATGCTAAGCAAGAATCATTCCAAAGGCTGCTTCTTATATAATATGTAATGTCATATAATATGTAACTTCAACAATTTTGTCCACAACTTTTATGTTAATTTTTACATCTTCCTTATTCTAATTACATTAACTCTATTTTTATGACCTGAATGTATTAAGTACCCCTTTAAAACTGCCTTATTTGTGCATTTTATAATGTCTAGTTTTCAAAAGGTGATATTTTTTCCAAGAGAATCATAGCAGCTCTTTTCAGTGGAAAAACTCTAGTTTTAAGATAGTAGAGCAGCTGAAACCATTATTATATTTGACTAGTGTTTAAAAGTTTACTGCTGGTCATCCAACCATCTACACTACTTACTATGCACTAAAGTTAATAATTTAATGGTTTATGGTTAATAAAATACAGTTACTTTTAAGAAGCAAATTATTGCCAGAACAAAGTAATTTATCTTTCAGACATTAAGCATAAAAAGATAGTTATAATATAAAGCACAGTGAAAAGCTACTCACCTTATAAATACTGTCCATTTTCAACATGTTGTCTTTCTCTTGGAGAGCATAAACTATCCTATGAGCAACTGCTATGAGTCTTGCTTTAAGTGCACAAATTACACATCCCTAGAAGACCACATATAGAAATGCTGGGGAGAGAAGTTAGGGTCAACCAGGCTGGCAGGGAAGGGCAGTTAGGGGTGACCTGGCCAGTAGGGGAGGCAGTTGAGGGAGACCAGGCCTTCAGGGGAGGGCAGTTGGGGGCAATTGGGGTGGCAGGGGTGCAGTTAGGCATCAATCAGGCTGGCAGGGGAGTGATTAGGGGTTGATCCGGCTGTCAGGCAGAAGCAGGTAGGGGCAATCAGGAAGGCAGGCAGGTGACCAGTTGGGAGCCAGCAGTTCTGAATTGTGAGAGGGATGTTTGACTGCCTTCAAGGGTCCCAGATTGGAGAAGATACAGGCTGCCCTGAGGGACACACACCCCCATGTACGGATTTTGTGCACCGGGCCTCTAATATATAAATATTTAATTCACACCGATTTATTTTCTCCTAATGTAGTTATTTTCTTAAAATTGTGGTTTGTTCACAAGAGAGAGGCTGTAATTCAGCTAAATTTCCCCACATTAAGAACATTTAACAAAATGTTAAAATTACTTTAAACATTTCTATCATATTCCCACTTGCCATTTAAAAAAAAAATGGTTATTCTATGTCCAAATGGAGTCATGTCTCTTCATTTGTAATTTCTCTGTCTTGATAGGTTTTAGTTTATTTGTTTTTTGGTCTAAGTCCATTTCTCCTTATATTATTTTATTTAATGAATGCTGTTTTATCTGTTATTTATTGTCTTAGTGATATTCATAGGATGTTAGGAATCTAAGCTCCTACTTGTTATTATCAGTGGTAACTGATATAATATATATTAGTAAATAATTCTCACAAAAGTTATATGTTATCTATAGTAATAACTGGATCCTCTTCTCTGATAGAAGGGCGATAATAAACCCCCAAGAACAGAAGCTGCTAAAGCAGCAGGAATTATAAAGAGAAGAGGACTGTTTCTAGACCCATGGCCTATTAGGTGCCCTGACTGGTTCCAGACTATTTGTCTGAGTATAAACAACTATAAGTTTGCTTACACTATATCTATTTAAAATTATGAGATAGCTAGGAAGTGAATAATACTTAAACCTTCAAAATGTAGAAAAGGGAAAAAAATAAAATAAAAATAGCAAAAAAAAACTTGCCTTTCCTTTGAGATAAAATTTGACTGTGGTTTTCATAAAGAATAACAGAGAAAGTCCAGGGCCGGCCCAAGTTAGAGAATCTCTAGGAGACAGTCCCTACAAAGCCAACCTCTGTCCGCCAAAAGCCAGAATTCCAAAGTAGTACACACATGATTTATGAGTAGAACTAGAGATAAATCCAATGAATTATACCACTTCAAGGGTAGTGCCTGGCTTGCATCTGGGTTTTGCATAGGGAGATAAATGGGACTCAATATCAAGATGTTTAATTATATGATAGTTTGCAAATTCATCACAAAAACAAGTAGAAATCTCTTCAACTCTTTTTTTTTTTAAGAAAGGCCAGGTAATATTTTTCAGATAGGAGTTAATGTGCCATATTATCTTGTTAGTATTCACTATTCATTCACAGTCTTTTTCTTTAACCTGATAGATTCAAAACTCCATTATTAGCCATCTGAAAGTAGATTAGTCTCTGTAAGTAAGCTGACAAATCAAGGTTAAACAGTGTCAAACAAAAATAACAATGATAGCTTATACGTTATCTATGCATAATCTTTTGCATAGATAACTTATAAGGGCTAAGATATGGGAGAATCAGTAAGAAAACACACAATATGAATGAAATAAAAAAGCACTTGAAGAAGTAGGTGGACTGTGTTAAGGAGGGGATATGTTTTCATTCTTCTTTATGTCATGATGAATAATTTTCTATCACTTCTGTATATATTCACGGCCACTTCTGTACATGAAATGGAGACCAGTGATTTAAAATAGTTTTATCTCTTGGACAATACTAACAAAAGCTAACATATTATTCAGTTTCCATCTCTACTAAAACTGTTTCCATGCCCTTTTTTTTTTTTTTTTGCATTTTCCTACATTACTAGACAGAACACATATTATTCCTATGATAATAGAATATGATTATCCACTCTTTTGTGTGTTCATAAAACACAGATTGCTTTTTCCTGCTTTATTTAAAAATGAACTCACATTTGCAAAAACATAATTTCTGAACCCTTTATTTGACTTGGTTACAAGTCAAGTTTTTTTTTTTTTTTTTTTTTTTTTTTTTTTTGCTATTCAAATGTCAGTTTATTATATTTAAACCTAATCTTATTTCCAATAAGTTCATTATGGTAAAAACACAGCTTTTATTTATTTTTTTAATTTCTTTATTGGTTATGGTATCACATAATTATCCTCGTCCCCCTATTCCCATCCCAAACCCCTCCCCAAGTATGTCCCCATCCCCCTGTTGTCCATGATCACTGGTTAGGCTTATATGCATGCATACAAGTCCTTTGGTTGATCTCTCCCCATTACCCTCACCCTTCCCTCTGAGGTTTGATAGTCTGATCGATGATGCTTCCCTGTCACTTGGTCTGTTTTTGTTCTTCAGCTTATTTAAATTTTATTTACCTTCATTGTTAACAGTATTACAAATGTCCCCTTCTTTTTACCCCATTAATCCCCCTCTACCACCCCAGGCCTTCACTGCACTATTGTCTTTGTCCATAGATTATGTATATATGCACGTAAGTTCTTTGGTTAATCTCTTCCTGCTCCCTCTCCCCTCTTCCCTCTGAGATTCTTCAAGTGAAGAAATATTTGCTACAAAAGGAGGGTCTCATTTTAAAAATCATAGTGGAATGCAGAAAGGCTCTCAGAATTTCAGAGATCTGTAATATAAAGATTGATACCTTCTGAGCTGGGGATTACTCTAGCCACTGCTGTTACGGCCTAATAAATAAAGAGTAGAGACATTAGTAGAAAGCTAGAGCATAATTGGAGAAAATTTAGCCTGTTCAGGAAATGACAGGCAGAGAGGAATTCAAGATAAATAAGTGAAGCCATATAAATCAATTTACAATTCTACTTTCAGGATCACAATAGATCATCTAATTCACCATGAATAAAGGCCTGAATTAAAAAGATAAGAAATTGTGCTACATAATGAGGTTTCTTTATTTTTCTCAGGGGATTGCAAACTGTCTTTCATCACTTAGTTGAGGATATATGAGGTAAGCTTCAGTTTATTTAACACAAGTAAAGTCCTATATAATTTGCAAGGGAGAATGAAGTTGAAAATATATATGCCTTAAAAATGCACAAAGATTCACAAACAGTTTTAAAGTAAAATAATGAATTTCACAAGACACAACAGCATGTAACCTCTAGATATGAAAAGTATTAAGGAAGTTTTTAAATTTTCTAATTCCATCACAGTAGAAATTATCTGGCTCATTAAAAAAAATTAAGACTTTAATAAAAGGCCAAGTCTAAGCACATATTTTGTGTGTGTCTTTATTCATTTATTTGACATAAAATGAAGAACAAAAGGAATTTCTTTTATTAATGACCCTGCTAATAATTTCAGTATAATACATGAAGACATTAAAAAAATCTTTATTTCACTAACAAATTAAGTTTCGTTAACCATAAATATCACTCATGCAAATTATGCATAAATATTAGGGTGATCTATATTTTACCAGTAGTAACAGAAAGCTTGCCAGTCAGTGTGGATTTAAACAAGTTATTAGTGCATAAGTTATTAAACAGTTTAAACAAATAGGTAGCATCAAACCCAAATTAGGAGAGTTCAAAGAAATTTCATAGCATCTGATTGCACAGGTGTCTGAACTGCTGAGAATTTCTGCATTCATAAAAGATTAAGTATCTTAGTTTACATATGTTATAATCCTCTTTTCAACTCTAGTCTCCTCATCATCATTTTTAAAACTATTATCATAACCTAAGTCTTTGCTGTCATCTTTATTCTGATATTCATAGCTTCTGGGGAACTGAGGTAAATAAAGAAAATTCAAGAGGGGAACTGGAAGGTTTTAAAGCAGGGTCCTTCAGACCTCCAGATTAAATAGGAGGTATTTCTCAAAGCTGAACCGGTAGGACACAAGGGAGACGGATTTGTTAAGTGGTAGCACTGTGTCAGAATCTCACAATCTGAGGTTTTCCTTCCTTATAGTTTCTTTTTTCCCCTCAACATTTGAAATCATTTTTATAAGTTTTTAAAAGAAGCAAAATTAAGTAACGTCTAGATATATATGATTTTTTTTTAAAAAAAGACTTAATTCAAGACACAAGCTTTAAATTCCTTCTTACTAAGAAAGTACAGCCAAGATTGATGATGCAGGCTGAAAAATAGCTAATTGGGCCAGTTATTCTAGTAAGTAGGATGACCATAAAATTTATTACTCCAAATTGGGAGGATTTTGAGAATAAAAAGAGTGTGGAAAGTATTTACTAATTACAAATTTTATTGGCCAACCAATATATTTAATTTTACTAGAGGACCTATAAAATGTGTCTATTTACAATTAAATTATTTCTAAAATAAATGATGTCTATCTCTTTACCCAGTATGCCCAAAATTATATGAATTGATTATCTGAGGGCATGTGCTTTGGTTGAGGGCCCCCAGTGGGGAGTGTGCGGGAGGCAGCTGATCAATGTTTCTGTCTCATCGATGTTTCTGGCTCACTATCCCTCTCCCTTCCTCACAGAAAATCAATAAAATATATTTTTAAAAATATACCTAAAATATAATTCCCTTGATAAGATCATTTTTTGCTGAAACTCAGAGTATCATCCTCAACAGAGGGTTTTATGATAGAAAAAAAAATAACACTTGCAAAATAGATTGCATTTATTTGTGATTATTTTTAATGTTTGGTCAAATTTAGATACTAGACCTATTAAATTTTACTTCATCCTTTAATCAATTAAAGGAAGGCAAAATTTGTAGGTCAAAGCAATGAAGACTTGTCTTGACATAATTTATTGAAAAGGAGGAAGTAGTCTATGAGCCAAGAAAAGCAGGTGGTGTCCACTGGTAGAAAAAGCCAGGAAATTGATTCTGTAAGTCCCTCATAGAAGGGACACAGCCCTAATAATTCCATGATGATAGTCCAATGGAACCCAGTTTGGACTTCTGGCCTCCAAAATTATAGGATATGATATCTTATTTTAATGCACACAGTTTGTGGTAAATTTTCATGGTAACAATAGAAAACCAATTAGGAAAAAGCAACATGAATTGACACTCTTTAGAAGCAAATACACAGAGAGAGGAGATGAATAAAGTCTGAGACTGTCACAGGATTTGTTGATTCATGTATCAATGATGACTTTTAAGAAGACTGGAAAAAGAATCAATGTCATAATAATAATTTTCAGTAACATTTTCTTGGCTCTTTTAATATTTCAAAAAGTGGGCTAGTCCTGGACATTAGATTTAATCCTCAAAACTATCATGCCAGATAGGTATCCCCATTTGACAGGTGGGAAAACTGAGGTCCAGGGAAATTAATGTACTTGCTCATGACTAGAACTGGCAGGACTGAGATCTAAACACAGATTGTTCTGACTCTAACACCTGTACTCCTACTGTGTTCCCTAAACTCGGTAGAAATCAAATTACAAAGCTTTAGAGAAGGATATAGTACAGATGTGGCTGCCACGGGAAGCAAAATCACCCTCAGCTAAGAACTGCTACCTTCAATATAAAGTGGCCTCAAGGAAAGTTTTTGTTTTTTTAATCAAGGTGAAGATGAATAGGTGAGACCTAAGTATGCTTATTGATAAAAACTGTTTGAGAGTCAGAAATCAACATTCTTAGTCTGAACATAGCCATGATTTCTGGGCATAATTTTCTAAGGTATATTTTATAGAAGATATTCCCAGGAGCTTTCCACAGTCTCAACATCAAATAAAATTTTAAAATGCCACTTACTATTACTGAGATATTTGACAAAGCAGAATAGCATTTTAAAGACGTTGGGAAATGATTCAGCATTTCTGAAAATTTTATCATGGGATTTTGACTTTTGTCATTCCTATAAACACACAAGAGAATACCCATAGAATCCCATTTAGGAAAACCTATGTAGCATTTATAAGTTCATTTTTATTTATTCAGGTTTAGAAAGATACTCTTCCATTCCTGTGCAAGGAGAGGATGAGGCAGGAATCTTTTTGTGAAATGTTTCCATTTACAAAAAAGTCTGAGATCCATTCTTTTCTCTATAATGGCCCCAAATCCTTCTCATAACATTGAGAATTTTGAAACTGGATTTTTTTTCTTCCTGTCAGTTTACCAACTGAAATCCTCACCCACCCATTTTAAGGTAAAGAGAAGAAGGAATGGTATATTTATAAAAATTTAAAACAGGTGTTTAAAAGACAGAATTTTTCAATCAGGTTTGAGAAAAGGAAATTGACCATAGATGTTTGAAAAGATGAAAAATCCTAGATAAGTTGTGTTTCTACTTCATTTTTTTTTCCCCACAAGGAATTGCATTGTGGAAAGAAAATTCTTAGAGCTTGACTTGATTTGAATATTTTATTGAGAGAGAAACAAACTGTTCACTAACAGGGGGACTTCGAAAAGAAAGTGGTTAGTCCTTCACTCTCAGATCAGTTTATAAAGAATAAGTGAGGGGGAACATTTTTAAAATTGCAATTGGCTACTAGAAACTTACATTCTTTTTCATTGCATATGATTACTCATGTGTGATAGATTTTCTAGGAAGCTGTAAGATCATGCCAACATGAAGAAAGGTGAAGTTTTATTAAAGGTCAGCATCAGCATTTTGGGGAAATTGGAACAGTTTAAGTTTTAATTACATGACTATGAGTGTTGAGTTTAGGGGTACATTCAAATGGTGGCCTCTATTTTGAGTTCTCATTAATAGCACTAGATAAACGTATGGATTCCTTTAAGTACATTGTATTATTTCTTCATTTCAATACATTTTCCTTAGAAACAGAATTTTGGAAAAATCTCTCTCAGTTGTAGGAAAGAAAAAGGAGCCTTTTTAGTTATGCCTCATCAATGACACCAGGAGGGGGAAAATGGAGCTGCCCAGAGGTCCAGGCTGTGAGAGCAGCCAGTGATGCTGAGCTAGGGCAGGGAATAAGAACAGCAAATATCAAACCCACATCTGTGTACTATCCCTGACTGGAGCTCATGTTCACTTGAGTGAAGTGGCCAGGATGTGGCACTTCCTGTATTTTCACATTTAACATAGGTGTGTATTGCTTTATTTAGGAAGAGAAACGTAGCATAATAAAACGTTTATCCCTGAAAAAGAATTTGAAAATGATTCTGTACTTAGCCTGAAGTTTGACAAATTACAAAAAGAAATGCAAGAACTCACTGCAGTATGTGTATTAGCATTGACAATAGGATGAAACCAAGACAACATGGACCAGAAGGAGATGAAAACTTCAAAATCAAAAACAAGAATGACAAAAGGATCTAGGGAGAGGACCAAGAAGATGTACTTGTTAGCATTAGTTTATTGCTTTAATAATGTGTTGGTGAAGAAAAACTAAGAAACAGCAAAGTACATTGCAGCTATGGCTATATGTTATATGAAATTTGCTCTATTCCATTGCTCTATTCCATTAATAATCACCACCATTTATGATGCACATACTTTCAATTCATAGTATTATCACTTCAACCTCAAAACCAACTTATGTGGCAGGTAGTAATATCCCTGTTTCAGAGTCTACAGAGTTGAAGTAACTTTCCCAGAAACACATGTAGATGCCTTTTCCATCAAAAGACTATGCTGTTATTTCCTGTTACGGTGGTTTCTCACTATCTACGGAGCATATCAATATCTGAAGATGTACAGGTTATATGCAAACATCTTAGGAAAAGTGTTTGCATATAACCTGTACACATCCTCCCATATACTTTAAATCGTGTCTAAATTACTTATACCATGCAAATGCTACATAAGTAATTGTTGTGCTGTATTGTCATAATAAGAAAGAAAAGTCTGAACATGTTTAATTTGGGCTCATGCTGCCCACCCACTACCCTCAGCTATAATCCTGTCTTCCTCAAAAAATTATATTTAAAATAATTGAATTCTATTTTTAAAAAAAATTTAATAGGTGTAAATGATTCATTTATCAGAGGATTATTGTGAAAATATTAGATTAATAAAATTTAAAATAGATGCTGATATATAGCAAATGCTTAATACTTAATAATTTGTAAAACCTTAATTCAGGATTGCAATGGATACATGTTAGAAATGATTTTCCACTAAGCCACATTTTCTTAATTTGTCTAAAGTCCTGGATGAGGACTCTCATTCTTTCCCCAACTCCATGCTCAGCTAAGTTGTCTGACCTGCTATGGTCAACTGACCCAAGTTGAGATTACCTTTTCAACATTTGGGTTGGGGCCTGAAAATAAACCAATTAGCTGTGAGGCATTGGACTGAATATTATTTACTCTTGGGGACTCATCTCCACTTCAGGTTGGCTGTGAAGTATCTATAAACAGATGAGAGAGAAGACTAAATGTGAAATAAAAGAAAAGGGCAGAGAGAATGGAGGAGCACAGATGGAAGAAAGTAAAAGAGAGAGGAAGGCAGGGAAAGGTAGAAGGAGGGGAGGATAATTCAGTTTTCTAATAACTAGTTGTTATAAGTCAAAGGCCAGCTATATTTTCCTTCATTTTGCCTAATAACCCCAACTCCTTTTTACTCATTTTCTCTCAGTGGGTGTCAGCTCCTTGCAACCAAATCTTTGACTAAGACAGGTTAGGGCCTTAAAATTAAATAAGACTTTTACTAAGAATAGGGTTCCCAGCCACTACTCTTTCTTTTCTTAACTAAGAATTGAGCGATTTTGTTATTTCTAATGGATCAATGGCTTGTGAGGATGGCCAGGCCTGACATATAGGAGAAGAAATAGAGCTACAGAGCAGAGAGCAGAATCATTTCAACTTAGAAAAGGGCGAGTAAATGAGAAATTGATTCTAAGTCTCTATGTATGTAACTCAAATGTCTTTAATTACAAAGGAGAACACTCATGACCAAATTTCAACTTCTGAGCCACAAGATTTAAACTGCAGCAGGAGAGGGATGGTCTGATGATCTAGAAATGCTTCTAGTATGAGGACCCTTATTGGTTTAAGCTGTAACTTAGAAAACCAAAGTTTACCTTGTTCGTTTGGTTTTAGGGGTGTGAAAGTCAATCACAATATAGTCACTAATGATTATAGTATGTATTGAAGCAGAAGATAAAATGCTAGGCACATAACCATGTTGATTTGTGGCATGTCCACAGTAGCTGAAATCATATGTGAGAAAATTTCCAGATATCAGTTTATTTCTACTTGGCCACTGTGTTTTGAATGAGCCCAACAGATTCTCTGGTATTTTGCACCCCCAGGCTATTTTATAACTCCATTACACTATTTTCTACTTGCATGCCCAATGAAATAAATCAGAATAGTTCTCCTCTCAAAGACCCAGCTTCAACTATCTTAGAAACGTTTGTTGAATTCTGTAGGTGCTATTATTTTTTAAAAGTTACATTTCATGAGCAAGATTATTTGAGGTGCCATTCAAACTAAATCATGTAATAAATTAATCTATGTAATTTAGACAGTTCAGAACAAAGTGATTACATTTTCTGTATCTAGTGACCCAAGACCACTACCGCGTTATGACTCATAATTTTATAGAGCACTTTCACAGCCTATGGCCAAGAAATGATAGCCCTGGGTGGCCTGCCCCTGCTCCGTCATAGATGGCTAGCCAAGGATGGTCTCCTGATCTGAGCTTTGTCCACCGTATTTTCTCTGTTGGGCATTAGGAATTGGAATATAGATTCTAGTTAATCTGTACTGAGCTGGAGATCAGCAGTGAAAGATGGCCTTTAGTAAGAAATTGAATAAAAATTGGAATCATATCTAGAACAAAAAAAAAACAGAAGAGGCAACAAATGTTAAAATCCTTAAAAACAAACGACAGTCCCATTTATTCTGATGTTTCCAATTTCTGGTTCCAATATTTTCTAAGGTGTCGTTGAATTTGAGTTTATAAAAATTTGTGAGATTCTTAGTATAATTTCTCATTTAAAACAAGTGCAAATAGGATTTTTTCCCACACAAATAATTTCCAATTAAGATACCTGAGAATTGTGCAGGTTAATGATTTTGTATTTTCACTTATGTGGATTAGTCTCCTCAACACAATCTAAATCATGGTAGAAAGTAAATACATGTTAATTAATTATTGATATTTACCTTTTTAATATATTTTTCATGATTCAATGTAAAGTCACTTTTCTAAAAAACAAAAAAAAAACATCTTACCAACCAAGTTAGAATCACCTTTCCCTTTTGTATACAGTTTTATGTGCCTACATTAAAGCACTGATACCAACCATGGCATTGAGCTTTATGTTCCACAGAGGCAAAGCCGAGTGCCTTGTGCAGGCTCTCTCGTAGCGAATACACTGTGGATATTTGTTTAGTTTAAAGCCAAAGAAGAGAAAAACAATGTGAATACATTCATTTTGAATAATAATACCGAAAAAAAAAAAGAAACCAGCTTAACGCTTATGCTATATACTAAAACCTTGTGCCACCTTTTACAATAGTACAAAGCCAGCATCATTTTTCAGCCTAACTCTATATAAAAGTAAGAATAACAGACATATCAATCAGAAAAGAGAATTTGGTTAATTCTCAAATAAGCAGGAGGTAGTTTGCTCCCTCTAAGAAACAGAGTTTTTGTTTTTGTTATCACTTACATTGTTTTAGAGATTTAAAGTATCTCTGGAACTGAGTTTTTGTTTTGTTGTGGTTTTGGTGTTTTTTTTTAAAGAATAAAAATAATTCTCTATCAGCAAAAATGGCTCATACTTTGAAATCAACACTAACTCACACTAGTTTGAAAGATGAGACAGAGGCCGGAGAACCAGGACACAGGCTTTATTAGAGGAGAATGCCCCTGCCGGGCTGCCTCCCAAAGGAAAGAGCACATGTGTCAGGTGGAGGCGCCTTTTGAGGAGGAAAGGGAAGAGATGGGGCTTAGGCAGACGCTGATTGGTGGTTTCATGTAAGGCACATGATTAGGGACTTAGGAATTGGGGGCTTAGGGTATTTGGTAGGTGCTAATTGGTAGTTCAATGTACAGTCCATATAAGGTGCCTGGTTAGGTGTTCAAGAATGTCTGGGCTGCAGGTGGAGTTTACATCATCCTCCGTCCATCAGTTGGGGAAAGGGAGGATCTATCACATATAGCTTAATTTTTCTTAATACATATAACACCTACCACATTCAATCCTCCCGAAGAGTTACTTAGCATAGTGCCTATCTAGCAGAAACTGTAACTCTAAAAATAAATGTTATTTTTTTCCAGTATATATTGTAAAATTATCCCTAAATAATTTTAAAGAAAGTATGTTTTGTTACTATCCTCCTTCAAAAAGAAAAAAAAGAAAAAAAATACATATAATTTGTTCTTAGCATTTCTTCAGTTATATTATTCAGAGGATAGAATTCTAAAATCAAATAAGAATTAATTGCTCACATGTTGAGGCCATTGTGACCAATAAAAGTACAGACCGTATCACTTTCTTTCTGTCACACACACACACACACACACACACACACACTTCTCAGAAAATGGCAGTAAGAATAGATGCAATGAAGTATCTGTCTCTGTGCAAAATATCGGATGTAATGGAGGCCCTATGTAAGTTTTGTGAAAGAAATAATTCAACAATGCTAACTACATCATTTTGGAAGTTTAACTATCTCCTGATGGTCCTGGTATCAGGGGAAATGGGTTGAATAGTTTCTTCAAGTTCAGTATGGTTTCTAACATATAACAATGTTTACCAAATGAATAAATATTTTGAATAACTGTTTAAGCAAATTTGCAGATAAGTGAATGAGATTGGAAAAAATTAATGACTACATATATGACAAGATGAATTAACTCAAGTACCCTCTTTATACCATAATCTATACTTATCAAGATAACCTGTGTCAGAGTATATCTTTTATATAAAAGGCCCATGGCTGTCATGTCGTAACACCATCACGACCAAATGAGCAGCAGCTATCATGGAGGACAGGGCAGGGTGCAAGCTACTAGCTGTGGAGAGCTATGAGCAGTGGAGGGTGGGGCAGCAAGCTACTACTGGCAATGGGTGGGGCGGCCAGCTGAGGCAAGCTGAAGCAAGCTACTCACTCATGATTTCATGTACTGTGGGCCTCTAGTATAACTCATGTTTAGTAATGTACATAGATGGTCATTAGCAAAAAAAAATTCTAGTGAGTGCAAATTTAGTTTATTGGGTTAAGATAAGTGAAGCATTACAAAAAATGTGTGAGGGAATATTTTAATAAAAAAGTGAAAATTAGAGTATATTAAATGAGAATCCAGACTTTGCAAAATAGAATTCTGTGGAAGAGTTTATTAAGCAAATGTGGTTTACTGAATCTGTTTTCCCTATATTAAATATGTAGCATTTTCATATTCTGAGACTTTTAAGAATATTGGCAGGCTTATTTCAAGGTATTAAGTGTCAGAAAAGTGTCCATGACCAACATAAGAAAACAGGCTCTCCATGCTTTTTCAATACTCAAAACATATTCAAATGTAGAAATCCAATAATTTAATTGCAATCACAAACTCAGCGATGTGTGTTTATCTTGGTTTGACACACAGGGATTTACTAGAAATCACCTTATGGAAAAGTAGTTCTATGTGCTGAAGCCCAAACTCAGTGGAGCACTACACATAAAAGTTATTAAAATCAAATGGTTCTTTTAAACTTTAAGCACAAGAGCTAGATAATCCAAAAAGATGTTAAGGGAAATGTCCTTCTGGGAAATAGTCAAGCTACTGCATTTGGGGGAGAAATGTTCAATGATCAGAGGCTCTTCCAAACAAAAGGAAATTCCACATTGCAGTAGAAGGGATTATATTTATTCATGGGTGCTGGAACTGCACATGTAAATTTATTTTTAAAAATTATTTTAAAAGATATATAATATACTTAACTAAAATGAGAAAATTAACTTCCTTATATTTTTATTTGTAACATTGCAAATGATAACTTTTAATTTAGCCAGTAATTAACAGTTCAACAATTTTAGCAATTAAGAGTGAATGGAACACAAAAATATAACTTAATGTTATTTCCTCATATATTAATATTATATTTTTGCAAAGGTATCTATCTATCTATCTATCTATCTACCTACCTACCTACCTATCTACCTACCTATTGTGTGTTTATACATATACATATGCTGAGCACTCAACATTTGAAGCAGGTCAGGAATTTTTTAAAACTATGATACTACAGAATATTATGTCATTAAGTAAACTACCACTAAGTCTTAAAAAATAAGATAGTCCTTCCCTAACCGGTTTGGCTCAGTAGATAGAGAGTTACCCTGCAGATGGAAGGGTCCCAGGTTTGATTCCAGTCAAGGGCATGTATACCTTGGTTGCTGGCACATCCCCAGGAGGGGTTGTGCAGGAGACAGCTAATGAATGTTTCTCTTTCATTGATGTTTCACACTCTCTATCCTTCTCCCTTCCTCTCTGTAAAAAATCAATAATATATATATTTTAAAAATAAAATAGTCCCAAAGCACAAATTATTATTATTATTAGAAATTAATAAGACAAGTAAACAAAGGTCACATCATCTGAATGTTAAAAGAAATTCTAAAGTAACTAGAGTGTCATAGAGAAAGCCATGCACTCCAGGTATACATTGATTTTGGCCCTTTCTCTGATTGAGTTCGACACCCCTAATTTAAACCCTTGGATATGTACTAACCTCAGAGTATCAAAGTTATGTCATTTATCCAAATGATACTTAAAGGTAACTCCTGGGTCTTTATTCAACTCAATAAATACATTACTGAATATTAAATTAATAAATAGTATTTAATCCAGAAATGAATATGTATCTTTATAAATTAAAATGTTTTATTGTTTTGGAAATATAACTATATAATAACTATAAATAACTAAAAACATTAAAACAAAAGTATATTACATAAAATTTCAATATTATAAACCAGGACACATTCTACTTAGATGACAATAGTTGGAAAATGTTCCTTTATTCCTGTATTTTTGGACACTTAGATTGTTCCTATTATTTTATTATTGTCAATAATATCTCAATGGATATATTTGGGGGTAGCTTATCCTGTATTTTGAATTATTTGTTTAGTGTTCCTTAAAGAGGAATTACTGTGCCTGTGTGTAAAAACAAAACAAACAAACAAAAAAAAAAACATTCTTAGACTTAAAAAAAAAAAAAAAAAAAAGGTCTAAATTTCTTTCCTGAAGCTGGTATAATGAAGCGTCCTGAGAAGCCTGTCAGGAAAAACTGCCAATTTCAAAGTCATCAGCATTTTCTCCCATCTATAAAGCAGACTGGAGTTTACCTTTCAAGCTAAAGGCTTCTTTATATGGGATAATCACTTTATCAGGTCATTTAATTGAGCAGATTTAAAGTAAATACCCTCTGTTGTCCTTGAGTGGTTTGAAAATAAACTAAATTAAGAATTTGTAAATGATTATTTTCAAAGTTCTGTTTGGTAATAAAAATAGGTGAAAATTTATCAGGTAATTATGACTCCTCAGATTTTATATAAAACAATCATTCAGTATAATTGTGTTCATCTAGATTTGAGCTGTTCCATGCCTGAATATCTTTGCTTATTTTAAAGGAATGAAATATCTGACTGCAGGAGATTTTTATGAAGTCCAAACTATTACACAGAAGAAATAATCACAAAGGACATGGGACCATGATTTTGGATGAACATGTGATGGGATTTCACACTGTATATACATACTTCAGAGACTGTACTATCTAGAGTACAATTATGTTCTCTAATTGTCCCAAATGGGTCAGCAGGTAAGACATTTGTTTTTGAGTAGAAGTCAATTATCCTGAAATGTTTTATGTTTCCTGCCTATCATTTTCTATAAATTGATGGGTCCTGGATTGGGCAGGATGGGATTGAAGTATCTGGGGAAAGAGGGCAGAAGTAAAAGACAAATATTTTTTCTTTAGGATCAGATGGTCAATTTTTTCTGAGATCCAAGGCAATGGGATGCTTTACTGTGATTAATGAACCTAAACATGCAACAGCTTTATCAGAAAGGAGAAATCTGCAAACTGCTAAGAAATGTACTCTGGTAACCTAACCATAAAAGGCAGAAATGAGAGGCAACAGGTGTTTATTTGAGATAAAAAAAAGAATTGCAAATTTGTAAAGCACCAATTCAGGCAGAAACCCAAATGGTGTTCTGATTAGGAGGTGAAGGCAAGGGGTATGATAAAAAGCCAAGGAGAATAATTACATGGATAGAAGAAAATAATTTCTGTTGGTGTTAATAAGCCAAGGAAGAAATTTCAATAGGTACAACTAAGCTAAGTTATTCTTTATCTGCACGTAATGGTGCTAATTCAAATGAATGTCTTTAATTTTCAGTGGATAGCCAGGATGCCTGCTTTCCTGTTAGGTTTGCAGTTACTTGGAATGCAATGTTGCTCTGTCCCAGTCCAAAGGTTCTTTTGCTCAGCTCAAATGTTCCAAAAGGTTTATAGAGTAAGACCTACAAAGCAGTTCCTCTGGACTGATGGTTTTGTTTCCGTTTTCAAGGGGCCATTTACATGATTTTTCACACTTTTTGCATCACAAAGTAAGGCTTTCATGTAAGATATGATTATTCCAATTTACATTAATATTAGAAGTATGTAAGGGTGCTCATTTCACTTGCCAGATTACTTCTTTTTATTTAAAACAAAAACAATTTTAGAGTACAGACCTATTATTTATGAATTAGTCCAATGGTCAGCAAACTCATTAGTCCACAGAGTGGCAAACCAGCTCATGAGCCGCAGTTTGCTGACCACTGAATTAGTCTGAGAAAAATTACATGCTATTTCTACAAATAGAAAATCAATAGTATAGAATAACACTTGATTATAACTAAGCATTAGCAGATTGATAAACTATAGCTCTCAAAGGATATAGGACTCAAATTAATCCACAGATGTCTGGGAGCTTACTTTTTAAACTATACTATTTAAACACCACACAGTTCACATAGGAGTCACATGGCTTAGTTAACACTGATTTAGATGTGTCTCCACATTATTCTAGTTCTAGAAGCCCAGTGCATGAAATTCATACACTAGGGGTGAGGGGGTCTCTCAGCCAAGCCTGCACCCTCTCCAATCTGGGACCCCTCAGGGGATATCCAACTGCCTGTTTAGGCCCAGCAGTTGGACATCCGAAACTGCTGGCTCCTAACCACTCGCCTGCTTGCCTGCCTGATTTCCCCTAACAGCTTCTGCCTGCCAGCCTGATCACCCCCTACCCACTCCCCTGTTGGCCTGATTGACAACTAACTGCTCCCCTGCTGGCCCGATTGCCCCAACTGCTCTCCCCCACCCTCCTCATCACAACTAATTGCCCTTCCCTGCTGGCATGGTTGCCCCAATTACTTTCTCTTGCTGGCGCGGTTGCCCCTAACTCTCTTCCCCTGCCATCCTGGTCAACCCTAACTGCATTCCCCTGCTGGCCTGGTCACCCCCAACTGCCCTCCCATATGGGCATGGTTGCCCCCAACTTCACTCCCCTGTAGGCCTG
Organism: Pipistrellus kuhlii; assembly: GCF_014108245.1. Taxonomy (NCBI): domain Eukaryota; kingdom Metazoa; phylum Chordata; class Mammalia; order Chiroptera; family Vespertilionidae; genus Pipistrellus; species Pipistrellus kuhlii. Next base: position 33,620,714 of record NW_023425405.1, on the reverse strand, counting down.
GTTGCCCCCTACTGCCCTCCCCTGCAGGCCTGATTGCTCACAACTGCCTTCCCCTGCCAGCCATCTTGTGGCAGCCATCTTGTGGCAGCCAACTTGTGACCACATGGGGGCAGCCATTTATGTGAGGGTATGATGGTCAATTTGCATATTACATCTTTATCATATAGGATTGCCATTTTAGAAAATGCAAAATTAATATTGATGATGAAAAATATCTCTGGATCATAGGGCCATACATATTAACACTAAGATATGTAGAAAATTAATGTATACTAATAAAAGGGTAGCATGCTAATTAAACCAGATTGACCAGTCATCTTCTGAAAGTCCTGCCAGACAAAGCCTTAGTGGCAGGGGCTAAGGCAGAGGCAGTTAGGGGCAATCAGGCCTGCACTAGGGAGCAAGCAGTTATGGGTGAGATTAGGCTGGCAGGCAGGCAGAAGTGGTTAGGGGAGATCAGACAGGCAGGCAGGTGAGTGGTTAGGAGCCAGCAGTACTAGATTGCTAGAGGGATATCCCGGAGTGGAGAGGGTATAGGCCAAGCTGAGAAACACCCCTCCCCCCCTCCCCCCACCATGCACAAATTTTGTGCACTGGGCCTCTAGTATTGAATAAAAGCCCAAAATATCATGTCGATGTATTTCTTAATGAAGAATGAGAGCAACTTTTCCTCAAAAACATATTTCTTGTGAATGTCTGCTTTTAGGCACAAATACTTAGAGTGACAGCTCTGTAACAAGATATTTAATGATGGATTAAAACTTAGCCAAAAGACAGTGAATGTATTTTTAAATGAACCCCTCTAAAAATTGAGCACTCGGTGCTCCAAGAGGTGTTCCTGGATTCTGTTCTATATAGTGCCATCTTTGGAGTAATATATCATCTAAGCACCTTTTTCTGATGATGTATTACTCAAATGCATCATCAGCCAGATTGGTGTTTCTAATGATTTATAAGTCCACTAAATCATTAGAGTGAGGCACAGCAATGATATAGTATTCAAAGATGTTTCCAGATGGACAAGAAGGATCCAGGAGCAAATTTTAGAGATTTGCAATGCAAAATGAGACATAACAAAAAAAGAATATGCTGATTATCAGTCCCCTTATTTTTAAGGAAGCACGTATTGTCCTTAATTATTTAGTCAGTAGCAGTAACTAGTGAATTCTCTGGTTCCATCATTATTTTGTCTGTGTCAGTAAATACAGAATATTTTCAGGGCTGATAGTTTAAAGAGAACAGCAAACTTAAATGATTATTATTTTACAACTACAACTAAAAATAAGAGAAAAAGAGCCTGCAGTTTCTCATGTTTCTAGACTTTAGAAATTATACAGTTTTACTGCAGCATTGCTATAGGCTACAGAGAAAACCAGTTGACTGTGTTTTTAAGATACTAGTTTAAAACTATTTGGATGTGTTAACTTTTTAAAAATTATATATTTTTTTATTTTTTATAAATGCATTTTAAAAATAAGTAGCAATTAGAACTTCAGTGTTATGCAGCTTGAAATTGAGCAATAAAAAATACTGTTTTTTTATTTAAATTCCTTATTGTTTAAATATGACCTATGTTTCCTTTCCCACCATTGACCTCTCCTTGTCTGTTCCCACTTGCCAGTGCATGCCCTCACTCCCTACTGTCTGTTTTCATAGGTTATGCCTATTTGCATGCATATAAGTCCATTGGTTGATCTCTTACCACCTCCCACTCCCCTGCATTCCTTCTGAGGTTGAACAGTCTGTGATGCTTCTCTGTCTCTGGGTTTGTTTTTGTTCATCAGTTTATGTTGATCATTATATCCCACATATGAGTGAAATCATGTGTTATTTATCTTTCTCTGACTGGCTTATTTTGCTTAGCATAATGCTCTGCAGGCCCATCCATGCTATTGTAAATGGTAACAGTTCTTTCTTTTTTATATTGTAGTAGCTAGTATTCACACACACTAGAGGGGGAGGGTGCACCTCAGACCAGCCTGCACTTTCTCCAATCTGGGACTACTTCAGGGATCTGCAACCGCCTGTTTGGGCCTGATCCCAGAGGGAGGGCAGTTAGGGGCAATCAGGCCTGCTGGGAAGCAGTTAGGTGTTGATCAGGCTGGTGGTCACACATCCCTCTCACAATACATGACTGCTAGCTCCCAACCACTCGCCTGCTTCTGACTGATTGACCCTAACTGCTTCTTCCTGCCAGCCTGATCAACACCTAATTGCTTCCCAGCTGGCTCAATCACCTCTAACTGTCCTCCCCTGCAGGCCTGGTACCCCCCCCCCCCCAACTTCCCTCCCCTGCAGGTCTGGTTCCCCTAGCTGCCCTTTCCTTCAGGCCTAAGTCCCCCCACAACTGCCTTCCCTTGCTAGCCTGGTCTCCCCAAACTACCCTCATCTGCCAGCCTGGTCAACCCTTACTGCCCTCCTCTGCTGAGCTGGTCATGCCTAACTGCCCTCCCCTGCAGGCCATCTTGTGGCGGCCATCTTGTGTCTTGGAGTGATGGTCAATTTTCATATTACTCTTTTATTATATAGGATATATATGTATAATTAGAGGCCTGGGGCATGAAAATTTGTGCACTGGGTGGGGAAGGTCCCTCAGTCAGGCCTGTGTCCTTTCACAGTCCAGTAGCTCTTGCTCCTTACCCACTGCCTGCTCACTGTTCCATAGAGGTGGGAGAGGTTCCTGCCACCACCGCTGTGCTTGCCTGGCTAAGCAGTGCTCCCCCTGTGGCAGTGCACTGACCACCAGGGGAAGCTCCTGTTTTGAGTGTCTGCCCTTGGTGGTCAGTGCACATCATAGCGACCAGTTGTTGTGCCATTTGGTCAATTTGCATCCTACCCTTTTATTATATATTATATATTATATATATATATGAGAGATACATCCTACCCTTTTATTTTATATATATATATATATATATATATATATATATATATATATATATAGGCTCTCCAGACTCTACTAAACAATGCTAATTTAATAAAATCATATATATATATATGTATGTGTGTATATATATATATATATATATATATATATATATGAGTGAAGGCAGTCAAATATATGGTGATGAAGAAAAGTTTGACTTTGGATGGTAGCCACAGAATACAATATACCGATGATGTAACAGAATTGTACACTTGAAAACTATATAGTTTTATTAACCTATGTCACTCCAATAAATTTAATTTAAAAAGATGCCTTGGTGAATTGAACCCAATGAGTAGATTAAAAAATTATTACATTTAAAATCTAATTTAAAATAAATCTTTGAAATATTAATATATTAAAAGGAACATTGTAATTTATCAAGAGCAGAAAAATCAGTTTATTTTCCTTATGAAAGATGCACATTAGAAAATATAGATGTGCCAGCGTTAATTTTTAAAATGCTGACTGAATGGGGATATTATTATTTTTTCTCTGATTTAAAGAGAATAGGTTCTCATTTATTCAAGGTTGCCTAAAAGTAAAAAGACAAAGCACTTAAAAAATTAGAGTCACTTTGCAAATATTGCAAAGACCCATATCAGGATAACAGATCAGTAGTGAGGCTTAGGAATCAGAATGTTCACAATATTTTTCAGGTGATTTTAATATACATCTCTGTGTGGAATCTATTTCACAACATATCCTCAACTCTTTTTTCCCCCAATTAACTTCATATCATTTAACTTAAGTAATTCTGTTCAATATAGCTTCATGTGAACAGTGAAGTGGAAAAGGCAAATGTGTTAGTAATTCCTGGCTTTTCCCGTTTCTAGAAACCCATTACAAACTAAGATTCACATATTTATGTACCTGTGATAGAGGATGAGGGTGTCTTTAGTTAGGTACCTTCTTCTGTTGGGTTATGAATTATCAAAACATCTATCCACAGTCCCCTGAGATCCTGGCAATTGCCTAGGAATGTTTTCCATCTGGCTCTGTCTTGCTATATTTTATTCTTACAATGTTCCTATTTTATTCATTAGCTTTAGTAGGTCACAATAATTTGTTTTGCTATTCATAGCCCCTCAGGATTTCTTCATGTATTTTACTGATTCTGAAGTGGTTTGTTTCTGTTTTACAATAGCTTATCAGCTTCCTGCATCTAAAATGTTTGTCTACATTATCCCTTAACTCTTTTCCTTTGCTCCAAAAGTGATTTTTTTTTTTTTTAAAGAAAAGGACATGTCTATTATTATCTAAGAATTTCCTGGCAGCTGGTCGGTGTTTCTCTCTCATAGACATTTCTAGCTCTCTATCTCTCTCCCTTCCTCTCTGTAAAAAATCAATCAAATATATTTTTTTTAAAAAAGGAATTTCCTACCTCTAATTTTACTTAGATAGTATCTTGTTTTAAAATATAACAAGTGAATTGTTGACCTGTGAAAGTCAATGCTTAACTATAGATTTTTCCTTACTATATGTATTTAAGACAACAAAATTATTAAAGAAAACTAATATTTTTAACTTGGTGAATTAGAATTTTTTTCTTCCTGACCTATTATTTGTCAAACTACTTCAAAAGATGAAAAATAAAATAGGGCCAGCAAGACAGGGAAATTGAAAGGAAATGAGCAGTTCTGGCAGTAATAGGTAAGTGATTTTGTGAAAATAGGTTATGTTTATTATTAATATTAAAGATGCAATTCAAACTGAATAGGTACAATCTAAAATAATTATTTACTGCAATTACATATACCTAGAAAATGTTACCATTTCCAATAATTTCAAACGAGAGGGAATTGAAAGTTAACATTAAAATGAGAACAAAGTTTAATATAGGGGCATGCAGCAATTTTGAATAATCTGGACCCAAATGAAATACAATAAAGTTGTTACTTCTTCCAGAGCAGTGACTTCAACTGAAATCTTCCCTAGAAATGCAAGAATTTTTTCGGCAAAAAATTAAATCTTAAAGAAAAGTAGAATCACTGTACTCAGAATGGCTTTCGTGGCTCTGAATTTAGTACCTTCTGGACTTGAAAGCAAAATAGATCCCAAACAGGCTAAGGGAAGATTCGGGTTGAAATACTGAGTCTGAAAGTATGTAAGGTATTTACCTAAATCTCAGGTTCCTCACATATAAAATAGTGTTATCAATACCTAACTCAGAGGATACAAGTAGGTAGAAATGAGCTAATTCATGTAGAGCCTTTAGCTCAATGCATGGATTACAATAAGCAATAATTTTATGGTAGCTATCATTAATATTTCTTAATATTCCTTTTGCTGAAAATTTTCCTAAGTAAACAAACAAACAAACAAAAGTGTCTATTGTTTAGCTAAGTTACTCCACTGTATCACTGCCTCAGAATCCACTTTGTTTGGCCAATTATTCTGTGGGGATTTAAAAGTCTCACTAGCCACCTCACCCAAGTGTGTATTCTAGAGAACAGCCCACAGAGTCACATGCAAATGTTGAGTTCCTGGAATGCCTTAACAACCCTTGTGTCCCCTACTTCATAGGACCTTCCCCTTGTGTGTCCCTTAGATAAGACTACCATAGAGCTTATCAAACACCACTCTATTTGGATTGAATTGACCAATTCAACCTTTACCTGGGAACCACAAACCATGCCATCCATGATCCCTATTAACCATGTGCCTCTCTAGGCCTTGACCTATCCATGTGGCCTCTTGAGGCAAGCTGCTACTTCATCTAAGAACTTCCCTATGCCAGTTCTTATATAGTCTTTTGTTGAACCACAGGGGATTGCCACCTGGCTCTCCAGACTCTACTAAACAATGCTAATTTAATAAAATCATAACACTAACATAAAATAAAGAAAACAAAGACCCATTTTGTGTGATGAACCCTCTGAGAAGCCCTATTAGTGGATTATACTGACCACTTGCCCACCTTACATGGTCAGGAAAGTCCAGACCATTTCTATTTAGGTTTACATATCATATTTTATATTTAAAAAGTAGTTCTCAGTTCTCCCCTTATTAAAAATAATTAGTTCCTACCCAAAATATAAGATGATTGAAAATATAATTTTAAATGTATGAGAAAAAGTATATGAATAATGATTAAAAAGAATTACATAAGTATGCAGAAGTAAAATAGTTCTTTTATGAGAGTGAATGTGTAGATGATTAGGTCTTATTTTGATTTTGTTAAATTTCCTGATGTGGTTGTCTTCTATGCTGCCTTACCAAATTACAACACAGTGGCTTAAAATAACACATTATTTTACAACTAGAGGCCTGGTGCACAAAATTAATGTGGGGGTGCACAAAATTAATGTCCCTCAGCCCAGCCTACACCTTCTCCAATCTGGGACCTTTCAAGGGATATCTGACTACCTGTTTAGACCTGATTCCAGTAGGATCTGGCCTAAACGGGCATTGGACATCACTCACAATCCAGAACTGCTGGCTCCCAATTGCTCACCTGCCTGCCTTCCTGATTGCCCCTAACTGCTCTCCCTGTTGGTCTTGTCCCCCCAACTGACCTCCCCTACAGTGCTGTTCCCCCCTAACTGCTCTCCCCTGCAGTCTTGGTCCCTCCCAACTACCTTTCCCTGCTGGCCATCTTGTGGTGGCTATCTTGTGTCCACATGGGGGCAGGCATCTTGTGTCTTAGAGTGATGGTCAATTTACATATTATTATTTTATTAGATAGACTATTGAAGGTCAGAAATCAGCTAGGTGTGGTTTTCACTGGACTAAAACCATGGTATTGGGAGGGCTGTGTGCCTTTGGAGGATCTGGAGAGACTTCCTTTACTACTTTTTCAGGTCATTGGCTGAGTTCTGTTCCTTGAAGCTATAGAACTGAGGTTACCATTTTCTGCCCCCTGTACACTGAAGGCTGTTCTTAGTTTCTAGAAGCTGTTTGCATTTCCTGATTTGTAGACCCCCTTCTTCCATCTTCAAAGCTAGCAAGGGAAAGGAATCAAGTACTTCCTACATGGCATCTCCATGATCCACTTTTCTCCCTCCTCTTCCACTCTTAAGGACTCATGTGATTACTCTGGGTCCATCCAGATAATCCAGGATAAGAACAATCTGCCCATGTTAAGGTCAGGTGGACAACCTTAATTCTATCTGCAATTTCAAATCGTTTTTTCTTATAACTCAACATGTTTCTAGATTCTGGGGGACCAGTATGTGGACATCTTTAGGGACCATTCTCTGCCTCCTGCAACAAGCTTTCAGAGAAAGAGAACCCAAATTTGATATGTCCAATATTGACCACAAGTTCACTCATTCATCTTTATTCCCTATCTCTAAATATATTACAAAATATCAGTCTATAAGTCTCTTTTAATTTCTCACACATTCTTAATGACTAAATTCAGCTCTACATACATTATAAATATTAACTTCATTATTCCTTGAGCATATTCTCTACTTTTAATCTTACAGGTTCTGCTGTAGAACAAACTCATATTCATAATATTGTTACTCCAATTTCTACACAATAGCCAGCGTATTAAACTGAAAATGCTATTGTCATAATATAATTTCCCTGTTTAAAACTTTTCATTTCTTTGAGTAAGAATCTTCATTCCTCCACTATGGGCGAGATGTTTCTCTTTATGCTTTCATATTTACCTCTCACAACACTTGCCATGTTGTTACCATTATCAGTTGTCTTATCTATTTCACCCAGTAGTTTGTAAACTCCTGAGAAGCAAAAATTATGCCTTTATCTTAAACACTCGAGTTGCTTTATAGCATGGAAGCTAGTGTTCAATAAATATGTGCTGAGGAAATGACTAATAGTGATGAAAATAATGCCTTCCCTGTCTAGTTACACAGATTTCTTAAGTCTCCAAAGAAGAAAAGCATGAAGAAGTAATTTGTAACATGCATACTACACATTTATAGTTTTGTAATTTTTAAATTTACAAAATAATGTATCTATTATGAGTATCACAGATTAACAATCCATTTGATGACTTCCTTTATGGCACATCTGTACTTCACTGAAAATTAAAGATTTTAAAAGCTACTTTTAGAAACTCCATATTGACCAATTCATGTACATTCTGTAATAACATTAAATTTCAAATAAGGCAGGGAGGTTTGCCATGGCTAACTTACTTTCACATCTATCTGGAATCACGAGTCTTCTCCAATACTAAAGCATAGACCATGTCCTGAGAATCCTGACATGCTGACAACTCGTTTCTATTAATTTAATAGTTGAATGAACAGCAGTTTAGAAATCAATGAATACTTCCTTCTTTGTATTTTAAACAACTACTCCTCTCTGAGTACTGGACATGGAGTTAAAATAGAATCAAAGTGGTAATATACATAGTATAAGGGACCTATCTTCTTCTCTAAGCTTTGGTCACAGCTGGGCAGGAAGTTTAGATGCTTATAACCTGACAAATCTGAGCACTCAGTAGAGAGAAAAACAAATACTATTTGAATTTATGCCTGGATTTTATGAGTGTATCAATAAAAATATTCAGACTTGCCGAAACCGGTTTGGCTCAGTGGATAGAGCGTCAGCCTGCGGACTGAAAGGTCCCAGGTTCAATTCCGGTCAAGGGCATGTACCTTGGTTATGGGCACATCCCCACTGGAAGGTGTGCAAGAGGCAGCTGATTGATGATTCTCTCTCACTGATGTTTCTAACTATCCCTCTCTTTCCTCTTTGTAAAAAAATCAATAAAATATATTTTTTTAAAATATTCAGACTAAAGGAAAGTGCTCTTGAGGATAATCCAAATGTAATACAGTTCTTTTCAAAATAAATATATCAACAATAACTTCCAATATACTATCTACTAGAAAAATATGAAAAATCAGAGACCTGGTGCATGATATTCAAGCACTTTTGGGGGGCATTGCCTGTAGGGATTGTCTCACTGTAGAAGTCTCACTCATCCCAATCAGCTGAGCAGCTGTGGACCCACCCTCTGAGCTGCTGCTTCCACTGTGAGGGTGCACTTTTCACCAGGGGGCAGCTCATGCATTGAGCATCTACCCCCTGGTGGTCAGTGTGCATCATAGTGACTGGTCAAGTGGTCTTTCTGGTTGCTCCGCTGTTCAGTCACTGGGCTTTTATTATATAGGATATCAACTTTATTAGCAATGAACACATACAATTCCTAAAAATAAACGATGTCAGAACTAATTCATGACTTTTCTCAATTATATATAGAAATTTTACTTTTTATACATTCACTTATTTCTTCATACTGGATAGCTTACTCAGGGAAATGTATATTATTTTTCTCAATTAAAATATAAAAAACAGGTTTATCCATGTTAGCTTTGCTTTTTAAATTTTCATTTAATTGTGTACAGTTACAATGAACTGATTAATATATATCAGACTTAAGGTCACTATTGTAACTAAAGTGCTCTTATATATTTTTAATATATATTTTATTGATTTTTCACAGAGAGGAAGGGAGAGGGATAGAGAGCTAGAAACATCGGTGAGAGAGAAACATCAACCAGCTGCCTCCTGCACATCCCCCATCGGGGATGTGCCTGCAACCAATGTACAGGCCCTTGATTGGAATCGAACCTGGGACCCTTCAGTCTACAGACCAATGCTCTATCCAGGTTTTGGCAGTGCTCTTATATTTGAAGAGGTAAACAAAACATGAAGTGGGAATATATGCTGATTGATACAAATAATATAAAACACTTTCTAATATCATAACTTCAGTTCACTGTGAACATATTTAAAATATGCGCAGTTCACTGTGAACATATTTAAAATATGCAGAGTGTAAAGTTCAGTGCAGTAGGAAAATAACACACTTCTTAAGAACATAGCAACCTAAAGATATAGTTATGTAACTCCCATATAATCACTTTAGAATAAGAGGAAATATTTTAGAAGTATATTACTAAATAGGTTACATAAATCTAAAAGAACAATTTTTGAAAAAATACTTCTTTTTAAGGTCAAATAGATGGCACTAGCTTTAAGTTCAGAGAAAAGCTAGAATATAATGGCAACAGTAGAAATAAATTTTATATCAAAAAGGCTTATATCTCCTATACCAAAATTTTGCTCTTAATTTGAGAGAAAAAATATACTTTTTTTATGTTTTGTAAATCTATGTATCTGTTTTCTTCTGAACCACAGTATAGCTCTTATTTCTAAAATTTTATTATCAAAACTTAAATTTTTACATTTTAAAATGCTATTAGCTAAAATGTGCTGTCAAATGTTAAATAGAATTCTAACATTTAACTTTAAAATATTTGTAGCAGATTATTTACATAGTGACTATTAAATAAATAATTATGGAAACCCCTTGTGCTTAAATGTGATATATTTTGAAAAAACAAGTTTATGAAATATTTTTAACAAAATGGAAGACTAGGAAACTAACTTTTAAACATTTTATTTTCTAGAGTTTTCAGTTTATAATTGCCTTACATACAGAAAGAAAGGAATATAATTAAGTAAATCCTATGTCTTTAAATCTTTTTTGGTTCCAGAAATTAATCTGATTTTGTGTTGTTAATTTTTAATCTGATCATATTATAGCGAATAATTTATTGTGCATTTGAGAAGAAACTTTAAACAGGTGATGTAGATTATATTATTATATCTAAATAAAAATTCATCTTTATAAAATGTTTGTATAAAAAAGAAAAGAGGATTAAAAAAAAACAAAAAACGAAGGAAGGCTCTTAAAGCCATTCTAATTAAATTATCATGTAGGTACAGATCCCCAACCATAGATAAGTAACTAATTAGTCAGCCAAGATTAATAAAAATTGTTCTTGTGTGAGATTAATTATAAAGGATGAGTGACCACTGAAGATGTTTTAAGTTATTTTGATTTTTAATATCTCTGAATCTAGTTCTAACCAATGGAAAATAATTCAAACCATTCATAAACTATTTTACATTTTTAGAATTTTATGTTTTTGAAAGTATTCCTTGAAGTAAAAATTGCCATTGGTCAGTAAAGACAAGACGTGAATTTGGTTTGTCTGTGTGTGTGGAGGGGGGGGTTGAGAGAAAAAAAATTATGACTATTAATGAGAATATTCATATAGAACTAAAAAAAAATAAGACATGAACTAAATATCCAACATGTACATAGAGTTAAGTTTGTTTAATAATTGCATGAAATAATTGTTTCGGTTCTCAGGCTAAAGTACATTATCACCTAGAGATTCATTCAAAGGCTCCCAGAAATAAGTGTCTCAAAAAGAAAGAAGCCTAAATCAATCTCAAGTAAAATGAGTTCTGAGAAAGGCATTCCAGGGTACTCTAACACCTTTACTGTGTCAGCAGAACCCAGGAACCTTGTATTAGGTCTAGTAATAATTAATGTCGTTTTCTAATACTTTTTAAAATCAAATTTATTTAAACAATACAACAAAATTTAATCAACAATATAGTTGCCCTTGTTTTCTACTACTTGTGTTCAACACTCAGGAAGCATTTTAATCCCTCTGTTGTAAAATTCTTGTGATTTTGATGCAAAAAATTCGGTCAATGCATTTTTGAGGCATTCTTCATTATTAAATTTTTTTCCAAGAAGAAAATTTTGCAAAGAACGAAACAAATGGTAATCGGAAGGGGCAATATCAGGAGAATATGCAGGTTGAGGGAGAACTTCCCATTCCAACTGGCGCAGTATTTCAGCAGTGATTCTTGCAGTATGCGGTCGTGCGTTATTGTGGTGAAGAATTACGCCCTTCCGATTAATCAGCGCGGGTTCTTTTTCTCTTAAAGCTTGGGCTAACCTTTCCAATTGGGCACTATACACTGCACTTGTAATGGTTTGGTTAGATGGTAAAAGTTCATAATGAAGAATTCCTTTAAAATTCCACCAAACACACAACATCACTTTTTTCGCATGCAAGTCAGGTTTTGGCGTGGGCTGCGGAGCCTCATTTTTGTCCAACCATTGAGGCCGCCTTTTCAAATTAACATACAGCACCCATTCTTCATCTCTGGTAACAATTTGCTCTAAAAACGGCAAACGGTTTTGACGAGAGAGGAGCGAACTGCAAATTGTGACTCTTTGATTACGGACGGTTGTTGTCAGTCAACTCATGAGGAACCCATTTTCCAAACTTTTGGACTTTGCCAAGTGCACGCAATTGATTGGAAATTGTTTTTTGTGAACAATTTAAAGTTGTCGCAAGCTCTTGTTGGGTAATTTGAGGATTTTGCACCAAAAGAGCTTGAAGAGCTTCTTGATCAAAATTGGACACACGGCCTCGACCACTCTTGTCATCTAATGAAAAATTCCCTTGCGAAATTTCTCAAACCAATGCTGGCATTTTCTGGCGCTAACTGCGTCTTGACCAAGAGCACTACAGATGTTTTTTGCAGCCTCACTTGCTTTTCTTCCCAATTGGAACTCGTAAAGCATGCAGTGCCGAATATGCTCTTCATCCGCCATCTTCTTAGCCCTAGTTTTGCAACAAAAACCAAACCAAACACAAACTTTTTCAAGCAAAACTTGTTAATTGCACTTCACTCGTTCTGTAGATACCACGTGTTTGAAGGTTATGTCAATACAAGTCAACGCCAAGCAAGATTTTAAACGAATGTTTAAAAACGACATTAATTATTACTAGACCCGATATTTTTCTACTTTATTCTCCTTAGCATTTGTTTTCTACCTTCAAGGAAAAGCTGTTAAGATAATAGAAACAACTCTGGGAAGACATTTTCTTAATCTTTTTGCCATTATAAAAAAGGATTCCAACATAGTAAATTTTAGTAAAGTACATTTTTAAATCTTTCTTTAATTTTAAAAAATTTGTTACAAGAATAATGGAATTTCTTTTTGGCTGAAAATACACAGCCTGTAGAATAAATCAGTTAGTCTAAACATTTTTGCTAGTTATGTGTGTCTGCAATTGAATTTGATTGTGAATCTAGCTATGCATTAGGCAAATTCCTCTATAGAAGTATCCCTTGGGAAAGTAATTACCCTATTGCCAAGAATAAATTCTGTGTAAGAAAAGTCTAAGGGACTGTTCAATATAAGAGGAGCATGTAAAAAGTTAGTGTGCCTTCTGAATTAGTTTCTATTCAGCACTGGGGCTCAGACCTTTTGCAAAACTCAACACAGCTCCACTCCCTCAGCTCCTAGAAAACTTCTTTCTTTTTATGGTCTGTTTCCTTCACGGTATTTACATCTGACATGGTGGCTGCTTTTCCTCAGCTTATTTACTCCTAATAGCTGTTAAGTGAAGTGGAGACTTAATTACTTTTGATTAAACTGTGGCCTTCTCCTTAAAGGACTAGTGTTAGGAATCAAAAGATTCTTGGGATAAGGTTTAAATGTAATAGAAGGTTTAAATAGAAGAAGATACTGAGATGGATATCTACCTAATAAAAAAGTAACATGCCAATTGATACCTTCAAATCACCCAACAGCTAATCAGGAGTGAGTATGCAAATTAACCCACTAAAGATGGTAGGTTAATTTGCATACACAGGTGCTGAGCAGCGAGGGTGGGGGGGATATGGCTGCAGGATGCTTGCATCATTGCCATGGTGATGACACAGGTGTTCTGCCCCGCTCTGGGCAGAGTGGGAAGAAGGAAAGGTGGGTCCAGGCCAGAGCAAAGGCAGTGCCAGCAGCCAGGGAAATGAAGGCCCATTCTGACACAGGCTTCTAGTTGGGATATAAGATGTTAATCAACTATCAGTGCCTGTGAAGCGAAGACATTGGGATTGAAAAGAAAAAACAGTGATAGAGACCTAATATGGCATTGGGAAACCTAGTGGGGAGCTCTGGGACAAGAACTCTCCATCAGGCCAAAATGTCTGTTCCTTTCTACCTCTGCTTCACTCAGACACTGGTTCCAAGATTCTCTGGAAAAGTTTGATTAGAAAGGCAAGTCTCCTTATCTCAGGCAGACTCTAAGAGAGCTAAGAAATGGAAGCTGCCTTCTGACTACATAATCCATAGCTAGGCAGGACATTCTCTTGAAAGGGAATCATGGAAGTGCATCTTTATGTCTACCACAATCCATCCTGAAAAAATCCTTCAGAATTCTGGTGAGCATTTTTTCCTAAAAAAGAAATTAGGCAGGGGAGAGGGAACTGGTGGGACTAACTATAACCATTGCGACTGTAGTTGGTATCAAGCTGCAATTGATACTATATCTCTCCTCACCTATCCATTCTCTATCCCCCTTACTCTCAACTCATCAACTATCATCTTTGCTGGACTCAATAGCTTACCCTGCTGGTGCGACAGAGCCTCATACTTGAGGAACGTGACCCCTTATTTGTCATGCCCTTTTCAAACCAGTTCTACTGGACCTGTACCTTTATAGCCACAATAGGGCTTGAGAGTACAGAGAGTCACCAAATTGACTCAGCTGGGTTCCTCACATATTCCTCACTTCCTCTTATTATAACATCTCTACCTCAGTCATTATCTTGACTGAGATGCCTCATGACATTTTAGCCTTTCTAGTGGGAAAAGTTATGTTCATCCTGGCCCAGGTCCATTAGAAAGATATTGTATGGACCATGGGCCTGAAGAGTAAAATTTAACATTTTAAAGAATGAGGACAGAAAGATGAGGGAGAAAAGGAGAGGAAGATATTTAACTTTACAGATTCAATCATCATCACAGTGGAGCTATGAAATAACTATTAAGTACAGTGCAGATAAACTCTTTAGGATATTGATCAGTTAATATTTCAGAGGCAAGGCAGAGAGACCAACCTATCAAAAGTGGTTTACATAAAATAGGAACTTGATGCTGGGAAGAAACATGCCAGTAGGTTGAGAAGACTTATGATAAGATTCCTTCACATGGAATCTTATAGAAAAATTCATGCACAGACCATATTTTTAGATATAGCTTGCATGCATCCTAACTTAAGCTCTCAGCCTGTAGTCCTCACAGCATCTAACCTAGCCATGTAACTTATCAATATCTATTACTTAAATTGAATAGGAATAACCAGGAGGCATTCTTGAATGAATTCCCTTCCTCAAGTTTCATTTACTTAGAATTTTCCTGTAGTAAAGATAAAATATTTCCACTTATAGATGTCAGCAAGTGAACATTTCTGAGCAATAATTGCCAAAGTCAAACCAGCTAAAATAGTCAACAATGGCAGTCCATACTGTTGGAGAGCCCCACTTCTCTCTCTATGGAATTGGGTTGTGACTCCATTGAGAAGTGTGTTCCCTTTTGGTAGCAAATTTATTTAGGAAAAATCCCAATGAGTGAAAATTCCTATTTTAAGAAACTTGGACAATATTGTATAATCCCTAAAAGTTACTTTGGATTCATTCTTTCTAATATGTATGACCCGAAAAGCAATTAATTTCACCCTGAAAGGTTTTTGTACCCATACACTTGAGCCTAATGCACCTCTGCTCCTTTCTCCTGAATCCCTTGTCTCACATTTCCTTTAGCTCCAATCCTCTGAATCTCAGCCTCGGCCTGGGCAGTCAGCCTAATCATTTCTTCTTGGATTAGGCACTACTGAGCCATGTCCACTCAAGAGCCTGCTGGTAATTCTCAGCTTGCTTCTCTCAGCATCATTGAGCAAAGCTGTTCTTACAGGTTGGACTAACTTATCCACCTTAAAGCATGAGGCTTTGGGTGGCAGGATAATCACATTTCTTACTCTTTTGAGCTTATCACCTGATCTTGGGCAGCCTTAACTTTCATTCCAATTTCAGGTTTAAAACTTTATATGTTACTTTACCATGAACTGCCGTGTGTACTCTACCATAGTGACTCTATCCCTGTCCTTAAACCTCAAATTAGATATCAAACTACTTTAAAGGAAACTTTGTGTAAGGTGAAAATGTAGTAAGCACAAATTGCATAATAGTAAAGACTGAGAGGTTAATCTAATAATTTTTAGCATAAATTTCTGAAGTTCAGCCTTTTATTTCCCCTGCTACTACTAACCTGAATTGTTTCTGAAAAACTAACTTAAGAGTCATCTCATGCTATAGGACCATATTAATTTCCTTCATCTGAGTGTTAAGACAAAGTAGAGGATTTCGACCAAGAGAAAAATTGGGTAAACATTATAATTTGCCTGGTGAAAATTTGCACGTTGTGGAAAGAATATTGGACTCTAACCTAGAAAAATTTGAATTCTAGTCTTAAGTCTGACTCTAACTGGATGTGGCACATTATTATATATTTTTGGACTTTAGGTTTCTTATCTATTAAATGAGAGGATTTAACAACATTATTTCAAAAGTCCTTGCTGAATCTAAAATTATAGATTCTAATCTATGGAACATTCCTATATTAGATCATTAATACTTGATGATAATTTTTATTGGGCAATGATTCCTGCTAAGTAAATATTTGCATACCAGCAGGAGGATGAGATTCTGTGAATTTTTCCCCCTACAATGCGAAGGGAATTACTTTTATAATTGGATATATACTTTTTATGCTTTTATGAATAAATGCATTAAAAACTCTAATTTTGAACTGGACTATATTATTTGTATAAGGTAAATAAATTAAATATGAATCTTTTATAAGTTTGTATTCAGGTTTCTTACAAACTTTCTTAAATCTACACTCTATTCACTTGGTAAGACTGATAGGTAAATCTGGCCAATGAAACAATATACACAGGAGACTATTCCTATATGATGGCTACATTTGAGGCAAAATATAAGTATTAAGATAGATCTGAACAACATGTCACAACCAATTAAAAAATATTACAGGTCAGCCGAAACCAGTTTGGCTCTGTGGATAGAGCGTCAGCCTGCAGACTGAAAGGTCCCAGGTTCGATTCCAATCAAGGGCATGTACCTTGGTTGCAGGCACATCCCCAGTAGGGGGTGTGCAAGAGGCAGCTCATGGATGTTTCTCTCTCATCAATGTTTCTGACTATCCCTCTCTCTTCCTTTCTGTAAAATATAAATAAAATATATTTTTTTAAAATGTTAAAAGTCAGTGTACCGCTCTTCTATACATATCTGATAAAAAATGCTCTACCTCAAAAATACTGATGATAACTTAAACTAATTATGACTAATACATGAAGAAAATACATTGTCATTCAATCTACTTGAGACATAAGCTATTTTAAAGTAATAATTGAAAAATACCAAATTAGGATATTGAGTTTAGTAGTTCTGATATATAAGTTTAAAATTTAAATATTTTTTATAATTTCAAAATAACTTATCCATACTGATACTTATTATATACCTAGCACTAGTCTAGTTGTCATGGAAGCATAAAATCTTGTTAGAGATTATACTCCCATCATCCATTTTATAATTTAAAAGAGCATATTATCTTTATATTATACATTTTAATATCTTCTGATAAGCTATACTTTTCAGACCCTATTTACATTTAAAAAAATATATATTTTATTGATATTTTTACAGAGAGGAAGAGAGAGGGATAGAGAGTTAGAAACATCCATGAGAGAGAATCATCGACCAGCTGCCTCTTACACACCCCATAGTGGAGATGTGCCTGCAACCAAGGTACATGCCCTTGACCGGAATTGAACCTGGGACCTTTCAGTCCATAGGTTGATGCTCTGTCCACTGAGCCAAATCAGTCTCGGCCCCTATTTACATTTTATATTATATTTTCTATCTATGTTTCATAATATCAACAAGGTAAAACAACATGTATGTAATGCTTTCATAAATTTCCTGAGTATCACTATTGACTATGAAATATTGTCAAATAAGGATCTAGCTGATTTTTCCCTTTATTAATTTTTTAACCTATTAAGTAGGAAAAGTTTTATTTAAAGATAGAGTCAAGGGCTTTAGTGAAGTGTATCCATTTTAACCTGCTGAGTTTGTCACATCTTGTAAGATGACATTGTATAATTGCTGATGAAATCAGGCATGAGGTGTCATATTGATAGTGCATAAAGCTTATTATCACTAAAGAGAAATGGTTTACTGAAAATGCATGTAAGAAAACCCTTCTTAAAATTAATACTGCTTTTCTATTTAAATCAGCCATCCATGTTTATAACTATGCTAGCAAAGAAAATCCAAGGACTGATAAACTATAAAGGTATTTTTCACCTTAGCCTTACATGCTCAAAACTTGTAAACGGCTTTATTAAAATGCACAATATACATACACACATGTGCTCACACACACACATTTTGATTTTTTTTGGTTTTACATTTTCAATGTTTATTTAACATCATTTTATTGAATCAAAATACAGTTCTCTCAAATTTACTCTGTATATGGAATATTTTCAACCCCTCTCCCACAAAATATAGTTTGGAAAGAAATTAATATTAGAAAAAAAATGAAACTGTAGCTTAACTTGGATGTGTGTGTGTGTGTGTGTGTGTGTGTGTGTGTGTGTGTTGTATACATATATATATCTCCTATCTAATAAAAGAGTAATATGCAAATTGACCATACCTCTGCTACACCCACAAGCCACACCCAAAAGTCAATCTGGAACAAGTATGCAAATGAACCCAACCAAGGTGGCTGCAGCCACAGAGAGAGCAGGAGGCTTGGGTTTCCCCAGCAATGGAGGAAGCCAAACTTCCCACACACCCTGGCCAGCCCTGGACTCCACTCAAGGGTACAATGTTTCAATTGTAGAAAATAAATAAATTCCCCCCAAAATGGTGGCAGCCACAGAGCTGGAGAGAGCAGGAAGCTTGGGTTGCCTCCAGTGATTGAGGAAGCCAAGCTTCCTGGCCTGCCTTGGCCTCTGCTAAAGGCTACAAAGTTTCAATTATAGAAGATAAATAAATCCCAACAAAAATGGCTGTGGCCAGGCAGTGAGCTGGAGGCTTGGATTTCCCTGGTGATAGAGGAAGCCAAGCTTTCCACCAGCCCAGCCTGCTCTGGCTTTTGCTCAAGGCTACAAAGTTTCAATTATAGAATATAAATAAATCCCAGATACCAGGGGTGTGGATGACGTGCAATACACCACAGGCCCCTTGCCCAGGCTGCCCCATGCCCCAAGGGAATCCCCAACCTGATCTGGGACATCCTTCAGGGCAAACCAGCAGGCACCCACATGTGCACCAGGCCTCTATCCTATCTAATAAAAGAGTAATATGTAAAATGTCCATCACTCCAACACAAGATGGCTGCCCCATGTGGTCACAAGATGGCCAGCAGGGGAGGATAGTTGGGAGGGACCAAGCCTACAAGGGAGGGCAGTTGGGGGAGACGAGGCTGGCAGAGAAGGAAAGTTGGGAGCTACTGAACCTGCAGGGAAGGACATTTGGGGGGTCCAGGACAGCAGGAAGAGCAATTTGGGGGGACCAGGCCTGTAGGGGAGGGCAATTAGGGGCAATCAGGCTGGAAGGGAAGCAGTTAGGCCTCAACCAGGCTGACAGGCAAAAGTGGTTAGGGGCAATCAAGAGAGCAGTTGGGAGCCAGCAGTCCTGGATTGTGAGAGGAATGTCCGACTATCCGTTTAGACCCTATCCTATTGAGATAGGGCCTAAACAGGCAGTTGGACATCCCTCGAGGGGGTCCCAGATTGGAGAGGGTGCAGGCTGGGCTGAGAGACATACCCCCCCCCCCCATGCACGAATTTCCTGCATCAGACCTGTAGTATTATATATATCGATGTGTGTGTGTGTGTGTGTGTGTGTGTGTGTGTGTGTGGTGTATATTTAAATTGATTTCAGAGAGGAAGAGAGCAGGAGAGAGATGAACATATCAATGATGAGAGAGAATCACTGATTGGCTGCCTCCTGCATGCCCCACGCTGAGGAGTGAGCCAAAAATGGAACTGTGACTTCCTGGTTCATAGGTCAATGCTCAACCACTGCGCCACTGGCCAGGCTTCTCTTGGTAATTGATATAAGATTTCATAGATCTCCAATATTTAGAAATGACTTTTAGCTGTTAGTACACAGAATAATTCTATAAAACAGATATTATTGTATTCTGTTAAGGAAAACATGCTAATAGAGCTCTAAAGGCCCTATTAGTGAATGTCCCAAAATTTAATGTGCTATAAACCTTACTTTGTACAAAAAAAAATGACCCATTTAAACACAGGAATATGATGGCAAACTCTATATGTAGGTTTATTCTTAATTCTACTTGTTAAGTTTGTAATTCCCCAGTTTCTTAAGATCACCAGTAGCTCTTCCAAATACATAGGGAATGACATCTAAGAAAACTGCTTTAAAATTTGTCATTTTTATGTTTAGCAACAGCTTTGTAAACTTTCAACAGCTACAACTTGTTATTAGGGGTTTAGATGGAAACAATGGAAGATGAATCCGTGTACTTAACAAATTTTCATAATTTTGAAATGTACTAATTTGTATGTAATTTCAAAGTTACTATTGGGAAAATAAATAATTATTGCATGGATCTACATCCTATATGTGCATGATTTTCAATAAAAAAAATTTTAGTAATAATGTGCTTCCTAGGTGAGTTCTGTGTGTTTTTTTTTCTTAATATGAATATTAAATTCTAAACTTCTATACTTTGTGTAATCCACTGCCATTCCAAATTTTGTGACAACATACACTCAATTTTGTTCTATATATCTGTTCATTAGAATCATAAAGTAATGTTGTTTCTGCTCAGAGTCCTTTTCTAGCTATCTTATTTCACTATTGAAAGCAGGTCATTATTTCTCCTCATCTACAGTGGAGCATCTGATTGCTTTTCCTTTCAGGTCATTTTCTAACACCAATACCATTTCATATCTTACCCAATCCTCAATCTGATCTCTTTGTTTTCTCCAAGTCTTATTTATTCTGCAATTATTGAACACAAATTAAATCAGTATATTTTTTTCACAACTCTGCATTTAGACATACTTTCATGCTACAGTTAACCATGTTTCCCGGGTGATTTTACTTAAGCAGGGAGATGAGAGGAATTAGGCAAACAACTGGGATTCTGCCACACCTGACAAATTTTATTAATGATTAAGATTCTCATCTCAGTTTATTAAAGAGTAACCACTTATCTGCAGCTGCACAGCAACCAATGGTGAAGCTAACAGATTTCCACATCCATTATACATTCTCATTCTCTCTGCTTAAGAGGAAAAAATATTTTAAGTGAGAATTATGTCTGCTTTTAATTCCCAAGGAAAGAAAGGTTAGCAATTGAACGCTTTAACATCTTTTCATATCTGTTTTCTCTATTTACAATAAAAATAAATGCCTTAGTTACATGAAGCAAGTTCAAGTTTCAGGTCAAACCACTATTCTTTGTAAAAACATCAAGATTACTGTTGTCATATTAATAATGTCTTTTTCTAGCTATCAATTGTGCTTTTTAAATTACTATCATTGTAATTTTCATAGCTTGATATGGGTTCTAGTTAGATGCACATGGGTCTTTTCTTTCCAATTGATATAATTGTATTCTAATCCATATTATATTTTCTAGAATCTATAAATTCACTTTAAGTGAATTATCGATAACTCACTCAACAGAGAATCCTTTTATTTAGAATAATTTTTTGTATATAATTGTGTAGTTTTATACATGATTATATCATAACATATAAATTGTTTATTTAAGTAGTACGTATACATATCTAGGTAAAATATCTAGCTACATTAGATATTTACATAATTGATGGGTGAAAGGTAAAGATTATATCATTTATGAATATGTTATATATTTTGGAATACTTGCCTCTAAGCAACCTTCACACTGTACCCAAAGTTGTCATTCTAAAACACAATTCTGATTGAATAACTTTTTTTAGACTTAAAAGTATTTATTTTTTCATGTCTATAAATAGGACAAATGATTTCTTTTATCTTCTAACCCCAAACTAAATGCATAATATAATCACTTTCTTTATACAAATCCTGAGTTGGCATTCAAGCACAACAGGCTTTGTAATAATAATTTGTCTTTGAAAAAATTGATACTTCTGACATATTGCCCTTTTTTTTACTTTGTTAAATTCTTGCTTCCCCTTTAAATTGTAACTTCTTTATCATCCCTTCTATAAAACCTTCCCAAATATCTGTAAGCATATTTCATTACTTATTCCTCTACAACACCATTAATTCTTTCTCCTATTATAGAATATCCTGCATTGTATTATGTAACTCATGTGTATTTCCCCTATTATTGTAGAAAAGGTCTTATTCATGACAGGCTGTGCAATACATAGTTTAAGATCTAATGTTCTGTAGTCAAGCAAACGGGTTAAAATCTTAGAATATGTGGATTTCTGTTCCATGTCAGATGAATGAATGAATGAATGATTAAAATGAACTGAGAACCGTTCCACGTATGTCTATTCTTTATGTTAAAAAATTCCTCCCATTTCATAGGACCAATGCATTCCTTGAAGATCTTATTCTCTTTCATTAAAAACAAACAAACATACTAATCCTTTAGTGTATTGAGATGAAAAATAAATTTAGGAAGATATTATGCAAATATTCTTTTCATAGGCTGGTAAAATATTGTTAAATGAGTGGGCTCAAGTATATAATGTATGGTCACTTACACTTCCCTGTCTCTGACCTCCAGGGGCACATCCCTGCTATCTGGTATGTTCATATTTAGCCATGCCTTTTAAAGATCTTATGACATCACTAAAATTATTATTGTGCATCATCTAATTATGTCATTAACACATACAAATTATGTGATTATAGCTATTTACATTAAACAAGCAATTAGATCAAATTATGCTAATAGTCCAAATGCAAGATAATGAACTAAAATTAATTTTAAAAGCAGAGAAATTAACTCAGATAAACTACATTCAAATAGCATTACATATTTAGAAATAAGCAAGTAAGCCCTAGCTGGTTTGGCCCTATGGATATAGCATAGGCCTGTGGACTGAAGGGTCTCAGGTTTGATTCCAGTCAAGGGCAAATGTCCAGGTTGCAGGCTTGATCCCCAGTGTGGGGCGTGCAAGAGGCAGCTGATCAATGATTCTCTGTCACCATTGACGTTTCTATTTCTTCCTCTCCCTTCCTCTCTTTTCCTCTCTGAGATTAAAATATTTTAAAAAATAAATAAGCAAATAAATATTCCTATTCTTATCTGTACTAATTTAAGCTCTAATCAAATGACTTCCTGCTTCCTTCTTCCCTCTCCAATCCAAGCTCCATGTGTAGCAGAGTTACCCATTAAAATTACAGATCCAGTCAATAGGGGGAAAAAGGGACATATGTAATACTTTCAATAATAAATATATTTTAAAAGATATAAAATTAAAATGAGAGGTTAAAAAAAACCCCACATAATTACAGATCCAACACATTACTTCTCTGTTTAAAAATGTTCATTTATCCTGGCCAGTGTGGCCCAGTGGTTAAGCTTCAACCCATGAACTAAGAGGTCCTGGTTGGATTCCCAGTCTGGGTTGCTCAATTCCTAGTGGAGGGCATACAAGAGGGAGACAATTGATGTCTCTCTGAAACCTGTTTCTATCTATTCCCTCTCCCTTTCTCTCTAAAAAAAGAAAATGAAAAAATGTTAGAAACAAAACACATTTCCTTATTAAAAACAATCCATACTTCTACTCTTTAAAAATAGGATTAAGCTTAGCTTTTAGTGAGTTCTCTGAGTCTAGTGAATTATAGAATAGTTTTTTCTAACACTGTCTATGTAGTTTTCATAATACTGCAGGGGGCTCTATGTTAATGGGGCATTTCTCTTCATCAAGCTCAGAAGCTATGAAATGTTTTCACACTGTGCACAAAGACAAGGATTTATAGAATATGCTTGGCTATAAAAATTCTCTACTTTCATCCCTATATAAATTGATATATTAATAGAAAAGTTGATGAACTACTTAGTGTTTAACTCACATCTAAATTTTCACATACTATTAAGCTTGAAAAAGTATTCTAATGACATAGATTTCCTTTCTTTTTCACCACTCTAAAGAAGGAAAAATATAAACAAACAAATATACTATTATGAGTTTGAAACTTAAATTCTACACAGATTTTAGTGGTTTGATTTTAAATATCTTCCCAATGGGTTTTATCTACACAAGGGAAAACATGTTAGCAGGAAAATAGGAGACAGTATAGCTACAAATTTCATTGTCTCATATTATGAAAGAAAAAGACACATAGGTCTAACAGATAACACAGTTTTAGACAATGCAACTAATTCAGCTGTGTAGCAATTACCAACATACTTATTACCTTTGTTTCACTTCATTTTTACTTGCTGAAAAAATTTATTTTACCATATCTTTACCTTCCCTCATTCCTTATAGCCATGAAAGAAAGGAGAAAGAGCACAGCCTAAGACACACAAAGCAGCATCATTTCAAATGCTGGCCCTTTTGTATCTGATACAAAGGATTTCATGAAACATCTCTGTTAAGCATTGGGTTGGGGGCTGATGTCTATATATCACCATATTATAATACATTTCCTTATTTTCCCATAGCAGAAGAAGTGAAATAAAGTTAGACTTTTAAGTCTGTTTCTTACAAAACAATCACACAAAGGCAAATTATATGTTGGATGTACAAAAATAGCAAACAGACAGATTTTTAAATAGCATCCATTTTGTTCAATTTCTACACTGTGTCTTAAAAGGAGGCAATGAGGTCACATGCCTTAATAGTCAGTTAAGCCAGGAATGCTGGTTGTGGTCAAATGATTCGCTCATCAGCTCATCATCATTAGAGTACATATGCAGGGAATTTGGTCATTGTGTTCCCAGCTGGCAGCTTTTACTAACATCTGGGTTATTAACATCAGAATCAGCAATCTAGAGAATTGTTCCTTCTAACACATCCAGCTAATCCTGGACCCAAATTAGTTGTCTTCTGCACCCACCTGCAGTAAAATCTAGCAGTGAAGCAGATTACCCTTGTATAGAATTCTCTGATTTAAATGTAAGCATATAGTAGAATGAGATATTCCACAAGAATCCAGGCCTGGCTTTCCATCTGTAGACAACGTTCAGTATCATGTTCTTAGAAAATGAAAATCAAGACACCGATGTTCACTTAGTGGCACATTTCAATAACGATTCTGAGATTCTGACTGCTACTTAACAAATGCTAATTCGAAGAGGGGATTTTTCTCATATTTGAAATAAATAACCACAAGGTTCCTTACTGTAAACATGTGGACAGTTTTGGAACTCTTTGCTTATATGGTATTTACACACATAGCTGCTTTGAAAAGCAGCTCTGCTACTGTTTGAGCTTCTTGATCCTGAAGAGGGATACAGCCTTGTTCTTTATGACATTTAAAGAAACTTTTACAATGCAGTGAAAGGGACCTAAAGCCAATTTTAATCATATATGAGTTATCTTTATGTATTTACAAACTATTAAGGTAGTTTAATTTAAAAATTAGATTTCTGCCCAGCTGGCGTGGCTCAGTGGTTGAGTGTGGACCTATGAACCGGAAGTTGCAGTTAGTTTTCCTGTCCAGACTCATGCCAGGGTTTTGGACTTGATGTCCAATAGGGGACATGCAGTAGGCAGCTGATTAATTATTCTCATCATTGATGTTTTTGTCTCTCTCTCTTCCTCTCTGAAATTAATACAAATATATTTTTTAAAATAAAGTAAATAAAAATTAAATTTCTTCTTTTTTGTTCATCAGTTTATTTTGTTCGATTCCACATATAAGTGAAATCAATAAAACATATTAAGACTAAGGTACATATACTTTCAATTGGCAATTTTAAAATAAGTTTATCTTACAAAAAATAAGGAACAATGTTTCTAAATTTCTTTTCTACAATATTGTTCTTTGCAGTAGGAGAAACTGAAAAGCACCTAAATGCTCCACAAAATAAAATTAGTTAAATAAATTACTGTATACTATCCATATCATGTAATTCTAGATAGTCATTAGGAAAATCACTCCAAATGAATACTTATTTATATGGAAATATCAAGAAAAATACTTAAGATTATAAAATATTAAACACTAACCACAGCATAATTGTGTATATTCTCATGACTGTTTTGTATAAGATGTATATATGTCTGCATAAATACATCTGTTATGTGTGTCTATATATATATATATATATATATATATATATATATATTATATACAATATATATGTGTGTGTGTGTGTGTGGGTGTGTGGGTGTGTGTATGTGTATACCTATATATACATTGTTTTTCACTAAAAAAAAAGATATTCACCAACATGTAGGCCATAATTATCCTCAAGTGGTGGAATCATAGATGTTTAATTCAATCATTTAGCTTAAAATTTTTTCTCTAGTGGAATTAAGTTCTGATATCAAAACAGATAAAGTCATTTAATTTTTCTTACAGCTACTTTTCTGGTTCTTTTAGCCAGAGTTAAATACTCTTTCTCCATACTCCATAGGCACTTCATTCCTTTATCATATCCGTATAAATGTGTGTTTCCTTGACTAATTCCACCATTAGAACTGAGCCTCTGAAGAGCAAGAGCCTTGATAAAATCGTCTATTTTCCCAGGTATTAGCACAGTGCCAGACTCATAATGTTACTAATCATATTTTTTATAATAAATGAATGAATAAATAATCGGTCAAAGTTTGACCAAATGGATAAAAAGGGAACTGAATTGTTCTAATTAAGTCTGATTATCAAAAAACTGCTTAATGTTAAACTAAATACCAGAGGTATTTAATGCATTTTTACCTTTTTAAGTTAAAATAGCTCATCCAGAACCCTTCATGTAGTACTGATTGAGATAATTCTATGAAAGGCATGAGTTAGGCCAGTAACTGACACAGAGATTCATAAATTCAGAACATGTTTCTAAATGATAACTAAAGCTGCAAATGAATCTATTAGGTGGCAATTATATTTAGGGAGGAGAATTTAAGCTAAACATTAAGTTATTTAATTTTACTAGTCTAAATAAGAATATTGAATATTATAATTTCAAATATAATTACATTTTATTCTAGCATCATAATACAAACCACAGAACATTTGTCTATGTTTAAGATAATAATATGTCACATTAGATATCAATAATTATAGTTATACATATTGAAAACTGAATGAAATATTTTCCTATTGTTTTTAATGTCTAGTGCTGCCAAATATAATAACAATTATAGCAAATATCTGTTCTCTTTATCAATTGGTTTTACTAACACTATCGCTAGCTAATTTACATATGTGATCATTTTAATAACTAAATGGATAATTATAATATCAAATAATTTACAGTTAGTAAACTGTGATATATATAAGAAGTATAACCCCTCATAACAACTAATATTTTATAAAACCAAAATCTGCACTTTTCAATGCAATGCCAACATGAGAAAATTAGCATAAACAGAAAAAAATTCCACTTTACTGAAATATCCAATCTTGTGTGTTACATGTTAACTAGCAATTTTTTACATACTTAGAAATTAATTCTGAATACCTAAAAAGTATTTATGTGTTGAAATAACTTCTAGACCTCTATACTTCTAGAAGATAATAAGGATAAAGTGATGTCTGAAATGTTTTTTTCTTGTGATAAAGCAAGATATAAAATATGAAAGATGTCATATTAAAATACTTATTTCAATACTAGAACCATAGGTAAGTATTCAAGTAGATATTTTGTTTTGTATATCAAAGACAATGCATACTGTACACTTTAAGTATTTTAGGAAATTTTAAAGCTCTATACTATTAAACTCATTGAGAATTTTGGCCCACTACACATTGTCTCTGGCAAAGAAAGACAATAACTATCACCAAATGTTTATAAAATGAGATAAAACGCACCTTAGAAAAGTCTAAGATACAAAGCCAAGATCAAAGACACTATTATTACTTCACTCAAAAAGCAAAACAATCTGTAACCAAGTAATTTTCACATCTTAAAAAAAGATGAGAAAAAATCACAGGAACCAGAAATGGAACTATATTTATAGTACCCAATGATAGAACCTTAATATTTTTCATACTCAGCATCAAATAATAGCCTTTAAAAAGTCCCAGCTGCTTTCCGTTAGGTTGTGAGAAATATAATAGTAAACCTTGCCTAAAATCTTGAAAAATAAGCCATGTATTTTTTAGTAACACTTTTACCTTTATGTTGAGGGTATTACAGACACCCCCCATTTTTTCCCATTGTTCTTGCCCCACCCCAGGCCTTCTCCAGACTATTGTCTGGTTCATAGATTATGCATAGCTATAATAATAAAAGCACAATATGCTAATTAAACCAGACAGTGGAACAACCTTCTGGATGTCTTTCCAGATATCCTTCTGGATAACCTTCTAGACTAGACAAAGCTGGGACTGCGAGGGCCAAGGCAAGCTGCCACAGCTACAAGAGCCTAGCCCCTTGCATGAATTTCGTGCATCGGGCCTCTAGTATACATATAAATTCTTAGGTTATTCTCTGCCCATGCCCACTTCCCCTGAGATCCATCACTCTGTGCCAGGCATTATTCCTGAACATTATAGGTCTTTAGGTGACTCTCAAAGAGTTATCTTGCTCATTTAATGAGGGCAAGTTCCCATATCACATGGAAAAATGGATTGTGATAGGCAGTGGAGTCTATTAGAATTGACTTCTGAAAGGGCTGTAAGCAAGTCAAATTTAATTTTACCTATTACAATACACAACAGCACTTGTAATCTGGTGAACATTTCCAGAAACCTAAAACAAATTCCCTTTCACATAAAGATTTCAGATATTTTTAGAAAATGATTGTTTGCATTCTAAGCATTTTCACATTTAAGTACATTCACTAGAGCCATATTAAAATAATAAGTATAATAAATGAGCTTAAGATTCTTAAACTAGAGGAATTGTTGAATTAAATATGCCACACCCATATACTAAAAAATTATACCACTTATAAAATGCTGTGTAAAATAATTTTAATAACATGGCAAAAAATGCTTATAATTCCAAATGAAATATCATGTAATTTCTTAGATGTTTCTAATTTCATCAACAGAACTAGCAGTTAGCCTTGACACTATGATATCCATTATCTTTCCAATTATCTATAAATAATATATAAAATTCCTTAGAAGATTAATTATATCACTAAAGATGATAAAAAAAAAAGATGGAGGTGTAAAATTTAGATATTCAGTTAATTTATAAAATTCCTAAATCTTGCACACCTACCTTTCAATGGGCACTGTTGGAATGCATGCCTCAACTAAATTACAAATTCTCGTCAGTCATAGACTTTCAATTTTGCCAACAAATGCATAAATATAAAAGCATTTATATTTATGAATGCCTTAACTATTAAAGAAATGAAAGATGTACCTTGTAATCTTCTCAAGGAATGGAGCAAATTTTCTTTCCTTTGGTTTTTTTTCCTGTCTGCGCAATTTCTGATGGGGGAAAAAAATGTGTATTAATATACACCAATACCATATTGGAAGAGGACATCTAACATCGGATAAATTTACCATTATTAAGACTTTCCTTCACCTTAGAAAACTGAACAGTTGATGTTTTTGTTAATCCTCATTTGAGAATATTTTCCATTGCTTTTTTTAGATAAAGTGAAAGGGAGGGTGGAAGTGGGAGGGGAGGGCAGGGGGACCAGGGATTTGGGGAAGAGAGAGAGAGAGAAACATGGATGTGAGACACATTGATTGGTTGCCTCCAAGACGCACTGTTGACCACAGCTGGGGAACAAATCTGCAACCCACATAAGTGTCCTTGCCTGGGAATTAAAACCTGGGACACTTTGTGCATGGGTCAATGCTCTAACCACTGAGACCACTGGCTAGGGCCAGGCAATCAATTTTGCAAGTGTTTCAGAGTAGATGCTGACCCATGTTATAAAGTTCCCAAGAAACCAATGTTTAAAAGGAGTGTCAATAAATCTGTTGCAAGAGACGGTAGAGGTGTCCAATGGACTGAACATGTGTGGTTCAGGTTCTGATTAGTCAGTCTTCCTCTCTTGAAGACAAGGTAAGTAGGAACCCTACTGATTATGAGGTGGCTTGGGGAGCTGGAAACAACTATCAGAACAAAGCAGTTCTCTGATTTGAATGCATAAGGATCCCAGTTCAGTTGGTTCAGAGGGCCTGGTGCCTTCCAGTCACTAAGGATGCCGCTGGGATGAAGACTTCAAGAGCTCAAGGCTTTGCCAGGCCTGCGTGGCTGAGTGGTTGAGCACTGCCCAACAAACCCAGGGGTCACAGTTTGATTCCCAGTTGGGGCTCATGCCCAGGTTGTGTTTTGCAGGCTGCAGGACTGGAGAAGGCTTGATCAATGCTTCTCTATCATCATTGATGTTTCTGTCTCTCTCTCCCTCTCCCTTCCTTATTGAAAAGCAATAAAAATATTTTTTTAAAAGAGCTTAATGGTTTTCTCAATGCTAGTGCTTAGAAGGATGGGTCACCAAAATATATATATTTTTTGTGGTTTTCCTCCCACCCTGCTTTTCCCCCTCCATTACTAAATCAACCATCTCCCAACTAACACTCACATACACAGTTTTTGGGAAACTTTCTTCAGATATGTTAATATCATCAGCCCACTCTTAATATATTTCTGTTTAGAGCTATTAAGGTGTTTTTGATTTTTGTTTTGTGTTTTTTTGTTTTGTTTTTTAACTCAATTCTCAGAAGACAAGTTCTTGGTCTGCCCACATGACACACTAGTTCTGTATTTTGTGGATTTTTTTCGGGAAGAATATATTGATAGT
Organism: Pipistrellus kuhlii; assembly: GCF_014108245.1. Classification (NCBI taxonomy): domain Eukaryota; kingdom Metazoa; phylum Chordata; class Mammalia; order Chiroptera; family Vespertilionidae; genus Pipistrellus; species Pipistrellus kuhlii. The sequence continues at coordinate 33,590,210 of NW_023425405.1, read as the reverse complement.
ACCTTTATAACCAGAAAAAATATATTTTGAAAGTAAATATTTTCAAAGAAAATATGACCTAATTAAAAAATTACAACAATAATCTACAGTTTCTGAAGTTGAGTAAACTGCTTTCTATAGGTTTTTACCAATTCAACATTCATGGTTACCCTTCTGTTGCTGTCACTATTATGCTCCTCTTAATACAACCCAAATGCTATGTCATTTTTGTTTCTATATGTTCTGCTATTTCACTCGTTCTCATCAGTAAGATCCTTTAATCTTTCAGCCTCCACATTTTTCTTATTTCAGATTCATCTACCACACCACTCAAATCTGCTTATTATCTCTAGTTTTCCTTTTAGACCTGTAGCCTAATTCTCAGTCCGGTGTGCCAGTGGTGCCCCCCTCTGCTTACTGCCAAAGCCTGTTGCAGCCAGTATTTTAGATGGAGCTTACAGCTCAGAGGAAGAGAGCTGTGTAACAATTATATCACAATTGGACCACAGAGATATCTAATTACCCTTTCATCTGAGAATTTCAAAGTAACCTACTGACTGTGGTTAATGAAGCCTCAGCGTTCCCCGGGACGGTGTGAACTTGGACTGTGTATGCCTTTGAATGCTACTAGCGGGTAAGGATCAGGATTCACTGCAGGCTAGCATTGCATCCTGTTGATCAGTCAGCCCTGCAGTGGCATTTAAGAAAATAAATCACGAAACTCTTGTCTGAATATAACCAGCGAGAGCTGGCTATATGTACTTGGGATCAAGCACAAAACTATGCCTGACTAAATTTGACACCTCTTTCTTCAACATGAAACTGTCTTCCTACTTTGTCCATTGCCACTTTGAGAAGATGAGATGATTTCAAGTATCAACAAAGGCCATTTGCTTTTTCCTGTCTAACTCAATTATTAAATGATCCGTTATAAGACTGCCTTTTATTCTCTTGAGCGGGTGTTTCAGACTCTGATAATGAGCCTTATGGTGCAGGCACGGGATCTTTAATTCCTGTTAAAGGCTGGACTCCCACCCAGTTGAGCAGAAGGGTGAATATGGCAATTGACTAGTGACTCAGATGAGAGGAGGGGAACTGGTGATTCATCCATGATTTAATGCTGAGCTTCTTATAACCAGTGGACTACTTTAGTAATTTTAATAGTCAACTAAAGTGTTCTCCTGCTGGTGTTGCAATGACAATGCAATCAGTAAAAGCAAGTTTTGACTATTTATGTACAGTACCAAAATATCTGAATAGAAAGAAAAACATTCAACAATTCTTAACTTGTGGTCTTCTGTAGAGAAAGCATCCAGATAACAAAATTTGTTTCATATTCCATTGAGATAGTGTAGGGCAATTCTTTTCTAAACAGGAGGCCATCTGTAATCTTATTGGGTTTGGATGCTGAAATTTTATAAGATAAATTTTCTTATAAATATTATATTATTTTATATTATTTTAAAAACTGCTAATTAAGAGGCTGATTCTGGTGTTTTAAAAATACCTATAATCTAATGGCCTGAAAAATCATCTGAGCTATCTCACTGTATCTTTTAGACAATATATATTATGAAGGAGAAAACTAAAGAAATAAAAATCAGATTTGTCTTTCTAGAAAAATATTGATTAACATGTACAAAATCACTAAGACAATGTAATATTTTTATAAGGCTTATAGAGTGAAAAACATCAAAAGTTTAAAAATGTAGACAGTAAATTACTGATTAAAAAAAAAGTGAATCTCAAGTTTCTGTTAATACAAACATTCTTCTATTTTGAAAAATCTCTAAGAATCAGTTGAACTGATATGTAAATATATACTTCTGAACTTTCTAATCTAGTTTTATTGTTTTTTCTTTTACTCTATAATGCTTTGAAGGGGAAAAAGAAGAAAATTAACATTTACTGAGCATAAGACCTCTGGTAGGCATAAAACTACATAATTAACCTAAAACATAAACATAACTATCCTCATTTTATAGGTGAGAAAACAGACTCAGAGAGCTGTAATTATTGGGTTATGAGTAACTTTAGATAGTTAAAAAGTTGCATAGCTTGAAAATTTGACTTTAAAGCCAATGCACTTTCTTTTTAAATATACTATATTTAACATATTTTCTAATCTAGAAGAGTTAAATTTGTTAACATATACTGTGTGATTTTGTGGCATACTACATTTTCCAATCTATATTAATAAAAGGGTAAAATGCAAATTGGTCACGATGCCCTCACAGTAACAACCAAACAGCAGGCTGCATGGGGCGACAAGGCTGGCAGGGGGTTAGCGAGGGAGGACCAAATGACTGACCAGAAGGCTGTGTGGGGTGACCAGGCCAGCTGTGGTGGGGGGACAATTGGGAGTGACCAGGCCGGCAGGGGGAGGGCACTAAGGGGCAATCAGGCCAGCGGGGGTGCAGTTGTGGGTGACCAGTCTGACAGGAAGGGACGAGGCAGTTAGGGCTGAGCAGGCTGGCAGCGGGGGCGGCAGTTGGGGGAGAACAGGCCAGCAGGAAGAATGGTTAGGGACAATCAGGCAGGGAGGCAGGTGACTGATTAGGAGCCATTGGTCCCGAATTGCAACTTAAACCAGGATCGGGCCTAAACTGGCAGTCAGACATGCCTCAAGGGGTCCCAGATTGGAGATTGGAGAGGGTGCAGGCTGGGCTGAGGGACACTCCTCCCCATGCATGAATGTCATTCACTGGGCCACTAGTTTTAAATGAAATAAAAATGAGGAAGGGAAGGAGGGGGATGATAACAACTAGTATTTGTTAAACTATTCCTTGTCTGTGGGTCCTAGAATAAAAGCATCTGGGTCTATTTTTTACTGTGCTCCGGACTCTCAAAGGAGGCCTCTGAAAGATGCCTCCACTGAAATTCCTTTTCCAATTGTGAGTAACTTGGGCTGCTTTCTCCAAGGAGTTTCCCCTGCAGTCTACAAGGAATTTCTGCCGAAACATCCTATGATTTATCTCTGCACACCCACTTTATCCCCAATATTCAAGCATCAGCTGTGATGGTGACAGCAGGAAAGAGGTGGCTGGGTTTTAGAAGACTGCGATAAGTAAAATGTATAGTAGTGTAGCCGAAACCGGTTTGGCTCAGTGGATAGAGCATGAGCCTGTAGACTGAAAGGTCCCAGGTTTGATTCTGGTCAAGGGCATGTACCTTGGTTGTGGGCACATCCCCAGTGGGAGGGGTGCACGAGGCAGCTGATTGATGTCTCACTCTCATCGATGTTTCTATCTCTCTATCTTTCTCCCTTCCCCTCCTAAAATATCAATAAAATATATTTTAAAAATAATAAGTGTAAGAACACTGTTTAATACATGACTTCCCAGTGGATTCAAGATTCATGAAGAGAGCAGATACCTCCTACCTTATGGAATACCATATCCCAATATCTGGCATGAAACCTGGCTTATATTAGGCATTAAATAAAAGTTAGTTGGATGAAACCTGAGAATCTCCTTATTCTCAAATTGATTTAATACATATTAACTTTTGGTTAATAATTAAGAACTGCTGCCAATCTATATTTAAAAATGTATTCTATTTTGTTCTCTGCCTCATCTCAACAACATTATTTTATTGCTTGTTTTGTTTGTCTTTTCTTTTTTTTTTTTTTTTGATATAACGTGTATATTGTTTCCAAACCTACATCAACACTGACTGTTTTAAACACCTCTATGCCCCCTTTAATTCTCTAGTCTTTCATACGACCACCACTGAAACCACTATCCTGTCAGGGCATGAACCAGCCTCATGTGGGGCCACATGACAGCATCTATTATAGGTTACAGCACATACTTTTCAATGTTAGGTTCCTGGTGAGAAGTGGACTAGGGACCCTGGAGAACCATTTGCTAAAATGTCTCCTGGTCAGTGGGAGTGCTGGGGTAAAGACACCTCCTTTTCTCTCCCGGGTGATGGTCTGGAGACATCTTTCACAAGGATTTTCGGAAGGCTCCACAGTTTAGAGAAGCCCGTTGCCTATAGTGATGACCAGCTCTTGGCTTCATTATTGCCTAGGCCTCCCTCTTTCCCTGCTTTGCTTTTCCTTCCTCCCCAGGAATGGGGTCACATATACCTTTGCTTCTAGGAAGGCCAGCCTATAGATAGGCTTTTGCAAGACAATTTGCTAAAATGGCACAGTGAAGACAACCAGAAAAATTCCATAACAATTAACAGTGTTTTTTGTTTAATAAGTTCCATTAACAAAACCTTGCAGTTTAGCCAAAACCGGTTTGGCTCAGTGGTAGAGCGTAGGTCTGCGGACTGAAAGGTCCCAGGTTCCATTCCGGTCAGGGGCATGTACATTGGTTGCGTGCACATCCCCGGTAGGGGGTGTGCAAGAGGCAGCTGGTCGGAGGTGTCTCTCATGGACGTTTCTAGCTCTCGCTCTCTCTCCCTTCCTCTCTGTAAAAAATCAATAAAAATATATTTTTAAAAAACAACAAAAAACCTTGCAGTTTAACTTTTCTTTCATTGCAGTGAATCCACATCCTATTTTTGTTGTGTATATGATTTATCTGCCTTATAAAAATCAGTTACATTAAATTTTGACAGTTTACTAATGAAATAAAACTATAATATAATTTTATTTTTGTTGTTTTTAAATACAATCAGTAAAAGTGAATTAAGAAATGCTTAGCCTGAATATAAGTTGCCATAGAACCTCCTGGGAGCCCCAGCACTAAATGTGTGACTTGAGAAGAAAACATCTCCCCTTTCCTTTTGAGGGGAGAGAGAATGGCACCAATAAAAGTTCCAGACATGTCAACTTTAGACAGGTTTTGTTTGCTGGCTTGTTTGTTTGTTTTTAGGTTTAGAAAAGGTTATATTTGTGACAGCAATTAAGTTAACATTTCTCGCCTTTCACTATTTCCTTGAAAGCTCAAACAAACTAAACACGCAAAAGATACTTTAAAACTGTCTCAAAAGAGATTATGAAAGGTATTTTCTGACTGTATCTCTTTTGGAAATATTAAAAAATTTGGTTATTCATATTATTCTAGATATAAAAAGCAAGCATTCTCAGCCTGGCCGATGCGGCTTAGTTGTTTGGGCACTGTCTCATGCACTAAGAGGACACCAGTTCAATTCCTAACAGGGCACATGCCTGGACTGCAGGCTTGATCCCCAGTAGGGGGCGTGCATGAGGCACCCCATTAATGTTGCTATGTTTCATTGATGTTTCTCTCTTCCTTTCTCCCTAAAATCAGTAAGAAACAATATTTTTTTTAATTAAGCATTTTTAGAATCTTAGGAAATTTAAAGCATGTGATTTAAATTTTCTAATTATTCAAATTTGTCTCTGAAAATGAAATAAAAGGGGACATCTAATAAAAATATTTAATTTAAAATTGCACAGTGTCAGGGGGGGGTACTAGATTTATCAGGGGGATCACTTCATGTTTATTTATAAGTGTCTAACCACTATGTGATACACTTGAAACTAATATAATATTGAATGACAACTGTAGCTGAAAAATAAATTTAATAATAAAAGTGCATGTTCAGAATTGTATATGCATAATTGAGAAAATCTACATTAAAATGTTGAACCATCTTTTCAAAATCCTACTGAATGTTATAAATATATCTGGCAAGAAAGAAAGTAACCAGAAATGTTATTTACAGTGTCATTTGTTTTAATATAATTGCTTTTGTACTTCTAGATCTTAATTCAATTGCAACTTGTGCCACTTCATGGGCAATTTGCCTCGATAATGCCTGCCTGACACCACTTCCCCTCACATTAGCTGAGGGGCTGACTTGGACTTGGACACTCAGAAGTTATCTCCCAGCAGGGTGCAAGTTCCTTATGTCACTCTTCCTGCTTCCCTGCTACCACATTATTTGTGGTTAATTTCATACTACACACATTTTCTCTCATGTTAATACTCAGTTATTTTTCAAGTGGCTTTGCAGAACAGATGTTCTTACAGGAGTTCCCATCTTTCTTCTTTCTACTGACATATTTTTTGCAAAAGACCCCTTTGCTACTCCTTGTTTAGTCTAGAAGAGGTGGGAGGAGGGGAAAGAGGCAGAAAGAAAGACTCATTCTGAGTATCTGTAGAAAATTGTTCCTTAGATATATTCCTGTGTAATTTGTCCCCACCTATTTCTCCTGATATATACATATGCCTTTGTGGAAAACAAATTCAATTCCTGATTTTTTATTTACTCCTATATATAATTTTCTCCTAAAAATTAGTATATTTTCATTTTAATATTTTATGTCTAGAAAGATTTGACACAAATATCAATATCACCTGTATATATTGCTTTTATTCCAATTTTCATACATACCTAAACCAGTAGTCACAAGTTAATCTTAAAGAGAATTAGCTTTCCATATCCATTTTGACTTATTTTGGTTGCTCCTGATTTAAAGTTTAAGTGTCATATGTCACTATCCTTATTCTCTGACACTTGTCAGAGATGACTTATGTTCTATCTGTAAGTTTAATCAATTAAAATGCTTATAAGTGGAGAAAAACCAAGATGGCAGCATAGGTAAGCACCTAAACTGCTGCCTCACACAATATCAAAACTATTGATACAATTAAAAGACAGAACAGACATTATCCAGAACCACAGGAAAGCTGACTGGGTGGAAATTCTACAACTAGAAGGAAATAGAAAACTCTAGGGTAGCTTTCTCTAAGAGGTGCTTGTAGTGATTACCGAGGGACACTGAGACCCAGGGTCCTAATAGGGCAGAGCTGATGTGAATCCAAGTGTGTCTGCTCAGCCCTGAAACTTCACCCCATCCTAGTTGAGCACAGAGGCTTTTGCAATTTTGCAATTCTGGTCTCATGAGACTATCTCTAGCACAGAAGTTCTCCCTGCACAGACACAGCTGATCCTCATAGCCAACTGGCCTGGAGGTCAATTCCTCCCAGTGATACCCAACAATAATCAAAATTTAACTACAACAAAGGCTGTACACATAGTCCACAAAGTGGTGTACCAAGAGTGTCCACCTCAGGTAACTGGGGAGGCTGATCCACTGGGCCATATAGGACACCTAGTACACAAAGTTACCCTACCAACTCAGGGACAGCAGCTCGCCCTTCAGATGCGTGGATTAGGATTTTCCAGAGATCCGACTCTGGAAGTGGCTTGTGGGGAAGGACAGCAGGGGTGGGGAGGTCCCAGGTGGAGCAGAGGCCTCGCCTCCTCCACTGGGTCCTTTGACAGGTGGTATCCCCTGCCAGACGCTTAGCTGTTTGCCCGACAGTGAAAAGAGCTGGATAGAAAACCACACATACAGGACACCAATGTGGTAAAAAATGCCAAACCCAATTTAGAAGATGGCAGACGAGACAGCATCATGGCATCAACAGTGATTCTCCGTGCAGTGGACTGGAGCATGTTCTAAATGTGTGAACTGTTCATCCATGTTCAGAAGCACTAAAGGAGATTTAGGAAAAACTCCCAGGAAGAGGCTCCTTCACGGGAGATCTTAAGTGGGACATGTGGCCAGAAGAATGGTTTTAAGGTGAACCTGCTGAAGGGGGACCAGGTAAGAGGTTTCTGATTTCAACACTGAGTTTCTGCTTCGTCCCAGCTTGGTCCCTGCCTTGCAGATGGCAGCTTGGTCCCTGCCTTGCAGATGGCCGCGCACAGTCACTGCTCACCTCTGAGGGCCAGGCCTCAGCACTGTGCGGGCAGGGACCCCAGAGAAGAGCTTCTATCCCATCTTAAAGGGGGAAGAGGCTCCAGTGAATGTCTCCCTCACAATGACATGGAGCCAGCAGTTCAGCCAGGATTTGAACTCAGAGCTCTACCATCACAGCCTGCTGTCTTGCCCACTTCACTGCCACATCCAAATCTAAAAAACTTCTACCAATCCATTAAAAAAACAAAACAAAAAACCTCAGTACTTGGTATAAAAGGAGTCCTGTATCCACATCACCTCGCCCCACACCATCAGGCAAACAGCTAAGTGTCTGGCAGGGGGATACCACCTAACAAAGGACCCAGTGGAGGAGGCGGGGCCTCTTCTCCACCTGGGATCTCCCCACCCCTGCTGTCCTCCCTCACAAGCCATTTCCAGAGTCCGATCTCTGGAAAATCCTAATCCAAGGCACCTGAAGGGCATGCCGCCGTCCCTCCCCCTCTCTAATCTCCAGACCGGGACATGGGCGTACATGGACTCCTACCCCCAGGCCTAGCAGGGTCAGGAGGGAACACTAAGCTGTCTTTGTTTATAAAATAAAATAAACCCTAGAATAAGCATGTACTACTTTGGAAATCACACACCGATGATTAAGAATAACTCAATGCAGACTCATTCCTGCACACCCTGAACCACAACCAACTAGAAATAACAAGCTCAAACCACCGACATTGGTAAGCAAATGGACATCTGTAGCCGGCCTGACCAGAGCCAGGGACCTAGGGGGTCTGGCCCTCTGACCATGGCTGACACCTCCCTCTAGTGGCCCCATCTGCCTTCTTTACAGAGGAGCCTGAGGAAGGACCACGTCCTTAAACGCCAGCCGGAGGGGAGGCTGAAGGCAGGCCTGGAGTCCTGAAAAAGCAATGCGACCTGCTGCTAGCGCCCTACTGACAGGCAGTGACTGTCAGCAAGACACGGGCTGGGGAAGAAGGCAAGAAGCCGATGGTGGTGGACTGTCTCAGAATTACTTGCAAAGTCAAAAATAGAAAAATGCGTACACGGTGAACTTCAATATAAATAAGAGGCAATGAAGAAGTCAGACCTTACATGGTCTTCAGAATCCTAAAATTCACCCGGGAGGGACAAGGCTCCTGGGAGAATGTGCATGCGGAGGGCCTCTGAGAGCTTAACGGCGGCAATAACCAGCGATTTAAATGGAGAAGATGGTAAAACCTACGAATCCTGGGGACCTTTTTCAGCATGCTCCACCAGGAAGCAGACATTCACAGTAAGTCTGAAATGCTGCCTCAGTCCAGTGTCCCACTCTCCTCAGCGCAGAAATGGTGTGACCAAAACAGCTCTTCTCTGTTCCCCAAAACCACTTACCTCAGGGGGTAAGGACTCGTGAGCACCTCGCAGAAGAGGACAGACTTCCATCTGGAAGAACGGCACCATCGCCAGCTCCCGCACTCAGAAGGGGGCGCTCAACAGCCCAGAGCCCTCCGCATGTTCAAGTTCAGGTCCAGCCGCAATGGCAGGAATGGGCCCTTCTCAGAGCTGCCCTGCCAGGCCCCTGCCAGACCGCTCCGCCCAGGCTCCGTCTCGGAGGATAAGCCAATCAGGGCAAAACCGAGAGGCACCTGGATTTGAGAGCAAGCTTTTCTTCAGTATAAAACCAGTGGATTAAAAAGACAAAAAGAAGGCTTCTCGAGTCCAAACCTCCATCTGGTAAGCCTTGATTACATTTAAAGTTGAAACATGCTCTTCAATGCTTGTCCCACAGGAATGGAAGAGGATGGGAATCACCCACCAGCGGGTCCCGGACCCCGGCCGGCCATCAGAGGTGGGCAAGGGCCAGGTGAATCCTGTTACGCTCAGATCCCACTGGCCAGCCTGCAAAATACACCATATTCTGTGGTGTCCTCTGGTGGGTGAAAGGTGGTCCTAGAAGCGGTTGGTTCTGTGATATTAAGTAGAGAAATATAGCCCGGAGGAGTAAATTCCGTCTGTCCCAGGTCACATTCCAAATAGTCAATGCAGGAAATGCTGTTCAATAGGTGGTTAATCAGGTACCTATTCAATGTTGACTTTCCGACGTCCTGAGAGCCACAGACCAGAATGATGGGGCAGCCATCTGTCTGCTTCCTCACAAGCAACGCTGACCAGCTCCTCCAGGGCTGAAAGGACACTCTCGGTTAACTGAAGGCCGATTTTTTTCTTCTCTTTTTTAATGCCCACAGACCTCATGGTGAAATACTCAGCGTTAATCTGGAAAATTGTCCTCTCTTGTTCGAGTATACATAAGAGAAGCCTGGATGACTGGTTATGAAGCTCAGTGTGGAGTTTTTCAGGTTTTCTAGCATCACCATGGAACACAAACAGTTCTTCATCACCCAATACCTGTCCTCCCGGTTCAGATGAGCTCTGAGCAACGTTCGGGCTTCTCTTTCCATCTCCTTCTTGCTTTTCTCAGGTATCGAGTAATGAACAGCCCTGAGAGCCCGGCGAGAGTGGGTGTAGGTAGAGGAGACATCTTGGGAAGGCTGGCGTTGGCTAATAAATGGTAAAACCAAACACCTGCACCTGGACACAAAGGCAAGTCACGTGACAGGTCCCGCTAAAAGTAAACACCTGTTCCTCCAGCAGCAGCAGCAATGTGTGGCCTGAGCCTGTGGGACACAGTGGCGGGAGGATGGGGAGGCTCCCGGGGCAACTTCAGGCGGTGTCCTTGTTGGAGGTCGGGCTTGGGACAAGTCACTGGGCACCAGGGTCTTGAGCCTCCAGGCAGACGCCAAGCTCCACACCAGCCAGCTGCCCTCCGCCAGTCCTGCCAGCCGCTGTCTCAGGAGCCTCTGGTCCTCTGGCCACAGGAGCGCAGGAGCCAACGGAGGGGTTTGCAGCTGAGGATGAGCTGGGGATCGTGCTCACGTGGATCGGAAGGGCCCCCTCTTCTGGAGAAAGATTTTAAAGGAAGGAAAATGGGTGCCACATCAACTCAATGAAAGGCAAATGGAAAACCGAAAAGTCATCAGTAAAATGTTGCTTTAAAGGCAGGAAAGAAAGTCTTTTTTTTTTTTTTTTTTTTTTTTTTTTCATCAAATTGTGACTGGCGATGAAAAGTAGATTTATTTTGAGCATCCCAAAAGCACAAAATCATGGGTTGATCTAGGATCAGTGACCCGCAAACTGCGGCTCTGTTGACTAATGAGTTTGCAAACCACTGCGTTAGGGAAAAAAATACTTAAAAGACATTTTAATAATGTACTAATGTGTTTAACCCAAAGTCAAAACTTCTGGGTAAGGGTAATGCCTTACAGCAATGGTTGGCAATCTCATTAGTCAACAGAGCTGATCACTGATCTAGGTCAACCATCAACATCAACTGCAAGGCCAAATGGCTTCGGAAAGAAGACAATGCTGTGCATTTGGTGGGATCAGGAAGGTGTGTGGTGGATTATGAGCTTGTAAAACCAGGTGAAACCATTAATACTGATCACTACAGACAACAAATAATCAACTTGTACTATGCTTTGATTATGAAACAACCAGAATGTGCCAGAAGACACGGCAAAGTAATTTTGCTTCATAAGGCACCATCACACACTTCAAAACCAGTTAAAGACACATTAAAATATCTTGCCTGGGAAGTAGTAACCCACCCTACATATTCACCAGACCTTGCTCTTTCAGATTCCCACTTATTCCAATTGATGGCACACACACCTTCTGAGCAGCACTTCAAAACCTAGGAAGAGGTGGAAAATTGGTTTGCCTCAAAACAAGAAAAGTCCTAATGGGATGGTATCCAAAATTATCTGAAAGATGGGGCAAATGTGTAGCTAGTGATGGACATTACTTTGAATAAAGCACTTTTGATGTTTCTCTTGAAATTATCATATTTTCTTTGATTATAAAATCCACATTATTATCTGATACACCTGGTACAAAGTTGGAAAGGAGATGAGAATTTTTCTCTTACATATTCAACAGTAAACCAAACTTTTGGATACAGAGATGCAAAAATCTCTGGCCTTCTCTCCCTCTTGCTAATCTCCTCTGCAAAGCTGTGCAGCATAGGATGAACTGCGTCCACATTAATCCTCCCAATTATTATAACTGGAATGGTCTCAGTTTTAGGACTAAAATATTTGAAGTTAAGCTTTTAAAATATTGTTGCTGAGGATTCATTTATTTCAAATATAGGTGGGTCAGACATTTGAGCATTAAATCAGAGACCATTAAATTGATCAATATGACAAAAACAAAAACACACAACCTGATCAATTTTTCTCTCTCCCTCTTCTCCCTCCTCCCTGTTCTCTCTCTCTCTCTCTCTCTCTCTCTCTCTCTCTCTCTCTCTCTCTCTCTCCTCTTTCCTTCTCTTTCCTCTATCAGTCCAGAGGATTGGTAAATGAAGAATAAAAGGGTTCTGCTTAGTTGTTCGACATTTGTAGATTGTAAACTTCAATTAGTTCTCAGAAACATTTTTAAGAGGATTTAATTTTTTTCTAAATATATTATAATTCAAAATTCCTCTTACAAAGATATATAAACCTTTTTATTCATAATAGTCATTTGGCATCCTAGAGTATCCTGTCACTTTAAAAAATGTAAAATTTTTAAAAGGAAAAATAAATCACCGATTCCCTATAGCCCAGCATTAAAGCCAAAGTCATTTAATATCTGAAACATGCCATCAGCCACCTCATCCTGAGGAGGAGGGTGGCATGCTGGTAATTCATAGCTGTCACTCACACACATGGCTGTTAGACAATGGAGGAAAGGAAGGGAACCATTAGGCTGTAATGCTTAAAATTTACATCCCCTGTAATTTCCAGCGAAGGCTTTGCTTCCTTGGCATCTAAAATAGACTGAACTACAACTACCGCTACCAGTTCATGGTATTTTCCTAGAGTGAAGGCAGATAGCCAAGTTAGTATTTTCAAGACTAAAAAGCAAAAATAAGAGAGGCAATTTTGTTTTCCATCTCAACTTTCCTGTAATGTCAAATAATAGAAATTTGTTTATCTCATCTGCCGTCTTTAATGATCATGGACAGTGACAGATCCCAGAGAGAATGTACAACATTTTCTGCTTTCTGAAGCTCTGTATTATTCTTTGTCAGGAAATATTTACAAGCTGGGTTTTGTGTTTGTAAAGTTCAATTCCCAGAATAGTAGGTTATAAATAGTAATTACCACAAAATAACCACATTTAGATGTTGTTCTAAGGAAAAAGACCTGATATTTTGGAACTGTTTTTTTTTTTTCTCCTAATCTATTTCTGCACATGTACAAGTGTATATAGTGGTCCCCCACTCTATTCTTTATATCAGGGAGCCCATAGCAAAGCATATTATTTTACTTAAGGTGCAGGAGAAAACAAAGCATTGGCTGAGTTATCCTATAGCAGCTACGAGGTCAAGCAACTCCTGGGAACTATGCCTCATCTCAGCCTGACTCTTAAGACAGTACAAAGGGCCTGGAGAAATGAGCTTGGATTTTAGGTAACCTGGGTTCTACCTGTTAGCCCTGACCAGGGGCCTATGATAGGTTGCACAGATCCCCTGAGCCTACGGTAGTTCTTTTCATTTCTTAAATAAAAGCATTAGACTTAATAATTTCTAAGCGCAAATACTGATAAATGTTGACATGCTTGAAGCCAGTAACAAAGACATTGGAGGTGACAGATCTCCAGCTTTCATTCTGGAGATCTTCTCATCTTCATCTCAATTCTGAATAGCTCAGAACCGCTTGACACACTACTAGAGTTTGCAAAGCCTTGGCGTCCCCATTTGTCAAACATAGGGGATAGCTGTCCTCTTGCCCATACTGGCATGGAAATCAGGCAGCAGTCTGCCACATACCTGGTAAGGCTTCTATAAATGACAACTATTGTTATTATTTCACAAAAGCCAGTAATACCTCCTAAAACCATTTGCTTTGCTTTCTTTAGCAGCTTCTTTCTAGAAGACATCTTCCCTAATTCTGGTGTAATAGTAAAGAATGACTAGTAATTGTACTGCTAGCTGTACCTATGTGGAAAAATGCACAGCAGACTCTGAAGCATTCATTATTGAGGAAACAAGTCACACACATTAATCATAATAATAAAAGGAAAAGAGAAGTGTAGTCAGTTCTGCTATCATGCCTTAATTTGTTGTTCCAAAATCTATGCCATGCAAAACCATGCATCAAAAAATAAAACATAAAATGGGCACATGCCCAGGAATAGAGAGGTCTCTGGTTCAATTCCCCATCAGGGCACATGCCTGGGTTGCAGGCTCAATCCCCAATAGGGGGCATGCAGAAGGCAGCCAATCAATGATGTTCATCTCTCTCTCATAGATATTCCTCTATCTCTCTCTAAATATCAATAAAAACATTTTTAAAAATACACACACACACACACACACACACAAGGCTTATGGGAAGATGAGGTAAGGACAACAATCACAAAACTGTTTCAGTGACACACGAAGAGACAAGTAGGGATCTAATAAAAACACCCACACAGTTCCATGATTGAGAAATACGTGAATCCATACTATAATAAATATGACACTTTACCTTGAAAATGACACGAGGTCACCGCTGGAAGGACTGTTGCCTGTGAGTTAGTGTGGACTCGTGGAAGGAGGGTTATCTGAAATCAGAAGAGAGTTGTATCACCAGAGGTGGGTGGGTGTGGCTCACAGCATGTGCGATCCACTGAGGTTGCTGGGAGATAGTTAAGGTGTGTGAGTGTGTGCGTTTTGCGTATTCCAGCTGAGTGCAGCTTTCTGACGTTTCTTGCTGACAAAAATCACTGTTTTGATATATCAATGTTTCCTAATATATCAATGACTTTGGAACAAATTTGCATTTTCAAAACAAGTGTTATTGCGGAAATGTCTCTATATAAATTCCAGGCAGTGTTTATCCTCCAATCTATTCCTTGAATACAGTATGCAGATACATGCACACGTGTGTATACATAATATTGAAGATGAGAAAATGAGGAGAATTCAATGAATTATGAGTTTCTTGTACACATCCATAGTAACATTATTCATGGTGGAGTGTTTTTACGTAGTGCTACATTTTTCCATCACACCAAAGAAAAATACTAGTTTTTAAAAATTCCAAATATCAAAAAAAAAAAAAAATAGTTCTCACAAAATCCTTATTTGCACTCTTTTACTTTGAACCTTTTCTCAAGTTCCATATGTGTCTCAATTTCCAGCTTCAGTGAAAACAGGAGAGAAGGTGGTGAGGGAGGAGAGATACAGAGGAGAGGAGAATAGGGTAATAGAAATCCAGTTTAAAATGCAGACGAATCCGCTGTTTCTGCTTGATAGCCTGTAACATTTCCATGTAGTGCACTTTGCATGGCAGAATAGCTACTAGTAATAGAATTCTCTCACAGTGGAGGTTAATTACTTTTCAGCTACAGCAAAATAAATTTCCTGTCAGGCCCATGGACAGGAATACACTAGTGTCCCTGTTTTTACCTGCAGTTTTAATTCAACCTTCATATCTGACACTACTTGCATTCGTGGGCTGTTCCTCTGAACAGTAGGTGCCCCAGAGGAATACGGAGGGATTGTCAATTACGTAGTGCCAAAATGTGCGTTAAAAAAAGGGAGGCTCGCCTCTTTCAAAGAGCACCGTAAAAAAAGATAAACTGAGTTGCCTTTCTCTTTAGAAAAGAGGATTGAACTCTTGATGATGTGGACAAATGAAACTTAACCAAGGCGTCTTCCACAGCCCCCAGTGGAGCAAACCCTGGCTTCCAGCTGCATCTCAAACTGAACGTAGGGAGGCTTTCAGAGTCATTCATTCCAGTCTATTCTCCGTTTTAATACGGCCAAGCCCACTGCACAATGTCTGCAGCTTTATAGAATAATATATCAAAAGTTCCCCATCATTCTCCTGATGCCGAGGAAACGGAAGGTGGTCCTCGATGCATTGGAGATGGTTAACTTTTCTATCTTCAACACTTTGTAATGAATTCCTTTAAAATTCAGAATTCCAATAGAAAGTACTATTTAAGTGTGGATTTCTGAGGGTAAATATACTATTCACTAATGTTCTATTGAAGATTGGGAAATGAACAGCCAACACCTTTGCCTTTCTGAGGATGAATCAAACGGAAAATAACATGCCTGAGAGAAAATGATGGAGATCATAGTGTCACTTCACTAAACAGAAATCTGATGGGAAACTATGGCTGAAAGGACATGGTTAAATAAAGGTTCCTAACACTTCAACCCTAGACAACTCTGTGCATTCTTTATAAGAATGAAAGACACTGCTCAAGCGAATTTCATAATGGGAGTAGACAAGAATGGGCCTGTTCTGGGCAGGCAATCCAATTGGCTGAACCAAACATATCCAGGTTTTCTAAACCCACCAACCAGAACAGTTCCTCCTCTCTGGTGAGGTACAGAAAAGGGGTGGAGAGGAGAAAAAAGGAAGTTTCAGAGAGAAGTGGGGGCCTACTCCAAAGGCTTTTCTTTACTATATAATAGTAATAAGGAGTAAAGAAAAATGTAGGACAGAAGGAGTGGGGAGTTAGCATTCCTTCCTAATATGACTGTCTTTGAGGGCGATAGTCAGTATATTTGCCACTAACATTAAGTATAAGTTGGAAATGAAACTGTTTAGAGAAAAAATAAAGTCAATAGTAAGTGGGAAATGTAAGGGGCTGGGAGGGCCCTGCAGACGGGGGGAGAGCAGTCTCTGTGTAGCTGCAGGCACGGAACAACGCCTGCTTGCAGAGGAAGCTCCGGCATGCCCCCGAAAAGGGGAACATGTTCCTACATGGTGCCTAACCTTGGAATTTTGGGAAAATCATCCTTCAACAGTTCAAAGAAATTATTTATTTGAATCTGGGCAAAAAATAAATAAATAACTTTTGAATATGTTTACCTTACAGAAAAACAGTCTGTTATAAATTATATCAGGTATTACAAACTTTTTCTGTAAAGGGCCAGGTAGTAATTATTTTAGGCTTATAGTCACATAAATTCTGTCCTAGCTTCTTAACTCTACTGCTATTAAAATGCTCATTCATTTACCAGCAACCATAGAAACTGGTAAATGAATGAGCATGCTTGTGTTCCAATAAAACTTTATTTGTGAACACATATTTAAACTTCTTATACTTTATATGCCATGAATATTATTCTTTTTTTACTAAAAAATATTTTCAGCTTCCAGGTCATGCACTGGCCATATTTGGTCTGTGGACAATAGTTTGCTGACCTTTGAAAGAACATTAGAGTTCACTGAAATTCTAACTCAATATGTCAGTACTCCACACTGACTAAACCTGGAAAGGAGTACTGATAGTTAGCATTTATCTACTCTATAATCCTCTGTAGCTTAATTTTTAAACTTAAATACCTCTTCAACGACCATCACTGAAGATTTGCAGAAGCTACTATCTGTATTAAAACAATCCACCAAAGGAAAGAAGATGTCAATTACGCATCGGGATTATTGGCAAACCAACATTTCAGTGTGTGTCCGCACAGCCCTTAATGGATTTACAACCGTAGCAGAAAAGGTCAGAGGAAGAAGTCTGCTTAGTAGCAGGACTTTACGGATCACTCTAATTTTGGGGCACAGGACAGGGACTGAGAAGGTCTATGCAGGGTACCCAATTACACAGGAAAATGTTAAGCAAAGCCAAACTGGTGACATTTACCTTCTTGCTTATTTCCTGAAAGGGCAAAGAAGTATTCTTTTACTAGACAGCTGCGGTATTTTCTGTGGGAAATAAAACCGGAGGTTTCTAGGGGTGGAACACTAGCTGGAGCCAAATTTATCCAACAGCCTCTATGGTTACACCTGAACCTACAGCAGGACAGGCACCTGCCCTGAGGGTCGGACACACCCACTTCGGCTCTCTTTCCAAGTGGCAAAGCAGCCTTAACTCATCCTAATCTCAATTGTCTTCTCTCCTTTTCCCTGTTTACCCAGTTTTTGTTCTTTGAATTATTCTTACTATGTAATAAATACACAAAAAAAGAATAAATAAGGAGTAACATAATATCTTCCTGTCTTTGATTCATTCTGCTTCCCATGGAATAAAAGTGACTAACAGTTTACACATTTAGAGACACATTTTAAATATGAGAGTAGTAAGTAGTAACACATAAATGTTGTCATTTGAATTTTTTGGTAGTAATGACATTTGCTACTATTCTCTGCAACTTATAGCAGTTGTCATTTATGAATATATCATGGACAGCTTCTTGACTCAATACAAATTTATTTTTTTACTTTTCCCCTTCATATATTCTTGTAGCATGGATAGAGCATTATGTATATACACTGAGTGGCCAGATATTTTATAATCTAGTCACTTAGTGTATATCCTACATAATAAAAGGCTAATATGCAAATTGTCCCCTCAGCCAGGAGTTTGATCAGCAGGCAGGCTGGCCAACTGCCCAAATCCCCTCCCCCTGGACAGACTGGCAGGACCCCACCCATGCATAAATTCATACACCGGGCCTCTAAAATACACACACACACACACACACACACACACACACACACACACACTGAGTGTGGCCAGATTAGTATACGTTCAGGGATCATAATAATCTGGCCACTCAATGTAGTATGCCTAGTGGGTGAGCTGTGAAAAAAATGTCCACTTTTTATTTCTCATTTCTTTTAAGAAAATGTATATATAATAAGATATTTGGGACTACATGATCTATATAGTTCATTTTAGTTCTAAATTTCTGTGATTTTCTGAATACATTTCTATTGCATTTTGCCAGTTATTCATCCAAGAGTAGAGAAAAGCATTATATTGTAAGTCAGTTTTTTAAAAATGTAGAGAAGAAAGGAAAAAAAATGAAAAGCACGCTGATAAAATATGATGTCAGTTATCTATACTAACAAAAGGGCAATATACTAATTAGACTGGGAGACTTTCCAGACATCCTTCCAGACAAAGCCATGGTGGTGGGGCCAAGGCAAAGGTGATTAGGGGCAAACAGGCCAGCAGGGAGGGGGGCAGATGGGGACAAGCAGGCTGGCATGCAGGGGCAATCAGCCATGCAGGCAGGTGAGCGGTTAGGAGCCAGTGGTCCCTGATTGTGAGAGAGATATCTGACTGCCATCTCTGTGAGATTGGGCCTAAACCGGCAGTCAGACATCCCCTGAAAGGTCCCAGATTGGAGAAGGTGCAGGATACTTTCCCCTCCCTCCCCCCATGCACAAATTTTGTGCACCGGGCCACTAGCAATAAAATAATTACCTGTAAAATGTTTTACAAAAATTATTTTTTGTGTTCTTATTATTAGAAAGTCTAATTAATAAGAATAAATTATCCAAAATGTATGTTAGATAGCAATATAAATTGAGTTATTCAAACACATATGTGTGGGGGTTTTTTTAAAGAAAAATCACAATTTAAAAAATTTTGGTCTATCTCTATTTCTTTCTGCTCTAGAGTTTATTGCAAGAGTTGCAAAATGAAAGGTAGCACAACATCAATACATTTACCATATGATTTCACTCACACATGAAATTTAATGGCCAAACTTAACTAGCAATCAAAATAGAGACAGAATCATAAAGAGCAGGCAAACAGATCTGGTGGGATGAGGATTTGGGGGTGGAGTGGAGGGATTGACCAAAAATAAATAAAAGGAGAGAGAGAGAGAGAGAGAGAGAGAGAGAGAGAGAGAGAGAGAGAGAGAGAGAGAGAGAACTCATGTACATGAACAACAGTGTGGTGATTGCAGGTTTGAGGAGGGAGGTGAGTGGAGATGGAAGTCAGAGGGGATAAAGGATTATGGGGAAATTTAAATAAAACACACACACACACACACACACACACACACACACACACACACATTTAAATAACTTCTAAACTCGATTCCTCACCAATATATGTGGGCTAAAGTTTGCAGTGCATATACGAGCCTCTACATGGCCCAGATCTGTCTCTGGCAAGGGCCCCTAGGATAAAACCAAAGCAGTTGTTGCTGAAGAAGAATGGACTGGTTTATGCATTGTTAGTCTGCTCATAATTTATCCAGAGTCTGTAATTTACAGAGGATCTGTTGTTCACCTCATTCATCACGGAAAGACACTAAGGAGAGGAAAGCTGTACCCACAAAAATTAAAAATCTATTTGTTGCCCTTGGCATGCTTTCATTTCTTGTTCAACTCAGTTCCTTGTGTTTAACTCTTATTGGTTTATTCTGGACTCCACAAAAGAAAGATGACCCTGCTGAGTTTATCTCCTATAGAAACTGCCTCCCAGGGAATCCCGCTTCCCCTGTCATTCCGCATCCTGATTAATGAGTCTACAAAGTCAAATTATTTGGGGCTGAAAAAAAAATCACAATTTTCCCACTATATATCCTGTTTTGCATTTATATTTACAGTAATTGCTTCTGTTTTATCTAAAATAAATATAGCAACCAAATTTTCTCTCTTCCTCTCTCCAGTAATTTCCTATAAGAGAGGCAGTATAATGTGATGTTTAACAGTTTATAACTCCTTTAATCTGAATATACAAGTAGCTTAGATTTTTCAGGCCTCTGTTATTGTTTGTAAAGGAGGATAATAACTTAAATTATCCCTTAACTTCTATGGGAGTTGTTAGTTAAAAAGCACTTAGGAAAGTCCCTAACACACCTTACAAAAGTGATAGTAATTATTATAAATGTTCTGGAAACATTTGGTTATTCTGTCTGTTGAAGACTCAATGTTTGAATCCTTCCCCCTTCCCCCAATTCATATGTTAAAGCCCTAACCCTCATGATGGCTATATTTGGAATAGGCCACTAAGAAGTAATTAAAATTAAAAGAGGTGCTAGGGGTGGGGCTCTGATCCCACAGGATTAGTGTCCTTATAAAAAGAGACAAGAGAGAACTTGCTTACTTTCTCCATTTGCAGCCAAGGAAAGGCCATGCGGGCACACGGTTGAGAAGAAAGCCATTTGCGACCCAAGGAGAGAGCTCATCAACCCAGCTAGCACCTTGATCTTGGTCTTCCAGTCTCCAGTACTATGAGAAAATAAACTTCTCTGGTTTTGAGCCACCCAGTCTGTGGGATTTTGTATGATAGCCACAGCAGACTAACACACCATCTGCTCCCTACATGATTTGTAAAATTAGCTAAAAGTATTTAATTTTATTTGTTGAACTTTTTATTTTAGGTTTTTATCATCTCTTTTTTCATGTTATTTTTTTATTTTATTTTTTTGTATTTGTGGAAATGCTTTTTACAAAATTTATAGGGAGAAACCTGTGCTCTAGAATAGCAAAAACAATCTTGTGAAAAAGGAGAATAAAGTAGGAGGAATCAGTCTACCCCTTGTTAAAGTTTACTTGTAAATAGACATCAGGATACAGTAATATTGGTATAGTGGCAGACACAAGATTAGTGGAATAGAATAAAAAAATCCAGAAATAAATTTACATAAGTATACCAGACTGATTTTTAATAAAGTTACAAAAGTAATAAATGGAGCAAATATAAGCCCTTTCAACAAATGTTGCCAAAGAAATTGAACATCCACAGCCATAACAGAAAACTTTGACCTCATCCTCACATCTTAAAAAAAAAAATTTAACTCAAAAAAACCTATGGAAATAAACGTACTAGTAAAACTAAAACTATAGACCTATTGGAAAAATAATAAGATAAAATCATTATCTGGGTCTAGGCAGAAAATTTTTGGACTTGACACCAACAACATAATCCACAAACAAATACATTTGACCTCATCCCAATTAAGAACTTTTGCTCTGTGAAATGCAATGGACACATTTATTCTGTTCAGATAATTTAATTATGAGCAAAAATTGGGAGAAAATATTTGCAAACCAGGTGTCTGATAAAGAACTAGTATATACAACTCTAAAACTCAACAACTAAAAAACAAAACAAAAAAAAACCCAAAACATAAACAATCCAATTAGAAAATGGGAGAAAAAGATAAGAACATAACTATGAGTATATCCAGGTGGCAAATAAGCACATAAATAGATGTTTGATATGACTCACTTCTAGGAAAATGCAAACTTAAACCAATGAAATATCACTGCAAACCTAGACGAATGACTAACATTTTTGAAAAGCAACACCACCAAAGTGCTGGAGCAATGTGGAGGAAATGGATCACTCATATGTTGCTAGTATGAATGAAAAATGATACAACCTCTATGGAAAGTAGTTTGGTCAAATTCTTAGCAAACTAAATGTGTAATTACCACATGACCCAGCAATTGCATTTTTTGGACTTTATCTTGGACAAATGAAAACTTAGTTTCACACAAAAACCTGTACATGAATGTTCGTAGAAGCTTTATTTATAGTAGCCTAAAACTGGAAACACCCAAATGTCCTTCAATGGGTAAATTGTCAAATAAATTGGTTCATAATATGGATGAATACTCGCTACATATATAAAACCCTAATTTACAAATAGAACGAATGGCAGAACAACCGAACAACCAGTCACTATGATGTGCACTGACCACTAGGGTGTGTGTGCAGAACATGGTGAGCCTCAGCAGCAGCAGGCAGAGTGAGGAACACGGCAGGCATTGGCCAAGTTGGGATGATTGAACAGGTGAGCAGGGGTGCCAGACCAAGGTAGGGCACCAGATGCTATCATTGGGGAGAGTCTTTTGTGTTTACTAAAATTTCTTTGCTCCTGCATGCCCTGGTCCTGCCTGGCACTCACATCTGCTACCAGCGCCGGCCCCACGCACACCTGCTGCTGATGTCCAGCGTCGGCCCTGATCGCTCAGCGCCATCAGCAGGTGCGAGCAGTGGCTGCTAGTCCCGATTGCCCTCAGGGCTTCTCCACCTCCCCCTGCTCCTGAGGGGTGATCAGCACCAGCAGCTGCCTCTCACACCTGCTGCTGGTGCTGGCCCTAATAGCTCCGTGCCAGCAGTGGGTGCGAGTGGGACCAGCACTATCAGTGCATGGAAGCAGTGGCAATGGGAGTGGGACTACCAGCAGACAGGGGACTGTGGCCAAGGTGGGAAGGTCCGGGAGGGGGCACAGAGGATGGATTGAGACCCACCCCTGTGCCTACTGCAGCCTCATGGCCCACAGTTCCTTTCCAGGTGCATGAATTTGTGCACTAGGCCCCTAGGTCAGCAGTAAAAAAAATGAACCATTGGTACTTGCAACAAAGTGAATCTTCAAATAATTATGCCGAGAGAGTCAATCTTATATGGTTACTACATACAGTATGATTCCATTTATATAACATTTCTGTAATGACAGAATTATAAGGATGAAGAACAGATTAGTGGTTGCCAAGGTTTTGGGCTGACAGTGGTTAGAAAGAAGGAAATGTAGTTATAAAGGGGCCACATAAGAGATCTTTGTGAAGATGGAACTGTTCTTTATCTTGACAGCAGTGGTGATTACACAAAATAATACATGTAAACTATCGATATTTGAGTAAGATGAAGACATTGTAACTACATCCATATCCCATATTATAGTTATGCAAGATTTTACCATTGGGGAGAACTAGGCAAAGGGTATACAAGATTCCTCTATTATTTCTTAACTGAATGTGAATCTACAATTATCTCAAACAAGAATTTAATTGGAAAAGTAAATGAGATCAAAATTTAAAAAACACCTAAGAGAGGTAGTATTAATCAATTTTATAACTCTGTAATTTTACTGACACCAGGAGGTCCAGCATTGTGAACCCCCAGTTCAGGATTCTATACAATGTGGTGTCTAGGATGTATATAATTCATATATTTAGTTGTTCTCCTAATTTGTTCTATTAATAATGTCAGAGCTTTTTGGTCCTTGAAAAATCCAATTGGTAATTAGACTTGATAGAATAATTAAGATTACAGGCATTACCATGCAGAGCATTAGTCTCAAGTCCCCTCGTTAAAGAAAAGTTGAACTTTTGACATGGATAGAAAGGCAGCCCAGAAGGCTTCTGTTCAGCATAGTTTGACTCTTGGATTCAATTTCTGAACACTTTGAAGTCATTTTATGCCACTTGACTCAAAGCGCTCATCTCAGTGAAAATTTGTTAGTTAAATGTCAGCTCCTCGGTGTTAGTCTATAGACTTCGCAGAGGGAACCAAGGCTGCCTAACAATTTTTAAAAGACACTTCCAGCTCAGACAGCATGCCTGAGCCACAGAGGAAGCCTTCGGCTGAGGAAGATCGTGGCTGGAGGACCGCTTTGCTATCAGTAAGTATACAAAAAAGAAATAACACATTTAACACAAAACAAATTATAGCCTAATTCCTGCTGAGAAGAAAATCTTCCTGGTTTAATATCGTAGCATCCTTTTATTCCCCTTTCTTCTAATGTGGTTATTCAGAAGTAGCTATCACTGTGAGTTGTAAAAGACATAACGGGATTTGTTGCTTTGAGTAGCTCTCTCCATGTGCTGTGGGCTATCTTCTTTGAAGATACTGTCTTCTCTCTGGTTTCAGAGACAGCCTCTGTGACAAGTGAGTCAGCAGAATCAAGCCTAACAACTCTAAACTGTATTAATTACAGGTTAAGTCTAAAGGAATCAAATGTTTGCTTTCAGATTTAAGTTTAACTTTCAGTTATCAAACAAAGATATCAGTAGATTATAGTCATAGATTCATGTATTTAAAAGGAGGTTGGTAGCATTTTAAAGAATCAATAAGGCACATTTTCTTCTATGGACCAAAATCCCTAAAACCTCTTTCTTTAAAAAATATAGCAAGTGAATTTATATTTAACCTTGTCTTGAGATCATGTATTATTGCCAAGATGATATTACTTACAATAAAAAATAATTGCTATACATTAGTATAACCTGTGGTATTTTTTAAAAATCAAATTATCAGTTAATAGCAGAATAATTATTATGAGTCATTATTTTAATTTTACTGCCTCTCAGTTTTCATTGTTACAATAAATACATGTTGTCTCCATAAGCAAATTCTGAAAAAGTAGTAAATCCTTTGATGCAATAGGCAACTGAAAATACAGGTGTATGACAGCCTATTTTGGTAGGAATGGAAATAAGAGAGATGACATTGACTTTTACATTTCTGGGAAAATAAAGAAACCACGGTTTACAAAGTTAAGTGTAGTTTAGACAGTTATCTTTGAAAATGCATAGTTACTCCTTTGCCATTCTCTGCATGCCCAGATTCCTTCCCTGTAATGTACAGTTACTGACAAGAACTCCATCTTCTAATCTTGGCTGCTTTAAAAACATTAGCAGGGGCCATTTATCATCATATTTCTTATTAAAGCTTGGAAGAAACACCACACAGCAGTGTGTCTTGGAAGTTGGAACTGTGAAGAAAATCACTCTCTATTATTTTCTCACTGACTGTGTCTAATGTTAAAATTAATTACAAAATCTGTGTGTACTTTAATTGCCAACTTTCACCCATGCAGTGGTTAAATAGTCCATTCCTACCATCTAGATTTCTTCATAGGTGCCCTTTCCTCCCATTTGGATGCCTTAAAATTACTCAGTGTAGTGCTTTTAGTTTCCCTTTTCAGCTGTTCCAATAATCAAGATGCATGGAACAGCCACAGGGCACTGCGACAGTATGTGTAAAACAAGAACAAAGCCCTAAATTTGGTGTGCTTAGGTTGACAACACAATGAAAAATCAGATGTGTTCCTTCAATTATTATTTATTTTTTCTTTACTGCTTTTATTCCACTTATTAGGAATTCCTTAGCAATATCTGTCTTCTCCATATTTGCCCATTGAGGAAAACTTTTCAGTAAATAATTAACCATTGCTCTCATTCAGAAAGAGCTTATATTGATTTTCAGCTCTAAACTTTTGGTAGAACTGCAATCACACATCCTGCTTTCATTTCTCTGAATCTTTCCAGAGCTTCCTTATGCCATAGAAACATAAACGATATTAATATAGATTCTTCTTTTCCCCTTTCCAATATCCAGATTAGCATATTACAAGCCACTGCCTAGTATTTTACTTGTTTTGCTTAATAAAACATCTTGGAGGTGGTTCTTTGATGAAGCCTTAACATCATCTGCATTCTTTTTCAGCCACATGTGCCCGTATGCATCATAATTTAACTGGTCCTATTGATGAGCATTATGGTTGTTCCTTTTTTATTTTTTGTTATCCCATACCATGCTTTATTGAATCACCGTGTGTTTACTTTTTTATTGCATTGGGCTGCAAGTGGACATAAATTTCTGGGTGTGATATTTAAGCAATATTATGAAAGTGCAATCTAGGATAAGGTTTCTTAACAGTAACACCATTGACCTTTTGGGCCAGATAATTATTTATTGTGGGAGACTGTTCTCTGCACTGTGAGATGCTAAGCAGTGTCCCTGGCTTCTGTCCACTAGACACCAACAGTACCTCCCTCGCTCCATTTGTGTTAAAGAAAAACGTCTTCAGATATTGCCAACGGTTCCTGTGGGAAGGCAACATTGTCCCAGTTCAAAAACCACTTCTCCAGGTGGTTGTATGATTTATAACACCATCAGCTGAATGAGACGATCCATTTTCCTTACAGACAGATGTCTTTTAGAAATTTTTGCCAATTTGATGGAGGAGTGGAATCTCAGTACCATTTCAATTTGCATTTACCTTATAAGATGAGTATATTGTTATTTTTTAAAATCTTTTCTCTCACGTGCCTGTTTATATTCTTTACACGTTATATTTATATCTACTTCCACTTAATAATTATTATCCTATCTAATAAAAGAATAATATGCAAATGACCATCATTCCAAGACACAAGATGGCCACCTCAATGTGGTCAAAGATGGCTGCCCCCATTTGGACACAAGATGGCTGCAACAAGATGGCCTGCAGGGAAGGGAAGTTGGGGGAGACCAGACCTAAAGGGGAGGGCAATTGGGGGCGGGGTTCCCAGACCTGTAGGGAGGGAAGTTAGGGTTTACTGGGCCAGCAGAGGAGGGCAGTTAGGGGCCATTGGGCTGGCCGTGGCGCAGTTAGGCGTCAATCAGGCTGGCAGAGGAGTGATTAGGCTGACAGGCAGAAGCAGTTAGGGGCAATCAGGTAGAGGCCGGTGAGTGGTTGGGAGCCAGCAGTCCTGGATTGTGAGAGAGATTTCCAACCGCCTATTTAGGCCCCATCTCATTGGGATCCAGCCTAAATGGGCGGTTGAACATCCCTCAAGGAGTCCCAGATTGGAGAGGTTGCAGGTGGGGCTAAGGGACAACCCCCATGCACAAATCTCATGCACTGGGTCTCTAGTATTTCTAATAAATTTCTAGATGTTTTTATATTAGAGAGGTTACTTCTTTGCAATGTGAATTAAAAAAAATAGTTTGTTGTTTTCATACATTTATTATGAAAATTTGATGATGCAGATATTTTAAATTGTTCAGTGTAGTTGAATCTTTCAATCTTGACTTCTGAATTTTGAGTCAGAAAGACTCCTCATTCTATAATTTTCATTGAAAACATAGAGGTTCACTTATATTTTTGCCTGAAACATTTATGGCTTCATTTTTATTTATGTCTTTAACCGTACTTTAAATTTATCCAATATTCAATGTATCAATCTTGTTTCTGCAGATTTCTTTATATAATTTTAAAGTTACAACATTGGTTTATAGATTTTTTTCTTTTAATTGGCTAAACGCATGATTAATCAAAGACCACCATTTGAAAAGACACTAGCAGGTATAATCTAAAATCACCTTGTAGTTTTTTATATGACGTTTTAGATTCTGTTTAATATTCTATAAGTAGGGTCTGATTAGTAGAATCAGTATTCTAATTTTAAATGTATAAAGCTTTGTAATATTTGCTTTTTTAATAGTAAAATTGTACTCATATATTTGTATTGTTTTAGTTTTGGTGTGTTGTGTTATTTGTTTTGTTTTCTGCAATAGGTCAATATTAAAAAATCTCAAATGGAGATTTAAGAAAAACTTTATCACTACAATATTTGAAACATATGGGAACTCTTCTTGGCTGCTTATTGGCTTTTAATATGAGAAATATAAAACATATCCTCTAAAGATGTGTCTGGGCCTTTAAGAGAAATTCTTTTATAGTGAGAATCAGTGCATATAGACAAAAACTTCCTCCTGAGCCAGGTTTATTTTTAAACCACAGAATCTAATCAGGTTTCCTGTTATAATGTAAAGTGGAAATATAAAGATGCCTGATTATTTTGTGTTAGGACCAACCATTTCATTCTATCATCTGTCTTTTTCTATCAGCTCAAGTGTGACATCCTGGAAGGGGCTCCTGACACATAATAGAAAGTCACAGAGGAAACATTAATATGTTCCTTAGTTCAAGTCGTCCATGTTATCACAAAAGCAAATGAAAAGTCCCTCGACCTTTTCATTTACTTCCCTGACAACATGCTCTGAGAGGAAAGATTTTTGCCAGCTGTTTTAGTTTTAAATTACAGTGCCATGATTGGTTTCATTTCCAGGTCAGCCCTAGCAACCACTATACAAATGTAAGATGAATAATGGTTGCATGTGAAAATCTCAAGAATTTAAGCTCAATGGCTCTAATTTATTATCAAGAAGATTTTATTAATTTAGATCAGGTGGAATAGGAGAAATTTCCATCATTTATACATTAGGTTTTTTTTTGTTTTTTTTGTTTTTTGTGTTTTGTTTTTGTTTTTTTTGTGTTTTTTTTTTGGGGGGGGGCGTCTTTTAAAAATCCATGTCCTTTAGAAATGATTGTTTATTCATAATCTTCCCAAAACAGAGACCCACAATTCAAATAGCTTTCAAGTGTGTTCCACTGGCCTCCAACTTGCTTGAAAAATGGGAGTAAGAAAGTGGAATAAAAATCAAAATGCAAAAACTAAAACTATTTCACCAAAGAATAGGAATGAGACAGGTATGCCCACTCCTGTTCCACATAATACTGGAAGTGCTAGCCATAGCAATTAGACAAGAAGAAGAAATAAAAAGCATCCAAATTGGAAGACGTAAAACTGTCATTATTCACAGATGACATGATACAGTACATAGAAAATCCTAAAGACTCCATCAAAAAATTATTAGATTTAATAAATAAATTTGGCAATGTAGCAGGATATAAAATAAACACCAAGAAATCTATGGCATTTTTATATACCAATAGTGGACTTACAAAAAGAGAGTTTTGTGTTGTTGTTGTTTTTTAAATCCCATTTACCACGCACCAAAAAAATTAAGATACCCAGGAATAAACTTAACTAAGAACATGAAAAACCTGTACTCAGAAAACTACAGGACACTGTAAAAAGAGATAAAGACATAAACAGATGGAAGAACATACCGTGTTCATGGGTTGATAGAATCAACATTATTAAAATGTCCATACTACCCAAAGCAATCTATAGATTCAATGCACTCCTCATTAAAATACCAGTGGCATATTTCACAAACCTAGAAGGAACTCTCCAAAAATTCATCTGGAATAAAAAAAGACCCCAAATAGCTGCAGCTATGCCGAGAAAGAACAAAGTAGAAGGGATCTCAATACCAGATATCAAGCGGTATTACAAAGCCACCGTTCTCAAAACAGCCTGGTACTGGCACAAGAACAGACATATAGACCAATGGAATAGAATATAGAACCCAGAAATCAACCCAAATCCCTATGCTCAATTAATATTTGACAAAGGTGGCATGAACATACAATGGAATCAAGACAGTTTCTCCAATAAATGGTGTTCAGAAAATTAGACAGATATATACAAAAAAATAAAACTAGACCACTAAACTTACACCATACACAAAAATAAACTCAAAATGGATAAAGGACTTAAACATAAGATGGGAAACCATAAAAATATTACAGGAATCCACAGGCAGCAAAATCTCAGACATATGCCGAAGTAATAAATTCATCAATACAGCTCCTAGGGCAATGGAAACTAAAGAGAAAATAAACAAATGGGACTACAAACTAAAAAGCTTCTGTACAGCAAAAGAAACCATCAACAAAATAACAAGAAAGCCCACTGTATGGGAGAATATATTTGCTAATGTTATCTCTGATAAGGTTTTAATCTCCAACAATTATAGGGAACTCATATGTCTTAACAAAAGGAAGATAGACAACCCAACAAAAAAAATGGGCAATTGACCTAAATAGATACTTTTCGAATGAGGACATATAGAAGGCTGAGAGACATATGAAAACATGCTGAAAGTCACTATTCATCTGAGAGATGCAAATCAAAATGACAATGCGTTACCATCTCACACCTGTCAGAATGGCTGTCATCGACAAGTCAACAAATATGTGCTGGCAATAATGTGGAAAAAAAGGAACCCTTGTGCACTGCTGGTAGGAAGGCAGACTGGTGTAGCCAGAAAGAAGGACACCCAGGCTATAGATACCACACTGTGGAGAACAGTATGGTTTCCTCAAAAAAAAATTAAAAATGGAACTTCCATTTGACCCATTGATCCCACTTCTAGGAATATATCCCAAGAAACCAGAAATACCAGTCAGAAAAGATATATGCACCCCTATGCTCATAGCTGTGCAATTCACCATAGTTAAGATTTGGAAATAGCCTAAGTGCCCATCTGCAGATGGGTGGATTAAAAAACTGTGGTGCATCTACACACTGGAATACTACATTGCTATAAAAAAGAAAAAAATTCTTACTATTTGCAACAGCATGGATGGGACTGGAGAGCATTATGCTAAGGGAAACAAGCCAGAGGAATACAAATATCACATGATCTCAGTCATTTGTGGAATATAATGAACAATATAAACTGATGAACAAAAACAGATTCAGATACAGAGAAGCATTGATCAGAATGTCAAACCTCAGAGGGAAGGTAGGGGAGGGTCGGTAAGGGAGAGAGATCAACCAAAGGACTTGTATGGATGCATATAAGCCTAACCAATGGACACCAACACCAACGGACCAACGGGGGGGTGGGGGGGGAGGAGGAAGGGGGGAAGGAATGAGTAGGGGTGGTAATGGAAGGATAAGGACGCATATGTAATACCTTAATAAATAAAGAAAAAAAGTGAAAGGTTTTAACTCATGCTGGAGTTGCTGTTTTTCTCACTTTTTTCCCCCCTTACTTGTTATTTGCTTAGGTACTATTTATCTCCATCTATTATGTTCCTTCCTGGTTCTTCTCAGGAGCCTAGAAACCCTAATAAATACAGAAACTTGGCTTCCAAGAAGTCTGTACACTCAAATATATAGCTTCACACAAGACTTGACAGTGTCTTGGAGGAAGGACTTCACCTCAACAGTACATTCCCAATATCTAAGGTTTCTTATTTTCTTACTTTGCAGTGATACTATAAAATACATTTTGATAATGATTCCAGCCAGGAATTGGCAGATTTATTTATGAAGTGCCAGATAACAAAATATCAGGCTTTGTGAACCATATGGCCTGTGTTATAATTACTCAATACTGTCACTATCGAATATAATGTGAAAGCAGCCATACAACTTGGTAAGCCAATTGAATATTACTGATTTCTAATAAAACTCCATTTATGCACACTAAAACTTTAATTTGCTGGAGTTATAAAATACTCTTCTTATCAATATTTTCCAGTTATTGAAATATCAAATAATTTTTGATTCAGAAGTTCTGATTGGGGCCCAAGATTTCCCATCTCTAAGAAATTCCCAGGTGTGCTAATAATGTTTGTCAGGGGACCACACTTTTGAGAACACACCTCTATATCAAGGGTTGGCAAACTTTTTCTATAAGGCATCAGGTAATAAATATGTCCAGCTTTGCAAATCATTTAGTACCTTTTGCAACTATAGTAAGTGCTTATTTATTTATTTATTTAAACTCTCTAAAGAGGAAGGGAGAGGGAGAGAGAGTTAGAAACACTGATGAGAGAGAAACAATCAGCTGCCTCCTACACATCTCCCACTGGGAATGCACCTGCAACCAAGGCACATGACCCTGACCGGAATCAAACCTGGGACCCTTGAGTCTGCAGGCCAACACTGTATCCGCTGAGCCAAACCGGTCAGTGCATAAGTGCTTATTTAATATAGCCCATAGGTTCTTTGACTTTAAGAGAAACAACTTTGACTTTAAGAGGAACCAATTTTGCTATAGGCTAATTTATGTAAACAAGATTCCTATGGCATCTCATCAACATTATAACAAAATGACAATGAAGGAGTGCTTTGTTCTAATAAAACTTTATTTACAAAAACAGGCTGTGGCTGAATTTGATTATGGATAAGGTTTGTTTACCCATGAACTAGAAGACTTCCTTTTCTTCAAGAGGAAAATACTTATTTTGATGGATAAAGTTTAAAAATCTTTACACAAGTTTCTGAGCATAAAGTGATAAACATAATTTCAAAAAGTGTAATTTTTAAATAAATGTTTATCAACATTCAATTAGTTATATCTGTGTCAAAATTCACTCCTAATCCTGAGAAATAATGAATAGTAGAAAAAAATTGAGCTAACTGACAAAATGTACATACAAACAAACAAACAAAACCCCATCTTTCTTCTGTTCTTCCTTTAGTGCTCTGCTAGCTGCTAAAAGGAAGGCTCACTTGTTTTAGCTAACGGACATTTTTAGATATCAAACTAGCCTGAGAGCTGGTATCACAAAGCAACACCTTCTAAATTATAATTTCCTCTCAAATTTTCTGATTCTATTTGTAGTATATAGTCTAAAACATATCTTCATTTTACATTCCAAACATTTTACTGAGTTTGGAATCATATGTATTTTTTGATGCATCATATTATCAAATAGCTCAGAGAATCTCAAGGGATGTGTCTATGTTATGGATATGAGTGTGCATGTGCGTAAGTACACACATATAACACACTTCTTTTTCCTAAACTATTTTAATTTTGGGGGGGCCATTTTCCCTGTATGGTAGGTGAGGCTAATTTTTTTTTCTTTCATACATTTTTCTAATATCTGGTGATCTTGCTATTTTATTCATATTTTAAAATGAGAGGAAAGAAATATTGATAGAGACCTACAGGCTTACAGGTGGACACATTCTCATTAGGATAAGTAAGTGGATAGCCACCTATGCCGGGAGTCTTCTAAATGGCAGAATTCAAGGGCTTTCCTCTGAAGTGCAGAACTAACTATCTTAAACCTTCCAAGTACCCTCGAGCCCCACCATCCAATTCTTTAGAAGAGAATCCTCTGATATTTTGCCTGGTGTAAGTGCCTGGTCGTGTATAAAGTTGTCATTCATAGGATTTATTATATAACACTCTTGTATTTAGACTATCTCCTTGCCCCAGTCTCCAAATGACTAGCAATCTTTGAGTCTGAATACTTTGGAACTGATATATGGTATCATATTACTTCTATAAATATAAAACATCCTCAAATTTGATTTGCTGGGAACTCTGTAACAATGAAAATAATACATGCTGGAAAAACATAAATGGAAGGGTCCTAACTCTGCAAAGCATTGATTGACGGAAGCGAATGCATTTGTATTAAAGCAACAATCCCTTAAAATTAGCTTATCAGTAAACATTGCCCATTGCAAAGTGTTTGACTTCTAGAAATCCAGGTTACCTTTTACCAATCCATTAGGCTATCCTGTTTCTTCTCCTCTCGGGTGGGGGCCACAATATTCCCTCAAGACCTCTTACACCCACATTTCTTGTTTTCCCCTCACGTTACAGAGACTGTAGAAAAGACTTCACTTAACTGCATCATTTCAAACATTTCTTGAGTTTCCTTAAAATCTATTGGTAAGTTTTCCATCCAGACTCCAAGAAGATTACAAGTGCTGTAAAAAGCGTTGGATTTGATAGGGTGTGACGGCACATGTCAAAGTCAATTGCCATCAAATCTAATTGATTACTTTATTGGGAAGTTGGACATGTTGAATTCAGCTTAATTGAGATTGCTCATTACAAGCTATCTTCCCTGAATGGAAATATAAAGTGAATGCTACTTTAAGTACAGGAGGAAAACGTTTCAGCAATAATGTAAAAATAGCATCTGATGAGCAGATAAGAATCCTATGAAAGGCACACTATTATCAGCAAGCACAACTGCTCCTCCTGCAGCAGCTCTGTAGCACAAGCTCTGCAAAGGAAGCCAAAGCAATCATAAGCATTTTTACAGCAAGGCTGTTCATGCTCTTATAGTATTCATGTGTCAGCACTTTAATTATAAATTCTTTTTTTACAAGCTTACAGCTTAAGCCCCCAAAAATTATGTTAGAAAACTCACTTGTGTTTAAAATGAAGTAATAAGAATATTTTCAAAATGCTGATCAGAGTCGACTGTGTATTAAATAGCAAACACATCAGTTAGTTTGGGCACTAAGGACCTGGTAAAAGTAGATGGCCGATAAAAGCAAAATTGAGTAATTCAGGAATGTTTAGAAGTATACGGTACTAACAGGCAACATGAAAAAATTAAAAATATTAGAAAATATAAAATATCTACTTTAATGTTTTAAAATAATATATTAGAGCCCTCAGTATAGTCTCCATTGTATCCTATACTTTTGTTTCACAACACTTACAAAATTTTTAATTAGTTAAATACTATTTGTGTGCTTTAAAAATGTAGCTCCCACAAGACTACAAGTAGAGGAAGATAAGAATCACATTGCTGCTTGTTTTATTTCCAGTCATGTACATGGAGTTTTATCAATAGTATGTGCTCAAGTTGAATGAAGAACAAATTTAGGTTGTGAAAGGCACTTGCAAAGTTTAATGAACAATTTACTGATCAACAATCTATATAAATATCAGCACTTTATTATCACTCCTTTAATTCTGTCATTTCAGTTTTTGAGATACATTTTTCTTTACATATTGAATAAAATCATATTTTAGAAAATTTATTTCACATTAGAGTATTGGATCTCTTTACTCCACTTAATTTCCTATATTTTTTCTGAGTTACATTTTTTCTTGTAAGTCTACAGAAAAGCAAATCTAGTTTTGAAGAGGAATTATCTACTGCACTCAGATATGGACCTAGTTATTCAGAGAAACAATCAGCCCAGGTTTTGAAAGCTTTGTTTTTTTCAGCTTCACCAAGGTTTAATTGACAAAATCCTGATATATTTAAAATGAAAACTGTGATGATTTAGTATACATATACAATGTGGAAGGATTCCCCTATCTAGTTAATGAACACTTCCATTACATCATATTTCTACCTTTTTAAAAAGTATATTTATTGATTTTTTACAGAGAAGAAGGGAGAAGGAGAGTTAGAAACATTGATGAGAGAGAAACACTGCCTCCTGCACACACACACACACACACACACACACACACACACCCCAGTGGGGATGTGCCCGCAACCAAGGTACATGGCCCTTGACCAGAATCGAACCTGGGACCCTTAAGTCTGAAGGCTGATGCTTATCCACTGAGCCAAACCAGTTAGGGCTATTTATTTTTTTTTTAATGTGTGAGAACACTTAAGTTCTAGTCTTTTAGTAAATTTCAGTTGCACAATGTAAATAGTTACCAACTATAGTCACCATGTTATACTCTGGATCCTCAGACCTTACTCATCTTGTACCTGAAGGTCTGTAACCTTTTACCAACCACTCCTGTTTTCCTCACCTCACACCTCCACCCCCACCAGACATGGTTTATAACTCTTTTACTTTGTGTCTACTTTTCTTTCCTTTTAAAAGAAAATATACCTCAAATATAGCAATAAGGTAAAAATATGTAACACACATATTAGATTCCTTAAAGAAGAAGAGATAGAAGATGGGGTTAACTCAAATTGAAAAGATGGTGACTACAGTAATAAGGTAAAAATATGTAACACACATATTAGATTCTTAAAGAAGAAGAGATAGAAGATGGGATTAACTCAGTATTGAAAAGATGGTGACTGAGAACTTTCCAAAAGTGGAGACTAACAGCCATAAATTCGGGAATTCTAAAAATGCCAACTTTAAAAAAAAAAAAAAAAAGAAAAAAAAAGAAAAATGTATTTAAAATCATGTTACAGTAATATCTCTGAAAACCAAAGAACAAAAGTGGAATATCTTATAGACAGCCATGGACTCAAAGATTGATTAACTTTAGAGGGAAAACAGTAATACTGAAAGCTTATCAACCAATTCAGTAGAGACTAGAAGATAACAAAATGACATCTTTAAAGTGGTGAGCAAAATCACTGTTAAATAAGAATTTTATGTCCAGTACAAATATTCATTAAGTATAAAGATGAAATAAATATATGTTTAGACACACAAAACTGAGAAAATATATCCCTAGAAAATATACAGTAAAGAGGAATCTAAAAGGAAATTCTACAGAAATAAGGAAAATGAATACAAATAACATCTTGCAAGAAGAGATAAAGAGCAAGAAAGAGGAAAACATCTAGTGGCATTTACACATATTAGCAAACATAACTGAGTCATGTAAATAAAAAAGTTATTTATATAACTGAGTCATGTAAATAAAAAAGCAATAAATAGGGCCTGACTGGTGTGACTCAGTTGTGAGTATTGACCTATGAATCAGGAGGTCACAGTTCGATTCCTGGTCAGGACACATGTCTGGGTTTTGTACTGGATCCCTAGTGGAGGGTGTGCAGGAGGCAGCCAACCAATGATTCTCTCCTATCATTGATGTTTCTCTCTCTCTAAAATTAATAGAAATATATTAATAAATAAATAAATACATAAATAAATAAATAAATAAATAAATAAATAAATAAGAAGGCCATAAATAGGAATAGGAATCAAAGGTCCTTGAAAGAAGGATCCAATTAGTATTAGATATTGATAAGTCAAGATCCATATGATAATTTCTAGGTTAAGCAAACAAAAATTTTTAAAAAGTAGAAAATTGGTGAACAAAGAAAATAACAACAAGGATGAAAAATAGTAAGACCTTAGCAAAATAAATTTGAATTCAATGACATTGGTAATTACATTAAAGGTAAATGGATAACATGCTAATTAAAAGCAAAGGTTGGTACATTTTATTAAAAAAATCACAGTTCTATTTATTGTTTACAAAATATTAATATACAGAAAAGATAAAAGCAAAGAATGCAATAAGTTATGCCATGTAAAGTCAAATTAAAATAAAAAGCAGTATGTTGGTATTAATAGGAGACATTGGGCTAAAAGCATCCTTAGAGAAAAAGGAAGCATTTCATAGTGATGATATATTTAATTTAATAGAAATACATAACAATTCTACTTTTGTTCGCAACATTAAAATACATGCATATTATATATGAGGCAAAAGATTGCAGAACTGAAAATAGAAACAGACAACTATGTAATTCCAGTTTAACCTTAATTGATAGAAGAAGAAGCCACAAAATCAGTAATAATTGATTAGAAGATCTAAGCAACATGTTTAGGACATATGATGTAATGGTGATTTTATAGTGTGTGTGTGTTATTTTACTGCAAACAAGAATTAGAGAATATTTTTTTATTTACAACCACATACAAAATTTTAAAATTGAATTAATAGTTTATTCTCTGACAACAATGCAACTGAGCTAAAAATAAGACTAAAATGTTATCTAGAAAAAAGTGAAATACTTGAAAATTAAGATATATTTAATATATACTTATCAGTCAACAGATAAAGAAAATGTGAGAAAGAAATCCTGACACTTGTGACAACATGAGTGAACCTGGAGAGCATTATGCTGAGTAAAATAAACAGTCTATGAGAAATCTTCATTGAACAATGCTAGAACTCAAACTTCTCCTCTCCTCTCTATTTCATATACAAGCCTGCACCATCCAGTCTTCCTCATCTCAGTTTTTGAAAGTCCACCCTTCTCGTTGCTCAGTTAAAAACCTCTGAGATATTTTCAATCTCTAGTCATATATATCAGGAAATCCTATTGGCTTTATCTTTAAAATATACCAATAGCGTGACCACTTTTGTTATGTCCATTGCTGCTTTTCTGGTAGAAGCTACTACTATCTCTCTCATAGATTATATTAGCCCCATAAGTAATCTTCCTGTTTTCACTCCTGTCCAGACCCATTTGATTTGACGGAATTACAGTGTGCTCCTTCCTGTTCTCTGTTGGCTTGTTTCCTTCCAACTGTTGAAGTGCATCAGGACTTTGTATTCATACCTCTTTATTTCCTATTAAAACTCACTCTTTAATGATCTCATGTGCTTCATGGCATTAAATATATCTATTCATGAAAGAACCCCAAAATTAATGTCCAGCCTGAATGTGCTCCCTGCACTCCAAGCATTTATCCAACTAACAATGCCCATCTTTATTTAGTTGCTAATTAGGCATTTCAAACTTTTCATGCCTAAAGCAATGGTCAGTTACTCCTCCCTAGTACTCTGCATCTCAGTAAATGATTCTACCATTCACACATTTGCTCAGGTTCATAATTCTCATTTTTCTTTTTTCTTTAATAACTCACATCCTTGCATTATCAAATCTTCTTGGTTCCATCTTTAAAATATCTACCTTCCATTTAACCATTTCTCTCTACTTTTGTTGCTATCATCCTAGTTCAAGCCATATATTCTCTCTTCTGTTCTCCTTAATAGCCTCCTAATTGAACTCCCTGCTTCTCCTCTTGACCCCTACATTCTACCCCGCATACAGTAGCCAGAATAAATTTATTTAACATGTCAGAAAATGTCACTGCCCTGATCTAATTTGCTCCAATAAAATAAATCTAAAGTTTTTAACAGACCTATCTTGATAGATTACACTTAATCTGGTTTTAGTGTTTATTTTTAGAGTTGTACATTTCTTAATTTTCTATCATAATCATATCATCATTTAGTGCTCCAAAAAAGAAAGACTACCTATAAAGTGGTCTAGTAAGAATAGTTAAGTTATAAAAAGATAAGAACATTGAAAGGAGATAAAAGAACTGAGAAACAGTTTGTTCCACTGCAAAACATGAATATTTTAATCCATTTCTAGAAGAGTGAAATTAATAAGATTGTACAGAAATAGTGTCGGGTGAATATCTATTATCTTTTATTTCATATGAATCTAATTGCTGTTACTTGGTTTATTTCATAACATCCATAAGCATATTAAATTGTTTGTATTTATATCCCTAACATTAAAAAGATTGAAGGCCTATCTGGGAATATCACTATTGGAATTACCATATTGAAGATCTAATAGAAAATAAAAACTAAATTGCCATATCATTAAACTGATCAGGTACAGGTTAAAATTAAGTCAAGTAGTTAATATTGTTGCTTTTCCAATAATTTGAAATACATAGAAATTGTGGATAAAATTTTGAGATGGTATTGTTTGCATGACTGCATAAATTTACCATAGATTCATAGAATATTGGAGATTTAAAGAAATTTTGAGCCCATCTGGGACAATTCCTTCCATGTCATATTGACAAAACTGAGACTGGGAGAGCAGAAGACATCTTCTAAAAGTTGTGGACTTAGAAATTAAAACAAATTGAAGTTAAATATCCCAAACCTCAGTCTATTTTTATGCATGAGTGATCATGATGCTAAATTTCCTTAAATTGTATTGTCACCCACACTGTGATTACATTACTCTTATAGGATAAAGAGTTCTGAACTTGCACCTAACCCAAGAAATCCACAAACTGTGAACACAAGAACCTGGAAAGCAGCCACCAAAGCAGGGATGAATCGGGGGGATCTTCAGCTGATTACACTGCCTTACTTCATGCCATTTCCCATTCCTCTCGCAGACTGGTAGTTGCCAAAATCATCTCAAAGGTGTCACTATTGTTAGAAGTTATTAAAGGAATAAAAAGTAAATGGGAAATGAATACAGGGCAGGTCATCCATTTATTTATTTTCCAGTCAGAGCTGCCATATTCTGGTGTCTCAAAGTGGAAATTGATCTTAAAGAACGTTTAATGTAATTTCACTGAATGCACATGAATCTCCATAACATACAGTCTTCACTTTGCATTCCCACAGTCCCAACTGTGGATCAAAATATGAAGAGCAATTTATTTTTAAAAATCCATTTATAAGTGGACCTATGCAGTTCAAATCCACATTCAGCTATTCCTGAAACATCTCCATACTATCCAACATCTCTGTCTATATTTTCAACTCAGTATTAGCAAAATCTGAATTTTTCAACACAATAAAAACTGCAGTGCCATTAGAAGTGTTGATGAGGGGCATTTCTTAAAGAAATCCTACATTATTTTAAGCTGTTGACTCCCATTATGCAAGTTTTTCTATTGCTATTTTCTCAATCAGACCATGTTTTTGACAATAAAATTTATATTAAATAATCTCATTTCCTGGTCTACAGTGCTTATAAGATACATCTGCATTCAGACATTAAAATATTATTTAGGCCCAGCCAGTGTTGCCCAATGGTTGAGCATTGACCAGTGAAACAGGAGGTCATAGTTGAATTCCCAATCCTGCTACATGTCTAGGTTTTAGGCACAATCCCCATTGGGGGGCATAAGGAGGCAGCCAATCAATGATTCTCTCTCATCATTGATGTTTCTATCTCTCTCTCCCCCTCTTCCTTCTCTGAAATAAATAAAAACATATTTTTAAAAACAGATTTATTATTTACATATTAGAATTAATGAAATATTTGTTAGTTTTTATTATCCTTGATAGACTTTACCTTATACACTGATATATTCCCAGCCTACCACTCTGCCTGGTATCTATTAGATGCTGACTATATATTTCTCAAGTCACTGAATGAATACATACATACATTCATACATACAACTAGCAAGTAACTACATACTAAATAATGAATATTTTCTAAATAATGAATATTTTCTGGTTTGTTATCTATGCAAACTTTAAAATTTACCTATTATAGTAAATTTTGTTTGCAAGTTGAAGGAGTTTATGACTAAAAAATCATCAACATTACCTAAGATAACTATTTTGATGTATTATTTATTATTTAGCAATCTTATAATTATCAGTTTTATGGGAAACAGATTATTTAGCTCAGGAAATTTTTAAGAGAAATTCTTTTCAAGCAATCCATTTGAATTTATCTTAATTTCTAACTCAGGCATATTAATCAATTTACATAAATTAAGTGCTTACACAGATATTATCTCATTTAAAACTTTTCAGGTTTTAGGTGTAGTGTATCGAGAGAACTTCTACTTTAAAGTAAATCCCATTCTGCTTTCATACAGTGCCAACTTACTCAGTATTTTCACCTCAGTATATGCCACATATTTCCCATGTTTATATTCTGAACACACTATCAGAAACTTGGAGTGCTCCCTTGTGGCACTACTTTCCAATTTTGCAAAGAAACGATGACTGACTATGTAGTCAGAAAGCGAAGGCTAGATCCCAACAAATGGTGCCTACCAAAGGGCTCTCCTGTGTAGAGTGACCACAATTAATAACAGTTTTCCAGTTCCATAAAGCTCGAGATAAGTATGACTAAAATGAACAGGCTTCCCTGGAAACGACAAGTAAGAGGTATATTGCTTGAGTGGAACGTTAATATATTAATGAAATTGATGACATTAGTGATTTATTTCATTGACAGAATTTAGAATGAGATCCATTTATCATCATCCCTTAGTCATCCATCAGTAGTATATTGCCCTAAGCATTTAGTCTCCTTTTAGCAATTTAAGTTTTCTTTGTAGTAATTATATTGAAGAATACATTAGGTCTGTGACTCACTTGATTAGAAGTAAAACATAAATACAATTAATGTTATAAAAGTAATTTTTATATTCCTCAAACAGTAGTCCTAAAACTATGTTTTACATTTTATATGGCTCTATCTTCTATTTTCCCAAAATTATATCCTTTGAAAATACAATTAGTTTTATCTCCACAGTAATGCTTTTTTCTTCAAAAGGAAGCATGGTAATCAAGCCCCTGGTATAAGTGGATGAATTTTAGATAGTATCCATTTGATATGTAAGATGCCCAAGACTTAATCAGATAACATCCATAAATCCCCAACACACACACACACACACACACACACACACACACACACACACACACACATCTCAGAGATATTAGGTAAGTATAACCATAGATTAACTTGGAAACTTGCTCTGTTTCTTCAACATTAAAGTCCCTAAATGGGGGAAAGAGGTGGATAGAGATGGAAGAAGGTACAGAGGGATAAATGGTGATGGAAAAAAATAAAATAAGGGAGGAAAAAGACCCATTTAAGTTGGAAAGGTTCTCAATGAGACTGTCTCACAGAAACAGATTAGAATACAAAAATCATTATGAACAACTGGCCATACTTTATTATATTTAGATCAAATCCTGAAAACATGGCACCTGAAGTTTCTACTTTGTAGATTAAATTTAGTCCTCTTGTCCTGTTGTCTAAATCTTTTAAGCTAAAATAAATGTGACTTTCCTCTTTACCATTCAAGCAAGTTTTCCTAAATAAATTCCCAAGTTGTCTATCAATGGAGTTATTTTGTTCTAAGTCTTTTTTTTCAAATGCTAGTAAATAACAGATAATAAATACAATATAAACTCACCTGGTGTGGTTCAATGATTGAGCACTGGCAAAGGAACAGAAGCTCACAGGCCAGGGTTCAATTCCCAGGTGGTGGGTTCGATCTCCACTGGGGGGCATGCAGGAGGCAACCAATCAATGATTCATCAGTGATGTTTCATTCTCTATCTCCCTCACCCTTCCTCTCTGAAATAAATAATATATATATTAACATATAATATATATTTAATCTTATATAATAAACAGCTAATATGCTAATTAGACTGTAAGGCAGAACAACCTTCCAGAACAACCAGCTGGGGCCATGAGGCAGCTGTGCTGTGAGAGCTCAGCCCTTGCACGAATTTTGTGCATCAGGCCTCTAATATATATATATATATATATATATATATATATATATATATATATATATATATATATAATGCATTTTACCATTTTTCAATGAATTTTTCTTAGTCATAACAAGCTAATATTCTGTTGAAATTATGTAATTCATTTACTTTAAAAATGGAAAGAAGTTAAAATATGGATATGTATATAATACACTGTGGTACCCACAATAAAGAGTTAAAGTGGTGGGAAGGCTGGCTGGTATAGGGTTGGGGACAAATAAAAAATCCAGAAGTTTTCAGGAAATCTTCACACAAGTGAGTAGGAATGCATCAGACAAGAAAGGTTGGGTTGAGGATATTCTAGCTATGTGGAATAAAACATGAAAAGTTCTGAGATAACATGAGAAATAGTGAAAAACTCAATGGGTAAATGATATGGAATGCAGACAATAGA
The DNA here is from genome assembly GCF_014108245.1 of Pipistrellus kuhlii. Classification (NCBI taxonomy): domain Eukaryota; kingdom Metazoa; phylum Chordata; class Mammalia; order Chiroptera; family Vespertilionidae; genus Pipistrellus; species Pipistrellus kuhlii. The sequence goes on along the minus strand of NW_023425405.1, from coordinate 33,547,410 downwards.
GAATGCATGATGTAAGGTTCATGGATAGATGGGTGTGTAATACAGGGTACATGGGACGGAAGACAAATGACTGGATGAGTAAGGAATATAGGATACATGATGGAGGAGAGTATGTGGATGGGAGGGAAGAGAATGTAGATTCATGGAGGCAAACTTGTTGAGAGAAAGTAGGTCAAAAACATAAAGACCATTTGGATGCTACTATGATGTTTTGATTTTATCCTTCAGGCAATGGAAGAGCCCCCAAAATGGAAAGAAATGATCAAATTTGCAAATTATAGAAATTGCACATCCTGACAGCTATGTGAAAAACTGGCCAGGAAACCAGAGGTAGTTAGGCCATCAAAATAGATAAAGCAGCCCTGACTGGTTTGGCTCAGTGGAGAGAGTGTTGGCCTGCAGACTAAAAGGTCCCAGGTTCAATTCTAGTCAAGGGCATGTAGCTTGGTTGTGGGCACATCCCCAGTAGGTGTACAGGAAGCAGCTGATCGATGTTTTTAACTCTTTCCCTCTCCCTTCCTCTCTATATTAAAAAAAAAAAAATCAATAAAATATATTTTAAAAAATCATCCAAGCAAAACTTTTCAATTTTCTACAAGTTTTAAGACTCAAAGAGATAAATCTCAGATAAAATTCTGATTAGCATTTTTAGCATTAAATTGAAAATGCATTGTGTGACTAAGATTTTTATCTAGTTAATTTAGATCACAACTTGTAACTTATTGCTAGATAGTGGACTAACAGAAAAAGGCAGTGAGAAGGTCAATGTACACCTACTCACAAAAGCATGCCAGTTTCTTATATCATGAGTTTGACACCAGAATTGTAAACAAATATGTCAACAAAGCCAACGTATTTTAAAAATATGCACTTTGGAATGATTCTCTGTGCAAGGCATTGTGTGAAATACTAAGGCATCATGTTAGGTGCAGAGGCAGGGGTGAAAATGGAATGAGAATAGCGCAGTGACCATGGGGGGAAATAGACCTGCAGGAAGACATGGTCCCATTTTTAGTGTCTCAACAGTTGTGTTTCTTTTCTTACATTTTAAAACACGTTAGTTTGGTTTGGAAGGAGAAATAATTTTAGAACCCAAGCACCAGTAATCTTAGTGACAAAGAAGCCTCCATGAGATGAAAAGGAAAGGAATCAGAGAACATTTTTGTGCTCATCTCCTTGACCTGAATGCTTCATGCCTTACTGACTGATTAAATCAGTTCCTGGAGTTTGAAATAATACTTAGAAAATTAGAATGAGTCTTAAATTTGCTGATAATTTTGGCAAATGTTGAAATCTGGTCCGTGTACAGCTTAGCCCATTATGCTTCAGTGGCTTTTAATGTGCAATGCACTCTTAAGATTTTTTTTCTCCCCAGATATAAATTGTCTGCCTTACCTTCAGCGAAACTGTATCCTCGGAGAAAGATCAGATTAAATGGAATAAGCGCAATGCTTATAAATTTGGATTAAAATCACAGCAGAAAGGATGCTTAAAATGTATCTTTAAACCTAAGTGCAAAAATATCCATACATACCTTGAAGTATGTATTGGGGTATTAAATGTGCTCACCAAGCTAAGCCATGTGTTAGATAATTAATAAACATTTAACAGCATTGATTTTTATAGCCTGCTTTATTAAACTTCTTATCAGTATTGAGCAGATGGGTCATAACTATGAAAAATTATATTTTAAACATGATTACTATATGTAGATTATATTTGAAAAATACTGTTCAGTGAAGCATTTACAAATGTAATTTAATGCACAGAGCAAGACCCCAAAGTTAAGATATTTTCCTGCATTAAATACAAAAATGCTTAACTGATGTATGAAAAACTTTATGGAGTTGCTTAAGAATAATACTAAATGAAAAAGCAATCCTCAATGTGAAAGAATGAAGTAGTATGCACAGTGTCAATTAGGAGTAAACAATTCTATTGATTTTATTTTTACTTAGTATATAATAAATTTATTCTCATTACCCTTTAATATCATCCTTAGTATTTATTAAAAATTATGTTTGAAATTTTATGACAACTGTAAAAATTTGTATAACTAAAGTAATAATCTTTCTGAGTGATCATTGTGTATAAGTTTTCAATTATAGTAAACGTACACACACATACACACATGCACATCAAACAGTAATTGAAACTTGTTACAGAAATGAAAAAAATAGTGAAAAGATATAATATATTTGAATTTTTCTCTAAATGAATTTATTTGTTAATAATACATATTTTGGCTATTGGTTTACTATGACACAAATATATGTAAGATAAAGAAATAATGTAAAGCACAGGTAATGATTTTTAGATAGCACACTAAGACCAAAACTGGTTATAACTAAATTTATCACAATTCCCAAGAAAGGTAAAAAGGTAAGTAGCTTTAAGGATGGTCCCCAATGATCTGTACCTTCTGGTATTCAAACTATCCACAGAACACCAGAGTTGTCAATGTGACCAATAAATAGCATGTGGCAGAAATAATGGCATATCATTTTGATATGGAAAGACTGTGGCTTCCGTCTCAGTCTCTCTCTCTCTCTCTCTCTCTCTCTCTCTCTCTCTCTCTCTCTCTCTCTCTCTCTCTCCCTATCTCTATCTCTATCTCTATCTCTATCTCTATCTCTATCTCTATCTCTATCTCTATCTCTATCTCTATCATCTCATTATTCATTCTGAAAGAAATCAAATTCCATGCCAAGCAGCCCCAGAAGAGATAACAAGAGATTGAAATCTTTGACTAACAGATAACAAAACAAAAACAAACAAACTGAGACCTGTCAATAACCTTGAGCTTAGTTTGGAAGTGGACCCTGCCCTAGTCAAACTTTCTGACAAGACTGTAGCCACATCTTGGAGTCAAACCCACTCAGCTAAGCCTCTCCCAGATTCCTGACTCACAGAAACTGTGAAATAATAAGTATTTATTACTTTTAGCTGCTGACTTTTGTGGTAATTTGTTAGGTAGCAGTTTCTAAATACACCAATTGACATCTAGTCACTAGTACCTGAGAGACACAATACTTGATACTATGGGTTATACATAAAAGAAAGGAAAGCATGTGATTCTTACTGTTTTAGACACTACTTTAAAAAATAAGATCTAGCCCTACCAGTGTGGCTCAGTGGAAAAAGTGTAGACTGTGGACTGAAGGGTCCTGGATTCAATTCCTGTTAAGGGCACATATCTCAATTGCAGGCCCTAGTCAGGGCATGTGCAGGAGGCAACCAATCGATGTGTTTCTATAACATCAATATTTCTCTCTGTCTTTCCCTCTCTCTTCCACTCCCTTTAAAAATCAATTGAAAAATATCATCTCATGAAGATTAAAAAATAAAATAAAATAAAAAGTAAGGTCTACCAATAACATGAGCCAATATAGAAAAATTGAACAAATGTATACTAAAGTAATAGTAAGAATATAATGTTGAAACATAGGTGACAGAGTCAAATTTGTTGAGGGCCTACTCTACATAAAGCTTTATAAAAAAGCTACAAGTATATGATGTATGAAATGATGGCATGACTTAGATAGGTAAGGCATTACAGCTGAAGACAAAGTTTCACAAAGGCATAAAAGCAGAAAAGGGCAGAAAGTATATTAGATTTAACAATGAATCTAGTTGGGTCAAATATAGTATTCACATACATATGTATGTAAGTGAATTACATATGTAATGAATTAAAGAAATAAAACTTATCTTTAAAACAAAGAATGGGTTAACATTCCAGATCTTACATAAATTATATGAGGTCAGCATAAGCTTTGGTTTATGCTTTTGTAAAATAAAAATAATATTATCGCAAACCTGCCTTTTCTGACTTCAAGTGTAATGCTCTTTATAGCAAAACAAATCCACCTTCTTGGTCTGTCTTCAGACTCTAAATGGATTAGTAACAGAACAAATTTTTCTCCACTCCCATATCATCCAATTCTCATCTAGATCTATTGCTCATTGTATGTTGATTTGTTTTGACAGAAGATTTTGATGTGCTAACTTAATAGAAAGAGAAAGGAATTCTAACATTGCTAGCTGAACAGAACATTTTTATGTAAAAATGAGATTGTCAAGGCCTGAGAAAGTATGTCTTTTTCAGGATTACTCAATTAAAAATAAGCAGTATTCATATTTTCAGTACTTTCTCATACATTAGCTATTATGATAACATACACACATATGTATGGTTTTGCAAAATAATCTATATTGTAAGATGGGATGACTTTGCAATGCTACATCGCTAATGATCTATTAACAACAATCAATTGAGTACATGCACTGAAAAATAAAATATGTCTGAGTAAAAAGATAAAACAAAAAATCTGTGACATCAGAAAGCTATTTTTAGCTCTATCATGAATATTAAATTATGGCTAGCATTCCATCTATAAGTTAGTAGTAACCACCTGGATATCTGTTTTGAAAAGGAATTTAAGGTTTTATCTGTGTTTAGAGGGAAATAATGCTATGGTCTTTCTGGAATGTCTCCCCTGAGAACAAGAGAGGAAAGAAGTGGTATTTGCACCCTCTATTCATGACATCTGTACCTGCTAGAAGGGGTTACTAAATGCATGCACAGAAAAGAGAAGCACAGGTGACAATGTCAGCCCAAACTGTCTTACTCCTAATAGCTGTTATTGGAAATATTTAAAACATTTAAAATATGAAGATTTAATCATTTGAAAAGACTTCAGATGAAGAAATATTAAATTTATTCTTAGATAAAAATTTGTATATTCTTGAGTAAATTTTTAAACATGAGATTTCTCCTTCCAATATAAAATGTGATGTTATCATTCAACAGTTATTCTCATTCAAATTGGTCTTATTATAGTATTTTGTTGGAATGTATCAGGATTCTATGAGGACTATGGATCAACTTATTTGTAAGTGCTATATTTGGTCAATGCTATTTAAATTCAGTAATGACATATTCACTACTATCTAAACATGTAACATACTAAGCATATCAGTTATGAATGCATTTTTCTTTAAGAAATAGATATCCGAATAACTGTAAGTTGAACAAAAATCTTTTTCCCCTCACAAATGAAGAAACTCAGAGATAGTTGACATTCCTTTGTCTGACCAGTGATGACATAATAGCCACATCTATTTCTACTTCCTTGATCCACAAAATGTATGTTAGCATCTCATCTCACGCTTATTGGTTTATTAGTGCAATGACTCCTAAGTATAGCTCAGGACACCAAGTCTAATCTCAAGGTAGAAGAACAGTTTGAGCGAAAGATAACATTTAGCTATATCTGACTCCTTTTAATAGTACATCGACTTTCACCATAGATCTCATTGTCCAAAATTTTGTTACAACAGATCCATCACCTAATATTTAGATCAAAGGACATTGCTACCTCAATAGTAAGCACACAGTAAAGAAAAGGGGAAGAATGGGAAATGTGTACACAGTTAATAGTGTCTGTTTTACTCAATGCAATATTGCATTAAATAGATGCAGTAAGCATCAGGAGGTATTTTTAAGCGCATTTAATTCATGATGTCATACATAACCACTGTAAAGAGAATTATGTCCAGTTAACAATCATTTATGCATTACCTACTACGTGGTAAGCACTTTGTCAAGTTCTAGGGATACAGAAGTTTGGAGGCTTATTTTAGACAAGATAGCAAAATATTTGAAGACAAAAGCACTGAGTCCCTCACAACTATAATAATAATTAAAATGTCAGTATATAAAACCGAGGGGGAAGAGATAAAACATTATAATCAGATCAAATAATTAGGAATAGATCTAACAAAAGATGTCCAAAGTCTTTATACTAAAAATAAGAAAATATTCTCTGGAGAAATTTAGCTACAGAGTAATTCCATGTCCAAAAAAATGGAAAATGTAGAAAATGTAGTATTTTATTTTTATTTATTTATTTTAAAAAATATATCTTATTGATTTTTTACAGAGAGGAAGGGAGAGAGATAGAGAGCTAGAAACGTCGATGAGAGAGAAACGTCGACCAGCTGCCTCTTGCACATCCCCTACCGGGTACCCGCAACCAATGTACATGCCCTTGACCGGAATCAAACCTGAGACCTTTCAGTCCGCAGACTGACGCTCTACCACTGAGCCAAACCGGCTTTGGCAGGAAAATGTAGTATTTTAAAGATTTCATTTGTATTTGAATTGACATTTAAATTTAATTCATTTCCAGTGAAAAGCCCATCAGATTTCTTTTGTATATTTTTCCACTCATATTAAAATTACATAAAAATGTGAAGTGTCTAGAATAGTCATGACAATGATGAATAAGAAAAAGTTCAGGACTGAAGCCTCTTGATCTTAAGATTTACTATAAACCTACAAAAAATAACAAAGCATGGAACTGGCACAAAGTTATACAGATAGGCTAAAGGAGCACAATAGAAAGTTCAGAAATAGACAAACATGTGATGGTTATTGAATACTAGAGGCCTGGTGCACGAAATTCATGTACGGGGGTGGAGGGGGTGGGTGTCCCTCACCCCAGCCTTGCACCCTCTCCAATCTGGGACCCCTCTAGGGATGTTAAACTGTCCGTTTAGACCCGATCCCAGTGGGATCGGGTCTATACGGGCAGTTGGACATCCCTCTCACAATCCAGGATTGCTGGCTCCCAACTGCTCTCCTGCCTGCCTTTCTGATTGCACCCAACCACTTCTGCCTGCCAGCCTGATCACCCCCTAACCACTCCCATGCCAGTCTGATTGATATCTAACTGCTCTCCTGCCAGCCTGTTTGCCCCCACCTTCTCTCCTCTACCGGCCTGGCCACCCCTAACTGCCCTCTCCTGCAGGATTGATTGCCTCCAACTACCCTCCCTTACAGACCTGGTCCCTCTCAACTGCCCTCCCTTGCATACCTGGTGCCTCCCAACTGCCCTCCCCTGATGTCCATCTTGTGGTGGCCATTTGTTTCCACATGGGGGCAGCCATTTTGTGTTTTGGAGTGATGGTCAATCTACATATTACTCTTTTATTAGATAGGATAGAGGCCTGGTGCATGGGTGGAGGCCAGCTGGTTTGCCCTGAAGGGTATCCCTGATCAGGGTGGGGGTTCTCTTGGGGCATGGGGCAGCCTGGGTGAGGGGCCTGTGATGGTTTGCAGGCAAGCCACGCCCCCCAGCGACCCATGGTGGTCAACACATGTCATTGCAAGTGATCGAACTCATGGTTGAACTCCTGAAGGGACACTTTACATATTAGCCTTTTATATACTGTATATATAGATCTCTCTTTCCCTTGCCTTTCCTTTCTTAAATCAATGAAGAAATATATAAAACAAACAAATAAACAAACAAACATGAAAGTGGCAATTCAAGGCAGGGGAAAAGAAAACAAGTAAGTAGCCCAAATCCTCAGTTCCTGAAATTAAACAATATCTCTAAAACAGAGGAGTCTCAGCAGGTGGGGGCAACATGACTCTTTATCTAACACTGTGGCCATAATGCATTTATTTTGAGATAGCAGGCTTTGAATGGGGACCTCTTTGAAATGGATGCCTTCACCATCAAAGTTTATGTCAAACACTTGCATTATAAAATTTAAAAAAAAAGGTAAGTGTTCATACTACAGGTTATATGTGATTAAACCTAAGACCTAAGAGAATCTTTAACATCACTGAGAGTGACTAGAGAAAAATAAGAGGATCAAGGATTGAATCCTGATGCACCCTCAATTGTAAGAGTAGGAGAGAAGACAAGCAAAAGAGCCTAAGAGTGAAGTAGGGACAAAGGAGAAACAAAGCATTCCAAGAGGAAGGATGGGATGGAATATATATATCAAAAGTTGCTATTAATTCAAGTAAGGCAAAGATTGAGAATTTGTTTTGTTTTTTCTCTTTTCAAAAAATATTTATGTCCGAAACCGGTTTGGCTCAGTGGATAGAGAGTCGGCTTGCGGACTAAAGAGTCCCAGGTTCTATTCCAGTCAAGGGCATGTACTTGGGTTGTGGGCACCTCCCCAATGGGGGTGTGCAGGAGGCAGCTAGCAAGTCGATGTTCTCTCTCATCGATGTTTCTGACTATCTGTCCCTCTCTCTTCCTCTCTGTGAAAAATCAATAAAAAATATTTTTAAAAATGTTTAAAAAAATTAAAAAATAAAAAATATTTATGATTTATTAAGCTTAAAGGAACAAAGCTAAATAACTTTAAACAAATAGAAGTTAGAAGTGATACAGTGATAAACTGAGTTGTAACATTTTTAGATAACTTATAAAGACCATATTCATCTATATAAATTTTAAAGAGAATTTATTTTGTAGAGGTAGCAAAATAGTCTTTAAAACATCTCAAGAGAAGGCTTGGTGGAGTAGTGAAGATTTAGGATAGAGTAGGAGGAGAGATAATAATGACAACAATTACAGAAGCCTCTTTTCAGAAATTTGGTTCGAAATATGTGAGAGAGAAGTAGGAATTGTCTACATAAGAATGTTCAACCCTGTAGGGGAGAAATATAAAACTTTATTTGAATCAAAAAGAGGACACACCTGGAAGCAAGGACTTAACAGGCCGAGATAAATGCTTTCAGAAGAACGACTTACATTTATTTTATGCCTGTGAAATTAAGGTGGGGATTGTACTACAGGGTAATTAGCAAGATTAATGCACTCTTGAGGGTGCTTATTTCAAAGGTGTGTTAACCTAAGTGCACTAAAATAATGGACAGGGCTTACTTCCGTCAAAGATAAATCTTTTACTAAAGAAGTTATATGCTTAGGGCTTGACTACCCAACCATGATCTTCCCAGTTAGGAATTTATGATCAGATCACCCTTTGAGTCTACTTTCCACAAACCCCTCCCCCCATTTTTAAATTTTTTTTTGTCCGCAGATTAAAATGGTTTGTTGCTTGTTTGCATATAGTTTTTGTTTTAAGTGACAGTTTTTGTTTTAAATAACATATAAATGGGTATATGCTGATGGAAATTTTCTGGTAGAGCAGATGAACTGATCATGGGGATGGTGATGGTTGACAAATTGAGAAGAAAAGATAATATTTGTAGGCTAAAATTGAGGAGACATAAGGAAGTTAGGTAGATAGGGAAGGGACCACAGGAAAGGAAGGAGAATCTGGAACTCAGCTAGGCAGAGTTACTAAGCATCCCAACTGGGTGAGGAAGGACCCTCCACAGAGGCATGAACTTTAAAATGTATAAATGTTATTAAGGCAGGCAGCTTGCAGATAACCAATCACAAAATGGTAAGGTGTATAAACCAATCCCAAGGATGTTTCTAAGGCAAAATTCTTCAAAAGGACCAATCAGGAACTAACAAACATAATATACAAAAAGCAACAGCACTTCCTCTCTCGCTCTCTCTTTTCCCCTGCAGGCAATGGAAACTGACGTTCCTGTGGTGGGGAAGCACATCTTCAGTGCCCACGTGGTTTGTGGCATAAGGGACTCTGCACATGGACTAACAGAGTTTAATTCACATGGATGCTCTCAAAATAAACTTCAGTTCCACTAAGCAGTTTTGTCTACCACTTCGTTCTTCTATATCGTGAAACAAAGAACTCAGACTCAACACACCATGTTTTTGTTTCAAAGTTAGTGATGATATCTACAGTAAATTAGAAAATCTTATTTCGATAAGAAAAAGATGAATGCCTCAGTATTAAAATGAACAAAGGAAACAAATGGCTAATGCAAAAAGTGCAAATATTTACTAAAAAAAAAAGTTCAGCCTATCTGGTGTGGCTCTGTGGTTAAATATCACCCATGAACCAGGTGGTCCAGGTTAGATTCCTGGTCAAGGGCATATGCCCAAACTCCCAAGGGGACACTTTGCATATTATATATATATATATATAGATAGATAGATAGATAGATAGATATAGATATAGATATAGATATAGATATAGATATAGATATAGATATAGATATAGATAGATATATAGATATATATATATATAGATAGATATAGATAGATAGATAGATAGATAGATAGATAGATATAGTGGTCGGCAACTACGTAATTGCGGTATTTTTAAAGAAAATCAAAGACAATTTTTTCATGGAACTAAATAACTTTATTCTGTAATGTATTGCCCATTTTGATCAATGACCTTTTGCCATCTTTCAGGCAGCATCATAATCCCACGTTCAAAAAACTTCTGCTTTTTATTAGCAAAAAACTGAATCAGGTACGATTTGACATCATCATCATTATTGAAATTTTTACCATTCAAGGAGTTTTGTAAAGATCGAAACAAAAAGTAATCAGATGGTGCAAGGTCAGGACTATATGGTGGATGTGGCAAAACATCCCAACCAAGCTCCATTAATTTTTGCCGAGTGACCAAAGATGTGTGTGGCCTTGCATTGTCATGATGGAATACAACACCTTTTCGATTTGTCAATTCGGGCCGCTTTTCTTCAACTGCATTGTTTAATTTCATTAGTTGTTCAATGTAGACATCAGAATTGATCGTTCGGTTGAGTGGTAAGAGTTCAAAGTAGACAATTCTTTTGTAATCCCACCAAACTTATAACAAAACCTTCTTTTGATGAATATCAGCTTTTGATGTTGTTTGAGTTGGTTCACCTGGCCTGCTCCACGATCTTTTCCGCTTGATATTGTTGTAAACAACCCATTTTTCATTGCCAGTTATCACTCATTTTAAAAATGGATCATTTTCATTACGTTTCTTTAGCAAATCGCAGCTGCTAATGTGTTGCGTTAACTGTGATTCTTTCAGTTCGTGAGGAACCCATGTATCGAGTTTTCGAACATAGCCAAGTTGTTTTAAGTGATTTTCAATGCATGTATGTGATACATGAAGCTTCTCTGCAATCTCACGTGTTGTACTGTGACAGTCCGAATTGATTATTGCTTTGATTAGGGCGTCATCAACTTCAACTGGACGACCAGAGCGTTTTTCATCTTTGAGTGAAAAATCACCAGAACGAAATTTGGAAAACCAATTTTGACACTGCCGTTCTTTTAAGGCTTCATCACCATAAACAGCACATAACTTTTTATGAGCTTGCGATGCGTTTTTCCCTTTGCGGAAATAAAAAAGCAAAATATGACGAAAATGTTCCTTTTGATTTTCCATTTTTCAATGAACGCCAAACGAAAACTTCAAAACAGATCAAAAAACTTTTTTTACTGATTAACAGCTGAATAGCCAACTATCAAATAACAAAATGTGTTTTACATTTGTACTATGTCTGCAAACCTAAAAATTCAACTGAAGCCATATATGTGTGAAACCCGCAATTACGTAGTTGCCGACCCAATATATATATATATATATATATATATATATATATATATATATATATATATATATACACACACACACACACACACACACACACACACACTAATTCTTGAAATTTACTTCAATTCTGCCATTGACAAGAACAATTTGACAATTCCATCTTAGGAAGTAACACCATTACTTTTCTTCAGAAGTCACTCTCTCAAGAAAGAACCCAACCTATCTTCATTACTCACACCTAAATAATGGTTTTCAACCATCATTTAGTCAATTTTTCAAATTAAACACACACACACACAAAACATACACACACACACACACACACATACACACACACACAAAAAAAAAACCACACACACATACAATATAACCAAGAGTTCCATAATACACTCTAAATCTCAAACCCATCAAATGATTATATCAGATTAGGTCCAAAATAGAGACTTCTCAAGGAGTAGCAAAGAGCCATTTTGCCTTGGAGGTAAGCCTGCTTTTAGAACTAAATGGTGCAAACTTCCATAAAACTCTTAGTCCCTGGACATTTGTGAAATTTAGTCTCCCCTGAGGCTTATTGTTCAATGCTTTTGTATCCTGATGCCAGCCTTGACCATTACATTCTTTTATTATTATTACCTTCAATGATTATAAATTGAAGTTTTGAAAATTGAGCCATTCTGTAAAAGGTAATGATTACAGAAAGGCAAAACTTAGTAGACATTTCCACCTAAGAAGCCCTAAAAAGCCTGAGATGATAAGTGAACATTGGGAAATCAGATAAACGAGTTGGGGCCAATTTTGTGTCTGCTGTGGAAACTTGGAAAGGTTATTTAATTTCCCTGAATATCAATTTCTTCCTCATACAAAATGGGGAGAATAATATTAAATATATTACATATATAACACCTGGCACATACTAAATACACCCTAAGTTGTTATTAGCAGTAGTCATTTTATTGCAATGAGTACGTTTCTGTAATAACTCTTCAACTGCCTACAAAAGAATCTCAAAATGAAAATTTTCACTATTAAAACAATAATTTCTATTTATAGTCATTTGAGTGAATGTTATCTCAAAACCATTTATAGAGAAAATAAATTAATTCACTCAATATATGAATACAAATGTGCTTACACCTTCATTTTTCACCTCTGGAACTTCTGTTCAACTCTTTGCTTCAGTCTTGAGTGGCAATGAATTTAATGGTCTGCCTCATCAATAGCTCCATTATCACAAAGCTGCCATGCAAGTCAGGTTAATTTATTACAACTGCCATGCTGTCAGTCTCTGCTTAAAATTAAGCCTGGATCAAAAATAGTAAATTGTTTTACAGTTCTTCCCAGCACACTGACAGAATAGTATCCATAATTCCTGCTGTCCATATTAGTTTAGCTCTAAGCAATGACATAATGATATTGTATTTATGGCTTATATGCTCCAGAGCTATGGTTTTCAAGCTCGTCTAAACATCACAATCAACTGGAACCTTTATGAAACATTTATGTCCAGACTTGAACCTGGAAATTCTGATTTGTTGGTCTTGGGTGGGAGGCAGGCAATACTATTTAAAAAAATAACTAAGTAAATGCCCAGGGATTTTCTTTGGTGAGATAGTTTAGTCTCTTGTTACTCAAGTGGGTCATAAACCAGAAACTTGGGAACTTGCTAGAAATTCAGATTCATGGGTCTCACCCCAGAACTACTGAACAGAACCTACATTTGAGAAGATCTCCACGTGAATCGCATACATGTTATAGTTTGTAAAGCACTATCCTGGTCCACTAGAATTCACTGAATTTCCATGTACTCTATAAATGGAAATCTATAGGAGGTCCACTAATTAAACTTCATAGTTGTATTAATAGAAAAAGTAGAAAAAAATGATGTAGAAGTAGTATTCACACAGTTGTAAATGTTTTTAAGCCTGAGGCGCATTCTAGCTTTTTATTTTCTTTAGTGTGAAGAGTGTTTAAAAGCATATGCTCCACTGTGTTGTGACAGAAAGTAGAAAATATTTCACTGCTGATTATTCCTTCTACTATTCCAAACACATTTTGACAGCAATATGATGGGGAATTAAATGATCTATACCTACTTTTGCACTTGTCAATGGTCAATATAATGCTTTTATCATCTGTAAAGTGAAAGCTTACACAGCCATAGGGAGAAGGAATTGCCTTCTTGCCATAGGTCCCCAGAAAATAATAATTTCTAATATAAAAATTATAGCTGGTGTAGAATAGAGTATAATGACATGTGTACATTATTTTATAGATTATAATATTCTTCCACATGAAATGTTTCACTCACTATTTACAACAATTCTTAAATGGAGGTATTATTAACATGAAATAATTTTGCCCAATTCACAGTTCATATGTAATAGGGCCTTACTGATTACTTGAAAGCAAACTCTTCATTAAAAAAATTTATATATCATATATATATATATATATATATATATATATATATATATATGTTATTGATTTCAGAGAGGAAAGGAGAGGGAGAGATAGAAACATCAATGATGAGAAAGAATCATTGATGGGCTGTCTCCTACATGCCCATCACTGGGGATCAAGCCCACACTCAGGCATGTGCCCTGACCAGGAATCGAATGGTGACCTCCTTTTTCATAGCTCGATGCTCAACCACTGAGCCACTGTGGCCAGGCAAAAGCAAACTCTTCTTGCCATCACATCAATCACATCTTCAAGGAATCCTAGAAGTAAAAACCCAAATCCTGAAAATTAAAAAATCATGTGACCCTTCCTGTCTTTTAATGTGACAAAAAGAACATTGGTCTAATCAGACCAACAGTCTCAGAGAGATAAAAGGGACTCCCTTCCATATTTTCTGATGTTCATGGATCTTCCTCCTAGATAGACAAGAATAGGTATATTTTAAAATATTATTTTCTAACAAAGTAAAAAGGTCATCTTGGATATACATAGGAGTCTTTTTTGCTAATTTTGAAATGTCCAAATGCTGTTTTGATAAAATTATACTTGAGACCTAGAGAGAAACCATGAGCCATACGGTGGACAGCAAGATATCATCTTTGATGACTAGGAAAGTTCTGACGGTAGGTGAATTAAAAAGTTAAAGTGTGTACAAGGATTACTGTCAGGTCCTTAGAGATATGAACTCTGCTTCATTCATAGAGGTAGCTGTCCTATGTGAAATTAACTTGATTCAATATAGCTTCTGAGTGAACTACCATGAATATCACTGTGCAACATAACTGTCATGGAGCAGAAAGACTCACAGACCAAATTAAAGCATTCAAATCACACACAGTATTAAATCAATTTAGAAAACAAGACTAAGATTGGGAAAGTTAACACATCTTATTTAATAAAAGGGTAACCTGCAAATTTACCCTAAAGGCGGAATGACCAGTCCCTATCATGCACACTGACGACCAGGGGAGCAGAGACTCAATGCAGGAGCTGCCCCCAGGTGGTCAGTGTGCTCGCACAGAAGTAGCTCCACTCAGCCACAAGCCAGACTGATGGCTGCAAATGCAGTGGCAGTGGAAGAAACTTCTCCCAGCTCCTTGGCAGGCATGTGCCTGCTGATTATTCCTGGAGGGAGCAGGCCTAAGCAGTCAATCAGACATCCCCTGAGAGCTCCCAGGCTGCCAGAGGAATGTCTGATGGACAGATTAGGCCTGATCCCCCCTAAGATTGCAGGTGGACCTCCCCAGAGGGGTCCAGGAGTGCAAGAGGGCACAGGCCAGGCTGAAGGGACCCCCCCCCCCAGTGCACAAATTTTCATGCTCTAGGTCTCTAGTTTAGGAGAAGGTGTAAGTAGATGACTCAACTTTTGTTTGGAAATTTTTCATTTGTGTGTGTGAATATATGTCTCCCAAGGGCATCATATACCAATATGTTTTTATTTCTTTAAGGTTTTTTACAAAACACAAAGAAAGTGGAATTTCTCCTGTGTGTACTTCCAGGACCACCACATCAGACAGTATTTATCATATCTAATTTTCATCATTTAATTCTTTCATCCTCAGTTTCAACCAAATGTTTCGTTCTTTTCAGATTATTATGATTAAAAAATTACTGTTGGTAGAACTATGCTAAAATATCTACTGAGATATAGTATGGTCTCTTAGAAACCATCACCGTGTAACCAAATTTTATTCTCCAATCTCAGGAGTATTCAGCATTCTTTCTTGGCTGCTTTTTTCTTCTTTTTTTCCTCCCCACTCCTCTAGCCCAAGAGCTACATATCTCTCTCATTAAATGCAGAGGCAGATTCATCTTCACAGGAAGCTCTCAACCAAAACTGTAATAGCACTTTAAAGAGCCTCAAAATGGAATTTCTTCTTTAATTAAGACGTTACTTTGTACATCATAATTGAAATACATCAAAAAGTTCCTTGTTAAAACTCAAGATATATTTCAAAGCCATTCTCCAGTGTGGCTGCAGGGCTTGGCTAATTGGAAGAATGACAGATGAAATTCAGGAGAAAGTTATGTCAGTTGGAATTCTAGAGATGGAGTAGTTTATTAAAATTACTGCTCAAAAACAATTAGGAAGACACGTCCAACCATGCTATTTTGTGCTATCTTGTGAAAATGCAACACAAGTTAAAACCAAGCATGTATTAGAAAATACTGTTTTTATTACAGCTCCAAAACAATCAATTGCTCATGTTTTTAAGATTTCTCAATTATGAGCTGTCTGTATTTTATTGATTAAAAAAAGTGTTTTCTAAAGCTAAAATATTTATTGATACTTTTGTTTAGTAAAAGTTGTTTCTGCATATTACACTGTCCAAATCAAACCTAACATAGTTCTCAGTTAAACTCTACTACATTCTGAAACTACTATTTCAGTTTTCTTCTTTTTAAATGTTCCATTTAAATCATCTTTCTAACCCAAGACACTCTTAGAATGCTGCCTTACCTACCTTCTAACTACCAAATGCAACAAATTGTCTTTTAAACCCTCACACATCCTTGTATCCTCCTCCTCCAAAATAGAAGGGTCAAAGACACCCTCTCCTCCTAAGACCGCTGCCTCCATAGGCTCTCTCCAAAATCGGAGTCTATTAATGATCACCAGTCTTTTCTGTATACAACGGTCTTTTCTGTATTCAGCTTCTCCCTCTCAATGCATCTGCGCCCACTGGCATTTTAAACATGTTCAATCATTTTGTCTATTTTCAAAAAACAAAGGACTTCAATCCAGTGATTCCATGCTATCCGCTTACTATCATATTCCTTTTTCTCCTTTTCTTTAGCAGTACTTCTAGAAAGAGTTGTCTGATTCCATTAACATTGTCTGTTTGCCCATCACTTATTCTCCAGCTCACTTCAGTTTGGGACCGGTACCACCACACCAAGTTCAGTTCACCAATGCTAATCCTCATCTTATGCACTTGCCCTTTCAGTGGTACTTGTCAATGTTCACTTATTGATATTTGTTATTGTACATTCATTCATTCCTTTACTCATTACTTATTGATTCCTGATTACTTATGTGCTAGGCCTTAAAATAGGTATAGAGGCCACTACAGTGAACAAGAGTTACAAAGTGGGGGTGGGAGAGACAGTGAAAAAACTAAGTAATATATTAGATGAAAATAAAATACAGCAAAGCAGAGAGATAGAGCGATGCCTGGGGTAAGTTTGAGTAGGAAATTTAATCAGAGGGATAAGAAAAGGTTTCAATGCAAATGTGAAGAAGATGGTGATGTAGAGAATATATAAGTAAAAGGGAGAGGGGCTTTCCATGAAAGAGAGCAACCATGTTAATGCCTAATGTCAGAAATTGTTGAATGTTCTCTCCTTGAGTCCTGACCCACATTCTAGTTTTTCTACGTTTTGCCATTCTTCATTTTGCTTTCAGCCTTCTTTTACAGCTTTAAATGTTAAAATGCTTTACAAATTATGCTTGGTATTCTTCTCTTCTTTTTACCCCCCCCCCCACAACAATCCATCCAAAATTATACCAATAATCATCAAAATGGATATCTAATTCAAACCTATCCTTTGATTTTATGACTCGCATATATCAAACTGCCAACTTGACATTGAGCTTTGCATATCTCAAAGATAACATATATATTCACTACATCCAAAAATGTACTCTCAATTTTCTACAAGATATATTTTCTTCCTTCTAGTATTCTCTAGTTTTAGTGAATGGCTCTATATCTCTTTAAGGTAATAATAATCATCAATAACTCATACCTTTATCACATCAGGTTCTTTCAATCTAATCTCCTTAATATGTCTCTATTCAATTCAATTCTCTCAATCTACATTTTCTCCTTATAGTCCAAGGAACTACTGAAATATTCTACAAACTGTTCCACCTTTAAAAAGATGAGTGTGGCTCAGAGGTTGAGCATTAAGTTATGAACCAGGAGGTCATGGTTCATTTTCTGGTCAGGACACATGCCCAGATTGCAGGCTTGATTCCCAATGTGGGGCATGCACATGTAAAATGTCATTTACCTTTGCCTCTAGCCTGTTTTTAGCAGTGGTTGACTATATACTATATATATATATATATATATATATATATATATATATATATATATATATATATATATATACATATATATATATATATATATATAATTTGCCATTTAGTAAACATGTTCTTTTAGGCAAGTTATATAACCTCAATAAATCTTAGTTCTGTCATCTGTAATTTGAGGATAATTGTGGTTTGTGCCTCATAGGTTAAAATGAAAGTAAGTCTATCGTTTTTAAAAGACATAGAGTAGTACCTTGCACATAGTAAGTACTCAATAAGTAATATCTTTTGTTATTTTTTATTTTCTCTAAATTGCTTAAAGCAAAACCCCAACTCTAAAATACCACTTTTATTCTTAATTAACTCAGTAGTTTATTCTTCATAAAAAACATAATTTCCCAGAGATCAAGCTGTTTGAACTGCAATTGAACTAGGTGTAAGTTTTCATTATAAAGTTTTAATTACTTCTTATATATGTGGGGTAAAAAGGTCTTTCCAGTTTCTACAGTTTATCCTTTCCAAAAAAGTTTTTCCCTCTAGGGGAAGAAATCAATTAATTAATGACTCTCCAGCAATGCAATCAGCCTCCAGCTGATCCTTGACTGAGAGACACTCATCTGAAATAAATGAGAGAGAGAGAAGGAATGTGGTGCCAGTAAAGATTCCCTTCACCAATCAGAAATCTCCCTGGAATAACAAAGGAAATAAAACAGAAATGAAAACTCTATCATCTACAAAACTAGAATACACATATAGTCCCAAATAACAATATAAAAGAGATATTAAATTAAATAAAAGTAATGTTGCCTGCAACTGATGTTGAGAAAAAAACAAAAAACAATAGAGTAGTTCTGCAAATGTAGGTGTCATATCCAGGGGCAGAATCCAAATATTTTCTTGGAATAATAAGAAAAGAGTGCAGGGATATTGGTAGGGTCCTTGCTTTATCAAGTTTGTACCAAAGAATAAGCAAATACAAGACACAAACATTCATAAGAAGCTACAAACTCTGATATTGTAGCTTCCTAGTTTCCAAGAAGCAGTCTCTTTGTGTAGGAAAGGCAATATTCTGAACTATCAGTAACTCAGTTGTGGACAATTTCTGTTGGTTGAGGAAAGTAAAGTTTAGACAGCACAGCAGAGAAATTTATGTTAGAAAGAACTTTATTGTAAACCAAGAACTGTTGCTAGAATGGAAATCATCTGTGTCCACAATTTCACAGTGATCTCCTTCAAAGGACTTGTCCAGTAAGGACTTACCTCATTTCAGAATAAGGGTTAACCAAATAAGAATTATTATTTGATAGTCCAAATACTTCTAAGTCTACTGAAGTCATAGAGGTTATAACTTCCCCAGAAATAAAATATCAGGCTCAGATGGCTTCCCTAGTAAACTATCAAAATTTAAGAAAAAAAACATAGAGGTGCATATATTCATTCAAATTAGTGTTTTGGGTTTCTCCAGATATATACTTAGAAGTGGTATTGCTGGTTCATAAGGCAGTTCCTTTTTTTTTTTTTTTTTTTTTAAGGAACCTTCATACTGTTTTCCATAGGAGGGGTGGGGGCTGAAAAAAAAAGGTGAAAGAATTAAGAAATACAAGTTGGTAGTCACAAAATAGTCACAGGGATATAAAGTACAGCATAGAGAATTAGACAATAATATTGTAGTAACTATGTACAGTGCCAGGTGGGTACTTGAAATATATTTGTAAAGTAGATAATTGTCTAACCACTATGCAGCATACCTGAAAGTAATATAAAATACTATTGAATATAAACTGTAATTGGACAAATTTTAAGAAATATCAATTTTATACACAATCATCCATAATATAAAAGAAGATAAAGCATTTCATGTTAAAATTTTTTTTTTTTTACTCTTGCCAAAACCGGTCTGGCTCAGTGGATAGAGCGTCGACCTGCATACTGAAGGGTCCCAGGTTTGATTCCGGTCAAAGGTATGTACCTTGGTTGCGGGCACATTCCTGGTAGGGGGTGTGCAGGAGGCAGCTGGTCGATGTTTCTCTCTCTTCGATGTTTCTAGCTCTCTATCCCTCTCCCTTCCTCTCTGTAAAAAATCAATGAAATATACATGTTTTTAAAAATTTACTCTTGCCCAGCCAGTGTGGCTCAGTGTTTGAGCATCGACCTATGAACCAGGAGGTCACAGTTCGATTTCCAGTCAGGGCACGTGCCCAGGGTCAGGGCACATTCTCGGGGTAGCTGGCTTCACCTCCCAAGTGGAGCATACAGGAGGTAGCCAATCAATTATTTTTATTTTCATATTGATGTTTCTATCTCTCTCTCCCTCTCCCTTCCTCTCTGAAATCAATAAAAATATATTATAATATATGAAAAAATAGACTTATTAAATATATAGAACTATTAAATTTATTTTATATAGAAAAATACTAAATTTGATGAATAAAAAGTCCAAAAAACAAAGAAAATAACTTTTCCAGTGAAATTATTATAATTTCAGAAAAAGCCCAATGTTGGTGAACATGTGGTGAAAGAGACACTCTAACTTTGAAAGGCAATATTTTAGTATCAAAATTCTTAAAATATATACTCCTTTTCATTAAACAATTCTATATATATAGAAATCCCTCCTGGATGATTCTATATGAAATAGATATATATTTTTCTTTTTAAAAATCTTTGGTGTTGAAAGTATTATATATGCCCTCCTTACTCTGGTACTGACCCCTTTTAGCCTGTCCCACCCCCACCCCAGGCCTTCACCACCTTGTCTGTGTCCATGGGTTTTCCATAGATGCATACAAGTTCTTTGGTTGATCACTTCCCATCCATCCATCCTGCCTTTCCTCGAAGATTCGACAGTCTGTGCCATGCTTCTATGTCTCTGGACCTATTTAGTTCATCAGTTTATTTTGTTCATTAGATTCTATGTATGAGTGAGATCATGTGATACTTGTCTTTCTCTTGACTAGCTTATTTCACTTAGCATAACACACTGTACCCAAGCTGTCTCAAAGGGTTAAGGGCTCCCCCCCCCTTTTTTTTTACTGCTGCATAATATTCCATGGTGTAAATGTACCACCCCTTATTATTATTATTATTTTTAATCCTCACCTTAGGATATTTTCCCATTGATTTTTAGAGAGAGGGATTGGAAGAGAGAGGGAAAGACAGAGAGAAACATCAATGTGAAAGAAACATCAATTGGTTGTCTCCTACATGAGCCCTGACCAGGACCCGGACCAGGGAGGAGCCTGCACTGCGGTACATGCCCTTGACTAGAATTGAACCCAGGGCCCACCACATTTTTATCCACTTATCTACTGATGGGCCCTGGGCTGTTTCCAGGTCTTAGCTATTACAAATTGCACTGCTATGAACGTAGGGGTGCATACATTCTTTCGGATTTGGGTTTCTTAGGATATATTCCTAAATATGTATTTTTCAAAGTGTCATTTAAAATAGCAAATTTGGAAACAATTTAGATACTCAATAATAGGGAAGTAACTTATTAAGTGACCAGATTTCCAAAAAGGTAGTGACTTATTAAAGTACAATATATTTATATCATAAAAACATATCAATATTTTGAAATAAATAAAAATTTAGTCTTTATCTTTAGGCAATAACCTAGAGAAATTCCCACATTCTGTAAAAAGCAGAATGAAAAAGCATTCAAATAATATAATTGCATCTATTTAAAGCCAAGGCACTAAAATCACCATCCATATAAAGATTTCCATAGCACACGTTTTTAAAGTAAGTACACCAAACTAGTGTTTGCTTGCATTAGATTAGGAAATTAGATGTGGTTTTATTTTTATTCATACAAATTCCAAAAGGAATGAAAGGCACTTCCTCTCTCCTAGAAAATAATATATTCTAGAACATCATGGACTTGAATTTAGTATGTGATATTTCTTAGATTGCCTCCAAAAGGTCTTTCAATTACTAAATAGATAAATAAATAAATAAGAAGATGTTATTTTAGAAAGTGGCCCACATGGGAAAATAGTGCTAATTTTAACTTAGTAATGAACCTAGATCATTTATCATTATTTATAGATAATAATATTAATAGCTAAAATGTGCTGAGCCTATGGTGCTACGTTCTTGGCATCATTTCTTCCTTGAATCTGCACACAACCCTGAGAAATGGATACTATGATATTTCCCATCTTATTAATGAGGACACTGAGCTATAGAAAAATTAAGTAATTTACACAGGGTCACAAAACTAGCTACTGAAATAAATACTTATGATACATTAGAGGCGTTCAGCTTTCAGAACTAATACTTCTCTAAACTTTTTAGCTTATATTTCTTCGTAAATGATATAGTATCAGTTATCAACACCCTCTTTAAACATTTGAGTATTTCTGGGTTTGCAATGGGTGCCAAAAGTGAAATTGCTAATGACTTCCTGACTCCTGGTCCTGTACTGTGTTCACTAGGCTCTGATGAGCTATATAAGCTCTCTTGCAGACTCAGACAAACCCTGCTCTGCTGCACATCTGGTACTCAAGAATGTCACTGTTGATTAGATATTTTTAGTCATTTAATTTTTGCTCTACAAGCTAGATTTCAGTTTTCCTTCATGACTGACACATATTTTTCCTGTGTTTTTCTTCTGTCCACATTTTTTTTTCTTTATGGTATTCATTACAGGAAGCATGGCATGTTATTTTTAATAAGACATCACCTGCAGAAAGAAAGCAATGAGGTGGAATCTCACCCAGAAAAAAAAATACTGCTTTAGTTAACTTATCTTAAATTGAGGAGATTTTGTGAAATATGTGCTACAGGATTGAAACAAGAAAAACACTAACTTAGAATTTAAATAAAATTGTAGAATAAAGCATTAAAATTTATTATACCAATGTAATAAAATGTGAGAGAGAAAAAAAAACAAAACACAACCTCCTAAACTTTACAAGGGCATATTCTGTTTTGTTTTGTTTTCAAAAAATATCTAGGCATTAAATAAGCATCAAATCTATAACTGAGAGTTTTACATGTGTGATTATGCTTTGGGTAATGATATTTTTCTAGGTAAAATAATTAAAGAATTCCAATAAACTAAATACGAATTTTATTTTCCCATTCTAAATCTCACTTTTCATATAATTTGCATTTTAAAGTAAATTATTTGGTAGAAATTAACAATAATCACTAAATTTTCAGAGGATATTTATAAATGCCTGAAATAATGACTACTCTCAGCAATTCATTTTCACTTCAACATATAACCTTATTATTTTTAAGAATATAAAAAGTTAAATGACATTGTAAATAGGCCAAACAATGTATAAACCTCAAATATAAATACTACATTTTGATATTAGAACAAAATCACTTTATATACTACTAGAGGCCCAGTGTATGAATTTATGCATGGCTAGGGTCTGGCTTGGGGGGGCCTTTGGAGGGGACACAGGCAGTTGGCCAGTCCACCCCCAATCAGGGTTGGGGGGCCAATCGGTGGCAGGGCCAGCCAAGGGAGGGGCCGCAGGCAGTTGGCCAGCCAGCCCCACCCCCTTGTCAAACTCCTGGTTGAACTCCCAGTCAACTCCCAGTCAAGGGGACAATTTGCATATTAGCCTTTTATTATATAGGATATGTGTATGTGTATTGATTGCTATAAAGGACACACACACACAATTTCACCATGTAATACATGGCAGACACTGAAGTAAGGGTTTACATATATTATCTATTTTAACCTTCACAATATTATAAAAGCCCTTGAGCTAGGAAGTAGTACTTTATGTACTTTACAAATATATTTATGGGATTCTTGATTTTTAAAAAGAGAATGAGAAGTCCTTGAAACTGGTCTTCAGAGAAAGACAGCCTGAGATAAAATGCTGGTTCTGATAATTACTAGCTGTGTGACTTTGGGAAATTATTTAACCCCTTTGTACTTTACTTTCTCCATCTGTAAAAATGGGAGTAATAACAATGCCCACCTTACAGGCATATGTGAGGCTTAACTACATCAATGAATTAAAAATACTTAAAAGAAGGTTTTGGATAACTAAAATTCCAATTAAGAAAGATTAGAGAATCTATAGATAAAGGTCACCCATTATCTCCCTTTAGATCAGATCACATAATACCTGAAACAATTAAATAAACTCTATTATACTGATATACTGAACAGGTAAAAATGAAAAAAAAAATGCTTTTTATGCTTTATGCATTAACATAAAACTTTTATTGCATTTTTATTTTTCAACATGCTTTGCAATCCTTGATTTTCATCTGATACGTCTGTCTATATCATAACCATGAGCAAAGGTAAATGATAGTGCCCATCACATCTACATTTATCTGGTGTGGAGCAAGAAGGTGGCATGAAACTAGATGTTCTAACTTTTCTGAGTGAGTTGCCTAAATTTGTATCTCCATTTATAATGGTAGGTACCTTTCCATAAAGTATTGGCTCTGCCAGCTCCAGCCCTACGAAAACTCACCTGTATCACATTAAATATGTGCAAAGTCTTCCCTTCTAAAGTACCCTGAAACTAAGTGAGATTCCAAGGCCATTTCTCTTTACGACGAGTAACTATATATATTTCCATTGGCCTCTGACTCCTGCAGGACCCAGGGCAGTTCAGTGTGGAAATGAGCCTCATCAATTCTCATTTCTGCAGTTCAGTCCAAAAACTGTGGGATGGCAACATTTTTCCTACTGTTAACTAAAGCAAATGCTACAGAGACTCTGATCTATTTCACCACTTAAATAATCTACCATGGTCAAAATAAATGGATTAGAGAAATATTCATCAATTGTATTCAGCACCACCACCTAATATTGCTATACACTCCAGTCAAATGGATTCTTATTCCCTCTAGCTGAGTAGCAGACAATCTTAAAAATTAGGAGTATTGCTACTCAGTACTGTTTTAGTCTTATTCCACTCTATTCTGAACATTAAGTGTTTAAGGATGAGGTCCTCTGAGCTATTCTTGCCAGAGAAATGTTTAATGATGTTACACAGAAGTGTTAAATTTGATTCATTTGATCTCACTGTTTATATTTGTATGTCAGTGTTGACCTGTAGAAACATAAGCCACATGTGTAATCTCACATTTCCTAGTAGCCACATTAAAAAAAAAAGTAAAAGGAAAGAGGTGAAATTAATTTCAATACTTTTTATTTAACCCAATGTATCAGAAGTATTGTTTCAACATTCAATCAATATGAACCTTTTTAGATATTTTATATTATTTTTCATACTAAGCCTTGAAAATCTGATGCTTATTTTTCACTCATAGTACATCTAAATTCAAATGAGCCATATTTCAAGTATTCAAAAGCCACATGTGGCTAGTGGCTACGATGTCACATAGTGTGTGTGTGTGTGTGTGTGTGTGTATCTGTATCCATTTATACCTATAGGTGTTCTAATATACCTATTTGTTGCTCCATACTATAAATTTAGCTGAAATGACACCCCCTCTCTCATCTATATCTATCTATCTATCTATCTATCTATCTATCTATCTAATCTATCTATCTATCATCTATCTAGTATCTATCATCTGGCATCTTAAATCTTCTCTGGAACAGTATATAAAAGTTTAAAAAATAGCTAACATTTTTGTGGCAGGTAAAGTTTGCTAAGTACTACTCTAATATACACATTCATTTGACTTGCAAATTAATACTGTTGTAAATTATTTCCGCTGTCATAGCAATTTCTAAGTTAAAACATGTGATATATGTGTAAAAGAGAAAATGAAAGTTTATTTAGAGCTAAAATTGACAGTAGCTATTTCTATATTCAAGGTGGGTTACATAATACCTAATTTACATAATTAAAAGGTGAGTAAATCTTTATCCCAACCTTGCCCCTTGGAAAGTCTTGTTAGAGAGACACAAAATTGAAATTCCAAGTAGATGCCACCTTTTTTTTTTTAATAGATTTTATTGATTTTTTACAAAGAGGAAGAGAGAGGGATAGAGAGCCAGAAACACCCATGAGAGAGAGCCATCAATCAGCTGCTTCTTGCACACCCCCTACTGGGGATGTGCCCACAACCAGGGTACATGCCCTTGACTAGAATCAAACCTGGGACATTTCAGTCCGCAAGCCTATGCTCCATCCACTGAGACAAACCGGTTTTGGCTAGATGCCACCTTTTTCAGCAGGCATGGAATGAAGTTCTGGGTCACACCCACCCACCTGCTAAGACTGGAGGCTGCACATTGGGGGTAGCATGAGTAAACTGGTATTGCTCACTAGAAGGGCAAGGGGCTAAGAGAGGGAAGAGGGTAAAACTCCTTTTGGAAAAAATATTCTAGAAGATCCTCAGAACCAGACCTCCTAGCCTTATGTTCATTCATCTGATTAATAAAAATAACTTCTTTCACTATTTTTGCAAAAAATAAGACTATTTTGTTTCATTTTTTTTAAAATCCTCATCTTGTGAGAATGTCTCAATTTACTACTTGCTGCATTCCTTCTGTCTTTATCCTCATTCATTTTCCTGGAATTATTTTTGAATTTTTTTTCTTTAATTGAGAACTCTGCTATTAATAGGCTTCACCAATGATTGCCTGCTACTGTGTTGTTTAAAATACTAAAATTATAATCTATTACATCAACTGCTATAGTTTTTATTTGCTTTTGTTATTTTTGTAAGTATTCAACTTCAGGCAATTCTTCATCTAGACAGAAATAAAGTATTTTCATAAAGAACAGCAATATGAGCATTGTTGTCATTGCTTTGTAACTTTGTGCTGAGGATGAAGCTGGATTTTAGCAGTAGGGAAAACAGCTCATAAATGCCTCACCAGTATCTTTTACTTCATTCCTTCCCTTTATTTTTAATTCTAGCTCTCAGTTATCACTGCCTCTAGCTCTGCTTTTAATTTAAGGACTGTGGAGAAGCAACAGTAAAAAAATAAATAAAAATAAAAATGCTGCTCTATGATATTTTTTTTAGGCTGGGTTCCTGGTGCCCACTTTCCCAGCGATGACTTAGCAGCCATAAGACAAGTTTTTGAAAGCAGGTAAGGGTGGTAAACTCTATAAAGAAATAAGTAGATTTCAGTGACCTTGCTGGATTTACAGCCTATTAGAGCTGATGGGGTTAATAAGCCTTCTTCCTAAGTCCTTATCTTGGAAGGAATGATGGCACATGGGATTCACTTTGGTTATTGATCCACCTTTTGAGAAACCACACTAATTACAGCAAAAACACAGCTGCTGGCAAAGAAACACAATCTTTGTGGGATTAGGAAATTATTTAAATTGAAACCTGAAGTGGAGACCACACTTCCCAGGAGTGTCACAAGGGGAAAGAAAAATATTAGAACTCAGTGTTGTTGTTTTTAATATATGAAATTGGAACAAAATTAAGTTTTATATTTAATAGCAAGGTGACATATCAAAAGTATATAATTTATTAATAAATATTAATATGTTAAAGATACCAGTTCAAAAAATTTAACTGATGAGTATGTTATAGGCAGTTAGACAGACATGAGCAGAGCAAGGAGGGTGGGCCAGGCACAGAAACACACCAGGCCAGAAAGCCCCAGATACCTAACAAGGGGCAAAACCAAAAACAAGAACCTCACCCCTGGCATATTGCTGGTCATTCTTTATATTGCTAGTCATGTGGTATAGACCCCCTGACTTTTCCCTCCCTAAAGATAACATCTAGGCCCCAGTTGTATTTCAGCTCCAGGCCCAGAAAAGCAGCAAAACCAGACAAGTAATGCAGTGGCTGCCTCAGGACCAGCTACAGTGGCTAATGATCCCTTGTCTTGGCACCAACCAATCAGTGGAGACAAGGACCATGAAAGATCACACCTGGAAAGCTGATGAATATTTTTTTGAGACCCTCCCCTGTGAGCTCCTCTAAGACTTCCACCTGTAAGAAAGAAAGAAATATGCTCAGGATGAAGGACCCAGTGCACGCTCTCCCCGAAGGGAACATGCCAGTGCCATTCCCATTCTCCTTCTTTCCCCTCTAAGGGACCCCATGAGACATGCAACCAGGAGAGCAACGGGCAGGGACACCTTATCCTGGGCTAATCCCCAGTACCCCTTTTCTCTGACTTCACAGTGAGTGAAAGCAGCCCAGCCAAGGCTCTCCTGTTACTTCTACGCCCTTGTTTTTCTGTCCTAAATATATTTTTGCTGTGGCCAATACATCCTTACTTAACTACATTTTGTCTCGTGATTGAAATCTTCCCTTCAAGATAAGAACCGAGGTCTCTTGGTCTCCCCAGTAACATCTATGTGACCGAGAAGTTTGGAAACCACTGGTTTTAAATGGACCTTCTGAATTCTTGGTAGTTGTTAGCTACCATAAAAATTGCTAAACTTTTACTGTAGTGGGTTGGGAAAATTCAAAGCCAGGCCAATAGAACAGATAAAATGCATCCAAATTTTCAAAGATGTGAACAAGCAAATGAAATAGCTTTTCAGGACACTTAAGCCCAATCAATCTGGGCTGGAGGCTGTTCTCAAATATAAGTAACCTAATTCAGAAAAGGGCCTTACTCAGCTATGTATTATTTTCCCACACACATACAACTGAATTGTCTAAATCCGTGGTCTGCAAACTGCGGCTCTTTGATCCCTTGAGTGTGGCTCTTCCACAAAATTCCATGGCCTGGGCGAGTCTATTTTGAAGAAGTGGCATTAGAAGTTTAAGATTAAAAAATTTGCTCTCAAAAGAAATTTCAATTGTTGTACTGTTGATATTTGGCTCTGCTGACTGATGAGTTTGCCGACCACTGCTCTAAATCATTAGCAATTCTTTCTTTATAAAAGTAAGTCAACCTATAACTTGGAGCAATATTTAAAAAACCACGAAGATCCAGAAATGTTAAGCAAACTGGTTGTAAATTAACTATTAATTTTGGTTCATTAAACTTTGCTATTTTCTCTGTACTCAGGAAACCTTTACTTTCTCCCAATTTCTAAGATTTTGAAATCTCTATAACTTTATTTGCCTCACAGTTTCCTGAAAGGCATTTTCTTTATAATTAAGGAAAGTTCTTACAATTCCTTCTACGTCTATTTTTAGATAAAAGTCATTGCTGGCATAACTTGGAAGAGCTGGTGTTTCATTAATAAGCAGCTCATTTTCTACAGTGGTGCCATTTTTCTAATCTCTTGAGTGGGGGAATATCTAACCATCTTTGTAAGAAATAGATCCCTTGACTTTTCTTCTCCGAGATCCAGAAACTGGAAAAGATAATGACCTAAAAAACTAATATAATTTGTGATAAAATTCTAGTTTTGAAAAAAGAATTTAAGCCACAAAAACACTTCTTTGTTTTTGTTTTTAGGAAAGAAAATTATATATATGGGAATGCCAAATAGTATACAATGATTATATCATACTATGGTTATTATTTTTTATTTTTTATTGATTTCAGGGAGGAAGAGAGAGGGAGAGAGAGAAACATCAATGATGAGAGAGAATCATCGACTGGCTGCCTCCTGCAAGCCCCACACTGAGGATCAAGCCCACCACCTGAGCACAATTCTTCCCATCAATGGATATTTTTGGCAATTTATAGATTGTTTGTTTTGTTATTAAGGCAATGATACTATAAACATATCTGCCCATCTTTGTGTTTGCACATGTAACCGTTTCCTTAGGCAGTGGTTTCCAAACCTTTTGCCCAAAACCAATAATGAACAGTTTACATTTTAACACATACAAATAACACCAAAACAAGTTTACACAAATAATCTTTATCCTTACTACTTGAATGTTACTCAAATGCTTTCTATTATAGGATGTTCTATGTATTATAATTATGTTTTATTTTATAATCTATTTTATTCTAGTTAATTTTTTTAAATCCTGTAAAATCACTGAAATTGATACCACCAGTTTAAAAACACAGCATCAGGTTATGTAGCTAGTAATAAAAAAGCTCAGTTTTAAAATATGTTCTTCTTTAGTTTTATAAGAGGATACTGATAATTTTCAAAATATGATTGAATCAAATCAAATTTCAACCACTAACATAAAACAATTTATACTGTTCCACATTCTGTATACACTTGTTATAAGCCTTTTTTAAACCAATATAGATCACATAAAATTATCTCATTTTGATTTTCATTCCCTTGATTAATGAGAAGTTGAATATCATTTCATCTTTTCACCTTCATTGAAGTGCTCTTTGGACATTTAATGTGATTTCTAATAATGTTGCTTTACATAATGATTTATAAGAAAATTTAAACTACACTTGGTACTAATTTTATCCTAATTTCATGAATGTCCAGTGTCTTTTCACATTCTTTATTTAGTCTTTTAAGAAAAAATTGAATAGTATATGCATTCTTATAGAGAGGGGAAGCTCTTGATTTTTTGTTCAATGCCACATAATCGGTAATTAACATATTCAAATTTTAACCATTTTGATCTGAGGCTACCCTTGAAAATACCAGGAATACTGCTTCCCTATTACTGGCAATTATACTTCCTTCTTTGCTTAATTTTTATGTTACCCTGTTTCATCTTTCTTTTTTTTTTCATGCCCTTTAATTTTCATTGTATCCTGTTTTTTTATTTTTATAATTTATCAAATATCTTAATATATATTAATAGGATTATTTTTTTTCTGTTCTCCAAATTATCTGTTTCATTCTGAGTCAAATATTTGTTTTTCTGCTTATTGTTTGAGTGCTGCTTATTTTCCTTGATTATTTTTTCATTATTTACAACCAAAGATCTGAACATTTATTTTGAATTTCCTATGTGGTTGTGCATGTAAGTCTATTTCTACCTAGATTTCTTCCATAAGTGTACTGTCTCACTAGCTAGGATCTATATATTTAGTTATTAATAAACTTCACTTTGGAGTGAATAGGCTCTGACAGGCTACAAAATCCACCGTTTGTATTTGTGTGTGAGTACATGTTGTCTGTGAGTGTGTATGAGTGCGTGTGTGTGTGTATCAGTGTGAGCAGAGTGGGAAATATGGCATTACGTGATTCTCAAGGTGTCATAAATAGACAGATCTGCTTCATACTCTCAGCTTACTGAATCAATGATTCTCAGACCATCATCTCTTGAAATTGTACTGGATGAATTGTTCTCTGACTTTTCTTGTAGCTTCCTCAGTGGATGCCACTACTCTTGTGCCTAGTTCTTCTTCAACCCACACATTGATACTCACTATCTTCCAGAAAATTGCAGAAAAGTTTTATTCTCTTGCCATTTTCTTCTCTTCTTCTCCAATGGGTTGATTTATTTATTTATCATATATTTTATATTTATTTTGGTTCTAACTCAAGAAAGCAAATTCATAAGCCTGGTCTTTCACCATGAACTAGATGATGTAGCTTTACCTTTTCTTTATCAGTGATTAATTAGTGCACAGTGTGTGAGCTTGGGATGTGGGAAGAAATGAGAAGCAATATCATGGTAGATTCATTTTTTTTTTTCATTCAGAAAAACTGAGCATCTTGCAAAACCTAGTTATAAACAGTGGCATAGTAGAATGAGAACCAGAAGAAAGACATGTCCCATTTGGGATAATTTCAGGAGTTGCCAATGGTGAAAAGTATCCATTTCTGTGAAGTATATAAATAAGATTAGGACTCTAAAATGATACTGTCCTAGTGTAATAATTGAGGGACATCATTGGGCTGTGGGAGTCCAGGTCTACATTTACATCCTCTACCTCTTCTCTGTCAACTCAAATACAACCTTTCTCAATGATATCACAGTCTATTTCTGATAGAGTAGGTCCTGGCTGAGTATCTCAGTTGGTTAGAATGTCATCCTGATTCACCAAGGTTTCATGTTAAATCTCTAGTGTCTCTCTCTCTATCTCTCTCTCTCCCTCTCTCTCTCTCTCTCTCTCTCTCTCTCTCTCTCTCTCTCTCTCTCTCCAACTTTCTCTATCTCAACAAATTAAAAAGAAGACTATCTGAAACCTTTCAAATTGAAAGTGTTTCTCTATAACCAATATCCAAACACTCCAAATCTGCAATTCACTGTTTAAGTTGCACCTCCTTTAAAATACTAGAACTATGAAATATGTCCGTAACTCTTAAAATTGGTGATTCAATAACAAAATGCAGTTTGAACACTAATTTCACTGTAAAAAATGAATGAGAGCTGATCCCTTTCAAACAATATTTTATAATGATATAGGTTTTATTATGCTATATTTTTAAAACAGTTGCATAACTTTTGCTGATCTCTGAACCTCAATACCTTTCCAGGTGCAAGATAATGAGCTAAAGAAGTTATACTAAAGCTATGTAAACTTCCACTGAACTGGACATAATAGAATATACTTTTCCTCAAAATCTCAATTATAAATCCCCAGAATAACCCCAATAATCAGCTTAAGCTAAGATAAGGAAATGCTAAGAACATTTATCTCATAAATTTGAGCTTCAAAGAATTATCTTGAATCCATTCACTGTTACAGAAGTATCCAAGCAAAGGTCAAGCTCTAATTAAAGCTTATCTGAAGCCAGAGTTATGGTTTCTTGCCTCAAGTACCAATTAATAGAATTTAAGAAATGAAAAGCCAGTGATTCATACCTTTGCAGACAAACTCTCATATTTCAGCATAAAGCTAAAATATTGTCGTTTTAGTCATGCAGTATTTCATTAGGCACTTAACTCTGTAGGTTTTTATCAATCCTATATATAAAGAACTAATATGCTAATTAGAGCAGATGGCAGAATGACCTTCTGGAACAACCAGTGGGCTGGGGGTGGGAGGCGGGGCTGCAGGGACTGGAGGCAGCCAGGGCTGTGAAGGCCGATTCCCTTGCATGAATTTCGTGCGTTGGGTCTCTAGTAGATATATAACATTCATTCTTATCAAAATGTAGAGGAGATTTGGGGAACATTTACTCAAAAGCTAATAAAATCTTAGAGGTATTTTTTTTAACCAGAAACTTAAACATGGATATCAATTATTAATGAGATTGAAATACTTAATAATAGAGGCCTGGAAAGAGGCTACAAAGAATTGTTGAAATATCACCTTGATAGCAAGGATTATTGTCTTCTTATGACGCATACAAAAAACAATAAAAACATGACTGCACAAACAGCATTAACATATTTTTGCATACAAGGCGGTTGATGGTGAAGAGAGGGGAACAAGAAGAGGGTTGAAACCCGGAAGGAGTATACAGAGGTGTTCTTTCCTCATTTCATTACTATGATTTCATGTAACCTGGAAGCATACTCACCATTCCTATGAATGAATGCAACCCAGTATTACTAATAATCTTCACACAATCTCAAGTGCACTGTACATGTTTCATGATCAGCATATGCTTCATCCTACAGGGGCCTCGAACCAGGAAATACCCTCCAACAGGTGAAATTCCTTATGCCTTTGCTCCTAGAGATCCCTAAATTCTGCCTCTACTATCATTGCTATCCATGGCATTTGGAACTGAAAGCCTACCCCATGTCTGCCTCTAGGGAATGAAAGCTATCCCTCCAAATATTTAACATCAGTGTAGTAAGTGAGTCTGCAGATAAACTCAAGGGTAAAATTTAAAGAAAAATTCCCTGTGAACAGCAAGCAAACTAGGTTTAGGAAGAAAAGCATCCTTGATAAATTGAGTCTCCTTGAGATGTGCATAGATGAAGATGGGTTCTTACGTTATTACTGACTGTCATTGAAGGGACAGCTGAAGTCATAAGCCTCTTAGGATGTTTTGTGACTGAGCCAGCATTGCCCATTTTTGAAAATCCAGCTTTATAAAGAGCTTTGCTTTGGCACTAGTTTAAAAATCTAGTGTACTTTGTTTAAATAAGAAAAACATAATTAAGAGTTGAAGTTTCTGCCTATTGCTTTATAAAAAAGAAATATTTTGTCCTAATAATTTGCTCTGAAGCTTCTTACTCTAAGTCTCTCCTTTCCCGTCATCCCTTTTTGCAGTCAAGTACAATGAGCTCATCCTGGGCTAAACTAAGATCAATAAGGTTACCCAAAAAGTATCTAGTATCTTTTCTATAGGGATTAACAAACTCATTTCCTCAGTGTTCAGACCACATATTTTGTGATGGGTTTCATGTAAATATTCAGCATTGTATACATATCTCTAAATTCTCTGTGAATGGCTGATTTGTGCCACTGACTTCTTCAGTCATGAATTTCATGAATGAAACAGCAATGCAGCTTAAACAGATAGTATAAATATAAATGATGTAAAGAACAATGTATATATGTATATATTATACACACATATATATATAGCTTTAATATAATATATAGCTTTAAACTCTTTACATATTATATATATCATATATATAGCTTTAAAGTGAATATTTTATATATATATATGTAACTTTAAATTCTTGATAGTGTTAATATCAATTGCAACTTTTTTGCATAATATTTTTACTTGGATTGCTGAAAGCATCTCAAATTCAGAAATGTCTCAGAGTTAAACTTTGGAGTCTCTCTCTTGACTGCACCTCTTCAATACCATTTTCCCCACTGTTCTAAATTAGGCTTCCCTCTTCTTCATCTGAACCTCTTAATTGCTTACTTCATAAATATATTTCAAGATCCAACTCTAATCCATTTCTTCATTAATTAATCAGTATATTCAATTACTCAACTGCATTGAACTCTTAACATGGAACATGAACTGTTGCTAAACACTAGAAACACAGTAGTGAATAAAAGAGATACAATTTCCTGGTCTTATGGAGCTCTGTTAAAGTCTACCTTGGCCTTCCTATTATGACTAGATCCCACCTTCTTGAGGTTCCTCATGAAGTGTTGTATAGTCCCATATTGTAACAATGTTTACATTAAAAATGTATAAGGTTATTTTTATGGCTTCCGTATATCAACTATGCTCCTTGAGGATAAGAACTGGTTTTGCATAGATGTTTCTGAATAGATAGGTGGTATTGTTGCTTTTATTTTTCCCCCAGTTCATGAATTACATGAATCTCATAATTACTTCTTTAATGTTCATTGTTGCCTGGGCAATGTGTAGTCTGGGGCATCAAAATATAATTGTGACTCAAATGTTTAAGAGAACTTTCTCTAAAGAACTGTGTTCCTATAGGCTAGTTCCCTTGAAAAGAGTTATCCTTCTCAGAATTTGATAAATCTGTTTTATAAGGCCTGATAAACAGGAAAATAAAATACTCAAATAAGTTTCTTCAATTCAAGATTATTAAATTACAAATTTTGGGTCAAATATGATATCAAGTTATATATTGTTGATTAACCCACTATCTTAAAATTTTCTTATCATTTTTTACTTTTCCTTAAGGCACAATCTAAGAAAAAAATGGATCTACCTCAGTTTAATTCTAGAGTACAGTTCAAAGAATTAGCTTTGTTCTATGGTGATACAACAACCAAGAAAATTGCCATAGAATGCAATATCAAGGAGAAAGGTCTTATCGGGAGCATATGCAACAGCTGTGCCTTTAACAGAGCTAGGATCAAAGTCATTGCCCAGAGTTTCCACTCCATATTTGCATGGTTCAGTCCAGCATTAGGCTAGTGTAACGTGTTCCCAGCTGTAGTCCATTGCCACATGGTACGGAGGAAACATAGGTGAGAGCAAGGAAGCAGGAGCAAATCCAGCGGAACAAGGGAGAAACTCCTTTGCTGCAGATTTTAATTTTCTAAGATTTTGCATGCTGGCAGTGGCCCCACAGCCTTTAGCCAGTTATCTCTCTTTCCAAGTTTTAGATAAACAAGCACATTCCCTAGGTCACAGCGGGAGCAGGGCTGCCAGCAGACAGGGGACTAGAGGCTGCGGAGGGAAGGGCTGGGCAGGGGCGCAGGGTATGGGCTGAAACTCACCCCTGTGCCCACAGCAACCTCATGGCCCACAGTTCTTTTCAAGGTGCAGGGATTCACGCACTGGGCCCCTAGTTATTAATAACTAGCTAATTACAATGGTAACACCTAAAACCAGACTGGGTTTACTATGCATAATATAGATATTATTTGATTTTTAAAAATTCACCAATTTGGGGGAAAATAAGTATGATAGTTCAAAATGTCAAAATGCATCAATAAATCAAACATTATGCCATATTTTGCTTAATGTTCTTTTCACTTCTACGACTATGCTTACAACATGGGTTATACACTACTACGAGTCTTCCTTAAGGTAAATGCAAAGAATTGGAAAGTCATAGCACAGCAATAAGTAAAAGGCACCTTCTACCTAAATGGCACAATTGTGCTAATAAATATTATATTTTAAAAAAAACAAAAAAACACATTCTTGCCATTGCTTTCACTCCACAAAAGGAAAACCACGCCAAATCCTGCTCTCCTGAGAAGACTGCCACGGAGGGCTGGCAGATCAGAGCTCTCGCAGGAACAGAAACTCAGCCATAAGCATTCTGTTTGACCAAGGCCTTCTATCTGTGGCTCTTTTCTACATCCAGGGCCCTCCTGAATAGTGTTGGTAAACCAGCCTGGGGACTCAGTGCGCCTGTTTGGGGCAGTGCTTTCAGGAGTCATGCAGTGTGGGCATTAAATGCCAAAGAAGAAAACAATCGTCCTTAGCATAAGTATCCCATGATTGATGACAGTCCTCTTTATTTATTCCTGCCCGGAGTGTTTGTAAGTCTAGTCAGAGTCAAATACTGGCTTTAATATAAAACCCAGGGAAAGTATTACATATTTCACATGATACAGTTAAGTCAGTTCTCTGAAATATATTTTCTCTCTTGTGCATAAAGCATCTCTGCTACCCCCAGCATTATCCTTTGCTTGTTGGCTTCTTGCTTGGTTTTACCTATTAAAACCACAATCTTTCCCCTCATCTTCTAAATAATTTAATAGATTGAATAAGTAATATGATTTATTAATTCAAGGGTGCCATTGTGACATTCTTTTGAGTTAATAAAGCTATTGTTATAATCATAATTTGCATGTCTTTTTCCAAATAAATACCTGTAAGCCTACTTTTGCCCATACCTATATAAAGAAAGAGATGTATCTATTCAGAATTCAGTGACAAAAATGTTAACTTTTTTTTTTTTTTTTTGTAGATCAAAGACATTAAATTTATAATGCAGCTCAATATGCATGGAACATCTTACCTTCTCAAGAACACAAAAGCCTTCTCGCCCAGGCTGGTTTTGCTCAGTGGATAGAGCATTGGCCTATGGACTGAAGAGTCCCAGTTCGATTCCAATCAAAGGCACATGCCTGGGTTGCAGGCTCAATCCCCAGTAGGGGGCATGCAGGAGGCAGCCGATCAATAATTCTCTCTCACCAGCGATGTTTCTCTCTCTACCTCTTTCTCCTCTCTAAAATCAATAAGAATATATTTTTAAAAAATAAATAAAAGTAGAGTCCCTCCAAAAAGCAACATGATGTAGAGTTCTCCTCACCCCGCAGCGTAGGATCAGCAGAATTGTGTGCCTGCCCCCCACCCCCCCCTTCTATAATTCTCAGCACATTCGGTGGATTACATACTGTTTATGCATCTTGCAGCCTCCCTGAGCCCTGTTTCTTTACAGTACTTACTCCTGCTGCTAAAAGGAAAATAGGCTCTGACAATCCTCTTTTGGTGCCAAAGCTGCTGCCTCTGAATGAACACATCCTGCTTCCAGGAATCAAGCTGATCCCTATGATCCCTGAATCCAACAGGAGTTCAAAAGAATGCTGAGCGCCTCAAAGGGCAAAACTTGCTATTCGTTTAGGATTTAGGGATGAGCCAGAGCTTCATTCACCTAAGAGCTGATGCTATCCTGCCTCCCGGATTCTGTGGCTGCT
This sequence comes from Pipistrellus kuhlii, assembly GCF_014108245.1. Lineage (NCBI taxonomy): Eukaryota > Metazoa > Chordata > Mammalia > Chiroptera > Vespertilionidae > Pipistrellus > Pipistrellus kuhlii. Next base: position 33,509,932 of record NW_023425405.1, on the reverse strand, counting down.
GCTGAAGCAGCACACACTGCAGAGGAGCCTGAAGACCCCAATCTGCCTCCGACTCCGGATCCCCTCCTGCAGGACAGACGTCAGTTCAGACACAATAATGAGGCCGTTGAATTTCCCTCTGCAGCTGCGAGCTGACTGTAAATGCTACAGTTATGGTGTTGAAATGACTGTTTCCGGGGACTTGCAAGCGAGCCTACTATTCCAACATTACCCAGTTTACCCCATGTGACTGGTTTTAGACACTTAGTTTAAAGCCCTACTATGATGTTTGGCAAAACCATCGTTAGAACATATTCCCAGAAGAAATTTGACAGCTAAGGTGACAGCTTAGAAAGGAGTAAAAGAATCACAACAGAATAGTATATTTTACGACACTTTTCATAGAAGGATTTAAGGATGTTAAAAAGTGAATGATTTCACAACAACCACCCACACACACAAAAAAAAGGAAATGTATCACTGTGAGCAAATTCTAAGTGAGCATAAATTGCTGTAAAGTTTATAAATCTGTGTAATTGAATAAACAGACAACATTTTAGGACTAGGGATCAAAATGAATGCAGATATTTGCTGTGCTCCCCTTAGTAATATCCTACACAGATTGGAAGGCCCCATTGAAATTATTTAGCATGTATTTTGATACATTAAAAATTGTCAGAAACATCTATCTTGAGCTTAGTGTTCATAAAGTGGTTTGGATAAAAATTTAATAAAGTTTTTCTAAAAACAGTTTCTCAGTGGCCTTATATATCATAATACAGTAGAAATCTATTTGTATAAGGGCTTCATGTTAGATAATATAAAGGTCATTCATTGATTGTATCTCCTTGTAGGTATAATCTGAGATTTAGATTGCCTGATGGTATGGGTACGGGGCTTAATTGCATAAAAAAGGGTCATTAACCAGGAGTTTATCACATAGGTTACAACATTTAAAGCAGATATTGGTTTCTCCCCTTCAACAAGGTGTAGCCTTGGAGACTAGTAAATGCTTGTATATTAGGAGAGGCAACACAAACAAATTAATCACTTTCTTCCAATCCCCGCTGTTTCCATTCCCTCCCTCCAGCCCTCCATAATTGAAGCAGGTCTGGGTGAAATATAGCACATCTTTCCTTCAATTGGTGTCCACTGGGGTAGCTTGAAGGCTGGGGTTGGAATCATCTGAAACCTTGTTCACTCACATTTATGGTGCTCCTTGCTGGCTATCCGCAATGATCTTGGTTACCTGTCCGCTCCTTCCTCAGAGCGTGGTGGCCAGGTTCTAAATGTCCTGAGAACAAGAGAGCCACATAGAAGACATATCACCTTTTATGGAAGTCTTACATCATCAATTCCAGCAATTCTTATTTGTCAAGGCAGTTCCAAAGGCCCAAGTTAAAAATGAAGGTACTGTCACTTAATGGAGAGATGCTAATTCAGTAACAGCATGTGGTAACAACAACAATAAAAAAAGTATGGACATTTTTAGAAGATGCCAGTATCCAAAAATACACAAGAATATCTTTAGTATAGTGATATTAAATAGGAAATAAATATACTAATATTGTACTAGGTCTTCATTGTTTAATGATGAATGTACTCTTGAATTTTATTCTCTGATTCTGTTAGTGGTAATAAAAGAAAGCAAAAAACAAACAAAAACCCTGGACATTCTATAACGGAGGATGTTTTCTAGCACTTGAGATTTTTTTGGTATAATTCCTAGACTATAAATTTGTTTCTTCTTTGTCTCTCTGTGGTTTATTTTAGATTATTGTATTTCACTAAAAATGGATAAAGAATGAGAGAAAAATCAAAACATAGATGTTAAATGTATTTTGATTACTTGAGACATTTCTGATCCTGGTCATAAACAGTATTCCAGAATTAGATTCATGAGAATAACTTTGAATAACAGATTTTTAATTCCTAAAGAGAGTTGGTAGTGGTGGTAGTAAATGTGAATTGGAAAGAAACACTGATAAATTTTTTAAAAATATATTTTCTCCTCCTTTCAAATGAAACCACTTACAAACTTAGAATCCTCTTAGGGAATGTCAACTGAACATAATAGGTATTTTTAGAGGTCAGATGGATTGGCAATGGACACCTTCAGATGAACCTCAGCAGCATTAGATTTCCCAGGTATTTTCACTATGACATCTACTTAGACATCTATTTAAATTATTTCTGTTTTTTCCTGATCATGTATTATTTAAACTATGCCACATTAGCTATTTTTTAAATAGCATAAAGAGCACTGATATTAAAAAACAATTTTAAAAATAAACATGATATGTTTCAGAATAATCTTAATGAGATCATAAATTGTTTTGTAGTCCAAATTATTCTATGGCACATCAAATTGTCTGTTATATCTCATGAAAAAGAGAGATAAAAAGAGTTATGATAATGCCCATTTTTTATTTTATAAGATTCAAGACTGTCCATCTTTATTGTTATTTGAGAAGTGCTTATAAAAATAACTAAACTCTCTTATTTGTCACTAAGAAAAATCAAAATATATAAAAAGCATTTTAAAACAAAATATTAGAATTCTAGAAATAAGATTTTGAAATCAGCATAGATTTTATTTTGTACAAGAAGTTAAATTTCAATCTACATTTAATACCCAAATTAAACCTGAGATAAAATGTAATTTTTAGCATCTATGCTTGCAAATCATACTTCTTACAATTATTAAAGAAATAAAGCAATTTGTATCAGCTTTTAAATGGGAGAAAAATTAGTTATCTTTATGTATGTTTATTGTTAAAGATATCATTAAAATGAAACATATACAATAATACACTTACCTAAAACTAAATATTTTGCTTGCAATTTATTTCTCTTCACTATATTGGGTATCATATATGAAAATTATATTTTTTCAATTTTTAAAATGTAGTCACAGAATATCTATAGTGTTAAAGGACTTCCAAAAATATAATATTTGGAAACTATTTGAGAATAAATATTAGAAATTATTTGACTTAAAAAAGGGACAGTTTTTATAAATGCATTGGTATATAAATTTAATAAATGTTTATAAACAAGAAAACTTTCCCTTCTCTGTCAGTTCAAACTTAAAAGGTCAGCCATTCACTTTTCAGGTTAAATTTGCCCGGGAATTCTGGAAAGTTGTTCACATTAGACAATAGTGTCACATCAAAAGCTATGCTATTCCCTAGTAGACATTTGAGGATGTCTGTTGTTTTGTTTTGGTTGGCACAGCAACCAGAAGGCACTCTTGGCATTTAGTTGGGGTAGGGTTTACATATGCCCGGGGATGTTAGATATCCTCTAAGAAGGAAAATCTTTCAGAACACAGCATTGTTTTAGATTCCATCTGATTTTCTAAGTTGCTCCCCAGGTTCCAGAGATTCATCACAGTGAAATGTCTGTGTACACTTAGCTGAACCAAAGACATCTGTGTACAGAGTAGCTCTGCATAGTTTTATTATATTATACACGTATATTTACTACCATGTATATGAACAAAAAATTGGGTATATTAACTAAAACTGTATTTAGAGTTCTTTGCCATGTAAAACATCAGAAAATCTTATTTCTGTGTGCTGCTCTTTTGCAATTAGAGTTATCAAAGCTATGCATTTGAAACCTTCTAATTTCACAGCTTTCACATTCACAGTAAATCTCTTCAGGGTGTACAATATCTGACTACTTCATCTTGTTGTCAGCAATGTGGGCTCTCAGTTCAGTAATCTCGGTTCTTCAGCTCGGCAAAGAAAGAATTCAGAGCCAAGAACATTAGCGAAAGAGGAGATTTACTTAGCACGGAAGCAGAAGAAGTGAGCCAGCTGGCCTGCATCGTCTCAAGGAAATACTAGTAAGTTACTGAGGCAAAAAGAAGGGCCTTTAGAGGCAGGTTTAGGGGATTAACCTGGGACAAGCTGCTCCCCAGGTTGTAAGTCTCCTGGAAACCTTAGAGCTTAAGAGAAAGAAAAACAAAGATACACACCTGGTGAAAGAAGGTGGGGAAAGCATGGATAGGCTTTTTAGAGAGAAAGAAGCAGGAGAACTGGGCCCTTTGTCTCAAGGTTTTTTTTATCGATTTTCTAAAGGCGGGATCTTTAGAAGAGGTTGTAGGAGAGAATCTCTATAGACTATTCATCAGCTTTCCAGGTATGTCTTTTCACGTCTTTGATCTCTACTGATGGGTGGCCATTAAGATGCATGGTTATTGTTCATTGGTCATTGCATCTGGTCCCAATGTCAGTCAAGGTGTCACTGCTGGTTTTGTTGCTTTTCTGGGCCTGGAGCTAAAACACAACTGAGGCCTAGATGTTATCTCTAGTTTGACCAAAACTTTATCTCTGTGGCCAACAGGCCCAAGGCTTTTTTCCTAAGATTACTGGATGCCAGTCAGAACCTTTGTCCTGAGGGCTTAATGCTTAAGGGAGTGGCCATGTAAGGGCGAAGGAGGCAGGTGAGGCAGGGTGCTAAATGAGACCATTTGAATCAGCTCTTTCTCAGTCTCCTCATTTCACTCGCCAAGGAATTTTTCCTATTTTTTACCATCTTACCTCAATTACATCTTCTAATATAATCATCCTCAAGCATTTATTTTATACTCCTTTAATCCCTCTTCATTTATACTAAGGAAAGTATATATTTTCTTGATTATACCTTCAACTTTCATTTCATGTTTGGAAGGTGGATATTAATAGAACATTTGTGAAAGGAGAAGGTATTGGGTATAATCAAAGTCCAAAGCCATTGATCACAAAATATCACCCAAAGCCTATTTAAGAATTTATCCCAGTCCCATATAGGCCTCAGAACATTCTCTATAGGGTTCAAGATTAAGGACTCTGGTAGCCTAGCTGGTATTGCGCTGTGGTTGAGCATCAACCTATGAAACAGGAGGTCAGGGTTTAATTCCAGATCAGGGCACAGGCCTGAGTTGAGGCTCAGTCCTCAGGGGGCGTGCAGGAGGCAGCAGATCAGTGATTGTCTCCCATCATTGATGTTTCTCTCTCTCTTTTCCCCTCCTATCCCTTCTAAAATAAATAACATATATTTTAAAGCAATAATAAAATTTTAAAAATAAGGAACTTGGTAAAGCCAGACCTTCTGTGGAAGGTGTTGCAAACTCAATGCCTAAAGGACCAGGTAGTTAATATAAATGAAGCCAGCCAGCTATAAAACATTAAGGAATGGAGGAGACACTGGCAAATTTAATGAAGTATATTTTATGTAAAGAAGGCAGGAACTACTTGCTCAGCTACCATTGCCTTGAAAGAAGAGGAATCCAATGTTACCATCAGTTTTTTTAATCAATGTAGAACATCCAGATGAATAGGTGAATTTTTAAAAATGTTAATACATTGTGCATGACAAACACCAAAAACTTGTTCATAAACTGTTCCTGCACAGAGCTTGTAAGTTTGCAAGCTCTGTACATTTTTAGTGGAAAGAAATAACATCTGGATATAAAGCTAGGATAATGAGAATTGCCCACTAAATTTCAAATTTCTTTTCAGTCATCCATGTCTTTTATTTAGAGTTAAAGCAATATTCTCATTCCACAGGTAAGAAAATATTATTATAGAATAATGCTGTGATATCTGTTATATTGTAACATTTTATAGATTATTTTATATACACCATTGAAAAATCATGGCAAAAAAATATTTTTGGAGGTTTTAATGTACTATAATCTTAAAACTTTTCAATTGTGTCCATTAATTTCACCTTTTATCACTAAAGCTCCTGAGTATAAATTGGCTCACATGTAGCTTACACATAATGAATTATCTAAAGCTGGTTTTGTTTGTTCATTCCAACAGATATTTTATATGATTTGCTTTTTTGCATTTTGAATGGGTGTATTTCATACACTTGAAATATCATTAAAATAAAAACGAATTTATAACAATGTGCAGGAACTTAAGGTAAGAAAAGAGGATAGATATTTTCGAATCCTTTGTTCGGTTTTCCACTTTCCTTCTAGAAATTGCTTCTGTCAATTTTAATTTTCACTAAGTTGACTGGGAAAAGAATGTAACAACTACCTCCAACTGCAAATAGCAGAAAAAGATTAGTAAATATTTTCAGCAGTTCCCAGTTTCATTGAACCTGTCTTGAATGGTATGGGCCAAATTGCATTTCCGGAAAAGCAGTAAGAGACATCATGGTGTTTTAAGTTTAAGTTTTGAAAACTCACTCAAAAAAATACCCTAAAATTGCAGTATAAAGGATATTATTTATATATATATATATATATATATATATATATATATATATATATATATATAATTATTATTATTATTTAAAAAAAACAAACCCTGAGACTCCATCCAGCACAAAGATGGTTTAAGAAGAGGAGAGTTCATATAAGACAGGTCAAATGTCACGAGCACATTTTAATGGTTATCTTGCAGTGGCTCACATTAGGAGGGTCATCACAGCTACATCTCCAGGGTTTCTATATCCTCAGCAGTTGTGAGCAATTCATTGATAATTTCAAAGTTTCCTTTTCTGCTTTAGAGGTCAAAGCAAAACAATAGTAAAGTTAACAATAAACTAAAGACTATTTAAAAAGTAATTTCTTAAAAGCCAAATGGAGAAATAATATACTAAGGTTATGAGCCCAAGATCCAAGGGAAGATATGCTTTTTTTTTTTTTTTTTTTTTTTTTTTTTAAGAGAAGACAAAAGCAGTCTGTCAACTGCTCTTAACTTAATTAAGCCTCACTTAGCATATCTTAACTTCAAGTCTGCTAGCAAAACTTCGTGGTAGCTGCACATATATTCTCTCCAGAAAGATTTCTGGAACACCGTAGAATTGGATTTTGGAAATCCTATACCATTGCCCATTCATAGCAGATCTGAGGGTTTGCTATGTTTAAGAGGCATAGGCAGTCTGGGGAAAACTTGAGTGAGTGTTTAATAAAAATATCCAGACCTCAACATCAGCAATGCCTCCTGGTTGGGTTGAATGTATGATGATTACCAATAATTTTTTTCTTTCGTCTTAGAATTAAACAACCAACCATTGTTTAGTTGATTCTAGTTTTTTGGTGTCTCCGAACATGAAAATGTATTTTTAGATGTAACATAATATTTCCCCTCTAAAGAAATATATCAGTCTAGATAAAAATATTTCAGGGTACTTGACTGGGAAAATGAGTGCAAACGGCATTTTTGTTCCTTAGATGAGGATTGGAGAGAAAAAACATGTGACTACATTGATCACTGACTATATGGCCAGTTGCATCCTCTCTCATCTTAAGTTTTGCCTCCCATAGTTTCAGTTATCTGTGGCCTACTGCAGTCTAAAAATATGAAACAGAAGATTCCAGAAATAAACAATTCACAGGTTTACTAGAATATGGTGCACTGTTCTAAGCAAAGAGATGAAATCCCCTGCCATCCCTCTCCATCCTGCCCGGGACTGGAATCACTCCTTTGCCATATCCACACTGGAGGCTCTACCCACCCCTCAGTCACTCATAGCCATCTCAGTTATCAGATCGACCCTCACAGTGTTGCAGTGCTTATGTTCAAAGATTTCTTATTTTACTTACTAATGGCTCCAAAGCACAAGTGTAGTGATGCTGCAAATTTGGATGCCAAAGAGAAGCCTTAGGTGCTTCCATTAAGTGAAAAGGTGAAAGTTCTCAACTTAATAAAAATCTGTATGTTGAGGTTGCTAAGCCCTACTTTAAGACAGAGTCTTCTATTAGTGAAATTGTGAAGAAGGAAAAAGAAATTTATGCTAGTTTTGGCTGTTGTACGAATCCTGTTAGTTCTGCTCTCAAACTGCAAAAGTTACTGCCCTTGGTGCATGGTAAGTGTTTAAATAAATGGCAAATGCATTAAACTTTATCATACACACACACACACACACACACACACACACACACACACTCCATTGTTGTAGGCATCGACTGGGGGTCTTGGAATATATCCTTCACGAATAAGGGGGACTTCTAAGGGGGACTTCTGTGCTCTCCTAGGATTCCAAATAAGTTCCCAAAGCAAAAGAAATGATGACAAAAATGGTTTAGTTGTGCAGAAATAGTTTTTTGCAAGAGGTGTCTGTATAGAATAAAAAAACAATTGTTTTAGTCACACTGAAATCCCTATTGCTGATGCGGTTTTCACAATGTATATATGTGTGTGTGTGTGTGTGTGTGTGTGCGTGTGTGTTTGTTATGTGCATATATGTATTAATGTATTAAAAGTAAGATTATGTTTATTTACTTACTTAACAAATTTGCCACTATATCAAATTTAGCACAGACATTAAGTTTATATCAAACATATACTTTAAAAAAACTTATTGTTGTTTATATTTAAAAAGTGATAAATGTGGTAAATATAATGCTTCCTAACAATACTGACATAAAGTGAAATTAAATTCACTTTTATTTAATGGGCTTTATTTCATATATCCTGGTAGACTCAGGGATATTTGGAAGGCCTGCATCACACTCCTATTCAAACCAATAGATAATATATAAAGCAATAGCAACACAACAGTGCTTAATATGCATTCTTTAAAATCTTCTTTCCTGTATTTAATAATAAATGTGAATTCATATAGCAAGATCTTTATTTATTTCTTAATAAATGTTTTTCTTTACACATAAAACTTCCAAAAGGCTTAGACCTTGGTAAAACTAAACTTCAAACATTAATAGGAAAAAGCATAAAGTCAAATGTTTTCTTAGTTGCAAATCAAATTAAAATATTTTCATTTGGATTTACCATAAATTATACAATATCTGTAAAACAAAGGTATCTGATGAAGGTAGCTTTTATATTTTAAACTTCAGACATTTGGGAAAACATTTGAGATACTCAATAAACCCAAAAATATGGCCAAGTTCATCCATCCCTAAAAGTAATTAGGAGATAGTTTTAATCCTTTTATTTGAATTAATATCCTCTTTAGCTTGAGCTATATTTTCCCTTTCCCCAAAAAATTAATAAAATTCCTCATGACTGCAAATGAAATATATGTAATTGTATTTTTTCCCCTTATTTACCTCTCTTCATTAATAGGAACAGCTTTGGGTTCCAATTCTGAGGCGTCCAGTTGTGGGTCTAGCAAGCCTTACACTGTTATCAGTCTGCGCTCAGTCTAGCAGAACATTGAATTTTTTTTAATAGGGAGCCTTGAAAAAAATAATCCAATGTGCTATTAGACAATGAATATGAGCAGTCAAATGGGTAGGAAGAAGCCCTTCACACATTTTAATGTATATTAATGAAGAAAGAGACTTTTTTGGGTTCCTATTAGAATGTTTGTCTGTGGATGTATTTAAGGGGCAAATCATTACGGAATCTTCTACTTATGGGGAAAAGAGGAGAGAGATAGAAAAGAGAAATCAAAGGAGAATAAACAGTATTAAAAAACACACACATTTTAATGGCAGGGGAGTTTTGTTGTTCTTTTTAGTTAGAAAATTCTTGGTCAGCTTAGTGAGAGTTTATCCTCAACAGTTTAGCTAGCCTATATTTGAAGCTCATCACAATGTTATAAACTCTTGACACCTCAAATCAGGCAAGTTAGCTAATAGAATGGATTTTCCTACCATATCCTTATTATGCCTTGCTTTTATTTATTTTTTATTTTATTTTATTTTATTTTATATTTGGGGTGGGGTAAATCTTAAAGGAATAATGTTTAGCTATTCCATGGAATATTCATATTATTTTAACCAGACCCAGGAAATGCAGAAGAAAATAATCAGGTGGAACTTTATCAAGGATTAAAGTGGTTTGGATTTAGAAAAGGAATGGCCTTTTTAATTTTTAAATCCAGATATGTAGACTATTTATGATGTTAAAAAAACAAAATTAAACTGAGCAAATTTCAAAACATCTTATTGGCTGTATTCCACAATTCATGAGTCAGAGAGCATACAATCTAGCAGACAGGAGCTGCAAGAAGCAGTATAAAATATAAGGCTTTTTATAAGCAGAAAGGTGTAGGAACAAGGAAATTACAGTAGGCAAAAAGCAGGTTGGTTATTGCACAGTTACTTTCCTTCAGGGATGTCAGGAGTTTATCAGGCAGATTACCTAACTGGAACTGAACATCAGATTCCTGACTGACTGGTATAATAAAATCATATTTTTTGAAAACTGTAATTGTTTCAGTTTGATGATGTAGAGCTTTGCATCAGTGACTCCATTTTAGGCCTGCTGTCTTGTTTTTAACAGTGTAAATGTAGGTAGAAAACTTGGATTAAATGATAAGCAATAAATGGATTAAGGCTATGCTATATAAGGCATGTATAAAGTCCAACTTAAAGCCAAAATATTTGGCAACAAAAGAAATAACCTATGTATGCAACATTTCCTTGGAACCCCAATCTTCTTGTTCTTAACTCTTGAAAAGGCAAAGAGTGGGAAAATGTGTATATGAGGTCACTTTTTGGCTGCTTATTGGTTAGACTTTTAGACATCTGCTCTTATTAGCAATCCTTTCATTTTTGCTGAAAAAGTGTGAAAATGTAAGTTTAACCACCAAACAGCCTTCAAATATTGTCTTTGTTTACCTATGTGGATACCAAAGAATGAGCTATTTCAATTATGTTTACTAGTATAAATGGTCTATCTTTATGTTTGAAATAGAGTATACATGCAATCATTTTCAGATATACTGTTCAATACCTTGTATGTCTATCAATAAGTTCAATGCTATTAAGTAAAAAAAAAAATGTTTCAATATCTAACATTAAAAATTAAGTGACAGAGGAATGAAACATAATTAAGAAAGAGCACAACTTCATTTCTTTAGAATTTGGTTGTCTACTTTGCTAAATTATATTTTGGAATCCAAATCCTAAAGTCACACATAGATTTATTAGGTTATATTGACTTTACAAGCAATCCCTCTTATCCAATAAATATTGTTTAACTTTTGCCAAAGTCCTACACAGAAATAGCCAATGTCTATGTAATGGTTTGAGTATAGGGCTGAGAGCTTGCTTTAGGTTCAATAGACAAGGTTCCAGTCCTATATAGTGGCAATAGACTTTGGAGAAACAATTTAATTCTTTACATTTCAGTTCCTCATCTAAAAAATTGGGAAAATAATGGTACCTACCACTAGGACTAATAATAAGGGGAGCATCCATCTTTTCAGCCCAATGAGTGCTTAATGGTCAAAATCATTTCTGGTTGGTTGGTATATACAATGTAACTGTTGTTAAACATTTTGAATATTAACTCAGAATAATCTTGGTATTTATTGATGAACATTTGTTCTCAATAACCTAAATAGCAGTAACATTCTGAATATATTGATTTCTTCACAAAATATTAATATGTCAAAATTAGTCAGTAAATTATTCTTTGCTTTCTTCAGAAGAGCATCTTTAATTCTGAATACAATTCTTATATCCTTTTAGTGAACAATGAATAAAATATGACAAATACAATTTAAAAATATATTTAACATAATTTTTGAAAAAAGGATTCAAGACTTTTTTATATTGGATCATTGCTAAAGAAATGGCATTTATTACAGGAATCCTAAGTCCGAGTTTGGCTTAAAATAATCATTATTTCTATCTTTGTTAAAGCTTGCTGAAAGATAGACACACTTTTGTTCTTCAAAGAAAAGTTAGAAGACATTAAAGAATGGAATAAAAAACTATATTACATAAAGGAATTTCTTTACATATACATTATAAATTAAATTTTAATATTTTGTTTTAAACTAATGCTTAAGAGCTTGTTGAGTTATAAGAAATTAAAAAGGTATTACCAAGAAAAAGATAAATAACAAAATAATTATTCATTTGCAGGAAACCTTAGAACATAGTCTTAGATATATTGAGAGTTTCCTTTTCCAAACCAGGCAGGTAACCATAATAAAGAATTCTGACAGTGCAGGTTTTGATCGACGTGGCAAAACTGGAGAGGTGAACACTAAACAAAAATAGCAGAAATTCCTTACTATACAGACTTTAACCCATGATTACAGATGTGCATCAATGCATGGATAGCACTTCAGATCTCTCTTCCCAATTTAATATCGTCTCTGATTATAGCTATCTAAGAATTTGCTAACAGGCTACTTCCATATGCTGCTCTCCAACAGGTGCTGATTCTTATCACAAAGTGGACTCATTTGCACCTGCTTATGGTTCTGCATGGAGTACAGCAACTGTGTCTGTATTGCTTTTGCTTATCAAATTTACATTTCAAAGTGTCTAAATTGTTTGGAAAGTATATCTCAGTGTGGAGTATTTTCCAATCTCGGCTTGATGTTTAAAATGCCTGGTATCTAAAGAAAAAGAAAAAGAACTAGTATGTATTCTTGACATTCCATAAAGCACAAAAGAAAATTGAAATTGCTCCCAAAGAGGGCAAATTTATAAATAGTTCTTTCTACAGATATATATGGCTTATATCACTGTTAATACAGAGAATATATGGTATTGCATTCTACTCATTTCATAAATGAATGCACTGAATTCCAGAGGGCTTAAGACCCTAGTAATATAATATAGTTTGGAGTTGGATATGTCTCAATTTGACCCCTGACTCTCACTTAAGCTGTGGGAATGCTAAGCCTCAGTTTTCTGATCTGCTAAATAATAAATGAAATGAATAATGAGATAAATGAGTAGGCTAAGAAAGGAAGTCCAGTGGGAAGAATTGAGTAACAGTGGTGACAAACCACTGAGAAGATATAAGATGACAGGATGGTTATAGGTCTCAGGGAAGGAAGTAGGAGACACACACAGGAAATACTTTAATATCTATTACCAGTCTGTTACAGGAGCTTGTATTGGCAATGGAAATGGAACTGGATGTTTTTGTTTGACTCTCCAGTTCATTCCTCTCCCTTCTCCATTCTTCTCTATGTCCTACAGTCCTGTCTAGCTGGGATCGGTCATAACAATATATTCCTGTATCTTCTAGCATCCTGTTGAGCCCTGGTAATTATTCTATCCTCTTGTCACCTCAAACCAAGGCTGGAAACACTGCATTTTTGACAGTAGATTCATGTCTACCCAACTTAATTTGGGGAACAAAATGTTAAGCCCCTATACTAGGATTTTACTTTTAGTACTATTATAAATCATATTAGAAATCATGTTGTTGCTTTCAAGAAAATAATTAATACATTGGTCACGTTTTACAAACATGTCAGAGATACATTTATATAAACACTAGTGGCCTAGTGCATGAAATTCATGCTCAGGCAGAGGGGGTCCCTCATCCTGGCCTGCACCCTCTCCAATCTGGGATCCCTCTCTCAATCCAGAATCACTGGCTCCTAAGCACTCACCTGCCTATCTGCCTGCCTGATGTCCCTAACTGTTCCCCTGCTGGTCTGATGACCCTAAGTGCTCTCATCTCCTGGCCTGATCCCCCTAACTGCCTATCTGCTCTCCCTTCCTCTCCATGCCTTCAGAACCCAGTGCTGAAGTGCTGAGAGCTCTCTACCAAGGCCCCCACCCCCAATCTATCGCCCCCCATCCCCCCACTCTGGGCCAGGCAGTGCTATGAGCCTGCAAGCTCTTCTGCTGGGGAACTAACCCTGGTGGAAGCCTCACATCCTGGTGGTGCAAGTCCCCATCCCCATCCCCACTCCAAGTTCCTATGCGTGTGCACTTTTGATTGGTTGTGACTTGGACACTGTAATGGACAAATTAGCATTTTTCCTCTTTATTATATAGGATATTATGAAAATTCTATATAATTAAGATCAATGTAATCTTGTTTACCTATCATTTTTTGTGGCAAAGTGTTATAAAACAATTTTAAAAAATGCTTGCTGAAAGATATTATATAGTTCATTAAACATTCACATACAGTGAGTTTGATCTAAAATCTCTTCTTTTAGCTTCTGACATATTTAGCCTTTAAAGATACTCCACCTATCCCTGTTTTCAAAATGCCAACATTTGTTCTTAGATTCTATTAATTGGAATGTTTCAGTCTAGTAAAACACTTCTGTCTTCCTATTTACTTATTCAAATAATAGAGAACAGAGGCAAATAAAAAATTCAGGCTCATAATATAGTAAGGATATGATTTATACCAATATTTAAATTCTTCTATGGACCAAGTCATCTATATAATTTTATTAATCCTTTTCTTTGCAGAGACAGACAAGATTATTGAATTAATTCAGAATGAATATCTGGAAACATAATATACTCTGATAACTTATCTTATTTTTAAACCAATAGCAGTTTAACACTATCCTGTCAAAGCCATATTGTAACTTCAGAAAATATCATTAATTAATTGACTAAAGTTGAAAAATAAAATATAGGACAGATACTATGATAGTGCATTAGGATTAGTTTCAAGTTCATTGTGATAGAATAAAGTGGTGGTTTATAACTTTATTAAAGTTTTAAAGTTGGAATCTAAAAATCCTTGAATTCTTTCAAAAGAGAAAAACCATACATGCTTGGTTATAATATATATATAAAATAACAACAAATAGGATAGTATACTTGTGATCAAACTGCTCACACTATTTTCTCCTTGGAGCTAGAAAACAAAATGTATTCAAATGTACTTTAAAAAATTATTGGAAAATGTAAAATGTATGTTTCATTAGAAATTTGAGCAAGATCCAAATCTACTAAATCTATACTAATAAAAGGGTAATACTAATTAGACCTAATGTCTTCTGGACATGCTTCCTGATAAAGCCAGGCCTAGGTGAAGCCATTGGCCTGTGGTCCCAGGCAAGGGAGGGAAGCCTGGGTCTTGGGCGCCTCTAACTAGCTGGGGGAGGGAATTCTGGGTGCCAAGCCGAGGCAGAGGTGGTTAGGAGTGGTCAGGCAAGCAGGGGAGCAGTAAGGGGCAATCAGGCAGGCAGGCAGGCAGGCAAGTGGTGAAGAGCCAGCGTTTCCAGATTGCAAGAGGCATGTCTGACTGCTGGTGTACCTTAAACTGGAAGTTGGACATCCCCTTAGGGGTCCCAGATTGGAGAGGGTGCAGGCCAGGCTGAGGGACCCCCTCCTGTGCACGTATTTCGTGAACTGGGCCTCTAATTACTGTATAAAAGCACTAATATTTTCCAAGATAATTCTACACATGCCATACAGTTCATTCTGTCACATATACATGGATGAAAGAACAATCATCATTTTGTGTAAGAAATAAATAAGGTTATACCCAGATAGGTATATTCTCCTTAGCTTACTTCTCATGATATAGTTCATGCTAGCAAGAAGATCTTTGTCATAGCAAAGTCCCAAACAAAGTACTTTTTCTTCCTGAAACTATGAATGTGGCAGATGTCAGGAATCACTCTTTGAACTCTGCTCTGCTCTGTTCTCTTTTCATCCACCCAGGACAAGTCTGCTTTTGCCCCTTTGAGGAAAATAATAGATTTTGGAAAAGGAGGAAACTATTAGTTTTTCATATAACCCATGATACGATTTAGTGGCAATAACTTTGAATATCAAACATAACTAGGGAGAATAAAAAGACATTAATAATGCTGAAAGGATTTTTTTCTAAATATCAAATCTCTTTCACTCATATATTTTAAACCTCTGGCTCAAGTTTTAATTTCTCAAGGTCTAATGCTAAATGTTGTGTTCAGCCCTAAATATAATGAAATTGGGCTGGCACCGGTTTGGCTCAGTGGATAGAGCGTCGGCCTGCTGACTGAAGGGTCCCCGGTTTGATTCCGGTCAAGGGCATGTACATTGGTTGCGGGTACATCCCCAGTAGGGGGTGTGCAAGAGGCAGCTGGTCGATGATTCTCTCTCATTGACGTTTCTAACTCTCTATCCCTCTCTCTTCCTCTCTGAAAAATCAATAAAATATATTTAAAAAAATAATGAAATTGGTAGATGAGCTATATTGCTATAATATGTTTAGTCTTTCTTATGGAGCTCTTCCTCTTTACCTGCTCTCAGTAGAAAGTTTATTTTAGACTGTATTCTGGTAGAAGAAAAGTCTTTATGCTGACACATCCAGATTCTGACCCAGAGTCCATAGGGAACAACAATGCCTATTCACAGGATGACTGGCTCAGAAAATGAGTCCTGTTTTCAGTCTATGAATAGAGCTCAGATAACTAAAATTTCAGTCTCATAAATGTGGCTTCTAGGCCTTTTCCTCTAAGTAATTCTACTAACCTGTCACAGATTTTATGAATTTACATGTAATCTTTACAAACCTTGGTAATAGCCCTCATCATTATGGCTCAGTGGATAGAGCATTGGCTTGCAGAGCAATGGTCCCAGGTTCGATTCCAATCAAGGGAATATACCTTGTTTGCAGGCTCCTACCTGGCTTAGGTCCTGATCAGGGCTAGTGCAGGAGGCAACCAATGACTTTTTCTTTCATATTCATGTTTCTCTCACATCAATGTTTCTCTCTGACTTTCCCTCTCACTTCCATTCTCCCTAAAAATCAATAGAAAAATATCCTTGGGTGAGGATTAACAAAAAAATAAAATAAATAAATAAATAAATAAAATAAAATAAAATAAAAACCTTGGTAATAGCATTGAACTTCACCCTAGGACATTTTATATCCAAGGACCCATTTTGGCAGTAGCTAGAATATTAGTGTATAATTGCAAATTATAAAAACTGGCATCATAGATATAGATAATTTAGAATTCATAAGGAGCAAAGCACACATATTAAGAATGTTTTGGTGAACAGAGATAAGCAGTGTGCTATATTCATTTTTAAAAGAGTCTGCATATTAATTTCCTCTAACAATCGCATCTCTCATGCTTGTCTTAGTTTTGAATGCATTTTGATAAAACATTTATTTAATAATATTTGATCATGCAAAATTAAGCACATTCAGCTTCTCCATTTCCTGGTAATAAAATAATGCTCACTTAATATTTCTTTTTTAACTCAAGACAGTTTCAGAGGCCCATGGGGCATAGAATCCTGAACTTCTATTAAAAACTATAAGCCATAGGGAAATCTCCTAAATATTGTTGAATCAAGTAACTTTCTCAATCTGAAACTATATCGATCCATTCTGAGACGCTTTCTCATAACTTTAATGGTCTGAGCAGAAGCATTGGTCCCCAAATCATATTCTTGATCACACAGAACTATTTAAAAACTGAAATATAAGGTTCATTTTGGATGATTCAACAAAGATGATTAACTTAAAAATAAAACACACTGAGAAAATTGGAGCATATATGTTAATACAATGTTTCTTTTCTTCTAATTTGCAAAATTCATATAAACTTTGTATGGCTGCTCATTACTAATCTACTTCCCTGTCTTTTTTGCCTTTAACTTTCTTTTTTAAAAATATTTTTTTATTCATTTCAGTGATGAAGGGAGGAGAGAGAGAGAGAGAGAAAGAGATATATATATATATAGAGAGAGAATATGATATAAATGATGAGAGAGAATCAAGCCACAACCCAGGCATATGCTCTGACCAGGAATGGAACCATGATCTCCTGGTTCAACCATTAAGCCACCAGCTGGGGTTTAACTTTCTTATAGTCAACCTCCAGACTTATCAAATTGCTTGCCACTTTTATTTATTTATTTATTTATTTAATAATTTTATTGACTTTTTTTGCCCCCTTCCCTCCCATACTAACCTTCCCTCCCCAGAGTTTTATGTCCATTGGTTATACTTATATACATGTATACAAGTCCTTCGGCAGAACTGCCAACATCAATAAATCAACAAACAACAAGTGTTGGCGAGGTTGCAGAGAAAAAGGAACCCTCTTGCACTGCTGGTGGGAATGCAGACTGGTGCAGCCACTGTGGAGAACAGTGTGGAGTTTCCTTAAAAAACTGAAAATGGAAGTCACATTTGACCCAGTAATCCCACCCCTAGGAATATATCCCAAGAAACTAGAAACACCAATCAAAAAGGATATATGCACCCCTATGTTCATAGCAGCACAATGTACAATAGCCAAAATTTGGAAACAGCCTAGATTCCCGTCAGCAGATGATTGGATCCAAAAACTATGGTACATCTACACAATGGAATACTATGCTGCCATAAAAAGAAGGAATTCTCATCATTTGCAGCAACCTGGATGGAATTGGAGAACATCATGCTGAGTGAAATAAGCCAATCAATGAAAGAGAAACACCACATGACCTCACTCATTTATGGATAATAAAGAACATTATAAACTGATGAACCAAAAGATAGATATAGAGACAGTAAAGCAACAACCAGACTGTCAAATTATAGCGGGGAGGGGAGGAAGATTTGGGGGAGATAATAAATTGCTTGCCACTTTCTAAAAATGCTGTACTATTTTGTTTCCACACGCCTTCACAAACGCTTTTTGTTCTAAATGCATCAGTATTTCCAGAATTTTTTCCTATAAACCATCCTTTAGGACCACAATCAGAGATTTCTCATAGAAATATTATGTGGCACCCCAAGGTCATAAAAGTCCTTATGCTGATATTTATATTCCTCTATCAGTATTCATTGTAATGTGCTAAGACCATGACTTCTATTACTTGTATCTCTTAGCATATAAGGACTCCTTAGCAAAGAGACTGCCTGGTTCATGCAATATTGACTAATATAGGACTGGAATAGAGGTTATAGAATTGCATAAATGAATGTACAAATGAAGAAACGAAGTGCCAGACTTTGGTGACTCTGTATGCATTGATTTAGCTGAACTTCAAAGAATACATATATTATAACATAAAAAGGAAACCCATAAGCAACTAATCACATCAGTAAGATTACTTAGTTGTTACAATTGCCATTATTTCACAGACCAATCATTTCAGTTATTTTAATGGCCCTTTGCCATTTAAATCACTGAGTTAGTTTCCATGGTTCCAGCCCTATTCTGGGGTCAAAACTGACCAGGAAACTGGGAGTTTTCTCCTGAGAGCTGAAATTACCTCTGGATAAGGCACAGATTAATCAGACCATACAAAATATCATTAGAAAGTTGGCACAGTAGTTGCCTCGTAAAATTAAGATGGAAAGGCTGTAGGTTTTGCAGTCAGATAGGTATGGCTTCAGTTCTGAAAAACTTTAACTTCCAAATATGTGATTTGAGTAAGATAACTTCTATAGCCCTCTGTACATTTATTTATTTTTATTTTTAAAAGTTGAATACTAATATCACTTCAAGAACGGAGGTAGAGAAATGGCATGAGACAGATGAAATAACATATAAGACATGCGTAGTCCATGTCTGATACATAGTAAATTATAATAATAAAAGCATAATATGCTAATTATACCAAACAGACAAATGACCTTCCAGACATCATTCTGGATGTCTTTCCAGATGAACCCGTGGTGGCAGGGGCTGAGGCAGAGACGGTTAGGAGTGATCAGGCAGGCAGGCAAGCAGCTAGGGGCATCAGAAAGGCAGGCAAGTGCTTAGGGGTGATCAGGTAGGCAGGCAATTGGTTAGGGATGATCAGTCATGCAGGCAGAGTGGTTAGGAGTGATCAGGCAGGCAGGCAAGCAGGCAGGAGAGCAGTTAGGAGCTAGCAATCCTGGATTGCGTGAGGGTGTAGGCCAGGCTGAGGGACTCCCTTCCCCCTGCTATACACAAATTTTGTGCACTGGGCCTCTAGTCTATAATATAATAAAGGTGTAATGTTCTAATTAGACCAGACAACCTTCTGGGCAAAGCCAGGGCTGTGAGGGAAGCCTGGGTCCTGAATGCTTGCTGGCAGCCAGAGAGAAACCCGAGTCCCAGGTGCCAGAGGGAAACCTGCGAAGGCAGCTGAGGGAAGGAAGTCCTACTCTTGCACGATTTCATGCATTAGTCCTCTAGCTAAGAAATATTAGTTTAATCCTATTACTTTCATTTTTTCTTCAATAACACTCATTGATCTTTGTCTTGCCTTGGCAAACCTTCTGAATGCTGTGTTAATAGGGAGAAATCACAGATGACATCAAAATCATCCTCAACACTTATAATCCATCATACATTGAACTAGTATAAATATACTGAGCATAATCAGTATTTTCCTCCTTCTTTCCTTTTTCTTTTTTTCCTCTATTTTCCTCCTCATCTTCTACCTCTTCCTTCTCTTGTTGCTCCTACTTTTTTCTCTATATAAATGTGAGTTATCACTAAGGAATAAAAGACATTTTAAAAACTAAAATTTCATCTTTATAAAACTTTTATGAGTATCTGCTCTTATTTCATCTAAAAATAGTCAATCATATTGAATCTTCATTTCTATATGAATTATGTTCCAGACTCAT
Source organism: Pipistrellus kuhlii (assembly GCF_014108245.1). Lineage (NCBI taxonomy): Eukaryota > Metazoa > Chordata > Mammalia > Chiroptera > Vespertilionidae > Pipistrellus > Pipistrellus kuhlii. The sequence goes on along the minus strand of NW_023425405.1, from coordinate 33,489,767 downwards.
TTTTTTTTTCCAGGTTCATAGTAAAGTGTTTAAAACTCATCAGGAGCTAATTAAACTATTTTGTGTTCTTCTCTCATTAAAAATGTACTTAAGGTTGCATCTTTACAAGTCTGCTGTATTTTTATTCAGCCTAGTAAAAATATAGTATTAGATAATTTGTTCAATTTTGTGTAAACAAAACATCCAATTGATTGATGAATCTTTCACTTTTCAGCTCATTGTTTGAACATTAGGTAGGTAGATACAAATTAAATTATTCCACTGGAGCAGGCATAATAGGGTGGCATTTTCTAGCACTGCAGAGATTATAACTGCTGAGATAGACTTTTAAGGTATTAGACAAATACTTGGTGAAGAATGGAAAATAAACACTAATTAAGTCAGCTACAAAACAACCCTTGGGGGAAGATCAATATTATTAAATGTTTAAACTGGCTTTTCACATTAACTGAATCTATATGCAGTTGGGCAGGCTGCAATTCCTCCACTTTCCTACTTTCTCCTCCCCTTTCATTTAAATTGAATAGTGGCTTGCAGATCACATCCTTAATTATCTCTTGCTCTCTAAAGGAACTTGTATAAGTGGCCACATATATTGCATATTGCATAGTCTTCTCTACCTCACCATTACTAAGTATGGTCGATATGTAAAGTTGATAAATCTGCTAGGATTAATAATGAATGTTAACAAAGCCAAAAAAGGCTCTTACTTGCTTCCTCCAAGGTAGAGCTCGAGGTAAACTTGCAAGCAAAAACTGTGTTTGATTGGCAGTAGAAATAGGAATAACTCTGACTTTAGGACTGACTGCCATGATCTAGAGCTAAGTAATAGTTTACTGGCCATAAACTAAAACCACCAGGTACACAGGATCTGAAGTGTACAGTGAATGCAAGGTGTTGTCAATTATTGGTTATTTAAAATGCCCTCTAATATAATAATAGTAGCAGCAGCAGCAGCAGCAGCAGTAGTAGTAGTATAAACATAAATGGGACATACTTACAATGTAGCAGGTACTAAGTGCTTACTTGTATCCTTGTGACCATTGATGTAGGCACTAACTATTATGATCTCTGTACTACTAGGGGTACCCCATTTCACAATGAATATGCTGAAGATCAAAGAAGTTAAATAATTACCAATATCTGCATAGCCAATAGATGATAAAGTTGGGATCTGATCTCAGGCAACAAGGTTTGGAGTCTATGCCCCATTTCAGACAATTTTCTACTTTGCTCAAGGAGTCGAATTCTAATTTCACTGAGGATTACAGACTTGGTGGAGAGTCTGTCAACAGTGCTTTAGATAATCATTGATAACATGTAATGGAACTTGTTGCCCAGGAAGAAATCAGCAAATATCTGTATTGTCAAAATGAAAGCTAAGAACTCTAGACAAAAGACAAAAGGTGAAGTGATCAGATAGGACACCTGTGGAGGCTAGGCCGGAACACTGTCTACCACTTCCTAAGATACTAACATTCTAGTTTTATTATTTTCCCACCACACCACCTGTAGCACAGGTCCTTATAGTTTTTAACAACACACTAATACTAGAAACAACAAAACCTTATTGTTTTTGAATACTTACTATGTGCCTGGCACTGAAAAGGGGGATTATAAATAATTAATTTATTCCTTGTGACCTTATGAGATATTATTTGCTTTATTTGGAAGTTGAATACACTGAAACATGGGAGGTTTAGTACATTTTTTGAAACTACAGAATTAAGAAAGGAAATTAGAAAGATATAAATTGACAACAGTTTATAAGCATAATACCCGTTAAAATAGAAGGGTGTATAATTTCAATTGTTGGTTTGGATATGGGACATATGATATAGATCTCTTCTTACACTGCTAGTAAGAGGCTAGACTGAGGCATTCATCCTGGAAACCAGTCCAGATGACAATTACATTACTTATGAGTTAGCAAGTCTCATTTTTATCTTTATCCTCAAGATACACATAAAAAACTCATCATGGATGTTCATAAAATCCTTTTATTGTAATAGTGGAGAATTACTGGTAACCATCACAATAGTGCCAAGTATTAATAGATAAAATGTGGTAGAAGACCAACATGGGGTATTATAAAAATGTGTGTGTGTGTGTGTGTGTGTGCATGCACATGCACACATGTGTCTGCATGGATAGATCTAAAAGCAATACATAGAATGGTATAAAATATCTGAAAATCATGTGTGTTAATAAAGGACTTTTATCTAGTATATATAAGGAAACTTTCAACTTAACAATAACACAAATAATTAGTTAAAAATGAATTATGGATCTGAATAGATATTTCTCCTAAAAAGATGTACAAATGTCAATGCGTACATGAAAAGATACTCAATAATATTAGTCATTAGAAAAATGCAAATTACAACAATAATGAAATACCTCTTCATACTCAGTAAAATGCAAAGTTGTAGAGAAATTGAAACTCTCATACATTTTGGTGGGAGTATAAAATTGTGCAACAATTTTGGAAAATGTTAAACAAACAGCTGCTAAGTGATTCAAAAATTCTACACCTAGGTATATACCCAAGACATTTGAAAACATGTCCATACAAAATCCAAATATTTATAGCAGCATAACTCATAATAATCAAAAGTAGAAACACCCAAATGTTCACCAATTGATGAATAGGTAATTGAACTCTAAATCCCAACTCACTTTATAAACACATTATCAAAATAGCCTGAAGATGAGATCAGTGAGTTAATGTTTGTTGAGTTTCTTCAATATGATACAACACTATATAGATACAGACATTACAAATTAATCTAAGTCTGAAACCAAAATAGCTTCTGCTCTCAATACTTGTTGAATTGAATTGTCTTTTGAATTTGTCTCATATTACCCTGTCCCTTCATAAATTTAGTGAAAATTGTGCAATACTTGTGGGCTTTAGAATGGATAAGAGAAATTGTAATGAAATTCTGTGAAGAGTAAGTCATTCTTTTACTAAAAGATACTTGTCTTTTTTCCCAGAGAGACAACTTAAATATCCTTAACTACAGACAAGAGATTTGCTGTATAACTAGGATAAAAACTAATTTTAAGATCATCTTACCACTTTAAATATACATTTAGGAAAGCAAGTCATACCTTGGACAGTGTTACTTAATGGTTAGAGCGTTGGCCCATGCATCTAAGGGTTGCAGGTTCATTCCCAGTCAAGGACATGTACATGGGAAAACAAGGAAAAATAAAAACATGTTTAGGTAAACAAAATCTGAGTTATCTCAGTTGTCTACTAAAGGAAAATCTAAAGAATAGGCTTCAAAAAGAAAGGAAATGATCCCCAAAGAAGGTTTAAAATGCAAGAAACATTAGTAGGCAAATTAATTTATAAACAGGGTGTGTGTTTTTTTAAGTACAAAATAATAATGTCTAGACTGTGAATTGGAAAGAGGTCTGATTATAGTTAATGAGCTCTAGAATTATTGTATTATTGGAAGCTGGTTAGTATATTGATTGACCTGCAGGATTCAATAATTCAAATCATGCATGACAAAATTACAGAAGCAATAAAAAAGGAATGTAAAATTTATGAAAAGAGAGAAAAGATAAACTATAAAAGATAAAATATCAAATAAGAAGTGGGGACTTAATTCATTAGGACTAAGGGAAAAATAATCAGAAAATTTCTGGGCAATAAAGGTAAGATAACTTTGGAAGCAATTTCAAAATATCAATAATCACAATGCATTAAATGGACTAAATTCTATAATAAGACATTTCAGATTGAATAAAAGAGAATAAAATTCTAATATAAGATATTTACAAAGGACATGATCAAATAAAAGGAGTAAAAAAAGTTTGAAAGTAAAAGAATGAGAAAAATGTTATCAAGCAAATTTTAATAAAAAACACTGGAATAAATCTATTAATATTATAATTAATTATCATTATTAATGCTACTTACTAGATATAGATACTACATAAAGATAAAAAAATCAAGGTAGAAGTGGAGAAATATTTTTGCTGACACAATGTAAGAAGTGTAGCTTTACTATATATTAGTTTGCTAGTGCTGACATAAAGTACCATAGGGTGACAAATAATAGAAATATAGCGTGTAACGATGTGGAGACTAACGTCTGAAATGAAAGTATTGGCAGCACTGGTTCTTCCTCAGGGAGGGAGGTGAAGAAGAATCTATTCTATGCCTCTCTCCTAGTTTCTGGTGGCTTGCTAGCAAACAATTCTTAACTTATAGATGTTCACCTCAGTCTCTGCCTTCATATTCACTTGGACATTCTCTCTGTGTGTATGTCTCTCTGTGACCAGATTGCCCCCCTTTTTAATGACACTGACATGTTGGATTAAGACCCACACTAATGACCTAACCTTAACTTGATCAACTGAAAACACTCTAGTTCCAACTATGGTTTCATTCACAGGCCCAGGAGGTTAGAACAACAATATCTTTGGAGAGGACCACAAGTCAACTCATAACACTATATAAGAATATTAAATTAATTTAATTTTGTAGAATAGTCTGCATGTGACTAATCTGAATATCCTACAGATATGTACTAATATCTATTTTAAAAATGCAATGAGAAATGAATTACATTTTCACTTTGCAGAACTGTGACATATATTTTCCTTTTGATCCTTTTGCATTATCATTAAATTAACATAGATTCACAAGAGCTGTCACACTAATTGGGATATCTCAGAATGTGGTGTATAAAAAGGTCACACTTAATCAAAGCAAATCAGATTATTCACCAAGTTTTGGTCCTGGCCATTATGTATTATCATAGGTTTCAGACTGAATTTACATTGTGTATACATTTTCATGAGTTAATTGGACTCTGTTTATTTAAAGGTAATACAATATCTAGCCCAGCTGGCATTGCTTAGTGGTTGAGTGTCAGCCTATGAACCAGGAAGTTACAGTTTGATTCCTGGTCAGGGCACAGGCCCTAGTTGCTGGCTAAATTCCCAGTGGGGGTGTGTGCAGGAGGCATCCAATCAATGATTCTCCCTCATTGTTAACATTTCTATATCTCTCTCCCTCTCCTTTTTTCTAAAATCAATAAAAAATATATTTAAAAATAAATAAAGGTAATACAATATCTAAACACCACATATCAGAACCCTGAAAGTTAAGAAAAAAACAATAATCACATGTTCACAAATATGCTCAAACTCTGAAGTAATAAACAGCTTTTGTAGTCATTAAAGATGTCTAATATTCAATTTACAAAAATATTGTTTGCTATATGATTAATTAAAAGGGCCAATTAAAATATAAACATACAAAATTAAAATGGGTTAATGCAATGAAATAAGTTTGCTTGTACCTTTATGTAAAAGAAGGATTCTAATGAATTGGCATAAAATTCCCTCATTAGTCAAGCCTCTTTCCCCTACCTTATCCTATAGGTATATATGGCTATTTATATCCTACCTTATTAGGGGAGCAAATAAATTAATTTTTATTATCAACCAATATATGCTATTTTACTGATTTACTATATTTACAACACAATGAAAAACATTTTAAAACCTTTGGTTACAAGTAAAAGGGGCAACAATTTGGAGGTTTGGGTGTAGTCAAAGAAGTGTCGAAGGAGTATTCTCTGAACACAAGTTTCATAGATTGGCACCTTCTGGTTAAGGGGAAAAACAAAGGAATCTCCAGAATCCTATGGAAATAAGAGATATCAAGGCACTGGTAGGCTAGGTTCTGGACATTTTGTCACCTTGCACTGTAGTTACATTGAGAATGAATGAAAGTGGTCAGAATGGGAAGTAAATGACAACAAGGAAGATGGCAGAGCATAGATCATATGGCATGAATCTCAGATAAGCAGAAATGCTTGCTCAAGGGTCAAGGGGAAATGGTCTAGAATAGGGTAAGGCTTTAAAACATCATGTCAACCTTGCCCTCGAGGTTGAAAAGATTCTTTTCTCCTTCATACTATTTAATGTTTCTCATTTCTGTACCTTAACACTGGGAAGTAGTGACAATTAAATAACCTACTTTAAACAAGTCTTCCAGAAAGCAGTATCTTCAGGGAAATCCAAGTTTCAGTCAAGATCATGAGATGTAATTAGAGTTTTATCAATAGGCTCAAGCTATGTGGGAGTTTTCTTGTTATGATACAAGAGTTCTAAAAAGTAGAATAGGGAAGAGGAACTACAGCTAGAGAAGTCATATTCAAAAACCCAGAATTTTATAATGATGAAAATTAATAAGTTGATTTTAATCTGACAGATCTATATTTTACTTTTAAAAAATATTTTATTGATTTCAGAGAGGAAGGAGAGGGAGAGAAAGAGATAGGAACATCAATAATAATAGAGAATGATTGATTGGCTGCCTCTTGCACAATCAGGGATGGAGCCCGAAACCCAGGCTCATGCCTCGACTGGGAATCAAACCATGACCTCCTGGTTCATAGGTTGACGTTCAACCACTGACCCACCATGGTTGGCCCAGACCTATATTTTAAATCATAAGGTAAAATGGGTTGTAATCCGTGGGCTTACCGTCAATGGTAGTGAGCAGAGTGTTATCTCAGGTTTCTTTTAAGACTGTATGTTTTATATTTCCTTTGAAATTGTAGACATCTTTTTCATTCGCACTAAATTTTAAAAAGTATATTGAATATAACTGCAAACAAAGTTCTTTTCAAACATTTTTCTTTTAATAGGAGTATGGTCAGGCTGAAAAAGATCCTTTTCTCCTTCATACTATTTAATGTTTCTCATTTCTCAAAGAGCACCCTCAGGCAAAGTCTTGTATCTGTTACAGAGACATTAAAAAAGAAATCTCAGTGCCTATAAGACATTTGCACATTTTAGAAAAGAGCCTTTCCTGCATTTCATTAGTATCATCAGTGAAAAGGATGGCAGAAAAAATATAGTAATTAATGCATATTAAATGTATTAACTTTTACTTGATTCTATACTTAAAGTTGAAAAAATAAGCTAAGCATTCCTACTTTTATTTTCCTTGCTTCTTGTATGATATACTAATGAACCTTATAGCTCCAATGTTTTGGTTAAAAGGGATATTTTCATGCTAACAAGCCCTAGGAAATAACACTAATGAAGCTTAAAATATAATTCTACTTCAACTTTATCACTTACATTATTTCACATGATTCATATCTTTATACTTAAAAGCTTGAACAAAACTTGTCTATGGTTTTTATGATTTCTTAAAAGAGATTGTGACTGCTTCTAAAATGAATTCCTCATGTGCTTATCAATCCTTATTTATCTACCTCTATGCTTAAGGCCAGAACAATGAGAATCCTGAGCAAAGCAGAGTTGGAATAACCAAATGGTTTGTCCATCATATATCAGTCAGGGCTGACTATTTTCAAAAAATTGTGGACACTTTGCTTTGAAATAAAAATTATTTCAACCTCTAAATTAGAGCATAGGCTCAATGTAGATAGAGAGCGGAAAAGATTTTCAGGATTCTTCCCCTATAGAGATATAGGTAGGTCATCTCATAGATATGGGTCAGCTCATATCTAAAGTAAATATTGAAGAGTTTACCAATTACCCAGCTTAACTGAAAATATATTTTCCTTGCTCTGCTAGAGGCAACAATGTGTTGTTCCCTTGTTTCCTGCTTTCTTTTTTTTCTTTCCTTCCCCTTCCTTCCTTCCTTCCTTCCTTCCTTCCTTCCTTCCTTCCTTCCTTCCTTCCTTCCTTTCTTCCTTCCTTCTCTCTTTCTTCTCTAATGTCTTCCTTCCTTCCTCCATTGCATTAATGCAGTGGTGCTCTATGTTCCCAAAGCACTTATGGCTACATTTAGAAAGAAGCTAAGTTCTGTCCTGAATATGAAGGAGAGGCCAAAAGGTAAGGGGTTTAGGCCCTCCACTCCTTTTTAATCATATGTCAGCTTTGGTCTTTTTCATATATTATGAAAAATATCAAGTATGACTGGGTTGAAATATAGTCTTTACATTATTTAAGCTAAACTTGATTCCTATAATCTTATTAGAAAAAAAATTCATAGGAGAAAACAAGTCATGTAACATAAAACCATCATTGAAGACCTTTGCTAGCTAAGAGTAAAGAAAGAGTATAGTACAAAAATTGCTAGGGTGGGCAGTCCCTGTATATCATTAAAAATATTGGTAGATGATGGTCAGCACAGCAGCTCTGAGAGGCTGCAATGAAAAGTCTAAGATAATCTTGACCTTCTTTGCCAACAAGATGAGAGTTTCACTTAATCACTGAAATTTAATTCAATCAAAATGACTGAGTACTATTTGCTATGTCAGATATGCTATACTTCAGTGAAATATAAGACACCATTCCTACTTTCAAGAATCTTTTCTGAGTTTTTATGTTATACAGTTGGCGATTCACTCATTTTATTTTCCCAGAGGATCTTCCAATGTTGACAATATCCAGAGTGATTTTTGAGATGTTAGAGGAATAAAATAAAAGAGGAACTGTACTTTTGCCTATGATATATCAACTTATACCAACAGGTTTATAGTTCATCCAAATATTGGATATATAAGCAATCAATTTTCAAATAATTATTAAGAAGTTTTAAAAAAAGGAATGGGAAGATGGAAAAATATAACTGAAAACTGAAATCTAGAAAAATAGACTCAAGTAAAAATCTAGACCTAAATTTCATGACAACTAAAATTTAAAACAGAATAGAGAGATTTAATATACAATTAGACAAAGCAAAGGTGAGAATTAATAAATAATAAGAATGGTGACTTCCTAGATCTATACCTGAGGAACTGAAAGTGGAAAGCCTGTTGGAAACATTTAATTTTTCTTAAGGTAGGATGCAAATACATGTAATGTATTCATCAATGTAATGCTTTTTAATTTTGTATGCCACAGTATTTCTTTAAAATATTAAAAATTAGAATATTAGCAATAACAGTAACTTGAAACTATACAAAGACTTAAAAAATTATCTTGTTATTTTATCAAAACATTATCTAAGTGGGAAGGAAATCAATCTCAAGGGACCTGTGATTTCTGAGGGAATCCTAAAGGGCATGTTAAAAAAGCCCTGTAGCCCTAACTGGTTTGGCTCAGTGGATAGAGCATTGGCCCATGGACTCAAGAGTCCCAGGTTCAATTCTGGTCAAGAGCATGTACCTTTGTTGAAGGTACATCCCCGGTAGGATGTGTGTGAGAGGCAGCTGATCAATGTTTCTCTCTCATCGATGTTTCTAACTCTCTATTCTTCTCTCTTCCTCTCTGTAAAAAAATCAATAAAATATATATATATTTAAAAAGTCTTGTAAGTAAATGTTTTGAGTGGTTATAATTTTATTTCTATAATTATTTCAAATTATCAGAAGGTTTTATATATATATATATATGAATACTTAAGTTTAGGTTAACAACTAAACAACTGTTCTGCTCTAATAAACTTTGATTTGCTTGTTTTATTTGTAGCACCATTGCTGCATTTCTTTCCGGTGCACTTGCTTTAGTATTAAAAACCTGTGGTGTTCAATCTGTCTTCCCCAGGAGGCCATGACTTTGTAGACTCCATGATATTGACAATGTTTTAGTTCAGTATACATCTTAAATTGACTAATGTCCTCTCAACAGAGCTGCAAAATGTGACTTCAAGAACTACTGGAAAAACAGATTTAATTTTAACTATAATTAATTTCTTCATTAGATAAGACTTCATTATAGAATAATTGCAAAGTAAATTAAAATGGAAAAGGAAAAAAAAGCACTTGTCTGGTTTCTACTTAGAACTAATAGGTGCTAACATTTTAGTACATAAACTTTTATGATTGTGATCTTTTGGTCTTTGAATACATATTTATAATTTTAATACTTTTAATAATTATAAAAGTGACATATATTGTAGAACATTAGCAAAATATAAAACATTTTGAAGAACAATTCAGTGTCCATTCTCCCTATGCATATGGTTCTGCTCAGTAGCCTGGACTCCTTCCCCTAATTATATACCTTTGATATTCCTAATTGGGGAGGATATGAAAATTATATCCGCTCATCCACTCATTCATTCATTCTTTCATTCAGTCAGTCATTCTTATTTGTTGCCAAATTGAGGGGGGTCTATTAATTCTGATGACAATTAAATGGAACAAGACCATATTTTTGGTTGGCCATTAAAAATTGCCTCCCTGATAATAGAAAGAGCCTACCTGGATCAGAGTATTTACAAAACACTTCATTTCTCCAACAATCACTGAATCCACAAACACAAAGCTAACATAGCCAGAAAAAGAGTACATAGGTACATGTTTACTGTGCTAAAGCTAGACTTTGAAACATACAGAATGAGAAGAGTGATAGGAGAGAACTCCATTTTCAGTGAGTAAAATTCATGTTCTTTCACCTTTTTGCTAGCCACATGCAATTTTAAATAAGATGCCCTTGATTTTTAACTATCTTTTCAATTTTCCTTTGTTGTAGTATAAAGAATAAAGCCAGATGGAAGAGAGTGCAGGCATTTTCTGATTGCTTTTTGGTTTTCCATTAAGCTTCTTAGCACAGATTAGATAAATAACAGGATATGGAGTGAATTTTTTCATGTTGCCCCAGAATTATCAGTGTGGCTCAGAGCTAAAAACAATACTCCACAAACCACTGATTACTGCCAAGAATTGGGAGCAGGTGCATTTTATTACAGATTATTAAGAGTTAAAGAAAACCACTACCCCCCTCGGCAGCTTTCATGACTCTGTAATACTGGGAAGAGACTGGAGGGAGAGTCATCAGGTTTACAGACAGAGCATGAGGGTTTTTCTTAAATAGCATATTGCTAAACTCACTATCCTGTTTATGAGAGAGAAACAGGAGAGTACTTCTTTTCTTCTCAAGACCTGTGTAGGAAAAAGAAAATGCGTTGTAGCATAAAGATCTTAGAAGTGGCTGAAGTAAGTGGAAAATAAACATCCCACTCCCTACTGCATGTCTGCTTTGGCATACAAATTCTACATTTGCCTGAGTAGGGAGAAGAACATTGCAGAAGTAGTGGGGAGAGAGGAAAAGTGAGGAAGAGCTGCTCATACCCTGTTATGTAATATAGAAAAGAATGTGTGATTTTTTCCTTCAAAGTCATACATTAAACTTTATAAAATCATGTACTATCTTGCTGGTTTTACAGCCAAGAGTGCTGTCTGTCAGTGGGAAGACTGTAGGAAGAGTATATGTTCTGAAGGCAGGAGTAAATACCCTTGGAAGAAGTTGGGCCAGAGCTAATACAGAGGGAAGAGTCCCATGGAGATACTCCACACGTTCTCCAAAGGCGGGGCGGGGGTAGGCTGGGAGAGGTCAATGGGGGAAAAGGAAAAAAACAACTCAGTAGAGTATTCTCCTGAGAACCATCCTCTGGACGCCTTCAAGAAAGAGGGAATCACTATTTCATCAGAGTAGTTAGAAAAACAGGGACACTCAATAGAAGAAGCTGTACAACTGTGATTTACTTAACTGCACACTGGAGGAAGGAAAATATCTGGGAGACTCTTAGATACAGGGTCCATGTTGACATTCATATTCAGAGGTCTAAATAGTTGTCATGGTCTCTTTATTAAAATAGGAGCATACAGGTGCTCGGTAATGTATCAGGTCCTGTGCATGGTCCAGTTCCCATTTCATCTACATTGGGAGGAGCCAGGATTCAAAAGAAATGGGAAGGACCCAAGCTTTTGCAACCAATAGACAAAGATATGAGATTGAAACTAATATTACATTTTAAATTAAAAAGTATACTCCATTTTAATGACCAAAGTTTCTGTACTGATTTTAATATCCGCCTGAGATTCCATTAAGGGAAAGGAAAGAAAAACATATCAAAGCTCTGCTGAAAGTGATGATTGTACAAAAATAATCGCTGCAGGTTTATATTTCAGTGACTTGAGACTCCTTCAATAGCTAGTTACAGATTATAAAATAGGGACAAAACTAAGGAAAATACCTCTTAGCAATTTTTATTTTTGCGACCCATAGAGCAAAGGTTTAAAATAATATACCACTGTTTGCTTTAGTTTAACTAGTCCAAATGCAGTTTATTTCTAACAACTTCCAATTAAAGCAGCTTGACAGTTATTTGAAAGGTTGGCAGAGAGGAAAGAAACCAAGTGAAGGAGAAAAAAGTCCAGAAACGCAGGTGTTATTAAAAAATAAATAAATAAATCAGCCAACCTGCTTTCCCATCATCCTTTGCCCAGCTCCCTTTCTATTCACTCCCATTTCATTAGCAATTTAGTGTTTAGCATGTTGGTTACAGTAGCTAAGTGTTAATTGGCTATTTGGCATGTTATGCTAAGATGAACCTGATTAATTAAAAGAGGAAGCACTATCCTTTGAGCAATATGACTAGGGCACTGATGTTGATGCCTCAGGTTGAGTGTATAATGAGACTTGTAGCTTCAGGCAAAGGGATGCTGCATGGGTTCAGTCTCTGGCATAGCACCGAATTAAGTATTAGCTCTGTAGTGGACCCCTGCTTATCAGCAACCTTGCTATTACTCTCCCGACCCTGATGTGCATAAGCAATATTTTCATCTTCTTCCCAAGAGATTTATCTGGCTGTTGAAGTAGAAAATGAATATTTTACAGTTCACTTGTCTGATCAATTACCTACAAGCTGCTGCAGTATTTTATGGCCAGTGGGAGAGCTGTATAGGTGATGATAGAGAAACCTGGAGGGAATCTTGTAGCCAACTACACAAAAGGGAATAAAACTGTGAATGAGCTGTCAGTAACAGTTCTTTGTGCTCATACCAGTCTAGCCAAAAATTACAGTGTAAGCAATTAATGTACTTAAATGATAGTCAGCAGAATGTGAATTCTAGAGGTGAGGAAACTTGACGGCTTGATTAGAGGATAATGAAGTGAAAAAATGTTCAAAGCCAACCCTTCTCCAGGCAACAATTCTGAGTTCTGCCATTTTTGTCTTCAGTAATTGGATGAAAATATGTTTTTTTTCAGTGACACTTTGGAAATTATAATAAAATCACAAAAGTCAAATGTGCATACCCTGAAGAAATGTGTTCACTGTCCTATAGAGAAGCATATTATCATTGTCAACTCTCAAGGAAACTTAGTTTTTAACAGAATATCTTGATTTGTATAATTTTTATAATTTAAATTGTTTTGTATCATGATTGAATATTTTAAAATTATCTATTCAAGAGTATACCTATCAAAAGAATGACTTCTTTTCATCCCTAAATGAAATATTCTAAAAGACTCTCAAATGCATTAAAATTAGTTTATTGCTTAAAGTTTGGGGATTTCTCTCTGTTTAATGTTTATATATCATGTAACTAAAATGACATTTATTTAAAAATTATTTAACATAATTTTTCTCAAGCACTATATAAAAATATAGCTAACCATAAGGAGAGATTTTTAAATGGTACAATGTGTAGGGTCTTCCATCTGCTTAATGAAGTCCACTTTTCTTTTCAAATATAAATCTGGCTTTGAATGACAGACTGAAAATTATGCACTGCCTAGTAACTTCTTAAAAAGTGATCTGATATTTAGTTTTCTTTAACAGAGAGAAATTTGAGTAGGTTTTATTTAGTTATAGTGATGATAAAAGGAAAAGATGATCTCAAAGGAAGGAACAAGTATATATATGTTTGGAAGTACTTTAATTATTTTGGAAAATCTATACTTTTAAAGTTTCACAACAAAATTATAATTTACTGAACCAATCAAATATCCCATTAAGCAATAACATCTAATTAAAAATAAATAAAATAAGGTTTATGTCTAAAAGATTAAAGTATAGGGAACATATATAGGTATATATTTAACTTATACTCAAGGTTTGGCATTTTTTTCTTTTCCAATCAGTTTCCTTTTTGTTTTTATCCCTTCAGAGTTATTGAATGACAAAACAAATATATGCCAAATAATAGAAATTGTAAACTCATTTTGATATATCAAAGGTAATCTTGGATCAGTATTTAAAATTTCAGATGAATTTTAAATGCTCTGTATTTGCAATTTTACTAATTTCTTGCATTATGTAGATCTTGGAATAAATTTATCAGGATATAAAAATTAATTATTAAAGAAATTTTAATGATTGCAATTAACATATTCTACAGATTGCCAACAATTTGAAAAATAATACAAACTATATCAAAACTAAAGCCTATGGTAGATATCTCTAATACTATCAACAATAAAGAATATATTTTTTAAAAACTCTCTAAATCCTTTGATATCATGAACCTAACTCAAAAGTATTTGAGCAACTATAAAATTATTAAGATTTTATTTCATCATATAATCTCAAAACAACTTTAATAGCTGATGTCCTTTGTTCTTATTTTTTATCTACCTACTCACTGTTGCTTTTGGTGAAATAAAAGAGGGTATCAATCTTTGCTTTACTGATTTTGTAACTAGGTCACTTTACCTCATTAGTTTTAGCTGCTTTTGATTTATTTTTTTCTGCATATTTAAGTCCTTCCATTTCAGCCTTATTTTTTTTTTTTGCTGTTTTTCCCCCCCTCTCTTCTCAATAATAGATTTATGATGAGTTTGTAGAATAGCTTAATGCCTCTCCCATAGGAGTTGACAATGACAAGATGAGCCCTCAAATTTAGACTTTCTCAAGGCATATGTTACTAGATAGTGTCCTTTCCTGAATTGAAATATATCTCTCTCATTAAAAGGTATTTGAGAGGCAAATTGATGAAATACTGGTCAAGAGTTCATCTCTAGAGACCTAATGCCTGGTGCAAAAACCATGGCTCTAGGTTTTATCAACTGTGTGCCAGAGCAAGATATATAACTTCTCCACACTTCTGTTTCCTCATCTGCATGAGAATAAATATGTTAACCTCAGAGGTAGTTATAAGGACAAAATTAATGCATAAAAAACAGATGATTGTTTGTCACATAGTAAACAAACATAAAGGTTAGTGATTAAAAAATTGGTTGAATATAGTTGCAAACTCAAAAGGATGCTTTAAGGTATACAAGCTTTATTCAAAACTAGAGGCCTGGTGCATGAAAATGCATGCACTGGAGGAGGGTCCCTCAGCCTAGCCTGACCCCTCTCACAGTCTGGGAGCCCTCAGGGGCAGGAGGCTACCAGAGATCAGGGAAAGGCAATGGCCCCATCACACTTCTGCTGCTGCCACTTCCAACAAGCCTTGGCCGGCCCTGGTTACCTGAGACTCGGGCAGCCCTGGGTGGCTGGGCAGCTGCTATCCGAGGCTTGCCTGCACCTCGGGCATCAGCTGGGCAGCCACCATCCGAGGCTTGCCTGTGCCTTGGGCCAGCCCTGGGTGGCTGGAAGGCTGAGGGCGGGTCAGGCCACACCACACACCTACTACCCTCTCCCCTAACAGGGCTGAAAAAACTGGGGGACTCTGGTGGGGTTGAGGGGACTGGGTGCCACCATCTGTGGCTATGGGTGCTACCATCTTTGTAACAGTGTGATGGTCAATTTGCAAATTCCCTTTTTATTAAAAAGGATAGTCCCTAATTAATATGTCTTTGTACAAATTGACTCTGGTTTTAATTGGCCACTTATAAAGCTCATCTTTCCATGTTGTTGATCTGTAGCTACAATGATCTTTGCCCCTGGGTCATCTCCCAGATGGCCTCTTTGCACTGATCCATAGAAGCCAATATAGGTCACCTAAGAAGTTTGCTTATTAAATACATAGACTTTTGGAACCCAGTCCAACCTAATAAAGCAGAACCTTTGAAGATACAACTCAAATTAAGAAGTTTGTATTTAAAATAAGAACCGAGCCGAAACCGGTTTGGCTCAGTGGATAGAGTGTCGGCTTGGGGACTGAAGGGTCCCGGGTTCGATTCCGGTCAAGGGCCTGTACCTTGGTTGTGGGCACATCCCCAGTAGGGGGTGTGCAAGAGGCAGCTGATCGATGACTCTCTCTCATTGATGTTTCTAACTCTCTATCCCTCTCTCTTCCTCTCTGTGAAAAATCAATAAAATATATTTTAAAAAATAAATAAATAAAATAAGAACCAAGCTGATTCTTTTAGATGACATCACACTACCATGCCTCTCTCATTCTTATTTACTTATTTTTCCCTCGTCCCTGAATCTCCTTCATGCTCACACTTTTTCATCAAAACTTAGTGGCAAATTATTACTTTCTCTAGAGCAATTTCCTTGTATGTGCATTACTTTAATGGTGAAATAGAAGAATTCATTTTCCTATGAAAGGATTTTAGACATACTGGTAAGCAAATGTGAGGGCCTTCACCTGAGTTTCTAAACTATCTCACTATAGCCAATTGTCTTATTTGTTAAACAAATCCTACCCCAGCATTCAATGGTCAGATGCAGTGGGTCTTAAGTAATACCTACTTATCTCAAATTCATGGAGTTAAACTGTTTCTCCAAAATGGAACAGCAGGAGGCTAGATTATGTCTAATCAACAGAAAACAAAACAAAACATGGGCATTAAAAAAAATCAGGTTCATAATTTTAGTTCTGCCTCTAACATAGCATCAGTCTGAATAAAGCTTTTAAATAAATTCCCTGAAACATAATTAAGAAAATTCAGGGTTTAGCCGAAACCGGTTTGGCTCAATGGATAAAGCGTGGGCTTGGGGACTGAAGGGTCCCGGATTCAATTCCGGTCAAGGGCATGTACCTTGGTTGCGGGCATATCCCCAGTAGGGGGTGTGCAAGAGGCAGCTGATCAATGACTCTCTCTCATCGATGTTTCTAACTCTATCTCTCTCCCTTCCTCTCTGTAAAAAATCAATAAAATATATTTAAAAAAAAAAACAAGAAAAAAGAAAATTCAGGGTTTGCAGAAGGCATCTGTCTACAGATTTCATAAAATGATGATTAAAAATAATAAACAATTTCTAGCACCTTCACATCACAAATTCTTCTGAGTATTACAGATATATATTTACCTTGGTGAGACAGTATGATTCTTTAAGTTACTTATGTTTCCCTTTTTTCCTTGGTTTCTAAGATGCATTAAATTTTCATTTCAATTATAGTAGTATTTCTTAACCTGCTTATTTAGGGGCAAAACTGATTTTTACTTTCTTATTGTTTTCCATTCTAGTTCAAAAGTGTAATGCCTATATTATACTACCTCTCTGCAAATAAGAAAGATAGAAATAATAATAAATAGTTATATAATGAGAAGATAATTTTTTCTTCAACATCATGATGCAAAAGCTAATGAACTATCTCTAAAACAATTTCAAAAAAGGAAATACTATATAAATCTAAAGTTATGTTAGATATAAGGATTATAATAGCAGTTTCCCAATCATTTTTGCATATTTCCAATGAAAATTCACCCTCATAAAAAAGGGAGACTTTCTACCCTATTACAAATTAGAACATCAAGAAATCATAATTATATTATAAATATTATACTTATGACAAGTGATTTTCTATATAATTTAACTGTTTAGCATGATTTTATAATAATAGCATCTTGACCTGGTTGATAATAACATCAAATTCATGTTAGATTGAATACTTTTTATAAAACTAATAGTAGACGCTTTTTAGAAACTATCATTAGTAAGATAACCGGTAACATTGCCACCATGTATGAGGAAAGCTTAGATAGATAGGTAGATAGATAGATAGTAGGTAGATAGATAGATACTTTTTATCCAAAAAAGCAAAAATGCTTTTATTTCATATTACTGTTAAATATGAAATAAAAAAGGGGGAAACAATGTTTTTTAAAGTAAGAAAAGCGCAGAAAGCCTTAAGGGAAGTAAAAGAGCTTTCACAAGGATGTTACAATTATTGTTTTCACCTATTTTATCTGGAAGTCACATCTCACTTGTAGTGCTCTGATGCACTTTGGAACATAGGCCTGCAAAGCTGGGTGGGATTTTAAGATTATGACTTTGTTGTTTAAGGATTTTTTTTCCCTTATTTTATAGTAGAGCTCACTGTACTATGTGGCAAATAGCATTTCTATGAAACATAGTCCCATTAGATCTCTACTTCACCTTTACAGCTTTTAGCAGCTCAACTGCAACACAGAGAAATTCTACAAAGGGAAGTAAGATAGACACACACATGAACATAAACACATACCAACTAAAGACCTGGGATATGAGCACTGTTTTCTCTGTAAGGCAGGGACACTGCTGGGTCACAAATCTCCAGATTGTCTATTTTGAATAGAAATACTTTCTTGATCCCAACCCACAATGTGAGGTGTAACTCATGTAGAATAGTTATTTACTAAACATTTTTTTTTTCCTGTTAGGCTTCTACTTTTCTTATCCTTTGGCTTAAGAGAGTAGGCTACAGGGTGATAGTGTCATTCTTGTCTGTGCCAACTTGCTTTTCAAGACTGCTGGCATCTTCCGACCCATGCCTGGTATATGTAAGGTAAAAAGAAACTCACAGTGTCATTTCTTTGGTCCTGAAATCCTTAATCAGTTAGCTTTCCTTTCTCCACATGTCAGAGTTTTTTCTGTGTTTGCTTATACATAAGGCTCAGGTTGTATAGATAAACTTAGCAAGAGTAAAACACCATCAACTCCATCTTTTTTAAAGTATAAGTCTAAGACTCCCAATTATCTATGTGATTTAAGATTATTGGCATGAAAATGTGTTGCAAAATTACTTTCTGTCTTGTATTTGTTGGGTATTCCTGAACAAACTAAATAGCATGTGAAGGGAGACAATATGGCTGTGGATATATTTGAAACCTTATGCTGGAGCTTGATTGTGGTGGATGCTACTTGCATGTTAAAGGAAGTAGACTTTAGCTTATAGGGATTTGAAAGTCTCCAAAAAGTTTTTAATAGATGAGTGACATCAGATTTGTGTTTGGAAAGAAAACTCTATTGTTAGATCAGAAAGTGAATCAGAAGATTGAAAGCTCAGCAGTCCATCTTAATCTGACATTAGAATCTAAAGAAATCAAACTATTATTATTTTGTAGATGCCTCTTTCTGTCTGGTTACTTAAAAGTGTTCTTCCCTTTAATTCTGAAGCTCTGTCATACCCATCTGAGGAGAAGAGGTAACAATTCTATATAACCTTTTAGGTCAGGCTTTCTATGGTTGCATAAAGCATAGGCCAAAGCTTTCTGATTAGCTCCCTATAGTTTTGAGTAGTTCCTATGGTGTCCTGGGCTTTGACTTTGAATTGAGCCTATTGGAATTTATTGGATTGAAAAATGTCAAATTGATAAATGTTTTTCTCTCACTTAGTCCATACTATTTTTTAAAAGGTTGATAAGTTATATAGGCCAACTGTTCAAGAATCATTGTGTTCTGTATTCTATTGGATATTTGTGTGTAATCCTAGCTAATAAAAGAATAATATGCAAATTGACCATACCTCTGTTATAACCACAAGCCAAGCCCACCAGCCAATCAGGAGTATGCAAATTAATCCAACCAAGATGGCTGTGGCCACAGAGAGCAGGAGGCTTGGGTTTCCCTGGCAATGGAGGAAGCCAAGTTTTCTGCCTACCCTAGTGGTCTCAGGTCACCACTCAAGGCTACAAAGTTTCAATTATAGAAGATAAATAAATCCCAACAAAAATGGCAGCAGCCATGGAGCTGGAGAGAGCAGGAGGCTTGGGTTGCCCCAGCAAAGAAAGAAGCCAAGCTTTCCACCTGCCCTGGCCTACCTTGGCCTCACCTCAAAGCTATAAAATTTCAATTATAGAAGATAAACAAATCTCAAGAAAAATGGCTGCAGCCACAGAGAGAGCAAGAGGCTTGATCTGCTCAAGGGTACAAAGTTTCAAATTATAAAAGATAAATAAATTCCAGATACCAGGGCCTCTGTTTGGGTCACCAGGGGGTGTGGCTAGCCGGCAAACCACCACAGGCCCCTTGCCCAGGCTGCCCCACACCTCAAGGGAACTCCCACCCTAACCTGGGACACCCCTCAGGGTAAACCAGCTGGCTCCCACCTATGCACCAGGCCTCTATCCTTTCTAATAAAAGAGTATTATGCAAATTGACCATCACTCCACCACACAAGATGGCTGCCCCTATGTGGTCAAAGATACTGCCCTCATGTGAACACAAGATGGCCACCACAAGATGACCAGTAGGGGAGGGAAGTTGGGAGGGACCAGGCCTGCAAGGGACAGCAGTTGGGGGTGATCAAGCCTTCAGGGAATGACAGTTAGGGTGACCAGGCCAGCAGAAGATGTAAGTTGGAGGTGACTGGGCCTGCAGGGATGGGCAGTTGGTGGGGGGCGGGGACCCAGTCCTACAGGGGAGAGCAGTTGGGGGGACCAGGCCTGCAGGGAAGGACAGTTAGGGGTGACGAGGCCTGTAGGGGAGGGCAGTTAGGGGCAAATAGGCTGGCAGAGGAGCAGTTAGGTATCAGTCAGGCCTGCAGGGGAGTGGTTAGGGGGATGATCAAACTGGCAGGCATAAGTGATTAGGGGCAATCAGGGAGTCAGGCAGGCAACCAGTTGAAAGCCAGCAGTCCTGGATTGTGAGAGGGATCTCACATTAGAGAGAGTGCAGGCTGGGCTGAGAGACACACACCCCTGTCACCTGGCCTTTAGTATAAGTATTATATAAACTTATGACTAAGCTTCAAATATTCTGCAAATATATGATTTACATTTTTAAAATGTACATGTATATATTTTTAAACTTTATAAGTAAAGCACGCACACAAATATGGGTCTGAGCATTAACTCTTAATTTTTAAGGCTGCTCAACTCATTTTTGTATAACCCAAATAGAATTTTCTTACCATCTCTGACCATATACTTATTTTTATGCATCAATAAGTAAGAAGTTTGTAGCTTTGCACACACCCTTCTTTAAATTTGGGTCTGAGCATGACTTTGTATATTCCTTTGCAAGTCAGTATTATTTTCTGGCAGACATGAAGTGGGCTTAGTTAAATGCTAGGCACAGTTCCATTGGGAATTCTACAGTAACAAGTGAACATATTACTTACGACTTAATAATGCTGCTGCACTATGTATTATGAATGGTTTTACAACTTGCGTAATTTTAGAATACCTACATTCTGTATTTTTATAAACATTCTTCCTACACTTATTGTTATAAATATCATTTGTTTTCAAGTGAGCTGAAATAATTTTTTATTCTTAAAAGCAGAACTTTAACAATAATTAAAACCAAGAAATTTAAAAATAAACTGTGACTAATGACTGACATGATTAACCAGACTTAGAATCAAAGAACAATTTTTATTATACTCTCAATGACTGTTTTTTTCAGTCAATATCAAGCACACTAACAATAGTGAATGAATTAAAGGGGTAATCTAAAAATTTTCATGTGAATTCACTAGAAGATAAAGAAAATATGTTGTCTTTTTGTTTTATATTTATGCAAATAAATACTGCCCAAATTCTAAAAACGTTTGATATTGTAAACTTTTATGTAATAGTGTTATGGTTCCTGCAAAAAATACATATAATTTTGAAACAGAATAAGAAAACATAAATAATTTAAGTTGTACTTCTTTTTAGCTTACTGTGAATGGCTTAATATTTTTTTAAAGTTTAACAAATAAGGTGATTTAAACTCATCACATTTGAAAGAGATGCAAATACAATTAAGAAAAAAGTTTAAATCCCAGATGATTAACATTAAAGCAAATATGTGAGGTGGACCATAATTCAAAGCAGATATGATTCCAGTAATGATTATCCAACAAGACTGATACTTTGTTCAAAGTCTAAAATTATTTGGAATCTTTGTTTTTGTGGTATTAGTTTGTAATTCATTTTTCTTTTCATTTTTACTTCATTTTCCCCTTTCCCCATAGTCAGCCTGTGCAATGGGGAACAGGAGATAGTAGAAAAAGATTAAAAGGCTGTTATATCCACATCAGTTTTTATCTTATCACTATTCCTTCACCAGCACTCTCAGCTCCAGTTATATCACCTTCTTGTAATTTCCAAAACTAGCCACATCCAGCCTACATCAAGGCTATTGCACCTACTGTTTCTCTTATTTCCAAAATTCTTTTTTCCATTCATGCTTCCGAACAAATGATTCTTTTTAAAAGAGCTTCTCTCCATCTATCCTTTTCTATTACTTTAGCATAGAAATTTGCATTATCAGAGAGTATGGTTTACGATTATTTGCTAAATTGCTTATTTTCTGTTTCTTCCACAAGAATGTTCTTTCCATGAGGGTAGAGATTTTTGTCTTATTGTTATTGCTAAATAGCCAGAGGCTTATGGTTGGCAGTTTGTAGGTATTCAACTACCTGTTGCCTGAATGGATGAATATTTCAGACATCACATTCCCTATAAAATGTAGAAGATTCGACTTTTCTTTTCCTTAAGAAGCAGAAAGAAAGAAGATATTCTGTTCCTAGAGTAAAAAGAAATTTAAAAAAATGAAGAAAGGAAGAAAGAAGGGAAAATAGAAAGAAAGACTCCTAACAAAAAAGAAAACTATAAAATATATTGTGGGAGCAGAGATAAGTGGAAAGAGGGGCCCTGAACTCTAAGATCTGTGGTGAGTTCCAGGAAAGAAGGGAGTCTTTGCTGCAAATGGAGTGACTGTTGGGAATTGTGTTTTGCTATACAAGACTGCAGATTCCCATGTGCAGACTCCTATGCCCTCGTCTCCTATGCCATAGCAGGCAAGGAGGTAGCAGAATGACTCAATGACTGAAAAGGGAAGTGGGATATTTCAGTAGTCTCTCATGGGGCTCAATGACCAAGTACCACGGGTGGCAGTACTAAGCCCTTAGTAATGTATAAACTCCATATAACCTTGAGATACTTCTGAGGATAGGAAGAAACACTCAAATATCTGGTTAAGCTACTTCCACTCTAGTAAATGGGGGATGGGACAACAAATTGTTAGATTAAATATTTGTACTCCTTGTGCACTTGAATTTATGAGCTGAGATTCATAACTGCCACATTTACATTTCAATTGCAGGAGAGTATATGTATTATCTGATTTGCATTTGCTTGTTTTATACTACACATGCAGGTGAGTATGAAGAGGATGCATTACTTTAAATACTTGACACTTAGACAACAGGGGAAATTTTTTTTATTTTTATTTTTTTGCCAGTGTGTGGTGCAATTCTTAACAGACTAACGAGGATGCTGGCAAGAATGTAGCGACATCTGTACTGACAGTATGAAAGCACTGAGGTCAACAACTGCTGAGATGGCAAGCATGAATCCATTGCCCAAATGTGTTCACGTCAGCACCACATGTTGCAAAGAAATTATAGAAGCCAATGTCTTTCAATATCAGTTTTGGGAAATGTCACAAAATTGTCAAATGTATTAACAATCTTATTACATACTAGATTTTTTTTTTTTTTAGAAATATCTCTAAGACAAAAAAGAAAGAAAGAAAAATATTTCCAAGAGTTTAGAAGCAAGGTAGAAGCTTGAATATGTCTCATGAGACAAACTCAGTATTTTTGCTGATGAAAACAATCCACTTGCTTAGTATCTTGGACACACCTTCTCTCTCAAACGTGTGTACAGTATGTTTGGAATGGGTTTGAGATTTTTATATTTTAACTTGATAAAGGACTCATTGAGGCAGTGGGGATTATATTGGTAAAATGTATACTATGGCAAATAAAGTGTTAGTAAATGGATTCCAAATTCAACTTGACAAAATAAATTTTGAGTGTCTTGAGACTTTAAGTGAGTATCTGAGACTAATGCCACTAACCTGAGATTTAATTTTAAAAATCATCACTGAACATAGTATTTTAAGATATATTTAAAAATTGTTTTTCACACACACACACACACACACACACACACACACACACACAAATCTTCCAAAATGGCCAAGGAATCTAGTCTTCTATGCATTCTAAGTCTTTCATCTATCAGGGGACAAAAGCAATTATGAAAGGTTGCTACTGATTCACCTGCTTAACAACAACAACAAAAAACAACAACAACAACAACAAAAAAACACACTTCTCTGCTATTCAGGATTCTGCTACCTTTTAAAAGAAGCACATCCTCTCTGTGGTGTAGCTGTTTACCTATATGTATTTGGATTTTTCTCTGTTCAATTAACTAAAACAAAATTGCAAGATAAAATGGATGGTAGCTGGGACCTGTTTGGCTCAGTGGATAGAGTGTTGGCCTGTGGACTGAAAGGTCCCAGTTCGATTCCAGGCTAGGGCATGTACCTTGGTTGTGGGCACATCCCCAGTAGGGGGTGTGCAGGAGGCAGCTGATCAATGATTCTCTCTGATTGATGTTTCTAACTCTGACCCTCTCTCTTCCTCTCTGTGAAAAATCAATAAAATATATATTTTTAAAAATGGATGGTAAATCCTGGCCAGTGTTACTCAGTGGTTAGAGTGTTGGCCCATGCAACAAAGGGTCACAGGTTCAATTCCTGGTCAAAGGCATGTACTTGGATTGTGGGTCACACCCAATTGCTTATTTCCTAAAATAATTTTGAGTTCCAAAACATCCACTTTTCTCCCCCTTTGATGACTTTATCTTACATAAATGCCATAAAATTGAACTTAATGTATATTATTAGTATACTACTTTTATTTGCTTTACCTTCTAGAATTTTCCATAATATTTTGTTATTAAATAAAATATTCTTACCACTAATACAGTTTGCAAATCATTGTATATTTTTCATTTTGTCAACTTACTTTTGAAATATTATTGTCTAGATACTTCAATTGGCTTGGGGAGAAAAAAAATTATGATACTGAGATTGCCCTTTCTGGGTCTTACAATCTCTCAGGGGAGGCTCTATTAAAACTGTCATAAGTGTTATAAAGACACATGTCACTATAAAAGTTAGTGACAGGATTTTTTAAGTAAATCAGAAGTTGGGAAAGGCTTGCTATGAAAACCCTTGCTTGAGTTGAGATCTAAAGGAGTAAGTAACTGGACTGGGACAAGGAAAGACTAGCACTAGATTGAAAAGCATGGACAGAAGGCAGGTGTGGCTACAAGGCAGTGATCAATGGGGCAGGGTGGGAAGCAAGACTTAAGATGAGAAGCAGCCAGGGTTCAAATTAACACACTGTGGACCAGTAGTTTTATTGTAGCTTTACCCAGTGGCCAGATAAGTTTCTATTGAACGAGTACAAAAAACGTTTTTACATAAATGTTAAAGGCATACTTTAAAATTAAATACCCATTGCATTTTGAAGTTACTTATTACATGTTCTTACAAGCTAATATATTTTTAAAGTATGATACCTTATAAAACACTGTGTAATATGAAATTAGAATTCTTGTGATCCATCCGCAAGGTGTTAAGTTCAGTCTTCATCCCAAGACCAATGGGAAGCCACTGAAATCATTCCAGGAGGAAGTGATTTGATCATTTATGAACTTCACAGAAGTCAATCTTTGAAGTTCATGAGGAGAATAAATTAGAGGGGAAAGAGAGAGCATGATGGAAGACAAAGGGAGCAGACTACTGGAATATTCAAAATAACAAAAAAATAAAATAAAAAATGCTAGCATAAGCTATCAAGCCTTGAGAGAAGATAGTAGACAGATTTGAGAATTTTAAGTGGTGAACTACCAACAAATTGTCTTTGAGTATATAGAGATTCTTTAAGCTTGTTTGGTTTTGGATTTTTATTTTTATTAATAGCCCAGATGGTGATGGTATCCACACATGATTCCAGGCTTCTGTTTTTGCTGATGTAAAATGCAGGGGTTAATTTCTCATGTAGTCTCCAGGCCTAACATTGCATGGTGGATGTAACCAACTCCTGGAGAACTCAGATAAAATCAACTTGCCCATAAAGTGCCACAGATGAGATCATCTTTCCTATAGTTTCTCTCTTCAGTGACATTTTATGGCAGATGTGACATATGAAAGGAGCTAGAATAAAAATATGAGTTCCAGTTCATAATGTAAAGGTTAAAGTTAACATGGATTTCCAGTGATACTATTTCTTTTCAAAGAAATGAAGACGTTTTTTATACTTCATTTTAAAGTTTCTCTGAACTGTTGCCTTGTACCATTTTCATCTATTTCATGCACCTACTTCTTTTAAAAGTATGGAATCACTCAGTTCCAGAAACACACCCGAGGCAAAAACAATCTCTAAAGCTCCCAAACTTATTCATTTTGCTCTAGCAACCCTTTGAAGAGCTTAAAATTCTTAATCAATATTTGCTTGCGGTTTTGCAGATGATGGCATTTGCATAGTGTCAGTATAGACTTTATACTGTATGCTTTACCTGTTGAATGTACTCATACTCAACTGTGATGTTTGCTGTTAACAGTCATTATCTTGTTGACCGTGGGAAATGAGAAAGTAAGCCTTGGTAACTGGCATATTATCATCTTCCCTACTGGAAATTGCAGGCACAGCATGAAACTAAAGCTGGACAGAGTTACAGTCTATTTAATACCTTCCAAAGATATACTTTCATTCTAATTTCCAAACTCATATCTCTCCTTAGATGATACTTAGGAATGTAAAAACACCAAAATGAATATTTGTGGCATATATTTTAATTTAGTTTTTCATTCTATTGATCTGTCCATATCTTTAAGATTATGTTGAACTATTTTCAAAACTATTTATTTGTGGTCTCATTTCATAAATCTTCATTTATGTTTTATGTTAAATTGTACACTTCATGTTATATCACACAAATGCAAATAAGTCTTATGCTCAATTCTTTCTTAAGAAACAGGTATCTACCAACCAATATGAACTTAAGGTTGAAAGTTTCCTCTCTGTGATAAATTTTCTGTATTTTCCTAATCTAGGAGGACATTTTCCTGCCCCTAAATAAATGCAGGTCTATCTCACTCATTAGAGGTACTTGTCTGAGCTATTTCTAAAGAAGCAGAGTTGTAGAGAGAAAAGCAGTAGGCAGGGAGTCAAAGAACCTATTTTTACTGCAAGTCATGTAAACTCCCTGAGTTTCAATTTCCTCATAAATAAAATTGGTATGTTTTTCCTGCTTATCTAATAGAATTATTTTGAGATTCAAATGAGATTATTTAAAAGTACTATAAAATCCTTTTTTTTAAATAAAGTGCAATACTATCAAAAACATATTGCCATTTTATGGGGAAATATTTTATTATATAAACAATGAAAGCTTATTCGTTTTATTATTGCATGATTATGATAATATTGATGATTATTGTATGCTTTCTTGCGGCTGCAATAGCAAACTACCACAAATTTGGTGGCTTAATAAACACTGATTTATTCTCTCCTAATTCTGGAGGCTGAAATTAGCTTCATGGGGCTGATGCTAAGGTGTTTATAGGGCTGGTTTCTGCTGGAAGTTCTAGGAGGTTCCCTTTCCTTGCCTTTTCTAGCTTCTGAAGGTCACCTTGGCCCATGACCTTTTCCTTGCATCACTCCAACCACTTGCTTGAGTCATTGTGTTGCCTTTTCTCTTCTCTACTATAGCTAAATCTTCTGTCTCCCTCTTCTAAGGACACTGCTGATTATATTTAAACCCACCCTGATAATCCAGGATAATATCTTCATCTCAAAATATTTAACTTAATCATTTCTCATAAGTCTCTTTTTCCTCTAAGGTAATATACACACGTTCCAGGGAATAGAATGTGAATATGTTTGGGGTCATTTTTAAGCCTACCACAATTATTAAAATACTAGTATCCCTGCGCATGAATCTGTGCGCCAGTAGCTCACCACTGCCCTCCAGTAGCTCTCTGCTTCAGCCTGTCCTCCTGTAGCTTCCCCTCTCCATAGTTTGCTGCCCTGCCCCCTCCTGTAGCTCTCTGCTGCCCACTTGTAGCTCACTGCCCCACCCTCCCACTCTACTTATCCATGATATGGTCATTATGCAGTCAGTCATTATGCTTCAGGGTGTAATGACTATCTGCATATTACATCTTTATTATATAGGATGATCACAGTAGCCAAGTATCTACAATGGTAGGAAATCAGAAACATGTATCTAGTTAACTGTTCATGGAAACAATCATCCCCAGTGTATTGCTCTAGAGTGGTGATAGATTCCCAGCCTGAGCCTGAAAAATTCCTGGAACATATTCCATATAAAAATTCACTGGCCTATTAATCAATAGACATGAAAAGTATCACAACTACAAGGTAGGAAGCCCTCAAATGTTTAACATGAAAATGACTCAGGTTAGAAAATGGTTCTAAGAATGACTGAGCCCCAACAGGGAAGGCTGGGGTCAAATAAGTGTAGACAACAAAAGAACCAGGGTCTCTCAGCCCCACTGTACAGCAACAGGAGTATTGGCTGCTTTGTGTATTAGACTTCCAAATATGTTTTTGGTTTAATAAAGGGTCCTATAGGTAAAAATAATAATGACAGTAATTGTTTGGGAAATCCTGTTCCAAAACTTTATCATTTTGTCAAGCAATACCATGACAAACTGTAAGCGAGGAATTTCTTGTCATATATACTAGTAAATCATTAATGATTACAGCACTCCCATAAAAGGAATGGTTATTTTTCCAACGTATAATCATTCTAATACTTTTCTATAAAAGCACTAACTAGTTATAGAGGTGTTAGTTTATTTTATTTTAATTTACTGTTCCTCAATAAGTGATCAATTATGTTAATTGTTCTTATTAAAATTCAAGAATAAATAGAAGTGTTGAGCAATTACGGTTCTTTGTAATTGCTGAATTTCTAAATGAATTCTCTTCTGTGTAGGCCTATGCTGGCAAAGCAATATTAATTTTAGTCTAAGTGGCTTAAAAGTAAATTAGCATTTCTTCTCATCCCACCCACCATTTTATTTCAATTCTTAACCACAGTGCAAATTTAACACTTTGACTGAATTATAGGTAAAATAATGACTCTACAGTGGTTTTTCAATTTGTATACAAATTATGTCATTTTAAAATTTTAACTCAGAAGCTCATGAAATACTAACACATGAATTAGAAAAACTGGATTGGGTTAACAATATTTTAATGCTCCTTTTGTTTATGGCTACATAACTGTGTAATTATCTGCTAGAGAAAACAGCTGACAGATGCTCATAGAATAAAATACCTAACTTTTGCAATTTGTGTTTTGAAAAAAAAACATATACTTCAAACTATGCCTGGCTAATAGTTTGAAAGTCAAGAAACAATTGAATACAATACAGCATATTCACCTTTTAAATCTTTCTAATGTTCTGTCTGTTCTCTATAAACTGATCCCACATTTCTGACGTCTACCTGCTCATCTGTATTGAGCCTTCTTAACATGGTTTCAACCTCAGTCCATTCCCACTCAGCTTCCATATTTTCCTATAGTGATCAATCCTATCATAGTTCTCTCAAGCTTCAACATTGTGGATATTAGTCATTTCCTACATTTCCCTGATCTTTATTCCAATGTGCCAATAGACATCAAATATCCCTTTTTCTTTTAAAATATTCTTTAATTTTCATTTTCTTTCCAGTTAGTCATGCATCACACTGAACAGAGGCTTTGTCACTGCTTACTTTGACTTCTTCAATGATCACTTAATTAAAGCACCCACCCAGGTTTAACTCTAATCTTTCCATCAAATATTACACAATTAAAAATATTAACTTCATCTTTTTCACTCTTCAAAGTGCTTCTTAGTTGTTTCTCAAATCCTTCTCTTTTCTTGAGTCCCTTTATTTTTGAACCTTATCTTACCAATCCATCATTACTTCCTCAGGCACAGGACATTTTAATTTTCCACTTGCCCATGTCTATTTCTCCATTTATGTTGCTTTAATTTGTTGTGATGTCATCCTTCTATTAAAATTCCATAGGTACTCAGATTCTTCTCTATAGTTTCCATGTATGTTTGACATATCTCACAGACACATAAAATACCACCCTTGCTGTCAAAACTGAAGCAGGAAGATCAGATAGAAAGCCATGTGAGTATTCTACATGAAAGATTGCTGAATTCTTAGATACTATTATTATGGCTACTTTGCTGATGACAATCATCCAATTTCAGAATGAGATATTTGCCAGAATTTTAGAAGTATATGTATTTCTTATTCTCTACTAAAAATAAGTTCAATGGAGCCAACAGATTTAGGCAAACACTTGTTTTCTCAGCTTTCCTTAGTCATCATTTGCCAATATCAAATCCATTTTAAATTGTTAACATTTTTTAAAATAACGTTTTTATTGATTTCAGAGAGAGAATTTTATTCATTTCAGAAAGGGAGAAAGAGAAACATCAATGATGAGACAGAATAATTGATCAGCTGCCCCTGCACGCCCCCTACTGGGGCAGGTGACTTACTGGTTATAGGTTGAATCTCAACCACTGAACCACACCAGCCAGGCTTAACTTTTTGTAAGTTAAGCAAATTTATAACATTTATTTGACTGGTAGAAACATAGCTATGTTGCTAATCAACTAGTAGAAATGTAGCAAATTGCTAGTGATTTTTGAAAAACTCAATGCTAAAACGTTAGAGTGGAGGCATCAAGTTTCTTCAAAATTTCAGAAACATTAATAAAAAAATTATAAATGTGAGTTCACTGAAGCATAGGGAGTGAGTTTTGAGCTGCAATTTGTTTGACTAAGAGACTATCGGTTTTAATATTTCAAATGTTCCTTCAATGATTTCCTAAAGGAATTAGGTTGATTTCTTGAGAGTGTCTTGTACAAATATAGGCCCCATAGTTATAAAATGAGCATTTTATCTCCTTATTGCCAATGCCCCATCATTAAAGTCAGTAAAACTGGGGTTGTTTTGAAGAATGCATGTGGTTATGCTGGGAATTTACAAATTGCTTTCAAACTGCACTCCTTCTTGCTCCAAATTAACTCCTCTGATAGATTTTATTTTTCCTGGTTGTCTTTTTCTGCTTTCTCAAGCTATAATTAGATGTTGAAATTGTCTCAGTGTATGCCTGGAAGACATTATAAACTCCAGTTCTTTCTCCTTGTTAAGAAAAGATCTCCCTGAATGATATAATCTAGTAACTTAAAGACGAGGCAGCAATTGTGGAAAATCACGACCCCTATTCTTCACTAAACTACCACAGAAGCACAGGAATAAAATTGTGTGTACTCTGACCTTTTAAAGATACCGGTAAAGCAGATACTAGTGAATCCAGGACAAAAATGTGCCTAATTGTGCACATTTTGGTGAAGAGAAAAAGAACCCTTATTTAAATAAGTATTTTACCTCTGAAGGCAGTTATAAAACAAGTCAACTATAAAGAATAATAAAATCAAAACCAGCTATTCAAAATTTAAATTTAATAAAAATGTATTTGTAGTTACTTTACAGCTCATTTCTAGATTCTGACTAACATAACATTTAAATGCTAGATATTTGATATCTGTATTTTTGAGAGGAAATGCTGCTTTGGTTTAAAATAGCTTCAAATATGTAGATATTCATGTGGGAATTAATTGGAATGAACAGGTAGACAAATTGCAGAAATGATATATATTTACCTGTTTATAAAAGCTCCTGGGTTTTACACTAAACATTGTCCAAAGTTTAGTTGTAACTTTGGACATTTTTTCATTAATAACAGCTAAAACATAGATGCTCTGACAATAACGAATATGGAATGTATTCTACTTCCATTGTGTAGTTTTGATGGAGAAAGCAATACATAGTAAAGCAAATAAAGCCAGTAAGTCACAATATAAAGAGAACAAGTCAGTGTGCTCAGAAGTAGGACTAACTTTGTAAATTCAAATTCATAACATCAGATTTGCTGTGTCCTAATCTGGGAAACAGACTTTCCTAAAGCTGAGTGCTTAAGATTTTGCTCCCAAATAAAACAGCCTTTATCTCTAATTGCTGAGTTTCCCCCAATTGCTAATTATTGTTGAGTCTCAATCTAGGCCAGGCAACATGGGAGCTGATTTACATGAAATATACAATGTATATCTTCTACTAGGAGTCAAACTTTTATTTGATTTTTGTACACTCACTCTGAGGTGTGGAATATGTTGCAATAAATTATTACTACAAAATTTAAACTGATAATAAGTAAAAATTATAATCTGCCCACATGATGTTTCTAAAATTTTCAAACTGATATTATTAGTCTTTCTCTTTTAACAGAGCATCAATGTAGAGTGCATAGTATTTTATATTTTAACTAGAGGCCCAGTGCACTAATTCATGCACGGGTGGGGTCCCTCTGCCTGGCTGGTGATTTAGGCTAACCCGAGTGGCCAACTGGCTAGGGGGAGGGACCAAGGGAGGTTGACTGTGGGAATACACTGACCACCAGGGAGCAGCTCCTGCATTGAGCATCTGTCCCCTGGTGGTCAGTGCGCATTACAGCAACCAATAGATCATTTGGTTAGTTGGTCGCTTAGGCTTTTATATATATAGATGCAAATGAACTAAACAAAATAATCAGGATATGTTTTCCTACAGATGCATAGCTAGTTGAGCAATAAGAAAACTTTAATAGCCTTAGCTGGTTTGGCTCAGTAGATAGAACATTGGCTTGCAGACTGAAGGATCCAGGTTCAATTCCAGTCAAGGGTACAGGCCTAGGTTGCAGGCTATATCCCCAGTAGGGGGCATGCAGGAAGCAGACAATTAATAATTCTCTCTCATCATTGATGTTTCTATTCTATCTTTCCCTTCCTCTCTGAAATAAAAATTATATAAAAAAGAAAAAAAAAACTTTGATAAAGATAACACAGAACATGTAAGAGTTAAATCACACATACACAACAACTAATTAGAATTAAAAATATATAAAGCAAATAATATAGTTTTATGTATTTAAAAATAAGTACAATAATTAAAAATGTATTTATAACTTTAGAAGATAAAATGTAAGTAGTATCAATATTTCACAGCATAAAGCAAAAATAAAACAAATTATGATTCAAGAATAGAAGGAATTTACGCAGACCCAGGAATTAAATATCAGAAAAAGAATAATAAACTTATAAAGAAAAACAATTGAAGAAATATCAGTTGAAAAAAAAATGTTTTAGTTTAAGTTAAAAAGGTTTACTGAGCACCAGACAGGATTCATTCCTTCTGTTGTTAGCCTTTCAATAGTTAGTTATTCAGTAAATACTATATGTCAAACACTGCTATAACTAGTAAAATATAGTGGGGAATATACATTGTTAGCAAGAAAAGACAACCAAAAAGTTAATAATTACTATATGTTATAGAAAGACAGTACGTAAAAAGGATTGAGAGAGAGCTGGATGGGGTGCTGTTTAACTTGACTTTCTTTTCCACTTGGTCTGATTTGTACAGTATAAAACTTTCTTTTAAGAAGAACAAAAGAGCCTTTCCAAAAGAAAAGAAAAGAAGAAAAAAAAAAGACCTGAATTCTATATTGAAAGGTCCTGCTATATTTCTGAGAAAATTGACTTGCAATGGTCATTGTATGCCCTTGCCATTCTTTGTTCTTATCTATGGAATTTTGGCCTTCTGTAGTTTCTATTTTATAGAGGTGGTGGTTGTGCTTCATAGGATAGATAGGTAGAAAGATATACAGATAGGTGAAAGGTTTATAGACACAGAACTGCTATATACACATAACTAATGTATCTTTATTGTAAACTGTGACTTTTAGCATTTAAAAGTCTCACTTTTAAGTTTAACAAGTTTTGAATTAAGTTGTACTTAATCCCAAAATCATCAAACAAGATTTAAATCACAACTAGAGAATATCACTCTCAAGCCCAGAATTCCCCTTTAATATTTTACTACTTATAAAATCCAAATACTTTACATTATCTATAAGATGAAAATACTTTGGGGCTTTTATCCCCACTTCCTTTATTCCCAATGTTCCTATACCCTCATCCACAATAGCCTAGCAACATTGCCCTGTGACATTTCCTGGGATACACTATACCTTTCTGACATCATGGATTATTACTTATTACCCATTCCTGGCATACTCTATTCATTCAAGACTTCTTTGTGGCACTTTTTATACTTAGAACTGAGCTTACATGTCATCTTTTAAAAATATATATATTTTATTGATTTTTTACAGAGAGGAAGAGAGAGGAATAGAGAGTTCAAAACATCGATGAGAGAGAATCATCGATCAGCTGCCTCTTGCACACCCCCTACTGGGGATGTGCCCACAATCAAGTTACGTGCCCTTGCCTGGAATCAAACTCGGGACCCTTCAGTCAGCAGGCTGACGCTCAATCCACTGAGCCAAACCGGTTTTGGTTTACATGTCATCTTATGAGAAAAGGCTTTCCTACCAAACTACCTAAAGCAATACTTTAGGCTAGAATAATCATGTGAGATATGCACTCATCATGGGAAGGACAAAACAGATAATCTGTTGGGATATAGGAAGAAAATATTAGATTGCTCATTCATATGTATTTTAATGTCTTAAAATATTTACTGTGTGTATGTTTTATATTATATATAATGATAAAATAACTGTATACAGACATATCTACATTGAAACAGATATATTCCTATAAAGGGTTTGCACAATTTTTAATGTGTACTTAATAATGTATGTTTAAAATACACCATTCTTACATTGTTCTGTTTATATACTTTGTGATTTAAGAACTAGTATTATCTATATATATAAAAGGCTAATATGCAAAGTGTCCCCTTGGGAGTTCAACCCGGAGACTGGGAGTTCAATTGCTTGCTATGACATGTGCTAACCACCAAGGGGAAATGTGAAATGAAGGAAGGCCTTGGCAGGTGGCCAGAAGGCCCCAATCAACCCTGATCACCAGCCAGGCCTAGGGACCCTACCCATGCATGAATTTCATGCATCAGGCCTCTAGTTTTTAATATATATATCTGACTAGAAAATTCCATAGAGTAGTAATCAGAGTTGTCATATTCACTATTAGATCCCTAAAACATAGCATTACTTGAGTGATTAAGTGAAAAAGTATAAAATATATGTTATTTTAATTTATTTGGGAAAATGTAGGATATTTATCATCAAATAGAATAAAATATTATGTAATTCTATATGTAATGTAATTCTTACATTAGCAAGAAAAACTTTAAAATTATTGAGTTTTAACATGAACTTTACAATGCCTATGAGATTAAAAAATAAATGTTTATTTATAAATCTAAGAGAAATCCTGAGTAGACAAAGCATAATACTGTTTTTCCTGTTTGTAAAATTTAAAAATTATAAAGTGTCTGAGTACGTAAATTTGGGGCAATTCACATTAGGTTCTTAATTTTTCCTGAAAACTGGACAAAATAATTCTTAATTTTATTAAACTTTTATTTACTAAATGAAAGATTATTATTGATTTTATGTGGAGCTCACAAATTATTATTTCCTCCTTCATCACTTGTAATTCTGTACCATTAAGACCCCTGTGAGCTAACTCTATGTGGAATTGAAAGTAATGGCATGAAGTATGCAAACTTTAGAAGATCTGAGTCATCTCTATTGTGCTTGATTTCCAGCTAGTCTTTCATTTTCATAGTGCTGCTAAGTGCTTTTGCATCTAATTGCGTAGGGACTGATGTGTTTAGCAACCTCCGTATGGAGTTAGGCTTTGTTCTCTCCACTGTGGACACCATTCTGGCACTGTTTTTCTGCTCCCATTGTTTCACAGCACATTTTATCACTAGCATTTGTGATTCAATTATCTCCCCCTCACCTCTCCCAAATGTAAGTGATATTATACTTTGGCTGTAAATACAGCTTCTAACAGCTGCTTTGGAACAATCATTGCAAATGACAGAAGCAGAACCCAAACATCTGTTACTAAACCTTAAATATAAAATAGTCTTACTTAATTAAATGACAACAGTAGTTGAAATGGAAATGGAGAACCTACGCATTTCTGAAGCAACAGGATAGTTGCAGTTCACATCTCATCACATTGCATATGTTTCTATTATGATTTATTCAAAATAATACTTCCTTTGACAATTTACACAATACTTTATACTTACATGCATGCAGACTGCGGATTACCTCATCCCAAGATACATAAAGCACGGGACCCGAGTAGACTGACAATTATGTCACTGTATTAGGAATGATACACAATGCAGGCTAAAAGGAAAACCCTTTAATCATATTTCCTGAAGGCTTTTATTCCCCTTAGAAACCTTTATGTACTAAGGCTCTCAGCATGAAAACAGAAAAGAGGAAGTAAATCTACTGGAAAAAAAGTAAAGACTTGATATATCCAAGCTGTAGTTTAAATGTACTTATTTATGAATAAGATAAATGAATGAGAAAAGATAAAATAAGATATTTGTTCCATTTTAATGTTAAGTTACATAAATGCCATTGGAAATTCTCCTTGAGAAAATTATTGCAATAATTGTTTTTAAAAACAAAAATTTTGGGAAAGTGTACAAGTGAAATATGCAAAAAATTCTCTAATAGATTATAACAATCAACTCTTTAATGTTTGGTATTCTACCTGGCTGCTTGCCACAAATTGAGCAGACCACATTTCCCTTAGGGCTTTTGTTGATAAAAAGCATGTGATAGGGATCCTGAAAAGAAAGTATGTCTCAGGAAGTAGGGTTAAAGAAACAGTTACTAAAGTTCAGGGCTTTTGAAACAGCAAGAACTTGAGGAATCAGAATCTGCAAAGGGAAAGAGAACTCAGAGGCATGGACATGTCATTCTGCAAAAATTTCCCCTTGAGGCATTAGCTGGATGATAAAATTTGAAGGACAAAATGCTGAGAAAACAAGCAGAAAGCAGCTGCTAAGATATTATAAATTTAAGCAGATTTTATGGCTGTCTTGTGGTGCAGAGGAGATGAAAATTGTTTAGAACTACAGAAGAGGACCTTACAGAAACCTCAGGCTGTCAGCTGAGACCCCTGAAGGGGCAACACCTATGCAGTAAAAGCAACTTGTAAGTAGATCAACCTTAACTGAAACAGAACCATCTACACAGACTTCACTGGCTGGCAAGAGGAAGAAAGATAATACCATCCAAAGTCCCAACACTTTCTCATTTACAACATCT
Source organism: Pipistrellus kuhlii (assembly GCF_014108245.1). Classification (NCBI taxonomy): domain Eukaryota; kingdom Metazoa; phylum Chordata; class Mammalia; order Chiroptera; family Vespertilionidae; genus Pipistrellus; species Pipistrellus kuhlii. Next base: position 33,452,927 of record NW_023425405.1, on the reverse strand, counting down.
GGCATTCTGTCAAAAACAAATAATGAGATATGCAACAAAGACCAGAATGGGACACAGAAAATATGTGATAAGATTATATAAACCCAAACAGGTAAGTAACCGTTATTTATATCAAATACTCTAATTCATAGACAAATCTGTTAGGCTGGATAAATAAAAATGCAACTATTTCTGCTTAAAAGAATAGACACATATATACAGGGCAAATGATAAGAAATAATTATAATAAAAGATTAAAAAATGAATTTTGTAATAACTAAATCAATTATTAGTATTACTTTTTATGCAACTAAAATCATATCCTCAAAATAAAATACAAAATTCAAATTTCTAAAATGAAAGTAAAATTCACATATCCAAATAAATAATAGAATACTTTAAAATATTTCTTTCAATAGGTTTCATAAACTAGGAGAAGGCGGGGAGAATAAGCACACAAAAAAATAGACCTGACATTTATCAAAAACCATAGCCAATGACTGCTGATGACCATTCTTTTCAAGAGCATAGATGCATAGATAACATTTACCAAAACTGGTCATATGTTAGGCTATAGGGATAGCTCAATGCAGTTAAAGGGACTGAAAATGTGATCTGGCTTTGATCACAGTGGTATTAATAAAGACATCAATATCAAAAGGAACTCTAAGAAACTTGAATGTTTGCAACTGAAATATATAGTTTCAAATAACCAATAGAACAAAGGAGAAACTAAAATGGTAATTAGAAATATTTTGAACTGAATAATACTGAATATCTGACACATAAAACTGGTTAAGATGCAGTCAAATCTATACTCACAGAGTACAAAGCTGTGCCCTAAATGCATATATTGGGGAAAGAACACTAAAAATTCATGATCTTAACATCTATCACAAGAAACAAACAAACAAGAGAGCAAGCTAAGTACCAAAAATTTAAAGAGGAAAATAATAAAACAGAGAAATAGAGAAAAGTCAAAACAGCCAAAAGAATAATACTGATAAATCTTTTGCAAGATGAGAGAGAGAGAGAGAGAGAGAGAGAGAGAGAGAGAGAGAGAGAGAGAGAGAGAGAGAGAGAGAGAGAGAGAAGGCAGATAATTATGGTTGGAAGAGAATGAAAGTGTGTTTTTAAGGATACGTTCACTGTGTGTTGAACGTATCCACTGGAAAACTCCAGTACTCTAGTAGGAGTCTCATCCTCGCTCCTGAGTTCTCTCTTTGTGCAACTCTCTCCTATCTGATAATATTTTCTGAAAACTCTACCTGCTTAAGTCTCCACAGATTCACTATTCATCTTCTCAATGCCAGGAATCCTTGTAAGGAAACTCTTTCAAGATGCAATCACGGGGCCTCATTTCATCTGTCTCCTAGCTCCATAAGATCATGGCTTAATGTCTAATATCACCAATACTGTTGTTCCTCTTATACTTTGCCCTTTCTTGGTTTTCAAGAGGGGATGCTATTCCAATATGTGTAATTCTATTTGGCTAAAAGCAAAAGTATTAAATTCTTTGAAAGGAAAATGCCAGAATACTATAATGTCTATCTAACAGAATCAAAATAATGTCTAACAACCAGTAAAAGAAAATAATGATGTCTTTCAAGTCATAAAGGGAGGGAAAAATCAACCTACTACTCTCTCAAAAAAATTGTTTTTCAATCAAGGCAGCTATGGAAATGATCTGAGTATCTACCCAAGAATTTCAGTTATAAAGTATCTTAAATATAGAACAATTATGTGATTCCTGGTTAACCCCCGAACTTTTTGAAGGTAGACCTGTGTAATTAGTGACTGAGCCTGGAAGGTACTCCTGTGTGATGAGTTACCTGCCAGACACAAGCGATGAAATGCCTTTGTGATAAACACAGAGGTGACACAGCCTTTCAGAGACATGTCAGGATCTATAAAAGAAAATGTTCACTCTTCAGTGACCTGCATCACAGGAATGTCCAAATATATTTGCTTGGAATAAATTCTGTTCGCTGACCTGATACGTGATAGAGTTATGGGACTACTATCAATATGTTCTCCTTTTGATAGCTTCATAGTCGATAATAGTGATTCTTCTGTTCAAGTTTGGATTCTTGAGGCTTCTCCAGCATGAAATCACTATTTCAACTTGAAGGCTATCCTTCGTTTAAGGGATTGTATCATTATGAGAAAGGACATTTCAAATGAAATCGTTATTTTACTCTGTGGGAGCACATCAATTTATCTAGCTGCGTTGCTCTAACCAATGATGATGGCAATGCAGACCAGCTCCTGTGTTTTGTTATTTTTTAACCACAGTTGAGAAAACTAAAAAATGTATAATAAAGCTATATTTTTAAGTAAAATATCAAAAACAAGAGGCAAGTTATGATAACTTAATATACATATAAAATATTAATTGATCGCTTCTCAGCCTTTTGGCTAAGATCAAGTGTAGTAAAATATTAATTGATATGCTAACTAAATTCTTTTTTAGTTTTATTGTGAAAATCGATCTAAATTTTATTATTCCACAGGTCCTTCCTTACATAGAACAAATTTTGGCAAATATTAATAAATTCTTTCTTTAATGATTTTGTTAGATTTGCTTTTCCCAAAAGCAGACTCCAAAAATAGAATTTGAGTATGTGTAGTTTATTTGAAAGATAATTCCAAGAATCACTAGAGGGAGAATGGAAAAATGAGACAGAAAAAGGAAGAACAAATGAGCAACCAAGTTTGATTCTTCTGAAGACTTTAAAAATTTGTAATATCATTTAAAACTCTAAGAGTACTGATGTGATTTTGGTAATATTTGCTGTAATGACTGAGAATGTTTTTATTATTTAGTTACTTTATTCTTAGCAATAATATTTATCCAATAAATCAATTGATCTAAAAAATTCAGGAAGGTTAATTCTCTATTGTACATAGACCAAACTTTGATCATTTCTTTATTTTTAGGAATATATATGTTGGTTAAAGGGTTTTACCTAAATATGTTGTTTATTTTTAGTTTTTAGATAATTAGTATGGCTTAGGAAAGTAGTAAAACTACTAAGTTCTACCAGGATTCTGATAAGTTGACATTTAATTTAAAAGCAATTATTGGTCTCTATTATATTTCATGTCCTAAACTTTTATCTAAAACTTGTCAAGTGGCCCTAACTAGATTGGCTCAATGGATAGAGTATCGGCCTGCAGACTGAAAGGTCCCAGGTTCAATTCCAGTCAAGGGCATGTACCTTGGTTGTGGGTACATCCCCATAGGAGGTGTGCAGGAGGCAGCTGATCAATGTTTCTCTCTCATCAATGTTTCTAACTCTCTGTCCTTCTTCCTTCCTCTCTGTAAAAAATCAATAAAATATTTTTTAAAAAAGAACTTGCTAAGTGAAAACTGCCTTTTTATTTGCAACAAAATTGTGAATAACCATTGTTGCCTATATCATGTTCCACAGAGAAAAATTTTACCATATGATCAATAAAGCAAATCTCTTTGGTTATTAATATACTTATTCTTTTCTATTATCTTGCTTTATTTAGAGTTCTGACTTCCAGAATTCTTAGTCAATTATTTGTCTTCAATTATAGCTAAATGAAAATCCTAATGGTTGCATGTTTATTTCCTATTCTTTATTTTCTTTTTACTTCAAAAAGATTTTAAAGGAAACTAAGTATTTTATGTACCTTAACACAATGATATTTCACCATTTACATAGAGCATTTTGTGACACACAAGGAAAATTTTTCTAAGCCAAATAAACTTCTGTATAACAGAAAAAAAAGGCATTTCCTACAAGTAAGCTCTTCTCAGTCTTCTTCATCTGACAGTAGTGAGATATTTGGTGATTTTTTATTCAGCCCAATACTAAAGGTTGAAGATAAATGGTAACCAGAAAAAAGTAGGAGCCAGCAGAGAATGAACACCTTTCACAGATTTAGTCTTCATATAACTCATGAAAGATTTACTCCATGACTTGACAAATTTACATTCTTTCTCTCAAGGAGTATACATTTGAGGGAAACAGATAATTAGCAGAACTTTCTCACAGTAATTTTAAAGGAATTTTTTCAGACTCTCCATGGAGAGTCAGAAAAAAAAAATTCCTTTAAAATAAATTGTGTTCTTTCTTCCTAAGCCTTTAGGACAAAAGCCATTACATAGACCCCAGAGAAGCCTTCCAAGGCCTTACTAAGCAAGGGTGAAATCAAGATTTAAGGCCAGTAATAGTGATTGCCAGTAGAAACACAGAAATCAGGATATAGGAGAATGAATATACTGTAGACCTTAAGTTGGTCAAGAACATTATCTGCGTAGGCAGGTGTCCCAAAGAGAGAAACATGGGGGCCCTCAACTACAGCTCTCAGGTCAGAGTTGTTTACAGGTGAGTTTGTCTCTCTCACTGAGCCTCTACTATGCCAGTAGCAGATCTCGCTCATCTGAATAACCCATGCATTTTGTCTTAAATATAGTAACTCTGTCCCCCCTGAATGTTTAACTCAATTGTACTGAAGCAAAGGTCAGGATAATCAGCCTTCACAGATGTAAAAGAAATATTGCCAATCAAATTGCAGCTGTATGCATGACTTTAATGAAACATGCTTTCATTAAAGCATGTTTATGCTTTTTAAAAAAGGGTGGGGGGCTGGTTAAAAAAAAAAAAGACTTAAACTATTACTAGAATTATTTCACCAAGAAATTGATAACCCAAAATAGTCTGTTTATGACTATGCTGAGGGATTATGTGAATAAAATGAAGTCATCTTTCAGTGAGATCATTACTAAAGACAAATAAATATGACAGTCTGCATATTATTTTCAGAAGTTTCCATTCCTTTAACATGCTAACTTAAACAAACAAATGATAAAAAAAAATAATGGCCAAAACCGGTTTGTCTCAGTGGTAGAGCGTCAGTCTGCAGACTGAAAGGTCCCAGGTTCAATTCCGGTCAGGGGCATGTATGTTGGTTGCAGGCACATCCCCAGTAGGGGGTGTGCAAGAGGCAGCTGGTTGATCCTCTCTCATCAACGTTTCTAGCTCTCTTATCTCTCTCCCTTCCTCTCTATAAAAAATCAATAAAATATATATTTTTTTAAAAAGAATAATGATGAACCTGAGCTCCCCCCCACACACACACATATTTGAATCACAAAACTCTGATCTGCACTCTCTGTCACATCTCTTATTTCCCTTAAATAGTAGAGCTTTCCAAAGTAAAAGTACTATAATTGATCTACCACATAAGAACTCTAGCAGATAGCCGAAACCGGTTTGGCTCAGTGGTAGAGCGTCGGTCTGTGGACTGAAAGGTCCCAGGTTCGATTCGGGTCAAAGGCATGTACATTGGTTGTGGGCACATCCCCGGTAGGGGGTGTGCAAGAGGCAGCTGGTCAATGTTTCTCTCTCATCGACATTTCTAGCTCTCTATCCCTCTCTCCTCCTCTCTGTAAAAAATCAATAAAATATATATTTTTTAAAAGAACTCTAGCAGATGTTTTTAAGACTTAAATATGAAGTAATAGGGGAATCAAATAGTTACAGAATGAATAGTGCAATGCTAAAATAAATCATCCACTTCATATTATTGACAGTCTCCTTATATTTTGCTAGAGGCCCAGTGCACAAAATTCGGGGGGAGGGGGGCGTGATACCTCAGCCCAGCCTGTGCCCTCTCACAGTCCAGAAGCCCGCAATCAATCACCCCAAAGAGATAGGCCCTGCCCACCCAGCTGGGGCTCTGTGATGAATCACCTCTGCAGAGGAAGGCCCAGGTTACCCGCCGCAGTGTTGTCAGCCACCCATAGCCTAGAGGGAATCATGGGGTAATCATGGAGCCTCCCTGCCCCAACTACTGATAGATCACCCTGCTGGCCAGTGGCCTGGGCCTCCCTCTGCAGAGCAATCATGGGGCAATGGCCAGACCCCTGACCAATCACACTGCACCCGCCTTGGCTGGCCTGGTGCCAGGGGGTGTCATAGCGTGGTCATCCAGAAGGTCATCTGGACAGTAGCTCTGCTGTTGGGTCATTTGGTTGATTTGCATATTACACTTCTATTATTATAGATAGCTGACTAAGAAGAAGCTGGGGTTTTATACAAATGGTTATATGTCACGAAAATAATCACATTCCTAGTAAGCATTTCTTTATTTGTAGAAAAAAAGTGAAGTATTAATAGTTTAGAATGACATTTTTCAGTGGATTTGGGACTCATATTTTAAAATTTACCCCCTTGATATTATGCACTAAATATTAATGTGATTATTAGTGTGTGCTCATTTGTGAGTATGTTGAAAATACCCAGCTGGATGGGTGCAGGTAGGGTGTGGGCAGCCGAAAACCTGACATAGTGGGGGATATACAAGCTTTTTTTCTGTTTTTGAAATCAAGGTATAATTGATCTACATAACAGTATATTAGTTTCAGGTATACAACATAATGATTTGGTATTTGTTACATTACAAAATAATCACTGCAATGAGTCTAACATCCATCACCATACATAGTTATACTTTCTTTTCTTGTGAAGAAAACTTTTAAGATTTACTCTGCTAGCAACATTCAAATATGCAATACAGCATTATTAACTATAGTCACTATACTATATGTTATACAGGTATTAAAATAAGGGATAGGTTCTAAAATTATTTTTAAACATACAAAAGTATATTATTGTAGATTTGTCAGTTTCACAATCGAGCATTATTATGGTGTTTAAGATTGAGCCTTTTGAGAAAAAGATATTGCAAAACTCTGGGGAGGGAGGGCATGTATGGGAGTGGGGGGAGGATTCGTAAGGTATATACACATATAATACCTTAATAAAAAAAAATGAAAAAAATAGAGTTGAAACAAACTATAGAATGCTATTTAAAATAGAAAAATAAATACAAGAAGGTTCCTCTTCATGTCCTAGGCTAATTTCTCCACTTTCCCAATATAGGCTATTTAAAGACAAGGACTTGGTGCCTCCATCTCTTTAAAGGCTAACATGTCACTGGCTCTTAGTAAGTATTCAATAATATGTAATGAATAATGTAAGTCCATTAAAGGCACAGCTTTACTTCTTCCATGTGAAGCCATATTTTGCTAGAGGTATATTTGAGGAGTGAAAAAGAAAAATTAAATAGATCTACCGAAACAGCAATAATACTTTCTTTTTTATCACCCTTCCATTATTGTCAAGTTGACACAAGGTAAAGTATTCTAAAAGTATTAGTATCTGGTGTGGAATAAGTACTCCATTTGCTTAGCTTTTAATTGAATGAAGCAAAGCCCTTAACATGACTCTCCTTTCTAATTATGTTTTTGTGCTTCTGTAACTAAACTGAAATAAGGGGTATTTTCCCCCTTGGTCTTTGGTTTCCATCCCTCCCTTTTCACCACAACATCCCAAGGATTTCTGCATTCAGATAGGGTAACACTCAAACAAACAAACAAACAAACAAACAAGAGCTGTTTGTCTTTGTTTAAAAAAGAAAAACATCAGTATATTTTTCTTGAAAAAATTGTGGAGTCTTTCTGGAAAGATGTAGAATAAAGCAAATCAAACAAAAGTTATTCTTAAAACCTCAGTGGTAACTAAAATTGGCTTTGATCTCTCCTCTTTATCTTTCTTTTCTTTTTCTCTCAGCAGTTCAATATAGAGATTATCAATTTGGATTGCCTTTAATTTTAGAAAAAAAATACCTCAAAATGTCCTAAAGAACTTATAGTTTTATCTTTTATAAACAATGAAGAAAACATTTGCTCTAAAAATACTTAACAATAACTCACTAAGCAGCTTAGGATTCAAACATAAAGAGTGCTCATGCCTTCTTAAAGAGAAAGGGAATAAAATAGTGGTGAAAAAAAGAATGAAAAATTTAAAGTTTAAGGACAATGAAAAGAGAAAAATTATAAGAAAAAATAAAAAATGTATAAAGTAAGATATTAGCATGATTTAAAAATAAAGCAGTTAGTTTATATTAATTATGTCAAAATATGTATTTATCCTAACCTTGCTTTTCTTGCTAACAGGACATATAACTCTATTTCATCTTAGCAACTTCAATGCTGCCGCATTTGACATAAAATCCATACCCACTGCAACTTGGTGAGCACCAGACACAAGTTTCTGTAGCCAATATCTTAAAATGTGTGTAGGAAATGATGCCTCTCACACAAAAGGGCTGCTGGATTCTTTCAACAGGCATCGATCTCCCAGGCAGTTTTCAATGTGGTATTTTAGGTGATTGAAATATTTATGTGTCCTCTTGCAAATTGTTTCTCAACTGGGAATACAACACTTTCTGATAAAATACTGTTCTATTTTTTTTCTACTCTGTGTTATCTTCAAAGAACCATTGTTGAAATGGAAGTGTTTTGTTTTGTCTTTCAATATCAATCAAACCAGGATATAGAGAAGCAAAATTGGGTCAGGATAAAATGTCTAGAAAAGACACATGTTTTCTCAAGTTGTGCAAAACCTAAAATGCAATCAATAGAAAGGCAACGATACTTTGCACATTTATACTACTTGAGCATTTCAGATCCTTCTTTCAGAGCATTTCTAAAATATGATCATTAAGCCACATATCTATAGATCTGGAAATAAATACACACAAAAATTGTAAAGTGGTCAAGAGGTTGAAAATATCAGTAAATCTTCCCCAAAGTGTATTACCAGTCCTCAACTTTGTTAATTATAGTAGAACTTTCACTCTCTAGACCTCCATGAGAAATTTTCAAAGCTCTACTACTTGGCATACCACATGTTCTTACGTTTTGATTGCCTTAGGAAGCTCACAGTATAATTAAGGAGTGACAACTGCCTGAGCATATCAAGAATATAAAGGAGAGAAAAAGTATTGAGGTATGAATATAGCAAGCTGTAATAGTGTAGAGCAGGAGAGCGGCCAGATGGCTATAGTTTGTGGACATCTGTTGAGAACTGGATACTTATTAGAAGGCAGTGAATTATGGAGTGGCTTAAAGCCTCAACCTGCAAGATTATTCTAGTAGACATGCTTGGAATGACTTAAAATAATTGGACATTAAACAAGAATATCATCATTGTCGTCATCATCATCATTAAAGCATTTTATACTCTTTAAGACATTTTAAATACAATGTTTTACTTCTTCATTTTAACATCTTCATTTTGCATGTCAAAAAACTGGAATAGAGTTTAATGTACCATTCAAATACAAATTAGGGTGTATTGATAGGATTAACTCAGATATATTCTTCCTTGGACCTATATTTTTGGAACTTCCAGAGTAAAGTAAAACTAGTTTAAAGTCAAAACCAATTTGAAGGTAACAAAATAAATGATTTTGAAAGTATACATAAGCTGATTAGGATTTTGTTAAGTGTACATTTAAAGAAATGATATTGCTTTTTTGTATATATCAAAGGAAATGCTCCACACCAACATTCAAAAAATTCTAGTGGATCACAAACAGGGTAGGCTAATTAATTTCAAGTTGCTTCCAAAGAGTTGGAAGGTGTTACTCTTTTTGTTTTACACAAATCATTTATAATAAGATCCAAGTATTAAACAGAATAGGTTTTGCACTTCAAAATTCTTCTCATAACTTCTGTTTCCCACCATATACCAAAAATTGGTGATAGACATAATTGTAAAACCAAACTACAGTTGTCCCCCTTTATCCATAGTTTTACTTTCCATAGTTTCATTTACTGGTCGTGAACCATGATCTGAAAATATTAAATAAAAAATTCCAGAAATAAAACAATTCATAAATTATAAATGGTGAGCTGTTTTGAGAAATATGATGAAATTTTGTCCCATTCTTCTCTGTCCCATACAGGATGTGAGTCACAGGTGTATTCATACTGAATGCACTACTTTCTCATTAATCACTTAGTAGCCATCTATGTTATCAGATCAACTGTTGAGGTATCAGAGTGTTCATGTTCAAATAATCCTTTCTTAACTTAATAATGTTCTCAAAACATAAGATTAGTTATGCTGCCAATTTGATTTTGTCAAAGAGAAGCCATAAAGTATTTCTTTTAAATGAAAAGGTACGTATGTAAGTAGGTAGGTATGCATAGAATAAACATAGTATATATAGGATTCATCAACATTAGGTGGTTTTAGTCATAGACAAGGGGTTTTGGGACATATTTCCCATGGGTAAGGGAAGACTATTATATAAAACTTTTTGAAGAAAAAATTGTGAATTTTGTTTTAGCAAAATTTTCTTTGCAAGGATATAAAAACACTAATCAATAAAAAAATAATATACCTCATCAATATTGACATTTCCATTCTTTAAAAGATGCTATTATTAAATGAAAAGGAAAACCCATATTGGAAGAAAATACTTGCAAAGCATGACAATGACTAATGCTTAAAACGTATTAAAAGAAACTTATAAAGTTCAAAAAATCAAAACAACTTAATAAGAAATTACAAAGCATTTGAAACACTTCCCAAACAAGACAAATGAAGTGCAAATAAGTACACAAAAAGGTACTCAAAAGTCTTAGTCCTTAAAACTTAATGGGATACCTCTGCATGCCCATTAGAGTAAGAAAAAGAGAAACCTTGACGAAGCTAAATGCTGGTAAGGAGTCAGAAAAACTAGAACACAAACCTTCTTGATGGGAATGTAGCAATGTGACCTCTCCAGAAAACTGTTGGGCAGTTCTCATAAAGTTAAACATGCATTTAACCATGCGGCCCAGAATTTATCTCATCCTTGGGTATTTATCCAAGAAAAATGAAAACATATTCACGTAAACAAAAAAATCTATGTGAATTCTTTTAGCAGCTTCATTCATAATCACCAAAAACTGGAAGCAACCAAAATTTCCATTAACTAGTGAATGGATAAACAAATCATGGCACATTCACACAATGGAATATTACTCAGCCATAAAAAACAACGTACTGACCTGCACAACACAAGTATTATGCTAAGTGAAAGAAGCCAGACACAAAAATTTACATATGTACAAACCCACTTAAATGACACTTTGCAAAAATTAACTCTAAGGATGGATATCAGATTATTGGTTGTCCGGAAATCAGATTACTGGTTGTCCGCAGCTAGAGTAAAAAGAGCAGATGAACTACAAACGGATACAAGGTGATGTCCAAGGTGTGTCCAGAGTGATGGACACATTTCCTTTCCTGTTTGAGCGGGGTTTGTAGTCAAGTCTTCTGAACCAGTGTAACATAGAGGCTGTTTAACATGGCTGCTTAAGGTATAAGCTCGGACACCACACGATCTGAAATGAATCATGTCTTTGCTATTTACTCACTCTAGCGTGTCATTAAATTTATATTCCTCAGGTTTGTCATATTTAAAATTTGGACACTTTAAGAGCTTCCTCCTAAATGTTGTGAGAATTAACTGATTTTATACATAAATATTGTACCACAAAAACATTCTAAAAATACTAATTATCATTACTCATGTTATATCAACTATCTCCAATATCATATAATAATTTTTTTTTTAAGTTGCAGAGTTTGGATTGAGAAGAGCTGGGCTGGAGTTCCAGTTTCAATACTTCTTATCTATGAGAATGCAAGTCATCAAAACTGTCCAGTCTTCAATGTCATCACTCATAAAATAAGGCTAGAAATAATATCATTTTCACATAATTATTTTTTAGTTTCAACTGTGATGCTTTTGTAAAAAAAAAAAAAGCTATATAAATTATAGAGCATTAGAAACAATTACTGGACATTTCTATTTCAAGATTTCCTTTCTCGTTTTCATCTTTTACTTCACTATTTATAAATGCAAGTCCCCTCAAGATCAAAAAATAAAACATAGACATTCCAGTAGAGGACAGGGCTCTGTACACTGCACCCAACTGTTTTCAGACTCATTGCTTATTCTCACTCTGAAGCCTTATTAATAGGGACCTGACCATTCAGGTCCTGCCATTCGGAATAGGGTAAAGATGCATTAGTCAGAGCTATTCCAGAGAGCAGAGGTAAATATCCTCATTGGTAAATGGGATGAAAATGCCTTCTGTGCATTGCTGTTAAGAGCATTACTAAAAATGTATATTCATGCCTAATATAATGTTTGGTATATTATAGATATTAGTGCCCACCCTACCTTAGCTAACCTTTGAAATAAACTATTCATCACACAAAAGCAAGTAAAACATAATTTGTATCAATTGCATACACTCTAAAAATAATTACCTTCCCCATTAAAAGGCATCCTCTGTTTACCATCCTGAAGTTACTCTCAAACATTATGCTCACTGCCAACATACTCCTTTGGAGGTTTCTTCTTGGCAGATACACAGAAATAATCTTTTTTTCCTTCTGTGTTGCCAATCTGTGTCCTCCTCTCTATGCCTTTGTTACAAGGAAGAGCTGAGAAGGCCATTTCTATGCCAGAGAACTGCTCTGTACCAGGGATCAAGTAGGCCACTGTACAGAAAAAGTGACAGTTCTGGTGGTGAGCAGTGGAGCCGTGTTACAGCGGAAGGCGCCAACCCGGGGAGTTTTATTGGATAACCATCATGAAAGCAGATGCTGCTAAATTGCAAGGCTTGCCCATGCAGAGAACTGTCCAGAAAATTGTGCTACACAGCAGCATCATGGGTCTTGCGAAAATTCAGTTTCCCAATTAATTTTCATGATCCTAGATTTTATCTAGTAAGCGTGTCAGCAAGCTACACCTCTCTTGTAACTGCACTGACTTTTCTCCCTATTGTATTATCTTGTTAAAGATCTCACAAATATCAGCATAAAAAGCTTTGCTATTTTAATAACATATGATACATTTTGAATACAATAAGCCTATGAAAATCACACCTTAGTCTCTAGTTTTCATCGAAGCTTACAGGACATAATGCTATGGTAACTCTCCAAGGTTCTTTCCAAAGACTGCCAAGAATAAATGCGTTTTATCTATTGTTAACCTTCCTACAGGCAGCAAGATCCTGGAGTGTGATATTGGGTTTTCATTGTTGTTCAAACCAATAGTATCCCACATGCATATAATAAAACATCAGGAAAACAATAAGGAGTCTTTTTAACAAATTATAACTAACCATAAATGCTATTGTGCCAGCTTTATGCATGAGGTAATTTGTTATTTTAACATAATAAAGCCAAATGAGGAATTCTGATTAGATTAATACCAAATAATGTCTATTTGAGAAACAATGGTAAATTTTCTGGATTAGAAAGAAAGAAAGAAAGGAAGGAAGGAAGGAAGGAAGGAAGGAAGGAAGGAAGGAAGGAAGGAAGGAAGGAAGGAAGGAAGAAAGAAAGAAAGAAAGAAAGAAGAGAAGAAAGAAAGAAAGAAAGAAAGAAAGAAAGAAAGAAAGAAAGAAAGAAAGAAGAAAGAAAGAAAGAAAGAAAGAAAGAAAGAAAGAAAGAAAGAAATGGAATTCCCTTTGCAATGATTATTTCAGCCATATCTATTCACTGGAAATTCCATGGATCCTAGCAAAAGTATAGACATATAATATTGCCATAAATCGTGGCAGGGACTTTTAAGAGGAGGGATAAAGAACATCTCTAAATTCTTATTGAAGTGTTTAAATAATTATAATCAAGGAGTTACAATACAACTTTGTAGAGTCACTGTCTGTACCTTCTTACAGTTTTGGCAGTGCCTACAGCTAAACTATTTAAACTGATTAAATTTGAAGACTTTGTGCCAAAACTGGTTTGGCTCAGTGGATAGAGCATCGGCCTGCAGACTGAAAGGTCCTGGGTTTGATTCCGGTCAAGTGCGTGTACCTTGGTTGTGGGCACATCCCCAGTAGGGGGTGTGCAAGAGGCAGCTGATTGATGATTCTCTCTCATCAATGTTTCTAGCTTTCTGTCCCTCTCTTTTCCTCTCTGTAAAAACTCAATAAAATATATTTTAAAAAAGAATAATAAATAAATAAATTTGAAGACTTTGTCTACTTTACTAGTATTTTCTCTGAAAAGTAAATATCTGATTGCAAAGGCAGCAAGCAACAGCTTTGTTGATTGTGTATTTATTGTCTGGAAGTAAAACCACTATCTAAAAGTGTCTACCCTAATTTACAATGTAACCAATTATGGTTTTCTGTATAGAATCCTCTGAAAAAACGAATAATTCTGGGTCTCTGGAAGTCATGTTAATGCGGAAAAGATTATGGTCAGTGCAAATGGTGTTCATGCCATTGCTACTGCTATCATCAACACCCTTCATCTGAGCTCTGGCGAACAGGGATGGCCAAATTCACAGATAAGCCACAGTTATAGACTGGATAGGCATGAAAACCTGAATACAATGAGAAAATGACCTACATCATTTAGTCATTTAAAATGCTTTTTGTTCAAAGTAAAAAATGCTGTAATGAATCCAAAGAGAAGGTGCCATGTGGCTCTAAAATTAGAGGACCTACTGTCATAGAAAAGAAATATAGTCCATAAGAAGAAAACTTAAATGATGCATGTGATTGAATTATTACAAATAAGATATATTTAGCAATGCTTCTTTTTAAATCTCTTGGCCCCTAAAATAAAATTCTGTCTAAATAATCAGATTATTTGGGGGTAAAAAACACACACTAAATTTAATATAAAAATATTAAAATAATATGATATTAATATATAACATGTAAATATATATTTTATATACATATTTACTAGAGGCCTGGTGCATGACATTTGTGCATTGGGGGGGGGGGGGTAGGGGATGCCCTCTCAGCCGGGACTGCAACCTCTCGCAATTTGGGACCCCTTGGGGGATGCCTGCCTGCTGCAGAGGCCAGAGAGGCTCCCTCACCACCACCACTATGCTCACCAGCCATGCCCCCAGCTTCTGGCTGAATAGTGCTCCCCTTGTGGGAGCGCACTGACCACCAGGGGGCTGCTCTGCATTGAGCATCTGCCCCTGGTGGTCAGTGTGTGTCATTGTGATGGATAGTTCCATTGTTTGGTCAATTTGCATATTATACAGGATATTTGAAAAGTCTATTGAAATACTGAGACCAAGAAAAATAATGCAAATACGTTTAGATCAAACTATAAAAACCATATAAGTTAGCTAATTTGTTCTCTTCTCTTCCTCAACAAAGTTATTCCTATAGCTCAAATCCCTTGTTAATAAATCTCTAGAACCTGCAATGTAATATTGTGTCAAGAATATTGTACCACATATTGGAGCATGGTACTTTTTTAATTGGGCAGAGTTTTCATGATAACATCTTTTGTGGTCACATTTTGAACCATCCTATATAATAAAAGCCTAGGTGGCTTCATGCAACATTGCCCCAAGATGGCTGGCAGGGGAGGGCAGTTGGGTGTGACAAGGTCAGTAGGGGAGGGCAGTTGGGGCAATCAGGCTGGCAGGGGAGCTGTTAGGTGTCAATCAGGCTGGCAGGGGAGTGGTTAGGGGGCAATCAGGCTGTCAGGTAGGCGAGTGGTTAGGACCAGCATTCCCAGGTGTGAGAGGGATGTCCAACTGCTGAGCCTACACCAGCAGTTGGACATCCCTCAAGAGGTCCCAGATTGGAGAGGGTGCAGGCTAGCTGAGGAACTCCCAGATTGGAGAGGGTGCAGGCTGGGCTGAGGAACTCCCCCACCCTTTCATGCATGAATTTCGTGCATTGGACCTCTAGTAGCAATATAAACATATTACTTTTTAATATTACTAGTATTTAGAGGGAGTTACAAACAACTAGAAAGAAAAATACAATATAACCAAATAAGTATATGAACTGAATTAGAGTAGCACAATCACAAAATAATGGCAGTATTTCTGCTTCAAAATGGTGCAGATATTAAACCAAACTATATTTTGCCTACAACAATACCTGCCCTATTCTGACCTAACAAAACACAGTCAGTCTGTATCACATTGTGTGAATTTGTCCTGAAATGTGCAGACACATCTCTAGCCCACTAGAGAAATGGCAAAGCACTATTGGGAAATCACAAAACATAATTGCTAATCTTCACTTCTTATGAAAGAATCTTTTGCTTAATAGTGATTGAAAGGAATTCTCGGAGGGTACTAAATTTCATCTATATTGCAAAAGGTAACCATTTATATTCATTCTAAATTTAGTTGAAAGTTCCACTGAGTGGTGGCATCATTTTGTAAAAACTTACTTTAGACATCTGTTTATTACACTGTCGATTAAATTTCTGCCCTTCAATCTCTAAATCTCATTACCTCATTTACAGAGAGAAATAAAATCCAAACAAACAATTAGAGTTAGAAGGCAGATTGGTAGATTATTGCTGCATCAGAGGAATACACTCCCTTGAACAATAATAGTTCATATTTCTGAGATTTTCTTGAGTGCATATTCAAGATTGGCCTCTTCAATTATAATGACACATTTGGGAAATTTTCATTTTTATGATAGCTTTTTTCCTTTTGGGGAAAAATTAGATAGATGATAGATAGATAGATAGATAGATAGATAGATAGATAGATGATAGATAAAAGAAAAATATAGAACTAGTATGTACTTTCTAAACAAGAAAATGATGAGGAATTGCTATCAAGGGATAAGCTAAGTGCATTATAAGTATTATGATCAGAACAAAGAAAATGCTGCGTGTATGGTGTATGTGTGTGTGTTTCTATTCAGGAAGAAAATATATAGAGAGATCTTGAGCCCCATTGGGCCTTTTTAAGCAAAAATAGATACTGAAATACTTTAGAGTCTCAGGATATGATATATCATTTCAAAACACTGGTAATTGGGAGATGTAACCCTCATGATATATTAAAAAGAGCTAGAATGTACTTACTAAACAAGAAAATGATGAGGAATTGCTATCAAGGGATAAGCTAAGTGCATTATAAGTATTATGATCGGAACAAAGAAAATGTTGCAGATAAAAGACTAGAAAATATGCCCTATCTAAACATAATTTGAAAACCTTGATGCTTCTAATAAGATAAATGAAGATGGTTTGTGCCTTTCTATTCCAAAAGCTGCCTTAGGAAGAGTAAAATCATATTAGACAAATCTAGGCAACTGGGTTCAAAATTATTTGCTGTGAAAGCAGTAACTAAACTGAAGCATTAAATCAAGACATACAAAACAGAGGACAAAGCAACTCTGGCAAAGTTGTCTTGGAGATGTTTCTATTACATTTACATTTTACTATATGCCATATGGAATACTTCATATTTTCACTTCCAGTAAAAGCTATTACCTCCTGATTGTCATTTGTAAATATGGTCTCAAAAGAGATATTTCCAAAAATTGTTTTCACAATTTAAAAACTTAACTATCTAAACTATTAGCCAGAGGTTAACACTACATTGGTTTGTTGCTCCACAAATATATTTGGGGTATGTGCTATGTTTTCTACCCTTATTTTAATTTTTTAAATTGATCTTTAGAGAGAGAGGAATTGAGAAGGATAGAAAGAAACACTGATGAGAGAGAAACATCATTGATCAGCTGCCTCCTTACACACCCTCTGCTGGGGATCCAGCCCCCCCCCCCCCCCCGCCCCGGCATTTGCCCTGACTGAGAATCAATCAAACCAGTGACCTTTTGGTTCATGGGTCAATGCTCCACCACTGAACCACACTAGCTTGGTTATGTTTACTATTCTAATAATAGGGTTTAAAAAGATGTATTCATGTTTAATGCAATTCCTGCCCTCAAAGACACCAATTTTGGAAATATAAGTAAACCCCATAAAATACATTAAAGTTCAATGATAATTAGTAGGTGTGTTATAAATAACTGTTGGGTGAATGGCACACTGATATTTTCTTTAAGTAGGCAAATTTTGATTTAAATAATTCCACTCAATTCAAAGAAAATATTTCTAAATTAGTGGCTGCTAATGTATCATAAATAATTTTTGTTTTACTTAAATACAGCTTAGGATAATAAGCTACAGTTTTTACCAGCCCTGGAATAGTGTCATGATGTTTGCATGCTTTATCTAATTTCAGCCCCATAGCAACTCCCTTAAGTATATATTTTAATTATTTTAACCCCTATAGGCATGGGGACCAGTAGATAAGTTGCCCACTGTCAGACAACTAGGAATTTACAAAGACCTGATTTGAACTCAGGTCTCTCTGACTATTAAACTTAGAGTCTTGATGCCTGTGCTAGATTGGTGGGAATACTTGATATAAAATTGATGGATGTGAAACCAATCTGGATGCATACATCTTCCTTAAGAAAGGACAAACCATGGTTGCCTAGCATTGTTTTTATCGAAGGTTAAATTAAAACCCTGGTTAGTTTCTCTTCATTCTATTTTTTTGTTGTTGTTGTTTCCTTTCCTACAGTACAGCATAATAGAATTATTAAGTGAAGTTTCCTCACTCATTGGAAGTATTTAAACAATATTTAGTGACAGATGAGAAAAACACTGGCACCGTTTAAAGAACTCAATTTATCTGGTACTATGGAAAGGAGAATTGCACAGATCTCCACTGATTTTTCTCATGTAAAACCGTTGATGATAGTCTGTAAAGAGGAATACAGGAAAAGTTTCATAATTCAGAGTGAGAAAGGACTTCTTTTGGTTTTTCCTCTGGTCAAAATTCTTTCTCTAGTGCAGTAACAGTCTGTGTGGCAGACTTGGGGTGTTCTCTCTGCATTCAGAGCTCTGCTTGTCAGCTTTTCTTCACCAGCTCACAAAAGACAAAGCTTGAACATAAAGGTATGAGAAGCATTTGTTCTCTGGCACTTCTGAAATGAGTACCATGAATAATATCTTTTTTTTCTCATACTCAGAATGTACCAAAATACAGAAATTAGCTGCCCTAAGACGTAGCTGCATTTCAAAGGGCCTTTTTAGGATTGAGTAACCTGTGGTTGATGAAGTGGAAGCAGACTTTCAATGCCACCATTTATTTCTCAAAAGGATTCTGAGAAGAGTCAACAAAAGTTAGACTGAATAATTTCATTTGAAAGTATAACTACTGTTCCTTCACCCCCCCTCCCAAAAAAAAAGGAATTTGCTGCCTAAAGGGGAGTGAGAAAATTTAACTATAATAGGAAAGAAAAGAAAATGCAAACAATTGTCACCCAAAATCAATTTGGTCAAGTAAAAGGAGTCAATTCAAAGAAAATCTGTTCTTGCAGTATGTGGAGTTCAGCTGTGTTCAAGGAGCTCTGGACCCTGCAGGCTGTCACTGTCAGAGGAGAAACAAGATGCTGTGCCAGCAGTTTCTGGGCAGGTTACACTCATTTAAAACCTGAGGCACTCGAGAAACACTTTGCTATGTAAACAAATGGCGGTGGGTTCCATGTCATCTCTCTCTGATGATATATATATGTGTGTGTGTATAATTTCTATTTAAATAATCCCACTAAATTCAAAGAAAATATTTCTAAATTAGTGGCTGCTAATTTATATCATTACCACCACCATCATCATCATCATCATCTCTTTGGTCACACAGGAGTTCAGTATTTCTCTGGAAAGAACATGGGAGTCTGGATGAATTTTAAGTAAATGAGGAAGTTATTTTGATCCCTTGCTGTGAATCAGTATCTCCAATAAATATATTTAAAAACAAACAACAATAAAAACTCATAATCATGGGCATATTCCAGAGTTATTAAAATTTCTGGGTTAACAACCAAAACCAGTTTGGCTCAGTGGATAGAGTGTAGGCCTGCAGACTGAAAGGTCCCTGGTTCGATTACGGTCAAGGGCATGTACTTTGGTTGTCGGTACATCCCCAATCGGGGGTGTGCAGGAGGCAGGTGATCAATGTTTCTCTCTCATCAATTTTTCTATCTCTCTATCTCTCTCCCTTCCTCTCTGTAAAAAAATCAATAAAATATATATATATTTTAATTTCTGGGTTAAAGGTCCCTACATTTTTAATATTCGACAAGCTCCATAGATAATTCTAATGTCTAGCCAAAACTGGGAATAATTCATATAAAAACAGTTTATTGGTAGCATAGACAAGTTTTAAAACTGAAGATATTTGACGTCCAATCCAATAAATTATCTGTTACGCTAGGTCAATTAGGGACAATATTGAGGATAGAATATAAGTACTGAAGATGCCAGAGAAACCCCTAATTAGACATATTCATAGGCCCTTGGTAAGAAATTGAAACTGAACACAACTTTAGGCAATTGAAGGAAAGGCAGACAGTTTAAGAAAGACTCAATAGCAAAATGTCAGGAAGCAAGATGCTCCACCAATCACAATATACAGCCAGGGAACCAAGGCAAAAAGAGACAATACTGAGAATTAGGTTTGGTCCTAGAAAAGGTGTCAATAGTGCCTAGTTGTTGGAACACCACTATTATTACCAGCTAGAGGCCTGGTGCACAAAATCCGTGCATGGGATGAGGCGGGTTGCTCAGCTCGGCCTGTACCTTCTCGCAATCCAAGACCCCTCAAGGGATGTCCAACTGCTGGTTTAGGCCCAATCTCTGCTGGCTCCTAACTGCTCGCCTGCTCGCCTGCCTGCCTGCCTGCCTGCCTGATGATGCCTAACCACTTTGCCTGCCTGCCTGATGACCCCTAACCACTCTGCCTACCTGCCTGATCACCTCTAACCACTCACCTGCCTGCCTGATTGTCCCTAACCACTTCTGCCTGCCTGTCTTATCACCCCTAACCACTCTGTCTGTCTGTCTGATTTCCCCTAACTGCTGGCCTGACTGCCTGATCAACCCTAACAGCCTCTGCTTCAACCTCCACCATGGTGGCTTCGTCTGGAATGAGGTCTGGAATGTCGTTGGGCTGTCTGGTCTAATTAACATATTATGCTTTTAGTATTATAAATGAGTATTGACTACATGGAATATTCTAGTTCTATCAATGTCTCACTTAACTTTCACAGCATTGCTCTAAAATGCTGAGAGCAGGAAAATATAGCTAGGGGATTCTAAGAAACCTCCTAAGATTAGTAAACGTGGAGCCAGGATTTCAGAGCCCTCTGAAGTTAGGACACAAAGTCAAAAGGAGAGCAGCAGCTAAGGGGCCATGCTTCTCATTGTCTTAAAAGATTTACTAAAGTCTTTTTTACAGGCAGCCATGGACTGAACCTGTAGAGGGACTTTAAGGAACCTCAGGTACACACCTTGGAAGTTGATAAGAAAGAAAATTCCAATGCGTAATTAAATAAGAACTTTAAAAATCTATATTTGGCCTTAACCAGTTTGGCTCAGTAGATATAGCTTCAGCCTGCAGACTCAAGAGTCCCAGGTTCGAGTTGATCAAGGGCATGTACCTTGGTTGCAGACACATCCCCAGTAGGGGTGTGCAGGAGGCAGCTGAATGATGTTTCTCTTTCATAGATATTTCTAACTCTCTCTCTCCCTTACTCTCTTTAAAAAATCAATAAAATATATTTTAAAATAATAAATAAATAAATAAATAAATAAATATATTTGTTAAAACCAAAAGCAGACTGTACCTGTTGACTGTTGACAGAACGCCAGGCCTCATAGAAAGAGCTACATTTTAAGGGTCTGGATTATCTTCAGAGCTCAAGAGAGTTTCAACACATTTTTTAATTCCAAAGTCTTAGTTGGTAGGAAGTACTTACCAACTTTGTATTTTATTTAACTGTGGTTTATTATTTTTTTAAAAAATTTCTAAACACTTTAGTAAAATAATCCCTTCTAAAATCAAGAGAAAAATCTTACATACCCAAACTGGTTATTTTCTTATCTGTCTAGATTATTTCCATAAATATTTATCACTAGCTTTAAAGCAATCCAATTCCTTCTTCAGAGCAGTTGTGCATACCAAATTTTGTTTTCACTGAAGAATGAAATCTATAGCATCTCCATTTCTAATCAAAGTTATTCATGTCTAATATGCTGAATGTAGATATCCCCTTTAAAATAAAGTCTTAGTTGGTAGGAAGTGCATTTTTTTCTTAATGACAGCACTACACGCACTAAATGTGTACCTTTTCCCCACTCATCCAGGTAAGTTTACCTAGTTCCAACAGTATGAATTTTATGTACAAGTTTTATGCATTTTATACTGGCTTAGTCTCATCAGCTGAAATTCATTAATTATTTTTACTGCCTCTTCT
Source organism: Pipistrellus kuhlii (assembly GCF_014108245.1). Classification (NCBI taxonomy): domain Eukaryota; kingdom Metazoa; phylum Chordata; class Mammalia; order Chiroptera; family Vespertilionidae; genus Pipistrellus; species Pipistrellus kuhlii. Next base: position 33,430,987 of record NW_023425405.1, on the reverse strand, counting down.
TTCTCTCTTTTTAAATATGATCAGAAACCCCTAGAGAAGCACACTGCATGGGAAGATACAAAAATTCCTGGTAGCAAAAGCATATAAATTTGATGTGATAAGGTATTTTAGTATGTGGTGTTAAAATCCAATCCAGCCTCATTCTTTATTCATTCATAAGTATAGGCTAGTGATTTGCAGCAAGTTCTCTAAGGATATGAAGAATATTATCTTTTTTTTTTACAATAATAATTTAATGTGAGCAATTAAATATCTTAAAACAGAGTATTCAAATTTTGGTCCAGAAATGTTTCTTATACCTAGACTGGCTGTATATTAGCAATCTATTGATATGTGACAAATTACCACAAACTTAAAGGATCAAAATGACATACATTTATTATCTCAAAGTTTTGCTAGGTCAGGCAACCAGGATTAGGTTAGCGGGTTCTTTGTTTAGGATCTTACAAAGCTGCAACAGCATTTAATAGTATGGGATCACTTTTAACATGTAAAGAACTATTTCAAAGAATGAAGCGAGAGGGAAGAAGTTTAAGAATTTCACCCAGGCAATATTCTTTTGAAAAGAAAAACCAGTGCCAGAGAGAATCAAAGATTTTTTTTTTCATATTAAAAGAAGCCAAACAGGTGCCTTTAAAAAAAACAACAACTATGAGATGTATGTAACACTGCTTTATAAGTTTGTCAACCACTGACCTTTCTTATTCTGACACCAATCTTACAAATGCCTTAAAGAATACTTTCCCTTTAAAGGTGAATCCAGTGGATTATTACTATTTCAAATTAACTGCTTCAGGCAATCTTTAGGTCCATAGCTTTAAAGAAGTGTATGATCTCTGACTACTCTCTTGATTTGAGAATCATTTTCACTATATAATTGTATTCATCCTTTGAAATTTTTCTCATAACTAAGTAGAGAAAAAATTTCAGAAATTTAAATTTTTCTGTCTTTTCATCAGATTCATATGGTCTTTTTAAGCATGATCTTTTAAAATCTCTTTAATTTCCAACTAGTTCTTAGAAAACTACTGGTAGACTAAAGATAAAAATCTAATCCTCTTTGAAGTAATATCTTAAAAATTAAGTCCTTTCATTTGAATATTTAAACAGTTTGTGTGTATTGGTTCCATTATACAAATTTAACTGTCTTGGAAGGAGAAATACTATTTCATATTCCAAAACATCCAATATAAGTTTGTAAACCAGGGGGTGAGCAAGGCGTGGCAGAGCCAGAGGTCAAGATCTGGATGGAACAAGCAGAGAGAAGTGTGGACAAGATAAACCAACCTAGCTTTATCACAGTTCTCAAATTGCAGTGAAATCTCCATTTACTATGTCACTCAATTTTGTCCAAGCCAGCAAAGCAAGGGAGATGTTATGAGATTATCAGTACAAATATTCAAGAATGACTGGGCTATGCTTCTCATGGTTATAACCAAAGTAAAAATTATCTTTGGTCTCTTAATTTAGACTGAGTTGAGTAGATTAACTAATCACCACAAATTATTTTAGCTACTGTCTAGTTTTCTCTGTAGCTAGCATGTCCCTTGTATGTAATATTTTACCATATAAAACTTATTCAGATGCTTAGCTGGGCACCAGTGCAGCACTAAGTGATATCACTGGCTTACTAATTTAGGAGAGAAGTTCTCAAACTAAAATCCTTAAAATTTTGGGTAAACCAACAATGCCATGTAATGACACTGTACACATATCCCTTCTTGTCACGGATGCTTTGGGTTGCTTCCATATGCTCTAAAGCTACTTATCAAGACAATTGTCTTCTCTAAACATTTCTTCTGCTTCTAAATCAATGAAATAATCCCACAGTTTCAAAAAAAAATCAACTCAGTATTTTATAATAAGGCTTCTTACTATTTAAAATGTGCACTATTCAATAGCAAAAAAGATAGGCATTCATAAAATAAAGTGGGGAAATGGCTTACAATAAAGGTAATTATGTGGCCAGGCATTCATTCTTTATAAAAGCAAAGCTTTGGGTTTTATGTAAGAGAAAGGAATTAGTCACGCGTGGAGAAAACATGAAATTTCAGAACACTTGGAATTTCCATTATTTCAGGGACTTTCTCCTAGAATACATACTGATTATTTTTCTTTAGAAAACTATCTTTTAAAAAATAGTGGTGAAGCACTTCAGCGGTGTGTCACACAGCCTCAGTTCAAATCTCAGTTCTGCCCTTACTAGCCAGTCTTTAGGTTATTTAACTTTTCCTTGCTTTAGTTTCTTTGTATTTAAACAATGGGCTGATAATAATATATACCTCATAGTCCTGCTGTAAGAATTAATGTTAATATAAAATTGTAAAGAGTTTATAAAAATTCTAGGCATATAGTTAACACACTTTGAGTGTTTAATTAGTAAATACATCTGATAAAGTGGCTTTCTATGTACACCTGGATACACCACAAAAAAAAAAAAACTTAACCTATAACAAAAACTAAAAAGACTGTAGAAGGTGTATTTTCCTGTGTAGCTAAACAGGAAAACCTACACAGACAAAAACAGTGACTAAAAAGAGGAAATATGAGGAAAATAAACTATTTCTGTTTCATATGTAGTTAATATTCAAAATGTGTAAGCAAAATCATCTAACTTTCTATAATATGCATGGGTAGCAATAAATGTTTGCAACTTGTGTTGAGGCATGAAATTTTAAACTGCTTTAAGAAGATCTATAGGATTCTTTTTGTAAAGAAAAATAAATGAGCTCTTCTGTGCTCCAAATGAAATATCAAATAAAACGTTGAAAAGGTTTTCTATCAAAGAAGTTCTTTGTGCTATATTTTACACCTTAGAAAAAAATAAAAAGCACCTTGTCTTTGAACATTAAGAAATTTAGGTTTGCACTGATGTAGAATAATTTCATAACAAAGTACAAAATGGCAAGCTCAGGTAGTTTGCCACGAACTATAATCACTTTAAAAAAAAAAGAACACATGAAAGGAACATTTTGATAAACAATTTTAGAGAAGAGACTAAACCATAGACAAGGTATTTAAAAATAAAATGAGAGGGAAAATGATGCTAAACTGAGGAGCATAATCATGGGTTCTATGAGCAAGCTTGGCAGAAAATAAATCCAGAAGAGTGAAAAGTCTTGGGAAGTCTAAGGAAATGGGAGGTCTCAGACTTTGGAAGAACAAGAGAAAGAAGGGTTAAAAGGACATTAAATTATCAAAGCTTATCATGTACAGTAGGGGGAAGTTGGAGGATAAAGAATGTCACAGATATATATATATATATATATATATATATATATATATATATATATATATATATACAATTGAATAAGCTTTAATTATTTTTAAAAGGTAACAAATACATCAGCAAGGAGGATTAAATATAGAATCTTAAAGCTGGAGTTAACATAGTGGTTGTGCTCATAAATGATTAACAATGAACTCTCAAGGAGAAGTCCTGCCTGCCCTGCATCACCCGGCAATTTCCCCAGTATAAATACTCCATCATAACAGGTTTTGATCTGCCAGTGTGACATCACTGAGCATGAAGTTGAGGAGAGATCTGCAGTAACATACCATTGTGCAGTGCTTTTCCAGCATAATTATCGGCCTTTACCAGCCAGCATGAGCTGGCTCCACCATACCAGTAGTCCTTCATGAACTATCTTCTGTTTCTGAGAGATAGATAATTAGCAAGAAAAGTAAAAATTGAGCCAGAGTACATACTAGAGTATAAGTGTTGTGAAGGAAAGACATAGGGTGATAGCTCACTGGGAGAGGATTGCTTAAGGTGGAGTGGATCTTTCTGAGGTGATGACATAGGACTAAGGGATGAAAATGAGCTGGAGGAAGAGTTTTCCATGCAGAGTGAGAGAATAGTCCAGGGGAAAGCAATCAGAAAAAGTGCACTCCAGGAAGCAACCAAACTTTCTGTTAGTTAATCATTAATACATGCAGAGTCAGGTAGATGGCACAAAACATTTATTTAATTTTCTTGATTATTTACCTTTTAATTCAAAGTTTACTGAGGGGACAGAGAGAAGTAATTTTATAGCGGAGAAGCCTGAGAAACACTACATCAGTTAGGTGATTAAGACTAACACCAACATGATAACTTTGATAGAGTACAATGAGAATGGCACTTCCCCTCTGGTCTCCCTCCCATAAGCCACAACACAAGTCTAAATATGAGGAAAACAAATCCTATTTGGTGCATCCTACAAAATTTCCAGTGAGGACTACTCAAACCTCTCAAAGTCGCTGAAATAAGAAAAGTCTGTCAAGTCATGCTGCAGTCAGGATACTAAGACACAATGACTAAATATAATGTGGGATCCTGGGAGGAATCCTATGACAGAAAAAAAAGATGTTAGCGTAAAAACCAAGAAAATATAAATAAAATGTGTACTTCTGTTAATAATAATAATGATGTGTCAATATTGGTTCATTACTTGTGACAAATGTATCATACAAATGTAAGATGTTAATAAGGGTGGGGCGGGGGTCGCCGGGAGGGGAGTATATGGAAATTCTCTGTTCTATTCTTTTTACTTTTCTTTTCTTTATTATATCATGAAATTTTTCTCAGTCCCATTCAATATTTCATATACAAATATCTGCCTCAAACCAGGCTGCCCAAAAGTTGAAAATATTCTGCCTTTAAAAGTCCCCTTTGAAGAAGGTAGTAGGATTATATCAATGTAATGTCTTTATCCTTTCTGTAAAAAGTAATACATTTGTTTTTGCTTGGGCAATAGGTTATGTGATGATTTCTTCAGAAAGTCTATGATCAAAACTCATGCAAGCAATAACTTTGACCCATAATATTTTTGGTATATTAGGATATAATATATTTTGGTAATTGATTTATATAATCCACCCTTAGACTGCTCTAGTCTCCCCTCATTCTGATTAGTATTGTGTTATTAGAGTTTCAAATCACACAAACAAGTCTGGGCTCTTTGCTGAAATGTAATATAAAACTTTATTCCTTCATTACAAGACAATTATACCCCTGAAATTATGCAACTAACAACAACAAAACAAAACAAAACAAAAAAAAAACACACAAGAGTTTTATGGATTATATTTCCACACTGAAAGACCATCATGATAATTGTATTATAGTGGCCATTAACTACACCATTATTTTTTTTTTAATGATATAGTATGTGAGGAAAATACAAACACCAAACACTGAGAAGAAGGTAAAAAGAGGACACTTTAAATTGCTATTCATCTAGAAGTAAAAATGGGAATATCACAACTAATTATTAGATCAAATCATGTTAAATCAGCACTAGATTGTAGTAACTGCTTAGCAATTTGATAGCCTAGCAAAGCAGCCATTACCTAATGATGACAGCTATTTACCCAGATGGAAAGTTACAGGAGATTGGGACTGCTGCCACACCACACAGCATTAATCAGAATAGCCATCAGTAATGGCCCCTTCAGCGCACCAAATCACTCGTGATTAGTAGGGGTGGTTCAAGTTCAGAGAGTTGAGAAATTAGACAGCATGCCTCTTGGTCCCAGGACCAGGACTCTGCTGTTCACCAATCTGTTTGCCTGAGTTTTATGAGCTGGTTAGACTATGGTTCAAAGGATGCAAAGCCCTATATATGGGCTAGGTAGCCTTGTCCTACTCAGCCATGTTAAGCCACATAGAAAATTTTTTGGGGAAAAATGTTTTAACTCAGCTAATTAAAAATACCTGTCTCCAAATATAAAACACATCACCCCTCACTGTCACCTCAACCTTTACCCCAACCTGATGTTTTATCTCATCACTGAACCATGAGTCTTGTCTGAATATCACCTCATCCCCAACTTTTACCAACTGTGATATAATGCACGTCTTATCACAACTCTTATCTTTTTGAGTAAATATTGAAGAGTGAGAAACAAATGCTACATATATTAAAATAACATAGAAATTAAAAATTTAAAGTCTAATAATTTATTTTCAAGTTCATGACATACTGTTCCTGACTAAAAATATTCTTGGCATCAAAATGGTTAAGCAAAGTGACTTAGTCATACTAGCTATAGTGAAAGTGCTCAAACAGACACACATAGCACAAATATAAAGCATTTTCACTATGCTAGAAATTTCTACTGGACAGTGCTGGTTTGGAATGTTTATAGCTATAAAAAGTAGAATAAAAAAGATAAGCAAACAATAACAGATTGTCAGAAATTACTAGATTTTGTTCCAATGATTTTTAAGTATACATTTCACTGTAATTTGACAAATACATATTACGTTATCAACACAAAAACTGACATACAATTATCTCTTAATATCCACAGGGGTTGGTTCCAAGATCCCTCCACCATGCCTGGATGCCAAAATCCACAGATGCTCTAGACCCTTATCCTTTATAATAAAATCCTAATATGCTAATTGTCCAGTTGACCAGTTGACTGTTAAATCAAAGCATAATATGCTAATGATATGTATGCTAGGGCTGCTCAACTGCTCACTATGACATGCACTGACCATCAGGGGACAGTCGACTGGTCGACCAGTCGCTATGATGTGCACTGACCACCATGGGTCAGATAGTCAACCAGTAGGTTAGCTTGCTGCTGGGGTCCTGCCAATCGGGACTGAGCAAGAAGAGCCCTCCCACAGTCCCTTCCCAGCCCCGAACGTGCAGCAGTGGGGTCCTTCAGCCTGGCCTGCACCCTTTTGCAGTCCAGGACCCCTCGGGGGACATTGGAGAGCGGGTTTCGGCCCATAGGCCAGGCCGAAGGACCCCAGTGGTGCACAAATTTGTCCACCGGCCTCTAGTATAAAATAATGTAGTATTTTCAAATAACTTACACTCATCCTTCCATATATGATACTAAAGTCATTTCTAAATTACTTATAATACCTAATACCTTATGTAAATGCTATATAAATAGTTGTTATAATGTATTTTTAAGAAATGTTTTTTAATTGAACTGTTAATTTTTGTTACTCAGATGTAGAAATAATTTATATGTTTTAGATACAAGTCCTTTATCAGATCTCTGGTTTGACTTTTCAGTTTCTTAACTGCCACTTTCCAAAAACAGAATATTTTAATTACAACTTAAATATTTTTTATTTTATTCTTTTATTCTTTTTTAATTTTTTACCTTTTCTATTTTTTTTATTATCAATTTTTTCTATAATTCATGCTTTCAAGTATCTTTTCTAAGAAATCTTTAATTAATCTAAAGTGGTAAAGGTATTTTCCTATATATTCTTCAATAAGTTCTATAGTTTTAGCATCTTTGTTCAAGTATGTGACACATTTTGAGTTAATTTTTTATGTGGGATGAAGATCCAGAATAATTTTTCCATAAATATTTTTTTTACAGAAATAATTAAAATACTTTATTCTCCAAAGTTCTCAGTAAATATTTCAAAAATCAATTGACCATGTATTTGTAAGCTGATTTCTGGATTTCTTTGCCTTGTGCATTGAACTGTCTGTATTTACTCTAATACAACAAATGTTTATTGCTGTTGCTTTATCGTAAGTTTTTAAATCTGGTGGTATAACTCCAACTGTTCTCAAATTGTTAAATGTTTTAGGTCCTTTACAGTTCCATAAATTAAACTTATAAATTTTACAACAATATCAACAAAAATAGCCTGCTAAGATTTTTAAAGAAGTTGTGTTGGATTTATAGACCAAATCAAGGAGCAGTTCCAATTTAACAGTATTGAGTTTTCATTTGATGAACATGATTTAATATATTTACTAGATATTTTACATGTATTTCAGTAATAATTATAGTTTTCAGTGCATAGCTTGTCTTAAATTGTATCTCAATATCAGTTACCATGGAGCCGTGCAAAATGTGGATATGCTTCCTATTTGCATGAGTTTCAGTGAAAATGAACCCATGCAAAATGAGACTGTCTATATTTTGTTGTTGTTTTTTAAGGTATCTTTCTTGTTTTATTTTTTTGGAAATAACATTTTTAACTTCGATTTCCAAATTTTTGTTGCAATTATATAAAAAATTTAATTGACTATTTTATATTGATCTTATATCCTTTAACCATGGTAAACTGACTTACTAATTTAGTTGCTTTTCTTGTACAGTTCCTTGAACTTTCTGCATAGATGATACATTTTGTTTAAATAAAAATACTTTTATTTCTTTATTTTTAATTGTATGCCTCTTATTTCTTTTTCTTGCCTTATTCCATTAGCTGAAAAAATAAGTACAACTTAGAAATAGGTCATGTAAACATATCTTTGCCTAATTTCTAACATTAGGAAAAAAATCATTCTGTTTTTAGCATTACAGGAAATGTTAATGGCATTTTTTTTAGTGTTTTGTTATTATTGTTAGATTGAATAAATTTCATTCTATTTTTAGTTTGCTAAGGCTGTACTGAGATCTACTATTTCATTATTTGTTTTTCTCTAATTTTTCTTTCCCTTTCTTGCCTTCTTTCAGATTATATGATTTTTATAATTTCATTTTTTCTCTACATTTTTTATACTTACATTATCTTGTAAGTGGACTAAAAATTGGGGAAAAATATTTTATGTTACTCACATATTTACCATCCCTGGAACTTATTCTTTCTTGCTTTTTCTCTCTCTTTCCTTTTCTTTCCCTTCCTCTTTTTCTTCAGCTCCCTCCTATTTCTTTCAAAGTTTCAAATTCTAGCTGTTCAGCTGCCCAGAAATTTGATCTCTGTACCTTCAGTTCAGCTGAGCTTAGTGTTGGTTCCTCTCTTTGTACTGTAACCTGGAAATCACTTCTAGTCAATAGTCCAGGTCAAACTTAAGGGCCATATCACTTGTTTTCCTTCTCTCAGAGATCACAGTACTGTTCTTCCTTCTCCTGCTCATTGTCTGAAAACTATCATTTCACTTATTTTCTCTGCTTTCCAATTGTTTTCAGTGTACAGCAATTGCCACAGGCATTAATCCTTCATGGGAAACTGAAATTCATTTACTGATTTTAGACTTGATTTTTACTTTGTTTAATAGTAAAATCATAAACAATTGTTTTCACTTCTGTCTTAGAGAGTTCTCTGGCATACAGCCTGTTGCCTTTATCATTGTGATCCATTCTAAAATTGTTTGTCATTGAATAGATGAGCTGAGACAATTTACATTTATTAAAATGACAAAAATTTAATTTAAGCAGTTAGGTTTGGCTTTCTTTCTTAATTTTTTAAAGATTATATATCCTATATAATAAAAGAGTAATATGCAGATTGACCATGATTCCAACACACAAGATTGCTGCCCCCATGCAGTCAAAGATCCTACCCCCATGTGGACACAAGACCACAAGATGGCCAGCAGGGGAGGGCAGTTGGGAGGGACCAGGCCTGCAAGGGAGGGCAGTTGTAGGTGATCAACCCTGCAGGGGAGGGCAGTTAGGGGTGACCAGGCTGGCAGAGGAGGGAAGTTGGGACCAAACACAGGCTGGCAGGGGAGCAGTTAGGTAGCAATCAGGCTGGCATGGGAGTAGTTAGGGGGTGATCAGGCTGGCAGGTAGAAGCAGTTAGGGGCAATCAGGAAAGCAGGCAGGCAAGCAGTTGGGAGCCAGCACTCCTAGATTGTAAGAGGGCAGTTGGACATCCCTTGAGGGGTGCCAGATTGGAGAGGGTGGAAGCTGGGCTGAGGGATACCATCACCCTTTTACCCCCCATGCACGAATTTCATGCACCAGGCCTCTAGTTCATTATAATAAATATAGCTACCTCACTTTGGACAGGTAATTCATGCTTATCTGCCTTCCCATATGTGCAATGTCTGGGTCCTATCATTCCCATTGCTAATAAAGGAAAAAAACCATTGAACTTCTTAGTGGTTTGTGATGCCTTTTTTACCAGTGCTAGCCTTATGACATTTGTGTATGTTATATTCCCTGAACATTCCTTACAGCACAGTAATATGGTGGGTCTTCCAACATTATATAACATACTCACTTTAGTATACACACTTCTCTGAGTTTTTAAAATTCCTTCCTTCATTGTTTTACATAGAAAATTTAGTATTTTAATCTTACTTTACATGGCCACAGCATGTTTGCCCATATCTTTTATGTTATTTGGCAGAATGTTAAATCCTGAATTTCAGGAGAGTGCTTCCAAATCAATAAACTCTCCCCTATTTGATTTGTGTCCTAACCTCTTTGATAAACCATCCTCAGTATCCAGTCCCAAATGCAATCCCTAGCTCCTGAGACTAGGTGTGGTAGTTCTTTCTGAGAGAGACCCTTTTCTTCCTTATTGTTCTTTTTATCCATGATTCTGACTCAGTTGTTCTATGAGTTAATCCTAGTTATAGTATGTGAAAAAGTAGGGATACATCTTGAGAAGGACACAATTATCTCACTGGGTAGAAGAACTTGCATGACTTTTTGAAAAATGCTGCTACACTGCTGATAATCCTTTCAACAATGTGTATTCACTACTGTATAGTTTATGCCCTACTTATGTTTCTTTTTACAAGCTTTACAGATAAGGAATTTTGTCTGTTTTTTCTCTTTTTTATTCTTCACTTTCCTCCTGAATATTTTTCATGAAAGATAAATGGAAAATTCCAGCTTATGCAAAAATATTCAAAGCTCAACACACTTTTAATATATTAACTTGGTTTTAGGCAACTGAGTAGAATTTGAAAAGCAAGCATTTGTGTAGATATTTGCATATGTCCATGTAATGCTTGTTATTATTGATTTAGAAAAAAAATAGTTTTGAAAATTAGAGCTGAATCATCTGGAATTCATAATAAAACAGCAGGAAGCCCAGGGGTATCTAGACAATATTTGTGGATTTAAAACAAGATAAATATTTTATTTTACAATCTCATAGAAAATGATTCTTCATTATCTTTTAAAATTAAAAGTACACAAAGCCTTTGATCTAGTAACTCCTTTGGGGGAATTTACTATACACGATATATATATGTAAATGCACAATGTATTTACTAAAGCATTTTAAAAATGGCAAAAATCTGGAATCAACTATAATATCCATCATAAGAGAATTATTTAATAAATGACAGCCTATATGTTGGAAATAACATAGAGAGGAGATAATTTCATATCTCTGAATTAGAAGGGTGACCATAATGTAAATTATATCATAGTATGCAATTTAATTATATTTTATAAAATATATGTAAATAATTGTTTAAAGACATGGAAAATAGAAAAAGCACACTAGGTGGCATTATAAAATAATATTGGACTATAAATAAGGAAATTATTCATTTTTATTTATATATTTTAAATTAGTTTATTTGTTGCAACAAGAATACATTATTTCTCCAATAAAAAGAAAACAATAAAAAAAAAGGATTAAAGATAAGTATGAGAAATACTTCAGGTAGATTCAGAAAATATTCAACTATATAGTCCTGGGAGTTTAACAAGATACTAGTGAAATTAGAAGAAAAAGCAATAAATTGGCTTTAAATCCAACCTACTCCAATCATATGGAAAACCCAAGTTTCACAGACATGGCAGGATGGCAGGAATTAGCATGCCAAAGTCTCACTTCCCAGCTGAGCATAATGGTGCCAGAGCAGGACATAAGGCAAGGATAGGATATTGACACAAAGCAGCTTCTCTGAAGTTTAGCCCCAGCTCAGGAATCAACCAAGGTTTAGAATCTAATTCAATCAGTACTACCATTCTAAGAAATGTACTTAAACATTCCCACCTGTAAAATACAAATGATAATACCAATACTTGGTTTTATAGGAATATTTAAAGAGTAGTACTGAAGCACTTGAATTTCATGGGTACACCCAACAAAAAAAACACCTACATGGAAAAAGCAAATGTTAAAAGAACTAAAAGGAAATATAAATATTAATATAGTAATAAGAGGAGACATTCATACCCAACTCTAAACAACTGGTAGATCATCCAGACAGAGAATCGATAAGGAAACATTGGATTTGACTAACACTGTAAATTAAAAGGACATAACAGACATATAAAGAATATTCTATTAAATAGCACTGGATAATTCTTCTCAAGCACACATAAAACATTTTCTAGCATAGATAATATGTTAGGCCATAAAACAAGTCTCAACAAATTTAAGAAGATAGAAATTATACTATTAATAAGTATCTTTCCCTACTACAGTGGTATGAAACTGGAAATCAATAGCAGAAGGAAAGCTGAAAAATTCACCAATTTGTGGAAATTAAACAACACACACCTGAAAAACCAATGGATGAAAGAAGAAATCAAAAGTAAAATCAAAAATTTATCTTGGGACAAAAAAATGGAAACACAACATACCAAAACTCATGGGCTACAGCAAAAGCAGTTCTGAGAAGAAAACATCAATAAATGCCTATAGTAAAGAGAAAAAAACATACCCATGCACTGAAAAACTTAAAACATAAATAAAATAAATTGAAGAAGACACAAATAAATGGAAGGGTATCTATGTTCATAAATCAGAAATTTAATATTGTTAAAATATTCATACTATCCATCTAAAGAGTCAATACAATCCCTATCAATATTCCAATAACATTCTTTACAAACACTGAATAAACAATTCTAAAATTTATGTAGAACCACAAAGAACTCTTAATATCCAAAGCAATCCTGAGAAAGAAAAAGCTGTAGATGTCACACTTTCTGATTTCAAACTACACTATAAAGCTACAGTTAACAAAACAATATGGTTGGCATAAAAACAGACACGTAGACTAATGGAACAGAATTGAGAGCCCAGAAATAAAATCATGCATAAACAGCTGACTAATATTTGACAAGAGAGCCAAGAATACTCAACAGAGAAAATATAATCTCTTTAAAAACTATGAAACTGGACTTCTGTCTTATACCACTCACAAATATCAACTTAAAAATGAACTAAAGACTTAAATTTAAGATCTAAAACTATAAAACTCTTAGAGAAGAAAAATATCCCTGACTGGGTAACTTAGTTACTTAGAGCATTATTCTGATGAGCCAAAGTTGCAGGTTTAATCCCTGGTAAGGGCATATATAAGTATCAACCAATGAACCCCTAAACAAGTAGAATAAAAAATCTCTCTCTCCATTCTTAACTCTCTCTAAATATCAATTTAAAAAAAAAAAAAAAAACACCATACAACACAATATCTCACTTCTTAACTGTTAGAATGGCTGTCATTAAAAATATAAGAGATAACAAGGTGTTTCGATGTTAGGTGCACCCATGAATTTCTAAGTGCTTTTTGCTACTCTTTAAATATGTCTATGAAACAAATATGGAATAACACTATAATTATACGATAAGACAAACTTCAAAAGATTTTGCAGGTACAAATTAAGGTCCTTAATGTGTTGATTTTAAGTTAACCAAAAAGGATAAAGGATATTACCCTGGACCTGGCCTAATTAATTGAGCCCTTTAAAGAGGATTTAAAAGTCAGAAAAAATTGAAATAAATAAAAATATTTTTCCTGGTAGCCTTTAATAAGCAAAGCACCATGAGTTCTATAGTTATAAAAAGCTTGATTCTGCCAATAATCACGCGAACTTGGGAGAGAATCCTGGCCTCCAGTAAGGAGATCAGTCTGGCTGGCATCTTGGGTGCATTTTTGTGAACTCAGAGCAAAAGACCTGGCTAAGCTTTGTCTATATCCTGACACATGAAAACAGCAAGGTAAGAAATATTGTGTGTGTGTTTTTAAGCTGCCAATATTGTTATAGTTATTTACTTAGCAATAGAAAATGAATGCAATATTCTATTTATTATAAATTGAGTATGAAAGTGAATACTAAATAAGGGTATTTCTCAAAAGAAAGTGTCGGGTTGTATTTAAAAAAAAAAAGACACATATGGGATATGACAATATTGAGTCAGGATGATTCTACTTTCTCTACTTTACCACCTATGGACAAAGAAGCAATCATAATAAGAAAGATCCATGGGTAACAGAAGGCAGTATAAACCTGCTAAGTAGAGTTGAGAGTCATTCTAATTAATGGAATTTTTACTTCATCAAGATTGTTTAAAGAACAAAACTTGGCTTTCAGATCATAAATCCCTGATTTAAAAAAAAAAAAATTATTGACATTGAGGCTGCATTTTTCATATCACAATAATAAAAGTTTCTACTTCTAATACAATAATATCCACAAACTATTAATTTACTCTAACCAACATAAGCTACATTGTGGAAACTATCCTATCTAATAAAGATGGAATATGCTAATTGGCCCTCATGCTGTTGCAAAGATGGCAGCACCCACAGCCAATAAGGAGGAAATATGCTAATTGACTGTCCTACTCTCAAAGATGGTGGTGCCCACAGCCAATAATGAGGGAATATTCTAACTGATAGCCACGAACTCAAAGATGGTGGCACACAGTTCCCTCAGCCCTCCCAGGGTGGCAGGTGCACAGCCTGCTTCTGGAGTCCCTCAGTCCCTTTAGCCCCCCACCACCCAGGGCCGGCCTGAGGGTCAGGTAACCAGGGCCAATCGAGGCTTGCACTGCCAGTAGTGGCAGCAGCAGAGGTGTGATGGAGCATTGCCTTCCCCTGATCGCTGGGTTGCCTCCCTCCTCTGAGGGCTCCTGGACTGTGAAAAGAGGCAGGCGGTGCTAAGGGACCCTTCCTCCAATGCATGAATTTTCATGCACTGGGCCTCTTGTAATTTTATAATAAGCAGGAGAGCCTCCTAAGAAACTTGAAGCTGTTTCATCAGCTTTAAAGTCAATGAAAAGAACATTAGATAACTAGTCTTTGGCTTGGACCTAGTTATTCATAGGTCATTAGAGCCCTGAGGCCATGGCTCAGAAAAAAATAGCTTAATTAATTGTAACTTTTTAAAAAAAGCACTTATTGAGTATTCAGTATGTACCATTCTATACCATGCACCTTACAAACTCATTCTTTACTCATAAAACTTTGATAGGAAAATATTCCCAGCTCTATTTTAGAGACACAGAAAATGAATTCCCTTCAGGTCATACAACTGTGTCATGACAGAATGAGGACTGGAAGGCAGACTTGTTCAGTATTTGCTTTTAGCCTCTGTAATACTGGCTCACACAGGATGCCAGAATGTTACAAGTATTATAATACTCCTAAACAGGTTCTCCTCTGTGCATTTCAGGTTAAAATGCTTCCTCAGACTCCGTTCCAAACCCGGAGAAGTCATATCAATTTTTTTTTTCCATTATGATAATTAGCTTGGTGATGTTATTAAGACTATGTTATAAACACATGATACAGGACTTAAAGAAATGTCCACTTATTCTTTAAAGAGGGTCAACTGGAAGCCATTGGAGATGAAACTGGTTCACAATATTAGAATGCACTGCTCAAGACATTCACATCAAAGAAAGTGCTTAACTCTTCAAACTTGCCATCCACTCACTCACTATCTCTTCCTTTAAGTTTTCCCAGAATGCCCATGTTGCTACATGGACATTCCAGAGAATTTAGGTATAAAGATCATTGAGAATTACTTGCCCTTCAATGTAAATAATTTTTAAAAGAACTCTTCCACTCTCAATTTCAAACCTACTGTCAATCTTAGCCTATCAATGGCTAATTCATCTGGTTTGTGAATGTAGACACTTTAGGTATAGTGTACTCTTTAGAAGGAAGGCATTGCCTATAAGTAGATGACTTTTCATCTGTATCTTCAGTTACAATCTATCTCCAAGATCTAGCACAACCTACTGTTTTCTGCACATTATCTTGTGTGCCAATAGCTTTGCAACTCTACCCATCTAACTGAGTTTTCTCATATCTCTCTAATGCACTGTCTTCAGAATATTTTTCCAGTAGGTTATACTTCCAGCTTGAAAACTTAGATTTTCTTTTTTACTTTCTCTTTTCAATCAGTTGTCTAGAATTTTCTTTTTTTAATAATCTCACTAGTAAGTATCTCTTTCTTTCTCAACATACACTGTGACTTCTTTTGTATAGGTCCTTAATAATAGCTTCCAAGTAGGTATCCTAGCTCCAGGCATTCTTTCATATACTGTATAATCATTCTGTACATCACTGCTAGATTATGATCATGATACTAACACTCTCTAGGGGTTAAAAGTTTTCATGTCTTCTGCCAAAGCCGGTTTGGCTCAGTGGTAGAGCGTCGGCCTGCGGACTGAAAGGTCCCAGGTTCGATTCCGGTCAAGGGCATGTACATTGGTTGCAGGCACATCCCCGGTAGAGGGTGTGCAAGAGGCAGCTGGTCGATGTTTCTCTCTCATTGACGTTTCTAGCTCTCTATCTCTCTCTTCCTCTCTGTAAAAAATCAATAAAATATATTTTTTTTAAAAAGTTTTTGTGTCTTCTGATGTCAATGCAAAATTTGAAAGTTTCCTTTCTTACCAGTCACAATCCATCCAAAATTATCAATTAGTTTTCTACCACTTAGCTCATATGCTAAGTTTCATACAAATTAAACTATTTAAACAAGCACCTTTCATATAACTATCTGAACATAACTTTCATATTAAAAAAATACCCCAGGATCTTTCTCTGGTTTACTTAGTAATAGGCTGACAGGAACTGAAGTTTTCTTTTTTTAGCATGAGAGATGCCATCCAAACATTAACTTCTTATGGTGCAGTCATATTTTCCCACGATTGGGAAAGTCTGCAAAGTCTGCAATATCCCACAGTCCTCCACATCTCCAGTTTGTACAGATGGCTTTCCCAGGATTCACAGAAACTGCTGATATCTAATTTCAAATTCTAAATATTTATTCTCCTGCTTATGAGGTTATTCTCATGCATTCATGCATTTCCCTAAGATATTTGCCACTATTGATAACTAGTCTCTCAACACATACATTGTTCTGTTGTGAGCTTTGCCCTCATCCAGCGCTGCACACATACCTACTTGCTTCTAGTGTCCTCAAGCACACTTGTAGCTTTCCTAATACCCCACCAAAGTTCTTCCTTGTCTTGTTCCATTCATCAAGAGCTGATGAATTCCCACAGCCTAACTTAATCAATATACTTCAGTTCTCCCTGGTTGGTCAAGAAGACAACATTTTAATGTAATATAAATGCCACTTTCATGCTCATGAGTACAAAAGTCCTCCCACACACACACATTTTTTTTTTTAATCAAAGCCTCAATTCATTATAATATTCTTCTTATTGTTCTTAAACCATTTAGGTACTTAGGAGTGAATTTTACAACTCAGAGGCCTAAAATATAAGAAAGTATTGACTGAGATTAAAAAATATGATAAAGCTAGTAGACTCACATTATATTTATCATTACGTACATTTAAATAAACACATGAATGGGCTTCCAAAGCCTTTGATTGTTTTCTCTCTGTTTCCATACATGAAAGAATCAGCACAAATTCAAGAGCTGACCAATTTCACAGAGAGAAGAACATAAAAAGCAGTTTCTTATGATCTTTCAGGAGGAAATACACCTGAAATGCTGTGAGAAAGGCAGTCTTGTGATATTTCTCATTATAAAAGGTCACTGCTCTACTCGTTTATCACTATTTTATGGGAGAAGCAGAGTGGATTGTGTCTAGGTGAAAGAAATGTTGCTTAGAAAAGTTTAAAAAATTACCTGGTGTTAAGAGGGAGAGTGAAATTACTCAGTATATTACAAAGCAGAGTTTAGAAATATATTACTAATGCTAAAAACCAGAAATATTATGTGAAAAGAGAAAGAGAAATCCACACTGAAGAGAATATTTTTTTCTTTTATAAATAATTCCTCTTGTCGAAACCAGTTTGGCTCAGTGGATAGAGCATCGGCCTGCAGACTGAAAGGTCCCAGGTTCGATTCCAGTCAAGGGCATGTACCTTGGTTGCGGGCACATCCCCAGTAAGGGGTGTGCATGAGGCAGCTGGTCGATGTTTCTCATGGATGTTTGTAGCTCTCTATCTCTCTCTATTCCTCTCTGTAAAAAATCAATAAAATATATTTTAAAAATAATGATAATTCTTCTTACTATAAAAAGAGATTACTCATAAGTATTTTTTTAAAAAAGGGATACCCTATGTGCATTTAGATTTCAATTCCCCATCAGGGATAATGGGAATATTCATATATCATACTAGAATAGAATATATCCAAAGAACATATACATATTTCAACATTTCAGATGGAGTAAAATAGAGTTGTTGTTTTTCAATCTACATAAATGTTAGGATATCTAATCTACATGATCATGCTATTGTATCATGTGAAAGTCCATAATACAGAATTAGTGCATAATTCTACGGCATTCCTCCTACGTAGTAGGTGCCACTCTGGGATATCTAATTTAACCCTTATCCTCTTAACAAACCCATGTGGAAAGATTAATACTAGCTCTATGTGACTGACAAGAAGACAGAGGTAGTTGCTCGTGGATGCATAATTAATAAATAATGGAAATGGAATGCAGAGAATATCGTTCATCTATGCTCTGCTTTCTTATTTAGAAAGTCGTCTTTAAGTGAACAATGAAAAAAATCACCAGAAGGAACTTTAGGCAGGATTTAAGTGGAAAAGTTGGAATCCTTACAGAGAAATTAAAAGGAAATTTTGAAATAAAAAAACAAATAAACATGGTTGTTATTCTATTACTTTCTGTGATGTTCATTATTATAGGATTAATAACTTCATGGACTAATAATTTAAATAAATTTAACAAGAGTTTTAAAAACTAAATACAGAAAACTGCTCTCACATGCTCCTCAGAAACCTCTATGTGAGCAGGCCACTCGGCCTCTCTGTCACACTCTCTTGAGCATCTGATAGAGGGGAAAACAATGTGATATAACCCTATTCTATGTGATTGGTTCAGGAAAAAGAGCTACCATGTCATAGGAACAGGCACAACAAAATTTTCAAACTATTAAGCACAATATAAATGGTGTCAATAATATTTTAAGAAACATTATACATAATGACAATGAGCAGATAAAATTGCGTTTTCCAAAGTAAAGGAAAACAATTTCTCCATGTTACTGAAATTGATTAATTACTTTGACAGCAAAAGAAAATAAAAATACAATTATTTCATATTAATATATAAACAATACTGCCAAATTCAATTTTAATAGCAACCTAATTCAATTATAAAATTTATATTATTGTCAATCTTATATAAAAATTAACTTGTTAGAATTTCTTGTGAACTGAACTTTCCTTCAGTTAGACAAAGTTTTTAAATTTAAATAAGTATTTTACAATATATTATCATTAATAAAAGCTGGACTCTATTATGAAAAGAGGGGGGGTAATAGTCCTGAAAAGACCCACATCCTGACCAGAGCAAGGGATCAAGTCTGTAACCAAGGTACCTGCCTTTTACTGGAATTGAAGCTGGGACCTTTCTGTCTGCAGGTCGATGCTCTATCCACTCAGCAAACCCAGCTAGGGCACAAAGTTATTCTTGAACAAGATTTACATTGGATAATGAAAACAGCCATGATGAAAGGCAATCATCCTTCTTTTACAGCTAAGAAGTAGAGAAAATATGCAATAAAATTATATTGTTTTATTTATATTTATATTTATATTATCCTACTAATGTTATAAATGGAAATTTCTACCATAAATGTATAGCCTATATATTAGCATGAAAATTATTAGGGGGTTTATGAAGCATAAATAGGGTTATAGCTATCTTTCAAAAGTCTTAATTTTTTTTATTTAAGTAGAATTTGTTTTACTAAAATACCTTTCTCTTTTCACTAGTCTACTCTGCTTGGTTTATTTCAAATAAGTAAATTCAGTACATTCTTCCTTGACTGGAAGTGAAATTTGAAAATTTCTCAAGATAATCCAAAACCAAGTATATTTTTCCATGAAATTTTGTCATATTAATTTTCAACTTTGAGTATGGTCCTTTTAGAATAACAAACACATAAAATAACTATTAATTCTGGCCAAACTACTAAATAAATAATTATCTAAAAACCCTCTACAGTGCTTAAATATAGACTGGCAATAGGGGAATTCTACCTACAAATAAGGGGATAAGCAGTGGGTAAAACTTTTTTTAAAAACGGTTACCCTAATTTTACCTTGTCAGCACCATGTGAGGTAGTTAAATTTTGAAAACCTAAAGAAATGTGTCCTTGAGGTGCAATTGCAATTCTTCATATAAACTCTGCCTAAATGGCTGCTCCCTGAACCACACATGCTTTAATAAGCTCCGGCAAGACTCAGAAACAACTGAGAGTTAAGGTGCTTCCCAATTCAAGGAATACAAAGATTCAGTATGATCCCAGACAAGTTAAATTATAGATTTTAAAAAAAGGTGAGGGAAGAAAAACAAATCAAAATTCTCAAAAGAATATAAGAGAACCTAGATTATCTACAATATCCCACTCAAAAGTACAGGATGCAATTCAAAGCTACCTGGCATATAAAAAATAGAGGAAAATGTCATCCTTTCTCAAGAGAAATATATTTCAATAGTAAACAGGGACAAATGTCAAGATGAGATGTTGGAATTGGCATCTTAAATAAGGATTTTAATGCATCCATAACTATGACAAGGAAATAAAGGAAAATATGTTTTAAAGGAAGGAATGAATATGAAACTTCTGTAGAGAAGCACAAGTTGTAAGAAAGTAAACTGAGAACCTCCGTACTATTTTCATACATAGAGAATACAGTCAATAATATTCTCTATAGAGAATATAGTCAGTAATATTGTAATAACTATAGAGGGTACCAGGTAGGTACTGAGAATATTGTGGGGGAACACTTTGTATTGTATATGATTGTCTAACCAGTATGCTATAAACCTGAAACTTATATAAAATAATATTAAATGTAAACTGTAATTAAAAAATTCGAAATTAAATTTAAAAATAAACTAATTATCTGTATAAAATATAACCAGATCTCTGGGAAAAGTTTAACAACAGAATGGAAAGAACAAAAGTCAGAAAACTTAAATGTAGAATATCATTTATCCATTATGAAGAAACAGTGAGGGAAATATTGATAAAAATGAACACACCTAGTGCCTATATCTTGTTTTCAATACACTGGTGAAGCTCTATTAATTTTAATCTTATTGGCTTAAAAATAAATTAGTATCCTTTCTCATCAAAGCCACTCTTCAGTTCAAAGTGTTAACCACAGCCTCAAATGAACTTCAACTGATATATAGGTGAAAAAGTAACTATAAGACAGTTTTCAACTTGTATACAAATTACATAGTTTAAAAAAAGTATTTTTTTAACTCAGAAGTTCATGAAATCCTAACACATGAATTAGAAAAACTGGATCAGGTTAAAAAATTTGAATGTTTGACTTTTATGTATATTGGCTACATAAATATGTGATCACTAGTTAGATAAAAAGTGAAGAAGTAATTGAATGTAATATAAAATATCCATGTTTTTATCTGTCTGATCTCTATAACATTTATATCTAGCTACCCTTAGGACCATAGCCATTGTTACAAACCCACATCCAACACATTCTTCAGGAAACTTTAGCAACTTGCTGTTCCTCTTTTCAGTCCTTCTATTTCTACTCCCATTCCTTAGCCCTACTACATGACATGGCTTATCTCACCACCCCAAATGTCCGTATATTCAAAATGTTACCTCCTCCCAAAAGCTTTACTAATATTCCCAGGCATGGAAGTAGCCCCCTTTTCTACTTTCCAAAGCATTTAAGCCCTTTCTTTTCCATATTTGTCTTATCAGCACTTTACTATTAATGTTTCAAGGGCAATTATATCTAATTTCTGCTTGTCTTTTTTTTAATCACCCAGCAAACCATACCATTTGTTTTACCAAGTAATGTTTCAAATGGCTCCAGTCAACCCAAGTTTTTCTCTCCAGGCTGAAGTCCCAATGAAACATAACTTTGTCCATTCCTCTCTAATTAATAGCAATTAGAAGAGCCATTGTAGCATCTATTTGGACCACCTAATGAATAATTAGCCTGATGATTTTGGGTAACAGCCTTTCAACTCTGCATAAACTACAAAGTTCCCCTAATTGTGGAAATGGTCAGTATATAGAAATTAGAGGTAAAGATACTTCATTTTGCCATCCATTTTTAGCTTTTTCTGGTTATTGGATGCCATGAACATATCACAAATGGGATATTAATTGTAACCTTGATAACCTACAAAAATAAGTATTCATTTTTACTGAGGCCCATGGTATTTCTGATACAATAAGTGTCTTTTTGCTCCAGCAGCATATTTTCTTGCTTACGTAGCCAATATTTGGATTTGCTCCTTTCGCTTACAGAGAAAAAGTGAACCCACTTCATATTCTATAGGATCAAATTGTAATATTTGTATCCAATAACTTAGCTAGTTCGTCACTAGAAATGCAGCGAATTGTGGTAAATTGGATTTTAGTTAAATAAATAAAGATCTAATGCATGGATGGATGAATTTTTTTATTTTTTAATTCTCAAGGATAAGAATTTCCAAGGATGAAACAGGCCATTGAGGGAGATTTTAGGAAACAAATGTACCCTTCAAAGCACATTGAAGAGACTATCTGATTTCCTGAACATTAAACCGGCCCTTTAACAGAATCAATCAATGCAAAGGGTACATTTTACTGATTTTTATGCTGGACAAGTTTTGATACGCTGAGAATAAAAGAGATCAAATGAGGGAATCAAAGGAGATAAGGTCTGAAAGCACATTGGACATTATTGAACGCAGTATAAATGTAAAGAAGACTGTAATAGAACTAAAAGTAGGCTAAGGATGTTAGGGAAGCAGTTCCCAATTAGTTTCCTTTTGTCACCAGCCAATGTGATACAGCATTAGGTAAAATGTCATAGCAAGTCTTACCTTCTTGGGGAGTCTAGATTTGGTCCAATAATTTGATGAAGTTTTTTTACATGCACCTTACTTAATAGAAAGCTTTCTGCATTTATTTGTACATTTAAGAAACTTTCCTTAAATCAAAGTAAACTTTTTTCTTCATTTAAAAATTCCTGTTTTGAAAAAACTTGGTTCAGATAGCAAAAGTACCAACACTTTCTTTCTACAAAAATAGTACTGATACCTGGGGCAATATATGTTATGCAAAGTATTCGCTTTACCAGCTGAAATGAGAATCCTCATTTTAATATAACTTCCAGAGGCTTAGACCATGGTTTGAGTCATAATCACCTGCAGGGGGAAATTTAAAGATCAAAAATGTCTATTTGCTTCCTTAGCCCAAATCTAGTATTTTCTCTGCTGGAAACTGACTGATTTCTTCTGAAAAATACTTAAGTTCCAGTATATTGCTTTGAATTGCCAAGGAAAGCAAAAAGGTATAAAATGTGAAGAAGCTTACAATTTTATTTAAACAATTGTTTATACATAAGTGAACTTAGAGTTCTTATTTTTTATAAAATTTATGCATTCAAGTGATTTTATTATCTGAGAAAAGCTTTGATGCACATCAGTAGAATTTTATATTTACTTGTTTCAGGAGTATTTCTGTGAACCCAAAATATTGAGTCTCTACAAAGATCATCAAATACATAGTTCAATAGATAAAATATCCACATTTGAACATATAATGTTACTATATGTATAATTTGGGTGGCTATAGGCATTTGACAGAGAAGTAATTTCCTCTAAATCTTATTCTTATTCCACTACTGAATAATTAAATAAATCTTTTTTGAAAACTTTACTCTGCTTGATTAAACATGTCTTGCTTCTCCACTTATCTTAGTCTCCTTGGTCTTTGCTGGGTTAATCTTTTTCTTTCCGTAAATCCTTCATTTAGCTTTAACCTAATATAAAAAAGCCTAGAAGTCAGATATCAGGAGCAATATATTAGCATTAATATTTATATAATCCATTTATAATTTTTTAAAAATAAACCCTTGCAAAATCTTTTGATTCTAAAATAATTTGTATATTAGTAAACAATAATAATTAGATTATTCAAGTTTCATTTTTTATCTCTAAATCACTTAACTTAAATAAATAAATAAATAAAACTTAGTATGGAAACCACTATACTATGTGGAATGTCCATCAATTATATAGCCACTAATAGGTAATATAGTCAGTAAAATATTATAAAGTATAAAATTATTATTAATTAAACTGGTAATAAAATAAATATGTTCTAGTTTAAATTGTAGTTTAGTAAGAGGCAGACAACAATCTGAGGAGGAAAAATAAGACTAAAAAATGAAATAAAGATTACAAGAGTGGCAGGGGAAAAATAGGTTGATTTTGTAGTTCTGATATCTACAAGAAATAATAAAAAGTAGAAGATTCTTTACATGGATGCATAAAACTATTTGCACTTATTAAATTATGGTCAGGAAGGAGTCTGTAGGTGCTGAAGTGATATTACAAGACACCAAAATATTTCCTATTTTCTACATGATGATAATCTAAAGATATCTAAGTAGCAGGCTTAAACTGGTCTCAAATAGTTGGCATTATAAATCATCTAAAGTGAGTAACCCAGATAAAGTTAATATAGAAAACAATGAAAGGCGTCTTTGGATTTTGTATGTATTTGTCATTCCAAGGATGTGTGTTTGAGCGCCTCCAGTAGAGAGAAGTATGCGATTTTCCCTGCTGACCCAGAAAGTGTGAGAGTAAATGAAGTTGTAGATCCAAGCTCTCTTCCAGTTTCACTTGCTGGTTTATATCTCTGCCAGGAGGAAACCATGTATCAGGAAAGCTGAGCATAGGCCCAGACCCACCCAGGCAGTGTGCTGCTTAGAAGGTCCTCTTCACCCTTACTATTCCCAGAAGTCCATTCTTTTATCTCTAGGCAGAAAAGTTGGAAATTGAACAAAATAAACAATTACCTTTATCATCAGAAAATCACATTTTTTTCCTAAAAATGAACATTTTGAAGCTCAAGACCATTTGGTAATAGTGGAGAATGAGAGAAGCATTTTAAATATGGTATCTCTGACTCAAAAACTCATTATCTTACAGAAAGAGATAAAAACATGGTAAAACAAGGCACAGCGATATGATAAATGGCAGTATATTTGATAAATTAACTACCAGGTGATCATCCATGTGTGTTAGCTTTACTAGCATTAGTAATATCTAGCATACTATGGAAAATAATGAGAGAGGGAAGAGACTGGAATCATGAAGAAAAAAGACAATCTGTTGGGAATCTAGACCAGAAAAGTGGTGGAGGAAATGTATGGCAGAAATGTGAAGGAGTGGAAGAATTCTAGTACTATTTCACAGGTAGAATGATAAGAATTATCAGCCAGTTGGATGTGGTAAGTAAGTGCACGGAATATAGAGAAGAGAATCCAGAATTTCCCAGTTTGGTGAATAAGTCAATAGTGATTTTATCAACTAAAATTAAAACAAACAAAAAATAATCTATAAGAATGGTCAGTTTTTCTTTCTTTTTTATTGATTTCAGAAAGGGAGAGGGAGATTCAGATAGAAAGATCTATGATGAGAGAAAATCATTGGTTGGCTGCCTCCTGCACCACCACTTCTCGGACTGAGGATGAAGCCCTGACCAATAATCAAACCATGACATCTGGTTCATAGGTCAACACTCAACCATTGAGCCACAGTGGCTGGGCAGATTAGATTTTCATTTGGCAAGAAGAGAGGAAGTTATTAGCTTTTAGGTTTGGCAGTTATCAATGACTTTTTAATATGTTCAATTGGTTTCAGAGACTGTTAGTTATTGTAAATCAAGAAGTAAATTGGTGGTGAACGATCTGAGACATGTAGGCACTGAAGGATAGAAGTGAAGCCTCTAGGGAAGTCAAGATAAAAACATGCAGGATGTCTTCAGTTTGTTTCTTTCTAGCTTTCTTGCATAGGAATATCTTGAGAAACCAACAAAGAGGAAATTAAAGATTAGCAAAGGAAGGGTATCATAACGGTGGCAATAGCTAGAAATCAAACGGAGAAAGCTGGAGTGTAAAAAAAAAAAGGAAAAAGTCTGACTTTAGAAAAAAATAATATTCTTTTTTTTTTTTTTAAGGGGAGTGTAAGATTAAGTGAATATAGAAAGAAATTTTAAGATAATGTTTTAGTCTAGATTCCTCCCAATGTAGCCCCTGAGGAAGAATTTAACATTAGAAAACACAAGTGAGGGATGGAGAGATAAACCGGAAATGAGAGAAAGGACAATAAAGGGTGTGCTTATGATCATGCTACCTGGTTCAAACCTCTGAGGACACTTAGAAATCATGTAAAACACCTTTTAGAGTGGTTTTACTATAGATGGAAGATGGGGCGCTTAGGCACCAAACTCTCGTGTTGGTTGAGGGTTGAGCTCAGGGCTGTCTGAATTTGGACTGAGAAAACCCCTCTGGCCCCTGAGGAAGCCTCGAGGCAGAGGGTGCTTGGCGTGAAAGCTGAAGTTCCTTTCAGAATGGTCTGCTGCTGCAGCAGGGGAACTCAGAGTTGGGTGGAAATGATTTGGGGCAGGAGATCAAGGTTTTCAATGCAGATGGAAAAAGTGATGCTCTTCTTACTGGCAGCTTAGAGCACTACCATGTGTACCTAGATGTCAGTACAATGAGAGGGAACCCCTCACCCAACACACCCATGGCTCCAAATCCCTGTCCCTCCACCTTCCCTTCTACTCTGCCAAAAGGTCTGCTACCACTGCTCATTCATTCCGAGATTAGGAGAGCTCTCCCTCTGCCCCATCTTCACCTCTCACGCCACACATTCTCCCCAAGGCCTTTTGTTTTTCTTCTTCCCACTGGGGAGACCTTACTGATATAAGTAAAACAAGAACAAGGACTTTTATTCCCATAATAGCACATCTGGGCTATGCTTTGGAAGGTGGTCAGTGAGATGCAAGAGAAAATTTAATTTACCTTTTAGGATAATTCACTCAAAAGAATTGGAATTATTTAATGACTTGGGAGGTAAAGCTTAGAACACTACTATCTGATTGTAGATGTAGGTACTAGAGAGAGGGCAGAAAAGAGCCAGGGGATCTAAAGGAAGGAGAGGAAGGGATCCCAGAAAGTGAGGGATGCTTTTCTGAGACAGACCTTCATGATGACTAGGGACTTGATAGGAGAGGTAAAGAGACATTTTGCAGCTGACTGAAAATACTGTGTGCATGAATTATTGAGTAGACTGTCCCTCCTCACTTACTTTTTTTAAAAACATATATTTATTGATTTTCATAGAGAAAGGAAGAGGGAGAGAGAAACATCAATGAGGAGAGAGAATCATTGATCGGCTGCCTTCTGCACACCCCCCACTGGGGATAAAGCCTGCAACCCGGGCATGTCCCCTGGACAGGAGTTGAACCATGACCACCTGGTTCATAGGTTGATGCTCAACCACTGAGCAACACTGGCTTGGCCCTCCTCACTTTCTTATATATGTGGACACACACAACATGCACATAACTAATTTTAATCAGTGCCTGGCACTGAGCTGTATACTGGGGACACAATAGTGAGTAAGCAGACCTGATTCCCACTCCCATGATATTTATAGTAAGAAAAAAAAAGAATAACCCATCTGTGATTTCTTTTCCTGTTTATCGTAGTTTGCATCAGTCTCATTTGCCTCTTGACTCATCTTTTACATCCTGTATATAACTCTTTGTGGTCACGCCTGGCCTCACCTAGATGATTAAGAGCTCCCTGTGGGCAAAGACTGTTTCTTCTCAGACACAATTACTGACACTGACTCTCACTGGCTCGGACAGGGCCAAAAGAGGTGATTGAGGGAGGGTCTCATTTGAAGTCTAGGTATAAGCATTTTAAGCAGACAGTGCGCTTGACCTAATCTGCTCAGTTATATCCAGAACTGGGGGAAGTTTCTTTGCCTGAAGGAGTCATTCCTCCTCTTACTTTATATCTTCAAAGCAACATATTTAATGATCAAAGTCATATCTGTTCCACTTATTCTGGGAACAACATCACACTGAAGTTGGAGCTTTAAAAATGATGGGGGAAAGTTAGTCTTTAGGCCACTGCTTCTAAGTTTGTGGGAATGAATATTCAAAGGAACATTCTCCAGTAGAACATTTCAAACTTTCTGAAAGCATATGATTCTATAAGCAGTTATCACACTGAGGCATAGCTCGGGGACTGAAACTGACTAGAATAGTGAACAGAACAAGGACTTTGGACTCAGACAGAATGAACATTGTCATGTATTAACTGTATGAATTTGGTTAAGTTAATCTCTCTAAGGCCTCAGTTTCATCCTTAAAATAGCGATGTTAATATATCTTTCCAAGTATCACAAAAGTTGAAATTAATCATGTAGAGTACTTAGTATAATATAGCATATAGTTCTCATAAATGACCCTTAGAATTTATTTTAGGCAGATCTGACAAAAATTTGCCAAATGTCCCTATTTAATTCATAACCAGATACGTAATAGAAAGGCTTAAAAGTAAAAACTTCCTACTTTCAAAATTTATTTGAGGAAGGAGATTTAACAAAAAATAGTACTGCTTCTAAGAGAGAAATACATCGATGGGGAATTCCCATAAAGCACTAATCATATACCTTCTTCTAAGCCCCTCTTGAAAGAAATAGAAAAAGTTGCACACTAGTTTTTCCTGACCGTAAAAATCAATCAAATCACATTCCTTGCTAGATTCCTAGTTTTCAGTAAATGGTGACAATCACTTCCCATGTAGTATGTGGGAAGTGTCAATGTATGTCTTAGGGAAGATACAGACCTAGTACCTCTGAGTCCAGACTCTGCATCTATTCAAAGATTATGAAATAAATATGCCAGCTTGCTACAAAATGGAAACACACACACGTTTTTAAGCCTTCATAGGATGTTGGATCCTCTGATGACACTCATTACAGAATAGTTGATATTTCAATCAAGCATGCAGTTTTTCATCTCCCTTTCAGACTACAAACTATTTGATAATTAAGACTGTGCCTCGCTCTTCTTTTTCCCTATTCTATTTCCTAATATGTCAACATCAGGAACCAGTGTTTTATATGGCTCAACAAAATTTTTTTTAAATATCAATTTGGGGGGTGTTTAATATGTGCCAGACACTAAGCTTATAGGGTTCCTATAAAATATCTCATTAAGTATTTACTAAATTCAGGGATATTTTTTTTAAGTGATACAAGTCTCTTTGGCCTCTTACAAAAGATAAAATGATGCCCCTTTTTACTTTACCCAGGCCAAAGCTAAAACTTATTCCCAGGCTACAAGGTATTACATTGTATCCCTTTTAAAAATATATTTTTCCTGGCTTCGGAGAGAAAGGGTAAGGGAGAGAATCATTGATTAGCTGCCTCTTGCACACCCCACACGGTGGGCTGAGCTCTGACTGGGAATCTAACCATGACCTCCTGGTTCACAGGTCAACACTCAGTCACTGAGCCATGCTGTTCGGATCATAGTAGCAGTTTTAATACACTGCCATCAGCAATATAATTTCATCTCGTTCCAGGTAAAGTCTGAACTACAGACCAACTCATGAGTGACAATATTCATTCTAATTAAAGATGTTCATATTTTATGTTACAAATTAGAATATTTAACATTAGAAAAACATCTAAAAAGAAATCTCATTAAAATTATGAGTCTATAAGTGTCATCATGTGTCAGCTTCCCAATTTTATTTTTCTTTCAAATTCATGGTATGCATGATTATGGAAAATTAAACTGGCACAAACCTTAGAAATAATAAGAAAATAATCTGGAAATCAGAGCCTCACAAATGTACAAAAGTGTCAGATAACCCATGAAGAAAATATAGGCTCCTCTCTGTTCGTCCTTCTCCAAATATAATAAAGAATATTCCCTTTGAATGAGGTCCACTGAAGTACTTGCTTCATATATTTGCTAATGTGTGTGAAATAATTTTTAAAGTAGTCAAAAATCTCCTCTGTAATCTTACCCATGGTCTCAGAAGGTGAAAAAGTGCAATTTATGTTACATAATTAAAGATCTCATCTTTACTCAGCAGTTGGTTCATGTGATAAACTGAGATTGGAAGGAAAATCTAACACGGAGGAAGGAAAAGTGAAGCACTGGATTTTGAGTTCTGTTCAAATTGGAGAACACCGATGGGGAGACCTCAGCGCCTCTCCTTCCTGAAGCAGCAGAATGAAGCACTCTTGTGTAGTATAATAGAATAATTGACCCAATTAGGACCTTATTCATCAGAAATTAGCTTTCTGCAGGTGCCAAGCACAAAAGCTTTTAAGGGCCTTCTCAGCTTCTCACTAACAACACTGGGAAATTGCAGGCACAACAAAACTGCAAAATCTTCAATTTTATATCTTTCCTCGAGGTATCTGCTGAACCTCACTTTAATTTTAAAGACGGATGAAAGGGACACAGTCTAGGGTCTGTTCCCTTGCCACGACAGCCCTTCTCTTGTAAGCCTATGGCCGGCCAACCTCTTTAACCCGGATTTAAAGGAACACATTCAAAACCAGCTGTAGCCTGTGATTGAATATTCACCTTTCACAGAGCATCTCATTCCAAAGTCTGTCCAATTCAGGTCAACCTTTTTGAAGATTCTCATTGCATTCACCATTTAAGGTCATGGGACACAGAATGGCCTCCACCAAGTCCTTTAGATGTGATTTCTTTAGAGCAATTCATATTACATTGTTGAAAAAAAAATTTTTTTAATGTGCCTGAGAGTCTCAAAAAGAAACACTGATGATATTTTAAGTTTTCTGGATGCATGGGATAGGTAAGAGGTAAGGAAAACCCCTTCCCTGAAGATCAAGTGATTGTTAAATGAATTTCAAACCTTTAGTTTTTCTGATAAAATGTTCCCTTTCACCGACAGAAGAAACTCACTCCCCTGACTTCCCTATTTTTCTATCTTTAATACATACACGATCACTCTGATATTTTATTCTCTATTTTTCCTAGCATTTATTATTATTTGAATTGTGTTTAGATAAAAGTGCATTTATTTACATCCATTTCTGCATCACAAATTACAATGTGTGCTCTAAGGGAATAAAGGTATAGTCTAATGTATTGCTGTGTCCCCTACTCCTAATGTCTAGAAAAGTACAGGGCATATAGTAGAATCTCAATGTTCTTGATTGAATGAATAAAATAAATTTGTTTTCCTGAGAGAAATCTAAATTAATGCTTTAACAGTGTACTGATACCAAGGCAACCATGAGGCATGGCTTTTTTCCAGGGGTTCAGAAAGAATACATCAGACCCTATAACTTAACAGTTTAGGGTCCTGTTTAGCTTCCAGGCAGCCCGTGAGCTTCCTTCTCTTTCCTGAGAGCTGCATTAGCACTGTATCCATTCCCGGGAAGAACATGGTCACAATGGCAGAAGCAGTTCTAGTCTACTCTATTCACACCAAACCAGAAAGAGAAATCTTCTTACAGTTAAAGTTTTTTTATTTACTCTTTTTACTTGCTCCTGATTATCCTAACATTTTTCTAGTTTTAAAAAAAAAAAATCTAGAAAAGTTTATCCGCTTGTTCCTGATTGTTCCTCCCCTGAAGAACTTGTTGGCTTGGGTTAGGTCACATGCTTCACTCTCAAACCCTGGGGTAGAGTCGGCTTTACCCAATGCGCATGAACTAAGAATAAAGAAGGTCAAGATCAAGTTTCCCCAAAACAAAATCAGGGAAAATGAAAAATTAAAATGTCAATCATACCACTAAAATCTAAACTAGTAGATGCCTTTTAGCACATCAAACTCTATGCCAAAATTTACTTCCCTCATTCCTCTCTCTCTCTCTCTCTCTCTCTCTCTCTCTCTCTCTCTCTCTCTCTCTCTCTCTCTCTCTCTCTCGGCTTTGGCCTGACTCTTACAACTCTACCACATTCTTGATGATTGATTTGGTTATATATCCAGCTACTTTTATGCTAACTTAAACTTCACATACTATTGTAGTATGTATGCTCTGGTATTTATTCCTTATGCCCTTTTATTCTTATCAATATATTCTCTCACAGTGACTTAATCTACACCCATAACACCAACTAGACAAAAATACTGATGTCTCTTAAATCTTCATCTCTAAGTGAAACCTCTCTCCAATGCTACAAATGCTAGATATTAAATTGTCTACTAGACCTTACCACACCTGAAAGGAAATTGCATCCTAACTGTTATACCCCCTCCTTCCTCCAGTCTTGATTAGAACTCAGGTTCTCTACTCTGCTAGTTACACTTAATTGGACCCAGTAGGACCAAAAGCCAACCTCCACTTCAAACTCTCCTACCAACACACAGACACCAAAACCTGCCAACTCTACTCCTTCAATCTCTCTCCAACATATCTACCATTTCCTCTCCATTCACAGCCTATTGCCACTGTCTTAGATCAAACTATTTTTTTGTGATTTTTTTTTTTGTGTGTATGTTTGTTTTTTCTTGTTTGAGACTATTGAGAGAGCCTCTTAACTGGTATTCTTATTTCAGTTTTCTCTTATTTCCCTCCCCAAAACTTTCCATATTTTTATTCAGAATATTTTTAAACTATAAATCTGATTACATTTCTTCAGTGGTTCCCACGGACTACTCAATAGAGAGTATAATTCCTATTGGACATCAGCGACTGCTCCTTCCATGACCTTTCCTGTTTCCCAGCCTCATCTCTTGCTGCTCCCTATATGCTTTCTGTTTTTGTACGTTTATCTCTGCACAGGGGCCAGCAGATATATCCTGAGGCCAATTTTGGTACCTGGTGAGAAGTGAATAGACAACCTGCTCTGGTTCAACAGCATCTTTTGCAAACTTCTCAAATGTCACTTATTCTATTTTTATAAAATTTGTGGGTTTTCCCTCACATAGCAATATGAAACCTCTTTAAAAGCAGATGCTGTGTCTGTCCTCTCTGTGTCCTACAACCAGGGAAAGGGTGTTGTATGAACATGCTTCTGAAAGGAATAATAAAACTGCCTCTTCTACATGTTATTTTCCTTTCATGACCAGCAGAAAAATCTCTCAGAACTCAAAGAGGGCTCCTGTCCCTCTTTTAAAATTCTCATCTATTTAGGTCAGACCCACCTGAGGTAATGCCTCTTTTAATTAACACAAAATTAACTGTTTACGGACCTTTATTATATCTGAAAAAGCCCTTTACCCCTGCCATGTAACGTAACATCACCATGAAAGTGACACCTGATTATATTCACAGGTTCCATGGACACTCAAGAGGAAGGGGTTGTACAAGGACATGGGTTATTTGGGTCATTTTAGAATTATATTTATCAGATCTGGGTTCGTCTAGACCAGTGGTCGGCAAACTCATTAGTCAACAGAGCCAAATATCAACAGTACAACGATTGAAATTTCTTTTGAGAACAAAATTTTTTAAACTTAAACTTCTTCTAATGCCACTAATACCATGGTATTTTATGGAAGAGCCACACTCAAGGGGCCAAAGAGCCACCTGTAGCTCGCGATCAGCAGTTTGTCAACCACGGGTCTAGATATCACTTCTTATATAACCGAGGTGATGTCAAAATTTCACAACCAAGCAGTAATTCATAGGAGCAAGCCCAATGAACTCAGCAGTCTCTGGCTCTCTCCAGGTTTATTAGTTAACAAATAGATTATAGTGTTATTTTTTATCTAAAATTCTTGTGTTAATTATTTTTTAAAATGCATATAAAAATGGTTAGATAAATTGTACATTTGCATGTATGCCACTTTCTTGACAAATTACTTTCTTTTTCATTTCAGCATCTTGCACATCTTTGTACCTATATTCATAGTTAACAATGCAAACCTTGTGAGACCAAGGAGAGTATCACAATAATTTTTTATATTTTTATATCCCAAGTTCCTAGATCTCAATAGTTAGCAAAGATCCACCTGAAAGAATAGTTCTTTCTAATTAATCCTGCTTAATTTAGGAGCATTGCCTCATTCGACCTGTGAATTGCCTATATTTATATAAGAAATAGATAAGAAGGACTTTTGATGTTTGCTTAAAATATAATATAGAAATCCATATAATTTGTTCCCAAGTCCTTTCTAACAAGAACATTCTAGATGTTTGGTCGACAAAAATATGAAATATACATAGGCTTCAGCTCTGACAACAAAAATGTGTTAGGAGCTACCATATCTTCAAAACCAATTCAGGTCAGTGATACCACAGAGCTATTCCTGAGGACTCCTGCTTCTTCAGCAAAATCAGGCAGACAAAGGCTGTGAAATAACACTCTGCTTCTTGCTGGGGCTTTGCATTCCTCTGGACAGCAGAGGTGGCCTAACTCAAACTTCCCACAGACATTCTCTCTCAGAATGCTGCTTCTGCAGGTCCCACATCAAAGGGGACAAAACAGTGAAAGCAAAGAACTGACATGACACTTACAACACTGTCCGCACCCCAAGTCTATACAGGCAGTGGCTTCAATAATGAACTTGTTCAATCTTCAGAAACTCATGAAGGAAAAACAGAGACACACAAAATGAAATGCACTGACCTCCTCAGATTCCATTACAGAAACAGGGCTGCTGGTAATTGGCTAAGGCCACATTTTTTACTTTTGAAGCCAGCTTAGTATTAGAGAATCATCGTGGCAGATCAAGGATTTAGCCTAAAGTATGTGGATATGCTTCAAAGAGTGCAAGAAGCTCCTTAAATACTAATAATAGAAACATTTTGCCAGCACATGTACCTATGACAAATGTCATTTTGGATCATCTTTGCCCTCAGAGACTTAGGGAATTTTCACCCAAACTCCAGACTCGTGGCCGGAGGCATGGAAAAGCCCCACTTGTCCTGTGTGTGGCTTACTTATTTTTCTGTTTTGATTTGGAATCAAAGCAGCCTGCTTTGTGCTGACCCACCTCTGGACCAGAGGGAAGTTCTGCCTCTTCCATTTGTCTCCATGAGGCTTCCCAGTCACGGCAAACACGTGCTTTATAGATATATTAAAATGTGTGAGGCCATAAGACTTCTGGATTTATCTTCCTTTTTTACTCTTGTTGTTAGTATTCACACATTCAGTTCTCTGATTCTTTATCACATAAGGCTATCCTGTCAAGAGCCAGGGGAAATATCCAGTTCCTGGTTCCTTACAGGGCCCTTCCAAAGACATATATGCCTTCCTCAGTTCTCGTGCATTATTAGGACATAATCACTTTTACATCTGTATTTATGCCTATGCACACTTTCTCCCTAGAGAAACAATAAAAAGCTTCTAGCATATTCTCAAGGGTCCTTGATCCGAACGAGTAAGAACCGTTGCTTAGAGCCTATTTCTATAGGTGAAATGCTTAGAAATCACATTTCAGTCCCAAGAAAGATGACTGATGTAACACACAGGAACCCCTAGTAAGAATGGAGTGTTCACTCCTCTCTGCACACCAGAAGCAGCAGAGCTCTAACTACAGGTTCTCTCCAGAGCAAGGTGACTGCACTTCACATCCCTACCACCACCCTGCTGCTCTGGGCTACCTCCTGGCCTTTCCCCACGGCCACGCTTCACCTGCCCCCTGCCCAGTGTGCTCTCTGGAACTCCTAACATCATCAATTAGTACTTTTTCTTTGCAACCTCTTCTCAGAACATCTCTCTAGAGTAGAAATGTTAGCCCAACAGTTTAAAAATTTGAATCCAAAATTAGTCTGTCTGTTTTCAGACCCATACTCTATTATTTACTAGCTGGGTGAGTTTGGCCAATTTCATCTACAAATTGGCATAATAATAGTATTCATTCACAAGGTATTGTAAAAGGTTAAATACACACACACACACACACATACACACACATACACACACCACACTGGGGACACAGCAAATCTTCCAAAAGTATTAATTCTTGTTTTCATCATTATTACATCATCATCCATCACTATCTCCTTGTTCTGCCTGAGAGATCCATGAAGATACTACTCTTCATGTAGCCCTCTCTAGTACAGTCTCTCATCACCCACAACCCTCAAAACAAAAGCCAAAGCCTGGGCAGAAAAATTGGCAGAAGGTTAATGCATCAGCACATTTCTACATTCGCATAAATGACCAATCCAAACTACCACATGAAAAATCATTTGAATTTATTCTTTACTAGAGGCCCGATGCATGAAATTTGTGCAAGGGGCTCAGCACTCACATCTGAGGGGGCTTGCCTCAGCCCCTGCAGCCCCAGCTTCATCCAGAAGGATGTCCAAAAGTTTTTTCACTATCTAGTCTAATTAGCATGTTACGCTTTTATTATTATATATAACTTTAAAAAAACAGTGAACTTTCATAGATGGATGTTATAGGAATGAATATTGCGCTAACACCAGAAAGCACTTTCTAATATAGAAAACTACT
This sequence comes from Pipistrellus kuhlii, assembly GCF_014108245.1. Classification (NCBI taxonomy): domain Eukaryota; kingdom Metazoa; phylum Chordata; class Mammalia; order Chiroptera; family Vespertilionidae; genus Pipistrellus; species Pipistrellus kuhlii. The sequence continues at coordinate 33,394,866 of NW_023425405.1, read as the reverse complement.
TAGTAATAAAACATGTTATTTGAAGTTTTGATTATGGCTCTGTACCTGACTTCTGTGACCTTGAAGATGTCACTTACTATCTATCAGTGAAGGAGAAAGAGATTGCATTCATGGCTTTCAAACACTTCTAAACTCTAAATTTCTTTCTACTAATGAAATCCCATGGAGAATCTTAATATGTAACAGAAATAAATTCCCAGTTGGAAAGATATCAATGAGACTGACAGTGGCCTAATTTCCTGCTCTACCACCCCACAAACACATGTCCAGGGTCAGCCATTGATGTTACTTCATATACCTCAAAAGAATGCTCAGAGTCAACCTTCCCAACAAGCAAACCAACCCAAGCCAATTGTCATTTCACCTCTATATGGGTCTCTCTCTCTTTCTCTCTCTCTCTCTCTCTCTCTCTCTCTCTCTCTCTCTCTCTCTCTCTCTCTCCCTCTCCCTCTCCCTCTCCCTCTCCCTCTCCCTCTCCCTCTCCCTCTCCCTCTCCCTCTCCCTCTCCCTCTCCCTCTCCCCTTCTCTCTCTGAAATTAAACATGTTTTCAAAAATTTTCTTATTTGATATTAACAGTCAGTTATAATCAAAGGATTTTAGCATTGAAATGACATTATTTTATGGCTTATTTAAATATTATTCAGGGAGACAAAATAAATTGTTCTCTTGATATTTTGCCTCCCTATTTACATTTTAATTAACTGGATATAAGAAATTTATACTATTATTCTTATACTATTCATAGGCAGCTACATGTTTTACCACTTATGAATATCTGCATTTTCACATATAATGCATATTCCATATTAATTGATAGCATAGTTTCATGCAAGTATCAGTATGTGTGTGTATATATATGTGTGTATATATATATATGCCACATTTAAAAAAATGCTAATCATGAAAATTACAGGGAAATAATTTTAGCTGCTTGTGGCCTCATTTATAGATACCACCAGTTTTCAAATAATAATATAAAATAAATATACAAATAACACTTCTTAGAAAAAAAATAGCACAACATTTTAATTATAATAAACTTTTGGCATTTAAAGGGGCTCTAATATGGGTATCAAATATAATCTGATTCGGTAGGATTAGGTTCACAGCCAAGGGTGAAATCTCTAGCTAGAGTATTCAAAGATACCTGTTATAAGAAAAGATTTTCTAGTTTTTCCTATTGTCTGGAAATAAAATTCTAAAACTCAATTTGTCAACTAGTAAAAGAAAAAATTAAACTGAAATAGTCACTTATACAGTTAAAATAGAATGCAGATGAAAACAAGCAATAATAAAAAAAATAATAAGGTACTGATAAAAACACCTAATTACAGGAAAGTCATCATTTCCCATGATAAAACTAATATTTCTCCAATGTTATCATTACAATGTACTTAGAACCAGTCAAGACTTTATTAAAATACTCAATCTTCTTTAGGATGAACAAATTAAGTTATCTGTAGGACTACAAATAAAGCCCGGAGGAAAAGTTACAAATATCTACCACTAACAAACTAGAATGTGCCTTAAGACATAGTATTTAAAGGATTTCAGCTGTTTTCTCATTCAACTAGATGTCACTATTACATGAATATCTGTAATTCCATATCACTAAATTTTTGAAAGATTGATCTAATAGGAAGAACAAATATGCAGTATCATTGACACTGATATGGTTCACATACTAATTCAATGGAAAACAGTAAACATGGGCTTTTACAGTTAGCAAAACTCTCCTGGAAATGACCTCAAGCAAGAAGAAAGTAACTTCTCTTCCTGTGTTCTCCTTTCTCTTCATTAACCAAAGTCTTGAAAGAGTGGTTTGCACTGTCTGCACTTTCTCAACTGTCCTTAACAACTTAGCCATCTGTAATCTGGTATTTTTCTTCATCATTCAACTAAAAAGACTTCACTTTAAGTCACAATGGCCTCCCAATAGGCAAATTCAATAGGTACTTTAAAAGTATATAACTTGACCTTGTTCTAGCATCGGATGTAATATCCATGATTCTATTCACTTCTGGTTCAATTTTTACTCCTCTGGATATTACTTTCACCCTTTACACTGGTTTCATTTTTGCCATCCTATATAATACAGAGGTGATATGCAAATTGACCCTCACATCCTTGCACAAAATGGCAATCCTCATGTGGTCAAAGATGGCCACCACAAGATGACCTGCAGGGAAGGGTAGTTGTGGGCAATTAGGCCAACAGAGAATGGCAATTAGGAGTGACCAGGCTAGCAGGGGAGGGCAGTTGGGGGCATTTGGGCCTGCAGGGGAGCAGTTGGATGTTGATCAAGCTGGCAGGAGAGTGGTTAGGGATGATCAGGCTGGCAAGCAGGTGAGCGGTTGGGGGCCAGCAGTCCTGGATTGTGACAGGGATGCAGATGGACATCAAACGATGGGTCCCAGGTTGAAGAGGGTGCAGGCTGGGCTGAGGAACACCCCTCTCCCCACCAGTGCATGAATTTAATGCATCAGACCTCTAGTTTGCCTATAAATGTTATTGCTCTTCAAGGTGCATACAAGGCCCTCATCTCTCTTTATACCTAGTCTCACCAGGCTACCTTCTCTGATTCTGTGTTTTCAGCTTCATCCATATCACAGATACCTCATATAGCCTGGCTGTCCGTATACCTTCTTACCCCAATTTTTTAACTAAATGAAGGTTCTTCAATTAAGACTAGATTGCCTGGCCAGCCATTCATAGTGTGATAAGAGCCTGCAAGAATAAGTATGCAGGTTTTTCAGCCCTCAAGAAGAGAAAGGGAATGAGAACAGGCTTGAGGTTGGTATACTAACAGTATGTGCTACTCCTATTATCTACCAATTAATCCAAAGTTTTTCTTTTTTTAATAATTACACAATGCATACCTCTTGGCCATAAAAAAGAAGGAAATCTTACCCTTTACTACAGCATGGGTGGATCTGGAAAGCATCATGCTAAGTGAAATAAGCCAGTCAGAATAAGACACGTACCATATGCTTTCATTTGTATGTAGAATCTAATGAAGTGTAGAGAGTGGCTATAGGGTTGAGTCTTGGACTGACCTATGGCAGGGCCACATACAAGTTCCAGCTTGGAGGCCAGAGCTCTCCTAGCACAATTAAGCTTGACCTTATAGCCCTCCCTAGTTCCTAGGTAGTTCCTTGCTGCCAAAACAAGACTTGAGTACCAAAATAGATTTAAAATTCACAAGAACATTGTAAACATGTTGACCACTCCCCTTGTTTTGCTCTATGTGATCTGATTATAAAATAAAGCTTTGGCTTACAGGCTGTGTCACTGTTTCCTCATTGAAGGACGGTGATCCTACCTGGCCCCAGCTGTTTTCTCTTGTGTGTCTTCTTTAATCCTTCACCGCCCCTCCTCAGGTTCACCCCTGACCATGCTGGATGTGGTTAAAAGAAGACTAATGAACAAAATAGAAAAAGATATAGATAGGGAGCAGCCTGACAGCTGTCAGAGGGGAGGGGGATTCCTGGACTGTGTGAAAAGGTGAAGGAATTAGGCAAAACAAACAAACCAACAAACAAAAAACCCTCATTAACACAGACAAAAGTAATGATTACCAGAGGGAAAGGGTGGTAGAAAAGGATGAAAAGGGAATAAATGGTGATGGAAGGAGACTTGTCTTGGGATGGTGAACACACAATACAATATACAGTGATGTATTATAGTATTGTACATCTGAGACCTGTATAATCATATTAACAATGTCTCCCCAATATATTCAATAAAAAAAACCCCTCACAATCTTTAAATTTTCACTTCATGGAAAGATATTCTTTCTACCTTTAAACTCCTTTCACAGTATTAGGCCAATTCATGATGCCTGGTCCCCTTAATAAATCAAGAAACAGCAAAGCAAGCAGATTTTAAAATCTTTGCAGACATTTTGGGCTTATGAATTTTTTAAAAGGTTACTGTATTTCTACATCAGCTCAGGTTTCCTGTATGTCTCTCAGAGAAATTCATTCATCTTTGGAATCTAGAGCTGGTTTCTGAAATAAAGCCAACAAGAGAGCAGGAGCACCAACTCAAAAGTACTGTGGTATAGTAGTTAAGAGCTTGGCAGCTGTGTCAAGTAGAAATAAGTTCAATTCCTTGTTCTTTACCTTGCTACTTATGTGACTGCAAGCGAGTTATTTAGTCCGTCTAAGCCTCAATTTCCCCATCTATAAAAGGAGAAAGTTAACAAGGTCTGCCTTGTAAGACATGAATAGGAAAATTCATGCAAACCTGGCCCTCATGTGTTTAGGGTTGTTTAGAAAAATGTTTGTCTACCTAATAGCCATTTCCCCCATATACAGACATGTATGTAAAGACCCCACCTCCTTGCAGATAAAGGTGACCACATTACTAAACTCTGAGCAGTGATAGTAAGCAGGGTGGGTTTCTGAGGAAGCATTTTTAACAAACAAAACTGAGTAGTTGAAACAATTTGTCCTTTGCCCCTTTTTTTCTTCTGACTGATGCCTGGTGTTTTAGCCATTATCTCGAAACCAGGAAAGGTATAATGCCAAAGGAGAAACAAACGTTTCTTGAAATTGCTTGTGATTTTTTTTTCAATAGTATGTTGTTCCATTTTGGAGTGCAATAAAAAATGAGTATTTTGGGGGGCTGTGACGTTTGTGTCACAGAGATGGTCAGCAAAAGAGTTCATTCAAATATGAAGGAACATAGCAAACCTTTAAAAGGAACTCATTATATTTATCAAAAGGAGAAAACATCTCAATCGTCATCGAAATGAAACAAAAAAAAGGAGAATATCATATATGTCTTCTGTTCTAATGATAATCTGTTTTATAATATATAATAGATTATGAAAGGCATAAGAATATGATTTTTCTCAATGAATATTACATAATTCATATTTTTATGTCATTCTTAGGTCACAGTACCAACTACAAAATGAAAAACATTAAAGGCATTCACCTTTATTCAAAGCTTTCCAGACTTAAAAAAGTGGAAAGTGAATCCACCAGATATAATAAGCAAATTGAAGTACAAATAGTTGCTTAAAATATCCTAAATTTAATACTTTGACTATAGTGAAAATTCCCTTCAAAAATTGTCTTGCCTGCAACATATTTAATGGTTTTAGGATATTATTACAAAACCTATAAGCTATGACAAAAAACAAATTTTCACCTTAAAGTGGAAAACACCAATAAATTTATCCACTTAAATTATTTTATTCCATATGCTTCAATATTTTTATATAAGTTTACTTTATTTTATGACAAGCTACTAAAAGGACAGAATGTTTTTCTTTAACCCCTCCCCCCTTCCCCTCCACCAAAAAAGAGAAAACACACACTAAGCAAACAAAAATCAGAAAACCTTTATCTTAATTTCACACCAACCTCAACTGCAGAACAATTCAAATACTGGTTGCCTGATTTCTTTCAATGTAAACCTTTAGTTTGTATCTATTCATTCTTCAGTAACAATCCTTACTATTTAGGGGTTGTCATTGATGTAGCTATAGCTAGAGCCAGAAGAAATAGGTGAAATTCCTGAAGAAGAGGCAAAGAGAAAAAAAATAGGGAAGAGAGTGATCCCTGTCATAAGCAATCACTATGAAATAGTGGGAGGAGAGCTGTGGGAGAATAAAAGCAAGGGATTGTTGAAATCAAAGAAATAGAAAGATGAGATAGGTCAGAGCACCAGGATTTTGAAATGCTACAGAAGTCAAGGGTGGACAGGAATGACATTCTGTTTGAAATGCATCTAAGACACTAAAGATAATGGAATTGAAACAAATGTCGTTGAATCTAGCAACAGCCTGGGTATTTTTAACCTCAGAAAAGCCCCTCAATGGCTAAGATGGTATGGGTGTAGGTAGTAAAGTGATTTATCGGTATGATGTGATTTATCAGTATATGTGAGTGATTTATCAGTAAAGATATCGATGAGAGAGAGAGAGAGAGAGAGAGAGAGAGAGAGAGAGAGAGAGAGAGAGAGAGATAAGATTTCAAACAAAATAGCCAATAAAATCAGGAAAAGAAAGGATGGTTTTGTTGCCCCTGTTACAATAGGGCATCTTCTCTCTGTTTGACTTTTGTCTTGCTTCACTTCCATATATCTCATTTTGTTATTGCTGATTTACCTACTTTTAAGAATATTCTCTCTGTTGACACTTTCTGAAGTTGTATTAAGGACACACAGAAATTGTATATGATATATTCAAGCTATTAATAGATAAAATTGTTTATAAACATTAAGTAACTTGAACTTGATGGGCAAATATCTCTGGACCAATAAAAAAGTTCATGCCAATTTTTGACATTTTTAAATTACTTGACTGTATTCTTTATCTTCAAGAGATAAGTAACATCTGAATGAATCATTCCTCTATATAGGACTTCTGTTTTTTCTTGAAAGATTTATGATACTGGCCGTTGAGATATGGCCCTGGATAAAGGAAAGTGAAAGTCACTGAGGATTTCTCCTGGAAGCTTATCATCATCATCATAAACCACTGAGCTCCCTGAAATAATTCCTTACAATATTTCTCTTTTCATTTATCCCTTTGCCTAGAAACTACTGTTTTGAGTACTTTCCCATTAGAAATTTTAAAGTAGCTAATTTCTTCTTCTTTACTTTTTAATCTTCATGCAAGTATATTTTTATTTATTTATTTACAGATAATGAGAGAGAGAAATTGATTTGAGAAACACTGATCAGTTGCCTCCCATATATACCCCAAATAGGAACTGAACCCCCAACTTCGGTATGTGCCCTAAGAATGGAACTCACAACCTTTTGGTGCATGGGATGATGCTCAACCAACTAAACTCCTGGCCAGGACTAGAATAGCTAATTTTCTAACTACTTAATCAAGTCTGAATTGGTGGGATGGTATGTGTCATTTGGAACAAAGCCCATATTTATACGTAATGTATGGAATGACAAAGATGGGTTAAAAACAGGCTCGGATTCAAACTAAGTTTTTATTTACAGGACCTGGATACCTATTGCTCACGCATATTCATTTTTAAAATATGTACTTTAAATAATAAAAGAGCTAGCAGTTCCCTTATGACACACTACTATTTCATCAATCATACTGTTAATGCCCCTGCTTGAATTGACATGTGCTCTATCGGTAAGTTTTAATTGTATATTTATTCATTTGTCATAAATACCCAATGCCTTAAAAGACATCCTGAGAGAATAATAGTTGTTATGTGAACCTGGCAGCATCTGTTGCATCATTCTTTATTTAAAAATTAAATAAACACGGATTCATTTCTCAATCCAACATAAAAGAGCATACTTAAGACTTCGGTTTTGCAAGGAGATAAATCTCTTCTTTATAATTGCTTTAAATTCATCCTAATTTTAACAGTGTGGCACAAGAAAAGAATGCCATTTCTGATATGCTTATTAAACTTTCTACAGGTTGCAAAATAACCATCTATAATAATGAGAGCTGAAAGCTATTGCCCTGTTTATTTTATATAATGCATTGTCATTAGTAATGAATACCACGTAAATGTCTAGTTTCTTTGTTTAGATAAGCCTTATGGAGTTTGAAGGCTTATCTTAAGTTTCTCTAAACCAATTCTTTATGCAAATTTGACTGAACATTTCACAAACTCAGCTCTCCTTTTGCTTTCTCTGTGATTTGTTGGTTTCTTTCCTAAGGCATAGAAAGATTTATAAGAAGAGAAGGAGAAAACTAAAAGAAAAACTTAAAATATTATTATTCAAATCCATTTAAGTTTTGTTGTTACATAAAAATATAAAGACATAAAATATTAGATTAGAATCATACTACAATGTGTACATAAGGTAATTCTTAAGAGTATATTATAGTTTATTAGTCAGATAAAAATTACATTGATCAAAAAGTTATCATCTATCCCTATCCTCTATAAAGGGAAAGGGGCAGCATAATTATTTTGCTTGCACTCAGGAAAAAACAAGTCAGTTCCAAGCAAGAGAGAACTAAAGAGACATGGATGCATCCAAGATATAATTTAAAAGATTGCAAGGTACATTGTGGTCTTGGTGACAGAAAAATATGAGTGAGAATCAAAGATAACAAGAACAGAGAATAGAGATGAAAGCAGTGCTGAGGAAGGAAACAGAGATAGGTACATTCAGCGAATGCAGTTCCCAAAATAGAATATGCAGGAGAATGAATGGTGATAGTTGATTGGGAAATAGTGCATCTTCAAATAAAAGTGCTGGCGAGGATGTGGTGAAAAGGGAACCCTCATGTACTATTGGTGGGAATGCAGAATGATGCAGCCACTGTGGAAAGCAGTGTGGAGTTACCTCGAAAAACTAATAATGGAACTGCCTTATGGCCTAGAAATTTCACTTCTGGGAATATATCTGAAGAACTCTAAAACATTAATTTGAAAGAATATATGCACCCCTATATTCACTGCAGCATTATTTAACCTTCTTGGGAGAATGGGGGAGTTACTAAGTCAGTTAAGACTGGTATGACAATATTCTAGAGAGAAGAGCTAGAGAAACATGTGCAGATTTAGCTACAGTAAGCTAATTGGATGGGCATAGAGAACAGGCAATAAAGTCCATTTCTGGAGAAAGGATCAGTAGGTATTATTGTTTAAGTATAGTAGATACTAAAATATCTTGAAAAGGATAAATAAAAGTTAAATTATGGAAAATACTTCTTGATTCTAGATTGACTACTGTGTGATTCCCGGGAAGCAGGAGTGCTTCATAGTAACGACAAAGTGATGACTGGCGAGAAGTACATACAAACACTGAAGCTTTAGTTTAGTCAAAATGAAATGGTAATCAATAAAACTATAGGTAATAGAATTCATAAATACTATGAGAAAGATAAGATGAATTAACATATTTTTTAAATATTGCAATAAAAGTCAAGATATGGAATACTAACACATGAAGTATAATCATATTGTTTACAAATAAAAGGTTATATTTCTGTACAACAGATGAAAGACTATATTTTCTTTTTATTTCATTACCTTTATTTTACTCAAGCACCAAAAACAAAAGGAGCCGGTGTATTTTGTAAATGTGAAAAGGTTATTGGGAATCAGATTGATCAATACTTACAACATTTTTTGCTCAAGGTCAAATGGAAACCTCAGAATATGCAAAGTAAATAACAGCCAGCAGTTTCTATTTCCAGAATTGACTTTTATTTTACCACAACTCTGGCACTGTTTCATTTTCTAATGGTGACACTGCAATTTTTGCAACAATATTCACAATAGCAATGACAGACATATGCTATTCTTCAAATGACTTATTTAAAGTCTTCAAATGTGTATACAGATGTGCCCTGAACAAGTACTGACACTAGCCTATCTGCTTTTAAAAAATTCATGAAAAAAATGACATGACATGTTAATTTATGTTGTAAATGAATGAAGAAAAACATTTCAAATAGCACCAAGGGAGGCAATAATCTATTAAAATCAAGTAGAAGAAAAAAATGTGAAAGGTGCCATCAGCTCAGCTATTTACTTATTCAAAGATAGTGACTAAATGAGCCAGAACTGACACCAGAGGCATTCAGCTATATATTTTAATGTCCTATCAAATTTACTGGTGTTCTAAGTGTATAGACGATATATTTGCATCATATTAGTGGTAAATACCATGCTAATAGGATAGCAAAATAACTACAAGGGGATTTCATAACTTACTTACAGAATGTGTTTCCAGATAGAAGTCATTTAGAATTGTTAGACAACCAGAAAATCCCAGGAACTTACTACCTTTGCTTAGAAAAGTTTTATTCCATTGCACATATGCCATTTATATTATTTCGTGTAATGAATCCTTAATGTCATTCCTGTGTTTTGCAGAGTCGGTAGGCCTAGGTTCCCTTCAGGATTTCTGGATAAGAGCTGTTGGCTTTTGAACCTATTTTACTAAAGATCCTGTATCAGTGACCCCAAACTGCCCCTAAATTGTTAATGGTTTTTCCTTACTAACATCTCCTTTCAGGAAAAGGCAAGTTACCAGAAAAAGTTCAGTACTTCCCCTTCTATACACATAGGACATCTTTTGCACTTAAGGATAAATCTGTTTTTCTCTCTCCCGACCTTGCCAAATTTCCCTTCATTTACTGGGGCCGTTGAAACCCGTGCAGCATGAAGCTGCATGTTCTTTCTCCATGAGAAATGGTTTTATAACAAATGTCTCCTCTACTAAACTGTTCTCAAATCTTTCAAAGGCACATGTCCTTTGAACCAATGCAGGCACACACAGGATTTATCTATTTTAGAGTATTTTATGTGGCATTAAAAAGCATTACGCTGTTTCAAGGTAAATAGGTTTAAAATAAAGTTTTACCTTTATAGACAATTAAAGCAATCATTCAGGTGGCTGATTCCACTGAGAGCAATAGCAGCCCAGCCTTATCTGATAGAATGCGTCCACAGGGAAATATGTTTATTAAACTCATGCTAAGTGCCTCTCTTTTGTCAAAATAATTCTGGAAATATGAGGGTGAAGGACCACCATGCACCTCTCTTGAAATTTACTTCAAAGTTAAACTAGACTCTAAAAAGAGTCATTAAGGGTACATGTAGAAATATAATCAATGCTCTCTTTTTTTTCCTTTTAAGGCATTTGCATTTACGAAAACTCTGTATTTCAACAGTGAACTTGCTTAGAGACCTCAGTTAAAGCTGCCACCAGAGTCTGAACACAGATGAGCTTACCACAGTAAACCTCAGTTTCAAATATCACAGCTTTTCCACTCAAAAACATTTCCACTTTCTACAGGAGCTGGGTGAGAACAAGTTACAGCATCTGTCCCTCTTGCCCTTTTGGACCAAGTGCCAGCTAATGTCAGGTCAAATTTCCTATTGCCTTTCCCTGCCCCCCCGGGGTCTTGGCAAGGGGCATCTGGTATCCCTGCCATTCCTGGGAGGACTGTCTGAGGGGATGTCAGATCCTTTACTTCCGGGAAACCTCTACGATCGCAAATTGGAGCTCTGAAAACCACTAAAAGGGGCTTTGTCTTGAAAAGTCAAAGAAAAGGTCCACTAATATATTTCCCCCCTTAGACAAAGGTCTGTGCTATACTTTTGCATCATATAGAGGAGCACATCAGATCGGTTCCCAGATGCTGTCCTGCCTTGGCCTGGCGGAGTGCAGCCAACAACTCTCTCTAATGGGAGAAAACAAGACATGTGACCCCTTTAACACACCCTTTGATCACTGGTGGTTTTGCCCATTATAAAAGTGATTTGCACAAACAAGCCTCTAAGATCTTAGATTCAGAACGTAAGATAAACTTTCATTCGTGACCATCATGCCTCAAAGTACCTCAAAGATAACAGAACTGAGCTACACTGTTTTCAAGATAATGCCAAATTCAAATGTCATCTTTTACCACATGAAGAGAATTCAGACTCCTTCATGAGCCTACAAGTAATAGAACTTTTCAAGATCTTTTTTTTCTTGGAGACACAGAAAGCAGATTACATCACACACACAAAAAAAGATAACTTCCTACAAATCCTCTTCAAACATCTATTTTCTCCAAATTCCCATTCTCTTTTGCAGTGCCTCACCTCTCTTTTCTGCTTCTCCCTGACCCACCTGGTATGGGAACAACCCCTCTCTCTCCTACACTCTTGGCCAGCGCTGCCAAGTAAAGGCTTTTGTCCACATTCACATTCCATTGTCCTGCCAGGCAAGAGGACAGTAACAATGTACAATTTGGTGTGTGTTTTTTTCTTTTATCATCAATGAAGAAAATGGAGACATATAATAAAAACTAATGAAACTTGCCTGTAGTTCATGTGATAGTATACCTCTTCAACTTCGTGAAAACTAACATTTAAGGAAAAATGAGTACTTTTGAATTAGACTGGTAGAAATGTACTATGGACATATTATACAAAGCTACGTGGAATCCTGAGTGACCAGAAACTAAACATAGTAACTGTTACCCAAACATCTCATGTCGCTGGTCTTGTTAAATGACTTACTAGCCTTCTGAGTACATAATATAGTTTGGGAAAATAATATTTAAAAATACCCTAAGATACTGCACACTAATTATTTTAAAACTATGTAATGATATTCCCTACTTCCCCAAATCTGAAACAAATAATGTTAAAAATATACTCCATCAAAGACGGATTCAAATGAAACCTGATTTATTGCTTTTGTTTTAAAATGGGATTAGAAGGAAGGAATTTTGATCATTTAATATTGGGAAAAATTCAAACTTAAAAAAAAATACAGGAAAAAAAATAAAACATTCCCAAATCAAGTCCAATGTTTTTATTTATAACTTTTTATTTATAAATTTTTATTTTGTCCTCTTCTTTGTACACCATTTGTCCTCCATTGCAGTTACAAACTACATCATACAAACTGAATCTGACTACCATCTATTTTTGTAAATAAAACCTTATTGGCCCATAGTAATACCACCATTAATATACTATCAAGCCTCATCATAGATAAGTAGTTTGTGAGAGATTGCATAGTCTGAAAAGCCTACAATTTATAATAACTGACCCTTTACTTAAAAAATTTGCCAAACTCTGATTTCTCATCTCATTAATAAAAAAAATTGATTTTAAATCCATTTACAAGATTTTTTTTACTTTTTCTTATAAATTTAATTGTATCTACTGGATAAATATAGCACTACAGAATCCTTCAAAAATCAATCGGTGGATGTTATATGTGTTAAATGCTATTTGAAATTATGACAATATTTTACTCATTTAAGATGGCACTCTTTCATTTAGTGTTGTGAAGTAGCAACACTGAATAGAGAGCTTTGAGTATCTAACTAAAATCTCCTATACTTCAAAGGTAAACTAACAAGAGCTGTGTATGGATTTTTTAATTACCATAACATAACTGTATCATGAATGTTCTTCATAATTAACTATTTTTGTGTGGTTAAATGTTATTAGTATTATTTTGCAAGTAGCTTCCAAGTAAAGTTTTCTCTAAACAGACAATTCATACTGGATACTTACCTTTTTCAGTATACAATTCCCCATATAGTTTCTGTTTTTATATTGTAACTGATTTCAACAAAAGCATTGTCTTAGCTAGGGCTGCTATAACAACTACCAGATGGCTTAAACCACAGACATTTATTTTTTTTATTTTTTTTTCATAATTCTGGTGGATAGAAGTCCTAGATCAAGAAGTCCACAGGGTTAGTTCCATCTGAGGGCCATGAAAGGTTATTTTCTAGTCCTCCCTACCGCGTTTCCCCGAAAATAAGACATCCTCCGAAAATAAGACCTAGCGCATGGAAAGATAAGACATCCCCTAAAAATAAGACCTAGCGCAACTTTGGGAGAAAAAAATTAATATAAGACACTGTCTTATTTTTGGGGAAACAGGGTATGTGGTTTGTAGATGGCTATGGTATCATTAACATGATAATGTCCAAATTCCCTCTTCTCATAAGGAAGTTCGTCATATTGGATTAGATCCCACCATAATGACCTCATTTTAATTTAACCACCTCTCTATACATATGATTATTTTCTAAGTTACAGGGGGGAGGAGGGGGGTCAAGATTTAAACATATGATTTTGTGGGGACATAATTCAGCCCTAAACAAGCATAAGTGTTAACTATTTAGGATATAATGGTGTTATATAAAATGTGAGCCTTTAGAGGAGGAAATGTAATCATTCCTACATCAGAAACCTCTTCCACTGAACAGATACTGCTTTAATCTGTGCAGTCAGATACATTCTCATTTCTTCCATCCTATCAATGGCTCAGCATTAAGCTATGTGTTTGGAGGTCAAATATGTGGGCTCTGATTTGCTTCTATGCATTTTTGTTCTCACTGGAGTTTCTAATTTTCTTTTAAAATGTATATGGGAAGATCATCCCTACTTCATCACCACCACTATTTATTGAATAGGATCCATTTTTTCTCAGAGATGTTCTGCTGGCTGACTGGTTAATCATTAAGACCAACAGCTTCGTGACTTTTATTCAGCTTTTTGGAATGTATTTTCATTGTAATTCTGGTTCACTATTATTATTTTTAGTGCAATTGTGTTTTTTTCTTTTTTTTTCTTTTTTTTTTTTGCTAAGATAGGTTTGTTTTTCAATCTTTCAAAAACAGGTATAAAGGGAATACACTTAATTAAGTCTCTTCATGCTTGAAACTAACTTTATTTTCTATCTATTCATGGTTTTCTGTGAAAATATGTTTTCAAAATCACTTTACCTCATTGCTCTGTAGATATTGCACCATTTTGTCCTTGGATTCAGTGTAGCTGATGAGAAGTCTGATATCAATCTGACTGATACTACCTTTTGGGTAACTTTGAAGAGATGGTAATATTTATAGTTCTTCTGCCCTTCATTGAATTGGACACCTGTGAAGCCTTTTACATGAAAACTAGTATTTTTTTCTTTATCTCTGAGAACTATCCTTTTATAACATTTCTTCTTGATATTTCTTACTTGTATGCTCTTTCTGAAACACCTATTAGACAGATGGGATAAAAATAATTAAACCTCAATATCTTCTAAGTTTTTATTTGTCTAGCTTCAATATCCATTTATGATATAATTTCTGAGCAACCAAAAAATAGAAACTTTCTCAATCTGATATATGGTATCTGAAAAATTTACAGCCTATATCATTGATACTTAATATAAGTCTAGCCTGGCCAGTGTGGCTCAATGGTTGAACATCGACCTATGAACCGGTCCTGCTGGATGGTTAATTATATGTGTTGACTTCTTTGATTGTCAAATATTATTTCTGGTAAAACATTATTTCTGGATGTGTCTCTAAGGGTGTTTCCAGAAGAGGTTAGCATTTGAATTAGTAGAAACATTAAGGATGACAGAGAATCACTGATTGGCTGTCTCCTGCTAGGGATCAGCCCACAACCCAGGCATGTGACTAGTAAAGATCAATGACTAAAGATCACCCCCACTATTGTGAGTGGGTATTATCCAAACCATCTTATTGAGGGTCTAAATAGAACAATAAGAACAACAAAAAGCAGAGAAAGGGTGAATTGCCCTATTAAGTAACCTGGGACATCTACCTTCTCCTATCCTCACACATGCTGGAACTCTTAGTTCTCAGGCCTTTGGACTCACATTGGGACTTAAACCACATTTTCACTTGGCTCTCAAACCTTTGAGTTTAAACTAAATCTACATTTTTGACTTCTCTAGACCTCCAGCTTTCCAGTGGCAGATTGTGGGACTTACCAGTCTCTGTAATTGTGTGAGCAAATCCCTCATAATAAATCTCCTATTTATTGATGAATAGATAGATAGGTCCTATTGGTTCTGTTTCTCTGGAAAACCCTAATTAACACCAATGCATTAATTATCGCTCATATTTTTGCTTAGAAAATGGAATTAAATGGCTTGAAAATAATAAGTGACTAATTTATGATAATTTGCAGTTTTCACTACAAAAAGTTATTGCATTTTTTACTTATAAAAATGAGATCGCACTATTTAGCTATCTTATGTTTTATGATGCACCAATGAAAACCAATGCATGGGTTATAACATGCTAGGGAAATAGCAATGAATGATTGTCAGTTTTTCAGTGTTTTTATATATATATATATATATATATATAATCATATAAGACAGCAGTGAAAACATATCATATTATGACCTTGGGAAGGCTAGGCTAGAAAGAGCATGTACTGTCTGTGATTTCTGAAAGGCAATGTATGCCTTGGGAAGAGCCCTCAGCTGGCACTGGGGAAAGCAGTCTTGCTTAGCCAGGTCTGCCACTCACCAGCTGTGTGACCTTGGTCAGACGCTCCCACTCTGAACTTGACTTTCTTATCTCTAAGGTTAGATGTTTCAGTTCTATAATTCTATTAGTGACTCTTAAATATAACTATGTTGAAGTGGATCAAGCTGAACAGAAAAAGGAAGGCATGGATTTAAAAAAGGGGGAGGGGGAGAAAAAGGAAGAAAAAGAACTTTCACTGTGACCCAAATGGAGAAGTTCTGAATACAAGTAAATAAAATTGAAGTTAATTACCATTCTTTCCTATATCAGATTCAAAGATAATCTACAAGGTCCAATACATGGTCACATGACAAAATTATGGTTTATTACTTAGATATTTTTACATTGGAAAATGTCATTTTATTCCTCAAAGAAAATGGTGTACAAAAATTACATTGACCTAATTTCTAAATTATATGCCAAGAAGATTAAAGCTGCAAAGGGGGGAGGATATGTAACATTGTAGAGTGGCAACAGAGTCAGAAAAGACCTAATAGGGAATGGATCTTGAAAGTCCTTGATTCTTCATGTGCGTAATCTAACCAAAGAGCCCAGTATTAAAGAGGGACAAGACTTTTAGTATTTACTAGTACCAAGTTCCATGATCTTACCATCACTATCAAATGCAGCTACATTCAAGGGCACTCTGTTTTTTGTATTAACTCTATATCATTGTACTTCCCTAACCAAGAAAATAAAGTTGTGTTTAGAAAAAAGTTAAAAATGTTTTAAAAATTAATTCTTAGACTCAATCTTGATTTAAAGAAGCAAGTTGGAAAAGGTACTGCATTTAAAATGGGATTTCCAAAAGAGTATTTCTTAAAAGTCCTCCTCATAAGAAAAAAAGAATTGTTAATATGTATGGGTATACATGTTAACTAACTTATTATAGCAATCATTTTGCCATATATACAAATATGGAATCATTACAGTGTACATATGAAACTAATAGTATGTGATATGTCTCTTACACCTCAATAAAAAACAAATAAAGAAAGTGAGATTCCTCCAGTAGGAGAATGTTCAGAATGCAACTCTATTTTGATTCCTTTCAAAATTATACTTGGAGTTGGGGCCAAGTGATTCATTTCCTCAATAACAGAGTTGAAGTTCATAAAGCAGCCCATATTCCAGGATCATCTATGGATATTGTGCATGGCCCAAAATCTCTCTTCTCTCTCTAGGAATAATGAAAAAATAAATAAACTGGAATCTCAGAGGAAAGATCTGAAATTATAAAATCTGCAGACCCAAGGAAGGACTAGGCATGAAGGAAAGCAAAGGAAAGAGATGGAGTGGAATTCAAGGGCTGCTCTGTTGGAACCATCTTTTATTAAAAATGTGTTTTTATTGGTTTCAGAGAAGAAGGGGAAGGGAGAGAGAGACAGAAACATCAATGATGCCCTGACCAGTTTGATTTAGTGGATAGAGCACTGGCCTGCAGACTAAAGGTTTCCAGGTTAAATTCCGTTCAAGGGCACATGCCCAGGTTGTGGGCTCGATTCCCCAGGGAAGGAGGGGGGTGCAAGTACAGGAGGCAGCTGATCAATTATTCTCTCTCATCATTGATGTTTCTCTCTCTCTCTCACTCTCCTCTCCCTTCCTCTCTGAAATCAATATATATATATATATATATATATATATATATATATATATATATTTATATATTTATATATTTATATATTTATATATTTATATATTTATATATTTATATATTTATATATTTATATATATATATATATATTTTTTTTAAGAAACTTCAGTGATGAGAAAGAATCATTCATGGCTGCTTCCAGCACATCCCACATTTGGGGATTGAGCCCACAACCAGAGCAATATGCCACAAGCAGAAATCAAATGGTGATCTCCTGGTTCATAGGTTGATGCTCAACCACTTAGTCACACTGGCTGGGGTGCTGAAACAATTTTTTGTTGTTGATGTTGTTATTGTTAATCCTCAACTGAGGATATTTTTTCCATTGATTTTTAAAGAAAGAGTGGAAGGGAGGAGGAAAGAAAGAGAAGTATTGATGTGAGAGAGACACAATGATTAGTTGCCTCCTGCATTTGCTCCAATCTAACTTGAACTTAGGTACATTCCCTTGACCTGAATCAAACCTGGAACCCTTCAGTCTGTAGGCCAATGCTCTATCCACTCAGCCAAACCAGCGATGCCAGTTGGAACCATCTTTAAAAAGAACTCAATTTCCCAAATTACCTTTCCTCACTTTGTTGGAAATCCATTCACCCTTCAGTCTACACTGGAATTGATCACTTGCTCAGCAGTATGTGAAAAGAGGCTCTCTTGGTCTTGAACAGCCCTAAATATTCACTATCTTTCTCTTGTTAAGCTGACAAGAGTAGTACAGGGCTTTAAAAATGTCATTGCCCAGCTTTCTTCTTACCCCCTGAGACTCTTTAGTGCTGTGAGGAAGGACTGTGCTGTATCATATTCATCATATTCAACTCAATTCAACTACAGTGAGGTCAACAACACCTGAAAAGAAATGGCGGGTCCCAACTGAGCATTATCACAACTTAAACGTCATCGAGAAGGCAAAGGAACCACAGAAAGTTCAAAGGCAAACATTTATTTTGTGCTTCCAGTGTGTCTAATGAACTTCAAGTTTTGATAAATAGTATCTTTTATATTTTAATCTGAATAATATTTGCATAGCAAATTAGCATGTGAAATAAAATTTAATTAAAATGCTTTTATTAGGCACAATCTATATGTTTTAAATCAAACAAAATATAAAGCATGGTTGCTACATGCTTGCATGTGTCTAAGTATGTGTTGATAGTATGAATTGAAATGAAAGGTATTAGTTTCAGGAACATTAAAAAAATAAATTTATTAACCTGGATAATAGTGATATATGAATGTGTCATATTATAAATAGAGTAAATAAATATTTTACTATACACTGAGCATATCAGACCTCTTATTAAGCTGTATTTAACCACATCCTCTTCTGTTGCTATTTTTCAGGCACAACAATTCTTTGAAATCCTATTTGATGTGCTGGCCTATAACATTTGACCACACTTACAGCACAAGTGTAAAATCAATTTTCTCTTCTCCCATTTATCTCTGTACTGATGTTAGTCGGCTCTCTAATGGAATGACTCTTCTGGAGAGGTAGTTATTTTACTTCAGAGTGGCATTTCAGAAGCCTTAAATGGGCTGAAGAGATGGCATGTGACCTTTAGGAATATTTTATTTCTACATTTCTTTGAAAAAGAACTGTTTAACCCTGAGTATGTTATTACATTGCTCACACCTCTTTTGTTCCTCCTTGTATTCACTATACTGCAAGAAAGTTTGTTTTTCTTTGTCAGTGAAATGCTGGAAATGTTATTACCTGTAAAATTTGATACTTGTGTCTTTCTTAAAAGGGATAATCTTCCAATGAAAAGATGTGCATTATGATCCAATTTTCTGATTATAGTTACTTTAAGCACAACAATGTTCTTACCCTTGTTTATGATAACCTTTTAAATTGATATATACATATATCAAATAATCTGGATAAAAAGAAAATAGTATTTAAAATGATGTATTGCAGCTAGTCTACTTCATTTGAAGATACGTTCATTAATCTTCTTACTTTAAAAAACAGAATTTTTAATTTTCACTATACTTTAATGTTTTCATGTATTTTCCTCTGACATCATTTATATTTCCTTTCTTAAGAATAGCTATTTAATTTTATTTTCAATTAAATATTGAATATTTTTATAAAATCTAAAAATATATCTAATTCTAATTTATTTAAGTAACTTTAGAAATATTGAAATATTAAATACTAAATTTAGTATTCTTTTTCAGTTGGTTTTATCATAGTTATAATTTATCTCTCTTTTAAAAAACCACTGTATAAATTTTTTCAAAAATTTTATTCTAGCAGATATAATCTTTTAAAAAACGTTATCTTTATCACAGGTAACTACACTTCCTAATTCCCACTCCATTACCCAAAAATAGGTATGGGAGGGGGCGAGGGGGAACACTTCATATGGGGTAGGGAGAGGGTTTTAGTATTAAACTTTAGAAATAGATAACAAATATTTTTGTTTGTTTGTTATGAACTACAATTGCTTACTTCCTTTTCAAAAATATAAATAATTCATATTGAGAAAGGTCATGGAAAGGTCTTAGAACAATAAAAAAATAAATATATTTGTTAAATCTTACCTTTGTGCTCTTCGTATGTACTTCTGTTATAAGGGCACATAGCATCCACCTTGGTATCTACCAAGTATACACCCAGGGTTTTGAATACTCTTATGTATATTTATAAATATCTGTTGACTACAGATCTTCTTTCCCAAACAAGATGAAAATGTAAACACTGTCCCTGGGGAGTTAAAAACACAGTACATCATGATTTGAACTCTCTGCCCAACCACCACCTCATCTCCCAGTCAAGACATTTCATATAGGTAATTTCATATAGGTAAAAAACTCAAGCAGAAAAGAAATGGCCTAAGTAGAGAAATCCACTTGGTGACAGAAAAATGAACTTGCAGTCTTGTGTCTTTAACTTTTCTCCTTATCTATTGAAAACACCAAGAATTTTGCTTTGCTTTCAGTAAGGGAGGCCACTAAGTTTTTACAAATGGTGACTAGGATCAATCCATCCCAATGTTGGCTCTTGTGTTCAACTCTAGATCCTCAAGGGTGGTACATCCTAAGAAACCAAATTTGAGACGCTGACCTTAATATTAACAAATGCAATGATACATTTTATTGAAGCACATTCAACGTTAAGAATACATGTGAGAAAAAGAAGAAACATACTTTACTGAGATAACCCATTAATGGTTTGTTCTTCCCTTTTCTTTTTCATTAGCAGCCCATTACAAGATATGGAGCGAAGGAGGCCGGGAACCACAGCGCGCCACTGGGCGACTCCCTGCACGCCGGCCTCCCTGTCCCCCAGAGGCCCTCTATGGCCTGGACTTCACGACAGCAATAAAGCAAGGGCCGCTCTGCGCTGCTGCCCAGAGGCCCTCTGTAGCCATGGCAGCAAAGCAAGCATTCCCCCAGGCCGCTCACGCTGCCCCCCCCAGAACTGGGAGACTCCAGCCAGGCTGACAGGACTGAATCCTGCTGCCATCTTGTGGCTTTGGGTGCCACCATCTTTGTGACAAAGTGATGGTTAATTTGCATGTTATCCTTTTATTAGATCTGATGTGCACTGTGGGACTTGATTTTAATTTTTCCAGCAGATGGCAGTTACATTTTGCTTCTCTCCCCACCTGGGGAGTGGTTCTAAACCAGTGGTTCCCAACCCTTTGTTGGTCATGCCCCACCTAAGCATCTCTAAAATCCTGATGCCCCCGGAGACATGTAATTTTTATTATTCAAAAAGTGTACTCCACCGAAACCAGTTTGGCTCAGTGGATAGAGCGTTGGTCTGCGGACTGAGGCGTCCCAGGTTCGATTCCAGTCAAGGGCATGTACCGTGGTTGTGGGCACATCCCCAGTAGAGGGTGTGCAAGAGGCAGCTGATCAATGATTCTCTCTCATCAATGTTTCTAATTCTCAATCCCTCTCTCTTCCTCTCTGTAAAAAATCAATAAAATATTTTTTTTTAAGTGAACTCCTATTCATGTGGAGGAAGCCTAAAAGGCCATTAACTTGTTATTAGCAAGCTTCCAAACAACATGGCATCCATGAAAGAGAAAAATAAAAGAACAAAAGGACAGTTGAAGTACTGAGGAAGAAATCACTAAGAAATTGTTTAAAAAATAATAACATCAACTGATATGAAAAAAATAGAAAATACAGTTTCAAAACATAATAGAGAACTGAAATGCATATGTATGTCACAATATATTATATATATTTATATACTGTATATGAGGCCCCTAGAATGATAAGAAGTGCAAAAACTTCACTATTAATAACTAATTCTTGAATTATCCCCCTTAAAAATCAAATTGCTCCCCTATAGGGTGTGTGCCCCACATTGGGAACCACTGTTCTAAAGCAATGCAGGTTTCCTCATTCTCATCTCCCATATGGGTGACCTGGAGTAATCTTTTATTTGGTACTTAAACAAGATATTACTTTTACACTAGAGCTTTTATATTACATAGAAAGTGGGTTTAAGGATCAATCTACTGATATTTTGAATTCTCTGCCTGCCCCATCTGAATCATGTACAATTTATTTGAGCTTATACTAAATTTTGAAGTTAGTACTTGCTTAATGCTCCAAATGGAAAAACATGGAACTCACCTCTAGTATCTGAGCTTTCATTTATCTACAAATCAATGCTACATTTGTAAGCACTTGAGAAATATCATTTATGAAATAGTTATTTGAGTTATCCAGCTTTTCTCTGTTCTTAGGAATTCTGAATGTTAGAATTTTACAGTACTTCTAAATTTTGAATGTCCAGTCACCAAGCAGAATAGAGCTAATAAATACATAAGTACTTTGAGACCCATAATAATAATTTAACTTTACTAAAAGCCACCAAAATGTTCATTCATGAGAAAACTATGGTAATATTTAAAATAGGATAATTAAATGTAGAGTTTTAAAAACATATCATAGCCAATAAGCAAATTTTTATAATATGCTGTATATTTGCTGCTGGTATTAGAATATCACTATGACTTAAAACAGATTCTTATAATAGCATAGTTTACTTAATACTTCTAATTAGCACAAGTGTTTATAAAGTTTTCTATCTTTGTAACTGGGATCCACATAATTGAAAAGGATAGAGCAAAAGATAGTTATATCATTCTTGTGATCTCATTAGAAATAAGCACAGGGAAACTGACCATTGCATTGAAAGCTTCATCCCCAGCTCCCAGAAGAGTACCTCTCATAGAGAAAATGCTCAATAAATAGTCAGTTATAAATAAATGAACACGCACTCTGACATAACCAGCTGAAGCTATACCTCCTTATCCTATGTAATAAAAGGCTAATATGCAAATTGACTGAATGGCAGAATGCCCAGGTACTATAGTGTCCAATGACCACCAGGGGGCAGATATTCAACACAGGAGTTGCTCCCTGGTGGTCTGTGCACCAAAAGCCAGGCTCATGGCTGGCAAACGCAGCGGCGATGGAGAGAGCCTCTCCCGCATCTATCTAAGGATGTTTGACTGATGGCTTAGGCCCACTCCCCACAAGGGGCGGGCCTAATCTGTCAGTTGGACATCCCCCAAGGACTCCCAGACTATGAGATGTGCAGGCCAGGCTAAGGGACCCCCTCTGAGTGCACAAATTTTGTGCACCGGGCCTCTAGTTAGTAATAATGGCAAAAATTCCTAGACAAATTAGATTGTCTCTGATTCAACCTGAGAGGATAACTGTGGCTTTCTGAAAGTAGCCTGTATATTTTCTTTGTGCAAGATTCATTATAAAAAACTTGAGACAGAATATAGAACTGTTTTCAATTATAGAAAGGGCATATGAAGAAATACTAAAACCTATGAGAATAAATGCCTTCTTAGAATTATTTTATATACTTTCTACCCAAAGCATTCCTCAAAGACATGCAAGTAGTTCTATTGACAATTTATCACACACTTTCTTTTTGATGCAATGTATTTCAATATAAAAGCATTATAGATATTGTCTGCCTTTTCTTTCTTTTTACAGTATCCTAAAATATGTGAAAATATCATTTGGCTAAAGTTGTATTTTCAATCTCAATTTTGTTCTTTATATAACAGAGCTCTCATGAAGCAAATAAGCCCTGTACAGAAAATTGAAAAGTGCTTATCTGTTTAACCAAAGCATAAGCCTTGATCTTCAAAGTTAGAGACACATTTCTTTTCATTATAAAACAGAGAAAGTCAGGTCTTTACATCACAGGAAAGATAAGTTTCTACTTACGTAGTTACTAGAAATATAAGAAGCCCGATGACAGAGCAATTAGCCCTGTATATTAAGCTTTGGATCAGCATCATATATTTTTAGCAGCACACTTGCCCTCTATTCATTGGATACCAGTAACACTCCCTCTCCAGTTGTGACAACCAAAAGTATCTCTAGACATTGCCCAAAATGTCTATTGAATCATCGATTAAAGCAGGTGTCAGAAGTCTGTTATTAAAACTGATTGGATATGTAACATTGGATGGAGTTGGAGCTGTGACACTCTTGTATTTAGCTAATCCCAGTACACCTGCAAGTTACCCTATTTTGTTTTATGACTTTATTTTAAATATATCAGTTTATTTGTTTTAATTGTGTTGAGTGTTCTTGTAATGAAGATAAAACAGAACAAAATGAACTGATCAATTAATATATGGGCTCAAGAAAGTACACAACAAGATACTCTTTAATGAAAGACAGCACATGGCAAAATTATAAAACAGGATATTGTCAGTACATCAGATTCTGAATTTTAGAAATTTCTGTAGTTGTGAGGTGCCCTATTTCTAAATAACAACTATAATCCAGTCCTGTGTTATAGCTAAATGGAAATCTTTAAGAAATCAGTAGAGTTGTTTCTTTAAGACATCCCCAAGGATAAAGAGTTAGAAATGTTAATGTACTCAATGCATCATTACTTCTCAGCCTCCTTCAACAAAAAGGAAATCAGTTATTGGTGTTCTATATATGCTTCAATACAATAGAATAAATAAATGTACTATTCATATAATCCTAAACATAATTGAATAAAGTAATTTGTTCCCATAACAGCAAACAGAGGTATCTATCAATCAGTTTAAATGCACTGTGTTTTATACAACCCTAGTGAAGAATAAAGCATAAGAGTTATAACTTGACTGATTTTACTTGCTCTCCAGTGAGAACTTTCTGGAAACTGCTGCCACCTGTTGGTCATAGATTACAATACCCAAGATCAGGGCTCTAGCTGCTAGAAATTCTGTAAACACATTCAAATTTTACTATGGCCATTTCTACTTATCAATTTATGAATATAATCTTCACCACTTGCAATCTAATCATATTTTGTTAACATAGTTATTATATTTATTATTGCAGTTTCATACGATTTCAGTTATAAAAGTTGCTCCAAAAACTATTAGGATTTTGAAACAGAGTCAAACTTTGCTTATGATTTAAGTAATTTCAAAAAACAGACAGGTAAGAAGTGGTATAGTGGGTCACAGAATATTCAATAATGGTTTCTGCAAAGCTGAACTTGTTAAACAACAATAACACTGTTTCAATGAAGGAAAGTGTTGTCAAACTAATAACTTGGCTATGGGATAAAATAAGGATATAGACAAATAAGAAACAGCAAAGCCAAATTTATTGCTAAACAAAAGTGTGGATCTCTATCTATAATAATAAAAATGTAATATGCTAATTAGACCAGACAGCTAAACGACCTTCTGGAAGTAATTACAGATGAAGCCACAGCTGCAGAGGCTGAGACAGAGGCAGTTAGGGTGATCAGGCAGGCAGGCAGGCCAGCAGTTAGGAGCCAGCAGTGCCAGGTTGTGGGTCTCTAGTATTACTATAAGACCCTTTATATGCAAATAATATAATAAATATTTGAGTGGGTTACTGCAAAACTGACAAGATACCATTTTTAAGAGCACAAAGAAAGATACTAAATGTGAAACATCCCTTTGGGTCTGTTTTCATCTCTGAAATGAAATATATATGATTCATTTGCTCAAGTTTAAGAAAGCTCGACTACAAATAATAACAACCATTACAACAATGCTTTTACAGTTATGTAATTATTCATCCAATAAGGATTTTAAAGCAAGCACTATATGTTATAAGTAAGTGCTCTGTTAGGTACCAGAGTCCCTCTTAATGCATCAGATATGAAAAAGGCATTTCTCTTCTTGAGAAAAAATATGTTTATCTAAATGTAACTGCATTTTAATTAGTGATGGCATGGCGAAACCACTTTTCCTTCATCCATAAAGTAAACAGCAACTGAAAGAATTCTGAAAGCATCAGGCCCTGTGCATTGCCTTACTGTGGCTGAGAGCTGCAAAGGGAGTGGAAAAGAATTTCAAAGATTTACATTGTCCAAAGGACCAGAATGGTGAATTGTGTGAAAAAAATCATGGCAGACCCAGCTCTTAACAATGACTTAAATGCTTACAAGCTGAATCAACTTGTTCAAGGCTCTTAACTTTTTGAAGACTGTCCTCTCTTCATTCAATATCAAGAAGGAGACTAGACTCACTAATACTTAAGTGCCTTTCCAATCATAATATTCCACTCTTCTAAACAAGGCTCAAGGTAACTTCATATTTAGAAATTATCATGATCATTATTCTTGTCATACTCTCAATAAATCAATGTCTGTGTATGGGTAGTCATTTTTATATTTGCATGGCTCTGTCATTTTGGAAGGCATTAGCTCCATCCAAGATATTTATTTTATACGGACATATTTTTTCATACCAAATAATACTGTAATACTTAGTATCACACCCTGGGAAAATAAAGATGAATAAGAAATGGCTCTTGCCCTTAAGTAAGTAACAATCTAGTATAGAAATCAAACACAGAAACAGATAATAATACTAAGTGATAATAGGAGTATTCACAAGAAATCAACATAGAACTATCTTGCCCAGTCTCGTGGTAAGTGAGGAAGGGGTCCGAAAAAAACCCTAAAGGAAGGAATCTCCCAACATGAGTTTTGAAGGATGTGCTAAAACATGACTAGGAGTGCAGAGAAATGGTGTAGAAAAACTATTACAAATAAGCAGATGCCATTAAAAAAAAATAAACAAAACACACACACACACACACACACACACACACACACACACACACAGCCCTACCCTGTTTGGCTCAGTGGATAGAGTATTGGCCTCTGGACTGAAAGGTCCCAGGTTCGATTCTGGTCAAGGGCACATGCTGATACTAAGGCATTTATTTCTACAGAAATGTTTATAAAATTACATAGGAAAAGCAACAATTATTTTTCATGCTAATGTTTTTAAATGTCTCTTCTCTCTTAGGGTATTGTTTTTGCTCTGTTTATTTGTTTGTTAAGTGAATGTTCTTTAAAAACCTCCAATGTCACAGGGGCATTATAGTATCAATGGATAGGAAACTGAACAAAGAGGCACATGGGGATAAAAGACATCCCCACATCAAAAAGCTTAAAATCAAGAGGAAGGAAGATACACACACACACACACACACACACACACACACACACACAC
This sequence comes from Pipistrellus kuhlii, assembly GCF_014108245.1. Taxonomy (NCBI): domain Eukaryota; kingdom Metazoa; phylum Chordata; class Mammalia; order Chiroptera; family Vespertilionidae; genus Pipistrellus; species Pipistrellus kuhlii. The sequence continues at coordinate 33,367,954 of NW_023425405.1, read as the reverse complement.
ACACACACACAAATGCGCGCGCGCGAGCGCACGTCATTATGAAGACTTAATAGCTTTTAACTTTTCAACAACTTTCAAAAGGTGTGTCAAGAAATTTATAGTACAACTTTATCCCTTCCTGTAACCCCCCCCAAAAAAAAAAGTATAGCCTTTAAGGTTTCTGAATCATGTAATGTTTAAAAATCCATATTAAACTTCTATTATATACCACATATAGACCACTTAAAGACCTATATGTATACCCCATTCTTGGTTTTAAATCAAACTATTGAATTAACTAGATCCTACTAGAAACACTTTTGCTGATTTCCTTGTAGGGTTGAAATCATTCCTTACATGGCTAAGCTAACCAAGAGAGGAAAACATTCATAACTAAACACAAATCTAAAATGCTTTGAGATGAAAAATGTATTCCTTGAGCATTTAAAAACTGCAAATGTCAAAACTGATAGATTTTTGCTGATTTTAAAAATAGCTCCTTTAATTCCAATGGAAAAACTCTGACAAAAATAAAAAACAAACACAAACAAAAAATGCAAATGTTAAGCAACTATTAAAAGCAAGAGACATTGTTTCCTTTGGCTAATTTTTACATACTGCCTGCTGTATTGTCTAGTTTCTTTAACACAAAAGTCCAGCAAAGAAAAAGGCTTCAAAGTTTCTAACTCAAACTTTTTTTAATTAAATACTAGAAGAAGAAAAAGAATTGGAAATTAAAGTGATTTCATGGCCCTATGATGAAAAGATTGAAACAATAGGAGAGTTTTTAAAAATAGCTTCACATATTAATCCACTAATTATTATATAGCTTCCTTGTAGTATTTCAACATTTAAAATTAGCGTTTAAAGTATCTCAGGTTTAAAGTGAGTAAAAGTTTTTATGATGATAAATGCTTCACCCAGGAGGTAATTTAGGTAGAGTATATATTTGCACTTAAAGTCCCAATCACTCCAAAAGGCAGCATCATTTCCTAGGACCAAGGACACTAGTGCATGTCAGACTACATTTGGGAAGAAATTTCTCCCAGGACCTTGATAGCACAAGTGCAGACAAAATAAATAAATCTGTCAGTGTGAGCAAATTAGCTACAAAGCCTGTTCCCAGGGCAGCCTCTGTACTCTCCTCTGGTCCTTTGATACCTGGTACTGCTCGCCCATCCACAGTGAGAAGCAGCAGCGGGTGGGAGAACAGTGCAGGTGTAGACTGGGTGCATGTCCTTAGGCATCTTCATCTGCTTCCCAGGCCCCTCGTCCTCTCTCCCTGTGACAACCTACTCCTCCAATCCTCCCTGAGGACATTATGTGTTGATCAATGACTGAAAAATCTTGCTTCTAAAAGCTCAATTAATTTCACTTAAAATAGAAACAATATCTGGATTTCATTTAAATCCATTTTGATATGTGTGTCAGCCTGGAATCTATCCAAAAGTTTGTGGGCTCTGGCTGGTGCAGCACAGTTGGTTGGAGCATCGACCAGTACAGCAAGAGGTGTTGGGCGGGGGTTGTTGTTTTTTTTGTTGTTGTTGTTGCTGCTGTTGTTGTTGTGTGTGTTTTTGGCTGCTCTGGTCCTTCTGGAAAGACACAAAGCACAACAAAGTGCTGGGCTTGATCTTTGGTCAGGGCATGTGCAGGAGGCAGCCCATCCATGTTTCTCTCTCTGTCCGAACTTCTCTCTGAAATATATATATATATATATACACACACATAGGCATATACATATACATATGTATATGTATATGTATATAATTATATAGGTATATATGTATATAACTATATAGCTTGTGGGATGCTTTCATCAGCATTTCACTAATTTCTACTCACATATGATGCTCAACTTAAAAGCTAACTAGCACTTATATGTTGAAAATTGCAGCCCTTTCTTAATCCCTTATTTTTGCCTCTTTTCCTCCATGTTCTATTCTTTACTTTTTAAGGCCCTCCAAATATTTTAATGACATGAAAGTATATTATATCGCACAAAAACTAGAGTTTCCTTTATAGGAGCCATATTAGTGGATCCTGGAATTGAATAAGAGGATACACAGAGATTTGTCATTTTGGTGATAATGGATTCTCAGTCTCCAATATTATGTCACTGTTTCAGTAAGTTTACTTTTCCTTTAGTCTAAAGAAGGATTAAAGCCATTATAACTCAAATGCTCTCTATCTCCTGGGTGAAGAGGTCTGTGTTTCTCAGAGACAGTTTGTGGAGGTGAAAAAGAAAGTTTTCCACTTTCCTTCAACCTTTTGCCACTCTTTTATTCTTTCTAACCCTCCCTCTCTAACATCTGAAATGTGATCTCTGAACTGCAGGATATGAAGAAAAGAGCATAGAACATTTGTGATGGGAACAGATCTTTTGCTAGATATTCCTGAAAAAGAACAGAAAGGGCACAATTAATAAAACCATTTGTACATGAAAGAATTATGATACGTTATCCAGGTCACTAAACAGGGAATGTACTCCTGGCCATGTCTTTGGGTTGATTTTGGCAAACTCCTATACAACACAGAGTGGTGTGCTACAGGATCTCTATCAATTCTCAGACTAAATTATCTTGTTGAGAGAGATAAAAATGCAAACACTTAGAGACAGTAGAATAAAGTTGAGGAAAATTAAATTACCTAATTTTTTAAGAAGTGTCACATGCAGCATGTTTCTGAATTTAAGTTATTGAAAATGTTATACAGAAATAATTTTGCTCATTATATGTTGACTCCAAATTATATTTGCCATTAAGACAAATGGTGCTTTAATGCATTCAAAAAAAAACTACAATGCTCATTCTAATCTCCAACAGAATTTTGTGCATTGATTAATTTTGTATTTTTTTATATACTATGGAATGAAGAATCATATTCTACCCAATTTCAAACTAACTCCCTAGTTGTAAATCAGGCACTTAAGTGGCCCATGAATCTTTTTGAACATTAGAATAACGTTTTACATAATTTGAACAGTGAATTCAAATGAGAAGATGAGACTAAGATATGTGGCTTATAAAGCCCTTTAAAATCTTTACCTTATTTTATTAAAGAATCATGTATTTGGTGTGTGTTCTGGCCAAGGTGATGTGCTAAGTGGTAATGACATAAAGTGCAGAATCTTGCACGTCATGAGAAAAAAATTTCAATGGCATTTAACATTTATAGAGCACCTTGAAGTGACAGGCACTTTACATATATCATTTCATTTAATAAACACAGCAATCTTAAGAGCTGGTTTTATAGGACACAGGTTTTAAAGGCTCACTCACTCGCTCTCTCTCGCTCTCTCCCTTCCTCCCTCCCTCCCTTCCTTCCTTCCTCTCTTGCCTGGATATCTAGTTGAGATATGATCCAGGGTCTATATGACCGAAACTCATTGAAAGCTCCATCCTATATAATAAAAAGACTAATATGCTAAGTGTCCAGTTGTCTGGTAACTGGTGAACTGTTCAACCAATCAAAGTGTAAATGCTAATGATATGGTAAGGCCACTCAACCATTCACTCTGATGTGTACTGACCACCAGGGTGCAGACAGTTGACCTTTTGACCAGTTGCTAATACATGCACTGACCACCAGGGAGCAGATGCTCCAACTGGTAAGTTAGCTTTCTGCTGGGGTCCGGCCGAGGGACTGAGCAAGATGGGATGGACATGGCCTGGAGCCCTCCTGTGTTCCCTCCCTGGACCTACTTGTGCACTGGTGGGGTGCCTTGGCCTGGCCTGTGCCCTCTCACAATCCGGGACCCCTCAGGGATGTCAGAGAAACACTTTCGGCCTGATCCCACAGGCCACTCCCCTCGGGAGAGCACCAGGTGCAGGGCTCACAGCTAGCAAGTGCTGCTGTGGTGGCAACAACCTCTTCTGATCAGGACTGATTGGGCACAAGCCCATGGCAGGCGCAGTGGGGCCAGGATGAGTGGGAGCAACAGGTAGGAAATACAGGCAGGGTTAGACTGCGGGTTTTGGCCCAATCCCTGCAGGCAACCCTGAGGGACCCCACCCATGCACAAATTCACACACCGGGCCTCTATCCTATACAATAAAAGGCTAATATGCGAATCAATTGAATGGCAGAACTACTGGTCACTATCATGCACACTGACCACCTGGGGCAGATGCTCAACACAGGAGCTGCCCCCTGGTGGTCAGTGCACTCTCACAGGGAGAGCATGGCTCAGCTAGAAGCCTGACTGATTGCTGGCCAGCACAGTGTTGGTAGCAGGAGTTTCTCCCGTTCAGACATCATAATAATCTGGCCACTCGGTGTATGTGTAAAACAAAAATAATACTGTCACATCAATATCACTATACAACACAGATTAAAAAAAAAAAAAGTAAGCTTTAAATGGTAGCTCTAATCTCTTCTGTTGGACAGCAATGGAATTTCTAGCTCAATCCTTGAGAAAGGCAGCTCTGTTTTATTCTAGAATGTACGCCTTGGTTTAAAATTTCCTCGTAAACCATACCCGCCATCCTCTGAATTCTTCTCCTTCCAGCTGAACCATCTCCACTGAACGTACTCAACAGCTGCAGCTCTCGATAGAAGCTCTCTAGCAGCATTTCTAAAGAAAGGGCTGTTTTTTTAAAATTACCACATATTTTTAACATACACAAAGAGTTTTTAAATGCACACTGATTTCCTCACACTGACCTAAATCTCTCCCCATACAGTTAAGGCTTCTGTATCCTCAACTGTCAATAGAGGGAGTGGAAAACATCTGCTGCCGTTCTATGAGTGTAATTTCTTCAAATAACAAATATTGCTATTATATGAAATGGCCACTTGTCTAATTTTAAAGGCATTTATTAATTTGCTATTTGTGTTGTAGTGCATTTTGCTGATCAGAGTGATAAGAGTCATTAGGATGCAAATCTACCCAAGACATATAACCATCTAGGGAAATGAATGCTCTTTGATTGTTTTAGCAATTCAACATGAAGCCTGTGAATTCAGCCCAAGCATCCAGCAGACTTTGCATAGCTACAACTTTAGGCAGGCACATTGACCCACTCAACTCTACTCTAGTCATAAAAACACAGGCTCACTAGAGATTCCAAAAGACTAGAGAAGGCTTAGCTATGTGATTTGTACAATTACTCCAACATCTTTGCAATTCTTAGGAGCTTTCATTTTCCAGAGGATTCTTTGACCAATGAAAACAACTCTCTGCAGGTTTAGCTCCATCCTGTTGCTTTGGAGATGTGTCCAGAGCACAAATGCTGCCTTTTCATACCTCAATCCCATTAGAGTCAATCCTCCATGGGACCAGTGAAGCTCTCTGCCATTAGGTTTGGCATGTTTAGGAGCAAGTATAATGTTAAAATTACTTAAGCAAACATGCAAGAATGTGGGCAAAATTTAGAAGATTAAACTTGTGAAACATATAGTTTACCACAGTGTTTATTGAGGACTAGACCAGGAATCCCACCAAATAAATTATGTATTCATTTTCTCTGTATGGTTTAAAAAAAAAATATGAACTTGACTGGTCAGCATCCTATAGCCTCAAAAATGTAAGTCCAATTATCTGTATTTATAAAAACATTGAAATAGGGTAGAAGGTTAGGGAAATTATTTAGGGAATAGGTTGATGTAAAAGCAAAAAGCCCAGAGAAAAACATGATTCCCCAAGACTGAGAGGGGGTATTTTTGATAGGTTCTTCAAATGGGAAAGAGTATTACCTTGTTCCTGCAAGGGAGGGCAGTTGTGGGAGATCAGCCCAGCAGGGAAGGGTTGTTGGGGGGGAGGGGGAGGCGGGAGGAGAACCAAGCCTGCAAGGGAGGGAAGTTAGGGGTGACCAGGCCAGCAAAGGAGGGAAGTTGTGGGTGACTAGGCTTGCAGGGAAGGGTAATTAGTGGTAATCAGGCCTGCAGGGGAGGGCAATTAGGGTTGACCAAACCTGCATGGGGAGGGCTATTAGGGGCAATCAGGCTGGCGGGGCAGCAGTTAGACATCAATCAGGCTGGCAGGGGAGTGGTTAGTGAGTGATCAGGCTGGCAGGCAGAAGTAGTTAGGGGCAATCAGGAAGGCAGGCAGGCGAGCAATTGGGAGCAAGCAGTCCTGGATTGTGAGAGGGATGTCCGACTTCCCTTTTAGGCCTAAATCAGCAGTTAGACAACCCTCTAGGGTTCCCAACTTGGAGAGGGTGCAGGCTGGGCTGAGGGACACACCCCCACGCAAGAATCCGTGCACTGGGCCTCTTGTATAATAAATAAAAATGAGATTTGGCCTAAGCCTCAATATTATATTAAATCAAAAGCAGACACTTTCATCATCAATTGCTGCCTACAAACTAGACAGCAATGTGGGTTAAAGCAATGTGAATTCAGCAATGTGGCAGCCCTCCTCTTTCTTAATGTAGCAAGGTCTAGCACTGATGTCTAAAAGCTGATGTGTATGCATGTCTATTTCATAGGCAAATGAGCCTCTGTGCTACACAATTGGACAACTAGAAGAGGTAATTTGAGAGAGATAAAAGAGTAGAAACCTATTATCTTTTTTTTTTTTCATTATAGACTCACAGCACCTAAAATGGTAAACAACACTCAACCTAAAGAAGAAAGAGGAAACACATGAAATATCTGGCACCCTCTCAAGCTAAATCATATCAAATAAGACAAGGCTGTGGCCATTATTAAGTGTGTATGAAACTGCTAGTTAGAAGCCACAGAGGTTTTCCACCTTACTTTTCTGAGTATCTGCTACGGGAGCTATCACTGAAACTGACAAGAGCCCTGTACTCTCTCGCCAGGAGCAAAACTAGTCCAGGGAGCAACACGCAGAGTGATTTCACATTATCTCCTCGGAGCTATGACAAGCACTGATCAGTACTGCCAAGTCCACTTAGGCCGACCATCACTGCCCCCTTGTTACTCTGAGAATGCATGCTAGAATCCCTGACTTCTTAAGAGAGTGCTGAAATAGAGCTGCCATATTAAATAAGGATGAACATAGATTTATACATTTTACTCTAAGAGCCTAGTCAAGTCATACAGTTGTGTCCTATAAATAATTATTTATAGAGAGAATAAACTCTTCCACTGGAAAATATACAGAGCAGTCCTGCCAAGCTAACCAACTTAAACAATAGGGTAAATTTTTTTTGTCTAGTTTTTCAAAAGTTACTATAAAAAGACATCAACCTATTTCCTTATTTTCTTTCCACCCTTTTACCAAACCCATTCCCTTGAAGTTAAATTTGCATATTTTCTTCCTTAGCTGGTATATCCAGCATGGGTAGGGTCACTAGTGGCTACTGGCTATCAGCCTGGGCACCTCCCTTTCCCCCCACCTCCCTGTCAGCCCCTGCCCCACATCCCCTCCTGCCACAGCAGCTGTTGCCGGCCACAGCTGCTGTGGCAGGAGGGGGTGTGGGGCAGGGGCTGGTTGAACTCCCAGTCAAGGGGACTATTGGGCTTTAATTATATAGGCTTCCCTAATATAATAAAAATCACTTCATCTAATATCTATTTTTACAAAATGATTTACTTTAAAATGTTTCTATTATGTATGAAAATATATCTAATCTTCTAATTAATTTGGTATGTTTGGCCCAATGTAAAAGTGCATGACATATAAAATGTATCTGCATAATTTTGAAGATTAATGCATCCTTAGACATCATTCCCTTTTCTCAAATGAGAAAACTGGGACTGAAAGAAGTTGTGTAATACACCCAAGGTCAAACAGTTGTGCAACTACAGGTCAGAGCTAGAACAAAGTTCCTCAAATTATGGTTCAGTGTTCCCCATTACAAGCTACTCCCTGAACACACATAGCAAAACCGATCACTGATCTTGAGAAAGATTAATATAAAAATATTTTAAAAATGCCTAGGTTTGAAAAATCTTTAAAGATGTGCTGTTTAGCTATTTAGTAGATTAAAATGTGATCCATATAACTGAACAAAATTGTATTAGTAATTTTGATGACTCCTCAGCATTTAAATTGTTGATTCGAATGCAACTTTAAAACCAACAAATTTATGGGGGAAATTAACAGCATATAAATGAAACCTTTATTCATCCAAAATGTTTCATGGAAGGTACTTAGTTTGTCTTTGACCTTAAAATAAATGCTGACCAAGAAAGCATTTATAACTGGTATGTCTATTGCTGGTGGAAACAAGGATCTTTCATGGAGTATGAAAAAAGCATTTCAGGGACCTACGCAAAGGAGGAAGAGATTTAGTGTGAGATTTATTGAAGCAAAAATACAGGACTGCTACCCAGTGCTCAATGTCTCATCCACAACCAGGTGGCTTAGCTTTCTCTCATTGAGGAAGAAGTCCTGGGCCTCGTGAGCATAAGTGCCCACCAGGAGGGTCAGGATTCAGAACTGTAACACCATCTCCCTGGGCTCCAGTAGCCCGGCATAGTCTCAGCTTAGTTTCTGTTCCTGGCTAGGCTCCAGCTGGTGCTGCACTGCCCCACTCCGGCCCACACTTGGGCCTACCAAGGAGCTGCAAGACTGCTATGAAGAGAGAATGCATGCAAACAAATGGGCAAACATGAGTTGCCCAGAGGGACCTTTGTTAAGCTTAACCAGCTAGCTATTGTACTTATGCTAACATGTCATATAATCTAGATTTTTATTCTAAGTGTTTAGGTTTGGATAGACTTAAAAGAAATGGTGTTGGTCTCAAAAATTAAAGCAATGATAAAATAACTGCTGCTGAATTATTGTTTTAAAAAGATAAAAAGGGAAAAACTATTGCAAATTATTTTATTAAAAATGAAATTCAATTCATCGTGTATTAAAATAATTGGTATTTTAATTATTGATGTTTTGCTGTTCATATTTTCTTCCATAATAGAGCCAATGTGAGAATACCATTAATGTGGTATAGGAAAATATTGAAGTTCCTTTTTTTAAGTGTTATCTGCAATAAATTCTAAGTTAAAATACACTGTGCATGAAGATTATGCTGATTTCTTAATTTATAAAATTTAGCCCAAGAGGGTAATGTAAGAAAGTCAAGCATTCAATAAAGTTGACTTTCTCATTTGAATAATTCATCCTTATATCTAGCTGCAGTTCTTGGCAGCTTTCCACTCTACTGTCCCCATGTTGCTCGTTATGAAAAATTAGTTTCCTTAAAAACTTCATATCATTAGACTGCAAAAAATATATATTCATTTACAAAAATGTTTCTTAGTACTACAGAGTTAGTGCTTTTAAAAATAAAGCAAGAGTTTTCAATAGAAGACAAATTAAGTTTACTCAAAAGTCACTATAAAAGTCAATGTACACATTAAAACATTAGTACATCTATTAAGTAAGCCTAACATAATTGTATTCAACAATCAGTAATGTTGGTATATCAAATTAAAATAAATACTGAACTACTGCTTCCCGAACCTGTTCCTTCAAATCTGCCTTATCTCTACTATCCCCCAAATCTACAATACAACCAAATTCATATTGGTGTTCACAGCTGGACCCGCTTTCTCATAATCCACCAGAAAATGTTATTAGTTATTTAAAATATATATTAAACCCTAATCTGTGACCCCATTATTTTTTAAATAGTTTAAATACTCTTCCTACATTTGTTCTTGATCCTCCCTGACCAGCTTTCGACATAGTGGCCAGAGTGATTCTTTATAAGATGCACTGAATCCTATATGCATCTGACTAAAACCCTCAAAGGTTTCTATTGCATTTTGGAAAATAGTTTTTACCAAAAAATTATAACGGCCTTGCCTGATCTGTAATTATAGACTTCTACAATCTTACTGAACTCTTCCTTACTTCCACTAAGCACATTTCCTCATATGCTCCAAACATTTTTCCCTTTCTGACATTGGCACATGCAATTTCCTCCACTGGGAATGCTCTCTCCCTGTTTCTGTGCATGGCATGCTCCTCATTGGTCATATCTCAGCAGAAATTTCTCCTTCTCAAAAAGACTTCTTTTTCACCTCTACCAAGTTGAGATCATTCATTTGACACAATCTGTAATTCTTTGACTTGAGTGTATAGTGCTTATAGGTTATCTATTTCCCCACCCTGACTCTTTGAGTTAAGGAACCATATCTCCATAAGTTCACAAAGCATCTCCAATGTTTAGCAAATTTTATTAGTAAGTATATAGTTACATAATTCTAATTGGTAAAGATTTGGATAAAATGTTAAAATGCTCATAGTATTTGTTAATTTTCATGCTTATAAACATAAAACATGGAGAAAAATGTAATAACAAAGATAATAAAAATAAAGCCATCTTAAGCAATAGCAAGATAAAGATAGTATTTATATGGGTAAATAATTTAAAACTGAGCAGAACACACTGTATTTCTCTTCCCATATCCTGAAGATTTTTCTGACAGGAATCTACCAAAAACTTTGGAAGTTAACAGAGAATCCAAGTGAATTTTTTTTTTTTTTTTTTTTTTTTAGGTACTACACATATCTTTGTCTAGTTAACTACAGAAAAAATTCTTTACGGAGCTGTGTCTCCTGAAGAATAGCAAGTTCAAGATCAAATAATTTGCAGTTACAAGTGACAGGTTATTCATAAATTGTTATGAATTTCTGCTGATAATGATGAGCTTTCTTCCCTCTTGTAACTTGCATGGATTGATAATGCAGATGGTGAAAGCTAGAGAGCTATCTCGGGCCCTGGAACAGAGCTTTTCCTCAGTAGGTAGCTAATTAAGCCACCCAGGGGCTCTAACCTCTGAACTTGCCCTCATTAGCACCATGCTGAAACCAATGAAGCCAACTAGTCAAAAAGACATGAAGGCCAAAATACTCCTATTGATGCCCCTTCCTTCATTTTCAGTCAAAAAGGAATCAGCTACTGATACTTACTAAAAATCCCATTTAATTAATCTGTGGAAGGTAATTTCCACAGATTAATTAAACAGATACTTCAAATGGGATGTCAAAGCAATAGTCAAACACCTTAAGACTTTGCAGACTTTATCAATTATTACCAAATTGATATATTAGGCCAATACTGGCCAATAAAAGTCACAGAAGATTCATTTGTAGATAATGACAAGTTAATTTTAAAATGTATATGACATCTCTAGCCAGTTTGGCTCAGAGGATAAAGCATTGATCTACAGATTGAAGAGTCCTAGGTTAGATTCTGGTCAAGGGCACATGTCCAGGTTTCAGACTGGATCCCCAGTAAGGGGCATGGAGGCAGCCAATCAATGACTCTTTCATCATTGATGTTTCTATCTCTCTCTCCCTTTCTCTTCCTCTCTGGAATCAATAAAAATATATTAAAATAAAATAGTATAAAATAAAATCATATGACAATGAAGAAGCTCTACAATAGCAAAAATAATCTTAAAAGAGAACAAAGTTGAAAAATTTACAATACTTAAAGGCTCACAGTAAACTACAGTAATCAAGATCATGTAATAATACATGGATAGATGAAGAACTTAGTAAAACAGAAATAAGCACAGGCTTATACTTTTTTTTCCCAACAAATATAATAAAGTGGCTTAATTAAGAAAGAAAAATCTTTCCAACAAATAAAATTACTATATAAATTGGAAAAAAGTAAACCTAGACTCACATCCGATAGTATACATTAAAAAATAGTTAAATATGGACTATTTTTAAATGAGTAAGAGACATGAGCAGATACTTCATAGAAGAATATACACAAATAGCCAATGAACCCATTTAAAAGTGTTCAACATGTTTAGATATCAAGGAATGTAAAGTAAACTTTATCAAGGTACCAGAATGGATAAAATCATAAACCTACACTACCATCACATAAAATAGTACAACCACTTTGGAAAATGATTTGGGAATGTCCTATAAAGTTAAACATATACTTACTTTATGAGCCAGCAATTCCATACCTGGTTATTTGCTAAAATAATTAAAAATACATGTCTATAAAACCATTTGTACAACTATGTTCAGAGTAGGACTATTCGTAATTATAAAAAGGTGGAAGCAATGCAAATATCCATCAACAGAGAGTAATATATTCATAGAATGGAATAATAAAAAGGAATGAAATGAATCTCAAAAACATTATGCTCAGTGAAAGAAGCAAAATTGTTCAACTTAAAATCTATCAGAAGTTTCTAGTCACTGGTGGGATAAAGTAAAAGCTTCTTTTAATAATATGTTAGGGTCTACTTAATCAGGTTTCAGCTTTCTCTGTCTCTACTTCCCTCAGAAATTTGCAAACATTTCTGTGAAGATAGTAAATATTTTAGATATTCAAGGCCATATTTCACAAGTACTCAACTCTGCCACTAAAATGCACAAGATGCTATAAACAATAGGTAAATGAATAAGTGTCTGTGTTTCAATAAAACTACTTACAAAAACAGGTGACTGGCTGGATTTGTCCTAAAATCAATATATCATGACTCTTATTATAGTACTTACTGATCTCTTTATCTATATAAATATATATATAAAAGCCTAAGTGACCACTATGATCAAACCACTGAACCACCAGTCAACCAGTCACTATGATGCACACTGACTACCAAGGGGCAGATGCTTAATGCAGAAGCTGACCCCTGGCGGTCAGTGCACCCCCACAGCCAACCTCCCACAGCAGGTCCCCACCACCCCCACCAGCCAGCCCTGATTGGCCTGTCATCCCTTGAACTCTCCCTTCCCCTGCAAGGGCCAGCCCTGATTCGGCCCCAATCAGGCTAGCCGGCCAACTTCCGTGGTCACTCCCCACAGCCAGCCAGCACATATCTCCCCATTAGGGACTGGGTGAGATGGCTCCACTGGCCCAATCACCATCCAGGCCAAGGGACCCCCCACATGAATTTATGCACTGGGCCTTTAGTATAACATAAACCTAATCCATACACAAAACAGTATGATATGATATGATTCCATGTCAGAACAGACAAAACTGATCCATAGTAATTGTCATGAGGACAGTTGTTGCTTTGGGGGTTGATCAGGAGATTGCCTGAGAAAGGGTATAAAGACAACTTATTGGATGATGGAAACTTTATGTCTGATGGGCATGTGGGTACATGGGTCTTCACATTTTCAAAACCCAGATAATGCCTCAAGGAAAAAATCAAAAGCAAAAACTGTTACATAAAAAATAAAAATCAATGCTGATACTAATGTCTAGAGTTTACATTTAGTGTTCTATTATGTAACTACAGTCTGTTACAAAGATTTTAATTAAATGCTCCCAAAAGAAACTCAATTTTTTTCCTAAAGTTTATATAATAATGAAAATGTTTCACATACTGAAACTTACTTTGAACAAATTTTCATATTAAAAATATTAGATTAGGCAATATAATTCTACCCTTGATATGTAAGCCTAAAACCAATTTCCATGTCATCTAATCAATAAGTGTAATTTCTAGGGAGATACAACTTTTTATTACTAGACATGAGGAATTGAAAAAGCTGAATGAAACTAAAAAGAATAAGATTGCCATCGGATTTAAATATATTTTTTAATATTCTACTGTTGTGTATGTGTGTATATGCACATAGGTATTTATATTTATTTTATATTTACATTTATATTTAATCTTTATATTTACATGTATGAAACTATATCCTGTTCTTTAATGGCTTGGGTTTGAAGCTTGTGTGTGAATGTGGTTCTACTGCTTACAAGCTGTGAGGCTGTAGGTAAGTAGTCACTTCTTTTGGCTTCTGAGCTTCTCTTATGTAAAAGGTAGATAATAATATATAACATACAGATTTTTGAGAAGCATCTAGGAGACAATACAGGAGAGTTTTAGAGCAGTACTTTAGACATACTGTGGGCTCAATAGAAGTTAGCTGCTACTATTCTTATTTTATTAGACATAACCATAGATAAAGATATAGATATTTATACAGAAATAAATACAAATATGGATAGAAAATAATATTAAATATTTTAATAATGACTTTCTCTCAGTGGCAAAGCTATAGGTGATTTTAAATACTTTTATGTTTTCTACATTTCCTTAATAAAGATTTTTCTAATAAAAAATAAATCTTGAAAAAAAATTAGCTCCCCAAATTCCCAGGCAAACATTCCAGTGCCCTCCAAGGTAGTCCAGCTGTCCTTGAGATATGCAGACATCATCCTAAGTGAATTCCGTGCTATGACGAGAAAATATCTCCTCAATAATTAAAGCATTAGCCAGTTGGCCTTTTCCATAAAATCATAACAGAAATCGCTGATCACCACATTATGAAGAAAATTCCGTATCCCATGGCTGGAGATTAATAGAATGGCATATTCCATTGACATTGTCATACTAAGCAACACTCTCCATGCAGCCACAGAAGTGGGTACGCTGTTCTGAGCCAATCTAAGGTGATTACCACGGAAACAGCACTCATTTTACTAACAGCAAGGCATATTATCCTTCATGCATGGTATAACAGCCAAGTTTAATAAGATTCTGAAAGTGAAACTGAGGACATTTGGGAAAAGAATCCTAAATCCTTTGAAAAGTATTGCATCACCTCTTATTTGTTTATCACTTGTGTGACAAATAGTCATTTAAATTATGCTAATTAATCAATTTCATAGAGGGCAAGTAGACACACCATGACAGAAAGAAAGCAACGTTAATATTACAGACTTGAAAGTCTGATTAAAGTAGTAGAAAAATCATCTCACTTAGGCTATAACCATTCCATGAGAGAAGAGTGGAGTAGGGGACCACAAGACAATTTTGCCTTAGGATACCATAGACAAATCACAAATTCACTTTTGAATTATGATTTTTGATGAGGGTTATTGAGTGTCAAATATCAGGACTGGCTTAGTGTTAAGAAGTATTCTAGAGCCTGGGATAACTGTGCAACTCTTCAACCAAGATCACCTGCTGCCAGAATGCCTTTCTAAAACCAAACCCTTAAAGTTTAAAAACCATCAGAATCTCCACTATCACCTATAGGCTAAGAGAAAAATTGCTTTACTTAGCAGGCAAGGGTCTCCATAATCAGGCTCCAGCTTTATCTCTTTCCATTCCCATCAGCATTCCCAAGGCTTCAGCAATAGGATGGCACTCGATGATCCCTTAACACCTTGCTTTTCCATATAGCATTACCTCAGCACCTGTATTATCTACATACAGTGTCTTGTTCTCCCTTTATCGCCTGAATTAGTCTAATTCATCCTTTACAATCAGGTTTGTAAATATTCCACATGCTTGATAGAGTTAAATACCCCTCCTATGGATGGCTTACACCTTACACATGAATACCACATTAACATAGGGATTATTGGTACTTATATTTGTCTTCCTAAAGAACTACATTTTTCCAGAGAGCAGGACAGAGATGGTGTCTTGATTAGATTTGTTTCTCTCTACAAAGTAAATATTAGATGTTCAATAAAATGTACTAAATGTTGACTGTTAAATAAATAAACTAGGACAAACGACCAACACTATTTGGATAATCATCACAAGATTAATTCAGAAGAAACATCTAGATTAATAAAGGAAGAGCAAAATTAAATTTCTCAGTAGTTGTAAGCCTTCTTTTCCTAACATTCCATCAATTTTGTCTCTATAAACTAAAATGTGTTTGTCTATAACCCTTCAAAGTTTTGGGGGTATGGCTTAGAGCAATATTGCTTCTTTGACATAACTGATAGCCAACAGCCTAAGAGAATCATAAGAGCAACCAAAGTGGAAGACTAAGCTCATCCAGAACTGACTTCACTTGAATGGACTGAGGCTATTGACTGCTAGGTGCATTCTACTTGAAAATGACCAGGTTTCCATGCAATATTGTCATTACTCCAGGACAAAAGAATCATACCAAGACTTTCTGGAAGCAATTTAACCTCCAATAAAGATTACTTTTCCAGTCACCATTCTGTTTTACCTACTAGTAAATGGAGTTCACAGTCTTTCTGATCCCTTAAACTATATTTTCCTCTCTGAGTAGTTTGAGAGATATATCTCGGTCCTGCACAATTCAGAGTCTAAGTAAGCTTTCTAGTTCTTTCCAACTAATATCGAGTTCCTAGAATATCATTTACCAATGTATATTATGTGCAACCCCAATTCCATAGGATGTTAATATTTATTATTAGAGGCCTGGTGCATGAAAATTCATGCACTGAAAGGGGTGTCCCTCAGCCTGGCCTGCCCCCTACTTTACTTAGCAGTCCAGGAGCCTTCAGGGGTGGGAGGCAACATGGCGATCAGAGTTACACCTCTGCTGCTGCCACTGCTGGCAGTGCAAGCCTCAGCCAGCTCTGGTTACCTGAGCCTCAGGCAGACCTGGGAGGCTGGGAGCTGAGAGGACTGGGGGACTCCAGAGGCAGCCACACAGCAGGGCTCAGGGGACTGGGCACCACAATCTTTGAGGGTAAGACAATTAGCATATCCCTCTCTTATTGGTTGAGGGCACTGCCATCTTTGAGATCAGGGCAGTCAATTAGCATAGTCCCTCCTTATTAGCTGTGGGCGCTACCATTTTTGTGACAGCATGAGGGTCAATTAGCATATTCCCTCTTTATTAGATAGGATATGAAGAGAGAATTTTGTGGTCAAATAAGTAAACAGTACAAAGGTTTCATTCACCATAACTCCTCAGAGCCTTTGTTATATTAAAAGGAATAAAAAATCTCATATCTTAAAATATGTGTATAAATTACACAGAAATTACTACATATATAACCATGACACATTTTTTCAGTTGGATGTTCAGTCATTTTTCTTAATCACACTTAATTTTATTTATGAATGGAACAAAATGGAAACAATTGTAGATAAGTAAATATCCATAGTAGTTAAAACAGAAATAGAACCATACCTGTCATGCAAAAGATGTTAGGTGAATATTAGCTATTATCATTCACAAGTTTCCAGAACAGTAATTTGGATGAATATATTTATACTAAATGCCCACAAAGGATATGAATTGGGAACTTGCATTGTAGAAGTCTCTATATCAGATGGGAGCCAAGAGAAAAACCAAGATGCAGTCTAAGAGTCCCAAGAACAACACTAGACCATGACTGAGGTCTAATCCATAGACAAGCATCTCAGGTTTATTATCAAATCTTGTGGAGCCACCATCACCCTGGTCCACCTAGCTGAGGGTGCCCACCAATGCACGCTTTCTCTCTCTTGCTCTCACTCTCACTCTCTCTCCTAAAAACAGAGTTAGGGTGGGCATTTATAAATTTCCTTCTCCCATATGATGCACAGGCACAGTGCAGAGCATGGAGGTGAACATGACCTGCATCTGAGCCTGCTCCTCATCAATGAGCAGCTACATCACCTACAACAAGCCTGGTAATATGTCACTTTTAATTTCTAGGATTCCCAAGATGGAAGAAATACTTGCCTCAGGCAGAACTTGAGCAAGACAGAACTAGTAATCAGGAGATGGCTAAAGATCCACTGTCTGAGGATGATGACAGCAGAGGCAAACAAAAAGGCTAGACTTGCTGTTCACTTCCTTTCTTATTAAATACAGCCATGACTCTTTCCAAGGACTGTTGGTGTCTGGACCCCTTCCTACTCACTTCAGGTTTATTTTTCTAATCACACTTCTTACTGACCTTTTGGTACGTACAGCTCTTCATTGGCAGAGAGTGCACAGAATCACCTAGGAAGCCTTAGTAAGTTCATGTTGCCCTGATCACTAATGATAGGATCGGTGGCATATGTTCCTGGATTCTGGCAGCCCTATGTTAACTGTAGAAGGTGACCCAAGAGATTCTGAAATGCAGATACAAAAATACACTCTTCTTTGAAAACATTACTCTCACCAGATTTTTTTTTTTCAGACAAACATAATTACTCAATGCCAGATTTGGATATATACACATGCATCCATGCTTACCCACCTGGTTGTCACTTTGTTATCACTGATCCATGTCTCATATTCTATCCCTATAAACTTCTACTCAAAATGGAAACTATAACTTTGACTTTTACAAGATAAACAAAATTTAGATATCTGGTATGCAGTCATCTCCTTAATATACACTTATGTAAATAGAAGCAAAATATTTGCCCTTCTCACACTTTCCCAATGTAAATTGTTAAAGCCATTGAATCATCTCCAAAGCTGATACTAATTCTAAAAAACTGGCATTTAAATTCTTTTTCTTTGGTTTGAGTCATCATTTTGACTGGCATGCTCCATAAAAGCTTTGCAAGTAATGCAAAAAGGTTGCTAAGTGGAAAATATTTCAAGATCTCTGGAAATATAAGCTTGACAGAGTTTTAGCCTTGAAGCCCTCAGTTTACAAGAAAATTTATTGTACACACATGTCGTGGCATTCAATCAAAAAAAAAAAAAAAAAAAAAAAAGACAGCCAAACACCTATAGTTCTACACTAGAGTAAAAACTGTCAACCAGAGAAAGGGGAGAAAATTAAGTACCAGGAAAAGAAATAACTGTAAAAGGCACCCTGGGAATGTTATAAACTATTATTTTCTACACTCTCAGTTTGAGCTAGTAAGAGACCATTGGCTTTCTCAAATGTCTTCAACAGATGGAAAATAAAAATTACCAACGAATACACTGGAACCTTGTTTTTACAGCTCTATATGATTGAGTCAGATTACAAAGCAAGGAGAAAAACTAGACATACTACATAAATATAGATTGTAAAGGTTATAGAAATGACAAGTATGAAGTTGGTCAGAGTGGGAAGACATTATAATTTTTGTGCTTTGTAGTATGACAGTTTGTGCAACCAGGAAGCCACCATTTCCAGAGGAAATCACAACAGGTGTGGCTGTCAGCTATACTCTGCTTTGCACATAGTGGCTCACTTGGCTTTCCCTGGAAATGAGGTGAAGGTTCATTCCAAGTCTTAGAAAAATATGCAAGGATCATCACTAGGAGCAACAGTTGAAAAAAACGTATAGTCAATTAGGTTAAATTTCGTAACTTTTCAAGAGAGGAAATATTCATTAGTACCGGTTCTTTGTGGCCCAAGAATTTAACAAGCCTTTGTTGTGGCCCTGAAACTATTATTTGCACAGTGACACCATTATAACCTAAAACTACTCATTACCTCCTCAGGTGTGAAAGACATATTAAGAACAAATAATTAAAGACTATTCTTAGCAGCATAAACTCAGCCAAAATCCCAACTTAGTGCCCAAAAGAGAGGAAGAGGAAATAGAACAGCAGAAAATGTTCAACACTCAAAACAGCAAATTGGCATAACTTGGCTTTGTGCATCACCTTTTAAATTAGAAACGTATATAGCCATTAAACCATTATTTCACTGTTACACAACAAATAGCAACAGAACAAAAATGGCATTGGTGAGTGAAATCAAGGGAATACAAGATGTTTTCAACACGTTGAAGTCAGAATACATTGTTCCAAGTGTTCTCCATAGACTTTTCCAAGATCCAAAGATTTTTAAAAACTCTAAATGACAAAAGACAAATAAAGTTGAATTGTTTAAAATACACTTCATGCTTTCTCCGAGGCCTGAGTGAGATGATTACTCATGTTGCCTAAATAGAGCAGCTGCTATATTATTTTGCCACACACATCCTTGCATGAGCACTTTTGTTGGGATATGTCTATGCTTTGGAGGAAAGACTAAGCTACTGGTGTTTCCCCAACAACAGCAGAGCCCTATTCACAACTCCAGCAACATACTGAATATAACCAAGTCCAAATGGTGCCAACCACATTGTCCTGCTGACCCTGAAGGTCAATTTATTGTATTTTCCAAAGAAACTATTAGTAACAGATGCAAACAAAAATGTGTGGTGGCTTAGATTTTAATTTGGAGTGTGCAGCTGGTTCTGTTGTTTACTTTCCATCTGTTAACCCTTTCTCCTTCATACAAAACCTGGGATATTTTTAGGCACTTATAACTCCCACAAATAGCCCAAATGACTTAGAGGACGCAATATTTCTAACTGCCAATATTTGTTTCTGAAATGTTCATCCAACCATATGACAGTCAAGGGAGATATTGCAAAAAAAAAACAAAAACAAAAAACAGAGAAATGAATATCTGTCCACATCTTATTGTATGCATCTGGGTAATGTCCAAATTTAAGCAGTCAATGAGGCTTTTTATCAAATCCTAATAGTGTGATTTTTCTGATGTTCACCCAGATATTCTAAGAGGGCCTTGCTATACACAGGATATTTTCACTTCCTTAGCCTCACCTGAAACTGATCTTCCCAAGCCCTTGGAATAGGGATTGTGTTTCCATTGCTCACTCTGAGCTCAGGCACAACAGTGCCCCAGCATTATTATCTAGTGGATTGGGTTGCTGTCATGAAATTGACATTTAATGAAGTTCATTCAATGACAATAAAGTCATAAGATGATTTTATCAATTTTGTTTTCCAAATGAACATCCAAATACAAAGTGTCCTGGAAAGTGTTCAGCTTTTAAGATTGTCACATGCTTTTAATTAGGCTTCCAGTGTTCAAATAATTTGAAACAACTCTAGAGAAATTCAGGGTCAATTAGAAGCCACAGAAAAAGAATCTATTTACTTATATAGAATGATAGTGACCACAACCAAGGTTATCAACACAAATACTCAAGATATTGCATTTATTGACCAGGCCTACACCACACATCTGGGTACTAAGAGGGATAGAGACATATTTCAACATGTCAGAAACGGTAGAATGTTGACATAAAAATATTTGTTTTATTTGAGGATTTAAAAATATATCACCATCAAGTAAATAACTTTTTGAGGCAAGTTTCATTATGTGGAAACACTAACTTGGACACCTTTTCTGAGAGGCTATTTGTTCTACTTTTTTTTATTTTTTTGTCACCCTCACTAGAATATAAGCTCCCATAAATGCTATGAGCTTTTAATTCTTATGTATCCTTGGTGCAGAGAACTATGCCTAGTACATAGTAGGTACCCACGAGACATCTATTGAATGACTGAGTGAGTAAATGACCTAGAACACAGGCCATATACTCTATAAAGGAACACCCAAATTACATGGTTCCAAGCATCCACTAAGCATAGTGCTCACAACAAAGATAAATAAGCAAATTATCACAGCACATCACTGGCTCAGTCACTTGACAGAGATTTCTGCATTTTCACACTTTAAGCACAAGAAGCATTTTGATACACTACGCTATCAGCATTAATATTGCAAGTTAATCCAACCTAAGAAATTGGTACTCACTTGTCTTCAATTTTTGGTTAAATGTCTCTAAATGCCCTAAGGGAGGAATCCATGAGCAATGACTGAGCATGACATTATGGTAATCCAATCATTTCATTCGTAAAATTATGTCAAGTGCATCACTTAAAAATAAAATGCAGAGTTCTTGGGAAATTGAGACATCACTAACAATATAAAAATACGAGCTGTGAAATAATGACTGAGTTGGTGACAAATTTTAAGAGGTGAAACCAAGGTCTTTATATTTGGGCACCAGAATTTATAACCAATTAATTGTGAAGTAAAAATAATGAGAATAAAAATCATCCTTTATAATAAAACCCTAATATGCAAATTGACCGAATGGCAGAATGACAGGTCGCTATGAAATGCCCTAATCACCAGGGGGCAGATGCTCAATGCAGGAGCTGCTCCCTGGTGGTCAGCATACTCCCAAAGGGGGAGCACCACTCAGTCAGAAGCCAGGCTCACAGCTGGCGAGTGTGGGGAATGGGCCTAAGCTGGCAGTCGGACAACCTTAGCCCTGCCACAAAGGCAGGAGAGGCTCCCGCCACTGCCACTGCACTCACCAGCCATCAGCTCAGCTTCTGTCTGAGTAGTGATCCCTCTGTTGAAGCACACTGACCACCAGGGGGCAGCTCCTTCATTGGGCGTCTGCCCCCTGGAGGACAGTGTGCTTCATAGCCACCCATCATTCTGCTGTTCGTGTTTGGTTGATTACCCTTTTATTAAATAGGATAGTATCGCTAAAAATAAACCATCTTAAATAGGTAAAAATATATATAATGTGTGTGTGTGTGTGTGTGTGTGTATATATATATATATATATATATATATATATATATATATATGTATGTGTGTGTGTATGTGTATGTGTGTGTGTATATATATGTGTTTGTGTGTATATATGTATATATGTATATATATATATGTGTGTGTGTGTATATATATATATATATATATATATATATATATATATATGCCAAGAGAGATGCAAGATGAAAATGCTTCTAAAAATCAATCCATAGCTTGCTGACTCCAAGTTTGCAGTTCACATACTACTTTGTGTTATTTGAACTAACAAGATAAACCTATTATTGTCAATAAAATTAACTATCAAGACAATTTGGTTTTGTTGCAACTGCAGCTTGCTTTATGATTAAGACAAGAAAAATAGAATGAGATGTGTGTAGTCTTATTTTCTATGCAATATATCCAAGATGATTACTTCTTACCCTTTCTATTCTGATCAACTATAATACTTAGGTAGCTTCTGTATTGATGAACAGGCTCATGTATACCATTTCCCATTTGGCTCCTTCATAGCCTTCTCAGTGGCCAGTTCATATGAGCATATGACATGGCAGCATTCACATTTCCTCATGAAGTCCCCTTTTCTCACAGTAAGGTGCTTTGGGAGTCTCTTAAAGTACCCAGACAATGCTATCCTAGAAAACTGTTTCTGTATCACTACATTGAAATAAAACAAGACAAAATATATTAAGCAAATCTATGCCTTAGAGCATGTGAATTTCATTTTTAGCTTCACTACCCTGTGCAATTGAGATTAATAGGCCTACATTATGAATTATGACACTGAGGAGCCATAACTTGAAGATTAGAGAGCTAGTCCATCAGCTTATCTGTAAAACCAGAGCTTTCTGGACTTTCTGGACTTTCCACAGCAGCCTTCCTAATGAACTTCTCATTTGTTCCATTCCCACATACAATTTCAAACTCTGTATCAGTGCAGCAATTGTTCAATGAAGATTCTGAAATAAGTTTTCCCAACATTCAAAACCAAATTAAAGAGCTAATTCACAAATGACAACATCCATGGCATGAAAAACCAAGCAGCTAGGTTGCCGGTATGAGAGGCCATTTCTTTCGGAAGACTGCAGTCCGCACACTAGGATAAATGATTATTCTTCCCTGATTTGTATGCAGCTGGTAGCTCGTCTGAACCCTTCAGGTTATGACCATGACACTGGGATACTTTTGATTTTCTTCTTAATTGAAAATCACATGGTAACGATGGGCAAGCTCTTTGTAGCACAATCTCATCATCTCGCAGGGACAATCAATGACTTCAGAGCTATCTGGCACTAATAGGAGTGTACTCCAGTAGCTTTCAGAAGAACACAAGCACTGTCTTCTCTTTTCTAATTTCTCAGCACAATAGTTTAGAGCAATGGAGAGCAGGGGAGAAGGAAGTGTGTGACTAGAAGAGAAGATATGAGTTTTTATCTTGGTTTTATTTATTGCTTTCTAACTGGGTTACCTTGGGCAAGTCACTTAACCTCTCTGGGCCTCCATTATCTCATCTGTAAGACCCGCAGATAATAATACTTGACCTGCCAACCTCACAGGACAGTTATAAGAATCTACTGACAAAATGTGGGGTGTAAAGTGTTATGTAAATGCAAAAGGTAGGCAAGGAAACCTTGAGATTTTCAATCAAGACTTTTTACTACTATTTTTTTATTCTACATAATACTCTATAATGGTAACATGAGAATTTTTGCAAGAATTGTCTTAAAAATCCATTAAGTTTTCCTTAAATACTCACAACTAAGTCTACAGATGGTATTTTAATTTGTTTATCCCTATTCCATTTCTCTGGGTGTATTTTTTTTTTTCAGATTCAGCTTTTTATTGACTGTGTTACAAAAGAGGTTTATTAGTCAAAAGCCCTCATCACCATCTCCTTTCTCTGTTGGGGCAGCAGTGGTGGGAGCAGGACCTCCCGGGGTGCACACCAGCTGCTGGGCCAGCAGGTCCACCAGCCCCTACACTGCAGATAAGGCTCCGGATATTGATATTGGCCAGAGCCTTTGCAAGTGAGTCTGGCCAGAAACAGTCAACATTTACACCAGCTGCTTTAATGAGGGCATGAATCTTATCCTCTCCCACCATTCCCTCAGTGCTGTGGTGCAGGATAAGGACCCAGTAGATGCAGGAGAGCTCTGGGACAGAGAACATCATGTGGGCAGGTGCTAGTCACCTGATGAAGTGAGGGCCTCACCCCTACGCATTCTTAGCTTCCCCTGCAGGACCCAGCACCTGACTGGCAGCTGGGGAAAGGTTAACATAAAATTGGACTCACTGTTTAGAAATTTATTTCTTCATTTATGAAGAGCTTTATGCAGGTAAAATCTATGGGAACATGAGATTTTTAAATAAAAAACCAATATTCCATTGGAAAAAAACATAACATTTAATTTTTGAACAAACAATGCCGTTTCTTCTAAATGTATACCTTTATAAATAATTATATGACAAATATTCTGATATGTGGATTGTTGCCTGTGTGTTTCAGTATTGTTTTTATAATACTGAAAAATTAATAAAATAATTCTGGTGCTTAGAAGTGGAATTTCCAAATTAAGACTTTGAATATTTTAAGGCTTTTGTTACAGATGAAAAAATTCCTGTCATAAAACTGTATTAATTTATACTCCCATATGCTGTGAATGAAGTTCCCTATCTTGTTACCTCTACCAAAATTGAAAATCCTATCATGCATTCACAGACACACACAGCACAACACAAAAAAAATACACAGCATCTATAGAGACGAAAGATACATATCAGTTTGTAGTCAAATCTCAGATTGGTAATAAACACTTTTATGTGACTAGCAAACATGTTCACATAACCCCTGTTGATAGTACTAATGGGACTAAGACTATGCATCTCTTTGTCACTGATTATTAACTTAGGATATATTCTTAAAAGTGAATTTATTGGGGTGGAAATTTGTGAACAAGTAAGAAAAAAACTTTATACACATTCTCAAATTGCATTTCACAATATCATGTTAGTTTAGATTCCCACAAATTATATATTTTTTTCATTCATTCAACCAACACGTACTGATTACTTACTCTGCTAGGCATTGTTCTAGGCAGAAGGGTTATAATAATAAACAAAACAGTCAAAAACTACATGGAGTTGATGCTCTCTCTAGTTGTGGGGGAGAGAGAATACATAGGTTCAATAAGTAAAATTTATAGATGGATATGACAACTAGAAAAAAGAAGCAAAGAAGCGGGAGGAGGGTAACGAAGTTGAGATTAAGATTCTAGATGGAGTGGTCAGGGAAACTGGTATTTGAATAAAAAGTTCATTGTGCTACTGATAGGTTAGGTAAGATGAGAATCAAGACCTCACCAATGAATTTAGTATTGCAGTAGTCTTTGTTGATCTTGATAAGATCAATGTCAGTGAGCTGATAGGAGTCAGAACATAGGCATAAGGATAAGGTACCACAGAGGTCATTAGATCTTCAACTACATATGTACTTAAACTAATGGGGAAAAATACATCTAATCCCAATGAGGAGATGGAGTTAATGGACTAAGATCAAAGCACTGAATAAACATTATTTGGTTGAATGTACTTTGTGTCATATACTCAATATAATATTGTCAACTAGTACCTTAAAATACTTAAATATGGTTATAAATTATACTGGGGAGGGAGAGGAGGGTTACAGATCTTTAGAAATATCTTCACTCAGAATCTGCACTAAAGGATAGTCACACAATACTTGAAATTCATTAAAATCTACCCTCAGAACATCCATTAATTAGCATAATGTAAGTTCGTGATAATTTTCATTGACAAAATGAAAGTGTTCACGATATGTGATTAGCTAGAAAGATTCTATGATGCCCCCTTGCACCAGTAAGTATATAAGGATCCCAGTTATCCCAGCAGCCTGTTTGAATTAGCACTTCAGGTTAGGATCTCCATGTAGGCCTGTGCATTTTTGCTTCATAGGAGACTCTGATTCCAAATCCAGACGAGGAAGTTGATCGAGCTTGCCTTCAGAATACCGTGTGAGTCACCTGGGAGTGAAACTCTTATACGGCGTGCTTGCCTGAAAGCCTGAAGCCTTCTATATCTTCTTCTCTCTAAGCTTCTAATTTCAACCTCATGCCTTGAGGACTGGTAAGCAGGCAAAAGTGAAATTAGAGTGTTTCCTGAATCTTTAAAATATGCATGGCAGCTATGCTGTCTTCCAAGACATTCATATGCCATCCTGTGATGAGTGGGTTAACCTGAATGCCACAGAAGCCTCAGTCTTGAGAATCTGAAACAAGTCTTGCTGTACCTGTCTATATAAGTTCTGTGTGACTTCCTGGAGAATCATTCCTTGGTACATGACAATCTCTTAAGATGGGTGACCACCTGACCAGCCTGTGCAGCTTCTCTGGGTGATCACCCCAGGAGAGACTCCTTGTTGAGTAAAGCAAAGGGCCTCCAATTTGAGTCTTCTCAGTGGTGTTGCTTCAGTCCCCCCGGCTAGAGGCATCTCCCTGAGGTCCTACCAATCCTGGGGAAGCTTGTTGGCCATTCTCCAAGCTTCTTCCAACTTTGAATGAAGTGAAAAATGTAAAGCTTCCCTATTCTTCAAAATATCTTTGCTCAATGTTTTCCTTTATTTTACAATATTTTTTTCCTATTTATTTCTTAAAGGACAGCTGTATATTCAGACACTGATTTTTACCTATAAACATGTGGGTGGGTTTCCTTAGGTGTCCCTTATGACAAACCTGTTTGCTATTAGTATATTCAAGGAAAGTTCATGTGCAGAGTTCTTAGACAAATTTCCAGTTTCTATAATAGTCATTTGCCTCCTGCTTCTAGGACATGGTTATCTGACTCTATAGAGATTAATTTATTCCTTAAATATTTGAACTATTCTAAAAGTAATTAGGAATAGAGATGTCAGGATCAGAAGTGGGTTCTACCAATGCTACCATTTTTCAGGCTGTGCAATCATGAGCATATGATTTAATCTTTGAAGCTCATTCCCAACATTTGTAAGATAGATATTATAATATCTTTCTTACAGTGTTATTATAGGAATTAAATAGAACAGTATATGTAAAGTGTTTCACAGAATGCCTGGCACATAATAAGCTGTGGATAAATGGTATCTAATATTGCTACTAAGTAGCAACATTTTTTTTTGCCAGCATAAGCATATAAAAACTGAAGTTCTCAGAAAGCGTTATTTGGCACTTCCTGTTTCCACTAGTTTTTTATATTTAATCTTAATAACCTATGCTATTTTCATTTTGCATATATTTTTACATTCTGGTTGGGTTTGCTTTGTTATTGTTTGGTTTTGCCTCCTTTGTTTCTTTTACATTATTTTTATTATTATTATTCAGTCTCAGTAACTACCTGACAGCATTCTTGTTGACCCAGAAGTCCACTGATAATGTTTTAACATCTATAGATATAAAACCCTAATATGCAAATAGACTGAACAGTGGAACAGCGAAACAACCAGTAGCTATAATGTGTCTTGACAACCAGGGGGCACATGCAGAACACGGTGGGTGTCAGCAACAGAGTGCAGAACATGGCAGGCATCCCGCAGCGGGATGGTGGAGCAGGTGAGCTGGATGCCAGACCAAGATGAGGTGCCAGTCCCTGTCATAGGGGCGAGTCTCTGGTGGTTACTGAAAGTTCTTTGCTTGTGTGGACAACGGTCTTGTGTGGTGCACGCACCTGCTGCTGACGCCCAGTGGGTGTGAGCGGTAACTGCTGGCCCTGCTGGCCCTGATAGCTCCTTAGGGCTACTCCACCTCCTTCTGCTTCTGAGGGGTATTCAAAGCTGACAGCCACCTCTCAAACCCACTGTGCAGCACTGGCCCTGCTCACACCTGCTGCTAGAGCCCAGAGCCGGTTCCAATCACTTGGTGCCATTAGTGGTTGTGAGCAGCAGCTGTCGGCCCCAATCACCCTTCAGGACTTCTCCACCTCCCCCTGCTCCTGAGGGGTGATTGGGGCTGGTAGCCACCACTCGTACCCACTGACAGTACCCATTGCTGGTGCCGGCCCCAATTGCTCCACGCTGTCAGAGGGTGCAAGTGGGGCCAGTGCCATCAGCCCATGGGAGCCACAGCAGCAGGAACAAGACTGCTGGCAGATAGGGGACAGGAGCCAAGGCAGGAGGGGACGGATGGAGGTGCAAATGATGGGCCAAGATCTGCCCCTGTGTCCACTGCAACCTCACAGCCCACAGTTACTTTCAAGGTGCACAAATTTATGCACCAGGTCCCTAGTCTTCTTATAAGAAAAATGATCAGGAAGAATATCAAGCATATTACAATGTTTACATGGAAATGCTATTCAAGCTTATACCATCCAAGTATTAATCTGTAAAAAGAAGAATTAACTATTCATATAGACTAAATTTATTACTAAATTACTTTTTTTAAAATATATTTTATTGATTTTTTACAGAGAGGAAGGGAGAGAGATAAAGAGCTAGAAACGTCGATGAGAGAGAAACATCGACCATCTGCCTCTTGCACACCCCCTACCGGGGATGTGCCCGCAACCAAGGTACATGCCCTTGACCGGAATCGAACCCGGGACCTTTCAGTCTGCAGACCGATGCTCTACCACTGAGCCAAACCGGTTTTGGCTACTAAATTACTTTAATTGATTCCCCTTTCACACGATTCTAAAAGAACCCTTAAAGGTCAATTTGATAACATGTTTCAGCATCACTCCTACCCCTACTGGACTGAATAATTTTCACTCATGCATCTCAGTTTGATAATTCAAATGGCCTCTCAAGAGAAAGCATTGCTGCAATTAGACTGATACACAACAGTAAATACCTGTGAAGCACTCAGAAAAGGGAAGCCTAGAAATGTTTCAGTCAGACAGTGCTCCCGGAAGCCTGTGTACTTCTCAGGGAAGAGCACTTCAAATAAATGAGCTCACAACTATTCCATTCCCCCTCAGAAACTGAACAGAACCCATACCAACAGTTCAATACACATCACTTGAGCAGGCTCCTCATGAACAACCCCGCCTATGGAATAAAACTCAGTCAATAAACCTCAGAGCTTTGCAACTTATTTTATTTCATGATTCCTTCAACATGCATGCACCAAGAACCAAGTATGCACAAGGTCTTTTGGGGATGCAAGAAGTAAGAGACATGACCAGGTTTCCCAGGAGCCCTCCCATGACCCAAAGAGATAGCAAAAGTACTCATAGTATAAGAACACAAACTCAAAATATTGAATATGCTGCCAAATAATTGTTTGATAGAGACAAGGAGTGTAGAGAAAGACTATAAAAGAGCTATTCCGATTGGTTGAGAGATGAAGAAAATCTTCAGAGGGAATTTGAGAGATATCGTAAAGGCAAGCAAAGTCCAAAATTGTGAAGCAAAAGGTGACAGGGATTCCCTTGACAAACATAATCTGTTCAAAGTTACAGAAGCAAGTATACCGTGAGTTCACGCATCAAGTTACAGTGGACATTTCATGTAAGATAATTACTCAGAGGAAAGGTGTAACGACTTTGTGGAGCATTTCAGTAAAAATAATGCAGTCATATATACACTTTCCATTTTCAATTAAATAGCAGTATTCTGTTGTTTAAGAAAAATTCTTCTACACACACAAGCACACACACACACACACACACACACACACACACACACCAGAGTGAACTGACAAAGTATAACATAGAGTACACATTTTAGCCTTTTCTTACTTTCTTCATAATTTTGAGTCTCTAACAAGTCCTGAATCCTCAATGAAACCTTTCCTTTACAGTCCTACTCAAAGTCATTTCTTCTTTCTCCCTAAAGCCTGTGTCACTTGCTATCTGTATCCCCCAATTGGCAATTCTATTTGACTTTATTCTGCCCTTTACCTTTTTATGAATATTATCTTCTTGGCCAAATTTTAATATATCTGGAAAGTAGGTATCATGTCTCATATTTTTTATTCCTTATAGTTACTTTCCTTTATTAATCTAATATTTCTGGTACTAGTGCCTCTGGGCTATGAGAAAGGTCACTTTATATACTCTGCTGGAAAACAGAGGAACTACAAAACACCAAATCCTCACTATCTGCAAAATAAAGTAAATTAAAGAATAAAAATATATGGATCTGTTACTACCCTAACGATGTAAATGCTTTTAAAATGAGCATTCTTTAAATGTTATCTCAAACTTCTTTAAAGGATACAGACACATTTTAGTGTTAGTATTTACATTTAATAGACCAGAGCTCTATAATTATTTTGGAGTGGGCCTGGAGGGAGTATTTTTTATACCATCATATGGTGAATTTTCTTCTCAGACTACATTACCCTGAGTATTCAACCTCAGGGGGCTTTTAAAATTGGGTAGTCACCTTAAGTGCTAGGATAGTTAGCTGTAAAACTTTTATTAAAACAGTATATTCCAGCCCAGCCAGCATGGCTCAGTGGTTAAGCATTGACCAATGAACCAGGAGGTCACAGTGAAATTCCTGATCAGGTACATGCCCTGGTTGTGAGCTTTGTTCACAGTGTGGGGTGTGCAGAAGGGAGTCAATTGATGATTCTCTCTCATCATTGATATCTCTCTCTCTCTCTCTCTCTCTCTCTCTCTCTCTCTCTCTCTCTCTCTCTCATCTCTCTCTCTCTCTCTCTCCCTGTTTCCCTTCCTCTCTGAAATTAATAAAGATATATTTTTAAAACAAAAACATTATATTTCAAAGTAAATTGAGTGGAATATCAGAAATTTCTGGACCCAGCATTGGCAGAGCTATAAAGCAATTTCACATGAATATTTGGATTTAGAGGACACATAGTAATCACTGAATGAATCAATCAATCAATGATTTCATGTTTTATATAATGAGTTAAAAATATTAACTCAAGGAACTCAGAAAGACTCCAAAAAATATGTTTGTATTAAAAATAGTTGGCTTGGTGCTGCAAAATTTTTAGTCTTAATGTTATAGTGCAGCAATTTTCAACTTTTTAATCTATGGCACACGTAAACTAATTACTAACATTTTTCAGCATACCAAAAATATATTTTTTGTCTACCTGACAAAAAAATGGGTATAATTTTGATTGGTTTACAAATAAATAAAAAAAGTAATTACCTATCCTTTCTGTTCCAAAGTGAGTTTTTTAAAAATCAGGTGCCTATCTATAATAAAAGGGTAATATGCTAATTAGACTGGGTGTCATTTCTGATGTCCTTCTGATGAAGCTGGGGCCAGAGAGAAGCCAGACTGGGTCCCATGTGCTTGCAGGCAGCCCAGGGGAAGCCAGTGAGGTAGCCTGGGTCCTGGCTACTGGAGGGAAGCCATGGGAA
The DNA here is from genome assembly GCF_014108245.1 of Pipistrellus kuhlii. Classification (NCBI taxonomy): domain Eukaryota; kingdom Metazoa; phylum Chordata; class Mammalia; order Chiroptera; family Vespertilionidae; genus Pipistrellus; species Pipistrellus kuhlii. The sequence continues at coordinate 33,336,719 of NW_023425405.1, read as the reverse complement.
GGAAGGCCTACTCTTGCACGAATTTTCATGCATCAGGCATCTAATACTTGTATATAAGGATGTCTGTTATCAAGAATTATCCAATCACACCCAGCCATTTATGCAATGTGACCAACAAGATGCAACTCTATTATATGGCCTATATATTTGTGGTTTGAGACAAGGCAATCACACAGGATGTATATTGTTGTGTCAGTTGTCTTTTTCCCCCACAAAGCGAAGGGGAAAGAGGTTAATGCCCCACTAAGTGGTGACGTATTGCATGTTTTAAAAAGTCTCACTGGTTACACTGGTTACAATCACTGTTATGGTACCTTTGGAACACTCAGACAAGCACTAAATACATGTGTCTGAAGCCCAGAAGAAAATCTAAGATGTAGATACAAGTGTGAGGTTTATCTACAAAGAAGATGACTACTAAAATCCTGCAAAATGGATGAAATGCCCAAGGGAGAGAGCACAGAGTGGGGCATCGAGTGGAAATTTGAGGAACTCCAACATAAAGGTGGATCCAGGATAGAAGAAAAAAAAAAGTTAAAGAAATTGAGTAAGGGCCAGCATAGAGTGAACAGGTAACCCTAAATGGATTAATTTGAAGTTTTCTGGGAAGAAAATGTTAAAGCGAGTGATAGGCAATGATGGAGAGGGCCAAGTCTCAGATACTTTGTGTTAGGGACACTAGAGTGCAGAGTGGAAGCCCTAAAGGCTCTAACATGCAAAGCATGGTCAAATTGAGCTAAATGGATTAAGGACCATGTTTCAGAGAAGCAGCATTCATAATGATATAAAATAGTGAAAGCTAATATTTTGGTTTTCAGCATTTTTCATCTTTGAATGCTCAATAAAAATATTTTTGGCAATGGACTTCTGTGTACTTAGCCTCATTAAAATCCTTCAGAAACAGTAGGAGAAATTACTCAAATGAATGTGTTTTGGTTGGATTACACACAAAGTTTAAAGAATTTACTGAGGATATCTCAATCATTCCATAGTGACTGAAATTTACCTGTATTCAATCATCTAAACTTTAGATTCTAAAGGGATTTCACAATATATAAACCAAGTGAATGGTTAAATATATCCTATTTGGCTTTTACCTTCCAATTGACCTTAATAGCTTTAGGAATAAATGTTATGGCCCCTCAGGCTTTCAGAAATAAAGTGGATTTATAAACACATCTTATTACACAAGAAATTTACTCAGGAATATGAAAGAAAAAATAATCAGAGGAAGGTCACCACCACCCATCAGGAATTAAAGAAAACTTACATATGCAAGAGCAAGCAGAGGGCATTGTTTATAATTAAAGTAGCACCAGAATATAAAGTGGTGAATACCATTGACACAACCTTAAACCACTCACAACACTAATTCAATCCACAAATATGTTATTTAATAAAATGATTGCTCAATTGATGTAGTTTTCTTTAAACATAAATGTTCTGGTCTCTTAAGTTTAGGCTTTGTTCAATGAATGCAAAGAATCGTTTTCCCCTAGATATTTGGCAAGCTCTCTCACCTACTTTCTTGAAATATCTCATGTCACCACCCTGTCTGATGGACTTTCTCCGACAATCCATATATTATTGCAATCCTTCTCTCATTTTTTACACTGCAACTATTTATAAAATTATATGTTTACTGTCTTTGCTCCCCACCCCGTCCTAACTAGAATATCTTTGATAGCAGAGACTTTCCTTTATTTTGTCATGATATTACCCCAATACTTGATGTATAGTAGAGACTCAATAAATATTATTTGTTTGCTTTTTAAATTAATTAATTAAACATACTAATTTGAAGATAGGCTATGGACAAATCAATTTTGTACTGCTTTTTGTAACTACTTGATGTTTATAACTGTTAAAGAGAAATGACATAAGCCAAAAGAAAGATATGGAAGAAAGTCTTTGCAGATAAAGATTTTAAGGCCTTGACTACTTATATTAGATCTACCATATCCTAGCTATACAATGTGAGTAAATTCTTAATCCTTTATGCATCAAGTTTTTCATTTAAAATGACTATTTTTCCAGATCAGCAATAAAAGCAGTTGATAAAGCAAAGCTAACTTTATTAGACCTAACTATAATAGAAGAGACCATAACAAAAATCTTGATCATGTCCCAGATTTTAAAAGTCAGAGGAGAGAAAACATTATAGGTTTTTAATGCCTGGGCTGAGTTGTAGAGCAGGTCTTTCAAGGACTGAGATGGGGAAGAATTTATGACATAATAGTTTCAGATTGTTGGGCCCATTTAGGTAGAGGTCTTGGGGATTTTTCATGCACACACACACACACACACATACACACAAAGATAGTCTTAATTAAAAAATAATAATTTGTTCACAGTTTTATCTTCTTAAATTGAATATATTCTGGAATAGGCAGCTAAGTTATGTTTCACTTGTTCTCAAAACTAGGAATTAAGTGTAAGCTTATATCCAGTATTTTTTAGCACAACAATAAATGATATTGATTTCTGTCCTCAAATGTGAGGGTGATAATCCTTGCCCAGCTTGCAGAGTAATAAAGATTGAATCAGTTAATGTGTTTCAAACATTATAGAAAGGCATGCTGCTATTATTATAAAGTTCAATACAATAAATATTTATTGAATTCTTATCTTGTATAAAAATAATATTACTCCCTAAAAATGATAGTGGGACAAATAAGACATGGTCGTTATCTTCAGGGAGCTTAAAGCTGGTCAAATGGTCAAAACCAATAATACAGATGATTGAACAAAAGTGGGAGTGGGGATGGGCCATAAGAAAGTTGCAAAAAATGCTTAAAAGGTTAAATAAGTAGACCTATGTTTGATAGTGATTCAAGAACAGATCTGTGGAAGAGGAGACATTTGAGATAAGCTTTGAGAGAGACAGTTTTGCCAGTTGCATATAGAAGCAGCGAAAGCAAGTTCATGCCAAGCAGGAGGAACATACTGAACAAAAGAAATGGCATGCTAAGGAACTGTTTGCATTGAAGAGCATTCTGTGCTCCAATATGTTTTAGCAAATCTGGTCAAAATAAAAACAAGTGTGTTTCTTTATTAGAGGCCATTGCAGTATTTCATATGTAAAAGTGTCTTCCAAAAGGACATACAGTATATACCCTTCCTGAACACAACACCCTTCACTTTTTAGTTTCTTGTGGACTTTTTGCTACCTAACACATTCCAGTTAATGGTAGTATGGAGAAATGTAGGAAAGCTGGAGTAGAATATGGGAAGGGGAAAGGTCAGTGAAGAGTAAATATTTCTGTTTTCTTTTAGTTAAAAAATGTTCATGGGGTTCAAAATTTATAATAACCACAAGGAAGATATATATTTAATTTAGTAGAAATGATAAAAACTATCAATAGATTCTCTGTCTTTGAAAGTTTCAAATCAGCAAAAGCATACTTGGCTCAGATAATTAGCATTGTGTAAGTAACTAAGTATGAGACTGATTACAAAAGAGAAGATTGTAAGTTGAGAAAAAAATAGCTTCTCAAGTACGTGCTAGAGTCAATGCTGTAAAGGAAGTTTTAAATTCTGCCCAAATTGCTTAGATGTTCTCCCCCAATTGCCTTGCCTTAAAAATCATCCATTAATTCAGCCTATATACCTTCATTCCATTTATATAACACAATTTTTTGCACAGTATGAAGTTACCTAAAATAGTTATTGTGTCTTTGGACAAAAAATAGGCAGACAGCATTGGTGAGAAAAGCTTGAGAGTGCTTAGATCCCCGACAGAGAAAATGATTATGTATGGTTTCCTAAATACCAGAAGCAACATTGGATTAAAACAGTGACATTCAAAGATACCCTAATGTAGCTCGGTGCTATTTAAGATTCTTGCTTCTTAAATGTACCCAATTCCCAGGGGAAGACAGGAGAGAGAACTAACAACACAAAAAAGTGAACCTTAATGTATGCAAATATTTTTAAGCATTCATTTAGGAGATGAATCTAACTCTAATATAAATATATGAAATAACCTTACTGAAGATGATGGGAAGAAAGGTGTAGTGGGGTGGGATAAGGGGTAAGAGATCAACCAAAGAACTTGTATCCATGCATATTATCATAACCAATGGACACAGACACTGGGGCAGTGGGGGCTTGTCCTGATGGGCAGGAGTGGCAAGGGGTAGGGGGGGAGTCAACTGAGGGAAAAGGAGGCATATGTAATACTTTAAACAATAAAAAAGGTGTGGTGATCTAAGTAACTTTGGAAAGGAGTGGAATCTATAAGACTAAAGGCAAAATAAGTGAGACATAAGCACTATAATAAATTGATAATGCTCTTTCCAATGAGATTATGGGTTAACAATTCTTATTATATTATAGATATAAACTGGAATGGAATAATTAAGTGAGGTTTTTCATTGTTGGAGTAGGGGTTTATAGATAAGCAAGAGTAACAGGCTGGAATAACCCATGTGGTCATAGAGTAGAGTTAAATACAACAGTATGAAGTCAGATTTGGCTTAACATAGATAAAGAAATATTTATAGATATGTTTATATATGAATTAATATAAACACATTTTTTTTACCCTATCATCTGAGAGCACCTAAAAAAAATGACACCCCAATAGCAACAAGCATACCTAACTTTGATCTTGGTCTCTAATACCATTCTCAATAAAAGAACCAGGATTCTGAAAATTAATTCGTATTACATTATAAGCCAAAGTATAAAATAAATATTTATGAGTGAGTATGATATAAATAAATAAATATACAAGATAAATATTCTTATGGAATTCCAAGTAGTGAATGCAGATAATCTGCCCCTAGGCAGGATTTCGCCGTCATTCTTATTCTCCTTTTGCAATAAAATATGCATAGAAGAAATCTAATAAGCATTTGTTGAACTTTGAATGCAAAAGGGCCAGAGACAGAGGATGGATGGATATGTTTGCTAAATGGTATTCTGTGTGTCATTTATGAAACAGTTTACAGTCACATCACACATGCAACTCAACTATTCACTTCATCATATAGTGGAATGAGATTCAAATATACTACCAGACAGATTCTTTGCTGCTAATTAAAACTTGATCTTGAGGTGAAGGAACTCCAAGCTCATCACCTTCAGAAAGGGCCTAGGTAGCTGTGGGAACCATGACAGGGTCCCTGGATGGTTAAGGCCAATGGGAGCACAAAGACCTTGTTATTAATACACCAGAATGGCCAAAGGCCACTCTGGGCATGAGCCTAATCAATGATTCTGAGCCGGGAATCTTATTCAGGCCAAGATACCATGAGGGGGTGCAAGGACACACGGTACACTGTGTCCTTCAGTTGCCAATACAATTTATGTAACTATTGGCATGAAGCCTTCTTTGTCTAAATAATGTAAAAGTAGGTTACTGACCAGCTAGCAGGCTGGAGTTTGAAGAGAGAGCAGCTAGGATGGAGTGTGCGAAGAACCCTGCTAAAGAGAGCAGCTGGGCAGGAGAGACGAAAAGTTGTTGAACCAGAGAACTCAGATACTGCTGCGATGTAAGGTGGTGAGTCTAGAGTAGGGGTGTCGAACTCAATCAGAGAAGGGGCCAAAATCTAAAATCCAGCCTAAATCGCGGGCCGAATGGTTTACTGAACAGTCATAAACTGTCATTGTGATGGAAACGCAGCGGAGTGCAGTGATGACAGCGCGGTGCGGGCCACATTGCAAGGCCTGGCGGGACGGCTTTGGCCCGCGGGCCTTGTGTTTGACACATGTGGTCTAGAGGCAGCATGTGCTACTCAGATAATATCTGTGGGCACAGAGACTGAGGCTGCTGTATGGGAAAGATATGTACTTACCAGTTGGTGTCCATGTGGACTTTGCTATAAGGGTTATTCTTGTCTGATTGCTAAGTGTCCACTGGCTTCTGCGATAAAGACTCATCCTTATACACCTGTACACCCATAACCTCTCATGGCTTCTCCGCCTGCCCCGCTGCCAAGAACTGACCTGTGTCTAGTGAGCAAAAGATAAAGGAGTAACTTGGACTAAGTTCCCGACAGTTAGTGCAGTGGGCAGGGTACAAGAAGGACCCTTGGCATAGTCATATGTGAGAATTTGGAAGGATACATGGACTCACAGCCACTCAGAACAACTCAGAGTGCCAGAACTCAGTGCATGGCTCCTACTGTGTTGCTCTGAGAGTAGCCCAATCAGAGAACAGGAAGACAACTTGTTGGCTTTAGAATTACGAAGTAGACTGGTGTAGTCATCAAAGAAACAATAATTTAGAAAGCTAGAAATGATTAATCTTAAAGGCTAACTTTTGGAGGAAGAATGAGGCTTTCATTCCAAAGCTTTGATTTAGGATGTCAAATGCAAATTTCAGAAGAAAACATTTAATACATAAATAAATTGGCAGGGGCTGGAGGGGGAGGGATCATTGTATCAATACAGGTTCATGAATTGTAGCAAATGCACCGCTCTGGTGGAGGATATTATAAGAGGGAGGCTATATATGTGTGGAGCACATGGGCAATCTCTATACCTTCCCTTCAATCTTGCTGTGAAACTTAAACTGCTCTTAAAAAATAGTCTCAGTTAACAACTACATTTTAAAAAGACTGGATGAAATTCATGCTAACTCACTGCCTGTGTTTGACCATTTCTGGTGGAGGAAGAGGATCTGAATGAAGAGAAATTAATTACTGGAAAGATGTCCCTGCTCCATAGTCTCTAATACTAATTGGTGAGGGGTGTGTTTGTTCACTTGTTTTTGGTGTGTGTGTGTGTGTGTGTGTGTGTGTGTGTGTGTGTGTTGGTTGTTTTTTGTTGTTGTTGTTGTTGTTGTTGTTTTGAGAGGGGGGCCAGGGCACATGGGACCCAAGGGAAGCTATACAGAAGGGATTGTTTAGACAAATAAAATTGAAGTAGATCCTCAAGTCTCCTGGATACCATGAAGAATTAAAGGGGCACCCAGAAGTTTCCCCTAAAATCAAGAGATGTTATAAAAGAGATAAAAGGAAGGAAAGCCTTCAGGCATAAAGCACTAACCTCTCAAGACTGATGACCAGAAAGGTGGTGACCTTGTCAGCCTAAGAAAAACTGCATGGTCTAAGTGGAATCCTTTTAGAAAATAAAAGTGATGTGGTTCAAAGGGATAATGAACAGGCCAAAAAATTGTTTCCAAAATTACATTGTGAACATTGTGAACAGGGACTGAGTCTTAAAACAGGATTGTGCTACACTGGAGGTAGTGATCAATCAATATCAGGGAATAGTCACAACCCATATGTTTTTAATCTTTGGAGGGTGTAATTGCTGTTGTTGCTTAGAAGTTTTATAAGAAGCTCATTAGCACTATGAAAAAAAATGCCTCCCTTCTACCTCTCTGATAGCAAATGAACTCACCCCTCTACTCTGTTCTCCAACTATTCCTATGGGCTTGGACCTTACAGAATACACACTGACCAGTTCCCCAGCCTGGAACATTATTTCTCCTCATATCTACAAGGTTCTCTTTACTCAGATCCAATGTCACCTTATCAGAGAGGATTTACCAGACAAGCTTATCTAAAAAGGAAACATGTATGTGCAGGTGTGCACACACATACACATACATACACAGACATACACATTCACACATTTCCAAACTGTCCTCATTCTCATTATCCTGCTGTAGTTTCCTCTACATACTATCTTATTACTATATAAGATAGCTATAATAATAAAAGTGTAATATGCCAATTAGACCAGATAACCTTCTGGAGGAAGCCAGCGCTGTGAGGGAAGCCCAAATCCCGGGTGCCAAAGGGGAGCCTGGGTCCCGGGTGCCAGGGGAAAAGCGAGTGCCAGCAGCTGGGGGAAGAAAGGCCTACTCTTGCACGAATTTCATGCATCATGCCTCTAGTAGTATATATTTATTTGTTTATTATTTGCCTTTTCCATTACAATATAAGTCCTAAAAGAGGAAGTTGTCTGCTCTGCACAAGGCTATATTCCCAATTCCTATAACAGTGTCTGGCACATGAGCATTCAATAAATATTTGGCTAATGAAGGAAGGAAATGTTCAAGGAACAGCCAATACTTTTCTGTATTAGAATATAATTGTATGAATTATTTCTTGGAGCTTTCTAATGTATTTCATTATTCCAAATTTTATTGCTAATGCTTTTATTTCAATTGAATGAGACTTGCTATAAAAATGGTATTTTATATTAACTTTTCAACACACCTGGAAATTAACCATATGCTTGAATCTGGAATTAATTGCATTATTTTCTGTACATAGTCTTCTCATCAAATCCAAGTTGTATAATAATAATTGTTGGGGTTTTTTTTTAAAGTGTCCCTTAAATTTAGGATGCAAATAAAACAGGTACAGGACTAACTTTATTAGAGTCCAAAGGCAAAGAGTTAACAAATATAAGCCGGATTTGATTTTAACCAATTGGTATATTTATTTATCTATTGACTGGAAATCTTAGTCTCCATCTTTGGAAGCCCTTACCTACCATTCATGTACCATCAAAGAAGCCTGCTTCTTGTGCACTTGCAGTTTTTTTTGTTATTTTATTTCCATTTTTTGCATTTGTTTTTGATAGCTAAATGTCCATCAGACTACACAAACTCAGACTCTGTCTGAAGCATCTCATCATTCTCATAATTAGTGATTTTGATTGTCTTTAGTGGCATACCATAGCCATACCTGGAAATGAGATTTTCTCAGGCTCTGCTGGCTTTCACTAAACTCTATTGAAATTGGAGACTTAGAAATAAGGAGATGTCACATATTATCACTAAAGGCTCTGTGCATGAATTTGTGCACCTGTGGGATCCAGGCTGGGCTGTGGGGGGGAGGGGTCACAGGCAGTTGGCTGGCCAGCCCCACCCTCAACTGTGGTGTTGGGGGCCTATTCAGGGGTAAGCTGGCCGGCAAGTGGGAGGCGCGTGATCAGGGCCTAGATAAGGCCAATTGGCTGCTGAAGTACACACCATAGGCACTGGTCATTCCACCATTCCAGTCACTGGGCTTTTATATATATAGACAGGAGGCCTGGTGCAAGAAATTCATGCATGAGGGGATTGTCCCTCAGCCTGGCCTGCATCCTCTCCAAACTGGGACCCTTTGGGGGATGTCAGACTGCTGATTTTGGCCCAATCCCACAGGTATCGAGCCTAAGCCGGCAGTTGGACATCCCTCTCACAATCCGGGACCACTGGCTCCTAACCACTCTCCTGCTTGCCTGATTGCCCCTAACTGCTTCTGCTTGCCAGCCTGGTTTCCCCCTAACTGCTCCCCTGCAGGCCTGATTGATGCCTAACTGCTCCCCTCCCAGCCTGATTACCCCCAACTCTCCTCCCCTGCTGGCCTAGTAACCCACAAGTGCCCTCCCCTGCTGGCCCGATTGCCCCAACTGCCCTCCCCTGTTGCGACCAGCAGCAGAGATGTCAGGATTGGCCTTCTCCATGCTGAGTGGAGCTGCTGGATCCTCAGGACTCACCACATAGAGCAACCACCAGGCCATGCCTCCACTGTGTGTGTGGCCATCTTGTGATGGCCATCTTGTGACAACATCATGTGTGAGGGTGCTAGGACCACCTAGGCTTTTATTAGTATAGATTAGCTCAAGGCAATCATCCCAGCTGAGCCATTTGCTAGTCATCCTTAGCAGACATGAACCATACTATCTTGAACCCTCTAGACCAGCACATTAATGATGCCTCATAGAACAAAAGAATCACTTAGATAAGCCCTGTCTAAAATCCTGACCCTCTAACTTGAGTAGGTAACTGAAACAGTAAGTCTTTAAAATTTTTGTAGAGTGAAAAATTATATAGACCAGATTCTCTAGCTTCATACAATGGAGTTTAAAATCAGGCACGGAAACATAAATTGAACATTTCTGTTTTATTTAGAAAATTAAAACAAAATAACTTATGGAGAAAAAAATCAAGGTGAACATTTTAACAACTGTTACTATTGCTCACTGATTAAAATTTAACATATAGAATATTGTACAAAAGAAGAAAAAATGAAAAGGTAAAAACTTAGCTAAGTACATCATTTTATAATTAATACAGAAACCTTAGAATAAACTCAAATGCATCCTATACTCAGCTCAAAACTTTGCAATGTTTAGGTACTCAAACTTAATCACATAACCTATAGAATTCTCATTCTATAATTCAGGGTTTATCATCTCCATAATCATTCTATTATCTTCGTAAAGTCCTGAATAAAAGATCTGCTTTAGATTACTAAAGTGGATTAACTGGGCCAATCGGGTGAAATTAAATCATGAATCAAAGATCAGCCCAGGTTAAGAGCTCCCCTATAGAACTCCCTTTCATCATATAGAATATTAATATGTGTCTAGATAATGTTTACTTAAATGACTTACATTTTACATTTTACCATTTTTCTTCTCATTGCACAGTTATCTTGGTCTAAGAATCGAGAAGAATTTTTTTAAAAGCTCTATGTTGATATTTTAATACATGACACCAAATCTTACTCAGCAAATTCTTGCTGAATCACATATAAGATGAAAATATAAAGGACTAAGTTATTATCTTAATATTTTACATATTGTATTTAAGAAATATTAGTAATCAATGAATACTATCTAACAATATATTTTGACATCTCCTCTATTAATCTTCAGTATTTTTCAGAGTAAAGATTCATTTTTACCACAGCAGCAAACCTTCTCTCTGTGCTGAGTGTTTTACCTCAAACAACTCAGCACATCTTGTTACTTCGGTATTGTCTACAAATAATGCTATGCCTTCTTAAATTATTCTCCATTCTTCCCAGATACAAACTTAATTTCCTTCAATTATATAATAAGCTAGCAATAAGTCTTCATCTGATAGCAATCCTGCTTTAATAAATACTAATTAATAGTGAGGAAATGGATCAGTAATGCAGCACAATAATGGCAGATGGTATGCTGGGAAATAATTTTTATTATCATTGTTATTTGTTTGTTAAAGATGACCAGATACTGATAATTTTAAGAAGATTTTCCCATCTCACTAACAGGTCAGAAATGACTGTCAGGAATGTGTTCAGTAATTATGTTACTCCTATTTTCCCCTGTAGTCCGAGTACTCTATGATTGCCGCCTTGATCACCACTTATTTCTTACTTTTTAATTAATTCATATTAATGATATTGATGACTATTAAGTGCATACTATATGCCAAGTATTTCTCTAAGAGTCTTACATACATTCACTTTCACTCCTCATGATATCACAATAAAGTAGGTGCTACTTTCATTCCATTTTGAAATGGAAGAAACCAAAGCCCTGAAAGGTTGAGAATTCTGTACATAGCCATAGTTAATAAGTGATGGAGTCTGCATTAAAATAAAGAGGCCAATCCTGTAACTACCTTATTTTATTGGAATAAAAAGAGAAAGAAGAAATTCCAAAGTTTAGTGCCAATGACATTGTAAAGGATGGTGCAAACAAAAAACACATATGTTCTTTTCCTCCTTCTTTCCTCTCCCTACATTCTCTCTACTTCCTTGCTCCCTTATTTGGCTCTAATACAGAAAGAGCAGTTAATTCTCCCTCTCGAAATAGATGTAACATTCAGATAATCTCAACAACAAATAAACTTATAATGAAATCATGCAACCAAAGGCCCCTTGTCATTTTTCATGATATTAAGAGTTTCAGCATAGTTAATCATCAACTTTGCATTGCTGAGGTAGGCACCACGAGAAAGAAAAAATAAAGAAATAAAAGGCATGGTTCTTACCAGTAAAAAGGCACAAAAACATTGGTTATTCATAGCACATAGGCAGGGGGAAAATGACTAGAAATGTTTTCAAAACAATGCATAAATAGATCACACATAAGCATAAGTAATCACAATAATCACAACAGAAATGTATGATGAATTTCTCACCATAATTGAAATGGCATCACAAAAGCAAGGTTTCTTAAAAAGTGTATTCGACCAGGTTTTAAAAGCATGACAGAGGAGGAAGAAGAAGAGTCAGCAGCAACAGCCTGCTCCTTTATCTCAGGTTCAGAATGCACAATGGGTTCCCTAAAGTCTAAATCTTCAGTCGTGTTATTGGATACCGTTTTCCTCCACGCCACATTGCCTGAGCACTTCATTACACACCATCCATAGGTACAGATAGAGCTCCGAAGGATTCCTTCAAAGCAAAGCAGAGAAATGCAAGTGTCATTCATCTTCTGCCCCTGCTCTCCAAACTCCCTTGAAGAAAATTATTTCATTTTGGACTTTCTCATGGAGAAACTAAAATTTGAAGATTTAAGGGCCTTGAGGGCTAGTCATGGGAACCCAGAGCTAGGGAGTTCAGCAAGAAGAAAATGAAAGTATGAGAAAGAGAGGAGAATTTATAATGAAAAGAAGCAGAACAAAGGGCTTACATCAAAAGTTCAAGGCAGAATTCTACACGCCGAAATTTCTAAACTTTAAGAATTTTATAAACTTATTTCCTTCAGAGATTCTTTCCATTTAAAGGTGTCTGAGAAAGCACAGTTTCTTTGCAGCCTCCTACTTCTGCTCATCTTTCCCCTGCACCTTTTGCAAAGTAAAAAAGCTGATGGTCAGAATGCGTGGTTTCAGCTGCTGCTGCTCGGGGCTTTGATTTGGGGAGGAGGAGGTCCTTGTACCTGGCCTTTGGTTTTGTAGACTGGATTATATGCAGCTCTTCTGACCTTCTATTTGGTAGCAGTTTGAAGCCATATATTTTCTCCTCCCCTTTCTTGGTCAATTTTTGTCTAGTTGTTCTGACATCTCAATATGTGGCTCATGGGAAAATTTTAGTAGCTAGCAGATAAATGTCTACTAAAATCTGAACAAATAAAGGACCACAACTTTTCAAGAATATTGACCCAACATCTATCTCTTCTTTTTTTTTTTTTCTCCCTCCCTAGGCTAAATAAACAGTCCTTTTCCTAAACCACTGAGAAGTTACAGAATTTTTCAATTCTACCTGTTGGGGAAGTATAAGGAAAATGATGTCCTCTTATTTTTATAGCTTTGCATGCAGTCAAGAAATTCTGATTCACCCAAAAACAGTCAATAAAATTAAGCTAGCTTTTTTATACACCCGTATGCCTATGCCATGTCTGCTTTCTCAATCAACTAAAAGGACTTGGGCAGCTATCCAGAGAAAACACATGAGTATTTTCCCACAAACACCAATTACTATCCTGAATATTATAGTTAAATCTGTTAGTAATAGAAGGACATCACTCCTTACTCGGGAAATGGCCTTGTTTCATTTTCTTCCCTAAGAGAGATGCTATATTTCCATTATTTGGTGGGGAAACATAAATTAGGGTTCTTTTAAAGTTTTATAGAACTGATATTTTGCAAGAGAGGGATGAAACTCAGAAATATAGCAGGACCTATCGCTTCCTCAATGATATAACTCCTATCATAAAATAGTCTAGATATCACTAAGTCATCATTTAATGAGGGAATAAATTATAGCATTAGTAGACAGATAATAATGCTGGGTGATGGTACTCTCTATTTAAGTTGACAATCAAAAGATTAATTAAAATAGCCATCATCACATCAAAGGAGCCAGTGACAATGGCTTCTGTTTAGCATAATGTGCTTTTATATTCATTGCAAAATTAATAAGAATTATAAATTATACATACACACAGTCCATTTAATTGTGGCATTGAAAGCTATCTGAGAGATTATCAATTATTTACTGCCATCTTTAGATAGAACTAGAATGCTTAGTCTTTCATTGAAAATTGATTTAATAAGATTTAATAAGAAAATATTAGCTAAAGATAGCATGGTTGACTGTATTATTGTCAGTTATTTATGCCCTCTTTCACTGTAAAATAATTATATATCTGCTCCAATAGGATTAGTCATGGTTACATGCCTTGCTTTGGTCATTGGGATGTGAATATATAATATATACCATGTTCATATAAAAGCAGAACATTTAATTGTAAACTCATGGTTTGACATGGTATGCTTAAAAATAATATATGTATATAATAGTACTCATTATTTTCCTGCTCAATATCAACAAATGGAAATGACATTCTTTTAAGAACAGTAGCCCCAAAAATAACATGATTCTTCACATGCTGGTGAGGAGGCACACTCCTGTCATGGGGCATATGGATTCCAATGGATGGCTTAAGCATTGAAAAGAGCATCTTATTCTCAAGAGCTATACCCCTCAAAAGGGAATATGAGAAATTACATTGCACTTAAATAAACATTATAATTTTTCTTCCTACAGTAATCCTTTCCAGGGAAAAAGTATACATCCCTACAGTGTAAAATTCGGAAGTGGCCAGGTGACTTACTTCAACCAAAGAAATGTGGACAGAAGTAACAAGTGGCATTTGCAGTTTGTGGTCCTCCTTGTCTCTTTACCTATACCACAAAACTTGAAATGCTCAAAATAGAGATAACTCTATAATTTCCTTGCTGAAAGGAAAGTATTAGATGACCTATAACAGACATATATTTCTTTCATGAGCAAAAATTTTGGACTTTTTTCCACTGAGAACTGGTATTTTTATTGGTAGATAGTAGTCAAGCTTATGCTTGCTAATACATACAATGGAGCATTGGTAACCGTTGATTGAATAATTTTATTTCATCTAAGCATTCTTCTCTATATATTGTTTCTCTCAGTTGACTTTCTGAAGGGTATTGAGCAACAGATAGTTCAAGATTATCATCTGACATGCACCTACAGCGCATCTACCCTAAATGTTCATTGTAATATTGATTTTACTTTTAATAAGTAGCCAATGTGGAGATATAATTTATATCCTCTTAGGACAAATATGTTTGCCTGAATAGAAGAGATAAACCAAGCAAATACCCATATCCATCATTTTCATTAAAAGTATTAGTAGGTAGCCCCTGACCAAAGCAGCAGTGAGTGATAGATAGATAGATAGATAGATAGACAGATAGATAGACAGACAGACACATATGTAGATACATAGATAGATACATACATACACAGATACATACATAGATATCCAGAATGCTTTTGCTAAATCAAACTAGCCTATTTCAGTCTGGAGAGAGATTTAAGCAGCTATAACTGAGTATACTTTCCAATTATTTATTTTTTGTCTTGATTTCAGTAAAATACCCATGGCTTCAATTTTAAAAGCTTCCAATTAGAAACACAATATAAAATTATTCATATTTCTAGATATGTAAGACTATTTATAAACCAGTAAAATAAAACATCTACTGCTGCTGATGACTTTGATTTTAAAGTAGTTGATCTAAAAGCTTTTTCTCTTCCAAGATGAGATATCAGAGTCATTTCTTTATTAAGGCCACCCCTAAGCAATGATATTAAAATTAAGCCATCTTTATTATGACAGAATACCTGGCTAACTCTTCACTCTTAAAGACAGAAATTCTTCCAAATTCTGGCCTTTGTTCCCAGGTGTGACTGACAGCAAGTACCTTCTTTAGTCATCCCAAATTTACTGGGCATGTGTCTACCTTTCCTTTGTTAGACCCCTATCGAATGTAAAGTTGTAGCTTTCTGGTGAAGCCATGTAAATGACATGCCTATAATATCTGGTCTTCTTTTTGCTCCTTTCCTATTAAATAATTAGCTAATTGTAATGGTATCACAAATAGCACATGTTTTAGATCACATGTGTCAAACACAAGGCCCGCGGGCCAAATCCGTCCCTCCAGGCCTTGCAATGTGGCCCGCACTGCGCTGTCATCACTGCACTCCGCTGCGTTTCCATCACAATGACAGTTTATGACTGTTCAGTAAACCATTCGGCCCGCGATTTAGGCTGGATTTTAGATTTTGGCCCCTTCTCTGATTGAGTTCGACACCCCTATTAATTGAACAACTTTTATTTCAATGGGTTTATAATTCAGAGAAAATAAAGGGCTCTTCTGTTTCCATTGAGGCTTTATCCTACCCACAGAACTAATAAAAGTAAATAAGTTGCCAAAACCGGTTTGGCTCAGCGGCAAAGCTTCGGTCTGCGGACTGAAAGATCCCAGGTTCGATTCCGGTCAAGGGCATGTACATTGGTTGCGGGCACATCCCCAGTAGGAGGTGTGCAAGAGGCAGCTGGTCGATGTTTCTCTCTCATTGATGTTTCTAGCTCTCTATCCCTCTCCCTTCCTCTCTGTAAGAAAAATCAATAAAATATATATTTTTTTAAAAAAAGTAAACAAGTTAACAAGATTGGAACTCAGAATTTCATAATTGCCTTTAAATACTCATGGTGCAGCAAGTCTTTTGAAGGTGGCATTTAGCTATTAGTGACTGCACTTCACCATCATTCTGCTTATTTCTAAACATATTAATTTCAGTTTGACATTTGTTTTATGACCATTTGATTCTCAGATGTAAGAGAACAGCTTAACTAGGAGAACAGATAGGCAAAATTAAAGGTTATTTATATAATCACTAACACAGTGATGTTTAAGACTTTGGGAATTGTTGTGAAGTTTTAGAGTTATGATATCATGCCATATACTTTGAAAAATTAATTCAAATTAGTTTAAAAGTGGATACTTTTGTATCCACTGAAAATTTCATTAACAATAGAAATAGGGGGTTATAATCAAAGATGTCTACAGAGGTTAAATTGTGGTTTTTTTTTAATATCTTCAGTAAAGAACTAAAGGTAATAACTATCAAATTAATCAAATATACAAATATTAAGAAAGAACGATGATAAATTAATTAGAAAAGAATGTTAAGTACTTAAAAGTTAAATATCAGAATAGATTAATTTTTAAAAGGCAAAGATCTGGAAAATAGATATAGCCATTAGAAATATAGAGAGGATAGAAAGCAATAATATAAATAAATCTATAATATTATATGAAAAAAAACTTCAATATTGTCTGGATAGATGCTCTATTATCACTGGGCAGGTTAAGACCTTCTTCATCTAACAAGATGCCCCATTAGACACTGCCCTGTATAAGCAATGAAGATTTTCCAACAATTATTACATAAATGAAGAATAATATACGAACTCTAAACCACATCTTGTTCTTTTGATACTATGGCATCAAAACTAGTGCATAAGATTTTCAGAGTCGGGTAGGGAAAACACCCATTATTTAATACTTGATGCAGACACATCATCCAGAATGAGTCTTCTATTCCATATGTTCCACTCAACCTCTTAATGAATCTCAGCCAATTCAAATCACCCAGTTTTTACTGATTCTCGGAACTTCTCCAGAAAGTAGGACAATAAGCTGACTCTTCCTAATGTCCCAACTGAAACATATGGCTACAAAAGAGCCAAGGCCACTACAATCTAACATATTCCTTCAAAAAGGTACATAGTGTATCAGCTTTCCTTATTATACAGAGTCACTGTCTGCCAGAGAGAGAGGAAAGGAATTCTTGGAGACTCTGCTTTGAATGTATAAACAGAAGCACCAAGGTCTGGACCACCACAGTTCTGGAATCTGTTCTTGGCAAAGTATTTGAATGTGTTGACTAGCAGTTAATCACCATGCCAAGTTTACCAAGACTGCAGCATGGAGTAAAAGTTCATACACCTAATGTGGCCATAAGGTATCTTCTGGAGGGCCCTGAAAGTGTCACTAAATTAGAGCAGAAAGATAAATTTCAAAATATGTAAATGGTCTTTTCTTTGAGACTTAATGGGAGCAATTAAGAAATGACAGATCCAGCCGAAACCGGTTTGGCTCAGACGATAGAGCATCAGTCTGTGGACTGAAAGGTCCCCGGTTCGATTCTGCAAGGGCATGTACCTTGGTTGCTGACACATCCCCAGTAGGGGGTGTGCAGTAGGCAGCCGATCGATGTTTCTCTCTCATCTATGTTTCCAACTCTCTATCTCTCTCCCTTCCTCTCTATAAAAAATCAATAAAATATATTTTTTAAAAAATAGAAAATGACACCTCCAAAAGAGAGCCAATGCCTTTCTGATCTTTAAATCTGGAGAACAGAGAATAAGGAGCAACTCCAGTCTCAGCCTGAGAGACAACCATCTGAGAGATGACCAGACCATGTTCAAACCATTATTATAGGCAAGAGTCAAGGGTGATAAGAGCAAAAGAACAAAAATGAAATTCTGCCTGAATAAACTCTTTTTCAGTTTTTCCTGGTAATAGAGACAGACAGTCTTAAAAGGTTAATGCTAATGACATTCCCCACTGAAAAATGACCTTAGGTGCCCCCTATGCACACCCTCTTCCCTTTGGGATAATCATAATGGATAGCTATTCCCTGTTGTTAAGTAAATGGGAAATTACTAAAACAATTTGCAATAAGCAGATATTTATAAAATAGAAACACAAGAAAGGAAAGAAAATATTTCAAAGGCATTCTAAATCTTGCAGTTTTGAAGCAGAAAGGTATATTTTAGCACAACAAACTTTAACTGCAAAGGCAATCCGATCTAAGATACACATTACCTTCCTTCACATTCTTCCATGTTGCCTTAGCTGGTTTGGCTCAGTGGATAGAGTGACTACGAAGGGTCCTGGGTTCAATTCCAGTCAAGGGCATGTATCTCCTCCCTAGCCTGGGCCCTGGTCAGGGCATGCATGAGGCAACCAGTCAATGTGTTTCTCTCACATTAATGTTTCTCTCTGTCTTTTCCTCTCTCCCCCACACTCTCTAAAATCAACGAGAATTAAAAACAAACAAAAAAACAATCTTCCATTAGTGATATTCCAGCTTTGTGCTTTTTTTTATCAGCACCTTTTGAAATTAACATTTTAATAGCTACTATTTCCAATGTGCTAAAGCCAAGTCAGTCATTGAATTGTTATTTCTCAATGAAATAGCAGAAAAAGGTTGAAAATAGCCATATTTCAAAGATTGTACAAAAAATAAGATGATTCGATTTTACAAGATGGCTCTATTGTTACTCAGAAAATTATCATGAGTTTTCTTTCTGGAACTGAGTAAAACTTCTATAATTTTTCTGACATATTTTTCTTTAATTGTATGTCTCTTTTACTAGTTTGAAATCATTCCTGAATAACAGATTTTGTCTTCGTGTTGTCACTGTCTACCCAGTACTTAATGTTTCATAAATACTTTAAGAATGCCTTCTGAATGAACAAACTAGAAGAGTCTTGTGTTCTGGAACACATCCTCTGATCTTCTACTTCTGTATTAGCGCTCTTCTCTTTCCTGACCCCACATGCCACCCCAGCTATTGCCCCACAGTTCTCCTCCTTACTATACCCCCTCCTAAAAAACAAATTTATAGTTCCTGTCATCACTCTGTTACTTTAATTTATTCTTTCATCCATTCCAATTAGAAAAGATTTCCATGGCCTAGAGGTATGCCATATATGAAATAAAACACAGATAGAGCCCAAGCCAGGTTTGTTCAGTGGTTAGACTGTCAGTCCACAGACTGAAGGGTCATAGGTTTGATGCAGGTCAAGGGCATATACTTCAATTGCAGGCTGAATTCCAGCCCCCCCGTGTATGGGAGGCGACCAATAGATGTGTCTCTCACATCAATGTTTCTGTCTCTCCCTCTTCCTTTCACTCTTTCTAAAAATCAATGGAAAAAATATCCTTGAGTGAGGATTAGCAAAAATAAATAAATAAACAAACAAACAAAAGAAAACAAAAAGGAAAGCACTTCATTTACAATTAATATAGCAGCTCTGGAAAAAAAATATATATATATAAATTAAGTAAAACTGAGTTTATAAATCATTGTTTGAAATAAATGTCTCTGACTAAAGCATATTTGTTTTCCAATTCAAAGGATCATTTTCATAGGCAAGAAGCAGACATGGAAGCTGCACCTATCTGAACACATTAATATTTATTATGTGCAACAATTGAAGTAACTTCAAAATTAAGAGAAAAATGCATGATTTGAGTTTAGAAGCAAAATCAGATATTTATAATTAACCAAGTCAACAAAAGGAACACATTCCAAAGAGTTCAGTAGCCAAGTGTGCTTAACACCAGGCCTTGCCTGTACTTCCAATAAAGCCACACCCTTTTTCTTTTCTACTCTAGCAATTAAAAGAACAATAGAAAGAAACCAAGTTCCTTGTTACAGGAAAATGCAAATGAGAAAAAAATCAAGAAGATTGAATACAATAGGCAACAGAGCATTCAGAAGATAAAGTAAGAAAGAAGAAAATCAATCTGAATGTCTAAAACCAAGATTCAAATTAGCATCACCTACCTTGGAAAAATATGTCTTTATATTTACACAATTTGAATGTAAAGATGAACTCAAACATAAGCTGGAGGTATTTGCAGCAAATCTGTTCTGTTCTCATTGTTCACAGTAGCAACAACCAATTCTAAATGATAGTTCATCAATATGAGATTTCTGAAGAAGACAGGCCAAAAAATTAAAATATAATGTAATTTCTCACAAACCATAAAGATTAAGTGATATTTCCAGGTCCCAGGGGAAAAAATAACTAATTGGGAGTATAGATTTAAGAGACACAGGAAAATATAAGATACTTTTCAAACTGTTCTCTGTTAAATTAAGAAATAATCTTTCCAAAAATATATAATCATAATATTTGCCCCAAATAGACCAAAGTCTTATATAATGAAAGTAGCTCTTATGGCTCTAGCTAGTTTGGCTCAGTGGATAGAGCACTGGCCTACAAACTGAAAGGTCCCAGGTTTAATTCCTGGGTTTCTGGCTCAGTCCCTAGTAGAGGGCATGCAGGAGGCAGCCTATCAATGATTCTCTCTCATCACTGATGTTTCTCTCTCTCCCCCCTCCCTTCCTCTTTGAAATCAATCTATCTATATAAAAGCTTAAGTGACCCAACGACAGAACATCTGGAATGACCAGAATGACTGGAACTGGTCAACTAGTCACTATGACATGCACTAACCACCAGTGGGCAGATACTCAATGCAGGGACTGCCCTCCGGTGGTCAGTGTGCTCCCACAGCAGGAGCTCCACTCAGCTGACTAACCAGTCCTATCACTCACTGTCTCAGTAGTCCCACAGGTCCAATCTCCAGAGAACGGGCCAGGCACCAATGGACCAATGCTGCCTGCACAATCCCAATAGCACCAGCAGTCTCTTGAAAGTTGGCCTTGGACACCACGGCCACTTCCCCTCCCTATATGCTCTGCAAGAAAGAAAGAATATAAAAGCAACTGCTAGGTGGCTCCCCACAACTGGCAGGAATGTCAGTGGGATGGATCCAGATCACAGGCCGGCAAGGGTGTCCTACTACCTGCCCAGAGAGCTGATTGCATCCCAGCCCCCACTCCCAACTCCCTGGAGACCCCACCCATGCACGAATTCATCTACTGGGCCTCTAGTACAAATATATTGTAAAGAAGGAGGAGGAGGAGGAGGAGGAGGAGGAGGAGGAGGAGGAGGAGGAGGAGGAGAGGGAGGCAGGGAGGGAGAGAAGGAAGGAAGGAAGGAAGGAAGGGAGGAAGGAAGGAAGGAAGGAAGGAAGGAAGGAAGGAAGGAAGGAAGGAAGGAAGGAAGGACATCTTCTGTATTAAGGATTTGAGAACTCAGACATACCAGAAAATAGCTTGACAAAAAGAGTATATTGTCACAGGAATGAATTTTATATTTGGAGTTATTATTTGCTCAAAAAAATATCCAAGTTAGCGTCAATAGATATCAGAATTATCTCTATATTAAAATGCTACTATTGGCTGAAACCAGTTTGACTCAGTGGATAGAGCGTCAGCCTGAGGACTGAAAGGTCCCGGGTTCGATTTTGCGGGCACATCCCCAATAGGGAGTGTGCAAGAGGCACCTGATCAGTATTTCTCTCATCGATGGTTCTAACTCTCTAACCCTCTCTCTTCCTCTCTGTAAAAAAAAAAAAAAAAAATCAATAAAATATATTTTCAAAAATTAAAAAATAAAATGCTACTATTGAAATAATTATTTTTACCATAAAAATTTTGTCTGTCAAATAGAAACAAGAACCATGAAATAGGAAACATATCCAATCTATTAACTTTCTATGTGATTTATATAGCACAACTCAGTTTAGATAAAGTGAAAGTCAATTATACAGTTAATTCAATTCAATGCATATTTATCAAATTAATTATATGAAACCAAGAGTAGCAATACTCTAATTTTTAAATCACAGAACTATTTATTCAACAGGTGTTAGATTGGATCTTAAAGATCTCTATATAAATCCCATTTACCATGTCAAATTATTATAAATAATTTACAAGACAGAAATCACAAAATGTATTTCTAATGAATTTTAGATCCCAATAGAGTACTCTCTAAGACTTACTATTTCAAAAAATAAACAATAAAACAAAATAACATTATAAACAGTCATTAAATTATTTATCATATATTCTCCACCACAACATGATTTTAATTCAATGTAAGCTCTGCACCAGAAATAAAAATCAAATTCTTAATTTGTTTTTTTTTTCCCTTTCCTAGGGTAATATCTACCAATAGTCTGTATATTTACCATCTTATCCATATTTTCTCTTTTTCTAGGAGCATTTAGTGTACCACCAGCAGTCGCCATACTGATATTTGTGACTCCATTCTGCATTATATCTTCAGATATCTTTTCCACTGAAGATTTGATTTAAAAACTCACACTGGAATATAAAGACTCTTTATCAGAAATTGTAATTCCTGACTATAGAAAATGTGAAAGTTGGCATAGAGCCATTTTTAAGTGGAGCCAGAGCAGCCATACAAGAGGAACTGCCTTGCATGTCTTCCATCTTGAACTTTTAGACTGTTTGGACTGGGCCACACCAACATTATCCTACAAAGAATTGCTTATAAAATCAGTAGCAAGAGAGTGGACATTCTAATCACAGGAATGATGATCATAAACTCTCTAGCAACAACCATGTTCAACTATAATTCAATTATTTTATAACAACACAAATGAGAATTTTTCTCCTTCTCATGTGATTATTCCTTTCCTTTTCTCATAAAAATCCTTTGCCCTCACCCTATAATTGGGTCAGTTTTTGAGTTTTTGCTTCCATATGTTTTCCCTAAATTGTAATTCTTTGATCCTAAATAAAAACTAGTTCATTGTCATGTTGGATTTTTAAATTTAGGTTAATAGAAACCAAAAGCAACTATATATTTACATATTTTTCATTAAGGAATATTTTCCCCAGAATCAAGTTCAACCTTGAAGAAGATTTCATGACTTTTTAGCTGTTGACATTGCCACCCACTCTAGTTAAAGTCAACACATAATATTGGTAAGGGTTCTCTAGCTAGCTTAATTAGGTAGACAGGAAGGAGAGAGGGGCCCAAAGAAACATCTTGGCCTCAACAATTAACGCAGCTCTGACCTAAAGGATAATAAAACACCTCCAGCTAGGACAGTGGTCGGCAAACCAAGGCTCTTGAGTGTGGCTCTTCCACAAAATACCATGTGCTGGCACGCATGTGTGATTGAAACTTCGTGGCCCATATGCAGAAGTCAGTTTTTGGCATAGGCGAGTCCATTTTGAAGAAGCAGCATTAGAACACTCAAGGGGCCAAAGAGCCACATGTGGCTTGCGAGCTGCAGTTTGCCTACCACGACCAGAATTGAGCTGGTACATATCTCAATGCTGATGATTCTGATAAGTTTCTATATAAATGAGAACACCATTAGAACACATTTTACTTAATACAAAAGAAAACACAAAAGGAAGAAAGCAGAGCAAAACAATATGACATAAGAAAAACAAAAGTAAAATGGTGGATGTAAATACAAATATAATAACATTAAACATTAATGGATTAAACAATCCAATGAAAAGGCAGAGACTGTTAGATGGGATTTTTTTTTTTTTATCATAACTTGCAGTCCTAATGCCCAATGTGATTGTATTAGACGGTGGGGCCTTTGAGAGGTGCTTAATCCATGAAACTCATTTCCAAGGTGAGGCCTCTGAGGGTGGAGCCTTCCTGACTGCTACCAAGGTAGTATTCTTCTAAAAGAGATCCCAAGAGAGCCCTCGCCTCTCCCACCACATGAGGGCCCAGCAAGAAGGCTCTGGCTATGAACCAGGAAACAGGCCTCACCTGACCTGGCACTCTGATCTCAGACTTCCAGACTGCAGAACTGTGAGAAATATGTTTCTGCTGTTTATCAGCCATGCAGTATGTGGTATTTTGTTATAACAGCCTGAATGGACTACGGTAGTACTAAACCTGCAGGAAACACTACATGCATAGAGTAAATCACTTTGCTGTAAGACTATACCAAACTAATGATATTTTTGAAAAAAAATCAACATAATTAAGGGCATGAGAAATGATTGTTTCACATAAAGGAACAGTTAGCAAGTATATTGGTAGGTTTTGATATATTTGGATAAATGGATCTGCCATGAATGCTGTTTTAAGCAACCTTTCTGACTTTCATCCTGTATGTCCACATGTGGTGTTTAAATTCCACAAGATATAAAAATAGCAAAGCACAGTCATTTTATAGTGGAGTTGCTATGCAATGTTCATATGAAGATCAAGGTTACCATTTGTCCTATAGAAAAACGTTGTAACCACATGAAGATGTTGCCAGTAACTAAAACATTACTTTACTTATAATATTAAATATTATAATATAATGGCCACTTCTATGATGTTACATGTGTTTTTTATTATTGAATAAAATATGGAATCAAAGGATATTAAACAGGCATAAGCAATAGTTAACAGGCATAGCTAGTGGACAAGGTTTTCACTTGTCAAGAATGATACCACACTTAAAAATTATTGTTTGTATATTCATTATATAAAAGTGTTTTTGCATGTGGTGTTTCATTTAATCCTCACAACGTGGTCTAAAATCGTGGATAAAGCAGGAGAAAATACACCTTTACCAATAATATTTTCATTTTTATGGTAAAACATGGCTAAAAGTCATTCAGTGTCACGCATGTTATAAAGAAAAATAATGGATTTTCTTCCAATATTCAAGAGAGTCATCAGATCATATGCTTAACATTTAGCTAGTATAGATTTAGGCCTGACCTAAGCTATTACAAATGTATGAACTTTTTTTCAAAAAAGCAATTTCTATTTGCAGTTAATTAAATGAGTTATTTCTTTAAGATAGTATCCTAGCAACTTCAGAAGGAAGTGGAAGTCCCTGATGATGTTAGAAAGAGATTTGTTTATCACATACCTAGATCTAACTTCTGAATGTGCTTCAAAGTGTTGCTTTGATCAAACAACTATAAAAACTTTTCTGTTATACAACTAACAAGGTTGAAAGAATCTTCATTTCACAACCTCTAAATTTGAGAGACTCATGGAGAGAAAACAGTGGTTGTCATTTATAAAAAAAAAAAATATGTTTTTAAGGATTATTTTAATGAGACTGCATCTCTCAAATAAATCCAAAAAACTTATCAATAACCAAATATTTAACTAAATCTTTTCAAATATTATTGCACTAAGACTAAGTAATTAGACATTTTCCAGCCAACATAAAATAAACCTTTCCGGGTATATTGTCTAATAGCTCAATAGGTGACAGAGAGCGTTTGAACCACTAATGTTACCTTCACTCCTATGAGAGATCAGGTTCTTTGCTTTCAACCTATATTCTGATTTGAAGCCAGAACTTTTTAAAAAGTGCTAACCCCAGCTCAGAAGCATTGATTCCAGTTCATTTAGAATATCCTATGACTTTATGTCTCTATTAAACTTCTCTCAGTAATCCAGTATAATAAGAGAAAACCAGAATTATAGATGTGGCTTTTACTCTGCAAATTTTCATGCAGAAGTATAACAGCCCCACCCATTGGTCAGAAAAGACCATAGAAAGGGGCAGGAACTTCAATAATGAATCCACATTGGGGGGTACTGGTATCTCAGGAAATGATCTAAGCTAGGTCATTAAACAATGAAATGAGAACGACCTCTGTGGAAGTCTGAATCTGGCTTTAAGAAGAATACATCAAAAATATGTGCTGAGAAAATCTCAGCTTCATCGAGTTTTATAGTTTGCAATGCTATATGATTTTATATTTGCAAAGTAAATATATGTATTTCATTTCTTGAATTTTATAATTTCTAATTAATTCCTAACAATCAAGGAAAATACAAGCCTGTGATAGTTAAAGTTTTACTCCCCTAAATTTCCCTCTCTGAGTATAGAAAAAAAGTCCTAAAACTATTAAATTAAATAACTTTATTAGTTGCCTTCCTCTTATCATTCCCTATGAATCAATCACTATTAAATGAAGTAGGTTGGGACAGGAGAAATGCTGAACACCATGCATACTGGAAATAATAATGTTAAGAAGCAAGATGTAGAACAATTAAATAAAATCAGGAAAGAAAAGAAATAATCTATCCTTAATGCTAACAAAACTGTGGCAGTAACAACATCTAACTTCTAATGAGTGCTGGGCACTACAATAAATTCTTTATATACATTAGCTCCTTTAATTTTCACAACAAACGTACAAGTAGAAATAATTATTTTGCCCAATTCATAGATGAAGAAAACAAGGCTTAAAGAGGTTATGCAACTTTCCCAGAATTATTTTTAAAAAATGACAAAGTTGGAATTCAACTAAGATTTCTAGCCTCTCAAGTTAGTGGGCTTATACATAATGCTAAACAGCTTCCCTTAGATGCAGCAGTGTCAAATATCTCTAGATAATGTATAATGCCTGGTTTTGGAAGCCAGAAAATCCTATAAGTTTGGAACTCAAGCAATGTCTTACCTCTTTCTTTTTTTTTTTTTAATATATTTTTATTGATTTTTTACAGAGAGGAAGGGAGAGAGATAGGGAGCTAGAAACGATGAGAGAAACACCGACCAGCTGCCTCTTGCACACCCCCTACTGTGGATGTGCCCGCAACCAATGTACATGCCCCTGACCGGAATCGAACCTGGGACCTTTCAGTCCACAGACCGACACTCTACCACTGAGCCAAACCGGTTTCGGCTGTCTTACCTTTTTTAAACCATTTCTCTCATCATTTATTTCAGTTTGGGAGTTCATCAGGTAAATAGGCTTTGTCTGCCTAAAACATAACATTCTGACCCCAAATACCAATGGTTTAATAAGCAAGATAGATATTTATTTTTCCATACACTAGAAAAAACTCAGAACTGATATAGCAGTACCATAGGCATTTGGGATCAAAGCTGAGTGTGTCTATATATACATTAATCATTAGAACTGGCTTCCACTGACAACATTGCCTCATAGTCCAATATAGATGTTTAAGTGTTAACCATCTAGTTTGAGACAGGCAAAAGGAAGAGGTAAGAAGGGGGCAGTGGCTCCCCTTCCAGATGAGTCCACATACCTTAAGAAAACTCTTTTAGAAACACCAACACCACATCTTGCACTCACATCTCATTTACCACCCATAATTCCAGGGAAGTTTGAAAAAATATATTCTTACACCCAGGCCGATTTTATTAATAAAGTAGAATGGGAATAATGTTATATCAACATCTAGCAGTTTCTATCACTGAGAGACAATCACCAGTAAGGCTTTGTAATACCTTCTTAAGAAACTGTATTCAAACCAAAGACACTAAATGAAATACGTTATCTGATCAAACAAATATTTATTGATTCCCTCAGAAACATATAAAGGGACAAAAATCTCATAATTGGGATGCTATTGCTGGTTTAGTAAACAAATATCCTTCTAATCATTTATAATCTAAAGTTTGCTAATTCAATATGAAATACAAACATGACCCCAGAAATAAAGAACTCAGAAGAAATATCCTGAGCTACCAGATAACCCATCTGTCTCATCTCTTCCCCTTCATCTGGCTCTGTTCCCTGGAAGGAAGTTCATGAACTGGTGGCAAACTCTGGTCTGATGGCCATTCCTATAATTAACATTCCCAATATCATGCTCTGTGTTTCCACTTTCTTCATTACCAGATGTTATCTCAGATGCATCCTCTCCTCCATTCTTGTTAGACTAAATAGAACAGAATAAATTCACCGAACGTATATTTAATCTAACTCATAACCAAATATTCTTTCTTCTCTGCCACTTCACAGTCCCTACCTCCACTTCTCTTCCAAAACCTTAATATGTTCTTTAAATTTTCTTTCAAATAACCACCCATGTATTTATCTCCCCTCAGTTATAATATCATAAATAATTATCACATATAATAAAATGTGCTAAAAAGTTGAGGTGTCTTCATGGTACAGCAGGAAAAGTTATAGGTAGAAATGATAGAGAAGCATATTAAACTAATTACTTTCCTAACCTTTGGAGTTTCCCCATAATGAATAGGACCATCTCAAGGTGGAGATAGTGAATACCATAAATAGTCAAGCAAAGACCTAGATACCAACTAGCAGGGACAGTAAAAGTGAATTGTTATATGGAGTATGGAATAGAGCACATGTGTCAAACACAAGGCCCGCGGGCCAAATCCGTCCCACCAGGCCTTGCAATGTGGCCCGCACCGCGCTGTCATCACTGCACTCCGCTGCGTTTCCATCACAATGACAGTTTATGACTGTTCAGTAAACCATTCGGCCCGCGATTTAGGCTGGGTTTTAGATTTTGGCCCCTTCTCTGATTGAGTTCGACACCCCTAGAATAGAGGCTCAACTGATTTCCTAATATCTTTCCCCACTAAATTTTTTTGTAGAAATTTAAAATAAATTAAATACTACCACAATATTCAAAATGATAGCTAATAACACTTCATATTTTATTGTATACTAGAGGCCTAGTGCATGAAATTCATGCACAGGGGCGGGGGATGTCCCTCAGCCCAGCCTGCACCCTATCCAATCAGAGACCCCTCAGGAGATGCCCAACTGCCCTTTTAGGCCTAATCCCAGTAGAATTAGGCCTAAATGGGCAGACAGACATCTGTCTCACAAACCAGGACTGCTGGCTCCCAACTGCTCACCTGCCTGCCTGATTGCCCCTACCTGCTTCTGCTTGCCAGTATGATCACCCCCTAACCACTCCCCTGGCAGCCTGATCAATCCTTAACTGCTTTCCTGCTGGCCTGATTGCCCCTAACTGCCCACCCCTGCTGGCCTGGTTGCCCCTAACTGCATTCCCCTGCAGGCCTAGGACCCCTCCCCCTCCAACTTTCCACTGCAGGTCTGATCACCCCCAACGGCACTCCCCTGCAGACCTGCCCCCCTCAACTCCCCTCTCCTGCAGGCCTGGTCCCCCCAACTGCCCTTCTCTGCTGACCTGGTCTCCTCCAACTTCCCTTCTCTGCCAGAATAGTCACCCCTAACTGCCCTCTTTACTCACCTGATTGCCCACAACTGCACTCCCCTGTAGGCCTGGGTACCCCCCCAACTGTCCTCCTCTGCCGGCCTGGTTACCCCAAACTGCCCACAACTGCCTTCCTCTGCAGGCCATCTTGTGTCCACATGGGGGCATCCATCTTTGACGACATGGGGGCAGACATCTTGTGTCTTGGAATGATGGTCAATTTGCATATTACTCTTTTATTAGATAGGATTAGCCTAGCTTATGAAATACATTCAGCCCTCTTGTAAGAATCCCTGTATAAAATATTTAATACTACCGTACTTTTCGGACCATAAGACAC
This sequence comes from Pipistrellus kuhlii, assembly GCF_014108245.1. Lineage (NCBI taxonomy): Eukaryota > Metazoa > Chordata > Mammalia > Chiroptera > Vespertilionidae > Pipistrellus > Pipistrellus kuhlii. The sequence goes on along the minus strand of NW_023425405.1, from coordinate 33,307,239 downwards.
ACTTTTTTTCCCCCAGAAGTGGGGGGGAAAAGTCCCTGCATCTTATGGTCCAAATATAGCCTACACATATACTTTAAAAAAAAAGGTTTTTTACTTGCCCGGCTCTGTGTGGTCTCTGTGTGCTTGCCTGGCTCTAAAATGGTTCTAAATGCTGCTGTTTACTTTACAGGGTTGATTACATGTGTTTATGACTGTGATGTTGGGTTTTAATGCACATAAAATATTTTAGGACACTATTTGTTTCAGAATCTTTTTTTCTTCATTTCCCTTCTCTAAAAACTGGTGCGTCTTATGGTCCGGAGCGTCTTATGGTCCGAAAAATACGGTAATTATACAGTGAATTTTAGATGTAGCATTGACATAGGGAGGAAAAGCAAAGAAGATGATTAAATAGAGTAATAATTGCACTGATTTGTATTGCTTTTAGGAGAACTTACAACTTAATCAGCTTTTCAAGTGTCTCATTATTTACATTGATGACAAAGAGCTAAATATTAGAGAAAATTCCAAGAGCTTTAAAGAAACCTAGGTAAAAATCTATTAATATCATTAACTATATTAAATGTAGTTAAGTAATATTAGAAAATAAGGTAAAGGTCTATGAATATATACTAAATAACTTCATTGTTCAAAACTATTGAGCAAATAATATCAAATAATTTTAAATTATTCCAAGACAAAACATTTGTTTTAATATAAAAATCATATTTTTGTTTTCTAAGATTAATTTAATGACTTTTTTATTTTAAAAAAGATCATAGCATAGATTAAAGTCATGCTGAGACTGGGGCCTCAAATTTCAATAATTTCATGACTATATACTCTACAAAGTACAGAGAATGTGAATGGAGGAAAGACATGGGGTCAAGATGTGTGCTGCATCATACATTTCACTTTTGATCTTTCTGTCGATATTGTAGCACTATAATAAAAAATGAGGCTATTTCTCATGAAATAACATATATTTTCATGGAGTACGATAGAGGAGTTGAGGTAAAGGAAATACAGTTATGGCTTAGAATTCCTGAAAACTGTTCAAAAAGACAACTAGCAAAGAAATTTCTTTAATTTATATAAATGTATATGAGACACAGGGTGCTGACACAATTTCATCTGGAAATTGGAAAATAGCAATGTTAACATAGTAATTAAGAGAAAAATAGCCTGCTCATATTATTGCAAATCTCTCTAACAAATAAACTCATATGATGTTTAATATTAAAACTATCTCTGCTTTGGGTTTTTTGGTGATATTTTATGATAACTGATTTCTAAAAGGTACATCAGTTTGCTGTAGAAATCTCTAAACTAATGTCTTGAAGTGTTTTACAATGATATGCACAATAAACCAAACCAATAAAAATCCATTTTCTAGACTCATAGATACTATATGATGTGGAGACAGCACTGAGTGGTGGAAAGAACAGTAAGTATTTAAACTAAGGTGTGGATCTTGGCATAACCTATACATACATCAGTCTTACAACCAAAACAATAAACTAGTATTGCCACAGAAGCATTCTAAATTTTGTTTGCACTGACAAACCAATTCTTTCTACTTGGAAGTATGTTTGACACCAATTTTCAAATAGGAAGATCTTTATTCTTTTGCTCCATTAATGATTACAGATTATAGTGTATTCATTCAGGAGAACATTACAGTAGATAACAATAATGTAATGTCTTGCTTCCTTTGCACATGCACACAGTCCATGGGAAATTTTATTATCTGTGAATTTGTTAACATGAATTTTTTTAAATACATTTTTATTGACTTTAGAGAAAGGAAAGGAGAGAAATAGAAAGATAGAAAAATCAATGAGAGAGGAATATCATCGATAGGCTGCTTCTTGCATGCCCCCACTGAGGATTAAGCCCACAATCTGGACATGTGACCTGACCGAGAATCAAACCAGTGACTTCTTGGTTCCTGGGTCAATGGTCAACCTCTGAACCACACTGGTTGGGGAACATGATATTTTTAAATGTGCTAATCATGTTGGTTAGTAGCTCTGTTATACCTATTATTAATAATAGAATAATAGATATTGTTGTCAAATTAGTGTAATGCAAGGCAATATGAAATCACTTCTTACTATAACAAAATCTTCTCCCCTTTTCATAACTCTTCTCACTCATGGCTCCCAAGTGGTTTCACAAACAATCATTAAGACTTACATCACCTCTCTGAGACCAGGAGCTGTCACAGTTGTTACCCTGATGTGAGGCTAGAGATTAAGCTGTATTGTTAAAAGCAGTGCCAAGATTAAAGCTCGTAACATCATTTCAAACCTGAACTTTTAAACAGTATAAGAAACAGCTATTCTATCATTCTTTATTTGCAGCCTTCTCCCAAACTCATGTACTTTGCAGCAGATATTCAGATCTTTGTGGAAATTGCATACTGACTGCAAAGCTTTCCAAATATAATGTACTTATTTTTTATATCTTCATTATAACATTTTCAAAAACTGAAATCTTTTTAACAGGCCATCTTCGTAGGTACCAGGAACTGTGCGCTCTCGCTCTCTCTCTCTCTCTCTCTCTCTCTCCCACTTAAAGAAGGCAGTCTGGCTTCCAGGATGTTATTCCCAACCCCCAAGATTACATAGCAACTTAGTTACAGGGTCTGGAATCGAACTTCTGATCCTCTCACTTTTCATCCACCTTGCTCTAATGAGCCCTGCTGCCTGCACTAAAACAGAGCATGCGGAGAATTTGAATTTACTTTAGGAACAGCTTTGCTGGAAAATGACTGCTCTCTTCCTCACCATTAAAAAATAAGAAAGTAAAAAGCTATGCTCTGAAAAGTTATCTTATATTGTGTCCTCTTGTGTCCTCCACATTCTAACACTGAAAATGTTCAGTGCTGTTACTGGATCACATTGAAGAAGCTACTATATATCTCTATTCTCACAAATTACCTTCTTTCACTAGTAAGCATTCTTTTGAAACACCTAAAAGCACTTACTCTCATCTGCTTTCTCTATTTTTTATTACTTCCAAACTATCAGTGTTTAAGCTAAGATCATTTTGATTGCCTGTAAACATTAGCAAAGCTTTATTGTGCACAGTTCTACACTGTCAGTCACCCTTTTAAAGGTGGCTTTCTACTTAATTGCCTTAATTGCACACACAAAAAAATTGCTTGACCTCAGGGTTTTCCCCCACAGAATCCAAGCCCTAGAAGCAGGTCTGCACAGGCAGAATGAAGCAAAAACAGTAGAGATTCCAATTGTGCCTTTTAACTAAACCTTCTCCGTGTGGACAAGAGTAAATGGATTGCCTCTTTTATATATTTATAATGGACAGAACTCTCTAAGTCAATGTGGATCAAATGCTAACCTATACAAACATTTCCAGTATTAAATTACCGTCGATAATTGGGGGCTGTTAAACAGACCAACAACCATGATCTTCATACAAAGAAAACTGTGGCATTTTCTGGCTCATAATATTGGGATTGTGTTTACTTTTTTAGCAAAGTCACCCTACATGGGAGGAATGCAATGCAATTAAAAAATCAATTTTAAAAAAGGATCAGAACTGTCTGTCACCTTCTTGCTTGCGTGCCTATTCAGAATTTTTTATTGCTAATGTCAGCTTTTGAAGTTTCAGAATTTTAAGATATGCTAAAATGTATCCTTACTGTGAGCTTTTTTTTCATCTTTCAGTTTCTGATCAAGTTGCTCAACCTCAGATAGTAATAACATTTTGGATCAGAGCATTTCTTTTGGAATTTTGTTTTGTTTTTGAAGTGTGGAAGAAGAAATGTTCCATGCATTGCAAGGTATGTAGCAACACCACTGGCCTCTATTCACAATGCCAGTAGCAACCCCTCCCAGTAGTGATGACCAAAGATCTCTCTCCAGAGATCACCAAATGTTGAGAGGCAGGGAACAAGAATTATAACAGCTCTCAGTGATTTTTCACTATAGAGTTAGCACCACTTATTTTTTTCTTTATGACATTAGACTGAGACAGAAAATTAAAAAATTATTTTATCCGTAATATTTTTCTTTCTACTTATGGGAACTGTTTTTTCTCTCTATCCAAGCCCCTACTCATTGTCTTCTTTCAGAATTATAATAAATATATATTTTTTTAATTAGAGCACATTTTCAAGAAAAATTTAAAATGCTTAAATATGTGCATACATTTTAGCCAAGCAATTCTCCTTCTTTAAGGATATTCTAAGAAAATAGACAACATATATGTTCATCCAGTATAGATTTTGATAGGAATAAGTTGGAAATAATGCCAAATCTCAATAATAAGAAAAAGGCTAAACTACATGCCAGGCATATTGAGAAGTGTTATGCAGCAATTTTTTTTAAAATTTAAAGAGCAATATTTATGGAAATTTTAGGTAATATTTAATTCACTTAAATAATATTCAAGGGAAGTAATTATATTTTATGAAAAGAGAAACACACAGGAAAAAGTACCACTTGGTAAACTATAAAATAAATATAGAAAAAATTGGAAGTACAAAAGCAAATTATTTACAATGGTGTCTCAAAGGTATAGATATTGAGTTATTTTTCTTATTATCCTTTAAGGTTTTCTGTTTTATTCATTAGGCCTTTGTTAATTTTATATGAAAGAAAGAGGGTTGTTCAAAAATATTATTCATTTTAAGCATAAAGTTGAGAACTAAAAATTATTGGTGGTTATACGACTGTGGGACTCTCCAAAATCTCAAAAATGTACACTAAAATGGCTGGATTTTACAGGTCAATTATGAATCCTGTGTGCACCACACCAGTTCCGGTTACATTTTTCCACCACAACCTTCTTCTTCTTTTTTTTTTTAAATATATTTTTTTATTTTTTACAGAGAGGAACAGAGAGGGAGAGGGATAGAGAGTTAGAAACATCGATGAGAGAGAAACACCGATCAGCTGCCTCCTGCACAGCCCCCACTGCGGATGTGCCCGCAACCAAGGTACATGCCCTTGACCGGAATCAAACCTGGGACCTTTCAGTCGGCAGGCCGACGCTCTACCCACTGAGCCAAACTGGTTTTGGCTCCACCACAACCTTCTTAATTTAGTACGAAACGCTGTATTTGTCATAATGCTATGTTCCACCAAACTTGGTATTTGTATTTTTACTGACTAGGTTTGGATCCAAGTAAAAGTTATTAGCCAAATAACATTTTAGAAAAAATATTAGTAGTCAAGATTTTCATATTCTTTTAAAAATATTAAGGACACATATGTAATACCTTAATCAGTAAAGAAAAAATAATAAAAATATATATTTTATAGGCTTCTATTAGGATTAACTTGGTTATTTTTCTACTAAAAATTAATTTTGAAATTAATGTGTGTTTTTTTCCTTGAATGAAAAAAATATTATATGGGGGGAAAATAACAGATCTTCAGCTCCTGGTTCTTAAGGAATGTGAAAAGGAATAATTATAGACACTAAAATGGTTTCATTTAGTAATAAAATGGAATGCTATTTTCAATGAACATTTCTTACAGTAAAATTGTATTTGTGAAGTGCCCTCAGAACTACCACTTAATTATATCTGAAATCTAATCAGGTCACTTATTTAAGGAAAGAGATTGTAGAACTCCATTAAACACTAAGCCAAGAAACAATTGAATTCCAGAACGTATTTATTCTTTTATCTGTGTAGGAAGTTATCTAGAAATATTACTTCAATTAGAATTCTTTGTATTAGTTTTTCTCCTACTTTCAATGTTAAAATAAGTATTTTTATATCTAAATAATTTAAAGAATTTGTTTCCCTAAGGCTGAATAACTGCTATTTTCCCTTGTTCTATTTTTCTTGGGTTAAAAGTTTTGTTAGGTTCATTATAAGTAAAATATCAATAAGGAGATAAGAGCTAGCATAAAGCCATCATGTTCCACAGACTGCACAGATTAAATGCAAATTGAGTCAGGGGAGAGAAAAACAAGTCTCCCAATCTTCTATGTTATCACTCCTCTAGCACATCTCCCCAAAATCCTTCCTAGTAACATCAAATAATTTTCATAGGCAAAAGTTGTCTTAAAGGAAGTGAGTAAAACCCTTTGTTTTACCATTGTTTTTATTTTCTCATCCTCATATGATTAGACAATGTTAAGCAAAAATAAAGCACTTCAGCTTTGTTTAAAACAATACCCTTTAAAATCTTGTCCCATCAGTCTGTGACAGTTCAATCAATATTAGATAGCATCAAAAATCTATTTCCTGTCCCTGACAAGAAAAGGAGGTCCACAAGATAATCTGTTCTGAATGGCAAATGCAAATTCCATACTAACTCAAGTTGTTTTTACCTCCATAAGTTATTAGAATGATGCTCAAAGCCAGGATCTTTTAATTACATAAAATTTTAATTTTAATGATGATAGAAAGATAGTGAAAAGGGAAACCATCAAATCACCTCAATGTCACTGTAATGCTCAGATTATTTTCTGCCAGGTGTTTCATTCATATTAATTGGTTTAAGCTACATAGTCCTTTGAAATTAATTTCCTTCAAATGGTCATAAAAAATGAAACCAAGAATGCCCATAAAAGTGGTGTATGCACAAAATTATCAGACACAATGTATCAGGAAAATGAAACATCACTCTCTACAGTTTTCCATTTTCTTTCAAGAAAAAAAAAATCTATAATAATAAAAGTATAATATGCTAATTAGACCATACAGCCTAATGACCTTTTGGACGTCATTCCAAACATTTTTCCGGATGAAGTCATGGTAACCAGGGTTCAGACAGAGGTGGTTAGAGACAATCAGGCAGACTGGTGAGTGGTTAGGGGCGATCAGGCAGCCAGGCAAGTAGTTTGGGGCTATCAGGCAGCAGGTAGACAGGCAGGGAAGTGGTTAGGAGTCAGCTTTCCCAGATTGCAAGTGGGATGTCCAACTGACGGTTTAGGCTCAATTCCGCAGGAATCCCTGCAGGATCGGGCCTAAACTAGCAGTCACACATCTCCTGAGGAATCCCAGATTGTGAGAGGGTACAGGCCAGGCTAAGGGACCCCCCCCCACACACACACACACACCACACAAATTTCGTGCACCAGGCCTCTAGTTAATATATAAATGCTTTTCTAACTTAAACACCAAGGCAGTAAACAACTAACCTCACATGCTAAATCAAAATATCTAATGGTAATTTTTATTTCACATTTATGAAATCTATATTTAGAGAAAATAAAAATTATTGTAGAAAGTTTGGGGGAAAAGGCAGAAAAAAAAATGGAAATACCTATAAATTCTTGCTCCTTATTTTAAACTAGAGGTCCAATGCACAAAATCATGCAAGAGTAGGCCTTCCTTCCCTCAGCTGCCAGCATCAGATTCCCTCTGGAACCCGGGACCCCAGCTTCCCTCTGGCCCATGGTAGGCATGCAGGACCTGGGCTTTCCTCGAAGCCCCAGCTTCAACCAGAAGGACATTCGAATAATTAGCATATTATACTTTTATTATTACAGATGGGTTGTTTTGATACAAATATGGGATCTTCTATATGTCTTTGAATTTAATAAAAGTCTCTTTTTACATACTTGAGTATTTTGGTTTTCTTTAAATTTGTGCAAGCTATATTTCTTAGTAAGTCTATTCTTAGATAGCTAATTTCCTATTTGCTATTTGAATTAATCTCTTGTCCACTGTTTCTGACCAGTCATTGTTAGTATACAATAATTGTTTAACAGCCATTGTTTTTATTGTTGTGACTGTCATTTTGTAGAAAGCATTTAATGAACAATTTTATATGTTCTAGAGCAATCGGCAAACTCATTAGTAGTCAACAGAGTCAAATATCAACAGTAAAACAATTGAAATTTCTTTTAAAAGCCTGTAGGGGAGGGCAGATGGGAGCGACCATGCCTGCTGGGGAGGACTGTTGGGGGGGAACAGGCCTGCAGAGGAGAAGAGTTGCAGGGGACCAAGCCTGCAGGGGAGGGCAGTTGGGAGCAATCAGGTCAGCAGAGGAGTAGTTAGGTGTCAATCAGGCTGGCAAGGGAGTGGTTAGGTTTGATCAGGCTGGCAGGCAGAAGCAGTTAGGGGCTAAATAGTCCCCACCCTGCCCCTAGTTCTTGCCAGGCTTCTCAGAGGCAAAGATTCTTACATTTGGGGTAAGCTATTGAGTATTTGGGTTTACTTTGTCATGCAAAACCTGGGTGATGGGTGAAGAGAAAATAAAACAAGAAAAATAAAGACGGTTCATTTATATGTTTAAGAGAAAAAAGTTTGGGTAGAGTCAGAAAAGAGTCACATAACTTCTGTGTTAAAAGATTAGATCTAAGAATTTTGAGGAAGGAATGACTGGCATCACTTGGAAGGATATAAAACGTGGCCATTATGAGGAGAAGGGATAATTGTAATGTGCTTTGCCCTAGCTGGTTTGGCTTAGTGGATAGAACATCAGCCTGTGGACTGAAGGTCCCAGGTTTGATTCCAGTCAAGGACACATGCCTGGGTTGTGGGCTCAATCTCCTGTTGGGGGCATACAGGAGGCAGCTAATCAATGATTCTCTCTCATCATTGATGTCCTATCTCTCTCTCCCTCTCCCCTCCTCTCTGAAATAAATAAAAATATTTTTAAATGATAATTGTAATGTGCTGCATGGTGTCCTCAAGAAAGACACAAATGTGCTCTGACCCCTGAAATCTGTGACTGTTACCTGATTTGTGATTAAGTGCTTTTGAGATAAGGAGACTATCCTGAATTATCTGACTGAGCTCTAAATGCCATCATAAGTGTCATTATAACAAAATGGAAGAGAGAGATTAGAAGGACAAGAGAAAGCAACCTAAAGCTAGAGGCAGAGACTGGAGTGATGCCATCAGGAGCCACAGAACACCTGCACCCACAGAAGGGTTAAGAAATAGACTCTCTTCTAGAGCCTTCCCAGCACATGGGGCCCTGCTGACATCCCGATTCCAGACCTCTAGCCTCCAGAACTGTGAGAAAATAAATGGCTGTTATTTTAAGCTAATTTGTTAAGGCAGCCTTAAGAAATTAAGACAGTAATGCATTCCTGCCTTTGATAATTCTCACAGGAGTAGGTAAGAATCTTAAGTATTATTAATTATACTTTAGCTTCCAAGTCCCATTTCTTTAAATGCCATATAAGGATGGGGCAAGGCAAAGTGACTAATGCAGGATGGTGCAGGATGACAACTACCATCCTGAGTGTTTCCTCTGTATATACACTCATCTAGGCATTTTACATACATTAATAATTTTCCGCATAAAAGAAGAATGTGAAGTTTAAAGAATTTAAACAATTTATACAAGATCACAAAACAAGTGATCAAAAGTAGATTGGATTAAGACCAAAGTTTTTGGAATTTGAAATCCAAGCTCTTAGTGGCTAAATGGCAGCAACACTGACCCTGGCCAGTGTGGCTCAGTATTTTGCATCTCTCTCTCTCTCTCTCTCTCTCTCTCTCTCTCTCTCTCTCTCTCTCTCTCTCTCTCTCTCTCTCTCTCTCTCTCTCTCTCTCTCTCTCTCTCTCTCTCTCTCTCTCTCTCTCTCATATCCTTGGGTGAAGATTAAAAAATAATAAATAAATAAATAAATAAATAAATAACATCACACTTTTATCTCAATGTGAAGCTAAGGGTGTATAGTTATATGTTATATGTCTATCCTTTTTTTATTTAAATGTTCCCTTTTAACAAAGAAATGAAATGATGTCTTGGTGTGTATAAAAATATATCTAAAGCCACACACTGATATTGTATTAACACAAATTTTGAGGGGGGAAAATGTCTCTGCTCCCTGGCATCTCTCTACAGTTGGTATCAGAGGTGCCCAGTTGAAGCCAGCTGTGCCCAAGCACTTGCTCTCACTAAACCTGTGAGCTTCCTTTACCCTCTCTAGACCACTTAGCTCTTACGATTCACTCTGGTCTGTCCTTGAACCTCACTCATAAGCCATGTTTTTTTCCCTCCATAATAATTACATAATTATTTCTTAGGATGATTATTGTCTAAATAAAAAAATTGAAACTACAAGTGTGTCCTGTTAATAATTATATGAGAACAAAATGCCCAAAACAGATTGTCCTGGCAAAGTGTGGTCACTCGAGTTATTTATGTAATGCGTTAACTATTTCAGTCCTATCTCCCCGTAGTGGCTGTAAGTCCTAGAGATCAGGGACCTGATTTATTTCTGCTCATTTTATCCCCAATGCCTAGAATAGACTCTGACCCTTGCGGAATGCCCAATAATGAGTAAATCAACCTTGACGATACAATTTAGAGAGTTCTTATATATGATGATGAGAGGCATATCTTGTATTCTTATACTATATGGAAAATTTTGTTCAGATTCACCAGTAACTATCTTAAAAAATACTGAAACTATGAAATAATTTAAATTGTTGAAAATAATCTAAGCCAAGGCAAAATGAAAACATCCAAATCAGATTAGCACCAATTATAGGCTATTTTAGCAGAATGAGGTAGGCATTTCTTTTTTTCAAGCACAGCGCAGCCACAAGCATTTGTTATGGCAAGTCAGACTTTCCTCTAATCCAATTTGATCTTGTTCCTAGAACCGTAGGCTGAATCACCTCTAATATGTAGTCCAATTTATTACAGTACTGGGCCTTGAGAACTCTGTAGCCTAGAATTATGCAAAACATTAAACCATGTCTTTCATTTTTAGAGAGAAAAATATATATATTATTGAAACATATAGGAGGCCATGTAAATTATCTAAAATCATGATCTTGCTTAAAGAGCTAAAGCTATTGCATGATTCTTACTAAATCGGTGCATCATTCTAAGAATCTTGTCTGTAGAAGCCATTATTTTCATAGAACTCCTACTGTGCTGCTTTGTCATCTTCCAAATTTAAGTTATTCCAGTTGTTGTTTCTTAAAAATATAAGCAGATGATGTCCAAGTTTTATAACAGAAAAGAGTTACTCTAAAAGGCCCTTACTACTCACCAATCTATGACTCAGAAACAAAAATAGGTTGAATTTATTTCTTATTAACTAACTTGCAAATTTTAGCCTTCTTAACTTGACTGAGCTATATGAAAGCACCAGGAACCAAACAAATAGATGTTAAGATTCTCCTGGCTGGAGGCCTGTAATTAGGCTATTAATAAGAATGAAGTGCCAGTGTGCACTTTTCCTGAGAAAATATGATAAGGGTGGCATGGAAAATCTGGCATCCTTATAGTCCCATTATCAGGTCCAGAAAAATCTTGGTTGAACTGAAGCAGAAAAACAATTTGCCACATCACCAGTTGAAACAGGATGTTTCAGCTCATCCAAAGTCTACTTACTGTACATTTGACTCTCTCCTCCAAGAAGCTTAGAAATCACTCACGGTCAGATAACTAGTTATCCAGCAATAGACTGATGAGCACAGTGTAGGCAAGGTAGATGCTTATACTGATTTAACTCCAGCCTATCATGGCTGGGCTGCTCATCCTCAAAGTGAATAAAAAGATAAGGAATAACTATATGGACCAGATCTTAGCTTAGATTTTAGAAGAGATAGTGTCCAATGCATGAAATAAACTCTAATTAAATAAAGGTTGCTCTCTCTATATATCACCTCTCAAAATTTATTTGACAATTTGAAAGAAAAATGTATGTTTCATTAATTTCAACATGTTAAACTATCTGTAGCACCTGTTGGATATTGTTTATTAGAAATATCTGGTCCCAGCTGGTTGGCTCAGTGGATTGAGTGTTGCCCTGAAGAATGAAGGGTCCCAGGTTCGATTCTGGTCAAGGGCACAGAATCAAACCTGGGTTGCAGGCTCAATGCCCAGGTTGCAAGCTCAATCCCCAGTGGGGGACAGCCAGGAGGCAGCTTATCAAGTCTTCCCTTTCATCACTGATGTTTCTCTCTCTCTCCTTTTCTCTCTGAAATCAATAAAAATATATTTTTAAAAGAAACAAAAAGAAATATCCATTATGATTTTATAAACTTAAAAAATATTTTACATCTGTGTTGAATAATGTACTTGATCATAACAGGACTGAAAGAATGTTAGAGATTAAATGTTGAAATAAAAAGGAGTAGAATCAAAACACTTGGTCTTTACTTGAAAGGCTTTCTGAAGAGGTTGATCGATGGAAAGATATTCAAATATGGAAATCAATCCAGCTGTCATGATAGTTCCACCTTTGTCCTTTAGAAAAGGTTAATAAGGATTTACTATTAATGGACCTGAACTTATGGTTCCAAATGAAATGTGAGAAATAGTAGTAGGCCAGGTACATCATTTGAGAAGTAAAATAATGGCATGAGGTTATTTCCAGGGCAGGAAATGACTCTTACCTCGTCATAGTGCAACACAGAACTGGGAAACACTTTCCTCACTGTATGTAAGACAGTCAAACCATACTTTCTCAAAGACAGCCCTGAGCCTTGAAGCACTCTGCCTCTTTGCATCATCAGTAGACATCCAGCCTCCTGGGGAGCAATAGACAAGCATCTAAGACCTCTCCTGTCATGGCCATGGTCAGAGGATGGATAAAATTTTATAATCTGGTCTTATTCCAAAATAAAACTCAGCTTATTTTTGCTCTCAAATTATGTTTTTCTGAATACTTTTTATTAATACTAATATGGATTTCTAGACTAAGAAGGGCATATTCTGCTGATATCTAATCTTCTACTACTTCATTCCTGTCCAAAGTATATACCCTTAATACCACAATATCCTAGTGTCATCATATATTATGAAAGATTCTGTAATGCTTAAATTATATAGCTATTAAATTGCTATTGATCACTTTTTTTTAGGGGAAGTAATCAATGAGGTAGGTGATATAAGTGATTTCAGATGATGGATTTTTCTGATGAATATGATTTTTATCTCTTCTTTCTTCCTGACTACATTTTTGTAGTTATTCATCAGCATTGAAACAGAAGGATATAATATTCCAGGAGGAAAACAAGGGTCTCTGGAAATTACACATGAAATAATGAGCTCTTACAAATTTTTAGAATCCTCTACTTAGAGAATTAACATCTACTAATATTAAGTTACATACTTCCCACTGTGTTTCTTTATTACCAAGGGAAAGTCATATTTAGAAAATAGCTTTTCCTAAATTAAAAAATAAAACTTTCTCCATAGGACAGAAAGATTGAGTGATTAAACTATTTTAACTTGCTTCTTCAGAAGTCAGTAAAGGATAAAAATATTGATGTTAAGAAAGCTGGTTCTTAGTAATTACTCACATTTCATTTGGACCCATAAGTACAGATCCTTAGTATTTGAAATACATTGTAGCTTCTGAAAGTAGATAATGTAAACTTTAAAATAGTATTCTTTATCATGTATGAGATTATGAAATAAGGTTTTTATTTTGGACTAGTCAGAAAGGCAAGGGAGTATGAATAAGTCTAATTGTCACACCTATATCCAATCAGTTGGTAGGGAGTTCCTAAAGTGTTTACTTTCCAAGTCTCTACAGCAACAATGTAACTGCCTGCTGCCACCTATTATACAAATAGGACCTCCAAAGTCACACATCTTTTATCAGATAGGTCCTCTCTATACTGAACTGCTACCCTACTCAGGACCCGTCCTTTATTGCCAAAAAGATCTATTCTAAGAAAAAGAACATAACAAGAATGTTCCCAACTTCTTCAAAAGGATTATCAAAGATTGTGTCTAATTAAGCCTTACTTCCATGTTTTCTCAGTGATATCATGACAAGAAGTCCAAGCCTTCCAGCTCACCCCTCATTTACAAACAGATGTAAATACTCTCCAAATGGACTCAGTTTCTGCCTTTCCCTATGGCTTCCTCTACCAGGGGGCTCTGGTGTTTTCTCATCCTCTTCCCTGAACTTCCCTTCACTTTCTTGTCACTGAAACAGAGTTATCCCTGAAAAATCTATTTTTTTCTTCAGCAAATAGACTTTGTGACTTTTTCTGCCACACTCCCATATTATAGCTCTTGGAAGTGTCCTCCTTATTTCTAAATCAGGATTTTAAGCAAAAGTATAACCACAATCCCACCTTTAGTCTAATGCTCCCACTCCATTCTCTGTCAGTCTGCCTCTCTGTAAATTCTCAGAGACTTCACTGTGTGTACAGCACTGGTTTGAGAGCAGCGGCCCCTTACCTCCATGGCTATCCTGCATCACCTAAGCAAGGAGTGAAAGCCATACAACCTGGGAATTACAAGGCATACATGTGCCCTATCCACCTGTGGACTCACTCCTGAAATAATAACCTAACCAATTCCTGATGAAGTTATCACACACATATCTATAAATTAAACATTCCACTGTAAGTTCCACATCTCTGGGGCATAACTGTAAACTGGCTATTTTCCTTTATGGGCCAATATATTAAGGATATAAACAATCAGGTGGGTTTTTCCCAGCAGCTTTTACAATAATATGGAATTCTGTATGTGCACTTCTATGTGCTAATCTCATTCTGCCTTTTATTATTTTACTACTAGAATCCCGGTACATGAATTCACACATGGGTGGGTTCTGGTGAGCCCACTCGGATTGGGGTGGGGGAATCAATAGGAGGTGGGGCTTTCGGTGGGGGGGAGCTTCGGGCTGTTGGCTGGCCAGCCCTACCCCTGGTTGAGCTACCAGTTGAACTCCCGATTGAACTACTGTTCGAGGGGACAATTTGCATATTGGCCTTTTATTATATTGGAAGGATGGCCTTTTTATATTACTCATTCCTATCATTATTTATTATATCCTTCTATAATAACTATATTTTTGTGGACCACTTAAAATTTTTCTGGAATAAGACTAAAATAATTATGCAAATAAAATAAAACTCCTGTTTCTGGAATGGGTAAATATGGCTTCCAAAGTATTCAGCAGGAAGTAGGGAGTGTGGATTCAGTGCTGACAATCCATTTTTTGATGACTTGCTCTTCTTTAACAAGATTCTAATTTCAGAAATGTTTTCTTTGCTTAAATTTAATAGACTATGCATTGTCATTCTTTTATACTAATCTCTGCTTTTTAAATGCGTTTTAAGATAGCTGATTGCACCAGTGAAACACAGACCTGCTCTTTTGAATAGGCACTTCATAAATCAATCACTTCTTGACTTTTCAGGCCATCGACAGTCATTTTCTCATATAGAAAAGTAAACAAGCCTTGCCAAAGCCTTTCATAAGAAAAGGTTGAAATTATTCAGAACAGATGAGGTTCAATTGGAACAAGTCTGGTGTAAACAGAGAAACCTGCTGGGTTGATGTGGAAAATGAGCTGAGAAGATATGAAGTGATATTGTAATGTTATCTAATGCATAAATAATAAAAAAATATTCAAAAGAAACCACAATACATGTTAGCATTATTTTTACTTTATATGTAGAGTTCCTGATGACAGTGGACATTTTGAATCTTCAAGGGTGACTTTTAAACATTATTTGAAGTAAAAAAAAAACATGAGCAAATGAAATGAAAGGACTCCCTGTGTCTTCTTTTTACTCAAACCTAATGTTATCGAGGAGAAAGGGGTGAAAAAAAAGAACTCTCATCCATCATTCTTCCCCTTTTATTTTTCTATGATATTTCCTAGTTATAATTTTCACATACTTCAAAGATTATGTATTGGTATATTTACACTTTTCAGATATTAGAAGTTAAGCCTGGGGTCTACATTGCGTGCACACAATGCTAACTGATTTAGGAAAGCAGCACAATCATGACCTCATTCATATGGTAATTTTCTACGTGATACAGACATTTTCCAAGGCAGCTCAAAATCCAGCAACTCAAACAATTATGCAATGAAAATAAGATTCAGCCCTAATTGGTTTGGCTCAGGGTATAGAGCGTCAACCTGAGGACTCAAGGGTCCTGGGTTTGATTCTGATAAAGGGCATGTACCTTGGTTGCGGGCATATACCCAGTAGGGAGTGTGCAGGAGGGAGCTAGTCAATGTTTCTAACTCTCTATCCCTCTCCCTTCCTCTCTATAAAAAAAAAATCAGTAAAATATATTTTTAAAAAAGAAAATAAGGTTCAGGTACATCATTTATTTCAAAAACAGAAAGCAGGGTCATTGGGTAAACTTAATGACTTAGGTATGTGATTAATAAAAATTAGCTCTTTAAGTGAAATCTACCAGCCTGTCATAAACAGCAATTCAATTCATGTAATAGCTATGTATTAATAAAGGGATATTTTCTTTAAATTTGACGTGGGATTCTTTTTCATTTTTTTCCCCCAAATTATTTTCCTCTAGCTTGTTTTGACACCATGTGTGTATTTTCATGGGTATCTTGCTGTTAGCGTTTCGAATGAAGGTTAATTTTCTAAAGTACAATTTTTTTAGATGTAAATTATTCTCAGGATATTTTTCCTTACATGATATTCTTCCACTATCACCCCCTTTGGTCAAGAATATGTTTGTAAATTTTCAGAAAACAACTCTGAGACCATCTGGAATCCTGTAACAGAGAGGAATAGACAGAAATGCTCCAGCCATGAAGACAGAAGAGACACAATTCAGAGATGGAAGATGCTGATGACGCCTCACCATACTAGCAGAAAGCAGCTGTGTGTTGCTGAAGGATGCCCAGGACCAAACCAGAGACAGTCAGACCTGCATCACCACCATTTGTTCACCAACCAGATCTGAAATATCATGGCTGACATGTACACATAAGGAACTATTTGACATTAAAATTGGGACTCAAAAGAACTGTTGGCCCAGAAAGGAACTCACTATAGACTGATTCATCTGCCTCTCAGCATAACTATTATGGCTTCTCTTGTCTCAGTTTAGGTTCTTACAAGGGTATTTCTTGAATCACATGATCTCACACATCTAGAGGAAATAATGAACGACATAAACAGACCCAGAGAAAGAGAAGCAGCGATCAGACTCTTAAACCTCAGAGGGAAAGTAGGGGAGGGTTAGGGAAAGGAGAAGAGATCAATCAAAGGACTTATGTGTATGCATATGGGCCTAGCCAGTGCCCATGGACAACAGGGGGGTGGGGGCATATGTAGGGAGGGGTTTGGGATGGGAATGGGGGGATGAGGACAATTATGTGATACCATAGTCAATAAAAATAAATAAATAAAATTAATTTAAAAAATTTTTAAATAGCTAGATATTGTATCAAGATGACTACACTGAACTGCATTACCAAGAAGTCCCTGTCCTGTGTGTTTCCCCATAGGGTGTGTAGATTTGGATGGCCCACCTGAAGAGCAGCCATTCTGCAGCGCATCCTCATTATTGGCTGGGGAGACTCAGCTTGTTGGTATGAGGTAGTAGATAAGTTTGCAAGTGCTCCACCGCCCCTAGGTAATCCCTTAACTTCCCTAACTTCAGGGTCAATTGCGTGTGTATTTTGCTCCTTGACCAAGAGCCCCCGTTTCTGCAGAACGTCCACACTACCAAAGTCAGAGACAACACCTAATAGGTCTTTCAGTGCGCCCTCACGGAATTCAGCCCATACTTGTAGGTTTTAGCTCACTCTTAGTCTCTATCACTTTATACCCATCTTCCCTCACAACTCCTGCCTTGTGAACTTCAAGCTCCAGGCTGAAATAGGAAGGCAAGAACCTTAAAGTAATTGCTTAACCAGCTCTAAAAAATTGGATAGGGTTAAAACCCTATAACAAACACAAATCCCTAATATGTATGTTATATATCTCCTAGTATTTCTGCTTCTTTTGTTGAGAAGTTACAATCATATCTACATACTAGTAACCGTGTAACACATGAACACACACACACACACACACACACACACACACACACACACATCATTTAAGGAAAGGTGCTCTCTAATTCCATAGCCCACTATATATGGGCCCCCAGCCTGCAAAGAGGAAAACAATATTATTTATTTTCAGATACAAGTATTGTCCCCAGAGAGATATCTCCAGGACAGTTAGTTCTACCATTCCTTCACAGAAAGAATGGAAATTTGTGCAGATTATATTTTTGCAATAAGAAATTTCATGTTTGGGGATGAATACATATATAAATATCAATAAAACTATACAGATAAGATTTGTTGACTTTATTGTATCTAAATTAATTCTCAATTAAAAAAAAAAAAAGGAAACTCATGTTTCATGTTCCAGTCATTTCCACAGTATGTATTTTTAAACAATCCCCTGGAAAAACAGGGTCAGGACCAAGGGACCAAAATCACAGTTTCACATAAATTCGGTCTGCCAGTATGTTTGCTAACCATATCATTTTTCCAAAAATCATGGCTGTATTTGTTTCTAATAAAATCAACAGGTATTCATTATAAAAGAGAGTAAATTCAAGCAGTTCAGGAATTTTAAAGTCTATGGCCTGATGTTACACCTCTTTTCCTTAATTTTTGGCCACTTTTCATCTGGAGATAATTTTCCCCACCGATTTTTATTTATTTATTTTTTTAGTATAAGGTTGAGAATGATTTTACTTTATTTTACCCATAAATTGGTAATCTATATATCATGTTACACAAGGTTATACACAGTAACATCACATTTATCTGTTGTTCTTCAAAGAGTAAATAAAACCCAGAAATGTAAAACTCTACATAAGCCTGAAAAGGTGAATCTGTCACTTCAACTGTGTCGTTACCCTGCCCTAAAGATTGCTACTTACCGCTTACAAGATTGTTGAAAAGGCTAGTGATTCCGGACTAGGTGACTGGTAACATTTAAAGCAAGTGCTCACCTTTGAAGAGGTCTAACATTCACACAAAATTAGGATGAACTGTTCTAGAAAAGCGGCTTGAGGCATAAGAGATCCTTTTTTTAAATTTCTTTATTGATTAAGGTATCACATATTTGTCCTCAACCCCCCATTCCAATCCCCCACCCCTCCCCATTCATGTCCCCACCCCCCTATTGTCCTTGACCACTGGTTAGGCTCATATGTCTGCACGTTAAGTCCTTTAGTTGATCTCTCCCTTTTATCCCCACCCTCCCTTTGAGGACCAACAGTCTGACCCATGGCTCTTTATCTCTGGGTCTGTTCTTGTTCATCAGTCTATGTTGTTCGCTGTTTCTCCTAAAAATTACCCAGGGCTTTTTCTCTGTTCTCCTTGCCAGAACCCTGAGTGATGAATAACATGCTCTCTGAGATCTAGTACTTTCTGTGCCTCTTTTGTCCTCCAGTTTAAAAAGCCTTTATGTTGGAGAATCCCTAGATCCTGCCTATTTTCCAAAAGCAGAATCATTCACTTTTAGATGAAGGCATTTTGAATTCGCAGATCATT
Source organism: Pipistrellus kuhlii (assembly GCF_014108245.1). Lineage (NCBI taxonomy): Eukaryota > Metazoa > Chordata > Mammalia > Chiroptera > Vespertilionidae > Pipistrellus > Pipistrellus kuhlii. The sequence continues at coordinate 33,288,054 of NW_023425405.1, read as the reverse complement.
TTGTGCTTGGGGATATAATAAATTAGTGACCTCCATTCCCCTAAATGCTATGCAGAGTTTGTTTGTTTGTTTGTTTGTTTGTTTTTCATATAAAACTGGTAGAGGGCAGAGAAAGGGTCAAAGAGTCACCCACCTTAAAATCTCCAAGTGCTGTGGAACTTGTACAAATCAAGAAGAGAAAGACTTCAAATGGAACCCTGAAGAGAAGCCCCAAAAGCACCCCCTCTCCCCACGTTTCTGTCTCTCCTTCAGTGACTTTTTGCTGTTATATTTTATAGATTTCTATGGTAGACGGATAGATTGGAAAGGATTTTGGGAAAATATTATAACATAGACATAAAATAATATATAAATTCCCTATGATGCTTTCTTTTTCAAATAAAACCTGAGTTGTCACAATGCCTGTTCTTGTATTGTTTCTGTTGGAACAGCATAGAAATTATTCCTAGGATGCTAGGGAAGCTTTCATAAAAGAGAGGATATGGTGACCTTAAGATGCAGGGGCTTATACCCCCATCAGTGTATTATTTCTAAAAAAAAAAAATGTTACTGTTTGCTATAACAATAGTAACCATCTTAAATAAAGGAACAGTATATTCTGATCATAATCACTGAAAGGAGATAGAAAAAATATAAAACTATTGTAAGTGATAGAATTTTCCAATTATTTTTTCTTGTTCTATATATTTCTTAATTACAAAGGCAGTTGTAGTATATTTTAGTTACTTTTATGTACTCAGCCTCCATCCCTTCCAATTTTTACTAAGGGGACCCATTCTTACACCTTTAAATGCAGGGTGATCTCTGCTACTGGTCAGGATCTCTCTCTCTTTCCTGTCTAAGGGTTGGGGAGTACAAAACCAAAACTTGGGACAATCAAATTCTTCAGATTCTTTGCCCTCCCAAAATGAGAAATTAAATCTTAACTAAAACCACATAAAGACTGAAATCAGTTGGCTTTCATCATCCCAAAGACAAAATCATGAAGCATGTTTCACCTGGAAAGTTTTAAAAATTATTGATGGCTGTGTCCACCCAAGAGACTCTGATTTAATTGGCCTGACCAACAGAAGTTTTAAAAATTTCCCAGGTTACTGCAAAGTTCAGCCAGAACTAGGAATCAGTGTTCTAGGTCATAAGAGAAACAGTTAGTTCCTGCTACCTTGATCTATGAAATTCCCTGATTCATATTTTTTTTCAAAATCTGATTATTCAGATTTTTCTTTAATACTTTTGAACTACCTCAAATTATTCTAATAAATATTGCCTACATTAGGCAAAGTCCATTTCTGTTACTTGCAACCAAAGAACCTTAATTGTTATAATGCTAAAGACTGAATGTATGACATTAACTTTTGAAAAATATCTTCCTAATAAATCTACCATGGGAACTCTGCTCTACCATCCACAGGGCCTCCATTAATGGCTGCATAGAGTACTTACCTGTCAGGGCCCTCGCCAAGAAGGTAGCAAGACTATAATTTATCTTACAATCTGCTTGCCAAGCTATGTATTGAGCAAGGAATTGCATCTGCCCAAAGGAAAAAAAGACTATTTAAAAAAATTATACAAAGGCAACATCCACTTTTCAAGCTATACGCCATGGAGCTAATCTGGTAAAAGGGGGAAAGAGGTGCCTTTTTCTATTTTGCACAAAGATGACATATGGGTAGTGACACTGACTATCCACTTTCTAACTAGATCAATCATTTCCTCTTTTAAACTTCAACACTTAGAATACTTATCCACTTAAAGACTCTCGTTTTGAAGGACTGCCTTGTGACCACTTATCTTCAAATAACTTTAAATAGGTAATAAGAGGACAACTTTTATATTCTTCACATATTTACTTCAAGACTTGGCTATGAACCATCTGTTTCACCAGTGTGAAGACAGGATTTTGATTCACATGAGAAAGAAAATTGTCTAACTTAATCATTGTTTCAGAATCTATAGAATCAGGAAATAAATAGGTTAAGAATCATAACATGTATCTGCCACTTAAAGCAGCGTTAATTTGGGTGTTTCTTTTTCCCACAAAACAGGTTGACAAGAACAAAGAAGGTATTGATTCACTTGACTAACAAAATATTAAAACTTTTCCAAATTTTTAAAAGAAATAGCATTAGAACTAAAATTTGGGATGATTGGACAAGTTTCAACATATTCAGCCAATTGGCAGATGAGAGTTTGAAACTCTTCTCATAAGTTTCTCATGCCAAAAATCCTAAACTGCTTCATCATGAAACTAACAGAATATTCTCAACCATAATTATGTATTGCACAATCAGCCATAATCTGAGAGGTACAACTTTAAGTATTTCAAAGATTGATTATCAGCTTTTTCTTGTATTAGATATTATATCACTGACATTTAGGATTATAATTTCGACATGAGGTCAATTTTCCTTTCATACTTTAAATGGCCAACCAAGTTTTCCTTTAGCTTGCTTTATTTGATTTAAGTTTATATTTTATTAATGTCTCAGTATAAAACTTTAACAGATTAAACTGGTTTTATAAGATGCCTGTAGATTACTAAACAATCAAAAAAGCACAAAAGCATCCAAAAGTGTTTGCTCTTTGAGCAGATCAGCATGATATGAAAACTGTGACCCTTTCAGTTTAATGTTAATTAAGTCTTGCACAGAGCTCATAGACATCTGAGAGAAGGAAACACATGAATCAAAAGCATAGTGTTTCCATAAACTATATGGAAAATATAGGTGAAAAATAACTGAATTCCTGGATTTTAAGTCTTAGAATGACCCTGTGGTTTTATAGACCCAAGGAAGAGTCTAAAGTATAGGAGTGGGCAAAGTAGGTTTATATAATAGTTATGAGAATGAGAAGTAGAGTTTATTCTTGTATTATTTTTATTTATTAATTATTATACTATTTATTATTAATATTAACCTATTATTGCCCACTCCTGCTTTATGCAGTGTTAGAAAAATTGTGATTATTAATAAATTGACATTCAAAAGGTATTGCTTATACTGCTACCACAGAGTCATCGTCTCTGGCGCTATAGGATAGTTAGCTCTGAATCAAGTTCATAAATTCCCCTTGGGCTTTCATGGGGTTCAATTCCTATCAGAGACCAATTAGAGAGATTTTTTTAGGTTTGATAGAGTACCATTTTGATCAGTGAGAAGAAAATTGGAAATGTTCCACAATATAATGAATCCCTCACTCATGGTCTAAGATGATCTAGTTTCACAAAATGTACATTACTCATCTTTTAATGTACTTGGTGAATAATACTCCTTTGGGGATTTTAATAAATCTATAATCCTTATAGTTTTTTAACACTTAATATCACTAATATTCTTTAATAGAGCTAGCTAAACTAATGTAATTACTAAATTATATTAATAATGTCAGTTTGTTATAAAGGTTGACTTTTAACTTCCAACCCCAGAATCCTTCAAAATCCATTCAAATCCAACACCATCTTCATCCATCCTTTACTTATTCATTCAAAAAATAAAATACTCCCTGCTAAATACCAAGCATTATAAGCACAAGTGATAATAAATATTGATTGTTTTAAGTTACTCAGCTCCAGGTTGTCTGTTATACAGAATTTTTGATCCAATGGTTAACCAACTGATGTCATGTCTAGCAGTCAGTTATCAAGTAATCAAGAACTTAGAAGAAAGGTTCAGATGACAAGCCATCCTTTATCACTTCAATTGTGTTTCCCTTTCCCAGAATTCCTGTACACTATGTGCCTACACAGCTATTGTGACATTAATTCTTCATATTATAAATTATCCTTTTAAATTCATAGATTCTAGTCCCACTTAGGTAATAAAATTTTAACTATGATTTTTATGCTTTGTATATGTAGGCATTGAAAAATATTATTAGACTGATGGTTGGATAGGTTGGATATTACAAAAGGTATAAATTATTTTAGTCTACATTACATCATTAATTAGCCCGTGAAGCTTTATCGTTCTGTGTTTCTCTTCAATGTATTTCCCATTGATCATATCCAAGCAATTCTACCAAAAAATGCTTGAGTATCAATTTTTCATAAAATGGATTGTCTGGTCTAGCTGCCCCACTAGAAATAATTAAATATCTGAATGACTTTATTTTTAAAGTGTATTTATTATAAAACACCATTTTCTGTCTTTTTTTTTCAGAAATAGGAATTTAATTGCCTATTCCATTAATATTGATCGAAGGATATCATAAAAACTTACATACTTGTAGCCAAATAAACAATGTCAAAGGATTAATGCTTATCTGGTTGAAAGACTGCGGCAAATACTGTGACAGCTTAACCAACCACCATCTTCCCCTGACACTGTTCTTTCTTCCCTTCCAGCAGAACTCTGACTTTGTTCAATCTTGTTGCAAAAGATTACAGATTAAGAATTTAGAAACAAGACTTCAATTTCTAAGCAATGCATTGAAGAAAGGAAGGGTGAATGAGTTCACTAGCCAAGGACTGAGAACCCCTACATCCCAGTTCCTTAAGCCATTACAATTATAGCCTGTCTTTTAAACTGGCATATTTCCAAGACCCGTTCCCATAATTCCTGTAATCAGCTGAGAATGATGATCCTTGTGACATTCAAGGAAGATGAAACCTCAGATGCATAGTTAACTGGGGAAAGGAAACCTTTAAAATATAGTAAGCAAAATTTAAAATAGCCACTTTTGAAGGATACAAATTTATATTTGGAAGTCATAGTATTTATTTACTAAAGCATCCAGGAATTAGCAAGGAGTTACATATGTCCAAAATAGTAAATTATTGAGGATCTACAGAGATAGCAGTATTCATTCCAGGAAATAAACATTTAGAATAGCTTGGCTAAGTGAGATCTTTATCTTTTAGCATATATGGCATAAAGTTCTGTCTATGATTAATAGTCTGGTTTTGTTAACATGAGCTAGGATACCAGGAGATTAGGAGAGAAACCTCCTCAGGTCCTTATGGTGAAAGGATAGGTCTGAATTAATCATTGTGGACATATTACCCTTGCCAGCAATTGGCTTAGGAATAAATATATAAATAAAACCTCATTGTTAAATATGAATTTCTTGGTCTACTTGAGGGCAATTTTTGTGGTGAGATTTTTGAAAGTTAAAAATCATTTTACTGAAGTTGCATATTTTTAAAAAAAGGTAGTTCTCTTTCAGCTTTCAGCTTATGGATTTATTAAAAGTCTATTAATAATCTAGAATGTTTAATGATGGGCTTTACAGCCCCTTTGATTACTATTTAGTAGCATGTATAAACTTAGTTAAGCAACTTTAAAGATTTTAATCTGTAAATTACATGTATTCAAATTTTAAAGTATTATATTATTTTACTAAATACAAACTTTTTGACTTCAACAATTACTTTTATTTTTAATCAACTTTTCAGTATGATGAATCATAAATGCTCAAAAATGTTTCATCATTGTATATAAACCTACTTAAATTTCAATAGAGATCAAGCAGATCAAATTAATAATTTTATATTTTAAATAGGAATAAAGCTTGACTTATGTGCTATCTCTCAAAATTACAATAGAATATCAATTATGTAATGCCATAGTTTGGTTTTCTTCTATTTGTTTTACACTGAATTCTCAATCTCCCTTAAATACCTAGGTAATAGTTGAGCCACAACTGGCAATTTTGGTGGAAACCACATAGTTTCACTGCCACCACATTCTATTCCTCATGGAAGTCACACAGGCCTCCCTGACTTCTTGATGATGGAAATACACTCTACCTCCTGAGAGGGGAGGTACAAAAGTATGAGAGACAAGAAGTATTTCTGCATGCATTTTGGACACAACCTCCAACACTGTCACATCGGTTAAACCAAAGGAGATTTCTTGAAAGAGATACATTTTTAGTCAAAAAATCTTGAAGAACTTGAGGGTCCTGGTTGACACAAAGTCTATTTTTTGAGACAACATTTTTAAAGCAGTCTTTTCTTAAATATACAATTTATATTAAGAAGCAAAGAAGAGTTCTATTTAAAAGTTCTACAATGACTTCACCATCTTAATTTATAAATACCCCAAATCCAGTCCTTGTCCCCCTTGTGTACAAGTGCAATATAATCTTAAAAGTAAACACTGTGGAAGCTTTTTATGATACAAAATTTGACTAAATAAATGCAAATATCTTCAACCTTTTCAACCTTTCCTCAAGCTTGGATGGAAACAAGCTATGAGGTAAATTCCAATGGATTCTAACACGGAGTAAAAAGTTAACCTTAAAATTGTTGCTTTGAACTAAAACGCAACCTTTTTTACGTCAGAGATGTTTGCCGCTTGTGCTTCATACTGTATTATAGTCCCCACCCTGGCTAGAGTAGTGCTTTGCAAATAATAAAATTGAATGCCTGAATAAATAAAACTAGTATGTATTGGGTGCTTTATAGTTTATAAAGCACTTTCAGATATATTTACCTTGTCATAACTTGTGACATAAATACTATTATTGGTCCTGATACTATAGTAATTAGCTAGTTATTAATAACAGAAAAGTAACAAGGGGGAAGCCACACATCACAAACATGGTCACCTGGGCAGAGTCACTAGGAAGCTGCAATTCCTCATTCCCCAGGGAACCACGGTCCATTCCCTAGAGATCACTGGGGGAAGAAGCCAAACAAAGGAGAGATAGACACATGCACAGTGAAGTTGGAGTGACATAGGAATGTACTTGCCTGTCAATATAGGCTGGGGAACCATAGATTGGCTATAATGGGGGGAGGGTAGCAGTGCAAGTCCACAAAAATTTGGGAATACATAATCTCTTAACCAAAGGAATTTGCTCTCTTAGCTCTTGGCTCACAGGGCTCTCTCAACCCTGCTTCCTTGCATTCACCCATGTTTCCTCCATAGCCATGTGGCCCTGCAGACCCCACAAGCAATGGACTGATGGACTACAGAGGGGAACACAAGCTAAGCTAGCCTGATGCTGAATTAGACTTCCCCAGGATGAAATGAAAACTGGACACTGACTCTAATGCTAGCCCTATTAAAGCCACAACTACACATCTTTTATGGTGGGACTGAGGGAGAGACGGCCTTGGGAGCTCAGGGATTTAATTCAACAGAAAAACAAAACAACAGATGCTTGTTTCCTGTGCGAGTCTCAGAAAATCATTTTTCTCAGGATATCGCAAGAATTCCACTCCCACTAGCAACCCAGTAACAGTCCCATTTAATAAATGGGAAGGCAAGAAATCAGTAAGGCAAGTAATTTTCCTCAAGTCACAGAAATTGTGAAGTATAAGAAATAAGTGTTGGAACTCAAATACCTCACTATTCAAAAACCCGTACCCTTCCCACTGACTACTGACAAGTTTTACTTATTTTCGTAACTTTCACTAGCGTAGTCTTTCTGGCACGGATTTGTACTTTGCTTGATCCTGACAAAATACTCCCAAAGTAACCACCCTGTATAAAAGCATCATTCTCAACGTTGCAACTCTACTGTCCTGATTACAGGGTGGGGACAAAAGTAGGCTGACATTTATTCATGTGTATAATAATGCAATAATTAATAAATAATAATACAAGAATAAACTATTTCACGTATGCCCAACAATAAACCTAGTTTTGTCCTACCCTGCATTATTAACTTTTCAAACTCCTACATGTATAATCTTTTGAAAACAGTTCTAACATGGCCCTAGTGAATGCTTTCAACATTAATACCTAGCACATAACCAAAACTTCTTTTCAACCAAATATAGTTACAGTGATTAGATTATGCAGACTTCACAATGTGAAGATTAGGAAAAAAAAATTGTTTAAGAAAGGGTCAATAATCCCTTGTAGCATGTTTAACTTATCAAAGGGATGATAAATATTTAACACATGGAAATATCTAGTAGCAACCAATTCTGTTACCAGGAAGGGCATATTCATATGTAATACACAACCATAATTAGAGCACATTTGCATATTTACCGTGGGGAAATTTCTCAGGGAATTTAATTTGCATTTTGACCCAGAACTCTCTGAAGAAAGATATATAAAATAAAATAAAAATGGGAGAATTTTTCCAAACCCATGTATAGTAAGATTTTAGACTCTCTAACCCTCCTTTCCCCCATAATTAAGGACTTCCCTCCTGCTGCTGGCAGGCTCCCAGGACCCGGGCTTCCATCAAAGCCCCAGCATTGTCTGGAAGAAGGACATCCGGTCTAATTAGTATATTATGCTTTTATTATTTTATCAATACTAGAGGCCCAGTGAACAAAATTGATGCACTGGTAGGGTCCCTAGCGGCTGCACTCGCTCCCTTCCTCTGGCCTCCTGCTGCCACCACCAGTCAGGCCTTCCTCCCTTCCCCTTCCCAGGGGTACCAGAGGAATACAAAGATAAATGCAAGAGGAATCACTCTAATTATCCTAAATTGTCCCATAGATGAAAGTCCAGGAAGCCGAGATCAAAGCTGCTGCTCAAATCCGCTCCCGCCCACTGATGGGAGCCACCAGAAGCGGAGTCGCCACGAGAGCCACTGCCCAGGGTCCCCAGTGAAGAAACAAATATGGGAGCTGGTACCGGGAGAGAGGCTGAGGGTGACCTACCAGGAACTGTCGCCAAGGAACATTTCTTGGAGCAGCGAGTAGTTTCACATTGAGCAACACTTGCTACTTCAGAGACCTCTGGCTCATTCTGTTTGGCCCTATGATTAAGGGAAAGGTGGAAGTTATTGTTTTTCATTTTCTTTCTTATTACAGAGAAAGAATAAATGGTCATGTCAATGTAAAAGACCTGAGCATCGCCTGACCCACTTCTCCAGCCAGGAGGAAGAGGGACAGGAAAAGGGGAGTTACAAACATGGTATTCTGTAAAGAACAAATTAGGAATGAACTGTCATCACTGTATAGTATATCAAATCATACGTTTTCTTTTAAAATATATAAATAATGAAAGGAAAGAATGAGTCGTCTTTAGAAAGTTTTTTTTTTTAAGCGTTATTCTTTTTTCTAAGCCTCTTTTCTGAGGTCAGTTGTAACTCTAGCACATGTGTCAAACACAAGGCCCGCGGGCCAAAGCCGTCCCGCCAGGCCTTGCAATGTGGCCCGCACCGCGCTGTCATCACTGCACTCCGCTGCGTTTCCATCACAATGACAGTTTATGACTGTTCAGTAAACCATTCGGACCACGATTTAGGCTGGATTTTAGATTTTGGCCCCTTCTCTGATTGAGTTCGACACCCCTACTAGAGGATACAAAAGCTAATTCTCAACCTTTTTACAAATGTGGTGGTGTTGGTGTTGTTTTTGTTAAAAGCCAAGTAATCCTGGGCTATTTCTATAAATAACTGACTTTCTCTTCAGGTTTTTAGAATATAGGTCTTTGTTCTCTGGTTTCAGTCAGCCCCAATTTTATTAAATTAACACACTTTAGATAAACAACCTAAAACTTTTTTAGATTTTAAATGTGTTCCTAGTCTGCATAGACTCTGTCCTCTTTGGGGAATTTCCACTGAAATTTCAGTTCAGAGAGAGATCTTTATTTGTGTCACAGACCACAAACAAGAAAATCTGTCACCAATATGTAAGTTCATCCAAAAATGTCCAAACATTTTTTAAAACAAGAAATGTAAACAGAAAACTGACTTTAAAGTGTATTTTTATATTAAAATAGAGGCTCAGAATTAACCTTACATGAAAGATTACAGTATCATTCTAAGAAATTAGTTTGATCTCTAATTTCAAATATAAAAAAGTAATAACATTTCTTTGAAGCAAATCTTATAGAGACACTTTCAATGTGAAATGAGAGCTATTTCATTGAAATATGTTCTTTCTCTGCTCAGTTCAAAGCCTGATTCAAGTCAAGGGGTCATATGGTGCTCTAGATACACCATTGGGTTTTCTTTGGACTCATTATTCCTCTAGCCATGAAGACAGAAGAGACACAATTCAGAAATGGAAAATGCTGACAACACCTCTCCATACCAGCAGAAAGCAGCTGCGTGTTGCTGAAGGATGCCCAGGACCAAACCAGAGACGGTCGGACCTGCATCACCACCGTTTGGCCACCAACCAGATCTGAAATAGCATGGCTGACATGTATACATAAGGAATTATCTGGCATTGAAATTGGGACTCAAAAGAACTGTTGGTCCAGAAAGGAACTCACTACAAACTGATTCATTTGCCTCTCAGCATAACCATTATGGCTTTTCTCAGTTTAGGTTCTTAAAAGGGCATTTCTTAGATCACAAGATCTCACACATCTAGAGGAAATGATGAACAACATAGACTGATGAACAAAAACAGACTCAGAGAAAGAGAAGCACTGAACAGAGGGAAAGTAGGGGAGGGTGGGGGTAAAGGGGAAGAGATCAACCAAAGGACTTGTGTGCATGCATATAAGCCTGGCCAGTGTCCATGGACAAGGGGGGGGGGGGAAATATGTAGGGAGGGGTTTGGGATGGGATTGAGGGGATGAGGACAATTATGTGATACCATAATCAATAAAAAAAAAAGGGGGGGGGAGGGAGGGGAAAAAAGAAAAAGAAAAAGAAAATATTCTATTTCATGTAAAGAAAATCTCAGCACAACAATTTTGCCAGGGGAAATAAATCATCAAGAAAGGAAAGTATTTTCTAAACTGTATTAGATGATGTCTGCCATCAAATAACATCTTTCTTGAGACACCACTAAGCTCATCCCATACATACAAGATTTGGGGGTTTTCTGTCTGAGAGAGACAATTAAGCATTTTTATAAAATGGAATCTAAGGGGGAAATGATGGAGAATAAAGGGAAAGTCCTAGAGTACCCCACAGGGACACTTGGAAAAGAGGGTAAAAAAATGGTGCCCTTGATTTGTAGCAGGAAGAGGCAGAAAGATTGGAAACAAAAAGTCACTAGAAAGAGCAGGAAGTGATTTTCTCTGCTTTTTTAAGAGCAGGAAGAAATTGAAGGAAGAGGAGAAAATGAAATCCTGATATGGCTTACCTGAAAATAAGAACTCTTTTGAGAAAAAGCAACTGCTAAGTGAATGAATAAAAAAGGGCTCAGCCAGAATCTGACATTGGGACAGCATTCTATTGAGAACAGAACAATAACAGCTCACATTTACTGAACACTTGCTATGTGCCAGGCACAGTTCTAAACACTTTGTATGTGTTAATTCATTTAATCCTCAAAGTAACTCCGGGAGTGGAGTATGAGGTGGAAGACAGAAAAATCTCCCCAGGTTCTTTGAGAACTATGACTGATTTCGAATCATGTTAAGCTCTTGACTTTATGAGTCTGGACATTGTGGGACTCTTGATCAGTTTCTGCAGGCTACTAATCCAAAGATATATATTTTATTTATTTTTTTACACACACCTTCATGAAGTATGTTAAGCAATGAGCACTGGAATATCTAGTGTATTTTCCAGCAGCTGGCCAAAGTTAAATATGATGCCAGGAACAATTCTGACAAAGGCTTCTATTGACATTCAATAAATATTGACTCCTTCAAGCCTTGTGTTCACAATAAAAGATGCTGCTCACCCAAAGTAATACTGAAATGAATGAAAAGATAGAGCCATGTCTCTGAGAAAGGTGTCTGAACTGATGAGAGTTATTATTATTATTTTTTTTTTTTGCTACGTTTTAATGGAAATGTGATTGCAAAAATTTGAAGCTGGGCATGGGGAATGTATAAGCTATATAAAGAGATGACAATAGAAAATACCAATTAATGGGGTATTGGTCATACTTGTTTTTAGCACATCTTGGTGATTTTTGATTTCATCTAGATAATCAAGAAAAATTTTTTAATGTGTCAAAACCCAATTTTTCTAGTTTAAAAAAAAATCCAGTCTAGCTACTTTGTAAAGGTTTCCTTTTCTCTTTATTTCAATTCTATGCAAAAATTTCTCTCTGCTCTCTCAGCAGTATTCTTTTCCCCTTGAAAGTTGCAAACCCTGTTCTGAAGCTGTTTCATGACTGTTTTCAGGTTCCTGGTGAAGTACTGCAGGGTGTGTCTGTGTGTGTGTGTGTGTGTGTGTGTGTGTATTTGTGTTCACCCACACAAGTGCATTCATGTGTGTTTTTAACAGTAAAAAAATAAGAAACTACCTTTCCATTTGGGTTAGAACTGAGATGAAATGAGGAACGGTCGCCACCAAGCAGAAAATGTGCTCACTTTATGTGTGCCAGTTAATTACGACACTTCAGAAGCGCTTCGGAAAGGATAAGGCAAGCTGCATAAATTTAGCTGTAATCCAGGCAGGCAAAACTAATTTGCAGGGGATGGCCTTATCTAGCCACTGCAGCTTTCTCAGAAAATTAACCTTGGATATTTGGGCCCAATTCAGAAAGTGTTTGATTTTTTTTCCTTTCCCTGCTCAGCATAAGAGAATTTTTGAATTCAATACAATACCTGACTTTTAAGAGGCACGATGAATGCTGTAGGCAGTTCAGAGTTATTACTGACAAGCAAAAATATATATTTTATATATACACACAGATGATTGTCCTTCATGCCCATTATCCTGCCTTTTTACATGCGCACCAGAGGGTTTATCACTGTAGGTATAGGAGGTTTCTCAGATTAAGAGAAGGATGCAACTCATTTTTAATGTACTTAGAAAAATTCATCAAAGTTCATTGCAGAATAAGTCATGCATACTGACTTGTTCACTCCAGTGTAAATGAAGAAATCCCCATAAAAATATAAGTTTAATTAAGTGTTGAAGCCAAGTGTTGTCTGTCATTGCAATTATCACTGGTTTTGACCCTTTCTTGATCCCCCATTATTAATTAATGTCATACAGTCTAGTTAAAAGTCTACCTTTTTTAAAATCATGCAATCATTCATTCAACCAACAATTACTGAAATCAGAAAACTTTCATATGTTTTTTTTCATTTAATCCTCATAATAACCCTGTTTGTATTTTAATCATTTCACCAGTGCAAGAGTCAAAGATTTCATATGTCAATGTTTTCAATATATTTTTTAAATATCTCAAAGCAATGGCAAAATATAAGCATAGAAAGAGCTCTTGTATTTGCATAATATTTAAGGGTTCCCCAAAAATTTTTAAATTCTGTTTTAACAATATCTTTACAACAAAGATATAACTGGTACCTATTTTTCTAAATTTTAAACTGTGACTGATTTTTTATTGATCAGATTTACTCATAAATTCATACTATGCCACACATGACCACCATCAATAGTGGCTGAATTGAACTTTAAAGAAAATTTCTTTTTATACGTCTCATCAATAATATCATTGTTTCATTCATTTCAAACTATAGGATTTACTTACTCTAAAGTACCATGAACTCATTTGGCAGTAAATGTTCTTGAGGATGTCACAATTAGGCAAAAAAAAAAGAGAGTATTCACAATAATAAAAGAGCCATTTTAAAACATAGATTGCACACTGAGTCATGAAATGTGAAGAAATGAATCCCATTTGGACCTAAATTTTCCTCATACTTGTTCAATAGCCAAGGCTAAATGTTATGGCTATTTATAGTTATACTCTAGGGTGAAAAGGGAGAATTACATGTCATAAAGAATCATACATAATGCATAGAGACTTAAACTATATTTTATGAGAACTGAAAATTTTAAGAAACTCTGGCTAAAATATAGAAATCTCACACCAAGCAGAACTTCCTTATACACAATAATGTTAGTAAAGATTTAGAAGGCAAGAACACAGTAAACCCTCAAACCATCCTGGTCTGATCTGCATTTCTCCTACATGTAATATATTTTAATGAGAAATTGGAATAAATATGTTGAGGCTCAGTTTGAAGGACACTGGGAAGAAGACATCACTATAGACACCAGTGCATTAAATATCTGCTATCTATAGAATAAAGTTACAAAACAACTAAAGAGATGTTTGCTTACTCTTCCCTATGAATAAGTCATTTGTAAATGACTTTTTAAAAAGTCCTAATTTTTTAGAACAGTTTTTGGTTATAACAAAATTGAAAGAAAGGTAACAAACAACATTTCCATATACCTCCTACCACACACAATCAGAATCTCCTCCATTATTAATCTCACTCACAAGGATGGTACAATTTTTTTCAAATGTATCAATGTTTTGTTTTTTTATTTGGTTTTTCAAAAATATTATTTTATTGATTTTTTTTTTTTTTTAGAGACAGAGGAAGGGAGAGGGGGACAGAGAAACATAGATATGAAAGAAAAACATCTATCAACCACCTCCCACAGACACCCCAACCTCAGACAGAGCCCATACTTGAGTATTTGCCTTGACTAGGAGTAGAACCAGTGAACTTTCTGCGCAAGGGACAATGCTCATCCAACGGAGCCACACCAGCTGGACAGATGGTACAATTTTTACCAAGAACATCATAATCACCCAAAGTACATAATTACCTTGCCCTTGTGAGTAGTAAGCCTTGAAGACTTATTTAAAATATAACATGATCCTAAACTTTCCTGAGTCATCTGGGCCAAGTTGGGCAGTTAGCTCCTGGTACTTTATAATACTTTGTTCACACTTCTACTGTGTCACTTTTCACAATATATAAAACTTTGAGCCGAAACCGGTTTGGCTCAGTGGTAGAGCGTCGGTCTGTGGACTGAAAGGTCCTGGGTTCAATTCTGGTCAAGGGCATGTACAATATATTGTTTGTGGGCACGTCCCCAGTAGGGGATGTGCAGGAGGCAGCTAGTCGATATTTCTCTCTCATTGACGTTTCTAGCTCTCTATCTCCCTTCCTCTCTGTAAAATATTAATAAAATGAATTTTAAAAAAAACAAAACTTTGAGCTGCAGGAAGTCATAGGGAATAGGATCATTATGGCAAAAATAGTTAACCAATTCTGAAACTGTTCATGGTCTTGATCCCTTCCTCCCAATTCCCCTCTATGCCACACAAATAGACCAATGATCAGTTCTAATCAGGCCCAATTAAAAGAAAAAAAATCAACTTATAGGTAACACTTCCTATCTCTTTAATTTTCTTTCTTTTATTTTAATGTTTACAGTTGAGTCATAGAAATTATTATTTTTAAATCCTCTACATTGACTTTTAAAAATGCCAAAGCACCAACTATAACTAAGTAGGCTCTAATGTTAAGTAAGTGTTGTTAACAAATTTCTACACACTCATTATCTAAAAAAAAAAAAAAAAAATTAATTCCAGAATATTATTTTCAGAAAATAATTTCCATACTTTTTGCTTTTCTAAGCAAGACTTTGCAGAGATTACTTTTCCATATTATCTGGTACCTAGTAAAGGAATTTTTACTAATAAGACTTCAAAATACCATATAGTTACCGTTGAACTTAGCCCAGGGTAGAATTCTGCAGTTTAAAGTCAGTGATCCATTGTAAAATTTAACATTCCAATTGCTTAAGTAATTTACAATAAGTATACAATTTAATAATATCTAACAGGATTTGCATATTCAATAAATATAATAAGCTTCCAAAAAGAAATCTAGGACAAGATTCCAAAAGTACTCAAGTTCTTATGATTTTTTACTAAAGACAATCAGCAGACATTTAAAAAAAATTAACTCACTTTACCCATTATGAAGTATATAACATTAGAAAACCAAAAATAGTCAGCCATTTATTTGTGAAATATGGAAACAAATAGACTATGCCACTTCTTCATGTCACCAAATTCCCTATGAAGCTACCTCACCATTGATACTTTCTGAGTAGCCCCTGTAAACATCTTAATTAATAATTAAGCTTAATTTTATTTTTGCCATGTATTACTTCTTTGACGATCTTCTTTAAAAATAATAATAGGAATGCTAGTGACAAAAGGACACCTCTATCTTAGAAATGAACAAACTAAAGTCACATAAAATACCAACCAAAATGATTTAATAGTGTGGAAAACTATTTACAATATGAAAAATTATAGGGTGATATCTGTCTGATATTTTTGTCTCAAAATATTGATATGAAACTTACACTATTAAGAATTCATTTTGCAAATAGCATTGAATAGAATATAATTGCAAATTATAAATTTTGAATAGAAAGAGCATAGATATTAGGGTGAATTTGACCTGACCTCACATCCTCACTCACTCAGCCCTCTGAGCTTAAATTTCTTCATCTGGAAAATATCTTCTCATTCATTCAACAAATATTCTCCTAGCAACATCTTGGGCAAAGTACTGTGTAAAACATTTGCTGCTCCCCTCCTGGGGCTTACTTTGTTGCTAGGGAAACAAATATTAGACAGCTAATTTCACAAATAAAAGTTTAATCGTCATTATGGCAACTCTGAATTAAAAGCATTTATGGTGAGTCTTGGCCTGTCTATCCTAGAGAGTCAGGGAAGGCTCTTGGAGGAAGGGCTACCCAAAATGAGTTTGGAAGCAAAGGAGTAATTAACCAAGAGTGGGGGTAGGGGGGGCCTGGAAAACTGCTTCTTTGGCAAACTGGAACAGAGCCAGAGGATGGGACTGCATAGAGAAGGGAGTGGTAGGAGAAGGGGCTGGTGAAATAGGCAAAGGCCATAGCACATCTGTTAAGTATTTTAGTTTCTATCCTAAGGACAAGGAGGAGCTACTAGAGTGATTTAAGGAATAAAATGTCTTGAGAGCTTTGACATTTTTTGAGAAAATCTCTGCAGCTACAGCAGTGATAATGGATTTAAAGGGATTCAAGTGGGTAGAAGTGCAGTGAAACCAACCATTGAACTTTCCAGCTGAGAATAATGGCCATTTGTAGAACAGTGGTAGCAATACAAATAAGAGAAGTCAAGAGATTTGAGAAATATTTAAGATATATTTGGTATGATTCAGAGATAGACTATGTTACGCATGAAGGGGCTAGGGTAGGGTGTCAGTTTTAGGTATTCTTAGCACAGGGTGCCTGTGACATATCCAAGTAGATACCCTCATTAAGCAAATGGATACTAGTAAATAAGATACATAGTTCAAGGCAGAAGCCAGAGCTACAAATATTAATGAAGATAAATATATTACCTTACATATATTAGGGGAATTCAATATAAGGAGTGCCTAACAATGCTAAAAACTTAGTGGTATTCACCCCTCTCCTAAGCAGCCTCCTTTTCTACTTGGTAAATTTCTTCCCTGAGCAAAGACAAGTAGTCCTGGGTCCAATTTCCCAAACTCCTAAGATAGATAAATGAACAGAGTACTTGCTTTATTTCCAGGTAATATCCAAGTCCTCTTAAATTACCTCTATGGTGACTCTAAGAACCTCCCACCGAATATTGAAATAGGGGAAGTTGTGTATGAAAGCCCTGTCCAACCATTTGGCAGGAGAACTCAAGCAAATAAGAGTCCCAGGTTTCTGTAGGGAAAGCTTCATGTGGTAAAGCATATGTTAAGTCAGCCATGTTCAGATACCTGACCACTGAGCCAAATTTCTCAAAAGAAACCTAGGGCCCAAAGAAATAGCCACACTTCTCCCTCTGTGTGCTTCCTCATTGGCTTTTGTGTCTACCCCCAGTAGACACTTCCTGGGGTTCTTATGTGCTACTTATAGCTAGAGTTTAAAAGCAACCCTTTCAAAAGGCATTCCATTTGGGGGTGAACTTACTCCTCATAACAAGACACTACTTGTCATAATTCTAGGTCAGTGGTCGGCAAGCCGCGACTCACAAGCCACATGCGGCTCTTTGGCCCCTTGCGTTTCTAATGCCGCTTCTTCAAAATAGACTTGCCCAGGCCAAAATCCGACCTCTGCGCAGGGGCCATGAAGTTTCAATCGCACTGTATGTGCGCCCGCACATGGTATTTTATGGAAGAACCACACTCAAGGAGCCAAAGAGCCACATGTGGCTCATGAGCCACAGTTTGCCGACCATTGCTCTAGGTTAAAAGACTATTCCCAAATACAACTTTTATAGACTTTGGCTGAAAGACTGATTATAAAAGTAAACATCTCTCCTATATCTAATCAATAGATGATTTGGGAGGGGGGGAGGGAATTCCCTTTTTTCTCCCTAGAGCAGGTTATAATTAATCTAAAGAAATTGAGTCAGTGAATGTATATTTCCCATGTTCAGATCTGTGGCATATGTCCAAACTTTGCACATTTTAGTTTTAAAAATAATCTTCAGAAATATCATTCTTGTCAGTCAGCCAGTAACTGCCTACATGCTGTTCAAAGCACAATTAGTTAAAGCTTTTTCTTACCTTAAATTGGGCTCTCTTGCACCAAAATGTTTTGACTCAGCTCAGAATTTACAAAATTATGCTTTAGAATAAGCCTTAAAGTCTAAAGCTAGAATTATTTTTGCATATATAGATACATGGTAGGTAAACAGATAAATTATAGGTAGGTAAATAGATGATTGATAGTTGATAGATGGTAGATAGATAGATAGATTAAAACATTTAAATTATGTGTGAATCAGCTAAATCAAGATCATTCCTCTTTTCTAGTCTAAGAAATACAGATTTCCACCGAGTCCATACACATTTCAATCAATTAAACTTTTATGAAACATAAAATTCTGAGAAACACAAGGACACAGTGTCATGTAAGGAAATTTGTTATGATCTCCTATGAAACATTTAAACTGAAATAAAGTATGATCCATTAACCTTACATCACAGCTTATACTTTCTCTAAGATCAAGACCATTGGTAACTTGCCCTTTGTAGAAAGCAGCACAAAATATCAGAAAGACAACCTACAGTGGGACTTTTGGCAAGTCATTTAACTTGTTTGAGCCTATTTTACCACATCTAAATGAGGTGACAATTCCTACAAGCAAAAATAGCTGAGAATTAAGCTATTTTATATGAAGGTACTGTCAGATCATAAATACTAATAAAAGAGGGCCATTATTGTTTACTATTGTTATGATTGTTATTGATCTGAATTTCATTTTGAGATAATTTATTTAAGTATTTTATCATTTCTTACCCAATATCAGTTCATCACTGAAAAAAAAAAAAAGTTTATTGCTGGATTGCCGGGAGTCCTTGTTTTGCATTTCTCAATAACTAATAGGTAGTCTAGCCTGTTTTCTATCAAAATATCATAATAAGCATAACAAGATTGGTTAGGTCATTCATGAGCTATCAAATTATTTTATGTTTCATAATGTTGCTGTACTTGCTTAAGTGTTTTATTTTTTTAATCTGAAAATAGCGACAGTTTCTCTTGCTGATCTGTTATAATGAGAATCAAGGATTGCCTTTTTTATTTGATAGGTGGAATTAGACTCATCATCCTGACTTACATTAATGTATAAAGCCATAATTTGTACTAAACCATTACACAATGTGTTGAAAAAAAATGTCTTCCTAAAATATTGGAGTAGGAATTCTCTAACAAGAAGAAAATATATCTTACCCAAACTAAAGATATGGACATGCCAAGGCAACTAGAGTAAACAAGTGGCTGAAGAGGTTAATTACCTAAACAATTAAACTTTTTATTTAAATTGACTACATTTTTCCTCTTATCCATACTAATAAAATGGTAATACACTAATTAGACCAAACGTCTTCCTGATGGTCCTTCTGGACAAAGCCACAGTGGTAGGGTCAGAGGCAGATGTGGTTAGGGGCAATCAAGCCAGGAGGGGAGCAGTTAGGGGGTGATAAGGCCAGCAGGGGAGAGTGGTTAGGGACGATCAGGCTGGCAGGCAGAGTGGTTAGGGGCATCAGGCAGGCAGGCAAATGGGTTAGGGGCAAGCAGGAAGGTGGGCAGGTGAGCAGTTAGGAGCCAGTGGTCCTGGTTATAAGAGGGATGTTGAATATCCCCCTGATTAAAGAGGGTACAGGCCAGGCTGAGGGAACACTCCTCCTTCCATGCATGATTTCATGCACCAGGCCTCTAGTTTTAGTATATAAAACTGTATTCTTAAAATGATATTGCCATATTATTCATGTGAATGTTTTATAATGTACTATAATTTAAAATGATTACTTTTTAATATTAAAACTATGGCACTAACCCATATACCATATTGGCATAAAATTATAAATTTTGGATAAACACCCAGATACGTTTGCTCTCCTCTATGGAAAAATATTAATGTTGGAAATATCAAAGAAATTAGGTAGATATTTCTTTTTACATTCAGATGTGTTTTTTTTTATCAGATAAGAAGTTCTGTATTATTTGACTAAACATAAACTCAAAAGGAAAGGTAAAATTTCTTATTTAATGTCACAAAAATGAAAGTAAATTGGAAAAAACAGCCTGAATATCAAGTTAACTAAAAGTTTCAACTTCTGCACGTGCGCGCACACACACACACACACATGTGTAAAAAGGATAGATAGATAGATAGATAGATAAACAGATAGATGATAGATATTCCTTTCTGTTCCCACTTCAATTGCACTTAAACTACTCAAGTGTAGGTTTATATTTCCTCTTGTTTAGTTACTAAAACTTCCTGCCTCGGTCTTTCCTCCATTTCCCCTGCCAATCCAGACCTGACTTGGGTCACACGGTCATTTGTCTCATAGCCCAGTTATTCTCATGAACAATCTTGCCAAAACCATCAAATGCTTTTACTGCCTACTAACTACATTCCAGATAATATAGCTTTGCAATTTTGACCCAGAATGTCTTTCTTTCTTTATCTCTTACTATTTCCAAAGTCTGTTCCTCCAACACTGCTTAGATATACTTCACAAAAAGGACATGAGTTGGGAAGAATTGCATGCTAACCTCTCCTGGCTTTCTCTAATATAATAAATACAGAAATAAATTAATAAATTCTATAGTAAATAAACTTGTTTCTTTTATTTATTAGCATTTTCTTTCTTACCTGACTTCAAAACTAACACACTTAGTGAAAACTAACACAGTCTCTCTCCCTCTCTCTCTTCAAAAATACTTATTAACGTATGGTATTCTGCAGACACACTTTGGGAAATTCTGTCCTTAAATTTTCCCTGTGCACCAGGCAAGTGGAACACCTATCTATCCTTTGATTACACTTGTATCTTTGATACTGAGTCATTTCCATGTTTTTTCCTCCATCCACAACACCTTAGCTTCTACTTTCTGCCTAGTGATTTGTGCATTTATCTAATTTTGTGCATTGGAATATTTTTGAGGACCAGGTTACATCCACTTAACTTTATATGATCTTCAGAATGTCATATATACTTCACAAATGTTCCTATTTATAATCTTAATGAAAGCACAATCAGAGATTACATGGCGAAGACCATTGGGAGAAAAGACAAGAATTAAGGGACTCGGGGGCATGTCTGGGGGAAGACAGAGCTTTCATAGTATTTTGTAGGCAGAAGAATATTGCTTATATCCGTGATGGTGAATATAAGAACACTCAAGTGGTGCTTCTTTGCTTGCAACATAAAGAAAGAAGATGCAAACTAACAAAAGAACTATGACAGACAGCAGAACTCTTCAATAAGAGAAACTATTTTGAAAAGGTGGAAATCTTAAAGAAATAATTTCCAAGTTCTCAACTTCTGTACTTATTCTGTCTAAAACTTAATTTGTCCGTAAAGCCACTGAAGTTCAAGTTCTCTTTTCCACCTTCCTTTTTATACTCATCAGTTCGCCTTGCAACAGAAAAAAATCACAGCCCTATTATGGCTTATTGCTTCCTATAATATACTGATAAATCTTCAACAGCAGTCAAAAGCAACTTTACTATCACCTTAATCAAAGCATTGTAATTAACCCTCCCATCCATCCATAGAATTTGACATTTTACTTTAAATAATTACATATGAAAAATCATAACATATTTATATTGTTTTGGTCAATTGTATGTTAATATTTATAATGCTAACTCAAGGCAGGAAAGGAGTTTAATACTTCAAGCCTTTGGTTATATGAAAAAAAAATTCAATTTGTAAATTATTTTTGTTGCAGAGAAGTATGATATTGTGATTAATAAAAACCTTTCAAGCATATAAGTATATTATATTGGGATAAAATGTGTTGCAGAAAGTGGAATGAAAGCACAAGTTCAAGGAGAAAAAAGAACAGTATAAAATTTTCAACTATTACATTAGGTCTTATATATACATATATAATATATACATATACAAACATATATTCCTATGCATTTTAATAGATAATGGTTATCAAACTACTTATGTTTTTATATTGCTTTGAACATATTTAAAGGAGTGATGGAAATTTTTATTTCTTAATGTCAATACTTATAGTGTATTGGTAATGACATATTTTCTAGCTATTTTAAAAGGTTTTTGTAAAGTTACAAATGTCTATTTAAAAATGTGAAATGAGTAGCTTTTAAAGTGGTTTTTCAGAGGTACCTGGGCAAAAATGAGACCATATGCTTAAGGCTAGAAGGAAGAGGTTTGAAGCTCCTGGCTACTACTGCCTCCTTCCACTTCTGACACCTAACCCTCCTCCTCTGCCTATCTCCTCCACCACCTGGTGGTTAAGCCAAGCCAAGGGTTTCATTCTTTGGTAAGAATCAAAAACCAGGAACCTTAAATTACTCAAGAGCAATCACATGTGTATGTCACCCTGTCCCCACCCTAGAAAGAGCCATATTCGTGGAGCTAGAGGAAACAGCAGGAAATATAGGCCCCAAGGAAGTAGTAGCAAGTACATTGACCAATGGGGGAGGTTCATCAAGGCCCATATACAACTTGGGAAAGAGTAGAATGCATTTTGAGTGAAGACAACAGCAACCACTTCAGAAAATGAACAGCCCTAAAGACATTGCTGTGACTAGATTGAGCCGCTCCAATCAAGGCTGAAAGATTAAGAAGTCGGCTGTGTAGATGGAACTTTGTGAGGAGAGAGATACTTAGTTGGTTCAGTGATCAAGAGTGGGGCTCTGACCCAGACAACAAGATGATATGGCCCTGTGTTCCTTGTTGTCTCAGGACAAAGACCTCCATGGCTGGGTTGCATGGGCCACACAATTTTTGTTCTGAAAATCCCCTTAGAAATCCTTTCCCTCTATCCTCTTTAAACCTTGGTTGCAGGAGTAAAAATTACACAGAGGGCTAAGAAAATATTTATTCAATTAAGATTTAATTGAGGGGGAAAAATAGTTTGTGATTTTCCACATGAATCAAATTCTGAAAAGAATTACTTGATCTTCCACTTAACTTACATGTGTAGGTCAGACTGCCTTTACCGGAGGGAAAAACACCAGGCCAAAACATGTTCAAGGCCATGTGCAGACCACAGGGTTGCAGATTCAGGTCTGTGATCCAAGTTTAGTATCATTAACAATGTTTTTCTCCCAAACTCACATACAAATACATATATTATCAATTACTTGCCAAGATGCAAATTCATTTAAGATAAAGTTTATTTTGGTATACAAAATAGCCAAGGAATTAAGCTTTTGAAATTTATTTCCAAACAAAGGAAAGTTCTCTGGCATTCTCTTGGATAAAGCTTTGTCTATACCTAGGAATTATGTGCTGTGACTTGAAGAAAGGAGCACTACACTGGAGTCAGATGGCCTCTATTTCAACCCAACTATACCATGTACTATTTGTGTTACCTTAGCCCCTCAGGTACCTCCTCCTTAAAATAAGGTCATGACTGCCTCAATGGCTTGTTAAATAAGAATACAGAGGCAAAACTGAAGTCCTTGTTAATTTTTTTTCTTTTTGATACTTGAAAGGTATTATCACAGCATTAAGTGTTTAGATTTGAATTGGTCTCCACTTGAAAGCAAAAGGACAATGAAAAGAAATGGAAAAATAAAAAAAATAAGGACATTTTTATGGATTCAACATCAAGATCAACATTAGAAAAAAGCCAAAGCCTGCAAATTTTATGAATCTAGGCTAATTGTTCAGGAGCTTTTTCTGGTTGCTGTGAATGCTTAGAAACTTAAATCACTTTCATTCATGAATATGAAATCAAATACATCTAATTTAGCCTAAGTTGATCTCTCAGCATAAATAAACAAGTCATATAATGAGTCACAGAATATTAAATTTTTAAATGAATACCCAGAGGATTATTTTATTTTAAGGGGCTAGTTTCATTTTTTTAGAAAGCAACTGAAGCGCTCTAGTCAGTCTGGCTCACTGGACAGAGCATTGGACCCAGGACTGTATATGGGGTCACCAGTTCAATTCCAATGAATGGCACGTACCTTGGTTGCAGGCTTGATCCCTGGCCAAGGTCTTCCAGGTCCAGGTCGGTGCACGTTCAATCAATGTGTCTTTCCCACATCAATGTTGCTCTCTCTGTGTCTCTCCCCCTTCCTTAAAAAAAAAAAAAAAAAAAAAAAAAAAAAAAAAGGAATTAAAGATATAGAAATGCCAGTGGAAAATACTAAGTATAATAATAATAATAATAATAGTGACAGTGATATTTAGCTAAGACTAAAAAATACTTACATTGCCCTGCCAGTGTGACTCAGTGGTTGAATGTCAACCTACAAACCAAGTGATCCAAGTGATCATGGTTTGATTCCAGGCAGGGTACATGCCCGGGTTGTGGGCTCAGTCCCCAGTGTGGGGCATATAGGAGGCAGCCAACCAATGGTTCTCTTTGATCATTAATATTTCTCTTTTTCTCACCCTCTCCCTTCCTCTCTGATATCAATAAAAATATATATTTTTTAAATGCTATGTTCTAAGTACTGAATGTTAAATATGTTAACGGCATTGGTGGGGAGATTTTACATATACTACTTTTTCACAACAACTCTACAATATAGGTATTATTATTATAGCTCAGTTGTGTTATTATTATTATTATTGTTTCCACTGTGAGAATAAAGAGCACAGGGCCCAAAAATTCCCCACGACTAGAATGGGGAAAGGAGCTATTAAACAATCCAAAATTCAGCTTGCTTAATCACTAGCCAGTAATATTACTAGAACTGCTCTGTGACTCCTGAGGAAACTAGAAATAAAAAGTAACCTGCCAAAGGAATTTTTCCTTCTGATTCTGTTCTCACTCCATGTGCCCATGGTGCTGATACAAGCACAGATCCTTTGTTAGAGCCAAGGAAAGGAGCATATTCTGCTTAAATCAAGGTTTTTTTTAGTATAAATTTAGAGATGTGATGAGTCAAGTCCTGGCTTTATTATTGTTGTTGCTGTTGTTATGATTATTTCCATCTCTAAATGTATGATACTTTTCTCAGGAATAGTAAACTGTTTAAGTAAGTGAATTCTTTTTGCCGTAAGCAAAAAAAAAAAAAAAAAAAAAAAAAAAAAAATCATTTCTAATTCTTGTCTAGGATGTCCATATGGTCATCAGATGTTCAGTGACACTGAAGATTCAGTTTGCATGACTATCAATTTTGACACTAGTGTCTGGAAGCCTTTTCTAACTTGTAACACCATTCATGGTCTCGAGTTCTTATACACTCACACTGCCATAGAAGGGCAGCCAGAAAGGCAGATTGGTGCCCTAAAGGAATAAAAAGAAAACTGAAAACAATATAACCTCTGTTTCAAGGAATCAATTTAAATCTAATAGGAAAATTGCATAGCAATGATAATAACAAAAGCAACAACCAAATTAGCATTATTTAATGTCATAACCACTATGTGGACTTGGCCTAAATTTTCTAGACAGTCTTTATGTTGGAGCCACCTCAGACTCAAAATTCTTTTTTGCTATTAAGCAAATGTTTGTGCCTATTATGCATCAGTCATAAACTAAGCACCAGATTCAAGTGGATAATTAGCAACCAGACACAGTCTCCAACCTCCTGGAGCTTATGGCCTACATCTGTTCACACCATGGAGACTGAATTCTGTCAGAGCAAGACCAAGAGGTGATGGACAGTGGTAAGATGATAGAGTGAGATGGTAGAAATGAGAACAGAAAAAACAGTGTGAGTGACATGATGAAAAGTGAGAAAGAGAATGGTGCCCCCAAAGACTCAGGAATGCCCAGCACTGCCCTATTCATTGATCTGAGAGCACCTTCCTTGTAACATTTTTATATCACCCAATCTTTCATTATTACAGCAATCTTTATGAGGAGCCTAACTTTATATTCTTGGATTAATATTTATAGTTTCTAAGGCAAATAGTAAGTTTCATATTTTATTATATTACATTTCTTTTTCATTAAAACTAACATGCTACAGAGTTCAGAATCTAACAGTGAGGTGATAAAAAGTGAAAAACTAAATGTCAGCTGCTTATGAGATCATAATAGCTTAATGACCGATACTGCACCAACAATGTGTATAGATACAATATGCACAACATACGTATATTTTAATTAACTTTATATTATCTGAACTGTATTTTAGAAAATTACTATAAATAGGAATAAACAAAATTAATTTTTGTGTTTCTACAGAAATAATTTATTTCTAAAATAAACAAGTTTTTATTATTAACTATATGTATATATTATGTGGAATGCACAGTTCTATATATTATAAACCTCATATATTTAAGAGCAAAATGCTATGCTAAATTAGGAAAGAACATTTTTTAGCCATTACATGACTATACCATTTAATTCACTGAAATTTTCAAATATCTTTATTGTTAAAAAATTATTTTAGCGCCGAAACCGGTTTGGCTCAGTGGTAGAGCGTCGGTCTGTGGATTGAAAGGTTCCAGGTTCGATTCCGGTCAGAGGCATGTAAGTTGGTTGCGGGCACATCCCCAGTAGGGGGTGTGCAAGAGGCAGCTGATCGGTGTTTCTCTCTCATCGACGTTTCTAGCTCTCTATCTCTCTCCCTTCCTCTCTGTAAAAAAATCAATAAAATATATTTTTAAAAAATTATTTTAGCATACAATATAGCATAATATTTCCTGTAATTATTAATTAGAAAAATAATTTTGACGTTATTTTTTTAATTTCTTTATTGATTAAGGTATCACATATTTTTAAAGGTAACTACATGATATCCTCCCAAAAAATGAAATGCATTTTAATAAACACTGCTTTTATCATTATATTTAAAGTATTTATACATTTTTGTGGTGACACCCTATATTTTGTGAAAATAATGTTAAATCTCTATATCAGTCAAAAATTTTACATGGTTTGCTTTAACATTAATTATGAAAAGCATGACCAAAACAATATATTTCATACAAAGAAAGTTAACTACAACATAGACTCAGTAACTCTAGTGTTATAGCACAGATGATTTAATGGGATCACTTAGCAATGGATAACTTTTTTAAATCAGCACTGGATATTCAATGGTGAATAAAATAGACATGATCCTTGGCATATTCAAGAGTGTAGCCTACTCAGAGGAATCGTAATATCTAGAATAGATCTATTTGGACATTACAGAAAGAACAGAAATTATTATTTGAGAATGATTTGAATTCCAAACTCTAGGCTATTCACAGTTTATGAAACATTTCACATAAAGTTGAACTTGGTACTATATCCTAAGTTAGCATGAAGCTTGTATTACTCCAAACCTAGTTTGGTACTTATATTTTTCTAAGATGCCACTGGTTACAAGACATATTATTTTTTTTTATGTTCGGCGCGAATGAAAAAAATACTACCAATTAAAGATGGCATATCCTTGTTTGCAAGACACATCCCCTTTTCAGAAGTAGTAAAGTATGAAAAAAACGTGCATTTTTAAAATCAGTGAAACCCAATAAAGAAAATCTCACTTATTCCTCCCTTTGGTCTTACCTAGCCTGTTCATCATTAATGCTTCCCCACTTTTCCAAGCTGGTTCATGTCTCACATCCAGTGTCAGAATGGTAACTTTCTTGAAACAAGTCTTCTTTACTAAATTCTGAATAGTCTATCCCCTTTCTTGCAATAGATAAACTTAGTCACTTCAGAGTGGACTGCTTTCTAAGATAATGCTGGGGTGACTAATAGAAAGAAAAGAAAATGAGTAACATGCCTGGTAATTAAGAATGCAAAGACATGTTGCATGAAGTAAAGGGAGGAAGAACGGAAACTATAAACTTCCCGGGGGCTCAAATCGCTACATGGCTCTGTGCTGACCATGATATTGTGCTGACCATGAGTAAAGATCCTGTCTTTGAATTTTCAAGATTTTCCTATTCTCCAATCTATCACCAACTAAAGACCCCAGATATGTGGGACCTGCTTGTCCAAAGGTACAATAACCGTCACACATCCAGCACATTCCTGAGTAACTGCTGGGAGAGTAAGTAAAACATAGGTCAATTCCCCAGATTTACTGTCCCCCAAGGAAATATATTTCAAGCTTGAAATGGCTTTTTTATCCCTGTATACATTTTATTTCCAATTCTGTTTTGTTTTTGTACTGAAAGAACCCTTTTTATGTTGAGCTTTTATCAGAAGTCTCTCTCATTGAACAGGCATTGGGGGATTTATTACATGCACTCTGACACAAGCGGACACTGTCCTGTCCACATCAGAACAGGGCATTAATATTTCTGACTAACCACTCCAAGTCTACTAACAAGTGGAATAATCCACATAGTTTATTCAACATGTGGAGCACACTGGCCGTGGGAGGTTTGATTCTTTAGGTAGAACTTGCTGATATTCTAATGACACTTCATTAAAGAAAGAGAAAAGGTGGGTGGCACATTGAATTATAGAAAGTTCACTTCCAGCACCTACCCAGATACACATGTAAATGCTAGTGAGAGAGAAATATGGCTCACCTGGAATGGATGTTGCTTCTGAATTCTTTCAGTTCTGTTCTCACATCAAGAAAACTAATCATTAGGGATTAAAACCTACACTGTTTTATTTTTAGCTCAACTGAGGAGAAATGTGTTATTTCTTCCACTCCCTGAATGACACAGAAAACAGACTCTTAAAGTCTAACAATATGAATAATTCTGCTGGTTTTTCCAATTTGGGGGGAAATGCCTATATTTTATTGCAAATGAAGATAAATTATGAGTCACAGATGTGAAGAATTTTTTCTATTTCTAAAATTCCACTTTGATTACAGATAAGACCAAGGGCGGCCTACTTCAACATGCAGGGCTGGGAAATGGTCCTGAGAAGGTTCTGGCAGTGGGGGGGTTGGGCCCATTTCTACGTGTTTCACTGTAGTGGGTGGTGACAGGGGATGCTCTGGACCTGGGGAGGGAGAGAGTCAGCACCAACCGAACTATATGAAATGGGTTTCTCAACCAAAAAGGGGGAGAGCTCATACTATTATAGAAGGGAGCTGGGCAGACACTATTTTATTTTTTTAATTAAAATTTATTGGGATGGCATTGGTGAATAAGATTTTATAGGTTCAAAATGTGGGTTTCTATAAACATAAACTGTATATTGCATTGTGTGCCCAAAGTCAAATAATCTTCTGTCAACATACATTTGCCCCTGTACCCTTTACTAACTCCCCTACTGCTAATGTCACTTTTAAACCATCAACTCTAGGACCAGATATAGGAACGAAGCATCCCGTAATGTAACACCGAAAAGCAACATGATAGATTTGAATGCCTCAAATATCAAGAACATCATTTAGAAGGAAAGTGTGCTAGACTGTGAACCAGAAGATATGCTGCAGTGCACTGCTTGGGAAAGTCAGAGAAGCCTCTTAATCTCTGTAAATTTAAGCCATTCCCAGAACACATTGTCCAAGACTAAAATAAGAAAAATTATCACTGCCCCTCCCTGCTGCCAGGAGATGTGAAGAATTGTTTGATAGTACTCTGTAGTTTTTTAATAATATTTATTTTTTCCACTTATAAAAGCAATATATACTCATTGTAGATTTTTTTAAAATCAGGACAAAGATACAAAAACAATTAAAAATTATCCTACTGCCTGGCTGGTGTGGCTCAGTAGTTGAGCACCCACCTATAAACCAAGAGATCACATTCGATTCCCGATCAGGGCACATGACTGTGCCCTGGGCTCAATCCCCAGTGTGGGGCATGCAGGAGGCAGCCAGTCAATGATTCTCTCTCATTATTGATCTTTCTATCTATTCCTCACTGAAATCAATAATAAAAATATATTTTTAAAAATAAAAAAACTACCCTGAAAACCTACTATTCTGACATAACTTTTTATGTATTCTTTAATGCTGTTTCCACAATTTTTATTTCAATGGTATAAAATTAGATATGTCTCTGTACATTCCCTCTGACACTTCACATTGTAAGTGTTGATTTCAAGCACTAGCACAGCAATTTAAAATCGAGTGACATATTATGATTGACTGCACATTATGGTAGGGTAACAAAGAATAATCTTCAATATACTTTCATCAAATATTTCTCGATAAAGTAGGCAAAGCAAATTCCTTTTATGCAGTGATCAGGCAGCAGTCACAGAAGCAGTGGTTTCCTGATATTGGTACTCTTCCCAAAAAAATACTAAAACTGCAGGACACACTGTGGGTCACCAGGGATGGATGCAGGACCTGCTAAATCCACACAGCCTTATGCAGGCACTATATAGACAGGACAATCATCTGTGTATTCTAAGAAGCTTAATCATCTATGTATTCTAAGTGAAAACTCTAGAGCCAGCACCCCACACAACATCTACCTGCTCACCCACCAAGCATTACCGTGAAGTGGGGGTGTACACCACCACCAGGTAATTAGTCCGATAGACTGTATCCCAGTTGCCTGGCTAGGGCCACCTATTCCTACTATACCGCTCTAACAAAATGTTTTGTGTAGTGTTTAGCTTAGAAAGACCGGGCAAATCTGTCTGGTTTGAAATCTACTGGTTTGAAAATAAAACTTTTTAGTCACTTTGAGGACATCTTTTCATTTTCCGTAGATGGTAGGTCCTAGAAAAGCAGTCTAAAAATAAGGTAGAAAATCATATTTTTATTTGTTTTTACAAAATAATGTAGGCTTCTCCCTAAAATTCAGAAGAACAGTCTATGGTCTGTTTGCACCTGGCTATGACAACTGCCCATTCAAAAAAAAACACAAACCTAGCTTCCTCCCCATGTGTGACAGCAAAGTGGATGCTTCTGTGTGAAATGTAACTGGTAGAAAATTTAATACCTCCAACTCTATGTCTCCCTGGACCTATTGTTATAATTCTATACTTCTATGCTACCAGTTTGAGTTGGGCAGGTGTGTGTAACCTGCCCTCTTGGACTGGAACTTTATTTGATTTTTACTGTGACCACTCATGAAAGCTGCATGGCGGGATTTGGAATGGGAACTTAAGGCTCAGTCTTCACCAAATAGTTGGGTGATTTTAAGCAAGTGACTGAATGTCTCTGATCCTCAGTTTCCTCATGTGAAAATGGAGCAAAGCAATGTCAAATCTTTCTATGTTACAGTTATTTGAGGCTCCAGTGAGATAAGGTTTATCTAAATGTTTACTCACTAAAATGCTAGTGTAATCATAGCTTCCATTCTTAAACCTTTGAATGGCTCCTCTATCATTTTAGAGTCAAGTCCAAAATACTTATGGAGTCCTTCATTATCCTGACTCATTCCTATCCAGCCTCATCTCCTGCCAGCACTCAACATTCCAGGCACACTAGCCCATCTCACTGAATCATTTCCTTTTCTAATATATAATGGGGGAAGGGGGGTTAAATTGACTATCTTTTCAAAACATCTGCTACCTCAAGGCAAGGTCTCCCAAAGCTTGCCTCCAAAATGTCCTTTTAGGGTCTGAATCACCACTGCCAAGTCTGCATGCTTTCTGCAGATATTGAGAAATACCTATTTAATATCAAAAGTGTAATATTAATATCAGAGATCTGGTATTATGACTTTATGTCTGGCCTTCAAAGAAAATCATTTACTCATTTCAAAACTGTTTATAAATCAACAGGTGTTGTGCCCTGTTTAGCTAATTCACAGTGGAGTCAACAGCAGACGGATGAACAGCTTGGCATCTGGCTTTGGCCCTACTGCAGAATTGCCAAGAGAAGCCCAAGCATCCTGAATCACCTGCCTTTTCTAAGGCTTCTGTTGTCATACAAATGGCTCATTTTTTTTGGCTCTAGCAACGCTTGAAATTGGCTGTCTGGTGTTACAGAATGCCTGACCCTGACCAGGGGGCAAATGTCAAGCCGTGCCAGAATGCACAGCTTGGTTTCCAAATGACTAGGAAAATTCACTTCTTAGGAAAAGGGCATCGTGCTGGCTTGTTGCCAAGGACTATGGGAAATTATTTCATACTTAATTTAAAAATTCACTTCCCTGCCTGCAAGTCAGCCGCTGTGATGCTGAAATTATAGAATGGCACCCCTTCTTTTATCTTTTCTCCTACATTTAGTCACTGAATTGATCAAAAACTTGAGTGGAAATACAAAGTATTCAATGCAGTCTGATTTTGCAACGAATTTGCCTTATGTTGGATTCCCTAGAAGCAGAGCTTGAAATGGATGTTCTTAAGCAAGTATAACCTATTGAGGTAGTGCTCTAGAGAAACTAAAGGAGGCAGGCAGGGAAGGGGAAGAAGCTGGGCAATGATGGCACTTTAGGAGAATTCTGGCCTGAGAGCATAAGGAGTCTGGGAACATGAACTGAACCTCACAGATTGTGTCAACAGGAGGCTGTCACCCTTCCATGTCAGCCAGTCATTGACCTCTGGGCCTCCCAGGCCATTTCAGGCCAATGTCCAGAAAAGTGCAGCACCTACAGCATCTGGGGATGGGTACACCAGCCTCATAAAGGAATCTGGGGGGAAGCTGTACCTACTTCACTGGTCTATTATACTCATCCCATAAATCTTTGCCATCATAATCCTATATAATCTTATATAATCCTACATAATAAAAGCATAATATGCAAATTGACAGAACAGTGGAACGACCGGTCACTATAATGTCTACTGACCACCAGGGGGCTGATCCTCATTGCAGGAGCTGCCCCATTGTGGTCAGTGTGCTCCCACAGGACACAGCCAGAAGCTGCGCTCACAGCTGGCAAGCGCAGCGGCCATGGTGAGAGCCTCTCTTGCCTCCGCTACAGGTGGGCAGTATGAGGTGAGCGATCCCAGACTGAGAGGAAGATTCTGACTGATGGGGGATCAGGCCTAAGCCAGAAGGCAGACATCCCCCAAGGGTTCATGGACTATGAAAGGGCACAGGCTGGGCTGAGGGACTGCCCCCCCCCTCCAGTGCACGAATGTCATGCACTGGGCCTCTAGTTATCATAATATTGTTATAATCACTGTGTTTTCTAAGGAAGCCTATCTACAAGTAAGAACTATATTTAAGTCCCAAACTTGGCCATACCTATTACAATTTTAAAAAGATAATAAGAAACTCAGAATTTGGAAAAGATGTCATTTGCTTTTGGCCCATCATATTATAGATAGCTGATCATGGTCAATAGGAAATTCATATGAAACAAGAGTTGTGTTCCTGACCCATGTGGCTCCATGGTTGAGCATTGGCATATAACCCAGGAGGTTGGGATTCAATTCCCAGTCAGAGCACATGTCCAGATTGCACACTCAATCCCCGGTAAGAGGCATTCAGGAGGCAACTGATCAATGATTCTCTCTCATCATTGATGTTTCTATCTCTCCCTCTCCCTTCCTCTCTGGAATCAATAGAATACATTTTAAAAAAATAAAACAATAACACAAGGGATATGTAACAGGTTTTTTTTTTTATAAGGACTCTACTTCCATTCCACTATTGCAAAGAATTATTCTAAGAACACAAACAATATAAAAGCTAAATTTTTTTCAAGACTCATAACTTATACAAAATAATGATTTATCTCACCAGTTAGAATTCAATAAAAATCATCTTTATTTCACTGGAGCTAGTCCAGAATTGCAGTCCTGAATGCAAACTACAGTGTACTAGATGGCATTTTACTGAAAAAGAGTTGTATTATTAAAGTCCAATGATTTATATAGTTATTCAATTCCTGTTATCCCTGTCTGTTTTTGTTTTGTTCAAGTTCTCAAACACCCACTGATTACTGTTTCCAACGTTCTCATATCTAAATACTTGGGAGCATTTTTCCTCTATTTTGCCAGAACTTTTTCAAGCTTAAATAGACATTTTGGGTTTTACTTCTCATTTAACATTCCGTTTAATCCTGAAGAGAACACGAAGGCACTAACTGGCCAGACCTAAAAAACTCGAGCTGCAGGTGAGCACATTTGCAGCCAATCCTGACACTATGTCAGTGCCTTCAGCAATACTGCAGACCACCCATAAGTAAATAAATCAACAGCTTAACCCGGAACCCTAAACTATCAAAGAGTAGAGCAATTGCCCTAACCTTCCATACCCTAACTCTCCATAGTGTGCTAGAAGCAGAGAGAGCTTTTACCTCAAGATAATGAAGCTTGAATTTCAGTGCCCTTCCCTTGCTTGTTCCTATCTAAAGGGAGGAGCCCTACAGTGTTTCCACATGTTCATCTCTCTTTTTTTTTAATTTTGCAGAAGCCATATAGTTAATATTTCTTTTTTCTTATATAGGAACTCAAAAATTATAAATTTCATGTCCTATAAAACTTGGATTTACCCCCTGCCATGCCAAGACCCCATTTTTCTACTTATGTAGAAAAATGGAAGGTGATAAGTGGAACTGATTCTTTTGTCACCTGAGACCCACATATCTTTGGGGGCAGAAGATTCAGAGCCTGCTTTCATCAATTCTTCATCTCTATGACTAAAATCTTTCTTTAGCAATGCTTACCATGAGTATTCCCACCTCAGCTGATGGAGATACCCTGCAAGGGACTAGGATATGCAAACTTCATGGTCTCTTTTGGTTTCCTGCCCTACTTGCCACACGTTCTTAAATGATAGTTAGGTAAGGGGTTCTGAAGCATGTATCTTAGGATACAAGACTGTCTCTTTATTAATGTGTCTGCGGCACCTGAGCCTGCATATGCCATTTAAAATTAAAAGGCCATAGCATTTCAGAGCCAATCATAAAGTTGTCAATTAAGGTATCATTTGTCTTTGCATAGATAATATTTGGGGCTGTTTTTCTTCTATCCCCAGACTCTTATTTACTATAAATTTCCAGCAGGCAGTATGGACAACAGCTGCTCAACCTATTTGAAAATCATCCAGCTCCAACACAGATTCATTTGCAAATGGACGCTAGATAAATACTCATTGATGCTATGGGATGATTTGGGAAAGATGTTCATTAAAAGTATTTGATGGGGATCAAATCTTTATGAAAACACTTCTGAGCCAGGTGCCTTTCCCAGTGTCATGACTAGACCCTTTCACTGGATGTGGAAATCCCAAGTATTTAAACCAGCTCCAGAAATTATACAATGCCTCTGAAACCTTAGTCCATTCACAGCCTTAGAAAATATGCTTGTCAAGTCTGAGAAGAGCTAAACAATACCTTCTCCTCTACCTGGGAAACAAGGACTAATTCTGTTCACTCACTAGTGCACACTCCTCCGCTCTTGATTGGATCTCCTCATTTAATATTCTTAACAAACATATTTCCAGTATTTTAGAACAGGGAGACATACACTGAGACTTAGAACAATAAAATGACTTCAAAACAGTTGTCCTTTCCAGTTGGATAATGGTTGTTTTCATTAAAAAAAAAAAAAAATGTCAAGTACTTTGTTTCCTTCCTACTATCCTGAGTCGATAGATCTGAAGATCCCAAACAAATTTGTTCTGCCCTATCTCTGCTCACTGGGGAAAACAATATCCAAGACTAGTAGTAGAAGTAATATCTTATATAATAAGCTTGGATTTCATCATGTAGTAGAGGCAATATCCTATATAATGAAAGGCCAATATGCAAATCAACCAAATGGCAGGAAGACTGGTCACTATGATACACACTGACCACCAGAGGGCAAATGGCTGCCCCCTAGTGGTCAGTTCACTTCCACAGTGGGGAACACCACTCAGCCAGAAGCTGGGCTCATGGCTGGAGAGTGCAGCGGTGGTGGTGGGAGCTTCTCCCACCTCTGTAGCAACACTCAGGATGTCCGACTGGTGGTCTAAGCCTTCAGTCAGATATCCCCCAAGGGCTCCCAGACTGCAAGAGGGTGCAGGCCAGGCTGAGGGATAACACCCCTCCCCCCAAGTGCACAATTTTCAAGCACCAATCTATAGTAATTTTATAAAATCAAAGGAGGAAAATCTGAATTCCTGCCCTCTTTGTCTGCCTATTGTTTCTGTGGATAAGGAAGAGGTCTGGATCTCTCTGCTTGCACACTCAAAGGAGGCCCCCTGGCCATTCACTCCTGGTCTCTTTAAGAATCCCAGGGCCCTGGAAGCAGCTTGTCTCCAGACCATAGGTCTTATCCTCAGAATTTTGATGTCCAAATTAAAGTTACACATTGAGGGGCTGGGGGAGGAATAGCAAATCTGGCTGTTCATTGTTAAGTGTGATCATCAAAAATAGATTTATTGTCTATGACAATATATATATATATATATATATATATATATATATATATATATATAAAATTAAGGGATTCTTTTTGGTCATATCTCCAGTTGATTTAAGTAGAGTAAATTAATTTTTCATAGTCAAAGTGTTTGTTTATGGCAATCACCCTTCTTCAGAAAGGGAGCCCGCACATGTCAGTACTTCAACAGCTCAGCACAGGTCAATTTCCAAGGCAAGCTCCAGCTTAGTACTATAATCCAAACCACTTACTGTTGCAGAATAGCGGTTTGGTTCATGCTCTATCTGCAAGTCCAGAGACTCAAAGGAAATAACGGCCTCTTCCCCGGGATTCAGAGCTCTGGACAGTGATACATACAGCAAATAGCACACAGAGGATGAGCAGTCAGTCGCCAACAGGGTGCAAACAAGACAGAACAAGGCAATAGGTACTGCATCCATAGTACTGAGAGGACCAAGCTGTATACCTCCCCAAAGCCTTCAGACCCTTGTCAACTCATGACCAGCAGCAGATCCAGCAAAGAAAAACTTGAGAGGAGTCAAATGTCTGAGGATTGTGAGGTGGCACAGAGATAAAGAATATCCTCTATTTAACTAGCTGATTTTGAGCTGACAGAGCCACTGAAATACCACATTAGGAAAGACATATCAACATTTCTTTGCCAAGAATCCCCAAATACTATTCCTGGTCATATTACCTATACAAGATATTATTTGTACTATAAGTTATCAGTCAAATATGTACATATGTGAATAGTGTTTTTCATCTGCAAAGAGTCAGTATCAAGAAACAACAGGAGTGATAATATCAGCTAGCATATACTGAGTACTTAGCATGTGATGGGGCATGGCCTAAGAGCTGTGTATCCTATATAATAAAAGGCTAATATACAAATTTCCCCCTTGACTGGGAGTTTGACCAGGGGGTGGGGCCAGCTGGCCAACTGCCCAAGGCCCCTTCCTGGCTGGCCCCAACCCCAATCACCCCCCCCCCATCAGGGTCTAGGCAGCCAGCCAACCTCCCACGTCCCCTCCCCTCAGCTGGCCCTGCCTGATTGCCCCATCCAGTCCGGCTGGCCAGACCCCACCCACGCACAAATTCGTGCACTTGGCCTCTAGCATTAATATGATCCTCATGACATTCCTATAAGGTAATAGAAATTCTATTGACCTTGTAATTAAAATACTGAATTTATACCTCTACTCTCCCACTTATATATGGTGTGATGTTCTGTAAGTCTGTGTGACCTTGTGTAAGTCTCTGCATCTCTTAGTCTGTTTCCTCATATGAAAATTAAGAATCTCATTACCTGCCTTCTATACCCCATATGATTATTGTGCGGATCAGAGACAATGATGGGAAAGCTTTCTACAAACTAATAAACTCACAAATAAAATTATTTTATGGTCATAGAATAAGGTGTGTTTTTATTAAAGTGTTTATGTGTCTACTTGTAGTCACTGGCTATGCTTTGGGGAAAAAAAGTTTTAAAGGCATCAGTATTGTTAGTATATATGTCATAAACCTGTGTGTGTTTTTTCTGGGCCATAGCCCATCAAAATGGAGAGAACACATAATCTAGCTAATACCTGTTAAGATTGCCATTAAGTGTGTAAAAGCTTCAACAAAAGCCAAGGAAATTCTGTGAAAGCTGCAGGTGGTAAAATTATCAATTCCATCTAGGGTTTCTCTTAATAAGTTCCTTTTAAGATGGCTTTTTGTTATATCTTAGAGCTGTTTAAAAGGTGTTTTAATAAACACTTCTCTTTTATAGCTGCCAATGTATTTCATCAACTTCCTGTGTACCACAGAAGTTATCAACATCAACTTGCTATATCTTAAAAGTCTTCATTAAGCAGGGCTAATTATTTGAGAGTTGGGCCTCTCTTTTCTACTTCATGTTCTTAATCAATAATTCTGCAGAGAGTTGCCTCACAGTATGGGGTTTTGTGGGCTGAGTATTTTTTTTCTTCTATTTTGGGTCACACTAGGGCTACTTCTGTGAAATTCAATTAGAACCTTATAATAGCTCTCTGTAAATTTCATTACCTCAAAAACAAATGGTAAGATCTTGAAAGGAACCTACAACTGCTGGAGAGAGTTTATTAACACTTTGTCAGAAAATGTGTTTTTTGTCTTAAGCAGATCAATCACACCCGCTTCAACTGGTAAGTCCCTCCACACTCAATGTGGAGAACACAGGCTCTCTCATGTCCCCAGTTCTTTATCGCCATAACATTATTGGAGAAAATTTCCACTTTCAACTTGGAAAAAAAAGTCACTTTTCATTTGGCCTAACAATTACCTAGAGATTATAAGTGAGTTGGGGGCGGGAAGGGGGGGAGGGGGGGAAGGAGGATTATTTTGAGGTAAAGAGCTAAGAGAGAAAAAGAATCCTGTAATTTTAACAAGATTTAAACCTCATTTACCATACTATTTAATAGAAAGAGGTGAGTCCAGCTCAGCAAATCAATGTAATTATGAGCATATTAAAAAAAAAGAGAGCACACATGGAAAGATCAAAATTAGGTAATATCAGCAATTAAAATTTAACTCTGCATTAAACAGCCTGCTATTTAATAATTTTGACTATGTACAAAAAATAGACACTGATTTTTATTTAAGAAATGACTAAATTTTAAGATGTAAGTTTAAATAAACCAAGTAGCAATAACAGCAAATGAAAGACAAATCAAAACAAAACACACACACATACACATACACACACACACACACACACACACACACACACACACACACACACTTCTATTTAACCAATATTCAACATGGTCTTTTATTGCCCCCAAACTCTAACGAGCTAATTCTATCTGAAATCACTGCAACATCCAACCAAAGCACTCCGAAGGAGTAAGACATTAAGACTGAATGACAGCACCCTCAGGCTGGACATAATAATCTGGGTGGACAAGAAAGGAGTTGATAAGGAAATCTGATATAATGGAGGGATTGTGAACTGAATACAGTCACATTCAGAGAGTATTGGGATGGGGGAGCTACAAGACATGATAAGAGACTCTGAACATCTATTTTCACAGAAGTAAATGCATCATTTTCAATACCCAGAGCTGGCTATGTAATTGTTAGTATGTATATTTTCAATAACTCATTTGTGGTCTTTATTTCTGCTTTTTCTTCTTAAATTGCAAGCTATTAAAGATAGAAACACAGTGTCTGTTTCCATTATAACTAAATCCTTTAAGGCACCTGGTTCAGCTCTCTTGTGATGTTCTATAGAGTGCATTAAATTTCTTTGATGAACTGACTGGCTTACCAGTATGGCAAAATTTTTGTTAGTGTTTAAGCTGCAATAAAATCGGTAACAATCATGTCAATTTCTAGTCACTGAATGTATGACTCAACATTAAAAAAATATCACTTTCACTACCTGAAGAGTATTGCTTCTGACTGCCTCAGAGTCATGCAAATAATAAACTGTTATACAATGATTTTCTTTTTAATACTTTTTTACAATAAATATTAGATAGTGCTTTGTAGTTTACAAAGTGCGGCTCTAGGATATTATCTCATTTAATCTCACTTAACCCTACAATATTTTATTGAGCTTCTGTTCATTTTTCCAGTAACTTCTGTCTGTAGCTCCACTCTGTGTTAACCTTCATGTGGCAAGGAATTTACTTTAGAGAAAAAAAAGAAAACACTCTCAGAAATGTCTGCAGTCACTGAATATAATTTACACGTTAGTGCCATCAGTTAATTTATACATTGTCATCCACCTTGACCATGTGTACCAATTTGGCAAATAAAATTCAGTAAGAATTATCATCACAACTAAAATATACACCTAAACTACAAGGAAAAAGTAAGCCGAAACTGGTTTGGCTCAGTGGTAGAGCGTTGATCTGCGGACTGAAAGGTCCCAGGTTCGATTCCGGTCAAGGGCATGTACATTGGTTGCGGGCACATGCCCGATAGGGGGTGTGCAAGAGGCAGCTGGTCGATGATTCTCTCTCATTGACGTTTCTAGCTCTCTCTCTCCGGTCCTCCTCTCTGTAAAATATCAATAAAATATATTTTTTTTTTTTAAAAAAGGAAGACTGTAATGTCTTTGATGAATCTTTCCTTTTTCACAGGTTTTCATTCACAATGAGCTTCTTGACAAAATAATAGAATTATGAAATAATGACAGGTTTATTCTTTGTTACATTACTATTAGAGGCCCAGTGTAAAAAATTCATGCATGGGTAGGGTCCCTAACAGATGCTGGCTGCTGACCAGGACGTCCCTTCCCCCAGCTGCCTGCCGCTGCCACCAGCCAGAGCCTCCTTCCCATGGTTGGCCAGCCAGCCCCACCACCTGGTCAAACTCCCATTTGAGAGGAAAATTTGCATTTTGGGCTTTTATTATATGGTGTGTGTGTGTGTCTGTGTGTGTGTGTGTGTGTGTGTGTGTGTGTGTGTGTGTGTGTGTGTGTTTTAGAGGCCTGATGCATGAAATTCATGCACGAGTTAGGCTTTCCTTCCCCCAGCTGCTGGTACCAGCTTCCCTTTGGCACTAGGGACCTGGGCTTCCCTTGCAACCCCAGCTTCCTCCTGAAGGTCATCCAGAAAGACATCTGTTATAATTAGGATATTATGCTTTTATTATTGTATTTTTTGTCATAAAATTCCTGACCTCACCTTAAGAAAACGAATCTACACTGAATAAAATTAACACTAAGACCGCCTTTTTGGACATATACAGCATACATATTAGGTCCAAATAATAGAATTACAGGTTATCTCATCCAATGAAAAAGTATCAAAATTATTATATGATAATGGCTTCCTAAATGTATGTCCCTCACCTGATCCCTCCCCTGGACTCCAGATACTATACCCAACTGCTAGCTTAACATATCCACTTAACATATCCAAGCATCTCAAATTTAATATAACCTAAATAGGCTTCTTGATTATAAACTTCTCCCAACTTTGCTCTCCCGCTTTCTCAGTAAATGACACTATTCAGTTGCTCAAGCTAAAAACTTAGAACTCATCTTTGATTGTCCTTTCACTTATCCCCTCGTCAAATCCATCAGCAAGTTTTATCAGCTCTATATCCAAACCCAATTCAGATCCAATTATTTCCAACTTTTCCTCCTTGCTACCACCTTAGTCTAATGAACTAACCGAGGAGATAGGGTCACAGAAGAAATTAGGAAACAGATATTTTAAGATGTTTAGGAGTCTGGGGCAATATAATATCAAAAAAAAAAAAAAAAAAGAGGAGGGTGCAGGTAGGAAGCAATAATCTACATAAATACCTAACGATGTCAAGAAAGAAAAAGACTGAGAAAATAAGTTTGTGATGCCTAAGAAGTCAAGGTAGAATTTAAAAGACTACTATATACACTAAAGGAATGCATAAAGAAACAGTTTAAGAAAGAGAAGGGAAATGATAAGAGCGGAATGTGATCTTAAAAAAAAAAAAAAACAGTAATTTTGAAGACATCTTCCAAAGTAGGAGAAATCACTGAGGAGCTGAGGAAGGAAGGGAAGGTTTGAACACCCACTTCAAAAACAACTGCTACAGCAACATAGGATGCAGAAATAAGTAATTTAGTTAGCCTTAATGTGAAGTTGTGTTCCGGAGTTTCTGACCACCTCATTTATAAATGGGTCAAACAGATAGATCCTCCAATCATTAAAACACGAGAGGCCCAGCATGAGACTGAAATCTCACAAGGAGGCACTCCGTGGGGCACCAGACCCCGCACCTGACCCACCTAGCACCAGCTGCCACTTTGTGTCCACTGGGGTGGGGGCAGGCACTCCTGTGTGTTGTCTCTCCGCTCCCGCCCACCCCAAGCCCCAGCCTCTCCGTGTGTTGTGTCTCTGCTCCTGCCCAGGCCCAGCCCCAGCCCCAGCCTCCCTGCTGCAGCTGGTGCTGCATGCAGTCCCCTCCCACCCATCTGCGTGCAATCATATGACGAGTAACACAGACCTAGCATTTCTAATTACATGGGACCCCGTCCCTTCCTTGGTAACTATTTGCATTGCTGTTTGGATAAGATGGCTACTTCAGCATCCAGGAGTGTCAGGTAATTTCTAGCTAAAATATTAAACGATGAGGAAATTACATGAATAAAAAAAGATGAACCTGAATACAAAGTGAAAGACATAAGCTGACCCAATGCAAAGCTAAATCTACAGTATATACAAAATAGTAACCAAGTTCTACCTCATATTAAAAGGTTATTTGACTCATGGGATCTGCAGGGGGAAAGATAACTGCTTATTTTTCCTTAAAGTTAGAAGTATTTTCCTCTTTTTTAATATATTTTATGGATTTTTTTACAGAGAGGAAGGGTAAGGGATGGAGAGTTAGGAACATCGATGAAAGAGAAACATGGATCAGCTGCCTCCTGCACACACCCTACTGGGGATGTACCTGCAACCAAGGTACATGCCCTTTACTGGGATCGAACCAGGACCCTTCAGGCCTACGCTGTATCCACTGAGCCAAACCGGTTTTGGCAGATGTATTTTCCGCTTAACTTCAGCTGAGTGACGGTATGTGCCTGGCCTGGTCCAGATGTAGGGGCCATGGAGCTGGCATCAGCACACCTTGGGCTGAAAGGGGCCCAGACCAGCCCAGCCAGAGCCCAGCAGCACCACTTCCGGAATCAAAGACAGGCAGCTGGCCAGGCTGGAGGGGCCAGAGAGAAGGCAAAATGCTGGTTGTTAAAGGCCATGGTAAGTACGAGTTTTCAAGACAAAAAAAGGGGGTATCCTTTCCTCATAAATCCTGGTTTCCCTAATAAGTGCTACTCAAATGAGGTCTGCAGACTGGGGCCAATCCACAAACTATTCCTGGTCCAAGATAAATAAATAGAAAAAATTAAAGCAAGCATTTGAAAATTTTGATATCAAATTGACAGGGTAACTATAAGTTTGTTAAATCGAGCAATATAAAGTCAGAATTTGTGTTTTGTATCTATTTGTTTTTATCCCATTGTGCTGGTAACTCACTTCCATTTGTTTGTTTTTTTTGAAAGTACTGGTCTGTAATACACAGGAAATTGTGTTTTAAAAAATTGAGTGAAAAACATGTTCACCCAAAAACATGCATATGAATGTTTATAGCAGCTTTATTCATAATTGCCAAAATTTGGAAGCAACCAAGATGTCCTTTAGTATGTGAATACATATGGAAATTCTGGTACATTCAGATAGTAAAATATTATTCAATGCTAAAAATAAAAATTATTGAGCCATGAAAAGACATGGAGGAAACTTAAATGCACATTAATAAGTGAAATAAGCTAATTT
The DNA here is from genome assembly GCF_014108245.1 of Pipistrellus kuhlii. Taxonomy (NCBI): domain Eukaryota; kingdom Metazoa; phylum Chordata; class Mammalia; order Chiroptera; family Vespertilionidae; genus Pipistrellus; species Pipistrellus kuhlii. Next base: position 33,244,600 of record NW_023425405.1, on the reverse strand, counting down.
AAAAAGACTACCTACTGTATGATTCCAACTATATGATATTCTGGTAAAGAAAAATTCAGATAAGCAAACCAATAAAAAAAAAAATGGACAAAGGACCTTAATGGACACTTTTAAAAGAGAACACAGATGGCCAAAAGACATATGAAAACATGCTTAAAGTCACTCATCATCAAAATACTATGGTACATCTACACAATGGAATACTACACTGCTGTAAAAAAAAAAAGAAGGAACTCTTACCATTTGCAGCAGCATGGATGGACCTGGAGAGCATTATGCTAAGCAAAGTAAGCCAGTTGGAGAAAGATAAGTATCACATGATCTCACTCATTTGTAGAATATAATGAACAATATAAACTGATGAACAAAAACAGATCCAGAGTCATGGAAGTATCAAACAGACTGTCCAACCTAAGAGGGAAGGCAGGGACGGGGAAACAGGAGGTAAGAGATCAACCAAAGGACTTGTGTGCGTGCATATAAGCATAACCAATGGTTCAGATAGTAGGAGGGTGAGGGCATGTGCTGGGGGTGGGAGCAGCTGGCAGGAGGTCAAGGGAGGAGAAGAGATTTATGTAAGATTTTAAACAATAAAAAATTTAAATTTAAAAATTTAAAAACAAAATAAAAAATTAGATACAGTAAAGGAAAATCAATGATTGCCAGGGGTCAGGGGTAAGGAGGGTGAATAGGAAGGGCACAAAGGATTTTTTAGATCAATTAAATTATTTTTGGATGATAGTATAATGATGCCAACAAGTTATTAACAACTGTGAAAAACCACAGAATATTCAACACCAAGAGTGAACCTTAATATGGACTATGGACCTTGGGTGATAATGGGTGATATGTCATTGTAGGTTCATTGGTTATCACAAATGTACCATTGTGATGCAGGATGTTGATGGTGGGAATTTTTGCATATCTGGAGTCAGAAAGTGTGTGGAAAATCTCTATACCTTCCATTCAATTTGCTCTGAACCTAAAACATCTAAAAATTATCTACTAAAAAAAAAAAAATCAGGTTCTTCACCATGGTTTGAGAGAGGTTGCTGCATTTTCATTACTCTTTGACTCCAAATTCTACCAGAAACTCGGACTATATGAAACATCATGGTAATTCCTTCTAGAATCCAAGAAAAATGAGGGCGTAGAGGTGAATATTCACTGCATCTCACAAAGCTTCTTGTAAAATTCGACAGTAATAAAATTCAAACATTTTAGAAAAATGTAAGGTAAAATGTGAAAGCCCATCATAACCCCACAGCCCACAAACAAGAATTATCAATATAATAAATATTACTTTACTGTTTTTCATTTGTGGACTAATATAATCTATACTCTTGTAACTTTCCTTTTTTGTTTTCTTTATCTTGCTTAGTTTTCCATGTCAATACAAAAATAATAATAATAACTGCAAAGAGGTAACATTCATGATCTATGTGTCAGACAATGTTCTAAATATTTTACAATGTATTCCCCATTTGCTTCTCATGAACTTTTTGAAGTAGAAACTATTATTATGTCTGTCACACAAATGAGAAAGCTGAGGCACGGAGATATAAAATAATCTGCTCAAGTTCACATGGCTCCTAAGTGGCATATCCCAGCAACTGAAATGTATATTGTTCTACTTTTTACTTTTTAATGACTACTTTACATTTTTATTATTTAATAATATCTATCTTAGTAGGTATTTGGATTGTTTTGTTTTACTATTATAAGTAATGCTACAACATATCACTTTATTCATATTAGTGTTTCCATACAATAAATCCTTAAATGTGGAATGCAAGGTGAAAGTATTTAATACATTTTTATTATAATGGATGCCAGTGAATTGTCCTTCAAATTGTAGTAGTATCAATTGAAACTCCCACCAATCATGTCTTAAAATTCTCAGTTACTTATCTTTTATGAACACCATACGGTGCCACTTAAAAATCTTTATCAACCCAAGAACAAAAACAAATATCTTATTATAGAAATATTAAAGCCGCGTTATGAAGATGCAAAATTTCTGGAGATGGTTGTACATGGCATCTGGGCTTATGAATCAAATTCCTCTTTCTTCCTCCCCCTCCTGCTCTGCCTGGGGAAAGAAAGAACAGACGCAGACCTCCTTGGGAATCCCTGGCACTAACTACAACTCACAGGGTTAGGCCAAAGCTGGACCAGCTTTTGGAAAGTACTAATGTAACGGTCCTCCAACTTGGCTGCAGTCAACCACCTGTCAGTCACTCATTCCCGGACATGAGGCTCTGGTTTGATAACTTGGCTAAGGGTTGCACAGGGAGGGGGAAAAATCGCAGAAGACCATATCCTCTAGCAGGGTTCATTGCTTTTCCTTTTCACTTTCCTTCACCTTGAGCCCACCAGACATTTCATTTGCATGACATTTCTTCACTTGAGATTCTATTTGCCCTTTAAGTGGCCTCTTAGCATTCAAGGTCCTCTAGCTGTCTTCCTTCCCTTCTCCATTAGCTGACACTTTTCCTTCAGGTTTGTGAAAGGTTTGACATTCTCAGAGTTGAAGGTCTTCTGGTGAAACCAAAGGTAACGGAATGGAGGTATGATGAGCGCTGTGTGACATTATGTCTCTCGAGCACAGTTTGGCTCAGGCTATAGAACCTGAGCAGCTGTAACACAGACAGAGGCTGTGGCCATTTGCCTTCTATTTTATGATCATCTGTTTCATTACTTTGTGCTTTCACTACATCCTGGCCTCGCAGCCTGTGGCAGCAGGCTGGAGAGATAAGGCCTTCTGGTAATAAATAAAAGTAGAACGTTAAAACCACAAGAAAGGGAATGTGGAAAATTGTGATGACAAGGCCATATGTTTAGCCTGGAATATGTACTCTAAGAGTAGTTGGGAGCCGTTTTAACCTCTTTTAAGAGGACTTCACATTTATACTCTGCCTATCATACAAGCATTCTTAAAAGCATTATCAGCCAAAGAAAGAGACTGTTGGAGAACGCTCATTTCTCCTTCTATGCTTAAGTACAAACTACTGGCCTAGTGCAAGTGGCTTCTACTCAAGATACAATTCCATATAATTACTTATTTTACCGAGGAAAGATATTAGAAAAATATCAATATACTGATGATTAGCCGCAAATAGGACCACCCTTTCTATTCACCTTGATCCCCAAATGGCCAGATAACAGGGTTCTGCAAAGGAATGGTACAAAGAGGTGAAGGTAAATGCAAACTTAATTAAATGAACAATATGACCAATTGATAAATAAAGATGGGAAAATCCTTGGTAGTACCCATCATGTTATCTTTGACACATACTGGCTTGCAACAACTGCAGAAAAAAATCTACATAATATATAACAGTTCTTTTTACTTTCCATTCAAGTCCTCAACTTCATATATGGATCTGAATGCCATTGGTAAGTAAGTGTATTCCAATAATTGAGAAACCAGAGAATAATTTTAAACTTCTTTCCTATGCATAGAAGAAAATATTTTCGATTCAAATTTAGTAATATTTAGGATTTTTGTTTTGCGTAGCTCAATTTTTAATTCTTTTCAGTTTTTTAAAAATTTTTTCTGACCACCTCACCACACAGCTTTTTGTATGATCAAGACAGAAACTATGGAGGTGGGACAAAAGACTACAAATGAGAGGAGTGGCCTGGGTAGCATCAGATGTATTTACTAAAGCACAAAGGCTCCCCCTTGGGATGTGTTGTAGACAACTCAGGCAGCGGGCGAGGAGCAGCAGGGCCTAGTGCTAGCTGTCAGGAGTGCATCAGAAGTACTAGTCACTGTCTTATTACAGGTTTTTCATTGATTCAGATCCCCTCCAACATACGTGAGTAACTATAGAACCCAAGTAGTCTAGGTAGAGATCACTGAAAGTAGACGTGAGCATTTTATAGAAACCACAATAAATTCCAAATGGATTAAAGTACCTAGTGAAATCTTGATGAATAATTTTATGATCTTTGATTGGAGAAAACAGGACATTAAAGTCACAACCCTTAAAAGAAGAAGCTGCTAGATTTGATATATAAAATTCCTAAATGTTACCTAAACGAATTAAAAAAGAAAACGAAGATTAAAATGTTTATAATATTTAGAACAGACTGGTAGTCAATATGCTTATAAAAAATGAGCTCTTACACAATTTTTAAGAAATAGACAAGTACCATAGTATAGCTAAGAAACACACTAAGATATATTAAACTTCACTACTAATAAAAATAAATAAAAATGAAAGGGTCAATAAGATAGTTTTTTTGCATTTTGACTCAGATTTAAAAGAATAATAATACTCAATATTGAGTTTGCATAAATAGGCACTTTAATACATAAATAGAAATATATATGTATATATTTACATGTATTTACATACACCCACATTTCCTAGGAAACATTTGTTTATTATAATTAGATATTCCAAACAACATTAAATATTTATTGTTTTGGATTTGGTATAAATAAATTGATTCTTTTTTACAAAAGAATACTATGCAGCTGTCAAAAACGAAAATATAATCATGTTATATGATTCTAAAAATGTGCAGGATGAAAGTATTAATAATCCTGGGCAAATATTACATAGTCCTATTTTTTATAACTGAATTTATATATGCATTTTAAATGTCTAGGAAGTTCACGGTTTAACTTCAAGAATGATTATCCTTGGGAAAACTGGGAAGAACTTGTAAGGGAGAATAAATAGCGTGACTTTCATTTTTTCTTGATAGCTTCCTGTTTTCTGAGTTTGATACAATAGACAAATACAAATTTCATAATAAGAATCACTTTTTATTGAAAACATAGAAAAATAAAATTCTCATTTTAGACTTTTTTCTCTACCCTAACTGCAAGGACTTTAGCTAATGAATTGGAAAAAGCTAAAGACATAAACAGTTGACTTTTTAACTTATGTATGACTATTTTTAACTCTGTAGAAATTTTACTCTAGTAGTTCATTCTGAATATAGATAACTATAGCTAAAATAAATCTTTGAGTGAAATAGATATCTACAATTATTTCCTCCAAATGTTTCATTTTACAGATAATTTTTTTTTTAGATTAGAAAGATGAAATGCCTTTCCCAAGTTCCAGAACAAAGGATAACAAACCACAATGAAAATTCAAATACACTCACTCCTCATTAACTTCTTGTTTGACCCTCTTTTGTGACTTTTATAGAGACCCTGTGCACAGATTCATATACCACTAGGATCCCTCGGCATGACCTGTAGGGATCAGGCCAAAACTGACCCTCTGACATGCCCCCAAGAGACCCCAGATTCCGAGAGGCCAGGCCAAGGGACCCCGTGGTGCATGATCATGCCTACTGTGGGAGGGCTCTACAGCATGTCTGGCCTGTCTGTTCCATTCCTGATTGGCCTGACTCCAGCAGCAAGCTAACCTACTGGTCAAAGCATCTGCCCCTGATGGTCAGTGCACATCGTAGTGAGTGGTCAAACAGTCGAACGAACAGTCCTACACTTAGCATATTTATTATATAGGATGAATATATATACTACATTTATTATATAGGATAGGTATAGGAACATAATTTAAGATAGTTGTCATAGCATGTTAGTGTTCTCTTAAACAAGGCCATTAATATTGATAATAACTGCAGTAGCATTGCCTTATTAGAAAGGACATACCCCAGTGCTTACATCTCTTTTCAAATTTGTCTAGCAGGTCTTCCAGTTTTTACCAAAAGCCCCCCGCCTAAAAAAAAAAAAAAAAAAAAAAAAAAACACAAACCACTCATTACCCAAATGTTCCACTGGTGACAATAATCATGATGACGATGATGATAATGACAATGATGATGATATAGTACTATTTGAGCTATTGCAGTGTGCAAATCATTTCATTTTCACCACTTGGATAGCAACATTACTTTTTGCATTTTCTTAAGGAAACTATGGCTTAGAAAAGTGAATTAATCAATATCACAGAGCTGGTATGACATTCTAGCACCTTGTAGGTATGTCTAACACCAAAATTAAAAAATAAAGGATGTTTCATTATTACCTTAAATTGCCTCAAAGATTTAAGACATATCGCATGTTCCTTGATACTAGGTTAGATCTAATCACTGTTCTCACAATGTCCAGCATATTATAATGTATTACCAGTGGTGCTGCAATATATTTTCATGCCTCCTTTATAAATGGTCTCATAAATAATGTGTTAATCAATAGTGAACCTCTACATTACACCTAAAAGCACTGACCCATCACATACTTATCCAAAGACAGCATCTTTTTTCACTAAACAGTCTTCAGACAACTTAAGAGAAAGTAGTGAGAATATCAATAAATTACTATATAGCACTTATTCAATTATACTTGGACACTGGTTTAAAACAGGTAATGGATGTAAATCTTTAGTAGATCTGACTCTACAAAATTTTTCTGTAAATCTTCTTTCCTCCCCATTCATTTACTGTTTTTGTTATATTCTTCATACATTTCCAAATTATATTTTTAAATTTCCTTTTCAGTTACTGTTTGAATGTGTCTGCTGTAGTCTTAAACTGTACTCTTATTTTTTCTTCATCAGTCATATTATACCCCATGTACTATTCCTCACCCAATCCTTAAAAACTATCCCTGAGCTGAAACCGGTTTGGCTCAGTGGTAGAGCGTAGGTCTGCGAACTGAAGGGTCCCAGGTTCAATTCCAGTCAGGGGCATGTACACTGGTTGCGGGCACATCTCCGGTAGTGGGTGTGCAGGAGGAAGCTGATCGATGTTTCTCTCTCATCGACGTTTCTAGCTCTCTATCTCTCTCTCTTCCTCTCTGTAAAAAATCAATAAAATATATTAAAAAAAAAAAAAAGAACTATCCCTGAGAAACAGCAAGGATGAGCAGTGAAAGAAAGCAAGACGAGCCACTATAGAAATCCTGAATAGACTAGAATTTAGGAGTTAATACACAGAACCAACTAATTACAGAGAAAAAAGTCCAGAGCCTGACACAGAGTCATCCCTCCTTCTGCTGAAGTTTAAATGTGACAAATTGTCATTGACCAACCTAGCCAGGTAGGCTCCACTGAGCCCTCTTCTCAACTAAGCCTCAACCCTGACTTGAACAAACACTAACATAGTTTCTAACAACTCTAGGCCACTAGCTGAGAATGGCCCTACCTTCCTTAAAGTGCCTGCCTGAGAAAAGTCAAGGTATCTAAAAGGAATTTGCTGCTTGTTCCAACCAGCATCTGAAGAGGAGGTCCCTGTGTCTCAGTCTCTAATGGGAGGGTAGAATCCTAACTTCAAAAAGTGCCAGTTAGCAAACACAGATGAATTTCACATAAACCTACTCTTGCAACAGTGGACTACTGATTTAAAACTGTCTTCATTTATCTTTGGCATGGGAGGCATCACAGAGCAGGGATCTTTGGCAAGAAGAAAGCCAGGACGAACCCGGGGTGCTTGTAGATGTGGTGGACAAGCACCTCCTTCAGTTTTCTGAGAGCTCTTTTTCTTATTGACACTCACACCCTGGAAAAGACTCTGAGTGGGACTCAGAAGAGAGGAAGGAGGATGTCATTCAAATAGGGCTTGTTTTATGTTCAAGGGAAAAAGAAGCAGAGGAGACCTTCAACTTTCCTCTAAGTCTCTGCCAATCAACTCTCCAAAGTAAAAAAAAAAAAAAAAAAAAAAAAAAAAAAAAAAAAAAAAAAAGATATAAGAACTTTGGCTACCAAACAATAAAGATTATCCACTTGCACTTAATCAGAGGTAACTTCCAGGAGAAAGTTACAGCCCTGCATCAGTGGTGGGAGCAAAAAACCCAAGTTGGAGAAATATGACCAGTGGGAGTGATAAGTTGCTGTGAATCCAAAATAGAGGGCAGACAGTGGGATTCCTGGGCCTGAGAGTAGGCAGGAAAAAAACAAAAAAACAAACAAACAAACAAAAACAGTGAATGCGATAAAGAGTACATAAGGATCACTGACCTGAAACCAAACCCTCCCTCTTGCCCTGACCAGTTGTGTATTTGAGTCACTATGCGTATTTCTGAGTTTCAAAAGTTTCCCTTGTAGCAAGTTGGTAATAATACTTGCCTGCAAAATAACACATAAACTATGTTAAATGCTTAGCATGGGACTGGCACCTAAGAGTAATAAAATATAAAGTGGGATTTTCTGCTGCTCTGTATTGTCAATTTGCATCTGGAATTGCTAGATTTAACTAATAAAAACATAGGATGCCCTGTTAAAGTTCAATGTCAATAAACAAGTTATAAAAGCTCTTCAGTTTAAATACGTTCCATGAAATATTTGCCCCTTATTTATCTGAAATTCAAATTTAACTGTGTATCCTATATTTTATCTGGCAATCCTACAAGTTGCATTCAAAGCTGGAGTTAAGCAAATCATTGATATAGCATCTTTGTAAAGAATCTACAAGCAATGGAGGGTCAAAGTCTTCCCTGGGTCTCAATGGAACTTAGCCTAAGTGGCTCTGCCACTCCCTTTCACATCCCCTCCTCACCCCCATCCTCTTCCCATAGAGATATGAAAACTGTTGGAGAAATATTAGTTGGAATACGGAATTATCAGCATAGGGAGAGAATACTTTTCACAACTACCACCAAACCAAATGGGGGAGGGACGAGGACCAGCTCCTTCCCTTGGTTGGAAGTTTAGTTATGCACCTGAGTTGCTGACATCCCCTCTGAACCTATGGGCTAGGGGAGCATTTTTGTCATGACAAAGATGCTTGCGCTTCCTAGGATACCAGTAAACACTTCAGAAGATATGAGGGTTGAAAGAGTGCTGAAGAGAAAGTCAGAGCAGGCTGGCTTGCATTACATGCAGTGCAGTGATGAAGCTCCAGTGAGCCGTCTAAGGAATTCACAAGTGAATCTCAACTGAGAGACAATATTTAGATGCCTTTTGTGCAGAGAGCAGTGATGGCTAGTCAGTGTTAACCAGAGAAGCCTAATAGTCGAGAGAAATTTCCTCCAGTCCCAGGTAAGTGAGAAGACTTTTAACTCCTCTCTATAAATGGAAAGACTTAAATTCTCTCTAACTCCTCCTCCTGAATACACCAGAGGAAGCCAGGAGACAAAAGGGAGGAAACGGGAGAGCAGACCATTAATCTTCGCGCGCCCCCCCCCCTCCCCCCAAGTCCCTGAGGCTGAATCCTCACAAATTCTGAAGGAATGAGGATGAGGCCTAGATTAGATGTGAGACACAACTAAGTTGAATTAGACAGGGCTACATTTTCTAATCACATAAAGTCTGGGAGCCACCCAAAAGGACATGAAAGATAACAAGGAAAGTAAGATTTGACCAAATATGTTTGAAATAGTAATTGAGGAAAAATAAAACTGTTTTATGTTTGGACCTGTGAAGGAAAAGAGCCACATGTTAACCTGACAAGCTCAGGGGAGACTTGCGTGGCAGTCTTGTAAACTCAGAGACCTAAAATAACCACAAAAGATGGTTTGAAAATTAAATATCTAACTACAAGCAGGTTATAGTGGGTAGTCATGTCCTAGACTGATATTTTCCCAGACAAAGATCAACTTAGATCTTCTTTACTGAGACCATTTGCCTTCCTGCCTCTAAGACAGCGTTTTTCAACCGCTGTTCCGTGGCACACTAGTGTGCCGCGAGATGTTGCCTGGTGTGCTGTAGGTGCAGACAAGACAAGAATTTTATAATTTTTCACTATTTTGTTTACTTAATATTTCATAATAAAGTAATTATAAAATACTTTCTTTGTGTTTATTTGATTCCTATTCAAGAGAATTACTTTATATATAGTCAATATAGGCACAGAGTTAAATTTTTTAACATTTTCTAATGGTGGTGTGCCTCGTGATTTTTTTCATGAAACAAGTGTGCCTTTGCCCAAAAAAGGTTGAAAAACACTGCTCTAAGATAACATACTAAGAGATGTCTGGGTAACTTGTAACTTCCCTTTTTCTGGAGCCCTTGGGGCACAACCAAATGTGGTTTATGCCAGGACAGATGCCTCAAATTCCTTCATTATCATGTTAATTGTTCCTGCACTCACCTAAGTACACCTTCCATCATTTTACTTTTATCCAATCCCAGGGCTTTCTCACCACTTGGCTTTCTTCTGCCTCCTTAATCCATCACCAATAAACTTCATGTAACCCACCTATGTCCCTCCTTTGATTTCAGTGTATAAAAAGAAATTTAACCCGCCATTCTTCGGAGCATTATCTCAATCCGTTGAGGTTCTGCTTCCCGGCATATGTCGACAGTTTGGCTCAAATAAACTCACAAAAATTCTTTACATGTTTCAATGGCTTTTTCATTAACAGACCTCACCAAGTTCAGACTCTCCTAGTTGGCCCTCAGTATGCACAGAGTGAGTCCAGTCAAGTGAGAGCCCACACAGGAGCTTCCATCTAAGAGATCCTTAAACAAAGGAAGGAGTTTCCGAAGGTAGGCTGCTAGGGTAGAGAAAGTAGACATGGATTCCAACTGGTAAATAAGGCATCAATTAAATTGCTATGCAACAAAGATCAAAGTGTCAGGGATAGGGCAAGGCTAGTAGTGGTAAGGTAGAAGTTGGCTTCAGCCACCAGTCCACTGTTGGGTTTTGGAGATCCCAGGGATCAAGCACCCTGGTGAGAAAAAGGGGCTTAGATTTGGAATTCTGCCCTTCAATTTAGTGTCTCAGGAATATAAGGTCATGGTCTCTGAAGGAAAAGAGCATGGAGAAACCACTTCAAAATTAGTGAATGGAAAAAGACCTCTTTGTATTATTTGAGCTGAGACTTTGTAACAGGTCAGGGGGTAGTGAGAAGACTAAAAGATGTCATCCTCTAATTTGAGCTTCTGAAACTTAAGCAATCACTGGAAAACCTACAAGTTTAAAGATTCTCTCCCAGAATGTTGAATGTGCTTGTTAAAGGTGAACTCAAAGATTTACCTGCAGAGGGGGTAGAGATCAGGCCCAGGATCCTGCAGCAGCTAACATGACACTATTAAAATCAAATGCAATACATTCCTTATACTGCTTTAATTATCAATGCTAATAGAAGAAGCACAAGGTAATAAATTCAGAATTTAGCTGGCAAAGGAAAGCTAGTTTTCATGTTTCATTTTTAAAGCCATCATATTCCTATTTAAGCTTAAGTGTCCTTGCATGTTCTTTCAGACTGGTTCTTGCTCTCTTCTATAAAACTCTTACTGAAGCAAAGAAAAGGAAAGAAAGAAGACCACTAGGTTTTAATTCTTTTTGGCTTCAATTATTTACTGTCAAACTCATAGTAAAAAAATTACAAACTGTAGTTGCGCCACTCTTTTTTTTTTTTTTTTTTTTTGCCTTAAGATGATGAGGATTTTATCTGATTTTTGAACTGTCTGTCCATTTGAGAACATCTATAAATGACATCATGTTTACAACATATTTTCAGATATAGCATCTCATTTTTTTAAACTCAGAGTAAGCTTCACCAAGAGATAGAAATGATAAAAATTACTATTCTCTCTATACAGATAAAGAAATTGAGGCTGGACCCAATAGGGCAAGTGGACTGCAAATGGATTTGAATGAGATATTTTGATTTCCGCTCCAAGACTGCTTTGTAAGCATAAGTGCCTTTGGCTTCTTTCATTTCCCCTTTCAGCCATCCACACCCACACTCAGTAGGAATGACAGGTCATTGCTGAACCCTGGCTACTGAGATTCTCCAAATTTCAGGCCTTCCTGCTACCATTATTGACTTCCTTGGACCTCTTAGTACTCTTCTCTCTTTCCTACACAAAACTTCAAAATCCTGCTTAAGCTCTGTTCCCAGAGTGAAGCCTTCTGATTTGTACCAGGAAAGGCCTATCTCATGGATAACTTGGCCCTGGACTCCTGAAGTTAGACTTCGACATTGTCTCCCAGTGAGGTTATATGTACATCACAGAGACATTCATAGAACTTTACACTTGTATGCAATCTCTAAATTCAATCTCTTCATGGTTAGAGCAATTTAGACAATCATTTACATATATAACATCAGTTCTAATCTAACCCATTTCAAACACCCCCTTCTCAGAGACTTAATTTACCAATGTTTATCAGTCTCATCCTCAGTTCCTGCCAAGCCAATCTCCAGGGAGTTGCTATTTTTTGCTATCTATATTATGCCTATGTCCCTTCCACAGACTGTATCACCCACCTTGAGAACCACTTTAAGACTTCTTTCACTCATGAAACATTTTCTCAGGAGAATAACTTTATTGGTTTTATCCTAACAATCTCACAATTATGTATGCCCGTCCCAGAAAAGCACTATGGCAGCCCAAAGATATGTTAATCAACAACCAACAATAAAAACTTTAATAACCGAGTCCTAGGAACTGATCGGTGCTAGACACAGAAAACTATTTTCTTTTCCACTTCTGCTATCTGCCTTTTCATATCCAGCACTGCTCTTCTTATTGGAAACTCCTTTCTCTGAAAGTCAACTGCAGGCATCACAGACTGAAATTTAATGGGCATTGATCATAAATAAAGGTATATTTCCATCTCTCCCATTGTCTATAACTGCAAACAATGTAATTTTAAAGCTCTAAGTAATTTGCTTTTCTCCTTTCAATGAAGGAGCCATGCTAACTATCCTAATTTAAAGGATTTCCTTCCTGAGGAGCTACAGCAATGAAAATTGGCTCCAGTCTTCAGAAAGAATACTCCCTTTGCCTCTTCCCTCTCTCTCTCTCTCTCTCTCTCTCTCTCTCTCTCTCTCTCTCACACACACACACACACACACACACACACACACACACTCAGTTTTGTTTTCACATGAATCTTTTTGTGCAGAAACAATATGCAGGGTGGGGCAAAAAGAGGTTTAAAGTTGTTTGTATGAAAAAGAATATAATAATTAATAAATAATAATGCAAGAATAAACTGTGTGTCATGTAATCAGAACAGAAAGCTTTTTTCGCCCCGTCCTGTGTTGCATTTAGGCAGATCTCACTGTTCCTTTAACCTACGAAGCTGGCTGAGAATGTCAAAGTGGAAGGAGGACAAGATGGCGTAGTTACATGTGGACAAAGGTAATGCATACTGTTCAGGCCAAATAGAATTTTTCTAATGATCTGAAAGACTAATTTAGAAAGCCAAATCCTCCCCTATGCCTTGATAATATAGCTCATGAGAGCCCTATGGAAGCAATAGGGAGATATAATTTTCCTCTTCTCAGTGATGAGGAAATTAATACCCAGGAAGGTTTATGATTCAAACAGGAATCTGTACCCTCAATTCATTTTTCTATCTCTTGAACTAACCTGACATAAGTCAAAAATTCACCATTCTAAGAGGGAATTTAAATATGCAAAATATTTAAAATTACTCCTAAATGTTTGTTGATTCGGGTCATTACCACTCATTATTATATTTATTGATGGCAGACAACGGACATGACAGAGAAACCAAAATGTCAACCAAACAAAAGGATATGCAGTCACAGATTGCATTCCCATCTCATATTTAGAAGTTCAGAAGCTGAGCAAAAAGCAAGCATGTACTTTAGTCTAGAAGCAATAGCCACAGCACACATTTACAGATTATGAAAAGAGCAAAATGTTCAGAGTCTGCATTGTTCAGCACAAAGAATCCCCCAAAGCTTCGGAGACATGTCCTTTTAATGAGAAACAATAGTTTGTAGCCAGATGTTCTGCATCGTTATGAATAGTTTAGAACCAGAAGAGGCACAAAAGGGGGCTATGAGCCCAGCACTTGGAAAATAAAGGCCTCTATGGATAAATGCAGCTATTAATACAAATGGTTCTGAGTAGGTTCAGCTTCTGTTCCAAGTCTGTCAATTAATGGCAATAAAAATAATATTTATATACCATTCCAAGAAAAAAAGAAGACATCAGACATGTCCAGAGATACCTAATTTTCTAACTGTGATCAGATCTGTTGCATGAAATAAGAATAAGAAATCTCCTCTTGAGAATACTGACATCCCTTAGCTTGGTTTTACACAAGAGACAAAATAGCTAACATTATTCTGATTTTCAGCTGGTTTACTGTTGGTAAGGAATGGTCTAAACATATTTCCATTTAATAATAGAAATGTGAATATGTCTCATGGAAAAGTAGCCATGAAAGAAACATGAGTAAATGAATTGACATCATATTGTATTGGTACTTTCTCTTTTCATATTGACTTAAAGAATGGCAGTTCAATTGGTACTTGCTTATCTGTAAAATCAAAATAAGCATATTAAATTATCATCAAGTTATAATAGTATCTAAGAATTTGATGTCAGATAGCGTGAGTTTAAATTTCAGCTGTAACACTCCCCACCTGCATGACCTTGAGCCTGCTACTTAACTTCTCTAATCCTGTTTTCTCCTCTGAGAAAAGGGGCAGTGGAAAAAAAGTCCACATCAGGGAGTTGTTGTGAGGATAAAATAAAAATGATTCATATGCAAAACTTAACACAAGATGTTAAGGATACATATGGTGACTATTTTTATTAACACATATAATTTAAAGGCCTCTTGGGAGAATTTGAGAATTGTCATCCAGGAATTCCACAAGCAATTTTATACGTTTGGGAACTGTAATAGGTATATGTCCATAATATATTTTTTTAATCAAATTTACTGTCTAAGCTCTTTTTCCATGGAGGTGAATTAATGCAAATTAAACAGGATGACTTTCTCCAGTTATAATTGGGCTGAAATGAGGTGGAAGCAACAGTAAGACAATTAAGTTTATCTTTTTCTTTTTTTCTTTTTTTGTAACCTCCAGCAGTTCATAGTAGGTTTTAGTGCCTGATGGTTGTAGGCTGTCAATGCTGCCAGGAGAAATTATTCAGAGACCTTCAAGGGGCTTTGTTTATCTCATTTTTCAATTAACCTCTCATTTTAACTTCATCATAATGCCTATGCCAATTCACACCAAAGAACAAATAAAAATCCCCCTTTGCCAGCATTATTTCTTTGCTTCACAAATCAAGCTTTATTTTTAGTTTTCAGTGCATAAATTAAATGCATGAAGAATGGAAATTTCAGATTGCAAAAGACCAGCAAGGTGGCAAATTATTTAACATAAATAGCTTTTGTGTTAACCTTTTTCCCTTTCTTTTCTGTTTCTTGTTTCTTCAGTATGAGGTAACAAGATTTAGCACTGATGAAAGCAAAGATCAAAGTGTGCTTGAAGGCTGGGATTTTGTTATAGTCTTAGTTTGAGATTTTGAGGCCTACGTGGCTACATGTAAAACAATAGGTCAAAATCCATTTCTCCTTTCTTGAAAGTCAACGTCACTAAACTTACATCTAAATCTGGGTATCTCATTCAAATGTATGTCAATGGCTCTAAAACACCTCCCACTTATTTGAATTAAGTCAATCCCAAGGTATAAATAGCTCTCAGTTAAACATATCCAGATTTTTTCACATCAATTGAAATAGCATTGAGATTTTTAATCCTTAAGCTAATAAAGTTTCATGCAGAAAAGTTAAAATCCCCTATTTAAAAGTGCCAAATGCAAAGAAGGCACACTCTTTTTTATTTTATTTTATTGCTTGGGGACTAAAAAATATGAATTTTGGTATGTTTCTTATATTTAAAAATCTTCTTTAAAAGCACATAATAAATTTTAGATAAATAAAACTATACCTGGTATTATGTTATCTACAGGTATTGAATATCTGTAATAGGTTAGTTTAGGGCTAACCTGGCTATATGCCAGCATTAAGAAAAAGATAACAAAGCCCTAGCCAGTTTGGCTCAGTGAACAGTGTCAGCCCACGGACTGAAGGGTCCTGAGTTTGATTCCAGTCAAGGACACATACCTTGGTGGCAGGCTCCTACTTACAATTAACTTCCTTTCTTTTTTCTCCATATTAAGAAATAGGATTATATAGGAAGTTCCCATAATTATTGAATTACAGACTTAATTCATATTTCCACTGAACCAAGGCATCAGGTGACCTCAGAGTTCCATATAATCCAGCCCTGAGCCCTGACTTGAATGTGTCACATCTCCATGTCAGAAATACGTGCAGTCCAACGGAACTACAATGCTTTTCCTTTCTAGACAAAAATACTGAGATTAACATTTCAATATTCTTGCTTTGTCATCACACATACTATTAAAATAAGAGCTGGTCTGCCTTCACCAATCTTTTCCCTTAAGACTGAAAAAAATCATTAGTGAGTAAAAGCTTTGGATCATGATAAGCCTAGGGTGAATTTGAGCTAGATATGTAAACTACCAAACAAAACTCTCTATAGCCTACTATTCATCCCCACGAGCCAGGCAGAAATATATGACATTTTATTCTTTGGAAGAAAAATAAATCATTGAAATATCACTATAAATGGAAATATATATTTAATTTCAACAAATAACCCCAAATTAAAAATATAATTTAATCAAGAAATTCTGTGAGAACCCAAGTACATTTAAAAGTATAAAATGTTGAAAGCATTATGCTAATTCAGAAAAATGTTCTGTACTCAAAGGTAGTAAGCCTCCAAATTCTACACTTTAAACAGAACTTGGACTGCAACAGCAATACTACCGTTTCCCCAAAAATAAGACAATGTCTTATATTAATTTTTGCTCCCAAAGATGCGCTAGGTCTTATTTTCAAAGGATGTCTTATTTTTCCATGAAAAAGAATACGGTACACATTTATTGTTAAATGAAAATAAAGGAAATTTATTTCCTGTATACGGTATGGTAGTACAGTAGTTGTCAACACAAACCAGACAAACTGTGAATCCTACAGTATCAAGAATTTACTCATTTATTCAATGACAATTATGTCATCATCTTCTGGAACATCTGAATTTCTTGTGACTCCATTTCTTTCAGAATCAGTGGACCAAATCTCTCATGTTTAGCCTAGGGGGCCTTATTTTTGGAGGATGCCTTATATTTCACTCAGAAGGAAACCTGTAAGTAGGTCTTATTTTCGGAGGATGTCTTATTTTCGGGAAACACGGTAGTAGCCCCAAGAAAATCAATATAGTTCTCGCTTTCATCTTTCTGATGTTAACCAATTTTTCCTCTAACTTGCACAATCCAACTCTTAACTGGAGTACAGTCAAAAAGGACCTACCAATGCCTGTGAAAATTTGTCTAAGCATATGATGCTGTCATGAAGTTTCCATTTTGCTCAAGACAGGCTGGCTGTCAAGGGATTACGAACTGTGCCCTTGTCAATACTAGAGATCTCACTTTCCAAGTGACTGGCCCCAAAGATGTAGCCCACAGAGCATGAGGAGGGTGGGGAAAACTGACTCAAGAATATTCTTGTTCACATCAGACACTTGCAAAAGAAAAACATAGGAAAGAATACCCTAAAATTCATAGTATACATTGGTTTTTAATTGTACATGGGAAGTTACCCAATCACATAAAAATGTTTTATGATTTCTAAAAATTATATAGATATTTCAGCTATTTATATTCCAAAACATGTTCTACATAAATCAAGAGTTAAACAATAGTTCAAAAAAAGTACTATCCTTTAGTTTTGTTCCAAAAAACATTTTGTTTTGAATAAAGTGAAAACTCTAAGTAGACATTCCAGTATCAAAACATAATTTTAGTTGACTTTTTAAAAGTGTTTTTATTGATTACTTACATTTTTCTAATTCTTTCTATATACAAGTTAGTATTGAGCTTTCCAATTATGGCATTTGTATTGATAAATAAAATAGTTTGTGTTAGAATCAATTTAAAAATTTGTTTTATACCCCATTTATAAACATTCTCATTAAAGTAAGTTTTATGTTTTAATCACCCACATAGGGCATTAGAAAAGATAAAAAGAATGCGTGAAAATTAATGTACTATCATAGTAATTTAATAAGGCTTCCATAAAGATTATAGCATCACTTTCTAGAGCTTCCTCTTAACATATATTCATAGCCAGCCCAGGATAGTACAAGAATCATCAGCACTTAAAAAATAAAACAAAAAGAGTAAATTCACCAGCCTTACCAGCATAAATGAGCAAGTAAATTCTTATAAAAGTTTCATTGGAATTAAAGTAATAATGAATACAAAAGATGTTATTATATTTATACAAGTTAATTTTCTCTTTATTTAGAATTATAAATATAACATCAACTCTAGTGATGGAAGAGCCATAATAGGAATAAGAGAAACTACAGGTGACATTTAGAATACTTTTCCCCTTAGTGCCATCTCATATTCCAAGTCATTGACTTTCACAATATAATTTTTATTTCTCCCAATTTTACTAAACCTTGTTTTATTTAAAAGAGAATAAATAGATCAATGGGTGATGGTCCATACATATAAACCAACAAACAGGCTAGAGTTGCAGACAGATTTATAAGTAAATCCTTAGTGTACTGTGATCCTATGGATGGTATTGAGTCTACACAGGGTTTTGTGGACCTCAAAGAAGAAACTGAATGCACCAATAAGGAAGCCAGGCACACTGGGAGACCTGTGAAAAAGTGAAAGGCCTCCACTCAAGAAAATGTGAAATGAGATTCTCCTCAGTAGAGCTACCATGTTAGTAGTCTATGGTACCCTGATGGCTAAGAAACACCATGGCTTAATGCCTACAAAAATGTTTTTAAGTTACCAATCATAATGGTAAAATAGCATGGACTTAATATGTATTCCTATTTCAGAGATAGTTAAGTACAAAAATTGTGAATTTCAGAATCATTTATGTTGAGACACAAAAGAGAGTTCATTTGAGGAGCTTAAAAATGTAGAGTTTGTGTCCCAAAATCAGAAATTACAAAACAACAAAGTCTAAGGGGTTGGTGAGGGTGAGTGGTGTGTGTGTGTGTGTGTGTGTGTGTGTGATGAAGGACAGAAGACAAATCCCAGAGAGTTTGAAGATACAATTAAAAAGCAGACTAAGTCATTAGGATGATGCTGCATATTGGGAGGCATTACAAGAGAGAGAGGGAAGTAGGCATGGAGACAATAATATGATCTTTTTCTTATTGAGCTAAAGGTCTTTCTGTACCAGCCAGGCTGGAATGTCTGGCCTAAGTTTAATAATGTTCACAGTCTAGCAAGAGCCTGAAGTTGCAAAACCCAGCACAAGCAGAGATGCAAAAGGTCACCATTCTTACTATTGTCTCTGTTGGTGTCTGGGCAGCAGTCCATGAGACTTCAAAGAAAATACAGATGGTGAGATCCCATAGAAAAGGTGTATCCCTAGATGCAGACATTCAGTCATATGCTAAATTTTAAGTAAACATTATATTAAGGTGTTAGCAAAATACCTTTTCTCTTGGACAATAAATCAAAGTTCCCACTAACCTTAAAGTAGACTTAAGTAGAGCACAACTGTCCTGAGAGAATTAATCATCTCTTTATCACTAGTCGGGGACCTTTCTCCCAAGTGCCAACACGTATCCTCTAATCATTCACTTCTACCTTCTGTGGATGCTTGGTTGTGTGCCCGAGCCCTCTCTCTGACCTCAGTAGAATGAGCTGGCTGCAGTGCCATGCAGACTGTCCTTGAAGACCACCTGGGAGCCCCAGATTGTGCCTAGCGCAGCAGCCTGTCGGAAACAGGCCACTGCCAGCACGGAGCAGGGAACACCTGTGCATCACCGTCTGTACCGGCCACTCTTTCACTCCTAAAGATCTTGCAAGATACAGGTCAAGTCTTTCTCCGGTAATACTTGAGGTACAAATATTCTTCAGTTTATCTCTCCCCACTGCACCATCGGTACAGACTAAGGACTTGGGAAGGGGATGAGTTAAGTTTCCTTTCATTTCCCATGTGCCATTATATGAATAGGATTTCATTCTCTGACCATATAACTAGAGTATCCTTCTTGTTATAAATGTGCCACAAACCCACACACATACACACACAACTACATAGACTATATCTGCTACAATTAAATTAAGACTCGACAACCAATCCCACAAATATTTATGGAGTTTTCAGTTTCTATTTTGCATTGTGCTGGATGCTAAGACTTCAGGCACAATCCTTGCCTTCAAATAGCTTCCAGTCTCAAGGGAGAGACAACACACAGCTTCTTATCTTTAATATTTTGTTGTTGTTAATCCTCAGCGGGAGCGGGGGAGAAAGGATTATTTTTTCCATTGATTCTAGAGGAAGTGGAAGAGAAGGGGGAGGGAGGGAGAGAGGTAGAGTGAGAGGAGAAAAAACATCGACTTGAGAAAGCCACATCAATTGGTTGCCTCCCACAGGTGCCCAACTAGGGAAATAGCAACCCAGGTGCATGCTCTTGACCAGGAATCAAACCAGAGACCCTTCGGTTTGGAGGCTGATTCTAACCATTGAGCACACCGAGCAAGGCTAAAATAACACTTTTAAAGATCTATCAATTAAGACCTTACATCTATAAGCAAACAGAGTTCATCAACGGAAGATGTTTGTTTTTCTAAACCTGGTCCAAAACCTAGCTTTCTTACTTTTTTTATTAACTTTATCCCCTTTTGCTATTTGGCTTAATTTGAAATCAATATTTAAGTTTTCAAAACATCTGGAAATATTAATTTTTTATTAATCAGCTTAACAATAACCCACAACCTTCGGACCAACTTGGAAATATTAATTTTTTAAAGTAATTTAAGATTTTTCTTTATATACTACCTCAGAAATGTGTAAAGAAAGGATCATGATTTTGTTACCTTTTTGTATTCAAAGTACAGTGAAATCTCAGTAAATGCCAGCTGACCAGTTCTTTTTGCTGGGTAGTCTCCCATTTTACCCACTGTGGCAACACCCACCTAGTAGCTTCTTCTTTATACATAAGAATGAGGGTTTTAAGTCCTACATCTTTATCAGCATAGCTAAGAGGAGGAGTCCAAATTGGAGTACCCATATTGTGGGAATACTTGCTTCCAATATATGAAGGTGCAGCACCTAGTACATTTTTTGGTTTTTATAAGTTGGGTGATACAAATAAATCACAATGTTCAAAACAAAACCTCCTGGAGTTCGGAATTTTCCTTTTATCTATAAAAGCAAAATTTGGGTCAAATATTTTTCTGTTTTATTTTATTTTTTTGTGGTTCAAAATGTAATTGTATTTTTAAAACTCTGACTGGTTAACATTGAGAATCATTAAGACAAGCCAGCCCTCACTGGTTTAACTCAGTGGATAGAGCATTGGCCTAAGGGCTGAAGGGTCCCGGGTTCGATTCTGGTCCTGGGCACATGCCCTGGGCATGCAGGAAGCAGTCTTCAATGATTCTCTCATCATTGATGTTTCTATCTCTCCCTCTCCCTTCCTCTCTGAAATCAATAAAAAAAATATATTTTTAAAAAAGACAAGCTACAGCTGAAGCTGGTTTGGCTCAGTGGAAGAGCATCAGTCTACGGACTGAAAGGTCCCAGGTTCGATTCCGGTCAAGGGCATGTACATTGGTTGCGGGCACATCCCTGGTAGCGGGTGTGCAAGAGGCAGCTGGTCGATGTTTCTCTCTCATCGACATTTCTAGCTCTCTATCTCTCTTCCTTCCTCTCTGTAAAAAATCAATAATATATATTTTTTTTTTAAAAAAAAACCTGAAAAAAAAGACAAGCTACAGTATTTTATATATAATAATAAAAGCATAATATGCAAATCAACCAAATGACCAAACAGCAGAACAACTATCCAGATGACCTTTCGGACAACCACACTTTGACACATACTGGCGCCAGGCTAGCCAAGGCGGGTGTGATGGGATTGGTCAGAGGGCCCCGCCATCACCCCACCTGGCCAGCAGTGCAGCAGCGGGTGGGCGGGGCCTCCCTCTGCACAGTGATTGATTGCAGAGCTCCCACAATTGATCACCGGCCAGTGATGCCGTGGCAGGGGTGCAGGGCACCACAGAGGGAGGCCCAGGCTAGCCAACCATGACTGTCGCCCACAGAGGGAGGCAACCAGTGGAGGGGTAGAGGGGACAGTGCCACACAGATGGCAAGCAGCGGCAGTGGCAAGGGCAGGGCCAGCTGCTGGCAGCCAGGGGGAAGGAAAGCCCTGATAGGCCCTGGTCACCTGTCAGGCTTAGCGACCCTACCTAAGGGGTCCTGGATTTCGAGAGGGCACAGGTCAGACTGAGGGACACTCCCCCCATGCATGAATTTCCTGCAGCAGGCCTCTAGTTTTAATATAAATACTTCCACTCAAAGTAGTTATTCCATTTTTACTACTATCAATGTAAGGAATAGGAGTTTGTTTGTTTTTTTTTTTTAAATGGCTTTTGGTAAACAGTTTATAAATAACTAGAAAAGCATAATATAAAAAAAATAACCATTTGGCATTCACAAAGTAGTAATTTTAGCTGATTTTAAAAATTAATAATGAATACATTAAGATACTGGAACATCTGAAAAACTGAACAGACCAAAGGCCTGGATTCCAAACCTTATTCCACCACCTAATGATGGTCTCATCTGAGTAAGTCACATAAATCTTTTGTAGGTCAGTCCCCTCTTTCATAAAATGTGGCTGATAGAACCCCTAAACAGGATTTGAATGATATAAAACATGTAGTGAGTACTTACTATTAATTATTTACCCTTCTAAGCACTTTAGATGTATTAACTGAAGCCTCATAATTGTCCCAGTAGTAGTAGTAGGTATTATTATTACCTCCATTTTATTGACAAGGAACATGTTAAGTGGCCCACCAAGGGCTGTTTGAGTAGCTAACAGGATTACAAGGGCATAGCAATAAACTTTGTTTACAGTGCATAGTAAGGAGCTGAAATCAGCTTAAATGGCTTCTCGATTATCAATAAAATGACCTTGGGTGAATGATAGTTTACTTTTCCTCCAGAAAAGTGTTTTGAAAAGACATAGTCCCCCTCTTCTTGCTCAGGAAAGCCACAAAGTAACTGCACGACACTAGGTACTCCAAAAGATAAAATGTCATTTCCATCATTATTTTAAGAAATGTTCAGTTAGTGATAAAAAGCCAAATCTAAGAGAGAATTCCTACCACAAAGCAATATTTCTTTCATACTCTGCCTCATATGTGTATCCCTATGAATAGAAAATACCTAAAATATATAATAGGGAAATGGAAATTCTAAAATTGAAAATTCTGGAAGTATTAATTCTGGGATTAATGAAGTAAATCACTGAGTATATGTTATTTTCAAAAATAGGAAGTCCTAAAATAAATTCCTTCACCCCAAATATTCTTCTTTCTCCTTTTGATTTTATCAGCTGCTATCTCTGTGTAATTATGTACCCTAGTCTAGCCTTAGCCAGGAAAAGGATTTGTCTACAATCTCTAAAGTTTGTGGGGCACACCCAAAATCATATAAAACTGGCTAAAAAGCAGTCAGTACCTGACCTAGATTAAGAATTCACATTGTTGAACTTGATGACTCCTTCTGACTTTCCAGACTCTAAATTCTGCACTCATTTCTTTCCTTCAAATCTCAAGACTAGACACTTGCTTTATTGTCCTCCTCCACAGAGCCTTACTTTCTTGCCCCTGTATCCCAATCCATATATAGAGCCTAATAATTTATCTGACTCCAGTGAAGGCATGGATTCGTGAGAATTATTTCAGCTTCAATGCAAACAACAAAGAATGAGAGCCATGGTTCAAGTGTGATGAGGAGATAGTAGCTTGGAACAAAGAGGTTAAATCAAAACCAGTGCTGTCAAGGTATAATCCTTAAAGAATAAGAGAAGAAACAGTAGTTTCTTTATCAATTACATCCTGATATTTTGAGTTTCTTTTGGAAATTCTGAATAAATCCAAAAATACACTGGAGATATCTCTGTGCTGAATCCCTACTCCAGTGTCATTATTTTCTCTCTAATCTAGTTTTGTCTTTGGGTAGGATATACTTGATTCTCAAAAATGAGGTTTGTGCCAAAACGGGTTTGGCTCAGTGGTAGAGCATCAGTCTGCGGACTGAAAGGTCTCAGGTTCGATTCCGGTCAAGGGCATGTATCTTGGTTGCGGGCACATCCCCAGTCGGGGGAGTGCAGGAGGCGGCTGGTCAATGTTTCTCTCTCATCGATGTTTCTGGCTCTCTATCTCTCTCCCTTCTTCTCTGTAAAAAATCAATAAAATATATTTTAAAAAATAATTTAATAAAGAGGTTTATATACTCATAGTGACATTTCCAAATATGAGGAGGAGGACTTAACACATTTCAAACCAGTAATTTTATTGCTAGCTTTACCCAGTGGCCAGATAAGTTTCTATTGAATGAGTACAAAAAACGTTTTACATAAATGTTAAAGGCACACTTTAAAATTAAATACCCATTGCATTTTGAAGTTATTTATTATATGTTCTTACAAGCTAATATTTTTTTAAACTATGATACTTTTAAAAACACTGTGTAATATAAAGGGAGAATTCTCCTGATCTGTCCACAATGTGTTAAGCTACTTTTATCAGCACTGTAATGAAAGGATGAAAATCATGACCATTAGGCAGAAACCTGGTCTCTCCCCAAAATTAAGAAATATGGAAATATAAGTGGAACTAAGAAATAGTCTTTTCAGGCATTGGGTTTACCTAAAAAGGGTGTATCCTCTATAGTGATTTACAATACCATTATACAAGTTGAGGAACTTGGTATTTTTAGCGGTACATTTTGTTATTCGCAACCTTTGGTCAAAAACTCTAGGTAATTGCTTACAATTGATTTGAAGGAAAAAAAATGTATGTATTTCAAAAGATAGCTAAATAGATGTGCCTATAATGCCAATAGTTGTTTCTTGATACACTTTCTCTTAAAAATATTCTGATTAGGGCAGCTTTAAGCTAATCCTTTTTCACTGATCTTGGCAGAGGCTTTTTAGCAAGTAATTCTTTTTAAATTACTATACAGAATTAATCCTTTTCATTGCTTAAGGCAAAAGGAAAACCAGAGAAAAACAAAGACTATAAAACTGGGGTTGAGATAGTTACATTGAATTCATTCTTTCTTAATTGAAAAAATTGAATGGGGCATTTTGCATTATAAGTAAATCCTTTCTATTCACTTGGCTTCCTTCTCTGGGAGTAAAAGTCGTGTTTTACAAGGCAGGTATAAAATACTAGTTGTGAATTTGAGTGAAAATTTATGATCATTTCCAGAATACATAAAACTAAGATTCCTGTGTCAATCAAAATGAAAGGTAATAGAAGAACAGCAATATGAAGACATTTTTCTCTTATTATAAATTCAGAAGAAAATCCTAAATTGTGCTTCTCTCACATTGACAAAAATTTAGCTTGTACAAACAATGTTGCCAATAGGCTAATCATTAAAGCTTTATATGCTTTTTTTTTCAAGTATAAGGTTTTCTTAGGGAAGAATTTTAAAAAGGTAATTAATTAAAAAAAGAAAGTTTTCATTGTCCAAAATAGTGATTACCAACCTATCAAGTGCCCAGATAAAGGAGAAATGGAGATGAGGCAAAGGGCATACTAATATATGCATTGGCTTCAAGGAAGTTTCACTAGAACATTCATGCTTAAGTAAGCACTGGTCAGAACTTACAAAGTCATGTAAGAGCAAGGTATACTAGGAAATGCAGTCAATACTGGCACGTGCTTAGCCAAAAACAGGATTCTGGCACCATGGAAGAAGCAATAGATATTAAGGGCAACCAGCAGGCTCTGCCACACTCCACCTCTTTGGCTACCCATAGGTTCATTCCTTCCATATGTGGAGCACACTCAGCCCTTCCCCAAATAAAGGGTGGTTTCCTAACCAACATATACATTTGGAGAAAACAAAGTTCTGTCCTTAACAGTAGGCCTGAGAAAAAGGCAGGCCTTTAAACTGATCTTTGCCTCTAGCTTTTCTGTCATAGTTGGCTTGGAAATTGCTTGGAACTTCCTGCTAAAGCTGCTGCCTTGAGTTATAGAAGCTGTTGGTTAATTTAACCCTGCAAGGCATTAAATTACCAAACTCTCAATTTGCATTATAGCTAGAAGCAGATATTGAGCTTAGCAGAACAATATTTCCACTATCTCTGTTTGCACCCTGGTCAACTCTAAGTGAACATCTCACTTCTAAGCCCTGCTGAAAGCAACCAAAAAAAAAAAAAAAGTTTATTTGAATTATTGTTACCATTTTCCCTAAGGCTTTGAGGATAAGCAGGCAAATGAACTGTTTTCGAAGAGAACTTTGGGAATGGTAATCACAAATGCTTACAATGCCGTAACCCGGGGTCACCAGCTTTCCAACCTGGCAACTTACACTAACCCAATACCACATGTCAATTGCAGCATCCATTTCTTTTAAGAAAATTTGAATTAGTTGAAATTAGATTAAGTTACAAGGGACAGAAACCCCAAATGATAGTACATTAAACAAGGTGACAGTTTATTTGTTTCTCATTTAAACTCCTGGTGTCTAGTTCACGATTGGCTGGGTACTACACAGGGTTTGTTCCCAGACTCCTATTTTGTTGTCCTGACTCAGTGTTCTGGATTTTGTTTATTGACATCTCCTTATCACAATGGCCAGACAGTAGATATCTATACTTTTCAGCCTTCCTATCAGCTAGGGTTGTAACACTAGTTGTGCCAAGGAGATACACATGTGAGAGATTTGGAGATGAAAGGCAGATATTGTCTTACTTTAGTAGACACAGTGATGGCTCTCAATCAATTTCCAAGAATTGTGTTTGCAGAAGCCATATTCTTAACACTACTTTTTAGCAGAAGGAGGCAGCCCAGGTGATCACAGAAAGGATACAATCGGTAGCTGTCCTCTGCCTCAGAGGTACAATGACGTGAACTTAAACCTTTTCTTTGGGTGGCTCTCTGACTTCTTCTTCTACAGCTCTTCTGGTCATTTTGTAAATATTTCATTCACTGCTTTAGGTCCTTGTCTGCTCTGGAGACCTGGAGTGGTTTCTATTCCCTGGCCCGAACCCAGACTGATATAACTACTGTGTTCTCATCCACATGTTAAAAGCTGAGCTGACTCACCTCTCTCACATTTACTGTAGTAGTATTTCCATCTGAAGAAAGGAGAAAAAGAAAATAGAGGGCATGAACTTCTAAGGGCATGAATTTAGAGGAGCACATGTTACTTCCTGAAACTTCCATCGAATAGTCATGTGATCACATGGAGTTACAAAATAGGCCAGAGGAGTAAGACACCATTAGTGCAAACATATGATCACCTAGAACTCAGGGAATTTAATTGATAAAAGGAAGAAGAGGAGAACTGGGTATTGGGGGGAAATTAAGTCTCTACCACAGATCCCCTCAGTACATCACCCACTTTCATAAATAAAGCATACATGGTTTCCATTAAGGAAAGGAAAGGTATTGACTGAAAAGATAGTACAAAGAATTAGAACCAAAACCAGACAATGTTTTGACAATAAGTGTCACATTTCAGTAGTAGCTAACCACAGGCCAGACACAAGAAAAGGTCATCTTGTCATAAATGTAATTCTATCAGTAAAACGTACATAAGTTATTGAATTCTCTTCCTTTCCTCTCATTCTGGTCCTTTGAGATCTACTGCAGTCTTCCCCACACACACAGGTGACATTCAATAAAGCAGCACATTTCAATTATCTGCTTTGTGTTAGACCCGCTTCCTTTAAGTCCCCAGAGCACTAATTTGCCAAGGTCTTGGTTGATTGGGGCAGAAAATTCAGTACCATATATAGTCATATATCTTATTTTCTTAAGAGATTTTTATTATGACCCTTCGTCATAACCTTTATTGTTTTGTTTTTGTGGCCTCTCTTTTCAAATTATTCTGTTCAAAAAAGTCAGGTCCCAATTAGGAGACATTTTCTTTACTTCAGAGAAATGTGGTGGCATTTTCAAAACTCTAAGCTTAGAGCCTTAAAGAGTTGATACAGAGAGCAGTACTTGAATCCTATAATTACACTATATCTTGGAGCAGAGTATGACAGGCATGCAAGTAGGACCAAATAATGAGAAAGTTGGCAAAACTGTTAAATTGTCACTTAATTCACTGGTCAAAAGCTAATCATTGGTGGTAATAACAATGGGTCTTTAGGAGAACTAGAGCTTCAATTCTAGCTGAAAATCTTTTCCAATCAGAAATTCAAGTATGTTTTAATATATTAGCTAGAATGTTTTATCTAATAGTTCAGTTTCCAATTCACTTAGAAAGTATCTCATATAATAGTGCCATATATTTTACCACAGAATAGATGATACTGTAAAACCTTAAAGATCATCTTGTTCAGTACCCTCCTTCAAGAAGGAATGTCACTTCTCGTGACCATTGTTCCACATTCCCTGTTAAACCCCCAACAACTCAGTTTGCTAAACTATATTAGTTTATTTTTAATAGATTTTTCACTGATATTCAACCTAGTCTATGATGACATTTTTCTGTTCAAATCCACATTTACATAGTTTCTCTTCATTTCTAGATGTGTAATACAAAGAATTCTCTTACTTTAAAAAAAAAAAAAACAAATTCAGCAAACTTTCCTATGAAAAACATAGTTCAGTTCTATTCAAAAAGAAAAACAAAGAACACCTACTAGAAATATCAGACATATGTGCATCAACTTTGAGAAAGAAAGAGGCCATAAAGAATGCTTTGTTAACAGAATGTATCTCTTTATTTAATGGTCTTTGCCAACTATGCTAAATAGTGAATAGACTGGTTGGATGACAGTTCTTTCTCAAAGCCATCTGCTCCTCTGAATGAATCCTGTGGGAAATCATTTATACTAAATTTGTCACATCACACCTTATTTCCAGGTCAACAGAGTGATAGCAGTAAAATTCCAATTCTTTCACTTATTCATATCTAATGTGGAGATGAGTATGGCCTGGAAAATACATTTGGAAATTTGGGAGACCACAAGAGGATAGCTGGCTTCACAACATGTGTCCTAGCCAACTTGACCAAGACACCGCCTGTCATTTCCACTAACAGATGCCATTCTTAACAATGAAACTCTTTAAAAAATGAAACCCTTTCCTACTGCCTACAGCTTTATTTGTCTAGGCAAACACTATGGGTAAGCTTTAGCCTAACTCATCTGCTTATTCTATCTGAAATAGATAAATAAATAAAAAAGAGAAAGCATTTTGTTACAGACATTGTACTATGTAAGTACTATTCATGAGAATTGTTTTGGGTACAAGTTACTGAACCCCCCCTCCCCCCACAATACCTTAAGACATCAAGAGAATTACAAAACAACCAAGAAAAGAACAAAGATGAAGTTAGGCCCCAGGAACTGTTAGAACCAGTGGCTTGAGTATCATTAGGATGCATTCTTCATCTCTCACCTCTGCCTTCAACCTGGTCTCATTTTTCCTTCTTGCAATAGACCAGCTTTCTCTCTACACTTATATTCAGAAGTTCAACAGCTCTTGAACTTAATAAGCAATATTTCATTAACGCTAAAAGGGTCTGGCTTGATTATAGGAGACTTTACATTTTATCACTAATAAGAAAATATTATAATGTGTATTCCACAAACCATATTTTGTAGTTTAGCATACGAATTACTCCACAGCCTTTTATGGAAGATATTTTACACATATTTTACATTTCTTGGTAACTTTCTATACAATAAATAATAATTTATTAAAATGCACCAACTGCCGGGACTGGTTTGGCTCAATGGATAGAGCGTCGGCTTGGGGACTGAAGGGTCCCGGGTCCGATTCCGGTCAAGGACATGTACCTTGGTTGCGGGCATATCCCCAGTAGAAGGTGTGCAAGAGGCAGCTGATCGATGACTCTCTCTCTCTCATTGATGTTTCTACTCTCTATCTCTCTCCCTTCCTCTCTGTACAAAATCAATAAAATATATATATATTAAAATGCACCAACTGTCTAACTTTGTAAAGTTTATTGAGGTGGTCATCACTATCCCTGAGTTAATAACTTTAGAATATTCTGATTCTCAATAAAATATTAATATTCTTATAAACAAAGATATAAAACACATAATGCCCCACTTACCCTACGTCCTTTTTCCCTTGAAGTAAAAACTACCCTAACATCTTCCTATGAATATTGTAATACTTTTACCACAAATGTACATGTGGTATTTTAAAATATTTTGCATATTTTTTTATTTTTTTTCATAATCCTCACCCAAGGATATTTTTCCACTGATTTTTAGAGAGAGTGGAAGAAAGAAAGACACACAGAGAGAAACATCAATGTGAGAAAGAGACATGGATTGGTTGCCTCCTGCCCACAGAGGCAGTGATTGAGCCTGTATTAGTTTGCTAAGGCTACCATATCAAAGTACCACAGAATGAGTGGCTTAAACAATAGAAATTTGTTTTCTCACCATTTTGGAAGCCAGTCAGCCAAAATCTATGTTGGCCAACTTAATTTCTTCTGAGGTCTCTCCTTGGCTTATACAATAGATGGTCATCTCCCTTGTGTCTTTGCCTGGTTTTCCTTATGTGTATGTCTATTTTCTAATTTCTCCTTCTTATAAGGACACCAGTCATATTGCATTAGAGCACACCCTAATAACCTCATTTTAACTTAATTACCTCTTTAAAGATTCTACCTCCAGACACAGTCACCTTCTAAGGTTCAGAAGATTAAGACTTCAAATTGTGAATTTTGAAAAAACACAAGTCAGTCCATAATAGCATCATTGTCAAGTTTTTAAAAAGAGATACCATAAATTTTTGCTTTCCCTTTTCAAGCTCCTTTTCAGTCCTTATTCATTTGCTCACATATTTCACAATTTATACATAGTGTTGTATTCTGCATTTCCCCCCTAAATATTTCATTGGAAAGGGCTGCTCTCAGATTTTCATCTGTGTGCACATCTAACATTTTTCAGTTCAATTTGGTGAATTGAAATTGTATATATACATATAAATATCAGTTATCAATATTCCAATTTAGATTTTTTTTAAATATTACTCTAAAAAATGAAGAAGAAATAGTAGTGACTCGTATCTTATAGACACTCAATAAATATTATTTAAAAGAGTGAGTGCATGGCCAAAACTGGTTTGGCTCAATGGATAGAGCATCATCATTGATGTTTCTATCTCTCTGTCTCTCTCACTTCATCTCTGAAATCAATAAAATATACATATTTTTAAAAAGTATCTTCTCCAAAGTCACAGAGCTAATAAATGCATAGCCAGAATTTGAATATAAAAATTTTAACTCGTCACTACATATCACCTCTCAATGTCAGCACCCTGTTGTGTGATTTCTATAACCTTCTCCATGCCAAAAGAATACTATACAAAGATAGCCACTCAAGTGTTTGGTCAGTGTTTGTTTCCTAAAAGTGAGACAATTATACCCTCTTCCTTACACTGTCTTGCTCTTCTCACTTGAAAATCTTCCCAAGTTCATATGCAAAGACCTAATCTACACTTTTCAATAAAACACAATATTATATTGCAAGAAGGTACCATAATCTATTCAGCCATCATTCTATTTGTGAGTATTCATCTTGTTCCCATCTTGTTCTCACTATAAATATTCCAGCAGTAAACACCTTGCACATAAATCTTTATGGACTCATGCTTTTATTTCTATGGGCTTCATTCCCAGTAGGCCTGCTGATTAAAGGGTATTTGTATTTCTGTAATTAGCAGACAATACAGGATTATATTCTGAGTCACATTTCGCCAGCAAAGTATGAGAGCGCCCTGTTTCCCCATACCCATCAGAGGAGATGAATCACCCCTTTAAAAAGGCACCAACCTGATGGCTATAAAGTGATTTCTCACTGTTTCTTTAAGTTAAATTTACCAAATAGTAAAACTTCAGCTTCTTAACAAATGTGACCAGCCATTTAGATTTGTTCTTCTATCAATTACAGAGTCAAAAATGTTTTTTCACATTTTTAATAGGGCTGTTTTTAAAATTGATTTAAAATTGCATGTTTTTAATAGGGTTTTGTAAAAATAAGGTTGTATTATTAAATAGCTCTATATATTAGTTAAGGGATTTATTTATTATAGATAGTAGTCCTTTTTCTGTCCTTTGCATTTTAATTTTCCCCCAAATCTATGATTGCTATTGAATTTATTTTTTAGGAATTTTTATAAAAAGGTCTCAATTTATAAATGTCTGAGTATATTTCTCTTTTCCTTTATAGATGCTGATTATCCTATCTCTAAGAAAAGCTCTCTAATCTTAAACTCTTATATAAAGTCATTGATACTTTCTCTCCCAATTTTCATTGTTTAAGTTTTAGTTCGTCTGAAGTCTATTAGTATATGTGATGAGGTAGGCTTCTCAACTGTTTTCTTCCAAATGGGTAACCAATGCTAAGTAAGCCATTCTTGTCCTATTGAATTAAATCTTTATCACAATTCTCCTATTTGGTGGGATATATTCTGGACACTATTCTGCTTCCTTGGTCTATTTGTATTTTTCTGTGCAATATAAACACTGTAATCACCAACTATTTAAAGACTAAATGAGAGGGGAAGGAAATAAACAGCAATCTGTATGAATTAGTAAAAATAAATAAATTTTACAAGAGAAAGTAGCATAAATAAACAAAATCAGATCGAAGTATATACATTGTCAGACAAAATTCAAGCTTTATTGCTATTGTCTCCAGGATGGCTAGCACATTTATCAAATTGCCAGGAGAACACTAAAGTAATTAACTATTTTATATCAATAATAGTAAAGAATGTTTTACAAGACAATGGTTTCTTACTCTTGGTACAATAAATATCAGGGCTAATTTGATGTAGTTTTAGAAAGTCAGTATCAGAGTAAAGCAAAAAACATTTTCTTTTTTAGACTGAAGGCATTGAGACAATGTCATTATTTCTATAATATGTCCTAAAGTTTTTATGATTGAAATTGTTTTCTGAATAATATTTACAGGTGACTATCAAATGATAGCTACTAAGATTTCTGTGATGACAAAATTTAATCTGAGGAATATTGGTAGGTAAAAATCAAATAAGTGGCAGCTGTTCAGGGTACCATTTTTGACTCTCTACCTTCTCAGTAGTGTTTGCAACCAATCAGAAAAATGATTTAGCCATTAAGATGTTTTTCGCTTGTTCTTTTGGTCTCTACGGAATAGCTTACATTCCACTTCCGAAGATCTTTTTAGATGTTTGAAATATTATGATACGTAAAGGATTTTTTTTTTATCCTTGTGGATTTGAAGTTGTTTTGTAATTGCCATCACCATTATTATTATTTTAGCACTGCTATCTTGAAATAATACTTTGTTTAAGGTAAAGTTATATGAACATTAATTAAAATACCTATACTAGAATTCTGGTGTATTTAACTCATCTATAATCATCCTATAACATCTTGTCAATGCCAACTTTATTTAAGTAAAGCTTTTCCAGAAATAAGGATAAGTACCTTTACTCCATAAAATGGTTCATTAGCAATGTGGAGAAGAGTGGAATAATAGACATTGCTGTCATTCCTCAGCATCTAGTCCTGCTTTCAGTTGGAGATTAAATTGCCTGATGTCCTCACTTTAATAATTGCTGAGGCTGACTTTTATGAGGTTATCATGAAGAATGCTTCAAGTTTTCAAGGGAATGTCATTTAAAAGACAGAAAGTTAGAAGCTGATATGCCCAAGTAATTGCTGATAATTAATTAAAAGGAGTTTCAATTAGTGAGTTCTTTAACATTCCACCTCTTTCTTTTAAAATGTTAATAAAGTAATCAATAGGCATTATTTGGAGAATTATATATTATACATATAAAGTAATGATCAACATTATATGCTTCTTGGTCTATGATTAGCTTTAAAAAAATATCAAAGTGTCTACTTCATGCAGAGGAGATGCTGTACTTCTATCACCCTAATGGTGTGAAAATGTAATGATGTTTTCCTACAAAGGAAAACCTCTTTTCTTTGATGTTGGAGCTTGGCTTCCATTACCACAGCCTTGGCAAGCTGAGAAGAAAACACACATTACCCACACTTTCAAAGATGCTGCTGACAAGCATATAAATAATTGCAGGATTTAAAATGATGCCTCTTCTTTTTTTATTTCCATGCTGATAACTCTTTACTAAAACAATATAAGCAGTACTACCTAAAAATAATAGATGTAATGTCCTATTATTAATACTTCACAGAGGTATCTACCAGAATAAAGTAGAAATCATAAAGATAGTCTAATGAACCACTGTATTCTGTCATCTTTGTATTTACTTCACTCTGAAATATTTAATTTGACATAAACATCTTATGCCTGTTGCATAAATATAAAACTCCCATTATTCCGAGAATCACAAATTAAGCAGAGTCTAAATTATTACAGGCTAAATGCACAAGATATTCTAATAGATGTATTTTTTTAGTCCAATTCAAATTTATCCCAAATTAAAAAGTAGTCTGTGAAAATCACTCCTAAACATGGAGGGGGGGGGGAGGAAGGAGTGAGGGAGGGAAGAAAGAAGGGAGGGAGGAGGGATGTCATTGCTTGACAAAATAGAGAATAGCTCATTTGTAAGGTTTTTGTGAGGATTAAATTAGATAACACATTGCAAAGTACCTAGTTCAGTAAAGTATTATAAATTTTTTCAGCTTCAGAGTTAATAAAATATAAAAAAGTATAAATCTTATGGTTTGTAGTATTTTATGGAAGGGGTGGGAGGAATAAAAGGAGGACAGAGAAAGAGGAGAGAAATAAAATCCGGGAAAGAGATAAACAGCTAAATGTGGGAGAAGAGGATTGGGTTGGGTCACTGGGGATCCACTTTAGTGAAAGCCATTTGAGCTTCTTTGATGAGGAATGTTTGCGCCCCAGGGAGGTCTTAGTGTTGTAACAGAGCTACCTGTCTGGACCTTCCTGAAGTGACAAAAATATATTTCTTTTGTCAAAGAAGCTGAATAAGTTTCCACAGGAGCTTGACCACTGATACAATCAGTGTGTCTTTCTATCAATATCAGGATTCTGAGCATCCTAAGTGAATTATTAAGTGAATTCTGGCTATAGAAGTCCACATGGCATGAATTCTGATTGGGGCAGCGGGCAGGAATAGAGGAATATCATCCACTCTGTCAGACATATGTCATATATTAGATCCTTAGGAGATGGATATGTTGGCTTGATTCTGGGAGTTTGAGCTGGAATGTTCTTCTCTCCTATAGACAAACCTTTTCTCTCATAACAACATTAATTCCCTAAGGCTTCTCAAAATAAAGTCAATCCATTAACTGGAGTAGCTGTTATCTAAATCAGGCATGCCCATTACTTCATGGTCCAAATCTATTCCTATTGTATTTACCAAGAAATCTGATACATTGCTAACATATATGACTATAAGGAATAAAGTTCTTGCATGCACCAAAGAGCCATAATTTCAACAGCACACAGAATGAAATGGCCTACCATTTTTCAAACTGATACCATCCCTGACCTCTAAAATAACCAAAAGTTCACAATGGTTAGCTTACAGATGTCTAGCCTTTCTTTATGGATATCCCTGATGGCCAGTTAATTGGCAAGTTTTCCTAAGTAATAAACATCAAGTGAAGCATACAAAAATATGGGCTTCTGAATATCCGGACATATGGCAAAGCAGTAGGAGAATTTTAGCACATGTTGCCTTCATAATGTAGTCTACTTTGAGAGTCAGCTGTAGTATTCACACAATTTGTCCACAAAAGCAAGGTGTTACTCTAATGCTGCAAAACACATACTCCACAAAATATATAGTCCACTGCTGCTTCCATTATCTAATACACGTGAAAAAATGCATGAAGTGTGGAGTAGGTTGTTGAGGCCTGGGACTCAGAAAGGTCCTAGAATCCAATGGCTTTCAATCAACAAACTAACTAGAGTGAGAAGAAAAGATAGAGGCATATAATAGAATGAAAGGTCACTATCCATAAAGAAGTGTAACCAAGAATATTATGAAATGGGGAAAGAAAATACTAGGATACTGGCTTGTGCCAACAGAGAATAGCTACTTCCAAAAGGTTAACAAGGGAATGCATTTGGCAGAGTTCTATGATCCGAGAAAAGCTTCACAGCCTGGATTTCAAAGTAGGGCATGACTACGGAAAGCCGTAAGCTTTCTAAGCTTATCTGCATATCATCTATTTACAATGTTTTTACACTTAATAGTGGATACATAATATAGTAGATATGTTATATGTATAGAATCTATTCTATTAAATAAATTTACTAATGAACTGTGGTGAATAAATCTGCCTTGGATTTTAGGTATTTCCTAAAGTCCTCAGAAGGGAGAAAATAAGTTACACAATTGTATTCCATGAAATGAAACGAGACAAAATTCACAAAAATTAGCAAAGAAGTACTGTTACACAATAAAATATAAATAAAGCAACAGAGAAGTATGCTAATTCACTATTGTGATTATAAATTACTGATAAATGTTTAGAAATCTACATTCACCAAATTAAGGACAGATGCTTACAGGTTCGGTTTACAGTTGAGGCAAATTTGGTTACAATGTTCATATTCACACCTAAATACATAGGTGTGAATACATAATTTGAGTGTTAGCTATTGCAAATATTTCAGGACAAGGATTGGCTAGGTTCTTTGACTAAATTAGCCAATTATTTTCAAATAAAGCTTAGATTCTGAAATTATACAATTGTTTGAACCAAAGTTACCAATAAACTTCACAATCCCCGCAAAGACATGAAACTATAAGAAAAGAACAGTCAGAGAACAAAAAAAAAATGGCTCTTGGAGATTAAAAATAGAAAACGGAACTCCAAAACTCCATAGAATAAGCCACTCAGAAAAAGGAACAAAAAGACAAAGATAGAAATATAACAAAATAAAGAAACAACCCCTATGAATTTGTGGTAATAGGAATTTCAGAGATGTTACCAAAAATGAAAGACAGAAATCATCAACAAAATAACTTGAGAAAATCCCCAGAACAAGTATCTATACTGAAAACGGCCACTAAGGCAGCAAGGCAGGGGAACCAGTGTCCACCGCTGCTACAGCTGCAACCGGTTCCTGCAGCCCACACAGGCCCTGCCTGA
This sequence comes from Pipistrellus kuhlii, assembly GCF_014108245.1. Classification (NCBI taxonomy): domain Eukaryota; kingdom Metazoa; phylum Chordata; class Mammalia; order Chiroptera; family Vespertilionidae; genus Pipistrellus; species Pipistrellus kuhlii. The sequence continues at coordinate 33,207,733 of NW_023425405.1, read as the reverse complement.
CCCACAGGATCCTCAGCTTCCAGAGCAGCCACCGGACTTCTCCTCAGGCCCTAGAAGCTGACAGTGGCTAAGACCCACATCATGAAGTCAACGGACATGCTGGTGAATTGCATATGTCATCCATCCCCAAAATGATGTTTGAAGACATTTTTAAGAATCCAGCATGGTTCTGACCTTGGGATTGAGTTCAGTGCTGCAGATGCATAAACAGCTACCAAGAATGCTTTAAGTGGCCTGTGTGTAAGAGTGGCAGGAAAGCAGGTCAGAGGGTAGACACTCCAAAAATGTTATTGAACCACTAGACACCTAGTGCATGAAAATTCTTGCACTAAGAAAGTGGGGGGAAGGTCCCTCAGCCCAGCCTCCCACAGTCCAGGAGCCCTCAGGGATGTCCAACTGACATCTTAGGCCCGCTGCAGCTGCCACCATCACCACCGGTGGCCTACCTCTGCGGAAGGCCACAGGCAGGCCGATCAGGGGATGGCACCAGCCAACAAGCAGCCAGCCCTTCCTCCCCCTCATCGCCTCTCCACCACCACTGGTCACCACTGCCCCCCGATATCTGTCCCCTCTCTCTGCCCACCGGCACACACCTTAGCTGGCCTGGTGTTGCCAGCTGGCCATCCCTACCCACCCCCGCCAACCAGTCATTCTGCCATTTGGTTGATTTGCATAGTATGCTTTTATTATGTAGGATTATGTAGGATATGATTACACCTATACAATAGATTATAAGGGAGCATTACCTGGAGAATCACTTAAGTTAAAGGTTGTACCTACAACAGGTCATAAGATGCAGAGAAATGGAAAGCCAGAGAACAGATTACGATTTTTGAAATTCTGTTTGAGGATGAACTTCATGATCATGGAGTTTCAAGCCTAAGTGTGAAAATTAGAGTAATGCCTTCTGGTGTTTTCCTGCTGTTGGCCATTTTTCTTGAGAATTTATGGAATGCTTATCAGAATGAATGACCAGAGACTTTATTACAAGGCCAACAAGACCTTTTTGTTATGAGAATATACAACACAAGAGAGCAAAATTGCTAATTTAATGCATGTTTCACTTTTCCCTTTTTTTTTTTTTCCACCTTCCCTCTTCATGGAACCTAATAAAATATCACAGTATTTATTGATCAAGAAGGCAGTATGAGAAAAGCTAATACTTCCAGGAAGAATTGATCATAACCCCGCAGACTCATAAAAAAAATTCACCTCAGGTATCAATAAACTCACCATGAAATCTGATGGAGTCCTTGACTATGTGGACAGGGGTATTTTTTATTGTGAGAATTAATTGCCTTGTCTATGTGCAGATTTCCGGTAGCCATGAGGGGCCCAGAATAATGGATAGAAAGGACAGTGTCTAAGAAAGAACATGGAGCATTTAGAAATTTTACAACACTGGAAACAGATTATCCCTTGAGCTGACAGGGACACTATATATACACATATGTGTGTGTGTGTGTGTGTGTGTGTGTGTGTGTGTATACAGTGGTGGGCAAAGTAGGTTAACAGTCATAATAGAAATAAATAATAAAACAAGAACAAACTTTCACATACTCACAAATGTAAACCTACTTTTGCCTACCCTCCTGTACATATACACTTGTGCGCGCACGGACACACACACACACACACACACACACACACACACACACACAAAACCAGAACACTATTCCCTCCTAAATAAATCACCACTCAACTGTTAAGGTGGAAAAAATATACTTCTGATCTGAAAAAGTTCCTACCATACTACTTTTAAGTAAGGCACTAGCAGAAACACTCCACCAAAAAGAAAAAGTAGCTGAGACCGGTTTGGCTCAGTGGATAGAGCCTCGGCCAGGGGACTGAAGGGTCCCGGGTTTGATTCCAGTCAAGGGCATGTACCTTGGTTGCGGGCACATCCCCAGTAGGGGGTGTGCAGGAGGTAGCTGATAGATGATTCTCTCTCATTGATGTTTCGAACTCTCTATTCTTCTCTTCCTCTCTGTAAAAAGTCAATAAAATATATTTAAAAAAAAAAAAAAAGTATCTCCAGAAAGCAGGGCATCCAAACAAGAGAGGCAAATGAAATCCACATTCATAAAAGGAGATCCAAGAATGATATTGTACATCAGGTCTCAATACTATGGCATCCAGACACAGCACAAAAGATTCCAAGTAAGAAGTCTCTAATAAGTTTCAATAACTGAAAGAAGATTTACACATTTGGAAAAGAATTTAGGGTAGAATTAGTGATACATACAAAGAAAAATAAGCATATGGAAAACCAAAGCAATTATTAGTTCCAGGAAAACATAAAATTGTGTAAACTAGAAAAGTAAGGTTATTCGATATGGCTTACCTGTATGTACTGGTAAATACCAATTACTTATCATTGGTCTGAACAAAATATAAAGATACACTGAAAAGGTGCTTGTATATGATGAGGTCAGTGGTGGTTCTGTGAGAATGAGTTGAATCTACATCTTCTAACGTTACTCATTACTTAGAAAAATTACAGTAAACTTTAAAATATTTTAAAACTTGAAACTACTTCTAAGAGCAAGAAACAAAGGAAGGTAATGTAGGAAGAAATTGCTGTCATTTATAACAAGCTAAATTTGACTTTTATATAGTTTTACATATAACACTTATATCAACAACAAAAATTCTGGAAGCAAGTCTACAATTTACAGCCAAGCAAGAAGTATAATAGAAAAATCATAGAAAAATCCTGAGATAATCTGCCCAGGTGTTTCAACCAACAATTAAACTCAGGATCCATAAACTGAACTTTTCTGGGACCTATATGTTAGATTATTTAGATATTAAAGTACATTTTTTTCTTATAGTGTAGCCATCTTTTGACTACATAAATTAGGAAATGACTTGAAAAAATGACTAAAATTAGATGGGGGAAAAAACTATCTTCACATTATAGAATAGGTATCACTTTGATATGTTTTGCGAAATAATACCTTGAAATACATGCTATTTTACTTAACTTTGTTTACTAAAAAAAGGATAAGAATAAATAATTGATAAAATATAGTTTGCTTCAATACAAAAGCCCTGATATTTGTTATTCTAATAAATCTCAGCAGAAAATGAACATACTCTAGCTCTGAGAGCCTATTTTGTAAATAGGTTGGTCTGATATTATGATATGCAGACATAGAATGTTTTTTTCCCTTGCATAACATATTTAGTTGGCTTTTTTCTTTCTTTTTATGTGTAATTTGACCTAAATTTGCTTTCTTATTTGTATAAAACTCTTTTGATATCTAACTTGAAAGAAAGAAGATAATGATATAGTAAAGTAGAATCCCTTTCCACAATAAACAAACTAGAGACTAGCATCTTTTGATTATGTTTTATTATGTGCACAGAAATAAAATATAATTATTTAGTCTGTATATTGACTCACATAGAAAATATACGCTATTATTCCTTACATAAGTAGTATGAAATGCTTTGAAAAAAAGAAAAGAAATATAACTAATTGGCCAGGATTTAATAGTAATGCCTCTAAGGCAACAAAGAGGAGATAATGATCCCTACACGCATAGCTTTAGGAATGCTTAAAATTTAAACTATTGAGGCTACCATTCCTGCCTCACTTGAAAAGTGTTCTTAAAACATTTCCTTTTCATTTGCTAAGATATGATACTAGTTATATGTCCTTCAAATTGGCTTCATTAAAATCCATTTGCTCAAAGATGATTCAATATAAAAAAATCTATTAATATACTATACCACATTAATAGGCTGAAAGAGAGAAAATATGTCTATTTCAATAGATGTCAATTGAAACTACTTGAATAACTTCACCATTCACAAGGGAAGGTCCACCTTTGATATTATTTAGTATTTCTATGGAAGTATCATTCAATGAAAGAAAAGAAAAGAAATAAATGTATATAGAAAAGAAAATAATTTGAAGATAATTTTTATACCTAAAAAGCCCAAAAAATCAATGTAAATCTATAATAAATAATAATAAATACAATAAAGTCTGCTGACTAAACCAATTCTAAAACTTAATAATTTTACTATGTATAATCAATGATCATCTAGAAAATATGATGGAAGAAAAATATTTCATTTACAATAGCAAAAAGATAAAATATTTAAAATAAACTTTTTTAAAATGTGAAAAACTTATATGAAGAAAATATTATAAATGTACTGAACTGTTAAAGCATTTTATTCTTGGGTAGTAATATTCAAAATAGAAAATACTGAATATACACTAACAGAATTATTATTGAAACTTTACAAAAAGTATTAGTTTACCTAGAAAAATAATGTGAGCATATCCAGGGGGGAAAAAACACACATTGAATAACAAGATTAATAAGGAATAATTAGCATAATGAGATATTAAAATATATAATGAAGCTATAAGAATTAAATTGTTTTGGCACTAGAGAAATATTTTAAACAAATAAATTAATCAAAATACATAACAGAAGTAATATGAATAATAATAGAGGCCTGGTGCATGAAATTCATGCATGGGGGCCAGGGGTTCCTCAGCTCAGCCTGCATCCTCTTGCAATCTGGGACTGCTGGCTCCTAACCTCTCGCCTGCCTGCCTAATCACCTTAACCACTCACCTGCATCCCTGATTGTCCCTAACTGCTTGCCTGCCTGCCTGATCTCCCCTAACTGCCTCTGCCTCAGCCCCCATGCCCAGGACCCAGGCTCCCCTCCCTTTGGCCAGCCACAGGCATCTGGGACCAGGCCGGCTCCACTCGGGCTGGCCAAAGGCACCTGGGACTCAATACAATCCCCAGCAAAATTCCAAGGACAATTTTCATAGAAATTAAACAATCCTAAAATTTTTAAGGAACCACAAACACCATATATAACCAAAGCAACTTTGAAAAAAAGCTGGAGGCATCCCACTCCCTGATTCCAAACTACTAGTATATTACAAAGCTACAGTTATTAAAACAGTATAGTATTGGCATAAAAACAGTCACAGAGATCAGTGAAACAGAATAGAGAGCCCAGAAATAAGCTCATGTATATATGGTCAATTTATTTATAACAAAGAAAGCAAAAATACATAATGAGGAAAGAACAGTCTCTTTAATAAATAGTGTAGAGAAAACTAAACAGTCACATGCAGATTTCCCAAGGAGAAAGTTGCTTACAGATGTCTCATCTCCTACTTCAACTCATCACATCATTCCAATACAACTTTTAAAATAAATAAAAGAAAAAAATTAATACTATTCTTACTTTCTAGATTTTATAACTCATCAAAAAAAATTAACAAAAAGTAAAAAAGTTTCACCATAGATGAAAACATTACAGCCAATTTTATTTCTACATAGTAAAAATATTCAGAAAAAAATTATTTTCAGCTCCACTAACCCCACATCATTTTAGAATTTTTCTTAAAATATTTCCATTCATCTAGCTCTAAGAGTTCCTATTAATTCAACCTTACAAAGGAAAGGCAAAGGAAATATCCAAATAAGAATGAAATTTACTTAATTTCTATTATTCTCAGGTTCAGTTTTCCATTTCCTCTACCTAATTTTAACAGAAACGTCTACTTTCTGAAAATTTTCAAATTATTTTTAAAAAAGGAAAAAAGCCAATAAATAAAGAGCATTTTAAATAACTACTGTGGGGGACTGATACGGCAGGGGCCAGATATGGAGGAGATCTCCCTTTTCAGTATCCTGCATGGAAAGACGGTTCTAAGTGGAAGTGGCCAGGGATTGAGAAATAATAGAAATAAAGAGAGAAGATACAGAGATAGATTTAAAGCTGGGAGCTGGGTGGGCCGCCATTCTGTCTGCTGGAGAGGCAAGAAAATGATGGCCCTCCTCCCAGCGCATTTATTTTATACCCCAATACCAGGAGGTAACACCAAAATTTAAGATCAAAAGAGCTTATTTGCATTCTTAAGTAGGCCCTAGCATTCCCGTTGCTTGTCTGGATTTACATATCTAGACCCGCCCCTGCCAACACCTGGGCTTGATATGAAGGCCAAGCTGATTACACTTCCTGCAGTTGTCTCGGACTCAGCTGACAATTTAAAGGAAAAATGCCCATTTGCTTTCCCAGGCGGCCCTCTGCAAACTACTTTATTTATATTTTAACATTTTATTTAAAATAATATTTATAATCAGAAAATATGCCAATCTTAAACCATCCACTAAAGGAAAATATACTATAGATTCTCAAAAGAGGAAAAAGCATAATTCTATGTTTCACCTCTTTTTTTTAGGCCTGTGTAACTAAGAGAGAGTTAGGGAGAAACATTTGAAAACAGGAAAAATGAAAATGCTCCCACGTCAGCAGCATTGGCAAAAGTCAAGGATCTCTGGTCTGCAGTTTCCTTTGATAAAAAGTTGTTGTACCGAGATTCTTTGAGATTCTGTGACCCCCAAAGACCAGCAGGGAGCCAAGTCCGATGCAATTAACAAGAGAGCCTCTTCCATGTTAACATGGGCTCTATCCCACACACTACCACAGCATGGCGGACAAGAGCGCAAATTTTGCCAAGTGGGGGTGGGGGGGTGTCACTGCTTTGGCTGACCCTGATTGGTTGGGTGAGGGCTAGGGTCCAGTTACACAAAATGGAGGATAACTCTGCCCTGCCCCACAGTGGAGTCAGGGTTCTAGTCAGAAGTTCTCCTCGCCCTGCCCTGCCCTGCTCTCTCAAGTACAAATTCAGAGTTTTACTTCATACTTGAAAAAGCAAAATAAAATCATGCATCTGTCTACAGCATCAACACTTAGCTTCAATGTTCTTTGATGTTGGCTCTTAATTATGCCTTGGGTTGCATTTCCCTTCATTTTCTAGGCCCAGGCCTCCCAGGGACTAAAGGCTTATCCTAGTATTTACACACATCAACAGTGCTAACTCCTACCCAAATAAAGACTTAGAGGGATTCAATAGTCATTTTTTAAGACTGGCTCTTTGGGAGCTCTAATTCTGGAAAGCTGAGTTGTAAATAACATTTAAGATAGTATTAATAAACATGTATTTCACTGATTATTAATGCGACTGTGGCACTTGTCCAAAGTCGATGCTCTCCTGGTGTAGATGGAGCCCTTCTTCTCTCTCCATAATGTTCCCACTGACTCAGTCTACCTTGGCTGTCTTCCTTAAATACTCCCAACCCAACCATAATTGTTATTGCTACTTCCTTTTTGTCCTGTCTCATCATTTTATAATCAACCCAGAAAAGATTCACCAAGCATGACTTGACTTATCCTCAAAGAGCCAATGCATTTTTTGCATGCTAGTCTTTTCATGTGTCATAACAATAGTTCAATTCATAAAAAGTTAAATTTAAGAAATCACTTCTGGGTTGCCAAAAATATTATTAGAGGGAAATAAAAATGAGTGAGACAAAATCTTCTCCTTGTAGAGATTAGTGTAGGTTAAACAAAATCAAAAAGAATAATTATAAAACAAAATTTAAAATATAATAATTGGGTTATTTATAATAGGGACCAAAGAGAATGTAGCTATTAATTTTGACGTGGAGAGAAAGAGAATGCTATGGATGATAGAGCTGAAAGGAAGATTGGACCCTGCCCTTCAATGTGTTGCATACATGCAAGAGGAATTATCAGATTCAAGTTATCAGATCCTATTTCTATTTTTCAAAGATTGTTCCAAAGCAGACAGGAGAAATGAGGAATAGACTAGATGAAGACATTCTAGAGTCAAATGCTGTTTAGGTCAGGGGAGAAGTGGAGCTGTTGATGAAGTTAATGGGCCTGCAGTTTTGATGTGATAACATCACATTAAACCCAGTATAGGCAGAATGGGTTATTATTCTATTTAAGAGTTTTAAAAAGGAATAACAGCCCGGATGGTGTGGATCGGCAGTTGAGCATGGACCTATGAACCAGGCCACTGTTCCACATGCCAGGGTTGCAGGCTCAGTCTCCAGTGGGGAACTTGCAGGAAGCAGCCAAATGATGACTCTCTATCAGCATTGATGTTTCTCTCTCTCCCTCTCCCTCTCTGAAATCAATAAAAACATTTTAAAAAAAAAATAGCAACAATGGCTCTCGTTGGCTGTAAAGTTTGGGGATTTTTTTTTTTTTTTTTTTGAGCTGGCTAAAATTTCACCAATTAGAGATTTTATGTGTATTAAAAAGTTTAAAATATAAACACTCCTGGTATGATTGAAGGTTATTGGTATTTCATAACTAAATATGAACTAGCTCAAACGAATTGTCTTCCCATTAATATACCAGGGGAAAATGGGAAATTTCTGAGAGGAAAAAAATTATAAAATGATAAAGGTAAAGAAAGAACCAAGTCTAGCATGAATAAGCCTGGATGGTATCCTAAAGTAGTGTTTTAGGGCTACAAAAGAGCAGTTTGAGGAAACTGAGGACCAGAGTTGTGGGGATAGGGTCATTCTAAGCAAAGAACAATTTATGCAAATCATTCCATTAATGTGCAATGTAAACTGATTCTTTTTTATGAATAAGAATATCAAGAACAATCTTGAAGGAAAAGATAATCTTTAAAACAAAGTTTGCAGCCTCAGAAGAATACTATGGGAAAATGGGAAGAGTTGCATCTTCATGTTTTAGAAGAAATGCTGGCATATTTTTGTATAAATAGATTGCAGAGTGATCTTTTTCATTGTTGCTCTTTAAGCAATATGTAGATGGCAGAATTACTTTACTCCACATTGGACAACATCCTGGAGTCTCTATTGAACATAAATAGTGATGGGTCTAGGGAAATGGTCAAAATTCACAATCTCCCAAGAATGGCTCAGTCCAAATTTACAAAAGCAATTTTAAAACATTTCTAATGTCCATCTCTGAGTACCACTCATTTTTAAACTTTTTAGTTTTAAGAATAAAGAAACCAATACAGATAATCCCCTAAAATATTTTGTGAAACCATGCTGAGTTGTAATTAGCAGCTATTTGAATAGTATTAGCAATCTCTTTGGCACTAAAGAATCATTACCATGATTTCAGGGCCTTGCAGTCAGCAAAATCTCAATACTACCTACATTTATGGAGTTTTTCTGCCTATTTTCCCCCTTCATCTAAATTCTTACAGAGGAGCTAAAGACTCACAGAGAAAAATTTTAAATAAAAATTATAAATTATAAATTTAGGGGGGAATTAGATGTATCCTATTGAATATTTATTTCCCCTTCTATATAATGTCTTTAAGTAAAACCTGACTCTTTTCCATTGGTACTGTGGTATTAACTAACTGGAAGTTTAAACATTGGAAGGATGATTATAAAAATAATTTCTGGCTTAAACTTCTAAGAATGAAAAAATAAAATATCTGTGTGTCATTTGTTAACCAATGGGCCATATCCTCCATGCTCTGGATATAAAGTCAATGGGTCCTTATGACAAAAGCTAGTTTCCTGACACTGGTCTCTGCTTCTCCCCATCTACCAAAAACTGGTCTGTCCTTCAAAGTCATGATCAGTACTTTTCCTTCTATTAATCCTTCTTTGAGATCTCTAGCCTCTTCCAAATTTGTCTATGTCAAGTAATTTTCTTAACAATATTTATAAAGTAATCTGACTCTACATAATTTTAGATGTTTATGGGGTGTTTCCTTAATTAAATTATAAGCACAATGCCAAACAAGTACTAGATATTTAGCAAATGTTTATTTCTTTGATTTGTTCTCTACCTATTATTGTTTCTTCCTTATCAAGCCTAGTGTAATCCAAATCTGCTGGGCCATTTAGCTATATTGATGATTTTCAAACTGTGCTTCAAAAGAAACCCTCAGAAGTTGAAGGGGGGGGCGGGGAGGGGGGGGAAGAGGCCAGCTTATTGGGAAACTCTCCCTGCCTTTGGGAAAATATATATGGTATATAGAGTAATGAAAGTGAACCAAACCAATTTAACAAAGATGCATAGAATTCTACAAATAAATCATTGGAAATAGTTAACAATAATCTTTAATTACCTTTAAACTTGAAGATTTCACTTAAGTAAAATATCAATAGTATTTGTTAAGTGATGATACACTTTTCTCCAGTCTAGGAATCTCTGACTATTATCCTTCTATAACCATCATTTTAGAGTGTTTTTTTTTTCTTTTTTTAAATTTTATTGATTTTAGAAAAGGAGGAAGGAAGAGGGAGAAAGAGACAGAGACAGAATTATCAGTGAGAGAGAAACATCAATCAGCTGCCTCCTGCACACCATGTACTGAGGATTGAGCCGGCAACCCAAGCATGTTCCCTGACCTGGTATCCAACTGGCGACCACTTGGCACATGGGTCAACACACAACTACTGAGCAACACCAGCTGAGCCAGAGTTGTTGTTTTTTCTTTTATGAAATCCATAGACTTGCCTAATAAAGGAAATTAAAATCTGGCTTTGATATCATTTAGTAATTAAATCTCAGTCTGTTTAAATTAAAATAAACAAATCAGAGATTACGACCAATAGAATTCTTAAGTTCTTATCTAGTAATTGTAATTACTTAAAATTACTATTTCTTTAGGTCTAACAATTATCATCGACTCTCTTATGCCTTTTCTTGATAAAGAAATTTTGTTAGACAGCTTCTGGTTATAGGTAGTATTACTGCTGAAAATTGTAACTGTAGCTGTTCTGTTCCATATAGAGCTTAAAACAGTGTGTGATATATAACGTTCAATAAAGGTGGATTGTTGAATAGGTACAAATTTTAATAAATTAAGATCAGGAAATGATTTTTACTAATGTTAATAGCTCCTAACTACAGATTAGTCATATCCAAATTGCCTCTTTTTAAGTACTCTCTCATTACAGACTCCATCACATCTCAGACACCCATACTAGTACTTCTTCAAGGAAGGAAGAATGATATGCTCTGAAACAGCAAGATTTCACAGTCACGCTGAGTGCACATCTGGACTCTAAAACGTGGACTCCAGCAAACTATCTAATGTCTCTAATTCATAGGCATAGTCTCCTTACTTGCCTTTCAGGGTTGCTGTTCATATTAAATAGATAGTACATGGAAATTCACATTCCAGAGCTCAGCACATAAGGCATCAAAGAGTGTTCCATTTTCCCCCCTTCAATGCGATATACTTTTCTGTATATCCAGCTTCATTGGGGTCTGGTACCTATAAAACGATTACTCTAGAATTTCAGCCCAAAGGACTCTGCTTCTAAAATGCTCTACTCCTTCACCCCAGCCAACAGACAGGTACCATGCCCTGGACACAAACCCCAACCAGCATTAGCTCTCCTTCAATACACCATCAAAGGAATTTAAAACTCTTTAAGTTACAAAAATCAGAGAATTCCAATCTCTCTGTTTCTGTTATTTACTCAAAACTCCTCAAGAAAAAGCCAAGCATGACAGCACCAGGTTTTAAGTTCTTTGTATTTAATCGAGGTATGCACTTCCAGGAGTAATAGAAATTTTGATCTAATTAACACTCATAACTCTCTAAAACAGACTTTAGAGTTAGTGGCTGGAATTCTCTTCTTTAAGGTTTATTACCTACAAATCAGAGTAATTTGAAAGCTGAGTACCCATAACTATTTCATTGAACATTTCTTCAAAATCTTAAGTAACTTAATTTCAACTAAAGTATTAATTAGGAATTTATACTTTCTCAATGTCATAAGTGACCTTTACTCAGAGGTTGTTAAGGTAATTTTGTGATGTAACCAAATTAAATTTCAACCTTAGATACAGGCTATTATTTTAAATCAGATATTTTAATAGTGGCTAAATAGACACTTGCATTACTTACATTATAACTTACTAGAGGCCTGGTGCACAACAATTTGTGCAGTTGAGAGGGGTTAGGTCCCTCAGCCCTACCTGTGCCTCTCGTAGTCCAGGACCCCTTGGGGGATGTCCACATGCTAACTTAGGCCTGATCCCCAAGGGATTGGGCCTAAGCTGGCAGTCAGACATCCCTTGGGCAGCCTGGGAGCCCTTGGGGAATGTCCCTCTAATGGGTCTAAGCTGTTAATCAGACATCTTTGGTACTGCGGTGGAGGCGGCAGAGGCTTCTGCCACCACTGCTGCACTGGTCATCCATGAACTGGCTGAACGATGCTCCCCCTGTGGAAGCACACTCACAACCAGGGGCAGCTCCTGCATTGAGCGTCTGCCCGGGGGTGGTCAGTGTACTTTATAGTGACCTTTCATTCTGCCATTTGGGTCAGTTTGCATATTATCCTTTTATTATATAGGATTTCCCCCAGAGAGTTTATAACTATTGTTTCTCGTTTAGCTATCATGCCTAAAGTTTTCAATAAAGCCAAGACAATTGTATGTTCATCCTCTAGCACAGAGTGTGGAGATATCAGCTGCTCCTATGACATAACATTTAATTTGTTTTGAAAATAGTTTCCATTTGACCCAATGAAATCCTCCATACAGCTGTCTTTGTTCCCTGTCTTTGCCTGCCTCCCTTCCCTTTGCCTTAGCTGCTTTTATTCTCCAACTCATACTCCATTACTAATGTATACACTGATTCCTTAATTTCATTCACTTCACTACTGAGACTATTCAAAAAAGATTTTCTCTAGCTCTGTGACTGGTGATTTTGACTAAATTACTTTATTTTTCTAAAAAGGAAACACAGGAATAATTTTTACCAAACTTGAACTCCCTCGTGATTACATTGTAGTTTATAGAATCTCATGCTAGATGCTTTACAGAAAGAGGTTAAACCACTAAAAATTGTATAATAGTATTTATTGATGCAAGTGTGTGGTTTTTCCTCAAAAAGTGTGTAATATTTTTAACATTTCAATGAAAATATTTCCAGATTCTCCTTCAAGCATCTAACCCAGAAAACAATGAAAGTCCTTCCGATTCAATAAAACTAGGATGACTTCACATTCCATTTTTACTTAGCTAGATTTATAATTATTTTTAAAAACCATGACTCGAAAATAACTGCCTAAACAGAGTGCAAAAATTTTTTTCTTGCTGCTAAATATGTCTCAGTCCCTTAAGGATGTGAAGTTGATAGTAGCTTCAAATGCTATCTCACATAGTTGGATTTTATTCTATTTATTCACTTGAAAAATATTTATTGAACATGTACTATGTTATGGACACTGAATAAGACTGAACAATACATTGGCAAAGAATCAGATGTATTTTTCTCACATCAATATTTCTCTTCATCTTTCCCTCTCTCTTCTACTCTCTCTAAACATCAATGGAAAAACATTCTTAGGTAAGGATTAAAAAAATAATACACATTAAACCAAATTACATTACAAAACCAACTGCTGTCAATTGCATTGTCTCACACATGTTAAAAGTTCCTTGAGGTTCCTAAGAAACCAGTAACCTTACTTTTCATTTCCTTTTCACAATCTAGTTTACCCTTTCAGTCTTTCCAAGTTCATACAATGAATAGTCTACCTTCTTCAACTGAATTCTGAAAAACTCTTGACCATTTCTCTTCCTTGCTTGTGTAGGACTTTGCCTTATTTTATTTTAATTTCTTATCCTTAGTAAAGCATGACCAAACAGAGGACAAAATAAGGGCAATGAAACAATCGTTGGATGCCTTTTATTTCACAGCTCTGCTCATCTGCTGCACAAATAGCACAGCCCATGGTTAATCACTGCACACTCCTGTTCCCAGGGCACTCGTGGAGCTTCCCATATGGTCTGTTCAAAATGAGGACTCAGACATATATCAAATACAAATTATCCAAAGAAATGTGATCACACAGTGGAACCGAGTCATAAGAGAAAAATACCTGTTCTACAAAAACAGAAACCTACTTAATAAACACTCCACATTTCTGGTTCCCAAGGCAAAGCAGTCATGTGCACACTCTATAAATCTTCATCCTAGCATTAACTCGGATAATCTCTCAGACATACTCAACCTGAAGAAGCCTTTGTTTCACTCATTCAAGCAAGAGGAAAAAAATTCCATTGATTATTTCCCTTTTCTTCTTCCTTCATGTTGTAGACTTTTCAGATCTCGCTGCCTACTCTAGGTGGGCTTAATTCCTCTATGAAAAAATCTTTAAATGTCCCCCCACCAAAAAAAAAATGTCATGTTTCAGCTCCATTCTGCCCCTTCCTACTGGCTTAGGCAATTTTCAGCCTTAGGTAGGGTAATCATATAATTACTGTTCAAACTGGGCCATTTTTGAAAGTAAAAAGATACACAAAGCAGGAAGGACAGTGCAACAGCCAACAAAACAGTTTTCTCTCTGGGAAAACTGAGATAGAGTGACCTCGACTTAGGGTTTGCTTTTTGGTCAACAGAAAGCTTTTCCCCAAATTTTAAAGGTTAGTCCAAAGAGTCACTTACATAACCAGAAACTACTTGACTGGAGGTTGATCCTATTCCCCATGCATCTCACATTCCTAAGGGCAGGCAACTGGAAAAGGCAATGAAAATCATCAGTTTTCATGAGAGACTTCTAGTTACAAAAAAGCATAGAGAATAAAGGAATGGGGGAGAACTTTTTGATGCAAATATGTGCCAGATATACCTAAGAGAAGCAACAGATTAATTGCATCTTCTTGATTAATTGCATCTTCTTAACAACTCCATAACTTAGGTATTAGCATTCCCATTTTAAGAAATGGGCAGTCCATATATTGATAGTGAGCATGTCAATTACTATAACATTTTTGGAAATTAATCTGACAATATCTATTGAAAACTTTAAAGTGCCTTTAGATCCAGAAAAATCTACTTTGGGATGTATCTTCTATAAAAGGGAAGCACCTGTATATAATGATGTATGTGTAAAGAAGTTTATTACAATATATTTTTTAGTAGCAAATAATGACCCAATTAGAAATCACATCAATAAAAGTATATCATAGAATAATGTGTATAGTGTGATCTTGTTTGGGGTAACAAGAGATGCTTTCTTATTTTTATCAATTTAGTCCTGATTTTCCGAATTTCATGAGCTATCTAAAATATAGTCTAGCTGGCTGGTGTTGCTCAGTGATTTAGCATTGACCCATGTATCAGGAGATCATGGTTCAATTCTCTTTCACCATTGATGTTTCTATATCTCTTTCTGAAATCAATAAAAATATATTTTAAAAAGTAAAATAAAATATATTCTACAATAGACTTTAATAACTCAATAACTGTGCAAGGGTTAATAAACACAGTTTTCTTAGAGCTTCAAAATCATTGTGAGCTCTGGAGAAGTGATGTTTCTAAACTGAATGGCGACAATTAAGATATGATTTTTAAAGGAAGACATATGTTTATTTCTTCTGTTAAAGTCTAGCTTTAATATTTGGCATGTTTCAATCAAATAATTAACATGGATTTACAAACTTCATTCTCTTTCCACAGTTATCAAAGTTATATTGGGAGTCTCCAGAGAAAGTCAGGTTGAGAACTCAGCAAAATATAAAGCAGAGGTTGCTTGAGTCAAAGATCTTAGAGTGAAAGTCACGCAAAAGTAGGACCGGGTGGGAGAAGTAGACAGTCAGGAAGAAGTCATGAGCTCTTAATCCAAGAATAAAATAAAAAATGTAGCCAGATTTCAGGCAAACAGGAGCTAGGCATTGGAAAATCTTGCACCAAGACTATGTGACCTGTCCCTCAGCAGCCCCATGGTTTCCTGTCTGTACTTCTCTCTGGGATTGTGCCTGTACCATCCACTTCTCTATTAGCAGCCCCCTCAGAAAACGCAGCTTGTGGAGAGCCTCTGATGGCTGCCAGCTTCAACTCTTTGTCATTGTCCTCAGCTCTAATAAACTCCACTGATTAATAACAGTTGCTTAGTTCAAATTTTTATAGAAAGATTCAGGCTAGTTATCCCAGCTAGTTTTTTTTTTTAATATTTTTTTATTGATTTTAGAGAGAGAGAGGAAAGGACAAGATAGATTGCAACATCACTTATTGGCTGCCTCCTGCACACCCCTACTATATCAGATCCTATATAATAAAATCCCAATATACAAGCTGACTGAACAGCAGAATGACTGATCGCTATGATGTGCACAGACCACTAGATGGCAGATGCTCAACTGGAGCTTCCCCCTGGCAGTCAGGGCACTCCCACAGGAGGAGCATTGCTCAGCCAGAAGCTGGACTCACGGCTGGCAAGCACAGCGGCGGTGGCAGGCGCCTCTCCCTCTCTGCAGCAGGCATACATCCCCCAAAGGGTCCAAGACTGCAAGAGGCCACGCTAAGAGTAATCCCCACACACACACACCCATGCACAAATTTGATGCACCAAGCCTCTAGTAGTTTAATAGAAGCCTTTACTAGTGCAGTGTGTCAGTCCCTGGTCAGCCTATGGAATAGATGTCTGAGGACTGATGGCTCTCTCCTGGTTTCACATGGACCATACACACTCAGTGGGCATGATGGGTACAGAAAGACCTAACATTTATGTTTGACACCTTTCAAAGGTTTGAGAGTCACTCACTTGAAATTTATACAACTTTTTCTCACAGGAAAAAAAATCAAAAGCAAGATAAATAATCTTTAAAAAAATCAATTGTCTACTACAATTAAGAACAGGGAGGAGAACTTTTTTTCATTTTCTAATTTCATTTCATTTCACTAATTGTCAAAGCAAGTTCTAGTTCATGAAGTGGTTTATACATTGTAGTTAGCTGCCAAAAATAATTATCAATATATTATTATAATATGTGTTAAATAGCATCCAAAATAGGAAAAATGATAACCATCATCCAAAATGGTTTCTCCACAAAACGTATGTGTATTTCACATCTCAGCTTGAACTGTATAGGCTTTTAAAAGCACATTTTCCCCAGTTCGAGCAAGAATTACACCCCCTTCCTCTCCAGGCTGTCTGTCTGGCAGTCAGGCACATCAGCTCCAGACCACAAGTAATGTAGTGCTCATGGCCGGAGAGAGAGTCTCTAGGTGAGACACAGATATGAGAAGCAGGCAATTGGCAAGGATGACTACACTATTTCAAGTTGTTGTTGTTGTCGTTGTTGTTGTTGTTGTTGTTAAAAAGCACTATAAAGAAAAGCGCAAGGCAGTAAGAAAAAGGATCAAAGTGAAGTTTGCCTTTTGTCCTCTAAAAGTTTCTGCTTCCTTTTCCCACTTATTGCTACTTCTAACGTTAGTATTAAGAAATTGTAAGGTGAGCCAAAACTGGTTTGGCTCAGTGAATTGAGCATCGGCCTGCAGACTGAAGGGTCCTGGGTTCGATTCCCGTCAAGGGCATGTACCTTGGTTGCGGGCACATCCCCAGTAGGGGGCGTGCAAGAGGCAGCTGATTGATGACTGATGTTTCTAGCTCAGCGTTTTTCAACTGCTGTTCCGCGGCACACTAGTGTGCCACGAGATGTTGCCTGGTGTGCCGTAGGTGCAGACAAGACAAGAATTTAATAATTTTTCACTATTTTGTTTACTTAATATTTCATAATAAAGTAATTATAAAATACTTTCTTTGTGTTTATTTGATTCCTATTCAAGAGAATTACTTTATATATAGTCAATATAGGCACAGAGTTAAATTTTTTAACATTTTCTAATGGTGGTGTGCCTCGTGATTTTTTTCATGAAACAAGTGTGCCTTTGCCCAAAAAAGGTTGAAAAACACTGTTCTAGCTGATTGATGTTTCTAACTCTCTCTCTCCCTTCTTCTCTGTAAAAAATCAATAAAATATATATTTTTTAAATTGTAAGGTGAAGTGAGAGACTTTGCCACAGCTTTGAAATGCTCAACTATGAATGAGGGAAAAGAAAAGGGGGTGAGAGAATGAGGGAATTCTGCTGACCCTAGCTAGGGAACCTATTTGTAATTGCAAAGACATTCTTAAGTCAGGCATATGCAAGTCAGGGGCTGTGTGTAATTGGGTCGTATAATATGACATTCATCCCTGACTTTTTTCCCCTCACCTAGTCTCCTGGTTTTATATCCTCCTTTGATGTAAGATAATATGGTTGTACATGAATGACTGGAGTTAAAAAATAGACACATAAAATTCTCTCAAGCTAGATACTCAGCATCCTAAATTGTGAGGCACTCTTTAGCCAGAGACAATTTCACAGAGAAGAGAAATGTGGCACTGTATTACACAAATGGAAAACAGCCTTTATTCCCTTATTAAATTTTCAAGAAGTTGCATGGAGATTTAACCACAAAGCTCACATTATTTAGGGGATTTAATTATTGTTTGTTTCTTTCTTTCATTTTCTATCTCCAAATAAAGCATATTTCATTACATGGTGAGCATTAATGCTTTTAGGAAGGTTCAGAAAGGGGGGAAAAATCAGCTTTTTACAAAAGCAAAACCATAGTCCTTATTATCTACACAAATTAAGAAAAGCCATGCTGCTCCAAGATCGGGCAGAAAAGAGGAAAAATGGTTCTAGTGATGCCTTCTCGGTTTCTCTTTAGTAGCAGATCTTTCTAAATTTTGGAATTTGGGTCGACCAAGGTCTAGCCTCACAGAGGAAGAATAAGCCTTAGTATAGTATCAACCAGGGGCCCAAAATCAACCAGGGAGAACCCAAAAAGCACAGGTTTCTGGATTCCAATTCAGATACTGTGGAAGCCAACTCCCCAAAAAATGTTAACTTGAATAAGGTCTCCCTCTGAATCTCTGATAGCCTACAGGCACATGTCATACAAATTTTTCAAACCATTACCTTTGAGTTTTTTTTTGTTTTCTTTTGTTTTTTAATAAGTTTTTACTGTTCATATTATTACAGATGTTCCTTTTTTTCCCCCCACCATTGCTCTCCTCCACCAGGTTCCCACCCCACCCTCTTCCCTTTCCCCACTCCCCATTGTCCTCATCCATAGGTGCACAGTTTATGTTCAGTCTCTTCCCACATCCCCCACTCCCCTTTTCCCCAAGAATCGTCAGTTCACTCCCCTTCCAAACCTCTGATTCTATTATATTCAACAGTTACTATTGTTCATCAGATTTTTTTTTTAATTTCCTTGGTTTTTAGATTCACTTGTTGATAGTTATGTATTTGTTGTTCATAATTTTTTATCTTTGTTTACTTTCTCTTCTGAAAAAACCCCCTTCAGCAATTCATATAATTCTGGTTTGGTGTCGATGAACTCCTTTAGCTTTTTTTTATTAGTGAAGCTCTTTATCTGACCTTCGATTCTGAGTGATAGCTTTGCTGGATAGATTATCTTTGGCTGTAGGTTTTTACTATTCATCACCTTGAATATTTCTTGCCATTCCCTTCTGGCCTGCATGGTTTCTGTTGAGAAGTCAGCTGACAATCGTATAGGTGCTCCTTTATAGGTAACTACCTTCTTTGCTCTTGCTTCTTTTAATATTCTCTCTTTATCTTTTGCTCTTGGAATTTTAAGTATGATGTGTCTTGGTGTGGTCTTTTTTGGATTCCTTTTGTTTGGAGTTCTGTGCGCTTCCTGGACTTGTAAGTCTAATTCTTTCACCAGGTGGGAGAAGTTTTCTGTCACTATTTCTTTCAGTATGTTTTCGATATCTTGCTCTCTCTCATCTTCTGGGACCCCTATAATTCTGATGTTGGTTCGCTTGAAGTTGTCCCAGAGGTTTCTTACATTATCTTCAATTTTCTGGATTCTCTTGCCTTCTAGCTTCTGTGGGGGAGTGTCTTCTGGCTCTTTATGTTCCAAATCTTTGACTTGATTCTTGTGATCTTCCCTTCTGTTTTTTAGGACTCTGTAAAATATTTTTTATTTCAGACAATGTATTTTTTATTTCTTGTTGATCCCTTATCATTTCTTGATGACTCCTTATTAATTCTAGTTGATCTCTTTTCATATCCTCATAGGTCTTATCCATCTTTTCTAGGAAATTCTTGAAAAACCTTATAAGCGTAGATTTGAACTCTATATCCAGACGCTTTTTGTCCTCCATTTCTTTCGTTTGTGATCTATTTTGTTGTCGCATTTCACAGTTACAGATGGGATGGGGTTTCAGGGTGGAGCCTTGGCTTCCGTCAGCCCCGCCCTATGCAGGTCCTTCAGTGCTCGCTGCCGGCGCCTCTGAGAGAAAGGTGCCCTCGATTTTCACCTGCTGCCAAACAGTCTATGCTCTCCCACAATGAGCCCGGTATTGGGGTTCAGTTCAGTTGGAAGTGGAGTTGGAGGTGGCGTTCAGAGCAGTCTGGAGCCCCAGTCTCCTTCCCGTCAGGGCACTCCCGCAGCACAGCCGACTGTCCCTTCTCTGCGCGCAGTGTGCGCGCCGCCGGGACCTCCTTTTGCCTCTCCCCGGGGTTCCGCCTTACAGCCCAGCTCCCTATGGCTGAGCCTGGGTCCCCGGGGTCTGGCCTAGAACTGGGGTTCAGAGCAGTCGGGGGCCCAGCGCAGTCGGAGTTTTATCTCCTTTCCGCTAGGGAACGCCCGCCAGGCACTCGGCCTCCCCCCGCCCCTCCATCTGGCTCCGTCCTCTCCGCGCTGCGTCTCCGTACCTTGGGCTTTTCCAGCTCCTCCTTGCCTCCTTCTGGTTTTCTCCTTGCTTCTCGCTGTAGAATTTCCAGTCAGTCAACCTTCCTGTAGTTCTGGGCAATGTCCGTTTTATATTTTAGTTGTTTTTTATTGAAATTGTTGTGTGTGGCTGCGGCTAGGTGTTCACCTGGGAGCTACCTTTGAGTTTTTTAAATGTATTTTTATTATTGATTTCAAAGAGAGGGAGGGAGAGATAGAAACACTGATGAGAGAGAAACATGGATTGGCTGCCTCCTGCACTGGGAATCCAGCTTGCAACAAGGCCAATGTGCTCCCACCAGAATCAAACTGGCAACCTCCTAGTTAGTGGGACAACACTCAACCCGCTGAGCCACACCACAGGGCCAGAGCCTGTTTTAGTGTGATACTTCTTTTATCTTCAAGCAAAATTCATTACCTTGTAGCTTAACATGCATATTTCCAGACTGAACTTCAGATCAACTGGATCAGATTCTCCGTGGGGTGTAATCCAGGACTCCTCCCCTGTAATTAGCACCCTTGCTTACTCTTATACCTCCTAACTTTTGAGAATTACTGCCTTAAGTTTTTTTTCCAGTAACCATTCATCCCTTGTCTATTTTTTTTCCACTCCATAGTTAATTTCTTTATTAATATACAATTTTCTCTTCATATTTTTACTAAATTCAAAGTAAAGAAAAAAAAATCTTCAATATGTTTTCACATGACTGAGGTTTTCCTAAGTATCAGGAAACCTTGAGACGTGTTACACTTGTAAGCGATGACTCTTGGCCATTTTCCAAGTGCTACTCCTTCCTTCATGTGAGGAACTGGGCTTTACAGATGGTCATCAGTGGGCTAGACCTTTGGCTTGCAAGATCTTGATGTGAACCCTTAGGATAATGTATATAAGTCACAACACACTGAATACTGCTGCTCAGTATCCCCAGTTAGGAAACTGCAGCTCTTGCCATCGCCATCGATTATAAATGAGGGAGTGTTGGTCTAAGTAATGTCCATGGAGTGTAAGCGTGGGTGAATTTCTCCTTGCTCATCCTATTAAGAAAACTGTGGGAGCCATCGAAGACAGTTCTCTTCTTATCAACTGTTCATAATGTCAAAAGAAGCCTCACCCACAAAGAGCTGAAAAACCAGTACAGGAAATACTTGATTCTCACTGTATTTTCTTAAGAAGAATATACAAGGACTTTTTGAAAATAATTTTTACCTGACCTAGGTCACTTCAAATCCTAAATCTGTCATTCAGGGCATTATAAAAAGAAACCATCCACTTTTTAAGTGCCAGCGGATTCTTGGTTAGTTAGATTTAACAGTGCAGATCTGTTTTTTATGTGGAATTTAAATCCACAGGAATGTTATTTACATGTTGACACTATGATTCTTTTAGTGCTCTTTTTCACTTTAACTGTCATGCTTAATACTAACAGTTTGTGGCCAGTACCACAGTCTGCTCTTGGTCTTGTTCTGGCAAAGAGAAAATAGCTTCTCCATCTCCTACTCCCAATTACAAAGTCTATTTGATTTCTCTAGTGGCTACCTGATGATGCCCATGTACACAGTTGTCTTTCAGCTATTTGAACCATGTGTTTACCGTATGCTAGTTGTTGGCTTCACAGAAATCAGTGAAGAGATCTCGTGTTTCATTCTGACACCCAGTCCAAATTTTCCAATGATATTTCATTCTGCTTTATTTCCTACTTTTGCATTCCAATCACCAATAGTCATCAGCATGTCTTAATTTCTTCTTGGAAATTTTGCATAAAACTTTCAATTGGATCTTCTCCCGCTTCTGGAGTTGGAGCATAGAGTTGAATGATGGTTATGTTAACAGGTTTTCCTAGAAGTCTGAGTGACATTATTCAATCAGACCTTGCAGCGTACCTTCCAACTGCCTGTGTTCCGTTTGGCCTCAGGATGAAAGCCACTCCGTTTTGTCTAAGTTTGTCATGTTCAGAGTAGAATACTCTGTAATTGCCTGACTGAAAATCTCCCATTCTTGTCCATTTCAGTTCACTAATACCAAGCACTGCAATTATATATTCCCTTATTTCCTGGTTAATTTTTCCAAATGTTAAGTCTCAGAAACTTCACACCCTTTTAAATTTAGTGAATGCCTTGATGGCAATGTTAAGTTTTCCCTACCCGGATTACCAGGGCTCATCAAATACGTGAGCATATACTTTATAGCACGCATCTGTTACTGGGAGGCAGTTACCTTACCAGGGTCTACATTTCAAAGTAGATTGGTTTTCTAATGTTAAATAACAAATTTAGTGGCTTAAATAACATGCATTTATTAGCTCACAGTCTGGGATTTCTACTTAGGATCTCTCAAAGTTTAATTCAGGCTGTTGGCAGAATCCAGTTCCAAAGGTGGTAGGAAGGAGGTTCCATTTCACTGTCTGCCAGCCGAAGTCTCTCTCAGCTTCTAGAAGCTGGCATCGTTCCTTCTCGGGTGACCCCTCCATATGCAAGCGAACCAGCTGTCATATTCCCCTCCTACCCCGTTATGCTTCAAATCTCTCTGACTTCCTCTTCAAATCATTAGCTGGAGAAAGCACTCTGCTTTTAAGTGTTCATATGTCAGATCAGAACCACCTATAACATTTCTACCTTAAGGTCAACTGAGACATTTAGCATAACACGATCATGGGAGTAATGTCACTTTGTATTCACGTGTTCCATAGAGTGATACATCTGTGGTAAGCCATCCAAACATTCTGCCTACCCCACTCAGCCTCTCTTATATTCTGGTGTGTTGACTCATGATCACCAATAGTTTATCAGCAAAAATGGTGTGTGTTTCCTCCAGGCTGGGATTGTAAAAATCAGATGTTTCTTTTCTAGTTTGTCTCTCACCATCTGCCTGATAAATGTTAAGGACTTTGAGGCCCTAATGGATAGTTGAGCCACAAATAAAAGGGTCGTAAGTCCCTGAATCACCAAGTAGAAGAAAGCTGCTCACAGACAAAGAAGATTCACAGTGAACTCTTAATAAAAAATATATTTTTATTGAACCAAGTGACTAAAAATTTGGCATTGATTTGCTACAGCAAATGTTATCTTACCAGATATTCTGTTTCTTGTATTTCTAAATACAGAGTAAGCAAAATTAACTCAAAATATACATTTTCTGATTAGAACTAGACAGCTCTCAGTTTGAAATCCAATTCCAATTCCTTCAAGTAATAGTTCAATGCTTTACAAAAGCTGTTTCACCTCTTTGACTGTTATCAAGTATTAACAAACTTCTGGTGCCTGACTAATTAGAATAGGAGGACTAAGATTTCACTTCTCTTTTTAGCAAATATCATACTTTATATTAATAGTTACCACCTATTAAATTTAATTAATCATGTTCTTTATGTACATATTCTTTGGCATTAGAAATGCTGGCCCAAACAATTAAAAAAAGGACTTTAGCCGGGACCAGTTTGGCTCAATGGATAGAGCGTCGGCTTGGGGACTGAAGGGTCCCGGGTTCGATTCCGGTCAAGGGCATGTACCTTGGTTGCGGGCACATCCCCAGTAGGGGGTGTGCAGGAGGCAGCTGATCGATGACTCTCTCTCATTGATGTTTCTAACTCTCTATCTCTCTCCCTTCCTCTCTGTACAAAATCAATAAAATATATTAAAAAAAAAAAAAAGGACTTTAGACTTCTCATAAGCACTTCAGTCATGCTGTTAGAGATTATGCTCCTATTTGGTGCCTTAAAACATATATTCTACATACCTACAGGTACTATTTATCTTCTTCAATAAGCAAAAACAGATGTCTCATTAAATTGCTGAAATAAATAAAAATATACACTAGCAAATCACAAAAAATGGGAATTACCTCTTCAGTAGTGCCCCTAAAATGGATAGTATTCAGTCCTTGGACTGGGAAACCAGCCAATACTCTTAAAATGACAATTTTAAAATAAAATTTTCATCTCATGTATAGGAAGCATTTTCCCCCCTTCGGCAAATCAACTTTTAGTCTGTAAAACACGATGCTCGCTCATAATGTCATGCATCTTACCCATAATAATTCTTTCTTATTAACTGCATGGGTACAATTTATTTTCCTCTCAGGCTATGAAGGTGCATGCAAGTGCGGTGACTCTGGCTGCAGCTGATAAGCCAGCCCACAGCAGCAGCACTGCTGGCCTGATGAGATTTGTAAGAAGACAATATTCCATTGGCTCAGAAAACTATGCTGTATATCAAACCCATCAAAAATAATATCTACAAACAATGCCTTGATGCATTTGCCAACTCTCACAGAAACCTCTCTGCTGTGCTTCTGAAAATATAGTTTGATTTTTTTTCTGTTGCAATGAAGAAATACAGACTACATTTTTTTTTTAAAGAAAATTCTTATTTTTGTTTATATTGTTTTCACTAAGTATGGTAGTCTAAAAGAATATTTTTAAATGTTGGCTTTCAAACAGACATTGCTATAATTCAAGAAAAGGATGGATTACCCCTCCTCAGGGTTAGGGTCATTTATTTCATAGAACAATTAAAAAAAAAAAAGAAAGAAAGAAAGAAAGAAATCAAGGAATGGTCAGAAGAGAAGCATGTCACAGTCTCACAAACTAAAATCCCATTGTAAGTTTTCCAATGAAATTCTTATCATTGAGGATGGCAAACACCTTCCAAAAAGGTGCTGCTTCTTCTGCTTAGAATAATTATTAATTATTTATACTATTTTAGCATCACATAGTTATTTGTCCCAAAGGCACATATAATATTTTAATCTAGTATATTTTTTATGTCTTTGTTTTTCACAAAAATAATGCTACTATGAAAAATATCTTAACAACAAACCACTGTGAGGCATTTAAATAGTGGGTGCACTAGATTTATTCACTTTATGTATGTTTTACACAAATTAAAAGGAAAATAAGTTACAAAGATGGGGTCATATTCAGAAAATGCTTTATAGTTTACAACGTAATGACATATACTTCCCACAATGCTATATACGAAAATGGCTAGAACTAGAATTAGCTTCGAATGTAAATTGACTCTCATTTTTTAATTTAAAAAATATTATTGATTTTACAGAGGATTAGAGAGGTAGAGAGAGAAACATAATAATGAGATAAAGTCATGACCTCCTGGTTCATAGGCTGATACTCAACCATTGAGCCACACTAGCCAGGCAACTATCATTTTTTGAGAGTTTATTGTATGTTATATAAAAATCCCTACACATCAAACCTATCCAAAAAACTCTAAACATGCTTTAATGAATTTTCCAACTTATACAAAAACATGCACACACTGTCTTATTTTTTCAATTAAAAAAATAATAAGCTGAGACTCAGGTAACTCAGCTGAAAGCAAAAGTATGAAGACAACTATTTGCGTTGAGCACCATTTCTGGATGGGCTGCACTCACACGATTACATGATCTCAGTTAATCTTACCAACTGCTCCATGAGCCTAGTATTACTATATCTTCTCTTTTTTCCTCTAATGAATTTTAATTTTAAATTTTATTTCCAAAGTTGTCATGAGGCAGAGTGGTTAGGAGAGATTGGGTAGGCAGGCAGGCAGGTAAGCTGTTAGAAGCCAGCGGTTCTAGATTGCAAGAGGGATGTCTGACTGCCCCAGGGTGGGATTGGGCCTAAACTGGTAGTCAGACATCCCTCGAGGGGTCCCAGATTGCAAGAGGGTGCAGGCTGGGCTGAGGGACACACACCCTCCACCCAGTGTATAAATTTTGTGCACCAGGCCTCTAGTAAACAATAATAGGGTTCTAAGAATCAGAAGATTGTGTTGCAAGTTCCATCCTTCAGAATGAAGATGAGATACTTCTGTGAGAACTAAAAAAAAAAATATATGATTTATATGAATTTTGTTTTTAATATATTTTTATTTATTTTAGAGAGGAAAGGAGAGGGAAAGAGAGATTAAAAAAAAAATCAATGATGAGACAGAATCATAGACTGCCTTTTGCATGCCCCACACTGGGATCAAGCCCACAACATGGCCATGTTCCCTGACCAGTAATTGAACCATGAGTTCCAGGTTCATAGGTCAACACTCAACCACTGAACCACACTGGCAGGTGATTTATGTAGATTCTTAAACTGTGTGTAACTTGCTACAAATTAATTTGTTTTGTGTTATTAAAATATGTCTATTGATATTTACATAAAAGAAAAATAATCCACAAACTATAACTACATTTAGTTTGGCTCAGTGGATACAGTGTGGGCCTGTGAACCAAATGGTCCTGGATTCAAATCTGGTCAAGGGCATGTGCCTCTGTTGCAGGCTCCTCCTTGGGAGGAGCAAACACATCAATTGGTTGCCTCCTGCATGAGCCCAGGTCCCAGTTGGGACTCATACAGGAGGCAATCAATCAGTGTGTTTCTCTCTCATCAAAGTTTCTCTCTGTCTTTCCCTCTCTCTTCCACTCTCTCTAAAAATCAATGGGAAAGTATCCTAAGGTGGGGATTAAAAATATAATAATAAAAGATAAAAATAAAGATTAAACCCAAGTAGTCACACAGGCAGTAAATGGAAACCCAAGTAGTCACACAGGCAGTAAGTGGCTGAGCCATGTCTGCTTGATATCCAAGTCCAAGATCTTTCCATCTCCACATGCTGCCTCTGCCAAACAAGGCAAAGGAAAATCAGAAATGCTTGCAAATCATTAGCCACCTCTTAATTGTAAATTTGTTTCAAAAACTTAAAAACCCAACAGCAAAACAGAAAAAAAAAAAAAAAAATGTGTGTGTAAACAAGGCTTCTTATTTCACTACATTGTGCGCCAGACCATATTGCCAGTAAAACAATGTGTTATAGGCTCATTTATATTCAAGGCAAGAAAACTCTTTGGGGAAAAAATTACTTTAAGCTGCACTTTTAATTCCCCAAATGGAAGCTTTCTTTCTTTTTTTTTTTTTTTTTTTTTTTTTGCTTTAATTTTCAAAGTAGGCCTAGATGTAAGCATCATTTTGCCAATACATCTACACAGAAAGGTTGCTCCTAAGGTACAAAAAGAGGATATGCTATATTCTTCATTGCTTCCTATGCTAATTTTGGCCTTTCACATAAAAGGCTTTCCTGAACAGTGGTGCCAAATGTGTGGATAATTCTGTGTGATATAACCTCTAGGCCATGTGAAACCAAGCCAAAGTTACCAAAATAATTTCATTCAAGAGAATTTGGATCTAGTCCTTCATAAATGAAGAAAACCTAAGAAAAAATGAACATATTCTTTTAAGTAAGAAAAAAATGCCCAACAAAAAGTAGCCAATGTCTAATTTTATAACGTCCCTGAAAGTAAGGTTTGCACTGTGAGCTTCAATACCACAAAAAGCTTTCTAACTATGGGTACGATGGGATAGAATTAATCTATATAATTGTGTCCTGGGCCCTCCTTTCTCCTTTTGCCTTAGCATGTATGTTTTGGTGACCATACAAATAATAATCAGGTCAATGCAAATAACCCAC
This sequence comes from Pipistrellus kuhlii, assembly GCF_014108245.1. NCBI lineage: Eukaryota > Metazoa > Chordata > Mammalia > Chiroptera > Vespertilionidae > Pipistrellus > Pipistrellus kuhlii. Next base: position 33,179,915 of record NW_023425405.1, on the reverse strand, counting down.
AGATCTACATTTGAATGTTTTAGATATCTTAACCAGTTCATCCTAGCAGCACTTCAAAGGGAGAACTATAGTCTAAAGTGGGCTCATTATTTTCCTTTCTAAACCTATTTCTATTCTTCTTCCCATTTTTTGTTGTTGTTGCTTATTGCACCACAAATAAGCCAGACTCACACCTTTGGATTATTGTGACTGTTTTGTTTTTTACCGTTTACTCACCATAAACAAACGTTCTGCTGCAGCAAATACTGTAGAGAGTGCCCGGGAAGGTACATGGGCATTTCTTTAAATCGTCAGCTGAATTCAGGGCTACTAGCAAAGCCACACCCTGGAAACACATTCTGCCAAAAGGCAGAAGTGTTATCAGCTTGACCTTCATTTCAGCCCAGGTGCCAGGGGGTGGGTTTTATTATGTAAATCCAGCCAAGCACCAGGAATGAATAGGAAAACTTCCTGGTATTTGAAAGTATAAAATAAACATGCTGCATCTGGATCACTCTCCATCAGCAGAGGGCAACTACCCTGTCCCAGCTTTTTCCTTCTATCTCTGTCTTATCTCTTTCTTTCATTTTTCTCAATCCCCTGCCGCCCCTACTCAGGAAATGGACCTCTCTCTAGTCTCACTGGATGTGGAAAAGAGAGAAATATTTACAAAATACTAAGAATCTGAATATTTTAATACCTCCACAGCTGCCATCTGGTCTAAACCACTGTCTCTTTCACTTGAGTCATTAAAATGATCTCATAAATAGGCCCTATTGCTTCCTTACTTCCTCCCACATTGGTTAGGATTGGATATTGGAATACATGACAGAACACTTAAAATAAGAGGACCTTAAACAAGACAGGAGCTTATTTTTCTCACACATGATATAGTCCAGGCAGAGGTAGTTCAAGGCTAGTATGGTATTCTATTGTATGATATCAGTGACCAAGGCTCTTTCTGTCTTGTTGCCTCGCAGTGAAGAAGATTCACTTCATTATCTTAGATGCTAACTCAAGCTTCAGCCATAAAGTTCATATCCGATTCAACATAAAGGAAGAAAGGTTAAAAGAAGGAAGGTTCCTTCTTAAAAATCAGTGTCTGAAAACTGCACTTAAACTTCCAATTTCCATTCCTAGGATGAAACTTGGTTTCATTGCCATTTATTACTGCAAGGAAGGCTGGAAAATGAAGTTTTTATCTCTATATAGGTTGTCTGCAAGGTGAATTCTCATCACCACATTAACAAATATTAAAGAGAGAGAGAGAGAGAGAGAGAGAGAGAGAGAGAGAGAGAGAGAGAGAGAGAATATCAAAGGATCATAAGTCTTAGTAGGTACAAATTGTGTATGAAGATCATACTTTAGAATGAGCAAGCTGGATACATAAGAGACAGAAAGCCAGAAATTAATATTTAAAAAAGGAAAGCTGTCATTGGTAGTAACAAAGACACTAGTGCAACCATGAAGATAAATAGCTGAAGTAGGAAGGAGAAAAGATCATAAGAGAATGAAAACTGAAGAACATAAAGGCAATGAAGAGATATTCTGCTTGGGATGCTGAGCCTATCCAAAATTGTGAATGGAGTAATTTAGAGAGAAGACAGCAATCCATATATTGACATCTTCAGTGAATTAAGAAAAGCAACTTGGAGCTTCCAGATGACTATGCAGCGGGGGCGGGGGGGGGGGGGGGGGGGGGGGGGGGGGGATTGGTTTGACCTGATGGCATGAATTTTAAAGCTATGGCTATTGAGGAAAATTTGAAAGCAACAATAAGGAGAATACTATTTCCCAGCCCTGGGAAATCAAAAAGTATGGAAAGGAAATAGTCACTCATCTAGATGGACAGGGGCAATATATAATATTATCTTTAGTATTTGTCTTCAGCTACGGAAAAAGAAAAAAGAAAAGAGGCAGAGAAATGCTGAGGTTTAACTTTGAGGTGCATTTGTTTGTGACAAATACATTCTAGGTAGGAGATAGAAAAGTTGAGTTTTAAAAATGGGGTAAAAAAGGGGGATGAGATCCACCTTAGGGGGATGAGATTCACAGAAGCACATGGGAATGAGAATCTAAGTATGAGTTCACTTGGGTTTTGGGCTTCTTGTGATAAGTAATGTAAACAGGATGCAAGAATTGATGCAGTTGTTACTGTACATGCACATATATATCTATATATATAAAAGCCTAAGCAACTGTTAAGACCAAATGACTAGAACAACCATAATGACCAGTTGGCAGATTTCAGTAGTGAAGCCCTCCTCTAAACAGTCTAATTCTATTCTTTGATGAGATTAGAGCACCAAAAGCTACATATTTAGACTGTATTCTTTAAGCCTAATTAAATCATCTTTTTAAGTCTCGTTTGACTTTTTATTTAAATATTGTTACAGGAAACTACATAAAATCCACTTTTACATGTGTTATAAAACTTTAAGTATAAAAAGTTAAAGATTATTACAGCAAATATTAAAAAAATACAATGATATGTGGCTGAAATAAATAATAAAAACGTATACCTAAATACGATCAAATAAAAATTGAAAGCATTCTACTTAAAAAGCAGAAATTGTCAGAGTGAATAAAAAAAGCAGTACCTAATTATATGTTTTCTATAAGAGATGTACTTTAAATGTAAAGATACTAGATTAAAAATAGATCTGCAAAGATATACCAGGTAAACAGCAAGCATAAGAAGACTGAAGTTGCTATAGTATTATCAGATAAAGTAGACCTTAAGACAGAGAGTATTACCAGAGATAATGACAGATGATTCATAATGATAGAAAAAAAGTAATTTAATTAATTAAGTTTCTACTTAAGACCCTTGCCTTTGAAGGAAGCCCATTCCCAGCCATAGTCTGATTAAGGCACAATGAAATTGAGAGGAATCAGGTTTATCTAAATTACAAAGCTGTTATATTTTCTTTAATTCTCCCCTTCCTTTCATGCACCTGTCCATTAGCTCTAATCAAATACTATTTAATGCATCATCCCTTATTACTCATTTTACTTAATTAATACTACATTTTGTAGCAGACTGGGAATCTAATCTCAGGAATCAGCTCTCCCCTGAGGACCCCATCAGTTAATCTATAACCTTTCACTACACTGTTAGACCCATTTTATACCTGACCATTTTGCGGGACAACTAATATAAGAAGTTTTGCAAGTTCTTTGTACAACTCCTAATATTCTAGAATTATCTTGAATATTCTAGTTGGAATACCAGGATTCCCTAAATCTACTCTTCTATATTTTCCCTAAATCTACCCTTCTATATTTTCACAGAAAAGAAATATATCTCTATATTGCATAGACATAGACTTAATAAGAGGAACAGCATACCTATAATATATATGTCTATACAAATGATATCACATCAAGATCCCAGAGGGAGTTGCACACTAAATGTGGGATTCCTTTTCTTGGAGAGTGAGAAATGCTTTTATAAATGTGTTTCTCAGATTTTATTTTTTTTTCAGCTACAAATCTATTTACTGTTTTATAAATAGATACACCTTAAAAGAAAAATATGACAAGTTGCTTTCTGCTGTATCCAACAAAAATGTTGCTAAAAGAGAACGATATGCCCTGGGAGGAAGGAAAAAAATGCATCACTAAATTCTTATTATGAGTCATACCAAATTGTAAAAAACTGTTTTGAAAAGGAGAAAAACATCAAAGAGAGGTTATCAGAATAGAATACTGTCAGATGCTATATCTAGATTAGAAGATATCCACAGAAGATAGATAATTTTCTTTTCTGTTTGTTACAATTTAAAAGAAGTGAATTTTGCAGTATTATAGACCTCAAATGAAAACTTATCTTTGCCGCATCACTAGTTTCAAGTCAATGTTATTTTTAGACCACCCTGTGTGTCTATATGTATATATATATATACAAATATATGTATTTATATGTACATGCACATGTATATCTATATATATAAAAGCCAAAGTGACTATTAAGACCAAATGACTGGAATAACCAGAATGACCAGTTGACCAGTTACTATGACATGCACTGACCATCAGGGGCAAATGCTCAATGCAGGAGCTGTCCCCTGGTGGTCAGTACATTCCCACAGCCAACCTCCCACAGTCCCTCCCCCTGGCTGGTCCCTCCCCCGCCCAGCTGGCCCTAATCCACCCCAATGGGGGCTGGCCAGCCAAACTTCCTCAGTTCCTCCCCTGGTTGCCCAACCTCCTGCAGTGCCCTCCCCAAAATTCTTCTCCTGATTGCTGGCCAGGCCTCAGGACTCCACCTGTGTACGAATTCATACGCCAGGCCTCTAATATATATATAAACACACACATGCATGCATTTCTCCCCTTAAAAGCATAAATGTACACAATTAATCTGTGTACATTCTCCATTATACATTTTCTACTTTCTCTGTCGCATAGTTTTCCACAAGGGACAGTGAAAATAAAACATGAAATTTTCAAGAGCTGTTTTCTGCTAAAGCTTTGTTGGATTTCTTTTACATTCATATCGGTCTCAATGTTTCTAGCTTTATTTCAGGGAATCAAAAGTTTAAAACAATAACCCATCCTGTTTTGCACACAAAAAGATAATGAGATTGCCTGGCCTGTGTGACTCAGTAGTTGAGTCTCAGCCTATGAACCAGAAGGTCATGGTTCCATTCCCAATCTGGGCACATCCCCAGGTTGTGAGCTTGATTCCCAGTGGGAGGCGTGCAGGAAGCAACCATTAATGATTCTCTCTCATCATTGATGTTTCTACCTCTCTCCCTATCCCTTCTTCTCTGAAAGCAATAAAAATGTATTTTTTAAAAAGACAATTAGATTTAAGTGAAAGTGTCTATAAAAATAAGAAAAAGGACTTTCCCTTTACAATTATGCACTTCATTGTCAAATCTATTATTTAAAACAAAGGTAGCCCAAGCCAGTTAGGCTCAGTGGATAGAGTGTTGGCCTGTGGGCTGAAAGGTCCCAGGTTCATTTACACCAGGCCTCGTGTGTGTGTGTGTGTGTGTGTGTGAGACACACACACACACACACGCATGCATTTCTCCCCTTAAAAGCATAAACGTACACAATTTATCTGTGTACATTCTCCATCATACTGTGGGCTGGATCTCCAGTAGGTGGCATGTAGAAGGAAGCCCATCAATGATTCTCTCTCATCATTAATGTTTATCTCTCTCTCTCTCTCTCTCTCTCTCTCTCTCTCTCTCTCTCTCTCTCTCTCTCTCTCTATCTCTCTCCCTCCCTCCCTCCCTCCCTCCCTTCCTCTCTGAAATCAATAAAAATATATTAATCTTAAAAAAAAAAAAAAAAAAAGACAACCGGTTTGGCTCAGTGGATAGAGCATCAGCCTGCAGACTGAAGGGTTCCAGGTTAGATTCCGGTCAAGGACATGTATCTTGGTTGTGGGCACATCCCCAGTAAGGAGCATACAAGAGGCAGCTGATCGATAACTCTCTCTCATCGATGTTTCTAACTCTCTATCTCTCTCCCTTCTTCTCTGAAAAAAAATGAAATTAAAAAAACAAAAACAAAAAAAAACAACCTGTGGTAAGGTGGACGATGCAGATTTGGCTATTCAAAGCACATTCATTAATGGTCACTTTCTCCAACAATTTAACTAGTCCTCCAGCAATCCACATGGATCAGGGTTAAATTAATGAATCAAGAAGGTTCCAATCTATTTACTTAATCAATATAGCCAAAAGGAGTATGAATTAAAAAAATTTAAAAGGACCAAAATAATAGTCTCTGTTTTACTTCTTTTTGTTTCTTTAATTTCTAAGAAGAAACTTAGCTTGCTTAACAAAAACAAAACAAAGCAGTTGTGAGTCACAACTCCTTCATGTTCCTCAAAGGAAAGCAATCTACTTATAACCAAGATACAGTCTAAATGGGTTATTATGCTGCTTCTTTGTTTTTTGTTTTTTTACCTTTTATTTTTTTATTTTTTTAATTAAGGTATTATATGTATACATATTTTTCCATTGTATGCTGCTTCTTTGTAACCAAAGACATCCACTGTAACTCATTACCACATCCAGAGTAAAACAGGTCCCTCCAACATGAAAGAGAAGAATGTTCTTAAGGAACCAAATAGAAACTATTAATGTTAGAAGTTCAAATATAAATGTACTGACTTGCTAGTTTTATGATAAACCACAAAAAGTGGATTTTCTTGCAGTATCTACACACGTGATCCTTAAAACACACACACACACACACACACACACACACACACACACACACGTGCACTCTTTAAGCATTTCACTTGCTCAGAGTGAGCAAGGATACATTTCTAGTCCCAAACACTGAGGAGAGTTTCAGGAAGTAGACTCTCAGCAGGTGTTCTCTCCAGCTTACTTCTTTTCCCCCATTCATTCTAAAATATGAAAATGGTTCAACAACTATTTCTTGAATATCTATACATGTCAGGCATTGGAAAAGGCATTAGAGCTCATAGATCAATGTTTTCTGGGTGCCTTCTCTTTCCTGTACTCATGAAGGGTGGATAGTCAGCATTTCCCCCTTCTCTTTGCCATGTAAAATTATGTACATATGAGCAGCATGTCCATTTCAGCTATCACCCTGTGCACTCCTGAATCCCATCTCAGTGCATAATATTTATTTTATAATATATTATAAAATAAATAAATAAAACTCAAAATTGGAGGCTTTTAATCAAATTCTCCTCAGAGCCGCACCAATCCCTGCTGGCTTTATTCCCCTCACCACCCTAACTGATGCACTCAAAATCTCCTACCCGATACTCTCTACTCAGCAAAACAAGAGCCCAACAGCACACAAAGCCTCAGTGGTTAGCCCGACTCTAAGAAAGTGGTATTTCCCTTCCCCTAAAAAAAGTCAATTATCTATACATATCTGTACCACATTTCTTTTAATGCAGGCCACTGAATTAATGGCTCATGCAGTCTTTCGGCCTGTCATTTACTTGAGTAAATGTACACATGGTCAGAATCCTTAATTTAGAAAGAAAATGTCTTCTTGAAAGCATAAAGTGTGTCCAAGCAACATACAGTCTTGGTTCTGCTTTCCTGTTCAGCCTTAAACCATTCCAAAGCAGTAGTCCAAATCGAGGCACCAAAGTCAAAATTGTTTAGCTCCGTTACCCAAACACCCTGGGACTGCAAACAGACAAGTCCATGGGTGCCTGTGGAGCCTCCGGTTCACATCAGCCCTCCTAAATCCACCCATTCTTCCTCCAAAAACTCTTTCCTCAGTCCAAAACCCAATCGGACTTTCCCAGCTGCATGTTCAGGGCTCTCTCTGAAGGACCCTGTTCTTAGGTGCAGGATTAGGAGAAACAGAAGCTGAAGTAAGTGAAGTGGGGCATACTGCTTACTTGCCTACAGAAGCAATTTCACCTCAATTTTTTAAATATATTAAGTTGATAAACAGCAGGTAAGTCCTCAGTAAGTATTCATTGCTGTTACAGTTGTTGCAAAAATTATTTCTATTCATTCCTCTGTCAACCCTGGGGAAAGATAGCCAAATCAAGTTACTCTTAAAAAAGCAGACACTTGCACTACAAACAAACTGGAGGGAAGAGGGACTATCCTTGCCAAGGACAGATTTTAATTGATGATGGCTGCAGCACTAATGAGGCTGCCTCCCATTGATATGGCTCCTGCTCCCAAGTACCCCTCTGAGGGGCAGCCACGGAGACACAGAAACAACCCACTCTGTTGCCAGAGCTTCTGGTGTGGCAACATCAATAATCATAGCAGCACTGATCCTCCTCCTTTAAACCTGTGTTGTCAGCTCAGACCGTGCCTAGGAAATCAGACTATCCAGGAAAATACCAGTAAAAAAAAAAAAAAAGGGAGGGAGGGAGGGAGGGAGGGAGGGAAGAGAGAGAGAGAGAGAGAGAGAGAGAGAGAGAGAGAGAGAGAGAGAGAGAGAGAGAGAGAGAGAGAGTAATATGTTATTACTAGGAAGACTAGGGACATGTAAAACTTTTTTTTCTAATATTCAATGTAAATTTAGCGGTTTAAATAAAAGCATTTCTGTTGTAGTCTTAATGTTCATGAAAGCAAGATATTTTAAAGGCAGATACTCATTTGGGAAAAATATATGAAGAACTAAAAGTTTTGAACTTGAGTAGAATAAAATTAAGGCAACAGCACAGCCCAAAAGCACACAATTCACCCCGAGGAAAACTTAAATATCCAGATACCAGAGGTGATTTTTTTTTGTTACTTTACTATCTAGTTTGTTTTTTGAAACTCCCCATTTTAGTAAGAGCATTTGAGATCTTGCTCAGTTTGGCTCAAATAAACTTTTCTAAGAAATAAAACAATAAAAAAAATTATTTAGAGAATAATAGCTGCAATAGGTGAATTGCCTCACTTATTAGTCACAACTTTCTTGGCAGGTACAATTGCAAATGAGGAAGTTGAGAGATAGAAAAGAGAAGCAATTTTTCAAAGTAACATAACTAGCATGTGATTGAACTAAGATTCAATCTATGCAGTCTAGTTTCTAAACTTGCTCTTATAGCCACTAACTTTGCTGCCTTCTTTTAATTTATATGATCAAAATGGAATTTACCAGATGAATTCATATCTAATTAAAGTAGAAAGTCCAACACTTAGAGACTAACTTTTTTCCATCTTTTTCATATTTTTAAATTAAATCTAGACAATGTACGTTTCAATATCACATAATTTTATTGCATTTTTATATCATAAAAATTAGATAAGATAATGCTTTCTAAAATTCATAAATTTAGCCCAATAATCTCATTATATAAATAATTTTTTGAAAACTTTATTTTTTTATCTTTATTGATTAAGGTATCACATATGTGTCCTTATTCTCCCCTTGCCCCCTCCCCTTCTTATGCCCTCACCACTCTGGCATCTGTGTCCATTGGTTAGGCTTATATGCATGCATACAAGTCCTTTGGTTGATTTCTCCTCCTTGAGTTAATCTCAGCCTTCCCTGCCTTCCCTCTGAGGTTTGACATTCTGTTCGATGCTTCACTGTCTCTGGATCTGTTTTTGTTCATCAATTTATGTTGTTCATTATATTCCACAAATGAATGAGATCATGTGATATTTATTTTTCTCCAACTGGCTTATTTTGCTTAGCATAATGCTCTACAGGTCCACCCATGCTGTTGTAAATGGTAGGAGTTCCTTACTTTTTACAGCGGTGCAGTATTCCATTGTGTAGATGTACCACAGTTTTTTAATTCACTCATCTGCTGATGGACACTTAGGCTGTTTCCAAATCTTAGCTATTGTAAATTGTGCTGCTATGAACATAGGGGTGCATATATCCTTTCTGATTGGTGTTTCTAGTTTCTTGGGATATATTCCTAGAAGTGAAGTCACTGGGTCAAATGGGAGTTCCATTTTTAGTTTTTGAGGAAACTCCATACTGTTCTCCACAGTGGCTGCACGAGTCTGCATTCCCACTAGCAGTGCATGAGAGTTCCTTTTTCTCTGCATTCTCCCCATCACTTGTCATTTGTTGATTTGTTGATGATAGCCATTCTGACAAGTGTGAGATAGTACCTCATTGTTGTTTTGATTTGCATCTCTCAGATGATTAGTGACTTTAAATATGTTTTCATATGTCTCTTGGCCTTCTGTGTGTCCTCTTTCAAAAAGAATCTATTTAGGTCCGTTGCTCATTTTTTGATTGGGTTGTTCATCTTTCTTTTGCTAAGTTATATGCATTCCTTATAAATGTTAGAGATTAAACTCTTATCAGAGATAACATTGGCAAATATGTTCTCCCATACAGTGGGCTTTCTTGTTGTTTTGTTGATGGTTTCTTTTGCTATGCAGAAGCTTTTTATTTTGATGTTTCTTTTCTCTTTAGTTTCCATTGCCCTAAGAGCTATATCGATGAATATTTTGCTCTGACATATGTCTGAGATTTTGCTGCCTGTGGATTCTTCTAAGATTTTTATGGTTTCTCATCTTACGTTTAAGTCCTTTATCCATTTTGAATTTATTTTTGTGAATGGTGTTAAGTTGGTGGCCTAATCTACCTCTGCTCTTCAAAAACACAAAATAATAGATGTAGAGAATCACAAATTCCACTTACTGGTAGTTCTCATACCACTTAAAAAAAACAACTTTTCACCACCTCAGTAAAAAGGGCATAAAATTCTCAACAAATTACAATCAAGAAGATGTTTACAGGATAGGTTAAACATTGTATACATCTTTGGTTAACTGTGTCAGCAAATTTTTCATTGCCTAGTGGGCAAATTCCTTGGCCAAGGGTAAAGATAAAGAATATGCTAAAGCATGAAATATAATAGGAAGAGAGCTCAATGAGAAATGTAAAGCAAACTAGTCAAAGTGATACCCAAATTTCAAGGACTAGAGAGCCTCCTGTTTAGAACAATCAGATGTATATTTCTGCCTAAGTTTTTATTGCCTGAAATCTAAGATTCTTCCAGGTTTTACTTAATGCAACATTTCTTCATGCCCTACTATGTGTAAAGTGATACATGTGATTGGACGTTGAGTAATGCTGAACTATGGTCCCTAATCTTTAACTGATTATAGTCTACCAAATTATATACACTTATAAACAACTCTTAGCTCCAATATGTCTTCCTCAAAGGTGGAAGTTTCCCAACTAACTTTAACGATCTTATTCATCAAGAATTTCTTCACCGTGGTGCTCTATTTCTAGTATCGTTTGACTACAGAAAAAAATACTGTAATTAATTTATTGTATCTTTCTGTACATTGCAACTTATTTTAGATATAATGCAGTGCCCTATGTGACATGAACAATATAGTTTACTAGTATATACTGAAGCATGTAAAGTAAAAGCAAGTCATCCAGACCTAATTCTAAGGTCTTGGCTCAGCCAAAACCTTGTGTACAAGTGTAAATGATAGACTCATGCCATCTAGCAGTTGCAATATCACCCATTGCTTATCTATTGCATTACCTGATTTCATGAGATTAATTTGAACAGTTTTAGCTTTAACATAGATTTAATGGAAAACTGAATTAAAAATATCTTTAAACCACTAATGTTGAAAATACTAGAAGAATAAAAATTATAATACTTTTACTAATTAAGGAACATATTGAATGTCTATTGCATACTTTGCTGGTATGAGACACCCTGACTCCTTTTTCTTTAATTAGACAAGATTTGAAACCCTTTACTTAAGAATTCCCATACAGTTAAAATATATCAAAAATAATTGTGAATTATAATAATATTTGCTTAATAAAAGTTTTATTAAGCAAATAATATTTGCTTAATAAAAGCACTTTACAAAGAATAGTTTCACCTGCCTTTTCTCTTATTTAATAACAAATCTGCTACATTCAGTGGATTACAGCAAAGGGGAGACACCAAGTTCTTTTTTAAACGTAAGAAAATATCGTGTCTGTTACCTTTGCCTTTTGTAAGTTGCCTGCTATCCTGTATTTGGCAAGACAAATAGAATTACATACTGTGAGTGACTCACAACAGAACTTCACTATCAATCATTTGTCTGGCTCTGCACAAATTCTGTAGGGCATTCAGGACATTTTGCTGCCTATGAATATTTTAGACAAGAAGGATCCCTGAAAGCTTCCTGATGGATTAATATGAGAAAGGAGGACATTTTCATGCTTTAAAACTATTTGTTAAAGTAATATGCCATTACTACACTCCAATGAAAAGATGCCTCTTTAAACAAAAGAAACAGCTCTATGGAAGAGTTCTGGCTCCCTTTATCATAAACTGATTTCAGGGTAATGAGATATAATATATAAATATTGCATGTACTCCTCTGCAGGAAATGAAGTGGTGTACTGGTGTCAACATCTCTACATCTAACAATAATTGTGGGGAAAAGAAAAAACAAAAGAAAATGTATAAAAGCCATTGAAGAAAATAAGTTTGGTCATGTACCTCTTTAGTATTGCCAATAAAATAAAAACTATTTATTACCTTCTCTATCATTGTAGTGTGGGATTCACACCCATGAATAAACTGCAGGTACCATTCTCAATAGCACTTCACAACTTCTCAAATACCCTTATACTTTATTTTAAAGGTAACAGAAAATCTGGAAACCACAGGAAAATAAAACAACAACAACGAAAGTGTTGCTTGTGGCTCAATACTATTAACATTTTAAAGTTTCCTTTCAGTTTTAAATATATTTTATATGTATTATTCTGTGTCTTAAGTTGTCCACTAATTTTTCAACATTTCCCCATGTTATTATAAAGTTATCATAAATATTTTAATGGCTACATATCATCTCCTTAAGAATACATAAGAAAGTTGATTTAACATTTGTCTATGTCAGATATATAGAAGGCACCCAATATTTACTCTTATAAATATCACTGCTGCTCATTTTTTACTACTTAAACTTCTTTTGTCTAAATTAAGCAATATCTCTTCCATCTAGAGATGGTAATGCACCCAACTCCCCAATCACATAACAGTTCTTTTTTTTTTTTTTAACAGCTTTTATATTACTAAGAATAGTATATAGAAAGTATATGTCTAGAGAATACATTAATTATTACCAATTATAATGTGCTTTACAATTTATTAACATTCTCATAACTACCTTGAGATGTGTAATTATCTCACTTTTTCAAATTAATAAATTGTAGACAAATGAGTTTAATTGCCCTACTCAAGTGCAAAGTAATTAGTAAGCCACAGGGCTGATATTTTACTCCAGGCTTTTCCAACTTCAATGGCTACTCTCTTCTCAACACATTTGCTGGGGAAGGAAGCTAGGAGGATGAACTCTGTAGTTGTTACAAGCATGAGCACTCAAGTCCAACAACCTTGGCCCAGAACCCACTTCTGCCATTTATTCTCTATGAGATCTTGTATAAATTACTTATCTCCTCTGTGCCTTAGGTTTTCAATCCTTTAAACTCTGATAGTTATAAAAATATCAAAGCTAGCAAATATTTAAGAATTAAGTGAGAAAATTCAGTTTATTAAGCACATAATTAAAACCTGCATTCGTTTCTTACCTGTTAGATTAAGCTTTCCATACCCTTAATTAGGAAATAATGAACAACATAAATAGGCCCAGAGAAAGAGAACCAGCAATCAGACTCTTAAACCTCAGAGGGAAAGTAAGGGAGGATGGGGGTAAGGGGAAGAGATCAACCAAAGGACTTGTGTGCATACATATGGGCCTAGCCAGTGGCCATGGACAACGGGGGTTGGGGGGGGGGGCATAACTAGGGAGGGGTTTGGGATGGGAATGGGGGAATAAGGACAATTATATAAGACCATAATCAATCAATCAATCAATCAATAGAATTTAATTTGACACATCACCCATATTTCCACACTTTCAAATAAACAACATACACTTTACCTCCATTAATTAAAAATAAATATGAGAGAAAGCAAGATGGCAGCATACATAAACAATTGAAATTGCTGCCTCATACAACCACTTCAAAACTACAACTAAAAAACAAAACGGACATCATCCAGAAACACAGGAAGGCTGGCTGAGTGGAAATTCTACAACTACCCTGTTTCCCCGAAAATAAGACAGTGTCTTATATTAATTTTTTCTCCCAAAGTTGAGCTACATCTTATTTTCAGGGGATGTCTTATCTTCCCATGCGCTAGGTCTTATTTTCAGAAGATGTCTTATTTTTGGGGAACCACAGTAGAAGGAAAGAGAAAAGCACATAGAGACTCAGAGGAGCTGTGGAAGTAAAGTGCAGAGGTATGGAGGTGCATGCGCTCTGAAAAGGGCTGGTAACTGAATACACAGTTGTCTTTTTCAATTGGGAGGGAGACACAAGCTCCCGACTGCTCTGAACTCCAGTTCTGAGCAAGACTCTGTGGACCAAGACACATACGGGGAGAAACTGGACTGTCTGGCTTCGGACTGAACTCAAGGGTGGCTTTCTCTTAGAGGTGCTTGCAGTGATTACTGCATGACACTGAGACCCAGGGGCCTCTTAGGTGTCTTCTCTGCACTGTTGATTCCCTGATACCCTGAGACCCTGCCCCACCCAAGTTGAGCTCAGAGGTTTTGCATATTAATGTCTTGGCCCTTTGCAATCTAAAATAACCTAACAAACTGCAGCTGGGTCAGAGAGCCCCAGAACATCCAAAAGAAGGCCCAAGGCTAAGGTGACCAGATCATCCAGGTGTTGCTGGGACAGTCCTGATTTCTAACAATTTTTCCCACGTCCCACGGCATTTTTAAAAAGTCCTGATTTTTGGAAAGAATCTTTCCAATGTTTTCGATCTTTTCAAAAATCGGGACTTTTTAAAAATGCCGTGGGACGTGGGAAAAATTGTTAGAAATCAGAACTGTCCCCCCAACACCTGGACGATCTGGTCACCTTACCCAAGGCCCCACAGCAGCTTGCATTGCTTCACAGCTGGGCCTCGTTTGGGCACCTTCAAACCCTAAACAAAAGAAAGGAATCTGCAGATCTCTCTGTAGCTCCTGCTGGGTGGCCTCAGGCAGAGGGTAAATTAGCACCTCCATGGAGATCCAAGAGCCAGTGTACCCAGGGGTCAGAGTGAGACCATCCAGATTACAATTCCTCAGATCCATAAAGGACACACTCAAGGGGCAGACTCAGTGAGCACCAAAGCCCCACTGAATCAAATCTTGCCTCATAAGAGTATCTCCAGCATATAAAGTCTCCCATTGTAGACACAGCTGATCCTCACAGCCAATTGGCCTGAAGGTCAATTCCTCCCAGTGATATCAACAACAATCAAGGCTTAACTACAACAAGATTGTACACACAGCTCACAAAGGGGTGCACCAAGAGTGTCCACCTCAGGTAATTAGAGAGACTGAGCCAGTGGGCCCTATAGAATACCTAGAATACAAAGCCACTCAATCAACACAGGGAAGCAGCCAAAATACAGAGACAAAGAAACAGGTCACAAATGACAGAAATGGAGGAAAGCAAACAACTGGATATAGAGTTCAAAATCACAGTCATAACGTTTTTCAAGAATCTTCTAAAGACCACCAATAAATTTAGTGAGATCCTTGAGAAAAAGGACCAACTAGAAATTAAGCATACACTGACTGAAATAAATAATAATATACAGTAATAGCAGATTAGATGATCACAAGAATAAAGTCAAAGATTTGAAATGCAAAGAAGCAAAAAGCACCCAACCAGAAAAGAAAAAGCAAAAAGAATCCAAAAATATAAAGATAATGTAAGGAGCCTCTGCTACAACTTCAAGTGCACCAACATCTGAATTATGGGGGGGCCAGAAGAAGAGAGAGAGCAAGATATTGAAAACCTATTTGAAGAAAAATGACAGAAAACTTCCCCCACCTGGTGAAAGAAATAGATTTACAAATCCAGGAAGCACAGAGAACACCAAATAAAAGGAATCCAAAGAGGGCCACACCAAGACATATCATAATTAAAATGCCAAGGGCAAAAGATAAAGAAAGAATATTAAAAGCAGCAAGAGAAAAAAAGTTACCTACAAGGGAGTACACATACAATTGTGAGCTAATGTCTCAACAGAAACTATGCAGGCCAGAGGGAGTAGAAAGAAATATTCAAAGTGATGAATAGCAAGAACCTACAACCAAGATTACTCTACCCAGCAAAGCTATCATTCAGAATTGAAGGTCAGATAAAGAGCTTCACAGATAAGAAAAAGCTAAAGGAATTCATCACTGCCAAATCAGTATTATATGAAATGCTGAAAGGTATTCTTTAAGAAGAGGGGGGGGGGGGAAAGGTAAAGATAAAAATTATGAACAATAAATACATATCTATCAACAAGTGAATCTAAAAATCAAATGAATAAAAAATCTGATGAACAGAATAAACTGGTGAATATAATAGAATCAGGGGCATAGAAAGGGAGTGGACTGACAATTCTCAGGGGGAAGGGTGGAAGGGGTGTGGTGGGGTGTGGCAAGAGATTGGACAAAAATAGTACACCTATGGATGAGGACAGTGTGTGTGTGTGGGGGGGGGGTGGTTAAGGGCAGAGGGTGGGGTGGGAACAGGATGGAGGGGAGCTATGTGGGGGGGGGGGCGCGAAGAGGAACACTAATAATCTGAACAGTAAAGATTTATTTTTTAAAAAATAAAAATAAATATGAAACAAAGAAACACTTCAACATTATCACCCACTTATCTAAAAAAGTATAAAACAGATTACTTTAATCAATCCTTATTCAGATACAATGCTTACATTTGTTAAGGTTTTAGATTAACTAATCTAGCTGTACTTCCAATAAGGTTGCAGTACAAAAATATATTTTATACCTTTGAAAAAGATTAAGATTATCTTACTATTACTCTAGTACTATAACTCACCTGGCTTTATACAAGGTCATCAGTATAATGAGCTTTAACAATAGCAGGTAAAGTATGATTATAGTTTTAGTGATCCACTAGAATCAAAACACTGAATAACCCTAAGAAAATTAATTTAGACTTTTTGCCAATAATTGAAATCAAATTTATTTAGAATGAGATGTCTTGCAAAAAAAAATTCATAGTAATTCATGACAAAGAACAGCAAAGGAAAAGTTATCAGAACAAGTTTCACCATGAATAATTGAATCAGTTAGGGTTCAACGAGGAAACAGACCACCATGAGTATGGTCTAAGAGATTTATAACAGGAATTAGATCTTACACAATTAGAGAAAGGGCTGGGCAAGAGGAAGTTCAAGAAGGAATTGGAAGCTCAGAATTAAGAGTAACCAACCAGGCAATCTGAGAAGCGCATTCAACCACTGAACCAGGGCTGTAAAAGAAGAGTTCATAGTGAGGTCTGGGGGAAGTGGGCTCCCATGCACCTGCCACTTCTGCGAGTCCACCACAGAGAGTCCAGGAGTGGGCCTGGAACTACTGTGGGTCAACAGGATCAGCAATCAGAAAGAAAAGCTGGATGCAGAGCAAGACCTATTGGAACCTGGGACACCTGCCTGCATCTACCATGTTTCCCCGAAAATAAGACATCCTCCGAAAATAAGACCTACTTACAGGTTTCCTTCTGAGTGAAATATAAGGCATCCCCCGAAAATAAGGCCCCCCTAGGCTAAACATAAGAGATTTGGTCCACTGATTCTGAAAGAAATGGAGTCACAAGAAATTCACCAGGAAATTCAGGAATTGGATTATTATGATGATGTTCCAGAAGATGATGACATGATTGTCATTGAATAAATAAGTAAATTCTTGATACTGTAGGAGTCACAGTTTGTCTGGTTTGTGTTGACAACTACCGTACTACCATACCGTCTACAGGTAATAAATTTCCTTTATTTTCATTTAACAATAAATGTGTACCATATTCGTCTTCATGGAAAAATAAGATATGCCCTGAAAATAAGACCTAGTGCATCTTTGGGAGCAAAAATTAATATAAGACACTGTCTTATTTTCAGGGAAACAGGGTAACTGTGTAGGCCTTCTAGGGAAATGGTTACTGTTTCACTTTTGCCTCCCAGATCTTTCATAAAGTCCTTTCCCTATCCCCTCCCCTCAACCCCCACACCACCACCAG
This sequence comes from Pipistrellus kuhlii, assembly GCF_014108245.1. Classification (NCBI taxonomy): domain Eukaryota; kingdom Metazoa; phylum Chordata; class Mammalia; order Chiroptera; family Vespertilionidae; genus Pipistrellus; species Pipistrellus kuhlii. The sequence goes on along the minus strand of NW_023425405.1, from coordinate 33,162,425 downwards.
TGCTAACCTAAAAGCACACAGGAAGAAGCATTCTAACACACATGGTTCTAGCATAATTGACACACTATGGCACGCCAGGAGAGCTTGGGTATAAAGGACAAGTAACTAGCATTATAATATAGCATGCCTCTTCTAACAACAGCTCTTGCTATTATAGAAATAAAAATCATCAAGATGCTAATATCCAGGAAAACAGCAATATTAATGGGAGGGGAAAAGCAAAAGGCTTCTTTTCACACCAAAACTTTGAGAGGTAAAATGGCAATAAGCAAGTAAATTTGTCTAATTTGCATGTGTGTGGAGAAATGTTTTAGTAAGATTATTCTTCCCAAATTAGTAAGAAATTATTTCATTAATCATTACCATCATTAGACAAGATTCAATTAGAATCTTTGTTGCTCATCTTTTATAACTTATAAAGATAATGCAGTATTTAAACAAATTTTTTCAAATTTTTGAAGAGAAAAATAAAGCCTAGGGGGCAAACATAAAAAAAGGAAGAAGGCAAGAGAAGTGCTAAATGATTGCATCCCATCAATTTAAATGGTATGGATGGAATGTGAAATAAGTCCCAGGGCAAAAACATACCATGAACAATAGGAAATGTCAAATATAATTTATTTGTTTAGCATTATAAGTCACAGGTAGAAAAGGAGAATTGGAAAGAGAATGTATTCTTTAAGTAAAATGTCTACAATATTTTGGGCATTGAAATGTGCTCTACCTCCCTCAAATAAGAAAGGTAAGGCCATTGTTATTTTGAAAAAAAAAATACATATTTTGCTAAAGAGTAAAATATAATGATAAGTATGGAATATGACAGTGCGATTAGTTTATAAAAAACAAACTGAAATAAAACATAATTTAGTTATAGACAGATAGATGAAAAATATTATCTGAATTACTCTAATTCATTGTTACAACCACCAAAATCAATTATTTGTTATTATTGTACATATGTGTTCCAGCTGCAGTAGCACATATGTAATAACAAATTTACTTAGAAGGTGCTAACTTCTAAGTAATAACAAATATGTAATAAATTTGTTATATGTAATAACAAATTTACTTAGAAGGTGTTAAGTAAACAAAGATGAGTACGATACATGTGTGGAAATCTGCCGTTTGGGTTGACTTCCCAGAATCTGAACCTCTTTCTATGTTGTATGCAGGATCTCCACTCCATTATCTAGGTGGAAAGACAAAAGCTTGTTCTTTCATAGGAGCTGAAAATTCCAGACACTCATATTCCCAGTTATTCTTACAGACAGAGAATAATCTAGTGAGCAAGGTTGTAACCATATCTGACTCTGACTCAGCAACCCTGCCTGCAGATGCAGTATCGCTAATGAGGGCTGCAGGGCCAAGGTACAGAAATGGCCTGTGGTGGCAGCTGTGGTAAGTTGAGGTCAGCCCGAAAGAGGCAGCAGTACAGGTGTGGCATCTGGTCTTCTGCCATGGCTTCCTCACTGACCACTTCAGATGTGGGTGTTCCTAGAAACATTTTCTCATTCCTACAATTCCAACCCAATATTAAGACTGGGAGGTGCTCAATATATTTTCAACAAACTTAATTGGAGTTAGCAACTGCTGCCTCAAAATAAAACTTTGAGTGATATAATATATATCCTAGCCTGCAAAAGTCCACAGACTATAAAGAGATATTAAATGATAACACAATATAAAGGCATAACCATGGTATATCTAATTAACAATCAGCATCTTCACTGGGAAGTCTCAAAAGTGCTTTAAACTTAGAATGTCCAAAACTAGACTCCAACTGGGCCTTCTGTCATTTTTCTGTCATTGCTTGGTACCACTCTTCTAGTTGTTCATCACAGGAACCAGTAAGGAGAACATCTTGCAACCACCGTCTTCCTTATTCCCAATTTCCAGTATATCACCAGTCTTATCAATCTTGCCTCCCAAATATCTCTCTAATCATTCACTTCTCTGCAGTATCACCCCCCAATTTTATTAATTTATATTTTATATATCCTATATTTAAAACAAAGACTGGCTTACTATGTACTAACATTGATACCATAATAACTCATAAATTACCATTATATTCCAGGAAAATATAATCAAACAATAATCACTGAAATCTTTTACTATTTAATGTGTGCTGGTAACAAAAAATTCAGTGACAAAAAAAAATCATCATATTTCATATATCAGGACAACTTCCAACATATAAAATTTCAACTACCAGGTGTAAATGTAAAATGACTCCCTATTTTCTAAAATTCCTATTGATCCATTGTATAATATATCATGCTTCATGCTGTTTTGCATTATGTAAAATAAACAATGAATACAGACCCTGGTTTTAATGCCTGAGGTGTGAAATTAGTTCTCTGCCAAGTGTGCTTTTGATGGTTAGAGATTTAAAACATTCCAAAGTGTGTCAGTCTAAGACAACATTTCTTCAGTTCACTTTAAAGAAATGGAAAAGTAATCTAGATAAATTAAAAGAAGAGACTGAGACTGTGTTATAGCGTGTGCTGAATTGTGACTTGTACACAGTCATTGGTATGCATTAGATTTTATGCATACTACTATTTCAGGCAATAATAGGTCACAGATTCAGTTTCCCTAATTTTTCCCCTGAGACTCTTTTACATTGCAGTTATCACAAATCCTCCATTAGTACAAGATCATCTTGTTTACAAAAGTATAATCTCAAAAAACATTTGCATATCTAATGTAATTAAGTACTTGTTCGCATGATAATGTGTCCTACCTAATCGTCTCTTTGAAATTTTCATATCTGCACAATGAATAAAAATACGTTGTCTGGTTAATAAAAACCTTGGAGGACTTTTGAGCTAAGATGGTAGAATAAAACAGCTGCACAAAATTTCCTTTCCCATTATCCACGTCAATGAAATAAAAATAAAACCCAGGAAAAAATCAGCAATAACAACTAAGTAATCCAATGCCGTGAAGCTCAAGAAGTGGCAACCAAGAGAGGTGGAAGAGAGCAGAGTGGGAGGTATTTTCTCATGAGGCACTCAATCTCTCACTTAGCCCTCTTCCTCAAAAGCCAAATAGTGCTAAAACCGGTTTGGCTCAGTGGATAGAGCATCAGCCTGTGTATTGAAGGGTCCCAGGTACATATCTGGTCAAGGGCACATGTCTGGGTTGTGGGCTCCATCCCTATTAGGAGGTGTGCAGGAGGCAGCCGATCAATGATTTGCTCTCATCATTGATGTTTCTATCTCTCTCACTCTGCCTTCCTCTCTGAAATAAAAAAAAAAAATTAAAAAGAGAGTTTTTTTTTTAAGCAAGTAAACAAGTGTTAGCAAGGATGTGGAAAATTGGAACCCTTGCTCAGTTAGTGGAAATGCACTAAAGGTGCAGCCACTATGAAAAATAGTATGAATTATTCAATTCAAAAAATGGAAAATAGAACTACTATATGATCCATCAATGACACTTCTGGGTAATTATTCAAAAGAATTGAAATGAAGATCTTGAAGAGTTTTAGCCAAAATGTGGAAACAAATTAAATATTTGTTGACATGTGAATGAATAAAGAAAATGTACACACACACTGGACTATTTTTCAACCTGAAAAACATTTATGCAATATGTGACAACATGAATGAACCTTGAGGACCCTATGCAAAGGGCAAAAAGCCAATTACCGAAAGGTAAATATTGCCTGAGTTTACTTCACAAGATATCTAAAATAGTCAAATTCATGGAATCAAAGAGTAGAATGGTGGTTGGCAGAGGCTAGGAAACCTGCTCAAGTGCTATTCAATTCACTGTAGATGCTGACAACTTCCTTATGATGGGATGATGCATATTAGAAGAATAAAAAATTCTCTATAAGCGAAGTATATACATTAACACTTCCTCTTTGAGTTGAAAGAGGAATGCATACTAAGAAATAAATATTTAAATAAAATAGTTGGTTAATTATGCCCTGTTAATTCCTATTTTGACTTTAAAAATGGGAATAGCATAAACTTACATTCTGATATTTTTCGTTAATTTGAAACTGAGAAGAATAGAAGGGAAAAGCAAATATCCTTCATGTTTCCTCCACTTTGGACTTGGAACCTGATTTTATAGACAGTACTCCAGGGTTCAGGCCCAGAAGAATTATGAGGAAAAGAGAGCAGCTGCCCAGGCCAGATCTCTGTCATGGACTCCTCAATAGATAAGGGCCAAGTCACAAAGGGAACAGCTTTGTCCTCAGCCTAAATATTCTCTTAAAGAGAGCAGAACTTTTTTTTTTTTTTTAATGAATTCATGAAACAGAGGCATTTGAGTAAAGGTGGGGCTATTCTCCAAAAAATGGGGATATGTCAGCAAGGCCATTAAGAAAATTACTACAAAGAAATATAGCTGGAGTAATTGATCTGGACCACTAAAAGCGTCAAGTTGAACATATCAGTATTTTGTGATCCTATTAGTCAGTCAAAGATAAACAGCACTTTAATCAAGGGTAATTGATTTATTGCTGTACGTCCAAGTCTTAATACCATAACAAAATACCAGTTGAACCACAAAAGTTCCCCTAAATATTTAGAACATTTTTAAAGCCATTCTGTAAATTAAATGAAATTATTTTCATGTTTATTCATAAATGCATGTCAAAGTACTTGTGTGTATGGTATATACCATAGAGAGGCTGAAAAAATAATGTATGGATATTTATAAAGATAATATATGCATGATTTAGAAAAAAACAGTCTGAAAATTTTATTTATAAAAATGCACATACAGTCTGAAAAATTGTTTCCTCATTGTCAACATAACAGAATTCCTTACTTTATGCTTTATAATTATGTTTATTTCAAATTTTTACAAATAGAAAACTTTACTGTAAAAAAAACTTAGTTTTCCTTTGTTTTTTTAATTGAAGGTAAACAATAAAAAAATCCATAGAAAAAAATAAATTTTAACGAGTTCTTTTATGTACACAACATATTTACATCTGTATATCTCCTGGGTAAGTTTTAGAAGCCATTCACCATCCTATAGTGCATGTAACACAATGAAGATAAAACATGGGTTACAGGTATTATTGTAATGTCACTTTCTCTTTTATGTTTCACGTTGTTTGTCTTTCTTTCTCATAATACCTTTCTAGCAATTATTAGCTGCTAATTATAAATTTCAAAAACTCCCAATCATCCAAATAGACATGTAGACACTGATTTGTATTAAAATAGAATTTGTGCACTTTAGGCTTTAATAATATAAATGCATAAACATGATTGCTAGTCTATTAATGTTTAAATTGTATAGATTAATATGCTCTTGCTGTTACAACTCATGGGTGTTTTGAAAGCTAACCAAATGGAATACACCATTCCTGCCAATGCAAGGATACTTTTATTACTTATGCTAAACCAGACTTCTCTCTAAATATAAATAACGCAATAATTTGAAAGAGTTAAACTTCTTTGAAAAATGCAATAATTTGTACTACACAAATGACTTTCTAAATCTTTTTCTAAGCAAATGTTCAATTGTTTCTAAGATAGTGGAAATCAAGATATAAAAAAATGAACCTGCAAAATGGAACAACCTCACTCAAATTTGTGGATTACAGCTCCTTCCTGATCTGTACCAACAGATTATTTTTAAAGAGCTCATCATTCATAGGGAAAAAAAGCATGCATTGAGATGAAATTGTGTAAAAGAAAACCATCTTCATAAAATGAAAGAAGCATTGGCTTGCTAAAGAATGACACAGAATCTATCAGTAAAATAAAATACCTGTCTCAGAGAACAAAGATAAAAGCTGAATGCCTTCATAATGAAAAAAAAAAAAAAAAAAAAGATGAAAACCTTGCAAACTCATGAGTCCTGGAGACAAAAGAAAGGTCATTGGCAGATACATCAGTTGTGGTGGAAGGAGGTACCCATACTGAACACTGAGGTCCATGGAGTCAACATTGTTCTGAATGGTTTCAGTCCAAATGGCACCTGCTCCAGAGATCTTTCCTGGCCACCCTCTCAACTCATTCACCCCACCCTGCAGCAGCATCCTCTATCCTTACATCCTGTTAATTTCCTTCAATACACTTAGAACTTTATCATTTCCCCCACAGGTCCAAGAGAGAAGATTTCACTTCAAATTTGTTCATCGCTATATTCCCTACATCTATTGTACTATTGGGTCGGCAACTAAGTAATTGCGGGTTTCACACATATATGGCTTCAGTTGAATTTTTAGGTTTGCAGACGTAGTACAAATGTAAAACACATTTTGTTATTTGATAGTTGGCTATTCAGCTGTTAATCAGTAAAAAAAGTTTTTTGATCTGTTTTGTAGTTTTCGTTTGGCGTTCCTTAAAAAATGAAAAATCAAAAGGAACATTTTCGTCATATTTTGCTTTTTTATTTCCGCAAAGGGAAAAACGCATCGCAAGCTCATAAAAAGTTATGTGCTGTTTATGGTGACGAAGCCTTAAAAGAACGGCAGTGTCAAAATTGGTTTGCCAAATTTCGTTCTGGTGATTTTTCACTCAAAGTTGAAAAACGCTCTGGTCGTCCAGTTGAAGTTGATGACGCCCTAATCAAAGCAATAATCAATTCGGACTGTCACAGTACAACACGTGAGATTGCAGAGAAGCTTCATGTATCACATACATGCATTGAAAATCACTTAAAACAACTTGGCTATGTTAAAAAACTTGATACATGGGTTCCTCACGAATTGAAAGAATCACAGTTAACGCAACGCATTAGCAGCTGCGATTTGCTAAAGAAACGTAATGAAAATGATCCATTTTTAAAACAACTGATAGCTGGCGATGAAAAATGGGTTGTTTACAACAATATCAAGCGGAAAAGATCGTGGAGCAGGCCAGGTGAACCAACTCAAACAACATCAAAAGCTGATATTCATCAAAAGAAGGTTTTGTTATCAGTTTGGTGGGATTACAAAGGAATTGTCTACTTTGAACTCTTACCACCCAACCGAACGATCAATTCTGATGTCTACATTGAACAACTAATGAAATTAACCAATGAAGTTGAAGAAAAGCGGCCCGAATTGACAAATCGAAAAGGTGTTGTATTCCATCATGACAATGCAAGGCCACACACATCTTTGGTCACTCGGCAAAAATTAATGGAGCTTGGTTGGGATGTTTTGCCACATCCACCATATAGTCCTGACCTTGCACCATCTGATTACTTTTTGTTTCAATCTTTACAAAACTCCTTGAATGGTAAAAATTTCAATAATGATGATGATGTCAAATCGTACCTGATTCAGTTTTTTGCTAATAAAAACCAGAAGTTTTTTGAACGTGGGATTATGATGCTGCCTGAAATATGGCAAAAGGTCATTGATCAAAATGGGCAATACATTACAGAATAAAGTTATTTAGTTCCATGAAAAAATTGTCTTTGATTTTCTTTAAAAAATCCGCAATTACTTAGCTGCCGACCCAATATAACGCCTAGTGTGAAGTAGCCATGCAAAAAAAAAAAAAAAAAAATAGTTACTAAATCAATTTACAAATGTCCTACTGCCACAGAGGGAATGCCTAGGCCTGACTGGCCCTAAAAAGTTAAGGTTGAATTCCCTAAGGACAGATTCTTGATCTTTCACCTCAGTATCACAGTGCTCGTCTCAACTGACTGCACAGTATCACTGAACTCAACATTGAGGAAAACGTTAACAGATTTTTAACAGACTCACAAAATTAAAGTCAATCGTTCTCCAAAAAGAAAAAGCTGGCCTCAAATTACAAGGAGAATCTGCGATTCTGTGAGACAGGTTTTCTGTGTCCTGGATATGCTAACGATATTATAATGTTATGGAAAGAAACATTTCTTTGCTGAAGAACTTCAGTATTTTATACTTATTGCAGAAACAAAAAGAAAATGGGCTGCCATTTGTACTTCAAATACAGGTGTAATATTTTTAAACTATTAGTAATTACCTAAACCCTAATTAAATGTGATTAATTTATCCAAAAAAAATCTGAAGAGAGACATGAATTAATGTACTGTCTCATTAAACTGTTTTATGCCTTTAGTAGTCAAAATTCCAACAATCCTACTTGAAATACTATGTCTTAATATATTAATCTCCAGTGGTCGGCAAACTCATTAGTCAACAGAGCCAAATATCAATAGTACAACGATTGAAATTTCTTATGAGAGCCACATTTTTTAAACAACTTCTTCAAAATAGACTTGCCCAGGCCATGATATTTTGCAGAAGAGCCACACTCAAGGGGCCAAAGAGCCACATGTGGCTCACGAGCCGCAGTTTGTTGACCAGGGGTTTAGACCATAAGTAGTAATAATTATTATAAAATAAGAACATACTATCCACTAGTCATATAAATGTATACACATATATTATGTCATTAGAGTCTCATAATTTCATGAGATGACTGTTTAGAGCCCTGTTTGACATTTAAGAAACTAGACTCTGATGAGTTAAGAAAAAAAAAGAAAGAAAGAAAACTTTGTCTAATACCAAGTGGCTTATAAATGGTACCTTGCAGTTAAGCATGACTCTATGGAACACACCACAATGAAATGCTTTGATCAGCCAAGCAATAGTCTAATGTCAGAAAAAAACATAGATAGCCAGAAAAAATAAGGAAGAAAAATCATCAGTCATTTTTAGATTCTGGACATATAGGTTCCACAAAGCAAAAAACATAATTCCTCCACACCCTGTGCCTCTGATAGTTTTGTTAAACTCAGCCTGAAACCTATCCCATGCCTCTTTTCTTAGAAAAAAAATATATATTTTCTAAGTTACAGACATCCTATCTTAAAATGTGGCATTAAAAAATGTGAAAGGAGATTGTGATTTTATTATTACCAACAAAACTCCAAATCCCACAGGTGCACTGTGGACTGCCCTGTTGTTGGAAGGTTGGCTGCACAGCCTATTAAGGCTATTACATCCCACAGATAACCAGTATTCTGAAGGCAGATCCTAGAAAGTGGGAACAACAATTCATACAACATTTAATTTATTTTCTTTGTCCTGCTTGGATTGAATGGAGGGTTCTCATTGGTTTCTTTTTTCTTTTTCTTTTTCTTTTTTTTTTGTGTGTGTGTGTGCCAGTTTCATTGCTCTTTTAAACACATCAGCAAGTAGACGCTTCATATCCTGCAACCATTATACATTCATCGAAGCAGCTTTTTCTTGAGTCCAACAAAATGGCCTTTTTTTTTTTTTTTTTTCATTTACGATCTTACTTGTCTTGAATGAACATTGACTTTGTGTCCTTCCTAACAGATGACCATGAAGCCTGACACAGGTTGCTTAGCAACTGCCTTAAAGCCAGAAGTAGAAATAACTCTTTGATATACTCACTATGTGTATTTCTCCTGATTTATTTCATTTGTGTTTAACATGGTAGATCAAACAGACTCATTAGAATTCTACGAAACACCCCCAAGGGTAGCAGAGTTCCTGGTACACTTTAAACTAAAGTACCCAGAGATCAAAACATCTTACAAGTCATCACAGAATGGCACTGCAGAGCAAAAGAACAATAAAACACACTGTGCCCATTACCGGGGACGAGGTGCATACATTCTCATCAGTGCTAGCACCATGATATTCTTTGAGACTTGAAAAGAATTCTCAAGACTGTGATTGTAGCTCACTTTTTTGCAGAATGATAAAGGACTCTGTAGTTCCCATTATGTTCTTTGCTAAAAACGTCTTTGATGTTCTGAAGGACAATCCATTGTTCTAAAGCATGACGTAGTGCAATTCATCATGCAGCGAGAACAATACTAATCACCCCTCTGGTTTGCATCAGCCATCCCTCTTCGGCCCTCATCCTATCTGATCCGATCTAAACTCATTTATAGTATCCGTGACTTGTTTACACAGCAAGAAGTCGACTAAATGTGCAGCGTACTGTCATCCCTCAGAACAATAATCCATGCACAAGGGCCCTAGATCTAAAATGCAAAAATTAAGAACTGAAAAGGTGGGTTCAAGTCGAATATGTTGGCCCGACGGCTCCTACCTTTGCAAGCTGCTCATCACTCGGGCATGCACTTCGGCCTGGACGCCAACAGCATGGCTACAGCTCCTTCCTCTCTCTGGGTGCGCCTTCCTCTCTCTGGGGCCAAACCCGAAGCCGCTGGGGCCTCCCCTGGCCCCTCATCCTCAGCCTCGAGGCTGCCTTGGCCCGTGGTCCTTCTGGGCACCGTGCTCCTGCGGCTCTGCCAGGCCCAGAAGGAGCCGTGCACGCCTATCCCCGCGCCCTCGGTGCCCGCACACCGAACACCAAACACCAAACACCTGGGGCCTCCAGACGCCGCGCAGGAACCAGGACCTGCCCCAGTCACCTGCCCCCGCATCGCCACCCGCGTGGGGCTGTGTGCAGAGTTCGGGCCCCTGCGGCCCTCCAGAGCCTGCTGGGCCCTAGCTCAGCCGCCGGCCCCAAGCTTTACCCCGAACCAAACTCTACACGGACGCACGTGCACGCAGCTCACGCACAAGCTCAAGTACTCGCAGGTGGAGGACAAGGAAGGCCCACTGGCCCGGCAGGTCCACTCTCAGAGCTAGACGGTGCTGCTCTCTGGGGCCCCACAGGCAGCTCCTGGGGGTGAGGCCAGGCCGGCAGGCAGGCTGAGTGCAGAGGGCTGCGGGGCGCCCTGTGTGAGGCACACACGCACATGGCACATGCCTACACACACACACACACACACACACACACACACTTGCACACACTGACATCACACAGTCACACTTACACACCTGCGTCTGTAGCACACGGCGCGTGCACAGCTGGGTGCTTGATAAGGCCAGCCCTTGGCCTGTGAGGAGGGTTTCCCAGGGGCCCCATTCACCACCCAACCTGTCCCCTCTTTCCACTCACCCCCCCCACCACCACCACACACACACACCCATTAGCAAATCCTAAACTCCCCACCTCTGCCCTGCCTGCCCACCTGCCTCCCTGCTCTGCAGGCGGGTGGCTGTCCAGGAGTCCACCAGTGGTACCTGGGCCGGACGTCGGGCATAGCAGGCCCAGGCCCTGTGCCGAGAGGTTGGAGCCCAGCTGGGAGTGATTCTAGTCATACCTGGCCTCCCTGCAGGAGAGAAGGAGGCCTGATATTTATGTTTAAGAAATTACGATAATAACAATAATGATGAAAGGAGGTCTGGGCCTCTCCTGGAGCCTAAGACCCACCATGTTTGTGGCCATGCTGGGTGTCCACCTGGGGACGGGGCACCCCTCGCCTCACTGCCTGATGTGGCCCCAGACCTCTGTAATCTTAAATAGGGTTTGAGCTGAAGCTTTAAAAAAAGGATATTTATCCTTTTTCTCTAAAAATATTAATATTTTGATTCAAATATGTAATTAGTATTAGAATGTAGCAAATATTAAAACTTAAAATATCAGTAAAAATTAAAACTCTTATGAAGGAAGTTGGATTTTTATAAGCCTTCTGTTTTTAGCACAAGTTTAAAAATTTCAGTGTCCTGGAAAGCTTTTCATTACCAAAGTAAATAACAAGTAAAAAATCTTTTCAAATTATAAAAAGTCAATTTAGAAACTATAAGGTTTTAAAAATAGAAATATTGAGGCAAAAATTTCTCCCAGTCACAAGAAAATATTTAAGGGGCTATTTTATTTTAGACAATGATTTTAAAATCACCCAAATATTTACATAGACTAAATAAATATAGCTTGATTAATTTAACAGTTATATAGCAGAATATTCTGCAGGAGTTTGGGGGTGTTTTTTTTTTTCTTTTGTTAATGATGTAGATCTCTACTAATTGATGTGAAGCCATTCCCAAAATGAACAGCAAAGTGAATTAAGTGGGGGTAGAACATTGTGCTACTATATGTTACATTTGTGTTCAAAAGGGTAAGTGTATGTTAGTGCAATTATATATGTATATTATCATATGCATATGATATACTATATGTATAATATAATATCTCCAGGATATATACATAATCTATACATATAAAGCCCTAAGCCACTGGACTACCAGACAACCAGAGGACCAGCTGGTAGCTGTGATGCGCACTGACCACCAGGGGGCAGATGCTCGACACAGGAGCTGCCCCTTGGTGGTCAGTGTGCTCCCACAGCAGCATAGTCTCTCAGCTGACCAACAGGAGCCAGATGCCAGGCTCACAGCTGGTGAGCGCAGCTGCTGCAGCACAGCCTCCCCTGCTTGCCCCTCCTTCCTCCCACAAGCTAGCAGGTAAGGCCGGGTTGAGGCCTCACAGAGGTACACTGATCCCCACAGGCCAGGCCAAAGGATCTCACCAGTGCATGAATCTGTGCACTAGGCCTCTAGTAATGACATTAATATCTCTAGAAGAATATACAAGAGACTGGTAACAATTTTTGCCTTTGGGAACTAGAAACATGAATAAGAGAAAAATTTATTTTTCACTATTCGTTCAGGAAAAATGTTATTCCTCTTTTTGTTATGGTCGTGTGAGATGTCAAAGACAAAAAGGTGTACAATTTATTTTATTTATTGACATAGAAACAGTACATAATACATAATGCCTACTAGATCCCAAGAAATGCAGAAGTTTATCAAGAAAAAACAGGTTCACAATAATAAAGCAAGGAGCCAAGGGGAAAAAAATAGATTATGTCCTTTCCATTCCAATCTCCTACTCACTAACCCAAATGCCAGCAAGCAGAATTAATGAGATTTCAGAATATTAAAGAATAGTACTTTCCTATGAATTGTTATTTCTCTTGCAACTGAAACTTGGCTTTTTAGAACTCTAAGAAAGGAGGGCTTAATAAGGAATTATTCTAAATCAATGCAAAAGAGATCAAAATTTATTTTCAGTGAGCTAATTATCACATGTGGTTTGACCAGGAACTGAACTGTGACCTCCTGGCTCATAGGTAGACCACTGAGCCATGCTAGCCAGCCTTAACATTTATTCTTGAAGGATTCTATAAAGAAAACAACTTAAAAAAACATTACCTTGGAACTCATTTTCCAGGAAATATACAGAACTTAGTTCCTTGAATCTGTTCCCTGAGATGTCACCTAAAGTTAGATTTGTTCAGTTAAATGTCATCTAAGAAAAAACAAAATTTCTAGATTAATTCTTTGGATAAGTATTAACTTTATTCATTATCATAAGCTGTAATGATTAATCCTAAAGAAAAGAAACACCCAGCATTGTAGATAGAGCTCTGGACTGGTATCATTGTAACTCTAAGCAACTGATTGAATTACTTACCTGAGAACTGAGAGAGGTAAGGGAAGGAAGTAGCTCCCCAGAGTTCATAGAAGTCCTGGAGCTTTTTTTCAATATTTTAAAACTATAATAGAGCCCTAACTGGTTTGGCTCAGTGGATAGAGGATCAGCCTGCAGACTGAAGGGTCTCAGGTCCGATTTGGTCAAGGGCATGTACCTTGGTTACAGGCACATCCCTAGTAGGGGGTGTGCAGGAAGCAGCTGATTAATGTTTCTCTCTCATTGATGTTTCTAACTCTTTATCCCTCTCCTTTCTTCTCTGTAAAAATAAAATAAAATAAAATAAAATAAAATAAAATAAAATAAAATAAAATAAAATAAAATAAAATAAAATAAAATATAAAATAAATAAAATAAAATATTTTAAAAATCTATTTAAAAGCTATAATAGAATTAATGTATGTGTACATAGTGAGACTCCACTAAACACTAGGATTTTTTTTTTATTTGGTAGAAATTTATCAACTCAAGATGGTGTAATTGCTGAACTCATGCTGAAAAGAATAGCAGTTGTATGTGTTTCTCATTAATTTTAAATAAAAAATTGAATTATAACTTTTTTAATCCTCTTCTGAGGATATTTTTTAGAAAGAGTAGAAGGGATAGGGAGAGACAGAAAAAAAGGCACATTAATTGGTTGCCCCTTATATATACCCTGTCTGGGGCCAGGGATTGAGCCTGCAACCAAGGTACATCCCCTTACCGGGAATCAAACCTGAGCTTTATCCCCTGATAGAGGTAGGACTAAATCTAATTATAATTTAAGGAATACTTTTGTTGGGGAAAATTAGACAAACTAATTCAAAATATTGAATCACTAGAGAAAAAATAATTAAAAGAGCTCTTGGCAGTATACCAGACAATGTTGATGATAGATTTCCACTTTAAAAATCAGTTTAGCTATGCATCATTTTTAATATTTTTAAATTTTTGTATAAAATTAGATGAAAATCAGATCAGATTTTATTTCTAAGCTGCTTTAAAGTTGCTTGACAATTTTTTTTAAAGATGCTCTAGTTGATAAGTGTGTAGGAATGAGAGCATTTTTTAAATATATTTTATTGATTGTTTTACAGAGAGGAGGAGAGAGGGATAGAGAGCTAGAAACATCGATGAGAGAGAAACATGGACCAGCTGCCTCCTGCACACCCCCTACCGGGAATGTGCCAATGTACATGCCCTTGACCGGAATCGAACCTGGGACCTTTCAGTCCGCAGACCAATGCTCTACCACTGGGCCAAACCGGTTTCGGCTGCTTGACGATTTTAAATATCTTCATTTTACTTTCTTATTTGTCTACTCACGAGAGAGTAGGTTTTTAAAAATGCTTGTATTCTAATAACTATAAACACCCTCCTTAGATTTATCTACTTACTAAATTTTTCCATAAAGGTATAAAATTCAAATAAGAGAAACTCCTAATTTAAAATAGATTTAAAAGAAATTTGAGCCTTAGCCAATTTGACTCAGTGGATAGAGTTTTGGCCTGTGGACTCAAGGGTCCTGGGTTCATTTCCATTCCAGTGCACTTACCTGGGCTGCAGGCTACTCCCCTGCCCAGACCCTTGTCAGGGCTCATGCTAGAGACAACCAATCTGTGTTTCTCTCATTTCGATGTTTCTCTCTGTCTTTCCCTCTCTTTTCCATTCTCTCTAAAAATTAATGGAAAAATATCCTCGGGTGGAGGATTAAAAAAATTTGGGGGAAAAAGGTTTGTAATCATACAGTGATAGGGAAAAGGAGATGATAAACATTTTTATAATGTGTTTACCATTATCTAATAATGCTTTAGAATTCAAACCTACAAGCTGATTTTAAAAATCTAAAATATTCCAAAGATCCTTTAAAATTTTCCTAACCCTATGACCCCAAGTATCAACATTTGAAGAGTGAACTTCAGTGATTTTTGTGTGTGCATTCTTTTTTTTTAAAATATATATGTTATTGACTTTTTTAAAGAGAGGAAAGAAGAGGGAGATAGAGCCAGAAACACCGATGAGAGAGAAACATCAATCAGCTGCCTCCAGCACAGCCCCCACTGGGGATGTGCCCGCAACCAAGGCACGTACGTGCCCTTGACCGGAATCAAACCTGGCCGATGGCCGATGCTCTATCCACTGAGCCAAACCGGTCAGGGCTGTGTGTGCATTCTTTTACAATTTCTTTAAAGATTTCACAAACATACATACCAGTTTATTTAAAACAGATCAATGATTCCTGGGAAACCTTGCTGCTGCTTTTTTTTTTTTTTTTTTTTTTACATGAATGTGCAGTATGAAACATCCAATAGTCTAGCTTCTGTTCCGCTCAATACAAACAAGAAATGGTAGGATTAGAGCACTCTCTGACTAGCAAATTGTGCAATTCATTAAGACCAAGGAAAGGAAAGACTGATGCTAGACTGTTCTCTTTATCTACACAGTATAACTGGGTGACGGTTTTGATTAAACTAATCACCAACTCTGTGCCTATATTGACTATATATAAAGTAATTCTCTTGAATAGGAATCAAATAAACACAAAGAAAGTATTTTATAATTACTTTATTATGAAATATTAAGTAAACAAAATAGTGAAAAATTATAAAATTCTTGTCTTGTCTGCACCTACGGCACACCAGGCAACATCTATTCATCTGTTGCCCTCATATGTGGCCTTTTCCAATGGACAGTCTGCTCAGATGAAGTTGGAACCACGTTGTCATGGCCCTCTGAAATTCTTCACTCACATACATACATCTTGCTTCCCTGATACCTACACTTCAAACTTTACCACAACTTTAATTCTACCTTCTCCTTCAAATGGATAACCTGGTAACCCATGGTTTTTGGCTGAAACTTGGTAATTCTTCTAGTCTTCATTTGTTTGTTTTAATCCTCCAAAAGGTAAGTGCCTGTTGAGTACGTAAGCCTTTTAGCACTCTTGTAACTTCTTTATTGTGTTGGCCTCTCAAGTTACTTAAACAGACCTGTGTTACAGACTTCTTGAACCTAATCTTCTGCTCAGTCCTGAACAGATGGCTCCTCAGGCCTGGGCAGAACCTCTTCAGCCTGTTCAAGCTATTGCTTTTCTTGTCAGCTCCTGGCTTCTGCTGCCCTCTGGCAGCCATTAGTAGCATGGCAGAATTTGAAACAATAAAGTTATGGTTTTACTGAATTTAAATTGCTCCATGTGTTGTTTCAGCAGCATATAAATTTTAAAAAAAATTAAAAAAGACATATAATTGGTGTCACTGTTCTATGATGTCCCACACCTAGGCCTGAATAAAAACCCAGGCTATAACAGGGCTAATGACAATGTCTGCACATGCAGTAGATTCTTTCACACCTCGATTTATTTGCCCACATCTGATGCCTTTCAAGAATCAATCCTTTAATCCATTCACCTGCTCAATCAACATCCTGACACAAAAGAGCTTCAAAGGAAGAAGTGACAAAAACAACTTAAAGTGCAAGAGTAAGGTATCACTTAAATTTTGGGAACTCTTACAATGGTATGTTTGTGAATATAAAAAATTATTTTTATAAAAACCCAAAACTATGGAATTTTTCAAATATGTTAGGTTAAATGCAATAGCAAAACATTAAAAAATAGTTATACTAAGATCCCAATAATAGAGAAAGAAAAGAAGAGTGGTCTGAAATGCTAGATGGTTTTTGTATTATCCAATATGCCTGTGTAACATTTTATAACCATGAAAGCTACATCATGAGTGCTAAGCTGAGGATCCCTCATGCCTGAATGTAAGGCTGAATAAACCTCTGAAAATAACTGTGGTCTGTGCAGGCTGCCATAGAGGTGATAGTGGATAGTATTAGTTACCTCTTTTTTGAGTCTAGATTTTAAAACTGGGGGTGGGGTGGGGAAGGATGGAGCTACTAGATTTGAATGGACAATTTTTTAAAATCTTTTTCTATCAAACTTACCAAAGTTTTCAACATTCCTAGGGAAAATTTAAGTCAAAACATCTTGTTAAATCATCTACTGAGATTTTTAAATGTACTCCGGAAAAAAAAATCATATGAAATTTCCATTTGAAAGAATAGAATTAATCTAAAATTGTATTTTCTTTATTAGTCATATAGTTCCCCAAAATGTTGTTAAATTAATTTGAGAATATTATGGGAGGCAGCAGGAATATAATAGCATAAGAATATGAGTCATATAGTCAGAAACACAGCGACTCTCTCCAGCTTCATCAATATGCAATAAACCTAAATGAAGGAAAATATACAAACTTGTAGCTTTTTCCTTCTAAGTTTCATTCTGGTAAAGTTATACAACTTGAATCTCATTTTCTGTAGCTCACATTAACATATCCTTGAAAATGATATCATAGTGTGAGATAAATATAAATATATTTTCATATAAATATAAAAATGACTTTGCATTGTTAATATTTATGGGAAGCTCAAATTGTATTTCAGGTTGAAATTGATTTGTATAATATGACATTTCATTTTCATTTGCACACATTTTGTCTCTCACTGATTAAATAATTTCCCAAATCAGCTTGAATTTCTCATATCTGTTTATAGCTGAAGGTAACAACCAAATTGTTTTGGGACTAATTTACATAATAAGTATAGTTGAATTTTCATCCTATATAAAGTATCAGATACAAACATAGTTTGTATAGCCTAATAAAAGCCTAAAGAATTTAATAAAGTAAATTAATGACATGATCTGTATACATCTATATTAAAATCTCATTGGAATGTTAAAATAATAAAAAAACATAAATGTTACATGAGCCGCTCTTTTCTCCTTTTCAATTAACATAGTTTTATAACAGATCCCTAGTCTCATATTGAATATGGTTTTATAAAGTTAGTCCCAATGTCTACTAATTAACTTAACTAACTATAAAGTTAGGTAGCAGATATTTGCCCACATTCTCAAAAAAAAAAAAACCTGGAAAAACAAACAAATAAATAAAATAAAACAAAAATGTTAAGTAGCAAAATAGTTCCAATTCTCAGGTCTAGTCTTGAGTCTCAATCCTTCCTTGAAGAGAATTTTGTTTTCCAACAAAATATTTCTTGGTGTCAGTATACAAAAAACAAAGGGGAGGGGGGGAGAGAGTTGAATGATCCTCTCGTCTAAATAAATTTTGCGTTTTTGAGTTTTTATATGGCAAAAGGTTGTCTTGTAGGCATAAATCAATGCGAAGAGAGGTGGTTAACTTTGAGGAAATTTTGTTCCACCAGCAGTAAGAGGTGAAGAATCCTAGCTCTTGTCAGTCAGCTCTGTGATAACAACAGTTCTCCCTCCAGGTTCACTGTCACACTCCCTTTGAGCCTGTTAGATTACTAGATTCCTGGGTTTAGTGTCTCCTTATAGGTCCTATGCTCACTATCACCTTTGGTTAATTTCTAGCTAGAGATAAGTAATATGATTATAAACTGGTAAATTTTCTATTTAATCTGGTATATTAAGCAGCAATTTAATTATGTCACAGCTGCTTATAATTATTCTGATTAGTTTGTGCCTGGAGATCTTCAGCTGCACTCCCTGTCTCCATTTCCTCATTTTCCTCTCATTCCTCAACCTACTCCATAGAGATTGCTCTTGTTTCAGTCTACAGGTTGCCAAATTGGGTGGCTATTTTCTGTCCTTTACTTATTGAACTTTTCAACAGCAATAGCTCATTAACCACCACCACCACCACTTCTTGGAACAGTCTCCTCACATCATGTCCATTCTACTACATTATGTCTCTCCGGCATCTTCTCGGTCTTCTTTCCTGTTCTGCCTCCTCTACAAAATCTATAAATGTTGAAGGGCCGCCAGATCTATCCAAACCTTCTTCTGTATTTTCACCTCCTCCCTATATGTACTTTAAAAAAAAAATCTTTATTGTTCAGATTATTACAGATGTCCCTCTTTTTCCCCCCATACCTCCCTTCCACCTGATTCCCACACTACCCCAGGCCCTCGCCACCCCACTATCCTCGTCCATAGGTACTGTATGCATGCATATAAAATCTTTGTTCAATCTCTTCCTGAACATCACACACGCCCTTCCCCCTGAGAATTGTCAGTCAGCTCCATTTCCATGACCCTGATTCTGTTATATTTACCAGTTCATTCTGTTCATCAGATTTTTTATTCATTTGATTTTTAGATTCACTTGTTGATAGATATGTGTTTGTTGTCACTTTGTTGTTCATAATTTATATTTACCTTTTTCTTCTTCTTCTTCTTAAAGAATACCCTTCAGTGTTTCATATAATACTGATTTGGTTGTGATGAACTCCTTTAGCTTTTTCTTATCTGTGAAGCTCTTTAACTGACCTTCAATTTTAAATGATAGCTTTGGTGGGTAGAGTAATCTTGGTTGTAGGTTCTTGCTATTCATCACTTTGAATATTTCTTGCCACTCCCTTCTGGCCTAAATAGTTTCTGTTGAGAAATCAGCTAACAGTCATATGGATACTCCCTTGTAGGTAACTAACTGCCTTTCTCTTGCTGCTTTTAAGATTCTCTCTTTGTCTTTTGCTCTTGGCATTTTAACTATGATGTGTCTTGGTGTGGTCCTCTTTTGATAACATCCAACCAGAAGAGCAAAAAGAAAGAATCCAAAAATATGAAGTTAGTGTAAGGAGCCTCTGGGACAACTTCACACATACCAACCTCCAAATTATGGGGGTGCCAAAAGAAAAGAGAGAGCAAGATATTGAAAACTTATTTGAAGACATGACATAAAACTTCCCCTACCTGGTGAAAAAAATAGACTTACAAGTCTAGGAAGTGCAGAGAACCTCAAACAAGAGGAATCCCTATATGTCCTTAACCACCACTCTACCTTTAACTACCATCAATATGCTGATAACCAGAAATATATATCTCCAGCCCAACCTTTTCTCCAGGTATCCAGACTCACACCTGTCCAAGTGCTTTTTTATACAAACACTTAGATGTCCAACAAGTATATCAGACTATCCAACCAGAAATCTTTATTTTCCCTCAGATCTTATTTCTTTACAAGTTTTCTATAGGTCAGTAAAGGGTACATACACTCAAGTTGCTCAAGTCAAAAACTATAGAGTTCTTCCTTAATCCTTCTCTCCTTCCCCCTTGCATCCATCATCAAGTCCTATTGCTGCTACTTCCATGTTATATCTAAAATCCAATTCTCTTCTCTCCAACTCCATTGCCACTAACTAATCCAAGATTCATTGCGTCTCACCAAAATTGTTAGAAGTGGTCCCAACTAGGCTCCTTGTCTTTGCTCTTGTCTCTTCATACATTCTCCATAGAGCAATCAGATTGTTCTTTGTAAAAATAAATAAATAAACAAACAAACAAACAAACAAACACAGATATTATAACTTAATGAATAAAAATATTTATATTAACAGAATAAAGTAAAGGTCAAGGTACATATCTAGGTGGTGGATGTGATTCCCAGTTGGAGCATGTATCGGAAGCAACCAATCAATATTTCTTTCTTACATCAATATTTCTCTCTCTCTCCCTTTGTATCAATGCAAACATAACCTCAGGTGAGGATTAAAAAAAAATACCATAGACTGGGTGGCTTAATCAACAGAAGTTTATATTCTCACAGTTCTAGAGGCTGGATGTTTGAGATTAATGTGCCTGTGTAGCTGTTTCTGGTGAGAACACTTTTCCTAACTTGTAAGCTTCTTTCTATGTTATCAAATGGCAGAGAGAGAGAGAGAGAGAGAGAGAGAGAGAGAGAGAGAGAGAGAGAAACTCTCATATCTCACTTTAGGAGGACACTAATGCTTCAAACAACTGAGCCACACAGTCAGGGCAGTCTATGCCATTTTTGTTATGGGAGCTCAAACTGACTAAGATATGAGGATTTATCTACTTTAACTTTAATAATTAATATTTCCCTATAAATATATGTAGTGTAAATTATTTTTAAATGGTCTTTAGTTGAAGTTCCTGATTTCAATGTCTCCTCTCTCTTATGCAGTTATACCAGATTGATATTCCAAAAGCAAACCTCTGATTATGCCTATCATAAATACTCCTCTTCAACTACCATATAAAATTTAATCTTATCTTTTCTTTCTTTCTTGGTCTGTCCTCAAGACACATTTTCAGTCTTATCTCTTACTACCAGCTTACATACACTATGCTATAAACCTTATACCTTATATCCCTATTTATCACTACTCAAATATATTTCTTCTTTTCCTCCCTCACATAACATATACCAAGAGCAAGTATGAGCCATTAAACAGAAGGGAACTTAAAAACTTGCATTTAAGTTTTATCCTTTATCCCCAGGCACCTGTCTACAGTATAAATCACCAGGAGGTAATGAAACCTGTAGTAGGGAGGAAGGATTTTGTAGTTCCTTCTCCGTGGGGCCTAGCATTTTAGCACAGTGGTTAAACTAGTGTGCTCTGGAGTTACCCTGCCAGCTTTCAAATCCCATTTCAGCAATTTGTGTTCTGTGTAACCAGAGGTAATCTACTTAACCTCAATACTCCAGATTCTTCATCTGTTAAAATAAAAATAACCCAAAGGCAATGAAAAGAGCTACCATAGCTAGCTACAGTTAAAGCAAGGCTAAGCCACTCCCACTGGGTTTACAGGTTTGTAAAGACAGATCATTTTGTAAATGGCTTTAAGACTCAAAATTACTGGCACTTTTCATGAGCTGCCCTGAGAAGCATAGTTGCAAGTAGAATCTTGTCCTGACAACAGGCATGGTATATTGCAAAGAAAATGAACTTTCTAGCCATGTAGATTTGAATTCAAATACCTGCTCTAATAAGATAGTAGTGTGATTTTGAATCACTTATTCAACCAGCCTCTTTGCACTTTGTTTTTCCTATATGGAAATGAGTTAAATAATAGCAGCCCAATAGCATTAATCCTATATATATTAAAAAAAAAACAAAAAAAAACCAACAACAACAACAAACAACCTAATATGCTAAGTGTCTGGTCATCCAGTTGGCAGTTCAACCAATCAAAGTGTAATATGCTATGATATGCTAAGACTGCTCAACCACTCACTATGACATGCACTGACTACCAGGGGGGCAGACACTCCGACTGGTAGGTTAGCTTGGGATTTGGCCAATTGGGACTGAGTGAGATGGACCAGACACACCCTGAAGCCCACCCATTGTCCCTCCCAACTGCTCAACTTCTTGTGTCCCTCCCCAGCCCCAATTATGCACTGGTGGGGTCCCTCAGCTTGTGCCCTCTTGTAATCTGGAACCCCTTGGGAGATGTCGGACAGCCGGTTTCGGCTGATGGCAGAACAGCTGGTCACTATGATGTGCACTGACCATCAGCAGATGCTCAATGTAGGAGCTGTCCCCTAGAGGTCAGTGAGCTCCCACAGGGGAAGCACCACTTGGCCATAAGCCAGGCTCATGACCAGTGAGTGCAGTGGTGGTGATGTGCCTAAGCTGCCAGTTGGACATCCCCCAAGGGCTCCTGGACTGGGAAAGGATGCAGGCCGGGATGAGGGAATCCCTTCCCCAGAGTGCAAGAATTTCGTGCACCAGGCCTCTACTGTGAGGATAAAAAGTGAGATAACCCATATAAATAGCCTTGTACATTGAAACAAGAGCTCCCTTCTCTCCCTTTCGTATCCATTACAGAAGCACAAGCAAAATTAATCTCTTAATTCCTGAAACTTTTTTTTTTTTTTTTATCTCTAGCAGTCCGAGTATTTAATGTATTTCCATGTTCTTTGCTTTCCAAGCATTTCTTTCCTAACACCATATGTGTACTCTTACGAAGCAATATAAATTAGCTCAAATGTCTTTCCGTTTTCTTTCTGGTGAACTAATTCTCACTGCATCCTAATAAATAAATAGCACTGTATTTCTTGCAACTATTTATGATCTTTGATCAAGTTTATATATTGATATCCAAAAAATACTATGGTCATTTTCTTCTACTGAAAACAATATTTATTTGAACCCCCATGTTATATTTATTTGAAAGTTAAATTCAAAACTAGAATTAAAATAATTTTTGTAACAATACTGACCAAGTAATATGATCTTATATTCTTATTTGTTTATGGACCTAAAAATTAATAATAGGCATCTAGTTGTTATTTCTCCATGGAGTAATTTATTCTCATTAATTATTAGGCCTTCTGCATTTTTTGTCTGCAGTAAGGAAACTAGAAGAGGGCACTGTCCTAGGGGGTTTGGCTCAGTGAATAGAGCATCAGCCCATGGACTGAACGCTGCTAGATTCGATGCTGGTTAAGGGCAAGTACCTCAGCTGCAGGCTGGATGCCCAGCTGGTAGAGGCACATGCGGAAGGCAATCAATCAATGTGTCTCTCTCACATCGATGTTTCTCTCTCTGTGTCTCTATCTCTCTCTTCCACTCTTTCTAAAAATCAATAGTAAAAATATCTCCAGATGAGCCAAAACCGGTTTGGCTCAGTGAATAGAGCATCGACCTGCGGACTGAAAGGTCCCAGGTTCGATTCCGGTCAAGGGCATGTACATTGGTTGCAGGCACATCCCCAGTAGGAGGTGTGCAAGAGGCAGTTGGTCGATGATTCTCTCTCATCGATGTTTCTAACTCTCTATCCCTCTCTCTTTCTCTCTGTAAAAAAATCAATAAAAAATATATTTTTTAAAAAAGAAAAAAAAACAGAAAATGTCTTAAAATATATATATATCTTCAGATGAGAATTAACAAAACAAAACAAAAAAAGAAGAGGGCATCTCATGCTCATAGTCATTTTGCTTCAATATGAAAAACAAGTTTATAAATTTACTCATGACTGTTAAGCACTGTAGGATAATAAAAAAGTGGGGGTATATCACCATTTTATAATGATAAACTACAAATGCCTATATACATTATTTTTCTAAAGTAATTCAAATTAAGATTTTCAATCTAGAAATGTCATATAAGCTGTCAACATGGTAAACAATTCCCACTAATTAGGATTTTTCAAGTTATTTTAACACTGTTTTATATATGATCTCTTCAGTGTTTATAAAAAAACATTTCACTGAATTTTATTTTCATTTTAATAACCTGTAAGCATTTGCATTTTTTATTCTAAACATTTATTCAAAACTCAGCTACCTTCTATAAATTAAATTATACTGAGAAAGTGTCTATAAATCAAAAACCCTCTGCAATCACATTATGTTCTAAGTATTGAATCAATGAATACTTGTGGGCCTATTAATTGTAGACACTTTCAGGCCCTAGAGATATATAATGATGAGCAAACCAGACATAAGTAGGCCCTGTTCTCATAGATACACAGAAAACTTCAGTGCTGTCCTCAATACATGTGAAATGAGGAAGTAGATTTATGCATAAAGCTTTTGTAGCCATCATAAATAGTAAAGCTACTAGAGGCCCAATGCACTAAATTTGTGTAAGAGTAGGCCTTCCTTCCCCTGGCTGCCAGCACCAGCTTTTCTCTGGCACCCAGGACCCGGGCTTCCCTCACAGCCCCAGCTTCATTGGGTCTAATTAGCATATTAAGCTTTTATTATAATATTATAGATGGTAATGTGTTATTAGAGGTCCAAGGGAGAAAAGAATTGCCGATTGTTTGTAATTCACATCCTAAACAATTTTTAACCTTCTCTTCTATTATGATTTTATTTTTTACTCAACCCTGTGCCACTCAGTCCCCAACTAACTGACAACAACTGAACTTTTCACTATCTCCATAATTTTGCCTTTTCCAGAATGTTAGATAGTCAGAACCATATGGTATGAAGCCTTTTCAAATTGGATTCTTCCACTTAGTAATATGTCTTCAAGGTTCCTCCAAGTCTTTTCATGGCTTGATAGTGCTAAATAGTATTCAATTGTCTGGATGTACCACAATTTATTTGTCCATTCACCTACTGAAAGACATCTTGCTGGCTTCCAGTTTTGAAAATTAAGAATAAAGCTGCAATAAGCACCCATGTAAAGTTTTGTGGGGGCACAAGTTTTCAGCACCTTTGTGTAAATATTATACCACGAAGCACAATTGCTTGATTTTATGTAAGAGTATGTTTAGTTTTATAAGAAATCCATTATGTTGTTTTTCAACAGCATGCAACTTTGGGGGGGGCTCTCTAGTCCATTCCATTAATCTATTTATTTGCTATTTTGCCAGTACCACACTGTCTTGATTACTGTAGCTTATAGTAAGTATTGAAGATAGATAGTGTTAGTGTTCCAACTTTGTTCTTCTCTTTCAATATTGTGTTGGCTTTTCTGGGTCTTTTTCCATCTCCATATAAATTTTAGAATCACTTTGTCGATATTCACAAAATGATTCATCAAGATTTTGATGGATGGTAGTAAGTACTAAGGTGAAAAAACAAAGAAGGGAAAGCAGATAAAAAGTAATGAGGGTGAAGTAGGATGTGCACTTTTGGACATGGAAGGCATCATTGGAGGAAAAACTAGAAAAATACTTATGAGTGAGTCGTGCCAATAATACTTGGGGAAGAGAATTCCAAGCCAGGCAAGGGCAAAGCCGTGAGACATGAATATGCTCCTGTTTGTGAAAGATTAAGGAAATCCAGTCAGTTGAGGTGTGTGACCAAGTTGAGGACAGTACAAAGTGGAGTAGAAAGTTTATTGATTAAAAGGGGGAAATGTTGGTGCTCTCCCTCCTGGAACACACCACCTTTCCTATTCTCCTCCTCTTCCCTGTAGGCGGGTTACCTTTACCCTCTCTCTCCTAAGCTCCAAGGGCCTCTTCTTTTGCCTCTGTAATTTGTTTTCTAAACCTGTTTCTTCTAGGGATCACTTCAACTCTGTGACTTTCTAAATAAACTTTCTCACCCTGGCTGGTTTGGTTCAGTGGACAGAGCGTTGGCCTATGGACTGAAGGGTCCCAATTGGCTTCTGGTCAAGGGCACATGCCTGGTTGCAGTTCAATCCCCAGTATGGGGCGGGCAAGAGGCAGCAGACAGCAGATCAATGATTATCTCTCATCATTGATGTTTCTCTCTCTCTCTCTCTCTCTCTCTCTCTCTCTCTCTCTCTCTCTCTCTCTCTCTCTCTCCTCTCTCCTCCCTACTCTCTGAAATCAATAAAAATTAAAATAAAAAAATAAAAACTTTATCTTATAGTTCGAAAAATAACATGTAACGGAGAAATGTTGGTGGGTTTTAAGGAAAGAAATGTCATATTGGGACTTATGTATTAAAGATCATTTTGGCTACTGTGTTGATAACATATTGTATACAGGGAGATCAGCTAACAGATTGTTTTAACAATCCTGGTTAATAGCTTAAGACCAAGGTGATGATAGAGAAATTGTGTGTTGAAAATAGTGATATTCTAGATATATTTTGGACATAGAGAAAACATGAACTGATTTAATAAGCAAGGTTAAGAAACTATGTTCTAGGGGCTGAAATTGTGCAAGAGACATAAGAGCTTAAATTAACTGAAATGTACTCTACACTGTAGATTCAAGACTACCTAGGTTCAAATATCCACATTTGAATGAGAAGCAATTTAATTCACCCACATCCTAGTTTTCTTAACTTTAAAAATAAAAGTGTATTTGAGATAATCCATGTTAATTCAAACATTTAGTTCCTGACATATACAATGTGCTTTTACTAACAAAATATCCTATATAATAAAGATGTAATATGCAAATGGTCGTTACTCCACGCATAAGACCAGATCACGAATCAGCAAGAAGGTGGGGCAGCAAGCTACAAGCTGGTAGCAGAGAGCTATGGGAGGCAGAGGAGCAAACTAAGGAGGGAAAAGTAAAAGGGAGGGTGTTGGGGGGAGCTACAGGAGGGTGGGACTGTGGGCAGTTACTGGAAGGTGGCAGTGAGCAACAGGCGTACAGATTTGTGTGCAGGGCTACTAGTTTATATAGTAAAATCCAAAGATGTTCTATGATATAATGACTCACAAACACACACCTATTTGAAAATTTCATATATAAAATACGGTTAATTCTTGGAATAACCACCATTGAAATGTCCTGCTCATTGGATAATTTCAGACTTGGCTAAAAGGTCTAAGCCACTTAACAGGTAATGTCAATATACATAGTAACATTTTCTTCAACTGAATTCCGATTCGCCCAATTTGAAAAAGATAACTCTTGTACATTTTCCCCACCTGAAAATTACTACTAATACACTTCCTGGCTTTTGAAAACCTTCCAAGAGTCAACAGAAATTCCCAGGATCTGTTCTTGGCCACTAGCTCCATGGTTAGCAGTGATAGGCTCAGATACAACTAAAATCCCGTTAGACTACAGTGACTAATAACCTTGAAAATCTTCAGCAGAGAATGCTATGGTAAACATTAACAATTGCACAGCTTAGATATCAGCCGATGTAGATGTACAGAAGTTTCCACTTTGCCAAAAAAATGTAAATATTTTTCTCGATCTGCCTTTGTATAACTTCCAGTTGCAGTTATTATGCTCTTGTGAAGTTATGGCCTAAACACAAAATAAAAATGTTTTATTGAGCAACTTAAAGTCTTCTTTTCAAATTATACACATACTAGAGGCTCAAGGCACAAAATTCATAAAAGGGGCTTGCCCTGGCCCTTGCAGCACCGACTTCGTCCAGACAATCATCTGGACAGTCCTTCTGTTTAATCTAATTAGCATATTAGCTCTTTATTATATAGGATATACAAACTCAAGAAATCCCTTCAATTCTAATATTTATTTCCCATACCCTAGTAATAAAATTCAGAGAACATTTTCAGCATTAAATAGCGAGACAGCCCTAGCCAGTTGCTCAGTGGTTAGAGCATTGGCCCAGCAATGGAGGTACGGTACCTTGGTTGTGGGCTCGATCCCCTGCCCTAATCAGGATGTGTGTAGGAGGCAACCAATTGATGTTTCTCTCTCTCTCCAATCTCTCTAAAAATCAATGGAAAAAAATATCGTTGGGTGAGGGTTAACAATAAAATAGTGAGACTTATCAAGTTTCAAATATTTATTGATCAGTGTAAACCCCAACACAATACACCAACATGATTTTGTGCATTTGGAAGGGGAAATATTTCCTGGTTAAGTGGAAAATTGTGCGGATGGCTCTGGAAGACCTTCATTTTAAGCAGCTTTATAGTGAAACATTCATTTAGAAGTCTGGACCTTCTTTCTTCAGTTTGCTGTAATCTACATTCACTGCGTAGAACTTGAAAAAGAAAAAAGGTATTTTACATAATTATCAAATACACAGAGATGGTACAGAAGTTTTAGAATTATTCTTATTCAGCTTTCTATAGTAAAGATAACATACATGATTTTTTTCTTAAGAATGTTTTTAAATTTAACTTTATTGTTCAAAGTATTACAGATCCCCCCCCCCCCCCCCACTGACCCCTCTACCCCGTTCCCTGCTCCATCCCATCCCCTCCTTAATAATGTGTAAGTCATTCAAAGACACCAAAACTCCAGTTCTTTAATGACGATTTTGTAAGGTCAAAATATTCAGTCTACCACAGAAGAGCAGTATTAGTATAACCTGTTATTCAGACGCCATAAGAAATTGTTTCCTAAGAGATAAGAATTCCTTATGATACATACTTCCAATTCTTAAATTTTTACTTCCATATCCATGAAGTATACAGAAGGATACTAAGCATCATCATCCCTACTTTGGTTAGCAAAGTAGGTTTGTAAGTTAAGATAGGAGAGATTCATAGCAACCAAGATAAACTAGTCATATGGTAATGTTTTGTTGTATGGTTTACATAACTTTTTCAACAGAAATTGATTTGCCTTGATGGCTTTTTTTCCTATTAGTTTCCTAACCCAGATGCATCAATATCAAAAAGACCCCTGACTACCTCTGGTATAAAAACTTTTAAATAGGTCTGTGTTTTTCCTTTTAAATACTACTGTATTTAAATAATATTGTATACTTGAAAATTTTATATTCAATTAATTTTAGAAATCTTACTATGACTGCTTAAAAAAAAACCCTGCTTCTCAGTAACTTTTCTTTTTAATGGTTCTAGTTGTCAACTGCTCCACACTGAGTAAACATTAGAATTTGTAAGTAAGCCAAAGAAAGGCTATAACCTTGAGTTTACTCATTCTTGTGCCAAAAACACTGAAGAGTTGTGCTATAATTACTTGAAGACTACATAAATCCCAGGAAAACCAAAATTACAAAATTACTAACATATTCTTCAGGGATTTTAAGCAAGAAGCTCATGAATCTGTATCCATTATTTCTTCAAGCTCTTTGCTTTATTTCTCCAAACATATCTTATCTTTTTTTAATCTAACTTTTGACTTCTTTAAATAAAAAAATAAAAAAATCCCATGTAGTAAAGCTTTTTCTTGAGAGACATAAAAGTATGAATGAGCCCTAACAAGTTTTCTTTATTTTGACATATTCTCTTATAAAGCAATTGAACTGAAATAATGAGTTAAACAAAGTTGTGCTATCCCTAACAAAATATTACAGAATATTTATAAAAGGAACTGCAGGATATATATTAAGCAGGATCAAGCTCCCATACCCATGCAGAGTGGAAAGTTGACGGTATTGCTGCCAATTTCCTCAAAACTAAGCAGGCTTCTATTTGGTTCCATATGCTAGTATCAAAATTTTGTTGCAGTAAGTCTTCAAGTCTGCTTATTTTTCTGCTTCCATGTCGCCATTCTTTTTCTCAATTTAATGGTGGCTACCTTGAAGGTCTTTGAAACAGTTGGGAAGGCACAATGTATTCTGATCTCTGTTTTGGCTGTTTTATTCAACTGAAGCGTTGCTGGGCCTTTGATGCGTAAATCCCATTTTAGTACCCTCTCTGGTTTGTATTAGTTAGCTTTTGCTAGATTGTAAAGTGGAACAAATAACCAGTGGTTTGTAACAATAATGGTTTATTTTAAATCCCTCACATTTCATATCACTTAGAAACTGACTGCCCCAATGTTCTTCTCATTTAAATCCTAGTAATCTTAGCTGTCAACTGTGGTTTCATGATAAATGGAAAATAACAATGGGAGCAACCACACACTGGTTCAGAAGTGGCAGATATCACACTGTCCCTCACTTATGATTTGCCAAAGCAAGTCATGTTGCCAACCCTAATGTATTATAGGTGCACCAGAAAAACAAATTCTCTTAGGTGAAGGGCAGTGAATGACAGAATAATCTAGTCTACCTCACTGTTTGGGTTTAGAAACAGTAGTAGGCTTTGTTCATTCTCAGCTTACCAGTTTCTGGACTGGTTCCCTTTTATTTATTCTTGCAAATCATTCTATTCTTCTACATGCTCATCTCTTGGCAAATATAGTTAGCAATTGTGGACCACTAATATCCTGTTTTCCAAAATTTCTTTCTATTGCTGCTCTTCAGGTACGTAGTCCACCTTCCAAGTACAGCAGGTGACACTTTACCAAATATTTTGCCATTATATGACTCATCTTTCAAGTTTTTAGTATCAGTGTCACAGCTACTCACAGCCCATCTATGCTACACACATTAGCTTTCTGTTGTAGCAACATTCCACTTCCAAGCTTACATGGCCTCATAGTGGCATGTGTTATCGTGTCCCAGAACATTGGCAACTGGCTTCATTATCAGAATCACCTGGGGAGCTTCATGAACTACACATACCCAGAGACTCCAATATATTCTTTGGTGGAAGAATCAATACCTGAGTTTTTTTGTTTTCTTTTTTAAACTTTATTGAGTATGACACAATTTCCTCTAGAATGGACTTGATTTAAACAATTCTAAGAGAGAAAAATAAAACATGATGCCTGTTTATCATTTTATTGAGGCAAAATGTAACACACAGATCAGATGGCTCACTTCAGCTCCATGGATGCATTCTTATTTGTTCCTTGAAGGGAGATCTTTTTAAGAGATTTGGAAGCCAAATTATAATCTGAAGGCTGAGTACAAAACTTAGAATCGGCAAAGGGTGATAATTAGCTTAAAGATTGCTGCTATCAGTAATGATAGTGTCACCTCCATAGGGAGGTTTATCTCCTAAGGGGTTTTAGACACACACTGGTCAAGAGTACCTCTTCTTAAAAATGCTTAAGTAAACTGCTATTTCTCTTTTGATGAAGCAGTCTGATATAGCAGAAAGTGCATGGGTGAGTTATATAGTTTAAATAGGTAAATTGTATGGTATTAAAATTATACCCTAATAAAGCTGTTGGGCTTTCCATTTTGTTATTTTGACATTGCGAGGATTTGTTTTATATACAAAAATTTTACACATAAGGAAGATTATGTTTGGGGAAACAATAAATGGTCTCAGATTTGCAAGGACATATGGACCCTGAGGGCATTATACTGAGATAAGTCAGAGAAAAACAAATACTATATGATATCATTTACGTGTGAGACCTAAAAAACTAAACATATAAAAACAGAGTAGAATGGTGGTCTCTAAAAGGTGGAAGATCTGAAAGATGTTTAAGAGTATAAACTTGAAACTAGTAGTAAGTTCTGGAGACCAAAGGTTCAAAATAGTGATTACAGTCAACTATCTTATAAATTTCAAAGCTGCTAGGAAACTAGATCTTAATTGTTCTCAACGCAAAAGAAAAAATGATAATTTCATGATGTCATAAAAGTGTTAGTTAACGCTACTGTAGTAATCATATTGCAATATATCAATGCATCAAATTAACATGTACAAACTTACACGACATTATGTCAATTATATCTCAAAAAACTAAGTAAATGGTCTCAGTCCATGAAATCATTCTTTAGACCACTCTTCAGAAAAAATGTTAAGTTTATCTAGAAGGTTCATGGTAAAATTTCAATTTCAACTGACTTCTAAAAATTCCTACTAATCTTCACATGAAATATTTCAACCACACCAACAAGGAAGAAAAGCTAATGAAAATTTCCACTAGATTAGTGCTACTCAAAGTGTGGTTCATGGATCAGCAGTGTCAGCATCAACAGAAACCTTGTTAGAAATGAATATTCTCCTTCACCACAACAGAGCAGCTGAATCAGAATCTCTGGAGGGGTGAGGGGGAAAAGGGGAGGCGGAGCTAAAGAATCTGTTTTCACAAATTCTCCAGAGGGTACCTATGTACACTGAAACTTGAGAAAAACTACACTAGACGAAGATATGAAAATGGTGAACAAGAGCTATACTATCTCTTCTTTCTTCATCAAATCAGTAGAATTGAGACATTATTTTAATTTCACATCCAGAGTCCAGTCTGTGAATAAAATCCTTAGCAAAAAATACTTATTAGAAAAACATGCCATTTTAATTTCACAGAACAATCTAGCAGTTCTTCAAAGTTCTTTATAATTAAATTTTGTTGCACATCCAATGTCAAAAACTACTACTCCATGAGAAAATTTACTAAAACACACTTCCCAGTAATTCTGAAACAATTTTGTAGCTTACCTTATATTGCTCATTGGGAGCCACTTTGTTCCAGGGTTCTGGGTTATTTTTTCTGTCCCAACTAAAAAATAAGACATTATAATCGTTACAACATTAAAAACTACTTAAAATGGTTTCCTACTTCTTTAAAATCTAATGTTCTGAATAGATCCCATTTATTATTAGGTGGAGTATGGTGTTGTTTTCATTGTAAAGTTGAAATGGTAACTGGATCTGTGATAAACAATCCCACATTATCTATTAGATATAAGGTAAACACAGAGCCTCTTGGGACAGTTGTCCTTCTCCCTATCCCTGGCACAGGAAACTTTATACTTGGATGTTCCCTATTTCATCAATGAAGTGTTATATAGCAAAATGCATAAAATAGCAATTAATCCATCTTTTTTTCCTTGCCTGTTGTTTTCCAACTTCAACAAACCAACCAAAAAACAAAAACAGAAACACCATGTTATTGTGGGAAAGCAAAAAGCATTTACATGTACCAGCAACCCTGATTAAGCATCTTACAGAAACAATTATCTCAATCTTTATATTAAGATAGGTATTAGCAGTTCTTATCTACCAACGAGAAAATGAGACTCAGAGAAATTTAGATGATCTCATGTATCAAGAAAATTACAACTGCAGAACTGGGATCTGAACTGAGTTTTGTTGGCTACACAACTCAGGTTCCTTCTATTACTTCAGGCTGCCTCCCCAGAAAGCCTGTGGCTCCTAAACCAGATGAATAAACCAACCAAGTTCCAAACGTTTTTAAGTGCTTACCAGACATCTGGATTGAACAATGCCAGCCGTGTGACATACAGCGCTGCTCCAGTACCCCCGGCTCCGATAAATATGAAGAGGGGGATCAACTAGAATCAAACACAAAAGAGACAAGAATTAACAGTCATCTTCAAATACCTGGACACGGAAAATGGAAAGGCTACCGTTGATTCTACATGTCGATTCCCAGATTTCAAATGGCTACTTTTCAATTCTGTGTTTAAAAACATGGGGTCTACGTCACCTCTTTATACCTCATCATTCCTAATAAATTTCCCAGCTTGAAAAACAAGCTCTTGACAGGTTACTTAAGCTTGCCTCGATATATCGATATATGTTATGAAAGACTCACTAAACAGCCGGAATGAGCAAGCAGCAGCACACCCATACAAACATTAGTTTTTAAGGCACAGCCTCTGAAAACATACTGCTACCAACTGGATTTAGGGTAACGATGAAAAGACAGCGTAGTAATTGAGTTTTTAAATCATAGTACGTTGAGGTGCGGGGGAGATGGGGCGGGGAATGAGATGCAAAATAACTGAACTGCAATTAAACTCTGCCGTCATCCAACTCCCCCAAACGTCAAGGCGCCCAGACAAACTGAGGATTCCAAGATCCCAGGCCCACAAGGCCTGGTGGCGGCGCAATGCAGTGTGTACAAGCTCCTTCAGGGAGCGCACACAAAACAGCGGGTGACAACCTGAGCTTCACTGGCCTCTAATGCACACAGCACACTCCATCCCTCTCGGTCCCTGCCACCTGCCAGAGGGCGGGGCCGCCAGCTCATTCCAGCACTCACTCCTTTACTTTCCTCCAAGGTATCCTTCACCTTCAGCCGGCCAGCACCTTCCCCCCCCCCCCCCCCCCGCAACAAAAAAAACCCACAATGCAAAGCGTGGAAAGGTCAGAGACCAAGGGCCCGGAGTGACCAGCAGGACAGGGCAAAGGGAGGCCAGGTCCAGCCTCCGGGAGCGAAGGGGGCCATCAGGGAGGAAGCTGCCAGGGACGGAGGCAGCCGCAGCCCCACACAGGGCAGGCCACGAGGAAGGGGTCGCGAACTTACGCTGGGATGCTTCTTGGCCTGGTTGAGGATCTGGCGGAGCATGGTGGCGGCGGAGGGCACGGAAGCAGGGAGAACACAAACGAGCAACGCCGGCAGCCGGGACTCAGTGCACCTAGGAGGAGCGGACGCCCAAAGTCACCCAGGACCTCCTACCTGAAGGACCCCTGGCTCGGAGGGCACCCTGCGGCAGGAGGCCCGGATGCGGCTGTCCAGAACAGTGCCTGACTCCCCCCCAGCGCCCATCGCGGCTGCTCTAAACGGAACAGACCTTCAGCGTCCGCTCAAAGGAAAGCATTCTTTTGCCTGTGCCATGTATGTTCCCGGAGGGTGATTGCTTTCCGTAAAAAACTGGGACACTTGTATCGACTAGACAGGCACTTTCTCAGGAAGCCGCGCGTGAAGAGAAGGAGGAGGCCGGGGACGGACCTGCGCGCGCCCAGGCCGCGGGGCCCTCTCGCGCGGCGCCCGCCGCCGGGTCCGCGCGCCGAGGCTCTGGGGACGCGCGTGCGGGGCGCGCGCCGGGAGGCCGCGGCGGCCGCCGAGGGAGCGGCGCGGCGCCTGCAGCCGCTGAGCGCCGGGCGCCTGCAGGGCAGGTCGCGTCTCTTGCGGCTGAGGTCAGGGACTGTGGTTTAAAAACACTGCAGCTGCTTCCTGTCAATTTCGGGCGGAGGTTAAACGCTGGGAAGGCCGTGAAGATCGTCCTGTCAGTGGGAGCTCTCAACCCGCAGGTCCCAGAGGGACCTCAATGAATGGTCAACACCATAGGACCTTTGACACTGCCCTCTCCCTGGGCCCAACATTGTATTCTTAAATGTGTTTTCAGTGATCGTGCCCTACACATCCTTTCCTACCATCCCAGTGCAATTTCGTTTATTTCTCTCTTTATTTTATTTATTTTTTTAAATATATTTTATTGATTTTTTACAGAGAGGAAGGGACAGAGCTAGAGAGCTAGAGACCTCAATGAGAGAGAAACATCGGCCAGCTGCCTCTTGCACACCCCCTACCCGGGATGTGCCCACAACCAATGTACATGCCCTTGACCAGAATCGAACCTGGGACCTTTCAGTCCGCAGACCGACGCTCTACCGCTGAGCCAAACCGGTTTCGGCCCTCTCTTTATTTTTTTAACCCAAAAGCCTTCCATGGGTCAGATTTTAGGGATACTAGGGATCATCTGAAGTGAATCATGAAGGAAAGGATCGCACAAGTAATTGGGTGTGGAAAGAATAGGAAAATGTTCCTCCGAAAAGGTAACGTTAGACCTGAAGGAGAAGTAGATGTTAAATCGACTGGAAACAAGGATGCAGGTGGACAGAACAGAGGTCCTAGACCAGTGGTCGGCAAACTCCTTAGTCCACAGAGCCAACTATGAACATTGTACAACGATTGAAATTTCTTTTGAGAACCAATTTTTTAAATCGTAAACTTCTTCTAACGCCAGTTCTTCAAAATAGACTTCTTCAAAATAGGCCGTGGTAGTTTGTGGAAGAGCCACACTTCAGGGGCCAAAGAGCCGCACGTGGCTCACTAGTCACAGTTTGCCGGCCACATTCCTAGGTTGTTAAGGGTCTGAAGCTAGAGAGGACTTCTGAGGAGCTGAGGGTAGTGGTAGCGGGAAGGTCCAAAAATGTTGGAAAGCCCATTACAATCCATGTTTCTGATGAACTTCTAGTTTTCAGTGAAATGGTAGGCCCCCTAGGGGGTATGTTAGCAGCATGGGTAGGTTATTAGCGATAGTTGAGAAAAGGTAATTGTTAGTTTGCAAGCTGTACTGACAGGGAATAGAGCACCTGGTACTTTGTAGACTTGCCTAGTTGGAGGGTGGATTCTCACATCTAGCTGCTTAAGATAAAAGTGAGGTGTTTGACCAAAAAGGTCAATTCCAACCTCAAGGTCATGATTCACTCAAGAATGTAGCCAACACACCTTTGTGGAAACAGGTCAGTAAGTTAAGGTGTCTCAGTAAATTCTCTCAACGGAACAATATGAAAGTCATAGATAAAGGTGTAGCTCTCTCACCAAAGCCTGATCGGATCAAAGTGACTGAAATTAAATCTAGAGGAAGAAAGAGGTACTAGTATTTCCAAAAAGAATTGTATGGCCTTTGATGGATTGAGTTTCCTGGAATCAAATAAAAGAGAAGTGGTGTTTCTGCTAAAGGAACATCAGCCTTGGAATAAAGAGCCTCTGACTGTTGTGGATGTGTAAAGACTCTTGGACTCCTCAATCTCTGGAGATGAGAAGCAGGTTGAGAGATGTGCTTATCTCCCATGAAAGTGCTATTCTGTAATTTCCTCTTTAGTGTATCTAAGACAAGACTTCCCAGAGAGGGAGACAGGAGCCACGGGGAAGAGTGGATTAGAACAAATCCCCAGATGGCAGAATTGGGGCCTAAGCAAAGAATGTTCTCCACCTCCAGTCAGCAGCAACTTCTACCTTGCAAGATTTCAGGACCAGTGTATGCCTCTCTGTCTTTCTCTTTGTGAACAGGATCATTCATTGTATGGTTTTCCAATCTCTGTTTCACCATTGCATGTTGCATGTTCTGAGGGCAATTAACTTGACTTTGTTACTTCAAAGCTCTCCAGATCAAGAGAAGGCATACCCAAAACAAACACAGAGACTACAGCATGGCTCAGAGATCATAGGACTTGAGCTGGCAATAATGATAAATAATACTTTTTGGTTATCTCTTTTCGTGAGGAGGGGGATGATATTTTGACACAGGAAGAAAAAAAGATTGGAATGATTGCAATCAGGAAGAGCAGACTGTGGTAGATTGTCTTTTTGTTTATAAATATTTAACATCCTAATCGAGAGAATATATTTGTACCTCATTTATATCAAGCTTAGCCATATGACTTGTTTTGGGCAATAAGGGTATAAAAGTGAAAATACTGATAATACAGAAAGAAAGAAAACTTTGGAGCACATGAAGAACTTAATGAAGACTAGGATCTTTGCAGAATGATCAGGCCAGAAAAGAGGAAAATTTGCACTTCATAAAGATGAAGTACCCTGAATAAAGCAGAAGAAATAAAAGTACATAGTGTAAGTACATAATGTGTAGAAAGAACTGAGATGAGGTTAATGTGATAAGAGATTATGTTGAATAGGAATGTGTTATAAGAAATTAACAGAAAAAGATTTACCCAGTTTTTAAAGTATTTTATTTTATTGGTGTGACAGTGGGATTTTTTCTTAAAAATGTTTTATTGAATTTGATTTTAAAGAATTTTAGATTTAGAACTATTCTTTAAGCAGTGAGGACTCATAAAAAGTTTTGTACCCAATCATGGGCTAATTCTATCTAAGAAAGAGGGGGTATGCAAATTGACCATCACACCATCACAAAGATGGTGCGCCCATAGCCACAAACTGGCGATGCCCAGTTACTTCAGCCCCGCAAGAGTCCTCCAGTCCTTTCACAGGAAATGGGTTGCCTCAAAAGTTGGTTAAGCTTCTTAGGACAAAAAGCATTCAAAATCTTTGAAATGGGAATTTCAATATTTATAAAAGCTTGGACTAGACAATTCAAGGTTATTTCCACTACAGTCTTCTATGACTTTGTGATATTAACATTCTGAATTCACATGGTATCAGCTGTATTGTATGTAAGCAGATATTTAAATGAATGGTCGTTATTATTAAAACAGCTCATAAAACCACACTGTTTTTATGTCAGGGACATTCTGTGTTATTTTCCTAATGACTGGAGTTAATTCCCCTAAAACCTGGCAGTCAGACAACCCCTGAGGGGTCCCAGATTGAAGAGGATGCAGCCCAGGCAAAGGGACACCCTCCACCCATGCATGAATTTTGTGCACCGGGCCTCTAGTATCTTAATAAATGAATTGGAACTGCTTTTTTATCAGCCCACTCTGAGACTTGTGCTCTCTGGAGTTCTTATTCTTTTTTTTTTTTTTAATATATATTTTATTGATTTTTTACAGAGAGGAAGGGAGAGAGATAGAGAGTTAGAAACATCGATGAGAGAGAATCATCGATTGGCTGCCTCTTGCACACTCCCTACTGGGGTTATGCCCGCAACCAAGGTACATGCCCTTGACCGGAATCAAACCCGGCACCTTTCAGTCCCCAAGCCGACGCTCTATCCATTGAGCCAAACCGGTTTCGGCAAGGAGTTCTTATTCTTTTGCTTGATTTAATTTTGTGGACAATTTTAAAATCCAAAAGAAAGTATAAATATTAGTTGTCCAAATTAAATATTAGTTGTACAGTGAATAGCTCTAAAAAAAAATCTACACAGTATATCAATAGGACTCCTCCTCCCCCCACCTAAACAATGAGTTCTCTTACATAGTTTCTCTGAATATTAAAGCCTAGAAATTTTTGGAAGGTATAGTGATTATGTGCTGTTATTAATGTGTAACAGTAAAGAGGAATAATTTGATAAGTGAGCCATGGAGTACAATTATATTAATGCAAATTAAAGGCAGAATCGTTTTTTGTTTTTTGTTTTACTTTATTGCATTTAGGCATTTAATTATTTTCCTAGTAGGTAAATTGATAACTGGAGTTGTTTTTCTGATAATACAAATACAAATTATACCTTCACTTGTTAATAAAGATTCTGCAGCTATCCTTAATCTAAAAACAAATATGTTCTTCCATTAGTATCATAGTTACTTAGCATAAACTGTATTTAATTACAAAATTTCTATTAGAAAAGTGAAAACATATTTGGTCTGTGAAAGTTTACTCCCACAATTATAAATCTCAAAGCTTTTTAATTCTCATCATTTTAAATTAAATACCTGAAGCACTTTATGTGCAAAATTCAATGAATACTAAAAAATAAAGAAACTCTAGCAATTTTAAATAAGTGATACTTCTTGTCACTAGAATCTTAGATTTAAATAACATTTTAGAATAATTCTATTTGAAGTTTTTAGAATATCGATATTATACCATACTACAGGCCCAATGCACAAATTTGTGCACCTTGAAAGGAACTATGAACCACGAGACTGTGGTGGGCACAGGGGTGGGTCTCAGCCCTTTTTTTGCTCCCCAGTCTGGCCCCTCCTGCCACAGCCCTGGAACA
Organism: Pipistrellus kuhlii; assembly: GCF_014108245.1. Classification (NCBI taxonomy): domain Eukaryota; kingdom Metazoa; phylum Chordata; class Mammalia; order Chiroptera; family Vespertilionidae; genus Pipistrellus; species Pipistrellus kuhlii. Next base: position 33,122,962 of record NW_023425405.1, on the reverse strand, counting down.
CTGTTTGCCAGCAGTCCTGCTCCTGCCACTGCCACTTCCACATGTTGACAGTGCCAGCCATGCTCGCACCACTGACAGTGAGTGATTGGGGCCGGCGCCATCTGTGGGTGTGAGTGGCAGCTGCTGCCCCGATCGCCTCTCAGATCAGGGTGGGTGGAGAAACCCTCAGGGGAGATCTGGGCTGGCAGCTGCCACTTGCATCTGATGATGGTGCCAAGCGATCAGGACCATCACTGGACGCTGACAGCGGTGCAAGAGGGTTCAGTGCTGGCAGTAGGTGTTAGTGCCTGGTGGGACCATGGCACGTGGAAGCAAAGAATTTTCAGTAACCTCCAGAGGCTTGCTCCAATGACAGCAACCAATGTCCCGCCTTGGTCTGGTGCCCCCACTCACCTGCTTCACCACCCCACCACGCCTGATGCCTGCCATGTTCCATGCTCTGCCACCAGCTGTCAACACCTGCCATGTTCTGTGCATGCCCCCTGGTGGTCAGTGCACACCATAGTGACCTGTTGTTCAGTTGTTCATTTCTTCAGTTGTTTCGCTGTTTAGTTATTTGCATATTAGGGTTTTACAATATATATAGAGATGAGAGGCCTGGCATGCAAAATCTGTGCCTAGGAGAGTGGGGTCTCTCAGCCCAGCCTGCATGCTCTCCAATCTGGGACCCCTTAGGGGATGTCCAACTAGCGGACATCCCTCTTGCAATCCAGGACTGCTGGCTCCTAACTGCTTGCCTGCCTGCTGGCCTGATCACCCCTAACCACCCTCCCCTGCTGGCCTGATTGTCCCTAACCACCTCTGCCTTGGCTCCTGCCACCGTGGCTTTGTCTGGAAGGATGTCCGGAAGATGTTCGGTCTAAGTAGCATATTACCCCTTTATTAGTATAGATACCTAAATTGTCAGTTTATAGCTTTTTTAGAACTAAGCTCTATTACTCTTTTATATTGTCATTTATTATCTCTCTGAAATTTCTATATTTTCTGTAAATCCATCCATTCCGTCAATTTGTTTGTTTATTAATGTATTCATTTATTAAATACATATTAAGTGCCTACTATGTATTGTTCAGCATACTGAATGCTTAGGATAAGAAGAATGACACACTAGTGTCTTTCTTTAACACCTGGTAGGCTAAAGGGCCTGGGGGATAATTACAAAGCTTTGTTGTAAGTACTAAATAGAATTGATATATGGCTTAGGTTATCTACTGGGAGTATAGTGTCCATACCAAGATCAAGAACATGAATTTGTTTTTGGAATTTTAAGTCTAAGATACTTATGAAATATCCCATTAGAAATATGCCGAGTACTGGCAGAAAATACCCCTAAAGGGTTAAGTTTGGTCTGGGGGTACAGTTTAAAAAGAAAAGCCATATTGGTGATCTTGTCTAGAAAGAATGTCTAAACTGGAAAGTGTAAAGGGAAAAGAGAATCAATGTTAAAACCTAGAAAACATGAATAAAATGAGGACCAGGCTAGTCAGGAGGAGACAGAACAGAAAAGTTAGAATAAGTCAGAAATGTGGGAAGATATATCAGTCAAGGTTTATATAATAAAGGATTTATATAAGGAATTGACCTTCTGCAATTGCGGAACAGTGTTTCTTATTGCAGTCCTGATGTCAGCAGGGGAGGCAGAAGGGAAGTCGGACATGAAGTGTAGAAGCAAAGGCACATTAGAACTTATGAGAATAGGTGAAACCCATGAGGTAAGAAAGACCTCACTGGATCTCCTGTTACCTCCAAACTCTCAAATTCAATGATGTAGGTGTCCTGCAGAAGACATGAGAGCCGTTTTTCACAGAATTATAAATGGAATATAGTTCAGAAATAAAGAAATTAAAGGAGTAGTTTGGCAAGAACAGGAATATAAAGGGGCACCCCCAAGGAATCTCATGCATTCATATTCCTCCTTACCCTCATTGAGTTTTAGTGTCCCAATTTTCCCATTGTAATCAAAATCAATCAATCATGCATGTTACTAGGGTAAGCCCTCTTATATGCCTGTTGATAGATTGACATGAGGAGTCCAAGTGACTAGCCAGCAGACGCAGCTTCAAGTGTGATGGAATCATTGCCCTATCTCCTAATAGAAGCATTCTTCCCTGGAAACAGACTTCTAGACCAGCAAAGACACAGTTACAGAGATGGTAAGTTAAAATTTCATTAGCAGATCACTAGGGGAAATAGTAAGAAGAACCACTCCTTTCACTTCTGTCCTTCAGGGTCAATCCAGAGTGAGACCATAGTAATACAGTTGTCTACTTTAGCATATTGACAGCTTATCATACAGAGCCATCTGTAAACCAGGTTAAAATATTTCTTCCTCAGTTAACTTGTCATAGAGAATGCTTCATATAACTATAGGTGTAGGTTGAGGTGTAGGGAAAGAGGCCTAGAACATGGGTATCTGTGACACTTGCTCATGCAGCTTACCTATGCCTTCAGTACCTGTTCAAACCCACCTAGTTTCCATTTGTTTTTGGACTGCTGCTATGCATATTCAATATTATGACTTTGTTAGATGTGACCCAGTTCATGATAGATAACTCAGGTAGCATGGTAATCTGCTTCAAGCACTAACAGACCTGATAGATTATATATCGCAGTTGAAGAGTAGTTTGCTTGGCATCCCAGACTGGTTATAGGGCCTTGCCCCAAACTATCATCTTTTCATTTTGTTCAGTAAATAGGTCAGAGTAGCACAAGCAGATGTGGTTAATGTTGTGTATCAAATTCAGAGGCCTACATAGTATTACACATATTCATGATAAGGTTTTTCTTGACACTAGGGGCCTAGTGCATGAATTTATGCACTTTTAAAGGAACTGTGAGCTGCAAGGCTGTGGGTACAGGGGCGGGTCTCAGCCCATCCTCTGCACCCCTGTCCAACCCCTCCCTCTGCAGCCCTGTTAGGTGCCAGCAGCAGGTGCAAGCGGGGCTGGCACTGCTGCTGCCCTGATTGCCCCTCAGGAGCAGGGGAGGTGGAGAAGCCCTCAGGGGTGATCTGGGCTGGCAGCCACCTCTTTTACCTGCTGACACCGGGTGCAAATGACGGGTGGGTCCATGGCACCTGGGAGCAAAGAATTTTCAGTAACCACCAGAGGCTTGCCCCAATGGCAGCGACCAGTGCCCCACCTTGGTCTGGCGCCCACGCTCATGTTCTGTGCTCTGCTGCCTGCTGCTGATGCCTGCTATGTTCCACACACACCCCTGGTGGTCAGCACACAGCATAGTGACCGGTTATTTGGTTATTCCACCATTTGTTCTATTTGCATATTAGGGTTTTGTATACATAGATGTCCCAGATCACTGGAATCCTATAAATATCACTGAGGTCACAGAAACATGATTTTTTAAAATTATATCTAGGTCCTACCATCTGGCCTACAATTATCAATATGTTAAGAGTACTGATTACTTCTTTCCTACTAGGTCCAATCAGCATGACACCAGCAATGTAACAGATCATCATGATTTTCTGTGGAATTTAAGAGATGATTGAGGACCCTGCAGGAAGGCTCCAGAGTTAATGTACCCAGGTATGACAGTCAAAGTATGTTCCTAGTCAACAAAAAGCAAACTACTTTGGATGGTCTTTCATAACAGCTGTAGATACAAAAGCATTCGCCAGTCCAAGATCAAGGTGCCCTCAGTTTGGTTTCTGCTGAGAACCTTCTTTTTGCATTGCAGATGAAAGCCTTGTCACTGTCCTCACATGGTTTTCTCTCTTCCACTTATAAGGACACTAATCCAATAATATGGGCTCCACCCTCATGATCTCATCTAAATCTAATTACCTCTAAAAGGCTCCATACCCAAATACTATCACATTGGGGTTTAGAGCATAATGTATGAATTTTTGCAGAATAAAAACATTCAATTCATAACATCTATGAAGGTTTCAAGGTATAGATAATTCTGATGCTATTAATTTGTCCCATAACATTGAAAAAGGAGTCTTCCAAATTCACATTAAAATCCAAGTATTAACCTCATAATAAAACTTGACATGAATAGTCCACTCATGGTTTCTTTAATCCCAACCAGGCTAATGAGAGCAGTTTATCAAATAAATGTCAGATCCCTCAAACTGTGGAGCTCTAGTAAAATATTGATTTAAAATTACTTGATTTTAAAACTGTTCATAGACTTTCACTCCAAGATTGGCATTCTAGATTACTTAGATAATGCAGACTGTTTTTCTGTTTCAAGACGTTGAAGAGTATAGTGGGCAGAACAGTGTCCCCTGAAACTTCATGAACACCTAGAACCTCAGAATTTGAATTATTTGGAAGTAGGGTCTTAGCAGAGTTAACTGTTTAAGATAATGTCATACTGGATTAGGGTGGGCTCTAAATCCTATGACTGGTGTCCTTATAAGCAGAAGAGTGGACACACAGACAAACACACAAGAAGAAGGTCATGTAAAGGACCCAGAGATTGGAGTTAAGTTGCCAAAACCCCAGGAACACCAGGAGTCACTAGGAACTGAAAGAGGCAGGGAACAATTCTCCATAGAGCCTTTGGAGGAAGTGTGCCCTGTTGATACATTTCTGACCTCCAGAACTGTGAGGAAATAAATTCCTATTGTTTTAAGCCACCGAATTTTTAAAGTAATTTTTGTGGCAGTCCTTGAATTATAATACAGATTTTGGTACAAGAAGTGAGGTACTGCTGTAATAAATACTTAAATATGGGGCCATGTCTTTGGAATTGGACAATGGTTAGAGGTTGGAAGAATTCTGAAGCACAAGTTAGAAAAAGAGCCAAAATGTTGATCAAGGGTAAACGAGTAAATAAATTGTGGTACATTCAAGCATGTGTTTCCATAATACAAATGAACTACAGCCACACACAGTGACAAAGATGGTCCTCACAAGAAAAGATTAATCAAAGAAACCAGAAACAAACAAACAAAAAATAAAACCCATACTAGTACTGTATGAATCCCACTTATATAAAATTTTAAAATAGTGTTATACTCAAGATAATGGCCATCTTTATGGTCCACCAAGGGAGTATTAATTGAGGGGGCTTAAGAGAGGCTTGTTGGGTCTTGGTATAGATAGCATTTATAAGGGTGTTTGCTTCTGGATGATCCTTTGATCCAAACATTTACTTATTTTTCACTTTTCTCCATTTGCCCATATATTTTTTTAAACGAAGTTATCTAGATTTAGAACAATGTTAGGGAGTTTACTTATGATTTGTCATTAAAGATCTGATGGGTTAAAAAGAATATAAAGTATAATTTATGCATTTTTGTTTATTTGAAAGCTTTTCCACCTTTTGAGTTGATGACATGAAACCTCCTGTCTCTAACCAACCTTATGTGTCTGTCTGACATATAATATTGTAAACGTGATGATGTTGTGTCACTGCTGCTGTCTTTGCCCATCTGCTTTGCTTCTTTGGGACTTGCCCTTTGTGAAGCTCAGCCCCTAAGACTGCCATTCATATGCACTGAAACATGATGAAATGCCTTGGCTTGTCTAAGATATCTGTCAAATAAATAGCTACTATGGCAAACATTGAGGTACTCACCTGTCATTTTTGTTTTTTCTTCATGCAGAACAAATATTGATCACATTTTACAGTACAATGTTAATTTAAAAATAAGCTATATTACAATATGGATGAACCATGAAACCACTACACTTGCAAAAAGAAGCCATTCACATAAGACAACACATTTTTTATTCTATTTATATGAAACTAGGTGCATGAAATTCATGGATTTGTGTGGGGGAGGGAGGGGAGGAGGTGTCCCTCAGCCTATCCTGCACCCTCTCCAATCTGGGACCCCTTGAAGGATGTCCGACTAAACGAGCAGTCGAATATACCTCTCATAATCCAGGACTGCTGGCTTCCAAATGCTTGCCTGCCTCTTTACCTAAAAACTCCCCTGCCAGCCTGATTGCCCCTAACTGACCTGCCTGGCTGGTCTGTTCACCCCTAACTGTCCTCCCCTGCAGGCCTGGTCACTCCCAAGTGCCCTTCTCTGCAGGCTGGTTGCCCCTAACTGCCCTTCCCTACACACCTGCCCCCCCCAACCGCCCTCCCCTGATGGCCATCTTGTGACAGCCATCTTGTGTCCACATGGGGGTAGCCATCTTTGACCACATGAGGGTGGCCATCTTGTGTGTTGGAGCAATGGTCAATTTGCATATTACCTCTTTATTATGTAGGATGTCTAAAATAGACAAATCCATAGACACAGCAAGTAGATTAGTGATTGTCAAAGGCCAGGAATAGGGGAAATGAGGAGTTACTAATAATGGGTATGGTGTTTCTTTCTGGGGTGATATAAATGTTCTAAAATTAAATAGTTGTGATAAAAAATATGAATATGCTAAAAACCACTAAATTTTACAATATGGAAGGGTGAGTTGTTTTTTTTAAAATTTATTTTATTGATTTTTCACAGAGAGGAAGAGAGAGGGAAAGAGAGTCAGAAACATCGATGAGAGAGAATCATCGATCAGCTGCCTCTTGCACACCCCCCACTGGGAATGTGTCCGCAACCAAGGTACATGCCCTTGACCGGAATCGAACCTGGGACCTTTCAGTCTGAAGGCCGACGCTCTATCCACTGAGCCAAACTGGTCCCAGCTGGAAGGGTGAGTTTTAAGTTATGTAAATTAAATATCAATAAAGCTGTTATAAAAACTCAGCCCTGAGCTAAGTAACTGTTTTTTTAAAAGTTACCCTTATGTCTAAAGAGATGACTGACTGGCTAGGGTACAAAGATAAGATGAAAATATATTTTCATGATATTCATTTGTGTAATATATAGCTATGAAAAACTTAATTGATTAAATTTTTTAAAGTATAATTCTTTTGTAATACATATGAAAAGTTTTTACTTATGTAATACTAGAGTAGATCCTTACTGCCTAAATCCTTGAAGAAAATTCTGTAGTCAGTATATTTTATATAACTTGAAAATGGTGATTATCAGTAAGCCCATTATTTAAAAAAAAATAAAAAAAAAATATATATATATAATAAAAGCATAATACAGTGGAGCCTCACACAACGAACTTAATTCGTTCCAGGAGCAAGTTTGTTATGTGAAAAGTTCGTTATGTGAAATTCGTTTTCCCATAACAATACATGTTAAAAAAAATAATTCGTTCTGTAGCATAAAATATGCTAAGATGACATAAAAAAAGATAAATTTTTTGTTATTATTTTTACTTAGATACATCTAAAAACATAATTTTTTTTTTAAAAAACACACATTTTTTTAATTTTAAGACAGACTAAGTAGAGTCTACCGAATCTTGCACATCTTCATCCATTTTCTGCTTTTTGGCCGATGGTTTCATGAAAAACCTGTCCAAAGTCGTTTGTTTTTCTCTTTTCTCCAACATCTGCTGGAAATAACGGACAAGAGTATCGGAGTAAAGATCGTTGATCCTGTTTGCTTCAGCTGAATCCGGATAGTGGGCATTGGTAAACTCCTGAACTGCTTTCCATTTGACCAGGATGTTCTTGATGTCAGCAGTTGAGATTGGTTGATTGTTTGATTGTTGCTCCTCGTTATTAGATGACGCTTCCCTTTGAGCATTGTCCTGTTTTTTAGAAGCCATGATATAAAAAAAATATTGAGTTTAACTTAAAAGGACGACTGCCGTGATACGTGCGTGATTTGATTCGTAATGAAGAACGATTGCCGCGATACGTGCTTAAGTTAAGCGCAGTGACTAACGACTGCCTGCAGTGCCTGCGCGGAAGGATGCAATACATCAGCAGCGATCGTGGAAGCTCGGGCGAAGCAGTCATGGAAGCTCGGGCGACTTCGTTGTGTGAAACGAAGTTCGTTGTATGAATCATGAAATGTAGTTCGTTGTGTGCAGCGTTCGCTGTGCGAGGCGTTCTTTATGCGAGGCACCACTGTATGCTAATTAGACTGAATAGCTGAAGGTCTTTGCAAACATCCTTCTAGATAAAGCTCCGGCAGTGGGGGCCAAGGCAGAGGCAGTTATGGGCAATGAGGCAGATAAGCAGAGTGGTTAGGGGTGATCAGACAGGCAGACGAGCAGTTAGAGGCAATGAGGCAGGCAGGCAAGCAGTTAGAGAAGATGAGGCAAGCAAGCAAGTGGTTAGGGGCAATCAGGCAGGTAGGCAGGTGGTTATGAGCCAGTGGTCCCAGATTGCAGAGGGCACAGGCTAGGCTGATGACCACCCTCTTCTGTGCACAGATTTCATGCACCTGGCTTCTAGTTTAATAATGTTTTTAATAATGTTTGGGTGGCTGAATTTCCCAACCATCTAAAGTTGCAGTTAGGAATTCTTATTTGAACCTGTCTTTTCTCTGTGGGAACATTTGAGATTGTCATGAAGTTCATAAATTTCAGCACAACCTTTTCTTACTTCATCAATAGTGTTTTCTCTTGAAAATTTTAATTACAGTGAGATCAAATGAGTGATGGAATTTCTGCAAAAGATATCTTTAGGAATCATAAATGACAGCTGTTTGGCTAACTACTGGCTCTAGCCCTGCTCAGTATTTCTTATTTCCAGCTTAATATCTGTCAAACACTTAACAAAGGCTTGCTTTTAATAGGCACCTCATTCCAGATGATTACATGTGACTATATAAGTAATTGTTTTACCATTGTATGCCTTCAACTACCAATATCTTATTTTCCACTGGTAATGAAATTATTACTGTTTGACCAACACCAAATCAAATAATAAATCTTAAATTCCTATCATTAAGGTTTTATTTTATGAACACCTTTCTGACCAAATACTGTATCAGAAAATATTTAATAGAGGAAATAGAAACTACTCTGGATAGTTTATACTGAAAATAAATTTTGGTGCATACAAGAGTGTCTGAAAGGTTGGGGGAGTGAAAGCCAAGGCTATAATGAGACTTTTAGTTTTCAGAGGAACTGAACTGCCTGCCTGCATAGTGTTCCTGCCATATGAGCCAGCCCTGATAAAGGAGTTCCTGAAATAGTTTTTCAATCAATAGGACTGAGGCTCCACATCCAACTCAGCTGTACATCTATATCCCCCATCAGATTCTTCACTGACCAATCAGAGAAGCTTCATTTTGACCAACCAGGACAATGCTTTTTGGGCCAATCAAACTGTGAAGATTTGGCACCCTCCTTTGCAAAAGTCCCAGGAGTGGGAACTTCTGTCTATATGTCAGCAGCTCTCCTCTCACTGAGAAAGTACAATTTCCCTTTCCACTGGAGACTGAAGGCAGTGCTTCCCTGGCTGAGCTCAAACACCAAAGATGTCACAAAGATGTCTCACTGGAGCAGAGAGGAGCAAACCAGGAGCAGAGCTGTCTTGCCAGAGATGGGCCTGACACCAGGGGCTGCCTCCCAGCTGTGCTGCGCTGTGCTGCTTGGTAATTGAGCTGTACACTATCCGGCAGTTTCACAGCTGTGCTGTATCACAATTGAGCTGTTTGCACTAAATAAAATGTCTTTCTTCACTGCACCCCAAACTGGGGATTCCTGTTGGGATTGAAATGGCACCAATGACCATCCATTGACAGAAGACTGCCTTGTCTGGTTGTACATACTGTCCTCATGTTTTTATAGTAGTAGTGAATTTACTAGTATTAAAATTCCACTTTAATAAATTCTCTAACTGGATGTAAGGCACTATTTTACATTCATTGGACATACATCATAAGTTAATGCATATTATATTTCCCCTAGGTCTATTACCTCTTTTTCTTGGCAGAATTAAATACTGTGTATATTTTATTTAATGCGGAAATGTCTGTCCGAAGCACAATCATTCTCACAATAGTCAATATAATTAAATGAATGCTTTCCCCTCTGTTAAGAGTTGTAATTATCAAAGCAGCAAACAAGGCCCAATGCTATTCTCACATCACCCGCTTCCAGAAAATAAAATTTCCCCATGTAACCAAGATATCTTAAGGGATGCAAATCTATGGAAGAAGCAGTGGAAGAGATGGTATTTTTTTTTTTAGAATAACTTAAGTTAGCAAACGTCCCTTTGTGGAAATCGTATAATATAAATCCTTTTTTTAAAAAACTCGCCCCTACAGATTTGGACTGAAGGTGGAGCCTCGGGGATTTTGGGCGGGGCCACTCCGGATCTGCGTGGCTCTCCCGCACCGCGCACGGCCTCTCTGGACTCGGTTCGGCTCCGCTCGGCTCCGCTCGGCTCCGCTCGGCTCCGCTCGGCTCCGCTCGGCTCCGCTCGGGGAGGAAGAGCGGGCCGGGTTTGGCGCAGGCGCTCTCGGCTCCCGATGCATAAAGGACCTGCTCTGCCTCCCGCTTCTACTTCCTTGTCTTCCGAGCTGTATCCGGGTCGTTGCTTTCCCTATTGTCTCAGGCAGTCGGGTCTCGGATTGTGCAAATTCTGGGTCTTTTGTTGCTTCTGGTGCAGGCTAATAAAGTTTTTCTTTCTTTCTTTCTTTTTTTCTTTTTTTTCTTTTTTCCTAACGGTTTTAACGAGGGAGCTCGCTCCGCAGGGCTGCCAGGTTGGCGGCGCTGCCTGGACCGGAGGGCGCCCGCGCCCGGGGAGCGAGCGCCTGGGGCCGGTTCTGCGAGGACGGAGGGGCGGGCCAGGGGGTGGGGTGCGGGCAGGGACCGCGGGGCTGCACCGGGGACGCCCCATCCGCCCGGCGGCACCGCCGATTTTTAAATAGCATCTTCCGACTGGTTCCCGCGGTCTCAGCGCCCGACCTCGGCGCTGCCTGGGCTCTCGCAGCCTCTCGCTAGGTCTCCCAACGACCGCCTCACGGATTCCTTAGTAAGTGTCGGAGGCCTCCGCGGGGAGCGAGGTCCCTGTCAGCCCGTGTAGGTCGGAGTCAGAGCCGGTGGGACCGCAGGGCGGGGGTGGGTGGGGTGGAAGCCTCCCCGTCGCGATCCGCGGGAACGATCGTGACTTCTTTTTATTCCCCGGGCCTTGCGTGTTCTTTCTGTGCACTGTCACGGTGTCCAAATGAGGGATTGGGACCCACTCGCAGAAACATCCCAAGCTGTGCAAGAGGGTCAGCTTCAGTGCCTCCTGCCAGCCTGGGTTCGCCTTCGCCGACCGGTGGCTGGAGCTGCCCACTTTACTTCCCGGCCCTCCCCAGCCCGCGTTCCCACCCCAACCTGCCCCGACACCTTCTGCCCAGAACGGAGTCCAATAAAGATCCGGAGCAGGAGGTCTTCTGCACCTTCCCTCAGCACCACCGCTCTCCCCTGTGCTTCGTGTGGTTTTTGAATGACGCTGTAATTTTTTCTTTCTTTCTTTCTTAACAGTGGATCGCAGCTCCAAGAGGAGGCAGGTGAAGCCTTTGGCAGCTTCTCTGCTAGAAGCTCTCGATTATGATAGTTCAGATGACAGTGATTTTAAAGTTGGAGATGCTTCAGGTAAATGTTTCTCCCCTTTCCCAGCTTTCTGAAGTTGGGTTTATTTTCGGCTTCTTCTTCTTCTTCTTCTTCTTCTTCTTCTTCTTTCTTCTTTCTTCTTTCTTCTTTCTTCTTTCTTCCTTCTTCCTTCTTCTTTCTTCTTTCTTCTTTCTTCTTCTTTCTTCTTCTTTAGAATTGGTTTTGATGACAATGCCAATTTAAAGTTAAAGCACATAAACTTCATTTATGTTGTACATTTGATTCCCCACATTTCTCTTAAGATCCTATCACGAGGTCCTATCATTGTGTCCGTTTCTGTTGATACTTAGATAATGAACCTGCCAAAGGATTTTTTTTACAAAGATGCAAAAAACATTTTCTCTATTCTTTACTTGAAAATATATTTATGCTTATTTTATGGATATAGGGGGAAAATGAGAGAGATTACGAGGTAGAGTCATATCTTTTTTTTTTTTTACAACTGAGTTTTTTTTTCAATATATATTTTATTGATTTTTTACAGAGGAGAGGGGGATAGAGAGCTAGAAACATCAACAAGCTGCCTCTTGCACACCCCCTTCCGGGGATGTGCCAGCAACCAATGTACATCCCCTTGACCAGAATCGAACCTGGGACCTTTCAGTCCGCAGGCAGACGCTCCACCCACTGAGCCAAACCGGTTTCGGCAAGAGTCATGTCTTAAGAGTAATGTAAGTCATGAACTGTTCATGAGTAGGGTTCTTCTCTTGTCAAAACATTTGGCGCACCCTCTGAGGGGAGTTTTACTAAAGCCGACCAGAGGGGGGAAAAAAAATTGTGTTTCATAGTAGCCACTGGACCTTGTGGTTTAGGCCTTTCAAAAATCTCTGAGATATAAAGCATGCATGCTTGCTCTATGGTTTGTGATTTTTAGAAAACAAACTTTTTAAAAAGGTCATATATTCACATTGTACAAAATTGGAAACCATAGAAAGAAGAGTATGGTTTACGTTGTTTCTTCAGTTCATTGTAGCTCATGTAAAGATACATCTAAAATTTTATTTGTAGGAATCTGAGAAATGGACAAATTATGTTTCAATATGTGAAAAATACCAAGACAATACCAAACATTACTTATTATTCTGCCCCCTTTGAGTGGAAATTTAAAGAAAGTGAGAAGTGAAAGCCCTTATGGTTTCATCCTTTTTAACAGGTTTTAAAAATACTTTGAAGATTTATTTATTGATTTGAGAAAGGGTGGGAGAGAGAGAGAGAGACATCGATTTGTTGTTTTACCTATTTATGCATCTGTTGGTTGCTTCTTGTATGTGCCCTGACCAGAGATGGAACCTGAAAACAACTGAATTACCCTGCCAGGGCGCATTCCTCTAACAAATTTTAAGTATTCTTCCATAGAATTTCCTATGTTTAGTCTTTCTCCCCTTTCTGGTTTTTTTTTTTTTTTTTTTTTTTTTTTTTTTTCCTGCTAAGGATGATAAGGAAAGGATGAAGTTAGGTTATGTTATTGGTATTACTTTTAATAGCATCAACAATCAGAAATCACTTGTGATTTACTGAGAACTTTCCTTTCCATAATCCCATTTAATGTTTAAAGTAATTTAGGAGAGGAGATATTTTCTGATGATAGGGGAACTGAATTTAAAGAACTTGCATGAGGTCACTCAGGCCATAATGGATTCTCATCCATGTCTTTTGATTCCAAAATTGACAGTCTTTTTCTCTGCTTAGATATTAAACAGAGATAGGATATAATCTTAAACCAAAACTACTTGGATGTTGTGGTGACTAATTCAGGTCACTCCCAGTAATCAAAAGTTGTTAAATTTATCTTGATTTTTGTTTTGTTTGTTTTATGACCTTTTCAGCTCTTTTACCTTCCATTTAGTTGATTCACTGATGCTTGGTACTTCCAAAGAAAGGAAAGAAAAGGAAGGGCAAGGGGGTAAAATCCAAATCTACTTTGGTTCTCTTGGTGAAATGTTGGCAGATAGGATATTCTTGACTAGAATGTTATTTTGATTTGTTATAGTTCAGATTGTAAACTGTGATGAAAAGAGTTGGGTCTCAGAGATTATTACTTATTTGAATACCATTCTGGGAAAAACTCCAAAACTTAATTTCTTTAAATATTCCATAATTATTTTTTGGCAATAAATTCTGATTTTGTAATTTTTTTCTTTTTGCTTATTAAGTTGTAGTCATTCACAGGTATCACTTCTCTTTTATAACATTTAAAACAATTTTTTTATTTTTTATTTTATTTTTAAATATATTTTATTGATTTTTTGCAGAGAGGAAGAGAGAGGGATAGAGTTAGAAACATCGATAAGAGAGGATCATCAATCAGCTGAGAGGATCATCAATCAGCTGCCTCTTGCACACCCCCTACTAGGGATGTGCCCACAACCAAGATACATGCCCTTGACCGGAATCGAACCTGGGACCTTTGAGTCTGCAAGCCAACGCTCTATCCACTGAGCCAAACCAGTTTCGGCTATAACATTTAAAACAATGGCACAAACTACTTTCTCAAAATATTTTATGGTATCACGCTACGTAGAGATTCCTGATCTTGTTAAATTTTAAACAGAGTTAATGGGAATTATCTGTTTGTAGTAAGTGGTAGGATGAGTTTTATTAGCTGATAATTAAAAAAAATTCTAAGAGCACTAAAAACCTGTATACTTTCTGTTCCCTTTTGTCATAATACCCTGTTTCCCTGAAAATAAGACAGTGTCTTATATTAATTTTTGCTCCCAAAGATGCACTACTTTCAGGGGATGTCTTATTTTTTCATGAAGAAGAATATGGTACACATTTATTAAATGAAAATAAAGGAAATTTATTACCTGTATACGATACGGTAGTACAGTAGTTGTCAACACAAACCTGACAAACTGTGAATTCTACAGTATCAAGAATTTACTCATTTATTCAATGACAATCATGTCATCATCTTCTGGAACATCATCATAACAATTCAATTCCTGAATTTCCTGGTGAATTTCTTGTGACTCCATTTCTTTCAGAATCAGTGGACCAAATCTCTCATGTTTAGCAATAGCACTGTCTTTAAATGAGTACTTCTTGTCAAGGTAGCCTGCTCTCAGTGCATTTGCAATGCAACTATCAGTGATTTTCTCCCATGAATTCTTCACCCAAGTCACAACTTCTTGCAGTTTAGGTTTCACAAAGTTTCCACACTGATTTCTCTCCATTCTGTTTTCAATGTCATCATTAATTTCCATGCGCAAATTGTCTTTGAATGGCTTGTTTATTGCAATATCAAGAGTCTGGAGATAGGCCTTCATTCTTGCGGGAATCATTATCTGATCTATTTTTCTTTTGTGAAGAAATGTCTTCATGTCTTCAGCGTGGTGAGTGCTGGCTTCATCCCAGACTAGCAGACCTCTTTGGCTCCCTCGCATAACAAGGGGCAGCATTAAATCGACCCACTTCCTTATAACTGCTTGTGTGGCCCAGGCTTTTTCAGTTTCAAGAATAAAAACGCCCAAAACACGTTCAATCTTTTCCTTCTTGCCCTTAGAAATGATTAAAGGTGGGATTTTAGTGCCATCTAGGTGAATTGCCAAAATACAGAAAACACGTGCACTTTAATAAGCAGTGGAGGGAATGTACACTAAGGAGGCACCCCGCTGTTCAATTGTTGTTTGAGGTGATTGGCCCATAATCACTGCAGTTTCATCCATAGCAATCATGTTGGAAAGATTGTATTTAGAGAAGTCAGAGCCTGGGGGAAGGGGGGGCTTATTTTCGGGGGAATGCCTTATATTTCACTCAGAAGGAAACCTGTAAGTAGGTCTTATTTTCGGAGGATGTTTTATTTTCGGGGAAACACGGTACCTACTTTTTTAACCTCTGGGGAGATTAAATTGTGACCCAAAGTCAACATTTATCTGTGTAGTTCTTGATGTTATTGTGAATTAGAGTTAGATTGATTTTCTTTAAAATAGTTCATAGTCAGTAGAAATTGAATGATATTTTCTGCTTTTGGATTATGTGCATTGGTGTCTCCCGTGGCTGAGATGTGGGCTTATTCTAGATTACCAGTGATTCCTATTTGCTTCTTTTCTCTTCTCTGTCTGAGATAGTTGAACTCTTACAGGAACTAAGACATTAAACTTACCACTGTTTTTTAAACATTGTGACGTTGTGGAATCCCAACCCTACCTATGAATAGATTAAACTGAAAGTGGAGAAACAAAAACTATTTCTTTCAAAACAATTTCTAGACATGACTCCTGACTTTCTTAGAACTTAATGTTAAAATGCTTAGATAGATTGGCTTCAATTTTTATCTGATTCTCTGCATCAGTTTCTTCTGATCTTCATTTTGAAATCTGAATTCTGACTACAAAACTTCATATTTCTGTTTGACTTTAAGAATAAATATCGAAAATTCTATAGACAAAGGTTATTATATTTAAGACTCCTGCAGATAAACATAATTTTATTCATGTGTTTCTCAGATGATAAAATCTAAAAAGATAAATATTGTTAAAAAATTGTCTGACAGTGATTATTAACAATAATTATAAGCCTCTTCCATTCAAAATAGTGAACTGAATATAAATTACCTTTTGTCCTAAAGGTGAAAATAGAGCTAAATTTTTCACTTGTTTTTGCTTTAAAAAAAATTATTTTATTTCTTTCTCTATTTTTTAAAATATATTTTTATTGATTTTAGAGTGGAAGGGAGAGAAAGAGAGTGATAGAAACATCAATGATGAGAGAGAATCATTGATCAGCTGCCTCCTGCATGCCCCTTACTGGGGATCAAGCCAGAAACCCAGGCATGTGCCCTTGGCTGGAAACAAACCTGGGACCCTTCAGTCTGCTCTATCCACTGAGCAAAACTGGCTAGGACTCTTATCTATTTTTTAATCTTTATTGCCGAGTGTATTACAAATGCACTCCCTTTTCTTCCCCTTTGCCCTATCAACCTGGCCCTCCCCGCCCCCCAGGCTTTTACCCTTTCCAGGTGTTCATGGGTAGTGAATATATACATATAAATTCTTTGGTTAATCTCTCCCCGACACCCCACACCTAAATTTTTCACTTTTGATTGAGAGCCAATAAATAAATTTTAAAATTAGTAAATCCTAAAATGGGATGTAAGTGTATTATAATTATGGTGATACCACCAGAAAAACCATATGTAGAAATGTTAGGTAAAGCTATATAAAATGACTAGTTTTATAGGAATAAAACTGTCAAATATGATCAATTTCATGTTTTGGCCTAGTTAAAGTGGTCATATTTGACACTTGGACCTAAGATTAGGGCTAGGATAGAGTCATTGAGTAATCTGCTATATAAATGAAATATTTTTGAAGAAAAGTATATGCATTACCTTTGTTAAATAAGACAATAAACCAATGCCGTGTCCCTAACCTTCTGGCCAAAGTAAGAAGGTTAGTTTATATTGTGTCATAGCTTAGTTAGGTGAAATTGAGAGTAATTCAGCTGCAAGAGTTAGGCTGGGGCTTTGGTTTAGTAATAGCTTGTGCTTAATTTGACGTTAGCTTTAAGTGGATCAAAATATGTTCATTGATCACCTATAGTTTTGTTTCAAAGCACTTTTCTGGATGTTATGGTGAATTTTACTAAGCAATAGCGATAATATCAGAATAATTAGATAAAATGATGAATAGGTGATACAAAGCGTGCTTGATTACTTATGCAGTTTAAGTCATTCCAAGGATACAGGACTACTATAGAGGGATTGATCTAGGAGAAGGCATTGAGATAAGGATTAAATTAGAAACTGAAATCTAGATGGAGAAACATTAAGTGTTAGAAGCGTAGAGGTTGGAAAATGTTGATTAATCCTGGATTGTGACTGAATAAGAGAATAGAAGAGGTGAGCCTGGGAAAGTAGAATGAGGTCACATTGATGCCTTGTATGCTAGACCAGGGTTTCTTAAACTCAGCACTATGGACATCTTATGTTGAATAATTCTTCGTTGTGGAGGCCTGTCCTGTGTATTATGGTATGCATCCCTGTCTTCTGCTTAAATGCTAGTAGCATCTTTCCTACCTACCACCCCCTTCCCCTGAACCTTCCATGGCCACCATTCTCTCTAGACACCGCCAGGGACCATATTGTCACAGCTAGAAATAGAGGGTGAGTTGTGTTGACTGATTGGCTTTTTCAAAAATGCTTTACTGGATTTGTCAAAATGGTCACAAGATGATAACAATAACCAGTAGACTGGTGATCTGTTGTCTGATGTGTATATTTATAATATTGTACTAATCACTGTTGGACTGCATCAATGAACAGAATAAATACTTAGATTTGATGCACAAAGATGATTCTTTATATTGTAAAGCTAACATAAAATTCTGATTTAAATCATACTGTTTTATTTTTGGTTTTATTGTTTGATATTTATCTTGGGGAAAACTTAAGCATTGAAAATTGTGAAGGGATTCTTGAAGAATTTTTTAAAAAAATTCTGTAACTGCAAAAAATATGTCTATAAGTTGAAATAGCAATTAATTGGAGAGATGTTGATAGAGTATGTTTGAGAAAGGTTACTCTTTGTTTAACTGAGTAGGGAGTATGGATTTCAATTTTAAAACTTTTTTCTAGTGTAAAATTTTTATTATAGAGTTAGAATTATCTGGTTCGTATGCCTAAGATTAGCTGTATTTGAAGTATTTGGATTATTTCTCTAGTCTGTTCTGTTTTTCTTTGAAGAGTGTAAGAGTGATAGATTTGGAATATAGCAGAGAATCTTTATTTGAATTCATAGTAACATGAAATATTTCTTTGCAGACTAAAAAAATAGAAGCAGCCAAGAACTCTGATTTTGTCATTCTCATTATTGCCAAACTATACTGTAACTAAATATTTTTTATCTCCATCCCTCAAGTACATATGTACCAAAAAGAAGTGATGACTAATCAGATGAAGATGTTATTTTTCAGAGATCAAAGAAAAATAAAATTTGATATATTCCTGATGGCTGCAGTTGGAGTATGGCTAATATGTTATATTCGGAGAATGATGGGTTGGGTAAGCTATTAGGATTTGTATTTGTGGAAAAAACTCACATTTAAATGTAAAGCATTTAAGTTTTTCAAAATTGCTTTCTATTCAGGTGTGATTATGGAATAAAATCAGAACCAAAGTATCACTTTCCCTCTACTTTGAAAAACAATTAATTGATTGGTATTGGCAACAACAACCAAACCAAAATTATAAACATTCTTTATGTTTTGTAAAATTTACTAAATTCAAAGTTAAATTCCTCTCATTTTGATGAGATACCCACTTTGTGCCTCAGATAATCTTACATTTGAATCTATTGTTATTTTATTTATTTATTAAAATATTTTTATTTATTTCAGAGAGGATGGGAGCAAGAGAGATAGAAACATCAATGATGAGAGAGAATCACTCAGTGATCAGCTGCCTCCTTCATGCAGCACACTGGGGATTGAGCCCACAATCTGAGCATGTGCCTGACCAGGAATCAAACTGTGACCTGGATCACAGGTCGATGCTCAACCACTGAGCCACACCGGTTGGGATCTATTGTTATTTTTCATTGGTAAAAATAAGGAATGCTTTCTAAGTATTTCTAAAATGGCTTCTAAAAGATTAACCCAAGGGAAAGTACCTTTTGTCCACCTGCTAGCTCTAGCTTGCTTGCAAGATGTTCCAATTTTCTTTAGTCAGTCTGCATAGAGATTCTTTTTTGCCAGAGGTTTTTTTGTTTGTTTTGTTTTGTTTTTGTTTTGTAAGTTGGGTTTAATTGAGTGGTCTAAAAAAAGTATATTTTCTTAATGATTTGTAGAGCTACTGGACTGAAAGAAGTCCCCTTTTTGTGAGTGAAAATTGGGTCCACACACTTTTTTGAAATCTGAGGAGCTGTTTCCTAAGTTTAACACAAACTGTTTGATGGTAAAACCTGATTGGTACTGGTAGATTATTTGTAGTATATATATTTATCAAAATCATAACTATTCATACATTTTATTGCAAAATTATGTGTTTGACTATAGGGCAGGTGCTAGTGTGATATATTGTGCATGTACTGCGCTACCCCTTCTAAAATCTAAAAAACAAAGTCTAATTTCTGAAACATCTGTCTCCAAAAATCTCAGACAAGGGATTGTTAACCTACATGATTTTATGTCCCATGTAAGAATTTTTAGGATGAGAGTGTTTTTTCACAACAGTCCTGACTAAGCTGTGAGTACTTGCAGGATAACCTAGGGACTGACAATGATTTTATAAAGTCAGTCAACATCTGCTAAATGTTAGTTTGTTTGTTTTTTAAAATGTGATTTAATTAGCATGATTTAAATTGTACAAAACTATTTGAAAAGCATTTTGAGCTATTGTAGATACTAGATACTTATTATATTATAGACAATTTCTTTACATCTAATGCCCAATTAATTAATTATAGAGGCTGAGGCTGGTGGAGTTAGCAGAAATTAAAATGATGTAGAAACATAAGCTTTTTCATAATGTATTATTATCCTTTTCTTGGTTATAGGTGCAAAATATTCATCACCCTACAGGTGTTACTGTTGCTGGCTATGATCTAACTATGACTGCTTTGTTTCCCACTTCCTTTTTTCCCCTCCCTGTGTCCCTTTCTATAGATATTTTAAGTTTTATTTCATCAGGCATAAAAAGGATTAGAAGGTTGGCTTAAGAGTGCCTGGACTGTGCTAAGCAGGAACAGAAGAAACTTGCTAGAAGCCTTATAGTTCTTTGTGAACTGCCAGGACATTTGATGTCCAAAAGGACATTTGATGTCCTTTGCCTATCTTTTTAGTGACTACTGTGGTTGCTCATTTCCAAGATGGCTTAGTTTTTAAAAAAATTATTCATTCTAAGAGATATAGCAGTTACTGCCTAGAATTTTTGAAAGTTTAGGTGATTCTTTTATTGATATCCTAATAAGCAGGAAAATTGATAACCTCTCTTGCAACTTCCATTTTCTGTGCCATTACTATTGTCTCTTCTCATCTACTGTATGTACGTGGTGCTCCTAAACTTGATGGCTGTAGTAGGAATGTGGTACAAGTTGACTACCATAAATATCTATGCTTAATTTTGCTGGGTAAAGCATGAAACAATGAAACAAAGTTCTTTTGGGCCAGGATTTTCTTGTTCTGAATGTGACTCAATGTTTATAAGTCCATATAGTTTATGAAAGGAGGATTTAAGGGGAGAAGACTATGATGCATATTCTATTATCATTAAAGTTAAAACCACGTGCCCAATTTATAAAGAATGACATTTACTTTTAGAAAAAATTGCCTTTAGGGTGCCAAATAAAGCATGTGCTATATGACAAAACAATGCTCCTCTTTTTAAAGCATATCTTAATTTAGAGTTACATATATTCATCTTCATTAATGCTATATTGAACTAAAACCATTACACCAACTTCATTGATTTATTATTTAATCAGGTTAGTAATGTCTACCATCATTTGACTTAAATTTGTTTATATTGTTTTACAAGTTACTCACAGATTTTGGTGGTTTCATTTGTGTCAGCGTTGTGTGTGTGTGTGTGTGTGTGTATGTATATACATATGTGTGGTTTTTTTTTTCTCATATTTTCAACAGATTCTGAAGGGAGTGGTAATGGAAGTGAAGACCCCTCAAAGGACAGTGGAGAAGGTTCCTGTAGTGATTCCGAAGAAAATATTTTAGAGGAAGAACTAAATGAAGATATTAAAGTAAAAGAAGAACCACTTAAAACTTCTGCAGAGGAGGAAATACTGCCATCAGAAAAACAGTTAATTAAAATAGAAAAGAAGGAAGAAGAAAATGGAGAAAGACCTAAAAAGAAAAAGGACAAAGAGAAGGAAAAAGAGAAGGAGAAAGAAAAAGAGAAGGAGAGAGAGAGGGAGAAAGAAAAAGCAACAGTATCTGATAATGTGGCTGCTTCTGCTGCTGCCACCTCACCAGCCACAAGTCCTCCTGCTGTCAACGCATCTCCTTCAGTCCCTACTACAACTAGTACGGAGGAACAAGTCAGTGAGCCAAAAAAGTGGAACCTTCGTCGAAATCGACCGCTTTTGGATTTTGTATCCATGGAAGAATTGAATGACATGGATGACTATGACAGTGAAGATGACAATGATTGGCGACCTACTGCAGTAAAGAGAAAGGGAAGATCTGCATCTCAGAAAGAAGGAAGTGATGGAGACAATGAGGATGATGAAGATGAGGGGAGTGGAAGTGATGAGGATGACAATGATGAAGGCAATGAAGAAGATCATAGCAGCCCTGCCAGTGAAGTGGTTTGCAAGAAGAAGAAGAGTAAAGTTCTTAGCAGAAACAGTGCTGATGATGAGGAACTGACCAATGATAGCCTGACACTATCTCAAAGCAAGAGTAATGAGGTAGATCAACCCAATTTTTATGGTATCTGTCTGTTTGGGGAGAGGGAATTCTCTAAACCAGTATACTCCTTATATTAAGTGGCTTCCTTGAAATCCTATTTATAGACAGTTGTAGGAGTGAATGAACTCCCTATATATAGCATTTTTTTCATTTGGCCAACCAATCTTTATTGAGTAACTGCTCTGTGTCACCGTTCTCAAGGAGCTTACAATCATCGTCCTCAAGAGCTCACAGTCTCTATGTAGAGGAATATTTTTATATCCATAGACTTGGGAAGTGGTAGGGATTTTCTTCCAGCTTTCTATCCTCTCACCCCATTGTTCATAGGACTACTAAATTGTGCTAGTTGGATTATGAGAAAGGTCACCTTTCTTTAAACTTAGTTATATTCAGATCTACATAAAAGTTTAGGCTTTTAGAATACTTCAGCAGGGCAACACAGCTTAACGATTGCCTCAGACTTTTAGAGATTCATTTTCAAGATTAATTCCTTTACCAGTTGTAGCACTATCATTTGAATGGTCACCAAATCTTTGTTTTAGATGTATGGAAGTAAAACTAAACTATATGTTTATATGTATTTAGAGAATAAATTCTCTCTACAAAGAAATGAAAACAAACGTTTTTATCATAAAACTACAGTAATGATTCAGTTCTACCACTTGAAGTTCAACTGAAAGTTAGGTTTATATCCATTGGGCCCAAGATGCAACATTCAAGACTCTTCAGTCAAATACATTTGTGTCTTTTTGTCTGTGTGTTTATGTACATGTTTTTCCTCAAAAGAAAGATTGAGTTGTCTTTTCACATGTAGATGTATTTGTTACATCACATGTAGAACTAGAATAGTTAAGTCTGTCATTTTGTTAGTGTGCTTATAGTCTTGAAAATTCACTTCATTCACTTTATCAAGCACTTATTTTTTGTTGTTTTTTCATACCATTGACAGGTTAAACTGGTAGAATATTTTTCCTTTTATGCTTTATTTGTTCTTTTACATTTCTTTTGCTTACAAATTTTACATACCAGTGATTTTCCATCCTAACTTAAGTATCATTTATAATTTTGGTGATTTTATTAACCAAATAATATAGAGTAGTTGATAAGGGCTATGTGTCAGTAGAGGTGAAACAAAGTTTATATTTTAGATTATAAACATTTTTTAACTTCCAGTGTGCCCACTTTCATAGGAAGATGTTGCTTACCTCAAGTGCTATCTTAATTCTTTAGTAAAGAAAAATTGTCATTTGGAGTATAATACTGTATAATCTTGTAGCACAGGCAATTCCATATTTTCAATGCCAATTTATGGGGATAGAAGTATGGAAAATCCAATTATTCATATTTGTTTTTTAGGTACATATCCTGTTTATTTTATATCACTTAGTATTCCATCTGTATTTACTAAATAAGTTTGCTTTTGGCAGCATCACTTCCTTCATTTTTATTGGCCTGACATTCACAAAAGTAGGCTGGCTGATGATAGAGGCAGTGTGGAGATACCATATGTTTAGAAATTTGCCACATTATCAATTTGTTAAATATCTGTAATAAATAATATATTGCTTAAGAGGTTGTAGGCTATTTTTAGGATGCATTTAAAGGCCACATGCACTGTTTTTTTCTTACCCAGAAAACTTGAGTAAATAATTTACATATTTAGATGAATAGTTCCAAAGAAATGAGATTCCAGAACATTTTTTGGAAAAGTGCCTTGTTTTTCTGAAGTAAATAAATTAATTCCTCTTCTATTGTTTTATGTTAATTTTCCCTTTGCTCTGCCCTATGCAGAAATGTAGAACTTATAAAAAGTTAATTTCTCCTCAATAATATTCTATCTGAAAACTTGATAACTTTTTCCCAAGACTATTACTCAAATTAGATATTAAATTTTAATAAATAAGAATCGAGATTATTATTTTATCCTATGCTTCTAAATCCTATTTATATTATTTTGCTTTTGTAAAAAGGTGACTAAAGGTAATCCTTGTTGCCTTATGGCCAATGTTTGTATCTTCCTGGCTATTGTAGGTAGTTAGTTATATCTTGCCAAGTAGGCATTAGTTAATCTATACAAATAAAAGGGTAATATGTAAATTAGTCATGACACCCTCACAGTAACAACTGAGTGGAAGGCTGCTTGGGGTGACCAGGCCAGCAGAGGGGGGCTGTTGACTAGGCCAGCGGGGAAGAGGGCAGTTAGGGGTGATGATCAGGCTGGCAGTCAGAGGCGGTTAGGAGTGATCAGGAAGGCAGTCAGGTGAGCAGTTAGGAGCCAGCGGTTCCAGATTGTGAGAGGGATGTCTGACTGCCAGATCCCAAGGATTGGGCTGAAATTGGCCGTGGGATATCCCCAAAGTGGTCACGGATTGGAAAGGATACAGATTGGGCTGGGGGGAAACTGGGCCTCTAGTAAGTATGTATTTGGTTATAGTTGATGTTTTATTTTTCTCTGCTTTTACTTTAAGTTTTCAAATACTACTTGGTAGTAGAGATAGCTAAAATGTGGCTTTAGAAATGCCTAACAGAATTATATTTAATTTATAAGCATATTGAATTTTTTTCTTGGATTTATGTCAAGTGCTTTGTAGGGAAAGATGTTGTATGTCATGTAAATGATACCCGGGAACTTTAATAATTTTGACATTTCTTTGAACAGGGAACTTTTATAACTATTGGCTGTTAATGGCCTGAACATATCTATATATGCTAGGGGAGCGGTTCTCAAACATTTTGAAATACTCTAGAGCAGTGGGTTTCAAACATTTTTGTCTCATGACCACTTTACACTCTTAAAAAAAATTAATTGAGGATACCAGTTTTTATTTATGTAGTTATATGTAGATGTTAACAGAAGAACATAAGTTGTCAGATCTATAATGCCATCCCCTATCATGTAGCTTGTGAAAATTTTTTACCTTTGCACCCATGATAGAGAGTGAAAAAGGCACATAACCTTGGTATTATCATGAAAATAGCCTTTACCTTGTGGACCTCCCTAAAGGAGAGTTCCTACACCACATTTTGAGAACCACTGTTGTAGAATTGGGCATTTTCTGCAAAGAGGCACTTGCCTTTGTTACTGGTATTATGGCATTTTGGAATTTGGTGCTATTTGAACAATCCCTGCAGAATATGGTTTTGTCTTTTCAAACGTTATCTTGAAGCTTTGAGATTTACTAAGGTTATCTTGTCTTTTAGTTTTCTAAAGTATACTTTTGGGGGAGGGCTGTGTAGTCTTTTCAGAGCCTGGTTTCTATTTTTAGGACTTTAAGACTAGAGCTTTGGGTAAATATATGACAGAAAATTATATCAATAGAAATTTTCAGATGGAAGTTACTCTTTTTGTTTTAAAATACTCATGTTAAATGGATGTTAGTGTCTTGCCATGTGAGTTATTATCTGATTTGCTAATTAAAATGTAAAAGTTTTGCTGCAGTTTATAAATAGCCACTATGTTTAGGGCTCTTTAGTTATTAATCAATTGCCTTTGTACACATTTCAAAATAAAACAAATTTCTCCAAGGCCTAAAAATTCAATTTATAACACTGTACTAAAGTACTTCAGATTCTTAAGAATTTAACCTTCTTTAAAAACACAGAGGAAGAACTATTGGTCAAACTTTTTGGTATTCCCCGAAAATAAGACATCCTTCGAAAATAAGACCTAGTGCATGGAAAGATAAGACATCCCCTGAAAATAAGACCTAGCGCAACTTTCGGAGAAAAAATTAATATAAGACACTCTTATTTTTGGGGAAACGGTATTTTTTTTCTCTTTTTCAAGGCAATAGATTCCTTAAATTCTGTTTTACATGTAGTGTGCTGGAATTTCCATCTATTAAAAATACATATAACTTAGAATTTACCATTTTTATATATTGTTAATAATCATCTATGTGGAATATACACATAAATGAACACTAAACGTATTTTAGAGCCACAAGACCATTGGGAAATATTAACATTTTTTGGAATAAATTTTAAATCTCAAGGGGAAAATGAAATGATTTACTGTAATGTCCCATTTATTCTTAAAGTTACCATTAGAATCCTTTAAATTATTCTATAATATTAAAGTTATACTCTAGGTGATATTCTTGTGGTACTCAAAACAACCTTTCCAACTTCTATTTTCATGTAAAAATTGTATTTTCAAATGATATATTTTGTGGTGAAAACTCGAGCTTAACTATTTTGTCCCAAAACTTAAAAGATGATATACATCTTTATTTTAGAAATATGCTGATAAAAATTGATATTAAATTGGCTTTAATATTCTGATTATAAGTGTGCTTAAACCCATGTTTTCTATATTAAGGACAACTTGGAGCATAATTTTTATGAGACTGTTACTCAGATTTTTCCATTGAAGTATTGCCTGCCATCGACCATTGGATTTGGTAGTATTATCTTAGGGTGCTAATTCCCCCTATTTTTCTCTCATTTTTTCATTACATTGCTAGTAAGACTTTTTATGGATGGGGAACAGAGTGCCAGAGATACCAATTAACTTTGTTATATCTGGCCTAAACGATAATATATATAGAGAGAAATTGGTGCAGAGATATAAATTAGCCAGTTACTGTTTTCCTAAGCAAAATAGAAAAATAGGAAGGTAATGGAATTAGAACTACCTGTTGATATTAATTTTTCTGATCCATAGAAATTTACTTATTTCCTATAGAAATTTACTTGAAAAGGATAAATCTTTTTCAAGGCCTGATTAATTATAATTCCATGAGAGAAATATTGTCACAGCCCATAAACTTGAGTATCCTTTCAGATATCAAACTGGTTGTTAGGTCTTTTCTTAGTCTGTGATTTTTAAAACCTAGTTGTGGTATTCTAAGAAAAAAGTTTTTTGAAATTGACGCAGAGAAGAAAGTATTTTTGGACTTACTCATGGGAGAATATCTTATATAATAAAAACCTACTATGCTAAGTATCTGGTTGTCCAGTCGTCCGTTCAACCAATCAAAACATAATATGCTGATAATATGCTAAGGCTGCTCAACCGCTCGCTATGATGTGCACTGAACACCATGGGGCAGACAGTCGATTGGTCGACCAGTCACTATGATGTACATTGACCACCAGGGAGCAGACGCTTCAACCGGTAGGTTAGCTTGCTGCTGGGGTCCAGCCAATTGGGACTGAGTGAGAGAGGCCGGACACGCCCTGGAGCCCTCCCGTAGTCCCTCCCCGCTGGCCAAGCTCCTGCATCCCTTCCTGGTCCCCATTGTACACCGGCAGGGTCCCTCAGCTTTGCCTGTGCCCTTTTGCAGTCCAGGCTGAGGGACCACCCCACCCCACTGAGTGCATGAATTTTGTGCACAAGGCCTCTAGTATATATATAGAATCTTATAACTTTTCCCCTGTGTAATAATAGGTCATCTCAATGTTTCTCTTTTGGCCCACCTACAAGAAATACAGGGGAAAGAAAAATGGGGATTAATGAACATTTATTGAGTACCTAGTATGTCTTGGGAACATTTTAACATACATTATGTTATTAATTCTCACAACATCCTCATGAGGTAGGTATTATTTTTATCATCCTATTTTACAGGTGAGAAAACTGCAGCTTCAGGTTCAACAGCTATTGAACAAGAGATGAAAGTGAAACCAAACAACATTTGACTCTAAGTCAAATGCTGTTATATTTAAAGCATGGCTAATAGGATGGAATCTGGGCATATTTTTATTTTGCTCACTGTACCAAAGCACCGTAAAACATGTTTTCTTTTTCGGAAGGTTTTGGCTGTACTTGCTTGCCATGTCCAAAGCCCCTAAGCCACTTTGCTTTTATAACAAAAATAATAAAAATATAAACTTGTAAAGTACTAGAATTCTCAGATAAGGCATACCTTTTTTGGCACTATTTTCTTGATTTGTTTACATATCTATTGCAAGTTTACATGTATTACACAGAAATATATTGAAAGATTATTATAAATTGTGACATTCAAGTGTCATTCAAATGTTACAAATTCCTATTGAAATGATACCTACATGTTACCTTTCAATATTAGTTTAAAAGAATATAAAAATATTAATGGATGTAGAATATGGAAATAGTTTGTCGATTTTATTTCTTAATATGGTTAGGTTCTTCAGTGAAAATATATAGATTCAAATGCCACCTTTTATTATATAACACTTAAGCCCAATCTGTGAAATATGACAAGAATTATTATCTTGTTAACTTATCCTTTAAAGTTTAAATTCATAATGTAGAAGATTTAAATTAAAAGAAACAAACCATTTCTTGAAATTTTATCTTTTTGTATTTGTCTATTAATATCTTTCTCCTTTTACATTACAATTATCTAGGTATCTTTCTTACCAGTTTACACTAAATATTTCTTGACATAAAACTAATATGAGTGTTCTGCCTCTTCTAGCAATTAGTCAACCTGAATCTTTTTTTTAGATGGTTTTCTGTACTTGTAAATGCAGATATACCTAGGTAGGTACTCATGTATCTGTCATCCAGTAGTTGGATGAGCCTGGAGCTTCTGAATTCCCCTTATACACGTAAGGATTATATACAGGATATTCCCCTGTAACTATGCTATCACATACATAGTTGCTTACATGTTATCTTGAATTAGTTTATTCCTGTTTGATATATGTGTGTTTTGTCTTCCTAGCTAGGATTATAAGTTTCCAAAGAGTAAGAGCCTAATGTGGTATATTTTTAAAAAATATATATTTTATTTATTTATTTATTTATTTATTTATTTATTTATTTATTTTTTACAGAGAGGAAGGGAGAGGAGAAGGATACAGAGTTAGAAATATAGATCAGCTGCCTTCTACACACCCCCTACTGGGGATGTGCCCACAACCAAGGTACATGCCCTTGACTGGAATCAAACCTGGGACCCTTCAGTCTGCAGGCCAAACTGAGCCAAACCGGTTTTGGCTGTTGTATACTTTTTAAACCAATGTTTAGGATGAATAAATACTTATGGGTTAATTTTTCCTTCTTGTTTAAGGGATTAGACTATAATTCAGAATGGAAAAGCTATTGTAGATTTTGTTAGTTGCATGCTTGTTTTTTCATTTCCTAAGGAGAAAGTATATGGGACTTGAAGAGAAGTGAAAAAATAGAGGGTAGTTATAGGGTTCTTTGTCAAAGAGTTGTACTTCTCAAATGTAGCATACCCTGAAATTACTAAAAGAATGGAGAATGCAGCATAATTATGGAAATGCATAAAATAATTTAAGTGAGAATTCCATTTGTTAAAATTATCTTTTAATTTAAATATGTGATTTTCTGATATATTTTAATAACTAGGACTCGCTGATTCTTGAGAAGAGTCAAAACTGGAGTTCTCAAAAAATGGACCATATTATGATCTGCTGTGTTTGTCTTGGAGATAATAGCGAAGATGCTGATGAAATAATTCAGTGCGACAATTGTGGCATTACAGTTCATGAAGGTAATTTTGCTTTGTTTTTTTTCTCTCTCTTTTTTTTTTTTAGAAATGGCTGATTGACACTGCATTTAAAAAAGTATAATTAGTTCTTTGACATTTGTACTATTTTAAAGATTTTCCTGTATTTCATGATGATTCAATTGTTGTAAGACATACTTAAAGTATGATGGTATTATTTTTCAGGTTATGTTAACTTTAAACATGTTTTTAAAAATATTTATTACTGGAGTGAAACTGGTTAATAAGATTATGTAAGCTTCAAGTGTATAATACTATAATACATCATATATATGTTATATTATGTGCTCATCACACAAAGCTTAGTCTTTCTATCATCACATATTGGACCTTCTTTACCCCCTTCAATTTCTCACCACTCTAAATCTGTTTTTAAATAATTAAAATAGAAAAGTTACGATGTGGAAGGCACAGTATTTCTTTGATGGTCAGTGTTATATTTTTTCTTCATGGCATTTTTTATTTCTAGTTTTAAAATAAAATTCAGAAAAAGTCTAATAAGTTAGTCTACTAGAATGCATTGCAGTGTTTAAAAAGTTACATTCTAAGTCTAGCAGTTAATATGCTTTCTTCTTTCATAGTTATTTTTAACTTTAAATTTGAAAGGAAAATAAAGTATTTTTCTTAATTATAATTTTTGAAACTTCTTTGTTATATATATATTTTACTTAAAATTTTTATTTTAATGTAATTTCTGACTCAGAAAAGTTGTAATACAAAGAATTCCCATAGTTATTTCACTCATATTTTATAGATGTAATATTTTACTATACTTGTTTTATCTTCTCTCTCATATAACATTTTTTTCTAATATCAAAGGGAGTAAACTGTAGCCATATTTTTTATTTCTTAAGAAAAAGGGCGTTCTCTTTTTACATAAGCACATAATTAACAGTCAGCAAATTAGCCCTGATAAAATACTATTATCTAATGACTGTATTTACATTTTAGCAATCATCTTGATAATGTCAGCTCTAGCAAAATAAAACCCAGGATCTTGGATTGCATTCAGTTGTCTTGACTATTTAGGCACCTTTAATCTAGAACATATCCTGCGTTTTTGTGTTCCATGCCATTGGCATTTTTGAAGAATACAGGTCAATTCTTTTCTAGAATATCTTTATAATGGGTTTTTAACATTTATTTTATGTTTTCTCATGATTAGTTTCAGCTTATGTGTTTCTGGCAGGAATGTCACAATAGTTACCTTGTCTTCTCAGGGTATCATATAATGTTTTTTTGTCTAGTGGCTGGTGATGTTACTTTACTTAGTTGAGAAGTTGTCTTCTAGCTCCTGCCAGTTAAAAATTATTATTTTTTTTCTATCAGGGCCATGGTTTCGATGAAACAATATTTCTACGGCCTTGCCCTTAGCTGTCTTTCTGGTATTACAGCTATTACAGCCCTCCTCCCAGATAGTCCTGGGAGACTTCTGGGCCTGCTGGGCCTGTGGGGCCTGTGGGGCCTGGGGGGCCTGTGGGGTCTGTGCTGTTAACCCATCCTCTTGCCTTTATATGAAGCTGCCCTTTCTTGCTGCTAAGGCTCACTGTTGGAATATTTTCTCTTCCTGTTATTTATTCTTTTCTTTTTTTCCCCCCTCAGTAATGTTTGTTAAGTACCTATCATGTACCAGGCTTTCTTAGATTTTGCACATGGAAAATAAACAGGATATGAAAATTGTTGACTTCATGGAGCTTAAAGTTTGGTGAGAGAGACAAACAATGAAAGAAATAAAATAATAAATAAATCTATATTAGGTGGTGATCTGGAGGACAATAAAGCAAGACAAGGAGTGTTTGGAATGCTATGGGTGCAGAAGGTTGAGTAGACACGTGGAAGGTGGGAATCAAGGGGACAGTTTAGAGGGACTTTTTCAGTGATCCTGGAGAGGAACAGGTTTTCAGGTAGATAGTACAACTATGGTTTTTAAACTGTCTTGGTGTAGGTAAGATGTTGGGACTAGAGATATAAATTTGTGACTCATTAGCTGCAGATGTTCTTTAAAGCTGTGAGACTGGCTGTGCTTTCTAGGGTGTAGTGAAGTGGTCCTAGCACCTCAGTGGTTGGGGAACACAGGGCTGCCTAATGAGGTAGGAGAACCATCCCTGTGAAATCTGAAACTGACCCCTTCAGCTGGAGGACAGGGAGCCGCTGAAACAGGCAGATCACCGCAGATTGTAAGCTGGCGGGTTTACTAAGCCAAGGAAAATAGGAGGCTTGTCATGAGGAGCCCCAAGACTGGTAGTTTTCTGTACCTGCTGGCCAGA
Organism: Pipistrellus kuhlii; assembly: GCF_014108245.1. Lineage (NCBI taxonomy): Eukaryota > Metazoa > Chordata > Mammalia > Chiroptera > Vespertilionidae > Pipistrellus > Pipistrellus kuhlii. The sequence goes on along the minus strand of NW_023425405.1, from coordinate 33,091,468 downwards.
ACCTTAAAAGTTTGCATAAAAGTCTTAACTGGGGTCAGTCACATGCCAAGTCCAGATCATCTCATCAGCACATTTTTACCTGTGTCCTTAGGCAGCTTCTAGGGCAAGGAAACACACATTCCAAATACAGGGGAGGGAGTGGGAAGCCCCCACTTGCCCAGGTCCAGTTCCTGAGTCAAACCTGTGAAAATCTTTTTTTAAGTGTTAATCCTTTGCCTGATGTATGTTACAATTATTTTCCATCTTTGAAAATATTTTTTTACACTCCGTCCTGTATTTTTTCACTTTTCGCTTGTGGTATTTTTCACTGTTTAGAATGTTCTTTTTTTTTTTTTTTTTAAATACATTTTATTGATTTTTTACAGAAAGGAAGCGAGAGGGATAGAGAGTTAGAAACATCGATGAGAGAGAATCATCGATCAGCTGCCTCTTGCACACCCCCTACTGGGGATGTGCCCGCAACCAAGGTACATGCCCTTGACTGGAACCGAACCTGGGACTTTTGGTCTGCAGGCCGACACTCTATCCACTGAGCCAAACCGGTTTCGGCTAGAATGTTCTTTTTTATACAGTCACATTTGTAGATCTTTCTCCACTAGCTTTTAAGTCCTTAAATGAATTTTCATCTAAAATTAATTAGTCCAGAGAAAGGGAAATTTTCTAAAGCACAATAGGAAGCAAGTGTTGCTAAGATTTGTTTGCTTTTTAAAAATTCAGGTGCTTAAATGACAGATTTTCATATTGTAATTCATCCATGCAACTCTCCCTTAAACATCCCATGGTTAAAAATGAACACTTGAATGAATGCTTTATTTTAGAGAGAAACAAATTACCCATCCTATATAATAAAAGCCCAATATGCAAATCAACCAAGTGGCGGAACAATCGATCACTATGATGCGCACTGACCACCAGGGGGCAAACACTCAACGCAAGAGCTGCTCCCCAAGAAGGAGGCTACAGGGAGTGACCATCAGGAGTTGGGGTGGGACTGGCCGGTGAGCAGTGCCAGGCCACCAGCCAAGACAGGTACCAGTGTGGGGGCACTGATTGCCCCACCCACCGGTTGCCCTGCAGAGGGAGGCGACCGATGATGGGGACAGGGCCGGCCAGTGAGTGATGCCCGGCTGCCAGCCATGGCGGGTGCCAGCAGGGGCCCCCCAATCGCCCTACCCACAGATAACCCCACAAATCTGCCCTGATCACCAGCCAGGACTAGGGACTCTACCCTATCTAAGAAGAGTCTCTTAGATTTAAAAATTAAAACCTGGCAAGGCTACTCTAACACTGAAAATATAGGGTGATGCAGCGATGACATGCGTGGACTCTGGCTTGCACATTTTGTGGTCAGCCCTGATTCTGACACTTATAAGTATATGACAAAGCCAATTACTTAACTTCTCTCTGCTTCAGTTTTTCCACCCATAACGGGAAAATGGTACTACTGCCTCAGAAGGATCATGTTATGAACTACTTTTTATAATCCGGGCAAAAAACGTAGTTGCCCATACAACAGCAAGATGCCTTTCACCCGTATGAAAAATATGGTCACTGGTGCTTGCAGCGTCCTGGATTGTGAGATGGATGTCTGACTGCTTGTTTAGGCCCAATACCCAGGAATGAGGCCTAAAATAGCAGTTGGACATCGCCGAGGGTACAGGATGGGCTGAGGGACCCCCCTCCCATGCAAAAATTTTGTGCACTATAATATACTAGAGGCCCATGCATGAAGTTCTGAAATTCATGCATGGCAGGGTGGGGTGGGGAGGGGTAATGGGGAGAATGAGTGTCCCTCAGCCTGGCTGGCACCCTCTGGCAGTCCAGGACCTCTAGCTCCGTCTGCTTGCTCCTTACTGCTTGGCTCACTGCTCCTTACCACCCACCTGCTCACTCCTAACTGCCTGCCTGCTTGCTCCTTACCACCTGCCTCCTCGCTCCTTACCACTTGGCTCGCAACTCCTTAGCACTATCACCGCTGTGCTCACCAGCTGTGAGCCCGGCTTCTGGCTGAGCCGTGCTCCCCCTGTGGGAGCGCACTGATCACCAGGGGGCAGCTCCTGTGTTGAGCATTTGCCCCCTGGTGGTCAATGTCTATCATAGTGACTGGTCATTCTGGTCTTTCTGCCATAATGGTTGCTTAGGCTTTTTTATATATAGATGAGCATTAAATAAATGTGGGAAATAGAGAACAGAGAGAAGAAAAAAACCATGTCTAATAGTCTTAATATCCAGACAACTGTAGTTAGTGTTTTGATGTATTTCCTTTCTCTTTCCCCCCCACATCTTTTCCTCCTCCTCCTTTTTAAAAACACTCCTAATTAATCATAATTAAGAGGGACTTTTAAGTTGAAGTTTTTGCTAAAAGATAGTACTCCAAATGTTGCTTTTAAATGTATGATTGTCTAATTAGTTTTCAGAGGACTCACTTCATCTCAGTGTAGATAAATCTCTTTTCTTTTTGAAATAGAAGAGTTCCAAACTGTCAGTGTAAACACCTTTGTGACATGATCTTGTAACTGACTTGTAATACTAGGGTACCCCTGACTGTGTTGCCAGTTATCATGATACACTGATTACACCATGTCTGGAGAAAAATGTCAGGTCTGTGTCAGTGGATGACAGAACATTAGGTAGTGCACTTACCAGCAGTTACTCTTCAGTTCAGTAGCTGTGCATTAAATCAGATCAGGTCTGCTAAGAGATATTTTCCTCCCTGTTGTTTAGTTTTCATTCTGCTGTTAGCTTAGCCCTAGACTATTTTTATTTCTAAGTGTGTGCAGAGTGTTTACGGCATAGGAAAGTTGGTTATTTTATGCTTTAGGATATACTACCTTTTTTTTTTTTTTTGAAGCTAAGTCCTGTTTTTCTTTCATAAAGAAAAATTTAATGTATTTTACAACCCTAATGAATTGCATTACATAATAATACAAGAATTTTTAAACTGTATTAAAAATGATTCTAAATAATTCCTCCCATAAGAAGTTAGGATCTATTTCTGACAGGTATCATGTATTAGTTCCTTTTTCATAAATAACAATATACAATGTCCCCAAAAATGTATACACACACTTTGAACAAAGGCAATGCTTATTAAAATGCATTTCATTTTCAAAATTGAGCTATCAGCTATTAAAGTGTCTATACATGCTTTGGGGCACCCTGTAGTACTGACTTAAAAATCTTTCAGTGGATTTTCTAATCAGATGTTTAGTGATAGGATGTTAAATAACTAAGAATTGTTTTAAGTTTTTAAATGGAAATTTTGTGTTTCTATATGTTTTCCCTCTCTATGCTGAGGAATAATTAGGATAGATATAATTAAATATATATTGCAGATGAGGTGATCCAGTCTCAGAGATGCAGTTTTCCCAGTTATATAACCAGAAGGTAGAAAGCTGCAGATATTTTGGTCCCTTGTGACACATTGAGTGGGGAAAATTTCCACTTATTTGGACTGTTTATTTGCTTGCATAATTCAAAACAATAGAAAACACAGTTTATGTAATTTTTCCTAAATTATGATTTGTGTAGAATGTGTGTGTTACTGAGATGTTGATCCTAATTAGATAGCCATAGAAATATGTATTCTATTTTTTGTGTTAAAACACGATTGATCCATCTGAAATGTATTTTATGTCTATAATTTTTTTATGTTTACCGATATAAAACAAACTTTTTCCGTGATCATACTGGAGATGCACATTTTGCATATTCTTAGAATTAGATAGGTAAAAGAGAATGAACATTTTATGATTTTTCATGGTAAAAATTTATATCTCAACAGAAGTGATGAGGATGATGATACCAATTACAATTTAATGATATTAAAGAAGTTAATGAATTTTTATTACTTTGCTTATCTTGTATACTGGTGTCTAGTCTCTTTAAAATCTTTTTTTTTGGCATTTATGACTTTTATTGCATATACTATGGTAGGTGAAAAAGTATTTTTTTAAAATGATTTCATCTTTGCATTTTGACATAAATGTCATTATTATGTAAACTATTTTTCAGAATGTTCTCTATTTCCCTTCCTCTTTTTCTTTTGTGAATTTATAAATATAAATTTAAAAAGTAAATTATTAATCATACTTTTTTTTTTTTTTTTTAGGTTGCTATGGAGTTGATGGAGAGAGTGACTCTATTATGAGTTCAGCTTCTGAAAACTCCACTGAACCTTGGTTTTGTGATGCCTGTAAATGTGGTGTTTCCCCTAGCTGTGAACTGTGTCCTAATCAGGATGGAATTTTCAAGGAGACAGATGCTGGAAGGTTGATGTCATAACTATCTTGGATCAATATGTATGCTTTATAATGTGGCTGCTTCTAACTATTCTTTTACTCTAGTTTTCTAAGTTCCATACACCGTTTCATTTGATCACTTTTTTGTAGCTTGTTGGCATAGAGTAAATGAACAATAGACTAAGGGTCAGAGGGGAGATGGGGGAAGACCAAGTTTTGGATATCTATATTTGCCTTTATACCCTTTATTCTATTTAATGTTAATATTAACTTTATGGTGAGACAAGTTATAGTTTCTGACTTAGTACCTAAGGCTCGGATCATTTAAATAATTTTAATTTTCTCAAAACCACGAGCTGGTGAATAGTCAAGTTTGAACTAATGTCTTTTTTATTCCAAGAATATATCACAAAACCCATATAGGGATTTAAAAGAATTTTTATTTAAAGAATTGTTAAGCTATGATAAATACTATTGGATATAAAAGAACTCTTAAAAATTAGGAGGATAACTCCTTCTCCCAGGCTGAGGTTCAGACCTTGGGGAAAGAGAAGGTGTAGTTGGGGCTTACTGGATGACAGAGTGCTCTGTTCCTGGTAGATACTTAGTAGTTGATTAGTGAGTGAATAGATGAAGGACTGAAAAGAACATATTAAAAGTGGATTTCCTGTGTTGTAAAGGCACTACAAGTTCAAGGCATTTAAGAATCAAATTTGATTGATTAATATAGTTCCTATTCTAAAAGAAAGCATCTTTCTACTTAGTTTAATGTATTAAACTAAGTGAATTTAAAGAATCTAGTCACCATTTCTATACTAGAATGACAATTCTGACTCTTTGTTTTTTGGTGGTTTTACGTGGTGTTGGTTTTCTGCTCCTTTCCCCAATCGACATCTGTCAGCATAGCTCCAAGAAAAATGGATGGTAAAGTAACACAGAAGATTATTCCTGTTTGATTTCTCTACTTGCCTTAATTACAAAGTTCTAAAGTATGTGCAGCTAAACAGGTGAACAAATAATTATTCACAGCAGGTATTAATAAGGACCAACATTGCCTCAGCTTGTTGATATGCATTTTAATGAAGACTCATGTTAGTGTCCTCTCATGAGTGGTTGGGGAAAATGATACACTTGTGTGCCAATCATACTGAAATGGCAGTTTGTATCTGTAGTACTTGTGTGACTTGTACTAAGACATTTTAAGAAGGTCAGTCTGAAGCAAGCAGCCAGCTGTTAGGTTTATCAAAGATAAACTCCTGTCGAGTACAGCAGCATTTAACACATCAGTGGAGCATGAAAGAACTGTGCAAATTAAATTGAGAAAGCTGCTTGTCGAAGATGTGTATCTTTATATTGAACTCCACAGGATGCATTTGGGAGGTTGGATTAAAATACTGTATCAAGAAAAATCTCCAAACTTTGGATTTTTTCCCATTAAAAAAGATAATTTTTAAAGATTCGTAGCTACTTTCCCCAAACCTCTATAAAATGATTCTTAGTCTTATTTCTTTAAAACGCATAGTGCACCACAAAACAGAACCATGTAGCAATCATAGCCTCTTATGCTGTGATAAAGCGGAATTTATTGTTAATATATTCACAAGGGTAAGAGAGATTTGCCATCTCATTTTTACTCTCTTTCTTACAGAAGTGATATAGATCTTTTTAAATTTGAAAATCCATTGATCCATCTTTTGTTAATTGTAAGCAAACAGAAATGGAGCGTCATTTAATTTAAAAAGTTCAGAGCAATTTGACCAGTGTCACTCAGTGATTGAGCTGCGACCTATGTACCAGGAGGTCACAGTTCGATTCCCGGTCAGGGCACATGCCTGGGCTGTGGGCTCAATCCCTAGTAGGGGTGTGCAGGGAGAAGGCGATCAATAATTGCCTCTCATCATTGATGTTTCTATTTCTCCCTCTCTTCTTTGAAATCAAAAAAGTATATTTTTTTAAAAAAGGTTCAGAGCAGTTAAAAAACACACAACAGAATTAGAATCAACTTGTGTTTATTTGTTATTTTTAGTGTATTAAAACTTTGAGCATTCTTAATTTAGTGTTGCAGCATCATTCAGACTTAAAAAAAATTTGTATGTGGGGGGATATAAATTCTAATACATAGGTTGTATGGTGGAGAGATATGACTTCCTTATCTTTTTTTTTTTTTTTTTTTAAGGCCACAGGAAAATGGCAATTGTTACATGATCTTAGAGCAGTTAATGCTACTATGCATACCATGGGAGCTTTACAACCTGGACTTCCAGCACCTTCACAAATCCATTTATTTATTTATTTATAATATATTTTATTGATTTTTTTACAGAGAGGAGGAGAGAGGGATAGAGAGCTAGAAACGTCGATGAGAGAGAAACATCGACTAGCTGCCTCCTGCACACCCCCCACTGGGGATGTGCCTGCAACCAATGCACATGCCCTTGACCGGAACTGAACCCGGGACCCCTTAGTCCGCAGACGGATGCTCTACCACTGAGCCAAACCGGTTTTGGCACGACTTCCTTATCTTATTGTAACTGTTCTGTACAGTTTACTGGGAAGAGAGTCAAGATGCATATCAAAAATTGTTGTAAAATGTGTCCTCAAAGGATTTTCCAACAGCCTTTAGAAAAAAATAACAAGAATAATTTTACCTAATTATTGCATAGTAATTTCACAGTTCTTCAATTAGTACCCTTAATTCTCAAAGTACTTATAATAATGAATGTGAATACTTTTTCACACATATGAAAATGATGTTTTGTTTCATTTGAGTAATGGTTTTGTGCAGATATTTAAAACTAACAGGTAAATGGTAAATATAGTGAATTTTAAGTGCATGGCAATTATAGTCGTTAACTCTCAGCTTTGGCTGAGCGGCTGGACAAATAGTGCTTTTTGTAGTCACTCTTTCTGTAACTAAATATCATTCTATACATGTTCTATATTCTTCAGATGTATGTCTGAGATTTTGAAATCTGACCGTAGAGATGGTATATATATTTTATGTCTACTTTCCACGTGGACATTTTATAAAAAGGGTTTGATAGAAGAATCTTATGTTTTCTCCTTATAGATGGGTTCACATTGTTTGTGCCCTTTATGTTCCTGGAGTAGCATTTGGAGATATTGACAAATTACGACCAGTAACACTAACTGAAATGAATTATTCCAAATATGGTGCCAAGGTGAGACAATGTTTTTGATGGTGTAAGATAGAAAGTTTTTTCTTACTAGTTTACACGGCTTTTTACTTGCATTGTTGACTATAGAGATGCCAGCTAGTAATCATACTGTTTGTATAGCAGTTAAATCTAAATAATTTATTATTTATAGTAAAGTTTTCTCATATCTAAAATGGAAATACTATAGTACCTCATTCACATATTAGTGTGGAATATTAATGATATTAATATGTGCAATGTGCTTAGAATAATGATATTCTATGTGCAAAGTGCTTAGAATAATGCCTACCACATAGTAAGCCCTCAAATAATATTATCATCATTATTATGTTGGTGGAATTATGGTTTATTTGAATACATAGAGACTTTTTTTTTTTTCATATATACCCTTGGCTTGCCTACTGTTGTTTGTATTAATATAGTATTGGTTCACTACTTGTATTTTGTGGATGCTTTGTAAGAGAATGCTATCTCCTAGAAATATTTGTTTTCTGAGCTATTTCCTGTTATCCCATTGTAGGAGTGTAGCTTCTGTGAAGACCCTCGTTTTGCTAGAACTGGAGTTTGCATTAGCTGTGATGCAGGTATGTGCAGAGCCTATTTCCACGTGACTTGCGCCCAGAAGGAAGGCCTGCTTTCGGAGGCAGCAGCAGAAGAGGTAGGTTTATTTAAACCTATAGTTGATGAATACTTCCATGAAGCTTCTCACGACTGTTATATCCTACATCAGGTATCCTCAGAAATTTAACTTAAAAGTTTATTTGCCTAGATCACTGGTCTGAAACTTAAAGAGTTAACAATATACCAGTATATGAGTTTTTTCCAGTTTTAAAGCAAGTCAGATGCTTGGAAGACTTGTTAAAATTTTGGTAGTGAGATCTAATAAATGAGATGAAACATAATCCAAAGTATTTTAAAGCATTAAAATGTCAGCCTATCCTACATAATAAAAGGCTAATATGTAAATGACCAGATGGTGGAATGACCGGTCACTATGATGTGCACTTACCATCAGGGGGCAGACACTCAACACAGGAGCTGCCCCTGGTTGCCAGTGTGCTTCAACAGGGGGAGCGCCGCTCAGCCAGAAGCTGGGCTCAGGGCTGGAGAGCACACAGCAGTGGTGGGAGCCTCTCCCACTTTTGTGGCAATGCTAAGGATATAGACTGGCAGCTTACTAAGCCTTCAGTCAGACATCCTTCCAGGACTCCCAGACTATTAGAGGCCATGATGAGAGACCTCCCCCCACCAACTGCATGAATTTTGTGCACCGGGCCTCTAGTTTTATATGAGTCTGAAATTGTATTTGGGTAATAATCTTGCTCTCTTACTCTCTAAATAAAACCACTACCTTGTCTTTAGAATCTACATTTCTATCTCTTTACAGTTATTTTTAGTTCTATAATTTTTCTTCTAAGTTTATTGTCTTTAGATTAAGCAATCAGTTGTTTTAAAAGCGTGTTTTGGAAGCTCCTTAATATTCTATTAAGAGGTCTGTGAAGTTAAAGCTATTTTCATGACAATATGAAAATGGTATATACTATTTTTATTCTTAATTCTCTCATAAGCAACAGTGGCGATATCCAGAGATAATATAACATAATATGATCAGCATAGTTTATCCCCACTTTGACTGGGTTCCACTCCATTGGAAGGAGGGAACAAGGACAGTAAGAGTAGGCAGTTTTCTTTCATGGGCATGGAAATTTCACACCTCATTGGCTGGATCTTATCACATGGTTATATCTATCTGCAAGGAGGCTGGAGCAGAGCATTTCCAATCAAATAGCCATGGATGCAGTAAAAACTCAGAGGGTTGTACTAATTGAAGAAAAGGGGAGAATAGGTAGTGGAAGGCAGTGGTTTTTATAGTAGTTAATATTTGCTTTATATATCTGTTTCATTCTCTTTGCTTAGAGAATATTCAGTCATCCTAGCTTTAAAATTAGGGTTTATTGCCTCTCAATCCAAAATAAACTGATTAAAACAGAACAAAAATTATTTGGACTACTTACTCATTTTCAGATATCTTTTAGAACAGAAAAGACTGATCTTTTTCCTAAGTCAGGCTTGATCCTAATGCTTAACTCACCCATACAAACATGAATCCACCTGATAATTCAATTTCAACCTTCCCTACTTTAAAAACAATAGAATAATACTTTAGATGTGGCCATCTGGCTAAGGTTCAATATAATCTTTATTTCCACATAGCATTTTCTGTCACCAGGATTTAAAGCATGTCATGAAAAAGATGTGTGTGTGTGTGTGTGTGTGTGTGTGTTTGAATGCACTCTTGTAGCTACATTTTTGTGTTTTATTTATATAGCCATATGAAGTAGTTATTATTAAGTCCATTTTACTAATGAATTGTTTAGCAACTTGTTTGAAGCTGCAAAACCAGTAAATGATAGAGCTAAAATTTGTAAGTAGGGTTTTATATTTCTAATTCTGTGACCATATCCACAGCATTATAGTATGACATCTGTGGATACCACCCTACAGAATGATATTGTATGGCTTTTTTTCTATGTTAACGACACCTTAGATTCTTTTAAAATTATTATTTCTCTTTCTATTCTTACTTGTGTGTGTGTTTTTTTGTTTTGTTTTGTTTTTAGTATTATCATTTTTCTTTGGGTTGTAAAACCCCATCTTACTAATAGGCCTTTTTAGTATAACTTAGATTAAAACTTTATGGGTAGCTTATCTTTATTTCTCCTCCTTACAACTTCTTAATATATTGTTGTTTTATCATCTTAACCTATATATGCATAACTTTGATATTTAGTGATAATTTCTTCTTAAGGTTATTAAAATCCTATTTATTTTAAACAGAACTTTTAATATTTAATTTATGGATTAAATATACAACATAAGAGTTGACTTAAGTATTTTTAAATCCATAAAGCACTTTTAAGAAAAAAATTATTAATTTGACATTGACATGCAGAATTAAGTTTCTAAAGAAGTAGTTTTTATCTCTATGTGTATAAATTACTTTTATAATTTACTTTAGAAATAATACTGTTGGAGAGATTTTAAAAATTAGATCTTGTGTTGTGTTCCCTATAACCTTCTGAAGTAAAAAATGTTTATTTCTTTCCCTGTTTTTTTGATATAGGATATAGCAGATCCATTTTTTGCTTATTGCAAGCAACATGCAGATAGGTTAGATAGAAAGTGGAAGAGAAAAAACTACTTGGCTCTACAATCCTACTGTAAAATGTCTTTACAAGAAAGAGAGAAGCAGCTATCACCAGAAGCACAGGTATGGAATTTATGCCAAACTCACATTTATTTGAGGTTATATATTTCAGATCTCACGTGTGTTTGCCAATATCATATGAAATATAGTGATGAAATTTGGTTAGTTACTTAGGAAATGGGTTGTCATTAAATTAAATGGCGAGTAATTTGTGGCTAAATACATTGCTTCTCATCTAGTCAACAGAGCAACCATTTATAAAGCATGTTTCCAAATACACTGAGAACCATGGCTTAGAAGGAATTATTCTATCCATGTAATATATCAACCACACCTTTTTCAATCTCTTCTGATGTTTATGCAAAGTATTTGGTCAGTTTGCCCATCATTTAAAATGTATTTCTGTGTAAATTAGATAAATTTATGGACACTACTGCAGTTATTAAGAAGAGAAAACTTCAGCTTAATGAAATTAATTTATTACAACTCTGATCATAGAGTAGGACAGTTATTACTAGGGGTAGACATAATTTATTGTAACCCAAGAATTATACAGCATATACTCAAGGACCATGGATAGTTATTACTTGCTTTGACATAGGAAATTCAAGTATCTTTACTTTCTCTAAGCATGGAAGTAAAAATTTTGAGTACATTCCATTTTAATATCTTAAAATTTGTATGCATATTTTTATAGGCAAGGATCAATGCCCGGCTTCAGCAGTATCGTGCCAAAGCAGAACTAGCTCGATCTACCAGACCCCAGGCCTGGGTTCCAAGGGAAAAATTGCCCAGACCACTTACTAGCAGTGCTTCAGCCATTCGGAAACTGATGCGGAAAGCAGAATTAATGGGGATCAGCACAGATATCTTCCCAGTGGACAATTCAGATACTAGTTCTAGTGTGGATGGAAGGAGAAAGCATAAGCAACCTGCTCTCACTGCTGATTTTGTGAATTATTATTTTGGTCAGTATAGACACGGATGCATGCACATTTTCAATGAGAACAATTTGCTAATGAAAATATTTGATATGCCATAAATTTTTAATTTATTAGTCATGATGCATGTATCAAGCATGTTTATTTTCCTAATAATCTATGGGTTGTTATAAAATGCTAGGTTTATATCTTTGTGAATAGAGTTAAAAATGTTTTAAACAATGTAGGTTTATCCATGTGACATTTCTATGGCTAGCTTCTTCCTTTGTGTATTTTGTATATCAGCTTTTATTTTCTATTAAGTAAAATTTGATATTTAATTTAAATAGAGAGAAATATGCGCATGATTCAAATTCAGGAAAACATGGCTGAACAAAAGAATATAAAGGATAAATTAGAGAATGAACAAGAAAAGCTTCATGTGGAATATAATAAGGTAAGTTGGCTGCAGGACAATAATATAATAGATCTTATTGATGATTTTTTGGTGATTTTTACAGCATTACTACTTATCTTTCATTTTGAAGTTCTTCTTGAGTTTTAGGCCCTTCCCTACAACTCCCATCCCTCATTATCTTCTCTAACACTTATTGGGCACTTGCTATGCTATGTGCCAGTCACAATTTTGAGAACTTAACTTGTATTCATTCATTTAATTCTGATGCAACTGTATAATGTGGATTATGCCCATTTTCAGAGAAGGAAACTCCTAAGCAGGTGAAGTAATTTGTGTAGGCTCATGTAGGCCTTCAAGTCTTAGAGTGATGTCTCAGACCAAGCAGTCTGACTCCATTCTTTATTCCTAATCCCTGAACTGTGGAACTTCTCTTAAGTCTGTAGAAAACTTGGAAACTTACTATTAAATTACTATTTTTATCTTGAATTGTAATGTTATTTTTGATTAAAAACAAAACTTCTCGGTTAAAATTTGCATTCTACCTCCTTATTCTAATAATGAGGGAGCTCAAAAAGAAAGGTCATATAAAAACATCATATAAAATGTTAGGTAGTAAGTAACATTAACATTTGGTATTGACTTATTGTTAGATAACATTTTAAGTGATAAAAAATTAGTAAGAAGAAATATCCTATAATTAGCCACACAATAGTGAAAGAATACTTGATTAGATTCAGGAGTCCTGGGGGTTCTTGCTATTTCTATGATCATTTCCAAGTCAACAAAACACTGTTTCTTAGTTTTCTCATTGGGATAGAGTAGAAATGCTTTTTGATAGTCACAAGAATTAATTAGCAAAATGTGTGTGAAATTATATAATAAACTACAGAAATATATAAATGTAGGTATCATTGTCATTAGGAAAAATGCTTACATTTTGTTAAGTCTTCTCAACTAATTGGATACATCTCTCAGTGATATGTGACTATAATGTATTAAAACTATATGGAATATGAATATAAGTATTTTTATATCGATAAATAATTTACATTTTTGCATATTTTACTATCCATTTTAATGGTTTGTTAATTTGAATTATTGCATTGTAGCTATGTGAATCTTTAGAAGAACTACAAAACCTGAATGGGAAACTTCGAAGTGAAGGACAAGGAATATGGGCCTTACTGGGCAGAATTACAGGGCAGGTTAGTTTCTTTCCATTTGCTATCTTCTTCTATTCTTATTCTCCATTTTATTTTCAAAAATCAGATCTCTGATACAGCTGCTACTTTGCTAACTGAAGAATTCTATTTAATTAGGGCCAACTAATCCTCTTGGATAATGATTTCTGCCTGAAATATATAGAGAGCATTAAGGTCTGCCTCCATAGAATCTGTAGCTTAATTTTGGTTGTTTTGACAGCTGTTTTGTTTGCAAAATTTTTCATTTGTTCTTACTGAGTGACTTGTGATTATGATGAAGATTTGAAGCATGAGTTAACTCCTACCACATTCCTCACCCCCACCTTCAATTTAGCAGTTTTAAATTCTTTGTCATATTTTCTTCTGACTTATTCTTATATTTAGTTATTTTGTGTTTTTAATATATATATATACATATATATATATATATATATATATATATATATATATATATTATAGGGTTTTTTTAGAGAGAGAGGAAGGGAGAGGGAGAAAGAAACATAGATGTAAGAATTTTTTAAATGTAAAATTTAAAAGGCTAATGGAGAGATGAGATTCATTTTCATATTGTTTTGCTTTTGTAAGAAATGATTTGTGAAACTTTATAGTTTTTCTCTTCAGCAGGTATTAAAATTACTTTACCCTTTACCATTTTTAGCCTGTGCTTTTGTTGAAAAGAAGAATCATTTTCAAATGGTTTTCTTTGAATGTTCTCTTTTTTTTTAAGTACATGTATATAATTCATATATTTAGAATTCATTCAAGTATTTTCAGATATATTTTTTAAGGATGATGGAGACTCACTGTGGTCCTTTCATTTTGAAAGTAGTTTTGTTTGTGAACAATGATTTTCAAAGAAAAGATATTTTTCATTATACTCATTTCACAGATTTACAAAGACTCAAATTCATCGTACAGTGTGTGTAGACATATTTCAGGAAGCAATACACACTGATATGTATTGTAACATGCTAGTTTTGAGGAATGCATTTGTGAATAGGATATATGTGGCTTATCTATATATATAAGACTAAGCGACTGTTATGACCAAATGACCAGAACAATAGAAGCCAGTCTATCATTCACTATGACATACATTGACCACCAAGGGGCATATGCTCAAGGCAGGAGCTGCCCCCTGGTGGTCAGTATGCTCCCACAGCCAACCTCCCACTGCTGGCCAACCTCCATGGTCCCTCTCCTTGAGCAGCCTGCCAACCTCCTGTGGCCCCTCCTCAACCCCTCCCACTGGCCGGCAGACTCCAATCAGCTCAGCCTCAATCAGGATTGGGTGAGATGGCCCTGATTGGCCCTGATTGCCAGACAGGCCTAGGGACCCTACTTGTGCACAATTTCGTGCACTTGGCCTCTAGTAATGAATAATACAGTTTAAAAGCTGAGAATGAATACTTGCTTATGCAGAACTTACCTTTGTTTCCATCAATAAGTTGTTGATGGATTTTTAGAAGATTATGGTGTTTTATATATACTAGAGGCCTGGTGCATGAAAATCTTACACTTAGGGGCGTCCCTCAGCTCTTCCTGAATCCCCTCTCAGTCTGGAAGCCCTTCGGGGATGTCCAACTGATGGATATCCTTAGTGCTGCCACGGAGGCGGGAGAGGCTCCTATCACCACTGGGGTGTTTGCCAGGCGTGAGCCCAGCTTCTAGCTGAGTGGCACTTCTCCTGTGGGAGCACACTGACCACCATGGGGCTGCTCCTGTGTTGAGCGTCTGCTCCCTGGTGGTCAGTGTGTGTCATAGTGACCAGTCATTCTGCTGTTCGGTTGATTTGCATATTAGCCTTTTATTATATAGGAAATCTATTGATTGATTGAGAGAGAGAGAGAGAGAGAGAGAGAGACAGACATTGATTTTTGTTGTTGCACTTATTCATGCATGCATTTCTTGTATGTGTCCTGACTGGGGATAGAACCCATAATCTTGGTGTATCGGGATGGGATGACGCTCTAACCAACTGAGGTACCTGGCCAGAGCTGGTGTTTTGTATTTTATATTTAGAGAACTTAATGTTGAGTACAAGCTAGTTTATTTGCCAAGCTAGCATTATCTTTTGGCTTGATTTACAAGTTAGTCTCGTAAGAATCTGCTATAAAAGGGCATTTCCATTTATTAAATGACTTTTAACAGAAGCTCTGATTTTCTTGTGCAAATATAAAATGCACAGCAGAGGTAGAATTCATTTGTACTGCTTGCACGACACTTTTTTCCAGTTGGTTGAACAGATGCCGGCCCACTGGGCCACTGAGAAATGACTTTGATAGATGATTGCTGTCTGAAAAGCCAGCATACTACAGATTAGTAGAAACCCAAAGAGATTCTCATTCGCTTTGTGGAGAGTTTGGTCCAATAAGATAATTTTTCTAATTAACCTAGGGAGCACCAGTGTAGTTGGGATACTGAGGAAAATAAACGGCTTCAATATTCTTTTTGTCAATGTACGGTGTGTATTTTTTTTTAAATGTTCTTAAATGCTTGTCCTTGTCTTTCACTTTTTAAAGCTAAAGTAGTTTAATTTTCATGATGTTTTAGTGTTCCCCTGAAAATGATGGAAGTAGGTGTGAAACAAAAACTCATTTTAATTCTTTTTCCTGTGTAATAGCTGGTAAAACATTTCCCCTCACAATCCTAGCACTTTCAGTTGACTTGAGTAGCATAGAGGGGAAAATGTTGAAATAAACTGTATTTGTTCAAACCAATAGAAGTTGAACATACCGGCAATTTTGAGGGCACCCAAGGAGCGAAAACCAAGTAAAAAAGAAGGAGGTGCACAAAAGACATCTATTCTTCCTACGGTACTTTATAGGCAAGTAATGAAATTATGGCAGATTAATATTGTGTGTTTTCAAGCTAATTCTTTTTAGTAACAAAATACTTCAATGTATTTGAGAATGAATTATGTCGACACCAGAATTTAAGTTAAATGCATTTAAAATTATTTTTATTAATACCTTAATAAAAAATGTTTTCAAGTGTAGTGATAGAAGAGATTTTTATTCCTCGTTTAATAAGATAAATGAAATGACTCTTTGTATCTTTTAAATAACTGAGGATATATGTGCATAAGCTTTATGGAAATGAACGGTCTTCTTTGGGGAATTGGAAAGTGACTTTAAATAATGTAGATGATTATTTTTATAAATAATTACACAATACATTAGATAAATAGTCATTTTTATTTTACTTGAGTAAGTTTTAGAGTTCTGCATGTGTTTTTAGGTTCTTTTTGTTTTTCTTTTTTTTTTTTTTTAATATATTTTATTGATTTTTTACAGAGAGGAAGAGAGAGGGATAGAGAGCCAGAAACATTGATGAGAGAGAATCATCGATCAGCTGCCTCCCGCACACCCCCCGCTGGGGATATGCCCGCAACCAGGTACATGCCCTTGCCTGGAATCGAACCCGGGACCCTTCAGTCCGCAGCCGATGCTCTATCCACTGAGCCAAACCAGTCCCTGCTGTTTTTAGGTTCTGATGGTTATCATATATATGTGTGTGTATATATATCTATATATCTATATCTATATTTATATAGATATAGATATATATATATATATCTTGAATTATTGCCTTTGTACAGTGGTGGGTAATGAAGATAGGTTTTAAATTGAACCTGTCTACATTTTCCTCTCTCTATGCTAAGCTTTAATAATTCTGATAATTTTGTTTCCAGATGTATTTTTGTTCTTTTTTTTTGGCTTAATATTTTACATTGTCACCATTATAGTAATTTTACATAGTCAAGACTTCTTACCATACCCTAATAGGTTACAGTATTTTCCCCTTCCTCCCTTACTTTCTTCTTCTCTCCCTCTCTCCCTCCCTTCCTTCCTTTCATTTTCCCCTTTTTATTGGGGTGACACTGGTTAAGAAAATTACCTAGGTGCACAATTCCACAACATGTCATCTGTACACTGTGTTTGTGTTCCCCACCTCAAATGATCTTTTTTATTGTTAATCCTCAACCAAGGATACTTTTTCAGAGCAGTGGAGGGAGGGGAAGAGAGAAAGAGAGAGAAACATTGATATGAGAGAGACACATGGATTGGTTGCCTCCTGCACATGCCTTGACCGGTGTCCGGGATTGGAACCTGCAACCCAGGTGTATGCTCTTGACTGAAAATATTTACCCTCAACCCTTTGGGGCTCTATACTCTTATCCACTGAGCTACACTGGCCAGAGCTCAAAGGATATTTTTTAATAAAATATTTTATTGATTTCAGAAAGGAAGGGAGAGGGAGAGAGTTAGAAACATCAAGGTTGAGAGAGAATCATTGATTGGCTGGCCACTGCACACTCTCTACTGGGAATGGAGCCCACAACCCAGGCATGTACCCTGATCAGGAATGTAACTGTGACCTCCTGGTTCACAGGTTGATGCTCAACCACTGAGCAACACAGGCTGGGATTTTTTTTTGTAACTGATTAAATGAGAAAAGTTTAGAAGATGTTAGATTCATTTGTGTGTATATATACATTGTGTATACAAATGTAAATATTCATGTAACCTGCATATATGCTTATGTAATACATAACATGACTACAGTCTTTTCCTTTTATAGAAGTAGTAGCTACAGTCACAGTATCAATCTTTATACTTATTTTCCATTCCTGTTTGAAGGCTCCCTCCATAGGTAATAGCAAATAACTCCCTTGAAATGTGGAAAAAGCCCCATTAGTGTCTTAGTGTACTGTGGGAAGACTAACACATTCTCAATTCAACTTTTTTCCAAACAAAACTAGTTCATTTAGAAGTATTCTTCTAAGTTTTATCTCTACAGTTAATTTTTACTTTTGACTATATTGTAGGTGATTTTTTTTCTTTTTTCTTTTTTTTCACTCAGAATAATTTTGAGACCAAATACTGGTGGTGGTGGTGGTGGTAGTGGTGGTGTTGGTTGTTGTTGTTGTGTGTGTATGACTTTTTTTTTTTTCTAGGATTATTTAAAAAATTAAAAATTCATTGCTGTTTCTGCATATGGATAGCTCTTTTAGATTCTCTTCCCTTAGTCTTTACATTCCCAGTATTAATAAATATACTCTAGATTTTCAGGACATGGTGCATGTGCTCTCAGTAGTTGCCTTTTTGCACAAGAAAAGTTAGATTCCTTAAAAACTAACAAAAATCCAAAATAACAGTAACACCAATAGTAAAACTCCCCATTCTCTGCAGTAAATGTATATAGTATATTTTTAAGATGCTAAGTCTGATTTTGAAAAGAGACATGTATATATAAACCTTATTTACATGTTGGAGGCTCTTTGAAAGATTTATAATTAATAGTAGGAAAGAAACTGAACTTTGTAACGTTACTTTTTTTTGTAGTTTTAGAGAGGTAGAAAATTGAAATTTTTATTTAATAATGTATATTTTTACAGGAAAATATAGCTAATGTTAAATGGGTTTTAAGTGATAAAATTAAGATAAAGATGTTGAGAATAAATATTACCTATATTTCCTTCTGCAAAAGGTTTGTTTCTAGCACTATTTAAATTTATACTAGATTCATGCTATTTTTCTATATCCTCAAAAGTATTTAGAATTAATAATTACTTATTGACATTACTAAAAATTTTATTTTGAAAAAATATTTGACTTCAACAAAAATACAAAAAAAATCAGTACAAAATTTTGAAATTTTAAAAAATTACTATCAATTAACCGTTCTACACTGATAATTATTATTCTAATACTTCATTTGCTGCCTTATTCAAAGTTGTGGAATTTGTAAGAAGAACCATGATCAGCATCTTCTTTTGCTGTGTGATACCTGTAAACTCCATTACCATCTTGGATGTCTGGACCCTCCTCTTACAAGGATGCCG
Source organism: Pipistrellus kuhlii (assembly GCF_014108245.1). NCBI lineage: Eukaryota > Metazoa > Chordata > Mammalia > Chiroptera > Vespertilionidae > Pipistrellus > Pipistrellus kuhlii. Next base: position 33,072,452 of record NW_023425405.1, on the reverse strand, counting down.
AGAAAGACCAAAAACAGTTATTGGTGAGTACAATGGAGTGGATTGAGATGTTGGAATTGGGTTGGCTTCATTTCAACAGTGTAAGATGACGTGTTATATTGCTTCATAATAAAGCGTGTGGCACATTTTAAAGTTGATACTTTCATAAGTATTTTATTCAACTCTATTGAGGTATATCGACAAAAATGGAATATATAATTTAAGGTGTACAACTCAATGATGTGATTGTAAAATAATCATCACAACCAAGTTAATTAATATATTCATAACCTCGCATTGTTATTGTTTTCTGTTTTTTAGATAAAAATGCTTCTGATATACATGTTTGTAATAGTATTATATGAATAACACAGTAATAGATTTTTTTTTTTTTTTTTTAGAAATGAATTTTAAGTTAATGGAGGCTGTTTTGGTATTTTAGTGGATTCTTAAAGCCTGAATTCTATCTAGTGTGTTTATAATTCTCTTATACTTTATTATAAGAATTTCTCAAATGATTTATTTGTTTTGCAATGCAATTTATCAAAAATTTGCCTCCATATTCATGCTTTTATTTGTAATTTACAATATATTTTATTTCTAAATTAGTGTTACTGAAGGCTTTACATCTGGTAGTTGTCATTTGTGCTAGTTATATATAAAACTATTCTTTGCAAATATAGAAACATTTGACAAGTTTCTTAATTTTTTTTTTTTTTCTTAAACCTGGGCATATTGAATCACTACAGATATATGATAAAAGTTTATGATACCTATGTTGAGTTCTATTCTTTTCTTAATTTTAGTCCAAAGGAGAGACAGATGTTCAGATTTTAACAGGTTGATTCTATATAGGAAGAATATGGGACACAAAAAACTTTGGAATAGACATGATATTTTTTTTTAATACAAATTACTTTTCTAGTTTTAGAATGAACTTAATGAACCCCAAATTTTTAAATGGTAGTTTATACAAAAAGTCGTGTGTGTTTCTCAAACGTATTAAACATGTTTTTTTTTTTATCTCACTGTTGTATCTCATGAAGCTACCTCTGTTCATTGTATTAGGAATCTTACATTTTTTCTCACAACTATACAGGATTGATTTTCATAATGATCTTTTGTCAGTTTGTCATGAGACACTCATACTTGTCTGCTCTTCTCGAATATAGTGGACTATATTTCTTTTGATATTTATGTGCTTTTGAAACCAGAATTTAAGAAGATACTGCTATATCTTATGGAATGCCAGCAGTATTAATAAGTATCCTAAATGAAGGTGGAGGGATAAAAGATGCCAATCTTTTAAGTTCTGAAAGTCATATCAGACTGAGGGGGAGTATCTTGCAATAATAGAGGGAAGTCACCCACCTCTTTGTCCATGCTCCTATGATCAAAAGTACAGAGCACAGAACCCAGTATTTGAAGTCTGGGTTTATTTTGCCCACCTTGGATTTTAACTACTGTGTGCAAGCTAGTGCAGGAATATGTGCATAACTGCCTGTCATGTGGCGTGGGATGGGCATTGGGTTAGCTGCTGTTTGGTAAGAGCTGAAGTTGACTGAAGTTAACAGCAGTTTGCCTGTGCAAGCCTTTCCCTGGAAGTTGCAAGTCTTCTATAGACTCCAGAGTTCCAAAGTAGTTACATCAGATAGATTTGGCTAGTGCAGTTATATTCCAGTTAGAGAATGTTAAGGACTTGTATACATGCATATAAGTACAACCAATGGACATAAAACTCTGGGGAGGGAGGGTATGTATGGGAGGGAGGGAAGGAGGGGGGCAAAAAAAAATCAATAAAATATATTAAAAAATAAAATAAAAAAATAAAAATGATTCATTAAATTATTTTAATGAGTAAGTTTATATTTCCTCTTCCATAAATGGTAAAAAAAAAAAAAAAAAGACCCATTCATCTTTCAACACTTTTTAGAAATGATTTTTACAGTTTTTTAGTTGGTTTACTATTATGGCTTATCATTAAGAATAAAGGATATGACTTCTATAATGGAAGTAGAGCTAGGATTAATAAAAGACTGATTTTCAAGTATCATAGTACATGTCACTTAAGACAGTCATGATTTCCAAAGGGAAATATTTTTTATTAATGTTGAATTTTCTTATGTTATTTACTTAAACATGCAGCATTATTACATATTGTTCTTATAACATTTATAGGGGTACATGAATTACCTTAGAAAAATATATATTTATATACTGTTGCCATTCTTATTGGTAGGTATATGCCTTTCTGTATGTATAGTCATTGTATACCCTGTGGTCACAAATACCAATGTATATTTTTATATATTCTTCACAATGTATGTTTTTATGTATTCTGAATTTTATATTTATAGAAACCAATGCTAACATTAGGAGGTAAAAATAAATGTATGAACTTATATTTTTCCTTTATATAGGCAGTGCTCAGAATGTGACCAGGCTGGGAGCAGTGACATGGAAGCAGAGATGGCCATGGAAACTTTACCAGATGGGACTAAACGATCAAGGAGGCAGATTAAAGAACCAGTGAAATTTGTTCCACAGGATATGACTCCAGAACCCAAGAAGATTCCAATAAGAAACACGGTAATTTATTCCCTAATTATTGTAATCATCACAAAATTCTGAGACCAAAACTGAAAAGGTGAGAAAGACAAAGGATGAATATATATGTAGGAGGCAAAGAAAGAAATATGTATATTGCTATTGGTCATTCTTAGGACCATATCGTTTTACATCATGAAATATACCATACATACCTGAGAATTTATAGTTTATATATCCCACCTAAAGCATAATAATTAACACCTATTATTAATATAATGAACATACCACGCAACTTTAAAAATAGAGCATTACTAAAGCCTTTGGAGTCCACTGCGAATTCCTAAGTAATCACATTCCCATCCATTTAGTCACCCCCTTCCTCAAATTTATATTTCTCATCTATTTTTTTGTAATTACACTCCAATTGTAAGTATTCATAAATAATAAATAGTTTTTCTGGTTTTGAATTTTGTACAAATGGAGTCACTCTTTTTTCTTCTATTATTGATACTTTGAACAACAAACAATATATTGATTTGATTCATATATGCTGGTCATTTATTTTCACTAATGTGTGTTTTTTTGTTGTTGAAAGAATAGGTAATTATTTATTTTATCTTTTGTTCTGTAGATTGCCAGTTTTGCTGTTTGTATCTTTTTTTCTTTTATAAACAACAAAAAGTATTTAAGTATTTTTGTAAATGTCTCCTACAGCATGGTCACAAGGAGTTAGAGTATATACTGGGATATGGCTTTGTTTACCTAAAGGATATTTGCCCCTTCAGTTTTGCAAGATAATTCCAATGTTTCCCAAACCAGTTTACACTCATACCAGCCATATATAATGTTACTGTTGCTCTCAAACTTGGTTTGTCCACTGTGTTAGTGCTCTTCAATGTTATACATATAAAATAGTATATCATCACTTTATTTTGTATTTCCATCGATGCTAATGAACATCTATTTATATATAATATGTATTATAAATATACATATTTATATAATTTGGTTGCTTCCCTGTGTTTGTTTCTATGGTTAGGTAGAACACTGTGTTTCCTGGAATTGGTAAGTGGCCTTGTGCAGTAGGTGACCTGTGGGCTGTGCTCATGATCTTGTAGTTGAGCCTGGATTGCTATTGGCTTCTTGGGGAGGAGTTGACCTGATAACCAGCTGCGACTACAGTGGGAAAGTTGCTGTGCAGGAGGCCAGGCCCAGTCTGAGGCAAGGCAGGCTGGTGCTAGTGCAGGGTCTTGGGTCTTTTATTGATAGGTTTGGGACATGCTGTCACCAGCTGTTTGAGAGATTTCAGCAGAGTCTGAAGCCTGAGCCAGGACAGGCCATTACATGGAAAAACTGCTACAAATACCTTGGTGGGCTGCAAACTGGATGGAGTGGGGTCTCAGGGAATCTCCAGTTCTGAATAAATAGTATGTTCCAGACTGTTATGGCTGCCAGTCAACCCTGGGAGAGGGGAGTTCCTAGCTCAGGAACAATGACCCTTCCAAGCACCTCTGTCTGGGAGAAAGCTGTCCCTGAGTTCCTGCCTTGGTGCAAGACAATCCAGTTCCCCCAAGTATGTCTGGGTCCCCTGAGCTGGAGCTTGTTAAAAGCTGGACCGTGTAAATTTGTGCACTGGCCCTTTAAGAGGGACACCTGGGATTCCAGCAGCCTCTGTGTCACTGAGCCAAAACACAGATGGTTTTTAAGGCCAGGAGTTATAGGGACTTCTCTTCCCAGCTCTGAGTTGGGGGTGTGGTGTGGGTCTGGGACCCCTTGTTCCTCATAGGCAGCCTCCACAGGGACGATCTCCTTCCAGATTAAAAAAAACAAACACATTTGGGTGATGGACCAGTGCGTTCTGCACCTCCCTGCCTCTTGCCAGTCTCAATGTGCTTTCTTCGTTACTTCTCTGGTTGTAGGGCTTCCATTCAGCCAGTGTGTAGGTGGTTCTGAATGATGGTTGTTTTCTATTTTAATTGTAATTTTGATGTAATTATGGGAGGCAGACAGTATAAGCATTTATCTATGTCATCATCTTGGTTCCTTGTTCTAGTCCCTTTTAAAAAATAAGTTCGTATTTAACTATTTCAACCTCTATTTTACTCAAAATCATACTAAGGATAGAAAGCCTGTAATCTTATAGAGAGTAAGCAAATAGGAACAGAAGCCAGATAGCCCGATTAAGAACGCATGTCTTTACTGAGGTCTGTAGAACATTTAGGTGAGGTACAAATAGAGTTGTAAAATATTTGGTTATTATGTAGCATAGTTGGGAATGTGGTGTTATAATCTGACAACAGAATGTCCATGTGTATTTCCACAGTATAGTGTCATAGGAATTCAGGCACATATCAAACTTATTGTCTCGTATATCTGAGTTCATTCACATTAAATATAGATTCAACACTCTTTTTCTTTGTACTCTTAATTGCATATGAGGAGTTTTCCTTTTCAAGCTTGCTCAAGAGCATCAGCATCACTCCTGTCAATCTTAGTGCAATAGTGTTGAAGTTAATAAAATGCATGAAGGTATTCTACCTTGAGGAAACTGACATTAAAAAAAAAAAAATCAAACAAAAGAAAACATTTAGAAGCAGCAAATCAGTAAGTATTAATACACTGACAGCATGCATATAAATGAGCCACAAGTATATGTTTGTTTGTTTTTTTCTGTTGCTCTCTGTTGGTTTTCTTTTGCTTTCTTGAAATTGTGAATACTATGAAACCTGCTTGGCAGCGGCGGGGGGCGGGGGGGTGGAAGGGATAGGGGAGGGGGAGAGTGTGTGCACTATTGTATTGAGTGAAATTGAAAAAGTTCATGGTTTTCTGTCCTATTTTTTTTCTTTCCTAAGTAGTCACTCCAATTTATCTAAAACATTTAGCTTATTGAATTTCAGCCTTTTGATTAAGCAATGAATATATTTTTGATTTGATCATGTGCTTTGATCATTATTAAGAGAGATGAGCCCAAAGAGTCAGTCTTTGTGCTCCAATGCCCCCTTTGTGTCAGACAAGGCTGCTACCAAAAGAATGGCATCCACTTTTGCCTGCTGACAGGCAGTTTCCATTTATCATGGCCAGAGAGTACAATGGGCGACTTCAGTAAGCCTTAACTATATTTTTATTATTCGGATACAGAGGAAAGTCAATTTTCATTTCATTTTACTCTGGTTTCCTTAGTAAGGATTTATAGAAACCTGAATGAATACAGTGTATTTTGAGACATCCAATTTCCTAAGATGTAGGTGCTCTTCAAAGTGAGTAGTCCCAGAATTACATTTTTCTCTAAGATTTTTTTCTACTTGAAGGTGATAAAAAGATGAGCCAGAAAAAGTTACTTGAAAAAAAATTATAGCGCTTAAGATTAGATGTTTAAAAATAATGAGTCAAAAGACCTATTTCTAACGGTAAAAATGAAAATACTATACTTTCAGAAAATACCTTTCTTTTTTTTCAGTTAATCCTCATCTGAAGATATTTTTTCCTTAGATTTTTTGAGAGCTTTGTAAGGAGGTAGTGAAGGGGAGAGAGAGAAATAAAAAACATTGATGCAAAAAAGACATATCAGTTGGTTGATTCCTGCACATGCCCTGACCAGGATCTGGGATTGAACCTGCAACCCAGATGTGTGCCTTGACCCCAAAGTGCCTGGGTCTGTACTCCAACCACTGAGCAACATCAGCCAGGGCAGGAAATACTCTTTTTATACAAACATGGAGATAATATCTGATTATATTTTATTATTATTTTTTTAAATAAATCTTTATTGTTCAGATTATTACAGATGTTCCTCTTTTTTCCTCCCTTAGCTCCCCTCTACCTGATTCCTCCCTCTACCCCCCATGCTCTTACCCCCTGCCACTGTCCTCATCCATAGGTGTAAGATTTTTGTACAAACTCTTCCAGCACACTTCATGCCCCTTTCCCCCCCAAGAATTGTCAGTCCAATCCCTTTCTAGGCCCCTGATTCTATTATATTCACCAATTTATTCTGTTCATCAGATTTTTTTATTCACTTGATTTTTAGATTCACTTGCTGATAGATACGTATTTGTTGATAATAATTTTTATCTTTACCTTTCTCTTCTTATTTCTCTTCTTAAAGAATACCTTTCAGCCTTTCACATAATACTGGTTTGGTAGTGATGAACTCATTTAGCTTTTTCTTGTCTGTGAAGCTCTTTATCTGACCTTCAGTTCTGAATAATAGCTTTGTTGGGTAAATAATCTTGGTTGTAGGTTCTTGCTATTCATCACTTTGAATATTTCTTGCCACTCCCTCTGGCCTGCATAGTTTCTGTTGAGAAATAAGCTGACAGTTGTATGGGTACTCCCTTGTAGGTAAATAACTGTTTTTCTCTTGCTGCTTTTAATATTTTTTCTTTGTCTTTTGCCCTTGGCATTTTAATTATGATGTGTCTTGGTGTGGTCCTCTTTGGATTCCTTTTGTTTGGGGTTCTCTGCACTTCCTGGACTTGTCTTTTCACCAGGTAGGGGAATTTTTCTGTCATTATTTCTTCAAATAGGTTTTCAATATCTTGCTCTCTCTCTTCTTCTGGCACCCCCATAATTCAGATGTTGGTATGCTTGAAGTTGTCCCAGAGGCTCCTTACATTATCTTCATATTTTTTGGATTCTTTTTTCTTTTTGTTTTTCTAGTTGGGTGTTTTTTGCTTCCTTATATTTTAAATCTTTGGTTTGATTCTTGAGGTCCTCTAGTCTACTGTTGGATTTCTATATAGTATTCTTTATTTCAGACAGTGTATGCTTAATTTCTGACTGGTCCTTTTTTTTTTTTGCATTCTCATTAAGATCCTTGAAGGTCTCACTAAGTTTCTTGGCAGTTTCTAGAAGATTCTTGAGTAACCTTATAACCAGTAGTTGCTTTTCTCCATTTCTTTCAATTGGTATATTTGTCTTCGCATTTTGGCTGCTTCCCTGTGTTGCAGGAGTGGCTTTGTGTTGTAGATGACCTATAGGGCCCAGTGGCTCAGCCTCCCCAATCACCTGCGGTGGATACTCTTGGTGCACCCCTTTGTGCACAGTCTTGTTATAGTTAAGCCTTGATTGTCATTGGTACACTGGAATTGACCTCCAAGCCATTTGGCTGTGAGGATCAGCTGTGTCTATCATGGAAGAACAGCTGTGCTGGATACACCCTTATGGGGCAGGACTTGCTTCAGTGGGGCTGTGGTGCTCACTGAGTCTGCTTCTTGAGTGTGTCACGTTTGGATGTTAAGAGTTGAAATCTGGTGTCATCTCACACTGACCACTAGGTACACTGGCTCCTGGATCTTCAAGGAGATGCAAGTCAGTTACTGTCTGAGGCCACTAAGCAGGATCTATAGTGAGATCTGCAAAATTTTCCTCTTTGTTTGGGGTTTGGAAGTTTTGGAGTTGTCTGACTCAGCTGCAAATTTGTTAGGTTAAGCTGCGAAAGGGAAGGCCATTCATATTGCAAAGGATGCTGCACACAGCTCTGGTAGGTTTGTAAATTGGGCTGGGCAGGGTTATAGGGAATCACTAGGGTGTAGCAATCAGTGATGGCTGCCACTCAGCCTTCTCCAGGTGTCTGCATTTCCATGTTCCCAGGTCCCACGCCCCAGCGCAGTAAACAATGATTCCTGTGTGTATCTCTGCGAGAAAGCCATCCTCATTTACTGATCCAATGCCAGACAGTCCAGTTTCTTCCCATAGGAGTCTGGGTACCCAGAGTCTTGCCAGAAACTGGAGTTCAGAGCAGTTTGGAGCTTGTGTCTCCCTCCCACTTGAAAAAGACAGCCACATCCTCAGTTGCCAGCCCTCTCTGCACGCATCCATACCTCTGCTTTTCTGGGGCTCTGCATGCCCTACACAGTCTCAATGTGCTTTTTTCTTTCCTTCTAGTTGTAGAACTTCCACTCAGCCAGCTTTCCCATGGTTCTGGATGATAGTCATTTTGTCTTTTAGTTGTAGTTTTGATGTGGTTTTGAGAGGCAGCATGTACAGGTGTACACCTTATGCCACCATCTTGGTGGTTATTTTAATCTCTGATCATATTTTGTGTTATATTTAATTATTTGGCAATAATAATTAATTGCCAATTTTTGGCAGTTTATTATTCCAAATGTTAGAATTATTTTTAAAGTTCTTACTATAAAAGTACTTTTTAGTTTTAAAAATTTTTAAACAAAATTAAATCTCATTTGAGTTTCCTATGAGCATTCCCCTCTCCCAATCCAAATTCACATGCTTCAAATCTACCTTTAATGCAAGGGTACATATTAGTATTTTGAACTTTGATGATCTGATATTTTTGTTGGCATATTTGTCAAAAAAATAAGAAAGAAATAATCAATGAACCATATGGAAAAGTAGAGCAGGAATAATTAAAGAAACAGAAATATTCAAATATTAATAAGTAAAAGAGGAATGATCTGGTTTCAGAGACTTTTTCACATATTGTTTCCTGCTCTGGAGACATGGCTCTGTATCATCTACTTAGATTGGCTCAAAAGTACCCCATATCCAGTATTTCAGTACCAATTATTCTCTATTTTTATTAATGGATATAAATAGAAGGACTGAGTCTAAAGACAGATAAGAATGAAAAGCATATTTTATTTACCTTTATCTCTTATTTAGTATTAATCCATTGGTCATAAGTACCCCATGAAGTAGTTACTAATATCAATTCCTTATTGCTGAGAAACTGAGAAAGACTTTAAATAAATGTCTAAAAACATGCAGCTTCTCCAGCATCACCCTAATACCAAAACCAGATAAAGACAACTCAATGAAAGAGAATTACAGGCCAATATCCCTCATGAACATAGATGCCAAAATCCACAACAAAATTCTAGCAAATCAACTCCAGAAGAACATCACAAAGATCATACACCACGACCAAGTAGGATTTATTCCAGGAATGCAAGGATGGTACAATATCCGCAAATCAATAAACGTGATACATCACATAAATAAATTGAAAGATAAAAATCATATAGTCATATCAATTGATGCAGAAAAAGCATTCGATAAAATCCAACACCCTTTTCTGATAAAAACTCTTAACAAGGTGGGAGTACAAGGATCATACCTCAGCATAATAAAAGCTATATATGATAAACCCACAGCCAACATTATACTCAATGGGCAAAAACTAAAACCATTCCCTCTAAGAACAGGAACAAGACAGGGATGCCCACTCTCGCCACTCCTGTTTGACATAGTACTGGAAGTACTAGCCATTGCAATTAGACAAGAGGAGGAAATAAAAGGCATCCAAATTGGAAAAGAAGAAGTAAAGTTATCCTTATTTGCAGATGACATGATATTGTACATAAAAAACCCAAAAGACTCCATTAAAAAACTAATTGACTTAATAAATGAATTTGGCAATGTAGCAGGATACAAAATTAATGCCAAGAGATCCATGGCTTTTCTATACACCAACAGAGAAACTGCAGAAACAGAGACTAAAAAAGCAATTCCATTTACCATCGCACCAAAAAAATTAAGATACCTAGGAATAAATTTAACTAAGGAAGTAAAAGACCTATATGCGGAAAACTACACGACACTGAAAAAAGAGATAGAGGAAGATGTAAGGAGATGGAAGAACATACCATGTTCATGGATTGGTAGGATCAACATCATCAAAATGTCCATACTTCCTAAAGCAATCTATAGGTTCAATGCACTCCCCATTAAAATACCAACAACATATTTCACCGACCTAGAACTCTCCAAAAGTTCATTTGGAACAATAAAAGACCCCAAATAGCCACAGCAATCCTGAGAAAGAAGAGTAAAGTAGGAGGGATCTCAATACCAGACTTCAAACTATATTACAAAGCCACTGTTCTCAAAACAGCCTGGTACTGGCACAAGAACAGACATATAGATCAATGGAATCGAATCAAGAACCCAGATATCAACCCAAATCACTATGCTCAATTAATATTTGACAAAGGAGGCATGAATATACAATGGAGTCAAGACAGTTTCTTCAATAAATGGTGTTGGGAAAATTGGACAGACACATGCAAAAGAATGAAACTAGATCACCAACTTACACCATTCACAAAAATAAACTCAAAATGGATACAGGACTTAAACATCAGACGGGAAACCATAAAAATACTAGAAGCATCCACAGGCAGCAAAATCTCAGACGTATGCCAAAAGAACTTCTTCACTGATACTACCCCTAGGGCAATGGAAGCTAAAGAGAAAATAAACAAATGGGACTACATCAAAATAAAAAGCTTTTTTACAGCAAAAGAAACCATCAACAAAACAACAAGAAAGCTGACAGTGTGGGAGAACATATTTGCAAATGATACCACTGATAAAGGTTTAATCTCCAACATCTACAAACAGCTTATACAACTAAATAAAAGGAAGATAAATAATCCAATTAAAAAATGGGCAATGGACCTAAATAGAACATTTTCAAAAGAAGACAGAAGGAAGGCCAAAAGGCACATGAAAACATGCTCAAAGTCACTAATTGTCCGAGAGATGCAAATCAAAACAACAATGCGGTACCATCTCACACGTGTCAGAATGGCCAACATCAACAAGTCAACAAACGACAAGTGTTGGCGAGGTTGCGGAGAAAAAGGAACCCTCGTGCACTGCTGGTGGGAATGCAGACTGGTGCAACCACTGTGGAGAACAGTGTGGAGTTTCCTCAAAAAACTGAAAATGGAACTCCCATTTGACCCAGTAATCCCACTCCTAGGAATATATCCCAAGAAACTAGAAACACCAATCAGAAAGGATATATGCACCCCTATGTTCATAGCAGCACAATCTACAATAGCCAGAATTTGGAAACAGCCTAGGTGCCCGTCAGCAGATGATTGGATCCAAAAACTATGGTACATCTACACAATGGAATACTATGCTGCCATAAAGAAGAAGGAATTCTCATCATTTGCAGCAACCTGGATGGAATTGGAGAACATCATGCTGAGTGAAATAAGCCAATCAATGAAAGAGAAACACCACATGACCTCACTCATTTGTGGATAATAAAGAGCATTATAAACTGATGAACCAAAAGATAGATATAGAGACAGTATATCAACAAGTAGACTGTCAAATTACAGCGGGGAGGGGAGGAAGATCTGGGGGAGATAATAGATCAACCGAAGGACTTTTATACATGCATATAAGTACAACCAATGGACACAAAACTCTGGGGAGAGAGGGGTTGTGTGGGAGGGAGGGAGGGGGCAAAAAAAAATCAAAATATATTAAAATAAAAATAAATGAATAAATAAAAAAAAACATGCAGCTTCTTAGTCATAAGCAAACTTAGTTTTAACTATTTATTATGCTGCCTTTCTAGATAAAATGACTACAGCTCTTCCCCTGGGCCAGAATCAGAGGCTCCTCACACTTCCAGCAGCGTAGTGACTAAGGGTTTGGTCAGGAAAATGAAAAGTCATGTGGAGAATTAGGGGCTAATGTGGATGTTAAGAAAGCCATCACTATAGTTGGGGGAGCTCTGCTGAACATCAGAGAAATCGTTGATGAAATATTTATCCTGAAGCATTGAGCGAGTGGTGGGAGCTGGCATTAGGTCAGAGAACTTGACAGTGAAGATCTCAGCCTAAAGAGCCCTGGTGAGCTGGTGGAAAATGAATCTGTGGGGAAGTCTGCAAAGCTGGCCAGGCCTGTGATGTGGAAGTCAATGGAAAGGTCCACAGGCTGCAGCATCTGAGAAAGCCAAGCATCAGAGAGCCCCATGACCTCCTGAGAAAAGTGACCTTCACTTTCTTTATCTGTTTCAAATCTGAGGTTACTAACATGGGACTACATAAGAAAGGGAGTCCTGGGAAATGGGATTTCCAGGCTCAGAGTAAATAAGATGGCTGTGGTCGTGGTGGAGATGTGTGTCAGACTGACCACAGGCAATCTGGCCTAGTACCCAACTTCTGTTTTCAGCAGTCGTTAATGTAGTGCTTACTTGTCATCACATTGGTAGGTATCCTCAACAGTGACATTTCCAGACTCCTTTCCTCCACCCCTTCTCTTTCCTCTTTGAGGACTGCAATTTTGTCTTTTTCATCCATATTGTCCTAGCTCTGAGCATTGTGCAAGGAGGGCAGTGACTTCTTGATAAAGTGGTTAAATGAATCACTGACAGCATGAATGCAGTGAATTGAAGAGTGATGAAATAGCAAGAGGATGTTACCTGAGTGTAAGCCAAAGGAAGTGAACCTGGGCTTTTTACAGGCCCAGCTGTATTTAAAATGGAGAGAGGGTTCCAGCTGAGCCTTCACAATGCTTGCCATTCATTTATGACTGAATCACAGGATTTATCTCCCTCATTTTTCTTCTTAAAAAAGTTAATTAAAAGGGAGTAACGTGAATGAGGTAAAAAAATCTTTAAAAATAAAGGTTCTTGTGATAGATGGTACGTCAGCTTCCGTTACCCCAGTGACTTTCTTTCTCTCTTCCTCTTTATTTATAGAACCTACATGAATGAGTTTAGGATTTTTCTCATTAGAGACTTTGGCAGAGAGAGTCCCTTTTATTTGGACTGCATTAAGCAATTCCTTTACAATTCCTTTAACTTATACCTTCGGTTGCCAGTGTATATTTAAAAAAATTGGCTTTGGTATAATTTATTTTTAGTGGTTGAGCTGATACTTTGAATCTACATCAGTTGATATAGTAATATCACTTTATAAAATAATAAATTTCATATGTGTATACATCGTGGAGAAAAGTAGTAGTTTTCTTTAATAGTTTTAACTTCTGCATTGATAGCCATTGATAACAATTGGGGATGATTTTTTAAAACGTTTTTCATTTATTATAGAAATGAAAATGTTTAGTCTTTGGGACTAGAATCTCATTTATCATAATACGATTCAACTTCTTTTGTACCGGGAGAATTGCTTTCCTTCTCCCACATGAGAGCTTTTATAGGACAGTGAATTAATTTATGTACCTAGCCCACCTTCAAATATAAAATCACCATACTTCAACAATTATCAACCAGTGTGCCACAAGAATTTTTAAAACATACAGTACCTAACTATTTAGTCAGGGACACTGACCTCTTTTCCTTTAGATTGTAAAATAAAAAAATAAAAACAGCCAGTACAACAATAGCCATGCAGTGTGAATGAGTCACAATTATATTTTCTTTTGTCAGATTGGCAAAAAGTATATTTTTTGGTGTGCCACAGAATTTTGGTAACTAGTTTATATGTGCCATGAGATGGAAAAAATTGAAAATCACTGTCATACTTCATATATTACTTGGATTAAGAAAAACTTTTTCACCGAAACCAGTTTGGCTCAGTAGTAGAACGTCGGTCGGCGGACTGAAAGGTCCTGGGTTCAATTCCGGTCAAGGACATGTACCTTGGTTGTGGGCACATCCCCGGTGGGGGATGTGCAAGAGGCAGCTGGTCGATGACTCTCTCTCATCGATGTTTCTAGCTCTCTATCTCTCTTCCTTCCTCTCTGTAAAATAATCAATAAAATATATATTTTTTAAAAAAGAGAAGGGTAAAAAAAAGAAAAACTTTTTCTTGAAATTATTAAAATGTTATGTGGTTCTCATCTTTCAACTATGAATTTTCATTCTAGTATTTCTATTCCACTAGTTTCAAGTAGTGTATTTTTCCTTCCCCCTTTCCAGGTTGCTTCTTTGGTATTCAGCCAAAACAGCTGTAACCTCATTGATCTTGTAGGTTGCTGTTTATCTGAATTGTGAAGCATTCGCTGTCTAGTATCACATAGTCCATTTTATGATTTTATAATATTCTAGTTTTAATACTTAATTGTTTTATATTTCACATCTTTGGAGATCCCAGCAGTTTTACAGTTATTTCATGTACTTTGCTTTTGCAAATTTTCAGCTTTATCTCACAGTAGTTAGAGGGTAGATGCATGCAGCATAATTCTTAGCTTTATTATTTAATCGTTAGTGTATTTTGTCCTCTTGGTTAAATCTTCAGAGTCCAGTAAAGGGAAGACAGTACTTGAAGGTGAACTTTTGTTTATAAGAGATAGAAACATGGATTTATATTATGTTTTCTTCACAATTGTCAAAATTGTAGGCAATTACCTTTTGTCTGGGTGCTTTGGTCATATTTATTTCTGAATTGAATAATAGTTCTTTATGTTAAGTAGTAAAAATTGGATGCTTGAGAATACAGATCATTATATAGACTCTGTAACCTTTGCTTGTGACTGCTTGTCCTACTCTTGGAACATGATCAAGTTAATTTTTTTCAATATATTTCTGCTGAGGAACTATAATAATGTAAGGCACGATACAACAGATGATGTATAGAATACCAAAATGAAGACATGCTCTACACCTTCTAGAAAATAGAAAGTTGATACGAAGTTGACTGTAAATATAATGTAAATTAGAAAGTACAGTGTCCATATGAGAGATATAGTTAAATTCCTTAATGGGTAACATGATAATACTGAAACAGAAGCAAAAAGACAGAAGATGGAGGTGAAACACAAATACTACTAGTTGAAAGTTATCATTGCCCAAAGCCTGGGTATTAGTAAGCTGAAATTTTTAAAGTTATAGCAAGCCAGACACCTATAAAAGCATTGGAAACTTGAGCATAAAATTTAGTGTAAAAATTCTGAATCTGTAGCCATCTTTCTTACAATGTTGTTATGATAGGCATTTCGATGGCATCAGCCTCTGACATTACTATCATGGCAAAAATTTGAAGATGTTAATGGGATTAAATGTTAATAATTTAGCCTCGGTTTGTGTGGCTCACTTGGCTGGGTATCCTCCCCTACACCAAAGGGCTGCTGGTTAAATTCCCAGTTAGGGCACAGGCCTAGGTTTTAGGCTCCATCCCCAGTAGGGAGCATGCAGGAGGCAGCCCATCTTTATTCCATGAATGCAAGGATAAATTCAGACAGTAAAACTGGGCCCAACAATTAGAACTAATGGAACATGCTGCCTGTTCCTTGAAATAGTTAAAACAATATGACTATAAGGGGTATATATATATATATATATATATATATATATATATATATATATAATTTTTTTTTACAGAGAGGAAGGGAGAGAGATAGAGAGTCAGAAACATTGATGAGAGAGAGTCATCGATCAGCTGCCTCCTGCACACCCCCTACTGGGGATATGCACGCAACCAAGGTACATGCCCTTGACCGGAATCGAACCCAGGACCCTTCAGTCCCCAAGCCGACGCTCTATCCACTGAGCCAAACCGGTTTCGGCTATAAGGGATATTTTTTGAAGGGTTTTCTGCATTGGGAAGAGAAGATTAGATGAAATAATTTTTAAAATTTTAATTTTAAGGTGTACGTGAAATAACCTTGGTAGAAATCAAGATTCCTTTGAGCTCAGGATGTTGTGGGTTCTTCTTTACATTTCTAGTCCAATAGCCATCTTTGTTCTCATAGTTACCTAGCAACCTGTTTACTCTGGTACCTCCTGCTATCACTTAAAATTCTATATAGTATCTTATATGATCCTCTGTATAGTCATTTTAATAATGCTGCTACCATCCTTGATTCTTTTGTATTCTTGCTCATCCAAACTCATTCTTTTTTCATTCCTGCTTGAGGACACTGAAATGTGTTCCTTTGAGATGTATTTTATTAGGCATATTTTCTATACCCATCTTTAAGATGAATGTAGAGTTTTATATTTGATTAGAATTTAAAGGGTATTAAAATTTGATTCTTAAATTTTAGAACAATTTTTACTGTAGTTGTGATTTTGAAAGATCTGAGCAGTATGATTTTATTTCACCTTAGTTGTGTTTATGATATTTATAAGTAATTATACATGTAATTATTTGTTTGGTATCAGTTAGACTCAGAGATCTGAAACTCCATGGACAGGAGCTGTCCTGTTTACCACTCTGTATCCATGAACTACCACAAGGTTTGCTTCACAGCAGATACTTAGTATTTCACAAATAAATTCTTCCATCTTCCACCTTGGCTATGCGTTTGAAGCCACTGTACTATGGAAGACTTTTTTTCTAGCCCTTTATTGTTAGGAGCAAATTGGTCCCTTTCTTCTTGTATGTTAATCATGTTTCATTGGTGAAACTAGAGAATTACTGAAAAGGCAATCTTGGATACTTCCTATTAAGTACCCATTATTTAGACATTTTCTCTGTATTTTTATTTGGAAGCTTTTCACTTGCTTTTAGGCAAGTAAATTACTTTTGAAGAAAATACAAATTAGCTTACACATGTCCCCTTTGAAGTTACTTTAAAATTGATGTTTGTACTTTTGGGCATATTTTCTAACAACTTTAATGTAACTTGAAAGCTTTCAGGTTTCTTTTCATTTTCTTTGCATTCTGTGTCATGTGGTAACTTTTCATCTTTTATACAAGTGCCAAAGGACTTATTGGGACCTATCTTTCCATAGTCTTTTACACACATGCATCATCTTCTGCTATCTTTGAAGTTGTCAGATCTTTCTTCCTGTCTCATATATTTTGTCTCTTGTTTTATATGTGTCCTTTTTTGGAAAATAAATACAATAAAAAGTCAAAAAACTTTTTAGCAGTTTTGACTGAAACCATGTTGTTTTCCAAGACGTACCCTTTCTTATAGATCCTTATTTTGGAGATAGACTTGAACACTTGGTTAATTTATTTTCCATCTTACTTAACAGTATAAGTCAATAGCCTGTTCCAAATAGCAGTCTTACTTGAGAATCTAAAATCGTAGAGTCTACTCTTACTACATTTGTTGCTAAATTAGTTTTACAGATTCACAGTGGCATCTTATTTAATAAGGTTAGAGCTTAAGTCCTAAGAATTTGAAAATCTGGAATATGTTTATTATATATTTTTTAAATTTAATTTTTACTTAATATACATACAATTTTTATGGATTCATCCCTACTGAAGTAACTAAAGGTTACTATGTCTTGTGTCCTTTTCTTAATTTACTTATTATTTTATACTGCTTTAATTAAATTATTATAGTTCTATGAGGAAAGTTTTATTTGGAGGCTTTACATATCAGTTATTATTGAGTCTATTGTGAGACTCAAAGTGACTATTGAGTCACTAAACAGATTATATAACCTCTGTCTTTCATTCTTAGAAGAAACCCTGGCAAAATTTTTGTGGTGGAACTGGACCACACTTAACTCACTTTGGCTCACTTGGAAGAGATTCATTGTGGGTATTACGGAATCTTATTTGGAACCCAAAGGCTTCAATTGTGTTTTTTGCCTCTTGGAAATCCATAATTTTTCTTTATCTCCAGGAGTATGGAATAAAGAGAATAAAGGATAGCAAAGCTTTATTTTGAATATACCATTATCTGTGAGAAGGGTTTTACAGGACTACCTATTATATAAAATGTATATTTTAGTTTATATTTTTAGGTTTACAGTTGTTTTAATTTAAAATGTTAACCCAACTGGTCATGATTTTCTTTTGCTTCTTCCATGTATTTTCCTAACCCTGTTAATATAAATCAGATTAGATAAAAATAAACCCTACAGCCAATGGATAAGAAGGAAAAACACTCCCTTACAGTGCTCACTACTCCATCTGTTGGATGCCAGCAGCCAACAGAGACAGATGGTACTTTGTTCAATCTGATTTATATATGTAACTAACATTTTTCTATTGCTTATTTCATGAGTTTTATACAATGTGTGATTGTTTTCAATATATTGTTCTATAATTGGAAAACATACTTATTTTTAAGAATATATATGTAAACTTTATATGTATGTGTATATACATATACACACACACATATATAATTTATATAGAAGCATTTTGAACAGCTGCTAGATAGCTACTGGCATTTAGTCCTTAGTATAAATATGAAGATATTTGGCTTTATCTAGTTTTTCAAGGTTTGAGTTACTTGTCCTAATTAACATTGAATTTGAAATTTTACTCAAGAATGAATATATATATATATATATATATATATATATATATATATATATGAATAAGCAAAAACTAAATGATTCTCTTGCTGTTTCAATACCTAATTCTGGCATTCTAAAATGTTTATAGAACTAAAATGAGTAATTTGAATATTTTCCCTTTGATTTTGGTTTTTCTGGTCACCTTAATTGAAAATATATATATACACATTAAGATAGTGAGTCAATCCTTCTATTTTATCTGGCTGCATCATAGTTTATTTATTAAAATATATTTTTATTGATTTCAGAGAGAGGGAGATGAAGAGGGAGAGATAGAAACATCAATGATGATAGAGAATCATTGATTTGCTGCCTCCTGTATGCCCCACACCGGGGATTGAGCGTGTAATCTGGGCATGTGCCCTGACTGGGAATTGAACCATGACCTCCTCCTGGTTCATAGATCGACGCTCAACCAGTGAGTCATACTGGCCAGGCTCATGGCTTACCTATTAATTGTTGTTGGTGTAAACGTTGATTTGTCATAAAAAAGGTAAATATTTAAGTACAGAGAAAACTGAACATATGAATGTGTAAAACTCATCCTATGATATTAAAGATAAAGATATGGAGGTACTGTCTTCTAGCTTTAAAGTTAGTTCATTTGTCAAATGAATCATTTTAACCTTGTGAAAATCATCATGCATAAAACAATTGCATATTAAACTAACCTCAGTTCTAAAGAACTAATTTAAATTTGTTACATATCTTCTAGTCCAAATGAAGTTATTGAAACATTTAATTATTTGTTCTTGATGAATAAGCTACTAAAATATTTTATTATTTTCTAATACAATTTCATTCTCTTTGTGAATGTTTTTATCACCTTTTGTTTTCAAGTAAATGTACCACACACAGTTAAAGAGCCAAGTGATCTAAGCAGCTCAGGTTGAATTGTTCTTTAGGCAAATAAAGTTCTTAAAATATAACAAACCAAAAAAATAGTAATGTGTCAAGATTTGGAGTGATTTTCAAACTTTCCATTTGCTTTTAATAGCTTAATAATTTGCAAAAGGAACCACAATTTGGAATTGAACCTTCAGTTGATCATTATTTGCTTATTATATGTCTTGCCCTGTTAGAGATTGTGTCTATTTTGTTTCACTCCCATTTTCCCAGTGTCTAAAACTGTACTCAAAACCTAGAAATTAACAATTTAAAAATGAAAATTGTTAAATGAATGAACACATGAATGCATTCTCCATGTGTGATTACTAAATTTTTATTTCAAAAATAAACTGAGTTTTTAAATTAAAAAAAAATAGATAATGTGTCTGTATTAAGTTCTAAAGCACATAATTGTTAAACAAAATTCTATTTACACCCCATTACTTTATTTTGTTTATAAAATAGTATCAGCCCCAATGTATATCATAAAATTTCCACCTGGTTTTGAATACTTCTATACATCTAAGATGGGACAAGTTCTTTGATAATTGAAATTTGTTGGATGAGCCAAACACGTTTTTGTTTTTCTTTCTTTTTACTTTTTTGTATAATTTCTCCCACTTTTTCACTGCCCTAACATTTTCTAATTCATTCAAGAGCACCATGTGTAAGATATGTTCTGTTGTGATCATAGGCAATTATGAGTTGTCATGAGTATTTCATTGAAACTAGAAAGAAACCAATAGCTCTCGGAATTTTCTTAGAGGAGTTAGTATTGTCAAGAGTTGTGTTTGGAATAAATCACCTTATATATTTGTGTGTGAATATTAGTTATGTGATAAATGATGAAGCTTGCTATAATTTACTTTGGTAATGGATCATGGTAGTCACTATACTGTGTAGGATAGCAAATATGGTAGAATACAGTGTTAATTTGAGATATGAAGGTCTTCTCTTCATTGGGTACAATTCTCTAACTTATTTGTTTCAAAATGTAAGAATTCATTTAGGCATTATGATGATACAGCTTAAGTATTCAAGTGAGAGTTAGATATTTCTTTTCTCATGATTTTGCTTATCTCTATTTGGGATTAAATTTATTAATTTGGATTTGGCATGCAAAAAAAATTACTGAATTGGGAGTTGAGACACCTGGGTTGGAAGTTTAGCTCTGTTAATTATCAGCTGTGTGATCATTAAGTCAATTCCCTGGACTGCTTTTTCAAAGCTCTAAGTCCAATTTCATTTCATATTCTTACAATAATGTTTCTGACTAGAAATTGTTTCTCTTATGGCTAGTTATTTAAAATTACTACAGGAATACAGCAATGATTATTATTTAGTAATAAATGCACTTAATGTAAAATAACTGTTTTAGATATTTATAAATACACTTACTCATTTTTAAAATAGCATTTAATTAAGTATATGCATATTTATATAAGAAAGAAGTTATAAAAATAAAGAAGTGTAACTATGCCATCACTTGTTATGATTATTTATTGGCATTATTTTGCCTTTTGACCCTAATTGTAGTGTATGAAAAACTTCCAATTGATGGAGTCATTCCAGATGCTTGAAGATTAAAAGTATTAATTATAAATTGTATATAATTGTATGTCTTCTAAAGAATTGAAAACGTGAACTTGGAGTTTTCACCTATATATTTCAAAAATCATTTCACTGATTAGATGATTCAAAAACTAAATGATTCTCTTGCTGTTTCAATACCTAAAAGTTGGGTTGAATGAAGAGAAGAAATATGGCAGTATGTGAAGGCGTGTTGAGCATTCTGGCATTCTAAAATGTTTATAGAACTAAAATGAGTAATTTGAATATTTTCCCTTTGATTTTGGTTATTCTGGTCACCTTAATTGAAAAACTTATATGCAAAAATTTTGCAAATTTGGAAAATAGCTTATTAGAGAAGGAAGCAATAATTTATCCTTTTAAAAATTGATTTCAGCTGGGACCGGTTTGGCTCAGTGGATAGAGCGTCGGCCTGCGGACTGAAAGGTCCCGGGTTCGATTCCGGGCAAGGGCAAGAGGCAGCTGATCAATGATTCTCTCAACTCTCTATCCCTCTCTCTTCCTCTCTGTGAAAAATCAATAAAAAAAATTGATTTCAGAGAGGGATGGAGGGAGGGAGAGAGAGAGAGAGAGAGAGAGAGAGAGAGAGAGAGAGAGAGAGAGAGAGAGAGAAACATTAGTCAACAGAGTGGCAAACCAAGGCTCGCAAGCCACATTTTGCTGACCACTGCCCTAGCCCTGTGGTCTGCAAACTGCGGCTCGCAAGCCACATACGGTTCTTTGACCCTTGAGTGTGACTCTTCCACAAAATACCATGGCCTGGGCTAGTCTGTTTTGAAGAAGTGGCGTTAGAATAAGTTTATGTTTAAAAAATTTGGCTCTCAAAATAAATTTCAATTGTTTTACTGTTGATAATTGGCTCTGTTGCCTAAAGAGTTTGCTGACCACTGCCCTAGCCGGTTTGGCTCAGCGAATATAGTGTCGGCATACGGACTGAAGAGTCCCAGGTTCGATTACCAACAAGGGCACATGCCTGGGTTGTGGGCTCAATACCTAGTGTGGGATGTGCAGGAGGCAGCCAATCAATGATACTTGGTCATCATTGATGTTCTGTCTCTCTCCCTTCCTCTCTGAAATCAATAGAGAAATATATATTTTTTAAAAATTGATTATGTATGTTGCATAAACATGCATGCATACCCACATACATGGTCATACAGTCGATGTAGTATGAGTCTAGGTTTCGCATTTCAGCTGTAAAAGTCGTCTGAGTTATGAAAATTTAAATTTTCTGCATAAATCATAATTCTATATGAATTATTTTAAAAATATTCAGACTAATTTTAGATAACTTCCTCTCAGATACCTGTGTTATTTAAGTGTTTAATTTTTCATGTTTTTTTCCCCTGAGACATAAATAGTACAATAGAGCTATACAGCATTATTTAGAAATACTAATTTTCTAAGTACTTAACCTAAGCAGTAACATTTAACAGAGAAAAATGTTTTTATCATTAATTAAACATTAGATATTTTTATGGACTTCTTTTTTCTTTTTCTTTAGAGAACCAGAGGACGGAAACGAAGCTTCATACCTGATGAAGAAAAACATGAGGTTGGATTAAGTTAAGCATTTTTTATATAGTCTAAACTTGGAAAAACTTTTTTGCTAAAAATTATTTGTTTTCCTCATAGCCTGATTTTGTTTTATGTTTTATATTATTCTCCTGGGATGGCAGGAAAGAGTTCCTAGAGAGAGAAGACAGAGGCAGTCTGTGTTACAGAAGAAGCCCAAGGCTGAAGATTTACGAACTGAATGTGCAACTTGCAAGGGAACTGGAGACAATGAAAATCTTGTCAGGTAAGTTGGATTCTGAGTCTTTGTCTTTAGGGGTTAAAGACTGCATTTTCATCATTTTCTCATCATAGATATAATGGGGGGGAAAGCTCAGTGCAGGACCTTTTATAAAACCTTTTATTAAACCTGCCACACATTGGGTATTCTCTGGAGTTAGATGTAATTAGGAGCGATAATCTGAATTTTGAATACAAGAGAAGTTAATATTCTGCTTATAAAGGCCACAGAAACACTTTGTACTAAGATTGTTTTATCTCATTCAATACTGAAATTACTATGTTCTCTTAGCATGTTATAGAACTTAAAGTTTATTAGCAATAGCGAGAAGGTAGAGATACTTTTTATTGATAAGATCACCATCAGTAGTTCTTTACTGTTTATGAAAACAAATGTGTTGAATGCTTCTCTCTTGTGAAATAAAGAAAGATGAAAAGATGGCCTAGATAGATTTTACTTTGTTTTTTGTTTTGTTTTGTTGTTTGTTTTGTTTTGGTACCTTTTTTTTTTTTAGTTGGCATAATGCTAATTAGGAATCTCAGCTGATATTGCTATTCCTGATGGTCCAGACACTCCTAAATTTAGCCATTTGCATCTTCTTCTGAGATTAAGAAATTGCTCAAAGCCTTGGGTGAGATGGAGGAATAGGTGGGCGAACTAAGGAAACCTCATTTAAAAGAGTTTTATCACCTTTTCAGAGGACAGTGACATAACTAATCTTTTAGTATGTCAAGGGAACCCTTTTTGATTTCTTGAAAAATCTATTAAATTACATGAGGGCCCAGACATTAAAAGTTTCAAAAGCAGTAAATTGATAAAACATGTATTAGTACTACTAAATGATTTTAAATATTTGCTTCCAAAATGATATCATTTATTTGTCGTTAAAATTATAATTTCTATTTGTTTTAATTCCTCATAAAAAGACAAGAATGTTTGAACTTATGAGTTTTTTATACTATCATTGAAGAAGATAAGGGGAAAATTAAGATTATAGTGAAAAAATACAAAGTGCTTCAACAAACTCAAGAAAGTATGTAACATGTGGCCAGTGTTTCTTGAATGTCATGGGAATTCTCCTTGAGGTTAAACTCATTTAAATTTAGGGAAAAGTAGTTCTAATGATAGAAGATACCGAATAATTCTGACCACAATGCAATTTTCTAATTTATTAAAAAATAATTCCAAGCAAAGCATAACATAATGGAGTGCATGAAACAATGAAACAACAAAAGTGAATAAACAAAACAAACCCCATAAAAACAATCTTATATAGTAGACAAAATTCACTACAGGGGAAATTTCCTTGGGGTTGAGGATGGCATTGTTGTGAATGATCAATTTGAAACAATCATTTAAAACATAGAGAGCTGATTATCTCCTTTTTAATTAATTGAACCTATAGGAAATATCTATTCTCGTACTTATTTATTTTTAACTAGTAGGTTCAGGCCTTTTTACTAAAAAACCTATATATTTTTACCAGCTTTTTATTTATTTATTTGATCATGTATTTGAAAAAAATAATCCAGGAAATAAATACAACTTTTATTTAAAAAACTACTTTTCAACAAGAGCTCTTTTAACACATATTTAGTTGTATTAAAATGATAGGTACCATTTTTCTTGTATTTTTGATAATATTTTTGAATAATATTAGTCTTTCATCTCACTTATTTAATTAGTTTCTATTATAAAGTTTTCGTTCCTAATTGCATTATTATAGCATGCCAGTGTCTGGGATTTTGTGAAAGACTTCTTAGAAAGTAAAGATATTTTTGTTACTAAAGAAATGACTGGTATCCAAGCCTTCTTCCATGGTTTTACCTTGTTAAGAAGATAACATCACAGATTTTCTTCGAAGGATTTAAAGAGATACTGAAGAGGATTTAAAAAGTTTTATAAATATTATATATTATTGTATTTGAGAACAAAATAAACTGGATATAAAGCAATGCCATAAATGTTTTATGGTTATAATGTGGTTGCTCCATAAAATGAAAATTAAAAAATATACATTGAGTTTAAGCACTATTTGCTCTTGAGTTCAAGAAGAATTACAATTCATGTAGAATTTAATATGTTTAAAAAGGTAATTTATGAGCTAATATCTGCCATTTCCCTTAATATCTCTTTTGTTTTGTAACTGGCACCATCATTGTTTACAAATTCCCTAAAAAGTACACACATTTATGATTAAGTTGCATCTTAATATTACATTTTTTTGTAACATTTAATTTTTTTGTAACATTTAATTTTAAAACTTTATTTTCTCTAAGGATATATTTCAGCGCTTGGTTAGGATTACATTATACTTATTATATGTATGTCTATTAGGTTCTCATAAAATAAAACTTCTTGTGTCATAATTTAATTAATAATCTCTTATTGAATACACCACATTTATTTCTCAAGTTTCTTTGAACAAGCAAATACGATTCATTAGAACCTGCTGTTTAGCAGCTATGATTTTGAAACCACACTTCTCTATGTAATTCAGGCTATATAAAAATTCCTTCTTAACTATTTCCTTGCTTTTTTGGTTCTTTGTATATATGTATATGTCAATTTACATGTATAATTTTTTACTATTACTGGGAAATTGCATTTAGTTTATCAGTCAGTTGTAATAGTAGGTTCCAACTGTTATTTATTTATTTATTTATTTTTGCCTCTTTAGCTTTTCTCAGGTCTTCTTATAGCAAGTAATTTAGCAATTTCTGTGTTTCAGTTTTCCCTTTATTGTACATGGTAAAAATCACATTCTGCTTCATTAGGGACTGTTAATAATTAATGAGTGATAGTAAATTCTTTCCATATAAAATAGTGCAACAGTGATATAATTTAGTAATACAAAGGATACACATATATGTGTATTCTGATATAAAGGTTCCATTTGGTAAATATGTTCCAGTAATAATAAATGCTTAAATGTTTTACCTTTCAGAGAATGTGCATGCTCTGTTTTTGTAAATAATTCTAGAATATGTGGGACAAAAACAATTGAATTTGTTGAAACTCCTTCTTCTGAAGTGATTAGATTGAACTATTTCCATTAGACATGGAAATTAAATTACCAAAGTCTTAAAGAGAAGATGGTTTTATACCATCTTATGGACTTCTTGAAAATAGTGTTTCCTTTTTTTGCCATTTATTTTTTAAATTTAATTTAAAATTAGCTGGCAAGTTTTCAATTAAAATACGTATTTCTTTATGTTACTTAGTATTTATTTCTTTGTGATAGATGTTGTTTATTGGAGATAGTTATGGGCCTACTTAATGTCTGTCATCTTATTTGTTTTTATTTGCACAATTTCTAGCACAATTACTAGGTGTACCGGTTAATAATTCATATTTCCTGTTAACTGGTTAATAATTTGGATTCCCATTATTAACCAATTAATTAGTTAAAAATGTGGATCACTGCCCTGACCAGTTTGACTCAGTGGATAGAGCATTGGCCTGCAGACTCAAGGGTACCAGGTTCAATACCAGTCAGGGGCATGTACCTTGGTTGCTGGCACATCCCCAGTAGGGAGTGTGCAGGAGGCGGCAGATTGATGTTTCTCTCTCATCAATGTTTCTGACTCTCCTTCTCCCTTCCTCGCAGTAAAAAAATCAATAAAATATATTAAAAATAAATAAAAATGGATCACTTATTAACCAGTTAAAAATTCAGATTGCCTATTGGGTTAAAAAGTGGATTAACTATTAACTGGTTAATAATGCAGATTAATTATTCACTGAGCCACACTGGTTTCGGCAAATAATGCAGATTAATTATTAACCGGTTAATAGTGAGGGTTAACTGGTTAATAGTGCAGATTAACTATTAACCGGTTAAAAATGCCACAGCTCCATTAGGTTTATTATTATTTCTGTCCAGGTTGATTTTAATTTGTCTTTTTTCTCAAGTAAAGTTAGGGACCTTTTGGCTGTGATAATGGAAAACGTACCTAAAAGTGTTTGAACTAACCTAACAAGAAGTCAGATAGCTTAGCACTGCAATCATGTTCTCAAGGACTTGTTTTCTTTCCATTTTTCTACTCTGATCACTAATGCCTGATAAATTTAGCGTTTGTCTCCTCAAAATCTCAATCAATCTCTCTCTCTCTCTCACCAGGGAGAGGATAGGGGCAGGCCTACAAACAGCTTATGTCTCCAGGTACCTAAATAGCTTTGCAAGTTTTGTTTTGTTAGCAAAGAAAAAAGTCAATTGCCTTTGAGTGGGCAGTAAAGGCAATTGAATATACAATCAGTTTTCAACTCTAGCCTTGATTTGCATTTCAGTCTTATTCAAAATACATATACTAAATAAATGCTTGATAATGCATGATTGCTCCACATAAAGTAGTGAGTGATTATTTTTTGGTGAATTAATCCAAAAATTTTAATATAATTTATTCCTAGAATAAATAAATTGGACACTAAATATAAGTATTTGATGAAGATGTTTAAAAAGTTTAATGAAGGAGAGTTCCTTTTGTGTGACTAAAGAATAGTGGATATTTTTTTTCTGAATATTAGGTAAGGAAATACACATATTTGAGATGAGTTAGTTAATTCTTCATTGTAAAATAGAAATGAAGTGATTCCTCTCCTTGAACATATTTGATGTTTAAAAGATAGATTTTAAAGATAGTGAGCCTTTTTTTCTCCATAAACTTTATCAGGCTAACACACTAGGAATAAGACCAACATTTCAGAACTCAAATGTTATCTTAGCTATATAAACTCATTACAACACATTTTTTTAATGGGAGATGTGGGAGAGAAAAAGTGTTTCCTACAACTAAGAACCTAGTGTCTTTAATATTATTTTCTATTGTGGCCAGTACTCAGAAGTGGGGAAATGATCTATGGTGCTCTATCACTTTTATAGCTAAATCCAAACTATTAAATGCATGTTACATTATCCTCCTTATTTGAGTACATGGCAAGTTATTATAGGTATTGAACCATTTTAGTTTAAGATTAGATGTCTGTTTAGTATCTTATCAAAACTATTACCATTTTTATTTATTTCACGTTTTAATCATCTGGCCTCTGAGTACTTTACTTAAAACCAAATTTGATTGTATCATCAGTTAATATGAGTACCAGCAACAATTGGTATTTATTATAATTTTATTTCAAATGTTAGTCTCTTTGATTATTTAGGTTTTTTATTTTTAATTACCTCTTTTGTCCATAATTTGTATAGATGTTTCTAGATTGCCTAAATCATAGTTGAAGGGGTGTTTTTCTCCCAGAAATGTGAATAGATTAAGAGAATGAAGTTACTAAGTTGTAACTTCAGTTATTATATTCCTAGAACATCAGATCACTTAAAATGGTTACTTTAAAAAACACACACCTAGTTTTATCTCTATTAAGATCAATTAAGACTCATTTGATATATTTCCTCAAGTAGAATTTTATATTTACATAGTTGCCACTTCATATTGTTTCTTGTGCAGTTTATCACATAATCACTATTAATAAAATTTGCATTCCATATGCTTGTGAAGTGATGGTGCAAATATGTATTATTTGGATACGTAAAAGTTAAAACTTATAAAGAATTTATAAGTTTTAAAATGATTTGTGTTTTGAAATAAATTTCAAATGTATAAAAACCAGACATTTTCTGCATAAAGACATTTTTGGATAAACTTCTGTTTCTATTCTTTATGAGCAATTTTAAGGATAGGTTTCAGGGTTTTGTCTTCTTTAGTTTATTCTTAGTAAGTGATTAGAATAGTGCAATTACTGTATTTTAAAGGATTGTTTCTAAAGCTTGGATTTCTAATTCTTATATGTAAAGTACCTCTCATGTTACCCTGACAGCCTGCGTAATATACCTCTTTCTTCAAGTTTGGCTAGTGTTATATAATAGAGGCCCAGTGCACAAATTTTGTGCATGAGAGGTGGGGGACGTGGATTTCCCTCAGCTCAGCCTGCACCCTCTCCAAGCTGGGACCCCTTGAGGGATGTCTGACCACCTGTTTAGGCCTGATTCCACTGGTTGGACATCCCTCTCACAATATAGGACTGCTGACTCCCAATTGCTCACCTGCCTCTGCCTAATTGCCCCTAACCACTTCTGTCTGCCAGCCTGATCACCCCCTAACTACTCCCCTGCTGGCCCAATTGCCCCTACCTGTCCTCCCCTGCTGGCCTGGTCACCCCTAACTGCCCTTTCTGCTTGCCTAATCACACACAACTGCCCTCCCCTGCAGGCCTGGTCTCCCCCAACTGCCCTCCCCTGTACGTCTGGGTGTCCCCCCCCCCCCCCAACTGCCTTTCCTTGCTGGCCTGGTCTCCAACAACTGACCTCCTCTGCTGGCTTTGTCACCCAAAACTGCCCTCCTCTGTTGACCTGGTCACACCTAACTACCCTCACTGTGGCCTGATCACCCACAACTGTCCTCCCCTGCAGACCTTCCCCCCAAACTGCCCTCGCCTGCAGGCCTTGTACTCTACCACTGCCCTCGCCTCCAGGTCTGGTCTCCCCCAACTGTCCTCCTGTGGCCTGGTCTGTCCAAGTGCCCTCCCTTACAGGCCTGGGTTTCCCCCCAACTGCCCTCCCTTCCTGGACTGGTCTCCCTCAACTGCCCTTCTCTGCTGGCCTGGTCACCCCTAACTGTCCACAGCTGCCCTCCCCTGCAGGCCATCTTGTGGCGGCCATCTTATATCCACATGGGGGCATCCATCTTTGACCACATGGGGGAAGCCATCTTGTATCTTGGAGTAATGGTCAATTTGCATATTACTCTTTTATTGGATAGGATGGTGTATGTCTAACCTTGCTTTTCTTTTTTGAAAGTATAACCACCTTATCCTTGTATAGCTCTATGTTGTTCAATTCACTGAACAAGAGCCCCATCCTGGTGGTTAGTGACTCACACACTTTATAGAAATTTGCATTAAGGAATCACTGGCAAGATATTAAATCTTCCTAATTTTTATGTTAGATTTAATTTTGTAAAAAGGCAAAGATAAAATAGCATATCAGATGTCTCAGAAGATCCAAGGACTTCCTATCTTTCTTAGTCTTTATAAATTTTAACTTCTATATTGAGATATGTGATTCATCTGAAATTAGTTTTTGTTTATAGGTTCGGGTAGAGTTAAGGTAGCTTTGTTTATTATCCCATGTGGCTTTCCAGTTTTCTAGCACCCTTTGATAAAAATACTTGTCTTACCCCAATAAATTGCTTTGGTGCCATTGCTTAAAAATAAATTTATTTTTTAAATGTGGGTCTATTTCTAGACTTTGTATTCTCTTCCATTAAGCTAATGTATCAATTACCTTGATTGTTAGTGGCTAGAGTAAGCTTTTTTGTTATACTACATCATTTGTATTTCCATATTAGTGTCAAAAACAGCTTGTCTATTTTCATTATAAAAGAAAGTATGACATCAGAAGAAAAAAAGCACAGGCAGCAACAACAAAAATAGATAAATTGGAATCATTTTTATGTAGCAAAGGGCACAACAAAGCGAAAAGGTAACCCACAAAATAGGAGAAAATATTTGCAAATTTTATATCTGATAAAGGATTATCAGGAGTATATAAAGGGATTATCAAAAGTACATAAAGAACTAAAACTCAACATCAACAACAACAAAAAAAACGATTAAAAATTAGCAAAGGACTTGAATAGATATTTCTCCAAAGAAGATATGAAATAACCAATAAGCATATAAAAAGATGTTCAACATCAATGATCATTAGGGAAATTCCATGAAGAACCACCTCAAACCATTAGAATGGTTATTAGAACATAAAAATGAAAATAAACAAGGAAACCCAAAAAAATAACAAGTGTTGGTGAAGATGCAAATAAATTGGAACCTTTTTGCACTGTGGTAGGAATGTAAAATGTTGCATCCACTATAGAAAACACTATGGCGGGCCCTCAAAAAATTAAAAATAGATTTGCCATATGATCTAGCAGTTCCACTTTTGGGTACATACTCAAAAGAATTGAAAGCAGAGACTCAAAGAGATATTGTATATCCTTGTACATAGCAGCATTATTGGCAATAGCCAAAAGGTAGAAGCATCCCATTGTCCATTGGCGGATGAATAAACAAAATGTGATAAATACATACAATGAAATATTGTCCAGCCCTAAAAAGGCAGACAATTCTGATATATGCTATGACATGGAAGAACCTTGAAGACTTTATGTTGAGTGAAATAAGCCAGTCATAAAAGAACAAATACTGTATGATTCCCTTTGAATATGAGGGAATTGGAATAGTCAAACTCATAGAGACAAAGTAGAGGGGTGGCTGCCAAGGACAGGGTGACTGAGTAGTTCATGTTTAATGGGTACAGAGTTTTGGTTGGAGAAAATGAAAAAGTTTCAGAGATGGATGGAAGTGATAGTTACACAACTGTGAATTTACTTAATGCCTGCGAACTGTCTACTTAATGGTTAAAGTGGTAAATTTTATATGTATCTAACCATAATTTTGAAAAAAGCCTACTTGGGTTATGGTTAGCTTTGTTTTGAATACATGGGTGAATTTGGAGAGCATTAACATCTTAACAATTTTGCCTTCTAATAAAATAAACAGGTATATTTCTATATTTATTCATATATTCAGATACCTTTTCTTTTCCTCATCAGTGTTATTGTAATTTTCACTATAGAAATCTTGCAAGTCTATTATTAAATTTATTCCAAAGTATTTAATATTTTTTGATGCTATAGTATAGGAAAACTTTAAATAATTTTTTTTTTAAATCCTCACTCAAGGGTATTTTTTTCATTTATTTTTAGACAGAATGGAAGAGAGAGGGAAAGACAGAGAGAAATATTGATGTGAGAGAAACACATTGATTGGTTATCTCCTGCACGAGCCCCTACTAGAGCTTGGGCCTGGGAGGACACTGTAACTAAGGCATGTGCCCTTGACCAGAATCGAACCAGGGACCCTTTGGTCTTCAGGCTGATGCTCTATCCACTGAGCCAAATTGGCTAGGGCTAAATACAAATTTTAACCGCTTATGCAAGTGTTGAGAGGTGCCAGGTGTTGAGGGGTCACTTAAGATCACAAACCAAACTGAAAGTTACAGTTAAAATTACTTATTACAATATCATAAGCAAGAGGCGGAATAGGAATGGTTGCTGGCTCCTCCAAATGTTCCACTTCCCCCACTAAATAGAACTTGGTAAGGTCAAATGGATCACTGCAGACATTGGGTGAGGTATGGGACATTAATGTCTCTGCTGACAGAGCCCTGAACAAAAGAATCTTTCTATTTTATGGACCGAGGGGGTAGATGATGAGGTAGAACTGAGTCAGTGGATAAAAGTATCTTTAAGATCCCTCCCTCAACAAGGGGATCTTGGGGAAGGTGCAGGAGTAGTGTTTTAGTCTAGCTCTTCCCCCTCCTCCCCCCAAAAGGAGGCCTTACAATCCTGGAATAAATCCTTCCTGATCATGAGGTATAGACTCTTTTATATATTTTTTGGAGTTTATTCACTAATATTTTGATAAGGGCTTTGTGTCTCTATTCATAAGTCTTGCTTTGTTAATTTAAGATTGATATTATTTCTTCATTGTTGACTTCCCCAATGAAAACATGTGGACCAGAGTTTTCTTTTTTAAGTACATTTAACTTTAGTATACATTTCTGGGAATTAAACCTAAAAAATACATAAACTCAGAATTATATAACCTTAAGGTGGTCTTGTTCAATATTAAAGTGTGTGTGTGTGTGTGTGTGTGTGTGTGTTAGTTAACTGGTATTTTGCTCTTGCATTTTATGATTAAGGATAGAGAAGTTATCGAACCTCATTTTTCTCCTTATTTTACTTTATTCAGTCATTTTCTCCAGGTGGTATGTGTCATTAGTGTAACTAATTTCCTACTGAATATTGTTGTATTTGGAGAGATTGTTGATTAGGAAAATGTAATAATTTTCTTGCTTGTTAAGAGACAATCTTCCTCTTTCCACCTCTCTCTCTCTCTCTCTCTCTCTCTCTCTCTCTCTCTCTCTCTCTCTCTCTCTCCCTCCCTCCCTCCCTCCCTCCCTCCCTCCCTCCCTCCCTCCCTGGTAGTACATTTATTGTAATATTTATCTTAATAGGCTCAAAAAGTAAGCCTCCCTTGAAAACTTAAGTAACTAACCAGGAAAGTGATGGGGAGGGCATAGGACTAAAATTGAAAGGCTGGAATTTTAAACAAGAAGCTGTATCACCATGAGTATGTAGGTAACTTTTCTGGGAACCAGTTATTTCATTCATAACACAAGCAATGTATGAAGTTGATTTGAAGATCCCTTTAATTTTCATATTCTATGACTTTATAATACTACTAGAAGCCTGGTGCATGGATTTGTGCACCAGTGGAGTCCCTTGGCCTGGCTCCGACATCCCCCAACAGGTCCCAGATTGCAAGAAGGCACAGGCCAGACAGAAGGACCCCACTGGTGCATGAATATGTGCACTGGCCTCTAGTATGCATATAAGATCTTTGGTTAATCTCTTTCCGAACTTCCTCTCCCTGCTTCCCTCTGAGATTCATTAGTCTGTTCCATGTGTCCATGCCTGTGGTTTCCACTCTTGCATTGAGCGTCTGCCCTCTGGTGGTCAATGGATGTTGTAGCTACTGGCCAGTCAGCTGGTCGCTTAGGCTTTTACATATATAGATGGGATTGAAAAAGAGAAATTTGGAAATGAAAAATGGTATCGAGGTATAAAGAATTCTGAATAATTTATTGCACAAATCTTCCACCAACAATGCTAATTGTATTAGCCCATAATATTTTTTTCTAATTTCAATTTCAGTTATATATTTTATAAAATCATAGCCTATCACAAATATGTGAGTTAATTATTAGACATTCATTTTTCATTTTTTACCAATTGAGATATAGGTTTGTAAGGGATGGTTTATAGAAATTTACTTTGAAAAGTTTTTGTTTGCTTCTTAATTTTATAAAATAAAATATTTACTGAGCTTTTACTTATATATTTTTTCAAACACACTTTATTGATTTTTTACAGAGAGGAAGAGAGAAGGATAGAGAGTCAGAAGAATTAAAATGAAAAGAAACCATATATTATATATTCAAAAAAATTGAATAAATGAGAAATGCTATACATACTCAGCTATCATGTCATCTACAAATGTATTTCAGCCTATTTAAAAGCTCAGTAACCCTGACCAGTTTGTCTCAGTGGATAGGGCAACTGAGCTTTTAAATAGGCTAAAATATATTTGTAGATGACATGATAGCTATGTATAGCATTTCTCATTTATTCAATTGTTTTGGATATATGATATATGGTTTCTTTTCATTTTAATTCTTAATAATTTTTCTTTTAATTTTTAATTAATTGTAATCCTTTTTGTGAAAATATTTCAAGGATTAATTACATTTATCCTAAACTGAAATGAATTAAGATTATCAGTTTCTGAATTAGCTTTTTCTCTTACCCTTTTTCAATAGGATTTAAAGCTAAATATAATGTACTTATACATAAAGCATGCTCCCACTTAAAAGGACTTTCCTCTAATTCTGTTTCACTTTCTCGACTGATCTCATATGTTATTAAGAAAATACATAATCAAGAATTGGTTTGACATTGTGAGATGACTTGGTAGCTGACTTTTACCATCGCACATAAACAGTGCACTTATTCTCAATCACAGTATCACTTTCAGCCAGATAACCACTAAAATCACTGCACTGTGGTTTTCTGAAAATGCCATAATCCTTCAAATGCCACATTAAACTGAGAGAAAACCATCAGTAGTGTCCGCACAGTTATGTAGAAGAATGAGCCATGAACCAAGTGAAAAGATGTTCTGGAAGAACAGTAACCTTTCCCTTGATGTGTGCATTTCCCATTACGTTTTTGACACAAAATGTTGCAAAATGATTTAATGTTGGCATTTTGTTTTGCTGACTCCTTTTTTTCATTAAAAAGAAGCCAAAGTTAGGATAGGAATGTAGGGGAAGAGTGACCAAATACTGAATTCTATTGTATGAATCTGTTTTCAAATTAAATAAATAAAATATGTTTAGGAACATGGCTTTTCCCTGTTTACATTGTATGTTAACTGATAAACAGATCTCTTAGTTCTATTGATATCTTCACAATGATGTTATTTTTCTTTACAGTTAATTTTTTCTCCATTCTCTTTTTTTCTTCCTAGTTACCCCCTGGTTATAAATGGTATGCTAATAAATTAATAAATTTTTGTTTAGTAATTACATAGACCTCACCTACTACATGTAACTCAGTAGTGTCCTACTTTTTTACTGTCACTTTGTATGTGTAACTGATTATTCAAGAAAATAAAGTAGGAATAAACTCAGAGGTCTAAAAGATTGACGTCTGTTAACTTTGACAGGGTACATGTCTATGGGGAAATCAAGTCATTATGTTGTCCCACATAAAACTAGTACAAAGCCATGTACTAGCAATATTGACTGTAAACCTATGTTAAAGATAAAACTGTCCTTAATACTATATTATTTTTAAAATATATTTTTATTGATTTCAGAGAGAAAGGGAGAGGTAGAGAGAGATAGAAACATCAGTGATGAAAGAAAATCATTGATTGGCTGCCTTCTGCATGCCCCACACTGGAGATTGAGCCCGTAACCTAGGCATATGCCCTGACCATGAATTGAACCGTGACCTCCTGGTTTATAGGTTGATGCTCAACCACTGAACCATGCCAGCTGGGCTCTTTTTTTGTATGTTTGTTTGATTTCTATTCAAAGTGAGTTTGCTAGGACAGAGTATATGTGTATTTTACACTTAATAGATAATGTTCTTTCATTTCCCAACAGACCCAAATATGTGACGATGTCATAGCACAGATTTTGACAATTCTGGTGGATAGAAATGGGCATTTTGATTATATTTTGTGACTACCTATGAGGTGGAACATTTATACATATATTGATTAGCCATCTGAATTTTCTCATCCATGTGTTGTCCTTCCAAGTCCTCTGCTTCTTTATTGATGGTTTTTGCTTTCTAAAAAATGAGGTTTTTTTTTATTCTATGACATTTTATTTAGTCTGGTCACTTCAGGGTAATTGATGATCAATTCTTAAGCTTTAATCTTCATAGTCATATCTTTTTAAATTCTGCACCCAGCATACTAGTAGTATTATATCTCATATATAAAACTATTCATTTTATACATTTCCTAGATTATCTTGGTCTGATGTTTGGCTATCTTAATAAATTCCTGAAAACAATTTTTGGTAACAATGTATAATTTATTGATATCAGATAAAATTGCTGTCTGTAGGCAAGTTTTTCAGTGTCATTAAGCCTGTATTTTGTTTTGTTTTTTTATACTGGCAAATACCAATAATTCAATATATAATATAGAAATATATATGTGTGTGTGTGTGTGTGTATATATATATATATATATATATATAGATATATAGACATTGCTTACTTTCTACTTCATTGCTTGACCTATAATACTTTTAAGATAAGATTAGACTTGGAATTAGATTATAAGTCCTCCTCTTGATTGTTCATTTTATTTTAAATTTTATTTATTGATGAGAGAGAGAGAATGTGTTGTTCCACTTATTTATGCATTCATTGTTTGCTTCTTGTATGTGCCCTAACCAGAGATCAAACCACAACCTTGACATATCTAGACTTTGCTCTAACCAAGTGAGCTTCCTGGCTAGGGCCAATTGCTATTTTTATACAATTTTTATTTACTCTAACTTTATTTGTTAGTGGAATTGGAATTAGAAAATAGAACACAAATAAGTGACATGCCTTATTATGTATTTCAAAAGATTTATTTACTGTTAAATCTGGATTTTTCTCATTATAACCTTGCATGTTAGAAAGGTTCTTGTGATCTTTATTTCCTTGCATGTATTATTATTATCTGAAAACTAAATGATCAATTCCAGGATTTATCATTTCTCTCTAAAACAATACCTTTTCTTTTTTACCCATGTTGGTTATTATATTTAATTCTATCTTAGATAAGGGTATGCTGTTATCTAACAAAAGTTTGTTTTATTATACCCTTTAGTTCTTTGGTGAAAGAGAGAAAGAAATTTAAACAAATATTAAAAAGTGAATAACACAGTTCCTTCAGCCTTTCTTTCACAGGTCCTATATTGTTTAATACATTATGGTTTTCCTTTAAATTGTAGATGAATACTCTAAAAAAATTAACCTTGAAAGAAGTATTATGGGTGAAAAGTGACAAGTTAGAGGTTGAATATTACTTCATGACTATGCATTAAGAATGTAACTGTATGATTTGACTTTAGTGTAAAATTGTCCATATATATAAAATAGTGTAAATTGTCATAATATATTCATGTCATTTTTAAGTACATGAAGCCAAGAACTCTGTGTTTTAGTTCACAAAGAGCAACCACTTGAGCACTGTGAGAACTGATAGATTGAACTATGGAAAAAGTAACTCTTTAAGTATGCTCCCTCTAAATAATCTCAAGTGGAGGAGGAGTTCTTCCTTGAATGAAACTGTTAGGTACTCCCTGTAATTGCTGAGTAAATCAGATGGACACAGACAGCTGCACAAGGCAGATAGGCCTACCAGAGACTAAATCAATGGGATTCAGTCCCATCCAAGTGAATTACATCAGTCAATAACTGACTGAAACATCCAGGTGCAAATTTCTCTTGTCAGGTTATTTATTTGTGTCAATTATTAAAGAATTGAAAAATTGCCTGATTATATCAAGGACCTTCTGTAACATGGCCTATATGTAGATCTTTTTTAAAAGAGAAGTTGAATTTCATGTAGAGCATTCAG
Source organism: Pipistrellus kuhlii (assembly GCF_014108245.1). Taxonomy (NCBI): domain Eukaryota; kingdom Metazoa; phylum Chordata; class Mammalia; order Chiroptera; family Vespertilionidae; genus Pipistrellus; species Pipistrellus kuhlii. The sequence goes on along the minus strand of NW_023425405.1, from coordinate 33,034,920 downwards.
CACTATGACCAAAGGTTCTTTATTCTTTTGAAGCTTTCATTTGTAAAGAAATCATAGAATCCATTTTCCCTATTTTTTCTTTTTTTAAAAATCTTTTTTGTTGAGAGTATTATAGATGCCCCCTCTTGCCCCCTCCATACTCTCCTCCACCCAGTTCCTGCCCCATCCTAGGCCTTTATCACCCTACTGACTGTGTAATAGGTAATTACTTCTCCAGAAAATAAGTTTCTGTTCATAAGGCTTTCAACTGATTGGATAAATCCCACAAACATACTCATACTCTTCCCATCCCCCCTTCCCTCCTCCCTTTGTGATTCCTCAGTCTTTTCCATGCTTCCATGCCTCTTATTCTGTTTTATTCACCAGTTTATTTTGTTCGTTAGATTTTTTGTTCATTTATTTTGATTTTTAGGTTAATTGTTGATATGTATTGTTGTCATTTTTATTGTTCATATTTTTATTTCTTCTCCTCCTCCTCCTCCTCCTCTTCCTCTATCTCCTCATCTTTTTCTTTTTCTTCCTCATCTTCTGTCTTCTCCTTTCTTCTTCAATAATACCCTTCAACATTTCATATAATCCTGGTTTGGTGGTATGAGCTCCCTTATATTTTTTATTTATTTATTGTGAAACTCTTTATCTGACCATCAATTCTAAATGAGAGCTTTGCTGGGTAATCTTGTTTGAAGGTCCTTAATATCCAGCACTTTGAGTATTTTTTTTGCCACTCCCTTCTGGCTTGCAAATTTTCTGTTGAGAAATCAGCTGACAGTTGTATGGGCTCTCCCTTGCAGGTAACTAAATGCTTTTCTCTTGATGCTTTTAAGATTCTCTCTTTTTCTTTAACCCTTGGCATTTTAATTATGTGTTTTGGTATGGTCCTTTTTGGGTTCCTCTTATTTGGGACTAGGTGCCTACTGGTCTTGAAAGTCTATTTCTTTCACCAGGTAGGGGAAATTTCCTGTCATTATTTCTTTAAATAGCTATTCAATATTTTGCTCTCTCGCTCAGCTCCTTATGGACCCCTCATGATGTGAATATTGGTAAGCTTGAAGTTGTTCCAGAGACTCCTTATACTTTCTTCATATTTTTGGATTCTTTTTGCTCTTCTGAGTGAATGTTTTTTGTTTCCTCATATTCCAAATAGTTGACTTGATTCTCAGAATCCTCTACTGCACTATTAAATCCCTATAAATTATTCTTTATTTCAATTAGTTTATGCTTAATTTCTGACTGGTCCTTTTTTGTATCTTTGACATTCTCACTAGGATCCTTGAGTCTCATGAAGATCCTTGTGTAACCTTATACTTATGGTTTTGAACTCAGTATCCAGTTTGATTGCTTCAATTTCTTTCATTTGCGACCTGTTTCTTTGTCTCCACATTTTGGCTGCTTCCCTGAGTTGATAGAGTGACTTTGTTTACTAGGTGTCCTATGGGGCCCAGTGGCTCAGCCTCCCCAGTTTCCTGAGATGGACACTCTTGGTGCACCCCTTTGTGGGCTGTGTGCACAGTCATATTGTAGTTAAGCCTTGGCTGTTGTTGGTATCACTGGGAGGAATTGACCTTCAGGCCAATTGGCTATGAGGATCTGCTATGTCTATTATGGGAAACTTCTGTGCTGGAGACACCCTTATGAGACAAGACTTGCTTCAGTGGGGCTTTGGTGCTCACTGAGTCTGCCCCCTGAGTGTGTCCCTTATGGATCTGAGGAGTTGTAATCTGGATGATCCCACTCTGACCTCTGGGTACCTTGGCTCTTGGATCTCCAAGGAGGTGCAAATTTAGCCTCTGCCTGACGCCACCCAGCAGGAGCTATGGAGATATCTGCAGATTCCCCTTCTTTGTTTGGGTTTTAGAGGTGCCCAGATGAGGCCCAGCTGTGAAGCAATGAAAGCCGCTATGGGGCCTTGGGCCTTCTTTTGGATGTTCTGGGTCTCACTGGCTCAGCTACAGTTTGTTAGGTAAGTTTAGAATTCAAGGACCAGGCCATTCATATGTAAAAGCCTCTGCTCTCAGCTTGGATGGGTTGGAGTCTCAGGGTAGAGCAAACAGCGATGGCTTTGTGGGGTGGGATCTCAGAGTGGAGCAAAAAGCAATGGCTTCCCGTCACCCCTGCCCTAAGAGGTCCCTGGGTCTCAGTGTCCCGAGGTATCGCTGCAAGCACCTCTGAGAGAAAGCCGCCCCTGAGTTTAGCCCGTTGCCAGACAGTCCAGTTTCTCCCCGTATGAGTCTGGGTCCCCAGAGTCTTGCCCAGAACTGGAGTTCAGAGCAGTCGGGAGCTTGTGTCTCCCTCCCAATTGAGAAAGCCAGCCACTTACTCAGTTGCCAGCCCTCTCCGCACGCGAGCCTCTGTACCTCTGCATTTCTGCAGCTCCTGTGAGTCTCAGCGTGCTTTTCTTCTTTCCTTCTAGTTATAGAATTTCCACTCAGCCAGCCTTCCTGTGGTTCTGGATGATGTTCGTTCTGTCTTTTAGTTATAGTTTTGAAATTGTTGTGCAAGGCAGCTGTTCAGGTGTTTACCTTTGTTGCCATCTTGGTTTCTTCAAGGAAGGAGTATATTGTGAATCTTTGTACACCTGCTCAGTTTTTCTATAAATCTACAACTGTTCTAAAAAAAAAAAAAAAAAAACCATTTATTTTTACAAAAATAAAATCAGGTAAGTGAAAACATATAATTAAAATTTTTATTTGTTATAAAATTACACTTACCAAAAATTTCTAAAATATAAAAAAGTTTAAATCCATATAATTTTGTAGCATTTTCATATATATTTTATTCATGCAATTTTAATGATCTTGTTGAAAATTTCCAAAACATATGGCCGTTCTGTATTATTTGAAAACTAAAAATCTCATAATAATTTGGGAACAATTTTCCATCATAACTTTTTTTGATATCCATTTCCACTCTGTCCCATTCCTGTGGCTTCCTTGAGGTCTTTCTTAATTTTTGTTTCACTATTCTCTACCACACTGCTTCATTATTTTGTCTTGTCTTCTTTCTGTTTTTCTCACCTCTGCTTAGCCCTCTTTGGACCTTGGCGTTTGCCTTGGCAATCCTTATTTTTATTGCTAATGTATAACCACATTCTGTAGACCTAATATGTTTTAATTCTTCAGCCTCTGGGTCTTTCCCTTGCCTGATAAAAATTATCAAAATTGGAATTCCAGTCATTGTGGAAAGCCCTCTGGTATTTTCCCCAATATTTAGAGAAGGGCACATGTTCTCTACTTCTTCATTCTCCACTATTTTGAGCATTTACTAAGCAATTTAGGATAACAGAGAAGTCTTATAGCACAGAACAGTTAAAATCTAAAATCAAATGCTTTACATAACTGTTCTTATAAATTACTTGGCCATATCTATCACCAATAATGTGGCCTTTTGCCATAGATCTGGCTTTATGAAAACTGTGGTCACTTATTTAAATTAATGACTTTAGACTTAAATTGATGCTGTAATGTACATCAATAAGAGAAGAGAGTCTAAATTAGAAAATAAATTGAGTCTTGTGAAGGAAACTACTTAAACGCTATTTTTAAATAATGCTTTTCTATTAGTAACAATTGGGGAAGAGATGTTTAATTTTCAAAATATTTGTATTTATATAATGAAAATAGCCAAACTGCCACTTAATTTTTCTTATTAAGGTGGTATTCCAATTAAATCTGGTTTAAAAAGGAAATGTTTACTTAATGTAATTTTTCTCTTATGATTAGTTGATTTGATAATTTTGTTAGATGTATGGAATGGTTAGCCTGTCTCACAAATTTACTATTTAATAAGCGACATTCTTTGACTTTCAAAATCTATTGAAACATTAAATATTTAATTAACTTTGCATGACTCATAACTTTATTTTTTTTGGAAGCTCAAATTTATTTCTACTTAAAAAATGCTCAAGAAACCTTAAAAAGGCCCAAAAACCTAGAGGTGTCCAGATTTCATTGAAGACCATCCTGAGGTGGTATCCATTGATTTATCTTTTTATGAGGCATCAATTTGATCCTTGCTAATGAAACACCCTGTTAATTCTCATTGGATCGTGGCCCGTGTGACTCCCAGTATCTGTCATAAATGGCCATCAGGTTATGAACTATGAGAAATGTAATACCAGAAATAATTACGAAACGCCTGCAGATTCTACTTGAATATCCTTTTTGCATTATTCTTCGCAACCAGGGCCAGTGATTATTAATTTGAGAAGCGGAAATCATGATCCATGTAACTTGCAAAGACTGGTATTGAATGCAGCTCTTTCAGAACAGAACCCACAAACAGCCTTCAAGATAAAACACCCTCCTTACTATTGTATTTTTCATTTTATGTGTTAAAATTTCAATTTTTAAAATAAAAAAAATTAATTATTGACAAGTACTTTAAAGGAAACAGAAGCCTGAACATAGTATACATTAATTACATAGTGAAGTGTGGTATTTCTGGAGTATACCATTTTAGAGCAGTAAACATCATAATTTCAAGCACATATAGCAATGAAATATTTTTTATTTCACTCATTTATTTTTAGTAAAATTTGCTTTTGTAATTTAAAAATTATTTTTAGTTGCAGTGTGTTACTATTGCTAATTTTTAAAGAAGGGATTACTTATTATATATTCAGTTGATTGGAAAGATTGGTACAGTAGCCCCAATTCTGTTACTGGCTAGATCAGTGGTTGGCAAGCTCATTAGTTAACAGAGCGGCAAACCATGGCTCATGAGCTACATGTGGCTCATGAGCCACTGTTTGCTGACCACTGGGCTAGATGAATGACCTTGAATTAAGTTACTTCTGAAGTTATATTCTCATTTGTGAAATTCGGTCTCAACCTTATTTTTTCTAAAATTTTGTAACTTTTATAACTCAAAGATGCCTAAACAAACACTATATAGTCCTGAAAATGTTCTCCAACTCTGTTATTCCATTATTCATCTGAGACTTGAACCATCTGCCCAGTATCACTATTAAGCAATAAGGAAGGAGCTTCTGCCGGGGATACAAGTAGGTAACATATTCCATCTTGAAGCAGTTCTGACAATCGGCAGTTTTTCTCTCCAAGAGAGCTGACAGTTCTCTCAATAATTTCAGGGCGTGGTGTAATACAAAACAAGCATAATCCAGCTTCTAGCATTAGAAACCAATTGCAGTAAGTCCTCAGTAATGCCATGGATAGTTTCTGCAACTTTAAATGAAAGCAAAACCAATTTTACCATGGATTAATTGATATAAATAAGATTTAAGTTCCCACACAGCCTAACAACATTATAATGAAACAATTTTGAACGAAATGTTTTTAGACTATCTGCCATGTATTCTTTTTCTTCTTTTTGTAAAATCAAAACATCGTTTTTTAGCTGTTCCTCCTGTAACAAGGTTTTGATTTTATTATTTTTGTATAGTTTTGGACATATGAAATAAAATTAAAGATGAACAGAAATTGAATATAAGATTGGATAAACATTTTGGAGTTGATAGATTTTGATATCTAAGTAATAATGTATAATCTTATATTTTTAATTATAATTAAACCTAGACATATTATTTTAAAGGCCTTATTAACTGAGAATTAAAATAAAACTAATGTATCTCCCATATTCTATTCTCTGCTAAGTGTATTACCTCATTCAGTTTTTACAGTAGTTCTGTGAAGTTTCACATCTCCATTTTGGAGATTAAGTACTAAGCATCATGAAATAGAAATTATTCCAATTATATATTGAAATTATACTATATAAATTATGTATTAGAATATAGTTTTTTTCCCTTCTATTGAACACTACTGTAGTGTTTGGTAAATCTATTGTTCTTCATATTGGTTGCTGAGATTTATAGAGTGCTTACTATGTGTCAATGTGCTGGTGCCTTTTGTATTTTATCTCAAGTAATCTTCACAGCCACCCCATAAGATAGGTATTGATTTAATACCTACTTTATGGGTGAGGAAAATTAGAAGAATTACTTGTCCTTTATCACACAACTAAAAATGGCAGAATTGGTCTGAGTGTAGGCAGTCTTAACTAAGTAGTACCTCATGCTCTTGAAGGCATACTGCCTCACCAACTGTACTGCTTTAGCATATTTGACATTGTTGGGGGGAAAGAAGTAGATGCTTCTTCCTAGCAGGCAATTCCAATTATATAAGGTACAGACTATATGTGCATACATCAAAGAAGTCCTTTGAAATTAGTTAATTTCTTTTTTTCTGCATTAATTTGTAAGTAAGCATACTAGGTTCATAGGGAATGAAGACAAAGCTAAAACTTGATCTCTGAAGTACAAGCCCGCAAGTCTTTTTTCCTAAGATGACAACAGCCCAGACAAGTCATATTGCTTACTCTGGCTTTAAGGAGATTTGGAATATTAAGTGAAATTTTAGGATGGAAGAATACTAGTGATAGCTTTTTAATTTTTTTTCAAAGTTAAACATCAACTTATATTTAATTGGTGGTTAAAGCAGATTTCCTGTTACCCAATGCATGTATATTCATATTCCTATCAAAATTAAGTACATATATATCTTTTATGTTGTCTGCTAGTCTTCATCATTTGTGCCTATAATTAAGAATTCATTGCACTTCTATAGTAAATGATGTAGTTATTTCCTCTTGTATTGTACTGACCTGATAGTGCTTAACCTATAGACAAAGCAATGCTTAGAATATATGATTCAGGATGTGCCTGAAGCTCTCACTGAAAAACTGAAGCATTGATAAAAGTTAGCACATGTAACTATTCAACAAGGGAATTAAACTTTTCCTATCTATTTCCCTGTTATCCAGCAAGTGGATTCAACTCTATTTCTCAGATGTTGATAAGGACATTTCTCTGAACTCTCCCATTATATTCTTTTTTTCCTTGTACTCTTTTGTTGGCTTTGGCAGTTTCTCAGTTCAGCATGGTAGCTCTTCTCAGTAGTGCTGTGTTTGTCTGTGACTGTGCCACTTTTCACTTTCTTTTTCTCAATGGAACTTGGAAGCATTAAACACATCTCTCTCACAGTTAAATATTGAAATGACCTGTTTCTATGATGTGTGACTACTTGCCAATTTCCCCTCATCTACACTAATATAAATATCTGAATAAAATGATAAATTTGTATGTTTACCATAGTAAGAAAAATATTCTAATCACTGAGCACTTAAAATTTCTCCTCTGAAAATAAAGGAACAAAGGTAGCAAATGGATATATGTTAATAGGGAAAAATCAGTACAAGAAACATTAGAGAAAGTCTTGAGAAATAAATGCAATTGTACAAGTTTTGAAAATCTGGCTAAAATTGGTGCATTTATAATCAACAACCAGTATTTACAGTATGGTATATATTCTATTGTTTTTGTTGCACAATTCTCTAAAATAGCTAGATAGGGTTATGATTTTCACAATTATAACCAAACATTTCTGGTATAGTATTTTTTTTTAATAGAAGTCAGTGTTGGCACACGGAATAACAATCACTTGAAAATTTCCTCCTTGAGACTCTAGAGTTGGGTAGAACCAACCCTGTACATATTGGTTAGGTGTGCTTGTTTTCAGAACAGTTACATGCTTCCTCAAGGATTTGATGAAAAAAATAGCACATTGCTATTTTTTTAAAGACATTTATTAAGCAAATACATGTTTTCTTATGTAAATACAAACCATTCATCAGATTTATTTTTGTTTAGTCTTAGTAAGATAGACTTATTCTGACAACTAAATGTAATAATAAAGAGGAGGCAACTCAATGTTTCAAGTGAAAAATTAGTTCCATTTTAACTAGTAAGAACCCTACACAAGATCTTGGCATTTAGGTTTAGGGTATGTGTTTCTTTGGACTAGATTATATGTTATTTGAATCTACTGTGGTGTTGTTAGTATGTTTCATAAGGCATAGTGCAGAGTGCTGTGATCTTTAAATGTTAATGTTCTTTTCTTATCACTTTACTGTGTAGATACCCTTCATGAGACCCAACTCTGCCACAGCTCATCCTCGGAGGCAATCCTGGAAACCTCTTTAATAAGTGTGATTTTAAAAATGTGGATAACACTCTCAATAGAGTACATAAAGTAAAGGAGAACAGCTATCTTGTCCTTCCCATAAGCTTATCACTGCAGAAAGTTGCCTTTGCTTGTCAGGTTTGGATAGAATGTAATTGATTGGTTTGTTACCTGGACTGACAAGGCACTTAATTTGCCTGTGTGGAATTTTTTTTCTATTTCTTCTTCTTTTTTTTTTTTTTTTTTTTTTTTTTGCACTAATCAGAAATATTTGATATGTGCATTGTAGAAAAATACTAGATACTGTCTTGTCAGAATTATCCTATTAAGTAATGTTTTTCCTCTTGCTTCTTTGGCAAATGATGATACACAGTATTTGGACTTACTGAAGAGCTATGGAAACCTATGGGACTTAATTGCAATGTGCTATTACTATTGTTGAACACTACCAGTAACTAACAAAAAAGACAATGCATTCCATTAGTTTGCTATTTTGCTTCATCCAACTCAATACATAATTCATATATGAAATGCTACATTGAGAAACAACTATAGACTCTTACATTAATTATTTCTATTGATAATATTCAGGAGTGAGAGACTTGTAAAGCATATGTATTTTAGTTTTGACTCATTGTATGAAAGTATTGATATTATTAACATGAAATTTTTACAACTTCAAATTTGAAGCTCCTAAGTAAGAATATGTATGTGTTGATTTCTAGATATTTTAAAATAATGCCCATATTTATTCAGTCCTTATTGACATAATACAAACTTTCTGTATTCAGTATAATTTTATTTTTTCAACCTTAAGGATGAGGTTAAGAAATAAGGAGAGATACAAAGCTTATTGACTATACAAGTCACCAGCTGAAAGATCTTCATCAACATCTTTATCTTTCCGGAGGTTTACAGAATTAAATTTTGATCTTCAAGCTTTAATGATCGAGGTTTAAGGCAACTACAGAAATTTGTTGAATATTTCATCACTCCACCTTGAACTGATTTAGAAGAGACACTTGGTTGAAAATGAAATGCACATATACATGTATATTGTCAACTTGCTTCTTGGAATTTCTTGATCTATAAATGTGGTTTTGGACATCTTTTCAGGTATAGTGGCAAGTGAAAATAGTTTAAACTTTAGGAATAGGGTAGGCAATGTGATAATCAAAAGTAAGTGTAAATATAAAGTTATTAGTAATCTATAGTTATAGTAAGCAACCATATTATTGGATACCATGTTTACTACAGTAATAGTAATATGTGTATAAAATATATATAAATAGAGATTAAGGATTATCAAAAGATAATTTGGAGGAAAAGTATTACTAACCTATAGCAAACAGTAAGCTTTTGTTTTAAGAATAAGAAAGGACTTATTATTTATTACTACATAAGTTTATTAATGCTGATAATTAGTAGTATTGCCTGGACTCTAGCTGATTTTAAGAAAAATTACACATTGCCATTTTCTTAAGGGAATGTGCTACTGTGTTATATCCTGGGCCTTCTTTGATATATGGTGAGAAATTTCTAGTGATAATTTTAGATTTCCTTAGAAATCATTAAGCCTTATGGGTTTGGTATAACCATTAATCAGAATCCCTTCCTCCTTGGTTCTAATCAGAATACTACATTATGATTCTCTGTCTTGCAGCCTTTAGTGGTAGATAGGCTAGTGCTAAGAATATTTGTCACCTAACACAAATATAAACTACATAACTAATAATTATTGGTCCTAGAAAAAGTTATTTGGAATAAGAGAATTTCTAAAGGGAATAAAAAACCCTTTCTCCAGATAATCTCCTAAATGCTTTCATATTTTCACAGTATACAATTAATTTCCCCCATAATGGTCCAGTTGCTATTCAAAGGAAATATTAATATGTGCTTAATAAAATATAGACCAATTCACAGACAATGTGAGAGAAAACTGCACAATAGGTAAACGATGGCTGTTTGTTATACAACAGGGAAAGAAAAGACACTAAAATATCAGGAAGGAAATTAAATGACTGAAATACAAGAATGACATGGTAGGATATAGTAGTGGTTCTCAGCCTTTACAGTGCACCAGGATTTGTGCCATATTTCCCTCCTTCTTCCCCTTTTCCTTGCTTTACTCCCTCCTCCTGGCTCCCAGCAGTTTCTGATTCAGTGGGTTTGCAGTGAGGTCTCAAAATGAGCATTCCTATCAAGTTCCCAGGTGATGCTGCTGCTGTTGGCCAGGGACACCCCTTTGAGAACCATTTGTATATATTTTTGAAAGAATCATTGTGTTTAACATTGGTTGATTGTTGTTTTAATATCCTTAAAAAGGCCCTTACATTTTCAAAAATATTGTTTCCATATACAGTGGTCTGCAAACTGAGGCTTGTGAGCCACGGTTTGCCCTCTGTGGTCTAATGAGTTTGCCAACCACTGCCAATAATTAGTTTCATCTATAACACATACAATATAATTTCTTCATTTTCATAAATTCAGTTAAATGTTTATTTTATTTCATACCTATTATGAGGGAAGCAATATTTTAGATTCAGAAATGAATAAAAAAAATGTATCTTCATCCATAATCCACTAATTCCTTTTGAAAAAAGATTTGAAATTAGGGTTATATTTGAACATGAAAACAAAATTTAGCCTTAAACTTTATCCATCTTAAATTTAGAAATGATATTTCTGTATCATTAAATATTGTTAATATGTTTCTTGAATTTTTATCTAATTTTACATTTATAATATTAAAAGCTATTACTGACCATAAAAGTTAGAATATTCGCACCAATTATCATATTTTCATGGTTTTATATTCAACTACTTCATGAGACCACTCTCTTTTTCTTTTTCTTTTAACCTTTTATTGTTAAGACTATTACAGATGTCCCCTTTGCCACCCCCCTACCCCTTATTAATCACTTAATATTCTTTATTTGACAAATTACCCGTTTTGCTTAATTCACAGTATGGCATATTTTATGAATATTTCACCAAAATCTATTCAAGGAATTTAGAAGGACTTTCTGCAGCAGAATGAAGTATTAACATTGTTAATTTTATTTTCTGAAATAGTTTTTGATGGTTGTACAAGAGATTCAGCTTTAGTGCTGTATGGCATATGAAGGCAGAAATCTTTTTCTGTAATCCGAGTCAGCACTTTGTTAAGTTTTACATATACTAGGGATTGTGCATAAAAACATTTCTGAGATGGACATGCTTTGCAAATACATTCTTAATAAGAATGTAGACCTCTTTCTCCCAGCACTCCCCCTAAGACTTTCTGCAGGTCTGCTGATAAGATTCACTGCTGTTCAGGCACATAAGATATAATGAAATTGGATGTTCACGCTGGGCTTTGTAAATAAAATGAGATTGACCCCCAGCCATTAGCTCACTTATCTGATTTACATTGTAAAATGAAGATCTACACTATTGATTAGGGCATAATTAGTTAATTATGAACAGGTAAATACAAAGTTATGTGGGGCTTGAGCACAGCAGGTTGTACTGCTGAAACATTTCCAGGGGCATGAGCAGATGGAGATCAGTTTGTTAAAGAACAAAGCAGACATGTTTCAGGTATGGAAATGTTGAATCATTCTCTCATGCTGTGAAGAGGTACTTGACCTTACTGTGTATTTTTATATGAATTCTTTGATTTCATGTTTCATTTTTTTTTTTGTTTCACTTTTAATCTTGTAATGTGTTGTGCAGATGTAGCTAATTGGAGCGATCTTGTTATTTAAGTGATCATTAAATATGAATTAGAGGGATTTCAGTAATTATCCATATATTTTTCCAATAATATACTTTCATGTATAAAGAATAGTTCTGTTTTTCTTACCATTCTTTCATTCATTACTGGCTGTGATAAAAGTCCATAGTGGCATTAATGAAAAAAATTTGTAAGGCCTTCACATTAGTCTTATATTTGTGAAATATGCTATGAAGACATTTTCTAGTTATTTTGTTTAGAAAATACTTATATAAGTGGTTTGCACTAAGATTGTAAAATAAAAGGAAAAAATGTCTTTATTGATATTAAATGTTACTCTAATATTGTAGAATGCAGAATTTTGTGCATGTTTGTATTATGTTAAAGGTGATTTAACTCATGGACCATAGTCCTGCATCTTCTCCATCTTTTAAAATGAGTAATTGCAGTAATTGGTTACTATTCAATGAAAGAATCTTTCCCTCCTGGTTGACAGATCTGTGTAGGTGTTTAAGCTGCTAGTGAGATTTTGTTTAAGTAATGTTAATATTCAAGACCAATTCTTTTTATCTTTCTTGTATAGAATTTTTACATGGAAATGATGGAAAAGTAAAAAATCCAATCTATGAATTATCTTAGTATTTAGGGTGTTGTTTTTTAAGTGAACAGATGTAATAGTATCTATGTTTAGAGTATTTTATTTTACTCCATATAGACCTGGATGGGATCTAAATAAAATGTTTCATGACATAAAACAATAGCTTGATTATGGATCAACTTGATCATAAAAAAAAACACATACATTCCTTTTCAAATCACATGTTGGGGATATTGCTTCTTCCTGACATTTATTTTAGCATCTGATACAAATTATATGCATAGGAAATGCACTTAATTGTTTCTATTAGTTAAAAAGAAGTTATTTAGTGTACTCTCCCAGTGAAATTTCAACAGGATATTAGGGGAGTTAATGAAACCCTTTGGAACATTGCTTTTTAGCCTTTTTCTTGGACACAGGAGGAAATAAATCAGTTGACTCTCTTTGAATTGCATGTATATTCTCAGCAATCAGATAAACATGATTGATTGCTTGTTATATGGATCATAGGACATATGAATATAAATCATTTTCTTCCTCTTCTTTGTCTAGGGTGCTATACTTAACCATGTGCTAAGTAAGTATTTTAAATACATATAGAAATATGTTTATTTGCTCACTGCATTTTGTTAAATCAGTGTGTAAAAGGCCATATATATAGCTGCTTTATTATCTGGATCCATTATTAATCTGCTGCCAAGAAAATTGTATTTAATAAGAATCTAATTAAACAATCAGTTTTTCTTTTATAAATGGGATTCATTTAATCTCATTTAAAATTGTAATTTTAGAGTGCCCTATAGTATTAATGTGTACATTATTTATTAGATGTTTAAAGGTTACTTCTTTAAGCATCTAGTTTGCATTTTATTAAAAACTTCATAGTATTTCTTTACTGTCTCGTTTTATATTCTCTTTGAATATTTTAAGACATTTCCTTTCTATTTAACATATGTGCTATTGGTATAATAGTCTGTTTTTATTACATAGACATTTGCATTACTTAATAAAGTATATTATTATATTACTATGCTTTTGTGGGTCGATGACTGCTTTTGCAAAAGATTTTAAAAACATTTTATTCATTATTTATTTAGATAAATACTATATATGTGCTGTAATTATGTATTTACAAGAATATGTAAGAAGTAAAGGTAAAGACCAGCAATAATGATTTCACCACTAACTACTTCAACTCTACTTTGTTTTTAGGTAGCATAATGATTGCAGGCTCTTACGAGTTTCTAAATATTGAATTTTTAAAATGATATAAATTTGTAACATAGCCAGAAATTGTTTTGACAGAATTTGCTATGGTTTACAAAATGGTGTGTGTGTGCATGAAATAAGAAACCCACTATTTTCACCATTTACATTGTTCTTTGATTCGTAGGATTCTTAATGATATCTCTTACATTGGTCTGTGGTATAATCTTGAAAATTCTGCTCAGGTTCCCTGTGTCATTCAGTATATTTTTGTTATCAGCACATAAAGATTTCTTCAATTCAATATTCTAGTGTAGAAAAAAAAAACACAGATTTTTTTCTCATGGAAATAATTGTAGTCATTTCTAGAAAAAGCTTATTTGAATATTTACTTATTAACAGAGATAAGGATTTTAATATTGAGTTATTTTTTTTTTCTCTTCTGGATTTTGGCAGTTTCTAAGTGTATTAAATACTCCTTTTTTAAATTTAGTCTTGGAGTTGCAGTTTTTTATTTACTGGTGAGTGAGCTATAACCTGAGATAAATATTACCCTTAATTTAGACAAGCAAATTCTTCCTCACCTCGGGGCCCCATCACAAATACACCAGAGCTCCACATGTAGACTAAGTCATTCTAAATGTGTCACGATTGAAAGTATTAGTAAGGATTAGCTCATTTCCAAATGGCATATATTTCAACATTGTATTCTAACAAATCTAGCATATAAACCGTACTTTATCCTTTTGCATTTATTCTTGAACTGAAAGATAACTTGATTTTACTATTAACTGAAATCATCTACAAATTGGAACTATATCAATGTAACAAACTTGTTCTTAGTTTATTAGCTGGAAATTCATAGCTATACCAACAAGAATCACCTGCGTACATGAAGGTAAAAAATAATAAATTAAGATTCACTTTTATATTCCTCATGGTGTTTTACTTGAATATACAATGAAAATCTTAATTTATAAGTTATTATGACAGAGTTATGAAGTAAATATGCAGTAATTATGTTGTAATTTTATATGAGCTAGGAAGACATTAACACCTAACTCTTCACCTATCAAGAGCCCAGATTATTGGCATTCTGAACTGTAAGGAACATTGCCCAAAAACCTAAAGTTAAGCAAAAAATATAGTTACTGAAAATTGTGTCCATATACTTAGCTCAATAGAAATTCTCATTTTTGTGTCTTTTTACTGAATTTGTCTTAATGAGGTTAGTGGTCTGGTTTCTAAGTCCATAATAAATTACTGTTGAGGAAATGTTGCTTAGACAAATACACTGACAATATCAGAAAACAGTGGCTGAAACTTTTCAATCAAGTGAGGACTCTGAAAACATAAAAATGTTGAATACAAGAATTCAGACAGAACTGGCAGATTGATGGTACTCGCTGCAAACACAAAAGGCTGGCACACTGTTAGACACATAGCAGCGTCTGTTACCCATACTCATGACCCTGAGATGACAAAGAGCGTGCAAATTATGTTTAATGTATTTTCTTGAAGTAAAGAATGTGATTCTTTTCAAATTTCCCTTTGGAAGATGATTGAAATACTAGTTTGCTTGAAGGAATATGGCCTCGATTATTTGGAAATTTCTCCATTCTCATAAACTCAGAAATGTTTATAATCTAAAGGTTCTCATAACCATCTATATGTTTAACTGAATTTTTCACTATGGAAAGTTAAATAAATTAAGGAGAAGGAACATCAAATTGTGTGGGTTTGTCATTTAGTCTGTATTACATTTGATGTTAGCTAGTATTATCTATTATTTCTTAATGTCAGAACACAGATATTTAAAATTTTTAACTGCTTTCAAATGTGATTTTAGATGGTTTATTTATAATACTGGCAGAGTAACTAAAGTATTGTTATTTTTATTTGATTTTATTTTTTTCCATAGCTAGAATTACCACAGTAAACTCTCCCTCCTACTTCACCTCAAATGCATTTCTTGAGTCTAATAAGGAGAATATTGTAGAGGAAGAAATGCATAAGCTTTATGACATAATTGTGTTTTAAGCTTTTTTTTTAAAATATATTTTATTGATTTTTTACAGAGAGGAAGAGAGAGGGATAGAGAGTTAGAAACATCGATGAGAGAGAAACATCGATCAGCTGCCTCTTGCACACCCCCCACTGGGGATGTGCCCACAACCAAGGTACATGCCCTTAACCGGAATCGAACCCAGGACCTTTTAGTCGACACCCCGACGGTCTATCCACTGAGCCAATCTGGTTTCGGCTTAAGCTTCTTTATACCTAAATAATTTAGCTAAGTTGCTAACTTTTCTGAAAACACTTGATTCCTTAAATGGGTTTGAATACTTGATTCCTTAAATGAAATTGGGTTTTGTAACATTATATGAAATATTTAGTATAAATGTATATTTATAATCCTATTGTGATTAAAAAAAAAAGTTTTTGTGTGTTGTGTGCTTCCCCCTTTTTTCTAAGAAAGGTTATTAACTAGTGTTAGCATATATTCAAGTAATGTGGGTCCTATAATTTCCCCGTTGGTTTCTTAGTTGTGGATATCTCAACTTTTAAATCAGTAAGAGAAACAATGTATGAAAAGAATCTGACAGATTGGAAAAAAGAAATTTTTTTTTGCTTTTTGTTTGTTTGTTTTTTACTTTAAAAGAGAACACAAAGAAAAGGAGGAATATAATTCTTTCTATAAGATGTATACATCTTTGTTATTTGTTGTTCAATTTTGGTCATGTTATTCCAACTGATAAAAAATTATTTTTATAAGACACTGAAATAATACAGATCTTTCTTCATTGTCAGCAGGATGAGATTGTCTGAAACGAAGAATAGGTATGATAGTTTTTTTAGACTTTGTACATCATAGGTGGCAAAGACACTATAAAACATTTATTAATAAGATTTAAAATGTACTAGGAGGCCCTTTGAAAATCAAATACACTGAGAAAAAATGACAGGTAAATTTTGAGAAAATTACATCTAGTTCTTAGAATGATTTCTATTTGCTATAGATTGTGATAGCATTCTATAAAATTTGGAAATTATATAATCTACATTAACTTGGAGAAAGAGTGATGAGATATAAATTGTATAGAATGATTACAAATTGGTGTATATAGCCTTAGAATTCCTTAGAGTTCAAAAAAATTTTAGAATAATCACAATGTAGTGAATTGAATTAATAATCTTGAATTATATGTATCATATCATATTTTTAAGCTACCTAATGGAAAAATGATTAATCCTTGAAGTTCAAAATAAAAATTGTGTTAGTTTTAAACACATATATTCATTCATATGACCTTAACATTTCTATTACAAAGTGTTCTGAATGATATTTTTTTTTATCATTTGTTATATTTTGTTTTTCCTACCATTATTTTAGGTTTAGATTGTTTTTGTCATAAACATTAATTTAATAATCTTGTGAACTAAAGGAAGAATTAGCAATGATAAAATTCAAATGGGAAATTGTTATTTGTCTTTGAAAAAGATGCTTTCTAAAATATTTAGATATACCTTAAATCTGTTTACCCTGCAGATGTGATGAATGCAGACTGTGCTACCATTTTGGCTGTTTGGATCCTCCTTTGAAAAAGTCTCCTAAACAAACAGGCTATGGATGGATATGTCAGGAGTGTGATTCTTCATCTTCTAAGGTAAGGGAGAAAGCCTATAAGGAAAAGTATTGTTTCTCTTCATTTTGATAGCTTTTCTATATCTACCATCAGCTTTCTAACTTTAAAGAGAATTGGGGTATGAAGGGTTAACATTTTAATCTAATGCAATTTTATATATATATATATATATATATATATATATATATATATATAGCCACAGTAATTTTATTGCCCTTAAGGAATAAATAGCTCTACTAAATTATATCAATTTCCTCTATAAAATATTTTATCTCTTTTGTATGTTCTCTATATTATTGTAACATATCAAATAGTGCTATGGTAGCCAAAAAAGTCACCCTCTGCTAATTTACCACACCTGGGGAGTAGGGACTAGCAGGGAAATTCTGACTTGAGTCATGTGTATAAATGTTAACTAAAAGAATAATCAGTAAAATCCAATTTTATTTTGTAGATGACTCAATTTAACATAAATAAGTATTTTGTGAATGTTTATATGATCTGTATTTTTTAAACTAGTTTTTATATTCTAAAATTCATTTCTGATATTTATTTTAGCTAAGTAGGAAGGATCACATTTCCAATAAGGTCATTTAATAGTTTATTTCAATAGTTTATGTCTTTTGCATATCATTATTATACCCTTAAGTGGTAGTAATCTATAGTTTAAGATTATTGTGTTTCTTTAAAGTGTGTGATTAGCTAGACTTATAATGCTTTGGTTCATTTGACAGAAATATTGAATATATTTGAATTAAGACATTCTGTGGGTTAATCAAATTGTTCTTCCTTTACTGTCTATTGTAATGTAGCCATCAAACCATCCTTTTTTAAAATACCACTTAAATGCATTTATCTGTCCTAGAGTAAGTTAAAATTTATACTGGATTTCTATTTAATCAGGGAATCAAAAGTATTCTTTCTATCATTAGTTAGAATGATTTGCTCCAGCTTACCACAGAGGCCATCTGTAAATGTTTATTTATTAAAACTAGTTTTACAGAAAAAAAATATTTAAAGGTTTTATAAAGTAACATATGTATTAAAAGATTATATATTTGTACAATAATTATTAACATAGAAAATAGTATGCATTTTATTTAATAAGTAAAATATTTTGCACATGGTTTTAAACTATACAATATCAAGAATTATTTTCCATTAATTTTATTAAGACCCAGATTTAAGAGGGAGCATATTTAACAGCAAAAGGTTTTATTGCATAATTTTTAAATGCTTTCCAGAAGTTGAATTTAAATGAACAAATAGTGGCATACTATATATTTTAAATAATTTTCTTATGGAACTCTTTGTAGTCTAAAATAATTATTTAAATGTGTTTTTTTGTTTAGGGTTTCCTCCTAACCTTAACAAGCAAATTATGAAAGCAATTTTTGAAAAATAATTTATTGCCTTTTATAAATATGTCTTTTTGCATACATCCTTTTGAAAGGCTCTATACTACCATAAATATGTAGCTTTATATTAAACACAGAGTGGCTTTGTAAAGTGATATAGTAATGAATATTGAAAATGCAAGGGGACATATTTCACATAGTTTTGGAATGCACCATACATTTTGTAAATGCAGTAAGTGCCAATAGCCATTGAGAAGAGTAAGTTATTTTTTATTTTTGTTTCTTCCTCTCTACTAGGGATTAAGTAGGTCTTGAACTCTGAATGGAAATCCATTAGGATGGCACACTGTTAGAAAACTTGCATTGTATTTGCTAAACTGTTTGACAAGTGATTGAAAAGCTATTTAAATATTTTTAATATATTAAGACCATAGTCCTAATACTGCTACTTGAGTAATCTTTCAGAAAATGTATTTGTCACACCTCTGCTTTACATCTTAGTGTGCTTTCATCCTCCTATATATCAAAAATATATCCTCCCCAAATCAGGAAATTAATGTTGATACATTATTCAATTTAATTCTCAGATCCCATTCAGGTTTTCCCATTTGTCCAGTAATGTCCTTTACAGCAAAAGGATCCAGTACAAAATCACTTGCGGCATTTAGTTTCTTAAGTCTCTAATCTGTGTCAGTTTTTGTCTTTTATTATCTTGCCATTTTTGAAGATTACAGAGCAATTATGTATCTTTGATAAGAATAACACTGATGTGATGCAGTATACTTTCTATCAGGTGACACATGATTCTGATTTGAGCCATAGATGGTGGTGTTAACTTCTTGATTCAAGTGATTAAAGTTATCTGGAAGTCTTTTCCACTCTCTTCTACTTATTCATCAAATTTTCATTTTCTGCCCGCCTCCCATGGCTTTATTTTCATTCCTAGAGGCCCGGCGCATGAAATTCGTGCACAAGGGGGTGGGTATCCCTCAGACCAGCCTGCACCCTCTCCAATCTGGGATGTCTGATTGCCCGTTTAGGCCCAGCCCCGGTAGGATTAGGCCTAAATGGACAGTCAGACATCGCTCTCACAATCCAGGACTGCTGGCTCCCAATTGCTTGCCTGCAGCCTTCCTGATTGCAACTAACTGCTCCTGCTTGCCAGCCTGATCACCCCCTAATCACTCCTCTGCCAGCCTGATTGATGCCTAATTGCTCCCCTGCCACCCCGATTGCCCCTAACTGCCGTCCCCTGCCAGCCTGGTCACCTCTAAATGCCATCCCCTGCAGGCGTGGTGAAACATTTTGGTAAGATATGTATATACATTGTACAATATATACATATATGTATATATGTATATACATATGTATATACATTGCCACCCCGATTGCCCCTAACTGCCCTCCCCTGCCAGCCTGGTCACCTCTAACTCCCCCCCCCCCCCCCCAACTGCTCTCTTCTGCAGGCCTGAGTCCCTACAAACTGCCCTTCCCTGCAGACCTGGTCACCCCTAACTACCCTCCCTTGCAGGCTTGATTGCCCCCAACTGCCGTCCCTTGCAGGCCTGGTTCCTCCCACTTGCCTTCTTCTGTTTGCCTGATTGCCCACAACTGCCCTCCCTTTCAGACCTGGTCCCTCCCCTGCTGGCCATCTTGTGATGGCCATCTTGTGTCCACATGGGGGCAGCCATCTTGTGTGTTGGAATGACAGTCAATTTGCATATTACTCTTTTATTATATAGGATAGAGGCCTGGTGCATGGGTAGGGGCCGGCTGGTTTGTCCTGAAGGGTGTCCCAGATCAGGGTGGGCTTGGCTTGTGGGTGTATCGAAGGTATGGTCAATTTGCATATTACTTTTTTATTAGATAGGATTTTGATGTTCAAATTGTCCCAGATTTGGTGAATGGGAGCCACTTCAGGCTGATGTCTGCCTCTTTAACTTGGCATTTGTGTCCTTTTGACATGATCAGCAGTCTTTGAGTATTTTCTTACTAAAAATGTTCTAGGCTCAACTTGCACTTCTCATTTCCCTGCTCCTGGAACCAGCTATTTCTCCAAGGAACTCTGCTTCCTCTTAGTAGAGAATGGTATCTAGAAACCAAGATATGGGTACTAGATGTGCTCATTGTTACTGGGATGTTGCTCCTACTAGCTCTTCTAAGTAGGCAATGCCAAAGACTAGATATGTGTACAGAGTACAGGCATATCTCTTTTTATTGCACTTCACAGATACTGTGTTTTTTACAAATTGAAGGTTTGCCCTACACTGAGCCAATCTATTGGCATTTGCTCACTTTGTATCTCTGTGAAACATTTTGGTAAGATATGTATATACATTGTAATTTTAGACATAATGCTGTCACATACTTAACAGCTGATAGCTCTAGATTCTATTACATTTTGAAAATGAAATATATTTTAATAAACATTGTATATACACTGTGTAAACATTTTTTGGGACACCCTGTGTAGTCTTACATGACTAATCCCGATACAAAACTAATATCTTTCAGCCTTTACCTCCACCCTACATTGATACCTACTTTGCTTACCATAACTTGATGGCTTTTAGACTGAATTGTTCAGGAAGAAGAGAAATAGGGAGTAAGCGTGGATGTTTATATTTTTTTATAAGCTCCTCAAATTAAAAGTCAGGAATAACTGTTTATATATTTTGTGAATTCTTCAGTTATTAAAGTTTTCAAGCTAAAATTTAACTTTTTTAGAATTGTAAAACAAATACACACAATGCAAAACCCAAATTAAACTTTAGCTGACACTTAAAAATTATAATGTATATTTACAAATAAAATATGAGGTAGACAGTATTGTATTTTTGTAGGTAATAAATTAACCTATTTTAATAAAGTTTATTATTTAAATTTTAAAGTTATATTGTAAATCAACCAATGGACTAGTATGCATTCATATAAGCATAACCAATGGACACAAAACACTGGGAGTTGAGGGCATATATGGGGATGGGGTGGCAATGGTAAGATATGTACACATATAATACATTAATAAAAAATGAAAAAAATTATATTGAAAAGTATAATCTCAGGCAAAGGTTTGACTTTTTAAAAAACTAAATCTTTATTGGTGAAATTATTACCTATTTCTCCTTTTCCCCACATTGACCCTTCTAGCCCACCCCTACTCCCATGTGCCCCTGCCCCTGCCCCTGCTCCAAGACCTTTACCACCCTAGTGCCTGTGTCTAATGGTTATGCATATATGCATATAAGTTCTTTGGTTGATGTAGGGCACAGTTCACTATTCAGACTTTTTCTAAGGTATCCTATCTAACAAAAAAGGGAATATGCTAATTGACCCTCACATGGTTGCAAAGATGGCAGCACCCACAGCCAATAAGGAGGGAATTTGCTAATTGATTGCCATGCCCTCAAAGATGTGCATCTGCCTCGTGTCCCCCAGTCCCCTCAGCTCTCCTGCCACCCAGAGCTGCCAAAGGCGCAGGTAACCAGGCCCGCCAAGGCTTGCAATGCCGGCAGTGGAAGCAGCAGACGTGTGATGGGGCATCGCCTTCCCCTGATCGCCAGGTCACCTCCTGCCTCTGAGGGCTCCCGGACTGTGAGAGGAGGCAAGCCAGGCTGAGGGACCCCCCTCCAGTGCATGAATTTTCATGCACAGGGTCTCAAGTACTTAATATAGATCTCAACAACTTCTGTGGCTGAAACACCCAAAATAAAGTCAACTTATTTTGACATTGTTAATGAGCATGTATATTTATTTATTTTAAAAGTGATTCATCCAAGTCATCTATATTCACAAATGCCACTGAGGATTTAAATTTATATCCTATATTTTACAGTGACTTTGCCAGTTATGATTTTACCTTTTCATCCTTGTTTAAGCTCTGTTTTGCGGAAAACCATAAAGTAAACATGACAGGTCATTATCTGACGAGTACAAGATGAGCTGTCTTAGCATAGAGACCTGCATGTAGTTTGCCTGTATTTGATCTTTCTAGTATGCTACTCTTTATAAGTCATAAATATGCATAGAAATCTCATCCAAATTTTTATGGAAGATTTTCTGGAACTACAAATGCCAAATGAGACAAGTGGCACTTTTTGATAATTATTGTATTAAAAAATCCCTGAGTAAGGGAACTATGATATTTTTTTCACTTCTGTTTTATTTTCCAAATTTTCTGCATTGAACAACTAGAATCCTATAACTGATATACTTATGTTGAAATGACATATATATTTATTTTCAAGTAAAATAGTCATTGAGAATTTTGCCTCTTTAAGAATGGAACAGAACAATCTCCAAGGAATATTTGTTATAATACATTAAGCCAGCACATTTAATTCAGCCTAGAAGTATTATAAATTGAATGTCTGAATTTTATGTATTATGAAGATTTGTGAAAAATATAAAATTAAAATGAGTTATCCTTTAAGGTCCTTTGAAATTTGAAGCACATAACTGATTCATGGAGAAGGACTTTGTAATATTTTAACTATTCATTTGGCCTCTTGGATTTTTTCTGACATTAGGTTAAATTTTAAGTCTTTGAATTTAGCACAGTTGACAGAGAAGTCATTTTCAGGTAAAATTTATACCACTTAACCATCTTAATTCAGTATTCTCGCACTTGTGTAACAAGCAGTGCACTTCATTCAGTGCACTTACTTTCAGCTTTACTGTACACTTAAAACAGTGCACTTCATTCAGCTTTACTGAGTGTTGACTGGCCTTTTCACTGATACAGGCATGTAAAAATCTGGAGAAAGGTTGTGTGCAGTGCCCTTTGTTACAATCCCGTAGAACAAATCTGTTGTGGTTTGTAGACTTACTCAAAGCCTGAGAATTAAAACTCTGGGGTGGTTCTCCTTGATGATGGCTATAATTAAAAATTTAAACTTTAGATTTTGTCTTTTCTACTGTGTGTGATAAAACCCAAAAACTCCAAATGATGTTCTACCTTATCTATCCTAGACTAAGTTCAAACTATGGCCCGTTACTACGGCATTTTCCCTGGCAGGCAAAATTGTACTAGTATGTCTGTTAAGCTTTTAGTTCCTAAAGGAGTATCATACTTTAAGACTAGCAACATGATTTGTGAATTCAGTGAAAAGTAATAGCCATTCACAATTCCAGTGTGCTTTTTTTTAGAGTATGTTGTTACACTGAACTGAACTTATTATTTACTTGTCATAATAGCCTGCTCACAGAGGTTGCTTATATCATTTGTCCCAGACATGTTTCTGAAACCTATTCCTAGGTAATATTTTTATCACGTAACAATTTTCAGCAAAACAAAGGTTGTTTATGGTTGTTCTTCATAATAGAATTAGAATTTATGCCGATGTGTTTAGTTCTATAACTTAAGGAAGTTTTCATGGGGCTTGTGTAATATATATTAAGCATATTGGTTTACTTCAATAAGTTATGGTCAGGTATTCCTTAAGAATCTTTTAAAATATGTGATTTATTTCCTTTGTAAAATTTATCAGTGTTTATGACATATATTTTTATATATTCAGCATCATATTCATAGAGAAAGAAAATGATTTGGAACCTTTAAAACTAGACAAATGTTTTCTATATTAATAACATGCAAAATTAAACTAAATTAAGTTACCCTTACTACAAACTGGAAAAAACAAGCCGTTTTTTAATTTGGATGGCATGTGGGCTTGATGAGTTTCCATAGCATGCTGTGGATTGCCGTATGTGAGGAGAAACTAAATCACAACTAAATAATTAATCAAAGTACACTAGTGTGCCATACATAGAGATGTCCTTCAGAAATTACCAACTTAATATTATTCTGTAGTTTAAATTTTATTTTTTTTATTTTTTAATTTTGGACAAAAAAATGGCCCCTATTAAGCTGAATAGCTGAAAACGGACTTAAGCTGAAAAGTATTTTATTACCTCTTTTCAAAAGTTAGTAAGACCCAGTATTTGAAATATTAAAATGGGGTTTTATAATATACCATTGTAAAAATTCAGAGATAATGTAGACTATTATATATTAATTATGTAAACTGTTATTCCAGTATTTGTATATAAAGTGTGAGAGACATTGTTCATTGCAAAATGATGATCCTAGTTGACATAAGCTTTCTCAGAGCTGTGAAAGTAACCCTAGAATAAGAAAGACTCAAATTCTAGTTTCAAAAAAGAGTGAGATTTCATGTATGCTAGATGTAGATACAGTTAGTTTATTCCTTCTAATTTATTAAACATTTAGTTTAACTATTTCATCATTTTGTAGAATTACTTATGTTAAAAATTAACCTACATATCATGACTTAAATTTGTTTTATTATTATTTTGGAGAAACAAAAGAATATGGACTTTTTGCCTACAACAAAAAATAGATTTCTTCAAATCTAAACTAGAAAATTCAAAGAATGCACTCTGATAGTTAATAGAATTGAGTTCTGAAGTTAAATACACTTAAGCATTCTAATCTTGATGTTTTGATAGAATCCTTTCCAAGATTGATAAGAAATTATAGGCTAGGCTTTGGGGAAGTTGTGAAAGTGTGTTATACCGTGTTACTAACATTTTGACATTTATTTTTTGACATTTCTGAAATTCGGATTTGTATCTATAAGCAGTTTATATCTTTAAGTGATAATATTTTTTCCATCAAAATTTGCCATTAAATGTATGGAATTTCTTATATTTTGAGACATTGTTGAATAAGAAAATAGAATCATTTCAAATACTCAGAAAGTCAAAGAATGCAATATGATATGGAGAGAATAGCATTATGAGCTTTCAAAAGAAATAAACTGGGTTCATAGAGTAACTATAATGCTGTGACCTTCAGCAAGCTTCACTTCAGTGAGCTTCAGCCTGATCATTTGTGGAAAGTTTAATGGCAATACTTACTAAATAGCATACTTTTAAAAATAAGCAAGCATTTTAGTCAAAGAGAGAAAAGTTCAAAATTGGTGATAATGTTTCTCTCTCCACTCCCACCCCTTCCTTCCACTCTCTCTAAAAATAAATGGAAAAAAATATTCTTAGGTGAGGATTAACAACAAAATCTTCCTCATTACTTTTACTTTATCTCTTTTGCATCTCCTTTTGGTAGTTGATAACTTTCCACTTTTTATAAACTTTCTTGCCTTTAGTGAACCTGTTCTCTCCTGGTTTGCTTTTGTCTTTCTGATAGGCTTCTCTTGCTTATTTTCACAGATGTCTTTTCACAGATGTGACAATATTCATACCCAAAGCTCAGTACCATAGCAGTTTTGTGACAGGAAATTTGGGATTTACATTTAATGATCCATCTACTTTCTCTGAGTTAATGTTCATCAAAAGAAAGACTTTTTGCCTTTTTAAATAATCTGTGACATAATGTAGTGATAAATTTATGCATAAGCTCTAGTTGGCCATTTCCATTATCTAATTAGTCTCCCTGTACTACAAAGTTTAGTATTTACTTTAACAGGAGAATACATACCAACTGATCTCCAAATGAAATATTATCCTGGAGATATGATTAAATGTGCTACAACTGAGGTGTCATATTGTAAGTTTTGTTTAACTTTAAAGCTAGAAAGTAATAATTCAAAACAGTAATTTTAATATAACAGAATTAATAACATATAAAACTTGGTTTAAAAAATAAGTGCTTCTCACTCTTTTTCTCTTTACTTCTTTTCTCTGAGTCTACCTCTCCGGAGAAACTTAGAGTCAGAAAAATAAGTTACTTTGTTTATATGTTTTTAAGTTATTTATAAATGCAATACATGGTCATTGTAGAATAATTGAAAAATTAAAAAAAATTAAAAATATTTAAAATTACCTGTAGTAATAGCACCTAAAAGTATGACATTTCTGCTCATGTTTTGGTATAGTTTACAACAAGCTACTTTTTAAGAATTGCATTCATATTAATCAAAGGAAACCATCAACAAAAGAAAAATACAGTCTACTGACTGGGAGAAGATATTGAGCAATGATAGATGTGATAATGTGTTAATATCCAAAATTTTATGAAGAACTCATGCAACTTAACACACAAGATTTGATTTAAAAATGGGCAGAGGACCCGAAAAGACATTTCTCCCAATAGGACATACAGCTGGCCAATAGATGTATGAAAAGATGTTCAGCATCACTAATTATCGGGGAAATGCAAATTAAAACCACAATAAGATGTCACCTCACACCTGTCAGAATGACTATCATCAATAAATCAACAAACAACAAATGTTGGGGATGACGTGAAGAAAAAGGAACCTTTAAAACTAGACATGATTTGGTGGGAATGCTGCTGGTGGGAATGCAGATTGCTGCAGCTACTGTGGAAAACAGTATGGCGTTTCCTCAAAAAATTAAAAATAGAACTCCCATTTGACCCAGCATTTCTACTTATGGGTATTTATTAAAGAAATCCAAAACACTAATTCAAAAAGAATATTCACTCCTATGTTCATTGCAGCATTTATAATAGCCAAGATATGGAAGCAAACGAAGTACCCAAAGACAGACAAATGGATAAAGAAGAGGTAGCGCATATATACAACGGGATATTACTCAGCCATAGAATGAGTGAAATCTTGCCATTTGTGACAACATGAGTGACCTGGAGGGAATTATGATAAGTGAAATTGAAATAAATGAGACTAAGTAACATATGTCTTTCTAGACAACCAGTGGAATCTAAAAAACAAAATAAATGAACAAACGAAACAGAAACAAAATCATAGATACAGAGAACTCACTATGTTGTACATCTGAAACTATTAAAAAACTGCATGGCAACTGGAATTGAAAACATTTTTCAAATTTAAAAATTATAATCATATACATTCTGTTTTAATGGCCTTTTTCATCTAATTTTATATATAAGAATTTTTCATGTTAAATATTCTTTTTCAACCAGATTTTTCAGTATTATGCAGTATTTCTTTGGGCATATATACATTTTTTTTTTTACAATATATTTTATTGATTTTTTACAGAGAGGAAGAGAGAGGGATAGAGAGTTAGAAACATCGATGAAAGAGGATCATTAATCAGTTGCCTCTTGCACTTCCCCATCTGTGGATGTGCCCACAACCAAGGTACATGCCCTTGACCGAAATCGAACCTGGGACCTTTCAGTCCACAAACCAATGCTCTATCCACTGAGCCAAACCGATTTTGGCAGACACATATACTCTTATTGTAATTGCTGGATCAAAAAACAAAAAGAACACTTTTAAAATAAGGAAGTGCCATAGTAGTAACAGCAACAATGAACGTTTATTGAGTACTTCTATGTGCTAGCACTATCTAAGCACTTAAATATATCATCGCTTTTAATCCTCACGATAGACCTTAAATCTTTTATCTCCTTCTTGAGGGTTAAAAAAAAAGTTTAAAGAACTTAAGGATTCCACAGCTAATAAGTGATGCAACAGTGATTCAAACCCATGTCTGCCTGGTTTTTTAACCTGTTTTAGAAACTTGTTTTTATACATATATTCAAATAAATATTTCTATTTATTTGTTGTAAGAGATTCTCAAATTAGGTTTTGTCCTGAAGCTATTTTAGATTTTCATAATGTAGAAATTCAGATAATTTTTCTATTAGAAGTAAACACTAAGAAAAGGAAAAATACCTTTTGTTAAGAGGTATCTATTTTGGGCTTTCCAATGAATAGGAGAATAAAAACTGGGGGTTATTCTTAAAACAAACAAATTGATTAAAGATGGTCCTACTGTAAGGAGTAGAAGATAGATGATGACTCCTCAAGGCTTTTTCTTCATAAAATTCAATGAAATAAGTATCTGTGTTAAGAGAGCTGCCACTTGACAGTATAGATGAGTTATGTAGAGCCAATCGAATGTTATCTATTATACTTGGAGGGAGGGTGAGGGAAAGGGATCTAAAAGTGAATTTCATATTAGGCACCAAGAGATGTCTTTTAGCTGAGTCAAATATTTCTTCTTAATGATTGTCATGAGTTGTGAAGTTTGAAAACCTTTTTTTGTAAAACGAAACTCAAACCAACCACATTCAATCTCTTTGCAAAGATATTATAGATTAAGAATATTTTGATTTGTGAGGTGTCAGCCACTTTATGTACAAACTAGAAGATTTTGTACATTTTTTCAATATCAGCATTATGTTGCAGTAGAAAGTCCCTTTATTTAAAACAATATCTTGTTTGTCAGTGGATCAGATACTAATTATAATGCATTTTATATTGGTTTTGGGTTCTTTTGTGTGAAATTACTTCTCATATAAAAAGTTAAAAAATAGTTACCTCCTCCTTTATAGATAAAAATTCATGTATTTAATTGTTTTTACTCTATTTCCACCCATGACCTAGCTCAACCATGTAGGTTCTTTTGTGGTTTCAGACTACTACAAGTTGTTCTAGCCTTAAAATAGTGTTCCCTTTCTTTCCTTTGAATTATATTCATATGCTAAATTTAAACTCTGGTCACCTAAGATGTAATCTATTTTATGTTTTCTCTGAAGGTTTCTTAAAGGTTTATGTTGTAGTGTTAGACCTTCATTGAAGTTAAGTTGGTTTTTTGTTAAATGTACCTTCAATAATGCCTACAAATGATTATCTGCTTCACTGGTTTGAAAACTGTTTAAAGTATGCTTATAGAGGTTAAAATTTTTAAGAATCACTTTGAAAAGTTCAGACTGCATCAGAGCATTTTTATTAGTTCACTTTTGTGTTCCTGGGGGATTGGATTATTTCCTGAACTTTTCAAGACAAATAGTATTCTGTTTCTCCTAAAATCAGGTATCTAAATTTAGATTACCAGGTGTTTGTGAATCAGTTTCCAAATCACAGATATATAAGTAGCTTAAAGCAAGTCATAAAGATAAGGTAATCAAGCATTGTTTTATTTTAATATAGCAGTTTAACATATAAAAACATCAGAATGTAATAACTTAACATTTATTCCATTACCCAGTTATTAGTTTACTTATCACTAATTTTCCCCCACTTCAAGTTATTTAAGATTGTGAATGAAGTAGATATTTTTAGAACGAATTCTTTTCTCTTTTAAAAGCAGGTAACTTGCTATATAATTTAGACAGTTTTCTGCCTTTTCCCTGTGACATTTAGTGACAGTGTGAAAATTTTAAAGTGTTTACAGCATAAAGCCTATATATAGTAAGTCTAGCCTTGTCTTCCACTTCTTTGTGCACCTGAGTCTACTACTCATATGTCTAAATTTTGGGTGAACTTTGTCTTCATGATTGTTCCTGAATCCCCAACTTTTCTCTTTTCTACTCTTTCTCATTTCCTCCTGAATTAATGGAAGCAGCATTTGGAGACATGTCAGTCTACAAATCCTGCAATCTGAAACTGACACCTTTAACAAAAAAACCATTCAAATTAATTTTAAATAAAGGGTACAAAAGGAGACAATGGAAGTGGTCTTATCTATTCTCTGTATGAAATGCTTTAATGACTATCCAGATTCCTATTTTTATAAGACTAATCTTTAGTTTTATTCAGATATAAATATTTTTTCCTGAATTCAAGATGCAAATAAAAAGCAACTTAATACTTTCAGTTCACTGCCTTTAAACAAGCCCTGTTGGATATTTTCTCCAGTGAGGCTGGGGCATATCTCATTTTTCTTTTTTAGTCTCCTTGAGGTATTACTAGTCTTTTAAATATATAACCTAACCCAGTTTAATGTCAGGGCTTCATCAGGTCTACCTCAGGATGGGAAATCTAGAGTTTGGAAGGGCCCCCTGGGCTTTGATCTTGTCCCTACTTCTTTTGCAGGTGCTGTCTGTCATTACTAGGGTTTTCCTATCTGCAGTTCCCTTGATGTGAGAGGTGCCTTTTCCTGTGGGTTACTTACAACTTTTCAGAACTTAAGTTCTTTCCTCATTTTGATTGGTATCACCTCATTCCCATAAGCTGTCCTTATTGGTTGGGTACCTTTCTAGACAAACAGAGTCTTGCTGTCTACCACCGGGTGTCATTTGTCCTAAGTAAGCACATGGGAACCCTGACCTTGCAAGCTCAGACAAGCAGTCATTCCTCACAGCCCTGCAGCTTTTCTCTGTATTGCTCTGTCACTATAGCCAGGCAGACTTGCATCGCCACCCAGTCTCTGTGCCCTTCAACCTCCCTCCAGGGCACACACTCTCTGAGTTCTTTTCAGAAAACACCCCTCATCTAGGTACTTCCTTTAAAGTACCTCTTCTAAAGAAATCCCTTCTCTCCAGTCTCTGCTCTCCTCATTCGTCAGGCTTCTTCCCCTTGAGTTAACAGACCAATTTTTGGTTTGAAATGCTTCAGAGGAACTATTTCCTGAAGTACTTTTTTTTTTTTAAAATATATTTTATTGATTTTTTACAGAGAGGAAGGGAAAGTGATAGAGAGCTAAGAACATCGATGAGAGAGAGACATCGACCAGCCGCCTCTTGCACACCCCCTACCAGGGATGCGCCCGCAACCGATGTACATGCCCTTGATCGGAATCGAACCTGGGACCCTTCAGTCCGCAGGCCGACGCTCTACCACTGAGTCAAACCGGCTTCGGCTATTTCCTGAAGTATTTTATCAGTGCATAACTTTTAAAAAAAGAAATTTTAGACCACTTATGAGAGGGTGAGGGAGAAAATTTCACTCACCCTAAGAGTCCTTTAAAGTGAGTATGTCAAATACCCTCTCACAGTGACTCAACTCATGATCTCTCATTTATTTATTTATTTATTTATTTTATTTATTTATTTATTTATTTATTTATTTATTATTAGGACATCCACTTTTTCAAATACTTTCTACCAGTTCCTCAGCTCTTCTCGAGACCTCCAGGATATCCTCCTCCTTCTGACTTAACCCTTTCCTTCCTTTTTAAACTACGATTTGGCATTTCAGTGTACACTTTTACAAAACATTAGAGTCCTTTATTATAATTTCTCAACTTTCTCTGGATTCACTGTATTGACTCATCACAACTGTTTCTTTCTGGTTAGAAATACGTTACTGGAGAAAACCATGAACTTAGGTTCACTACAAATGTATGCCTCCTACGTTAAACCGGGCCTCATTGCCATCATGTGAGCTCCTTATCAGATTTCTTATAGCAGCTATTTCAAATCTCTGTCACATATCTCAAGTCTCAGCTTTATTTCCAGCACTCCCATTTATCAAGAGAACTCTGTCTTTTACTTCACTGAGGAAAAAGGGGCCATATCCTCATCTTATCTCCTCTCAACTTGAGAAATAGCCTTTGTACTTTCCATATCTCAATCTCTTATTCCCTGTCTCAGAAGAAGGGGGGAAAAAGTCTTTAGTGAACCAGTTCTTTATTACTTTTGTTCTTTATTCCAAAAAAATCTTTCTCTTCAGAATCCGTTTCCATTCTCATTAAGCCATGTTAGAAGTTTTTTTTACAAGTCTATCTTTTTGAAAGATGACTTTTCACATATCTTTTAAGGTTAGAAAACTCAAGGAAGGAGCTCTCCATTGTCCATGCCATAGGACAGGTGTCAAGGCTTTATCCCTCAATTCAAAGGCCATCTATATAGCCCTAAGCTGCTCACACACACATCCCACCCTTCCCTCTCCACTTCCTCCCTCTTCCTTCTCTCACAAATATCATCAGGCTTGTTTTTGTTATTGTTTTTAAATTAAATATCCAGCTTAGGTCCTGGTTTTCTCCACAGTACTTAGGAATAAATTTCTCTTGCATTTGTTTGCTAGAGTGTTCATTTGGCATTTGGTAGATGCTTCTTTGTATTCAGTTATTCATCTTTTTATGTCTAGATTCTTTTTACCAGATAGATTATAAACTCTCATTTCTCTCATACTTTCTTGAAAACAGGGAACCAGAATATTATATATAACTTTTTCAAGGTAGAGTTAAAATTGCTCTTGGTAGTTCACTGCTAGATGTTTCCTGTTAGTTGTTATTGAAATAATTTTTTAAACCTTTATTTTACTGAATGACAGTAGAAAGATATAAGTTATAGGTTTTGACCTAGATGCCCAAGGCTGTTTGTTGAAATAACAAGTGATGTCTGAAACATAAATGTCTGCCAGCCATGACCCAAATATGCAGGAAAGACTAAGAGACATCAGAAAATACCTCTTGAGCAAATTTAAAATATTCTTTCTTAGAAGATTTTCTGTCTAGTATACTCAGCATTTCTGTTAACATTTAAGAGTATCTGTTGATTGTAGCAGATTTCTTTGAAGTAGAGATATAGTTTTAAATTAAAAAGAAACTGCGTTCTCCAGAATGAAGAATACTGAGGTTGTCAAAGTGTGTAGAACTAATCCCAAAGAAAATATCTGTTTTGTATTTTTTTCATACATAAAATTTGAGAAGAAACAGTAATTCTTTTACTTACATAGGTGTTTTCTTTTTCTTGATGGCCTACTAATATGTCTGTAGTGGGAACTTCATTTTATTGAGTAAAAATCTATATAGTAGTCAAAGTTATGGCACATTTTCCAGTAGGTGCTCGAAGTATACTTAGATAATCAGGCATAATCTGGTCATTAAAAAACATTCTGGAAGGTCAGATAAGACATGTATACATATAATTGTAATACAAGGTTTAAAGTGTTAAATGTCATTAGAAGATGCAGATAAGCTACTGTGGTAATTGAGAGACTAGGAACATTGTTTTCAAGAATCAAAAGGAGATTGTGAATAATATATCATTGGAATGGGATTACAAAAACTAGATCAGGTTTGATAGGAATGTAAATCATGATAGGTTACCAGGGGTATACAGCACAAACAAATGAAATACAAATTTTTGATGGATTAACACTTGTTGATTTCCATGCAAGTAACATGTCACTACAGGTTAGAAGAGCAAGTCTGCACATTTGATTACTTGGGAACCCAAGCTGATGACAGTTTTATTTCAATATAGGTCCAAGGCATTGTAGGAGGAAACATGGCAACTTGAATAACTTTTAAAACCATACATGGAAGTTAACACACGCCATTGCAGCTTACATTCTACAAAGTACATAGTTAAACCTAACTTTAAGAAGCCAGGGAAGTATAATGCTACCATACTTCATAAGTCTTTCTGGAACTTAAAACATCATAGGGGAATCCTTGAAGAAAAATAGAGTACAATAAGTGCTGGAGAGGATGGGCAGAAAAAGGAACCCTCCTGCACTACTGTTGGGAATGCAGACTGTTGCAGACACTGTGGAAAACAGTATGGAGTTTCCTCAAAAATTTAAAAATGGAACTCTCATTTGACCCAGTAATCCCACTTCTAGGACTATATCCCAAGAAAACAGAAACACCAATCAGAAAGGATATATGCATCCCTATGTTCATAGCAGCACAATTTACAATAGCTATTATAAGATTTGGAAGCAGATGAGTGGAAACTGTGGTACATTTATACAATGGAATACTACACTGCTATTTGCAACAGTATGGATGGAACTGGAGAGCATTATGCTAAGCGAAATAAGTCAGTCAGAGAAAAATAATTATCACATGATCTCATTCATATGTGAGATATAATGATCAACATAAACCGATGAACAAAAATAGATCCGGAGACAAGGAGCAGGAGAGGAGAGGGGTTTAGAGATCAATCAAAGGACTTGTATGCATGCATATTAGCATAACCAATGGACATGGACACTGGGGCAGTGGGGGCTTGCCCTCAGGGGTGGGAGTGGACAGGGGGGGGTCCATCGAGGAAAAAAGAGACATATGTATTACTTAAACAATTAAGAAAAAAGAGTATGTGTATAATTGGTATGGGGGAAACTGCCTAATAGCTTGAAAAGCACTAAATTCTGATAATTGCTAATCATGTGTCTTAAAATTTATTTTGATTTTTAATAAACTTTTTTATAGGTTTTTTTTTTTTTTAGTTTTAGGTTTATAGTAAAAGTGAGTAGAAAGTACAGAGTTCTCATATATCCCCATTCCTGCATCCATCCTCACAAATTTTCCCATTAACATCTTGCATTGGTGTGGTACATTTGTTAGACTTGCTGAACCAATTTTGATACATTATTATTAACTGAAGTCCGTAATGTACATTAGGATTCATTCTTTGTGATATACAGTACTTTGTGAGTTTTTAAAAAATTGTGATGTCGTGTATCCACCATTGCAGTATCATTCAGGATAGTTTCACTGCCCTTAAAGTCCACTGTGCTCTACCTATTTACCCCTCTGTCCCTTCCCCCAGGCTCCTAGCAACCACAGATCTTATGCTGTTTCCACAGTTTTGCCTTTCTCAGATATAGTTGGAATCATACAATATGTATGAATGCCACAGTTGATTTATCCATTCATCTACTGAAGTTGAGAGAGAAAGAATACGTGAATAATTAGTTTGTTGTGTGTACAACAATTTTGGTAGCTTCCAAGTTCTGGCAATTATAAATTAAGTAGCTATAAAAATATGCATGCACAGGTTTTTATGTGGACATAAATGAGTTTTCAACTTATTTAGGAAAAAGCAAATGAGCATGATTACTGGATCATAATGATAAGTGTATGTTTAGGTTTGTAAGAAGCTGCCACTTTCTCCCAGTCACCTAGATCTTCTATTGTTATCTTCTAGGAGTTTTATAGTTTTGCATTTTATATTTAGGTCTGTGGTCCATTTTAAGTTAATTTTTGTGAAAAGTGTAAGGTCTCTGCATAGATTTTTATGTGATGTTCAAGTGTTTCAGAGTTTTAAATTTGTTAGTATTCAAATGTCAATTGCTTTCTTATAATCCAGCAATAAATGATTAAATAGGCTACAAAACCACAATATCATTTTAATTAGCACTTTTTATAAATCTAATAAAATATGTATAAGATCTATATAAGGAAAATTATAAAATTCTAATTAAAGAAGTCAAAATCAGATGGAGAAATATTCTATGTTCAAAGATAGGAAGACTCAATCCTGTCACAAATTGAACTGTAGATTCAGTGCAATTCCAATCAGAATCTTAGCAAATTATTTTGTGGATATTGACAAACTGATCTAAAGTTTATATGGAAAGTCCAAATTCCCAAAATAGCCAACACAATCTTGAAGGAGAAGAACAGAGTTGGAAAACTAAAACTTATCTGACTATAAGACTTACTGTAAAGTTCTAGTAATCAAGACAGTGTGGTATTGGCTAAAGAGCAGGCATAAAGCCATAGCCAGTTTGGCTCAGTGGATAGAGCATCGACCTGTGGACTAAAGTGTTCCAGGTTCAATTCCACACAAGGGTACATGCCCAGGTTGTGGGCTTGACCTGCACCCTCCCAGTAGGGGACGAGCAGGAGGCAGCCAATAAATAAGTCTCTCTCAAATCAATAAAACGGATTTGAAATAAAAAAATCCTATATAATAAAAGCCTAATATGTGAATTGTCCCCTTGGGCTGCTGTTCAACCAGGAGATCTGGAGTTTGACTGCTCGCTATGATGGGTGCTGACCACCGGGGTGCCGCGAGATGAGCCATACTGCAGCTGCCAAGACCACATGGGCCAGTCAGGCTCCCTGTGGGTTTCCACAGGAGCTGGTGTGCGCAGTCAGCTTTCATGCAGTGCCACTGGGTGGCCCAGCGGCCCATGCTGTACCATAGTCCAAGGCATCCAGCCGGGCTCACCACATCTTCACGTGGGGACTTGGCGACATGACTCAAGTGGAGGGGGGTGCGTGGTGACCTGGGGTCCAGTTGCTGCCCAGGGCCCAGAGGTCAGCTGGGACCTGCCCTTCCATGCCAGATGCTCACGTTTCGATTGCCAGCCAGGCCTAAGGACCACACCCCTGCACGAATTTCGTGCACCAGGCCTCTATTTTAAATATATATATATATATATATATATATATATATATATATATATGGAATATTTCTCCATCTGGTTTTGACTTCACTGGAAGAACAGAATAGAGAGCTCAGGAGCAGAATAGGAATACACACACACACACACACACACACACAATTAACTTTTGACAAAAGAATAAAGCCAATTCATTGGGAGTTTACCAGTAGATTGAGACTGTATTATAATGAATTATAAATATTATGTCATGAATCTGTAACTACTGAAATTTGTTTGGCTCCCTTAAAATGAAAAAACAAAACACACACACACACAAGATTAGTTAAGGATTAGAAGAAGAGGAGATATTATTTAGACCAGTGATTTGCAAACTTTTTCAATCAGATTTATTCTATATATTTTTTTTACATATAACTTAAAATATTTCATGGAATAAAATCGTGCTTAAAATTTGTTTTTGTTTTTTTTTTTGGATTAAAAAATTCTGACAAATCTTCACTAAGTTGATTTCACTATCGGGTTAAACAATTTAAGAAATTTTGATATAGTCAAAGAGCTTTATTTTATAGAAAGTACAGTGATACCCAGAGAAGTAAGCTTAGGATTACACAGTTTATTAATGACCAGGATAGTGCTAATCAGTGCTCTTTCTAGAGTCATTTATTATTCTATCATTGAGCACTTTGGAAATATTGTATATTAACATTAAATCTGTTCAGTGATTAAAAACAAGTTTTAATGTATAAAATCATTTTTCATAAACATGAGTAATAAGTTGTAGAAAGATACACAGGAATTATTAGGTAGAGCAACATATATTCCTCTAAGCAAAACTTGTCAAAAGATTGAAAACATTTCTGCGTTCTTTGTGTGTTCGATGAGTACTTGCACATAAACATGCAGAGTTCCTTGTCTACTGGCATGGGGACCCAGCTCTTTCTTCACTTGACTTACCCTTCTAAGGCCTCTAAACTTGACTTTATGCCTTCTCTCATCGATGTTCCTCATTGCTACTTCTGCTACAAACAGTGTTTTCTAAAAAATCAGTCTCTCAGATGTACTCAATGTCCCTGTACTCTTAGTCAAATATTCTACTGACTCAGAATCTAATTGTCTAGTTAGTGTATAAACTTGGGGGTGACTTGTTCTCTCTGTGCCTCATTTCCTCAGTAATAAATACCTCCTTATTTGCTTTTATGTATTTATTTTTATTTTGCTATTTTATCTGTGTTTTAGAGTCAGTTTATAATGATGCTAAGCCTAACTAGTACTTAATTCACTTTTCTACTTAATTGCATGGCCACAGGAAACAGAAATGAAGTGGTTTTCACAAAGATAAAAATGAAACATATATTTATGTATACTACTTCCAAAATATTGAGAATAGCATATCCATTGTGTTGTTATTCTTTCCCATATTTGAGGACTACGTAAAATTATTTTAATAGAATGTCGGCTTTATAACTTTTTAAAACACTCTGGAAATGTGTGTGTTTTTTCCCCATTGAAACTCCATCTTTGTGAAGGAGTAACAATTTCCTGCTTTGGTAATGTTAAATGTACTTTAGCTCTCAATTCATTGCTGTGGTTATGTTTCCAGAGCCTGCTGTAAGAGATAAACCCATTGCAAATGAAGACAGCATTCATTTTCTTCCACCTCAGGCCACACAGAATTGATTGAGGTAATAAAATGACAGCACCTTGTAATATACTGAAGGCTCTTTAATTCGAAAACCAGTTCTAACCTGATTCACAGCTTGTTTAAAGCTAATTTATAGCTTGCATAATTTACAGCTGGCCAACCAAGGTAAAGGATGATATATGAAAACTGGTAAAGAATTAACTTATGATACATTCAGACCTGTCTTGTTAAAGTCAACTGGCATTAAAAAGCAGGTGGTGGGGAATGGTAGGAAAAATAATTGGTAAGCTTTTGGTGCACTTAGGTAACATTGTTAACAACAGTTTAAAATTTCCAACATCTTATTTCAAGCCTAGCTTCTTGTCCTTTCTCTCGAAAATCAGTTCTGTTTGCATTTCTTATATTTTAAAGCCCTTCATTTTCCATCACGTATTAAGGTAGTGTGAGGCTGGGTGCAGTTAGCAGCTACTGTGACTTCCACAGTTCCAAATATATTGTCTGCCATGGTGGCAATGCTGCTGCTAAATTTAATAGTTCTGTCAGCATTTTAATTACAAATAATCTTTCTCAGGATGCAAGTCAAAAGGAATTTGAGTGCTTCAATTTTGCCCTGTTGGCTGGTTTTATCTCTTTATTCTAGCATATTAATTCATTTTTGACCCACAAATAATGCAACTACCATAGTAAAGTATTCTGTACTATGAAAGAAGTCAGGTTTTCAGAAATTTCATGTCAGCATTTTCAAGCAAAACATGGATTACATTTTCCTTTTTTATGTTTAAATCTTTGCATGGCTATTCCCCTCATAACAATTATTCAGCAAATGTGGTTATAAAGTTGTTATATTAATAGCTTTTAATTTTTTATTTTAAATTATATTTAGTCATTCATAGTCTATGTCAAATAAAAAATTGAGCTTTAGTTTTACTCTTTTTATATATAAAGTATAAGTATACACAAGCAGGTAAACAGATATACAGTATATATGTGGCATTAAAATTTCATGGGGAATTTAGGAAAAAAGTTCTAAAAAGACTCTTGGTGGGGGGATGTTTATAAAAAAGTTGAGAAACATTGGAATAAACGACTTTTATCCTGCTTTTTCTCATAATATTACATAGCATTAAAAATTACTTTTAAGCAAAGCCTGTGGGCATACTATTAAAATTAAGAAGTAGATTCCCTTGTATTACCAACATCAGTCATAATAATCAATTTCATTTGTGATGTCATTTCTGGTGATAATCCAGAAATGCTAGCATTCTATAAATATCCACAAAGTACTGGATCACTTTGTGATTGATGGAGACAGAGAACTTATTTCTACAGCTTGAAGACTTCTGTGTTTTATATTCAGCTCTCATTTTCATTTAGTTTACTGTTTGTAAAATCTAAACTCCTTGATTTGAATAATATAAAATTTTATTTAAAATATTTTTCTCCTTTTTAAGTGAATTTGTGACAAGTGATTCTGGAACCCAAATAATCAGCCCAAATACAAATATGTGGTTGTTACATATTTCTTGCTTTTATAGCTTGAAGAAGGTATTGTTTTTTGGGACAAATATTTTACTTTTTTGCATGTTTAAAAAATTTTAATAAAAGCAAAGGCTGTGGAGATATTCTTACTAGAAAAATCTCAGCGAGCAGAGATATCTATAAAAAAGTATGTGTTGTTTTTCATATTAATATTTATATACGTAATCAAAATTTTATTTTACAGCAGATAATTTTTTAGATATGTTCTTTCAGTGCTACTGGAATTGATAATAGGAAGCAATCGATTTTGAATAATTTAAAGTAAACTTTGTCCTTAGAACAGAACTGATTTATAAATTTATAGACTTATTAATAAGACATATTTAAAAAAATAATTTAAATTTTTGCCCTAGCAGCCCATTTGGCTCAGTGGATAGAGCATCAGCCTGCAGACCAAAGGGTCCCGGGTTCCAGTCAAGGTCATATACCTTGGTGGCAGGCTCCTCCCTGGCCCCGGCCCTAGTCAGAGGGCTCAAGTAGGAGGCAACCAATGTGTTTCTCTCACATCAGTATTTCTCTCTGTTTTTTCTTCTCTCTTCTGTTCTCTCTCAAAATCAATGGAAAAATATCTTCTGGTAAGGATTAACAAAAACAAACAAAAAATAAATAAAGGTGATTAAATCTTTAAAAGTAAATAATTTATATTTTCTATTAAAATTAGACATCTCTATTAAACCTTTTAGAGCCACTATTTATTTCAATGTGTTGTCACTTGTTCTGATATTTGGAAAGTATTTAATACATGACTCGGTGTCATGCACATTACATAGGAACATTAATTTTACAAACAGTTCTCAATTTGAGTAACTTTACATATTGACCTAGAAAAATAGCTTAATCAAGTTTGCCTAATTAGTTAACTAATTGTCACACTCCGCTGAGAGGAAATTAAAGACAAATAGAAATCATCAGCCTTTGGATAGAAATCAAATTGAAAGGATTTTAAAAAGTTGTATTATATTTAAATGAAGAATATCTATTTTACACTAACTTTATAGGCAATTTTAAAAGTTAAGACAAATATCTGGAGTGTGCCAAGCATTTAACTTTGTCTCTGAAAGAAATAAATTACAAAAATGAAATGTATATAGGTAATTTTGGTACCTTTCAAAGGTATAGCAGGTACACAAAAAGCATAGTAAATATTTCTAGAATTAATGAGAGTTGAGCAAAATATTCCACAGGCTATACATAATGTTACTATTGCTAATAATGTACTAATATATCTTTTTGATTAGCAAGTCTGCATAACAATAGCAGGGTAGTGGAGATGACCTGGCGTATCAGGCCATTTATTTGGAACAGTAACTTTAAAAGATCTCTGACTGGGACTCACAATTCCCTACACACTCCTACATACCATCCTACAGTCATCCTTATATATGCCCCTGTTCACATTCTTATACATGACTCCATTCATACCTCAATATAGCAACCATCTCATATGTAAAGAAACTAGAAGATCAAGCTAAGTTGCTCAAATGATAGGATTGAAAGAGGTTCATGTAATATAAAATTGAAATTTCTATACTTTGTGTTAAAATGAAGGGCTTCCTGCCAATAGAATGGCAGTAGGTTGCAGGTTTTGGCATTATCTTAAATTATTCCCTACTACTTGCTGACACTGAGAAATGTTTAGTTTCTGAGAAATATCTTTTGATACACTGTCAGCCTTGTCACATAAATGTCAAGAAGCCATTATTGTTTCCTTTTATACTTATTATCTGTAAGGTAACCTCTTGTTTAATGTCTATTTATATAAAATTGAAATTAAGTGAAATATACCTGAGAAGCATGAGGTTTGTAGTCAGACAGATCTGGATTTGAATACCTACTCTTGCACTTGGTAGCCATGCCACTCTGGGCAAATTCCTTAACCCTTTCCAGTTTTAGTTTCCTCATTCTATATAGGCATGTTCTGGAATTCAGAGAATAGCATATGCAGAAACCACTAAATCTTCCATTAATGGCAACAGATGCTGTGATTACTATTATTATAGTTATTAATAGTGCTGTTAATATCACATTTATTCTAACTTATGAGCAAAGTTAAGCTATTTCATTGGATGTATGTCCGATATTTCATAATCAAAAGAATAAGAAATGCCTAGAAATTTATAGTAGCTCTTTATATCATTGTTACCGGCAAAAAAGATTTCTTGAGAACAGTTGTATCATGTATAAATTTGATTACAGACACTTCCCCCCTCACTTTTAACCTATTGTGTCTGTATTAATATGAAATTAAAGCATACTACAATTTCACAATTTTTTCAACAGAAGATTACATGAATACTGTATTTTCTAAGTATCTTTTAAATCATGCCCTTGGTGTTGCCAATTATTGCTAATAACAGAAACCAATAGAAGGCATTATGTGCTTGGACTTACCTGAAAACAAGTGATGTCTCCCTTAAAAAATCAGTTTGTTATAATTATAAAGTTAACACAGGGAGAGACATTTTTCTCCCAAGGTTATTTGAGGAAAATACCAGTTTCACCTTAAATTTTATTCTCAATAGTGTACTTATTCATTTGGAGTAGTTGGAATCAAAATTCACATAATATAGAAGTGACTTTATAAATCAACTGGTTAAATGTTCTTAGACCTCAATCCTCTCAAGATTATCTGAGGTTAGGGTAACTGGTGATTGTGGGAAAGAAGGGAATAAGTGGAGGTAGAAGAGGGTTTAGGGGGGATAAGTGGTGATGGAAATAATAAAGTAAAATACTAAAATAAATAAAGTTTTAAAAGAGAAAGAAACGTAGAATTTCAGAAGATTTGTGAAGAAATTGTCAAAGACCCATTATAAATACCAGGGCCCAGATAAGGATTTTGAATTTCTGTATACAAGCCCATTGATCTTTCCCCAGTGCTCATTTATCTACATTACTGGTTAAATCCCTTTCAACCTCAGATTCCCCTTATGTTGTATAATTTCTATGATTATACAACATAGAAATGCTGGCTTATTGTTGGACATATGTAGGTAAATATTTTCTTATTTTAATAGAAAATAAGTTATTTTAAAATTTTCTTTGCATTGCATTATATAATAGCCTGTTTCATCAAGAGCATAATTTTTAAAATATATTTTCCATAAGGAGGTTTAATCTATAAACAGATTTTTGTAATTACCAACTTCATTTTGTATCAGTGTGTATGTGAATCTCCTATATGTTTGTGCTTGATTTTTAAAAACTATTCCTTGTTTAAAGTATTACATGCCTCCTTTTTTCCCATTGACCTCTTCCCAGCTGTTTCCACCCCCTAGCATATGCCCTCACCCCCCGCTCCCATTGTCTGTGTCCATGGCTTATGCTTACATACATGCATATAAGTCCTTTGTTGATCTCTACCTCTCCTCCCCTGTGTGCTTGATTTTTTTAAACCTAGTTTCAAATAGTTTGTTTCTAGCATCTGTAAGTTTTTATGCTTATATTCACGTAGGTAGTGATATTTCTGCTTCTACTTGATATTTGCTTTTTATCATGCAGTCTCCTGTAAAAGTACTTCTTCATGAAATTTAAAAAAACATACTAGCATATTTTCTTCATTTTGAGAATTGTTTGCCTACAAAATTTTAAGTAGCCACCTTTTGAGTATTTAATATCAGAAATAGCAAAATAAAATGAATAAATTGCTTAAGCAGATTTACTGATTATTATTAATAGTTTTACATTAGACTTTCTTGGACAAGTTTTTAAAACAAACAGTTTTGAGTTTTCTCAAAAGTGTACTTTAGACAACAATGTCAAATTTATTATCCATGCAAATCAATGAATCCCAAACACATAAAATTATAGCTTTAAATTTTTCTTATGAACCTAAGGAATCCTCAAATTTAAATACTTGATGCCCTTTTGAGTTTTTACAGTTGTACTCATGGCAATTATTCATTACTGCATACTGGTTTGTTTTTATCTAAATCTTGTGTCTGTTTATATAGAATAAATATTTATGTTTTTTCATTTTTCTGAGGAAGATTCAGATAAAAAGGTTTGAAATACCACCTATAATTTATGGCTTGAAAAGAAAGGCCTTATCCTGGAATTGTATGGAAGAGAAAACTACCTAAATCATTTCAGCAGCAAGCTTATAATTAAGATAACATCAGCATTTTCCTTCTTAAAGAAAAAGATATGTGTTTTCCATATATTAAAGTAAGGGAGCATTATTTTATTTAAAATGTTATGATAAGTTTAACCTATCAGGATCTCAAACTAGGCTTAATGAAAATTC
The DNA here is from genome assembly GCF_014108245.1 of Pipistrellus kuhlii. Taxonomy (NCBI): domain Eukaryota; kingdom Metazoa; phylum Chordata; class Mammalia; order Chiroptera; family Vespertilionidae; genus Pipistrellus; species Pipistrellus kuhlii. The sequence goes on along the minus strand of NW_023425405.1, from coordinate 32,991,240 downwards.
TGTTATTTTTGATAGAGAAAAAATGATAAAAATGTTTTTAATCACATTTTCACTGTATATGCAAGATCATAAATAAAACCCCTAAAATAAAAAAGTACTTGTTAATAGACCATAGTTTTCTCAATATATATGCAAGATCATAAAAAACTTCTAAAATATAAAAAATACTTGTTAATAGATCCTAGTTTTCTACTTTAATTCTCAAAAAAATTATCCCATATAAATATAGTGATAAACTAATGTCATAAAGGCTAATTGATAAAACTTTTCAATTTGGAAAAAAAATCTAGATTTTAATTTTCTTCTAACACATAAAATGTGGCCTGTGACTTAGTATTGCTTGTATTTTTTTTTTTTACAAAGTTTAATGTTTGCATAGAATAGAAACAAGCTAACAATATACCATTTGATCTGTATTACTTAAAAATTAGGGATAAAAGGGGTTTTAGTTATGTTAGAAATGTTTGACATGCATTGGGAATCCAGATTTACATTTCTTGGCTTTGATTAGATATTTCCTTTTCCAACAATGAAAAAAAAACTTTATGGAACTATGATCTATTTACTAAAATATGCTTTAAACAATTTTTGAAGATTATATGCAATATTAATTTACAAATAAGGTATATAAATTTCATTTAGTGTAAATGTTTTTTATAAATAACCATGCAGTATAAATTTATTTTAATTATTACTTTTTTCATGTTGGTACTTATCTATTGTATATTCAGTAAGGAATTAAATAGCATGTTAATTTAAGAGCTGTATTTAAAAATCTATTAATTATTTTGTTTTCCTCATGCAAATAATATATGTTTTTTATAGATCATTTGAAAAAAGCAAAAAAATAAAGAAAACAAAAGTCATAACCTCCCTCCTAGAGATTACCACTGTTAGCTTTCCTTCTTGCCTTCATTTAACAAATATTTACTGAGCATCTTATAAGGATAAGGCCCAATAACAGTTTCTGGGTGTATAAGGTGTTCGTGGTAGGATATAACTGCTGTCCTCTTGATGCTTATAGTCTATCAGAGAAACACATGAGATAAAAGCTATGAAAGAAGAACCCAAGGTATTGTTAAAACCAGAAGCAGGGAGCTAATCTGGTTTGATGAGTCCTAGCAAATATTCTTGATATTTTGTGAATGTAGTAAAAGTCTTCCCTAGATTACTGTACTATTATAGACATATGTACTTCCTTGCTTTCTCTTTCCTTTTCTTATATTTTTAAAATTCCATTGGCTATTTCAGTGAGAATCTAGAAGGAAAAACAATTATTGTGTTCATGTAGCCTCCATATCTGAAAAATTCACATTATTTTAAAAGCCTCTATGGTACCATTATCACTGTTATAAACCTAAATAGACTGAAAATGAGCAAAACTGCAAAATGTCTATTAGGCAATTACTTCCTTATAGGCATGAAAGAATTTAGCTTTTCCAAGTTATTTTTATGATAATATAAACTTGCTGATTCACTTGTTATATTTTATGGAAGAACTTTATTTTACCTGGTTTTAACACTACTCTTGTCCTAAAGCAATTATCATAGTTTCATAGCAATTTTGTTACAATTTTATATTAATACTAAAGGCTCGACGCACGAAGATTTGTGCAAGAATGGGCCTTCCTTCCCCTGGCTGCTGGCACTGCCTTCGCTCTGGCCGGTGCCGCCTTTCCACCTTTCTGCCTTCCCAGGCTTCTCCGAGGCCCAGAGCTACTGGGTGGTGCAGAACACCCTGCCCCCAGCTGCTGGGTGCTTGCATATGCAAGGTAACCCGCCATCTTTGTTGGGTTAACTTGCATACTCACTCCTATTAGCTGGTGGGAGTCGCCAAAGTAGAGTCAATTTGCATCTTTCTCTTTTATTAGTGTAGATGCTTAATTTAATTAAACTATTTAAAGAACTGTTTTTCTAATAAGAAATCATGTGCTTTGTTTTTATCATTGTGACCTATACTAATGAATATGAAAAGGAGTGTGTATTGTAGATATATGTAATAGTACCATAATCATATTTCATTAAAACAGTAAGCTGACAATGTCATAGGATACTAAGCCATGAATTTGAACTCTCAACATTCCCAAGAGCCCTCAAGTGTCCTTTATGGACCTTATGAATCTTCTTCTTAAAATAGAGGCTATTTTTTTTCTTTCTGGGAAAGCAAGCTTTTGTGTTAGTAGCTGCCAAAGAATTGAGAAAGCCATGGACTTTATAATAAATCCTCCTCACAGGAGCTTATTTGAAGAGCAGTCATCCCAGGGTAATGGCAATATTTTATGTTGCTCAGAAAGTGGTTTTTGTAAGTTTCCCAATACTTCCTTTTGTCCTTAACTATTTCTGTATCCTCACGAGATTTAGGAAATATAAGGCAACAAATCCTGACAATTGTCAGGATACTTGAAAAATGAAAAGCAGTGTGTGTGTCTTTCAAAATTTTCATAAGTAATCTTTGGGGAGCAGTATTGTTGGATTTGAAACTGCTTTTGGAATATGGGTTTCTCTAGGTAACATTTTATTCACCTTTATTATTTCTAATACTTTGCCCAGTGTCTGACACACAATCATTGTTCAATAAACTTTTGTAGGAGGAGCATAGGATGGATTCTAGCAATAGAGTTTACTTAAAAAGTTAAGATCATTTTTAAACAATTAAATGTTTAATATTAGCCAAGGCACTAATGTATTCTAGACTCTGCTAAAATGAGATTATTTGATCAGTTCTGCAAGATAGACCTAGGACCACTTTGTGTAACTAAGTCATTAATGTGGTCAAACATTGAATTGTTTTGGAAAGGTATATGAAGCTTTAAAATGTATTGATCATGAGCAATTCTAATTGTCCAAATGTTATACTGGAAAGAGAATTCTTTGGAGTCCAGCATAGGAATGTATAAATGGCTTATATAGCTCTCTGATTATGTTTTATTCATGTAAATATTTTAAATGACACTATATGAAATATTTCTCTAATTTCCTATAGCCAAGATTATGGATTATTGAGAAATATCTCGTATTTATAGAATAACAAATTCATAGAAAATATTGGTTAAATGAATGCATTATCAGGGGAGCTTCATAAGTCATTTGGGACTTGCAAAGTAAAGTAGCCTACTCTTTTGAATGCATATATCAATGCATGGTTTCAAGATAACAGTTTAAAGGAAACAGTTTAAAATATTTAATCATCGATCTTTAAAGCAAAATAGTCTCTAAGTGAAAATATGTAAATTTAAGGTGTGGAAATATGGCTATTTTTTGACACTGATTATGAAATATCATTATTAGAGAATAGCGTGGTATTTTCTAAAATACTATTTTTAATTTTTTTTGAAGCAAAGTCAACTTTTTCCATGCATGAAAAACTAATGTGCCATAGGAGATGTGTTACTTAGACATCTAATGAGCAATTTATTTCCAATAAAACTACAAAGATTAATGGGTTCACTCTGGGAAAAATAGCGTTCAGCTTGAAATAGGGATATTTGAGGCAACTTAATATGTTCTCTTGGGAGTAAAGTTTTAAAAATTCACTTTCCAAGCATAAGCTGATTTCTGAATAAGTTCAGAATATTGGTTATCTTAATAAAATAATTATGAAGTATTTGTTTTAAATATTCATAATACTAACCTTTGAGCATGTAGAAGGGTATATTATTGTTATTCCATAGACCACTATATAGAATATTAATCGCCCCCAACTTCCCTCGTCTGCCAGCCTGGTCACCCCTAACTGCCCTCCCCTGCAGGCTTCGTCACCCCCAACTGCCCTCCTTTGAGACCTGGCCCCTCCCAACTGCCCTCCCCTGCTGGCCATCTTGTGGCAGCCATCTTGTGTCCACGTGGGGGCAGCCATCTTTGACCACATGGGTGCAGTCATCTTGTGTGTTGGAGTGATGGTCAATTTGCATAACACTCTTTTATTAGATAGGATAGAGGCCTGCTCCTTAGCTGGGGGCCAGCTGGTTTGCTCTGAAGGGTGTCCTGGATCAGGGTGGAGGTTCCCTTGTGATGTGGTGGCAGCCTGGGTGAGGGGCCTTTGGTGGTTTCCAGGCCAGCCATGCCCCCCAGTGGCCCAAGCAGAGGCCCTGGTATTTGCAATTTATTTATCTTCTATAATTAAGATTTTGTAGCCTTGAGTGGAGACCGGGACAGGCCAGGAACTTGGCTTTCTCCATCGCCAGGGAAACCCAAGCCTCCTGCTCACTCTGTGGCCACAGCCATTTTTGTTGGGATTTATTTATCTTTTATAATTGAAACTTTGTAGCCTTAAGTAGAGCCCAGGCCAAGCCAGGGTGTGCAGGAAGCTTGGCTTCCTCCATTGCCAGGAAAACCCAAGCCTCCTGTTTGCTCCGTGGCTGCAGCCATCTTGACTGGGTTAATTTGCATACAGGCTCCTGATGGCTGGTGGGCATGGCTTGTGGGTATAGTGGAGGTATGGTCAATTTGCATATTTCTCTTTTATTAGATAGGATATGAGCAAGAAAAATAATCAGTCCTAAACCTTAGCATAGCATTATTAAGTAGATGATAGAATTCATTTGGGTTTTACTGATTCTGACAAACATGTCATTTTTCTGGTCCAGGACCCCCTATTTCATTTTGTCATTGTGTCTCCTCCAGTTTCAGACAGTCCTGCCTTTCATGATCTTGACACTTTTGAAGAGTACTTTGCATTTATTTTGTAGGATATCTCTCAATTGGATTTGTCATTTTTTCATGATTAGATTGAGGTATGCATTACTGGGAAAGATACCAATTCCAGTGCCATGGTTATTGCTTATATTAATGAATAAATAAAATATGCTATATAAAAGGTGTGCTTTTTCATGTTTATGGGAAGATTGCAAGCTTATAGAATTGGGTTTAGGCTCATTAAGAGTCTACCTCAACACACCATCCATCATTCACTTTACTTCCTTTCTCTTATTCTACCTGTTGTGCCAGACTCTCATCTTCCACTCTCACTGATCTTCATTTCCTTTACTATAACTATACTCTCACTAAGTGGCTGGATAAATCCTTACAGTATTTCTTCTCAGGTCAAAGAGATTCCCTCTTGATCCAAATCATACTTGGGAAATCCTAAGTTTTATTTTTAATTGCCCTATTTCCATGCCACCAAAGCCACCACAAAGAAATAAAACACGACATGAGGAACTAAAGACTTCAAAAAGCCTTTATACCACTAAATCTGGTCCAGAATCATTAATGGGAGAGATAAGTGATTGATCAACAAATGAAATAGAATTATTCATGTATTCTTATACATGAAATTGGAAATTCTTTATCTTACTTGCTGTTAAAATAAAGGATATAATTTTGTAACATTAAATATAGGGAGAGTTTTAGATTAGCTCTCTTTTGTTTGAATCATCAAGTAGAGAAAAAAAGATAGAAATGTATAAAATAGCTCCATTTTGTTTTAATGACATATGTATTTGAACTAGGTTTGCCAAGAGTCTTCATAGTTACTTTAATGTTACAATATAACCCTACACTTTCTAATTAAATATGCAATTCCTGTCATAAGAAAAAAAACCTCTTATGTTTTTTTTACAATAAATTAAGCATTTCTTGTAAGTTCATTTCAGTATCTATCATGGCCCACTAAAGTTGGAATTCAGTTGTAAAATGGTAGATTAATTGCTTTTTGTATTAAATGAAATAAGAGTCTCAAATATGCAAAGTCAGGAAATTTAATTGTGTTCTTCAATTGCTTATTCAATGCATTGGAAAACTGAATGCAGAAGTACGGAAAAAAAGGCCAAAGGTTGTTAAATGTAGCACATCACACGCATTTTGCACTTTACTTAATGACCCAAGTATTTATTACTATGAAGTAAATTACTATTTAAAGAATTATAGTGGAATTGTACACCGTTAAAACTCTAATTAATTTTAGTCTGAAGCATGGAGCGTGATTATTTTGCCTAAAACATTTTCATTATCGTATTTTTCCAGTTATTAAGATAAATTTTTCCTCATTGTGCAGCACTAGCATATTTTCTCTATTAAAAGCACAATCTTAAATATTGTTGTGAATTATATTTGGTATGTGTTTTAAGTGAACAAAAGAAAGTTAACCACAGGTTGGAACAGTAACTACAGATTGTGTATCTACATATTTTTCACCAAAATATACATATGCTAACAATTTTAAAAGGTTTATTATTAAAGCATAAAGATGATTATGACTAGTCATTTTAATCCAACTATTGTACAATACTTCTTTAATTCATCAATGGAATATTTAAAATCTAAAGAAAATAGAAATACTTGTAGTGTTTAGCTGCATCTTCTCACTTCACTTTACTGTTGTATTCCTGTGTGATTTTGTCTGCTGTGAATAACAAATTCAGTAAAATAAAAAAAGCTGACATTATTCTCCTTGAAAACATAGGATCCGCCCCCCCCCCCCCAATTAGGTTTACTTATTTCCAAAAACAGTTCAAATGGACAAATTATAAAGGAATTTATTAAAAGAAAGCTTATGTTTTCTGATTAAGAGAGTAATCCATGCTCAGAGTAGAAAAATAAGAAAATACATGAAAGCCAGATAAGAAAATAAAAATGAATAACAATCTCTATGAACATTTGAAGTACTCAAGAAAGGAATTTTAAGTAGAACCATTAAGTAGCCATTTTTATTTTTTAATCTTTTTATTTCAAAATAATTTTAGACTTAAAGAAAAGTTGCTAAATCAATACAAATAATTCTCTTTTGTCCTTCATCCAACCAAAAGGTTAATGTTAATATGGATCATTGTTTAACTGGTGTATGACAGGTTTCTCCACTCTAAATGTACTTAAAGCCATTTTTAAAGATATGAAGAAACAATGGGAAAAGTTATCCCTTTGTGTAATTCTATCCTTAAAAGAAATCATTTAAAACTTGGTAGTCTACAGGATAAATATAGTCATCAGGACTGTCATGCTTTTGTTTTTTATTTATCCTCACCCTATGATCTTTTCCCATTGATTTTTTTTTTTTTAATGGAGTGGGAGAAACACAGAGAGAGGAACATTGATTGGTTGTCTCCCTCGTGCTGGCACCCTATCCAGGGCCTAGGTTTGAGTCTGCAACCAAGGTGTGTGCCCTTGACTAGAATTGGACCTGGGACTCTTCAGTCCTTGGGCCGAGGCTCGATCCACTGAGCCAAACTGGGTACGGCTGTAATTTGAATCTGAATATTACCTGAGCTGTAGAAATTCCAGCTGCTAAAATAATTGGGATTTGTCTGGAGTTGGTTGCCTCCTTAAGAGAAAGGAAACGCAGGATGGATAGGTTTTATTAATTGGCCTGAGAAATAAGTCAAATTTATAAAGAAGGAAAAATAGAGGGCAATTTTCTTGCAGATTGATGGTGCAAATGAAAGCTGAATGACATTTAAACAAAACCTTGAAAGTTTTACTCAGTGGCAAGAGGGATTTAATGTAAACATGGCAGTGTTTGTATTTATTTCTGTTAGAATAACTATTTTAGTCTCATATCATCAGAAGCATTAGACCACGCATGTCAAACTCGAGGCCCAAGGGCCTCATGCAGCCCCACAGGAATATTTTTGTGGCCCAGCCAATATAATGGTATGTCAGAAACATTTTAATAAAAATTTTGTAACTTAATTTTTACAATATCCTGTTATACATAATTATTAACAACAAACTACAATGTTCGCTAATGCCTGATTACTATAATTGTGTTGCATTAATTTCCCTTACACGCCTTACACACAGGTGCACAATTTCTCTCCACTAATACCAGCAGTGAATATTTTAACAGCCGATTGCCACATCATTAGTCTTGTACTAATTTGCTTGGTGTGCACCATAGGAAATATTTCGCTGTCATAGAACAAGAAAAATAGGTTTATTTGCATTACGCTTATTAATTTTCACAGTTACTCAGTGTCTGTTAAGTGAATGGTCAAGAGAAAATATCAATTTTTATTAAAATGTTCTATTATGTTAACGATTATTTCAGCCCTTTGTATTCAGCATATGCTTCTATGAAAATTGAAGCTTTTGGGTTTTTTTTGCGGCCCACATAATCTTAAACCTTGTTTATTTTGCCCATGTTAGCCTTTGAGTTTGACATGCTTGCATTAGACTATAATTACATGGTCCATACCTGCCTAGAAATTAGTGTTCTCACTACAACAATGCCAATGTTGTGAAAAGAGCAAGATGGCTAAGGGATCATATTTAGCCATTTGACCTTATGAATGTTATTGTCATATGAGTGGGTATTCTTGAAATTCCACACATAAGTAGCAGATCTGCAAGGATGTTATAATCAACACTTTTGGGGGGAGTATGAATTAACAAGCTTAAACATTAAGAGGTAAATCTGTCTACTTCCCAGCAGCCCCAAAGGATCCATTTTCTTGCTGACTGCTTCAGAACACTTCATGAAACACATGTCAAACCTGTCAGGGCTGTCACCAAGAAAATGATCCGTGTGGCAAGGGTTTTTCCCTGGGAAACAAACAGATGTCTTTCCTCAACAAAGAGTGACATAACCCTGCCATCTATTAGAGAAATGTTTGCCTGCCTTTAATATCCAGGAGTGAAGAAAATCTTTGGTAAAATGGTTTCCTTTCTTTGCACTATCATTCATTATTCAGTCATTTTCAGTGGCACTTGATTTGCTGCCTGCGCTATTTTAATATTTTTTGTTTTTTTTTATCCTTGAATTACAACTTTCTTAACAAAAATTGATCTGCAATGTTGGAAACACAAACACTTTTTTAAAAAGTAGAAGAAGAAGTCAAAGCAACCTATAACACCCTTTCTGAAGCTTTATTGTCTCCATTTCATCTGTTACTGTTATTTTGGTCATTTTTTATGATGCAATTCTGTAGCAGTTATGATGAATTATACTCTAGCAGTAAGGGTTAAATGCCTTTTCCACCCCTCCATAATTCTTTTTCCATCCAGGACACAGCTCTCCTTGTACATAGGAAGACAGAGATTGTTACTTAGACAACTGTTTGAAAGGCAGAGAAAGGCAAGATGTTTTAAGACATGTCTTCAGCATAAAGGAGAGTGTGCAACAGATTTTGCATCTGTCCTGAACAAAGAGTGCTAGGAGAGACATGCGTTGACAAACCATATTTTCTTATTCAGAGAAATTTAATAATAAAAAGACTGGCATTATATTAAGAAAGGTAGTTAAATAGGAAAGTAAAGCATATAGCTACTTCCTAGCCCTCAGGGACATTATTAAGCCTTTACATTCCTATTTTGACTTAGAGCATCATTGAAGATTGTTAGGAAAACTGGATAGCCAAGCTTCTTAAACCAGTGAGTATTGGAGTGGGAAGTTGGTAGACTCCACATGATAACAGCTCCATTCGTATACATAATAAATGATATGAACTTGATCATAGCTATCTTGGATGATTTTGCTTCAAGCATTTTTGCTTATTGAGGCTTTTAGTACTGTTCTAAGCTAGCAGTGTGACTACTGGGTAAGAAAGAATATTACACTTCTTCAAATTATATATTAGTTTAGTCAGAACTTTCTTTTATTCAATTTTTACTACGCTGTTTCACAAGCTCAGAAAACATTTATTGGACTCCAATGATATATTAAACTAGTGTCTTGGTGCATGAAATTTGTGCATGGGGATGATGGGGCTTTCCTCAGCCCAGCCTGCACCCTTTCCTATTGGTGACCCCTTGGGCGATGTCCAATTGCTGGTTTAGTTCCAATCCCTGTGAGATTTGGCCTAAACTGGCACTCAGACATCCCTCTCGCAATCTGGGATCACTGGCTCCTAACTGCTCACCTGCCTGCCTGCCGGATCACCCCTAACTGCCTCTGCCTGCCTGTCTAATTGCCCCTACCTGCCTCTGCCTGCCTGCCTGGTTGCCCCTAACTGCCTCTGCCTGCCTGCCTGATTGCCCCTAACTGCCCCCCCCCCTCCCCGCTTGCTGGCCTGATCTCGCCCCCAACTGCCCTCCCCTGCCAGCTTAATCTTGCCCCCAACTGCCTTCCCCTGCTGGCCTAATCTTTCCCCCAACTGCTTTCCCCTGCTGGTCTGATTTCCTCAACTACCTTCCCCTGCCGACCTCGTTGCCCCCAACTGCCCTCCCATGCTAGCCTGATCGCCCCTAACTGCCTTTATCTCGGCCCCCGCCACCATGGGTTTGTCCAGAAGATGGCTGGTCTACACATTCTAATTAGCATATTACCCTATTATTATTATAGATAAATTATATAGGATAGGATTGCTTAAATGGGGAGGGCTTTTTCTTCAGGAGGAGATGCTCTTGACAGACAAAAATACATAATCCCTATATCTGGACTGAGAGCCAGCCATATGCACTATACTGCTAAACACGTCATTAAAAAATTAAACCGCTTTCTTACACCTTACACCAAACAGCTGTTGCCCTTAAAACCCCTCCTCAGTCCCCACCTTAGGTTCTGCCTTTGAAGTTCACCCATATTAGCTTCTGATTGGTCAGTTTTTATGCCAGTCAGTGTCAAAAGCTCCACCTTCTAGGCAGCCATTGGCTCCTCACAGTTCACGTAGATTTGGTTCTGATTGGTCAGTTTCTATGCCTATCTCTGGGCCGGATAGAAAAGCAGGGCTGATCAGAAGCCTTGTACTGCTGTGAGGCCCAGAGAGAAAGAAAGACAAGGGCTGATCAATAGCTGCCATGGAGGTTGGGGATCAGACCCTGCTTCTCTCTCCAAGTCTGATCCACAGCCCCCTTAGCAGTCAGGACTGACTTCCTGTGTTCGGTCAGCCATTTGGTCATTTTGAACATTACAGACCCTGGCTCCTTATATATATATATGCGCCCTGTTTGACTATAGGAATATATGATAAAAAAGATAAAGCCCTGCCTTGAGGAATATATAGACAAATTCAATGCTAATTAACAAATAATTCTTGCCACTTTTACCTGTTGATTTAATACTTTCTGTTAGTGTTTCATCTGAAGAACGAAGTGGAAGTGTAGAGTTGTATTTACTTTTTATTATGATGTAATTAAAATGTAATTTCTAGAAATTTTTGTATAAAAATGGAAACTACTGGTTCATTCAGAGGTTTTCAAGAGTCAACGGAACATAATATTTACAGTGGCCTATTATGCTTAAAGAAATATATTAAAATTACATTGCCAAGATGATATTTGAAACACCATCCCTTACATAGCTATAATATTCGGTTTAGTTGATAATATTGATAATTTCTCTACTTTCCTGGTGTCGACAAAGTTTGAATCACTAATGCTATTGAATTTATAGGTCAAATATGTAAAGGAAGCTCTCTCTAACTTAATGTTTTCAGGTAAAGTGTGGTTATTCATGGGAAACAAATATGTATACCATGATCTGCATTTGTTTATACGATCAGTTTACTCAATGATTTAACTGAATTTATATTTGTTTTACAAGATACAGGGTGATGTGTTTGGTGATATGGATATTATTACTGTTATGTAGAAATACTTTATAAATCTCTACTGCTTTAATTAACTCAGTCAAGTGTTAGGCAATGCTTTTTACTTCCTTTAAAAATGAAAGATCTTACTTGATAAATAAAAATAAGATTAGAAAAGCAAGACTGTTTTGTGCTTGGGTATTGTTGAAGGAGCAGATATGATGAGATGGTTTCAAATTGTGAGATGAAATATTTTTCCAGACTCTCATTATTTATACTTTGGAGGTCACCGTTTAATAATGAACACCAGAAGCACTTTGTTCCTATGGAACCAGACATGATGTCACTTCATTTATTCGCCATGTTCCACAGGAACTTGCTCTGAGTTATGAGGCCACCACCTAGAATTGAAGCTGTAGACAGTTGTAAGCTTTCTCTAGTCTGTCATGCCCATGTTTCCTATTTTAGAGCTGACTGATCTTCAGATAACATATGGTGGTGCAAGTAATTGGAAAATTGGCAGACCTGTCAAGAAAGTATGCTAGATGACACAAAAATGCCATGCTTGGAGCACATAGTGTCTCCGAAGTTAAATTTATTGTTTTTCATCAAACGGTGAAGTAAAAATACCTGACTGACCCCCTTTAAAAGGACACTTTTTAAAGGCAGGTGTGATTTCAAAAGACATTTTTAGGTAGTTGATAAAATAAGTTACTTTAAAAAATACAGAAATTTTAAGACAATGTGTAGTATAAAACAGCACCCAATATAAATATTTAAATGTTACATAATTTTTGCATTTTGTTATAGCCTTTTCCCTAGGATTACTAGAATCATAATAGTCCATTCTTCAGAGAAATAGAGTTAAAATGTATTAAGTATAGCCGCTAAAAATGCCCTAAAGTTTATATTTTAATGTTTTCTAAAATTTATTTCACAGGAAGATGAAAATGAAGCTGAAAGAAAAAATATATCTCAGGAGCTCAGCATGGAACAGAAAAATCCAAAGAAATAAAGGATTTTCTGTAGTGTTTTGAAAAGTTTGCAACTTATGTAGTAGCAGATAAAATTTCTAATTGTAAAATGTTAATTGTAAAATCTTAATCTGCAAAATGTTCTGAATAAAGTTGTTGAAATGAAATAGGAGCTTGCATTTGAAATTTGTATGTTTTTAGAGCAGTTTAAACTTTTATATAAAAGTTAGGCCTTTAAAAATATATATTTTTAAAATTCTTAACTGAAATTTGAGAATAGAGACAATTTTTTTCTTATCTGTAACCTAAGTGTTAGTACATCTGAATGACCTGAAAGAAAACTGAGTCTTTTATCCCCTACTAGTCTCTTCTTCAAGGACCTTAACAGAATTCCAGTTAAATTTATAAAGAAAAAACAGCATAGTTCAAAAGTGAACAAGTGCATGTGAAAACACTTAAAATCAACCAATGCCACAAGATGAAAGACCATTGTCTGATTTCAACATATATCAATTTATATATGACCTAATATCCTAGGATTGCAGTTAAAAGCTAAAAAGAAATGATGTAACATTTTCTGTGGCAGAAGTAGGGCCATAATTTTTGATTAATAAAATACTAAGGACCTACTGTGTACTGGTCCCTATACACTTTTCCTGGACATTTCAAGAACAGTTCCTACCTGTTTGGCTTAGGGATTATGTAAAATTTCTTTAATTCCCATATTTCTCATTTCTCAGCAACCAGCCATTTTTCTTTCCCTGGTTCCAATTCCCAAGCTATCATTTTCCAACTATAGTAGGAGCAAAGAACCTACTTGCTATTTGCAGAGCCAAATGTTTTTGGTAGATGTCTTTGTTTGATTATTTAAGGCAGACTTGCTTAAAATAAGAAACAGAACTTTGGAGGCTAATAAGAGAATGCCAGAAATACAACTTCCCTTGAGGATAGAATTCATGTGCTTACCCTGTGGCCATAGTTTTATCACATGTGTCTGACAAGCTCAGTGAGGGTGTCACAGTGGGACATGCTGGCAGCTATGATACAGTGGGCTGAAGTGGGAAAACTGCAACCAGGCAAGATAGAAAATTCATTGCAAAGTCCCAAATAATGCATCATATGTGGATATTAGGAAAAGAGCTGTACCCCACAGACTAGACCCCCTCAAAGAATTTAGGAGCAAAGACAGAGACTAGGAAAAGTCTGGGAAGTCTGCAGAGGGCTTTCACAATTATCAAATACAAATTAATTTGACTTTCCCCCTATTTTTTCCATTTAGTGTCACTTTTGAAAAGAAGGAATAATACATGATACATATCATAGTTGACATGTAATATAGTTATTATTTGCAGGCACTATGCTATATGCTACTTGGTATGCATTATCCCACTAATCATCCCAATGAATATATAATATAGTTCCTACCGTGTTTCCCCGAAAATAAGACATCCTCCGAAAATAAGACCTAGCGCAACTTTGGGAGAAAAAATTAATATAAGACACTGTCTTATTTTTGGGGAAACAGGGTATCACCCTTCCCATTTTATCAATGATTAATCTGAGGCTTAGACATGGGAAATAGCCAAGGTTACATACTTGTAATTTAATTGGCAGACCCAAGCAGCATCACCCCAGAATATCACATTTTATCACTGTAAAATTCTCAATTCATACCTCTTTTCAATCCACTATTCTCCCCCTTTCTTCTTAGCACCTCATTCATTACCTACTAATCCTCCTTTAGTTATTTCTTTCCCCCACCTTCTTAGTACACTTAACTCATTTTGAAGACCTGCTTGAGTGAAATAAGCGAAACTATTATAACTACTACTAGAGACCTGGTGCACAAAATTCATGCATGGGGGTGTGTGTCCCTCAGCCCAGCCTGCACCCTCTCCAATCTGTGACTCCTTGAAGGATGTCCGAATGCCTGTTTAGGCCCAGTCCCACCAGGATCACGCCTAAACGGGCAGACATTCCTCTCACAATTCAGGACTGCTGGCTCTCAACTGCTCACCTGCCTGCCTTCCTAATTGCCCCTAACCACTTATGCCTGCCAGCCTGATCACCCCCTAACCACTCCCCTACAGGCTTGGTCACACCTAACTACCCTCCCCTACAGGCCTGGTCACACCTAACTGCCCTCCCCTGCAGGCCTGGTCACCCTAACTGCTTTTCCCTGTAGGCCTGGTCCCTCCACCCCCAACTGCTCTCTCCTGCAGGCCTGGGTTCCTCCTAACTGCCCTTCCTGCAGGCCCGGTTGCCCCCAACTTTCCTCCTCTGCAGGCCTGGTCCCTCCCAACTGCCCTTTCTTGCTGGCCATCTTGTGTAGGAGTGATGGTCAATTTGCATATTACTCTTTTATTAGATAGGATTCCACCTGCTCCAGAATATGAAAGCCCTGCTTTATCTTTTTATATTGAGTTACGATGGAACAACAGGTATTAAGGTATCTTACTGCTTTTCAATGATTTTTCAATAACTTTATGGCCATATTTTTCAGTGAAGTGCTTATTTAATTATTAGTATGCTGTCATCTCAGCTCTTAATTTTTTAAATTTCTAAAACAAGTTTTAGGTATGAGAGGCACAGTGACACTTAGCCATCTAGCAGGCATTTTAAATATTTAAATTTAAGTGATATCTTTAACCATTCAAAAACCCCGTTCCCTTTCTAATTTTCTTTTCTAAATATATACCCCTTGGTTTAGGATAGTGAGTAGGACAGAAGAACCACTATCAATTTCCTTTAGGAAAAAATGCACCGTGTGCATTTCTCAAAGTTTAAGGGTCCATACATCCATGCCATAAGTACATACATATAAATCTTGCTGTAATACTAACATTGCCCACATTATGTGAATGATTAAGCTAGTCACTTAATTTGAATGAAATTATTCATATAATTTATATTATGAATATAATGCATATTGTTGATTATATTAATGTTAAATAACATTATATTATAATAATGCATATAATAACTCTGTAGACTATTACATATTATTTTAGCACAGGTTACCGTAACAAAATACCCGAGGTTAGTGGCTTAAGCAACAGATATTTCTTTTTTTTTCACTGTCCAAATGCCTATTTTATAACAAATCTGAATCATGCTAAGGAATACTAGAGTGAAGTCCCAATGAAAAGGCTATGGCAATATGGATTATATGTATGTAGGGTCCTTAGAAAAGTTTATAATTAGAATATAATCTAAAGGTTGATTTGTAAAGAAGATAAACCACTGCACCTATTTTATCTCTATATCTCCATTACTTAGTTCATTTTCTGACCCATGCTAGGTGTAGAACTACCACAGAAGCCAACTTATAACAATATACACTATCTAAAGAACCAAATCCCCTTCTAATTAATGATTCCTGTATAATTTCCACCTGCTCAATCAAACTGTACTGTCTTCATGTTAGTTACTGAGATATATTTCTTCACACCTTCAAAGAATTTAAAAGCAACACAACTTTTAATCAGTATTTTTCTCTATTATTCTGATGAACAGCATTTAAAAAAAAATATTCAGAATTCTCTTTCCTCAGGTCTATGGAACAAACAACAGAAATAGCAAGGGGTGTTATGTTGTTCTCTAATGGAATGTACTGGGAACTAAATGCCCAAATTCTTAAATTCACTCAGCAGAACTTTCTTAGGACTCACTTATATGGTATGCACTGTCTATCAATCACTGGGGATTCAATAACAGACAAACTTCCTTTGCTGTCTCTGTCCTGAAACTTTTAAAAATGCTTAATTTTTTAATAAGGGGCCTCACAGTTTTATTTTGCAATTGGCCTATAGAACACAAAACAAGTGCTACTAACATGTACTGCTTTTATATTTAAACTAGAGGCCCGGTGCACGAAATCCACACATGGGGGTGTGTAGCTTTAAGCCCCAGTCTGCATACTCTCCAACCTGGGACCCCTCCAGGGATGTCCTACTGCCCATTTAGGCCTGATCCTTGCTTGCTTGTCTGCCTTCCTAATTGTCCCTAACCACTTCTGCCTGACAGCCCAATTACCCCTAACCCCTCCCCTGCCAGCCTGATTGCCCCTAACTGTCCTCCTCTGCTGGCCTGGTCACCTCTAACTGCCCTCCTCTGCAGGCTTGATCTCCCCCAACTGCCCTTTCTTGCAGCCATGTTCCCTCTCAACTGCCCTCCCCTGCTAGCCATCTTGTGGCAGCCATCTTGTGTCCACATGAGGGCAGCCATCTTTGACCACATAGGAGCAGCTATCTTGTGTGTTGGAGTGATAGTCAATTTGCATATTACTATTTTATTATATAGGATTGTTATTATTATTGGGATATGTTACATACAAAGAAATCATTTTAAATGTGCAGTTCAATAAATTTAGTATATATGTAGTCATCAGTTGAATCTAAATATAAAGCATTTCTATCACTTCTAAAAGTTTTCTTGTGAAATTCTGTAACCACTAACACATCCCTACTAAAGCCACTGATCTGCTTTCATTCTTATTAGTTTTGCCTGCTCTAAAATTTCATACAAATGGAATAATTTTTGTATATGTTGTTTTGAGCCTGGCTTTCTTCATTCAGCATATTTTGAGTTTCATCCATGTTACAGCATGAATCAGTAGTGTGTTTCTTTTTATTGCTGAGTACTTTTTCATTGCATAAATATACCAGAATTGTATGTCTACTCACTTATTGCTGGACAATTGAACAGACATACAAAGGAAGATATACAATGGCCAGTAAGTACATGTAAACATGCTCAACCTCATTTAGTTATAAGAAAAATGCAAATTAAAACCATAGTAAGTTACCACTGCAGATCCACTAAAAGGACTAAACTGTCCAATCCAGCAGCCACTAGTCAAAGGTGGCTATTTGGCACTTAAAATATGACTAGTCTTGATTGAGATGTAAATAAAATACATGTCAGACTTTGGTGACTTTGCATGAAAAATGGTAAGAAAGCTCATTAATTATTCTGATTACATGCTGAAATAATATTTGAATAGGTTTAGTTAAATAAAATGTATTAGTACTATACATTTAAACTATCTTCACTTTTTATTATGGTTCACAGAAAATTGGAAATTACATATATGGTTTCTATTTCTACTGGACATAATTATTCCTAAGCTATAATATAAAGTGTGATAATAATTCATTAGCTGGGCCATGCCCAGACTATAAATTCATGAAAATTGGGAAATAATTAGTTGTATCATTATCAGCTGCTAATTTTGTGGCAATGCCTATGCAGCAATAGAAAACTAATAGAGATGTCACATAAGAGGTTGAGGATAGGTTGCTGCTGTGAACAAGTTAGGCATTCAGCCGCATTAACCAAATCAGTCTTCAGGAGTAAACATGGATGTTTTAAATCCATTCATAACCTTTCTCCCTGAAGAATGGCCACTTTGTTAATGAGTTTATTGGAAAGGCAATGATGTGGCCATGGCAGAAAGCTGACTAACAGCTAAATGGCTTTGTCATCTTGTCTACCTGATTATTACTCAAGTATAAAATGGTACGCCACTTTGCGAAAGAGTTTGCAAGTTTCATGTGAAATTAAACATACCCTTAATATATGACCCAGTAACTCCATTATAGATTTTTATACAAAAGAAATGGAAGCCAAAAATGAGAGGCATCTTTTTTTTTTTCTTTTTAAGTAAAAATCATATTACTTCATAGCGGTTATTCTTTTCAGAATACACTTGTCACGCTAAGTAGTGTGGTTCATAAAATGAGTATTTAATCTTTGATTTTCTCTCAGGGAAGTTGGATGTGTTGTGCAATAGCATTTGTAACAACAGTGTAAACATTAGAAATACTCAATGCAAAAGATGCTAATGAAAGTTTTCAAAGAAATCAACATACAAAAAAATTCAATGTTCAAAAAACAGTGTGATATCTTATTGAAAACATTTAATGTAGTTAAAGCTTTTTAATGATTGCATGTTCTGTTTTAATGGTTTTTTAATGGTCTTTGCAGTTGAAAATGCATTTAAACTCAATTAAAATTTTTTATATCATAACTATAGCTTTTGGACTATTTCTATCCATTTCCCTTTGGACTAAAAAGCTTGAGGGAGGAGAAAAGCAAGACATGTGTCCAGTTACTCCGACTTTAAAGGCTTATGAACTGCTTTGTGTTTCATTCCCCCACACACCAAATAGGACTTGCCCTCCCTGGGGTATAACAGTTCTCCTCTTGTAACTTTTTGGTCATCCAGATAAAATTATGTGAGTCTAAGTCACTTTGCTTGTTTAGGTGGTTTTTTGTGGTTTTGTTTTTTTTTTTTTTTTTAGGAAAGCAATAATTCTATTCTTTTTGCTCAGATTTCAGGGCATGTTCTTTCTGCACAACAATCACTAATGCCTTTCCATTAAGCTTAAACAGTAGCAGGCATTTGATATAGCTGTATTGTCCTATATCCACTATAATTTGTCTTGATTTTCCCAAATGTAGGAAACGGTTGCTCTTTAAATTGAATGTATACCCGCTTCCCACAAAAAAGGGAGAATGTTTTCTGAAACTGCACCACTCCCATGGCTGCGGAATGTTTATTCTGAAGTTCACTGAGAAAAAAGAAACAAGATCAATTAACTGCTAATGACGTTGTCTCAATGCCATGGGTCCCTGAGGCCTATACATGTCTGTTGGTGTGGCGCTAACTCCATATGGGCACCTTACATTGCCTGATCTTGGGCTACACAGATTCATTCTGACTAGTGAAGGTTGATTAGAAACTTATTCCCTTTCATATTACCTCAAGAAAACAGTTATTACATAGCCATGAATGAACACATTTCATTTCCACCGTGTTCTGTCCTAAGCAATCATAGCAGGTAATAAATGTCTCCCAACGGTGAATTCAATGTGGAGTCCATGGTTTTGTTATCTCCAGAGGAAGTTAAGTGCTAAAGACAGCAGCATGAGAACTATGGCATAATTCTGATTTGTTTCAGAAAAACTATTAATTTCCTTGTTACAAAGCCAAGTAAGAACAACCCTTTAAAATTATTGAACCATGAGAGCCATTTGCCTTAAGAATTTTAAATTTGGAAACAGACTCATGAAATTTATAGCTTTAATGAGACATTCTTTGCCTGCAGTCAAGATGAGAGCTATTATAGATCATTGGTTTCCCAGCGTGACACCTATGTGTTCTTATGAGCACTTGATATCATTAGGCTCATAATAACACAGACATCATCACATTAACGTCTGGAAGGTTCACTTTTGTCTCTTAGTTTATGTCTTTCATTTACACCTACAGCATGCTAAATATCTCACTCTAGAAAATAAGATATACTCGACCTTCATTGATACTATTAGTGGAGTGAAAAAGTCACTATTTTTCATAGGCATGTTTCAAGCCAAAAACAATCAATAGATATGGTTTCCAGAAAACAATAAACTGAATTATGTATGAACACGATATCCTTCCTTATTGATACATAAGGAGCAAGAAATGTGGCTCTCCCTGATTCGTGTCAGTTTCAACCATTATCATGTTAATATTCAGTCTAATTCTAAAGGTGATACAAGATTACTGTTGCTGTTAAAGATAGATGAACTCTCTCAGAATATTCAGATTTCAGGGCATTGAGAAAGGCAGCTTTCTCAATACAGTGTCAGAAAGAGGTAATGACCACTGCAGGAGTCTATCACTCTGTGCTCCAGGATGAAATAACGTGTGCAAGAGCTTGGGGGACGGACTCAAACCTATTTGCAAAATTCATTATTTTGGACCTTATTTTTTACATAAATGAAATTCTGCAATTAAGGAACCTAATACAACAAGCTCTGTCCTTAGCTTTGTGCAAGTGTTTGAAAGATTTGTCCATAAGTTTATGATCCCTCTACTACTTATCATCAACAGTAATATCAGACGCATGAGAGTGGGGAGAATCCCACGTACTCATAACTGAGATGCAACAAGAGTAGTAAGAGTTTGTCATGCTTGCTCTATCTATGTATTTTCCCCTTAGCTCCCAAATGCTTTTTAACATCTATTTTTCTCCTTTCAACAATTCATTTCTGATTGGATATGTTTAATGCATACATTTTTTTCTATGACAGATGCACATTTTCTTTTTTTTTCTTTTTTTATATGGTGTGACAGTCACGAGGTTAATCTGGATGGTATGGAAGATTGGACCATAGTATATTCTGCTTTGTGCATCTCAGGCCACATTTCCAATGAGATTCTAAAGATACTTGCTTTGATTTTTTTAATGGTGATGATGAAAGAAGCATAAATGATACAGAATCTCAATTTATGTTTGCATTTTGCATCTTAGGCAGAAAAATAGAACTAATCAGAGCTGCCAATTACAAAGGAGAACACGTTTCAACCTCTAGAGCACTGTTGAACCCAGACATCTTTCTGATTATACCCACAAGGGGACAAAAGTGGTGCATCCGGCAGCGCCTTCAAAAATATATCTCATTAGTAAAAATCAGATTAACAAATGGAACATCTGTTCAAGATCATGATTCTTTCCTGATTTTTTTAGACTGTATATTTTTGGCAAGTATTGATTCGGGGTTTGAAGTATACATTTAATTATGCCTAATTCTATAAGTCAGGAACCATCTTATGCAAAATGTTTTAGTAGGCTGTTTGTCTTCAGTGCCCAGTTTGTGAGTTCTTTATTTCCTCATCCCAACCCAGGTCTATCTTCCTTGAGGAACAACTTCTGCTCAAGACCTCTCCTCCATACCTGCTATTTTTCTCAGACTCCTCTAAATTCTAGTTCTCCTTCTGCCTTTCCTCAAAGGCAGAATTTCTTTCCTGCAGGGTTTTCACATTCTCTTTTTAATTACATGGCGAGAGAACAAGCTGATAAACATGGTGAATGAATTAGACACGAGTGTATTATCGATAGTTAGGCTCGGCTAGGCTATGCTGTAGAAACGAACATCCCTGAAATCTCAGTGTCTTAAACCAACGAAATTGACTTCTGAAGCACATCACTGTCTCAGGTAGCTTTCTTGGCAGCTCTTGGAGAAAACTGCCTCATGAATTAATATGCTCACATTGCAATTTTGTCATTTGAGTGTTCAAATGACATAGAAAATAGTCCTGATTCAGTGCTTGGTTAGAAGTTGATAAAGGATGCTATAGATCACTGAGGGGAGCAGCTAAAGAAGCCCAGGGGAGTGAGAAGCACCCCATGAAAGTACTGGGGTATGGCTCTGAAGACATGGGGTTTTACCATAAGCACTGGGATAGTGTTTTGGAGAGATGAATAGACACAAGAGTTCTCAAAGGTTAAAGATGATTCAACATGCCTGGATCCAAGAGAATGCCAGGCAGGAAGTGATCAGAGCTGCATCTGGAAAGACAGGAAGGCTTGGGGGTTTTACTAAGGCACTTGGACTTATAGAACTGGTTATTTATTAAAGTCAAGTAGGAAGAGAAAATAGTGGTGATGACTATACCACACTGTGAATATAATTAATGCCACTGAATTACACAATTTAAAATGGCAAATTTCATGTTATGTACATTTACCACAACTTAACAATTGATCATTTAATATAGCTTTGGACTGTATACTCTAAATGGATAAGTTATATGGTATGTGTGTTACATTTTAATAATGCTTTAAAATAGATTTAAGCCTAAACAGATAATAAAATCACATGAGGAGCTTTTAAAAAAACGGACGCTTGAACCCCACCCAAGGGTCAATTAAATCAAATTTCTGCAGGTGAGCTGAGCATCTGGTACTTCAGAAGTGCTCCAGGTGATTCTAATGTGTGGTCACGTGCAGAACCCCTGCTGTAGGCAATAAGGAGCCAGTGGAGAATTTTAATAAGGAGAATAACATGATCAGATTTGCAGCTTAGAAACCGGCTTATCTGCTAAGATCTTTCAGTAGCTACAGGAGCATGCATATGGTAGACCCCCCTTAAGCATGGGAGATACATTCCAAGACCCCTGTGGATGCCTGAAACCATGGGTAGGGGTATGTGTACATACCACTTTTTCCTAGGCAGACATTCCTATAATCTATTTAGGCCCAGTAAGAGATTAAAAATAATACCTAATAATAGAACAGAATAATTATAACAATATACTGGAATAAAAGTTATGTGAATGGAGTCTCTTTATCTCTCAAAATATCTTATTGCAGTGTATTCTCCCTTCTTGTGATGATGAATATGATAAAATGCCTTATTAAGTCAAAACTTTTACCTTTTCACTTAAGGGAAGCACTTTACAGCTTCTCTTTGGCATATCCGAATTGCCAGCATCACTACTCTTTGGCTCTGGGGCTGTTATTAAATAAAATAAGGGTGACTTGCTATTTAGAGTGGTGCACAATTTAAAACTTATGAGTTGTTCATTTCTGGAGTTTCCCATCGAATATTTCCACAGTGTCTGAAACTGTGGAAAGCAAAACTGCTTGTAAGCGTGGGACCACTGTGGAGACTTTATTTATAATTGCCTGAACCTGGAACCTCAAATGCCCCTCACCTGGCAAACTGATAAATTCTGGTATGTTCAGACAACAGAATGCCAGTCAGCAATAAAAAGCTCGCCACCTTGACCCATATCCATTCTCTATATTTCTGCCGTCTTGGGTTCTGTTTGACAAAGCGGAATTTTACCCTGTTTCCTTTGGGGCTTGTCTGCTGCCCAGCTAAGCTTTCTTCTGAACCTTAGCAATGGCATGCAAGCCAGAAACCTCATTGACTTTTCCTTCATTTTTAAAAGTTATGATTCACATGTAGTAAAATACGGTTCTATCTGTTTTTTGACAAACCATACAGTCTTGTAATTGCTACCACAAGTAAGATAAGCAATTCCATCATAACTTCCAAACTCACTTGCTTCCTTTTATAGCCAACTGTCAATATCTCACCCCCAACCTCTGGCAATTACTGTTTTCTGTCCCTAGAGTTTACCTTTTCAGAATATCATATGAATGGAATGATACAATACATAGCTTTTTGAGTGGGGCTTCTTTCACTGAAAACTGTTCATCCATGGGGTGTCATGTACCAGGACCTCAGCCCCTTTCACTGCTGAGGAGTGTTCACCATGAACCACCGTGTGTTACCCAGTCACCCTCTGAGACATTTCAGTGGTTTCTAGGTTTCGGTGATGATGAATACAGTTGCTATGTACACATCTTTGTGAGGAAATGACTTCCCTTTCTCTTGGGTAAATGCCATGGGATGGGGTTGCTGGGTCAAAGAACAAATTTAACTTCCTAAGATGCTACTAAGATGTTTGCCAAAGTGACTGCAACATTTTACATTCCCACAAGCAATGTGATGGCTTCAGTTGCTTCATAGCTTCACGTTTTCACTAGCACTTGGTTTTTTTGTGTGTGTTTTGTTTTGTTTTGATTTGTCTTTAACTAGTCAAGTGGACATCTCATTGTGGTTTTAATTTGCAACTCCCCAATGACTAATAATGGTGAACACTTTTTTATGTGCCGATTTGCCGTCTATGTATATAATCTTGGCTAAAGTACCCATTCAAATATTTAGCCCATTTTTTCTATGATGCTGTTTGCAAAGTTGTTTTTAATGTCTTCATCCCCTTTCTTGAGGACCGAGGCAGTCCATTGTGCCTCCATTACAATAATCACATTTTTTTCGACCAGTAAATAGCCTTCTAGGACCTGCTTTCTGGAACGGGTAGCATCCTCCTGTTAGTCTTATTCCAGCAGCCTCCCTCTACCTGTCTGAGGCCATTCTCTCACAAAGCTGACATCTCCAAACTCCCCTCTTCTTAAGGAAGCTTGCGGCTACTTTGCATTGTCACTCTCCCCTACCCCACCTCGCATCCCCCCAAGCGTCCTTCCCTTTTCATGTGGGAGGCTTTCCTCATATGTCTGGGGATCACTGACTGCTCACTGGTACTTAGAGGTGGGCACTAGGTCCACAGGGAAGCTTCTAGGCTTCAGCCTCCCAATGTCCACACCTGTCTCATCTCTTTTCTGAGCGGCTGTGCGTTTCCTCCAGGCAGCACACTGCAGCCTCCACCCTGGGTTTGTGTGTCTCAGGACAGGCCATGTTCCAAGGATGAGGGAGCCAGGGCTCTAGTGGGGCTAGAGAGTCCCATGGGCCCTCAGGGAAACTCACTCAACCTCACGGTCAGAGGGAGCCTCCCCCCTGGCCTCGGGGGAAGCTGCTGTCCCTCCGCCGGAGACTCTGGCTTACTTTCGGCAGGGAATGAGCTTCCGTTCTTTAGCCTGACTGGACAGGTTGGAGAAGTGCAGCCAGGTGTCTGTTCCCCAATTCAGTTTTTTTTTCAGGTTCATTCATGCCTTTTCAGGTTCACTCCAGCCTCCCATCATGCCTGTGGTTCCAGTTTGTGAGTTTTTATGGGCTCTGAGGCATGTACTAGTCTGATTCTCATCCCCTTTTTCAGGCACCTGAACCTCACCTTCCCTGCTTAGCTTGTTCCAAAATTTGACTTCATTTTTCTTCACTTTTCATTTGTCCTGTGATTACAAATCCCTTTATCTCTTTACTGCAATTTGACTGGTTCTTAGAGAGGCAGCAGAGAGAAACAGGGCTCAGTCCACTATTTTTAAAGAAAAGTCAGTTCTAATTTTTAAATATGATTTTCACAGGAATGTTTTAAAATTTCTTAGTCAGATACAGTTAGTTTGTAAAGACTAAAAACCCACTCAAGCCTACTTATGTAAAAGGCAGCTTTGTGTGTGAGCATAGGGCTGGCTCACAGAATCCAAATGCCAGAAAGCCTTGAACAGGCTGGAATAGGGAACTAGAAAGTCTTCAAAAATGAGGGTAGCTAGTTGTTAGCATTCTTTTCTGTAGTCTTCCATCTATTTTTCTTAACTAAGATGGGTTCCTCTCCAAATTTCTCTCTCTCTCTCTCTCTCTCTCTCTCTCTCTCTCTCTCTCTCTCTCCTCTCTTTCTGATTATTCATCAGCATAGCTTTTAAATTAAGCATAACAGGCCCCTGATCTAACTCTAGGAACTTCTAATGAATTCTAGAGCCTCACATGAAGTAACCTGGCCCAGTTCCTGAGTCAGCTGTTTCCCCACATTCAATCAGCTGTGAGAATGGTAGGCTCCTCAGTGAAGGTCAGGCCATTGGTAGGAGACATTTCTCCCAGGCCAGGGTCACTGAGACTTACCAGCCACATGAAGATTAAATATGTAGTGAACATGCCAATGCTCTGGTACATGACAGAAATCAAGTAACTTATTTTTCTCAAATAGTTTCAAATTCATGGAATATCTTCTCTAGCTCTTCCTTTAAAATGTCATTGAAACATTTTATTCCCAAATAAGCTTAAAGTCAATATAATCTAGTAAGAATAGAAAAATAAAGCTAGTCATTTTTAGCCAAGGGGCTCAGGGAAGCCACACATAGTGATGGAAACTGAAAGCATGAAGAATATGACTTGTCTACACAGGCCCTGCACGAGAAAAGCAATTGATATGCAAGGGACTAGGCCAGAACCTCTGACATGATGACCAACACTCACAAGACCTGAAGCTTTTTAATGTGTTGAGAACAATGCTAAAGTGAAAAATCTTCAATGAAATAAAAACATAAAGGATGGGTCCCTTATGAAAATAAATAGTTTATTGTAAAGTAGGTCTAAATATCAGGAGGGACAATGAAATATAAAAGAAGAGGCAAAAATATACATGAAATTTAATTTAATTTTAGAGGTATTGTGGCTTTGTACCCAATTAGCTGGGGGTAGGGAGTACATATTATTTCTAGGAATCATATTTTCAAGGATACTATATAATGGTATTACAATAACAAAAGTGATATAGTTTTGATGACTAATGATAATATAAAACTAGGGAAATAATTGTTGATTTAATATGCTCTTACAAAACCAAAATTAATTTTTTTAAAGAGAAAATCTAGTGGAATATTATTTCTAAAACTTTGAGAACAAAAAAGTTAGACACAGGTTGGTCTTTAAATATCCTAAGCTCACACAGGGAAGATATATTTCTCTGGCTTGTAAAGGTTTTCATTTTCTGCAGTTCACTGAACAGACAACATGCCTCAGCTCTTGGTGCCCATAGTTTATATTATAAAACATAAAAGGAGCTCTGAGCGTCCCTTGAAAAACAAAACAAAACACCATCACCTACAAAACCCTCTTGTTTTGTAGTCATTTAACACCTGGTTAATGTCTTTTCCTCCTGGTTTAGTGCATTGTGATCTACAATCACATGTACTCCTTAAGAAACTGGGCTGGAGGCACAGGCTTGGAGGAACAAAGAGGAACTGGCTCTACAGGGTCAGAGGAGAGACGTCTGGCAGACAGTGACCCACGTCTCACTGGGAACCACAAGAAGCAGGACCCAGCTCTTTGGCTGACTGTGGTCCTGAGTAGAGGAGACCAGAGGAAACACACTCTTGGGCCTCACTGCTAGCTCTAACACAGCCTCAGCAGTAGTCACTAACAGAAGGGCTCCAATAAACACCCCAGAGCCATCTGTGCCTTTGCTTGGCAAACACAGTTCCTATAGAGCCCCAATTCCAGACCCTCTTTGGGTTCTGTCAGTTCTTGTAACTCAGGCTTGAGCTGGATGAATGGAATATTTGCCTGCTCTGGATTCTCTTTCCTCCTCAGGGGAAAAGAGTGAACTCCCATAAGGCTTGATTTGGGTAATGCACCATTACTACCCACTCCAGCTGGGTTTCTGTCTTTCAGCAAGGCTGAGACTATTTTTATTCCTTCCCAAAGTGCCTAGAGGTAACCATGCACTACAACCAAGAGAATTCATTTCCACCTCCTAACCATCCAGGCTAGTCTATGTTACAGAGCCAGACCTACAACCTGTGATTCTTTTCAATATCAAAGTCCCCTTGTGCTTTAATTTTTATTAATTTATGTTAAAACAATTACTACCCATTAGGGACATGTCTATAATACAAACAAGGAGAAATACCCAAGCTACTCTACAAACACATAATCCACAAATGCTCATTGAAGCTCAGCATTGCTAAGGTAGATGTGTTAGAATGGAAAGCAAAATGATACCAAAAGCTCTAGGTAATTGCGGGAGATAAACTCTTAAGGTTGCTCCTGTTAAAGAAAACAGAGTGGACATTTGACAAAGGTGGCAAGACAGATTTTATTCAGGCTACTGTAGTAGGGAAGAGATACTCTAGTATAAACCTAGTTCAACTCCCTGAAGCAAAAAACAGGATACCCTTTCAATGCTGGGTGTACTAATGCAAAAGTGCTAACGGATGCTGTGAGGGGAATTGGTCAGTGTGATTAGGCCACCTGTGTCTGCTAACTGGTGCTTATTGAAGTCAGGCTCCTGTCCTCCCACAGAGAATGGGAGACAAAGACCCTGTCTTTCATGGTGATCATATTTAAAGGAATGGCTTGAAAGTCCTTGAGGAAGACATTCCTAGGTTGTAGAAGATACATCTCAAAGAAACAGAGAAAGGACTTGCAATTGCAAGTTCCCTAATGTAAACGCTCAATGAAAAGGGAGATGAGGACCTCAAGACAGATTTTAGCTAGAAGAGCTTTCTCAGGCAGCCATTTGAAGGGGTTGGAATTATCATTCTGGGGACACAGCCCTGAGTTTATAGAAGCCATGCTAGAATAGTAAAATCTCTTAGTGTGGGTGGTGGATAAAGTCATTTGTATGAAGAATTTGCAGTTTTACCTCTATGATTCCTAACTCTTGATTTCCATGCCTTTGTGTAATTCTTTCTCTTTGAGTGTAGGTGAGACCTATGACTTGCTTCTGATCAACTGGTTTCGATAAGGATGATGGAAAGAACATGACTACATTTACATAATTATGTTATATAAAATGGTAACATACATCTTGGGAAGACTCTCTGCTCACTTGTTGGTTTTGATGGAAGGAGACCCAAGTGGCAAAGAACAGCCAGCAAGAAAATGGGATCCCCAGTCCTACAACTACAAGGAAATGAATTCTGCCAACAACCTGATTGGAATGAACGATTTCCCAATCAAACCATCAGATGAGACCCATCCTCAGACACCTTGAATACAGCCTCTCAGAAAATGAAGCAAAGTATACCCAGACTCCTGACCCACAGAAACTGTGAGATAATGTGTGTTGGTTGAAGCTAAATTTGTGGTAATTTGCTACACAACAATAGATAGCTAACACAGTCAGTACTTCCAAAAGCATGTTTAATCGCACACTCTCATACCAGGCTCTATGAAAATAAAAGTTTTCACATCCAAATCATTTTGGGGAATGTTTCATTCTACATCTTCTACTACCTTGGAGAGTTACAGTGTATTCTGAGAAATAGAAAAAAGAATCTCTGTTAAATTAAAGTTACCTATAATTTTTTTTCTTTATGAAGCTGAGTCCCACTTTAATTTTTTTTAAATGTTCTTTTAAAAATATATATATTTTATTGATTTTTTACAGAGAGAAAGAAAGAGGATAGAGTGTTAGAAACATTGATGAGAGAGAAACATTGATCAGCTGCCTCCTGCACACCCCCTACTGGGGATACACCCGCAACCAAGGTACATGCCCTTGACTGGAATCGAACCTGGGACCCTTCGGTCTGCAGGCCAATGCTCTATCCATTGAGCCAAATCGGTTTCGGCCCCACTTTAATTTTTAAAATTTCTAATGATATCTGATGAAACTAGTTTTCAAATTATCACACCACAAGGGAGTGGTTGTGAAGAACAATAGCCTTCATGCTGGGGAACACATCTCATTAAGCGAATCAATTTTCAGATTCTCACTTCCTAATATTCTTTGCCCAAAACTAATACTCTTGGACAGGAGTCTTTAAGTTTCTATTTCCCACTTCATAAAAAAATAAATTTCTAGATGACACACAGAAGAACAACTTGAAATACTGATGCCCATCTTGAGACAGTGAATGACCAAAGACTGGATATCAAATCCTTCCACAGACCAAACTTTCCTTCTTTACTTTCACATTGCAGAAGAGTTTATGGGATGCAGAAATGGCTGTGGCCATCTTTGGAAAATATTGTCTGCCACAAAAGGGCAAATAAATTTACAAATGAGTCTCTTCATAGGTAATTAAAGTAAAATGAACTATGTTCAAGGGTAGGATGAGAACGTCCCCTGGGATGAAGTGTAACCTACAGCCTGAACAGCTGTTGCTGAATCTTGTCTGAGCTTGGTGGCTGTTCATGAGGAAAGAAAGAAGCTTAAAGCCCTGGGGTTCACACACACACAGAATTCATCCCCGCTGCCATGCCAGACACGTACACATTGACTCCTCACAACCACTGGAAAGGTAAGAGGCATGTAGTCGCCCTATTTTACAGGTACAGGAAATTACACTTTAGTGATTTACAAAAGTAGGACTTGAACTTAGATTTGGTTCTCTAAGTCCAATGTGCTTTTCATACCACATCACCAAGTGGACCTTCCCCACTACAGTGGGAAGGCAACTAACCAATCCTTTTGTTTTTCTTCTTTAAGGTAACACTGTATAGTTCCTTTTATGGATATTTCGCCTCTCTAAAGGGATCTGGGGAGCACTGGGCTTCCAGGGTGATATAGATGGATCTCAAGTCCCTCGAGCAGCCTGTTCAAGTTGCATTCTTAACCTTTAAGTACAATGGCAGGCCTTTTTAAGTTCATGAGATGTCTATTGGAAGACTGATGAGATTCTGGTGATCAGAAAGTACTTTTGTAATAATTATGTGGCTGAGGAATATTTATAGAAACTGAAAATTCAGTATCATATTATATAAATCGTTATAGGAACTGAGATCCACAAAGGTGACCTTACTATGACTGTTTATTCATTCCTAAAGTGTATTCAGTAATTACATAGGAGATCATGGATAGGTACCACAGTTGGCTAGAGCATCATTCAAATATGCCACAGTTTTGGGTTCAATCTCTGGTCAGGGCACATACAAGAAACAACCAATGAATGTATAAATAATGGAATGACAATTTGATTTTTTTTTTCCCTCTGTCTCTCTCATTCTTTCTTCTTTTCTCTCTAAAATCAATTTTTTTAAAAGTTACTTAGCATATGAACAGATTAAGTAATATATCTAAGTATTTCATTGTCTCTAAGTGAAATATGCCAAGAAAGAATAATGACAAAGGAAATTGTAATTTTCCCCAGGAATTTCTTTTGTAAGATTAAATACAGAAGCATGTATAATCTATTGTATAAATTTCTTTTCTTTTTTTATATCTGAACTATTCCCTAAAGAATTTAGAGATGGGCCCAGCTGGTATAACTCAGTAGTTGAGCATCGACCTATGAACCAGGAAGTCATGGTTCGATTCCCAGCCAAGGCACATGCCCCGGGTTTGCGGCTCAATCCCCAGTAGAGATTCTCTCTCATCACTGATGTTTCTATCTCTCCCTCTCCCTCTCCTTTCCTCTCTGAATATCTAAAAGCAGGAACAAACAAAACATAAATTAGGAACCAAGGTGAAGATGTTACTGGAGGAAACGGGTTCTTCAGCAGAGTCATGGGAAAAGAACTCCAGGGACACTCACGCAGGAGGAGTTTTGAGGGATAGTGGCCAGGTTTATTAGAGTGAAAGCAACAGTGCACTCTCGGAGAGACAGAGGGCAGGCAGGCTACAGGGCAATGGCTGTGTGGACTCAGGAAAGGAAGTTGCAGAGGCAAAAGGAGAGTCTTCTGCTGCTGCTCACTGTGCCCCTGATTGCAAGTCTCCTGGGGACCCTTAGAGTTCAGGACAGTGGTGGGCAAACTCATTAGTCACCAGAGCCAAATATCAACAGTACAACAATTGAAATTTCTTTTGAGAGCCACTTTTTAAAAAAACTTAAACTTCTTCTAATGCCACTTTTAAAAAATATTTTTTAAAGAAATACCAGGCCAAGGTATTTTGTGGAAGAGTCACACTCAAAGGGCCAAAGAGCCTCATGTGGCTTGCGAGCCGCAGTTTGCTGACCATGGGTTTATGAGAAAGGAAGGCAAAATCGATGTGCCCCAGAGAAGGTAGGGCAGGCTCTAAGGAGGGTGCACACTGGGTTCTTTGTCTAGCTTCCATATGGGGTTCCAGAAAGAACAGGCTTTCTTTCAAACTATCCAGTCTCTTTCCTGGATTTTCCCAGGGCTTGTCCCCTTCCTCAATCTGATCCTTTCCCCAGATTTTCCCAGGCTTTGCCTTCCCCCTTTATGGTTGCCATTTTGGCCCCAACTGCGCGTGCACTCTTCGAAAGGAATCCCCTTCTTTGTTTTCTCTGCCTTCCAGTTAATCCAGCTGAATGATGACAACTACCCCCCAGGGTTGCTGTAAGGCTGTCTTTCCTGCCTAGTCCACTAGGCAGGACATTGTCTGAAATCATGACAGTTCCTCCCTGGGGTGACTATGAACTATTTCCTGACTTGATTAGGCTTAGTTTGTTCCCTTCTCTTTTGTTAATAACTACCGCCTCTGCTGTCAGACTGGAGAGAGGTAGAATGCAAACAGGCAGGTTTTACTGAGTTATTACAGTCAAGCTTCAAATTTGGCTCTGAGCTTCCTGGAGGATAAGCAGCTAGAAATTAATGAATAGACTAACAGATTTTGATTTATCAGTAGGAAGAATATATTTGCCATTAGCTACCTAATTCTATAATTCTTCACACTCAGTATTCTTTGCCGATAAATTTAAATATGGAATTTTTTTGTGTGTGCAAAATAAAGGTTTTGCTAATTAGGAGGAAATGCATAAAGGAGTGTGTTTACTAAAGCGTTTCTCATTATGAAAAGCAATAGTTTCAAAAAAAATGTTTTAGATAAGGAAGAGAGTTTCAAAGAGTTCCCAGGTTAATCAGGAAAAGTAACCAAGGGCCTGCTGCTTTGAAGGTTTAATCCAATATGCTTATCCAGCCTCTTTGTTGAACAAATCTTGCAAATAAGGTCTTCTCAGGAGATCCACAGCATTTTCTGTGGGAGTTTGAAATGTCAGCAGAACAGGCTTTCTTATGATATGATGCTGGCATAACGTCCTAACAGTTGGAGTGGGGATGGAAATGAAAAATAGCAAAGTTGTTTTGTTGCCTGATTTTTATGCAATAGTACATAAAAGCTTTTCTGGCAATAATGACAGGCATAAGATAACAACAACAACAACAAAACACACAAAAAACACACACAAATAAACAAACCAAAGAAAGAAAACAAAGCTTGACAAGAGCCACAAACTCTTTGCTCTAATGACAGATCTTTCAAGGGCTGCCTTTAAACCTGAGTATGTGCCCTAGCCAGTTTGACTTGGTGGATAGGGTGTCAGCCTGCGGACTAAAGGGTCCCAGGTTCAATTCCGGTGAAGGTTCAATTCTGGTCAAGCCTGCTAGGGTTGCAGGCTCAATTCCCAGTAGGGGGCATGCAGGAGGCAGCCAATCAATGGTTCTCTCTCATCATTGATGTTTCTATCTCTCTCTCCTCTTCCTTCCTCTCTGAAATGGATAAAAATATATTTTAAAATAAAATTTAAACCTAAGACTAGAGCAGCTGGTGAATAAATGAGATTAGTAAATGTCTGGAACTCAACATCCTCAGTTCTCAATAATTACTAGTGCTAATAGATAAATTCTAAAAGAGGATAAAAATTATGACTCTTATGGAGATTAAAAATGAACACCCAGAAGAAGAAGAAAAAGGTAAAGATAAAAATTATGAACAACAAATACATATCTACCAACAAGTGAATCTAAAAATCAAGTGAAATTGAAACCAGTTTGGCTTAGTGGATAGAGCATCGGCCTGTGGACTGAAGGGTCCCAAGTTCGATTCCGGTCAAGGCATGTACCTTGGTTGCAGGCACACCCCTAGTAAGGGGTGTGCAGGAGGCAGCTGGTTGATGCTTCTCTCTCATTGATGTTTCTAGCTCTCTATCCCTCTCCCTTCCTCTCTGAAAAAAAAAAAAAAAAAATCAATAAAATATATATTTTTAAAAAATAAACACCCATGAAAAATTTTTATTTAATGCATTGTTGTTTTTTAATTGATTCTAGAGAATTGTTGTTCCACTTATTTTATTGTTTTTGTTGTTGTTAATCTTCACCTGAGGATATTTTTTCCATTGAATTTTAGAGAGATTTGAAGGAAGGGAATGAGACACAGAGAGAAACATCCATGTGAGAGAGACATATGGATTGGTTGACTCCTGCATGTGCCCTGACCAGGGCCAGGGATCGAACCTGCCCTGGTCAGGGCACAACTAAAGTACATGCCTTTGACTGAAATCAAACCCAGGATCCTTCATTCTCAGGGCCTACGCTCTATCCACTGAGCCAAACTGGTAGGGCTGTTATTCCACTTAACTTATACATTAATTTGCTCCTTCTTGTATGTGTCCTGACCAAGAATCTAATCTGCAAAGTTGGTATATTGGAAAGATGCTCTAATCAACTGAGCTACCTGGCTAGGGCTATTCATTAACAAAGGAACCAGGCAGATGTTACAACCAGTTTAAAGAATAATCCAAAGAACAGATATATTTACAGATTAGGAATATTAAAATGAATTTCCAAATGGACTCATAAAAGAGAACTCATTTGCATGTGCATAGACATGTTATGAATTGCTTTGCCATTGATTGTAAAATAGTTCAAAGGCAATAAAAGCTTTAATCCTGGAAGATGTCTATAACAATGCATAGTTTTCCAACGGAGACTCCTTGTAATATTATTTCTTTGTGCTAAGTTTCTTTACACTAGTAAATAAACGTGAATTCAACCCTGGACACTCCACTGACCCTCTCAGTTCTCATCGTTAGGGCATTTAGAAGCACCTGATGCCCTTTATCTTACGTCTTGAGATTCATCAACCAAACAGTTGTTGCTGTTCTTGGCTTCCTTTGTGATGGGCCATTTCTCATTAGCTTCCCATACAGGAGGGTGGCCTTCTTAAGCCAACAACTCCCATTTCTTGGGATCTGTTCACTGACTACAGCACATGTGTCAAACACAAGGCCTGCGGGCCAAATCCGTCCCGCCAGGCCTTGCAATGTGGCCCGCACCGCGCTGTCATCACTGCACTCGGCTGCGTTTCCATCACAATGACAGTTTATGACTGTTCAGTAAACCATTCGGCCCACGATTTAGGCTGGATTTTAGATTTTGGCCCCTTCTCTGATTGAGTTTGACACCCCTAGACTACAGCATAAAGCACATCCTATTATGATCATGTTTTTAAAGTTTGAACATGAGCAAGGTGTGTGCGTGCAGTCCAGTGCAGTCAATGCTGACCATGCCCATGTCTCTAGTTTCTCCAAGGTGGCAGGCCCAAATGAAACCTTGTGATATGTAATCTGGAAAGCCCTTATAGCACAGACTCTGAATTGCAAAGCTGTGTTTCAAACCTGCAGATGACCAGCCATGGTGAATGTGTGACATGAACTGCCTCTCACCCTCTTTGTGTCTCCTTGGCTGACACTGGGACACCGGTGAGCAGCTCGCTGAGCCAGGCTATCATTAGCATGTGCCTAGACATGCAGGCTGTTCACAGAGAGACCTTTGCGGGGAATTGCTCATTATTCCTGTGATTTCAAGAAAGAAAGACCCCAATTAATTTCCAAGCCCAAGAAAGACAGAAGGGCAACAAACAGTTCTCCTCTGGCAACAAGAAGAAGGGGAGAAGTTGACCAGACCCAGGTTGTCCACACAAGATCACAGCCTGACAAAGTGCATTTGTCCCATGCGGGGCAGCAGGCAGACACAACCCCCATCCTGCCCAGAGGAAGGTGAAGTGAGTCCCAGTGGGCTGCCCTTTCCAGGCACTAAAAGCAACTGCCCTTTGTCACCCCACGGGCTGAGCCAGACGTGCTGGGAAGAGAAGGGAGGTGGGTAGTGCTTGGATGCAAGGATTTACCCTGAGGAAGAGAGGAACAAAGAAAATGACAGTTCTCTGTGCAGAGTTAAAAGACTGCCAGTCATTAATGTAGATATATCCTCTGGATAAATATGGAATTTTCATCCGGAAAGATATGTTTGAACATGGGTGTGTTGGAGTGAGGACAGGGAGGAGAGGAGGTTGTTGGTTGGGTACCATGGGCTAGAATGTTCTAAATCTAATATGTTGCTAAATGTCAGGTGCGTCGGATCGTGTGCACGACAAGTTGACCTGGTGCCAGGCTGTCAGCTCATCAGAGGTGCAGGGAAGATGTCAGCAAGCTCAGGCGTCTCAGCATGTCCACAGAAATGCCACTGCACGCACTGTCCTCTGGGGGAAATGCTGCATACTCAGACCTGGAGGGCGCTGCAGTGAACTCTGGGGATGCTGTGATCAGACGGAATCCGTGGGCCTGGCTCCCAGAGCGTATTCTAGTGGCTTTGTCTGCCAGACATGATCAATAGCTGTTTCTGAAAGATCTTGATTTTAGGTAAATTTACTTTCCCATCATGAGCACCCTGCTACCAGAAAGACAAATTAATTTAACCTCCGTGACTTGCGGCTCCCTTATGAATTACTTTCCAATTGTTTTTAATGGCCTCTCTTTATCTCTAGTGCAAGAAAACACAGTTGACCCTTAACAGCCCCTTTTATAAATGAACCCAGTGCCGTCCAGCTTTTCCACTCTCAGATCCTTATCTCCCGGCGCCTCCGGTCCAAACTCATCTGAATGCAGGTCTAGCTCCTCTCTAATGGAGTCTGCCCATTAATTAAACACTCGGTGCTTAACAGCCTGCACACCAGCAGCTGCAAAAGATGAGAAGGTAGTACTCCTTTAATCTACAAATATTTACTTTCTTTTGGGGGATTGTTTGGGAAAAGATTAAGTGTAGAGGGGGATAGCCAGTTTATGGAGAATGTGTGCGTGGAGGCTTCCAGCCCAGTCACATCAGGTGCGGTTAGTCAGCAGGAAGGCTGGCCCCTAATCCCAGCAAACACAAACCACACAGCGCTGGTGAGAAAAGCATCTGCCCCCACCTGGGCTCAGGGAGGTGCCTGTCGGTGAGTTTGCAGGGAGGCATGGATCCACCTGACAGAGAATCGGGCTCTGATATGTATGGGATCCTGTGGGCCCAGAAGCTGGTCCTGGCTTGTATCTTCTCATCCTGCCCACAGTGCATTCTGGGATCCTCCTTAGCCCATTTACATTTTTCCTTGTTTCTCAGACTCATTTATCACTGAACGGTATAGAAACTGTCCCAGAATAACTAAACAACCGATTGAAAGTTGAATGGAGCACTGACTTTTTTAAAATGTTATTTTAAATACAGAAGCAGTATACGTGTGCGGTAAAATATTACAAAATATAGATAAGTAAAACTAAGAGAACAAAAAAATTATAGAGACTGAATAGTTAATGCTTTAATGTATGTCTTTTCAGATCATTTTTTAAAGGTTTGTATCTTATAAAATAAAATGGTGCCATGGTAGCATTTTATAGAGTGTGGTGCTGAGTCAGAGGTGGGAGTGATCAATTCTTTCAAGGTAGAGAGGGAGGAGGCAGAAGGAGAGAGAAAATTCTTCCCCATTGCAGGTATGCTTGACCTGGGTTTTGAAAGATGAGTAGATGGGGAGAAACGTATTCTAGGCTGAGCTATATTGGGAGCAAGGGTTATAGGCATAAAAATACAATAGAAAACTTGTTTGGGAAACAAAGTCATTCAGTATGACTGACAAGTGGTTTTAAAGGGGTGAAGGTAGAGCAGGAGAAAAGGAAGGCACAGATCACGGAGATCTTGTCCACCAGACTAGATATTGTCTCCACTACTTACTTCACATGGAACGTTCCTGGGAAGGAGCATAGCATGTAGGGATGAGGAGAAATAGACTTCAGGAAAATGGAAAACAGGAGTGGAAGGGTCCATGCCAAATCTGTTGCTTCTGTGGCTCAGAGACTTATGTTGAGTTCAATAAAGGAGGTCTAGTGGCCATGATTAGAGGAACTATTTCTATGAGGGAGGCAAGGGGCACGGGCAGTGTTGCTTTAGTACCCAGGTGAGGAAGGGCAGTGCAGTATTGGGGAGAAAAGAATTCCTCCACTTCCTCCAGAAACCAGGGCTTCACTATCTCCTTGAAGGCCGGCAAGATCAGGAGACCACCTTCTTGCCAGAGACATTCAAGCTCTCATAACAAACATAGCGAGTTGGGTGGCATCTCCAAGGGCCTTCGCAGGTAGTTCTTCCAGGAGTAGATGCTGCAGCCTAACCCTGGCTGTGACTGACAACTTGGTATGAGCACTTCAGTGTGATCCCCAAAATGATTAGGTCAGACTTGGCAGGGACTGGAATAAGTAGATGGAATGAGGTCATTGAGATTGCTGTTGATGTAGATATAGTGAGTCCCTCTTGATTCCATATGTAGGTAAGGTCTGAAATATGTGGGTTACAAGTCAATAATGATGAGAACATACCTGGCTTGGTTTTATGGCTCAGGGCCCGTAGTCTGTACTTGAAAGTCTCTCTTCATGTGTTCATAACCATCATGATAGTGTCTATCTAGTGGTCTTACCTTCTAAAATATGTATTATGATGATGGATTATACCAGTGGTCAGCAAACCACGGCTCATGAGCCCCATGTGTTCTTTGCCCCTTGAGTGTGGCTCTTCCACAAAATACCACGGCCTGGGAGAGTCTATTTTGAAGAAGTGGCATTCGAAGAAGTTTAAGTTTAAAAAAATTTGGCTCCCAAAAGAAATTTCAATCGTGTACTGTTGATATTTGGCTCTCTTGACTAATGAGTTTGCCGATTATACCATGACGGTCAGAAGCTCCTCACATGAGACAATCAGAAAACCCACACCGATTGCTCTTGTCCACCCTTCGTTGGCTGTCTTATCTCCATGTAGGTATTGATCACCGCTGGGAAAGAGGCTGTATATTCAACCCCTTCTGCCAAAGTGAAGAGATTTATCTGAATAGAAGTAATGAAAGGAGGTAGAGAGACGGGAAATATGGCCAGGAATCAGCTACACTCAACAAGACAGTGATGTCTGGAGGAGCCAGTGACAAAAGGGGAAAAGTCAGAGCAGCGTCCCTCTCCGGAGGTGGCCAGCAGCGTCTCCAGGTGATGTATGATGATACAGGTCGCTGAGTGCTCCTTTCCTAACTGGGCTATGCCAGGCTCTCTCGAACAAGCAGATTTATTGTATTGTCATTGGTGCATCACCGAGCAGAGATGTTGTAAGGAATTATGGGTAATGGGGGCTTTTGTGTGTGTGTGTGTGTGTGTTTTCTGGTTAAAACCAACACCTGCCTCCTTTATCTCGGCAAGCAGGAGACTCAGAGACTAAGCAAAGTGGAATTTATACATACATTGATTATATTCCTATCCTTCTGTTTCATTACGGCATGTGTTTGACTTTTGTTGTTACAAAAATAATATAATAAAAAGAACACATATATAATGTGTCAAGAATAAGCTTTATTGTCTATCTGGTGCTCCTATATTTTTTTTTAAAAAAAATATATATATATTATTGATTTTGTACAGAGAGGAAGGGAGAGAGAAAGTTAGAAACATCGATGAGAGAGAGTCATCGATCAGCTGCCTCTTGCACACCCCCTACTGGGGATATGCCTGCAACCAAGGTACATGCCCTTGACCGGAATCGAACCCGGGACCTTTCAGTCCGCAGGCCGATGCTCTATCCATTGAGCCAAACCGGTCTTGGCATGGTGCTCCTACATTTTTAAAAGTGATCTATCAATATAATAATTGTCAGCTAATAACAATACATCTGGGTGATTCCCCCCTCCCACCCCTGCCCAAGTATCAAAAGAGGGAGATTGATGAAGAACAGTGTTCATGTACCTTGTTGGTGACAAAATCACTTAGTGAACTGTTATGAGGGGTAGTTTAAATACCTAGCAGAATTTTAAATGTGAATTTCCTTTGACCCTGCAGTTGCACTACTAGGAAAATTTCCCTACAGATATACTCATGAAAATGTGCAAAGATGGATGAGGGATGATCATAGAAGAACCGCTTAGAAGTGAAAAATTGGAAACAACCTAAATGTTGGTCAATAAGGGACTTGGTTAAACACATTACAATACAATCTCATGATGAAATAATAATAATCAGTAGTATGCATTGAAAAATAATAATCAGTAGTATGCATTGAAAAATAAAGCAAGTTGTAGAGGAGTTTGTAAAGCAGGATCCCATTTTAAAAACATATACATGTATAAATGTGGATGTGCCCAGAACATTTCTGGAAAGAAATGAAAACTGAACAATCATTCTGGAAAAAGCAACTGAGTGGTAGCTGTAGAGGCTGAAGTTAAATACCGTTGTGCAAAGAGAAAAAATGTTGCCAGCATCTCTTATTTATGTAAATTTTAAACACACTTTGTAGTAAAAAAAAAAAAAACCAGAAGGGAGTATATTTAGATTTCTGGATTTTTCTTTAACATGACCTGCCTCCAGATAGGTGGGCCCAAATGACTAGTGGAGGTGTACCCCTACCCCCTTGTCATGTGAACTTATGTCAACTCATCACTCCTCAGCGGGGTTTCCTCTCCCCCTTTTCACTTTCAGTATGAGTTTTAGCAACTGCAAAGTATGACAAGGAAGAGAGAAAAATAAATTGAGTAAAAGTGTTTGTGTGGAAGGTTGAAAAACACCTAGAAAAGGTAGGAAAAAAATCCTCGTTGGCAGAGATCAAACAAGAGGAACACACCATCTACTTTCCACGAGTTGTTTCGTGTGAGGCTACTGACAATGCCGAATTGCACTAACTCCTGGTCATTTCAACCACACTGAACTCCCAAGATGTTGGGGTTGGAATCCTTCATTTTCTTTCCTGTGTAAAGCTGTGGCCCATGTGCTTGTAGGTGAGGGGAGCCAGGTTGTCTTGGAGAAGAGCATCTCCAGTTCTCAGAAAGACCACCACCCTGTGAGGCGTCATCCACTGTCTGATGAGCAGGAGATTCTGTGCACAAAACCTACACATAACAGGTGAAAGGGAGCTTCCGTGATCAAATGGCCATTTTAGTCAACTGAACTCACTTCTACTCCTCAGGCATCCCTGAACACTTTCTATGTTTCAGGCCTGCTAGGCACTGGGGGCGTAAAGATGAATGTGCATACTCCTATGTAGTTTATAGTCTAGTTAAAGAAGTAAACATGTAACACACAAATTACAACATAACATGCTAATCTCACTAAAGTGGGAAGGTCTGCAGTATAGTCACCAGGAAGCACACACACTGATATAATAACTGGAAAACATATGCCCATTTTAGTTTCTTAATTCGACTGATGCGATCTATAATATAGTCATCATTCTACACTTCTTCAGGGACAAACTGTACAATGTTGTAAAATTACAATAGAATGCCGGGGACAATGGTCTTGCAGGAAAATAAACAACTCTAGGATTTTGTGATAGTCCATTTATGAAATGCACCACTTCCATCCCTACATTCCTATAAGATTCCCTGTTTCTATAATTAACATTGCAATTAAAATCAGTGTCCTCTTGATTAGCTGTCCAAATCTGTTCAGTAGGAAAAGCTTTTCCTTCTGAATATCATACAAGAGACAATTGGATTTGTACTGTTCACAAAACTTAAGAAAATTTGAAGCAAAAAGTAGTAGCTATTAGTGAAAAAACAAGAGAGTCCTTGATATTG
Source organism: Pipistrellus kuhlii (assembly GCF_014108245.1). Lineage (NCBI taxonomy): Eukaryota > Metazoa > Chordata > Mammalia > Chiroptera > Vespertilionidae > Pipistrellus > Pipistrellus kuhlii. Next base: position 32,950,321 of record NW_023425405.1, on the reverse strand, counting down.
TTCGATTTTTTTCCTTTCCATTCTAAAATCTTCCACACTTGTCAATTCCACTTACTTCTCATTATACCACATGAACAAATTACATGGAAAAACAATAGGTCTGTGTATGTTAATTATGTATTGACAGACAAATAGGTCCAGCTGATCAAACTGAACATAATAAATGTGTGTGTGTTCTTTGGTTACTTTTTTGGGGGTTGTTTTTAAAAAGCAGTACCCAGATTTACTTTAGCTGTAGAGTAAAAGGAGAATGAAAGGAATATGATAGGTAAATCTAGGATTATGTTCAATTAAAATAATGCAATTAAAAATAAAGAATCCAGCCGGGCCCATGTGGTTCAGTGGTTGAATGTTGACCTCTAAACTAAGAATCATGGTTCACTTGTGGGCTCAGTCCCCAGTAGGGGGCATGCAGGAGGCAGCTGATGGATGATTCTCATCATTGATGTTTCTCTCTCTTTCCCTTTCCCTTTCCCTTCCTCTCTCTGAAATTATATATATATATATATATATCTATATATATATATCTATATATATATATATATATATATATATATATATATAAAATAAAGAGCCCCAAAGTGGTATAACAGGGTGTTGTTGTTTTTTGTTTTTGCACTACAGTTTTATATTTGGGGTCCTTCAGGATGTGAGATGCCTTACTTTCCAGGCTTTGGAGTTAGCTTCACGCCACCTGCTGGATGGTGTTAGGATTTGCATATGTATTAGGACAGGATCTGGAAAGACATTCGCATTCACAGTTAACATCCCTGTGCTGCTGGCTACAACAGAGTACTGTTTCCTGGCCTATAGCATTTCCCTATGATTATGTTTTTCTTTCTTCTGTCTTTACTCCCAGAAAGACATATAAATCAGAAAAATTCCATTTACTTTTCAAATTTGATATGTATAAAATATGGCCTAGTGAACAAATGAGATTAGGGGAAAGTGAGTGAATGCACACACCTGAGCTTCCCCCTCACATGCTTGTTTGCTGGTTATGTACTTAAGCTGGGGCCAAAAATATACATCCAGATACACTGATCTACTAATGTCTCATTTCATTTTTTCCATCCTATCAAATATCTTATAAATAAAGGTATCCATATTAGTTTTATCTGATATATAAGCTCTGTCTGATAAATAAAAGAAGGAGACATGTTCTGGTTAAAAAAAAAAGAATTGAAAAAATAATGAATATTGAAAATACTAGGTTTATGAAAAATCAACACTAATATCATGACTGGACTGACTTTGAAATAAAATGATTGCCTAACCACCTTAAGAAAGTCTATCACAGCCTGGCTGGTATAGCTCAGTGGTTGAGCATCACCCCATGAGCCAAGTGCTCACCAATTGGATTCCTGGTCAGGGCACATTCCCGGGTTGCAGGCTTAATCCCTAATAGGGAGCAGGCAGGAGGCAACGGATCGATGTTTCTCTCTCATTGATGTTTCTATTTCTCTTCTTTCCTCTCTAAAATCAATAAAAATGTATTATTTTTAAAAAAAATTCAGTCACAGAGTGGGATGTATTCAAAGACTCATCATTACATATAAACAAAAGCAAATAAGCAAAGCTGTAAAAAATACACAAATTTACTCATTGGATGAACATATGAAGTCATGGGTTAGCTTGTTGGTGCAATTTAGATTTTGAAATTGCTAGAGTACTTTCATGGGACACAAACATAGCCCCTATTTCCATGGTAAATATTTTCCTATCATTTCTTTATAGTTTTCTCATTCTGTGTGCATTATGGTGCTTATGACAGAGTGTTATCTATATTTCTAATTGTACTTTAAGCCTAAAAAATTGTAGTACTTTCCCTTTAGCCACAGCCCCACTTCAACAAGTTAGGAAAAGAAATATATTTGGAAAATAGTTCCTGTCTTGCAATATGGGCAATGTCACAGAAAACAGCATGCCAGACAGCAAGCCAGCATTTTACTCTTTTGTGTATGGGATAACAGGTCTGCAGATTGCAGTGTGGGAGAGAGTGCAAAGGTCTAGAGATGAGGGACCTACAAAACTGACAGCTTGCTGCCGTCTTGTTATGCAAGATCAGCTGCTCAAGAACAAATCTGTTAAGTCTCACATTCACTTCTCATCCGTCACTGGGGTTGACCACTCTAACAGATGCAGATGACAGGAGGAAGGCAACTGTAACAAAACAGAGCCTTGCATCTCAGGGAAACTTCTGTTGTTGCCCCCTTTTTTAAATTTAATCTCAGCATTGGGTCCCCTACAGGAGTTGTCCAAACATCCACTTATCTCTAGGCCACTTTGATCCAGAAAAGACCGAGTTCAATGAGACTTTGGAGAATAGAAAATATGTGTGCAAACATCTAGGGGTGACAACTCTTGAATGAGGCCACTTCTAAAACACATTTATTATTACAGGAGCTCCTGACTAATTTAGGAGAGTAACAGCAGTGGAAGTATAGGGAATCTTGTATGTTTATAAAAAGCTAATATGCTAAGTGTCCTTCCCTCCACCCAGGTAATGATGTCACTTAGCAATGCCTAGCTTCCTCTCCCTAGTGATGACTAGTCTCCTTGCAGTTTCTTCAGCCCAGGAATATGACTTGCTTTATAGCTATGTGGAAACACTTTATACTTTAGCCAAATGTCTGTGAAGTGTTTTCCCATGCTTCATCTCATTTGATCTTCATAGAAGTCCTAGAGTAGGTAGATAGGAGACTCGGTGGAATCCTTTTTTCTTTTCATTAGCCGGATAATGGAGATTTAGAAAGCTTAGAAACTTGACCGACTGAAAAGAATAAGAAATGGTGGACCTTGAAAATGACTACAGGTTTTCTCACTGTGCAGAATGTAGTCAACATTGAGGCAGTTAAATATTTTACCCTTTGTTCTCCCTGTGTGATCTATAATAATAATCTGCTTTGTGTTGATATTTACTGCTGTGTTGCTAATAATTATCTAAAAGTGAAGTTGGGGTGCTTCACTGGGCTGGAAAAAGTTTAGCTAAATCAGAAAGCAGGTCTAATTAAGCAACTTTATTCTATAGTTATAAAAGGCTAAGCTGACTCACACATGCACAATAAATATAAAGCTCTCACTGGTGCCAATCACATGTGTGTGTTTCAATCTGTCATTGTCAATCATGAATTTGGTTGACACTTCTATTATAGAGAAAGGACAAACAGTGATATTAAAATATTTCTTCTAATTAATTTTCTTTCAATGTGCATGAATTCATGCATCGGGCCACTAGTAACTTAAATTATACCTTATAAGGTGTCAGGAATTACTCTTTTTTCAATTTATTTAGTTTTATAAATAAGTTTTTATGTTTTTTCTACTCTAGTAGATTACAGATCAGCCATCTGCAGTTAACCTCAGAAACTTTAAAAAAATCTTCTGCCTACATATACATAGGTATATGAGCATATTCACAGTTCCTCATTTGCATAATGAAGTAGTACATATGTTAGAGAGTCCCTGAGACTACTATTGCTAGCAGTATTCCAATTAGAATGTCTGGCTTAAAATTATGTAAGATCATTCTAAAGAACTTGGAGATCATGGGGTTGACTAGAGCTATGGCTTAGAAAAATCAAGGACTATTACCGTATTTTCCGGCGTATAAGACTACCCCCTAAATTTACAGTTAAAACATAGGTTTAGGCCTAAATTCGCTGTATAAGACTACCCCCCACTTCCGAGGTAACACCAGTTCTTTTTTTTAATAGACCGCCTCTCTAACTCAGCCAATCCAAGCAGGCTTTTTATGCATGCAAATTATACATGTTCTGTACCTGAAGCTACACTGTGTTCTAGTAAAAAGCCTGCTCAGATTGGCCAGAGTCAGAGAGGCGGCCTATTAAAAAAAAAGAACTGGTGTTGCCTAGGAAGTGGGGGGGTAGTCTTATGCAGCGAATATAGGCCTAAACCTATGTTTTAACTGTAAAATTAGGGGGGTCGTCTTATATGCTGGAAAATACGGTAGGTTAATAGGATGATGGGTATATTTATCTCTAATGGGTCTGAGCATATTGCTAAGTCAGAATCATTTTCTAAATGACTCAATTCTCAATTGCTAGCATCTTGCATTAAACAACATTTAGAACAATGAACATCATGTGCAAGGGATACAGTGGGATAAAGCCCATATGTTCCCTCAGGAAGCCCATTGTCCAGTACGCGTAACAGACTATAACATATCAGCCTCCAATAAAACGCATTACATGGTGATTGTCCCCAAATGAGAGATAAACAATGCACTCTAAGACGGTAATAATTCTGAGCAATGTAATTAGGAATAGCTTTATGGAGGAGATGGCATTGGAACAAGGCTTTGAAAGACAGGGGAATAGAACTGTGGTTGATGGAACAGCACAACTGTCATATTCAGGTTAAAGATAAAGAGCTAAAGAAGGACAAAGTGAATTGAAAAAAAATCAAGTGTGCCGAAACCGGTTTGGCTCAATGGATAGAGCATTGGCTTGGGGACTGAAGGGACCTGGGTTCGATTCTGGTCAAGGGCATGTACCATGGTTGCAGGCATATCCCCAGTAGGGAGTGTGCAAGAGGCAGCTGATCGATGACTCTCTCTCATCGATGTTTCTAACTCTCTATCTCTCTCCCTTCCTCTCTGTACAAAATCAATTAAAAAAAAAAAGAATCAATTATATTCAGAGGATGGACTATAGTTTGTAAGGGACTGATGTGAGGAGTTATCTATGATGAGACTTTTCATCTTATTTGAAAGGAAATCAGAAGCTGATTCCGTGTGTCAAGAATGGGAAGGGTGGGATCAAAAGCATGGCTTTAGGAAATTCTATTTAGCTTTATATTTTCCAATTCTACATGTCAATCCATGATTTACTGATGATACTGCACTATTTTCCAGTCTCCAGCGATAGTGATAAGGTATATTTTCACATAATTGCATAGCAGCCATTAGGCACATTCATTTCCTTCAGATTTTTTAATTGCTGTTAATTGCTCTCTTCACACCAAGGTTCCAGGTATAATAGTTGGTAGTCACTCTTAATTCATCAATAATGCTTACTGTGTGGCAGTAATTTGGTCCATGAATACTATCTGAAACTCTTTATTAAGTTTCTCTTATTGCTTTGGGAAGACCAGCACCAAGAACAGATCATTTGCCTGAAGTGTAATCACTAATTTTGTTCCTCTTGCTGAATCTCTGTAACTTTTGCTTTATAAATTCCCTGTTATTTTGGATTAGCTATAGTCTGAGATAACATTTAAAGTGTTGAAGGCTGCATTTGGAAAACTTCATGCACTTCCAGTATAGTCTTTGTAAGAATGATGATATGAATGATTGTCCTTACTCATGTAGAGCCATCAAGTTCTGTTTAATAAATACCTTGAAAAATACATGTCAGTGGAAATGGAAATAGAAAATGAAACTATTCCTCACCAAAGGCATTTGGCTAGTATGACACAGTGTCAAGGAAAGTAACAAACTCAGGATACTACCAGTAAGACATTGCCTCAGAGCAAAGATTAATTCAAGGCTGTGACTGGAAGGCCCTTTGCTAAGACTTTGGAAATGATTAAGGTTCCTACCTACTAGAATCTCTTACATGGACAAACAAGTTCATACAAAGATTAAGGTCTTGGTTCTATAGATGCTGGAAATCTCTAAAGTATCTGTAATTGAGTCTCTAAAAAGAGAGGTATGTCTCAAAATAAATCATGGCTACCATATATTCTGGTGCTACAATGTCTGAAACTTACAATGATTTTGAAAGAATCATATTGGAGAAAGCATTGCCAGCTTGAACTAAAAGACTGACATCATTTGAGCTATAAAAAAGGTCCTGGGAGGAATAAGGCTGGGAAAACTGTTCAGTGTTCAAAAAATGAAATGTCCTCCAATGCCCTCTCCCAACATGGCCAAGGAGGAGGATGGTAAATGAAGGCACTGCCAAGAGCAGAATCATGGAAAACTATGAACTGAGGAATCACTTTCAGGAACAGTATGAGGGTCTACTCAAGAAATATTTCCCACCCCCAGAGTACTAGGATTTGGCAATATTTTCTTAGTAGGATTTCAGAATAGCTGTGAAATAGTGATGTATGGGTATACTGTTCTTTTTTTTTCCTTTTTTTTTTTCCTTCTAATGGATTGTATTGCTTTTATCCTATACTTTGTCTACCTTTGTATGTTGAGTATGTTCTGGGTGGCTAACCTATCATTTTAGTAAGAGGTCTCTGATCAAGAGATACATTCAGACCTACTATAGATCACGAGGTCCTGGACTTAGAACCTGATGTTGTGATTAGATTTTTGAGGGTCTTGAAATGGGGATGAGTAGGTTCTGCTTATGGAAGATGTGAATTAAAGAAGAGAGCAGACTATAATAGTTTATGTTTTTGTTCAGCAAGTATTCCTTTCTTCCCCTCTCTCTCCCATGTGTGCTGGGCCTGTTCGTGTGATTGGCTTTGGCCAGTGGGATGTTAGTGAAATGTACTTGCATGGTGATGCTTTGATCATTGCAGTGAGAAGACACGCCCTGGGGACTTCCTGGACCCAGGAGGAGGCTTAGATCAGAGCCAGCCCAGCTTCCCCAAACACCTGCAGCTTAAAGTTGTCGCTCTAGTCAACTTCAGGCCTGTGAGTATGAGAACGAAATCTTATTGCTCTTATGCCACTGAATTTGGGGGTGTTCATTATATGGACTTAAAAAAACTCAATAAGTAGAAAAAGTGAAAAAGGCATCCAAAATACAAACTCAAATAAACATAAAAGTGCATAGGAATCTCCTGGGGATCTTGTTCAAATGCAGATTTAGATTCAGTTGTGGGAGAGTTCTCCCTGGTAATGCTGATGCTTCTGGGCCACAGGGTAGGAGCAAGGTCAGCCAACTATTTCTCAACCCTCAATATGTGCTTTGCAATCACTTAGGCAGTGATTACACTGGCATCTTTCTCACAGACATTCTTACTCAGTTGGTCTGGAGATTTTTAAAATGTACCCTAGGTGATTTGGGGCACTCATGATTCATAACCACAGACCTGCCTCACTCTGTGCCCCTTTTAACCTTCCTGTGCAAGGTAGGATGCTTACCTTATTCTCAGCAACCCACACTGGCACGAAGTTCCCAGAGCCATAGGTAAAACCTGTAACTGGCAATTTTGTTCCATCTTTATTGAGGTATAATTGGTATACAAAAAAAAAAAAAGTACATATTTAATGTGTACAATTTGATGAGTTTGAAAATATGTCTATACTTATGTTATCATATGATTAGTAATTTTTAAAGTTAACAGGCACAATACTTATGCAAAGTAGGTTCTAGAAATCAGAAATTCTAGGGTCTTAAAAGTTAGGTTAACAAATGTGGTTTGACTGGGATAGTTTCTGTTTATGGCTATCATTCTAGTTTACATGTTTATAGTTGACCCTCTCACTCTCAAAAATGTCCTTATTTGGACAATAAATAAATGGTTGATCTACTTATAATAGAGGAAAATATGATCCCACACAGATTCTCTGAGTCTTCCTCCTCTAGAATTTCTCCATGTATTGATGGCAGAACACAGGCCTTACAGGCATCACAGAGCTATGAAAACTTGATTGACTTGACCAGGTAGATGCTCTTGAGCTCATGAACTCAAATTTTCCTTTTAACATAATGTAAATACCTTTCCTTCCCAAAGGATCTGTCATTTTCTTCTTTAGAAACTCAGCCTTAACTACTAGTACAGTCCCTATGGACCAAGGCATCTTTTACTTTCTGAATCACATTTATCTAATTTTATAGATTTTAATCCATTCTGCTTTGACCCCGGAGCAGAATATGTTACAACATACTGTTCATCCCTTCCTCGTCATATATTATACGAGTCTTTCTAAAAATTTTTATCTCTTTATACATGAAGCTATTTCAATTTTCCACATTCTCCTCTCCAGGTTGGTATTACCCATTAAGACCAACACAACACAACACACGGTAACCATTGCATGGATTGTCAGTTACTATTGTTCACAGCTGATTCACTTACATTTTTTATTGAGGCCAAGGAAATAAATCCATAAGAAAAATTTGTTTGTGAGGGAACAAGTAGATCCAGATGAGTTAGGACAACTAAGCAAAGTTTAGCTTATCAACGTGACAGAAGCTATAGGTGTGAAGTCTATAGATTTTAAACAAGGAAAAGGTATCTATTTCAGGTATTTGATGTTGTTAGTTTTGTATAGTACAGATTTATTTTACTTAATAGTCAAATTTTATAAAATAGTGTTCAAATTAAGATATTTTAAATTAAAAACAAATCTCACCATGCAACACATTTGTGAGTGTCAAGCCACAATTAGTTGTAATGAGATATATTTAGGTATATTATTTGGAAACATCATATTGTTATTGAATGATTGGCTGCTCTAGGGGACTTTCATAGCATCTACTTTTTCTTTCATTCAGCTTTTGGTAATATCAACATGGCTCATTTCTCATTTTAGTGGGATGACAACAAATAGGTGTTAAAAAAACAAAGAATGCTGCCAGACTGCCCCAGTCAGAAGTGCTATTGCAAATTGTCTTAAGCATTTTAGGATTATGCCTTTATTCAGTCCAAATTCCTCTTTATCTTGTTGTGCCATAAATAATAACACTGAATTACTTTTTGTTGCTGACACCATGCCAGATAACCCCTATGCAGTGTTTCCAGGGAAAATATAAACTTTCTCTGAAGTCTTTGCTTTATGACTTTGAATTCTTATTGCTAGCTACCTCTTCTGTAATCTCAAAGGTATATTCTAGAACTAGAGAATCAAACAAACAAACAAAACCCTGATTGCTACCTGGCACCAATTAGGTTTCATCTACAATATTTATCTATCCTGGTAAGATAATGAACTAAGTTTATTGAACATTTTCATTATTCCTTGACAGTTTCCAAGCTATTAGTGTGTGCTTCTCAGTTATCAGTGACATTAAGCAGACGGTAGAGAAATGCTTATTTTTTACATAGAGGATTTTAACATTTCAGGAAAATTATAGGCAAGCCTGATCAATGTGAAGCGATATTCTGAGTAAAATGTTTAATTATTGCAAATAAACTCTGAGGACTCTGTTGTCACTTACTGTGGTTAGCAACATAAAGCAAATTACCCTATCTTCTTGTTTCAGAAAGTTTGTATCTCAAATTGTAAGATAACTACATGCTCTATTTCTCCCCTAGAGCAATTAATATAACCATGAATAGCAGTAGTTCACATGGCTGTAATTGTCTCTCTTTCATAGTCCTTCCTCAGAAAGTGTTCTGACCATGACTTTACTGATTTTAGCCTTTTGTTGAGGATAATGGAAAAATTGGCAATCCTTAGAGCCCTAAGAATTTGATTTTTCTACTATGCTGAAATGGCTCTTTAGTTTTACATTCTATGATGTGCATGTGAAAGTCTTCCCACCTCTGCCCTTCTGAAGTTTGCAGTAGTTGTTCAATGAGGTAAATACCACTAGTACCCTGTTTCCCCCAAAATAAGACAGTGTCTTATATTAATTTTTTTCTCCCAAAGTTGCGCTAGGTCTTATTTTCAGAGGATGTCTTATTTTCGGGGAAACATGGTAGAATAATATAATACTTATAAATATATTTTCTTGCCCTGTAAATGTCCCCTAACTCAACTATTCCTCTCTGTCTTTAGGACTCTGCATCCACCAATGCACCAACCGTGTTTCTAGATATTTCTACCAGGGCCATGGCTACAGCCTCCCCACTGGTTTCTCTTCCTCATCTCACTCTCCTCTATTCATTTTTTTGTTCAAATGCCACTTCCTCAGAGAGGAATTCTTTAGTGTCCCACTGGAAAATAACACCCCATCATTCTCTTTTCCTTTACTTTATTTTTTTTCCCCCTGAAACATGCATCTGCCATAATTTGAAAATATACTTGTTGACGCTTTCTCCTTTAGAAGGTAAATTCCATGGGTTCATGGGCTTTGTTTTCTGCTGTATCTATAGCATGCAGCAAAGTCCCTGCCATATAGTAGGTATTTAATCAATATTTGGAATAAAATAATAAACATTGGTAGGCATTAATGATTTAAAACACATTTGCATTTTAAGTGAGCATTTCCAAATTACTGTGCTTGGGCCTAATCACACACACACACACACACACACACACACACACACACACTGCAACAACAAAATGATGGTTAGGTTTCAGTTTAAGGCGGCAACATAAGAGATCCAAACTCACCTCTACTTCACACACAACCAATCTACAACTACATATGGAACAAGTTCCTCTGGGGAAAAACAACCACCACCTAAAAGCAGTCTGACTGACTCCCAAGCGTCTGGCAAACAAAGTTCAAAGGAAACTGGTAGGAGAGGCTGGGACACAACCTCACCATCAACTCCACCCCGAGCAGCTACCTGCCATGGCGAGGGAAATCAACACCTGGAGCTTCTCATTGAAAACCAAAGCCTTGGACCTCACACACAGGCACCTGACTTGTAAGACCTGCACCTGAGAGACAAGCCTCCAGAACATGCAGCTTTGAAATCCAGGGAACTCATGTCCACGAAGCCCACAAGACTAGACAGAGCTGACATGCAACGCACAAAGGGCTGTGCCCTTGGACTCACCGCTGCTGGCCCACCAGATGCAGCCTCAGGAGGGTGCGGGGCCTGGCCTGGGCATTGATGTTGGCCTGAGGGCCAGGCTGTGATGGACACCTGGGGGAGTCCGCTGGTACTCTGGATGGACACTAGCTGGGCCGCCTTTGCATCCTCCCTGTTCCGGCCGCTGGCTCCCTCACTTACTCTTCCAGCTCTAGGTTTTTGGTGTGTTTTCCCAGGGAAGCCAGCACTGCAGTCTCCTGGCCACGCCGCAGCCCGTGGGCCTGTTTTGTCCTCTCCCTTCACCTTGCTCCACCATAGACACAATTGTTTTTATAACTCCAGGCTGGTTCTGGTCTTGTTTTTCGTTTTTCTTTCTTGGTGGACGCCATCTCCACACTTCACCTCTGCTCTGCTCTCTTTCTCTTCCTCTTGTCCTTCCTTTCCCCCAGAAGGGAGCTACTACATGCGTCTGGTGCCTCCGTCTTACATGTGGTGCCTGGCCTTGGCAGGGGAGCCTCTACATCACCTGGCTCCGGTGGCCAGGGGGGGCCGAGGGAGAAAGAGTTCTTAAGCAGCTGCCCTCTCCACGGCTCAGCAGCAGGCCCAGGAGCGCAGCCTTTCTGCGGAGGAGCCCAATCAGCTCATCAGCCTGACGACAGCCTGGTGTGCAGGCTTCCAATGAAACACGTCTGAGAGCTGATGGTAAACCTCCCAACTCTCAGTGGGTAGGTGCTGCCTTCCCGATCCCCCTTGCTCTGCTCCAGAGCACCAGCATTTCCCAGAGGGAGGTTTTGCATGCATCTGAGCCCTGGTCTTTGTGGCTGCTGCCCAGCAGATGCCCTGAAGGGCCTGGCTCTGGTCGCCAGGTGGGTATGCATGCCTGGGTCCCACAGGACGGCCACCATTGGAGAGACATTTCACTAGAGCAGCCTGAGACACACCCACTGTCTTTCTTGAAATCAGCTGAATTGCTTGTCCTGGAGGTTTGGCCTGAGGCAGGCTACAGGTGTGGCACCTCTAGGATCTGCAGTTGAGCTAGGGCAATGGTCGGCAAACTGTAGCTGGGAGCAACATTCAGCTCTTTGCCCCTTGATTGTGGCTCTTCCACAAAATACCACCTGTGGGCGCGCACCTACAGTGTGATTAAAACTTCGTGGCCCATGCGCAGAAGTCGGTTTTTGGCCTGGGCAAATCTATTTTGAAGAAGTGGCGTTAGAACACTCAAGGGGCCAAAGAGCCGCATGTGGCTCGCAAGCCGCGGTTTGCCAACTACTGAGCTAAGGGCGTTTAGGCTGGCACACGCCATCCTTGTGCTCTCTCTGTGTGTCACTACACAGAGACAAAAGTTTATACAGTCATCTACAGCCCTGATTTTTTTTCAACTGCCTCCCAGAGAACTCTAAATCACTTGGCACTGGTGGCCTGAGGGGCTTACACCTCAGAACCCAAAGAACTGTACCTATTTGCATACTTTAAAAGCTGCTGCCTGAGAGTCTGCCTTCTAAACTGTCTAAATCTAGGAGCCAAGATCTTCCCAACCACTTTGGGACACCAACTGGTCTTGGCACACCTTCAACGACTGGGAGCCATCTATACTAATAAAAGGGTAATAGACCGGATAGACTGGAAGTCTTCCAGTTGTTCTTCCAGACAAAGCATGGCCAAAACAGAGGCAGTTAGGGACAATCAGGAAGCCAGGAAGGTGAGTGGTTAGAAGCCAATGGTCCCAGATTGCGAGAGGGATGTCTGACTACCGGTTTAGGCTTGATCCTTGTGGAAGTGGGCCTAAACCGGCAGTCAGACATCCCCTGAGGGGTCCCAGATTGAAAAGGGTGCAAGCTGGGCTGAGGAACACCACCTCCTGCCGTGCACAGATTTCGTGCACCAGGCTTCTAGTTACAAATAAAATAGGCTGCTGGGACAATCACAGAGGTTTAAGAGACAGCTAAGAGCCTAGGGCAGGGTAGTACAATAAGTCATGGTGATTTAAGTTACAGCATGGTGACTGTAATTAATATTTGAAAGTTGCTAAGAGTAAATCTTTAAAGTCCTTACCACAAGAAAAAAAATTGTAAACCGTATTTGATGGATGTTAACTAAACCTACTGTGGCAATTATTTTGCACAAATATTGAATTACTACAATGTATACTCAAAATTAATGTTATATGTCAAATGTACCTCAATTTAAAAAAAACCTATGGTGAGATAGTTGATTAAACTGTGTTATCAAACAACAGAGGCTTCATGAAATATATTTAAAATATGGATTACAATTTCCTTTCAAGTAAATACCTCTTTTAGTTTAGATAAGAGTATATGTAGGTTTATATCTATAATTCTATATTAATTTTCTTGGCACTAATATATTTCCAGAGCTTCATAATTTATATGGCAGTTTCATCTTAAGTTATTCACTAATGTACTTGTTAATAAAACTATATAACCCTTTGTCATAAGATGCCCATTTCCTCATTTTTAAAAATAAAGTTTCTATTCCTATGCCTTATTATATTTTTTGGATTAGATTATGAAATTTCCCACAAAAAAACCCCACTAGAAATTATGGTTTAGTTTGTTTAGCATCCTTTACTGATCATCAAAATAATACTTTGGTAGAGGACTACCTCAAGTTTCAGGGGAAAATATCCTCTTGTTACTTTTATAAATGTACCCTTTATTTTCTAGTTAAAATTTATTGCAATTTTTTACTTTAACCTGCCCCTAGACTTCTTGGCCACCTTATTTTTCTTTAAAAGGACACCTACCCTAAAAGGGTGTTTCTGTAACTGGAGTCTATCTAAATGGGCATAAAAAATTACTCAAGACAATATAAATATAAACACTTTCCATTAAGATTTTCACTCGGAAGTATTTTTCATCTAAATAAAAGTTAGTAAAGAAATACTTTGAGGAAGAAAGCACATAATTCTCAGTATTTTCTTATTCCATAAATTATTTTATTACTTACCGGTAGTTATAATGTCCTTTTTAGTCTTTGAAGTATTATGCTAAAGGATGAAAGTTTCATAAACAGCATTTGTAGTGCTATCTTACCAAATTAAAAAGTTTTAGTGAGGTATGGAATGATTATATCTGTATGGAGCACTATTATTTTCTCTTTCTTTTCTATACTCCATTAGAATGTGAGTTCAATTATGATGTTCTCTTTGATCCAAAGGGACAAAGCCACCCTACAGAAGTGTATTCTAATGTTGCAATTCCAGATGACAGAATGCTGCCTTACTCATTTATCTATAATTCTAAATCCAAAGTTAACATCCATAGAAATTAGGTACACCTCATCTCAGCTTAAGTGCCCCAAACTAAATACTTTTATGTTAATCAACCTTCAGCCACATAATTAACAGTAAAATCAAATCCCAGATTATTTCCCTGTTCAGCAAATAAAACAAAGGCAATATTAATGTGAGCTAATGGGTGCTCAGTAACAGTTTGATTTCCTTCTTAATTTTCAACTGGAGGCCTGCTTTGTTCCACAAAGATCTACGGGGAGGTTTTCCACAATTCAATTTGCCTTTGAGATGACAGCCAATGCTTTCCTGAGAAAAGTGACCTGATGACGGTTTTATTGGCCTTGTCTTATTTTTGAAACTAAAAGATAGCGAGTTTTCTTTTTTGTTGTTTTTCTTTTATGACAGCTTTTCATATCAAGAAAACTGACTAATGGACCGTCTGGTAAAAGTGCTGTTACCATTTGAGCATTACAATAGTTTTTCTTCACTGCAAAAACATCAAAATGTTCATGAAACTTGAAAACTGGAACCAAAGGAACCTTGGTCATTTGGTTCAATAAGTAAGTTAACCCCAAATTCTTAAATATTTTTTTTATAACTGGGCTGAGAAAGAGAAATATGTCAGCATCTAAAACGTGGAATTGAAAACAGAGTCAAGTGTATAAACAACTATAGCCACAATCTAAAGTACTTTGAGATTTGAGGACTGTAAAGACCTGTTTCTCTTTTTCACATCCTCATGATAATCACTATGATGATTTTATTATCAATGATGACTAGTAATGAGAAATAATAATTCTTGACATCAGCCTTGTACCAGATACATTTTAATTACTCTAAATACATGCCTTTATTTAATTCTCAGTCAAACCTATAAAATAGTTATCCGCATTTTACTAATGAATGGGCTGGGTCTTAGGGAAGTAAAAAAAACTTTGCTTCTGATCATTCACCTAGTAAATTGCAGAGCTTATATTTGAACTATGGTCAATTTGATTTTAGAATCTTAGCTTAACAATTACATATTCTATATAATAAAAGGCTAATATGCAAATAGACACAACAGAGGAACAACTGAATAGTCACTATGACATGTGCTGCCCATAAGGGGGCGTGCATGGAATATGGTGGGCACTGGCTGCGGCGGGATGGTGGAACAGATAAGCGAAGATGTCAGAACAAGGCGTGGCCCCAGTGATGTTATTGGGGCAAGCCGCAGGTGGTTACTAAAAAGTCTTTGTTCCTGCATGCCGTGGTCCTGCCTGGTGCTCACATCCACTGCCAGCACCAGCTCCACTTGCAACTGGCACTGGAGCTATGGCTTGCACCTGCTGCCAGCACCCAGTGCCAGTCCCGATTGCCCCTAAGAGCTTCTTTACCTCCCCCTGCTCCTAAGGGGCAGCCACCACTTGAAACCGCTGCTGGTGCTGGCCCCAATTGCTCTGGGCCGTCAGCAGGTGCGAGTGCAGAAGGTGTCATCAGTGCACAGGAGCAGAGGTGGCAAGAGCAAGGCTGCTGGCAAACAGGGGACAGAGGGTCTTGGCAGGAGGGGCCAGGTGGGGGCACAGAGGATGGGCTGAGACCTGTGCCTGTGCCTACAGTAGCCTTGTAGCCCACAGTTCCTTTCAAGGTGCACAAATTTGAGCACTGGGCCCCCAGTATCAATATAATATTTATGTTACTTTGAAGAAGTATTGCCTGAACTTGGAATCAATACAATCAAGCTTGAATTTTCTTTGATATGATAATATATTTATTTTTAGCTTAATTTGTTGAGTTTCATTGTACCTGTCTAAATGTTATTACAATTCTGTGGTTACTAAAAATACCTATGTCCAGTGATTTATGCCTCATTAAATCTTTAGACTTATCACTATTTTATAGATGAGAAAAATGAGGCTTAGAGAAATTAATTAATGTGGGCAAAGTTAACACGATTTAGCAAGTAATGGGTTTGCCATTAGAAATCCTTTTGGTTCTGTTTGAAGCTTATGATTTTGTTTTATTTCAATGTGAGATGTATTTCAAGGGGGAAATGATAATAATATCTTATCAGGTTTTGCTTTTAGGAAGATGTTAGAAATCAAGCCTTAAGTCTGCAAAGTTAGAAGTAATGAGCCAAAGGGAAATAAAAGAGAGATATAATGATACTTTATTGCATCGCAACTTTGTTATGGGCTGAGAACCACTGGTACAAATCCCACTGTGGTGTAAATAGTAGAGTGGAAACATCTGGAATTTTCATTCTCTTCCAAAAGATTAAATCAAAATCAACTCTGAATCTCTGGAGAAATCTTAGATGTTAGTGCCACCACTAAAGGCTTGAAAGATGAAGATTGACGATTCCTATCACATCCCCAGTTAGATTAATGTAGAAGACAAATCTATCTTAAAGGATGACATTTGGTTATTATAAGCTGGTGGGGAATCCAATGATAGCTGCTTTTCTTGATGAGGTCTCCTTAGTTGAAAACATCATTACAGCCTATTGAGTCTGTTATGTAGCTATTAAACTGTTGGATATCACCCCCCACCACCACCACCTTCGTAAATAAATAGGAGAAACGGTTTGTTCTTACCTGGAAGGGAAAACAGTATTCTCTTACTGTTTTTGCTAGGGTTTGGTCAGTTATCCAGCTTTGTGCTACAAATTTTAACTAAAGAAAATGTGGCTATATCACTGTTTCACTGATATGTAGTTTCACCACATTTACACATCCTGAAAATCTGAGGGAAAAAAGAAGTAGAAGAATCCCTGGAAGCCTTGGTAAGACATTTTATCAAGTACTATAAGAGGAGGATACAAATCTTGACAATATAGCACCCGCTACCTCTTTGAAGTACCTGGGGAATATCAAGATAATTTCTTCAAAGTGAAAAACAATTATTTATTGAGCTTATTAAGGAGGTATAATTCTTTGGATATTTTTATTGAGGGTCACTTTAGAAGTAATGCATTTTCTATTAGTACATATTCTGTGACCATGAAGATTTTCAGAGCAAGAGAAGAGCTGTATAACTGGTCGAGGCAAACAATTGTGCCACTCTCATGAACTAACAGATATTGTGATTATAACATTGCCTCTGGAAAATTGGGAAATTGAGTGTTAACTGCATCCAGCATGGCCAGAGATGAACCTGAGAGGGCAGCAGTGAAGGATTAAAGAAAATAGACAAGAGAATACAGTAGGGGCTAGGTGAGGCACTGTTCCCAGATGGAGAGACAGTGCCACAGCCTATAACCCGAGTCTTTATTTTATAATCAGATCCCATGAGGCAAAGCAAGGGCATGGCCAAGATGTTTATAATGTTCTCCTGAGTTTCAAATCTACTTAATTACATGCATTTGAGAACTCTATCAAGCTTTCTTTTGACAGCACTTGCTGCACCACCCACAGCCTACATCACTTAGCCACCTGGAATCACAGGTTCAGATTATAAGGTCAAGTGTACAACAATAGCCTTTGGCTATAATTGTGCTGGAAGGGCTTTGCCCTCCAAGCTGGGACCTGCACATGACTTTGCCATAAGAGGACCATTCCCTCTCATTAGTCTGAGGCTTGAACCTGTCCAAATGCTGTAGCCACTCTCCACAGAGTAAAAAAAAGTCAAACTCTAAGAGAGGAATCCATAACAAAGAGGATTCAAAATAATTCCCTTTGGGTAAGTAACTGTACTTATTGAGGAGCAGCTCTTATTTGTAACTAGCTCAGTAGAGACCATAGGGGATGAAGTGATCTAAAGCTCCCTTCATAAATTGGTATTATATCTACTTACCTGTTAAGTTGGAGTTGCCCAGTAGACCTCCATTATCAAATAGACTGTCAAACCAGCAGATCCCAAAGGCACAAGAAAGTTGCCTGAGTAGGCAGTTCAAGCTCTCAGCATGCCTATTCCTCCCCACTGCCAACCCCTTGTGAACCCACATCCATGGTATTTAGGGAGTTTGACCTATTTGTTAAGGAGAAGATTTAAGTATGAATTGTGGATGGTGCTGCATACTATATAGTACTCCTGAAGGATAATGGGAAGACAAATTCTCTAGGTTGGCTTCATTTTAAATATATCATATTGCCCTTTTTAAAAAATATATATTTTATTGATTTTTTTTACAGAGATGAATAGAAACATCGATGAGAGAGAAACATCGATCAGCCACCTCCTGCACACCCCCCATAGGGGAATGTGCCTACAACCAAGGTACATGCCTTTGACCGGAATCGAACCTGGGACCCTTCTAGCTCAAATAATCAAAAGGAAAGGAGGAGGATGAAAAAGATTATGAGTTTTAAGTATATTACTGGATCTTATAGAACTGATAAATGGTCTTGTAGTCATTCTTGGTGCATTATTTAGGTGGACAGTGGGTGCCCAACGCATGGAAAGGTCCTACCAAAAAATGAACTGCAAAATGCTGAATTATTAATTCCACCAAACAAGACAAAGTTTACTGAGTGTGCATGTACGTGTGCACGTTCAAATGGCATATTCATTGGACACATGGGTTTTCAACAATAGACCTTTTGAAAGATGAAATTCCTCAGCTTCAATTTGAAAGAAATTGTTCTACAAAAATACATTTCTATAGGCATTCAAAAACATACCTTTACTATACTGTGCTGGTCTAAAGAGTGGGAAAATATAATAAACATAGTTACCCTAGAATTTCTATTAATATGATTGTATATGTTGAAAAGTATCCAAGCAGTCTGTACAAAGAAATCCATTTGCTTGTTCTAACCATTTTTTCCCCAGTCTGTTTGATCAAAGAACCACTTAACATGGTAAACACATAAGCATTTTGAGGAAAACTAAGTTAAGGGAGCACAATTTAAAGAATACTCTCTAGTCTAGGCCAATGGCTTTTTCCTAATTCTTTAAAAACTTCCTAATAGCTATGTGAAGCTGAAATCATAGATAAACATAGGTAGTAAATATAAAGGGAGTCACAACACAGGCTTCCTCCTGATACAGACAACAGAGAATAGGTTGTAGTAGCCTATCTTGCAGTCTCTCTTTTTTTCTTCTACTTTTCCCTCCTTGTGCCTGACTTTCCCCTACTTTGTTGCAGCTGGTGATCAATACATCAAAGAAAAAAAGAATTCCCACTGTCCATATCTATAAGAAATGAGGATTGTGTGAATTTTATATTTGGGATCTGATTCCTGACCTGTTTCTATAGTTTTTGAGTCTGGATTGTGGACAGTGGGGAAGGCACTAGGGGGCAGTGAGGAATTCATGTGTAATAGGGTAATAGGCAACTGAATTTCTTCCCAGGGACAGGGAGAGCCTTCTGTTCAGGATGCTGGAGGGTATACATGGAAGCTACAGGACATGGTACCAAATGGCTAAACAGCATGGGGGATATTGGAGGAATGTACAGTGCGATAGATATAAAAAAGCTATTTCTTAAGCAAAATATACAGCCAAAAGTTTACAAAGTGCCTTGGAAGAAATTAATAGTTGATAAAAAGTGTATTTGAACTTTCACAACAAGAACCTAAAAGTTTTTGAAATGCATGTTAAAATTTTTTTAAGCTATTTAATAAAAGGACTTTGTAGTGTAGATGTTATGAATGACAATGATATATCAGAAGCAATGGAGAAGTTGACTTTATCCATTCACTTCACAAATATTTATTAAGCATTAATTATGTTGCTAGCATCGTTCTGGATATTGGCCCGATTTTTGCCCTAAAGGAGCTTACAGGGCACAGCAGGCAGAATGAAATAACCTAGATAGGTCAGGAACATTTTTTTGGTCATATATTACTGAAGTAACTTGAGATTAACTGTAGTGTCAGTCTAATTAACTATAGACTGTTGTATGTATGAACCAAGTGCTGAGGCAATGTATAGAGCATAGTAAGTGCTTAAAAATGTCTTGTTTTATGAGGATGATTATTTTTTATTATCTAACCCAAAGAATTGGTGATAAGTTTCAAGTAGCTCAAATTTGCTGTACAATGAATTATTGAGTAATGTTTTCAATATGGCTTTTGGGTGTATTCAATCACATACAATATACCTCTCTCTTTGCAAGATTCATCGGACTCTGTGTAAAGTGTGTGAGAACCAGAACATCTTTTTTCTCGGTCTGATGAAAATTAGGTGACTATTAGAATAACCTTCTAGTGTTAAGGAAATATTTCTCAGGAAGCCTGGAACGAGGTACATATTGTTGGGCCCAGAAGAATAACGTGTTCAATGGCTACTATTAATCTTTGGGTGTGGCTATCCTCTCCAAGCCTGGAGGCTAGCCTCAGGCAGGGAGACCTGGACAAGGACACCCCAGGCGAGTTGTGGAGCCTCGGCAACTAATGAGGAGCTTGGGGGTGAAGTTCTTACTGAGGTTAGGCATGTAGAGAAGATTATCATTGTTGATACCCAAGTTTTAGGTCTTATTAAAGGGGAGAGGAAAGGACTTGTAGAAAATATGTTTTATAAATCTGTTAATCACCTTTTGTACTTTAGTTAAAAGATATCAGAAAAACATCATTTTTCATTCCATTTGGAAGTCATGATAGCCCATTTCTAGAAGCTGGTGAGTCCTAAAAAAAAAAAAAAAAAAAAAAAAAAAAAAAGTTTAAATTGCAGTTGATTACACTGACCTAGAAACTCCTAATATCTAATTCTTGCCTGAAAACATAACTAGCAAGATGACTCCTGCTGGCTTATAATATGCTTATTTAAAAAAAAGCCACTCACCAGGCACAGAGCCTTGATGTAGATATTTGAACATTATGAAAATGAATTCATAATCCAAGTTGTCTGTCAGATGTTTTTAATTTAAAAGTCCTGATGAGTGATGAGACACAGCATGAGGACATCAAAAATTGTCTTGTGAAATTAAAAAAAAAGTCAGGGAAAGAGGCTAGAAAAATTTGACATTTAGTTCATAATCATGTGCCTATTTGGAATTTAAAGTTTCAGGTCAAGAAAAGTTTTGATTTTCCAAATTTGCCTTTACTACTTATAAATCAAGAAGTTATTCCTTTGGGAATTTTCTATAACAGAGGTTATATATTTTATGACAGATCTCCTGTGGAAGGCTGGAGAGGTCAATTCAGCAATAACACAAGCACTTTTACCTGATCTGCTAGAGTGAACGATACTATATATTCTCTTTCAATAGAAATATAGGTAGGCCTGGCCAGTATGGCTCAGTGGTTGAGCATCAACCTATGAACCAGGAAGGAGATCATGGTTCAATTCCTGGTCAGGTCATATGCCTGCGTTTTGGGCTTGATCCCCAGTAGGCGGCACACTAGAGGCAGCTAATCAACATCTCATCATTGATGTTTCCAGCTCTCTCTCCCCATCCCTTCCTCTCTGAAATCATTAAAATATATAATTAAAAAAATAAAATGCAAATGTATTATTTTTTAAAATAAATATTTAAAAATTCTAGCCTTCTTTTCTAGCATGAGCAATCAAATGGTTTGTGGGAATATTAACCGACGTCAGTAGCTGGGAACTATTGAGGCAGTGACTAATACCCAAGAGGCAAATGACTACCTTTGCCAGGTCAGTGCTTTCTGTCAGTAGTCCCTTGTTTGGTCCTTTGATCCAGAAGGGAGGGCAAGAACATTTCTCTGGTATGGATTTCCTTCCTCCTGTGTGTCTTGACACACAGCCTTAGCCACAGGGAAAGCAGGAGAGTGCCAGCAAGAGGGACAGCAAGCTGGGGCAATCAGAAAACTAGGCTAAGTCACAGTGGTGTGCCCAAACAGGTTGCAAGCAAGCCACCCACCAAGTAGCACTGCATGGTGGCAGCAGAATCTTTAGAGTAGAACACCAGCATTGTGCCCAGAACATAGAGGCTTTTCAGTTGGAGTCCAAATGCAGAGCATCTGTCACTGAGTCACTTATAATTAATTCTGCCTTTAAATTAGCAGCTGTCTTAGGACATTTTGCTGGTGGGTGGGTAGGGGACGAAGATGCAATTTAGGGTGTAATGGATTAGAGCTTGTCAGCTGTAGGATAACCACAGTATCCAAGACTGTGCTAGTCTGAAGGCTGTTCAAATTTATAACAGTGGTAATGACCAGTTTTTGACATCTTTAATATTTCTTGGCAAAGGCTAGCGAGACAGCTACTTTAGTTAAAGATTTAGGATTCTCCCTTTGTTTCTCCTACAACTTGCGTCTACATAATTTGAGTAAAATCTTACTTGATTTGTGAAAAACAAAAGGGTCATATATATATATATATATATATATATATATATATATATATATATAGTCTCTCTATTTTATTCATCAAATATTTATTTTTCTTTATTTGATAACAATAGAATCATCACTCTTTCAAAAAGATCCGCTCGCTCTCGTGTTGGTTATCGGTAATATGAAGGTTAAATCCTCACTTTTTCAGTTTAGCAAGTCTAGTGGATTGACAAGAGTTCGCTGCGCTCAATTTTTAATGGGTTTATTTTTATATATTTATGTTTCTATTGGATAGCTTCTTCTGGAATGCCAATTGTCATTTGCCCATTTTTTTCTTATTTTTTTTAATTTACATTTTAAAATTTGAATTTATTGGGGTGACATTGGTTAATAAGCCTACAAAGGCTTAAAGTATACAACTCTATAACACACCATCTGCATACTGCATCATGCCCTCACCACTCAACATCAAGTCTCTTTCTGCCTTCATTTAGCCTCCCTTTGCCCACTTCCACCTCTCCCCTCCACCCCTTCCTTTCTGGCAATCATTATACTGTGTCTGTTGTTTTTTGTGTTTGTTTGAATTTTTTTTTCTTAATCTCTTTACCTTTTTCATCCAAACCCCCAAACCCCCTCCTCACTGGCAGCTGTCAGTCTGTTTTTGTATCTGTGAGTCTGTTTCTATTTTGTTATTATCTCTCGATCTTCTTAAAAACCCTATAATATACATACTAATACCGTCCTACAATTTATAGTCTTAATTTTACAAATTAGCTTACTGTCCTTTTCAAATCATAAGTAACTATCAGCCTAATTTTATCAGCCAATAAAAATTTCATGTTTCTTGCTCTTTATATTACAGGCATGTGCAACACAGCAGCTTAGGGAAATGAAATATCTTTTATCATGAAATATTATACTTTCCTAAATCAAGATTTATTACAGCTGTTTGAAGCTTTCACCTGGGGGAATTTTCTGTCACACAAGTCACAGAACTTCTATTTGTTCTGCCTAGTTTAGCTTTTCTCTCACCGCTGCTGGATAAAATAAAAAGATGTGACAAAAGGAGACATTAATATCCACAAGCTTATTTTGACCGAAGCAAAAATCGGTAGCTTTTATGATCCCTTTGGCAAGGGGCTCCTTTTAGAAAGCAGTCACAATTATAAATAATACTAATAGCTGTGGTGCTAGTAATAGTAGTCCGTTTATCTTAGAACATTTTTTTATGTACTTTTACTTTCCCAAGTGAATCAAGATAGAGTATACAGTTCATGGTATCTCTATTATAGTTGTGGTGTAGAGGTGGGTCAGGAAGAAAAAAAGTGAAAGTCATTTTCTTGACTATTAAAATGTATCGTAAAGGGTCATCAAGCATTAGTCAAGTTATAATACTTTTAAAGTTCCCAAGTCTCAATTGTTTCTGAGCTTGTTTGACCTGGAACAAGACCTTTGGAAGCAATTTTAGATAAAAAGCAGAAAGGTACATAGACCCCAACCTGTTAAAAATGATTACTTTTGAGGACATGGCCAAATAAAGAACCAAGCCTCCCAAATGAATCTTTCCCAAATCAAGTCTTTACATACTTCTTGCAAGATCATATGGTTGAAATAACTTAAAGACAACTAAACAATAATCTTGGTTAAACAATAAAACATTAAAGGAATCAATAAATCAATACCAGTCCATAAACTATGAGTTCTCCCACTTTCTATACTTTGGTGTACAATATAAAAGCAATGTGGAATAAAAATGAGTTTTGTTTTTTTTTTTTAGAACTGCTGAATATGTTTTTAAAAATCCAAGTTCAAGGTGAACCATACCTGCTGTGAGAAATTCTGCCATGTCAAAGCAACGGTGCAATCCAATTGGTAACAAAGTAGTAAAGTTACTATGAGTTCAGGTATCTTTAACATTGGGAGGATCAATGCCTTTAGTAATCTCTTTGCTTCTGCATGCATGTTTGTTTGCCTAATTATTTGGGATTTCTCTTGGGGGAAAAAATCACTTCGTTATATAACTAGAATCAGGAAGTCATTCAAGATAAGAGGTAAATAAATCTTATAAATAATAACTAATTTTCAGCCATTTTTGACTGTTCATATTGCTTTAATTTGGTAAAGCTGGCAGAAAACATACCTCACACTCCACAATCCCTTCCACAGCCTTGAGTGGCTTCAGTGTCTTGTTCGTGGTACTGTTAACTCAGAATTAGTGGGTTTGGGGATCTTCCTCTAGATTACCCTCCTCTTGCCATGTCCATATTCTCTGTATTTTTTACCCAGACCTAAGTCTTTCTAAACTTCCAGGCTTGGTCTTCTAGTTTCAATTTGGCTTTACCCCACCTCCGTATGTCTCACCAGAGGCATAGTTTTGTCAGTGCTTGTTTTATCCTGTGCCTTGCATACCCTTTTCTTCACTTTGAGCTCATTCGTTCAGAACCTTATGAAGCTAATCTGTTCTCATCATTTTTCATAAAGTTCTTTAATATTAATAAATATGCTAATTAACCAGGATGCCATAACGGGTCAACTGGACAGGAGGAAGTTGTGCGCGCAGCGTTGGGGGCAGGGCAGCAGGGTCCTCAGTGCACCTGTGCTGGGGGAGGGCCTGATCAGCAGCAGCCATGGCTAATTCAAGGGCCCTAGAGGGAGGCAGGCTGGACCAGCAGTGGCTGCAGTTGCTGCAGGGCCTGGGGAGTGTGGCAGGGCCAGACCAACTACTTGAGGGTGGGCGGCACCATGCGATTTAGAATTGTGCACTGGGCTCTCAGTATAAGATAATATCCAAACTCTTAGTCTGGCATTCAAGTTATTTCACAATATAAACTAGAGCCAAAATGTTCTATTATCCAATTTCCCTTTCATTTCTTTCACACCCTACCCCAATGAACTTTATCTTTTAGTTTTCTTAGAAAATGCAATTCTTTTTCCTACCTTCATGTTTTTTACTTTTGAGGTTCTCTTAGCTTCCCACTCCCAATGCCCATTCCCATCTAAGACCTCAAAACCTCCTTAGATTATTGGAGTTTATAGCAACAAGTCCTGCATTTGAAGTCTGAGAGTCTATTATTCTCAACTGCGCTGTTATTCTGTGCTCTTCTTTAGGATGGGACCAATCTTTATCTCTCTCCTTGGAGGCTATTATGGGACTCTTTAGATATCATTTACTTTACTTTTAAAAGTATTCAAATAAAACTACTTAGAAGAATTTAATACACTGAATTTATTATTCCAAAAGACTACCTGTAATGCCAGTCTTTCTCAGACCCCAGGCCCCTACCAATACAGAGTTATACCACATATACACTGAGGTATGTGGGTTATGTGCTCAGAGGTTGTGAGGACTTTTGTTAATGTCGTAACTTTTCAACATAGCCCTTAATGCTATAGGCCCATTATTGCATATGGCTAACCTGAGTGCATAGCAAGGGTAGTACTGTTATGGATGAACATGAATCTGAGACAGATTAATCTACAATTGACATAATTCCAGACGCTAAAAAAGAACTAGACTTTGGGTAAAAATCTGTCACAAAGCCCAAATTAATGAACTTATTTTGGTATTTATTTTGAACCTAAAAAAGTACAATTAATTTTTTTCTGGACATTTGTGTATGGTTTCAAATGCTCTGGAAATCCCAGTACCTACTAATAAAAATATATAGTTTTTCCAGATGTCCCCATAAATTAACAAAATGTTCCAGAAATTATTAATATTTCAGAACTTAAAAATACAGCTCTTAAACTTTTACACATAGAAAATTATTTGACCACCTGTACATATATAGAAAATATGGCCTTGTCTATGCTGGATCAGAGGTTCCAAATGGATCTGATAGTCAGTTGGTTATTATAGAAAATTTAAAAATAGCTATGTTTGCCCTAGCTGGTTTGGCTCAGTGGATAGAGCGTTGGCCTGCAGACCAAAGGGTCCCAGGTTTGATTTGGGTCAAGGGCACATGCCTAGGTTGCAGGCTCAGTCCAACATGCAGCAGGCAGCCAGTCAGTAATTCCTTCTCATCACTGATGTTTCTCTCTCTTCCTTTCTGAAGTCAATATAAATATCGATATATGTTAAAAAAAAAAAAAATAGCGCCGAAACCAGTTTGGCTCATTGGATAGAGCATCTGCCTGCAGACCAAAAGGTCCCAGGTTCAATTTCAGTCAAGGGCATATTCCTTGGTTGTGGGCACATCCCCAGTGGGGGTGTGCAGGAGGCAGTTGATCAATGTTTCTAACTCTCCCTCTCCCTTCCTTTCTGTAAACAATCAATAAAATATATATTTTTTAAATAGCTATGTTTTAAAATAGGTCAAAGTTAGATTAGATATGAGAAACTAACCTAAAAGATAAAACCTATAGAGAATTGCTTTTGCTTCAGAAATCATATTAGATAAAAATGTCTCATTCCAAAAATCCCAATCAGTTGTTGACTTTGACAACCTGAAACAGTAAGTCATAATGTAACTTATGCTAAATACTGTAATTTTCTGAAAGAGAAAAATAGAAAAAAAATATAACATATAGATGAAAACAAAGAGTTTATAATGATCTACATGGTGTAGATTTATTTAATAACCTTTCTTTTGAATAGCTAGAAGGTGGGAAGGATGGGGTGTCAACAGCAAGGTGATAGGAGAGTAGTTCTTGGCAGACAAAAGGATCTGTGTTTCAAATCTAGCTCTGGCATATGATAGGCATATAAACTTGTAGAAAACTACCTAACTTTTTGGTATATATCATCATTTGTTAAATAAGGATTCTAATATTTTCTTCATAGAGTGATAATTAAGATGGAATAAAATAATATATGCAAATTACTCAGCACTGTGCCAGGCATTTAGCTAAAACTTATATTGTGAAAATAAAGATTTTATTGTTTTTAAGGACTAGGTATATGTATCATTGTTAACACCATAATAATATAATATATAGATGTATGACCATTTGCTGCCCCAAAACCTGTCCAACAGACATATAATGCCAAGCACATATGCAATTTTAAATTTTCTAGTATTTCTATTTTTAAAAAATTAAAAAAACCTAGAAAATTAATTTTAATAATGAGTTTAATTTAACCAATATTTCCAGAATGTTATTTCAACATGAAACTAATATGAAATATTATTAAGGAGATATTCTACTTTTTTTTTTTTTTTTGGTACTTACTCTTTGAAATCCATGCTTTTCACACGTATAGCACAACTCAATTCAGAATAGCCACATTGCAGGTGCTCAACAGCTTGATGATCTTAGGCTCTACAGTGGTTCTCAATCTGTGGGTCACGACCATCGGAAAACACAGATATTTATATTATGATTCATTAACAG
This sequence comes from Pipistrellus kuhlii, assembly GCF_014108245.1. Classification (NCBI taxonomy): domain Eukaryota; kingdom Metazoa; phylum Chordata; class Mammalia; order Chiroptera; family Vespertilionidae; genus Pipistrellus; species Pipistrellus kuhlii. The sequence continues at coordinate 32,922,988 of NW_023425405.1, read as the reverse complement.
TAGCAAAATTACAGTTATGAAGTAGCAACAAAAATAATTTTATGGTTGGGGGTCACCACAACATTAGGAACTGTATTAAAGGGTCGTGGCATTAGAAAGGTTGAGAACCACTGGTCTAGAGGCTCTAAAAATAAGTGAAATTGCTATGCTCCTTAAATTAAATCCAGGATCTTGCTCTATCCTTTGGTTAGAGATCACCTTCTTCTGTTTTCCTCCCATATTAGCTCTAGACACGTGGTCTACTAGTGCTCACCAGAGGATATTCCCTAAACAAAATGTCACCATATAGAGGTGCCCCAAATTTGAATATCTGTGCTAGGCTATTATCAAATCGCCAGGGGAAAAGGACAGTTTAAAGACTAAGAACACAAAGGAATTAAACTCCAGAATTCTTAAGTGAAATTCTAAGACCAAGTTCCAAATGAAATTCTCTTGTTCTAAAAGTTATAGATCCAATGAATTAAAATGTATTCATTTTTTTCCTCCACTACTTCTTATATAATACGAATCTTTAAAAAGAAAACAATGACAACATTAACAAACTGTGGTCATGAGGTCCACCTGATAGCTATTTATGCAGGCTTAGCAAGGCTGATCCCCAACACAAAGCCGGTATTCCTTTCAGGATAAAGCCTGTGGTCAGTAAGTGGGGTCAAACAACTCCTAGTTCTGCTTTACAAATTAGTCTTTTAAATAATATATTGTTACATTTTCCCTAGGAGAGGGACATTTCCCCTTCCTAGTTATAGTGATTTCTCATTCTCTCATCTTAAAATGAGGGATTCATGATTCCAAGGCAGTCTGCAGTCTTTTTTTTTTTTAATTCAACATTTAAAAAAAATCATTATTTTCGAAACTATTACAGATGTATTCTTTTCCCCCCATTGACCTCTTCCCACTGACTCCTACCCCTCAGCACAGTACCTCACCCCCTACTGTATGTGTCTGTTGGTTAGGCTTATATGCTTGCATACAAGTCCTTTGATCTCTTACACCCGCCTCCCACCCTCCCCTGCCTTCCCTCTGAGGTTTGATGGTCTGATCGATTCTCTGGATCTATTTTGTTATTCAGTATATTCCACAAGTGAGTGAGATCATGTGATATTTTTCTTTCCCAGACTGGCTTATTTCACTTTAGCATAATGCTCTCCAGTTCCATCCATGCTGTTGCAAATGGTAAGAGGCATTTTTTGTTTTGTTTTTTGGTGGTTTTTTTTTTTGTGTGTGTGTGTGTGTATGTGTGTGTGTTTTAATAGCAGCGTGCTATTCCATTGTGTAGTTGTACCACAGTTTTTTTTAATCCATTCATCTGTTGATGGGCACTTGGGCTGTTTCCAAATCTTAGCTATTGTAAATTGTGCTGCTATGAACATAGGGGTGCATATATTTTTTCTAATTCTTTCTAATTCATATATTCTTGGGATATACAGAAGGCCAAGAGACATATGAAAAAATGCTCCAAGTTACTAATCATCTGAGAGATGCAAATCAAAACAACAATGTGGTACCATCTCACACCTGTCAGAATGGCTATCATCAACAAATCAACAAATGACAAGTGCTGGAGAGGATGCAGAGAAAAAAGAACTGATGGTGGGAATGCAGACTGATGCAGCCACTGTGGAGAACAGTATGAAGTCTCCTAAAAAAACACACACACACACACACAAAAAAAAACTAAAAATGGAACTCCCATTTGACCCAGTAATCCCACTTCTAGGAGTCTGCAGTCTTATACTCCAGAATTTGCCTGGTATACCCAAGGATGCTTAAGGCATTCATAGAACTGGCTTAAATTGACAGATTGAAATTCTAGCCTGAGGTTCCTTGGATAGTTGCTATCTTACAGGTCACTATACACACAAAAATGATACAAATCCAGTAAAGTTTCCTAGGCCTCCAGATACCTGGGGGTGTTTGATAAGACACTTCCCTCAAATTCGAAGTGTTCTTTTATACATCCCAGTATCTGATCAAATTTAAGGGATTATCCAGATCAACTCTTTCTCCAATGCAGTGATCCCTTTTGATCCAAGTCCCTCATGGTGTCATTTAAGAGCATCACACTGTCCCTCTGTGTGGGTTCATATGCCCCAAGCCATGAGTAAACCCCATGAAGTGCTGTGATACAGGACACATTCTAGAGCATTTGGGTGGTTCCTATGTACCATGTGAGTTTACATTATTACATCATTGTTTTACAGTCTAATACATTTTCATCATCACCTCTCCATATGTGATCAAACAACTCATTTTGAAAAATGCGTTTCAGAATAGTTGTGTTATGCTTCCTTTTCCCTTTTTGTGGTGCTAGAAGTCAAACTCTAGAGTACTTGAAACGTTACTTTGGTGATAACCAACCTAATGAATATTGTGGGAATCACTTCCCCACTGCCTTATGATCCTCTCTGTTTTGAGACGGTCAGAAAAGCCAGCTACAGTTTTGCCTCCTATTTGCTACAAAGCAGCCGAAGAAATCATATTCACACATACTGTTAAGAAGTGTACCCGTCTTGAGAGGAGACCAAGTGGAAGGCCCCGAAGACTTGAATCTCTTCTCTGAACAGGTGTCACCCAATCTGGGGGCACATTTACAAATGGCATCCTGCTGTCAGCCCATGACACCCGGTTGTTTTTTCTAATCTTCATGGGAAAAGGTTCCATCCATTGGGATAATTGTAGCTTTTTAACACATTTCACTGTCATTAGTGAACGTGGCGTGTCAGTGTTTTCTAGCAGATTCCCTGATTGAATTGGAGATCGTTTTAGTTCTCCCCATGATCCATCAAAGATAAAGAATTTGTTTACTGTAAATCGCACACTGCTCATTCCTATATGCCATCTGCCACACTTAACGGCACAGGGCTTCACTCTTCTAATAATAGCTCTTCGAATTTAAGAAAAATAGTCAGGGATGCTAATCATACATGCTAAGGGAATATTTATCTCTATCAACCCACCTTTTACCTCTTGGTGGGATTTTCACTTTAGTGTATTAAGTTAAGATGTCACTGTACTTCTATGAAATAGTGCACACTCAAGTGGGGCTCAGAGATTCCCCTAAGTGGCTGTCATCTAACTTAATGTTGAGAGGTGCACTTCCAAGAAAAGGTAGAAGCAACCATACTACAGAAAGGAATTGGTAGAAACAACCATACTACAGAAAGGAATTTAGATTTTTAACATGGCTTTATTACCAGGTTACAGGTCAAATCCATGAAGTCTGCCTCTTTACTGTTTTCCCCTTTTCCTTTCCTATTTATGGAAGTCTTGGATAACAATGAAGCCTGTCTGGAGCTCATGTTCTTAACTTTTCTTCACATTCCAATTGGCTCTCCTTAACTGCCCTGTTGGAAAGAGTAATCAACAAAATGACTGTAGTGCATTATTAACCAATGGGCCTTAACTAACAACAAGTCCTTCCCCCCCCCCCCCCCCATCAGATGAGTTGCTGAAATTTCTCTATCAATGGCAACAATGGATAGAATGCTTAATTTGGTTAGAAGTGCTCAGAGTCCTTTATATGTAATAGCTCCCCTCAGGTAAGCTCTCTATCTATTCTGGTAGAGTCAGGACACTTAAAACTTTTGTTTCTAAAAGTGCTGCAGTCTATTGCTCCTTGAGAGTTTTGTTTTTTGTGGGTTTTTTTTTTTTTTTTTTTTTCCATTTGGATAACCGTAGAGGACACTGCATGATGGAGGAGAGCCAGCTGGCTGGGCTTGAAGGGCAGGCTGAATCCCTTTTTCAACATTTAATATTTATGTTCTCAAATACATCCCCAAACATTTGAGGATATTGATGTTACGACTTTATTTTGTTATCTCTGAGTCATTGCACTGCCAGAGCTCTCATTTAACTAACTGTGATGAAAGAGCATCCCAGATAGTCTGTCTCGCAGAGGACAAACTGTAGACTTTTCCTTTGAAATTTATCTTTTGTACTTTGGTATTTTTGTTACCAAATGTCCCCTATGCTCACAACCTTTGGATAAAATGAAATTGAATTTGTATTTACGACCAAATATCATTGGCTTTAAAAATCTCACCCAGTAGACTAGCAAGGTTGCCTTTCCCAAACTTCTTAAGGCTCTCCTGGGATGCCCGTGAATCAATTATCTGGGAAGAAATAGAAATTCAGATCTTTTGTCTGCCCCCCTGAGGCTGACCCCCAGATAGCTTATCTATCAGGTACATCCAATCAATTAGGCGCCTCCAGGTTCATTGGAGATCCATCTCCTTAAGCCAGTGAGAGCAGCCTCAGTAGCCCCAGGAGACTCACAGAGACAATGCTCAAATTTTCCTTCTGGTTCTCAAGTGTCATCTGCAAATGCCATTGCTATCACCATTGAACCCCTCACTTTTCTGGATGTTTGGTCCAGCCCTGAGGTTTCCTTTCAATGACTAGAACACATACTTTTTTAGTATCACACTCAGAAGGGGAAAGCCCCACAGCCAAACTACTTGGCTCCCAATGTTTATTAGTTATGATGCTTTAACTCTTTGGATGTGCACAGAGTCATCTCTCCAGACATACCCACAGTGCAATGGTGACTGACTAAGGACGGGTCCAAAGTTCACTAAGAACAGAATTCAGAAGTAACATTTTTGTCTGGAACACAGGTCCAAACCCTTTCTTTCTTATTATTCTATTTTTAATAAGAAGTTCTCATTTTTTTTATTGCAAAAAGACATGATTTTTAATATTGATGGTGGGTTGGTGAGTGGGGAGAAGAAAAATCATGGCCCAAATTCTTTATCTACCATGAGACTCCAATTCCCTTTTATAAATCTGTGGCATTAAATATATATGTTGAGGAAGGGTTTTTTTTCCTCACTTCCTCTCAAGCCATGCCATAGGGGAAGGGATAATATTACATTTTTATCACTGATTACATCTAAGCACAGACTTTTACTAAGCAAAACTTGTAAGTTTTATCTGTTTTGGGGACTTGGAATGAATGTATTCATGTTGTTGAAAATTTATGATAAGAGGATAGAATGATAATGTGAGAGTTGGGGTTAGGATCGTAATTGTCATGTAAACAATATATATGGACAACAGTCTATTTCTTAAAATGGAAACAATAGCATTAATTTGACTTAATTTAACTTAAGTGGTGAAAAGATGTAAGTTAGGTAGTATGTTTTCCCTTAACCCTTTACTAACCATGTACTCATTATATTGCTATACAGATAATATCTATTTTAATTTTAATTAGGCTAGGTCTTAGAGCTACCTGGACAGATTGGATACAATTCTTACTCTAAAGGAATTCATAATCAGAAGAAACTATATCAGTTTAGCACATGGACACACACACACACACACACACATACACACACAGTACATCGCACATTATCAGGAACTCTAAAAGGGTCTGAGATTTTACTCTACTGAAATGCCTAGCAAATGAGTCTGCTTCAGTTCTTCAGATGCTGACATAAAACATGAGATTCCTGGGTCAAAGAGAAGGACTTTGTTACCCACAGAACAGCAGACAGCATGAACTTCATGCTCTCATGGATTCCTTCCTTACCCCCACCACATTGATTGGGGGTGATGTAAAGTGGCTCAGGTAGATGTGAGTGCAGGAAGTTGGTATCAGAGTTGAGGAACCCTAAGCTTATGAAGCTCCTAATCTTATAAAGGAATCTGCTAACAAATCTGTCTAACCTTCACCTTGGTGGGAGACATTCTCTTTATTATCAAGATAGATAAGGAAAAAACCTGCCTTCTTCCCCCTTGAAGGGAGATACTCTTGTCTTCTAAGAAATTTTGATATACAAACATTCTTTAAAAAAAGATGTTAGAAGCAAAAACTGCCAGTGTCTTTGCTCAAATGGTTGGAAATACTACACACCCATGGAGAATTGCCTCTCAACACTTATATAATAACAATAATAATAACAGTGAGATATACTCTCCTGAAGAGTTATGGATATGCCACAGAGGAAGCCACAAACACATCTGCCTAAGCGAGTCTAGGAATAAGAGAAGATACATTTTAACTTGATATGAACGGAAAAAAAAAAAAAAAAAAAAAATCCAGACAAAGAAATCTTCATAAGCTTGGAAACGCGGACTGCTGCTCCAAGAGTGCCCTCTAGTGTGGGGAAAGGTGTCGCTTCTTGCATTTGGCTTTGAGGACTTTCTGCAGTGCGGGAGGTGATCCAGTGCTCCTGTGGGAGCTAAAACCATCTCCCTGGCATACACCTGGGAATCTGTTTCTCATGGCTTGCTGAAGAATTTATACTACTAAAAGTTTTTCTGACCTTAAAGCCTCTTTGCTGCCTGTGTGTGTGTGTGTGGGGGGGATTTTATAAGGGAATTGTGTCTCCTGGGGTTGGGGAACAGAAGAATTGCTTATTGGTTTTGATAGTTTACCTTTCACTGCCTGTACATTATATGTGTATGACATGAAGGTCTGGGCCCAAATAAATGTGATCATGGAGACAGAATTCTAGAGCTAACATGTTCTTAGAGTTATTTAATTGTCCCTCCTGTTTTTTGTTTTATTTTTCTTCCCTATTTCCTTTCTTTCTCAAACACTTTAATTGCTTATTATGTTTTGTGTTCCATGCTGGGGATACAAAAATAAAGGACAATGGCTTCTTTCCTTAGGTTCTCACAGAATAGGAGGGATGAAGAGAGATGGTCAGTCAATTACAACGAAGTAAGGTAAGTTCTAAGGCAAAAGGAATTGCCAAGTGCTGCAGTTAGGGAACCTGATACAGATAAGGATATCATAATAAATGAATATTCAGAGGAGATCATTCTTGAACTGGGTCTGGAAGGATGACCAGGGAATATCTAGGGAAAGAATGGGCAGGCAGGAGGTTACTCCCTATCAAAGCTGGCTTTTTGTGTCCTGCCAAGGAGTCTGGATTTTATCCCTGTTGGTACTAGGACATTTTTGAAAGATATTTATCAAGGAAGTGATATAATCAGGTTTTCATTTTAGAGTGATTACTTTGGCAGCAATGTGGAGAATAGATCGAAAGGAGAAACACTGGAGACAATGAAGATCAATTCAGTGACCTAGGCAAGATACACATATTGAAAGTAATGCCCAGACTAGCAGTAAATCAATAGAACTGATAAAAGATGGAGGATATGAAAAACACTGAAGAATCAAGTGTGTGCGTGTATGTGTGTGTGTGCACGCACACATACACAACTGGGTAAATAAACTATCATCACACAAAATATGAAGAAAGAAAATTTGTTAATAGGTATAAGGTTACTTCAAATTTTGACATACTGTGACTTCATCATCTCTGGATCTTCCATACAGAAATGATATAGTGACATGGGTTTATAGATATGGAGACTCGCTTTTATTCTGCCCTTTCATTGCTCAATCAGTATTTGTTCCAAAATTGTGTGTCTTTCTGCAATCCCTTTTGAAGTCATCATGCTCCAGCAGTGGACAGCAGTGCTATTGCAAAGTGTTTTGGGTTCTCTCCTTCACTGAGCACATCTCTCTCATCTGAATGCTCATACACCTAAGGCAGTCTTTCATGTAAATCTTTGCCTCATACTGAATGTGACTGGAATCTATTGTAAGTTTCACATCTTTATTTGAAAGTCATTTAGTTCAATGGTTCTGGGTCATAAAAGTGTTTTTCAATAGAAAGGCTTTTCTTTCTCCCTCTCTGCTGGAAGTGTTTTGATTATTTGGCAAATGTGTATATGTATAGCATTTTCAGAACTCCTCAGCTGGCCCAATACTTTTTGAGTCAGTTATACCTGGGAACTGTAGATTCAAGTGATGACCAAAAAAAAAAAAAAAATAGTTTCAATTCTTTGTTACTATGCTATCTAGTTTCTACATTATATTTATTTAGCATGAATTATATAGGAACTAGTAGCCCTGCGCACAAATCCACGTGCCAGTAGGTCGCTGCTGCCCTCCTGTAGCTCCCCTCACCCCCTCATAGCTTGCTGCCCTTCCCCCTCCCGTAGCTCTCTGCCTTCCACTTGTAGTTTGCTGCCCCACCCTCCGTTATGAGGTTGGTCGTTATGCCTAAGGGCATAATGGATAATTATCATATTCCTCTCTTATTATATAGGATAGAACATATCAATAAAGGCATCTTAGACACTAAAAATAACATTTTTTTTTTTTTTTTTTTTGCTTTTCATTTCATATTCACCCTTTGCTCCATGCTGTGTAATACAACCTCTACACTAGGGGTGTCGAACTCAATCAGAGAAGGGGCCAAAATCTAAAATCCAGCCTAAATCGCGGGCCGAATAGTTTACTGAACAATCATAAACTGTCATTGTGATGGAAACGCAGCGGAGTGCAGTGATGACAGCGCGGTGCGGGCCACATTGCAAGGCCTGGCGGGACGGATTTGGCCCGTGGGCCTTGTGTTTGACACATGTGCTCTACACAATGGCAAATGTAAGGTTATTGGTAACTTAAAAACTACTTCATTCTTGGTAGTATACTGACTAGTAAGTACAGATTAATTAAAAAATATTTTTCATTGTTTTGTAAACCAAGTGATTCTAAGTACACACAGAGAAAGGATGTGCTAGTATTTCCATCAGAGAAAAGATCAGCCTAAGGCAAAGGTCGGCAAACCGAGGCTCACAAGCCACTTCTGGCTCTTTGGCCCCTTGAGTGTGGCTTGGCATTAGAACAACTCTTCAAAATAGACTCGCCCAGGCCAAAACCGACTTCTGTGTGTGGGCCATGAAGTTTCAGTAGCACTGTACATGTGCGCCCACTTGTGGAATTTTGTGGAAGAGCCACACTCAAGGGGCCAAAGAGCCAGATGTGGTGCCGTGGTTTGCTGACCACTGGCTTAAGGAATATACTTAAGGTCTTCTAAGAGTCTGTACCTTTTCTGGACATGCACAGTAATTTTCTAATTTTTCTATATTTGCAGTTCTTAAAATACATGTAATGTCCTAATCTTTAATTTGGGCTCCCAATGGAGGAAAAGGGAAAAAAATCAAATGGGGAGGAGGAGGGAACTAGTTCATTAGGTCCCCTGGAAGTCACTTCAGCTCCCCAGGGAGGGACTTGCAATAATTGGAGGAAGTGCAACAGTAATGGCTAATCACCTCTCAGTCTGCACTTCTTTATCAGAATCAGCAGGGTCCTTATTGCCCAACCAGTTTCCTGCAAGCCATGCACAGGTTGCTCTGGAAGCTTGGGAACATATTCACTGCTCCCTGCCAAGGGAGGGGGAGGGGAGCTGCTACTGTGCTAAGAGTGGAAATAGACCAAATTGACTGCCATTTACTGCCCAAGCCTTCTTCTGAAAGGTACAATACTTCAATAGTCTCCAGCATTCCAAAATAGTCATACCACACAGATTCTGCAAGTGCAAATGTCTGGATATTAATAGATTTCTGGTTCTCCCTTCCTTCCTCCCTTTCTTTTTTCCCTCCTTTCTTTTACTTTCTCCCTCTCTCCTTTCGTCTGTCTTTTTCTCTTTCCTCTCTCCCTTCCTTCTTACCTATCTTCTTCCTTTTTTTTTTTTTTTTTTTTTTTTTAAAGGGCCAGTTTACCAGTACATTTCCCCAAAAGCTGCTGCTATGTGTTCTTTAGTATAAATTGCATTGGGATCAATTGGACCAGTTGCTCTGATTTCAACTCTTCACAGTGTCTCAAGGCCACTTCCCATCGCTGTTTCAATGCACCAACCCTGGGAGTTAAGTGTAAGTGTTAGCATCTTGTGGTTCCAAGTTATTTTAAAAATCTGGATCTCATTCTTTTCTTGCATGGGGTTTTTAGACATGTCCTTTCCTATCTTTGGACTCTTCAATTCTTTCCTGTATCAACTGTATCATCATTTCTCATTATGGGCTAGGCCATTACTCAGAGAATGCATGTGTTCTGGGGCTTTCTTCCTATTAAAACAAAACAAAAATAAAAACAAACCCTCTCTTGACCCATCATTGCTATCTAGCTACCATCCAATTTCTCCTGTTTGTCTCTTTGTTTCATACCTCCTGTTTACTTTTAATCCCACTCCATCACTTCACTGAAACTGCCCTTGTCAAAATGACCATGACCTCCATTATGCCCCCAAATTTAATGGAGTATTAATTGTTGGCTTGCTTCAGAGCTTATTCATGATATATCTTCTTATTTATGCATGTTCCTTTTATATCCTTCAGGTCTCAGTTCAAAAGTCATCCCTTCAGAGAAGTTTTTATTGACCACCCTTTCACCCCTCTTTAAATGCTTTTTGGCACTTACTATTATCTGAAATTATCTTGTTTGATTACATATCTACACACCTTTCTAAAAATCTGTGTCCTCAGACTTAAATGCAATTTTTTTGAGGTCAGAAAGTTTGTCTTATTTACTCTTCTAACCCTAGTTCTAGAATGATGTGTAGTATTGTTCTTCAAACTGGAATATAAATTCTCCAAAAGGGATATAAACATGGACAGTTTTAAGAGAAATCTACTTTCAGTCCAGTTTCCATTTAAACTCTTTTTTAAAATTGGTCTGCTTGAGAATCCATCATTCAGATTCTTTGCCAACTCCCTTTTAATGATAATCTTTATGCTACTTTTTTTTTTAAGAACAAAACCTATCTCCTGCCTATTTTAATCTAATTCACTGCTGTAAGATATAAAAACTTCTGAGGCACTGAAAATGGTTCAACTGGAAATATTAGAGACCAAATTTAGAAAGTGAAACATTCTAATCTCCAGGTAACAGATAGTCTCATAATTTGGGTGATTCCTAATTGCTTTCTTTCAACCAAAGGGAAGTCTAAGTAGAATTTTAAAAAATGATAAATTTATACCTGACTTTTTTGGTTTGGTGTATAATTCAGAAATAATACAAAGAATTCAGTGGCATTGCTATAACAAACTCTTCACATTCACATCTACTCTTTGATTTTGTGACAGGGCATTAGTTTTACATCCTAGCTAATAAAGAGGGACTATGCTAATTGGCCTTCACACCATCGCAAAGATGGCGGCACCCACAGCCAATGTGGGAATGTGCTAATTGACTGTCTCACCCTAAAAAATGGCAGTGCCTGCAGCCAATAAGGAGGGAATAGGCTAATTGGCTGCCATGTCCTCAAGTATGGTGGCACCCAAAAGCACAAGATGGTAGTCCCCCAGTCCCCTCAGCTCCCCAGCCTCCAGGGCCAGCCCAAGGCACAGATAAGCGTCGGATGGCAGCTGTCCAGCCACTCAGGGCTAACCTGAGGTGCAGGCAAGCCTTGGGTGTCAGCTGCCCAACCCCATGGCCGAGCCTTGTGCTGCTGGCAGTGGCAGCAGCAGAAGTGTGATGATGCATTGCCTTCCCCTGATCGCCAGTCACCTCTTGCCCCTGAGGGCTCCTGGACAGTGATAGGGGACAGGTTTGGGTGAGTGAATTTTCATGCACTGGGCCTCTAGTTATTTTTTTTTAATTATATTTTATTGATTTTTTTTTACAGAGGGGAAGAGAGGAATAGAGAGTAAGAAACATCGATGAGAGAGAAACATTGATCTGCTGCCTTCTGCACATCCTCTACTGGTGATGTGCCTGCAACCAAGGTACATGTGTTTGACCAGAATCGAACCTGGGACCCTTCAGTTTGCAGGCTGACGCTCTATCCACTGAGCCAAACTGGTTAGGGTGGGCCTCTAGTTATTAATAAAACCAGAATAATACAAAAAGTTCCTAACAATTGAAAAGAAGTCAGTAGACTTAAGAGCAGATCATGTTTGTAAGGAGTGTACATGGAGCTGACTTACTTTGCTAATAACTTAGTTTGTGCAATGCCATTTGCTGGTTGTCTGTGGTAGCTCAAGACACGTAATTAGGATAGGAAGTTGAGAAGAACTTTTGGAGTGTGAAGGAAGCATGTGCCAAAAACATAGGCTAAATAGGAGAGGGGGAAGAAGTTCAGTTAGTCTAGAAAGCAGTATTGAATAGGAATGGTATGTTCTACAACAAGAAGAAATTCCACAAACTCATATATACAATAGAAAGGCGTCACTTTCTTTATTGCCTTATAGCTGAAATTCATATCTGTCTTGAGTCTTCTCCTTTCTTAACCACCATGCTTATGTAACATGCTATCTCCTGACTACTTTCCCTGACACCCCTAAGACATTTGCAATATTTAATCTTGCTCAGAACTTTAAACACCAGCAGGCTTTTCCCAATTTTCTCTACTCACCACGAATTAGTCATTGTCCTGATTCTCCCCATTGAGGCATATGTTCCATGTCACCTCAGGGGTAGTTGTCATGTCACACAACATGTTACTGATAATCCTGGAATTATCTTTTCCTCATACCAGTGGCTAATGTAATGATTATTTTGATGTTTTATTCTTAGGCAACAAGAATGCAGTTTATCTTCAGTGTTGTTGTTTTTTAAATGTCTGTTAAAAATTTACAATTTATGCTCCTCATGCACAAAATACTATTAAATGACAAAGTAATTAATTATGTATGCATTTTAAGGATTTTACAGATTTATGAAATAGCAGGCCATGTCGAGGATTTCTCTCTTGATAGAGACATTCTTAGAGAAAAGGGTGTTGAGATCCAAAATGAAATTTAGTTCACAGTCTAATAACAGACCACTGGGTTGGGTTGGTTACTTGCTTTGAAGGTGTTTTAATTCAGCTAACATCTATCAGAAATTGCTTGTGTAGTCAATCAAGAATACCACTTTTTCTTGGGACGAGGTTTTATATTATATAACATAAAATATTCTGTCTCAGAGCAGATTGTGGACAGGTGTTAGTTTAAAGACCTCCTTTTGACTGACAATCTTCACAGGTCTGTCTCAATCAAAAAGCAGGTTCTCATTACACAGTTGTACTAAGATCTTGTATTAAGTTTTTTGTCTAGGTAACCACTTTTACATTTTTTAAATGGAGTCATATTTACCAGGTCATCCACAATGTTTCATTACAATACACTGACATTCCTTTTTGTATATAATAGTAATATTTCCAAGAAAAATCCGATAGCAACCCAGAATTAGTCTTAGCTGTTCCATATAGTCTGTGGGCTAAAGCTTTTATTTTATTTATGCTCTTTTCAATGTGATCTAGTTTATTTACCTCAGTCCAGTTAAAGTTGTTGATCACGACTCTTGCTGTTTACTTAATAAAACTAGTCATTATATAGTAAGAACAGAGAATCAACTTATATTCAGAGATTTTTTAAAAAGCCAGGCTGCATTATTGTCCCAGAATTTCCTTTTCTTTCCTTCCCTCCATTCACTCTCTTTTGTTCTCCTCACCTTCCCCTCCTATTTACTTCCTTCTTCCTCAACTTCTCCTCTCTTTCCTCCCCTTGTTCCTCTACTTTTCACTTCCCTTTGCCTTCAATATTTCATTTTTCTTTCTCTCTACTTTCCTCCCTTCCTCCCTTCATTGAATTTTTTTTACACAGACATTATAATTGTTTGTGAATAGTGAGCTTTACCCCTTCTTCTCTAATAGGGCTTTTATTTTTGTTCTTACTTCTAGTACAATGTTGAAAGGATATGGGGAGAACAGACATCTTTGTCTTGTTCTTGATATTAAGGTGAAAACATTTACCATTAAGCATGATGCTATCTATAGGTTTTTCATAAATGCCCTTTTTCAGCCTGAGGAAGTTCCCTCCTATTCTTAGTTTGTTGACAGAGTTTATATCTCTGTTACAAGAGATAGCCTGTGCTTCAGGGGAGTACCAGACATTGTTTTAATATTTAAAAAACACATGGTTGGTTTTGAAATTTGGGGTTTTTATCTGGAGAATATAAACAATAAAAAGTTTGTTGGATAAAATCAATAAATGGCCACAGTGTTGTTTGTGTTATAAATCATAGCAATACATTATAACTACCAAAGGAATGTTGACTTTATAGAGAAATCCCTTATTTTTCTGTTTGTTTGCTTATAATTGTTTGTAGTTATGAAATATATTAAAACAGCTCAAATAAAAAAAAAAACTTTTTAACAGTGTACATACATAGCAGTTAGGCAAAAATGTTCTATCATTGAGGTAGACTATGAAAAAAAATATCTTTGTACAGCCTTGTATTGAGAACAGGCGGTACACTTAAGACTGATTTTCTTTATTAACAATCAGTGCTTCCTTATTATGCATAGCTTATTTTAAATCTAATCTTACTACCTATAAATATTTTTATTTTAAATATATAGACATACACTACACAATAAAATATTACTTAAATTTGAATCATTACTTTTAAAATGGAATTATTCTTATAAACACATTTAAGACAATATTTTCACCCCACCAATTTTATCCTTTTAAAATAAATATTAAGAAGAACTAACATGTTTACAAATAAACAAGTGTACAAAAATAAAAATTACTGAATGGTGATCAAGTATATTTGTTTGAAAGTATTGCCATATCCTCTGTTGCAAAGAGAAGTTTCTATTTGGTTTAATTACTTAAACATTTCCAAGCCTTAGGTCGTAAAGTTAATTAAGTCTGAAGTCTTGAAGTTAATTAAGGGTCTTAGAATTGCAATTCAAGTCGACATTAAAGAACAATAAATCTACTTGGTATTTAAACACTTAGCCCTAAAATTTTACTCAGATAATGTAAATAAAATAACTCAATGGATTTAGGTAATTTGTAACATTGATTGAAGTTTATCAGAACAGTATTTAATATATTCAATATTTTAATTCAATATAGTTTTATATATTAAAGCATCTTTTTCAGCCATTCCCCCAACCCTGCTCCCATCTGGCAACCGTCAAAATGTTCTCTGAATCCATGAGTCTGTTTCCGTTCTGCTTGCTCCTTGATTTTGCTTTTAGATGATATTGTTAATATATGTGTATTTATTGCCATATTATTGGTTATATTTTTCATCTTTTTTTCCTTCTTCTTCTTAAAGAAAACCCTTTAACATTTCATGTAAAACTGGTTTGGTGGTGGAAAATTCCTTTAGCTTTTTCTTGTCTGGGAAGCTCTTTATATGGCTTTCAATTTTAAAGGATAGCTTGCTGGATATAATATTTTTGGTTGTAGATTCTTGCTTTACATCATTTTTAATACTCTTGCCAATTTGTTATGACCTGCAAAGTTTTTGTTGAGAAATTAGCTGACAGTCTTTTGGGACTCCCTTGTAGGTAGTTCACTTTTTGCTTGCTGCTTTTAAGATTATTTCATTGTCTTTAAACTTTGTCATTTTAATTATGGTATGTCTTGGACTCTTTGGGTTCATTTGTTTGGGACTCTATGTACTTCCTGGACTTGCATGCCTATTTCCTTCCCCATTATAGGGAAGTATTCTGTCATTTTTTCTAGTAGGTTTTCAATTTCTTGCTCTCTCTCTTCTCCTTCCAGTACATTCATGATGTGAACGTTGGTAGCTTGAAGTTGTCCCAGAGGCTCTTTACATTATTCTCATTTTTTAAATTCATTTTTCTTTTTGCTCTTCTGATTGGGTAGTTTTTGCTTCCTTATATACCAAATTGCTGCTTTGATTCTCATCTCTATCTACTATGTTGATTCCTTGTAAATGATTCTTCATTTCAGTTAGTGTTTCCTTCCTTTCTGACTGGTTCTTTTTTATGGTTTCCAATTCCTTTTTATGCTGTTGAAGTTCTCATTAAGTTCAATGAGCTTCTTTATAACCTGTATTTTAAACTCTGCATCTAGAAGATTGTTTTCCTTCATTTTGTTTAGTTATTTTTCTGGAGTTTTGTTCTGTTCTTTCATTTGGGATATGTTTCTCTGTCTCCTCATTTTGGAAGCCTCCCTGTATTTGTTTCTAAGTAGTAGGTAGAGTTTCTATATTTCTTCGTCTTGGTAGAGTGGCCTTATGTAGCAAGTATTCTGTAGGATCCAGTAGCACAGCCTCCTGGTGTACCCGAACTAGATGATTCAGGTATGCTTCTTCATGTGGGTTGTATACTCTTCCTATTGTAGGTGAACCTTGATTGCTGTTGGTATATCAATAGGAGGAATTTATCCCAGGCTAATTTGGTTGTAAGAACTGTCTGAGACCACCAACCACCACTATGGAGTATTAGCTGTACAGTGCCTCTACCCTCCACCCCCTCACCCCACCCAGCAGGACTCATTTCAGCAGAGCTCAGGTGCCCACTGAATCTTCCCTTTCAGTGTGTCAATGGTGGAGGGGGTTGGCTGGTACTTTGAAGTGGTCTGAAGCTGTCCAAAAGTTGTGCTGGCTCCAGGGCTTCCCAGGAAGTGCAAGCCAAGGTCAGATTCCACCTGTATTCTTCCATGGGGCACATGGAATATGTTACAAAGTGACCTGCAGATAGCTGCTACTTGTGCTAGGTTTGAGGTACCTAGGCAAGGTCAAGCTGCAAACCAGGGCCAGCTGCTGTTAGTGTCAGGCCTGAGGCCACTTAGTGAATGGGGCACACTGAGACCATATGTTGCTTATTTGAGAGATTTTAGGAAAGTCCAAAGCATAAGCCAAGAAAGGCCATTTGTATGGAAGATCCACTGGAAACAGCTTAGGTGGGCCTGAAAGTTGGGTGGGTGGCATCTCAGACAATCACCAGAGTAGGGCAAACAGGGTGACCCAGGATGATGGAGACTCAGGTATGGTATCCATTTGATGGCTCTGAGTGTGGGGGCGACGCAGGAAAAGACCAATGGCCTCTGCCTGCATTATCATCTGGCAGAAAACTGCCCCTCCAGCTTTTGCCTTGATGCCAGCCAATTCAGTTCCTCCCTGTATGTCTTTGGTGCCTTTCTACCACTGAAGCTCAAAGGGAGTGAAATCTAGTAAGTTTCTCCATGGGCCCCATAAGAGGAAAACCTGGGACTCCAGAAGCCCTCCACCTCACTCAGCCAGAATCCCCTCTGGGTTTTACACTCAGAAATTATGGGAAATTCTCTCTCTGGCAGTAGAAGCCTGGGCTGGGAGGCCTGGTGTGGAACTGGGACCCCTGCTCCTCAAGGGGGACTACAGCAGCCAAGATATTCCTGCCATGTTTACCCACCACATGTGGGTGTGAGACCAGTTTGTTCTGTGTCTCCACCCTCCTACCAGTTCTCAATGTGGTTTCTTAATTCCTAGCTGTACAACTTCCATTCAGCTTGATTTCATGTGGTTCTGAATGATGGTTGTTCTGTAGTTTAGTTGTAGTTTTGATGTGGTTGTGGGAGGATGCAAATACTGCATTTACCTATGCCACCATCTTGATTAGAAGCCTAATTAATGACTATCTGATCTATAAGACAAATATAAGTTATTTCTAATTAATTAGGTTGCTCCTCAGAAAATACATTAGAATCATGCATGAAGTAAAATGTTGCTTGCATTTTATCCACACTGTGATATTTCACTTGTCCAGTTATTACCATAATTAGGAAGGTTAAATATTGTGACTTAAATAAATATTTCATTACTGAATATTTATATAATCAATAAAATAGTAACATATTAAAATTAAGATTTTTTGAATAATGATACAGTCTCAATAGAGAACAGCTTCTTAAAGATGGCCTAATGCCTTCTATTTGCCTTTTGTTTTTACATCTTAGTCACCCAGACCTTAACTATTAACTGAAATGCAGTTGTCTCTTTTTTGGAGAATCTCTCTTCTTCTCTCTGAGAGGAATATATCATTTTAAGAAACAACCATGGAAGAACTTTTCTACAACACTTAAAGTAGGGGTTATTGTTTTTATTTAGTCACTCCTTTTTTCAATCATTTATGTCTTTGCCATTATATGAGTGGATGCAAAGGGCCTGACCTTTACTGGGGAATTTGAAATGGATTTGAACTTATTTTGAGATCTCTGCATTTCCATGGGTTCTCCTAACAGGTACATTTCTCAAACTAACACTTATTTTTGATGATTTTTTATTGTCTTCTCAGATGTTATGCTGGCAACGTTCTGATGCACCCTGAATTTCATCTAAAGTGCCCCTTGGACAATTGAGCACTTGCTGTTCAGTAAGCTTCCATTCTCAGAATCAGTACTTTAAATGTAGCAGCCATATGCTATCTTTATGTCAGGATATACGATACCAGATTTTTGTAAAAAATAACTGAAAAAGACAGAGTTAATAATTTACAATGGGAATCTCTGAGAATAATTGCTCTTGTCATTAAAAAGAAATTTTAGTCTGATTTAGATAAACTTTATTCTGGTGAGAAACTGGCTCATTTTATATTTGGGGGAAATTTGACCTTCAACAAGTTTATTGAAATCAAATAGAAAATCAGAGCTGAGATTATATTCTGAGGTTTCTCATTTATTATTTTAATAAATAAATAATACCCCTAGGAAAATAAATAACTTTTTATATCACCAAGTAGCAACTGCAAGGTGGTAATAGGGATCGAAGTAAAACTATAAACTGAAAGTTTAGTTTTACTGATAACAAAAATACCGAGGGCTTCTCCAAAGCTCATATACGCAGAGAAATTTTGTGAAGCTCTTTGTTTGAATGTTGTTTTTATTTTTTAATACAGGATATGAAATTTGCTTTGGGTCCATCATGACTTCTCTTTTTCTTCTCCACACTCTATACTTTTGGTCATCTGTTTATTATTTTAGTGAATAGAAGTATAATATCATGGTACTTAGAACAACCTTTTGTAAATGTTTTCCTTTGCCTTTTTAATCAGGATTGAAAAATACCATGTGTTCCTGTTTTGGGAGTATAACAAAAGAGCTTCTGAAAAATACGAACGGTATAGCTGAGATGGGATGCAGTATTTTTTAGAAACACATTTTTATGGAACCAGATGGTCTAGTATATTCTCAAACAAATGTGTCACCTATAATTTGATGAATATTTTCCAAAGGAAAATAATTTTTTCAGTAGATAACAGATGGTATCAGTCAAAAGCATATCGAGACACTTTAAGAAAAACTTGATGGCTCAAGTGATTTAACCAACAAGATTTTCTGCAATGTACCAGGCATATTTCAGGGCCTAAAATTTATTATCTTCAAATAATTCAGCCTCATTTCTAAACCTTAGTCCATGGAGAGTTGAATGCAACCTGTTTTATATGCTACCTATAAAAACAATAAAAATTCCAAAGTTGTTTTCTGGCCCTGTTTTTCAAGTACCGATTATATTATGCTTTTAAAAAAAAAGTGCATATCTAAATATCTTAAAACAATAAACAGTTTATAAGTAAATATAAAAATATTTTAATAGAGCTCAACTACATTTTACCTATAGGGGTATAAACTTGCATTAATAGTGAACTTTTGTTGGTGCTTTTCTTAAAGCTGCCGACATACAAACATAATAGAAATAGAGATTCTGAAGCTGTAGGTATGTATCACTAATTAATAAGTAGGAAAAAATGAAAACAAACAAATAAACAAACAAACAGAAAATGTCCTGGCCAGTATCTAAGCCAACACACTAACTTTAAAGATATACTTTAGCCATAATTCTCTGAGTTCTGACTAGAGTAGCAGGAAACACCAACAGAATTTAAACTCAGAGTCTTTCAAACTAAAATTCAGTAAAGAAAAGCTTACCTTAAAAAATGTTGGTAAAAGTAAAAGAAAGACGATGACTGGAGGTAGGGGGAGGACAGAATTATATTTTGAAAGAAAAATGGTTAATATTCTCATTCTTGCTACTGTTTTCCCCACCTTCAGAGAAAAAAAAAATAGTCAGAGATTGTTTTATTTTAAACTGGAACCAGAATATGTGATTCTGATTGGTTCTAATATCAGAGGACCTCATTCCAGCCAGAGGTACATTTGGGTATTTAGTGGATGGGGAGTCTCCTTGACATAAGTTCAAGAATTCTGGATTCCAACAATCACAGACAATTCTGCTCTCCATTTGTTCTGATGAGCAGAGCAGCTCACGTAATGCCCATAAATTCTTTAAATGGCTTTCTTTATATAATGGGCTTATTCTTTTAGGCAACACAATTGGAGGGGTAAATAAAATCGTTTAAATCAGAATAAAGCAACACTGCCAAGTGGTGAACCCACTATTACTCTTAGCATTCTTTCCCACTAGAGTTAAAGATTTAATATAAATGTGTTTTTTAAATTATTACAATTTCTCTTCTGTTGTGTGGGACTGCAGTCCCATGATTCTGAGAAAAATAAAATTGGCTTTAGCACAAAAACTAAAATAAATTTCTCTTACAAACAAAGATGGCATCTTTTGGGGGATAAGTTTTATGTTAAACATATATTCAAGATATTTAAGCTAGAATAAGGGAGAAAACATTCAGCACAAGCAAAATTCTATTGTATATCTAGAGTCTTGGTTACTAATTGACATTATTGGTAAAGGATAAGAAATTAGAATCTCACCCTGACTGGTTTGGCTCAGTGGATAGAGCATGGGTCTGAGGACTGAAGGGACCCAGGTTTGATTCTGGTCAAGGGCACATGCTAGGGTTGGCGCCTCAATCCCCAGTAGGGGGCATGCAGGAGGCAGCTGATCAATCATTCTCTCTCATCATTGATGTTTCTATCTTTCTCTCTACCTTTCTATCTTGCTCTCTAAAATCAATAAAAATATATTTTTTAAAAAAGAAATTAGAATCTCACAAATTCTACTCTACTTTGCTAGAGCCTGTTAGAAAAGGCTGCCTTAAGCCTTTTATCATTTTTTTCTCCGTGACTCAGGCATCAGGCATATGGAAATCATACAGTCTGAGACCTTCATAATTGGTAAGGTTGTGGCTCTGTTATTCATTCATTTGTTTGTATATTAGCCTTTTATTATATAGGATTGGGGATAATATATCTGTTTTACAGGGTTGTAATAAAAATGAAACCAATATACTTAACATTCTTTGTAAAGTACTCTGCACACAGGTATCATGACCTTCTTTTGACCTCTAATGTCTCATCAATTACTTTTTTAAAATATATATATTTTTGATTGCAGAAAGGAAGGGAGAGGGAGAGATAGAAACATTAATGATGAGAGAGAATCATTGATTGGCTGCCTCCTGCATGCCCCCTACTGGGGATTGAGCCCATAACTTAGGCATGTGCCCTTGACTAGAATCGAACCCCAAGTTAGAATGATCACATTCAATTTCACTTTTTAGTCTGCAGGCCGATGCTCTATCCACTGAGCCAAACTGGCTAAGGCTCCCATCTAATAGTTAAACACAACTTTAATATGATCTCAATCATATCGCTTTAGGACCATTGCAAATTTGCATACACAGGTTATTTGTCCTATGATCTATTTATGTAAATTTATCTCAGTTCCCATTAATTTAAGCAGAATATACATGTTTAAATTGATTCTCTCTCTCTATTTCATCTGTCATGCATTATCTATCTCCCAGCTCACGTGGATTTCCTTCTTTTCTACAATACTCTCTCTCTCAGCTGGTCTTTCGTGATGAAACAGAAGTCAGTGGGAATCTTACCCCACGCATTCCTCCTACCTGAATATAAATGGAACTGCTGCCATTTGCTACCATTGCTAAGACATTTCAGTGTTTTATTAGTAGTTTTTTATGTCCTTTCTTCATTGGTTCAATTCTGACTAAATTATACTGTGTAGCCATAAACGGCTTGACATCAATATCTATGCATAAAATACCAATCCAGTTTGTAGAATATCGAAAGAAGATGCCAAAGAAAAATCTGTACTCTTTTATAGAAACTGTGGATATTGATGAGAAAAAAAATAATCATTATTTGATGGGAAACTCAAACGTGCAGATAAAAACAAATTCCTAACTTAAAAGGAATTGCTTATTTTTCCATATGATTTTTCAGGACAAAAAAAAAATAATAACTATTTTGAGAGGACTGTGTAAAGACATAGTCACCGTTCCTTTGGAATTTGGCCCTTGTTCTGTAGCAATTTAGTCTGAACAAGACCCAAGTGTGTGCTATTCTTTGGCTTTGCAACCTTCTAACCATAGGCACTGATGGCATTCACGATTATGGATTAAATAGGGCCAATTCTTGTCAGTAATTTGTTAGAAAGCTCCCACAGAGATGCCTGTGGTGCTGCCGAACAATGATGTTGCTCCTGTGTTATTTTGCCTTGGGAAAGGCAAAAGCATTCTAACTCAGGGTTCAGTGCCTGGGCCTGGAAGCCTCTGCTCTATCTGATGTAAATTAAACCTTGAGTACACTCTGCCTGGCATTGCAATTAGCATCTGGGGCCTGACCAAATCCTAATTTGTGCAATCACAGATTACTTATTACTGGATAAGAAATATACTTCACCTTATCCTTGCTTTGTTATATAATTTTGCCTGGGGTGGTTAAATCATTGCTGCATTCTGCCACTGTGAGCAGCCAGTGGGCTTTTAGAAAGTTCAGCATGAAAGGCTCTCAAGAAAACATGAAAATCTTTTAACATAAGGCTATCTGCAGGAGACTACTTCTTGGTTTAGTTATGTGATTGCATTTGAACAAATGTGTTTTTCCTTAGCTCTACTTTAGTGTCTTTTAAATTGATGGACTTTCAAGATAAGTTTACAGATCTCCTGCTTAAATTTCAATTTTAGGGGGCAGAAGTTTTAGAGTGAAATATGAAGAGTTTTGTGAAATGAATAAAGTACATGTGATCAATTCGACAGTATTTTGCTAATTTGATCTTTTTTTTCTCTTACAATCCTTAAGAGAAAAATACATTTTTGGAAGACAGCTGCCGGATAGTCTAGTGTTTTATTTACTGATGTTGTATTTCACCCTTTTTAGTATAAGTTGCACTATGCATTAAAATATTTTTCATTTATTTATTTACTTTATTGTTGTATTATGGATGTCCCCCATTTTCTCTCCTTCACACCCCTCCACCTATCTCCCACTCCACCCCAGGCCTTCACCTGTCTATTTGTCTGTGTCCATGGGCTATGCATATATGCTTATAAGTTCTTGAAGTATTAATTGGGTTCTTTGTGAGGTAGCAACAAAGGGCTTCTTGGTTAATACAAAGATCAGTGGACTATATAACCCACAGGCCAAATCAAATCCATCACCTGTTTTTGTAAAAGAAGTTTCATTGGAGCATAGTTATTTCCACTTGTTTATGTACTTTCTATGGCTGCTTATATAAATACTACTAGAGGCCTGGTGCATGAAATTCATGTATGGGGGGCAGAGAGGGGATGCCCTCAACCTGGCCTGCACCTTCTCCAATCTGGGGACTCTTGGGGGATGTCCGACTGCTGGTTTAGGCCTGATCCCTATGGGATGGTCGGACATCCCTCTCGCAATCTAGGACCACTGGCTCCTAACCACTCACCTGCCTGCCTGGCTGATCACCCCTAACCGTCTATGCTTGCCAGCCTGATCTCCCCCTAACTGGTCTGCTGCCAGCCTGGTCGTTCCCTAACTATGCCCTTACTGGCCTGGCCCCCCCCTAATTGCCCACCTACCAATCTGGCTGCCCCCTAACTGCTCCCCTGGCAGCCTAATCACCTCCTAAATGCTCCCCTGCTGGCCTGATTGCCCCTAACTGCCTCTACTTTGGCCCCTGCCACCTTAGCTTTGTCTGGAAATGTCTGGTATATCCAGTATAATTAGCATATTACCCTTTTATTAGTATAGATATGATACATAAGGCCTAAAATATTTACTATATCGCTTTATCTAGAAAAAATATTTATCAACCACTGGTCTTTACACAATCAACATTATCTTGTGAAATAAGAAATCAACGTGCACAGCCTCTAAATTATGGGAGAATCAAATTGCATAGTTGACAAAGTATTAGCCTTGGACTGTCCCATGCCTTGAACTCTGGCTAGACATTTGTGGTGACCACAAGATTCCCTTTCTCCAGTTTGTGGGTTCAAGCTCTCATCTATGAGTTAAGAACCAGCAATGTGAGAGACCACTGCTTGATTGATGGTGTGTATTTTGTACCTAAGCCCTTAGAGTTAATGCTTTGAACCCAATGAAAGTATGCATTTTGCAGCAGTTTCACATTTTAGGCTGCCTTTTTAGAGCTGCCCTCGTGTACAGTTTGCTCTTACACTATAAAGCAAAATAACACAGTTATCGCTCTTATCTTTGGCCAAAACTGGTCACACACATCTTTTGAGCCATTACTATAGACTAATCAGATTCCTTCAAAATATGCATTTTGGAATAGGGCTATCCACTCCTGATTCACTTGGGAGAAGGGTGGATACTATGGATTGGTTATTTTCTTTTGCCCCTCCAGAGCTACCCTTTCTGTCTCTTTTATCTTGGCCTTCCCCCAAAAGTAGAGCCTAGAAAATGGGTACATGAAGTCATTTATTTTGGGAAATGATGTTATGGAACAGGAGACTAGGAATAGGAAAATTAAAAAGGCAATAAAGATAATCCAAGAGTGAAGTTACTAAGGTGAGTATTAGTTACCGTTATAGGCTACTCAGGTTCAATGAGAACCCTTGAAAGATTCCTGGAGGTCCTCTCTTAAAATTGTTTGCTCAAGAAATGGAAGATGATTTATTTATCTACAGCAGTGGTTCTCAACATGGGCACATGCCCTACAAGAGTGGTAATTTAATTTTTAAGGGGGGCAATTTGAGAATAAATTATTAACAGTGAATTTTTTGCATTTCTCTTGGTTCTAGGGGCCTTATATATAACACACACACACACACACACACACACACACACACACACACACACACACACATATATATGTAGTGACATATTTCTTAGTGATTTCTTCCTCAGTAATTCAACTTTCCTTTCATTCTTTTATTTTTCTCTTTCATGGATGCCATGTTCTTTGGAAGCTTGTTTAGACCAAGTTAATGGCCTTTTAGGCTTCCTCCAGGTGAATAGTTCACTTTTTAAAAATATATTTTATTGATTTTTTACAGAAAGGAAGGGAGAAGGATAGAGAGTTAGAAACATTGATGAGAGAGAAACACTGATCAGCTGCCTCCTGCACACCCCCTACTGGGGATGTGCCCACAACCAAGGTATGCCCTTGACTGGAATCGATCCTGGGACCCTTTGGTCTGTAGGCCCATGCTCTCTCCACTGAGCCAAACTGGTTAGAGCAGGAGTTGACTTTTTGAAAAATAAGAATTATATGTCACGGGGGTGGGGGTTGGGTATCAGGATTTTAGAGATGCTTAGGTGGGGCATGGATAAATAAATAAATAAATAAATAAAAGGTTGGGAACTGCTGATCTACAAGCTTCCACCACTGAATGGCAAGGATTGTATCAGGGGCCACTGACTTTCCTGCACGTGTGGCTGAGCATGTTGCAGAACGGGTAGGCAGGCTAGTCTCATGCAGGGTCTCATGCAGGCAAAGGATTCCTGAGGCACAAGACACATTGTGCGCAACTGAGCCAAGGTGCTCTTGCTCTTGGTGTAGCTGGTTGCCATAGCAATGGCCAGAACAAAACAGTAGAGACAGGATGTATGTCTCCTTCACTTTCTCAAAATGCTCCATGCCTTAGGGGCCAACCACTGGTGCTAAATCACCTGACTGTTGATGATTCTTGGATCCTGCCCAAACCACTCTAAAGAGTCCTTTCATTGAACTTCCATTTATTAAATATTTTGTGCCTTCATTTTCTGCCTAAACAAATTGGGGTTTCATCAACAAAATGAAAAGAAAACCTACTGAATGGGTCTATAAAATGAATCAGCACCTCAATTTTATGTTTAGAAGGAGGACACTAAAAAAGTGGAGGGGGTATGAAGAAAAAGGAGAATTAAGCCACCTTGATGTGTTTCTTATCATTCAAGAAGGTGCAAAGGAGAAAGAAGGAAAAATAAAACAGAAAGAATAATATATACAATCCCCCAAAAAACATATTTCAAGAATCAAAGGAAGACCATACCTTTCACAAACTTTTTCATAGTTAAATATTTTTGACAACTTAAATATACTTCATGGGGTAGTGGATAAGTGAATTATGGTGGATTCATGCAGTGTTACTTGATCAGGACTTTGAGAACAGTGTTATTTCAGTGAATACATGTGACATTCTATGATATATGCAGAGAAGCGTTCATAAATGTATGTAAAAATATGTATATATGAATCCTACTTGCATACTACTTTGAGAACAATGGTATTGTTATGTTGGTGGAATGATGTAGAATGATTGTGATATTGTAATATAAAGTGATCTGCAAAATATATTAAGTTATAAAGCAAGGCTATATAAAATGACCCCTTTTGCCAAAACCGGTTTGGCTCAGTGGATAGAGCATCGGCCTGTGGACTGAAAGGTCCCGAATTCAAGTTTGGTCAAAGGCATGTACCTTGGTTGCGGGCATATCTTCAGTAGGAGGTGTGCAGAAGGCTGCTGATTCATGTTTCTCTCTCATCCATGTTTCTAACTCTCTATGCCTTTCTCTTCCTCTCTGTAAAAAATTAATAAAATATATTTAAAAAAAATAAAATAAAATGACCCCTTTTGTATTAAATCAGAAAACATATATGTTTATTTGCTTGTGTATACATAAAACATTTCTGGAAAAATGAGAAATTATTTAAAATGTTTGTATATAGGAAAAAGGTGGATATTTAGGAGAAGAGGAAAATTTGCTTTTCATTATATATATTGTATTGTGTTTGTTTTTCCTGTATATATATTACTTATTAAACTAGAGACAATTTACTAGAAGGAACATAAATACATAACTATGTACTTAACTTCAAGAAGGCACAGATTCTCTGAAATAAAAGAAGAAAAATGACATTGAAAAAAGGAGTTTCTATACAGTGTAAGTATAAAAGGAACTGGCAAGGAAAGTCTAAATTATAAAGACATTTAAAATGTAATGAGGAAATTAAAGTCTATGTTAGAAGCAAAACAGATAAGACTAATATCCTCATAGAAGTAACCAGTGACTTGGAAAAAATTTTTCAATTATTCCATAATTCAGAGGATAAGAGCAACAAAAAGAAATTAACAAGAAAGAAGAATGTAGATGTGAAAGGCAAAGAACAAAAGCTTAACCTACAGAAAATTGGTCTTCCAAGAAGAAAGGACAAATTGAACCAATCACAGATCAGGAAATAATAGTATAAAACTTCCATGAGATTAAGTTGGGAGAAAGGTGTTGGTGGTGGGGGCTGGATGAAAAAGGTGAAGGGGATTAAGAAGTACAAATTGGCCATTACAAAATAGTTATTGGGATATAAATTATAGCTTAGGAAATGTAGTCAATAATATTCTGGGGAATCACTTTGTAAATAATATAATTGTCTATCTACTATATGGTACTCCTGGAACAAATACAAAATTGAATGTTAATTGAAATTAATTAAAAAAATAAAAATAAATAAATAAAAATAAATGAAAACATCTACAAAAGTTGAGTCTTATTGGTCCACAAAGAAACCATAATAAGTTCTAAAAAGCAGAATAATGAATACATTCTTTTGCACTAATGCAAAATAAATCAGAAATAAGGAAGCAAAATGCCTACAATATTTGCATTAATGTTGGAAATGAAGCAAACATTAATGCAAACCAGCCTTCTGTAAACTCTTAAAGAGAAGTTCAAATTAGTTATTAAAAATAATAACAAGAAAAACATGAAAGAATATTAATGGTTTATTAGCAAAGCTGTAATCAGAGGAAAATTCATAGTTTGAAATTTTTTCATTATTATAAAAGAAAAAGATTAATACAAGAAATCATTAAAGGTAAGACCAAATAACATGAAGTTAAGCAGAGACATGAATTTATGTAAGCCTCAGGAGGACATGAGCCTTGTCTGTTTTGTATTGAGTTTGAAGCCCAGGACTATGGCCTAAACCAACAGGCAATCAGTAAATGTTTGTTAAATTGGTATGTGAATGAGTGATTAAATAGGTAAACAAATAAAATCAGAATTTTTTTTGGGGGGGGGGATAAAAGAATATTAATAAAATTGAAAATATAAGACCTCCTAAGGATACTCACACTACATTCTTAAAGAGGATTCTATCCTTTGCCCTTTGGAGCTGTGAAAATGGACAAATCAGTTGCAAATGAGTGTTCATAGGGAAACGGGTGAGCTGAGTTTTGTGTGAACATAGATGCACAGGTGAGGAATGGCAGAGGTCATATCTGGAATGTTTGGCATTCTGGAGGCAAAACCTGTTTTTACCCTCAAAATTCTTCCAACAGGAACAGCAGGCTTTAATTGCAACATCAAAATAAACAACCTTTGCAGTAATCACGTGACTTAGGTTCACTGAAGTGTTTGTTACTGAGAACTAAACCTTTCCTGAGCACACAGTTTTAACCAGGAGAAGGAGAAGGTTACTACATTGTTGGGGGCTGAGAAATGAAGGAGAGAAGAATGTGGGATTGTTAAAGATTCACTTTGATTACTTTACACATTTTTCCAATATGAATTCTCTAGATAAGAAAGAGGAACAAATGGCATTTCAAGCTATTGGCACATCACTGGATATACTGACTATGGAGACAGTCCCTTCGTGGTTCCCTGTTACAAGTCACTCAGACTGGCTTCATCCCCAAGTCTTCTGATGTTGGGATGAAAGAAATTAGGTTATCTTTCTTTCTTTCTTAAATATATTTTATTGATTTTTTACAGAGAGGAAGGGAGAGAGATAGAGAGCTAGAAACATCGATGAGAGAGAAACATCAACCAGCTGCCTCCTGCACACCCCCTGCTAGGGATGTGCCTGCAACCAAGGTACATGCCCTTGACCGGAATCGAATCTGGGACCTTTCAGTCCACAGGCCGATGCTCTATCCACTGAGCCAAACCAGCTTTGGCTGTATTATCTTTCTTTACTGAGAATCTTTAATCCTCAACTCCCCCCCCCCCTTTTTTTTCCTATGAAAAGATCAGCTGAATTAAAATAAAAGCCTTCACATTTCAAAATATTGAATCATTGAAATTTTCTGTCACAGAGCAGGCTACTGTCCCACTCACCTGACCTCTGACTTAAAACAAGTCAACACACTTCTTTTAATTAAACCAGATAGCATTTCCCTGGATCCTGTTTAGAATCTTAGCCAAACCTACTAACTTCTCAGGTGCTTCACACCAAAGACTAGCTTGCCTTTTTTGCTTTTGTCTGGAAGGTCACCTTTACCAGGCCTGCAATTAATTCTTGCCAGGCTAATAGTGTTCCCTGAGAATCCCGCAGGTCTTGGAGGGAGAATACTGATAATGTATCTAACCACGGCAAAGTGAGACATCTTCCCTTTCCAGACCACGTAACTGGCTGTCTCTTTCCTTGGCTGATACAACTTGCTCTGTAGCTGTGATTGCCACTAGCTGCAGGAAACACAGCTCCCTGCCTTTTGTTGGGCTAGCAGCATCTTCTGTCCCTGTTTTCAAGTACAAAGTCAGATTGAGAGTCAGCCCAACCCCTTACCTGGAAGCACAGGCTTTTCATGCCATAAGACACAACAGCTTAGCTTGCATGAGGTTTTTGGGAAAAGGCCAAATATTCAAAAAACCATCTGCTTGCCCTGCTCATAAATCACAGAAATGATTGCCCTTGATCTGCAGCCATTCCCCATTATAGAGGATATTGGTTTCCAAAAGATGTCACAGCATATTGAAGTGAGATGGTCTCTTCCAAGCAGAAAAATTCCTCTTCGCCATGGCATTATGTAGCGGAGTGGAATTATGTCCGGTTAACCCTCAAAAGCAGGATCTCGGAAAAGATGCAGGTGAAGGGATGGCTGTACATTTTACAGCTAGCATAAAGAATAAGCTGTAATTTATTATTTTGTTTTTAATGTTTTCTCCAGTCAAATGCTGTCACAGTTAGAAATGATTGGGAGCGAGACGATCTGTTTCTGAAGCTGTCTTTTGGCTAGAGGTCCATCTTGTCACTCATAACGCCATTTCTCACCGAGAGCAGACACAATGGCAGTTCATAGAAGATGTGCATAAAGAATGACTGTACTGCAAACAGCCATGAAAGCTAGAACCGTCATTATGCAGCACTTGGGGAACCATCTGCAGAAGGGTTGGCATTGCACAAAGCACTGGGGAGGGTGGGCTGTCTGGCCAACGGCGTGGATGGTCTGAGTGTGACACAACCTTTGGAGGAGCTGGCATAGCACATGCATGCGCCTTCTTTGACCCGCTGCTGTTAAGAACCAGAGGAGTGCCGCGTTTGAAATCCCCGAAGCATGGGGGAATTCCTGGTACATTCTTTAACACTTAGGCTTCATTCCAGCTGAGCCGATCTGACAGCATGTTTCTGGGTGATCTACGGGGAGCTGGTTGCAGTTCCAGGCTCCGATGAGGTATCTTTGTTGAGAAAATTGTTGCAATAAGAGCTCTCTTATTCTCAGTTCCCTGTACCGTCTGGTCTGAAATCACTTAGGCACTGTGTGCTTAGCTTGATTGACATGACAATTCTGTGGTTACGAAGTGGTGCTATGTACCTCTTAGTAGGCATTGAAATTGTCTTCCACAAACCTTAAGGACTGTAAGGGTGACCCATCCCGATGATCTTTTTATTTATATTTGCTTTTCATGACAGTGCTGTGAGATCTTACTAGCCTGTCCCAGCGGCAGAGGATGTTGTGCTGCATCATGTCCCTGCTGGGGACCGGGCAGAAGAGGAAACCCGGGGGTGTGTGTGGGGGGGGGGGGGGGAGGCGGGGGGAGGGGAAGCTAGTGGTCTGGTGAAAGCTTCTGGGCTTGTATTCTGGCTCTACTGCTTTTGAAATTATATGACATCGAGCAAGTTATCCATCCTAACACTAACATTCTTCATTAGTAATAATGGTATTGCTTCATCAGAAAGACGTGAGGATTAAAAATAGACATATGTGGCCGAAACTGGTTTGGCTCAGTGGATAGAGCGTCAGCCTGCGGACTGAAGGGTCCCGGGTTTGATTCCGGTCAAGGGCATGTACTTTGGTTGCTGGTACATCCCCAATGGGGAATGTGCAAGAGGCAGCTGGTCAATGTTTCTCTCTCTTGGATGTTTCTAACTATCTCTCCTCTCCCTTCCTCTGTAAAAAAAATCAATAAAATGTATTTTTTAAAAATAGATACATGTGTATATGTGTTTAAATAGGCATATATGTATAGCTGCACTTTCTATGTATGAATAATGCAAATATATATGCCTATTCTCTCTATATAAAAGCCTAAACAACTGTCTGACCATTTGACTGTCTGACCAGTAGCTATGACATGCACTGATCACCAGGGGGTAAATGCTCCACATAGGAGCTGCCAATCTGCAGTGACTTGGTAGCTGCGGTTCTTGGGTGACGCACCTGGAACCAGAGAAGAGGGAGCCCAATTCTGGGGTGTGTCACCCAAGAAGTGCCCTCTCGCAATCCGGGGCCCTCTTGCAATCCAGGGGATGTTGGAGAGCCAGTTTCGGCCCAATCCCCACAGGCCAGGCCAAGGGACCCCACCTGCCAGAGGGACTCTGCTCATTCTACAGATAACCTTCTAGCACAGCACCACCCCAGGTGCGGAGGGACCACAGGAGGTTGGCTCCAGGGCATGTCTGGCTTGTCTCACCCAGTCCTGCCCCACTGGCCACCTTCTAATTAATTTCCTTTCAATGTGCACAAATCCGTGCACTGGATATATATATATATATATATATATATATATATATATATATATATATCTCACTAATATATATATATAAACACTAATATATATACACACACTAATATACTGTATATACACACACTAATATATATATATATTCAGAACAGATCCTGAACAGAAGATAGCTATTATAACCCCCAATGAAGAAAGGAAAATTCTAGGATAGTGTTTGGTAGAACAAACTCAGTAGCTGAAACAGAACTGAGTCACTAAAGTGAGGGGTGATCTGCTGACGGCTGGGGCAGGGCCACCTTCTTTACCACAGCCAGATGTGTGTTTGAGCTGTGCCTACGGAGGATGGATTCAAGGTTCAAACTGCATCCACACCAAGTACCGTGTGTATGCATCCTACCTGTGTGTGCACACACCTCAGTTTGCAAAGAAGGAAGCAGGCACAGCTATCTGAGGCGTGGGGGTTTACTTGGAGTAAACACGGGAAGGATGGAAAATGGGGAGCTCCCTGCAGGTGCCCTGGGTGGGCGTCAGGAGCCTGGAAGGAGGCCCCAGCTGTTTGGGTCAGAGCACCAGCTCCAGGAACTGCTGTGTGAAGACTGGCCCTTGGTCCCCATCAGAAAGAGATGCCTGTGACCCGACAACCTCCAGCCTCTAGCGAGCACAGCTGATGTGGCTCAAGTGATGGTTATCCCCACTTCTCTAGACTTTCTGAATAGCTCACCAGCTACCATCCATTGCTTCTCTCTGGGCTGTGGGGTGTCCAGAGGCCCTGTCCCCCTGGAGGGCAGGTTCCAGCAGCGGACACCTGCCCTAGACA
Source organism: Pipistrellus kuhlii (assembly GCF_014108245.1). Classification (NCBI taxonomy): domain Eukaryota; kingdom Metazoa; phylum Chordata; class Mammalia; order Chiroptera; family Vespertilionidae; genus Pipistrellus; species Pipistrellus kuhlii. The sequence goes on along the minus strand of NW_023425405.1, from coordinate 32,890,755 downwards.
GGGCAGTGCTGGTCTCTCTCACAGGGAATTATGACATCAGAAGGGGTCACCCTGAGTTTGTTAATGGCAGTTCTCCAGCAGCTTTTCACAGGGGCATTACTGATTTTTGAGCTGGACCCTTCCTTGCGAGGACTTAGGCATCCGGGATGTTTACCTGCACACTGGTCCCTGCCAGTGGCACTCTCTCCCCAACCTCCTCTCCCAGTCTGCCAACTCACAAATACAGTTTTCTTTGTATTTTGACCAGGGTTCCCCTGCTGGGAGTCACTCTGGTTCAGAACCACAGCTCTGGGGCATGTATGAAGGGCGTGGTCCCTGGCCGGCAGCATAAGCATCACAGGGCTACTTAGACATAGGAAATGGTGGGCCTTACCTTCGAGCTCCTGAATCAGAATCTGGTCCCAGGTCCAAAAGTCGGCGTCTGAGAAGATCTGCGATGCCGTTTGTGCTTGCCCACATGGTGAGGCACTGCTCTGGAGCCGTACAGTGTGGTCAGTGGACCCACTGCCCCAGGCCTAGGGAGAGGGAGAGCCTGTGGGAATACAGGGTCCTGGATCTGCCTCAGCTGGGAACTTGTTACAGATGCCAATCCTTTCTAACTGATTCCAGGTAAATCCGAAACCCTGGGGTGGAGCCCAGCAATTTGTGTTTTAACAAGCCCTCCAGGTGATTTTGATGCCACTAAGGTTTCAACCCAGGCTGCAGATTGGAATCACCTGTGGGGCTGAAAGGCTGGCTGAGTCCCATTCCAAAGGTGTGGTTTACTAGTAAGCTCCCTCAGAGCATGGACTGCTGTCAGCACCAGCAGCCTCCGCTCCCACGTGGTCCTCACAGTGCAGACCAACTCCAGAACCACCGCCAGAGGGAGGTTCTTGAATCTCTGCTGCAAAAGTCCCTGGCGCTTCCGTGGTTTCTTCTCAAATCTTCATTTCTGCTCAACCCTTCCTTCCTCCTTCCCTCCTTCCTTCCCTTCCTTCCTTCTCTCCCTCTCTCCCTCCCTCCTTCCCTTCCTTCCTTCCTTCCTCCCTTCCTTCCTTCCTTTCTTCCTTCCTTCCTTTCTTCCTTTTTTGCTTTGTTAATCCTCCCCTGAGGATATTTTCCCATTGATTTTTAGAGAGAGGGAAAGATAGAGAGGAACACATCAATTGGTTGCCTCCTGCATGAACCCTGACCAGGTCCCTGGCCAGGCAGGAGCCTGCTATCATGGTATATGACCAGAATGGAATCCCGGGACTCTTAGTCTGCAGGCTGATGCTCTATCCACTGAGCCAAACCCGCCAGAGCCTCTGCTCAACTCTTATTTTAATTTGTGAGCCACTCCTATGCTCTTCTAATAATATTGTTTTTAATATATTGTCATTGATTTCAGAGAGGAAGGGAGAGGGAGAGGGAGAGAGAAACATCAGTGATGAGAGAAAATAACTGATAAGCTGCCTCCTGCATGCCCCACACTGGGGATCGAGCCCACAACCTGGGCATATGCCCTGACTGGAATCAAACCATGACCTCCCAGATCATAGGTTGACACTCAAACATTGAGCCACTGTACCCGGCAAGCTATACCTAGCTTTAAATAGTCATATTTCATATCAAACCAGTTCCTGAAGGCATAAATAATTTTCACAGTCAGGTCACAGACACTCCCCTTGTTCACATCATGAATTCCTCAGTGCATACCATGCATGGCTTCAAATGTGACCATTTGAATAAAGATAAAGCACTTGTGCTTGGTTCTCTATGAAATGCTGAAGGGAAATAGTCTGCAACCTCATGGATCCTACAGGAGTGGCCCCGAAAGACAGCGCAGAAAATTCAACCTCTTTTTGGCCAGAACACCAAGCATAACAATCCAATGTTTACTTTGCCTGAAAGGAAATTTTGGCATGAAATCACGATCTATATTGATTTCGGAGGCAAAGTCATTGTCTCACCCTGGTTGGGGAAGAGCAAGATTGGAATATTAGTAACAAGAAGATCTAGGGTAGGGCCGGTGTGGATGGGTCTCTCAGAATGAGCTGAGAGCATAAAAACAATTGTCCCTCAGATACACCTTTCAGAAGACTTTCATTGCAGGAGAGACTCTTAGGTAGACAGGATGGCCCACAGATGTCCTTTTCCTTTATTAGCCTGTGCAGTGGGTAAGCGGTGGGCTGTGAACAAGGCAGGCGTGGTGGCAGAGACAGATGCCATGCTTGCTTTACTGCACGAATTGCCTCTGACTGGTCTGGCTTGCCTGTGTAGGATTATCGCTGAGTGCCCAGTATTTTAAGCAAATGTACCCAGTCCTGAACCACAATCTAGCAGCAACCCTCAAGAGTGCTTTCTGCGTACCCGCTAATTAGACCAGCTACATTGGGCCCCTGCCCATCAGTGAGCAAATCAGAGACCTTATTCTATCAGAATAGAGATGTACGCTTTGGGTTTGGATTTTCTTTTTTCTTCCCTGTATACCTGTGCTCATCACCTCTGAGTGCACTGAAGGTCATATATACTGTCAGAGTAAACATATTACTCCCAGTTCACTTCACAGCAAAAGTGGCAAGGCGATGGGACAATACCCCAGGGATTAATGGACACTATTATATGCCCTATCATTCAGGAAATACTGGCCTTCTAGAATGATTCAATGACGGAATAAAAACCCGGCTGTGACATGAGCTGGCAGTTACCACCTTGCAATTTTAGAGTGCTATTTTGCAAGACGTACTATGTGAAGTTCAAGGCATCACTGGAGCATCCTGCTTCCTTTTCTTTCTGAGGGTAGATTATTCAAAATTTTCTTCACTCCCATAAAATACCCCAGTGCACATGTATCATCTCCCCTCTCAACCTCCGCCTTTTTTGCTTAAGTTTACCAGTTAGTTTCCGTTGTTTGCTATCAAAAGCTTCTTAATGACTGTATCCTACTATGAAATTCTTCTTTTTAAAAATAGCAATGATGCCCTGGCTGGTGTAGCTCAGTTGGGTGGGCATCATATCACCCACCAAGAGGTTGCTGGTTTGACTTCCAGTCAGAGCACATGCCCAGGTTTCAGGCTCAATCCCCAGGGGGAGCATGCAGGGGGCAGCAGATCCATGTTCCATCTCACATCAATGTTTCTCTCTCTCCCTCTCCTTCTCTCTCTCTCTCTCTCTCTCTCTCTCTCTCTCTCTCAAAACTAATAAAAACATTTTTTTAAAAATAGTGATGAGAAGCTCAAATGCTTATTTTTCATTGAGGCGAATAAAATAGTTGACAATGTTTCAAGAGCATGGCAGGTATCTTAGTTGCATAGCCAGTGTCCATTCTCTACTTTATTTCTAAAAGAAATTCTGATGTTCTCTAAGAAAAGATACTCAGCTTTAAAAAATGGCATTGGCTGGGCCCTTCTGCAGCCGGGGATGACTAGGGAGGGACACAGCTCTGGAAATATGGTGTGAATGGATGCTGCTTTTAGGAAAGCCTTTGAAAGGGAACAGTAAACATTTCAGCTCATCCCCTTCTTCCACCCCTTTGCCTTCTCTTCTTTTCCTGGCCTGGATTGCAGAATAAGTTGAAGCTGGAGCAGATATCTTGTAGCTATGGATTAACAATGTCTACCAAAATCATCTGCTGAGTATGACAGAGAAGGGTTAGGAGAAGTCGAGAGAGACACGGATGTCCTTGTGGAGTCCTTGGACCAACCCTAGATTGCCTACCTCTGGACTTAGCTAATGAAGGGTTAAACCCTCTTTGGTTAAACACACCATATGTTGGGTTCTGTTGTGTTTAACAGAATGCAATATGAAACTGTTCTACCCAGCTTCTCTTCTTTTCATTACAGCTTCAGGAAAGAATAAAAATCTTTCCATTCCCATATAGACAACAGAGCTACACGGATGATTTGAGGCCATTGAAAGTAAAATTTATGGCCATAGCTTTCATCACAGGGCTTAAAATAGCAACTGTTATTAGGATTGCTATAGTTTTAGCTGATAAAAGGAATACAGATAAGGAATTCAGCAAAGTAAGTTCTGATGTGCCAGTATATGTTCAGGTCAAGGTGGTTTAGCAAAAGAACATTTTGGGAGTGGGGTGTAATGTCAGGCATCCCATAGGAAGGCTAGTGAAATGAAGGAAGAGGAGGATGTGGAGAAAGTTCCCGTTCTCTTGAAAGTCCCTAATCCTGGAAGTGGCTTTGGAGATTAATCTAGAACATGGGAAAGGGGCTTCCAATATCATATAACAGTCGTTTCTTGCTTCTTACTTGGCAATTGCAGACTTCCCTGGCAATGGCCCTGATTTAAGCTGGTATTGAGGATCTGTAAGCTGGCAAGCAGACAATCAGCCAGGAAAAATATATAAGTGTGTGTGTGTGTGTGTGTGTGTGTGTGTGTGTTCAGAAGATGGGCCAATAGGGTGGTGTGACATGGGGCTTGGGGTAGTCTTGCCTGGTTTGACTATGTTACAATCATCTCACATGTCTGAAACACAAAGGAAGAGCCCCAGGATTGTTTCAGACTCAAACAGAAACCAAGCTTTGTTTATAACACATACAGTCCTGCCCATTAGAGCAACATGAGAGACTTCTAAACTGAAGAGGGGAATTCAAATGGCACAGCCCATGTCAAGTTGGGAGGAGAGACATGGTGCCATGGAGTGCTATGACCTCCTTATTCGCCCAAGAACGAACTCCTTTATCAGTGCTTCCGAGCATGGGGTTACCTAGGAGGCAATCAGCAATTCCCACCTAATGCAGAATGAACTGTGCCAGCCGGGACACGAGGTACAAAGGGATGGGCAAGGACACTCCCAGCAATGCAAGAGGCGGAGAAGAAGGGAGGGAGGGAGTAGGGACACCTGTGGAGCAGAGACCAGGCCAGAGTCCAGAGAGCAGAGGAAGTGATGGAAGTCGGCATCACACACTCTCCTCTTGATGTACGGGGCATCCAGTTGTCTCCTGGATGAATGGGGACCGCTCATGGCCAGGGCTGTATTACACCTGCTCAGCCATGACATCTCTCCATAAGGGTGAGTCCTTGATCGGGCCCCAGTGACAAAACCTCTCCGTTGAGCCGAGAATATGCTGCCACAGGAAATTGTCAATGACATCTGTGTCCGCACTCAGCTTCAGGGATTAAGTGCACAAAAGCTATACAGCCAAGCCTGGACATCGCTTTAGGCACACCTATAGGAGGGGAGGGAAGCCTTCAAACCCAGCAGGGAGATACCTTTGATTAAAACTCAGCCTGACCTTCCTTGCTTCATCTCCACGGAAATAGAGACACATTTCCGAAAAAGGCAGGACTTTGCAGCATCGTAATGAGCAAGGACCAGCATGCTCTGCGCTGCATTTCCATCTTCATCCCTGGAGCGCGCGTAATGGGGGGGAAATCAGGGACGGTCTCCACTATTTGTTATCAAAAGAACAATGCAGACCTCTTCCCCCGGTTCCTTTTGTGCAGAGGCAGAATTATCTGTGGAACAAGCCATCACTCCTGGACACTTTAGATTGCTTTTCTGCACAGCTGAATCCCGGGGTTATTAGTGGTTAGTGGATGCCAATAATTTGATGGGGAATCTTCTGTTTCGAGGGTGAAATGTATTAGTAAAGAATGCACTCCGGGAAAGCAACCCAAGCCTCAAGGAAAATAAAGCAGAAACGAAACCCACTACGAAAGATCTGTTTTACAGTTAATACGGGTAGAAGAAACCAGAGGGGTTTCAGTTTTAGGTTCTCTGATGTTTCATTAAATCAGAGTTTTCTTAAATTGCAAAATGCCCAAGAAGTCCAGGCAGTCAACAGGACTTTCCTGCTTTTAATCACATGGATTCTGTGGCATTAAAACCATTTCTACCAACTGGGAAGATGTATCCAACTGCAACACCGTATTGTTCTTGTGAATTACAATAAAAAATTAATAAAACCCGGGTTTTTACATTATTAATACGCTCCATTAAACTGTATGAGCTCTAGAAACTAGCACTTTTTTTGGTACTTAGTAAAGATGAAAACATTGTAATATAATATTTGTACTGGAAGCAAGATCCTAAAGAAATTGTGTTAATTTTTTTTTTTTTTTTAAGCTTGGAAAACACTACTCCATATCTATTATGTATGTTACAGAAGCATTTAAGGTTCTGGTGAATATATACTCACCCAAGAGAGGAGGATAGGCTTTCTGAATGTAAACAATGCTTATTAAAGGGAAAAATTCTGCCAGTTTGCGTAAAATGAAATTACATCACCTCAAACAGCTTCGGCATGGTTCCCTTGTCACTACACGTTCTTTATGGAGTGTCAGGTCTGTGTTCCTGCAAATGGTGACAGTGTAGCCAATAAAGTCTCAGCTGCATAAGGGAGGAATGTGTTATGCTCACATCAAGGTTCCCAGAAGAAACAAAACACATTTATGTTTAGCAGAGGTTTGCAGGAAAAAAAAAAAAAGAAAAAAAAAGGCAATCCAGATGGAGAATGGAAGCAAAACCTGCCCTGCATATTCAAAACTGAAGAAATACTGCCCTCTTGTGGAAAATACTAGTGCTAGCAGGTGCGGCCTGAATTGAAATGGTTCTAAGTGACTCACCTGATTGGGATCTCAGAACAATGTTTGAGAATTCTAGTGGCATGCATCAGCTGTCTTTATTCTTTCACCCATCCTCTTGGAAGGCTAGACTTTACTATTATTCTTTTAAAAAAATATTTGACAGACCTTTCCCCTGAAAGAAAATACCCATTCATTTCAATTCCTCCTCGACATAGATCATGGCCTGAATAGTTTACAGCTTCCTCTGTAAAACAGAGAAATCTGAACATTTTAGGGTTATTTTTTCTTTTCTTCTTTCTTTCTTTTTCTTTTTTTCTTTTCTTTTTGAATAAAAGGTAATTCTCACACAAAACTTGACTTAAATGGAAAGCAAGTAAAAATTAAGGAAAATACTGGCACCAACCTGAAGAAATTAAAAAAGTGAAATTAAATAGGTGTTGTTTTTTTTTTTTTTAAATTTCTCCTTCCTTCATTCAACTGTCCTCTCTCACCTCAACTCTTAATCCATGGATTTTTCCTTTATTCACAGAAGATAATCTTACCTTCCTCTTCACTGAAAAAGTAGATGACAGTACATTAATCATTGAGTTATCCTTTCCCTCCTTCACTTACCAATCTGTCTGGCTCCACGGTCCAAACCCTTGCACTAGCTGCCAGAATCCCCCGCTTCTAGGCAAGGCTAATCTTTTCCGTCTCAGGAATGCACACCTCCTTCTCAGGTGTGCTTGTATTTTGAGTTATTCCCAACCACCTAAACACATATATACGTCTCTGTCCTATTATAACAAAAACTGAAAACTAAACAACCCTCAACCAAAGCAGAACAACACAAATCCTGCACTGCCCTCTGTCTGGGATGCTATTTCTCTGGGCTTTGCTAAAGAAGTCTCCTGTAGCTCATTTCTTCCTTGTCCACTCATTGCTTAATCTACTTGACCACCAAGTTCCCAGAGCTCGCGTGCTCTTCGCCCTTTTTGTGGAAAGAGGCCCCCGACCGCTCTTTCACCATCCAGGAGCTCAGCAACTCTACAAGCTCATCCCCTAAATCCGTGGTGAGCAAACTGCGGCTCGCGAGCCACATGCCTACTGCTCTTTGGCCCCTTAAGTTTTTTAGCAAAGGCCAGCTTAGGAGGACCCTAAATAAGTTAATAACAATGTACCTACCTATATAGTTTAAGATTTAAAAATTTTGCTCTCAAAAGAAATTTCAGTCATTGTACTGTTGATATTTGGCTCTGTTGACTAATGAGTTGCTGTCCACTGACTAAACCATTAGTTCCTTGTATCCAGGAAAAAATGTTAGTGGTTCAATAAGGTTGGCAAGTGCTGCCTACGGTGAGCCCTCAGAGACGCAGAGTGCAAAGCAAGCAGCGAAAGCACCAAGCAATCCCATGGTAGCAGTTTAATCGGGAGTTTCCTTTGAACGACTTAACCCTGAAACCCTTCTTTTGCTCAATTCCCGTGAAGAACAAGAGGAATAGTGTTTCACTAAATGCATGTTGTTTGCCACTTGGTCAGATGTTGACGTATTCTGGAATATGTCTTCTTGTGGATGTGTGCAAGCTTTCCCTGGGATAGATACAGAGGAAGGATTTACTGAATCTGTGGCAAATTCAGACCCATCACCCATCAATGTGGCTGTACCGATTATAAAGCCAACGGCATACGTAGTGTATATGTTTTTTCACACACCTGTCAGATTTTGATATTATCACATTTTTAAAAAACAAATGGGTAAAAAGGAAATATTATTGAGATTTAATATATGATTTTCTAATGTTAATAAGGTGAGACACATCTATATACTTTCCCCTTATCTGAGGTTTACTGTGTATATAATTCAATTTTTTGGAGCTAGTTTTAATTTTTTACATATATCCTGGATTCTGATCTCCTAATCTTTTGTCTAGTGGAAATATTTATTACTCAATTTGTTACTTATATTTTAAATTTTTATGATGCTTTTTGCAACATTAAAAAACATTTCCCTTTGCCAAGTTTTAAATTTTGATATTTTAGTCATTAGTATTTTCCTTACTATCTTTTAGGAATAACTTTCCTTTCCCTAAGGAAAAAAAAAAAAAAACATGTCTTGCTATATATTCAATCTCAAACTTCTTAATTCAATATTTTCATTCAATCCATTGACATGATCTCAGTTTACTTTTGTTGACACCCCTGTTCAAGTACATTTGTGTTTACTTTATAGACTTATTTTACAGTGAATTTTAAAACACGATACATAGAGATTCTTAAAGAGAATACTTCCAGGCCCACATTTGGGTACAATGTAGAAGGGAAATGTGGATGACAAAATAAATATTTACTTTCCTTTGAAATGAAGAATATTTGCTCAGATAAAGATATCTGTCACTAAATTCTTGTAACAGACCAAGTGCTAATGCTTATATTATTCTCTTCTCTATCATTAGTAAGGTGTTATTTTATAGGATTCAAAAATGTAGGTGGTTGAGGTTTATCTAAGTTTTGATTGTTCTGATGGTAACAATCAGCTGTTGGTTGGAGCATCTTCACATTCACCAGAAGGTTGCACGTTCGATTTCCGGTCAGGCACATACCTGGGTTGCAGGTTCCATCCCCACTTGTCAGGGTACATGTAGGAGGCAGCCTATTGACTCTCTCTCTCAATCTCTCTCTCTCTCTTTCTCTCTCTCTCAAATCAGTAAAAACTTCTCAAGTGAGGATTAAAAAAAAAAAAAAAAATCATGTCCTGAAATTCAATCCAACATTCACGAAAAGGTAACTGCCCGTTGCCTGACACCATTCTCTTTCTATACTTATGGAATCTCCCTGCTTCACTGAAAAGGATGACAAGGAAATGGTATGCCAGCTGAACCCTGGAAGGGACAGACCAAGTGACGCGTGTTTTACAGAATGAGATGAAGAGTCACTGTCCTTCTTGACCCAGCAGATGAACGCCACTAGATGGTTTCTGCCGAGTTTTAGCACCAGTAATTCAGTCTCAATTAGTGATGACTTTAGTGGGAGGAGTACTGAATTCCAGAGACTCAGAGGCCTGGCTCTGTCCTTGGTGCCCAGTGGTCTAATGCTGCTGCTGACGTCGTCTGTGGGATTCCTGAAATAACTGGGAACTTCATTCCATCCCCAAACTCGCTCTGAAGAGTAGGGACAGCACGGAGAGCCATGTTCAACAGCGGCCTGCACCCCACGGTCTGAGGGTGGGGGTCGGGGACTGTTGCATATCCTCTCTGTTCCGAGAAATGAAGTGTTTCTCAATGTCAAGGCCTTGCAGAGCACCAGCTTTTACAGCCACAGAAAGGAATCCGTGAAATGGTCTCCACTGTTGGGCTTCAGAAATGGCCTTGTTTACATTTGAAGTCATTTTCTTTGGAATCTCTTCATTAGCATACATTAAAGTTGTATGTTGGGCGGGGAGGTGCGATGAAGGGATATGATCTGTCTGCCACCTTGAACTGCAAATGTGTTTTTATTCTCCCCCCTTTCCTTTTTCGTAGACAAGAGGCTTCCCAGATTCCGTGATCCCTGATTCTGTTCTCCGATGTAGGTGAGCCATCACTGAACAAAGGAGATTTTTAAAAATATATATATTTTATTGATTTTTTACAGAGAGGAAGAGAGAGAGATAGAGAGCTAGAAACGTTGATGAGAGAGAAACATTGACCAGCTGCCTCCTGCACACCCTCTACCGGGGATGTGCCCGCAACCAAGGTACATGCCCTTGACCGGAATTGGACCCGGGGCCTCTCAGTCTCCAGACCGACGCTCTTCCACTGAGCCAAACTGGTTTAGACTGACATTTCTTTTGAGAGCCAAATTTTTTAAACTTAAACTTCTTTTAATGCCACTTCTTCAAAATAGACTCGCCTAAGCTATGGTATTTTGTAGAAGAGCCACACTCAAGGGACCAAAGAGCTGTATGTGGCTCGCGAGCCGCAGTTTGTCAACCACTGATGTAGGCCAATACGATTGCAGTCCTTTATTTCCTCCTAGTTGATCTTTCCAGTGTTGTTTCCTTTTATTTCCCTTTGTGAACTCTTGGAAAAAAAAATAATTTATTGATTTTTACAGAGAGAAAGGGAGAGGAATAGAGGTAGAAATATCAGTGAAAGAGAAACATTCATCAGCTGCCTCCTGCACCCCCCCCCCCACCGGGGGATATGCCCACAACCAAGGTACATGCCCTTGACCGGAATCAACCTGGGTCCTTTAAATCCACAGGCCAACACTCTTGTTGCTGGACTTTGACACTTGTTGATCCCACCCCTGGGAAGCTTGTCCATCTCCTTCTCCTCCTTGAAGTCTCTTGTTGTCTCTAGCACATCTCTTTCTCTGGCCTTTTTCCTCACTTACCACCCTCAGATATATTTGCCACAAAAGCAGGAATTTTTTAAAAGCTGAGGTTTTTTTTCCACTGCTAAATTCCTAGAGACTGAAAGAGTACCAGGAATATAGTAGGTACTCAATAAATGTTTATTTAAAATTAATAAGTAAACATTCACATTAATCACTCTGAACTGTCCACTGTTCCTTCTGCCTAGTGATCTATACTTTTTTGGTCCATTGGTTTTGCCCAATGTCACGAGTCCAAATCATATCCACCCGTCAGAGTCTGCTCAACATCACCTCATGCACAGACTGTCTACTGGTTCTTCCCAGTTACACTAATGCCGCTTGCCCAGCCTCCTTGTAACTTTCAGTGTTACTTTAAATCAGGATTGCAACGCGTCTTCTCAGAGACATCCACCAAAGTGTTTTGGATAAAAGAAAAGCAAATGTATCATTATAATTAGGAACAAAGATAATATTATTAATATAACTGTTGATATCAAAGAACATTTTATTTTTAATGATGTCCATGTTTCATACCCTAATATATTTCAGCTATATTTTTCAAAATGTATTAATTACTTCTCTTTTGTGTAGTTTATATTTTTATGTTTCTTAATCAAAGAAAGCAAAGTATGAAAGGGAATGATCTATACATTGAAATTGCACTCAATAATGATAAGAGAGATTATTTTTTGTTTCTCATTTTTAGTCTTAGCTGTGATTATTAAGTATTTCCCCTTTGTTTGTTTATATTCATCATTTTAGCATTTTCACCCTCACCAGACCTCTTGGTCTTGTTTTCTTCTTAGTCTTTTGGTAATTTATTGTTCAGATGCTCAGTTTGTTACATGTAGTGTCCCACATCTGCCACCTTGTGGAATAAAGTGGTCAAAACAACATTTTATAGCCAATATCTAAATCAGGCCGTGTTCCTTGGAAATAGAAATTACTCCTTTCATCAGAGTTCAAAGAAATGCCAGGATTCCAATTTACCACATTTGTCTAGTGAAACTGAAAATTGCATTTAATATTATAAAATGGCTTCTGGATATATAACTATGTTTTCAGTTTTATTAAATCTTGCAGAGCTTCTGAAGAGTTGAGAAACCAAAGGTAGCTCTGTTCTATTTGCCATGAAAAGTGTGATAGTGAAACTAATGAGAGAAATGATTTTATAAGAAAGACTGAAATTAAGAGCAGGAATCTTTTCTGGGGCCCATCAAAGATCAAGGCCATTTTGTCCTGGAAAAAGAAAATTACAAAAATATGTCATTAACATCCTTATTAACAGTATGGCATGGAGTATTTCAGGCTGTGACAGATTCTCTTTGAATGGCAAACAAATAGTTGTTGGAGTATTAAATTGTTCTACTTACATTATTTACTTATATTTTTCTGCATAAGTGAGTAAAGAAAATATTTATTTTTTATCATCAGTCTAAGATTTTGGAAATATATTCCCTGATTATAAAAATCACAGTTTCATTATAGATAATTTGGAAAATTCAGAAATATATAAAGAATAAAAAGATAACCGTAATTTTGCTTTCCAAATATAACCACTTTTTAATCATTTTCATGTATTTCCTGTAAGCCTTTAATCTCTTCATAGATGTAATACATTCATAATTTTTCTTTGACAAAATTTTAATAAGTTTGGTTCCACTACTCTTAATTAACATTACTAGATGATAATTTTTACTCAAGTGATTTAAAAACACAATTTAAAGATATTTTTCTCAATTATGTACAAAAGTTATTTAATCAATCCTAATTGCTAAAAGTAGGTTGTTTCCAAATATTTTGCTCTTATAGTTACTGCCACCTTGAACTCTTAGCATGCACATGCTGATGAGAATCTGATTATTTCCTGAGGACAAATTTCCTTGAAATTCAAGGGTTTGTAATTACAAAACATTTTATGGCTTTTGATTCAAAGAGCAAAATTACCTTTCATAAAGTTGTAATGATTTTTTTTTCAGGTTAGCATTGAGAATCCATTTCATTTCAATCTTGGCAACATTATTTTCATTTGATTAAATAAACGTGTAAAGAATGTCTCAATAAATAATAATTTTTATTTCTTTGATTTATTAAATAAACTGAATTCTTTATGTTTTACCAGAAATTGCATTTCTTAGAAAATTATTTATACTTTTATTCTCTTGTGCTATTTTTCTTGTTGATTTGTTACGGTATTTTTAAAGTTAGACTATTGATCATTTCTCATCCTATATACTACCAATCATTTCCCCAGCTTCTTGTATGTTTTATTTGGTTTCTGAAGTTTAATTTTTTTTGTAGTAGAAGTGTGTAGTAAAAATCACCGAAGTTCTCTTTCCACTGTTTTTAGCTTTTATGTTCAGAAATGTCCTTTTCATTGTTCACCTTCATCTCCGTATTTTGCTTTTCATTTCCATTTCATAGAGACCATGCATTTTGCAACTTTTTGAAGCCCTCCTTTAGAGATGAAAATCATTTTATTTGCTTCTTTTGTTAAATCACCTCCCAATGTAATTTTTATTCCCATAGTCTTTAGAAGAAATGAAGCAGCATCTTCCATAGGTCATTAATTAGGGAGAATTTCTCTCCATTGTAGAAAAGTTTTTATTATTAGAGTTAATTTTGAGTACAGCTATTAGGGTATTCTTTTTTTTTAATTATAATTTTAATGAAACACTGGAAGACTTGGGGTCACAAATTCCTTGCTATTCCAGACCACATGTCTTTTATTCTGTAAGGATCAGGTGGGGGCAAGAAGGGGGTAATGAGTGAAGGCTGGGAGGCATGGAAATGAAGATAATCTAAATGCTACTGACAACATGGATATGTGTGCCTCCTTGCTGTAACTGTGGGTCAGGTTCATTCCTTTGATAACTCAAATATGGAGTCCTAAGGAAATTTAGGCAGTCAGGATTGCTAAATATTTCTCCCACCTACACCCTACTCAACAATTACTAAACCTTGGCGTCTCATTTTTCTCCAACCTCTATTCATTAGCGTGACAGGTAAACCAAGGAGCATGATATTTCAAGCCACAGTGTGCCCTTCTCCTGATGTTCATCTGATAACCTGGACGTTTTGACATAGGGAGACACCTTGAGTGACATTATACTACTACACACTTGTTTGTGGTTTCACATCCTAATCCAAAATGAAGGCAAGAGAAAGTGATGCCCATGAGTTACCCTTCATTTCTCTCCTTGTCTCCCTCCAGTTTGGGCCCTTTACGGTCTCAAGTTTAAAAACCAGTGATGTGAAACAATAGCTCATCTCACCCTCACACAGTAGTAAAGTGGTTAAGAGCCAGGTCCTGGTCAGGCCACCTGGTCTGAGGACCTGACCCACTATTGCTACCTGTGGGCAAGTCACTCAACTGTCAGCATGCTTCTCGTTTCCCATCCTACAGCTGGACTCAGAAGCTTGAATCTTATACACCCTAGTGGCTGCCTTCTCCTGGCTCTGGCTTTCCTTTGCCCTCTCAGTAGAGTAGCTCTCTCTGCTTCTCATGCCACATGGTCAACGCTTCCAAGCTTATTTGTTAATGCTCCAGCCACCAGGGCAGCAGAAGGAATCCATTCGCCATTCTAACTCCAGCTCTGCCTGCCCCCCAGGGGAAGAGACTGGGTTCCCCATGCAATCCTTTACGGTGAGTATGCTCCCACACCTGGTCCCAGCATCTGTGCCTCAGTGAACACGTCCACGGAGGGTGCTCTGCAGAACCTGTGCCCAGGGGAAAGGGGAGGACCTGGGAAGGAGGGGTAGCAGTTAACCCAGGGAGGCCACCGAGCAGAGAAAACTAGAAATGCTAGGAACTATAGATAATAAAGACAGGTCAGAGGAAAAACAGCTCATGATAAAAATTCTGAAATAATATAGACTTATGGCGTTATACCTCACTTTAGTTAAAAAACAACAGCCGGGACCGGTTTGGCTCAATGGATAGAGCGTCGGCTTGGGGACTGAAGGGTCCTGGGTTTGATTCCGATCAAGTACCTTGGTTGTGGGCATATCCCCAGTAGGGAGTGAGCAAGAGGCAGCTGATCGATGACTCTCTCTCATGGATGTTTCTGGCTCTCTATCTCTCTCCCTTCCTCTCTGTACAAAATCAATAAAATATATTAAAAAAAAAAAAAAAAGCAAACAACAAAAACTTTGCTGAGCCCAGCTGGGGTTGAGTGTCCACTCTCAACCAAGAGGTCACCAGTTGGATACCTGGTCAGGGGACATACCCCGGATGCAGGCTCGATCTCCAGGAGGGGGCGTACAGAAGACAGCTGATGGATGTTTCTCTCTCATCAGTGTTTCTATCTCTCTATTGCTCTCCCTTCCCCTCTCTCTAAAATCAACTAAGAACATTCAAAAACTGATAAGAAAGTTATTGATGGAATTTTCATAAGTGTCTGCACAACTTAGCTCTCTGAAAAAGTGGAAGAGAGAAATGCATGACTTTCCTTTGGGATTTATCTGCATCAAGAACAATCAAAGGGAACAAAAATTCACAGTGCTCCATGACTAACTTTTTATTAACATTTTCTGCTTACTTTCCAGGCTGTTGCTTTAGACAAGCTCAGCTTTATGCTGCTAAATCGCCTGACATATAAGTGAGCCTGTGAAGGCTCTTTTCTCCTAGATGTATATGATGTAGCTATGATTTCTTCAACATCCACAAACACAGGCGTCGCGGCAGTTTTATTAGGAAGACATCCCCCATCCCCTCAATGGGTCCTCCTGTTTTTCATTTAAAGTCAATTGCACATTTTCCTGTCAGAGCGGCTAGGCGTAGCGGGCTGGGCAAGTTTATCTTCCAAAACCGTTTAGAGTAATTTGTGATGGAGATGGGATTGTCTGACAGCTTAGCTGCTCTGCAGTCAATCAAGATGGCAGGAGTAAATTAGTGCCCGTCTTTCTCTCTTGAGAAACTTTTATGCAAACAATCTCGTCAAGGAGAGACGTGATGGCTCTGAGAAGAGAGTGAATAGATGTGGAAGCAGGTTTCTTTCTAAGGGACAAAAAATTATCTTTGATTCCAATATGTGCCTGCCATCCTTGCCTCCAAAGACCTTGGCTGTCTGATTTATCCAGCTTTTAAGGGAGGGGGCCTGGAGTGTGTCCGCACACAATATTGGGGGGGAAGGTAATGCCAGTTCTGATTGTGGTTCATTCTAGAAACTCTTGAAGTTCTCTGAGTTTGTGGAAACTTAGGTAACAAAGGGAATTCTACCTCTCCCAACCTTCAGTGTTTACTTCCTCTCCCCCCCCCCCACCCCTAGAAAATGAACAGGTCCAGACTCACTGAAGATATTATGAAATGTCTGAACTAAATATTCAGAGAAGGAATAATTTGGAAATTTTTACATTTCCAAAAAGTGGCCAGAAGGATATCAACAACCATTTTTAAAGTGGAGCGTTACTATGGAGTCTACTGACTGCCATTTGGTAGCATTTATACAATATCTTCAAGCAAACTATAATTTCTTATTTAGTTTTGTTAATTGAATTGTGGTTTTTGAAGATTAGGCCACTAATTCATTTTCCTACTTTCCATTTATTGAAAGTTAAGGACATATGTGAGAGAGAATTTTTGTTATTAAAAATAAATAATATTTAGCCTGGCCAGTGTGGCTCAGTGGTTGAGCATCAACCTATGAACCAGGAGGTCACGGTGTGATTCCCAGTCAAGCCAAATGCCCAGGTTGTAAGCTCCATCCCCATGGTGTGGCATTCTCTTTAATCATTGATGTTTCTATCTCTCTCTCCCTTCCCCTTGCTCTCTGAAATCAACAAAAATTTAAAAGTAAACAAACAAAAAGTATTTACATTACAAAAGAATATTTATGACCATTAGGATATCTACATCTGCAAAGATAGTCTAATAGGCTTTGTAAGGCCTGAAAGACCCCCGGTCCAAAGGATGAGCGGCGACCCCAAATCAAACGCAGAGCCCGAGTCTTGATGCAAAGAGCAGGAGGTTTATTCCAAGCGCTGCGCAGGGACCCACAAGCAGCAGTCCAGAAAAAGACTGCCGCTTGAGAGCCCAGAACAGAGGTTAGTTACAAGCTTTTATAGGCAGAAACCACACCCAGGTGGCCTGGGGAAATTGGCCTGGGGAAATTGGCAAATTGGCCTGGGGAAATGCAAATTGGCCTGGGGAAATGCAAACATAAGGTTGAGATTGCAATCTCTTGGCCGTTTCCAGGGCAGTTAGAAACAGGCCTGACCTTACATTCCCTCCTCTTCTCAGGACTGAGTTTCAACCCTGGAACTCATATTCTGTTTCCCCTTGCCCAGTTGCGATACAGGGCCCGAGGGTTAGAAGTAATCAAAGGCCCCATGAGGTGGAGATTAGGGTGGTGAGCCATGGGGAACGATTAAACCAATTTTCAAACCACCCCTGTTGAGCTTCTCTATCTCTTTGCCTCCTGTCTAGTCTCTCTCTCAGTTTGGCCATAGAGTCCTTCACCATGCCTGAATGATCTATAAAAACAACACTCCTCTTTCAAAGCTGCACACAGGCCACCGTCCTTACTACCTCAGACAGCGAGGTCAGGGATAGTGATGGACTGTTCAATGGCTCGTATTGCCACTCTGAGCCCTTCTATACTGTGGGGTTTGGATTAAAGCTGCTGTCCCAGTCCCCACCCCGGCGGTTACCCCTAGCCCCAGCAAGACAGCTAGGGTTATTGAAACCAGCTCTTACAAAAGAAAACCTCAGCCCCTCCACACCGCCGGGCCTCACTCCTTGTTCTCCCATAAAAGGGGAACTGATTGGGCGGGGCATCATCAAGACCCGCCGCGAGTAGGAGTCAGTGGCAGCCACCATCCCCAAAGAGTGTCTATAAGCAGTCTCCACAGTCCATCCATCGTCAGGCGGTGGTGCAGGTTTGGCATGAGAGGCATGGATCCAGGAGGCGATGCCATCTACCTTGATGGCGGTGGGTGTCCCTTCCACCGGGGTTCCAAGTTGGCTGTCCAGTTGACGATGAACGTAGACAAAGTCCCCAACCTGGAACTGGTGTGGTCAGCCAAAGGGACCCACACGTCCTTTTGGACCGTCTCCAACGCCTTCAACCTAGCGAGCAGGGATTGAGGGGCGTGAGTTTCTGTCCACGGGTCAGCAGTGCATCCGTGCTGACTACCGCGGTTCCTGCCCTCCTCTTCCTGTCCGAGAGGTAGCTGCTGCCATCTGTGAACCAAGTGAGGGGGGACCCGGGTAGGGGTGTGTCTCTGAGATCCCGCCTGGCCCCCGTTTCTTCAGCCAATATCTTCTGACAGGAATGCAGAATCTCTCTCTTTTCCAAGTCTGCTTCTGGTAGCAGAGAGGCAGGATTCAATGTCACGGGGGCCCCGAATTGGACTCTCCCCTCGTCCAACAAGAGACTTTGGTCACAAGGAAAGAGTGGGTGACCGTCCCAGTCCCAAGATCTACAGTCCGGTTAGTCATCCACGGGTATTGCTCATTACCGGTGGCCCCAATGACCCAAGAAGTTTTCTTAGATATCGGCCCCAAGGGAGCTTTTATTGTGCTCCTGTGTCCACCAGAAATTCTACTGGTTTCCCCTCCACTTGGATGGTTACCCTGGGCTCAGGGAGGGGTTCCGAGCCCCGTCCCCCTCAGTCACTGTCCTCATGAAAGGCCAAAATGGTCTTGGCTTCCTTCTCCTTCCTCTGCCTTCTTGGGCATTCTCTCTTCCAGTGTCCTTTTTCTTTACAGTAGGCACATTGATCTCGGTCGAGTGGGAGGCGATCGCCCAGGTTCTACCCTTACCTCTCCCTTATCACCTACCACTGCTGCCAAGATGCGCGTGAGATTCTTCTCCTGTCTACACCTTCTCTGCCTCCTTAACTAAGTCCTGCAAAGTATAAAGCAGATTGGCCAATAAAGGCCATAGCCACCGAAGCCCGCTGCCCCTCGGTCGCAGGGTACCGCCTGAATGCTTCCATTAGTCGCTCAAGAAAGACCGAGGGAGGCTCCGTGGGTCCCTGAAGGACATCCCTTACCTTAGCCAAATTGGTGGGCCGACGCGCGGCTCCTCTGAGGCCGGCCACTAGAATCTGGAGATAGACTGTCAGTCGCTCCCTACCTTCTCATCACATGTACAACTTTTATAAAAACTTTCACTATTTTACATTAGCTCTTAAACCTTCTTCCTATGTCCTTCAAAAATCTATAACCATTATTTTAGAATATTTAGGAAAGGCAGAGGGAAGAGAGAGCAGGTCTAGCACTCTGTTCCCAATAGCCGCTTGAATTTTAAACTGCCACATTCTTCCTACAGATAAAGATCTCAGATTCTGATAAGACTGAAAAGGGGCACAGGAGAATTTTAACTGTGCCTTTAAATCCCCTAATAGAACACGGTGAAAAGTGTCCAAGCAGTTACGGGGGGTTAAACCACGTTTTCACATTGTTGAAGTCTAGATACACATGACTGAAACCAAAAATGATTCCCAAAGTTTAAACAACCGAATGTACAAAATACAAGATGCAGGTACAAGCCCAAATTGACAACAATGGCATATGAAAAAAGCAAAACAAAACAAATCAAATACAAAAGTTTCATGTTACATTAAACATTACTTCAGAAAACCCGACCTAGAATAATTTCTTAAGTGTAAGCATTACATACTTTTTCATCTGACAAATGAGAATCATTACTGCTTATTCTAAACACATATAATACAGTTTAGCCTGCCATATTCTAGGCATCTAGTTACTGCAATTAACTTTTCCTAATTCAATTTATACTTTGAACTTTTAAAGCTGGCAAGTTCAAACAAAGCACTGAATAATCTCTTTGTAGGAGAACTAATAGTCTTTCGCTCTCCGGCCTCCCCTAGACCTCTCCACACCAGAGGCAGTTTACTAGGATTTAAGACAATGTCAGAAAATCATAGGTCAATCACAATTCATACTTAAGTAGCTACAATATAAGACTCTGCTTAGCTGGTATCAATGACAAAAACTAAACATTGTGGGCTGCTGGAGCAGCATTCAAATGCAAATGAACACATTCTTTACCTAAAGACTCCTGGCCATTCAGGGCCATTCACCACCATTCACATAAACTTGTTACCATTACCATCTAGTTTCCGCCTCATGGCGGGGAATTTCAAGAGCTGCTTACAATGACTTGGGAAACCAGTTTTTAATTTATCTGCTGCCTCCAGCTACTCAACTCCTGGAGGTGAATGGAGGCAGGGAGCAAACGGGTCCCAGGTGACGAAGGCGGTGCTGCCACCAGAGCACTCAGCTTTAAACAAATTAAAGGTTTCTTTCTTTCTCTCTGCTCGCCTGTGGCCGGGCGAGTAAGATGGACCTGGGAGGTCTCTTTCCCAATTTTCCTTTGTCAAGGAGACAACCACACTCCTTCAATCATTTGGGGTTATCAAAAAGAACATCAATCCAGATATCAGTGTATGGAATTTGGTCCGGATGCCCAGGGCTCCTATAGACTATCCGCCGGACTCCCGTGTAGGGCCCCATGTCTAGGGTCCCTGTTGAAGGCCAATCAACCCCAAATGTCGGCCACTCCAATTCACAGTCTCCGGAGAGTGAAGGCATCTACCGAAACACCATAGCCTTCACCTCGTTTTTTGAAGTCCGGAAAATTTTTAACCATGCATTCAAGGGGACTTAGGTGACTCTCCTTTGAGTTTCCTTGCCCCATTTTTCTCTTTCTTCCCAATTTGTTAGGCAACAAATAATTCCAAAACAAATCCAAAAGAGTAAAAACAAAAACACTGCACTTTTACCAATTCCCACACACTCGATTGCGGCCGCACTCTCTCAACACTCACAAAACACTCACTCAGACCAGAACCAGGGAATCTCCAGACTCCAAACCCAGACAGAGCCAAGGAGTCTCCACTTGAATCTCTTCCACAAACACACGATTGGGGCAGACGGTCGCGGCTGCCTCACTGTCTCAGTAACCAAACCTATCCGATCTTCGCCGGGACTCGAACCCGACACCTGATTGTCGGGACTCGAACCCGACACCTGATTGCCGGGACTCGAACCCGACACCTGATTGCCGGGACTCGAACCCGACACCTGATTGCCGGGACTCGAACCCGACACCTGATAGGAGACCGCCAGGCGCCCCTGGCTCTCCTGCACCCTTGGGGCGTCCCCCAGGGTTGCAGCCTGTGGCCCTCCGACACGTCTACCGACCACTGTTCGGCCACCCTCACGAGTTGCCGAACGGCTGCGAACTCAGAACCAGATCAGATTACAGAAGTGCGCACACAGAACCAGATCAGATAACAGAACACAAGACAAAGACAGACAACTTCGGGGTACCCCTTCTTACCTCCAAGATCGGTTCTGGGCTTGAGGGGGGGGCCGCTCGGTCCCGGACGAGCCCCCAGAATGTAAGGCCTGAAAGACCCCCGGTCCAAAGGATGAGCGGCGACCCCAAATCAAACGCAGAACCCGAGTCTTGATGCAAAGAGCAGGAGGTTTATTCCAAGCGCTGCGCAGGGACCCACAAGCAGCAGTCCAGAAAAAGACTGCCGCTTGAGAGCCCAGAACAGAGGTTAGTTACAAGCTTTTATAGGCAGAAACCACACCCAGGTGGCCTGGGGAAATTGGCCTGGGGAAATTGGCAAATTGGCCTGGGGAAATGCAAATTGGCCTGGGGAAATGCAAACATAAGGTTGAGATTGCAATCTCTTGGCCGTTTCCAGGGCAGTTAGAAACAGGCCTGACCTTACAGCTTTAACTCTGAAATTATCCAGCTGATTTTTTACAACTTGAGATGCAAAGTCAAGAGATTTGACAGTTCTTCAGAAATGGAAAAATTACTATAGAAATTTTATTTTGCAATGGGTGGACAATATTAGTAATATTGTTACAGAGCTCCCGAACAATCAACGCAGGAGGAGAGTTTGGAGAGACTCACGTTATTCATCGCGCGATGGGCTCAGAGAAAATGAATTCAAATTCTAAGCAAGGCTACAAGGCGAACTTACCTTTTTATTAAAGAGCCAGCCCTCTGTGCACTTAGTGGTATCTCGATGCTGGCCTTGAAAACAATACAGTTCTACCCAATTAAAAAATGTACCTGGCATGGCATTGAGATTATGGGCAGATCTAGTCTCCGGCCTACAAGGTCATAGAGCTAAGTTTATCTTCATCATTCTTTAAACAGGCTAAAGCAGACTAGAAAGTAACATTTTATCTAAGAAAAACAGTAGAAAATCCCAAACAGCAGTTTGTTACAAATAGGGGTTTTCCTTCTCAATATCTGTGCAGCAACCTAATAAGAATATGTATTTAATATATAATAGGTGGGTGTGGTAGGTAAGCACTACTCTGTACCCCAAAATAGCCAGGTGCTCATCTCTGAAACTGTGAAGGTACTGCCCTCCATCGAGAAGGGGACTTTGCAGATGTGCTCCAGTTAAGGATTCTGAGATGGGAGTTCATCCTGGGTTACCTGGGGTGGCCCAGGGTGGTCACAAGTGGTCTGATAAGGAGGGAATCACAGTAGGAGATGGGATGATGGAAGAAGGAGGGCGGCGTGACACAAGGAGTGAGCAAGAAGGGGTGCAGCTGGCCTCCAGAAGCTGAAAGAGGTGAGGAAATGGAATCTTCCCTGAAACCTCCAAAAGGGATGCAGCCCTGCTGACACCTGCCTTTGGACCCCTGACCTCCAGGCGAGAGAATAAATGTGCGGTCTTTCAGCCACTTAACTCGACAGTAACTGATTACAGCAGCAATAAGAAAACAAACAGTGGAATTTATCTTAGATTATTTCAGAGCAATTTGGTCAAAACAAAAAGAAGACCTACTTTGTTATGTGAGTGCCCTCTTCCCCCCACCCACATCCTGTGTGGTTCAGAGTTCAGGTTCAGGGTTTGGGTTCTGGAGGAGGCCGCACACAAATGAAAGACACTAGTCAAGAAAATATAAGTTTGGGGATTGGGGACCAGGGTGGAGCTCAGCTCAAGAGAAAGGAAAGACTCCGCTTTGCTCAGACTTTGCTATCCCTTTTATTCAGGTTTCGGGATATACCCATAGCCCTTAGGCAGGCAATTCCAATAATAGCTCATTGATAGCCTATCAGCAAGGATTTACATAAGACTAAAAGGTGGAAGTTGCTTCAGCTCCCATTGTCTCAACTAAACAGTGGGTGCAGGGCTCTGACCTTCCAGAGCTCAAGGTCTCCAGCCCTCCAGTTCCGTCCACACCTCTCTGCTAGTGAGGACAATGGGCGGCTTCCAACATTGTTAGATAGAAGATAACATCCTCTTCCATTATGCTTTTTATGTAGATTTCTGACATCCTTGTGGATTTCTGACTTCCTCATGACTGGCTAAAGCTCAATTTTTTATTAATTGAAATGACTCTTTTCAAAGGAACATTCAGTGTTTGTTGGAGGAAAGTCGGCTCCCTGAGCAACCAAGAACTTAGAAGTGGGTTCCTTGCCGTTTTATTTTTTTTTAAACCATCATGATTGTATTTCCTTGTTATGGAAATAGCATTTACTCTCTGTGAACATTTCAGGAAATAAAAAGGGATACATGAGAAGGCCAACTATGCTCCCTACCACGCTGGGAAATGCTCTGATGTCTGTCTAGCGGCCTGTCTTGTGGGGTTTCCCCCAGAGCAGGCATGTGCCTCTCCAGGGGCCTCTGCACTCGAAGGGGAGCTTGGGGAATGCAGGAGTCACACTAACAATTGTCCTGTGTCTGGGTGGTGCTTAGACGGGCAGGACCGCCTCATGCTGCCCCCCATAGCCCTGGGCTAGAACAGGGACCTCTGGCAAGAAGCCCAGAGATGCTGTGAGGCTTGGCCCTCCACATATGGCCCCCCAAAATGCTGCTCATCAACGCTCCCCTTCTCCCCTTTGCCCTGGCCCCTTCTGTAAGGTCCTGGGGAAGCTGATGGGCTGCTCGGGGTAACGGAAACTCTGCCTTTGGGGCGGACTCAGGATGTAAGGGCACTTTCTTTTCTCCGAAGCTGTGTTACTGGAGTCAGAGGAGGGGATGCGTGGTGTTGGGGTCTTCTCCCGCTCCTGGCCCGCTCCTGCAGAAGCACTACCTGCCCACGGGCGCTGCTGCCTCTGCTTTCAGGGTCTCCGCACCCTGGCCCCCACCTGCCAGGAACAGAGTCCTCCAGAGAGCCACACAGGGACTGTCACATGGAAAAGGCCCCGATTGGCTCAACGCAGTATCACCCTGGACTCCAACATCCAAACTGGAGACTCTGATCACACCTCTCCTTAACTTTCCCGAGATGACACACAATGACCTCCTTCCACCGGAGACAGAGGCGGGAGGGAGTCTGTCTGGACCTTGTCTTCCATCTCATCATGGGCGGGCGGGAGGCCTTTCTGAGGTCCTCAGGGGCCCCGGTTCCTATCGTCTAACCAGCCGCACCGTGGTCAGCAGCAGAGTGACATGATGAAGACGCCAGGACTAAAGGACATGCTCTAAACCAGGGGCCCCAGCCTGGGCGGGGGCGCTCAGAAGTAGGTGGTGTTTGCGGTTGGGGGCTGGTATTTCTGACAGGTTATGGTAGTTCAAGGGTGCTATTGGGGGCAGGGGTGTCATGTGATAGCATTTGGCGTTGGAAGGCCAGTTGTTTAGATCGGCAGGTTGCCGCTCTGAAGAGCAGCGGTGGTGGGAAGTCCTTGCGGCCTGGAGCAGCTCTCAGTTCAGAGCCAAAAGGCACATGCTGCGTGGCACCCTGCATGCGCCTAGATCTTCGGCCTCTGAGGGCACAGCGGTCCCTGGAGAGTTAGGCTACCTGTCCCCTGTGCATTCCGTGTGTAAGGCTCAGTGTTGTGAAACAGTTCATCTGCTCGGGGTTGTCTACCATTATCTAGCACACACTTTTGTATTAAAACTATCAGGGGTCCACTGTCGTCTTAAGAGACAGTTGAAGGCAATCTGTCTAAAATTGAGACATCTGTGGAAATGCGTGTATGCGCATGCACACGTGTGCCACAGCACAGCCAGCGGGCTTTGAAGGAGCTTTGTTTCGTGGGCAATGGCAGTAAACGCAGGGACTGTCTGCAGGGCTCTCTCCATCCTATTGCCTAGACCAGGACCAGGAACAGAGGTTAACAACCAGGAGGTGCTAATCTGGCTTTATGGGTGAATGGTTGGGGTGAGATAAGTGGTTATATGGCCCCAATTTTTCTGTCACACATTTAAAGTAGTATGACATTTAGATATTTTCTTTCTTTCTTTCTTTTTTTTTTTGTGTGGTTAAAATGGTGAAGTCATTATTATTTCAGTACTTGACAAAATACCCCTTAAAATTCAAAACTTCTACCATTATACAAAAATGGGTCTCTACAAGTGATATCTGTCATCCTCACCAGTAGCACATATATTAGGCAGAAACAGGTGACTTCTGCAGCCTTGTAAGAAAAGTGCAGGACACCTCAAGCTACACATTCAGCAGTGTCATGATATGCAAAAGTTTAATCTTTTCACCCATTTGATAAATGCACCAGGTTAATAATTTAACCATTTAAATTAGCATTCCACAAATACACATGTAATTGAACGATTATCGTGCATGAATACATACACAATGCTTATATGAGTACAAATTCCAGTTTGTTTTCATGTACTGACTGATTGGGATTTGTATATAGTCATAAGCCGTAAACATTTTCTTTTGGAAGACAGACATTAGATTTTCGTGGCTGTTAAACATGCTTGGATGTAGGTAACATCTTGTGGTGTACACTCTACCACTGGTTAGGAAGGAACCATGGGACAAAGCATCCCAGATGGAGAGGAATCCAACCCAGGCTTTCTTTACGAAGGAATGAAAGCAGCAGCTCCCCAAAGGTGCTTTAAGTAGCGAGCAGGCACCTTCAGAAGCCAGCTGTGAGGACTCCTTGCGGGTGTGACATGACCTGGTCTCCTCCTCCTCCTCCTCCTGGCCTCCTGCCATTTGGCTGCTGGTTAGGTATGGGGGACACCACCTCTGGGGTGGATAGAGAGCAGTGTGCTGGTGAGAGAGGCCGAACCTCTTACGCCTGGCTGTGGCTTTAAGAATAACAATAACCGTCCGTGCTCACCCTAGGTGGCTTGGCTCAGTGGATGGAGCATGGGCCCACAGACTGAAAGGTCCAGGATTCAATTCCGGTCAAGGGCATGTGCCTTGATTGCAGGCTCCATTCCCGGCCTTGGTCGGGGAGCATGCCAGAGGCAACCAATCCATGTGTCTCTCTCACATGGTGTCTCTCCCCCGCCCCTTCCATTCTCTCTAAGAATCAATGGGAAAATATCCTCGGGTGAGGATTAACAACAACAAGGAATAGCCATGCTCTCTCAGCTCAGGTCATTCCACCTCAAGTTCTACCCCCAGTGGCGCAAATAACTAGGTGAGGAGTAAGACAAGAGGAAACAGCACTGTTGCCTCCCTGAAGCTGGGTTTTGTGCTGCATGTGGTTGGGGAATTTGCTAGCTCAGAGCAGCTCAGGGCAGGCGCTGGCTGCCTGTATCCCTGAGGCTGAGGGTGTGCTCAGCAGGCACTTCAGGGTGTACATGCTGCCATGAGAGGGACTCCTGGCTGGCTACTTGCCCCGCATTGCTCATCTTAAGGACTGTGCCTGCTGTAGAGAATGGTTTCCTGTCTGCCCTTTTGGGGCTCAGGATTCACCTGCAAACACCAATGACCTCTCCCTCTTGATGCTGGTTAACAAGGGTGAGCACCATTCCAACAGGCCCAGCAAAGCACACAGGAGCTGACTTTAGTGTTGGTTGCTATTTCCACACACTCTGTGTGTCAGATGGTGGGTATCCCTTCCCCAACCCCAACCCGTTTGTCTCTTCTTTCTGAGACACGGCTGACCAACTAGAGGCCATGTTTGCCAGCCTCTCCCGAGGCTCGTGTAGCCAGTGAATAAGTACTCACCCGTGTAGGAACCACACGCAGAGCATGAGAGACACCCATAGCCCGGGCCCTTGATGACAACGGAGCCAGGGAGCCAGGATCCCATCAATCCCGCAGGGGCTTGGTCTCCGGCTACGGAAGATGGTAACACATGGCTCCGTGGTCATGCCGCTGGAGGGAGGGCACTTGCAGCCGAAAGCCGGCCAGTGAGGCCTGAGGCTAACAGTCCACTTCCAGGCTTCCTGTCCAGGTTTTCTCCCCGTCACACGTGACCAATTACACCTTTTCGGAGTTTACAAGCTTCACTCTCCTGCCAAGCGTGTTTTCAATGGAGCCTGATTCCTTCCTGCTATTGTTTAAGCACCTGCTTTATTGTCCTGTCAGTGGGGGAAAACTCTGGGCAACACACGGAGTGTTATTTGGCAATGCTTCCCAGCCACGTCAGGTCCAGTGTTAATTAATCTCTCGAACTTTAAGACTTTCTGGATCGATCTGATTTTATAACTCCTGAGATGGGATCCAAAGAGGCTAATTGCATTAAAGTCTAAACTAATCGTTTTTCTTTCTTAAATTAGTTTATACTTGGAAACTTTCACGCTTCAACAACTTGGGATTAAATAATTGTTCTCACATGACCCCCAAGCTCCATGATTGCTCTCAGTTCACAGGCAATCCTCCCGAGTCCCTTCAGCCCCCACCTGCTGCCTGGGAGCAGAGCAAACATCGCATGGTTGAAGTTTTCTAACGTAGAGACCAGATTCTGTCCTGGGTTAGTGAGATGCCTGAAATCTTCTCTGCGATGATAATGCTAAATATTTGTCATTTGGGATGGATCTTTTTTCTGCTTAAGTCCCTATGTTCTGAATTAACTTCAAAAATAAAAATAAAAAGCCTTTTATTTAGAGACTTAGAACAGGTCACATATTTGGCTCGCAAGCCTGTGCTGTGTTGTTGTCAGGTGGGGCCAGCTCCCCTGTGCTCTGAGTGGTGACAGGTAGGGTGTCTTCACTTTCAGGATCACTCATCTCCTCTGCCAACTTGGTGCTGGCTAATGGCGAGGGGTCCAGCCAGTGCTGGGGGCTGGGGGCTAGAATCCTTCCTACGTTGGTCTGGCAACTCCATGGAGCCGCTGGGGCTCTCACAGCCTGGCGCTGGATCCAAGAACACGTGCCCCGAGAGAGATGGGAGCGCTGGCAGTCTCTGAAACACTCACAGTGATGTGGTGTCCTAGCTACGCAAAGCCCAGCAGAGTCTCTGAGTTACACCCCCTGAGCCCATGAAGTGGTGTCATGTTTAAAAGGGAGTGTTTCCTCCTCGGTAAACTCCCTTTGGGTGTCCAGGATGGGGTGAGAGGTTGAAGTCCTATTTCCCCATCCCGCTTGCTCTTGGGTTGGCGGGTTGGGTATCGGGCTGCCCACTGGAGTCGTCTCGGGTAATGGGTGAAGTGGAAGGGGTCCTCAGGAAACAGTGAAAAGAATGGCCTTTATTTTCTCAGGCCGTGGTCCTGGGGGACATGGTTGATACCTGAAAGAAGTCTTGGCATTTTCTTCACTTTGGGCAAATAACCATTTTAACTGGCCTCACTGAGTACAGTTGTGCCTTTTTAGTTTATCACATCGCCTACTTACTATCTGCTGGACCTGGGACAAATGAGGTTCTCTTCTCCCCCCCTCTCCCTCCCCAGTAAATTGGAGGGGGCTCCCTTCAGCACTCTAGCACCCCTGTCACCCAGATCCTCCTTTGTGTTCTCCAGGGCAGCTTTCACCAGCCAGCATATTGTAGTTCTTTATTTCTTTATTGTCCCTGTCCCCTCGTTAGAATGTATGATCAGTAAGCAGAAGTTTTATCTTTTTTTTTCTTTTCCACTTCCCACTACTCAGAGCCTGAAACAGTGGCTGGCGCAGAGAGATTGTCAGTAATTATTACTGAGCGAATGGGTAGAGAGAGATTCCTCACACGCCCTTCCTGTATTGGGTAAATACTTACACCTCTCCACCTCAGAGAAGATTTCAGGCTTCTCACTAACCCAGTGGTCTTCTCAGACTCCCTGCTTTCCCTGTCTGTGATTTCCTCGGTAGAGTGACATACGTGCAGCTTGCTAGCAGTTGTCGTATTGGTGAAGCACGTGGGGAAGGTGGCACTAGGTCTTTTCACATGGCAAGTGACCTTCTCATCACACCTGCCTCTGGATGGACCCCTGATACTGAGGGCCCAGCATTGTTCAACCTCCTCCAACCGGCTCTGGACAGAAGAGGAAAGCATCTCACGTGTGTATGACTCTCCTTCACAGCGAAGCACTAATAGTGTGGCAGCGATCATCCAGTTGGATAAACACTTGTTCCTTTTTTTCCTAGAGCCCTCTCATGCACGTTTTTGGAGATTTTTTCCCCCCTCTGCCTACTTTATTAGCTTCAAAAAAAAACGAGGGCTGGAGATCTCATCAGAAAGACAATCACCCATCCTCTGTGCTTCCAAGTTGGTGCTGATGTTTTCCTAAGTCCAGATGAGCTGTGAGCATTTGGCTCGTTATGTGGTAAGCACCCACCACTGCAGACAGCTATGGGCCCTTTTCCAGCTGCTCTCCCTAATGTTGCAGAAACCTCCCTTTTCAGTTCATTAAATTTAACTTCAGGCAATTGCTAAAATGCAAGATAATTCTATTTTAGTTATTTTTTTCCTTGGTACTTCCAAAGTTCAGCCTCACATTAGCAACAATGAGCCAGAAGGTTTTTTTTTTTTGTTTTTTTTTTAAGTTATTTCAGAAGATAGGGACTTAAGCAGAAAAAAGATCCATCCCAAACGACAAATATTTAGCATTATTTTCCCTGTTATTTAAACCGGAGGGCCCTTGATTATG
This sequence comes from Pipistrellus kuhlii, assembly GCF_014108245.1. Lineage (NCBI taxonomy): Eukaryota > Metazoa > Chordata > Mammalia > Chiroptera > Vespertilionidae > Pipistrellus > Pipistrellus kuhlii. The sequence goes on along the minus strand of NW_023425405.1, from coordinate 32,861,191 downwards.
ACTGCTTCTTAAGCTGGCTTCACAAATGTAGGCTTAGGAGGAAATGTATTTGAGTTTCATACTGCACCAAAATTCTTGACTCTTGATATCCAACCAATTGTTTGTAAAATTTAACATAAACAAAACAGGGCTTGTCCATTTATAAAGCATAATTAAGAAATATTTTGTGAATATGTGTATTGTGATTTCTCATTAATTTTTGCCTATATGCAGTTCTAAAAAATTAAAGACAGAATGAGAGGACCTGCAGACAAAACTTTGCATAGAATTGAGTGTTATTTATACATTGTAATTTATTTATTTAAACTTTCCATTAGTTATATCCATTTATGGTGCTTCCATATGTTTGTAACTACGAATGTGATACATATCCCTATATCATTGTGTACATGTTTTATATCAATGATCTGTCATTTGTCTATATCTATCTATCAATCTTTCTATTATCTATCATAGACTTTAGGATCAGTTCCTAGAAGTGGCATTACTAGTCAAAGCATATGTTTATTTTAAATTAAAAAGCAATGCCTGCATGTCTTTCATTGAATTTCCCCTTATTTTCCTATTAGAATAACTTCTTTTCTTCTTTTTCTCTAGGCCTTATACTTGAAAAGACTGTATATTGTCAAATTTTGTTTTCCCATCTATTGGGTCATTGCTTTAAATCGCTTCCCACAGCTCCCCTAGCCCCCCAACTATGGTTGTTCATGAGAATCTTTTCCATAAGTTAAAAGCCATTTATATTTCCTCCTCTATTGTTTGGGCCTTGTTTTTATATACTACCAGGAAGCAAGACAGAACTTTTAATGAAGGTTTTTGACTGCTTTTATTTTACTCTTAAAAAAGCAAACTGTAAAATGTGCAGGGTCTGATAACTGTCAGTGGCAGGTACTGCTCTCCACACTACCTGCCCATGGACTGTGGCTGTAGATGGTGTGTAGTCTCCCCCATGAAGCACGGTATCGCTACATCTGCTTTGATTACAAAGCCATAATTCCATTGGAGTAGTTTTGTCTGGTGATCATTGATTTTTGAAAGCCAATCTGATGCCTGTTCTGAAAGGGACTGTAAGAAAGGCCTCTTTAGTTTTCCCCGCTGAACAAATATTGCCAAATTCTTTTTGCAACATGCATTATACCATGATTGCCACCAGGCATAGCCTGTCTAATATTTTTTTTTTACTTTATTAAGGAGACATCTCTGTTTGATTTTCCTGTGCATTTTTACATATGGACATTAGAATGAACATGAGCATATAAAATTGATGTTCATGTCATTTTAAAAATCTTGTATACACATATCAGTTCAAAATACTGTTCACTATCACTTGCCACAGCCAGGACACTTTCTTCTTTCTTTACTTTTTAAATCACTTTTCCCATAAATAGCAGGGAAGTGCCATCGGGAGAAAAAGATAGTAAAAAGTGTTAAACATTAAAAAAACAAATCCCCCAGCAGATGAACACTATAAACGAGTGAGACTTACACAAAGATACATTATGTAGGGTCTGGTCATACATCAGCGGTCACGGCAGCAGCTGGAGGGTCTCCGGGGATGCGGGCTGGCAGGGTTTTCCCTGTGATCACAGTTCATGGGAGACCAGACCGGGACCCTTCCCTGAAGATGTCCGCTTTCTCACCTCCCTATTACTTCCTGCCTGACCCTGACTTTCAAATTCTTTTTACTTTTGCAGGAAACCAAGACATTGTATTCTACAGGGGGTGGCTCTTAAAGGGTCTAAGGATGTATTTCCATGGTTATGGAATGTCCCCTCTATTGTTCCAGAGTGAGTTCTGGGGGGTTGGGAAGCACTTTGAATTGTGACTTATTCTGTGCTTTTTGTTTATTTCTGCTTTAAAGCCAATCATTTGACTATTTTTGATACCATGAAATACAATAATATAGTCTATACTGAATAGGATAGGCGGCTGCTTTTGCATCCTGGAATAAGAGCTTTTCAGACACTTGCAATTGCCCTTTTCTTAATAGACTTTCCTTCCTCATTTTCCAGTATCCCCAGCTACCTCACATCCCCCCATGCAATGAATTTAAGGCTGAGAAAAAGTGCTGATAGAATTTTCTCTTATATCGACTCCATTCTCAGTATTGTTTCCCAAACCTCTCAGTCCACATATTCCTGGCATCCTCCGCTCTCTCTCCTCTAGGATTATGGGATCAGGCACTAGTGTTTTTATTTCTTAAACTTTTTTTTCTTGCTCTGCTACTATTCTGTCTGTATCTCAACACTGTGCCTTCTGAGGAGTTCTGCTTCCCAAACCCCCAGAACTCACTCTGGAACAATAGAGGGGGACATCCCATCACCATGGAAATATCCATAGACCCTTTAAAAGCCACCCCCTGTAGAATACAATGTCTTGGTTTCCTGCAAAAGTAAAAAGAATTTGAAAGTCAGGGTGAGCATGGTCAGAGTATAGCAGAGAGCTGGGGCAGTTGGGGGTGGTGATGAGGCAGCAGGAGCCATTGTAAGCCATTGTAAGATATTTCACTTGCCAACATACTGCTGGCAAGTGAAATAAATATAAAATGTATTAATGGTGGAGTAGTGACAACTTGAGGCTTTGGATGAGTTAGTTGGTCTCCTAATCCAAGTGGCTTCTTTGTAACTGATCTGCTACTTAATTTTAACCACTTTGTCCGTAAACCTCACTATTCACTAATTTTTTTTGTTCATTTATTCATCTAATAACTCATTATTTGTACTATGTATTGGGCTTTGTTCTAGGCAAGGAACAAAACAGACAAAGACTTGTCCTCTCCCACATGTGAGAGAGAATAAAAAACAACCACAAATCAAATAATAATAATAATAATAATAATAATAATAATAAACAATATCAGCTGCCATAAAATAAAATAAAAATAAACTAAAGAAGGGCTGAGGAGTGATCAAAGAGGGCTTCATAGAGGAGGTGGCATTTGAGCAGCGGCCTGTGTGAAGTGAGGGAGCAGCCAGACCTATATTGAAGGGAACAGTGCTCCAGGGGCAGATAACAGTTCCCGTAGAGCTCTGAGGAAAGTGTGTGGTTCCAATATAGAAGACTGGGATCCAGCTTTAGCTTTCACATGTGACACTGCCCTGGGGGTGGGTGTGAGAGATGGGTGAGCATGGTCAGAGTATAGCAGAGAGCTGGGGCAGTTGGGGGTGGTGATGAGGTGGCAGGAGCCATTGTAAGACATCTCCGCCTGGCATAAAAAAAAATAATAACAAAGGAAATGAAAATGATGAGAGATTAATGTTCTATTTTTGCCAGAATTGGGACTTTTTCCTGAGTTAAATTGTAACTGAAAACAATGGCATTTGGCTTAGATCCTGCAGGGGTGGGCTGGAGGGAGGGCTGGGAGATGGAACAAAGGACAGTTTACTGTGTTTGAAAACAGTAATAGGAATAAAATGAAGCTGTTTTCTAATTACATCTACTAAATTTAGCCAATTTCTCTCTCTCACCCTCTCCCCCCTCTCCCGTCCCCAATGTATTTACAAGATTATATGGACTGGGAGAAATACATAGCTGGGCAAATATCAGCTTGTTAAATTGAGCTACCTCTGTTGGGGAGGGGGAGATGGAAAGGGGGAAGGAAAGTCATCTGAAACAAAAAAGGAAAAGGAAAAAGGAGGCAATATCAGAAAGCAGGACTGCATTTAAGTATATTACTAGTAGCCGAAACCGGTTTGGCTCAGTGGATAGAGCGTCAGCCTGCAGACCGAAGGGTCCCGGGTTCGATTCTGGTCAATGTACCTTGGTTGTGGGCATATCCCCAGTAGGGGTGTGCAAGAGGCAGCTGATTGATGACTCTCTCTCATCGATGTTTCTAACACTCTATCTCTCTCTCTTCCTCTCTGTAAAAATCAATAAAATATATTTTTAAAAAAGTATATTACAAGTATCTCCAGTCTTTAAAGAGCAATTGATACATGAGAACTGTGAGTTGAAGTGTCTCCTGGCTTTTCTTGTGGCATGTGTTCAGAGTTTAAAGGGAAGGAATCACTAGGGACTCAGAGGCATAGAATGTAGCCCAGTCATGTTCATATCTGTGTCTGCAGGACATAAATTGAAGTTGCAAAATAAAAGTGAAGTTAGGAATTTGACTATGAATGTCCAGCTATCTATATATAAAAAAAAAAAATACCTAGGTGATATAAAGAACTTTTTGTTAATCCAGAATCCGTTGTAATGAACAATCCAGAAAATGTGCTGAGTGGTTCCCATAGTACTGTAAATGTTTGAAGGGTACCCTGCTTAGTTATAATTTAGCAAACAACTATTTCAGACACCGTTTTAACGGCAAGCAATCCTGGCAGTAATTTATCTAAATCATGCATCCCTTCCTGAACTGTAACTCTTGCTTAATTTGGGGAATTAAAGGAACCTACTTGTTAATGTAGGAGCTTCTGCCTTGTTTTTCAAGTTTGGAAACAAGAAGTCCTTTGTCTGTGACGATTAATCTGGTGGCCTCAGCAGGCTTTTAAAGTAAAGGTTTGTGTCTTTTGAACTTTCTAAGTTGGATTTGTTAACAAAGATTCAGGAGCAGGCACTACTTACTAAAGTAGCAACAGGATTTGGACATTCACTAAAAAAAACCCACATTTTTTTAGCCCCCCATTGGAGGAGCAAATGGTGCAAATGAAAACAGACTCACAATGAATAGAATGAAAATGATTTCCGTGTTTATGTTTGTCAGCATCATAGTTATTTACAAATTATCCATATGAAAATGTAAAAAAGCATATTACATCTTCACATGCCATCTGCATTAACTGAATAAAGCTTAGTGGCTTATTTGCAAATCTGTAGTTAATTGGTACATAGACATTTTTGTGCATTAAAAAAGAAATGTACATAATTTAAAATAAATTACACAATTTACAAAATAATATTAACAAAAACATCTTAGACAGCTGCCTCCTTATTTAAACAAAATAAATATTCATGTAATTAAATTAACCAAAGACCACATTTAGGGGATTATAATATATAGAAAGACATATTGCAAATTTAATAAAGTTATATTTTACAGTGACAGATACTGATCTCTTCAAGTCTCTGTGCTAGAATTATGCAGGAAAAAAGTACCAGAAAGGGAATCTTAATATTTTCTGTTAATAAATCAATACAAATAGGTTCCTGCAAAACGTTGAGAAAAGTTCATTGAAGGGTCGAAGTAGGTGATATAGAAACTATTGCTTTGAAAAAAGAAAAAAAGAAAAAGAAAACATCTACAAAGCACAACAAGACTGACACCCAATTATATATCTAAATAGGCTTTTGATTGCTGAAAACATGATGCCCACAAATCATATACTGGCCATTTTTTAAGGTCTAGCTTGGTAGAAGCATGAAACATAAAACTACAAAACTAACTATCCCTTTAGGACTTAATTTACTTATTTAAGAATGTAGACATACCCATTTTTCAGTGTCCCTGCTAGATACAGAATTACCACAGCACACGTCCTTTTGATAAAGATTTATTAATGAGTGCTAGGCCCACACTCCTGGCTCAGCCCTGACGGCCTGCCTTATTTCCCCAGAGCTGAGGCAGGCCGGGTGGGGCTGCCAGCCATCTTAGCCCTCACATCTAAACTCCACCCGGGAGGGGCCACTCTGTTGCAAGATTCCTCATTTGTTCCCAGACTGCTCTCCTTCCCATACCCTCAGCCTTAGGGGGGAAACAGAACAAAGAACACATTTGAGTTTGGCAATATTGTTACATCTGGTGAGATGTCAGATCATTTTGGAATGATTCCTGCAAACTGATTCAGACGCCAGATCAGCTTAAGCATGGGCTCCCCCATTCTTGTGTGTAGAGAGGTACTGGGTTGCACTAAATTGAGTGTAGGAACTGACATTTTTACAGAAGAGTTTTATTTTTCTCTCTCCCTCCCACCCCTTCCCTCTCTTTTCTTTTTTTCTTTTTCTTTTTTCTTTTTTCTTTTTCTTTCTTTTTTCTTTTTCATCTGCATCTTTCCTCTTTACACAGGTCTTTGACCATTATATTCTATGAAACTCAACATGTTCACATTCTAAGTGACACTGACTCCAATGGGAAGGAAATATAGGAGTTAGGCTCTTATTTCTTCTTATTAAAATGTGGGCATGTTGAGTAGAAGTTGTATGAGTAGACAAGATGAGCTGCAGATAAGAGAGCAGAGCAGAAAGAGACCAGGAACATAAGGAACTTGTTCCTGCAAGAAGTTGTAAATAAGGGACTTTACAGGAATTCCAAGGTGTCCAAGTAAGCCCTAATGACCAGCTACCTGCTCGCGGGTGGAGGAGAGGCACACTAAAGGCCGAACAGCAAGGCCTGAGACATGGACCTTACAGAAGGAAAGACACTGACCACATTGAAAAATAGATCTAAAGGGCCATGTAAGTGCTGTTGTGTTCTGTTAAGCACTCTTTCCTTCTTTTGAATATCTTAGGTACATATGTATACAAAAGCCTCACTAATCTTTTACAGTGACTAACAGAGTGTCTTACCTGTGATAATTTAATAAATGTTTGCCTTGTTATAAGCAATTTGTGCTTTGTTGTAAGTAATTAAGAACATGCTTTTAAGTACTCCTTTTCAAGTTGGCTTAATGCTACACTGCAGGGTCCTCAAAAGGCTTTGAAATAAGGATTATGGCCAAGACCCTAGATAAGGTATTGACGAATGAGCAAATCAACCCCTTTCAAGAGACATCAGTTCCGTGTGGTTCACATAGTTGACAGTCCAACAAAATAGTATAATACTGTGCTAGCATTCTCTCTCCTTCCTCTCCTCCCTCCCTCTCTCTCTCTCTCTCTCTCTCTCTCTCTCTCTCTCTCTCTCTCCTCTCTTTTTGTTAAACCAAGCAGACCTTCATACTTATATAATAGTAGTTCTAAATCTTTTTGTGGTCAGACCATTTTGGTAAGGCAAAGTGTCAATAGACAAGTTATTACTATATTCCCCTCCTGAATTCTTAAAAAATGAACAGGAGGGATAAGGATCTGATGAGATTTTAGTAAAGTATTTAATTCATTATTGACTCATGCCAGGAACAAAAATAATGCCATTCTCATGCCATAAACATGAATACAGTAACTTTCATTCCCCCAAGTTAGCCAGCTAGGTACATTCCCCTCCTTTTAACCTTTCTAACAAAGGGCCATCCAGTATTTATTTATCTAATAATGAACTTCCAATATGCTCCCTAGTGCTAGATCACATTAAAACTAGTCTCCTGTACATAACATTGTATTGTAATGTGTATTCCATTTTTGAATGAAATCATCTTGTATTTTCATAACATTTTATAATTTTTTAAAAAGGTTTTTTGATTTTTATAGAGAGAGGAAAAGATAGGGAGAGAGAGAGAGAAAAACATTGAGAGCGAAACATCAATCAGCTGCCTTTTGCGCGACCCTCACTGGGGATCTAGCCTGCAAACTCAGGCATATGCATGCCCTAACTGGGAATCAAACCAGCAGCCTTTCAGTGCACGGGATGGCACCCAACCAACTGGACCGCACTGGCCAGGGCCAGCCATTTTATCATTTTGATCAATTAAGTTAATTCTTATAATAAAGGTAGGATGATGCTGATCTCTCTTCTGAATTAATGAAATTTCATAGAATTGTAAGTACAGCTTTAGTAGCAATAATATTTCATTTTATTCAACAATTTCAAAGTTATTAGGTGTTGTACTCATATCCTAAGGCTGTTAGCTGAATTCTTCAAGTAACTGCAATAGATTCTCAACTATTTTAGATAAATGGAATTCATTTTAGTCAGAGAAATCCATGATCTGGAAGACTCCCGAGTGCATATATTGCCAACCACAGTTTGAGAGTAACAATATTATTTATGGCTTCTTCTTCAATAAGCCAGATGAAATGGAACTGGTTGTTATGCTTTTCCTTATTTAATTTTCCTTGGTTACTTAATCTTCCTGACTACTTGTTTGTTTTGAAGTTAATTACCTTGCCTACTACAATGAATATTAAATAACGAATTAGTGTTTACCACATTTAATTCTTATTGAAATATATAGAAATCTGTTCGTTTGGGGGACAATGATATTCTAATCTGATGTCTTCTATCAATATAATTCTGCAAATACGTTAATGAACAGCAGGGGGAGTTAAAACTCTAGTATGAAGGTAAATACCTTCTAGTTGAAACCACTTTCACAGCCACACAGCTAAGTTTAGGACAAAAACAGCCATTACACTATTTTCAAAAGACCTGACACCCTAATATCCTCCCCCTTCCCAAAGTCTGTTGCAGTAAAATGGTATTGCTTTTTTAAGTGGCACCTTTTAAGTTTTCTTTTCATATGAAAGAAGTCTGCCAAGTTAGATATTATTTCACTGTGAATTTTCCAGGCCAATAGCTGTAAAAAATAGTTACTTCTAACACAGTGATAAGTGTAGTGACTGTTTTCACCTTTGAAACTAAACTCTGATTTCAGTCTGAGGGTAAATGAGTAAAACCCAGAAATGACACCGTGGAGAGTTAGCTTTGAAAAAACTTCTAGATTAGTGGTCAGCAAACCACGACCTGCAAATGTGGCCTTCTGGCTGTTGTTTTTAAAGAGACTGCACTGAAAGACATCATGCTGTTCTTTTATGTACTGTGCACTCTCTATGGCTGTGTTCTCCTAATGGCAGAATTGAGAAGCTGTAGCAGAGACCTGGCTGAGAATATCTACCACTGTGGCTCTTTACCGAATAAGTTTTTCCACCCTTGGTCTAGATATTTAATGAAGCCCTGGACAAAATACTGACCATTTTCTTTCCTAAAATTTTAGTTTTTGAAATCATAAATTAAAAAGACCACTTCAGGTTTTACTAGTAGGAATGACAAAACAATGGATTTCAAAACACATTTGGTCTGAAATTAGGAAAACAAATTGGGAGAGGAAAAAAAAATCAACACACAATCTTGATTTCTTTTAGGTACAAAAGTCAGCAATACATTACGTTCTCCATCTGCTCAAAATTAAAAAGACAACCAGCTCCTTTTTTTCTTTTCTTTTCTTTTCTTTTTTTTTTTTAACAAAGATAAGAAATATAAAAATCTAGTCATAAACAGCCTTCAAGGTACAATTAAAAACCAACTAGTGGGGTCCATCTTTTGGAGGATGAATGAGTTCGGGACTTAAAACACTTAAATTACCACCATGTTGTCAATTTCCCAGTGGCTGCAGCGGTGAGGAGGACTGTACACAGCAGGTGTTCCATCCTGTCGTCATCCAAAATGAACTTGACTCTCTTCAGGATACAGGAAGTTGTCAATGTCTCCATGGCACTCAGCATCGTTGTCTCCATCCCGTATGAAAAGAGGCAGTTTCTATGGCAATACTGGTTAAGTGCCTATCATGCTGCACTAATATAGTGCAAAAATGTGCCTTCCATTCAGCAAAAAAAGATGCAGGCAACCAGTCTGAATGTGGGGAAAGTAGAAACTTACTGTATTAACACAAGCAAATGAGTTTTCCAGACAATAACCACTAGAAAATACTGAACGTGAGGGTTCTTCTAAGATACTAGGACAGGTCCAGCACTTGTACTTTGGAGAAAGACAAGGATTAAGTCTTATAAAAAGTCTTTGCCTCTGAAAAGCTACCATCAAACCACCAAATGATGAATTTGCTCAATGAGTTTTCTGCTCAAAGTAGAGCATTAAAATGGCTTATTACCAGGTATATAATCTGACATAATAGTATGTATCATTCAGTTGCGTGTACATGACGTTACGCTTGCCTATGATCTTGGTATAAGCTCTTCATGCTAAAATGTCACTATGGGTGAGCACTGCAGACAGAGGCGTGTGTCGGCATTCCACATGGCCACTCCTGCCACCATATTTCAGAGATGAAAGTACTTTGCCAGTTGGTAGGTTTCATGAACGATCACTCAGACTCTCAGAAGGCAGCATGTATTCAACTCCACCTCCTAGAGCAGTGGTCGGCAAACTCATTAGTCAGCAGAGCCAAATATCAACAGTACAACGATTAAAATTTCTTTTGAGAGCCAAATTTTTTTTTAACTTAAACTTCTCCTAACACCACTTCTTCAAAATGGACTCGCCCGGGCGGTGGTATTTTGTGGGAGAGCCACCCTCAAGGGGCCAAAGAGCCGCACGTGGATCTCGAGCTGCAGTTTGCCGACCACAGAACTAGACCTCTCAGGAATGAAGGTTTCTGTGTAAGTGGTACCGTATCGATATCTCCGATGGCACTGTGATCTTCTCTCTTATCAATGATGCTCTTTTGAAAAGGTACGACGGGCTTTAACCCACGCAGCTGGAATAGCTCTGCGGCCTCTCCTGCAAAGTCAGAAAGCTGAAGCTGGTTGCTGCCGGGATAGCTCAGACCTTACATGTCTGCATCGCCATCATAGGCTAAGGTCAAAGGTTTCAGTCGGTTGTTTTGCCTTCTTTGGGGCTTCTTTGGCTTTTTGCTGTTAAAAAAAAATCATGAAAATTGGGAGGAAAAAAAAATCAATCTTCCATTGTACATGTTGCCATTTTAAATGAAAAAAGTTTGAAACTTATGGATAAACCTAAACTACTTACTTGCCTAAATTCAAACTTAACATTCAATTTTCTGCTATCTTTTGAATAAACGTGAAACAGAACCCTTCAAATATGTGAGTATACTGTAAGGGATTAATTATCCAAATAGAATTCCTCTAGTACTAACAACAGATATCACAGGGTAATCATTTATATTTGACCAGAATCCTTTATAAATAATACATAATTTATAAATAATGCAAGGCAGCTAAATAAGATCAGGTACTACCATAATGTCTTCCTCTGATATTAATTCAATATAAACATCAGCGTCTTCTCTTGCATAACCAAAAAGAATGTACTTAAAAAGATGGCCTGAGGCAGCTCTGGCTCATTTTCAGAAACTAAATGACTCATCGATTTAGTAGTTTTTAGACTACCCAAGACTAAAGTTATGTTTATGTAGAACTTCAGATGAATACTAACTAAATGTAGAATACTTTTTTGAGACATTAGTTTGCCATTCCTGTGTTATAGTTAATTGAACGTGTTTCCCCTAAAAGAGAAATATTTTTTCCTCTTAGATGTTGAAATATTTAAACACTCACCAAGCTAGATAAATCATGGAGACAATAAAGATGAGTAACACAAATGCCCCAGCCGCTACACCGTAAACCCAGGTCTTTAGTCTCCCATCTAAGAAGAATGGATATTAATCATTAATTCACATTAGTCTGGCATGTAAATGACAGTCTTTAACGATGACCAATGGGCCAGTTCACATACGACCAAGTCCTTTCAAAACTCAAAGTGAATTATTGCTTAGGCACAATTAATGATTAATGCAACGCTGCTACTATGACTTAGATGCTCCTTCATTAAAGATAGAATATCAATGAAAATTGAATTAAAAAGCAATAAGTAATATTTTCAATTTGAGTGCAAGCTTTCAAGTTATTATATCTAAATTTCTGCTGCTTCTTATCTGAATTTTACTTCAAATACAATTTGTGCATAATGCTGCCTTTTCTTTTGAGTTTCATTTTATTTTGAGATTGTGCTCACGAGAAAAGAAAAGAAAAAAAACTGTAATGCAATTTCAAAGAAGTCCCACGACTAAGAGTTGATGCAGACAGGTATTTGCACATCAACTTGGTCATTTTTACATTTTTTTCCAGATAAACTGAAAATGAATGTATTTAACAATTTGGAGAAGTAATAGTCTCCTATCTCGTTTATGCTTACAGTCCTTTAGAGCTGATTTGAAATATCATTTGCAAAAATAACCAAGTTTGATTAACATATAAAATGATCTCTAAATAACTTCCACCTTTTCTATTATAGACATTCCCTTCTTTTCCTAAGTTCATGGTACACTTGCTTTTCTAGAATGATCTTTGATTATAACCTGTATTTGATAGCTGAAAGAAATCCGATGACTTCCTGTTTTATGAAAAAAGGAGGAAGGCAACAGCAGTGCAGTGAGTGTTCCAGAGGCAGCTTGCCCCCCAGGGAGCCAAAGGCCAGCCAAGCTCCTTCCCAGGGAACCACACCCAGCATCTCAGCACCAAGCTGCCCAGGCTCTGAACTGTGTGAGCATCTGTGCTTTATCTCGATTTACTTTGTGCATCTGTTAGCAAGATGTGTCCTAAAGCTGAGAGAGCTCCAACAGGTATTACCTTTAGTGTAAGACTGGACATAATTAACATATTTGGTATAAATTCATATGTGGTTTTCTGGGTCCGAGGCGGCTCACACTTTTTTCCCATGTACAATAATTTAGTGGTAACTGCCTCTTTATGCCATTTGGGGTTTAAGAACAGTTTCATAGGATCCCTCTCCTTCCGGATAGCAGGGGAATCTGCATACAAAACCAGAGAGGGCAGGCCTCCTCATTTGGTTTCCTGATCTCATTCTATTTGAACTTCTCAGTTTTATGTTCTGAACAAACTTCAAGCATAAGACACTGTTCATGACTTTGCCAGCTTAATTTGGTCCTCACATCAACATATATATTCTGTTGCATACATGCAATTAAACATATGCTAGTGTCATGCTATAGATTGGGGAAAGGAATGCTGGTTTAGTCCACATTTGAAAGCCACTGAAAGCAAATCAATACTGTGACACTTTTTTAAAACTTCATTTGCTGGAAATAAGTTAATTTTTAAAATATCATTTCCTGTCAATTCTAAAGATTTAAAAAACTTAAGCCAGGATGTGAAATATAAAGAGCTGTGCCACTGCTGGGTTCATCTGCCCCGACTGTTTTTTAATTAATATCATTTGGGTTTTTCAAAAATCAAGAACAGAGTCTAAACCACATGTGTCAAACACAAGGCCCGCGGGCCAAATCCGTCCCGCCAGGCCTTGCAATGTGGCCCGCACCGCGCTGTGATCACTGCACTCCGCTGCGTTTCCATCACAATGACAGTTTATGACTGTTCAGTAAACCATTCGGCCCGCGATTTAGGCTGGATTTTAGATTTTGGCCCCTTCTCTGATTGAGTTCGACACCCCTAGCTCTAAACATACGTTTGTAGTATAGTAAAATGTTTACTTTAGGGAAACTATATATATTAAACCAAGTGTGACAACACTACTATCCTCTCTTTTTAAAACCCAGTTTGGATGTGAGGAGACCCACTTGCACTCTGAATCAAGGTCAAGGTGGCTAATGGCCACTTGCTGGCCCACCATGTTGAACCCTGAGAGTTTCCATGTTTACACAGACAAACTGGGTTTGCAAAATGAAGTATTTTTTTTTTTTCAACTAAAAACCTACTAAAGTAGGAAGACTGTAGTTGAGTGTAAAATACTTAAAAAACAAACAAACAAAAAAAAAACCCAATAGTGATTCTCCAGGCAGGGTAAGTGTTTTGACTTAATGCTATTAAAAAGAAGGATGTGTTAGTTATTCAAATTTCTTTCTCCTTTCTCATGTTTCTGACAGAGTTATAAAGTAGTCGATGCCCTGCTTTGCCTGGAGATTTCCTTTGGTCATGAGCTAGTGAGGCCTCTTGGTGTGAGAAAAAGTGGCACGGTATGGTTGAACCCACTGGCGAGAGAAAGTGTACACAGTGAGAAGGGCATTTCATTGGGCCTTCAAGCCTTTGCCTGCAGAAGCTTCAAGTCCACTACTAGACCCATTAAGAGCAGCCTAATATGACAAGGGTCTGGTCAGTCTCCAAGACGGTCCATCTAGACAGGAAGGCTCCATCCTTGCCCTCACATGTTTGGTGCGAGTATAGATTCTGAGCTTCTGTGCTAACACTGAGGCCTCACAGAAATCAGTCTGACCACCTAGTGTCCCCCCACCCCTTGGCACGAAACCACATGCCTCATGTTCCTATTTTGAGTTCAAATTATTACTGCTCTGTGCTCAAATGAAAAGTTCTTGAATGTCTTTATAGTTTTATTTGTAATGAATGATAACAGCCTCCCCCCACCCCCCAATCAGTATTTTCCTTGTTAGATTTCTTTGTTCATGTGAAAATAATTACACTTGTAAATTTAGGACTGAGATTGAATAACTAATCTCAATCCTAAATTTTTGTTGTCGTCTTTTTTCTCTCGGAAGAAAGGTATTTCATTTCTCTCAACTTGGAGCATGAGTGCTTTTTTCATAATGATGATAAAGATATTGTAAGATTCTATGGAACAATAGAACAAAATGAAATAATAAGTAGCTCCTATGAAAATGCTGATTTTGTCATCATTTGGTGTTGGGTAAGTGTATCATTAAAGAATTCTACATCAAGATCTTCTAGTCACTTTACCTGGCCCCAGTGGCTGTAGAAACCAGGTCCTGCCCCGTCCTTCGGGGTTCCGGGAGGGCTGGGTCGGGTGCACTGCCCGGCTGGTTTTCACGTCTGCTCTCTTGTCCTCCACGGTGGGGATCGCCACCACGGGGATCAGAGTGCACTGCTCCAGCGTCCCATTGGAAGATAGGACTTCCGTGTACCCCTCTTCACAACTGCACGCCCTCGTCTGCGGGAGAGCAAGAAGAGATCTACTTTGCACACGGGTGAGTTTGGGAAGCCTAACGGACCTGACTTGAAGGGAAGGCTTGAATGAAATACTGTTTTGGGAATTTGCTACATGGAATTTCTGTCTCACTACATTAAAAGAAAGAACACACTTTTTGTACCGCACACAAGCTTATTCTAACAATAGAAGCACGGGCATCCTGAATTGTTTATGTTAATAAAAGAGGTACCAAACTAGAATTTTTATGCCTCAAGACATGCCTTTTGTAAAGGGAAATGACTGCACAAGAGGCGGTGGGGTGACGATGAGGAGGCGGCTTGTCTGCCCTAATGGATTCACACATACCTCGCTACAGTACGAGTGGGGTTGGCTACACGGCGGGTGACAAGACCTGTCGGCATCAGGCTGGTGAACCACCAAACAGCCCCCTGTGGAACAGAAAACCACATTGTGACAAGTCATGTCTCTTGCAATGATAAGAATACACTGTTGTTACGGGCTTGTCTTTGAACCCTAAAACCATGCCGGGACTCCCACAGATTTTCCTGAGAAATATTTAGTTAACCTTGACCATTGTATTTAGGAACTCGAGGTGCCTTTACTCAGAGACGGCGAAGAGCAGGTGTTGAACAGATGATTATATAGCTGCTACCCTGAAAACTCTGACTGAACACAGGCTATTTCCAAGGCCAAGTCCCGCACTCTAAAGCAGATTTAATTTTCTCTTAAAGGTAAAATCCTTTCTTGGTTAATTCAAGGAAATAGTTTTCATATCTCTTTAATTTATGGTCTACCACATGAATGCATTCTTTATAATGTGCATCTCTTTTTCAGAAAAATCATTTTAAGAATTTTGGGGGGACAGGAAAGAAAACAAATATAGCTACTAAGTGTGTGCTGGCACTGCTGTTTCAACTTGACATTGCAGCTCTCTACTGATGCCTCTTCTGTTTCCTCCTCTTCCAGCATAATAGCAAGTGTGCCTACGTGGTTATATCAAGATAGGGATAGATGTCATAAAGTGACATGGAAGGAACTCGGAGTTTCAAATCATTCTTGTTCAGTGTAACAGAATTTTAGCAAAGCAAAGTTTTCCCTTTATGTAAGGAATCAATGATCCTGTGGAATTTCTCAGAGTGACTATTGCTAATTCTCAATATTATAAGTTAAATATTCATAGAAAAAATGTTATGAAAGCAGTTAGTCATTGCAAGGCAGTTGCAGTTAAATGGCCACATGGAAGTCACATTATTAAACACATAAGAAAAAAAAAAAAAGGAAAACAACAGCCTGAGTTTCTTATAAGGGTAACTATTCTTAACATTAAAACGGTCCATTGAGGTAGGTAAAATACTTTACAGAATTGTCTACTTCTCATAGAGAATTGTATCTCTCCTAAAACATGGAAAAGGAATGCATATAAAGTTGATCACAAATCATTTATACGTTGGCTTTTTGGTATCAAACAGTAGTATGAAATAAAAATCTTGTATATTATACTGCTTTAAAAAGAAATTGAATATATGATTTCTACAGGTATGTCCTCTAAAAATTGACTTACCTTGGCATTGGGGAATAGCCCCAATTTCAGGGGGACAAGAGATTTTTAACATGCAGAAGGAAAGGCAGACAAGTATTATTTGCATCCTTACTTGGGAAACAAAACACATTGAAAACTAATAGGACCCTCTGGGGAAGCTTAAAATTATCTCTGAAAAACTTAAAGAAGAATGCAGACATTCATTTCCAACTACTGAGCTGAGTGGGCCATGCTTCCGGTTCAGAAAGACCCACTTACCCTTCTCTCAGAGTGGTGAGGTTGGGACAGATTGTTCTCCCAGAAAATAACACTCAGAGAGCAAAGGGTTTCCTGGAAGGTCTCTTTTCTTGGTCATGCATGTGTCCCCTGGCAGTTGTTACTATCAAGGGTTTCCTGACACAGATTTCTCATACATAAAATCTTATCGCCACAAGAATACTGTTTGACATCCTGCTCCCACTTTCATAGGGAGGAAATGAGTAGTTGGGTTTCAATAAATCCAGGTAATTTAAAATTCAATATAAAAACTAATGCTTTCCAGAGAGCACATGGATCCCTGCGCCTGTTATCTTACTGGACATATTACAGCTAAATTTATAAATGGATAGACTCAGAGGCACCCAAATGCACATTACCTTTCTCCCTGCCAGAGGGTCAGAACAATGGCGGTAAGTCAGCAGGTCACCCTGAACAGATAGCTGTCAGTGCTCATGCTACTGCTATGCTATGGAGATTCCTGTAAATCAAATCTATAAAAATAAATTAAGAAGAGACAACAGATCTTTGGGTCCACATGTTTGAGGTTGAGGTTCTGGTTCCGACCTTGGTTTCTTTCTAGGAGATTTGCGAGGTGCCTCACCTCAGTAACTATCAGGAGCCACGTTTGTGTTTTTTTTTTTCACCTCTTCAAAGGAATCCTTGCCTTTACTGGGCTCAGATAAGGAAACTTTTAAGCACTGCAGATTAGAGTAGTTCTTTGGGGTAAATTTGGGTATGAAGGACACGCAAAAGTTCTGCACTTGGATTTCTTCTTCGGGTGCATAATTATTTTTGTGTGGGGACAGACTGGGTGAGTGTTCAGATGCTCTGAGCGGGAGATTTAACAATAGGTTTTCCCTATTCTATATAATAAAAGGGTAATATGCAAATAGACCGAACGGCAGAACAAACAGTCGCTATGATGTGCACTGACCACCAGGGGGCAGATGCTAATCGCAGGAGATGGTCATCACAGGCACTGCCCCCTGGTGGTCAGTGCACTCCCACAGGGGGAGCGCTGCTCAGCCAGAAGCTGGGCTGAGGGCTGGTGAGCATAGCGGCAGTGGCAGGAGCCTCTCCTGCCTCCGTGGCAGAGTTAAGGCTGTCCAACTGATGGCTTAGGCCCGCTCCTCTAAGCCATCAGTCAGACATCCCCCGAGGGCTCCCAGACTGCGAAAGGGCATAGGCCAGGGACACCCTAACCCTGAGTATATGAGTGCACAGGGCCTCTAGTTAATTAATAAAAGAACTATATAAATCATACATGTCTGAATTCAAGCAAGGTATCATGACTTATGTAATCATTAGAGGCTTGGTGCATGAAATTTGCATGGGTAGAGTCCTTGGGCCTGGTCGGTGATTAGAGCCAATCTGTGGGGCAATGAGGGGCCCCTGCTGGCACCCACCTTGGTTGGCCTGGAGCCTGCGGGCTGGGGCAGCTCCTGCATTGTGCATCTGCCCCATGGTGGCCAGTGCACATCATAGTGACCGGTTGTTCTGCCGGTTGTTCTGCTGTTGAGTTGATTTGCATATTAGGCTTTTATTATATAGGATATTCCCTTGAAAGAATTTTGGTTTGTGAGTGTATTGCATTTTAAGGCACAGAAACAGATAGAGTCAACAAAACATTGATTATTTCTTATCACGTAGTGAGTTATTAGTATGTACATTTTCTAGTAAAAACAATCTGAGAATTATTTACTTACAATAATCATTTGTTAGAGTTAGACAATAGTTTAATTAAATAAATTCTAGCAGCAATGTCTAAAATGGCTGGGTGAGGAAGAATTTAACTGAAATGTTAAAAGATAAAGTAATTGGTCATTGGCCCCAGATAGATATACAGCTCAGGTATCTTGAATCTAACCATGTGTTGAATACTGAATGTCTTTGTTGTCCTAACTATTTTCTCTAACCTACTACACGTGGGTTATAGGAAAACTTTCAAAGAACAAAGAGAAATTGGAGGTTTACCTGTTACATTTACACCATCAGACCTTTGACACCAGACTGTTCGGGAAGAGCCTTTCCAAGCACTTGCCATCCATTTATACTCATAACACTGTCCATCTGCAGGGACACAATACACATTAACAGAAGCATTGTGCTGTCCAGGAGGATAATCATGGAGACAGAGTATTAGTTAAATATTTATAAGCAGTTGAAAAGTGATAAAAAGGCCATCTCAAATGATGCAATTGCCAATTTGTTGTCCTGAAGTTGCCATATGTTATGCAATTCCGATATTCACCTAAATCCCAAGTAATTGTCCATATCTGCTGTTATACTATCTCATGTAAACCTAGATTTTAATTTTATATTTTATCGAAACATTATGAAATATCAAACAGTTAGACAAGGACAAAGAATAACTACAAAATTTCAATTACACATCATGCCATTTAGCAAATACTACCATTTAGTTATATTTGCTAAAGTCTTTTTTTTTTTTTTGCTTGTTGATGAGTGAAAAATAACACATAAACTTGATGTCCTATTACATTCCTTTCTGATCTCCCTCCATCCCTGTCCAGCAATACCCACTATTATGAAGTAGATAGATCTGTTCTGTGACCTTTTATATTCTTTTGATATATATATACTATAAATATGTAACTATAAATGATATAAGGCATTATTTTTAGTCAGGCTCAAAATTTAAAAAGTATTATACCCTGAATCATTCTAAAACTTAATCCATGTTACAGATGAATTATTTCTATGTGATTTTAATGTAGATATAGTCAGTTTATTTTTAGCTTCTATATAGAATTTCATGGTAGTAATTGCTATAACTTATTGCACTATTTCCTTTAAGGGTGGACTTGCGGGTTGTTTTCAATTTTTGCTATTATATCAAGTCTCAGTGGTCAACCTTACGTAAGCCTCCGTGTGTATCCTTAAGGTAACTTTCTAGAAGGGACATTTCTGGGTATCACCGTAGAGACAGCTGGAACTTTACTAAATGTAGGTCATTTTTCTCCTCTAAAAGAAGGCCATTCACATACCCACCAGCAGAGAATAAGGGCTACCATTGCTCTACACCCTCACAGACCTTTATGATGTCCAGATTTAAATGTTTTGTCAGTCTTGTGAAAAGCTATCTTGTCATTTTAAATTGCGGTCTTCTGATTGCTAAAGCTATCAAACAGTAACAAAGGTGTGTGGGGGCATTTAGATTTCCTCTTATGTGAATTGATCATGTACATGTATATCTTTTGGCCTTTTTCCTACTGAAATCTATACTTTTTTTTTCTTTCTTATTGAATTGTGGGGCTTTTTATTCTAGAACAGCAAGTCTTAGAGTGTGGTTCAGGAACCGTAGGTGACTTTGACATTCTTTTAGGGCATGTGCAGGTGACATCTGTGTAGATTTTTTTTTATATACGGGGGGGGGGGGGGAGGGGCAAAAGTAGGGAATATGCAAAAACAGTTTACTTTTTTATTATTACTTATTAATTATTGTATTATTTTTCATATGAATAACTGTAAAGCGACTACTTTTGCCCAACGGTGTACATAAAGTAAATTAAAATTGCAATAGATTGAACAAAAGCAGGTAAGGAATTCAGCTGTATTCCTTTAAGCTACCTATAGAGATTTGAAATAGTGTAAAACAAGATCATACTTGCCACTAAACTTATTTTTTATTTTTGAAAATAATTATTTTTCAGGAAATATTTATAGTAACATATAGTTGGTTTATGATTATCTCTTACCTAATAATAGATAAACATGTAAAATTGACCGTACCTCTGCTACTCCCACAGCCAATCAGGAATGAGTGTGAAAATTAACCGGACAAATATGGCAGGCTAATTTGCATATGAGTGACCAGCCCGTGGGAGGTGGGGGATGCCTGCTATGAGGGGAAGGGAGGGGGACTGAGGGAACTATAGGAGTGTGTGGCCCGAGAGTGGAGACTTGATGGCTCCCAGGCAGCCAGGAGCAAAGCCAGGGGAAGGAAGGCCTATTCTTGCATGAATATCGTACAATGGGCTTCTAGTTTATAATAATAAAAGCATAATATGCTAATTAGACTGGACAGCCGAATGACCTTCCAGATATCCTTCTGGACGAAGCCAGGGCTGTTGAGGGCCAAGGCAGCTGCAGTGGTTGCAAGGAATTTCATGCATCTGGCCCTCTAGTTTAAAATAAACTAACAAACATTGAGCAGTTTGGGATCCTCACTTGCTAAGAGTATATAATAGTCTTATTTTGAAAAAGTTCACAATTGTTCTAGACATTAATCCATTGAAATTAATTGACATCCTGAGTATCTTTTATTTTATTTTTTATTAAGGTATCACAAATGTGTCCTTACACCCCCCCCCCATTGTCCCCTCATACCCCCAGTCCTGCCCCCATCCTCACCTTCACCCCCTGATGTCTGTGTCTATCACTTATGCATATATGTATGCATACAAGTCCTTTGGTTGACCTCTCCAATTTTAAGTCTGTGGCTTGTCTAGTAACCTTGTTTATAGTCTATTTTACTGTATAGAAGATTTAAGTTTAAAGGTATTTTTATTTTTTCCAGTTTTGTTTGTGTTTTTGGTCTCATATTAGGAGATCTTCCATCCCATTCTGCACCCCCAGGAACAACCCCCCCCCCCTGCTGCCCCCCCCCCCCACACATACACTCAACTTTGTTTTACTACTTAAGATTTCACATAAATGGGAGGTGTATGTTTCTTTACATTTTGGCAAACCTCATAATTCAAATCACTTAAGTTTTACCTTGTGTGCATATGTGAGTACATATTTGATAGATTTGAGTTTTTAATAGTTATAAAATTGTGGTTTGGCTTCTCTATTATTCTTGGTAAATTATAACATTCTAAATAGTCTTTAAGTTTTAGCAAAATTTACTCACAGAATGATAGTTTTCTAAACACTATTTTATCTGTAACAATATCAATTTTCTTCAGTGATTTTGCATGAGGTGGCCTATTTTGCTAGTTTGGTAAAAAAGCAAGCTATTGATTTTGTTGATTATCTTGCTTCTTTGTTTTCTATCTCAATGAATTTGTATTTATCTGTATTGGTTACATTGTTCTTCTTTTCTGTCTTTTCTTTAATTGAGTAAAAAGCTTAGCTCATTTTAAACTCTTCTCCCTCCTATCTGAGCATGAAAGGATTTCAGTTCTAAGTAATATACAACATTTGACATGTAATACTCTAAAAGTGTGGTTTTTCAGTTTTTCTTCTCTATGTGCTTTGGGAAGGATATCTTTTTCAATTGTAATGTAATTAAAGTATAATTTTATTTAATTTTCATTTTAGGTAAACAATTCTCTTTCTTTCACTTGGAAATTACATCATTTATTATAATCCCTGACCCTTCTTTCCCAGGACATATGGGATGTTTTATCTGGTAAATTTGGGAAGATTTAACTAATGACAAAGTAGATAATTCTATTTCAGACAAATTGGCTTTCATTTTAAGCATTTTATTCAAACTTCTAAGCTTTCTCCTCCAACTTTAATAAAATTGTGATATTTTTACTCCTGTTTGCTATTCTATGCCATACTCCTTCGTTTCAAATACAAGCAGGAAGGAGAGAGCTGTTTGCTGAACCCTACATTCTCCACTACACAGCAATATTTTGTTTCATTTAGACTTGATTTATATTCCCAAACTATGACATTTTAATGCTCTGTGGTTCTTCAAAATATCATGTTTTGCTTGTATTTGGTGCATGGTTCTAAATGTATATACACTACAGATATGTATATTCAAATAGGTTTGTATCAAATTTAGAGTAATTTTTACCAGTACTTTGATTTGTCAATTTCTGAAAATTTAGTAAAAATCTCTTTTTGCTGTAGATTTGTAATTTTTATTTATTCATTCTTTTGATTTAAGTACATTGAGTATATTTTTAGATTCAAACATGAACAGGAGTGTTACAGGTGTACAAATAATGAGCTGCTAATTGTCTCAGCTTTTCTTAGCCCATAAAAGTGGAAGACATTTTCACAATATTGAACATCTAATTTATGGAGAGTGGTAATATTTTTTCTTCCTATAAATATTTAAAATTTATAATCATACCCTTAATGCAATTCTCAATCTTAAGTGAGATCTTGGCCAATTCTGCTTATTTAGCAGAAAATTCTATATCTTGGGCTTTTGCTTATTAACAAAAACACTAAAATGAGTATATTTCATGAATTATACCACTTACCATCACATGATCTTGTTTCTAACATCTGCTCTGGGCACAGGTATTGATTCTCTAGTTCTTGTATAATCACTGCTCTGGAACGGACCTGTATTCCACCAAAGCCGAGGTCCTCACCATTCACACAGGTCAGCTGACACAGGCTCCATGAAGACCAGTCCTTCAAATAACAGTCACCTGCAAAACATAGGCATGTGGTTTATACCCATCTCCATAAGAATAGCCAGCCAGATATCATTTTATTTTTAACCCCACTGGGCAACGCCTGTAGGTATGCCTGTCATATTTGTAATATTTAGATAAGTATTTGATATTTCCAAGTTTATAGGTAGCTTTATAAATTTGTATTAATGTTATTTTCTGAGTGGATATTATGGGTATGGACTATGCATTGTGTAATGTTATCAAATGTAAACTACTGCTGTCTGTTATGATTCCCCTCTCCTAAGAGACACCAAATATTTGATTGAACCTACCACCATGCTTGTCATTATCATTGTAAAGAGGTTTATTAAACATTTGGTACTCCTCAAAGAAAATCTAAATACACATAAAACTTGTTTCCTAGGTATTCATAATTTCAAAAGAGCTTAAAGTCAAAGTCTGAGAAAGCCGGCATTTATGCTTTATTCCTAGTTCTTCTCAGAGGTGTGCAGCCGGAGCCAAATGAGCAGCTGCAGGAGTGGCAATAATGCACGCCATTTCCTTGATCTACATCGTCAATTCACTCTCCCTTTTTGTCAATTATTGTTTGAAGAATAACATGCATGCAATAATGTACATAATCATAAACACATAGATAGCTGAGTCTTCACAACCTGACTGTATACTCATATAACCAACACCCAAATTAAGCAACAGAGGATTCTCAGAATCTCAGGAAGCCCCCTATGTTACATATGGAATTGTGCCATGTGTAGTTTTTTACGTCTGGCTTCTTTCACTCATTCATGTTTGTTTGTGAGACCCAGCTGGTATATAATACTTCTAATTTGTTCATTGTTATTGTGGTACTTTCCTCTCATTGTAGGACTTACCCCAAGTCAGATATCCATTCAATTATTGATGGGCATGTGGAGAGCTATAAATTTTTCTTATTATGAACATTACTGTTGTGAACATTTTAGTACGAATCTTTTGGTGAAGTTACATACATGAATTCCTCTTGGGTATATATCTAGGAGTGGAATTGCTGGGCCATAGTGCATCATGTGTTCAACATCAACATCTTGCATTTTGTGAACAGGGAGGATTTAATGAAATGTACCTTTTGCACCTTTCCCATCTATTATTCAGGACTGATTGCTTGGTGATATTGTTCAGAGGATACAGAAAATTATGACAGAAAAATTCACAATAGGTTCTTATCACTTTAATTATTCCAGCCATATCACATGAATAATTCATATAGCCTTTTATTTTGCTAAAGTTGCCTAATATTAGCACAAAGTTGCCTGGATACGTGATTAATGAACAAACTTCTTGTGCCATGATTAAGAAAGTCTTGAAAAAACATGAATTATTGACCAACAAATACATACACATAATAGTAAAGTGGGGTGATTTTTTGTAGACTTTATTATAGTATGTCATTAATTCTCAACTAGTGTCATCCTACAGGGCAGAAAATTCTTATACATTTTGGAAGTGCTATGGAAAAAGGACTTAGTAAGAACTTTTAAGTAGTGTGATAACATTTTATAAACATTTCTATTCCTAGGAAATGCTACTTTTGGGTAACTCAATTTTTAATTATGCAAAAGAAACTATTAAAATGGAAAAATTCCTATCAATATGAATGTTATAACTTTACCTTAGTGATCGAAAACTACATGAATATAAACAAATCTTTCTACTGGTAGGCTTTATCTCTATGCTTATATCACTTGACACATGTGCTTTGTAAAAAAACCCCAAAACTCAATAAATTATTTAATCATAGTATGTGAATGATATCATAACTACCCCCTAAATAATCCATGTCAGGACTCAAAGATTTAATCATGAGAGTGAGGCATTGTCTTTACTGAACCTATTTTTATATTTTGACTAAATAAACCATCAACATAATAAACTACACTATGCCTGCCAAAGATATGACAATTAAGTATATGAAATGCATTTCCTACTTCAATATTTCTCTCTTTAAAGCATATTAGTTCACATACTGCTTGCTTTAAAAAACCATAATTGAAGGAAACTATCACCGGAGGAACTGAAATGAATAAATTGTAATTTATAAGAGAAGAACAGCCTTCTCCTGGATTTGTAATTTCTTTAATTAGAATGATGTGTTGTTTGCCCTCTTTTATGTTATTAAGGGATACTTTAGTTTTCCTTCCCATCATTTACCACATATTTTAATCTATGTTTATTTAGGTCATTATTGAATTAGCAACAGTTTCTCCCATAAGATGATAAGCTCTATGAGGACAGGATAGGTTTGTTTCCCACTGTATCTCCAACCTTGAGCCCTGTGCCTAGTCTACAATAACATCTGATGAATAATCGAATGGGTGATCGTGCTGCAGGAAGTATGATGGAAATAAGTGGGGAGGCTCCACAGTACAGCGTATGCCAATACCTGAATACAAGAATTCCAGTACTGTGCGTGTAACAATGACCCTGTTATTGGCACTGGCGATGTGGTGCTGGACTAGGTCTGTGATCGGCAAACTACGGTTCGAGAGCCCCATGCGGCTCTTTGGCCCCTTGAGTGTGGCACCTCCACAAAATACCACAGCCTGGGCAAGTCTATTTTGAAGTGGCATTAGAAGAAGTTTAAGTTTAAAAAAATGTGGCTCTCAAAAGAAACTTCAATCGCCGTACTGTTGATACTTGGCCCTGTTGACTAATGAGTTTGCCGACCACTGGCTAGGTAAATCTTACAACTTTTAGGTAAAAAGCTGTGGTCAGCTTTTGTTGACAATGTGGCCATTCAAAACACATCAAAGCCCCAAGGGTCAGTCTTTGGTCCTGTTTAGAGTCCTTACCTGTTGCCATAGCCTCAAACCTCTGTCTGCTGTGAAGCAAAATATTTTATTAGATAATGTATGAGATCTAAACTGAAACCAGACCAAGCTGGGGAGCAGGAAATGGAACAGGGTAATGACTGGATCAGGAAAAGGTTATTATCGACAGGTGTGGGGATGTCAAAGAAGCAACACTTTTCCAAGGTCCAGAAACTCAGATTTTAAAAAAAATATATTTCTTAACTGATGAAAATACCAGTGTGTGCAAATATTGTTACATATACACAATAAGAAATGCCCTCAAAGTCTAGCACATAGTTCAAGGTATCAGGGGTTATTTTATTTACTGCTTTGTTCAATTATCAGTTCATCTTAATAATAAGCTATAAAAACTGCCATTACTATAACCTCAAGTAATTTACTTATTAAAGAATAAGTAAATTGATGAGTGAATGAATGGGCAACCCTTCTTGTCACTATTTCCAGCTTTCAGACACTTAATTCTATTTAGAAAATTTAAAAAAATGTAACTTATCCATTCTTAAAGCTTCCTTAAGTTATATCCTTTTTATATAGAAAAATATATTTTATGCCCCATCATTATTTATCAAATCCTCATTTTTATTTTTTGAGATCATATTCAAAGTAACTCATTTCTTAAATAGATATATTTTTTCTTATCATCATTATAAGCAAATTGGGAGAATAAAAATTTCCATTTGAGAGTAAAATATAGGTAATTCATTTTCACTTTTGTTAAATTTGTTCTCTTCTACTCCACTAGTCATCTGTTGCCTCCAGATCTTTCTCAAGGCCTTAGGCTCATACTTGACATAGAGCTTATTTTGACCTTCTATCTACCCTAATGTTCTCCGCATCAAGCCCAAATTCCTAAATATTAGCTTATCACTGTCTGCCAGTTAGTTTTTTACTATTTGATAGACAACATTTGCTTTCCACGTTTTATTGCATGCACCCCTCCTGTCCAACACTGCATCAGAATGATCTCTTTCAATGCTTTCTTCTGTAATATTATTTTTTCACTCTTGAATGATAATTTAGTTGGGGACAGAATTTTAGGTTGATGATTATTTTCCATCACATTTCAAATACAGTCATGCGCTGCATAAAGATGGTTCGGTCAACGACGGACCGCATATACGATGGTGGTCCCATAAGATTCTAATGGAGCTGAATTTCCTGTAAGAAATGGAAGGATATGTGGTTTAGGAGGAATTTTTTTTTCTTTGATGGGAGCAATATCTGTGGGGTTTGGCAACAGATTCCTTCTCATCCAGAGCACCTCAATTTTGAGTGTACAGATTACATCCCAAACAATCAGCCACTGACCTGTGTCAGCACAGAGCCTGTCACCCTATCAGTACATATTCACTGGGCACTACAACGCTTCCAGATCTAGCTTGTTGGTCTCCAGAGTACGAAGATATAAATTCTTATTGATCTTATACAAGGACACAAGTACGAAGGAGCAACCTTTAAACAAGTTTTAAGGGCCACTGATGCTTAGTGAAGCTTTCTGTGATAGTGTGGAGCCAGTCTGTCCCTGTAATTTGGAAATATTTTCAGCTTGTAATGATGTAAAGCATAGATAAGTCTTACTTCTTCCATCGATTCAATGCCAGAGAGAGCTTTTTTGGATTAGAAAGGGTCAATGGAACCAAGAACAAATTCTCAAGGTCAAAATATTGAGTCCTCAGTTCTACATCCTCTCCATGTTAAACAACTTCTATTTTTATACAAACCACACATTTCCTTAATTCGACCATGCTCCAACATGCAATAGTCAAACCACATGGCCAAGACAACCCCAAGGTTCCGTTATCTATCTTGACTTCTCATTCCTACCGATCCTCTGGCCACTTTTAACTGCCCCCTGACTGTTACTATCTATGCCTTGCCTAGCAGTTTCTCCTCAATATTTTCAATCAGTTCAGCCCATATCCCTGTTCCTGGAGCAGCACTGATAGCTTGGATGTTCTATATCTGACCCTGAGAGAAGGAAGCAGGGGAAGGGCTTGTCTAACAGTGTTTATAAAGTCTACAGTAGTGTCCAGTAATGTCCTAGAGCCGCGGTCGGCAAACTGCGGCTCACGAGCCACGTGTGGCTTGAGAGCCGCGGTTTGCTGCTCTGTTGACTAATGAATTTGCTGACCACTGGGACAGGGGCTTAATCATAAGGAATAACAACAGCCTGTAATTATTGCAATCGAGATTCTAGGTCAGTGTTCGACAAACTCATTAGTCAACAGAGCGGCAAACCACAGCTCCTGAGCCACATGTGGCTTGTGAGCTGCAGTTTGCTGACCACTGTCCTGGTCCTTCACCTTCACTCACTGGCTTACCCAGAGCAGTTCCAATCCAGCAATCTCCACGCAGTCAGTGCACTGTACTGGTGCACCCTTTTAAATATTCTATACAATATTTTTACTCTTCCTTTGTATATTTAGGCACAGAAATAAGACTGTTACAATTTCCCCTGGCTGTGCAGGTTTGTAGCCTAAAAGCAATAGGCTCTACCAACATAGCCTAAGTTTGTGTAAGTGCAGTCTATGACGTTCACACGATGACGAAATCCCTTAATGATGCATTTCTCAGAACATATCCCCAATTGCTAAGTGACACATGACTGTATATTCCATTATCTTTTGGCTTTCATTGTAACTAAGAAGAATTCTGCTATGATTCTAATTTTGTCTTCCAAAAGCAGGTAATCTGTTTTTTCTTTCTTTCTTTCTGAATGCTTTAATAATACTCTAGTTTTCTGCATTTTCTGTTTTAATGATAGTGTATCAAGTTATGAATTCATTGTTGATCCTATTTGAGACCCAGAGGAAGCTTTCATTATCAATACTAAAAATTTTTCTTTAGCTATCGTGTGTTTAAATGCTGCTTCTCCTATTTTCTATTCGTATCATGTAGACATCCTAAATACCTGTCTGTATTTTGGAATGGAAAATACCTACCTGTATTTTCCATTCTTATTTTATCAACTTTCCTTTCATGCTTTTTCTGTCAAACATGAGCCTAAGGCCTTAATTACAGATGTTAAAACCTGCAGATGTTAAAACCCTAGAGGTGTGTGTGTCCACATGGGCAACATGGGGGTCTTGGACTTCACTCCTACTTAGCAGTAAGGAGGCAGTGCCCACATTCATCCACACAATGGTTTCTGCTTGTTACCAGATATGATTGTATGTGGGGATAGTTGACATCCCTTAACTCAGACTCTATAGCTTGGTCCCGGTCCAGGTAAGAAATGATCAAAACCATAAATTATGCTTTGATGTTGTTACCTGGGCAAGGCTGGGTGCAGGTTTCCTCTAAGACCACTTTTTTATTCCCATCTATAATGGGTTCAACATCAGCACAGAATTCTTCATCCACCGCTTTGCTGAGATCATCAACCGACCCATCACTCACGACACAAGAAATGTTTCTTGCTCTGCTCCCTTCTCCACACTGGGCATCCTGGAATGAAGAAAGAAATAACTAATTAGGAAAAGAAAAATAATTCATTAGCAAGCTCATCACTTACAGTCATCTCTGCGCCGCTGATTTTGATTTATGAGCAGTTGAGGAAGTACTTGAACCCTAGGGAAGGAGCCCCGCAGGAGCACACGATGAGCAATGTATTTGTTTTCTAGCCAAAAGCAGGCAAATAAATTTTCATTAAAACAAGTCGGTCTCCAGATGACTTACAAAATACAGGACAGGGAGTGCTTGTTATCAAAACGAATTAAAGCAGTCATGAAAAAGCGAGGCACCTAAAATCTTTAAGAGGAAGCATGCTGTGTGTAAGCTCTGAAAAATAATTCTGAAACTGTGTCTGCACACAAAAAACACACATTTCCACACGACGTCCTGGGATTTGATACCTGCACTTGGCATGGAGACCACTGGCCATATTGCCACCGATAGCAGGGTTTCACTGGGCAAGGCTTGGACTGCTCCATCAGGGCAGGGCACGGCCTTCCATCACCCTGAAAGGGCTGTGTCACTGTCCGTCTTCGGATCATTTTCCCTTTAAGAGACACAGAGCAATGTGACATTAGTGACATGTTGCACAAGCACGCATCTTGTGGGGAGAAGGTATCCCAGACTCTCCAGAGGAGATCTGAGGAACAAACAAGTCTCAGGTGTTTTAGAAAGAAAGACACATCGATTCAACCTTACTGAAGTTTATTGGGTGTGACTGAAGGTAAGAGGGACATTTTATTTTGGATTTGTTGACAATCGGCCACATGCTCATGAAGGTATAAACTAACCTGTGAGGCCACATGTTTGAGAACATTCTGACCAGGGAGACCACTCAGACAGCTGGCAGTTGACCGGGCATTCCACCATGCAGGATGTGTTCATCTGCCAGTTCTTCTCCAGGCCCAGCTGAAAGGACAGAGGCAGACCTGTTTGCATTGACATGAAGGCATGACCACAAGGGGTGGTGGATGGAAGGAGGAAGAAAGGGAGAGATAGAAGTCGGGATGACAGGAAAGGAGAGGAGAGAGGAAGAAGAAGCAAGATGCCTAATAGAATAAAAAGATATCTGGAGGACAAACACTCAAACTGTTAAAAATATAAAGTGAGAATGGGAGCTAAGGGCATAGGTTAAATGGAGGAAGCCACTTAATTTGATATATTTATATAGTGTTACTTTTCAAATATGCAATGAATAAAAGTAGATTTAATCTCCAAGTAGGATGAGTTTCTCTAAGTGAGAAACAAATAAGTGTAAGCATGACTATTTTCCATTATTTAAAAACCAAGAGTGTCATCAATATATAGATCTATAATTGTATCATTGGGACACCTTATTTTTATATGTGCACGTTAAACAGAAAAGCAAAAGGGAAAGGTTTTCAAGACAAATTGCTACTCAAAACTAATGACATAATGTTTTGAAATACTATAAAATATCAGTTTTTAGTACACTACCTCTCTAAAAAACTCTGGGTCACTAGACTTTTTCTATTTATATATATATATTTTTAATTACAAAGATTTTTTTTCTTCTAAAACTGATCTCAAGCTAACAGTGATATAATTTAATTTAGTGTTAATCTCTCATCAGATAATAATGTGACATTGTATTGGCACTGACTTCCAACACTTATTCACATATTTTACTTTTAAAATATAAAATGAGATTTCAAACTCATCTACTGTATATGCAAACATTTAGAAAGTCTAAAGTACAAAGTAGCATTGAAATAGAAAAATTCAAGTGCATGTTAGAATATAATTTTTAAAAAATATACCTTTATTGATTTCAGAGAGAAAGGGAGAGGGAGAGAGAGAAACATCAATGATGAGAGAGAACATTGATTGGTTGCCATCTGCATGCCCTCTACTGGGGATAGAACTGGCAACCGGGCATGTGCCTTTGACTGGGAATTGAACCTGGGACCCTTCAGTCCGCAGACTGATGCTCTATCCACTGAGCCAAACTGAGTAAGGCAGAATTTAATTTCTTAATTTAATATTCCTTGGGATTTTTGAGACCTTTTTTATTTTTGTAGGAAGGAGCAGTTTGTGGTACCTAATTTATATACTATGAGGTGCCAAAAGAAAAACTTTCTGAAATGTTATTCTGCGGATCAAGGAAGCACTTGGTTTTAAGGTATCCACTGAGAGAAGCTCAGATCAATGATTTGTGTACGTCCCTCTGCAGGTGCTCCCACATATTTTCCACTGGTAACACTTGACAAAGATGAGTATTTGGTATGAACATTTTTGCCATATCACTTACTACATAAAGTCTCCAAGTCACTTAACATCATGGGAGGCTGGGGATTAGAGTCTTAAGGTGATATGATAAAAATAGTGTGTTATATTTAAGGTAGATTGCAGTTTCTAAAAGAGAGGGTTTGAATCATAAAATTGAATTACTACTAACTTATTTATTTGGCTAGAAAATTAAAAAGGATATCTGTTTATAGATATTTTGGGCATCCAGTACAAAATAGTTTAACTCCATCCTACTTTTTTATTTATACTTATTACATTTCTTTTTTCTGCCTATTATCTATCTATCTATCTATCATCACCATCTATATAAACATGTGTTTAATAAAAAAATCTGCTCAAGGATTAAAGAATAGGAAAGGAGAAATCAATTACTAGGTATCAGGTGAGTAAATGTCTGAAAAACATCAAAGACAAAAATACTATATAAATACTGGATGGGCTTAACCCCAATTTTCCTCTTTGTTGGGTAGTAATGCCATTTTTCTTTTCAGCTGTTAGAGAAACAGCAAGAGTTGGCTACTGCTGTTGCACTGAATGCAGGGTTTACACATGTGTGACCAGGCAGGCAATCAATCCATAGTTAAAAAGATCGCCAGCTTTTCTCAGGGCTATTATTTCATCCTACTGCATCCATAGGGGTGGCTAAATGGGATATGAGTTGTTTAATTCAATTCCTGCAGCGAGTAGTATGTTCTCCCTGAAGACAGTGTTTGCCAGACTGTTATAATTTAAATCCCTAATTGTCATTGCAGTATTCAAACAGAACAATATTTGTACATAGAGTAAACTTATCTACCCTCCTGGATTCTTAAAATTAGTTGTTTGTCAGGTTTTTATTTAAATTTTACTGTAGAAATAAGGACCCTTTTTGTACCTTTGTCCTGGAGTCAGATGAGCTATTTTAAAATTGGTCTTGTATGATTGGGGGTTAGCTTTGAAAAAGCTCTTAGAGCTTATTCATTGTACTAGTATATTTCATCCCAACTGAGGAGGGCATTTATATGAGAATTGGTAAGGAAAGAGACATATTAATCAACTAGAAGCAGATCATAGAAGACTCTGCAGCCAGCACATGACTATAATAATATTCATTTATAATAATGTTGTTTTTTATAATGGTTCCATTACTTTCATGTTATTAGTTTTAAAAGTGATTCAGGTATATAATTTCTAATTAAACCAAAATTATGAATAGACAAAGTTATAAGATGATAGTGAGAGAAACTTATTAACTGGACAACTAGTGTCCAGCACATTTGGGAGCTTTGTTCACATGGACAGAGATGTAAGGAAATTATGTTAGGTCTATATGATAAAGATATCAAATGGATTAACATGTTTTCACCTCAAGTTTTCCATTAGGAGTCAGAACAATGTACTCTGGGCAGATGTGCAGCCAGAAATAGACATATGGTCAACATGTGTGCTGAACCCTCATGAGGTCATAAGCTCTTCCTGTGTGTTCTGGGCATAGCGAGGCCTCTGTCTATCTTGGTTCACATTTAACCCAGTGGGTCTCGGACGCAGGAGGAGTCTACACCTCTCAGGAATGTGAGTACCCTTTTGTCTGGAAACCAGACAATATAATTAAACCACGAAGGGTAGCTTCATGAAAGTAAGAAAGGCCAACAAGTGTTTTCTCACATCGCATAGGGTCCTACCTAGAAATGATGACATTATTTCCGCAAATTGAAGAATTAAGAAGGACTATTCTTTGTGCCTGAAAGACATTAACAGCAGACTCCATTCCTTTGTTTGAATCCCAAGCTCTCGCTGCTCCACACCTGAGTGATTAGACTCTCGCAGCTGGGTATCGGATCCTAATATCAAAATCTGCTACAAACCCACTTGCGATCAATGTTTAGCAACAGAGAGAATGAATGATGAATCTTGGCAGGTGTCCCAGGCAACACAGAATTCAAATGAAATTACAAAGATGATGAGTAGTCTGATTAAGATTTATTGCCTATATTCACCTTGATTACTTATTGTTCCCCAAGCATTTCTTTCAGAAAATGGTAATTAGCATACCTCTGGGCTTCAAGCAGAACAAAATATAGGAAATTATGTGTAGAAATCAGTAATGTTGGATAGTGCCTCTTGTCAAGAGGGTGCTTAATGGCCCCTGAGTAGTGCAAAACAACAACAACAAAACATCTGCTGGCAGCTAGCTGCATGGTGCACAGGTCACTTGGCTCAGCATGAATGGAAGTTATCAGGGAAGAATTTACTCACAAAGATAAAACACAACATCCCCTCACCTCCTCACAGTATTTCGGGTCAACTGACTTGCCATCACTTCGAACACAGTCCAACATCCTTGTTTTAATGCCATTTCCACAAACTGCCTTCTCACTCAGCTGGCACGTACTCCAATCTGCAAGGAAGGGAGCCCATCAGAACCAAGGGCCACACATGAAACAGATTTCAAATGAAACTCTGATGACCCGAATCCCATATTTAATTCACAACTGCTTCCTAAGCCCCACAATCAATCATCCCACATGCAGAGCATATGGGTCCCGGCTCCGAACATATCAGGAGTCAGATGGAATTGCCGGGGTTGCATGTCGCTACAGGGATTATTCTGGAAGGCAGATGTCTACTTGACCATCTTGATAGCCATTTGGTGATAGTGTAAAAATGGAGTTGGCCTGCAGATCAAGTCACTTAAAAACGTTTTTTTTTTCTAATAAAAGCAGAAATTTCAATTTTAATGTTACATTTGTTTTAGCAAAATAATCATAATTTTAAGAGATAGTACTTGCACTGGGCTATGTTCAAATAAACACTGTATTTCAAATAAAACACTTCCAGACTTAGAATGTTTTAAAATATGCACTTATTTATTTCGAAAACATTTTGGTCACATTTATTTAATTACTATTTCATTTCATGTCTTTTTCAAAAGAATCCTTTCATCTCTCTTTTTAGAGTAACCTGGCATATCCCCAAGAATTGCAATTTCCTTGTGTCATCAAAGAAAACTGAAGGGGAAAATCAAGAGGAACAAAAGCCGACCTGAGTGCTGGGTATCAGTGAACCATTTCTGTACTTTATATCTCCGTGAAAATTGCTTGAAAAAATTCCAAAATAAGCTCCAGTGTTTCCCCAAGCCATACATACTCTTTCCTAGAGAATGTACCTTGATGGTAAGAGGCGAGGATTAGGAAAAAAATTGAATTTATAATAAGCCTTTTTTTTCCTGAAAAAAAAAAATACTCCATCTATCCATTTTTATCTGCACCTTTGATAATGATGAAATAATATATTTATATACTTTCTGGCAAGGGTGAACTTGCTGCTGTTTTTACGTCGGATCCATCATGCTTATGTAGAGCTCTCATAGGAAGAATTGTTGTCCCAGTGAGGTTCAGCAATTAAACAACTTCTGAAGAAGAAAGGCATTTTTCCGTAAACCTGACACCCACAGGAAAATCATCTTAGTTCCACCTTCCCAAAGTGGGAGGATGCCTTAAACAGGACGAATTGGACTATTCACAATCTACTGCCGGGCTCATGTTTGTGTGATATTTTCACTTCCTGTATCATGATATTTATTAAAAATGTAATAGATAAATATCTCTGTCATTAATAAAGAACAATTTCCTGCAGCCTGTCCGAAAGGCACACGGACAGAGATGAACCATTCTCACAGATCGCTGCTAAGCTGACACACGCGGGCTTTGGCCTTCAGCTCTGTGATGAGATGACCATCCACCTACCTGTTACGTTATAATCGTAGTGGAAGCAGTTTCTGTTCAGGTTGCAGGGCTCCTTCTCCACAGCATCAGGACAGACTCTTCCCTCATCAGCGGGTTGTCTGATGGGATCAGCTGACCTTTGCCGGAAATTGCTTTGATTGCAAGGCTGACAGAGAATAACACAACTCCTCAGAAAGGTGAATATACTCAGGCACACCAGGCTAATGTGTTAGGGAGAGCGCTGGAGCAGGAGTTAGTATGCTGGGGCCACTGACTAACTGGAACAATCTCATTCCACTTCAATTTCTTCTTCTGTGTGATCAAAGTGTTGGTGAACTTCTGATCTAGCCATAGGATGCTGAAGGGTTTATGTGTCAAATATTAATAGACACATATCATAGGTTCACAACACATTCATATGGTCATATTAATTATTGTAGATCACTAATACAGACATTATCTATCATCTATCTATCTATCTATCTATCTATCACCTATCAATAATATAGTCTGTTGGTTCCAAGAAAACATTTTAAGGGTGACTGTAAATAACTTGCTGTTAGTCATATTTACTTCCCCCAAGGCTCATGTACACACGCACACAAATACACAAGCAGGTAAAAGATTGGTTCACATTTTCTTACTGGTATAGTTGTGTTCTGAAAGCATTTGGCTTCTAAGAACAAGAGCAGTAACTTCAAACCTGACATTAATGGAATGAGGAAATCATTTGCATACCCTCGTAAAACAGCTGATTCTTTATTACAATTTAACTGCATCCAAGTCAACTGCTAGCCCTGTTTTGCTCCTGCTCTATCACTTGGCTGCTAATCAGCTCCTTTAGTAATATTAATACTGAGCTAGGAATTTAATTTTTCCTTGAAAACATGCTTTATAAATGTTTTGAAGTCGTTCTGTATTATATTTCAGCAAATTATTGCCACATTTCATGCAGTTTCCCATGCTTCTGAAGCCATTCTGGTGCAGCTTTACAAAGGTGCCCAGGGGCAAACCCAATTTTCTACATCACCAGCCAGTTCCGTTTCAAACGACTCTCTTCCCAGGGTCCCATGGAAGAACCCCTACGGGCTGCTGAAACCTAGAAGCTTTTGTGTGATTTGAAACTCTCAGCTGGCTTCCCAGGCCCAAAGACACGCAGAGTCAGTGTGCAGAAAGAGATTCATTGACGCACAGCTTCCTTCTTTCCACTCCCTCTCTCTCCAGGATCATTTGTGCTTTAGTGTCAATCCTCCTGCTGCAGAACCCCCACCGGGTGCGAGATTATGCCTACAATTTAAGTAAAATGGATTGGGCAAAAAGCAAGGGATGACAATAACCTGACACCATTAAAGTGCTTTTACTAGAGGTTTATTCTTTGTCCCTTTACCTGGAGGGAGTCATTATCGCCACGGCAGTTCTTAACCTGCTGTGTGTTTGTAAGCCATCTGCAGGCTGTCTGTGCTGGGTGAGGAGGATGGTGGAGCACAAAGCCTGCAAGAGGTCAAGCTGTGCTAGTGTGAGGGGAAATATTGCTGACTTCACATGGCGCAGTCATGGGATGAAGAAGCCAAGAAAATACACCTTGCTTTGGTAACTAACTTGGTAAGTAATTTAGAATAATGTCTTTAAAACGTCAGTGGTCATGAATCAAGCAACCTCTGTATTAATGAATTAATGAATGGCTAATGGTCTCACCAAAGTGCATCGAGTCCACGGACCCCATTCGGATATCACACAGTCCTCAGGACACGGTAGTTTGCACTCTCTGGAACCCAGGGGCATCTCTTCTGGGTCACAGAGGTAATCCTCTACGTGCTCAGAAGGGCCATCCGCTGTGTTCTGCATGCATCTGCAAGAAAACATACCTATCAGTGAAGGAACCAGGACAGTTAATAACAAAGGCCAACCCATAGAATAGAAGGCTCATTTTAAGACAACATTGTGAGAGGGGGTAAGGAGGAGAAAGGGGACGGTGGTGTGGAAAGCTTTGCATTTAATGAATAAAATTCTTCAAACATGAGGACAAAAAATGATCTCTGCCTCTTATAAATATTCATAGAGCTTTGGTATGATTTTAAAAATTATCCTTGTGAAGATAACCACTTGCGGAGGATCTAAGATGGCTGCGCCCAGGTGAACACCTAGCCGCAGCCGCACACAACAATTTCAATAAAATACAACTAAAATATAAAACGGACATTGCCCAGAACTACAGGAAGGTTGACTGACTGGAAATTCTACAGCGAGAAGCAAGGAGAAAACCAGGAGGAGGTGCGGAGGAGCTGGAAAAGCCAAGGTACGGAGACGCGGCACGCGGAGAGGACGGAGCCGGAGAGGAGGGAGCCCGAGTGCCTGGCAGGCGTTCCCTAGCGGAAAGGAGATAAAACTCCGACTGTGCTGGGCCCCCGACTGCTCTAATTCCCAGTTTTAAGCCAGACCCCGGGGACTCAGGCTCAGCCATAGGGAGCCGGGCTGTAAGGCAGAACCCCGGGGAGAGGCGAAAGGAGGTCCCGGCGGCGCGCACACTGCACACAGAGAAGGGACATTCGGCTGTGCCGCGGGATTGCCCTGACGGGAAGGAGACTGGGGCTCCAGACTGCTCTGAACGCCACCTCCAACTCCACTTCCAACTGAACTGAACCCCAATACCGGGCTCATTGGGGGAGAGCATAGACTGTTTGGCAGCAGGCGAAAATCGAGGGCACCTTTCTCTCAGAGGCGCCGGCAGCGAACACTGAAGGACCCGCATAGGGCGGGGCTGACGGAAGCCAAAGCTGCAGGCTCCACCCTGAAACCCCGTCCCATCTGTAACTGCGAAATGCGACAACAAAATAGATCACAAATGAAAGAAATGGAGGACAAAAAGCGTCTGGATATAGAGTTCAAATCTACGCTTATAAGGTTTTTCAAGAATTTCCTAGGAAAGATGGATAAGGCCTATGAGGATATGAAAAGAGATCAACTAGAATTAATAAGGAGTCAACAAGAAATGATAAGGGATCAACAAGAAATAAAGAATACATTGTCTGAAATAAAAAATATTTTACAGAGTCCTAAAAACAGAAGGGAAGATTGTAACAATCAAGTCAAAGATTTGAAACATAAAGAGCCAGAAGACACTCCTCCACAGAAGCAAGAAGGCAAGAGAATCCAGAAAATTGAAGATAATGTAAGAAACCTCTGGGACAACTTCAAACGAACCAACATCAGAATTATGGGGGTCCCAGAAGATGAGAGAGAGCAAGATATCGAAAACATACTGAAAGAAATAGTGACAGAAAACTTCCCCCACCTAGTGAAAGAATTAGACTTACAAGTCCAGGAAGCGCACAGAACTCCATACAAAAGGAATCCAAAGAGGACCACACCGAGACACATCATTATTAAAATTCCAAGAGCAAAAGACAAAGAGAGAATATTAAAAGAAGCAAGAGCAAAGAAGGTAGTAACCTATAAAGGAGCATCTATACGATTGTCAGCTGACTTCTCAACAGAAACCATGCAGGCCAGAAGGGAATGGCAAGAAATATTCAAGGTGATGAATAGCAAGAACCTACAGCCAAAAATAATCTACCCAGCAAAGCTATCACTCAGAATTGAAGGCCAGATAAAGAGCTTCACTAATAAAAAAAAGCTAAAGGAGTTCATCAACACCAAACCAGAATTATATGAATTGCTGAAGGGGGTTCTTTCAGAAGAGAAAGTAAATAAAGATAAAAATTATGAACAACAAATACGTAACTATCAACAAGTGAATCTAATAACCAAGGAAATTAAAAAAATCTGATGAACAATATTAACTGTTGAATATAATAGAATCAGAGGTATGGAAGGGGAGTGAACTGACGATTCTTGGGGAAAAGGGGAGAGGGGGGCGTGGGAAGAGATTGAACATAAACTGTGCACCTATGGATGAGGACAATGGGGAGAGGGGAAACGGCAGAGGGTGGGGTGGGAACCTGGTGGAGGAGAGCAATGGTGCAATGGTGGGGGGGAAAAAAGGAACATTTGTAATAATATGAACAATAAAAACTTATTAAAAAAAAAAAATTATCCTTGTGGGCATAGTCACAATTTTTAAAAAGTGCTACCATAGATTAGCCACCGTGGCCAGACCATGTGACTCGGTTGGGCGTTTCTGTTCGATTCCTTGGTCAGGGCGTATGCTCGGGTTGGGAGCTCAATCCCCAGTAAGATATATTTTAGGGGCAACCTATTGATGTTTCTTTCTCATCTCTCTCTTCCTTCCTCTCTCTCTAAAAATCAATAAAAACATTTTTAAAAAAGTATAGACGCTGTGTGTATATAAACTCTATATGTCTTCCTCTGAAAGGAGAGGATCATTGACCTAGACCCATGGTCAGCAAACTGCGGCTCACATGCCACATGAGGCTCTTTGGCCCCTTGAATGTGGCTCTTCCACAAAATGCCATTGCCTGGATGAGTCTATTTCGAAGAAATGGCATTAGAAGAAGTTTAAGTTTAAAAAATGTGGCTCTAAAAGAAATTTCAATCGTTGTACTGTTGATATTTGGCTCTGTTGACTAATGAGTTTGCCAACCACTGACCTAGACTGAGAAGTGTTCCAAAGAGATTCATAGAGGGGTTGTAATTTGGGAATATAATCCATTTTTTTCTTCTGAACAAAATGGTAGATTCTATAGTGAAGGCAGATTCATATATGAATGGAAGACCAGTCACACTTAAATCTAGTAGTAAGAGGTTTCATAAAATATTTTTTAAAGTAGCTGATGGCATTTATCAAATTGTTTGGCAAACAAAAGATATTTATCACCTTATCTGCTGATAACTTTAACAGAGAGCCAGCAGTGGA
Source organism: Pipistrellus kuhlii (assembly GCF_014108245.1). Lineage (NCBI taxonomy): Eukaryota > Metazoa > Chordata > Mammalia > Chiroptera > Vespertilionidae > Pipistrellus > Pipistrellus kuhlii. Next base: position 32,821,432 of record NW_023425405.1, on the reverse strand, counting down.
AAGACAATTAGCATAGGTGTAGCACAAATTCTCTAAATGTGCTTGTTGGTTTTCCCTCTATCTTGACCTTTTTGATGGTTAGTTTTCTTTTTAACAATAAATTCAAACACTTTATTACATATCATTCTATTGTCAGCAGTCATGAAGGCTCTTCACCCATCTTTGGGAATCTATTAAATGTGGCTAGTACCAGACTTCACTCATACCATAGTTAACTGTGTACATTTCTAGTAAAAGAGAAAAACCTTACCCCTCATCTATCACTTGGGAAGGTCAATCAAATTAATGGGTATAGGGACAGAACTGCATTGCAAGAGATGAAAAGGAAGACTTGAGCTCTTAAGCCTCTTAATTCCATTGTGATGTTTTGTGTTTGTTTTTTTTTAAAAATATATTTTATTGATTTTTTACAGAGAGGAAGGAAGAGAGATAAAGAGTTAGAAACATCGATGAGAGAGAGTCATCGATCAGCTGCCTCTTGCACATCCCCCTCTGGGGATATGCCTGCAACCAAGGTACATGCCCTTGACCGGAATCGAACCCGGGACCTTTCAGTCCCCAAGCCGACGCTCTATCAATTGAGCCAAACCGGCCTCGGCCCATTGTGATGTTTTAAACTGTGAGCTGAATTACATTACTAATTATACCTGAAATTTCAACTATTTTCAGGAATTCAGTAGGAACACTGTATCTTCTCATATTTGCTCTGCAGAATAGCCCTTTATATAGTGCTGCCTAATTTAAAAGAAATGTTGTTTGCCTGTGTGATGCATTCAGGCTAAATAACTGTACTGTTGCTCCTGTCTTAATTAGCTCCGTAGCCTGAAAAAATATCTATACAAACACCCTCCTCTGCAGTTTTTGTAAATTGCATAAAAGAGCAATTGCAAAACAACAGAAAGGTAGATGTCTGGCTTCATTGTTGAAAGAAAAATTAAATTATAAATGTCTCTGAGAGAATTTTAGTTTCTCAGGAAAAAAGTTCTACCTTCACTGGCATTTTTCAAAATGTTCTGCTGACAGCAGCTGTGAGAGGACATGGAACAAATGGGATAGTTCAAAACTCAAAGTTGATTTTGCTGCTAAGAAAACACTGCATTCATAGCGGGTACTGACAGGTACAAGGATCAACTTGCAAAGTTACCTATTGATTCAGAGTGAAGGACAGATGTTCAATATAATGTCGTAATATACACAAAAATTCATTTTCAAAGGTTTTTTTCTTCCTTTAACTTTTATTAGGCAGGTAACATTAATTTTAAGAAAATCAGAATCCTGTATAATAAAAAGGCTAATATGCAAATTGTCCCCTTAACCTGGAGTTGGACCAAGGGGCGGGGTCAGCCAGCCAACCTCCCATGCCCCCTCCCCCTGACTGGTTGGACCCCACCCATGCATGGATTCGCACACCAGGCCTCTAGTAAATAATAAAATTTCACATAATTCTATCAGAGATAACCACTTTAAAAAGATATTTACATATTCATTTTCCTTTCATTAAATACAAGAAAACTTTAACACTATTTGTACCACTTAAGAAAAGGAAAACTTGCTGAAACAGGTTTGGCTCAGTGGTAGAGTGTCGGTCTGCAGACTGAAAGGTCCCGGGTTTGATTCCGGTCAAGGGCATGTACCTTGGGTGCGGGCACATACCAAGTAGGGGGTGTGCAAGAGGCAGCTGGTCGATGTTTCTCTCTCATCGACGTTTCTAGCTCTCTATCTCTCTCCCTTCCTCTCTGTAAAAAATCAATAAAATATATTTCAAAAAAAAAAGAAAAAGAAAAGGAAAACTCACAAACAATATATTATAGACATCTAATTTTTCTAAGTTGTTAATTTTAATGACTATATTTGAATTCCATCACTTGAATGTCCACAATTGCTAAAAACCCTTACAAATTATTTATAAGTTTTATTTATTTTATTTGGCATTAATGATTTTATTATTCTATTATAGAATGATAATAAATATTTGGATCAAGTTTTGACCTCAAAGGAAGGCCCTATAAATTCATTTGCTTTTTTCAAATTCTTGGCCTTTTTTCTTTCTATATGAAAGAAATTATGCTGTGAGAAAACTGAATTATATTCAGAAACATAGTATAGACTCAAGTTGGAGGCCACATGTGTAGTAAAAGGAGGTGCATTGTCAGCAGAGAATTCAAAAGCAACAATAAAAATAACCGAATAGCTCTGTTTTTATTATCACAATGTGCTGGCACTTTAAAAAACATGCCAGGGAAAAAAGTATCTCTTCCCACTAGAGCAAATCACTTTTATCACCCAGCCTTTGAAATGTCATACCACCCTAAAGCAAAAGAACAAGATGGAATATATTGAATCCTGCTCTCAAAGACTCATGTATCCTAAAATGTCACCCAATGCTTGCATCTAAGGATGACGTTTTGACCTTAATTAGCCAAGGTACACTTCTCAATCAGTACAGAAACATTATTACATGATCAGAGATGACAATCAATGCTGACCTTTTCTCTTCTCTATTTTCAGTAAAGATGTTTACTGGATAATAATTTGATCTGAAAAGTTACTTAGTTTAGGATATGTTTGAAAATGTTAAGAATATTTATTAACAGAGAAAAATAAAGCAACATGTAGAGATAATTGTAGAGAAAGCTGAAAGAATAGTAGTTCTTTATTATAAACAAGAGGCCCAATGCATGAAAATTCGTTGCAAGAGTAGGCCTTCCTTCCCCTGGCTGCCAGCACTGGCTTGCCTCCAGCACCTGGGACTCAGGCTTCCTTCTTTCAGCCCCTGGAAGGCACCCAGAACCCAGGCTGCTCCCCTCCTCATGGTCCGAGGGCATCTGAGACCCAGCTGGTTTCACTGGGGCCACCCACAGTCACCCAGGACCCAGGCTGGCTTCCCTCAAGTCCCAGCTTTGTCAGGAAGGTCATCTGGAATGATATCCAGAAGAGATCTAGTCTAATTAGCACCTTTTTATTATTATAGATATATTTTTTTTTTTACTGACCAAAAAACCAACTTGATCAAATTCTTAATGTAAGAAAAAATATCTTTAAATTCAAAGCAAAATTTAAATTTCGGAGAAGAAGGGCAGAAGCATAATTTCTTTCTTTTTCTTCCCTGTTCCCTTATCAACTCATTACATCCTCTTCCCCACCATCTTAGAAAAGTTCCTCTAAAAAAAATAAATTTAGAGTTCAGATGGGCTTTTGAAAAAAAGAAACAGAAATTATTTTTATTGGAAGCAAGGCTATACCTAGTGTGTCAAGGCTTTTAAAATACAAACATTAATTTGTTCTACTTTTCTACTGAAACAGATTAAAAAATATGAATCTTAAATTCATGAGTAGGTAGGCCATGGGTGAGAATGAGCTTCACAATATGAGGTATCAAGTTCTGGATGGTTTTATATTTGTCTTTACTGTGTGCCACTCAGCTGGTTAGAAGAAACTGATAGAGTTAAACAGTTGACAAGAGACTTGGGTTTGAGTGCCAACCCTGTTACTTTAGTAGATGCCTGTCCTTGGTGAATTAGTATTTGTGAATCTACTCTATAAAGTGGTGTGCTGCACCAGCACAGCCAAGGTTTTTTGTTAGCCTGAGTGGGAGTGACGAAGGATGGAGAAATGATAGACAAAGAGAAAAAGCTCCGCCTAGGTCGATCCTCGGTGTCTGGCTGAGGCCATAGAACAGATCCTGCCTGCAAAGCTGAGGCTTTATTTATATAATAGTCAGGGACAAACAAGGTAGTTTACAATGTTCTTGTGAGTTTCACTTGTTTTGGCAGCACTTGCTGCCCCTCCCACAGCCCACTAGCTACCCAGGGAAGATCTAGGGGGCAGTCACAAAATCAAGCTTAATTATGCTTAGAGGACTATGCCCTCTCCAAACGGGGACTTGTTTGTGGCTTTGCAGTCCTAGGCTTAACCCTATAACCACTTCCAACAAGTGGAATTAATGAAACCTCATACATTTGTTACCCTGGTTCCAGAACCCCTAAAGATCATATGCAAAGGCTGTAGAGAAACTTTAATGAGTGTCAAACTTGTATTAGGTGTTAGGGAGTTTCTGTGATTATGACAGGGTCCCAGCATGGAGAAACATGGGGATTAAGAATAGTAGCAAACATGTAAAAAGGCCATTTCGTAACAATGCCGGGTATATGATACCACAGAAAAATGCTGCTCAGTAGAGCTCTCTGATGATGGGGATATCATGCTGTCTGAGAGAACAGCCTCGAGCCACCAGTGGCTCTTGAGCTCTTGAAATGGATCTAGTGTGACTGGGAAAACACATTTCTAATTTTAATTCCTTTAAATTTAAAGTGAAAACAGCCAAATGTGGCTATGGTTACCCTACCAGCCAGCTTGGCCACAGAGAAAGAAACGAGGGGCATTAGCCAATGGGTTTTAGGGAAGGCTTCCTAGAACAGACAAAATTATTCAAAGTTGGGCAGTTTGACATAAAAGCACAAGAGTTTATCACAGATTACCATTAAAATGTGTCGAGGGCCACCTGGGAAGACACCTGGACATTCTTTAGATTGCTGCTGACTGGGCCCGGGATATTGGCGGAGTCACGTCAGTTGCACTCCGGGCCCTGGGGGTGCGGAGATGTTCTTAGTTTCTGGCTTGTGTTTGTCCAGGAGGAAGAAGTGAGTGGAACCTGGGCCCTCCCAGGCTCCTTGTTTTCCTGTGAAATCCCCTTGTGGATTGGAGAATAAATAGATGCCCTGCGTGGCTCAGGAGGTCATCGTCTGTCTCTCTAGCAGAGGAGTTTGGTGGCCCTCCAAACTTAAAATCTATCTCTGTGTCTTCTCTCTTTATTTCTATTATTTCTCAATCCCTGGCCACCTCCACTTAGAACTGGGTTGTTCATCTCTCTTTCCGTGCGGGACTCGGAAAAGGGAGATCCCCGCTGAATCAGGCCCCCGCAAAAACACACCCAGAAACACTGTAGGCTTTTAAGGCACCAGCTTACTGGGGTTTGGAAATCAGCATCGGTTCAGCTCTCCAGCAAGAAAAGCACCTCAGAGCGAAGCTTCCCAGAGCAGAAGGCCGAACATGAAAAGCTGCTGCTTGAAGCAGATCTTTTAGAGTTTTTCACGAACACAGATCCCCTAAAAATAAAACTAAAGCCCACTTATTGGGAGGTTGAGTGAGGAAGGAGTGAACGCTCAAGCTGGCAGGTATGGCACTGGGAGGTTTTCGTGTTTTGCTTCTCTGTGTAAACCGACGTGGGCTCACCTCACTTTTCGGGTTTGCACGCCGCCTCCGCAGTTGTCCGGCATGTTCACAAAGGTCACCTTGCACACGCTCCACGGCTCTGTGACCCACAGGTACTGGTTGCAGTCACTCTGGCAGGGGACGACCTCGTACACCTGAAACACACACAGTTCTCAGCGACCTCATCCCAGGTACCTGATGAGAGTGGGAAGAATTTACATCACAATAACCATTATATGCACATTTTAGCTACTTTCATTTCTCTCCATTATTTGAAATTTCTTGGAGTTACAGCAGGGCAGAACTGGCTGTGCCCTTGGCCCCACTGTAGTTGGAGATCCACCTTTGGTACCGTACTGAGACAGCACAGGGACTGAAGGAATGCCAGATGACAGAAGGAACACGGATACGCTGACTACAAAAATGTCCCCATCCCAGCTTCTCCTTGAACAACAATGAAGTAGTCTTTCGTATCTCCCTTCTAACTACTTCCTTGCAGAAGTTGAAACCACTGTTCAAAACATGCTGTTGTTCAACGTTTGACTGCTACAGTACACACCTTCTGGGATGGCAGTAGTGAGCAGTCCAGCCACCAAGACAGTTGCCAAGCAACTAGACAGAAGGAGGAAGTAGCCTGGCCCTGACATGGGAAATTTCACCAGTTAGCTTTTGTAAAAAAACACCCACCTTTGTGTGCAAATCTGCTTCGTTCTCAGCTCATAAAAGCTGACAAGCAGAGGCAGGTCCCCATGTTCTCTTCCCCCCCGCCCCCACCAGTCAGTTTGGAGGACCTTCCTTTCCTCTGTGTGGCCTCCCTTGTGTTTGAATATCAGCTTAGTAAAATTTGTCTAGAAATTTCTCTGATGGTTCTGCTTGATTTCTATCATGGGAAACCGAAGGGCCCCAAACTCCATAACATCACCACAGTATTGTAATTTCCTAGGCCATCAGTCTTGTTTATAGTTTTGTGTGTCTTCTATACTTACCCCAGGGTACTCATATGTTAGACAATCAATAGAGATTTGTTAAATAAACGAATGAATAATACATGAATGAATTAATTAAATAGTGTATAAAAGTAGCTTTTTCAAATAACTGGGCTTGTTTATAAAATACGTGCAAACAACCAAAACTTGTATTTTTTTGTGCTCCATTTATGAAACTAAATTAAAAGATAAATAACATGAAATAAAGCTATCTTCAAACTTTAGTTAGGACTAACGCAGTGAGGGCCACTTGAAACAAAGCAAATTGTGTGTGCGCTATATCCATACAAGCTTTCACAGTCCCAAGTTTGAGGTGTTTGTTTGGTTTCAGGATTTTTAGAACAATGAACAAGGATTTCTTTTGTTCAATCAGAAGAATGACAAATAAATAGTAGAAAAAGTGTTTAAAAAAATCATTGCAAAATCTGTAATTATCCACTTCCATCTCTTATTTTACACACACACACACACACACACACACACACACACACACAAGCATATGAATGCTTATATAATAATTTACAGAGAATACAGATTTAAATAGGTCTTTAGAGCTATTTCTTGGTATAAATTTTAGTGGATTAAATGCTAAAGTAAAGAGACAAAGTAAATTTATGCCATATAATAATAAAGTACATGCATTATTGAAGTAAGAACTATATTTACTGTCATATGATCACATTCATATTGGGAGCTGTATTTAAATATGACTGATTTCTGGTGTGGAAAACATTACTTTACACACTTGTGGGGAAGGCACAAACCGAAGGGGTAATGCCATCATTTCTAGTCCTTGGATGGCTTGCATGTTAATCTCTTACAAATCAGTCAGAGCCTCCTCCTGCCACCCACTCTCAGCCCACCTGCACTTTTCCTCCCCGTGGGAAGCATGAGGTCATTACCAGGAGGTGTCAGTGCCTTCCCAAGGCCGGTGAGGGGAAGCTTGTTTCCCACCCCTGCACCTCAGGCCCGGGTTCCAAAAGGAGAAAACACAGCGGCATGCAAGGGAATAAAGAGAGAACAACGGCAGAACACAAACTTTATGAAAAATATATTTTTTCTCCCTGCAAAATAAGAGGCAATTGTAGAAAAAAAAATACATTCCCTGAAATCAGGCGCAGAACAGAAAATAAACAGCACCTTGTTATGCAGGTTTAAGAGTTCTTACCTGTGCCTGGAGTGGTTATAGTCCACAGAAATCAAGATGGGGAGAGAAGCAAAGAGAAGTAAAATGTCAATATATTGAATGTGAAAAACTCATGTTTCAAGTTTCAAATATTATTATCCCTATGGAAAAGACAATTTTGGGGGGGCGAGTAAATAATTAGAACACCTTTTTTAGGCCTTGGGAGAGAAAAACCAACTCACTGTTTAAAGTTAAGGTACACATTGCCGGCACCGGTTTGGCTCAGTGGATAGAGCGTCGGCCTGCGGACTGAAAGGTCCCGGGTTCGATTCCGGTCAAGGGCATGTACCTTGGTTGCGGGCACATCCCCCATGGGGGTGTGCAAGAGGCAGCTGGTCGATGATTCTCTCTCATCGACGTTTCTAACTCTCTATCCCTCTTCTTCTCTGAAAAATCAATAAAATATATTAAAAAATAATAATAAAGTTAAGGTACACTAATAACTACTGCAAGCAGCAGAATCAGGGAAAGTATTAGGTGGGCAGGATGCAGACATCTTAGACAATGGAGTAGACCTCAAAATACTCATAGGGAACTGACACAGAGCTGCAAGTGTCTTGTGCTTCAAACTGTGAATGGCTATCTATTTATAGATCAATTGATTGATTGATTGATAAATTTACCCATCTTCATCCATCCACCCATATTTCATAAGAAATGAGGATTTGCTTCCTCAATGGAAAAATCAAACCTCAAACACCATTTTCAAGTCAAAGTACCACCAATTATATTGAGGAATGTATAACTGTAAAAAGTCTATGTGACTTGAACATTTTTCAACATTAACACAAACCTCTGCATGTTCTTTGCTCTTCTAATGGCGTTACTAATATATAAACTCTTAAAAGTTTATTTTTTAAACAAATTGTTTCTTGTTTTAGCTTTGATATTTTAGTTGTTGGGCTCAGTATAAGACCAGTAAGCTGTTAACAAGTACCCAGATGTCCTTTTCAAACTCTGCAGGAGGCTACATTAAAGTTGGAGAGTTTAGAGGAAAGCCTTTTCATTGCAAAGACCATTTGGCATAAGATCTTGAATCTGCAAATGTACCATCAAAGGAAATTTCTCTTTATTAGAACCCTGGATCAAAATGTAATAAAATTTACATTTACTGTTGGAAATTCAAGATTTCAAAACTTACAGGAAAGTATTGTTTTGTTTACAAACACTACAGTTGAGTTATTTTGCTTCACTTGGTCAAGGAGTTCCATCTTTTTCTTTGGAAACATTCCTGAGCACAGGGACACTCGGTCACCAATAGATGGCAGCAGGGTAGTATGTTACTTACTTTTGGTTTCATTTAAGGGCAAATGTAGCTACTTGGGGGAAAAAATCCAGATTCTTTCAGAGAACTTTCTATAGAATTTAATTCTACACTTTCTTAATCCTAGTCCCTTTATCCATAAATTCTTTTTACTCTCTCTACAGTGTACTTTTATTGCTAAGAACAAATTTAGGGTAATTTGGAAAGGAAAGTTTGGGTCCTGGTAGGCAGTGTGTTTGGAGATTAAAATTAGTTTATCTATATATGAAATATATCTATACATTTAAGGTTGGTTCATACATATGACTTGGTTCATTTGATTGTGACTTGGATTTAAATACACTTCTTAACATCTTCATAGACTATATCAAATTTGTACTTTGTTAACTCACATGCAGGCCAAACACGATAATAATTGTCTGATGTATCTTATGTTACATTTAAATTAGTTTCAATATCCTCTATTAGCCTTTTACTTTATATTTCCAACAGAATACAACTATTAATAGCAACTAATAAGGAGCATCTGAAGTCAAATAAAGTCCAAAATAAGATATAAAAGGCCAAGGATTAAATTGATAGATATACTTACAGTGATTTTGAGGCCATTTAAAATTAAAAAAAAAATTATATCAACTAATTTCAAATGAATGAACAGTATATATTTCCTAATTTTAGATCTCAACTTAAATACTTTCTTTGATTTTAATTTAAGAGGTTGGTAATTGAGATGTCTTCTTCGAGAGTCTCGGGGTACTCTAAGAATGAGACAATCTTGCTCTTAATAACACACAAGTTAGATATAATCTTATTACAGGTTAAATATCTTGACATTATTTCAAAGGGAATTTTCATTTACTTTCCATTGCTTCATATTCATATGCATACAATATGCAGGGTACTAGGTCTGTTGAGAATACAGAGATGACATATCTGATTTGGGTTTTTAACAATATACATGTATTGATCCAGGCTACTCTAAAAATAAAATGAGCCAAGTTTCTAATTCAGGGGCTATTATTTACTTTGGTCCATTTGGGGTGTGTGTGTGTGTGTGTGTGTGTGTGTGTGTGTCGGGGGGGGGGGGTGTGGAATACATCATTACCAATCTAAATCACAATGCTTTAGTATTGCCAACAGCAGAAAATACCTGGTTGACATGGTCCAGTTTGGGGCAAGGCCTTCCTCCATTATACGGCTTTTCTCGCAGCCATTTAGACCGAACCTTCACGCCGCTCCCACAGGACTTACTGCAGCGGGACCAGTTGGACCACTCGCTGAGCTTGCAGTCGGAGGGGCAGGGGATGATGCAGGCCTCTTCGATGTAACCTGAGTGCAGGAAATGAGAGGAGAGCCATCTCCCTCGTGCCACTCGCCCACCACCACCCAGATGCTCATTTAGAAGATCCAAGTTTGACTTGACAGCAACATGCTAATGCAGAGTCTCCATCGTTAAGGATTCAAATTGAATGGTGCAGGAAAATGACATATCCATGCAGCGACTCTGTTAAAATAACAGCTGAGCAGCTGCCATATGATCTGCTCAGGACTCACGCTCACCACATTTCAGCACTCCTGACAGCTCCTGTTTAATTGACAATAACCTGTCTGCTGCCATATCATCCACACTCTGCCAGAACGATTCATTAAAAAAAAAAAATTACAACAGTTTTCCACAGGATCCTGTCCGCTCATGTCACACAAGTTCAAGTTTCTGGGCCCAAGTAATGTTCTTGCTCAAGAAGAAAGCCGGGCCCCTTCAATCACTATCCAAAAGGAACCATTTAACTTAGCACCTATGTTTCCCCTTCTTTGGAAATGAGGCCAGAAGAAGAAAAATGAAGACCGTTAAAGTCTCCTAGTTTTATAGTGCTGCCAACTTCAAAGCACCTTCACACTTTGTATTCATTTGATTTGCTTGAAAATCTTATAAACACATTGGGTGGGAATGGATAGTCTACTGGGCAGATGAGAAAGCAAATGCAGAGAGATAATTGCCAAATGCAAGGTCGTTCAGTGAGATGTGAGGAAAGGTTTTCTGAGGTCTAGTCCAGTGTTCACTCCATCAAATCACACAGCCAAGTCACTCAATGGCCTACCGATTAGTTTTGAGGAATGGGAGCATTTTCCTTGAACAATCCCTTTACTACCAACTTGGCATCTCACTAGATCAATTTAGCACTATTATTCCCAAGGCAAATGTGTAAGAAAAGCAAAATTCCTCTGGTCGAGAGTCAAATACTATGTGCAGAGTAGTTCTTGATTCAAGAAAACACTGTCATACCACTTTACATCAAATGAAGGATTAGATTTAGAAATGATTATCACATAAACCATTTGTACTAGGATCTATAAGTAGATATTTTAAAAATATCTTTTTATTACTTTCTTGAGCAAGAGGAAGGGAAAGGGAGAGATAGAAACATCTATGAGAGAGAAACATTGACTGGCTACCTCCTGCATGCCCCCTTCTGGAGATCGAGCCCACAACCTGGCCATGTGCCCTGAGCAGGAATTGGAACCAGTGACCTCTTGGTTCATAGGTCAATGCTCAACCACTGAGCCACACCAGCTGGACTGTGACTTTTCTTAAGGTGCTTAGGTAATAGTTTTATTTCAAAATCAGTCTAATTATCCTAGAATAATAAACTATTCATCTTAATATTGTTTTGATTTTTTAAATAAATCTAGTTATTTCCAATGTTCATTGTTTTATCAATTCTTTTTTGAAAAACATAAAAATCTTCAAATATGTGGAGTGATCTACTTAAATGTTATACTTTGACTTTAAATATGGCTTGAGGTGGAAACAAAGCTCCCCTTACTATTTTGAGTTGAAATACATTTTAAATCCCATTACAGCACAGCCAGTAAACAAATTTATCTAAAACAGCATGAGATGCTTAGATACATAATTCCTGATAGGGCCAATAATTTTTTAAAATATAATAGCTTTTTTTATTGCATAGTAATAGTTTAAGAAATAAAATAAAAATGTCTAATTTCCAAATGAATACCATTCTATCATCAAACTATTAAACTATGCAAGTCCAATAATTTTTAAAATCCCAATTATTTCCAGATATCAATAGCTTTGACAAAAGGACACTAGTATTTCAAAGGTAACGTTATTGAAATATTTCTAGAAGAATTGCATTTTCCACCTTGTTAAATTTCAAAATGACTGTAAAAGTAAACCTTTAACCTTTTGTTATTTAGTAACTGTAGTGTAAAATAGAAACACATAATCTTTAATGTCACTGCTTCACAGAGTAACAGATAAATGGAAATTCTTTTCTTCCATTGTCAGGTGAAGTATTATGCCATAATGATATTTAACATGGATGACCTCAGACTGATTCACATTTGTCATCAAGTAGTAACACTTAACACTTCTATGTATGATCTTCCAATAGCATATTCCAGAAATGTCTCTCAAATAAAACTCAAGGTATTAAATTGTTAAAGGATATGTGTAGACCCTGAGACAAAACTGCGACAGAATATAATGCTTAGCTTGCCATTTTTATTTTCAGATGTGTAACAACTTCCAATAATTGCCCGTCATGTTCACCTAGCACAATTAAAATCCTTAATGCTAGAAGTGAACTGCCAGGTAATCATTGCCCTCCCTTCTTCACTAAGATCATTTTTCAAGGCAATTAACACCCAACAGTCACCGGGTATAGAAAGACAGAAACATTTGATGTGTTTTAAGGCTAAATAAACTGCTGGTATCTTGTAGCAATTTATGGCGTCTGAGGAATACTGGAATAAAATAAATGACTTCACAATTAGGGTGTAAAACTTTTAGCAGTTCAACACTGAATTTGACACATGAAAAAAATCAAACTCCTGACTTCTGGTCATATTTTTTTGTATTCTATGACTGTTCTTTGAGGTCGAAATGGATGCAAAACACTAGCAGCCTTAAAGGGGCGACCAGAGGACATACTGCCTTTTAGATACATCACCTCATTCATTTGAACTGTGAATTGCAGATAAAGTAGCTGTCAACAACCTTCACAACTATTAACATTGTGCTGTTGAAAGGTACACTGTTGATAGAGTAAAGAAATCATTTTGAAAACACATGAAAAAAATATTGTCTGGTTCTGACTTACAGCTGTGTGAATAAGCAACACTGGCACTGTATGTGAAACATCTGGATTAATCCCCAAAGTAACCTCAAAAAAATCTCTCCTACTTAAATGTGTATTGTATACATATGATTACAATCAAGAATGAGAGCATTTATCTACGAATTTATCTATTGTTGTCTGTGTGGGTTTAAAGTATTTAAAAAATATTCCCAAATGAACATGATATTCTTTTGTAATTATATATTAAAGGCTGATAACTAGATAACTCAGGGAAACCAAACAACTATGTGTATAACCAAACTTTTTTTTTTTTAAATATATTTTATTGATTTTTTTTTGCCCCCCTCCCTCCCTCCCTCCCATGCCCTCCCTCCCCAGAGTTTTATGTCCATTGGTTGTACTTATATGCATGTATACAAGTCCTTTGGTGTATAACAAAACTTTTGTAATTGAATGTTGGAATCAACACTGGGCAATTAAAATTTTCATAGAGTAGTGTTCTGATAAATTGATATTACTGCAGTGCAATGCTATTTTAATTTAATTTATATTTATTTGTTTTATATACATATGAAGGCATATCTCTCCATTCCGCTAAGTACTTAAAAGATTCAGGAAATTTCAACATCAGTGTTAAAGGCTGTGGGGTTTTGTTGATATTATTCCAATACTGGAAGCTTATCCAATGATATGGCACATTCAGATTCATAGATACATCTCTGTATAAGTTCATTATCAATGCCATTTCTTATAGCAAACTGTAAAGCTTTCTGATGTATAATAAAGAATTAGGTTGATCTTTGGCCCTGGTTACTGGGAAGTAGACTCCAAGCCCTGAAATTTCTTGAGTGGTAAGAGTATCATTGCTATTCATGGGGGCCCCCTTGTATAACACGAGTTTATGCTAAAAAGATGTTGGTGGGAGGGAGCCTGGTTGAATTTAAAGACAAAGCAGGTGTTTAGAGTGTTGGAGCTTTAAGATGCATGATATCTGACCAACCTCTGGGGTGGGAAGATTGAGTTCAACCAACCATGTGATCAATGATTCCTTCCATCATGTCTACGTGACGAAACCCCAATAACAACGACACCAAAGCTCAGGTTAGTTTTCTGGTTGATTATAAACATTGATGTGCAGGGAGGGTGATGCCTCCTGGTGCCATGGAAAAGAACATGGAAGCCTTGTTTCGGGGACCTCACAAGACCTTGCCTTTGTGTCTTATTTTGGATGGTTATGATTGTGTCCTTTTGCTATAGTAAAACTGTATATGTAAGTATGGTTCTTTCCTGAGTTCTCTAGGTCATTCTAGTAAACTAATGGACCTGATGGGGTGGTGAGAACCCCCCAATCTGTGGCCAGCTTTTCAATAATAAAGTTAATCTGTGGTTCACTGAAGTTGTAGCTGATGTCTGAAGTGAGAACAGTCAAGTAGAGACCTGAGCCTGTGATGGTCCGCCTAACTCTAGATAGGTAATGCTGGAATTGCATTCAACTTTCTCTCCTTCAAAGCATCGTCACAATGGGCATGTAGCAGAACTCTATTTTAAAAGGACGTAAGTACTTTTATTTCTGTAAGAACTGTATTTATAGTTTACTCATTCAACCAAAATAAAAATCTGGGGGATGCATTAAGGCATTTACTGACTTTCTCCCCATATTTAACATTTAAAATTCTAACCAATAATGTATTAAACATCAGAGATAAGTTCTACAAAACTCACTTTGGGAATAGGATTTTGTAAGCAATATAAATGTATTTTATTGAGTGTTCAGATTATGAAGATGAAGTAATGGAAAATAAATGAACATTGAAACTAATTAAAGCAACTTATTTTTAACTTCACCTAATATTAACAAAGCTCTGTTCTTTCAAATCAATGAAAATCATATATTGTCATGGAAGCATTTCTAAAGGATGATCTTTTAACCAGTTCTGGTGGATTATAATAAGTATTAAACATAAATTTTACAAAAAGCATTCTGTGGTCAAGTGAGTTAGAAAATTAATGCATTAAACTGGTTAACCAAAGCTCTTTTCCCTGGGCTTTCCTTTTTGGCTAATGTGAATCTCTAAGAAGATAACTTAGACACTGAATTCCTGTGGTTCATGACTTTTTCCTATAGCATCTCACCGAACAAGTGAGAAATAGATCATTCATAGTTGGTAATTATAATGCATTAAAATTGGATTCATGTTTTGAGTTGGACAGAGTTTTAATATTTTTCAAGTAATTCTTCTTATGTCCATTTCTAAATACGAAAAAATGTAAAAGCACACAAATAACAAAACCACCAAACTTAGGAGAGTTTCTTCTTCTTAAATTATAAGATATGCTTAAAAGTCTTAAAGCTTTAAAGGTTAAACTTATGGCAAAGGGAGGGAAAACTGTTATGTGGATCAACTTAAAGTTGCTTTTTTAAATGGCTATTTTTAATGGAAGTGAAAAAAATTTCTTCTGAGGGCTAAATTGACCTTCAATGCAATTATGAAGAAACTAGAGGCCAGGTGCACAAATTTGTGCACCAGTGGGGTCCCTCGGCCTGGTAACTCTGCTTGGCCTGTGGGGATTAGGCCAAAACTGACTCTCCAATGTTCCCTGCGGGGTCTCGGATTATAAGAGGGCATAGGCCAGGCTGAGGGACCCCACCAGTGCACTATCAGGGCTGGGGATGGGTATGTCTGCCTCATCGTGCCCAGTCCTGATCTACCACACCCCAGCAGCAAGTTAATCTACTGGTCGAAGTGTCTGAACCTTGGTGGTCAGTGCATGTCATAGCTATTAGTTGAATGGTCACTTATGCTTTTATATTTATATAGCTGGGATAAACATGGAGAGTAAATACAAGAAAATGTTTTTCTTTCACATTGAAATTTAACTGCCCACACCACATTTGTTGGGGCATTCTCAGGTTATTTTTTTGAGTCCATAGATCTGGCTTATGTCTAATAATGAATGCCTTCTTCACTTATAAAAGCAAGCCCTTATGTATAAGCCTTATTTCCTATATGACCATTGTGATGATGCTCTAAAGGAGAAAAAGACCTACATATTAGGAATGACACTAAACTCAACTATGAGGTATAAAGCTTTAAAAAAATATTTTGGGTTTTCAGGGCTTTACTAACATATTGGACTATAGTATATTCGTGGATTTACACAGGTCATTTAGCATCTGTATTAATTATGAAAACTTATATCACAACGTAAGTAATGAACAATCTGGTTATATCACTAAAATTACCACAGATTTCAGAAAGATTACACTCTAATCATTCTACTGAAATTGGTGCTACCACTTCTGTAAGGCATTATGGAGAAGAAGGGGTCAGAAGCCAATGGAAAGGATAGAGTAAAATAAAGTAGCAGAAATTGTTGATAAAGGCAAAGATCCATTTTTTTTTTATTGTTGCAAAGAATGAATAATGCTTACGGCAGTTAAATCTATTTTTACGTCGCAGAACGTTTTCTTCCTAAAAAGCTGGAAAGTCCAATTTGTGTATGGCATATACTGGAAGCGATGTTTGACAGCCAGGCCTGAGGGGCTCTGTGGAGCCCCGTTTGAAAACCATGTTGCTCAGTAATAGATGAGCTGTGGTCTCCAGGATGTGGAACTAACATCAGGTAGTTTTCTATCACCCCTGACATGAGCGGCAGCTGCAGGAAAATTTCCAAATAAAGTCTCTCTCATCATCATCTCCACAGTGCTCCTTCAGGGAGTCCGAGAATATTGCTGGTATGCATCCGCATTTTAATCCAACCCTAGGCAATTGCTTTTTTTTTTTTTTTTTTTTTTTGTACTCAAGTGTCCAGAATAGTCCTTTTCTTTTTCACCCTGGCTCTTTAAACTTGCAACTATTAGCTCAGGAAAAGTTTGTCCCTCATTCCCTGCTTCTCTTTTACATTTGAAAAGAAAAACATCTCCATTGTGAATGATAACTGCAAAAGCAACACTAGCCATACGTGTGTTATTAAAAGGAAATTTTGAATTCTGACATGAATTAGACATTAAATAAACAATATCAACTGAAAATGCTTTTCAGAGGCATCAGCACTCCATTCTGGCTTGTTTACAAGATTCTGTTTATAGCCTTTTCTGCCCATTTACGTGCTGTAATTAAACGTGCTTTTTCTCAAATAAGAGCACCCCCTATATAAGTAGCAATTTCTCATTCAATTTTGTTTCTAATTAACCTCTAATGTTAAACTTAGATAAACTTCTATAGAATCCCATTACAGAAAGTAATACATCCCTGTTATATTATAATTGAGCGGTCAGGTAGATTATCTTTAGAATCTACTCTCCCTATAGGCATACTAATTATTTTTATCAGCTGTACTCTGAGTTCCACATAGTGCCCTAAAATGTATATATAAAGCTAATAAAAATGTTAGTCCTTATTTTCTCAAGGAAAGATGAGTGGGAACAAAGAGAGTTAAATAAACATCCCACACTCTTGATTAACACAGGCTGGCAAACACAGGTTTACACAAGTTGTGTAAATAGTCTGGGAAAATGCAACTTGTCACTATGACTAATATGAACCAAGAGGGAAAGCTGTTGTCCAAATCTGGTGTCATACAAATTAGGCAATTCTGAATAAGCTCTAAATGGCAATAAAGAAACTTGTCAATGTTGATATTACAGGATTAATTCAGTGGGGTGGGTGTGTGACTATTATTTCTTCTCCCATTAAGTAGGCAGAGAGAAGCATAGCTATTTGAGAAGTATCTTCATACAGAAACTTCATGGCTCTTATTCCACAGATGTTAGTTGTTCTCAGTGACCTTTTCTAATTATTTCCCAGAAATGTGACACAGAGGGGAGGACAGTCTGGGAAAAAGAAAGAGTCCAAACCTGATTGTGAATGAAATGCAGCCACAAAAATTCTCTCCAGCCCTTCACTCATTCATTCATTCTACACATATTTACGGAGCACCTACAGTTCTAGGTGCTGGGGCTACTTCAGTGATTGAAATAGTCCCGGATAGCCTCATCCATCTGAATTCACGTGAGGGGATAAAGCATAGACAATAAACATAATAAGTAAGTGAATTATATGCTATGTTATAGAATGATGCATGCTTTGGAAATACAAAGTGTAGAGAAGGATAAGGGTTTTGGGGACAGCGGGGTAGAGTTGAGGGGCAGCATGTAAAACTCTGTCCCTCATGTGCAAATGGAAACCTTGTATACATGTATCTTGCATCAGGTAGGTTACCTCTAAGATTCTTTAAAATATAAAGGTTAAATAAAGTATCGAGATTAAATATATAACAGAAAGTTTCAGAAATTCCACCTCCTGTCCGTGAAATCTTAAAAATTATTAACTTAAGAAATATCTAGTACAAACTATGTGGTCAGGCACTGAGTACATTTCTAGTGAATCGATATCATTTAAATTCTCAGAGCATTCTAGCAGTGAGCAGAAACTGTTTCATTTGGTTTTAGAGGAATTTAAAATCTGTTGCTATAGTGATACCATACAAAAAGGAAATGTGTATAATTTGTATTATCTTTTTAGGATAAATGCCCCAAATGTACTTATATATCAACATTTGTTCAGGAATTGTATTTAATACCATGTATGAGGATGGATGAACGAGTATGTGGCTCCCAAAGCATTCTTCGAGATCTGATTTTTAGAGTTTGTGTGTATCACTTTTCAATACAGAGTCCATTATCATGAGGAATCCCAGACATAATAGAATTGTGCCACAAGTCAAGACATTGAAAAAAAGAGTTACCACATGGGAAATGGCTTAGAATAATATAATTAAACTGGCAAAAGTAAAATTGCTTTGTTAGTATAATAACTGGTAATATGACTCACAGATGGACAACACAAATTAAACAGAAATTCCCTAGGGCCATTATTGAATAGGGAATCCGTGTCTCTGTACTGTACACATGTGGTAATTCATTTTATATTTCAACTGAAAGTAGGAGGAAACTTTTTTCCTGAAAGCAACTATCTGAAAAGCTGATTTGATTGAGAGAAGGCAGTGGACATAAAAATGCAATTTAGAGCTTACCTAGGACAGAATGACAAAGTTATAGCATTCCACCAACACCATCAGAATCAACAGAACCTATATTTAAAAAGTAGTAATTTTCAAAGGAATGAGGCAGTAGAGATTCAATTTCCTCAGACTTTACTTTGAGTAAATATGTTAGTGAACATTAAAATATTCCACTGGTTATCTATCATAGATCAGATGGAATAAACAATGAATAACCTTGGACAGATGCAAAGAACTAAACTGGAACAGTTCATTTAGTAAAGGATCATAGATCCTTTCCCAACCCCCATGAAGTTGACTGCCAACATGGACCCATCCTTTTTCTATATTTACTTTTCTTCCTGAATACAGTACTACTTTCTTGCTGCTTTGAATCGACAGTGCTAAGTTAGGAAGTCTTCCGCCTTTGGACAACTTCAGATATTTTTGTGCTTTTACTTTTTTTTAAGTGATCAAGCATTTTTGTGAGAGTCCCAGGATATTTTTAAAGCTTTTTCTGAAAATAAGATTGACTGTTAAGTGGCTGACGGGAGCATTCTTGCATCTAATTAGCAGATCAGGGTAAAAGTGAGAATATATGAGAATCATTCTGAAAGCTCACAGGTTATGTGAAAAACAAGTGACTATCTTGGTGATTCACTATGTATAACAATTTGAAATGTGAGCAAACACTTACATGCTGCATTCCAAGAGAAACATATTTCTCAAGTGATCTTCAATTTTACATTTTAATGACTAATTATGATTGTATATATTATCATCCGATCATCTCGGAATGAGAACTGCATTTGCATTTTCCTGGTATCTAATATGCAGCACCTATGTTATTTGACATAGAGGATAAAATACTCAGTTATACTTAGAGGTGTTTCTCAAAGAATGCCTATTATAAACACTAAACTCTTTTTTCTTTAATTGTTCTAAGTGTATGGAATAATCTAAAACTTAGCAAGGCACATATATTAACCTGAAACATACTTATATCTAGAGCTTCAACATCCTTGGGGCTTATATCACTATACTTTGATAAAACAGAAAATGTAAGATTAGGTTAAAAAAAAAAAAGAATGAGGCTTTTAAAAACTTTATTGTAAGACCATGTGTAAAAGATTCCAATAACTGTGTCACTATGATACCTTGATGGTTTGTAAATGGGAGGTGGTCCAATTACTTCATATTGTTTTCTGAACCATATGGTAAAACTAGAGGAAGACCGTTAGGATAGAACTGTTTTTCGGCAACATTGGAAGGTAACTGCCATGTACACTCTTGCTGGTCATTTGACCCATCTTTCTAGGCCAACTCCCTGAAGAAGGGAGGAGGATCATGGTCCAGTGTCTACAAATATGTGACATCTGTGTTTCAGGCTGACCCACAGTAAACTGATCTCATGACATTATAAAAAGACAACTGTACTAAAATAAAAGAATAATGGAGAAACATTGTTTAAGACTTGGAACCAAAGAGTTCACTAAATATACTGGTCAAAAATGGTCACTTTTCACTAACTTTTGGCAACTCAGTTATTATTACTGTATTTTAGTTTTTATTGTTTCCTCCCTCCTTCCTTTCCCCCTCCCTCCCTTTTGGTTTAGAAATCAAAAGTGGGCACAGTTTCCTAAGAGAATGTACTTTTTTTTTTTTGTCAACCTCACCTTAATAGAGCAGTAGATAGGATATGTTTGAGTTTTCACCAATTATGGCTTTCAATCTTTCTTCTCTGACACTTAATGACATTTTAGGCACATTGCAAATCTTGCCAGTTTGGTTGTTAAAAGTCTGTCTAGTTTAAAACTCTGTTTTCAAATTAAATTAAATTAAATTGAAACCTGTCTCCCTTCCGGTGCAGCTGTTGGGGCTGGTTGGGTCTATTCAACAGACTCTTAATCCCAGAGGCGGCTCTGACAGCACGTGCCTACCTGTAAGCCTTCTTTGGCTTCACTGCCAACTCCTGGACAACGAGACAAGTGCTACCGAATGTCCCGTTACATATAAGTGACGTACGTACAGTGTGTGGTGTCCCATAATGTCCCACTTAGAACGTAATTCTGGAGACCTTCCTTGCCCTCCGTTCTCATACACGTGCATGTGACCTCCACCCCCACAGGCAGACGTGTTTAACACGGGAGGGAAGCGGGATTACCGTGGCTGTTACACCGGGACGTCTCCACCAGCCGGCCGTTCTGGTCGTAGCACGCCATGGCCTGGTAACGGTAGCCTTGGCCGCACTCCTTGACGTCTCCCTGGACTTTCATCCCCAGCAGCACTTCTGCTTTCCCCTCCGGCAGAATGCAGTCCGACCAGTTCCCCACAGGCTGGGCGGTGTACTTGTCACAAGGACAGTACTGAGTCTCCATCAGTGGGTACACCTGAGAATTTTTACAGTTTTCCTTCTTTTTGCTTTTGCCTGTGGAGAAAATTACGTTGGAAAGTACCCTTGTTAATTTCAAGCCTTCCCTACGTCTTCTCCTTTCTTAAACTTCCTTTGTCCATTTGAGCCATAGTCAACAGTAGTCTGTAAATAAACACCGTCTTCTCACCTCACAGGGCTTTCTATCCAGGCTTTTTTGAGTATGGGGTGATTTCCATAGTGGAAAAAAAAAAAAGTATTTTTATTTATTTTTTCATGTAAAAACAGCTAATTGGCCTGACTGGTGTGGCTCTGTGGTTGAGTGTCTACCTATGATCCAGGAAGTCATGGTTCGATTCCTGGTCGGGGCACCTGCCTGGATTGCAGGCTCGATCCCCATTGGGGGCTATGCAGGAGGCAGCCCATCAGTGATTCGCTCTCATCATTGATATTTCCATCTCTCTCTCTCTCCCTTCCTCTCTGAAATCAATGAAAAGAAATAGCTGATTTAAAAATAGCCCTTATCAGCCGAAACTGGTTTGGCTCAATGGATAGAGCATCGGCTTGGGGACTGAAAGGTCCCGGGTTCGATTCCGGTCAAGGGCATGTACCTTGGTTGCGGGCATATCCTCAGTAGGGGGTGTGTAAGAGGCAGCTGATCGATGATTCTCTCTCATCAATGTTTCTAACTTTCTATCTCTCTCCCTTCCTCTCTGTACAAAATCAATAAAATATATTTAAAAAAATAAAATAAAAATAGCCCTTATAAGATTCTAACTGTTGTGGTGAATTTTATACTCTTTAAAAAATGCTCAAAATAGCCGAAACTGGTTTGGCTCAGCGGTAGAGCATTGGACTGAAAGGTCCCAGGTTCGATTCTGGTCAAGGGCATGTACATTGGTTGTGGGCACATCCCCGATAGGGGGTGTGCAAGAGGCAGCTGGTCGATGTTTCTCTCTCATCAACGTTTCTAGCTCTCTCTCTCCCCTTTCCTCTTTGTAAGAAAAATCAATAAAATATATTAAAATAAATAAATAAATAATGCTCAAAATCTTCCCAAATGATCATGTGTTCTGAGGGGAAGGTGGGAGGTAACCACAGTAATTTCTCCTGTAAATGTGCACAAAGATAAAATGGGAGAGGGAGTCACTGGCTGAACTTCACAGCTTTTTTGTTAGTTCAAATAGATGGTATAGCTATCTAGGGAATTGAGAAATTGAGAATTTGCATTTGCTTTTACTTTTTTTGTATTTACTTTTCTGATTATGATTTTGCCCCTTTCAGCATTTCTGAAGAATAATCATTTTGATATACTTGTGATTAACATAGGTATCAATAATATTCAAAATGAAGATATGTAATATGAAGAAAAATATTAGAGACTGTTTATATATAAATGTAAATAAAGCCCCTTTTAAAATAAACAACTCAGGCCGAGGCCGGTTTGGCTCAGTGGTGGAGCGTCGGTCTGTGGACTGGAAGGTCCGAGGTTTGATTCTGGTCAAGGGCATGTGCATTGGTTGCGGGCACATCCCCTGTGGGGGGTGTGCAAGAGGCAGCTGGTCGGTGTTTCTCTCTCATCAATGTTTCTGGCTCTCTGTCCCTCTCTCCTCCTCTCTGTAGAAAATCAATAGACTATATTAAAAAAAAATTTAAAAATAAAATAAAATAAACGACTCAGGTATAACAGTAATACATGCTTAAAATTATATATCATCATTTTAATTAGATAACATATATTTATATTTATTATTTTAAATCTTATAGACAAATTATATAAATACCGTTAATGCATATATTTTACATATATGTATCTGTAGCTTTCATAAGCTAGCTTATATACTTTTTTTGTTTATGACAGCTGGCTTATTTTATAACTTTTAAATTCTGAGTAGTCAGCTAGCGCCAATATTTTTAGGTTTCTTTTGCCAACTGACAGACTTTTTGAATGCACCAGGGTGTAGGTCAGTACGATGTCTCCTGTTCTTGCTCATTATATCACTGCTTTTTGTCATTGTGACTGCCTTTCAAAATGCAGTGTTCTGACACAGAATTAACTCACTGTCCTCTTCCAGGATAATCCGAGGCCGTGACAGAGAGAATGGGCTTAAAAAATGAAGGGGCAACATTTCCTCGTGTTCCCAAAGACCTTTTCTCCCAGCCCTGCAGACTTTGTAGGCAATTCACCAAAAGTCCATATTTAAACAAAAAATAACCTTCCACATGTTGTACAGGTGATGGAGTTTGATTTTCAAGGCCACTTTGTCTTTGTGCTAATATTACAATGTGTCTGTTGCTGCCAACTAACAGTAAAACCCACATCCAAATCCACTGGTGATGTATTAGGTGTAAGTATACCAACAATAAGGCATACCTGTGCATTTTCCAAATGCATCGTCGGGACTTCCTTGGTCTGACTGCTTTGTGTTTTTCTACCTTGACAAGTGGTGACTTAGGCACTCCAGCTAATTATTCTTACCAACAATAGCGCGCTTTCTGGTCCTGACTGCCCCGCAGTCTCCATTGCATGAGGAAAACTTGGACCAGCTGGTAAACTGACAGTCGTCTTGGCAGGGGACCTGGCAGGCCTGGGTGAGGGCTGGCACCGGGCCTGCGTGCTGGAGGCATTCGTGGATGCCAGCCTGCCCTCCGTCTTGCTTTCGACAGGTAATGGCTAGAGGAAAAGCAGAGAACTGTTTATAGCAAACTGGAATGTCTGTAATTACTCCGCAATTTAGGAATTAACATTCTCTTAAGCAGAGGAATCCTCTCTTTATCCTTTATTTGCAGCAGAAATCTAGAAGAAGTGTTTGCGATAATTGATGGTGTAAGTTTAAAAAATAAAATCACAGCTAGGTTTTTATTAGATGCTAGGAAGACTTTCAAGTTACATGTGATGTATACTGAGGCATGAATTATTTCAGAGCAAATAAATAATATATGGGATCTGATAATAGTTTATGCTGAACACAGGCTATTGACAGAGGGGCTGGGAGACACCACCCACCTCTAATAATTGCTTTTACCTCATTGGCCACTCTAGGATTCCTAGACAGAAGGGACTTAGTGGCAGCAAATGAGTTGGTGGGTTGAGTGGAAAGGGGATGCTTATGGAATTTGTCCTGAAGCTGCATTTGCATATTTTTGTTTTTTGACTTTTTACATTAGAAGTTTGTTGGGATGGCTTCGGAGTGGTTAATGAGAGGGGCAGTGTCAAATTCCATATCATTCCCCTCACTCTTAGCACACATAAATCTCAACCAAAAATTCAAAAATAAAATAAAAACTTTCAGCAACCTTGATCTATCATACCACAATTTATATTTCTACAACTACATTTGGACCCTTAAAAAATGGTGTGATAAATCAATAATTTTAATTTGTATATGTTATTTCCCCAAGATATTGTCTTACTGATTTCTATTAACCATGTCATAGTTTCATTACTTTTTAAATGTAGATGTAAAACTGCTTGAAGTATAAAAAAAAGACCAACAACAAGTACGGTTAAAACACCTTTACTTCCTCTGCCTTTTTCCTTGTTGGTTTTAAAATAATTCATTCACTTACTGAGGAGGCAGAGGAAACGTTTATACGTTGGCCCTAAAGTTAAGTCTTTACTGAACTAGCTTAAATGGTGTTAGTCCGGCTGATTTACAGGGCCTCTCAGATTTATGGGCTAGGCTGAAACGTCTGCTGATCTCTGCCTGCTCAGGATTCTGTCATTATGAAACTAAGGTAAAGAGGCCTGATATTTTTGACCCCAAATTACAGTGAAGGGGGCACAGAAGGCCTCTGGTTATACAACACTCTCGGAATCTGTATACGTAAACGTAACACCGAGTAGTTCAGGACTGTGTGATGGGGTGTGCGTAAGGATCTAACAATTCTAGCAAGGGAAGGCTTCATCTGTGTAGATGGACAATTATTGTAAGTTATTGCAATTTCTACAGAAAAAGTTCATACTTGTGCAAATGTAGATGGATTCTCACCTATTTCTTAGCTTATAAGTATCTCTTCATTTAGTATTTAGAACCCTGGAAGGGCCAATTTTATGAAAAGAACAGGGTTCCCTAAATTTTAAAGATACAAAAGCCTAGTAGACAGTAATTTATGAAGGTTTATATGACAGGAAAAACCATTAATGGTCCCAAAGAGACACTTACCCCGTGGGAGAAGAACTGTCTGGTGATCTGTGTTGATCATACCAACCTGAGGTAGTGGGTCTCAAATCAAACTTCAGATTACAATCACCTGGATAGCCTTTGGGAAATGTCCACACCTTTACCTAACTCAAACATTCTGACTTAAGTGATGGAGGGCAGGGCCCTGGGCATTCGCATCTTTTTAAAACTTCCTGAATGATTCAAATGTGTAACCGTGGATGGAGACCACTGCTCAAGTAGGTCAGATATTCCCACTTGCATCAGAAAGGCCTGGAATGCTCTTAAAGGTGGAGAATACTGGATTCGTTCCAAAGCTCCTGCACTAGAATTCTGTGTGTGGGGTGAAGGAATATGGATTTTTTTTTTCCTCAAGCTGCTCAGATTGCCTTATGCACATTCAAGTTGAAGGTCCACTAGGCTTGAGCACTGAAGGCACAAGGAGGGACTTGGTCAAAACTTGTGGCTAAGATGAAAAGTCCTCTGGCACCCAATCACCCTGGCACGGTGCCAAGTGGAGGGAAACAATGGCTGAGCATGTGGGAATGAGCGAAGGAAGCTCTAAACTTGGAGCTCCAAGGGATCTGTACAAAGAATGGCTCTATACAAAAAGAGCATCCACATAGCTTGGGAGAAAGTCATCTGTGGGTGTAGAAGGAGTCCCGTGATGTGGTATTCTAATGAGCTTATTATTCTAATAAGATTTTCGCAGTTATTGCAAAACCTGTGGAAGCAGGGTTGATTCCGGCTTAAACACTTCAAACTTAGCAAGCTTTGGTGGCTTGTGAGCAGAGCTGCCCCAAGGAGGCTAACGAGGAAGGATTGATAAAGAGGAAGATATTTTAGATTTTAGATTTTCTACTCTGCAGGAATCCCAAGAATGACACATTTGGAAAATAAGAGCTTTGACCATATCAGAACTCTTGGCTTGGAAGCAGGTCACACTGTTTATGACTAAAAGAAAATTACAGGACTAAATGTGGGTTCCTTGAAATAAGACTACTTTTACCTACTCATCCAATTGGGCTCTCTGAAACAGAGACCTGGTTATAAATCTTCTGAGAAACTAAATGAAGTTGCCTTATGTTCTCCACTCAGGTTCTCTCTCTAATACAGTTCTTTTTCACCAACTGTATTTCAGAACTGTTCCAATTATCATCACATCAAGTAATAAAAAATAACAAAATAAAATCACTACCATAATTCCAGAAATAAATTAATCTTGGGTAGGTCTATATAAACTATTTACAAAAATCTAAAGTTCTTTTCTCTATACACTTGCAGTACATAAAATCTTTAATATTATGACTAGTTGGAAAGAAAAAAAAATATGTATAATTCCCATATCTGTTCTGAGAACCCACTCAGCACTCCACTCTCCTTATCAGAGATTTTAGACAATGTGCTTTGAGAGAATTACTCAGGCCATGTTATGCAAACAAGTAGAAGCACAAGAATTTGTACAATATATTGAAAATTTATCACACATCTCAACGTGTTTCTATTCTGGCGTAGAGGAAATGCAACAACTCAAACATAGGAATGTAATCTGAAATGAGTTTCCTGCTACTGGGGGCCAGGAAAATAGAAATGGAAAGGAAATCATCTGGTCTCTCAACTTTATAAATTTAAAAAATAATTTCTAAGACACTAAAATCAGAATGTTTTTAACTGCATCTTACAAGGCATGGTTTCCTAGCACACCAGCATGCTGCATACATTCAGACAACTGTATCTGTATTTACAGGTGGAGCATTTACATCTCATGCATAATCACTATGCTGCAAGTTCTTCTCTGGGCTGAGATCTTTTTTAGGAAGATGGGCCAAAAACCATGTGACCCTACAAATAATTCACCATAAAACCTTCTTAGTGAGGTCAGCAAATATTAAAATGATTATTGTAAAGTAAAATCCCATATGTAACTCTCTGGTGATTATATCCATTTATGTATTGATGATTTTATTGTACTTGTACTTAAGGCATAAGAGGTTTTTCAGTTGAATTGATTGGGGTGATATTGGTTAATAAAATTATATAGGTTTCAGGTGTACAATTCCACAATACATCATCTGTATATTGTATTGTGTGTTCACTATTACAAGTCAAGTCTCCTTCCATCAGCATTCATCCCCCTTTTACCCTCTTCTACCTCTCCCAACCTCTCCTTTTAAGTGTCAGGGACAGACTGCTTCCGGCAGGCTGAAAGCCAGGAAGATATCCATGTGACTGACTTGTGAGTTACACATGAATCTAGCCAGCCCATCAACACTGCGGAGATGTTGGAAGAATAAGTAAGAAAGCCAGTATTTTTAAACAAATAAACAGTCTGAAAAGAAGAGACAGAATTGTTAGTTTCAAAGGGACTTAAAAAATATTCCAATTAAATGCAATGGGGAGAACTTCATGAACCCTAATTTAATCAAATCTGATATAATAAAAGTTTAATATGCAAATCATCCCCTCAGAGTTCAATCGACCCAGAGTTCAAACACTTGCTATGACGTGCACTGACTACTAGAGGGAGGCACGGAATGAAGGACGGCCCTGACTGGCAGCCGGAAGGCCCTGATTGGCCCTGATGGCTGGCCAGGCCTAGGGACCCTACCAGTGCATACATTTTGTGCACCAAGCCTCTAGTCAATTATAAACAAGGCATTTTTTGAGACAACAGGGGGAAATAAAATGTAATCTGAATGTTAGATGATATTAAAGAATTATTGTGAATTTTAATACTATC
The DNA here is from genome assembly GCF_014108245.1 of Pipistrellus kuhlii. NCBI lineage: Eukaryota > Metazoa > Chordata > Mammalia > Chiroptera > Vespertilionidae > Pipistrellus > Pipistrellus kuhlii. The sequence goes on along the minus strand of NW_023425405.1, from coordinate 32,793,405 downwards.
ATAATACTGTTATGTTTAAAAAATAATTACATATGTATGGATGACATGTTTCTTACATAGAAGTTGCCTTAAAATATCCCAGCAAAATCTTTTTTAAGTATGTGAGGAGTGGCAGAGGACCAAGAATGGCAACATGTTAAAAACTTGAGGCTGAGGGAGTGAGTGACTAATACTACAAGTACCCATTAAATTATTCTCTTTACTTTTATGTATTATTGAAATGTTCCATAAATTTAAATTTAAAAAAGATTAATAAGTAGGATAAGCAGAGTCGATTCCAGAATGTTTTTATATTAAGTCGAATTCTGTGCTCTGTTTTGAAGAGGAGAACACTAAAGGTTCCTGACATGAAAGGAAATAGATCACATTGGTTTGAGCAGAAAGGACACAGATATCAGTGTTATGCATATCTGAGAATGGAAATGGAAGGATACCGGAGCAGCTGTGAAGTGAATGGAATAGAATTCAGAATGCAGCTGCTCATCTTCATTTTCTTGAAGGGGAATGAAACTCTCTTACTATTCAGGATGCATAAAAAGGAGAAGTGCTGTTGGTCTATGGGATGACCCTTCAGCAGGTAAGACCGTGTTGACATTTTGTTCAAATAATCAGAATGAAGTAAATGGCAAGAACCAGAATGTGCTCACCGAAGTTCAGAATCAGATCACTGCCCGCACGCAGGCAAAGCTGCTGAATTATATGTGACAAAGAGTTCAAGGAGCTCTGAGACCTGACTTATTAAATTGAGCAGCATTAACATGGCTTATCCCACAGCCACAGCATTCGGGTAGCACTGGAGACAGACGATGCTCAGCTGATGGAGTGATTAGGGGAGTGATTTTTTCCTATGGTGTTATGAAAAAACAGCAACAGTGAGACTGCATTGTGTAGAAATGAAAAAGAAGCAGCTTAATGTGAGCAGGAGTTAGTTACCACGAGACCTAATTGTGCTTACAAGACCGAACTTATAAATAATGCAAGAGGACTCCCATTGCTTGCTAGGTGGATATAATGATCTTCGTCTTTCTCTGTGGAAGAGATTTTCCCGGGCAAGTTTGCCAAATTACACTTCCTAATTACAAGTTTGCCAAATTACACTTCCTAATTACAAGTTGTGAATGTAATTCTGGCAGAAAGGGGAAAGAAATGCACGTTCTTTTTTATTGATCCTAAACAGTTACCAATGATCCCCGGGCCCACTGATGCTCATAATATATGTGAAAGTCCTTGTGCAAGGAGGGACTGGGAAATGATAATCAGCTCCCAGGGGAGAGCTCAGAGAATCCCCCCGCCCCACTCACATACACACACCCTGGGATCTGGGAAGGCTAACTAAGGGCATAAGAACAAATGGAACATGGAGGGCCCATCACAGACACATCACGGTGTCAAGCTGATTTTATGAGCTACTTAAAAAATAGGGAATGATAATAATCATTTTATGACAGGGCCCTCCTAACAACAGAAACAAAAATAAAACCCCCGAATCAACAAGGAAGCTAGTGTTCCTAGGAAATTAGAGGAAATAATTAAAAAACAGAAAAATTAGAAGTTTTAAACAATAGTTTATATAAATAAAGCATGTAAAAACTATTGGGTGGTAACAAATAAATACACCAGCCAAAATAATTTTTTTTTAATTTTATTTTTTTAATATATATTTTATTGAATTTTTATTTATTTATTTATTTATTTATTTACTTATTTATTTATTTATAGAGTGGAAGGGAGAGGGATAGAGAGCTAGAAACATCGATGAGAGAGAAGCATCAGTGAGATGGTTGGGAGAGGGATAGAGAGCTAGAAACATCGATGAGAGAGAAGCACCTGACCAGTCGCCTCCTGCACACCCGCTACTGGGGATGTGCCCGCAACCGAGGTATATGCCCTTGACGGGAATGGAACCCGGGACTTTTCAGTCCAGAGACCGACGCTCTATCCACTGAGCCAAACCGGTTTTGGCCAGCCAAAATAAAATTTTAAAAATTGTGGCAGGGAAATACTTTAAGGTCAGCTCATTTCTTCTTTTCTACCTAGTTCCTTTTCTACTTCTGTTCCTTTTCTTCCTATTGCATAACCATCTCTAAAATTAACAGATTAATATCTCAGTTATTGAGATAAATTGGCCCAGACATTCTGAGCATAACCTCAGTAATGCCTCTAAAATGTAAGCATTTAAAAAGAATAAAGTGAGCCAGAGTTTAAGCTACAGAGTACTAACCTAGGCATCAGTATAGCTGAAGCCACTTAACTGAAGCCTTAAGATTTAAGCATCTTTGTTCACACACAAAAATAACAGCATAAATTGTAGTGAAATCCCTATATCTCGCATTTTAACAATATATTTAGATCTAATTTTGGTGGGGAATGAAAACGTACTCTTCCCTTTGTAGACTCTCCTTTTATAAACTTATTAATAAGTGATACAGGGTAAGGGTTACTAGGGAAGAAGGGTCCCCATCATGTAAGGCATATGACTGAAGGTGTGCTTTTTAAAGATTTTTGTGGTCTAGATTTGGGAATACATCTGAATCACGCTGGCTTCCACATAAAGAGACTGATGTCAGATGCTAATGACAAGTCAACATTATCATGGACACTCCTTGGCAGGCAAGGATACAGGGAGGCTGGGAAATTAGGATAGTCAGGGCTGACCCTAAGGATTGTTGCTCTGGTTCTATCTTATTTATAGCAAGTATACTTGTCAGAAGAAGCATGAAGACTACTCCGAGATTGAGCAAGAGCAAATTTGAAGTTATTTATAAGAGATATCAGCATCTAATCTATTATAATTGTGTATCATACTCTTGGTATGTGCCACAAAGTAATAAACACTAGAATAATATATATATATATATATATATATATATATATATATATATATATACACACACATATATATGTATATATATATATGTATACACACACACACACATATATATATATGTATATATATATATATATATATATATATATATATATATATATATGTATACACACACACACACACAATAGAGGCCCGTTGCACAAAATTCATGCATGGGTGTGGTCCCTAGGCATGGCTGGCAATTGAAGGGCAAGAGTCTGATGTGGAAGGGCAGGTCCCAGGTGACCTTTCTGGACTCTGGGTAGCACCTGGGGCCCCGGGCCCCCATGCACCCTGCTCTGCCTGAGTCATGGCGCCTGAGTCCCCACGCGGAAATGTGGTGAGCATGGCTGGACACCACTGGCAAGGGCATAGCATGGGCCTCTGGGCTGCCCAGGGACACTGCATGGAAGCCGAGTGGGCAGTACGCTCTCTCCTGGCTGGCCTCACAGATCAGCTCCTGCTCAAACCCACGGGAGCCTGATCAGCTCTGCTGTCCTGCTGGCTAAGGCCCTAACCAGTTTGGCTCAGTGTATAGAGTGTAGGTCTGCAGACTGAAGGGTCCTGGGTTCGATTCTGGTCAAGAGCATGTACCCTGGTTGTGGGCACATCCCCAGTAGGGGGTGTACAAGAGGCAGCTGGTCGATATTTCTCTCTTATCAATGTTTCTGGCTCGTTATCCCTTTCCCTTCCTCTCTTTAAAAATTTAAAAATATATATATTTTTAAAAAAGACTATGGGCTGGTTTGGTACACAGGCCATTGTTTATGGATCACTGGTCTAGACCAATGGTCTGGTAAAATTGATGGGATAAAAATTTCTACCTTCAGAATCATAGAAGTTAATTCATTGGGTATTATTTCTGACATAGCAAAGAAATAGTAATTTAAAGTTAACACCATTTAGTTCTTTAGGTAAAAAGAAATGCTTAAACACTCTACAAATACAAACAGGTTATAGGAAAAGAAATCTATTAATGGTAACATGCAATAATCACTTTTCTGGGGGACCTTAGCTTTTTCTATGGCTTTGGCAAAACCCTTTCTGGAAATCTGACCCACATTTATATCTTCTGACCTCAGCTATATCTATAGATAAATTTCAAATGCATACCTGGATGTTTTTAATTGGCCACCCTGCTGTCACCTCTAATGCACAGTATACAAAATACACTCTCTAAAATCAGCTCTAGTTTCAGATCTAAGAATTTCCATCAATATGTAGTAACTATTCTCAAACTAAAAATATTGGTGTTTAAGAATCAAATCTTTGACTTGCTTATTCATATTTCTGCCACTCTCACCTGCCACTAAGTCCTAAAATTACTTTATTGTATGTTGAAAGTCCATTTATTTTTTGCCCATTCCCACCACTGTGGCTCCTGAGACCCTATTGCTTCATTTTTGCATTGCTACAATAGTGTACTAGCTGGCATCCAGATCTATGTGTCTTATCCTCCTAAATTATTCCCTACACGCTGACAGATAAAACACGGCTTTCATCAGGTGCTTCCTTACTGAACAAAGCCTAAAATACTGGTCCTGACATTTATAGCCTTCTACAAAATCACCCCGGGCTCCAGCTTGTCTTCAGAGCTTCAATTACCCACTTTTTAAGAACATATTTAATGTTTTTATTTTTCATACCTCAAATGCTTAGCTTACAGAATTGACCTTATTTTGTATCCCCCACCCCCTTTCTGCTAATTCTAATATTACGGTCTCAGCTTACCATTTAGTTCTTTCTTAAGCTCTTTAGCTTCAAATTATGGGTTTTGCAATGGATCAGCCTTTAATTCCTACCTGTTGGATAATGCTACCTGTGACACCGCTTCCCTAACCCAATGTAAGCCCCCCCACCCCGCCTTGAACATCTTCATTCTTTCCCTACACTCATGGCTCTTGCTACACAGTCTTCTGAATGCACTGAGTTGAATGAGGGACTGGAATGAGGTAATATGGTGTACAGAGAGGACAGGGTGCAGTTTCTCTCTAGTCTTTCCTGACTGATGCTAATCCTTACTACCCACTTCCTTTAATCATTAAAAATTAGCACAAGTTGGCACTTCTTAAGTCTGACCAGATAAAAACAAAGGTGAAAATAGCAAGAATGTGGTAGGTGAATCATGCAGAATCCTAAAAACAGCTATGACCATCAAAAGAAGAAAATGTTGCCAGTATTTCATTAGCAAAATATATTTTTACACTCTTGATTTTCCCCATTTCATGTTTCTGTATGAACATAGGTTCTAAGAAAAAAATAGTTAATTTCCCAAGCAACAGAGATTACCTTCATATGGAGTTTAAGAGGGCTCTTAGTATATGCAGAAATGATGTTTCTTTTCAGATAGCCTGGGCATAGAAAAGGTTGCCAAGATAAGAGTAAGTCATCTGACAAGTATTCCAAGATTAGAAGTCATTGTTTAAGTGCAGACAGAGGAAGAGGAACCAGCAAGAGGAAAGCAAGAATGAAACAATCAGAAAAGCATGGGGGAAGCCAAATACTCCTTTTCATGTGTGAGTGGATGTGAGTGGGTCACCATATTAGGTACTACAAAGCAATCAGCCTCCTGAAATAAAGAATGAACTGGTATTTTCAGATTTGGAGATAACAAGATTACCAATCACAGACAGAGCAGTTCTCATACAGACTTCATGTCAAAGCTACAAAAGACCCATGTTAATATCGTTGCTTTCATGCCAGCTATGACCCAGGTGCACATCCACTGGGGCCATAATGAACGAGAAGGGGGGAGGATTTAACATTTAATGGAGACTTGACATGTGCAAAGTGATCTGAGGAGCATTATGTTCTCAGCCTCAGAGGGAAGAAATAAACGAACAAGGTTCTGCAGTTGTTGAGTAAAAGAGTCTGGAACTGAAGCTGTTTTCACACTTGTGCTGCTGCCACCATATCTCATATTTCCTCCAGTGGTAGACTGTAAATATATGGGCTGTTTTACCTAATCTCAATTCACACACTTGGATCCCTGAATATTAACTGTGCATAGATTGCAAAATATGAATATTGGGATAATCCTAGAAGATCATTTCATCCAATCTTCTCTTCTTTCTTTTTTTTCCATTTAAATAGATGAAGACCCAGATATGTGAAGTAATGAATAAGACTTGCAGTGTATTAGTGAAAGAACAAGGACTAAATATTGTGTTTCCTGATTCCCAAACTCATACCTGTTTTCATTATAAACTCTATGTAGGGCCCAAATTACATGCAAATGTGTGCTTGAATAACCATTATTGCTTGTCTCATTTTCGGTTCTTATAAGTGTATTTCTAGTATCATGTGAGCTCACTCATCTAAGGGAAATGATGAACAGTATAGACTGATGAACAAGAACAGCATCGATCAGGATCAGATTGTCGGACCCCAGAGGGAAGGTAGAGGAGGGTGGGATAGGGAAGAGAGATCAACCAAAGGACTTATGTGCATGCATATGAGCCTAAGCAGTGGTCACAGACAGTAAGGGGGTGGGAACATGTGTGGGGGGGAGGGTTTGGGATGGGAATAGGGGGGCATGAGGACAAATATGTGATACTTTAATTAATAAATTAAAAAATAAAATAAAAATAAACAAGAAAAAAATGTGTGCTTGATTCAAGGAGGAATTAGGAGGGCATGACAAGAAAACCTCATATCACCCAATTTCTCAATGAATGAGTTGAAATGAGAATGACTTTCAATTCTATTAATAAATACCTAAATCTCTATAACTGTAAAGGAGATGGTTATTTTTTAGTTAAAGCTGATGGTGGAGGATACATAATGAAAAGTAAACATATAAAATAAATTTCTAAAAGTCCATAGTTGGTCATTTTATTTGTAAACTAAATTTTATATTTCAAATAAAGACTTCTAAAATGATGGTTATATAAATAGAAGACTTTTATAAAGAAGTAGCAGGGTTTTTTTGTTTTGTTTGTTTTTCGTTTTTTCTAAATTAGGGAAGCAATCTTCTTACTGCAAAGAAAATGGGCTCCAGATCACAGCAGCAAAGGCTGGAATTCTATTCTGTATGTTTGGACTTTTGCATCATCAAATATATAACAACGAATGAGGGATCAAAATATGTCTTTATGAATGAAAGAGAGGTGGTATCAATGTTTTCAATTGCATATTCAACTACATTTTAAGTATGTAGGAGTTACATGCATAAATAACAAGTCCAAAGCTTTGAATGTCCGTATTATTCATAATACCCAGTAAATAACATTGGCAAGTTGGAAACATTTCCATCACTCATTTCTTCAGGATTCCACGTGATCTAGCAGTGCAGCCAGACTGCTGTCCACAAATGGCAGGTTGAAGTACATAAACCTGCCTTTTAAATATCTGTACTGCATTATGAACAAAATTGGAGATTGCCCTGGCAATGTTAGGGATGTCATTGCTGGGAATTTCTGGGAAGCTTAACCAATTATATTACATTGCATGCAGATGGGCAAGGATACAAAGGACCTTATTGTGAAGGTGACAAGCAAAAGTATTATGGAAGACCACCGTCCCCAAACAAACCACCACAACAAACATCAAGCTGCAGTGTACAATCTGTGGCATAACCCTCTCAAAAGCTTCATCTGATTGTCTTCTAGACATCAGCAAGGGAAAAATTCAAGCAGAGGAATTATAGGCTAAGGCCAAAGAATAAAGGGCACAATTTAAAAAGACACGTTTCTGTGCTATGTAGAATGAGTAGTAAGCAGATGCATGCCTGCTCTGCTCCATTGGCCAAGCATGGCACCAAATGACAAACTCATCAAACTTGTGGGTAGGTTAGAGATGTTGGATAAATGAAAAGCAAATCAGCTGTGGAACGAGGCCTCCCACCTCTGGCTTGTCGTCCGGGGCCACAGCCCTCCTGTGCTCCGGGGCTGTCCTGCTGCACACTCCAAGGGACCAGCTGGCACCTGCGCCATTTGTGCGTCTTCCACCTACAAGAAAGGACAAGAAACCTCATGAAGAAGAAGCAAAAATGCCAGGCCAATCAGGGACATGGCGACATGGAAGCATGACTGCAAGGAGGAATTTATTTGATGATGCTCAGCCCTATCTATCTGTAATGTAAGTCTCCAAGGTATATTATAAAAAGGCAGCATTAAACAGAGCAGTACTTTCTATGGTAGTGGAGACACAGTTCAACATGGCCAAGTTTTATAAGAATAAACTCTATAGAAAGCATTTAGCTTTCTTAATGATTGGAACTGCCAGCGGATGTGCCAGATGGTACCAGAGTGGTGCATTCTGTTTAGCAGAGGTGTGTTTATTTTATATTCAGGTTATATTATAAAACTGCATTCATGGTGTGAGCCTTTTCTATGGTGTTCTTTTGGTTAGTGTTGTAGCAACAATTCAGAGACTGCAATTATAATGCACTTTACAGAAACAAATCCGCCAAATAAATACATTTGGTCTAATTCAGGCGTCTTCAAACTACGGCCCGCGGGCCACATGCGGCCCGCAGAGGAGTCTGATCCGGTCCGCCAGGGTTTTTGGGCAGTGAGCGCAGCCGAGGTGTTACAGTAGGAATTAGTAGTTCATATAGTCCGGCCCTCCAGCTCTCTGAGGGACCGTGATCTGGCCCCCACTTTAAAAAGTTTGAGGACCCCTGGATTGATGTGAGTGTTCACCGTCTAAACATGCAATTATTCTATTTTTCAAAATTATTATTATTATTTGTTAGAACTAAATACAGATAAATGAAGATGGCAGATCTGCCATCAATTTCACCCTAAATTGCTATTTTGTGATCACACATTCCATCAATGGATGCCATAATATTTCATTTGTTGTCAAGATTGCAATTATATGCCGCATTGTTTCTTAGGTCTATATATCCTTTTCATAATTCTGAAGAAAAATTTCTCCAATAATTGTCAGAATGATGATATATAACATTAATAATCTTATTTTTCTTTGAGGTGGCCAGAATAGAACCAATATCTCACTAGCATCCCTGAAATAAAGATATCACTTTGTGAGCAAGGATGTCAGCATTTGGGAGGAACAGCTGCTTAGACTAAATTCCTCTCAGTGAAAAAGAATTGCTTCCTAAAACATATATTTACGTAATTATTAACAGGTTCTCTGCATTCCTTAGAGTTTACGTCAACACATAAAGTTTTCCCAAACTCCTGGAGCTAAGAATACAGCATGGGGATTTATGTAATTGTCTCTGGAGCTTATTTCAGCAGGTGAGCAGCTCTTTCAAAAGGCTAGCGATGGCACATACGGGCTATAAACATCCCGAACTTCACTGAGCCTGCAGGATAGCATTGGACTTGAAGCATTTTGCTCAATGCATTGGTCACAGTGCTCTTTCTATTACCCTCTTACCTGTAGCTTTGGCACACTTGAGGGGCCTCGCAGGCCTTCTCTTCATAGAGAGGATCAGTGCAGTCCCTGCCTCCATTGGCTGGCAGCTGGATGATGACCCGGTGCCGAGACTGCTTCTTGACTCCGGAATTCCCTAGAATGAGGCAGCTTTTTAACCTCTGTACTCTGCACTGATAAAAGACTCTCCAAATCCCATCCTGTGTGAAGAAGGCACATGGCCTCTAGCTACACGTGCTTTGACATCCCTGAATGAGAGGATGCATCTAGCCTAATCATTTCCTAAATTCTCCCCAAGACTGCTTATATCGAAAACCCAATCAATTTCTATTTAAAAATGGGAAGAATGAGGAAAACAGTTCCATAGTCAACGAGGCTACCCAATGCACAGTTGCAAAGTAATTGCTCTTTTGTATGTTCCTTGCCCCTTGAGAAATATGACAGCTCTAATTAATTTATTTTTCTCTACCTTAAGTTTATTTTCATGCCATTTCACATAGCCCTGTTTACCACATGGGACTCATACACATGTAATGAATCCTTCTTAGGAGAATATATTCCAGATTTTAATGAGAAATTTTATTTCTTTGTTATTCACTTAATTTGAAATGCATAACTCATAAATTATTCTAGTCATTTATTATTCATGTTAAACAGTCTAAGATCTTCAATTCAGGTCACACTTTAACATCAGGGCTGTATGTAGTGAAATGAAAGTCACTTCCTGGAGGCAGAATTTTTAGAGAAGCATTTGAAATAGTGGTCATTACTCTAAGTAAATAACTCCAAATGATGTTAAAAAAGCCAAAGGAAATAAGATTTATTTATAATGAAGAGATAAACTTGAAAGTATTATCTCAAAATTTTTTTAGAATTAGAAACAAATGATTATAAGAATTGCCAACTTTAATAAAAATATATTCCAACTTACAATAAATACACTTTAGAGATGAATAGCTGCATGGCACAATTTCACTTAGGAAAGAATACCCTAGAGAATTATTTTAATGGAGTTGGCACAATGCATTTAAATTTTTTGTAAGATCATTAAGTACTTAATGTGTAGACCACAGGAACAGAGAAATTCAGAAGAGTTAGCAGCCCTGAACAATGAAAGCTTAACCAGAAATGAGATGAAACATTCTTCAAGTTATTATGTTAGTAGAAAAATATGATTTGACAATTAGAGCTTTATGATAATGAAATATCCTTTCTCATGAAGTTAAGGTATCCCTCAATGTGGTCTGGACAACTGACTCCCAGCAATGTGGATTGAAGATTCCCGTGTTAGATGTGAGAATGGACCAAATTAGTGACCCCTGAGTGGCTGACTGCATAGGATAATTTCCTTAAAAAGACAAAAACAAAACCATGTCTCGAAATTTTTTTGCAGCTGAGTTTAAAAGTCTGATTTTTTACAAAGCTTGCCAGGGAACTGTGATGAATACCCAGGCTATTCTACTAGAATAGCTGAAACTGGTTTGGCTCAGTGGATAGAGCGTCGGTCTGTGGACTGAAAGGTCCCGGGTTCGATTCCGGTCAAGGGCCTGTACACTGGTTGTGGGCACATCCCCAGTAGGGGGCGTGTAGGAGGCAGCTGATCGATGACTCTCATTGATGTTTCTAGCTATCTCTCTCCCTTCCTCTCTTTGAAAAATCAATAAAATATATATATTTTTAAAAAGATCTACTAGAATAGACAACCTTATGTGCCTTGTCCCAATTTCAGATTGTATGGTTCATGTGTAACTTTTTAGGATTATCCCTATTGTGAGGGAAACCTGTACGCTTAATGATTATATTAACTATATTAGTAAATAACTGGAATACTACAGGTAATGGAGTAGGGAATAAGGGAGTGGAGGTAGTGAGTCGCAGAAAACTCAAGTATTTGAAAATGCTGTCATGGATGTTTTTAGTTTAACAGTAGTGGTTGGAATGCTAGCTCCAACTTTTACACATTAAAAATCTGTTATCAAAGGAAAGATCTAAAAAATGCCAATAGGACTTTTAATAAAATTGTTAATGTAGTCTTCATCCATTTTTATTGTCCGATGAATCCCATTTTTAAGGCCCAGGTGAGAGATTCCTCTAATAATTTAGAGCTTGGAAAAATTTTGTTTCCCCTGACAATCAGTTAAGAATCAACAGTGCTTCTATTTTTGGCTTTGTTCACCAGAATCTCAGAGCTAATTTTCTTCTCAATTGCAGTAGCTTACCTTAATTCTAACTTCATAGTATAATTTTTCTCTTCTTCTCTCATTTACTACTTGACTCCATCCTTTTACACTTTCTATTATTATTTTTGTTTATAATCTGTTGTTAACCTTCTTAAAAGAGTATACACACTAAATGACCATTCTTATCATTTGTTTAGTATTGGGGGAAGGAAGGAGGTTTTGTTTTATAACAGGGGAAAAGGGGGAAAGAATACAGAGGAGTAGGTCTTTTGCTTCCCATTCTTCAACCCTCTCAACCTGCAGATAGACAATAGCCATGGAGTTGGGAACAAGGGATCCAGACAAAGCAGGTGACTATGAGTTCAGCATCAGGGGCACCTTACAGACTGAAGCTTTGGGCCAAAAACCCCTAGCTGTCACCTGGGAAATAGGTAAGGCTGTTCAGATTGGGGAGGCAGCAATCAAATGTTATGGTCTCATTTTTACTTGAAAGCAAAAACGTCACCTAATGTACAACTCTGAAATATTCTAGGGCCTTCTCAACACAACCACGATAGTCCGTACTTAATGTATAAGACTACGATAACTGTTTCTCACTTCCATAATTGATTCCATCTTGGCAATCTATTTATTCTTATAAAAAGTTCAAATACCTTAACCTTGTGCAGCCCATGGGGACAGAGATTGTGACCTGATTCATGTGAAACATTTCAAAGCCATAACATGTAGAGAGGAAGTTTAATGGGGTTACACAGGAAGTGCCATGACATCCATGTTTCTACCCATGGCTTCATTTCTTCTCAGCTCTCAGTTAAGAAATTACTTGTGTGCTCAAACAGCTCTGTAAGCTCACCCAGGTTATAGAGCTCTCAGATCAAAGTACAGACAAAAGGAGAGCTATGGCACACAATAAAAAGAAGAAAATAAAAAAAGGATCTCCACTAATAATTTGAGCTGACAAACTGAAATTTTACAATCTTCATAATTTCCTATATGTACTTATAGCCAGCTTACTATATGTGTTTTAATACACATATATAGTTTCCATTTATCTTTGTGTTTTAGCTCCCAGAACAACAGTTATACATAGCAAGGACTTAATAAATATTTGCTGAATGAGAAAACACACTAATTTCATTTCTTCTCAACTGGATTATTAACAAGTTCTATTTCTCTTATTCATTTCCTTATAGTAGTAAAAACTTGGGGACTAAGCCTGCACATTGAGGATTAATAAAAAACAAGGTATCATTTTGTCTATTGGAAATAAGGAGCCTGGGGGAAATAAAGGAATATTCCTGTGATGTTTATACTGGAAAATACCTTTGTAGGATAAGAATAGGATAAAAAATGAATTACATATTCAGAAAACAATTATGTGATGATGGGATACATAGATTCAGAGGGTAATGTACTCTCTCACACAGTTACAGCACTTTTCAGATGCTTTAAGACATTCAAGGTGAATTTCACTGGAGAAATAACTTGAGGGAAGAATTTAAAAGGCAGGCAAAACTAAGAGCTGTTAAGCTGGAAGTGGGAGGAATAGCAGGATGGAGGAGCACAGTGGTAAGAAACTGGAAAAGAAATGTTTCATTCAGAAGCAAAATGTAAAGGTATTTTTCCTATCTTTGGGGTAATTTTAGGGCAGTAGTGGTTAAAGGCACCAGGTAGAATAGATGTTTCTGCAATATCCCTTCTAGCTCTCAATTCAATAAATGTAGTGTGAATTGGGGGAGTGAATAGAATTTAAGCAGCAAATGTATTATTTTGTCAAAAAATAATGATATTTTAAAGAATGGAGCTCCAAATAATTTATATGTATAAATGGTTTCTATTTTTAAAAACTAACCCTTTGTAAAGTTTATGAAAATTTTAGAAAAGTTAACAAGTGCACTGCTTTAAGTACTCTACTCAATTTCTGGTCTTTATTGCATTCAAGATATATCTTGAGAGAGGGCTGAACAGCATTTCAAATAATTCTTTTTCTTCTTGCTGGGATACTACATTATTCTGTTCCATTTTCTGCTATACTAAAGCATAATTTTACCTCTTTAAATTACTTTTTAAAAGGAGGTTAGCTCCACACGTTCATTAATTCAAAACTCTTATAAACTTTAGACTTCACCTGCATAACTAACTTTAAAAGAACCACCCACCCCGGAATTAATTTCCTGTGGCTGTTATCTATCCTTGAACATTCAACTTGTTTGCGCTTTTTAATTCTGTGAGAAAGTCAGTGCAATTTCAACAAAACCTTGGACCATTCCCATTTCATACCAAATAAAGAAAAACTAACCACACGCTATGCTTTATTTTCCTTATAACAAAAGGCTAGTTTTCTAACACCACTGTATCGTTCTTCTCAGTGACAGCAATCTATGGGCTCTACAGACAAGGCTTCTCCAGGAAACAAAGCATCTTGGCACTGCTGTCCAACAGCAAGCCTCTCCTCCCCCCGAATCTTTATTTCCTCAACACACAATTGCAGTTCTTCCTTTTAAGTCTGAGTGCGGAGACTAAGGGTTTCTAAAAGCCTTTTGCTATAGGAGACTCAATCAGCATGCCGTAGAAATGCCAAACGGAATGGGCAGGGCTGACCTGCTCCTGGTGACATGACCTGTGCTCAAGCCTTTCTGAGTCTCTAGCTCCCAGAACAGCAGTGTTCTGAGCTGGCATTTCTGTACTCCTAACAGCTCCTCCCGGCCCCACCCCGCCAGGATCTCCAGGGGAGAATGGTATCAGAGTGGAAACATGCATCTTTATTTAGAGAAGCAACCTGCCCACCCCCAAGAGACCATGGCATCTCACATGCCCGTTACTCACAAGAAACTAGCACCCTCCTCCCCCTATCCCTACCTTGACCTCCCAAATGCCTTTTATCATCGCCTGGACCCACAGCACTATCTACATATATATCTGGATTTTCAATCTCTCATTCTTTTCCTTCCTCTAATACTTCCCTCACTCCAACTATTGGACCTCTTTCTTTTACTCCTTTGGGTTCGTATAATTGAATCTGAACAGAAACTACTTGGTGCCATGCTATTTCTTGTGATAAGTGGGATGGAAACTATGAGTACTGATAAGATCACTGTATATTCTTTTTGAAATATATAAAGCAGTGGCAGTATACATCTATACTAATAAAAGGGTAATATGCAAATTGGTCACAACGACCTCACAGTAACAACCAAACAGCAGGCTGCGTGGGGCAACAAGGCCAGCAGGGGTGTTGGCAAGGGACGACCAAACAACTGGCCAGCAGGCTGGCAGGGGGTCCAGAATCAGGGTGTCTGGGGCTATGCTCCCTTCAAGGCCTTCAGGGGAGGGTCCTTCCTAAATCTGCACCTTCTGGGGGCTCCTGGCCACATCTCTTCAATTTTCATGTGGGCCTTCCTCAATCCTCACAGAAAATCTCTCGCATAATCACATGTCTCTGCCCCACTGTTCACCAGCGCAGTTCCTGGTGATCAAGAGCACCCACCTCTCCGATCAGGTGCCCACTTTTGGGGGATCACATGCCCCTGGCACCCTATTCAGGTGCCTACTTTGGGCTGATCACATGCCCTGGCAAAATATTTAGATGCTCACTTCCAGATGTGCCCACTTCTGGCTGATTACATGCCCCTACTGATCTGTTCAGGTGCCCACTTCTGGGTGTGTCCACTTCTGTCTGATCACAGCCCCTTTCCCCAAGTTCTGAGTCCACTTCCAGCTGTAACCACTTCCAGATGATCATAAGCCCCGAACCCTGTTCACCTGCCCCCTCAGGATAGGACTACTTCCAGATGCTCACTTGCACCTGCCCCCTTCTCAGGTGCCCACTTGGTCTGATCATGTGGCCCTGCACCCCTGGACCCTGGTGGAGCCGCCTGTCAGCTGGGCTGAGTTGACTGGGAGGTGGGCCGCGGCAAGGGTTCACTGCTGTCCCTCTCTGAGCCTCAGTTTTGGCATCTAGAATCAGCATATAAACCAGTTGTTGGCTACTGTCAATCTGCCTGCTTCAAAAAGGGGAGCCCCTGACTGGACTCATTAGGGGAAAGGCCTGGCAGGTAAGGGCAAGACATTGGATTACTGTGCCTCATCCTACAGCCTGGGGCACAGAAACCTAAGGAGACCCTGTGCCAAGTCAACTGCACTTCCCACTATGCAGCCTGCCCTGGTGTGCCCACTGCACTGTCACTGCCTCAGTACCCCGGGGTGTACAGGGGTGGGGTGTGTGGGGGGGAAGAGATGGGGGGGAAGAGACAGGGCCCAGGCACACACACAGGGATGAATCTACCTGTGAGCCCCTGCTGTCCCAGGAACCCAGCCAAGCCCCTAGAGAAGGGTCAAGGAGATGTCAATTTCCTGAGGCTGCTGCTCCCATGAATACAGACTGGCTTAAAGAAACAGGAACACAGGCTTTCCCCGTTCTGGGTCCAGGGTGTCTGGGGCTGTGCTCCCCCCAAGGGCTTCTGAGGAGGGTCCTTCCTACTTCTTCAGCATCTGGGGCTCCTGCCCACATCCCTCCCATCTTCACGTGGGCCCGCCTCCATCCTCGCAGAACAACTCACATAATCACCTGACGCACCACCTCTCTTCACCTGCCCACTTCCTGGTGATCAAGAGCCCCTTCCTGTCCCTTCAGGTGCCCACTCTTGGCTGATCACATGATCCTACCATCCTGTTCCGGTGCCCACTTCCTGGTGTTCAAGAGCCCCCACCTGTCTGTTCAGTTGCCCACTTCCGGATGTGCCCTCTTCTGGCTACTTACATGCCCCTACTGACCTGTTCAGGTGCCCACTTCCAGCTGATCACATTCCTCTGGCCCCCTTCCCTGCAGGCTTAATCACCTTCAGCTTCCTTCTCTGCTAGGCTGATTGCCCCTTTACTGCTCTCCTCTGCAGGCCTCATGGTCCCCTAACTTCTTACTCCTCCTTGCTGGCCTTATGGGGCCCCTAACTGCTTGCTCCCCTGCGGTGGAATGTTCTCACCCATTAACTGTTTGCTCCTCTGCTCTGGCCAGATCTAGCCCCTATCTACTTATTCCCTGACACCATCCTGATCCTGCTCCCTCACCAGCCTGATCGCCCCTAAGTGCTTGCTCCCCTGCTGGCCTGATCACCCCTAACCACCTTTGCCTCGGAGGCTCCTGCCACCTAGGCTTTGTCTGGAAGGAAGTTGGAAGTCCGGAAGATATCTAGTCTACCTAGTCTAATTAGCATATAACCCTTTTATTACCGGCGTATAAGACGACCCCCCTAATTTTACAGTTAAAACATAGGCTTAGGCCTATATTCGCTGTATAAGACTACCCCCCACTTCAAAGAAAAGACTTAATTTGTCGTCAAGATCTGCAGGTGATTTTTGTGCAATTTTGGTCTTTTGCCCCCGATTTTCGGTTGACTTTTTTTCGGTTCAAAAGTCGTCTTATACGCCGGAAAATACGAGTATAGCTGTTAAATATAACAACACCTAGAATTCTTTCACTTTTACTTATATTGTAAAGTTTTAAGTCAGTTTTGACATAAAACTAATTCTTTTGGCAAAGCTATATTATTTTCTAGATAGAAGCCAACATTTTATGGGATTCATGTTAAACCAGGATTACACAACCCATGTAAGAATCACAAACATTGCTTAGTGAGAACTCAGCGGCGCTGGCAAGTGGTCTTCTAGGGGAAGTACCTCCAGAACCTGCAGATCATACCTTCTGCGCATGAGGAAGGGCACGTCGTCCAGTCGCTGTATGGGGTCACGATACAGTCCTTCCTACAAGGAAGCAGACAGGGCCTCACTGTTTCAGGCCGAAGGCTTTCAGGACACCTGGGGAAAACCAAAAGAAATCACTAAGTCTCCATGGTAATCCTGCAAACCAGGTAATTTAATATGGTTAGACTTTTCATTGCTAAAGTTGCTAAATCATCACCACTCTTAACTTCTAGCTTTGCTGTTGACAAGAATTATACAACTACATTCTTCCAAACCAGGCCCCAGTAAAGCATCTCAAAACAAGATGTGTGATTTTTAGTTATAGCAATTGTGTTTTCTAGGACAAAATGTAGTAATTAGACCATACTCCTTTATAATAATTTACCCATTAATAAATTTATATTTTCTAACATGCTTTTAAAAAAATGTGTGGAATTCCAATTACCAATGTAAGGACCCAATTTTACATCTTTGTATAACTAACTAGGCTTATTGTCAACTAGTAGCCCTGTGCACAAATCCATTCGCCAGTAGCTCTCTGCTCACTGCCCCACACTACTGTGTGTGTGTGTGTGTGTGTGTGTGTGTGTGTATGTGTATATATATATATATATATATATATATATATATACATACTTTAAATATATTTTATTTTATTGATTTTTTACAGAGAGGAAGGGAGAGAGATAAAAAGTTAGAAACATTGATGAGAGAGAAACATCAATCAGCTGCCTCCTGCACACCCCCTACTGGAGATGTGCCCACAACCGAGGTACATGCCCTTGACCAGAATTGAACCTGGGACCCTTCAGTCTGCAGGCCGAGGCTCTATACACTGAGTCAAACCGGTTTCAGCATGCCCCACCCTACTGTAGCTCCCCCCAACACCCCTCCTCCCTTCACAGCTTGCTGCCCTGCCCCTCCTGTAGCTCTCTGTCACCCACTTGTAGCTCACTGCCCCACCCAACTGCTGATCTGTGATCCGGGCATTAAGTGGTTGTTATTATGCTTCACAGCATAATGACCATTTGCATATTACATCTTTATTATATAGGATTATAGATTTTCAGGTTATTCTGCACTTTATTTTTACAAAAATGTATAGCATGACAAATTTATAATGGAGCCTATTTATACCCAATACATGCTAAAAAAAGAGTTGTATTTATAGCTATATATTTCATAATAAATAATAAAATAATAAAAGTGTATAAGTTATGATAATAAACAGTTTTTGCTTCATTCCTGCTTTCATTTAGTATCATTTTTCTTCCATTACCTTTTTAGTTTCAGATGATGGAATTTTAAAAAGTTTTGCCTAGCCAAAACATTAAATATTTGGTGTGACTCAGCAGTTTGGAGCATCATCCTGTACAGCAAAAGGACACAAGTTCAATCTTCAGTCAGAGCACATATGTAGTTCAATCCCCCATCGGGGTGTGAGCCGGAGGCAACTGATCAATGTTCCACTCTCTCTGTCTCCCTCTCCTTTCCACTTTCTCTAAACCCAATAAAAGCATGTCCTTGTGTGAGGAATAAAATAAAAATATTTAAACATTTTTTGTTACGATATTATTTTTTTGAAAAAAATATTTTTGGAGCTGATATATGTCTTAAATATACTGTCTTGTTTATTGTGTACTTACTGGATGACTTTTAAATTTCCCAACCCTTGTCTGCACCTTTACAATCTGAGTCTGGTATTGCTAATAGTCAAATGTTGTCTGTGAGCATTACCATTAGAAGACGTAATTTAAGACAACGGAATATAATAATATAATTCATGTAACTTAAAGTTATGATACCCAGAAAAAACCCTTTTAAGGTCATATAAATCATTAACAAATAAGCTAAGAATCACTGAAGAAATAAACCAAACAACCAGTAAAACTGTTGATGAAATAACTTGGGAAATTAGTGAAATATGGGGTTTAAAAATATTCCCCTGGGGAAAAGCCATTTTTTTTTTTTTGTAGGTTAAGATAGATTGTGTTTTAACAAGTAAGTTAATCAGGTTTTCAAAACTGAACTATGAGTGGGAAAAAAAAATCATTAATCTTTTTCCCATAATTTATTTCTAGCACCTTACTGATGCTTCATTTTTTATATAGCTTATAATTATTTATGTTACATTCAATTATTCAGATACATGTTTTCCTCTCTCACACAAGATTCAACATTTCAAAAAAAAAAAAATAAATCTCCCTGGTTTATGTTAAGAATAAGCTTGTGTTTTTCTAATTATGATTTCTATTCAAAGTCAGTGTATGACAAAGAAATTTAGCTGTGAACCACAGAAGTTAAAGTATTGATGCAATTGAGACTATAAATCACTGGAATTATAATTTAACCTTCATTCTTAACCAGGAAACATTATATGGCAAAATCCCACGTATAATCCTGTTCATTCTTTGGAACTATGAAATTATTGACTAGTAATTATCACTGGAAGCACACTTTTTCAACGAGGCAATTTTAGACCATGGGAGAGCATTACTCAATTGCATGCTCTTAAAATGTTAGCACTGAAAATCAGTGGAATTTATAATGTTATCATTGTCAACCTCCAAAATTTTGCTTTTGTTTGGATATATCCACAGCAAGATACTTGACTCACTGTGGAGAACAAAATTACTAACAACAAACCCATTCCGTGAACATACTAAGATAAATTATACAACCCAGATTACATCCAATAAAATAAATCCAGACTTCCTTTGGCAGGCAATTGGTTCAGTCATCGCACTTCTTCTCTCTTTTGTACTGTCTGTATTTTGTCTCTGTGGCTTAAATCAAGGAATTGATTTCCCCCCAAATCTTATTCAAGGTCAAATTAAACAGATGTGATAGGAGTTGAAGTTTGTTACTCAGAGGATAGGTGAGATCAATAGCATTGATTTTACCATTGCACAGTAATCTGTTTTATTAAGAGTTGAACACAAGGTTTCTATTTGCATTTCTGTTTCAAATGACTAGTGCTGAAAAGCGTTTATGGAGTGTAATCTAGCATTTAGGCATAAGGGCAATAACATTTTCTTTTGAATTTACAGTATTTGCTTACTTTTTCAGAACTGTAAGGGCAAAGTAAATCCATTTGATTTAACAAATCTATCCATGTATCCAGGTCACTGCATATAGGCTGCAAGGGCAAAGCGCATTTTTAATGGATTGCTGTGGTCCCACATGGGGCTCCAGGATACCCTCCCTACTGAATGATTTAATGACAGGAACCCAGAGGGCTTTTTCACACATATGCTGTACACATGTACTTCCATTGTTCAGCAAAATATTTTGTAGTTTGCTTAAGTGAGGAAACCATCAATAGCAACATTTGAGAGGAGATTAACTGTAAAATAGGAGCTTACTCTAGAAGTACAGCACAATAACCCTCTATCCTGTGCCATGACAGAACCCTCTGCAGTGAATGTTTCCACCTCTGTGCTTGTCCCAGCAAGACCCAGAATCCTCCAGGACTTAGGGTTTCTGCCCCTGCTGTTACTCTATTACATTTTAAAACACAGTACATTATTTTCCTTTGATAGATTCATCACAACTTTAGCATAATTTCTATTGATCCTTTGTAAACCATAACCGCAAGTGGGATGGTTTCTGTTTTGGACACATGGCAGTTAACTGGTTAAAATATTGGTTTGGAGCTACCTGGTAAGCATGTGAAATAATTTCTCAATTGGTCAACTCTTTTTGCCATATGTTTTCTAATTTCAAACTACATAAACAAAATATGGGGTGAAATATCCCTAATGTGTGGGATGCTGGCCAGGTAAAATAAACTGGTAAGGGGAGCCTTACAAATTCCTTGGGCTTTTTCATTGATCAGGTACATTATTTTCATTTCCCTGAAATACTAAAAAGTAGCTCAAATTTTTAAAAGAAAATTATTTTTAAGATTTATTACGTGCTTACATTGCACTATTTTTCTTCCATTAAATCTTTTCAGTAAACTCTGAAAACAGGCCACAGTCAGTTAATATTTAAGCAGCTGACCAATTATGAAATTTGGAACTCATGAAGCCATTTATACCAAAGCAAAACTTGACTGGTTTTACTTCTAATGTTTCACATGACTAAGATAGTTTGAATTTTAAAAGACCTGTGATATCTAAATCTCAAAAGATAAAGTTTCCCTTGAAAGGATTATATTTTTAGAATTGATTTATTAATTTTTCTCTAAGAATGATTAGCCCAGTTATGTCATGACTCATTTTTGCTTATATTTCTCACAAGGCACATATTCCAATTCTTTAGTTTTTAGGTTTTTTTTTTGTTTGTTTGTTTGTTTTTTTTGTCCTCCCCTTTAGCAAACTGTTCACCTTGTTATTACACTATTGGTAACCACAGTAAGAAACTTATCATAAAACTCATCCTCTCCCAAGACTCTCTCTTGGATGTAAATAGCTTCATTTAACAATTAAAAGACATAATCAGTTCAGCCTCAGTATTTTAAAATATATTTTCTAGGGGAAATGAAAGGCAGATCATAGAAGGTTACCACCCAATTAACCTAGATTGGCAGTCTCCGTAGCCTACCGGTGTATAGGAAGTCATGGATGACCTACACTGCTAGGACTTCGCTTCCTGTCATTATTGATCAGCCAGGCCTAGAGCAAGCACTTCTTTCATTGCCTCACCAGCTTCATAAGAGCAGAAAGTGCTACCATAAAACTGAAAGCAGGTATCACCCAGAAACATTTCTACAGAATTTATGGACCCCAGGGCACAAGACTCTGAAGCTGGTATAACTTTATCAGTGGCTGACGCTCAAAACAAACAAATCTTACTCTTGAGGGCAGATATGACAAGCATCGAAATGTTCTATTTCATGAGGCAAGTGAAGCCTGAGCCAATCCCCTGCGTGGCTGGCCACAGGATTTACGGTTGACATTCTAAAGCCCTTACTTTTTGGGTCCCACTTGGCCCACATTGACCCGCACACAGATGACTTTTCTTGTCTGCATGCCAACAGAGCAAGAGGCCTCCCTGTTCCAAGCTGCAGTTGTGTTGAAGGATGATACCGAGGTGTCCTCAATGCACTGGCCCCACGGACCCGTTTGCCAGTGATACACAGTGCAGGGATGCTCGTTACAGCTGCGCACCTCTTGCAAAGCACTGGTATTTGGACAGTGAGTTCCACCTATAAAAATGAACAATGTTAGCAGATTAGATATGGTGCCAACAGAAACTTTATCACTTCCTGTTTCTTGAAATTAACAATAACAATGACATCTGTTACTTATATATAGCACAAAGCATATGACCAGCACACTGTTAAGGCAAATTACCTATGAACCTTACTTTATTTGGTGTGGTGTGGTGTGGCTTAAAGCATAAAATATGTGCTGTACATGAACTCTGTTTTGGGGTCTTTATGGAGGACCTCAAAGAGAGAGAGGACAATGTTTTCCAGAGAAACCTATGTGATTGCTGACCAGAGGAAACATGGGCATTAAGACTCTGTGGATGGAGAAAACCAAGTGTGTTTTCAAAGGTTACCCCCCAAACCTAAAGTCTTAATTACAGCTTTTAAAGTTCTGCTTATTTTAATACGTTAGGCTATAGGGTGATTAGAAACAAGTTTTAAAATCAACTAATGCTTACTGATCTTCCATAGCATTACAGAAAAAGCCATACAGTAATGGTAATGTATTTCTTGAAATCTAAGATGTCATTGGTTGTGAAATATATTTCACTGTGTCCCAAAGAGAAATTAAATGATAATACAATGTTTTTTATCAACTCTAATTTTTATTGTATGCTTACTGAAATAACTTTGTATGACTTGTTTACATAGCTTTTAAGAAATTCACTCTTTATCATACATTAAAAGAGAAGGTATTCCTAAAAATTCTTTATATTCACAATCCAAATCTTTCTAGTCACTGTTTAACACACCCATTAAAGTTTGTGTTCTTCTAACAATCAGTCAGTATTATCTTTGTGGCAGCTGATGATGCAGGATTTCTTTAAAAAAGTGTTCCCTTGCAGTATTTCTTTCAGAATACTGGTACCCACCTTTAAGTTTTCATGCTGCTGCATTCTTAATGGCACCAGAAGACGCCATTGAAAAGTTTAAGCAAGCAATTGAGGAAGGACTTATATATATTGCCCATTCTCAATAGTCCTTTGTTGTTTTTGTTTGTTTGTTTTGGGCAGAAATATAATAGACTTGGTTAATGCCAGTTAAACTCACATGTATTATCAATGACAACAATGTTATAACTGCTGCTTGGCCACACTGGTTTTAAGATGCACCCACTGTAAGGAGGAGTAATTATAGCGATGACAAAGGGTAGAATAGAAATATCCTTTAATTAATAGAATATGATCTGGAGCTGTCATTATGGATCCTTTTTTATGTTTTAGCCCTATTGTATGTCCTAGCCCTAGAACTTTGTTAGTAGTGAGACTTAATTTTATACCCACTGACTCACAAGTTAAAAATCATAAAGTTGAAGAGTCCATACAGCTTAAATGATGGTGGCCACAGGAACAGCTAATGATTTATGGAGTCCAGTTTCTTGCCACTATGCTATTTATAATTCCAATTATGAAAATGAAAAGCAGAGCGTTGGAATAATGTACTGCTTAATTTATTTTCAATTTGAGCTATTAAAAAGTTATATAGCTTTTGGATTTCATCTCAGGAGCAGAAAATAACTGGTTGTTATTGTATAATGTTGCAAATCTTGGGTGTTCATCACAAATACTTATGATGGTAAATGAAATAATTTTGAATTTAATAAAAGGTGGATTTTTAGATATTAGGAAAGTGAGTTTTTTTTGTTATTTTAAATGTTTTATTGATTTTTTACAGAGAGGAAGGGAAAGAGACAGAGAGCTAGGAATGTCAATGAGAGAGAGACATCGACCAGCCGCCTCCTGCACTCCCCCTACAGCCGCCTCCTGCACACCCCCTACTGGGGATATACCCGCAACCAAGGTACATGCCCTTGACTGGAATCGAACCTGGGACCTTTCAGTCCCCAAGCCGATGCTCTATCCATTGAGCTAAACCAGTCTCGGCTGGAAAGCGAGTTTTTAAAAAGTGAAAAATAAAGAAGAAAAGGTGATTTGATACCTAGTGGCTTTAACATGGAAGATGATCTCAAAAGTTTGAGATTTGGGTAAAAGTCATAAACAAAAAATCAAATCCACACCCTGAGCTGATCTTCAGGTATCACCTTTCTTATGAGTAAGGACATTCCTGTATTCGGCAAATAAATCAACATATAATTTATGTGAGAATTTAACTGCAATTTAGAATCATTTATGCAGTGTCAAACATAGGAACAACATCAGAATAACCTGCATTAAACACATTTCATTATCGTCCCCCAGCTTCATGAAGGTGTAAACATCTGTCATAGTTCATATTCTGTCGTCCATCACAAAGCTCAGAGGCTTTGGCAGCCTACGGAAAGAAGTTTAAGATTTGAACAGAAATGAATCCTAAAACGTACTAATTGGGTAGGGAAGAAGTAAACAGTACTCTTATTACCCATTCCCCGAGGCTCTAGGTTTATCCAATCTTATCTCAGACAAATACATGCTAATTATAGACTCTATAGATAAACTATTTGAAACTATTTGAACCAATATTTAATAGCAAAATTACTGATCTATAATACAAAAATGTGTTTACAGATCTCATTTTTACTGTGAGGATACCAATGCTGCTCAAACTGTGATTTCGAAACCCTGAATTGTTTTTGACATCAGGTTTAACTTGGTTGGCTTTGAAAGACTGATAAAGAAAAAAACTTCCACCACCTCAGCATAACGTGGTGAGGAACTGCACGATGGCTGTTAAGTTTACAGACATAAAGGCTATTTATCCGCATGAAAACCACTCCAGCAGTTTTGGCCTGATGTCAGGCTCCTTGTTTAGATGAGCCTCAATGTGGTTTTAATTATAATGAGGATATGGCAATTTCGAAAGCGTGGCTTGGGATAATCAGTCACTGCAGCATTGTCATGTTGTTTTGGGAATAATTTTATGGTAGAAAAATTGATAGATTTGATACTCAATTTATTTATTATTCATGGGAAGATCTAATGCCAGACATCTGGGAATAAACATTATACAATAACAACCAGTTATTTCCTTTGTACTGTGGAAATTATAAAATGTCATCCCTGACAAAATTAGTGATGTGTATTTTAAAAAAACTCATACAAAAAAGTATATGCTTCATGCTTTCATGATTAGTTAGGCTTTCTGTCATTCCATTAAGGAGAGTTTAAAATACTTCAATGAGATTCTGTCAAATAAATAAACTTCCATGTTCATATAAAAAGACCTACTATATGCAACTGTTGTCTTAGAAATTAAAAAAAAAAAGTAACTTTTTCTCCCAATATCAAGTCCATAAAAGCTTTGTTAGGATATTTTTGGATACACATGTATTGAGTGCAACATGCAATGTTTATGTCCAATGAATCACAGGATAACTAGAGGGATTTGAAACAGAAACAGTTCCTGCTACTCTCAAGGATCTCCTACTGCAGTGGGGGACTAAGATAAACAAATATTAATGTTAAAAAGGTATCCTACTTAATAAAATAATAATATGCAAATTAACCATCACTCTGTTATACCCATAAGCCACACCCACCAGCTAATCAGAGCAAGTATGCAAATTAACCCAGTCAAGATGGCTGAGGCCACAGAGAATGCAGGAGGGAGGCTTGGGTTTCCCAGATGATGGAGGAAGCCAAGCTTTCCACACACCCTGGCCAGCCCAGGGCTCCACTTAATTGCAGGAGGTAAATAAATCCCCTGCCACCATGGAGCCAGCAGAAGGCTTGGTCCTGCTCCAGGCTACAAAGTTTCAATTGTAGAAGATAAATTCCAGATACCAGGGCCTCCACTTGGGTTGCCAGGGGCATGACCAGCCTGCAAACCACCTTGCCCAGGCGACCCCATGCCCCAAGGGAACCCCCACCCTGATCCGGGACACCCTTCAGGGAAAACCAGCCGACTCCCACCCATGCACCAGGCCTCTATCCTATGTAATAAAAGAGTAATATATAGATTGACCATCACTCCAACACACAAGCTGGCTGCCCACGTGGTCAAAGATCCTGACCCCATGTGGACACAAGGTGGCCACCACAAGAGAGCTAGCAGGGGAGGGCAGTTGGGAGGCACCTGGCCTTCAAGGGAAGGCAGTTGAGAGGGACCAGATCTGCAAGGGAGGGCAGTTGGAGGTGATCAAACCTAAAGCGGAGGGCAGTTAGGGGTGACCAAGCTGGAAGAGGAAAGCAGTTAGGGGTGACCAGGCTGGAAGAGGAGAGCAGTTAGGGGTGACCAGGCTGGAAGAGGAGAGCAGTTAGGGGTGACCAGGCTGGCAGAAGAGGGAAGTTGGGGGCAAACAGGCTAACAGGAGAGCAGTTAGACATCAATCAGGCTGGCAGGGGAGTGGTTAGGGGTGATCAGGCTGGCAGACAGAAGTGGTTAGAGACCATCAGGAAGGTAGGCAGGCAAGCAGTTGGGAGCCAGCAGTCCTAGATTGTGAGAGGGATGTCTGACTGCCCGTTTAGGCCCAATCCTGGCAGTCAAATATCCCTCAAGGGGTCCCAGATTAGAGAGGGTGCAGGATGGGCTGAGGGACACCCCTGCTCTCCCCCTCCCCCCCGGTTTAGTATAATTGAGATTTGGCAGTGTGAGATGTCATTAGTATTGGGGGCCTGAAAAACGCCTCAGGTAAAAGGCACTGAGGTGAGATTTGAAGGAATACGACTTGGACATTCAGAGTTCTGGGAAGGGTGAGAATTTTATTGAAACACAAGGAAAAATAAATAAAAGCAAAGGCACGCAGGCAGGTAGGTATGACCCTGGGAATTAGCAGTATTGATGCAGTCAATGAGAGTGCAGAGTTCACATGGGGAGGTAACTGGCCACAGGGATAAGAAAGTGCACTGGGCTTATGCTAAGGAGAGGTAGCTCCTGTGCTCTGAATGCGTGTTAAGATGCCTGTAGTTTTGCCTGCCGTTGCATCCATATTCCTTTGATCGCAGACCACCGCTGGGTGAAAAGCACATTGGCAGCGGCATGATTTCAGGGAACTGGAGGAGCATTAGCCACAGAGAACCTCAGGAGAGTCTGTTCAGCACCATCCCCCACTCCCTCCCTCTCCTTTTTTTCCTCGCAGAGAGAAGATTCCCCCCACATGGAGTCTTCATAAATCCTGTGTGGCTGTCCTGTAGGACAGGCTGCAGCTGAACTCTTTTTTCAGAGTCATTAGTGAGAGCATGAGGAAGCGGTGGCATTTATTTAGAAGTTGGAGTCCTGTGGGTTAGTACACATATAATGGATCCTGGGTTCTTCCAATTCCTCCAGGACATGTAAGTGCTCCCTGGCTCTCAGCACTAAAATCATTTAAGCTGTAAAAATTGAACAAGTTGAAATAGAAACAGTCCTCTCCTGAGTGGTGTACCCTAAAAAAATAGAATTATTCGAGGCTACTAATTATTTGAGAAAAAAAAATTAGTGTAATTGGATTTATCTGTTCTCTGCATGGATAAAGCAGGTATGAAGGCACACTAAAATTTGGCTGATGAAGTTACAACATCAAGTCATCCTGAACTTTGAAAAATATAAATATTAACTCATTTCTGGCTCTGTATGAATAATTAACTTTACAATGAGAATGAACAGATTTTGCTTATTATACTTAGGGGAAAAACACTTTGAAAATTATTTTTCTTGCCGAAACTGGTTTGGCTCAGCGGTACAGCGTTGGTCTGCGGACTGAAAGGTCCCAGGTTCGATTCCGGTCAAGGGCATGTACATTGGTTGCGGGCACATCCCCAGTAGGGGGTGTGCAAGAGGCAGCTGGTCGGTGTTTCTCTCTCATCGATGTTTCTAGCTCTCTATCTCTCTCCCTTCCTCTCTGTAAAAAATCAATAAAATATATATTAGAAAAAAAAAGAAAATTATTTTTCTTTTATAGACCGCTTATTTTTAAGGATCTGCAGCATGGGTTCAAAAAGTTAAGGAGGCTGTAAGTCTAACATCAACTTAAAACTTTTTAATACAAATTCAACCTATTGCTATTTATATGAAAAATATCAAGGATTTACATCTTAAATGATTGCTTCCTTTAGAACTTCCAACATATTTTAAAGTAGCTTTTGGGACTATAGTTTACACAACAGAAGGAAGTGGGGTTTTCTTACGTTAAGGTATCATATAATGTTAAAAGTGAATTACAATTTTATTGAGCCAGAAGTCAAGATTTTGGAAGATACACACATGTACATGCACATGCACACCTGCCCACCCCCCACATGCATTTTATTTTTTAATTTGAGAAGAAATACTTTTAATTTCTCCCATATGTTAATTATCTCTAGTGACCATTGGTGATTTTGTTTCCAAAAGACATTTCAACATAGGCAGCATTTTATGACAATTTCTGTGTGTTGCCGATAATAGGTTACATAATGTTACCCAAAGTTGTAAGGTAAGCAATTATATTATTCAAATCATTTTTATTCTATTATTTTGGTGGTTTAATATTGAACCAACCTCAAAATTACAGGAAAATTAAAAGTATACTATCAATAATTTTTCCCTACCATCGGGGAAGAAGTTATTGAAACAATGCCCCACTGCTTCAATACTTCAGTGTGCATTTCCTGTAATAAGTACATTTTCCTACACATTAGCACATTCAGTATTCAAGACCAGGAAATTAATAACACTGAAACATTATTACCATCTAATCCTCAAACCCATTGAGATTTGCCACTGTCCTCAACTGTCCTTTTTATAGCAAAAGGACCTAGTTCAGAATCAATTATGGCATTTAGATGTCATGTCTGGTTAGTCTCCTTCAATCTGAAATAGTTCTGCAGTCTTTCCTTGATTTCCATAATTTAGAGAATTAAAGATCCATGGCCAGTTATTTTGTACAATGACTTTCAATCTGGGATCTGTCAAATGTTTCCTCAGGTTTAGATTCTGCAATATGCATTTTTGACAGGAATATCACAGAAGTGATGTCATATTCTCGCTACACCACACCAGGAGCACAGGATTTTAGCTGGGCCATGCAACCGTTGACCTCTGGATTAAGATGGTGTATGTCAGGGAGATAATGCACCCTGCAAATATAATGCTCTCCATCAGGTATTCAAGTAAAGCATTTGTTTACTTATATCAAGTGTGGATCCATGGTTTCCTATTTTACCTAACGGGTTGTAATCTGTTAATTAACATTATTTTAACTTTCAAATTGTCCCATGTGGTCAGTGGAGACCTTCAAGCTCCCTTCTGCGACCGTTTTCCACTTTCTTCTTTTCTGGCTTGAGATTCTCCAGGCACTTCTTGTGCTCTTCCTATTCTAGCCTTAGAATAAGCCATTTCTCCTTTCTTTTGGAGAATAGCATTAGAACCAAGTTCCTTTCTTTTGGAGAATAGCATTAGAACCAAGATCTAAGCACTAATGCGCTTGTGGCTACTGGAGTCTTGGAATTAATATAAAGCACTTTTCAGATCCTTTCAGTAGCTATAGCTATATATATATATTATACTAGAGGCCCAGGGCATGAATTTGTGCATGGGTGGGGTCCAGCCAGCCTGGCCCCAATCGGGGTGGATTAAGGCTGGGCCTGTTGGGAGGAGACAGCAGAAGCTAGTTGGCTGGGGGGAAGGGCCATGGGTAAATGGGGTGTTGGAGCCAAATGGGGGCAGGGCTGGCCATGGGGAGGGGCTGTGGGTAGTGGGCCGGCCAGCCCCACCAGGTTGGTATGTGTGTGGGCAATTGGGGATGAAGTTGGCTGGGGGGAGGGGCTGCAGGTGATTGGCTGGCCCTTTCCCCTTTGGGGTAGGAGGGATGATCAGAGGTAGAGCTGGCTGAGGGGAGGGGCTGTGGGCCAATTGGGTTGGTGGGGGCCCATTGGGGGTGGGGCCAGCTGGGGGAGGGGCTGCAGGAGGTTGGCTGGCTGCCCCCCCAACCCCCATTGGGCTGGTTCACTGGCTGCAGTGGGTATCATAGTGACCTATAGTTCTGGTCATTACAGCATTCTGGTTGCTGGCTAGATTTCTATTTCTATTTATTTCTACATCTGTCTTAGTGAATTGAATACATTGAATTCACATTGATAACTTTAAATTCCAATGCAATACAACAGGGTTTATTCTAGTTTTCTTGCTTAACATATAGCTGATTGGCTCCTCCAGCAATAGGAAACCTGACTCCTATTATTTTTATTTATTTATTTATTTTTTAAAATTTTCCCCCATTTTTTTTTATTGATTATGGTATCATATAATTATTCTCATCCCCCCAATCCCATCCCAAGCCCTTCCCTACATATGCCCTCACGCCCCCCCCCCCCCGCTTGTTGTCCATGGCCACTGGCCAGGCCCATGTACTTATTTCATTCTCTCTTCCCACCACCAATCTCTCTCTGCCATCTCCATTGCTGTACGCACAGGATACCTTCATGACTCTGCCTTGTTCTGACACCCTACATCAGGCCACACCCCAATTACAGAAACCCTTCTCAACCCCTGCCTGGTCCCAGCACTCCACACTGGCTGGCTGCCTCAGTGCTGGGATTCCCTCTTCACTCTGCCTGTGCTCTGATGCCCTGTGTTAGGTTTCCACTTCTACCTTCTCATACAATTCTCACCTCCCATTGCTAAGCATACTCTGTGCCTCTGACACTTGTGCCAGGCCACTTTCCTCCCATGGGGGATGCCCTTCTCACCCACGCGTGACTCTGACAACCCACTCTGGACCACTTCAGACTCTACTCCCCCTCCCAAACCACCTGCTGGCATAGATGCTCAACTGCTTGGCTCCACCTAATGGCTGTTCAAGAACTGAAAGAAAAAGGCTAGAAAGGAGGAGGGAAGGACAGAAAAAAGAGAAAGGAAAGGAAAAAGAAAGACATATTGTAGGGAATGGCTATAGGGTTAAGCCTGGGACTGACCTGTTGGCAAAGCCATAAATAAGTCCCAGCTTAGAGAGCACAGCCCTCTCAGCATAATTACGTTTGACCTTATGACACTCCCTAGATCCTTCCTGGGTAGCTAATGGGCTGTGGGAGGTGCAGCAAGTGCTGCCAAAACAAGTGAAACTCACAAGAACATTGTAACTATGGTGACCACTACCTTGTTTATTTCTGACTATAAAATAAAGCATCAGCTTGCCTTCTAGATATTTCTCTTTGGCTTTAGTCAGGAACAGAGATCCACCTAGACCCAGATTATTCTCTTTGTCTTTTCTACATCCTTCGCTGCCATCCCTCAGGCTCGCCGAACCATTGGCTGTGCTGGCACAGCACAAGTATAATATGAGGAAGAAGTTATATTTTGTTATATTTTATTTAATAGGAATAAAGAAATAATCAATAAAAGTTATTACATTTTAACAATGGAGAGGCCGGGTTTCTCTACTGAGTTAGGCCACGTGGAATAGTCCTTCATCATATATCTATGGACAGAGATATAGACATAGATGTAGACAAACATATGCACATATACACACAATAAGAAGACTGAATTAAGCAGGTGTAAGGTCAGCAGCCAGCACTCTTTTTTTTTTTTTTTTTTTTTTTTTTTTAGCACACAGTAGGATTACATTTCATTTGCCTCCACTCTGCTTGAAGTTAGGTCTAACGTCAAGTTATAATTGTATAATTTCCAATGAAATGTTGGTGGAAATGATATAAAGCACTTCTAGAGGGAATAATTTAATGTGGATGCTGTAAGTTAGCAGACAGACTCCTCAATTACCTTCTTCCATTGACATGGAGATTATGAAGTAGTTCTTTATAAGGAGGTGCAATGCTGAGACATTTTATGGCTTTGTAGAGTTAACCAACACAGTAGCAAAATTTCTACAAGGCAGAAATAATTTTTTTTAAAGTTATGAAACTTCTGAGCTGTCTGTTACTGCAGCAAAATTTAGTCCTTATGAGGTTATATAATCTTCATATGATGTTTAAGGTAAATTTATGACTGAAATAAAAGTATAGGTTTCTGTATTTATTTTGTAAAGTCGAGATAAATACTTTGTTCATGAATTTGTCCAAGAGTTATTTCACCAGAAATGTCTATAATTCATGTCTAAAAGCTCTATATGTAATTTTACTAATGTGATCACAGTAATTTCCTGATTCACAGAAAATTAGAGACATCTGTGACACATACAAAACACTAATTCTTGTGGAATAACACAAAGACCTCCTACTTTTATTTAGAATTATGAAGGGTTATCTAGTTTCAGGAAAATATTTTAAAGTTCCTAGAAATCTAGTTCCTAAGTACTTTAAAAAAATCTCAGAATGATAAAATGCCTGCTTTGAGGAAGATAAAATATGTGTAAGAGTCCAGCAAATAATAAATATTAAATTAATATTTTCTGAAGATTAGAATCTTCATTAAATGTTTCATGTAATTACACCAGGTTTTATAAGTGTTATTACCAGAAACAAATAGCAGTAGACTCCCCATTGATGTGGCTTTTCTGTGGTTATGTTTTGAATTTATGCCTTTATGATTTACTACATAAACACCTATGATTTTCCAGCACAGCTTGCTTAGGATGTAGCTACTAGACTTAATTAAAAATTATGGAAGTCTCACCCTTTCACACTAAGTGGATGATACATATCTAAGAGCAATCATAAATTTCTGCCTTTAAAGCATTTCATGACCTTTCAGTGTGAAGCATCATGTCTACAGAAATAATGATCTGGTGAGTTCTGCTAGCACGGCAAAATCTTCATCATGTGACTCATGGGGCAAAAAGTCACTCATTACTAGTCACACAGCAAGTGTCTGCAGAGTATAATGGATTTATAGGAAGCAGGGTGACCACAGATTTAATTTTAATGAAGTTCAGGACATAATCTGAGCTGATAGAGTTTGAAGTCTGAAAGTAACCTATACAAGGTTAGAGTTATTGTTTGACAACACAGATAATATAATTTTCTCTCTAAAAGGGGCTACTTTTCTAATAGGTTCCACTCATACACCTTTTTTTGTGTGTGTAGCAAAAAGATACATTTATTTTATACAGGAATAAAATATGAGACACTACAGAAAATTGGAAATTTTCCTATATATTGACTTTTTAAAAATATATTTTTTTTCTCTCATGATTTAAGCCAAAGAAGTTATATTTTTTGTACAGATGTTACATATACAGATAGCAAGTTGGACCAAATAAGAATACTCTCGGGTTTTTATCACTGTTTCATAAACAGAAAAATATAATAGGTAACCTGAAACCTCATCCAAAATTAAGTATTTCAGAGTATACATAGAGAAACACATGCTTACTACAAATAGAAATCATCATTTGTTCTATGAATGAGAAGAGCCATTCAGCTTAATCACATTTAAATAACATATACCTACATAATCCTAAGACAGAACATGCCTTAATGTGACTGAAGTTGATTTACTTCTGTGTTTTCCTTACTCATGTGTTCTTTTCCAGAATGACAAGAATAAGCATGACACTGTATTACCAAGACACACAGATGCCAAATTAGCATTTGGATATAAGTCTGAGAGACAATTACTAAGAGCCTTCTATTTCCTGACAATGAAGTAAACACAAGCGAGGTATGAATATATGACAAAACATGCTTTATGCACCCAGTAGGATGAAGTGATCAAAGAGCAACATATTTTTTAAATGAGCACAATCTACATATGAGACTGTGGATCTCAGAGCCCCTGGTCAGAAAACTGAATGGTTGAAAATTCATGTAATCAGTTAAGCATCAGCCATGCTGATGTTTATTTTTAAATTAAGTTTATTATTGAATATATTTGCCTATTTATAAGGTGGAGTGTGATTTCAAAGAGAAAAACTGACTGGTAAAAGAGAGAAAACCCAATGAAACCTGACATCTGGAATTGTAGGAGCCATTTTTAGACCTTTTCACAAGTTTAATGCTTTGAACTGGAAAGAATTTGAATTATTAGGTAGGAAAAAAGGCAGAGTGAGCTCATGTTTAAAAGTCTTTCTTCTTTTATTAAAGACTAGAGGCCCGGTACATGAAATTCATGCATGAGGGGGAATCCCTCAGCCCCGCCTGCACCCTCTCTAATCTGGAACCCCTCAAGGCATGTCTGACTGCTCTTCCCTGCCGGCCTGATTGCCCCTAACCGCTCTCCCCTTATTGCCCCTAACTGCCTCTGCTTTGGCCCCCACCACCATGTGTCAAGAAGGATGTCCGGAAGATATCTAGTCTATCCAGTCTGTTAGCATATTATCCTTTTATTAGTATAGATTTTCTTTTAAGATTAATTTTGGGGAACAGAAACAAAAGGAGTTTTAGGGATAAAATAGGCAGTTTTAGGGATTTTTCTGAATGAAGAGGGTCCAGGGGGGAGGAAGGCATAGATGAGGGGTTGGAGCCACCAGAAGGCATACATTCACAGCAGGGGGGAAAAATGGGGGGTGCCACAGGATAAGGGGAGAGGAAGACTTCCATTCACAGAAGATAAGAAAAAGCCACAGGGTATGGGGGAAAAAGGAAACAAACTTTCCCAGAGAATAGAGAAATGCTGACAAATGGGAGAAAGGAAAACAGATTTTCACAGAAGACAGAGAATTTTATTATACTACTGAAGCAAGAGAAAATAGGAGGACAACATGTAGGATTTGGGCTTTGAAGCTGATATTCTGCAAAAGAGTGACCAATGAGAAGGGAGTGTCAAGAGATAACTACAGCCTTTATAAACATTAGCAACAAAGAACTTAGTGGGTTACCCTCTTGGGACCCCCTCCCTACCAGGGAGTCTGTATTTGCTTTCAATAAATTTCTACCCTTCTCATCTATTGATACCATCTCTTATCTGGGGCTTCATTCTTCAAATCCGTCTGGACAAGGACCCAGAAAAGAAATCACCCTTTCATCCTGCTCAGGAAAACAACCCAAAAGAGAAGCAAGATGTCAGGTACGTTAACACATATAAAATCTCCTTGGATTGCTGGATTTTTGGAAGTTGATTTTTCTATAGAATCATCTTACCCAGGCAAGACAAAGAAAATGCATGCCAACTTCTGAAAGGAACCCAGGTGCCTTCTGAAGCTGGTAACCTTACCTTCTTCGCCCGCATAAGCCAGAATGGACCGAGATCGTATCTGTTTCCCTTCTGTGGTTTTCCCTGAGCAGGTGTGTGAGCAGGAAGACCAGGAAGACCACATGGTGAGCACACAGTCCCTTGGGCACGGGGCATAACAGGCGACAGGGATGGGGAAGATAGCATCTCTGCACAGCTGTCTGTCAACTTCTTCTCCTGGGAAAGACATCATCATCGTCAACAATCTATCACATATCTATGTAAAAAGCCAGCGACCAGAATGTCCTAATGACTGGTTGCTATGTTGCCCACTACGGCCACCGAACCAACCCGATTGGGGTGGCCAGTCCCACCTGATTGGCCTCTCTTACCCCGATTGAGGGCAGGGCGGCTGACCAACCCCCCAATGGACCCCCACCACCCTGATCAGCCTGAAGCCCTTCCCCCAGGCCGGCCCCACCCCTGATTGCCCCCCCCCCCCCCCCCCCCCCCCCCCCCGTAGGGACAGAGCCAACCTGTCAACTTCCTGTAGCAACCTCCCCTCTAGCTGGCCCTGCCCCTGATGGATCTCTACCACCCTGATTGGCTTGTGGCCCCTCCCCCAAGTTTAGCTCCACTTCCGATCAGCCCCCCTACTCTGGTCAGGGGCAGGGCCAGCCAGCCCATCACCCACAGCCCCTGCACACATCTGACCCCACCCCTAATCAGCCTCTACTACTGATCAGGGTGTGCTAGCCGGCCAACCTCCTGCTGTTACCTCCTCCCAATGGGCCGGCTGGACCCCACCCATGCATGAATTCATGCACTGGGCCTCTAGTTTTTAAATAAATGTAAAATGAGCAATTGAAACCAATTACTTATGTATTAGGTTATTTCCCTTTTGTTCTTAGTTAAATATAAATGCAAAAGAGTGACCAGCCAGATGTTAAAACCACACCAGAAAAAATATATATTATTTATTATATATATGTCCATATATATGAGTGTGTGTGTGTGTGTGTATATATATACATATATATATATATATAGATATAGATATAGATATATATAGATATAGATATAACCACTAGTATATATATCTTATATCAAGCTTAGCTATATAGAGATCAAGTACATTGTTGAAAGTATTTGTATGCTGCAGATACTTTCCCAGTAAGTGATTTTACACTTATAAGAAGGAGCTTCAATTAAATGTTTTCCTCTTTATTTAGTTATTGGAGATGAGCCATCACTTATAAATAATGACTCTATCCATAGAAGGAATCATATGTTTTCATGATCCAACTCATAGGTATCTCTATTTGCAAACACTCCTGTGACACCCAGAGAATTTAATTAAATGTTTATTCTTTTTCTTTCATTAAAAAATTAGTTCATTAATTGGAAAAAGCCAGAAATGTAAATGACAGGGTAGCATTATAAAAGCACTATTTAAGGAGGACCCATTGTGGGAGGGCAAAAATGACACAGTAAGGAAATGGCAGAATTATTATGGTGTCCCTTACGTGCTTAAAAATCTCCAGTGACTTCTGATTTTTAAAAAGTTTACAGAACCTCAAACGACCTGGCTGTTGTGTACACTTCTAGCTTCATCTCACTCTACTTCTTCCCTTGCCCTGGAAACTCATTTGCTATTTGTTGAATGAATATAATGAATTATACAACAGGCCAATGAGAAAGAAAATACCGTTGCTGTTAATAGATGCCAAAGATAACTGAAAGAATTACAAAGAAATAACCAGAATAGAGTGGAAAAAGTCTCAATTAGGTAGCTTAGCTGGTTTATGTAGGGTGCTAATGAGGTCAATAGAACAAAGTGAAATGATATACAAACAAGCAAAAAATAATCTATTTTGCCACAGAATATAACCATAATTTTGGGTGAATATCAGAAATGTGTACCCTAAGGTGATAAAGGGTGACTATCTATGCCACCCTTCATCACTATTAAAAAAACTCAAAGCTGTTTCTCACTGATGGAAGGTTGGGCATCAACTTAATGTATAATCCTTTATTCCTATATTTGGAAAACAAGACAGAAAACCAGAAGGCAATTGAAATGCACTTACGTATTAATTAGAGGCCAGATGCACAAAGATTTGTGCAAGAGTGGGCCTTCCTTCCCCTGGCCACTGGCACTGCCTTTACTCTGGCCGGAGCCGCCTTTCAGCTGCCCAGAGGCCCATGTAAATGGTAATGGTAGTAAGATACTACATATCTAATAGTTATGTTAAATGATGCTCGAACCAAAGGCCTGCTTTGCAATTATATAACTCCATCCCCCCTGCCCCCCAATCCCATGAAACTCTGGGCATTTTAACCAAATCTGCAAAATGTATACTTTACATGACATATAGAACACAGGACTAAATGAAGTAACAAATGCCCACATATTACAGCTTACATCTTACGTTGAAGCACATCTGCACATCTGGTTTAATTTGTTTGTGATAATCTAAAAGGTTGAAAAAATGAAAATGCTTTGGATTTCTTTTTATGAATTCAAAATGGGATTTAATATTTAAGTTACTCTCTCTCCACTTATCCCTTTTCTTTGAAAATATAATTTTAAGACTGTTTTTAATAACTCACCACTTTAATCATCTTGAAAGAAGTATTTTGACATCTTTAAAGTAACTTGAAAATTTCCCCTTGTTTGGCCTATTTTCATGAACACCGCCAAACTCTTTCATATACTCTTCTATAAGATATTCTTTCACTCTACTGTGTTTCCTATTACCAGGATAAGGGAATTGAACATCTGCTGGAAGTAATTACACTAAAAATTCATGAAGATTTCCATAGAAATAATGCAAAATGAGAATTGGGGTAAGAGGGTAGACTCTTTTTTTTCATTGGTAAAAGTATATACTAAACATTTTTGCATTCATTGTGCTGCAGCCTAAATATAATATAAAATGTAAATCTTGGTTTATCAAGTTTTTTTTTTTATTGTTTCCAGGTTTCTATAATTTAAAAACTTAGTCAAGACACAACATTAATACATTAAAAATATAATAATTGTGTTTTAATGTAAGGCATATACATATTAGCACTACTCCCTAAATGTTCCTTGCATTATCCTGATTTGTTTTTAATTACAGAAATGTGCAGATTGTTATGGTTGGTTTTTAACACACACAGTAGTGGTATGTGCATCATACCCCCAGAAGGCACTGCAAAATCAAAACTCGGCAATGTAATGGAATTAAAATGGGGGTGAACAGAAAGGAGTAATAAAAGCACAGAGACACCAGATATAAAGCCAATATTTAAAAAGTACAACATGCTATTTAGAAACTCTCGAGTTTTGTAATTTTGAGATCAGATTCTTCTTGCCAAACCTACACAAACTCTACAATAATCCTGAGAAGTATTATTGAGTTGCTGATGTCTTTTGTATTCATCAGGCATTATCTTAAAAATTCATATTGACTTTGATAAAGTCCTAATTATTTGATAACATATATTGAGTTACTACTTGATAACATATAATTTTTAAAAAGACTAAGATGGGAATATAATGGAGTCTCATATTTGCCTGGCTCTTTCTAGAAAGCACTTTCGTATAAAAATTTTATCTGAACTTTAACATAACTGACAGATACGTAGTATCTTACTACCATTTACCAACTACATGTTCTTGAGCCATTTTACCTGTTGTAAGATACAGCTTCCTAATTTTCAAAATGGAAACTAATAATAATATTTATCTTATTCTACCATTATGCATATTAAATGAGAAAAAAATTTAAGCCAAATGTCTTGCCCAGTGTCATGACTGAAAAAATGCTATCTATTTTACCAATACCATCTCTTCATCATCACCTTCTGTTAGTGGAAGAGTTGACAGTTCTACCATACCACTATGGGAGTGGATCTGCTCCATTGTAAGCATCACTGCGTGTCAATAAACTTGAATTCATGTGCTTACTCATCCTTTTCCTAATTCTGCTCATAAATTGGCTTGCAGAAAGATATTAGCAAATACCATTGCATTTGACTCACAGAATGATCTAATTCAGTGATTTTGTATTGTCCTTTTTGTTAAAGTGCTAAGGTTGTAAGGAAATATAGAAATCCAAGGAAAAGTAATTTATGAAATTATAACTATTACATTTTCTGGCTCATGTTTTGAAAATTATTTAGAGTTGTGTTATAAATAACTTCTGGGCATTAATCAAAAATTTTAATCGAAAATTATACCAGAGAATATTCAGCTCACAGTGATAAGCACAATTTCTAAAACGTGGAATCCTACAATGCTCCTTTAATCTCCTTTCTCTATATAAACTAAATAATTTACATAAACTTTTAAACACTGTAAACTGAACAGCTGCACACATGAGTTGCAGTCAGCAAGCCTCTCAGACATTTTCTAGATAAAAGGTAAAACGTTTCTTCTTCAAGTGCTATGAGGCAGTTACATTGAGAAATATTACAGTACTAAATGGGAGAAATTATGCTATTAAATGAAAGAAATTATATATTAGGGTCGTGCTGAGGAGTTATCAATATAATTAACAAAGCAGTCACATTTATTATGATCTACTGGCTTATTTATTTTAACTTTAAAAGCTTATGTATACAGGGAGTTCCACATCAAACATGTCATTAGAATTCCATTACTCTGTAATAAACACAACTCCTGTGTTCTCTTCAGCCAAGTATTTTGCACGTCCTAGTCTTGCCATCCCCTCATGGTACCTTGTGGGGCTCTCTGTGGATAAGGGCCATTGGGTGGCTTTCCTTTTTGCTTTGTTCCTTTTGGTTGTTGTTGTTCAAGTCTTGGTTACCTCACATTCCCTCTCTGAGGGAGCCTCACATTTCCAATCTGTCCTGCAAATTATCTACCAAACAGTCTGCCAGCCACACCGCTGTGAGTCCATTACGCCCTCAAACGATTCCCTGTAGCTCTCCAGATCATGCATGCATATTCATGTCTATTGTGCTTTAAGACATCCCGCCATCTGGCCCCACTTGACATACCTTGTCTCGTCCATTTCCCATGCCCTGGTTCATTGGCAACTAGACTAGGCTCAGGGGACCTCACTGCCTAGAAAAGGATGACTTGGAGCCTTTATCAACTCTTTAGGACTAAGTTAAAAATCAATTTTAGTTTTCAAAAATTCTTATTGAAAACATTTTTACTACCTCTCTTTCTCCATGCCTACATTTTGGATTTCTTTGTTATTATCAGAAATAAAAACAAAGTAAAATTATTCTACAGATAGCTATTATAAGATCACAATGTGCAAACAATAGGATAATCAGAATAGGAATTTTAAAAAAATTGTTAAATAAACCTATACTTGACTTTGGAATTTTGCCCAAAATTAAAGATATTTTGCCCAAATGATGGAGATATTATGTTTATCACATAAAACATTCATAAATAAACAGTGTAAAATGTTGTCCCATTGATGGAGGCTCATGAAATCATTTGGTCTTGCCCTGCCATGGTATTAGTGGTGAGTTAATTAAATGTTTGGTCAAATATAGCAGGCTAATTTTTAAGCTGATTTTGAATGGCCTGAGAATGATGTTATAAATACTCCAAATGGCCCTTGGCAGAAAAAAAGGTTCCCCACCCCTGCTTTAGAAGTTGCTGCCTGAGGATCTGGCTTCTAAGCAGTCTGAAACTAGATATGACTGAGATCCATCCCTCTGGAGCATATGTAATAACTAGATAAGTAAGCTTTGGGGAGACACTGGCACCATATGATTATGAGGATAAATGTCAAAAATATAAACCATAAGTCAATAAAGAAAGAAGA
Source organism: Pipistrellus kuhlii (assembly GCF_014108245.1). NCBI lineage: Eukaryota > Metazoa > Chordata > Mammalia > Chiroptera > Vespertilionidae > Pipistrellus > Pipistrellus kuhlii. Next base: position 32,752,458 of record NW_023425405.1, on the reverse strand, counting down.
GAAATAAATAACACATACACATATGGATCTTTGCTAAAAATCAGTTTTGATTCTAAGGAGACAAGGCTAATGTTCACTTAGAAACTGACAGCACTTTTATTTCCCAATTCTATAGAAGCAGCTAAACTGTATTAGTGAAGACAACATAAAGCCAATTTGAGTACTTTCTAGTGGAAAACTGTATCTTCTAGCATGGTGTACCAAGATAATGCTTGCATAAAAGTCCTTTAAAAAAATCAAAGGACTTTAGAGAAATCTTTAAAAAAATGTTTGGTTTATGTATACATACAAAAAAGGAAACAGAGTTTGCCTATAAGATCAAACCAGGAGAGAAAGCAAAGGCAGAGCGAGTTCCATAGCTAATATGCTAATTGGACTTTTGAAGTTTTTCCCTGCGGGAAGGAGTAATAAGCTGTTCTACTTGGATTTGGATGGACTTACAAAGCTGGAGGGAATAGGGATGGATGAGATGAAATACACAGAATTAAAATAACAGGGGTTTAGGTGTTCACATTTTTAGACAAGTTAAGTTACTGGCAAGTCAATGCAAAGAATAACAATAGAGACTCAAGCAAGGAAATTTTCTGAGCTATTCTTTAACATCATAAATTTTTCAAGTGATCAATTCTACAATAAGTCAGAAGTATAAAGAAATACTATGTTCATATGTGAATATCATGCTTCTGATTTTCCGTCTGATGGGACATGAACATAAAATCACAACCTGGAACTAATCCTTGCTAATATTTATGGGCACTTCAGTGTGATGGGAATTAAGTTCCTTATAGATTTTAAGTGATGTAATTCTCAACAACCCTATGAGGTTGACAGGTTATTAGTAGTATACTCATATTCTAGAGAAGCAAACTAAGGCATCAAAATCACCTTGGTTGGAGTGGCTCACTGGTTGAGTGTTGACTTATAGACCAGGAGGTCAAAGTTTGTTTCCTGGTCAGGGCACATGCTCAGGTTGTGAGCTTAATTCCCAGTGTGGGGCATGCAGGAGGCAGTTGATAGATGATTCTCTCTTATCATTGACTAGAAGCCCAGGGCACAAAATTCATGGATGGGAGAGGGGGTCCCCTCAGTCTAGCCTGCACCCTATCCATTCCAGGATCCCTTAGGGTAGGGGTGTCGAACTCAATCAGAGAAGGGGCCAAAATCTAAAATCCAGCCTAAATCGCGGGCGGGCCGAATGGTTTACTGAACAGTCATAAACTGTCATTGTGATGGAAACGCAGCAGAGTGCAGTGATGACAGCGCGGTGCGGGCCACATTGCAAGGCCTGGCGGGACGGATTTGGCCCGCGGGCCTTGTGTTTGACACATGTGCCTTAGGGGCTGTCCAACTGCTTGTTTAAGCTTGATCACGGGCCTAAACTGGCTGTCAAACATCCCTCTCACAATCCTGGACTGCTGGCTCTGATTTGCTCACCTGCCTGCCTGCCTTGTCACCCCTAACTGCCCCCCCGCCAGCCTTGTTGCCCCCAACTAGCCCCCCTGACAGCCTAATCACCCACAATTGCACCCCTCACTGGCCTGATCACCCCCAACTGCACCCCTCTCTTGGTCTCCCCCCACCAGCCTGGTCACCTATTACTGCCTCCCCTGCCAGTCTGGTTGCCCCAGGCAGCCTACTGTTCAGTTATTTGGTCATACCTCACCTACACCCTGCTGGCCTGGTCACCCCACACAGCCTGCTTGTTCAGTCATTTGGTTGTCCCTCACTAACCCCCCTGCAGGCTTGGTCATAGGCAGCCATTTTGTGAGGGTGGATGGTCAATTTGCATAACACCTCTTTATTACATAGGATGTTTCTTTTCCTCCCTCTCTGAAATTAATAAAAATACATTTAAAAAAAATCAATATGCCCAATGTTACACTGTGCTGTCTTTCTTACAATATGAGTGAACTAATTTAGTTACCTATCCTTTCTTGTGATTTTCCAATAGAACACTGTTATTTGCATATAATCACAGAAATCAGAGGAAAAGAAAGATTGGGAGACATCTAGTTTAAAAATTATGATATAAGGCCCAAAGAAAATACTTGCCCAAGATCATAACACAAATTAATGATATAGTTGGGTTTCTAGTATTCATTTAGTGATCATATGGAACTGAGATTTACAGATGTAACACTTGTTATTTTCTCATAAAAGATGCTATTACAGAGATTACATATGTACCTCACAGCATTATGCTCAATTATCTGATGCACCAAGAAAACAAAAATAAATTACACTTTTCCCAATGGCAACATTCCTCTGCTATGTAAACTGCTTACAATAATTTTGAGAAGAAATACTATCTAATTTTTATAAGTGAAAAACCTGCACACATCAAATATAAAAGCAGCAAATCTCACTCCAATATACATGGGGTTATAAACACCCAGTGGGATTCTTCTTGAAAGTGAAACAAAACGATCGAAGACATTCAGCCAACTGAGAGTAGACCCAAAGTCAACAACCTGGGAATAGGAAAGATAATGTTCTTGGCCTGATAAAGTAATTGAACCTATACAAATAAAAGAACTGAAGCTAAACAATTTGGAGACTTTATTACAGAAGACAATATAGAAACTATGGATCCAGAAATTGACATAAATCAATAAGCTAATTTTAATTTTAATAGGTATATATCTGCTGAGATAGGCAAGATGTTTTGGCACATCTCCCAAATTTAAAATTAATGGTACTGATAATAATTCACTTCATTCCATTTCCCCTGGGGACATTAGAAATAAGATAGTTCCTGAAGAATCAGTTCAAACAAATTCAACCCCCATTCAGCATTGTTTCAAAGATAGCATGGACACCACAGATCATCCATTTGGTAAACACTTTTTGTAGTGCAATGTGCTGCCAATAATCTATAATAGTTAATAGCATGTCCCACTCAGAAAACGTTTTTCTTAAGGATAACTGACCAGGTAAACTATTAAGTTCATATGAGGCAACAGAGACTGCAGAGATGTAGGTATGTTTCAGAACTCGCAATTGCTGAACTCAGCTGTGGCCATCATGTTCTTATCACATTTAGTGGGTGGATTTGACAGAAATATCATTGCCTAGGAAAAGTCTTGACTTTATGAAGCTTTAGAGGATGACAAAATTCAATTATTCTTTGAAAGGAGGTTGAACTTAGTGTCCTCAATATGAGAGGATTAAAATTCGTTGATAAAGAGAAATAATAATTAAAAATTTTAGCTCATCAGCATCCTAATGTTTCTCTTTTAAATGTCTTAAAAATGTATAATTCCTAATTCCAAGTATCTATTCATAATATGTGATATAAGACTTGAATTATTTAAGTATTTAAAAGAACTCAGGCCTGGCCCACGTGGCTCAGTGGTTGAGCACCGAGCCATGAACCAGGATGCTGAGGTTCAATTCCTTATCAGGGCATAAATCCACAAATCCTGGTTGTGTGCTCAATCCCCAATGGGGAGCATGCAGGAGATAGATGATCAATGATTCTCTTTCATCATTGATGTTTCTATCTCTCTCTCCCTCTCCTTTCCCCTCTCTGAAATCAATGAAAACATATTTTTTTAAAAAAACTGAACTTAGGTACAACTTATGTTTCCAAAATCTAACAGCAATTTTGCAAAGAAACATTTTTTTTATTCAAAAGAGTTGTGAAGAACAATAAGAGAGAAGGCAAAGTAACTCTTTCAGTTGAATTGAGAATAAAAGCTCTGCCATGGACAGAGCCATTAAAATTAAAAGCAGGTATTTTGAACATACATTTAAGGCAAATAACTAAATACACTAGAAAATTTATATAATTAAAAGACATAGATAGATTCAGGGAGAATCATCTTTTCCATTAGAGTGAAAATAGGAAATTGCATAATATTGATGTGTTTAGTGAATGAGGCTATGGGAAAATTTTCATGATTAAGAGTGAATTAAGGATTTTAAATAATTAGGGAATGAAGCATGCTAACTGAATGCCATTTGTGAAGTTATTGAATTACTGGCATATGCATTACAGCTGGAAATTTGTATATCTGTAGGACTCATTATCTAGTTCCTTTCTGGTAGTGACTTGGCAGGATAAGAACCTGAAATTACGCAGCGCAGAATCTAAGAGTGCTTTACAAAGAGTACCTGGTTTTAAAAGAACTTCCCAAGCAAATTAAATAAACCTTATGGCAATAATAGTCATAATGAGGTCTTGGTGCGATGGCATAATTCCTGAGGCAGGACGAAAGTAGAGGTATCAACACAAACAAATAATTTAACTTCACCAGAGGGACACTATGAAATACAAGCATTGTGATGTTTTTATTTTTTTAAGTTTTTCTGTTAACTAAGCACTTTTCTAGCCAAGAGAATCCTTCCTCCCCCCCCCCCCCCCCCCCCCCCCACTAGCTATGAGGACTCTACTTGATTTATATGGCTACTGTTGTATTTGGCTCATTTGTATCCTGATCTTTTGTTACTGATTCAGCCACTTTCTAGGTTCTGTTTCCACTCTTGCTCTCCTCCCCTAGGCAGTTAGGAAAATGCTCTGAAGACATAATTCTGATTCCATTGGTCCTCTGCTGAAATCTTCCAGTGGTTTCCCATTACTGTACAATCATTTTCCAAGTCCTAAAAGCCCTTGTGATGAGCTGGTTCTTGGCACCTCCACCCTTTTCTTGCTGATTCATCTGCTGCATTCCATGTGGAAAATGATGTGATGTGATAAAATAAATAAATAGATAAATAAATAAATAATGATTATACAAAAAATTCACTTAGAAAATCACTCTGGAGAGGTGCTTAGTAGGAGCCATCGGGATGAATTCATGAGGGTTCAGGAAGCCTCAATTCTATTAGTAATGTTCTGCTTATGTAATTGGATAATGTTTTAATTTAAAGCTTATTTTATCTTTATGCTTTATGGCATTTAACATGCATGAAATATATTTGTATGCATCAATATTTTACAAAAAATTTAAACAGGTGAGCAGTACAATTATTTGGTAAATTAAAAAATAATAATAAATGTACTTAAATAGATTACTTGGTCTCTCTGCTCTAGATTATGATTTTTTTCTTTTAAAAGAATTCAGAGACATGAGGTTGAATGGAGGTTCCAAAACTAAGAATCATCAATATTTGTGGGGGATCTCAGCCTCCAGGAACAGCGACTTCTATTAGTCCATTCCGAATTTACCAGGAAGACGACATTCATCCAATCCTAAACAGACCAGTGCTTCATAGTTATATACATTAAAAACTGGTTTATGTTTACTGTTTTAAATGGCAAAATAAGTGATAAATAAAATTTTAAAAACACTAGCAACAGAGGAAAAGTTTTATATATAAACAGCAATTGCACTAGGAAGCCCATTAGAAAATATTAAATATTAAAGCTTATGCCTTCAACTGAAAGTGGACAAATGTTGCTATGATTTTAGTTCCTTTTGAACCCTGAAATCAATTTGTTTGATTCTATATCAGCCATGTTGGCCTCAAAACATCAAAGTTAGTTCCTGGGTGTGCAATATTTTAACAAAAGCCACAACTCCGACAAGGTTAGCATCAGACAATCATAGGAGATGATGACGGCAAACTGAACCAATTTAAAAAATATATATATATTCTATTGATTTTTTACAGAGAGAAAGGGAGAGAGATAGAGAGCTAGAAACATCGATGAGAGAGAAACATTGACCAGCTGCCTCCTGCACACCCCCTATTGGGGATGTGCCCGCAACCAAGGTACATGCTCTTGACCAGAATCGAACCTGAAACCTTTCAGTCTGCAGACTGAAGCTCTATCCACTGAGCCAAACTGATTTTGGCTGAATGTATTTTTTCCTGTTATCTATTTAATATATCTCTTTTTGACCTCTAACAGTTTTCATCTTGACTTAAAATTATTCTTTCTACCTTTTAGTTGAAAGAAGAGAATTCCACTCTGACCCTGTAAACGTGCAAGACAATATAATAATCCCGAGTGCCATAAATAGCACAAGTAAATAAGATATCTGTGCTTAGTATGAAAATTTCACTTATGATACACTACTCATAAAAACAAATTATTATCATTGCATTTAGATGGATTCATGACCAGATATTGAGTTGTCATTGCAAAAAAATTGAAACTTTAGGGATCTAGTCCATTGTTTTCAGAGATGAATAGACTGAGTGTGTGAAAGGAAAAAAGTCTTGTCCTGTGTTTCAGTGTAACAGAACATAGGGTTAGAATTCAGGTCTCTTTATTCATATTTTAGTAGTCTTCCCAGTACACCTCTGGCAATGATTTTCATACATAATGTCTTAGTTGTATTATTTAGGGATATAATCTCACAAGCTGTTGAGAAGAAAGGAGTACTGTTTTGGCTAAATGAGTTGAAACTTTATAACTGTGACTGGCCAAAACACATTAAGAGCCTGTAAAATACTTTAACAGTATCAATCATGATTTAGACTTTTAGAGGAAACTGTGAGTGAATTAGTAGTGAATAAAAACTGTTTAAACTACATACATTGGGAATGCTGGGTTCTGGTAATTATTTTAAAGTTATTTGCCAATTCCCCTTCCTAATTAGAAACATCTAAGAGTTATTATTTGTACACAATGTTATTTTAAGCTGTATTTTAGCTATAATAGAGTATAATATTTAATTTGTAATTTAATGAACTCACTGAAAACATTTTCAAATCCAACAATCAAGGTAATTACACTCATAAAAATACATACATCCATTAAATGTACTCATACTATAAGAAAATTTAAATGAGTTCATTGACCCATTTCTTGAAATCAGAAAGGCAAAATAGAAGTTAAGTAGGGTTGTGGATTAGGCCTTGCTAATGTCACTGTAATCCAGAAATGACAGTGTAAGAATTGATTAATGACTCCAGATGACCTACTACTGATTTGGTAGCTCTTACAGAGAAGAAATTATAAAAAAGTATACTTTTTGATATAATATAGCCACCCACTCCACCTTCCTATAAAATGAGGCTCTGCAAGACAACTGACCTTGCCCATGTGCAGAGTGACCTTGTTTATCTAGGTGGCAAGGCCAATTTCTGGCTTCAGAGTTAAATGCTAAAAATAATATTTTGGTTATAAATTCTTAATTATCTGAAACATTTTTTCTCTTTTTGTTAAAAAAGACTCTACATGTTACAAAAGGATTAAAGAAAGAGAAAGCAATAGTATATTTCCCCCATCCAAATAATTATTTTTGGATATAAACTATATTGCCATCTGTCACATTTACAGTTGAAGTAGAAGAAGGTATTAATAGAAATATCCAATATAATAAAAGTATAATATGCAAATCAACTGAAATGCCAAATAGCAGAACGACCATCCGGATGACCATCCGGGACCACACTATGACATTCACTGGTGTCAGGCCAGCCAAGACAGGTGCTATGCCATTGGTCTGGCCATCTCCTCGTGATCTAACCACAGAGAGAACTACGGCACCAACTGGCAGGGCCATCAATCAGGGGGGCCCATGATCACTCCAAAGAGGGAAGACCAGGTTCTGGGTGCCTGAGGGAAACTGGTGCCAGCAGCCGGGGGAAGGAAGGCCTACTATTGCATGATTTTTGTGTGCATGGGGTCTCTAGTCCTATCTAATAAAGAGGGCACAAAGATGGTGGTGCCCACAGCAAATAAGGAGGGAATATGCTAATTGACTGCCATGCTCTCAAAGACGGCAGTGCTCACAACCACAAGATGGCAGCACCCAGTCCCCTCAGTCCCCCAGCTGCCCAGAGCCTGCCAGAGGAACAGGCTTAGCCTCAGATGGCAGGGCTGCCTGAGACTCAGGTATTCTAGAGTAGAACTCTTTAAGGTCCCACACCAAATACAGGTGAGTTAATTGAGGCACTCGTTGGTGGGATCTGACTTCTAATTTTTGTCCTTATAGTATTATGAAGCTATTAAAAGCTGTGCTAATCTTCTCAGGCTTGTAGTCATCCCTTTTGTAGTTTCAGATATCCAAAAGAGCTAAAATGATTCAAATCCAAACTTGTATGTTGTTATCATTCTCATATCTTTGACCTATAATTCTTTACTTCCTTATTAGTTATCCGTGATTTCTATAAACATGTTTTCCTACCCTTTCTAATTTTTTTTAGAAGTAGAGTTAGTTTTAATTATTACTTTGTCATTACTAGTAGTGGAAATATTGCTAGTTGTGACTTTAGTAAGCTTAACCTGAGTCTCAATTCACTATTCTATAAAAAAGAAATATACTACTCCCTTTAAACTTTTCTAGTGTATAATTTGCACATGGTAGTAACTCAGACAAGAATTATATTTGGCTTCATCCAAACTTTCTTTACTTACTAGTAGCTTTGTATATCTTTATACACTTGATAATTCATACTCTTTTCCTGGTGTCTCTTTTGATGCATTATTTCATGTTCATCATTTGCTGGTTGCTTTCAACTGGCTTATCATATATAATAAATGGGTAATATGCAAATTGACCCTAACAGTGGAATGACCAGATGACTGCTCAACCAGTCACTATGAGAGGCACTGTTCACCTCTTGGTCCCTTTCCCCAGCTGGCAGGCTCCTATCGCCTGATGGCAAATGGGAAACCAAGGGTGGGTGGTGGGGGACTCGGACAGCACCAGGCCAAGGCCCCTGCCCAGCCAATCATCCCACACACAAAGGGTGATCCATGGTGGGGGTAGGGTCAGCAAGTGGGCAGGAATGGCTGACCTTTCAGTCCCTCCCCCTGGTCGGCAGGCTCTGATCAACCAATGATGAATGGGGAACCAGGGGTGGGTGGCAGTGGGGGCAGGAGGCTCTGTGGGCAACCAGAGAAGATGGCCCTGATTGCAGGCCAGACCTAGGGACTGTACCCATGCACGAATTTCGTACGCTGGGCCTCTAGTACTCATATAAAAACTAATATCTCATGTAAAAACTAATTCATCTAAACAAATTTTCTTCTCAAAGTCATTTACTACTGTGAGTTTAGTTAAATGTCTTCATGTTAATGTTGTTTCTTTAATTACTCAGTCCTTAAATCTTAAAGATAAAAATTCTCAAATTTATTCAATTGCAAAAATCTGATTAGTCCTAAAATGTCACTCACCTATACTGTTTTAGCTCTAGTGTGAAACTTGTGAAATTTAGCCCCATATCTTTGGAGAAGTTTAAATGTCTCCTAATTCCTCTCTCTACTTCCAGATGCTCATACATTCCTTCTATGTTATAGCCTATAAAGTAATACAGTAAGTTTAATATAGCATTTGATAGTATTTTCCCCCAAAAGCCTTCAAGTAAATCTGGTACATTCAAGAATAAATTCCAAGCCATTAAGTAGCATACAGCCCTTCTATAATTGTACGTTATTAACTCTCCCTTCAAATTATCTCCAAACTACTTTCAGATGAAATTTCCACCACTCTGTATATATCAACTTATGTATTTTCTCCCCAACATAGACCCATTCTTCCTTCTCTCAACTTTATTGAATCCTTCACACCATAAAATGCTGAGTCAACCTGACCACCTCTGTGAAATCTTCCTGACCACTATTCCTGGAAGTAATCCCTTTTTCTGAAAATCTGTAACATCCATGGGGATGCAATACAGTGCTTTCAGAGACTGCAGTTGTCAAATGGAGCTATTTAAATTATTTTCCAGATGCACAAGCTTGAGGAAGTTACTAGTTTCTCGTCTGCAAAATGGAGTTAAGCCTGACTGGCATGGCTCAGGGTTGAGCATTTACCTATGAACCAGGAGGTCATGGATTGATTCCCAGTCAGGGCATATGCCTGGGCTGTAGGCTCGATCCCCACTGAGGGACATGCAGGAGGCAGCTAATCAATGATTCTCTATCATCATTGATGTTTCTATCTCTCTCTCTCCCTCTCCTTTCCTCTCTGAAATCAAAAATATATTTTATAAAAAAGTTAATACTAACTCTTTTGGAGGGCTCTTATAAAAATTACAGATCTGTTAGATATAATAGCTGAACATAGTATAAAGAGCCTAGTACTTAATAGTTGTTCAAATAAGTGGTAAGTATGAATTCTATCATTATTGACACTATGACTCACTTAACATTAGTCATGAAAGATTTTTATTGTTAATTATCTTTTATGCATATATTATTTATATCCCTGAAAAATAAAGCACTTTAGACTAAGAACCATGGATATGCCTTTACATAATTTGAAAATAACAAGTGTTTTAAATGTTTGATTGATATCATATTTATATGAGTTCATAATAAATTAGAGATAGACTTGCTGAATATTATTTTATGTTAGTAAAAAAGATTATAATTGTAAAAAAATCTTCCAGTTTTGGTATAATCTGAACCATTCCAGCACTCATTTATGAAGGCAGTTATTGAAAAGACTATAAAATCAGTGAACACAGCATATTGATTGTGCTTAACAACAGAATCCTTCTTCTGTTGAATAATCCAATCAAATATCATTTTTTGCATGAGAGAAAAAGTAAGTTTGATGACAGGCAAAAATCTTGGGTGGAGGGAGAATCAATTTTAGTCTTGGAAACAAGAGTAATCAATATTCAGACCACCAGTCTACAAATACGCTGAGGGGGTCTATAGGAAATCAGAATGCTGACTGCAATATTAAAAAAACACACACACACAAAACAAAAACAAAAACAAAAAAACACACCCTACAAATACTGCTTTCCAAACTGTCATTTAAATTTCACTCTTTTTAGAGAATTTTCAAAACATCACCAATCTGATTTGAGAAACAGTGATAATTCTTAAAATACTACACATTCTGAAATTTCATACATCTGAACACATTGAGACAGACAGACAGACACACACACACACACACACACACACACACACACACACAGAGTCAAGTATAGAAAAGAGTCTTCAACCTGAGCTGTCCATTAATAGTACTACTTTCTCTTCTGATTACAAAATACCATCTAGGTCACCTTCCAGTCTTTTAGATCTTTAAATAGTGAAATATGCCAACTATTTTTACATAGCCTTATATTTTCAAAGATCTCTATATGTAAACACTAACTTTTAAAAATTTATTTGCTAACTGGCCAACTGTGATCTCCGAGATAGAACTCTCTAAAGACACGGAGACCACCAACTTAGGGCATTGAGATAGAGCCTCGAGCTTAAAAGGGGTTCAATAGTACTATGCTTCCTTTGTATGACTTTTCCTTCAAATGACTGATTGGGGTGTCAGAGGAAAAGGCAGTTGTCACACAATGTGTATAGGTAATCACTGTCTTCTGAATTTGTAAGGCAGATGTCTGGAAATGGGAATTTAATACATTAATTAATTCATATGTCATCTTGTTCCCAAAAATGTTTTAATGTAGTTTGTATCACCCAAGGGTTAGCTAATAGTAATTTTAAAAAGATGATAAATTGTTTTTATATTAAAAGTAGATACATGAGAGAAGTAAGGTTAACATGAAGATACATATATATGGAATCCCAAAGATTGGTTACAGGGCCTCTTAATATTAGTTCTAAGCTTTTTTGTAATCAACACAAAGGAGGATTAATTACAGATTCATCCTGTGATATGACAATTTTCAGAAGAGGTAAAGATTTAAGTCATATTTTTAGAGATCGGGAGTAAGAGAGCCAAGTTTTTAATAATGACTCTGCTACTGCATAGTTTTATATATTTCATTAAACTTTTTGAATCATTCATCAATATTCAAACCAATATTTCTTATGTTCTTGATTTAAAAACATAAGAAATTGTAAATTTCTTCCTACAATTTTTATAAAGGAGATAATATATAATGTAATGCATAAATGTGACCACAACCACCTGAACATGCCTGTTGAGATAGTGCCTTCAATATAGGCACTGTTGTGTGAAACAACTCAATGTATAGGTAATTGTATAGAGAAACTTATCATATACAGTATTTTCCTATGTAAAAAGAAATTACACAGTCACCTCTTACCGTCCCCCATTGCTGACCTAGTTGCCCCACACAACCTGTTTTTTCAGTCATTTGGTATCCCCTCACTAACCCCCTGCGGGCCTGGTCACCCACACAGCCTGCTTGTTCAGTCATTTGGTAGTCACTAACTCCCATGCTGGCCTGTTCATAGGCAGCCATCTTGTGAGGGTGTAGGAGTTAATTTGCATATTACCTCTGAATTATATAGGATACTTTATTGTTCTCTTCTGTTTCTTGTAGTTCTTAAGGTCTTCTTTATTGACAAATTCATTCTTACTCTTTAGTCATGCTGTATACAATTTTTTTTTCCTATAAGAATCCACATTTTGAGTATTATTGAACAGATTACTAAGAGTAATATAGATGATCATATTTGAGATTTATAACATACTAATATATTGTTAAACAACATTCTAAATATCACAATAGTTTAAAATTCCTCCTCTTCTATGTAAGAGTTTCTATTTCATATCACTGGGTGCTCTTTTTATTGACTTTATAGATAGGGAAAAATAGATACTCTCATTAATTTGCTTTATTTGTTGTCTGTTTCTATGAGGTTTTTTTGTTTGTTTGCTTAATAAGTTTACCTTTTTCACCCAGCCACCCAGCTCCCTCTCCTCTGATAGCTGTCAGTCTGTTCTCTGCATCTATGAGTTTGTTTCTATTTTGTTTGTTAATTTTGTTAATTCGATTCCACATATAAGTGAGATCATGTGATAATGATGCTTGTCCTTCTAAAACTGGCTTCTCTTAGCATAATATTCTATAGGGCCATCCATGTTATCAAAAGAGGTAAGATGTCTTTCTTTATTTTGGCTGAGTAGTATTCCATTGTGTAAATGTACTACAGCTTTTTTTTTTATACACTCATCTACTGATATGCCTACCCCCGCACCCCAAAACAGAGATCTAAACAGCCTCAATGGCTCTTGAACTCTTTATTTCTCATCTTACAAAAGTGGTCAATCAAACCAGAATAATGGAGGCCACTCTACTTCAAAAGAATTACTGCAATTCTCTCCTATGAGTAAGGTGAAGATGGAAAGGAACAAAGAATTACTGAATTCTGAATGTATGGTCAGTGCATACTCCCAAATCAACATGAAATACAATTTTTAAAGAGTTCCAAAACAAAGAAGTGCTCTTTTTCCTGAGTTTAACTAAATGATTATGGGATTATCTTAAAAGAAATAGTAGCAGCCAGCCCTGACTTTCTTTATTCTAGCCTGAGATAAACAGTTCCATATTCTGGACATGAAAGCTATATTCTTCATGTACATTATTATGTTGTTCACATTGATATTAACCTTTCTATTGACCAAATCTACACTTTAAGCTACCAGTAAATCAATTTTAAAAGGCTTTAATCAAGTTAGAATAAGAGAATATTAGTGTGAATGACGGTGAAGGATACTTCTGTGACTCAGATGCAACTTTGGTTTATTGTTTTCCCCCAACTGCAATCAATAGACCATGGCTGAGTATAGTTAAACTACACAGCACTATCTACCCTGTTAAGAAACATTATAAATGAATGTATTAAAAAAACCACAAAATGCATAAATATATTATTATTCATATCAAATTGAAACTATACAAATCAATGTTAAACTTAAAATGAAATAATAATGAACATTTTAATAATTGTTAATGATGTTATAGATCAATTCCACGCACATGAAATTTAACCTATTACTTGTAAATAACAAAATTAATGCAATTATACTGTTATTTTTTCAAGAATTCCTGGCACATGAAATGTAGTATTTAAAAATTACAGCATTACCTCTGTTATTGTGATATATCAATTTTTAAACATTATTATGAAGATGTCAGAGGTATGTGTGCATGAAGCTTGGATATAGATTTTACCAATGATTACAAAATATATTCTTTTAACTACATTGTCAGGGACTCTTAAAATATAAAAAGCAGTCTTCAGTATTACTTCTTTCTTCATTTACTTGCTGTATTATACTAATTTGGACCATTCCTTCTTTACATTATGACAACTCATAAAAAGTCTTTCACATAAAACAGATTCTAAAACATATGGATAGATTTTCTCACCTTCTAAATTTACTGTGCGACAGGTGAGCAACATAGCATCAACATCACTGCTGAGAAACAAATTTCATTGCTATAAAAACCTCAAGATTATACCTAGATCAAATTTTGTTTTATAGCCACACTTCTTGGTTTAGTTTTAAAAAGAACAAGTACATCTGTCAACCTCCTCCTTCCTGCTGTGGGTTGGAGTTCCATTTCCAAATGATCTGATTATGCCACTTCCCTGGCAGAATATTTTAAATTCTAAATAGAATGAAATAGAATCTTTCTTCACTTGGCCTTTTTTTTTTTGATCTGGAACTATACAAAAACACTCATCTCCTCCAACTTCCCAAATACAAATTCTGCAGTGACATGCCCAAATATTTGCAGCTCTGCCAACATCTCAAGTTTTTTCACACCTCTTTGCTTTTGCACAGCTGTGATTTTAGCCTAAAATATATTGACCTTCTTACAATTTTATTTTTCCTTTGCATTAGCATGTAAGTCATCTATTTTCTAAAGCCCTCAGTGCCCTGCAAGGTAAAACGTAAACCCTACCCACTCTGCTCCTTAGCACTCTGAACGTGTCTCTAATTCAGAAATTATTGCACTATGTTAAAACAATCTGACTACATATTTTCCCATCTCCCATTACACGGTGGGTACTTGCTGGACAGAAACTGACATTCTTAATATGAATATCACCAGCACAAGCTACAATGCCTGACCCAGAGAGGCGCAATGAATGTTGTGGAAGCAATGAATGAATGTGTCCTGGGAGAAGACTCTTGAAAATCTAACCAATGTTTAAAACAATTCTTTCTTTATGTACTTATGAAATCAGAACTTCTCTAAAGGGTTCTAGCTTTCTCATGGAGTGTAGCCATCTGCTGGGTTGTGTATGTCAGAAAAGCCCAGAGGAGGCTCTCTGCACACAGTTCTTATTCAAAAATGCTAATGTAGCTTTGGATCAAAGTTGACATTTTGGAATCTTTTTTTTTTTAAATATGCTTTTTATTGATTTCAGAGAGAGGAAGGGAGAGGGAGGAATGGATAGAAACTTCAATGATGAAAGAGAATCACTGATTGGCTGCCTTCTGCTTTGGTAAGGACAATGATATTTTCTCAATCTAACATCAAATGCTCTGCAGAGACAAAACAAGTCCCTCTTCTTTCAATCAGATTGTTATCTGCAGCGTTTCCACTGAGAAATCTCAGAAATTAATTTACTTGGAAAGGCCGTATTAGACTCTTCTTTCATATACTCTAGGAGTTTTGCAAATGTTATCATAGACAGATTATTTTTAAAAAATGGTGAGTGGTTAATTTCTTACAGGTGAA
This sequence comes from Pipistrellus kuhlii, assembly GCF_014108245.1. Lineage (NCBI taxonomy): Eukaryota > Metazoa > Chordata > Mammalia > Chiroptera > Vespertilionidae > Pipistrellus > Pipistrellus kuhlii. The sequence goes on along the minus strand of NW_023425405.1, from coordinate 32,737,134 downwards.
TTTAGTATACATCTGAAAACAGAAGCTCAGGTTGCCACTCATTTAAAGCAGGACCTTTCTAATCTCTTTTGATATCAGACCTCTTTTCAGGTAAAAATAATGAAGAGACTTTACTGGTTGAAATAATGGCTTCAGATATGACCAATATGGCTTCAGATGAAGACAGAGCTAATGGCTCAATGGACACCAACTAATACCTCCATCTCTCCTCCTGCCTTTAAAATCATCAACTTTATGTAGTGACTGGACAGCTCTGTTGCTAGCCCAAATTAGATGATCTGCTCATCCTTAATGCAATCGCTATGGCCAGGTAGATGAGTTACAGCCTTGGAGGAAAAATGGGATCAATCCCAACAAGCTTCATGAATATGTTCAATTTAGGGGACACATGAATTTCTTAAAGAAAAATCTGAGGCACAGTAGACTAGAGAAGAGAATGAATGAATGTCGAGGAAACAAGCAACATATAATTAATATATATCTTTTAAAATTTTTAACAATTTAGCAATCCCTTTTGACCAAAGATTTAAAATTTTTATTAATTTACTTATATTCTATATCCATTTAACCTAGTGGTTGGCAAACTGTGGCTCGTGAGCCACATGTGGCTTTTTGGCCCCTTGAGATTTTAGCAAAGGCCAGTTTAGGAGTACCTTAATTAATTTAATAACAATGTACCTACCTATACAGTTTAAATTTTTCAAAAATTGGCTCTCAAAAGAAATTTCAATTGTACTGTTAATATTTGGCTCTGTTGACTAATGAGTTTGCCAACCACTGCTTTAGCCCATTGGCCGACTGAAAGCTAAGAAAATGCACTGTATTAATCTTGCAGTTTTTTTATACAACATTAGAGGCCTGGTGCACAAAATTTGTGCATGGAGCGGGGGTTCCCTCAACTCAGCCTGCACTGTCTCCAAATGGGGACCCCTTGCGGGATGTCTGACTTCCAGTTTAGGCCCAATCCCTGGGAGATCCCTCTCACAATCTGGGACCACAGGCTCCTAACTGCTCACCTGCCTGCCTGATTGCCCCTAACTACCTCTGCCTGCCAGCCTAATAACCCCTAACTGCCCTCTCCTGCAGGCCTGATGTTGCCCTCAACTGCCCTCCTCCTCTGGCCAATTTGTTTTTGATTGATTGGTTCATATGCCAGCATCAAAAGCTTCTCCTAAGCAGCCATTGGCTCCCCACAGCACCCACCTTTGGTTCTGATTGGTCGGTTCCTATGCCAGTCAGAATCTCTAGGCCTATCTCTGGGCCTGATCAAAGAGGCAGGGCTTAACAGTAGCCCCCTCAGAGGCCAGGAGAGAAAGAAAAGCCTGGCTGCTGGTAAAGATCAGAAAGAGGGAGAGAAAGAGAGAGGCAAGTACTCTGATCAGCAGCTTCCACTGAGGCTTCAGATCAGAGTCTGACTCACTTTCTGGATTTCAACCCCCTGGGTAGTCAATGCTGGGTTGCCAGGCTGCAGCTAGGCAACCCAGAGCTGACTTCTAGATGGTCTGCATTTGGTCGCAGGCTCAGCCCCTTCCCAAGCCTTCACCCCAGGCCTTAGTCTTGGGAAGCGGGTACCCCCACCCCACTGGCGGAGGCTTTAGGCTTGGGAAGGTCCCCACCTCCTCTGATGGCCAGCTGGGAGTGACCTGGGTTCCTCTAAAATATAAGAAATCTCATATTGAGAAGCATAGCTAAATAGGGTCTCCTCTATTATTTCCTAATGTGGATTATTGGTGAGTTTGGGGAATGATTGGTGAGTTTTAGAAAGATATATTTTCCCTAGCTCCCACTTAATGCAGTCTTAAAGTTCAAAGATTACTATCGATTTCTTTTCTCATTACATTTAATTGTCATTCCACAATAATATATCCTGATCTTATTTAAATCAACTTAAGTCTTACTGCCAGCTGTAGTCAGTGACTTATCTTCTGAAGAAAACTGCATGTTCCTGATATGACACACTCAGTGCAATAGTTAGGTCACACAAATAGATAAATACTCACTCATAATCTACTTTAAACTTAATAGCAATATGTTACAAAAATTAATTTCATAAATTTGGTGAAACAATCGTACTTCTCTTCAAAAGACATTACTAGTATAATAATTTGAATCAATACCATGTGTCAAGTGAAAAAAAATGCAATTTAGATTTGTTTTGCTTGTGTAACAGGTGAAAAAATTTTCTATTATGAAATTTTACTGTTATATACTTATTTTATAGTAGTTAATAGAGCAGGAAGAAGGCTCCCATTTCTTTAAAACCATATAAACATTCCTTTAAAATAAGTTTATTTATGAGGGTGTTACAGAATATTTATGAAGATGTTATTTAACAAATATTTATCATTTATATAAAAATAAATGATAGACTGTAAAATCATTTAATCCGTATGATTAAGTAGTAAAATTCTCATTCTTACCAAACAAAAAAGAATGGTCCTTGTGCTTAGTTAACTTTTTCACTATTGAATTCACCTCAGAAGAATGATTGTAACAATGATTAAACAGTATTTATTATGTGTCAGACACAGCTCCTAGCTCTGAACATATATTGACTACTCATACTTCACAACAATATTATGAATAGGTAATTTTACTATCCTGATTTCACAGATGAGGAAACTTAATCACAGAGAATTGAGATAACTTGCCAAATAAAGTTATTTGAACCTAGACCCTGTGCTTCCAACAACTGGGTTCCAGAAAATTGAATCTTAACAACAACAGAAAACAGTCCAATGATAAAAGCTTTGAGATGAATCCTCCAGATTGTAGGTTTTTATGTACTTTTGGTTTATCTTTTCCCCCCCTCTTTATGCACATTCAGTAGCTCTTTTGCTCTGCTGCACTGGGACTTGAGGGTGATGGAATGTGAAGGCATTTTGAGGTGGTAGCAGAGTGTGCAATTTGGTGTCATGCTCTATCTGATATCTGGTAGGTAAAGTTTAAATTTTCAGTTAGCACAATAACACAAGTTTACTTCAGGAGAAATTGAGTAATTTCCTAAAAGTATGTGATGTTTAGAAATAAGAGAAAGCAAGAAATCATTGACGAAACGGAAATTTACTGACAATCTGTTATGTAGAGCACAGTGCTGGGAAATACGTCTACAAAAATATGCCATGAGCCTCACTCCATAGTAACTCCATAGAGGGGAGGATGGGAAGAGGAAAGGATAGAGAACCAAGTTCCATAAACTATACAATGCTGAAATAAAGGACAGAAAAAAGCAATTGGGAAAATGGGCAAAATGAAATCAGGGGAAATGTTCTATGATTCCCTAATGGCTTTTGAACTTTATGCAAAAAGCAGCAGGAAGCCAGCAAGAGATTATAAGCAGCTAAATGACATGATGATGGAGATGGGATTTATGATGGGAGACCTGCAACCCTCCAAAAGGAAAACCTGATCCCAGTAGACCAATATCTCTATGAACTAACTACCCCTGTTCTTCCCAGTTTAATTCTTTTAAACTAGCACCCTCCCATTGTTGCAACCCTTACCCAAGCCTCATCTCTTCCCTGAGTTACAGCAACAGCCTCTTCACTTCTCTCCTCCTTTAATGGTTAGTCTCAGCAAAGCAACACGAGTTATTTTTTAACAATATAAGTCAATTTGGGTCACTCGCCTGCTCACACCCCCAATAGTTTATATTGAATGATTTATTTTCCTTTTCCTCTCAAAAAATCTATGATTACAAGATAGCATTAAATTACTTATTTTGAAGTGCACAGGGGAGAACTTAATGACCAATTGCCAGTGGGAGAAAAACAGCTACCCTGAAAGTAACAGCTCAAAGTAAATGTGTGAAAAGAAAGTAGCCACACCCCAGTTTCTGTACCCAAAAACCAGATGCAGATTATGAGAAAGTGAACTTTAAGCGTGATGGTATAAATGCAGGAGAATTAGGGTGGCCTTGGATGTTGAGGGATTATATTTTGCATGTGGAAGAGTAAAAGCAATTGTGATCAGAAAGTTGACTGCAGTAAATGAAATTCTTTGCCCTAATTCTTTGTAACATCTCTCATCAAGAGGTACATTCTATGTGCATTGTCATGTGATTTGTTTTGACCAATAGAAAGTGGCAGAAGTGACACTGTAGAAGGTCAAGGGCCTATCTATTTCTATTTTTGTTCTAATAAAGCCGTGCCTTGAAACCGCCTTGTAAGAAAGCTGGTCTAGGGTGGGAGTCCTCATGGAGAAGCATCAACATTCCTCAGCAGTCAGTCAGTCAGCACCACCTGCAAACTATGGGAAGGAGGCCACCTTGGGCCTTCAGTCATAGTTCAACCTCCACAGGTGAGCCCAGGGAAAACCTGAGCAGAAATTCTCATTGGTTCTGGGTGCGGCCAATGAGTTTGGAGGTGGATTGTACCAGTAATAGTTACATGACCCAAGGCCTGAGTGGTAGAAAGGGAATCTAGAATCAATGAGGTTATGAGAGGACAAAGTCTGACAGGAGATAAGCAGAGTCACAAGAAAAAAAACAAGAGGCCCACGGAAGTAAGAAATGAGGTACATCTGGGTTATGTTTGTTGTTGTTTTATTTTTCTTTCTTTTTAATTGAATTTATTGGGGCAGCATCTATATTATAAAAACCCAGTGGCCCTAACACCATAACGACCAAAGACCTGTCTACAGGCAGCTGTGTGAGCGGAGAGGTGCACACTGGCAGCCAGGACTTGACTCTGGGTCTCACAGAGTGTGTGGCTTGGGGGAGTCCCACAGCGCGGCAGGGTATGGGGTCTCGGGTCTCCCACAATTTCCCATGGGCCTGGGTCTTGTGCAATTTCACGCACTAGGTCACTAGTTGGTTGATAAAATTATACAGGTTTCAGATGTACAATTCTATAATCCAGCATCTGTATACTGTATAATGTGTTTACCACTGCAAGTCAAGTCTCCTTCCATCACCATTTATTTACCCTTTATCTTCTACCTTTAAGTAGTTAAAATTAATTATTAATTTTAATTATTAAACTCCTGCTCAATTTGATGGAAATTTGTGCTTTCTATCCCTACTGGCTTTTTTACGGACCCAGCAATTGACCACTTCTGATAAAGTGCAAGGCTGTTTTCTCTTATACTTGCCATTTGAAGTAGTAGCTAACACTTACTAGGAATTTAGTATATCACTAGAGGCCTGGTACACATGCACTCAGGCGGGAGGGGGGGGGGGTGTCTCTCAGCTTGGCCTGCGCTCTCTCACAGTCCAGGAGCCCTCAGAGGATGTCTGATTAATGGCTTAGGCCCACTCCCTGGGCTGTCAGTCAGATATCCTTAGTGCTGACATGGAGGTGAGAGAGGGGCCTGCCACAGCCACTGTACTTGCCAGCCTTGAGCCTAGCTTCTGGCTGAGTGGTTCTCCCTCTATGGGAGCACACTGACCACCAGGGGGCAGCTCCTGTGTTGAGCATCTGCCCTCTGGTATGTCATAGCAACTGGTTGTTCCACCATTCAGTCAATTTGCATATTAGCCTTTTATTATATAGGATCATTAGTGGTAAGCAAATTACTGGTTACTTATCTTGCATCTGAGGCTTCAGCTAAACCTACACTACTTTAAAGAAGAAAACTCTTTCTAAAATTCTATTTCTTTGCTAAGGCATTGCTATGCAAAAGAGCCCCGGCTCAATCCTGAGAGTTCACAAACCCAAAACAAACACACAGAAGACAGATCTTGGTATCTGATGTCAGATTTTTAAAGGCCAAAGTAAAATTGTGATTACTACAAACCAACAGTGAAAAATATCCCACTGCCTTAAATTAAAGAAAATTTTTGTCTTTACAAAAATTAAATAGAGAATCTTAATTCAATTATAGGAAACAAACTCCTACCAACATTGTTAGATTATCCTAATTGTAAAGTAAGAGACTTTAGATTTAAGCATAATATCCAACCTAATTATATTTCAAACACATTAAATAGCAGAGCATTCTACAGGAAGGAAACTAAGTTGATTTATTGCTTAAATTATGGAAAAACAACTCAGTTATAGAGAGTATTTTTACATTTAAAAGATCAGCTTTTTCATGTAATGGCTGTGTAATTGGTGTTAAGAAGCAGATTCCAGTTCCAGAGAGTGATCACGCTTCTGAAATTGCATTCTCATCTAGCTCTAAACATATGAATTGACATTTTTATTTTGCTTCTTTGTTTCCCCTTGTCTTACTGGTTTCTCCTGGGGGTGCATCCTGAATAAACCCTATGCTTCTAGGAGAGTTTATGTATATCCTCGATCAATCAAAATATTAGTCTCAACAATATACTTTGTAATTTCTCTTGTTCTATTCTTGGTGTTTTGCTCCCTATCCTCTAATAACAGAGTTGGGTCTTATGTTCCACAAAAAAAGTGTTGTCATTTTCACAACCTTCATTGGACAACAGAGCCATCCAGGAAGCTTTGTAAAAATGCAATTTTCTGGGACTTGCCTTCACAGGTTGTAATTTACTGGGTCAATAGAGAAGACTTATGAATCTGATTTCACAGCACACTTTTAAGGAGATTCTGATATTGGGGAAACAAAAACAGATATAAACTCTCACATAATAAATTGAAAAATGTTTCCATGTAATGAATTCACATGCATATGGTAATATATCTTATACCTATTTACATATGATTTATAAACATCTAATATTATCTAAAGTCCTTCTATCTGTACATGAGGAATTGGTTACCAGATGTTCTTATTAATCCAATACTTTCTAACCATAGTGATATGACACAGTGGAGTTTTATAATCAGATTTTAGGTATATATAAAACATTGGTTGTTAATGATATTTAAAGTCAGTTACTTTTAACCAATAAGTTAGAGTGATTTGCGGTTATCCATAAAATGATATTCCCCTTTAGTTGAATTTTTATATGCTTTCCCCTATGGAAGAGGAGAGAGCTGAACCAGAGCCATAGTGCTTTAAGAATAGCATAATCCACTCTGAGGGTCCTGGCCGGTCACTGCTCTTGCTACTGCACCATTAATAGCCATGCAAGGATGAATTGTTGTATCAGTTGGTTTTCATAGAAATGTAATTGTTTGGTTTCATAAAACTCAAGCATAAACATGAGTCCTCTACATGAATGTCCCTATGTTTACTTTTACTAATGTGGAGAGAAATAAGAAAGGTGGCACAGAAGGCATTTCACAACTGCTGAGCAGTACCAAGCAGTACCAAAACAAATCAACAAAACTGTGGTTTCGAAATTGGCACAGAGAGGTGTCAGTACAGTACACTGACACTTGAAGTTAAGCATGTGGTAATCAGATATGGATGGCATCATTTATTTTTTTTTTCCCACAGAGGGAGGGAAAATATGAAAATAATATTTGGTTACAGTGTCCTTAAATTATCAAAAGACAATGGATTTTCTTTTTCCCACGTTCAGCCTAATAGTCTTGCTTAGTTTTGCTTCTAACCAACTGATTGGGGAAACAAAATACTCTGGCCTCCCCAAATTGACACCCTTAACTAAAACAAGGGCAAATTTTGCAAAATCTGAAGTAGAGAAGATTTGGCTTCTCTCATTGTCCAATTCCGGCCCACCAACATTAGCGCCAGACCTTTGGAGTAGTTCCTGTGTTTGTGCTCAGAGATCTAAAATTGCTTTTCTGAGCACCTTTAAATTATGAGTGACAATTTTTCTATTACACATGAAATGTTTCTAAGTTCTCTGTCTTGCTTCTGTTATACGTCTCTACCTGGCAGAGAACTTGCACAGGATTCCTGAGGGCTCTCACAACCCTTCCCCAATCCCACTCCTTAGAAGACAACTGGAGCAATGAAAAAGTAAATAAATAAACAAACCAGCACCAGCAAATCTTAATGATCTCCGGAAGCCCGGACAAAAATATTTCAGGGAAAAAAAAATAGACGTTTTAAATGTTTTAAGGTCATTAACAAGGTTGTAAATTTATGGGGAATGTGGGAGGTAAAAAAAAAAAAAGTATTTTTATTATTTTCTATATTCATAGACTCAAATTCTTCATTTCCCTAGTTGAGCTTTAACTTAATTATAAAAAGAAAATCTATAGTCGCAGCCAGGCCTAGAGGTAGAGCCTGTACAACTAATCAACTTTAATTCTCTGGGTTCGATTTAATTATAAAATAACATTTGGTGCAGCTGCTAAACACTTATAGGTGACCAACCACACGGTAACAGTACTGGAGGAGTATTTATAAGGTTCCAGCTTTGGCTCTGATTCTATCAGCGCAATTATGGTTCCATTACATAGAAATTTGGACAGCCTCTAGGATATATAATAATAGAGGATTTTCTTGATTTTATACATCCCTGTAGTTGAGCCAGTTAAAATATTGAGCTGCACTACAACTAATTTATGTCAGGAAGTAAAATTTGATGGTGAAAGAGATGTCCTAATAAAGGACAATAATGACAAATCCAATATCCATAAGCATACATCTTACCATTTTTTTATCACTCTTTCTGTGCAATAGATGAAGTGAAACCAGCTTACATGTACTGCGAGTTATCCGTTTGCCTTTTAAGTTATAACACACATCACTCTCCCATAGAACCAGGCATAGCTAACTCATTCTTCTGCTTGTTCTTTCATGTTCCACAAGACAACTTACGAGGTAAATATCTGTGCTACAAAATATTTTGCCTGACAAAATTAGAAACAAGCACTGATAGTTTTAAAATAGCCGGTTCCTCTAGTATATTTAAGATATACCCAATTTGCACAAACATTCAGGAAGAGCACCGCAATAAGTGAGATCTGATTTTTTTCATCTGATAATATTTAGGCAAAAGTTTTATGGGCAATTAACTTTTCATCTGCGCATTTATTTTTTTTAATGTTAGCTTGCCCCAATAGACCAAGTACATGGGATCCCAGTTCCTCCCTAGGCCTACAGGAGGATAAAAGAAAATATTTCAATTGAGGGGGGTGGAAATCAAGAAGTGTTATCAGTTAAGGAGTTACTAAGGGTGCCAAAATAAATATGACCCATACTGCTTCTACAGCAGCTCAGAAGGAAACACAGAGGGTGCCATCCAACCCACATGAGGAGCTGAAGTGGGTGTACAAGTGCCACAGAATGTGTTTCTTCTGCTTTCTTTTTCCTAGATGTGAGTCTCCTTTTCTTATTTCAGGGCAGAACTGGGTACAAGGGAGAGAGAGGCTGTATCCTAGTTAACTGTATCTACCGAGAAAAAAGAAAAATAGATAACCTTTGCTGCAAACTATCGGATCAATACCCCTTTCTTCACCTTCCAGCTGCAGGCGCTGGTGTGGTGATGTCCTGCCCGACTACCTTGGGCTCTGGACAAAGACGATGCTGTGCGTTTCAGAGTCGAAAGGCTAATTTGGCAGCGCTGACAGGGCCTGTCATTCTCTCACCCCAGAGGATATCTTTCTCTACTGCATAGTGACTGCCTCACAGGCGGAAGCAGTCCTGCATGCGGTGCGGTAAGAAAATGGGACGGAAGGAATTATGATGGCTACCAGATGTCCCAGTGCCCCTGGGAGGGCGCTGGAATGCTTCCGAGCGTGCTGGAAACAGCACAGACTGTCGAAGCACAGGCCCCTGGGGCATGGTGCTCAAGCTGCCCTGCTGCGCAGAGTCATAGATTGGAGAGCAAGAAGGAGCCTTAGGGATGCTCTGCGCCAGGGGTTTTCAGCTACGTCTGGGGAAGGTCTGCTTCCCAAGTGTGACCCAGGGATAGCTGAGGAGTAAGGGGATCTCCTTAAAACAGCAGCAGCGCTCTAGGAAAGAATGCACAATCTTATGTCAGGCCTAACAAGACAGGATATTTTATCAAACCAAACTCAGTGGTAAAAGTCCAAGGCAGTTCAGGAAAAGAACCACGGACAATCGCCATCCCAGTGGCTGTGTGACAGTCCCCGAGGGGAGGCCCTAGAGCTCAGAAGGCTGATGCAGGAACTCAAGGGTGAGACAGGCCCAGTGGCTCTGGAACCTGGAAATTACATTATATCACTAAGCTGTAATATCAGGATGTGAAATGCTGGTAAAGGCTTCTCAGGACAGTCAACCAACCCTTATAACGCCTCTCATTTTCTTAGAGGGGAAAAATACCAATTAGGAAAATGTTACCTTTTCTCATTATTTTAAAATTTGGCGATGTAATACATTATTGGCCTAATGATGATTTAATTCTTAGTCTGTGTTACCTGTTTTCAAATGAAAAAATACTGCGATTGTCCAAAGAACCTCTTTACTGTCACAATTAGGAAGGGAGGGAGGCAGGGAAGGAGAGGAAGGCAGGGAGGAAGGGAGGCAGGAGGGGGATAGAAGGAGCTAAGGGAAGAATGAAAGAATCAGCAGCTATTTCTGTATTTTTAAATGGAACCAATTATGATGAGAGAAGATGAGAGAGGATAAAGCATAGGGTCAAACAGACAATCACAAAAGCAGGACAGATAGGTCTCACCATCACTGTTGATGCAGACAACCTCCTGAACTTGAGTGCCTGGACCACACTCTTTGCCGTTGTCTGGCTCACAGTCTCCAAGCCTCACTGCCTTCCACTCATAGCAGGACGGCTCCTCACAGGGAATGGCTTCCAGTACGTGAGGGCAGCTCCCAGTGCCCCCCGAGCCCCCGGTGGGCTCGTTGGTGATGCGCCGCTTCCTCAGTTTGAAACCTGAATCATTGGGGAAGGAAAACTTTGATGTTACCATCGAGGGCTGAATATTGTAGAAGACTGAAAAAAAAAATGAGTGAAAGGTGGATGAGGTTAGGAGATATAAATCATATCTGCTTTAATCACTGGTTTACCCTTAAACTCTAGCCTAATGTGAGTTTATGAATAATTTATTAAATATATAGTTGAATGAATAAACAGAATGGCCAAAGAGAAACTTTTGGTTTTAGCTTAAGTATAGTAAAAATAAGGCAAGACAGGCCATCTATCTCCTGTCACATCCTCAAGGGCTGGAGGAGGTAGGAGGAGGAAGAGAGAGAAAGAGAAAGAGAAATCTAGATTAATTTTGCTTGATGTAGACAGTACGTAGTTATAAAATATTCAAAGAAACAATGAAATACCAAGCTATTCAGGAATATTCATGACTAGACAAAAGTGCTATTACTTCAAATTCTTCAACACTATCACACAATTATATCTGAAAAAGGAACTTCTGGTAAGTTCAATAGTCCCAGAAAATTGTCTCTTTGAGACTTGGTTGATTTTTAACTCCCTGGAAATTGGAATTAGGAATATAAACCATTTTGGCTTTCATAAGTAGCCAGAGTTCTGCTCTGTGCCTTCGTAGCACCGAAGTGTTGCCTTCCTGACAATGTATAACAAAATTAATGTCTGTTGCCATGTGAACATGTTAGAATCGCTAGGACACTATCCTTTGAAAGAAAACGGGGAAATGATTTTTAATTACCGGATCATGTTAAAATCATCCCACCATGGCTTACCACATAACAAACCACTGCATTCATTCATCTCTTCCTAGATATATCATTTGCATCATAAAATAGGCAACATTTTGTTTTTGCTTTTATCTTCAGAGTAATGTGTTCTGTTCACTGGGCACTAGCTAAGGGTCAGACACTGAATTGAGAGCTTTCTCATTATTATCTCATTGAATCTTTAGAGAAAACTTAGATGGTAGATATTATTACATCCCCCTCCAAGATAAAGGGACAAAGATTTAGATAAGTTGGTTAACTTATCTAAACAATATAAGACTGAGTAGGGTTTCCAATCCAGGTCAGCCTGACACCACAGCTAATTATAACCACTGTGCAAAATTGCCTTAGACATTCTCCATCTGTTGTCTAAATTACCAAGTATCTTGCCTACTTCGATTTTAATCTTCTAGCACCATCAGCAAGACTAGGTTTATTCATCCTTTGCAATCAATACTCTTTAGCCATTCTGGAAAATATCACAAATGAATAATTACAAGAAAAACAGAGTAGCCTATTAAATAACTCATGCTTTGACTCAATAGAGGAGAATTCCAAGTGCGTCATGTTAATATTACATACCTTTTTTGCCTTGCTGGTCATTACAGTTCTCATAAGTACAAGGTCCCCAAGCTGACCAAGGTGAAACCTCACATTCAATTGGACAGGGGATGTGGCACAGCTGTGTAGTGTTAGGAGCAGGGCCGGTGCATAACTTCAAATCCACTGGTTTGGGGGCTGTTTGGAGAAAAACACAGAGATTCCTTAAGAATTACACAAGCTGTTATGCTCAACAGCCTGACTGTCCTACATGTGTGAAGAAGGAAAAGGCTTAAAGAAGCGCAATACATTATCCCAATGCTTTTCAACTACGTCCTGAGAATAAAAGGGGAAGGAATGGAAAGCAGCAGGATGGTGTAGTCAAGAGGAGGAGGGACTTGAAGTCATGCAGGCTGTTGGTTCACCAGCTTTACCACTAATCAGTCATGCCACTCATCATGCGAGGTCTACCTTCCTAGGCAGTAAAATAATCCTTAAGGTCAATTTAATCCCTAAAATTCTGCACGTAGAGTCTAAGAAAGCGGCAGAGGAGTGAAATAACAGGAGGGAGACTGCAGCTTTACTGCATATGGAAACATATATATTTTGTGGCTTCTGGTGGAGCAGGCTCCCTTTCCTTCTGGTCCCAGAGAAGTAACTGGTGAATGTGATGAAGGAAGAGCTCATGCCACCAAATGGGGCATCTCTCTCACCCTCCAGCTGCATGAATCACTGGATACTTCCCAGAACTTTTACTGAAAACATCATCTGCCTGTGTGACTCAAATCTCAGAATTGCTAAGGAAGCTAATTGTCTATGCTTGTCCATAAGTTGGCCAATAAACTATGGATGAGTACTGCTTGCCTTTGCTTCTCTTTTCTGTTGATGTGTGCAGTTTGGCTATTAAGTACAGCAAATGCATTTGACAGTTAATGTAAACGACTAAGGGAGAAAAGTATTTGCTACATATATAGCAGGAAAGAATCAAGTTTAGGTGTATATTGTATAACACATAGCTGCAGTTATTTTGTTGTAAACATTTTAAGAAGTAAATGTCTTGGACGCCATTTCCTTTAATCAAAGTTTAAGTTCCTTTTTCTGTCTGATAATTTAGAATGCCTATACCTCTGGCACCAAGGACAGAAATTAAAAAAAAAGGTCTTAGATAATTCTCATTCTCTTTATATAAAGAACTATTCAATTCCAGCGACATAGAATTGTATCTATGTAGAAGCTCACAGAAATTAAAATAATTTAAGCTATATTGTCCTAATTTTTAAATAAAAGTACTGACTATATTAGCTTGTGGTTCAAACTCTAACTCAAACTGTGGGTGCTTTCTCATTACTCAGCTTCCTGCACTCCCATAGACACTCACTCATCAATGCTACCTGAAGGCTCTTACATTACCACCTTTTTTGCCAATCTGACAAAAAATAGGTAATTTTGATTCGTTTACACTGGTACTATTGTACTGCTTTTTTTTTTTTTTTTTTTTTTTTTTTTTTTAAACAATCTATTGGGAAAAGAGGTCAGTGCCCTTAACTAAACAGTCAGGTATTGTATGTTTTAAAAATTCTTGTGACACACCCGTGTGACCCTCATGGTAGAAAAACTGCTGGACTATCTTTAAATGATAATTGTGTCTATGTCTCCTTTTTTTTTTCTGTTGTAAAAGTAATTTTAAACCTTACATTGTTTTGAAAATCCTTATTATAATGGGGAGTCCTTTGTGCCTGTAAATGTGAGGACTGTTAGAGCCTGAAGAAATTTATTTTATATATAAGGTTGAAAACTTTAGGAGGAAAAGGAGGTTTTATCAAGGGAACAGGTTAAAATATTGTGTTTCTAATTCCTGGCCATTTTCATTGTGAGCTTAATGTTAGCATTTAGTGTATTCTGAGTGAATCACATAGAATAATCAGTCACAGAAATCTTCTGGAGCTATTACGAGAGAAATGTGTTGAATAAAGGCTTGAGGAAGTATTGCTTAAAGCAAAATACTCCTGAGATCTTCGCAGCTGCAAAACTATTCAACACTGAAATAATAGAGTTCTTAAAAAAGAACCTCCATTTTATGGATGTCTTTATAGAATATAAATAAAAGTTATTTCATCAATCAAAGAAACATAGGAAGAGAGTACATATTTCTGTATGATTTTATTCCTTTGGTGATTTCATTATAGGTTTTTCTTGTAAATAGGGTACATATTGATTAATGTAAATCACAGATACTAGCTGAGCTCCTCAAAAACTATAAGTCAATTGCATTTTTTGCAATTGCCTATGGGTTATTTGGAATAAGTGTGATTCAATGAATGAGGTAAAGGACAGGCCCTAGAGACCTTACTAAATTCCAGTTTAATTTGTGGGATATAATTCCTCTAGTTCTGTATTACATAATGTAGTGTTATTGTTGATCATATACTCTCAAAAACTAAGATTTGAATTTTCTAGAATAGCCTATTCATTATTATTGTACTACCTAAGAAATTGTTTATCCAATACAGGCTTTAAAGAAATATGTTTGACTTAAAAAAAAAAAAAAAGTCTTATTGTTGACCTCTTTACAACAAAGGAGAAATATTATTGTTCTCATTGGACTTAAAGGTTATTCAATTATATTTACTTTGCATGCTTCATGGGGTCACAAAAGAATGTTTGAACTTTCTGAAATTGGCAAAACAAACAAAAAAAATAAGACATGCATTTTTTGCAGGTCCAAAATATGTTTGTACTCTTTATGTTTGGAGCATTACAAATAGAAAAAAAAAATCATTGGAAGCAAACTTAAAACTACTTTACAGCAATGAGGCCAATGAGGCATTCTGAAAATATATCATGTATAACCCCTAAGAACAACTAATGTATTATTTTAAAATTTGAACATTTTGTTTTTTACATAATTGTAGATCACATGAAATTATAACTTCACAGAGGTTCTATATACATTTATTCAATTTCTCCCAATGTGAAGATCTTAAAAATATATTGCACAATATGCGTGTGCACAGGAGCTGTGGGCGGGGACGGGGGCAGGGACTAGTGCCACCAGGACATGAGGCTGCCTCAGAGAACAGCTGCCCCACCCCCCACCCCAACCCACCAGAGGCCCTGCAGGCCCATGGTGCAGCCTGCAGGGGGCATCAGGTCAGGGGTGGGGTCAAAGTAGAGAGCTCTCAGCACTCATGAGCAGGAGGCTGAAGGCGCAGAGAGGAAGGGGAAGCACATAGGCAGTTAGGGGGTTTAGGCCAGGAGGGCAGAGCAAATAGGCAGTTAGGGGAAGCAAGCCAGGAGGGGAGAGCAGATAGACAGTTATGGGGATCAGATAAGGAGGGGAGAGCAGTTAGGGCCATCAGGCCAGAGGGGAGCAGTTAGGGGCATCAGGCAGGCAGGAGCCAGCAGTACTTTTGGATTGTGAGAGGGATCCCAGATTGGAGAAGGTGCAGGCCAAGCTGAGGGACAACTCCCTCCCTCCCCCAAATTTCATGTACTGGGATACTAGTTTACTATATAATGAGCAATAGTTTTTCTGTTTCAAGCATGAGAATTAGAAAAAATCACATATTTGCTATATTCCTGGTAGCAGAAGTCTATATATTATTATTACTTTTTAGGGCTTTAAAAACTACTCTCTGTGATGCTATAGTATACTATACCACTGCATATATATATATAATACTATAGCATGTGATATTTTCCAAAGATGTTGGCCATTCTTGTCTTTTTAAAAATTTTATTTATTGATTAATTTTAGAGGGATAGTGAAAGAGAGAGAAATATTGATCTGCTATTCCACATATTTAAGCATTCATAAATACGTGTATTTTGATGATGCTCTAACAAACAGAGCTACTCTGGCAGGATGTATATGTTATTTTTTAAATGAAACCTTTTAATTATTTAACAGGAATCATAGGAAAGAAAAATCCTCAAAGTCTTCCCCACATTCACAGCATGAATTTGGAATGGTAGTGGAGTCCTAAAGCTGGCCTCTTGCTGGGGCATTACTGATCAGGTCACAGAAGTTCAGTTTTAATGGCCTGGTGGGCGAAGTGATATCCAGAATTCTTTAATTATTGGGCAAAGGAAGGCATTTTTCAGACAGAAAATGAGAATTTTAATGATGAAAGGCTATTTGACCTCTAATTACCCTTCACCAACCTACATATTACGTAGCCTTGTACTTTATTTCTCATTTAGTATTCATTTGGGTCTGGACCTTAACATTTTAAAGTAAGCCCTTTATATGAGTAGGATAAGGATGTGTAACTTCTGAACCATGGGAAACAGTATAATAACAACAAAACTGTTGCAATAAAGTCAAAGTAAGGGAAGAAAGGAGGAACAAAAAAACAGAAAAAGTGAAACAAAGGAATAAAATAAGATGGGAGAAATAAAGGCAAAAGACTAACTTTAACCACTAAAAGCTAGAGATGATAGACTAGATGAAAAAAATCAAATTTAAAATGACACTAGCATTAAATCCACTAGTGAGTCAACAATTTAAAAGTTTAATAATACCAAAAATATGGGAGAAGATGTGAAAAACACCACTGGTGAAAACCTAAGTTATTTTAAACATTATTTTTAAAAATTGGAATTATTTTGAATGTTTGAGATGTGCATCGTCCCGGGTATATAATCTGCAAAAACTATCAGACATTTACCTCATATTTACATGGACTATCATTGAAATATTGTTTATAAACGGAAATATCTAGAAACTACTCATGTCCAACAAAAAGGGAATGGGTATTAAATTATGGATGTCAGTACGATGTAATGTCATACAGAGGTGGAAATAAATAAGCTTGAGCACAATCCTCAATATGGTGAAATCCACAAATAAATCAAAGAATGAAGAAAGACAGAAAATAATCTATACTAAAGTATACTACTGATATACAGTTTGAACAATCAAGCAGGATCGTTCTGCTTTGGAATAAATACATAAGTCTAGGAATATGGTTAGTGGCCACAACTGTCTGGAAACTGGCCTGAGTGTCAGCGAGGCCCTGTTTTTAGCAGTGGGCCTGGCCCTCAGAGCTGTGCCTGGCTTTCTCCTGTTGGACAAAAACAATTTCACAGACATGAAATCAGACAAGGTCATTCTGTGCTACGACGGAGACAAAAAAAAAGACTACTTCATAGTTTGTCTAAGTCAAAACAAAGTAACAGTGAGAAGCACAAAAACTGTCAAACAGGCCCCTCTCCCAGCTAACAGGAATGAGCTCTGCTTCTTTACCAGCTACAGCTTTGGTCCTCCTCTCCTCTGCCCTCCTTCCAAATAAGGTGTATGAAGATGCCTGGTCACAGAATCATCCTTCCTGCCTTAGGGCAAAGTGCACTTACTTGAACCTTCCTAAAAATTCACAACAAAGACCGAGTCCTATAAGAAGTCCTTCAGGACACAGCTACTGAGACAGCCAACATGTCTGTGCTGTGCATTGCCCCTCCCTGCAAGGAGGAATAAACCTGACTAGTTCAACTACGATGGTGTTCCTGGCAGTCTCTGGCTGAAGAGGAAGAACAAGTCAAACACAAAGAAAAGCAGGGAATGTTAAACATAAAACAGAATAGGAATTCCACTTGTGGACAGAGTAGGCTCTGGTTTATTACTAACAACTGCTTATTGGTTTTTACTGTGCTGGACAATGTTATGGTGTTCTAAGTACTTAACGTAGGTTAATTTATTTAATTCTTATATTTTTTTGGGGGTAGATATTCAATTATTTCCATTTGATGGGGAGTAATAATTATCCCCAAATTGAAAAAACTAAATATGTAGAAGTTAAGTAATTTCCTCCAAGTCACACAGCTAAGAGATTAAAGATTTTGGATTCACATTTTACACAGCTTGGCTCCATAATCTTCAACTATACTTCAAATTAACTACTACTCCATGTGATCTTGGAAGGACATGTGAGGGAGTGTCAATAACATGTAATATCTATGTAAATGAACAGATGCACACACACACACATATATGCAAATACATTTGATATAGTTGAGAAGGAGTTAAGTATAATTAATGGGGGTTATTAATTATAGTGTTTGCCACATTAACATAGAGAATGAGGCTATCAAGATAATTCAACATTGACCCTGCTGGCCTATCAGTGAAAATTATTCTGACTTTAGTGTTCCAGTTAAAAATTGAAAATACATTTTCATTCTATCAGATATCACATGTTAGCTGTCCAGTCAAAGTAGGAGGTTCTGCTCCAATTCATTTAATCCTCACAGCAATCTCATGAAGTAGGTACAATTGTAATCCCAAATTTAAAAATGAGAAAACTGAAGCAGAGAGATCAAGTAACTTGCCCAAGGTCACACAGCTAATTAGTGGGAGTTGGGATTTGACTTTAAAAACCATGCTGTTATCCATTCTATTATGCTATGACAAGATAATAAATATTATAAAAGCCATATTCTTTCCTCATGCCTTACCCCAAGTCTCTTCTCTATCATACAATGGGTGACTTAATTAGAATATGTAATAAATTTTAAGACAGTATTTGGTTATTCGAGTGTGTGTGTGTGTGTGTGTGTGTGTGTGTGTGTGTTGGGAGGTGGCAGGGGGTTGGTTGCAGCAGTAACTGAATGTTATATTCATCTGGAAAATAAATACTCAGTATTTTAATAAGAAACAGTTTGAATTCTCATCTACTTTTAATATCAAATTTGTAAGTGAAATAATTTTTGTTCTCACACCTACAAAATATACCATGTGTAATCTAACTATTTTTATCATGAAAATATACATTTACATTTTCAGAATTGTTTAAACCAAGATCTCCTACCCAGTCTACTTCAGAACTATTTGGAAAATGAAAAGCCTTTTCTGTACTCATGCAAAATATATATTAGGGTTCAAAGGTTGAGAGAAATGCAATATGTTTAATAATGTATTCGTCCAGTTAGGAAAATAGTTGAGCCTTTTAGGCACTCAAAACCTCCTGATAATATATTCATTTCCACTGTCTTACCTGAAAATCTACCTTTTTCTTGAAATAGTATCTTTTTTTCATTGAACAAACTTATTTGATTGCTAACTCACAATTATAAGAAAATTTCCTTGAATTTAAATCTTACTTTCTGTGTAGGTATCGAGCAAATGTTATCATTAAGCACAAGGTGCCTGATAACAAAGATATTCTAAAGATCTAAAATAAAATCAGTTAAAAATGCTTTGCACTCCTATTGCTCAATCAGTTAAAATAAACATTGAATGTCTACAGTGTAGACTCTACACTATTCAAAGCCCTGCTCTGGTGCTAGGAATTATATGCCAGAGGATACTACGGGACCAATCGTGATGGCAATGGTGATTTTTGTGTGTGTGTGTGTGTGTGTGTGTTTATACCTTAATTATTACAATTTTGTGGTAGCTTTTAAGGTATTTTTAACCAAATCCATTTTAATTCCAAGCTTTTATTTGATGGTTTACACAATGCCCCTCTTACATATCAGGTAGAGTAGCTATACATTCATTCCCAGGAATGGATATTAAGCCCATAATGAAAGCCTTTATTTTGAAAATTAATTAAATTCTACATGTATCGGTAATTACTTGAATTTTTTGGAAAATGCTCTTGTACTCAAATATATTCCCAGAAACTCCTTTTCTCTTGTCTTTCTTAGGCTGTTATAGTTAATGGGAACATAAAACCCATCATGTTCTTTCTACAGGGCATTGTTTTCAAGATAATACACTTATTCTTTAATCAATTTTATAACCATATTTAAAACAATGATTGAGAATTAGCTTTCAGTATTTAATGTGCTTCAGAACTAACTGCCAGTCCTTTCTGGCTATGATTAACTCATTATTGAGCTATTGTTTTTGATTAATCTTTTCTTCTTTTAACTCAAGACATTATACACTTTATTTTGGAAGCACACATGCACAGTCCTGGAGTTCATTTTCTGCATCATAATTAATGTCCTTAGTACTCAACAGACTCATCACTGCTTCCGTGCAGTTCGTGAATGGATAGCCTGGCCAGTCGTCCCAGGCTGTCCTGCCTGGTGTCAGCTTGCTTCCTCCTCTTTGTGCTGGCTCCTGCATGACCTCCTGAACTGTGCTGAGGTCACAAATCAAAACATTGACTGAGGTCACAAACCTGCTTCTAATGTTTTCTTTCTTTTTCTTATATTAGGCTATTTCAGAGTTAAGCTGTTTCAATGGTCCTTGCGTTTGAAATTGTGGTATTTTTACATAGGCCTCTTGATTCTTCTGGTTAGCCTTTTGGTTATAAGAAGCCTATATTTGCTCTAGTTTGGTTTATACCAGTAGTCAAGTGGAAGTTATACCAGATACATGTTATAATTTCAGATGAGGTTCTTCCCAAATATTCCTTTAGGTCTCGATTAAATCCAAAAGAGAGCATTCCTCTTCCATAATATCCTATACAATGAAAGGCTAATATGCAAATCGAACAAACAGTGGAAGGACCAGGCACTACGATGTGCACTGACCACCAGAGGGCAGATGCTCCACAAAGGAACTGTCCCCTGGTGGTCAGTGCACTTCCAAGGGGAGTGCTGCTCAGCCTAAAGCTGGGCTCATGGCTGGCAAGTGTAGCAGTGGTGGTGGGAGCCTCTCCTGACTCCACAGCAGCACTAAGGATGCCCAACTGACTGCCATCCCCTGAGGGCTCCCATACTGTGAGAGAATCCAAACCAGGCTGAGGGCTCCCATTCTGTGAGAGAATGCAAACCCCGAGTGCACGAATTTTGTGCACCGGGCCTCTAGGAGTGTGTGTGTGTGAGTTTAAATCTAACATTATATGTAGGTATTGAGCAAATGCTATCCATTAAGCACAAGGTGCCTGATAACAAAGATATTCCAAAGATCTAAAATAAAATCAGTTAAAAATGCTTTGCACTCCTATTGTTCAGTCAGTTAAAATGAACATTTAATATATATATTAGAGGCCCGTGCATGGGGGTGGGGTGGGGGGTGTTCTTCAGCCCAGCCTGCACCCTCTGCCATCTGGAACCCAGCACTGCTGGCTCACAAATGCTCACCTACCTGCCTGCCTGCCTGATTGCCCCTGACCACTTCTGCCTACCAGAGCCTGATCACCCCCTAACCACTACCCTGCCAGCCTGATTGATGACTATCTGCTCCCCTACTGGCCTGGTTCCCCACAGCTACCCTCCCCTGCTGACCATCTTGTGGCAGCCATCTTGTGTCCACCTGAGGGCAGCCATCTTTAACCACATGGGGGTGGCCATCTTGTATGTTGGAGTGATGATCAATTTGCATATTATCTCTTTATTTGTAGGATATATATATATATATATATATATATATATATATATATTAATATATATCCATCCTATGTAATAAAAGGCTAATATGCAAATTGACCCCTCGACCAGGAGTTCGATTGGGAGTTTGACCAGGGTGTGGGGCCGGCGGGCCAACCGTCCATGGCCCCTCCCTCCAGCTGGCCCAGCCCCAATCCTCTTGATTGGGGTGGGGCTGGCCAGACCCCAACCATGCACGAATTTGTGTACCAGGCCTCTAGTATGTGTGTGTGTGTGTGTGTGTGTGTGTGTGTGTGTATGTGTGTGTGTGTGTGCATCTATATATCTATATATCTATATATCTATATATACCTATCTATATCTATCTATATGCATATCTATATCTATCTATCTGTCTGTCTATCTATCTATCTATCTATCTATCCATCTATCTATCTATCTGTTCTAGTTTTAACTTCTCAGTTACAGGTGCTGAGGAGACTGGTGGTGGGAAAGGAACTAGCCCATGAACACTAATGCTAGCATTTGTAAACAATACAGACTCCAAGGAAGCCATTTCCTCCTTATAAAGAACTCAGCTCACCATGCAGCTGGTCTGCCCTCTGTTAGCAGAGTGAGGAGGGCACCCAGATATGGGGCTTGTCTTTAGCCTTTATTTTTTGGCTTGAGTTTTGGTGCCAGGGAGAGTTCTGTCAGAATCCCTTCCTACTTCTCCTAGAAATTATGCTCAACCTCACAGGGTTGTTCCTTTGCCTCAGTGTCCCCTTCCCATCATTCTATGTTAATATCACCTTAGCAAATAGAAACTCTTTTAAGGGTATACCCTGTGGATGGGCTCTCTCCTTGTTTCCAGAACCGATGTGTGCTTCCCTGTTTGTATCTTCTGCTGGTCATTCTAGGGAATTACAGAGAGAGGTCCATATGTCTATGCGCCCAATGTCACATTGCCCTGAAAACAACAATCCCCAGGGCGTGACATGAATAACAGAACTGTGCTATACACTTAAGTATTTATAGGAACAAAAATGCCAAATAACTTCTCTTGTTGACCCTGATCATATAAGAAAAGAACATTTAAAAATAGGTGGGACTTCAGGATATACATTTCTGTAGCAATGCCAATCATTGTCAGGATTTAAATCCCACAAACTGTATCAGCAGCTTGATAGGGATTCACTCCCTCACTACCTGGCTGCACCATCTGTTGCAACACTGCAAATATGGAGTTTTCCTTCTTTCTTTAAAAAAGAACAAGGAGTGTTGTAGAATAGTCTATGTACAACCCACACGGAAATCTTCCAGCAACACTCCATTACTGACTCAAATTCCCATTTAAAACACCTCTAATTAGGAAAAGAGCATTAATAGATATTCTCAATTAAAATAAGTGGTTTGGAACCTGTATTTTTTCCACAATATAATGACAAAGAACCCTACTCCAAATATATAACTATTCTGATGACTACATGCATTAGCTTGCTAGGACTGCCATAACAAAGGACCACAGATTGGGTGGCTTCAACAACAGAAATATATTTTCTCACAGTTTTAGAGGCTGGAAGTCCAAGACCAATGTGTCAGCAGGGTTGGTTTCTCTGAGGTCTTTCTGGCTGCCTTCTCACTGTGTCCTTATGTGGCCTTTTCTCTGTTCTTGCACATCTACTGTGTCTCCTCTCTTCTTATAAAGAAATCAGTTATATTGGAGGAGGGTCTCACCTCATTTACCTCCACTATCTTTTTAAACTCTATCTCCAAAATAAGTCACACTGAAGATTAGGGCATCAACATATTGATTTGGGAGAGGCAAGGGAAGGATCACACAACTCAGTCTATAATATCAAACTTGAGGGAATACTGAAGAAAGAAGTCATTTGTGAATAATAACTTAAGCATAGTCTGATGTGTCACCACATTCACTGGCATATTTTATCAACTTTTCCCTGTTCAGATTCTAGAAAAATAAATCTGAGCTAAAATTGTACTAACTCAAGTTTCTCTGTAGCTGGTTTCTACCACTATCATGGTCTGACCATAGCTTATTGGGAAACAAACAGAGATAAATATCTCTAGTGTAAGACTTTGTTTTTTCTAAATTTTTCCATTCTTTTATCAAAATTTCTATTTATATTCATGCAGAGTCCCTTTTCCTGATCTTAAATAAATAGAAGATAAACTTGACAAAAGACTTTAATTCCATTTTAAGTTGAATTTTTATTAATTGTTATTGAATCCCTTACATTTTATCTCACGGATTTTAACTTTTTAATCTCAGCTTTATATCTTTTATATTTATGTCTCTGTCAACTTCTAGCCTATTGTAATCATTCAAAAACTTACCTTTTTATTATCTTTTTCATTTTCATTTTAATGGCATTTTAAATAACATATTTATTGCCTCATTACTTTTTCTCCAAATCCTTTTTTTTAATTTAAAAATTCAACTCCTAATCACTGGTATTATTATTAAATTCCCTGTTCTCATATATTTTCAGGTTTCTTCCCTCTGTACTACAGAAAGTGAGAATCTACAGCAGTGCACATGGGGCAGGGTCTTCCCCTTGCACTCGGCTGACCTTCTGCTTAACCCTAAAGCTTCTCTTAGTGTTTTTTGTGTGTGTGTGTGTTTTGTTTTGTTTTAAGAAATGAACTTGTGCTTTAATATTACACAGTGTTCAATGTTTAATGTAGAGCTACATGTGTTAAAATCCATTAAGACTGACACAAAGAATTACTGAGTGTGAAGGGGAAAACTGTCAGCATTACAATCCCAGCAAGGAGGAACTGCAGGCAAGGGGTAGGGGGGGATGGGTGTTAAGCCTCTGGCTTCACCTCCATGAGGGACCAGGTGGCATAGGCCCGTGAAGGACTCTTAAGAGGATACTTAGAAGTGAATCCAAAACTAGGGATCTGGGCTCTATGGATTTTGCTTGGTTCTTGCGTTCTTATGTCAAGATGATTTGTCTCCATTATTGATAGGGTCATCGATGAATCCTCTTGCTACGACTTATTCAGCTATTTCTCAGGTCAGGGGAAGTTTCCCAATGGGCTCAGCTGCATTTCAGTTTGAAGGCCACATTCATTTATAAAGACTGACCTTAGGCCAGATGGCACTACACAGATCTGAAAAGCCACAAATATGAGAAGGGAAGCAGGTCTTCAAGACTAAAGGTTTTGGTTCCACTGGACAGAGCTCTCTGGAGTTGAGGAAATGGAGGGGGCTCCACAGACTCCCCCAGAAAGGAAATTTGGATGTTATTTCAGGAGAAGGTAGATAACTGGGGCCTGGAGGGTTTTCTCTTTTTCCAAGGTCTAAGCTACCATCTTCTCTCAGCACTATGGCTGAATTACATACTTCTTGTTAAAGGAGAATTTATTCTAAAACATGTGCCCTACTCAGAATTATTGCAAACTTAGCATATGTCTGGCATGGTTGTAAGTTCAGTGTATGGATTCTCTCATTTAAAATGTTTATAAGTTTCATTATCCCTATTTTCC
This sequence comes from Pipistrellus kuhlii, assembly GCF_014108245.1. Classification (NCBI taxonomy): domain Eukaryota; kingdom Metazoa; phylum Chordata; class Mammalia; order Chiroptera; family Vespertilionidae; genus Pipistrellus; species Pipistrellus kuhlii. The sequence goes on along the minus strand of NW_023425405.1, from coordinate 32,712,408 downwards.
AGAGAAGTTAACAGATTCACAGAGAAGTTAAATAATCTGCCCAAGATCATGGGACACATCTCTACTTAACTGTTTAATAATGAATTCCCTCAGCTTTAATGTTGCTGAAGATGTCAATGTGTCATCCTGTGTTGAAGAATATTTTTGTAGGATGTAGAGATCTGACAGCTTTTTTCAGTAAACACATTGTTTCATTGTTTTATGATCTTCCTTGTTTCTAATGAGATTTCAACCCTCATTTGTTATTTTTATTCATCATCATGGTTTTGTTTTTCCTTTAAGAATTTTCTTTTTATCTTTAGTGGTTAGCAATTTGAGTATATTTTTGCTGTATTTGTTCTTATTCTGCTTGTTGAGCTTCTTAGATCTGAAATTTGATAGCTTCTTTTTCAACAAATTTGAGAAATAATTGACCATTATTTCTTCAAATGTTTTCTGTCAGATAACTCTCTTTTCTACTGTAATATTATTAATACATAGACACCTGGATATTACTTCACCATTCACTTAAACTCTCTTAACTTAATCATCTTTCTCACTATTCTTCAGATATAATAGCTATTGATTTGTCTTTGAGATCAATAACCCTTTTTCTCTACTTACTTCCAATCATTTCTATTGAGATCTGTCTTTTGCAATTTCCAAAGGTCTATTGGGTGGATTTTTATTGCAGATTTTTTTTTTACATTCTTGAAATTCCAGATTCTTATAATGTTTATTTTTCTCCTCACACTCCCTCCCATCTGTTCACTCCCCTAGACAATCTTTTAAGTTTTCCAACATATGTATAATGGCTTCTTAAAGTCTTTATCTACTCATTCTAATATCTGGGTCCTCTCAAGGTATATTCCTAATGAATGCTTTTCTCTTGTAATTGATCTCTTCATTCTACTACTTTGCATGTGGAGTGACCTTTTATCATATTCTGGACATTGTGAGTGATATGTCATAGAGATTCTGGATTAGGCTGTTTTACTTTCTAAAGGTTTTTTTGTTTGTTTCTTTCTGTCAAACAGTTAAATGGCTGGAAGCTGTTTTGATCTTTTCAGGTTTGGTTTCCTTTGGGTTCGGGCTTGTCTGGTTCAGGCTTAACCTTGGCTGTGACAGTGTGGTTCTGACTCCCAAGAACCGCAGGAGGGGCTAGTACTCTTCTGACATCTCCCAGCACTGCCCTGCCTATAAGGTCACCTTTCAACACAGCCTTGCAGCACCGGATCTCCGCCAGACTTTACAGAGTCCCAATCTGCACCTGTGCAGCGCAGCCCTGGGCCAAGGACCCACAGTGTATCCCCACCTAGAATCTTGGACTCTGTTCCACCACTCCCGGTACAGATCCCCTTGCATGTACCCTGCCCTGAATTTTCCAGCCACTTCAGCAGCCTGGAACTTAGGTTTCTGACTCTAGCTCAGAAAGTCCTGATGCTTGGTATGCCTCTGCTTCTCCAGCTCTGTGTTTGTAAAGAGCCTCCGGTAGAAAATGAAAAGGATTGATCACCTCACAGTGATAATCAGTTTTCTGCACCTTGTTGCTTAATGCCTAAAAGCAGTTGTTTTGCATATTTTGCCCCACTTCACAATTATTCTTATTGAGAAAGTTCCAGTTACTCAATTATGGCTGGAAGCAGAAGCCTAACAAGATGTTTGCTTTTCTGATTATTTAAAGTAGGGGTGTCGAACTCAATCAGAGAAGGGGCCAAAATCTAAAATCCAGCCTAAATCGCGGGCCGAATGGTTTACTGAACAGTCATAAACTGTCATTGTGATGGAAACGCAGCGGAGTGCAGTGATGACAGCGCGGTGCGGGCCACATTGCAAGGCCTGGCGGGACGGATTTGGCCCACGGGCCTTGTGTTTGACACATGTGATTTAAAGTATGAACTTACCAGGTTTTGTGATACATTTCTAAATATGCATCAACCAGAAGAAGAAAATTTGACAGAATAACAATTAGCTAGTAATCATTTGTATCAACCCTTGGGGGCCATTATTTACTCAATAAATATTTACTGAACACTTATGTGTTGCCTATTCTGTTTGTGATTCCCCAACCTGAGTAGCTCTAAGGGATTTATTTTAACACATCTATTCAACAGATCATGGAGTTTATCAATTTGGATATAGATACTGTGATGTTGTTTTAAAGCTTACATTTATTCTGCCATTAATAGAGTGTGTGGAGGGAAACAAGCAAACCTGACTGATATAATTGGAGGTGTCAAATAGAAGGATCAATATAAGAGTTTGTTTTTTCAGGGGAAATTTTTAGGCTAGGTATATAAATTTGGGAAGCCAAACAAATACCCTGGTGATCCAAATAATATAATTCCCCAGTCATTCTCTCTCATTTCATCCTATTTCAATTCTCTGCATAGAACTTACTGCTATCTGAAAATATCTTGTTTATTTATTTCTTTTCTTATACTCTGTCTCTCGCCAATAAAGTATAAACTCTATGATGGCAGGGATCTTGGCTGTGTTGTTCACTTCTCTGTTTTCAACATTTAGAAGAGCCCCTATAATAGAAGGCTCTCAGTAAATACTGGCTGAACAAATAAACGAATACAAGATTTTCTGATATATAAAAAAGAAGCATGAGCATCATCATACATGTATAGTTTTGTTGTCATTCAGTAGGAAAAATATTAACAGACCATTGGCCCTGAGATGTATTTATTATTTACAAGAAAGGCACATATTTTAAAACCACTTAGAAAGGAGACAGTGTTTCCTCAACATCAAACTGGCTTACAGTTAATAACCCTAAACTATGATTAAGGTCACAGGCTGAGGGGCTAGACTTTCTGATTCACAATTCTGGTTATGATATTTACTAGCTATATTTCATAAAATTATTTAACTTCCCTCAATGTTATATAATAATAGTACTGACTCCATACACTCATAGTGTCTAATAAGCAAAGAAACATAAAAGTGTCTCACATGTATTGTCTATGTATTATCTTCCTAATGCTTCTTATTATTATCATTGTTACTTCAAGTTAACTAACTCAATTAGTTCCATAGATTTAGACTTGAAAGTCATTTTATCTTAAAGAAGATGCCAGAAAATTAAATTGCTTCTTCTAAGGGATGACATTTAGTTGAAGCTGGTTATCTCTTGCATCCGTTTCAGATTTTTGCTATGGGCTATGAGCTATGGAAGGATGCACGGGCCTTTGATTTCCCTGTATCTGTGCCTAAGCCTCTTCTCTGCCCTGCATCTACTTAGGCCTGGGCTCATCTCCCGGTTCCAAAGAAATAGTATTTTATTCAAGTTTATGTCTTTTTCAAGCCTTCTGGTTTTCTTTTAAGGATGCTAACCCTATCCTCACTTAGATAATGGCTGGAAAATGTGTCTCTGCATTTAACTGTAACTGAATAGAAAACAAAATAGCAGTACTCCAGATCCTTGTGTCAGGGGATGTAAGGGAACTCTCTGCCTCCCAGTATCTATCAAAGCTCTGAGGAGAGTTGCCTGAGGGCAAATCTGTACATCCATTCATTTAGATATTCCAAACTCTATTCCTAGGTTATCACGCTTAGCAGAAACCTGTAAATCTATACTGTATCATATTATCCCTCACTAATTTGCTTTTGCTGAGTTACATTTTCATGTTTATGCTAGTGGCTTACATTGAAGAAAACTGCTAAAAGCAAAAGTTTCCTTATACAATTCATTGTGGTATTTATTGTAAAGAGGTGAATAAGATTGTAATTCAGCATAGTTACAGTTTCCTCTCCATGAAGGACTACTTGTGAATTTTCTTTCTGACCCTAAACCCAGAAATTGTTTTGCTTCTCCTTTACAAGTGATTTCTCTAGTGTAATGGGCAGTGTGAGTTTCATGATTAATGTAGAGTGCCTATTTGCATTGGCTATTTGAGTAAAATTTGTGGTCCTATATCAAGAAATTCAAAGGCTTTTATGACACACATTTTGTACATTACCTTTATATATTCATTATTGGGTTGGTGTTCTCATTCTACTAGCATTTTTTCTTTGTCCCATATTCCTCATCCATTTATCCTTAAAATCACTGTATTTCCCTTTATTGTGTGCATTTCCATAAAACAAAGTGGGACAAAGGTAAGTATTAAAAATAACACCATTGAATGCAGATTTCTTTCTTAAGGGCACATAGAGTCAAAACTGCTTAATGAATTCAAGTCACTCTCAAGCCTTCAGATATGAGTTATCATTCCATAAAAAGTATGTATTAAGGGGAATCTACATATTTTTATAGAATACAATAACTTCCCTCTAGAAAGCACACTACATACACCACAAGTGCATACTGTTCACATGGAAACAGTGACTACAAGTAATTCATAGCCAGTAGCTGCAGGCTTAATTCTGACAGTGAAAATCCTTGGGTGGAGTATAGTTAATACCAGGTGACTTGATACAACACAGTAGCTTTCCCTATTCATCTGAACCATACGAAATTGCCACTAATAAACAGCTTCTTGACCTAAAAAAATATGCATTTCATATGATTCTACATCAGACTGGTTCAAATAACCATGGACAAGACTCCACTTTGACTTTAAGAACTATCTCAGGGAATGAACTTGAGTTGAATTCTAAAAAGCTCAAACTATGCTTAATTTCCTTCCATTTTCTGTTATAAAAGGCAGATCTCTATGCCATTTTCATTTATTTTTGCAACAGCATATCATAAGGTAATTGGATATAATGCACTTACTTCCAATAATTTTTCTAAAGTTACAGACAGCCACTCAGTTACTTACTCTGAAGCAAATTCACAGAGCAGTAGTGGTATGACTGGATAGAACAGACTTTGTACTCAAAACACTGGCTTTGAGTCTGTCCTCTGACATTTATTGTCTCAGTATGTCTGGGAAATTTATTCTCTTATTATCCACTTAGTCCTGTATTAATGAGAAAACACTACCTATCACAGCATGTTAGTTTCTTTGCTTTTACCCATGTGCTATGGTTTTTTGGAAGGCAGTGAGAAATGGATTGACAGCTTTCTTAGTGAAGAACATGACTTTTTATTCTCAAAGTTCTTCTGGGATTCCCAATGGAATATGAACTTGATAGATCCAACTCTTCCTAACCAGACCTCGCTAAGAAACTGTTAACAAAACAAACAACAACAAAAAACAAGACTCTTTTCTAACAATCCTTTTCTCTGCATCTATTCATTAATATTGCTTCGTAAAAAAGAGCTTAAGTCTCCAAGGCATAATGCTGCCTAACCAATGTGGTTTTAGATGCCCAGAAGTCTTGTGTAGTGTAAGGGGCAGATAGACCAGCATGGCATTCTCAGATTGAGCATTTCAATAACAAAAGTATTCTTTTTTAGAGCAACCGAACAATCCCAGGGCTGTTGCAAGAATTCTTTGGCAATAGATGTTACTTAGACTTCTCATGGATTCAGCATCACAAAGTAAGGAAAGTTTAAATGGTTCTATCTCCAGTAACTACAGAAGTAAAATAAGTTCTGTTTCTTCCTACCCTGGAGTAATGCAGAGAAAGTCTGCATTTTCTAAGAAAGGAGCAATTTCAGACACAATGCAAGCACACGTAGGATTTTGGGAAATTGTAAAAAGAATCCATGAATTATACAGCCTGCATTGTTTCTCAGCTAGCAAGGCCAGCATACAATTATGTCTTTCCAAGTGTGGAAGATTTGGAGTAAAACTACTATTTTACAAATTCCTTACTTTTTCTCAATTTAACCAGAAAAGTAAACAAAAGTAATTACCATTCATTTGGCATATATTAATGCAAGGCCTTATGCTAAGATATTTTACATATGTTATCTCATTAAGCCCTTTGCAGAGGAAAGGAAAGCACAGGAAGAAAAAAATGAAGTTAGCGAGGCAGATAGATGAATCCGAAAGGATATACTATATATTAGATGTCTAGGAAGTCAACATTCTCATATTAAAGGGCTTTCTCTGTCTTTCTTAAAGATACTTCGAAATGGCTGAAACCGGTTTGGCTCAGTGGATAGAGCGTCGGTCTGCGGACTGAGGGGTCCCAGGTTCGATTCCGGTCAGGGGCATGTACATTGGTTGCGGGCACATCCCTGATGGGGGGTGTGCAAGAGGCGGCTGGTCGATGTATCTCTCTCATCGATGTTTCCAACTCTCTATGCCTCTCCCTTCCTCTCTGTGAAAAATCAATAAAATATTTTTTAAAAAAAGATACTTCTAAATGACACATTAGCAACTGTACCCAGACCTATGTTAATAGAATGATGGGAAATAATAAAGTTCAGGAGGGGAAGATGCTTTGGCCTCCTCAGAAGCTTAAAATCCTGGGGAGTTGGTCTGAATATTCATGAGGTACTTTAAAAGAATAGAACTATATGTAATCCCATAGTGAACTGTGTAATATAGTATAAGAAGGTTACAGGCTTTGGATGAAGAAAGATTATTGAGGTCTCACAGTGTGAAAAGGATTATTTGAAACACGCAGGGATATGCGGAGAGCTAAGATAATGCTGGAAGCATTCCAAAGCAGAAAATGGAGGAGCAGCAGAAGAAAAAGACCAGCCATGTCACTGGTCTCTGTTGAACAGAGGTGATCCTTCGGTTAGAGAAGGTTTGTGTCCATAGATAGACACAGCACAGGCTCTGATACTGTATAGCTTTGCTTATTATTGAAAATGTGACATAGTGAGGCAGTACATTAAATGCATATAATATTAGAATATGGGTGGCTACTTTGAACTCTTGAAATGTGTTTAATGTACATATTTTTTTTTCACAGATTAGTTCACTCAATAACAAGCCTTTTTAGTGGATTCCAGACTAATAATATACTAGTAATAACATGGATCCTTGAATTTTTAGTGTATTTTTTTGTGTGAACAAATGGCGCAACCTTTCTAAGACAAATCTGTTGTCATGGCTTCCTTTCCCACTGCTATTCTCCCTGGTTTATTTCCCTTTTTATTGCCCATTGCTTTTAGAAGAATAAATATTAATGAGTTCCACAATGTAGTTTGTACTCCTCTGTTAACACTGGTGAGAGTAGCTACTCCCTGTTGAGCAATCATCAGCAAGGCAGGGAACAGGCAGCCACAAACCATTTCTTTCACATTCTTAGATAGCAGGAGTGTGCCTTGGAAAAAAAAATGCTATTCATTCACCAGTGTGCATCCCTGAGTGCTCATTTCAAAATCCCTCCTGGTGCCATCACTCACCCATAACCGAAGCGATGAAATCAGTGCTTAAGGGTTACAAAAATCACACATTCTATAGGCACTCAACGGTGTCAGGTTTTGTGACATTCTATCCCCCATTCTTCTCTCATTAATGGAAGGTCGTTAACTAACAGTGATGGCTTCTCTCTGTCTTGCGTTACAGGTATGAAGTAAGATGAAACAGTATCTGTGAGTGTTAGGTGTTCTTCCTCTCCAATTTCCTAGCTTAATGACCAGCAAGGTATAATGGCTTTCTAAAGGCCTGCAGCTCTGGAACCTAAAAGCAGGGCTCAGTGAGTACAAATAAAACCGGTATTAGAACTGACATAGAGAGACTTTCCCCAGGCACTCTGTTTTCCCCCTCCAGAACTGTGGGGAACAGGCCTTTTCAGGACAGAAATGTCTGTGCTTCTGCTTTTCATCTTAATGTAGGGATTGTCTTTGGTTTTAAAAGAGGCCAAAATTTATGTTAGAATTTGGGACAGATTTATTGAGACGCCCCCATGAAGCTTAAGGTTCAGAATATTTCACATGTACAGGTACAGGCTCCTTCGGAGACCCTAGCAGAGATCTTAGTGATTTGTGTGTGTGTGTGTGTGTGTGTGTGTGTGTGTGTGTGTGTGTGTGTGTGTGAGAGAGAGAGAGAGAGAGAGAGAGAGAGAGAAAGAGAGAGAGAGAGTGAGAGAGAAAGAGAGAAATTAACAATAAGGGGCCCCTAAATTGCATAAGACTTGGACTCAGAAAACATGGACTTCCCTGTCCCTATCTCAGTCTCGCCCAAAGCTTTGCAAAGAGCCTTTTAAGAGGACTCTCATGAGCCTTTCAGTAAAATCAACTCCTGATTATAATCACAATTGTGCTCATAAAAAGGACAGAGATTCCTGTATCCATTCCAAACTATAGCACCATAATCTTAATGGATAACATCCAGGAAGTTTTGCATTTCCTTAAATCATCCAGGTGATTCTTACACTGCATTTTGAGGGTATGTGCTTTCCAGAAAAATAATTCACCCAATGAGTAAGGGTGCGGGTTCTTTACTAAGGATGAACTGTGATGTATAGTGTGTTTCCAGGGCTTCATAGAAAAGCCCCAAACTGGGATGTCTGGGAAGTCTCTCTACATCCACCTTGGGAAGGGTTAGTCCTGAACCCCCAGTAACAAAGCCATTAATACAGGCTGCTCCCAGAGGACAGGGATCAAGTCTGCTTTCCTAAACATTCTACCGTCACCATCTAAATGAGTGATGCAACCTAACAGTTGTTCAATAAATACTTATTGAGTTAATGAAGGAATACCAAGTGAGATATCCAAATCTGCAGCACTTCATTCATCAGATGTGAGTGATGTGCAGGAGAGGAACACTTGTGATTACAGACACAGAATGAGCTTAACATGAAGGCATTGATTCCAACTGGTTGTTCCCACATTAAGCATTTAATTTCCACAGCAACCAAGTAATTCACATAGTGCCTTATAAATGCCATCAACATTGTCACCATCACCATATCATCCTCATCATTGTTACTATTACTTTCTTTCAGAGAGGGCACTCAGGACAATGTAGGTATTTGTAAGTATTTCATTAGGCCTCACATAGTGGGAGAAATTCCACTGTTTTTAGCCTATTAATATATCTGTGTGTCATAAGATTATTTTCCAATGTGTTATCCTTATTAGTTTAATGTCACACAGTTATTTTATCAACACATCATGTATGACTTTGTCCAAGACCTCAACACACATAATGAATTTTATTATATTCCTTTGTCTTTATTACCTTTGGCTTGGTAATAATGCCAATGTCATTCACCTTTCCTTTAGCAAACTGGAAAAAAAATAGAATAATAGAAAAGGAGATAGGTTTGAAATACTCATGAATTTTCAGATGTTTCAGAATTTTCTCCTTCAGCTTTAAGTTTGCAATCATTTTCATGCTTCATTGAACAGTGCCAATTTGGCAATATAATTTTTTATTATGTGTTATGTTTGTAGAGATTAACCTTTACTCTAAATATACTGAAGAAAAGTTTAGTCATTTTTTATCATGCAAGAAAATTTTCTATCAGATGCCATTTAACCTATCTAACCATTCAACCTTCCAAATAGTTTTAGCATTGTGCACATATACAATTTCAGTCAATCGCACATTATTTCCTTGAGAAAATAAAATCTTCATTGGTACATTGATGTGAAGAGGGCTCTGCCTGGAAAATGCAATGTGTGTGGTCTGTTAGCGTGTTATGTATTTGCCAGCAGTGGGGAATGTTCAGACTGAGTGATGCAAACTCTTTGATCACTGTAAACACTAACAATGCAGCTGGTTGGTTTCATAGATGTAGCAATGATTTTTAAAAACGATTTTATGTAATAAACTTTGATATTTAAAACCCATATTTCTAAATTTTTATTCTTTGTTTTAATTAGATCATCTGTAAGAAAAAGTTTTTTTCTCTTATTCAGTACCTCTTATTGAATCAATTGGATTTTATTTAGTTCCTTTTATTTCCTCTGTTAGATTATGAAGTATATATATATAATTGTTATTAAGAACTGATTATGCTCTCTTATGATTATATAATTACATATTAACTAGCAGCCCAGTGCATGGATTTGTGCACCAGTGTGGTCCCTTGTCCTGGCCTGTGCCCCCTTGCAATCCAGGACCTCTCGGGGGATGTTGGAGAGCTGATTTTGGCCTGATCCCCACAGGCCAGACCAAGGGGCAACCCCACCGGTGCACGATTGGGGCTGGGGAGGGACCGCTGGTAATAATGCCAATGTCATTCACCTTTCCTTTAGCAAACTGGAAAAAAAAATAGAATAATAGAAAAGGAGATAGGTTTGAAATACTCATGAATTTTCAGATGTTTCAGAACATCATGTCCAGCCAGTATTGCCCAGTCCTGATCAGCGGGACCCCAGCAGCAAGCTAACCTACAAGTCAGAGCATCTGCCATCTGGTGGTAAGTGTGCATCATAGCAACTGGCCAAAAGGTTAAATGAATGGTCAGACACTTAGGATATTAGGCTTTTATTATATAGGATATTTATTACATAAATATTTTTTAAATACTTAACATGCACAATGACTTAATTATTTATATATAAGGATTTTTAGTATCTCTATCCTTTCCCAAATATACTCCTTACCACTCCCTCATGTCACATGTTAATGGTGTTCATTAACTAATTGTTCAGTGTTTAGTCATGAAACATATCAGCACTGCTTCATACAGACCTATAGTTAAATAGGTTATCCAGGTGTTTTCCAAATTCTTTGCATCTCTTGAATTCTTTTTCTGGGGTCAGTTTCCTTCTTCCTAGACATTATCATTTAGCAGTTCTTTCCGTGAGGGTTCAATGAGGTAAAGCCTTCTACTTGTGTCTTAATTTTGCCCACAATTTATAATAATAGGGAGCTGGATAAATAATTTAGGTTGAAAGTTTTTTTCTTCTCAGTACCTTTAATACATCATTTTTATTATTTTGCTTTCTTTGCAGCTGTTGAAAATTTTGCTCTTAATTTGTTAATTCCTTTGAAGTTAATTTTTAACTTCTAATTCTTTTTAATATGTTCTTGCATTTTATGAGCTGAAATCTCACTACATTGTGCCTAAATGTGCATATAGTATTCTCTTGCTTGGAAACTTTTCTTCTTGACTCTGCACAATCCTGTCTTTCATCAATTCAGGAAATTCATCTTTTCCCTTGATTCTCTCATTCTGAATCTTCTTATTTAATTCTGCACGACTATTCACATATATCTTCAACTTTTTTCAGTGTTGCATTTTGAATAAATTTCCTTGTATTTATCTTCAGTTAATTAACTGTTTAGCTTAATTTCTCTAATCTCTTCATTTACGGTATTTCCAGCCAAAGTACTCTTTAGTTCTAGAATTTATTTCTTTTATAATCTGTTCTTTTTTCATTCTGACTCATTACATCTAATATTTAAATTTTTTCTTTACATCTTTAATAAGTTTTAGCATATTCATTCTATGATCTCTATCTGCTATTTCCAATCTTGACTCTAGTTTTACTCTTTGTTGGGCATTTTAAATCCTGTTTACTATGGATTATTTTTCCTTGTGTAATCTGCAATTTTTAATGATGCAATTTATCTGTGGAAATCCTGTGGCTTGGGTTAAGGGATTCCCTCTTCATAATTTTTATTTTTGCTTCTGTCAGGCACCCAGTTGTACCATTTACCTGACACCATTTGTTATGTTAATTTCTCAGTGGTCTTTCAACTCATGGAAGTACCATAAATTTGAAACTTAAACTAGTGGGGGTACAGACCTATAGTGGGAATTCTTAGGAGAGATTTGATTTTGCCCCAACTTGAAGCTGAAGCTGACCAGCTTCTGATCATCTCTCTCCAAAGGTAAATTGAATTTCTCTGCTCATTCGTTGATGCTACAACCTTTTGAGGTGGATGGTGTAATGCAACATGTCTGCTTGTGCTCTCTTTCTCTGCCTAAAACTTTTATGTCATGACCCTTTTGGGCTTCACCCCCGCCCCCCCGACTCCTTAATGTGCAACTCTCTTCCTGTACCATCCCTACCCAAAGATGACCACAGAAAGCATTAGTTCACTTTTCCTGGTTTGTTTTTGGGGAATCATTTAGTTTCAAGACATCAGTTCTGCTCTTAAAAGCATTTAAAACAATACTGTAGTCTGCATGTCTAGATGTTCTATGTAGGATGATATTCAGTTGTTCTGCTGTTCCATTTCCAGTCGTATTTCAGAGTCATTAAGTAGGCCTTTTCAGACAAATAAAAGTTAAGTGGATAAGGGCAGAGGGCCACGCAGAAATAAAAACCAGGTCTTCTGATTGTCTAGTGTGCTACTGAAAGTAGCCTTAGGATGAAAATTCGGTTGATGTTAAAGCTATCTGTATTATTAGAAGAGAGAAAATAGATATAATATACGTTCTCTGAAATGAGTGGCCAGCCTGAAATAAAGTGTATTTTGACCCTCATCATTTGATTTAACAACTAAGTCATGTTTCCTCTATTCCAACTCAGAGGTGTGAATAAATATTTATTCATGGGTAAAGAACAGGCTGGTGTAACTATAAACTCTTGCTGAAATAGAAAAGGTCTTAAAGAAAGTATGTTTGGTATGTTCAAGAGGCAGTCTTCAGACTAATTAAACTGAACTATTTTACAAGTGAGAGAACAAACATATCAAATAACAAATGTTTACTAAATGTTAACTAAATCAAAAGTAGTGTAAGTACTATTTTTATGTTTACATGATGTCCAAGCTGCTTCATCATATTTTTCTTTTGTATCTTTTTGGCTGAGTATTTCCTGGTATCTCATTAGTAAGCTCTTCCTCTACTAAAAATTCCAACTGACTTCTAGAGTAGACGAGGGATGAGCTAATCTAATTCCCAGCAGGTACATTTTTATTAGCTTCTATCCCAGTGGCTGAAACCTCCTGGCATCTCTCTTTCTATTTTTTACTCTACTGATCCAGAGAAACTTCATAGTGTAACAGCCCTTCTCTCTCACAAAATATCCGGAGATCTAATTTCCAAGAAGGATCTGGTTCACTTAGGGATTGTCTATATTATAGTGGTTTTGACATTCCCTGTTTCAGTGTAGGTTCTTTCTAAAATGTAGCCATTGTGTGATTTAATTCCTTTTTCGTTTACCATATTGACATTAGTAGAGCACAAAGTACTATGCTTAAAAATATGATAAATTATGAAAAATGGTCATACCTTCATTAATTTATCTCAACAAAGTGTTCACAACCAAACTTTACATATCTGTTTTTATAATTGTGGGGGTCCTAGTGACAGTTTTACATAAATAAATTTTTAAATATGTTTATGTTTTTCTATAATTTATATCCATATAATGATGCTATAATCAAAGAAACATTAAATAATTTCTATTTTATGGGACAGCTTTGATATAGTTCTAGCAACATAGAACTAAACCACTATATTTTCTACCACTGTATCAGAGAATTTGTAGGGATACACATTTCTGATTGAGATGTCATGTAAAATATTTTTACCTACCTGTAATTTCAAAATGATGGGTAGGAAAGGTACAGCACTAGCCTTTGGTGTACTCTGATATTTACTTTCTGAAATCACAGGGAAACAGAACTACAATATAAGAATATCCTTATTTTTTTTTTTTTTCAAAATAGCTTTGAGTAAAGTAGGCTAGTTTATGGAAATGGTAGATAATAGACTACAAAGACCATAAAGAATTTTTATTTCATTTAGGGATAGTGACTATTTTTATTCTCCTTAATTTATTGCAGAGTATGTGCTCATCCTTCTGTCTATCCATTCACAGCTCAATCATGTTTCACTCCATCCATCTTTCCATTGATCCTCCAGAACTTTCCGCTGGTTTATATCATGCTATGTCATCATACAGGCTCATTATCCATGTTGTCTTTCTTAATTACCTCAAATCCTACAGACCTCATCCAGATTTCACGTGGATTATTAGATATATTTTCTACCAAAGAATGTTCATAAGTTTCCTATAATATAAATCACGGCAAGCTCCATGGTGCTTTATAACCAATGCTTTTGGTTGCCCTCATTTAAAAACATGTTCAATCTATTTCAAATGAAAGAAATTCTTAGTGACTGTAATTAATCTGCTTTCATTTCACTTTGAGCTTATAAATAAAAAAATCAATTTATGTTCATGCGTCCAATGATCAGCAACATCTCATCAGCTTTCTAGGGCTTACCCCAGTAACCTCGCCATGGGCAAGGCTTCTTCCTGTCACTTTCTGATAATGGTAGATTTCATGCCAGTGTAAGCTGGACACTTTTCAGACTACTGGAACTCTAATCAGCTGGCTGAACAGAATTGTCTGAGTGTTATTGCTAGCTCTTCTCAGTTGTCAGGGTTGGAAGGGTTACCCAGGTCCCATTAAGTATTTCCATTCAACATCCTAGGTCACATTTCCATTCAACATTGTCTTTACTACTGTTAACTGACTCACACCACCCAAGGCCGTGAAAATTGAATTAAATCGTGCTAAGGTGGTCACTACCTATAAAATAAATATGATATGCCAAGATAATAAAGGAAGTTATATGAATTGAATATCTTTTTTCAGTATTTTTGTCTCAAAAAATTTTATTTTTGAATTATTTTATTTTGAGCTAATGTATGTTAATAGCTTGGTGAAAACAACTTTTCTGGAACACGACGTATAGATCTGCCAAAACAAGTGTAGATTTTGTTCTTCAAATGAAGTATAATATAAATTGCTCTTAGGGTAGGATGTTCATGGTGACACAGTCAGACTTTCCTGAGGTCAGTACCTTCTTCATAGAATTGATGAGGAAGTTATTTTGACAGATTTCCCTCTCTTCGTAAAGTAAGCCTTCATCCTTTCATAGTTATTGAATGAAGATACACGGAACATTCTCCACAGTCACGTTGAGCTCCAGCCACACATATTTATAGTCCTTGGGATGCTGGTGTATTGAAGTTTCCTATTGAGAAATGCTAAGTTCTTTTGGGAGAAACTTACATAGTCTAAATTCTGAGAGGTAAAAGCTGAAACTATTAGGAAAAAATCAACTGACTGGTTTGTTTCCCCCCAAAGAGGATTATAGTAGTCTTGCTATGTGACATAAAAGGACACATATTCCTAAGTTATTCATGTTACATGCTTCCATGATAAATATTAATTTTAAAAGAACTGATTATTTCTATATCCACTGATCTTTGCTTTGGCATTTGCTACTCCAAAAGATACATCTTACAGTAATATTCTTTTTCTTTTTTCTTTTTGGTGTGACATTTATTTATTTATTTATTTATTTATTTATTTATTTGGCATTCTGCTGTGTTTTGACAGCAGGAGGGAAACTCCATAACAAAATGATTTTAAAAATGTATCCAGTTCCAATTCCAAACCCCAAAGGCTCTTTTGAAAGTAATAACCTACAGGACATAATTGACATTCAGAAACTAAACTCCGAACTACCTCTAGCAATGAAATTATATTATTCTGAGAGGACGGCTATAATAAATCCACCTAAGAGTGTTAAAAACATAGCCATTAAAGTGGCCAAGAAAATATTAATGTACTAACATTACCTGTTTTATACCTCTTCCTTACAACTTCAAGATATATTAGCAGTAAAATGTATCCCGAGGCTAGATTCCTAAATGAGTTGACGCGCTATGAAAGTTAGTGGATAAAAAACAATTAAATTTTGCAAGTTACACATGCAAAACTTCCGTGATTGTTTTTCATGAATTGCTGGTCACAGGTGCCACTCCTTTTCAGGGAGGTAGTAAAATCATCTTTTGTTTTTGAAACACCCATTTCTCTTGGTTCTTTCCTCTCTTTTTTTTTCTGGTTATTCTTGATCAGATTCATTCTCTACATATCTCCTGTCCCCTTTTTTGGTCTCTGTTAATATGAACTAAGGTCTTTATTCTTTACCCTTTCCAACCAACACATTTGCTGGGAAATACTACCCCATCATACCACAACTTGCTAAATACAATATACTCATCTTTTCTGGCAAGATTTCTCTTTTGTTTTTGCTCCTCTTTAATGGTGTGCTAATGCTGTTCCCTCTTGCATTCCCGACCCCTTTAACTTTATGGCACATTCTCCTCATCACTTGGCTCAAGTACCATTCCCTCGTCTATGAAGGTTTCTGTTTCTGTGATCCCCCTACCATGATTCTAAAACTCATTTCTAACTCATAGCATATTGCATTATTAATTACTAGAGGCTCAATGCTTGAAATTTATACAAGGGGCTCAGCCCTAAAGCCTTGGCTTTGTCCGGAAGGACATCCAGAAGGTCGTTCAGCTCTCTGGTCTAATTAGCATATTATACTTTAATCATTATAGGTTGGCTTGTTTACGTGCCCTCATGATGACTATGAACATTTTCCTGACACAAAATTTGTATTGACATTTCTATCTTCACCATCTTACATAATTTTTGGAACTCTCTAATTAACTAAAAATACATTGAATACATTAGTGGTAGACATCCTGTTATCCTTCAGGTAGAGAGAAATGTAAGAGGGTTAGCTTACAGCATTGCTTAAAAATATCCATATTTGTATGGACATAAAAGCTAGTAATTGAATATAAACTTGATCCAATAATGATTAGAATATCAGAGTAATATTAATGTATGATAATCTATACATTTTGCCCTGGCCATCTCAAAATCACTTACCCTTTTGTATATTTATTATATCTGGTTCAAAACTGAGATTTAAATAAAAATATTCTAAAATGTGTTTAATAAGGTTAAAATAAGTCAGACTTTTGGGTTAAATGTTTCTTTTTGTTCTGTTTTTACTGTAGTTTGATTCTGTATTTATTCTGTATTGATTTCATTTAAACTCAAGTTGAATTTTTTAACTCAACACTATAATTAACATATTTTTCAACCACATTATAAATAGAAAAAGGAGGATTTTTTTTATAAGCAGGTTATACTTCTTATACCAAGCGAAAAACATTGGGCTTTAGAATATATACTTCTTTGCATATAATTATAAGATTAGTTTTTATTCTATTTTTATAAATAACTACTCCTAAGTTTTCACTCAGAGCTTAAAGTTAGAAAATTTAATGATACATCTGTCAACAAATTAGAACTGATCAAAGATGGAATTGAATTAAATTGTTATTACCAAAATTTGAATTATCGTTCACCATAGTGGTCAGCAACCATAATGTGAACAGAAATATGGCTATGCATGCCCCAGATGACTGGATATATACTCCTGCAGCATCCCATGCTCAGTCTCCATGCCTGATCCTTGAAAAGAAACACAGCTTACCTTCTTTGTCCTTGTGGGTCTTTAAGTGTGAGAGGAGGTTTTCATTGGTCTGCACACAGTACACCTCTCGGGTCTGGACCCCCCCTCCACAGAGAGCCGTCTGGTTGCCTCGCCTCTTGTCCTGCTGACTGAGCAAAGGGTCCACACGGCACTCAGTCCACTCTGTGGCTCTCCAGCCATACCTGAAAAAGAAAACGCCATCAGTGGCAGCCATGTCTATTGAAAAAACTCTGCTCTGCTCATTTTTTTTTCTTAAAAAAATAATTCAAAAAACACTTTCCTCTTGAAGCAATCGTAAACTACCATATCTCTGGTGTAGATTCAGATTCAATCTCTTATCCTTTATCCTCAGCAGTGCTCCGTTTAAGGAAGAGTTTAATTTAAGATGATCCTGTTTTAATTGCGATCACTGGAGGTTGCTTATAAATATTTTATTACAAGAGAGCATAATGCTGAAAACATGAAATTTTATGTTCCGTTAAGCTAAACTCAGGCTTGCTCTTTTTCGATACTTATAAACAAAGTGGGGCTGAATCTAAGAATGAAAAACATTCCAAGTGATGATCAACCCAAACATTTGTTTTGCCTTTAATAAAATGCATGAAAATTGCTTCTTCATACTAGATCAAAATTATAATTGTGCTTTAGGATTAAAAAAATGTAACAACAGTTTAGAGGTTTCTCTTCATTGTCAAGAATGAGTGATTTTGCCCTAGCCAGTTTTGTTTAGTGGGTAGAACATCGACATGTGGACTCAAAGGTCAGGGTTCAATTTTAGTCAAGGGCACACACCTCAGTTGGTAGGCTTTATCCCTGGCACTGGTTGGGGTGCAGGAGGGAGGCAATCATTAAATGAGTCTCTCTGCCTGTCTCTCCCTCTTCCTCTCTCTCCACTCTCTTTAAAACCAATGGAAAGGGGAAGGGATGTCAATCAGGGAAAAAGGAGACATATATAATACTTTAAACAATAAAAATAAGTAAATAAAATAAATAAAAACCAATGGAAAAATATCCTTTGGTGAAGATTACCAACAACAAAAAAGAATGAGTGTTTTTCTGTAGCGCTGAGCTTCCCTGATGAGTGCTGATAAATGACGAAAAGAGCTGACGTTTCTAATCAGTGGATCACAGGAAAGACAATCTGCGATTCTAAATTAAAGCTCCAATCAAGATTATGATGTGGAAGAAATGTCAGGATCTTGTCAGCCCAGCACACGCTTTAAGGAGATAGGCAGGGAACCATTTCCTGATGCCAAAGAAGATAGGAAGTGGTGGCATTTCTCCACCTCAAGGAAAATAGATAGTCTGAAAGCACAAAGAAAATGGCTCATCTAGCACTTTGAGTCACTTTAACCAAGACGCTCCCTTACTAATCAGATTAACGGCCAGCATAGGTACAAATGGATGTGCTAATGCTCATCTTGATTAGGAGGAGATATTAAATGGGCTCTGCGATGTCTGATCTCCATGCTCTGCTTTGTCAATGGGAAAGTTTCATGACAGGAGAGCTGACTTTCCTGACCCTTTTTCATCTTCATAAGTGAGGGTTCATGGCTTAACAAAGGTGCAGAACAGGCGCATCAAGCAATAACACTCCTGACACATGTTTATAAAGGAAGTACAGCATTCAGGTTAATTCTAAAAACATGGGTAGTTGATGCCTTGGGCAAAGTGTAGAAGGCGGCAGGCAGGGGTGTGAGAAAAGTAAAGCCAATGAAATCATTCATCAGGGGAGTTAAACTAACACTTTTCATTTTTATAGAATGCAGTCTCAATTTAGGTCACCTACGGAGTCCTAAGAAAGGAATACATTTCCAATAATGTAAGCTGGTGTCCAGCTGGTGTGGCTCAGTGGTTGAACATCAACCTATGAACCAGAAAGTCATGGTTCGATTCCCATTCGGGGCACATGCCTGGGCTGCGGGCTTTGTCTCTAGTGGGGATGTGTGCAGGAGACAGCTGATCCATGGTTCTCTCTCATCACTGACGTCTCTATGTCTCTCTCCCTCTTCTTTCCTCTCTGAAATCAACTGTAGGGGCGGGGGGGGGGGGGGGCGGGGGGAAGAGGGAGTAAATTGGTCACACATTCTAAAAGTGCTATTCTCCCAACAGCGAGGCGGGGGGAGAGATAAAGAGACTCAGAATATATATTTATTTTGTTAATGGTGCTTGAATATCTAAGAAGAGAAAGAATAAAACACCTAGCTTGAGACAAAAATAAAAGAAATTCACAGGGCACGGATACTCCGGCTGGAGATCCAGGCAAATTCCCAGAGCCTATTACGTGAAGAGGAGCCTAGGCATCAGAGGAGCTGGCAGAGGAGACAGGCAGGAAGCTCTCTGGGCTTCCAGTCACTTGTTACATCGGGGGAGAAGGGAGGATTCCAAAGTGCTGCAGGATGGAAGGTCTCATACAAACCGTCACTATTCTTCAGTTATTCTTCTTAGAAGCAGGAGTAGGAGTAATATTTTCCTCCTCTCTGACTCAGGAAGTTCATGTTCTTTAAATGCTTGTACTATTCCAGAGGAAAACCAAATGAAGCTTGTATATATCTACTGAGAAACTGAGATTCTCCAAGTTGTTTTTTTATAAATATTCTAAGTACTCTATATTCAGACTAAGCTGAAATGTATTTATTTTGAAGATGATTCACAGTAATGTCTTGGAAGTCATATTTTTAAACAATAAAAAGAATAAGGTTATGGTGCCAAATATTTCAGAATTCAATAAACATCAATCAGCTGCCTCCCTCCTACTGGGGATGTGCCTACAACCAAGGTACATGCCCTGGACTGGAATCGAACCTGGGACCTTTCAGTCCGCAGACTGACGCTCTATCCACTGAGCCAAACCAGACAGGGCTGCACTCTTCCTCTTTGAAGAGTAAGTTTGCCAATACCTATTACAGAAATATATAAACAGAGAATTGCTGCTAAAAGTCTAGCCCTCATGGAAATTTGAAAAATACAGCTTGCTAACAACACTTTTATTGGTTAAAATCATTTTTTTAGGATAGTGTTTGTAAAGAGATATTTTTCCTCACTTAAGATTTGTAAAAATCACTATTTCTCAACCTACTCTTCAGTTGGAATTAAACAGCTGAACAGACATGCAATTTGGGCAGAGACGGCGACAGAGGCTGCAGCCTGATTCACTCACGTGGCACAGGGGGCAGCTGCCTCTCCTTGAGACACGCAGGGTTCAGTTTCCTCAAGTTCTGGACACTCTTCCTCACTGCCAATGGGAAACTGCCTGATGACCCGTGTCCTTACACGAGTGCCTTTAGGGGACACCATATCGTGGCAAGTTTTTGAGCAGAGGCTCCACTCGGACCACTCCGACACCTGGCACTCTTTGGTGATCACACAGGACTGGAAGGTCATTGGCAGCTTCTCCTGCTGGCACAATCTGCAAAAGAGCATTGATATTCTCATCACACACACAGGCAGTTATGAACTTGGCCTTCTGTGTTCCACAGTGAAATCAGCCTGGACATTTTTATGTCTACTTGGAGGTGGAATTCTAATTTCATTGAAAATGCATCAACATTTATGATGTGTAAAAGCAGTTAGACCCAAAGCTAACATTTGCTTTTCCTCCTATTTTGTAGGAGTTGTTAAACCATTTATGGGAAATAGAAAATAAAGGGACTAAGCAAAATTAGCCGAAACGAAGTTTACCATATTGTTCATTTCACTCACTCCAGATTTGTTTTAATTTAGAGAATGAGAAACCAGGAACTGTTACCATATGATAATTTCCATTCTGTTTAGTGATTTAAATAGACATGCCTGGCCAACTCAATACAATACGGTTTTAAATAGAAAAAGTAGTTTGCTTAACATTATCATTAGCATCATTTGAAATGTTGATTGTCACTAATAATTATATTGCATGTTTATTCAAATAAATCAACTTTTCCAGTTCACACTTTAATACACAGTATACATACGAATATCTTAATTAAATATACCATAACCTTTAGAAATAGAATCCATTTATATCTATATTACTATAGATATATCCAGTAAATATATGTCTAATATTTATTGAAAAGTATTTATGTCTGAACTCTAATCTATCTATGCCTTCCTGAATTGCAGGAATGTTGGATTTTAAGTTGTAATGTCTATATATGAAGATGAAGATGATGTTATGAATGTCCATGACTAAGGACATATGCACTTTGAGAATACTCCTGGAATTGATAGACCTCGTGTTGATTCTCAGTTGAACTCTTGCCCATTCTCAGTAACCAATAATGCATGTTTATGAGACACAGGCAGTCTGTCGCCATAATAGAGCCATTTGTTCCAATGGAAGAATGCACTGATAGTTCTTCTTGTCATTCAGGTGCTATATTTAACTAAGGTAATCAACCGTACTGAGGCAGGTCCATTTTAATGTGCTACTCACATTAAATGCTCTTCATTTTACTGGCATGTGTTCAAAAATTGTATTCTTAGGAGACAGCTAGAAGCATCAGAGTCTATTTGTCTGAGTTGAGATGTCTGGAAAGTAGGATGAAGTGCGAGTGGTGGTCAAAAGGCCTCATGAGTCAGCTCTGTTTTTCTTATAACCACAGAGAGGACTAATATTTCAATAAATATTAGACATATTTTTTAGCACCTACAGAATAAGTCATTTTTACTCAAATATCATGTACCGGGAATTAACAGTGCATTAGATATAGCACTAACCATAGAGCAAAACTGTGGTAAGCAAGTTTTCACACTTATACTTGTGAGCTTATTCATGAAATCAGGCAAAATAATGTCCAAATGATAACCTCTGTATTTCTTCTCTTACAAACTTTCTCCTATTTAATTTCCTCTTGGATACATGTCCTATCCTTCATGAGATTTAAAATGGATGCACCCAGGTTGTATCCAAGAGAGAGAAGAACCCAGTAGGTAGACCCAGAAAGAAGGTTCAGGGTTTGGTAAAGTTCCAGACGACTTCTAGACTTTTAGAAACCATGAGCGTATCAGAGGACAAAAGCTAAGGCCAGGAGAGTAGCTGAGCGCTCATGTACTGGGGCTCATTTTAGGCTTGCATAATTCACAAGTGGCCTTCCAGTGAACCTTGGTAGGCCCATGAGCACTGTGATATTTATCAACTTCATTTTTTTATTATTAGTGAAACTAAATAAGTTCACCAAATCATCCATGGTTGCTAAATTATTCAGCTGCCGTTCTCTAGCCATTCTCTCCTTCATTCTGGCCATGCAAAAAATTGACACCATCGAGCGTAGGGGAACTATCTATCCTATTCATTATGATTTTCACAAAAACATGACACTCTGGGAGGCCAAAGGAATGCGCTGTGCTTGTTGGTTGGTCTGTGGAAGCTTGATAGACCTGCACAATCTCAGACCCCCCAGGCTATTCTACTAAATAAGAACCAGTGTATTCACATTCCCAGGTGATCCATATGCACAATGAGGTTGGAAACGCTGATCTAGAGCTAACGGCTAACCAGTCAAAAAATATAAAGCCACCCAATAATTACAATTGGCAAATGGATCTTTATCAGTGCAGCCTTATTTCTTTCAGACAATAGGAACCAACTAAATCACACAAAAAGAAATTTAGTATCAGGTATTAGGTGGTTTATACAACAATTGGATAGGCTGGAGGGAAAGGCTTCTAAGCCGAGCCTCCAGCTTCCAGCCTTCAAAATCACTTCACCATTTCTCTGATCCGGAAAGCTTCTTTGGTGGCTACAAGAAGCCTCATTTCTGCCACTAAACTTCCCTGTTAAATGGGTACGTCTGTTTCTTCCTCTGACTTCCGTTTAAAATCCAGGCCCAGACCTAGCACATTATTGGAGTCTAAATCAGGTCCAGAAACCTGGCTGCAAGCAACTTTGCAGATTTTGCTGTGTGTTAGTTTTCTGCCTTTGTAGTACAGGAAATACCACTAGCACAGGGCTACTCAAAATGGGGTCCAGAGATGAGTGCAACTGTTGGTGAGGGATATGTAATGAGCTAAGCACAGTACTGAAAGTAAATGCTGAGGCATTGTTACAGCAATTTAAAGTCTGCAACACTCAAGTGCACCACCAGTGGACATGATTCACCAAACATTATACAGGCCAGTTTTGTTCATGTTGAATTCCACGGTAAGATGTGTATGACATGAGCTACATGCTAGACATACTCAGTAAAACCATGTTGTTGGAGTTATAGAAAATCAAATAAACACAAAAATAAAAATCAGCCAGCATCTGATCCTTTAATATAGATAACTTGAGAAGAACCAGTACTGGTGGTACTGGATGATTCATGAGCCAGCTAACCTGTGGTAACCCCCAAACCCAGCCCAATTCCGAGCTTCTTCATGAGGCCTATAGAGTATGATGAGCTCATACGATTTTTTTTCATAAATAGAAATCATTTGGGCACGTAAGAAGATATCTATAAACAGGATCCTTAGCAATCTGTTTTGTTTTTTTTTAGTTTTGTTTTTTAGCTCCTACAGAATAAGTCAATAATAAGCACTTATAATATTATTGAATTAAAGAACATTTTTTTTCTTCCTGTAAAGGTACAAACCAATTCAATAATATTATCCATGTTACAGGAAGATTATTTATATAGAGGATATTACCCTAAACCTTTTCATAGTATCAACAAGCACCCCCAAATTTTATATAAATAACACAATTTGGTGTTCAGAGATTAAATTTTCATTTTGTTTGTATAAAGCAAAATATATATGTGGGCTTTGTACTCTGTTATGACAACACAATCACACATTTTATTTGATTAGGTAGTTTGTTCTAAGAATGAAAGTGGTTGTCTTAATCTTGGTCAGCAAAATATAAGGGTAACCACATATAGAGTATTATTGTAACTCTAGTGACTATTTCAGAAAAAAAAAAAAAAAACATGCTTTTTGAGATAGATGCGTTTTTTACATAGACCGATATGTGACTGATATGGTTCTGAGAACCATCAACCAATTGGCAGTCATTTCTATGGCCCCATATCTTATGTGTACATATGAACAGATTTAATGTTAGCATTATATTCAGCGATTAATAAAATAATATAATGCTCAGGTACGTTTGTTTTTTCCTTTTCATCTACTGTTTACTTTTTCAATGAAAAAAGTGAATGGACCCAGAGGACTGCCCAGTTTTTCTGAGTCCCCAATCTGTAGCAAGTTAGAAAATGATGACTTCGGTGCTCAGGGTCAAGGGCCCCAGACGTGCCCAAGCTGCCACTCTTGAGGTGCATGACTCTGACCTGGTAGCGAGTACTCTGCCCCACAGCTTTTCTACCTGGTGAAATCACATTTTCCTAAAAGTCCACTAAGGTCCCTTTCTCCAATAAAACTTAAGACTCTTATGTTTTCATAACCTAACCAGTCTCACTTCTTATAGGCTGTTTTCAGATGGAACCTTTAACAAAAAACACCAACAAACATTTCCAAGCTTTCACTATTGTACATTCAAGTTGCAGTCCTTTTTAAGCACAAGTTTAATTTCCGATAAGTTATCACTTATTTATCAATGTAAAAGAGAAGTTAACAAATTTTCCCCCCAGCTAATTTCATTCTCTGAGTGTGCCCTTTCCTTAGCAGAATTCATCAAGTTAGAAGCAGTAATTCTTTTGGAAGCAAAATGCATTCATAATCAAACCACTCAAAAAAAAGAAAAGAAAAAAGGCAGAGGTCTTTCCCCTTGCTTTGAAATTGGAAAATCTTTTGTTGAGCTGCCGGGAATGTTGCCAGATGGTGTCACCTGCCAGCTGGAGTGATCATATGCTCCCTATTACAGCTGAGGGCCACGCTGCCGGTCAACAGCTGAATGTGGGCTATCAGCACGGCACGTCTCTAGTAATGGGATAAACTGCTGCAGCAATGAGGCCTCCCTGGAAGGGCTGGTGCCTGCATTTTCTGTCCTTTCACACAGCAAATGCTTACAGGCAGCTGTTTCCTTATCGCCCGTGCAGTTCAGGCAACGGACCAACATGGAGATTCATGGCACCATCCCAAAGCCACCCGAGTGAAAACTCTAGATAGCTTCACGAGGCTGGGTAAAAACTACCTGCCAGATTTCGAAAACTGCGTTATGTGGCATGGATGATTTTGGCAATTCTTTTCATCGAAGACATTTTTTAGCATGAAGGATTTTTTTTGCCTCTGTTTTTAAAACATCAACTAAACAAATAAATATATAAAAACATAACTACATGAATATTTTAGGGGTTATTTTGGGTTCTGTACCCAATTTCAATGTGTGTGTGTATGTGTGTGTATCTGTGTGTGTGTGTGTGTGTGTGTGTGTGTGAGAGAGAGAGAGAGAGAGAGAGAGAGAGAGAGAGAGAGAGAGAGAGAGAGAGAGAGAGAAAGAAAGAATTTGTGCGTGTGTTGAAGCAGAGGGGATTCCCAGCACCAACAAGCAATTCCCAGACAATAGCAAGTTGTTCCAGAAATCAACTTGATTCTGATACTCTTTACCCAGAGGTATCATCAGGTTCCACAGGTTAAGGGTTCCATCCTACCAGACTGCCCACCACACACATCAGCTGCCAGTTGCAAGCCCAGATGGTCACCTGTGCTTCTGACAGACGAGCTATACATCAAAGGTTCTCATTTCTCTCTCTCTGGGTTCCGTTAACTTGGTAGAGCTCACAGAACTCAGACAAACATAAGCATTTTACTTACTAACTCACCAGTTTACTAGAAAGGAATATATAAGTCAGGAACCACGAGATGGAAACGATGCATCGGAGAATGTGTAGAAGAAGTTTGTCACCTCCAAGTAGTTTCCAGGTGGGACACTCCCCCAACCTCCACATGTTCACCAACAGGAAAGCTCTCTAAACCCAGACCTTTTGGGCTTTCATGGAGGCTTTATCCCATAGTCATGATTGATTAAATTGTCAATTCCTATAAATGTTAGGCACAAAGACGATACAAATAAACTTAAAAATTTGAATCTAACTTTCAACATTAACTTTCTTCTCTGGAAGACACCTAAATTCTCCCTTAACCTAATCTTGTATCTCCTTGGACACAGAGAGGAACACTTGATTATTTACTGTCCCTTGTTCATCTCTAATTTCTGCATGTGCGATACTATTTCTCCTCTATTGGACTTTATACTTCAAATATTGCAGCCTTATTTTATTTATCCTTTTGTTTAATTTGCCTCAATACTGGGCAAGGCATAGACAACATACTTTCAATTGATAAATTTCATGATGTAGGTAACCAAATTGGAAGAAATCATTGTCAATGTAGCATTGAAGATAGTCAAGGGCATTTTATGAGTAATAAAACTGTAGAAGAGGCTTGGAAGACATAAAGAGTTCTTGAGAAATAGTACTTTAAAATATTCTATCCATGAATCAAAAAGTCTTTAATAAACTCTTGAGATATGCAGTCTGCAGGATGAAGAACAGTTTGCTTAGTTCTTTCTACACTCAGAGAAATAGGAAAGCTTCATCATTTAAATGGCGATAACTCTATTTGCCATTCTATAATGCATTCTTAAAGGTTTCAAAAAGGCTCAGGGAAGAAATCAAGAGTCAGAAATAGGACTTGAAAATCAACATCTTTAGATAAATTGCAATAAATAGGAAAAATACAGTCCTTACAGCTATATTGGAATTCATGCTAGAGTATTTGTTCAACTTAATGAAAAACTGCCCCATTGTTAGCTATATTTTTTATCTCATAATTTTTCACAATGTTCCAATATACATCTCAAAGTTATTCCCCTTTACAGAAAATTAAATTTCATTGGAAATCTCTTTTGTTAAATTACAAAGAGGATGCTTAAGGGCGATTAATAAAAAGAGAGGGCAGATTCCCTTTTTAAATACCTATTTGACATCTTCTAATAATACATAGGAGGTTTCAAGTTATAAATTGAACTTTGATATAGACTCGGAATAAACATAGATATGAAAGAACCTCACATTTCAACCTCAATAGTACATAGTTGTCAAAACTATAAGACTGTGGAAAGATAAGACACACTTTTCTTTTATTGCAGTCTGCCTCAAGTGTTAGGGAAGACCTACGCAAATCAACATTTATTGTGGAAATTGATCCAATTTCTATTTTAAGCAGAGAAAGATAATGCATTAAATATATGCAGATGGCACTTTTAAATATATAGATTTTCATTTTGGGGTGGGAGGATTGATTGCAATATGTTATTTTATTGTGCTACATATTCTATAACTGATTAATAAGGCTATCCTTCAGAGTATATTCACTCTAATATTAATGGGTAACTGTGTGTTCAGACAGAAGACCTGTTTGTTATATCACTTGAAAAAATAATGACTGTACATTAAATGTTTACAAGGTAATAAATATTGTTGATCAATTTCATTAATATTAACAACCATAATCATTGATTTAAAGGTTTCATAGGCATTATATTTCACTGTTTGCTCAGAATAGCTACTATGCATACTGGATTTATAATCAAATGCAGTAAATTCATAGATTTAATAATTTTATAATTTACAGGGTTATAAACTTCCTGAACCAAAGCAATATACAAAAACACAGGGCGGGTGTTGAAGGTGTTAATCCAGGAAGCACAGCTATGACGGAAAGGAATCCAAGATAATGCCCTCAACTGACTCCTCAATTTTATGGGTGAGTTAAAAACTATTATACGTCCCAAAAATGTTATGTAACTTGCCAGATGCATAGAATAGCTGCCACTGGCCTTTAGCATTTTATGTGCTGCCATCTCAAAACCTAGTGAGAATCCTTGAGTTTCTCACTAGGTTCTGACAGTACCCAGCTCCTTGCTATGATACCCTGAATTACTGCCTATGGGAAAGGTACCAGATTCCTACTCCTCGTGGCTTTAGTGAGCAGCACCCAGGATGACCCTGCTCTTCTCCCTCTTCGTAGCACAGTCTGAGTTACACATGTGACCTGGCTCCTACAAGGCTAATACAATGATGTGCAAGCGGGCAGGGTTAAGAACACAGCTGCATGCAACTTAAGAATGTGATTGTCCGAGAAGGACATAAGCAGTCACAAAGGTGTTTGGTTATTCTTCCCTGATTAGAATAGAGCTTCTGTCTTTAGGGAGAGTGAGTAGTGAGTGGTGAGTAAAGGCATGGGACCTCTCCTGGGAACTGTCACCTCTCGGGAGGTGTAATTCTACCAGATATGCTTCTGGTGTGTGGCATCTAGGCTTGTCTCCCTGTCTAACCCAGGAATTCTGCCTGTTGCCAGCAACAAACTCCTTTCTGTTTTTAAACTAACTATTGTGGACTCTATTATTTGCAGATAAGAACACTGATCAGTATACTAATACTAATTTCCTA
The DNA here is from genome assembly GCF_014108245.1 of Pipistrellus kuhlii. NCBI lineage: Eukaryota > Metazoa > Chordata > Mammalia > Chiroptera > Vespertilionidae > Pipistrellus > Pipistrellus kuhlii. The sequence continues at coordinate 32,684,086 of NW_023425405.1, read as the reverse complement.
ACAAATTCACTTAATTCTGTAATTACTGCTTTGCCCAAATATATAGTGTACTCATTTCCTATTATTTATAAATGGCTCTCAGTTTTGTTTTGTTTTTTTAAACTTAATCTCCTCTTCAGCCCAAGGGTATGCATTTTTCTTTTGGCTCTCTTTTAGTTGCTAGTTTCTAATTGCAATGTGCAATTATAGTGACTATAGTCCATTTAAAATAAATGGAAGCACATTGACTTAATCCAGCTTTGTCTGGTCTCTCCCAGTGTATTTCATCCACCACATTATGTAATTTTGACCTCTATGATTTCCTTCATTATTTTAATTACTCTAATGGAGGAAATCCATCCACAAATTAGATACTTTTTATGGTCTCTTCTATTTGCCTTTACTATTTAACATTTTAAAAAATAGTCCGCTATTATTCAGTTTGCTGTACAGTGTACAGAGGGCTCTACGTTTACTTTTTAAAACAGTTCTGTTACTAAGCTGATACTCTATTTAAAATGTTAAATAAAAAATGTTTCAATCCCTTAGTTTTTATGTGTAATAAAAATTATGTAACTAATTAAATAAGTATGTAAATCTCTGCACCAATAAAGGCACATTACAAGTCCAAGCAACTTTGCACACTCCTTCCTGCATAAGTTATCACAGTTTCATATCTCTTTGCTTTTAAGAGGCAAATGCATCATCACAACATGCACCTGGAAGTTAGTTCAACACAGTGTCTTCATTTTACCTCTCACTAAGTCGGGCATGTAACAAAAAAAATCAAGTCAAGGGGACACAAGGGGGAAGCCCTGAAATGTACATGTCCTGTAATAACAACACATCTGATAGGATTGATCCAAGGCTATTCAGAGAGGCAGACATAGAGTTTAGGTGCATTCCTTTGTCCTATCCAAGAATGTTGTAACACTGAAGAAATTTCAGTTTTTTTCCTCAATTTTTCTCACATTAAAGGGAACCCTGAAAAATGTGGTTCTTAGCAGCACTGCTTATATTTCTCCTTCTTTTACTCAGTTAACCCACAGACACTTCCCCACCCCCACCCTATCTCTTCTGTTGCTCTAATTCCTTTTCATAATAGAATACATCCTGGCAGCTTTTTCCTTTTTTCTCGTCAGAGAATAAAGGCAAAAGGAAAAACACTAATAGCAAAAAGAATAGAAGAAGATTGTGAATAATCACTGATTATTGATTTTTATTTTCTAACAATAATTCATTTAAGTGGTTTTTTTGTTTAATGGTAATCATCACCTTATTCTTCAAGAAAAAAAAAGCATTATTTTTAGAATCTCACAGTGATGGTATAATAGTGCTTTGAAAAACAATTGTAAGTATATGCAGATATATCTAGGCAAGACATTCTATGAATCCAAAATTTCCTCTAGCTAAAAGAAACTTTCTATCTAGAACACAGGACTTTGATCCTTCTTGAATTATACAGAATGATTGACTAGACTGGTGATCTCACAGTTCACTAGCAGCTGACAGAAGAAACGATTATATGTACAACACACACACACACACACACACACACACACACACACACGTGTGCACACTGACATAATTTAAAATGTAAATCATGTTTCATTTTTTTTCTATTAGCTGCTCAGGTATGTCAGCCTAACTTTTGTTTTTTTAAGTGCTATAGTCAAACTTCAAATGTGATTTTAATACCTCATATAATGTCCTCTTTTGCCAATTATATGTACATAGATATGTGTACATATTTACATATATGTGTGTGTATATATATATATATATATATATATAAATTCATGCACTGATTTGTTCATTCATTTTGTTTTGTTCTTTATTATAGTCAAACTTCAAATGTGATTTTAATACCTCATATAATGTCCTCTTTTGCCAATTATATGTACATAGACATGTGTACATATTTACATATGTGTGTGTGTGTATATATATATATATATATATATATATATATATATATATAAATTCATGCACTGATTTGTTCATTCATTTTGTTTTGTTCTTTATTATAAAACACCTCCAAATCCTTATTGAAAGTAGACAGATTATAATTACATTATATGAATGCTAACAGAGATCTGAAATGGATAAATCACTGTGAGATTTTAAAAATAATGCTTGTGTTTTTCCTTGTTGGCAAATAATACAAGTACTTCACACTATTCAGCATTCTATTTATCACTGATTATCAACAATCACTAATTTCTTTGCTGTTACATGAATACCTCTTGTTAGATGTTCTGGCTTGGACTAATTAGGAAGTGAGCTAGGATAAAGGAAAATTAACCACAATGTTTTGTTTCAATGCTAACTTACTCTTTAAGTGATAGGCTAGTTAAGAGATCGAGAGCTAATTGAAAACTGCCATTATAAAGAGACTCTTTTCAATTAGCTATCAGAGAGGAAGAATATATTACTGTATTTGAAGACCACAGGCCTCACTGCCAACTCTGGCTTCCCATGGGAATTAACAGAACAGGAATTCTAACTAGTAACACTTTGCACTTCCTTAAACAGGATCCAATTTGCATAAATTCTGTAACATAGAATCTCCAGTATGAAGCTTCTTCATCTTGAATTACTTTTATAATAAATCCCATTGTGAAGCACAGAATAAATGTGACATTTTTTAATTATTTGAAGAATTTCTGAAGATAAAAGAGAACTCAAATACTCTTTATTGTTACATGACTTGATTTTGATCACAAATTTTCTCCTTCTGTAATAATATTTAAAAATAATTATTTCAGCAAACTTAACTAAATCCCCCCAAAAGAAAAGTGTTGATTATAGTTGTAACTGCTTTGTTCATTCAAGTAAAAATATGATGCAAATAAAATAATTAATATAAACACTGGAAAAGATGAAAAAATATTTTTGTCTATGCTATCACTATTTACTTGAAAAGTAGTGTCGTCAAGTTGAGACTCTAATAAAACATTTTTTGAATTAAAAAGAGAATTGGCAATGTAAATAGATATAAGCTAAATGCAAAAAAAAAATCCATAGATTTACACTTGTAAAAATCATGTAGACAAAAATAATGTTAAAATCTCTATATTAGCAAGAAATAAATCACATAATATGCTTAGGATAAATGCAGTAAGAACTATCCAGAATTGGTATAAAATTATATTCTTTTAAAACATAACACACCAGAAGAAACTGAAAACTATTTGATGGCCATTTATAGTTACATTTAAATAAAAATAATCCTAGTTAAAATCACAACATGTTTCCCTCTTACAAGTAAGTACAAAGACCTCCTCATTTGGCCCTGACAGTGTGGATCAGTGGTTGAGTGTCAATCCAGGAACCAAGTATGGCTGAATTCCTGGTCAGGGCACATGCCTGGGGTGCCAGCTCCATCCCCAATAGAGGACATGCAGGAGGCAGCCAATCGAAGTTTCTCTCTCATTGATGTTTCTCTCTCTCCATCCAGGCCCTTTTTCTCTAAAATCAATAAAAACTTATTTAAAACAAACAAACAAAACACACACACACACACACACACACCTCGTCATTTGAATAGAAAAAAAACACACAAACATTAAAAAGAAGAACAGAAAGAAGCACTTGCCACTTCAAATATAGCAAAATATAGTATATATTCACTGTAGAAAAATCTATGTGGTGGTGTACAGGAGAAGACAAATAGATCAGTCATATAATATAGAGAATCCAGAATTCTATTTTTAAAATTCTAAGCTATGATTAGTTCAAATAAATGGGGAAGATACAACCTGTTTAAAATGGCAACAGATATTCAAAGGAAAGGAAATAAAAATTGAAGCCCTGGCTTACACATTTACAAAATAAAATCAATAAAGGAAATATGTAAATTTAAACAACACAATATAAACCTCTAGAAAATTTAAGAGACCAAATTTGTAATTTATATCTAGGAAGGTCACCTTAATCTCAACTGAAAATTCAGAAACTATAATAGAAAAAAAGACATGTCTGATATTTTTAAATTTTAAAACTTGTGCTAATTAGTAAATCATTGATAAATCTGAAAATATTTATATGGATATTACAAAGATTTAATTACTATAAATAACATGAGCCAAAAATTGGTAAGAAAAACACATATTTTGTTCTGCAAATATAAGATGCATGGAAAATGAAACTCAAAGAGCCTTGTACAAATGACCTTCTCAGGTTTCTACCCAGAGAAATGAAAATTCAAAATGATGTGATATGACTTGATATGTATGAGCTTAGCAACAACTAAGAGCTTTTGTTCAGAGAAATGAAAGAAAAATGTTAGTGTTCACCACCTTTTTGAAAAACATCTATAAATATCTTTTAAAATTAAATTTGATCCAGCAATCCCACACTTGGGAATATGCTCTAGAGAAAATCAAAATATCAATTCACATGGACATATATATGAGGATATTTATTTCAGGTTGTTTCCTGGTGGTCATAACTAGAAATAAAGTTAACCCCCTCAATGGGAGATTTAAGAAGACTTGATTAGAATTATTCTGTATAAATTAAAAGTTTCATTTAAGAAAAAATAAGGTGCAGAAAAATGTGCACAGTATAATCCATTTTTTAAAACTTAAGCAAAATAAGTTAGTTTCATAGAACCATGGAACACTGACTAATTTCAGAGGGAAGGTGTGGGTAGGAGTGGGTTGGTGGGGGGAGAGATTAACTAGAGAACTTATATGTATATATGCATAACCCATGGATACAGACAGTGTGATGAAGGCTTGGAAGGGGCAGGTGCAGGGTGGAGGAGGTCAGTGGAGGGGAAAAACAAAGGGGACATCTGTAATACTTTCAACAATAAAGATAAATTTTTAAAAAGTTAGTTTTATATATGCATGTATATGTACAATTGATATGTATAGGTTCATATGACTACAGCTTGTTAACATACTTCACGGGAAAATGAAGATGTGCTTAATGTGTTAATATAATGCAAGAAAGGGGATAACAAATGTACCATGTATGGCATAATCCAATTTATGTGAAACTATAGGATATAAATACATAACATGATGTATAACCACCAAAATATTACAAAATGGTTATTTCAGTGTAGTTGAATTCTAGGTGGCTTTTCATTTTTCCTTATATTTTAATATATTGTTCTTGGTTTAAAGATAATCTGTATTACTTATATAAACAGAAAAATAAGTATCTCCACTATGTAAAAAGAGTAATAAAAATAAATATTTCAAATATTATCTATGTCCGTCTGTATGTATGTATTTATGTATGTATATACATAAAAGCTAATATGCTAAGTATCCTCCAACCAGTTGCTATAATGTGCACTGACCACCAAGGGGGAGACACTCAAAGCAGGAGCTGCCATTATGCACACTGGCCATTTACAGAGAAAAGGCACTGCGGACCTGGTGCCCATAAAGCACTACTCGGTTGCCCCCAATGGGACATAGGTCCTACTACAACCCCAGAGTGACACCCCACCATGGGGCACTGCTGAAACCCCATGGCACAAAATATGGTCCATAGCCCAGCCTAGAAACAGTGGCGGTGGGTGCCAGAAAATGATGTCTCGTAGCAACGCCCAGCTTCCTCTCCCTAGCGACTAGCATCCTCGGATTTTCTTCAGTCCAGGAACCCAACTTGCTTTATAGCCAGGTGCAAACATTTTACACTTTAACCAAATATTTGTAAGCATTTTCCCATGCCTCATCTCATTTGATCTTCACGAAGTCCTAGAATAGGTAGATAGGATACTCAGTGGAATCCTGTTTTTTTGTTGTTGTTTTTTCATTAGGAAAACACAAATAGTGATATTAAAATGTTTCTTCTAATTAATTTCCTTTCACTGTGCATGAATCTATGTACTGGAACACTAGTTAAATTATATATTTACATGTAAGCTATAGGATACAAGGGGAAGAAATATGATCAGGAAACTAAAAAAAAAATAACTAGTTTCATTTATTGTTACTAAAATATATTGGATTTTCAAAGCTTTCAGATAGAAATTTTCACATAGTTTTATAATATTGACTAGAAGCCCAGGGCACAAATTCGTGTACTGGTGGCATCTCTAAACCTGGCTGGCAATTGGGGCTGATCTGTACCGACAGGCTGTGGTGAAGGACAGCAGGAAGTTGTCTAGCCTAGGGAGGTTGGCTGTGGGAGTACATTGACCACCAGGGGGCAGCTCCTGCATTGAGCATCTGCCCCCTGGTGGTCAGTGCACATCATAGCCATCAGCCAATTGTCTGGTCATCCAGTACTCAGGCTTTTATATCTATAGATTACTACAAATGCTCACAAGTAATTCAACTATAATTTTGCAATTATATCTATTCATAAATAATATATTTCAGAGATAAATTTTGATATGATTATAAATACTATGAAGATTTTTTTTCCATTTTTTAAAATATATTTTATTGACTTATTACAGAGAGGAAGGGAGAATGATAGAGAGCTAGAAATGTTGATGAGAGGAAACATCGACCAGCTGCCTCCCGCACACCCCCCACCGGGGATGTGCCCGCAACCAAGGTACATGCCCTTGACTGGAATCGAACCTGGGACCTTCCAGTCCACAGGCCGACGCTCTATCCACTGAGCCAAACCGGTTTCGGCCTATGAAGACTTTTTATTTAAAATAGCTATATGAATAAAGAATAATTTCTTTCATTTTTATACTTTTTGTATGATAAACAATATAGAAAAAGGCACAGAAACATATGTATATCAAGTGACCTTAATATGGGAGTCAGTTTAAATATTTATGATTTTCTCTAATTATAAAAATGATATATAACTATGTTGTCTTTCTAAAATAATGTGACAACTTTATAATTATTCTATGTGTGCATATCTCACATCATTTCCATCGTGGTATAAGTGGAAATTGCTGATACGCATGCCCCTATCAGGTACCACTCATCTCTAACCTAGAATAAGGCACTAGTCTGGTCTCATACATCTGGGACATCCAGTTACCTCTCTCTAATACAGACAGTAAGTTGATAATGTCAAACCATGGGGTTGCCAAGCATCTGATCAATTAGGTGATAGCTTTTCTCACTAAAAATTAGTTAAACCTAACTAACAATTCTGTTTTTACTTTATGCCTCCTTTCTACAAATACCTAAAAGTTGTAATTCTAATTAAAACTCAATAAAGGGCAGTAACTTTAAGGTAAATAGAGGGGGATTTAATAATTTTCTTAATCTAAATATATTGCATGTTAGTACTTTTTAAAAACATATATTTCTTATTGATTTTTTACAGAAAGGAAGAGAGAGGGATAGAGAGTTACAAACATCTATGATAGAGAATCATCATTCAGCTGCCTCTTGCACACCCCCTACTGGGGATGTGCCCGCAACCAAGGTACATGCCTTTGACTGGAATCAAACCTGGGACCTTTCAGTCCACAGGCCGACACTCTATCCACTGAGCAAAACCAGTTTCGGCTACATGTTAGTACTTATAAAGCATTTTTAAAAGTCTAAAATAGTTTTACCTATACTGCCTTTTACATTTTTTTTTCTGAACAAAATTCACCAGAACTATTTAAATTTGAAATCAATGATATACCTATGACACTGAAGTTACTGCCCTAGATTAGTTTATTTAATTTGTATGCAGAAGTACTATCATGCAGCTGTATACAAATGAAAATATAAATATCAGATTTACAAGGAGATTACCAACTCTAAAAATTGACATTACCGATTCAGTCATTTCTAATAGAGATGATCAGTGCAGAATAATACAGGACAACTGCCCCCACTCCCAGTTCATTCTCCGCTTCACTAGCTCCTCTGGCTTCCCTGGGCTCCGGATTGTCAGCTTCATAATGAAAGTAGGAGGTAAAATGAAATTATGCAAAATCATGTCACCAGCGCACTCTTCCCAAGGAACTCCACAAATCACTTCAATAATGTTTTCTTTTCAAATTGATTTATTTCGCAACACCTTGCTTTGGTTGTTCAAATGCAAACAGTTTCAAATATCCAATTTGCAAGTCTAAAATTAAGATGGAACATCAGCGCACATACATCTCTCATGATGATTTCACAGTGTTTCCTAGTCTTTCACAGTTGTCAAAATTAACAATACATGACATGATCCATTATGTTTCTCTCAACACTGCATTATCCAAAATGACAAATTCAATTAAAAAATAGTTTTCATTCATTTCAACCCTTGCATTTATTTCTTTGGGTCTAGTAATAATTAATGTCGTTTTTAAACATTTGTTTAAAATCTTGCTTGACATTGACTTGTATTGACATAACCTTCAAACACATGGTATCTACAGAACGTGTGAAGTGCAATTAACAAGTTTTGCTTGAAAAAGTTTGTGTTTGGTTTGGTTTTTGTTGCAAAACTAGGGCTGAGAAGATGGCGGATGAAGAGCATATTCGGCACTGCATGCTTTACGAGTTCCAATTAGGAAGAAAAGCAAGTGAGGCTGCAAAAAACATCTGTAGTGCTCTTGGTCAAGATGCAGTTAGTGCCAGAAAATGCCAGCGTTGGTTTGAGAAATTTCGCGAGGGAAATTTTTCGTTAGATGACAAGAGTGGTCGAGGCTGTGTGTCCAATTTTGATCAAGAAGCTCTTCAAGCTCTTTTGGTGCAAAATCCTCAAATTACCCAACAAGAGCTTGCAACAACTTTAAATTGTTCACAAAAAACAATTTCCAATCAATTGCGTGCACTTGGCAAAGTCCAAAAGTTTGGAAAATGGGTTCCTCATGAGTTGACCGACAACAACCGTAATCAAAGAGTCACAATTTGCAGTTCGCTCCTCTCTCATCAAAACCGGCCTCAATGGTTGGACAAAAATGAGGCTCCGCAGCCCACGCCAAAACCTGACTTGCATGCGAAAAAAGTGATGTTGTGTGTTTGGTGGAATTTTAAAGGAATTCTTCATTATGAACTTTTACCATCTAACCAAACCATTACAAGTGCAGTGTATAGTGCCCAATTGGAAAGGTTAGCCCAAGCTTTAAGAGAAAAAGAACCCGCGCTGATTAATCGGAAGGGCGTAATTCTTCACCACGATAACGCACAACCGCATACTGCAAGAATCACTGCTGAAAAACTGCGCCAGTTGGAATGGGAAGTTCTCCCTCAACCTGCATATTCTCCTGATATTGCCCCTTCCGATTACCATTTGTTTCGTTCTTTGCAAAACTTTCTTCTTGGAAAAAAATTTAATAATGAAGAATGCCTCAAAAATGCATTGACTGAATTTTTCGCATCAAAATCACAAGAATTTTACAACAGAGGGATTAAAATGCTTCCTGAGCGTTGGGCACAAGTAGTAGAAAACAACGGCAACTATATTGTTGATTAAATTTTGTTGTATTGTTTAAATAAATTAGATTTAAAAAAAGTATTAGAAAACGACATTAATTATTACTAGACCTAATAGTTCCTCTCTATACCTTTCTTTCTCTTTTCTTTCTTTCTTTCTTTCTTTCTTTCTTTCTTTCTTTCTTTCTTTCTTTCTGTCAAGATATATTATAAACTTCATGTTTGTATTTATGACAGCCCCTTAATAACAATTTTTTCATAACTTCTAACACAATTCTTACTTTTCTATTTTTATTTTTTAATTACAAATTTGGTTTACCTTATTTTCCTTTAATTACCTTACTTTATCATCTTTATTATATAAAAATTAGAGGCCTGGTGCATGAAATTCATTCACTGGGGTGTGTGTCCCTCAGCCCAACCTGCACCCTTCCAATCTGGGACCCTTTTGGCCTAAACAAGCAGTCGGACATCCCTCTCACAATCCTGGACTGCTGGTTCCCAACTGCTTGCCTGCCTGCCTGATTGCTCCTAACCACTTTTGCCTGCCAGCATGATCATCACTCCTAACTGCTCTCCTGCCAGCCTGATCATCCCCAACTGCCCTCCCCTGCATATTCCCTATTTTTTAGAAAGGTTTTTTTCTTTTACATATTGGTCAGCCCTAACTGGTTTCGCTCAGTAGATGGAGCAATGGCCTGAAGACTCAAGGGTCCCAGGTTCGATTCCAGTCAAGGCCATGTACCTTGGTTGGGGGCACATACCCAGTGGGGACTGTGCAGAAGGCAGCTGATCAATGTTTCTCTCTCATAGATGTTTCTAGCTCTCTATCCCTTTTCCTTCTTCTCTGTAAAACATCAATAAAATACATATTAAAAAAGAAACACTTAAGATTCCTCCATATCTGCCTGGCTGGTGTGACTCAGTGGCTGAGAACCCAGGCTGGGCTGGAGGGAATCACCATGTGGGTGCTGGCACCTCTGCCGGCTTGAGACCCCAGGCTGGGGTCGTGGCCCCAAACCACTGCTTGGTGCTGGAGCATTCCCAAGTGGCTGCAGGCGGGGCGGGAACATCCCCGCATCACTATGGTGACACGGGGATGTTCTTGCCTGCTGGAAACCAAATCAGTTTCACTGAAAAAGAGATGTTGACAGGAAGCCAGAAAGGCTGGTCAACAACCTTAATTGCTCTAACCTTTAGTTGAGATTTTGTTAGCTGAAGCAGAATCTACCTTGTCCGTGAAAGTTTCTGTTATTTCCTGCCTAAGGGCTACATGTAAATTTCTGTTTATGTTGCTTAAGATGTCTTAATAAAAGGGGATGGCAGGGCCAGAGCAGGAGTAGTTCTCCCACTAGAGTTGGACTACCGCCTGGCCCCCAAATCGCCAAATTGAATTTCTTCAAGTCTCTTTTCATTTGTGTGCGGCCCTTCTCCAGAACCTGAACCCTGAATTGGAACTCTTTCTACGCGGGCCGTGAAAGAGAGTCCTATACTCGCCCAGCCCCCAGCTGCTTGGCACCTGCAGTCATAAGCTCTGAGGGTCTCAAGGCCTATGAGCCCCCAGGCCAATCAGCGCCTGTGTATGCAAATTAACTGCCATCTTTGTTGGGTTAATTTGCATACTTGCTCTGATTGGCTGTGGGCATAGCGAAGGTACGGTCAATTATAATGCAGTTTTCTCTTTTATTAGTGTAGATACTCCACATAGATCTGAACTAAGTCAGAGAATTCTATCTTTATGGAGGGGTGACTATAGACATAAATCCTTGGCCCTTAAAGACACGAATGTACAACCAAAGTCTTTTTGTATCCAGCTTTATTCTGAATTCCCAGCAGTGTCCTACAAGTTGGGAAACAATTAAGGATAAGATAATTAAGAAATACTGAGTCGCCCAGCCAGCGTGGCTCAGTAGTTGAGCATTGACGTATGAACCAGGAGGTGATAGTTTGATTCCCAGTCAGGGCACATACCCGGGTTGCAGGCTCAATCCCCAGTAGGGGGAGTGCAGTAGGCAGCCAATCAATTATTCTCTCTCATCACTGATGTTTCTCTCTCTCCCTCTCCCTTCCTCACTGAAATCAATAAAAAATCTTTTTTTTTTTTTTTTTTTTTTTTAAAGAGTATCTCTTTCCATTCCGTTCTCTTCCTTTTCTGAAGGGTAAATAAAACCTGGGGAGTGCAGAGTCTTGGGGAGCGTACCTAATTATAAGGATCAAAGTAATATACATGGAGATATTTAGCAAAAAGTAGAAGACAACCTTAGTTGTCTATCATCCTAGAAGGTATCAACAGGCACAGCCAAGGGTCTGCTTCAGTGGTCTGGTGTGATCCCCCGAGGGTCCTTGGCTCTGACCTACTGAGCAACCGGGACCCCAAATAAAATGGCAGATTTAAAGTCTGCATATTGTTTGAGGAGCATGAAATAACTGGCCACCAAAATAGAAAAGGCAACATCTTGTCCTCTTTCTACTACTTATCAGTGTTCCATGTTAGCTAACACAGCCATCCTAGCATTTTGTCCCTTAATTATCAGAGTTTTGGAAATTGGAGGCTAATACCAGGCTAATACAACAGAAGATACAAACTGTTAAGTAGAAACAGCCAAGATTGAATTTGCTCTTAAATTGATCCTGTATGGTGTGTCTGACCTCAGAATCCCCAGGACTGACACTTTAGAATCCAGGCATTCCTTGTCCTATTCTTGAATTATAAAGATAATCTAAGCCCTGGCTGCCCAAATGCTAAGATTTGGGGCCCCCCATCCATTCTGACACCATTCCTGTTTATGAACATATGATTCTGTTTCCGCTTATTGGAAAACCCCTAAAATTTCTCTGCCATGCTGTTAAGGTCATCAGGAGTCCATGTTAAATTTATTTACTACTATTTACATGTTCCTTTAATTAGAGTCCTATAAGTTCTTCACCATAGATAAGCTGCCCATTCCTACTTCACAGAGTTTTAAAAAATCATGATTGACTTGGAATGCAAACTTCTCCCATTACATCACACTAAGGTAAATACAAGCCATTTTGGGGAACTTGATAAAATTCTATGAACTTAGTAAATTTCTCTAGTCAATACAGATGCAGCTTTCTTTTGAAAACTTTAGTCATTTAATCTTAGATTTATCTGTTCATGAGGCATTTTTTACCAACCATGAACTATAGCATATACAACCTATTAAAGACGCGAAATATTTGGGTCTGTATAAAGTTACAGTAATTTAAAGTAATTTTACTTATTTATTTTCCTCACTTTTTATTTTTCTCTCCTTGTCTCACATGCATAAAATTATAGATATAAATTGAAGGAACAATGATTTACACATAGCTGTAACTATATGACATCTACTGTATTTTTGTTTTTCTATTTCTTCTCTCTCTTTCTCTCTCTCTCTCTCTCTCTTTTTTCCCCCCTATATGGGATCCTTGGTAGAGTAGAACCTGCCAGAGAATTATATCTTTTATAAAAACTCTTTGAAAACTGGCATGAACACTAAATTGTATCATTTTACCATATCTCATATGAAACTCAAAAGTATGTAAATTTCAAGCAACTGAAAATAATTTATGACAAATTCATAGTTATTAATCTCGAGTTAGGATATGTATGTGTGTGTGAATACCTTTTACTATGTTTATTATTGTTCATCTATTAATAGAAATATATTAGTGGTCTGGCTTATGTCTATAAGTAGTCTTTTAAAAAGTTTTTTTTTTAAACCACAGAGAAGAATTATCAGTGGTCATAATTGATTTTTCTTTATAAAAAATCTGCTTTGTTTGTTCCAACACTCTATACTGTGCATGACTATGCCAACATTCCAAGATCTTTTCAATACAATGGCTTCTTGTATTAAGCACGGCCCAGTTACTTTATACATTTACAATTCAGCTGCTGGCAAATACTAGCTAAAAATATTTTCCATGATCACATCCTTTTAAAATCTAGTATCGATGACCACATATTTGTACTAAATAGGGGATAAACTATCTGTCAAAGAAACTTTTAGGGAAAAGTTAAGTAATTGCTGTATAATAAAATGATACAAGATTAGAAAAAAATAATGACATATGATTAGAGAAAAAAATGATACAAGATTAGAGGGAAAAAAGGTAGAAGCGTGAGAAGAGGCCTAAAATAATGCTCAGTAATGCACAACAATTTTAAGATGATAAAATACATGATTTAAATACAGACTCGGAGTAAACTCATATTCTTGATTATGTTGCACAAACAGAACATGAATGATTTATTAAATTCCTATCCTATGTGGATTTTTTTCCCTTTTAACATTACTTCCTCCCATTTAAACCTTTCTTGTTATATTCCAGTACCACCCACCTAAAACTAGCACAATTCCAGCAAATAAATGAAAACAATGGATGAGATCACTGTTCCTGACAAAGAGATGTAAGGTCACTGCCCCAATCCCTGGCCAGGCTGTTCCAGGAAGTGCCAGCTCAAGGAAGTTTCTCAATGAATCTCGTTCTCACACCAGTTCAAGGAAGAAAGCTAAACTTAGAACAATCAAATGGGAAGTTCTAATAAAGCTCTCAATAAAAGCAAGGGAATTGGAATGGACTCTTAAGTTCATGTGAGGAAAGATTAGGCAGTGATATCTACAATGTGGCTTAAGGTTAATTCCCAGACTAAATCTTTTCCTTTCACTTAAACATGTTTTAAATGCTACCTAAGAGCTCCCTTTTGTTCAGCTGTCCATGATAGGATCATCATTTACACTAAAAAACTCCTGAGAGGTAATAGAAGTGTAGGAAAGAAGATATTGTAAGTGTGATGAAACAGTCACAGCATTAGGATGTGGGAAGTGACACCGGTGTCAAGCTAACAACTTCTGATTTTATGTTTTTAGGTATATACTGACAATATTAGCTTTTAGTCCACCATCATCAATGCCAGCTAAGTAATCCTCCTATATAATACTATATATCAGTTATATCCAGCAGGGTTAGCAGAATACCAATTGTAAACTCTTATGGGCTAAATCAGAAGAGTTTAATAAAAGGATTATTAAAAGTGTCACAGTGTTAAGAAAAATTGTCAAGAGATAGTGAAGCACCCAGGGACTAGCAATTCTGGGAAGATGATCATCCCAAGGCAATAAAAGAGCCGAGGGAAAGGATTCACCAGAACCTGAGAGGGACTTACTGGTAGATAGAGCTGCAGGACAAAAACCATAGGAAAGTAGCCACGGCTGATCCAAAAGGACAGGACTACATACTCCAACTTCCCTTTTCTCCCACCTTCACATACATGGCTGCTGCCTCCCATGGGTGGAATCCAATCAGAAGAGAACTAGGAAGCCTTATTAATGTTATTGTTATTATTATTAATTGTTATTGATTAGTTATGCTCAAAGATCAGCCTCTGGGCACATAAGCAGAATCTGAAAGGGGTTAGGAGTGGCTCTCAAGGGCAAAGTGCCCTGTCAGCTCTACATTTTGAGAGAAGTTAAGGTTCTCTTATTAGTCATATACCATCGACAAAGGACTGTGGGCATCTTGACTCCATTTCTTTAGTCAAATGTGGCCAGCAAGCAGCGGAGGCAGGCTTGTGAGAAATGATGATGGGTACCTTCGCAGGCAAATTGACACTTTGGGTATCACAGAAATTTCTTTAATCTAAAAGCCTACTATTTATACATGAGAAATAGTAATGTCCTAAATGGATTCTGAATAACCTAAAAGTAGTCAGCATTACTTTAAATAGTGGGCAATTTACTCCCTTCTTTTTGCAGTTATTCACGAAGTCATAGTGTGGGAATGAGCCCTCAGGATCACATGGCACATCCAGTGAGGAAAACCTTGCAGTTACTTTTAAGACCATTGAGAGCTGTCATCTTCCCTATCCACTACGTACATATTTGTCTCCATGTTCTACTCTGAACTGGTTTGTGGAACATGTGAAAAACTAATTAACTTTCTATCTTTCCTAGAATTTGAAAGAAACATTTAAAAGTACTGAATGACACCAGGACTTGTTTTGAAATAACAATTGACAAAGGAACAGGTGATTTTATTTTATTTTTTTTTTTTCCTTAAATGGCAAAGCAATTGACCCTTAAACAGAAACATGTTCATTTTCACCAAAATTGGAAATGCTCCTTCTATCAGTGGAAACATATTTTAAGGTGTTTTTTTCCCTTCTAAATCAGACTCTATTCTGTTTCATCTGATTATTCATGTATTAACATACAATTATTATTATTCATGGAATAAAATGCATTTAATTTACTGGTGATGCTGGTTTGTTTTCTCTTTACTTTTATTTTTCAGAATCTTCCTGGCTTTTTATTATAGACCTATTTTTTCCTTGGTAATAGTCAAGAAATTACTATGGGAACAATTGGTATATTTACTGCATGTTCTAAACAAGCACGCATTTACTGCTTCACTTGTCAAAGTCTGGTGTTATGTGCAGAACTTCCATAGTTAGGTTTATTTCAGATTTTTTTTTTACTATTTTAAATGGATATTATAATCCTTTGTTTCCATCAATGTTGAACTAATTGCTGTTTGCATCTAGGGAATATATTGATTTTGGGATATTTCCTTTCTGTCCCATTGAGCTATTTTGTTGCTTATAAGATACTTTCAATTTATTATCTTGAGTTTTATAAAATTTGGCAGGGGAAATCTTAATTTTGCAATATACTTTTTAATTTTCATTTCTTTCTCCTTTCAACTACACTGACTAATACTTACATGAATGTTAACTATCAGTGGAAATAATGTGATGGCCTATCTTATTTTTTACTTTAAAGAGAAAGCATCTAATGTTTCAGAATTATCGTTCCGGCTTTCAGTTTGATGTCTCTGTCTATCTCTCTCTATAACAATTGCTCTGTATCAATTGAGGATATTATTTTTCCTCTTCCAGAAGAATATTGGCCCTGTGCAATTTCAATCTATGGATTAAATTCTTCCTTAATTTCAGTACAGTTTTCCATTATATTGTTATGTCTTTGTTATGTCTGTTCTGATTTTTCTGGTCCTATCCAAGTAACACCAGAATTTCATATAGTGACATTTTGTTTCATATCCATCATCTTAAAAAAAAAAATTACAGTGGCTTAATGTTCTGCAACTGTTCACTATATCAGTGACACTTACCACAGAATATTTTCTCATATTTTGTTTCTTGTAATGTGAATTTCATTTCTTTTCTTGGTTTAGAATTCTCCATTTCTTTTGCACTCTCTGCCAAATCACTTTTAAGCTCATTCTGTTTTCTACACTCTTCTTTGACTATTGAAATTCCCTCTCTTTTTGGTTCAGGGGAAAAAAAAAGTATTATCTTTTACACTTTTTGTTTCTTGGAGAACTTTTTGCCCATACTTTCATACCATCTTTTGGCCTGGGGGTAATACTCTATTTAAGCCTGGCTGAAACTCACTGCTTCACAGGGAAGCCCATTGTGTAGGTGGTGTGTGTGTAGTGACTTAGAACTCTCTTCCACTGGCACCAATCTTCAATCCCTCAGTCCATCAAACGGATAGCCTTTCCTTGGTGGTAACGGCACAGTGAGTTTCCTTGTTTAGTCCTGCCTATTATGCCATTCTGTCTTCAAACAGATCTCAGAGACTCTTCAGCAGCCCATTTACTAACGCAGACCAGGCCATAGACAAGGTATCATTGGGTTGGCCCCTTAGAAAGTTCAGGCTACTCAGACATTTTGAGTTCATAAAAGCTCCAAAGACACTGGGCTGCTCTAAGTTTCTTCCCAAAGTCCCATCTAACTTTACCAGATTCTCTAAATCTTCTCTGCCAGTTGTGGTTTGGGACTATGATTGTTTCTTATGAACATAAAAGAATGGAACTTCTGTTTGCATTTTTATTCTTATTGATTTTAGTCTGTTTATAAAGCAGGAAGCAGGGAAGATCTATCTTCTTTAACTTGAGAGTTCTAGCAGTAAGTCTGCTAAAATTATTTGTCTACCAACTATTTCAATAATACTCATAGGTTTATTTATTTAAATTCATTTAGTTATTATAATGATATTTTTAAGCCATGGTAATTAATTTTTTATCCTCTTACATGATAAAATTATTTCTCAATTTTATATAAGATGAGACACTTTAAATTTAATCACCGAATCCATGATCTGTAGCCTTGTGTTTTGATGGTGTTATCCATTTACTTTTCATTTTATTAGCTCCACTGTTATTTCTAATGTTTGAGCAAAATTTGGTCAAAATACCTGGTTTTGTCTCTTCTTTACTAACACTTTAATTTTCCTAATTATATATGCTTATTCATGTCATGTATATTCTTATATATAATTCTTAAATAAGAAAAATGTTAATAACGAATTTGCTTAACTTAACATTTCACCTACGCCCTAATGATTTATAACATACATGCACTATCATTTTATTAGAATAATTAGATATGGTATTTCCAATATAAGTACCTGATAAATGATCTACAGATTTTAAAATATATTTATTTTAAGCAGCTGCATGGGTACGTGAGGCTCTGCACATGTGTCAAACACAAGGCCCGCGGGCCAAATCCGTCCCGCCAGGCCTTGCAATGTGGCCCGCACCGCGCTGTCATCACTGCACTCCGCTGCGTTTCCATCACAATGACAGTTTATGACTGTTCAGTAAACCATTCGGCCCGCGATTTAGGCTGGATTTTAGATTTTGGCCCCTTCTCTGATTGAGTTCGACACCCCTACTCTAGGGGTCCTCAAACTTTTTAAAGTGGGGGCCAGATCACGGTCCCTCAGAGAGCTGGAGGGCCGGACTATATGAACTACTAATTCCTACTGTAACACCTTCCCTGCGCTCACTGCCCAAAAAACCTGGCGGGCCGGATCAGACTCCTCTGCGGGCCGCATGTGGCCCGCGGGCCGTGGTTTGAAGACGCCTGCGAGTCTATGCAGTAGTAGGTACTATGCTAATTACACTCTTAATTGAGTAGTCTACATTAAATTAAATGTCTACACCATATTAATCCAGTGACATCAGGAGACAACTCAAGTTGTCTTAAAGACCCAAGAAATCAGCAGAATAAGGATAGTCATAAAAGAGTAAAAACAGGAATTGACTTGAAAGTACATCTGACAGAATCAGAAGTGAACACACACACACACACACACACACACACACACACACACGGAGTTTTAAGGAACGTGGACACTGAAGGCAGGAGAACAAGCAGCCCTTAGCAAGACCAGGCAAGGAGTTGGGCTGATTACACCAAAATGGAGAAAGAGCAAACTATTGTAGGGCTGAGAGAAAACACAACTGTGTCAATCCAAAGAGGGGAGGTAGTAGCAAATATCCTAAAATCAGTGACTAGAACAGTGGTATACTGAGAGAAATTCTTGTCTTAGATAAGTCAATTGTTTGTATGTTCGTTAATTTACATTATATCCTGCACTGAAAAAGGCTTCAAACCAGCTTTCAAAAGCTGTAGACAGCAAAATCATTAGGCAAAAATAAGCAAAGAAAAATAATGATTATGAGAAACAGAGGAAGCCAGTGGAGTACGTTAGTGTACAACATGCATGTCACACAGTCCTATTATATTCCCAGCCAAAAAAAAGAGGAAAATGTAATCTGATACAAGACTTCCAGGGGTCATCAGGAAAACAACCCAGCTGCTCACCAGAAGCACTTGGGTTGAAATGGCAGTGAAATTTCTTATGTGCTTTTAATTAAAGAACAGACATGTGATGAAGTAGATGACATTTTCAATGTAATTTCTACAATACATAGGAAATAAAATTCTGAATGATGTTACCACAATTTCTCTCAGTTCAGTCCAAATCATAACTGCATAAATATTTCAGAAAGGGCAATTATGCAAATTATCCACATCAGCCACGCCCACATGGTCTGGCTTATCCAAAAGCAAAATTCAGAATATCTGAAGAACATTAAACCCTTTAGCTCATCCTTAATGAATGATCCTCAATGAATATCTTCACAATAAAGCACACATGAGAAAGCTGCTTCATAACATTGTCATTATTTACTCAGAGATAATTTGACAAATAATTCTGGCCTAGAAAATGCAGCCAATTAATTACACATTTTCTAAACTAGAAAACTCACAATTAAACACCTTAATTTCTGCTGATTTCCCCTTTTCTTCTCTGGGGAAAGTTATTACCTTTTATAAAATGTGAAAGAGAATTATTCTTAGATATAGCTCCCTGGGTGGTTGTTCAGATTTTGTTTATAGGGTAATTATCAAAATACTATAAACTTGGAGAGATTACAAATGTGTCTTATGCTTAGTAAAATAAATATCTGAATTCAAAATCCCAAAAACTCAGGCCTTTACGTATTTGTTTCCCCCCCATCAGCTCTATTGACCTACAGCGGCAGCAGCTCTCAGAGAACCTCTCATTTTAACCTCTCAATTGAAATGAGCTCAAGCTGTCTAGTGCTAAGCATGCGCAAAACAGAAACAATGCCAGGAAACCCACAAAGCTTAAGGTGCTAACCATTATACCTTAGGTTGTATGCACGTGGGTTTCGGGATTGAGCAGAGCATGTCTGAAGGACTCTCTGTACTCTGCACTCTATAATGCTCATCAGCATTCCTGGCCCCTACCCTCTAGAATGTGTCAAACACAAGGCCCTCGGGCCAAATCCGTCCCGCCAGGCCTTGCAATGTGGCCCGCACCGCGCTGTCATCACTGCACTCCGCTGCGTTTCCATCACAATGACAGTTTATGACTGTTCAGTAAACCATTCGGCCCGCGATTTAGGCTGGATTTTAGATTTTGGCCCCTTCTCTGATTGAGTTCGACACCCCTACCTGCCCCATGGTCGGCAAACTGCGGCTCGCGAGCCACATGCGGCTCTTTGGCCCCTTGCGTGTGGCTATTCCACAACATCCCACAGCCTGGGCAAGTCTATTTGGAAGAAGTGGCATCAGAAGAAGTTTTAAGTATAAAAAAATTGGCCCTCAAAATAAAATTCCAATCCTGGTACTGTTTTTGAGATTTGGCTCTGTGGACTCATGAGTTTGCCGACCACTGCGAAGAGACCAGCGAACTGACAAGAGACACACCCCGTGCAGCTAACGGTAATGCAAGGTTACCTCAATTCCGCAGCCTGCCCCGTCTTGTTGGTACACGTGACCTCTCTGGTCTGATAGCCGATCTGGATGTCCCAGTATCTGTTCTCCTGGCGGTTCTGTCTGTTCCTGTTTCTCTTTTTCTTGATGAGCTCCCGGGCCTCCGGGTCCTTCAGGGCTTTCCCCCGGTCCCTCTCCCGCTGCTCTCTGTTCCGGCCCCGCCGCCGGGCCTGCCGGGCCTGCCGGGAGGGGAGCGCGGTGCAGGCGCTCCAGGGCCCCACGTGCAGGCTGTGCGGGCTCTGGGCCGCCTGGCACGGGCTGGACTGGCACACCTGGAACTCGGTCAGGTTGGGGCAGCCCGAGCCCCCGAACTGGGGCGGCGCCACCACGTGGCGGGTGCGGTGCTGGAGGCCGCTGCCGCACGTCTTGGAGCACTGGGACCAGGCGGAGAACTCGGACACGACGCAGGGCTGCTGGCAGGGGATGAGGCAGGCCTGCTCCAGCAGCGGCTTGGGCTCGAAGTACTCGCAGATGAGGTCCTCCTCCGCCGGAACGCCCTTCTCCGTCTGCATGCACGTGACCTCCCGCACCTGGATGCCTTCTTCCCCCTTCACGCACTCCAGGGCCTTCTCCAGGCTCCTGGAGACCACGGGCCGGCACTGGTCCCAGGGCCCCAGCCTCCAGTCGTACAGCTCCTTGTGCCAGTCGCACACCTTGAAGCAGCGCTGCTGGTTGCCGGGCCTCTCGGCCTGCTTGCAGTTGGTGTGCAGCGTCGTCCATCCTTCTACGTGCGCGCACCACACCGCGCGGGTCTGGATGCCTCCCGGGCCGCACTCATCTCCCATGCACCGGCCCCACGGACCTAAACACGACACAAGAGTTAGCAGCGCTGCCAGAGGGAAACCGCAGGTTGCTTCACGTTCCAGAAAAAGACATGTCAAGATCTAGTACAGGAACTTCCCTGAAGGGTGAGAAAGTAGGTCTCCGTGCAAGACTTTTGCAAAGTAATGATCTGCACTCAGGGGAACTGTGTCAGACTAAATATATAAGGTAACTGCTGGAACACTTTCACGCTGGGGCCTTTGGGGATTATGGAAAGTCTGCTTTTATTCAGTTCCTTCATTTTAGGTTGTTAGAGAGCCCCTGCTCTCTAATTTCGGAGGGGACATCAGAAATGAGTCACAGTGAAAACTCCACTCCTGCCTCATCACCACCACCCATGTCGGTAACTGGGAAAGAAAATGGACCCATGTGAAGAACTTAATCTCCCACAGGCTTTTATTCTGCCAAGCAATGAACTATTTTGTAGAATATGCTCTGTTCTGCCTCATTTTCTATTGCTACACATTGTGACTAAGAATCTAATCCTATATAATGAAAGGGTAATATGCAAATCAACTGAACAGCGGCACAACCGGTCACTATGACATTCACTTACCACCAGGGGGCAGACGCTAAACACAGGAGTTGCCCGCTGATGGTCAGTGCATTCCCATTGGGGCTGGGGGGGCGCTGCTCAGCCACAAGCTGGGGTGACGGCTGGTGAGCACAAGGGCCTGCCTCTGTGGCAGCGGTAAAGATGTCCTAGTAAGGATGTCCAACTGCAGCTTTGGCCCAGCCATCAGTCAAATGTTCCTCGAGGGCTCCCGTACTGCGAAAGGGCGCAGGCAGGGGTGAGGGCCCCCCACCCTGCCCCCAGTGCATGAATGCCATGCCCCGGGCCTCTAGTAGTTGTATATGTGTGTGCTGACAGAAGTGTTTACTTTCTGGTAATCCAAGTAGAAATCATTATTTAAGCTCATTCTGCCCTTAAATTTATCATTTCTCTCATCTCCCCAGTGAAGAATAAAAACAGATTAGATAATTTAAATTTAATTAAAAGAATATGCAGTTTTCTGAACATTGAAGGGTTATTTGGAGTTCCTTCAATCTATTCATTTCCTAGGTGTGAACTATTTGGTATTATGGTGTAGTGTGATGGGATACTAGTGTGAAATATGGGCCTTTGACCTTTGAATCCTTTTTAGCATAGATTGAAACCCTCATATCTGCCTGCATTATTTCTTTTTTTTTTTTAAGGAAGAGAATAAGACTCCAGTGCTTTAACAGACAAATCTGTTCAATTTATGAAACTGACAATTATAATTTTGAAATTTTAAAGAAACATAATGATCACATAATTGTATGATTTTCAAAATGTGCTCCATGGAATTTAATAAATTATTTGATGTAGCCTAGAGCCATCTTTAATAGGCCATTTAGGAGGTTCTGGCTAGTATATGGGGTTGGACTTCAGGGTCTCCCAACCCCACCTTTCTGCCCTTCCTGAACCTGCATTGTTGCTTCTGTAAGAAAAGTTCCATTGTTATTATTTATTTTTATACATTTTGAGATTATGCATGAGATTTTTGTCTGACAAGATGTTTCTATTGCTGTAAAGTGAAAACTACTAAATGAGGCCAACAGATTCACTCTATCAATGAAAAGAACTGGTGACAAGAAGGGAAAGTGATTTGCCAAGTTCATATCTTGAATGAATAACAAAACCTTAATTTCTGATTCTATTCCCGTCTTTTAGTTTAATGATTTAGCCTAGATTTTTAGAGCTCAAGACTTAGGTATACCTATATAATGTAATTAAACTGCAACAAATAAAATATGAAGAATGTGCTTATATTTAATGTAAACATTTACTTTTATTTATATATCAAAGTGTTTATAATTTGATAATGTTATCTTTATTACAAATGAAATAATGGGTTTATAAATAGAAAAGAGATCAACTGAAAATATTGTGCTAACTAATCATTATTGCATGAAAGTAATAACTGTATATTTGGCATACCTATATATCACTGCTTTATGAATCTCATATGTGAAAAGTCATAAAGGACTTAAAATGCATTTACAGAAACAGTCTTCCCAAAGTGATGATGTCAGAACCTTATGAGGTAAGAAAGCCAGTGAGTTTGTTACACTGCCCACAGGCAATGCCAGAAGATATTTTAATCTTATTTTTAATTTGTCAAAGAAAAATATATACTTATAAACTTGCTAATGCTCTCTAGATACTTTGTAAATATTCAGTTTAGGAATCACAGAACCTAGGATTCTTCTCAATAAGGGAACATAATAATATATATAAAATTTTACAGTTAATTCCACATATCTTTGGTATTTATTCCTTTCCCTACTGTGCTTCACCAAATCAGTAATCCTTACTCCCTACCCGAAACACAGCCTATTAAGATAGATTTATGTCAGACCTTCAAGTTACAAGTTATATGCTGTTACACCTAAATTTCACAATATAAGTGTCTTGCATTAATTCAGAGTCTAAATTCCAGGTATAACTTGTGGGAACTTCTTGATATTTTATTGTTTTCTAAACTTTTGTATTAATTGAGAAATTATACTGATTAATCAGATTGGGACTATTAAGAAATTAGTTTTTTAGCCTCAAAGTAAAAATTTTAAATTTTATAGCAAATGATACATTTTGCATTTAAAAATACTTAATTGGTTGATCTCTCCCCCAAGGGGGTGAAGGGGTGAGGGTAATAGGATAAGGGCACATATGTAATACCTTAATAAAGAAAAAAAGAAAAAAAATACTTAATTGTACCACATATTTGATGTCAATACCAACAGAAAGAAAGAAAGAAATTGAGTTCAAGAAGACTTCTACAGTATTTCATACATTGACAATGAGCAAGCATATCTAAGGTTTACTTAGATAACTAGAAAAAGCATACATTCTAAGTACAAATACAATTCAACTTTCATTCCAAAAATATCATCACAGATTCCTATCAACCGTCTATGCATAGGTAACCATGTTGGGCTTATTTTATTCCAAGTATATTTCCATTGAAAACCAGAAGACAGGCGATCCAGAGAAAATTCCATGGAGATCTACAAAAACACCCTCTAGGCTGAAGATAAAATATATGAGGGCCCCAGCCAAAGTGGAGGTGGCAAAATAATCACAAGTGAACCTGAAAAAAATTCATTCACTTTGCAGGCTTTAACTGCTGTCTTATCTTTTCATTGCACCTTGGGTATTACACATGTCCAATTAGCAGACCCCTTTGAAAAATCAGATCTTTACCGCGGTAGACCCGATGAAGGGCTGTCTCCTCCTTTCCTCCAGCAGTTTTAAAATAATCACACATTGAACAGAAAGGGGACCACATCTAAAATTGCTCCTGACAGCTAGGAATTGTTAGCCCAATTAGCTACCATGTGTCATGGAGAACAAATGTTTCAAAGGGCAAACTGAAAGCACAATATGCAAACTCTATCAAGAAAAACACAAAGAAATCCTCTCCCAAGCACAGTAGGGGACTCTGCTATTGAACTCCTATATCTCTGCATAATATTAAATTGTAGCTCTCTGTCTCCTATTACTAAGAGTGGGAAGTGATGGAGTTGGAAAGGTGGTATGTGTTTGTTCACGTGTGTGTGTGTGTGTGTGTGTGTGTGTGTGTGTGTGTGTGTGTGTGTTTTGCTTCTTAATAAGAACAGAAAGAATTTGCCTCGGTTTAAAACTTGCTTTACTTGCTGTTCTTGTTCACTATAACATAAAGGGAACTTGGATTCCAACTGCACAAAGCAAAGACTAGGCCCCTTTTTACTTAAGGCCTTGGCTAATGTCCCTTTATAAGAGGAAATGTATTCCTGCATACTGATCTGTAGGATTGTATTCATTTAGTATCATGAAAAATACTTCTAGGATGTAGGTCAAAAATATATTTGTAGAACATTTAGCCTGACAGATATTATGGAAGTCAAGAAAGAAATGCTGGATGTCTTATTCAACTAAAAAAAATTTGAAGTGAGTGTTTAGAAACCCAAATATTTACATAATTGATAGGCTTACAATAGAAATATTTTCAGTTGGAACTGATATAAGATTATGCAAAATTGTTATAACAACTTTAAATGAGTGCTACTTGGCTTATTTTTCCATAGGCTAGTGCTTTAAAAAAATAATTCTTAACTAACTTTCCAAAAGTGTCGATAAAAAATGAATTTTTCATTCCTGCTAAAGAGGGTTTTACAACATGCCTATTCTCTTCATGTCATTCTAAACTCTATTTCAGTCTACAAAAGATGGTCGTTTAAATTTAAAATTAGTATTTTGCTCAACATATTCAACACTGACTTCTTCTAATACTGTGTTTTATATGTCAAGGGCATGAGAACAATATAAAGCTGAGTCTATAAAAGGCCACGTTATTGACAGGTGACTAGCAACTGTTCCAAATAACCTTATAAAAGATAAACACTATAAAAGGAGCATGCGGAAATTATGCGAACTACTTTCTGTCCTTGTGTGCTATAAAAGCCTCAAATGAGCCAGTTTCTTGTTAGGCTAAATATGTTTGCATCGTTCGGATGAGACAGTGCCTTTTCCCTCCTGGATTTGGTTATGGAACAGCATGTTCTAGTTTGCAGGATCAAGGAGTGCACAAATGACTTACTAATATACTAAATTCTGTCTCTTGAATGCTGCACAGTATCCTACTTTGAACTTCACAGCTCACAGAATTAAAACACACACACACACACACACACACACACTTTTTTTTTTACTCAAGCACATTAGTTTAGAAAAAATTAGAAATTACAGCTCATTAATAGAAAAGAAAATTCCTCATAAATCCTATAAACTACAGAAAAGTCGTCTTTTCATATTTTGATATAATCCTATTAGACAATTAAAATATATATTTATATAAATTTGAGATTGTGCTGTAAATGATTTTATAATCTTCATTTTTACCTGGTTGTTTGCTATTAAAATGACTAAATTTCAATAGATGTGGAAGCCTCAGATACAAGAACCTACTAGACAGTCACTCAATCTCATTTGCTCTTCATATTTTCACAATTAGATCTATCCTATAGTGGCACAGTATGTTGTACTAATTTCCCATGACTTACCTAATTGATATTCTATTTGTGAAAATGTAGGTCTTTCCCCTCCTAATCGTTTACAAAGCATGCTACAATGAGCATCCGTTATTGTACATTGGTCAAATAATTTAATCAAAAGTTTTGCAAATTATCAAGCTTTTGATATAGCTAGTATTACCAAAATGCCCAACAAAATGTACTAGTTTGCCTCTTACCAGCAATTTATGAATATATATATATATATATATATATATATATATATATATATATATATACACACACACACACACACACTCAGATCTTCAGACTGCTGTTTCCAGATTTGGGCTTTTATTGGGGGAATCTTAGGTGCTTATGTCCTCAAAGATCCATCCTTTAACTATTTTGAGTGTAAAGTCTTTATTCCTTTAACTCCAATCCTTTGCGTACTGTGGTCTCCAGAAAGACCTCAACATTTCTGGAAAATAGATATTATCCTTCTCTTTTTTTCAGCACTGGAATATAATTTTGTCTACTTTGTACTCATTTGGGCATTTAAAAGAATTTTTTCTAAGGACATAAGCAAATATGTGAGCTTAAATGTCTGTCTTGAAGCAGTCCTACACATTACTTGAGTGCCTGGCATACTGTGGCATTCAAATACCACTCTAATTAACTTCATTAAAATATGCACTCTGTCTAGAAGACTCCTTTTGTAAAGATTTATGGACACAAAAACAATTCAATTTTGAATATTTCTGTCATAAAGTAGTTTGAAGTTTATTTTTTCAAAACAAAAGGGGAGCTCAGTTCTTTTGACTTGAGTTTTACTTTAATTTAATTTTATTTTAATTTAAAATATAATTCTCAAATGACAAATCACTTTGCTAGATAAGAAAAGATCATTCTGAAGTCAAGATGAGCTTTCATCTTCAATAAGTAATTAAACGTTAAAATAAATTATGTTAAGAATATCAAGTTAAGTGTATAAAATGAAGACAAGCTCTTTCAACCTGGTAAGACAATGAATGAGGAGTCAGTGATTTTACAGTTGCCAAATATATTAGTAATCTGTTTTGAGTTCTTATTGTGTTTGATCTCTCTTAAGAAAATTACTTAACCTCTTTGAATTCTGGTTTCCCCTATCTGTGAAACAGAATACAAAACATCTCCTCTATTAATAAAATCAGATAATCAGTTTTATCTTCAAAGAAATGTTGCCAATATAGCATTTTTAAAGATGCATGAAATTATGTTAATTGTTCTTTAATAATTGTAGCCATGATATATTTAACCAGAAAAAGTGTCTTTTAGCCTGAAAAATTAAGATTTTATACAAAATTAGACAGAAATGAAGATCCATTTTGTGTGTGAATGTGTGTGGGGGTTTCTAAGCACATTTTTTCCATATTTAGGTATAAATTTATCCTTGCATATTAAATTTCTATGACTGATAAATTCTTTAAGTATTAAATAGTCAAAATTGTTTAAGTCTGATTATATTCGTAACAGATTAGGAGGCCAATCTATAACTTAGAACACATCATTAGTGTTTTGAAGTGTAAGTTTAATATTTCTTTTGCTTGATTAAAAATTACAGTAAGGATACATTTTAAATATATATACATATATATACATATATACACACACACACACACACACACACACACACACACACACATATATATATATATATATATATATATATATATATATATATATATATATATATTTGGGGCATTGATACAGGTGGTTTCATTGAGTAATTGAGTCCAAGAGTATGATAGTGGGAGAATCAATTAAGAAAGATGGTTAGAGAAAGAATAAGGGAGCTTTTGGTTGCACAATCATGGAAATTGTAAAATTTAAAACTGAAGGACACTTAGTGATAGTGTATAACATTTTATAGCAAGATCTTCTATTGATTTCAGAGAGAAAGGGAGAGAGAGAGAGATAGAAACATCAATGATGAGAGAGAATCATTGATTGGCTACCTCCTGCATACCTCACACTGGGGATTGAGCCCACAACCTGGGCATGTGCCCTGACTGGAAATCGAACCATGACCTCCTGGTTCATAGGTCAATGCTCAACCACTGAGCCATGCTGGCTGGGCTATAATCAAGATCTTAAGACCATCAGAAGTTAAATGCAGGTTATAAAGTCATCCAAGTCAGAGTCCAAACCTAGATGTCCTTACTTTCCAGCTCAGTAACATTTTAACTCAGGAAACTTTGATTCAGATGAATAGCTCACAAAGAAACTCTATTTCTCAAACTCAAATTAGTAAATTATCAGTTATCTTAGGCTCCATAAATCATTCGCTGACATGAACAAAAATTATTTTCATCTTGGCATCTATAATTTGGAAGGAACCACAGAGATCCTATAACACAATCTTTCTTCTTCTTACATTCTTTTAACCTCAGATGGAACACTTCAGCTGAAAAGTGCTCATTGTTACACAAAGTTGCCCATTCTGGTGAAGGAGAATTTATTTATTGACTTAGTATTTCTTCTCTATATTCCTATAAAATTTTCCTCTCTAAGAATTCTACTCTACCTCTTCCTAACAGCTTTTTAAATATTTTAAATCTTCAAAATAAATAATCTCCTTTTTTTGTTGTTCCTAGTAAGACTTCTGGTCTAATTACTAGACTTACTGCTTTCTGTGGCACTGTTAGATGTACAATAATATCACAGAACAATGTGGGAACTAGTAAAGGATATTAGATGGAGTAGACATATTATAAATAAACTATATATAGATATATTCTATTCTTATTAAAATAAAAATGCAAATAATCTCATATTCATTTCAACATGGTGAGTCTCACCTCAAGTCTCTAAATACTCTGTTAACTCATTTCACACACATTTTGTTAAGGCTCAGACTTTCTTCATTACCATTGTGCTGTGTAATGAATTTACTCACAATGGCCATTCTTTTGGTCATTGCTTGGCTAACTGAACTCCATAAGAACAAAGAGACATTTTGAAAATATTGTGCCTGAATATATACCATATATCTGTCTTATACAGAGGCTGACTGAGGAAAGTAGATGTGCATTTCACCTCTGGGTTCAGTCAGATTAATCAGCAGCATTCACTAATCCGGGTTCCTGAAGTGCCATGCATTGCGTAATCATTCCCTAAACCTTTTTCTCTCAAAAGAGTGTAATTCCATTATATATTCTAGAATTGATAAGTTTTAGTTTATGTTTGGAGATAAATGTTCATAATATATGTTTGCATGCTTTGACATGGTGTGCATATCATGTTATGAAGAAATAAGAGTCATCGCATAGTTAATGCTTAACACATTTATCTGCCTCCATTTAGTATTCTATTGGTGGAAAGAAAAGAGAATTATTTAAATCAAAATTCCACTCATACATTAAAGTCTCTTAATAGGGAACAATTCCAACACTAAAAATGTTCTGAGCATGCTACACTGAATGCTCATTATTTGCTAGGGTACATAGGGCTTAGGGGCTCACAGCCCACAGATGGTCTCCAGGCTAAATAGGACACAGCAGAAGCACAGAGGAAACTTGCACTTGGATTATTACCTAAACTGTGTTCCTACCAGAATTCATTTTTAATATTTTTTTCAAAAGTTTGTTTTATTGTGGAAAGAACACTTAATGTGAGGTCTACTCTCAAAAAATGTTAAGTGTATAATGCATTATTGTTGACCATACCTAAGTCCAATGTTACACAATAGATCTTTGGAACTTACTCATCTTGCTTAACTAAACTTTATGCATACTGATTAGTAGATCCTCATTTCCCCCTCCCCCTGCCTCTGGCAACCACTACTCCTTTCTCTGCTTTTATGAGTTTGACTGTTCTAATCTCCATTGCATACCAACTTTTCTTTATTCATTTGTTCATGGACATTCCAGTTGTTTCTATATACATCTTGGCTATCATGATTAGTGCTGCCATTTCTCCAAAGAAGACATAAATGGTCAACAAGTATAAAAAAATGATGAATGTCACTAATCATGAGGTAAGAGCAACCAGAACAAAAATGAGATATCACCTCACACCTGTCAGGATGGTTATTATCTGAAAAACAAAGGAGAACAAGTGTTGGAGAGGATGAGGAGAAATTGGAACTCTTGCGCACTGTTGGTGAGATTGCAAATTGGTTCAGTGCTTATGAAAAACAGTATAGTACAATAGTTCCTGAAAAATTTAAAAATATAACTACAGTACAGCCTAGCAATCCCACTACTGGGTATTTATACAAAAGAACTGAAATTATGATCTCAAAATATATTAGCAGTATGTATTTTTAATGTTTATCTCTTTGATGTATCTTCCTTGGCTCTAGGCATTAGTTTATATCACCTGTATTTTCCAAAAACCAGTGTGCCAATTGTCTAATTATTTAACACCCATGACACCAATAGGTACATTGAGAGACTAAAGAAGATTTATCACACTATGTGTCCCACATGTTTTGTCATATTGTTAAATTCTGTACTCTATTGTTCACCAAGTATTTTGTGTATGCAAACTTATTTCTCAAATAAGATTTTAAACCACTCAGAGATAGGAGCTTTATTATATCCCTTTTATAGTTCCTACTATAGTGCTAGACTGTCAATAAAAATTGATATGAGAGTCCTTTCCATAGAACATTTAAAATATAATGGATATTGTTCCTTAATAGATACTTGGTGAGCTGTTTCTAGAAATCCTCAAAGGAAAGGTTCTGGGTTTGTTTTGTTTGTTTTTTTAAATAGTGTGACATCTTGTATGAATTATCTAAAAAATAAAGTAGCTGGCTATGAAGGTCAAGGTAATATTATATTAAAAAAGTGACAATAATGAAAGTCATGCACTAGACAGGATGGCCATCCTGCCGGCATCAATAAGCGACCAGCAGGTGGAGATTCCAACATCAAAAATGCATCAATTGCAAAACTAATTGGTGAGAAAATGAACTTATAGATTTAAGGAGATTTATGCCTAAAAACCAATCTAAATCTCAACCAGCTGCTCAGGGACATTGGACAATTAAAATGTAAAGTGTGAGATAGAGCCGCTCATGATTGTTTAAACTAATAAACTTTAACATTATTTTTATTTTGGTTTGTTTGTTTTTTTCTTTCTCTGAGGTTATAATCAGAGGGATGGGCATGTTTATCAGGTGTATTTATTTTAGACTTGCTTTTCACTTGCTAATATGCTTGTAAAGATGACTCTAAGAAGTGATAGAATTAAAATTCTTTTCCCCATATAGGTCTGCGTTCGCTCAGATGGTGTTAATGGTTGACTCATTATTTCAATGGCATGTTTTTCAATGTCACAATGTCTCTCTGAGGGCCAGCCCCATTTTCTTAATTGCTGTAGTCCTGAAGCATCCTGGTTTCTTCTGTGATATATACTGCCCTGAAGATTTGAGCTTCACTGATCTCACAAATCTCACCTCTTAGACCGTTCTTTAACTCACTTTGCCAATGGCTACATTTTTTACCCATAGATAAGCAGTCTTTCAGACTGTTACACAGTAAAAAAAATTCCAGTCTTATGTTCTTTGATATCTTGCAGTTTTCAATTGACATAAGGAATTATAAAGTAAGAGTACTACTGGTGGGGGAATTCCTTTATCTCTGACTCTGATCTCTGTAGCTCCTGGAAAATATGGCAATTGTTGAGTCTCTTGGAAAGAAAATGAGCACAAATAAAATACAGTTGACAGTATTTTAGGATTCTTAGTAAAACTCAGTAGAATGCTTTATGCCTTCAAAGGTGAGTGAAAAATATGGGAAAAATTATCAAGTATCAGGTATATTTCTTAGGACTTAAATTGTACTTTGTGGAGATATTTCCAAAAGAAAATTACATGATATATATTTTGGGTTTTGAATTTATTCAAATTAAAAAAAATGTTTTTAATTTATTTCCAGCTCTATTGGAAATTGCCCACATGTCACTGATCTCCGTATTGTGTAGATGCTTGGCCATAAGTTACCAGCTCTCACTGATGATAGCATCTTATTAAGGTGCTTAAAAGCACTAGAATAACCTGTACTCAAACTTGGAATTTAAAAGTGTTAGCCACTTGTCCACGTTTGCCCACCTCTAATCTGTGTTCTGCCCTAACCAGCTAGAGGATTCTTTTCAATATCTAAGTCTGTTCATGCCACTTTTTTGCTTAGAACTCTGATGCTTTTCCGTTGCTCTTAAAGTAGAGCTCTTAGGACAAGTTGACCTCCCCTTCCCTCTCCAAGCCTATCTTGTATTTTGCTTCCTCCCAATATTGTGCACACTCACCTTCTTTACCACTTTTCCTCAAATAGATCTCTATGATAGCACCTATTTAATGAATATACATCCCAGCTGCTTAATTTAAAAAATATATATCACTGCTAATATATATTAGTGAGAAGATACCTTCACCAGTGAGCCATAAGACCTTAATTTAGTTAAAATATAAATTTATAGACAAAGTCCTATCTAAGATTCTAGACCTTTCTACTTAAAGTATAATACATGGAACAGCAATATCAACAATGATCAGAAATTCAGAATCTCAGGTCCAACCCCACACCTATTGAATCAGAATCTACATATTCAGAAGACTCCTATATAATTTGTATGTGTATTAAAGTTTAAAAGGCACAGTTCATTCATTTATACTGATTTGTAAAGGGGTCATCATATTAGTGTAGATGGAGAGGGATATGCTTATACATGAAAAGAATTAATATGGAAAGAAACCAATTTTTCCTAGAATAACTTATGAATTCATTGATGCTTTTAAGTAGGAGATAATGAGTAGCAACTGTCTACCAGATACTATGTGAAGCACTGGATGCATCAGGATGTTTAAAAACGATGCAGTTATTGCCTCATGCAACATTCTACCCGCTCAGAGGATGAGCTTAAATAAAACATGCAAAAACTACTATACACTTAAAATTAAAGCAAAGGCTAACAGAAAATTCTAATAATTTTGGAAGAGGAATTATTCCAAACATCACCAATTGTTAAAATCAAGTATATCTAAAATAAACATTATGAATAAAAGCAATGATATTGGGCCTTGTCTGCTTTTATATTGTCATATTTTATGTAAAAAATAAAATATGATGCCCAAGTAAAAACAGAAAAACAGCTCAACTGAACATAATAAAATATTCAAAAGCACAACAAATTAATATATTGTAAGCAAAATGTAATAAAAGTGGGATTTTATATTAACCAAAACTGACTAAAATAAATAACATTAAATTTTTTATTAATTCTTTGACAAAATAAGTTAAATTTCTACCTGGTAACATATACTAAAATAAATGATGTACCTATAATAGAGATAATTATAAAAAAGGAAACTTATAACCAGAAATTTTAAAAGTACATATGAATGTGTATTTAAAACAGAGAAAGATTTCTTCTGCTTCTATCTCTGACTCAAAATAATCTTTCCAAAAAGAACAATTAGAATAGCTAGCTTAAAAAAAATCTGTTTGAAGGCTTCAGAGATACATTAATGGAGTAAGAACTTGAAGAAGCAACATCCCAGTCAAAAATGAAATGCAAAAGAGATCTGAGATTCATCTCTACTTATACTCTTGAGCAATTTTCCATTTCTTAAACTGTGGCCAAGAAGTAAAAAGTATAAACAAAATTTTTAGTCATTTTATAGACCTGAGAAGAAAATATTATGTATAGGATTGACCAGAAAGAAGGAAAATAACCCAACTGTCAATTTTAATTTCCAAAATGCTGACTCTGTAAATAAAGTAAAAAGAAAATATATATATATACGTATATGCTTCTAATTTGCTAAATTCCAGATTAGATGAAGGTGATATTTCTGTGGCCTAAACAACACACACACACACACACACACACACACACACACACACACACATAAATCCTACCTGGAAGAGTATATCAATTATACAGAGTCTCCTACATCATTTTTTAAAAAGTATTTCATTGATTTTTTTACAGAGAGGAAGGGAGAGGGATAGAGAGTGAGAATCATCAATCCTACTAGGGATGTGCCTGCAACCAAGGTACATGGCTAGCATTCAACCAAAAATTGCTTAGAATAATAAGATACAAGAGATCCATATACCAGGGTTATCAGACCTCATATGATAATAGGTCTTTATTTTATTTTTATATCATTTCCTTTTTAAAAAAAATATGAATTATGAAAACTTTTCTTTAAAATAAATGTAACATGCTACAGTAAATATAGAAGTTGTCCTACATTCTAGACTCTTTTTCTTCTATATAATATTAGGACTAAAAACTGTCTCTTTAGCCACCACTTTTATTATATTGGTGCTCTCTGACCTCACCACTAGTATAAAATTTTGTTATCATCTTTTATTTATTTCTGTCTTTATCATCCACATTCTTTTATGATAAATTCAATAAATTTCTCAAGTATAAAATTCTCTAATATAAAATGTTAGTTGTCAGAATAATAAATAGGATTATCAAAGTACCTCAAAACATGTCTGTTGCCCTTATTTATAACAAAAGACAATCTATGGCAGTCCGAAGAGCAGAATGGAGAGAATATATTTGATAACAGAGAAACCTGGCTTTATGCAGATGCTTGTCTTTTATTTATTATACTTCTTTGGACCACTTAACATTTGTAAGCACCTATTTCCTCATTTTTATATGGAGGATAATAAGAGAACAAACCTCATAGGAATGTCTATTAAGTAGGTCATGCATTTAGCATTATTATTATTACTGAAAGGGAAGAACCTAGAAATCAGACATTTGCCTAAGGTTCAGAGACATATTTTGACGTTTTAATTATTCAGCAATGAGTAGCAAAGAGCCACTGAAACTGTTGTGAGGTTGCATATGACTATCAACTATAACAAACATAAAAGATACTGAAATTACTACACCAGGGATATACAGCGGATCGGATTCTCAAGTACAAGATGGTGTAACCTTACAGCGCTTTCTCTAACCTCTAAATACTGTCCCCTTTGCAGCACTTCCTGAGACCCCAGTTTTCCCTGCAAACAATCCTTCCCTTTGGTCTCTCTCCATGGATCACCTTGAGAGCCTCTTATCTCTGTCACATTTTCATTTCTCTTATCTTCTCATTCAAGGATTGAATGGAATCAATAAAAGAGTGTCACTTTCTAATAAGATGGATGCAAATCAAAGAAAAGGGAAAGGGTGACTTAAGCATTAAATTGTAGCAGAATTTCACAATTCAGGGGCCATCAATACCAATTCAAAAGGCTTTGTCTGTGATGTCAAGAGTTTACTTGGCTGCTTCTCAATGGCATAAGCATGTTTAGATTCCAAATAAAGAAAAGAAAAATCCCAGTTCTCTATGCAGATAGAAGGTCATGCAACAAAGCTCATTTCTAACGAGGAAATGTGAATGCTACAAGAGCCAACCATCTGAACTAGTTATTATGACTCGATGCCCAAGGATTTTTTAATTGCCACTAAAGTTGTTCCTACCCATTAATGTTAATTACCAATAATTTTCAGACCCTGCCAGCTAGAACAGCTTTGCAGGCATATAAATTCAGTAAATATGGTATAAGTAGAAGTGGTAAGTGGTAAGGTTGAGGTCTAAAAACCCTAAAGTAGGGGTGTCGAACTCAATCAGAGAAGGGGCCAAAATCTAAAATCCAGCCTAAATCGCGGCCGAATGGTTTACTGAACAGTCATAAACTGTCATTGTGATGGAAACGCAGCAGAGTGCAGTGATGACAGCGCGGTGCGGGCCACATTGCAAGGCCTGGCGGGACGGATTTGGCCCTCGGGCCTTGTGTTTGACACATGTGCCCTAAAGGAAAAATAAGGCAAATATGAGTGTAGTGTCTATTGTGTCCTGAATTGAGCCTTTCTTGAGCTCTCTGCCACTTACATTCCATAATCAAAATCTGTCCCTCTCTCTTCTCTAGAAAGCTTTCTGCAGTGTGACGGTCACAAACCCTCCACAGTGCTGGGAGATGAGGGGTTTGGGATACTCATCCCTTGTCATCTCTGGATGTTTGCCCATAAAACCTTTTCCTTGAGTGAGCTCTCTCTGAAATTGCTAGGCCACAATGAAAACAGGACAGTGTCCCTGGGACTCCTAAACACTGGAGCCGCCCAGCTCACTTTTTTAGCTGCAGGAACAGATGTAGGTTTTATAGGATCCGAAGCTTGTACAATTTGGGAGCCCTCTCTGAGAAAAGAAGACAAAGTTACAGATACAAAATCAAGTCCAAGAATGAGTTTCCTATAGAATGAGAAAATAAACAGACACAAATTGCAAGTTTTTAAGACAACAAATACAAAAATAGGTGACCCCATGATAATATTGCCGAGCCTCTTCTTCCACCCCGAGTTTTAGAAAGTGTCTGTGCAAGAAAGAGGCTCTACTCTTTTAAAGGTAAACCTTCCTCTAACTTGCCAGTTAAAGGTGACCAGACTATTGACATCACTGAACCACAATTCATTATTTGGACCTCAAAAGATTGTAAGAAATAAGTTTAAAAATAATATATTTAGAAAATGTCTTGAGCAGTTCCTGTAGGTGTTTAAATAGTAGCAGGCAATAATTAATGTTATTATAATTTAAATTCTGCCTATTATGTATTGCCTATTACAGAGACTAGTATATATTTGAGACCACTAACATTTTATTAAATTATATTTTAATAAATTATTATCAATGTCATATAGTATATTTGAGTGTCCTGTGGGGATCAAACTGGTTTTTTTTATTCCTTTAAATATTATGCTAATCTATAATACATTTTGTTTAAAAATATACTTAAGGATATGTAAAATAAATATTTCTTTTTAAAAATATAAAGGTTGACATTCCACAGCTAATCATTTAGGAAAGATTGTATTGCTGCATTTTGAAAATCTTTTGTAATTTAATGCAAGCATATTTAAATAAGTCAGAAAAATGGACATGTCTACTCATTGCCCGGGCTGGTGTGGCTTGCTTAGTTGAGTGTTGTTCTGTGCACCTAAGGGTCGCTGGTTTAATTCCTGGTCTGGGCATGCACCCTGGTTGCAGGTTCCATCCCTGGTTGAGGCACATACGGGAGGCAACCTATGGGTGTTCGGAAGAATGCCAAGCAGAACAAAAAGCAGAAAATCTTTGCACTAACATGTTGCTGGAAGTCCAGTCTCATTACAATGTGAGATATAAGCAGTGGACATGAGCTTGGAAATCTCTTGTTTACCAGATTTTGCAGAGCCTTAAGGGTGGGCTAATGAGTTTACACTTGAACCTTTGGGTTCTATGGTATGGACAATGGAGAGCCATTACCACAGAGGAATCTTCACTGAGTAGGCAGAAGCCGAAAGTTTACAGGCTGTGGCTGTGGAATGGGGGACAGACGATCCAGGCATTGAGCAGGGCACAATCTGGTTGGAGCTTGGGTTCCTAACTTTTATACATAAAGGAGAATATTGTATTCAAGAGTTTGCCTTACGCCTCTATGAGGCAGCTAAATGAAATGATATTTATCAAATGTCAAACCAGTGTTAATGGGCATTAATGCTGTGCCATCATTGTATCTAACACAGCTCTGCTGGGAACACACCGACTTTACCAAAGACACGCAGGTGAAGATGCACCACTTCCAGAATTCCGATAGTCTTAACAGAATGAGTCACTGGAGTGAAGGGGGCTCATATCAAAGCATGTAGACAGCACTAAGTTATTCAACAAAAGCACGGGACTCATGTATTTCAAAGTCCTTGGTATAAATCTATTATTTACAGAGATTCGATCCCATCTTTTTGAAGATGCTTTCAAAGTATCATAAGCTATATATATGGAGTACTCAACCTGCTCCAAATATCTGTATATCTCTTGCTTTACTGCTGTGATGTTAAATTAACACCCTTTGCTCTTTGCTCACATTTTCAGAGTCGATTGGCAGTTCCAGAGGGTGAGACTCCCTAACTTCTGTAGAACAGTGTTATTTCTTTAAGAGTTAACAAGTTTGCTGATGTTTCCAGTCTGATAAGTTCTCCTGTGAGTGCAGGTCTGGAGGCTAATAGCAGATGGAGAGCTCTCGAGCTCTCCGGTCCTGCCTATGGAATGAATTCCTGAAGGCAACAAAGGAACATTTATAGACTTCCGATGGTAAACAGTAGGACTGAAAGTAGTAAATGCTTTTAGTTGCTTTCCTGATGTCCCCGGCACTCATGAAATCAATCTTCAAAATGAGAGGAAACTTAAATGGCCAGCTCCTTTGATAGCCTCTGGTTTGTCCCCAGTGCTGCCTGGTTTCAGTTATAAGACATTCCACACTCCTAGGATAAAACTGTTTACTTTTCAGTTCCAGACATGATTCTGAGCTATACGTTGTTTACTAGTAATAATCAAATACTTAATTATTTAAATTGGAGGAAGAAAAGTACAAGAATTTTATAGGCATGAGATTCAGAAGTCAATAAGATATTCCTCTTGCTGAGAAACAGGCTACAGAGCCGGCCTTGTGTTCATTTATTATTCATTGTATTTTGCAGTTTGCTGAATTGTTGTGAAACCCATTTATAGTTTTACATGCCCGTTTAAAAAATGGTCCCATAAAATCTTGGTTGCTTTTTCCTTTCTCAATTGTAATGTTTAGCTTTATAGGTAGATGACTAGAAAATTATAACATATATTGGTTCAAACAAGATGCATTTGGTTGTCACTAAATCTTACTAGGGCAATGAAATACCATCTACAAATGTATCTGTAATAATATGTAATCCAAATAAAGATGATTAAAATTTTCCATAGCAGTTTCAATTTTTGTATTCTGTGTTTATCTACTGAACAGATTCCTAAAGGGAGTAGGAGAGTTTATAATAAATAGTTTATTGAGGTTCTTATGATTAAGGGATATTAAATAATAATAATACCTGTTTTATCTTTTTTGCTCTCTTAGCTTCTTTCTTTATTTCCCTCTCACTTTTAAAAATAAAATAATATTAATTATTTTGACATTAATTATTAATATAGGATATTTTAATTCTTAACTTTTATAAAGTTATTCTTGTTAGAGCTTACAAAATATTACAGAACTTCTGGAATACTTGATATCACAACTTTGGAGGATTTGCTCATTTCCTGGCTGTGGGCATTCCTAATTAGAGAATCTTTATACTTCCTCCTTTTAGATATTCCCATGGGAAAATATTAAAATCTCAAAAAGGATTTTGTTTTTCAAATTCAAAATGTACTTTTTGCTTAAAATATTATTCCTGTTCTTATTGTTTGCTATCAGAAAATAGTTTGTACAATTGCTATTTATAATTCACTGCATTTAAAATGAATTTGATCAGCTGATACTAAGCCATTAAATCACACTTTCATTTTATTATTAAAATTATCTCATTGGATTATGTTACATCTTAGATTAATATTAAGGTGTTAATACAATTATTGCTCATTCTTTATTTTGAACAAGTTTTGCATATTTATGTTTGTACTCTATTATGCGACGTTTCCAAAGACATACATGTTAAACCTTCAATATCAACATAGAATAATCATCTTTGTATCAGTTTTGCCAATAATTTTGATTTGATTTAATAGTGTCACGTTTTCTTTTGGGAAGGCAATTGCATTACTTAGTAAGTAAAAATTCCCAATCATCACAGTGCTATGGGGAGCCATGATGGAGCCTGAGGCACAAAGGAAATGTGTGGACTCTGACTGTAATAAAAGCAAACTCATTCATCTTTTTTTTTTTTTTTCAAAATCTACTTCTTCACCTGACTCTTTTTGAGTTGAGAAAGTTGCAATGTTTGAAAATTTCTCTTGACCATGAGACAATCTATGAAAATTTTAATTAGCTTTAGCTTAACTAAAATTTCCATGTTTTAACGGAAATGATAATAAATCATTTTGTGCCAAATTTTAGCATAAAATAATTAAACATAGATCATTAAAACATTTTTTAGCAAATAGGTTGTTGTGATAAAAATTACCTATTAAAAATTTAAAAGATATAGGTAGGGGTACAAATTTTCTTTTTGCCTCAGACTCTGATACAGCTCAGCATTGCAAGAGTCTTTGTTTAAAAAAATTTTAAATTTATTTCTTTATTTCAGAGATAGAAAGGGAAAGGTAGAGATAGAAACATCAATGGTGAGAGAGAAGCACTGATTGGCTGCCTCCTACACACTCCAGTAGACCCCACAACCCAAACCTATGCCTTGACCAGGAATAGCACTGGGCTCCCTGGGTCATGGTGCACATTCAATCACTGAGCCAAATGTGATTTTATCTTGGATTTTTTCTCATATTTCTTTTTAAAATATTACATTAAAATGTTATTTTATTACTGAGTGTTTTGGCACTGAAATTTTACACTGAGACAAATACCTCTCTTGCC
Source organism: Pipistrellus kuhlii (assembly GCF_014108245.1). Classification (NCBI taxonomy): domain Eukaryota; kingdom Metazoa; phylum Chordata; class Mammalia; order Chiroptera; family Vespertilionidae; genus Pipistrellus; species Pipistrellus kuhlii. The sequence continues at coordinate 32,643,476 of NW_023425405.1, read as the reverse complement.
ATATCCTAGTTCTGGCTTTGATATAGAACAAAATCACCAGTTATTTAAAAAATGTATACTAAAATACAAATAATACTAAAAATAAATTATTTTTATAATAAACAAAAAAGAATAAGTTTATGTTTAATTAAAATTTATTTATTTTGATTGTAATGAGCAAAAATGACTGTCGTGTGCTGGAAATACTGATTTATGGCTTTTTAGTGATCTTCCAGATACCTTCTCCCAGTTAGGAAAAATGAAATATCCATACACATAGCTTAGGGACACATGCTGTGACAGACATTCTTAAAACAATCAGTATAAGACCTGAAGGAAAATATCTTTATATTTATAGGTACTGAAAGGGAAAACAGGATGTGTTTTTCATTTTGAAAGTTTACTCTTACACTTGTTTCTTTTTCATTTCAAGTTTTAGATTTTTTTTATTGTTGTTTGAGGATATTTTTATCATCTCTAAGGAACATTTTGGAAAACAAAGAAAATGAGAATGTCAGTGATAAGCCAGACAATAACTCAAACATCCATATCCCATAGATGATTATTATGTGTCTCACACCTGCCAAGCCCCGTGCCAGCAGCCAATGAAGCGGACTAGTACCTTCCTACACCCCAGGGCAGAGCATTTCAACTCTGCTGTTAGGAACCTCTGGGGAACTTCTAAGCAATAATGATACCTGGGCCTTACCCAAGGCCAATTACTGGGCATTTCTAGCAGATGGAGCCCAAGCATCAGCATTGTTTAAAAGCTCCTCAGATAAAGGGCAGCCTGAATTGAAACTCACTAGTACGGTCTACTGGAGAGGAAGGACACAGGCACTCCATATCATCATTCACCCATACATTCAAAATGAGATGAGGCCAGAGGAGAACAAAAGAATGTTGTTTTAGAAAAGTGCAGGGGCTGCCTATCCAGGATGCACACAGACAGACCTTCCTCAGAGGTAACATTTTAATAGAGTTGAAAAATGATGATGCGGCAGTCATAAAAAGGGGCAAGAACAGGACATTCCAGGCAGAGAGAAAAACACAAGCCAATGTTCTGAACAGGAAAAAAAAACATACAAACCATGATGGATGTGCAGGATTGCAGGGCATCAAGGCGGGAGGTAGGGTTAGGTGGGAGTGAAATGGGGGCGTGGAAAAGGGAGGTGACCAGGAAGTAATAGTTTTGTGTGCCTGCATTTCAAGTCTACTACTCTGCAGTAGCCTTACTCTTTCACAGGTAAGTCACCGAGCAAGTCTTTGAGATCTAGAGTAAGCAAAATGTAAAAGTTCAAGCTATAAAGAAGGATATATTGTAGACTTTACTGGAATTCATGTAGACTATAAAGATAACTTTAAAAGTAAGTTTGTCTCTCTTCTCTATTTGTTCAAGTGTGAATAAACTTATTTTTTAGAATTCCCTTTTTAGGATTAAAATGTGTACAAACATCAATTTCTATATATACATTTAAGATATGACAATGTAAGCTCTGGCTGGGATAGGACTATGCCATAAAGATAAGCTGCACAGTTTGAACTGAGGAATTCTCTATTTGACAAACTATCTTCCCAGCAATTATGACCAAATTGGTTAAAGCTGCTATGATGATAACTATTATGTCAGGTCAAAGCACTTACTGGTTCAATGACTGCCTTCAATATCATAGTGTGCAATAAAATGCCTTTCTCATAACTGTCATTTCCCCTAATCTGATTGAAATAGAGAAGTAGCTTTTACTGGAACAGGATTATGACTCTTAACAACTGCCAGTGCACAGGGTAGATGTCACTTCTGTGACCTCATCCTTGTCCTATCCTATTGAGAAAAGGTTTTGAGGAACTTTTTGAAAGACAGTCCATACTCTTTCTTCTTTATTGGTCAACTGAAAATATAAACATTTTTTTTCTCTTTTATCAAACCAAGAAAATTATGTTATCCTCTTAAGAGCCACAGTTTAGTGTCACAGGCCATTTTTAGTCTGGTTTCTATAGTGACATTACTTTAGAAGGTGGAAATATCATTCCCAGGTGTCATTTTCCTTCAGGCAAGGGGGTTAACCCACAATTTTGAAAAATATAAGAGGTCAAGCCTTTACAAATCAATAGTAAATGGAGTGAAGATAGCTTTTTATGTATGGAATCTATTCCAACTAAGAAAGCTCTCACCCATTTGGAATAAAGAATGAAAAAAGATTAGCTTTGGACAAAGCCCACAGAGCAGCCCTGCCAAGCTGAGCTCCAGGGATTTGTACCTGCCAGTATTAAATTCAAAGCTTTGGCTGTTACTAAAATACTGCCAAATTATAAATTTCCTTTTATGTCAAGGGAAATATTATGAAAGTTGTCTAGCTTCATGCAAATAAATAATTAATATATAACAGCAAATATGAACCTAAATACTCAATATGACCACATACTCTTAGAATGGAGAAAAAACAACAACATTCCACCTTCTGCAGTTCTTAGAGATCAAAGTATTTCTTGAACTAATCTTCCGAGGGATATATTGCTTGTCTAGTAAAACAAACTACAATATATTTTTCTACCTAACTTTTCAGGCTCTAAAAAGTAACTAAACTTGGTGAATATACTAGAATCAAAGAATGCATTCACCTTGTTTCAGTGAATGTGAGGTGGCTATATATTTTGAAAGTGCTTGCTTCTCAAAGTAAAATTTGTATGGCAGAATATTTTAGGGACAATATAAATATATTGGAATGAAGGTAAGTCCTCAGTTCAACAACAACACCTTAGTTATCTCTCTTTTTCTCAAGCTGTATATCCTGAGACCTAGGTCTGACTCATGGCAACAATTTATTCCACTGGCTCTCTGGTATTTTGTTTCCTACTAGAGGATCAGTGCACAAAATTTGTGCACCGGGGGCGGGTGCGGGGGGAGGGAAAGGGTATTGCCAGTCCCTCCACTTGGCCTGCACCCTCTCCAATCCAGGACATCCCTCTCACAATCTGGGACCGCTGATTCATAACCACTCACCTGCCTGCCTGCCTGCCTGCCTGGTCGTCCCTAACCACTCTTCCCTGCTGGCCTGATCACCCCTAACAGCCTCGCCTTGGCCCCTGCCACTGTCTTTGTCTGGTAGGATGACCATAAGATGTCTGGTCTATTCAGTCTAATTAGCATATTACCCTTTTATTAATATAGATGAGGACCTATTGTGATGTTGGTGCTTTCTCTTCAGCTCTACTATTTAAGGAAGTTACTCCAGTATTTCAGGAGATAGAAATTTGAACCTTGCCATGGTGGTTCAGTAGTTGAGCATCGACCAATGAACCAGAAGGTCACTGTTCGATTCCTGGTCAGGGCACATTCCAATGGAGGGCATACAGAAGGCAGCCAATCAATGATTCTCTTTCATTATTGATGTTTCTGTCTCTCTCTCCCTCTCTCCTCCTCTCTGAAATCAATAAAAAAATATTTAAGAAAAAGAATTTTGAGATAAGCTAGTTTTGCTAAGGACTCTTGTTCTATGGTCTGCTGATTCATCCTGAGAGACCTTTTTTTTTGCGGGGGGGGGGGGGGGGGGGGGAGAGATTAGCACACTGAAGGCTAATTTATGCCACTCCCCAAACAACTCATGCTTTTCTAATTCTTCTCCTTAAAAAAACAACAAGTCAACAATTTTCATAAAGAATCTTTTTTAAAAATATACTAAAACTAAACACATATTTGTGCTGATACTCCTAACATTCCTGCTTAGTTGAAACATTCCCTTTTAAAATGTTAGCTGAGTTGAATACAAATATGTTCATATAGTGGGATATTTGGGTAATGTTTCCCTTATCCATTTTTAGTCTCTGAAATGCTAAATGATATTTTCTAAATAACTACATGTTATCTAAGTAGATAGGTATCGGTTAAAATTTAAATGGAATGTTGAAATCATAAGGTCACAGAACTTTTAAATAATTCCTCACTTTTTAAAAAAAAAGGTGACATTTTTATTATATTTTTGAAAGAAATATAAGAAGGAACATGATTTATATATAAGTGAAAATGTCCACAATGTGTTAGGTATTCATATTCCTTAAAATTGAAGGGAATGTAATTCCAAATAAATTTATACATTAATTCAAATTTATTCAACACTTTTATTATGTAGTAACTGGATGGATCCTGTAATCTAGTAAAGTTAGTAATAACATATACTCTCTACATATTAAAATAAACTCGGGAAACTTAAAGTATCTTGCTCAAAGTTAGCCAGCTAAAAATGTTCAATGTGAGACTAACTTTTGGTCTTGAGTTCAAGATTGGGATTGCTGATATATCCAGTCAGAATACTAGCGGTTAAACATAATTAGACACCATGTTATTTTGTTTCTATAATGAAAGAGTGGTAGCTATGGTATTATATTTCCCTAATGGAAATGTAATAGCTTTGCTAGTGACTATCTTTATACTCTGCTCTCCTCATCTAGAAAACAAGAAGAGTAATACTTACAGGATTACTGTTGGAGCATATTAGAAAAAAATGTATACAGAACCTGGATGTTATCAGGTTCATGTACCATAATATATGGCAGCTGTTACCATGGTTCACAACATTATTACATGCATATTTTTTAAAAAATTCTATAATATATGAGACTTGCAACTCATTAAGGCATCTCTACTTATTACTCTCATGAAAGTTAGATAATATTTTTGTAGTAATTTATTTCAAAAACTCAGATGAATAATTTCATTTCTTATTTTCCCCAAGATCCCAATAATTCAGTTTATAGGGCTATTCAAAGAAGTTTCCAATTTGAGATTTTAAAACATGCAGGCATATGAAAGTATCAGTGAGTGTAGCTAAGAAGACTTGCCACGTTTAACCACTGACTCCATCAGTCATTGTTTCCCAGGGTCTCATTTTGCTGCACCTCTTGCCTATCTTCCTAAGCCAGGCTGCAGTTGATTAGTGACTTCCTTTGGGACTTTACAGGACCACTCTCTTAGTAAGTCATTTCCATTAATTGCTGTTGACCTGCATACATTTCAAGCAAGAGGGGAAAAGTTGACCAACTCTATGCTGTTCTCAGGCCACCTGAAACCATCAGATCAATCCCCGCTGGATTTAGATATAGTACTCGAGGTCAGGCACTAAAATTCAAGCTCTATCTCCATTGAAGAGTTTTCCAGTTCGACTGAATTTTGGGAATATTCAGACATAGGGCACAATACCAATCAGAGAGTTTAATGACTCATGCTGCCTTGCAGAGAGAGCAGCAGGCTGTGATGCCCATTGAATGTGAGGTGCTGAAACTTTCACAAGCTTGAGGAATTGTTCATCACACTGCTCATGAGGGTTGTTAAGTTCATAGCAATCAGAAAAGGGACAGATGGGTTTCTGTTCAAGCACAGTAACTGTGAACATGGTCATAATATTTGAACTGAAATATGCAATATGCTTCTTATTCCAACTTTTCTAACCTCAATGTACCATTATATTACATTTCTTAGAAATATAAATTAACATAATATCTATCACAAGAGTGGAAGTTCACATTCTAGTTCAGAAGGAGTACTCTACAAAAATTTTAGGATGACTATTACATATTGCAATGATGTGATGAGTTCTAGAATATAAACCTAAGATAAGTAATTGACTATAAACTTGCTGCATGCCAGAATCCTTAACTAACCTAGACTGTATCCTCAGTCCCAGCAATAATTCTATGACCAGATATTATTCATATTTTATGGATGAAGAAAGCAAGATTCAGTGAGGTGACTACATTTCTCAGGATCATGCAGGTAGCATTTGGACGAAATAAGATATTAAACCAACTATATTTAACTTTAAAGTTCATAGTTCTTTCATCACAGAATTGTGTTTTCTGTAGATCTCTTGCTGATCATAATAAACTTCAATTAAAGAATACTGGCAAAATAGAAAATATACCAACAATAATCAAGATAATAAAGAGTCTAGACTAGATTTCTAGACTGAATAATTTCATAAATGCTGAGACCAGTAACTAAGCTAGGGAATACAGAAATAGAATCTGATTTGGTGGAGTAGATCAATTCAACCCAATTCAGACATATTGTGCGGAACAAAGACCTAGACATGCTCAGTAGGCAGTTATTTAAATCCATAAATGAGGGTGAAATTGTGAAGAGGTAATACGTTGTTTTAAAGATTTATCACAGAAAAAAAAGATTAAACTTCTAATGTGATTCCATTAAGCATATATAAGACAAATAGCTGTAATATAAAAGTAGATTTTAATTCTGTATAAGGAAGAACTTCTAAAAAGCTATGAAACATGAAGGTGCTATCTCAGAAGAAAAAAATTCTTAGTAATGTTCAAAGAGAAGGAAGTAAAAAGTATTATGAATGTGAAATATTAATGAAGTTTACAAACCCATATATCTATACTACCAGGCAGGTAACATACATAACTGGAGAGCCAGCAGTAACATACTATGGAAAACACACGTCCTAACTATAATGGAAAATGAGTTGTTTCCTGATGATGGCTGTAAGAGAACAAACCCACCATTATAGTTCTGATCAGAAGTTCATGAACTCTGGAAATAAGAATTGTGTGGGAAATAAGATGATGTCAGATACTGGCAATGAATTCAATATCTTTAAATTTGTCAAGGCCAAAGGGATTGCCATCTCTGTGGATTGAACAATGGATTCTGATAAAATTTCCTCCTATGAGCTTTGTTTTTCTTTCAATTTGTGATCTCCAAATAAATACTATTAGGTCTAATAATAATTAATGTCGTTTTCTAATACTTTTTAAAATCGAATTTATTTAAACAATACAACAAAATTTAATCAACAATATAGTTGCTGTTGTTTTCTACTACTTGTGCCCAACGCTCAGGAAGCATTTTAATCCCTCTGTTGTAAAATTCTTGTGATTTTGATGCAAAAAATTCGGTCAATGCATTTTTGAGGCATTCTTCATTATTAAATTTTTTTCCAAGAAGAAAGTTTTGCAAAGAACGAAACAAATGGTAATCGGAAGGGGCAATATCAGGAGAATATGCAGGTTGAGGGAGAACTTCCCATTCCAACTGGCGCAGTTTTTCAGCAGTGATTCTTGCAGTATGCGGTTGTGCGTTATCGTGGTGAAGAATGACGCCCTTCCGATTAATCAGCGCGGGTTCTTTTTCTCTTAAAGCTTGGGCTAACCTTTCCAATAGGGCACTATACACTGCACTTGTGATGGTTTGGTTAGATGGTAAAAGTTCATAATGAAGAATTCCTTTAAAATTCCACCAAACACACAACATCACTTTTTTCGCATGCAAGTCAGGTTTTGGCGTGGGCTGTGGAGCCTCATTTTTTTTATTATTTATTTATTTATTTATTTATTTTAAGATATTTTATTGATTTTTTTTTTGCCCCCCTCACTCCCTCCCACACATCCCCTCTATCCCCAGAGTTTTGTGTCCATTGGTTGTACTTATATGCATGTATAAAAGTCCTTCGGTTGATCTATTATCTCCCCCAGATCTTCCTCCCCTCCCCGCTGTAATTTGACAGTCTACTTGTTGATATACTGTCTCTATATCTATCTTTTGGTTCATCAGTTTATAATGCTCTTTATTATCCACAAATGAGTGAGGTCATGTGGTGTTTCTCTCTCATTGTTTGGCTTATTTCACTCAGCATGATGTTCTCCAATTCCATCCAGGTTGCTGCAAATGATGAGAATTCCTTTTTTATGGCAGCATAGTATTCCATTGTGTAGATGTACCACTGTTTTTGGATCCAATCATCTGCTGACAGACACTTAAGCTGTTTCCAAATTCTGGCTATTGTAGATTGTGCTGCTATGAACCATTCACAAAAATAAACTCAAAATGGATACAGGACTTAAACATCAGACGGGAAACCATAAAAATACTAGAAGCATCCACAGGCAGCAAAATCTCAGACATATGCCAAAAGAACTTCTTCACTGATACTACCCCTAGGGCAATGGAAGTTAAAGAGAAAATAAACAAATGGGACTACATCAAAATAAAAAGCTTTTTTACAGCAAAAGAAACCATCAACAAAACAACAAGAAAGCCCACAGTGTGGGAGAACATATTTGCAAATGATACCACTGATAAAGGTTTAATCTCCAACATCTACAAACAGCTTATACAACTAAATAAAAGGAAGATAAATAATCCAATTAAAAAATGGGCAATGGACCTAAATAGAACATTTTCAAAAGAAGACAGAAGGAAGGCCAAAAGGCACATGAAAACATGCTCAAGGTCACTAATTGTCTGAGAGATGCAAATCAAAAAAACAATGTGGTACCATCTCACACCTGTCAGAATGGCCAACATCAACAAATCAACAAACAACAAGTGTTGGCGAGATTGCGGAGAAAAAGGAACCCTCGTGCACTGCTGGTGGGAATGCAGACTGGTGCAACCACTGCGGAGAACAGTGTGGAGTTTCCTCAAAAAACTGAAAATGGAACTCCCATTTGACACAGTAATCCCACTTCTAGGAATATATCCCAAGAAACTGGAAGCACCAATCAGAAAGGATATATGCACCCCTATGTTCATAGCAGCACAATCTGGAGCCTCATTTTTGTCCAACCATTGAGGCCGCCTTTTCAAATTAACATACAGCACCCATTTTTCATCTCCGGTAACAATTTGCTCTAAAAACGGCAAACGGTTTTGACGAGGAGCGAACTGCAAATTGTGACTCTTTGACTACGGTTGTTGTCGGTCAACTCATGAGGAACCCATTTTCCAAACTTTTGGACTTTGCCAAGTACACGCAATTGATTGGAAATTGTTTTTTGTGAACAATTTAAAGTTGTCGCAAGCTCTTGTTGGGTAATTTGAGGATTTTGCACCAAAAGAGCTTGAAGAGCTTCTTGATCAAAATTGAACACACGGCCTTGACCACTCTTGTCATCTAACGAAAAATTTCCCTCGCGAAATTTCTCAAACCAACGCTGGCATTTTCTGGCGCTAACTGCATCTTGACCAAGAGCACTACAGATGTTTTTTGCAGCCTCACTTGCTTTTCTTCCTAATTGGAACTCGTAAAGCATTCAGTGCCGAATATGCTCTTCATCCACCATCTTCTTAGCCCTAATTTTGCAACAAAAACCAAACCAAACACAAACTTTTTCAAGCAAAACTTGTTAATTGCACTTCACACGTTCTGTAGATACCACGTGTTTGAAGGTTATGTCAATACAAGTCAACGCCAAGCAAGATTTTAAACGACTGTTTAAAAACGACATTAATTATTACTAGACCCAAATACAACTTCTGATTTTTAACATAATAGTTTGATTTACTATATTTGGATCTAATTGTATTATTTGCCATTGACCAACCTATCTTTTGCCTTGAACCTTCTGAAACATCATTGTATTACATTCCCAGACTGTTGACTGCTCTTTGCCTCTTTAAGACCCAACTCATTCCCGGAAAACTTCACAGATAATCTCAGGAAGACCAAACTGAATCCTCATTTTCCTTAAGTCAGTTAACAATTTCTTTTTCATGCTTGTTATATGCTACCATATTTGTGGACTACAAATTCCTTGAGGACCCTGATGACTTACACAATGTTATATCTTATATGGTACTCTGTACAGATTTAATGTATAGTGAATATTTCTTGAAAAAACAAAGCCCAAGAAAAAGGCATGTGTAATTCCTGTTTTCCAGCTATTAATTGAATCCCAAAAATATAATTATTATCACTATTGATCCTTTGGTTTATAAATGCTTCCAAATGTCCTCTCATTAACCTTCACAAGAAGTCTTCAAGATGAAAGAGGAAACTATTGTTAATAACTTGTCAGTTAAAGATCTCTCTGTAGAAAATTCAGGAACCTGCATAATAAGAAGATCAAATTGAAGATCACCCAGTTTCTATACTTAGGTCTCATTCTGGGAATTGAAATGAAATTCCTCCACTAAAAATAACACCAATTAAATGCATGTAAATAAGCACTGCACAATGACACCTTTTAGTAAACTCCTAAGTGTCTGACACCTGGTGCTGTAGCTATATATTAATTGTATGTTGCCCCAGTTGATCGGGAAGCTGTTGCCTTTTTACTGTATAATCACAATCATTAAATTAGCTTTTGATGGACTCTGATACTTAATATTGTAGGTCTGTTGCTATGTCTGAATCCATGTAACTTTTTTTTCAAAAATAAAAATTTGTTGAATATACCTAGATATGATATAATGATTATTACTCCAGAAAATATTTTCATAAAAACTTACAAATCAGAAAACAGACAACCTGCCTAGATAACATTGATTTGTTATTTGGGTCAGAATATATAGCCACAATAGGAGCTTCTGGCTTTAGAGAGCATTTAAACCTTGAATCTAAGAAGTGATTTTTTTCACTCTCAGATTGCATGAGTTGGCAAATCAACAATATTGTATTTCATTTCAGCTTTCACATAATTTATTCACTGCTGCAAGGAGACAAGACCCTCCAGGGAACATCCCAAATCTCTGTAACACTACCTCTTACTATATTTTCCATTTAGCTACAGCTGACAGATGTGACAAAATTGCAAGTAGCCAGGCAACTCCCCCAAAGGGATGGACCTAAGCAATTCCCACAGCTGCACCGAAGAAAGACTGCAAATTATTCCACACTCAGGTTAAATTATTTCAAGTTAATTTGCACTTGAAGTTCTTTCTCCAAAGACACCTTTATTTCTCAATGTATCATTGAGCTGTTCTGGGATGATTCTATTTCGGTTCAAAACAACACTTGAAATTGGAATCATCCAACACTGAAGAGGAAGTACAAAGATTAAGGAATTTGCTGATTTCAAAAATGGTAATGTGAAGAGAGAGCAATGTCATTTGTGGAAACTAAAAGGTCTAATCATTTTAAATAGGTATTTGAAGTTGAAGAATCAGGTCAGGTTTTGAGTTACTTAGCTCATTTATTTTTCGTGGTTTTAGTTTTTGTTTTGTTTTTTATAAAAGTGACTTAAAAATAAGCATATATTCATGAAGGTGCCCTGAAATGTTACTGGTTCTTTTGATTTTGTATTGATAATGCTGAGATACCTTAACATTGCTAAAAGTCAGATAACTAATTAAGGGCCAGAAAAGCCCAATACAGCAAATTTGCAGCAAGAAAATAAATGGACTTCTGTCATACTAATGATACAGTGTGACTTCTGTGTTCAGGCTAGTTAGATGCTGACCTTGAGGCATGGAATCCCAGGTTCTATCTAGGCAATAGAGCCTTAATCTTTTGAAAGCATTAACTTTTTAAAACATTATGTCCCCTGGCCATTAAAAAAAAAGGAAAATGAAGTACATAAATATAGTTTAGACCTATTGCACTAAACCTATATTGCACTAGTATTGCTCTATTTACATTGTGCTTTTTATTCCTTCTCTCTGAGGAAAAAAACAAAACAAAACAAACACACACACACAAACACACACTCACAAAAAAAAAAAAAAAAAAAAACCCTAGAGAAAATTCACTAGAAAAAAACACACACACTAATTTAAGCTTTGTATTTCTCAGGATGCCCAGCTTATTTATTAGCACCAATTCTTAAAAACTTTTTATCAGCTTATTTTTTTAATCAATTTAATTTTATGACTACAAATCCTTAGCTCAATACACTAAAAGTATAAGTGAAATATATACAAAATATAAGTAAATCTTGCATAATGCAGAATAATTCTTAAAAACTGAGATCATGCCCTCCTAACCAGTTTGGCTCAGTGGATAGAGCGTTGGCCTGCGAACTGAAGGATCCTGGGTTCTATTCTGGTCAAAGGCACGTGCCCGGGTTGTGGGCACAATTCCCAGTAGTGGGTGTGCGTGAGGCAGCCAATCAATGATTCTCTGTCATCATTAATGTTTCTACCTCGCTCTCCCCTTCCCTTTTTCTCATCTGTAAAAATATGTTTCTTTAAAATTTGAGATAATGAATTACTTTAAAGGTTAATTGTGGAACTAAAAATGTAAACTAAAAAAGATAAATACTGCCTATGTTTTTATTTTTAAATCCCCTTCAAACTTGCACTTAACTTCAGAATCTGATAGTTTTGCTATTTGGTGGCACCACTTCCCCAGGGTGAAATCTCCACCTAGGTAACTGGAGTGTGGCAGTTACCGCATAACTGACTTCTTGGGTCTCCTGTGAATAGTGTGTCATAAAAGTGACTGTAATTTGCATTGTCGGAGGTGTCAGGAAGGGTACTGAATGTGTAATATATACACACACAACACCTTTACTTGTCCCAATCTAGCGTCCCACACTAGAAAAATCTTGTGGTTCTCTAGTCAAGTCTTTCACTTATTTAGAAGCAGGGCCAGAAGAGTGCATAAGAAGAATACTCTTAAAATTATATGGAGATAGTATTTATTGGTTGAACATTTTATAAACCATATATTTATTTTAACTGTTTGAATTAAATTGCTTCTTTTATAAAGTGTTTTCTTTCTGAAAATCATAAGACATAACATGCTAAAGATATAAACTGTACTTTATAGGAGGTCTTCTGATTATAGATCAGGTTAAGGAGATATCACTCGTTAGATCAATTCCTGGCAGGCTTCCAATTATGAGATAACAGAAGGAAATTGATTAAATAATGTAATCTCTTTTCCTACAGTAAGAGTACGAAAATGACATAGTTAAGGGCATTAATTTCAAATAAAAACTCACTATATGATATTGGAAATATCATAACTTTTGGAAACCAGTTAAGTTTTATGTAATTCTATTTTCCTACTTAAAAAAATTGACTTAGTAAGGAAAAAGATATTCAAGTCTAACACAAAAGTTATTAACTAAAATAAACAATTAGCACATTTAATGCTGTCTGTGGAAAAAATTTAACAGGTTTATTGTATGTATAACCAAATGGCAGGAATCTCACAGATACATTTTTACTAGAAATTATCTTATAACTGGAGTGTTTTTATGATTGCCAGCTTACATATGGCCCTTCCTGAAAGTAGGTGAAAGATTAAATTATCTTCCACAAATATTTCTGAAAATTATAGTGATTTATTTTGATATTAATGGCAATCTCATGTTGAGACTGTTGTGCCTGGATTTCATGGTTGTTTATTTTCACTGCCTTATCCATCTACTAAGGCAGGGGGAGCAAAAGTATGCCCATATTCATAATAACTTCATAGCCTAGGGGAAAATAACAGACTTCATCTACAAGTTATTTCAGCTTCACACTAAAAAAAACTTGGTAATTTTAAGAACTGTTTGTATTTAAATGTAAATGCCTAGATTGTTTGCATTGTCTTCTTTGAAGAAATGCAATCTTTGATTATTGTTTTTATTTTATAAGAACGTGAAAAATATTGTCCCTTTTCATATACTTATTTTTTAAAATATATTTTATTGATTTCTTACAGAGAGAAAGAGAGAGGGATAGAGAGTTAGAAACATCGATGAGAGAGAAACATGGACCAGCTGCCTCCTGCACACCCCCTACTGGGGATGCGCCTACAAACAAGGTATTGTACATGCCCTTGACCGGAATCAAACCAGGGACCTTTCAGTCTACAGGCTTTATCCACTGAGCCAAACCAGTTTTGGCCATATACTTATTTTTAAACATTCTTTTGTAATTCTCATTACTTTAAAAATATGTTTGCATAATTTAAAATGGTGATACTTGCTATTCCATTTGAAGATGGAATAATATTTCTTAGGATTCTAGTGCCATGTTTCAAGATATGCATACTACTCAAACCATTAAAAACACACAACACGTGTGCATTTTTCTTTTCTTTTATATGGGATGTCATATAACAAAATAAATTAGATCATGCATGGAGCATATAATAAATGTTATCAGGGCTTTCATATGCAAGTTAAACAGATTTTCAATTATGTAGATCTTTATTTAAAGATGTGTGCATACCATTTAAAAATTCATGGACACAAGTTATTTATTTTATTTCTTAGTTCAGCAATCTGTTTTTTTCATCTTTGAATCTTCTGAACAGTTTTTCTAATATATATATATATATATATATATATATATATATATATATATATATATATTAGAAAAACTGTTAAGGGACAATATTTTTCAGTTTTTCTAATATATATATATATATATATATATATATATATATATATATATATATGTATAATCATTTCAATTCACTAGGAGGATATTAAAAATAGAAAATAAAGAAGAATCCTTCAAATTCCACAAAGATCTTTTATCCTTAGCTACACCTATTTGGAGATTGATAGAAACTGTTATACAGAAACTGCTATTAGTTTCCTAGTAAAGCACTTTAAAAACTTTAGTATGCAAATAAATCTTTTGGAACCTTGTCAAATGCATATTATGACTTACTAGGTGTAGGGTGGGACCTGACATGCAGCCTTTCTAAAAAAAAACTCCCAGGTGATGTAGATAATCTTGGTCCCCAAGCCACATGCTCAGTTGCAAGGCTCTAGATGACATGCTCATACTCTTCTTGCCCACTTCCCAAATACCTCTAAGCTGAAAGTGCTGTCTCAAACTATAAGGTTGACTCATCTATAATAACAAAAAAAAGTAATATGCTAATTAGACCAGATGTCTTTCGGACATCATTCTGGACATCCTTCCTGACCCATCTGGGGCTTGAGGGAAGCCAGCCCAGGTCCAGGGTGCCTGCAGGCAGCTGGAGGAGGGAAGCAGCTCGATCCTGGGTGCCGGAGGGAAGCCAGTGCCAGCAGCCAGGGAAGGAAGGCCTACAATTGCACAAATTTTCATGCATGGAGCCTCTAGTGTGATAAGTGGGCTACAGAGAGATCCTACTTCTGAAACACTCAGTCTATTTTTTCTCTCTCTTCCTCTCCCTCAATCTCTCTCTATATGACTATATTTATCTCTCTATCTTGATCTCTATCTCTATATCTATCTTTCTTTCAAGATCTGAGCACACCTAGATCATTTTCTCCTCTGGAGACAATTTCTCATACCAAGCTATTGGTTGTTCCTTGTAACCTCCAGGCCTTAACTCTGCTAGATATAAATATATCCTAGGTCTGATGTCTATTTCACATCTTAATCATATCTTCTGCTTCTATAGAATTAGCAGTTAAGAGCATGTGCTCTCAGTAAAATTTAGGACTATATTAGTTTCCTATTGCTATGTAACAAATCACCACAAACACAATAGCTTAAAATAACACCTACTTATTCATTCATACTCCTGTAAGCCAGATATCTAGTATGACTGGTATCATAGGATTGAAATAGAGGTATTGGCTAGATTAGGTGGTTGCCTGTAGAGTCTATGGGAAATCTACCAGTTGTGAGAGAACCAGATGACCCTGGTCCCTGTTTTTGCTGGCTATTGGTAGGGAGTCACTCTCATCAAAGCAGCAATGGCACCTCAAGTCCTTCTCACGGTCTGAATCTCTGACTTCTCCCCCAGCCTAAGAAAACTCTCCACATTGAAGGGTTCTTGTGATTTTTTTCAGGCAGGCCTACCTGGATAACTTTCCATATTTTATAATCAACTGAATAGTCTCTTCACAGCAGTGCCTAGATTAGTGTTTGATTGAATAATCAGGAGCTGGGAAACTTTGGAAACCATCGTAAAATTCTGCCTGAGCATATTAAATAGTTGCTTTTTTAATTCATCTGTAAATTAGATTATAAATGCCTGTCTCATATGATCTGTTGGTACTCAATGTCTATTAGCTACAAATATTATTATCAATATTATGGTCACTGACATCTTTTGCTTCTCATCCCTGCCTCTGGTACTAGGCTAGCTCAGTGTAATTCTTGTTAGTTTCTTAGATAGACACTTGTAGTCACGTATGCTCAGCTCTTGGGAAACTGAAAAAGATACTCTATTAAACACCTGTTCGAGAATGCGTGCTCAAGGCCAAGTATTTCTGCTCAGGGAAAATGTGCACAACACTCTGAGCTAGCTGCTTTCTCTAGGCAAGATCAGCTCTCTGAATGGCCCCACATCGGTTTCACCCTTCCTACATGAACAAGCATGTGTGTTGCTGAACACCATCATTCAAACTTCCTTCCTGGCAGCACTGAAGTTTCTAAGAGGCTAGAAAAACTTTCCCCAAATGTCTTAACTTGCCTAATTACAGACCTAGGGGCATAACTACAAACTATAATACAAATGACTTCCAATTACACACACACACACACACACACACACACACACCCCTACCCGAGCTTGTTATTTATTATTTCTCCTCTGTCAGTTAGAAATCTTAGGACCAAAGAGATTGTATTTCAAAACAAATAATTTTTTACTAAGTGACATTTGTTTTACTACCCCCAATGAGTGGTCTAGGATTAAAACTGGGCCAGGGTAGATCCAATGTCCATAGTTTACCCAGTCATTAAACTGCATCTCTCATTAGTCACAACTGAGAAGTTGCTATTCTTCTGGAATTAATACTTGCTCTTTTCTGAAGGCATCCATGGTTCTTAAAAGTTTATGAAACATACTGCTATTTACTTCAGTGTGCCTGAAGTAAAGGCTTACATGCAATCAACATTTAATACATTTTTGTTCAGAGAATATAAAAATTAAATATATGTTGTGGTCTCTGATTATACTCCGACCTCCTCTTTCCCTTTGATTTCACATATTATATCTTTCTAATGCTCTGATCAAAGAGACTGATGGACAGTAGGACTTATTGAAATTCACTGAACAAATTAACATGCTTCATGTAGCATATCATTTCTGAAGAGCAAAGCTGGGAGATCAGAGGAGCTTCAATTAAGAGCATCCCCTCTATCCAGGGAAGGGAAGGCAGAAGAAAAATTCCTCACACCGAAACTGGAATTAATTGGGTTTAATTGGCATCAGACACAGACCTGAGCTGAAAACAAAACAGGTTTCAGAATAGATTAGATTATCACTTAGTTAATGGTATCTTTCAACCATAAGCTAATCTTTACACTAATTTTATAAACAGAACAATTATTTAATTGAGAGGAAGAAACCATAGAAAACTCTCCTTAAGAGTATCTTAACACAGTAGGGAAAATATAGTTTTTACCTAGAACTTTTTATAACTTTTAATTCAACTATAAGGCAAAACTGAAAGCAATGAATCATGCACAACACTGCTACAAATAACACAAGGCTGCCTGAAGTCCAAAAATCCTCAGCATTTTAAAATTAAACGTGGGGATAAAATTATAAATAAAATATTTTTAAGACATAGGAAGTGACCTTAGATAATAATGTCTCTTGATATATTTAAAAGGAAGGTGGGGCAAAGTAGGTTTACAGTTGTCCATATGGAAATAATATAAAAATTAATAAATAAATACAACAATATAGTCTGTGTACTCACTATAAACATACTTTTACCATACTCTGGATGCCTTACTAGTCATGGAATTCTAAGTTTTTTAAATTATACACAAGGTACAATTTCAGTGACTTAACCTGTGGGGAATAGAGATAGACACTTGTAGTCACGTATGCTCAGCCCTTGGGAAACTGTGAAAAAGATACTGGTAGAATATCTGTTTTAGAACAATGCCTCACTCGCTAAATTTATTAGATGGACAAGGAGAAAAAGCAGGAGAGGAGAGCCTTGGGTGCCTCAGGGGTATTGGGATCCTCAGAAAGGTCACCAAATTAGGACTATGCGTTCTGAGTATGATTTCTTTATCCTCAATTGGATTGTTCAGTTTCCCCCACTACCAACTTTTTTTTTAACTTTATTAGAATCTTGAGTATATTTACTTCTTTGATGTTCTCACATTTTTTTTCTTATTTATCTTTTGATACAGTACCGTATGGTGTCATTAGTGGACATGCCAAAATCCTAGTATCTTTCTTTTGCTTGCTTCCTCCATTCCTGCACTATAGTTTCTCAGAGCTGGTGGGGGTGGGAGGAAATCTGATCATCAGCCAGATTGTTATAAATTGATGATCATTATCCTCATATAAATTCTGCAAGTCATACCATCTTTTCTGGTCCATTCTAAGACATATTCCATGAAAAAAGAAAAAGCACTTAAAATATTTTTAAATCAATCTCTCATCAAACTTACCCCTTAGTCCAGGATATAATTGGCTCAGACCTTATCACCAAATAGACCACTGATAAGCATCAACTTTCTGCTATCAAACCTATCAACCCTGCCACTGTTTTAATTTCTGCATAATGATTATATCCTGGGCCAGGGAGGTGGGGTGCTCCATTTATTAACGGGTGGCATTAGGTCTGTTAGTTGTTTTTTATAAGACTCTGTTCCGTTATCTGTGAAATTGGAATTTAAGTCTATTTTATTGACTTGTTGCAGGATTAAATTATCCATATAAGCTGCATAATATGGTGCCTGGCACATAAGTTTCAATAAATAATAACTATTGCTACATTGCTGTCGTTATTTATTTTGTGGGACTATTCTCTCTTCTTTACTTTCTATTCCAGTACACATGTTTTTCTTCCACCAAAGACCAAAGCTTCCCACACACCTTTGGACCCTTGCCCATTTCCTTTCACTTTTATGTAGTGTTCACTGTTAAGCAGTAGTTGTGGGAGAAATTCATAAAGGGCAGTTTTTAATCATCTCTTGGAAGCATGTCCACCAATTCAACTGCCCAGAGTGGGGTTTGTGATCTTAGGCTAGCCTTGGGTCCATGAACTATATAGGACAGCTTCTCTTGTATATGTATATGTGCTGCTTCTCTTCCCACACTCTTACTGGGGAAAAGGTCCACAGTGTACAATCTGTTAATGATGCATGACCAAGAAAAAGTTGAAACTACTCCTATATCAATTCTGTGAAATTCTGGGGCATATGTAGTAGTTTGGACACCATATTATGGGGTACCATAAAGAAAATCATATAATTTAACATGCTTCATTTAAAATAGCTCTCTAAAGTAAAAGGATACTTACTCCCAGTAGGTGTTTTACCTAATCTAAGTGCAATGGCTGCATTACATTTGAAATGTTAATCATTAATTGACATTTCAGAACTAAATGACTTGAAAAAATACATAGTGACGAATTCCCCATGGCGAGAGAGGAAAAATAAAACATGGTTGGGTTATTGTGTATAATTTGAAAGTTTCTGTTATTGTTATGCTGGCAATTTGAGATAACATAAAAAAATTGACTCCTTCAGTCTACAGATATAGTGAACTAAGTAATATAATAGGCCTCATCATGATTATGTTTATTCTAATAAGAATCACAGAAATAGTTAAATAACCTAAAAACGTGTTTCAGCTAATTGTTGAGTAAAAGTCATATACAATGTTCAAAAAAGTACCTTTTACAAATTTTACTAATTTAATATAAAAGTGCCTCCGAATTTTAATAAGCCAGGCCTAGTTCCCTCCTCTGTTTCCGAAAGGTGCCCCAGTGATGCTCACTTAATTGGGTGTTTTGTGACTCCAGGAATCCTATTTCCTCTGCAGAGGCACAGGGGACTTGGATTTCCTCTTCACTTTCCTTTCCGAGCCAGCCTGCTGCAGCTGGAGCTTACACTGTGCTCCAACTTCTTTCATTCCCCCCACAAAAAAGGACAGGAGGAAAATGCCTTCAAATTGGGGATTGAGAGGAGTAAGAGGATTTTTACCTTTTTACATTTTTATCTGTTCGATTTTATAATACAATTTGTACTGTATTTTAGGTACATTTCCTGTCACTTGATTTAGTAGGCAAGTGATTCCTTTTTAACTTTTTTTTAATATATATTTTATTGTTTATAGTATTACAGATATCTACCAATCCCCCACCCTGAGCCCCTACCCACTCCTCCCTGCTCAGGTCCTCACTACCTATTACCCAGCAATTCCTTTTTTTCTATGAAAAAATGTTTTTGAAGTATCATAATCCATGACAAATTAATTTCTATAAATTATTTGTGAATATAGTAGGGGTTACCAAAATAAATAATCATCTTTCACAGTTTAAGACCTCACCCTCTGTATACCAGTTTTATTATTACTCAGTGCCTCTAAGAACGCCTATTACAGGTGGCCTTTAATATAAACTCTTTGAATAAATGAATGAGCACATACTATGTTGCAACATACAAAAGCACACAATTATCAATAGCATTTTTATTATTATAGTTTCCATGCTATACAAATGATTCAGGTTATACTTTTGACTATTATACTTTGAAACCACATTGATCTGGTTCTTACAACATGTTTCAGAATTACCATAATTTTACACTTTAAAATTGATTTAAGAAGGTTGTTCTTAATACCTACATGTAGATAATATCTAAATGTAGTATTGTCAGACATTACATTTACATTAAAATGCACTGCTCAAAAGGCATTACTTTGTAATTTGTATACATATCTCATTTTGTTACAGCTAGAATATGTGTATTGTGCCAATGTCAACCCAAATGCTATGGTCTTAAATATGAATTCACACTAAATATATATAAAACTAAGTGCTACTTTAAAATTAGATGCAAATGACCATTTCAAAGCAGAAACTGCATACTGGACTTGCTGGTGGGAAAGCACACAATGAGATTTAAGAGGCTATGATTCCGCAGAAAGTAAAGAAAAACAGCAATAATTTACAAAGATATTCTTTATACTTTGGCAGTTATCCAATCTACTTCTATCCACAAGGATAGTCTATTCACACATGACATGTGTGTTTTGCTTTTTTTCAGGAGTACATTAACATCTACACTTAAACCCTTTTTTTAAATTAAAAATCAAGGATTTTAAAAATCATCTAAAATGTTTAAAAATTTAAAAACAAAAATATCAACTGTTTTGCAGGAACACATTTGCATCTTAAAACAAGATACATCTATAAAACAGGTGAACTAGTAAAAACCAGAGAAAATGTGTTCCAATTACTTTCAAAGATTAAGCCCAAGCTTAACAGAAAATCATTAAGATACATTTATCAGAGCCTAAAGAACCAACGACTTATTGGTGAATAAGTGATCAGTCATCTTCTTGTCATTATCTGAACATAGTAGATACCAAGCAATCCACTCAGCTCTGAGTCAGGGTTTTCAGCTTTGTCTTTGTACGCAAGAAGAGTCTCTCATTGACATCATCTCCCTCCTTTTTATAAAAAAACATGAATCAAAGAGGCAGAATAGTGCAGTCTAGAGAAAACATTCACAAAATGTTCAACTGGCTTAAACATAAAACGGAATGAATTTCCAAAATGATTTAACCATTAAACCATGTAGGGAGGTGGCACTGAGTTTAGAAAATTAGACAGTCCTTTTCGCCCATGACGCAGAGTGAACACTTTGAAATAGACCTCTGAATTCTCATCTCTAGCCATGACACCAATAACAGTTCTGATTCCTTCCATGGTTTTCTTTGAATTCATGCCCAAGTAGCTGTAAATCACAGTGACGCCACAGTGGGAAGGTAATCACAGTGTTTGTCTTTACAAGAGATTTTTGGCCCTCCTACTTTGAATGTTGTCTCTTAGTATGGACTATTAATTTTTTACAGACCTTCTGTTTAACCACTACACCCTGCCTCATATGCCAAGTGGGTTGGCAGCTTGATGAACCAGTATATATAATCCTTTTGGGTTCAGGAATCATGGAAAACTCATTTATTATTAAGGGGAGGCCCAACTGATTTTTGTTTTGCTGTTTGTTAGCTAAAAATCAATACATTGTATCATTATAATCTCTGAAAAACCTTAGATGCATGTGCCTAGCAGGATAAACCATCAGAGAGTCTACAGTCTTCCCTAGCAGTGGTGAAATCTCATTCTTATTTTTAATTAACATAAAATGCGCATTGAAACTAGGGCCTGCAAGACCCAAAGGAATCCACTCTAAAGCCTTCAGCAGCATGTGGTACTCTCTCCTTCCCATGTCTGCATCCTTCAGTGCTTATTTGATATTCCTTTGAAATTCATTTGTCTTGGGCCAAAATAACTCTTGAAAATGAAAGGAGCTCATACAAGTAAAATATTTTTTTTTAAGAATCTCTTTATGTTTTCTACTTATTTTTTCCAGACTGTCAAAAAGTTTGAATATGTGTATTTTATCTCTTCCTCTATCCATATTTTCTTAAACCTAAGACAATGAACCAATAAATTGGCTAAGAAAAGAGCATGCAGCTGAATCAGGCCGAGGAATGCCAAGAACTCACTTAAGTATTCCTTAAAATTGCCCCCCATTCTATATTTTTCCACCCCATTTCTTTAAGCCTAATCAAGATTTATTAATCTTCAAAACACCTGCCTCAAAGCCTGGAGTGAAAACAGATGTTATATATGTTACAGAGATAATATAGGGACAATGTTATAATTTATTTCCCAGTATTAAATATTTATAATTATTCCTTCAATGCATGTAGAAATACTCGTTATAAGTCAGTGACACTTTAGCACCATGGGTACTATTAAAGCATATTCATTTTTAAAATAAAATTAAAGGGTCTCTACTCATGTTTTCCATAGATGTGAGAATGTTTCCATATGTCTGAACAAAAGGAATAACCAACAATAAGTGGAAACCATAATTTCTGTTTGCTTTCTAACCATTGCTATATTACATCTACTGAGGGTGCAAAAGGACCACATCCTTGCACAAAGAACTGCTAATGAAATCTATCAAAGATCAGCAACCCAGGAGAACAAAATTCAAGCCACCATAAAACCTTGAGACCTTTAAAATAAATCACTTAATTTTTCAGAAACTAGGTCTTCTCAGAGTCTTCTGAGTAAATTATCTTTAAATCCTACCCAAGCTCTGGATTATGCCATAATGTTTTCTCCACTTATTCCAGCCCAGAGATTTATGGATTCTCTGAATTCAAAAGTTTTGGACCCTCAAGCTGACAGTGTTCTGTTAGGTGTCATCTCTTATACTGTGATCTAATATACTGTATGCTAATGTGCAATTTCCACAATCATTAACAAAGAGTTATTGTGAGTCAACTAGTTGAGGTGTATAGAATGCTATTTAATGTGGTTGCTAAATGTCTAAATGTCTGTGGGCAAATAAAACACATCAACAAAGGAAACATAATGAAAATTTAAGCAACATATGACTGATGACACATGAATAGTTGAAAAAGTTATTATTAGGAAAATTCAGACAGGGAAGAAATTGAACAACCTTGACTAATTTTAAACTTACTGTATACTAAGCTCTATTTAAGCCCTGAAAAATTAAAAAGTATTAAGCTATATTAAGCCTGCCCATGGAAAGCACTCAGATAACCTGAGCTAGTCTATACTGAAGACAAGGATGCAGGGTGTCTGAACCATTTGTTCAGAATATTTAAGACCCTGCTTGGTGCAAATCTCTGTTCAAGCTGCATAGGAGCAATGTGAAATGGATCTTTATATTCCCCATAGTGTCTTATACACAATAGGTAACCAATGGATACCTCTTTAATGATAGATTCTCTTTACCACATGAATTTATACTCCAAACACCCTACTATAGTCCGATCAGCCTGAGATTTAAAAAAAAAAAAAAAAGAATTCTGCTGGCATGATTTACACACCACCTGAATGTCAGAGCTACTGTGCTTTCTGACTTATCAATGTCATGATTTGGCCTTGTAAGTGAGTTATGATGAGTTGAATTACTTATGAATCAGATTTGAGTCTATGACCATAACTCACAGCTAGGATGGAAGGAACCAGAAGGAGACTCTTGTCTATTTCAACTGCTGTCTCTTTTGGTCTATATTTTAGTCTGTATCTGACATATTGTTAAAAGAAAGAAACAGAATAAGACCTTGACAGACACAGATGAAGTATCTCTGATTGTGGAACATTAAATGCTTAAAAGAATCAGAACATGGAAGTTGCAAAAAATGTTCTTTTCCTTACTGGTGGGGAAATAAACATTTAGATTTAGATGATAAATCCTAACAGGGAAGCCACAGAAAGCACAGCAAGTTTGTTTGTCAAGAAATGCCATGGTTCCTTCTAGTTAACGTCTGATCCCTTCCCATGTGACATGAAAGCTAACGGTACTCTGGCTTCCAACAGGATTCATGCAAATGTGCTTTCTGACCTAGATATGACTTCATGCAGCCAGGCGTGCTGGTCGCTAACACTTAAAAAGGCAGGTAAGATACATGCTCCCTCTACATACTTCTTTAAGGACACTGTACTTAGGAGTGCTGTAAATTTTTAGTCCAATTTAGTTTTATGATCTGACTCTATTGAAAACACAAATAATTGAATGAGCACTATTTACAAAATTGAGGGGTCTGTTGTATGCATTAAAGCAGTAGTTTGAGTAGTAAGCACATAGTGCAATATACAGATATTATATCATAGAAATGTACACCTGAAACCTATATGATCCTATTAACCAATGTCATCTCAATAAATTTAATAATAAAAAAAATAAGTGGTTTCAAAACGTTACCTAGTATGAGCAACCCATCGAAGCTTGTTTAAACATATTGCTTGGATCTACTCAGAAGCTTCTGATTCAGTAGGTCTGGGGTGAGACCTGAGAATTTGCATTTCTAGCCTGTTCCCTGGTGATGCTGATGGGCCATGGGACAAGCCTTGAGAACCAGTGCATCACAGATAAATTAAATGCATCTTACGTTTAAAAAATGGGGTTGGGGAAGAGGGGCGGGAGAGAATAAAAAAAAACAAAACAAACATTGATGGAGTTATTGCTCATGGCTTTTCTAGTTTCAAATACATGTACTTCCTTGTAATGTATCTGTCTTTCAGACATTTGGGGAACCTGAAATTAATTCCCAGTGTCTCTGATTTTGTTCCATCCACTCATTAAGGCTTATGTCTCAGAGAGGAAATTCAGCAATGGATAGTGTAAGTCTTCATCTACAAAAACAGCAGCAAAATTTTACCTGCAAGTCCCAAGGGGGTGGAGGCCAGAATTATTGGAGGGTAAAATCCGGAAGAGATATTCCCTGCTGAATTCTCGCATGCAGAATTAAAAAGCACTTCTTGAGTTCTAATGAAGAGAGAATCAGAATGCTGACCTACTTCTCAAGAAAGCACGATTGATCAAGTTTGCAAACTGCTCTGAGGAGGATAACTGATTTATCATTTCACCCTATAAGCCAAAAAATTGATTGCATTATTAAATTTCTATTTTTTACATTCCTCTGCTTTAGACTAGCAGATTATTATGCAGGTGATATATATATATATATATATATATATATATATATATATATATAGAGAGAGAGAGAGAGAGAGAGAGAGAGAGAGAGAGAGAGAGACAGAGAGAGAGAGAGAGAGAGAGAGAGACAGAGAGAGAGAGAGACAGAGAGAGAGAGATAATTCCTGATATTTGCTATTCAAATAATAATCATGATTATTACTATATTTGATAAAATAATGTACTTATTAAATGTTTTGAAGAGACTATCTTAAGTGGTTTTAAGATGTAACTATTAAATAATGTGAACTAAAATTTTTAATTCAACAAACAAATTTATAATTTACTTCCTTTGTAGAAAAAGCTTTAGGAATATTCCCAATACTATCTTCTTTTATTCTCCAAGGGACTGCTAAAAACCTTGGTAAATTAAAGAATATAAATCAATCAAATAAGCAAATGTGCTCTACGTATTTAGCTAAATACACAAAGAGCTTCTGATAATTTTGTGCCTCAGTCTTTCAAACCATGGGTTTTGTCTTCCACTCCATGTGCAACAAAGGAAGGAACAAAGGGTGTCTACCCTTGAACCACATAGCCCAGAGTTCAAATCTGGTTCCTTATGATTGGTAGTGTCAATGTTCCCAGGTCTGTGTGACATTCCTGGGACCTAGTGAAGATTCTGAAATGTTGCTTAAATCTTAAATCTTGCATTTATTAGCTTATAAAACTACTTAATATCTCCATAGTTGTTTCTTTTCCTTTATGTATAAACTAGAGGCCCAGTGCACAAAAATTCATGCACTTGTGGAGGAGGGTCCCTAAGCCTGGCCTGTACCCTTTTGCAGCCTGTGTCCCCTTGGGGGATATCCACCTGCTGGCTTAGGCCCACTCCCTGGGGGATTAGGCCTAAACTGGCAGTCAGGCATCCCTCTGGCAGCCTGGGAACATCCAGGGGATGTCCAACTGTGGCTTAGGCCTGTTCCCCTAAGCCGCAGTCTGATATCCTTAGTGCTGCAGAGGAGGCAGGAAGGCTCCCGCCACCACTGCTGCATTTCCCACTGGTGAGCCCAGCTTCTGGCTGAGCGGTGCTCCCCCTGTGGAAACACACTGACCACCAGGGGGCAGCTCCTGAATTGAGTGTTTGCCCCCCTGGTGGTCAGTGTGCATCATAGTGACTGGTCATTCCTCTATTAGGGTGAATTTGCATATTACCCTTTTATTATATAGTATTAATTCACACCTGCACTTTCAAGTTTTAGCATCACCAATTTTCTCATGAGGAAGCTACTAGTAAGACAGGTATTAGGATTATGTGGAATATTAAACATAAAGCTATAACATGTAGTGCAATGCAGGCACTCATGGTAATTTCTGTTAAGGAAAAAAGTGCTAGCCAGTTACATCCCAGTCAGAACTGGGGGAAGTCTGTAACACCAGGGACAAAGGATAAGTCAGTTGTGCTCTATTTTCATTCTATGGGTAAAGACTCTGAACAAAAGAAATGTAGGGAAGACCAACTGATATGTGAATATCCCAGTTGAGATAAGAACTGTCACTTAACATCTTTGTATTCACATCAATAAAAACTGCAAGTCTCTTAGGTGCTCAGTAATTTTATTCAAATTTCCTTTTTTTAGTCATCAGAAAGGGCCTATTTTTTAATAGTTTAGCCTAGCAAACAATGAAAATCTATATTAATAAAAGGGTAATATGTTAATTAGACCAGACGTCTTCCAGACATCCTTCCAGACAAAGCTACGGTGGTAGGGGCTGAGGCAGAGGCAGTTAGGGGCAACCAGGCAAGAAGGCAGAGAAGTTAGGGGTGATCAGGCCAGCAGGGGAGAGTGGTTAGGAGCATTAGGCAGGCAGGCAAAGGTGGTTAGGAGCAATCAGGCAGCAGGGAGGTGAGCGGTTAGGAGCCAGTGGTCCCAAATTGAGAGAGGGATGTCCGACTAAATCAGCAGTCGGACATCCCGAGGGGTCCCAGATTGGAGAGGTTGCAGGCCAGGCCAAAGGACACCTCCCCACATGCACGAATTTCATGCACTGGACCTTTAGTAAATAAATAAAAATGCTCAGCTGAAACTTTCTTCATAGATAAGTCAGCAAATGAAATATTCAAAATACCCCTCATGCAATATATCACATAAATATGGATCTGAAAACTAAAGAATTTGTGTCTATAGTGTCTGTTTCAAGAGTATCTTACAGCTGACTAGCGGGTCTAGTATAAATTGGGAATTTACTTAAAGAGGATGATGAGCCCTAACTGGTTTGGCTCAGTGGACAGAGCATCGACCTATGGACTAAAGGGTCCTAGGTTTGATCAAGGGCATGCACCTTGGTTGCGGGCACATCCTCAGTAGGGGGTGCGCAGGAGGCAGCTGATCGATGTTTCTCTCTCATTGATGTTTCTGGCTCTCTACCCCTCTCCTTTCTTCTCTGTAAAAAAAAAAATCAATAAAATATATTTTTTTAAAAAATAGGAGAGAGAATGATGACAGCATCATACAAAAAAGACTGGTCCATTTACTACCCTATATTCCCGGGTCATGAGCTGTCTCTATATACACAACACTAATATTACAATTCATAGTCTACTGCTGTAGATAGAGATTATTCATTATTGCTTGGGCTTGTAAAACAGAAATATATCATCACAAATCCAGGCAAAGAATATATAACTTTTTCCTCTCATCGAATAAAAACCCACTTGCTTTTGAGTTTACAGATTGTACAGAAGTGACCTAATCTTTACTGAAATCTAAAAGAAGTCAACATTTTGATATAGCACAAATTATTAATTTAGGTAGTATGTTTTAGGTATTCCCCTCACTCCGAAATATCAGCATTTATTTTTACTTCCTATGGACACAGCTATTTGCAAGATCCTAGGTTTCCATGACCTGGATGAACTTGATGCCCAATGATCCACTAAGAGCATCAGATTTGCTTCCTTAGCCTTATGCTCTGCATGAGGAGGGGAGGGAGGGATCTGTCAGCTCGGCCTGCATCTCTCAAACCCGAGACCCCTCAGGCCACTCTCCTCCACTGGCCTGATCACCCCTAACCACTCTGCCTGCGTGCCCGATCATCCCTAACTGCCTCTGCCTCAGCCTCCACCACCCTGGCTTTGTCCAAAAGACATCCGGAAGGACATCCAAAAGATGTCCAGTCTATCTGGTCTAATTAGTATATTATCCTTTTATTAGTATAGATTGTAAGAATCAAACTCTTTTTGTTTCCTATGTAGAAATCATCAATTTCCCAATAAAGTTTCTTAAAGTGTATGACAAGGCAAAGGACATAACTCATATAGAGTAGACACTAATCCTGAAACTTGATAAATTAATGTTCCTTCCAACTTGAACAGTCTAAACCCAGTATCAAATTTCTCCTTCCTTTGAACTTCCACAGTGTTATATCTCTACTTGCCTCTCATCCATTATTGTATGCCCATGCATATGTAAAGAGTGACTGAGTGGACAGATAATGTCATAGCTCTTCCAAACACAGGATGCCTTAATCTTTAGCTCCATTGCTATGTCGCATCTATTAACCCTGTTCTGCATAGCACATGCTGCTGAACCAGTGAGAAGCCCAGGTACATCATGTATAACTCAACTCCTGAGGCACTTGTTTTCCTCCCACCCCTCATAGGGGAAGGACAGGAAGAAACTAATGAATATGCTAAAAAAAATAAAATAAAATAAAAAAAGTCCTGAAAAAGTCCTGATGTCACTTTACTGGACTCACATTTATGCTTATAATCTTTTCCTTTCTAAATGTCTTTTTCAGCTTGTCTAAATCAACCAAAGAACTTGTATGTATACCGTATTTTCCAGTGTATAAGACGACCCCCTAATTTTACAGTTAAAACATAGGTTTAGGCCTATATTCGCTGTATAAGACTACCCCCCCACTTCCTAGGCAACACCAGTTCTTTTTTTAATAGACCAATCTGAGCAGGCTTTTTTTCATTTCAAAAGTCGTTTTATATGCCGGAAAGTAGGGTATATGTATGGTCACAGAAAACTGTGGTAGAGGCCTGGGGTGGGGAGTGGGGGAAGGCTAGAAGAGGTCAATGAGGGGACAAAAGGGACATACATAATACTTTCAATAATAAAGATTAAAAATATATATTAGAAAAAAAGAAACTAAAAAACTAATTAAAAAATAAAGCATGCTGTGTTGCAAAGATTTAAAAGAAATGAGACGATTGCTAATCTATCATAATTGGACTGCCTGCTCACCCTTGCTCTGAGAATGAGGGGTGAATTTACTGTCATTCTGCCCCTTCAGCAGATGACTCATGTGGGCCTATGTAAGTGTACACAGAATATAAGGAAACTTCTAGGACAGAGTGATTGACAAAAGCTTACTATAAGTCTCTGGAAGCAAGTTAAAGTATATCTCATGCATAAGTTCTTTTTCTTATGGTTGAAGGAAAATTTACATCTCCACCGATATTATAGAAGTCAGAAAGTCATATTTCTGAGTCTAGAGAAAAACCTATACAAATTCAATAGGTACAGTGAAACTATATATTCCCTTGTCACTTAAACACTGTCATTCTTATCAGTGGGTCCTAAACTTTTCCCATGCCTCACATTTTTTAAATGGAATGCTGGTAATATAGTCTGTTTTCAAATGGTGGACCATGGACAGTCCTCTTAAAAGCGAACAGAACAGAATAGAATAGGGAAAATAAAACAGGAAAATAATGAAACGAGAGGAAAAACAAACAAACCAAAAACGAGTGCACCATGTAAAATAATGTTATTTCTTGGAAACTTTTAAGTTATATCTGTGTATATTGTCCTAGTTTTAAAACTATTATTTATGATAGTCACAATCAAAAAAGTTTAGAAAGCACTGACATCATAACTCCTGCAGTGCTGAAATCTCCAAATATATTAATAAAATAACAGCATAATAATATAATATTTTAAAGTGTGTTTTCTGTGCAATGCAACATTCATTGTGATTTACAATGTATTTTCTCAAGTAATCCTCACGTTGACCTTATGAGGTAGGTATTTCTAGTTTCCACTTTGTAAAGACTAAACTGAGACCATTATGAGAGGCCCTTCTAATAGCATTTTGATTGAATTCATGTCAAACAACATATGTTTTCATAATAAGTGATTAACTCTTAATCTATTACAACATCTTGACAGAGTTAAAGGTGCCTCTCCCAGTCTCTGCCCTGTTTTTGTTGTGTGTTTTTTTTATTAGCAAATACATGAAAAAAATTTTTTATTAAGGTATTATATGTGTACATATCTTAACAATTCCACATTAAAATGTTTTCTTAATAAAAAAAAAATTCCACAAAAGAAAAAAAGCCATTTATCTAGAATTTTTCTCAAAGTATAGAAATATTTGGAGGTGAGAGATACTATTTGATTTAAATATACCAGAAAAGAGATTTAAATTTACCATTAAAGAGCATACATCAAGTACTCTGTATAATTATTCTTTTTCTTTGATGTCCCTCTTCATACTTGGATCTTCTCAATCAAGTTCAAAGAATTCTAAGCTTGTCTGGCTGGAGTGGCTCAGTGGTTCGATTCCTGGTCAGGGCACATGCCCAGGTTGCCAGCTTGATCCCCAGTGTGGGAGGCAACCAATGAAAGATTTTCTCTCATCATTAATATTTCTATCTATCTCTCCCTCTCACTTCCTCTCTGAAATCAATAAAAAATGTATTTTTTTTTAAAAGAATTCCAAGCTTGAAAACCACAGCAAATTGTTAATGTGGTCACTGGTATGTCCAAGTTCTCTGAGAGAATCCAGAAATAATCATATGAAAAAGAGGGTCCAGATGAGGATACTATTATCATTTTCACTTATGTTTGGCTGTGCAAGTCTGGCCTACACTTCTCTCATTCCTCATAGTAAAGATAATTAGTTAAAATAACTAGGCTCTTCCAAGTCAATAGAACTTGGGTCACTAATCAGAAGTATTCATTGTTCAAAATATATATATATAAGAATAAACTGTGCTTCATGTACTCACAGGTGTAAACCTATTTTTACCCCAGTCTCTCCCTCCCTCCCTCCCTCCCTCCCTCTCTCTCTCTCTCTCTGTGTGTGTGTGTGTGTGTATATATATATATATATATATATATATATATATCTCTTAAACAAGAACGCATTTATGTTCTATATACAATAATGAAAGATTTTTGAACTATAAAGGATCTAAGAAATCATCTATTTCTATATCCTCACTTTAAATATGTGAATGATTTTATCCAGAAAAATGTCAGTAATTTGCACAAGGTCACAGAGTTGATTTATTTGTTTTCTTGCCAATTTACATTTCCAAGTAGCATATCTCTCTTTTCTTGCTTGCTTCCTTTATTTCTTTATGTAAGCCATTTAGATGTGCTTTTCTTTCATATGACTTTGAGAGCTTGAAGCAGCAACTCATTTGGTATTTAGATATACAAATAAGCTGAATATAAAATACTAGCCTGGAAAAACAAATGTATGTCGTTAGTATGCTAAACCTCCCTTCTAATATCCATATAATGGTTATTTTTATCATGTCTCCAAAACATCCTGTTAAAATTTTTGATCATGTACAAAACAAATGCAGCAATGGAGTCAATATATTTTCCATTCCTATGAACTATCTTTTTTAAATAAATTGATTAATTCCTTCAACAAACATTGATTGATTGCCTACTAGGTTTCAGGGATGTTCAAAGTACTTTGCACATGGAAATGAAGAAAAGAAAAAGTCCCTGCCCTAACAGAGCCTGCACTCTAGTTTAGGAGATAGAAAAATAAAGTAGATAAATAAGTAAATTACATTGTATGTTAAATAATATTAAGTACTAAGAAGATAAAGAAAGCAGATGAGGCAAATTGGAAATGTTGCTATTGCTTACTTGTTAGTGGTGGATTGATTTTTTTCACTTTTATTTGGAGCTACAGTCAGAGGGTTCTCACTTGAGTGGAGATGAAGTGGATAAGAGCTAAGCATCTATGTGGAAAAATAACACTTCAGCAGAGGGAACAGCAAGTTCACAGGATATGAGAGATAAACATGACTAGTGTGTCCAATTATAATAAGGATGTCAGTAGTACTGGAGCAGAATGAGCAAGAAGATTAGTAGTCTGTAAGGTCAGACAGGAGGTAACTGGGCCAGATCATATAGGTCATCATGACTTTGGCTATAATCTGAATAAAGCAGGAAGTATGGGTAATGTACACTCTAGCTACTGAATTGAGAATAGACCCAAACATATCAAGGTGGGATCAAAGATACCAGTTAGGAAGCTACTGCAATAATCCAGGCAAGAGATGACGGTGACTTGAATCAAAATAATAGGCATGAAGATGCTGATATTGGGATGTACTGTGAAAACTGAGCTCATGTATCTCATTAATAGATTAAATGTGCGGTACAGGGGTAAGAGAGGGATCACAGAAGACACTAGACTTTTTTGCCTAAGTATATGGAATGAAGTTTCCATTTAATGACATATAATATTATTCAGAATCTTAGACTGAATACTGTTCTGGAGCCAAACTATCATATTTTTTAGTCTAGAATTCAATATAGGACAAAACCTTAGGCTAGCTCCATTCTTGGCATATGCAATAGAAGCATCTCTTTATTAAACACTTTCAAGTTACTCCTCTGATCTGACTCTGTGGTACTGACAGCAGAGCTCTTACTGATTTTACTACTACAACCAGTCATGTGAAATATTACTGTGGCTCAAAACCTAGGTAAAAATGTAATTAAGAGAAAAATGTGTATTTATAATATGTATACATATAAGTGTACATACATATAAACATACACATTTTAATATAATGTATATTATTCCCCACTCTAAGAATGTACGTAAGCCTAAATTTTGATATTTTGACACTACTCAGATTTTTTAAAAATAATTTTCAGTTTATTTTCAACTTCCTGTGAACTTTTAAGGAAGCCAAGTTTTTACATGAACACAAGGAGAAACATGCATAAGTATGTATAATAGCTAAAATCATTGATAAAGCCTGCTTGCTGTGTAAGCTGTGAGTGCAATAATCAAAAAAGTAAATGCTACTGAGGAATTTTCCCCAGATCAAACAAGGGAAACACTTTTTTCTTTAAACCCCTAAACACAAATTTTTAGTGTGTTTAGTAAGGCCTATGACAAGAACAATGCATAAATTAATGAAATTCCTCAAAATTAAAGGCAGCAGAGAAGCCATTTAACTGCTGAACATTTTTTTTTTTGAAAAATTTAAAATTCTACTAAAACATCATTCATGAAAAAATATATTTTTAACTTAAGTTTTAATATAAGTCCTTTGTACTTTTATTTTAAAAATGCTGAATTTTTAAGATGAAAAACACTAATAAAAATAAAGCCTACTTTCTAAATCCTAGGGAGGCCTGATACTGTTTGTTAATTTACTCACACATACAATGAAGTAGAATTAACGGGATTAATTTTATATTCTTAAACCCGAGATGTTCTCATCAGAAACTGCACATAGGAACTGAGCTTGCTTAAGCATTGAAGAGTTTGTAGGATTAAGACTTGTACTAGGCATCTTCAAATAAATTGTTTTCTGCAATGTTTTCATTGTTCAAGTTGTGAAAGACATGCTTAGGTGCTTGACTTTGAATGACAGTGGATCTACTAAAATTCACTATTTTCTCACTCTATAAAGTAAACATTAATTTAGAATCCAGCTTGGAAAGTGAAATGTCAGTAGGGTCATATAAAAACAGAAAATTATTTTAATATTGAATTTTATGTGGTTAATGAGTTTTTAAAATAAACTACTTCATTATTTAAAATGGACTTTTATTTGTGCATGCTGAGGTGTTTACAGTATTTTTACTATTTATCTAGCTATCTAAATACATGCATTCATACATATATATGTATGAATAGATAAGCATAATACATATTATATTTATAAACATCTATAAGCATTTATGTGACTTTTGGTACAAATCTCTTGATTTCTTGAACCTTTATTATCAAGATAGTTAGGTTAGATTCACAATTTTGTAAATTATAGACTTAATACTTATTTGCTGGGAGTCCCCTTAAGGCAATTATTTATCCTCTGTGAGTCTCTATTTTTTTCACCTATAAAAGAGATAATAATACTAAATTCTACAATACATGTATAATATAAATACATTGAAAGTGATTTAGAAAACTCAATTATTTCAACAGAAACAAGACATACTAATTTGAATTGTTCTTTCATTATGGTTATCACACTTTAGTTTAATCACATTTTAAATTATTTAGAAAAATTGCTTTATGGAGAAACAAGATGGTGTGAAGCAGTTTTCATGAGGCAGAATAAAAAGTAATTTAATGTATGTACTGCCAAAGGCTCTACATCTTCCGGAGAAGCTGTGCAGTCTGGAAATGATAGAATTCATTTTGGCAGCTGGAGCCAGAGCCCAAAAGAGAGATGTGAATAAAATATCATGTTTTTTATTTCTAATATATAATGAACTTTTCTATTAATAATGTGACAATGACAATCCATCATCCCTCACCTCATCTAAAACTTCTGCCACTCATCACAGTTTTGGGTCTCGGAAACCACGATCAGGTTCAGCAGTAAAACACACTGATTCAAAGTGAAAGGTTCATTAGTCACATAATAGGAGCAGCGCCATGAACTGCACAATGAAATCCGGGATTTCCCTTTTGCCTACTTTTCGGTACTCAATCTGTTTTGGCCTGAGGTCTGCAAGCAGAGAGATGCCCGGAATTGATTTTTTTTTCCCTTCCCTTTTTGGTGCCCTAATGACTCCCTTTCTCCTCTATGCATTAAACTGAATGATTTGGACAATGACCGTACTGATATTCTAAATGGATTGTGACTCCCTCATGGCATACCTGAATGAAGGAGAAAGGCAATTTGGACCGATATTTTTTTCCACATTAGCTGTTTTATCTGTGAGTGCCATATAAATCCCCACCAGTGTAGGAGTGGTGCTGAAATGAACTATGTCCCCTTATATTTTCTTCCATCCTCTGAAGAAAATAACACTGACTTGGGAATCGTAAAATACAAATGCCCCATGCCTGGTGGGCCTCATGCTTTCTAGATTACCTTTCCAACTGCCTGAAAGTAATTCCTCATGTCTACCCCAGTCTCTCTATTGTAAAAAACCATAGAAGTTTGGAGCACAGCTCTTGACAAAGCTGTTGGAGCTCTATAAGAGCCACATGATACACCAACACCGGCTGGATGACAAGGGTTCTCAAGCATACTTCAGAGGCATCCAAATCATTATTTGAATTTAATCTTGAGCCCCAAATGCTGATATTATACCACATTATATAGCTATTATCTTTTGAATGAAAATATAGGCTACAACTGATGGGGGCAGGAGGTGTTGGGGGGAGAAATCTGTAATCGTCCTTGTACCAGGAATGCAGCAGGTTATAGATACATATTTGTGAAGTACAGCCATTGAAATTGACCAGATATTCACTTTCAACTCTCTTAAACGCTTCATTCATTCCTTTTCCAATATCTCCTTGCCTTTCCTCATTGACCTTCTTCTTTCCTAGGTCATCATATTTTCATTCTAATTATAACAATCTCCCTCCCCCCCTCTCTCTTGCCCTACCATGAGAATGTGAAATCTCAAAATGATAACACCTATAATAAGGGTGAGGAACAATTCAAAACAAAGATATGATGGTAGAATAAGTTGATAAATATATCACCTATAGAAATGCCTATTAGAAGTGATACCTTCATTTATTACTCCTTTTATAAAATCATTTGGGGATCACAATGTTGAAATAATTGATAAACACTGTTACCAATTTAGCACAATGGGTAGATGTGCAACACCAGTAAGGATTTCATGTTTTTAAAAAGTGAAAGACCTCAATATATTCTTTATACTTTTCTAGTAAAGTTAGGAGATTTGATACTTCTAGTGTTTTAAATAAATGACAGAAGAGAACCTCAAAACAATACTTAAGGGAATTCCAATCTCAGTAGGATGTGTTCATTTATAATAGTAGAATTTACATTTCTCTCAGGATATATTTATTATTTTCCATTTCTAATAACAATACTAAACCTTTTCCCTCGGTACTGCAAAAGTTTACAAATTGGTATCTCTTTTTATTTTATTTTATATTTTATTTTGACTCTTAGAAAATCATTAAATAACTAGAGGACTGTTGCACGAATTCATGCCCAAGTGGGGTCCCTCTGGTGGCCTTCCAGTGTTGGGTCGAAACACACAGTCCAACGCCACCTGCAGCTCCTACCTGTTGCTCCTGCTCATCCACCCCACTGTGCCTGCTGTGGGCTTGTGCCCAATCAGTCCCTATCTGGAGAGGCTCGTGCTGCTCAACAGTGCTCTCACCAGCCATGAGCCTATGTCTCATGCCCTTCCAAGGGGATCAGGCTGAAATCAGCTCTCTGATATCCCCCGAGGGGTCCTGGATTGGGAGAGGGCACAGGCCAGGATGAGAGACACCACCGGTGCACGATTGGGCTGGGAGGGACGGTGAGAGGGCGCCAGGGCGTGTCCAGCCCATCTCACTCAGTCCCAATTGACCAGAATCCAGCAGGAAGCTAACATACCTGTCAGACAATCTGCCCCCGGTGGTCAGTTCACATCTTAGTGACTGGTCGACCGGTCAACTGTCTGTCTCTTGGTGGTCAGTGCATGTCATAGTGACTGGTCGACCAGTTGACTGTCTGCCCCCTGGTGATCACTGCTGCACATCATAGCAAGCGATTGAGCAGCCTTAGCATATAATTAGCATATTATGCTTTGATTGGTTGTTCAGTTGTTCTGCCATTTGGGCTATTTGCATATTACCCCTTTATTATGTAGGATGCCCCATTTTCTATAGCTGTTTTCCAATTAGAAGCAAATTCCCTATGATCTTTGTAAAAAAAAAAAAAAAATGCACTGAAGTGTTATAGGATCTTGTTTTCCTAATGTGGTCCACAGGCCAGCAACCTAAATTACCTGGGAACTTGTTAAAATGCAAACTCTTGGATTTCCCCCAGACCTACTTTATTAGAACCTACAAAAATTTCACCATGTGTTTCATTAACTCTTACTAATATATCTTACCTATAAAATAGGAAACATATTAAGTATTATTAACATTTAGGGTACAAAATGGATGCTGGCAACCCCACCCATCCTTTTGCTGCATATGCTATTCTGAGAGGAAGGCAGAATTTGATCTAGCAAAGGCATGATATATCTTTTCTTTCATTTTCACTTGTTTAATGAGTTGAAGTTTCCTTCTACATTAATTGAGAAATTAAAGGATTATATAATCAAGAGTAGCATAAATGAACTTTCCCAAAATGGCTTGAAAAGTGTAAACATGAGTTGAAGGTAGGACAAAGTACACAGAAACAAGTGAACAAGAAACTGGCAAAGATGATTCTTCTTTTTCTATTACAAATGAATATACATAAAAAATAATGTGTATTAAAATGAAAACAATATGAACAGAAAAGTGGAACCAATACTACCTGATTTCTTACAATCAAATGGCAGTATATTGATTATTTCATGTGTTGTATTAATCATATTTAAATATGTTGTTTTAGCTGGGACCGGTTTGGCTCAATGGATAGAGCGTCGGCTTGGGGACTGAAGGGTCCCGGGTTCGATTCCGGTCAAGGGCATGTACCTTGGTTGCGGGCATATCCCCAGTAGGGGGTGTGCAAGAGGCAGCTGATCAATGACTCTCATCGATGTTTCTAACTCTCTATCTCTCTCCCTTCCTCTCTGTATAAAATCAATAAAATATATTTTAAAAAAATAAAAATTAAATATGTTGTTTTAAACATTCACATGCTTAAAGTTCCCCAAAGCGTTTTTACATTCCTAATTTACAACCACATTTGCAGATTAAAATCAAGGTGAGGAAGTATCAAATAGTGTTTATTAACATTGAGTGGATGCTTTTCTAAAGATGAATACATAGGTAGTAAAGATAGCACTTTGCTAAAGTTATAAATACATCTAAAATGATGAATCTCAGAGGGAAAGTGGGGGGTGGGGGAGAGAGAACAACTAAAAGAACTTATATGCATATATGCATAACCCATGGGCACAGACAATAGCATGGTGAAGGCCTGGGGGGGGGGGCAGTGCAGGTGCAGGGGGTCAATGAGGGGAAAGGGGAATATCGGTAATATTTCCAATAATAAAGATAAATATTGAAAGATATATTTTGAATAATAGCAATAATAATACTAAACTAGGTCCATATGATAGGAGCTAGAGCCAGTTCTGCATATTTCATAATACTTAATATTTCTGACATAGTAAATGTAGAATTTAATTAGGCTTTCATTTCAAGGGCTGTTCAAAGCTAGTGTAAGACTGTGATAAGAAAGCTCTAAATACTGTTTTTATTCTTTTGGCAGCAAAATCATAAAGGTGTTGATATTCAAAAGAGAGAGAGCGAAGTATAATCCCCCTATATGCAAACAGAAAACTTAATGGTAAAGGGGAAAAAAAGACATTCTAGGACTTCAAAGAAGGCAAATAAAAACCCTTTGAAAATATTTTGGCATTTCTTTCATTTTGCTGACTTAATGAGGAGACTGTTTTATATGCCAGAAAGTGAGAACACTGGGAAGGTCAGATCAGACTGAGAGGGGTGGCTAGCTGGAAAGACAGAAGCTGTTTTTTGTGTGGCGGTTGTGGTAGGGGATAGAATTGGTTACACTTCTTTTGGGCTCTGTGTAAGTGGGGCAGGGAGCCCCCCAAAAAATAGCATTTGCAGGAAGTTTAAATTCATTACTTTATTTTAAAGAAAAGTGCTGCTGAAGGTTATCGTATACTTCAGGAAGCTTGTGATGTACATGCTCCATCTCAAGATACTTGTGAACACTGGTTTTAAAAGTGATGATTTCATTGTGAAAGACAAAGAACATCCAGGTTAACCAAAAAAGTTTGGAGACCAACAATTACAAGCATTATTGGATGGAGATGTATGTCAAACTCAAAAACAACTTGCAGAAAGATTCAACATTGCTCAGAAAACAATTTCTGATCATTTACAAGCAATGGGGATGATTTTAAAGGAAGGAAAATGGATGCCACATAAACTGAACGAAAGACAAATGGAAAACCGGAAAGTCATCAGTAAAATGTTGCTTTAATGGCACAAAATTGTGACTGGAGATAAAAATTGCATCAAATTGTGACTGGAGATAAAAAGTGGATTTATTTTGAGAGTCCCAAATGCATAAAATCATGGGTTGATCCAGATCAACCATCATCATTGATTGCAAGGCCAAATGGCTTCAGAAAGAAGACAATGCTCTGTGTTTGGTGGGATCAGGAAGGTGGGGTATATTATGAGTTTCTAAAACCAGGTGAAACCATTAACACTATTGTTACTAACAACAAATAATCAATTTGAACCACGCTTTGATTGTAAAATGATCAGAATGTGCCAGAAAACACAGCAAAGTAATTTTGCTTCATGATGACAAACCATCATACACTTCAAAACCAGTTGAAGAAACATTAAAAGATCTTGCCTGGGAAGTATTAACCCACCCACTATATTCACCAGACCTTGCTCCTTCAGATGACCAATTGTTTCTATCAATGGCACACGCACTTTCTGAGCAGCCCTTCAAAGCATACGAAGAAGTGGAAAATTGGGTCTCTGAATGGTTTGCCTCGAAACAAGAAAAGTTCTATTGGGAGGGTATCCACAAATTACCTGAAAGATGGGGGAAATGTGTAGCTAGTGATGGACATTACTTTGAATAAAGCACTTTTGATGTTTTTTTTTGAAATTATTGTGTTTTCTTTGATTACAAAATCTGCCATAATTAACTGGTTCACCTAGTACACATACACAATCCTTATGTTAGATAATGCAGCATAACTATTTTCATTTTAAAGATGTGGGTGTTAATTTTAAAGAATAAGTGACATGCCCAAGGTCACATAGAGCTCAATCTAGAACTTAAACACAGTCTTCCCAAGTTCATGTGCCTCCTGTTCCTTCAAGCAAATCTTCCACCTTTAACTGTAGGAGTACTAAAACGTAAGTGCAATAAAAATTGGACCTCCCTGCTTCTTGTTCATTGTCTAGCTGTGATTTTCAGAGGAAGCTGGCAATCAGAGGCAGTATAAAAAACAACTGGACTTAGAATGATCAGAGTCAACAGTCTTTGATATAACAACAGGATAGGGCAAGAAAAACAACTAACCAAGTTTGTTTGTTTTTTTAGTTGTCATTTAAAAGTTTGATTCCTCTTTCAAAGTGATTACATCGGTAAAAATTAGTTCCTTTGCCTATTGCCTCAATTTTATTCCCAGTAAAGAGAAACAAGTTAAATAGTATTTACTGTATATATTGCTTCCAGACTATACCTACCTATACTAATATGAAAGGGTAATACGCTAATTAGACTGGATGTCTTCCAGATATCCATCCGGACAAAGCCACAGCGGCTGTGAAGGCTGAGGGACACGGGAGGGGTGGGGTGGCGTGGTCCCTTTCACAGAGGCTGTGCGAAAGAGGCGGTGGTGCTGGAGAAGCCATGGGAGAGGGGGCTGCGTGGTCCTGGTCCCCAGTGCTGCCCCTTCCACAGAGGCCTGGTCCTGGTGCCACGCCTCTGCAGAGGCTGGAAGGGGTGCGACCTGACCTGCTGTGCCTCAACCTCCCACAGCCCCTCCCACAGCTGGCCTGGCCCCAGATCACCCCCAATGGGGGGTGAGGGGCAGCACTAAGAAGGGAGGGCAAGGGTGTGCGGGCCTAAGCCTTCAGTAGGACATCTCCTGAGGGCTCTTGGACTGTGAGAGGAGGCAGGCTGGGCTGAGGGACTGTCCCCACCAGTGCACAAATTTTTGTGCACCAGGCCTCTAGGTGTAAGATAATTCTCAATCCAAATCCTTATAATGAGGCTTGATGGAGCACATTCCAAGAACTCCTATACTGTCTAACAGATGAAGGCTTAGATGCACAACCCAGAAATTCTATCTCCTTTTCTACAAAGCTCTCATAGAAAATTCACACCCCTTCAGCTGAGAAGGAAAGCCTCTGTGCATGGCACTTGCTCTTGCAGAGACTGCCAGAGAATTGGATGTTGCTGTTCATAAGGATCCCTGCTGCTGCTGCACACTTATCACCTGCACATCTGAGTGGGAGGGGTCCGATCAGAGAGAAGAAGCCCCTTATTCAAAGGTGGCATTTCCCCCTCCATGGCCAGGGCTTTAAAACACAGCACTACACTCTTGATTAATGGCTGTCTTTATGTCATTATGATTTTGTTCCTCAAAGTTTACATAATTCCTTAATGATATCACCATCACAGTTAGAAATGTACCTCTGCAATTAGGAGTTCCCACTCCTCTTCCTAACTGAAAAAATCAGCTACAACGTTTAAGGTTCATTCAAAGGATGAAGATCAAGAAATTTTATGACTTAAAACACTGTGCTATATATCGTTGCTTTTCCAAATTCTAATTTATGGCCAGTGACATTTGTTTACCTAGTCTCTTTCATTAACATTTATGAAAGCATATAAATATTTTATAGCCCTAATAGATGAGATACTTAGCAATGCTTTATTGATTTTCATTATCTTTACAAGGCAGCTCAATAATAAATAGTTGAGGTGTTTAGAATGAAACACCAAACCCAGTTTTACTAGTACTGTGTTTCCTTATCTCTTAGACCTGAAATTTATAGCAACTGGAAATAAATTTATCACCCACAAGGAACATGCACCTAAGTCTCAGAGATCAAATTTATCTTCTGCATGTTCTGTAAGTATCTCATCAATTTCAGGATGAGTTCAATGGAGAGCAATGCTTCTTTGACAACATCAAATAATTAAGAATAAATATTGCACTCCTTTTGTAATCTAACACTATTCATTCTGGTTTCAGATTTTATTTTCAATTATTGCATTTTAACATATTCCTCTTGGTGTATAATATGTTTCCTTGAGGATATAATTCCTCTTGGAAACTGTCATTTCACTATAGATACAAAGTACAACATGGTCATACGAAGACTAAGTACAAAGTGATGTGCAAACTCACTTATTATCTCCTACTAAACATTCAGAGTTGTATTAGCAGACAACTAATCCTATGCTATGGTTACCAACGAATATGCCTACATTGCATTTAGGGATCTCTTCAAAAAGCACCTCTGGCTTATTCTGTGATATTCAAGCTGCCCATTAAAAAATAACAAGGGTCTGGATTTTTAAATAGTCAAGCTTAAGATAAAAATAACGTGTGACAGAATATTCCATCATTAAATAAACTTTGAGCACATAGCTAACTTGGCTGACACCTATTACATTCTGCCCCAGGCAACCACTTTAAATGTAAACCAGTTGTCAGACACTTAATGCTAGATTGACATGGCCTGACACTATACTGCTTCAGAGGCTCTTACTGCTACCTATTTCTAGGGGTGCCCTGTTGTTTGTTTTATAGGAACCCAAAACTAATCCACACAGTTCTCATAAATTAATATCTCATGGTTTTTCAGATACCAGATTAGATATTGCCAAAACCAAATATATTGGGGGTTTTGGTGTGATTTTTGTTAATCCTCACCCAAGGACCTTTTCCCATTGATTTTTTTAGAGACAGTGGAAGGGAGGAAGGGTAAGGGAGGGAGAGAAACATCAAAGTGAAAGAGACTCATCGATTGGTTGTCTTCACACACCTGGACCAGGACTGGGGATCAAACCTGAAACCCAAGTATGTGCCCTTGACTGGGAATTGAACCTACAATTCTTCAGTGCATAGGCCGACACTCCAATCACTGGTCAGGGCTGCAGATAAATGTTTTTAATATAATAACTGTCCTCTTAACAATAAACTAGAAGATCTCTTTTTTATTGTACTTTAATATAACTGTTTTGTTAGATTAAAACTAGGCCCTGCATTCATTGTGACCAATGTACCAAAACATGTGGCAATAAACATAAGCCAAACCTTTAGCTGACATCAAAAGACTAAGTAATGGCCCGGCAGGTGTGGCTCAGTGGTTAAGCATGGACCTATGAACCAGGAGGTCATGGTTCGATTTCAGTTAGGGCACACGCCCAGGTTGGGAGCTATCCCCAGTGCAGGGTGCAGAGGAGGCAGCCGATCAATTATTCTCTCTCATCATTGATGTTTCTATCCCTCTCTCCCTCTCCCTGCCTCTCTGAAATCAATAAAATTCTATTTAAAAAAAACCTTTTAAAAAATTCTTAGTAATGAATACACATTTATTTGTTTTCAATTAAAATAAGTAGATTAATGTGTTTGCATTACATTTGTACCATGATTAATTGACCTTTTAATGAATTTAAAACTGTATTCACTTGGTATTATTAATTGTTGCATTTGCCCTTATATTTTATATAAGTGTAAACATTCATTTTGAAATAATTTAAAAATTACAGAAAAATTGCAAAGATTATATAAAGAATTCTGAGATAACTTTTCCACGGCCCCCTTAATATTAAAATCTTTGATTACCATGGCACATTTGTCAAAATGAAAACCCAACATTAGTATGCTATTATTAACTGAATTCTAGATTTATTTGGATTTTACCAGTTTTTTCCACTAATAACCTTTTTAAGATCAATTTAGAATTTCTTCATTGCATTTAGTTACTATGTCTCCTTAGGATACTCAGGCTAGACTGTACGGTTCCTCAGACTTTTTTTTAAATGACCTTGACAATTTTGAGGAACTAATCACATAATCTGTAGAATGTTCCCTAATTTAGGTTCATCTGATGCTTTTCTCATTATTAACCTGTGGTTATTTGTTTTATGAACAAATATCTCATCGATGGAATGCCTTTTTCATCCCAATATGTAAAGGTTATATAATTTCAACATTACATCACTAGGGATATTAACCTTGAGCATTTGGTTAGGGTAGTTTTTACCAGGATTCTCCATTGTAAAGTGATAATTTCCTTATTAAAAATGTATTATTTGGAAATGAGTCACTAAATTCACCCCACACTCTACAGGGTAGTGTTAAACTTTACTATTTGGAGGAGGGAGGTGGCAATCTAATAAGTTACAAGAAATATTTGTTCCTTCCCTCTTACCTTTATTTTTTTTAATGTATTTTTATTGATTTCAGAGAGAAGGGAGAGGGAGAGAGGGAGAGAAACATCAATGATGAGAGAGAATCATCAATCAGCTGGCTCCTGCATGTCCCACACTGGGGATCAAGCCCACAACCCGGGCATGTGCCCTGACTGGGAAATCAAACAGTGACCTCGAGGTTCACAGGTCAATGCTCAACCATTGAGCCATGCCAGCCAGGCCTGCCTTTATTTTTAAAATATGATGATACTGATCATCATCACTGCCTCATGCCAATAGTGTCTGCTTTCCAGAAATGAATAACACTCACTTACC
This sequence comes from Pipistrellus kuhlii, assembly GCF_014108245.1. Classification (NCBI taxonomy): domain Eukaryota; kingdom Metazoa; phylum Chordata; class Mammalia; order Chiroptera; family Vespertilionidae; genus Pipistrellus; species Pipistrellus kuhlii. The sequence continues at coordinate 32,599,005 of NW_023425405.1, read as the reverse complement.
TAGAATTTAACCTAGGTACAAGGTATTTGAGTGAAAGATATTTTGATGGTTGTATCAATTATTAACTGTGTTAGCTTTCCAGAAGAGAAAGAAAATATATTTTCTCTTTTAAAATTACTAGTTTTTATAATTTAATGAAAACATATTATACACAAAAGTGAGAATCTTAAATATTAATAGACTTGATAACTTGCAATGAGTTAGCACATTATACATATTAAATATTTTATAGTGCTTTGTACCTTTAATGTTTATCATGTTCATTTTTATCAATTCTTCTATAAAAATACCATGAAGTAGCTCTAGTTGTGAATACAAAGATGGGCACTTGACCTGCTTCTCTAATGAGTTTAATTGTGATTCTAATAACTTCAATACTTCTTCCTCTTGAAATTTTAAATTAAAAATATTGTAAATTTAAGAATACTGAAATACAGAAAAATTTAATCAAATTGTTATACTGATACAAATATGCTTATTATTAGAATCCAAATTATTTTTTTACCAAGTTGGCTTCTTGGGTTTATTCATTTATTCTTTCATTCCATGAGTTTTTAGTCTAGCACATTACAAGCCCTATGTCAGGTGCTAGAAATGCATATCAGAAAGACAGTCTCTGCCTGCAAAAATAAATGATTACCTAGTGTAAGTAGATAAACACAATACTTGTCTTTTGGAGAACAAGAAGAAAAATACTAACTTTAGAATTTGTTAAATATTTCTGATATCGCTGAATAGTTATCAAGTGTAAAACTTTCAAGCTAGAAGATCAAAAACAATTAACTGAATGATGATTGAGGAGACTTGGAGGTTATAAGAAGAGTTTAAATGCATGTGCACAGAGGGGAAAAAAAACAAATACGATGTGTTGAAAATAATATTTACTGAATAGTCACTTCAAAAATATTAAGATAGCTGAATCTGTAGTGGGAAACACAGAGAATATAATTTTCATTTGTATAAAAAAGACAGTGATGCAAGCTTAGGTTGCTGTTCACCATTATGTGGATGTTGCTACAGAGAGTATCAGTCAACAAACGCAAACGTTGTGAAATCCAATCTTCTTGTTCACTGAGTTTCCAGGAACAAATGCAGAACTCCAGCCTCACAGGAGGCCAATTATTGCAATGTAGCCTCTAGGCTCACATAATCACAACATCTGTAAAAGTCCCCTTCATGGATGGTTTACAGTAGATTTTATTACAGCTTTCATGTTGTACCAGAGGCTTTAGCACATACTGTGCTAATAATATCAGCAAACAACCAATTAAAAACAGATAATCAAAATTATTGCTGTTAACTACAAATAAGTTATGAGGTTTATACTTGTTTTGATCTGATACTAATCATTTCTATTTTTTAAAGAACTACTTAAAAGCTAATTGTCCACTAACTTTACATATTTTGAAATACAAATAAAACCATATTATAGTATTCTACCTTGCAATTTTTTTTTAATGTTTTGTGGAGGCCTTTTGTTTATTTATATAAATATTTTAACTGATTTCAGAGAAAAAGAGAGAGAGACAGAAACACCAATAATGAGGGAGGTAGAGGGCAGACTAGAAGGAATAAATGGTGGTAAAAAGGGGAAATATGCAATACTTTCAACAATAAATATATAAAAAGAAAGATCAGTGATGAGAGAGCTGTGCCACGCCTGCCGGCTATAATTCTACAATAATATAAGCCTTTCATACTGTTAAGAATGTGATAAGCTACAAACATATCTAACACAGCCTGGCCAGTGCTGCTCAATGGTTGATCATCACCCTATGAACCAGGAAGTTGGGGTTTAATTCCTGATCAGGGCACACATTGAATTTGCAGGCTTGATCCCCAGTGTGGGTTGCATAAGAAGCAATTAGTCTCTTTTATCATTGATATGGTTATCTTTCTCCTTCTCACTTCTTCTCTGATATCAGTAAAAACATTTTTTAAAAAAAACATGTCTAATATAAAATTATAAATATGTCGAACAAAAGAGAAACTATTTGAGTAATGACTAAAAGTTTAATTGCTGTTTCTAAAACTTGAGGAAAAACTTCAATGACATAAAATGCTTTTTAAGATTTTTATAGTTAATTCCTAAAAAGTAAACCCATTTCTAAATATAAAATCTTTTAAATTTCTTTATTGATTAAAGAAACATATTACATGTTTCCTTATACCCTTATTGCCACTCCCACCCCCCACTCATGCCCTCACCCCCCTGTTGTCTTTGTCCATTGGTTAGGCTTATATGCATGCATACAAGTCCTTTATTTGACCTCTCCTCCTTACCCCCACCCTCCCCTACCTTCCCTCTGAGGTTTGATGGTCTGACCTATGCTTCTCTGTCTCTGGATCTGTTTTTGTTTATCATTTTATGTTCATTATACTCCACAAATGAGTGAGATCATGTGATATTCATCTTTCTCTGACTGGCTTATTTCACTTAGCATAATGCTCTCCAGTTCCATCCATGGTTGCAAATGGTAAGAACTTCTTTTTTACCACAGTGTAGTATTCCATTGTGTAGATGTACCACAGTTTTTTAATTCACTCATCTGCTGATGGGCACTTAGGCTGTTTCCAAATCTTAGCTATGGTGAATTGTGCTACTCTAAACATAGGGGTGCATATATCCTTTCTGACTGGGCCCTGGGTTTTCATTAATATAAAGCATTTCATTAATGGTGAACAAGATATAAAAATGAATACTTGTTTCGTGGAGAAGGAAAATCTAAAATCTTTTCATCTAAAGTTGAAAAAGATTACCATGTGGTTAATATATAACATCTTTGGAGATACAAGGACACACTGTTTTAGAGCTTATTTTAGGAAGATGCTTTTAGCATGGATTTTTTTTTATAAAGAGCAAATATCTTGGATATATAAAGTGTGTCTCTGAAGAGACTTATTAACAAGTGAATGGGAAGTAATACCATATAAAGGAATTGCAAAATGACAAATTCTATAAAAGCCTTTAATGTTGCCACAGACACCCTTTGAACCCTTCTCCACTTGGATATCACAATCGCCTCTCTAGTATTTTCCCCTTGTTCAAAGTTCTTTATTGTGTCCCTATCCCCGGCCAAAACAAATAAAAAATAAATAAAAAGCACTTTGGTATAATTGGTGAGTCCATTCTGAATTGTTTATCTTCCTTTACAACTATTCCTTCAAAACCAATTATACTCCTACCTCATTTATTAGCAAATCTTCCCACAGTCAGATACATGCACATGCTGATATCTATCTCTGTTCTCATCTACCTTACCAACTCCATTCAACTTTCAAGTATTGGCTGAAACCTCACATTCTGGGTATTTCTTAGCTTCCCGTATCTCCATTAGGCTGAGTTTAAAATATATTTGGTTTGTATAATCATTTCTAGAGAAAGAACTTAAGCTATTGTCAACTTAAAAACATTTTTAAACTATATTTTCTTAGTTTATTTTAGTCACATACTCTATCACAAAGTGAGATTGCTATACACATTTCACCTGCTTTGATTTCCCTTGAGTAGTTTAATTCAGTACATGGCAGCAGTCTTTCATTTTATCCCCAAACTGGTAATGACTCTATGGTTCTGTCCCTTCTAGCCTGTGTGGACACCAAAGATGTGTGACACTATAAGGAAATAAATCCAATTTTCCTTAGTAAGCCATCAGAACCTGAGCAACTTAACTGAATAATAATTATCTGAGCCTGAGTTCCATCTCAAAGAATAAACAAAGATGATTTTTTATCCCAGACAGAAATCTAAGTAGTAGTTTGACTTTGTAATGATCTAGCAAAATATATTCTAACAATTGAGTGTCATAGTGTATATTCAGTGACACTTGACTCTAAGTAAATAGATAAAAGTTTAAAAAAATTGAACTACTTAAGTGTGGAAGGACAATGAATTTTAAAAGAAAGTTTATGAAATTTCATGCCCCTTGACCTTCTCTTATTACTATTGCCCAGTGAACCTTTTCAAGATGAATGGTGTATATCTTCATTTATGACATTCCATTTAGCAATCACAATATTTCCTATAAGTTAGATAAATTGTCCAGTCACTTAACAAAAAGAAAGGCCAACATCAATTACAGCAAAGGTCACTCAATCCAGTTTTGTTCTATATTAAATTGTCATCAGGCCTGACCAGCAATTTCATCAATTCACCTCTAACCAGAACATTCCAAAATTTAGAAATCAACGGCCTGCCCTATGGGAAAAGTGAAATAGGTAAATAAGATACAACTTTCCAAGGCAAACTCACAAGGTATTGAACCCAAGATCATACTCTCCCAAGAGTCTCATTTATCTTTTAAGCTAAACATGACTCTTAAAAATAACTCTGTTGATTCAATGTCTGTCCTTATAGATATTACACAAGTGAATGTCATATGGTCTTTATAAAATACAAGTTTGATTTTCTCTGCCAAACTATCCAAGCAATTAAAACAAAAAGAAGCAAAGTATATTTGGATACTAGGACCTGAATCCAATTATGAGGAGCCTGTCACACAGATCCAGAATGAAGAGTGATCTACAGGAAAACTGACCTGAATTCTTCCAAAGATTAAATACCATGAAGAATAAAGGCAGGCAAAGGACTCAGATTGGGGGGAATTAAAGAGACAACTCAGCCAATGCAATGAGTGAGGCTTGGTTTATTCAGAATTAAATAACAACCACACAGCTAAAAAGGTCATTAAAAAAAAAAACTGGAGAAATTTGAAAATGTGGCAAATTTGCAATTGCTATTTTTTGTCGTAGGTGTGATCATGGGTTGTGGCTGTGTAGGATAAGGTTTTTGTTTTTGGGAAATGCAAACTGGAATGTTTAAGAGGAAGTGTTGTGAAGTTTGTAGTCAACTTTTAATGACTTGGCAAAGTGTGTGTGTGTGTGTGTGTGTGTGTGTGTGTGTGTGTGTGTGTGTGTGTGTAGAATGAGCAACTGTAGAAAGAAATCAAGTTTATGAATCTAGGGGAAAAGTATACAGGGGTAGACTGAATATTATATCAACATTTCTGTGGGTTTAAGATAAATTTTAAAAATTAGATCATGTTATTCCTCTGCTCAAAACTCTATACTGTATACTGGTATGCCATTTTGTTCTGAATTAGGCCATTCTTTACAATGGCCTATAACCCAACTTGATCTGATCTTTCTGCATGTAATTCTTCCCCTTTTGTTAATTCACTCCAGCCACACTGGCACATTTGCTGTTTCTCAAACATATCAGGCATGCCTTTGCACTGCCTATTCCTTCAGCCTGGAATATCATTTCTTGAGATGATTAATTCCTTATTTAAAGACACTTGAATGAGCCCTAGTCCAACTACCTTATTTAAAATTGCAACTCAACTGCAACACACATTAAGCTTCAGGGCATTTTCTGTTTCTCGAAATGCTATATATTTGCTTAGATGGTATTTTCGCTTTTCTTGTATGCATTATCTCAAAATAAGCTCCAAGAGGGATGGATTTTTGCTCGATGAAAAACATAGAAGAGTTTCTGGCACATAATTGATTCTTAATTAATTCTTTTTGAAATTGTAATGAATGAAGAACAGCTTTATGGCTTTCCTTGGAGTTAGAAAATAAAAGATCAGCATGAGATTGTGTGGTGGAAAGATAAAAGCCCAAAGAGGAACAAGCTGAGCATAGGAAGACAGAAGTGTGAGAGGAGATCCAAGGAATGAGTAGGAATGAAAGGTGACCTCAAGATTCCTTAGATATTTGCTCATTATTACAACATGAATGAAGAGCTGAAATGGGACTGAAATAAATATATTAACTATTCTCTAAAGATTTTGTAATGTAAGTAAGCTCATTTATAATCAAAGGATATAGCATAAATGTAATCTAGAGAGATGTGGATGAAATATCTGATAAGTAATGTGCAAGAAATGTTCAACCAAAATTTAAATAAAGAGACCATACTTGTCAGACTATTTAGTATCATAATCTAGTGATGGTATTTATGTTAATGTTGAGAATGTGTGTTACCTGCCTTCAAAGCTCATCTGCAAAGGAACCAGGGTCCTACAAGGTACCACACAATCTCAACATTCATGGCAATTGAAACCATGAACTTGCCATGAGGCAAAACCACCTCATCAGTTCTCCATATTTCAAGTGCTCAGTAAACCAGCTGCTATCATAAACTGGCTTGACACCAGGATATATACAACCAATGCCATGCAATGCATACTCATGGTAACATAGAGTCATTTAAACACTTCTGAGCATGGCGAGAGATGGTTAGAAGTCTTGAGATGGTTAGGAATCTTTAGGTTGGAAGGCATGACACTCAAAGCCTCTTCTCTGGCATGACAATGTGTTACATTGTCACTTTTCTCTTCCTGGGTATTAGTGGCACTTTTTAGGAAACTAGTGATGAATACGACCAAAAATGATTCCAACTCCATTATACGATTCTGAGCTCAAGAACAGATTCCTTGAAAAAAGGACACTGAAATAATGGTTTCATTTTTTAAAAGGTGTTGGGAGCTCAGCCAGTGTTGCTCAGTGGTTGAGTATCAACCTGTGAACCAGGAGGTCACGGTTCAATTCCTGGTCAGGGCACATGCCCAGGTTATGAGCATGATCCCAGGTGTGGAACATGCAGGAGGCAACTGCTCAAAGATTCTCCCTCACCATCAGTGTTTCTCTACTTCTCTCCATCGCCCTTCCTCTCTCTGAAATCAATAAAAACATTTCTAAAAATAGTGTTGGGAGATTTTCCATGTGTTTAATACATATATCTTAATTTTTTAATAAGATAAAATTAAGGACAACTTCTTGTGCATTATTCATTTATAATGTACAATACTTTGTTCTTCAAGCCTTACCTAATATTTAAGTGAAAATATATATTTTGAATTACAATCACTTGCTTTGCAAATTTTGTGGCTCATAGTCAAACTCACCATCCCAAGATAACAATGCTTCATACTTTTAAACACATGGCCTATCATAATACATTTAATGGATTTTAAAATAATCACTTATGGAGTAGTCTATTCTGAAAAATTGATTTCAAATACATTTGTAACTAAACAATAGTTAATTATTAAGTAATCAATGTAGTGGTCCCTTAGTTGGGACTTAAGAAAGTGTGTACATAGGTTATCATTAGGTATCCATTTAACATTAGCTTGTGATGATAAATAAGTTTAACTAGAAATTTATCTTTTTGTATAAATCTATTCCTCAAGAACTAGTCTGTAGGAAAACATACTTTTCTAAGCAAAATTCTATTGATTATGTATAGTTACAAACACTTTTGATATTTACACATAGGCATTTACTACTCTCCATGTAATCCTCCCTCACCTTACTTATTCATTTTAGTAAACAGTTATACACTCACTACTATTTACTATCTGCAGCTTTTCTTTCCAAATATTTATATAAAATATTTTTAATTACCAATTTATTTATATCAAGTTGATTTATTTATATCTAAGTGTTTGTATATTTAATTTTACTCACTAGTAGTTTAATTGTAAATGAAAATTATCAAAGTGAGTCCTCCTGTTAATCTAATCTAAAAATATCTTTATGGTTACCTATAATACATAGCAATTATTAGCTCAGACACCTTAAAAATTAAATAGTATAAAAAAACAACATTTTCGCAAACCAGATATTTCTTTTCTATTATTCTAATCTTGAATTCCATTTCCTTGTCACTATTGCATTTCGTGCTAATATGAAATATTATGAGATATGTCAACAAACGTTAAAATATGACTGTAAATAGTGGTTTTCTAAACATTCATACCATTATACCACCTGTTCATTTTTTCTTTTACCCAGTGAATTGAATATTCTGTGATTTTTATGTAAAATTAAAAAAACACATAGAATTAAAAATACTTGAAGAAAAAATAACATTGAGTTATCATGAATGCTTTTATTAAATTATTTTATTTTTCACTATTTGAATATTATTTTATTGTACTCAAACACTTCTAATAAATAAAAGAATCAGGTTAAATCAATGTTAATTTTAAGAAATTAGTAGTTAAATAATTAATGTTGCATTCAGAAGCCAAGCCAAATATTTATTTTGCTAATGAGAATAATAACATTCCAAGAATTATATTTTAACTGCAACTGCAATAATCTGGTTTAATCTCAGATTTACTCAATGTCCAATTGTAATGAAGTTATATGAAATTACAAAACATAGCTTCTATTTTTCTAAAGTTAAAAGTATACTTGAAGAGCAAGGTTAGTCCTAATAAAGAGCCACATTTACCAGTGTTTTCCATGAAAAAAAACAACTACTACTATTACCATCTGGATACTGCCAAATGACACTTTCAATCTGACTTTTGTAATTTATCATTGCTCAGATCTTCCTATAAATCTCTAATCTACTCCAAATATTAAATTCAGTATGAAAAATGAATCTTAAATAGAATTATCCCAGATAATTCTAGATTCTGTGGTTTAAATAATTTGCTTTAAACATCCAATATTTTGAGAAAAAATATACATAACATCACTACCTTTTTAAAATATAGTGAATATTTACAACAAAAAATACTAAAAGCAAGGTCAATATTTATGAATTAATATTCTATCTCCAAATATATTGAAATATGTCAAGAGCTCTTGAATAAATAAAATTATTTTGGTATAGTAACAATCAGAATTTTGTAACATTTCTATTTTTTTAAAAAACACACAAGGACATATTTACATGTGAAAGAAAAACTGCACTTGTATAAATTTACCTAATAAATATTGGAATATTTTAAATGTTTGTATTTTTTTTATATATAGAAGACTAACAAAGAGGATATAATTTCTTCATACCAGTATCCCACAACACCCTTCCTTTTTAATCCCCCCCCCCAAAGGCTAATTTGTCAAGGCTGAAAAAGATACCTATATTAACAGAGACCGTTAAGGATTCTTATAATTAATATTACAAGACATCTTTATGACATAATTTAAAAGCCCATAAATATATTAACTCTTTCACGCCAATTATAAAAATCAACAATAGCATTTTCTAACTAGGTACAATTTGGATACTAATTACATTCTAGGCACTTCTAACTATAAAGATGAATAAATGAACACACCAATCAAAGAGTTTTAATTTAATGCTCATTAGAAAAAAATATATAAAAACAAGATAGAATCTTAAGCCGTTGAAGATGTTATATGGAGAAAAATACAGCATGTGTACGTTTATAATTCAATATGTAAGTAGAAATTAAATATAGAAAAAATGTGAAATGGCTCATTTAAAACATTGATAAATGAAGTGGCAATCAAAATATTTCAATCTTTATTGAATTGCTATTATAACGATAACATTATTCTCAGATTACTCTATGCAATCCCAATCAATATTCCAGTAATACTTTTTTACTGGAGTTTGAAAAAGTGACTCTAAAATTCATCTTGGAGAAGAATATTCCAACAGCCAAGACAATCTGGAAGAAATGTAGATATGAGGCCAAATTGTATTTTATAAGAAATGTTTTTTACAACTATAATAATTACACTAATACTCATGATGAAATAAAATCAAGAACCTAAATAAGATTCAGTATACCTAAGAATTTAACTATTAATAAAGGCTCCTTTATGTTTGCTGGGAACAAAAGGATAAATATTTTTGAGGCATTAAAAGTCAACAGTAATGAAAATAAAAAAATTATTTTTAAAATGGTGAAAATTATACATTTTATTGTGCATATTTTACTACAATTTTAAAAACTCAGAGTAAACAAACTAAATGTCCCATAGGTTATTTTAAAAATATTCAAATAATAAAGTAGCTACCTACTTTCTAAATTTCCCCCCAAAATGCCTCCATTTCAATGAAGTAAACTGAAAATGATTCTCTGGATAGCTTCATTGGTGGGAGTTGGGTGGGGGTGGGGCTGCCTCTTTCCAGACCACCAAAGATCTGAAACATGAAAGTGAGGGCATGTGTTTTATTTTTGCCTCCAGGGCAGCTAACAAATTTGCAGAAGAAGCTGTTCTAACCTCACATATGAAAGTTTTCCCCAGAGACGGAATCTGCATATGAAAAATCAAGTCCAATAATGGAACACATCAAGCTGCTGTGACTACAATGCCTGGAAGCAAAATGTTGAAGGCTTTATAATTTTTCAGAATTCCCTAGAGAGAGAAAAGGAAATTAAAAAAAAAAAAAGCCCTCCCTTTATTATTTGGTCACTATTCACAACCTTATTTGCTAATAGAGAGGGTGGTCCATTATGATCAGGTCTCATTTTGTTTAATGACTATACAGAAACTACTTTAAATTCATATCATGGTGGATAAAGCAGCACGTCTTTGTTTTAATGTTTGCTGTGTTGTGTAAAACTTGGAGTTTATCAACCCATTTTTTATACCCGATTTGTAAAATTTTTAAAAATTAGCTTCTGGAAATGTGGACATTTTATGTATTGAATGAACTGACAAAACATTACAGAAGCGTTCAGAAAGAGCCAAAGGCACATCCAGATAATTAATAAAACTGTTCTCATATAAAAATTCCTAACATCATAGAATTTGAAAGTAGCTATTTAAAATGTAAAGCGCCAATTATTAACGATTCTCTCTCATCAAGCCAAATTTAAATTTAAGGCATTTCAGCCATCAGTAGTAACGACTAATAACTTTCCAAACACTGCAATAGATCTTGCAATTGATTTATCATCAAGAAGTGTAACTGTCCTACATTTGCTCAGTTAGGTATCCATTCTGTGTTATATTCTCAATTGTTAAAAAAGCATTAATGATATAATTTACAATTCTGAGGACAGAATAGAAAGTGCTGCTTATTTTGCATGACAGCAAATGACCAGACACAATGTCCAAGAAATGAAAATGTAAAAAAAAAAAGTAATAATAATAATATAAATTACTCAGCTCAATATATATAAAGCCCATGTTCTTCACAGGATTCAAACTCATAGTTGTCCCTATCAGCCCAGAAGGAGAACATTTGGTGCCATCTGATATCATCAGTAAGAGATTTACTAACTGTTTTATCACAAGGAGTCCTAAATTTAATAAAGAGAATACTCACATGTCCAACAACACAAAGAATATTAGAGGCAATAGACCCAATAAACTGACAGAAAAGGACATCAAAGTTTCCAACTCCTTCTTAGATATATTCATCTGAATTTATGTGTCTGACGAATAAAGGTCATTAGGATCAAAACTAGATTCATTATGGAAAGTACTTTTTACCTGTGTTTTGCCTTCTTAATTAAGGTCATGTTCTTTTTGTGCAAAGGCAAAAATTCTCAGAATCATCTGCAGTTAAAGCTTCTAATTTACACCTAAGCTTATTTAGTCAACCTTACATCTTCCTATTATTCTTCTACCACTGGATGTTTATTTCTGCTTCTGCAGGCCTCATCCTCCTTTGAATGAACTGTTATATTAACTTGCTTATTGATTTACCTATTTCCTTTGCTTTTCAAGTCATCAATCAATTGGGTGGCAGGATTAATATGAAGCACAACTAAATAATTTATGAATATACTCTATGACATATAAAAGGAAGTAAAAACTTTGCCCTCGTCCAGCCAGTGGTTGAACCTGGACCCATTAACTAGGAGGTCACTGCTCTATTCCTGGTCAGGGTACATGCCCGTATTGGGGGCTCAATCCCAGGTGAGGGCATGCAGGAGGCAGCCGATGGATGATTCTCTCTCATTACTGATGTTTCTATCTCTCCCTGCCTCTCCCTTCCTTTCTCTTAAATGAATAAAAACATATATAAAACCTTTGGCCAATTTTAGAACATTTTATCAAATATATCAGGAGTATGTGAACTAGAATCACAGATACCCCCAATGATCTGTGTCTGTGTTTTGTATAGTTTCGTCCCACACTGCAAAGGATAACCTATGTAATTGATCAAATCCATGATTATTAAAATAATATTCTAGTAAGCATTTTGAATTCACTCACATATATTCTCTATATTTTATATCACGATCTGCTTTTTCAATTATAAACACTGAATACATCCTAGCCTCAACTGAACTTCACACATAGTTGCAATCAGTTTGCCAAGCCTCAATAAAAATTTAAAAAGTAATATGCTAAAATTTTGCTCTACAAAATAACTCTCTCAATACTCAGATGGGCTATCGGGCCAATTTGTAATCTCTCATTCATCTTTTCGAAATCTTTGAAACCTTTTTGTGCTTCCCCCTGGATTTCATTTTCCATTTTAATCTGAAATGATAACCTTTCAACTGGTTTGTCCATCACAGAGTATCTCTGCATGTTAATCCCTTTCTTTCTCCCTTCTCTTCTCAAATAATAACTTTTCACTTATTTTTCTCATTTTGAATCTTCAATTGCTCCTTCTCCACCAAGTCCTTTATCCCATTATAAAGTATTTTAATTTTCTATATTCACTCCTGTCCTAGAACTACATTGTGGAAAGCACTGGACCAACCCCACAAAACTATTTTCCCTTACCCTCCTATAAAAGGAAGGCAAGTACACCAAATTAATTTCACATCCTCCCTTGTAGTCACGAATAGCCACCGTACATGGTTATGTAGCTAGAAATGTAGCTAGAAAACCCTGGGGAGAAATTTCCTCATTATACAGAAAGGCAAAGTCTTGACAGGAGAAATAACTTCTCTTCCTCGGCCTCCCCCAGCCTGGAGCGTGGTTGTTAAGTCTAGCGGTGCAGTAGCTGTGCTGCAATCGTAAGTCATCACCTTACAAAGAAGATGCTAAGAAAGGTGAAGTAGAAAAGCAGAAAGCACCTGGGACCCTGATATATTTTTCAGCCACAAAACTCCCTGGATGCCTCACTCCACAGTTCTTGCTAATGGAATAATAAATAACCAATAACAAGAACAAAAATCATTGTAGTTTTATTTTCGTTATTTGCAAGCCACTATGATGTTAACAGATATCTAACTTTCTTTTATCTCTCTCCCTATTTCCACACCCAACTGACAAAAAATTAAAATGATAACTGAACTCTATATGCTTACTATCTCTATTTTGTCACCAATCATTCAGTACAGTGCAATGGTTACAAGCTGTTGGCCCTCAGGGCATGTTAATGCCAGGAGTTATTATGCTTTGCTCTAAAGAATTCATATAAATTTTAAATTACCAACACGTAAGCAGTAGAAAAATGTTAGTTTTTTTAGATGTCTAGGTTCACCAAAACAAACAAAAAAAAGGGTCAAGTAATATTGTACCAACCCGTACATCCTGAAGCCTCACAGAGGCAATTGGTTAATGGCTGCTTTTGAGACTGAAGCAAACAATACAATAGAGAAGATTTACTTTCAACAATGGTGCTGGACATCCACCTGGCAAGAGAAAATGAGTCTAGACACAGATCTTATACCCTTCACAGAAATTAACTCAAAATGAATCACAGATCTAGATGTGAAACACAAAAGTATAAAACTGCCATCCACTAGGCAAGAGACCATACTCCCTTGTCTTCTTTTCCAAGTAGACAAGCCTTGAGCTTTTCAGGGTCAACTCCAAAAGTGCTGTTGTCTCAGAGACTGGGCTGATCCTCCTTTAAAAGGCCATTCACCTGCACTTTCCTAATGGCACTTGGTGTATAAGTATTCACGTGTATCCCAAAAGCTCCCTGAGGGCAGGGTTTATGTGAAATGGACTTCTGGGCCTCCAACTGTGCATCATAAATATTTGCTGAAGAAAGCTACTTTGTATACCTAATTTTATATATCTAGAATGGGAAGTTAAATGCTATAAAATATGAATAACAAAATCTTTGCACGGCACTGATACGTTTCTTTCAGTATCTGCTCGAATGCTAAATCTTATGGAGATAAAAATGAGAAGAGACAAGGAGATACACAATGTGTGTTGAAATAGAATATTAAAAAAAAAAAAAGGTAAAGAGTCTCACTTTTTGAAGTCAGAAAGGGGCAAATTAAATATTTATTGACTTCTCAATCAAAGTCCAAATAAAGGCATGCATGATTGAGCCACAAATGCTGAGTGTTCCCAGGCAACCAAACTGCTTGGGCTGAAAACCAAATTAAAGAGCTCAAATCCTGCTATACTGCACAGAAAATGAAAATGAAAAAACAGAAAGGGGATGGTGTTGTCTGACATGTATAATAAATAAGCAACATTATTGAGAAACTAAAATACACTCTATTTAAGGGATCTAAGGTGTAAAATGATATCCTCTGACTGGACTGGTAACATTTGCACTGAAGGAATGGCAAGAACAACTGTCCAGAGAATTGGGAGAGCTTTGGCAAAAAGCACCCTGTGCCTCATTTTGCAATAGAATCATTTCATACTCAAACCCTTCACACTCTTACATGCAGATTCATTAACTGTTTTAGCACAACAGGCAGGATTAAGATTTATAAAATACTGTCCAAATGAGAGATAAAAGGAACATTTCTGTAGAAGCAAATTAAAAATTACATTAAAAATTGATATTTTTCTACTTAAAGATTTCCCTAAAATTATAATTTGTTTTTGGATGAAGAACATTATGCTGACAAATGCTGATGTCTAGAAAAGCTTTTACCAAATGATTATTTCAAAAATTTAAGATTCCAGTGTACACATGTATGTATATATAAATGCCACACATATATATTATTACAACTTTATAAAAATAGTATACATATAAGGACTGGCAGCCTTAGTTGGTTTGGCTCAGTAGACAGAGAATCAGCCTGTGGACTAAAGGGTCCTGGATTCAATTCTGGTCAAGGGCACATGCCCAGGTTTCGGGCCTGAACCCCCGTAGGGCCATGCAGGAGGCAGCCGATCAATGATTCTCTCATCATTGATATTTTTATCTCTCTCTCCATCTCCCTTCTAGAGAGAAAAAATATTTTAATCATTTTAAAAAAATTTTTAGGACTGGCAAACACTCATTCTGATAAGACAGTGATACAATAAGTGATTTTTAACATTTTTATGTATCTTGCATGAAAAACACAACTTTTTTTTTTTTACTTTATTTACTACTCATACAACTTCTCCCTGCCTTTCCCATTTTTTTAATGAACAAAACTCATTTTTAAAAATATTTTTTTTTATTGATTTCAGATAGAGGAAAGAAGAGGGGGGGGGAGAGAGAGACACATCACTGATGAGACAGACTCATTGATCTGCTGCCTCCTATACACCCGCTACTGGGATCAAGCTTACAACCCTGGCCCTAACCAGAAATCAAACCCTGACCTCCTAGCTCATGGGTCAATGCTCAACCATTGAGCTACACTAGCCGGGCAAAGAACAAAACCCATTTTATACATTCCTCCACATTCTACTATTATCTGTAATCAGGTTTTTCAATATTATGAAGGTTGAAAAATGTCAAGAAGGTTGGAAATCAAGCCCTGAATAGTTTTCTTATCTACTATAAATTCACAAAATGAAAGTAAAAGAAAATTACATTTAAATTTTATTTATTTTATATCTACGGACAACTTTAATACTATGTGCTTTACTGGCCTGCTGGAACACAGATTAGTCAATACATAAAGACAGTTTGAGATGACAGCCTAAAATCTTGAAGTCTGTGTGTCTCAGCAGCTAACTCTGCTGGGTCTGCTCTGATTAACACCCAGAGCCCTTCCTCCGATTTCTTTGGCAATTGGTATTGGTTATCTCTTATTATAGATAACTATGGAAATTTTATTGGACTGCTTCTCTTTCGTACTGATAAAAATGTTATCTGCCCCGCCCCTGCAGCCGCCAAGCCCATGTTCTCCTTTTCCTCCAAAGTTTTGTAGTATAAGTGGTAAGATCAGATTTGTTTACCCTCTGTTAAGATTAGGAAACATTTGTGGTTTCCCAAAGTTGAGTTGATTATGATGGTTGAGGTTTTTCTGCTAAATGCATTACATGGTAAGGTTTTATCTGCTGATAGGAACAAAGTTTCACAGAGTGAATTCCATAGCAAACTATGGCAGCCTGGGTATCTCCTCTTGTCTTCCTTTTAAGAAGATTTTTAGAAATAAGGAGGGCATTACCTATAGAGTTTAGCTCTTTAAATTTCAAATTTTTATACTAAAGGTTAATTTTTGTTTCACATAAGCAAATAAAAATAATTTCTACTTTCGAAGTTCACAGAGTTTACAGGAAATGAGGGGAGCATATAAAGTAATGGTGCAATGCACCATGTCCTCTCTGGATGGCTCATCCTATTCGTTTTTGCTGCTTCCTCTTCCTTGCTCACCCATTACTTTGGGGCACTTCCTGGTGATATACCCAAAGGCTTTCCCTAATTTTACTCTTGTTTACTGGTGGTCTACCATTTTATAACTTTACCTGAGTACCCTCAGACCCCTTCAACTCCATATGTCTACAAAGTGAGCCATTAGTTCCTAGTAAAAGCACTCTTCACTGGGCATTTCCTACCATAAACACAGTCACCCAGACCAGGACCCCTGGAATGGTCTACCCCTCTCCTGTTCACTCTTGCCATCTTATCTATTATTGCTTTTTACTCCCTTCACATCACTCTATTACTTCTCCATCGTTATTGCTTGGCTGAAGTTTTTTCCTACCCTTCCTGGCTTGGATTATTCTGACTTATACCTGATCATTCTGCTTGTAATGTAAAAGCTTTTCCATTTTACAACAGAGCTTTTCCACAGTGAGCAGTGATCTGCCTGCCCTACAGCATAAATCTGAATGTCATTTTCCTGCTGAGAAGTTCTTGATGGCTGCCCACTGCAAACTACTCTTCATGGTATATGAGTCTTTAAAAATCTGACTCTTAACTCCAAACTCTATCATCCTAAATTTATGAACATCTCTGCTCTCCCCCGACTCTATCCTGTAGCAAGTCTTATAGTGGTGACAATATACTAAAAGATTCACCAGCAAAGTTATGTACTCAAATACAAATCCCAAGGGTAGCATACCTGAATAGACTAGCTACAGTTATGTATCTGGCCCATGGAGTAAATGCAATATCTCCCAAAACTATCCAGTGAGGAATCTATAAATTCCAAAAAGAAATCCTGAAAGCTCTTAGAGGGTGGAAAGGGGTGGGTAGCCTAAAGTAAACATAGCAAAAGAAATTTAACACATTTTAAAATCTCCACTATACTGTAGGCCAGCAGACATGTTCTGTAAAGGGCCAGATAATAAATAGTTGATGATGTTTTGGACCATACAGTCCTTTGTCATGACTGTTCACATCTCCATTGTGGCCCAGATGCAACCAGAGACAATGGGTAAAGGACTGGATGTGGCCGTGTGGCAGTTTTTATATACAAAAACAGGTTGTGGTTAAGATTTGGCCCTGGGAGCTGTAGTTTTTTTAATCCTGGCAATGCATCATAGCATCGTGATTTCAAAGTTAGATTCCCATGGATCAAATTAAGATTTTGTTCTGTGTTTGATGTTATCTTTGGAAATAGGAAAAAGATTAAATAAATCCATTTGGTGTCTCCAAATGAATAAAAGAATTACACAATCTCTATGAAACAGAAAAGGACAACCACTGGAAAATTTAAACTAAGAGGATGAGATGGGAAGACAATAAGAAGGAATTAAAAAAAGAGATTAAGGAACTAAGAAGTGTTTTTAAGACATCAAAAATGGCTGAATTAATACTTACTTTATAAACAAGACAAAATATAATTAACAATAAAAAGACAATGGCCATAGAGAAAAACTTATTCTTCTAATATGTAAGGTAAAAACATAAAGCCATGACAAAGAGAACTATGGCATACACGAACTATAAAGTGAATTAGAAAAAAAAATCTGCCTTTGAGGAATAAATCAGAAAAGTTTTCATAGAAATTAAATTTAGACTTACAAAATAAATAAAAATTTAAGAACTGGAGAAATCATAATAATACAAGGTACAGTTTTTTCTTCTAGAAATCTAAACTAAGGAAATATATTAAAATGAAATAATTCTGATTATAACTTGTTTTAATACAAAAAATGAGAAAACAAGTGTTAAAAATTACAAGGTGATCAAAACTGGATATTATATAGTAATTAAATAAGATACCAATGCTTTTATTTATTTTTTAAATATATATTTTATTGATTTTTTACAGAGAGGAAGAGAGAGGGATAGAGAGTTAGAAACATCGATGAGAGAGAATCATTGATCAGCTGCCTCTTACACACCCTCTTCTGGGGATGTGCCAGCAACCAAGGTACATGCTCTTGACTGGAATCAAACCAGGGACCTTTCAGTTCTCAGGTGACGCTCTATCCACTGAGCCAAACCAGTTTTAGCAAGATACTGATCCTTTAAAAAAGTTATGTGGAAATGCTACATATACTTTTCAAATTTAAAAAGTCAGATATAAAAATTTATAAACAGCCCCTTCAAACTATGTGTGTGTGTGTGTGTGTGTGTGTGTGTGTGTATGTATGTGTGTGTATATATATATATATATATATATATATATATATATATATATATATATTTTGCAAATTATCTCCGCAGGAGTTCCACTGGGAGACTTACAATTTGCTATGATGTGTGCTGACCACCAGGGGACAGTGCAGAATTAAGGAAGGCCCCACCCCCATCCCCAACCCCCACCCCACCAGCTGGCAGCTGGGGAAAAGAGGCCCACGCTGACAATCAGAAGGAAGGCTCTGGCCAGCAGCTGAAAGGCCCTGATCGGCCTTGATCACTGGCCAGGCCTAGGGACCCTATTCATGCACGAATTTCATGTACCAGGTCTCTAGTTTTGTGTTTTTTTTTTAAATAACTGAATAAGAAAAATGAAAAGATTCATGCTTAATTTTAAACATGTCTTGGACTTCTAATATTCAAATTTTTTCTGCTTTCTTATATATTCCTTTCTTCAATTTTTTTAAGAACAAGAGCAGAAGTAAATAAAAATCAAATATGTAAATGTATTATCAATCTGTTGATCACATAATCAAATGTAAAATAAAAAATAAAAAAAAAAGTTTGGAGAGTTTTGGAAGTACAACATAATGAATTTTGGGTTCCACTTTCAACACCTAATATGAGAATGGGATAAAACAGGAATGTTCAAGTGCATAAAGATCGCCTTGTTATATTTTCACTTAATTGTGTTATAATGTTATTTCATTTCCATTAAAATCAGTAAAATACAGTGGGTAAAAGAAAAGTTTGTGGGCTCAAAATATATAGGTATACTTTCTACACTTTCTTTTTAAAATATAAAAATCAAGGATGTAATACACAGATGCATAACAATTTTACTCAGAACCTGAAAAATTACAGCCAGTACTTCAGAGCTCATACAGTACACTGTTTCCCTGCATAATTTAATTGAGAATTTCTTATTAAGCCAAGTTTATAGCTCCCTCTTGGCCTAGAATCATATCCATATCAAACTTCTGCTCAGGAATTAAAGATCATTAGTGGTGTCTTTCAGACCAGATATAAAGGAAAATGGAAATCTCTTCTTTTCTACAATCCACTTCCTTCTCCGCCAACTCAACACAGTTCTTTTGTATCAGGCAACATGATATATGTATTTAATTCAGGTCAATCTTTTTTAATTTATGCAATAAATTCTACATTTTTTGCATTTTTTATTTCAGGAAAAATTATTTTTAATTTATCTAAATTGAAATAACTCCCTAAATTAATCTCAAAATTTATGTTATTGGATTTATTTGGTTGATATTGGTTAATTAAATTATATAGGTTTCAGAAATGTTTAAAAAATAAAGTCATATATCGGTTTCAAGTCTACAAGTCTACAACATGTGTATATCATTTGTATATCTTTAGCATTTTTCCTAAGGAAAAATAGGCTAAAATAAGTATTTATCACTCTGGGTCAAGTTTCCTCCCTTACGGAAAGTAAGTCTCCAGGAATTAAAACATTCACTATGCAAAACATAGACCTTTTGGAACTATACAGTTCATCTTCCCATGATTAATGAGAAATTGTTAAAAGAAAATTTATTAGGATTTATAAATAGGAGACTTCAATTTTAGTCCACAGAGTTCAGACATGGTTGCTGTCATTCAGAACCTCAGGGTAAATAAGCAGGAAAGGCTGATGGCCGTGGTGGTGAGCAGAGAGCTGGTGGAGAGGTGTTGAGTATGCAGCTAAGAGAATGTAGATGCCAGCCCTGAAGGACCCTCCTTTTGGCTGTGTATTTGTGTCTTGCTTAAGCTTTCTATTTTTCCCATGCAATCGCCTTGGAATTTTGTGTTTCTCCTCTACTGGCATCTAAGACCTCTGAAATAATGCCTCACCTGCACAAAATATTCGATGCAGCATGATTATTTTTATAGACTGAAATCAATTAATCTTCTTTCCTCCCTCTTCCCCACTGCCTCTCTCTTTCTCTTTCTTACTCTTGCTCTCATTCTCACTCCCTTACGTGCTCTCTTCCTTCCTGGAGCTTTTAAATTTGTTTTAAAGTTTTATGTTGATATGGCATAGACCCAAGCAACCATTACTATCGATAGTTGCCTTTGTACCCTGAAGAATTTTGGTAAAAATCATGTTCCCTAGGTCAGTGGTCAGCAAACTCATTAGTCAACAGAGCCAAATATCAACAGTACAATGATTGAAATTTCTTTTGAAAGCCAAATTTTTTAAACTTAAACTTTTTCTAACGTCATTTCTTCAAAATAGACTCAACCAGACATTGGTATTTTGTGGAAGAGCCACACTCAAGGGGCCAAAGAGCTACATGTGGCACGTGAGCCACAGCTCTCTGACCACTGCCCTAGGTGTCTCTTTTGCATTTTTTCTAAGGAAAGTTTATAGATTCTGCTACACCTTTAGGCCTTCTAAATTACATGCGGTAACTGGCTGTAGCCATATGGATAGTTGCCACATGACACAGGAACTTTGTCATGTGGAAGTGGATTTGGAAAAGATCTACACAGTATCTTATTTGCATAAATATTTCAAATTGGCATTAACTACCGGTCAGGAAAATAGCCTGAGGTAAGCATTTAAGACACAGGTATTCCCACCTACTACTTATTTTGTGTATTAGGAGAGGCTGTAATTACTTACTATATTTTGAATAAATCAAAAGTCTGCTTTCTTTCGTATATAGATGATATGAAAAAATAATAAAAGAAAATAAAAGCATAAAACAAGTTACTGATTTTACAATCCATTTCATTTGAATATTTATATATCTATAAACCTAATTAGAATAACATTAAATATCGCAATTTTTAACCCCAACCAAAGCCAAACGTATTTTGAATAAACTATTTAAATGTAATCTGAATTATTTGTAGCATTAATTTATTACTGTAAATTAATACAGTATGCTTTTCATTTATTAAGAAAAAATTTAAAACACCTAAGGAGAGGTCTGAACAGTTTACTCCCTGTAATAAAATCATCTAACACAAATTTTAAATCAATTGCTACAATTGCTACAATTACAATACATAGGCCTGAATTCACTGCAAAAATAAAAATAAAATAAAATAAAAAGGGGGTACAGGGGGGCACCTAGTCTTCTGCAAGGCTACGTTTGCACTCTGAAGCATTTTGGTAAAAACCATGTTCCCTAGGTGTATCTTTTGCATTTCAGAGCTAACTTTCCCCCCCAGTTCATAACTAGGATCAATAATTCTAAATTAAGTGATGCCAAAATGAACGATAACCAATAAGTCAAACACTGTCAGAACACTGTTGATATCCACCCCATGCCTATCTTCTACATGCGACCCATTGTTCTCAGTTCCAAGTGCCCCAGAGGGCCCCTCACTTCTGTCCACACACTTCTATCCACACTCTCCTATCCACTCACATTCTCCCTGCTGAGCTGTTGTGGTGATGCCAAACTGGGCACCTCCAGGCCCCAGCTCCATCCTCTTCAGGGTAGTTTAGAAAGAGACAAAAATAAATAAATAAATAAATAAATAAGCCAAACAACTACCAAAAATATATATTTTCCATATATATAACAAATGGAAAATATATATTTTAATCATATTTAAAAGTTGAAACTTAAAATTAATAATATTGATATAGAAGACTTGAGATTTGTCATATTGGCAAATGTTTTTAAACCTTTCTGCCCAGTTTTGGTCATGTGGAATGTACACCTTTATTCCCTTCTAGGAGGTATAAAAATTTAACAATCTATGTCAAGCATCTTAAAAAATGTTCATCTCTTAAAATGAATAACTGCATCATTTAAAAAAAACACTTAGAAATGTGCAAAAATATATACTTACAACCTAGTTCATAGCATCTTTCCCATAATAAAAAAAAGAAAGAAACAACCTATATAATAAAAGCCTAAGCAACTATTATTGCAGAACAACCAGAACAACCCGTCATTATGATGCGCACTGACCACTAGGGGACAGACAATCAATGCAGGAGCTGCCCCCTGGTGCTCAGTACACTCCCTTAGGGGGAGAGCCGCTTAGCCAGAAGCTGAGTTCACGGCTGGCAAGTGCAGTGGTGGTCACAGGAGCCTCTCCTGCCTCTGCAGCAGCATTAAGGAGCAGCAAGCCAAGCAGTAAGGAACAGAAAGCTCGTGGACAGTAAGGAGCAAGGGGCCTCAGACTGTGAGAGGGTGCAAGCTGGGCTGAGGGAAACCCCCCATCCAGTGCACAAATTTCGTGCACCAGGTCTCTAGTATTACATAATAGAAAATATACTCCTTTAAAAGGTATCAAACTTTTAAAGAATATTTAAGAAAATTATCACGAATGTTACAAAGCAAAATAGCATGTGATATAAAATTATGTAATCTAAAATATGGTTCAGTAATGTCTTTATTATCAACCATGTTGATATTCAGTATGGCATAGATGCTGAGGAACAAAGATGACTAAGATAGCCCCTGCCTGAAGAAGTTCACATTTAGAATCACCAAAGTTAAAAAAAAAAAAAAAATACAGGTATTTCTGTGGAGGCACATATCATAAACATATGGGTGCCAAAAAAAAAAAAAAATCAAGTATTGTCATTAAAGTGGTACCACAAATCAAGAAGAAAGATCACAAAAGGTTCACAGAGGAATTGGTATTTGAACTGAGTCTTGAAAAAGGGCAATTTTTAAATTGGTAAGCTTCCCCTCTTAGAGTGACAGCTGTCTATAGCTTAGACACCAGAAACTTCAAAGAAGACACTACATTTTACCACCCACACTATCCCTCCCTTCCTGCAGTTGCCTATTAGAGTAAGAAAACTATAGTCCACTTATTGGATGTTCACAGCTTTGTGAATGCATCAAATTATGTTTTATGTGGAGAGGAGCAATAACAATTAACTATGCTAAATATTACAGTGAGTATTATTATATCAAGACCAGGCTAAGACATTTTTTAAACTTGAATAAACTATTACTTGCTTAATTCCTGGGTCTAATTAAGATACATTTCTCATAAGCAGACCTTACTTGGTTTTCCCACTAAAGCCCCCAAATGGGTCTCATAAGTACCAAAGCATCAATGGTATGATACAAGGTAACTAACTACAGCTGCAAGTTGTATCTAATATCCAACTTTAGTGGTTTGGTGTTTCTGGGCTCACACTGAATGAAGTTCGGGGTCCTGAAACAGAGGGCTTGACAAGGAGGTTGAACTGAACTGACCATTCGGTTAAATAACATGAAACTGAAGAACTTGGACAAGTAATCAACCAGGAATAAAGTCAGAATGTGGAAGTCGAGCAGACAATCGCATGGAGGCATGACAAGAAGATGAAACCGGGAAGTAGAAATCAGGTAAACAACGGCGGCTGCTTCCTAAAGCTGCCACGCTTGGGAGGGAGAACAAGAGGCAGACAGACGGGTCACTGAGGTTGCTGCGGAGACCCACAGGGAGTTGCTGTAGGGTCCAGCGGTAGGAACAGAGCTATTTAGCATATAAAAGCCATTTATGAATAGATTGTTAATTCACACCTTTGTGTCTTTACCGTGAGCATCCTGTCATCTCTCTCATCTCCCAGATCCTCACTCATGCTTTCAAGCCTAACATGACTGTCAACACCTCTGGCAGGCCTTTCCTGGTCTTGCCCTTTCCCAGCCTGGGTGGATTGATCACTCTCTCTTCAGTGTCCTTAGAGCACTTCCCACGTGCCTCTTCCAAAGCCCCAATTACACTGATTTATGGCTATCGATCTTCATCTCTTTCAAAGGTAGGAGCTTGTCAGTGACCAGGGACCAGACCCATGTGTCTGTATTTCCCCACAGAAGAGGATCTGGCCCAGGGGTCAGGAAAGTGTTGGGGCAGTAAATAAAGAGGCTCAAAGGGCACCACACCTTCTACTGGCATCACTAACATGTTTGTAATATATTAAAAAGAGGGAAAAGTGGAGAATAGCTTTCCTTGAAAAATAAAATATCAAACACTTTGTCTTCATCTCAAGTTTATCTTTCCATTCTAGATGCATTAATATTATGCAAAAAGATATGATAAACACTACACACACTTACATGTAGGGAAAATCATTGAAGATATTAGCATTGCCTTAGAATGGTTTAATTCCAACTCTCAAAGGAATGGGTGTGAGTAGAATGATATGGGTCTCTACAATCCTGACTGTAGAGAGTCATTCAGAAAAATACTGGTACTTTTAAATATGCTCTGAAACTACACAATTAAATGAGAAAAACTGAAAGACTCCTCCAATGTGGCTTAATCGTGATACCAACCAGAAATTTCTCGCAGAACTTCCTCACAGTTCTATTACAGCAATAAATTTCTGTTCATAACAAAGATTCTTGTGCACTTCAGCCTTCTAATAGCATTTACACATCACAATAAACTACAGATTAAATTATGTGCAGTATGATGTTAGTATTAAGTACATTTTATTGGTTTATAATATTTTAAAACTTGGTGATTTGTGTATAATGTCTCTTCTGTCCATTAAACAGACTTTGATTAAGATCCAAATTTCCTGTGTGCAATGGCCAAGAGAATTATCAGCTGCACAAAACACACACATAGAGAAAGAGAGAGAGAGAGAGAGAGAGAGCGCGTGTGAGAGAGCGAGTTTAAAAGAAAGACATGAACTATACAAAAGTTTTGTAAAGATCTTCAAATGGAAAGAATACTCCAACTTTTCCTCTAGGGTAAATTTGTAATATATACTGAAAGAGAAAATAGTTCTAGAATGTGCTCATGATGCATTTAGAGGTGGCTAGTCATCTACTTCATCAAGCGGAACTTTTGATATCGTTCCAATATTTAGAAAGAGACTAGCATAGATCTGAATTCAAATTTAAAATCCCATCACACTATAGGAAAGAGAACCTTACACCACATAAATCCCTGAATGCTGACAATCCTAATGTTCATCTCTTTTATCACATGTCCTAAAGATAAGTAGAATCTTGAGAAAAGTCATTTTTAAAGTACAAGAGACAGAATGAGAATATTTCCAAAGCCTATTTACTGTAGTGTTTGCAAGGGATTTCATTTGAATAAATTTACACTAGTTCTTTCACTTCCAATAATAAATCCTAGCCCATTTCACAGCTGTATTACATCCAGCAGTCAACACTGAACAGTTTGGCTGCCTGTAAACAAGGTTTTCATTCTGTCTCTTTCAGGGAAGAAAAGGAAATGAAAACTACAGCTGGATTGCAATTCTCCCTGTGCAGAACACTGCAAAAGTTAACATTTCTATTGTCCATAATACTTCTACTCATGAACTTTTATCAGCAGAGATACTTGGAAAATGATTTCCTGAAATTACAGGTAGAAGGCATATTGCACCCAAACACAACACAGATGTTCAGATGTTCAGACATAGAAGGTAAGAGAGAAAGAAAAGAAAGAGCTTAGTAGTAAAGAGAATTTTCATGAGAGAGTGAATGGAGCCTGAGACTACATAAGACAGGTAAAGGAGATTATTACAAGTTAGAGTGTGTTTGTGGTGGAAGGTAGGATGTCACAGGAGGGTCAGAGAGAAGCTCTGTAGGGTATTTGGGAAATATAAAGTGAGATTTAGGATGCTTGTTGTATGGGGCTCAGTATAAATTCCTGTGTTAAACTGTCAAGAAAATCCAGGTTAAATCTACATTACATTGTTTTTTTAAAAAAATGGTAACATCAATAGACTGAAATTAAATACTGAATTATGACTGGAAGCAGCACTTTATAATTTTCTATGTTAAGATTCATTGCATCACAAAAAACAAACAAACATATGAGCATATGTTTCTATTTATTATAGGGCAATTAACTATTTAGATTAAATATGTTATTATTCAATGTAACAAATTGAAGATTGCTCTAAAAAATAAATGTTAAAGTCTCAAGAACACTGTAAAATGCTCAGTTAACATACTGAATAGTTAAAACACAAATCTGCTATCATTTCCCATATTTCCCTATGCTTGTCTAAAAGTATTAAACCTAATTTTCTGTTATTGCCTATTATTTATACCATATGATGCTCATTTAAATATTTTGAGCTTACCCTTCACACAAGTGAAGATTATTTCTTCTAGTATAAAAATAGTAGAAGTATGTTTCCAAGTGCTTTGTATAAAATTATTATTTTGTGTATGCTGTAGCATAAAGGAAACCAAAAGCATTGCACTGACTGCTAATCTTATAGTAAAAGTGTGGCTTAGGTCAAATCAACTGACCTCAGGTACCCAGGTTTACTCTTTCATTAGAGGAGAGCCTTCGTTCCCACCCTACAAGAATGAGGAAATTGTGAGAACCTAGTGAAAGAACGTATGTGCTTAGGGAACTGTGGAGAACCAAGGGAACTCTAGCAGGTATTGTTAGTATACTCACTAAGCTGTAAAATCCAACTGCAACTTCTAAATTGCACTGACACTTAAAATTTTTCATTAGTTTCGCTTAGATTTCTCTATGCATTTTATTTTTTTAAATTTATCTTTATTGTTGAAAGTATTACAGATGTCTCCCTTTTTTTCCCATTGAGCCCTTCTAGCTTACACTTGCACCCTGAACCCCGGTCTTCACCACCCTATTGTCTGTGTCCAGAGGTTATGCATATATATACATACTAGTACAAGTTCTTTTGGTTAATATCTTCCTAACCACCCCCACACATCTTCCATTTGAGATTCAACAGTCTGCATTTTAAATAGGTGTTATTAAGTCATCCTGTCTTGGTTTAAGTCATCACAGTATAACTCATCCCACCTACATTCTTTTTCTTTATTGAAGCCTTCACTATATGATCAGATGAAAAACCCAAAAGGTTTTAGGTATCCTATCAAGTGTGCTCATGGTTACTTCAGATTTTCCTCCTAAATGTACTTTTATTCTTACTTTTATTTATAAATATACTTTTACTTTTCTACTACTTACTTTCTAATTACACAATGTACCTTTATTGGATCTTTAATGTATTTTCTCAAATGACCACTATACCACTGAAGTTCCTAGAAAACATAATCTCAAATAGTCTGGCAGTTTCTTAAGATTCCTTAAGATCTCTTAAAATCCTGGAATTTCCTTAAGATTAAACATAGACCTAGCAAAGAGAAGTTAAAATATATAAAAATTTGTATGCAAATGTTCATAGGAGAATTATAGCCAAAAAGTGGAAACAACTCAAATGTTCATCAACTGAGGAGTGGGTAATAAAATGTGGTCTACCTATACAATGGAATATTATTCAGCAGTAAAAAGAAATGGGGTACTGATAGATGCTACAACATGGATGAACCTTGATTAAGTAAAAGACTCCAGTCACGTAAGACCACAGACAGCCTGATCCTTTTATAGGAAATGTCCAGAATAGGCCAATCTATAGATTAGTACTGAGCTGACACAGAGAAATGGGGTGATAGCTTCCTAAAGCAATCAAAATGTTCTAAAATTGATTGTGATCAGGAACACACCATTGTGTGAATATACTAAAAGCCATTGAACTTTACTCTTTAAGCAGGTGAACTGCATGGAATCTAAATGATATCCAAAAAGCAGTTCAAAACTGGGTCTGTGATAGCAATTCCAATTTTTTGCATATGGCCAACAAAGCAGATTCCCCTTATATATAACTAGAGGCCCGGTGCATGAGTTCATGCATGGAGGGGGTTTCAAAGGGAAGGGGAGTGGGATGTCCTTGCCAGCCCAGGATCCTGATCTGTCCTGCTGACATTCGCACTGGTTATTGGGAGCCACCTGACAGTCGCTTTTATATTGTTTCTTCCTTGTGGAGCTTCTAGGGAGGGGAAGCAGCTGTGGTGCTCGAGGCTGACTTCCAGGAGGTCAGCAGCACTGTCAGGATCATGCTGGCAGCACTGGTCCATCAGTGCCTGGCCCGTTCTCTGGAGACTGGACCTGCAAGACTACTGAGGGAGTGAGTGGCTGTGGACTGGGCAGGTCAGCTGAGTGGGGCTCCTGCTGTGGGAGTGCACTGACCATCAGGGGGTAGCTCCTGCATTGAGCGTCTGCTCCTTGGTGGTCAGTGTGCACCATAGCAACCGGTCATTCAGGTCACTTAGGCTTTTATATAGAGAGATGACATGGTACAATAATCTCTTCTTCCCCCAATTTTCACATGTTCATTAAATAACCAAATTCTCTTAGTCTTTAGATGATTCTCTCAAGAGAGAGAATAACTTTGAGGAGAATTAACTTGAAAGCTCTGAAACTTTCATTATCCTTTGGGACATCACGGAGTTCACAGTGAGGCGGCACTTGATCAACCAAGGTTGGAAGACCACCTTGTCTGCTCTGTAATATTTATTCTCTTCTCCTGGCATTTTCCCAGCGGAAGCAGTTCAAAGCCAGCTGTCTTATAAAACAAGCCAAGGGAACTGAAGGAGTTACACTAAATCTTGCAGTAAAAGACAGGAAGAGAAATTTCTCTCCGCAGCAGTCAAAGCTTTCCTTGTGAATTATTGGATTCCATAAATCCCAATCCATTTTGATAACTCTCCCATTAGAGGTGTAGAGTCACCGCTGCAAGCTGTCAGGAGAAGCTGTGTTACAGAATGATTGGCCCCTATGATCTTCGCTGCATTTCTGTGATTACACACACCAGCTCAAGGCCGCGGGTGCCTCGCTCCTCCTAGCTCCTTTTATTCCACAGGGCCGGTCAACTAATGAGAACTAATGAAGCACAGCGTGTAGAGAAGTGCAGGGAAATGTTGTTGTTGGCTGACAACAGGGCTGCTTGGGCACTTTAATTTGATTTTGGTGATCCGTGTATCCTCATGTAGTCATACTCTAAAACTCAAATAAAAAGTATTTTTCAAATATCTTTTTCCTGTCCCTATATATTTAAGCTTTAGATTTAGAATTACCTGATATGATTGCCAAAGGCAAAGGTTGTAAACTAGTAAGTACCCCCTAATCTAACTTGGGCTCCCCGGATGATGATGGCAAATAATACACCCACAGCACAGTAAATGAGTGGTGTTGTCTCTTTAATTAGCCAAGTCCACACAGACAAGTTAGTACAACCAGCTTTTACATCATGCCTGGTCCACATCACTCATTTATATCTCTGTCACGGACCCCATCGGAGAAACGGCACACAGATTTAAGGCGTATTCATTTCAACACTGGTCTAATCAAAATTATAAAGTATTAAATAGCTCATATATATAAAAGCCAGAGAGGATGCTCCACTATTAAAATAACTGTTTAATTAGCATTACCTAAAGGTAGCACCTCTCATAGTTTGTAAGGAGAAATACAATAGTTCGTTTATAAAATTAACAATCTTCTAAAACTCATAAATCCACATAGGACTTAACATTTGCAAATATATTCTTGTATTCTTGGTAATACTGTATCAGTCCAAATAGACTTGGCTCCTGGATTCCAGGAGTTGAACAACAGCAAACTAAGGCAGGGCTCCTGATTATGGTTCTGTGTAGTCCGCACACTCCCTTCTTCCCACCCCAGCTCATTCCGAGCTTTTTATGCCTCAGAACTTTCTGTTCCTGGACATGTGCCATTTCATTTCTTCCCAATTGCTCCTCTTTGACTGGAATTCTGAAATTCTCCCTTTGTCCATTTTGTAAATTATTTATTTTTCAAACTTTCTTGTTTTTTGTTTTGTTTTTTGTTTGTTTGTCTGTTTGTTTGTTTGTTTTGTGTGTGTGTGTGTTTGTGTATGTATATGCTTCTGTTTTTAGAGAAAGTTTCTTAGACAAGAATTACTTATTTACACAACAGGGAACTTGGGAGGGATGTGTCCACATAATATTCATATTTGCTCCAAGCACAGAATTTGGCATAAAATAGACACTAAGTGTCTGCAAGTTT
This sequence comes from Pipistrellus kuhlii, assembly GCF_014108245.1. NCBI lineage: Eukaryota > Metazoa > Chordata > Mammalia > Chiroptera > Vespertilionidae > Pipistrellus > Pipistrellus kuhlii. Next base: position 32,568,842 of record NW_023425405.1, on the reverse strand, counting down.
TATTTAATCAAACCTGATCTACACAAGCTGATGGAGGAAAAAGGTCATCTAATTCTAACTATGGCTGGAGTCCCTAAAGTTGTGCAATGCAATGGCTCTAAATGAACTTAATGTTTATAAGAAAATATATATACATTATTATACACACACACAGTAAAAAATAATAGCTAATCCATATTATTCCACCAAGTCTGTTACCAGTCCTGGCTTAAGGATATCAAATCAATGTAAAATATTTATAAGTAATAGTTCATATAAATGATGGGCATTGCTATGCAACAGGCAGATGCTCTTAGAAAAATTACTTCTTGGACATTTGTGCCAACACTGCAGTTTGAAGACACTGCTCAGGCACCAGAATGACAAACACAAGAAGATAGTTAGACATAAAAGAATCTTAAAATGAAAACTGTGTTAGTGGGAGGTCAGGCAAAGGCTTGTACAATAAGATTTTTTATATGAGCAGGTTCCTGGTGAGCATACGGTTGGCACAAAGTTTTCTAAAATATATTTTCACAAAAATTCTTGTGTAATTAAGATTTTACTGAAAAGTATTCATAATTGCACATATTTTAGCCTGAGCCAGTTTGGCTCAGTGGATAGAGCATTGGCCTGCAGACTGAAAGGTCCTGGGTTCAATTCGGGTCAAGGACACATGACCCGGTTGAGAGCTCAATTCCCAGTAGGGGGCATGCAAGAGGCAGCCAATCAATGATTCTCATCATTGCTTTTCTATCACTCTCTCCCTTCCTCTCTGAAATCAATAAAAATATATTTAAAAATAATAATAATAAATATACATGTAGGTACATATACATATTTATATACACAAAGGAGAGAGAGAGAGAGAGAGAGAGAGAGAGAGAGAGAGAGAGAGAGAGAGAGAGAGAGATCTCCTTTAAGGAGAGAAAAGAGGACTTTGGGAGAGGATCACAGTAGACTTCCTATGCCCTTTCATTCAAAGGGTCACAGATCACAAATGTCTTGCCAAGAATATTCTTCAGTGTTTCCACACAAAGGAGTTTGGAATGCACAGTCCCACTTAACAAGTCACACCTTCAGTATTTCCTGTATGACAAAGACATGCATGATTTCATGTAAAAATAAAACACTAAGGCAGACTGTCTCTGTGTTTTAAAACTACACTTTGAATAACTCTGATAACAGCAAGGCTGAGGGCTGTGCAACTGTACTCTCAGAGCAGGTAGAAGAAGAGGAGTTTGAGATACATATGCAGCTTCAAAAAAGAATCAAAAAGAAGGAAAGAGTGCAGACAGATGCAGGAGACAAACTCTACCTCAGGGAGGAGGCTCTTCCAGCTCACACCAGGATCACAATACATGAGGGAAAACACTGAGCACTGACACGGGCCAAGCCCCATCTAAGTGGCCTCTGTGTTTATCTCAAGTTATCTGTAAAATAACCTGGGGAGGTAGATACTGATACTGTACCTATTGTATGGTTGAGGAATAAGAGACACAGGGAAATTACAGGCCTTAATCTTAATAAATTACAAAATTAGGTCAATACTCATTTCTGTCTGGCTCAAAAGCTTATTCTTGAACATCTATTGTGATTTTAGTTATTACACACATACAAATGTGCACAAATACGTATTTGTTTAACTACTTGGTAATCAGTGCTTCTTTGATTTTGGGATATGGGTTCAATTCTTTATAACTAATTACTTTTATTGTCAATGAGAAGTACCTGAATACAATAGACCCCTCTGCCACTTATAGTTGCATTCTCTGGTTTTAGTAGAGAAAACAAAAATAATATTTAAATAGTGCAACCCCAAATAGGCACTATCTGTGTTCTGATGCCATTCTTTAGGAGACATATTACTACTTGTAAACACATCCATCTATGATATGCAGAATGTCCTGTTATTGCTTCTGCTATTAAAATCCAAGGGACAACTTTTAATGCAGAATATGTACACAATTTGAAAGCCTTGCATTGGCCATATATCATAAGTTAAATTATTCAAATTACATAGTCAATGCCTGTGCTTAATACATTTGCTTGGGAAAATTAATTTTCCATCAAGCGTTCTCTATAGTTCCAGGTTAACTACTTCAATACTGTCTTGTATGTCTACCCCTATGTACACACACAAACTACTTCTGAGTCACTGTTCTACCACCACCATTCTGTGTGTGCTCAACACTCTGTGTCCGTGGGGAGCTCTGTGGGAGCAATCGAAGTAGCAGAATAGTTCCCAGACAGCTTACCAGAGCCTAAGGACAGTGGACTTCCACGGCTTCCCAAAAGTTCAGGAGGATATTGTACGTCAGCCTTATACCAGCCTATTGCTTCCTCCATGCAAGAGCAAGAAGGAGTGCATATACAACTAGATGATTTATAAACCAGATCACAGTCATCTAGCAATACAGCACGTGTGTTGTGCGCTTGAAAATCTCACATTCGCAAGCTCAAATTAACCTTTAATATAGCAGACCATTTTCTTACCTTTCAAGGGGCTGTTCATCATGCCCAAACTCTATCACAATGTGTCCCCCTAAAGATGAAACAAACTAGACCAGTTTAGGCCCAGCTCCATGTATTCTTTACTTAACTTCCATGTGAGCCTTCTCTTTATAAAACAATTGTCTTTAGTGTAGTTCACCATCAGGGCAAGAAGTACATGTGCAGCACAGTGGACTGAGACTCCGAACTATCACATGAATTCCCCCTGCTCATGCTACTCATCTTCATATTTTAATAAGAATGCAGACCCCCTCATCAGAGAAGAAACATTGAAGGGTAATTACACAGATGAAAAGATGATGCTCAACATCTTATGTCACATGTGTCAAACACAAGGCCCGCGGGCCAAATCCGTCCAGCCAGGCCTTGCAATGTGGCCCGCACTGCGCTGTCATCACTGCACTCTGCTGCGTTTCCATCACAATGACAGTTTATGACTGTTCAGTAAACCATTCGGCCCGCGATTTAGGCTGGATTTTAGATTTTGGCCCCTTCTCTGATTGAGTTTGACACACCTATATTATGTCATTAGGGACAGCAAACTGAAATGACAACACACACCTATTAAAATAACTAAAATTCAAAACACTGACAACACTGGTGAGGAGAATGTGGAGCAACAGAAACTTTCACTCGTTGCTGGTGAGAATACAAAATGGTGCCTCCATTTTGGAAGACAGTTTGGTAGTTCCTTACAAAACTAAGCATATTCTCCCCATATGATCCGGTGGCCGTGCCCCCGGGTATTTACCCAATGGAGTTGAAAACCTGCACATGGATGTCCATAGCAGCTTTATTCATAATTTCTGAAACTTGGAAGCACTGAGATGTCCTTCAACAGGTCAATGGATAAATTGTGCTACATCCATACAATGAAATATGATTCAGTAATTAAAAGAAATGAGCTATCAAGCCAATAAAAGGCATGAAGAAAAATTAAATGCACGTTACTAGGTGAATGAAGCCCATCTGAAAACGCTCAACTGGATTATATCAACTACATGACATTCTTAAAAAAGCTTAAGTATGGAGAAAGAAAAAAGATAAGTGGTTACCATGGATGTAGGGGGAGGAAGAGAGATGAAGGGATGAATAGGTGAAGCACAGAGGCTTTTTAGGTCACTGAAACTACTCTGTATGATACTTAATGGTGGATACACGTCATTATATATTTGTCCAAGCCATAAAATGTACATTAGGTGAACCCTATCATAAACCATGGACTTCAAATATAATTTTTAAAGAATGACAATGATTTGCCTGTTTTATCTTTTCTCTCCTTGTTTTGTTGCTCTCTTACAATGTCTCACTTTCCCCCAGGTTTCAGCAGTCATGCATAGCTTCTCCTAAATTTACTGATGTTGCTTAGTAAATTCCACGTGGCCCATCTCTAGGATGTCTCCTGGGGCCTAAAGCCCCCTGAACATTACTCTTATATGTGCCATTTGAACACTATTGTCCATATAAAGGAGCACATTTGTGCTTTAGTCCTTATTTCATTTATTTTCTCATAATATTATATTGGTATTAATATAATAATATGGGAACAATAAGAGTGATAAAAAAAAGATTATGATTTCACATACTTTTTACTATGCTTCCCCTACTCCTTGCCAATGTGTTTAATTGTTATATTATTTCCTCTAAATACCACTTTTCTTTCTGCTTGGGTACCTGGAGATTAAATGTAACTTCCTTTATCATTCATCATTTTAATGCATTCTAAAATTATCAAGAGTAAAACTCTGCTGAAAAAAAAGTTAGAAAAAAGTATCTACCTTAAGACTCATTAGCACCTCTACCTCACACTCTGTGATGGCCTTGTGATAGGAAAGCTGTATTTTCCCCAATGCTTCTTTGTTAAGGACCACTCTAAAGTGCCTTTATATTAATTCCAAGCACCTCCTAGACTGAGAGGCCTCCACCCTCCCCTTCCCACAGAGATCCCGCTGCACAGTGTCACCATTCCAACCTATGTCACCATGATGGCTTCACAGCCTCCTAAAAGGTTCCAAAGCACATCACACTTCCCCAGCACCCTAGTCAGAATGTCAGCATCTCACCCCGCCAACATCAAGCCAGTTTCTACAGAGCAACAATCCCTAGAAAAAGTCAGGGTGTGTGCTGCTCTACAGCACTCCTCGTATCAGTCCTGGCTGGGGCTTCCATCACTTTCCAAACCAGGCACCTACCTGCAGTTTCCATAAGGAGTGACCTGAGTTACCACAGTCCATTGAGAAAACCACCTGAACATCTGACTTTGTGATCCAAATAATTAATGAATTTTGAGCACTAACTGTGTTATGTATGCTAAGAAAGAAGGATAGGAAAACAAGACAAAAACTGTAATATTTAAAACATGTATTTTTTCCCCCCCCCCCCCGAAACCGGTTTGTCTCAGTGGATAGAGCATCGGTCTGCGGACTGAAGGGTCCCAGGTTCTACTCCAGTCAAGGGCATGTACATTGGTTGCGGGCATGTCTCCAGTAGGGGGTGTACAGGAGGGAGCTGGTCGATGTTTCTCTCTCATCGATGTTTCTGATTCTCTATCCCTCTCCCTTCCTCTCTGTAAAAAAATCAATAAAATATAATTTAAAAAAATTATTTAAAAAAACATGTATTTTTTATTAATTTCAGAGAGAAAGGAAGAGAGAGAGAGAGAGAGAGAGAGAGAGAGAGAGAGAGAGAGAGAGAGAAACATCAATGCTGAGAGAGAATCATTGATCTGCTGCCTCCTGCTCATCCCCCACTGGGGATGGAGCCTGAAACCCCCTGATCGGAATCAAACAGCAACCTTCTGGTTCATAGGTCTATGCTCAACCACTGAGCCAGCTGGCCAGGCAGTATTTTTTATGTTTATTTAAATAATCATCTAACAAATAAATCAAAAATAATGCATAAACTACAAACAATTCTACCGTAAAATAATTTAATTTGAAGACATATGTGACTATGTCAATTACAAGAATGTGAAATGTCAGATTCTTGAGAAATCCCCTGAGACACAACACAAAACCAAGTATTAAAAATCTTTAATAAAATAATTCAGCCTGAATTTTCTGCTTAAAATAATTTTGTGGTCTTTAGTCCATGCTGTATACATATGTGCCAAGGGGGGGGGGGGGGGGACAAGCCTCTAATAAAATAACTTCTTTCCAGATTTGTTTTGTTTTCCACGGTGTACTTTAGTTGGAGAACACAGATAAATGTGTTGGATCAGTATAATTCTACAAGTATACTTTTTAGGGATAAAAAGATAAAGAATGCAAAGAGAACTAACATTTAGAATGTTCACTACATTTAAGGCATTGTGCTAGATACTTGCTAGTTACTACCTATTAAATCACCACAAATGCCCTCTCACACCAGAACTTCTGCACCATTCCAAGGTAAGGAAACTAAGTCACAGAGTTTTAGTAACTTGACCATCAGGAAAAAGCAAGTTTTAAACAGAGGCTGGTCAGATCCTAAAATCCATGTTCATTCCATCTCACCATACCGTCTCCCTTATAATGTGCTGGAGTACCTAGCACTCTAACTGTATCAATTTGTCATTTCTAGTGCATTTACAAAAGTTTATGCTTTAGAGAAAGTTAATGCACATAACTGGACCTGCTCCAGGTCATAAAATTAAGTAGCCATTGCTTTCTATAACAGAAGAACAGCAAAAATAAAACTACCATTTACTAGAGTCCTAGTATGTTTCAAGCATTCTACTAGGACATTACATGTTACCATATTTAATCCTCAGAAAACCTCTATGGAATGCATAATGGAGATAGAAAAAAAAATAGTTCAGGAAGAAAAATAATTTTATAGGTAACAATTGTGGGTATATTTCTATCCATGTTGCTCTGGATTAACTGACATTGATACCCACAATCTTTCCACCCTGCTCCATGCCTATCCTCATTTAATGAGCAAACTGTGTCATATTCCAAATTAAGGCAAACTGAAAGCAAATCATTTTTATTAAGATAATGCCACTCTCATGTTACTATGACCTGAATGGCATCCCTTTCTCCTTTGTTATTTAATGAATAGTAAGATTAAGACTGATATTTTTCCATAAACACTGCAGAACATTTTATATTAGTACAAGTACATGAAATTAAAAAAAAGGATAATACTTTTTTACATTTCACTGAAGCATGGAATTATTTTATGCACAATTAAGGAGGTAAAAGAGAGTGATTGTCATTAATAGTATTATCTTGTATTGGCTGAACCTTCTTCAGAAGCATTTAATGTGACAAAGAATTTCCTTGAGAGAAACTCACACCTTTAAATACCCTCATCAACTGAATTCTGAGCAACAGCTAGCATGTACCTATTTATTGAATTTCAATATAATTTCATTATTAAAACAGTTAATTCAGTCACTTCAAGACCTTTTAAAAATACATCTCTATGATAAAAATTGATAGAAATTGAATGTATTCTCTATTTTCTGCCTTACTCCTGTTAAATCAACCACATCTTGTTTCATGCACTGATACTCTTGAGAATTGCAGATGATCAGAATTAGCCATAATTATTATTGAAACAATTCCATAGAATATTAAAAAGGAAATAAGTAGCTTATCAGAAAAACTAATTATTCACCTCCCAATAATAAAAATGTGCTTTACCTCCATGTTTAATGTTTTCAATTATTCTCATAAAGACAATTTGAAAGTTATTGTAACTTTCAAATGACTGTGACAAAAGAGCTGTGGTACATGTACACAATGGAATACTACTCCACCGTAAAAAAAAAAGGGAGAAAATTTTACTTAGCATCATGTTCTGTAGGTCCAATAGCATAGATGGACCTACAGAACATGATGCTAAGTGAGATAAGCCAGTCATAGAAAGACAAGTATCATATGGTTTCATTCATATGTGGAATTTAATTAACAAATCTAGTTCATCCTTCAAAATACAGATCAACATTAGCTTTTCTTTTAAAGCCTCCTCAACCCCCTTTATCAACTACACAACCTCTCTGCTTTCATAATGTTTTATTATAAGTACTAGAGGCCTAGTGCATGAAATTCGTGCATTGGGGGTGGGGGGGTCCCTTAGCCCAGCCTGCACCCTCTCCAATCTGGGATCCCTCTCACAATCTAGGACTGCTGGCTCCCAACTGCTTTCCTGCCTGCCTTCCTGATTGCCCCTAACCACTTCTGCCTGCCAGCCTGATCACTCCCTAACCACTGCCATGCCAGCCTGATTGATGTCTAACTGCTCCCCTGCCAGCCTGTTTGCCCCCAACTTCCCTCCTCTGCTGACCTGTGAACCCCTAACTGCCCTCCCCTGCAGGCTTGATTACCCACAACTGTCCTCCCTTGCAGGCCTGGTCCCTCCCAACTGCCCTCCCCTGCTGGCCATCTTGTGATAGCCATCTTGTGTCCACATGGGGATAGCCATTTTGTGTGTTGGAATGATAGTCAATCTTTTATTAAATAGGAGAGAGGCCTGGTTCATGGGTGGGGGCCAGCCAGTTTGCCCTGAAGGGTGTCCGGGATCAGGGTGAGGTTTCCATGGGGTGTGGGGCAGCCTGTGCAAGGGGCCTGAGGAGGCCAGCCACGCTGACCCCCACCCCCTCAGCGACCCAAGGCATCTGGGATTTATTTATCTTCTACAATTGAAACTTTGTAGCCTGGAGCTGAGCCAAGCCTTCTGCTCGCTCTGTGGTGGCAGCCATTTCTGTTGAGATTTATTTATCTTCTATAATTGAAACTTTGTAGCCTTAAGTGGTGGCCTGGGCCAGCAGGGTGTGCAGAAAGCTTGGCTTCCTCCATCACAGGGGAAACCCAAGTCTCCCTCCTGCTCTCTCAGTGGTGGCAGCCATCTTGGTTGGGTCAATTTGCATACTCACTCCTGACTGGCTGGTGGATGTGGCTTGTGGGTGTAGCAGAGTGATGGTTAATTTACATATTACTCCTTTATTAGATAGGATAGTATGCCATGTTGTAATTGTTGTATATGTACAGTATTATTCAATTGTGAGTTTCTTGAGAGTAGGGATGACAATAGCCTAGATAGCTTCTACTGCAACAGTGACTTCATAAAAGTCACACAGTGAGTCATCAATAATTCTTTGTTGTGGGTTGACAATAAAACTTTCATTTAATATACAATTTATATTAAATTTTCATATAATATGTAGTATATAGTATATGTGTCATAAACTTCATGTACTATGTTCATATACAATATATATACATATATACTCTATGCATGTCAATACACTATGTATATATATGAATATATGCATGTTTATGGTGTATGTACATGTACATACATTTGAAGCACTTTCAGGCTGACAAGGCCCTTGGGTATTATCTTTTCTAATGAATGAATATTACAAAATAGGAAACCAAGAACCAAATTACTTTGGCATTCAATGACTTTGCCAATGTTCTATAGCTTGTTTTTGTAAACACAGTGTTAGAGTTCCTGTCCCTTTCTCATCCTATGTACTTTTCACTGTATCACTTCAAAAATCTCACCAAGAATGTGACCCCCCTATAATATGCTATACCAAGACCAACCTTTCCCCAATGGAATGCATATCCTGGACTATCTCACCTCATTTTTCTCCCCCAATTCCCTTTCTGGGTCTTCATTTTCATCAAATGAGAAACACTCATGATTCTGTCACCTCGGTGTTTTCATTTACAATGTATCCCTCACCTTTAAATATTCCCTAGTTGCTCTGATAACTACTCTCAATTCCTTTATAGATATGGTAATGTCTCTTTTCCCTCTCAAAAATAAGAAAGAGGTCATTATTTTGCTCTCCAGTTTAATTCAGCATTTTTTTTTAACCAAACTGAGGATCACCAATAAAAAGATGTCTTTATCATTCTCTTCATACCAGCTTATTTATGTCTGAACATGAACATAACTTTGGAGTTTACAGATTACTTCTCATAACTTACTCATTTGCTCTTCATAACACTGTGAATAGTCAGAGAAGGTATCATCATGTTTATATGCAGCTGAAAACACCAAGGGTCAAAAGTAAACGTTGGTTCCTACAGCTAGCAAGAGCCGAAACTGGTGCTGGAACCAAGGTGTCCATATCCTTGCTCCTGACAGCTTTCCACTATTTTAAACTGTTTATTGGCTTGGGTTGCCACCATGACATTTATGTTGACATATATTGGCACCTCAGTTCCTGCACTCGAATGTTGCCTGGACTCTTCCTCTATCTGAATAACTACTTGGCTCTTGTTATTTTAATAGCACACATTTCAACCAGCCAAGTACTATTTTGAGCATCCAAATAATATTATTTAATGGAAATTATAGTTTGGTTATTGCTTGTTATGACTGAGCTTTTGAAAAGTAAAGCCATGACTTTAGCTAAATTAGAGATCTTCAACCATTGGTTTTAAATTAAAATTAATTAATCTGATTTTATCTACATCCACTCATCAACTGATCTGTAAACTGCAAGCATGAAGGAGAATGGCTAACACTCATCCAAATGGCTTTTCTAAAAACGTGTGTGTTTGTGTGTGTGTTTCATGCACGATTGTGTACATTAGCTTTAAGTCCATTTCTGTCCAAACCCACTAAGTTGTTGGATAGCTGAAACTTCTTTACGGATTTGGTATAACTATAGAGCAGACTGATCTGTGTAGCAGATCTGTGTAGCTACAGACCGCTGAAGTAACTTGTTTGCAATCCCAGGTTGAAAACATACATACCCTCCTCCCCCTCTCTACTGCATCCTTCTCTTAATATTTAGGCATCATTGCTCAACATGGATCCATGGCCTTAAGCGGTAAGCACAATGTTTCTCACTTCACTCTGATAAGCATCGCAAGTTTCAAGTCTGCTACAGAATTCTCAGTGTCCTCTGGAGGAGGGAGGAGCCGCTGGAGAGGGGGTAGTCTTCCCTCACTCCATTGTTTTCCTGCCCGTCACTGCCCTGCCAGGACCTCTAGTCAGCACTCTGCCAGGAGGTTCAGAGGGACGATTCATTCCTTGCTGCTTTTGTGGGTTGAAAACAAGGCAAGAGAATCCTCCAGACGGAAAAAGTTTAAATACCCTAACAATTGAGCCCTTTAAAATTCGCCGGGGAAGGACTGAGCTGCACCTGCTCTCTCGGAGCTCACTGGAGCCACATCTTTGCGGGTCAACTGTCAGAACTGCCCTTGTCTGGCCCGTGTCCACGTGTCCCTCAGATCACAAAGCTATACTTAGCACATTCGATCCTACAAGCGTCCGCATCATGGCACTGAGCAAAGAGTTTGCCTCAAGACAGCACAGAGACTGGGGCTACCCTGTGTGCGGGCTCTCTGCTAGACACAGATTTAAGAAAGTCACATCAGAATGAGAATCCAGAGGTGAACAACACTGCACTTCATCTCCAAAGTGCAGCGCCGGTTTGCCCTTCCTAACTGCGGAGCTGCCAGAGAGAGAGAGAGAGGAGACTCATTCCAGCGGCTCAGGGATGCCTCTGAGTTGTTAGGTTTCTCTTTCCCAATAGCCTGGGACATGACCCAATTCCCTTCCTACGCATCACACTTTTCTCTTTAGGAGCCCGGCACAGCCGGACCCCTCGTGGCCGAGCACAGGGTCCCTCCTGAAGCCCGCAGTGAAAAGGTGTGAAGAGGGGGAGAAGGGGCCGAGCTCGGTCCCACTTACCAGTCTTCCACAGATAGAGGGTGGGCGCGTCCGCCTCGCCCGGCGCCGCAGCCCCAGCCCCGCGGGCGCCCGGGCACCACAGCAGCAGCAGCAGCAGCAGCGGGAACAGCGGGAGCAGCTGCCGGACGCCCCGGCCCCCGCCCCGGCCCGCGGCTCCCGGGCTCCGGGGCGCAGAGCGCCTTGTTCGCAGCCCCATGCCGCCTGCAGCCGCTCCAGTTGTCCGGATCCTGAGAACACGGACGGCAGGGGATTTTTTCTGCGCCCTCCGAGCGTCTTCCCGAAGGAGTGCAGAAAGCAGAGCTGTGCCCTGCTATTGTTTGTTTCCCGAGGAAAAGCAGGGAAAAGGCTCTTTTAACACCGGGGAACAATAGCGTCCGCGGTGGCCCTGGCTGCCTCCACCGCCGCCGCCGCCGCCGCCGGCGGGGATGCTGCTGCGGCTGCCATTCCGCGCTCAGTGGCAAGTCCTAGTGGCGAGGGAGCGGGCGAGCGGGCGGGCAGCCGTCTGCAGGGGGCCCGGCTGGCGGAGCAGGTCCTCCAGTCCGGGAGCTGCGCAGCGCCCGCCGCCAGCTGGAGGGGGTGGAGGGGTTGGAGGGGTGGGGAGGTGGGGGTGGAGGGGGTGGAGGGGTGGGGGGTGGAGGGACCGTAAGCCCGAAGAGGGAGAGGGGGCTGGAGGCGGGGGTGGGGGGCGAGAGCCAGAGGGCGAGCAAGGCAGCGAGCCAGCAGCACCGAGAGGGGGGCGACCAGATGCGACACGCCCGCCCAAAGAACTCCCATGCACATGGTGCGATGAAATATGTTTGGGAGGCCGCACCAATGAAAAGAATCATCATCCGCCAGGCTCCCTCGTGACAAAATAGCAGGCACTGAGATGCCCCCTCGTCACCCAGCGAGTCCACTGCTAGGTGGAGTGGCATGTTCTTCTCAGGGTCTATGTGTACACAAAGCATCATCCGCGTTTGCCTTTTATTGTAACCGCTAATCTTCTGAGTCACTTTTTGAGGGAGCAGTACTCAAGATCAGATGTGGTGGTGGGGGGAAACATAGTAAAAACATCTGAAGGTGTTTACTTGCTGCTGAAATGTGCTTAACCACTTTTTAAAATGTTTTTTTAAAACAATTTGTTCTCAATAAAATTGTAATATTGATCACCTCTGACACAGCAAAGTACATTGTGTTTTAATAAGATTTTAAAAAAAATAGAATTAGTATGCAGTAAGTATTCACAATGCTATCTAGTTATATAGTTTTACAAAAAGTAATCAAAAATAGAATTTCAGATAAGGAGTCAATAAAAGTGCTAGTCCTTTATCTACTTTTTGTCCAAAATAGGCTTACTTTACACTTGTGAATAAAATTAAAGGGAAAACTAAGTTTTTGTGTGTTTTTTTGATAGCTCCAAATCAGTAAATTCTTTACTTAAAAATCCCTGGCTCTAATTTGTCTGAACTCTTAGTGTAGAAAAATATAATCTAAAATACCTCATGGGTTTGGGCCTTTTGTTCTTTGTGTTTTCACTTTCTTAAACTAGTAGTAACAGAGGGATGTGTGTGAAATCTGATAATACTTGGCCCTTTCTCTTTCTCTCCTCCCCCTCCCAATTATGACCTTTTATTAACTCATTTCCTAGTAAAGCTAAAATAATAGCAAAGCATTTAGCCCATTAAAAACTTTGCAAAGAGAAAGCTATTCGCATCGGGTCAACATCAATGTTTGGCCAAATAAAATAAAATTTAAAAAGCAGGAAAAATACTTTTATGAATGTACTCCATCTGCAGAGCCAACCCAAGAGTTTACATTGTGGAAGCTACTGTTTCTGAAAAAGGAAACCTTCCATAAAGCTCTCCTGGGACGCCTGTCATTTTGCAGATCATTCCAGGCACAGCCCTTCTGCGTGCATTAGATTAAGAGCAGGTTTGATCAAATAATCTCCAGATCCTGCCTGTTTAAGTATTCTGACATCAGAGGAAATTAGCAAAGGTTGAAGGTTGCAAATTCCTTCTTTGTTTATTTTCCACTCTGTTAGGCCTGTAAGAGGGAATTAAAAGCTCAGAGAGCCCTAGCTATGTGAGTCTGTGATTAGGAGAGATAAGCTAGTGTGGATTACTGTTTCTTCACTGGTGAGAAACAGGCAACAATCAAAAGATTATGGGTTGATCTTAACTAACGTGTGGCTCCCTGAAGGAGAACACCAACCCAGAAACAGTTACTACACCAAAGAAAAATAGGACCTGGCTGGCTCTGTCCTCTTTGGGAAAACTGCCGTGCCACTAATGGTGGTGTTTTCCTATCCTGCTTGTTTTTATTTCTCAGCTAGCAAGGGCCCTAAACCCTAAAATCCAGTAACTGGCACAGGGAGGATTTCATGCCACAAGTACTCTGTTAATATCATCCCCAGCTAAGCATTCTTGGGAAGTCCAAATCAATTCACCAAGTAGAAACTCATTAATAAGAACGGAAGACAGAGAACTAAGGAGTCTAGTTAGTACAATTTAATATACAGGGTAATTACTTAGCCATTTGAAAAGTCATCAGAAGCCATACCTAATAGCTTAATGTCAAAAGAAAATTTAAGATTCTAGTCTTTATATTTACCCATGGTTGTATAATAACGGCTCACCTGGGGAAAAGGTTTAAACATGATAGCCACAATTTCAAGCATTCTATTTAAGAGCCAGGGGCCACTTCTGAATCAAAATTTGCTACCATTTAAAAATACACAGCCAGAGTGAATATTCTGCAATACTGTTTGAAAATAGCCAACAACTGGTTTCCTTCTTCTAATTCCAATTTATTCAAGGCTTACGGATCACACACAAACATGCAATACGCAATCAGTCAGCGGGAAAGACATCTCTGGACAAGGTTACAGAAACTAAGTCATATAAACATCTGTCTCCACCACTGCCACATATCTGTTCCATAACAATGTCCTTATTGCACTTGAGGACAGAAATGTATGGGTCTCTGAGGAGACACAAGCGATATATATATATTCAGATGCATGCTCCTTTGTGAAAGCTGTAGTGTCCAGCTGGGTAAATCCTATCAATAAAACTGATAGACGGCAAAAGAGAGCGAGACATCGCATTCTTTGTTTTCTAGAGTATGATATAAATAACGTACAAATGCTTAATGACATGATGTCAAAATTTAGTCATGAGAAGTCTCAAGGATGCAGATTAAATTGACCATCTGTACAGTCTGCCATGAAGTAAATCGTTCATCATTTTTCATGAAGAACTATTCACATATTAATGAGCCAGGGCTATAAAAGTTTTCCAAACCAATGGATGAAAAATGCAAAGCATATTTTTTAATGCTTATAAGTGAGACAATTCTAAAACTATCACCTCTCATGTGATATCCTTTCATCTGTCTTTATTATTTTTCTATCATTTCCAAACTCCAGAGAGTGGGGGAGGGTAGGAACATATCTATGCAAGTGTTTTTTATTAGGGAACAGGAACATATAAACATATTTTGTAACTTGTAAGACATATGGATAATGACTTTCAATGATTGGTACCAACATTTAAAATCAATCATCAAAAATTCAATTACTTGACAGGGAAAGAGCTTTTGATAGCATCAGTTTTTATGAATAAAAACAATAACTAAGTGAAGAAATATAGTTATTCATAGATAGAGTGTTATATAGGGTAGTGTCAAACAATGTCCCATTTTGAAACAAACATTTTAAATATTTTTCCCTACATAAATGCATCTTGCCCTATTTAAGGAATTCTGTTTGTGTGGCCTCTAGGTGTCATACTTGACCAAGATTTAGGGTAGACAAAATTTATTTTGGGCTTCTTTCTATTCCCCACTTCTTGCCACACCCACCAAATTATTAAAAGATAAAACATTTAACTTTTTGGTTTTGTAATAAGTAGCCATAGATTTTCTTTTCTCTCCCAAATCTGACTAAAAGTCAGATTCTATATTCCTCTTAATTTATTTTACTTTATAATGACTTTTGTTTGTTAGCTAGTTGGATGGTTGAATGGTTTGTTAGTTTGTAGGGATGTGTAGTGAAGGGAGAGTAGAACCTAAATTTCAGATAGTTTCACAAAATTAAACCTGCTTGGAAACAATAAGAATCTACTATAAATAGTGGGACCCCTTGTTTTGAATATCAGATTAAAATGTAGAATACTTTGATTCAGATCCCTCTAAGGCTGGAGGAATGATCACTCACCATAAACCTTACAATGAGGATCCCATCATATATGGTACTGAAACTTTAGTAGCCCCCAGTACAAGGTAACACCAGAATGTTAAAAAAAAAAAAAAAAAAAAAAAAAAAAAAAGGTCACCAGTGGTGACCTGGGAGACTGTTTCTGTAGGAAACACCCTGGCAGAAGGGATTAACCAAAGAACATGTACACATAACCCATGGACACAGGCAGCAAAGTGGTGATGACCAGAGGGAAGGGGGATTATTAGGTAGAAGAGGGTAACGGGGATGAAATGGGTCATCTGCAATAGTGTCAACAATGAAAATAAAGTATAGAGGCACAAAGTATATAAGTGTAACAGAATTCACTAGTATAATCACCAGTTGTGTTGATGTCCTACAGATGTATAATGAGAAGGCACAGGCCTTTAACAAACAATTGAGAATCCCAGGAGTCCTTGAAAAGAGATTCTTGCCCCCTGCATTAACAGAGTGAAAAGGACACATATGCTGTAGCCGGTTTTGCTCAGTGGATAGAGCGTCAGCCTGTGAAATTAAGAGTCTTGGATTTGACTCCAGTCAAAGGGACTGTATCTCAGTTGTAAGCTCAATTCCCAGCTGTGGTTTGGTCACAAGCAGGAGGCAACCAACTAATGTGTTTCTCTCTCACGTTGATATTTCTCTTTTTGTGTCTCTCACCCTCCCTTCCATTCTCTCTTAAAAACAAAACAAAACAAAACAAAACAAAACAAAAAGCTGGGCACATCTTCTTCCTTGCTGGGCCTGCCCCACTTCCTCTCCTAGTTTGCAGGCTGATAGCTAGAACTCAGCCTACTATATGATGGATCTTAACTATAATACATGGTAAAGGTGCTTCAAGAAGTAGCTAAGTTAAGCATACACAGAAGTTTAACGATGTTTTCCATGTAGTTAGTGATGAGTTTGAAAGTCACAGGATACCATATTTCTTTATCCATTTTGTTTTGTCCAAATTAGAAATGGCTTTCTGAAAATCAGTGATTCTGTAGAGAAATTGTGCAGTGAAAAAATACACAGATACTTGTCTAACCTGAATTTATGTATAGTACAAGGTCCATGATGGAGGCATGACAAGTACTTGTGAAAAGGAGGAAATAATTTAAATAAGTAATTCATATTCCTAAAATTTTAAATTGTTTTTTAATGTAGTAATTAGAAAGAAAGAAAAAAAGTGTGCCCAAATGTTTCAAGACAGATATGCACAATGAATTCAAGGACAGTACTTTCCTAAAAAAGAATGAAGCTTGTCATACATAATTACCCATAAATGAACTAAAAAAAAAATGAAGCTTGTCCTTGAGCTAAAAATTTATTATATAAAAGTTATACTTGGTTTAGAAAAATTGACAAGTATTGTTGACAGTCCTGCTACTGATTATTTTAAGTTGATAAATCTTTCTTTGCTCAGAGAATGGCCTTTCTTTGTACTTCTGCTTGGTGGGTGGTGAAAAGAGACCAGCTGTTCAACATATCTTGACATTTACAGATGCAAAAGCATTCATTCTTGTAGAATAAGATATGCTTACCTCTCAAACATCATGCATTATAATGCAATAAAAAAAATCTATAGTGATGTAGAATTCACTGTGTGACAATGAAAAATCAAGTTCAGTGTAAGATGAAGATATGACACGTTGAGAGGAAAAAACAAACGTCAGTAAATTAGCTCCATCCACTATACTACCCTGTGGTGACAGCAGACATCACTACCAATTTTCTCAAGCTGCTAGTACATGTCTGTAACTGAAAATAGTACGAAAAGCTTTTTAATTAATTGCTACTGGCAGATCTGCTACTTCTAAAAGTTTTTCCCTTGAGATACAGATGCTAACCTGTCTCAGCATATGACAATTGCATCCTTTTGCAATTTACAAAGAAAATAACTTTTCTTTCATTTGCTAATCTGTGGCTTGGAAACTATTGGAGTAGATCTGAGGTGATAATAAAAGGAAAAGAAGAAGGTATTTAAAAATGTTTTCCTTTTCCTTTTTAAGTTGAACAATGGGTTGAGAGCTGCCAGATTTTGGCTAAACAAATAGCTCAACATCCAATTTTACTTTCCTCAACTGAAAAGATTAACATAAGCTGGGATGTCAGAACCCAATGAAAGAAGGTCCAAAGTGTGGGCAGGATGCCCTTATAACCGCATGTGTCTCCAAATGAAAAGTGATAGAAACCCCATCTTGCAGCTGATTGCATATTCTGAAGTTGTTACATTTTTAGTCCAAATTCAAAGTAGGAATATAACACTGACTTAAGAGCAACACTATCAAACTTATGAGAGCCAGAAATCTAGATCTAAGCCCTTCCCATTATACCCAGGTGTGGTTATGGGAAAGTTCATAGTACTCAATTTTATTACAGTTCTTAAGTGATCTCTACTAAATATATTCTCCAATCAAACCCTTGATGAAAATTGACCCATTCATTCAACCAGTGGGGAAACATTTATTGAGTCCCTACTATGTGCCAAGCACTGTGTCAAGCTCTGGAGATACAGTGACTTACACATCATGTATCACTCACTGAGCCTTCATGTATGCGTGGCACTGAGCTTGGAACTGTATGTGCTATTCAAACTGCCGCATTCCTTGACTCTAGGACAACATAATATTATGACCAGCATTATGTACACAAAGGTAAAATGTATTATAATATGAAGAAAGAACACAGGAGCAAGAGAGAAATCTATAAATGTGTTAATACCTAGGGTTTTCTGTGAGCATGTAAATAACTATCAGTGGGCATTATCCTCAATCGATTACTTTGCAGAATAAACTCCCCAGAAAGGCAGGCCACACAGTGTGTAATGAACAGAAACTTCCTGCTCTCTGTGTTGTCACTGCTGATGTGTGAATCCTGCTGTTTTCACATTCCAGGCTGCTGAGATGACCGCACTTTCTTGGCAACTGAAAAGGAAGCTTACTCTGCCTTAAGGAGCAAGGGACAAAACCTATAATCCATCTTCATTTCACCCTGTGTGACTTAAAAGGTAGTGTTGGTTCAGGTCAGGAAACATCACTGACAAAGACTTGTGTGAAGAAAACTAACAGCAAAGCAAACAATTAAAAATTATATTTACTCAATGGGTTTCAATTATTAATACAAGAGATTTCTCTTTAGTAAAATGGGACTCAGACCCAGACCCTATCACATTTCAATAGCTCATTTTGCATATATGGGGGCTACTGATGGTTTATGTATTCTTAGAAAAAAATAAGTTTCACACAAAAAAAGAGTAAGGAGAGATTTTTAAATGGGCGTGTTGTTGATGTTAGAACAGATGGTGATTTTTAATGAATAGAAGCACTAATCATTATTTTAGAACATACAAGTACAAAGGAGCAAGAAAGGTAGTCTATTCTTAATAACTATTTTCTTGATGTAGTCTCATGAAATTCCTGCAATGTATATGTTTACCTATGACATATTATACATATTATTTCCTTAGTTTTCCATGAAATTAAAAAAGCTCCCGCATTACGCTGCTTCATGTTGGGCTGTTAGCCACCATATTCCTCAGTCTTTAACAAGAAGAGTCTTAACCATACAATAAATAAACCCAATGCTTACCTCTAAGCAATAAGTAATTAAAATAAACTCATAAGCATTTGCTTTACAACTTGTTTTTCCTCTCTAAATTACGATTTTTGAAACATTTCCTTAAATGGCTTTCACTGTTATTGCATTGCAAAACTGGTACTATATTCTCTGTGTGCACTTCATTATCTCATTTGATTGGGTTTTAATTCCTACAACATACAGCAAAGGCTGATGTGCCTGTTGCAATTTGAAACAGTGGCTGCATGCTGAGAATAATTAGCTTCACTAAGGCAGAACAAATGATTTCTTTGCAAAACACCAAGTCTGTGTTTCAACAAAGATAATTGCAGAATGCCTAAGTTATCTTGGGTCTCCCAGTGTAGTGGTTACTTTGAGTTTAATTAACATTTTTGTGATCTTAATTCCCTAACAACTATAGTGACCTAGAGATGACCATAAAGTATGTTACTTTTGAAACTGGTTCATTTGATTTGTCAGTCTTCATTAAAATATTTATTTTACATAGCTATGTTATCAAATATTATTTGTTTCTGATCATAATGGTAGCAGAATAATTTCATTGTTGCCTGTGGCTACCCAAAATGGTTGTGGGATATTATTCCTCACAATTAATTCTAAAAATTTGAAGCTCATATTAATCCAATAGAAGAACTTTTATGAGAAGCCAGATTAGTAGAGTTTTCTACACTTATTTTTAATAAGAATATGGTAATTAAATCCTACAAATTAATTTGTACTATAAGTCATTTAGTAATAGCAACAATGGAGAGATGTGACTAATTTCTTATAATTAATGGGTTAATCTTCTTTTTTTTTTTTTTTTTTTTTTTTTTAAATATATTTTATTGATTTTACACAGAGAGGAATTGAGAGGGACAGAGAGTTAGAAACATCGATGAGAGAGAATCATTGATCAGCTGCCTCTTGCACACCCCCCTCCTGGGGATGTGCCTGCAACCAAGGTACATGCCCTTGACCGGAATCGAACCTGGGACCTTTCAGTCCGCAGGCCGACGCTCTATCCACTGAGCCAAACCAGTCCCGGCTTAATCTTCTTTAAACCTGTAAAATCTGCACTAAAAGCTTCATTTAATTGTTTATATTTTAGCTAAGATTCTTGTTGAGTTAATAATTATCGATATCTCAGCACCTTGAGTGGAAGCATTAATCAGAGCTCATTGTGTAGCAAAAAGATCATGAGTGCATACCGCTCTGAAATTAAAGCTTACTTTCACATCCCTATATGGCTGCAGGAAACTTAAGTTGTCACTGCATTACACAGAGCCATCTCCAATCTTTAAAGCTCCAGATACCAGTGGTTTGACAAATTTAATTCCATGCAAGACTTCTTCAATTGTCCCAACATTGCTACAAACAATAATCAGGTGAAAATAATCTTTAAAAGTTGTAAATTTTAGGGATCCAAGATGGCGGCGCCCACGTAAACACCTAGCTGCAGCCGCACACAACAATTTCAATAAAATACAACTAAAATATAAAATGGACATTACCCAGAACTATAGGAAAGTCGACTGATTGGAAATTCTACAACGAGAAGCAAAGAGAAAACCAGAAGGAAGAGCAGAGGAGCTGTAAAAGCCCAAGGTACGGAAACACGTGGCGCGCGGAGAGGACGGAGCTGGAGAGGAGAGAGGCCGAGTGCCTGGCTGGCATTCCCTAGTGGGAAGGAGATAAAACTCCGACTGTGCTGGGCCCCAGTTCCTACTGCTCTGAACCCCAGTTCTAGGCCAGACCCTGGGGACCCAGGCTCACACAGAGGGAGCTGGGCTGTAAGGCGGAACCCCGGGGGAGCGGCGAAAGGAGATCCTGGAGGCGCGCACATTACATGCAGAGAAGGGACGGTTGGCTGTGCCACGGGATTGCCCTGGCGGGAAGGAGACAAGGGCTCCAGACTGCTCTGAATGCCACCTCTGACTCCACTTCCAACTGAACTGAACCCCAATACTGGGCTCATTGAGGGAGAGCTTAGACTGTTTGGTAGCAGGTGAAAATCGAGGGCACCTTTCTCTCAGAGGCGCTTGCAGCAAGCACTGAAGGACCCTGATACTCAGGAGCCACATAGGGCGGGGCTGACGGAAGCCGAACCTGTAGGCTTCACCGTGAAGCCCCACCCCATCAGGAAAGCTGTGAAAATGCCGAGACGAAATAGATCACAAACGAAAGAAATGGAGGACAAAAAGCGACTGGATATAGAGTTCAAATCTACGCTTATAAGGTTTTTCAAGAATTTCCTAGAAAAGATCGATAAGACCTATGAGGTTAAGAAAAGGGATCAACTAGAATTAATAAGGAATCAACAAGAAATGATAAGGGATCAACAAGAAATAAAGAATACATTGTCTGAAATAAAAAATATTATACAGAGTCCTAAAAACAGAATGGAAGATCGCAAGAATCAAGTCAAAGATTTGGAACATAAAAAGCCAGAAGACACTCCTCTACAGAAGCAAGAAGTCAAGAGAATCCATAAAATTAAAGATAATGTAAGAAACCTCTGGGACAACTTCAAGCGAACCAACATCAGAATTATGGGGGTCCCACAAGATGAGAGAGAGCAAGATATCGAAAACATACTGAAAGAAATAGTGACAGAAAACTTCTCCCACCTGGTGAAAGAATTAGACTTACAAGTCCAAGAAGGGCACAGAACTCCAAACAAAAAGAATCCAAAGAGGACCACACCAAGACAAATCATAATTAAAATTCCAAGAGCAAAAGACAAAGTGAGAATATTAAAAGAAGCAAGAGCAAAGAAGGTAGTTACCTATAAAGGAGCACCTATACGATTGTCAGCTGACTTCTCAACAGAAACCATGCAGGCCAGACGGGAATGGCAAGAAATATTCAAGGTGATGAATAGTAAGAACCTACAGCCAAAGATAATCTATCCAGCAAAGCTATCACTCAGAATCGAAGGTCAGATAAAGAGCTTCACTAATAAAAAAAAGCTAAAGGAGTTCATCACCATCAAACCAGAAATATATAGATTGCTGAAGGGGGTTCTTTCAGAAGAGAAAAATAAATAAAGATAAAAATTATGAACAACAAATACGAAACTATCAACAAGTGAATCTAAAAACCAAGGAAATTAAAAAAAATCTGATGAACAATATTAACTGTTGAATATAATAGAATCAGAGGTATGGAAGGGGAGTGAACTGACGATTCTTGGGGAAAAGGGGAGAGGGGGATGTGGGAAGAGACTGAACATAAACTGTGTACCTATGGATGAGGACAATGGGGAGTGGGGAAAGGGCAGAGGGTGGGGTGGGAACCTGGTGGAAGAGAGCAATGGTGGGGGGGAAAAAAGGAACATTTGTAATAATATGAACAATAAAAACTTATTTTAAAAAAAAGTTGTAAATTTTATAGTCTATATTTACATCTATGGCATCCTTGGCAGATGATAAAACCATCATCAAATTATGTTTCATTCTATGTATTTTCAATCCAGAATGTTAACAAGTTTCTGTGATTTATTTGACTGAGATAGGAGAAATACTTTATAAAAAATATATATTTTATTGATTTCTTTTACAGAGACAAAGGGAGAGGGATAGAGAGAAACATCGAGAGAGAAACATCAATCAACTGCCTCCTGCACACACCTTCTACTGGGGATGTGCCCACAACCAAAGTACAAGCCCTTGACTGGAATTGAACCTGGGACCCTTGAGTCCACAGGCCTTCACTCTATCCACTAAGCCAAACTGGTTAGGGCAGGAGAAATACTTTTAGAATCTAACTTTGAAACTACTGAATCACCAAAAGTTTCATACTTTTAAAAAAGTAAGTTATCTTCAAAATTGTGACTCTGTCCACAATTTGACCTTGTTGTATAGATGCTATATATCTCATTGTTAATGTAAATACCAGCCTATTTAACAAATGCAATGAAAATAATAAAAATTACTAAAGATTATTGAAACTGTAAAAAAGAAAATTTAATAAAAATAAACTTGAATTCAATGAGTATGAAATTCAAAACATTAGTTTTCCAAAGAATATTGCCTTATTTTTACTCAAAGTTTTATAGACTTTTTATTTGATAATAATGTGTTTTTGATACCCTCAAACTTGCATAGAGATTACAATATTAATTTTTTTCAGTAAATGATTTTGATTAGGGTCAATGTGTTATTAAGAGACACACGCAGAACTGTAAAATTCATTTTCTCTTAGTAACAGCTTTGAAGTAAAGTCCTTTTACTTTTTTTGTTTGGCAAACATAAAACTTTAACATTGTCTTTTATTAAATTCCATTTCTGCCTTGAATTGGTGAGAGCAGGCTCAAAGGTATATTTATTTCGTTTAATAAATGTGAATTCAGGAGAGGTTTAAACCTGGACAAGTGGATGAGCATTGACTTATGAACCAGGAGGTCAAATGTGATTCTCAGACAGGGCACATGCCTGGGCTGCAGGCTCAATCCCTGGGAGGGGGTGTGCAGGAAGCTGCCAGTCAATGATTCTCTCTCATATATGATGCTTCTACCTCTCCCTCTCCCTTCCTCCTTAAAATCAATGAAATATATTTTCTTAAGAAGAGAAGTTTAAAAAATGAGAAGTATCAATTGAAATGTTGTCCAATTACAGTATGAGTTAATTTTTCTTACAAATCAAGTTCAATTGCCTTAGCAGCTGTTCATTTCAAAAGTTCAAAGTCAGTCAAACTGTTAACAGAATACAATTGGAAAACTATATTAAGGAAATATAAATGTCAATTTACAGAGTATCATGATGTTGAAATAGTATGATCAGTAATTTAGCATCAGTGATAGCAGTGATAAACTATTAAGGTCTCATATAAAAGGTGGATGGCTAATGTTCAGCACTTTTAAGCGACAATATAAAAGAGTTTTTTTTTCATATGTGGTAGTAGAAGATTGGTTTGGTTGTGTACCAGTGAAAGGATAAAGTAGAGTAAAAAGTAATTATTATTTTATCCTATATAAAATAATAAATATGACCACACTCGTGTACTATTTATGTCGTAGTTGGGGTAACCTTTCTTTCTACCATTTAAAATTAAACAAAACCATATATAACTATATGAGTCACACCCTTTACACCCCTTCCACTGGACTCATAGAAATAAATTTTGTTTCTTAAAAAAATACAGACAAATCTACTAACTGAGAAAACAGCCTGATGTAAGGCTGGATGGAGAAGGAAGGGAGAGGGGATAGCAAAAAGCTATCTTTGTCTTGAGACAATACATATAGTTCATCTCCCCTAAATTTATTTAAAACTTGATGTAGATAACATATCGATATATGGAGTTAGTATATAATTTGGAGTTGCATTCCTTGTTTCATTGAAGCCAGAACAATAAAAAGATAATAATAATTAAGATACAAAAGAAAATTGTAGGATAATTTCACTAATAAATATTGATATCAAGTTTTGAAATAAGATATTAGTAAACTGTGTTACTTGATAGAGAAATAGAATATCACAATAATATTATTTAGAGTCATGTCCATTTATGTAAGAGAGTTGAAGATTAGGATTTATTATTCCCCATATTCATAGGGAGAAAGAGACATTTTGTGATCATCATCATATGCCAAAAAGAAATTTGATAGAATTTCTTAAGAAAAAAAAAAAGAATAGGTTGATATTTTCATGATAAATGATGCTTGACTCCTACCACAAGGCAATTATATACCTCATAAAATATTTACTATATTTCCCACTAAATTAGTGAACATAATATAAATACTATTACTACCAGAAAGGTTGTATATTACTCTAGTAGTACAAGAAAATATGATTAGCCAAAATAAAGAAATAAATAGACAACTACTAGAAACAGGAATGAAAATTATCAGTAATTAAAAATTATATATCTGAGAAACCCAAAAGTAGCAGTAGAAAAATCTTTAAAAATGAAAAAGAGAATTCAGAAATTAAAATTTTAACATATAAAGTATCATTAATTTTCTGAAAACTATGAATAATAAATTATAAAATGTG
Source organism: Pipistrellus kuhlii (assembly GCF_014108245.1). Classification (NCBI taxonomy): domain Eukaryota; kingdom Metazoa; phylum Chordata; class Mammalia; order Chiroptera; family Vespertilionidae; genus Pipistrellus; species Pipistrellus kuhlii. The sequence continues at coordinate 32,543,924 of NW_023425405.1, read as the reverse complement.
ATTTAAAAGATTTTTATTTATAATTTTAAAATGAGATAAACTAAAAAAATGTAATAATTAATAGAAATATATAGTATAAGACATATAAAAAGAAAATTTGGGTGACATAAGCTTCGTGGCAGCAAAAGAAGACCTCTTGTTCTCTCCCCTTTAATCCAACAAATGATTCCTTGTTCGGCACACAAGCATGTCTGAGAGATCTACCCATTGAGACATCTGAAGGAACAGAGAAAGGCAGCCCCACTGCTGCAACCCTAGCTTCTGTGAAAACAGTGAAGGGTTGGGGTGCAAACCCCACTCGCAAACTGGAGGGACAGAGGCAGCAATCAGGTCTGGAAGTGGCACAGCCGGAGATGTGCAAAATGGGCCTGCAGGCAAATCACTGGACAGAAGATTTAAACAAGCAAAAGTATAGTGACAGTTCAGAATATGATGAAGGAGCATTTCAAATCAATGGAGAAACAATGAAGGAAATAGATGCTGTTTGGATAAAATACTACCTATTTAGAAGATAAGAAAACTCTCTGAAGTGTCTGATTTGAGTTTCAGAACTTTATTCTTAAATGCCTACCAATAATAAACAGAAAGCCTCTGAAACAAATGACATAAACTAACACATGCATATGTCATATTTTTTTTTAAGTAAGTGAATGGGTAAAAATAAAGGAAGAGAAAAAAAAAACACAATAATAGAGAGAGACAAGAAAATAAAATCAGGAGGAAGTATTAGAGCACAAGTTAGCTTTAAACCTAACAATATGGTAGTAGAAATCACACAAAGGTTTTAATAGGTAAAGTTAAGAAAATCTCCCAAAACGTAGAAGTAAAATGAAGATGAAAAACTTAGTTTCTAATTGGGACATTACTAAGTAGAATAATCCTTAAAATCCAAAAAACTAAATAGTCTTATTACAAGAAGTCTTCAAAAACTCTCAAAATGTTAAAGAACTATTGGAAACAGAGTTTTTAAAAAAATGTTTCTCTTAATCATTTTCCCAAGTTTCATTGATATATAACTGATACATAACATTGTATGTGTCTTAGGTGTACAAGATAATAATGTAGTAAAGAAAATTTCTAAAAAGAGAATATAAGTTATGGGGTTGAAGAAATATGCAGGCATCAAATTTTGTAGGATATTTTTCTCCTTTAGCGGAAATAACAAATGTTGCAAAATGCATTTTTTTTATAGAGATTTTGACTAAGGGAATCATACAGTTTCTCTTCAATAAACTTTGAAAGAAAATTTGGCTTTTCATGTGTCAAAATTCTGTGCCTCTTCCTCCAGGCCTTTGCTGTACAGTCAACAGCAGCCAAAATTGTCTTCTCTAAACTTCCTTCTCCAAGATACGGGCACTAGTAAGGCTCTGAAACTTTTCACAAGATAATCTCCACACTTTGTAATAGGTATTCCCAGTTATAACCCACGTAAATAAACACAGACTAAACATGAAGTCTCAGTACATGCGTTTTAGAGACTTTTCTATTCACATGTCCAAGTCTAATTCATTGGTGGCTTCAACTCCTGTGCTGCAATCCTACCAAAATGTGGGAGGAGCAATTAAGAGTTGACCCAAGTAAATCTCCCTGGATCATGGTTTCCATATCAATTGGCTCTGGGGCAAAGGGAGTAAATAGCAGGCGAACAGCAGTCTGTGGTTCAGAACTTCTTGCAGTCACTAGTTAGGTAAAGCTCACACAATATGCAGTTGAAGAATGCTGACAATGAAACATCAAGTTCAGTAGCAAAATCTGAACTGCAATAACATTTCATATTGCCCAAGGCAAAAACTCAATCAGCGGTAGGTCTGGGTCAGGATTTGGTCCTTTCCTTTTGCAAAATGTCCTTGTTGTCTAGGATCTAAGCAAATCAACCAGTGTACTTTTAGACCTGTAAATTACATACAACAAAAAAATGTTATGTGCCCTGTGGACTGCTGAAATTTTATTTGCCTTCTTTATTTTGGATAGTAGCTTGAAATGAACTACATTCTTACAGCTCTTAAAAATACTCCCAGTGTTGGTATCATAAAGGAATTTTCATTCTAAAAGAAGAAAAGCTATGTGTTTTTTTTTTCCCACATTATAATTTTCCAAGGAAGAGAAGACGTGTTTCTTTTTCTATAGATATTTCTCAATTTCAAGCAATATTTTTTCTGTGAGATATAGTTTAATTACTTACATAATTTCAAGCATTTCTATCTCCCGCCTTTTCATTTTGGTTTTATCCATTCTTATTTCCTTCAAAAGAACAAATAAAATACATACTTTATTACTCACTAAATACTGTCACAGCCTTTTATAAATGAGAGAATAGCTATTAGTAAGGCTGACAACATTCAGTTGGTACTGGTTAGACAGATACAACATGAACTGGTTTGTCTGAGGTTGAGTTTGTGGGGATTTTTTGCCTAAGAGTTTCTTTAAATAGGGTTCATGGGTTGTTGGGGTATTTCCTGATAGTATTTTGGAATGGTATTAACCCCAGGGTTCAACTCATCTCCTAATATCATTCTTAATATTCATAGGAAATGTTCAGCAGCACCATTATCTTTCTCATAGTAACAACAAAGAGTAAAAATACATATATATTATTCTTTAGCAATTTTATTCAAGAACTGAGATTATGGAGTCCACAACTGCATCTAAGATTATTGTCACAAAGTAACAAAAAATGGAAAACTCATATTCACAGACTTACTATCATCAATCTAGAGCCCTCTCCAATAATTGGCTTCTTAAATTTTCTACAGTCTTGTTTATTTTCATCCACTGAAGGATGCCCAGAACTTCAGCATTTTAGATGTGGATAGTCTATGCTATTATCAAGTAAGAATGAACATTAAATTTCTCACTCAATGACAAAGTACATTTAGAAAAGTTAGAGACAATTATATTGAGTGTGGCTAAAGCCAAAAGGTTTGATTCCTAACTGTCCTAGAATATTTTTAGAAATGTGTCTTTGTCAATAGAATCCAAAATTAATTAATTCTGTTATTTATTTTACAAACTTTTTCCAAGAGTGTCTATAAGTCCTAATGATGAGGTGATCATTTAATACAACTAAAGCCTTCTCCCTTATATTCATTTTCATCTAAAGTTATCTATAATAATAAAAGTATAATATGCTAATTAGACCAGGCAGCTGAACAACCTTCTGGATGATCTTTCCAATGAAGCCAGGGCTTCCGGACAGACCCTCTTGCATGAATTTTGTGCATCGGGCCTCTAGTAAATGTATAAAAGGTGATCAACCCAGATAAGATTTCAAAGTTCTTGCCCAGCTGGCGTGGCTCAGTGGTTGAGTGTTGATCTCTGAACCAGGAGGTCATGGTTTGATTCCCGGTCAGGGCACATGTCCAGGTTTAATCCCCAATAAAGAGCATCTGAGAGAAGCCAATCAATGATTCTCTCTCATCATTGAGTTTCTATCTCTCTCTCAATCACCATTTTTCTCTCTGAAATCAATAAAGACATATTTTTTAAAAGTAAGATTTTAAAGTTCTTGAACAACAATTTTAATTCTTTTGGGAAAATTAAAATACATGTAAATATAAAAATTTAACCATACCCCATTGTTGAGTCAACTTTGTATCTGTTGAATAGTGAATTATATGCAAAAGTAGTTGCATATATATACCCATAAATAAAGTGGCCAAAAAAACAAAACATAATTTGAATAAAAAATTGAACTTAAAAAATATGTAGGATATTTTTAGATTTAAAAAATAGGTCAGCAAAATAGTTTATTTTTTATTAAATATTTCAGACATTTCCTTAAAAATGAATGGAAGAGTATAGCCTATTAATATTAATATGTAAAAATAATTTTATTTAGGCTTCAAAGTTTCAAATATTTATCACACCGAAAAATCATCAGCAGAGAAATATATTTGTGAAAAAATAGCAATATGGACATATAATTAGTTACTTAAAAAAGGTATAATTAGTTATTTTAAAAAGGTTGAAGGATTTTGTCAGTCTCTGAGAAATTAAAATGAAAATAAACTGAATACATATTTATACATATATTATAAATTACACACATATATGTAAGTACACATACAAATACATACACATAGAGACTATTGAATGTGAACTTTCAAAACTCAACTGGGATTACCTGCAGGCTTTTTTAGGCTGATTGCTGCTCAGGGGAGAGAGACTAGGGAAGCCCATTTGGTCTGATCCAATTTAGATATGCAAATTTTATCTTTTGTGCTTGAAAGGAACCTTATGGCACTGCATAATTTGCATTTTCAGTTGTGAGATATAATATTTCTAATCTAATAAAAATATCCCTCCATCGGCCACTGTAACACTTACCACATTAGATCCATTGTTCCCTTTCACTTTTAAATTATACTACTTTCATATTATAAATTATCAAATTAGTTTATTAGGACAAGACAAATTTATTATGAAAATCAATCTCCCCACAAAGAAGGAGAAAATCTTAAGTGGTAACTAATCAGTAACATATGACATACTTTGGAGGGAACAGACAAAAAAAAGTCCTTGGAAGAAAAGAAAGAATTCTATACCAAATATATATTTATTGAGGAATCTGATGAAAGTTAAATTTTGAAATGTGAACTAGGTTTTTCACAATTAATAATATATCTTCACAGAAATATATTACACTCAACTAAGGTTTTATTGATTTAGCTAATGAATTGATGAACTGAGTTGAATTAGGATTTTCACATTGAATGAAATTGATAACTAAAACTCCTAACTTATTCCCATTTTCTTAGTTTTAGCCTAATCTTCTTTTCTGTTACAATGCAGTTTTCTGTATCCATCAGGTACTTTGTAAACTGCCCCGCTATCAGAAACTGTCTGATGTTTTTCTCATTATAACAGTGGGATTACGAGTTACTGGAAGACCACAGAGGTAAAACACCATTTTTATTACATCATGTCAAGGGTACCTAACATCCACATTCTTCATTAATGTTGATGTTGATCTGATCATCTGGCTTAGGTAGTGTTTGTTAGGTTCCAGTGTAAATCTTTTTGTTGTTGCTGTTGTTCCACTTATTTATGCATTTATTTTTTTAATTTAAATTATTTATTGTTAAAAGTATTACATATATCTCCTTTTTCCCCCATTGACCTCTCTTAAGGTTAGTCTCTGTTCTTCCCCCTTTGCACACTGTACTCATTGGAAGGAAAATGGTATGTGCAGTCTCATCCTAAGGAGTGGGGATTTAAGCTCCCTCTCCTTGAGAACAAAGTATCTACACAAATTATTTGGAATTCTTATACATTGGAATTTGTTTATATTAATATGTATACAAATAATTATATTATTTTATATTTTACACTATAATCTATTATTTTACTTAACTTACTGCTCAAATTGTTATGTAAATGGCTTTGGCCATTGGGACCTTTTTCAGTTGGCTCCTATGCTCCTTTATAAAGTCTATAGAGTCTATTCAATATCCTGTCTAATAAAGAGGGAATGTGCTAATTGACTGTCATGCCCTCACAAAAGATGGCAGCACCCACAGCCAATAAGGAGGGAATATGCTAATTGACTGTCACATCCTCAAAGATGGCAGCACCCACAACCACAAGATGGCGGCATCCAGTCCCCTCAGCTTCGCCAGGGTAGCAGGCATGTGGCACGGCTGAGCCTACCCCCAGGTGAGCTTGGCCACTCCACCTGCCTGCCTCCTGATTCCCCCCAGTCTCCTCAGCCCCCAAGCCACTGAGGGCTGGCCCGAGGCACAGGCAAGCCTCTGATGTTGGCTTCTCAGCCGCCCAGGGCCAGCCTGAGGTGCAGGCAAGCCTTGGATGGTAGCTGCCCAGCCACTTAGGGCCAGCCCGAGGATCAGGTAACCAGGGCTGGCCGAGGCTTGCACTACCAGCAGTGGCAGCAGCAGAGATGTGATGGGGGTGTCGCCTTTCCCTGATTGTTGGGTTGCCTACTGGCCCTGAGGGCTTCCAGACTGTGAGAGGGGGCAGTTTGGGCTGAATTTTCATGCACCAAACCTCTAGTTTTATTATAAAATATTTAAATGCACAAAAAAAGTTAAATAAATTACAATGAATACCTCTATATCTATCACCTAGATTCAATTCAACAACACTTAACATTTTACTGTATCTGTTTATTTCTCTCAATATATATTTGTTCTTTTTGTTGTTATTGAAATTTATGTTAAATCACAGGCATTTCATCACTAAATACCTAAGAATGCAACCCCTAAAAATAAGGAGATCCTCCTACATAACTGCATAACATTACACATTCTAGAAAAGTAATAGTAATTCTCTGGTATCATCTACTTACCAATATATATTCAAATGATATCAAACAAATGACACTTTCAGTTGCTTGTTTGCTTTAACTTGGATCCAACAAAGGTACACACTTCTTTAGCCTTTAGAATAATCCACTACAACCCATCCCTTCAGGGGGAGAGCCTTCAGGTCTGACATATTTTTACAGGTAAATTTTTTTTTTTCTTCTTCTTCTTCTTCTTTTTTTTTTTTTTTCCTATTTACTCACCAAGAAAGAATCCTAGCTATCAACTGCCACAGTCCTGGAAGAGCCAACTGTATTTTACTGTCTTTTATTTGATAAGTTTGTTTCAAATGCTTTATCAGTGTAACTTCCTCTCAATCCTCAGAAAAGATCACAGGAATTACAAACCAATGGTAGCCTCAATCTAAACAAAACTCTTTTATGGTTTCTGATAGTTGAATGACAATTTCCATATTATTCAATGTTCCTTAAGATGTCCTGGTTTTTTTTTTCTCTTGAGAATACATATGCCATATAGTTACATGTCTTGGTTTAAGCTCCTACCTTTATTTTGCTACAATTATTTTAGTTTAATCCTTAACAGTTTCTTTAGTATTATAAACCAGGTAAATGTATAATTCAAAGAAAATCAATAACCTATATGAAAAAGTAAAAGTTCTCGTGAGCTTAAATAGAGAAATGAAAAAGTTAACATGATCTTTAACCTTTTAGTGTTAGAATGTAGTTTTCTCCCACTTACTCCCATCAGAAAAAGGGGTTTGACTTCATGTTGGCAGAGACATTGCCAAAAACAGATTAATTAGAATTCTAACAAAACAGTCACTGTTCCAAATAGTCGACTTAAATAGTCATCTTTAATCTATTGAAATACAGAAGGATGAGTAGATTGGCATTAACAGTTTGGAATTAAAGCAATGGGTGGGCGGTGGGGGGTGCCGAGAGCTGGAGGAGGTCAGAGGGGAAAAAATGAGGATATATGTAATACTTTCAACAATACAGAATTATTTTTAAAAATAATCAATGGACAGAGGTAAAAACGACAACAACAAAAACCTTAAACTCATCATACCAATATCTAGACCAATGTATATACCCAGACAAATAAGTGAGCACAATGACCTGAGAACTCTAATGGAAACAGACAAATGTAATGGCATCTGGGCAATTGACACTCTCCCACAGAAGCCAGGACTCATGGCAATATCATGTTAGAATAAAGATTGCTTCTCAAGGTCATGGAAAAAAAAGACAATCCAAATACTGCTGCAATCACACTCTACTACACGTGAAACTATTCCACCTTTCCCCAAATTTTATTTGTTGGCATTTTGAAGCTTTCCTCATTTTACACAGATGAATCTATAAAGTGAATTGGTTTATATATGCCCTGAGTTTCCATCTTTTTTTTTCTTCCTGAATTCATGCCATCCTAAGCAGGAATGTCTAATCTATCAAAGTAGGGCAAGTTAATTTTCAGATGATAAAATTAAGCTAGGCTTACAGATAAGCAGGAATCTTAGACAAGCATTCAATAAACCCCATTCCATGTCCCACCCCTGCCCAAAATGTGCCAGGGGCTTCGTTTTGTAGTCGGCACCGGGAACCTCAGAGGTTTACTACAGAACGTGCTGGTTCTGTTGGAAGTGGCATAAAAGCCTCCCTGCTCCCATGATTATCTCATCCCTCAAGGCCCTAACAGCAGGTCTCCAGACCTTAATTACACAGTCTCTTTTTTCTTTCCACGTGAGGAACCTTTGTGAAATAGCTGCTATACCTCTATACTTCCATAGTATACTTTAAATAAATGGCTGGAGTGTTAAGAACAGACTATTAACACAAATTAACCTGACTTTTTCTTATCGATTTAGCACATTTATTGCTGTATGTGCCACAGAGTTGGGGTAATTGGTTCTTGCAATTTATTCAAGAAAATCCAACTTAGCATTTAGATGCCTCCATTGATATAGAAATGGGATCATTAAATATTTAGCCTCTGTCTCTCAAGGCTGCTAGAGCAGTTTGTATGCTTTCAAACAATTTTCACTTAATATTTTAATCTTTCATTCATACAGTTTAAGGTTTCCGCCATAAAAGACCCATGACTTTTTCATCTTTTCAAGTGCAAAGTTTCTTTTCCTTTGTAAGGATGTCTGAGTTTATTCTAACAACTGTTTCCAAACACTGATTTTGATCTCAATGTGTTCTTAGGAAAATAAACGTCTTCCGATAGAGTTCATTTTAATTCTCATACCTGGTAAATGTTTATACATGTGGCTTATTGTTAGAGCCTTTTGTTTCCTCATCCGGTTTCCTACAGGACTCGCACAGCAGGTTTGTGTTTGAGGGTGTGCATTTTCAAAACAGATTCTGGCTGAAGAGGGAAGCACAATTGGTCAAATCAGGGCAATGTCAGCCGCCTGAATATTCACCCTTTAAAGGTCTCGCCAGGCAATTTAAAAATGTTAAATAAAGCAATGTCCACTTGGGGAGAAGGAGCTTATCCATGAGACAGGTTTTTATTAAATAGAGATCCTATATGGTGTATGCATTTGATATGAGTGTTCTGTACATCAGCCAAGTAAAATGTCATCAATGAAACCATGACATCCCTGTCCCTAAGATTTGTATTCACTCTATGCTGCTTTTCTGCCCTTTGAATGGACTTGTCAATTTCCTGTTTTCCCAGGGGAAAAACTTCAATGAGTTTTTATGTAGACTCACATCTTTTTAAACCTAAGCATGCAACCATATGCAGTTACCAGATAATATTAAGTCTGTTTTTACAGTTTTTACAAAACCATTGTGATTTATGATACATTTCTGGGTTGTTTTCTTTGTTTAAGTTGAGAATTGCAAAACTCTTTTGAAAAAATTGCTGTGCAAACCTTAAATCACCTAGACACAGCTGTACATGAAAGCACAAATCTGGTAAATATTTACAATCTATTATATTCTCTGCTTTGGTGATTAACAGCCCATAAGGAGATTTTACGCAAAGCTCCTGGTTTAATCTATGCAGGCTTTGCATCTAGGATGCCCCCTGAACCAGTCTGTGATAGCAGGAAGTCAATGATGCAGTCACAATTTCTAAACTATGACAGTGAATTTTTTAAAACCCTGAGGAATTGCAGGTCCATTTACTCCATCTGTGGTACAAGGCGGAGTAAACAGGAGCAGGGGTGTATGATACTTCAGTTACTGAATATAATGATTCATTCAGGCACAGAGGGCTAACAAAACACACGTTAGTGTGCACTATGGGGGTTAGCATCTCACAAAGTGAGGGCGATGGGCTTTTTATCACCTTACCCAAACTGCCTAGAGAAGCAATCTAGCCTTAGGTTATTTCCAAAGCATCAAATAAAAATAATTCAAATTAAGTGATATTGTTATAAGTTGATGGGTTTATTTTCTAGAACAAAGAGCCTCAGTTCCAAAGTTTCTGAGTTTATATTTTTACTGAAAAGATAAAAGAATACATATGGATAACAAGAGTAGAATCTGTCAGGCTATGTCTTTGTAACATCAAACAATTACAGTCACACTAGGAAACAATAAAAAAGAGCAAAGAAAACAATGATAGGAAACTGTCATTATCTCAGGTTAGTCATAGATCCTTTTTAGACACTGAGTTGTTCAAGCAGTGCAGTAATTAATTGACAGTCACTTGATTAAGGATCCATATCTGCAATCCAAATGGTGTTCATTCAGATTTAACTGGCTTAGCAGTTCCATCCTGAGCACAGTTTGAAATGTTAACAAACAAAGCAAGAGGTTCTACTTGAGTAACAGAACATCCTAGCAATTATCATTATTAAAGTAAAAACATCAAAGTGCCAAAGAACTTTCTGATTTGAAGCTTATTAGGAATTATATTTGCTATTAATTCTATTTATCTATAATATTTCTTTGTTTGAGACTTATTATAAAAAGAAAAGACAATAGAATGATTGGCTAAATCAAAGCCAAATTCACAATTCATGGACACTCTGTTATCAAATTCTTTGTCCTTTTTCCATTCTTTTGCCCCTTTCCAAGCCAGGAGGATGTATATAACTTTTGCATCTTACATAAAAACAAATATATCAAGTTAAAATGAAGTTCAAGAAACTCTCCCTGGTTTCAGAAGTAAGATAATGAAAATGTAGTATCATAAGACAGATCAATTATTGCCATAAAATTCCTGCTACCTATAATGGAAATTCTAGGGGCAAAAGAGAGAAAAAGAAGAAACAATGGTAAAAAATAATAATAATAGAAGGAATTTTCTGGCAATGTTTACAAAATGATAGAAACAAAGAGAGAACTCATGGATATGGACAATAGTGTGGTGATTGTGGGGATGGAGGAGGAAGAGGACATAAAGTAGATAAATGGTGATGGGAATATTAAATGTAATTAAATTATAAAAACAAACAAAAAGTAAGCAATTTAAAGCAAATACATCATAGTTTTATGTCTTATAATTTAAATATTAGTGATTACCAGTGTTGTTTTTTTGAGCCTCATGCATTATTATCTATTGTGTTGCATTCCTAGAAGTTACCTTGGATATGGTGGATTTAGGACAAAAGAAGACATTCCTATTTGACCCCCAAAATAAGGAGTTTTCTTATTTTTATATGTTTTCCAAATATTTTCCAAAGTATTTTCTCTTGTACAAAAATAATGACAGTGTGTGGACAATGACTAACAATTTACCTATTACTCAAGAGACAAGGAATGAATGTAGAATTAAATATTTATTGAAATCATTCCATTTATTACTTGATTTACCTAGGCAAACATGATTACACCGGCTTTGAAAATAACTATGATATTTATTTGTTCACATACCTACACTTTCTATGTTATTAGAATCTCCTTGAGAGCAGGAACCCCATTTTAGTTGTTTCCTCATTACCTTCCACAGTTCAGTATACATAATCATCCTTATCAATACTTATTGAGTTAAAATAATTTTTCCAAAAGGCAAAGATATTTGCTTGAAGAAAAGATATTTGATGTTTCACTAAAAATGATTTAAAATAATCTGTCATATGTGGAATCTAATGAACTAATTAGCAAAATAAAGGCAGACTCATAGGAAGAGCAGGCTGACAGCTGTCAGGGATGGGACTGGGTGGGGGGCATACAAGAAAAAAAAAAGGAAGAACTCATGGACATGAACAACAGTGTGATGATTGCCAAGGGGAAATGGAGGAGTGGCAGTGGAGGAGGGTAGAAGGGAGATAAACAGTGATGGACAGAAACTTGACTTGGGATGGTGAATACACAATATAGTGTACAGATGATGTGTTGTAGAATTGTGCACCTAAAACCTGTGTAATTTTGTTAAGCAGTGTCACCCCAATAAATTCAGTAAAAAGGAAAACAAAAATTAATAAATAAATAAAATAATTTGTCATAAGGGAAATAGGACAAGTAAAGTGCTAAATTTTGGCTTAGGCTAACTGCCCAATTCTAATTAGACCATGGGCACATGGGCCTCCACTTATTTCCATGCTTCCTTTAAAGCCCTAGAGATAAGAGAACAATGATCGTGGCAGCCAAGCAAACCATATGGGAATCAGTAGACCACAACTTAATTAGTGCTGAAAACTACGCCAGTAGTGTCAGCTTCTATTTTTATATTACTTCATCTTCAAAACTTCAAGTTTTAACAAAATTCACCACTTTGCTTTTGTATTTATCTTTTCTTAAAATATGTTAGATAAAACCACAATCATATTTATAAAAGATATTTAAAATGAAAGCTCACTCACTACAATAGATAGCAAAGAAAAAGTTTAAATCCTGCCTTCCAAAAATGTATCCTTATTTCAAATATTATTAACTATTTAAAGTAAATTTTATATTTAAACAAATCAATCACACTAGTTTTATTTAAACACAGCATCTACATTATATTGCAATAAAAATATTCAAAATTTAGATATTAAAAAAAGCCTTGACTTTCTAATCTTTACATCATAGAATATTATCTTTACAAAATTTTAGTCTCTGTTGAATAATTTGATAATGTAATTGATAAAGCAATGATTGATTCAAAAGCAGAGTTGAGAGCAAAACCGTGGTCATCAGAAGCTCAATACAGAGCTCTTTAAAAAAAAGTTTTTCGGGGGGAAAAAAGGAGACATATGTACTACTCTTTGTAATACTTCAAGCTATACAATAAATTTTTAAAAAATATTTCTATTGATTTCAGAGAGGAAGGGAGAGAGTTAGAAACATCAATGATGAGAGAGTATCATTGATTGGCTGCCTCTTCCATGCCCCCTAATGGGGATCAAGCCTGCAACCCAGGCATGTACCCTTGACGGGAATCAAACCCAGGACCCTTCAGTTTGCAGGCCAACACTCTATCCACTGAGCCAAACCAGCTAGGGTCATCACTCTTTATTGAGACTAAGAGGTAAACGAAATCTCAAAAGAGCTACTTTCAATTTACTTAGCTATCATTTATATCTAAATTTTCTTAGTTTAAAAACACCATGTAAAGAAACTCATTTAAACATTATAATTTACATGTCTATCAAGAACAATTTAATTTTAGAAACTGAGATAATAATGAACACATGAATTTTTCCTGTGTTTTTCAACCTAATCTAACCACTATATTGGAATAAAGGGGGGGAAAAAAGTTGACAATCTGTAAATATCAGATAAACATAATCAGTGCTTAACAATTTGGAGTTTATATTATTCTAATTAAATTACTGACTAAGAATAAAATGACAAAAGGCTATGTCTTTGTTGTTGGTTTTCTTTACTGCTTAAAACTTTTTCTTGTACCATGTGTCCCAGAAAGGTTGCAAATATTGCTGACTGGACAGAGATATGACAAGTACCCAGAGGCTACATTTCAAAACATTAACAGTCTTCAATAATTCACTGCTCCAGCCACCAGTCTGCCATTATTATATCTTTTAACGAATCAACTATGATATTAGTCATGTTGACTGCTTTAGACCCAGCTTAAATATTTTATATAATTTTTGCATAATGGTAGTGTTTTTCTTTTAAGGCATGATAAAGAAGTCTGCAGAAAAAAAAGAAGAAAAAGACCACAAAACTAGGTAATATGCTAATAAAGAAACTAGATGTTGGCAGCATTGAAATAATGTTTTTTAGAATTATAGAAAAATTTAGTTTTTAAATTTATACAGTAAGTTTGATTATTGAAAAATAAACTATTTTAAAATGCTAAAACTTGACCTAATTAAGTATCACAATATTATTTTCTCTTTTTTACTAAGTTATCTTTAAAATCTATCCCATGAAATCATAGTAAGCAGTTAATATTATAATAAGACATATTGGTTTTGGTATTTTGAAATGAAATAATAATAAACAGAATACAAATAAAAATAAAGTATCCACAGGGGGGGAAAAAATCATTCCATTTTCAAGTTAGGGTTTTGGACATCTCCATTTTGTATAAAAGGGGAGGGGAAGAAATTTACCAAAAAGCCTTCAGTGATTTCTATTGATCTGGTAATACTGGAGTTCGCCATACTATATTCTGTCACTTAATTTCACTTTAGACATTTTGTTCTTCAAGGCACAGATCCCTGGGGTGAATGGCACTAGCAGTGGTTTCTTTTGCTCAAGGAAGAAATCCTTGGGAATGGGCCCCCAATGGCAACTTAGGCAGCTGTTTCCATTCTACAATATTTTCTCATAGACGATGAAATGAGTTAAAGGGAACCAGAGTGACAAATAGAGTTCCCTACAGACCCCTAAGTACTTACACAGAAGTTTTAATAACCGCATAGCAAACATAAAGTACACAATTGCTTCAACAAGCGGGCCCTAGTGGGTAATGTACCTTTAGATGTAAACTGATAGTATGATATAGGAATGAGTGTTCTGACCTATACTTTGCACTCTTTTTCTCTCATTTCTTTGACTTGGCTTTTTGATAGGAGGAAAGTTTAAAAGAATGAGTTAAAATGATGACATTAATAGATTTTCAGTTTATTTATGTAAAATAAATAATAAAAGAGATAGCGCCAACATAGCAAGTTAATTATGGTTTCTAAAGTTCACAGTGGGTGATTTGAAATCTGATAAGTAAAAAAAAACAACAGTCATAGTCAAACAATATGAAAGTTCAAAAGAATAGATATGCTTCTCGGCAGGGTCGAACAGGAAATTACCTTGAAAATGAAAATCTTTTCATTAAGAAATCTACTTTCTGGCCTATGGATGGATACCAGATAAAATATGGGGTAGACTGTTCAATACAGATAAGTTATATTAGCAAATTGGCTTTTGAGGGTTATTCTAAAAAGATTCATGCTAGATTCAATTTAAAATTTGATTTGTTACTCAGGAAGGAATCTGCTCTTTGTGAGAGAGACTATTTCAGCCCTTTCCTTACTTTGCACCTACCCATCCCTGGTCTCTCTAGAGCTATCCCAAGAATGATGATGCTAAATAAAATTAATAATTGACTTTAATTTAATTGTTTAATAACTGTATTAAAAATAACTTCTAGATCTTAATGATTACTACTAGCAAATACAGGTTGGGGCAAAAGCAGATTTATAGTTGTGAGTACACAAAATAGTTTATTTTTATATTATTTATTAACTAAAGGCCTGGTGCACAAAATTTGTGCAGAGGTGGGTGGTGTCCTTCAGCTTAGCCTGCACCCTCTCCAATCTGGTACCCCTCAAGGGATGTCAGACTGCTCATTTAGGCTGATCCACGGGACATCCCTCTCACAATCCAGGACTGCTAGCTCCCAATTGCTCACCTGCCTGCCTCCCTGATTGCCTCAAACTGCTTCTACTGCCAGCCTGATCAATGCCTAACTGCTCCCCTGCCAGCCTAGTTACCCCCAACTGCCCTCCCCTGCTTGCCCAGACACTCCCAACTGCCTTCCCCTGCTGACCCAGTTGCCCCCAACTGCCCTCACCTGCAGGCCTGATTGTCCACAACTGCCCTCCCCTGCTGGCCATTTTGTGGAGGCCATCTTGTGTCCACATGGGGACGGTCATCTTTGACCACATGGGGGCAGCCATCTTGTGTGTTGGAGTGGCGGTCAATGTGCATATTATTCTTTTTATTAGATAAGATTATTGTATTATCTTCCATGCAAACAACTGTAAACATAATTTTGCCCACTTTATGTGCACGCGTTTGTGTGTGTGTGTGTGTGTGTGTGTATGCATGTGTGTGTGTAAATAGAATAATAAGAGGGAGAATACACATTAGTAAATATAAGAATTTTTCTACTATACCCAGTACTATAACAATCTAAAAATTAAGCAAAAAACAAAGGATAAAATATTTGTGATCTATAATACCGTTTTCTTTAGAGGATATAAAATTGTTTCTGCCCATGATCTAGAAGATTAGACATTGCAAATGATCTTAACCCAAACAGGAATTAAGAAGTCTATAGAGCCTGACAAGCGTGGCTCAGTGGTTGAGAACTGACCTATGAACCAGGAAGATATAGTTCAATTCCCGGTCAGGACACATGCCCGGGTTGCAGGCTTGATCCCCAATGGGGGACATGCAGGAGGCAGACAATCAATGATTCTCTCTCATCATTGATGTTTCTCTCACTCTCCTGTTCCCTTCCCTCTGAAATCAATACAAACTTTTTTTTTTAAGAAGAAAAAAACTGACTTTGGTAGTGGGCAGAGAATGCAATATACAGATGATGTGTTGTAGAATTGTACATGTGAGATCAATATAATCTTATTAATCAATGTTGCCCAATAAATTTAATAAGAAGGAAAGGAAGAAAGGCAGAGATGGAGGGAGGGAAGAAGGAAAAAGAAAAGAAGTGTGGGCATAAAACAATGCTAATGATCTTAATACAACTTCACTGTACACTTAAAAATATTGGCTGCAAAACATTGCAACCCAACTTTTAGCTCTGCCCAATTCTAGTTTCCGCAGTTCCTCAGAGATGTTATTGCTGAGTGCACTCCTTAATAAATTCTCTTAATAAATATTTTCAAAGAATTTCTTTCTCCTGGGATTATGACTGAAGAAAATACTCATACTAAGTGGTGTAGACTTCCTCAAATGTGTCCCTTGTTACTAGCTAGCATGATGAGCAAATTTATGATTATTCATGTGCTCTTTTCTAAAGAAATAAATTTTTTCTCCAACCTAAGCAAGACTAGGGACTCTTTCAAGTTGTCTCCTTCTCTACTTCAATTTTCTATCTCAATTCTACAGTTAAAGAAATATCATTGCCAAACACAGGCATGCCATACTCATCTAAAAAGCAAACAAAATAAAATTAATTCTCTTTGCCAATACTTATCAAACCACACTAGCCTTACAAAAGTATGGTGCATCACAAAATAAAGCAGTTATGGCCATCCCATTGCTTCAATTATTGCTGTACAACAGAAAGTACCTTTCTCATCTAGATTACAAGGTATCTAAAAAGAAGAGATAGAGACCAACTGTGTACATTTTTATACCCCAGTGAGCAACACAGTGGCTGGAATACCAAAAGTACTCAATAAAAGCTTGTTAAATATATAATTTTTTAAAAACCTGGAGAGCACATTTGGGAATACATTATTATAAATATCTCTAAAAATACTATAAAATTGATGTTCAGTTCTAGAAAGAACTCTAGCATAGAAATTTAAACTTTATAATACAGAGTTAACTTTGAGAAAATTCAAAGAATTAAAAACATTCATGGAAATGAAATGTTTAAATTTAAAGGTATTAAATTTTAAAAGTAGACTAATCTATAATAATAAAAGCATAATATGCTAATTAGGCTTGATGGCCGATCAGCAGAATGATTGTTTGGACAACCTTCTGGACAAAGCCAGGGCTGTGAGGGCCAAGCGCCTTGCAGGAATTTTGTGAATCAGGCCACTAGTACATTAGTAATCAAGTAATAAATGCAACCCGTGTAATCTAAAAATTCAATAAAGGTAAGATAACAGATTATCTAAGAAGAAACAAATAAATGTCTTAACTCAGTAAACAAATGAGAAAATGTGGGTGAAAGATTAGATTTTACTTAAAGAAAAAATAAATCATAGAATGAGCTAAATCACACTAATATGATTTTTTAAAGAAATATGAACATGAAGGCCACTTGCCCAGCTTTCTCCACCTGAGATTCAAAATATCTGACAAAAAATTTTTTTTACTGATATAGGTGAGAAATGCAAAAAGTTTGAAGTTTTAATGAACCTATCATCTAAAAGCACTTCATAATTAAAAAGTATTATTTTTCCTAATAAATTAGTTCACAAATAAATAAAAGATAATTTCTATACAGCAGCCTGCTAAATTTTATATGGAAGTAATAGTAAGAAAGCCTTTATACAATATGCCCTTTTTTCTTATTTGAATAGAAAGCTATACCAATGTTTTATTTGGAGTGAAAAAAATCATCAAATATTTAATCCAAAACTGCCTTGAATAATAAATCAGATGAAGTAATGTAATTCCTTAGGGGTGCTTAAATACATTTACATTTTAAGTCTTATTAACAACAGAAATAAAATAATGTGTAAGATTTAAAACTAGTAATCACTAAAAATGAAATATGCCAAAGCTATTATAGTTGTTCACAGACGTCTTTATTATATAATTCACTTGTCAGAAAAATTACTCAGATAGGTAACATGTTTTTTAATTAGGCAAGTACTAACTATAAAATAAGCTGTGGCCATCCTGGTATTATTGAGCTACATCATGGTATTATTTTTAGTTTTTAAATGATATAACAATGACTTTACACCAAGAATCCAGTGATCTCCTAACTTTGCTCAAGAACTGATGATTTTCATATATTTTTAATTAAAGGATAATTGGCTTACATTATCCTATTAGTTTCAGGTGAATATCACAGAGATTCAATTTTTACAAATATTATAAAATCATCACCATAACAAAACTAGTTACCATCTGTCAACATACAAAGTTATCACAACTGACTAATTTCTTATGCTGTATATTACATCCCCATATGTATTTATTTTACCACTACAAGTTTGTATTCTTTTAACAATTCATTTAAAATCTATAGTCAAGTCTCAAAACTACTTGAGCTATCTGTGAATGGAAATAGCAAAGCAAAGCCAAAGTAGTCAAGAGACCTGAAATATTGTGGGTGTCAAGGGAGCCCTAGCCGATTTGGCTCAATGGATAGAGCATCAGCCTTTGGACCAAAGAGTCCCTTGCTTAATTCAAGTCAAGGGCACATCCCTGGGTTGTGAGCTTGATCCTCAGTAGGGGGTGTGCAGGAGGTTTTTATCTCTCTTTCCCTCTCCCTTTCTCTCTGAAATCAATAATATATACATATATGTTTTTTTCAAGAGACTAAGGGAAAAAACAAGTCCCTAACAATGATTTCCATATGACATCGAAATCTATAATAATAAAAGTGTAATATGCTAACTAGACCAAATAGCCGAACAACCTTCCAGACGTCATTCTGGACATTCTTCCAGACTATGCTGCCACGGAGGGGGCTGAGGCAGAGGTGGTTAGGGGCAATCAGGCAGGCAGGTGAGCAGTTAGAGGTGCTCAGGCAGGCAAGCAAACAGGGGCGATCAGGTAGGCAGACAGAGTGGTTAGGGATGATCAGGACAGCAGGGGAGAATAGTTAAGGACCATCAGGATGGCAGGGGAGAACAATTAGGGGCTATCAAGCCAGCAGAGGAGAGCAGTAAGGGGCCATCAGGCTGGCAGGGAGAGAAGTTAGGGGCAATCAGGCAGGCAGGCAGAGTGGTTAGGGGTAGGCAGGCAGAGGCAGTGAGGTGTGGTCAGGCAGGCAGGCAGGCGAGTGGTTAGGAGTCAGCGGTCCTGGACTGCGAGAAGGTGCAAACCAGGCTGATTGACACCCCCTCCCATGCACTAATTTCATTCACTGGGCCTCTAGTTTAATATAAAATAATTGGGGTTAAATAAGGCTTGTGTTTCAATAATCTCATAATTAGATTCTAATCTTTTTCCAAATGTGGGATGTCATTTAAATTCATCAAAGCACTTTGGCCTAGGGCTTTACAAACTAACTGTAATGAAAAACTAATGTTTTTCCCTATCCTTTACAAATACAAATATAAACTTGGTTTTAAATGGAAATTCAATGACTTTAAAAATGCTCATATGAAACCAAAATTAGTGACTATAACATTATTATATATTATTAGAATATTAGAAATGCTAAGGCTGGAATGAATTAATAACATTAGAATTTCTTTTTGAACCATTTTTTCTAATGAGAGGACCAACAAGGGAATAGGCCCACATTTGGGGCAAATAGTAGAATACAGGTTTGACAGTGGCAGGTGCCACCCAAGCCCCTGATGGACATTGCTACTTGATTATGCCACTTTTACCCTCTAAATATGTAGCTTCTGTCTTTCCCCTTACAGCACTCCTGACAGCCACTTCTAATTGACTGATGCTGACAAAAGACCAATCTGCCATGAAGAGGAACAAAAAACTATGATAAGAATAAAAAGACCTATTGTCTCTTACTTTGTGTCTTTCAAATTAAACCTATGCCTTTGCTTGTTTGGCTCAGTGGACAGAGCGTCTGTCCTCGGACTGAAGGGTCCCAGATTCGATTCCGCTCAAGGGCACATACCTGGGTTGCAGGCTCAATGCATAGTCTCAGCCCAGGTGTGTGGGTAGCAACCAATTTATGTGTCTCTCTCACATCAATGTTTCTCTGTGTCTCTCCCCACCCGTTCCACTCTCTTTAAAAATCAATGGAAAAATATCCTTGAGTGAGGATTAAAAAGCAAACAAAAATATCTGTGTCGATGACAGCATATAACAAATTTGCTTAAGTGAAAAAGGTACCATGGAATAGCCAAGCTAATATGTAATCATATAACTCCAATCCAAATAAGTCATATTCCAATATCCTCTAATAAAGTTGAAATGTGATTTGGAAATATGAAGATCAACATTAGAATAAAGTAAGGTAAGGTTGAACGTAATATGGACCTGAAAGACCTATTTTTATAAACTGAAAAGAGCTAGTTTTCCCTATGTGTCACAAAAGGAGAAAATGTATAAAAAGAGAAAAATAAAAGAACCTAAGGAAGATTTTGAGTAAACCAGTGGGTGGGGGAAAAAATTGAAACAGGGATATTCTTGGGATGAAAAGCCAAAATATAGTTTATGGTCAGGTTATGAGAGTCATGTCTTCCTTGTTGCCAAGTTCTTTTCAGGCCTAACCCCTATAATGAAACAACTGTACCCACTATTCCTTTGAAAACATTTTCTCACTGGTATAATGGACTTTTATGCTCTTTTTTTTTCTATTAAAATATGCCAAAAATGGACACAACTTAAAAACTACTTTGATAAGAATTTCTCTTAAATTTACTCAGATATTTTCTTAAGTACATGTTTTAAGAACTTAACTAAGACATTCTAAATAGAGAATATGTATACTGTATATTATATGTAATAATGTAACAATAACTATATCTAATAATGCTATATAAAATATCTATTATTATTATATGTAATACCATATATTACCTATATTGTATGCTATATGTAATATAATTATATACAATATATACAACATACTAAATAGTATATAGATATGTGTGTGTACAAACACACACATCCCCTACATTCACAAATGGAGTCAAAATAGTTAAGCTATAAATTCTCCCAAATGAATCAATCTGTAGATTCAACACAATCCCATCCAAAAATAGTTGTGTGTGTTTTTTAAGAAATTGACAGGTGGGAGATCTTGGAGATAGTAGCATAGTTAAATGCCTGTAGTCGCCCCTGCCACAACCACATCAAATTTACAACTAAAATACATCCAGAACCACTTGAAAGCTTGCTGAATGGAAGTCCTACAACTAGAGAGGTAAAGAAGAAAGCACAATGAGACTGGTAGGAAGTGCAGGGGTGCTGAATGGGCTGGACCAGCACCCCATGTGTGCCACTTTTTTAATCAGGAGGGAGATAGTCTCTGTAGAGGCTGCCCAGGGGATCAAGGGGTCCCAGCCCTACACTAAACTCCCAGCCCAGGCTCCCAGAGCTGGGAAAAGAAGTCCTAACGGGCAGTAAGAACTACGGGCTTAAAAACCAGTGTGGAGAGCGCCGAATCCTAACCACTAGACCACCAGGGGAAAACAAAACAAAAAAAAAACAGTGTGGATTGGGCCTCAGTGACACAGAGGCTGCTGGAGACCCTGCTGTTCCTCTTAAAAGGCCGCACCACAAATTGAATTTATAAGGTCCTGTTTCCTCTGAGCACCAGCACATCATGAGGCTCTGGAGAAACACAGACGCATACGAGGAGGAACTGGATTGTCTGGCAACTAGACTGAAACTCGGGGATGGCTTTCTCATAGGGATCATTTATCCTATGCTGGGGTCTCCCTGATCAGTTACAGGGCTGACTGGCAGCCATTTCTGCCTGCTCTGCCCTAGTGATTCCCTAAAAGCCCCCTCCCCCCTCATTCGATTTACAACCCTGCCCAAGAAGAGGCTTTTGCATATGAATGGCCTGACCCGGCTCAGGCTACAATCTCCCAAACAAGCTGTAACTAGGTCAGAGAGCCCCAAACCTATCATAAAAGGCAGCAGCACTAGCTTGTCTTTCTTCATAGCTGGACTGCTACTTGGTGCTTCCAAACATGATACAAAAAGGAGAAACCTGCAGATGGCTCTGTAGCTTATGCTAGGTGGCCCCAGGCAGTGGCTGATTTTGCAACTCCCTGGAGACCCAAGAGCCGGTGTACATAGTGGTTAGTGTCAGACCATAACTGGCACACTCAAGGGACAGACTCAGTGAAAAGCCCCACTGAAGCAAGTCCTGCTCTATAAGGGTGTCTCTTGCACAGCAGCTCTCCCACTGTAGTCGCAGCTGGTCCTCAAAGCCATTTTGTCTGGGGGCCAATTCCTCCCGGTGATACCAATAACAAGCCTCAACTACAATGAGGCTGTGCTCACAGCTCACAAAGGGGTGCGTGTATAGTGCCCAGCTCAGGTGACTGGGGAGGCTGAGCCACTAGGCCCTTTAGAAGAGCTACTCCATGAGGCCATTCTCCCAACTCAAGAAGACATAGTAACTCAACCCAGTACATAGAAACAAACACAGGGAATCAGCCAAAATGCAGAAACAAATAAACATGTCACAAATGAAATAAACAGAAGAAAGCAAACTACTAAATATGGAGTCCAAAACCTCAGTTATAAGGTTACTCAAGAATCCTCAAAAAAAAAAAAGAAAAAAAGAAAAGAAAAAAGAAAAAGAAAAGAAAAAGGACCAGTATAATTTTTTTATTATTATTTTAAGCATACACTTATTTAAATAAAAAATAATATACAGCCCTGACCAGTTTGGCTTAGTGAATAGAGCATTGGTCTGTGGAATGAAGGGTCCCAGGTTCAATTCCAGTCAAGAAAATGTACCTTGGTTGTGGGCACATCCCCAGGAGGGGGTGTGCAGGAGGCAGCTGATTGGATGTTTCTCATAGATGTTTCTAAATCTCTATCCCTCTCTCTTCCTCTCTGTAAAAAACCAATAAAATATATTTTTTAAAAAGAATAACATACAGGGATTAAACAGTAGAAGAAAAGATTCTGAGAATCAAATCAATGATTTAAAATATGAGGAAGCAAAAAATAACCAACCAGAAGAGAATAAAGCAAAAAGAATCCAAAAATATGATGATAGTCTAAGGAGCCTCTGGAACAACTCCAAGCATGCCAATATTCACATTACAGAGATGGAAGAAGAAGAGAGAGAGCAAGATACTGAAAACCTATTTAAAGAAATAATGACAGAAAACTTCCCCTACCTGGTAAAAAAAAAATAGACTTAAAAGTCCAGGAAGCACAGAGTCCCAAACAAAAGGAACCCAATGAAGACCACACCAAGACACATCATAATTAAAATGTCAAGGGCAAAAGACAAAGAGAGAATCTTAAAAACAGAAAGAGAAAAGCAGTTAGTTACTTACAAGGGAATGCCCATTCAATTGTCAGCTGACTTCTCAACAGAAACTGTGCAGGCCAGAAGGGAGTGACAAGAAATATTTAAAGTGATGAATAACAAGGACCTACAACCAAGATTACTCTACCCAGCAAAGCTATCACTTAGAACTGGAAGTCAGATAAAGAGCTTCACAGACAAGAAAAAGTTAAAGGAGTTCATCATTACCAAACCAGTATTATATGAAATGCTAAAGAGTATTCTTTAATAAGAGGAAGAAGAAAATGAAAAGAAAAAGATAAAAAAATATGAATGACAAAGGGGCTACAAATACATACCTATCAACAACAAATACATACCTATCAACAATTTAATCTAAAAATCAAAATTAACTAAAAAGAAATCTAATAAACAGAATAAACTGGTGAATAAAATAAAATAAGAGGCATGGAGACTGATGATTTTCAGAGGGAATGGGGTGAGGCGGGAAAAGATTAAACAAAGATCGTATATGTATATATGCATATATAAATATATATATATATATATATATATATACATATATATATATATATATATATATATATATATATATATATATTTAAGGGCACAGACAAAGGCCTAGAGTGGGGCAGGTACAGGATGGAGGGGGGCTATGGGGAGATAAAAGGGGAACATCTATAATAATCTTAAATAATAAAGAGCTAATATGCTAATTAGACCAGATGGAGGAATGACCTTCCAGAACAACCTTCAGAAAGGACCTTACCAAATGACCAAGTGGGCCGGGCCGCAAGACAGCTGAGGCAGCAAGGGCTGAGCCCCTTGAACAAATTTCATGTATTGGGCCTCTAGTCTCAATAATAAAGATTAAAAAAAAAAAAAGAAAAAAAAAAAAGAAAAAGAAAGAAAGAAATTGATAGCCGAAACCAGTTTGGCTCAGTGCATAGAGCATCGGTCTGTGGACTGAAGGGTCCCAGGTTCTATTCCAGTCAAGGGCGTGTACATTGGTTGCGGACACATCCCCAGTAGGGGTTGTGCAGGAGGCAACTGGTCGATGTTTCTCTCATCATCAATGTTTCTAGCTCTCTATCCCTCTCCCTTTCGCTCTGTAAAAAATCAATAAAATATATTTAAAAATAAAAAAAAAAGAAATTGATAGGTGGGTTCTAAAATATATATAGGAATACAAAGGATTTTGAAGAGATAAACCAATTCTTAAAAAAAACAAACAAAAAAACACACAGATAGATGTTTTATACTACTTGATTGCGAAGAGTACTGTATATTTTCAGTAATCTTCATTTTTTGGTATTGGCAAAAGGCTAAGAGTTCAGTGGTATCAAGTAGATAATCCCGAAATGGACCCACATATGCATGGCCATTTGTTTTTCAAAAGAGATTCCAAAGCTATTCAGTGGGGAAAATGATAGCCTTTCAATAAATGTGGCTGGAACAACTGGTTATTCTATAGGGGAAAAAATAGACATTGACCTTTAACTTCACCACATACAAAAATTAGCTCTGTAAATAAATTACAGGTATAAATTTAAAAGTTAACATTACACAAATTCTCAAGGAAAACAGAAATACTTTTACCACCCTGTGATAGGCAAAGATTTCTAAGATAGGTAATAAGAAGCACAAAGTAAAAAACACAAAAGAGAATAAATTGAATATCAATTTAAAACACTGCTCATTGAAAAATACTATTAAGAAAATAAAAAGACAAATCACACATAACAAAATAATCACAATGCATTTTCTGCCAAAGAACATGTAGCTAGAATAATCTTAGAATTCAATAATAAAAATTAAGCCCTAATTAAAAATAGTCTATTTGATCCAGCCTTTCACAAATGACAAATATGCACATGAAGGTTTGCAAAGAAATGCAAATTAAATTCCAATGAGATTTCAATCACTACATACTCATTAGAATGGCTAAAATTAAAAAGACTCAAAAATTCCTTAAAATTACATCAGCTGGGCAGCAATGTAACAAAACAACTTCTTTGATAACTCAATACCCACAAAGTCTGATGCAATTTTTTTTGTGGCTTAAATTATTGCACTGGTTGTTTTCCACATCCTACTAGAAGTTTAGAAAATAATGCAAAACAACAGACACAATGCTAAGCAAAAAATAAACAAATCTATATAAGCTATAAAAAAAAATAAGGTTCTATCTGAAGTAAGTTTTTTTTTTGGTCTTTATTACACAGGAATAGTTCAAAATAATATCAATTCCACTCCTTGTATATAACTCATTTTTACTCGTTTGACATTACTTAGAAGTCAGAATTTTTTTTTTTTTCCCTCTAGCAAACAGGCAGTATCTCTCTCACCTCACTTCATTCCATTATGATGTCATTCTTATAACTCCCTTTAATGATAGCAGTCTTGGTAATATATTTTTGGTTTCAGGTTTTTCTTAGAGTATTTCACACTTTTAAGTTCCTCAGAGAGCACTTATGGCAAATAGATGCATATGGAGGTATTAGGTAAACCACCAAACATCACTGCCTTTCTATCACTTAATTATTAGTTGTGCCACCTACTTGCTGAGCTCTAAACGAGTCTGCAAAAAACCTCTGATAATTTTCTGGACCTGATTGAAATAAAAGAATAAATCTTTCCATTAGATGTTATAAACACAACTTTTTGTACTATGTGGGAAAAGCTATCTTCTCACTTTTTATGTTAATATAATGAAATCCAGTCCCTAATGTTTAACTTTTCTCTTAAATGTCCATCCAATGTTCCCTCACTTAAAGAGTCACCCAAAAATAAAATGTAAATATTTCTTATAGGAAACAATGAAAATAAATTTAATTGATGCTCACAATATTACCTTTCAGACAGGCATTGTTGTTAGGTTTTTGTTGTTATTTGTTTGTTGGTTTTGTCTTTGCAATTTTTCTAGAAATAAAATGCTTTTAAATAGCAATAAAATTACATAACACACTTTTTACATTTATTGAACACTTTCTAAAAACTTTATGGTCCTTGGAAATAATGTTACTCAAATATTTTTCTGCAAACTTCAGGCATCAAGTATACGTTGGTGACTAACAGAGTGTAGCAAAGTTATTTCTAAAAAATGTCAGATAAGCAGATTAGGAAAACACATAGGAAAAAAGGGGCTGAATAGTAGATTGGAACATGGTTAAAGAAAACTGAGTTTATTGATCACAATCAATATAGTCTGCTTTATCAGCTTAAGATAAAAATGTCCAGTTTTAGAACTTGTTTTGCAATTAATTTTAGAGTCACATAAGAGTTTCAAAAATAGGACAGTCTGGCCAGCATGGCTCAGTGGTTTAGTGTTGACCTATGAACCAGGATGTCAAGGTTCAATTCCCGGTTAGGGCACATGCCCAGGTTGTGGGCTAGATCCCTAATGTGGAACATGTAAGGGGAAGCCACTCAATGATTCTCTCTTGTCATTGATGTTTCTATTTCTCTCTCACTCTCCCTCTCTGAAATCAATAATAAAAAATATATTTAAAATATGTATTTAAAAAAATAGTATACCTGATGCACCAAGAAGATCCTTCACTCATCTTCTTATTTGACATTATACTTAGCCATAGGATATTTATCAAAACTAAGAAATTAACTTTGATATAATACTTTTAACTAATATACCGAATGTATTCAGATTTTGTAAATTTGACCTTTAATGTCTTTTTCATGTTCTAGGATCCAGTTCTGTCTAACATAGCATTTAGTTCTCAGGTTCCTCCTATCTGTAATTTCCTCAGTCTTCCCTTGACATTCATGACACTTTTGACGGGCACTATTGGGTTATTTTTTAAACTATCCTTCCATTTAGAGTGCTGTTTTCTCACGACTGGAACCAGATTTACATTACTGGGGAGAATCCTACAGAGATGACATGCCCTTCTTAGTGTATCCTATCAGGGAATCTCTGAGGTCCATGTGTGTTACTAGTATAACCTTGATAGCTTGGATAAAGTGGTATTTGCCAGGATTCTTACCTCCATAGACACTATTTTCCCTATTTAATTATGAAATAAAATTTTAAAGGAAGGACACTGGGAAACTATGTAAATATTTTGTGCCTGTTCATTTTATACCTGCTTGTTCTAGTATGTGTCAGTGAATCTTTTCTGTGCCAATTACATGTTCCTCAAATGGGTGGGAATGAGATATATTTATTGGGAAGACTATCTTTGCAAGGAGGAGAGACTTCTTGGTCCTTTTTAAGGTATGCTGTAAAGGAAAGTGCTCACTATGAGATTATTTAATACCAGCCTTGTCTTGGTCAAAGTCACCCTACTTTAGTCAAATTCCAGAGTTTTAAAACTTCAAATGTTTGTTGCCCAAAGCCTGAGCATTTAGTTTTAGCTGTAGAACTTAATATAATCAATTTAGAATGACAGGACCATGCAGAATTTATTTACTAAAGCTCCACAGACCAGTAGAAATAAGCCTTATTCTCTCCTCAACACTTATTAACTTGAAAAATTTTAATGAGATCCTTGGATAGAAGGGATGTTAAAATTTGTCCAACATCTTCCCTGTGCTGCATATATTAGATGCATTTTTTATTTAAATCATCAAAATAAGTTTATAAATAAGATTCTATTATCCTCATTCTGATAAGATGAAACTAAGACTTAAGGTTTGAGATAAGTTTTCCAGTATCACAGAGCAAGGAATGCAGCTTGGTATAAAACCAAGGGTATGTTTTTTTCCCAAAGCCTGAGCTTTTCAACAGCACATACATCTTCTAAAGAAGAATTCTAAACAGGAACAAAAATAGTAAAAAAAGTGTCAAGTATAAACTGGAGAAAAACATAACCATGTAGGAAAACAAAAGATGTTCGGATGCGTACCTGAGAGTACATTGGGCTCTTTATATAAAACTGTGAAAATAAATCATGCTTATTTGAGGCACCATAACAATAAACAATGGAGAAAAATAGAATGCAGGGTGCAAAAACACATGCTGGTTCTGAATTCATCATATTCATAATAACAGTCTTCTCAAATACCAAGAAAACTTTTCTCACTGTGAACATGCATCATTTATGCCAAAACAGCAGAAGCCTATCAGTGCCAAAACAGTAGCAACAGGGGCCTTTGCAGCAACTGTATCCTTCCAGGCTGAGAATGGAACTGAGCTACCAGGGGAAAAAAATATGCTTCAGGGATGTAAGGAAGCTAACCAATGACAAAATCTGAGAAAAATAAAAATCTACCAAAATAATAAGAATCCAACACAAAAAACATACGGCACAGGATGGGCAATAAATCATAGTTTTCTGTTAATTCACACAGATTCACAAGAAAATATGTAAGAAAACGTGAGAAAATTATCAGCTAGTACTTAAACTTCAAATTAAAACTTGTAAGCCAAGAGTGAGTTTTAATACACCAAACAGATGGTATGAAATCAGGTGCAAAATGCCTGCTACAGAAAGGAATACTAATCAAAGTGATAAAATTAATTTCACTGGTTTGTTGTTTAGTAGCCCACTTAAAAATTTAGGTTGTATGTATACCTCACATGGAAAATTGCTTTCTATTTTATTTGCATAATGTATATCTTAACAAAATTTGGATCTAGGACATATAAAATAAGCTAACTAATAAAATTGATAGTGATATACCTGCTAGTAAATCAGATAAAAATATGTTAGTATTTTAACTTTTCTTTATATGTGAGCCCCATCAATAGTTGAGTAATTAACTGTACATAATCTTTATGACAACTCTTTTTGAATGCCATTCAATTCTTTCCTACATATGTGTTACTCACTTAATTGAATTAAAGAGACAAAACACTAAAAGAGATGATCTAAAATGTTGTTGTTTACCATAGCGTTCCAAGCCCTAAATAATATCTGAATCCCAGAGACTGAACGATAAAATTGTGAGAACCATATAAATACATAAACTCAAATGCTTCTGGGGAGAAGGAGAGAGAAATGAAATTCATATCTTCTGTCCTTGGCATTGCCCTTTCCTTTTAAATTCTCAATTACATATCAGTGTTCAATAAACCATTTTTATTCAGTTGGCAAATACACATTGGAGTACCAATAGAAGGGGCATGCTGAAAACAGCCAATGGGTATTCAAGAGTGGCTAAACTTTAGTTACTTATTAACCCCTGATACTGTAAGTCCAATTTTCTTTCAGGTAAGACATTATTAATTTGCATTGAATGT
Organism: Pipistrellus kuhlii; assembly: GCF_014108245.1. NCBI lineage: Eukaryota > Metazoa > Chordata > Mammalia > Chiroptera > Vespertilionidae > Pipistrellus > Pipistrellus kuhlii. The sequence continues at coordinate 32,514,512 of NW_023425405.1, read as the reverse complement.
TTATAAGTAACAAAAGTTGAAATAAATAGTAGGAAATCTCTAGAGAACAGTTAAGAATAAATATCTGTTAACCTTTTCAAGCTATTCTGCCAAATAAAGGATTTTTCTCTAAATAAATTTACTAAGACTTTGTTAAGTGTGAAGCGAAATATAGTTTATACTACTTGATTTTGAAGGAGTTCCAAAATAAAATGCTCTATAAAATAATGTTTGGCTAAGTAACTTTTAGAAAACCACTTAATATCTTGACCAAGATATTTAGTATTAAAGACAATATTATATAATTCTATAATTTATTTCAAATTTTTGTGATAAAAAATTATCTTAGGAGGGAATAAAATTGTATAAAAGGTAAAATACCAAAACCCTTTATATTTATTTTAACTATGAGCTTTTCCTCAAGAATACTTAAAATATTTTGCAGAAAGCTGAAATTATACTAGCAGTATCAATGAAAATTCGGTTATATCAGAATCAAACATCTATTGGAATGGGTAGTAACAAAAAAACAACCAAATAATAAAATTGAATGTCTAAAAGTTGAGGCTTTTGTTTTATTAATAAATGTCACCAAAACATTTTGTGGTAGATACACAGTGCTCCTGCTTTAAAGTGAAGCGACTGTGAAATAAAAAAATTTCAGTATTTTATTTCCAAAAATTATTAACTTCAAGAATGACAAGAAAAGCCTCAAAGCCTCATTCTAAATAACTCAAATGGCATCAATGCTAAAGCTATGATTCAAACCCAGAAATTCCCAGTGTCAATTTTCACAGTCTGAATAATTGACTTCCTATTAAATCATGTTCATTATAAAACTTGAACCTGGAGCCGACAGACCTTTTATTATTGAATGTACAAAATAAATTAGCTATCTGTTAAAAAATCACCTTTATATCTTTTAATGAAAAGAAATGATTAGTTGGTAGAATTTCCCCATTTCCGGGAATACAGGACACAAGAAACTTCCATTGTTCAAGCTGACTGGGCTGCCAAATAGAAGCCTCATCCGTCACTGCATTGCCCTTGAGCGGTACAGTTTTATGACATTTCTAAAGAGTCTGTTTGCACCTGAAAATGTTCTTCCACTTAAAAAATACATTCTGGAAGTAGACACATTTTCTCTCTATTCTATTCTCAAGCAAAGAGAGAGAGAGAGAGAGAGAGAGAGAGAGAGAGAGAGAGAGAGAGAGAGAGAGAGAGAGAGAGAGAGAGAGAGAGGAAGGTATTTTTCTTTATTGCCTTTCTTTGTTTTCCACATGCACATTCAATAAACTGTTCTGTCAAGAGAAAGAGCAAAGGGCTCAGTTCAATAAAAAATTGCAGTGATTATGCTATGCAATTTTGCTCCTGTTACTTTATCACAATTTGCCATTCAAGTGGACACTGCTATGCTCCTGGCTGTAGAGGTGGGAGGAGTCCATCAACTGTGCTGCAAGGTCATTCTGTACCAGAAAGACACAAGTCTGATTTGAGAGCATGTCTGTCTGACTGTCAGCAGTCTTCACATCATAAACCAAAGTCATGACTTAATGAAACACAAAGCAACAAAAATTGATTATTATCAAGTAACACTTATTCGTTAGTCCTAAGTTAGTCCCTGAATTATGTAAGAAGCTGGTTTTTTGGGTTGTTGTTGTTTTTTTTTTTTTTTTTAGCGCATTCAGGCCTCACAGGTACAACTTAACTAGTTACTGCTCTTTTTTTACTATGGCTCCACCTCAAGGCTGTTCTAACGGGTATGAAACACTAGGAAGGAACTCAAGCTTGGAGGATGATTCAGTTAGCTTCTTTTGTACATAGAATTGAAAGGGGGGTGGGAGGAAGAAAAGCACCCCTACCCTCCAGGATGATCTAGGTCTCCTTTCAATCAGGCTATTTTGCTGGAAACTGGTAACTTTAGAATCAATTCAATATCAACATAGTAAAGTTTTCTACAAACATCTTTATGTTTGTGCTACTTTCTGCCATAGTAAAAAAAAGAGCAGTAACTAGTTAAGTTGTACCTGTGAGGCCTGAATGCGCTAAAAAAAAAAAAAATGTGAAGACTGCTGACAGTCAGACAGACATGCTTGCAGCTGCTAGAGGTCACTATAAAGATTATTAAACTATTTTACATTCTACACTAAGTCACCAATATATGGTATGCATTTTACATTTATAGGGCATCTCAATTCAGACTAGTCTTAGCTCATGTGGCTAATTTCTACAGTACAGGAGACCACAACTCTAGAATCTTACAAGTAAAGCCACACAATGTAAAAAATATATACTATAAATATGTCACGATCTCTACAATTATCTTGAAATTACAAAAGGTAGAAAGTGCCCATCTGGGGAATCTGATACAGTTCATGAGTACATGTGATTGTATCTATTTGGCCATGATTTTTACCACAAAGAGTATAAGACATTGTTTGCATATATTAGGGGCTAGAAATATACAAATAAAAACTTGAGGTGGAAAAGCAGAGTGTATATGGGGAAAAGAATACATGTTAGTGTGCCTGGAGGTGACTTGAAGAGACAGTCAGGTATGTGGAAGCTAGCTTGAAGGCTTTTATTCCTTAATACGTGGAACATTATTTATGAACTGGACAGCAGTGATGGAGCCTGGGAAGAAAAGTGAGAACAGAAATAAAAAGGCATGAAACATACAGTGGATCTTTGGAGTCTAAGAAATAGTTTACTACCAAGAGATTTTGATATTTTGAACCCGTGAAAGCAAGAAAATAAGATCATCAAACAGACAGGAAATAACAAGAAAGGAAAACCAATGCAATAGATCTCATTGGACAACTTGACTACATGATATTATGTCATTGTGCAAACAGTATTCATGCTAATAAATAAAATTTCTAATTTTTTTCATATCAGAAATCCATGATTTTAAAAACATCAGAATTCATGTAATACAGTACCCATCCTAATAAAATAACCCATAATATGGCATGTGATCCATACAAATCAACCATCGAAGTGACTATTTCAGGATCTAAGCTTTAGCTAGTGAAGAATATAGGTGAATATGTCACAAATGAGCAGGCTGTTATATGATAACTATAGTGAAACCTTCTGTAGTACTCTTTGTGTGGTATTTATTGGGTGTGAATTTCTAATGAAATTCTCAGAAATCAGTTTTCATCCCTTTGTCTCAGTAAACAACCTGAAAATTACATATAACCCATTTTAAATGTGTACATAAACTATTTTTAACATACTTTTATTTTTATCATTGTCTGTCTTGTACCTCATGACAGTAACAAAGAAAAACAATTACTGTTTTAGGAAAAAGAATACATTCAATTTAAAAAATATTTTGGCTCTAATTTTTTAATTCTTGGAAAATATTTAAAAGACCTAGAATTTAAATAATTCAGTTTTTGACAAAATTTATAGGATCAAATTAGAAAATAATAAAATATTCTTCAAAGCTAAGCTGTTTGAATTTTGTCTGTCATGTGACCATGCATATTCTGTATGTAACAACTTTACTGGTTTGATCAACTAATAAGTACTTGTATAAATAAAAATATTCAAAGTTTTTATCTTTAAGTTAGGTATTTTAGTAAGTTCTGTCCAGAACATAAAACATCACTATGCCTTTTCTTTACTGTTTCAGATTTCTCACTGTTATTATTTTAATTAATCAGGTCCTATTCATAGAAATCTGTATATCCCCTAAATCACACACACACACACACACACACACACACACACACAAACTATATATATACTGATGCCTTTAGAGGAAAAACTTGAAACTTATAAATCAAACAGCTGTTCAAATAAATAATGCATGCTGCAGCTGGCTCACACATGGGACTGAGTGTCCAATAGGAGCAGATGTCCTAGTTTTATAAATGTGCTAATAGAGGAAAGTCTTAAATTGACTTCGAAATAAATTGTGATGCAAGTCTACAAGTGTGTATGTGATTAGAGAAATAAAATACTGAATATGTTTTTTATAACATTTTCTACAGATATAGAAAGATTTTTAGCTAAAGATATGAAAATACCCTATAGCCTCCAAATGAATGAACATATTTTTGATTGTTTTAGATAAACTCATAGCCCCCTAAACTTGCAAGTGAGTGTTACCTTAAACTTAGAAATGTTTACAATCTAGAGACATAGCAATTCAGGCAAGTGAGATGCATCTGTCTACAGTGACATTTATTTAGTGATTTGATGTGGACCTGTCTGAGCCTAGAATTGCTGGTAAAGGCTAAAATGAAATATCTCAGACTAAATATTTAATGAAAACATTAAACTATGACCTAGCCTTGCTGGTGTGACTCAGTGATTGATCACTGACCTATGAACCAAGAGGATATGATTTGATTCCCTATCAGGGCACATGTCCGGGTTGTGGGCTCAATTCCCAGTGTAGAGTGTGCAGGAGGCAGCAGATTGATGATTCTCTCTCATCACTGATGTTTCTCTCTGTCTCCCTCTACCTTCTTCTTTTAAATCAATAAAAAAATTTAAAAAAAAATATGACATAAGCCCTTTCTTCAAGAATATCCACTTAATGGGGAAAAAAGATAATTGAACAAATAATATTTTAACACCCAACAAGTGAAGGGTGCACACAAAATAACAGTAATGTAGATATGAATACAATATCCCCCCTCACCTATGATTTGCTTTCTGGGTTTCAGTTATTAATGGTCAATTAAAGTCTGAAAATATTAACTGAAAAAAATCATAAATAAACAATTCTTAAGTTATAAGTTGTGCACTGAGCAGCACAATGAAATCTCAACCTGTCCCACTCCATCCCTGTGGGGCAAGAATCATTCCTTTATCCAGTGAATCCACTCCATATATGCTATTTGTCAGTCACTTAGTAACCATCTATGTTTTCAGATTGCCTGTTGCAGTATCCCAGTGATTGTGTTCAAATATATCTTAAAGTAGCCTACTATTGTATTACATCACAATGCCTATGTCATTCACTCACTTCATTTCAGCACGTAGGCATTGTGTAATAAGAAAGGTGGTGAGTATAGTACCATAAGATGTTCTGAGAAAACACATTCACACAACTTATTACAGTGTATTAATTGCTCTATTTTATTATGTTACTAGAAGTCCGATGCATGAAGATTCATGCTAGCATGGGTTTTCCTTTCCCTGGCTGCCAGCACCGCATTTTCACTATGGCCCAGCCCCTTTCTGCTCAGTCCCCAAAGCCACCTCTTTCTGCTCCAGAAGCTTCCTCTTTCCACTCCAGCCCCGCCTTCCCACATTGCCCAGAGGCCCTGAGAGACTGGGAGTGGGTTAAAACACCTGAGTCATCACCATGGCAGATTAACCACCATTCCTGATTGGCTGGTGGCATAGTGGAGGTATGGTCAATTTACATGTTTGTCTATTAATAGGTAAGATTGTTTTTAATCTCTTACTATGTTTAATTTATAAATTAAACTTTGTCATGGTATATATGTATGTATGTGTGCATAAATGTATAGGAAGAAACATAATGTGTGTGTGTGTATCTTGCCTAATAATAGACAAACATGTAAACTGACCATACCTCTGCTATGCACACCAGCCAATCAGGAGTGATATTCAAATTAACCCAACAAAGATGGTGGTTAATTTGCATACACAGGTACTGAGTGACTGAGGAAGGGCGGGATGACGCAGGCATTCCGCCCCACTCCTGGTCTCTCAGAACCTGTGGGCAGCGTGGGAAGGCAGGGCCAGAGCAGAAAGAGGAGGCTCCAGGGCTTGGCCGGAGTGGAAAGGCAGTGCCAGCAGCTAGGAAATAGAAAGCCCATTTTTGCATGAATCTCCATGCATCGAGCTTCTGAGTTTGCTCCAACCTAAAGCTGCCTTTCCACCTTCCCACACTGCCCAGAAGCCTGGAGTGGCTGGGGGTGGTGCCTGTGTATGCAAATTAGCCTGCGATCTTTGTTGGCTTAATTTGCATAGTCACTCATGATTGGCTGGTGTGTGTCACAAAGGTATGGTCAATTTGCATCTTTCTCTTTTATTAGTGTGTATATATGTGTGTGTGTATGTGTGTGTGTATATCAGTACTATCCTTGATTTAGGCATCCACTGGGGATCTTGAAACATATCCCTGCGAATAAGAGAGGAATACTGGAAGGCTATCATGAGCAAAAACGGAAGTTAGAGAAATTCTCATAAAGGAGATGATTATCATAATGGTTTGAGTCAATATATTTCCTGAGTAAGCAACATAGTGGTCAGGGAAATTATTCTAGGCAGAAGGAATAACATGTGCAAGGTTAGGTATAGTTGCACTTGCATAATAAACAGGTCTTAAGGACTAAAATACAAATTAGAAAGTGAAAGCAATAGTCTGGGAGGAAGACAGGAGAGGTCATAAATAACCATGTACTATGCTAAGGAGCTCACACTTAATCTTGTAGGCAATGGAAATATACTTAAATATTTGAGATATGGAGGAATGTATATTGGGTTGTTTACATTAGGAAAGTAAAATTCTTCCATTTCATTGTACTGAGAATAAAATAGTCTGAATACATTGGAGATAAATATGAGAAGACACTCAAGTAATTCATATGAGAAAGAATGAAGATTTGAGCTAACACAGTGAAGATTGAAGCCATTTCCTTAGGCAAAACCAATCTATGTTTTCTCAATGATCTCAAAAGCCATACCCTTGGTTTGGGCATGAAGTTTCTTATAAATTTGAACCAATCTCCTCTCCTAACCTATTAACCTATTCCCCTCTATGTTGCCATCCCAACTCCATTTCAATACAATGAATCACTATTCCAAAATAAGATCTTTTCTTCCCTATCTGCCCCTCCCCCAAACACAGTTATTCATCTTTATCCAACAAAATTAATTATAGCTCTTCTTTCATCTCTTTCAGAGCACTTCAGTTTTAGCCCTATAATTCCTAGGACAATATCTTCTACGTGGCAGAGTCTCAATAAATGTTTGGTTAACTTAATTTGCCTTCTTGCTTCAGTACATGAAGTAACAAATTCAGAGAGTTCACTCATTTGTTTTAGAGAAACAGTTCATTCATAGCAAAATCAGGGTCATAATTTAATCCAGGACTAAACTCTCAAGCTACCTCTTTCTTGACTACTCTATGAGATTCTTAAGCATTTTTTCATGTCTCTTGGCCATCTGTATGTTCACTTTGGAGAAGTATCTATTTAGGTTCTTTGCCCATCTTTTAATTGAAAGATTGACTTCTTTTTGTTAAGTTGTATTCAATTGAAAGATTGTCTTCTTTTTGTTAAGTTAAATTCCTTATACAACTTTGGATATTAACCCTTTATCGGATGTTCATGAGAATCTTAACTGTAACAGTCAAATTGCCTACACCAAGATGTTCCTCCAGCATTACAGGCCCAATAGAGTTATATCCAAATTAATCGACTTCTCAACTATTTCCTACATCCCATGCTCTTGTCAGTATTTGTTAATTTATTCACCAGTGATATAGTCACCTATATGTAAAACCTGAAAGTCAGCTTGAATTCATCTACCCCCTTTAATGTCTTCCATTACTCCCCAAGTTCTGTCAGTTTTATCTCTTTGGTACTTCGTTTCATTTTTACTTTGTGCCAGACTTTTGAAATAACATCATAACTGTTCTTCCTAGTGCCATTAAATCTCTCTGATCCAATCTATTCTATACAGCAAAACAAACTAATCTTCTTAAAGCAAAATGTGAACCATGCCAATGCAATGGTAAAATAAAGTTTTAATGCCATTGAACACTATTTTGAAGTTTTTAGCTAATACAATTAACCAAGAAAATTAAATATTGAATATTTAAAATATATATTGAAAAAGAAAATATTTCTTTGTGAATAGCATTATTAATGATATTCTTAATATTAATTTTCAAAATTATAAAATATCTGAAAACTATAACAAAAATTTTCTTATACTAAAATTAAACCTAATAAAAATGAACTACTTAAAATTATACAATGATGTTGGAAAATCAATATCATAAGAATAAAAAGGTGTAAGTGGAGATAAATTCCATTTTATTATAAATTATGATAATTTAATATGATTGAAAGTTAATATGTAATGCAATTTTAATGTTAATGATCATTACTTTTTATTGCTTTTTAAAAAAAAATCAGAAAAATAATTTTTAAGTAAATACAGAACATATGCCAAAAAAAACCTGAGAAATTTTTTTTGGGGGAAATCAACAGTATAAAGAAATTTCTTCTACCAATATAGTAATTTATTGCTACATTACAAATCACTATAAAATTTAAAATTAGGTGCTTAAAACAATACCCATTTGTTACCTCACAGTTCTTTAGGTCAGAGGTTTCAGCACCATATAGGTTCTCTGCTCAGAAAATAACAAGATTAAAAATCACAGGGTCAACTGGCAGCTTTCTCACCTGGAGCTTAGAGCATTTTAGATAATGGTGCAGGAAGTAAGATTTATGTATGTTGATCCTTTTCACTGAGAATTACTTCACTCTGCCCCTTTTAACAAAGCTAGAGATATGGAACTGAACATGTATCCCAGGCAGAAGTAAAAGCTAGCATGGAGAAGCATGTCTCATGCAGGGCCCAGGCCACTGAATGATGGAGAAGCAAGCACATAAATAATAGTCACACTATTACTTTCTTTATATGTTTCATATCCTTCCTTTAACTCAAAACATATATTTTTTAAAATTTTAACAGTCCACATGTCACCTTGTTCAGTGCAAAAAGATTACAATCTCTCCCCTTTGGGGACTATTCACAGAGAAAAAGACTGCCACCTCAGCATTTTCACCCATTTCAAAGGTAGCATTGGCTTTAGAATACATTATCCTAAACATAATTTCTTCATAACAATTTCTTTTCATGTAATCCAGTGCATTTTCTGAAAAAAAATATTCTTTGTCTAACCATATTTTAGGCAGTATCAACATTTTCCTCTAAAAAAGAGAGAATATCTATTTCATTCCAAATGCATCTTAAAATAAATGTTAAGCTTACACAATATTAACTACCCATTGTAAAATTTGATGCTAGTCAACAGTGACATTTTGAAAACAACTTTAATACTATGGTTTTAGATTTGAAGAACTATTGTCATTTTTAAGACCTAGAGGAAAGTTCACAAAAGGCTATTACAATAAGGATGCATCCTTATCACTGCTATCTATCTAAAAGGTAGATAATTGACAAATTATCTTCTATAAATTATGCCATGTAATAATTCTGTTTATTAAAAAATTACTAGAGGGTATTATCCTACATAATAAAGAGGTAATATGCAAATTAACCCTAATGCCCTCATGTCACAAGATGGCCACCCCCATGTTATCACAGGGTGGCAGCTCCCACATTATCATAAGATGGTTTTCCCTATGTTGTCACAAGATGGTCAGCAGGTGAGGGCAATTGGGGGCGGCTAGGCCTCCAGGGGAGGGCAGTTGGGGGTGATGGAGCAGGCAGGGAAGCAGTTAGGCATCACTCATGCTGGCAGAGGAGTGGTTCAGGGGTGATCAGGCAGGCAAGCAGGTGAGTGGTTAGAAGCCAGCAGTCCAAGCTTGTTAGAGGGATGTCCAACTGCCTGCCAGGAGTCTCAAATTGGATATGGTGCAGGCTGGGCTGAGGAACACCCTCTCCCAGTGCACAAATTTTGTGCACCAGGCCCTTAGTTTCTAATAATGTTCAATGAAGAATTGGTTATCTCACCCCCAAATGGTCAAATCATCTTAAGAGCAATTATTAGCATATGAAAATTCTTTTATAAATCTGAATCTATTTAAAATAATTTATCCAACTCATGAATACATTTATGCTGCAGGATATTTCCATCTAATCTTTTCCTTCTTCTAATCCACAGCCTTGGAATTAAAATGAGAAGCTTGTGCCTTTAATGCTTGCACAAATACAGTATTAATATTTACTCAACAATATTGTTTAAATTTCCCACTGCAAATGAAAATGGTCAAACTCATTTCATTGGTAATTACTTAGCAGAGATTCAATTAGCTCACACCATTTCTTTTATATCTTTAATAAATACAATAGGTCAGATAATTTTGTCTCTGCATATACATTTTTTTCTAATGCTCTAACAAGAAATATTGTCGAAAATTTGGCAGTTTAAAAAATAATTAACCAGCATGAAACTAGACAATTCTTAACAAAAACAAAAAGAACAATCTCCTAACAGAAATGGTAACTTAATAGGTATTTATTTTTATTGTTGAAAGTATTATTGATATCCCTCTTTTTTGTTTTTTCATTGACTCCCTGAATGTCACAGGTAAGAGGAAACTATGTTTGACTAAAATAACAGTTCAATAATTGTTTGAATACATTTTTCTAACTAGAATTATTAGATAAAAATTTTATTAAAAATAATACAATTTGTCTTTTTCTTTAACATATCAGGAAAAAGTATAAAGTTTAAGGTATAAGCTTTTGTTTGTTTGGTTTTGTATATTTTTAATTGTTTACTTGTTGCCAAAATAGCCCTAGTTTGTCTCTTCTATTCCTCAAAAATATTATTCTATGCAAAGAAATTATATTAAGTCTTCGAGTTTATCCAAGGAGACCATACCCTTAATCTCTTTTAATTAAAAAAATATGAATATTTAGGGGCCTTTAAAACTACAAAACAATGAAGAAGAGTCACTTATAGTAAGAAAATCTCTGATGTTTCTTAATGTGTTTTATTTTTTTATAATAAAGAGTAAAGCAAAATGTCTCAGTCAAAGACAAACAAGGTATCTTCAAGGTTTATTGACCCTAATACTTGCCTGGTGTAACATTGAGTCTTTTTTTTAATATATTTTATTGATTTTTCACAGAGAGGAAGGGAGAGGGATAGATAGCTAAAAACATCAATGAGAAGGAATCATCGACCAGCTGCCTTCTGCACACCCCCTACTGGGGATGTGCTCGCAACCAATGTACATGCCCTTGACCAGAATCGAACCTGGGACCCTTCAGTCCGCAGACGGATGCTCTATCCACTGAGCCAAACTGTTTTTGGCCATTCTGAGTCTTAATACACATCTGTGGATGAGGACAAATAATTCGCATTATAAGAAATCTAAATTAAAAACAGAAAATTATTCACTAAATTGGCATTTTGGGGTTTGGGAATACCTAGTGTTATTTTCAGTAAGTACACCTCATCTTGACTTTTAATCAAAGAATAAACTAAAAGTTTTATAAATTTAGAAGTATTGAAATCATATTCAGCATATTTTCTAATTAAAATGCTATTATATTATTTGAGAGATTTTTAAAAATTATTTAATCATTTGACATATTTTTATTTCATCTAGATTTACTAATTTATTCCATGTGGGTTTGTTTGTGTGTCTTTTTGACACTTTTTACCGTTGTCCCCCTTTCCCTCCCCGCTTTATCCACTCTCTCCTAACCCACTCTCCCTTTGGTCATCACTACACTGTTGTCTGTGTCCATGAGCTATGCATATTTTCTTTGGCTAATCTCTCACCTTCTTTCATCCAGGCTCCCCATTTTCACTCCCCTCTGACCCTCTGTCAGTCTGTTCCATGTATCCATGCCTCTGGTTCTATTTTGTTCATCAGATTACTTTTTTCACTAGACTCTACAAAACAGGCTATTAAAAGAAAAACTGAAAGAAAAAAAAAAGAAAAACTGATAAAACTCCAATAAGATCTATAATTTAATAAAAGTATATCAATGTTAATGTCCTAAAAACAAAATAAAACTAAGAATAAGGACATTGTATCCTTTGATGTCTTCCAACACAAATACAGGGTGGGCAAAAGTATGTTTATGGCTGTGAGCACACAAGTTTATTCATATATTAATATTTAATAATTATTGCTTTATTTTCCACACAAACAACTGTAAAGCTACTTTGCTCCACTCTGTATCATATAAGCCTATACTGAGTTACTGGTCACATGCATGTAATTAATTAATATATATTAAATGAATGGTTAAAAGAATAAGTTAGTGATTAAATTATTCATTACATTAAGTGTTGTTGCTTCTAATATTCTCCACATTTTCTCCCACTCAGGATCATTTTCATCAGAATCACTCTGAGAAACACAATGTTACTATTCAGTTTTTTTGTTCCATTTCAGCCTGATCTACCAAAATGGAATATTTGTAGATAGGGCAACTTAAGGCTAGCTTTTCAATAGCTCTTGAGGAGACTTTTGTAGAAACATAGCCATTTTGTCCTTTAAGATATAAATATTAAGTTCATAACAGGCCCTTTTTAACCTTTCCTTACTGTATGAGTCATGGAACAAAAGATCTCATAAATAAGATAGATACTTGGTAGTCACATAAAAAAACAACTATGTAACAAATTATATTTCCTAGAGTTTTATACTATTTTTTATTGTTTCTAAGTGTATTTCAAAGAAAAATCAGTATAGTTGAAATCATCCCTTTAGTAATGAAAACACATGAAAGAATATGTTTACAAATATTAACATGATAAAACATTTCTAAGTGTCACTATACATTGTAAATTGCAATAAAACTCACTCATCACTTATCTGTTGTCATCTGGCAAAGTGTTAAGTAGTCTAAGTTCTTTAGAAAAATGAATTCCCTGTGGTTAGAGCTCAGTACCCTTGGTGGTTATAACTGCTGGTTAATGCTGTCATTACTTGGGATGCTATTGGGTTTTAACCTGTCCTGTTGTGAGAATGGCTTGGGTTTTCTAAAATCCAATGGTAAATGGAAAGAAGCAGTTGTACAACAGGGTTCATATGTATCTTCAACTAATTTATCACTTGGAAAAAAAATTACTGTGGCAGCCTATAAAACCTGGGCAAAACACCTTAAAGTGCTGCCCAGATATTTACAAAATGCATTCAGAAGTGATCTTTTATATTCTATAAATGAGTGTATTTTCCTGAGTGGGATAACTATAATGCCAGTCATTGCTGTTTGTTTAATAGATCTATCCAGTTTAAATTGTAAGATAAATAAATACATAAGTAAATAAATAGTATTTTATAGTAAAAACCAGCTGCTGCACATATTTCAATCATAACTGAGATATATATTTCAAAAATAAATCATCCTGTCTAAACCCTATTCTTTCTCCTTGCTCTGACATATATGTTCATCCTATAAAGTTAGTGGCAAGTATACAGCTTAGAATTTGGGGTTACATATTATTTAGAGAAATTAGCATTTGGAACTGGGTGAGAAACTATGAGTCTGTCACTAGGATTATATCCAAAAGAGCACTTATTCTTTACGAGATGCCATAGATGTGGCAGATATTTGCAGAAACTCTCTAGAGAAATCAAAGGGCTTACTTCTTTAAACATCAGTTTTTCCAGTCTAGCTAATCATAACCTAGAAGTGAATGTCTGTATTCCCAGAATGACATTTTCCTCAGTTACAGTATCATCAAAGCAGAATAAATTCTATATCATTCTTTCATACCCTCAAAGGACCTGCTACTGCATATGGCGTAAGTTTGGTTATATGCATTTCAGGATTTTCCCTTCTTATTAACCAACAGAAATAGTAATTACAGTTAGAATAATTTATTTTGCAAGTGCTATGTTCCTGTCCTGACAGCAGAGTCTTCTGAGGTATATGCTGAGGTCTGTAGGCAGTTTACTCTAAAAAAAAAAATCCTCAATAAATGCTCATTAATTTAAAATAGGGGGAAAATAATCTGTACCCTCTTTAAATAGGCTATAGATAATTTGTGCCATTAGCAAAAAGGTCTAAAGAAAATGGATTGACATCAAAGAACATGATATTCATATGAATACAGCTTTCTTGTTTTCTATAATATTCGTTCTCTAATCATCTACACAACTAGGGGGATAAAACTATATCCCTTTTGCTTTTGTTTTTGTTTGTTCTTCCTAAGAGTTAGAATAGAACTTATAATTCATATACTCCAACTAGTTAATTTCACAGGTCAGGAATATGAGTCACATGTAATGTTTTATCTAATTGATTTGGTCATATCTCTTCAAAATATTTTTTGCAATGAGAAAATGCATTCACTTATGAAATAAATATTGATACATACTTAATTTCCCCCCAAAAAATTATTACTATAACATACACTAATTAAACCTAATTTAGTCCAAAATACGAAGGGAAAATAGTAATTTTAACAACATGCTCATTAATGAATGTGAAATATATAAACTGCTAGTAGTACAGTTGTTTATTTCAATTTACATTTCACTAACAGACCAAAAAGACTACGTTGTTACATAATTTGGAATTTGAATTGAAGTCAAATAGTGCCAAGAGAAGTATTATGTTTAAATGATAAATAGTTTTTGATGCATTCTGTTATCTATATGCAACTCTCCTGATTATTCGGTTGTTACAGATTTAAGAGAATTTTTTAATGAACACAGTTGCCATAAGTCTTGACCAATCATAAATGCTTTTGAGTTTTACTTGTCTCTCTTCAAAACATGAATGAGTAAAGATTACAAACTTGTGGACAAGCCTTATTTGGCCCATATCTTACATGTGTTTAATCAGTGACTTGAACTATTCTGTAGAGTACTTTATGATAGGCTGATTACCTGCTATGCCCACAACCACTGCTGAGTGACTGTACAGTGATTGGTCATGGCCTGCTCCCCTGACCATAAATACTGGATTTGAGTTTTTCAGTGGGATACTGAAATGGTCTGGTTTAAAAAATAAAAATCTGTATTAATAATAGCCTAAGTGGCATCATGCCCTCACATCATCACAAGATGGCCATCACAAGATGGCTGCACACACACTGAAGACAGATCCCAGTAGAGGAGTTGGGTCGCAGCAGGGGAGGGCAGTTGTGGGCAATCAGGCTGGCAGGGGAGAGCAGTTGTGGGAAATCAGGCCAGCAGGGAAAGGCAGTTGTGGGCAATCAGGCCAGCAGGGGAGTGGTTAGGGGGCAATCAGGTAGGAAAGCAGTTAGAAGCCAGTAGTCCCAGATTGTGAGAGGGATGTCCACAGGGATTGGGCCTACACCGGCAGTCGGACATCCCCCAAGGGGTCCCAGATTGGAGAGGGTGCAGGAGGGCTGAGGGTCACCCCCTCCCCTTGCACAAATTTTGTACACCAGTCCTCTAGTAATGATAATAAAGAAAGAAACTTTGATAAGTAAAAATATTTGATTCAGTGTGTTAATTTTTCAACAAACTGAATTATCACTCTTGAATAAAATGAATTGGAAACAAAGAATTAGCAAGAATTATTATTTAGCATTAATACAAAAAATAATTGAAACAAATACATACATACATTGACTAATGTTAAATTATCATTTTACAAGCATAGAATGGCAGGTGCACATGGCCTACTGCCTTTGATGGTAAAATGGTTTAAAATAAATAGGTTATAATTCTGAGTAAAAAGAAAAAAGGATGGAGATACTGTACGTTTTGGTTTCAACTTTAATTCAATAGGCTGCCAATATTTTAAAATGAGGGAGACTTTGTGTGTTGGTTTGATAGGACTGCCATAACAAATATCACAAACAACAGAAATTCAGTGTCATGTAAAAGGCTAGAAGTGAGGAAGGATTTGTTACAGACTTCTCTCCTGGGCTTAAAGATGGCTACTTTCCCCCATGTCTTGACACATCATTTTTCTCTCTGGTGTATCTCTGTACCCAAATTTCCCTTTATATAATGACACCAGTCTTAATGGATTAGGACCCACTCTTATGACTGATTTAAACATCATCACATCTCTGTAAAGACCCCACTTCACAATAAAATAAGATCACATTCTGGGGTACTGGGTATTAGGATTCAACATACAAATTTGGGTGGGAGGAAAGAGAAGTTTTCAACCCATAATGCTTTGTAACAAATTCTGAGTTTTTAGTTTTAATTGACAAAATCAAATGACTTGGCAACTGTGAACTAGCATCTTGCAAAGCCTCCATAAGTGTACTAAACTGTGGTTGCTCTCTCCTACTCATCACACTCTTTATTATTCTTAATGTGTGGTTTGATGCTTGTCAGCTGTAAATTTATGAGTATCAACATTTAGACTCTTCTGTCTTTGAGTAATATAAGAACATCTAACTTCCTAAAACACTAGTGTTAACTGTGCTGTAGGGCAGCAGTTAAAATTCAGTCTTTTAGTCCAGCTGTTTTCCTTTTATGTAAAATTGACTATTGCATCAACCACTTGATATGCTTGGAATAGCTTTAGTAGCCAAAAGCCATTTTAAGTGGCTACTCAAAATAATAAAATGGATATAAAGAAACTGCTTGACCAAATAGCACATATGTACCAACCAAACAGTGGTAAAAGAAAATTAAAACTTCTAGGAGAACAATATTCGAATCATCATTTTTTATATTAAAGTATTGACTGTAACTTGTTCCAATGACAGTGTTTTTGGTTGTAAACTTTGATTTTGACTGCCTCTACAAAGGAAAAGCCAATCCAACACACATGGTTTTCAAGAGAGGAAATGGGTTAAACTCTCAAACTAGACCCCAAACCCTTCATAGGGAATCATGTCTACATTCTTGATTAGAGACACCTTCAGAGGCTGCCAAGGTTAATAATTTTAAAAGAAATCCTAGAAACATACACAAATATTCAGTAAAAAGAAAGTAAGCAAAATCTCTGTGGCATAGAAATCACAGTGCTCATCAGAAAATGGAGAGAAAAGGCAGAGCACAAAAAAGCATGAAGGACCGAAGGGAGCCAAATCAGGGCAGAACTCAATTTCCACTGAGTCACGAGAGCTGTTGACAGACTGCAAGAGCTAATGATGTACCCTCAACAAGGACAATCTACATTCCAGCTTTTCCTGACTCTCTAGCTAACCCTAGGTATCCTTACAATAAAGTCCTATTAACTGTAAGGGGGTGGGGGTGGGGGGGAGTAAGCACGTCTGAATTTACATCTAGAGAGAAACTAACACAGAAGTTTTATAAACACTTCTTCTGAATGACATTTGTGTTATAAGTAAGGTGATATTGTGAAAAATCCAAATGTGAGCATTTTTTTCTAGTATCTAACAATTAGGTTAACATCACCTCTCTTCATGACAAGAAATGAATGGAATTAATCTCATTTCCATATAAATGATCTGTTGCTCACATGCAATTGCTGTAAAAATGCAATTAAATAATTTTACTTGTTTTTTATTTTTATTTATTTATTTATTATTATTATTATTATTTTTACCAATTGCATCTACTAAGAAACTGTAACACTGAGAAAAATAAAAATTAAGCCTTATATAAAATTGTTATCCCCCAATAAAAATCTTAACATAGCATAATTGGAGTTATAAGGCATATGATTTGGGAATTAATTGTTTTTTTAAAAATTTAGTCAGCTTCGTTGCACCATGAATTTGATACTCTCTTATAGTATGCTACGGAGCATGAGTTTGCAAATTATGGCCTGCAGACTAAATCTGGCTGTTTTTTATGTGACTGGTGGGATTAAAATAATGTATTTACATTTTTATTTGATCACATTTTAAAGGATGATATAGGGACCGACATAAAAATAATCTCAATTTTGCCCCTTAGTACCAAAGCCTACATTGTTTCTTAATCGCCTTTACAGAAAAAGTTTGTCCTGGAATTGAGTATACTTCACCCATCAATAAACTGAAATGTTGTTATAAACTAATCATTATCATATTTTAAAGGAGGCTCTTGATAGTTTAAAAAGCAGCCAATTATCACCAAATTATCAGCCTCCCCTTCCTTAGGCTAATTTTTTTTAAAGCTGTAATCATCTGTCTACCTCTTATTCTCAGGTCATCATTCAGAGAGGAGATATGAATTCAGATAAAAACCAACAAGATTTTGTAAAACAGTATGCACTATTATTTTACTCAACAAAATGTATTAGGTATGTCTTCTGTACTTGAAAAAATAAGTTAAGGAATGTGCTCTAGGTCAATGTCCAGGTCATTGGCTTGGCCAGCTGTGTGAAGAGCTATGTGCTCATCCAGAAAAAGAATATTGAAAAAGCTGCAAGGTGGGGTTCCAAAAGAAGTTAAGGTTCTGAGATGCTTATGAAGGCATGATCTAGAAAGCTGACAAAATTTTGAGATTGATTTCATTTGTTTTGAAGTTTTCAAGTTGATGAACAAGCACTGTTTATATTGGTAAGATGTCTAGAAAATGAAATTCTTCTCTAATAAAGTGATTCAAAGGAATATTTGGGGGGGGGGGGCAGTCATGACACACAAATCAAAATGCTTGGCATGTTAATATATCCCAGGTAAAAAGCAGAGCAAATGCTTAGAAGTGGTTCCTTTTATGCAGGGAGAGAGATGGAGATTCCAAATCTACCTATAATGAAGACCAATGGCTCATTATAGAAAAGAACTACTTTCAACTCCAACCAAGCTCTCAATCTCAGTGAATGAAGAAGCACTGTAATGATTTAGTATCTATTTAATTGGACCACAATAGGTAAGTCTAGTGATTAATCCTCTCAAATGAAATCTATATCTCTAGAGAAGAATGGAGCTATAGGAACATTGGATGGAGATAATTACGAATGTGGCCTTCAGGTTAATTATTTCAAACTTAAATAGCAATGCTTATCATCTATCCATTAGTTGTCAAGTTAGTAATGCACTATTAAAATGTATTTGCAATGGGATGTATACAATAAATTTAATAGAAATGGAACTCCATTAATTGTTTCACTAAGGTGCACATTATCATCAATATCACAATCAGCTTTTGTGGACAGCTACAATAATACTTTCTCCCAGTGTTCCTGAAGGTTAAATAGGCAAGCAGTAACGCCTACAAATAAAAATCAATCATTATTAATATATTAGAGGCCCGGTGCATGGATTCATGCACCAGTGGGGTCCCTCACCCTGGCCTGTACCCTCTAGCAATCCAGGACCCCTCAGGAGATGTCGGACAGCTGATTTTGGCCTGATCCCCTCAGCAGTCCGACATCCCCCTGAGGGATGTATTAGTGTGCAAAGAGGCCAGAAAGGAGCCAGAGCCCGGAACAGCCTCCGCACCACTCCTGATAAACCCGGCCCTGCTGCACCTGCTACTGCCACCACCTGGTAGCACTGCTGCAGCTGCGCTCAACAGCCATCAGCTGGGCATCTGGCACCCGTTGGTCAGCTGAGCAGCACTGACCACCAGGGGGCAGCTCCTGCATTGAGCATCTGTCCCCTAGTGGTCAGTGCACGTCATAGCAACCGGTTGACTGGCTGTTTGGTCATTCAGTCATTCAGTCACTTAGGCTTTTATATATGTAGATATTGATGGGGAAATGCCCACCACAGTACAACTTTTGTTGCACTGTTGACAACTTTTTGTTCTTTGTTGATATAGAATGAAAATAGCAGTTATATGCCTGAATAGCTTTACTGCAGTGAAACGAAAGATACTAACCACACACAGGAAGGCACAAATAATAGAAAAAGGTTGATTATTAGAACATGTGTAGATAAATAGATCTATCCACTGTGGACCATGCTTCACAGAAAACAGTACTTATTCAAAGTCCACTAGTATAGAGCACTATTTTGGGGGGGAAATTGCTCCAAAGGAGAGATGGCTTCAGTTGCAGCAGAGAAATGATGTAAACGTGTTATAAAAATTTCTTTTGGGAACTATTAGTTTCCTCATATTTTTCTCAGTTGGCTCATATATAAAATGTTGAGCTGGGCACTGGGCCAAAGCAAAGACTAATATCAGACCATGAAAGGAGTAGTATACTCTGAATGCAGATAAAAATTAATGAGATGACCACAAATAATTCCAGAAGATAACCTGAACAGATCAAAAAAAGGAAAAAAAAAGAAATCACAGTGCCAAAAGGATTCCCAGAGTAGGCATTTGAGTTTCTCACATAAAGTCAGTTCTGCTTTAACATTTAAAAATAGTGAATTTGTTCCAATACAATTGGAACATTAAGAAAAAAAATTTAGCATAGCAAGTATTTTGTGTTTGCTAAAATGTGATGTCATTTATAACACTTGGTGACAACAGAAAACTGTATCCAGCAGGACAGAGCTATGTATGAATACACACACACACACACACACACACACACACACTACCAGTGACCACAGTTTGCAGTGTCTATTATGAGACATACCCATCCACTGATGTATTGCAATTTTCCCTCATGTTAACCCACTGTCCACCACTTCAAAATAACTCATAGCTGCAACCCTTCCAGCTCCTACTCCACAGCAAATTTTAGGTCTTTTTAATAAGGTATGGATCAGGCACTGATCAGTTTATAATAGGACAAATATAATGGATAAATAAATACAGAAAATAAAACTTTGAGTGATTCCCATTCATTGTTTGTATCTATCTAGGATGACATACATTTGGAAGAATAACTGCTGTCACCAGAGCACAAAAACCACCTTTTCTTTCTCCCATTTCCTTAATCTACTACCAATGGATTTCCTTGTGTCTTTTATCTAAGTAACATATACATAACTGCTCCTTGAATACTTTTTTTTCAATCCCCACCCAAGAATATGTTTATTGATCCTAGAGAGAAAGGAAGGGAGAGAGGGAAATGCCTCCCATATGCACCCTGGCCAGGAATTGGACCCACAACCTTTTGGTGTATGGAACTAATAAAATTATGCTCCAACCAACTAAGCCACTCAGTCAGGGCTCCACTTATACTTTTTATGACAATTCATTTCATTTTGGGAATGCTTCTGCAAGGAGAAAAAAATTAGAAATGCATATAAATTATGTGCTTTCAAAGCATGTACTGCAATAGTAAATAATTATAAATTTCTTAATTTTTCAAACTCTACAAATAATAAGTGATTATATTTATCACAAAATATAATGTAACTACTACCAATAGGGATTACTAGAAATTTTTACCATGTAGCAAATGATGATTTATTTTTAAGAGGAAAGTGAAGAATATAAAATTATACAGTATGATGTGCTGAGCAAAAATAATTTACATATATATTTATGTATACTCACACACATAGACTCAGACATGATAGATTTGAAGGAAACTCATCAAAAATATTTACAGTAGATATTTCTTTATGTAATTATGATTTTTTATATTTATTTTTATACATTTCAAATTTTAAGATATAACCTAATCAGGTCAAGAACAAGTAGAAGAAACATAATGCACCGATAAACCAGACTAATTTAAAAAGCTGGCAGAAGGGCAGAGAAGAAGAACAGAATGTGTCACCTCAATATATGCATCTTTGGCATAAGGTTTACTAAAGTTTTAGGCTGGTTATGTTTAAGAAAGAGCTAATGCTAAAAGCTCTCAAAACTAAGTAGAAGTTAGTGTTTGTAAGAGGAATGTATATTTATAAGGGAAATCTACCTTTGCAAGGTGTCTCCCTCTTTATTTCAACAAAAGGAGGATGACTCTAAGTCTCTAGACTATGTGTAAAGCACTGACTTAAATCTGTATAACAGCTTCCCCTTCCCTCACTGGACCCTCCACTCCCAAATATCTTTTGTCTTTAGATGGTGGCTTGGATCGTTTTCAGGGAGTTACTCAGTTTTCCTGGGTATCTCCCACATAAACAGGAGGAATACATGTTATGAAATTTGTTTCTTTTTCTCCAGTTAATCTTTCATTATGAGGGGTAGGGGTAGGGGAATGTCTCAGCCAAGAACCTAGAAGGGTAGAGGAAAAATTATTTTTCTTATGATGCATGAGCATTTTAGAAACATTTCTCTGATGGCCATTTTGTAGGCTAGATTTCAAAACCTAGAGGAGGATGATAGACAAAAAGCCAACATTATTCTGTTTCTAAACCCAGGACTGAATGAACAATGCTAATGATTTAAAATGAAAGGGAGAATTTTTTTCAAGTCCATTTTCTCTTGAATCATTTTACTTCATTTTGTTCATCTGAGGGATGATGGGATTTCAGAGATCTCTATCCTGAACACAATTTTTTTTTTTGTCTTCTTAATTGCCTCATGTTGTGGGAAAAGACTGTTTCAGTAGTATGCCGGGGCTGGATCATACCAATGTACAAGAGCCAACTGTTCATATCCCTTTCCCATCAATACAAACAGTGATGTCATGTTGGTAGGGTGAAACCTGCAATCATGGAATTATTTACACTAGGGACAGTGGCTACAAATCAGGGCTTATTGACCCCCACTTTCAGAGCCAGTTGCTGCACATTTATCAGCACATTCCAGTTTTAACATGTTAATATATCAA
Source organism: Pipistrellus kuhlii (assembly GCF_014108245.1). Lineage (NCBI taxonomy): Eukaryota > Metazoa > Chordata > Mammalia > Chiroptera > Vespertilionidae > Pipistrellus > Pipistrellus kuhlii. The sequence goes on along the minus strand of NW_023425405.1, from coordinate 32,492,351 downwards.
TGCAATGAAAAGCAATCAGTAATATTTAGGGGGAAAAATAACACTCGTCTTCTAGATACTAGAAGACTGTGATGATCCAAGGAAACTGGGACTTGCATACATAAATTCAAAAGACAGCTACTTGAAACAGAATTTTCTTGGAGCAACCCAAGGTTGCCATTAGAGAATAGCCTGGTGGAAGAGAGGTAGAGAAGAAAAGGGAGAGGGGGACCATCAGAATAAATGCGAGGTTATTTGCATAAGGAGATTCAGCATTGGTTGAACTTGAGAGGAACAGTACATAAATAAAGAAAACAGGGGGGACAGTGATCTTCCTCAGAACTGTAACTCTCCCAGAGCTGGAACAACTCTGGCGTAGCCTCCAGGAGTCTTATTATACACGAGGGAAAAGGGAGAATGTCCCCCTTCCTACCCTTCTTCGGTTTCTTGAGGCTGAACTAATAATAAAACTGACACAAAACAAGATTAACAGAGAAAAATCAATTCAATATGTGCACACAGATCACAAATGATGCTCAGAGAAATGATGAATCAGCCAGCTTTTTCTATTTTTTTTGCAAAAATAAACTATAACTTTGTGTAGAATTAACAGGAAAAAGAGACTTAGGTTTGGAGGCTCGTTACTAAAGAACCTAAACAAAGCTCAGGCTTTGGTAGTAAATTAGTAAATAAGTAACAGGTTTATTTACATAGGATTGTCAGCAATGAATTCCTTATTTCTGGCAGGAAGGATGTCTCCCTCTCAGACCCTTGGACCAAGAAGGGCATGCTCCACACAGAGGATTTATTTCCTGCATTCAGGGAGGCTGGGAGGGTCAATGTGCCTTCTTGCATGGACTACTTATCAAGTAACTTCATTTTTTAAGTTATTTTTAGTGATGAAAGTATTATAGATGTTTAATTCAAAGTAACTAATATGCCATTGTGGGATATTTTGGGGTCATCTGAACTGGGCCCCAAATAACCTAGCAAGTTGCAATATGCCTAATAAACACACGATGGATAATTGTGAACCAGAAATGAACAAGATCAATATTTTATCTGAGGAAGATAAGAGATCAACTGAAGAACTTGTATACATGTATATAAGTACAACCAAAGGACACAAAACTCTGGGAAGGGAGGGCATGTTTGGGGGGGGAGGGGCAATGGTATATGTACAGAGATAATAATTTAATTTAAAAATTTTTTAACTTGTGATAAATATGCTTATTAAATAAAAGTAGGAAAAGTCCTTCAAAAATGAAGAAAGTAGTTCACTTCAAATTTTATCGAAGATATCCAATGTCAAAAAAAATCACTTATAATTCCAGTTATCACATGAAACTTTTCATTATTTTTTTAAATGTTTTATTGATTTATTTTACAGAGAGGAAGAGAGAGAGATAGAGAGTTATAAACATCGATGAGAGAGAATCATCAATCAGCTGCCTCTTGCACACCCTCTACTGGGAATGTGCCCGCAATCAGGGTACATGCCCTTGGCCAGAGTCGAACCTGGGCAGTCCGCAGGCCGACTCTCTATCCACTGAGCCAAACCCATTTCAGCTTTCATTATTTTTTGCTTAAGCATATTGCATACAATTAAATATTGTACAAAATGTGATTTTTATTGGCTGTGTAACAAACATCTCCATATGGACATTTCAAAATTTATTTTACATTAATTTACAAATTGACATTTTGTTACATTATAGTTTGATGTGTGATGTTTCTTAACAATGGAACAGGGGGGGGGGGGGGAATCGCCTTGGCCAATGTGGCTGAGTTGGTTGAGTGCCAACCCATGCACCAAAGGGTCACGGGCTAGGTGGGTTCCATTCCTGGTCAGGGCAGGCGTAGGCTCAATCCCCCAACAGGGGGCAAGCAGGAGGGCAAACAGTCAATGATGTTTCTCTCTGATGGATTTCTCTCTCTCTTTCTCTCAAATCAATAAAAATATTTAAAAAAAAACACGAAAAAAAAAGATCACAATTTTCCTTTTACTATTGTAGTATCTGATAAGCCTTCATTGACACAGAACTGTAACTACATTTAGAGATAATAAATCCGCCAAAAAAGAATCCTAACTAGCAAATCAATTTAAACAATGATGTTCTAAAATGCAAAATGGCTCACTTACTTCTCTCCTCATTAAGCCCATTTTATGGTTTTTCCATTGTTGATGAGATGAATTTCAAAATTCTTAACATAGTTCATTAGACAATTCATAATCTGCTTTTGTCAACACTCCATGCTTTGCAAATTGTAACCAAATATCTCTCCCTGGATTCTTACATATCTCCTACTGCCCTACACCAGCCTAGATTTGCTGCCTTTACATATGGTCATAGAGCATACTAAAAGTTCCAATCCCATAGTCCAGTGTTTCCCAAAGTGTGGTACGCGTACCCCCAGGGGTACGGGAAGAGTTTGGTGGGGATATGCATTGCACCAGAGTTTGGTGGGGATATGCACTGCACCATGCTTAGCTGCACCTAATTCTACAATCTCATGAGTACGAGGGGTACTCAGCGTTACGAAAATTATAGAAGGGGTACACATATGTCAAAAGTTTAGAAAACACTGCTCCATATCACCATGATTTGGGAGTCATAGTCTTTATCCTTAAGGAATCATAAACTCTCAGCAACAAGACTTATATTCATCCTATCCAACACTTGCCCCATGCATTATGTAAAGGCATGAAGGAAATATCCTATATAATAAAAGCCTAATATGCAAATTGACCAAATGGTGGAACGACCAGTCACTATGATGTGCACTGACCACCAGGGAGCAGATGCTCACACAGGAGCTGCCCCCAGCCCTCAGGCCCCAGGCCAGCCGGTTGCCCTGCAGATCAGCCATGATCGCCAGTCATGCCTAGGGACCCTATTCATGCATGAATTTTGTGTTCCGGGACTCTAGTTTTAAATAAACAGATTAATATCTAAGGAGTACTCATAAAGTCCAGGGAAAGAAAAACTAGTATTTAGTTATAAAGTAAGTATTGTTTATATACTATTTATTTTGTATAGGTTATGAGGTTATGTATCACTAAGAAAATGCCCAAAGATACTCAGTTTGCCATTAAAGTTTAAATATAGCACTTTGTGTTTATCATAAATACTCTGCCAATTTAAATTAAAATTCCTTTACGTTTTGACATAATTGGTTGCTACCATCTCAGACTAACATTTCAACCATTCTCTTCCTTATTAAAAAATAAAACAAAAACTCAGCACAAAGGGTTGGTTAAGTCTAATGAAACCTTTTCTAAATTAAATACAATATATGTTATTGCTTAACTCTAAGGTAACCTGTGTGAATACATATATAGATGTGGATACACAGATACACATGCACAGTCCAAATTGAAAGCAATATAAATTAGAAATTAAAAACAAAAATATAAACACTTGTGTCAATTTTCTACATGGACTAATTAACTCAACCAATTCTCTTCTTCACCTACCTCTTCCCTGCCAACTCCAAAGCACATCACTCCATCTTGCTTGACCAAGTGATATTCTCTGTTGATTGAAAATGAAACCCTGTGACTAAATCTAAGCACTGCAATCAGACTCATTTTCTTGAAAATGACCCAACATTCAGTTCTGCATAAACCTGCCTAGCAGGCAGTTCCATATATAGTTTTTTAGTAGTATGAATGTCTATTGCTAGACATCTGTTTTAGACCCATCTTCTTTATTGTACTTATTCCATCTAAATGCATTATTTTGGTAGACAGAAGTAATTTAAAATGAAATGACATCTATTGAATTAGTCCAAAACTAATTAGTTTCTTTTCCTGCCCCAAAAGACGTAAAAACAGATGTTTTTTTGTTACTCTGCCTTGATACTGCATATCTTTTTATTATGAAAACAATTTGTTTAATCTTTTCCATCTTCTACTTTTAATGGATATTACTACTTGCAATCTTATAAAGAAGTAATCTTAAAACATTTAACTCTTTAAATTTTTATGTCTTAACCATTATTAACTTTAAAATCTGATACCCTTTGACGTAAAAGTAAGACAATACAAAAATGCCTCCCATTAAATTAGCCCAACATATGCAGTGGAAGAACTTCAGATTAGGTAGTTGAATCCTTGAACAAATACAATCTCTGACAAAACTAACCCTGTGGCATCAGATAACTACTCAAAATATGTTTCCTTATCTATGAAATGGACAAGTCATACTGGGTAACATATTCATTCTCCAGATCAAGACTAAGACCTTGGATTTACATCCTCCATCCCCCTTTTTGGGAGGTTGTTAAAAAAAAAAAAAAAATGATGCCTGCAAAAGAAAAAAAAAAACAGAAAAGCTAAAATAGAGCATTGCCATAATGCCAGGAAAAAAAAAAGGGAAGGGGGATTATCAATAGCACCAAGTGATAATGATAATTCTTCATATTTACATAGCATTTTACAGTTTCTAAATATTTTTTCAGACGTAAAATTTTTTACCAATGACAACTCTGTGACGGAAGGTTTTCCTCTTTTATTGATAGGAAGATAAGGTTGGAGAGATAAACATGAATAGTAGAAAATCTAAATCATGAAATGTTTTTGTTCCATAGTCATGACTTATTATAAGTGTGACTTCTGATTTAGACCACCTCGGTTCAAATGTGTGCTTACTGACTTCCTTACCACCTGGGCCTGAATATGTGCATCTACAGATACTGAAAAAAACAATGGAAAGACTTGTAGTAAGAATTAAAAATCTAGATATATGTAAAGCACTGAGATAACTGACTGGCATATGATAAATGTTAGGTGCTGTTATTATATTCAATTAGGTGACCAGCAGATGGAAAACAGCCACAGCATCACTGCCTCTGTTTACTTTCCCTTTATGGGACTCTGGAGGAGTTGTGGAGACAAAGAAAATGTGTCAAGGGAATTTTCAATGAGCAGCAGCCAAGCAGCCACTTATAGCAGGATGACACAGTCGAAGGCCCCACTTCCTGCCACTAATGCTGGGAATGGTTAGCCCTGGTCTGGGCCATCTCCTCAAAGGATAGTGTATAAGTAAATAGCCAGAATTTTCCCATTCGCAGAGAATTTACATCACTCTAATAAAGGCTTTAGTTTCAAAGAGGGTTGTCGAAAGTCATAACATGGATTTAATTGCAATCTAAGAAATTGTACAAGTGTAAGCATGTAAGTTAATTACTTTTAATGTTGAAGACAGAATTAACTCATGTGGTAACATCTGGTGGGCATATTTGCTTTTACAAATTAGGATAATTAGAACTGACAAAGTACCTTTATTCCAATTTCTCTTATCACCCTTACATTATTTGTCAGGTTTGGGGGGAGGGGAGGAATAGGGGTTTTTCTTTTGTTTTATTCAACATCACTGAATATGTTTTACATTAAACTACAGCAGTGATAATCATCATCATGCCACTGTTTATAATACAAATGTATATTATGTTAAAGAAGTCCTAATATGAAAGTACATAGAATTTAAACATCAGTACCCATAATTATCATCATTATATAGCATTCAAGAAACTATACAAGTTGAAAGACAACTTTCTGAAAGACATTCACTCTACTATTCCCAATCTTAGAACAGGGCCCAACATCCAGTAGACATTCAATAAATATTTGTGGCATAAAATAATGAATGAATGAGATAGTCAATTAACTATTTGCAATTTTATTGTTCCGTATGTTAATTAGAACATAATTATTTTGCCTTTATTTTATAAGTCTATTTTATTGCTATTTTAATTTATGAAATTATTTGTTACACTTATTCAAATGTATGTGTATGTGTGTATATATATATATATATATATATATATATATATCCCTTGAATTGTATCCTTTTCTAAAAATTCTTTCAATGCTAGGAAAAACTGCTTGTACTACTATAAAACTCTGTGATCTCATGCTTCATAACAAATAGAAGGATTACTCATTCTAAGATTTTATGGCCATTCCTGTATAACTGACATAAAAGGACACTGATATTCAGCATACTTGACACTCATTCCACCCTTAAAAATTTTTTTAACTTCTTTGTGTCTGAATCTCTTCATCTATACAGTGTCAATAATCATCCATTTATTTTCTTTAGCTCAGAAGATTGTTCTGAAGATCAAACTGTTTCTTGATGAAAAGCTAAATGAAATGATTACATTTGAATGCTATCCTAATGTGTTTTAGGATTTTATTTTATTTGTTTATGGAAAACAACATAATACTTCAAAAATCTATATTAATACAAAAGTTTTCTTTAATCAATTGGAATACTTGTGTGGCAAAATAAGTATCATATTGTATTTGAGTAAAATAAAATAGAAATGAGGGAATCTACCTTAGCATTCTATTTTTAAGGTCATCTGAATTTATAAATAAAAATAAACTTGCTAGGTCAATCAGGCTAGTCATATTTAACACACAGTCTAAATCTATTAATTCAGGTAATAAGTATTGTATAGCACTTTATATTTTTCTTGCCTTGTCCAAAAGTGAGGTTATATTTTCATTAGATACTTGTGAACATATCTAAAATCACTACATGGAGATTTTAACGTTTTTCAATATTAACCTGAGAATAGTGTCAAGTGTCTAATAAGAGAACTTTAATCAACTCATATTATACTTAAAACATATTTATCACAAGCTCAGTATCAATTATACTTCCAATACTAATAGAAAGATCTATCTCTTAATATCTCTTAAATGCATTGTATTCATTCTTAGATATACTGATGTTAAAAATTTCCATAAGCAACTCTTAATCTTCAATATATAATGATAACAATAGGTCTTTCATATGTCATATGCTAAAAAAAATCATTAAAATGAACACAACTAAAAACTTGTAAACTGAGATATCATTTCCATAATATCCTAAATACAAGTCTACCAAGTATAAATGCACAAAAAACTATCAATGGCAGAATAAACTAAAAACATTTAAGTGTTAAATAAAATAACTATAGATGGTAGCATTTCCGTGATAAGTTTGAGATTATTTAAATTTAGAATTTACTCTGCCTTAGGCGACTTAACAACTACAGAGTATAACAAACATCCTAAATTTCCAAAGCATTAATGAAGCAATTAGTGAAAAGATAAAAGCAGTTATGGGGAAATGGGAAATTAAAAGAAGGAAAACTCAACCCATTGAATATATGACTGTTTTCTCTATTCAGTACCTTTGAGAATAACCTGGCTTACCCATTAAAAAGGAGCATCTGTCAAAATTGTTGTATAGAAGATGCTTTCCTGATTTAAACATGTGTACCAGATGCTACTACCCACCATAGATGTTTACCTCCAGAGTAGAGTCAATTCTTAAACAAAAGCCTTCAGCATTTATAAAATATCTTTTATTAAAGGACCCTAAAGGATATTTCAGGGGGGGAAAAAGAAGGGAATTTGGTCCTCCCTAATGTATTTCAATCCCACGGAGAAAATCAAGAGTCACATTAACCATGTATGAATTAGAAATTAGAGAATACACTGAAAGATTCTATCAAGACACAAAGAATTTATACACACTTGACTTTCCTTGGCATGTTACCTATTGTCAAATGGAAGTTTCATTGAAATTATTGATTGGGTTTATTCTCGCTGGTCTTTAAAGTTAGCCAGAATCAAAATTCATTTCATTCTACATTGGAATTAAGGCCTTCTGGACAAATGTATAATGAGATAAAGTAACTAAATTAAGCAAATTGATCTTATTATAAAATATTATTTATTAACTGTCTTTCTTCTTAAATGACCAGACTAAAGGACAAACAAAAACACAAGCTATTTAGAACCTCAACTGCCAACTATTGTGAAACTTTGGGAAAGTCCCTAACTTTTTGTGCTTAAATTTCCCTGTTTATAAAATGGGAAAATAATAGAGCCTTATTTACTAGCTGTGAGGTATAAATTAAGTAAAGAACTTAGAAAAGTGTCTGATTCCTATAAACACTCAAAACATATTACCTATCGTATTTTCATAAGTTATATAATTTAAACATATTTTTTAAAATGGCTCCTATTTTCTACCACATTGAAAACCTTACTTCTTAAGGAAATCAGTTTGCATGTATCATTCTATACCACAATTTATCTCATACAAATATATACATGCCTAATTTTCCTTCATTAATAAAAAATTGGTCATTTGAGTACATTATATTTTAACTTACCTTTTCACTTAGTAGCGCATCAGATAACTAATAGTGCAGATAACTTTAAAATAAAACACAATTTTTGAAGCATTTATGTTCCTTATCACATTTTTCTTAAGAATACAAAGAACAAAGGAATAAAACATCTCCTTGGCTAGTCTAATAAAGAAAAATAGATTCTAAAAAGCAAATTCCAAAGCACAGTGTGAGGTGAATGGAGGTAAAAAGCAATATTTATGAGCCCCCGTCACAAATAAGCTCAGTAGATAGATTCCAATCAAGGACATGTACCTGGTTGCAGGCTCCTCCATGGCCAAGGCTTTGGAGAACAATCATAGGAGGCAACCCATTCAATGTGTTTTTCTCACATTGATATTTCTGTCTTTCCCTCTCTCTTCCACTCTCTCTGAAAATCAATAAAAATATATCCTTAGAAAAAAACACCAGTATTTATGAGAGTATTATCTGGAGTCAATTCAGTTAAAAAGCTGAATAAAAACATAATTATTGACAGAGGATTTGAATACGGCAGTATAGGTAAATACCTGTCCTTGACTCCTCCCACAATCACATCAAAATTGCAACTATCATCTAGAACTGCTAGAGAGCTAGATGGATGGAAGTCCTACAACTAGAGAAGTGAAGAAGAAAGCACACTGAGACTGGTAAAATGTGCAGATGTGCTGAGCAGGCTGGTTTGGCATCCATGTGTATCGCTTTTTTTAATCCAGAGGGAGATCATCACTGCAGAACCCACCCAGAGGATCAAGGGGTACCAGCATCACACCAGATCCCCAGCCCAGGCTCACAGAGCTAGAAAAATAAGTCCCTATGAGCAGTAAGAATTACAGGCTGTAAAAACCTATGCAGATTGGGCTCAGTGACACAGAGGCTGCTGGAGACCCAGGTGCTCGTCTTAAAAGGCAGGCACCATGAGCTAAACTTACAAGGTCCCGCTTCCTCTGAGCTCCAGCACCAGGGCAAGGCTTTGGGGACACAGACATATAAGGAAGACCTGAAATGTCTGGCATCAGGGCAGGAACTTGGAGGCAGCTTTCTCCCAGATGGAGGTGCTCACAGGGATCTTTTTTCCTATGCTGGGACATCCCTGGTCAGTCACAGGGCTGACTGGCAGCCATTTCTGTTTGCACCACCCTGGTAATGCCCTTCAAGAATACCAACATTTACATTATGGTGGTGCCAGAAAAAGAGAGAGCAAGATAATAAAAACCTCTATGAAGAAATAATGACAGAAAACATCCCCTACCTGGTGAAAAAAAAAATAGACTTACAAGTCCAGGAAGCACAAAGAGTAACCCAAAGAGGACCATACCAAAACACATCGTTATTAAAATGTCAAGGGCTAAAGACAAAGAGAGAATCTTAAAAGCAGAAAGAGAAAAGCAGTTACTTACAAGGAATGTCCATACAATTGTCAGCTGACTTCTCAACAGAAACTGTGCAAGCCAGAAGGAAGTGGCAAGAAATATTGAAAGTGATGAATAGCAAGGATCTACAACCAAGATCACTCTACCCAGCAAAACTATCATTTAGAATTAAAAGTCAGATAAAGTCCTTCACAGACAAGAAAAAGCTAAAGGAGTTCATCACCACCAAACCAGTAATACATGAAATGTTAAAGGGTATTATTTAAGAAGAGGAAGAAGAAAAAGCAAAAGATAAAATATTTGAACAACAAAAGTGCAACAAATACATACCTATCAACAATTAAATCTAAAAATTAAAATAAGAAATCTAATGAACAGAATAAACTGGTGAATAAAATAGAATCAGAGGCATAGAAATTGAACAGACTGAGGATTCTCAGAGGGAAAGGATTGGGGTGACAGCAAGAAATTAAACAAAGATCTTATATGCATATATGCATTACCTATGGACACAGACAATAGGGTAATGAGGGCCTAGGGTAAGGCAGGAACCAGATGGAGGGGGCAATAAAGGAAAAAAAGAGGGACATCTGTAATATTCTCAACAATAAAGATTAAAAAAAAAAAAAGAAATGAAGAGGCAAGCTAACAACCCCCCCATACATACACACACACACAAAAAAAAAAACAAAAAAAAAACAAGAACTATGTTTACATCTGTCTTAAATTTTAATCATGTATTTTGCAAAGATATATACACCCCTATGTTCACTGCAGCAGAATTCATGGTCGCCAAGACATAGAAACAACCAAAGTGTCCTGCAACAGAGAACTGGATAAAGAAGATATGGTACATACACGCACAATGGAATACTACTCAGCCATAAGAAAGGATGAAATACTGCTATTTGCAATAGCATGGATGGATCTTGAAAACATTATGCAAAGTGAAATAAGTCAGCCAGAAAAAGCTACAAGTCATATGTTTTCACTCATATGTAGAATATAAAACTGAAACTCATGAACACAAACAGCAGTGTGATTGTTGCCAGAGGGAACAAAGTGGGGAGAGAGGGGAGTCCTAATATATGGTGGCACGAGAAGGTTTGAGTGGGTGGTGGGCACATAGTGCAATACACAGATCTTGCAACATAAAGGAAAAGATGCCCAGTCATTACAAATAAATAAGGTGTGTGGATTGCCCATACTCCCACCTTTCTTTTCCACTTTGAATAACTGAGCCCACTTTCCTGAACCACACCTCAACCCAGAGATTTTGGAGGAGTCTTTGTTAACCTCGGATGGAACTGTGTCATCTGTGTATGAGACTACCCCTTTATTTTTTAAATATGGGACATATGAAAAACCATAATTCCTAATGCAAAGTGCTATTCTTTTCCTCTCCCCTCATACTTTATCTACAAATATGGTAGAGCAGTGTAAGTTTCACCCCATTCCCTGCCTGCTAGTAATCATTTCCATAACTTTCATTACAAATTAGTATAAAAGATGGCAAGGGTAGAATGATGAGAGTAGCACGAAGGCTGTTTAAAAAACAGCACCAATGAAGTATAGATGGTTGCCCTTTCATTTCTAAACTGGGGGATAGAGGATGGAGAAAAGTCCATATAATCTTCCTTCAGACCAAGAGGTATGTTCTGTTTCCAGCAGTTAAGTAGATTTGGATTACATTCTAAATTCAGTTGTAATAGCCTTTCAATTCATTGAAATTTTTTCTAGATTTTATTAATAGCTACTGATTTTTTATACCTCTATGTTTTTATTTTCATGTCTTTTATTGTAAAGCTGAAGGTGGTTATGAAATAATTGATAGTTACAGCCTCATTTTTAAAAATATTTTTTATTGATTACAGGGAGGAAGGGAGAGGGAGAGAGAAACATCAATGATGAGAGAGAATCATTGACCAGCTACCTCCTGTATGCCCCCTACTAGGTATCAAGCCCACAACTGGGACATGTGCCTTTGACCAGAATTGAACCTGGGACCCTTCAGTCTGCAGGCTGACACTCTATCCACTGAGCCAAACCAATTAGGGAATAGCCTCATTTTAATTTAAATATCTAATATTTTATGCTTTATTCTTTCTTTTCTAACTACACTGCCAATCCTTAGACCCATGGTCGGCAAACTGCGGCTTGTGAGCTACATGTGGTTCTTTGGCCCCTTGAGTGTGGCTCTTCCACAAAACACCACGGCCTGGGCAAGTCTATTTTGAAGAAGTGGCATTAGAAGAAGTTTGAGTTTAAAAAGTTTGGCTCTCAAAAGAAATTTCAATTGTTGTACTGTTGATATTTGGCTCCGTTGACTAATGGGTTTGCCAACCACTGCCTTAGACTACAACCTATTATAAAATAATGTGTATGCCCCAGAGCAGTTAGTCTAGAATTACACATAATTATATGCATCTACAAATTAGGTGAATGCCTAAAAGTTTGTATCTAAAATATAGGAAAAAGCAAAATAACATAAATCCAGAATATAAATGAAGTTCTTGAGCTGCTTTTAACTTGTCAGGTTCTTATAGATACTGTTGTTTTATTAAACTCAGTCAGTGTGGTTTATAAATGGGGCTATGGTTTTTATGCTGGTTCTCTTGAGAGCCAGAAGCCATTATTTTAATAAAATATTTATATATAAACTTCTTGGAGATGCTTGAGGTCTAAATGAATAGTTGTCTATGATGAAATGAAATGACTTTAGCCAACCAAAAAAATGTATAACTCACTAAACACTAAAGGACAAAAAGTTGCAAGATGATGGGGGAAAAAGAGTCAGTGATAAAAAAAATATATATATAAATAAATAAATAAAAAAATGCAACACTAAAAGCTCCCATACTATGATCTCAGAAAAGTTTTATTTCCTAAAGAATCCTTAGCTCTAGAATGAAGATGTAATTTTATGTACTTTAGGTTGTTTGAAATGTCCCCAAAGTCCTTTTATTGCTAGCAACTGCTTCTAGGGCATAGATCCCTTGGTTATGGTTCCTTTCTGTGAAAACGCTTTCAACTAGCTCACCTTAAGGGGAGATACTATGAGAAACAGGACTCAGGAGCAGAACAGAAACACCAGAGTGAAGTGCAACTGAAAAATAATTGTGTTTTACTGAATCTGAGAGAACTGCTACAGATGCCACAGTGTTACCGCAATGTAGGTCTCAAAGACTCAGAGTTCAAGCTGACACTGCCTATCTCAGTCATGCTCAGTTATGCAAATGCAAGGACCAATGAATGACTTATTTTCTTTTATGTAAAATTTATCTTTTCACACTTAATATTTTAGAAGTTAAAGCAGGAATTCTATTTTCTGTCTTTTTCAAATATTCAGCACATGCTATTTTTTTTCAAGTTGCAACATCTTTATATATAAAAGCAGTGTCTGTGACGACCATGACGAACAAAGGACCGGTCAACATGAGGTGCATTTGAGCACGTCTCGGGTCCTCCCTTCCAGCCCACAAGTGGGGTGACTGGGACTGGGGACTGGAGAGTAGGCTGAATAGTTGACCTATTGGTTCCTGCCCCCAGCCCGCAGGCTCCGATGGATCAGCCATAGTGAACAGGGGAATTGGGGTGGGTAGAGGGAGGAGCGGGCTGGCTATCAGACCGTTGGGATCACCAGTTCATCCCTGGCTGCTCAGGGGCTCAGGCCTGTGGGAAAGCAGGCACCGACGACTTCACCTCCATACACACATGCCAGGCCGGCCACTGATGTAATGCGCTGCCTGCTCGGGTCCACCCATGTCACTGATATAATGCGCTGCCTGCTCGGGTCCACCCAGGTAGGTCACGGCTGCACCCTGCAGCTTCCATCAGCACCCATCAGTGCCTCAAGCTCCAGCAGCAACAGCAGCAGCGGTTGAGTGGCCCCAAGTGGATAGCGCATTCCATCAGTGGTCGGCCCGGCACATGCATATGGACGTGAAGTCACCAGCTCCTACTTTCCTGCAGGCCTGATTCCCTGAGCAGCTGGGGATGAGCTTGGGATCCCAATGGCTTGATAGCTTGGCAGTAGACGCAGCCTTCAGCCTGGGGACTGGCGAACGGAAGAAGGCTCTGATCGCAGGAGGCTAGGCCCTAGGGACCCTACCCACACGGTTTTATGCACTGGGCCCCTAATATATAATAAATACACTACTAGTTTCAGACTAATTTGCTTCATTGATGAACCTTGAAAAGAGACAATTAATGAAGATATATGTAAAGAACTTATATTAGGCACAAAATGAATGGGATGCCCAATTAAAAGAGCTATGGGGAATAAAACCATAATATGCAAATATACTGAACAGAGGAAAGACCGGTCACTATGACATGCACTGACCATACAGGGGCAGACTCTCAACAGAGGAACTGCCCCTTTGTGGTCAGTGCACTCCCATAGGTGGAGCTCCACTCAGCCACAAGCCAGGCTCAAGGCTGGAGAGCATAGCAGTGGTGGCAGGAGCCTCTCTCACCTCCAATGCAGGCAGGCAGTTAGGAGCCAGGGGTCCTGAACTGCGAGAGGGCGCAGGCTGGTCTGAGGGACCCCTGAGTGCACGAATTTCGTGCATCAGGCCTCTAGTGATAAATAAAAGGGAGCAGGAAGGTGAAGAAAGAGAACCAACTCTCGTAAAAAGAACTCACTATCTTCAAAGCATTGTGCAAAGTGATTTACTCTACTTATTACTAATCATAATTCTGTAAGTTGAGTTTTATTATTCTCATTCAGATATAACTATAAAAATTCAGAGGTTCAGGGAAATGCTTAAGGTCATATATGTTGTCTAGATTATGTTGCCTCTGAGCATCTACAATATTATGGAGGACATGTCAATCCTGATGTGGAAAGAAAAACAACTTCCTTACTCAATAAAAGGCCAAGCTCGGGGATCCTTAAAAGTTCAATAATAAAAACTTGGTATTAATCATAAGGAAAGTAGAAGCACAACAATTTTAAAAATATATATATAATGAATCAGTATTTTAAAAATAGAAATATAGCCAAACGTAGAATTAATATGGTAAGAGACCAGAAGGAAATAAGTCAGGAAGCTATTTTAGTAATTAGACCACATATAACAAGGTTTACAATGAGCATATTACCCTTTTATTTGTATAGATTATATAGGCCAGTGGTCAGCAAACTCATTAGTCAACGGAGCCATATATCAACAGTACAATGATTGCAATTTCTTTTGAGAGCCAAATTTTTTAAACCTAAACTTTTTCTAATGCCACTTCTTCAAAACAGACTTGCCCAGGCCATGGTATTTTGTGGAAGAACCACACTAAAGGGGCCAAAGAGCCACATGTGGCTCACGAGCTGTAGTTTGCCAACTATGGATATAGGATATTTGGAATTCAGTATGTAACTCTACCACTGATTTTTCATCTAAATTTTCCATCATTTTGATAATGAGTCATAATAATGGATAAAAACACCTTCCTACCTTTCATTTGAACCAAACTTTCAATTGGCATTTGCCAAAAAGATACTAATAAGTTTCCTGCTTCAACTTCTTATTTTATTTTCTTGACACCGAATTTTAGAGTTAGAAAATAATCAGAAAGTATTCAGGAATGAACACAAAGATCACAGAAAATTCTCAAAGAAAAGTTAATATTTTGGATAAAAGTAAATCTTAGTATTAAAGGATATCTGAACTCTAAAGAGAGTACAGAACACTAACCATCTCTCCTAATGAAGATACAGTGTATAGGCTTGTCTTCCTACATCAGGGGAAGGGACAACCAGAAAGGTTCTTTACTAGACACACAATAAACTTTAAATAAGTTAGTTTCTGGTTCCCCCAGACTTATTAAAAACAGACAGCAATAATAAAAACAACAATAAAAGTGTTTTTGGCATCTGTTTATATTTTATTACATACAAATAGCATTAAATAAATGCATTTCCTCTTTGTTTTATTTCTTTTTCTTTGTGTTTGTTGAATAAAGATGTCCTCAGGCACTTAAATTATTTCTCAATTAATGAATTTTCAACTGTCATAAACTAAAATGTGAAATATCAACGTTTGAAAAATTGCCTTAACAATGTATTTGTATTTAAAATTATATTCACCATTCCTAAGTTATTAGACATTTTCTACTCTGTGCAAAATTTTAAGTGACATATTGAGAAATGAAAGAAGCATTTGGGCAAATCTCTGGCTTACAAAGAATATCTTTCCACTGTGCAAAATAAACTGCATTTAAAGCCAGGCTTTGTTTTAGAAGAATGCTTACGTAGCTTTCAAAATATGTGTTTTAACTGTCATAATTTTGCTGACAAAAGGGGAAATTCATATTATAGATGCTGTGGAAAAAACCATAAAGAATCCAAAGGTTGTAATAGTGCTAATGAACACTTTAATTTAGAAGAAAAATGTAGGGGGAAGATGAGGGAAGAGAAGTACAAAAGAAGGAGGAGGGCTGAGGGTGGCTGAGGTCAGGGTCTGACTTTGCATGCACTCCCATTCACGAGTAATAAAGGAGGGGGGGAAATGTGCTCTCAGGATTATAAGTCTCACCTCTAGATCTCAATAATGCTTTATATCCAAATGTTAAAGAGCCAAGAACACATTACTACAGAGAAATACATGATACCATTAAAATATATGAGGTATATATTTCAAATCAGTTGGCAGTCAGAATTTTTAAAACATGTCAACATGGAAATTGCTGGCAAGGTCATAATTAAGCTATTAAAATATCAAATGAAGCTCTTTGCTAAAGTAAGAAAGTGTTAGAAAAGCAAACCAAAATGAAAACTTACACTGGAACAACATGAATGTAATTTTTAATGGGTATATTTTGAAGGAAAAGTACTTGAGGTTCTTAAGACTATTGAGATGGACTCTAAAAACCTCTTAACACAAAAATATTTAAAGTGCATTTTACTGTGGTTGAATGAATAAGCGAAAAGTTCAAACTTTGGTTTTCATAACATATAATCATTAAATTCAACTACAGTTAAATATATTAAGGTGAAATAATCTACACATCAAAACCTTGTACCGCCCTAGCCAGTTTGGCTCACTGAATAGAGCAATGGTCTGCAGACTGAAGGGTCTCAGGTTCGACTCCCGTCAAGGGCACATGCCCAGTCATCATTGATGTTTCTATCTCTCTCTGCTTCCCCCTTCCTCTCTGATATCAACAAATATATATCTATATGTACATACATGTATATATATTTAAAAAACAAAAACCTTGTGCTATATATAATATCATACGAAAACACTGTCCTATGTGTCACTTCATCTGGTTATTCATCTGTATCTTTTCTCCTTTAGTAAACTGGTAAACTTAAGTGTTTCTCTGAGTTCTATGAGCTGCCTGAGCAAAGTAATCAAACCTGGGACAAAGTCATGAGGGTCTCTGATTTGTAGCCAAACTGAACAGAAGTTATGGGTAACCAGGGGACTTACTTAGTTGGCATCTAGAGCATGGAGGGCGGCAGTCTTACGGGACTGAGCCCTTAACCTGTGGGATATGATGTTACCTCTGGGTAGAGAGTATCAGAAATTAGCTAATTTTTGGACATCCAGCTGGTATTGCAAAAATATTGCTTCGTGTGAAAAAGGCCTCCACATGTTAGGTGACTGAAAGTAAAATGTTTGCATGAAGAGTAAAGGAAACACACAGGAGAGACAGATGAAAGGGAAGAACTGGGTTTTTCCCTACATGGAAAGAAAAAAAAAAAATCTAAGTTTTTCCTACACACAGGTATTAACTTAATGGGATAGATACTGGCATCCTTAGTTAAAGATGAGTAAACAAAAGGCAGGTTAGGTAATTTGCCCAAAGTCATGGGGGCAGAGATGATCAGTAAGTTAGACCCTGAAGCATGAGTCCTTAGCTATTATACCGCCATACAGTTTCTCAGAAGGTAACTAACCACTGTAGACACTTAGAGTGAATGAAAAGCTCTTCTATCTCAAACAGACCTTATTCTAATTCTTATTCACTTAAGAATGTCACATAACCTTTTTTAGACTCAATTACATTACAAGCAAAGTAAAGATAAGAGAACCTTGGTTAGAGAGATGTTGGGAAGGAAAATGAGATTCCGTTACACATCACACAAATATACGTAGACTTCTATAATATTATGTGCAAGGCACAGTTTTAATTACTGGGAACTATAGCAATCAATGGAAAGGCAAATTCTTTTCATGGAGTTTATGTCCTCAAGAAAAAAAAAGAAAAAGAAAAAAAAGCAAGTATACAAATTTCATGGACAGGAGAAGACGTCTCTCAATTTCCAAGGAGTTACAAGTTCAGGGACAATCTACTTCCAAGCTCCCTCATCTTCAAACACTGCTTCTATTTCGCATTTTTAGCCTTTTTGGAAAACAATTCCCTTTGTGATTTTCATTATAACAACCAAAATTACACATAATACACCTTTGTAGTTTTGAAAAATAGGCATCCTCTCAATAAACAAAGCAGAGAGATGATAATTTATCATTACACTTCTATTTAAAAAATTCAATTTTATAAAAAGAAAACTAATGCTAAGTGTTGGAAGGATATGTTAAGAATGTAAATTAATAGAATAATTTTGAAAAATTTTGGCAGTAGCTACTAGAGCTAAGCATTTATAAATGCTGACAGGTATAATTAATGAAAAAGAAATCAGAGTTCTACCCCTGATAATATATATATTTGATATAAATGTGTACATGGGATCCTATACTGTAATGAGAATGAACATTCTAGAACCATGATAAAATATGGTTGACTCTCACCAACATACTATTGAGCAAAAGAGCCAGATTCAAAAATCTATGTGTAATATAAATCTACTTATATCCAATATGAGAACAGACTAATCTATCTGTTAGAAGTAAGAAGAATGCTTAACATATATGAAGGCTCCCAGTTGCTACTAAAGTTAGATTTAATGGATAATGTTTATTTTTTTATGATAATGTTCATTTTGTGAAAATTAATTGAACTATATGTCTGTTATACGTGCAATTTTCTGTATGTGCATTATACATCAATAGCAGTTTTTTAAAGTTATAAAATTATCTATACTTTTCTTAAGTTTTATTTAAAACCAAAATATTGCATTGGTACTTCTCACTAACTAGAAATATGAATTATATTATTACCCTACTAGAGGCCTGGTGCACAAAATTCATGCACTGGGTGGGGGAGGGGTGGTGGTGTCCCTCAGCCCAGCCTGCACCCTCTCCAATCTGGGACTCTTTGAGGGATGTCTGATTGCCGCTTAGGCCCAATCCCATGGGTCTAAACAGGCAAACATCCCCCTCACAATCCAGGACTGCTAGCTCCCAACTGCTCACCTGCCTGCCTTCTTGATTGCCCCTAACCACTTCTGCCTGACAACCTGATCATCCCCTAATCACTCCTATGCCAGCCTGTTTGCCCCCAGCTTCCCTCGTCTACCGGTATAGTCACCCCTAACTGCCCTCTCCTGCAGGGTTGATCGCCTCCAACTGCCCTCCCTTGCAGGCCTGGTGCCTCCCAACCGTCCTCCCCTGCTGGCCATCTTTGGTGGTCATCTTGTGTCCACATGGGGGCAGGAACTTTGATGACATGGGGGCAGCCATATTATGTGTTGGAGTGATGGTCAATCTGCATATTACTCTTTTATAAGATAAGATAGAGGCCTGGTGCCTGGGTGGGGGCCTAGTGCTCTGAAGGTTGTCCCGGATCAGGGTGGGGGTTCTTTTAGGGTGTGGGCCGGCCTGGGCGAGGGGCCTGTGGTGGTTTGCAAGGATTTATTTACCTTCTACAATTGAAACTTTGTAGCCTGGAGTGGAACCAAGCCTTCTGTTTGCTCTGTGGTTGCCACCATTTCTGTCTGGATTTGTTTACCTTCTATAATTGAAATTTTGTAGCCCTGAGTGGAGGCCTAGGCCAGCCAGGCAGTTGGAAAGCTTGGTTTCTTCCATTGCCGAGAAACCCAAGCCTCCTTCCTGTTCTCTGTGGCCACAGCCATCATGGTTGGGGTTAATTTGCATACTCACTCTGATTGGCTGGTGGGCGTGGCTGGTGGGTGTAGTGGAGGTATGATCAATTTGCATATTACTCTTTTATTAGATAGGATTTGCCTTATTTTTAGCCACTTACATAAAAATAATCTGTTCTTTTTTCAATAAAACTAACTTTAAAACTATATGAAAGATTTAAATATTTTTAAATTCAAAAACATTTAAAACAATCATTTTTTCATCAATTATACCTGTCAGAATTTATAAGAAAATATGTGATAAGGTTTTAAAACATGTGCTTAGTCTAGTCTGAAAAAAAAAAGTGTGGTCAGTATTAAAAAAAATTATCATGTCTCATCTTAGAAATGTTCAATAGTATCATTGAACAATAGTTTCCCTATTATCCACAGGGAAAATTTTATTTTTTAACACTTTAAAAATTATAGTTCACAAAATTACCTTTATTTGTGTTTTCAGTATCAACTCCCTTAACTCTTTATTTCATTCATTTGCATATTAAGAAACTACTGTATAAGGGTTTATATATATGAGAAGTTACATATAGAGAGAAGTAAGTAACAAAGGCAAGATCTCTTTATCCAGTGGGAATACAATCTAATGGAAATGCCATATAATAATAATAAAAATCTATACATAAGGAGTCTACATGCCTTACCGCCTACAACCCCCCGTAAGCACCACCAGCACTTACTTGCTCATGGCTAATGGAAGAAATTCAAAAGATGTTCTTAATTTTGTTCTGTTATATGCAGCAGAAACTGATCCTGACTAATATATATAGAAAACATGGTAAATTTAAGAAAGGATTATTAAAAAGAAGGTAGCCACACAAAGTTATTCAAGAACATGTATGAAATATCCCAGTTGCACCTGGAAGGGAT
This sequence comes from Pipistrellus kuhlii, assembly GCF_014108245.1. NCBI lineage: Eukaryota > Metazoa > Chordata > Mammalia > Chiroptera > Vespertilionidae > Pipistrellus > Pipistrellus kuhlii. The sequence continues at coordinate 32,471,945 of NW_023425405.1, read as the reverse complement.
TTGAGAGGAGGGACTGAATTCTAATGATTCTGGCAATAGATATTGAGTCAAAAGCTGCTGCTAACTGCCTTTATTCTACTTTAAATGAATCCCAAGTGTGATGTGGCATAAAAATGTATACTATCTAATAAATATAAGCAAAAAACTTTTGAGAAATTACCAAGTAGACTGTGGTCCTCATTCACTGAACATCCAGATCAACCCTACTGCAAAGAAGACATCTTGGATCAGGAATATCAGATAAGTATCCCTTAAGACTAAGCATCAGAATGTGTCAATCTGTCTCTACTGCATTATTTTGAAGTACACTATTTTCATTATTCATTATTCACTAGTCATCTCAGACTGCCATAAAAAAAATCATAGTTTGAATGGATTAAGCAATGGATATTTATTTTCTCACAGTTCTGGAGGCCGAAAGTCCAATTTTAGGGTGTCAGCGTAGTTAGCTTCTGGTGACAGTTCTCTTCCTGGCTTGCAGGTGACTGGCTTCACCCTAGATCCTCACATGAATGATACAGACAGAGAGCTCTCTCTCTTCTCTTTCGTGTAAGGGCACCAATTTCATAGGTTTAAGATCCTACCATGTCAATACTGTGAGTTAGAGCTTCAACCTATAAATTTGGGGTGGATAGGACAAAATTCTGTCCACAGCACTTATTCTTTGTAAGTTTGGAATACTGAGCCATAGTGGTGAGTACTGACAGCAGTATTAACTGTATTCATGCTTTAAGGTGTTAATGAGCCTATGTGTTGGTTTTCTCCTTTAGTTTGAGGAACATGCTGAGCTAATCAACCAATTATGAGAGAAAAGTAAACTATATATCTGTACTCAGAGGTCAGAAGGAAAAAATACAAGAATATGAGAACTGTTTTCTAAGACATGGTTCTTTATCTTCTCTATTAATTATAACCTGCCAATACACTATTGTCCTAATTTCAAAATTAGATCATTTTAATTACTTATTTAAAAAATAAGTCATATTTTAATTTTTTCTCTAAAGAATATTAACCAATAAAAAACAAAGACTTCATGCTCTTAGTTTTTTTTTAAATAAAAAATAACTCATTTAATCTTTACATTACTATTAGTTGTTTATTTGAGAAAAAAATAAAATGACAACCTCTCTTTTGTTGATTTTTCCCCCTGCTCTAAATTTTGTCAGAATACACATTTCATCATAAGGGAAAAAATGAAAGCAATAAAACAGAGATAAGATTAAAGCAGTATTTTATTACTTTAAGTTTATTTTCTCATTATTCAAGATCAAATATAATAGGCAAATAAGCTTTGAGAAATGCATCAAACCAATAATTTATAGTTTCCTTACGGAATTGAAACTGCTAAGGAGCTTTTGATACTTTAATGGAAAAAATAAATCTAACATGAACATGATTTTACAAAATCTTTCCACAAAATAGTATTCAGTAAATTATTCTACACAACCTCACATTTGTCATAAGTCATGGCTATTTTCTTAAGCACATTTAAATACCATACAACAAACCATTTTATTTTTCCAAACTGCCTTTTTTTGAGTCAGGTTTCATTTTAGCAGTAAGGCACATCTCATTTGCTCTCTTGTGGAATGCTATATTTTAGCTCTTTTCATTCATCTATAAACCATCTTGAATCACAAATTAATTCATCTGTGGTGCTTCTAATGTTTAAGATGCATCTGGCACAGGTTCCCAATTAAATTATTAAAAATTACTATATACCCCCCGCCAAAGTTCTGAAATATACATTGCACATTTGAGGAAAATTCTCTTAAAGTGCAGATTTCTGTTTCCTATAAATTATGTCTTTCAACTGGTCAACAAAAAAAACAACTTAAATATTCCTGACTTTTAGTTCTATTTTGTTTTGCAGAAGCAAGGTACTCAGGATATATTAGAGTGAATTGACTTTGTTTTGTCCTACTTCTCAATTATTAGTGTTATCCTCTCAACACTTAGACTAGTAATAAATTAATTTCCTGTATATTAATGTTTCTAAATTATTTTCAGAGTAAATTATAAACAGTAGAAACTAACAGAAACTATCCAGAAATGCAAAAATCTCTACCATTTGATCAGAAAAACTCCTAATGTGGGTTTATGAATGATACCACTATTTCAGCATTGAAGCTAATGGCTGACAAAGTTAAATGTATATACCCTAAAATGCTCAAGAATGATTCTGACCCTACCTGAAGAAAAAAAGTTTGTGACTGGAATGTCAGTAATCTCAGCAGTACATTATTGAGTATATAAGTGCAAATGTCACATTTTAGAGGTTAAAATAAGTCTCTTAATTACTTGTGCTCAATGAAGCTATCAACTATAATCCAGTTATACAGTATTGCCTTTTTATAAATTGTCAGCAGTTACATAAAGTGGTTCTCATAGGGTAAATAATTTGAGATGAATTCCTTAGTAAGAGACAAAAACCGATGCAAATATAATCAGCTTCCTTGGGCAGGAGTTTCTCAATTTCAATAAGACTCCAAAACAGGGTCATATTGTTCTCTGCTTTGAGCTGAATTCTATTGGCATATTTTAGCAAAGGGACCTAACGAGGCTCTTCAAAGTGGTGATAAAAAAACAAGTACAAAAATTTTCCGCATGAGAAATATTTAGACAGCATGTTTGGACTACTATTTGTTACATCTGAAGAAAATACTATTTTGTATTTTGCTGAATAATGGCAAAGAAGGCACCGGAACATGTAGACATTTAATTAAATCTTGTCATTAGAAAATATGGGCACAATAACTGGCAATCAGCTCACCCTTTCTTCCTATCCCTTGATTTAACCTGGAAATTCTGTACATATCAGCAAACTGGTTATGTGTGTGTGCATCTCACAAATTGGTTATATTTTACACAGTCCCTTCGTTATTCAATGATATTATATAAGCAATCTACTAACTGTCAGGCATTCTGCTAGGTGCTATGAAATATGATTAATAAAACCTTGTACTGATGAAGCACAGTTTATATAAACAGATATTAATTAAAAAATCAATAACATATAAATATATATTTAAAATATTGATGGCTATAAAGTTAAAATGTTAGAATAGTAGTTGAGTATTAGAATAGTGGTTACTGGGCACTTTTTATATGTATATTTTATTTCACTTTAAGAAGTTAAAATATTTTTTGATATAGCTAAGTGGAAATGTCAACTAGGAAACTGAATGCATAAGTTTGAGTTATTTAAAAATGTTATGGGTTAGCACATAAATGATCACATTTATGCATGTAGATAGTATTTAAACCATAGAAGTGAATGATAAAAACTGAAGTTCATTGTTGTCTTCCAATGCTATACTCATAAGAAATGTTAATGTCAAAATCAGATGTTAATCAAGATTACATTATTTAACTCAAATTCTGTCTTTTAGTAAATGCGCTATTCAAATAACAATCATATCTAGTGATCCCTAGCTCTGTCTCTAAGTGATATCAGTGGAGATAAAAGAAATTTTTAAAAAATATTTTTTATTTGAAAGGAGAAAATACTGATGGGGTCACTTTTCAACCCAGTCATGTCTAGCTCTTTGACTTTAAGTTATTGCAAGGAAAATTAAAGGGTTAAAAAATAAGTGACTGGGGGTTCAACAATAACAAAAATAAATTTCTAATGTTTTTCTTACTCAAACAAACAACTAAGAACATTAATGGTAGAATAAATGATGCTAAGAAAAGTTGGTCCCAAAATTATGGGCAGAAATCTTGTAAAATTAGGAATGACTCCTAGTCCTGAAGATAGGTTTCACATGAGTACAGGACTGGGATTGAATCCCAACATCCATAAATACCTGGTAGTTCATGCAGTTATATAGTCTCTCGAAGCTTAAATTTTTATACTTATGAAATGTTGCTAATAAGTCTCATTTTTTAGGGTTAACTTTTCTATTTTAAAACTCAAGAATATGAAGACCAAGAGACTTGCCCAAATTTGAAAACACAATTAAGTCCTCCTACTTCTCAATGAAGTGGTTCTTCTAAAATTCATAATACTCTGCTCTTTAGAACAACCTTGATCTTAATTATCTCCACCATGAAGAAAAACACAAGGATACAAAATTAAGCTATATTTGTGATTATGAAAATGTTTCTTTCACTTAAAAACAAACTATTGCTTCTTCATTATATTCTAGACTAGAAACCTGGTGCACAAATTCATGCATAGGTGGGGTCCCTCAGCCTGGCCAGTGATGGGGGATGATCGGAGTCACTGGGAGGAGGGACCATGAAAGTTGGCCAGCCAAAGGAGGTTGGCTGTAGGAGTGCACTGACTCCTACATTGAGCGTCTGCCCCGTGGTGGTCAGGGTGTTGTCATAGCAATCGGTCAATAGGTCATTCAGTCAGCGGGTCGTAATGGCTGCTTAGGTTTTTATAGATATAGATATAGATATAGATATATAGATATATAGATGATATATAGATATACAGATATATATTATAGATATACAGATATACAGATATACAGATATACAGATATATAGATATATAGATATATAGATATATAGATATGTAGATATGGCTGCACATGCCACCCTGAAATATCTAGAAGAAGAAATAGCACAACAACTGAATCTAAAATTAGAGAACTAATTACATTTACATTATTCTGTGTTTCTCCATCCAGGACTCTCTTTAAACCATCTCAGCAATCTTTAGGGGCAATCATTAACCTGCTACTTTGTTTACCTCAAAGTTTTCTGACCCCTGAAATACAAAGGACTGATACTTCCAATATAGATTTTGATTGAACATTTATACTGCTTTATGAATAAAGCATGTCAGGGGTATTATAATAGCTCATAGACAAAATTTCAAATATAACATAACCATTGTCCTTAAGATTTCTAGTTATAGCACATACTATATTCTAAAACTATATATTTTTCATATATATATTTCAAAGTGTAAATATATATTTCATTCTCCAACATGTATTTAAAGGCTCAAGACATGCAACTAAGATTACTGAATATACCACCATATGCAACATGATACAACATAGTGCAATCTTTTATAGACCTCTGTGTGAACTATCCTTATGAAGTGTCTCCTTAGCAATTTTGAGCTACTATATATTTATCAAGAAAATGGAACAAAAAGCAGCTGGAGAAAATTTTAATGTACTAAAAAAAAAATCTCTGTATTAGCTATCCTAATCCAACAAATTTCTAGAGTTCATATTTCTAAAAAATGAACTTGGCTGTTCAAAGAATTAGTTGCCATCTCTGATAAAATGTGTTTCCCTTATTGATAATGTTACCATCTGGCCTGGTTCTAACCAACCCTTATGTTACTGGGCTTTGCTGACTGGATTTCAGAGTGACCACGTTCACTACACTTCAACAGAAGAGATCAATACAGCAAGGCCACACACAGCTGGCTCCTGCTCATCACGATATCAACAGACAAAGCACCCCTTGTACAGAAATAACAGCAAAAATATGACCCTTAGAGAGAAAATATAGAAACCACTGTCTGCCCTAAAGGTAACACAGAATTATCAATGAATTTAACAGTTGCTTCTTGTCATTGTTTTGAATGGCAGCTATTTGAAAATTATCATTTGCAAAACTTCCATGTGGACTGAGTTCAGAATTGTTGCAAATGTTCAGTGGAAGTTCACTGATCCAAGATGAATCAGAACTTCAAATGAACTCAGCTGGGTCATCAAAATTGGTGTGTATAGCAGATCCCAAAGCATCCAATTTTAAATTCTGATTTTAGCTCTCTCTAATAACTACTATTATTTGAATACTTCTCATTGACTGAATATAACTTGGAACCATTACAGAAAAGGGATCCTGGGAATTTTATTTCTAGGGTTCCCCTGGAAGAAGGGACAATATAACAGGGCTAGTGATCATTCCTATTGTATTACAAAAACCTAGCAGAGTAACCAAGTGCCAGCCTACACATTTGATAATAGGGCTTCTGACCTATTATCCACAGTGGATAACAGGGCTTCTGACCTATGAGAAAAGTTATCCCACTTTATTCATAAAAAATAGTTAACAAAGATTTAAAAGATGAATAAAACTTGGTGTTGTTTTTCAACATTGTTTAAAATGGTATCTGACATCCATTCAGTAGCTCAGAGAGGATGTTAAAGGGTAACTAACACATGCAACTGTCACATAGTAGTCAATAAATAGATGCCCACTAAGTTTTATACTGACAATGTAATAGTATTTTTTACATTGTCAGGATGAAAACTAATTTTTATCCTGACAATGTAAAAAATTCCATTAACTGCATTACCCAATTTGAAAAATGTGAACATATTTTTACTCTATAATTGTTTTACATAAAAATTAAATTTAACTTTGTTCACTGTTTTAAAAAAATAAATATATATATATTTTTTGGTTTCTGAAAGAAAGGGAGAGGGTTAGGGAGATAGAAACATCAATGATTAGAGAGAATCATTGATTGGCTGCCTCTGGCACATCCCACACTGGGGATCAAGCCAGCAACCTGAGCATATGCCCTGACTGGGAATCGAACCATGACCTCCTGGTTCATAGGTCAATGCTCAACCACTGGGCCACACTGGCCAGGCTTTGCTCACTATTTTGTATTACGATGGTCACACTTCCTACCATTTCCCATTTCCAAGATCAAATCATTCATAAAAGGTTATGAAGATGCCCAGCTGCAGTGGTACAATAGATCATAAAGATAATATCTGGTAATGATTTGGTCCAGGTGTAAGCAAAGATGAAAAGAAAAAAGTAAACAAGAAATACAGAGAAAGATGAAATAAAGTGGGATATACAAATGGTAGGGATCAGGAGTGAAGAATAGTTTCTATATTTTATAATGTCAATAATAAGGATTTGGACTAATAGCAGGCTTTAGCTAACTAGAGAAAGCAGCAGCAGATACCAGAATATATGTGAAAGAGAAAATGTAAGACCATTCAGAAAAATTAAAGTTCTGATTCATATTATTTATAAACACATTGTATGAAGACTAAAAGCTTCAAGGTGTTTTTAAAATAACAATTGGATATGTAATCCACTTTTATAAAAATATTTTAAAATGTAGCAATTGGTGGCTATTTCTAAAAAGTGTATAATCATATCTGTTTTTGAAAATATTCATTCTTTGAGGACACCAACCCTGAGTGCTTTTGTATTACTTTTGTCAGCATTCACCAGAAATTGTTCCCAAAAGACTCAGAGATCTACATGACTATGAAGATAATCTTCATTATTCTCAAAGAATACGTAGCATGAGTGTTCTTAGCAAAGTTTTGTAGATTATCCTGTTATTCTGTCTTTCCTTCATAAATAAAAGCATCTATAATTTTAGTTCTAAATTATCTGTCTTGAAAATTTGAAAAAAATATAATGTTTCAGAAAGGTATTTGTAAACGTTCCTCTTTGATATACAACATAAAATATACAATGATTAGAATGGGAATGAAGAAAGTAAGACTCTCTTAGAGCAGTGGTGGGCAAACTCTCTAGTCAACAGAGCCAAATATCAACAGTACAACAATTGAAATTTCTTTTTGAGAGCCAAATTTTTTAAACTTAAACTATATAGTTAGGTACATTGTTATTAACTTAATTAGGGTACTCCTAAGCTGGCCTTTGCTAAAAACTCAAGGGGCCAAAGAGCCACATGTGGCTCTCGAGCCGCAGTTTACTGACCACTGTCTTAGAGGATGTGTGTCTCCTGGTTTATTACTTTGAGGACAACACTGAACAAATTATTATTATTTAAAATATGTTTTTAATTAATTTGAGAGAGAGAAGAAGGGAAAGGGAGATAGACAAAATGAAACAATAATGTGAGAGAGAAACATCCATCAACTGCCTCCTGCATGCTCCCACCAGGAATCAGGCCTGAAACCTGGGCTTGTGCCCTGACTGAGAATCAAACCAATGATTCTTTGGTGCAAAGGAAAATGCTCAACCAATTGAGCCACCCCAGCCAAGGCTGAAAATTTTATTTTATAAAATGATTTGGTGAACTGAATGTCTTTCCTATACTTCCTATTATTCATGAAAAAAAAAAAAAATCTAGAAATTGAAGAGAAGCAAATGGGCATAATGCCTTTCATTGCCTGTTAATATAAGACAATTTTTAACATAGCCCTGGGCAGGGAAAGGCGAATGCTCCTGTGTTATAATAAGGACAGAGTTATTATTGTAGTTATTTGTTTGTTACAAATAAGGTCAAAGTTATGTTAATAGAAGGAATATGAATTTCTCGTACAGACCAGCTGTACGAGAGGACCTTTACAAATAAATGAATCATCACAGTGGGAGGTGTGTTTGATTTTAGATTCTTTTTGTGAAAATAACACAGCCTGAAGTAAAAACACCTATCCTACTCCATAATCAATTTTTTCCCTAATGGGAAAGAAAGTCATCATTATGCTCCTCTAACAGACTAGAGGACACAGAAACGCTAACACAAAAGATCCTCCTTCTGCAGGGCCAGCAGGGAACCTTCAGGATAGGGGAAGAGTGGGGATAACTTTCCACAGGTCACTTCAGCTGCAAAATTTGATAGAACCAATGGATAACTGAAAACAGAAGGGTTGGGACATCCTGTGTGTTGGAGGGTGGAGAGCTCAGATGAAAAGCGAAAGAAGCTAAAAGGAGAGGACTGAGGAAAAGGGCAGAGAATAGGGAAATTATAGCATAAGTTGTTCAGCTAAGCCACCTACCCCATCATCTACCAGGGATCCTCAAACTTTTTAAAGTGGGGGCCAGATCACGGTCCCTCAGAGAGCTGGAGGGCCGGACTATATGAACTACTAATTCCTACTGTAACACCTTGGCTGCGCTCACTGCCCAAAAAACCTGGCGGGCCGGATCAGCTTCCTCTGCAGGCCGCATGTGGCCCGCGGGCCGTAGTTTGAAGACCCCTGAATGCAACTAAGTCTGAAAACTTTGGGTCAACTACCTGAAGCCTACAGTAAATTCTTTAGATTTCCCTTAATATTCTGAATATTCACTTTGGGAATAGGTGCTTAGAACTGAATCTAGAGAAGAGAAGGTTGTAGCCCCATCACTATGCTGACTAGACGTGATGTACTGTTAATGAATGAGATCTACCCACAGGCCAAGTTAGGCAAGTCAGTCCTCCCACTGTCAATTTTTCTAAAAAATGGCTTGAGGCAACAGAGGTTGGCAAGAAAAGGAAAGCAAGATGGTATGAATTATGAAGAATGTTATTTCTCTTGAAATATGACTAGCATCAGATTCCTACAGCAAAATAGAAATCACCAGAAAGATTTCATCCCTAGCTATGAACTCAATATCAGTTACCAATATGCAAATAAGATGATGACCTACATTGAAATAAATAATAGCACAGCATGAAAATAATAATAGTAATAATAATACACATGGAGCAGACTGTAGAATCTCAGAGGGAAGGCAGGGAAGGTGGGTGGGTGGAAAGAGATCAACCAAAGAACTTGTATGCATATATGTATAACCCATGGGCACAGACAATAGGGTGGTGGGGGGATGGGGTAGAGGGCAGGGCAGGTAAGAGGAGGTCAATGGGGAGAAGGGGGAACATATTAAAAATAATAATAAATAAAAAATAATTTTTAAAATAAGAACAATACAAAACCTCGAGTAAGAAGAGTCTTCAGGGTAAAGAGAAAATAATAAAAATATAAATGTATATATTAAGAAAAGGCAAAATAAAACCTGGAAACTATAATATTCCCAGGTTTTTAGGAGACTATAGTAGCTTTCAACACTACTTTTAAGCTCCTCTGATGTGTAATTAACATTCAATAAGAGATCATGCCCAGAGTCAGTTGCTCCAAGGCAAAGACCTTAAGTGACATATTTTAGCACAATGCATACTTTTTAACATCCAATTAAAAAAAAAAAACACACCTAGAGTAAAAGAGTAAGAAAGACAAGTCATGACAGAAACATAAAAAAGACTAGCAAATTTTAAAATCTGAGTGTACAGTTTTATAAAATTCCACTCAAGTTGATAGAGTTGCAAGTGCATATGAAGATATAAATTTTTATAATTTTTGTCAAAATAATTAAATACAATGTAGAGTCACTCTGTATGGCATGTAGAGTATGTATATAAACAAATTCCATTTGGAACTAATTTAATGTGGCAGCAGAGAGAAATCATTATAAGCAAAAGCTCAGTATTAAGGTTTCTCTGAATATGTTAATCACGAGATCCAGGAGTTAGAATTAATGAGTAGTGTGCCTGGGGCTGTGACTGTGTATGGAAGCTATTTGCACTGAAGGAAGTAGATACAGGAGATGGAAAGAAACTCAAATTTTTTAAAGGTATACCAGTTGAAATAATCTAAAATTAAATTTTATCTAGACTTTCTTTAGTCATAAAAATACAGTTGAAAATAAACATAGAAATGCAGTTGAAATTTTGACAGAAAGTATTTTTAAATCCAGATACACTAAAGAACAGGGAAGCAGGACACTATCATCAATTTGTCTGTGCATTCCACTCTCTCAGAAAATGTCCTTATTTTCAGGGCTGTCTTACCTATTAACTTCTGAGCTATGTTTGCACTCCTTCTGACTTGAGAAGGGTAAAGTTTATAAGCAGAACAAGATAGGAGAAGTTGCCAAAATCGGTTTGGCTCAGTGGATAGAGCATCGGACTGAAAGGTCCCAGATTCTATTCCGGTCAAGGGCATGTACATTGGTTGCGGGTACATCCCCAGTAGGGGGTGTGCAGGAGGCAGCTGGTCGATGATTCTCTCTCATCGATGTTTCTAACTTATATCTATCCCTTTCCCTTCCTCTCTGTGAAAAAATTAATAAAATATATATTTTTTTAAAAAGATAGGAGAAGTGATATCAATAAAAGCAGAAAGAACTGAGGAATACTCTTATAACCTAATTCCTTTTTGACTTTTCCCATACCTAAGCTTTTTCTAGTGAAATGAAGTACAGCATAGGGAATATAGTCAACAATATTGTAATAAAACTATGTATTGTGCCAGGTGAGTACTAAACTTACGTGAAGGAACCACTTGGTTATATAAATGTCTAACCACTATGTTATACACTGAAATTAATATAATATTGGATGTCACTTGTGACTTCAGTTCCTTGATGAATTAACTCTCTATAGAGTTAATTTTCAGTTTTTTATGTTTTTATTGTTGTTTCAAAGATGAGAGTTATGACTCCCAAGATCTTTACATGCTGGCCCTGGCTTTACAAATGCTACGTTAAAGACTCATTCATCCTCATTTGCATATGAAAATTTTATTGAGGCCCAGCCATCATACCTCAGTGGTTGAGCATCAACCTATGAACCAGGAAACCACAGTTCAATTCCCTGGTCAGGACATATCCCCAGGTTGTGAGCTCAGTCCCCTGTGGGGGCATGCAGGAGGCAGCCAATCAATGATTCTCTCTCATCATTGATGTTTCTATCTCTGTCTCCCTTCTTTCTGAAATCAATAAAAAAAATTGTTTTTATTGAGGAACATAATCTAATCCAGTCACCCATTTATCCTATTTTCAGCTATTGTGAAAATTCAGACTTTATTTTCTTGACCCGCTGAGAAACAGAGCTGGTTCTGCTGACTTTCACAATACATATCCTGACTCCTGGTTCAAGCCTGATCCAAAAAGACCAATCTGTGACTTGACACACCTGGTACTCACTAGTATATAAATACCCTGATTCTCAAGAACTGCTGAGAGATCATAAAGGTGATTAGCTAGTCTGTCTTAATTTGGCCAAAGGCAGAATACTCACTGTTAATTGATAGGGTGCTTTCTCCTCCAGAAATTTATGGAGGGAAAAAGAAAAACACATCAAGTTATTAGAAGCTAAAAGCAGGCCTACTCTTTCATTTGTATGATACTCTGAAAATACTTTTACTTAATTCAGCAGAAACATAGGTGGAAAGTGCCAAAACATGGTGTGCAGAAGTTAAATAAATGACCTTGAGCCAGTAGATGAATAAAAAATGAGGCAAAAGTCAATGTTTTCATAATGAACTCAACCTTGAAAAATGATCCTGTTGAGAGTCCACTGTGATGTAATCATGGTAAACCATGACAGTCAAACTAAAGGATCATAGTTTTTGTTGTTTTTAAGTCACGTGCTGTATTGTGAGCTTGGCACCGTTCACATGGCCAAAACAAATTCTTTGTACTCCTGAAATACTGTTATCAAACAGACTGAGTCACCACATTTTCACACACCCATGCTGAGCCAATGCTTTGACTATTTTTTAAATAAAATCACAGAAGATAATTATACTAAACTGCATGAAATCTCGCCCAATATTTGTCAATAGTAGAAAGAAAATGCCTTCATGGAGAAAATGACAAAAAAGAAAAAAAAATACAAGCTAAAACTTTAAAGGAGGTGGGGACTAATGATGTGTGAAAATTTAATAGGCTTCAGTACGCCCACTATGCCGCACTCCATTTGTTAAGGGATGGTAGAAGCGGCAGTTCTCTGGGTAATGTGAATAAGGGTTATTAGCAATAATAATGGTTTGCTAGCTGATAAATTTGCAGATTAAGCAACCTCTGCCATGGAGGTTAGTAATATTTCAGAGATATTGCTCAAAAGATAATGGAATGGCTACTTTATTTTTGTATCAGAAAAACTGGACTCTTTACCCAAGTGTGTGGCAGCAGAAGTCTTGCTTCTCTCATATTTCAATTTAATGTGTGGTAAGAATTCTATCCAGTACTGAAAATATTATGACATTTCACTCGTTCGATCATGCAGCATTCTATAGTTGTGCTTACACTATCTGCTCCTCTACTTGTTAAAGATCACATCAGAAAAAGCAACAAACTACTTTATATCCAGAGCATTTTATAATAAAAATAATAAATAATGTAAATTTCCCCATTGGGACTGTATTTTTGCTATTTTTGTAATGAAAATAATAATATGCTAAATTTTTTTAATGGCTATTAGGCATCCTGCATTTTGAGTTGCATTTATTAGACAAAAATGTCTTTCGGTAAAGGCCTTTGAAACTTTCATAAAGTTATCCTGGAGCCCGCTGCTGTGCCTCAGTGGTTGAGCATTGAACTATGAACCAGGAAGTCATAGTTCAATTCCCAGTCGGGACACATGACCTGATTATGGCTTGATTCCCTGCAGGGGGCATGAAGGAGGCAAGTGACCAATGATTCTCTCTCAATCACTGAGGTTTCTATCGCTCTCTCCCTCTCCCTTCCTCTCTGAAATCAATTAAAATGTTATAAATAAAAAAGTTACCCTGGGGTGCCAGTGTTGATTATCTAGACTGGTGGTCAGACATGCAGGTGTGGAGAAGCACATAACTGTTTTGTTTACAACAATGGGAATTCAAGAAGGTCTGTAAGAACATGGCACCAGAACTGAGTGCCCTGTGCATGTGGTTTAGTATTATCTATGCAACTGTCAGTTGTCTATCATAATACATTGTCTCATAACATCTTTCCATGGAAACCAGAACCGCTCAAATTATATAATAAATAACAATTATTTCAATCACAATTACCATTTGATCTAAGCTCTTTGGCAACTGCTGTCAGTAGTTTCGGGAACACATGGTGTTCATAGCAACTCTCAGTACTAGCCAGTTTGACTAAAATAAAATTGGCACTAACACTTTCTATGCAGGTCATGCCTAGATGATATGGGAGTATTACTTCCCAGATAATAATCTGAAAGGCACAGCAAAACTACTTTGGGTAGAGGAGGGACTACACTTGGACAATAGTTTGAAGTGTGGTCCAGAGAGCCAGGAGGGAATCTAGCCCAGGGTTGCAGACAGGAGGGCTTGAGGCAGAACCCCTCTGAATTGGGCTCAATTTAAGAAGCAAAAGGCCAACACCAGAAACTAGCAGACACAGAGCTCAGTGTCTTCAATCAGTTTGGAGTCTTCCTCATGAAGGAAATGATCATAGTTCATGTTATAACCCCAGAGGGGTAAAGGTAAGAATCATGCCCAGAACCTCACAGGAAAGGCTGGGGGTGGGGATGGGGGCTAAGAGATCAACCAAACGCCTTGTATGCATTCACATAAGCTTCACCAATAGACACAGACAGTATGTGGGGGTGAGGGCCTGTGCTGAGGGGCCAGAGCAGGCAGGGAGAGGACGATGGAGAAAAAAGAAGACATATATAATACTTTCAACAACAAAGAATTTAAATATTAAAAAATCCTAATAAGATAAAATACACATTGGGGGCTGAGGGGGAGATAACTCTAAGCCATATAATAAAAATCTGAAAAACAATTTAAAATAAAAGAAGAATCACATCCAGGTTTTGAAGTTGAAGATGATGACAGTAATGATGGAAACTCATGCACCACATAAAATTAATAATAATCCACTGGTTCCTGGACGTTGCTGTAAACTTGAATCACAGGGTGTTCTTTACATAAAGCTGATGAGAAATTTACTTCAGGAGCAGATATTAAGCAATTTTGTTTAAGAAATTGAAGCATCTGGTCCCCATCTCTGACCTGAAAGATGGAGTTTGCCCATATAAATTAAAGTCTTTCCAATGGTTCTCAAAGGGTGGTCCCAGACCAGAAGCTCTTAAGATCACACCTGAGAATAGTTTATAAATGCAAATTCACCCCAGACGTATGAAATCAGTCACTCTGAGGGTGAGCCTGGCAATCTGAATTTTAACAAACCCTCCAGATGATTTTTATTTTTTGTCAATCCTCACGTGAGTATATTTTTTCCAGTAGTGTGTGTGTGTGTGTGTGTGTGTGTGTGTTTTCAGAGAGTAGAATTGGGGGGGGGGGGGGGGGGAGGAGAGAAGGAAGAGAGAGAGAGATCAATGTGAGAGAGACACATTGATTGGTTGCCTCCCACATATGCCTGGACTGGGGCTGGGATCAAACTTGCAATCCAGGTACATGACTTTGACCTGGAATCATACCTGCAACCCTTCGATAGGTGGGCCAATGCTCCAACCCTTAACAACACTAGTCAGAGAAACCCTGCAGATGATTTTGATGCGAAGTCTGAGAAGCACTAGTCTTTACAATAATTTATGTAAACTCTTCACTATTTTTCCCTGTAAAATAGGTAGATTATTAAAATTTTCAGATTCAGCCGAAACCAGTTTGGCTCAGTGGTAGAGCGTCGGTCTGCGGACTGAAAGGTCCCAGGTTCCATTCCGGTCAGGGGCATGTACGTTGATTGCGAGCACATCCCCGGTAGGGGGTATGCAAGAGGCAGCTGGTCAATGTTTCTCATTCTCTATCTCTCTCCCTTCCTCTCTGTAAAAAATCAATAAAATATATTTAAAAATAAATAAATAAAATTTTCAGATTCAATTCTATTTGTCCTAAATTTTAATTCAAATACAAACTCTGCCCTGGCCAGTCTGCACATTTTACCTACAGTATACAAGTCACAGAAAAGATTTATGATTCTTACTAAAAGGAATCTATTTAGGGCCTGGACCAATTGACCACATTCCCAGAGGGTTCCTGAACCAGGGACTAGCATGTAATTTTCAAGGGCATCCTTTTGTCTTCTACCATATACACAATCTGAACAGCCATAGGAGAGGGAGTCTTGAATCAGAAAGTCCAATTCAGCCTTTGATTTCTCCTATAACTGGTAGCATGACTTATGACAAGTTTATGAGCTTTGATTTTCACATAAAGTGGGAATAGTCAAAAATAAAGTAGAAGCAGAATACCGCACATTGTGAGAACTGAGAGATCATTTATGTGGAGGAAAAAGTGCTACCAAAAATAAATCAATTTGCTCATTTTACCTACTGGTTCTGTGTGCTGCTCCCTTAACTATTCTATGGAAGGCAGAATAATGTCCTTCCTCTCCCCAAACCTGTCCACATCACAGACCCCAGACCTGTGATAGATGACCTGACATGGCAGAGGGGCCTTGGCAGATCTCATTAAGACTAAAGAACTTGAGAAGGCGAGATTATTCTGGATCAGTCATGTGGGCCCAATGAGTAACTACATGAATTCTTAAACATGGAGAACTATTTCTAGCTGCAGTCAGAGAGAGATGTAAGAACAAAATGATCAGAGAGACAGACCTTGCTGGCTCAGAAGGTGGAGGGGTATGCCAGAAGCTTAAGGATATGGGCAGCCTCTAGAAATCAGGAAAAGAACAAAAACAAAAACAAAAACAAAAAAAACAATGGAATATGTTCTCCCCAAAAGTCTTCCACAGGATATGCAGTGCTGACACCTTGATTTCAGGCCAGTTGAACTTGGGACCCCTGTAGAACCGTAGATAATAAATTTGTGTCATTTTTAAGCCACTAAAGCTTTGGTAGTTTGTTACAGCAGCAATAGGAAATTAACACACATTCCTACGCGTATTCTCTTTAAGTTTACTTTAAAATGTAAAACTGGGGTGCATCATAGGACCACTGGCACCCACTGGAACTCAGGAGCAGATTAATGGTCCAGATTAATGATTACAACACACTGGCAAGGTAGTTACTATGTGTAAGCCAGTGTTTTTCAACCTTTTTTGGGCAAAGGCACACTTGTTTCAAGAAAAAAATCACGAGGCACACCACCATTAGAAAATGTTAAAAAATTTAACTCTGTGCCTATATTGACTATATATAAAGTAATTCTCTTGAATAGGAATCAAATAAACACAAAGAAAGTATTTTATAATTACTTTATTATAAAATATTAAGTAAACAAAATAGTGAAAAATTATAAAATTCTTGTCTTGTCTGCACCTACAGCACACCAGGCAACATCTCGCGGCACACTAGTGTGCCGCATAACAGCGGTTGAAAAACGCTGGTGTAAGCAACATGTACACTCCTTTCACTGAATCAGAGAGAGTAAACTCATATTAAGAAAACCAAGTCAGATCGCAATTTGTCAAGAAAGCTGGGACTTTGAACGTGTCAACTTTTTTTCCCCCCAAACAGTGGTTTTATTGGTTTGTTTTTTTTATGTTTATTGTTGGTATTACATTGGTCTTCCTATATAGAGAGAGAAATTGAAACATAATTTGAAGAGAAATTGAAACATAATGTATCTATTGATACTGTGTTTTGCCAGGATGGCAAACCATCAGGAACTCGCTTTTAGAATTATTTTCAAGATCCATCATTTCAGTATTTCAAATACAAACAGGAATAGAAACTGAACAAAATATGGGCTTATAAAGAGCATTAAGGAGTTTCTCTACAGACTATATGGGACTTGTTTGTGAGAAGCTTGCAGATGGCTGTCTTCTCACTATGTGTTTACTTGGCAGAGAGTTGAGAGAGCAAGCTCTCACCTCTGTTTTATAAGGACACCAATCCTATTCATGAGAGCCCCACCCTCATGACCTCCTGAACACCCCACCCTCTAATACCATGAGGGTGAGTATTTCAATTTTTGATGGGGAATTTGAGACACAAACTTTCAAGTCATAACAGAGGTTGGACATTGATCCACTTATTCCCTCCCTAGGAAAGTCCACGTTGCACGAAAGTAAAGGTGTGACTCTACAGGAGGACTCACTATGCAGGTGCAGAGAGCTTGAGACAAATGTCTGGATGAGGAACCTAGTAAAGCCTCCTCAGAATGGAATGGGTGGTGGGGAAGCAAGGGATGTGGGCCTGAAGCCTGGCAGTACTCACAACACTTCTGTAAAAAAAAAAAAAAAAAAAAAAAAAAAAAAAAAAAAAAAAAAAAAAAAAAAAACCTAGCTAAGAAACTAGGCTAGAAATCAGATTGCTTGGAGTTGAATTCCGACACCATCACTTAATGCTTATGCTTCCTCTAGAAAGTTAATTTTTCTGAGCTTTAGTTTACCATCTGTAAAATGGAGATGAGTGTCTGTGTATAAGGTTTTTATTAGCATAAATGGGGCAACCTTAGGACCAGCCAGTCCTGCACACAGAATGAACATTCAGTAACATTGACCACTAGAAGCCTGGTAAACGACATTCGTGCACTGGAGAATGGGGGGGTCTCTCAGCAGGGACTGTGCCCTCTCACAGTCCAGGACCATTCTCAGATATCCCCGGAGAGGTCCTTAGTGCTGTTGCAGAGACGGGAGAAGCTCCCGCCACCACTGTTGTTCTCGCCAGCCACAAGCCTGGCTTCTGGCAGAGCAGCACTCCCCCTGTGGGAGCACAATGACCACCAGGAGGCAGCTCTGGAATTGAGCATCTGCTCCCTGGTGGTCAGTGTGCTTCATAGCAACCAGTTGTTCCTCTGTTAGGTCGATTTGCATATTGGCCTTTTATTATATAGGATTATCAAAATTATGGATGACAATTATTACACTGGCTCTGCTGCTATGGTAACATAAGTTGAGGTTGAGAGAAAGAAGGAAAAGGAACAACCTATATTTTCTTTTCTTCACTTTAATTCAAGATAAATGATATGCTGTTCCAGCCTTAGGGTTATAGAAGACACCAAATCAGGATCTCAAGGGACAAAATGGGAAGTGGCAAGCAGGTTGTACTTATAAAAATACAGGAAAGGAGTTGAGAGGCATTCCTAGAGATAAGTGGAGGTAGAGAAACATTTGGCTGCAAGTAATACCTCCAAGCCTCAAACACAAATAGAATTAGACCTTTTTGTGCATTCCCAATGAAAGTTAATACTATTTGATTGTCTGTCCAACCAATTTTAGTTTATTGCCCTTTCGCATTCATTGGGTCAAGCCCTCAGAGGTCAGTGCTCTGTGATCCCAATACCATGCCCTCAGTAGTGATGGCCTAGGGTAGGTCCCCGAGCAAAGACCAACTAGTCAGATTTCTCTTTTCCAGAGCCACTTAAATTTCATATATGCTTAGGCCAACTACATACAATAGAGGGAGATGGGGTAGTCATAGCCCACCATGTAGATAAAGTAGAAAACTTGTTTGCAAAAATAGTAAAACAGACATGCATAGACGAATGAAGGTGAAGGATGAAGCCGCAATGACTTTTCCTGTTTGTGTTAGTGAGACAAGGGTGAATTCTGCCCCTTGGTTCCAGGCTGTGCCCCGGTACCCTCATTATTAATTTGCCTTTTGACTTAAGAAGTATCTCTAGTTGGTTTATGCTACTTCAAATAAAACAATTCAAACCATATAATTACTAAACCTCTGCTACTGAGCCAGGATTTCTGCCTCAATGATTACCCTCTAGCTCAATTTGAGAAATATTACAGGGTCTTTCTATGATGATACAGGCAGAAAGTATCATCATAACTGCAACAGCCTAATCCTGTGCAGTCATTAAAAGTTTTCATCTGTGAAAATGCTCCTTTATAGAGAGAACGCTGTAGCTAGTTAGCTAACTCCAAATAATAAAACTGAGCCAACTACAAAAACACTAAAAATATCCTGAGGAATCTTAATATCACTGCTATTAACACCATGTAGTGTAAAAGTGCAGACTGTTGAAACTTTGTGAATGCATATAAATAGATACATGGTATGTCAACACTGTTTGCTAAGTAAACAAGGCTCTCTTTATTTAAAAATTTAAAAAACACACACACCCTTATATCTGTTTTGATAAGAATAGTTCTCCCCATAGGGGAAAAAATAAACACACTTGCCATATAAAACAATTAATATGCAAGTCATAGAACATAAAGATTTTTATTTCCAAAGAAAATTTCAACTGATTCATATATTTTGGTTGACGAATTGCCTTTGTTTCCAACCTTTCTGCTATCATGTGGAACTGTTACCAAGCTATATTCCTAATAGATAGCACCATACTTATCAACATAGTTTATCTATGAAGATCAAAATTTTCATACTATAATCATACATTCTTGAAAAGACAGTAATTATACTTCCTGGGTAAAAAGTATTTGCAAGTTGACCTAATTAGAATTACCGATACACGGAAGAGGGAACAAATGATCCATATTATCTAGCTTTAAGTGACATAGAGTTCTTTTTGGCCAAAAATGTACTTGTTTTAATAACATATAGTTACATAGCAAAATGCTAATGTATTTTCATTGCATTATAGAAAAGGATGCTAAATAGAGGGGTTGCAAACATTTTGAATTGGGAGGCACACACTAAGGTAAAATGCCAACAGTTTCATGAGCCTGTATATATCGTATAGTATGGATTACAGTCCAGTTTCCTCTCTTAGCTGGGAGAGGAGGATGACCTGGAGCTACAGGAAGTGAAGGGAAGGTGAACTAAATAAAGTCCAAGTCCTACATAGCCACAAGGTAGAAACCCAGAGGAAATTGACATATTCAGTACAAGATCCAGTGCCCAAAAATAAGCAAAACTTAGCCGGAAGGTGGGACTTGGCAAGTCTCTTTGGAAAGAAGTAGTAAGTGGAATGGCCTAGTCCAGGGAGAAGGTATAAAGGAAAGTGACAGTCCCCATGCCCCCCTCCCCTGCCAGGAGTGAATGGCCCTGGGGGTTCCCTAAAACATCTAACGCAGTGTTCTCCACCCAGCATGAACACTGTATCACCCGAGGAGCTTTAAAAAACATACTAATACCCAAAACCAATTCAGTAAAAAATCTTGGTGGTTCAAATACTCGGCCAGCATTGGGAACTACAGATTAAATAGAAGGAATTGCCCACACACAGAAATGCTGACAGTGAGTGTGGGTTACTATTATATAAGGAATCCAGACCTTCCCAGGGGACTCTACAGAGAGCTGGCAAGGTCATGGGCTTTATGGTCATCAGCAATCATGACGGGAGAGAGCTGCCAAGGCACTGAGCCAGTTCCGAGGACGTGCTCAGCATCCCGAAGCAGGAAAAAGTACATCAACTCACACATAGCAATGTCCACAATAAAGTACATTGCAAAATGGGATATTATTACAAAATGAGTATGACATCATAATCCATATAAGTGCCCATTCAAAGGAAACAATGAGAAATCCCCCAAATCCCTTCCAGGTTCAGTCTAAGGCATAATAGGAAGAAAAATATGTTTCCTTTTGTCTAAATATAAAAGGGTCTTAATTTTTAAAAACCGCCTTTGTCCCAAATGCAAATTTATGTATGCAAAAGCAAAACAAGGAATCTCTTAAGAAGCTGATCCTCATAGCTGTAGTGTTTTTCCCTCCCAGAAAGCAGCATGCTTTCTGTGCATGTCTGGATGCTTTTCTCCTCACAGGTTTACCTGGAAACCAAAATGAGATGCCATCCTCCTGTCTAAGACAGAAAAGGGGCTTCTAGCTTTTGCCCTGAGGAGGTAAGAGCCCTCTTGGAATGTGTCCATCATTAAAATAGTGCTTGAGGGAATTTGCCTGCTCACATTTTAATTATTGTTTTACTCATGTTATATTTGTTAACCCTATCTTGGCCAACCCCAAACCTATTTTCTTGCAATTATATCCCTTGTTTATCAAGACATTGGAGTTTACACAAAAACAATAATCTGCTTTTAAAAATTTATCATATTCACTAGTGAAATCAATCCTTTACAAGGACAAGATAAGCATGCCACATGAGCTAACATTTTAGCCTGAGCAGCATAATAATTATCCTGTTATTATTAGAGAAACCTGCTGTGCTAATTAGCATGCATCAGCATACAAATCAAGTTTAGTGTAAGCACTGAAACTTTTTTTGCAAATTTAGGTGTATTTATCTAGTCCCCTACTTATCACCACTACCGTTCTGCCAGAGAAAGCAGGGAAATGTAGAGCCAAATAGGATTTTATTTTTACAACATTGCTTAAAAGGTCAGAAAAAGGCAAAGTTTACTTTGTAAATGAACAGTTTTCCTGCTTTAAATATATTACTAGGGGAGGCCACTTCTGCAGAACCAGGGAAAGAAAAGGAACAGATGATTCAGGGCAGTGTGAATAGGATTCAACATTGAAGGTAGGGCCTGGTGTGTATCTAGGATTAAAGAAGAGAAGAGATCATTGGATGGTTTGTTAAAACCCAAAAGAAGACAGAAGTTCATTCTCTTAAGGGTAAAGATTAAATATTGGAAGTTCTTGAAATTCAGTACACCTTTCTCTGTTTTAAGAGTATAGGATCTACAAGAAGGAAATCTTCCTTCCTTCAACTTCCACCTTTTCTATTTTTTCAACCTGCAATTTAGCAAATTCCTTCTGTTTTAAGGTTCCAGAAGAACCTTATTGATTCCTCACAATGCCTAATATTCAGAGTTTCTATTCATTGGTCATTTCATTATAAAAAGGTAGTAAGATGTCTGGAAAATTCTTTACTCAGGACATGTCAAGAGGAAGAGATGAATGGAAGCTTCTCTGCCAAGAGGTGTCACCTCTCAGATTTGGCATGTGCAACTAAGAACCATGCTTATTATGGAAAATAAATACAATTTTACATGTATGAGGTCAAACTGCATATGAATATTAATAAATCTTATAAGTAAAATCATTTTTAAAGTATGAATAGTAATACATAAATGATAAAGTTCCATGACTTGATATCACACATTCTAAAACATGCTTGGACCAGGACTATATTTTTTTAAGCTTTGCTCTTTAGCATGTCCCATTTCATCTCTGAAGACAACCAAGTCACTATCATTCCTTCTTTATGAGCTTCATTGTGTCATGCTAAAATGTCAGGAACTCTAAGCATTTCATAAGCATTAAATATCTTTTAATCTATATTAATAAAAGTGTAATATGTTAATTAGAGTACACAGCTGAACAAGCTTCAGGCCATCCTTCCAGGTATTCTTCCAGATGACCTTCCAGATGCAGCCAGGGATGCGAGGGCTGAGGCAATCTGCTCCGGCTGCGAGGACCGAGCCTCTTGCACAAATTTCATGCATTGGGCCTCTAGTATAACATAATTATAATAGTAACAATTATTATTATCTTGTTTAAATTATTTATTTTTTTCTTTCTTTTCTGCATGTAGAGATCTTGGTGGCTAGCATTTATTTCTATAATTCTTAGTTCAACAATCCAAACATTTTGTTGTATCTATATAAGTAAGAACATGTGTATAGAATGCAAACTATGGTTAAAATGAATCAATGCTCGAACGCACCAAGTGCATTCATGTGCCTGTAAAAACTTCTATAAACATGCTCTGGCCAGTATGGCTCAGGTAGTTAGCCATGCACCAAGATGTTGCCAGTTAGATTCCTGGTCAGGGCATATGTCCAGGTTACAGGCTCAATCCCTGGTAGGGGTCTTGCAGGAGGCAGTAGATCATCAATGTTTGATCATTGATATTTCTTGAGATCTATCTCTCTCTCTCTCTCTCTCTCTCTCTCTCTCTCACTCTCTCTCTCTCTCTCTCTCCTTTTTCTCACTGGGGAGAGATTACCCAAAGAATGTATATGTATATATGCACAACCCATGAACATAGACAATAGTATGGTGAAGGCCTGGGATGGGGAGGGAAGTTCTGGGTGGAGGAGGTCAGTGGGGGGAAAAACGAGATATCTGTAATACTTTCAATACTGAAGATAAATTAAAAAAAAAAAAAACTTCTATGCATTTTAACTGATAGCCACTTAGTACTAAAAGATAAAAACCAAAATTTTGTTTTAGCAAGAATACACTAAATTGTTTGGGATTTATTCACCATATGAATAAATGCAAAAGAAGGCAATAATATATGAAGATTTATATAGAATTGTATGTTTTCATTCTCAGGCTCAGGGCTGATGTTCACTATGATAAAATAAAGAATGGTGACATTAATACATTCATCAAAATGGATAACATGTCAAAGATAAGAAATTGCCTCAACAAATTATTCATATACGATGTTCGTTACTGTATACATCTCAAGTGAAAGTCATGCTACTATTGACTTTTCAAGTACCAGAAAAACTTCATTAGAACACAAACTTCTCTAGTATGTAAATATACTAATGTTTTAGGCAACCATCCTCACTTCATTAGATGCCGCTTAATTGATGAGTGTGGTTTGGCAGTAGTAATGAGGAGGAAATGTTTTCCTTATTAGACTGATCTACACAAACAATCAATAAAAAGCATCAATACTTAAATTAACGCCCACAGATTATAATAATAATGACTCACATTTGAAATTTTTGAAGCCAAATATTTCAGAGTGTAATTTGTTGTCTATTTTTCTTAAATAAATCACTTCATTGTTTCGTTAAAGTGTCATGTCAAAGCCGTATGTTAGCAGTGGTTCTAAATGATTAAATATCTAATTCCTTTCATGTGCCTTTCTCATTTGTTTCCAAAGCTATGTGAAATAGGCTTCTGGGGAAATGGTATATTAATGCGCATTTGTAGTAATTCATAGTGTTGAGTTATGTGAAGTAATAAAATGGCATTTCCTCTAATTTATTGAAGGAGAAGATTATCATCAGGGACAATAAGAAATGACATTTTTATAAGAAATGTGAACTTACATTGAGCTCTTTACTAACAGTCAAGAGCAAGGTATACTAATACATTTTCAGGTTTTTATAATACTTGTCATCATTACTTGTACTATTACTCAGCTTCAAATGCTTTACCTAATACCAATTTATTTATTACAGGACAAAAAAATTGATTTCAATGATAAAAAATGAAATAGGTGAAGTTGAAACATGACCTACAGTGGGAATCCTGTTCTAGCTAAAACATGGACCTTCAACCACAGGTTATACATGTATGTAACTTTTTCAATGGAATAATGTTGTAGTGTAAAACATAGGCTATGATTTGACTTGAAAATCCAGATTAACCAATTAAGGAACCAACTTATCCACTATCCATTAAATATTGTCTTTAAGTACATTAGTTTACTCACTCCCATAACATGCAGCTATTTACTAGGCAGTAGGAATAATTTTAAGTATACTAGTCATGTGTTCTGATATCGGTTATCACCAATTCTAAAATAAATAATATACTTAAGCAACTTTATATTTTGCATCTTCAATTATGCATTGTGTTGTTGGTCTGCAGAAAAACTTACAGACCAATTCTCCTGGTGAGCACTGGTTTTAGGAAAACTATCCAAAGTCCAAATTACACATTTTAAAGGCCTTGAAGAATTACCAAGTCTGTGGACTTGAGACCATGATCCCAGACAGAAGAGAAGTACAAAGGCTAGAGCCTGACATTCATTACTGGTTTACCCCTTAAGTCAGTCAGCCAATGTAGAACTCCAACTAAATGGATTACGAAATATCTACCAGGGTACACAGTGCATCATGAAGGTGATACTATACACTGAGTGGCCAAATTATTATGATCTCTGAATGCATAATAATCTGGTCACTCAGTGTATATCCTATATAATAAAAAGCCAATATGCAAATTGTCCCTTCAACCAGGAGTTCAACCAGCAGGCAGGTCGGCGAACTGCTCATGTCCCTTCTCCCTGGCCAGGCTGGCCAGACCCCACCCATGCATCATTTCATTGAATTCATGCACCAGGCCTCATACACACACACACACACACACACACACACACACACACACACAGGAGTGGCCAGATTATTAAGTATTCAGAGATAATAATAATCTGGCCACTCAGTGTATAAAGACTCTCAAAAGCTATTTAATTTTGATGTTGCTTACCTTTATTGGTTAAAGATTGTATGTAATTCTATTCACATAGATTTTATAATTATTGTTTAAAAGTATTTCTATGCATGATCATAGCAGAGGAAAAAACAAAGCTATTCCAAGTACATCTTAGATGCTCTACATTTATACAATTTAGAATATTTATATAAATATGACTTAACATGACATAATTTTTTTTAATTTAGGTAAAACTGCCTAAATTCAACCCCAATGCCTGAATACATACATACATATATATGTATGTATATATATGTATCAATACATATATATATATATATATATATATATATATATATATAATTTTTTTTCACGCAGAAACAAGAAAATGAAACATCTTGAAGCTATTGAAACTAAATCCCAGGCATTATGTTATCACGGTGATTTAGTGAAACTGTCACTGATGCTAGTGTATCCTAATTATGGCCTGATTAATACTATTTAGACCTCAGTCAGAAACACTTATCTACCTTCTAACCTGAATTGTTACAACTGAATAGTTATTTCTCTTCCTCTCCCCTTCCTCCTCCATTCCACTCCTTCTTTCCCTCTTCCCCTATACCGTATTCCTCTCCACCTTCTCTATACAGGAAAACAACTTGAGAGAAACACCATTTTATTATTCTATAGCCACATGTGTTCATATTTCAAACTCATTATGTTTAGCAAGAATTAATTAAACTTACAGTAATGAAACTGAACTTGCTATTGTACAAGAAATTACTTTTGGTTCACAAACAAAATGTTCCTTAGTGAGATAAAATAGGTGACACAACAGTGCTGTTTCAGGGGAAAACAAGAAGGGCTTTCTTTCTAAGTAAGGAAAATTCAGTCATAAGAAATAGGGAGTTGATTTCCAAAGAGGAATCAAATTTCTCCACTTCTTCAAATAAACTCCCTGTGTAGGGATGCCAGCGAAGAGCCCCTTGTGAGACACTGTTTTTCTGTTCTGGGTTGTCAGATTACAATGTGCATTAAACACAGCAACGAAGTTCTAACATACTCAGAATATTTTTTCAATAATGTCAAACCTGATAGCCACAATTTGTGCTATTAATTTCATCTAAAGAATATGTATCCTGCTACTTCCTGCAAGAGTTTGAAAGCATTGGTGTACATACCATCAATGTTCCCATGCTCATGTAGCTATGCCTCATGCACCCAGGTAAATGTGAAGTTGTTAGTAGTAATAAATAAATAAATAAATAAATAAATAAATAAATAAAGACTTGCCATTTCCTTATATGATGTGCAAAGATTACATCACTCATTTGAGCAAATTCTTTTTGAGATCTGGATTCTCTTTTTACTTTCTACTTTTTAACTTTCCTTTTCCATTCCAAGTGGACACTAGCCCCTTAGTATTTATTTAGTTGTCTCTGATCATTTTTTGCTGGACATATTTTAAGTCAAAGTTTTTCCTTTTTTTTTTTTTTGGTTAAAACTTTAAACATCAAAAAGGAAAACGTTAACCTAGGTCAGCAAATTTCAACCTTTTTCATCTCGTGGCACACATAAAACCAATAAATTCTGTGACACCAAAAATTATATTATTTTTTGAATATCTGACAAAAATAGATGTTGATTCATTCATATCAGACAGCTTTTGTTGTGTTGGCTATTGCCTTTTTTTATTTGACAATATAAGAGTAAAGAGATCAGTGCCCCTAACTAAATAGTCATATTTTAAAATTTCTTGTGGCACACTCGTTGAAAATCGCTGGCTTAAGTGTCTTTAGTCACAAAAAAGAAAGTGGGGGTGCTTTTTTATATTTTATTGATTTTTTACAGAGAGAAAGGGAGAGGGACAGAAAGCTAGAAACATCAATGAAAGAGAAACATACATCTGCTCCCTCCTGCACACCTCCCACTGGGGATGTGCCTGCAAATAAGGTATATGCCCTTGACCACATGCCTTTGACCAGAATCGAACCTGGGACCTTTGAGTCTGAGGCTATCCACGGAGCCAAACAGGTTAGGGTGAGGGGGTGCTTTTAAGTAGAGTAAAAAGAGAACTCCACTAAGCAATGCAGGTTAGAAGAACAGAATTAAGGGTATAGCTAAGAACACTAACAGTGTTGAGGGGGAAATGGCAGTAGCAGAGACAAGTAGTTCAAAGTCCTAGACAAGTAGTTCAAAGTCCCACGCACAGATTGTATGGGTCATGCCCTGAGTGAGGCAGAAGAGGAAGTGACCTTTTCATTAAATGTTCCTATAAAACATTTCACTACTTCCCCAGTTTGAAATCTCTATCCAACTCCCCACTCAAAGAGTAAGGCAGTCACATCATACTTATGGTCCTTGATTCCAATGCCAAATTCTCTGGTGTTATCTGTATAAAAGGGATTTCATTAAATTATTAATATCCTTATTTTGAAAGCTAAAAATCAAGGGAGGTAAGAATATTTAATGAACTCCTTTATGTGGCAGACATTGTACAGGACATTTTACACATTTTATTTCACTTACTGAGCCATTTGATTTTATATATCAAATTATATAAAAAGCTCTACCTTCTTCACTCACCTCTGAAATTATTCAATGCATGTTATGGCACCTAGCTAATATGCATATAATGACTATGTTTTGGTCAATATAAAAACTAATTTGTCTAACAGATTAGTATTGATTCATGTAGAACTATAATCAATATTGAAGGCTGTGGATCAGTTATTTTTAAAATGTGTAACATTACTGACCGGCCATACAGGTTATAACTTATAAAATATTCAATGTATTAGAAAAAGATACATTTGAGAAGCCATTTGCCATTTTAAAGTTGTATTAATATCAGAAAAATAACTCAGCTTTGTCGCTTCAGAAATGTTTTAAACCATCTCTAGATCTTACTTTGAATTTTCATCCTGAGTTTTCTGTATAGTGTGGGATCAGATCCGCATGAGGTCTGCAGGCACTGGTTCAGGAGAGAACTGAGAAAACACACTCCACCTTCCCCTCATTTGCGATAAGCCCTTCCTGTGGTCTGCTTATCTAGGTTTTGAAGAATCTCAGATGGAAGGCGGGAGTGAGAGAAATAGGGAGAGATTAACCTAAAAACTTCTATGCATATATGTGTAACCCATGGACACAGACAATAGTGTGGTGAAGGCCTGAGTGGGGGAACGGGGGGAGACAGATATGGGGTGGAGGGAGTCAATGTGGAAAAGGGGAGGACATATGTAATATTTTCAACAATAAAGATAAAATTTTAAGAGTAATCATATGTGAAAATAAAAAGATACTAAATTTTAAAAATAATAGAAGAGCAAACAAGGAAAAAAGAAAACATGTAAATAGGAAAGTAGATAGGACATGTGAGTAGTTTTTCAGAATAATCTTCTCTGAAATCAAAGAAGATACTTTAAGCTAGCATCAGATCCAGGACACCATCCCCCAGCCATAGGCTCCGTAATGCACAGGCCCTCAGGTGTTAGAGGTTCCTCTCTGAGAGGTGGGTGAGGGAATCACAAACTCCAGAACCACACCCAAAAGTTGGCATGTTATTGCTTTGTAATGGAGTTCTTTTTAGAATGGGGTCTGTGTTTACTGAGAATTATTGTGGGTTTTTTTCCTACAGTATAGGATCAAACATCCTGAACAGCAAACAACATTTCTGAACCTCTTTTCCATATTGTTTGAATTGTGGATAATACCTCTTAAAATAAAACATCTTGTCAGTTTAAATGCTTCAGTCCTGGATTTGGTTAATTTTTTTTTTTTTTTTAAGTTTCTCAGGACTAAGGCTGGTGCAAAGGACAATCATAGGAAAAAAGTTCAGTTAATCAATTTCCATCTATTACGTATGTGAAAAATACTAAAAATGGTTTAGGATTCCTGTTACTGTTAGACAAAGGGTTGAAGATAACTTTCTAGTTATTTGTATTTTGCAGGTACTAAAGCAGATACATGTACTGTGTGCTTTCCACATCCCAGGCACTGAGAGTCCTTTTATGTCTATTAGCTCATCTCTGCTCCATGACATAGATGTCATTATTTGTTGCCACAGAAAACAAAGTCATATTTAAGAAACCTACCCAACTAAAAAATGACAAAAAAAGGATTCCAGTTTGGCTTTATGGTTTCTATGCTCTTAGGCAATTATGTCACATGACATTTATTGAATTTTCCTTCTGTTGGCTGGTGTTTACCTAAGTTTTTCCAGGTTCAGTGGTTAGAAGGCAAACAATTTACTTTATTGATTGATTTTAGAGAGATAAGGGGGGAAGAGAGAGGGAGAAAAGGGGAGGGAAGAAGGGAGGGAGGGAGATGAGGATGAAGAGAGAGAGGAAGGGAGGAAGGGAGAGAATTTGTTGTTCCACTTATTAATGCATTCGCTACTTGATTCTTGTATGTTCCTTGACCAGAGATTGAACCCACAACCTTGGCATATCTGGATGATGCTCTAATCAATTGAGCTACCCAATCAGAACTAGAAGGTAAACAATTTAAAACAAAAATAGACGCCGAGACCGGTTTGGCTCAATGGATAGAGCGTCGGCTTGGGGACTGAAGGGACCCGGGTTCGATTCTGGTCAAGGGCATGTACCTTGGTTGCGGGCATATCCCCAGTAGGGGCTGTGCAAGAGGCAGCTGATAGATGACTTTCTCTCATTGATGTTTCTAGCTTTCTATCTCTCTCCCTTCCTCTCTGTACAAAATCAATAAAATATATTTTTAAAAAAATAATAAAAAATAAAAAAACAAAAATAGATAGAGTCCATGAAGATAGAAGAAACTAGTGAGGTAATTTAAGAGATTTTTAATGTTCTGCCGTAAATCACTAATTTTCCAGAAACCAGATATCTAGGCCAGCTTCCCAAAATGCCAATTTAATTTTTCAGAACAATTCTGTTAATGTCCACAAGGCTAGTAGCAATAGGAGATATTATTAGACACTGCCAATTAGAGAACATTTAAAATGTATTCATTTTTATGTAAATAATTCAACAAAAATTGGCAATTCAAAGAGCTGTGAACCAGATAAATATAAACTACGAATCTTTGATTAAGATTCACAGAACTATCTGTTTTTAATGAGTCAATTTTGGAAGTGCTTTCTGCAGAACACTAAACTCAGGGAGAAAATAGCAGTTCACAAAATAGAGCAAATACGTACTATGAGGCACAAGTTGGAGATAAGTAGGCCATGCTTTCAATACTTAGCAATTTAATGAACATGGTACAGAAATCTAAAAAGTTCTCTCTAGACATATAATTTATAAATAAATTTCTTTTGCTATTTCATAGAAGAGTACTTTCTTGAGAAGTCAGCTAGCTCTTTACTATTTTCCTATTTTTTAAAAGAACCCATGATTCCTCTCATAGATTAAATATTTGAAATTAAGTATAAATTATATCATTTTGACTTACAGATACATGCCACAAATATGTGTCTTCTGTTGTATTTCAATAGTATTTCAATTGTACTTGCTTGCCACATATTTAAAGACTCATCAATTAAACAACAAAAAACAGAAACAAAAACAAAAAAAAAGACTCATCAATTAGATGGTATCCAGATGAAAACAGGGCAGATAACATTGAGGGGTTTGGAGATGACACTCTTTGAGTGGTATTTTGACATAAAAAGACAGGGGCATTCTTGATATATCTATAATATTTTAAGGAAAAAATATGTTCTTAGTTGCTTCTGCTAGATGTTAAATTGGGCTTCCAAAGTGAGGTGCATCCTGAGAAAATAATTTCTTATGGGACCAAGAATAAGTGAGATAATCCAAACCCTTCAGTCACACTGAATAAAGATTTAGAATATTTTCAAGAATGCGAAGCACTAACCCCAAAAATATTCGTGTGTTAATGACCTATGAAACTGTTAACACTCATCTCCATATTTAATATTAGTTATTGTTCAGTTCCTCACTGATTGTCAACTGAAGTATTGACCGTAATACTGCATAAAATAAATTTTAAATCAATTACAGAGTAAAATTAGCAAATTACTGAACATCATGGTGGAAAATAGAATCGGATGGGAAGTCGTGGACAAATGGTAAAATACCAGAGTTAAACAATTACAAACTAAAGAAAAGAACAACCTACCTACCTAAACTTCAGGAACAAATGATTTGAATATCAAAGCATTAATAATGATTTTTTTTAAATTGTCTGATATCAGATGCTTTTAAAAGTGATTTTTTGATCAACATAAACTGATGAACAAGAAAAGATCCGGAGACAAATGGCAGGGAAGGTGGGGGGCTTAGAGATCAACCAAAGAACTTCTATGCATGCATATTAACATAACCAATGGATGTGTTATGTTAATATGCATGGATGCTTGCCCTCCATGCATGGCTTGAGGAGTGGGGGGTCAATAGCTGGAAAAGGAGACATGTAAATCTTTAGACAATAAAAAATTTAAAAAATAAATAAATAAAAGGGATTCTTGTGCCCTGGCTGGTGTGGATCAGTAGGTAGAGCATTACAGTCAAGGGCACATTCCTGGGTTGCAGGTTTCCCACCCTAGTTGAGGCAGTATGAGAGGCAATAAATTGATGTGGCTCTCTTACATCAATGTTTCTCTCTCTCTCCTCTCTCCTCTCTCCCTCAAACCCCTCCCTTCCATTCTAAAATCAATGGAAAAAATATCCTCCAGTGAGAATTAATTTTTAAAAAGGAGATTCTTGTATTTACTGTGCTTCAAGACTCAAACATTAAGAGAAAGGATTAGGTCATACTATCTTATTATTTGTTTAGAAAAATTATAGTAAGAAAATATCCTAAACTATTATAAACTAGAGGCCTGGTGCACAAAATTGGTGCATGGGGAGGGTGAAGAGGGGGGGTCCCCTCAGCCCAGCCTGCACTCTCTCCAAACCGGCAGTTGGACATGCCTCTCACAGCCATGGGCCACTGGCTCCTAATCGCTCACCCACCCGCCTGCCTGGTCACCCTAACTGCCCCCCACTGCCAGCCTGGTAACCCCTTATTGCCCCCCTGCCAGCCTGGTTACCCTTAACTGCCCCCCTCTGCCAACCTGGTTGCCCCTAACTGCCCCCCCTGCTGGCCTGGTCTCCCCCAACTGCCCCCCATGCCAGCCTGGTCACCCCACACAGCCTGCTTGCTCAGTTGTTTGGTCATCCATCACTAAGTCCCCTGCTGACCTGGCCATAGGCAACCATCTTGTGAGAGCATGAGGGTTAATTGTGGCTAGAAAATGGTGAGGCCAAGATTTGCATGTACTAGTCTGGTTCCAATGTCCCACACTTTTTACTATTAGTGGACTAGTTTTTCTATTTGTTTGCTTTTTTAATTCAAAAGTGCAACATCCTTCCAACATATAGCAATATAAAATTGCTAGTGTGGGTGATTAAAGCACTATTATGTTGATAACCATCGATATATGCTCATAGAACACTGTCCTTGTTTTATGATAAACCAACAATAAGAATTACAAGCTCATGATCATATAATTTTAGAACCAAATGTAACTCTGGATTCTTGAACTGTTATGGAAGATAACCCAGTTCCAATCATTCCTTAAATATATTATGATATATTACCTAAGTCACAATATTTAAAATATTCACAGATGTCCCAGGCTCCTATACTTAATGTTTCTGATTTGAATCACCCAATTAAATGCTTAAATCACACAATTTCATTCTGGTAATCTAATGCACAATATCAAATATACCTAAAGACACAATAGCAAAGAGGATAAGTTTACTTTATGATGCATTTTATAACCAACTTCAGGAACTGACATGAATGAACCACCATCCACCTTTTATTTAATGACCCAAATCTTCCCTGAAGTACTCCCAATGACATTAAAATCACTATACATTAAACAGATGAAAAGCCTTATGAAATTACTTAATGTATTTTATATTTGTCTCTAATAGCAGCTTTCATTGTTACTTACATACTACTTTCAAATCAAGTCTCTCACATGACTGGTAAATTAAGGACATCATTTTTTTACCCTGTGCAAAAGTTGTTTTACATTAAATCATGGTGACTGAAGAAAGAAAATTTTAATTCAAGATTGATGAGTAGACAAATGCTTGTAAAATTATAGGAACTCTCAAAAGCTTCTAAGGAAAACCGAATGCTAAGTTTATTCACTGTTTTATGTAAAAACGTATTGATTTTAATAACACTATTAACACAATCATTTCTCTTATAAATCATAAGGTTTGTTTTGTACATTAATAAGTTTAATATCCTCTTTAAGTAATTAGTTTAAGTATAGCCTAACTTAAATTTAAAATATTTTCTTACTAAATGTACACGGTATCCCCCAAAAAATGTATACACACATGAACAGCTGATAACTCCATTTCAAAAATGAAATATATTTTAATAAACAGTTTTTAATCATTATTCAAAATGTGTGTATATATTTTTGGGCACACCGTATATTTAAACTCACTCACAATCTATTCAATTCCTTCCAAATGTATTGCCAATTTTTCCTTAACATTTATTAAACAAACAATCCCTGCACAGTTGGTGTGGCTCAGTGGTTGAGTGTTGACCTATGAAACAGGAGGTCACAGTTCGATTTCCAGTCAGGGTACACTCCGGGATTGCAATTAATGATGAGTCATTAATGTTTCCATCTCTCTCTTCCTCTCCCTTCCTCTTTGAAATCAATAAAAATATTTTTTTTAAAAAAACAAGAGTTTTAGAAAGACTGCCATATTTTACTGAAGAATGAAAGGATATTAATAGATATACAACAATTCTATTTTTCAGATAACTTTTAAATGTTCTCTCTCACAGATTATGAAGCTCTAAATAAACTAAGAAGATAATTTACATAAACAATTTTAAGGTATTATTTCCTATCCACTCATTAAACAAGACTAATATTATATCAAAAGAGCGATTCTACCAGTCCACTTAAGTAAAATTATCCAAAATCAATAGTTTAAATAAAACAAGTTATTGTCACAGATTAACTTTCCTGAGTTGCTTTTTATCATGGAGAATAAAGATGTATAGTTTAGTTTTTAGCCTTCAGTTTTGGCCATGCTTCAGTATTTCAGTAGTTTGACTTAAGATTCAGCTATAAAATTAAGGAGTGTGCAGCCTATGAGTATAATTTTAATTCAAAATTCTATTCCAAGTTTGTTTAGAACATTTGCTTTCAGAAGACAAGATGGGCACAGCAAAGAAGTTCTTAAAAATATAAAACTGTCAATATTTATGACATTTTCACTAAAACTATATTATTTACTGTTCTTCAAACAAATAGCTTACATTATGAAAAGATACTGATACTATATATCTCTCGACATGAAAACTTAGACATTTAACGGATGCTGCCAAGTTCAGATGGATCTGCACCATCCTGTCTCCCATGCTTGGATTTTTCTTTTTTATCTTGGCAATTTAAGAGCTATAGAGGGAAAATGAACAGGGAATTGCACAAAGTTATTTTGTCAGATCCTAGTGATTACATATTTAAGGAGAAATAAGTGTCCTTGAAACCACATTTAGAAGTCAAGAGAACAGAGACAGAAAGATAAAAGTGCTATATTTTTTCTTTTAAAGATAGAAAAATGCACCATGAATATTCAGCATTTTTATACATTATAGTTCAATTTGTGTGCTTGAACAAGTCATAATGAGGTACTTTTCAGAGAATTGGATGCCTTCTCCTTTGGGTGTTTTAATAATGAGGATATTTTCCCTAATATGCAGATACTTGCTTGTGTGATTTCACTGAAAGTTAATAAAAAGGCTAGAACCAAAACCTTTATGTTTATGAGGCTATCAAAGCCCCTCTACCCACTTTAGTGCCTTCCTAAACATACATATGATTCCCATGAAATGTATGTCTTTCGTTTCATAATATAATACATTGATTTATTTTTCTCACCAGACAATCAAAGGTTAAAGACAAGGAAAGCAAAAGTGATGTTAATTAGATAGTCGCCATTTGAGCATGAACCTTCCTGGTGTTTATAGCCATAGCAGTGGTTCTGAGATTTCAAATGTTTACATATTTTGCCCATAGTCACATGTGCATTTGCTGCTGGGTTATGTGAAGATAATTTACTAGCCGGAACCAGTTTGGCTCAGTGGATAGAGCGTCGGCCTGAGGACTGGAAGGTCCCAGGTTCAATTCCAGTCAAGGGCATGTACCTTGGTTGCGGGCACATCCCCAGTGGGGGCTGTGCAGGAGGCAGCTGATTGATGTTTATCTCTCATTGATGTTTCTAGCTCTCTATCCCTCTCCCTTCCTCTCTGTAAAAAATCAATGAAATATATTTTTAATAGGAAAATAATTTACTGGCACTTGCATTTAAACTTCTACATAATCTGACCTAGAAGTATTAGCTTTGCCTTCAACCACTGAGCTCCATTTTGAACTTATTCTGATTCTTTTATTCCTAAAACTATTTTATAAAAATGGCCACAACTACATATTTAGGTGTATCTTTAAGAAGCTGTTTTATTGTGCTTGTGACTGAAGAAGTTGAAAAAGACTGGTTAGGAAGGTTGCAGCTTCCTTCCTCACATCTGGAAGCTACAGTTGCAATTAAATAGCCGGACAAGTGTATGCTTTTTGGTCACCACTTTCTTCTGGCCCCGGCTCAGAAATCTGTTAGTTCCTATTGCCTTAGTCAAGTCATTCTGATAATTCAAGTTAACATGAGATAAATTAGTACCTAAATGATCCCAACACTCAATTAGGAGCTATGACATTTGTATAAAAGTCACTGGTAATAATATGTGTAATATTTGTTTTTGCGTAAGGCACTATCTTAATAATAAGCTAATTCTCACAATATGATTTGAGATAGGCACTGATATTATGTTCATGTTCTAATATAAAAACCAAAGCTATGGCCAGATTAAGCACAATGGCTGAGATGCCACAGCTGAGCCTGAGTCCAAATAATTATTATGGGACAACTATTTCGTTAAAAAGTTAGACTCCTTGGTGAGCACAAAGCCCTTTCTCCCACTGTCTTTAAACCTTCTTTAGGCTAATTCCTTCCCAGCTCCTGCATAAAACCTCAGGAAGCATCCACAGCTTTATAATTCCCTTTAGTTAAAAGAATAATTTCATTTCACTAGTTATAATGTCTACTTAATGCAAAAATCAAAGCCTCTATGTTCCTAGAAAGATAAAACGGCTTCTTTGCCCATCTTGAGCCCATTTTAGGCTGAGGAACCTGTAGTGGTGTCAGGGTTAGGTGCTTCTTTCTCCTCCTCCACACTCACTGACTAGATGCGTGACTCAACAGAGGTCAGATGGGGGAAG
Organism: Pipistrellus kuhlii; assembly: GCF_014108245.1. Classification (NCBI taxonomy): domain Eukaryota; kingdom Metazoa; phylum Chordata; class Mammalia; order Chiroptera; family Vespertilionidae; genus Pipistrellus; species Pipistrellus kuhlii. The sequence continues at coordinate 32,435,238 of NW_023425405.1, read as the reverse complement.
GGACAGGGGCAGGTACCATTGTCATATGGAGTCAGGGTCCTCTGGGTGACAGGACAACTCCTGACAGAAGGAACACATCTGCTTGTTTCCTAAAGATTCGACCACTGTGAACAGTGAGCTTCTGCTGCCATGGAAAATTCCTTTGTCTGCCCGAGCTTCCACTCACTTCCTCGAGCTTCCAGAGGCTCTACCTTTAGTCCTCTTGGGTAGAGAAACTTTCAAAATGGCTTCAGGCCAACTCCTTCCCAAGAATCAGTCAAATGAGTACATCCTTCCCTACCACATGTCATTGCTGTTTACTCCTGAGGCAGCTTCTGAGCTCTCTGAGCTCCGGCAGGGGCAGCTCACTCTCTCATCTTTCCAGGCACATGTATTAACCACCTACATGCCAAGAACAGGATGAGGCCCTAGGCATGAACAATCTGAAGCCACTCCAACCTGACCTCAGGTGAGGGGAAAACATTCCCCCCATGCTTACAGCATCCCCTACCACTCCCCCAGGGGAAAGGAGTAAAAGCACTCACAATTCGGCCCAAACATGCCTTCTACAGGTTTCAACAGCCATATCAAAACTCTACTCACACCTCATACTATCAGATAAGCTCAAAATTGAAAACTAGATTTTCACTCTCTCCAAGTTCTATGTGAGTAGAGTGGTCGTGACATAAAATGTGCCTAACACAATGGCACAGTTCTTGTATTCCTTAGTTGAAGTTCTTTCATTTTAACACCCTGCTATGTTATCTTAGAAGTTAAAGAGAAAAAGGAGAATTTTCTGAATTGTAACCTTGGAAATAGCTCATAAGCTTGTAGAATCAAATCTGCACAGAATATCCATCCAGCCTAAGCAATCCCAAATAACAGCTTATCAAAGGCAGAGAACTCCTAGTTCAAATTATTAACATCAACAATTAAAAGGGGTATCCAATCCCCAATCCTTCAAAATCCCATGAACATATGCATATTCATAATCTAATCAGAGAAAATTTAATGTTTTACTGAACTTTACATGTATTTACATGTATATATTATAGCAATTATAAACAAAATGTAAGATAATTTCTAACCGTGGCCTACTAATGATAAAATAGCATAAATATTCAACATAACGATAAAAATTCATCACAGGTACTTGTGATTCAAGGCAAATTCCAGTGAAATCAGAATGGCAGGGCACATTATAAGTGGTTTGGGTGAGACCAATTTAAATGGAGGAACATATCCAGGCAGCCTGAGACACAGTGAACCAAATTGGAAATTACAAAGCTCTTTTCTCATACTTCAGTAAGACTTTGAAAGTATTCATTTTTTAAATCTAAGCCTGGCCTGGCCAGCGGGACTTATGAACCAGGAAGCTATGGTTCAATTCCCAGTCAGGGTACATGCCTGAGTTGTGGGCATGATCCCAGTGTGCAGGAAGCAGCTGACTCTCTCTCATCATTGATGTTTATATCTCTCTCTCCCTTCCTAAAATAAAATAAATAAATGAAGTCTAAGCCTGCACAAACACACAGTGAATTTAACATGTGTGATATGATATACTCATGTTAAGACACAAAAATATTTCAACTAAATATTCCAAATACAACTCCAGGTAAAGTAATTGTCACCCTATCCTGTTTAAACCTAGGTTTTACTACTTTTGTGCCTCAGATGGAAAACAAAAAACTGAAGAAAAACTTGGTCAGAAAAATAAAATATTTCATGAGTTTATAAATTCAAATGACTACTTACCCAGCCTCTAATCCAGAAGGCTTCAAGGGTTACCTGGGGAGGAGGGAAGACGAACATGATCAGAATCACCTGGGAAACACCCTACCCCACCTCCACTTGATCTACGTAAAGCTGTTGGGTGACAATGCTAATTGAACAGTGTGGAAAATAGCTCTACAGCATATTCCCAACAATAAAAAAAAAAACTGGCTCTGTTTTTCAAAACTGAGGGAAATGGCTACTAAGTGATTTGTTCAGATCATACAACCAGTCAGCAAAGATCCAACAAAGTCTTCAGACTCCTTTTACTCTATCGCACATGGAACCAAAGCTGTGTCCAAGTGCTTTGGCTGACAAGTTTGGCATTAAATTTGTTTTATATTCCTGAAAAGCTTCCTTATCTCCAACCGACACACTCCTCCCTCCTGATGATCTTCTTCCAAATAGGTTACATTCACAGAACTCTTCAAATTGGGGAGGTTTTTTTTTTCCACTAAAATATACACAGAGCCAGGGTTTTGCATGACCCAATTAGTGAACTTAACCTTAAATTCCTTTTCATATAAAATAAATGTTACCTCTAGAAGTAGACAATAATTTTACCTCTAGAAGAAGAAAGAGGTGATGGAACTTTTAAAGTGTTGAAATGACTTATGCTGCCACTTTGTTAACAGCCCTGTCTCAGCTGACTGGAATGAATCCATTAACTAGGTCTGCTCATCCCATGAGAACCCTCTACATTTTATTCAAGACATGAACTTCATTTTTCACTAAGTCTAACTTGAGGTCATATTTGTTCAAGGGGGTAAAAGATGACAGCTTGGAACGATGAAACTAAACCATAAATGGCGCTGATTTAAGATATTTATTGTTTCCATCCGGTCCAATAGCCCCATTCTACACACATACACACACACACACACACACTAAATTAGGGAGAGGGAGGACTATTTTGGAAGTTCAGTTCTTGGGATGTTGCCTAACTAAGCGGACAATACTTACAAGCAGCAGCACTGACTATGGGTTCTTGCCCAAAAGAACTGGGCACAGAGCTGAGGACCTGCGGGAGAGGGACCCTCTCTGGTATAACATCCGGACCACACATTGATGGGGCTGTGTGCCCAAGGCACATCCTAGGGCTCCTTGCAGTGCCCTGGAGGAAAGGACTTGCGGGATGGGCGGGGCCCAAGAAGGCAGAAACTTGTTGGGGCGCCCCTGGTTCTTGGAGCCAGGCTGGCCCTGTGCTCCCTGCAAGGGCCCCTGCTGGTTGCGCCTTCAGCCTAAGGCGGTACAGTGGCAAGCTCCCCGCCTAACAGAGAAACGCAGGGACTCGCCCAGGCTGCCCTGGCCTCGGGTTCCAGCCACTATGCACCAGCCCAGTGCCCTGAGGCCTCACCATTCCTGACCCAGTGGAAGCAAGTGGGGTGGCACCACGTCTCTGCATGTCTCACCCTTTCCTGAACAACCTGGTCAGAGCACCAAGAGTCACTCCCCCTGGCAAGGGTCCACCAAGGACCAGTGGTGAAGCTCGTACACCAAATGGGATGTGGCAGCACCCTAGCCAGTCCCGGGATCAGGACCACCATGCCTCCTAAGGCTGCGTTGAGAAACTGGCACATAGTGTTCCACTCAAAACTGATCCTGAGCCAAACATTCCACATCGTCCCCAAGCCCTTTCTGTAGTGACCCCCACTTTCCTCCTTCCCTCAAATACACTGAAGAGAACAACAAAAGATGCCACTATGTTCTATTCCCTTCCCTCACTTTCCTCTTTGGATTCTGTTCTTAGTCTAATTTGCCCTCCATTTCTTTTTCTTCCTAGCCGTCCTCCATGGTACGCAAAGGCCAAAGCGGCCATGGATCTGGTCCCCCAACACCCTTAGTAGGACAGCTTTCAGATGGAACTTATTAAAAGTCTACTTGGGTTGTGCCTCTAACTTCTCAAAGTGTCCGGTGAGCCTGGGGTGAGCAGCACAGCACAGCACTGCTGGACGCTGAAACCATAGCTTTCTTTTTCTTATTTCAATCTGTTTCTATGAAAGCTCTGCTTTTCCTTCCACAACCCTCAATGAATAGGCTCTTTTCAAGTAATCATGGAATGTTATCACCCACTGAATCTAAGCCAAGGTTTCTCAATGTCAGCAGTGCTGACTGTGGAGAGCAGCTACAGTGTATGGCCAGGTTCAAGCCTGGGACCAACGAGAGGGCACAATCCTCGCGTGGCCATGTGCAAGTGCCAGCTTGGAGGGCAGAGCCCTCCCAGCACAATGATAGCCAACAGCTGTAGTTGTAAGCTTAAACCTATGGTCCGAACACGTGGTCCCACGTGCCTGAGTGATGAGGGCTTGATAGAGTTCAGGTGCATGTAATTGAGTAGGAGGGAAACCCACAAGAATGTTGTAAACATCTTGACCATGTGTAGTCTGCAATGCTGTCTCTCTCCATCTGAGAGGGCAACGTCCCACCGAGACCCAGCTTTCAATCTCTTGTCTGTCTTTTCTAAGCCTTTCAGCCGCCCCCTCTCAGGGTCACTGAACCTGGTTGAGCTGGTGCTGCACATAAAGTGCCCGAGACTGAGTATGCCAAGGGCTGGCTGTGCCAACCCGCCACAGCTGACATTTTGTGCAGGATAATTGCTTCGGGGGGACTCTCCTGTGCATTGTAGGATGCTTAGCCTCTTTGGCATCCACTAACTAGCAGGCGTCTTCAAACTACGGCCCGCAGGCCACATGCGGCCCGCAGAGGAGTCTGATCCGGCCCGCCAGGTTTTTTGGGCAGTGAGCGCAGCCGAGGTGTTACAGTAGGAATTAGTAGTTCATATAGTCCGGCCCTCCAGCTCTCTGAGGGACCGTGATCTGGCCCCCACTTTAAAAAGTTTGAGGACCCCTGATAGAGAGACGTAGCACCCCAAAACATGTTACAACCCAAAATAACTCCAGATATTACCAAAGTTTCCTTGAAGCGGAACTACTTCCTCTTCCCCTTCAAGAATCACAGATCCACTCACTCATATGAGGAATCTGAGTAACAAACTGAACAGAATGGATCCGGAGACGTGGAAGCATGGAACAGAGTGCAGAATCTTGGAGGGAAGGTGGGGGAGGGTGGGTGGGTGGGAGGTTATCAATAAGGACCTTGTATGCATATATGCATGGCCATGGACACAGACACTAGGGCAGTGAAGGCCTGGGGCAAGGGGGTGGGGGGAGGGTTGGAGGTAGTTAATGGGGAGGGGGGGAATATATGTAATACTTTCAACACTAAAGAATTATTTAAAAAGAAAAAGAAAAAAAAAAGAATCACAGATCTAAACCTTTCAAATACTGAATTCTACAAGTAACTTGGACAAATCTATTTCTTTACATTATAAGTTATTCCTTGAGTGCTTTGAATAGTAAGGAGACAACATTTAGGGTTTTCCTGGGTCTATCATATATATTTTATCTATATTATTCAAAACTGAAAGCAAATGAAGTGCATGGTAATTTCTTTACTGGCATGCTATGTTTTATTTCCTTTCCTTGACTAATAGGAAGCCCCCCAAATAGAGACCTGACAGAAAATGAATAAAAAATTTACTGGTCAACTCTGGGGAAAAAAAAAATAGGGAAAAATACAACATACTGTGATAGACAAAGTTTCAGACCTTCATCTATAAAACCAATTTAATGAAAATGTGTTATACATTAAAATACATATAATTTATTTTCTGATTAAAGGTCTAATGCCAGTCCTTATTTTCCTTGACATGGAGAAAAAACTGCTCTAAAATGATTATGTTAAATGTATTCATATAACTTTTAAAAGATTAATTCTATCTGTGGCAATGAATTATGTGAAACAAAATTTTAAAGTAGCTAAAATAAAGGCAGTCAATAAAGATTATGGAATTATCACCATAATTCCATGTTTAGAGCTCTTGCATTGACTCACCTCCATGGCCATCCCATAAAACTTGCTCACTCTCTTGGTAATGACTTCACTTTACCATTTGTAAATTCTCCATGTGTCTTCAACTTTTCAAATTTCAAAAAACTTTCAGATCTTTTTATTACTTATTTATTACTTATTACTTTATTACTCATTTATTACTCATAAGTATCTGAAATAAGTAGGGAAATTTCATCTTCCATTTTAGAGAAGCTCTAAAAATGTAAGCCCTTCCTCAACAACAGTCAGTAAATGAGAGCAAGAACACATGTCTATTTTTTTTTCTTATATTCTTTTCTTTTTTTAAAAAAATATATATTTTATTGATTTTTCACAGAGAGGAAGAGAGAGGAACAGAGAGTTAGAAACATCGATGAGAGAGAATCATCGATCAGCTGCTTCCTGCACACCCCCTACTAGGGATGTGCCCGCAACCAAGGCACATGCCCTTGACCAGAATCAAACCCGGGACCTTCCAGTCCACAGGCCAACGCTCTATCCATCTAGCCAAACCGGTTTCGGCTATCTTATATTCTTTCATTCTGTCCCAGATGATCCACACCTGTTCTTGACCCTTTATTCTTTCTGTTCTTCCACACTGACTTAATGCTTTTCTTCACTGACCTGGCTGATTACCAGAAAGCTGTTTAAGAACTCTCCAAAATGCACAGTAAGACTCAATGTATCTAATAAAGAAACTCTCTATTCCTTCTTGAGACTTGAAGATTCAGAAATTTCTAAGCCTGAATTTAAGCTCAGACTAGAGCCAACTTATTCTGTGACTTTGGATAACTCTGGAGTCTCAGTTGTCTCATAACAATCCATAATTTCAAGGTCAAAAAAGATACATGGAAAGGCTCTCTTGATGAACTTGAAAACTACCTCATCAAGTATACACAAGATAATCTTAAGAATATAGAAAATTTCACTTTGCTAATAAGAATATATAAAATTTTGAAAATAATTCTTTTAATATGCCTTTTATGAAAGCAGGTAGTCAGCAGACATAAAGAAGAATGAATAAATAAGAACAAGAAAGGACGAGAGAATGAAGTTGAAAACCTTGGATTTCTCCTAGTAGAAAAATCAAAAGAACTTATTTAGACTATGAACACTTGAAACTTTTTCTGCATTTCCCTTCAGACAATAAAGGAAAAAGGATAAATGGGGGCAAAAAAAATGAAGGAAAAAAAATGTTTCACCCCAAAATGACTGCACAGCTGTTTGGTAAGCTTCAAAACTAATTAAGAGAGCTAAATAAAAAAATTAATATATTCTAGGAAGCACAGAATTTCGTAGCCAGAGTATAACTTAGAGGTCTTTTAATCTAACCCTCTCTTCAATTATAATTTGACAAATTGCAGTCAGCAAATGAAGATCATTACTGACGATGGTGAAAAAGTGGAACAGGTAAAAGCAAAGAGCTTAGACACAAAGGCAGCATGAGACATATTATGTTTTAATATTGAACATCTAATATAAGGATGACTAAAAGGTGAAGTTTCACCTTACCAAAGAGAGTGTTAAGGTTTGTGGTTATGTGTGCTGTACACAGGGGTATTTCATAATCACCTAGACTTCTCCAGCACAGATCCTATGTGAGCAGAAGGTGGTGACCCTTGTAATTCTCACAGGCATTCTCAATATTTACAACACCTGCCCCATACTCTAGCATATTTCAGAATAAATGGTTTAAACAGACACTTTGGCCCTTGCTGATTTGGCTCAGTGGATAGAGCATGGGCCTGCAAACCAAAGGGTCTCAGGTTTGATTCTGGGACCCCTGCCTGGACCCTGATCGGGGCACATGCAGAAGGCAACCAATTTATGTGTTTCTCTCACATTGATATTTATCTGTCTTTCCCTCTCTCACTCTCTCTCTAAATTAGGGGTGTCGAACTCAATCAGAGAAGGGGCCAAAATCTAAAATCCAGCCTAAATTGCGGGCCGAATGGTTTACTGAACAGTCATAAACTGTCATTGTGATGGAAACGCAGCGGAGTGCAGTGATGACAGCGCAGTGCGGGCCACATTGCAAGGCCTGGCGGAACGGATTTGGCCCGCGGGCCTTGTGTTTGACACATGTGCTCTAAATCAATGAAAAAATATCCTTGGTTGAAGATTAAAAACAAGACAACAAACAAAATAAATAAATAAGCAGACACCTTGCCCAAGAAGGTACACAGATAGCAAATAAGTACATGATGTTCAAATAAACAAAAGATGCTCAAAATTGTTAGTCATTAGGGAAATGAAAATGACTAAACATGATTTTGGATGGTGGCAATTAAAAGACTGGCAAGGGCCAAGTATTGGTGAGAATGTAGGATGCTTGCACAATGCTAGTGAGATTGTAAAATGGCACATCCATTTTGTAAAAACAATTTGACACTTTCTTAAAAAAGTAAAAATTCATCTAAATAACCCAGCTATTTCATACCTAAGTATTTACACAAGATAAGTTAAATATATGTCTACACAAAGACATATATGGTTGCTTATAACAACTTTAATATAATAGACAAAAATTACAAATGGCCCAAATATCCATTAACAGATGAATTGATAAATTCCATACAATACAATACTACTCAGCAATAAAAGGAAGGAATCATTGATACACTCTATTACATGGATGGATCTCCACATAATTACAATGCGTGAAAGAAGCCAGACAAAACTAATGCATCCTGTATGATTCAGTTTATAGAAAATTATCGAAATTGCAAGATAATCTATAATGACTTTTAAAAAACATATAACCATGGTTGGAAGATTACAGGGAAGGAGAGATTACAAAGAGACAAAACAAATTTTTTTGGACTGATGGATGTGCTCATTATCTTGATTATAGTAATGGTTTCACAGGTATATTCATATATCAAAAAGCATCAAATCATACATTTTAAGTATGTGTAGTTTGTCTTATGTAAATTATGCCACAATAAAGTTGTAAAAAACAAAGAATGAAAACAAGAAAGGAGCTTTGCATAGAACAATATTGACTGATAATATTCCATGAACAAAGATGCATTTAGGTGCATCCCTCTGCATTTAAAGTCCTATAAAAATATTGTAAATTAAAAAATAATGCTTGACTAGAAGATCTGCCCAATGCTCTCAATTATGGAGACTCAGTACCAAAGAGAATCTACTCCAATAGTCATTCAGTGCTAGTTAACCTTACTATGATTATATGAGAAATGATCTGCCTTGGGATACAAGCATTAACACTATAACCTAAAAAAAAAATCGAAGCAATTATTGATGTCATGTTCAGCTAAAGTTTGGAGAGACTTTAATAGTGTTTTAAGAACAAGACATAGCTACAGCAAATTGAGATTTTGATAGTTTATCTACCATGACCAAGCTGAATGACACTACCAAAGTTAGTCTGGTACTAGTCCTGACCTGTCTCCTTATGACCTACTTCAAAGGATTTTTACACCAATAAATAAGATATCAAGCTAGTTTTACTCTTTTTCGGGTTTAAAAAAAAAAAAAAAAGATCATCTCTTACTCCCTATTGAATTATTCATTTTAAACACATGTCGAAAAGAACCACATTGCTCTAAGGTTATTCTCTCTCTCTCTCCCTCTCTCTCTCTCTCTCTCTCTCTCTCTCTCTCTCTCTCTCTCTCTCTCTCTCTCTCTCTCTCTCTCTCTCTCTCTCTCTCACACACACACACACACACACACACACACACACACACACGATATTCAGGCACAGACAACCTTCAATGAATGCACTGTATTTGAAGATCCTCCTAATACTTAGGATGGGGACAACTTTAGAAAATAGAAAATTTATGAACAGCAATCATCTGTTTGCATCATTTTAATCACATTCTAAGCTAAAATAGGACATGGTGAGGATATTCAAGCCTAGGAGGGGACACTGTAAAAGAAAGTTGCAACTGAATTGCCCTGCACATATTGAAGCACGTTCAGCCCGTGCCTGTAAGGAATGAAAGGTAGAAAGAGAGTTCAATATATGGTCCTACTCAAAATTACTCAGAAAAAGCTCTTCAGAGACCCTTTCTTAGAAAGAGAAGGTTATTATAATAATTTCAGGGTAACACAAAAATGTCACTATTCCATAGTAGAATATCCTACTAGAATATTATCAGTGATCACAGAATACCTGAACTCTTTCCCAAGAAGCAAAAAATATCTTCCTGGGTTGAAAACATTGATCTATCATTCTCACTCATAAACACTGGAGTTTCAAAGAGAATTGTTTTCTATCTCAGCTTTGCTATTAACTTGACATACAACTCTACACAAATGTTCACACCTCTTGCTTTTTATAAAATTGCAACAATCTATCTTTAAAGATTAATACAAATTGTTAGCTCTTTACCATCAAAATATGTTTAAAGTATTTTAAGCTTATAAAAAAAGGAATTATGTCATTAACTTTGAAAAAGCATAGCTAAAGAGATGGAACTCTACAGATGAAAAACATTAAAGCGAAATATTTTCAATATTTGATTGGAGGCTATTTGGAATGTATAGTTGAAGTAATAAAATAATTTTGAGTCACTGCAATCTTATGTGGATTGACATGTCAAAAGCTTCATTAATAAGAGACTTGTATGGTTGTCATCAGAAGATTGCAAAGTGACATGCTTTCCAAAGATCAGATCAAGCAATCACACTGGGTATTATATTGTGTGCATAATACACTGTGTGTTCTGTTATCTGACATTACAGTATCATTTATAAAATTCAATGTAAAAAATACCTTGACTTTAGGTAAGAGTAACCCGATTTTTCCTACAGTACTAAATATAAGTGGATTTTACAAAACAGTAATCCTAATTATCTGTTTTTCATTCTGCAAGGGGGGGTGGGGGGAGAAGCGGTTTGTTCTCCAATAGGCCTTTTTAATTTACAGTTAGCTGACTGAAATGCATGCAAATGGAAATAAAACTGCAGCCCTGGGACATTCTAAAACATGACACATGAGGTTGCTAAGGTAACCCACCAGGAGGCTGTCTTGGCATCTCCTGGAATAAAACAGGAAGAAAACATTATAGTGAACAGATGGGGGATGGGGATCTTCTGGGCCCGGTTATATAATAAAAGTGTTGCAAAATAACTATAGCACCATGAAAATGGTTCTAAACAAAAAGAAAAAAGAAAAAAGTCTCTCTCTTACATTTTCAATTGGGCCAAATTTACAATTCACAAGAGGGGCTTAAAGTATTTTAAATATTATTTATGTGGAATAATTTATTTAAAGTCACTATGTGATAATATTTATCAATCTTTATACTTTCAAAAATGCAACAGGGGCCGCTAGCCAGTTTGACTCAGTGTATAGAGCATGGGCCTGCGGACTGAAGGGTCCCAGTTTTGATTCCAGTCGAGGGCACATGCCTGGGTTGCAGGCTCCATCCCAAGTAGGGGGTGTGCAGAAGGCGGCCAATTGGTGATTCTCTCTCATCGTTGATATTTCTACCTCTTCCTCTCCCTTCCTCTCTGAAATCAATAAAAGTAAAAATCTATTTTAAAATGTCAACAAGGGTATACAGCTAAATCTCAAGGTGCAAGAGTGAAGCTAACTTTGTAATATTTTGCTGTTTTGGCTGGTCTTGGGGCAGCAGCAGAGTTGGCGTAAGAAAATATTCTCAAAATACACCATCCCCAAGGTAACAATGAAAGAAAGAAAAGCTGACTATTCCACTATAGCTCATTCCACTATAGCTCACTGTTACTGTTACGTCTATCCCTGCATTATTTTAGAATTACAAAGTGTTCCTTTGATAGAGGAGTTGTTTCTTTGCGTTTCACAATGCGGCTGTTTCTATTAAACACACACAAAACTCTTTAGTTTCCTTTCTTTGAAGAGCTGATTCTAACATAAGGTTGTTCTATAAATAGTCTGAGTCTCCTTGGCCTGTCCTTAGGCTTTTTTTCATTTCTCCTGTGTCCCTGGAGATTGAATAAGGATTCTCTGAGCTGATGAAGGACAAACATGAATCAGGCCACTTTGGTGTGCTGTGTGATAGCTCTGTGGCTGTCACAGCTGACTCACACTTAAGAATTCCACATGCAAGCAAAAAGCTCCAATAGCAAAGAGGAGAAGTAAAAAAACACTTTATGTGAGATGTTTATAAACTTAATTACTGCTTTTTCTTTCATTACATAAAAATACAGAATTTGCTTCATTGGGAACATTGCCCACAACAAGGTACTGAAATCTTTGATTCTGTGTCCTAGATGGCAGTAATCCAATCATTTAAATTTAAATTATCAGGACTGATTGTTTTATGCTGTGTGTTTATTCATAATAACGTTATTTTGCTGTTTCGATGCAGTGGAGCCCTTAAAGCACAACCTTCCTTCTAAGAGATTACTTTCATTTCAATACTTGGGCAACTACAGACCTCCATTCAGTCATGTGACTTTTTCTTAAAAATCTTTCAATGTTTCTCATCACCTATAGAGTGGGACTCTCCTTAATATAATTCATACAGCCCTTCTCAATTAAGCCATAGGTTTCTGTCTATGCACATCAGGCTCCAACCTCAAGACCTTTTCATTGTCTCTGAACATATGGGGGATAGCTACTTTTCTCTTTCCGGGCATTTCTGCTTCTCTGGAAATTTGCTTTGACTGAGCTAACAAGTCACATCTTCTGTGAGATAGTTCATGCTCCTCTTCTCTCCTAAGGCAGGTGGCTTTTTGTCTTGTCTTCTGTGGCACTTGCATTTATCTAATGCAATGTGTATCACATTGTGCTGTATTTTAGAACTCGATGGAGGGTGTGGTGTTCCTCCTAAAGAAAGATTTGTTGTTCATCCTTTTGGATCACTGGTACCTACAAAGTCTCCAGCACATAGTAGGCAAGCAACAAATGTTTTCTGAATATTGAACAAACTGTTGCAATTAAGTGTGAAGAATGGGCCCACAACTAGCTGGTTCCTAAACTTTGAATTCGATCAGTCACCTAGTGAAGTAGGTCTAGTGTTAAAACAGGCATTAATAACTCTAAGATTAGCTATTCCTGAAATCTGAGTTTGGGAACTGAGATATAGACTATTGAAGAGTATTTCACATGCACCACATACGTTTTCTAACATAGAAAAATGGTTAAATGGAGGGATAACCTGAAAATGGAGATAGTTTCCATCAAATGGCTGATCTAATTCATTTTAAGAATATACTTATTCTTAATACTTATTCATTTTAAGAATATACTTATTCATTTTAAGAATACTGTATATTCTTAATGCAGTATAGATCCTTACCATTGAGTTTAAAATGTAATCTGCCTTCAATTTTATTTTTAAAAAGTGATGTCTCTAACATTTTGGAGAGCAAGTTATAAGGTCATAAGCTTACAATCTTCAATAGATAGCAGTTCCAACTATTCAAGGTCATAATACCATCCTTATAACATTCAAACATGTCAGACCAAGGAACCCTAGAGTTCCTGCAGTGAGAATTTTAGTTAGAATTCTTTGTGTTTGAGAAAAACCAGAGAGAAAAGGTTTTTTGTTTTTGTTTTTGTTTTTTTGTTGTTGTTGTTGTTAAATGAAAATAAAGGAAATTTATTACCTGTATACGGTACGGTAGTACGGTAGTTGTCAACACAAACCAGACAAACTGTGAATCCTACAGTATCAAGAATTTACTCATTTATTCAATGACAATCATGTCATCATCTTCTGGAACATCATCATAACAATCCAATTCCTGAATTTCCTGGTGAATTTCTTGTGACTCCATTTCTTTCAGAATCAGTGGACCAAATCTCTCATGTTTAGCAATAGCACTGTCTTTAAATGAGTACTTCTTGTCAAGGTAGCCTGCTCGCAGTGCATTTGTAATGCAACTGTCAGTGATTTTCTCCCATGAATTCTTCACCCAAGTCACAACTTCTTGCAGTTTAGGTTTCACAAAGTTTCCACGCTGATTTCTCTCCATTCTATTTTCAATGTAGTCATTAATCTCCTTGCACAAATTGTCTTTGAATGGCTTGTTTATTGGAATATCAAGAGTCTGGAGATAGGCCGTCATTCCTGTGGGAATCATTATTTGATCTATTTTTCTTTCGTGAAGAAATGTCTTCATGCCGAAACCGGTTTGGCTCAGTGGATAGAGCGTCGGCCTGGGGACTGAAGGGTCCCGGGTTCGATTCCGGGCAAGGGCATGTACCTTGGTTGCAGACACATCTCCAGTAGGGGGTGTGCAAGAGGCAGCTGATCGATGATTCTCTCATTGATGTTTCTAACTCTCTCTTCCTCTCTTGGGCTTTTCCAGCTCCTCCGCGCCTCCTTCTGGTTTTCTCCTTGCTTCTTGCTGTAGAATTTCCAGTCAGTCAACCTTCCTGTAGTTCTGGGCAATGTCCGTTTTATATTTTAGTTGTTTTTTATTGAAATTGTTGTGTGTGGCTGCGGCTAGGTGTTCACCTGGGCGCAGCCATCTTGGATCCTCGAGAGAGAAAAGTTTTTTTAAAAAATGAGTGCCAAATATATTTAAAAAACAACAACACTGAAGTGCTCATATCATAGTATGAGGTCTTTGCTGATTGGGAAAGAAATACTAGGCAAAAAGTTACCACAGTTATTGGCTGTATTTCAACTTGTGAAATCATTTCATTAAACCAAGCTTCTTTAAAGACTTAGACAGTAGATGCCTATATACTTCAGCTTATCTATTCCTAAAATTACTCATTTTGCTCATGTGTCCCAAGGATTCCTAAGGTTCCCATGGAAGAGTGGGAATGAATAAGTGAAGGAGGTGGAAGCTGAGTGGGCTTCTCTCCAGTATCTTCTGCTTATCAGCCTTTGGGGATTATAACTGACCTCTCAGCTATCCACATAGTATATGGTGTCAGGCCTGTATAGTCACAGACTACACCAACTTCTCAGCAGGATGAGCTCATACCTACTAGTCTGTGATTCTCCATCTCACCTGTCACTACCAGCTCTCAAAGAGGGAAGGAACGTCTCGTCTCCTGAGTCACACATTCTTTGCTTGGTTCTGATGCTGTCTTGTCTTAACTCTTGCTATCACCTCAATGTGCAGTACACTCCCATCCCAGACCCAATCACTGACCAAAATTATTTCATGGTGGACAGATCACTTGGATCACAATGTCAACAAATTTACATTGTGCCAGTTAGACTTCTGCTTCTCATAGGGCTCTATCGTTAGCCACAATCGCCACATCTATAATTTCTCTCCAAGCCATTCAGACAACATGCAGGTAGTTACTTACTGCAAGATCCAGCCTTGCAGTTGTATTCATATTCCTGCTCTATATTGGATCTTTACTTACTCTTTTTTTTTTTTTTTTGTCAGTCCGAAATGCTAGGACCTCAGTATATATTACTATTAAGTCTGCATGTGCTAGCACATGATTAAGTCCTGACTTAACTCATGGACTCATTAGGAAACAAATGCATTATCTGTTACTGAGTTCTAAGTCTTGCTGGGAAATAAACAGTATCATCATTTAAGCATGAAATATTTAAGAAAAAGAGTTGTCTGTTGATCTCCTGGGCACTTCCATTCAAAGACAGTTCTTGCCTGTATAGTAAAAACAGTCCTACTCACCTTTAGGAATCCAGATTATTTACCCAAAAAAAAGTAGCATAGAGAAATATGTTCCTCATACATAAAGAAGCATCCTTTCTAAGAGAAAACACACTCTGACTATAAAAGAATTGTCCCAATTTTGGTTGGTTATTGTTTTGTACTTTTTAAATGTTTATACCTTTTACAGGTTTTTGTTTTTTAATTCAGTTGGTTGGTTGAGGTAATTAAGAGATTATCAGACTAAATTGGAGAAAAGGAGAATAGAGAAAGAGAAATGGCTGAAAGAGAAAAGAAACAAGAAACAAGAATATAATTTAAAAATAATTTTCCCTAATTATTTGCTCAAAAATTTTTCAAATCTGAAAAATAAGAAGGCCTAGGGTCAGAGGACACCCAGATACTCAGAAGTGTGATATTTCTCTGCTACAGATTTCAGACAGTCATGGGAGAAAAGTAGCCATGAAAACATCTAAAGAGCTACATTATTTGCTTTCCTTCTTGCTCTACTTCTATGGTCCTCTGAAGACTAATGCTGTAATCTCCCATCTGCTTTGCTTTCAGAGCTATAACACTAAAGGATAAGTGTGCATGTAAATTAATACTATGGAACATCAATTTCTATTTGTAAACTTCACTAGAATTTGGCAATTATTCTAGTACTTTGTTGAAGATAGGAAAAAGATCTTTAGCAACTTTGCTTGAGTGAAGACTAAGAATTTAAAAAGCCAATGCTATAAAATAAGCATAGTTTTAATATCACAACCACTTATTTCTCATTAATAGTATAGGGTCTAGTAATAATTAATGTCGTTTTTTAACATTCGTTTAAAATCTTGCTTGGCGTTGACTTGTATTGACATAACCTTCAAACATGTGGTATCTACAGAATGTGTGAAGTGCAATTAACAAGTTTTGCTTGAAAAAGTTTGTGTTTGGTTTGGTTTTTGTTGCAAAACTAGGGCTAAGAAGATGGCGGATGAAGAGCATATTCGGCACTGCATGCTTTACGAGTTCCAATTAGGAAGAAAAGCAAGTGAGGCTGCAAAAAACATCTGTAGCGCTCTTGGTCAAGATGCAGTTAGAGCCAGAAAATGCCAGCGTTGGTTTGAGAAATTTCGCAAGGGAAATTTTTCGTTAGATGACAAGAGTGGTCGAGGCCGTGTGTCCAATTTTGATCAAGAAGCTCTTCAAGCTCTTTTGGTGCAACATCCTCAAATTACCCAACAAGAGCTTGCGACAACTTTAAATTGTTCACAAAAAACAATTTCCAATCAATTGCGTGCACTTGGCAAAGTCCAAAAGTTTGGAAAATGGGTTCCTCATGAGTTGACCGACAACAACCGTAATCAAAGAGTCACAATTTGCAGTTCACTCCTCTCTCGTCAAAACCGTTTGCTGTTTTTGGAGCAAATTGTTACCGGAGATGAAAAATGAGTGCTGTATGTTAATTTGAAAAGGCGGCCTCAATGGTTGGACAAAAATGAGGCTCCGCAGCCCACGCCAAAACCTGACTTGCATGCGAAAAAAGTGATGTTGTGTGTTTGGTGGAATTTTAAAGGAATTCTTCATTATGAACTTTTATCATCTAACTAAACCATTACAAGTGCAGTGTATAGTGCCCAATTGGAAAGGTTAGCCCAAGCTTTAAGAGAAAAAGAACCCGCGCTGATTAATCGGAAGGGCGTAATTCTTCACCACAATAACGCACGACCGCATACTGCAAGAATCACTGCTGAAAAACTGCGCCAGTTGGAATGGGAAGTTCTCCCTCAACCTGCATATTCTCCTGATATTGCCCCTTCCGATTACCATTTGTTTCGTTCTTTGCAAAACTTTCTTCTTGGAAAAAAATTTAATAATGAAGAATGCCTCAAAAATGCATTGACCGATTTTTTTGCATCAAAATCACAAGAATTTTACAACAGAGGGATTATTAATAAAATGCTTCCTGAGCGTTGGGCACAAGTAGTAGAAAACAACGGCAACTATATTGTTGATTAAATTTTTTTGTATTGTTTAAATAAATTCAATTTAAAAAAGTATTAGAAAACGACATTAATTATTACTATACCTAATACATAAACATGTATGTGTTCATTTAGTGATGACATTATAAAAAAATTAAGTATCTTCAATACTTGATTAAAAAGCAATGTAAACATTGCTTCCAAATGTGGTACAAAGGAAAAATATAAAGGTGTGTATGCTCAGTAGTAGTAGTAATAGTAGTAGTAGTAGTAGTAGTAGTAGCAGCAGCAGCAGCAGCAGTAGTAGTAATAATTACAAAACAGTGACCACAGCTACAGATACCATGCCTAAATAAAATCTGGTCAGAAAAATACTCAAAACTCAATATCAGTCTTATAAGTTGAAACTTATTAATAAGGATAATAGTTAACTAATATTTGTTAAGCATCATGGGCCATTCACTGTGCTTAACATTCATTGCAATTATAGTATTTCATTCAATACCCATAAGTTCCCATGAGGTAGACAGTGAAAAGGAAAAATTAATAGCTGTATCTGTGCTTTTTTTCTCAAATTTTAGGGATGCCTAAGTCAACCCTTAGTCAACTCTCCATTGAATAATTATTAAATCCAATGAATTAAATCTGAAAAAAAAGAGAGAAAAAAAAAACGTCAGTTCTGCCATCAGCTGTTAAAGTGTTTATACATTTTTGAGGGACAAGCTGTATTTCACAAAATTTATAGTAAAATAAGTTACTAGATAGAAGAAGATAAGTGAGAATCTAGCCAAGAACTATTTATTGAATCAAACACTTGATTTATTGTCCAGAGCAAGTAATGAATAATCTATATTGATAAGTAGCAACTTTTCTGAAGATTGGAGCTAATTATGAGCACATGAGGTGACTGTCTAAATAAAGAAAACAGCTAAAGATATTGCAGCGCTGAATACTCCTCTAAGCCTGGGTTGTTCAGCATCTTTTCTCATGATCTCATTGTCCCAAGTATGGAATGACTGGGACATCCAAAGCAGTGCATGTTAATCATGGAGAATACATTGCCTCTGCTATGATGTTGCTTTATATGCAGGGTTCTTCCCCCTATTTCCCCTTCCTTAAAGCTGAACAATTTGGCGTTGGTCAAAATATACCATGACGCATGAGTTTGATGATCAATCCAAACCATAGACCATTACTGTTAATATGGCAGAGAGTGTTTGTAAGTACTATTTACTATTTCTATGTTGGGGATAAGAAAATGCAGTTTTAGAGATAAAGTTATGATAAGTAGCCAAGCCCATATTGGAATTGCCTGACAAAAATAATACTGGATATTTTGTCCATATTGTTTCCTGCTGTCTTATGTCCTGCTGTGGGACTCTCAATTATTGCTTCATTATGACTTCATCATATAACTGCATTTGATAGCTGGTATGTAATCTAATTATCAATATATTCTCAGTGGATGAAACTCTTCACTATACTGTGGGAAACCTGATATCAAGAACATCCAGCTCTCAGTTCTCTCTGATTTATTTCCTTTACCATTCAAACTATCAGTAAAAGCCTATATTTTTCTTTGAATTTCTCCCCAAGAATAATAACTTTTTTTCTGAATTTATTTACATTATATCTATAACTATTTTGTTGATTTCTTCCAAAATTCAGCAATACCCAAGCTTATTATTTTTAAGTTTCTTATTTTTATAACATGAGGTAATTAACATTTTATTATAAAATAGGTTTTATGTTAGATTATTTTGCCTTACTGTAGAGTAATGGAAGTGTTCAAAGCACGGTTAAGGTAGGCTAAGCTATAATGTTTGGTAATTTCAATATATTAAGTGCATTTTCAATTTAACCCCATCATAAGTTGAGGAGCATCTGTAATTTCAAACTATTATTTAATTTTGGCATTATTTGCCCAAATACTTTTTTTATTGTCTTAAGTTTTACATATGTCTCTCTTTTTCCCTGATTGACACCCCCCAGCCATTTCACCCCAGGCAAGCTCCCACCACCCACTGTCTGTGTGCCCAAGTACTCTTGATATGACTGTTCTTACCCATGTTATTATAGACTACAACTACCTTAAAGTTGGGGCTGTGTCTGCCAATATCTTCCTTTGTGTGCTCAGGTATCATAGTTGTGTAACAAAGATAAATATTATAAGACATCATTAATACACATATGTGGTATGCAGAGCTTTTTTACATAAATAAATAGGCACCTACTGAATTCACCTTATGTTACCATTTTTATAGGAAGTCCAAATAAAAAGCTAAACTTTATAAACATAGATTTATGTTAGAGAATGCACATGAAAGAGAAATTTCATCTGAGTTGCAATTGTGTATTAGCCTTACATGTAGAAAACTGTATTCTGTTTTGCAATTACTTTTAAAGAAGAGGTAAATTTTACTACAAAACCTACACAAACTTAATCATAAGAAGAAAATGTGTCAGTTTATCTTCTAATCTAAGCTTAAAGTAAAAATAACTAAATGACCTGGCTCTGCTTTTTATAAAATCGTAGAGGAAAATATCCATTTTTCTTTTTTGTGGGTCAATTTATAACTAGTCTTTGCATTTTATTATGTTAAGCTTTTAGAGATCACTTGTTCTCCAACATCCAGAAGCACAATTATCCCTTTAACATCTCAATGGATCACATTGGGTTCCTAGATATATATATATGCCTAAGTGACCATTATGACCATTGACTGAATGACCAGTCAGCGGGTAACTGTGATGCACACTGACTACCAGGAGACAGATGCTCAATGAAGGAGCTGCCTCCTGGTGGTCAGTGCACTCCCACAGCCAACCTGCTGGTCCCTATCACCCCGATCAGGTCTTGGTTAGATGGGCCCCCGTGGGATCACATTGGATTCCATGTTATATGGTCCAAAAATGGGTCACATTGGGATCCTAGAAATACATATATATTTCTTCTCATGACTAAGTTTGTATAGGTTTTATAGTAAAATGTATCCCTTCTTTAAAAGTAATAGCAAAAGGAATACAGTTTTCTACACCAAAGACTAATACAAAATTGCAACTCAGATGAAATTTCTCTTTCATGCATTCTCTAACATAAATCTAGGTTCATAAAGTTTAGCTTTTTATTTGGATGTCCTATAAAAATGGTAATCTAATGTGAATTCAGTCTATTTACTAATGTAAAAAAAAAGCTCTGCATACCACATATGTGCATTAATGATGTCTTATAATATTTATCCATGTTAAACAACTATGTTAAATCTTCTAACTGAAGATTTTATAATTTTTCCACTGTTTTATGTCTTGAACACTTCATTCAGAGACTAAGCACAAGCTGTTCTCAAAAAACAAAAAACCATTATTTATTAGGTGGAAAACACCAATATGCAAGAAACTTTTCTATTTTACTTAGCAATGTAAACCTCTTACACATCACAATGCCTGGCCCTGTGTGCTATGTTGAATAGTGAATGAAACTTTCCTTTCCTCGTTTCTCATGGGGGAGAAGGCCTTTCTTTGAAACTTTATCACTGAAGGGCATAAAAGTTCTGTTGGACTCAGAGAAATGCTGTAAGCTTTGTATAATTCATGAAAAGATATTTTAAGGTGGTAGCATCAAAAAGAAAAGAATGCTTCTTCTGTAGGAAAAGTCATCCCTTCTTGCACCATGAAGTCCTTGTGGGTGAAACCCATTAAAACTCTGTCACCGGCTATGATCATGAGCTATTTAGTCAACATGCCCTGGAGAGATTTTGATCAGGAATTACAGGCATCTCACCTAGATTAACGGTTTGAGACTCTTCATTAAAAAATAAGTGTGAAGCTAAGGAAATGTCCTAACTTCACATATTAATTGTTTTCACCTTTAAAAGCAGATGAGTCTATGGTTCTTGAAAATTCAATTATATATCTCAAATAGGACAATGGTCATTACAACACTTTCACTCTTGAAGATTAATTACCTTCTTCCAGTTTTGCTCCTTTGGTAGAGTTTCCTGTAACAGATATTTGCTAGTGGTTCCATTGTCAGCATTCTTAAACATTGATCTTAATGATATATAATTTTTTTCATACTTCTTTTCAAAGTATTGTATTACAAGATATTAACTGGATGCTCCTAAAATCCCTGCATATTTAAGTGTGCTTCTGTAAGTCCAAGTTTTAGTCTTGGATCCTGATTTTTTTTTTAATGTTTAATTTTATTTCTTTTTTATAATTAATTTCTTGGTTTAAAAAAAACTATTCTAGACTAAATATTCTAGATAATTTATATAGAGTCAAACCAAAAACACATGAGGTAAAATAAGCATTTTTAAAAGTGTGAATCTGCTTTTCTTAGAAATAGTAAAAGCTGCTTCCAATGGAGATTTATGTTAGACATAGATTGATTCAACAAATATATGCTGAGCCCACTATTGAGTCAAACTGTTCTGGGTGCTGGGAATAAAAAGGTGAATTAGGCACATTAAGACTATGCTTATGGATCTTGTATGCTACTGTAGTGGAGATGAGGACTAACCAGCAATAACCAATACAAACCAAAAGAAAATATCACCAATGACTAGTTCCAAAAAGACAAAAGAAACCAGGATATGAAATACTCAATGAGGAGTGGTAAAATTCTAGACTGAGTAGTCAGAGAAAGTTTTTTGGGAAGATGGGATTTACTTCAAGAAGGAGAAAAGCAGGAAGAGGGAATAACTATTTCGACGGCCTACATTGAGAACAAATTTCATTTAGAGTATGGCTGGGGGACAGGGGCAAGGGAGAAAGTCATAGAAAATTATTAACTGGCTAACTTACATTTTGGTTTATAGATCTTGGTAAAAAAAAAAAAAAAAAAAAAAAAAAAATGGCCTTTATCTGTGTTGGGAAATTATCAGTGTCATAAGCAGACCGAAGCTCTACCACTGAGCCAAACTGGTTTCGGCCTGAGGTGCAGGTTTGATTCCCCAGTAGGGAGCATGCAGGAGGCAGCCAATCAATGATTCTCTCTTATATTTGATGCTTCTATCTCTCTCTCCCTCTCCTTTCCTCTCTGAAATCAATAAAAATAAATAAAAAGTATTTTTTTAAAATAAATAAAATATTTCCATTGCTTTTTCTCCTTCCATTGCCTTTTGTAGACTGAACAATAAATTTCTTTACCTTAGCATATGTCCTTCCACAATATGCCCCTGCCCGACATTGTAACTTCATCCCTCATAATTCTCTTACATTTTTTGCCATGCATCGTTATTTTTAGTACTTAGCATGTGAAACATTCCTTCATATTTCCAGACTTTTGCACAATCTTATCTATCTGTCTGCAATATCCTGGCCCCCACCTACAATCCTTATCTCTGTTCACATAGGCCCGCAAACCCTCTCCAAACCAATGAAATCCAATTTGCCCATCCAGCTCCCACTGCAGTATTATCTTCCTTGTGCAGCTCCCTCTGATTCCTCATCTGATGAAAACAGACCTAAGCTTCATACATCTTGGTAGCTTCATAGACACCTTATCTCCTTATCTGTCTATGCTTCTAGATGGTAAGTTCCTTGACAGTAGAAATTATTTGTTTTTTGAGTAACAGTTTAAAAAGCATGGTGATCACTATGAGTCCTATATTTGCATAGGCATAAATTTTATTCAGACCCCCATCTGAATGTGAGGACATTTTTCTTTGCCAGAAATTTCCACCTATTTCTAACCACCAAAACTCTTGTATAAATTCTGAATAGTTGTCAACAATAGAAATAAATGGTAAAGCAAAACCTCTCTTCACCTCTGTTTGTTTAATATTTGGCCCTTCCCCAACTTCATTAAAATTCAAGCAATCACATCTTAGGTTGGTAAGGGAAAATAAAAGTATCAACAATTAAGTTTAAGTTATTTTTAACAAAGTTAAATATGAATTTGACCAAGGTTTAATTGGATCATATCAGGCATTATAATTCATCATAAATTAATGTTTTGCCTTTTTAATGTTTTTATCCTGTCATCTAGCAGCAGTTCTAATTGTTAGCCTCTTGTTATTACTTTTACAATAAAATCCCCCCCAAAAGTGTTTTCCATATAAGATTTGACATCATAGCTAATTTACTACAGTATGTATTTTTATTCACTTTTATAGTAGGTAGATTTTTATACTATCTTTAAGTAAGTTTTCCATAAAGCAAAAATAAAGGTAATTTGAATATCTATAATTTAATACCTCATTACTTAATATATCGATACAAAATGAAAAACTGGTTAATAGTGTGATATTTTCTTTTACAGTAGTTTAGTGCTTCATATGCTCATATTCCAACTGTGCTTAATCAGTATATTGCAAAAAAAATGAACAGTATAATTATCTCAGTGAAAGAGACTCTAAAAACTAATGTTAAAGTAAACAAAATGTCTTAGTCATTTAAAAGGCACTTTCTTTTACTATAGTTCTTTTCTAATATGTCATAGCCATTGTACCTCTATTTTTATTTAGCATTAGTAATCATTTTAAACCATAATAATTTCACATTTTTATAATTTAAAGGAGTTATATATCACACATCAAATTATCTTTTCCTTAGTGAGCTGAAAAAAAGGCACTAGAAAGAGTATTTATTGCGTATTTACTCTATAAAAAGACTTTAGACTGCACACTCTGAGTATAAACACCAGATTTTCATTATCTTGCTTTAATTGTTCCCACTCTCAATGCTCTAAAACATATTTAAATGGCTCCAATGTCTACATCTTTCCTGCTTGGTGGCATCATCTTGCTTTACTGTCCTTCCTATCTAGCTCAGATCCCATTGCCTATTGTTTCAAATACTCTCATCAGCATCTGCCCATGACATCTTTTTTTGGCTTTTCCTCCCACCCATCTGCTAAAATCCACAGTACCCACCATCTGTGAACTTGATTCTAGGTTGCTAAGGTATGCTTAAAAAACAGCCAACAATAGTGAAACAGAATAAGACTTTCCAATTTCCCTGATCCCTAATTTCAATAATGCCTAACAAATTTCTGAATGCATCACAAAGTAAAAGAAAAAGAAGAAGAAAAAGGAGAAGGAGGAGGAGGAGGAGGAGGAGGAGGAGGAGGAGGAGGAGGAGGAAGAGGAGGAGGAAAGAAGAAGAGGAAGAAGTAGTAGTAGAAGTATTAGTATTAGTAGTAGTAGTGGAGGAAAGAAAATTTGGGGTATGGAGAGGTATAGGAAAAGAAAGAAAACTAAGCCCCTATCAAGTTATCAGATTGTCAAATCTTAGAAAATTAAATTAATTTTATCATGAAAAGCTAATGTGCTTCCCGAAGCTGTACAAATCAAGTGGCAAGTTGATGATAAGCACAGATAAACTTTGTGATGATTCACTTTCTGTTTGAAGTGGCAACCATTTGCAAAGACTGTTCTTGAGCAACACTCAATGTATTTGATTGGTATAAATGAAATGTGGTTTTTCTTTCTGAGTCCAATCCTCCAAACACAAAACTATGGTTCCTCTTGCTTCTTTTTTTATTTAACCAAGGATTTCTAATGCCATTGCCTGGTATTCTGGTCCTAAACATACATAATATGGTTGAAGATATGAATCTGCCATTTTTTTCTCATTAATCACAAATTGTTTTATTCACCATAGCTTTAACTGGAAAACAGTGGTAAGTTTTAGATCATCTGTCCGCTCCTTGTGCCATAATTTTAACTACCACTATGTGAAAATTTTGGAGTTTTAAAAATTTATCCCTTGGAACTCATAAAATTTAACAAAAGGAAGATAAATAATCCAATAAAAAAACAGGCAAAGGGCCTAAATAGACATCTCTCAAAAGAGGACATGCAGAAAGAAGGCCAAGAGACACATGAAAACATGCTCAAAGTCACTAATCATCTGAGAGATGCAAACCAAAACAACAATGAGATACCATCTCACACCTGACAGAATGGCTATCATCAAACAAATCAACAAACGACCTGTGATGGCAAGGATGCAGAGAAAAAGCAACCCTCATGCACTGCTGGTGGGAATGTAGACCGGTGCAGTCACTGTGGAGAACAGTAGGGAATTTCCTCAAAAAGTTAAAAATGTAACTTCCATTTGACCCAGTAATCCCACTTCTAGGAATATATCCCATGAAACTGGAAACACCAACCAGAAAGGATATATGCACCCCTATGTTGATAGCAGCACAATTTACAATAGCTAAGATTTGGAAACAGCCTAATCAGTAGATGAGAGGATTAAAAGACTGTGGTACATCTACACAATTGAATACTACACTGCTATAAAAAAGAAGAAACTCTTACCATTTGCAACAGCATGGATGGACCTAGAGAGCATTATGCTAAGTGAAATAAGTCAGTCAGAGAAAGATAGATATCACATGATCTCACTCATTTGTGGAATATAATGAACAACATAAACAATGAAGAAAAATAGATCCAAAGACAGGGAAACACCTAACAGATTGTCAAACCTTAGAGGTAAGACAGAGGATGGGGAGATATAAGAGATCAATCAAAGGACTTGTATGCATGCATATTAGCATAACCAATAGACAAGTACCCTGGGGCGGTTGGGGCTTATCTTGGGGGTGGGAGTTGATGGGGATAAAAGGAGATATATGTAATTCTTTAAACAAATATAAACTTTTAAGTACATATTTTTATCATTTAAAATAATTATTTTCTTGAAATCTATGGTTAAAGATCTTCTATTTTCAATACATATTTTAATATTATTTTTATGGGCAAACCACCACGCAGAAAATAAAAGGATATATTTTTATGTGCATAGAATAAATGACTAGGATGACAATTAGTCTTCTACCTGTCATAACCTGTGAATACTTAAGGAAAATACATAAAGAGCCAGGATTGATTAATGACTATTCTTTCTGATCCACTGTAACCCAGATTATTTGGAAATTCAGTTTGAGCTACCTAACTCAAGGTTTAAAAGATTAACTTAATATCTCTTCCATTGCTCATTCCTGTTGATCACTTTCCTCTTAATCATATTTTCATTCTCCCCATTTTTCATCTTTTTATATTCCCCCCTAACACACATTCAATCAGTTTTAACACCTCTTATTTCACCCACAAACATTTCTACCATCCGTCTTTTTTCCATTTCAACTGCCATAAACATGGTTTGTTCTGTTCAATAGTTGTTAAGTGGAAAAGTGTAATAACCCTAATTCAGTTGTTTCTAGCCTTTGAAACTTTTCAGATTCCTTTGAAAACCTAATAATAGCTTTAGATCCTCTTGCCAGAAATATCCTGTACACGGGGAATTCACCATACAGTTTCAGGTGATTAGCAGGGTTACAGAGCCAGACTGCACAGATTAGCTAAAATACTTGCTCTTATCCCCCCCCCACCCTACTTCTAATCTCCCCCTATTGCACTGCCATATTAATCCTTCTAAGGTATTAATGAATTGTATTCATTTTCTCAAAAGCCATGTTCAACCCCCCACTATTTGTTGAATTAAACTAAATCCTTATTCAGGACTCAAAATTCTCCAAACCACAGCTTTAATTCTGATGTGACTCACAATTACATCACTCTCTGGAGCCTAGAGTCTGGCCCAAACTGATATTCATCAAATTTGCTTCCATGCTGTCCTTTTTTTGGCTATTATTCTCTGCTTAAATGCTCTCTCTCACATCTGCTTAAAATATACCAATGCCTGAGCTCCAAACCAAGAGATTCTGAATCAGTCAGTTTAGAGTGCAGGAGAAGCATCAGTTCTGTTGTTTGTTTGTTTGTTTGTTTGTTTTTAACTTTCTAGGTGTCTTCTAATGTATAGAAAAGTTTGAAAACCACTGATGAGATACTCTAACACCCTAAATCCTCCATTCTTTCTCCATTTTAATAATCTTTACATTCAGCCCCAACTCAGAAGATATTAGTAACATTAGAAAAAAACCTATAACCAAATGAAAGTCAATACTTTCTTAAATAGAACACAAAAACACCAGCGATAAAGGAAAGATTGCTCAATTAGACTTGATTCAAATGAGGAATTTATGTTCATCAGAAGACTCAAAACTGAAAGAAGACATGTACTAGAGGCCCGGTGCATGCACGAAAATCCATGCACTGTGTGGGTCCCTCAGCCCAGCCTGCCCCCTCTCACAGACCAGGAGCCTGAAGGGGATGTCCTCCTCTGTGGGAGACAACCAGGCTGATCAGGGGAAGGTGCTGCCCCCATCACCTGCTGCTGCTGCCACTGCCAGCCACCATAGCTGCCGGTCTTTGGCCCTCACTTCTTAGTGCTGGCCCTGGCCCCCACACACTGAGAGGTGGGGGCAATCTGGGGCCAGGCTGCCTGGGGAGGGGCGGTGGGAAGTAGAGACACAGCAGGCTGCATCCTAGCCAGCCTCTGCGGAGGCGTGGTGCCTGGACCGGACCCACACTGCTGTCTCTGTGGCTGCCTCTGTGGCTGCCTCTGTGGAAGGGGCAGCACTGGGACCAGGCCATGCCGTGGCCTGTCCTGCACTGCCTCTGTGGAAGAGGGTGAGGCGCCAGCTTATTGCAGCCTCTTCGAAAGGAGCCATGGCACTGGACCAGCAGCACCTCACCTGCCTGCTCCTCCCGCATGAGCTCTGGACCCTCCCGCCTTTCCTGCATTGTGCCAGCCCTAAGCCCTCATAGCCACTGTGGCTTTGTCCAGATGGACGTTTATTTAGCATATTACCCTTTTTTAGTATAGATTTATCTGGCAAATACTCATACCTATAAAATGTTTTTTTAAAAAACTGCTAATTAGTAAAACAATGGCAAGAAAATGTTTTAATGTGCAAAATATTTGAACAGCATTTCACTAATGAGAGTACACTTATCTAAGTCACCAGTGATCTATATCTTTATAAATCACTGATAATTTGTATAATTTTTATACATTCTGTCTCTTTGATGATATTCTCATTTCATTCATGCATTTTCCTGATTTTGTTACTGTCTGTATTCTCTTGAGATCATTGACCTCTTTTAAGACAATTATCCTGAATTTATAAAAAATAAAGATATACTCATAGTCTTAGGGGCATGCAAGTACAAACTACAATAAGAGAGTGCTACATAAGAAGACTAAATACATGGTTTGACCACAAAAAATGGTGGTGAGCAAGCTCAGAACTGAAATTATCTTATGCTGCTCAAAACATATAAAACCAGTTGAGAAAACTTTTTGACAGCACCTATTAAAGCTGAACATAGCTGAATGTATATGTCCTTGTGACATGTCAGCAATTTTACCCTTAGGTATCATCACCAAAATTATATTTACAAAATAGGCCCCAAATAGTTAACATATCAAATTTATTGTATAGTAATTAGACAAATTGTCAGGTTTAATAATAAAAACAGCATTGAAATCTTGTCATAATCTTAGGGGAGATTTCTAGTACATAAAAAAATTTTCTTTCTCTTGTTGATTTCAAGATTTTGTCATTGTCTTTGACTTTTGATGGCTTAATTATAGTGTGCCTCTTGGTGTTGGCCTCTTTGAGTTCATTCTACTTGAACTTCTTTAATGCTTTCTAAATTTTGGTGTCCATTTTCTTCCTCAAATTTGGGAAATTTTCAACCATTATTCCTTCAAATATGCTGCCTCTCTCTCTCTCTCTCTCTCTCTCTCTCTCTCTCTCTCTCTCTCTCTCTCCCTCCCTCCCTCCCTCCCTCCCTCCCTCCCTCCCTTCCTCCCTCCCTCCCTCCTAGAACTCATATATATATATAAACATATATAAAAGCCTAAGTGACCATCGCAACTGAATGAATGACCAAACAGGCTGTATGGGGCAACCAGATTAGTAGGGGCGTTAGTAACAGGCAACCAAATGACCGAACAGCAGGCTATGTGGGGTGACCAGGCCGGGGGAGGGGGGGTGAGGGGGGGCAGTTAGGGGTAATTAGGCAGGCAGGTGAGCAGTTAGGAGCCAGTGGTCCCAGATTGTGAGAGGGATGTCTTGGGTTGAAGAGAGTGCAGGCTGGACTGAGGGGACCTCTCTCCTGTGCATGACTTTCATGCACCAGGGCCTCTAGAAATGTATATAGATTAGCTGCTGAATGATGTCCCTTAAGTCCTTTAAGCTTTCTTCCTTTTATATATTCTTCCTTTATTTTTTGCTCCTCTGATTCAATAATTTCAAATAACCTGTCATTGAGCTCATTGATTTTTTTTTCTGTTTAATCAAATCTGTTTTACCCCTCTACTGAATTTTTCATTTCATTTATTGTATTCTTCAGCTCCAGAATTTGTTTGATTATTTTTTATACATTGTATCTCTTTGATAATATTCTCATTTCATTCATGCATTTTCCTGATTTTGTTATTGTCTGTATTCCCTTGAGATCATTGACCTCTTTTAAGACAATTATCCTGAATTTACTTTGTCAGATAGTTTGTAGATCTCTGTTCCTTTATTTTATTTTGTTCCTTTGTTTGACCATGTTTCTTTGTGTCCTTGTGATTTTTTGTTGTTTTGTTTCTTTTGGTTGTTGAGTTTTTGCATTTGAAAACACAGCACCTCTTCCATTTTTTATGGGTTGGCTTTGCACAGGGGAAAGACTTTCACCCAGTTAACACAACTAGAGATTCCGGGGGTGTCAAAAGCCTTTTTCAAGGGGAGGCAACTTCTCTGGATTTATACATGTAATTTCTTAATTACAGAGATTTTTCCCTGGTTCAGTTTCAGGAGATCATAATCTCTTGCTCCCCCTGGTGTCTGTTTGCAATACTACAGGTTCTGTGGTACTTCTGCAGCAAGTTGTCCAGCTCCATTTTATTCTCATTGGCTGCCAGGCATCCAAAGTATCCAGGTTTCCTGTCAGGGCTCCAAGCCAAGCCAGAAAGAAACCAGTGTCTCAGGCAGCTCTCCCTAAAGCTGGATGGATGCTCCACTCTTCTCCCTTCATCCCCAGAATCCATGACTTGGGTGCCTTCTCCTGATGGCACCAAGCTATACTGGCCTTGTCCGTAGCACTGCGGGTCTCCCTGGTACCAGAGCAAGCCACCCCCATTCTCTGTTGCTTTCAGTGCGCCCCCACCCCCCACCCCCTAACCCCCTGCTTACAGACTATGCTGGTTCCAACCATGCCAGTGTTCCAAGTCAGTCCAAAGAGAAACAAGTCCCTCAGAAAATCTTACACATTGGACATATGTTCTACTCTTCTCTTCCCTCCCGCCCCCACCCCTTACCGCCCACCCCCGGGAGAAGTTGTGAGCTGAAATTCTTCCCAAAGGAAGAATGTGGTGTTTGAGTTTGGTGCAATGGGAGATAAAGTAAAATAGTTCTTATTCATTTCAATGCTGCTGTCCTCAACTTTTCACCTGCCTGGTGTACTGCATGGTTCTTGACTGGTTTCAAGAGTTCTCATAAAGATATTTTGTTCCATATGTTATGTTTAAGTCAGTGTCTGCAGAGGAATAGGGGTTGGATCTTACTCTTCTGCCACCTTGTTCTTATTCTCATTGATTTCTGCTCTGGTATATTTCCTTTTCCCCACTTACAGTAGTTTGGTTTTATTTTACCATTATTTTTCTTGTTTATTGTGATGGAAACTAAAGTCATTCATTTTAGACCTTTCTTTTTCCTAATATAGGCATTTAGTGCTATAAATGTCCCTCAAATACTGCTTTAGTAGCATCACTCAAATTCTGCTGTGCTGCGTTTTCATTTTCATTCAATTCAAAATATGGTCTAATTTCTTTGTTGATTTTTTTCTTTGACCCATATGTCATTTATATTATTTAATTTCTAAATTTTGAGTTATTTTTCCAGATAGCATTCTGTTAGTGATTTCTAACCTAATTCCCTTATATTCAATACTTACATTGAACAACCTGAATGCCTTCAAATTTATTTAAATTTTTTATGCTTTAATGCAATCTATCTTAGTAAATGTCTTGCGTGCTTGAAAAGAATATTTTTGTTAGAGTATTTTATAAATGATAATTAGGTCAAGTCAACTGATAGTGTTATTCAAATATTTTCTTTCCTTACTACTTTTTCTTTCTCCTATTTTACTCATTGCTAGGATCCAGTTAAATTACTTGAAACATTGTTATCTTTCTTGGTCTTGTTTGCAATATTTGTTATATGGAAACAACTTAGTGTTTACTCCAGGATCAACTCATCTCTGCTACTGAGGAAATACTCTTCTCTGTACTCTGTCTAGTGTCCCATGACACTGCAGATTTTCCAGTATGCTTGCTGGGCACTACTCCTGGCCTTGTGTGTGAGCACTGACCACTGTTAAATTTTAGAAGGTTATTTCCCAGCCCTTCATCCTCACACACATGTACTGATCATAATCACCTGAATACTCAGTGGAGGATCCTCTTAAGATCTCTGGATTCTTCTGTCTGTGTAGCTCCCCCCTCTACAGTAATTTGTTCTGTGCACTCTATCTGCCTTAGTTTGTTAAATTCTCAGTTCCATATCCTCAGCTTACTGTGTCTACTTCTCCACCTAAATTCCTCTTCCCTGTGTTGTGTGGTTTGAAAACTCTCTCAAGGGATCTCTATCTTAATTGCCTAATGTCCAGTTTCTCGAAAACTGTTGCTACATATATTTTGCTTGTTTGTTTTTTCTTACATGTGTGTGTTTGTGTGTGTGTGTGTGTGTGTGTGTGTGTTATATAATTTGGATTTTTAAGTGCATATTAAAGAATTCCCTTTATTTCATTTTAATAATGGCTTACAGGAAAATAGATTATATGTCTGCAGACATTAGCTTATTTATTTATGAGACTCCAACCGGATTGTCAGATAATAATAATGTCACCTGTAATAAACAATCATAATATAAAAGTTTATCATAATCTTTATTTGTTAGTAATGTTTAGATAAAAATAATTAAAAATTTCTTCTATTTTTTCCAGTTTAATGTACTAAAAAGAAAAACATTTACATGGGCTTAATATTCAACCAAAGTTGCTTGACTCAATATGAGTCTAATTAGGCCATAACATTTTTGGTAGTAATAGAAATCTTTATGGTCAGTAAATTAAAGGACTTTTTTGAGGCTATAATAGAGGAAATGGAAAGATAGAACACAGTAGCATAAATGAGGCCTGAAATCAAACACAAAATTTAAAAGAGACCCTGGGAAATCTGATTAATCCTGGATTTAATACTCTACCAGGAGCTTAATATATCATTATAAAGTAAAACCAGGTTTTTACAGTTTTAATTTTTTCTTCTCTGGGATAATCAGTAATTAATATGATAGGTAGGATCTAGTCCATATTTTTATTTTCTCTCATAATATAATCATATTCTTTCTGTGAATAAGTGGAAAGAAAATGAAGCTATTGATTTTAGCACATTTTATAGGGTACTGCAGGCAACATTGTTCAAACTGGTGATTTCAACACTCTTCAGTGTTTGCTTTTAATGTGTTTATATTATAAATAATATAACAGAGATTTCATAAATTATCATTGGCATAATTTTATTAAATTTTAACATATTAGTTAGAAGGAAGTCTAGAGAATTGAGGGGGAAGGGGAAGAAGACTCCTATTCTCTAGAAAGCCCACAATTTCCACCTCCAAATAGTTCCCATATATGAAACCCCTTAAATTATATTGTAACCCTTCCCTCTTGAGACTTGACCTTAAGTTTGAGAAATACTGGCATTGATATATGAAATACATAGATAATGCAAAAAAAAAACTCATTTTACCAGATAGTTTCGCCTTCTGTCCCCATCAATCATATTACAAAATCTGTCAACAGGAAGTAAATTGCCTGGCTTGAATTTCATACTCCTTCACATGGTCACTTAGAGGAAGTGTTAATGGCCAATATAAATGCCAAAACTGAATAGGAATAAATAAATGAAACACTGGTCTAGTTAATTAGCTTCTAGGTAGCAATATTAAACTATATTGCAAAGCTTGTGTTGGAAGAAAAAATGGAGAAGCCCTGTAGGTCTTGTTTTATTATGTTTCGAGGAAGACTATTATTTTCCAATATCACTGTTTCTCCCTTACCTTCTCTTTGCTTTCCTACTCTGCAACTCTATAATCTAGTCATCCAACTTTCTCTTTTTATTTAATCGACATGTTACTTTGACAAAACTTAGCATGGTAAGGGACACAAATAAAGTTGGAAGAAAATGTAGGTACATAATAAATTCTAAATTATGGTATTTTTTTGACTAAAGAATGTATTTATTATGCCTACTATCTACCAAAGATCATGCATTCGGATGATAGACATGGTTAATATAGTTCCTTTTCAGTTTACACTCAACAACAGATAGAGAAGGAAAAATATTGTGCCAGTATTTACTAGCTATGCTGAGTACTGCTAAGGAAATGCATAATTTGGGGATTTACCTTATTCAAGTCCATTAGAAAAATTTACCTGCATAGCAATATTCATTCTGTGCTTTGAGGGACCACCAATAAGCTAAGGTAGGATAAGGGTAGAACATTCTTGGAAGAGAAAACAATATACACAGAAGCTGTGAGGCAGGAGAAATCATAGGATGCTCAAATATTAATAGAAATCCAGAGTGGTGAGCATGAAATGAGCAAATAATAGGGTTGTGCATATGAGACTGAAAGGTCGGGTTTTTGGGGTTTGGGGGCCTCATTTGAAGGACCATTGGAAGCTGTTGGAAGATTTTAAGAAAAATGACCTAAGCAAATCTGTGTCTCCCACAATCACTGAATTCTGCCCAACCGTGGATATTATCCAGAAATCTGTGAAAGATGCCATTTTATGCCCAAAGTGGAGGGGGAGCTGAGGCAGCAATGAAGAAGTCACAAATCATAGAAAGGGATGCTAGCTATCATAGGCCATAAAATCGTACTGGCTGCTACATGAAAAACAGAGGGGATAGGCAGGGGTGTATGCCTGTGATGACTGCAGCCTAGTTGACAGTGAACTTAGTAGTGGATGGATTCAAGAGTGATTTTTTTTGGTATAATTTTATTAACTAATGTCACCCCAATAAGTTCAATAAAAAGGAAAAAAATGGGTTTGGGGGGATGGTAGAATGTATTGAATTGGGGAGTAGGATGAGCAATGAATCTAGAATTACGCTTATTTCTGGATTAAATATATGAAATATAGCAAAGAGTTTTACTCAACTTGGGAAAACTAGAAGGCAAATTTCTCAGATGAAAAAAATATCTCTTAGGATCACAAAGGTAACTTAAAACTAGACTGCTAGCTAAATATTAAATATTTAATTGTCAAACTTTTTAACTGTCCTTATGAAGGAGAAATGGGTAGGTAATTGAGTGGCTTATTTCTTATTAAAATATTTCTAATTTTGTATGAACATCTAAGGCATCTAAAACAAAAATAGCAGAATTACTTTCAAATCTAAATGTGCTCATTAATTTATTTCTCATGAAAGAAAAAAAACAATGATTAGAGGAAGGGCTGAGCAAGTATGTCACTATTTGCTGTATTCATAATTATAAGAGGAATTTCTAGTGGTGAAAATAATACCATCGGGAAACTATAATAGCTAGAGAAAAAAGAATACTTTAAGAGGGCAAAAAAGACTGGAATAGTATTTTTCAAGTGTAAAAAACTGTCAACCTACAGTCCTAAACACAATGAAAATATCTTTCCACAAAAAAAAAGGGAATTCAAATGTCATCAGATGAAGGAAAACTAAGAAAATTTGTTGTTCAAGAACACAGAAGGCAGAATTACGGATAAATAAAATACTTTCCTTTTCTTGAGTTTTTAAATTATGATAGGTAGTTAAAGCAAAAATTCTACAACTGGTTGATGTTGTTTTAAATATATGTAGATGAAATATTTTTTTAAAAAAAATATATAAATGGGAATAAAATAAGAAAAGGGGAGATAATGTTTCTATATTTCACTCAAACTACTGAAGAGATGATACCGGTAGATTGTGCTATAAATTAATACAAACTAGACATGCATATATATATATATATATATATATATATATATACATATATATAATAGAGAAACTACTAAAAAAGTCATGCAGATATACTCCTAAACAATACATATAAATCTAAATAATAGTTAAAAATACAAATTAAAACATATCAAAATTTGAAGAAGATAGCTAAAGCAGTGGCCAAGAGGAAATTTTCTAGCACTATGTGTGTTTGTGTGTGTGTGTGTTTGTGTATGTGCATGTGTGAAATTTCTTCAAGCCACTTACCATATTTTTCTTTAAGCAGAGATTGTATTTCTTTTCAGGAAAAAAGTCACAAGTTCAGAAAAGCAAGCGTGAGTTCTTTGTACTGATGTTTTCCTACAAAGAACAAAAAAAAAAGTGAAATGGTTGGTAACTATCCAACCACTGTTGATAAATCTGTTATCACTTCTGTGTCCTTAGTACATTATTACAAAGTTTAGTGCATTATTACACATTGATTCACACGTTAGAAAACTTGAGAGGGTGTCCCAGTAGTATTTAGTGTCAGTTTGCTCTTTGGGTGGGTTATAAAGTGAGCAAAATTAGTATCAAACTACAACATCCTTGCCCAAATACAGTGCAAATCTGTGGAGGATTATTTCTTGTTTATTTTGAGGAGTTAGGTCTCAAATGCGCATAGTTCTGACAACTGAGTTAACTTCTTTTTTAAGATCCTGGAACAGAATCAGAAGTAGAAATAATGAGGAAAGAATGACTTATAATTTAAAAAACAGAACTTGGTATGCAATCCCTTTTTCTTCATAGAATACATGATAAAGTGGGGGGGGGGGGAGAAACCCACAAAAACAACTTCAGAGTAAATGCAGTAAAATATTAGTTAATTACATTAGGCAACTGTTATGCAAATTGAGATCATTTGTATTTAGAGACTATAATTATTCCCTTAATTATAGCAAATTCTGCTACATAAAGAATGAGTAAAATCAACCATTGGTCTTGGTGGAATTCATTCATTCAATAACACTTGGTGGTATTATGCCTGCTATTTTTAAAAGCCTTTTTAGGAACAATCAACCCTACAGATTATGATTACATCTTTAATACTGGTTACTCAGATGAAGGAATTCAAAAAAAGGTCAACATTGACCTTATATACAACTTATTCTGTAAAGAAATTAAACATTAGTCATGCAATTAATTTATATAGGCATACACTCTATAACTCTGATATGAAAGTGATGTGCATATATCTGGAATCATCCAAAGTTGTATTATTTATTCTTCAAAACATTTGAAAAGTGAGGCCAATGAATTTGAATTTGCTGTGTAAAATATTTTGGTGTTTCTAAACTTCATTATTCTTCAGATACTCCACAACTGAAAGTCACTAAAATTAAAATATTTTAGGGTAATTTGTCATATCATGCTACTTACTGTATAAGAGTAATTTTTTAATGAATAGACTTAGTCTAAAATTTTAGTCTATTTCTACGTAGACACAAATCTAAGTGACCTTTTAAATTTTCAACCCATAATTTTGGGTGAAAATGGCAAAATGGCCAAGTGATTAAAAACATGTAGGAGTAATGTGCTGAGGAAAATGCATACCATGAAAAAAAAAATGAGTTTTACAGGTTTAAGAGGCAGGTGCATTCTTCCCTCACTAGGATGTGACCACTACCTGGTCAGAAAATCTATTTCATTTGCTCCTGAATCTCAAGATCCAAGACAGAACTACAAAATGCACTCTTTAATTCCCATTTCATGACTAAAATCTAAAAATCAAATGAAGTAAACATTGATAAAAAAAAATAGTTAACTATTTTTTTAAGTAAGGCTTCCAATTCTACTTCTTTTGTGAAGACAAACTGTATTAGATTTAAAATAATTATTAGGGAAAATGACAAAAGAGAATGACATTATAATTTCATATGGATTACTTGTAACACTCTTTGATAACAGTAATAATTAGATTATCTCTTAAATCAAACTATCTGGTTTCTAATCCCAGATCTGATAACCTGTTGTGTGGGCTTGGTCAAGTCACTTAATCTTTCTGTGCCTACTTTTTCTCATCTCTGTTTTGTAGATAATAATAGTATCTACCTTATAGTGTTATTATGACAAATGAGAAATAAAAACTGCCATTTAATATTAGCTAGAAATATCAGTAGTACCATTAGCAGCAGCAGTGTATATTAACAATGGTACTGAGTTATTGGGGGTCTTTATTTATGGACAACTATAATCAAGGCAAAAATGTACCAAGAAAAAATTTTGCTATATATGAAATATATACATAATAGAATTTCATTGAATTTCTAATGGCTTAATAGTTATAAACATTAATAATTTGTCTCTAAATAGTACT
This sequence comes from Pipistrellus kuhlii, assembly GCF_014108245.1. NCBI lineage: Eukaryota > Metazoa > Chordata > Mammalia > Chiroptera > Vespertilionidae > Pipistrellus > Pipistrellus kuhlii. Next base: position 32,397,837 of record NW_023425405.1, on the reverse strand, counting down.
ATATGAATATATTCAGAACATAGAGTAGACTCAGGACTGGGATTACCTTTTTAAACTCAGGCCTATAGCTAAAATCACATGTATAATATGTTATCTTAACCACAGGTGATTTATTTAACATGAATTTAAATATAAATTGATATCTAATATTGCTCATAATTATGTATCTTAATTTTAATGTTACAGTTAAGTTCTGTGATAAATATTTGTTGCTTACTGCTTTTAGAGTTTCTTCTCTAGATTATTGTTGTGACAATACAATTAATTTCTCCTTGAGTCTATGTTCTGTCATGTTGAAGCATATAAAAGATATAAAAAAAATAAATGTTCAATAATGTATAGGAATCTGAACAAGTTTAATTAAAAATAAGTTAAATAACAATTTAGTTAGTCTGTATGAAGTGGGCATCAATTTCAATTATGTAATCTGAATTCAATATTTCAGCACAAATGTTTTAAAATATTTTAAATGTGTAGATTTTTATATATTTTATAAGTTGAATTGTGTATCTCCAAAAATGATATGTTGAAATCCTAATCCTCAGTGCCTCCAAATGTAAGCTTATTTGAAAAGAAGGTCTTTACAAGGTAATCAAGTTTAAATGATATCATTTATACTTGATTATACTGGCCTTACTTCAATATGACTAGTGTCTCTGCAAACAGGGAAAATTTCGACAGAGAGACAGACACAAATAGAGGGAAGGTAGTCCACAGACACACAGGAAGTCTGTCATGTGAAGAAAGTCAAATGAAGATTGGAGTGATACATCTATAAACCACAGAATGCCGGAGGCTATAAGAACAGGGCCCGAGAACAAAGGCAGGGGAATTCCCTTTCCTGGACTTTAACTTCAGACTTCTGGCCTCCAGAATTGTGAGACAAGAAATTGCTTATTGTTTTAAGCCATCAGACTTATGGCTCTTTGTTACAGTAAGGATGTCACATCCCTATAGAAATACTACTAAATCTGAAAGTGTGACACCACAGGCATGTCAGATTTTTTCAGATTTTACTGGATTTTCTTTATAACGTGTGTATTTTGTTTATGTAGAAAAACTGGATTAAGGATTTCCATTAAAAAGTTAATGTAAAATGTAGAGATTTTTTTTCATTAGAATGATTTATCTTGAACTGTTTTTCAGTAAGAAAAAGGATTTTCTATGTTCTTGCACCTTGATTTGAATATGCAATAAACACACGACTTACTGTTAACATTGGGTCAAGGATAACAACTCTTAGAGTGAAAGAGATATAAACCTCATTCTCTACATATTTTGAACCACAGTAAATACGTCTTGCACAATATGTATTAGTTATAATCATTCATCATAAGCTGAGAACAAAAATAACAAAACAAAAAAAACCCTAAAATTTCTACTATAAAGCATTCCATTATAATGAGAAACATATTTTGTATCATCCTTTTTTAATATTTGAGAAAGTAAATGTAAGTTATGGCTTTATTCTTCAAGCCATAATTTCTAGGTTATTCTTATGTATAATTCATAGAACTTAACATATAGTAATTATAAAAATGATGAATATGTTTACTGCTTTTTCTCCTACTCAAAAATATTTTCCTTTCTTTTTAAAAAAAATATATTTTTTTTATTTCAGAAAGAAAGGGAGAGAAAGATAGAAACATTAATGATGAGAGAATCGTTGATCACCTGCCTCCTGCATTCCCCTACTGTGGATCAAGCCCACAACCAAAGCATATGCCCTTGACCAGAATCAAGGGGATCCTTCAGTCTGTAGACTTGACACCCTATCCACTGAGACAAACCGGCTAAGACTCAAAAATATTTTCCATCTTTCCTCTTGGACTTCCTCTTTCTTTAGGTTCAAACTAATAGATTTTTTTTTTTTTCTGATTCCATCCTGTGTACTAGCTTAACTCACTTTTTAATTTTGCAGGTATTTTAGTCTTTAGTGAACAGACTGAAGTTGGTAAAAGATTGTCTATTATACAGTGTTAAAGCTACTGTGGCCTGCAAAGACACATGTTGAGAGCTCCTAAGGGAAGGAGGAAATAAATTGCTATGATCTGGATGGAAGCAAGAGAACATAAATCAAGAATAAAATTGTACTGTTTTTTTCAACATTTCTATAAGTCTAAAATTATTTCAATATAAAAAGTTGTAAAACAAAAAAAATAAGAATAGTAAAACCATACAGGCATGAAGAATACCAATCAATTATCAAAATTGGAAACTTGAAATCAAAGATTTCAAGCCACAAAGGGAAGCCTGGTAAAGGATGCAGTTAAGTGTGTAGATTTTTGAGTCTCACTCCATTGATTGTATCGCTTAGTAGCTGTGTGATATTGAGCATCAGTTTTCTCAACAATAATATTAGTTCTCCTAAGTTTATTATAGGAATAAAGTAAGATGACATTTACAAAGCTCACAGCATTTGTGTGGCACATTCTATGCATCTGACATCAGCAAACCATTAGTAAGGAGTGGTAGTTATGTTAGGGCAGACAAGAATTGACCTATTAAATAGAAAAACTGACCCTACAATTATTTTCTGCAGTTTTTTTTTTTTTGAATCCTTAATGTTTTTATTGATTTAGGAAGAGAAAAGGGGAGGGAATGTGGACAGGACATAGGGCTTGAATATGATGGATGCCACTCTTGAGATTACGCCACTCTTGTGATATATATATCTATATATAGATATAGATATATCTATAGATATATATAGATATAGATATATACTATAGATATATATAGATATAGATATAGATATTGTAGATATATATAGAGATATAGATATATATATAGATATATATACAGATATAGATATATCTCATAATCCAACTTGCTAGCTGGCTTGCTCTAGTCTTGCTCTCCTTGCTGATTTTAAATAAGTAATCTTTCATAAATCCTAAAAAATGGTAAGAAAGGAAGTCAGTCTACAGCCTGAGTAAGCTTGGATGCAGGTCCTTCCCTAATGAAGCCACCAGATGAGAACCCAGCTGGCTGATACCTTGTTTCTGCAGGCTTGCAGAAAACCCAGCTAAGCTATGCCCAGAATCCAGGCTCACAGAAACTGTGAGATAATAAATGTTTGTTGTCTTAAGTTACTAAGTTTGTTGTAATTTATTATGCAGTAGAGAAAACAAATACAAGTATCTAATAGGCATCTTCTCACAAATTAAACCTGTCTAAAATAGAGTATTGGTCCTCCTACCATTCAAATATGTATTTCTTTCATGTTCCCTAAGTCAGTGGTCAGCAAACTCATTAGTCAACAGAGCCAAATATCAATAGTACAACAATTGAAATTTCTTTTGAGAGCCAATTTTTTTAAACTTAAGCTTCTTCTAACACCACTTCTTCAAAATACTCGCCCAGGCCGTGGTATTTTGTGGAAGAGCCACACTCAAGAGGCCAAAGAGCCGCATGTGGCTCACGAGCCGCAGTTTGCAGACCACTGCCCTAAGTAATGGCCCACCATTCATCCAGCTGATCAGGTAAAACATCCTGATGGCTCTGTTCTTCTGAGACTCAAAAAATCCTATCAATCTTACACATTTCATCCAAAATAAGAATACCTCTTATAGTCATCTGGTTCCATACACCATCAATTCTTCAAGTGTTGACACTCTTGAATCTATGCCCTCACAACAGTCAGAGATACCATTTAAAAGTAAATAATTTATTAAGTCCCTGCTCTCAAGCCTTCCAAATATTACCATGACACTTGGAGCAAAATCCAAAGTATTTTATATGACATGGGATTCCAAATAATCTGGCCTACAAATAACTCTCTTATTTCATGCCTTGTCTCCTCCCCTCATTCATTTTCCTCCAGCCACATGGATCCTCTCGCCAGTTCTTAAATACTCCAAGCAAACTCCCTACTATGGGCCTTTAAATTGTTGTCCTTTCTCTCTGAAATATTTTCCCTTAAATATTTTCACAACTTACTTTCTTTTTCGTTCAAACTTATGCTCACATGCTAGCTCCTCATACAGGCCTTTCATAAATGACCTATCAAAAGTAGAAAACTGCAATTCTCCCATTTCACTTTCTTGCCCTAGGTTTCATTTTTTATAGGACTTATTAAAACTATCCTTAGTATTGTTTGTTTATCTATTTATATCCCATCTTCGCAGTAGAAAATAAATTACATAATGCTAAGTAATTCATTGATTTTGTTTATTTCTATATTCTAGAACACTAATGGCACAAAGTAAGAAGTTGATCAATTAGGCATGTAATTGCAGTTGAAACCATTTGGAATCCTTCCAGAAAAGATAGTCTGCCTCAGTGCTTTTAGAAGTTATCTCAGAGAAAAGCACAAGAGAGTATTTCAAATGTTTGTTGAGTAATGCCAACTGATCACAAGACTAAATTCTGTCATCTTTTTGTATTTTTTTGATAAATTATTTAGATGAATTATCTTCATAAAGTAATGAATATCCCAAAGTGCAGCTCTTGACTTCTCTGCCAGTCACAGCTCAATGATCATTTTATACTCTCTACTGTGTATTTATGGCAAAGCAATAAAAAAATTATATAGCAGAAAAGTAAAATAACTTATTCCCCCAAGTAAGTGAGCAGTTGAGTGTTCAAGTCAGGTCTGTAATGTTATCTGACGGATGCCAGAGACTGTGTTGTTCACAGAGATCGGTATTGGGGAGACTCAATCCATCACCCTGCCATTGTCTGACAGTCACAGACAAGAAGAATACCTAGGAACCGCAAATGAGTTTTCTCACGATCAGTGCATAGCAATTTTCATAACATTGTATTTTGCACATTTTCTTCACATGCTCCACGTGTTAAATAAAAGAAAGCTGCTTTATCTAATGCTCACAATTTATACAAGATGATACGTGCTAACAGAGTTGTATAATGTGTCAATAAATAAAATCAAATAATTCTCCCCTCTCTTGCCTGAGCCAGTGCTTTGCTGATGGAGCAATGGGTAGCTTAGATGATTGATAATAGAATCCACAACCTTTCACCTCTGAGTCACCAGTTTGAACCCAAACTAGTTGAGCAAGGAGAGATATTTGTTTCCAGAGGCAGCTCGTCAGAGGCCTGCATGAAATGAATGGGTAGCGTCTATTTGCTTACTGGACCTGAAATGATAGTTCTTTTGCAGTAAGGAGGAAAAATTCTCCTGTGAGTAAAGGCCTGAATTATCATTATACTAATATTCTTCTTCAAAATCCTAAAGTAAACATAAAATATTGGTTGGAATACAGTTGTCTGACTAGCATATTTATTCTCTGAGATAATTTATAGTCAGATTTTTCAATTTTCTCAACATGAAATAATTATTATTTTAGATTTTTAATAATTAAAACTTAAGTGCAGTGTAGTAACAAGCCAAATATGCACATAATAATGAAGTTTGGCCTTAGATTTATTTTCATTTCTCAGAAGTTAGAATGTCAAACATTCTGCACTTTGGGATATTCATTACTTTATAAAGATAATTCATCTAAATAATTTATCAAAAAAATACAAAAAGATGATAGAATTTAGTCTTGTCTGTAATTAACAATCAGGAAATATCATTATGCTTGTTATTTAGAAATATGGACTAAAGCACTAGAACAAACCATTAAACTGAGTTGAAAGTGGATCTCACTGGATAATAGAACTTGGGGGTGAGGTATTTGTATTTATTACTTTAAATAAAATAATGTAAAAGTAAAGAAACAAAATGTATTCATACATTCTCCTTTTCAATCATCTCAATTTCTGTTTTGATGTCTTTAATGTTTTATGCTGTCATTAATCCTCACCCAAGGATTTTTTTTCAATTAATTTTTGTGAGAGAGTGGAAGGGAGAGAAATATTGACTGGTTGCCTCTTGCACAGTGCCCTGATCGGGGCTGGGGATCAAGCCTGCAGCTGGGTTATGTGCCTGTGACTGGATTCAAACCCCTGACCCTCAGTCCATGGGCTAATACTCTACTCACTGAGTAAAACCAACTAGGGCTTATGTCTTTATTTTTCTTTTAATATTTAATATTATTGTGATTAACAAAAAATAGGTACTCATTTTACAAAACCAGAAAATTATCCTTCTATCTTTATTACATTTCCTTAGCCAATGTCCAGAGCTGTTCTGTCTCACACAGGAAATTATTATCTTAGATGCAATAAAAAAACTACTCAACTAGACATCAGTGTTTGGCTGAAATACTGAGACTATCTTCTATCTCAGAATTCACAGAATATAACAAAATGCCAGCTTAATAAATAATATGCATTCAAATTTCCCCATTGACAATTGAATGTGAGAAGTCGATGCAGATTATCAGAGCACAGAGCAAAGCATACTATTCAAAAAAGACTTGAAATAATCAAGAAAATCATTGTGATGTATTACACAATTATATTATTGTAAAGAACATGAGAATGCTCAACTAATCTATTTCACTGAAGGATTTTTGATCAATCAAGTAAAGAAAATAATAAAGAAAAGAAATAATCTAGAAAGCAAGCAGACATTTTCCTCCCCCCTCCCCGCCTTCTTTCACTCTGTCCCTCCCTTCCTTCCTTCCTTCCTTCTTCTTTCTCCCCTTCTTTTTCTGTAAAAAATAAAGAAGGGGTAATTCTAAGTAAGTAAAATGGTTTCCCCTCAAGAAACAGTTGTTTCAGGCTCAGGATTCAGCCTAGAATCAATCTTAGCTGAGGAGCAGGAGGAGAGGAGCAGGATTTACCAGGCACTTTCTCGATGGCTGTGACCTCCAGGGCTCACCGTTGTTGATGCTGTTTTTGACTTGTAGTTTTCTAATGTTTCCCACTGAATCGATTATTGCCTTTGGAAGTAATTTCATGGCTTTTGGAGTACTATAGCTTTATCTTTCTAACCTTCACCGGGCTGTGAAAGATTGGTCTCATTTCTTGTTAATTCTGATTCTTCTTAGGTTATTCGTTCACTCTCCAAGGGAATCATCAGGTATCATTTTATTAGTCTTACACATCATGCCCCCTCTGGGGGATTCGTGCTGACAAATTCATCTCTCCTGACAATTGCCAAATAAGTGGTAGCCAGAGCACTTGTTTTATTTCTGTAAACTTATCTTATTGCTCGCCACCTTTCACAGCAGTGAACAGTTATAAAGACCAAATAAACCAGGATTTCTTTACCAATATTATATATAATGGCCAGTTTTAAATCATTTTAGTTGCAAAACTTTTTAAAGAATACTTTAACCCTACATTTTTTTAAAAATCTGATATATATTTATTTCTTCCTATATATGGCAGAAAAGGGTAATTAAAGAAAAAACTTATTAGTATTAGAGTCTAGATTCTAGTCCCAGCTCTACATAGGACCTCACACAATTTATTTAGTCATCCAAGCTTTGATTTTTCCATTAGTAAAATAAAAAAACCAACCTTTGAATCACTGAAGTTTTTTTTTTCCCCTCTCTCTCTCTCTTTTTTATTTATTTAAGGAAGAGAAAAGTAGAGGGAGACAGAAACATCAATGATGAAAGGTAATCATGGATTGGATGCCTCCTGCATGCCCCCTACTGAGTATAGAGCCTGCAACCCAGGCATGTGCCCTAACTGGAAATCTAACTGAGACCTCTTGGTTCATATATCAATGCTCAACCACTGAGACACACCAGCCAGGCAACTGAAGCTTTAAGAGATTGTGTTTCCAGGGGGGGGGGAGAAATCTCCCAATTGTCAAATCTTTAAACACCAACCATTTCATCTGAGAGTACATTTCACCTTCCATTCATTAAAATGTATCCAGAAAGTAATGTCCAATGTCTCAATTTTTTAAAAGATGTCTTACGATGAAATGTTTACACAAACCCAATTAGACTAAGCAGATGTCAGAATCATTAAATTTTACAAAATTGGAACAAGTCTTTCTTAGAGCAAGTTAGTAGAATTAACAGATACTTTTGATTTTTTTTCCCCTCCCAAATCCAGCATTCAGAGTCTAAAATACTTACTACTTAGTCCATATCAGAAAAAGTTTTCCAACTCCTGGGATTAAATTTAAAAGTGGGGGAGAAAGAACAAATCTTCCTTACAGAAGAACTCTAAAAGTTAAATATAGAAGAAATGTGAGAAGTAGAATACCATTAGAACAGAACAGTAATAATTGCTGCAGACAAGATTCACAGATGAATGGTAAAATTAGAGGACAAAACTTTAAGATAGATGCATAGCTTCAAAGTAGGCCCCCTCCCCCCAAATACATATTATTACAGTCATTTTAACTTGTATATAGATTTTTTTAATATTCTTTCCTTCAAAAAAATTAAGCCAAATTATCTTACTCTTTAGAGTGGGCTGGATTTAATGACTCACTTATAAAGAACAGAATTATGCAAAGGGAGAATAGTGACTTTACAACAGAGAAACCTGGCACATATAATCTGAAACAAGTAATCAAGTTTACATTCACTGATGATAAGGGGTATTGTATCACTTGCCTCTAGTAGGATGCTATGAAGGCATTTCATCTATATGGTATTCTTCCCCAAGGCCCGGAACCTCATGTAATTATGAGAAAACATCAGTTATGCCCAAATTATAGTATATCTAACCAGTAATCTTCAAATGTCTTAAGATATTGAAAAATAGGAAATGCACACCAGTTGGCCTGACTCAGTGTCTGAGCATGGACCTATGAACTAGGAGGTTTGATTCCCCGTCAGGGAATATGTCCAGGGTTGTGGACTTGATCTCCAGTAGGGGGTGTACATGAAGTCGCTGATCAATGATTCTCACCATTGATGTTTCTACCTCCCTCTCCCTCTCCTTTCCTCTCTGAAATCAACAAAAAAATACTTTTTAAAAACAGGAAATGCTAAGAAAATGCCAGAGGAAATTAAGAGACATAAGGCCTAAACACATTACAACAGTCTGGACTGGATCTAGAAATAGAAAAAGGGCACTTGTAGAAAATATATATCTGACAAATGACTGTTTTTGCAGAATACATAGAGAATACTTGAAATTTTGTAAGTCAAACAATCCCATTAAAATTGACTGAGGCACTGCCGAAACCGTTTTTGGCTCACTGGATAGAGTGTAGGCTTGGGACTGAAAGGTCCCGGGTTTGATTCCGGTCAAGAGCATGTACTTGGTTGCGGCCATATTCCCAGTAGGGGATGTGCAAGAGGCAACTGATTGACTCACTCTCGTCGATGTTTCTAGCTCTCTATCTCTCTCCCTTCCTCTCTGTACAAAATCAATAAAAATAAAAAATAAAAATTGACTAAGACATGCTGATCTGCCCAGATTGAAAGTAGAAATGGAGAGCTCTTTGAGGCCTGAGGGCACTCTTTTCACGGACCCTCTCCATTCTCAAAATCCAATTCTGTTATCAAGGCCAATTTACATATAATACATAAGAAATGCAGTTTCCAATAGTTTTTTTTTAAGTTTTAGTACTGTATTACTTAAATAAATCCAGTGTTTGCCTATTCTTCTCTCAGATATCACAATTGCCCTCAAATAATGCAGAGAACAGAGATCTGAAACTCACTGTCAACAAAATAAGATTAAAGGACTGCCAAGAGTAGCTCAGGTAAACTGGAATACAGGAAACTGTGGAGAAAGGATGCCCCCAGCTGTACATCCCTGACACTGCTGACAGAACACATTCTCCAAATAGGTGTTTCATTCTGAGATATAAAACCAAGAATTGTTTGGTTTCATTAGGGAGGAAGGTGAGTGGGCAGGTGGGGAGAGCATTCCTGTATTCATTTGTTGGAAGTGATACCATTGTAATTAATCTGGTTATTCATAACAGGAAAGGAGCAAAAGGAAGGCCAAGTATTCTAGGCATACCATCTGCACAGCTTTGCCAGAAAGCTGCCGTTCAATACTCCCCTGGAAGCCATCAGTCTGTTCTTCACAGATCACGGGGGAAGGGGCTGCACAGGGAAAAACAGATGCATGCCCAGTCAAGTCTGGGTGAAGGAGGGAAGGTACTTGCCTACCAATCACACACCTGAGAACAGGTCATTGGCCAGAGTAGGTATGGCCGCTGCAAGCATATTTGAGATATTTCCTAGTAATCTCCCAAACAAAGAAGTTCGCCCTCTTGGCATGCTCTTGGCTCCTGGTACTCTTGGTTCCCTTGGGATTCTTGTTGCAGGTGGTGTGTGCTCTTGGCTTCCCTGCATTCCCCACATGGCCCAGAGCCTGGTGGATCCCACATAATGAACTAATGGTCTGCAAGTAGACGGATGCTATACCGGACCCAATTCCAACATAGAGTGGAAACTCTGGACACTGTCTTTACTCCTAGCTGAAACCCCAGTTACATTTATTTTGGGACTGGATTAAGGGAAATGGGACTTTGGAAACCCATGCAAGTAAAGATCACTCATTCTCCTGTGCAGATCTCAGGAAATTATTTTTCCTGATATATTTTAAGAATCCCATCCCCAGCACCCAGTAGGGAAGGGGATACCCATTTCCACTGACAACAAAAGGATGAATGGGAGAAAAAAACACAGAGTTAAGTCATTTCTGAACATGGCTTTTTTTCCTGGGTGTTGGTTACTCAAGTATTCATTTGAGATAATTCATTATCTGATATTTATTTTTGGTGTTTTCTGTATGTTATACTTAAATAAAATGTATTGGTAAGGGGACCCTAACTTCTATTTATTGACCTGAAGAGAGAGGATACACCTTCAATTCTAGTTGCACTATGTGAAAATTACTCCAAACAACTACTTATTATCTTCATAGCCTCTGTGAGTTAGAATTCAGACAGAGCATAGCAGGATGGATGTTCTCTGCTCCACAGTGTCTTCAGTGTTTGTCTTGATTATTATAAATATATTTGTAAATAATGCTGCAGTGAACATGGGAGTGCAGGTATCTATTTGTTCAACATCCTAGAGCTGGCAGGTGCTGGGGTGAGCTAGGGGCCAGGAATCCCTCACCTGGTATCCTTAGCTCTTGTGAAGATTTTTCTGTGCATGGATAGTTATTCAAATTGACGCTTCTAGGAGAAGAAGGTGCTAGAAACTGCCATTTTCCTGATAGCCCTCCCTGGTTCAGAAGAATTTCAAACTAGAGATTATTTCATTTTTTTTTATTATAAGTTTTCATTTTTTTATTTCAAAATTTTTCAAAACTATGCCATAACCAGTTTGACTCAGAGGATAGAGCGTTGGCCTGTGGACTGAAGGGTCTCAGGTTCGATTCCGGTCAAAGGCCATGTATCTTGGTTGAAGGCACATCCCCAGTGGAGGATGTGCAGGAGGCAGCTGATCGATGTTTCTCTCTTATCAATGTTTCTAACTCTCTATCCCTCTCATTTCATCTCTGTAAAAAAATCAATAAAATATATCTTTAAAAATTTTTTTTCAAAATTATGACAAAGTAAAATACTTATAAAAACACCAGAAATCTCACCACCTAGAAACAAAAGCTGAAAACATTCAACTTTAAGATTAATTTCCACATGCTTTTATTAGTATTTTAAAATGAATACTTAAATTAATTAAACACACACAAAAAAATAAAACTATTTACTAAAATGAATTAAAGTAGTCCTGGCCAGGAAGCTCAGTTGACTAGAGCATCATCCTGATACTGCAAAGTTACGAGTTCAATCCCTGGTCAGGGCACATACAATAAATGTATAAATAAGTGAAACAGCATATTAATATTTCTCTTTCTCTCTCAAATCAATCGATAAAACTTAAATTAACTTGGTTTCCCTGCTTTAAAAAAAATGACTTAATGCACTGCTTTCACTTTCAATAATTTCCAGGTGGCCCAAATTTGAGATAATACTCCTAGTTCATTATATATAACATCTTATTGTAAAATATTCTTGACCAATTAGTTAAGGTATATTGACAGTTTAGTCCTAGCCAGTGTGGCTCAGTGGATATAGCATGGCCCGAGGACTGAAAGGTCCTGGGTTGGATTCCAGTCAAGGGCATGTACCTCGGTTGCAGGCTCCATTCTAGGCCCTGGTCAGGATGCATGTGGGAGGCAACTAATTGATATGTCTCTCTTTCATAGATGTTTCTCTCTCTGTCTCTCCCACTCTCTTCCATCTTCCCTAAAAATACAATAAAAGGTACAAACCTTTAGCTAGTGGTGCTATTGCCCAGGATAATGGTTTTGTGAGTCTGTGTTTTTAAGGGTATATGACAGTTTATAGCAAGTGAAATCTCATTTCATTTTCTTTTTAAGATGAACAATGCTTGGATAACCATTTCATACATCCTCTGCATCGGTCTCTCCTTGGTCAAAAGCTGCTCAAGAGACAAAAGTTATTTGGAAATCACAAGAAATGAACCCAAACTTTATTTTTAAAAAGTGATATCCCTACATATACAGGGTAAATTTTATGGCAATTTCTTAGGGGAAAGCTATATGTAAACCCATTGTTTATTGCACATAATTATGTTCCCAGTTGATTGCACAGTACAATTTATATAGTTATCATTCCATAGTGAGATCAGGGATTTTAAACATAAACATAAAAGTCTTTTTAGAGTTCTAATAAAACAATCCTCCCAGGCACATGTGCAACAATGACCTCTACATTATTACTCTAGCCAAGTTCTAGTGCCAGGAGCAGAAAAAACAAAGTAGGTAGAACCGTCTCACAGATGACTGTTGTTAACAAGACTTATTTTTGTTTGGGTGCTCCACTTATTATCTATGCATGCCTGACCTCCTGTGAAACTGAAACCTTTTAGGAATGTCAAGGTTAGAAGTGAGGCTCTGTAATTTTCCATTCGGCAGCAGGTACTAGATTCTTCAAGCATCAGATTGTTTTTCAATTCGTTCATTTGGCTGGTGCCAAAGTCTGTTCAAATGTTCCATGTGTTGTTTGTGACTCAAAGTATTGCTTCCAAGTATTCTATGAGCTTTCTAAATTATTTCAATGAAAATAGGTTGGCAAATGTCATAGAAATGGTTATATTGAGAAAAATGTTCAAGAACAAGCAAGTGGGGAAGGGAAGCACTTCCATGTAGATCATTAACTCTTTTTTTTTTTTTTTTTACTAATTGGAGCCCTCAACCTAGGCATGTGCCCTTGACGGGAATCGAACCCAGGACCTGTCGGTCTGTAGGCCGAAGCTCTATCCACTGAGCCAAACCAGCTAGGACTCCTTTTTTTTTATAATATACTAGTGGCCTGGTGCACGGATTTGTGCACATTAAAATAAAATTAATTAGAAGAAATATTTTAATATCGCAGCAAGCTAACCCATGGCCAATTCCGTGAGGAATCAGGCTCCCTCCTCTCTCCTATCTGAGTCGGAGGTGCAGGTGAACCAGATGCAGGATTGACAGGGCTCCAGCAGCAAGCTAAGCCATGGCCAGCAACTTAACCTACCAGTTGGAGTGTCTGCCCCCTGGTGGTCAGGGAGCTACCGGTTGAACAGTCAAACAGCCGAATGGTCACTTAGGCTTTTAGATAGATCTTTATTGATTTCAGAGAGGAAGGGAAAGGGAGAGAGAGATAGAAACATCATTGCTGAGAGAGAATCATTGATCGACTGCCTCCTATTATACATGCCCCACAATGGGGATAGAGCCATGACTAGGAATCTATGACCTCCTGGTTCATAGGTCAATGCTCAACCACTGAGCCATGCCAGCTGGGCTAGATCATTAACCTTTCAATAGGATAATAAAAGGAAGATACTGATGATGTACTGAGTATTTACCATTAGAAGGGAAATAATGATTACGAAGTTAAAACATGTAAAACTAAGATTAGAGGGTGATGAGCACATCCCAAGCAGAAAGCCAAACAGGACTAAAACCACAGTGGCAGGAAGGACAAGATAGGAAATGCAGAAGAGCAAGGACTGAAGTATTCTAGCAGAGAGTTGGCACAATTCCATTTGAAGTATCAGTATCTGATAAATAAACAGTCATCCTAGTAAATACTCAAACCCAGACGTCCAGGGTCAGATCCTGAGGGGCTAAAAGCTACAACAAATGTGACCAGGTGAACAACAAAAGGGCACACTTGTGTGGGATTAACTAGCCAGCCCTGCAGGACATAATTCTCATTTCTTTTTTTCTAGTACTTGACAATATTCTCTAACTCCTTCTCTAGAATAAAGGGCAAATGGTATGGTGCTGCCATCATCTCATGTCAGCTCTTTAAAGTCACTGTCAACTGTTGGTTTATAGGACTCAATATCTATAGTCTGTTTCAAAATTCTGGTCATTTACCTACTATGCCTATTTTCTTTCTCTTCTCAATCTCTGCCCAATAAGATCCTATAAATAAATTATAAAATAACTAATGGTAAATATGAAAGAGAGTTTAAAATATATAATACACAATGATTTTGTATTAAATTTAAATGTTTTATCCAAGTTGTTTAGGATAAGCTCAGAGCAGGTGTACAAGAGAAAATGCATCCACTCAAATACAGAGTCAGACTACCATCAACAAATCAACAAATGATAAATGCTGGTGAAGATGTGGATAAAAGGGACTCTAGTACATTGCTGGTGGGAATGCAGACTGGTGCAGCCATTATGAAAAACAGTATGGAATTTCCTCAAAAAATTAAATATGGAACTGCCATTTGACCCTGTGATCCCATTTCTAGGAATATATCCTAAGAAATCTGAAACACCAATCAGAAAGGATGTATGCACCCCTATATTGATAGCAGCACAATTTACAATAGCTGGAAACAGCCCAAGTGCCCATCAGTATATGAGTGGATAAACAATATTTGGTACATTTATACCATGGAATACTCTGCAGCACTAAAAAAGAAAGATCTCTTACTCTTTGAGACCGCATGGAGGGACCTGGAGAGGATGATGCTAAGTGAAATAAGTCAGTCAAAGAAAGCCAAGTATCACATGATTGTACTCATATGTGGAATCTAAGTAACAAAATAAACTAATGAATGGAGTGGATCAGAGATATGGAAGCATGGAATAGAGTGCCGATCTCAGAGGGAAGATAGGGGAAAGTGGGTGGGTGGAAGTGATCAACCAAAGACCTTGTATGCACATATAACCCATGGACACAGACAATAGGGTGCTGAAGGCCTGGGGGGGGGGGGGCAGGCTAGTGGGGGGAAAAGGAGACATATGTAATACTTTCAACAATGAAGAATTATTATAAAATAATAAATACAGAGTCAAAGTGTCACTTCTACTTATTATTCACTCTCATTATTTTAATTTACTTTTCATGAAAGTAATTTCTTTCAAATTTATAGTATTCAAAACCAACATGATCCTCTATCTTAGGGGTGTCGAACTCAATCAGAGAAGGGGCCAAAATCTAAAATCCAGCCTAAATCGCGGGCCGAATGGTTTACTGTACAGTCATAAACTGTCATTGTGATGGAAACGCAGCGGAGTGCAGTGATGACAGTGCGGTGCGGGCCACATTGCAAAGCCTGGCGGGACGGATTTGACCCGGGGGCCTTATGTTTGACACATGTGCTCTATCTCATGGAGCAGCATTACAGAGATAGTGCAATGAATGGTAAGGATACACAGGCACAAGAGAGGCATTAACACTCATACAGGTCTGATGGACAGAAGAAGCAATAGGTTCTAAATCCAGGAAAACAGTTTGGGCAACAGAAGAACATAGCAGGCCAGATAAAGGCAAATCCTATATAATAAAAATGTAATATGCAAATGGTCCTTATGCAGTGAAGCATAGTGACCAACTGCGCATAACGATGGGATCACGGATCAGCAGGAGGGTGGGGCAGCGAGATACAAGCAGGTGGTGGAGAGCTACAGGAGGGGGCAGGGCAGCAAGCTATGAGGGAGGAGCAGGGGGGGCAGAGGGAGCAACAGGAGGGCGGGACAGCAGGCAGAGAGCTACTGGAGGGTGGCAGCAAGCTACTGGCATACGGATTCGTGTGCAGGGCTACTAGTCTTCTATATAATAGGAATTTAGAGTCTATCTCTGAATATTAATGGGAATTATAGAATATCATCATCAAATAGGGCCCCAAACTAATGAACTGAATTTATGACCTATTGTTGAATTATAAAAGTATGAAGTATTGAGTGTCAGTAATTAATGAAAATCCAATATAAACAGGAACCTCCAGGCTGGAAGATGAAGTAATGTGATGAGAAAAAAAAGTTCATATAATACTTTTTCTAAGTATGATTTTTTAATTTTTTATTGAAGCACTGTTACATATAATAAGTTGAAAATCCTAACTGTTCAATTAAATGAGTTTGGGCAGTTGCATGAAACCTTTTAACTATTGTCAAAGCCAAAGAACATTTATATAACCCCAGAAAGTTCCTTTTCCCCCATTTCCTGTCCATTTCTACCTTTATCTGAGCCAATTACTTTCCAATTTAACCATATATTAGTTTTGCCTTTCCTTGGAATTCATGTAAATGGAAACACATTGTGATTGTATACATTTTTTTTTTTTTTGCATTTAGACTGTTTTGTACAAAATGTTCTTGAGATTCATCATGTTGCTTTATCAGTAGTTTATTGTTTATTGCTGACTAGTATTCCATATGAATTTTATGTCCTTTGATGGATATTTGTTGGGTGTTTTGCAGTCTTCTCTTTCTGTGCCTCCATAGAATTCTCTCCATCCTGTTGCCCTGCCCCAGCCTTCAGAGGGTTGCTCGGAACACCTAACAAAGGCCTGGACTCCTCAAAGGGATTGTTCCATCCTGACTCTCACAGCTAATTTTGGGCACTTATCGCCTTTGGGACAGAGTAAGAGGGTCAGTGCAGAAGACTCTCTCTGGACTGGAGCTCCAAGCGCATGTAATCTAGCATTCCAATCTACACACAGCCATTCAACATTTGGATGGTCTCCTATCACCTGTTTGTGGTGCATTCATGTGGGAAAAGTTACTTGATGTACCATAAACTGTTCTGTGGGAAATGAAAGAAACTGTCATTCTCTCTTCTCTTAGCTCTCACTGCCTTCTGTATTTAAATTTATGAATGTTTGTGTCCTCAGTTCTGATCATTTTTAACTGATTTTAACAAAACTTTTCTGTTTTGTGCTTGTTGTGCAGTAGAGTAAGTCTCTTGTAACTTTATAAATCCTGATTGGTCTCTTTATTTTTATTTTATAACCGTTTCAGAATACCTCCTCCAGGGTTCCTGGGCCAAATTCTCCTCTATTAGGTAGTAGTGACAATCACTTACTAAAATATTGAAAGTACTCCTTTTCTCCCCTCTCCACTTCCTTACTGATTGTTTTCCTTTGCATTGGCATAAGGAAAAGCCACTGGACCCCACTGTGACTTTTCTAACTGGCCTTGTTTCTTATTCCCAGAGTCTCTCACTCCAGTCATGCTTTCCTTTTTCTCTACCTATGCTTAGGGTTGCAGGCTCCATCCCCAGTGTAGAGGCAGCCGATCAATGATTCTCTTGGGCCTCCCTCTACTTTGAGAACAATTTTGACCTTTTGTAGGAAACATAAAGGTCCTTGGTTTATTAAGCTCCATTCTTGGATTAGTAGCTTCCATACGTGTACTATTCAAACATTTTGCCTGGATCCTTAACTTGCATTATGGTGTCTGTTTCTTCAGGGTTTTTCATACTGTTTTAAGGATGGCCCCGCCCGCATGGCTCAGTGGTTAAGATTCAGTCAATGAGCCAGGAGGTCACAGTTAAGATTCCCAGCCCCGATTGCCGCTGGATCCCCAGTAGGGGGCGTGCAGGAGGCAGCTGATCAATGATTCTTCTCCTCTTTGATGTTTCTATCTCTCCTCCCTTCTTCTCTGGTAGCAGTAAAAATGTATTTTTTTTTTTTTTAAAGAATGGCCTCTTCCTGAAACTTTTTTCTTTAATTCTAATCATCCAATCTAACCCTGCAATCTGGCAGTATTACATCCCAAATGGACTGACCTTTTGGATTTGGCAAACTGCCTCGCTGAACACATAAAACTTGCCTATCATTCTCTAACTTCAGCTACAGTTATGGCCTCCGAAGAAAAAGAAATTGTGATTTACTGTCTCACCTTAGATTGCTGTTCTGATTATGTTAACTCATAACCTTAAGCTATAAATACAGGAGCTACTAGTCAAGATACAAATACTAGAATAGGCTACTTAAATCCATGAAATGTCCAACTTCCTGCAAGCCATGAGTCCCGTCTGTGCTCAACAGTTACCCCCTGCATTTCACTTAACCCTCAGAACAACTGTGTAATGTTGTTATTCTCATTTTCTAACCTTTGAGGCGCTGAGCAAAGCAGCCCAGGGTGCACCGATGCCTGGAAGCGCCGGGCTCGCCCACTCCTGCCAACCAGCCGCCGAGGAGGGAAAGGGCGGGGCGGGGGACGCCAAGTGCAAAACCAACCTAAACCCAAACCGAAAAGAGCAAAAACTGGACTCCCTCCTGCTTACATCTTCCTGCCACTGAACAAGAGGCTCTAAGTTAAACTAAGTGCGACTTCATTGTATTAAATTACATTAAAACAGACGTGAGCGCATCATCCAGCTCATCCCCCGCCCAGCGCCGTGATGGTCCTGGTCCTGGTCCAGGTCCACTCCCGGGCCAGGACCAGAAGCCGGCCCAGCGGAGGGCTGCAGCAGCGAGGGCACGTTTTTCCCCTTTGGAAAGGGAAATTGCCTCACCGGGGTGTGGAGGATGGAGTAATACCACTATTTTTAAATTTCCTAGGGCCCTGCAGCCCACGTTTACCTTTCAGTCTTGGGAGACCAAGGTAACAAACGCACGCGCGCATCTGCGCGGCGGCGGCCGCGCTTCGGGGGTCGGACCGGCGGGGGCACGGCGCAGGCGCAGGCGCAGGCGCGGGGCACGTCCGGGCCGCGCACGCCCAGGAGCGCGCTCTGCGCAGGCGCGGGCGCAGGTCGCCACAGGCCCGGCGTCAGCTGATCCGGTGCTCGCATCGCTCCGGCCCCTGCTCCGCGGCGGCCCTGCTGCAGCCAGCGGCTCCCGCCCGGGCAGCCTGACCGCGGGCTCGGCGACCCTGTCCTCCGGCCCGTCCGCGCCGGAGGGAGCAGCTCGGGACCCCCCAGCGCCGGTGAGCGACCCCCGCTGCGCGGCCCGGGTCCCCTTCCGGCGCGGAGGGAGGGGAGACGCCGCGCAGCTGGGCCGGCCGGGCGGCGGGGGAGGAGCTCGGGGCTGTGTTTTGGAGGATGTTGTGCCACCACTTCCTCCCACTGGGACCCAGAACCAGAACCAGACCCAGAGACCGGGACCCAGAACCAGACCGGGACCCAGACCCAGACCCCGATCCAGACCCAGACCCCGATCCAGACCCAGACCCAGACCCAGACCCAGACCCAGACCCAGACCCAGACCGTGACGCCCGGGGTCGATTCCACGCCCCCACAGCTTGGGAGGCCGCTGGTGTTGCTGTTTCTGAGTTTCCTTGCACGGTTGGCTGGGTCTTAATTTTAACCTTTCCCGAGGAGACTGTAGGCTAGATTTTGTTTTATCTGTGTGTCGTTAAAGGAAGGGACTGGCTTCCTTCGTTATCGCAGGAAATTACGATCCATTTAAATTGGATGGACGGCTGTTTTGTGTGTGTGTTTTTCTTTCTCTCTCTTCCTACCGAGTCTGAGTTCCAGTTTGGTTTTCAGTAAATTAAAAGGCTGCGATAAGACAAACAAACAACACTTGGAGCACACAGAAGAGAAGGGGGCTTAGAATCTCTCTATACGCCAACCAGCCTCCAGGAATAAAAGTGCTTAAGTTTATAAGGGTTCTGAGGAAATTTTAGCAAGAAGTGTGGGGATGCCCAGTACCATTAGCCTTGAAACAAACACCTTTTTTTTTTTTTTTAATTTCATTGATTTCAGAGAGGAAGGGGTGACGTCGAGAGAGAGAGAGAGAGAGAGAGAGAGAGAGAGAGAGAAAGAGAAAGAGAGAGAAACATAAACATCAATATCAGTGATGAGAGAGAATCACTGATCGCCTGCCTCCTGCACGCCCCACACTGGGATAGAGCCTGCAACCAGCACTGGACTGTGACCTCTTGGTTCATAGGTTGAGCTGAGGCATGCAGGCAGGGCAAACACACACACATCTATCAAGGCAACTGCTAGAAGAGGTCCAGACAGAGCCAGTGGCTTTGCCTTCTGTGTCTTTCTCTCCTGAGACATATCTGTGCCTGGCAAGTATTGGCTTGGCTGGGATCTAATGTCATTGAAACAAATCAAGAGAAGATAATGCATTTGTAGAAGTCATAAATTATGTTTTTGAACTTATAAAAATGGCTTTAAATTTATACTTAACTTTCCCCTCATTATTTTTGACATTGTTATGCCAAAATTTTGAAAGTGATATTTTGTATGGGTAAGTTATCCTATATAATAAAGAGGTAATATGCAAATTAACCCTCATGCCCTCATAAGATGGCTGCCTATGGCCAGGCTGACAGGGGTTAGTGAGGGATGACCAAATGACTGAACAAGCAGACTGCATGGGGTGACCAGGCCAGCAGGGCGGTTAGTGAGGGCTGTCAAGAGGGGGGCAATTAGGAGCAACCAGGCCGATGGGGGGCAGTAAGAGGCAACCAGGCTGGCGGAGGGGAGGCGGTTAGTGGCAACCAGGCTGGCAGGATGAGAGTGCAACAAGGCCAGAAGGAGGAGCAGTTGGAGGTGATTAGGCAGGGGGGGCAGGGCAGTGAGAGGCCACTAGACCATCAGTGGGGGCAGTAGGGGGGGACCAGGTTGGCGGGAGGTGGGGCAGTTAGGAGCAGGTAGGCAGGTGAGTGATTAGGAGCCAGCGGTCCAGGGTTGTGAGATGAATGTCCAGGAATCTGGCCTAAACCGCAGTTGGACATACCCCAAGGGATCCCAGATTGGAGAAGGTGCAGGCTGAGCGAGAGAACCCCCCTCCCATCCCCCATGCATGAATTTCGTGCCTCTAGTATTCAATATTTTGAAATGCTCCTTTCATAATTTTAACTCTGCCAACTGCTGAATGAGAGAAAAACATGTAGAATTTGGTTTTTGAATTATTTTTGTTGCAAGTGTTTAAACGTTTAAAGCAAAGAAATGTATGGATGAGAGGGATTGTAAATTTTATTTATCACAAAGGAGCATGAATTTTAAAAGATTGAAAAATACTATTTTGAATTTGCTTGGTGATACCTAATTGTTATCTGCCCAAAGAAACTTTTGCCTTTGGTGCTTATTGGTTTAAAGGCAATATGTGTTTGTGTTTTATTCTAAGAAATGTGAAGCCCACATTACTTTTCAGAGAACCCAGAGAAAGTATGTTAAATTGTAATGTTGTTTGAAAGTCCATTCTCATCACAAGTCTGATATGATATTATTTCATAGCTATGGGGCCCAGTGCACAAATTCATGCACCTTGAAAGGAAATGTGGACTGCGAGGCTGTGGTGGGCACAGCGGCAGGTCTTGGCCCATCCTCCACAACCCCACCCAGCCCCCTCCACCACGGCCCCGGGTCCCCTGTCTGCCAGCAACCCCACCGCCTCTTCCACGTGCTAATGGCACCAGCCCCACTCTCACCCGCTGGTGGCACAGAGCAATTGGGGCCAGCGCCATCAGCAGGTGCAAGCAGTGGCTGCTGCCCCAATTGCCTCTCAGGAGCAGGGAGAGGTGGAGAAGCCCTGAGGGGCAATTGGAGCCAGCACTGCTGCTCACACCCACTGATGACACTGAGCAGCAGGCAGGACCACAGCACACAGGAGCAAAGAATTTTCAGTAACCACCAGAGGCTTGCCCCGGTGACAGCAACCGGTCCCCTGCCTTGGTGTGCCCCTCCCCCCTCACCTACTTCACCATCCTGCCACAGCTGATGTCTGCCATGTTCCCCGCATGTCCCCTCGTGGTCAGCACACATCATAGTGACCAGTTGTTCCACTGTTCAGTCTATTTGCATATTAGGGTTTTATATATATATATAGATATTTTGATAGATAAACACTTTTGGACTCAAGTAAATGGCTTCATTGTTTCAGACATTACTTTGATTGAATATAATTCTAATTCCCAAAGTAGTCTGTCTGAATGTTTGAACATTCCCCTGAAGTTTTCTAAGTTAATTAGATTGGTATAAATGTTTCATAAGGTTCTTGCTTGTATATGTTTTGTGTGCGAAGTTTATTATAAATTACTCTTTTTCTTTAGACATGGGAAAGTCTTTCTCTCATTTGCCTTTGCATTCAACTAAAGATGATGCTTATGGTGGAGTCGCATCAACTGAAAACATGAGGAATGGACTGGTTAGTAATGAAGTCCATAATGAAGATGGAAGAAGTGGAGATGTCTCTCAGTTTCCATATGTGGAGTTTACGGGAAGAGACAGCGTCACCTGCCCCACTTGTCAAGGAACAGGAAGAATTCCTAGGGGTATGTGCATTGTTTCCCTTTAAAGAATGATTTCAGGTATTGGCACAAGAGGAACTAATTGCATGAAGGAGGATGGTATATGATGATGAGTCAAATAGGAAAAAAAAAAAAATATCAATTTGTGGAATATCATAGAAATCAGAGGGAAATAATTCCTGTGCGCTGTTTCCAAGCTACAGAAATATGAAAGTACGTTTGTGCTCTTCTCGCTATCTGCTTGGTTAGAGTTGACAATGTGACTCTGGAGAAGCCTCAAGGAAAGGACAGAGTGGCAGTAGAAGGTCTAGCAGAGTCTCTGATAGATGCCTTGGGTTGGGAAAGTTTATATTTGAGTTGGCCTTTGAATGTGATGATTTTTATCTTTGCAATGATAGTGACTGAGAATAAAAGGATTATTTCCGTTGAAGGGATTAATGTACCAGACTAGGGGAGGGGAACATTACCTGGATATGTTTTTGAAGTATGGCCAATGGGCTTTTTTGGCAACTGGAAGTGGATAGTGGGAAATCGAGAATGTCTACAAAGGTATTTTTTGTCTGAGCAACTGGAAGAATGAACTAGTTATTAGGATTGAGAAAAGGCTTGAAGGTGTGTATGTCAGGAGAGAGCTCAGTTTTAGTTATGTATGTTTGGAGATGCATATTTGACACCTACGTGGATATGTGCAATAGGCAGTTATAATGAGGGCCTGGAATTCAAGTGCAACATGTAGGCTGGAGTCAGCAGTATACAGGTGATACTTAAAGCTGAGATGGATGAGGGTGTTATAGGATAGTAAGAAAGTATGAAAATTCTAGGACAAGCGAAATAGGGAAACTAAACAGATAGTTAAACAGCAGTTTGCAGCCACCTAGTAAATCCTAACGTCCCTAAATAAGGACACTTAAGAGTAAGTTGTTTGTAGTTCTCCCCAACCAGAGGGTAATAGCTTAAATGACCCTACTCAGGGAGGCAGGTAACAGAAATCCAATTAGTGCCACTTGCCAACCAGACCCAAGGACAGACAGATTAAGAGAATAAATCTCATTTTGGTACATCAGCATAAGCTAATGGATATTCTACTGATCCTCCTTTAAGGACTTTCCTAAATGTCCAGCCTTTAAAACCCCATGAAAAGAAAGGTCCTAGCAGGCCTAACCATTCTCTTCCCCCATAGGCCATGCCATTCTCTTCACGCACAGGCATGAGGTCTCTAAACTCTAAGGGACCTTATGAGACTTGCAACCAGGAGAGCAATGGGCTGTAGCATTTTGTCCCAGGTTAACCCCTGAACCTGTCTCCAAGGCCCTCTTTTCTCTTACTTCCCAGTGAGCCAAGGCAGCCCAGCCTAGGCTCTCCAGTTGCTTCTTCTATGTATGCCCTTGTTGCTAAGTGTGTTTTTGCTACCTTCAGTAAATTCTTGCTTACACTTCTGCACTTTGTCTCTTGATTAAAACCTTTCCTTTAATACGTTAAGCGACATGTCAGTCACCGGTGACTGGCAGTATACTTTCCGTCCGGACCTCATCAGTCACTGGTGCCGACAGCATTTGGGTGAAATCAGATATCTCAGGCTAAATGGAAAGGAAGACAAAACAGGCTTGGCGCTTAATGTGTTAAGAAGATAAGAACCAAGGTCTTGTAGTCTCACAGATAACAAGAGCACCAAGTTCAGCATTGTGGAATAAAAAGCCCTAGCACTGAACCCTTGAGCATTACATTTTGAGGTCAGTGACATGAGAAAGAATTAGCAGACACTGACAGAGCAGCTAGTGTAGGAGGAGGAAATCTGTATTTAGTGTCCTAGAAGGTAAATGTGGAACATATACAAAGGAGAAAAATTGATGGACTGTGTTAAATATTACTGATAGATCAATTAATGTGAGGACTAAGAACTATTGGATTTGCTGTTGTAAAGACTATTGGATTTGGAATCGGGTACAGAGGAGGAGCTGTTATATAGTGTGAAGATACAATAGTTTTTGCATTGAGTTTTACTGTGTAAAAAAGGAGTGAAGTAGTATAGCTGGAGGGTACTGTGAGGTCAGGAGAGGGATTTTTATAAGATGGAGTGAATAATATTTGGAGAGAATGATCTACAGACAAAGCATACAGGAGCTGGGAGAATTATTAGACCTGTGCATCTGGCTGTTCTTAGTAACAGGAGAGAATGTGTGGACACAGTAGTAGATAGTTTAGGTACATGTGGTGGTGGGAGCTTGCGAAAGTTCTGTTTGCTACATCCTGAGCTCAGAGTGAGTATGGGGAAGAAGATATTGGATGTTTCAAAAAAACTTGATGTTATGAAATGGTGGTCTTGGTATGTCAGGTTGAGAGTGTGAACTAAGGAAATTAGTATGGTTGTTGGTATCATTAAGGGCTACTTGAAATTAGTGATCTAAAATCAGATCAGTGAGTATAGTTTGATGTTTTTCTCTCTCACATTTAACTGTGGATATAGGCACAGTAGCTAAGGGTTGGTTTTAACCGGGATTGTAATTTGTAATTTAGCTAAATGAATACCAAGATGCAATTATATATATATATATATATATATATATATATATATATACACACACACACACACACACACACACACACACAGACATATATTCAATATATAGAGATATATATATATTACATGCGGGTGTGTTGGGAGTAGTCTAAATGAGGGGAAAGTTATGGAGGGTTTGGAAGGAATAATGGAAGCATTATGGAAAGCTTTAAAAGAGAATATAACTTTGGTGTTCTAATGGTTAATACAAAGATCCAAGTTGTATAATTTCTGAAGATTTTGAGAGCAGTTTACTAAAGGAATGTGATGAGAACCACATGATATTTTGGTCTTTCCAAACCAGACTTTGTTGAGCAGTCACTCACTACATTTTTAATTAACTATGTTAATAAAATTTTTAAACTTCTTTAACTCTTAGGGCAAGAAAACCAGCTGGTGGCATTGATCCCATATAGTGATCAGAGATTAAGGCCAAGAAGAACGTAAGTGATTATACTCATAAAAAAATGGCAAATTGTTTTGCTGTATGGTTTTTGTTTTGTTTTGTTTTGTTTTGTTTTTGGGGGTTTTTTTTTGCTTTTCAAGTTATCTGTATTAATAAAAGGGTAAAATGCTAATTAGACCAGGTTGACTAGACATCTTCCGGTAGTCCTGCCTTCCTTCCAGACAAAGCCATGGTGTCAGGGGCCAAGGCAGAGGCGGTTAGGGGTGATCAGGCCAGCAGTAGGAAGCAGTTAGGGAGCTGATCAGGCTGGCAGGGGAGGGTAGTTAGGGGCAATCAGGCATGCAGGTAGAGGTATTAGGGGTGGTCAGGCTGACAAGCGGTTAGGAGCCAGTGGTCCTGGATTGCGAGAGAGATCCTGGATTGGAGAGGGTGCAGGCTGGGCTGAGGGACCTCCCCTCCACTTCCCTGGTGCATGAATTTTGTGCACAGGGCCACTAGCTAACACTATTAAAAGGGGAAAATGCTATCAAATTGTTAAGTATTGCTCTCATATGCTTTTATATCATAAAAAAAAAAAAAAGATTCCTAGTTGGGGTAAAGTCTTGAAAGCAGCATAGTATCTGAATCTTCTCAAATCCATTTATTAAAATAGACAAACTTAAATTAATAGTAGGGAACACACACAGAGAAACATGTTTACTTTTTTTAAATGGGTGTTCCCACTAGCCACAGGATAAAAATGGGTATTCAAACCATGATGACAGCAAGGACTTAACATATTGAACAGCTGTGTGGAAATTGTGAATGGAAGCAAATAGAGTTCCTAAGATTCCCAATGCCACTAATACCCAAAGCAAATACCTTGCCTATAAGAAGAGGATCCCATTCAGAAGGCTTTCAGCAAATACCTCTGAGAATAACCTGTTAACATGGGAGTGCTCCTCACGCTCCAACGTGGAGAGAGTGCAAAAAAGGCCACAGAGATCCATTAAGGGACCCTGAAAAGATCGGAGTGGACTGGCCCTCAAAGACCTGAGGGAAACTGGATAAAACCTTTTACAGAAAGGACAGGCTTATCCTGAGAAGAACCTGCTGGGGATAGGGTCCAGTTTATAAAGGGGAGAACAGGTTCGGTCACTAGAGAAATAATCTCAAAACTATAGAATTGGATATTCATACTGGCCATTTTTTAATACCTTTTATAACAACAGAGAATGGCTATAAACTTGAAATTGATAAGCCGTGTCGATATCTCATTGTTTTAAGAGCTTCCAAAGTAGTTATGGATGAGTAGCCACTTTAGGAAATCACAGTGGCAGAATTCACATGTGAAAATTCTGCCTTGGGGAATTCAAGAGGAGGTCTTGAAATTTATATATTTTTAAAGCTCCCTGTCTTGATTTGAATGTGCAGCCCAGTTTGGGAGTCACTGCAGTTATGTTATATCTATAATAAGCCTGAAATCCCAGTCTCTGATAAGGTAAATTGTAGAGGGCCGCTTGGGAAGTCACATGAGCAATTTTCCTTAATTATCATCAGCTGAACTCGTGGCATAAGCAGAGCCACGCCTTGGGAACATGTTTCCCAAGATGGTGGACATGTTGTCAGCTTGGCCTTCATATCAGCCCAGGTGTCAGCAGGGGTGGGACTAGAAATGTAAATCCAGGCATGCTAGGGCCTACTTAAGAATTCAAATAAGTTGGTGTTACTTCCTGGTATTGGGGGTATAAAATAAATGCGCTGTGATGGGTTGTTGTCATTGTCTTCCTGCCCCTCCAGCAGAGAGAATGGTGGCCCACCCAGCTCCCAGATTTAAATCTATCTCTGTGTCTTCTCTCTTTATTTCTAATATTTCTCAATCCCTGCCTGCCTCCACTTAGAACTGGTTCATTCATCTCTCTTTCCGTGCGGGACAGGGAAAAGGGAGATCCCTGCGATGTCTGGCCCCCACCGCATCAGGCTCCCGCAGTAAATACATCTTTTAAGGAAAACATTTCAGTACTTAGTAGACTCAGACCCAAGCCTACTAAGTACTTTAATAATGTAAAAAGTTGATAAAATACATTTTATACAGCTAGCATAATAGGGGGAAAATTCAGGTTGAAAATATCCTTTCTAAGTGTTTCATTGTGTAATTTTTGGTGCACATATGTTTAAATACTCCATTTTCTTTTTCAGAAAACTGTATGTGATGGCTTCTGTGTTTGTCTGTCTGCTGATTTCTGGATTGGCTGTGTTTTTCCTTTTCCCTCGCTCTATCGACGTGAAATACATTGGTGTCAAATCAGCATATGTCGGTTATGATGATGCAAAGCGTACAATATATTTAAATATCACAGTAAGTAAAACTTTATCTTAAAAATAGTTTACTTCATTCTTTTATGATGTTAAGCAGTACCTTTGTCCTTGTTGAGAGAAGATTGAATGTGATGCTGGTCAGCTTGCGTTTTGTGTGTCTACAGTATTAACTTTCTCTGTCATTTCTGGTTCTGCTGAAAGTGGTGAGTAATAAATACGGTCAGTTGTGTATGCAAAATCATTTAGCATTTGAAGATGCCTTTGGGAGGATAAATGAATTAAACAATTAATAGCTACAAAAAAATCCTGTATAATAGAGAGCTAATATGCAAATGGTCATCACGCCTTCATACCATCACACTGTAACAGCTCAGACACTCAACACTGGGGAGAGAGGAATGGGGACCAGCCAGACTGTGGTCTGACAGTCCTGGGTGCCAGCAGCTGCACCTCCACCTCCGACTTGGGAGAGGGACAAGCCGCATGCTCCATGGTCCCGGGCACCAGTGGCTGGCCCAGCTCAGGAGAGGGAAAAGCCATCCGCCCCACGATCCTGGGCGCCAGCGCCTGTGGCTACAGCCTGGGAGAGGGATAAGCTGCCCACCCTGCGGTCCCAGGCACCTGCGGCTGCCCGCCATGGTCCCCCCCCTGCAGCTGTGGCCGGCCCAGGCGAAACTGGCCTGGGTCCTGGGTGCTTATGGACAGCCAGAGGGAGGGAAGCCCGGGTCCTGGGCGTCTATGACCAGCCGGAGGAGGGAATCCTGGGTCCCGGGTGCGGGGCAGAAGCGGTTAGGGGCGATCAGGCCAGCAAGGGAGCAGTTATGGGTGGTCAGGCCGGTAGGGGAGCAGGTAGGGGTGATCAGGCAGGCAGGCAGAAGTGGTTAGGGGTGATGAAGCAGGCAAGCAGAAGTGGTTAGGGGTGATCAGGTGGGCAGGCAGGCAGAAGTGGTTAGGGGTGATGAGGCGGGCAGGCAGGTAGAAGTGGTTAGCGGTGATCAGGCGGGCAGGCAGGCAGAAGTAGTTAGCGGTGATCAGGCGGGCAGGCAGGCAGAAGTGGTTAGGGGTGATGAGGCGGACAGGCAGGCAGAAGTGGTTAGCGGTGATCAGGCGGACAGGCAGGCAGAAGTAGTTAGCGGTGATCAGGCGGGCAGGCAGGCAGAAGTGGTTAGCGGTGATCAGGCGGGCAGGCAGGTGAGTGACTAGGAGCCAGCAGTCCCAGATTGCAAGAGGCAGTTAGACATCCCCCAGGGGTCCCAGATTGGAGAGAGTGCAGACCAGGCACCGGGCCTCTAGTCTATGTATTGTATAATCTGTTTACTTTTCAACATTTGTTTCTGAATTTGAGACAGATGTGAATTAGAATTTAAAAAGTTGGACCTAGTGTTACCCAAGTATAGAAGTAATGCACTTTTATCTTTGTCCAACCAACCAGACTTAAATCTTTTCCATTTTTTCTCCATGGTGACCTGATAAAAATTTCAATTTGTGTATAATATAAAATACTAATTTCTTTTAAACCAAATTTATTTTAAAGTGCTGCTAAATGGCCATATTTATATTTATTAGAATTAGAAATAACTTTATTAACATTTAATAAACATTTAGATGAAATTTAAAAATTATTTTTATTGAATTTTTGCTAATGCCACAAATACCTTTCCTAACATTTTCAGCCTGTACCATTTCTGGGCCTTTTTTTTTTTTTTTTACACTATTGTAGCATATTCAATACATTGTACTCATACATAAAACCAAAAAATTGGTTCATTTGATATTCTTTGACATTTTTGTTAAAACTTTTATTCTAATAATGAAGCATGGCCACAACTGAAGTCATTTTTATTAGTTTGAGTACATCTTCCTTTTGCTTATTTTCAGATAACTTACATGTTTTCTGCCTCCTTTCTTTTGCAGAACACGCTAAATATAACAAACAATAACTATTATGCTGTTGAAGTTGAAAACATCACTGCACAAGTTCAGTTTTCAAAAACAGTTATTGGAAAGTCACGCTTAAACAACATAACAAACATTGGTCCATTGGATATGAGACAGGTAAGCTTCAGTCATGAAATTCTTTGAAGAAGTTAAATGAGTCTCAACTTTATCGTACTACCTTAAAGGAAGTGGGGGTTTCCTCAAAAACTGGACTTTGAAATGTGTCCCATCTATAATAAAAAAAAGCATAATATACTAATGAGACTGGACAGCCGAACAACCTTCTGGATGTCCTTCGGGTTGACCTTCTGGATGAAGCCGGGGCTACTACAGCCGAGGCAAGCCACCAGTCTGCAAAGGCTGAGCCCCTTGCACAAATTTCGTGTATCGGCCTCTAGTGAATATCCTATAAAATAAAAGGGTAATATGCAAATTGACCCTAACAGCAGAACAATTGCTGGACCAGTCACTATGAGGCACACTGACCACCTCTTGGTCCCTTTCCCCGCCAGCAGGCTGCCATTACCCTATGGCCACCCTCTGCAGGAGTGGGGCCCATGAGCAGGCAGGAACAGCCAACCTCTCCGTTCTTTCCCCCAGCCAACAGGCATTGATCACCCCTTGGCAAATGGGAACTGGGGCTGAGTAGTGGGGCCAGCTGAGGGCAGCTGGGGAAGATGGCCCTGGTTGCAAGCCAGGCCTAGGGACTGCCCGTGCATGAATTTTGTGTGTCGGGAGCCTCTAGAATAAGAGTAAGTCTTAGCATCAGACTCGTAAAGGGAGATTTCTGAACTCTTGGAAGTTATGAAATGTATCTGAAATGTTTGATTGTTGATCCAATTCTCTCTTTATTTTTATTTTTTGCCTTTCAGATTGATTATACAGTACCTACTATCATAGCAGAGGAAATGAGTTATATGTAGTAAGTTCTGATTTTTATTTTTCTCTCATTAAATTATAAAATATGAATTAAATATATATGTATTTTATCTCCCATAATCTTAGCAGTCACAAGACCACATTTTGGAATATTCCTTCTGGCTTCTGCTTATCTCTGTTTTCCTCTTCTCCCTTTTCAACGTACTTGACATTTATGTACAACACCTGATTTTTTTTTTAATTAAGATCATATATACAGTGTCACTTTATGTTTGCTGTTTTAAAATCATATTCTCATATATTCTATTATTTGTTGATGTTTTATTATAGGAAGATTTATCATGCTAATACAGTCAAGCCTCATTTCTCAAATGTTTCTCATCTCAAATAATTCTGTTCTCAACTCAGTTCACAGAAAAAAATATATATGGGTTCTTAAAGTAAACCAAACTTTGGTTTTCAATGTTCATGCTGATACCTCAGCATGACAAAAAAATCTCTCTCAGGCAGCTGGGAGAAAATATTTTTGTTGCAGGCTGAATCAACCATTAACACAATTTTAAAACAGAGAGAGGCTCAAGAGTGCTAATGGCCCTAGCTGATTTGGCTCAGTGGATAGAACTTAGGCCTATGGATTGAAGAATCCTTGATTCCATTTCAGTCAGGAGTACCTGCCTGGGGGGCAGGCTTGATCTCCAGTAGGAGGCATGAAAATCAATGATGTTTTCATCCCTCTCCTTTCCTATCTCTCTAAAAATCAATAAAAAAAAATTGGGAAAAGGTCAGAGCAGGCAGGAAAGGTCAATGGGGGGGGGGGGGGGGAAAGGAGACATATATAATATTTTCAACAGCAAAGAATTTAAATTAAAAAGATTAAAAATATTAATAATAAAATATATAATGACATTTATATTTTAGGACAAGAAGGTAAAGAAGTTCTTTAAAAAAAATTGGGGCAGGGAAGAGTGCTAGTATTGCTGAGGGTGCGAAAGAAACAATGATTACAGGCAATTGAAGAGGTAGAAAAACTGATGTTGATTTGGGTAAATAAAAAGCCATTAGCCAGTGACAGCATTTCAGGGAGGCTGCATGCTGACCTCCATGAAAGATACCCCTGGAACAAGTGCTGACAGTGATTCTTTAAGGCCAGTAAGGGTGGTTTGATAAATGTAAGAAGTAAAGTGTTTTGGTTTTTTTAGATTAAACAGTACATTTGACATGTACTCTGTATAAGAAAGGTTAAAACGGGGAATCATTTGGGGTCTGGAATGGATTCATTTAATTTATATTATTCCTAATGGGGACATGATTTGGGTTTTTAAACAAATTGCTTGTTGGACAAATTAAGTTTAAACGGATGTTCTACTTTAATGTATAATACTCTTGTCATTTTGTTGTTCTAAAACTTATAAATTGTTTCTAAATGATTATTTACTCTCATTAAGTAAAACAGTGATAAATTTTTATCATCTATTAGCCTGATATAAAACTTCTGAAAAATAAACTGATGAGTGAAATTTCAAAAGGTGAAAAGTAAAAGTAGGGGGAGAGACAAAGTGGCGGCAGTATAGGCAGACATGGTGCAGCCACTGTAGAGAGCAGTATGGAGTTCCCTCAAAACTAAAAATGGAACTCCCATTTGACCCAGTGATCCCACTTCTAGAAACTGGAAACACCAACCAGAAAGGATATATGCACCCCTATGTTCATAGCAGCACAATGTACCATAGCTAAGATTTGGAAACAGCCTAAGTGCCCATCTGCAGATGAGTGGATTAAGAAACTGTGGTACATCTGCACAATGGAATACTGCACTGCAGTAAAAAAGAAGGAACTCCTACCATTTGCAACAGCATGGATGGTCCTGGAGAGCGTTATGCTAAGCAAAATAAGTCAGTTGGAGAAAGATAAATATCACATGATCTCATTTGTGGGAAATAATGAACAACAGAACTGATGAACAAAAACTGATCCAGAGACAGAGAAGAATCATTCAGACTGTCAAACCTCAGAGGGAAGGCAGGGGAGGGTGGGGGTAAGGGAGAGAGATCAAAGAATTTGTATACATGCATATAAGCCTAACCAGTGGACACAGACACAAGAGGTAAGGGCATGAGCAGAGGGGTGGGTTGCACTGTGGGAATAGGACACATATGTAATAACTTAATCAATTAAAAACAATTAAATTTTTAAAAAGTAAAAGTAAATTGCTCTGGCCTATGTGGTTGATCATCATCCATGCACTGAAAGGTCACCTGTTAATGAAAATATTAATCATTATGTGAGATAGAGGAAATGATCAACCAATACTGCTTGCTTATTATATCTTAATAGTATCACTTAGCTTTAGCATTGGAAGAATTGTAATTAAACTTTTACATTTATGTCATAGGTATCATCTGTTCACATTGTTTTCTCTTTAACAGTGACTTCTGTACACTGCCATCCATCAAAGTGCATAACATTGTTCTCATGATGCAGTGAGTATGAATTTTTTGAAAAAGACATTTCTTTGTATAAATTTCAGATTAATAAAATTGGCTTAGAGCAGCAATTTTTAACTGATGTGCTCTGAGAATTTTTAAAGCATGTAATACCTGACTAGTCAGGGACAGTGACCTCTTTTCCCTTAGATTAGGGGTGTCGAACTCAATCAGAGAAGGGGCCAAAATCTAAAATCCAGCCTAAATCGCGGGCCGAATGGTTTACTGAACAGTCATAAACTGTCATTGTGATGGAAACGCAGCGGAGTGCAGTGATGACAGCGCGGTGTGGGCCACATTGCAAGGCCTGGCGGGACGGATTTGGCCCGCGGGACGGATTTGGCCCGCGGGCCTTGTGTTTGACACATGTGCCTTAGATTATAAAAAATAAATAAATAAATAACAGCCAGCATAATATAGCCTTCTAGTGTGTATGCCCTGTCACAAAGTATATAGGTCATATAATAGAGTTGCATCTTATTGGTCATGTTGCATAAGTTTGCATCTGACATACTTTGAAGCAAAAAGGGTAGATAATCACTATTTTATTTTTTTATAAATCAAAATTATACCCTTTTTTTTTATCAGCAAGTAAGTTTTGGTGTGCTGCAGAATTTTAGCAACTAGAGTATGTGTTCCATGAGCCGAAAAGGTTGAAAATCACTGACTTGGAGCATACACAGCATTTTTACAAGGCCATCTCAATTGGGTTTTATGTCTTACAAGAGTACTCTGATGTCCAATAACTATTATCCCATGATACAAATGAGGAGATGGGAGCTCAAGAAGTATTAGTACAGGATCACATGCTGCTGAATAATGAACCTGAACCTTGCAAGAACTCAGGAAAATGTTAGGGGTTGGGACAAGGGGAGGACTGAACTTAGCCTCCAATTCCTTGCTCCCTTTGGTAAATGATCATTAGTATTAGTGAGGAGAAATAACGTTACTGGTTTGTATATTGAGTGTTACCCTAAGCTGTTAAAACATTGTAGGTTATAGGTTTGGAATTTGGGCCATGAGCCTAACATTTGATGAACCCTTTTTCTATAACTATGATTTTTAATAGTATGATGAACTTACACTATATTTTTAACTAAAGATAGGTGTTTTAAAAAAAAAAAATTAACATTTGTTGTATATAATTATTTGGATAGGGTTTACTCAGCGAGCATTCCTGTTGTCTGTTGGGAAAATATTTCCTAAGAGACCCATGTCCAGAATATGTAGCTGTCATCAATCAAATCTCTCCCTGAAGAGAATTTTAATGTCTAAAAGTATTCTCAATTGAGAAAACTTTTATATATGTAACTATTCAGTGTTTCTCCACATTTATTTTATTTTTAGAGTCACTGTGACAACAACATACTTCGGACACTCTGAACAGATATCCCAGGAGAGGTACCAGTACGTTGACTGTGGAAGGAACACGACTTATCACCTGGGCCAGTCTGAGTACCTGAATGTCCTTCAGCCACAACACTGAAAGCTGGACGAGATGCAGCTAGAGAAGAAGAAACAGTATTGATTTTTTTTTTTTTTTTTTTTAATCCTCACCTGAGGATATTTTTCTATTGATTTTTAGAGAGAGTCAGAGAGGGAGAGACACAGAGAAACATTGATGTTTAGAGAGACATGGGGTCGGGGATTTAGCCTGCAACTGAGGTATGTGCCCTTGACCAACACACAGTCTACTGAGCTACACTGGCTAGGGCCCTATTGTTATTTTTTAAACTCTGAAGGATGACGGACTTACTTTCTGAAAGGGGATCTTACATTGAACAACCTAAATTTTATACTACTCTCTATTTACAGCACTCTATACAGCTAAAAGTATGTGGACTTGCAAGTCTCTGCAGCTCTCTACTCCCAAGTACATGACATTGGTACCAGGAACTTTACTTAAGTCTAAGATTACTGATTGGTTTTCTTCTCCCCGCTACCACCATACCCCTTAACCCCCACTCCCCAAAGGTGGAAACTGAGACTTTCCCTACAGGAAAATAAATATTTAAGGTTCACAATTCCAATCACTACTGAAAACATAAGTTTGGTAATGAATATAATTCAAAAAAATTTATTTCTGAAAGATTTTATAGACTTATTTACTGATAGTTTATGCATTATGAAAGACTTTTAAGGACCAACCGTTTTTCCTATTTTATAATTCCCATTGCTACAAGGAAGTATTTCATCTATATGGTATAGTCATTTATCTTTTCACTAAACATTTTTAGTTTTTCATTTGTTGAAATTCTACTCATTTGCATTTTTTGTCCATTTTATTTCAAGCCAGTGCTTGAATAACACAAATTAACCAAAATAATCTTTGCAAAATTCTATACCTAAAATTTTTAAAATCTCTAAATGTTTCACTTGTCTTTTCATTTTAGTTACAGTTTTGTGAAATTTTGGTATAATCTTCAAATATAATTAATGTATAATATTGTAAATAAATTGCATGGCTTTTATACAGCTTTAATGTCAAGTGATACAGATTCAAAAGAAAGATATCCATAAAAATAAAATAAGAAATGAAATTCAGAAACCTATAGAATGTTAATTTATTTCCATTTACATATTAGATCAGGCATAAAGTAAATTTTAAATAAAATATTTTGATGCTCCATTTCTTTTTTAATATTGCTTTTCATACTAAAAATTGTGAAGATACTTTTCATAATTACTAGGTACCCACATTATCAATTTTATGAATGCTTTGAGATAGAAATTCTTTTGGTTGAAATTATCTAAGAAGTCCTGTCAATGAGTGAAAGTGGCTATATCAAAATATAATCAATATTATGCTTTTAAATATTTAATCACTTTGCACATCATATGGATATCATGCCTCTAGCAGTTACATTTTTAAGGTTTTCTACTTGTGGTTTGAATTTTATTTAAAATTGTTTTCAAGTGTAAATTATTGACTTATTCACTTTGTTGTTTTATACTTTCAATACCACTTATCAACTGGGCTTTTTGCCTTTTTACTTATTAAGGTCTAAGTAAATACATACCACTAAGTGTAGGGGCTGACTACGCTATTCAAAAAAAGAGGGAGGGGCGACTTGATATCTTTCTTTTGCCTCATAACAAGAATAAGGCTCCCCTCATTAGACACCTCCCCCGAAGTGTCTCACTTAAGTCTGAAACATTATTATTAATCAGTTTGACTCAATTCTGAAACATGTATTAAATTATTTATATTAATAACTAATTATTGAATTATTAATTACTATGAAGCCCTCCTTTCTAACTATTTGTCATCCCTTAATTTATTGCTAACTTAATCCAGTGTTACTGCTAAACTAAAATCACCTCTTCATATTTATTATGGACTTCTGGTCAAACCCAATCTTTTAAGTTTTTTCCTTAGTTTTTTACTACTCTGATTCTTGAAATCCCACACTTCTCTAGTACTGATTCTATTTGTATTTTTCAAATCATTGTCATCTCATTTTCCCTCATTCTCTTCTGACATCTTTTCTTGAGTATTATCTAGACCCTCTTTGACCTCATAATTTCTACTCCCGTGACTTCAGCAATGCAATCATCTATATCAGATCTTCCAAATCTGTTTCCACATGCCTGACCGATTACCCATCCAGTTTCCCATGTAGCTAGTAACCTAGAGATACTAATATTTCAGTGACTGTGTATAAAACTAAACAGTGTTTTACAAAATCTTATTTTTTGTTTTTTTTTCACCTTGTCCTGTTTCCTTCAAAATCACATTCATTTCTTCACAATCATCCTTCAGATATGTCTTCTACAAAAATCAATCCTAATTTATTTTCTTGCTTTGTATCTTACAACCTTGGAAAACTATATAGTATAAATTAAATGGATTTTTTTGTTGATTTGTGCTTCTAAAATTCTTTTGGATTCATAGATCTAAACTTACAATACCTACTTTCTGTGAGTTTAAGTCAGAAAAAAACCCACTAGAATTTACAATAAGTATTTTTTTAAAAAAGGTAGTAGAGAAATAAAGATCACCTATGACTACTTTCAGAGTGGGTTAAGTAACTACCAGAATAAGCCTAAAACAGCAGGCTATAAATTAATAACATTATAGAAGCACATTTTGGTAAGGCCGAATTATAGCCTTTTTTTTTTTTTTTAATCTGGGAAGAATAAATGAGGCTTATCTTTTCTTAGGTCATTGTCTGAGGTAATTCTTTACATGATAATAGGATAGGTATCTGCATTTTTTTCAAAATGCTCTCAAACCTTATCCAAAAGACATGGTAAAGATACTACATATTTTTTTCTGATAATTCCAAGG
Source organism: Pipistrellus kuhlii (assembly GCF_014108245.1). Classification (NCBI taxonomy): domain Eukaryota; kingdom Metazoa; phylum Chordata; class Mammalia; order Chiroptera; family Vespertilionidae; genus Pipistrellus; species Pipistrellus kuhlii. The sequence continues at coordinate 32,360,725 of NW_023425405.1, read as the reverse complement.
ATAACTTTCTCTTAAATTACACATTTAATAGCCTGGCCATTCTAACAAGATATAATACTATAAAAAGCCCGTGTGTGTGGGTATCACATGTATATACCTTGTGTCCTTTTCATAGCACTTTCATAGGTTTTTCTTAGGTGATTTACCGCAGCCCTGTGAGTTAGACAGAAGAGGGCAGGATCCTCTTTTTTTGGAACAGGAAGGAGAGGCATGGAGAAGTTGAGGGACGTGCTAAACTTGACACATTTAGTAAATACTTTGACTGGGCCAGACATAGTTTTCTGTCTCCTATATCTGTGCTCTGTCATTTAAAATATCCATTGGAAATGTCATTGATTCGGGTTAGTATGATCAAAAATTAGAGGAACTGTTCACATGCTTAATAGTCACACTCAAAATAATATTGATGTACTGTGGTTTAGTACCTGGAATATTTTAAATGGGAAATTAACACCAGTAAAATATTTTGGACCATAATCTATAGCTTAATGGTTTTTGTAAAATTTAGTACTTGATCATTCCAATAAAGATATGACATGTCATCAGAGTAGACTATTTATAAGTAATAGAGGTTTTTTGAGATTTTAAATATGAACAGTATGAAAACATTAGATACCAGACCAATTACTTGAAATTGCTAAAATGGTTACTATATAATAAATAACATGTAAATGACTTTTTATTTGTGTACAGTTTTTCTATGCCTTTTTTTGTTCAGGACAATGAGTTAATTATTTTTTCTAAAGATTCATGACAAAATAAAATACAAAAAAAGCAAAGAAAATTCACTTCAGATCTTTTGAATTGTAGTTTGGAAATGACAGAGTGCAGTGTTAGAATGTATAGGAAATGACTGCCAAAGCATGATGAAAGTAACCTAGGACACTTCAAATGTTAGTCTGATGAGTCCTTTGTGCTTCTTAGCCCTATTATTGCAATATAATTCTGGATATTTCATTGGAGGGCATGTCCCCAACTGTCTCCCATGCTATTTTTTGTTTTTGTTTTTTAATTAGGGTTCTTAATTCTTTATGTAATGATTACATATTATTTGAAAATATACTTTGTTAGATACTTGACCCTTAAGTCACTGCTAGGTATAGCTAATATTTATTGTTACTTACTGTGTCACATACTGTATTAATCTTTTGTGTGTATTATGTTACTCAGAAGAGCTCTTTAAGGTGGACACTGTTGTAACCGCCCATTTTATATGAGAGAAAATTGAGTTTTACGGAAGTTAAGAAATATAGTTAAGATTTTAAGTGGCAGATTCAAGATTTACAAGCCTGTAACTCAAGCATTATTGCTCTTACAGTTAGCATATTTTCTTTCCAGTCTTTGAAAGTGATTGCAAAAATATATTGGTGGTTGTACTTACCATATAAAACTTTGAAGTGTTTGATAGTACAGTTGATCCTTGAACAATGAAGGGAAAGTTGGGGATGGAGAACTACCACACAGTTGATAATTGGCATATGCAAGTAAATACAGTCATCTGCATATGCTGATTTTCTTTTTCTTTTTTCTTTTTTCTTTCTTTTTTCTTTTTTTTTTTTTATTGTGGCAGCACCACTCAGCCAGAAGCCAGCACTAGGGATGTCAAACTGACGGTTTAGGCCTGCTCCCTCCAGGCCTAAGCCATCGGACATTCCCAAGCGCTCCTCTACTGTGAGAGGGCGCAGGCTGAGGGCCACCCCACCCCAGGTGCACCAGTTTCGTGCACCGGGCCTCCAGTTTGGATATAAATAGGCCTCCGCAGTCCAAACCTGTATTGTTCAAGGGTCAACTGTTTTCAAAAGTAATATTAGGAGACTTTATTATTTTGTAGATATTTGGTATAAAAATGCTTATCATTGATTTATAAATATATTTTTGTTAGGATTTATTTCTTTTAAAGGATGAAAAATTTTTAATTTAAAAATACGTATCAACCTTCTTTGATTAGCATTATAAATTGACTTTCAAGCTATTAAGTTGCAAGCCAAAGGTGGTTACATTCGGTCATAACATCTTGAAAGCAGCAAATACTTGACTCATATTCACATAGAAATAATTGATTTATCTTGTAAAAATATTTGAAATGAGATGTTTATCTTAAACTTTTATTTTAAGAGGAAAATGTGTTTGAGAAGATAGGATTAAAATACTGTTAAACATTATTTCTTTAAAAAATGTATTTTTACATGAAAACAATATATTTACAATGTTCTTGAAACAAAAATTTCACTTCTATATCCCAGATCGTCTTATTTTCAAAATAAACATTTTCATTTGTCAACTGAAATTTCTAATTAGAACTAATATTTGTGTATTTTTGTGTTTAGTCAGAATGTAAATTTCACAGTGGATTTTTTAAATTATCCTTTATTTGGAAGAAAGCAAATAATATGTTCATAAAAGTTACTACTGGGGGGAAATGGTAATTTTAATTTTTTAAAAACTAATAATATAATTGGTTATGTTTGCAGTTCATTTTACATGTGTTTAGCACAGGCTGTAAGTTTACAAATATAGTATGGTCTGTATTGATCCAAAAAATATTTCATAAATTCATATAACAAATGTCAAGTTTTTCATAGCTAAATCTAATTCTTCTAGAAGGAAATTGTTGCCTTCTGTTTAATTACATTAAATGAAATGTGTTTAAATGCGTTCGGCATATTTTGTATACTAAAAAACAAAACACAAAAGGGATTAGTATTGAGCCAATGGCCAAGAGGTAATATTACTACCATGTAGACTGTTACAGTGTAAACTGTTTCACTTCCCCCAGAACTTTAGAAACTGGAAGTCTGGGAGCTGCAGCATCAGCTGTAGTTGGGTGATTCATCTTAAAATTACTGTGTGACATGGAGCATATATGCCAACTTGCAAAACATGCATAAGTTCATTATGTAATGGTTTGTTTTAGGCATGAGATATCAGCAAGCCACATCTTGTGTGTTTTGTCTTACATTTTTTTGTAGAACTAAATTACATGAGATTTTTTAAAATAATTTGAAATGCTTGCTGACTTGACCTCCTTAGTCAAATATTTGAATGATGGCATTACTGGGTAGATTCTAACCCATGATTCTAATTATGGAATAAAGAGTAATATAGTTATGAGACTGTGTATAGGGTACTTTTTGTATTATACATTAGCCCCCATTATACACTTACTTAAATTTCAAGTCCAGCAGTTAACTATTGTTGCTGTTCATGTAACAAAACATGCTTATGATAGTAAAATGTGAAGTGCCCCCCAAATACTATTATTTTTAACTCACTTGTAACTGTTAACTCTTGTAACTGTTATAATAAAATTTGTAACAATTTTAGCATGAAAAAATAAAAGTTGTATTAGTCAAGTATGTTCGTTATGCTTTTGAAATTACCTTTACATAAATAAATCAGTTTAGATATTGAAAGCCCTTTAGCTTAAAGTTCTATTTACAACCTTTACTCAAATTCTACGTTCATAACATCTTTGATTTATTTTTTCTTTATCCCCTTAGAGATTCTGATTCATTGCTGAATTCTATCTGTTCATCAATATCTTTGGAGTCTGTCTCATACTTGAAATTAGGCTGTATTTTTAATCTAATCTTATTTCTTTCAATGCCCAGCTGCAGTGTTCTACCCCTCTCTCCCTGCAAACATACGAAAATATTTGCTAACATTTCTCCCTACCCTCAATGTACTTTTAAAAAAATTTCCCAATCACAAAAAAAAAAAAAAAAAATTTAACTCAAAACTTTTTGTTTTAAACTGAAAAACATAGTATCAGCTTGGAGTTAGTGTTTTAATTATGGTTTAAAAAATTGTATGCTCTGAAGTTGTGACATTATACACACACACACACACACACACACACACACACTGGTAATTATGGGGAAAATGAGATTACCTGGGTGTGCTCTACCTAGCCAATTAATCAAGGGAGAAAAGAATCATTAGCAAGTTCATGAGGGTGTGTGTGTGTTTTTGTTTTGTTTTTTGGTTTTGTGTGTGTGTGTGTGTGTGTGTGTGTATTTGGAAAATTAAAAGGTGTAGTCCTAGCCGAGCAAATAGAGCATCGGCCTGCAGACCAAAGGGTCTCAGGTTGATTCCAGATTAAGAGTCTGTACCATGGTTGCAGGCTTCTCCCTGGACCGGGCTCTGGTTGGAGCCTGTGTAGGAGGCAACCAATCAATGTATTTCTCTCACATGGATATTTCTCTCTGTCTTTCCTTCCCTCTTTCACTCCCTGAAAATCAATGGGAAAATATCCCAGGGTGAGGGTTATAATATAAAGACATAAGGCAAATAGAAAATAAAATTGAAAGTACTTAAAACTGAACTGAGAGCATTATATTTTTAAATGTTTCCAATATATCCAAAGTGGGAGGAAAAAATTATATCTTAAAATGCATATACTAGAAAATAAAATAAAAAACTGAAAATAATCTATTTCCAACTCACAATTAGTTTAATCACCAGTGGTGAATGATTCGATCAATCATGCCTAAGTAATGAAACCTCCATAAAAATCCTATATAATAAAAGCGTAATATGTTAAGTGTCTGATTGATCAGTCACTATGATGTGCACTGACCACCAGGGGGCAAACTCTCCAATTGGTAAGTTAGCTTGCTGCTAGGGTTCAGCCTCTCACAACTGGGTGAGGGGGGTGGTCATGCCTGGAGCATGGTGGTTGGGATGGGCCCCAGTTGGAGGGCCCCCATCAGCCTGATCACCAGCCAGGCCAAGGGATCTCACCTGTGCACAAATTTGTGTGCAGAGCCTATAGTAAATAAGTAAACAAACACAAAAAAGGACTCAGCTTCCAGGTGGATGAATGTATCCAGATGCTGGGAGGTAGTAAAACTCAGTTCCATGAGCACAGATGCTCAGGACCCTGTGGCCCTATATCCATCTGTGTCCTTTATGATAGCCTCTGTAATACCCTGGTAACTCTAAGTAAATGAGCTCTGTGAGCCATTCCAAGGAAGAGGTCATGGAAACGACAGATTTTAGCCAGTGGGTCAGAAATTCAGGTGACAACCTGGACTTGCAATTGGTGTCTGAAGCAGGGGCAGCCTCGTGGGACTGAGCCCCTAAACTGCCATTAACCTGTGGAATCTGATGCTATCTCTAAGTAGATAATGTCACAAGTGAGTTAAATCTGTAGCATACCTAGGCAGTGTCCTTTGAGAATTGTAGCATTGTTTGACAGTGTTGGAAAGCAAACCATCCACTAACCACTTTTTATTCCCTCAAGCATTTTGCATCTTCTCCATATCTCTTGAAGGAAACAAAATGGCCTTTGAACTTGAGGGATTTCTAAAAGCTGGGTGAGCACTATTTTAGCTATGCTATCTGGAGTGGGTGATGGCTGGTAAACTCACAAGAGACAATCCTAGGGGAAATGAGCTAATTTTATAAACGTGAAATGTGATTCTCAGGTGCAGGATATTGAAAAGCCAACACTTTCTGCAAGAGCCACTCAGCACTCCAGGAGAAATTCGATCTGTCTGAATTACAGTAAGTTACAATGATAACAACCAACTGCACTCACGGGGTTACTAAGATTTGATGACTCAATGGTTGTGGAACCTCTGAAGTTCTGTAAGCATAAATGAATAACAAATATACCATTGTTATTTCTGAATTGAATTTCTCCTGATAATTTCTTCTTATTGTCTCTTCTAAGTAGGCACTGTGTGAGACTAAAATTATAAAAGAAATAAAATATAAATAATATATAGTAGTGGTTTCTCATGATTCTCATCATTGGTGTTTCTCCCTCTCTGAAATCAATAAAAATTATATTTAATAATTTTTTATTGATTTTGTACAGAGAGGAGGGGAGAGAGATAGAGAGTCAGAAACATTGATGAGAGAGAGTCATCAATCAGCTGCCTCTTGCACACCCCCCACCGGGGACATGCCCGCAACCAAGGTACATGCCCTTGACCTGAATCGAACCCGGGTCCCTTCAGTCCCCAAGCAGACGCTCTATCCATTGAGCCAAACCGGTCCCGGCAAAAAATTATATTTAATAATTTTAATAAAATGAAAAATCTCCTGAGAGGATTATATTGAGGAAACTGCTCTTCTCATCCTTTGTTGTTGTTTTTTCCTTTTCACCTACCTGCCATCTCTTTCCTCAAGACAAAGGACGTTTGTCAGGGTGAGAAGGAAAAGAAAAATAATGTTACCGTTTTATGAGGAGAGTAATTCCGAGTGGGACAACCTTCTCAGTTTTCAGTTGAGGTTTTATTACACACAGCAGTTTTTCAAACAAATTTCAGTGTTAAAAAAATTTTTTAAAAAGTGGACTTTGTATATACAACTTTAACTCTTTGATTGTGCATTATCCATTATTTTCTAATTAAAATCTTATTCTATACGATAAAGGATACTGAAAAATAATAAAACAATTAAGTTTTTTTTATATATATTTCAACTGAATTTAGAAACTAATTTTTTTCTAGGTATCTTAAAAATTCTATGTCAATCCAGCATCATAATGCTGAGTTTTTCCTTATCAATGTGATAACTGGTTGTAGTTTATTGACTATTACTGAGAGTAACTAAGTAGAGCCATTACATTTCAGACACGCTTTCCTGACTCTGTTACTAGCAGCAACCTTATCTCTTCATGATAATCAGGTCCCATTACCCTTCCCAGTATAGTAACAGTTTTTTGCGGGCCCATTTGTCCTTTGGTAGCAGGAATCCAAAATGTCCAGATGGCAGCCACCACCGTAGGTTCAGTTGCAAACCCTTGCCGTGTCCCTGATGGGAAGCATCCCATCCCAAACTGCTCTCTGGACCCGTACTTCTAGGTCAGCAGAGCCTAGCGTTGTGAGTCACGTGCCCAGTCCCCAGGTGGGTCAGGAGGAGTGATGATGAGATGAGATCTACCCCCATTCCCATGCCTTATACCCAGACCCATGCATTCTAGCTTTTAAGAAATATCCCCATATAATGGCTTTTGGTTTAAGTATATGTTTGAGGATGAAAAGGGTTCTACAGCAAGTAAGCTTATACGGTGATCCCATCATAATTGGACAGAGCCAGTGGGTAGTCATGTTCCAGACATATAACTTCAGGGTGTTTTCAGCCCTGTACCAGGAAGAGGGAGATGACATATCCAGAAACTCTTATCAATGGAGTAAGCAAGGACTTAAATCTGCATAGCAACTATACTCTTATTTACTGGGCTTTTCCGGATAACCTCCCACCACTGGCTCCCCTCTCCCGGCATCTGCTATTGGTCGTTACTGAGGATGGTATTTAAGGTGGTGGCCTTGGTAATTTTGGTGAGTTACTCAGTCCCTCCCATGTACAGAGGAAGTACACATGCTATTAAACTTCAGTTTGTTTTTCTGCTGCTCATCTGTCACGTGTCGATTTGATTATTAGATCAAAGTTTATATTTGCCTTAAGTAAGCCCTGTCCATTGTTTTTGTGTATCTAGGGTAGCAATCTGTAATTGGGGTGCCACACTATTTTTATTTTTATTGATTTCAGAGAGGGAGGGAGAGGGAAAGACAGAAACATCACTGATGAGAATCATTGATCTTGATCGGCTGCCTCCTGCACGCTCCTTACTGGGAATCGAGCTTACAACCAGGCATGTGCCCTTGACCAGAGTCTAACCCAGAACCCTTCAGTTCGAATGCTGAAACTCTATCCATTGAGCCAAACCGGCTAGGGTGAAAAGCAAATTAACTGTTAATTAACTGTTAATTTAATTTTTAAAAAATCTTGTGTCAATCTATAGTTTAAATAGAATTAAATTGCTCTGTTGATCCCTTCATGAATCCCCAGACATTTTTTGATCACCTACTATATACATAAGGCGTGGTTTATGGTGCTAGGAGTGTATAATTTACACTAATAAAAGAGTAAGATGCAAATTGACTGTACTTTCATGACACCCATCAGCCAATCAGAAGTGATACAAATTAATCCAACAAAGATGACAGGTTAATTTGCATACATAGGCTGCAAGCTGCCAGGGGCTGGGCAGGACACTTGCATCATCACCATGATGATGATGCAGGCATCCCACACTGCTCCGGCTGCTCTGGGCCTCTGGGCAGCATTGGAAAGCAGAAAGGCAGCTCCAGGCCAGAGCAAAAGCAGTGCCAGCAGCCAGGGGAAGGAAGGCCCATACTTGCACGAATCTTTGTGCATTGGGCCTTTAGTGGAGTACAAGAGAGAGTTAAAATATGCACAGGTCTGGGCATGCAGGTGCTCAGCTGCCTGGGAAAGGAGAGAGAAGCCTGGAGAGGAAAGAGGCCACTCTAGCTGGTGGGACATGATGTGGAGGGATACAGACCAGGCAGGGTGGCTGAGCTACTAGGGAATGCTCACTCTTCTCTTCTTCCTGCTGACATAACCTGCAGAGTGTTTCCTGCCATGGCAGGAGTCTGGACGTTAGCCTCCTGTCAGTGGCCAGAGTTACCTGAAGGTGTTGGCTTCCCCTCCTATGGGAATATAGAGACGCATTCAGAGCTGAACATGTAGGTTACATTTTTAAAAAACACGAAGTGCTGCTTTGAAATGCCAAACTTAACTGATTGGAAATATGGGAGAGAACATTCCAAGCTTAACAAAACCAACAAAAGTTTTGTTCAAATTGAAAAGCAAAATACAGATTCAAAGAAAAAAAAAAAAAGTTGTAAGCTTCTGAGAACTTTCCTAGGACTTTGAAACCTCAGTCATCAGATGGGGCCTAAAAATACAGAACTTTGTATGTGAAATAGAAATTTTTCCTGTAAATGGAAGGAACATCTGGGTAGATTCAGATGAAAACAGAATGCCACAGTCAGCTTATAATACAAGCCAATTCAGATGGAAAGAGTCGGTTCTCTGAAAAGAAAACCCATTTTGAGAATAAAGCAACGTACTGAAAACCTACAATTTATTCTTAATGAAGCTTCATTTTTCATTTGTTTTACAGCAGCCTTCTACCCAAGGGCAAAGATTGACAGATTGTTTCCTAGCCCCTTAATTTTAGCTGTCCCCTTAACTCTGACTCGGGGGGTAGAATGCACAATTAGAACAATTAATCAAAAGGAACAAGGAGCTTTTAAAATTATAAGGTAGAGAGGGGGAAGAAAAGTGTGCTGAAAAATTCCCTTTACGTGCATCCTTAATAATTAATTTAAAGTACCTATTTGCTGAGCCCAGTTATATATTTTTCAAGACAGATACATTTGTTCATGGTTTTTCCTGTCTAACTTTAAGCAACATAGAGAGTGCTTTTCACATTTTCTCATTGACGTTATACTCCAGTCAATTCGTTTAAAATTAGAGGCCCAGTGCACAAAATTCATGCATTGGTAGGGTCTCTAGTGGCTGCCAACTGCTGGAGGCCTACCCTCCCTTCACAGGTTGAAAACCGCTAGCCAGGTCGCCCAAGACCATCAGAAAACACAGATATTTACATTACAATTCATAGCAGTAGCAAAATCACAGTTATGAAGTAGCAGCGAAAATAATTTTATGGTTGGGGGTCACCACAACATGAGGAACTGTATTAAAGGGTGGTGGCATTAGGAACGTGGGGAACTACTGCCCTAGGGGGTGCAGAAGCTGGGGTAGGCTGTCCATGCAGGGGGTTTGGAAGAGCTCCCCATGGCCAATTCCTCTTTCCTCTTTTCAGGCCGGGCTCCTGTCAGGAGCTCTCCTCAGAACCCTGGAAACTTGGCTCCAGCCAGCCCGCCCCTCTGCAGCCCCCACCCCACCTGGCTCTGGCTGTCTGCCCCACCTGTCAGGAGGCTGCTGGGGCGCCCTGCTGTGGGCAGCGCGGTCCTGGGGTAGAGGAGCGGGTGTGGGGAGCAGCTCCAGTAAAGTTTAGTAAACCTCAGGTCGGCATCGGGATTGGGCTGCAGGGTCGCAGAGGAGCCTGCCTGGGCTGGACTAAATCACGCTGCTAGACCCGGAGTCCAGCCCCACAGCCCCATCCATCCTGTGAATGGTCTTAATGTGAAGGCATTCCCAGATAATTTGCATATTACTCTAATATGTGTGTGTGTGTGTGTGTGTGTGTGTGTGTGTGTGTGTGTGTGTGTGTGTGTAGAGAGAGAGAGATTAGAATAAATTGCGTTTAGTTTTTGAAATATTTATACTTGCCATGTTCTCAGCACTTTGAAAACACAAAGTATGTCTTTGTTGGTTTGCAATAAACTGTAATTTAAACGCTTTTAATTTACCTTTTAGAATATATTTTTATTGATTTCAGAAATAAGGAAAGAGGTAGAGATAGATACATCAAAGAAGAGAGAGAATCATTGACCGGCTGCCTCCTGCATGCTCCCTATTGGGGATCAAGCTCACAACCCAGGCATGTGTCCTTGACCAGAATCCAACAGGGTCTCTTCAGTCCACAGGCCAACACTATCCACTAAGCCAAACTGGCTAGGGCTAAACATCTTTTTAAAAGAAATACATTGTTGCTTTAGTCAGTAATCCTCTGAATTGGGGATTTCTCTTTAGCTAAATCTAAAACTTCTGAGATAAGCTTACATTACCTCCAAAACATAAGTATCAGTACCTTTTAGTCTTATGAATTGTACTAGACCAGATCTTATTAGATGTTTTGTCCTTTGATTGAAATCTTTGTTTGTTTAATGTTTTGTTTTTAACATTTTTATTGATTTCAGAGAGAAAAGGAAATAGAATGATAACAGAGAATCATTGATTAGCTGCCTCCTGCACACCCCTTACTGTGGATCAAGATCAAAACCCAGATATGTGCCCAGACCCACTGGGAATTGAACCGTGACCTCTTGGTTTATAGGTTAAAGCTCAACCATTGAACCACGCTGGCTGAGCTACATGTTTATAATTTCACTAGATACCTGGTGCATGAAATTAGTGCATGGGAAAGGGGGTTTTCCTCAACTGGCCTGCACCCTCTGGGATTCCACTCACAATCCAGAACCACTGGCTCCTAATTGCTCATCTACCTGCCAGCCTGATGGTCCTAATTGCTCTCCCCTCCTGGCCTGATCCCCTAGCTGCCTATCTGCTCTCCCTTACTCTCCACACCCTTCAGATGCAGATGCAGATGCAGGTATGCTGAGAGCTCTCAGCTGAGTGCCCACCCCCATCCTGAGGTGTCATTACATAATGGCATCCTGGACAATTTGCATATTTCTCTATTCTTGGTATAATTAGTTGAACTATATTTTATCTGTGCTGAAATATTGTAAATAATTTCCTTTATGTAAGCATTAAAATATTTTTGACCTAACAACTAACAATTGGAAGCATGCATATCAAGGTAAAAAGTTGTCATAGTAGCATTTATTACTATTTTATTTCTGTCATGGTCAGATAGTTAAAAGCACAGTCGGGTCAGAATGAAAGCCCAAGAGAGACTGGTTAGAGATGCTTTGGAGTGGACAAACTCCAAGGACCTGGGTGAGACTCTGACAGGTTATGTTTGTTGAAATAATCATTGGGTAGACCAGGGTAGTTGGTTAAGCTTTCCTACTAATAACTAAAAGTAGGCATGTTGAGAATGAAGAAACAAGCATATGCATGCTTCAGTTTCACTGCACTTTCCAGGAAACCTAAAAATGAACCTGGACTACTGCAGTGCCATTCTCGTATGCATTAAAAGTAGGTGGTCAGGGAGTGTTTATAAAATACTAGTGGCCCGGTGCACAAAATTCATGCACCTTAAAAGGGAATTAATTAGAGGAGATATTTTAATATTGCTATAGCTCTTTCTCTATAATAGAAGTATCAGAGATGAAAGAAAATTAGTAAAATGTGTATGAAAAGCTCTCTCCTATTACAGTCTTGGGTGCACCTAGGGACCTAGAGTCAAGTCCCTATCCACCACCCACACACACTTCCCAAATGCAGAAGACCCAGACCTGGATGGCCCCACCCCTGTCAAGCCTTTCCAGGTGGGGGGCACAGGTCCCTCAACAAGCCCTGCTGGGTGGGAGGTGTGGCCTGAGGTCCCCCATCAAGCCCAGCCAGGTGGAGGACACAGCCTGAGGTCCCCCGCCCCAGCCAGGCGCCATGCATCCTCGGGTCTCTGCTATTTGGTCATGAAGTTATAGTGTCCTGGCTAATTTGCATATTCCTCTATTATTATAATGACGGGGTGAAGAAGTTTTGTGCTAATGGGACAGCTTTCCTTTATGGTGTGTAACTAGTTTCTTCCACTTATTTTTATTCTGTTCTTCTTTCTTAACTGTCAATTTTTTTTTTATTTTATGTACAATATGTCATTAAAATAAAGTAATTACCTATAAATAAGAAATAAAACTGTATACAAAATTAGCAAAGCATTTTTGTGATTGGCATCCATCTCTTACATCAGTAAGAAAAAACATTATGGATTATTAATTCACTTTTCAGTAGTCTTTTTCTTTTTCCGAAAGCTTTATTTTTAATGGGGAATATAAAACATTTTTAGGGGGGCTAGCAATCTGAATCTGTGCCAGTAACCTGCCTTCTAACACATACTCTTGCTAGCCGATAATTAACTCCATCGATGTCTGTCCTATCTTGCAGAACCTGTTTCCCAGAATACTCCCATTTTACAGAGATCAGAAACCATGAACCATATACAAACCCTGCAGTTCTGCTACCAGGCCAGACCTTTGGATGTGGTTCACGTCCCCCATCCCAACACACAGGGCTTTTCCCAAAGCCCAAGAAAGGTCTGGAAGTCTGATCAATAATTTGAGGGACAAAGAAACCAAAGGGTATAAAGAAAAGCTTCCACCATATTCACTCAGGGATTTGGAGAACTGAAACCCTGAGTCAGCGAACTAGTACATCTGAAAATAAACTAGTCTGAAAATAAATGGGTTTTTCCTGGATCTCTGAGTACTCCCTGTATATTTTTCAGTTGCCTGGTAAATTCTGTAACATGATCACATTAGGCCAAATCTCTAAACATTTTTTTTTCTTTTTTATGAGATTCTCCATTCCATTCAACAATGTCCGTTCTGTTACCAGAGGTGCTACATTTAGACAATTGCTCTGCCCCTTTTATTTAGAGTAGAAAAGGGTTTGCTTATTTATCTTTAATATTCTTGAAGCAATTTCACATAAACTACTCGTGATGATTAGCATGGCAATATTAAGGTGAAGCAAAAAGATTTGTTTTTCCTGTTTTATTTGGGAATTGCTCATGATTCTGAAGAATTCAATTCAGTCTTGTTTTGTTAGGAACAAAAATAGAATATTGGGGTCTAGCTATAGTTATAAAAAATATTAATGGTGCTCTGTCAGTCTCTATTGCCTTGTTCTGGTTAAAGAAAGGACTTTCTAACTTGGATGGGAGTTGTTCACTCCTAGGACCTGGGAGTCAACCTTGGAATGCGGTCCATTCTCATTCAAGAACTGCCAATTAACAGGGAAAGGTTAACAACTTTGTGGCCCAAACAATGGAGTCCAGTCCCAACTCCCAGCAGCCTTCTTCCCCATGCCTGTAATTCCTGCTTCCCCAGGTAATCTCTGTCCTTTGCAGAGCAGATTTTTGTGGATGCCCCACTGCTCTCCATTCTTCTGGTGGAATTGGAATAAAGGCTCATCTAGGATTCTACTCTGTCTCTGCGTAATTGGCTCAAGTAGTGATGTCAGGCAGCCCAGACCCATGGGTTGTCCCATGGCAGTTTAAGGAAAAATACGCTTTGCTTCTGTGTCTTTCATAAATAAAAGAATAAAGCCCAGCTTCCCAAAGAAGTAAAAACATTAGTACTATTCAGTTAGAGTGAGGGAATAAGTGTCCTGACAACTCCCTTCTCCCGGGCTTAGATCTCTAAGATTCGGTTCCTCCTGGGCTGTTGGACTGAGGGCCTCGGTTCTTCCTGGTTTGGCTGGAGACCTTCCTCAGTTCTTGGCAAAACATAGATCTTTTCATAGATAAACTTGACCTCTTGGGCAAATGACTTTCTTCAGAGCAAGCAGGATAGAGTAAGAGGATAGTGGAGAGAGAGAGAGAGAGAGAGAGAGAGAGAGAGAGAGAGAGAGAGAGAGAGAGAGAGAGAGAGAGAGAGAAGAGCTCTGATAATTTTATAACCTAATTTCCAAAGTGACAGTCATTACTTCTGTCACATTCTATTTGTTAAAAGTGAATCACTAAATCCAGTTCTCCCTCAAAGCAATGGGACTATTGATACATAAGGGTGTGAATAACTGAAAGTGGTAGTCATTGGGGACTATCTTAGAGGTTGCCTAGCACAGGCAATAAAAACAAAATAGTGGATAGTAGTTTGGGGTAGAGAGAAGCAGGATTATAAGAAGAGCCTAGAGGTTGGTATTGGCATATTTCTGAATTGTATGATTGAATTGTAGGTTTCATTTTGGTAAGCTTTTTCACTTTAGAGATACATACAACATTATTTTCCTTTGTATATATAAAATATATATATTTTTCAAAATGAAAAAAAAGAGTTCATCTTCTGAAACAAAACAAATCTGTATATATTTAAGACTGACCCTTAATAACATTATTTCCTACTATTGAAAATTAGCCATTGAATTTCATCTGATTTATGAATTCTGGGGAAGGTCACTTCATTCCTTTACACTTTGGATTATATATGTCAAATGAATAGTGTGCTTTAATTCTATTTCTAAGGTAAAATGTTAATGAATTCATTTTAAATTCAGTCTTTTAAAGCTTCCAAATTTTTCACATTAAAGGCATTTTCTGAACTTATAAGAAGAAACATTATTTTGTGGTGTCTTTGCTTTCATAAATTTAGGCAAATGTGAGTTTTGTGTTTCAATTACTCAATAAACTTCTTTGCTATAAATGTGACCTCTAAATATTAGAATTAATGCAAACAAAAGAACTTGATTCCATTATTTTGATATGTAATATTTCTATCCCATCTATTCCATTGCCTGGTACTATCAGAAATACAGTTTGATAACATGAATCAAGCTAATAACATTAGCCTATGACTGATTACCTGTCCAGTTTGGCCTCATGAAAATTCTGACCAATTAATTTTAATCTTATGATAACATTCATGGGACTGTAAACCATTCTCATTAACTTAAATTCACTGGTTTCCTACTTAAATATATATGCAGTACTCAAAAAGCAAAATCATTTACTCAAAAAGAGTATAATTATAAGTTTCACAACAAACATTTTATGAAAATGACACAAATTTTTATATTAATTTTATTGCCCCTTTTCAGCGGTTCTTTGATTTTTAATTTCTATTATTCTGAATTTCTCTTAATTGGTATTTTAAGAAAGCTTCATTGTTGAAGGCAAATGGGAGAGTCTACAAAAACATAAATTACAAAATAACTTATGACTACTATACAATTTTAAGCAGTACAAATATATATGAAGTATTAAGTAAAATCAATTTAAATCAACCCTCAGTTCCTAATTCCACTTACCTGAGGTAACAAATTTAAAAAACTTAATGTTTGTTTTTTTAGAAATGTTCTGTTATTAAAAACATCCATGTGTTTACACATATGCAAACACATACACATTTTAAAATGGTCTAGAAATTTGCCTTTTCAACAGTAAATAGCTGTATTTATATGACACAACTCTACATGAATCACAGTTTTATTGACTGTATAAAAATTACATAGCTGGATCTATAATAATTTATTTTTCTGTTGATATTATTTAAATATTTTATGTATTATTTTTTATTTTCTAGTATTTTTTAAAATGTCCAAATAAACTCTTGGTCCTGAAATTATTCTTCTAATAATTAAAATGAATTATTAGAAGAGTAATATATCAGAGAGTATTATTTAAATTTTTGATATCCTCCCTTAAATTGCTGTATCTTTCAAAATTCCTACTTACAGGTAGGAATTTCATAGCGCTGCTCTTAATAGTGGATGTTATAACACTTTATATTTGGGCCTCAATAAGAGGTTACAAATCTTGACTTTAATCTTCATTGTCAATTCAATTATTATTACAGATTAACTAAAGAATTCATAACAGTATGCCAATTTCAACTCAAATGCACAGCTCAAAAATCGTTTTAAATATTTTATTTATTTTAGCATAAAAACCATAATATGGAAGTGTAAGAGTGTTTATTTTTCTCTGGCCGTTTTGTACATATAAACAAGAATTTGCTTTTAAAAAAAATAATGAGCAGCAATCACCTTAATTAGTTGCAATGAGGGTTTTACAAAGAGCTTGGGGCCTAATTAGGTAAAAACCTCATCTGTAATATTTTCAACATGAATAGTCCATCAGAAGTTACAAACTGATTATTCATTTTAGTGTCATCCATGCTTGTCATTTTAGTTTTCCCTGAGGGTTGGAGAGCCTAACTCTCTTTCTAGAACATTGTCTCAGTTGTGCTTAGTGAGATGCACTGGCTGAGCCTGTAATCTGTCTGCTCCCATGGACTGGTAAAGGATTTTTGTGTTTTAGCAGAGGTTTTTACCCACCGGGAAGTCTATCATGGAGGTAAAACACTTAGAATAGGAATTTTCTCTTTAATAGTTTGGTTTCAAGTAGTTGGAAGGTAGATCATTTAAGAAGAGCTCACAGGTAGTGCTGTGCCTATCATCTTTGTTTTCTCATTACAGGAGAAAAATAACACCAGGGTATTTCTTGGCTGCCTCCTTTTTAATGAGCATTTAAGATTGGAAGCTTTTTCAAATATATTATGCATCAGGACTTTATCATTAACTGTAAACTGCCTTCAGTCTGCTCTAGCCCATTGCCCTTCTTGATTCAACCATATGGCTCTAGAAACATCTCTCTGCAGAGCTAAGCACACAGCCATATGCCAACCCTTAAAACGAACAATTCAGGTTTTATGCTCTGGCAATGCCAATTTCCATTTCCTACAGTTATTTCTTCTGTTATAGGGGAAAAAATAATGAAAACGCTTCTTTTTAAATATTTGTCAGACCCATGTGAAGCCTGATGCATTTTCTCCGAGAAGGTGCTCATATTTTTGGCCTAGCTTTGCTGCTGCCTTGTAACTTTTATCCTAGATTGAACCATTCTACTCTTCTATGTAGGCCACTGTGTAGGAAATGAGGTCAGACTATACTGTAATTTTCATGTCTAATGCTTTACTTATTTCAGTTTTAATGCTGTAGCAGGGTATGTTTATGGCATTGCACTAAAAATGGCTGAATTGCTTGATATGGAGGGATAGGTTTCAGGTCAACTCCAAAGAAAGAATTGCTTTTTATCACAAGAAGGGATTAAAAAAAAAAAAAAAATCCTGTCCATTTCCATTTCCGCAGTCCTAAGAAATTGTCAATCACCAGTGAGAAAGCATCAGCAGAGAACACTGGTGTGGCAAAAAGCAGTGAGAGTAAGGGATGAGCCATTGGCAGCTGCCATCTCCATTAGCTATTTAGGAGGCATCATCAAAGTCTTCCCTAGAAATAAAGGGCAGGTCTTGGTGGCTAAAATCTCAAATTGGGGCCATGGAAAAAGGCAAATCTTAAGAAGTTCCTATCAGAATCCTCAACCAGAGAGGAACATCTCAGCTTAAATAGTAGTGAAGGAAATGCAGATGGAGATCCTGAGATCCCAGAATGAGAATTCAATCTAGACCATAAGGCTAATTACTGCTAGGCCACACTAGCACTGATTCCCACTGAATCCTTGGTGAGGAAGATGAAAGCTGAATAGCAGAATTCACTCTGTAAACGTTTCATCTTTATATTTATTTACTTAGCTATTGTAAATTGGGATTATTCTCACTATAATGTTTGTGTTCAGGAAGTCTTAGTATTTTTTTCAAGTTCATGATGTCTCAGGTCAAAGGTTCTCCAGGCATTGCCATGTACAAGATGTATAGCTATGGAACCCTCTTTATTTCAAATAAAATCATGGTGCCAAGAAAGAGCATATTGAGGAAAGCATTATCCTTTACCAAGACTTTTTTCTTGCCCTAACTCTGTGGTTGGCAAACTGCGGCTCTCGAGCCAAATGCGGCTCTTTGGCCCCTTGAGTGTGGCTCTTCCACAAAATACCATGGACTGGGCGAGTCTGTTTTGAAGAAGTGGTGTTAGAAGAAGTTTAAGTTTAAAAAATTTGGCTCTCAAAAGAAATTTCAATCGTTGTACCATTGATATTTGGCTCTGTTGACTAATGAGTTTGCTGACCACTGCTCTAGCTGGTTTGGCTCAGTGGATAGAGTGTTGGTCTTGGGACTGAAGGATCCAAGGTTTGATTCTGGTCAAGGGCACATAATCCCCAGTAAGGGGCATGTAGGAGGCAGAGAATCAATGATTCTCTTTCATCATTGATGTTTGTATCGCTCACTTCCTCTCTGAACTCAATAAAAATATATTTTTCTAAAAAGATTTTTTTTTCCTCTCAGGCTATGCTGCCTTTTGATTTATGATTATTTGTCAGTAACAAGGAAAAAAATATATCATTTTGAACTACCTGAAAGTATTGGCTGTTTTAATTTTCAAATTCAATGTTTATATGAAAAACAGAAGGTTTCTGCTTATCTTAATGCCATTCACAGCAATTTTAATCTCATCTATATTGAGGAAGGCACCAGATCTTCAAATAAAAGTAGCATCCCTTTACTGGCACAAATAGGAATTATTAACTGTGCTCAGTCAAGTGGCTACAGTTATTGATTAACCACTAGGGGTAACAAAGACTTCTAAGCTCACAGAAAAGACCCATCCTGTGTCAAGGAAGAATTTTATTTTTGAAAAGATGTCATGTTTGCACTAAATGTTTAATATGCTCCATTTCCAAAGTTGGATTTTTCATTTCAGGCCCCTTCCCCTGGAGCTGAGTATCTAGCACCATCTGCAGGCAAATATCTGCTAATTTCACAAAAGTTTTACCACTGAGGTTAAAATTAGTTCCATATGAGGGCGAGGGCTGTGCTTACAATAAAAATATAAACGGAAATGCTATCTAGTTTGTCTTCCTTTCATTCTCTCTGAGTGTTCACAGTGGCCACCTTTCTGATTGGGCCCCGGGGACACAGTGTCTAGGGTCCACAATACTTTTAAAGGCTCATGGGGACATTTTAATCTCTTTTAAAGTCAGAAGTAAAAATGAACTTCCAGGTCAAAGAAAAGGTTTTAACGTGTGACGTGAACATACCAATCCATCTTGTAGAATATAATTTTTAATGTATTTAAGTGGAGAAAGGGGTCTGAGAAGACACACATGCCTAGAACCCACAAAGGTCCTACTGGCCGGCTGATTGCTCAATGCTGAGGGACCACGAAGAGTCTGGAGCCATAATCAACTTAATCCTTATAAATCCTTGCTTTTCTTTTGCTGCTTTTAAGATTTTCTTTTTATCTTTAGCCCTTGGCATTTTAATTAGGATGTATCTTGGTATGGTCCTTTATGGTTTTCTTTTGTTTGGGACTCTGTGCTTCCTGCACTTGTAAGTCTATTTCTTTCACCAGGTAGGAGTTTTCTGTCATTATTTCTTCAAATACATTTTCAACATCTCGCTCTTTCTCTTCTTCTGGCACCTCCATAATGTGAATGTTGATATGCTTGAAGTTGTCCTAGAGGTTCCTTACACTATCATTATATTTTTGGATTACTTTTTCTTTGTGCTCTTCTAGTTGGGTGTTTTTTGCTTCCTCATATTTTCAAATTGTTGATTTGATTCTCAGGATCCTCTAGTGTACTGCTGAATCCCTATATATTATTCTTTATTTCAGTAAGTGTATGCTTGATTTCTGACTGATCCTTTTCCACTTTTTTGGCATTCTCACTAAGATCCTTGAAAATCTCACTAAGTCCCTTGGAAGTTTCTAGAATATCCTCAAATAACCTTATATCCATGATTTTGAATTCTATATCCAGTAATTTGCTTTCTTCCTTTCCTTTCATTTGTGACATGTTTCTTTGTCTCCACGTTTTGACTGCTTCCATGTGTTTGTTTCTATATATTGGGTAGAGCTGCTATGTCTCCTTGAGTTGATTGAGTCACCTTGTATAGTACGTATCCTATAAGGTGCAGTGACTCAGCCTTCAAAATCATCTGAGGAAGACACTTTAGGTGCACTCCTTTGTGGGCTGTGTACACAGTCTTGTTGTAGTTGAGACTTGATTATTATTGGTGTCACTGGGAGGAACTGACCTCCAGATCAATTGGCTGTGAGGACCAACTGTGACTACAGTGGGAGAGCTGCTGTGCAGGAGACACCCCTATGGAGCAGGACTTGCTTCAGTGGGACTTTGCAGCCCACTGAATCTTCCCCTTAAGTGTGTTGCTATGGATGTGAAGAGTTGTAATCTGGTATGGTCTGACACTGACCACTGGGTCCACTAGCTCTAGGGTCTCCATGAAAAAGTAAAGGCAACCACTGCCTGGGGTCACCAAGCAGGAGATACAGAGAGATCTGAAGATTCCTCCTCTTTTATTGGGTTTGGGAGTGCCCAGAGGAGGCCCATCTGTGAAGCAATGCAGGCTGGTGCTGGTGTTGGTTTTGGGGCCTTTTATAACTGGTTTGGGGCTCCCTGTCCCAGCTGTAGTTTGTTTGACAGATTTTACCCTGAGTAAGGAGAGTCCATTCAGATGCAAAAGCTGCTCCTCACAACGTGGGAGATCGTGGGTGGGTAAATTGGATGAGGTGGGTTTTCAGGGCATCACCTGGGTAGAGCAAACAGAAATGGCTGCCAGTCAGCCCTGCGACCAACCAGGGAAATCCAAGCACAGGAACAATGATCCCTGCAGGCACTTCCATCTGGGAGAAAGCCACCTCCACATTCCTGCCCAAATGCCAGACAATCCAATTCCTCTTCATATGTGGCGTGAATGGCCAGGCAGGTTGTGTAATGCACATGCCATACAGCTAAGGAAACACTGTTCACCTCCCAGACATCATGGATTGGAATACTTACTAAACAATTTTCCTGAAAAAAGGCAGTAGGACATCTTGTTCAAATAATGTCATCAAGTCGGGCTGGCATGGCTCAGTAGTTGAGCATTGACCTGTGAACCAGGAAGTCATGGTTCGATTCCATCAAGGCACATGCCTGAGTTGTCTACTTAATCCAAGGCAGGAGGCAGCCGATCAATGATTCTCTCTCATGATTGATGTTTCCATCTCTCACTCCATCTCCTTCCTCTCTGAAATCAATGAAAATATATTTTTTAAAAGTGTTATCAATATTTAGATAGTTTCTTGCCGAAACCGGTTTGGCTCAGTGGTAGAGCGTCGGACTGCGGACTGAAGGGTCCCACGTTCGATTCTGGTCAGGGGCATGTACACTGGTTTTGGGCACATCTCCAGAGGGGGTGTGCAGGAGGCAGCTGGTCGATGTTTCTCTTTCATCGATGTTTCTAGCTCTCTATCCCTCTCTCTTCCTCTCTGTAAAAATCAATAAAATATATTTTAAAAAAATATTTAGATAGTTTCTGGATAGTTGGAAATAAGGCATTTTGAGGAGGGGATTTTTAAAAGATACACATAATAGAGGAGCATTTGACACATTGCCCCCAGCACCCCCCCCCCCCCCCCCCCCCCCCCCCCCCCCCCCCCCCCCCCCCGCCCCTTGCACATGTCATCAGTTTGGCTCAAAGAAGCTGTAAAAATTCTCTGCAGGCCTGGAGGTTCCTTCTGCCACGTGGCCTGCACATTCCTTCCATCACGTGGACTGCATGTCACGTGGCTTGCACGTTTCTTAGGCCACGTGGCCTGCACGCAGTGAGTGGTGCGTCAGGATCGAAGAATCGGGCCAGCTTCCGGTTCCCTTCCAGCGAGCCTGGTGAGTTTCTCTCGGAATTCCAGGCCTCTGTGCTCTGAGTACCGTGGCTTCTTGTACGCAGTTCTTCAAACACCCTCAGGGGAATAGGGATGAGATACCCCCGGGAAAGGAAAAAAGGTGCTGCTTTTAATCCGGCCTTTTCATTGGCTTGCTCACTGCGAGTCTAAACCAAAGTTTGGCTGGGTCCATGGAGACCCAACTCTCCCTTCCCGAGGAGAGAGGACACTTGTTTCCCCGCCCAGATGGCCAAAGGATGGTGGTGTTTAAACGTCACCCTCTGCACCTCGAGTAGCAGACGTGGGCTCCGCGGGGCCTGCAGAGAGTTCACAGCCAACCCAGGGTGGCAGCCCCTGGACGGTGCCCCCAGGGGAAGGGCTGGGGAAGGGCCCGGTGCTCCCAGGGGAAGGGCTGGGGAAGGGGTTTGGTGCTCCCAGGGGAAGGGTTGGGGGAGGGGCCGGGTGCCCCCAGGGGAAGGGCTGGGTAAGGGGCAGGTGCCCCCAGGGGAAGGGCTGGGGGAGGGGCCGGGTGCTCCCAGGGGAAGGGCTGGGGAAGGGCCCGGTGCCCCCAGGGGAAGGGGCCGGGTGCCCCCAGGGGAAGGGTTGGGGGAGGGGCCGGGTGCCCCCAGGGGAAGGGCTGGGTAAGGGGCCCGGTGTCCCCAGGGGAAGGGCTGGGGAAGGGGCAGGTGCCCCCAGGGGAAGGGCTGGGGGAGGGGCCGGGTGCTCCCAGGGGAAGGGCTGGGGAAGGGGCTTGGTGCCCCCAGGGAAAGGGCTGGGGGAGGGGCTTGGTGCCCCCAGGGGAAGGGCTGGGGAAGGGCCCGGTGCCCCCAGGGGAAGGGCTGGGGGAGGGGCCGGGTGCCCCCAGGGGAAGGGCTGGGGAAGGGGCTTGGTGCTCCCAGGGGAAGGGCTGGGGAAGGGGCTTGGTGCTCCCAGAGGAAGGGCTGGGGAAGGGGCTTGGTGCTCCTAGAGGAAGGGCTGGGGAAGGGGCCGGATGCCCCCAGGGGAAGGGCTGGGGAAGGGGCTTGGTGCTCCCAGAGGAAGGGCTAGGGAAGGGGCTTGGTGCTCCCAGAGAAAGGGCTGGGGAAGGGGCTTGGTGCCCCCAGGGGAAGGGCTGGGGAAGGGGCCCGGTGCTCCCAGGGGAAGGGCTCGGGAAGGGGCTTGGTGCTCCCAGAGGAAGGGCTGGGGAAGGGGCCGGGTGTCCCCAGGGGAAGAGCTGGGGAAGGGCCCGGTGCCCCCAGGGGAAGGGTTCCCGAATGGGCGGTGCCTCGGGAAGCAGGGTGGCTCCAAGGCAGCAGGTAAGTTCTGGCTGGCCCTTGCCCCGATATTCGGTATTCAGTATTCTTAGGTGACTAAGAGTTTTTGTGGAATTGGCCTGAGAAAGAGCTACCTCTAGGGCGTAAGGCAGGGCTAAATGGTACCCACCGCATTTGGCTTGTCTGGAGACATGCATATAGGGCTGGTTGTCTCCAAAATTGCGTTAGACCTGCAGATCTCAAAATTATCCTGGGAAATCATGCCCCCGAGGCTAATATGGCACACCACCATCAGCCTCTCCTTAACCCTATCGTGGCTGGCCCCGACGGTGATGGACCAGGAGGTCACCATAAATACATATATTAAAAAAAAAACAAAAAAAAACCCACACACACACACACACACACACACACACATACACACAAAAAACCACTAACATAGCTGAAATGAGAATCCATTGATAGTTCTAAATTAACTTCCCTGTGCACAATTAGAAAAAGCTGGCTATAATGTTAGGCAGAATGAATAGAAAAATGTATTGGTCTTTCCAGGCTTCAAAAAGAGGACTTACTTCAACTATGACATCATCTAGGTGTTAACCCAGTTCTTTGAGGATTAGAAAAGTCCGTACTGCCCTGCCAGTGTAGGTCCGTGGTTGAGTGTCGATTCATGCACAAATTGATCAGGGCACATACATGCCCAGGATGGGGCTTTGAAAGCCAGTAGGAAGCATGCAGAAGGCAGCTGATCAATGTTTCTCTCTCATGGTTGTTTCTATCTCTCCTTTACCCTTCCTCTCTCTAAAAATCAATAAAAACCTATTTTAAAAAATTTTCTGTCCTACTTTTAATTTTTTTAAGTTCTCACCAATTTCAATGTGACATAGAACCATTGATTGGTTGGGGCATGAAATACTTTAAATAATAATAAAAAAAGAAACATAGATTGGTTGCTTCCCACACGGTGGGGGGGGGGGGGGGGGAGGGGGATTGGATCTGCAACCCAAGGTACATGCCTTTCACCCTGAATCAAATCACAACCCTCTGGTGTGAAGGCTGATGCTCTAACCACTGAACCATGCTGGCCAGGGCTGTCCTAATTTTAAAAGAGGGATGGTCCTTTGGAACTTGACTTGTCATGGAATTTACAATATAAATTGTCCTTTTATAAGCTAGTGAGTTATTCTAATGGCCAAGCGGTTTCTGTTTATGTCTGTCCATGTTGTAAATGTGAGATAATTTTCTGCTTCTGGATGGTATTGTTAAAAATTCAAAGGTGAGCCGAAACCAGTTTGGCTCAGTGGATAGAGCATCCGCCTGCGGACTGAAAGGTCCCAGGTTCGATTCCAGTCTTGGGCATGTACCTTGGTTGCAGGCACATCCTTAGTAGGGGGTGTGCAAGAGGCAGCTGATCGATGATTCTCTCTCATCAATGTTTCTAACTCTCTATCCCTCTCCTTTCTTCTCTGTAAAAAATCAATAAAATATATATATTTTTTAAAAAAATTCAAAGGTGAGGGCTTAAGATTTGGATATTCTAAAAGTCTCAGAAATATAGAAGCTAACTCAAATGCTTTCCAAGTTCATGTGATCTAAGATTAATCCTTAGTAAATAAAAGCTACCTTAACTTTGTTGGTTCAAGTAAAACAGACATTTGTTTTGTCCAGTTTTAAAAAAATAATTCCATGTTAGTAATTGACTTTTAGGTCTGTAAATAATGTTTCTAGAGGTTATAAAATGTCCACACCAAAAGATGCTAATTATTTAATTTTTATTAGAAATTGAGTTTTTGTTGTTGTTTTTGCTATAATTGCTTTTTTAATCATTCTATTTCATGAGCATCTAAGTGATAAACAGACCCCCAAATAAAGACCAGTTTGTAAACTGGGCCATTTTAATGTTCTTTATAACAGAAAAATAATTCTCTTGATGACTGCAGACATATAAGCTGTTTGATAGCACTCAGAAACATCACAGTAAAGCAATTTTCCTGATTGGTGCACAGTCTTCAACAATTACAGAGTGACTTCAATGAAACTGCTATCAAACCAGGGAGACTGCATTTATACAACCATGATTTTCAGGACTATTGGGAACCTGGGCTTATTTTCCCCAAATAACCTTGCCTCCTAGTGTCACAAGGCCCAACTCATTCACGTTCACCTGGATGACGGCACCTTTGGTAATAACACCCAAAGTTGTATGAAGTGGGGAGTAGGGATTCTTCTTCACATCAAGTATTGGCAAGCAAAAGGTAGCTTTCAGATCAGGATGTGTTACATGGGCCTTCTTGAAACCATTGACCTAATGACTCTTTCATATTTAGGTGGTTTTCAAGTAAAGTTACGGTACCTCCAACAAAGCAGACTTCAGTAACCATCCTCTTCCATGCTTTTTTCTTTCTCTTTCCTGTTCCAATACCTGTTTCTCCCTGGGCACAAACTTTGGGCAGAGGGACTTCCCATTTTCCCGCTTTCTCTTTTCCTTTTTGTTTAATCATATTGGGAAGTACTTTAGCTCGGGACTGTCCCTCTCTGTCCAGCAGATACTCAGGTGCTGCTCCTTGCGGAGTCTTTTCGTCATTCTTTTGTTTGGTGTTTCGCTTTTCATGCATCTTGATAGTCTTTTTCATTTGTGTTTTCTCAGCATGGTGCCATTTATGGTAGAGCTTAGCCTTCAGATCAATCGTTTTTGGTTTTTTTGTGTGTTTTTTTTTGCCTTTTTTGAACATACATGAGCCTCTCGATCATCCTTCTTTCTCTTTTTCTCATGGTGATCCAAACACTATCCATAGAGCTTCCGGTGTAACTCAGTATTCTGGTTTTGTGGCATGATGATGGCCGCTGGGCCCCCTGAATAGTGCTAGAAATTGAGTTTTAAGGGATTAAAATCTCAATATATGTAGGAATAACTTGGAGGTATTTCCAAAGGGCCCCCGGAATACCTCAAAATATTTGAAATTGCATGGGAAGCTTCGTAAAATTAGTGATGAAAACTTCTAGGGTATATTGTATGGATAAACAATGGTTGTAAATTAAACAAATAGCAGGGGCTATGGGAAACCCAAGATGGCTGTTTGGTTCTTCCCTGCTCTCTGGCTGATCAATGTAACAGATTGAGATTCAGAATCTATCATAGAAAATGAATGCTGTAGGCTTACGTATTTGACACTGCATTCCTTCCCAGGAGGCAGGACAATGGCATATACTGGGAGCAATGCATTGACCACCATTTTTACACTTCTGAATGCAGATAGCTGCAAAAAGAAACATAAACAAGTCATAAATATGATTTACTAAATAAATCCTATCATTAAACACAAAAATGTCCACTAGAGAAAAACAAGGACAGTGAAAAGTCAGTGATGAAAGCATCTTTTCCCTTAACATTTTACCCAGAATATTTCCAATGTCACTGCTTATTCTTGATTTTAATGGTTGTATAATGTTCCATTGATAGAGTGCATCGTGATTTAACTTTCCTCCAATTATTAGACATCATATTACTTCTCATTTTTCTCTTTGACCAATATGTTATCATAGCTGCTCATTTTAACTAATATTTTTTAAACCGGAAAAAAAATAATATTTGAATGAGGAGAGCTGCTATCATTTAAAACACTAATCCAGTTTGAAAGCAGTGGCACCTCACCTTGGGAGGTTCTAACTTGATTGGTCTGAGATGGGACCATAGAATTAGTAATTTTTAAAAACCTTCTCCTGACTCCTGTTTAAAACCAGAAGACCATGACTTCAAGGCTAGCTCTTTATCCTGGCAATCATAGTGGACAGACTGTAAAATACCCTATATCTGCTTCCTCTGCTAAATCGAAAGAATAAGTTGAAAGGACTTGGCATTTTACTCAGATTCCCATTTTTTTTTTAAAAAAAGAAAAGATGTCACTTAAAATAGAAACAAATAAAGCAAAAATAAAAACAAGGAAAATGATTGTCTTAAATTCGAATTCATATTCACAAGATGATAGAGGTGTTAGCACTGAGTATTCCTCTTACGTGTGTTGCAGTGTTTCCCTCTCCAACCAGAAGGACAAGAGCAAATGTTTGGTCCCACACATTTCCCTCCATTCATGCACATGGGATCACAGATACCTTAAGGTAAAAAAGATGAAATGTCAGGCCTTAAATAGGAATAGTTTAGCTCTTTAAGGTGTTTGGTTTACCTGTAGTTGGCAAATACAAGTAGTGGTGTCTTACTTTTTTGGCATCTCCTACCAGTGTATCCTCCACGACAGGTGCACACATTCTTTCTCACGCAGCGGCCACCATTCTCACAGGGAGGGTGACAGATAGCTAAAAGAATATATGGCAGCAATCTGAGAATATTACACATTCAGTTGTTGTATATTACATATTGCATCGTGTGCTTGTTACCTGCGGGGCCATAAGGCAGAGAGATGTGCTATTAAAATAAAAGATCACAACTACGAGTACTAAAATCACCCCTTCTAAATCAAAATACAATTCTTAGAGCTATAAACTGCTAGGCACATGTGTCAAACACAAGGCCCGCGGGCCAAATCCGTCCCGCCAGGCCTTGCAATGTGGCCCGCACTGCGCTGTCATCACTGCACTCCGCTGCGTTTCCATCACAATGACAGTTTATGACTGTTCAGTAAACCATTCGGCCCGCGATTTAGGCTGGATTTTAGATTTTGGCCCCTTCTCTGATTGAGTTCGACACCCCTAGGCTAGGGCTATTGCTATTTTTTATTAGGGAGAAATACTCATATTTTCTGCTTCTTAATCTTTATGCAATATAAGATTATTCCTATTTACTGAGCCACAGCAGCTGGGCTATATATACTTTTTAGTTCTACTTGGTAATTTAGAGATTTTCCTCTTTCCCAGTTAACGATTGACATATTAATTTAATTTAATTTAATTTAAAAAAATATTTTTTATTGATTTCAGAGAGAAAGGAAGAGGGAGAGATAGAAACATGAATGATGAGAGAGAATCATTGATTGGCTGCCTCCTCCATGCCCCCTACTGGGAATCAAGAGCATAACCCCGACATGTATCCTTTACTAGAATTGAACCTGGGACCTTGCAGTCTACAGGCTGATGCTCTATCCACTGAGCAAACCAGCCATGGCATGCATATACATTTTAGAGAATTGCCCGGCCAGTGTGGCTCAGTGATTGAGCTTCTTCCTATGAACTAGGAGGTAACGGTTCCATTCCCGGTCAGGGCACATGCCTAGGTTTTGGGCTCGATCCCCAGTAAGGGGCCTGCAGGAGGCAGTTGATCATTGATATCTCTCATCATTGATACTTCTTTCTTTCCATCTCCCTTCCTTTCTGAAATCAATAAAAATATATTTTAAAAAATTTTAGAAAATAAAATTAAAAAGTAATATAAGAGATGTAAGCTTTTCATTTCCTTTCTTACATTCTCCACTCAACATCATACCTATAACTCATAAACATGGGCTTCAATATAGTCTCCTAATTTTCAAGATTTGCCTTATCTCTGTCTTTATTTTCTTCTCTTTTGCTATTTGGTTTCTTATAGGAAATTTGAATTATAGGAATTCCTTTCCAATGTGCATATATCTAGTATTGAAATTATGCTCTTTTTCTTTGCCTCAGTTGCCACCTAATACTTCTAGCCAACATCCAAATTAAAAATTGGAATAAAATCAAAGTGTAACAAGACAAAAGAAAGTATACATTTTAAGAATTAAGTTATGACATGTTCCGTCAAGCTTTTACTAAAAATCTACCCTATACTTTGCATTAGCTAAAAATTATGAAGCTTGGAAGATGCATTTTAAATTTCATTTATTGATATTAATTCATATCTACACTGACTGCTTCAGGCATGCCCACTATTCTGAAAAAACCCACAGCATTAACATTATGAGGGAAAGTATTAAAATAACAGGCTATAAAGGGGAAATTATGCAAATTTATGTTCACATATCACCTTGCATTGTGCTGTGCGCATCTGGTTCTTCATAAATGTTAAATAAAACTAAAGTCAAGAGAGATCATGAGGTAAAAGTGAACATTAAATTGAGCAAAAATCAAATGTTTTTGCTGTGAAGGCAACAAAATGACACCATTTCATTATAATAGACTGCAAGAAAACTTTGCTTATTTTTTTACACCCTGGTTCTATAAAACTGCACAGACAGCTGCCATAGTTGTGAGCCTAATATATGCTGAATAGATATAATCATTGTTCATCATAACTCTGATACGTTTCTATGAAGTTGTCCTTTAGTGGCCAAACTTGCAACATCATAAGAAATAGAGAAAACAAATGAAATAGCATCTTCCCTTTGGAATTTGTCTCATTGTATTTACTCAGATCTCTGTTTATGTCTAATTCCCGCTTAGCTTTCTTATTTATAAAGAAAGAATAATTACCATTCTGACACTGTGCACCAAAGAATCCATTTGGACAGTGGCAAGTGTTTGGCTTATTACAGGAACCACCATTGAGGCAAACAGGGTCACACAAAGCTAATGAACAGCAGGGAGGAGAAAGATCATAAAAGTTTTATTATTTTTTAAAAATGAAAGCTGCATGAAAGTGCAAAATAGTGCATAATGAAATATTTTATTTTTACTGCAAATTAAACCCATAACTTATAATTAGTTAGAATTTGCCAAATATAAGAGGAATAAAATAATTGGGTAATAGTTTTGAAAGTCTGTTCATCAAGCTTACAGATAATACCAAGCTAAGACTATGGAGGCTGGTTAGAATTCAGAATGCCTTTGTTAAGCTGAAAGAAAGACTGGAAGTTGGGAGAAGGCAATTCAAAAGCTCAAACAGGATGGTCTGTAATTTGCTCAAGTACAAGTGGCCATGTGGACCTCTTTAAGTATCCTTCCCAATTTAGAAGGAACACTGCACACTATAAAACAATCTTTGTTTTTGCTTCTTTATCTTTGTTTCATTTTAAAAGGTATCCCCAATTACATTTTTCTTTTTAAAAACTAATGTAGTGGGTTAATAACATACTAGTATAAATTTCAAGTTAATAATACAACATCTGAATACTGCATTGTGTGCTCACCACCCAAAGTTTAGTCTCCTCCCATCACCATATACTTGACACCCTTTACTTTTCATTCTTCCCCAACCTCCTTCCCCTCTGGTAACCACTGTTCTGTTGTCTGTATCTGCAAGTTTGTTTGTTTGTTCATTTGTTCCTTTTTGTTTTATACCCCACATGAATGAAACCCTTTTCCCTCCATACTGACTTGCCAAAATTAATATTCCTCTTCTCTGCTTCCAAGAAACTGTACATTAATTACATAACTTATTATAATTCAACTTGTATCAGAGTCTTTTTAATAATACAATCCTGTTCCCCTTCATTAATGATATACTCCTTAAAAGCAGGGCAAAATCAAATTGATCTTTGTTTTCCCTTTGCATTATGCTTCGCACATAGTTGGCAAGCTATCGATATAAATGTTGAATTAAATCTATGTTGTAAAAAGTCATTAGAATACAATGTATTAGATTAAACATAGATAATTGTACACACTGCTGCCAAGAAGTAAGCCTGATTTGGTGATAAATGAATTCATTTGATGGTGCCCACTTAACTCAAAATTGCTTGAATGTTTAATGAACTAGAATGTCTGATTTTTAAAAAATCCCACAACAGTTTGAGGTCTAGAAGATGCAACGCAGATATGTTTCTCTCCACCATGAGGCAAGTGGACAAAGAAAATATAAAAGCATAAAAAAAATTGGTTAGGTTGGTTGACAATAAAGCCATTAAACAGCCTATGGTTTCATATAAGAAGAAAAAGAATGAAGACGATAGGTTTTTAAAAATATCTCTGCAATAAAAACTTCATACCATTCTTAAAAGATTAGTTTTATGTTTTGGGGTGCAAGTCTTTAGGACATTGACATATTTAAATTTTATTTTAACTGACATTTATTGAAAATATTTTTTATTTCACCTGTACTGCAGGTGGGTCCATACCAGCCAGGCTTGCACTGGCAAACATCTGGTGTAAGGCATTCACCTCCATTTTCACAGTGTTTGTTACAAACCACTAAGATCATAGGACACAAATTAAAAAAGGTAGATTAGGCTTGGAATTGGTCATATCATTGCCCATTACCTGGTTAGCTCATTACTACCTATTACATCTTTAATGAATAAGATCAGAAAGAAAGATAAAAATAAAATTGCCTTTGATTTTACAAGGTCTCCATTTCTCACATCAAGTTATGTTAATTTTAACTTATTTTGCTGATAGATATGGGAAAAGTAGGAAACCATTGAGCTGAATGTTAAACAAGCAATGGCCATTTGGAAAAATTATTACTTACTAATGAAAGTAATCACAGGCATAAATTAAATGAGGTAATTTATATGTCATTCAACAAATTGAATTTCTGTCATCTAAAAAAAAAAAAAAAAAATGGAGAAATGGTCATGAATAAGGCCAAAAAAAAGAATTGCTCATAAGAAACTTTTAATTTAGTTTTGGCACCCGATACTCTCAGTATTATGCTGAATGGTAACTGTCATAATAAATCACAAATGTGTGATTTTTTTTCCCCCATGGAGTTTGGGTTTATACCAATTAGCATTAAAGCCATCAACTATTCAAAGGAGCAGTCCTATCTAATAAAAGGGCAATATGCAAATTAACCATCACTCCATCAAAAAGATGGTGGCTCCCATAGTCACAAGATGGTGGCGCAGGAGTCCCCCAGTCCAGGGAGAGGGGGTGGCCACTGAGACCGGGCAGCATGAACAGCCTGGTGGGTTGCTTACTTCGTTGACAAGGCAAGCATTCTGCATCCAGCTGCAAATGGGCCTCTGGGCTGCAGAGAGCCTCTAGGCAGTGGTGCAGAGCTGCCAGGCCCCACAAAGAGCTATTGGTGCACGGATTTGTGCACAGGGCTACTAGTTTTGTTATATGAGTCCCCAGGAGCTTTGCTTACTTGTTTTGCACCTTGGTCCCACAAAACCATAAGGACAAGTACAGAGGTTTCTAGCCAAGCAGGTGCCACCATGTTGACAAGGAGGGCTACAATATTCTGCAGACACAGATTGTGTTATTAAGTCAGCTCACAATTTAAAAAAAAAAGTCAGTTTTTGTTTATAAAGTACAGTTACAATGAAAGCTTTTTGTAAGAGCCCATTATATCATCATTTATCTTTTACTATGAAATTTGGTTCTGTGGGATTCACTATGAGTTCATGCTCTAAAAACACCCACAAATCATTGGCATGTCTTAGTTTATAAAACTTACAATCAACTGATATAATTAAGATTACATTTGATCTTAGCTTTCTTCTGGAAAGTGTTACTTGGACATATGCATTCTAGCTCACGAATAGAACACTTATATTTCCCATAATTATTTTCATATGCTATTGATATTGACTGTTTCTGTTGGTTTATTCTAGATTTAATTTGTTAATTTGTACCTTGTTATGAAAGCATTTAATATGGCTCTACTTTATTAATGATTACATTACCATCTATCAACATCTGTTATTTTTAAAATAACAAATTTGTTTTTTAAAATATCCACTTTAGGAATATCATTTTTAAACTCTCTACTTAATATTTCCATTAAGACAGTAAAATTAAATGGCTATAGACATGCTTTTATTTCTTTACTTTTTAAAATATATTTGTATTGATTTCAGAGAGGAAGGAAAAGGGGGAGAGAGGTAGAAATATTAATGATGAGAGGGGATCATTGATTTGCTGCCTCTTACACGTCCCACACTCAGACTTGAGCCCAGAGCCCACAGCCTGGGCCTGTGCCCTGGTGGGGAATCGAACCGTGGCCTCCTGGTTCATAAGTCGATGCTCAACCACTAAGCCATGCTGGCTGGTCTATATAGCCATGTTTCTAAAAGTCACTTTTTAAATTTATTCTTACCACCTGACATCTTCTAACTATTTGGTATTTCACAATTCTTTGAAACTATGTTTGACAAGTCCTTCAATAATCAAATGTCCTGTGTTTGAAGGTAAAATGTTTGTAGGGCTCTGATAACTTATAACTAAATCTCAAAAAATTATTCCTGAAGATAATTTTACCAAGAACAAATAAGATATTGCTCTTCAGTTTTCTGATTTTAGAAATTTATTTTTTAAATCTTCAAATAATGATTTTAAATAAACATTAAAAACTTTGACTCCCTCACAAGCATTAATGAATATATTAATATGTATACAGAAAAAACTATCATTTAAAAATTCGCTTTTTTATCCAATTTTTAATTTGAATGATTACCTTCTTCACAAGTTGCTCCACCAAATCCTGGGGTACATTCACAAATGTTAGGTCTAATACATTTTCCATGGTTTTTGCAATCAGGATGACATATAGCTATATAAAATAAAGCCCATGCTTAGAAATAACAATTATCAATTAAATTAATCATGCAAACTGATGAGTGCTATACCTACCAGTTTGGCAGTTAGAGCCAGTGTAACCAGGTTTACATTTACATATGTTTGGGGCAACACACTCCCTCCCTTTTCCACATGGGTGTCTACAAATGGCTGCAAAAATGAAGGGTAAAATGTTGATACAGTATGTACATGTTGCTTATAGGCTTGGTCATAAAAGTAAAATTTTCTGAAATTTGACACTATTACTAAACAATAACCACTACATTTATCCATGAAATTATTTTCCCCCTTATATTTGTTTTACTACTGGAATACCTGAGGATAAGAAAGAAAAACCATATGAGTAATCCCTCCCATAGTAAAATCTATGTTAGAGATGGTGACTAACCATAAATGGGATGAGGGCAATGAAATGTCAGGTACTAATCAGGTAAATGTTGGTGAAAGGCAAAGATAATTAGAATTTCAAAGAGCAAGATGCCAGGAACACATCATAAGGTTATAGGTTTGTATTCCTTAAGCTTCTATAACTACCTGATCTATTCTAATTAGGCATTTAACACTTCTGAAGACTGCAATGCATGAGGTTGTTTTGTTTTATTTGTCAACTAGAGGCCAGGTGCATGAAATTCGTGCGGGGGGGGGGGGGGAGGCTGTCCCTCAGCCCAACCAAATCCAATCTGGGACACTTTGAGGAATGTCTGACCACCCGTTTATGGGTGGTCAGACATCTCTCTCTCAATTCAGGACTGCTGGCTCCCAACCACTCGCCTGTTTCTGCTTGATTGCCTCTAACTGCTTCTGCTGGCCAGCCTGATTATCCCCTAACCACTCCACTGCCAGCTTGATAGACGCCTAACTGCCCCCACCCAAAAAAATATTTGCTTTGCATCAGAGAAAACAATGCTAATAATTGTGTAAAGAAATAAATGCTTTTTTTCCCCCTCAAGATTAATGTGATTTCCAATTTGCTTTATTCTCAAGAGCTGTAGAAATTACAGAGAAACCTCATTTATGCACATATGTCAGAAATAGTAAGTTAAAGGGCTAAAGGCATATTGAGAGCTGAAAAGAACCATGACCACAATGTAATTCACATCCTAGTTTTATCTTTTAGCTGCTTAATTCCAGGAAAAGCAGTTAGCCCTCTAAGGCTCTGATTTCTCATCTGTATAACGAGAAAATAATACCCAATTTATGGGGTCCTTGTGGATTATATGACAAAATTGATACAGAAAGTTTCCATAGACCATGGACCACAGTAGGTACTCAATAAATACATTTATATTATATAGTTATAATCCTATTTAATATTAATACTTTTTAAAAATAACTCAGAAATGCCCATGTTAAGTTTTTGAAATATTAAGGATACAAACAAATAAATAAAATAGAAATTATTGAAATAAATGGAATAAATAGAGATTAATAAATAAAAAGCATATCTTCTTAACTACTCGAATGTGAACTCCATAGTTTTCTTTGAAGAGTTTTCATACTACCTCTGCAATTGATACCATCTCCGTAATATCCCAGGGGGCAGCGTCCACATCGGAAGTGACCATCGGTGGTTGGCACACAGGAAACACCCAGAAAGCATGGCGATTCTGCACAAGTTGATATTTTGGTTGACTCGGGCTTTTCTGGCAAAATAGTGATGGCTCTACTAACTGATGCTGCAAACCCATCCTTGTGCTGTGTGTAACCTTGGGCAGACGTGGTAAGTTGGTAATTATATCCTCCTGTCTCTGTTTGGATGGTGCCCTGGGTAATGTCTTTTACTTCATCACGGGAGCGGTTGGGGTTAATGCATATAGAACTGCAATTGTCCATAGTAACTTCTAGTTCCCCCAGACTGAGATTTGTGTTCAGAGTATGAGCCGCATGTTTAAAACCTGACATCTGTTGAGAAATTGCCTCTGAATTATTCATTCGAGTTGTAACTGGTATTAATGAGAAATACGAGATGTTGCTGGTTTTGGTGGTAACTGGACTATGGGTAAAACTTGCACCAGTTAGTAAATGCTCTGTTGATGGTGACTGAGAATTTGTTTCTAAACAACCAGGAAAAAAATAAATGTTAGTCAATAATATTTTTTAAAGTTCTGCTCTGCCCACAATAATTCATTCTTTCATTTAATATCTATTGCATGTATAACACTGTATGAGGAGCTGTGCAGTAATGAGGAGTCATCCCACAACTCCTGCTTTCAGTAGACTTATAATCTTTTTGAATACATAATATAACAATTAGAAGACAATAACTAATAATTTTATTAAGAGTTAGAAATAGTCAACAAACATTTATTACTACCTAATACACAGTAGGCTCAGAGCAAAAGAAAGCCCAGCTCCATCCCTGAGAAATTCTGTGTTGTTAAGGATATAGGCATGTGAGCAACTTATTTTAATGATCTGCGATTATTACTATGAAAGTGGCAGCTATGGTATCTATAAGAGCATAGAAGAGGGGATAATTTTTTTTTTTTTTTTTTGCCTGGAAAGGTAAGGAAAGAAAATGAATGCTTATAGAAAAATCAATTGATAATTATATAAATACTGTTTTGTATGAGAGGCAAAGGAGAACGGTGGCTCTAGTCATTTTATTGTTGTGACAAAAAAGTATTTTATACCTTCATCTTTATTGATTGCCCAAGTAGGAATTAAACAGTTTTGTGTGTGTTCTTTGTAAAGATGGGTTGTCATTTTTTCTCTCTTCCAAGGTACTTTGTTTTCCTTATCCAGTAACTCTTCTAAAAGTTTCTTTGGTGTGAAAAATATAACATTTTAGAATATGGGTAATTTTAAGCAGTGACTAGACATGTTTCTCTTTTATCCTTTCTACTGTTGATTTAGGGTTGATTTTTGCATTGTCTTTAGGCACAACACTTCTCAAACCCCTTACAATATGAAAAAAGGGGAGTCAAATCAAAACTAGTCAAGAAAAAGACATAAGAAGACAAATCATAAGCAACAATAAAAAATAATCATAATATAACTGTTAAGCAGAAATAAGGGCAATGAAATATTTTGATAATTTTGAGGATTTCATAAAACAGAAATCATAGGGTTTTAAACTAATACAGAAACAAGAGTGTACCAAATATAGCCCAAAACAAAAATAAGAACAAAGTAGTTATCACTTTGAACAAGAGGATCCTGGATCTATCCTCAGGTCAATTAATAAAAACCTGAGACAAGTTAGTGTCCTCTTGTCCTGTCTTTGTGCCCTGAAGTCTGCTCCTCCCCCCTCCCCAGTCTTCTTAGGGCAGTTTCTGGTATTGAATTGAAGGAAGAAGTAGAGAAGAATTGGAATTAATTTCAGATTATGAAAAACATAGCAGAAGAAATGAAGGGAGGAGAATATATTAGCAAATGCACATTAATAAAATCTACTGTTTTCTTTTGAAATGTAATATAATAAACCTTAGGGTTCATGTTAAAGTATGCATCAGAAATATTGAAAAATTACAAAATTGAATTGTAAGGGCCTATTTACCTTAGCAATATTGAAGTGTATTATAAAGTTAAACTAATCAAAGTAATGTATTATTAGCATAGAAAAATACCATTAAGTAATAAAAACATAAGAGAAAGCTCAGAAATATATCTCAACGTATATTTTAATTTAATATAAAAACATGGTATTAAAGTCCAGTGTGAAAGTATAGGTTATACACATAACTGCTTATTTTTCTGGAGGAAAAATATATAGGGCCTCTAACTCACACATAAATTCCAGATGGACTAAGAACTAAATGTAAAATATAAAATAATATAAATAATGACTAGATATATCGAATAAGAAAATTGAAGAGATTCTATGCATAATTTAGAAGTTAGGAGATCCTTGGAAGCTATAAATAAAAGCTGTAATAAAAAAATACCTGTATTTGACTACATAAAATTTTAATATTTCTGCATAAAAAGACAACATAGATAAAAACAAGCCACTGAGATAAAGAAGATAATTTTAAGAACATGTAAAGTACCATTACAAATCAAAAAGTCAAACAAGAGTTATTAACAGACAGGAAACAGAGAAGCAAATCTAAATGATTATATGAAAAAAGCCAATGAAAAAAAACAATAGAGAACCTTTGTCAAGTTCTGTCCAGATAAAAACAGTGGGAAGATACAACTAAACAACTGTGAACATAAGAAAAGAGAAAAAGCTATATAGATGAGGATAATTTTAAATTATATAAGAAGACTACATGTGATTTTAAATAAGAATTTGAAATCTTGATGAAAGAATTATTTTTAAATAAAATGTAAATGACTAAATTGACCCAAGAAGTGATAGAATATAGTTGAAATAATAATTATCATGAAAGAAAGATAAAATAATCTAAAATCACTTCCCAAGATGATGTCAGGACAGATGGTCTATTGGGAAAACTTGTACCAAATAATCAAGGAAAGAATATTTTCCAAATTGTTGCAATGCACAGAAAGAGATGAAAAGTTTCTAGACATTTGATCAGAGAGGCATAATCCTATAGTAAATATTATTTATAAATATGCATAAAAATTTAAATGAAATAGCAAATCAAATGTAGCTCCGTGGTTATATAATACTGCATTGAGATTACATAGACTTGTATATCTATCAGTGTTATTATATTTCATAATTACATTAAGATACTAATAAAAATAATATAAAATAATGTTAAAAATGTAATTTGATACATTAAAGCATTTTGAATAAGTTTGTCTAAGGTAGGGGTGTCGAACTCAATCAGAGAAGGGGCCAAAATCTAAAATCCAGCCTAAATCGTGGGCCGAATGGTTTACTGAACAGTCATAAACTGTCATTGTGATGGAAATGCAGCGGAGTGCAGTGATGACAGCGTGGTGCGGGCCACATTGCAAGGCCTGGCGGGACGGATTTGGCCCACGGGCCTTGTGTTTGACACATGTGGTCTAAGGGAATGTTAACAGGAATCATAGCAAGTTAACAAATAAAATTGAAAACACATGATAAAATTTAAAACCCACTCTTCATTTTAATTATTGACCAAGTATTATCAGTTTGCTTCTTTAGTGTCATTTTCATTTGTTATCTCCTCACCTTAGGTCAGAATATCTTCATGTCTTTTCCTGTATATATTTGTGATATTGGTTTAACCCTTCTTCCCATCTTCAGACTTAGACAGTTCTTTTCCTGCAAGTGATCCATCCTCCATACTGCTCTTAAACAGACTTTTTAAAATGTAAACCTTATCCTGTTTCTCACAGTGTTTTAGTGGTCTGGACACTGGCTACCTCTCTAGCTTCAACCCCGGTTGCAGCCAGGACCCTCTCCCTAGACTACAGGCATACCAACAGAGCCCAGAGTGTGCGGTGATGTTTGTGTGTGTGACGCCTCTGTACTTTTGCTCCTGCTCTTTCCTCTACCTCAAATGCCTTTGTCTTTCTGGATCAAATTTAGCTGTGGTGACACTGCCTTTTGAAAACTTTTTATTATCCCTCCAGGTAGACATGATTCCTACTATTCTAACCACTTCTATCAAAAGACACAGAACACCATACTGAACTATGTGATTACCTGTCATATTCCCTGCTATTATACTGAAACCCATTAAGTCAGAGTATATATGCTATATACGGAGTGGAGCAACTGTAGTTTACAGTTGTTTTTATGGAAAATAATAAATAATAACACAAGAATAAACTGTGGTTTATATACTTAACAACTGTAAACCTGTTTTTTATTTTGTTTTGCTCTTAGGGAGAGTGGAAGAGAGAGGAAAAGACAGAAATACTGATGTGAGAGAAACACATCGTTTGGTTGCCTCCTGCATGAGCCACTACTAGGGCATGTGCCCTTGACTGAGAATCAAACCATGACCTCCTGGGTCAAGGGTTGACGCTCAACCATAGAGCCACACTGGCTGTGCAAGATGACTCCAGATTTTTAATGTGAGCAATGAGAGGAACGGAGTTTGCATTTACTGAGCTAGGAACATCTGATAGGAGGAAAATCAGGAGTTATTGGTTTATCTGTTAATGGAACCAAATTGACTTTAAAAACTTCTTTCTCTAATATATTGAGATAAAATAGTTCCATGTAGATAAGTTAGAGAAAAAAATAAGCAAATTAGTATAATTAGCAAAATATAAACATAGTCTTAAGAAAACTAAATTTGAGTTCTAGAAAAACTTGATCTCTGCTAGTAGAGGGACCAGCTGTGTGCCAAGTTCCCGAGGTCAAGAGAACCTTGAATTTGCAAGGAACAGCACGAGAACAAAGTGGGTGGAATGGAATGAGTGAGGGTGATAACAACAGGGGATAAGTTTTGACAAATATTGTGTGCGAGATCATGTTGTACCTTACAGGTTATTGTATGTGCTTCAGCTTTTAAACATATATATATATATATATATATATATATATATATATATATATATATATGTATGTATGTATTAGAGAAGAAGAGAGAAGGGGAGAGAGATAGAAACATCAATAATGGGAGAAAAGCACACCCCACTTTGGGGATCGATCCTGCAAACCAGATATGTACCCTTAAACAGAATAAAACCATTGGTCTACAGGCCACACTGTATCCCCTGAGCCAAACCAGCTAGGGCTGTGCTTTACCTTTTACTCTGAATAAGATGCAACTCTTTTGGAAAATTAATAATGAACTAGAGGCCTGGTGCACAAATTTGTGCACAGGTGGTGTCTGGCCAGCCTGCCCCAATTGGGGCCGATTGGATCAGGCCGGCTGGGGGGAGGGGCTGTGGGCAGTTGGCCAGCTGGCACTGCCCCCTGGTTGAACTCCTGGTTGAATTCCAGGTTGAACTCCTGGTCAAAGGGACAATTTGCATATTAGCCTTTTATCATATAGGATTAGTTAATATAATTTGTTTTTCTCCCTATATTATCTTTACAATCCTGCTAAAATACTGATGGTAAAAAGAACAAAGTTATTTTTCATAATTAAACGACATTCACAATATTGCAGTTGAAGAGTATTTACTTACCACGTGACTCACTGCAGTCATAGGAACCAAAGCCTGGGGGACACATGCATCCCCATTGCATACACTGCCCATTGCCGCTGCATAAGTTGGGGCATCTTAACACTAAGAGAATGTCTTCAATCGATTTGCCATATTCTTCTGTGTTATATTTACCCTCTTCCAAAATTCTCCTTTCACATTCGTTTTCTAAAAGGGCCACTCCTGCTCCTGCCCAGCTGAGATCATCTTTTAGGAGAACATCCTTAACACACATATCTATGACACCATCTAGTCTCGTGCCAAGAAAGGGAAGGCAGTGCCTTCCCAGGCTGGAGTTGGCTAGCGTCCGCTGACACAGTTCCAACGTGCTGTGTTCCGTGAGGCCAGAGGGCGTAGGCCACGTGGGGACAAACTCTTGCTGGACATCCTTAGTATGGTCCTCAGGGAAAAAATACGGAAGCTCTTTTGCATCATTCTGGCTGAGACTCTGGAAAGCAAGCAAAGGAAGAAACTCATAAAAGCTTTGCCGTCTCCATCTGTTTTGTCGATGCCGCCCTGTTTCTTGACTGTGTCTGTCCTGGTCCCGTGTCTGTACCCCTTTGTCCAAAGTTTTTGGTACAACTTGTTTCTCATTCTTAGGATATTTTTGTAAATTTAAATCCAGTTTGGGTAGGTTCACGTGCTTTTTGTCTTGAGGAAAGAAATTTGAATTATTTTCTTCTCGAGAGGTATGCTTGTTTATCTCTCCGACAAGAGCTTCTGAGTTAATATATTTAGAAGTGACATCCAGTTCTGGTATCAAGGAAGAGAATTTGACACGTGTGAGGACTTTGCAGTCGGAAGCCACGTCTGCTTGAGAAACATGGGCCGGACGATGAGAAGACGGGTACAGTGAAGTGGTGTCCAAGGAGCAGCTACAATAGGGTAGTTTTCCAGGTGATGGTAGAGTTATGGGCATTGTGTCGAACATGCTTTTTCCTGGGAAAATCCTTCCAGATGGAAAACAAAAAGGTAATTTGAACAAAAACAGCCCCCACCCCACCCCTGGAAAGGACTTACAAAAAAATAGAGTATTGAGTCATCACTCGTTTTAAGTCAAATATTAATTTACTTTCTTACCTCCATTCATTAATAAAAGCAAAACAGCTATTAAAAGTTTGATCAATTTTGTTCCCATTTTTGTCATGGAAATCATTTTCGGGTTTTTCATCAAAGGTACCACAAAGTCCCAAAGTGTTCCTGTAATCTACACTTGGGGCTCTGAGAGTTAGACTCATGCCCCAATCACCAAGATCGGCACGGATAAAGGCTCCAGAAGAAAACCAGATCTGAAATACAGAAAGAAGTCATTTCAAATAATATGGAGTCCTTTAAAAAGGAGGACATCTAATGCTTTCAACAACAAAGATAAACTTATAAAAAAGAATAAGTAATATTCAATGCAGATTATGAAAAAACTATTATGTAAGAAAATAAATTCATTGATTCTCTCAATATAAAAGGAAAATAAAACATTGCTTTTCCTTAGACTATACCTTTCCTCTTAATACTATCTGTGAAAATAATGGGTTTTTGCCTTTTGCTGATTTGAAATTTGATTCCCACATTGGTCTTTTTATGGAGATATTTTGTTTAAACTCTTTTTAAAAATAACTTAAACTAGATGAGACATTTTGTGCAATTAAAACAGCTATTTATGTTGAGTATAATTTTGCCAAGTAATGTCTCTGATAGTAGACTTAGATTGATGAGTAATTGATTTACACTTGTAAATGTAATTCCAGAAGGATACATATTCCTAATCAGCATTCTCTTACTGCCAGTAGGCAAATAGAATCAGAAGCCAAATTATTGATATAATCAGAACATTGCTAGGGGAGTTGGAATGAGAGAAGGGGTTTGTTGAATCATCCTAGTAGCCTATGTCACCTATGATCCTCCACACAGAAGTCTCACCCTCCCGGATCAGGGACTTGGATGTACATGTTGAGAATTCTCTCTTCAAAAACCACTGAAG
This sequence comes from Pipistrellus kuhlii, assembly GCF_014108245.1. Classification (NCBI taxonomy): domain Eukaryota; kingdom Metazoa; phylum Chordata; class Mammalia; order Chiroptera; family Vespertilionidae; genus Pipistrellus; species Pipistrellus kuhlii. The sequence continues at coordinate 32,318,413 of NW_023425405.1, read as the reverse complement.
ATACGCCATGTATGTCTGTTCCTCTAACTCTATTATCCCGTTTATTTTGTTTTTACATTTAAAAACTTACATCTATTTTGTTGATGCCACCCTGTTTCTTGACTGTGTCCATTCTGGTCCCCTTGTATTTTTTAGATTTAAAAATTTCAGTTTTTCTTTTTAGAAAACATGGTATTATTTTAAAAGCAAGGCTATTTCATATTGCTACTCAATCTGAGGTGGCTGATTTTAGGGTCTTGGTGCATATTCTTGGAAAACCTTTCCTATATTTCATTAATTTCTTTCCTGTCAATAAATACACACCTATTCCAACATTTTCATCACTACAAAGTGGGTCTGTTATGTGACATTGCTATATTTGGGGTTTTGGTTAAATGCTTTTACTCATCACTGATTGATTGTAACTTTTCCCTCTCAAAAGGAGAGATATTATGTGGGGTTCTGCAATCCTTAATTATTTTATTCTTGAAAAATGACATGCTTGGGTTCAGTTTACATATACATTACATATATTACATATGTTCTCTGGAAATCTTGCCAGTATTATATGAGAAATATAGGAACTGCATTTCTTTGATCACTAATGAAATTGAAGTTTTTATATTTATATTGGTTATTTGTACTTTTGGACATATTTATCAATTTTATTTCTTTTATGAATTTATATTATTTGCTCATTTTAATTGGTGTGCATTAGTGATGGAAATTAATGACTATACACTCTTTGATGTCTCTTGATTTTCTATTCTCTTCCATGTCTACCAGCCTATTTCTGAGGTAGGACCATCTGTATTCATTTCAAAAATTGACTAGCTATTCCCAAATATTTATTCTTAGTTACATATTTCAAGTATGGCTAATAAATATATCACATATTAGGCATTGCCAAGAATATTTCTATGAATCATCCACCAAGTTATAATGAAATTTTAAATAAGGAAGTTCAGTTTGACAGTTTTAACTATTGTTTTGTCAATTTGTGTGTGGTACATGAAAAAAATTTTACTTCTCATAAGATCAGTGTTACTCTAAATGTATTTTCTTGAAAAAAGCACACAAAACCCTAATGTTGAAAATGATAGTTTTTAAATTAATAGAGATGCAAATAGATTCAGAATAAATCCAAATTCTGTAGAAAAAATACTTTTAATAATCATACATACTGTGACTTTTCTTCCTAAATAAGATTCACTTATCTTGATATTGCTGGTTTCATGTTGGCTCTTTAGAAATAAATACGGCTGCGATTCATGTAGCTGGCCACCGCACATATCAAAAGTAACTACATCACCTTCTTCTTTGGCAACAAACCCGCAGTTACATGACACAGGATAGTGAAGGCTTCCACAGTCCCATTGGCGTACATGGACTTCAAAATCACGTGACATACTCTTGTAAAGCATAAACGTTCCAGTCTTGAAATTATCGTATACCCTAATAACAAAAACCAACTGCATGAAGAATTGGTATAAAATATCACAACAGTATGTTATAAACCAAAAATGTGTGCTCAATTTATTTATATGCATTCAATACGCTTTGCTGCAAAAATGAAAAATCTATTTTTCTAATAGGTTTATTTATCATGAGTATGTATGTATATATATATATTTTGTAGAGCCTTGAAGGAGACAAGTAGTGATAAACACCTAAATCTCTCTCACTGATCTTCTGCTTCTAAGCAATGCTCTGTCAACCCCTGCTTCCAGCCTTCTCTTTCTATCCCTCCTTTGTTTTTTTCCTACTGCCTATCTTTCTCAGATACACTGTATATTTTATATATTAACTGTATATATCTCTCTTCATCTATACAAAGATAAGGTAGAGTATGTCTGTTTATCTTATCACTGCCAAACCCCCACCCCAGCATGCAGAGCATGGTTTGTTACTTAGTTGTTGTTGCACAATTGATCTTGTTGGATTATAGTGGATAAAATTAGTCACCGCTATGCTTTTCTGAGGTTCTTCCATTTAAAACTTCTGTTTTTCATTATAACCACAAAGGATTCTTGCCTGTGGGATTGGTTTCTACAACTTTGTGTACGGGTTCGAACTTTTGGAGTACTGTTCATTATTGGAGGGAATCTGCATCTATGCACTAACATTGTATAATCTTACTAATAGTAATCACATTATACTTTTTAAAATAGAATAAGTGTACCTTGCATAATGAAGAAAATTTTGACAATAATGAAGTGTTCATATCATTTTAGGGACTTATTAAAAACATGAATTCTCCAGAACAGTATAACTGAATTTAAATCCTTCTATGCAGATAATATTGTAGTAGCAGGATGGCTTACTTTTTTTTTTTTCTTTCCTTTTTTTTGGGGGTAATTTTGTCCATTTTACTTTAAGATCCAGAGGTACTATTCAGGTATTCATGATTACTACAATAGATTTTTCCCTGAGTAACCTTGTCATGAATTACAAGTGAGATTTTAAAACAATTACATATTAGTTTAATCATCTTGCCTTAAATCTTAAAGATTATTTTAGTTATCACCTAGAAATGCAATGCAGTATATATGTCTAGAGCAAAAAATTTAATCATTATTAAAAATAAATAGACAAGATAAAATGATTGTATTTGTAAGAACCTTCATTTTTACAAATTCAGTCTCACAGCTAATTCATATATTTACTAAGAACTAGATTTTAAAGAAAAACCACCCCACACATGTAAATTGGTATTTTGAAATAAGCCAGTGATGTCTATGCATGCTTTCCTTTTTAAAAAATATTTTAAAATTTTTTATCGGTTAATTCTCACCCAAGGATATTTTTCCATTAATTTTTAGGGAGAATGGAAGAGAAGGAAAGACAGAGAGAAACATCCATGTGAGAGAAGCACATCAATTGGTTGCCTCTTGCATAGGGTCTGGGCTGGGGAGGAACCTGCAACCAAGGACCAAAGTATGTACCCTTGACCGGATTTGAACTTGGAACCCTTTGGTCTGCAGGCTGATGCTCTATCCACTGAGCCAAACCGGTTAGGGCTATACCTTCCTTTTTAATCTTTCATTGTATAGGACTAAGAAATAATAAAATATTATGATTTTAAAAAATTCAAAGGAACACAAACTATTAAAAAAAAATTTAAGGAAATTACCTGCCATCAAATGTAATTATATGTGGGTCAGTAAATGAATAGCAGTAAGCAGTTGGGACATCCTTTACTCTGACCTTAAAAACAAAAATATTTTCAGTAAGTAGTATCATTAATGTTATTTATTGATATATATAATAAATTGCTTAGCAATCTGGGAAAAATTAGTTATTTTTATCATATTGTTGAAAATAAAATTATTTTAAAATTAAAATAGCATTTAAAATTTTTGAAATGAATAGTTTTCAAGGTAATGGTGATAAAATATACATATCATTTTTAAAACTTGAGTTTTGAAGGTATATTTGTGATTTGTCAACCTGGATGCTGTCTGGAGTATAGCTGTTCCATAGGAAATCCTCGTTAACTATAGGTTCCACTATAATGTCTGTAACTCTGTTTCCATCATGGGAGAAATCAGTTACAGCAGTGTAGTAAACAAGAGCATGGCTACAGGTTCCATTAGCACAGGACGTTGTCTGGAGAAGGTCCACGTGACAGGAAGACAGTGCCAAATTTAAACCTAGCAGGTCTTTACCTATGTTATAAAGAAAAAATACATTGAGGATTTTTCTTACGATATACCAACCAAAATATGTAATCAATTGATTAACACAGAACATTTGGCTCAGTGTTATGATTGAGCTATAATTTGATGTAAACATGCAACACAATGAATTATGAGCACACTTCAATGACTTTTTCTAGAGGAAAAAAGCATTAGTTATTACTTGAAATCCAATAATAAAATTGAATGGATTTAGTGTATTACCTTGATCAACAGTTTTCAGTCTTAATGAGATTTTACATTCCTGATCAAGCTCACTGAATTCAGGACAAACGACAGGAATTGTGCTCTCTATCCTCAACTGATATTCTTTTCCATCTTCTGATATAGTACTCATTTCGGGTTGTAACTGATACAAGAAAATATGTAAAGCAGTCATGTATTGTAAAAATGGGATTTAGTTCTATGATATAATAATTTTGAAAGGTGTTTTTTCTAAACAGGTAGAAATAACGTAAGCACTGGAATTTTTTAATTACACAAGATCAATTAAAACCAAACCCTTAAAGACATCAGCAACACACAGAAAATTCCATGGAGTTGCTGTACGGCTCTGAGTTGGGTATTTAGTTCTCTAACACATTGTAGTCAATCTGGAGCCTGCCTTAATGATTCTGGTTCTGTGGTGGACACTGGAGAATGCAGGAAACAAAGATTCCTATATCCTTCCACTTGCTTGCTAATGTTTACTGACACACTAATGGAAGAGTCTGTTAATCCTTAGGCATTAATATTATCCCTAATATAAATTAGAAATTAAGTATTTTTAACTCATAAATCAAAACATCATTGTCACCTGAAATATCGCAACCTTCTGCTTATTTCTCAGCTCCTACTTTCCATGGTTGGAGTTGCTGAGTACTGAATTCTATCCTGGTTTATGGGTGCATCCTTTTTTGAGGCAGGAAGCTTTTATGCTGTCTTGGTTCTTGGCTAGTTTTCATAACAGATGGTTCTTAGTACAGAATACTCTCTCGGTTAGCCTAGAAACAGTTCCTGAGAGCTGACTGCGGTTCCTCAGAGTCTGCTGTGTCCTCACCAATGTAGATCCAAAGGTTCTGTGTTCCCAAGGTCTGAGCTCCACTTCCCCTCCCACTGTGACTGTGCTACTCTGACAAGTTAGTTCACTCTTCACACTCTTTTCCCTGGTCCCTGTTGTGTATAAACGGACTTTATTCAAGAACAGCCTTTGAACTGGTACTGAATCCTATTCTTACCATCTGTCACTTACCCTTCTTGTTCTTGAACTAGAGATGAGTCCAGCTCAAACTCCAGGACTATAGCTGAGACCTCAGAAGGTGCGCAGCAGTTGCCTGCCTAGGCCTCGTGGTACTGCCCCCTCCTTCTACCACTCTGGATTCCCTGTCATCTGCTGGAATAGCTTATCAGTTCTTGAACCCCAGTGCTACCAGTAGTGACTATAGGCACTGCCTGTTTGGATATTGAAATTTTTGCAATTAATGAAGTCTAGATTTCTGGGCCAATTCTACTCTAGCCAGGCTCTAGTCACCTGCCTCCCAAAATACATGCTGACTAAATATTGATATTCTAACTTTTACTTACACAATGGAATAAATTATGAGGATAGAACTTTTGTTTTATTTTAATTTGAGCTATTTCTGGAAAAAAGTAAGTATATTCCAACTTTAGTTCATTAACAGGGGCCCTCAAAATTTGCTCTTCATTAGAATTATTGGGGCTATTATTCAAAAATACAGACCCTGAGGTCCCAATATCAGATTGTGATGAGGTTCTATAACCAGAATCCCCAAATCAAAGTATGAAAAATACAGTTCCAGAGGAATACTCTTTCTGATCCATCCCCATGGCTACATACCTTAATGCCTGCAAAAAATTCTTGACTTTCAGTAGCTAAACTTTTTACTTGTGGTTTCTCCAAGAAAAAGATAGAAGCTGTACAGAATATCTATAAATAGAGTTAACAAATAATCATTTAGCAATAACGTTATGGAGAAAATATGTGTAAATTATTATGTTTAAGTACTTAATTTCAATTTTTGCTAACACATAAGAGATAATAATTTAAAAACTTGCTTAGCCATTGACATGAGCAGTAGAGTAGTGATGACCTGGAAGGTGAGTAGGGGCTGGGAGAAGGGGAGAAAGGGGTAGAAATGGAAGATAGCTGTAATATTATAAACAATAAAAATATTTTTTAAAAACCTTAACATTGAGAAATAATTTTATCTCTATAAAATATTCAAACCTAAACAAATTAAAGTATTGTAGAATTTGTATTTAATATATATTTAAAAGATAAGTGATATAATCATTGAAAAAATAAAAACATTTCTAGAATAAAAATATATCAATTTAAGAAAAAGACATTAAGTTACAAAGGTTCATTGATAATAATCAGAAAATTGCTAGATTCAGATACTCATAGTTACTAAGATTTCTGACTCATCCAATTATCACTGGATTTGGCACATGAAAATTTTTACCAAGGAAAAAAGAAAAGAAACATTAGTGCTTTATATTATGGGGGCAAACACTATTTTTAGGATAGGATTTAAAAATGCAGGTTTGCAATACATTCATGCAAATAAAAAAAACCCAACTACTTTTGAACATACCCTATCTCCAAGTCTAAGATTTATGCCATCCATTTCTAACAGAGAGAATGCCTGAATGGTGGTCTCTTGCTTCAGTTCCTCCCTGACGTCTTGAGAAGAAAGCCTAGACCAAGCTATAATAAATCCCACGGAGTTGTTCGTAGGGGAAACATCAACAGCACACCTACAGAAAACCCTGGACTCAATCAGCTCCACCACTATCTGGGGTCTTCCTGGAGGTGGTGGTGGCAATGAGGCAGACAGCTGTCCTGGTGGGAGAAATGAATAATTTGCAGTTGGACATCTTGAAAAAGAGAGACTGGCTTATGGGAACAGCTCACAAAGACTGTAACTCAGGATTTTATATTAGAAAATACATTTAGAAAAATATTCTCTAGCAATCAGCAAAATAATACATTCTTATTTTGATCCATAATCACATAAATATTGATAGGGAAATTCTTCAGCATATCAAGCTTATATTAATTTATAGTGAATATGTCTAACTAGAAAAGTCAAGCTTTTGAACAAAAAAAGGTAATTTACCTTTTCAGCTATTACCTTTTCTAAAAGATGGAACAAACAAAACAAGGTTTTCTACATTATAATTTTTAAAATAAAATATTTTCTGTTTGCTTTTTTTCTTTATTTATTAAGGCACATGTGTCAAACACAAGGCCCGCGGGCCAAATCCGTCCCGCCAGACCTTGCAATGTGGCCCGCACCGCGCTGTCATCACTGCACTCTGCTGCGTTTCCATCACAATGACAGTTTATGACTGTTCAGTAAACCATTCAGCCCGCCATTTAGGCTGGATTTTAGATTTTGGCCCCTTCTCTGATTGAGTTCGACACCCCTAGATTAAGGTATTACATGTGTCCTTATCCCCACATTGCTCCTCCCACCCCACCCCCACTCACTCCCCTAGTGTCTGTGTCTGTTGGTTAGGCTTATATGCATGCATACGAGTCCTTTGGTTGATCTCTCCTCCTTTACCCCCATCCTCCCCTCCCTTTCCTCTGAGGTTTGATAGTCTGATAGATGCTTATCTCTGGATCTGTGCTTATTCATCAGTTTATGTTGTTCATTCCACAAATGAGTTGAGATCATATGATATTTATCTTTCTCTGACTGGCTTATTTTTCTTAGTGTAATGCTCCATCTATGCTGTTGCAAATGGTAACACTTCCTTTTTTTTTTTTTTTACTGCAGCATAATATTCCATTGTGTATATATACATACATTATAATTTTTTGTTACAAAAAAAAACTGGTCACCATAATGTAAATTAAATTACTTAACTATTTTACTCTTATAATTTATAACTCAACTTGCTATTACTCTGGGTTGAAAGAGCTGTTCCTTATGAGAGTGATTATACTATCTTAGTGAAATACACCAGTGTTGAAAAATAGTCTTATTCATTTTTTTCTTTTTTCTTTTTTCTTTTTTTTTGGTGTTAAAAATGTTTGAAGATTCCTCCAGAAACTCAGATATTTATCTCTGGACATTTGCAAGATTAAATCTGGGAATCTAAAATGTTCCTAAAAAAGGAGGGAGAGGGATATATGTAATACTTTCAACAATAAAGATTTTGTAAATATAAAAAATAATGAAATGTTCCTAAATAAATTTTTAAATTTGTTCTGTTGTTTCAGAAAAGAGAAAAAATATCTGAGTAATAAATTTTAAAAGTAAGATTTTTTAAATATCCTAAAATGTAGAGATATTTTTCTATGGTATACATGATAATTTTTTATAATTAAAATGTTAGTTTTTAGTTCTGTGATGTCCATTTTGAAAAATTCTGAGAAATTTAACCTAAAGGTGAGCTAAGGAGTGGGGAAACATGTAATTTCAGATATCTTAAAGTGTTATTTTGTTAGATATCAAATTACAAAACTCCAATAACAAATTAATCTAAATAATAAATATTTTTTCAAACATTTTAGACATTAAGCCAAATCATCATATTAAAACTTGAAGGAAATAATAGATGACTAATTAGTATATATTCATATTTTAAAAATGTATCTGAGTAAAATTTTCTTCTTAAATAAGCTAGGAAGAAGTTGAATTTATTTTTAAACAGAGAGACTATCTGTAGAAATTATTAGAAATAAGAACTGAAAAATGAGAAAAGTAATTCTTGAAAATTAATTTTTTTAAAATATGTCATTATAAAAGTACAAATAACCAATATAAATATAAAAACTTCAATTGCCAATTTTTCTCATAAAATGACTACCAATATATACACATTTGTAGGGCATGAACATCCCTGTTCTGCATTTTTGCTAACTCAACTGCTATTTTTTAAATGCATGATAAAGTGATTTTTATTTTTGATATCCACTAGACTGAGGAGTTGTCAAATATTAGCATAAATCAATATCTAAACTAAATCACAAAACTTAAAAACTTGTTGAAATTATTAGTTTATAAATAAATTATTAAAAATAAAATCTGATACTTACGAACACAGTCACCTTCAATTTCTATTTCATCAGGGCCACATGGGTTTAATTTTGCATCAGAAATAGCTGTAAAAGGTTGAGGTTTTTAAATTTATCCATTGAGCATAAAGATATAAATATATTTGAAATGACAAATCTTTAGAGAAGTATATTTTAATACAGACTAAAACATTTTATTTTTTCATAATAATTTTTTCCCTTCTTCAGGATGAAATCAAATTGAGATAATTTGGGGTTGTATTTTAAAACAATTATAACTTATATTGTCTTCTAAATGTTAGTCTGTATTAAATAATAAATTTTATTTATTTTACTATTTTTTTAATTTTGTTTTAATCCTCACCAGAGGATATTTTCCCATTAATTTTAGAAAGAGTGGAAGAGAGAAGGAAAGATAAAGAGAAATATCAATGCTAGAAAACCATATCAATCGGTTGCCGCCTGAAGGTGCCCTGACCAGGGCCAGGACTGGGGAGAAGCCTGCAACAGGTATGTGCCCTTGACTGAAATTGAACACAGGACCCTTTGGTCAGCAGGCTGATGCTCTATCCACTGAGCCGAACCGGCTATGGCTGTACACTCTCTTCTCCATTGGCCTATTTGTGTATCTTGATGCAAACGCAACACTCTGTAGATTCCTATAGCTTTAGAATAAGTCTCAATCAGATAATGTAAATTAACCAACTTTTTTTCTTGTCAAAGTAGTTTAGGGATTATGGGTACTTTCTATTTCCATATAAATTTTAGTATGAACTTGTCAATTCCCATACGAAAATCTTGCTGGGATATTGATTAGGACTGTTTTGGAACCATAAATCATTTTGAAGAGAATTGACATCTTAACATTGACTCTTCATTTCATGAACATGGGTCATTGCTCCATTATTTTATGACTTCTATAATTTCTGTTAGCAAAATTTTATAGTTTTAACTTTATAGTTCTTGTACATATTTTCCATACTTATTGCTAAATATTTCATATATATGGTGTTCCAAAAATGTATAAACATTTGAACAGCTGATAGATGAATGTTTCTTTCTTTTCAGATTTAACCCATTGGAAGTCATAATTATTCAAAGTGTGTTTACATTTTTGGGGAGACACCCTGTGTTTGGTAATATTATTGATATTTTACATGACATTTCTGATTATTTATTGCTAGTATAAAGAGTTATAAATGATTCTGTAGGTTGACCTTTTTTTCAGTATTGAACTTTTGAAATAGATGATTAAGTAATTTGCATTTATATTCTTGAGGAATGTTATTCCATACTTTTCCTGTAATGCCTATATCTGGTTTTAGTTTCAGAATAATGCTAACCTGACAATAGTTTAGTAGTCACTTCTCTTTATTTCTCTGAAAGAAGTGTATAAAAATTGGTATTTTTTTCTTTTTTAAATGTTTAGAAGATTTCCCAAGCCATCTATGTAAACTTGGGGGGAGTATGGTAGAGTTTTGTTGTTTTAATTTTTAGTAGGATAGATTTTAATTAGAAAAACAGTTTCTTTAATAGGTTATCTAATTTTTTGAGTTAGTTTTGCTTTTCTGTGTATTTCAAGAAATTTGTTCATTTTATTTAAGTTGTCGTATGTATTGGCAGAGTTCTTCACTATATTCTTTGTCATTGTAATATCTGTAGAATGTAGTTGAATCTCTTTTATTCCTGATACTGATCTTTTTTTTCCACAGATAAGATTGCTAAAATATTAATTTTATTGAATTTCTCAAAAAAACAACTTTTGATTTTTTTTTAATTTTCTGTTTTGTATATTCTGCTTCATTGGCTTTCACTCTGATCATTATTTCCTTTTGTCTGCCTACTCAGGGTCTTATTTGTGCTTTTTCTTCTAGTTCCTTTATGTGTATAGGCTGAGTTTTTTTTCTGTTTATGAATTTTTTTATTTTTCCAATATAGATATTTGGTGGGCTTTCTTTAAATTAAATTCAAACTTTTGTGATATTCTAACGTTTTAAAATTGGGGCCCAGATGTGATCTATCTTGGTAAATGTTTCATGTGCACTTACAAAAATATTGATGTTATTTTTTTGTAGAATCTTCTCTAAAGGTCTTGTGGATCATGTTGGCTGATACTTTTTCTATCGTGTTTCCCCGAAAATAAGACATCCTCTGAAAATAAGACCTAGCGCATGGAAAGATAAAACATCCCCTGAAAATAAGACCTAGCGCAACTTTGGGAGAAAAAATTAATATAAGACACTGTCTTATTTTCTGGGAAACAGGGTAATTTCCTCTTTTGTTGTTTTTGTTTCTACATATTCAATTAATTATTATCCGATGGGTGTTGATTTCCAACACATTAACTGTAGATTTGTCTATTCTTAAATATCTATGTTTTGCTTCATGTATTTTGATTCTCTGTTTTTAGGTACATAAGGATTTGTAATTGTTATGTCCTGTTGTTGAATTGACCCTTTTATCATTAGAAAATGACCCTTGGTTTTCCAGGTTTGTCTGGGCAGTCTGTAATTGGGGCCTTATTTTTTTTTTTTTAATCCAATCTGACTTTCAATTGGGTTGTTTATCCTCAAACTCTCAGTATTAATGCCCTCTTCTCAAAAGAGGCTTTCTCTGGTGACACCTCATTATAAATTTCATCTTTTTCTCACCTCAAGTATTCTCATTTACAGAAAATTTTGATCTTTTTATCCATACCATTAATTGCAATTTTTAATTGTATGTATACTCTTTGCCACTGTTTTGCTGTAGCTGTGTTATTTGGGGTTTCCTAGTTTGAAAAATCCAACAACCACAGGATGAAAATGTTCATAGTTGTTACTCTTATAATTATTATTACTTGCAAGTATTTGCCTACTTTAATAACACTGGTTTATACCAGTATGTTCCAGCATTTTCAGTTTCCTACATATGAATTTGCTCTTGATTAGACTGGAGTTGTGGCTTTTGAGGCAAAATATTATTATTGTATGTTAACCTTTGTTATTGCTTTTTATTGTATGTTAATCTTTGATGCTTTCAACTGACTGTTTTTAGTATTTTAAGATCTTGGCAAAAAATCCTAAACAAAGCTGGCCAGTTTAAACCAGAAATTTAGCTTCACTGGAGCAATCATGGTAGATCAAATCTCTTGAGCATTGCATTAGCTCCATACAAACCATCTGGAAAATGGCATAAACTCATCAACGTACACAAAAAATTGTGCCACTATTACCAGTTCATGTGTATTACCCATGTATTCTTACCTTCTGCACAATATCCCATACACCCCTGAGTGGGTTGTAGTAAGTACACAAAAAATTGTCCACAGTTTCTGACAGACACTGGGATGTGAAAAAGACAGCAGTCTTTAGTAGCGCTCAGCAAAAATTGCCACGTGGCACAAGCAGTCAGTTGCTTGAGCTCCCCCGGTGCAGGCATTGTTTCTGAATCTCTCAGAGACAGCCAGATTGGAGCCTGTGTTCCACAGTGGTTCATCTTTTGCATCAGAGAAAACAAAAGTTGAAAATTCATTTTATTTTTATACTTGGCAGATAAAGCGATTTTACATTTTCTTTAAAACAACTTTTAAAATATTTAATTATCAATCATATTTTTTTTTAAATCAAATAACCTGTACTATAAAAGAAAAAGTAACTTTATGGAATAGTACACTTAAAGGTAGATTCCTCATAATTAATATAATTTTATTTGATTTAAATACCTTTATTCGATTTGCTGCATTTGTATTATCAACAAGAGAAATTTGGTGTCAGATAACTTAGTATATTCTAAGATAATATAAGTCAGTCTGAAATCATCTTAACATATAGCACAAAGATGAACTGACACTGGAGATTTTTTTTGAAAAATTGCTGGAAACAGTATATGTAAGAAGTTAATGTATAGTTCAGGAGGAATCAAAAAATCAGGGGAGAAGAAAGGGGTTGTTTGAAATCTGGTAAAAACAATTGGTTGGCAATTGGGGGGAAATGAAGTTAGTGCCTCACTTGAAGCCGATTATCAAAACCAGTTTCAGATGGAAAACAGAATTAAATAGAAAACTAACCCAGGAAAAATATGAAACTATATGATTTGGGAAAAACTGGGCACTTACTAAAGGCATGACCATGGGCACTAAACACCTTTGCTTTTGTATTAGGTGAATTGTAGTACCCACCTCATACTGCTGTGAAGAGTAAATAAAAAAATGTATATAGCACAACTTATACACAGTTATGTCTCAATAATTATTAATGTAATTATTTTCCCATGCTTAAAAGCAAGAAAAATCATAAAGGAATTTTGATAGTTATATTAAATAATAATTTAATAATTATAAGACAAAGGAGTTAAAGAGAAAAATTACTTAATAGCACTATATTTAGACTGTTATAGCATTTAATTATTATTATTACCTTACTATATTTCTTATTGTATTTTAACCACTTAATAACCATTTAAAGATCCTAAAATTACAGATGAGGAAAAAAACACAAACATAATTTAAAGAATAAGTACATATGTCTAATGAATACATGAGAATATTTAATACTAGAAAAATATTTTTATTGCCACTAGAATTAAAAATTAGCATATTTAAAAAAACAATTTATGTATTTAAAAAACTCGAAAAGACTGAAATCAAACAATGATTTATATGCACATTTGCTAATTGCATAATTGTTTATTATAGCAAAAGTCTGAAAGTACATACATATGATAATGGTTTAAATAAATATGGTGTACATGTGACATAATATTATTTTTAAACTATATAATTTTAGTAATAGGAAAATGTTAATGCTGTAGCTGTAAGTGGAAAATAATCGTGTTATGTAACTGAACATATAGCACGAACTTGACAAAACAAAATAGAGGGAATAATAGCAAGATGTTAATGGTAGAATATGTAGGTGGATTATCAATGAATGCTATTTTATTACCTGTCCTTTATTTTCTAAGTTTTTAAAATGCACACGAGTTACTTAAAACCTTATAAATAGAAATTTATTTACACAGATTTTTATTGTCCTGTAGACAAAAAGTAAGTTCTGTCTGTTCTCCAGCAGAGCAGTCCTGAGACTGACGAGGTTGGAGAGTGTATGAAAGAATGGGGACAGAGAACACTTCCCCATGGGGCACAGCTGATATCCAGGAAAAGAGCCAGTTCTTCACCTTTGTGTGAGGTTTGGGAATCAGTTATAGTTAATTTAGCCAAAGAACTAAAATATAGAACCAAAAGAACACAAATCTTTAAGGACATAGTGAATTTCCTCAGTTTTTACTTTCAAATTCTGGTTTATTTTTTAGTTTATTGCAAGTGAAATGTCACAAATGTGGCAAGCAAATAAATGAAAAGGAGAAAATAAGACAGCTACAGTGTCACAACTTAAAATTTTAATATCTTTCCTGAGTTTTTCTCATATTAGTTACATGCTTAAAAGGGAAAATAATTCCTGTTTCTTCATAGTTCACAAAATGTAAGTTACAATAAGGAGAATGAGCCTCTATTTAAGACTGACAGGAACAGAAGCAGGTTTCGGGTTACTTGTATTTAAGTACATGAGTATTGGAGAATGATGACTATGATCAAAACGGCTGGCTGACCTGCTAGCTGGGTGACTCTAGGAGTGTTATGTCTAAGAATATATGTGTCCTGCACTGTATGATGCAAATAGCAATGATTGACTGTATTCTAGAATTGCTGTAAAAATTATATAAGATACTGTAGGTAAAATCACTTGGTGGACTGCATGAGCATAGCATAAACTATTACTATCTTTATTACATAACTAGGGGCCCGGTGCACAAAATTTGTGCACAGAGTGGGGGTTCCCTCAGCCCAGCCTACCCCTTTATCTGGGTAGCTAATGGGCTGTGGGAGATGCAGCAAGTGCTGTCAAAACAAGTGAAACTCACAAGAACATTGTAACTATGGTGACCACTACCTTGTTTACCTCTAGCTATAAAATAAAGGCTCAGCTTGCCATCTGGATCTTTCTCTGTGGCCTTAGCCAGGCACAGATCTCTTTGTCTGTCTTTTCTAAATCGTTCGCCGTCTCCTCCCGTCCCCCCCCCCCCCCCCCCAAAAAAAAATATATCAGGCTCACCGAACCCTTGGCTATGCTGGCATGGCACAAGGGAACATGGAACACTTCAGATTAATTAAATCTTGACACCAAATTAAAATAATAATTCAGCATTGGAAATAAATGGGTGCAATAAGATTCAATCCTATCATGAAAAAAAAAAACACATGTAAGAACAAGCACATACAGTTCTTAGTGAGTTGGAATACCTCGACACATTTGGTTGGCATCTCAGCAGGTCTGTCAAAGATGACAAATCGATACCATCCAGCAGCAAGGGAATGGTCACATATCAGGTCTTGAGGGGCTGACTGCTGGAGGAACAATGAGTCAAAATGGACACTTCTGTGAGGGCTCTCAAGTAACCGGTGTCCCCCTGGAGAGCACTCCTGAGCTAGGATGGAAAGATAAGTGTTTTTATGTAAGTGTGGTCTTCGTTAAAATAGTTTGATTAATAGTTGACTATTGAAGTCATTTTTTATTACTAAGCACAGGAAAGGATAGACAGGAACAGTTTTAAGGGAGGAACAAGAAAAGACCAAGGAGAAAGGGAGAATTCTTTAGTTGTATTAGAGCACATGTGTCAAACACAAGGCCCGCGGGCCAAATCCGTCCCGCCAGGCCTTGCAATGTGGCCTGCACCGCGCTGTCATCACTGCACTCCGCTGCGTTTCCATCACAATGACAGTTTATGACTGTTCAGTAAACCATTCAGCCCGTGATTTAGGCTGGATTTTAGATTTTGGCCCCTTCTCTGATTGAGTTCGACACCCCTATATTAGAGAAATCATTTTCTGAGCAGCAGGTGGCCTCGAAGATACCTTTTCTCTCAAACCCACTAAGAGAGAATAGAAATCTCCTATTCACAGCATAGAGGAGACAGCGGAAATAGAATAATTTGAGAAATTCAGATCTTCTTTGAGGCTCCTGATTCCCAAATAATAAGAAACACAGAAATTTTCCTTATTTGGATACCAGAGTATCTTGTTGACACTGTAGGTAGAAAATCTCCAAACATTAAATATTATATTTGTTGAAGGAAAACACTATAATAAAGACGATATCTATGAAATAGAAATGTGAAAGAAAAACTCAGTCATTATTAAAGTATTCACTGTGAAAAAAAATGATCTAACTGAATAAAACTCTATTATATAATTTCATGCTACAGAACTGT
This sequence comes from Pipistrellus kuhlii, assembly GCF_014108245.1. Lineage (NCBI taxonomy): Eukaryota > Metazoa > Chordata > Mammalia > Chiroptera > Vespertilionidae > Pipistrellus > Pipistrellus kuhlii. Next base: position 32,302,456 of record NW_023425405.1, on the reverse strand, counting down.
TTATAAAACAACATCAGTTTCCGAACTTAAAAAGTAGCACAAAAAACTAGAGATATTAACTTGCAAGTAAATCTCACAAGTATAGTTTATAAAAATTATTGTAATTTCCTTCCTTGTTATTTGCTTGTATAACAATTAAACTGTATGAAAGGCATTGTCTTTAAAGATAAAATTTCTCCCTAAATTTTTTTAGTAAAATATTTTAGAAATGAGTCCAAAAGTTCCTCTTCTCTTTTGTATCTTGCTCCATCAGTTTTAAATTTCCCAAGAAAATTTTGGTCTAAAAGGCTCTCGTGGCTTTGATAATCTCAATCTGCTAACATAAATATTTTATAAAGTGTGTGTGGATAGAAATCAGGGGATATGCTGTATATGTAACTTTGAAATAGTTCTAAGATCTTGTCAGTACCATCTTGTCAATACCAGAATTTTGCACCTGATTAGAAACTAAGGAAGATGTTTAAACAGATATTACTGGCGAGGTTTGCATGAATTATTGAAATATTTTCTCTGATCTCCTTGCAATAGAATTTTGTGTTGGTGAAAAAGTCAATACCTCCATCTTTATTTTGTATAGTGTTTCTCCTTCCTAAGTGCTCCTGTAGTTCCCACATGTTCTCTGATTTTGCAGTTTTGAAGAATTATTTTCTAATGCAAAGTTAAAAATGTGATGGATGTAGGAATGATGTATGATACCAATAACACTAAAAATGCATAGTATTTAAACAGGAATATATGTTTGTTTTTATTTAATATTTATTTAGAGGAAACTTCTTAATTTATGTAATTAAGAATAGCTTATATTTTAAACTAGTGGCCTGGTGCACAGATTTGTGTACTGGTGGGGTCCCTCTGCCTGGCCTATGGGGATTGGGCAGAAACCAGCTGTCCAACACCCCCTGAGGGGTCCTAGAATGTGAGAGGATGCAGGCCAGGCTAAGGGACCCCACAGGTGTATGATCGGGGCCATGGAGAGACCTCAGGAGGGCTCTAGGTGTGTCCAGCCCTGTCTCACCCAGTTCCAATCGGCCGGACCCCACCAGCAAGCTTACCTACAGGTTGGAGCATCTGCCCCCTGGTGGTCAGTGTGTGTCATAGACTCTCGTCGAATGGTTAGAGGAACAATTAGCATATTAGGCTTTTATATAGAGAGATTGGTTATGTCATAATCCACTCCTCCCCCCTCCCACCAAATCTCCTTTAAAAAAATTTTTTTTATTGATTTTTTACACAGAGGAAGAGAGCAGAATAGAGAGCTAGAAACATCGATGAGAGAGAATCATGGACCAGCTGCCTCCTGCACACCCCTTACCGGGGATGTGCCCGCAACCAAGGTACATATTTATTATTTTTTTAATATATTTTATTGATAGTTTACAGAAAGGAAGGGAGAGGAATAGTGAGCTAGAAACATCAATGAGAGAGAAACATTGACCAGCTGCCACCGGGGATGTGCCTGCAACCAATGTATTGTACATGCCCTTGACCAGAATCGAACCTGGGACCCTTCAGTCTGCAGACCAATGCTCTATCCACTTGAGCCAAACGGGTTCAGCTTCCTAACATAATTTAAAGCAGCTAAGTATTATATAATAGATTCTGCAATACTTGGATTTCAAATACTTTGGGAGAATGTGTCAAGATACAAATAATAGATATATAATAATACAATATGCACTTGGTTTTCAAGTTTTGTTTGTAGATACAAGGTAACTTGTATTATATTGTTTTTTGGTTTAATACAATGGCCAAGACTAGCATTTTTTAAAGATTCATAATTGTTTGATAAATATGTTAAAAATAATTAAATTCTTCAAGAGATGAATATGCTTAACACCAAAAGAGAGAAACTTTATAATATCTGAGGTTATAATTATAAAATCTTTGGTATATTGATTGCCCTATATTAATTTAGAATATTTGTGAACTTTTAAGTCTTACAACCTCCCCAAAGATGTGGGGAAGAGAAAAACTACCTTGAAGCTCCAAAATCAAGGATAAATAAAAAATTATTAAGCTTCTGGCTTTCAAAATAGGATTATGGTTTCTGCAACAACACGAACGTTTGGAAAGCAATGTCCAATAGAGAGGTATTGGTTTGCTAAATCTATTTTGCTTTCTTACCACAATTCTGAATCACACACACAGTATTCCCATAAGGGAAGACGATCGTTAATTCTAGACTCTCATCCTCATATTGTACCTCTACCCAAGACTGAAGGCTTCCAAACAAATGTCTCACCAATAACCCCCTCCTGCCTTTCCATCTACAAACAGTGAAGGCTCATCTGAGGCTGAAAAAACAGGCTTATCCAGAGAGAGTTTGCCACCAGCATTCCTCAACTGGGACTTCACCCGAGGCTTTCCCATCCATAGGCTGCCTGGCCTTGAAAGTGACTTTTAACTTCTCTGAACTTCAGGGATAATAATAATAATAATCAACTAACAGGGTGCTGTAACGTTCAATCGATTAGTCACAACCTACAGCTCCCACATCCTTAGGTGCCGCCAGGAAGACACTCCAGCACAGGCGTCGTTCATGGCCAGAGGAGTTGGTTTCAGGACTGAGTCAGATCTGCTCCTGGCTTCAGAGCACCGCTGTTGGGATGGTTGGTGGGAAGGTTGGCGCCAATTCAGAGGCCGACAGGAATCCCCACTTTGGGGGGTGGTGAAGAGGGAGAATTTATTTAGGCAGCCGCAGCACGGGTCTGCTCTGCCCTACTCCTGCCAGAGGCCTTGGATGTTTCAGCTCCAGCCTGGAAGCGCTTCAGTCTTTGGACTTTGGTCTTCAGTGGAAAGTCTATTTTGTTTTAACGTCAGTGTATTTTAAACTTTTCTTTGTCGTGGATAAAGAAGTGGGAGGCGCTATTTCTATAGAGATCTCTTACTGGTACGGTAGCAGAACGGATTCTGACAGCTATACAAAAATATCACCACCAAACTTAAGTTGTTGATTTTTGATAGGAATAAGGTGTTTATTAATTATTCCCGGCTGTGGGATGGAAGTGGGATAGAAATCGCGCAGTTTAGAGCTGAACTCTCTTCTGAACATTCCCATCCAATGCTGTTAGGATACCTGACAAGCCTGGGGAAAGTTTCTTATATTAAATTAAAGGGACTTTACGGAGCAAGATATCAACAGGAAGCAAACAAAGGAACCAAAACAGAGCCGGGGATCTTAAAGTATTATAGCAGAGGAGATAACCACCTCCCAAGGATTACTAACGAACACCCAGGCTGTAAATGACCAAAGACAGCGGATGGACAGCGGAAGTCGGCGAGGGACAAATACCGATACAGCCATAAATGTGCATGGAATTCCCCACGTGCCACGGGGAAGCCCCCTCCCCAAAGGTCCAGACAGCGCCCCTGCGCTCTGGTCCGCCCGCGCCCTACCTGGCTGACCATTCCCCGCCTCAAGGAGCATCAGTGCCAGCGCCAGCGCCCAAGCTCCGCCAGGCATCGCTGCTGCCACAGCAGGGACAAAAGCCCTGCAGAACCCCCGCTGTGGGTGCGGGGAGGATGGGGCACCCCCGCAGGTCTTGCTTAGTCTGTTTCTCTTCCTCGGCTTTCAGGGTCCCTGCTTGTCCTCGCTTTTGGGGTGCAGCCGACCTTTTCAGGGACTGAGGCGCGAGCCTGGTGACTCCTCCCTCCAAGCCCAGCCACCTGCCCAGAAGCCACGCCCCACCTGCCCCCCCCCCCCCCCCCCCCCCCGCGGGTCCCTGCGGTGGGATCTCAGGTGCCTGCAGCAAGTAGGACACACCCCAGGGATTAGCTCCAGGGATATAGCGTGGCACCTGTGTCTCGCTGTTGGAACAAATGCTTTAGGAAAACGTGATAATCCTAGGAACTGCTCAGATGGACCTCCAATAAGAGAAGTCTTATCTGCTAATCCAGTTGCTTGTTTGCTATTTGCTCCCCCAAAGGCGAACATTCTCAGAAGTTGCCTCAGAGATGAAGGGTGGGAGGAGCCAGTAGAGAGTGTTGCAACCATAGCCCTTCTCTCCCTTTACTTCTGTGCCAGGTTAGGAAGGGAGATATTTAGATATTTACCAAACACATGGTGTCAGTCATCGTGTATTTACTGAGCAATGATGCCCAGAGCTCCCTTAGTGGGCCAGAGGTGACCAGGGACTTAGAATCCTTTAGCACAAGGTCACATGACTCCCAGGGTTGCATTGGGGATGGTCTCCAATCTGAAGTTGTCTTCAGTTGTGTAGTGGTCTCTGCAGAGGGAGCCCCTACCATAAAAAAAGCAAACAAAAAAACACACCCCCACACACACACACACACGGATTCTGCATTATGTTATTAAATAAACTTCACCTAGTCTTTCTCTGGCGGTCTCCTTCTAGTGCCCCTTATTCACTTTGCCCGCAGAGTCGAAGGGGTCAACAGAGGTAGTCCTGGACACCTTGGGTGCCAGGGTTCAGGAGAGTTCCACCTATAGATTTGGAGGATTGAGGCTTGGAGTGGGCACCATGGTGCTAAAGACAGGAGGTACCCAAACACATACATGAGTTACTTTAAAAATCACTTATAATTATGTTATTTGAAAGAGAAATTGCCATTTTAAATTTAAAAACCTGTTTCCAAAAATAGAAGCATTAACCCATCCTGGGGGAAAGAATTATTCATGATGCACAAAACATGGGTGGATCTTTTACATACAGAGAAGGATGTACCCTTTTCAGCGTTGCCCTGTTACAGTATGCAGTATAAAATAGAGTGCTTCTACTGAAAAACACACATTTATGTAACATCTGAATTCCTTGGCCTGTGTATGTTTTGCTAGGTGAAAGCCTTGTTCTTTCCCTATACATCTTTTTGAGGGGATTCATAGAAATAGTATTGGGAAAGAGGATGATGTGAGGCTCAATACTTTTGCTGCAAAAATAAATGTTGTGGCTCTGGCTCTGAATTTATATTGGGGAAGGCATTGCTCCCAGACAGAAACACTAAATGAAGCAGACATCTCATTGTCAACAACAGAACATTCCTTTTTGTTAAAGAGGAGTTAACTGAGAATTTTATAATGTTTATTGTCTTTAGAAAATAATATGGATAAGCTGGGAGAGGGGCACTGCATGCCTGGCATGAATGCTGGTTATGAGAATGAATCTTTCTGTACCCCTGTTCACAGCTGCATTATTCGAAATAGCTACAATGTGGAAGAAACCCAATAAAAGATGGTATATATATAATACATACAATGGAATATTATTCAGCTTTCAAAGGGAATGATATTCTGGTACAAACTACAGATGTGAATAAATCCTGCAGACATGCTAAGTAAAATAAGCCAGACACAAGGGCAAATACTCTGTGATTCTATTTAAATGAAGTACCTGGAGCAGTCAAGTTCATAGACAGAAAATAGAATGGTGGTTGCCAAGGACTGGGGGAGGGACATTGGTAAGTGGTATGGTATATTTTGCCACAATAGAGGAAATTTTTTTAAAAATCTTTCATCCATCAGCTAGAAAGCAAGCTCTTTATATAAACAGATCTTAACATCATTGATTCCAAAGAGACTCCTTGGAAATGTTTGGTTGAGTAGAAAGGCTTAACCATTGGTTAAATTTACTTTTGGACATCAATTCATAATCATAGAGGTTGACAAACTAATTACTATCAATCAGCCATGCAAAACTACACAGACTGCAACATAGTGACATAAGTGTTCTCATCTAGGCATTTTCCTATCTTATTACTCAGAATATTTTACAGAAGGCTGAGAAGTTACTTTTCAGAGATATTGTTTGTCATTTTTATACAATAAAAGCAACTTTAAAATGGGTATTTTAATAAATTGTTTCAACTTAATATTTTTCACAATGTGATCTAAAATGAGATTGATATACTAAAATTCCTTTGGATGGAGTTGGAAAAGTTTATATTTTCCCATTCAACTTCCATCCATAGACATATAGTAAACAATACTGTTTGCATCTTAAATATATATTATAAAATACTTTTATAATTGAACTGGCTGGCTTGTAAGAGTAGTGATTATACCTGACTGTTATTTGAATTCTTCTAAAAGCCTTCAATAAAATATTGTAGCAGGTGGTAAAGTTCCATGACATTCCTATTTTTGTTTATATTATTTATGTTACCAGCCTCTTCTAAACCATAAATCATTTTGTCCTTACCTTGTAATTATACCTTGAAATATATAGTTAGTTGAATTCTATAACTGTAGTAGATATGTTTGATACTATTGGAGTAGTAATGTTATTATTTAGGACATGAATAGTTAGATTTACAAAATAATCTAATAGATGTTTTGTTCAACTTTCTCAAGCGCCTACCCTAATCCAATTTGAAGTAACTCTGAATTTTACTAGATGCAAACTCATTTTTAAAAAATAGCTTACATGATTTATATAACAAAATTTACCTGTTTACAGTGTATGATTCAATGAATAGTTGCATATTTATAGAACTGTAAAGACATTACTATAACCTAATTTTAGAACATATTCATCACTGTAAAGATAGACCTCTCTTGCCAACTTAGTCTTTTTCTATTCCAACCTCCAGTATTAAACAACATATATTCCTTTATATATAATTTGTAGATCCATCACAGATAATTAAAAGGTGGCATGTATTATTTACTTGCCTTGCACATAGTGAATTTCTTTCTTCCTTAATGTTTAAATATATAGTTTTACTTTTGTTTTATTGAAACATTTTAAACCTACCTTAAAATTTCAGTATTGTCTTACCTGAATAATAATAAAGATAGTAAAATAGATACTCTAGTTATATCTGCATAAACATAACTTAGAGCTGAAGAAGTCATCTAGATCATGGTTTTTGAGCTTATTTAAGACAATTTATTCAAAGAAAATAGTATGTATCAAAGGCTTTGACTAAAGTGGAAGTGGAAGTTCTGGAGCCCTCTCCACCAGTGAAATAAACTTCGCAATAACATATTATCTTTGATTTGGGAAGAGAGCTGGGCTGATCGTGTAGCAATTAAGCATGCAGACTTTGTGGTTGGGCAGATCTGTTCTAGAAATCCCAGTTCTGGCCACCATTATGTCTAAGTGTTTTTTGTAACACAAAAAGGTAAATGCATCCACATAGAGCAGTGGTGAGGATTAAAAGGCACAGTGAATGGAAAGCATTTAGCCCATTCTATTAATAGCACATAGTATTCACTTGATAAATGGAGCTATTATTAAATTTTAGACTGTAATGAAAGTTTTGATATGTGGTATTAAGAAAATACAGGAGTGCCCTAGCTGGTTTGGCTCCGTCTGCGGACTGAAGGGTCCTTGGTTCAATTCCACTCACATGCTCGGGCACATGCCCAGGCTTGACCCCCAGTGAGGACATGCGGGAGTCAGCCAATCAGTGATTCTCTCTCATCTCTCCCTCTATCTTACTCTTTGAAATCTATTTAAAAAAGAGAGGGGAAAAAAAATACAGGAGTGATGAGCCATCATTTGGTAAGCATGACTATGCATTTTTGTCTTTCTGGATCTATAGAATAAAAAATATTACACAAATGTAACAAATCAGAATTGTTTAGTTCCATAAGTTTTCAATTAAGAATAAAAATAGCCGAGACGGGTTTGGCTCAATGGATAGAGCGTCGGCCTTCGGACTGAAAGGTCCCCAGTTCAATTCCAATCAAGGGCATGTACCTTGGTTGCGGGCACATCCCCAGTGGGGGGTGTGCAGGGGACAGCTGATCGATTTTTCTCTCATCGATGTTTCTAATTCTCTATCCCTCTACCTTCCTCTCTGTAAAAAAATCAATAAAATATATTCTAAAAAGAATAAAATAAATAAAATAAAAAATTTGAGCGCTAATGGTAGTCTGAAAGGAGGGATAAGACTGTGGCTCTCCACATGTGTAACTGACAATTTATGTGCAACCAAGTCATGAAAGGGAGCCTATCTGTTAGGTGACAGTGAAACATTACGTATCTCAGTTTTATCCTTAAAATTGTGACACTTAATCTGGATGAGAAAGAAACTGCACCTCAAAAGAAGCAAACAGATGACTATAATTCACTGCAAAAGGAGATCGAAAAAAGAACATGTTCAGAAAACATGGCTTACTGTAAATTATGTCGTTTTGAACTATGGTTTTAATGAGAGACTTCCAATGTACTTTGAAAAGACCTCTTTCTTCCCCTTTAACTACCAAAGTAAATCCCCAGTCTTGCTTCTGAATTTCCTGTCTGTTATTTTTTGGAGCCACAATTGCTTCTATGAGTGGCAGTTTCAACTTTGGGCAGTAATGAAATAGGCATGTGCACTAATACCCTGTAATAAAAGGATTTTGTAGATGAAAGAGGACCATGTCTGAATTAAATGAAGAAAGGTTTCAAAAAAACAAATCACTATGTTCAGTTTTCACTTCTTAAAATCAAGTGCATAGCAGGATAATATAAAACATGAAGATTCCTGGAATTTTTTGTCAGAAACATCTTTTTTAAGATCATCTTTAAACCTGGTTATTTAAACAATGGTCAGCTTATTTTAATAAATAGCATGACTTATTCCTAGTGATAATCTCTAAAAACAATAGAGTCAGTATCAAATTGGCAGCACAGTTTAATTATAATATCTATTTTTAAATATATTTTACTGATTTTTTTTTTACAGAGAAGAAGGGAGAGGGATAGAGAGTTAGAAACGTTGATGAGAGAGAAGCATCCATGAGCTGCCTCCTGCACACCCCCTACTGGGGCTGTGCCCGCACCCAAGATACATGCCCTGCACATTTCCGTCACAGGGACAGTGTTGTCAGCTTGTGTGCTGCTCCTCCCTGTGATGGAAATGTGCAGGCCTGGGAGCCGTGCCAGCCCATACGCTCCCGCCTGCCCTGTTTCTCGCACTGGCATTCTCATAGCTCCATGCACTTAGGTTTCTCACAGCTCTCATCTCTACCCATGAAGGTCTTACATCCTCATCTGCCTACCCACCAAACTGTGAGGTCCTTGAAAGTAAAGCTTGTGTGGATCAACATGTTACCTTGTAGAGGATGGTTCCGTGCCTGAGGCATTGAGGCACTTGGAAAGTACTTGCCGGAATAAATTGAATACTGTAGAAGAATGCCTGGCCTTTGTAGCTCAGTGGCTGAGAGTTGACCTACAAGCCAGGAAGTCACGGTTGGATTCCTGGTCAGGGCACATGCCCGGGTTGTGAGCTCATTCCCAGTAGGGGGCTTGCAGGAGGCAGCTAATCAATGATTCTCCCATCATTGATGTTTCTGTCTCTCTGTCCTTCTCCCTTCCTCTCTGAAGTCAATAAAGATATATTTTTAAAATATAGTATAAGTATGAATTATGCTGATAAGGAAGGGTAGATCAAGGGTCTGAGTAGATGGTGTTATTTAGCAGGTTCATAAGAGAGTTAGGAATAAGGCCCAGTATTAGTTTTAAAAGGTAAGAGTTGCTTTTGCAACCCCAGCAGAGATCTGGCTTCCATACATTAGGGCACCAAACAACCTACTTAAAAGCAAGACAAAACAAAACAAAACAAAACAAAATGCTTTGTCCTCGAATGTTTTCCCCTCAAATATTTAAAAAACAAAACCAAAGTTGATATGCAATCATTACCAATTGCATTTAACTGCCTATCAGCTCAGTAAAATGCTCAGTTAATTACTCATATTCTCAAGACTGTGTAGCATTGTTTTTTAAGTCACAGTATAGTCAATTCCAGTTACACTTGCTTAGCATGACACAACTTGGTGGCATTTCATCTGGACTACAGAATATCAGATGTGAAAGGCATTTTATTTTGGAATTAGGAAATAGAGATTCAAACTTCTTTCTTGTAATTACAGTGTATTGCAACCGTGACATCAAAATGTACCACATATCCTTGTTCACACTGTTTTCCTTGCCTAAACTGCTCTTCCCACTATTTCTTACTGGAAAGATCCTCTTTGCGATTCATCCAGCTGCAATACATCCAGTGATAAAGGACTTATAAATTCCATGCCAAGAAAAGTAAGACGTCTCCAGAGTGTCACATTCATTGCTCTCTAGGCCCCTTCATTGTTGCAGCCATTAATCTTCATTTATACCTACATAGTAATTGTCAAGCTGTTTTAATAAACTTTATATGTCTCTCCCCAATGTTAAATATGATATATTTCTTGTCAATAAGCAACATTGGCAGGCTGTGTTTGGCAAACAAAATGTTGCTGAACAGACCATCCTAGAGCTATAAATGTGCCATTTTGTAAGGATTAAATGTGCCATTTTTATAAGGATTAATCTCACAGTTGCACTATGCTTTGTGAAAGTAGATATAGACTAAAACGGCTACAGGTTGTATGATTGCATTTATATGACAATATTGCAAGGCAACACTCTCTGGTCAGAGAGAAGAGAAGTAGTGCCAGGGGCTGCATGTGAGACAGTTGTTGATTTCAGATGGACAAGGAGGTACATTTGGGGGAGATATCTCTTCTATATCTTGCTTATAGAGGTAGGTGGTGATGAAAACTCTCAGAACTGTACACAAAGAGGGTAATTTAGTGAATGGAAATGATGCTATTTTAAAAAAAGAAAGAAAAAGGAGTTAGGAAGCAACCACATGGGTGACTTCTTCCCATACTCCAAAATCTTACCTGTGGTCAAGCTTTCCAGCTCTGCCAGGGGTGAAGCATTTGAGGACTGCTGCTAGTATCTTCCTCTTGGCGGAGGTGCTGTGACAGAAATCACTTTGTGCTCCTGTTGTCGCTGTAGACTTCTGGTTTATTTACTTTTATAAACTGACATTAAAAATTCACGAAATTGAAAAAAAAAAACCATACTCACAAATAACCTCATTCCTGACTATCAACCTACAAAACATAAATCCCAAATTGAGTAAAGCACAGAAGATATAAGTGGCAAATTCTGAAATAATACACATAACTAAATTTTGAACAGTCTACAGAATTCAGTAAAAATAAACAGCAGCAACTGAAGGGTCAATATATTATCCTCACCAAATTTCTAATAAGCCATCGAATGATGGTGTGTGTGGTAAGCTGAATGAGGAAACATACCATCATTGTAACCGGGTGGTTGTTAAGATGTGTGTGTTTGGCTAGGGGGTTGGGGGAGACGAGAGTGCTTGTTTTCTGTGGGCACAGGGCCTTGGTGTGATCAAGGTGGCGGGGGTCCTACAGAGTGGGTACAGCTCTTCTGCTTCCTCCCTGCGGCAGACGCTGCCTGGGTCATCATGGATCTTCAGGCTCTCAGCTTGCTGCCGCTTCACAGCCAGTTGGAAACTTCCTTTGGGGTGACCTGGTCTTCCTCATAGACCTGCCCCGAGCCACTCTGCTAAAGATTCTACCCCTCCTGTCTCTCTTCCTTTTCCAAATCTATCAATAGAAGAGGCTACTTGGAGCATACCTATGTGTCTTTGTGACTGTCTTTGTCATCTTTCTCCCAAAGGTATTTTATTCATTCCTCAGGTTCTCTACTCAACTTAAACCTTGAGAGGCTAATTAAAAGATCAAAGCCGTGCTTATTTACCTATAAATGTCCAGTGCCTAATTCAGTGCTTAATGTTGATAATAAATGTTTGAATGGAATCAAACTGATCTAAACTGTATGAAACTCAAGCTATGTCTGGCATTCACTACTACCTAACTCACTGGTGTGTATATTGGAGTCTTGATGCAAACTATATGTAATACTCTATTATTATCTACAGGTGGCAGCAATACCCTAAAATTAGGGGGGAAATGGACTGTACATAGCTGTAATTAATCACAAAGGTTAAAACCATACATTGAAATTGGTATTTGAGGCTTTACCTGAAAACAAACAAACAAAAATAAAAAACACAACTACTTAAGTTGTCATTTCCCAGAAACACTCAGGGGAATAGAACACAACCTATTAAACTGGGAGCTCCTTGAAGTGAGGGCTTTTCTGTCTTGATTAGTTAGTATCTCCAGTCACCTGCAAAACCTCCTTGTCTCACTCCTCCCAGCCTGTTCTGTGTAGCAGCTGTCTGTCATGCTGGCCTCCACATTTTTGTTCTTTTTCCCTTGACAAAGAACCTTTCTCCAGCTATTCCACAAGTTTTTATCACTATTTTCATATCAGTCTTCTGAAATATTTATCAATTAATTTTTAATAAAGTATTAAATCTTTTGAAGGATTTGTACCTTAATAGAAGATTATGTTTAATTTAGTAACAGAAATTACCATGTGCTTTCTACCCTCTTATTTTCTAGGTAACTAATTATTACCACAGGATGTATTCTTTTCCATATTTGTACTCATAGAAAGTGCACACGCACACACACATACACACACATACACTCATAAATTGGGGGTGGTTTTGTTTTTGTTTTTACAAAAATTAGCTTATGTAGTATTAGTTTACTTAAAATATTTTTCCACTCTAAAATAGTCTACATTCCTCTAAGTCGATATGTATCGGCCTAACTTATTATTTTAAAAATATATTAAAATACCAAATATCCAACAGTGTGGACATATCCATATCTATTCATTATTCTGCTCTTCATGGATAAACACATTGATACCAACTTTTGATAATTCTTTCTCTGAAAATACTACCATACAGATATTTTACAACTTACCCTTAGCAATGGTCCTTCTGTCTTTGTAGAAATCATAAACAAACTGGAGCTCCAAAGTATTCTTATTGTTAATTTTATTGTTATAGCTGAAAAGCAATAATTTATTCCCACCAGCACAGTAGAGGGCATTTTTTAAAATCCCACAGCTAACGTTATCCTCAATGGTGAAAAACTTTTTCCCTGAGATCAGGAATAAGACAAATGTCTACTTTCACAACTGCTCTTCACCATTTTACAGGTAGCTCTAGCCAGAACAATTAGACAAAAAAGCAAATAAAGCATCCAAATGAGATTTATTTATTTATTTATTTATTTATTTGGTTGTTGTTAAGCCTCATCCAAGAATATTTTTCCATTAATTTTTTATTATTTATTTTTTTTAGTGAGAGTGGAAGGGAGGGGAAGAAACACACAGAGAGAAACATGGATGTGAGAGAGACGTATCAATTGGCTGCCTCCCAACCTGAGCCCTGACCAGGGGTCAGGATCAAGCCTGCATCCGAGGTTAGTGCCCTTGATTGGAACCCTAGGCCCTTCAGTCCCCAGGCCGACACTCTCTCCACTGAGCCAAACCAGCTTATTCATTCATTTATGTTTTAAAACTCAAACCTTTAAATGTCAAAGAACATTTACTCCATATAGTTATAGATAGAAGTTAAGAGTATTCTTAATACTAGTTTCACAAGAAGAAAACATTAGATAGATAGATAGATAGATAGATAGATAGATAGATAGATAGATAGATATGATGTAGTATAGTTTATATGTTTTGGATAGGTACAGGTACAGGTATATTTTCAGCGCAATGAAAAAGGAGGAGCTTGTGGTATTGGCAGCCCATTTCCCTAATCTTATACTCCTTTCACTGAAGTCAATACATTTTTGTGGTCCAGGTTGTCTTTTGGATTTGGTGATAAAAGCATTATTATTGATCTTTCCTTGACCATGTCTTTGAGTATGTTAGGGCATACTATTGTAATTTATAGTTATAGTGGAAAACAAAACTTTCGAGTTAGGTCTTTATGTATAATTCAGTGAAGCTGTCTAACTCAGTCCCTGAGGATCATTCTTTTTCCCATAGTCCCAAGATCTGGTCCCATCACCAAAAGCAAGATGCTACTCTTTATTGAGGCATATTTTACAGAATTGTTTTACCAAAAGTCAGGTGCTTTTTCTAATTAATTCAATAATATTGTTGCTAGCAGAGCTACTTGTTAATAATTTGAGGAATTAAATTTTTGTTTAATCAAGTTATACAAGTAAGTAGTCTATTATTATTTTTTAAACATATATATATATATATATATATATATTGTTTTCAGAGGTGAAGGGAGATGAAGAGAGAGATACAAACATTAAAAATGAGAGAGAATCATTGAATGGCTGCTTTCTGCATCCCCCACACTGGGGATTGTGCCCGCAACTCAGGCATGTGCCTTGACGAGGAATTGAACTATGATTTCCTGGTTCATAGGTTCACATTCAACCACTAAACTACTGGGTGTGTCTTGTTTACTTTTATTTCCATTATTGGTATAGAGTAGAAAGAAATTTGATGTTCATCCTTTCTCATAAGACCACAAAGAAATCACAAATATAGAAAATGTTCCCATAAATAACCTACACAAACAAGAGTGTGAAACTCTAGGTAGAAGAACAAATAACTTACTAAAGATGAAAGTCAAGGATAATGGCGAAGTTTGATGATAACAGTATTGAGATGGTGATGAGCATTCTTTTAAAAGAAGAGACACAAATTTTGTTGTTGTTGTTAAAACTTCATATATAGTATTTGGTTTAAATAGGGACTGTTTATGTCTGCTATAGTGTCTACATTCATAGTAAACACATCCTGGATACTTATAAAGGTGTCCCCCCAAAACATATACACAGTTTTTTATAGCTCAATTGATGTTTCTTTTTTTTCATATTTAACCCATTGGAATTAATAATTATTCAAGTGTGCATATATTTTTGGGACACCCTATCTTTGTCAAATTATCAGTTTTAATGATTTATCCCATAAACAAACTGAAGTTAGCCAGCTTTCTTATTCCTAAAGCTTTTTATCAAATATCAGCATACTACATGAATTTTGGGAATTTTATTATCCATAAAATTATTTCATAAGTTTCTTCCAATTTCTTTTACATACGAAGCAATTATGAGGCCCTGTAATGACTTAGTGCCAACATCAGCAACAGCAATGCAGCAGCAATAATAGCAAAATAATTAATATCAAGGACTTTTTCCTTTTTTAATGCTGTTGGGAAGAAAAAATAGTAACATTATTTTAGTAGTTTAAATCAGCATTAGATTTTTTTAAATTTTCTTAAAATGTATTTTTATTGATTTCAGAGAGGAAGGGAGAGAAACATCAATGATGAGAATCATTGATCAGCTGTCTCCTGCATGCCGTCCTCCCCCACCCCCTTCAACTGGGGATCAAGCCCGCAACCTGGGTATGTGCCCTGTCGTGAATTGAACTGTGACGACCTGATTCATAGGTTGATGAACAACTACTGAGACACAGGTCGATGCCAGCATTAAACTCTTTTTTTTTTTTAATATATTTTATTGATTTTTAACAGAGATAAAGGGAGAGAGATAGTCAGAAACGTCGATGAGAGAGAAACATCGACCAGCTGCCTCTTGCACACCCCCTACTGGGGATGTGCCCGCAACCAAGGTATAATACATGCCCTTGACCGGAATCGAACCTGGGACCTTTCAGTCCGCAGACCGATGCTCTACCACTGAGCCAAACCGGCTTCGGCCTAAACTCTTGTTAGTGATATGTTTGTGAGTTAACATTGCCAATCATTGTATTATGAAATACCTAATGCAGTAATATCATCTTTCACTGGTTTGCATTTATAGTTTGAATAGTTATAATTTTATTATTTGATGACATGATTGCATTATTATTGCTTAAACTATAAAATAAAAGTAAATTATTCTTGAAAAAAAAAGTACAGTGAATTCCTAACTGGTTTGGCTCAGTGGATGGAGTGTTGGTCTGTGGATTCAGGGTCCCAGGTTCAATTAAGGTCAAGGGCATGTTGTGGGCACATCATGTAGGGGGTGTGCAGGAGGCAGCTGATTGATGTTTCTCTCTCATAGATGTTTCAACTCTCTCTCCCTCTCCCTTCCTCTCTGTAAAAAATAAATAAAATACATTTTTAAAAATACAGTGAAGTCCAAAAACATTTTAATTAGATGGAACGAAGTAAAAAGAAAATAAGTTTATGTTTGTGTGTGCAGGTGTCAATACACATCTGGAAATATTAATACTTCATAAAAAGATAAAGCATGTTAACTTATAGATCTGGTATCTGACCTCCCATGACCTGTGCTGATTCATTTTATGCCATATGGCTTATTCTATCATACTTTCAATTTTGATGTGCTATAAATCACTTTTGTTTATTATATTACTTACAGATCAGCAGTCCCTCATTTATTTAAACATATTTCAGAAACTTATATAATGTTATTAACCAATGCAACCCAATAAATTTAATTTTTTAAAAATGAATTTTATCTCTTTTTGTTGTTGTTGTTAATCCGCATCTGAGGATATTTTTTCCATTGATTTTTAGAGAGAGTGTAAGAGAGAGGGAAAGACAGAAACATTGATGTGAAAAAAATACATCAGTTGGTTGCCTCCTGTGCACTCCCTGACCAGGGCCCGGGCCTGAGGGGAGCCTGCAACCAAAGTACAAACGTATGCCTTTAACCAGAATCAAACCCAGACCCTTCGGTCCATGGGCTGATGCTCTATCCACTGAGCCAAACCAGTCAGGGCAGAAAAAGGAATTTTAAAAAATTCAGTTTAGTCAACAGGCCCCACAAGCATGCCATCATTCCAACAAGTAATTTTAATCTGTTCATTCTTTAGATAGATGAGCATGCTTATCAGATATTTCCCTTTCACAAATATCACAAAAGTATACACTCACAAGCATTGCTAGGGCCCCTTTCAAGGCCTTGGAAGTAAATGGCCATGGGTAGTAAGAGGCTCTGAAGCTTGTGCTCGATTAGCTTCCTGGTAAATTCAGCTCAGCCTGGAGAGTTGTATTTTGTTTTACCATAGCTAGTTTTCTGGAATTCTCCCTCACTCAAAGTTGACAACTCTTCATAGACATAGACAGAGCTGTGTGGCACAAGGCATCCACATAGCTTCATGAATATTTGCTCAGCTAAGTAGCACTCTTTCAATACCAAAGATTATTTCAATATTTTGGTGTATTGGACTAATAAGTTTAATAATGCATTTAAATTATGATCATATGTTTATAATATGAGGGCAACCTCATGATAATAAAGAGTTAACTCACCTATAATATTTCCTCTGTTTATATGGTATTTTTAACTTTTCAATTTGCATTTCCATAAATTACTACAGCTATTAACTGTAGATTCACTGTCCACCAGTAAAAATCCAGATAGTAAAAAGAAAAAAAAATCCAGATAGAGCATGTAAATATGGATTACTAAAAAGACCCCTAATCTCACTTATTTACATAGAAGAAAACCTGCATTTACCTACAGTAATATGATCTAATGTATAAGCAGACACAACAGGAACTATAATCTTCCTCATGTAAATAAGTGTCATCCTGTATATACAAAGTACCTCTAAACAAAATCAAGAGTAGGTAAACAGGATTAAATATGCCACTTCAGCAATTTCAATTATTTTGCGATGTAAAATTTACTAGTCTCTTTTATTATATCAGTTATTTTATTAACCAATTACTAATAATAAAAAATAAAATAATATTCTTATATTAGTTGTGGAAGAAGAAAAACATAATAATTAATTATAAAAATATCAGTATTTTTATGATAGCTTATGAGCAAAAAAATGTGTTAAGTGGTAAGAAAATGTATATTTTGCTTTCCTGTGTTCTAAAAATTATTGTAATTAGAGAGTTCTCTTTCAAGTAAAATATAGAAGCAGAATGAAAATGAGAACTTGTATAAACTAAGACACACAATAAGCATTCTGACTTTTGTTTAGGTTCAATTCATTGGAACAGATAAGTAACATTAATTAACAATCACCAAAAAACCCCATAACAGTCAGCATACCACTTTAAATTTAACTGTGTCATAGTGCTGTTGAACATGATGACACCATAAAGCTGTTGTTTATAATCCAACCATGACCTCCTGGTTCATAGATTGACGCTCAAACACCGAGCCAGGCTGGCTGGGCACTAAGAGCATTTTATAACTTTTATGTACCTTATTCATACATGCACGGTTTGGAACAGGCAGAGGATATTGAGATGGCTTACTTCAATACGTTCCTACTGTGATATGCTTAAAGGACCAGCCTGGAAGGAGTTCCTGCACCTTCTTACTAATAACGTCCAAGGAAAAACAAAGGCGTGTTTGCAAAATTTAAAGATGTTATTTTAAAAATTCTATCAAATGTATTAGAGTGACATTGGTTAATAAAATTATATAGGTTTCAATTCTATAATACTTCACCTGTATATTGTATTGTGTATTCGTCTCCTCAAGTCAGGTCTCCTTTCATTTTAACGTGAGTCTTATTGTGTTCGCTCAGTTTTTAGTCATATACTAGTATATGTCGATGGCCTCACTGCTCCTCTCAATATTTTAATTTGATCTTCAATCTGACTGACCTTCAGCAAGCTTTTGTGAAAGCAAATTTAGTCCTTGGAAGGAAATCCACTCCATTACCCACATCAGAAGAACATCTACCCGTGGGACCCAGGGTCTCAGCTCTGCAGTTCAACAGGAGTAGTCCAATCTCTCACCCACCGTAAATACACACTAATCAGGCACCTTGTGCTCTGACCCACTGTAAACACACACTGAACACCAGCAGGCACCTTGAACAAAGTTGTATCTTTATGTTTTAATTCAAGAGAAGTAGAGAAACTGATATATATATATTTTAAATGTGGTTAGATTAGGTGCATGCTTTTCTCTGAGCAATTTAAATTACTGAGAAATTTAATGAAATATATAGATAATTAAAGAAACTTAATTTTAGATACTACTTTGAAGATTTTTCCTTACCTAAGGAACCAACATTACAGGGGCAGAAAATGAATTGTTGGAAATTCCACCATTTTTTATTCCCTATTCTCTAGTAGAGATATTAATATTAACAGTGAAATGAGCTTGAGGGAACTGGATAAAGCACTGCTCACACCATCAGACTATAATATTCTGTATAAATATGGCCCAAAGAAGCTAGAGGAGATTGAACTTTTAGTAGAATGTGTTACCAACTTTCAGAGCCTCTCTCATACTTATCAGATTTCCTGTGTACTCTGAGCTTCATCTATAGACAGTGTATTAAAAGCTATTGAAACAGATTTTTTAAAATCCAAATATAATAGCTAAAGAGCTCCCATTACAACTGCTTTTACAAATGATGCAATAAATTCATATTATGCCAAATAAATAATAACTTTTAGTTATAAATATAGAATTAAGTTTGCCTTTCTGATAAAGAAACTGTTTAAAGTAGAAAGGTGAAAGGAACTTATATTGTTAAAAATTGAGAACAACTTAAACATCTTACAAATTAAGAATAATTAATTATTGCATAACTGTCTTATGCAACTTTATTTGCCCCTTGGCTATAATGTTTTTGGAGAAAATGCTCACAATTATAGCGGGAAGAGAGTTGTCAATTGCTAATGTGCTATGTAAAAACATGGAATCTTTTTATAATAAATGTACATAAAGTGATTATAACAGCTTCATTCTTTTCAAAATAAAACAGTGCAAAAGTATTGAAAGTTTATTCAGTTGTGCTTCTGAATTTAGATTATTCACTGATCTATAATGACAAAATATTTAATAAAATTACAGCTTATAATTTTAGTACTATGACTAACCTAGGCTAAAAAAATTAGTTTTCATTTGGGATACTGTCAGCTAGAAAAATGGATAATATTTTCTTAACCAGAATATGAAGGTCTATTCATAAGTAACTTGTCAATGCCAATGATCATTGAGGAGAAAGAGCAGAGCAGAACGAAATCTAATTTGGTCTCAGAAAGCAGTAGAACTTGCTGATATCAGTTCACATGCTGATACCTGCTGACCTGTATACAGGCTATAACCAGGTTTAGATGTTTATTTGCCAAGCTAACTGGTGCTAAACTTAATTCAAAATGTGATGGGAAAAAAAGTGATGACTGGATTCAGACCTTTGCAAAGCTATAATGTGACCACGGGAATGAAATTTAAAATACCAATAACCATATTATTAATAGAAATGATAAAGATAAAGAGACATGAGCCATAAATTTTGCTTTCACTTCTGTGTAATAGAATCCATGATTACACTGAGTTACCTTTTTAATATATGTTCTTAAACTTCCTAGAAAAAATAGAGTCACTTTGAAATTTTAGTCATATTTATTTGATTGATCACTGGTAACTATTGAATGATTTGATACACTAGTTATAAGTATGTTAATTTGCAAGGTTTACAGCAGATGAACATATACTCTTCACATGGAGACAGACTGCTCTAGCATCCTATAAAGAGGTAATATAAAAATTGACCGTCACTCCAACACACAAGATGGCCACCCCTATGTGGTCAAAGTTGGCTGCCCCATGTGGACACAAGATGGCCAGAAGGGAGGCCTGCAAGGGAGGGCAGTTGGGGGCAACCAGGCCTGTATGGGAGGACAGTTAGGGGCAACCAGGCCAGCAGGAGAGGGCAGTTAGGAGTGACCAGGTCAGCAGGGGAGGGCAGTTAGAGGCACAATTGGGCCAGCAGGGAAGCAGGTAGGTGTCAATCAGACTGGTAGGGGAGTGGTTAGGGGGTGATCAGGCTGGCAGGCAAAAGCAGTTAGGGGCAATCAGGAAGGCAGGTATGTGAGCTGTTGGGAGCCAGCAATCCTGGATTGTGAGAGGGATGTCTGACTGATCTGGCCTACACAGGCAATCAGACATCCCTCAAGGGGTCCCAGATTGGAGAGGGTGTAGGCTGGGCTAAGGGACACCCCCCCCCCTTGCGTGAATTTCATGTACTGGGCCTCTAGTAAATATATAAAGGAAAGTCAAGAATTGTCCCCATTTTCCTCTACTTACCACAAGTAATTCCGAAATAATAGAGAATCAGAATCTATCCATTTCACATAAGCAACCCACATCTAACCCAAATTTAAAATTGAATTCCAAAAATCCAGTCTTCAAAATTTGAAAACAACCAGAGTTGCCTGGCTGGTATAACTCAGTGGTTGAGCATCAACCTATGAACCAGGAGGTCACAGTTCAATTCCCAGTCAGAGCACATGCCCAGGTTGAAGCCTCAATCCCCAGGGTAGGGCATGCAAGAGGTAGCCAATCAATGATTCTCTCTCATCATCGATGTTTCTATCTTACTCTTCCTCTCCCTTTCTCTCTGAAATCAATAAAAACACATATTTTTTTTAAAATCAACTAGAGTTTATTTAGTTCCCAGAGTCCATATAATATTTCTAAGGGCAGTCAACAGAATGGTACTAAGTATGCATATTGCTGCACACATACAAAAATGTAATCTTGGAAGAGGGAAATTTTTTATGTTATTCACTAGTTTTTAGATGTCACAGTCTTACATATATTAGCTTGATATTTCAGGTTCAGAAGAAATATGTCTCCTATATTTAGTGCGTTGGCATTTTTAAGTGTGTTTTGAGTGCTTGTTTTTCAATTTTAAAAGATGTTCAGCACCCTCAATTTACGCATTGCTGTGAACATAATCTTTTTTTCTGAGTTAGTGCAGCAGGCCTACCTGACTACATTCATATGCAAATCAAGGAAGGGTTGTACTATTTCTTATCCACTTGTAGATGACTTGCTTCATCTGATTTTCAGAAAGGTTCATATACTGCCACTTTGATTCTTCAGGATTTCTTTTGAAATGTCAGTATCACCGAAATTGAGCACAAAAGTTTTTCTTTTGTATAAATATTGTCTCAAGGTAACATTAGCTAGATCTCAGTCAAGGAAAAAGATCATTTAATTAAGTTTTGAAGTCTCTCAAACACAAAGGACATGGAAAAACCCAAAGGACAGAAATTGATCTTGAGAACAGCCTAAACTATGATCCTAAAGCTAAAGAAGATAAATGATGGTGTTGGAGTCTTAGTGCTTGCTGAATGGTCTCTAGCTGCTACAATTCTTTCTAAAGAATTTATCTTTGAACAGATCAGGAAAATAGTACAAATATATCATTCTCCATCAAATTGTGCTCTTCATTTTGAGTCCAGAGCGCTACTAGAAAGATTAAGGGTCTCACATTGGAATCCAATCACCTCATATATGAAATGGATATTTTAAAAAATAGATGTAAAAAGCACACCGAAGAAGGGACAGATCACTGTCAAAATATGCAAACGTTGTATGTTTATTCAAATTTATTGAAACAATTTGGTCTTGGGCTAAATTATAGCCACCTTTCCTTTTTTCTTTTTTTATGTGTGTTCTAAACCATGATTTGGAGTTCCTTTCATTTTATATTTCAGCAAGTTCAGTAGGTCAACTATGGAGAGACTGAGTGTACATAAAAAGTACCAGTTTGTATATATGGATTTCAAAACTTATTTCTACCTTTTTTTATGGATTGTCTGGTTAAATTTAGGCAAATTATCTAACATCTCAAAGCCACAGTTTTCTATCTTGACAATAGAGATAACCCTTCTACAAATACTAGAAAATGTTAAAAAGTTAAATGAGCTTTCTGCACTCACTATTTTGGTAAAGAATGTATCGTTTCATTATATTCCATTTATTTATTATCTTATAAATTATTTTATGAAGTCTCAATTGGAGGAGCACATCTATGCTATTACATTATTTTCTGCTGTCAGCTACTTTTTTCTGATTATATGCATGTTACTAAGGAATGCTAGACATCTGAAGGTGGCTACAGTCCATTTCAGTATAGAGGGATAATAGAATGTATGGTGTGGTGTTTTTTTTTTTTGTGTGTGTGTGTGTGTGTTTCATTTTGCTGCAAAAAACTTTATTGTTTTATTTGGTCCAATGCGTGGAAAGGCCTTCAGGTTGGCTAAAAGAATGGCTAGTAATTTCAGGAAGAGGCTCAGATAAAAGCCAGACATCTGGGCTCCAAAGGCTCCTAACTGTGCTTGAGGCTGAGCCTTTCAAAGAGATACCTGCCCAGCCCAGCCTGGGCGTCAGTCAGGTGTCTCCCATCTTCTTAATGAGTTTTACCTGCTCACCCAGGAAGTGGTTCTCCTGGAAGTCAGAACTGAGGGTCTGTGTGGGGAGAACCCAGGGCCGGCAGCTCCACAAGGGCCTGGTTCAGGTTCCTCTCCAAGGCCAGGGCTCCTTCCCTGGCTTCCTGAGTTTTGCCCACTCACTGAGGGAAGGCTTTTCAGCATAGCACGTCCTGGAAGAGAATGCGGCCATCGTGTTGGTTTCACAACTTTAAGAGATGCTCAGCTCCCCTAAAAAGGCGAAGAAGGCAGAAGAAATGGCCCACACCCTGGAGAGCCACATCATCGCGGTTAAAATAGAAACCCAGAGAGAGGTAGATGTGGGAGGCCCGCAGATGCAGGCTGGCCAGGCGGTTGACTGCAGCCTCCACCTCAGTGGAATAGTTCTGACGGATTTGGGAGCTCATGGTTGATCGGCAATGAGTTGGCTGATCTTGGAGGTGGTGACTGGATAAGACTCAGAGAGTGGCTGGAGGCTGGAAGAAGGGGCATTCCTGGGTCTGTTCCGTTTAAACACTTGAAGCAAGAGACAGGTCTGGGAACACTGGGAGCACTGCCAATAGAACGAATGTTGCTTCACTTTTCTCACTTTTCTAAATACTTCTCTCTGACTTTTGGACTAAGCATTTCTTTTGTCTGCTTCTATTATGTTGTTTAATAGTTTCTCAATTGCAAGGAAAGAATTAAAATATTCTCCCCCCAAATTTGTCCCCCTTCTATTATCTTAGATACATGTTTGTCATATCTAGGCAGTTCATAGCAACTAATTTACTTTTTTATTTTTATGCAACTTTCAAAAGTATTGCACCTTCATTTCCTGTTTGTTTAAACTGTCCCATGGAATACTGAAAGTTGATATTTAGTGATGTGGTAAAGGAGATAATGAAGTTCTTAAAGTCTCTGAGAAACTGAGCTCTTCTCTGCTCCCTCACTGGTTGTCTGAGATACAAATTAAAATTTGCACATAGAAAGGCCTTGAAAGTAGAATTATAATAAACATTATGATGTCAGCTGGATGGGGGAAGCTGAGAAGAGCTGGCTCATAGTACATTAACTCATTATATTAATTAATGGTCATGAAATGATGGGACGTACTCATACAAAGACAGCTCAACTGCTTCAAGGTTATAGCAGAATATGAGTCTGAAAACATTGACAAAATCAAAATTATAAATATTCATATTTTCCTCTAGATTCTTGTTTTGTCTTGGAAGAAATATGAGCCCAGAAAAGTTAAATGACTTACACAGGTTGTTACTCATTTAAACCTTGAATTAGTCATTTAACCTTTAAGATTTCAAAATATATTTCTCTCTAAAATTGGAATGATTGAAGTGGAATCTGATTCCTTGCTTCCGCCAGAAAGTTTTTTATGAATCCTAAGAGCTGTATAACTTTCCATTTATCTGAATTGTGTCTCATTTTCCACAGAAAGGGCAATTACAATAGTTATTGAGTCCTTACTATTAAGTTCCATTTGCTGCCTTGGATCTATGGCACCTGATGCAGACAGATATGCTGATAATACAGGGTCTTCATGGCTTCATCACTTGACTAAACAAATGAATTATATTTAATATTTTAATTAATGTCATAGAGAAGGAAGGAATTATGGTTACTAAAATGTGATTCTCCAGTTTATTTTAGCTCTCTAACTATTTTGGTGAAGCAAAGTATTATAATCTGAATATAGTATAGTGTTTTGGACAAAGATGTGGGCTCTGTGCAGGGTCAGACTGTATTCAAATCCTTATTTACACTATTTATTTATTTGTTTGTTTATTTATTTATTTATATGTTTTATAGAGAGAGTGGAAGGAGGGAGGAGAGACAGAAAGAGAGAAATAGCTATGTGAGAGAGGCACATCAATTGGTTGCCTCCCACATGCACCCTGACCAGGGCCAGTGATTGAGCCTGCAACTGAGGTACGTGTCTAGAATTGAACCCTGGACCCTTCAGTCCCCAGGCTGAGGCTCTATCCACTGAGCCAAACTGGCTAGGGCTATATATACTTTTCTGAAGCTTTAGTCTTGATTTTCATTATGTTGATCAGATGAGATAATTTGATAGTTTTCATCAATTATTAAATGATAATAAGTATGTAGAACAATGCTTAAAATGTATTTTAAATTAAAAATAAATAAATATTAAAGATAAATAAAATGTAATAAATATATATCAAATTAATTGAAATGTTATTGTCAGATATGAATATGATTAGCAAATTTCCTTAATGTCTACTATTTGAATTTGACACCTACTTTTTCTCCATGAAAATAATCGATGAATGCAAAATAACATATATGGCCATAGTTTTGACCTTTAGGATTATGAGCCTCATGCTCACTCTATTTGGATTTTCCACCACCCACCTTTCGCTTAATATTCTAGACACTTGGGGAGGAAACTCAGAGACTAAATTTAAAAAATTGTCTTCAAGCTCAAAATTCACACAAATAACCTATTCAAATACTAAAATCAACCCAATATAAAAGAACTACATTGAACATACTAGTAAAAGACATGAAGATATATTGCATGAACTTTAAACATTGTTTCTCCAGTGATGGGAGTTTGGTCTCAGCCAGGAGGGAGTGGCCTAAATATTGCCAATGTGTGAAAAGGGATCTTTTAAAGCTACATAGACTTCTTACATCTCCAATGACCATATAATGACAAGACCGATTGTAAGTGAAATGTTGAGTCCTTTACAGAAGACCAAAAATCATTTTGTGTTCTTCACAGAAATAAGCCAATCCAATGAATTAATTTGGACCACTAATGGATTTAATCTTTAGGGCCAATTCTCTCTGTAAAAATTTCAATACTGAAGTAAGGGTAGTGGGAAAATTGCAAACTAAAATATCTGTACTAATAAAAGGGTAATATGCTAATTAGACTGGATAGACCAGACATCTTCCAGGTATCACTCTGGACGTCCTTCCTGACAAAGCTGGGGCCCAGGCAAAGCTGCCCAGGGTTCCGGGTGCCTGCGGCTAGTCAGAGGGAGGGAAGCCCAGGTTCCAGGTGCCTGCAGCTGGCCAGATGGAGGGAAGCCTGTATCCTGGGTGCAGGGGCTGAGGCAGAGGTGGTTAGGGGCCATCAGACAGGCAGACTAGCAGTTAGAGGTGATCAGGCTGGCAGGCAAGTGATTAGGGGCAATCAGGCAGCAGGCAGGTAGGTGAGCAGTTAGGAGCCAGAGGTCCTGGATTGTGAGAGGGTGCAGGCTTTCAGGCTGGGCTGAGGGACCCCGCATCCCCTGTGCACAAATTTCTATATATATAAAAGCTTAAGCAACTGTTCAACCATTTGACTGGTAGCTATGACACACACTGTCCCTAGGCCTGGCCTGTGCCCTCTCACAATCCAGGACCCCTTGGGGGATGTTAGAAAGCCGGTTTTTAGCATTCAACTAAAAAAATGAAAACAAGCTTCAGTTATCTTAGTGGTTCATAAAGCACTAAAGCACTGGAAAGTAGTAGCAATTAAATATGCTTATTTTAAAAATTCAGACATTTGTACAGTTATAACCAATGAGACCTAAATAAGCTGATTGTTATGTGTGGGAAGCTAAAATATCAAGATTTAAAGTTCATCCTAATTGTGGAGCAATTTATGAATATCATCTTAGAATCAGGTAACTCTTACCATTTATTCAAAGCAAAAGCAAAACAAACAAATTCCACTGGAGGAATGCCTATTTTCAAGGTTCCTGTGAGCATGTAGAAGAATATACCGGTATGCTAACGGAAAGATCTCTAAACTGAAATTCGCTTAATAGGTTATAAATACCCAATGTCTCTTGGTAGATATTGTTACTTCTTTCCTTTTTTCTTGGAAGAATTTTTAAAGTAAAGCTTTGAGAGATTGTTTAATTTGAAAATCACCTCTCTATTTGGTCAGTGCCTTTCCCAAATCTAAGAGAAAGTTATTCAGTAAAATTCTCTTTCCCAAAGTGAGATTCAATAAGGGCAAATGCAAAACAGTCCACATATGACAGGAAAATCACAAATGCAAATACAAACCAGCTAAACTGTAGCGGAATGTCCATTACATCTTTACAATAGTTCTTGGAAAATTCTCTTCAATTAACTGATGAGTGTAGGAAGCAAGAGAGAGTTGTAATGCAGGATTTCAGAATGAAACCAGTTCTGGATAACTGCAAATCTCATGGCAGAATTACATAATCCATAGACCTTGCTGCCAGCTGCAGCTGCATGAATGTAACAAACACAAGGTTGTTTGAAAGACAGAAAAAAAATTTAAAGCACTTGAAGACTCAGTGGGGATAGATTCCATCTTAAAAATTAATTTTTAAGCCCTAACCAGTTTGGCTCAGTGGATAGAGCAACGGCCTGTTGACTAAAGGGTTCAGGTTCAATTCTGATCAAGAGCATGTATCTTGGTTTCAGGCACATCCCCGGTAGGGGGTGTGTAAGAGGCAGCTGGTCTATGTTTCTAACTCTCCATCCCTCTCCCTTCCTCTCTGTAAAAAGTCAATAAAATATATTTTTAAAATTAATTTTTAATCTAAGAAATGAGATTAAAGTAACTATTTACAAAATATGTTGTGTGATTCATATTTTTAAGGATTTAGGTATCATAGAATATGTACATCCTGATGTAGCTGTTATAAATATTAAATTTTTAAAAATTGCTTTTTTATAAAACATAATTGTCAGGGAAATTAATCTTGATTACAATTAATTTGTTAATTTTTTGCTATCAAGTGTTTTCATACATTGATCCATCTTTTATTGCCCTAGCTTACCATGGAAAATAGAGAGAAAGGGACCATAGGAAAGAAATAATGGGGAATAAAGAATTTAATATGATTATTATCTCCCTAAATAATGGTTATCATGGTAATATTTTTAAATATTTAATATTTGAAATATTTAAAAATCCACATTACTATACTGGGATAGGATATACATATTTTGGTCATATTCATGTATCCTCTATAACAGTATATAGGCAAAAGCAGTTAACATCTATCATAATAAACAAATTGTCCTAATAGCATACATTCCAAGATTTTTAGTCTAACCTTACACA
Source organism: Pipistrellus kuhlii (assembly GCF_014108245.1). Lineage (NCBI taxonomy): Eukaryota > Metazoa > Chordata > Mammalia > Chiroptera > Vespertilionidae > Pipistrellus > Pipistrellus kuhlii. The sequence goes on along the minus strand of NW_023425405.1, from coordinate 32,274,579 downwards.
ATTAATGTGTCATCTATAATAATAAAAGCATAATATGCTAATTAGACTGGACAGCCAAACAACCTTCTGGATATCATTCCGGATGTCCTTCTGGATGAAGCTGCAGCAGTGGGGGCTAAGGCACAGGCATTTAGAGGTGATCAGGCAGGTAGGCAAGTGGTTAGGGGTGATCAGGTAGGCAGGCAGGCAAGTGAGCGATTAGGAGGGACCCCCTGTGCATGACACTCTCTCTCTCTCTCTCTCTCTCTCTCTCTCTCTCTCTCTCTCTCTCTCTCTCTATATATATATATATATATATATATGTGTGTGTGTGTGTGTGTGTGTGTGTGTGTATATATATATATATATATATATATATATATATGCCTCTGCCTGCCTGATCACCCCCTCCCCCATGCATGAATTTTGTGCATTGGGCCTCTAGTGTATATATAAATATAAACTGATTGGAGGCCCTGGTTGTATAGTTCAGTTGGTTAGAGCATTATTCCTGTATGCCAAGGTACATATCTGGCTGCTTATTGATAGCTGTACTGTGTAGAAGATGAGTGGGAGGGCGATAAAGCTGCCAAAGAAGTATCACTTAGGTACCACTGACATTAGCTTTTATGGGCGGTTGATTATATGGGTCAGCAGCCCATGAAAGCCATCCCAGAGCCATCCAAATTCTATGGATGGCTCTGGGAAGGCTTTAAAAGCCATAACTGGTATAGACAGTCTGTGGCAAGTCTAGTCCTTTCCTTTTTTCTACAGTATTTTCAATACTCTTACAATCTCATTTCTTATTGAAAATATTTAAGCTGTTGAAAATACTTCTAAAAATAGTCATTATTTTCTTGCTGGTTAAACATGGTTTGAAAACAGACATGTAGTAATATTAATAGTTAACATTTGTTGAGTGCTTAGCCTGACCTAACTGCTGAGCTAAGCACTTTGAACACCATATCTCATTTATAAATTAATGATGATTTATTTGCATTTTACCTGTGTTGTGACTAAAGTTCAGCAAGGTTATGTGAAGTAGAGTAAGCCCATTTTTTTCGCATAGGTAATTATGCCCTCTGCTGGTAGTTAGAAGTTTCTGTACCATCTACTTTTTGACATGATGCTCTTCACTTGAGCATTAGATGCCATCAGCAGGTGGATTAATTATAGACTGCTTTCATCACTGGCTTGCTGATCCTCAGATCCAAATTCTACCAGGAAGGCTTTAAAAATATGAAAGTTCACTTAGGGGAATGAAGGATTCTTATACAAAGTAAGGTCCCAGAAAATGATTTTCAAGGTGGTTAAAAAATTGTCTGTGATGGGGCTTGGAGGGGAGGAAGGAGAAATTCTGTTAAAGTATCTTGGAATTATTATCAAGAAAAAAGTGCACTGAATTTGGATACTGTGGAAATAATAGGAAATAATTGTCTGTCCCAAGGATGTGGTAATTATCATTAGGGGGAGGAGGCAAAAAAGAAATAATAATAACCTAAGCAAAACATTTATAATTATATTTTTTGGCAAAATTGAGTATGAGTAAGAATTAAATAATGTCAACTGGAAGGATGTAATTGGAAGACCTAACCATCATTCAAATCTTTGGATTTGCATTCCCACAGTTTCATTTGAAGGGCATCAGATTCAAAAAGTCTCCCTCTGATTTTCTACCTCAGGGGAAAAGTCTATTGTAAGACTACTCCGGGAGTTGGCAGAAGATCAGATTTCTCAGTATATGTGCCTATCTGCAAGATCATCTAGAGGAGGTATTTAACACCATCCACAAGGAAAAGCTAAGATTTGTGGTAGGAAACATGACCTTCTCTTTATCAACTATTCCTCATGTGATCATCATATCAGCAGAATTTATTACAGGGATTACAGTCAATGGATTTCTGATAATCGTCAGCTGTAAGGAATTGATTAAAAGCAGAAAGCTAACACCAATGCAGCTCATGTTAATATGTATAGGGATGTCTAGAGTTGGTCTGCTGATGATGTTAACTGGACAAACTTTTTTCTCTATGTTCTTTCCACTTTTTTATCAGACAAAAATTTATGGTGCAGCGATGGTGTTCTTTTGGATGTTTTTTAGCTCTGCCAGTGTCTGGTTTGCCACCTGCCTTTCTGTATTTTACTGCCTCAAGTTAGTAGGCTTCACTCATCCCTGGTTTCTTTGGCTGAAATTCAGGATCTCAAAGTTAATGCCTGGGCTGCTTCTGGGAAGCTTGCTGGCCTCGGTGAGCATTGCAATTCTGTCTATCGAGGTAGATTACCCTAAACATGCAATGGACGATGTCCTCAGAAATGCCACACACACCGCATCTAAAATCAAGATAAGGAAAATTAGTGAAATGCTTCTTGTCAGTCTTTCACTCCTATTTCCTTTAGCCATATTCCTGTTGTGCACTTTTATGTTACTCATGTCTCTCTATAAGCACACTCATCGGATGCAAAAGGGATCTTGTGGTTTTAGAAGTGTCAGCACAGAAGTCCATATAAATGCCTTAAGAACAGTGCTAACATTCGTTGTTTTCTTTATTTCTTATTTTGCTTCCTTCATAACAAACATGACATTCATTATTCCTCACGGAACTCAGCACTACTTTCTGCTGAAGGACATAATGGCAGCATATCCCTCTGGCCACTCGGTCATAATAATCTGGAGTAATTCTAAATTCCAACAGTCACTCAGGAGACTTTTCTGCCTCAAAAGGAATCAATGAAGAGAAGTACCAATGTAAAAACATTTCGTTATTTTCTTAACATGGAGCCAATGGACTTGTGTTTTGTTTTGTTTGCTTTATATGAATTGTGTGTGTTCTCCTATCTGGCAATTTTCTGTCCATCTCCCAAGACATGTGAAGCACTAATTTGGATGGATAGTATATCTCTTTTTCTAGGGCTCATGTACTTAAAAATATTGTGATAGTAGCACATTTAAATAGCTAGTCCTTGGCATGGTAGAAATCAGAATAAAATACTAAGACTTCTTTTGGCTGATCAATGTAGTTCTGTTACGTCTTCCCAGGTAGTTAAGAATCTTCTGATTTAGAGAGAACCCAAGATGGCTACTCGGGTAGGCAACTAGCTGCAGCTGCACACAACAATTTCAACAAAATACAACTAAAATATAAAATGGACATTACCCAGAACTACAGGAAAGTCGACTGACTGGAAATTCTACAACAAGAAGCAAGGAGAAAACCAGAAGGAAGCGCGGAGGAGCTGTAAAAGCCCAAGGTACGGAGACACGCGGCGCGCGCGGAAAGGACAGAGCCGGAGAGGAGGGAGGCCGAGTGCCTGGCTGGCGGTCCCAAGCAGGAAGGAGAGAAAAGCTCCGACTGTGCTGGGCCCAGCTCCAACTGCTCTGAACCCCAATTCTAGGCCAGACCCCGGGGACCCAGGCTCATCCATAGGGAGCCGGGCTGTAAGGCGGGATTCCGGGGAAGCGGCGAAAGGAGGTCCCAGAGGCGCGCACACTGCGCGCAGAGAAGGGCCGGCCGGCTGTGCCACGGGATTGCCCTGACGGGAAGGAGACAGGGGCTCCAGACTGCTCTGAACGCCACCTCCAATCCCACTACCAACTGAACTGAACCCCAATACCGGACTCATTGGGGGAGAGCATAGACAGTTTGGCAGCAGGCGAAAATCGAGGGCACCTTTCTCTCAGAGGCGCTCGCAACAAGTACTGAAGGACCCTGAGTCTCAGGAGTCGCATAGGGCGGGGCTGACGGAAGCCAAGGCTGTAGGCTCCACCCTGAAACCCCGCCCCATCAGGAAAGCTGCCTGCGAAAATGCCTAAACCAAATAGATCACAAACGAAAGAAATGGACGACAAAAAGCGACTGGATATAGAGTTCAAAACCACACTTATAAGGTTGTTCAAGAATCTCCTAGAAAAGGCCGATAAAATAAACAAGACCTATGAGGATATGAAAAGGGATCAACAAGAAATAAAGAATACATTGTCTGAAATAAAAAATATTTTATGGAGTCCTAAAAACAGAATGGAAGATCGCAAGAATCAAGTCAAAGATTTGGAACATAAAGAGCCAGAAGACACTCCTCCACAGACGCAAGAAGGCCAGAGAATCCAGAAAGTTGAAGATAATGTAAGAAACCTCTGGGACAACTTCAAGCGAACCAACATCAGAATTATGGGGGTCCCACAAGATGAGAGAGAGCAAGATATCGAAAACATACTGAAAGAAATAGTGACAGAAAACTTTCCCCACCTGGTGAAAGAATTAGACTTACAAGTCCAGGAAGCGCACAGAACTCCAAACAAAAGGAATCCAAAGAGGACCACACCAAGACAAATCATAATTAAGATTCCAAGAGCAAAAGACAAAGAGAGAATATTAAAAGAAGCAAGAGCAAAGAAGGTAGTTACCTATAAAGGAGCACCTATACGATTGTCAGCTGATTTCTTAACAGAAACCATGCAGGCCAGACGGGAATGGCAAGAAATATTCAAGGTGATAAATAGCAAGAACCTACAGCCAAAGATAATCTATCCAGCAAAGCTATCACTCAGATTCGAAGGTCAGATAAAGAGCTTCACTAATAAAAAAAGCTAAAGGAGTTCATCACCACCAAACCAGAATTATATGAATTGCTGAAGGGGGTTCTTTCAGAAGAGAAAGTAAATAAAGATAAAAATTATGAACAACAAATACGTAACTATCAACAAGTGAATCTAAAAACCAAGGAAACTAAAAAAAAAAAAAAAATCTGAGGAACAATATTAATTGTTGAATATAATAGAATCAGAGGTATGGAAGGGGAGTAAACTGTTTATTCTTGGGGAAAAGGGGAGAGGGGGATGTGGGAAGAGACTGAACATAAACTGTGCACCTATGGATGAGGACAATGGGGGGTGGGGAAAGGGCAGAGGGTGGGGTGAGAAGGGGGGGGGGAAGGAACATTTGTAATAATATGAACAATAAAAATTTATTTAAAACAAAATAATGCCATGGGGGGAGAAAAAAAAGGGGGGAAGAATCTTCTGATTTAGGTGAGGAAAATCACATAGATTTAGTATGACTTGGAACAATAAAATAAATTGGCTATTTGGTTACACATAACTATTTTTCTTTTCTTTTTTTAAATATATTTTATTGATTTTGTACAGAGAGGGAGGGAGAGAGATAGTGAGTTAGAAACATCGATGAGAGAGAGTCATTGATCAGCTGCCTCTTGCACACCCCCTACTGGGACTATGCCCGCAACCAAGGTACATGCCCTTGACCTGAATCGAACCTGGGACCTTTCAGTCCCCAAGCCGACGCTCTATCTATTGAGCCAAACCGGTTTCGGCCACATAACTATTTTTCAAAGACAGTCATCAATGTAAATATTGTTAAAATTCAAATTATGTGTTGAAAAGGCATAAGGCAATGAACCCAGTTACACAGGTTACTGTCTTATTTTGCTTTTGATTTGCTACTAGTTTAGGTTAGTAAATGCTAAGAGCTGTATATGCATATATATACACAAATCCAGGATCTCCATTTTTTAAAAGATGAAGAATTATTTTTCAACCCCCTGCATTGTTAAACTCATGCCCAAAGAGAATTGAGGGAGGTTGCTGACAATGAATTCCACGCAGGAAACCATTCAATTGGTGCCTTAACCCTTTGGTGTCTTAATTCCTTCCAACTGAGAATTTCATCTGGAGTATGGCAACAGCAAATGACTTAAAGACCCAGAGAAGATTTTGAAATCTGTTACTAAACTTGAATGAATTCTGCTAATTTTTAAGGATCTTAAGGCATCTTGCTTTTGAGAAGAAAAAAAATTTTTACAGTATCTTACATATCAGAATATCTATCTGTTTTCATCTGTGAAATTCTCATTGGCTCTTTAAAACAAAAACAAAAGATGTGTAGTTATTTTAATTATAGTAAATTGTAATTAAAATGGATTAGAAGTTGTCAGAATGAAAAAAATAAAATGAGTGTGTGTGTGTGTGCGCACATATATATGTGTGTGTGTTGTTGTTGTTTTTTAACTTTACCAAATATTTTCACACATAATTGTTTAGTTTATTTTCAGAATACTCTGTAAAGTAGGTAGTGAAATTATCTCAGTTTTATACTTGGAAAAGTAAGATTTGCCTAAGGTCGCTCCACGGAGTAAAGAGAAAAGGTCAATTTCAATAAGAGTGTATATGCTGGAAAACTAGCTCTCTGTGTATTAGACTTAGAGGGGGTGGAAGCCGCTTGGGGTGGGATAAGAAAGTGGACAGTGGGAAACAAAGGAATAACATACCAAGTTTGCAATCTTTGTCTGTAGCTCTGCTCTGTGTCACAGATTCCTCAGTGCAGATGTTCCCTGACACATGAAAAATGCTAACCAGATTCTGTGCTTAGAGTTGAGGGGAATGAGTCATTGATGGGTTTTATGATACTGTACTATAATCCCATGTTATACATAAGTGACAAATCAAAGAAGATATTTAAATGTCATAATTCAATACCCCACTGTCACCTTTGGACAAATCAATTAAACAAAAAATCAGCAAAGAAATATCAATCCTAAATGACTCACTAGACTAGATGGAATTAATCGACCTCTTCAGAACATTCCACCCCAAAGCCACAGAATATACATTCTTCTCAAGTGCACATGGGTCATTTTCAAAGATAGATCACATGTTGGGACATAGGTAAAGTTTCTTCAAATTCAAGAAGAGAGAAATCATATCAAGCATCTTCTCAGATCAGAGTGGCATAAAACTGGAAATTAACTATAATAAAAATAATCCAAAGAAATCAAACACATGGAGACTAAACAGCATGCTATTAAATAAGGACTGGGTTACCAGAGAAATCAAGAAATAAATTAAAAACATCCTGGCAACAAATGACAATGAAAACACAACAATCCAAAATCTATGGGACACAGCAAAGCAGTTTTAAGAAGGAAGTTCATATCTCTACAAGCCTATTGCAAAAAAAAAAAAAAAAAAAAAAAGGTAACAAATTATCTAACTCTACAACTCAAAGTGTTAGAAAAAAGAGCAACAAGAAAAGCCCAGTGTAAGCAGAAGGAAAGAAATAATAAAAATCAGAGCGGAGATAAACAACATAGAGACCAAAGAAAAATACATAAGATCAACAAAACCAAGAGCTGGTTCTTTGAAAGGATAAACAATATTGATGAACCTCTAGCCAGGCTAACCAAGAAACAAAGAGAGAGGACCCAAATAAACAAAATCAGAAATGAAAGCGGTGAAATAACAACAGATCCTGCCGAAATACAAAGGATTGTTACAAAAATACTACAAATAACTCTATTCCAACAAACTCAACAACCTAGATGAAATGGACATATTCCTAGAAAAATACAACCTTCCAAAACTCAATCAGGAAGAATCTAAAAATCTCAATAGACCAGTGGCTTGGGAAGAAATTGAAACAGTCATCAAAAAGCTTCTAGCAAACAAAAGCCCAGGGCCAGATGGCTTCACAGGAGAATTTTACCAAACATTCAAGAAAGAACTAAAACCTATCTTCCTCAGACTATTCCAAAAAATTCAAGAGGAAGGAACACTTCCAAACTCCTTCTATGAAGCCAGCATCACCCTAATACCAAAACCAGATAAAGACAACTCAATGAAAGAGAATTACAGGCCAATATCCCTCATGAACTTAGATGCCAAAATCCTCAACAAAATTCTAGCAAATCGGCTCCAGCAGAACATCAAAAAGATCATACACCATGACCAAGTAGGATTTATTCCGGAAATGCAAGGATGGTACAATATCCGAAAATCAATAAATGTGATACATCACATAAACAAATTGAAAGATAAAAATCATATAGTTATATAAATTGATGCAGAAAAAGCATTTGATAAAATCCAACATCCTTTCCTGATAAAAACTCTCAACCAGGTAGGAGTACAAGGATCATACCTCAACATAATAAAAGCTATATATGATAAACCCACAGCCAACATCATACTCAATGGGAAAAACTAAAACCATTCCCTCTAAGAAGAGGAACAAGACAGGGATGCCCACTCTCACCACTTCTTGTTTGACATAGTACTGGAAGTACTAGCTATTACAATTGGACAAGAAGAGGAAATAAAAGGCATCCAAATTGGAAAAGAAGAAGTAAAGTTATCCTTATTTGCAGATGACATGATATTGTACATAAAAAAACGCACAAAAGACTCCATCAAAAAACTAATTGACTTAATAAATGAATTTGGCAATGTAGCAGGATACAAAATTAATGCCAAGAAATCTATGATATTTCTATACACCAATAGTGAACTTACAGGAACAGAGATTAAAAAAGCAATCCCATTTACCATTGCACCAAAAAAATTAAGATACCTAGGAATAAACTTAACTAAGGAGGTAAAAGACCTATACGCAGAAAACTACATGACACAAAAAAGAGATAGAGGAAGATGTAAACAGATGGAAGAACATACCATGTTCATGGATTGGTAGAATCAACATCATCAAAATGTCCATCCTTCTCAAAGCAATTTACTCCCCATTAAAATACCAACGGCATATTTCACTGATCCAGAAAGAACTCTCCAAAAATTCATTTGGATCAATAAAAGACCTGGGATAGCCACAGCAATCCTGAGAAAGAAGAGTAAAATAGGAGGGATCTCAATACCAGATTTCAAGCTGTATTACAAAGCCACTGTTCTCAAAACTGCTTGGTACTGGCACAAGAACAGACATATAGATCAATGGAATAGAATAGAGAATCCAGATATCAACCCAAATCACTATGCTCAATTAATATTTGGCAAAGGAGGCATGAATATACAATGGAGTCAAGACAGTCTCTTCAATAAATGGTGTTGGGAAAATTGGACAGATACATGCAAAAGAATGAAACTAGATCACCAACTTACACCATACACAAAAATAAACTCAAAATGGATACAGGACTTAAACATAAGATGGGAAACCATAAAAATACTAGAAGCATCCACAGGCAGCAAAATCTCAGACATATGCCAAAAGAACTTCTTCACTGATACTGCCCTTAGGGCAATGGAAGCTAAAGAGAAAATAAACAAATGGGACTACATCAAAATTAAAAGCTTTTTTACAGCAAAAGAAACAATCAACAAAACAACAAGAAAGCCCACTGTATGGGAGAACATATTTGTAAATAATACCACTGATAAAGGTTTAATCTCCAACATCTACAGCTTATACAACTTAATAAAAGGAAGATAAATGAGCCAATTAAAAAATGGGCAATGGACCTAAATAGAATCTTCTCACAAGAAAGAAGGCCAAGACGCACATGAAAACATGCTCAAAGTCACTAATTATCCAAGAGATGCAAATCAAAACAACAATGCGGTACCATCTCACACCTGTCAGAAGGGCCAACATCAACAAATCAACAAACGACAAGTGTTGGTGAGGTTGGGGAGAAAAAGGAACCCTCGTGCACTGCTGGTGGGAATGCAGACTGGTCAACCATTGTGGAGAACAGTATGGAGTTTCCTCAAAAAACTGAAAATGGAACTCCCACTTGACCCAGTAATCCCACTCCTAGGAATATAACCCAAGAAACTAGAAATACCAATCAGAAAGGATATATGCACCCCTATGTTCATAGCAGCACAATTTACAATAGCTAAGATTTGGAAACAGCCTAGGTGCCCGTCAACAGATGATTGGATCCAAAAACTATGGTACATCTACACAATGGAATACTATGCTGCCATAAAAAAGAAGGAATTCTCATCATTTGCAGCAACCTGGATGGAACTGGAGAACATCATGCTGAGTGAAATAAGCCAGTCAATGAAAGAGAAACACCACATGACCTCACTCATTTATGGATAATAAAGAACATTATAAACTGATGAACCAAAAGATATAGAGACAGTAAAGCAACAAGCAGACTGTCAAATTACAGCAGGGAGGGTAGGGAGATCTGGGAGAGATAAGAGATCAACCGAAGGACTTGTATACATGCATATAAGTATAACCAATGGACACAAAACTCTGGGGAGGGAGGGCATGTATGAGAAGTGGGGGGGCAATGGTAAGAAATATACACAGATAATAATTTAATAAAAAAATAAAAAATAAAGGAATACTAGTTAGCAATAAAAAAAATGTCATAATTCAGGAAATAGCACAGAGGTGATAAAGACTGGAACTCCATGAAAAATTATGAGAATTAGAGAGAATAAGGTTTTATAAATTCAGTTTTCTATGTTATGATTTTTAACTTTTAAATTTAGGTTTGCATTTTTGGAGACACTAAGTTGTTGGGCTATGTTATACTAATTAATTTTAAAATAGCTAAGTCTATAGTTATATCCTTTTCAAAACAGTTTGCTTCCCCATTATGGTCTATTATAGGTTTTTCAATACCTAGTTTCACAAATGTGTAATGAAATGGCCATTTAAAATCATTAATGGATTTTGTTTTTGCTTTAAAAAAAAATATATATATATATATATATATATATATATATATATATGTATATATATATATATATCAAGTTTTCTAAGAAATTCCTGTGGTTCTGCCAGTATTCCTGAGTCTGTAACTTATGCAGTATGTATGAAACTTCTGTAATGATTTTAGTCATAAAAATACATAAAGAGCCGAAACCAGTTTGGCTCAGTGAATAGAGCATCAGCCTGTGGACTGAAAGGTCCCAGGTTCGATTCTGGTCAAGGGCATGTATTATACCTTGGTTGCGGGCACATCCCCAATGGGGGGTGTGCAGAGGCAGCTGATCGATGATTCTCTCTCATCGTTGTTTCTAACTCTCTATCCCTCTCTCTTCCTCTCTGTAAAAAAATCAATAAAATATATTTTTAAAAACACATAAAGGAAAGAATCAATAATGTGTTACCAGGTAAAACAACCTTCTCTCAACAAGTTTTAAAAAGTACCACCTCATTTTCTGCTGCCTCTTCTCTCATTGAAATGTAACTCTTGTGGTTTTATGGGCCTGAATTCATGTAAATAACTATGTTGGATTGTTTTGTTTTCATTTATCTCAAGCTTCAAATCATTCCTATTCATTTGGTTATTTTCACTTTGGCAATTGTTCCCTTTCATAAAAGAGATAAAATAGAAGTTAAAGTGTTTAGCTACATTATGGCATCTGCTAATATTACTCCTTCTGCCTAAGTAAAGAAACATCCTTATCCTTATTCTGGCATAACTTAGAACCAATTTTACTTCATGATTAATTTATAGAGTATTTCAAACTGCAGTTACCAGTTATATGATGAAATTATTACTACAATGAATTTTAAGTTAACTTGTTTGTATAAACATATGTTATTCAAGTAACTTTTTAAAGTATGAATATTCTTAAGTACCTGGAAACATAAAAGTCAGAGGGTTGAGGTTTTTATTTCCCACATCATGTTATCTTCCCAAATTTGTGGATACCGAGTGGCACAACTCTGCACATTCCCTAGATATTCATGTGCAATAAATTTTATTATGCACTCAAAATTATCTACCAGAGAGTAGAATTTGGATGGTTCTATATATAACTTGAACCACTTAACCATGAAATAGTATATTTCTATTATAAAATTCTGGAAAGACATTCATGAGAGCATTAAAGAGAATTCCGGTCTTTTTTATGCTGTTCACCCATTCAAATCATCTTTTTATTAAGAACACTGCTATTCTCAAGGATCAGAATTGAATTTAATTGCCCTGAGAATCTGCAGCAATCTTCTCTAACTTCAGGGATCTTTAATTTCCCATGGAAGTAACTGTTAGGACTGATCTTGGCATTTAGCACCATATTCTTATAGGCCGATATATTTCCTAGCCACGTATTTATTATTTTATGAAAATCCAGGGCTATATTATATGTATTTTGGCATCCAAAACAAGTAATATTAGTGAACTCAACATAAATGGATGCTTGAACATGAGGTTTTTAGAAAGAATCATGTATATCTTTTTGGAGAGAAAAAAGAGAAAGAGGGGGGTGGTATCAGGTAGGTTAATTTTATTTCCAAAATTGTAAGAAATTGAGTAAGCTAAACTCTACTGTCATTTCCATCAGGAAAAAAAAAAAACACGATAAAATTGAGCACTAGGGACACCAGTACCGACAAAATTCTTTGTGTCTGTTTATAAACTGGGATAAAAATCCCAAGTAATGCACTGCCACCCAGTGGCAAACCTTCGCTTTAAATGAAATAATAAAGTAGTCAAAAGACTACAGCCAATCCTAGCCAGTTTGGCTCAGTGGAGAGAGCTTCAGCCTGAAGACTGAAAGGTCCTGGGCTCAGTTCCGGTTAAGGGCACATGCTCAGGTTATAGGCTCAATCCCCTAGTAGGGGGCATGTAGGAGGCAGCCAATCAATGATTCTCATCATTCATGTTTCTATCTCTCCCTCTCCCTTTCTGAAATCAATAAAAATATATTTTAAAAAAACCAAAACACTATAGCCATTAGGAATCTTGCTTTAGGAACTGTTATATCCTATGAGGGGGAATAAAAGAAGTTACTACTTAGGTCTTAGGAAAGTTTGGACCAAAAGAAAAGAAATAGCCCAAATCAAACAAACAAACAAACAAACAAACAGTTAAGCAAAACAAAAATTATTTATGACTTTAGAAGATAACTAAAAACTTGAATTTTGCTTGGGTATTCAATATCAATGAATTAATATTCATTTTTTTATATGTCATAGTGGAGCTATGCTTATGCTTAAAAAATAAAAGCATTTTTATCTTTTAGGGGAAACCTCCTAAAAGATAATTACTGATAAAATTATGTGCTATATCAAAATATGAGGAATGGAAAGAGATATGTTGGAGGTGTATTTGAAGAATTTGGGCTAGAAATTGATCACTTTTATGCTAGGTGATGGTTACATGGGGATTCATAACATGATTCTGAAAGAAAAAATCCTATACTTAGATTCAACACATAAATATAACTCAATAAGAAAAAAAAAGCAATATTACTGATAACACACACACACACACACCCCTAGAAAAAATAAATTTATTTCAGTGGGAAAATATAGGAAAGCAGCTAAGAGTGTGGCCTCTGGAATCAGATTACCTCTGTTCTCTTACTCTCTAGTAATTTTGGACAAGTTATTAAGCCTCTTTCCTTCTTTACAACATGGGATAGAAATACTACATAAGTTATATGGTTGTTTTAAGTAATGAAAGAGACAATTACATTCAAAGTGCTTACAACAGAGTCTGGAATATCAAGGTGTTCAATGAATGTTAACCCATATGAACTATTAGGATAAAAATTACAAAATCCAGAAAGCCTCATTCATAACCCTGTTATTCAGGGAATTTAATCACTTTTACTCAAAATAAAGGAAAGTTTTACCTTTTGAAGGTGTGTTTAGTTAAATATTTCACTTGTTACAGTTAGAATTACAGACTCAGTTGAAATTAATTTTCTTGGAGGCAACATAATATAAACTATACAACCACCAGGGGTCAGTATTGTTACAAATGGAACTTCAACTGAAGAATTTTTTTTTTTTTAACATATATATTTTATTGATTTCAGACGGGAAGGGAGAGGGAAAGAGAGATAGGAACATCAATGATGATAGAGAATCATTGATAGGCTGCCTCCTGCACACCCCCGCCCCCCGGGGGGATCGAGCTCACAACCTGAGCATGTGTCCTTGACTGGAATTGAACCCGGGACCCTTATGTTCTCAGGCCAAGGCTCTACCCACTGAGCAAACCCAGTTAGGGCTGAAGAATTTTTTGAAACATAATTGACCTCACGCTTTAAAAAAGTTGATTCCAGAAATTCTGATCTCACACCTCTTTGCTCTTTTAGATAGCTGAGGGCTTCCAGAAATCTCTCTTGAATGTTTATCTTCCGTGCATTTCCTTATGAAAACATAGGTGGATTTGGGCATTGTCCTGGATTCTAGGGAAATATGCACTGTCCCAGAAGGAACAGAAAAGTTCCAAAACAACAAGTCACTTTTCAAACTAAAGTTGCCTACATTGAAATTCCCTTGCAGTAACAGTGATGAGAATACTGTCATCACGGCTTTTAGTTTGTGAAAGTTAGATCTCTCAACCATGCCTGGAAATGCTGAAAAAAAACACAAAACTTGTCCTTTCTGTTAACACCCAGAGTCAAAGTGATGTTCTAGCCTCAGGTTAAGCTAAGAAGCAGATAAGCGAGAATAATGCTTACTCATTACCAAGCTTTCCTAAAGCAGGCATTGCAAATTCTGTTGGTTTGCATCCTTCACTTAACAAGAAGAATTCCTTATACATAGCCACATATTCTCTTAGAGGATGAATATCATACTATTAGGGGAGGATATAAATGGTAAAAGATAAAAATATAGAGAACAATGTATATAACAACCCAAGTTGAAATATACAAGTAGGGCACTTTTCCAGGGGGATTTTCCAATGACAAAAAAAAAAGAGAGAGAGAGAGAAAAGTTTACTTTGTGGTACAGCACCATTTCTTAAGGTTTAAATTTTCCCCAGAAGTAGATTTCTTTTCAGAAATCTTAGAGTAGTAACTATTTCTCAAAAGAATTCAAGAGTTATACATATGAACTTTATGTTCATATGTATAAGGTGACATAAACTAAGACAATCAACATTTATTTTGTAGGTTTATGGCACATTAAATCACAGCCTGAATCTTTTTCTTTTTCCCCCCAATATATATTTTGAAGTTTTTGTTTTGTTTTGTTTTGTTTTGTTTTTCAAACATTCAAATATATTAAAAGAGAGATCTCTGAGACAAAAACTGTCCTTGGTCCTAACCAGTCTGGCTCAGTGGATAGTGTTGGCCTGAAGACTGTATGGGCCCCAGATTTGATTATGGTCAAGGGAAAGTACCTTATATCTCCATTGCAGGCTGATCACAGAGCCCCCAAGGGCCCCATGCAGGAGGCAACCAATCCATATGTCTCTCTCACATGGATGTTTCTCTCTCTCTCCCTCTCTCCTCCTCTCTCTCTCTCTCTTTCTCTCCACCCCCTCCCTTCCACTTTCTCTATTAATTTATGATTCCAGAGGGGGAAAAGTCTTTCCTTTAACATGTTAATTAAAATTATTTTCTAAAATTTTGTTTTATTTTAAAATCTTGAGGGAAAATAAAAAAATGACTTAAAATTTCTTTGTTTTTGATAAATATTTGCTAATTGTCATTTAAGTGAAGAAAAAAAGAGTAGATACTCATACCACTGACATTTTTATCATGTGAATATCCTATTTTTTTTTTCAATTTAACTATGAAAACTAAATGGAATAAAATCAAATCAGGATTTAATAGCTCTGTTTGCATAAGCAACATTAAGTGGAAAGATGAGGCAATGAGTGATATCATTTCCCAAAGGATGTTCTGCATAATAAAAATTCCTTGGAATTTTAACAGCTGAGCCAAGAACAAGAAATGCATTCTTTAGAAAAATAAATGTAGCAAATACTGGATTAAATACATTATACAAGTGAGTTTATTATTGTCCTTTTTACTTCACATTATACTATAACCCAACTACTTTTTATCACTTGTATTAATAGTAAATACACTGGTGCGAATCCCCTTCATCTCTCTCCTGCATTATTGCATAGCCTCCTATCTGGAGGTCCCCCCACCTCAGTCTATGCTCAACAAACAGCAGTGTTTGGCTTTTCTAAAAGGCAGTCCTCGCCCAGCAAGTGTGGCTCAGTGTTGAGCATGGACCTCTGAACTAGGAGATTCCTGGTCTGGACACATGCCTGGGCTGCAGGCTTTATCTCCAGTGTGGGACACACAGAGGCAGCCAGTCAATGATTCTTTCTCATCATTGATGTTTCTGTCTCTTTCTTCCTCTCCCTACCTCTCTGAAATTATAATATATATTTAAAATTAAAAATAAAAGTCAGTTCCCATCATGCCATTCCTCTGCTCAAAACTCCAATGTCTTTACATCTTAAGTCAAAATTTTTTCAATAGCCTACATGGTCCACTTTATTAGAGATACAGCTTGTAAAGAGGATCTGGAAATAATATCCAGGCTTCTTAACTGCAAAACCTGGCCCATGTGCAAAACCCTTCAATGCACAGCCAGACACTCTATTCACTGAGCCAAAACATTTTTAATATTTTAAAACAAATAAATAAAAGTATTTTCTAAAAAAAAAAAAAAAAAAAAAAAAAAAAAAAGTACTATAGTGCCAAACCATAGAAAACACTCAAATACTGTTTATGTAGTTCTTCCAATTAATAGTGAGGCTTAAATCAATGAGCACTCTCTATATATTTTAGTGGCCAGATTACTCCATATGTTCACATTACTTTTCCATAAAGTTCCTTGACTTTATTTTGGCTGCATCCTTTTTGTTTTTTATATTCCTAATATTCTTAGTTATTTACAGAAAGTGAAAATATTTTCACAGTCTACCACCCATCATTTAATTTTGTCTTTTTTGTCCTGTTTTGAGGCCACATCTTTAGTTGAATGTAATCAAAGTGATAAAATTTTTCTTTATATTTATATTTCATGATATTTTGGGTATTGTTTAAGAAATCATTTTTTTTTTTTACTCAGAAATCAAATACACATACAATTTTTAGTATTTAATTTTTTTAAATTTATATCTCACTTTATAACACATTCTAACCATTTAATAATTTTGTTTGACTTTCTTATTCTATTAGTTTGTTAGGAGATTTCTTAGCTTTTTATTCTCAGACTAGAAGCCCAGTGTACTGGGGACAGGGGTCCCTCAGCCCAGCCTGCACCCTTTCCAATCTGGGACCCCTCAGGGGATGTCCTAGGGATCAGTCCTAAACCAGCAGTCAGACATCCCTCTCACAATCCAGAACTGCTGGTTCCCAACCACTTGCTTGCCTGCCTGCCTGATTGCCCCTAACTGCTTTTGCCTGCCAGCCTGATCACCCCCTAACCACTCTCCTGCCAGCCTGATCAATGCCTAACTGCTCCCCTCCTGGCCTGATACCCCCAACTGCCCTTCCCTGCCAGCCATCTTGTGGGGGCCATCTTGTGACCAGATGGGCGCAGCCATCTTGTTTGAGGGCGTGACAATTTATTTTCATATTACCTATTTATTACATAAGATTACTATCTGCAATTAATAAGTTTTTATTTTTTTTCCTAGTAATTACTAATATCCTTTATTATTTTTTCTGATCTTATTGTATTGTTCAAGACTGTCAGTACCCTGTTGGACAGTAATGAGATATTGGGGCTCCTGTTATTTTTTTCCTGTATTTTTCCAATCAGATAAAATCTTTCTAAATTAAGCATGTCAAACTCAAAGGCTAACATGGGCCAAATAAACAAGGCATGTGGCTCATGGGTCGCAAGTTTGACATGCTTTTTCTAAGTGTTTTCCATTTGATATGTTATTGCTATAATTTATTATTGTGCCATTAGATAAAGAAGTGTTCTCTTTTTCTTAGTTTTGTCAGATGCAGAATATAGAGTTCTCTGAAATATATAAAGTAAAATATTTTCAACAATCCTTTCGATAAATTTGAATAGTCCATAGAAACCTATTATTTCAGGGAAGTCTCAAAATATCAAGGTAAGGGGAAGCTGAGAGTGAAAGGAATGCCAGTCAAGTTGCTTAATTTAAACTCACATTAAGAGATGTTGAATCAAGAAGAGAATTAGCTGAAGGAAGTGATTTCTGGTCAGTGGGAAGGAAATCTTGACTTTCTTAAACAATCTGCTATTTTTGGTTTATGTGAACTAATGAACTTTATTTTTGTAAGTACCTGCACAACAAAATGAAGATCTGATCATGTCTATGCTAAGTAATTGTTGAAATATTTCTTGAAACTATGAAGTTATTTCTCACAAGCTGGTAAATTTAGGGCTACAAACAAAACTGAATAACATGTTAATTGTAATTATTAATAAATAGACACATTTATAAAAACCAGAGCAACGAAAGTTGTTATAATCTCAAGCAGCTTTAGCTCAATTTTATATTTTAAAACCATAATTATTTTCAGATCTCTACTCACATAAATATAAGCTTAAAGCAAAAATTATCACTTTAAAACCATAAATCTCCACAAGACCTTGGATTCTCAACTTTTTTTTTAGGCATAAGCATTCTCTAATATATAATCTCCTAAACTGATGATGATGTCCTCTCTCAATAATCTTACAGGAGTAGGCTATTTCCTATATAATAATATAACAATAATAATAACATGATTTTATTTATAATAAAAATATAAGATGAAAGTGCTGATTTTACCTACTATAGTAAGCAGGCTTACAAAATATAGATTACTAATCAAAATGGAAGACATTGAAGGCTAATAAAACTTTCACCTTAGTGACTTACTGAGGCATTACTGTGCAATTTTTAAATAACTCATTAGTGAAAGGGAAAGTCCTAGATCCTGATTAATGCTTTCTTTTTCTTTAGAAGAAAGGTGAATTTTAAAATAAGTTTTAATTTGTCTATTATGAAGAGGGATGAAATACCCTTCCTTAGAGTATATTTTCACTTTAATCATAACATCTCTTTGATAAGTACTAGGGCTGAGATCCCTGCTGATTATTTATTAACCTCATGTATATTGACTGTGTTCCCAGGGCTTTGCCATACATGATCTCTTTTAATCCTCAAAGCACTCAAGTTTTTAACTGCAGTTTCTATGTTTAAACCCTCAAATAATTTGGTAAATCAAACATAAGTTACTAACAGCAGAATGTGTGAGCTAAAAAATAATAATGCTTTTCCTTGTACTTTCAAAGTTCTTTAGCTTGGCTAATAATCAAACTAATAGAGTCAGACTAAAAGGAGGAAATCAAATTTGTAATATGTATGCATGGAATATTCATATAAGCATGAAAATTCCAAATACAGGCAAAATTGGGTATATATGACATTTTGGATGTAGGAGAGAAGGGAGGGATATAGTCTTAGATTTTAGAAGTGAAAATGAGCAATTTGCAGGTAATTGAGGGAGAGCCTGTAAGTAAACTTTTGCTAGAAAAGCCCAAAACAATGAGATGTGTGTTGGGGGTGGGTAAGGTGGGGGGAACTTAGTAAACATACCCCTGGCTAGATGTCCCCCCACCCACCATACTCAATTCAAATTAGATTTATTTGCCAGTTTTTCTAACAAGTCTCTTGGGCAGAAAAGGAGGGGATGGTCAAACATTTTTTCTGAGACTTAACGTTCTTAATAACCAGCTTAAAATCAATATCCCAAAAAGCACAGATTTGGGGATGGCAAAACTTTGGTTCCCTTTAAGGACTGCCAGTAAAATAAATTTATTATCAGTTACATTATTTTGTTATTTGTAATGAAAGGAAAGCGAAGAAGTAGCACTCTGGAAGCATTTTTTTTTTTCCCCTTGGACAAAAGTCCACTTCCTGTCTTTGGCATATATTTAATTTTAACAACTCTGTGATCGCAGTGCAGTGATGAAAATAAAATAAGAGCTTTTCAACTTTAAGAGTCTGCAACTTGGGGAATGAATATTATTTGAAGCCAACTAGTTTGTGTGTGTGTGTGTGTGTGTGTGTGTGTGTGTTTAACAACTCAATGAATTGCATGCACAATGAATCAATTATACTATTTAAGTTAGTTATTTATTTCCAGGGTTAAGCTATGCAACATTTCTCCTTAGTCATTAACATTCTAGAAGATCACCTACCATGAATTCAACCACAAGCTGACACCTCAAACCTCCTGGCTCTTAGTAAAAAACTTACTCACCTTACCTGTTTCTAACTAGATTGAGAGAAGATTGATAACTTGATTTTTTAATGTAATTTAATCCAAAATCAACTATTCAATGACATCTTTTCAGCAGGTGTTACTGTTATTGTCGTAACTAGCGAGGTTATTAATATTAGTAATAGGAAGAGAGTAAAGGGGAGGCTAGACATTATAAGCATGGTCATCTGGGCAGTTTCACTTGGAGGCTACCACCTCACTCCCCAGGGACCCACACAGGTCCATCCTCTGCAGATCACTGAGGGATTGAATGAAGTGGGAGGTGGGCACTCTGGCAGTGAAGATGGGAATCAGAAGATGGAAGTCAGAGAGTGGGCAGCTGGGAAAAATTCTGGACACCTAGCTGATGAGCGTGGAGATAAAATGAGGGTGCCGAGTCAAAATGAAATCATGTTATTAATGAAATTAGGAATAATAGAAGAAGCATGTTTGGATGGAATGATGAGACTGAGCATGCTGAACTTGACCTTCACAAGGTCAATTAAGTAGCTGTTCAAGTTTGAATCCAGAGATTGCCTAGCCAGGTCAGAGTTAGTGTGATGGGAGTGAGCACTTAACTCAGGCACAAAATTTAAGGGAGATGGGGGAGGGGATCAGTAATTAAGGTCAATAATATTTTAATGCAATATGTTCTAAAATATCAAAATTAATGCCAAAATTATAAAATTAATGCCAAAATGATAAACCAAATACCGAAAGTTCAAGTAAAGGAAGATCAGTATTTCCCTTAAGGCCTCAGCTTTCAAAATGGTCCTGTGAAGCAGTGTTAGCAGTACTGCCTTTACTTAAAGTTTGGTATTTTTATTATGATTTTTGACATTAACTTAAAAATTTTTAAATACTACCTCAAAATAGTATTGATCTTGATTACTAAACTTTTTTTTGGTACATTCTAGGCATTTGCCTCAGACCTGGTCTAAGTGAAAGGGAATTTCACTTACCTATACCAAAGTTTTCTTTTTATTTCTTCATTAAAAGGAAAGGAATTATCATTAAAACTGAAATTGAACTAAACTAATAACTCTGTCTTAAATCCAGAGCTTCAGTTCTCATAAAATTTTTTTCCCTAGAGAAAGCAAGAAAAAAAAAATGATTCCCACTTTACAGATAAGGAAATCAAGTCATACGATGAATGACTCAGAACAAAATTTAAACTTCTTGGTGTTGCATTAGACACTCTAGATCAGAAGCCTCTCCAGGAACAAGCTGGAAGAAAGTAAAAATATCACGTATACTTACGTGAACAAACCTTGGCCAAATAATTTGGATCGAAAGAGTAAGTTTTTGCAAGCAGCATGTGCTTTTGCATTAGACACTGCTTGTCTTCCTCTTTGGCCACTCACCAGCTGAGTGACCTCTGACAAGTTCCAAAGCCTCAGTTTCCTCATCTGTAAAATGAGCCTGACACACCTACCTTTCATTGTCTGGATTAGGAGGGAAAATAATGTAGCTAGTGATATTTATCATCCGGGATCTCAACCTATAATAGATAGCACACACAACACAGGAAATTTTCAGATTTTTTTTTAAAGTGGCAGGGGAAATAGAGGTAAACATTATTATACATCTTGCACTTTTGATTTTTTTTTTTTTACTGTGGTCATATAATATCTATTAAAAACCACTAAGGAAATAAGTGAAGTATACATTGCTAGTGACTTTCAGAGTCTTGCAATTTGGGAAATAATGACAGGAAATGTACACGCATAAAAATCATCCTTCTTATTCTTTTACATGGCCAGCAATTTGCTTTTTTAATAACAGTAAGTGAACTCCTTTGCCATTTCAGTTAGATGATTGCAAAATACATAGTAAAGTTCCATCTGTATTTTGCGGTGCTTCGCCTGTGCTGAAGAAGCAAAAATCGGGGGAAAAGGAGAACATTTTTGAAGCCAGGTAACAGGTAACGGGCAAGTCAGACCAAGCACAATGCCACAGCCGCACACAGCCCGCCTGAGAGCACCCCAGGAGCGCAGTACCTCTTCTTTTCAGCAACTGTCTTGACCAAAGGAGGCAGAGAGCTTAACCGCAGCTCCTGAATCCCAGGGGGATTTACAGAGTCTGTCCCTGGGATAAGACCCCCAGCCTTCCAGGTTTTCATCCAGCCCAAAGCTGGTTTTCAAGGCACCTTCCAACTGGAAAGATCAGGACAGAGCAACTTCAGCCATCAAGAATGGAGCAAGTGGCCAAAACCTGTTTGGCTCAATGGATAGAGTGTAGGCCTGTCCCAGGTTCGATTCCGGGCAAGGGCATGTACCTTGGTTGTGGGCAGATCCCCAATAGGGGGTGTGCAAGAGGCAGCTAATCAATGATTCTCTCTCATCTTTGTTTCTAACTCTCTATCCCTCTCTCTTCATCTCTGTAAAAAAATAAATTAAAAAAATCGATAAAAATATATTAAAAAAAAAAAAAGAAGAAGAATGGAGCAAGTGGACAAGGAAAAGAGGGCGTCGATTATTAGGAGGATTGTTACCTGGACAGGCACTCTTTCCAAAACGATGCGCCATCTAGTTTTTATCGTTAATCTTCTCCATCTGTTGCCTGGCTCAGAGGAGGCATTTCTATAACTTCCCTTTGGATTTCAAAATTCCTGAGACTCCCCTTTCCCTCCTGCCTGAGACTTCCCTTTCCCTCCTGCCCTGGGAAGTCCTTGGAGCTGGAGAAGGCGCTGCGCTCCTCCTGGAGGAGATCCTCTCCTGGGGAGCCACCGCCGCCCGGACACTTGGCCCCTCCCGCTTCGGGCCCCGCCTCCCCGCAGGGCGAACCCTATAAAGTCGGGCTGACCTGGGTCCCTCCAGCCTCTCTGGGTTCAGCCCAACTTCAAGGTCAACAGGTCCCCCGGGGACACCCTCTCCGGAGAGCAGCGCGCCAGCCATGGCCCAGGAGCTGTACCACCCCGAGTTCGCCCGGGCGGGTAAGAAGGCGGGGCTGCAGGTCTGGAGGATCGAGAAGCTGGAGCTGGTGCCGGTGCCCCGGAGCGCCTACGGCGACTTCTACGTGGGGGACGCGTACCTGGTGCTGCACACGAGCAAGGCGTGCCGCGGCTTCACCTACCGCCTGCACTTCTGGCTGGGTAAGGGTCTCCGGCTCGGGAGGGGGCGAGGCGGCGCGGAGCTGAGGTTCCCCGCTGCGGGGAGGGAGGGTGCAAACGGCACGACCTGGGCACCTGGCTTCAGTGGCGTCCCCCGCGGGGCCGCGCCTTTGGGCTCAGCTGCAGACCCCGGGCTCAGCCAAGTGGGGAGCACCCTTATCCCACTGACTTTGACCTTTGCCGGGTCCATCTCCCGGGTCCGAGGCTGGTTGCTCTGGTTCCCGCCCTCTTCCACCTTCCAGCTAAGCCAGGGAGCCGCTGCTCGGCACACCCACCTGGGCGCTGGCCAAGCCCGCTCACCTGCGGACAAGTTCAGTCCTGGTTTCCCTCCTGGGAGGAGACTAAGTCAGACAACTCTGTGGGCATCCCCCGCAGCTGGAGAGGTCTTACGTTGTTTGTTTATTTGTTAATCCCCCCCCCCCCCCTCGTCCCCTTGCGTATTTCTCTACTAATTGCGGTGATTCATTCAAGTCTGGCTGCTTCAAGTCAGGATCCTCACCTCCACCGCGCGGCTGGCAGAGTGCTGCTGACATTCCTGTGTATGGTGCTGGCCAACTTGGATAGCAGCAGGAAACAAATAATGCAACAAGTAAAGCAGATATTGCCCTGCACATAAATCGCTATTTATGTATTTACAGGAGCTTCTTTATTATGATTATTTTAAAATGTATCATTTATCCACGTGAGCAAGGACGCTCTGGCACAAATCGGCTCCTTCGGCCGTAATTATTTTGGGCTGCACTCGGCCAGACGCTCAGGACACTGGGCCTTGTGTGTTCTACTTTTCCACCTTCTACTTTTACTCGTAAACATCCTGAATGTCCTGCCTCTCCCCGTGAGCCGCTTCGCCAGTGGGCACACCCATCTGCTAGTAACAACGTGCCGATTATCTGAGCCTCACTGGCTCCATTCAAAACTAGCTTGCCCCCCAGGGACTTGTGTTTCTTATTTTTAGTTTTATTCCTGAGCTTCTGGGAAAACCACACACACGTACACGTTCTGAAACTCTGAGAGCCATTATTTTTGCTTCTAACATTTGAAAGTTTTAAGAAAGACAATGGTAGAAAGCATTGAGAAGTGATGTTCCCAATGTTAGTCACCATGTGGAGCGGATACACAAATGTCTATGGGAGAAAGGACTGCTTCAATGATAGCAACTGATAGTAAAATGCAGTGCTTGCTTGAGGATGCTGACACTGGGTCCCAAACTCATTTTGATTCCCCATTGTAATGTTACTATTCCTCATAGCCAGTCGTCTATTTTATGTTTTGTACAAAAACAAACAAACAAACAAACAAAAAAACAGCAGCACTGAAACCCTAATATATAAATAACCATGTTCATGAGTGAATAATGCTGACAGAATAATAATGTCCTCACCTTGGTCTTTCTATCCAGAAGTTGTATTTGGAATGAATAAAAGTGAAATGTTACATTTGCCACATTGGTGAACTGAAATGTGAAAGAACTTCATTTCTTGCTATAAATAACAGTTAACTTTAACTTTGTTAGAAGGTTGCAAGAGCTCTTTGAATAGTTTTTTTTTTTATTCTATAGGTTCCTTCTTATCCATATAATGTTTTCAAGTACTGTATCTTCTAAGGTTTACACAGAATCACTATTAATTATTAACCATTAATTATCCACTTAGTGTTCACTAGAAACATTTTTATGATCTTAAATATCTGCTGAAACTGAAGTTAATAGTGTGTTAATTAATCAGTTAATTTTTTCAGTAATTATTTATTTATGGTGCCCAGCATTACATAAGACATTTTTGCATATGAATTATTTTTGAAACTTCCCTGAAAATTTATCATCTCAAAGGTGCAATAAGACAAAACATGATATAAGACAGGTAACATGTGGTAGGCACTATGAAAGACACACTCAGTGTCTGTGGTGAGGGGGAAGCAGAAAAGCCTTTGCAGAAAATGAGGGTAACTGGGAGGGATCTTGTGTCAAGAGAAGATCATGGGGAACATGGAAAAGTTTAGAGTAAAAGAGCCGTCAGGCCTTTAAATGGATTTGTTCATCAGCTCTTCCTGCTTCAGTTCTCTAAAGCAGGCTGGATTTCATCCGGAATATTTCCCTCTAAAACCTAAATTGGGATGAATTCAGAGGATTAATAAAACAGATTGAGAGTAAGTTCGGAAAGGAAGCACTGAAAGCTCAAGGAGAAAGCAAATTTGACTAAAGGAAATCAGTTGGAAGGCAGGTGAGAGTGAGATTAAAATCAGAATGGAGGGGGAAAAGGTGCACAGGGTAGAAATGAAGGAACAAGCCAGGTAAGAGGGAAACGGGGAGAAGGGAGAAGTGGGACATCCAATAGGAGAATGGAGTCATCTTGCCTGGTCTCTCCCACAGTGTCTTTCTGTAACACCCTTGCCTGTCTCAATTATTTCATTTTTTATTTTTGCTTAGAAAGTGTAAGAATCTGTGTGTGTGACTGAAAGTGTTGCATTGGTCCTTCCTACGCATTTCAGCGTTGTACCTAGTGGCTTAAATGCACCACCTTCTGCTTCTGGTCACTTACAGCATCATGTCCATGAATAGGGCTAGATGATCAAGCTCCTATCTGTCACATCCAGATCTATGCTACCAACACCCACCCTCACCATTTCTCCTTGCCAGTTTTAAACTTTACATACATATAGTTGGGAGCAATAAACATTTGTGGTATACTTAGTCTGTGCTAGGCTCTATGCCAAGCATGTCAAACTCAAAGGCTAACAGGGGCCAAATAAACAAGGTTTAAGTTTATGTGGGCCACCAAAAAACAAAAGCTTCAATTTTCATAGAAACATAGGTTTATTTCCATAGAGACATGCTGAATGCAAAAAGCTTAAATAATCGAGTAAATGTTAACATAAAATAATAGAACATGTTAATAGAAATTAATATTTTTTCTTGAACATTAACTTACCAGACACTGAATCACTGCACAAATTAATAAGCGTAATGCAAATAAACCTATTTTCCTTGTTCTTCAAAAGCGAAATATTTCCTGTATCACACACCAAACAAAGTCAGTACGAGACTAATGACATGGCATTCGGCTGCTAAAATATTCACTGCTGGTACTAATGGAGAGAAATTGTGTGTCTGCACATAAGCGAAATGAATGCAACACGATTATAGTAATCAGTCATTAGCGAATGTTGTAGTTCATTATTAATAATTATATATAACAGGATATTGTAAAAATTTAAGTAACAAAATTTTTATTAAAATGTTTCTTGCATACAGTTATATTGGCTGGGCCACAAAAATATTGGTTGTGGGCTGTGAGTTTGACATGCTTGCTCTATGCAAAACACTGAGGATCCAAAGAAGTGGATTGCAATATACAACTACAATACAAGTAACTTACTTATATAAGGGCCAGCAAGGATGTGAAATACTGGATTTTTGTCTATTGCTTGGGGGAAGGTAATAAGTGAGAGATACCATGCAACTACCATATGACCCAGCATTTGCTACATGAATATAACTTAAGTTTATATTCATGTAGAAACCTATATATGAATGTCCATAGCAACTTTATTTAACTAGTCAAAAAACTTGAATCAGCTCCAATATACTTCAACAGGTGCCTGGATAAAAAAAATTGTGGCACATCAATAATTAGAAATATTCCTCAGTGATAAAAAGGAACAAACTTTTGATTCACATAGCAACTCCGATAAAGCTCAGGCAATTATTCCTAGTAAGAGAAAAAAAGCCAAAATGTTACATACTAATATTGTATAATTTTATTTATATACCACTTCCTTTTCTGACACTGTTTAGCTCTGGCCTATGATGTGCATAATCCTTATAAATATTAACATATTGACATGTTAGATGCCTAAAGATGAATGCTAATAAAGGCTAAAATAATTGCAAAATATTTTAGGAGCCTGATTTTTTTTATCAAATGAATCTGAATCCTACTAGAATATATGGATATGTCTTCCTGAGCATATTCAGACTGTAGTGTTTTGTTTTTTAATTTAAAAAAGAATTGGAAAGCAGAAACAAAACATTCTTTTATTTATTAACAACATAATATTTTTAAAATATTGTTCTGTTGAAGATGATTTGTTGTATTGATATTTAATTCAAAGAAAATTTCCAAGTTGTTGTTTTTTGTTTTTTTTTTCATCAGAAACTCTGCCATAATCCTTTCCCTTGCTTGGTAAGTGAGGCGCTATCATTTCCCATTTCAGGAAGAGAGTGTTCTCAGGATGAAAGCACAGCAGCTGCCATCTTTACTGTGCAGATGGATGACTATTTGGGTGGCAAACCAGTGCAGAATAGAGAACTTCAAGGCTACGAGTCTACTGACTTTGTTGGCTATTTCAAAGGCGGTCTGAAATATAAGGTAAGCTGCTCTTCAAACAGTTTTTGTAAATGACGCCCTTTCTCTTCCTATTCATGCACACCTCTTGCCTTCATAGAATGAAAGTACACTGAAGGCAGACTTTTATGTTTTATTTTTGTTTTAATCTATTTTGTTCACTGATAGATCACCAGTACCTGATGAATACATAGTAAGTGCTCAATAAATGTTTTTGGGATGTATTGGGCAGTATGTTCACTACTCTGATTTGATTTTACTTAGTAGATTGATTTTTCATAAAGTTAAGAGTTTTCAGTTATATTATCACAAGGAATTATTGAAATGAAAATTACTTCAATACATAAGTATTGGTAAATTGGGTATTAACAGTTTTTGTTTTTGATATTCTGAAGCATCTTTGAATTTGCTGCAAATAACCTAGTGATCTGGGAATTTCAGTTGCTAGAATATCTTATAGTATAACAATTATAACTTAATACAAAAAAGTATACACACATTTCCTATATAGTGTGGTTTGACCTTGGAAATGAAATAAATGAAACCATTGAGTTGAACATGTATGGTTTCAATCCACAAATTCAAATGCATACACTGACACATACACACATGCACAGTTTATGCGTGTGGGCCTGAAAGTCATCAAATGGCTCTATTTTTTTTAAACAAACAATAAGACCTGTTAAGTTTGTCTGTCTCTATAAGGCCATTTTCAGTAAAAGATAGCTTTTGGGGGGAAATCTCCCAGTGACCTTTCTTTGTAGACTGGCCATCCTTCACCATCCCCCCAGCCCTAGGATTGTTCAAACAAAGTATGAGGTACCGTCCCTAGACAAACATTCTAGAAACAGCCCTTTTCAAAATCAAGCATGCTCCAACAGGGGTTCTGCAGATCCCTCAACTCCTCTCAAGCATATTAACTTCATGAAGACCTAGACCTCAGAGATAAACTAGGATCCTGAATATATACTAAACATACCGACTGCGATGCCAGGGTTTCTTTCTGCTCTTATCTAATCAGAGACTTTGTTAAATATTTTGTGATGTCAGTTAGATCAGGACAGACACAAGTTCCCATATCTCTCTTAAAATCATTTTTCTACCCTAGGGTATCAGCCACCCTAAACATGGAACTATTACCTCTTATTTTATTTAATTCGCATGAATTCCTAGCTTATGTCAAATGATCCTGAAACCCTTCCTTATGTGAGTGAACCCAACATTTTGAAAAAGCTGTTTCTTATATTTACTAAAAGCATGCTGTGCCATTAAACTGGTCATGAGCACATTTCTGCCATATATTACTGGTCTGTCTCAGGGCAAGTATGTAAGCTTTCTGGGCTCAGTTTTCTCATATGTGCAATGGGTATAACAACAGCTTTCACTGTAAGTGTTGTGAGGATTAAGGATTTAATTCATAATACAATACCTATATGGTATAATACATACACAATCAATAGGAACTTACCTTATTAGTAATTTTTTTCTGGCTATTTGTAGGACTTCTAAAATCAAACTTCTGGATACATATTTAAAAGTGGACATGATAAAAGTAACTTTACAGTTATTGGATACTTATATTCTAATTGCCAGCATTAACATCACTACAAATCAGCATTTTATTAGAAAGAGGGTATTTGCAAATGGAGGTCAAATGTATCAGCAAAAAGAAATTAGTTTACTGTCTTATCAGAAGTGACACTGAGCAGATGATGTGTTGCAGTTGTAACAATATCTGATAGGAAATGTAGAAGCAGAGATAATGTACTACACAGAATAGCAAAGACTGTTATGCTATACTTAATTTTCATGAATATTATCTCATTTAATTTAAATAACAGCCCTGTGGTACAGTTCTATCATTATCACACTATTACAATATGTAAATGGAAGCTTAGAGAGACTATGTACTTGCCAAGGTCTAATAGCTAGTATGTGAGTGGGTGACCATTTGACTCCATTGCCCAAGCTGGTAATCATACTGGGATGCTCTCAACATTCAGCTAGAAAATATGAAGACCATCTTCTCTTGTTATTTCATTGACTTGAGGTTATTCCTCTGTGAGGCGTTTTATGGGGTTGGAAGGGGTTATCAAAGACTATTACCACCACTCCCTCCTATTAAATCTTCCATAAATCACGCCTTTCCTAAGAAGACCCAGCCCTTAGCCATAATTGTGAATAGCAACCATCTGACATCTGTCAGCCAGGAAAAGTGTATTTATGGCACCACAGATATAGAGGACTTTGTTGAATGAAAACGTCCACTTTGTTTTCATTCTGTAGAATTGGTAGAAGGAGGCAGGGAGTTTATAGGGTTGATTTAAACAATATTCACAGAACTACTTGCTATTTGATACAGACATATGTAAAACTTAGTTTTTCTCTTGTGCATTTTTTAAATATATTTTATTGATTTTTTTACAGAGAGGAAGGGAGAGAGATAGAGAGCTAGAAATGTCGATGAGAGAGAAACATCGACCAGCTGCCTCTTGCACACCCCTCACCGGGGATGTGCCCGCAACCAATGTATTCCAATACATGCCCTTGACCAGAATCGAACCTGGGACCTTTCAGTCCGCAGACCGACGCTCTACCACTGAGCCAAACCGGCTTCGGCTCTTGTGCATTTTTGACATTAAATAATAGAGCTAAAAAGTTATTTTTAAAATACTGTTAAATGTTCATAGGCTATATATCATTCTGATGATTCATCATATGACATTAGCCTAAATGTTGTTATATGTATCCTCAGTCTAATCTATATATTTTTATGTTTATCTTTATTGTTGAAAATATTATAGATGTCTCCTTTCCCGCCCCCCTCCCCAGTACTCCCCCCCCCCATCCATCTGTACTTGTGACCTCTGACTCTCCTCCAACCTCCTGTTGCTTTTTTTCCTTGAAATCCTTATCTACCTTCTTCTTCTCCTTCTCCTTCTCCTTCTCCTTCTCCTTCTCCTTCTCCTTCTCCTTCTCCTTCTCCTTCTCCTTCTCCTTCTCCTCCTCCTCCTCCTCCTCCTCCTCCTCCTTCTCCTCCTCCTCCTCCTCCTCCTCCTCCTCCTCCTCCTCCTCCTCCTCCTCCTCCTTCTCCTTCTCCTTCTCCTTCTCCTTCTCCTTCCTGTAGCAGGTTTTATACTTTGAAATTTCTCATAAAATATTTGCAATGTTGATATAGGAAGGACAGAGCCTAACTTAAAAAAGAAAAAATTGTTGATTTGCTAAGGAATTCTCTTCTTCCTATTTAATTTTTCACATGCTCCGAGGTGGCTGTTTTCTCTTGGCGTGGTAGGCTGTTTTGGCACAAGCACCTGTGGTTTCACACATGACTGTGTCTAGTTCAAAGCCTCATCTGTTTTGTTTTGGTTTTTTTTTCTGCCCCCTCCCACTAATCAGGCTGGCGGTGTGGCATCTGGACTAAATCACGTTCTCACCAACGACCTGACCGCCCAGAGGCTCCTGCACGTGAAGGGTCGGAGAGTGGTCAGGGCCACGGAAGTTCCCCTGAGCTGGCACAGTTTCAACCAGGGTGACTGCTTCATCATTGACCTTGGCACTGTAAGTTTTATATTCACCTGTTGACATCAAAAGTAAAGTAAATTGCCTTCAGATCATAGCCGATGTACATGTCATGAAACATAATCACTTTTTCTGCATCCTGAAAAGAGGTCATGTTTCTGTGAGATGCAAGGGTATCGTGTGAGTAACTGGCTAGTATTTACATGACACAAAGTGGGACTTCAGAGTT
Organism: Pipistrellus kuhlii; assembly: GCF_014108245.1. Lineage (NCBI taxonomy): Eukaryota > Metazoa > Chordata > Mammalia > Chiroptera > Vespertilionidae > Pipistrellus > Pipistrellus kuhlii. The sequence continues at coordinate 32,243,680 of NW_023425405.1, read as the reverse complement.
TTTATTTTCTTTGATAGGTTTAGAATGACATAGTGATTTAGTTCTTCCTACCATAGAACAGAAATGAGTAATTTTTAAATATATTTTCCCTTCTCTCTGAACAGAACTTCCTCTGATTATTTTTGTCCTTAATTGTTTATAGGAAAACATTGCTTGAGGGGAAAAGTGATTCCCCCAGAGAGCAAAGGTAAAGTTTTAAATAGGCACAGCATGAGTCTAAGCAGTGTGCCTGAAGAGTTTTGGGCAGAGTCCCTTAAATACACACACATGCACCATACTACTTCACACTTAAAAAAAAAAAAAAATATATATATATATATATATATATATATATATATATATATATATATATATTTCAGAGAGAAAGGGAGAGGGATGAGAGAGAATCATTGATTGACTGCCTCCTGCATGCCCCACACTGGGGAATTTAGCCCAGGGCTTGTGCTCTCACTGGGAATCCAACCATGACCTCCTGGTTTATAGGTCAACCCTCAACTATTAAACCACACTGGCCAGGCTACTTCACACTTTTTAATTATCTTAGGATTATTAGAAGAACAGACATAGGTACAAATATCAAGTGTCATCTTATTTACTCTTTGACCTTGAGCAAGTCATTAATCTATCTGAGCCTTAACTTCCTTATTTATATTTTCATCTTGACTCCGATTTTCAATGTCATTTTTAACCTTAGTTGGCTATGATTCAGTCTCATCTGACACACAGTCACATCTGGAAATGGCAGTTATTATCCCAGTTTCACAAGAAGAAAATCAGCCTTGGAAGGTGTGACAAAGTCACTTGGAATGATATAGGATTGAGTGGTGACCTGGAATAGTATCTGTTTTTTTGTTTGTTTATTTTATTCCTAGTGCACATCCTTTTCACTACACCAAGTGAACTTGGTAGTATATAAAATGGTATGGCTCTATAAAGTAGTATCTTGTGCCTTGGCGGGTTTGAATCAGTGAATAGAGCATTGGTCCATGAACCAAAGAGTCCCAAATTTGATTTTGGACAAGGGCATATACCTCAGTGCAGGCCTGATCCCCAGGGTGCATGTGGGAGGCAACCAATTGGTGTGTCTCTCCCACATCAATGTTTCTCTCTCTCTCTCAGTCTCCTTCTGCCTTTCCTTCTCTTAAAAAAAAATCTTTTAACAGTTTCAGAATCTACTGAATTCAGAATTGAATATGTCTATTCTGGCTTAGAATTAACTGAAAATAGTACTATTGGTGAAATCATTCATTTTTTTAAACATGTATGAATTGACTTTCCACAATGGGCTAATAGATGGGTTTGGTTGTAGATTGGCATTCTGATAACATATACTCTCTTCCCCCAAGTCAGGCCTGCCCCTAGGAGTCTGACCCACAAATCCAGGCTCATAAAAAAGGGACAAAGTCTCTAGTATAAAGTTCAAGCCACTTCATCTGTTTAATAGTAAACCATCTTTATTTTATATAGTTAATTATCCTTAATAACTTTGGAGTTGCCACTTATCCTCATTCCTGGAATTAATTTGTTGCAGAGATACTTGAGTTTGATTATCCCTTCTGTATGGAAGAGATATTTATACTCTACCACACCCTAAAGGGATACCCCAGTAGGAATTGAGCTCTGGATCCCTAAGTACATTGGAAAAAATACCTACAAGATCTATGTTTATGTTAACTAACTTTCAATCAGTTGGTATGTGGCCAAAAATTACTAAATGGTAATAAGATCTTGGAGTTGCCTTAGTGACTTTATTTTTGGGTGTGTCAGAGTAAACAAAAAAAGTAGGGAGTCACATCTTTCTCTACCATAATGTTATAACTTGAGTTAATTATTTTGTGACCTCTTTCTGCATTGACAACATAAAAAGAAGCCAGTGTAGTTTCTTCACATTTGTTTGGTTACCCAGGTGTGAAAAGGTAGGCAAGACATCTAAGTCTGTCTTCCAACAAAAGTCAACTGGCCAACACTAAGGTTATGATATAACCTAAATCCTCTATCTTGACTCAGTTTGAGGGAATTCATTTTTTTAATAAATAATCACTATTATTAATATGATATGCCATATACCTTAAAGACATTTACTACGTTAGGATTTCAGACTATAGTAAATACCCTCTAGACATGACAATATAACCTATTCAACCTAAAGCATGATATTTAAAAATTATCCATTTAATCACTTTGAAAATTAATGTCGTGGCCGGTTTGGTTCAATGGATAGAGTGTTGGCCTGCAGACTGAAGGGTGCCAGGTTTGATTCTGGTCGAGGGCACATTACCTGGGTTGCGGGCTTGATCCCCAATAGGGGGAGTGCAGGAGGCAGCCAATTAATTCTCTCCATCCCCCTTTCTATTTCTCTCCCTCTCCCTTTCTCTATGAAATCAATAAAAATATATTAAAATGCATTATTTTTTTAAAAGGGAAATGTCAATATTTTAGAGGATGATTTTGATAAGTTGTTTTACATTTAGTGTGTTTTCAGAAAATAGTATGGGACATGGTTAGATCTCAGCAATTTGTAATTTACTGAATCTTCGGAAAATGCTTTTGAACCATATATTTTTATGTTGGTGAATGTGTATATCATTATTTTCTCACTATTGTTAAAGATATGGGGTATTGGTAGACATTAAATAATAAAATCATATGTAAGTATATTGCGACAAAACACCCATAACTATAGCATATAAGTGAATAATAATGAAAAAGCCCATATTCTCAAAGTTTGCCATCTGGAGTGAACTCCTAGCCATGAATGGAGAATTAGATTCCACAGAGCGATGAGTTCCGTTTCCTTGTTCACTTGTTTGGTCAGGTGTGTAACTTTGCCCTACTCCCCATGCTATTTATACTCTATCACCCCCTCATTGTTTTGTCATGCTGCTCTGGAAAAGCAGGCTATACTTCCTTATTCACCAGTAGGTCTTCAACCCACGTTTCCGGACTTTCCCTCCCACTCTTTCTTTGAAACTGTTCTTCCTCAGGGGTAATGCCTTCTGATAAATCCCGTGGGCATTTTGATCATTATCCACTTGCAGGAACTAACACACTTCATTACTCCCTTCTGCACCAACCTCACTCTTCCCACCTTCCCCTCCCTTTAAGCCACTCTTTTCTCATTCTTCTGGATGTGGTCTGCCTACCCCCTCAAGTTGTTTTGCTCTGGCTTAATCTCTATGTCAGTATTTCTAACTGCCTCCCCAATGTGTTAGCTTGTGTGCATTATGAGAACCTCAAACATGACTCATCTAACCATGGAACTCATCAACTTCACTCTCATTCCCAAACCACTTCTCCTTGTTGTCCTTGTCTTGTGAATAGTGCCACCTCTCGTTCACACCCTCAACCCCCAAATTCAGGAGTTATCCTGACAACTTCTCCCAAATGCTGCATGTGCAGTCAACCACTATGCCTGGTCCGTGCCGCCTCCTCACCGTTTCCTCTGTCCTTCTTGTCCACTTTCTCACCACGATACCTGCGCATGGCACTCTCCCTCGCATTGGCATGCTTTTGCTTTTGTGCACATTGTTCCTTTGCCTAGAATACTCTCCTCGTCAGCATCACCTTTCTCCAGCAAGCATTAAATATCCTCTCATCCTTAACTTTCCAATTCAGATATTGCCTTCTATATGTGTTCCCTGACCTCTGCCTCTTCTCCTTCCACTGTCCCTTGTCACACCCCCATAGAGTTCTTCGGCACACCTTATCTGAACTTTCCTATCCCTCAGGGCCTTGCCTGTAGTAGTTTCCACATTGCCTGTCCATTCACTTATTAACCTCATTTACTCACTTTGTTTCTAGTATTTGGCCTAGAACTTAAAACCACTCAACAAGTGTTTCAACAGATGGATAGCTGTCCGACATAAAGCATACAATTTCATGCAGTCCTCTGTACAAGGGTGTAATTGTTTTCATCTATAACTCAACCTGACTATATTGCCAAGCTTCAAATTCCAAGGGTAAAACAATCTTTTCTTATTAAGGTGAAGTTTGTTTACTATTAAAGCAATGCAGACTTATCCCACCCATCTCCTTTCTACCCCTAAGGCTGGAATGCACGTGCAGTAGGATGATTTGGGCATGGGGGTTGGGTTGAGAATGGAAGTGTGAGTCTGGTTTGTAGTCTTCAGACCTCACTCCTCTCTGGACTTTCACTGTGGCCTCCCCATCTCATTCATTCTCGAGCTCTGGGCTTTGGCCGCTGTCCCAAGACATTTGTTGGAAAATATCCGTGGCCTCACTTTGGTCTTCTCATCTGCCCACATATCTACCACAAGATCCCTTCTGATTCTGTCAGCAACCTCCCTCCTGCCTCCCACTCCAGCCCAGAAACCCTCCCTTGCTTTTCCCCTGCCACACTGGACTTGGGGGGACACTTGTACCACACTGCTTTCCCCACACCACACAGGAACTGTGGGGACACTGTAGCCACGTGGCCTTTCCCATGCCACACTGGGCTTTTGTGGGGACACTTGTAGCCACATTGCTCCAACTGCCTAGACACTGCCCACTGTCATTTCTGTGTGTGTGTGTGTGTGTGTGTGTGTGTGTGTGTGTGTTTAATATATTTTATTGATTTTACACAGAGAGGAATTGAGAGGGATAGAGAGTTAGAAACGTTGATGAGAGAGATACATCGACCTGCTGCCTCTTGCACACCCCCTACTGGGGATGTGCCCGCAACCAAGGTACGTGCCCTTGACCGGAATCGAACCCGGGACCTTTCAGTCTGCAGACAGACGCTCTATCCACTGAGCCAAACCAGTTTCGGAGTCATTTCTGTTTTTATGCTCAGGATCATGGATGACTATTTGATTAATATGCTGACGGGAAAGTATACCAAGCTCTTTTCAAAGATTCACTGCACCTGATCAGATTCTCCAATTATCTTTTAATCTCCTACTGTTCTATTCTTGGGCCTGACAAACTAGTTTTACAGCATTTCACAGTCACTTATTCCATGGTTTCTACAATACACTCTAGGCCCTAAGGCTAAGACTAGTTCTTGATTTACAAAACTAGCTATCTAGACTGAAAACTCACTCTTCCCCAAAAATCTTTAACAAAATCAAGGTTCTTTTCAATTAAAACAATGTTGGCTTTCAGGCTTTAGTCTCTGCTATGACTTAAAAATGCTAATTTTAAAACTAAAAAACATGAAGCAAAATCTTCTTTGTTCTGGATAAATTCATCCTTACCTCAAAGTAATGCATTCCACTAGATTTGTGAGGGGCGAGTCTTGAGGCAACAAGAAAAGATAAACCAAATATTAAATCTGTAAAATTTATGGTCAGTGAGAGTAGGGAACAATGGCATTTGCTGTGTGCTTAGTATATGCTGGGTGTGAGGATAAGGTTGAAGGCCCAGGTAGCCTTTGAGAGCCATAGGTGCTGTCAAATGGTGAGAGGTCACAGACACATACACAAGTTAGAGTATTAACATCATTTGGAAGAGGTTTTTTTAAAAAAAAATCTATCCCTATCATTTGATCTTTAGGATTCTGATTTTAAAGTTTTGGGGTGAGACTTTGGTATAAGTACTTATTAAGCCCCACTTCGATATGGGAAATATCTGAAGTTGCTGCAACATTAAGAGATTATATGATTGGCGAACCAATGAGTCAATTAAACATAGTTATGTCAACTTACGTGGCTGGCAGAATTGTTTTTTGATAAGCTGATGATAAACTTCTTTGGTGTGTTAAATACTTGGATTTGTAGAGAGAACATGATTTCATCTATTCTCACTGTCACTATAAAAAGAACCCTCCAAAGTTGTCCCTGGTCCCACTAGGTGCCATTGTTACAGAGAACCGGAATAATCAAACAATGCCAGAGAGTTTGGAGTCACAGTTTATTGCACGTGGGTCCAGATGAAAATGTCTCTCAAACTCTAGGCCCCAACATGGAGGAATTTTCCCTATTTATATGTTTTTACCTTCCTTGTCTCCCAAATATGGGGTGTTTCCGGCCCCCTTCGTAAGTTCTTAAAGAGCCCCTGTGTGCTGGGGCCTTGAGACCTCAACCAAAGGTTTGGCCTGGTGCCAACACTGATAATTTCATCTGGGGAAGGTTTAATGGCCTTTCTGAAGTGGGAGTAGTCTTATTTTCCTTATTATTTAAGCAAGCAAGCATTTACCAAAACCAAATAGCAGGGTTACATTTTCATACAGCAGTTTTTATATAAGATGGATGCTTCACCATCACTACCAGCAACTAAACTGGAGTTGTCCAAATCATTTCCCCCTTTCCCTGGCCTCCAGTACATGTCCAAACCGTCTGGTTGACCAGTTCTGCAAGGTTTAGCCTACTAAATATCCCTGGATTCTTCTCTTCTCTCCATCACCACTACTCTGCCCTGATTCACGTACAGTTCATTCCCTTCTAAGTCTTTTGGATCTTAGAAGGTAAGTAGTTGCCTCTGAAACCATGCTTGCATTACATTTTCTCAGGTCTAGTATGCTTAAATAAGGTTTATGAAAGAGGTATTTCTTCTAAATCCCAGCCAAGTCCTATAAATAAAACAATTGAGGTTATAATAAAAGCATTTTTGTAATAATACAGATCCACCTATCTCATCAATTTAGACAGTTTTTAGCTCTATGCAGATTTTTTTTTCTTTTTGCAGCCCACTCCTGGAATTATAAAAAGAAAATTCTTCAAGCACGGTGCCAGTTGAGTACAAAGCTTCCTTGTGCACAGTGGTGAAGTAGTCTTAACCAACCACCTCTAAATAGAGTAGTGTTGAGCAGTAGGGTTTATTAATAGTACTACACATGTGTTTCAGCACAGTGGAGCTCTGTTAAAATGAAATGTAATAAACACATTATCCACACATAGTGAAATATAAATTTCTGAGTTGCTAAAATTCTGTTTAAGATTTTAAAGCACATTTATAGGTGTAGCTGCCATGATCGAATGAACTATATTTGCATAAAAATTAATTAGCATTGTATGAAAAGGGTATTTTCATTAATATGACTGTTTAAACAGTTACAGCTTTTAGCAGTATATAATTAGAATCCATTGAAAATTAAGTCTAGTAAATAAGATGTCACAGCCGAGACCGGTTTGGCTCAATGGATAGAGCGTCGGTTTGGGGACTAAAGGGTCCCGGGTTCGATTCCGGTCAAGGGCATGTATTGTACCTTGGTTGCGGGCGCATCCCCGGTGGGGGGTGTGCAAGAGGCAGCTGATCAATGACTCTCTTTCGTCGATGTTTCTAACTCTCTATCTCTCTCCCTTCCTCTCTGTACAAAATCAATAAAAATATGTTAAAAAAAATAAGACGTCACATTTATAAAAATAGAAGCATAGAGTAAGGTGTGAGCATAATAGAAAACATTCATTTTTGTGCTCAATAGGAAATGTTCTATAACACTTTTTAAAATGAATCAGTCATCTTTGAGCTAAAGAGAAAACTTCACTTTTAAAGTTTTATTATTTTTAATGGGTATTTCATAGGTTTGTTTTTACTTTTTTAAAGGTCAAAACTGTAGTCTTGCCCTAACTGGTTTGGCTCAGTGGATAGAGCATCAGCCTGTGGACTAAAGGGTCCCAGGTTCCATTCAAGTTCGATTCCGGTCAAGGGCATGTACCTTGGTTGTTGGCACATCCCCAGTAGGGGGTGTACAGGAGGCAGCTGATTTATGTTTTTCTCTCATCGATGTTTCTAACTCTCTATTGCTCTCCCTTCTTCTCCATAAAAAATCAATAAAATATGTATTTTTAAAAACCACCAAAAAAAACTACCTGTAGTCTTAAGAAATGACTATTTACAATTCACTTTTAAACACATTTACCAAGCTTCCATAATGCTTTGCAATTGCTCATAAAATTTTGTATGATTTTATATAATCTCTTTGAAGTAGGGGAGTGGTCATTATATGACTAAGGTAGGGAGCACAGACATCTGTTAAATAATTGTATAAACACAAAGGAACTCAATAATGAAAGTTGCTAGTAAGTTTGAGAAATTAAAAAGCTAACTTCTGACCTACCTGCTGAACTACATTGTAGTGTGAGTATTAGAAGTTTGCTTCCTCAGGCCTACTGAGAAGAGAATCATTTGCAGAATCACACAGAATGAGGCAGTAAAAGAATCAGAGCTAAAAGCCTGTACTCAGGAGAGGAGCTGGCATGGCCATATTAGACAATTAGATGTTACAGGTTCCCTGTAATTTGTGCTCAGTGCAAGGTGCTCAGGACAACCAGCAGGAGCTCTCAGCCCTGGATGAATGCTGGAATCACTTGGGGAGGGCTCGATAAACACACTTGAGATTACCTAAGGGTAGGGTTCAGATATCTGTATTTTCAAAAATCATCTTCCTTCCTAGCCACAGCAATCAGACCAATAAATAAATAAAAGGCAGAAATAGCAAAGGAATACTCAAAACTGGCCTTATTTGCAAATGAAATAATACTATATAGAGAGAATTCCAAAGAGAATTTCTTGATGGGTCAAGAAAACTATTATAACTGATAAATGAATTCAGTAAATTAGCAGGATACAAAATAAACATTCAGGAATTGGACCCACTTTTATACACCCAGTTTTTATATATAATAAAAAACTAACAGAGGCTGTTGCAGTCTGGTGGCTCGATTGGAGCATCATGCTATACATCAAAAGGTTGCAGGTTTAATTCCTAGTCAGGGCACAGACCTTGGTGGAGGGTTCAATCCTCTCGTTGGGGGTACAGAGTTTCTCTCTCTGTCTCTCTCTCTTTCATTTCAGGCAAGCAGTAAACTTTTTTGAATAAAGAAATGACTCTGGACTAGAAATATCTTCTAGCCAGAGAAAAGAGCCAATGCCTTTGAATCTTGGGCACTCTGTTATTTTGCTGTTATTAATTTGTAGAGGCCCAGTGCACACAATTTCATGCTTAAGTAACTTTCTGTGCAGCAAGCCCCAGGAGCCCTGCAGTGCCACTGAGCTGTGAGTCACATCATGCCACGTGAGCCACAAGTGGCTCCCAAGCCGGGGGAGGGTCTGAGAGGTGCTCCCTGCACCTCCTGGTGACCAGTCATTTAGTCATTATGGCCACTGGGCTTATATATATATATATATATATATATATATATATATATATATATATATATATATATATGGATTTTCTCTTTTAAAAATTGCAAACATAAAGTCACATAGTCAATAAGTGGCCACTAAGGTCTGTCTCCTTCACACTTATGGCTATGCTAACCCCCTCTCCAAGACTGACTAGATGAAATATGTGTGGAAACTTTTGAAAATCAAATGTAGTGCAAATATATTATTAGCACTAATTGTCTACATGTCAATTTCTCCTGCTCATTTTCCTGCATTGATCTCTCTATCCCCAAAGTCTAGCTCATATTAGGCACCTATAAATGTGACAATTTTTTAAAAAGGAAAAAACACTGACTTTAGCTACTGTAAAAATTAAGGGCTTTCTTTCTGCATATATATGATTCTCCCTTTGTGTTAGAACTGTGTCTTTTATTTAAAAATCTTTTTTCTGTAAACACAGGAACAGAGATGATGTTTTTGTTTCTACTTGATTGGAACTATATTATTCTAGGGCTTATTTTTATCCTTGATGATATACCTTGAATAATTTTCTATGTCAGTACTGAAACATTTTCCTCAATGTTTGGTCACTGAAGTCTAGTCTCCAGCATCCATGTAACACATTTATATAGCTATCTTTTCAGGGATGGGAGATTTTGTTTTGTGTGTTTCTTTGTTTTTGAACCCCATGTTTGACTACTATAGAATAGATTCTTAGGAGTGAAATTTTCTGATCTAAAAGCAATTATTTTTTTATATGATGCCAAACTGCTCTCAAAAAAAGCCTGTGTCAGTTAATATCACCCACATAGTATGTGATAATGCCCATTCCCACAACCTGCCAGGATGAGAGATACTATTAAACTTCTCTTTCGTATTTTTCTTAAAACATATTCAATGTCAAGGGCACATGCCTAGGTTGTGGGCTCAATCCCCAGTGGGAGGCATGCAAGATGCAGCCAATAAGTGATTCCCTCTCATCATTTATGTTTCTATCTCTCTCTTTTCCTTTCTCTCTGAAATCAATAAATATATTAAAAAATAAAATAAATAAAAATGCTTAATTTATAATTCTGAGAGCAACAGAATACAGGATAAGATATAAATTAAATATATGAAATAATGTATACCTCAACAACAGATCATTTAAAAATATTTTTATTATTAAATTACTGAAATAACATTGGTTAATAACATTATATAAATTTCAGGTGCACAACTTTATAATAAAACACCTGTATATGCTCATTACCTGAGGTCTAGTCTCCTTCTGTGACCTAATATTTTTTAATTTTATTTTTTTTATACCTTTTGGTAGTTAATCACTATGTGTATTACAATATGTCTAAATGTTCTCCACATATTATTGAGGTGAAAAGATCTACCTCTTTCTTTTAGAAAATTTACCAGTGGTGTGGTTCCTCGTGCAACAAATATGAGCGCCTGAAGGCCAGCCAGGTGGCCATTGGCATTCGGGACAATGAAAGGAACGGAAGATCTCAACTAATTGTGGTGGATGAAGGGAATGAGCCACCGGAGCTGATAAAGGTATTGTGACTTAGGTTGTGTTTGCAAGGTTACTACTTTTAGGTCAAGCATACAGGGCAAGGTTGTGTGTGTATGTGTGTTAGTTTCAACAAATTTCTACTATTTAGGCTCAGATTAGGTAAAAGGAGATAGAGTTTGTCACGGTCATGGTAGTAGGAAAGCAGAGCATCAAGACTTTGCTCTCACCATTGATATGACTATCAAAGGAAGCCTTGACCCTATGTCAGTGGTTCTCAACCTTTCTAATGCTGCGACCCTTTAATACAGTTCCTCATGTTGTGGTGACCCCCAACCATAAAACTATTTTTGTTGCTAATTCATAACTGTAATTGAATCATAATGTAAATATCTGTGTTTTCCCATAGTCTTAGGCTCTACATCAGCAGTTCTATTAGCAGGGTCGCCTAAGACCATGGGAGAACACAGATATTTATATTACGATTCATAACAGTAGCAAAATTAATTTTATGTTTTTAATGTAAATATCTGTCTTTTCTGATGGTCTTAGGCAACCCTGCTAGAGGTTATGAAGTAGCAACGAAAATAATTTTATGGTTGGGAGTCACCACAACATGAGGAACTGCATTAAAGGGTCGAGGCATTAGAAAGGTTGAGAACCACTGCAGTCTAGCTGTTTCTGTCTACCATTTATTGATAGCTTACTATGTGCCAGGCACGGTTCAAGGCAGCATTCATTTGTTGTTTATTTTAATGAATCTTTTGTTTGGATTTCTAGTATTTATTCAGATACCCATTTCATTCCTCATCAATTCATCCAGTGAGGGAAGTTGAAATATTATGAAGAACCCTAAGAAATATATTAACTGTGTAATTAACCATATGCTGTAATAAAATGATAATATTTGAAATAGTCTTTCACTTTGTCACACCAAAGTTCAACATGAAGACTGTGACCTTACTGATAAGATGTCACTTTTATATTATCAGTCCAAATTGACACCCCTTAGCAATCATTTCTGAATGAGGTACATTTTTCCTTGGTTTGCAGGTGGAGTGAGATAATAGTGATAGGACCTATAAATAGAATAATCCATTTATAAGACAGATGGACTATATGGAAGGGTGGATCTTTGCCCCCACACAGTCTATATCTGACTTGATAAACTAACATAAATATTAAACCAGAATGCAGGTTTCTAATCTTTCTTAAACTAACATAAATATTAAACCAGAACCGGTTTGGCTCAGTAGATAGGGCATTGGCCTGCGGACTGAGAGGTCCCGGGTTCGATTCCAGACAAGGGCATGTGCCTTGGTTGCGGGCGCGTCCCCGGTAGGGGGTGTGCAAGCGGCAGCTGATCAATGATTCTCTCTCATTGATGTTTCTAACTCTCTATCCCTCTCTCTTCCACTCTGTAATCAATAAAAATAAATCAATAAAAAAAAGTCAACAACTCATAATCCCTTAGTGTTGGTTTTGTAATTAATATTTTTTTACTATCAGGAGGAAATGTATTCACATGTTGTAAAGAACTCTCTAAATCAAGGTCATCTGGATGGTGCTTCTAAGTCCTGTTTTGTGGTGTGTTTTGGGTGTTTTTTTGTGTGTGTCTTGTTTTTTTGTGTGTTTTTTTTCAGAGCAAAGAACCACACTGTTGCAGAACGGGGCTATATTGATAGTACTTGGGCAAATGAAAAAGTGGTATTATGTTTATAAGGGTATCGGGTACATCACAATTTTACAATTACATTGTTTTGAGATTTTGATATAGATAGGTATATAGATAATTGTGAGTGAAATTCATTGTTATACCATTTTAAATGTGGGAACAAGGTCAGAGAGTCTCTTAGTGGTGGGTCCACCCAGCTCAGATTGCCTGAGGCTACCAAAGGAAGGGATTGTCAGAAAGAGGAGGGGGGATGCTCATTGTAAAGCACAGAAATTAGGAATCCCAAAGGCACACGGTGGAAGTGTCCATTCCAACACTGAGCAGGTAGAAATGTTCAAATGGGTCTGAGGTCTTACAGAAAAAGGTCTAATGAGCCCAGAAAAGGCAAATGGCCTACAGTCATTACCTGACCACCCAAGCCCATGGAAATCGTCCAGGTGAGACATTCCTCGAGAAGCTACGTGGATGTCAGAAATGCTTGGCAGACCTGTCCTGGTGGTTAAGATGAGCCAGGTTAAAACAAAGCTGATACCACCAAACACCTGAATTTATCACTGAACCAGGGCCAGAGGGCTTTTTAAAAACACAATGCTGAGTTTCTGTCTGAATCTCGGGCTCAGCTCCAGACTTTTGTAGTCTTTACTTCCCAGATGGGCGCCAGAGAGAACAATTCTAGCTAAATTTGTTGGCATTCTGGCTTATGTGTTTTAATAAGTTGTGAGCTAGCTATCAATGTTATAATAACTTGTAAGTTATATTTCCATGTGAGAGTAACTTGTGAATTAGCTTCCCATATAATAATAATTCATGAATTAACTTTCTTGTGAATTGTACCCTCTAAATCTAATCTCAAATATGTTGATGTTACTCTACCACTTAGCTGGCTAATGAGGTACAGCTTTCCTAAGCATCACCTGTGCTTTTATTTCCCTGTTAGTTTAGCAAACATGTTATCTTCCCTATTAGCAAATATTTACTTGTCTTAAAGCAAGTAAAAACACCATAACAACAAGACTATTATTCTCTTTTACAATTTATTTCTATTTACCATATGCTTGCAAAATCCTGATTTTTTTTTTTCATTTAGGGAAAGAAAATAAGACATAAGAATTACTGAGTAATTAAAATGTTAGTTCACAGAACCTGAGAACTGACTTTGTTTTTAGTGAAAAACAGAAGCACAAGGCACACTGAAATGATGAAGATAAGAAGAAGGTGATGTCTCATTTTCCATAGAGAGCAGTGGAGGCTGGGGGCTCTTAGGGGATGAAATGACATGTGACTGAAGCTCTTGCTACAATGTGTGACTCAGTACACATTCAGTAAGTGGTAACCATGACTGTGCAGCTTGTAATTAGCTGAACCAACCAAGGAATTTATTGCTCAGTCATGCTTCAGCCACACCCAGTCAGCCCAGGCAGAAGTTACACAGTGTTAGGTAAGACCCTGGGGGGGGGGGGGGGGGGGGGGGTTCAAGGCTCCCTTAAAGGAACACCCAGAACATCAGCCTGGTTGGAGACAGTGGTTGGTAGAGACACTGAGAAGCAATGCAGGGTGGGTAACATCCAGCTCTGGGAGGGCTAAGGAAGCCAGACGGAGGAGTTAAGCTCTGTCAGGAAGCATTCGATTCAGAATGATCCGGAGTGCAGATTCCTGGCTTCAGCCTTGCCTGTTACTTAGTTGCTGGCTTTTTGACAATCTTTATTTTGTCAAGTTACCCAGATGTTGCTTGAACACTGAACTTAAAGACCACTGTTCCAGATATAAATCTTTATTTAGAAGTTGTAGTCTTGAAATAGAGGAGTAAAGTGAAATAAAGGGCCAAGGTCCAGAATAGATGAAAGGATGAGGGGAGACCAAGGCAGGAGGGAGTTGACAGCAGTAGGTAAAACCCATGACATGGGCGATGAGGGACTTCAGTAGGGTGGGAATTAAGGAATCAGTGACTCTAAACATTACCATAAAAAAGTGGAATTTAATGACAAGTGGGTAGGAGATTGAAAGTGGGAGGAAGCAAGCAGTCATAACTAACCACGTGGTTTTCCGTTTGGGTGGGTGGGAGACTGGAGAGTCACTGGAATCACTGGGGAGTGAGAATGGTGTCTTGTGGAAGGATAGTTCCATTCATGTTAGAAGGTGGTGATACTTTTAAGTAGAAACTTACAGAATATCCTTAACTGAAAGGAGGGCTCAAGCACACAACCCAGGCATGTACTCTGACCAGGAATTGAACTGTAAACTCCTGGTTTCTGGGTTGATGCTCAACTACTGAGACACACTGTTTGGGTTAAAGTATTTTATTGTCCAACTATAATAATGAAAGCATAATATGCTAATTAGACCTTCAGGACAAAGCCAGGGCTGTAAGGGAAGCCCTGGTCCCAGATGCCAGAGGAAAGCCGGTGCTTGCAGCTGGAAGAAGGAAGGCCCACTCTTGCACAAATTTTGTGCATCAAGCCTCTAGTAGTATAAATAAAAAGATGGGCTTGTTCCCAGAGGAAATAAGTTCTTTATTGCATTCCTAAACTTAAGGCTGTGCCTGTACTCTTGCAAGGATTAGGATTTGTATACATTTTTATTGTTGTTTGCCATTCAGCAGTTTGAATTTCACACAATATGTTGTAAGGAATGTTGAATATAAAATACAATGGATTTCATTATATATATTTTATATATTTCTTTATTGACTTTTTACAGAGAGGAAGAGAGAGGGATAGAGAGTTAGAAACAACGATGAGAGAGAATCATTGATCAGCTGCCTCTTGCACACCCCCTATGGGGATGTGCCCACAACCAAGGTACATGCCCTTGACCGGAATCGAACCTGGGACCTTTCAGTCTGCAGGCCAACACTCTATCCATTGAGCCAAGCGGGTTTCGGCGGATTTCATTGTATACTAAGTATCTGTTAAATCTAAATGAATACCTTTTGTGCATGTTCAAAATTTAAATTTATATCAATGTTTTATATCAAATTTTATTAAAAAATCACATAGTTTAGAATAAATTTACATTTTATTCTTGTCCTTAACATTCTGTATTTGTATACGTTAATTAAGGATTTCTTACAGAGATTTTTTTGTGTGTGTGATTTGAGTGTACAGAAATTCAAAGCATATTAAAGTATACTTTCTATGAAATAGGTTGCTTGAATTTTTGGAGTGAGTTATATATGCAACAAAAATAAAATTATTCATTTGACAACGAAATTATTGAACATCCACTATACCCCAGACAATATTTTAAGTGCCGAGGATAGATTAGAAAATGAAGCATGATATGGTCATCAAGAACTTGCACTTTATGTAGCCAATAATATGTCAATAATGGTAATAATACCTTATCCTCAAATAGTAATTTTGAACCAAATATTTGTAATAATAAATTAATTAAACCTATAGATTGCTTTTTTCAAGAAGCAGAGGTCACAGAAGTGATTCTGTTGCAGAACTGAATTTAGAACTCATATTTTAATTAATTTTTTAAAAAATCTTCATTTCCCCCCCCCCCCCCCATTGACTTCTTCTAGCCTACACCTACCTCCCACCCCAGGCCTTCACCATACTACTGGCTGTGTCCATGGGTTATGCACATATGCATACATGTTCTTTGGTTAATCTCTTCCCACCTGTCCTTCACTCTGAGATTCAACAGTCTGTTCCATGCTTCTATTCCTACTAATTTTTAATAATATGGACACCTCAGCTTATAAACTTGGAATTTTATTTTCTTGGAAGTTCCCATCACTAGCAAACTCAGTATTTGTTTGTTTACTTAATACAATTGATTGGTTTGACCCATAGGAAAAGGCCAGTGTAGTATGATTGCTGAGAAATGTTTGAGTCTGTTCATTTTAATTGCACATATTTTGTAATCGATGTCTTTAGAAATGCTACATGATTTTCTTTTTTTAATTCTGCATTCTTTAATGAGAGGTCTTTATCTTTAATTTGTGTGCTTTTTTCTAGGTTTTAGGAAAAAAGCCAGTGCTTCGCTATGGAGATGATGACGATGACATCATAGCAGACATAACTAACAGGAAAATGGCTAAACTCTATATGGTGGGTTCACTGTTAGAGTTCTGGGTTTTTTTGTTTTGTTTTGTTTTGTTTTTTCTTGTTAATCTGCACCCCAGGATATTGATTTTCTAGAGAGAGTGGAAGAGAAGGGAAAGGCAAAGAGAGAATCATCAACATGAGAAGGGCTGGTATTGAGGCTACAACTAAGATTCCTGCCCTTGGCTGGAATTGAACCCAAGACCCTTCAGTTTGCAGGCCGATGCTCTAACCACTGAGCAATCTGCCAGGGCAAGTTCTGTTGTTTTTACTGGACTAGATGTAGAGGGGGAGGGACACTTTGCCAAACTGATATTCAAAGAGGAGAAATGTGTAGATAAAATCCATTGTTTTCGCTATTTAGTATATTCATTAAAATTTCTCTTTTCATTACTTATTTTATTAAAAATAAATTAGAGAACTCATTGCTCTAAAAAATAAAAACTTAGTTACTGTTGTAGTTTGCAGCAATGTGTTTTGATAAATAACATTTAATAACATGTATCCTTCATGGAGTAAAAATATTTTGTAAGCTTTTTTCTTATAAACTCTTGATAACCTATAAAATCTTCACTTTATTTCAAATATCCTGTTTAGCCACAGGGAAGGCTTTCCTTCTTACAGGAGAGCAAAGCTATCAAATCAAGCCGCTGGAAGGAAGCAGGGCAGAAACCAGCCCTGTCCTGGGGACTGGCAGAGTCAGTTCTAGGTCACGTCTGTGGAGAATGATGGGCTGAGTGACCTCGAGCAAGACATGGCCATTCTGGGTCTTCGTTTTCTTATCTGGAAAAAGGAGAGAGAGAAAGAGAGAGATTAGATTAGAAGATTACCCAGTTCCTTCGAACTCTATACCTTTATGATTTTATTGCTGATGTAGTAAAGAAAGCCACAAGATAGGAGACTGCTCACATGGGATCGCTTATGTGTTCCCTCCCCTTATAGCTCCCTAAGCACATGGTTGGGAGCAGATTGCCATCTCCTTACAGAATTAAAGTTTTCTCGTCTGTTATAGGAAGGAGTTACATTTGCTCTTTAAGTGACTTTCCAGCCCAGAACCACTGATTTTAAGTGAAGGTCAAATTACTAACTTGTGCAACACCACTTCCTTTTTGTAAAGGGGAAATAGATGGCTCAAAGGAAAATGTGGTTACTCTTCTAAGTACACTGATAATTTTAATAGAAGTCATACTGAAATATCTAAAGACTTCGTGGCTGATTTTTTTTTTTAGAAATTACTATTTCTAAAACTTATTCTCAACAGCTGAACAAGTATCTTTTATATCGCTTCATTAACTAAAATGATTCTCCCTCTTGGACAGCCTTAGGGACTAAAGAAATATTTTGCAATGTGAGCATGTTCATCCTGCATCATGGCTCCCTCTTGTGGGACTATCGTGTATTGCATACATCTAAGCTCTGAAGTCCACTTGAAAATGCAATACTTTAATTTGGGATTGCTGAGTAAAGCAAGCGGGGAAGTAGAATCAGCCAAGGGCGGTTTTTAAACATGCAGAATTTAAGCCCCATCATGGTGCTGTAAAACTCTTCCTCTGAGCCAGGGGGGAATCTGCATGTTTATCAAGTACCCAAGTGATTACATTGTAGCCTACAAGCTGACCTTTGTAAACCAGTGACTTCTAACCTGAGCATGAATATCACTTTCAATTTTTTAAGTCCGCCTTCAACTTAAAAAAATGATCTGTAGTCATTTCCAAACTTCAGAAATCTAGATTAATCATTAATCTGTGGCTGAGGAAGTTTACTTTGATAATTTATACAAAAGTATACTTAAATTATAGTGCCAATATTGGTGGGGAAATATCTATAAGGATAAATGGTAATGTAGCAATGTCTTCCTTAAAACAATGGCCTAGCATTTGGTAGGCACTCAGAAAATGTTAGCTGATTAAATATTTAAGCTTCAGTTTTTTGTGTGTGCGCAATGACTGTGCGATTATTATCTATCTGAAAACATTGGTGTAAAAATAAAGAAATAATCATGTAAAGTTCATACCATGGTGCCTAGTATATGAAAATCTCAACAAGCCGTGACCATTATTATGATCACCATTATTTTTTGATGTTTCAGATAAAGAGTCAAAACTTCACATTTTATGAATAGTTCTTTTATCCCAAAGAACTTTTAGAAAGCTTTTGAGGGTATAATTGGCCTCACAGATCTTATTCATTTGCTTTCTTTAAAACAATTTCTTTCATCAAAGTCTTATAGCTTTCACTGCATAATTTTCTCATTTCCTTGGTCAAATCTATCTCTAGCTATTTCATTGTTTTTAATATTATAGTGAACAGAATGATTTTCTTTAGATTAAAAAAAAACATCTTGGTTGAGGTATAATTTACATATGGTAAAAGCTCACCCATTTAAACTGTACCATTCGGTGATTTTGTTACATTTGCAGAGTTGTGCAATTATCGCCATAATCTAACGTTAGAACATTTTTATCATCCCCAAATGAGATCATGGCTTTTCTCTTAGGTTTCAGATGCCAGCGGGTCCATGAGGGTGACGCTGGTGGCAGAGGAAAACCCCTTCTCCATGGCCATGCTCCTCTCTGAGGAGTGCTTTATCTTGGACCACGGTGCTGCAAAACAGATTTTCGTATGGAAAGGTGAGAGAGGCCATTGACTTTGGTGCCGCACTTCTGATGTATAGCTATTTCTTTAGTAGTGTAAAGAAAACTTCTTTTCTGGTTTAAAAAAAACACACACAACAACCTACCTTTCTGATGTATAAATAGCTCATGTAAATTGCAGACATCAGAGCCACATTTTCTTCTACCATCATTCGTCAGGGATGATGGTGGTAAAAAGGCACTTGGACAATACAAACAGAATCTTTTTTTTATGTGCAGTGTTCATTACTACATTGTTAAATATATTTAATGTACTAAAAATTTTTGCCATTTCTCAATGTCATATTTAAATTAAATAATTATGTTTAAAACATTACTTGATCAGCCGAAACCGGTTTGGCTCAGTGGTAGAGCATCAATCTGCGGACTGAAAGGTCCCAGGTTCAATTCCGGTCAAGGGCATGTACCTTGGTTGCGGACACATCCCCGGTAGGGGGTGTGCAAGAGGCAGCTGGTCGATGTTTCTCTCTCATCGACATTTCTAGCTCTCTATCCCTCTCTCCTCCTCTCTGAAAATATCAATAAAATATATTTTAAAAATAAAATAAAATAAAACATTATTTGATCATATAATATCCCCCCTCACTAAAATTCTGTCTTTTTTTTTTTTTTTTCATTTATCTTGTACTTTAGGTAAAGATGCTAATCCCCGGGAGAGAAAGGCTGCAATGAAGACAGCTGAACTGTTCCTAGACCAAATGAACTATTCCTCCAAAACCCAAGTATGTGTGGAAATGAACTGGCTAGAAAAAAATTAAAACATGGGAGCTCATGACTTCTCCACAAAACTCATGGAAGAATGAGATTTACAGTAATATGTAGGTGTGAAGCCATTCTTCCCTTGAGTGTGTGCAGTGGTGTGTCATATATCCTCGAACCCTATCTGTGTGGAGGATGGGATTTTGCAGAAACTGGAGAAAACACTCCCATGGGGCTATGTAGTGAAAATAATAGTTCATCTGTTTCCTCTAAAGTCTTCAAGTCAAAACAGTCAACCACAGGTGAATTAGCTAAGAGTGCTTATCAGTTTTCCCTAGAACAGGCTGTGCTGATGTAGACTAATATGTGGTTTCATCAAGGTCAGTTTAGATACCGGCTACTCATTCTTCCTTTTTGAATCTCTCAGACCCGTCTTTTATCTTCTTCTTTTTTTTAAATCCTTGTCTGAGGACATGTTTATTAGTTGCTTTTAGAAAGAGAGAAAGGACCATTGAGGTGAGAGAGAAACATCGATTGCTAGCCTCATATACACACTCTGACTGGGGATCGAACCCACAACCTAGGCATGTGCCCTGGCCAGGAATCAAACCCACAACCTTTTGGAGTGTGGGACAATGCTCTAACTAACTGAGTTCTGGCACTAGTATCATCATGAGATCATTTCTTTTGGGTCACAGACCTCTTATGAACCTAATGTAGGGGGGAAAAAACTTACTTGACTGCCATGATAACATAGGAAAGAACTTTATTCTTACTGTAGACATCCAGACTCAGTGGCAATAACTTCAATTAGAGGGGAAAAAAAGGTTGGATTGTTTTAGCTTTATATTTAACTAGAGGCCCAGTATTTGGATTCGTGCACTGGTGAGTCCCTTGGCCTGGCCTGTGGACATCCCCCAAGGGGCCCCAGATTGTGAGAGGGCACAGGCCAGGCCAAGGGACCCTACGGGTGTACTATTTGGGCCAGGGAGGGACCGTGGGAGGGCTCCAGGGTGTGCCCAGCCCATATCACCCAGTCCCAACCAGCTGGACCCCAGCATCAAGCAATCTAACCCTGGTGGTCAGTGCGCATCATATCGGCTGGTCGAATGGTTGAATGAACGGTCAGACACTTAGCATATTAGGTGTTTTTATATAGGATTAGAGGCCCAATGTATGAAGATTCATGCAAGAATGGGCCTTCCTTCCGCTGATGCCAATATCACCTTCATTCAAGCCCAGAGTTGCCTTTCCGCCTTCCCATGCTGCCCAAGGCCGGGAGCAGGTGGGGCAGTGAGGAACGCCCGCATCGTCACCATAGTGATGACTCAAGCATCCTGCCCCATCCCCGGTCGCTTGGCATCTGCATATGCAAGTTAACCCACCATCTTTGTTGGGTTAATTTGCACACTCACTCCTGATTGGCTGGTGGGCATCACAAATGTACAGTCAATTTGCATCTTACTCTTTTATTAGTATAGATTATATAGGATAACCTCCCCTTTTGCAGTCATTTAAGGGTCCCAGCTCCTGCGTTTGCTTCTGTCATCACTGAAAACAGGACAATCTTTTCATTTTCTTACTTTCTTTTTCACTACTAGATTAATGTTTTCTTTCAGTCTCTTATTTTGTTGTTGTTATTATTTTAAATTTCAGATTCAAGTTCTTCCAGAAGGAGGTGAAACACCAATCTTCAAACAGTTCTTTAAGGACTGGAGAGATAAAGATCAGAGTGATGGCTTTGGGAAAGTGTATGTCACAGAGAAAGTGGCCCAAGTAAAACAAATTCCATTTGATGCCTCAAAGTTACACAGCTCTCCACAAATGGCAGCCCAGCACAACATGGTGGATGATGGCTCTGGCAAAGTGCAGGTATGTACCCTCTGTTTGTGGGCTTGTTTATATCATCAAGCCCATTTACGCCACTTTATGTGGAAATAGAACTTCAGGGAAATACAAACTTGGTAAAATGTGAATTTTACTTACGAATAAAGATGGTCCCAAGACTGTAAATTAAACTGAGAACTGTAAGCTAGAAGAGACGTTATCTGACCTTCAGTTCCATTTTATAAAGCAGATGTTGGGATTCCAAGAAGTGGGGTGATTTGTGCAAGATCACATAATTGTCATCTTAGATTCCACATGGAGCCCCATCTTGTTTCTTGAATCAGAACTGCCCCAGCTCTCAGAACTAGGGTGTCTGCAGAGGGGGTGTTGCAACGATTGTCAGTTTGTCCTTCCCTCACACATTCAAGGCATTCACAAGAACCAACGATTGTCAGTTTGTCCTTCCCTCACACATTCAAGGCATTCACAAGAACAAATTGGACATGTGTTATGTGTTGAAATCAGATCTTTTTAGAGCATTCGAATTAGTTCATTAATTATTCCTTGATTCTTTTTACAAAAATGCTTTAAAAAAAATCTAATAATTTTCCTAACTGAAATCTCTTCACACTCAGTCTACTATATAGTCATCTAACTTCATGACAGCTGGGGAATGTCTTACCTCCTGAGGGCATGCATTGAATATTTTCTCTCTATATCCCCAGGGCTTACCACAGTGCTTGAACCAAAGTAGATATTAAAGAGATTTAGGAAGTTGTTTTTCTTCCGTTCAAAGACGTGAAGTCAGAATCTAAGCCGCTGTACAGCGTTGAGGGAACTGCTAACGGAGCAGTGCCCCTTGTGGCCATTGGCAGAGGGCTCACAGCTCCTGGGTCTGGCTCCATCTCCTGCTCAGATGCCCTTTTCTGGAGCTGAGTGCAGCCATGTCACCCTGTGGCAGGTGTGTCCTGGCTACCGCCCATGTCAGGACACAGCATCTCTGAGATGTCCTGCCCAGCCACCCAGAGCCTCTGAAGCCCAGCTCCCTCTGGGCACTTGGGTTAGCCAGGCCTTGCTGCCATTTGTCAGCTCACCGGAGGGCGTGGGAAGGCTTCTGTTGAAAGCACATCTCTCCACCTGCTCGTCTCCAAGTTCCTGTCCTCCCCCTTTATAATACAGTGACTTTTAAAATAAAAATACTAATTTGGGCACACATATTTCAGATTTGGCGTGTGGAAAGCAATGGTAGGATCGAAATTAACCAAAACTCATATGGTGAATTCTATGGCGGTGACTGCTACATTATACTCTACACGTATCCCAGAGGACAGATTATCTACACATGGTAAGTTTCCCTCTGGTATAAAAACCTCAAGTTTCATTGGGCTAGATATTGCTTCCAAGTCAAATTGCATGAAATTCTATGCAACATAGGATATAATTGTCCTATAGTTATCCTAGTGAGATTTGTATAGGTTGTAGTGTTTCCTTTCACTATGATTTTGACTATATTTTGTAGCTTCTGCCCACAAGCAGGAGGCATTTGATTAGAATCATTCTCTTTAGTCTAGGAAAAAGGTTTTGCTATGCACAGGGGAGTGTTCTCCTAGCTGAATAGCTTATCTCCTGTGCTCAGACATTTGGTGTTATGCTCACGGAATGTTCATGAAACAATGAAGTGCCTCTGATATCCAGCCTAGTAGGATTGGCTCATGTTCTCCTACTCAGGTGGAGAATTTTCATTATGGATATGGTTTCCCAAAATAGGTAGCTCCAACTTAAAGCCAAACAGACCCGATTACTCACCTAACTTATAAGGAGCTAAGCCCCATTTCTTTACCTACTACACAATGGAGATAAGGATACCTACCACATGCAGTTCTAGAACAGTACACAGGACAAGTCGTGGCTCCACATTAGTACTTACAGAAAAATGGTGGCTTCTACAGCCACATCATGTGAAACCACAATAACGCAAGCCTCTACTCGAAATGCTTGTGTTAGAAGGTTTTAAAACTTAAATACAAGCTAATTTACTTTGCTTGGGTCCCTCCAGGCAAGGAGCCAATGCCACGAGAGATGAGCTGACGACCTCTGCCTTCCTGACTGTTCAGCTGGACAGATCCCTGGGAGGACGTGCTGTGCAGGTTGGGATACTTTTATGAAGTTCAAATTCTACTAGCCCAATGTCTAGTTTTAGCCCCCAACCCAACTTTGAATGGGAACTTGACCTTTTCTAAATATTACCTTTTTTTTTTCATTTTGGAATTCAAATACCTCTACTCTGGTGCCATAGCAATTTTCTCAGACTTGAGAAGAGAGGAAGGAAACAAAATAAAAGACAACAAAATCCAAACATTCTGTCAATAGACTGTATGTATCTCTATATAGTTCATGTATGTACCTATATCTAGATATCCAGATATATCTATCTACCTATTTATCTAGAGAGAAGTAGACTGAGACAGAGAAAGAGGGAGAGAGAGAGATATTGTACTGGCCAATCATAAAAGTTTGAACGTCATGTAATGGGACTCTAGTATCCGTGTCTAGTTCTAACTGTTCTCATTGTGTCAAAGGGACCATTTCCATCCTGGTTTGGCCTTCTTTCCTCTTCTCTCTAGTTCCTCTTCTCATGGTTATGGTGGAATATTTGCTACTTGTTTCAGGACCCTTAGAAGTAATCACAGGAAATTCTTGGTCTCGGCTTATTTAATTCCTCGATGTGTAATTCAAATGCAGACTTCCAGGAGGCTTTGTAACTCTTTCATGTGCTCCAATCTGTCTACTGTTCTTACCTCAGGAGTGGCACTGGCTTATTCCTTGCCTATCCAGCTCTCTTCAGTGTGTATGTTTCTCTTCTCTTCCCTCACTTTCTAGCTGAATCAGCTCACACTGCCTGGGTATTTTCTCTGACTGGCTTTGGGAAAGGAGTCTGTTCCCATCAGTGGGGAAAAGCATCTTCCAGATGGGGGTTCACACTGAGGGCAGGCACTGGTTTGGCTAGCACAGTAACATTCCTGATACAGTAGCATGAGGCATTCCCTTCCCAGGTATGTGTCTTAACTAACTTCCTCATGTCTAATGTCAAGTGAGCAAGAGTCTATGTGGTATATAAGTGTTTTGTGTTTTTTCTTTTTTTTACTCTGTTTGCAAAGCTTTATAAATGTGTAACTGCTTCTTAGTAATTAAATAGGTGAGTCAGATCCTTGAGTACATACAATCTAAGAGGTGGAGGCACAATTTGATCTTCCAGCTAGTTTCCCTTTTGCCTTGGTAGTTGTTGATAGATATACTGTAAAACAAGTTAGTCTATAGGTAAAGGTGCATATTAACTTCTTAAACAATGAAATTTGTTCATTTTTAATTAAATTAATAAGGTGATTGAATTTTTAAATGTACTGGACTCTATTTCACCATGAAGTATATTCTTTCCTTGAATTAAACATTTCTAGCTAAATACTGGCATCTTCTATGCCATTTATCTTTAACATATTTTTTACAAAATTATGTAAAAACTTTGAAGATGTTTATTATGCATTATATGTTTCACACTTCATAGTAAAATATTTGAGATACCCAATATAGGTACGTATTTATTTCCCTTGTTAGCCAGTTGAATCCTAAGTTGACAAAGTGGTAATGTGTAGTTTAGTCACTAGATGGCAGTAGTTTACAAAAATGCATAGACTCAAGTTCTTACCTATAATTGCTGTTTTAAACATTCTGTAGAGTACATTAACAGTATTGAAAATTCTTCAACTTACTTTTTCCCTCTCATTTCACAGGTAGAATGAGTCTTAACCAGGGGTCTTCTTCTTTTAGGTTGGCAAATAAGGTTTTCTCAATGTTGTGGCAAGTGCTAAGCTAGCAACAGTGTCAGGTACTCCTAGCTAAGTGCCCCCCATGCTTTGGGGTTATGACTCAACAGACATTTTCATAATTTGCTACTCACTTATTTGAATATCTACTCATTGAAGGATATCGGTGAAATTAATTATTGTCAGTGCTCCCTAGGCCTCCCATCAGCATTCCTACTACCTGGCTTCTAGAAAAGGATGCAACAGAGGAGGTGAGAGAGCAATTAATTTTAGCACAGGGCAGAATAATTCACAAAAATTAGGGAAAAGCACAAAATTTGAACAGTTTATACTTAAAAAATGCATCCATAGTTTATGCAAGAAATAGAAAGTGCATTCCTAATGCAATATCTAGTGTTAAGCTAATAGGTGAAATGAAATAATTTTCCATTTATTTTCTTAAAATTTCTTATCCTGAAAAGTCTTTATAATGTATTTTAAAGTGTTTGTGTTAAACAAATTATTATCGTTTCTGAAGTTAAGTTTAAAAATAGAAAGCATATTCTGTTTATTTTTACCTGTTTTTGGTGTTTGGATAGAAATCATATTTCTGTCCCCAGATGGCTTTACAGTTATTATTTTCCACATCTGCGTTATAGGGATGTGGAAACTATTAGTATGTTTTAGTGTTGTCTTACTTGTAGAGGCATTTGAGTGCACATCTCTTAACCTGAACAATATCCAAATGATGTGAGAAACAAGTATATCCCCAAACATCTGCAAAAGTGTTGGTACTCTTAAAAAAAAAAAGAGTCATTTTCATGAAAGATGGCATAATGCGTCAGCACTTGTTTTTTTCCCTTCTGGAGGTGGATGGACACCTGACATCGTTGTGCTTTCTGGGAGCAGAAAGTGGGTGCCGGATGGCGATGTGTCCCCGGAGAAGTGCTGGCCAGGAGCGTGGGGTCTGGAGTAACCAATGTTTCTTAAGTCAGTGAGGAAACTGGGCTTCGTGATTATGAATTAACATCTTCTGTCCATCACTGTTCCTTCTGTTCTTGACTTCTGGTTTCTTATTGTTTGCTTGTTTATTTTGTTTTATTTTTAAAAAGAATAGTAGGAGCACACTTGGAAATACGACCTTCTCTCATGGAAACCCTTTATTTATTTATTTTATTTTATCTCCCCTCCCCCAGATTCGAGTCTCCCAGGGCAAAGAACCTGCTCACCTGCTGAGTTTGTTCAAAGACAAACCACTCATTATTTACAAGAATGGGACATCAAAGAGCGGAGGGCAGGCACCTGCTGCCCCCACGCGCCTCTTTCAAGTCCGGAGAAACCTGGCATCGATCACCAGGATTGTGGAGGTAAGTCACGCATTCAGTAAAACCATCTGAGCCCCCAGCAACGTATTAGCCTTGAAAAGATGACAAGAACACTCCCTTCACTTTTATAACGAAGCTGGTGTTCACAGTAAAAAACAGTAAAGGCAAGAGAATTGAATAAATAGCTAACTCCACACACTAGGCCGTTCACATTTGTTAACTGCATTATACCAAAGCAAATGGATTTTAAGAATAACGTAACAAATCAAGCTGTCAAAGGCATGAGGCAGCTTACGCTCCAGCTTAGAAGGCCTGGGGGAAGATGGATGGCGGGTGGTGATCAACTGATCACCCTGGGGAATTTGAGAGGGAAGCCCCTTGTCCGTACACCTGTAACGAATGTGGGAAACAGGCTTTGACACATTGGGCCAGACCATTACTCAATGTGACAGCAGCTGTGAAAGAAATCAAGCCCCACGTCACAGTGTCATAGGACAAGAAGGCCTCCAGGTAGGGCAGGGCCGGCAGGTGCAGGCTTTCAGATGGCCTAGTGCTTTGACCTCTAGGATGATCACTCATATCCCGCTCTCCGTCACTCTTGAAGCCCACATCTCCCAAATCCTAAACTGCCCTTCTCACCCTCCTCCCCAAACATGGACCCTCTGCATAAGCCGTTAAGCTGAGGCCTTAAACCCAGGTAGGTCAGAGGATCTCTCCACCTGCAACCTCTTCTCTAAGCCACCCTCTCCCTTCATGCTCTACTGTCCTCAGAGGATGCAGACTCCCATGCAGGCCACTCAAATAGAAATGGTGTTTTTTTTCTCTCATGCCAGGCGCAGTGATGGAGGAGGTACCGTCCCCGCTTATCCTATAACTTCTCTTTGTACCAGTCTCTCCCTCCCCCAGCCCCTTATGCTGCCATCGACTGAACAACCAGTCCTTCCTCTCTTAGTCTTGGATGGCTTCAGCCTGGCCTCACTGTCCCCATCACTCTGTCTTCTCTCATCCTCGCTTGCCCTTGAGCCCATTTCATCTCACACTCACTTTGCCATTGGTGACAAGTGTAGCGCCTCGGGTCATTGTTTCAGACTAATCTCTGGCAAGCATGCCCTGTCCTTCAGCTCCTTGACTCCAGAATGCATTTTCAGCAATTCTTCAGTCTCATGCCTGAATGCTCAAACCTTTTCTGTCCACCACACCCTTCAGTCCCCCTCTCTTCCCAAATCTCTAACATCCTGCTCTCTACAGATAACAGAATCAGAGTTCACAGGGAATGTGAATGTGATCACACAAAAATCTCCTCTACAACCTCCAATTTCACCAAGTTGTCTGCATCTGGATATTTTTCACAGCTGTCTTATGAAATAAATTTGAGTAGTTAATTTATTTACATTTAATAATAGTTTATAATAGTTATTTACATATAAATACAAAATCATTTTGTAAATTAATACCAATCTATTCTTACCCATAAATTAAAAATAAATAGTAATGTTTGTATAAAGGATATATTGGCAAATAATTTAATGCATATTTATTACATAAAGAAATAAAAGATGTCCTGGCCAGTTTGGCTCAGTGGGTAGAGCATTGGCCTGCAGACTGAAGGGTCCCAAGTTCGATTCCAGTCAAGGGCACATGCCTCTGTTGCAGGCTAGATCCCCGGTAGGGGTGTGCAGGAGGCAGCCAATCAATGATTCTCTCTCGTTATTGATGTTTCTATCTCTCCCTTTCCCTTCCTCTCTGAAATCAATAAAAATACGTTTGTTTTTTTAAAAAGAAATAAAACATGACTCCTATTAAAATGTGACATCTGGGCTTCCTAGGGACTTCTCTGGATTTTTCTGTCCTGTGTTATTGTCCCTCCTCCAGTTCACCATTATGGCAGTCAACACACTTCTCCCTCTTCTGTATTATCAATGTATCCTTCTGTCCTGGATCAGTTATTTCAGGATACAAACATGCCTCTCAGAGACTCTCATCCTCCCTTTAAAGACTGTCTCTTGACCTGGCCCATCTCAGTGACATCCTTTCTCCTTAAGCCACAAATCCTCAAAACCCATGTCTTCACTTATTCACCTTCTCTGCTCTCTTAAGCCTATTATTCTCTCTCAGCCACTCCCCTCAGACATCCATTCCCGCCTCCCACCTGCCTTATACCTTCTCCAATCTCACTTGTCTTAACCTCCCACAAATATTTCCACAGTCTCTCTTTCCTTTGTTTGTTTTGAGTCATTCCTTCCCCCCACGAGGCCTCTGAACACCACAATCACTGGGATTTCTTCCAAACCCCAGGAGGGCTGCTCTTCGCTGGGCAGTCCTGCTGGATTCTCGTCCTCCACTTGTCCCATGAGCATTTGTGTACCCCCCCCCCCCCCCCCGAGGCCCAGCCTTGGCTCTCTTCAGAGTGGTTTCATTCAGTTATGCAGTTAAAGGCCATCATGTGTATTGATCTCTTCCAAAATAGTCTGTGCATGCTTTCTCCTATTCAATTATGACTAATTTTTAAGGAACCTATCAAACTAAAAGATGGGTAGGCTCTCATCTATATGCCCCTCAGCTGATTCTGATGGAAGAGTCGGCGAGAATCGTTGCCTTCCTGGTTTCTTTGTTGCCTTCCTGGTTTCTTCCCAGTGGACACTTTTCTCTGAGACACAGTGGACTGCTTGGGTTACAGCTTGTGCTTCCCCTGGGCCTCCCAAACTGGCCACCACATTCTACCTCTGAAATGCGCTAATTGAAATCATTGTTTCGTCTCCTGGGAGACAAACACTTTGTAACACTATTTTGTGGTGTGTTTTTTCTCTTTTTCGTATTTTATTGATTTTTTACAGAGAGGAAAAGAGAGGGATAGTTAGAAATATCAATGAGAAACACCGATCAGCTGCTTCCTTCACTCCCTCCCCCCTCCCACTGGCGATGTGCCCGCAACCAAGGTACATGCCCTTGACCAAAATCGAACCTGGGACCCTTCAGTCTGCAGGCCGATGCTCTATCCACTGAACCAAACCAGTTAGAGCTGTAACATTCTATTTTGGAATGGCTTCCCTGACCCTTCACCATTCTGGGCCTGGGTCTCTTGCCACGTGTCTCTTCATCAGCCAAGTTCTTCCTTCTGTACTGTAGAGGAGATGCTTGGAGTAGAAATCAGAAGTCATGATTTCTGAGATTCTGTCATCATAGCAGACAGATTCCTTTGAACTTGGTCCACGAGCGCTCATTCCTACTGAAAGAGGACAGTAACCGCATCTCTGAATGTCCCCTACCCTGAGACACATCTTTATTATTCCCAACAGCCATTCCTTCCTCCTTAACTGCTCTCTGGGGACAGGGTCCTGACAAACCGGGTGAAATCCTACTCTGCACAGAGTCCATGCCTTGGCCTGGTATCTCAGTGTGGTTGGCCAAACAGCGCCATTTGGCACAGCTGGTAACCAGCTCCCTCCTGAACCACTTCCTTCCTCTTCCTCATCGCTCCATCTCACTCTTGCTCACTCATTCTTCATCTCCCTGTTACCACACATCACATGGAGTCCCACAGTCATGCAAAAAATGATGCACACTCTCACAGTCACACCGTCACAGCCAGAGGTCCTCACAGTCACTCACACCGAGTCCCAATATCACCAGTTCCTGGCTGCAGAGACACAAGCCCACCTAGACACTCAGGCCCCCTCTCTGAGACTCTGCACAGCCAGTTCCTGCCCAGAGGCACCCCCGTCAGCCTCAGTCTCCAGCCAGAGTCTGGGCCCACTGGGGTCCCTTCACTCTCCTGTGGCCACATAGAGCAGACTGTTCACCAGGCCGATCCAACACAGTGGCCACAGCGTCTTGGCTGAAAGGAAGGGGCATGTCAGTGCTGTGTTTTTAATCCTCTCTAAATAGTCCTTTATAATTTGAGCGATAATTTATCTGAGCCTGGAGCACATTTTAGTGAATCTATGGTATTCTCTCTTTGCCTAATTTGGACTCCAGTCCCTGTTTTGTGATTTTAAGGTGTCCCTTTGGTTATCTGATAAACTTCCTGTTTATCAGGGGAGAGAAAACTGAATGGCTTTGCTTTATCTATATCATTTGTAAAGATTATGCCCTCCTTCCCTCTCTCCTCCCCATTATAGCCTATCCTTGTTCTAATGGTCCCTTTGAATGTTATCTTTGTCATTTATCACTGAAGGTTGGCTCATTTTGTCCTCAGAGCCCTGTGCCCCTGGCTGTGGGCAGTTGAGTTGAGTTAAACGTACACAGACTGCAGTGCTCCTGCCCTGATGTGTGTGAGCCGCGGTGGTGTCCCTGTGCTGCCTGAACAAGCTTTGGGGAGTCAGGGCAGAAGGCGGGATGGTTTGTGCCTGTCACCATTTCTCTGCAATGTTCATTGAGGGGGCAGCAATGCATCTGGCCCATTGTATTGTTTTTCTCCACACTGTAGGTAGATGTGGATGCCAATTCATTGAATTCCAATGATGTGTTTGTCCTGAAACTGCCACACAATGTTGGCTACACGTGGATAGGAAAAGGCGCCAGCCCGGCAGAGGAGAGGGGAGCGGAGCACGTGGCCGGTGTGCTCCGATGCAGAACCACGAGGATTCGGGAGGGAGAGGAGCCAGGTGTGTGCTATGGGGCCGGGGCCACCCACCCAAACTTACACTTGGTAGGATTGCTAGCCATGTAACTTACTTTTTCCATAACTAGTGACTTGGTAAAGGTTACTGGTGGAGGAGGGCCTGTAAGAACCCATTAGTTGCCAAAGTGGGTGATGATACCTGATGTATTTAAATAAATTTCTTAACATGAAAGTCGAGGTAAGCTAGTATTTGTTAACGGAACGCAGCAGCAGCAGCCAGATGCTCCTGGCAGTGCGCTGGGTAACGCCTAGTGTCTTTCACAGAGGACTTTTGGAATTCCCTCGGAGGAAGGAAGCGCTACCAGACCTCCCCGCTGCTGGAGACCCAGGCGGAAGACCACCCGCCGCGGCTGTACGCCTGCTCCAACAAAACCGGACGGTTCATCGTAAGTGTTCGGGGCGGGGCGGGGTGGCGGGGGGAGACTTTCCCGTGTTGGCTGTACCACTCGCCGATGCTCTGGTTCTGTTTTCACGTCCCTGCAAACCACAGGTGGTCCTCTGCACTCCACACAAGGTAGCTTTCAGAGTCAGTGATATAATGGATGTGAAAGCACAGGGATATTGGAATGTGCCCTATACACCAAGCAGCTCTGAAATATACCAGCTACCACGCACTGGTGCCAGCACGCATGTGGATGGATTTGCTAATTGAATAATTTGACACTTCTTGTAGGCAAAAAGAGTCGTTTCTGATCCAACTATGTAAATGTTACCTTTCAATTTCCAAGGCTCACCAGGTTGACCAAATAATATATATTATGGAAATATAATCATTGGGCAAAAATCACAGAATGCTACATACCCACTTGCAAAGTAACAGAAATCAGGAGGAATGTTTCATTTCAGTTACTCACAGGCTATGAATTCCAGGAATTTGGAAGTAAAAGTATTGATGTGCTAGTACAAGAGAGGTTTTGTACTGGGCTCTGGAATATCCTGGTAGCCCATTATCTCAGTTTAACTATAGAAATTCTGCAGTTTAAAAAGTTGCATCCAAACAACTTTTCAGCACATGCTTCTATGATTTCTTATTAGTAATATTTGCTAATATTGCTAATAACTTTGCCAGGCTAGGCTCCTGTATAAATACTAGCGGCCCAGTGCATGAAATTTGTGCACTGGGTGTGTTCATGTGTGTATGTGTGTGTGTGTGTGTGTGTGTGTGTGTGTGTCTCTCAGCCTAGCCTGCACCCTCTCCAATCTGGGACCCCTCTCACAATCTAGGACTGCTGGCTCCCAACTGCTCGCCTGCCTGCCTGATTGCCTCTACCTGCTTCTGTCTGCCAGCCTGATCACCCCCTAACCACTCCCCTGCCAGCCTGATCAACGCCTAACTGCTCCCCTGTCAACCTGATTGCCCCAACTGCCCTCCCCTGCTGACCTGATTGCCCCAACTGCCCTCCCCTACTGGCCTGGTCACCCCCAACTGCCCTCCCCTGCAGGCCTGATTCTCCCCCAACTGCCCTCCCCTACTGGCTTGGTCACTCCCAACTGCCCTCCCCTGTAGGCCTGGTCCCTCGAAACTGTCCTCCCCTGTTGGCCATCTTGTGGCAGCCATCTTATGTCCACATGGGGGTGGCCATCTTGTGTGTTGGAGTGATGGTCAATTTGCTTATTACCTCTTTATTATATAGGAGTTTGCTTAAAGAACAAATTCCTTTACTATATAAAATTTGATCTAAAGATTTTGTTGCCACACCCTGGTGAATACAAGCTTCATTTTTAAGCATACACACTTGAAAATTTCCCAAGTATTTTCCCAGCTACATGCTTGCTAGAAATAAAATGCTTTGAAGAAGAAACTGCTCAGGTACAAACACCGCTTAATGTTTATAGGTGATTTGACCTAAAAATTAAAGACTTAAATAGTGGACTGTGATAAATATTTATTTGTTGGGCTCTGCAATTGATCACCTACTTTTTAGAAATCTCTGTATTTTATAAACTTGTCATCAGAAAATCTGTTGTTTTTTATTCTTTTGATTGTAAACTTGAAGTTGCATACGAATAACTTTTTAGCACATGCTTCTATAATTTCTTATTAGTATTATTTGCTTTGTTTTAAATGGAGATATATTTAAAAATAAATCTAGGCTTTGTTCTTAGATGTAAAAAATCTAATAAAATTTTATTTTATTTTCATATGCATATTTAAAAAAAAAACTTTTCCTGTGCAACTACTCATTTTCTTGTTTATTATTTGGAGCTCCTACTTCACAATTTAAAGAAAAGGAGTGCTACTAAGAAGTGTTTCATCTTATCAGCCTCAGAAAGCAGGCTTTGGGCATGCAGATTCATGTTGAAAGGCAGCAGAGCCACTGGTTAAAAGCACAGCTTTCAGAGCCAATCTGCCTGTGTGACATTACTTTCTTGGTGATATTATTTCTGGCTCTGTGACCTTATGCTGCTTACTTACCGTCTTTGTGCTGTAGTTTTCACATCTGTTCAATGGGGCTAATCCTAGTATCTTCTTTTTTTATTATTGTTATATTTTATTGATTTTTTACAGAGAGGAAGGGAGAGAGATAGAGAGCTAGAAACGTCGATGAGAGAGAAACATCGACCGGCTGCCTCCTGCACAACCCCCACCAGGGATGTGCCCGCAACCAACATACATGCCCTTGACGGGAATCGAACCCGGGACCTTTCAGTCCGCAGACCGACGCTCCACCACCGAGCCAAACCGGTTTCGGCGAATCCTAGTACCTTCTTCATAGGGTTGTTGTGAATATTAAATTAGTTCTTGCATATAAAGGATTAGAACAGTGCATAGCACAAAGTACATAATATTTAAAGGTTTTTTTGTGTTTTATTTTTACCTTTATGTGATTAGCAAATATTCTGTTAAAAGATAATATTAAAAAATTCCTTGTCCTTTGTAAATGGATAGCTTTTCGTTTGCTTGCTTATTTATTTATTTATTTATTTTGTATAACAAACTCAATATATCATCAGTTACAGCATACAGTATATGTATTGTCTTGCTAAGAGGACTACAGATCACTTAGGACAGTGGTCGGCAAACTCATTAGTCAAACAGAGCCAAAAATCAACAGTACAATGATTGAAATTTCTTTTGAGAGCCAAATTTTTTAAACTTAAACTTCTTCTAACACCACTTCTTCAAAATAGACTCACCCAGGCCATGTTATTTTGTGGAAGAGCCACACTCAAGGGGCCAAAGAGCTGCATGTGGCTCGAGAGCCGCAGTTTGCTGACCACGGACCTACGATCAGGTTGCTGTGGGCTGGGCACAGCTGGGAGGTTCTCCTTTGGCTGCAGGTTAGGTTTATGCCTGTGTTTCCCATGATAGACTCCAGGGGCACAAGAGGGCCCTGCTGAGTCACACCGGCTAATATGACACAGCCAAGGCCACAGTCCACTCTGCCTACTGGACTGGACTGCGAAGTCACATGGCAGATGGAAGGAGTGAAGAGTTGGGAACTATAATCCAATCTACCACACTTTCCTAAGAATCAAGGGGGCTTTATCCAGAATTCTTTAAACACATTGAACTTTTCACTAACAAGTGTGGCTCATTTGTTTATTGGAATATCATTCCATATACCAAGAGATCTTGGGTTTGATTCCCAGTCGGGACACATACCCAGGTTGCAGGTTCCATGCCAGTCAGGGTGCAGTCCCTGTGCATAAAGAGGCAACTGATCAATGTTTCTCATATCAATGTTTTTCTTTATCTCTCCCTTCCTCCTCTCTCTAAAATCAATAAAAACATATTCGCTGGTACTGGATGTGTTAAACTAACCTTCTCAAACCCTTTAATGTTAGCTATAGAGAATACAGTTTAACCCACTCAGAAATAATGAAACTTTGCATATGGAATATTATGTTATAATTTCATCTTATTGAGAATTTGGTGATATATAAAAATGACCAAACCTATTGATTTTATTAAAATAACCTTGACCTACAAAGAGAAAGAAGTTTAATACCCAGACCATAAACTCAAATGTGTCGACATGAGAAATGTCCAAACCTGTAGAGAATTTTTACAAGAGTTTGAGCCAAAACTGACAACATGTGCCAGGAGCAGATCTCAAACGCTCCTGCGAATAGCAGTTGTGCGGCAGCTTTTGTGCATTGGAAGCTAAGGAGGGAACGCAAGGAAGGTTACATGGAGGTGAGAAAAAGCAAGGTGGTGACTACATTACAGGATCGGTAACAAAGCTATGTTACCTATAGTCAAGACCTCCTTTGAGGAGAATTGCTCCTGGCGTTTCCAAGCCGTGTTAACACAGATGCACAAGAATAACGGACAGCGCTGGCTTAGACTTTTCCCTAAAGAAGTTACAGGTCTGGAGTATGGCTGTCCACCGTGATCTGCCCAGTCAGAAATGTGTGATCTGATCACCCTGTGTGGTTACTACCCACAGGGCATTTTTCTTTTGCCCACAAATGCAAAAAAAAAAGTATTTATTTTAGGAAAGCAGCATGAATCTGTGAAGCAATTTGTCTATATATTAGAAAAATTACTTCTTGATGGGTTGGTCATAAAGTGTTTTTATACATTTCAGATTGAAGAGGTCCCAGGAGAGTTCACCCAGGATGATTTAGCAGAAGATGACGTCATGTTGTTAGATACATGGGAACAGGTAAAACTGAGGCATTCAGTTATGTTACCCCTTAGGTTCTTGTTTAACTAGACTTACTGTTGTGGTGTTCATTTCACAATAGATACAAATACCGAATCATTCTGTTACACATCTGAAACTAATATAATGTTATGTTCAATTATACCTCATACTTTTCATGTACACTACCAGGCTGTTGTAGCTTATTCTCCACCCTGCAAGCAAATATCCCAACCCTTTCAGTATAAACTAGAACACAATCAGAACTAATCTGACCAAAGTTTTCCTGCCAACAAGTGGCTTTAAAATGATTTCCATATAAGGTAATTAAAGAGAACCTACATATTTAAGAAGGAGAAGGACACATACAGAATGTATTATTACATCAGCTTAAATAAAACACCAGTATTTAATTATTCAAGCACTTTTACCAAATTGTTAGAGAATACAGTACTATAGGAGAACACGAAGCTTCAATCAGAAGTTCCTCAAGGGAGTCTGGAGTGCCATAGACAAGCTGAGTGTGGTCCCCCAGGATAACATGGGGATGATTGTCTTTCACACCCCAGGGGAGAGGGCAAAAGAAAATTAATCAATTCCTAAGTTGTTTTTGAGAATGTTCATCTTATTAACTGGGAAACACTATGTAAACACAAAATATCAGACTGTGAAATCTGGACTGAAACTTGTCCGGACAGAAGTTGTAGGCGGCTCCTAAGAAGTGCAGACATGGGAAAGTGGTTGAACGTCTGGGCAATTGTGTCCACATTTCTCACCTGTGAGGCTGTGAAGGTTTAAAGAGCAATGTGTGACGAGGACTTTGCATGGAGCCGAGCACTAAGTCAACACTCCTCCAATAGGATATATGGTTTCATTTTTCAGATTTTTGTTTGGATCGGCAAAGATGCCAATGAAGTTGAGAAGTCAGAATCTGTGAAGTCTGGTAAGCTAGATATCAATAATCCTGAAATGTTTTAATTCACTTGTTTTTTAATTATAGTTATAGTAAAATCTACATAATTGTTATAACCTAGGTTTTATTTTTTTTAATTCCTTTTGAACGATCCTGGGTGGGTTTTTTTTCTGGCACAATTTTTGTTATTGAAAACATAAGACTATGCCATAAGTATAAATTCCATAAAGTTTGGATTTTTTTTTCAGGCAATAATGAAACTCGCATGGTACATTTTATAGTAGATGAGAGAAATCTATAAGTAATTGTTTATATGGAACAATATTTGACTACTTGGGGGCAAGGAAGATTTAATTTGTTACATTTATTGAAAAACGTTTCACTCTGTAGCTACTTTAATGGAGACTAATTAAACTTTATTTGTCTTTGTGCTTCTTTTTAGCCAAAATGTACCTTGAGACAGACCCTTCTGGCAGAGACCGGAGGACGCCAATTATCATAATAAAACAGGGCTATGAGCCACCCACATTCACAGGCTGGTTTCTGGGCTGGGATTCCAGCAGGTGGTAAACTGGTTTTTGGAGGAGTAAACAAACATTATGGCTGTCTCATTCCAGTTTGGGGTGGTGGTGGGGGAGCAGAAGGAGGTTGTTTATTTGACTAGAAAATTAACCTCAGCTCTATGGCTATTTTTTAATGCCTAGGATTGGTTTGAAATTCTTTTTAAGCTGGAATTTTCTGATGTCAATAGATAACCAAAATTAAACTTTTGTTATGGACTGTTACTGGCTGTGTTTGACGCTGATTTCTGTCTTTTTATATGATCTAAAAAGGTGAAAAACTAGGCACAAGCTAAGGGAGTTTGTTGGAAAATCTTAGTATTCAGGATCCATTAGCCAAACCTGTTCTTTAACGTGCCAGAGAAAACAGCCATAATGTTTCTTCGGCTCTTCTCCTTTTTATTTCTAAATAAAAAGAATCCAATTCTGCAGTACAGTTTGTTATTATGTCTTCAAAAGTTTGTTTTCCTTTTTTAGCCAATGTGATTTTGATGCCATTAATTCTTAAGTGTCATTTTCCAGGAGAAACTTCACCTTTTGTGCCTTTTTAAAAGCCTTTGAAAGCATAGCTCTTTCATGACAAAACAATTTGTATTCTGTTCCACATATATATATATTTGAAAGTACATGTTTATCATTCCCATACAGTCTCCCATCATTAAAATACATCTTTTTGAAAAAGTATGTTTGTTGTGACATTTTATTCAAATTTGATATGTGAGTTAATTACATTAATTTTAATGTTAAATCCTTTTATGCATAAATAAATGAATTTAGCATTTCTTTTTTTTTTAATTTGTGTTGATTTCAGAGAGGAAGGGACAGGGAGAGAGAGATAGAAACATCATGAGAGAGAATCATTGATTGGCTGCCTCCTTCTATGCCCCAGTATAGGTGGGGATCGAACCCACAACCTGGTGTGTGCCCTGACCGGGAATTGAACCAAAACCTCCTGGTCATAGGTTGACGCTCAACCACTGAGCCACTCTAGCCAGGCAATTTAGCATTTCTTAATCATCCTCATTCAGTAAATAGTCAAAATTAGACAACCTTTCCATGCTTACATAATTATGAAAGATTTTAGTTATTTTTTAAATCAAGCCATTTTATATATTATTATTATTATTATTGTTGTTGTTGTTAAAAAATAAAACATATATATTGCATCCTCAGCTATGAGTGCTTTATAGACCTTGCCATGCTTCAAATAATATAGTTACTTATTTTTGAGTAAATATTTTTTTGAAATTTTGAAATTTTGCGAGACCATTAAAAAATTGACTTCAAAATAGCATATACTGGAAAGGGCATTCAGGGGGATAAAATAAACATATAGATTTGTTTTCTAACGGCACTTAAAATATGCACAAAGAGAAAATTTTGGGGCCAAAAAAACAAATTTCAGCACATGTAAAGTATTGAAGTTATACAAACCATGTTCTCCAACCACAATGTAGTAAACTAGAAATCAATAACAGAGATATCTGGCTAATCCTCAAATATTTAGATGAAAACAGAAATCACAAGGGAAATTTAAAGATATTTTCATCTCAATGAAAATTAAAAGCAGCCCTCCAAAATATGTGGGAAACTACAAGCACAGTGCTTAACAGGAAATTTATAGCATAAATCCTAACACAGATAAATAGAAAGACCTCACGTCGGTGATCTAAATTTCCACCTCAAGAAACTGTAAGAAGAGCAAATTAAACACAAAGAAAATAGAGACAGGGGAATGGCTAATACACAAAAGAGGGGGGGAAACAAATGGCTGATATTAGAAATAAAAAAAGGGTATCACCACAGAACCTATGGACCCTAAAAAGAAAATATGAAACAGAATATTGTACCTATAAATTTGGCATTGGTGAAACGGGTAAATTTCTTGGGAGATAAACTACTGAACATCTTCAGAAGGAAACAGATAAACCTAAATAGCAATGTACACTCATATTAGAGAAATTGAGTTCACAGTAAAACACCTTCTGAAAGAAAAGTCTAGGCCTAATTGAGCTTTAGGGGTGACTTCTAGCACACATTTAAGCGATGAAACCAATTCTAGACAAACTTTTCCTGATAATACAAGATGATGATAGACGACAAGAGAACATTTAAAATGAAACAAAAAGATTGTAAGAACAGAAAATTACATACCAGTACTCCTCAAAACATTGCTATGAAAATCTTAACATTCTATCAAATTGAATCCAACAATACAAAAATTAAAGGGGTTCTATCCCAGGCCCCAGCCAGGTAACTCATCTGGTTAGAATAGTGGTCGGCAAACTGTAGCTCTCAAGCCACATGCGACTCTTTGGCCCCTTGGGTGTGGCTCTTCCACAAAATACCACAGCCGGGGCAAGTCTATTTTGAAGAAGTGACATTAGAAGAAGTTTAAGTTTTAAAAATGTGGCTCTCAAAAGAAATTTCAATCGTTGTACTGTTGGTATTTGGCTCTGCTGACTAATGAGTTTGCTGACCACTGGGTTAGAGCATCATTCCAATATGCCAAGGTTTTAGATTTGATCTGAGGTCAGGGCATATACAAGAAGCAACCAATGAATGCATAAATAAGTGGAACAACAAATTCTCTCTCTCTCTCTCTCTCTCTCTCAAAAAAAAACAAAAACCCAATAAATTAAAAATTGTAAAAAGGTGTTTTATCCCAGGAATTCATTTTAACATTTAAAAATTGATCAAGAATTCTCCATATTAACAGCCTAAAAGAGAAAACCAGGTGACCATCTGTATAGATGCAGAAAAGTGTTTGATAAAATTCAGCAACATTCATTTTTTTAAAAACACACAAAAAAACAGAAACTTGGGAATAGAATGGAATTTTCTTGATCTTAAAAGGGTATCTACAAAAAATGTATAGGTGACATATTTAAGAGTGGAAGAACAAATTTTCCCGACTAAAAAACTGAAACAAGATAAGATGTTTATTCTCATCTCTTCCCTATTCTCTTGGAGGTCCTAGCCAGTCTGTGGAGTCAGGGTTTCTCAGCCTTGACACCATTGGCCTTTGGACAGTTCTTTGCCCTGTGCAATAAGGATGGTTAATAATATTTCTGGCCTCTGCTCACAAGATACCAGTACCATCATTTTCTCACTACCCTCACTAGTAGCATCTTTCTCTCCTTAACCCCCACATCCAGTTGTAACCATCAAACATTCATATATTTCTGAATGTCCCTGAGGCAGAGGGAAGCAAAATTGCCCCGATGGAGAACACTTCAGTAAAGTAAGAGAAAGAACTGAAAGCCTAAGAGTTGGAAAGGAAGAAAGAGGTACTTTTGGTGAAAGGGATTTATCTGGTCGC
Source organism: Pipistrellus kuhlii (assembly GCF_014108245.1). Taxonomy (NCBI): domain Eukaryota; kingdom Metazoa; phylum Chordata; class Mammalia; order Chiroptera; family Vespertilionidae; genus Pipistrellus; species Pipistrellus kuhlii. The sequence continues at coordinate 32,203,085 of NW_023425405.1, read as the reverse complement.
TAATGGTCTTTAAATGCTCTCCGGTGGTTGACTATAATATGCAGCAGGCTAGAGGCCTTCTCCGGCCTGTTGAGAAACAAATACAGCTCTCTCCGGCTCTAGATCCTGTTGTTGTTTTTGACCAAATGATTTATTGATATTGCATTACAGTGAGTGACAAAATAGTGTTATCTGTATTTTTAGACGTTATGGCCACCCTATAGAATCTTTCGACTAGAAGAAAAATGAAGATTTTGTTTTCTCATCATCATAAAGCTGTCATCCTCAGTCTAGGCACAGCTAGTACACATGTTTCTGCAACCCCACAGGCTCCATTCCCTTTACCAACGATTTATTCCCAGAAGAAAAACAGCATCAACATTTAGCAGCATTTCCAAAATATTTTTTTTTTAATTGGACAATTCTTTCAGTCCAACAACTCCCTGAGGTCTTGTTACATCTAATACATAAGTTAGAATCTTTTGACATTTATGTAGGTGAATATTTATTTTGAAGATTTACAAAAGACAATGAGGATTTTATTTTTACACACACACACACACACACACACACACACACACACACAAAGGAGCAGTAACTACCAAGGAGAGTGAGACCAGCAGTTTAAGCAGCTCTGTTCCTGGTGCATGAAGTGATCTGACATCCTCTTGCTCTCATCGCTTAGGAAGGAAGTTCAGAGGGAGAAAGGCAGGAGGGAGCAGGGGAGAGGAGGAAACAGATGTGGAAAAACAAAACAGAAAAAAACAAACATACAAAAACCACCATCTAGTAAAAACAGCAGAAGTCAAATCCCTTCGTTCCAGGGTGTCTGAAGAGGAGAGCTTCTATGGAGCATGGATGAGGAAAGGGAGATGTCTCTCTTAACAACAAATAAATTGCGGGTACGGTCACTCCAAGTCAGAGAAATGACCGCTGCGAGCAGCTGGCTTCCACCTCACTGTCTCCAGGGGAGGACACACCAGAGAACGTGGGACAGAGCCCGGCCACCGCCCTGGGCCTTCGCAGGCCTCCAGGTGCTGTGGCTCCGCAGCCTTAGGGGTGGGGAGAACCAGTGAGCACCGCCGTCATGGGTACACGGGCTACCACATGGCAGCAGCATGACAGGAGTCAATCGTCAGTGATGCACCATTGAAATCCGACCTGTCCTCGCTTCCTGGGAAGGGCTGGAGGCCCGTGCAGAGCATCTTCAGGGGCAGGTGCCCCTTCGTTCTCTTCATGAACTCCCTTTGCTCACTAGTTTCCATATCCGCTCATCCTTTAATCTAGAAAAGACGCTGCAAGCTTTCCCAAGCTGGCTTCTGATTGGCACCACGCCGCACACACAATTCAGAGAAGGACCCTGGCGTCTTGGTTCCTCTCGGGGCGCGCTCACCTGGCTTCTCTGCACCGAACAGGCGTGATCTTGTTTGAAAAACCGGGCAAACGCAGGGCAGACTTTGTCTCGGTTCCAGAAAGCTCCGCACTCCTTGGGTCTTGCATCGGGTCTTGCAGAGTTTAACCACCGGGTTGGCCATCTCCGAGCACTGGCTTCGTCTGACCTTGACCGCTTCCGGTGGAGCGTCCTCCTGCGGGACCCACCGCTCACCTGTGACGTCATTGCCCCGAGGGAGAGGAGGACTGACGTCCAGGTTATTCACCCTCCAACTAGGAGGGGCCTTGGACCTCGGCCGGACCACCTCCGGGTGTTTAAAAAAATGCAGTTTCAGAGTAATCACGGAGCCAGGGCACAGAACCTGTCCGGGGCGGCAGCCTGCACCGAGGTCCTGGGAAACCTGCTAGTCCCGGAGCTCATCCCCCCTCGGAGCTGATCCCGCCGGTTCTCCAGCTCCCGCAGCACCAGGCGGGTGATCACAGGGTCCAGGATGCTCTGCAAACCGCTCTGCGGCCTCCCCAGCTTCCGTGTTGGCTCTGAGGCTTTCCCCGCAGGAAAAGGTCGCTGGAGAGGTGCTAGGGGCCCAGGTCCTGGGCGCCCGCCCCTCTGGCCTCGGCGCCCTTGCCGAGCCGGGCCCAGGAGAAGGTGCAGGAGTGGGGAGCCCCCTGGCCGGTGCGGCCTCGGCCTCGAGAGGCACCTGCAGCGTGGACTCTTCTGCTCCCAAGGCCTCCGCGCAGGTGGGCACCTGACGGCCGCCCCTGGTCGGCTGGGACCGGGCGCTCTGACAGCTGGGGGGGAGGAGGGGTCTTATCCAGAGGCCCTTGTTTATTGCACTCCGCTTTATTGAACTTCACAGGTGTTTCATTTTCTGCAAATAAAAGAAAGACCTTCACCAGCAAAGTGACGACAGCTGGCCTTGTTCGCTTTACTGCGCTGGAACCCAAGCTGTAAGGGCTCTGAGGTATGTCTGCGTTGAGGGGACCCTCGAGTAAAGCGAGGATTAGGGGTGCCGAAGCCACCACTACGCACATCCTTTACTCCTCCCCCACCTCTCCCTGTGCGCCCCCCCCTTCCCCAACCCACACACACACACACACACACACACACACACACACACACACACACACATTTAATACAAGATTGGGAATCCACGGTTGGGAATGTGAAAATACTGTTTTCGGATTGCAGTTGGTTGAATCTGCAGATGGGAAACCAATGGACACTAAGACCTGAATGTATTTATGGGAAAGAATCATGCATAGGGTCAACTGTATTTTCACGTGCAGAAGTAGCAAAAACTCTCTTTCAGACACAGCAGTTGATAACTGGCCAAACATCCCTTTGACTTAAAAGCCCTGAAATGTCTTACCTGGCCTCAACATTGGAGGCAGTGAATCCTTGGTTTAAAAAATAATAATAATAAAATCTACAGGTCAAAAGCATAAGATTTACTTTCTGTTTTTCTAGAAATAGATTTTTTTAAAGCATTAAGGATGTAAGTTATCTGTTGTATATCTCTTTTAAGTTCTTCAAAACCGTGTTCTCCCTGATGAAAATAAAAATCGAAACAAGCAAAATAGAGATAGGCTCAGTGCTAACCACTGTGGGGTGTGGGGCGGGGAAGAGTGGGAGATGGAAGAATTGAACAAAAAAGAAAAAACTCATGGACAGGGACAACAGTGTGGTGATTGTGGGGCTGAGGGAGGTGGAGGAGGACATGGGGGGTAAATGGTAATGGATGGACACGTGAGTTGGGGGTGTGTGTGAGCACACAATACCGTGTACAGAATTGTGCACCTGTATAATTTTATTAACCAGTGTCACTCCAATAAATTCAACAAAAGAAAAAAAAGTAGTTTATGATATTCTATGTTGGTCCAATAAACCACAAAATGCTTTTGGACTTGGGGAGATGTATCCATGTATTTAGCCATTAAAAAAAAAGAAAGAGAAAATACCTTCAGAGATGTGCACATCCAAACAGTAGAGGGCACTCTGTGTCCATGTTCATGAATATGGCTTTGCTAGTTCCTGCAAACACTGAGAAATAGCCATTTGTACGTTTATTTTGGACTGGAAAAGTGTTGTGTTTCTAGGGAGGTTAATGTGGCTCTGATCCTCCCCTATGAGCATTTTATACTGTGTTCCATTCCATGAGGATTTTACCCTGTCTTCAAATTCTGAGGTTCAATGGCATGCAATCGTCTTCATTTTATTATGTACTTGCTACATGACAGGCTACCCTGACATCCTGGTATCCTGATATATATATGTTTGTATATTTATTTCCTAGTGCTGGTGAAACAGCAGAGAGCAGATAGTTAAAGGAATCCTGCCTTCATGGAGCTACTATAGTCTAGGCAGTAGTAGCCAGACTCATTAGTCAACAGAGCCAAATATCAACAGTCCAACGATTGAAATTTCTTTTGAGAGCCAAATTTTTAAAACTTAAACTTCCTCTAACGCCACTTCTTCAAAATAGACTCACCCAGGCCGTGATATTTTGTGGAAGAGCCACACTCAAGGGGCCAAAGAGCTGCTTGTGGATCGTGAGCCTCAGTTTGCTGACCATGGGTAGAGAACTGCTAGCAGGGTCGCCTAAGACTATCAGAAAACACAGATATTTACGTTACGATTCATAACAGTAGCAAAATTACAGTTATGAAGTAGCAACAAAAATAATTTTATGGTTGGGGATCACCACAACATGAGGAACTGTATTAAAGGGTCAAGGCATTAGAAAGGTTGAGAAACACTGGTAGTGGGTGGAGACAGAAAGGAAGCAAATATTCATATACAAATTCTGCCATATGAAGAAAAACAAAGCTAGAGAGGGCTAGGGATTGTGAGATGAGGGATTATATTTTAGATAGAGAAGGCCCCTCCAACGTGACATTTGGACAGAGACCTGAAATAAATGAGGGAGGGAGTCTGTGATAGTTAACTTTGTGTGTAACCTTGACCAGGCCAAAGGATGCCCAGATACCTGGTTAAACATTATTTCTCCATAATCATGTGAGCCAACTTCTTGTAAGAAATGTCATTTTATATATACCATAGCCTATTCATGTCTTTCTCTGGAAAACCATGACTAATGACTAATATTGAGCTCTAGGTGTATCTCTGGGTGGGGTCTTGCAGAGCCTTCCATGCAGAGGGGCAAGAAGCCACTTGGCTTGTTCAAGAAATTGTGTGGAAGGGGTGTGGGTAGAGTGGCTGAGAGAGATGGAGAAGGGTGAGAGATGAGGTCAGAAAGGCAGTAGAAGCATAGATCAGTGCGGTTTCCATTTTCCCTCTGGGTGAGATGGAGTGACATGACTTGTCTCACTTTTTTTTTTTTTTTAATAAATATTTATTGTTCAGATTATTACACTTGTTCCTCTTTTTCCCCTCCATTGCTCCCTTTCACCAGGTTCCTATCCCACCCTTTGCCCTTTCTCCATCCCCCATTGTCCTCATCCATAGGTGCACAGTTTTTGTTCAGTCTCTTCCCGCACCCCGCATTCCCCTTTCCCCCGAGAATTGTCAGTTCATTCCCCTTCCATACTTCTGATTCTATTATATTCACCAGTTAATATTGTTCATCAGATTTCTTAATTCCCTTGGTTTTTAGATTCACTTGTTGATAGTTACGTATTGGTTGTTCATAATTTTTATCTTCTTCCTCTTCTTAAAGAATACTTTTCAGCATTTCATATAATTCTGGTTTGGCGGTGAAGGCCAATAAAGAGCTTCACAAATAAAAAAAAGCTAAAGGAGTTCATCGTTGTCTCATATTTTGAAAGGCTCCATCTCCCTGCAGTGTGGAGGAGACCCTGCAGGATGGCCATCCTGGAAGGAGAGGCCAATGAAGAGGCTGTGGTTATAATCCAGGTAGAGCTGGTGGTGATGGTGGTGAAGAGGGACTGAAGCCAATAGGAGGAGGATGGATTTGATATAGGACCTGAGAAAAATTAGATAAACTGAGTTTCACAGGAGTTGCCATTTACTGATCTTGGAGACACTGTGTGAGGAAAAGGTGTGACTGGGGAAACAGGAATTGGTGATATCCATTTTTCGACTTGCTTATTCTACTGGACAGTCAATTGAAGTTATTGAGTAGGCTGTTCAAGTTCAATAGAGAATTCATGGCCAGGAAAATATATTTGCTGTGAATCAGTGTATACGGTAGATACATTTAAAGACATAGAATGGATGTGATGACCTAGAGTGTGAGTATAGATGAACCGAGTCCTGGGATGTTCCGTCATCTAGAGGTGCAAGAGGAGAGGAGGAGCTGGAGGAGATGATGAGGAAAAGATCCCAATGAGGCAAGAAGAAAATGGAGGGGGTCCATGAGCGAATGCTTTGCTGAGATGAATTATAAGGAAACAACTACCCATGCCTTTCTGATGATTTCCTAATAATATAGCTAAATATTTCTGTGAATGTTCTAATAGACACTTACAGGATATTTACCATCACATTGTGCATTGCCTAAAGCAGTGATTTCAACCAGGACTGATTTTGCTCCACAGGGACATTTGGCAACAATGTCCGGTTACATGTTTGGTTGTGAGGACTGAGGGACATCTAGTGTTACTAGTGTCTATGGAGTAGAACCCAGGGATGATGCTGAGTGTCCTACAGGGCACAGGAGAGCCCCTCACAGCAGTGGTCATCTATCCAAAGTGTCAGTGGGGCCAAGGCTGAGAATCGCTAACCTAGAATAGCTACCTTTCAATATGGAAATAAAGCCGTGTATTACTACAGAAAAATTAAAAAACAAACAAAAATAATAAAATACCACATGACAGGGCAGCTGCTTCTTTTTCATATAGTGTTTTACAAAAAGAACCAAATAAGATACCTGGATAAATAAACTAAATTTGCCATATTCTTCTCTTTTTTTAATATATTTTATTGATTTTACACAGAGAGGAATTGAGAGGGACAGAGTTAGAAATGTCGATGAGAGAGAAACATCGACCAGCTGCCTCCTGCACACCCCCCACTGGGGATGTGCTTGCAACCAAGGTACATACCCTTGACCCGAATCGAACCCGGGACTTTTCAGTCCGCAGGCCGACGCTCTATCCACTGAGCCAAACCGGTCCTGGCTGCCATATTCTTATCATCATAAAGTAAGAACTTTATATATAAGACCTAATTATTTAACAGTACTAAAATATATAGACACGGCTTTGTGTGTAAGGTAATAATTCTTTGAAAATTCTAAACACTGTAATTTGGATATTCGGTATTTAAAATTGATGTTGTTGAATCTTAGTGTATTCATTTCCTGTTGCTACTATAACAAATTATCCTAAATGTAGAAGCTTAAAACAAGACAAATAGATGGCCTTTTAGTTCTGGAGCTCAGAATTCTAAAGTGGGCCAACAGAGTTGCTTGAATTTCTTAGGAGGCTCTAGGGCCAGAATCTCTTGCCTTGCATTTTCCAGCTTCTAGGGGTTTCCAGCATTCCTTGGTTTGTAGCCATTTCTCCCATCTTCAAAGCTAGCAGTATAGCAGCTTCAAAGATCTCTTTTTTAAGTCTAAACTGCTGTGTGACCATCAGTAATATCTCTTCTGACTCTGATAACCTTCCTCCATTCCTCCCTCCATCCCTCCCTCCCTTCCTTCTTTCCTTTCCTCTCCTCCTTCCCTTATAAGGACTCTTGTTATTATATTGGGCCCAGCTGGGTTATCTCCATTTCTCAATATCCTCAATTTAATCACATCTGCAAAGTCCCATTGCCCTGTAAGGTACTATACTCCCAGGGTCCAAACAGGATATGGTCAAAAAGGCTATTATCCTATCTACCACTCTGTGAAAATGTATACAATAAAATCAGTATTCTACAATAGTTGGTTGGCATATTGGGTAAAAGCTGATAACCTGAGAAACAAGTAGATACTTCCACTCCCTTTCATTAATTTCACCTTCAGCCTACACCCTCATTTCTAAAATAAAAAAAATAAATGTAATTGTAATGGGGAGAAAGTCCAGTCAGCACTTCATCTCTTTCCTAATCTTTGCAAAGTTGCTGGTCTTGTTCCAACCTGACACATATACAGAAGCAGGAAGAATGCCCTCATACTGAGCTCACACAAGGCAGCTGCCTCTGCACAATTGCAATGACACTACTTGGAAGACAAAAGTATAGGTGGGACAGTTAAGGAGATAAGGAAGCGGGTAGGCCCATGGTGGGCAAACTGCAGCTCGAGAGCCACATGCGGCTCTTTGGCCCCTTGAGTGTGGCTCTTCCACAAAATGCCACGGCCTGGGCAAGTCTGTTTTGAAGAAGTGGCGTTAGAAGAAGTTTGTTTTCAAAATTTGGTTCTCAAAGAAATTTCAATGGTTGTACTGTTGATATTTGGCTTTGTTGACTAATGAGTTTGCCGACCACTGGGGTAGGCTATCTCATTTGAGTTTAACCAAAACCAAAATATTTTGAACTAGAGTTCTAATTTAATAAGTTTATTTGGTGTTGGAGAGTGGCATTTTTCTGTTCTCAGTCACAGGATATCTGTAAATTTATGTATCTGAAGATCCAGTAAGGACATTGCTAGAATGATAATATTCTCAGCAGGTCCTCAATGAGGTTAAACAACAGGCCTCTAATGGTGTATAATATTTAACCCAGGTTTGAATGAAAAGAAGCATTATTTGAGATTTGACTTCTGAATATAAAAGTGCTTTTAAAAAAGGTCATGTTTTTATAAGATCAAGTATTATTTGACATGAACTTCCATTGAGGGCACCAGAGATAATGTCTTTTTTTGGAATCCTTGAATCTTCTGCTCATTTTAGTCTGCATTTTATTCTTTTTCATAATGTTTCTGGCCCCAAGAGGTCATCAGAGCCTGAAAGCAGAGAGTTTTTATACTGCCTAACAGTCTTCGTGGGATTCACAGCCCCTTTGTTATGATTCCATGAGGATATTCCTTAAGAAGAGAGGTCACTGCTAAACATGGTATATTTCTCAAGAAATTGTATAGATGACCCATAAGAGAAAATTATTTCATATTCCAACACCCAACCTGCCACAAAGCTCAGAAGAACGTGTAGGCAAAAATAGTCACAGAATAATGAATACCCAATTTTTAATGTAAAAAAAGAGCTAACAAAAAGAATGGAAATTATGTTCTATTTTCTTATAAGGATTACAGGTACCCTGTAGTGCACAAAAATATTCTATGATTCTAAAATTTCAACTCTATAGGTTTTTAAAAATGTACTTTCCAACTCTATGGGTTTTTAAAAATGTACTTTGTACTGGCTGTCTTTTAAGATGATTATTAAGTGAGATCAGAAAGAAAAGGGTGTAATTTTCTTCAATTTTCTAGGCATGCATTTCCCCCCCTAGAAAGTAATCTACTGAGTCTTGGCAGAATCAGATCCCCTCCTGGGCATGTCCCTGATGAAACCTAATGACCAAATATAAGGGACTGTTGGCCTTCCTTTGCTTTGTCTGAAAGCAGTGCGGTTGATTACAATGACAGTACAATACAAAAGAACACTGTGTGGTGTCCAGGTAGGTCCTTAAATTAGAAGACCTTCTGAAGAATCCTGGCTCCACCATTACTAGTTGGGCCAGGTATGTTAGTTACATCACTTAATTACTTTGTAACTTCAGTTTCTCTGTTGGTTAAGAATGCATTTGCCTACCTATTCACCTTACAGACCAGGTACTAGATGGAAGAGATTGAAAGAAGTTCAAGAATTGAGTAGGAGCCAAAACCGGTTTGGTTCAGTGGATAGAGTGTCGGCCTGTGGACTGAAGGGTCCCAGGTTCGATTCCAGTCAAGGGCATGTACCTTGGTTGCGGGCACATCCCCAGTAGGGGGTGTGCAAGAGGCAGCTGATTTATGATTCTCTCTCATGGATGTTTCTAACTCTCTATCCCTCTCTCTTCCTCTCTGTAACAAATCAATAGAATATATTTAAATATATATATATATTAATATATATATTTAAAAAAAAGAATTGAGTACAATAAATAAAATAATACCAGTGGTGAGGGGGCGGGGGGTGATGATGAAGAAAACTGAATGCCAGAAGCTCTCACTAGTTTGAAGTACTTTGCGCTCGATGGGATTTGTCATATATGCAGAGGTGAGATGTACAATAAAAAGTGAAATGAATTCTTATGCAGAATATAGGGGAAAATCCTCCTTTTTGGAAGGAAAAATAAAACCCTCCTCTTATAAGAATATTAATCATTTTCTGTATTCACTCACCTTTTCCATTTACCACACACAGTCTGTCACCATCAAAGGCATCAGTAAGGAATTTTTATTTATAGAACACTTCAGAAAATAGAACATAGATGTTTAGAGAGGTATTCTCTTTAGCTCTGATAAAAACTGAGTGTAACTTAGATTAAGAACAAAAACAAAATTAGAATGTATTACGAATAAAAATATTTTTATCGGTTAGTGACTTGATGTTGATATAAACAGCCTGAATATTCCAAAGATAGGAAATCTGGCTTGAAAATGTGTAATTTTTGCATGTAATTTGGGAGCTAAAAATATTGTTTCTAAATATGCATGCTATTTCCTCCAAAGTGCTGTAAAAAAAAAAAAAAAAAAGCAAGGGAGGAACAAATTATATTAATGCAATATCTATATCTGATAATTGGTCTCCATTATCCAGTCTTTCCTTTTTCCTTTTAGTACTGTAATAGAAACCCACTTAGTAGGTCACATTCTCTGTGTCTCTGGCAGCAAGGTGTGGTCATCTGACTGTATTCTGGCCATTGACATGTGAGCAGAGGTCTTCACTTCATAAGGGCAGGGATCCAGGTATTTGTCTCTCCTGAAAGGAAACTCTTTGTCCTTCCCTTTCCTACTGGCTAGAAAATGATGAGAACTCGAGTAGGCACCTTGGGCCCAGAGATGGAAGCCTCACATACAGTTAGCAGAACTTCCCTACTGTGATTGGATCTGTTTATTTAAAGACCGATAGATTAAAAAAAAAGAAGAAAAAAAAAGAACTTGCTTTCTTTTTTGAACCTTTATATTTTGAAGTCTGTTTTTTAGAGCAGTTATGCCTGTACCTTAATTTATAGAAAAGCTGGTTGTCAGAAGTGGAGTTTTTCACAAAAATGTTCTAACACTTGTGGTCCTGCCTTAATGGTAGATACGTGAAGAGTGAATAGATACGTCTGGCTGGGGAGCCAGTAATCCTTTTTATGGCAAAACATTCAAATGAAACTGTTACCAGTGGTCATTAAGGAGGCAGGATAGACCAAGCCCGCCCCTCTTAGAAGGGAGCTGGGAAAATGCAGAATATTAATGTGCACTGGCTGTTCCTGACAGCTTTTAGCAATGTACTTACTGTAAGAGAGATGCAGTCGGGTGAGAACTACTCAGTGTAAAGAAGAGATGAAAGGAGATATAATTCTGCTCAGCAGGTGGCCTTTAATCTAAGTTGACTCGGGGATTAGTAACTTGGAAAAGCCAACTGTTTTCTGTAAACAGAATAACAGAAGATAAAGTTGTCACTCTGGACATTGCCCAAGAGCCTTCCCTTAAGTGTCCTCAACCAGACCTGTGAGCCAATCTAAAATCAGATGAAAGGTGTTGTTTTCCCACCCAATGTGGCTGCTCTTAATTCAAGGGAGAGGGGCGTGATAGCTCTGTCAGATTTATATCCAGATAAAGCCTTTGGTTGTGGTTTCTTTCATATACAACTACCTGGAACCACATAGACAAACATAATCAACATGTTTTTGAGAAAATTATATTGCTAAGGAACTTGGAAGTCTAGTCTACACAAGTTTGTGGTTGTTTAACCATGAAGCACCTCCTATCCCAGCAGTAGCAGAGAGCTGAGAAACGTGAGCTGTATTCGGCTTAAAAATAGAACTCCAGCTGAAACCGGTTTGGCTCAATGGATAGAGCGTCAGCTTGAGGACTGAAAGGTCCCAGGTTCAATTCCGGTCAAGGGCATGTACCTTGGTTGTGGGCATATCCCCAGTAGGGAGTGTGCAAGAGGCAGGTGATCGATGACTCTCTCCCATCAATGTTTCTAACTCTCTATCTCTCTCCCTTCCTCTCTATACAAAATCAATAAAATATATTTTTTTAAAAATAGAACTCCATGTCCATCACCCCATCTTAAGCAGAAAAGAAGGGATGCTCTCCAATGTGCACAGTCTGTCTCTCAGGGGTTCATGGACCAAGAAGAATTTTCTAAAGGGCAAAGCCAGGAGACCAAAACGACAGTGGGACAAGAAGTTCCCCAGAGAGCAGAGATAGAATTTCATCAAGAAACAGCCCATCAGCAGATGAGTGGATTAAAAACTGTGGTACATCTATACAATGGAATACTACACTGCTATAAAAAAGAAGGAACTTTTACCATTTGCAACAACATGGATGGACCTGCAGATAATTATGCTAAACGAAATAAGCCAGTCAGAGAAAGATGAATATCCCATGGCCTCACTCATATGTGGGATATAATGATCAACATAAACTGAGGAACAAAAACAGATCCAGGGACAAATGGTAGGGGAGGTGGAGGGTTAGAGAGCAACCAAAGAACTTGTAGGCATGTATATTAGCATGACCAATGGACACAGACACTGGGGCAGTGGGGGCTTGCCCAGGGTGGAAATGACTGGGGCAGGGGGTGGGAGGAGAGGGTCAATTGGAGAAAAAAAAGATAAATGTAAAACTTTAGACAATTAAAAAAAGAGTTGATACTGAATTTTATAAGAGGAAATAATGAATATCTTAAGAGTACAAGATGTATACGTATTATGGCAATTCATAGATCGAACACCTTTAAACAAATCTCAAAAGAACAACAAAAGAAAGAAAGAAAGAAAGAAAGAAAGAAAGAAAGAAAGAAAGAAAGAAAGAAAGAAAGAAAGAAAGAGTTTGCCGACTCCGTTGCTAGTGAGGACAATCTTCGTAATTTCTGCCCAGCAAGATTTCAGCATTCTTATCTACAAGTGGTCCTGTGTGTTTTCCATTCTTCTCTTCCTAAAGTATGATACTTTGTAGGTATCCTGCTTCTATTCCACCATGAATGTTAGTGTTTTGTGTGTTTGTGTGTGTGTGGAACTTGGGGCCTGGGGGAGTGACAGTGACGTCATCTACTAGTTTATTGGTCATAAAACCAGAAAGAGCCACATCAGACCCATGGAAAGAACTTTGCATCATGTAGATATTCTGGATTTTGAGCTACACTGGATCAGACTCTACATTGTTCACCTTTGACAAGGAGATGTGTTCCTTAAGGGAGAACAAGAGATAATTGAGTTACCATACAAATAGGTTGTGGTAGAAACTGTTTAATGTCTTCTGATAATCAATATCCCTTAATTCCTTCCAATCATAGGAACTACCACCATTTTAGCCAATTTGTGGTTGTCCAGGTGGAAATGAAATTTCCCAGCCTTACCTGGAGCTGATTATGACTATATGACTCAGTATTGATTATTACCCAATAGGATATTTCCCTAAAAAGGAATATTTTTGCTACAGCAGCTTAATTGTACACTACCCAAGTGTGCACAAGAGAAAATATTTCTCCTACATTTAACAAGAACAATTTAGAAAAGCATTTAACTATTTCTTAGAATAATAATGGAAACAAAATAAAAGAGTTAAGTATCTTATGAGGCAAGTTTAATATTAGACTTGTTTAAGGCTAGAGAGAAGGACATGTTTGAAGAGTAGTTTTTCACAAAGTTAGTGGGTTGATTTAAATTATATTTGGCTCTGTCTCCATAGTTTACCTTCTGACTTTTTACATCTCCAACTGGTAGACATATAGTAAGTCCTCAATTAATACTTAATTGAATGGCAATCTCAAAAATGGGATAGGTGGCAAAATTATAAGGGAGAATATAGTGAGAGACTAAAATACTTATTCAGTTGTGTTGCAGAATGTGTTAAGCTGCTCCCTAAGGGAGAATACACAGCTACATCTTTTCTAAGTGTGCCACAGCAAAAACATAAGCACTCATGAAAGAAAGACTTGATACAACTAACTGCATGAAAAGATAAGAACCAAAAAGCAATGAGAAACTTAGACATTAATGTGTAATACACATAGCCAACGTTATAGTTATACAAATACTATTTTTTTAATTGAAAAGGAACGTTTACAAATCAACAGACAGCAACCCAATTGAAAAATTGTCAAAAGACACGACAAGACAGCTCACAGAAAAGAATAAAAATGGCCTTGGCCGGTGTGGCTCAGTAGGTTGGAGCATCATTCCGTATAGCAAAATGTGTGGGTGCACCCCCGAGTCTATTGATCTGCAGAAGGGCAGGTGCAGGAGGCAACCGCTTGATGTTTCTGTCTCTCTCTCCCTTTTTCTCTAAAATCAATAAGCATGTTCTCAGCCAAGGATTAAAGGGAAAAAAAGAATAAACATTACCAACAAATATTAAGAAGATATTCTAAGACACTCATAATTTAATACATTTAAACTATAACAGAAGAAGCATATTTTTGTCTACTTACTAAATTGGCAAATATTAAAATAGCAAAGTGTTATTGGCCATCAGGATATGGAAAACAGGTTCACAGTTATACTACAAATGGGTGTGTAAATTAGGCAAAACTTTTTTTTATCTGTAACAAAGTATTATTTTAGTAAAGAAAAATATACCTGAAACATGATCTGTTTACCAAATGTGCACTAATCTGAAATCAAAGACATTAGATGAGTACTTATGGAAGGGAGAAAGATATGTGTGTTCTCAAGCAAGCTAATCCCTTCAAACTGATATTTTGGCATATGTTTGCAACATTTAATCAAAGGCAAGAGAAAGCAGAGAATCTAGATCTATTAGGAGAGGCCAGTCTCATTTCTCCTCTCTGATCCTGTCTTAGAGAGACAATTAGAGATCATCTGTAAGATCATCTATTTAAGCATAGCCCTCGGTATTCTCATCTCTTGTCTCAAGTGGGTTATCACATAATTCTTTACACCACCTGTTTCTAACAGTCCTGGAAAAAAGAATTGCCTTCACATTGTATTTTTGTAATGTTGGGCCTCCAGCAATCTCAAAAATGGGATAGGTGGCAAGATAATAAGGAAGAATATAGATTTAAACATAGCTGGTTTGGCTCAGAGAATAGAGTGTCGGCCTGCGGACTGAAGGGTCCCAGATTCAATTCCAGTCAAGGGCATGTACCTCAGTTGCAGGCTCCTTTCTGGTCAGGGCTCGTGCAGGAAGGAATCAATCAATGTGTTTCTCTCATGTCATTATTGCTCTCTGTTTTTCCCCTCTCTCTAAAAGTCAATGGGAAAATAATCGGTTGAGGATTTAAAAAAAAAAATTTTTTTTTAAATAAACATTAAGCATCTGTCCACCTGGCTTACCATTCAGTCATGCCTACCGGTCATTTTCCAAAACTAAACATTGTAAATGTATACTGTTGTATAGAGAAACCAGCCTTTCTACCAAAATAAATAAGTTGAGATTTACTTTGAATTAAAATTTAAAAAACTAATATTTACTTTAAGCCTAATGCATTTGAAGTAGGTCTGAATTTCAAAGCCTGCATATGCCCAGCATATGTAGAATGGCCATTCGTTCCAGCCTGCTATTGTTTCTAGGTAAGACAAACACAGAGAGAGAGAGAGAGAGAGAGAGAGAGAGAGAGAGAGAGAGAGAGAGAGAGAGAGAGAGAAGAAGAAGAAGAAGAAGAAGAAGAAGAAGAGAAGAAGAAGAAGAGGAGGAGGAGGAGGAGGAGGAGGAGGAGGAGGAGGAGGAGGAGGAGGAGGAGGAGGAGGAGGACAAGAAGTCGTCTTATAAATACACTTCACAAAGAATAATATAAAAAAGCCTTTAAAACCTCTAAAACATGATTCAACCTAAGTATTCATTAGGGAATGACTAATATCAAATATTTCACTTGGCAATACCAAGTAAAAATACTAGAGAAGATGTGGTGCAATTGGAACTTTCATCCACTGCTGGCGAAAGTGTGAATTGATCCAGTGGTTTGAAAAACTTTCACTTTCTATTAAAATGAATATATACATGCCCTATAACCCAGAAATCCCACTGCATGGTACATACCCAACAGAAACCCATGCAAAAGGTTACCTAAGGATATGCTGACTTCTTAAGTGATAAATTTCTTCTTTACATTGGCAAAGAAATGAAGACACTGATTAGCAATTTCCTTGTATCATGCAATCAGCAGAGGACAAATCAGAGGTATTGTTATCTCTTGTGTTTTGTAACTTGTGTTTCTCTTTTTTATTTCTCCTGATCCGAAAAGCAGCCTGTTATTAGACAACATCAGTCCCCTACCACAACAGCATTTTCAGTATGCAATTGATTATGATATTTATATGTGTTTTATCAAGTCTTCATCTCTTCAGAATAAAGATTTCTAATGTATTTGCTTCCTAACTCAAGAATAAGAATTCAATAGTCAAAATGTTTTCTTTTCCCTGTGGGAAAAATATTTAAATTTAGTTAACATAAAAAAGTCCATCTTATTTAGATGGATTATTTTTTTTTATTTTTAAAATATATTTTATTGACTTTTTACACAGGAAGAGAGAGGGATAGAGAGTTAGAAACATCAATGAGAGAGAATCATTGATCAGCTTCCTCTTGCACACCCCCTACTGCGGATGTGCCCACAACCAAGGTACATGCCCTTGACCGGGGACCTTTCAGTCCTCAGGCTGACACTCTATCCACCGAGCCAAACCGGTTTCGGCAAGACGAATTATTTTTAATGTTATAATAAAAATGGCACCTTTATTAAAAATGCTTGGATTGTAACATGCTTTTCCATTATTTCTGCACTGACTGCAAACAGTAGTGAATTAAATTTGTATTCTTGACTTAGTCTAAGGCCTTAATAATTCATTAATTAAGATTGATGCTGCTGTTATCCAAATCATTCTGGCTAATGCCAGCTCCTGGGTAAACAAGAACAAGTTCATTTCTGCTTTCCTAATCACCTGGCATTGGCATTAGCTTGTGGTAGGTCTAGGGTTGGAATATGTTTTGTTGGATCTTTCCTCCCACAGGACTAGCTGGAATGGAGTGAGCATGACAGGGGATGGCCTTGAACTCTTTAGACTGCTCAGGGGAAGAGATGGATATGGACACGTTTTCATAGAGCACTGGCCCACCAAAGATACTACGAAGGTGGAAATCTCTCCTGATCTGTTCCCTTTCACAGTCACATGTATAAATTAGCACGAAAATTTCCCTGTACAGCTGTGTACAAAGTAAAAGCCTCGATGGATATAGACCAAGTGGCCAGATTATTATGATCTCTGAACACATAATAATCTGGCCACTCAGTGTGTGTGTGTGTGTGTGTGTGTGTGTGTGTGTGTGTGTGTATTAGAGGACCAGTGCATGAATTTGTGCATGGATGGGGGGTCTGGCCAGCCTGGCCAGGGGGAGGGGACATGGGCAGTTGGCTGGCCTGCCTGCTGGTCAAACTCCTGGTTGAGGGGACAATTTTCATATTAGCCTTTTATTATATAGGATATACACTGAGTGGCCAGATTATTATGTGTGCAGAGATCATTATAACCTGGCCACTCAGTGTATATCTTCCCCTGATATGTCCAGCGATATAATCCAGACTGAAGACTAGTGAAATGGGCTGAGCTGTGTGTGAACAGCCTACACACCTTACCTCTATGCCCCATCAGTAGTCAGTGCTTCCACCTCGTGATAAGAACCCCTGCTAACCAGACCTGCACTAGAACTTGGAGCAGCTTACCCATAGAAGGAATTCAGAACGTGCATTAGGGGAGTTGAAAAAATGGAAGGATCTTCCTATGTCCAGAAAGTTTCCATCTGTCAGACCTAAGTTTGTGCCATCACCCCTCCTTGACTTTGTCAGGAGAGGAGAGAAATTCTCCTGTACCTTAAAAACGGCTGAGCATGTCAACAAGGGACCATCTATGTGTTTATTTCTCAGACAATAGGAAGATTGTGACCTTGTAACAGTTTAACGTGAAAAAATGTCCTTGAAGCCCTTTAAAGAAGGAGACTGTGTGTGCCGAAACTGGTTTGGCTCAGTGGTAGAGCGTTGGTCTGCAGACTGAAGGGTCCCAGGTTCGATTCCGGTCAAGGGCATGTACATTGGTTGCGGGCACATCCCCGGTGGGGGGTGTGCAGGAGGCAGCTGGTCGATGTTTCTCTCTCATTGACGTTTGTAGCTCTCTATCTCTTTCCCTTCCTCTCTGTGAAAAATCAATAAAATATATTTAAAAGAAGAAGAAGAAGAAGAAGAAGAAGAAGAAGAAGAAGAAGAAGAAGAAGAAGAAGAAGAAGAAGAAGAAGAAGAAGGAGACTGTGAACAAAGGGAGAAATGAGAATGGCTCCGAATCTTCAGAGTTTACGAGTCCACGTCTCCCTGAACATGGGGCGCCATGCTTCTGGGAGGCTGAGGTGGTGTTGACCAGCATTCAGCCTGGCTGAAAGGGGCTGCTACTCACCTCTCCACCTCCTCCTCCAGAGGCCTCTCTCCCTTCCATTTCTTTATCTCTTTATTTCTTTGGACCGCTACATCAGACCAAAATGTTAGCGTAGACATTTCCTTGAAAGAAAATATGAGATGTAGTCACTTCTCGTTCTGACCTCACTGAGGGCTGTGGTCCCAGAACATCCGTGGCTAATGCAGAAAGTTCCACCATCTCAGAAGAGTTCTCAACGCTGCTTTAGCAACTTTTATCTCAAAAATCTAAAAACAAACCAACAGTTTTTCCCTTCCATGTGTGAAATGATTTGTTGTCTGGGCTCCTTCGGATGGAAAAAAATCTGGCATCCAGATCTCTGTTAAGCCACTTAAAGTTATGTTCCAAGAAGAGGCACGAGGGAGACACAAAGGAAATTTAAATTTTAGTATCCTGTGTATTTTATTAAATTTGTTCAGGGTGTTTTTTACGGGTTTTTGTTTAGGGCTAACATCATGAAGGGAAATTATACGTGGTGAGACCTATTATAATAATGGTTAAAGAACATACTGTATTTCTTTTGCATGATTTTATAAATAGGTACCATAATGCATTCTATTTCCCCAGAGCCTAGAACAGTGCTGGCAAGAAGGCAGTCTATAAATACAATGCCTTTGTACTGACATAGTCTGTCTTTGCATATATGCATGTTTAATCTCCAAAACATAAATATCAGGCTGCCAAAGAAATTCATACACATAGCTCTGTCTGTGTTTACGCCCAAGTTTTACTGGTCTCATGGGTGTTTGGCTTGCTCAGGGGTCCGAACGTTCAGCCTGGATTAGAATGTATGCAACCCGCCTGCCAGAACTGAGATCTGTGACTCTATCCACTGGCACAGCAGATTGCCAAATAGCCGTGGTTGATCTCTGTTTAGTTCTCTTCTTTGATGTTGCCGCAGTGCCGTTTTTATGCTTTATTTGGAGTGGATTATCGGTGAGATGAAAATACGTAATGGACACAACTCTAAACTGACCCCCTCAAAGGCATTCTGCTGTTTTGGGGAGTCTCGCATGTGTAACTGGACACAATCAGCTTATATATGCTGATTATTTGCTTGTCAAACAGTCACTCTTCGGTTGACCAGCTATTTTGGTACAAAAACTCAAGATCTATCCACGTCTGATGATAGCTTCCCTTTGAAGTAAAAGAGCTATAATGAATTCAGCCAAAATGCTAGTTCTTCTGAACACCACATGCATAAGAGCCTACAGCTCTAGCCTGAAGAGCAGGAGGATTGCAAATGATTTCTTTCTGCCTCTGTCAGTGTGCTAGATTTAACTATCCTTATGCATAGGAACATGTGTAAATCTCTTGAAAAGAAACCTGATTTACTTGCATAAACTGATTAGTTTTGGAGTTATTGCTATGATCCTCCCCTTTTTTTAAGCCAATTTAATGATTTTTTTTTATTTTATTTTTTTTTGTCTAGTCAGTGTTGTATAATCATCATCAAAATCCATTTTAAACCCACTTGGTATTGCTCAGTGGTTGAGTGTTGACCCATAAAGCAAGAGGTAAGTAACTGTTTGGTTCTTGGTCAGGACACATGCCTGGGTTTCAGGTTCAATCCCTAGTAGGGGGCATGCAGGAGGCAGCCCACCAATGATTCTCTCATGTCATTAATGTTTCTATTTCTCCCCTTTATTCCTCTCTCTAAAATCAATAAACACACATATATTTTTTTTTTTAAAGAGACTGTTTTTCAGGGGAAAATATCCCCTGGAGTTAAAAATAACAAAAGCATTTTAGGCTGTTTTTGTAACTTTAAAAAGAAACCCATACCTATTAGCATCACTTCTCGTTTTTCCCCCAAACCCCCCTCCCAGCTTTAGGAAACTATCGATACACTTTCGGTCTCTATAGATGTCCTGTATTGGACATTTTATGTAGTACATAGAATTGTACACTATTTGGTCTTTTGAGACTCAGTTCTTTCACTTAGCATAATGATTTCAAAGTTCATGCATGTTATAGCATTCATCAGTATTTCATTTATTCTTATTGCCAAATAACATTTGTTTGTATGGATACACTTCATTTTGTCTATCCATTTATTATTTGATGGACATTTGGGTTGTTTCCACTTTTTAGCTATTATGAATAATGCTGCTATGAACAGTCACATACAAAATTTTATATGAACATATTTTCATTTCTCTTGGTTATGTACCATGGATGGGATTGCTGGGTTATATGGTAATTCTGTGTTTAACCTTTTGAGGAGAGTTTTCCAAACCAGCTGCACTATTTTGTATTCTCATCAGTGATTGCATATAATCCACCAAAAGGTGGATCTATCGGTCACTATGGTGGTCAGCGTGCATCATAGTGACCAGTAGATCCACCATTTGGTTGATTTGCATATTAGGCTTTTGTTGCAAATGGCAATATTTTCCCTCTCTTTTATGGCTGAGTAATATGCAGTGTATATGCACATCATAATCTCTTTATTCATCTACTAGGCCTGAGGCACAAAATTTGTGCATAGGTAGGGTCCCTAGGCCTGGCCAGCGATCAGGACCAATCTGTGGGGCAACTGGTGGGGCGATTGGGGGGCCCCTCCTGCTGGCATTCGCCTTGGCTAGCTTGGGATCTGTGGGCTGGGGGAAGCTCTTGCATTGAGTGTCTGCCCCCTGGTGGTAAGTGTACATCATTGTGATTGGTAGATCCATCATTGGTCTATTTGCATATTAGGCTCTTATTATATAGGACCAGTAGACACTTAGGATGTTTCCCTACCTTAGCAATCCTGTATAATAAAGAGGTAATATGCAAATTGATTATCACTCCAACACACAAGATGGCCACCCCCATGTGGACACAGCAGGGGAGGACAGCTGGAAGGGATTATGCCTGTAAGGAAGAGCAGTTGGGAGCAGGGGGCAGGCCTATAGGGGAGGGCAGTTGGGGGTGAACAAGACTGCAAAGGAGGGCAGTTGGGGGGGCCAGGCCTGCAGGGGAGGGCAGTTAATAGTAATCGGGCTGGCAGGGGAGCGGTTAAGCATCTATCAGGCTGGCAGGCAGGCAGGCAAGCGGTTGGGAGCCAGCAGTCTGGGATTGTGAGAGCAATGTCTGACTGCTGGGATTGGGCCTAAACGGGCAATCGGACATCCCTTGAGAGGTCTCACATTGGAGAGGGTGAAGGCTGGGCTGAGGGACACCCCTCTCCCCCATGCACAGATTTCATGCACCAGGCCTCTAATTGTAAATAATGCTGCAATAAACATGGGAGTATATAAACCTTTTAAAGTTAGTGAGGTTTTTTTCCTTCAGATAAATACCCTGAAGTGGAAATTCTGGATCATATGGCAGTTCTATTTTTTTATTTTTGAGAAACCTCTATACTATTTCCCACTTTAAGTTCCTACCAGCAGTGCAGAAGGATCCCCTTCTCCCTGCATTCTTGCCAACACTTACATTTACCAATTATAGCTATAAATAGATAGAACTAAGAAATAATTATAGCCGAAACCGGTTTGGCTCAGTGGTAGAGCATCGGTCTGCGGACTGGAAGGTCCCAGGTTCGATTCCGGTCAGGGGCATGTACGTTGGTTGCGGGCACATCCCCAGTAGGGGGTGTGCAAGAGGCAGCTGGTTGATGTTTCTCTCTCATCGATGTTTCTAGCTCTCTGTCTCTCTCCCTTCCTCTCTGTGAAAAATCAATAAAATATATTAAAAAAAAAAAAAAAAAAAAAAAAAAAAGAAATAATTATAATTTTACTCTTAGATACAAAACATTACATTTCTCTTAGATACAAATATTACATTCTTAAGTTGATCTTTTGATACTAATAAGTTAGCAACTATTGTTCTTATGGTCAGATTTTAACACACACACACACACACACACACACACACACATCTATAGTTATCCTAAGATATTCTAGTAGATCATTTATACTTTCTTTATACAACTGTTTTAGAATGAAATAAAGTTTTGCTACAGTATCAGACTGAAATGGTGGGATTAAGTTATTTTGTTTACTATATCACAAGCTATCATATCTAATAAAGACAGACTATGCAAATCGACCATCACTCAGTGACAAAGATGTCGGCACCCACAGCCAATAAGGAGGGAATATGCAAATTGATGCGACAAAGATGGTGGCAGCCGAGGGAGGGCGGGAACCTGCTATGGGGGGTTAAGGGGGGTTGGGGGTGGAGGGAGCTACTGAAAGGTGGCAGGACTGGAGCAAAGGCAGAAGGCACTGGCCAGAACGAAGGCCTGGGTCCTGGGTGCTGGAGGGTAGCCTATGTCGGCAGCCAGGGGAAGGAAGGCCTATTTTTCTACAAATCTTCATGCATCGGGCCTCTAGTTTTATATAGAACAGGTTTTTCAGAATGAATGCTACTTGTTTTTGTAGTTATTCAACACTCAGCTTTCCAATATTTCAGGTTTTTCCTGAAACACTGTTGTCTTACAATATTTAGTGTTTAAGATACCTTGGAGACAGATTTAATTTCAGAATTATAGAACCTCTTGTGACCTTCTCTTAGTACAACATTTCTATCTAATGTCTTAAGCTATGATGTAAAGCAGGGCTATTTCACAGTCTGAATATCTGATCAATTTAATTTTAGGTTCTTAAAGAAGCGTATTGCCTCTAAGTTTGAAAAGCAATCCGGCATACTTTCAATTTATATCACAGCAAATTACTATTCTAAATAAAATAAAAAGACCTGTAGCTTTAACGTGTGATGGTCATTGGGGCACTAAGAAAACCCCCAATTTTCTATTAAAAGGCAGTTATTTCTTTAACTAGAAGACAGCAGGGCAACTCCCCAATACTAGTTATTTTTGTGTGTGAGGGTTAAACCTTAAACTCATTTTATTCCCTGATTTTGAAACTACATCTGGATATGTCTTAGGACCATAAAATCCTTTTGGATTGAAAACATAAATTTGTTGCCAGCTCTCAATACATTCCAGACTGATGGCTATTAATCCTTAAATATTCTCATGATAAATGAAGCATACTGAGGGATTGTTCGTTGTGCTAAAATCAGGAAATGTACTTTTAAACAAGGACATAGTGCTCTCCCATTTTTAAAATTTTATTGCCTTAATCTGTTATAGTGGAGACTTTATGAAAGAACCTCTTTCCTCCTCCACACTCCACGACCCAGAGTGAGTCAGCATGTGGCCACAGGCAGAGCTCTGCCTTGGAGTCAGCCAAGTTGTATCTCCAAAACACTCGTCTGGTGACCCTCAGCAAACGAGTCATTTAACCTCATGGAGCCTCGGTTTCTCCATTTATAAAATCAGACTAAATCACACAGATCTTGCTTTCCTTACAAGGCAGTTGGAGGAAAACTGATAAATAAGGAAAACTCCTGTTTACGTAACTTTATAAAATCTAAGTGCTCTTTACTCATTTGTTTAACAAATACTTATATTTATAAAAATGCAAATGACTTATCAGATGCCAACTTTCTCATTAAAGCAGTTGAACTTGGACAGCGATTTTCTTCTTTTCTTCAATGGAAGGTCATAAATGATGAGGTCTCTGCTCAGTTCACCACAAATATTCAGTACCTTAAAATAAATTTAAACCCTCATTTCTTATGACTAAAATGCTGTTGATTTAATAAATTCTGTAATCTTTAGGCAGCTAAAAAAATAAAAAATAATATATTGTTACCGTGTTGTGTTATCTATAATAACAAAAACTGAAGTTGTGCATAAAGTAACTTTACTCAATGCCCCAGAAAACCCAAGGAGGAAATGATACACAAAGATTCTAAGCATACTTAATTTATTTATTCTACAGATATTTTCTAACTTCCTGTTAGTAGCCAGGTGCTGAAAATATGTAGAAGAAAATAGGAGAATTCAGGCTCTGTTTGAGTCTCCCTTTGACACTGTACCACCTACAGAGGGCACCCTTCCCACTCCCGTCTCTGATGGGCCTTGTCCGCTTGTTCTGCTTTCACAGCACACCCTTCTGGTGAAAGAACACCATCTATCAGCCACGGAGCAATGCTAAATCAATTCCCTTGGCCAGTAGCAATTCCTTCCTCAGCCTTTGCCCAGCCCTCTTTGAGTTCTGAACACGAAGATCACGATGTTGATGCACACTGAGCTGCATTGTATACGAAATGGAGAAGCCGTCTCCCTGCCAGAGCAAATACACCTCTTCTGACCCCCTCCTGGCAGTTGGGCAATTGTATAAAGTAACATAATTTTTAAAGTGCTATGTATGTGAAAATGCAGGCTTTCCTCCAACTTTCTGTCCTCCCCTCTTCTCTAGTAACCATACCAACCCCCTGTCTATGCCAAAAACCCTGGCAATTTACCCTGCAACTACTTTTATCCTCAGCTTCAATCAAGGATTTCCAGCTATTTCTCATTCCAGAAAGTTCTAAAGACCTCATCCCTAGGTAGCCTGCTTCAGTAAATCTGGATCTGAAAACTGTAAAATCATTTGAGCATATATAGAGTTGTATTTTTAAAAGACCATTCAGGTACATTATCCCCAAATATGCTATTATCGATGACAAATGAGAGTTAGAAACTAAAAAATTTTAGTCACACAGGGATATAATTTTTTCCCTGTACCATTTAAAAATGATAATAAGAGTATGGTTATAAAGTAGCCCTAGCCAGTTTGGCTCAGTGAATAGCTCATCGGCCTGCAGACTGAAGGGTTCTGGTTCGATTCTTGTCAAGGGCACCTGCCTGGATTGCTGGCTCAATCCCCTAGTAGGGGGCATGCAGGAGGTAGCCAATTAATGATGCTCTCTCATTAATGATCTTTCTGTCCTTCTCTCCTCTCCCTTCCTCTCTGAAGTCAATAAAAATATATACAATAAAATAAAATAGATACAACATCAAGCAAATTCATAGATGATTTCATATAACTTTGCCTACAATTGATCTCTCCCCAGCAGAGCTCTTGTTGGCACTGAGATTCTTATATACAACTTACCACTTTTATTTTTCTTTTATTTTTTTTTTATTGATTTCAGAGAGGAAGGGACAGGGAGACAGAGATAGAAACATCAATGATGAAAGGACATCATTGATTGGGTGCCTCCTGCATGCCCCACAGTGGGCATGGAGCCAGCAACCCTGGCATGTGCCCCAACAGGGAATCGAACCACAACCTCCTGGTTCTACTACTGAGCCACACCAGCCAGGCCTGCAACTTAGACTACTTTTGAAAACTGTTGACACAGGAGACACAAAGCCACATAAAGCAGCTAGTTACCCATGAAAACAGCGTTTACTTTAATGCCTGCTGCTGGATTCCAATCATTATTTCCCTGCTCCTTTCTGCTCAGGATAGCATTATAATCAGTGGCAGTTTGTAGCAGTGTGAGAACATCAAAATGTGCTCCCTGCTTAATAATCAGTCACGATATATCAGCCTATAATCTAAAATCCCAAGTCTAACAGACATCTCTGCATTAAACCAATAGACCTTAGTGGTGATTCTAATGGCAGGTTTGAAAACCACTGGGCTAGACTGTTCTCTAGGGTGTAGCCTAAATCACCACCACTTCAGACCTGCATGCTTCTCTCAGACCTGCTGTCTTATCTACCACATTGATTTCAAGTCAACAATGTTGGCTAATAATCCCACTGTTTTTCTAGTTACTCTGACTAAACACATAAGAGCCAGATGACAGCCTCCTTGCTCGGAAGTGGCAGGAAGAAGATGTAAGGAAGGGTAAGGGATGGAGAGTGCTGGCAGGGAAAGGAGGGCAGGACAGATACTGTAGATAAGATGTTCAGAGAAGGCCTCCCTCAGGAAGGAGCCCCCAGAAGCAGAGACTGCATGAGAGGACCAGAGACACGATGGACATGAGCCAGAAGGACAGCGGTGGGTGGTGAGAAGTGGTCAGGGTTGGATGTGTGTTCATGGAACTTGCTGATGGTTAGTGCGATGTATGAGGACAATTCCCAGGTTTTTCTCTGAGTAAGAGGTAAACCGGGTTGCCAATGCATAGGATGAGAAATGCTGAGTCTGAGGGGTCAGTGTAGGAGTTGTTAGAGGTTCTTATATTCAGTTGTGGAGTTCCGGGAAGAGACAAAATTGAGAGAGTAAAGGATTTTTCAAACCGTGACCTTGGAGGCAATTACTTAGGGACAAAGTAAAGACCCAAAACGCCGAGTCTTAGAGAACTCCAACCACAGGACATGAAACCCTTGTCAGAGGTGATTAAAATGTTCACAATGGAAGACAGGAATGCAAAAAGGATAGGACAGAAATGGATTGTGAAAGAAAACATAACACGGCATGCCAGTTAAACTGAGAAGACTAAGGACTGATGTATTGTAGTAGCCTTACCGGGGCCCTGTTGGACTGGACATTCTCACTGTCAGTCATTTTAGAAGAGGCAGGTCCCAGACAGGAACGGGGACATAGGAAGTAGGCCTTGCATGGAGGTGGTGTCACCCCTCTCTACCACTGGGCCTGTTGGCCGTGGTGCCCAGATGCCCGTGAAGGCCCCCCACCTCCCAGAGGAAGGAACATACTGTCTGTGACTTGAACCTGAGTGCCCCTCCCGGGGAGGGTTTTGGACACGTGTTCCCAGTGGACTCTTACCTAGGAGACATTCCAAATGAAGTTTAGATTGCACTTCCCTTCTGACATCCCCTTTTCATAGACTTGTCAAAAACCACCCTGGCTTTGTGCTGCAGTGAATCAAAACGAATTAACCCCGCATGTGGGCTCCCAAGAGCGTAATGACTGAGAGAACAGACACAGGGGACAAATCCAGGCACCACTGCCTTGAAGAAAGAAATCTGTCAGAAAGTAAATTAACTAGTTTAGAGGAGACACCGTGAGAGCCAGATGCAAGAGGTGGAGATGGAATGTGAAGGAAGAAATGGATTAAAGAGATGGGGTGAGGGAGGCCATCATAAGTGGGGCACGGGATGATTTTTAAATGACTCCGAGGTTTCTACTTGAGGTTATTAAATGAATTACCATCCACCAAAGCAGGGACTGAAGGGGAGGCCATGCGTTAGCAGGAGGGAAAATGAAATGCTAATTAAGTTTTGAACATGCTGTGTATTTGGCAGATGAGTTCAAGAGGCAATTAGAAATGGAGTCCAGCTCAAAAACACTTTCTGATTATAAGGTAATGGAGCATAAATAAATTACCATGCATATTTTGGTGAACAGTATTGATACACTTCAAAAACATAAATTGCATCCATTTTTCTCCTATTATTCTATCAAAAGGCTCAGGAAAATGCCTGTTCTAGCACATTTCCCCCCAGCTTTACTGACATATAATTGGCATTCAACATTGTATAAGTTTAAAGTATACAACATGAGGATTTGATAGACATGTTTATTGTGAAGTGACTACCACAATAAGGTTAGTTCAGATATCCATTATCTCACATAGTTTCCCTTTGTGTGTGTGTGTTAACATTTAATAACTACCCTCTTTGCTTCTTTCAAATAACAATGCCAGTATGGTTACACCATAGTTACCATGCTGTACATTAGATCTTCATATTTACCTCATAACCGGAAGTTTATACCTGTGGTAGGCATTTTCTCTGTTTTCCGCATCCCGCACAGAAAATGACAGGTTCCTGAGTGGAGGAGCTGGGGATTAAGAAATTAGAGAAAGAAAGAGACAAGAGGCAGAAATAGATTCATAAAGCTGGGCGCTAGGTGGGAGCCATCTCTATGATGGAGAGACAGTCACACTCACCACAGACAACACAGTGTATTTATTGGCTTTCAAAGGGGAGTTTAAAATCAAAATGAGTTTCGGGTGTGCCCAGGTCCTATTCATCAAGATCTGGGTAAGCTCCTTATTTTTTGGTACAAGATTTAGCATATCAAGATCTGGATAAGTCAAGGTCCTATTTGTTCCTCATTCCAAGCACATGGATAAAGATGAGAAATCAGTACTGATAACAGGATTCTGCCAGTGCCCCCGGACTAAGCTGATAAGAATTAAAAGAATGTTCATGTGCCTTCTCAGGCGGCTCTCTACACTTACCCATTACTGACTTGATCAATATCTCCCTATTTCCCCTTCCCCTCAACCCTTCGTCACTGCCATTCTATTATACTCTGATTCTATGAGTTCAACTTTTTAAGATTCACATATAGGTGATCTATTGTATTTGGCATTTGTCTTTATCTGACTGATTTAGCATAATGACCTCCAGGTTTATTCATGTTTTTTGGAAATAGCAGAGTTTTCTTCTTGTTTAAGGCTAAAAATTACATATATCACAACTTTTTTATCCAAACATCCATTGACACTTGGGTTGTTTCTATGTCTTACATATTGTGAATAATGCTGCAAAAAACATAGTGGTGCATATATCTCTTAAGACAGTGATATCCTTAAAAGATACGCCCAGAAGTGGGATTGCTGGGTCATATAGTATATCTATTCTAATTTTTTTTTTAAGCACCTCTATATTGTATTCCATACGGAAAACCAATAGTACAAAAGGGTTCCCCTTTTCTATGCATCCTTGACAACATAATATCTCTTGTCTTTTTTATATCAAGCATTTTAACAGATGAGAGGTGATATTGCATTATAGTTTTGATTTGCATTTCCCTGATGATTAATGATGTTGAGCACCTTTCATGTAACTGTTGACTATTTATATGTCTTCCTTGGAATAATATTTGTTCAGGCCCTTTGCCCATTTTTAAATTGGATTATGTTGTTTTTTTTAAGGGGAAAAAACTTACCCATTTCCTCAGAATGTTGAATCATTAATTACCTGGGATATTTGTTGAAAAGACAGATCACTAGTCCCTCCCCTGATTATTCTGATTTGGCACAATCTATAATTTTACAGACACTGTGAGGTGATTCTCATTATTAGCCAATTTTGGAAAATCAGGACAGAGTTTCACAGCTTCCCTAGTGTCTCAGTAATTTTTTCATGGTGGATCAGGCCAAAAGAAATAATCCAAGCTTCCACTTGTATAGACAGATCCAGACACCTTAATAGTTGTAGTTTTTAAAATGTGCAACAACCCTCGCTGGTTTGGCTTAGTGGAGAGAGCATTGGACTGCGGACTGGAAGGTCCTGGATTCCATTCTGGTCAAGGGCACATGGCTCCATTCCCACTAGGGGGTGTGCAGGGGGCAGCTGATCAATGATACTTTCTCATCATTGGTGTTTCTTCCTCTCCCTTCCTCTCTGAAATCAATACTATATATATATATATATATATATATATATATATATATATATATATATACACTATATATAATTTTTA
Source organism: Pipistrellus kuhlii (assembly GCF_014108245.1). Taxonomy (NCBI): domain Eukaryota; kingdom Metazoa; phylum Chordata; class Mammalia; order Chiroptera; family Vespertilionidae; genus Pipistrellus; species Pipistrellus kuhlii. Next base: position 32,174,021 of record NW_023425405.1, on the reverse strand, counting down.
AAATGTCCAACAGATGGCACTGTGTTTCCCTCAAAAAGTTAAATACTATCTTATAGAATCCCCATGAGTTCCCGGAGCTCCTCAGCACAGGTGAAATAGAGCCTAAAGGGAGCATTTTCCTGGCATAGCATCTAAATATAATATCTGAATGGGCCTTCTACAGGAACATTGTGCTACAATGTGGACAATGTATTTCATCACTTTTTATATCATTTGTTGCAGTTTTATTTGATTGTTATTGCTCAGAATGAAGGAGTATGACTTCCCTATGCAGAGCCAGAGAACAAATATTTTTAGGTTTTTGTGGGCCACAGATGGTCTCGAATGCACATTCTTATCTTTTCTGCTGCAGCCCTTTAAACATATAAAAACCATTCTTATCTCTTGAATTTGGCCCGCAGGCTGTAATTTGCCACCCCCTGTTCTAGTTATAAGCTTGCTTCTAACGTTAAGGTGCAGTTCAGTGAAGGTGATTCTGCAAGGCTGGAAGCGCTCAGAATTCTATCTCATCCTTTCGCTCCCCCGGGGAGTCTCTGCAGAAACACCCCCTGAACCACTATGGGAAAGACCTACTTGATTTCAAAGCTTTTGTACAGAAAGCTGTCCTTGCATCATGCTCTTAAGTCTTGATTTAATGAGAATTTGCAATTTTTTTCCAGCTTAATAATGAATCCTGTTAAATTTCCAAGGAAAAGACTAAACTAGTCGTTGCATTAAGCCCTTTATCACTTGCCTACTGGTTATTGTATATGGCTAATGGGAGTTAACAATTATAACTAATAAAGCAAGTCTTACCTTATACTGGATTCAATAAATAACTTGGTAAAATATGCAGTTTGAGGCTTTTAGCTTTATTTTCAAAATTAGTGTGACCATCTTGGAAATAGCATTGTGCTTAGTTCTTAGGCTTATTGTCAGTTATTTAAAATCAAGTAGGACAAGTACTGTTCCTATGCTAATCATAAAGGAGATAAATATCACTAGCAACAATGGTCTTGAGAAAAATCAGGACCTTTGAGGACATTCAATCCATATTTAAAAAGTGCAAAACCGGTTTGGCTCAGTGGATAGAGCGTCTGAGTGCAGACTGAGAGGTCCCGAGTTCGGTTCTGGTCAAGGGCATGTACATTAGTTGTGGGCACATCCCCAGGGGGAGGTGTGCAGGAGGCAGCTAATCGATGTTTCTTTCTCATCTATGTTTCTACAATAGCTCTCTATCCCTCTCCCTTCCTCTCTGTAAAAAAAAAAAAAATCAATAAAATATATTTTAAAAAATTAAAAGTGCAAACCTTTAAAAATAAACTGCACCATATTAGATTCTTCCAAGTTCCAAACTTGCAACCTCACCAAAAGATGTTTGTTCACGAATGCCTTCCCAGAACTTTAAAGGACCATTCCTCCTCTATTGTCACAAAGACCCTGACATTATCAACGACCACATTTTGTTAAATTTCTTCAGATGGAAATCTGAGTACTTTCTTTTTCTCCCACAAGACTTCAGTATTCCACGAGAGCAGAGACAGAGACAGTGTCCGCACTTGCTCACCATTCTATACACAAGCTACTGCCCATTAAGTTTCAAAACATATTTGCAAATTTATGGGTCAAATACATAATTGCACTTAGAGTTATCCAATAGAAGGCATTACACATTTAATGACTAGCAGACTTTATTTTTTTAAAATCCTTACTGTTGAGTGTATTACATACATCTCCCTCCTCCCTGGATATTTACTCCCCCTCCACCCTGCCCGCCCCCCCCCCCCCCCCCAGGCCTTCACCACCCTATTGTCTGTGTCCCTGGATTATGCATCTATGCATACAAGTTCTCTGGCAGATCACCTTCCATCCTCCCACCCTCCCTCCCCCGCCCTCTTTCCCCCCCCCCTTGGTGCTAATTGCATTTTTTAAAAATAAATCTTTATTGTTCAGATTATTACAAATGTGTTCCTCTCCCCCCCGCCCCCCATTGCTCCCCTCCACCAGGTCCTCCCCCGCCTTCTTAATACACTTTAAAAATCAAGTTCCAGCACCACCACTCATTTTCCTTGGGCCATTCGAAACAGCCATTTAATTTTTCCGTGTTAGGCCCTCATCTATAAAATCGGGCTATTTCTATCCGTTGCCACCTCATTTCGAGGTGCTGCTAGGTTCAAGTGGAAGAGGGAGTATTTTGTTTGCTTTTGAAAAAAAAAAAAAAAAAAAGCCGGGACCGGTTTAGCTCAATGGATAGAGCATCGGCTTGGGGACTGAGGGGACCTGGGTTCGATTCCGGTCAGGGGCATGTACCTTGGTTGCGGGCATATCCCCAGTGGGGGGTGTGCAAGAGGCAACTGATCGATGACTCTCTCTCATCGATGTTTCTAACTCTCTATCTCTCTCCCTTCCTCTCTGTACAAAATCAATAAAATATATTTAAAAAAAAATGCGTTTCAGACACCAGTCCGGTCCAGGCCTCTCAAGACAACTACTGAGAGGCCCGCCCCAGTCACCCTTCCTATAAGGTCCCGCCCGACGGGTGTCCCCTGGAACCCTTGACCTGCGTCACGGACAGAGGCTGGGACCAGGGTGGGTGTGGGTGTGGGTGTGGGTGTGGGTGTGGGTGTGGGTGTGCGGTACACCCAGCCGCGGCTCGCGGGGCTGAATCCTGAAGTCCCACCCGCGCCGAGGGCGGGGTGGGGGGGGCAACAGCCAGGTCCGGGAGGGTCCGCACGTGACCTTGTTTTGCGGTTGCTAGGCGACCAGGCGCCCGCCCGCCCCCTATTGGCCCTCGCCGGCGAAGGGGCGGGGCCGCGGCGGCTCGGGAGCGGCCGGCGGAGCACCGTTAGGGCAGCCCGGCCCCGGCGCCCGCCCGCCCGGCCCCTCTCGCAGCGGCGTGTGGGCCCCCGCCGCCGCCCGGGCCTGGCCGGTGGCCTGCGGCAGGTCCCTGCGCGCTCCCGAGCGGCTGTGAGCGATGCGGGACGCGGACGGCTCGTCAGGTGAGCGGGGCGGGCGGCGGCGGCGGCGGCGGGCGGCGGCGGCGGCGGCCCCGCCCGGTCGAGGCGGACTCGCTGGCTGCGGGGTGCGTGCGGAGGGAGGGCCGCGGTGACGGCTTCTCGCCGAGGGGAACGGTGGGCGTTGCGGGTCGGGAGTATCTCGCCCGGGAGCCGGCGTGGCCGCCGGGGGTTCCCTCCCGCCAGCGAAGGGTTAAGGCGCCGGCGGCGACGCGGGCCCCGGATGTGCTAGCCGAGGAGCGGCGCCCGAGGGCCGCGCTGCAGGTGCGCCCGGGCCGGCGGGGCGGGGCGGCGGGCCGGCGGCCGGACGGAGAGCTGCGGGGCCGCCGCTGCCCTGCAGGGGCCGCTCGGCTCCCTCCGCGGGCGCCGTGTTTTCTAACTTGAGGGCAACAGGTGGTGCCCGCGGACCTGCGGGGAGCCCGGCCCCGCCGCGCCGGCGGCGGCAGTGACTCCCCCCTGGAGGCGGGCGTGGGGGGCGGGCCTAGCCCGACGAGCAGGCGCGGCGGCCAATGGGATTTGGGCTCCTGGGTGGGCCGCCGGGGGTGGGCGTGGTCGGAGCCTGAGACCAGGGTTTCAGTGCAGCGGGCGCCAGAGCTGCGCGGACAGCCAGGCTGAGCGGACGTGCGGGGCTTCTCCCCACCGCGCAGGAACGCCCACCAATGCTGTCTCATCTGGAGATCCCAGTTCGGGAGGTGAGCCTGGTGGGGGTTTTTTGGGGGGTGGGGTCGTGCATAAGGTGGGAGGGTACCAGTGACCTTGAGCGTGCTTTTAAATACATGGAATTAGCTCCTCGAGATAGGATGTGTGTTTTCAGCCAAAAAAAAAAACCACCCGGCGTTTGTATGGTTGCTGCAACCTGGACGGGTGGTGGCTAGGTTGTCTCCGGGATGGATTCTTTGAGGTTTGGGGACTCCAGAGGGTAGAAGAAAGTATACGCATTCCTGCAACTTCACTGAATGTTAAAGCATTTCAATCAGTGATTGTTCTCTCTCTCTTTTGCCTCAGGTTGCGCTTGCGTTTCGTATCTCATTTGGTTCGTTACTGAAGCATGTTTTATTTATCCAGTACCTCGTGTTGCTTCTTTTAGCACAGAAGAGAAATAAAACTTACATTTTTTCCCCCACACAAGAATAACTTGTTCATTTACCCCCTCTCAGCAGTCTTGTAGCTGGATCCCCTGGGAAGGAAAGTTGTAAAGCATCGAGAAGAAAGCTTTTTCCACTGGGAACACTGATTTGCACCTGGAAATGGGGAATGGACTGTCAGACCAGACTTCTATTCTGTCCAGCCTGCCTTCGTTCCAGTCCTACCACATCGTTATCCTGGGCTTGGACTGTGCTGGGAAAACGACGGTGTTGTACAGGCTGCAGTTCAACGAATTCGTCAATACTGTGCCCACCAAAGGATTTAACACCGAAAAGATTAAGGTAACCTTGGGGAATTCTAAGACTGTCACGTTTCACTTCTGGGACGTCGGTGGCCAGGAGAAATTAAGGCCCCTGTGGAAGTCCTACACCCGATGCACAGACGGCATTGTGTTTGTCGTGGACTCCGTTGACGTTGAAAGGATGGAAGAGGCGAAAACCGAACTTCACAAAATAACTAGGATATCAGAAAACCAAGGCGTCCCTGTACTCATAGTGGCTAACAAACAAGACCTGAGGAACTCGCTGTCTCTCTCGGAAATTGAGAAACTGTTAGCCATGGGGGAGCTGAGCTCCTCAACCCCCTGGCATTTGCAGCCCACCTGTGCCATCATAGGGGACGGACTCAAGGAGGGGCTGGAGAAACTCCACGAGATGATCATTAAGAGGAGGAAAATGTTGCGGCAACAGAAGAAGAAGAGATGAATGGTGTCAGCTTTCCTGTCTGTGTGGAGTAGATTTCCTCTGGTCTGATTTTGACAAATGGAAGCCTGGTTTGCCCGCCTGTCCTTCTGGATGCCGTTAAAGCTTTGTGTTGTTGAACAGTCAGATGCCCAACTCTGTTGCCTTGTGGAAGATGAGCAAATGCAGTGCTTCTTAAAATGGTCTCTTCCCCCTCCCCCACAAATCTTTTGGTACTGCCATTTTGGGAAGCCAAGCAAGGATAGTAAATTGACCAGAAAACAGTTGTGGAAATTTGACCTGAAGTTAGAGAAATAAAACTTTGAAGAATGTCTGTGTTTTGTGCTTATGTTTTCTCGGGGGGATGGCTTTGCAAGGAAATTGCTTACAAGGCTTTTTATGTAAAGATAAATGCTAATGGATGGAAATGTGAAGGTAGATTATTATATATATATATATATATATATATATATATATATACACACATACATACACACACACACACACACACACAATGATACTGATTACATTGGTCTACCTAGTAAGGGACAAGAGGAAGTGTTTTGTTTTGTTTTAATTCTAGCCAAATGAATTTTGATATTTCCTGCAGTCAAATGACGCAATGCTGTATTATTTCTAGACAATGTTTAAGTTGGTCTAACTTAAATTAATAAAGATGAGATATTTGAGGCATATTCAAATCAAGCGCATGGATTAGTTTTCCCAACACAGCATGTTTTGGTGTGTACTCTTCTACTTTTTAGAAATAGCTATGCATCTTCCTATACAGTCAGGTTTAAAAACACCTTTTGGGTGGGGGGTGGGGGGAATTTAGAAATAGTTTATCAGAAACAATTTCACTTGGAAAACCTAATTTACTTAACTCTTTCATATACTAAATTTGGGCATGTAGACTTGTTATAAATGCATATGTTTGGATGTATGTCTGAATTTACCAAAAAAGCAGTTTATGAATTCAGACAAGAGGATGTAATTGCAATACATGGTATTCCCGTTGTAAAATGCTTTATTAATATTTGCTGGCTAAACACAGATGTGATTTTTCATATATTTTTGTAATGTTTTGAAAGCAATAGCTTTAAAAACAGCACCTGATGTACTGTGGAGTGAAAATGTAGAGATAATCTTATACTTTGAGCTTTAATTTTCTGTTTACAAACTGAACAGTGTTACACAGGCGGTCCAGTCCTGATTATAAGGTAGGAAGAAATGATACAGTACTGCAGAAAAGAATTACTGTTATAGAAAATGAAGGGGAAAGCAGCAAAGCTATGTTTTGTGAAATTCACTGGTGCTGTTTACATTGGAATGCACAAACTCTATAAAAGGAGGAAAAATCTTGATCTAATTCTTATCTACAGGCAAAGATTTAACTTCCAGTGATCATATATGAACAAATCAACATCATTTCTACATGTAAAGCCAACACTTATTTGTAATGAAGAGAGCCAAAAGACATTCACTTTGTTAGCAAGGTGTTTTTTTGTGGCACAGTTGAGTTTTAGAGCCTTGATTCTTGTTACCAAAATGAAGTAGCTTCCAGTGGAGCTACTTTCATGTTAAATGTACCTGAACCAGTGACAGTCACTTAGAATGTTTATATTTATAGAAATGTGGATAATGGCTGCCAATAAACTACTCGAGGCACTAGGGGAACAGTGTTTGAGTTTTGATGTATTTCCACTTATGCTGCAGCCTATAGTTGGGCGTGTGAAGTCTGACCAGCTGGGTTGCCTAGTCCTATAGTAGTTTGCTTCTGCTCAAGTGTGAGAGCGGCACTGAAAGTATTTCCTGGGAGGACCTTTATTTTCCCGTCACTGGTGTGGAATCATGGTGTCACACCACACAGCATTAGGTCCATGGTGCATGAACAATGTTGCTGAGAAGTGAAAGGTGCCCAGCCTTCCTGTACTTTTTTATATAATTGCTGTATAAAATAGTATTGTTCTGTCTCTTAAAAGTTTATTCCATGTTTGGGGTTTTTTTGCGTTAACATTTATTTTGTAGCCTAAGAATTTTTATTTATTTATTTATTTATTTTTTTTATTGATTTTTCACAGAGAGGAAAAGAGAGGGATAGAGAGTTAGAAACATCGATCAGAGAGAAACATCGATCAGCTGCCTCCTGCACACCCCCCACTAGGGATGTGCCCACAACTGAGGTACATGCCCTTGACCGGAATCGAACCCGGGACCTTCCAGTCCACAGGCTGACGCTCTATCCACTGAGCCAAACCAGTTTCGGCATAGCCTAAGAATTTGATAAACAGTCCATTATCTTAGTTTTTTTAAATTTAGTGAATAGCCGAAACCGGTTTGGCTCAATGGATAGAGCGTCAGCTTGGGGAATGAAAGGTCCCAGGTTCGAATCCGGTCAAGGGCATGTACCTTGGTTGCGGGCATATCCCCAGTAGGGGGTGTGCAAGATGCAGCTGATTGATGACTCTCATGGATGTTTCTAACTCACTCTCCCTTCCTCTCTGTATAAAATCAATAAAATATATTTTTAAAAAAATTTAGTGAATAATGAAAAAATAAGTAATGTGAACATCATACCAGCTTTTATTTATAAAGTATATTTTCAATTACAGAACTCATTGTCAGATCTTCCCAGGTTGCTAAATTCAAGTTCCTCAACACCTATTTGTTAACACCAGAGCTCTTAATACTATTAGAATAGTGGGATAATGAGTCAAACCCTGAAGAATTTAGACAATATTTTTATATCTAGTTTTTTTTTGTTTGTTTGTTTTGTTTTTAAATTCTAAAGTGTCTTTCTAAAATATTTTCCTATAGACCCTGGTGGGGTAGTGCAATTGATTAGAGTCATCCATCCCCATAGACCAGGGTTATAGGTTTGATATCCAGTCAAGAAGCAACCAGCATATAAATAAATGGAACGATAAATCAATGAATTGATCTCTCTCCCTCTTATCTCTCTTTAAAAATCCAATCAATAAATAAAAATATTTTATATTTAAGGTTATTCAATTTAATACCAAATAGAAATCAAGGATTGGACAAATCTAATTTCAAGTTTCTATCAAAGGCAATATTGAATAATAATTTTTTAAAAGAACCTTTTGCCCAGCCAGTATGGCTCAGTGGTTGAGGGTCGACCTATGAATCAGGAGATCACGATTTGACTCCCCAATAACGCACATGCCTAAGGTGTGGGCTCCATCCCCAGTGGGGGGCATGCAGAAAGCCGATCAATGATTCTTATCATTGAGGTTTCTATTTCTCCCTTTTCCTCTCTCAAATCAATAAAAATATATTAAAAAATAAACACAGCCTTTTGATACAGAGACTTAAATGTCTTGAGTTGTTATAAAATGGATTATGAACATTTAGGGGGAAAGAATGTATCCTTTAGCCCGAATAGGTTCACTAAGAATCATAAAAATAAGAATGTCATGGAAGCCAAAAAATGAAGTCACTAAGTATAAATATATGTATATATAGAGAGGATTACTAGTCTATAGAAGAAGCATGGCTATGAACAGAGGGAAAGGCATAGACTTAGAATGTTTTTGTTTGTACAAGGCATTTGACACTTAAAGAATGTTTCATTAATTATACATGTTGACCTGGAAGGAGGTCTTTGGTAGAGTGTTTCAAGGTACCATTTAATACAATTTCATCAGTAATGCACACAGATGGTTTCATCAGCGATAACATACAATGTTTAAACTTTTTAGTGATATAGCACTTAACATTTAGCTAATACAACAAATCTTAATTTAAAGTTTAAATTTAGCAGAACATTCTACAAATGAATAGTGATGATGCTTATGCAACATTGTAAATGTACTTAATGCCACTGAATTATCCATCTAAAATAGTTAAAATTGTAAATTTTATGTATATGTTAGCACAATGAAAAAATGTAGCAGAATGTTAAATGTACACTTAGTTTCAAAATCAGCTAAGAGTATAGTGTGGGCAACCTGATGTAGAGACGAGATTTAATTACAAGTTAAATGGAAGACTGAAGAATTGAACTAAATTAAAGCTGGATACAAACTGATAGAGCATGCCAAACTAATAAAGTTAATAATAAAATGTTTGACAGTCTCAACTAACCACAGCTGAAGTATTATTCTAATATGAGAGTTAGAAATATACCATATGGGAGGCTACTTTAGGGAATAAGTGAACTAGCTTACAATAGTATGAGCTTTGGAGTCATATCAGGGTTTATATTCTGGCTCTCTTGATATTATTATACATATAATCTTTTGGTAAGTCCCTTGCAATTTGTCATCATATGAATGCCCTCCTGGTAAAATGAAGACTCACTAGAATTTGATAACAATAAATGGTAGATATTATAGATTCAATATATGTTGAGAGGCAGTGTAATATAGTTTATAATAACCATTCAAGCCCATGTTTGAATCTTAGATCACCACTCACTGGTTTTATCTTGGACAATTTATTTATTCTCAGCCTTCATTGGTAAACTGAGGCATATATATAACTACCATTTAGGTTTAATTGGTTGAAAGGACAAAATGAAACATTGATATTTAGCAGAGTCCCTGACACATAGTAGACATTTAATTGATAGAATATTATAGAAAGAATATTTTCTGACATGTACTTAAAGAATACTTTTAAGGGGACTATTTCAGAAAAAAAAGCTCTTTATATCTTTTTTTAATTTTTCAATTACAGTTGATATACATTATTATTTTGAGGTGTTCACATCAGTGACTAGACATTACATAGCTAAGCAATCAACCTGATAAATCTCTCACCCATCTGACACTCTACATAGTTATTAGACTAATATTGACTATATTCCCTATGTTGTACTTTACTTCCCCATTGACTATTCTGTAACAATCAATTTGTACTTCTTAATCTCTTCACCTTTTTCACCCAACCTGTCAATCTCCCTCCCATCAGTTGTCAAAATGATCTTTGTATCTATGAATCTATTTCTGTTCTACTTGTTCATTTATTTTAGATTTAATTGTTGAGATTATATATATATATATATATATATATATATATATATATATATATATATATATGCATACATACACACACACACACACACACACACACACACACTTATTTGTAGAGAGCCACCTGAGAAGGCACATAGACATTCTTTAATTCTTATCAGCTGAGCCCGAGGGCACTGGCAGAGTCCTGTTATCAGTACTGATTTTTTATCTTTATCCATGTGCTTGGAATGAGGAACAAATAGGACCTTGACTTACCCAGGTCTTGATATGCTAACTCTTGTACCAAAAAATGAGAAACTTACCCAGGTCTTGATGAATAGGACCTGGGCATACCCGAAACTCATTTTGACCTTAAACTTTCCTTTTGGAAATCAATAAATGTTGTGGTGGGTGTGACTACCTCTCCATCAGAGAGGTGGTGCCCACCTAGCACCTAGCTTGATAAAACTATTTCTGCCTCCATGTCTCTTCTTTCTTTCTCTAATTTTTTTAAACATATTTTTATTGATTTTGTACAGAGAGGAAGGGAGAGAGAGAGTTAGAAACATCAATGAGAGAGAGTCATCAATCAGCCGCCTCTTGCACACCTCCCACTGGGGAAATGCCCACAACCAAGGTACATGTCCTTGACTGGAATCGAACACGGGACCTTTCAGTCCCCAAGCTGACGCTCTATCCATTGAGCCAAACCGGTTTCAGCTCTTTCTCTAATTTCTTAATCCCCAGCTCCTCCACTCAGGAACCTGTCATTTTCCGTGCGGGACTTGGGAAACAGAGAAAATGCCCACTGCATTTATTGCCATTTTATTGTTCATACTTTTTGTCTCTTTTTCTTCTTAAAGAAGATTCTTTAACATTTTATGTAATACTGGGTTGCTAGTGATGAAGTCCTTTAGTTTTTTCTTATCTGGGAAGCTCTTTCTCTGCCCTTCGATTTTACTAGTAAATGATAACTTTGCTGGGTAGAATAAACTTTGTTGCAGGTCCTTGCTTTTCATCACTTTGAATATTTCTTGCCATTCCCTTCTGGCCTGCAAAGTTTCTGTTGAGAAATCAGATGACAGTCTTAAAGGAGCTCCCTTGTAGGTAATGCTTTTTCTCTTGCTGCTTTTAAGATGCTCTGTTTCTAATCTTTGGCATTTTAATTATGATGTGTCTTGGTGTGGGACTCTTTGGTTTGGATCTCTGCACTTTCTGGGCTTTTTTATCTATTTTCTTCACGTTAGGGAAGTTTGTCATTATTTTTCAAATATGTTTCAATTTCTTGCTCTCTGTCTTCTTCTGACACCCCCATGATGCAGATGTTAGAGTGTTTGAAGTTGTTCCAGAGGCTTCTTACACTACCCTCATTTTTTAAATTTTTATTCTTTTTCTTTTTGCCATTCTAATTGAGTGGTTTTTTTGTTTGTTTGTTTTTTCTTCCATGTATTCCATATCACTGATTTGATTCTTGGTTTCATCTACTTAACTGTTGATTTCCTGTAAATTATTCATTTCAGTTAAAGTGTCCTTCAGTTCTGACTGTTCCTTTTTCATGCAGTTGAGCTTCTCACTAAGTTCACTAAGCATCCTTATAACCAGTTTTTTTTGTTGTTGTTGTTTTGTTTTAACATTGCATCTAGTAGATTGCTTGTCTCAAGTTTGTTTAGTTCTTTTTGTGAAGTTTTTTTCTGTCCTTTAATTTGGGACATTTTCTTTGTTTCCTCATTTTGGCAGCCTCCCTGTGTTTGCTCCTGTGGATTATGCTATGTCTTTGAGGGTTGGTAGAGTGGCCTGATGTATTAGGTGTCCTATTGGGTCCAGTGGCACAGATTTTCCAATCACCCAAACTGGGTGCTCAAGGTGTGTCCCACTTGTGGGCTGTGTACACCCACCTGTTGTAGTTGAGCCTTGATTGCTGGTGGCATGGCAATGGGAGAGATTTACCCACAGGCCCAATCAGCTGCAAGGACTGACTGGACCACCAACTTCGGACTACAATGGAGGATCAGCTGTGCAGGGGTCCACTTGTGGAGATGATTGGGTGGTGGCACTTTGATGTGGTTTTTATAGTCAGAAATTATGGGGACATCTCTTCCTGGCACTGGACCCCTGGGCTGGGGGGCCTGGTGTGGGTCTGGGATCCCTTGCTCCTCATGAGGGTATCTCCACTGCTGAGATAATCCATCCTGATTTATGTAGGTACGGGACTAGTCCATTCAGCCATTCAGCTATGTTTCAGACAGTTCTGAATGATGGTTGTTCTGTAGTTTAATTGTAATTTTGATGTTGTTGTGAGAGGAGGGAAGCATTACATTTACGTACATTGCCATCTTGACTGAAAGTCTCTAAAGAAAGCTCTTAATGTTTTTCTTAGTACTCGTGTATATGGCACAAAATGGGAACTTAGTAGAACTTGGGAAACACTAATCACACTAAATTTTCTTGAAATATGGGATCAATTTCTTCAATTTCTAAAGCACCAATCTATTTTAGCAAAAATAATCTCACCTTCCTCCATAAGAAATGAAATTTAAAATCATGGTTGTTTTCTGGTAGAGACATAATTTACTTTGCAGAAATTGAAAATCTGGAACTGTCTATATATGGTGGTTCTTCTGTTTCAAGATTGATATCGGTCAATTCACAAATTTTATCTAATGATAAGCAGGGATCTGTATTCTGACCCTTCTGTGGAAACTTGTGGGTACATCTGGTAGGTGGTGGTGGTTTGTGTTTGTAGGGCAGGTATGTGTGCCATGTTATTTTTCAATTACTTTCAAATTTCAGTCTTTTTTATATCTGCTACTTATGTTTTATTGGAGTTGAGATTACTCATAATAAGCACTGGGTCATAAACAAATTAAGCAGAAAACCCTGAGTTATTAGTAAAAAGTAAACCCATACTTTCTTGGGCCCAGTCTTCTCTATTTTTGTAATAAGGAAGAAATTAATGGTGCCCCAACAGAATTACCTGGAGTATTGTTGCTGACCCCCACGCCTCCTGTTTGAAGACTAACTTGTAATGCAGCTTTGATATATACTGTATTACCTGTTTTCAGCGACCGGGATTGGTATGGGTAACAGTGGTTTCAAAGTGTTGTCCCTGGACCAGAAGCATCATCATTACCAAAGAACATGGCTAGAAATGCAAATTCTCATGCTTCACCCCAGACCTACAAACACAAATTTGAGGTTGGGCTCAGCAATATGTTATCATAAGCCCTCCAAGTGATGGATATTTCCTAAACCAAGTTAACAGAACATCAATTTGTAAGTCATTTCTCATGCTTCAAAAATTAATATTTTTAACTGTGTGGTTATGTCACCACATGTTTAGATACATGTGTTTCAGATTTTTAAAAATTTACTTTATAGAAATGTTAACTCTGGCTTGTTTAATATATATAATTCCTCCAACATATTTAAAGTCTTCAATTTAGAATAAAAAATGTACACAATACATTTTAGGAGCCTCTCTTTTATAAGTTGAGCAACATGAATATTTTCTATAATCAAGAAGAATTTTTCTCTAAGTATCCCCCCCCCCCATTTTTAGTTTGAGACCCATACTTTGCAGTATAATTGTTTCATGAAAATTTAAGTTTCTGTAGTTTGTGTTAGAAGACATCTGATAAAAAATAGTCTCTGGTTGAAAATGGACTCTTGCCATCATCCTATTGCAGCTGTAAGTAATATCAATAAGAATATGAATAGTCATTTTAAAGATTTTAAATGCAGAAACTGACTAAGCAATAAGTAATTAGAAATCATGACATCCAGTAGGCCAACATATTTTTTAAATATTAAAACAAGATGTACTTGTTTCTCCTAATCTTTCATCTCTGTAGATCCTTTGAAATGGGTCAATGACAAAATGAAGTTCCTTAGAACAACATTTTTCAAACTGGCTCTACTTCAAAATGGCTTAAGGCACTTTTTAAAATCCCTGGGCTCTACCTCGGATATTTTGAATCAAATCTCTAAGAGATGGAGCCAGTGCTTTAAAATGCGAACTCTTCTTATGTTTCCAGCACACTGAGATCAGCCAGAATTAGACACCGTTGCTCTGTTGGAAATGATGGAGGGATGCACTTTTAGTGGCAGGAGAAAAAAAGGCATCATAAATAGGACAGTCCTAGTAAAGATTTGCCTGACTCTCTCTGATTCCTTTTCTTCTGCATGGTGGGATTTTTTTTCATCAGCTTGACATTGATGTCAAAGTATCTAAGCTGAGAACATTGATCCAGGGTTGTCTCAGAACAGATGGCTTAGGGCAGATTTGAGACCATCCAGGGGAAAGACAATGTGGAATAAGCACTTTTCCATCTGTAGGCCGTGTATATGCTTTGTGCTAAGAAGAGTCAACTGTCCTAGAAAATTAACAAGCTCATCGCACAAAAGATAGAGATGAGTTAGAGATTTAGAAATAAAGGGCTAATTGGTGCTTACAATGGTGCTTTTTCATACTACTCTTGGAAACTTTGAGTGTCATAAATTTCAGGATCATGCCAATTATTTTGGGACCAACAGGTATGAGAAAAACCAAAGGTGTATGATAGTAGCAACATCTTAAGAAAGTGGGCATTGTCAAATGGCCTAGACTAAACACTGACACATTTGATTAATCAAATAAATAAAACACTTTCAGTCTCTCAGTGTGTGTGTGTGTGTGTGTTTCAGAGAGGAAGGAATAGAGATAGACAGAAACATCAATGATGAGAGAGAATCACTGATTGGCTACCTTTTGCACATCCCCTACTGCGGGGGAAGGGGGAATCGAGCCCACAACACGGGCATGTGCACTTGGCTGGACTCAAACCTGGGACCCTTTAGTCCACAGGCCAACGCTCTATCCATTGAGCCAAACCAGTGAGAGTGGTCCTTCTTGCTCAGACTGTCAACAACTCCTCATGCTAAAAACTGAGTGTTTGCTTTAAATATTATAGAGAGTTTAAATCATGATCTTGACATGCATTAGCTGTGTGACTAAATTACTTAGTGTCTCTGAGCTTCACCCTTCTCGCCTTTAAAATGATGATGCTCCCTCTAAAAGGGGTAGGTAATAAAAGGTTTATAAGTCATTTGGCATGGTTTCTAGATCATGGATTATTCAATCAAGAAGTATTTGAATGACTGGCTCCTGCTGTCAGGTATTTGGGATACAGCAATAAGTGAAACAGAGATGGGTCCTGTGTCTATCTCCTACACTGGAAAGTCAGCTCCAACAGGGCAGGGAATTTATCCGTTGTTGTATCTTTAGCTCTTAAAACACTATAAGGCACATGCATGCACATAATACACATCCACACATGTACATAATGAACAAACGAAGCTTAATTTTCATTGGGAAGCCAGTGGTGGTGATGACTTGTAAAGCTTGCTATGAGAGAGGTCGATATTATTAAGAGTTTGGGTTCTGGAAACTGCTTGGATTCAAATGCTGGTTTATCCATGTATCAACTGTGTGACTTTGGATAGGTTACTTAACCTCTCTGGGCCACAACATTAAAGTGGGACAACAATCATAGTCCCTTTTAGAGTTATTAGGAGTTTTACAAGAATCATTACATGTTAAATATTTGGAATCTTACCCACTCTTAGCAAGCATTCAATTTGTTATTATTTGTTCATTCTCACCAGAGGATATTTTTCCATTTATTTTTAGGAAGAGTGAGAGAGAGAGAGGAAAAGACAGAGAAACATGGATGTGAGAGAAACACATCGATTGGTTCCCTCCTTCATGCACCCCAACCAGGGCCAGGCTAGGGAGGAGCCTGTAACCAAGGTATGTGCCCTTGTCTGGAATTGAACCTGGGACCCTTTGGTCTGCAGGCTGACCTCTATCCACTGAGCCAAACTGGCTAGGGTATTATTATTATTATTTTATCAATAACGTTTCCCAGGTAGAATAAGTTTGGTATGGATCTCTGCAATCCCTGACATTCTGTCAATCAATGTAATTTTTAGAGATTCTTTGGCAGTTTAAATGAGCTATGACTCTCCTTTATATGACAATCTGTGGCCTGTAGAATAATGAGCAAAGATTTACTTAAAACTTAGTGTTGGAACAGGGAAGGAAGACTTTGACATAAACATGCAAAAAATAAAGACATTTTTTCAAGAGTCAGCACTAACGTGTTGCCTCCTGGCTGTAAAAGGGAATGTTCAGGGACCCCTGATTGAAAGGGAGGAGCAGCCGCCAGCCACAGGCTTGTCTGGGCCCTGCCTTTCCTGGGTTCCTCTGACCCCATTTGTAAACGAAAGTCAGGTAGACAAGGGCTGCTGCATCCTGGAAGTCAACAACAATGTGCGTAGTAAGTGCTACCTCTTTAATTACACAGCCTTGCCAATATGTTGATGGCTCGGTTTCACAGGTGTACTGTAATACTAAATTGCCTATGACCACAACAGGATGTCATTGTCATTCCTTTCAAATTACAGAGCAGTAATTTGGTAATGTGTGAACACCTGGATTTGTACCGCCTTTAACCTGAAATAAAAGGGAGAAGAATAGCTGAGTCTAGTTTTGTCTTTGTTAGAGCTGACCCATGGCTCTCTGTCCCTTTATAAACATTGTATTTGGATATGTGCCCCGTGTATATGTTTTTATTTTTTTAGAAGTGCTCCTTGAGGGAACCATTGCTTTTGCCATATTACATATAACAATGCGGGTGCTGGATAAATGGTAAGTATTAATAATAGCAATAATAGTAATGCATAGATGAGGCATTTGGTGAGTCACTACTTCCTCGGTATTCAGTGTTTAAACTTGATTTTGCAAATGTATTCTATTATTTCTTACATGAACTCTACTATTGGGAAATTCAACTACTGCCTCTGCTCTGGCACAGGAGTGTCTGACACCCCTCTGTCAGCTGAGCAGTGCTCCCACTGTGGGAGCGCACTGATCACCAGGGGGAAGCTTCTGCATTGAGGGTCTTCCCCCTGGTGGTCAGTGCACATCATAGCTACTATTTGGTAGTTTGGTCATCCGGTCATCCGGTTGCTTAGACTTTTGTATATATGCACTGGTTGAAAAATGTTGATTTTCTAATACTTTCATTCCTTCTACATTATGAGGTATTAATCTGTAAGGAAGAGCTTTTTGTTCTTCCCATTTATTTTTCTATAATATTGAGGATTCATGAATTCCCATTTTATTCAGTGAGTTATAATTCAGTGGTGTCATGCCCTGCACAATGACATTTCTGTCAATGATGAACTGCATATATGACAGTGGCCCCATAAGATTGTAATAAAGATGAGAAGTTCCTATTGCCTAGTGCCATGTCAGCAAACTGAGGCTCTCGAGCCACATGCGGCTCTTTGGCCCCTTGAGTGTGGCTCTTCCACAAAATACTACAGCCTAGGCGAGTCTATTTTGAAGAAGTGGCGTTAGAAGAAGTTTAAGTTTAAAAAAATTTGGCTCTCAAAAGAAATTTCAATCATACTGTTGATAGTTGGCTCTATTGACTAATAAATTTGCTGACCACTGGCCTTGTGCAATGCATTGTTCATGTGTTTGGTGATGTTGGTGTAAACCAACTATGCTACCAGTCCTATGAAAGTGTAGCACATACCATCTAGGTTGTTAACTCACTCTATGCTGTTTGCACAAGGGCAGTCACCTAGTGAGGCATTTCTCAGAACATACACCTGTCATTGAGCAGTGCATGGCTTACTGTTATTATTTATTTTGATGCTCAAATTGTCCCAGATTTGTTCAGTAAGAGCCCCTTCATGGTATAAAGTGTTTTTAACACATGCTTATTGGTTAAGCCTCTCAACAGTGAGGAAATGTGGGTTGATTTTATTGCTCTCCAAATAAAAGTTATTGCTCCATGGCTTCCAAGAAAGGAAGTTAAGGTACTTGAAGAAATTGGTTCAATTTTCCATGCTGCAAATAGAATGACTCAGTCCAGGTGAATGAACATTGGCCTGTTTTCTCCCTCAAGTCACCTGATAGAAAAAATAGATGAAATTGAGAGTCAAATTCTACTTCAGAAAGCCATGTGTCTTGTCAGTACTGCCCTTCAAAAATTTCAGATGCTCAATTTTTAAATAAAATCAATTCACATTAAAAACTATTCTTTGAGCTTACTAAACAATGGCAATTGTACTGTAATTAAAAATCCATTGAAACTCTTCTCTCTGCATTACAGAAATTGACAGCTCTTTAATATTATACCAACCCTATTACGCCACTATTATATATTTTACAATATAAAGATATTTCTTAAATGAAGGACTGGTATTACTTAGAACTGCATTTGTCTCTGTATATTTGATATGGGGCATGGATACTAATCACATCCTGACAAGGATCTCGGGCCTGTTGAAAGCTGATTGAAACTCAGGGTGGAGTCTGCAGGAGAGGCCCATTGTAATTACACCTGGGCGGCAGCACAGGGACACTTTCCTACACTTTACAAGTTCACGGAGTTCATAGAAATTCATGTAAGCAAAATGCCTGAGCAGCCACATAAAAGGCAATTTGTGTTTTGGGGGCACCTAGGTTTCCATTTTTATTCATTTCTATGTATCTAGAAATTGCTATGGCAATCACCTTGGAATCCTGTCTTGATGTAGGTACAATGAACTCTCCCTACTTACTTTGGATTTGGATGATTTTAAAACCAGAAAATCACTTAAGTCCAGCACAATCACCTTGTTTATTCTTTTAGAATTTTCTCCCTATTTCCTTTGGTTTCACTGATAACTCTGTTAAAAAAAAAAAAAAAAAAAAAAAAAAAAAAGTCATGTAAGTAGAAAAGAATTTTTGAAAATCTTCTTTCAAAGCTATTAAAGGAAGATACTTTTCTGAGATTTCCCTCCTGGATCGATTTAGTTGGTAGAATACTATGATACAATACTTTCACAATTATTTCATCAAGCCTAATATTCAGCAAATTATAATACTAACCTTATCATACAGAGCCTCAGGAAATAGGCAATAAATATTATTATTTTGTGCTTAGTGATAAAAACATTAGGGTGACAGTAATGAGTGATTTTAAAATAATGATTAGGTTCTAGCTAAACTAGTCTTTTGAAAAGCATTTACTGAAAACCTGCATTTGAGAAGACAGCAGTGGAAATGATAGCGATAATAAAACATAGCAGGATAGACTTGCCTCTTTCATGCCTACGACTCTTGCAATGTGTGTAATTAACAGCCATCGAAACCACTGAAGGCACAGCCTGTAACATGGTTCAGAGAGACCTTTGTCCTCAGATTTATTAGCTAATGATATTCTCTAATGACTTGGTAAATCATTGAATCCTATTGATTCTTAAGTATGTGAGAATATAAAATTTGACAGAGAACTTGGCACCTTTCCTTTTAAATTCTTCAAAGTAACCTCCCAACATGTTCTCAGCTTTTATGGAATGCCTACAATGTTTGTCTCTCAATAAACGAAATGAAATGTCAACAAGAGACTTTCATTTTGAAATCTAGCAATTTCATCAGCCCACTGAAATTATGTTCATTATTACAAAACTCTGCTGGTATAAATATTACATAACGAAATCATGATTTATTGGTAAGTCAATTGCTTTGAACTTTTGTAACACAAAGATTAAAAAACAGCACATTCTGAATTTTTTTCTGCCAACAATAACTAATGTATTTTTAAATGATAAAATCTAAAATTATAATAAATGTCACAGGTCTCTGCAAATACACTGGGTGGAGGGAGGTAAAGAGGGGAAAATGGGAGAACATCTGTAATACTGTCCACAACAAATTTAAGAAACACACAAAAATATATATA
The DNA here is from genome assembly GCF_014108245.1 of Pipistrellus kuhlii. Lineage (NCBI taxonomy): Eukaryota > Metazoa > Chordata > Mammalia > Chiroptera > Vespertilionidae > Pipistrellus > Pipistrellus kuhlii. The sequence continues at coordinate 32,154,444 of NW_023425405.1, read as the reverse complement.
ATTTTAAGGAATAAAAGTTGTATGAAGTGTACCAACGCACAGTGGCAGTGAATATTACTGTTAAATGGAAATATAAAAGTCTGGTTGAGGATTTGTTGAAAATAAGTTTGTAAAATATGTTTTCAAAGAAATAAAACATATAAAGATAGACTGAAAGTATTGCTCTAATGTGGTTTCAATTTAATTAAAAACAACAATAAACCACTTCTTAGTACCTTCTCCTGAGATAGCATACACACAGCCATGTTTAAGGTTGTTCCTAGAACAGAGATTCCCAAACTTTTCTGGTTTATAGTACTTGTAGTGCCGCAATATTTTTTCCTGGTGACCCTAGGGCAAAAGAAATAGCTAATATTGCACTTATTAAGTAGTTAAGCCAAGATTTAATAGTAGTATTATAGTAGTAGTTTGTATAGTATCATATCTGATAGATACTTCTGTGCTTCCCTCAAAATTTAAAAATATTCATAACATTCGTGTGATTTTTCAGCAGCCAGCACAGTTTGTAAAATGGGATCCTAGCATCATTAATGGCAAATCACTGGTAATGACCTATATGCTCATTAACTGAATGATGATTAAATGATGTAAAACTCTGTAGGAGTTAAAAAGAATGAAATAGATCAGTACATACTAAGTTAGAAAGGTGAAACGTGGAAATTTGCAAAGTAGTAGCTGTAGTATAATACCATTTAAAACACATACCCATATATGGAAAACAAAACTATGTGTGTATATTTGTTTGTGACAGTATTTTTGGAGATCATTCTAGGTTGATCGACTGGTCCAAGTTTGTGGGGACTGTCCTTATTTTAACACTGAAAATCCTGAGCGCTGCCCCACACATACTGTATTTTCCGGCGTATAAGACGGTGTAGGCCTATATTCGCTGTATAAGACTACTCTCCTCTTCAAAGAAAAGACTTACTTTGCCGTCAAGATCTGCAGGTAATTTTTGTGCAATTTTGGTCTTTTGCCCCCGATTTTTGGTTGACTTTTTTTCGTTTCAAAAGTCATCTTATACGCCGGAAAATACGTATATATTTTATACATATGTAAACACACACATGTGGATGCATAGGAAAAGGCCTGGAAAATTTATCCCTGGCTGATAAAAAATACTCCTAAATGGGATATAAGGTTGAAGGTAATTGTAAAATGCCTTTTAGCTTTATCTATAATGTTTGCAAGTTTATTTACATATATAATTTGTAATTTAATATATAAATTTATTTACATTAATAATATAATTACTACATAATTTAGTCACGGTCCAACATTTTTTTAAACAACTAACAATCTAAGATAATAATATTACTTGAAGACCTGGATCTACATAAGATATAAATAGAAATCAATAGAAATAAACTTTGAAAAAAAAACTCATCCTAAAATTAAAGATATACAAGCATGAAAGCATTAATTTTTCCTTTACACAAGATGTGTTCTTTAAAAGAATAATAGTAATGGCCCTAGCCAGTTTGGCTCAGTGGATAGACCGTAGGTCTGCGACTGAAGAGTCCCGTGTTTGATTCTGGTCAAGGGCATGTATCTTTTTTTTTTTTTTTTTTAATATATTTTTTATTGATTTTTTACAGAGAGGAAGGGAGAGAGATAGAGAGCTAGAAACCAACGTACATGCCCTTGACCGGAAATGAACCTGCGACCCTTCAGTCCGCAGACAGACACTCTACCACTGAGCCAAACAGGTTTCGGCAAGGGCATGTATCTTGGTTGCAGGCTCGATCCCGGGCCTTGTTCTGGGCTTGTGTGGGAGGCAACCAATTGATGTGTCTTTTTCACATTAGTGTTTCTGTCTCTCCCCCTCCCTTTCACTCTCCCTAAAGATCAATGGAAAAATATCCTCAAGTGAGGATTAACCAATAAATAAATAAGTGAGTATACAAACAAATGAATAAAATAATAATGTAACACAAATAAAAATGGTGACAGTCTCAACTTTCTAATTCTAGTCTTTGAATACACATACCTCTGCATCTCAATGTAGAAACAACTTCTGTTTTCTCACTATTCACATAGGCCAACTTGCTCTTGTCACAGTATTTTTGGAGATCATTCTAGGTTGATCGACTGGTCCAGGTTTGTGGGGACTGTCCTTATTTTAACACTGAAGATCCTGAGCGCTGCCCCTAGCCGCAATCCCAGACAAAGCAAGAGTCTGGTTACTGCAGATCTCTGTCCGCATATGTACGGGCATTTCAAAAAACGGATACACATACTTTGAATAATCATAAAGTCACTGTTTATTAAAACATTTCATTGTCAAAATTGAGCTATCAGTTGTTAAAGTGTGTCTACATTTTTTTCAGGACACTCGGTTTATCTATCTATCTATCTATCTATCTATCTCAGTTTTAATATCTGCATAATAGTCCATAAAAAAGGAATACTCTACTAGTCACTGAAATAGTTTTTCAATTACTTTTATTATTATGAACAATTAGATTTTAATTTCTTTTATAAATTGTATTTGCTATACATTAAGTATATGAATCATTCTTGCTGTAAGAGAGAGGAAAGCAATGACCTATTCAAGCCTCTTTATGATTTTTAAAATACCTATTTCTGATTCGGTGAATAATTTTAGGAAATTTGATCAAGTAAGTAAAGTATGCAGGGCCGTTCCTAGATTACCCTCCAGTCACATCTTGAGGTGTGGTGTGCTGTGGGTGGCACACATATTTTATGCTGGTCCCTGAAGAGCATTCCCACCCCTACATGTTTTCTTCTCTGAAGTATGAAGTGGAAAATCCAGGCTTCCCTAACATTAATTGTTTTCTCCCTTTTTCCAAAATTGCTGTGTTCGACTCAGCATATTCCATTTCCTCCCCTCCTCCCCCAACTCCTTTTTTTTTTTTTTTTTTTTTTTAAGAATTAGGACAATTTTCAAAAGAAATTACATTATGAATAGGGTAAGTTTAAAGTTATGCCCAGTATGTGCCAAAACCGGTTTGGCTCAGTGGTAGAGCATCGATCTGTGGACTGAAAGGTCCCAGGTTCGATTCCGGTCAGGGGCATGTAATTGATTGCGGGCACATCCCTGGTAGGGGGTGTGCAGGAGGCAGCTGGTTGATGTTTCTCTCTCATCGACGTTTCTAGCTCTCTATCTCTCTCCCTTCCTCTCTGTAAAAAAAAAAATCAATAAAATATATTTTAAAAAATAAATAAATAAAGTTATGCCCTGTATGACTTTCCTGATGTTAGAAGAAAAATCAATTAAAATCTCAGAACTTCCCTAAGGAGCTCTCATTTATGGAGCCTCTCTTCCTAACTAGCCTCTCTTCTGACCTCAGGTTCACACATTTCTCTCAAAGTGCCTCCTCCTCCTGATATGTTACACAGAAACTCCAGACCCTGCCTTCTCTGCAGTTGCATTCACTACAGCATCTTGCCTCTCTCAGTCCATCTCCATCCTATCTTATATGTTCCCCATACAGGACATCTCTGGCACATGGTGAGAAAGGGTGCTCTCAGTCAATTCTGACCCTCACGATTTCTCAACACTGCAATGTGCACACGTGCTGTTTCTGCTCTAGGGCTTTGCTATAGCTTACTTCTGGCATGTCGTCAGTATCACATTCTCCTGGAGGCCTTTCTCAACCTCCCAGTTTCAGAAGTCTTCCAAGTAGGTATTCAGATAAAGCACAGGAGTTTCAGATAACCAATAGATTTTTTGTTTAAATAAAAGTATGTCCCAGATATTGTATGGAACATATTCACACTAAAAATTATTTAATATTTAATTCAAATTGAGCTCAGCCTCCTGTATTTTTATTTGCTAAGCCTGGCAACCCTACCTCTATTTTCTAGTACAACACTCTGTTGTAATTTTCTTTTTTGCAATCCCTACTCTTGTTGATATAGTTGCTTGTGTGTTTAATGCCTGTCTTCCTCCACAGGAATATAGGGTCCATGAGAACAGCAATCTGCCTGTCTTATTTCCTACTGTAGTCCCAGGATCTAGGACACTACCTAGTGTACATTTAGGTGTGCAATACACTCTCTTCACGGGATAAACACATCTTCCAAAGACAAATGTCATTTTAAAGGGTACTACATTAATTTTTTAAAATTTCAATTACAATGAACATTCAATATTAGTGGTTAGATATTTATATAACTTATGAGGTGATTTCCATGATATTTGCAATATCATTAACTATATTCCCTATGCTGTACTTTATAGCCACAGGACTATTTTGTAACTATCAATTTGTACTTCTTAATCCCTTTGCCTTTCTCACCCGGTCCCCCAAGTCCCTTCCACCTGACAATCATAAGTTTGTTCTTTGTATTTATGAGTTTGTTTTATTTATTTATTTCGTTTTTTTTTTATTTTTAGATCCCACATATAAATGAAATCATCTGGTATTTGTCTTTCTCTGTGTGACTTAATTTCACTTAGCGTAGTACTTCTCCAGGTGCATCCATGTTGTTGTGAATGTTAAAATTTCTTTTTTATGGCCACATAATATTCCATTGTATATGTGTACCATTTCTTTATCCAATCATCTATCAATGGACACTTAGGTTGGTTCCAAAAATATTCTCTACCTACCTTGCATTTTGTAAGGAACCTTCCTTTGATGGATTCCTATTGTCACATTATTATAGACAGTGTAGTTTATCTTTTACTGCTCCCAGTTTTGCCCTTCAGAACTTCTAGAATAAGAAGAGAGTCATGTAATCCAGTCAGAGTAAGAAAAACTTTAAAAAGATCAATTTAAAAACACCTACCCATACCCTATTACATTATTATGTTTACTAATCTAGACGAAGGGACATCTCATATTTTACCAAATATATTATATATATATATATATATATATATATATATATATATATATATATATATACTATTTTTTAAAACTTTAATGAAAAGACTCATAAATATAAACAATTTTAACCCATAGGATATTGTCAGTAGATTAGGTTGTTCTGGGGTTAACTTCAAATGATTTTTTTTTTTTTTTTTTTTGGCCAAAATCTCACACTAAAGCTTCTTTTAACTATCTATTCATATTTTGGAACTTTTTTGGGGGTAAGTGTACCCTTATGTTTTTTTTTTTTAACAAAAATTAATTTGGCCCTGGCAGGTGGCTCAGTTGGTTGGAGTGTCATCCCTTATACCAGAAGGTTGCAGGTTTGATTCCCCGTGGGGGCACATACCTAGGTTGCAGTTTTGATCCCAGTCGGGGTTTGTAAAAAAACAAACAAACAAACAAACAAAGAAAACACACACGCACACACACTCACAAAACCAAAACCAAAAAAACAACCTGTGGAAGTTTCATACATCCATATTTCTCTCTCTCAAATCAATAAACATATTGATAAAAAAAATTAATTTGTTCTTAATCAGTTTTCTGGTAGTTTAAGAAAAGTTAAATCAATAGTGTTTCTTGTTCATTTTTTTTTTCTGAATATATGTATATTTGGACATAAGCTCTACAGAACATTAATCATCTTTAAAATGTTTATTTATTGACTTTAGAGGGAGAGAGAGGGAGACACGTTGATTTGTTGTTCCACTTATTTATGCATTCACTGGTTGTTTCTTGTAAAGCCCTGACCTGGGAAAGAACCCGAAACCTTAGCATATTGGGAGGAGCTCTAACCCAGGGCAAACATTAATCTTATTAATAGAATATAAAGTTTTACACGGTCTTTTTCATGAAAAGTTTCCACATCTTTAGATGAAGCTAAGTATATTTAGACAAAATGACCCAAGTTAAATTAGATTTGAGCAATTATAAGGAAAATTTAATCACCAAAAACTGATTTTGCATAATTTAGACCTTTTATAAAATTTCAGATAACACTTTCTAAAAATGTGCCATTTAATTATAGGAAGCCTAAATTGGTGGTGGTAATGGTGAGTGCGTGTGTAGAACATTAAAAAGTACATGAGCAAATCCTCCATAGATTTTAACTCTCCAATTTATTTGTATGCAATGAATGTGTAACTGTCAGTAGTTTGCTTTCAAAGCACAGGTCTCTTTTGGACATTGATCATCAAAGCATGTATTTATAATGATATTCATTGTAAGAAACATGCTTCTAATTCATCTTCATAGAAGAGAAACAGCATGTGTCCAGGCCCTTACTGAATCCTCCCCCCCCTTCCCGCCAGCAAACAGGATGTGGGGTGTGGGAGAGGGTGTGAGAGCTGGGGAGGTGGAGGCAGCTAGAAAGGTCTCAGCGGATATATTAATGGTCCAATGGAAGACAGCAAGGCCTAGACGACCTAAGAGGGGAAAGGTGACCTCATAGGGCTCAGCCAATGAGGACCCGGAGGAGGGACTAAATACACCTGCTGTGTTCCTGCCCCACCTGTGCTCCTCCTCAATGGGCACCACTTTCCTGGTAGTTATTAAAAGTCTCCTTGTCGCCTTGCTTCTGTCTCCCAATCAGTCGTTTGAAATTGGGACAGGTGAGCCATTTCTCACATTCATGAGTCCCCCCCCTAATATTAACTGGGGATGTTTGATGTGGTGAATGGTGATGGAGCGCAGTTAATGGGCCTCCCTCAGTCCTTGAGAGCAACTAGGTTTCACTGGAATGAGGCAAGGAAGAAGCAGGAGCCTGGAGAGGGGCTGTCAAGAGCGGGTGATGGGCTGTCCCCGAGTTCAGAGCTCACCCTGGGCCTGGCTCATCCCCTCGGCTGCTGGGTGCGGGGCCCCGGCTGAGGAGCCCCTGGCTGCAGGCCTGGGACGGAGCCCAGCGGGGAGGCGCGTTTGGAGGGCTCTGCAATCTAAGAACGAGCTTCCTTTCCCACCGCTTTCCGCTGAGTCAATCCGTGCCGAGCCGGGCAGGATCTCCAGGCCTTTGTGTTCAGAGGATTTTACTGGCGGCAGAAGCCACACCCTAGTGCTGCACAAACAGAACACTTTGTCCTTCCTGGAGGTCTGTACTTTGACCGCAGCCCCGGGATCTCTAAAGGGCCTCGCGCCGGCCCGCCTATTGTGATGTAGAGTGTTGGGCCGGGAGATTCTCCCGCTCTGAAGGCGGAGGCTGACCAGTGGGAACTCAGGGACTCACTCACAGGCTGGTGGAGGCTTGGGAGGAAGATCGATCCCACCACTTAACATAGGCTCTGAGATCCTTTTAATATGCACACACAGAAAAAGTGCAGTGACAGCGAGGAAGAAATGGATTGATTTATGTTTTGATTCAGAAAAAGTCATGCTTTTATTAGTAAGAACACATTCGTGTCTAGCAAATACCTTTTTCCATATGTCAGGGTAGTCAGTGACCCATTCATTGGTCTGCACAGGCAGCTCTAGGAAGTGGTGTGAGCCCAGGAAGGCTGCCCTTGGAACCTGACCCGAAACTGGCAAACAATCTCCTGCTTCCCAATCACCTTCATGAGATGTTAATCATCTTCCTGCTCTCCTCACACCCTGTTACAGGTTCAAATGCATCTCATGTGACATTCCATTCTGAGCTCTCTTGTATGCAATAGATAAATACAAATCCATCCTTCATTAAATGCTGCTAACGACAAAATTCAACTAAGTACATGTGAAGATTTTATTAGCTTCATTAAATGATTCATGAGTGAGACAGCATCCCATGTAAAACTCCTCAGAGTGCAACCTTTGGGGCACTCTGAGGAGTCATACAAAACGAAAGGTTTTTATAGAAAGAAGGGTGGGGCAAGGGAGCTATTAAAAGAAAAAAAGTTATTTTTAGACCAGAGTATCTTCCCTTGGAGGAAAGGAAGTGGCAAGGATTTTTACCCGGCAGATTGCTTCTTTCTATGGGGGGCATGGAGGGCCCATGTGACAGCTTATGTCACTGGTGCTTGACCAGAAGATTCCAGACTGGTTGATGGAAATTACATTTCTAGAGGATGAAGCTGCAATTAAATCAGGTATTAAATCTAGGTTTGATATCATGGGCTTTTAGCACAAGTGACCCCATTTTGGGTCTGCGGTTTTTGCAATGCTATATTCATTTTCTCATTTAATTTTCTGCATGACCTGGTGGGGTAACTTCCATAATCCTTTTTTCACTAACGAGGAAAGAGAGGCTTAGAGGTGTTACGTCTCTTGACATGGTCACTCAGTTAATGATGGGAAGAGCTGGAGTTCTAATGAGGCCCAGTAGAATGCAGAGCTCAATATCTTATCCAGTAAGAAATTCAGGTCACTAATTACACCAGCCTTTGCATTAAAAAGCGGGCTTGGGGTGTCAGTCTGGACAAACTGGGGGCCAGAGGACTTCCCTTCAAGGTGGCATAAGAAGCATGTTGTTTTTATTTAGATTGGATGATTACTGAGATGGGGATGGTGTTGACAGATATTATTAGATAGTCAAGCACCTCCCTCAGTGGCTTCTCCCCCCAACTAGAATCACCATTGTCTCTTCTATAGCTTTACCAACTTCATAAAACAATTTGGCAGATCATCTTCACTCCAGCCCAGTACACCTTACTAAAGTTTTCCTTTTTATTATCAAACCCCTTCTCTGGGATAGGTGTTCACTACTGGCCATCAAACTATATCATAATCCTTCTGCAAAGTGAATCTCACAAAAACGTATTATCATGGACATTTTTCTAAAGTCTCACACTTGAATTAATCCTGCGACCAAATTCGATCATTGCAAGAAATATTGTAAGGCAACTTACTTCTGCCTTTTTTCTCTTAGCAAAACCCTATTGGGTCTGGTCTGAGGCATTGTAAAATAGTTTTGGTTTCTGTATGCTTATGTGTTTTTCTAATTTTTTAATTTTAGATATGTGGCTTTAAATTAGCCAATATCAATAGCACACATTTGGTGAGCCCTAAAATTGAAGCCAGTAATTCTCAGAAGTGTTCTTTCTTTAGGATTCTTTCTTTGGAGAGATGACTTGCTCACCTGTTCTGGAAGCACTCTGTCCTCAGGGCTTCTGTGGCACTGCAGTTATCTTATTTTCTTTCTGCTCATTTGCTATTTCTCCTTGCTTGTCCTTGCTAGTTTTTCCTTCCCTTCTTAACTGCTAAATGCTGAAGGACCTCGGATTTGGCTGTGATCTCCTTCTCTATCTATTCTCTATCTCTTTCTGACCTCATCTGACTCCACAAATTTCAAAACCTTCTCTATGCTGATGAGTCTAACATTTCTCTCTTCAGTCTGCCATCTTCCTTAGTGCCAGATGTCTAATACACACGCCCTTCAGCTTTATCATGACAGTGTTTTTCATGAGTACCAAGGACGACTTTTAGTTTTCACTATTTCACTAATCCATTAAAGCACTACCTACCCTATTGTTCAGGCTATGTCATGGCCTCTTGTCTCTACACCTCTCCTCCACATCTCTTTCATTCTTCTCTTTCTCTAAAGACCAGCTTTTCTGCTGTATATTTCTTCCCAGCATCTAGGAGAGGGACTGAAGTTTCTGAATTCCAACTCTATTCCTGGCTTAGAAAAGAGAATCATTTGCACGAACTCTTGTTACCTTTCTGCTCTGATTCACAATAGCCAGAATGGGACCAAGGTCTTATTCTATAATCAGGCCTGGTTATGGGAAGGGCGTTTTTCAGAAAGGGGGAGTAGGTGGTGCATGGGTTAGACAGATATCCTAATATTTACAATATTACCAAATTTCCAATAATTTTTATATTCAAGACCCCCTTTACTTGAACATTCATGTAAAGAATCATAAAGGATAATGTTTGGCCCTGGCCAGGTAGTAAAATTGGTTAGAACATCTTCCTGATGCGCCAACATTGCTTGTTCAATTCCCAGTCAGGGCACATAAAGAACCAACCAAAGAATACATAAATAAGTGGAAACAACAAACATTGGTCTCCCCCTCTCTCTTTTTAAACAAAAATAATAAATTATAAGAAATAAAGAATAATGTTTTTGTTGTTGCTATTATTATTAATCCTCTCCCGAGGATATTTTTCCCATTGATTTTTAGAGTGGAAGGGAGAGGCAGAGGGAGAGAAAATGAGAGAGACAGGAAGAGAGAGAGAGAGAGAGAGAGAGAGAGACAGGAAGAGAGAGAGAGAGAGAGAGAGAGAGAGAGAGAGAGAGAGAGAGAGAGAAGAGAGAGAGACATGAATGTGAAAGAGACACATTGATTGGCTGCCTCCCACATTTACCCCAACCTGGGCCAGGGATTAAATCTGCAACCTAGGCAGGTGTCCTTGACTTAGAATCAAACCTGTGAGACTTCAGATGCTCTAACCACTTAGTACACTGGCCCGAGATAAGATAATGTTTTTATCAATAGTGATTGTAGACAAAAGACTTCTTTTTCTGCTCCATTATTTCTTCTTTTTCCTTATTAAGAAAGAACTTAGACTACATGATTCCCCAACCCTCCTTGACATAAGCTCTTTCTCTAACCTCAGCCCAGCAAATTTTATTTTTATTTCTTCCCTGAACATGTACGCCTAGTTTAGTCTACCAACCATTTGCCTAGTACCGTATTTTTCGGACCGTAAGACGCACCGGACCATAAGATGCCCCAGTTTTTAGAGAAGGGAAATGAAGAAAAAAAGATTCTGAAACAAATAGTGTCCTAAAATATGTTATGTTCATTAAAACCCAACATCACAGTCATAAATACATGTAATCAACCCTGTAAAGTAAACAGCAGCATTTAGAACCATTTTAGAGCCGGGCAAGCACACAGAGACCACACAGAGCCGGGCAAGTAAAAAAACTTTTTTTTTAAAGTATATGTGTAGGCTATATTTGGACCATAAGACGCAGGGACTTTTTCCCCCCACTTCTGGGGGGGAAAAAGTGCTTCTTATGGTCCGAAAAATACGGTATGTCTTTTGGGAGTAATCAAATATAATAGAAATAGTGGTGATTAAGTAGCCTCTAATTTAGTGGATTTGGCTAAGGTTAATTTAATTATGAATTTTATAATATGATCCTAAGTAATTGACAAAAAAGTATACAACTGTAGGAATTCCCCAAAAGAGAGGAAATCTAAGAGAGAGCAATAGAGAAAATGCTCTTAATGTGAACCATGCAGTGAAAGTATATGGATGGTATTCACCTTTCCTTTGGCGGGGATTTTGATCCATATCAAGTGAGTGTGCATCGCAGAAGGAGAAGCTGAATTGTACACTATGATCCATCTTTCTGAAAGTGCATTCATGCCAGCAAAGAAGGGGAAGGCCTCTCTTTTCATGAACTGGAATTATTCATCTTATTTCTTACCTCACCAACCTCTCAATAGTACTTTTTAACGGAAATCTACCAGTGGTGTTTTTTTTTGTTTATTTTTTTTTCTGGGATGGGCCTTCCTGTCTAGCAATGCAGCTATTTTCATTTAGTTATTACATAATTATTATGGAAATTCCCCTTTAAAGGCATTACTTTAGAAAATTGTGCAATATTTCTGCCTAGAGTTCTTCTTTTTTTTAACCTTCATCTGAGGATGATTTTCCATTGATTTTTAGAGAGAATGGAAGAGAGAGGGAAAGACAGAAAGAAACATCAATATGAGAGAAACACATTGATTTGGGTGCCTCCTGCAGAAGCCCTGACCAGGGCCCAGGCCCGGGAGGAACCTGCAACCCAGGTACATGCCCTTAATCAGAATCAAGTGCAAACCCTAGAATGAAACTCACAGTTTTCCCCCATCTGCTTTCCTTTATTCATTTCCTGCTAGGTATTCATTCCTAATAGCTTTCTCTTTGTTACCTCCCCTCCTAGTCCACCTTGGCTGAAGTCTCTAATTTTACGCCTGTCTGATATTTCTGACAAACTCCTTTTCCTGGCTGTCAATCAGGTCACTGTCCAGGCTCTGGCCTGTCCAGCCTGCTGCATTCATCCTCTCCTAATTCATCCTTCACACTGTCGACACAGATTTCCTACACAAAATCTGTCCCTATTAAAATATTTAAATGGCCTGGCCGATGTGGTTCAGTGGTTGAGTGTGGACCTATGAACCAGGAGGTCAGGGTTTGATTGATCTGTGGTCAGGGCACATGCCCAGGTTGTGGGCTCAGTTCTCAGAGAGGGATGTGCAGGAAGCAGCCGATCAATGATTCTCATCACTGATGTTTCTATCTCTCCCTTCCTCTCTGAAATCAATACAAATATATTTTTTAAAATATTTAAATGGTTTCTCTTCAGGATAAAGTTCCTACCTCCACTCTTTCCCCCAAGACCCCCATCTCCATGACATGAACCCAGGGCTTCACAAGTTCCCTAAAATTAATGCTCTTTTCTCCATCCTGACTGCACGTACTATTTTGCAGAAACACCCTTCCCTTCCTTGTATGATTGATCAATTTCTTCTCATTCCAGGCACAGCTCTTGTGTAACTTTCCTGACACTTCTGTCTCCACCTTTCTGAATAATGTGCCCCTCCCTCCTTTAGGCTCCTGAGACAGAGCTCTGACATAACCCTAAGAGGCTGAAAGATTATTGCCACTGGAATCAGACAGATCTGGGATTGAATAATGAGTCTTCCATTTATTATACAGAAACTCACACATATAGTTTAACCTCAATATATATTACATTTTTATTTGAAATTAATTATATTAATAACACCTGCCATAAAAAGTCCATATATGTTTTAAGTAAAATAAAGTATATAAAGCATAAAAGGAAGAGTACGTACTACTGTGATAGGCATATGTAGTTGGATCTCCCCTTAATCGTGGTTATATGTGTCTCCTTCGGGTTTTTAAGCTAGAACAGAATTGGCCCTCATATAATGCTGTTAAGATGTCAGCATTTGACACCATTGCCAACTTTTTCTTAAAACATATTCTCCTGACTTGAATTTTCTTACACAAGTCTCATCTATATTTCTCCTATCATTTGGCTGTTTTGTTTCCATACATTTTGTTGGGAGTTCTTCATATATAAAAGGAGTGAAAAACTTTCCCTCTAACCTCTTAGGTTCAGTCTCAGAGGACTGCAAATTAAACTGGAAAAAGACCAATTCACAGGAGGAAAAGCAAATAGTTTTATTTTTTTTCTTTTACTTACATGGGGGCACCACAGAAAAGAAGTGAAAGCCCAAAGAAGCAGTTAGACTTGGAGGCTTCTGTACCATTTTAACAAAGGGCATTAAATGATGGGAGGGTGACTAGGAAATGTATGGTAAATATTGTTTATAAGGTTTGTTATGCAGACTTATCTCTTTGCTGTCTCTGGTCTTCTTGGTATAGGAGAGAAACTTTACAAATGAAAATATATGTAATCTTTACAAAGGACATTTTATGCCCTGCTTTTGGGCTGTTAATGTAAAAACATTCAAACCTGTAAAAAAATTTTGTGAGTTTATTTGAGCCACACTGTTGACAATTGCCAGGAAGCAAATTCTCAATGGATTGGGATGATGCTCCAGAGAATGGTGGTTTTTCATCTGTTTTTATACTTTGCAATCAAGGAGGAGATGCAAGTGGGTTACATAAAATCCACTGGTGATTAGAGAGACGGGAGAAAGCAAAGGGAGGAAACCTCTCAGATTGGATCGAGAGTAGAATGATGGACACATTCTTCTTTCAGTGGTCGGCAAACTGGCTGGCTGGCGAGCCACATGAGGCTCTTTGGCCCCTTGAGATTTTAGCAAAGACCAGTTTAGGAGGACCCTAATTACCATATTTTTCGGACCATAAGACGCTCCGGACCATAAGACGCACCAGTTTTTAGAGAAGGGAAATGAAGAAAAAAAGATTCTGAAACAAATAGTGTCCTAAAATATGTTATGTGCATTAAAACCCAACATCACAGTCATAAATACATGTAATCAACCCTGTAAAGTAAACAGCAGCATTTAGAACCATTTTAGAGCCGGGCAAGCACACAGAGACCACACAGAGCCGGGCAAGTAAAAAAACTTTTTTTTTAAAGTATATGTGTAGGCTATATTTGGACCATAAGATGCAGGGACTTTTTCCCCCCACTTCTGGGGGAAAAAAAGTGTGTCTTATGGTCCGAAAAATACGGTAAGCTAATAACAATATACCTACCTATATAGTTTAAGTTTAGAAAATTTGCCTCTCAAAAGAAATTTCAATCCTTGTACTGTTGATATTTGGCTCTGTTGACTAATGAGTTTGTGGACCAATGACTTAGGTGGATACAGGATGGTTAACAGTCAACAATTAACATAACAATAACAATGAAGGCATTTTTGGTAATCTGTCCTGGTGCCCAGGGCATTTGGTTGTGCCCTGAGGAGACGAGGGTGGGGGAAGGGGGGAGTGGGGGAGGGTGGGGGGAGGTGGGGGGGTTGGTGAAGAGAGGGTATGGGGGAAGGAAAGTTACAAGTTACCCTGACATTTCAATAATATGTTTTAATAGATGCAAAAAGACTATAAGTTCAGTTAAGGTAAAGATTGACCTTGTCAGGGAAGGTACCAGCCTAGTAGGTGGCTGACTACTCACCATAACTGCTTGTTAAAGTTTAATTTCAGACCTTCCTTCCTGGATACTTCAGCCCTTTGAGTTTGCAGGACTGCCATGCAGGCCTTCCCTGAGCTTGTCAGGATGGCCTGGGGCCCCTTTCGTCCACTAGGCAGAACGGGGAGGGCAGAGAGAGCTTTTCTGTATCTGCTCTTTCTCAATTGCCTTCAGCTCAAAATCTTTATGCTAAGTGGTATATTTTGTGGTGGTATATTCTTTTCCCCTTCATATATTTACTCTTTATTATTACTTTTATTTATTATGTATATAATTATTATTATTATTTTAAATCTTCAACTGAGGACATGCTTTGAGAGAGGAAGGGGGGAAGGGAAACAGAAAGGGAGAGAAACATTAATCAGTTGCCCTCCTGCCCTCCCCATATGTCTTTGACTGGGGATCAAACACAAAACCCAGGCATATGTGCTGACGGTGAACCAAACCAGCACCTTTCGGTGGTGAGCATCTTCAAACTTGCGGCTGGCAGGCCACATGCCTTGTTTATATGACCTGCTGGCCGTAAGTTTGGCATGCTTGGGTACAGGATGATGCTCAACCAACTCAGCCACTTTGGCCAGGCCATATATTTAGCCTTTAATTGTTCGAGTTCATCAGATCCTAATCCTCCCTCTTGTTACTCATCCTCTCCCTCTTTCAGAGTTTCTTAGAGTTTAATTGGCCAAGTATATAAAAGTCATCTGTCATCCCTTCCCTGGATACATGCAGAGAAAAAACAGTCTGGGTTGGAGGGAGGTAGGTGCATGGATCTGCCTTTCTAACAAATTTTTTGAGTGAATCTGGAATAAATTGCAATTGAAAATGTTGGCCTTAGAAATTTTATTCTCTCCTGTGGCTCTAATTACCACACATTTGCTCAAGATTTTCAAATTTCTGACTTCCTTCCACATCTTATATAACCAACATCCTCTTGGGCTTTTCCTTTTGGAAGGTAACTCGTAACAAAATAAAATTTTTATACTCCTCTGCTAAGTGTTTCTTATCTTAAAGGAAGCAACATCTATCCAAGTGTTCAAATTTAGGGCCTGCTCTCTGCTTCCTCTTACTTCCTCTTCTCCGACATCAGATTGCATGCCATATCTCTTACATCTTTATACTTTTCTCTAACTCCATTGCCACACCCTCTAGTCTAAGCCATACTTATCTTTTATCTGAGTTTCCACAGCGGCCTCCTAGCTAATCTTCTGGTATCCACAGTGAGGGCTCTGAAGTCTGACTTCTAGGTTTCAAAATCCTTGCTTGTTCATACTTTGCTTAGCCTCAGTTTCTCTTTCTATGAAATGAGGATCAAATAGTATTTCCTGCAAAGGGTTTTCATAAGATAAAGTGTGTAACACTCTTTGTATTGTGTGTGGCATTTAGGAAGCTCACAACAATTGTTAGTTGTTGCTAAGATCCAAATCTACTGCTATGCTACCCGCTTCAGCCCATCAACCAACCAACATTAGTGATCTTTTAAAAATGCACATCAAATGGTCATATTTCTACTAAAAACTTCCCAGTGACTTTAAGATATATTTAGACTATTGACCTTATCAGATTTACATAAATCTGTCTATAATTTAAAGCCCCAATGCTATCTCTCACTACTTCTCCTTTTGATTCTTCTACCTCCTCCTTTCCCCCCAGCAATTCTACATTTCTTTTCTTTAAATATACCACCCTCCCATTTGCATCCAAGCTTGTCTGGCATAGTCCTGCCACCCACCACCCCAAAGTCCCTCAGCCTTTAGTTATTTAGAAAATTCGACTTTTCTGTCAGTTTTATTTTTCTTTTAACAGATCTTAAGGGGAAACAAATACATCTTTCTGTCCCACTTGGATGATGGGAAACATATCTCTTTTCTTCAGACATGTTCCCCAGTGCATAGCATGTTGAAGGCACTCAACGATATTCATTAAGTGAATGAATAATACCATTAAGGTATTGACAATTTTTCATTTCTCCTCTGTATATTTCTTCTCTCTTACTTATTGAATCAACATTTTATTTTCTCTAGAATCTCACTTTGAGGATCATATTTGAATTAGTAGTAAGTAAGAAGCACTGAACAGGGTTCTAAAAACCCCGATATTGCTGAAACCGGTTTGGCTCAGTGGATAGAGCATCGGCCTGTGGACTGAGGGGTCCCAGGTTCGATTCCGTGTGCCTTAGTTGTGGGCAAATTCCCAGTAGGGGGTGTACAAGAGGCAGCTGATCGATGACTCTCTCTCATAGATGTTTCTAACTATCCCTCTCTCTTCCTCTCTGTAAAAAAATTAATAAAATATATTTTTAAAAACCCTGATATTTTTTTTCCCTCAGAAATGTCTACATCTGCACAATTTTCCTTAGAGAGTAAGTTCCCAGGGATTAGACACTTTTGATGTTCAATAAAGAAATTATTCATTCAATAAAATCGAATGTTCTTGATTAGAAAAACATTTTAAATCATGTTCAAGGGACATTGCTATTCTATTTCATATGACAGAGCTGCCTTCAGACATATTTTACCCTCAAAAGAGGGATGTTGGGTTTCATTCGGATATGACTAATCATTTTTTAAAATTCATTTTAATTATGGTTTGACCTTTCCTAGTCTTTAATATTCATACACAGAGAATTGTAAGTTCTGTAATCTAATGAAAAATCTGGGGTCTGTTGTATTGAAGGCAGTGGGACTCCTAAGCTTGTTTTATTATTATTTTAGCAGCAAAGAAAATCTTTAGCTTTTTCTTCCTCCAGACTTGTGGCAGGACACTGAATTTGTCTTCGGTGGCACCTTTCATCCTTCTGTTGTTTTCTTTACCTTTTCAAAAAATCTCTCTCTGGTCTTACACAGCTCATTAGAAACCACCCTTTTAATCAGTCACACTCTCGTGGACCCTGAGCTCCCAAGCCTGCACCCACATTGCCTCTAAGATTTATGGCCCAGGCTGGTAGCTAATAAATAGCTCATTTCTATCTACACTTAAGTGTTTTTTGTTGTAGTAGTTGTTTTTAAGGAGTGTTGCTGTGGGTAAGGTCAGGAGTAAGGTTCAGGGAGTTATGTAATTCTGATAGGACTGCTACCCAGCTGCTAGGTAGGAAATAGTATGAGGGGAGCCCCAGGTTTTCACTGTTCCCCCACTGTCAGAAGTCTTGATTCCTATGGCTCTCATACCATTGATTTCACAGAGTCCCTCTGTGCGTCAGATATTAACTCTCTCCCAGGATGCACAGTATTTATGAAATGAAGAAACCCCATATCAGATCAGCATGGCTGAGTAATACGCCCAGATTCCCCTGTACTGTAAATTTGTGGGGTGTGGTGCTCAACCCCAGACATTCCTGACCCCAGGGTGTGCTCACTTTCCCGAGAACCTCCGTGCTTCCCCTCATCGCGTGGAGCAAGACAGCTGTGCGTCCCAGAGGCTGACTTCCTCAGTGGTCCCTCCCTTGTCCTGTCTCCTGCAGTTCTCTGACCACCCCCACCCCTCCCCTAGGCAGCATCCACTGGCTCCTCCTGATTAGCTTTCCCCTCTACTCAACACCTCCCTTCCTCCAGGGCATTATCAAGGTACCATTTCCATTAAGAGAGAAGTCCAGGAAGAGCAGAGGTTGTTCATAATAAAAAAAAAAAAAAAAAAAAACAGTCTATTTTTGAACAGAGTATGAAACGAGGGAAAGCCTTAGCTAAAATATATTCACAGAAATCTCATCAATGAATCTTTTTTTCCTTTGACTTTACAAGTCCCTTACAGCTATGTCATTTCCTGGGAGAGTTAACACTTCTTGCCACTATTTAGCTTAAACTGAATGTTTTTGTCAATAGCTTTCCTTTTACCAATAAGCCGAGATGAGCTATCCTGAGCAAAGAAAGTTGTTGTTTTTAAATTTTTATTTATTGATTGATTATCTTTAAGGGAGAGAGGAAGGGAGAGAAAGAGAGAGAGAGAGAGAGACATTAAGGTGAGAGCTAGATATCCATTGGATGCCTCTTGTGCACCCCCTACTGTGTTCGAGCCCACAACCTTTTGGTGCATGGGCCGGTGCTCAACCAACTGAAGCAGACCTGCCGGGCGCAGGCATCCTCAAACTTTTTAAAGTGGGGGCCAGATCACGGTCCCTCAGAGAGCTGGAGGGCCGGACTATATGAACTACTAATTCCTACTGTAACGCCTCGGCTGCGCTCACTGCCCAAAAAACCTGGCGGGCCGGATCAGACTCCTCTGCGGGCCGCATGTGGCCCGCCGGCCGTAGTTTGAAGACCCCTGGGCCAGGGCCTGATGAAGATAGTAAGTTTTAACGTGGGGTGGGAAGGATGGCGGGAGTGGGAAGAGGACATAGGTAGGGATGGGTGTTACTGTATTAGAAGTTCCTTTTGGAGTAGAGGCTCTTCTCGGAGAGCAGTTCTGGAACAAGGCTATTTTCTTACGCTCATTTTGCCAGAGGTTGGCAAACTGATGTGCCTTGAGAGCAGGTAACGTGAGACAGAAGGAAGTGTCTCATATCTTGGAGATAACATGTTTCCCAGTGTGGGTTAAGGGCAGTCCCTGACTTTGGAGAAATGTCTGCATTCCCATCTTCCCCCACTAGTTTTCCCAGGGCAAAAAGGCTTGGTTTCAGTAAGTCCTGTCTGTCTTGGTGCGAAATTAGGAGGCTGCTGTGCTCCTCACTCAGCCTGGCTTAGGGATTTCCTGGGGAGGGTCCTGGTGGCTCTAGGAAAGAGAAGTGCAGGACATGGAACTGGGCTCTCTCTCACAAACTGGACATCGGTTAAGAACCGACCAGCTCTCTGCTTTTATCCTTTCTTGGGCCACAGGGACTCTTGTCTCAGTTTCTCCGGGAGAGTCAGCTGTGCTCTTTGGTCTTCGGAGACTAATTTCCTATAAATATTCCTATCATTTCTGTACAGAAAGGGTTAGAGACAACGTTCTCTGGTGGCTGTGGTGGGAGTGTAATGGGACTTGTACAGAAGATGGGAGCAAAAGGGTATAAACCAGGCTGTATGCTAATTCTGGATGAGATTCTGGGGGGTTTAAGCCTCCCACTTGCACATCATCACGCACCCCCTGCCCTTGGCTGGCTGTGGGGGTCCCGGCAGATGACTCAGTGTGCCCGCTCCGTGTCCTGATCCCACATTCCTCCTCGGCCAGGGGGTATTGTCCCGGCTTCAGTTTCCATCTGGTGAAAAACACATCACATCGGCACTCAACCTGCTGTTCATTTTCCCTTCCTCTTCCTGCAGGTTTCAGAAAACCAAATCAAGAAAACCTGGCCCTAGGTTGCAAGTGAAGAGCTTTCACTTGAAAAAGCTTGGGGCTAATACCCTCCTAGATGTTATCACCTTGGTATTTCTGTCTCATGCCTGTGACAGACAAAGCACGTATCCTGACTTAGCGTGGGAAGCCAAACAAAAGTGCCCACTGGGAGAAGCCCTCCTCCGATTCCCTGACCAGCCATCTCCCATTTCCTTTGCTCAAACTCACTTCCTGCCAGCCAGCCTTAGGCTGTCTGAACTCTAACTCTGCGCCTCTCTGCATGCTGACATCATCCGGAGGACGTCCTTTCTGAGGCTTTCCTCTGCGTGAATGCTTAGATGGGATTACATTTTATATACACGTTAATTTTAGAGTAACTGTTCACTAATACTTTTGAAACTCTAGAAATAGAATTGTTGGCAGAATTATATGCCTTTTTAGTTTTCAGATTTTCTTCTTAACCACCAAGAAAAACATTGAGCTCTTGCATACTTACTCCCAGGAAACTGTTTTCTTTCCTCTGTAGCTTCTGGCAGGAGAGCAAACTGGCTTTTAAGTTTTTAAATTTGTGTCAATGCATGAAGTTAATACTGGTGATATTTTGAGGATTTCTTCCAATAAGTTTGACATGCTTGACTCCTTTCTTTGTTTCTTTCTCCTTTAGCCATGCTAGTCTATGATAATCATTCACCTAAATTTATTTCTTATAACCTTAGACAATCATCTAGAACTCATTTTAAATAAATGAAATGAAACTTCTGTCTGTAGTGTAGGTCAAAAAGTGTGTGATCATTCAAAGCAAAACAAAACTAAAGCCACACACACAGGCTACAGCTCTGGCCGGCTGCCAGGACTCCCTCAGCCAGACAATGGTGGCTCTGGCTGACAGGGGGGAGGTGGGGGGGGGAGCTTGTCTTACCCTCTCTGGGGTGTCAGGGCCCTGAGCAGGATCAGCAGCAGGTTGAGGCTGGGAATGGGATAGAGATAGACCGATTGTTTTATAAATGGTTGGTGATAAATATCTGCATGGACTGCTTCACTTAAACTTGTATTAAAAATGAATTAAATGTAGTAGTAGTGCATACTTAGAAATCCATTATACAAGTTTATTTTCCCCTCTCTTAGAAATGTACAAACTAAACTGTGGCCAATTTTGGAATAACTACAGCCAAGCAAGGAATGGCTTAGCGGGAAGCTAAAAATAGTTGTCTTCCGTTAGATTTTTTGTCTTGTTTATTAAAAAAAACACACACACAAAAAAAACTTGCCTGTGTATTTGTGATTATAGTCTGAAGACTAAACTAGTCAATAAGATAATGAAAAATGCAAGGAATAGCATTTTATTGCATAAAAAAATAATTGCTGCTTTCTATATTTGGATTTCTGAATTCTTTTTTTTATAAGCTTTTTTTAATTATTATTTTTTATATATTTTATTGATTTTTTACAGAGAAGAAGGAAGAAGATAGAGAGCTAGAAACATCGATGAGAGAGAAACATCAATCAGCTGCCTCCTGCACACCCCCTACTGGGGATGTGCCCGAAACCAAGGTACATGCCCTTGACTGGAATCGAACCCGGGACCTTTCAGTCCGCAGGCCGACAGACACTCCTTCCACTGAGCCATACCGTTTCGGCAATTTCTGAATTCTTATGAGAGGATATTTTAATTTTTAATTTTTATTAAAAATAGCGATGGTCAGTGTGCTCCCACAGGGGGAGTGCCTCTCAGCCACAAGCCAAGCTACGGCTGGCGAGCACAGTGGCAGCGCTAAGGATGTCGACTGACTGTTCCCAGTCTGTGAGAAGGCGCAGGCCAGGCTGAGGGGATTCCCCCACCCCCCCAGGACATGAATTTTGTGTACTGGGCCTCTAGTTGTTTTATAAATAAATGGTTATAATCCCTCCCAGTAAGATTACAAAGGGTAGGAAAATAGCATATATTTCCCAAATTGACACAACTAGCAGCAAGGTAGGAAAACAGGATCCCTTTGTACTTGCTCCTGCCTTGCCCACTGCTCTTTCTCTGTTGTTAAATACTACTTCTTTGTCACCCTCCTCTCTCTCTTCTCCTCATCCTTTAATGAGTAGCTGTCTACCCTAATCTTTTAAAGAAAAAACTAGGGCCTTCTGGTTGGGCTTGGAGCAAAGGGTGAGCACCTGGGAGAAAAAGATTCACAGGTCTCATGCATCCACACAGTGTGTTGACTCGGATATCTGAGTTTCAATTTTAAGGGCTTCCCAGCCATTTTACAAAACATTCATTCTAGGTTATTTCTATTATGTGAATGTGGCCGGGCAGAGGAAGGCAGTGCTGATACATCAGGAGGAAAGCACCCGCATGAGGTAAGGCAGGCTGTTTTCTGTAAGTAAGCACGGTCTGCATGACCTAAAGAAAAAACAAAAACAACAAAAATTGTAGACACAATTCACATAAGTTACAAGGATCTGTAACAAAAACAAAAAGGAATACTGTAATTTTCTTTTGCACACTTGTTTTTTTTTAATTAATTAAATCTATTGGGGTGCCATTGGTTAACATGAACCTATAGGTTTCAGGTGTAGTGTACACTTTGTTTCTAAAGAAAATATATTTTTAAAAAAATGTGTACTCATTTTTCTTCATTTTGTCTTTTTTTGCTATTCCTTTGTAGTTTAACATGTTTTATTTTGAATATATTGGTAAGTCTGAATTTCCTGTTTTGAATTTTAAGGGAAACTAATTCTAGTTGAATTTACAGAGATTTATTTCCTTTTTAATAAACAGGTTTCTGTGTGTGTTTGTTTTTTTGCCTTTACTTAGGACATGTTTGTGTGTGTTTTTAATCAAAGGGTTACAGGTTCTTCAACCACACCCATGCCCAGAAGTCTCTTGAAAATATTGATAAAGCTAAAGCTGTCATATAGACACATTTTTAGGTAAATTAACACATTACTGGTATTGGAAATTTGTATTTTAGAAAAGAAAAAAAAAGGAATACTCTCTTTAAATACAAGGTCCAGCAAAATATTAGAAAATGTGTACATGTGGTTGCATTGATATACACTTTTTAGAATTGCCATCACACTTTAGATTCTGATTTTACTCAACTTCACTGGACTTCTCTGAGACATTCTGACTTCCACAAATAAATTAATTGTGTACAGAAGTTTACAAACCTCATTTTGGTGAAGTGAAAAGGTTAGTACAATATAAATAATGATTCAAAGTCAGGTATTTTGAAGCATCTACTATGACTAGACTATAAAACAAGTACATATTAAAAATAAGCATACCTCTAAATTTGCCAGCAGCTGCTATTGTAAAGAAGGTTTTAAAGAAACGTTTGCATTCAGTGGAAAAAACTGGTTAATATCTGGTTATTAGCTTATTATAATCTCTTTATTTTAACATAAAAAGAGCACATCAGTCTATCAGAAATAGCCTGTGTATTTCCTAATTAGCTTATAGATTTACTTATACTCTTAAACTTCAATCAAATTTCTTCTTCAGTCTTTTGACTTGGTTGGTATATCGGTCAAAGTTCTCCAAAGAAGCAGAACAAATAGAATGTACCAGTATGTACCTGTATTTTCCAGTGTATAAGATGATTTTTGAAACGAAAAAAAGTCAACCGAAAATTGGGGGCAAAAGACCAAAATTGCACAAAAATTACCTGCAGATCTTGACGGCAAAGTAAGTCTTTTCTTTGAAGTGGGGGATAGTCTTATACAGCGAATATAGGCCTACACCTATGTTTTAACTGTAAAATTAGGGGTTGTCTTATATGCTGGAAAATATGGTATCTGTCTGTCTATAAATCTATTGTGAAGGAGGAGAAGTAATTTCTCCTCTACTCTTCTAGATTCTTGGCTGAGACCTTCCTGTAATAAAAGACAGGTTAACAGCAGGAAAACCCACACAGGTGCCTCTTGTGTACATGAGAGATACCCAGGCAATTGAGTAACTCCCTGAAATGGCCCACACCACCATCTTAAAGCCCATCTCCAGCTAAAGACAAAAGGAAGCTGTTGGGGGAAGGGAGGCCAGTTATGGGAAGTTACCAGGAGAAACCCAGTAAAGAAGGGTAGTTATTATGGGGATTTAAGTTGGTGCCTTTTCCACTCCTAAAAGTTTCTAGAGATTGGATAAGCCTCCTCTTTGTACTGAGATGTCCCCTGTAAATGTAAGTGTCTCTTATAAAGGAATAAATATTACTTGGTTTTCAGAGCTTCTCCTATGTCTGCAGGAAAGGCACATATTAAAAATAGCAAAGACTACACTTTTAGGGATCGTTTCTATAGTTCGTTAAAAATGGCAGAGCAGCCCTAGCTGATTTAGCTCAGTGGACAGAGCCTGCGGACTAAAGGTTCCTAGGTTCGTTTCTCTGTTAAGGGCATGTGCCTAGGTTGCAGGCTTGATCCCCAGTAGGGGGCGTGCAGAAGGCAGCTAATCAATGATTCTCTCTCATAATTCATGTCTCTATCTTTCTCTCCCTCTCCCTTCCTCTCTGAAATCAATAAAACTATATTTTAAAAAAATGGCAGAGCAGAAGAGAAGAAGGAGTTTGGTTTCTTGAGGAGAACATTGAGTTAATGCACTGCCCCCAAAGAACCCACTTTAGAGTTTCCTGTTATGTGAAAATGTA
This sequence comes from Pipistrellus kuhlii, assembly GCF_014108245.1. Lineage (NCBI taxonomy): Eukaryota > Metazoa > Chordata > Mammalia > Chiroptera > Vespertilionidae > Pipistrellus > Pipistrellus kuhlii. The sequence goes on along the minus strand of NW_023425405.1, from coordinate 32,130,172 downwards.
CACTTCACTGGCTTAAGCCACCATAGTTATGTTTCTATTACATGAAGCTACACAGAAGCCTAAACATTGTAGATTTCTGGGAGTCTTTTGGATCAAATTCAGGGAATTTGTTGGTCCATTTCTGAGGATACACATGCCCCTCTTCTTGTCTATGAAAAACAATCCTTTTTGCTTCCTGAATCCTGAGTGAGTTTGGAGATAGACAGAATTGTGGTCAAGCCAGGCTTGAGGAAATGGTAGCATTTTTTTCTTCTTCCCTTTTTCCTGTATTCTTTGTACTTATATACACATATGTGCTTCAGCATAGTGTGAGGGAGAGGACAAATTCCCCTTTCCTTCCTCTGGTTCTTTATGGCTGGCCAAATTGTCAAATCAACAGGAGGCAGAATGGCTAGAGAAAATCAAATTTGATCTTTCGCCCTCAGGAAGCCCACATACATGAGAGAATCAGAGACCCCGCATCCATTCCAGGTTCAGAGATAGAAAGGGGGCTTGAGGTATATACGACATCCTGGACTAGGGATGAGGTGAGGAGTCTTGGAGGCTTCAAGAGGTCATTAGAGGATAAGAAGAACAGACATTCAGTAATTAAATGGCTGGCATGGCTCAGTGGTTGAGCATGACCTATGAACCAGAAGGTCAGAGTTCAATTAAAATATATATATTTTAAAATAGTTTGTTCTGGCCTATAGAAAAGCCAAAATAATTTATTTCTCTTATAAGCAAGGCCTTTGATTCAAATTCTTCTGGAGAGTTAAAGAGAAAGATGTTTCTCTTAAGCCTGAAGCTAAAATCACCTCTAGCTCAAAGTAATCTGCAAACCACTGAGGTACATCTTGGGATGGCTTGTCCTGGACCCCCAGAACAGTTAATTTTGTCAACTACCAAAATAAAAGGATGGTTTACACTGACCACAACCATGGAAGCAAGAAGAAGGATTCCCTTTGAATCTGCCCCAAACCCCTATCTTTAAATTCTGTCTCAAATACTGTTGCTCTTTATTAGACCAAGAACATTTAAAAAACAAGATTATAGCCAGTTACTTTTCCAAGAGATCTAGTGAAAAGTTGGCGTTATTGAAAAATAATTCAATAGGATTTAGTAGGCTGTGAGGCTGTACATGGAGCAAATGGGGAAAAATGTACTCTTAATTATTTCTAGTAAATCAAGTACCAGATACAAGTAAATTAGGTTCTTGAACAACATGGATAATTGTGGTAAACATAAATACAAGTATTCTTGTATCTAAAAAGTAATGCAGCTCTCTCATGAGAGCCAACAGAGTTTATCAGTTACAAAATAAATTTAGTTACCTTCAAAAGTACATTAGGAATCATAATCCCCTACAAAGTCTTTATCATCCACCCATCCCTGGACTTCTGCTCACTTCAAAGTAATTTGTGAGTTAAAAGAGTTATTTATGGCAAGTAGAGGATTATATCTAGTCCTTTTATTTTAATTAATTAAAATTTAAAATATTTTTATTGATTTCAGAGAGGAAGGGAGAGTAAAAGAGAGATAGAAACATCAACGATAAGAAAGAGAATCATTAAAAAAAAAAAAAAGAAAAAAAAGAAAGAGAATCATTGATCAGTTGCTCTCTACTGGGGATTGAGCCTGCAAACTGGGCATGTGCCCTTGACCAGAATCAAACCCTTCAGTCCACAGGCCTATGCTGAGCCAAACCAATTAGGGACTATCTGGTTCTTTTAGATCAGCTACAGATAGAGGACATAGTGTTTGATTTAAATGAAATAAAACCACACCATCCAACTTTTCTGAACCCTAATTTATCAGGATAAAAAAATTAAGATGAGGGATGCTAAAATAATTTACAAGAAACATTAATATCTTTGTGCAAGAAAACAGGTGTTCTCTCATATAAATTGTTTCATATTGTTTTTCAGGCTATAGGAAACATATTTCTTTAGTGAATAAAACCATATTTAATAATAGTCAGAAAGTAGGTATATGAGTTTTACCCCTGAAAGAAAATGCAAAAATAAGCATGTTTTAAAAGTATTTTGTTTTCTAAACAATATATATTGACCATTATTACACTTACAAATTACACTATTATATATAGCTTATGAAATTTTAGAGAGCCCAAACTTAAAAGACATGAAAATAATTGTATTTTTTACATGTTAATAGAATCACTTAATGTTTTCGATTATAATTGTATTTACAACACAGTAAATTTTAAACTACATGGAAAATAACTGTACTTTCTGACTTAATATGCAACTCTGTGGCCTGAGATTATTTTGAGCTAAAGGAACATTTCCCACAGAGGCAAGCTTCTTCCTCCTCCACAACACAAGACTATGCATTACTGATGTTATTTAAATAAACACTGAAGTTTATTTAAAATTGAAAAATAAAGTTTTATTTTAAAATCATTTAAAATAATGCCCAAATTCCTTTTATATAGACAAAGGTTCTAGTTCTTAGAATTTAATTGACTAACAGCCCGGACGCAGCTGTGCTATGTGCATAACTAGAAGATATTTTCGTACTCTAAGATGTAAGAAACATGTTACAATATTTGATAGGAAGCAGAGATTGGTATTCCCTGTATTCTTTTATAATTTTAATATTTACTTATTTATAGATTTAAAAAAAATAAAAAGGGAAAATGATAAAATAAAAAAACTCCTAAGAGGAGGGGTAGGGAATGAAAAAAACCACCCTGGCACCATTTTTGGTCACCTCACGTTTAGTCTAGTTTCTGATTTTTGGGGTTATTCCTTGGGGCTACAGCAGTGATTGGCATCTGTACTTTTATCAAGTCCTTTTATCAGATTAAGCAATTCCAATTCGTGCTAAAACCTGTGTAGATCAGCCTTTTTTTTTTTTTTTTTACTGTATTCCTCATATAGCAGATTTTAATCTATTTATAATTTAAATCTAGTCTCTTTAATCTCTTCATCATTGCTTTCCATCATATTCAGGGTAAAACCCAAAATGTATTCAGTGACCTACCAGACCAAATATGAGCAAGACCTTGCCTGATGTCCTGCTGTGGCCCATTTGGCTTTAGCTCGTGTTGAATTTCTTGCTGCCTTAATGCAGGTCAAAGTTTGTCCTCATCTGAATCTTTACAGTGCCTTCCCCACTGCCTAGCACTCTTTTCCAAAGCCTTTTCTTGCTTATCTCCTTCAGATCATTAGGTTGTTTCTCAAATGTCACTTTATTGAGAGATTTTTCTCCTCTAAAACTCTGTTCCCTTTCTACTCTGCTGAAATTATATGATTTTTAACTATACATATTATATTTTTATTGATTTTAGAGAAGAATGGAGAGGGAGAGAGAGAGAAACATCAGTGATGAGAGAGTCATCAATCGGCTGCCTCCTGCACAACCCACACTGGGGACTGAGCCCACAACCCAGGCATGTGCCCTGACTGGGTGTGGAAAGCCACCCACTGCCCATAGTATCATGAGAGTGCAACAAGGAACACAGAAGGCCGATGGACCTTGGGCGTTAGCAGGGCTAATGCCAAGCACCATTGTTCTGCTGAGATAGTGGTGGCTTGTAGCAATTTCCTGACCTAAAAGCCTCAAAGTAAATGTTTACTGAACCTTACCGATCTTTACTGATCTTTATAGACCTTAGAGATGGTCTGTCTGCTACCTGTTTGCCGTGCTTTACTGAGGGCAAGATGTGTATCCAAAATCGAATTAAAAGGGGACAAGGCCAGGTTTCAGTGTGCCTTTCCAAGAGAGAGGTCTCCACCTGGCCCCCACGCCTTCTAAATTTATATTTTTTTATCTAGTGTTTTCATTTGTGCGTCAGCTCCTTCTTCAGATCCTGAACCCGCACTGCAAAAGGTTGCAGCAACCGGGAATCAAACCGTAACCTCCTGGTTCATAGGTTGACACTAAACCACTGAGCCACACTGGCTGGGCTGAAATTATGTTTTTAAAACATATTAGGTGTTACTCCCTGAAATTTTATGATTCATTTATTAAATAAGGGTGGCGACTAATTTATCTTTTTCACATCTTCTAGAGTTAGTACCTGATATATAATTAATACTCAATGAGTTTTGAATTAACAAAAGAATCTATTAACACTACATGTGGTTTTGTAATTTTTAGTGCATGAAATTGGTAGGAATCTCTTCTCATAATGTTTTATCACAGACATTTTGAAATTGCTTATTCAACTTGTATATTTATTTATTCTTTCTTCAGAAATGTAGTGAGAATTTATTTATGAGCTTTGTTGTTAAAAGGAGAAATTTAGGCCAGAGCCTAGCATTCATACTATGATCTGGTTTGTTTACCTTCCTAAAAATATGTTATCCCATGTTGTTTTTTAAAATGGTATGGTACAATTTACTTAAAAAAATTTAAATTGATTTTAGAGAGAGAGGGAAAGAGAGAGAAACATGGATTTGTTGTTGTTTATGCATTGGTTGATTCTTGTATGTGCCCTGGTCAGAGATGGAAGCTGCAACCTTGGTGTATAGGGATGACACTCCAACTGAGTGACAAGCCGGGGTGTTATCTTATTTTTCATTTTAAAAGCAGTCATAATGCTTTCTGCCTTGTTGAGATAAAATATTGACAAATAATGTATTTAAATATGTCTACTATAGAATTCTGCACGTCCTCAATACATGGCAGCCTTTCCCACCATCGCCCCACACCATATACAGCCTTCACACACATTGGATTTTTTTTTTTTTTTTTTAATGAATGAATCTGGGCATTTGAAGGGTATGTGATAAAGTAAAAAATCCACTGGGTCAGGAATCAGAGACCTGGCCTCCAGGCCCAGCTCTGTCACTTACTTGCTTTCCTAAGAGGTTAAAAGCATATTAAGCCCTTTGATTCTTTGAATCTTCATATATAAATTGAAGTTTTTGGGGTGGTCATGGAGAGTGGAGAATAACTATTTTACTTTTAGGTTTCCTAGGTCCCCTCATACTCTTATAAGTGCTGTGATTCTGTGTTTATGGAAAGCTGTTTTCCAGTTTCAAAAGAACTCGATGAGAGTTTCTGTGTCAAACTTCATATATTTCAAAATGGACATTTCTCAATGCAATTCACATTTCTTCATCAGTTGCGGAGTGGTTGAGATAAGAGTGTGGGATTGAAGCCACTGGTGAAAGAAACTGATGTTTCCAGAGATTACGTGCACCTATCTCAGGCTTTCACTCTAGTTTATCTAAGATGTTAACTACAAGTATTGAAAGCAGGTGTGACTTGCCGGCCTCTTCAGGCTTGGTTTTGGAAAATGTGACATTGTACACAAAATCAGTCATTTTGGTCACTAGTTGTGTGTGAACAGGTATGTCAGATCCTTGGTCGGCAAACTTTGGCCCCTTGAGTGTGGTTCTTCCACGAAATAACACGGCCCAGGCCAGTCTATTTTGAAGAAGTGGCATTAGAAGAGATTTACGTTTAAAGAATTTGGCTCTCAAAAGAAATTTCAGTCATTGAACTGTTGATATTTGGCTCTGTTGACTAAGATGTGAAGAAACTGTTCTAACATAATTGAGATGGTTTACTTTTTTCTTAAGTGACATTATCTTGCTATATTTAATTATTTTTAAATTTCTTTATTGATTAAGGTATTACATATGTTTACAGAGAATGAGAATAAGCCAGCCTGGGTTATGCTTACTATTTACAATAGAAAAGTGGAAAAGTAAGAAATCACAAATTCCTTTTGAGAAGCAAACTATAGAATTCACAGGAAAGTGACTAATGGGGGATGAAAGGGTCAGAGGAAAAAAGCTTTTCTTCTGCCCCCTTTATTCTGTCTGCCCAGCAATTAACATCAGTTACCTTCACAGTTCACACTGAGTTCATATAATTAGAGAAGGATTAAGTTCTTCTCTCTGGGAGAGGATGGTTCATTTAAACTGTTTGGAAACTACTTAAAAAAAAAAAATCACTGCTCTGAGGGATGGAATCTAAATATCATGGCCTAGATGTGACCAAAACCAGGATGATAAATCCACACCAGTACCTGTGCCAAATTGTCTCAAGATTAAATCACGGCAGAAAATATTTGTTATTTGTAGTTTGTCTGAGTCTAGAACGTCTTTCATTGCTGCCAGTGTGTGACTGTCTTACCACTTATTGACAGGACATCATCATTTATGTCAGATAGTGTGATTAGAGTTGACATAATTTCTTTAAGGATTTTTTTTCTTAGATAGTCTCATTCTTTTTGTGTTTATTTTGAGTATCTACAGGTGTCAAAATAAGGATCTTAGACATTTCCCACTTGGCGGGTGGAGTGACTTGAAATTTGTACTTTGAAGGAAGTGGCAGCAGTAGCCTGCCTCCCTCTGGAACTCAACTGTGAAAACACTGAGTGACAGGATGCTGTGAAAACGCCATGTCTCTTCCTCAGGGTCGGTGTCTAGCTGCAGAAATAGATTATGGTCAGTCTTGTCGGTTGCTTTGTTGAATCCAAGTCCTCTAGTAAACAGAAAGATCTCATGAGAAAAGTCTTGTTGATAAAAGCCTGAAATTGTGTGTCTGGCTTAGAGGTCAGACTTTAAACAGAATGGAGATCACTCATTGTCCTTCATCTGCAACAATGTGATTCCTCCAGCTGTGACAGGGACAGAGATGGCATGAATATGGCTTCAGTCTAATCCTGTTAAAATTCCCCACTTCTTTCTCATTCTCAATGAGAGCAGGAACACAAGATCTGGGCTTCCGCTGAGAACTGCCTCCTAGCCTCTTCAGCCTTATGAGTTAGTCTACAGCTGCACTTGCAATGAATCTTCGAAGGACCTTCCTTCAACTGCCAACCTGTCTGTGTGCCTCTTCAGTCTTTTTATTATAGACTACAGCCCGGTGCATGAAATTCATGGAAGCATAGGCCTTCCTTTCCCCGGCTGCTGGCACTGGCTTCCCTCTGGCACCTGTGCTTCCCTCCAGCAGCCAGCAGGCACCTGGGACCCGGGCTTCCCTCCCAGCCCTAGCTTCGTCCAAAAGGACATCCAGTCTAATTAGGATATTATCCTTTTATTATTATAGATAACAGCGTTATTGATGGCGTGAAAGAAAAGGCAGAGGGGGGCCCTGTTTTGGTGTCACCAGTTTAGGCAGCCACATCCCAAGTGGAGTGATAGGTCTGGGACAACATTCCCAGAACAGAGAATGCATGAGAAACAAAGAAATCTGGCTGACCGTGGAGACACTGTGAATGTCAGGTCACACGGAATCCCTGCATCGCTTTACTGAGATGTTAGGCTGCAGCTGTTTCCTCTAATTCACTCCTATCATGGCTGGGGGCCTAGGTCAAAGCTTAGTACTCCACCCTCCCTGTTCAAACCCCTGATGTTCCGTCTTCTCTCTGAATGTACTCCAGGAATGCAAGAAAATAAACCTCATTTTATGGAAAGCACAACAGATTCACTGCGACTTGTCAGACTGGTTATCTAACTATACTTACTTAAAAAAAAAAAAAAAAAGCAGTGAATGACCATGATTTTTCTAGGAAATAAAATGGAGAGAACTGTGAACATGCCAAGCTTTGCTGAAATTTATACAATAATTATATTTGAGTCAAATATTAAGAGCAAAATGCATATTTTTGTCAAGTGTACATGTATTTTTCTAATATCCTAACTTGGAGATATTTTTACTTATTTTTTTATTTTATTTTTTTTTTTACTTTCTCCATCTTTTGTTAAAAAATTTCCCCCCTTACATTTGACCCACTGACCCACTGAAACTATCAGTTCCTGTCTGGAGGACACATATTCAAAATGTAAATAAATGCTGTCAGAGTTGGAATCAAGATGTTAGAAATATCCCATGTGACAACAGGGTAACTGCCAAATATTTTAATTTAAAAGCAAGTAAAAAAAAGAACCAAAATCAATAGATGTATATTTTTCTTTTTTACTGACCAAATTCATCATTGAGAATGATCGAGTCAGGCTATTTGCCAATATTTATATTCTAGAAAACAAACTAACCTTCCATGAGAATAATTCACCTGCTATGTGAATTTTATTTAATTGCTCCAGAAAACACAGACTTGTTTATTAAACAATGTTCTCAACATTTTTCCTTTGATAGTACTTAACACAAATAAATTGCAGGATTCATTATCAATATCCTCCATTCCCACCTTGCCCTCTTCCTTCATCCCCCAAGTTCATGGCATTAATGGATTTGTCACTGTTTCTCAGCTGCATTGTTGTGAGCATATTTGTAAGACAAAGAATAAGCAGAATAACTAAAGAGCTTCTAAGATGGGATGAATGCAAGTAGAACTGACAGAAAAATAAAGCACCATTTACAGCCACTTTAGAATTCTTCTTTTGAGATAAGACAGCTGTGCGAGTTATAGGAAAAAATAACAACTACTAATCATTGTTAAGAAATAGGTGTGCTCATTTTCATCACATATATCAGTAGCCAGTAAATAGTAGATGTTATAGGGGCTAAAAAACATAAAACTTTCCCTCCCAATTCCCAAATTCTTCTAGGTGGGCTAATCAAATTAATAGAGACAGACCAACAGAAGAAAATAAAATTTTAATATGTTTACATGGGGAATATAACATAAAAATCCCCAAAGTGAGGGAACACTGGGTATATATGTTATTTTGGACAAAGGATAAAGCGGGTATAGGGGTTTGAGATTCCAAAAGTGAGAATGGGCAATTTACAGGTAACTGGGGAAGAATGGAACACACACACATCTCAGGTAATGCTTCCTTCAGTAGAACACAGCGGGTGATCTAGTAAACAGACCCCTGCTCTCCCACTCTCCGTATTTCATTCAAATCAGGAGAAGGGGAACATCCTAAGCTTTACTTCCTGTAGTAGGCCTTTCAGATCTCTTAGGCTGAAAAGAGGAAGCATCTAAACTTCTTTAAGAGTTTTTATTTCTTAATAACTAGCTTAAAATCAATAAACCAAAAGGCGATTTTATGGTTTTGGTCCCCCTCAGTGGTTATAATGTTAGCCTTTGAATGTGCAGTGTCATTGAAAAAAATGGGCCCTATATTTTATAAGTGAAGATACTTGTTTATATGCTTGACCTTTTCAGCTGACCTGACCCACAAAACTTGTTAGATATCACAGGTTGGGTTCTCAGGGTAGCAGATGCTAATGCGAAGTTTAGGGTATAGGATGTTTATTAGGAAGTGTTTTGGGATTAACATCTATAGAAGAAAGAAGAAAACAGGACTGGGTAGAGGAAGAGATTGAATTGCTATGCAGATCTCAACAGTGTTGGTTGACTCCATAGAAAGACATGTTGCTAAAATGTCCTGTCAGAGTTGTCTTGGTTTGGAACAAAATAGCCTGATCTTTTTTTTTTTTTTTTTTTTTTTTTTTTTCTGTGTCAGCTGTTGGATGTGGAACACCCTAGGAAGGGTGAGACCTTAAGGGAGGTGTGAGGTGGCCCTATAGCAGAGACCACCCTGAAGGGGCTGATAGCTGAAGGTGTTGATGACAGCACTTTCACAGCTGGACGGCTAATCTACATGTCCATTACACCAAGTCAGTGACTTTCAACAATTTTTCACTAAGATCCAAAATAAGAAACACCTTTTATACCACCACCCAGGCACACATGCATCAAAGTTTCACAAACTAATATTTTAGTTCTCGTCTCTGTTGCATGTGATATGCTCTGATATTTTCTATTTCAAATTTGGTTTTATTCCATCCCATATTATTCTATTTTCCTTTACTTTTAAAAATGCTGTTTACAACACACCTATTTGATTTCCACATGCAGTTTGAAAAATTTGGAATTGGATTGATTATGGAAATAAACCAATTCATATTGAGCAAGTACTCTAGTGTAGAATGGGCCAGCAGAGTGTTCCTGGATGTGGTTGGATTACCTTCATTTCTAGGAAACAGAGAAGTGCCATGAAACTGCTTTGCAGATCTGTGGGCCCAGAGAGAGCATGATTCCTCACAAATCTACAAATCCTCGGATGCCTTGTTTCAGGTGGAGTGTCATTTGTGATTACTTGTTTTAACAGCATGAGCTCCAGGCAAGATTTTCAAAGAAGGATCATAAGTATTAAGGAATAAAACAGTAACTGTCAGGGAGTACCATGATTTCCACTTACTTGTAGAGTTTCTGGATGAGGTCAGGTATAAATATCTTCATTTTCCAGACAGCGGATACCTGTGATCCGTTTTGTATTACAGCTTTCTCAGGAGAAAAGGTACTAAAAAAAATGTTTGATGTCATGCTATAGAGTATATGAATGTTGAAATATATAGGGCAAATGCCTGAATGGGGTCATATGGATAAAAATTAAAGTTAAGAAAAAGACTCAATTTTTTAGACAAAGATATAAAAAAAGATCAAATTCAGGAAGATGACAAATCGATAAATGTTTCTTCTCTGGGCCAACAACAACAATAACAAATGAAAAGAAGTCCTGTGTGCTTGGATATAAAGCAATGAGTTTAGGGTACTTACTTGTACAACATTGACACAGGAGCAAAGTAGAAATTTTGTTACGTGCACTTAAAATTTAAGATATATAAGCAGAATAAATATGGTTCCAATGGAGAGGTATATGCAAAGCTGCAGTAAGATATCTACTACTTTTCAGGTTTATTCTAGATGGTCTACAATTTGTATCACATTAATTCTTGCCGTGACCTTCCAGGTAGACTTGGCAGCTACCAATTTTATAAATGAGGAAATTGAGGCTAAACTGTAAGTGACTTAACTAGCTTGATGAAATTAGGATTGGAATTTAGATCTGGTGCCATTCTTTTTGGTACTTCAAAGTCACATATATTTTTAAATTTCTAACTTATAAAAACCTGTCGAACAGCCCTAGTCAGTTTGGCTCAGTGGATAGAGCATCGGCCTGTGGGCTGAAGGGTCCTGGGTTCAATTTTGGCCAAGTGCACATGCCTGGGTTATGGACTCAATTCCCAGTAGGGGGTGTGCAGGAAGCAGCCTCTTGATGATTCTCTCTCATCAATGTTTCTCTCTCTCTCCCTTCCTCTCTGAAATCAATAAAAATATCTTAAAAAATAACCCCCCTATGGAATAAATATACATTAGAACTAGGGATCTATTTATTTACATGTCAAAATAGAAGTTGAAAATTGGTTAACCAATTCTCTACCATATTTCCATATTTTGCTTTATTGCTGTTTGTGAGATGAGTGAATTGTATGCTTTTAAAAAAGTATTTATTACTATTGCAAGTTCTTGGAAAATTTTTCTCCCATTTTGTATCTATATATTATAGTTCAGTTAGTTGTTTAAATGTCCAGACACTGCCTGGCTGGTATAGCGTAGTGGTTGGTGCATTTACCCATGAACTGGGGTCAGAGGGGGGTATGTGTCAAGGTTTGATTCCTGCTCAGAGCACATGCCTGGGTTGTAGGCTTAATCCCTACTGGGGGCATGCGGGAGGCAGCTGATTGATGATTTTCTCTTATCATTGATGTTTCTGCCTTTTTCTACCTCTCCCTCTCTCTAAAAGCAATAAAAATATCCTTGAAAACAAAAATCCAAGAGCCAAGTTTTTATCAACTCAAAATAATAAGTATGCTTATAAACCAAAGAAAGATTGAAATTGAAGTCAACCAACGATCTGAAAAGCAGTGAAAAGACAAAGTTTTTTGGTATGGGAATCCAGAATGTGCCACCCGGATATGAGCCTTAGTGGTATACAGATTACTTTAAGCCAAAATCACTTTTAGCTTCAGGCTTATGAGAAACTACTAGAATAATTTGAATTAGGGGCTTTGCTCTTAAGAGGTTATCAATGGTGATTTCTTTTGACCTATTTAAATGTCTATTTACTAAAGGTTTGCTCTACTCATCATCCTGCAATGACCTTTTGAAGGTCCTAAGGCACCTTACCTCATCCCTAGCTCAGGGTGCCTCATGTACTTCCTTTCTATCTCTGAATCTCTCATGTATCATGTATGTGGGATTCCCTGTGTGCATGAGATTAAGTTTGATTTTCTCTTATCAATCTGCCTCCTATTGATTTGAGTATTTGGCTAGCTGAAAGAACCAGAGGAGGGAAAGGGGAACTTCCCTTTTCCTCATAAAATATAGAGTCCATATCAATTATATGTATATAGTAATATCATATATATATGTATATATATTAATATCATATATATATGTGTATATATATATATATATATATATATATATATATATATATTAATCTGTATCTCTCCAATGCCTGACTAGTTTCAAGAACATCACATCTAAAAACTGTAGTATCATTTTTAAAGGCAATATCAGACTGTTTGATTTGGCAGGGTATATCCACTCATGAACGATATATTCACTTCAGATGTTACTGGTATATTACTAACATTAGTTCTACAAAAGGCCAAAGAAGTTTATAAAGGACAGACTTTAAAAAAATGATTATTAGCCCAGTTTCCTTAAAATAGCACAAGAAATTAAGTGATTGACCTCATTAAATAGCTCACATCACATTTTTTATTCTCCGAATTTAGCTCTGAGCAGTGTTAGAGGACAAATTTAATATCAAGAATAGAGATGAAAAATAAACTAGAAAATGAGTTCAGAAGTTGATGGAGATACTAGAAAGGGTAAAATATAACCACCTTTTCTGTTTGTGTTTTTAATTCTCCTCAGAGGATCATTTTTCCATTGATTTTTAGAGAGAGTGGGCTGGAGGAAGAAAGAGAGAGAAACATCAATGTGAGAGAGACACATGGATTGGTTGCCTCCTGCACTTGCCCTAACCTAGCCTGGGGATCAAACCTGCAACTGAGGCACATATCTTTGTCCAGGAATTGAAACCGAGACCCTTCAGTGTGCAGGCCAATGCTTTAATCACTGAGCCACACTGGCTAGGGCATAATCACCTTATCTGTATTTACATTATCCATACAAGTGAAAATTCTGAGTTTGATTTGTTGTGCAGTGGCTTTCATATTTCTATGATCTTGATTAGGCAACAGTTTTTATATTTCTCTTAACTTGGTCAAGTCATAACACTTATGTGTTTAACCTATTCTTCCTTGTAAAATGGGCTAGTATTAAAAAAAAAAGCATGTTTTACCCCTATGTTCATAGCAGCACAATCTACAATAGCCAGAATTTGGAAACAGCCTAAGTGTCCATCAGCAGATGATTGGATCCAAAAACTATGGTACATCTACACAATGGAATACTATGCTGCCATAAAAAAGAAGGAATTCTCATCATTTGCAGCAACCTGGATGGAATTGGAGAACATCATGCTGAGTGAAATAAGCCAATCAATGAAAGAGAAACACCACATGACCTCACTCATTTGTGGATAATAAAAAGCATTATAAACTGATGAACCAAAAGATAGATATAGAGACAGTATATCAACAAGTAGATGGTCAAATTACAGCGGGGAGGGGAGGAAGATCTGGGGGAGATAATAGATCAACCGGAGGACTTTTATACATGCATATAAGTACAACCAATGGACACAAAACTCTGGGGAGGGAGGGGATGTGTGGGAGGGACGGAGGGGGGCAAAAAAAAAAAATCAATAAACTATATAAAAAAAAAAGCATGTTTTGAGGTACAATATTGTTTTTTCCATCAGAGAAATGATTATAAGAGACTGTGTGAAGATTTTCAGTCCTATACTTGAGGAACAGAATAGAGCAGTTTCTTGTTTGAATTCTACTGGGGTTCTTCTATGTGATCTTGAACAAGTCACAAACTTTTTGTGACCCAATATCCAAACAATAAAAGGGAAATTCTAATTCTGGTTGAAACCGTTATATTTAATTAAGTATTATTATACAATATTAGGAGAGCATTTTAACTTATTTATTTTTATTTTCCCCCCAAATATATTTTATTGATTTTTTACAGAGAGAAAGGGAGAAGGATAAAGGGTTAGAAACATTGGATGAGAGAGAAACATCTATCACTTGTCTCCTACACACCCCTGTTGGGGATGTGCCCGCAACCAAGATAAATGCTCATGACTGGAATTGAACCTGGGGCCCTTCAGTCTACAGGCTGACACTCTATCCTCTGAGCCAAACCGGTAAGGGCTTAACTTATTTTTTTTTATTTAGCAATTGAATACCTACAATGACTTAAGTACTATGCCTTTCACTATGGTACCAGGATAACTAAGATGTGTCTCATATCTTCAAAGTTGTTTCTAGTTGAGTTAGAGTGACAGGAATGTACCAGGATAATAAAGGGGTGAGAGGAGGCAGTGCTGACCAGGGAGATGATGTGATCGAGGGCGGAGTGTGGAGCTCTGTATATTCCAAACTTAAATGCTAGTGTAATGATGTCAGTGTACTGACTTCCTCACCCAGCCCCTTGATTGGCTTTGAGACACCTAAGGAGGTGTCTGTGTCTTGGACAAACTCATGAACATTTACGTGAGGGTCATTATGATAGAATGACTGATTCCAAAGGCTTTCTTATAAGAGAATCTTTCAGGGCTTATTAACAAAATAATTCAAAACAATATAGGCATCACATAGATTCTAGTGTCTCCTGACAAATGTATTTTCTTTAGTCCTTAACTTCAGCATTTAGAATAATTCTTAACCTCAGCATTTAGAATGAAAGGAAGACAGGCACTTCACAAAATCATGTGACATAGGAAAAAGATTATGAAACCATGAGAGATGGCCACTGCCTCCAATCCTGGCTCTGATATCTAGTTCCCAATTGACGTTGATGGAATTGCTTTCCTTCTTCCTGTCTCTCGTAGAGCCTGTGAAACAGTCTTACAGTAGCTCACTCAAGGGATATTGTGCGGGAGGTAGCATGGGTAAGTCTAGCTTCCTTCCTTATCATCCCGTGGAACCCTGCACCTCTCTTAGTTAGCACATTTTGCACTTTGTAATACAGTAATAGTAAAATGTGATCTTTTATGAATGTAACTCTTGCCTTCTGCTGGGAGATACACTTCCTGAGGGAAGGAACCGTACGTCTCCTACTTAGCAGGTGTCTAGCACATCCTTGAGTAAACGCTGACTGGACGAAACCAGAGCAGTATATGGCATGTCTTACCCTGAAGGTAAACATTGCCTCCCTTCCTGCTCAGGCCCAGACACCTCACAGTCTTCTTTTCTGGTTCTGTTCCTCTGTGCATTTTGGGAGTTTCTGTGCTTCTCTTACAATACTTGGTATTTGGTATGTTTAGCATATTGCTTGCTTATATGTAGCATAGGCCTTCTTTCTCAACATTAAACACTTTCTGAGCCAAAAACATAATCTCTTCGACATTTACTGGTCCTTAAAATGGGATTTTTTCTTGAGTTGTTCCTAAAAATGATAAGGTGATTTCAATATCCAGTTATCTGATTTTGAAATATAAAAAAATTCCATTTCATTTACGTTCATAGGATGAAGATTAGTCCGATCATTGGTAGCTTTGGATCTCACTATTATATTGTTTATGATTAAGTAAGAAACCTAAACCCTATAGATTCCTATATTTAACCCAAAGGAGAAAGTTAAAGGTGTCAATGAGCCAGCGTGTGCTCATTTTACTCATTTTCATTTTGACTGACTTTGTTTACGAATATAACAAGTATTCCTTGATTTCATCAACTCATGGCAGCACGAAAACAGATCACAGCTCAGGTTGGTCTGCTTGCATTCCTGATGAGGGCTCTGAAGAATTGCACATTCCAGGAGTGCAGTTTCCATGGCAACCCGGACAAAGGCATAGCAAAATCATTCTTCAAGGCCCACAAGGAAAAAATAAATTCCACCTTGCTTTTTGTGTGCGGTTCTCTGACCCTTGAGCAGTTCAGCTGGCTGGCCCTGTCCTTGCTCTCTAGGAATGCTGTTTGAAATTTACATGTAGCATTGTGCATTTCTGGAATCTGCACAATAGGATTTGGTGAGAATGACTAGAAAATTATTTCTCAAGACAACTCGAACCCAGAGGTTTTTTTACAATAAGATAAAAAAAAAAGTATACATTTAAGCAGCTATTGAGCTTATGAGCATGGTGTTGCTCCTCAAATGATAAAATCTTTGAAATAGGTCTTTAAGAACAGAGTTTTAGAGTACATAAATAGAATTAATTATTAGAGGCAATTTGGTATTTCAAGATTATTATTATTATTTTTTTATTAGAAAACTAAGACCAGGTCAAACTATTTCTGATGAACTTGTAGGTCAGATGTCTTGAGTAAAAGGAAGTAATACATAGGGTTCGTATGAATTCCTTTGGAAAATGATGTCTCTCCCATTGGTTTGCAAGGTTTCAAAGTAGGCTGACTGTCTTATTCATGCATCTTTCATTGTACTGAGCACAGTGCTTTGAAGCTATTTTAGGGCCTGGATTGATGTAGTGAATAGTCCCACAATGCTCTCCTCCAGAGGGTTCTTTAGCACCACAGTCAGAAACAGAATACTCTGTGCTTCTGAGGCACAGCTATTGGCCCTATTTAATACACTCATAGTACAATCCATACTTCACTTTCTTTTCTTTATTTAATTTGTTTGTAGTCATGTTAAAAAATAAGTTCATTCTTTGAGTCATTCTTTCAACAAATAACTTCTGAAAAATGATTGCACACCAGGTACTATGCTAGGAACATCCCCGCAGGAGTCCATCCAAGACTGCCATAGAAAAAAATTTAAAAAAGAAACACACAAAAAGCAAAATGTGACCATTACTACACACCCTAAAATGCCATGATATTGAGGCTTGTTCTGGGTATTATGGGGCAGAAGAGGGGCGAGTCTCTGCTTCAAGATGATGGCTGCATTATATGGGGGTTAGATCAGATGAGGCCTTCAAAGAAAGACGAAGTGTGTTCTGAGTCCTGAATCAGGCACAGCGGGGGAAACACTCAGAGGGAACAGATATAAAAACACAAGGATATGGGAGATTGCCAGTGACTTAGGCACTGGGCATAGGCCCTCGTGTAGGGAGGAAGGGAAGTGAGCCCGGAGAAGGAAGCAGGAGCCAGGTCCCCAGGGGCTTTGCAGAGCTAAGGGGTGTGAATTTTACTCTGATGATCGGGAAGCCACTGAGCCCATTCAGCAGAAGCGTGAAGTCTGTACCGTTGGTCTGGGGGAGGGCTGAGGAAGAAGACTGTCACTTATAGCAAGGAGACCATTCAGAGGCGAAGGGCAGTGTGGAAGAGAGATGAGGAGGGCCAAGCTAAGGCTATGGAGACAGAGATGGAGGGGAGAGCTAGAGTTGGAAGGAAGGATGGACTTGGTAACCAATGGTTTGGGTTAAGGTACAAAAAGGAAAGGAAGGCTGGAGTGGATTTCAAGTTTCTAGTGCAGGTGCTGGGAAAATAATATTATTAAGTGAAATTAGTATGAGAAGCAAAAGACCCATAATGATTAAGAGTAGGGCTTTAATCCTTGTGCTGCCCACCTCTCAAGTGACTTCAGGCAAGATTCGTAAAATATGCGAGCCTCAATTCCTTTGAAATGATCCCATGGGGATTGTTTGGAGAATTCAATGACATAACATTTATAAAACATTCATATATTTGCTAAATCTGCATTTTTGAGCATGTATTATGTGCCAGGGTGAGGGGTTCAGAGGGGTAGAAGACAAAGCCCTGCCGGGAATTCTAATGGATGAGCTAGGAGGTACATACGTACATACATACATACACACATACATAAATAAATAAACGAGTCAATAGATTTGGAAGAGACACCTAGGGGGTCTATGTGCACAGACCTGTTTGGAAAGGTCAAGGAATAATTAGGGGCACTGCCTTCTACACTCCCCTAAGTCAGAATTCTGGTAACAGGGCAGGCGGCCTTCCACACACTTCCCTTTGCTCAGAATGCCCACCTTACAGACTTTCCGACCAAGTCTCGTGTGTTCCCCAACATGTTCCTATTATGAATGTAAAGAAAATTGTTAGTGGAAAGTGTGGGAGGAGCTCTTTAAGGCAGTATAAGCAGTTTTGGCAAGAAAAATGATTTTAAATATAATAATATTATATGCAATACTTTAAAAAATATATATTTTATTGATTTTTCACAGAGAGGAAGGGAGAGGGATAGACAGTCAGAAACACCGATGAGAAAGAAACAGCAATCAGCTGCCTCTTGCACACCCTCCACTGGGGATGTGCCTGCAACCAAGGTACATGCCCTTGACTGGAATCGAATCCGAGACTCTTCAGTTCACAGGCCGACACTCTGTCCACTGAGCCAAACCGTTTTCAGCTATGCAATACTTTTTTTTTTTTTTTTTAATATATTTTATTGATTTTTTACAGAGAGGAAGGGAGAGAGATAGAGAGCTAGAAACGTCGATGAGAGAGAAACATCGACCAGTTGCCTCTTGCACACTCCCTACCGGGGATGTGCCCACAACCAATGTACATACCCTTGACCGGAATCGAACCTGGGACCTTTCAGTCCGCAGACCGACGCTCTACCAATGAGCCAAACCGGCTTCGGCTATGCAATACTTTTTAAAATTCCAATTATTTTTTAAATTCTTTTGAACCCGACTCAACCTTAAGAACAGTTTTTCTTTCACAGATGGTAGACTGTTAGCTATGTTTTTGAAGTCTGAATTTCATACAATCATATTGGGAAATTCTATTTTAACCTTCATGCTTTTAGTAGGACTCTCTATTATTCACTTCTACATTTTTTTCTGGGCATCAATAGAAGATATATCATTTGCATGATCAAAATATGATTTTTCAATATAGAGTTAGTGTTATACATTTTGAAAATTGTAAATGGAGAATGTTACATAAGAAAAACTTAAGTAACTACACTATCCTGTTATTAAGCATCATGTCTAAGAATTGATTGTATTACATGCCAAGAAAAGATTATAAACAACTTCTGTAATACACCCACAGAGCCATCTAAAGTTGATATGAATCCTAGTTGAGATTTTCTACCACTTTTCCTTTTTATTAAAAAAAAACATTTTTTTTTTATTGTTTTCAGAGAGGAAGGGAGAGGGAAAGAGAGATAGGAACATCAATGATGAGAGAGAATCATTGGTCGGCTGCTTCCTGCATATCCCACACTGGGGAATGAGCCCGCAACCCAGAAACATTAGAGTTTGATAAAGATTAATGCATGACATGCACTAAAACATGGTGATAATATAAATTAAACATCTAAACATGAAAGGAGTAGCCAGAAAAGACTAAGTAGATACAGAACCATATAAAACAGGGATAGCATTGCTCTAGAATTGGTGAATGACAGCCTTCTCATCTATTCACAGTGAATTCTAACAAAGAGCTAATGAAGATAAACAGTCTATTTAAGTGCTGCTGAAAATTCCCCTTCAGCCAGCAGCTGGCAGGACTGTTGTCATTCAAAGGGCGTAAGTAAATATCACATAATTGGGTCATTGAGAAACTGAGATGACAATGAGCTACATTCCCATTAATACTGTTTAAAAATTCTTCCTTGGACTATTAAATAGATAGTGTTTAATAGTGGTATTAAGTAAAGAAAAACCACAAGAAGTAAAAGTTTAAATAGATCTCAGCTTTTTAATTGGAGGTTCCCAGATAAGGTGGCTGTGGCTCTTGCATGCTAGGGAGAGTGTGTTTCTATGAAAGGACACTGATAAGATTCTGAATCACCATCTTTTCTAGATGTAAGAAATACAAACCTCATATGAGACAAATAGAGGGCCAATGCACGAAATTCATGCAAGGGGCTTGGTACTCGAAGCTCCAGCTTCATCTGGTCTAATTAGCATATTCTTTTTATTATTATCGACTAGAGGCCTGGAGCACAAAATTTGTGCACAGGAGGGGGGTCCCTCAGCTCGGCCTGGACCCTCTCCAATCTGGGACCCCTTGGACATCCTTCTTACAATCTGGGACCACTGGCTCCTAACTGCTCACCTGCCTGCTAACCTGATCACCCCAATGGCTCCCCTGTGAACCTGATTGCCCCTAACCGCCTCTGCCTTGACCCTCACACCCAGAACCCAGGCTTCCCTCCTCTGGCCAGCTACAGGTACCTGGGACCCGGTCTGGCTTTGCCTGGGCCGGCCAAAGGCACTCAGAACCTTGGGCGGCTTTGCCTAAGTCTGGCTTTGTCAGGAAGGACATCCAGAAGGTCGTTTGGAAGGCGTCTGGTCTTATTAGCATATTATTCTTTTATTAGTATAGATGTGGTGCTTCAGTCAGGTATAAGATTGCCATGTTCTTGCATAGATCTCCTAAATGCCCTTCCCGCCTCAGTAGACTAGAAGCAGAGTGCCCTCCCATTTTTAAAGGAACCCGAGGCCAGCACTGTGCTCTTTGCCAGAATTAAGTTGGATATTCTCCTTGTCCCCCAATTTCCTGCTTCCTCATTTACCTTTGGCTTTCATCCATGACTATTAACTCATATACTTACGCATATGTTGGTGTCTTCTAGCTTGATGTTATAATTGACCTTGGCTTTGCCTCTTGATTCTGTCTTTGCTTCTGGGATGCAATTGAACACTGAGTCTTTGGAACTAGATCCACACCTTTTCCTGGCTTAGTCTTGCTACACCCTGCCTATAATACTCTAAAAACTGAGAGATGAGGTCTTTTACTTCACCCCCAATTTAGCAGTATTGCCCAGGTACTGCATAGGCATATTCATTTAATATCAAAATCCAGCAAAAGGACTGGGTTTGGTTTTTAGAGTTAGGCTTACTTTTATTTTCTTTGTTTTTGGTTTTAAATTTTGAAAACTCAAAGACCATTGGACATGCCCATATTATGTACACTTAGCGGTTTTTTAAAAAGGGTAAAAAATCCCACTAATGTAGGTTACAGAGTTTCTAAATGTCATACACACATGCAGTTACAAATAAATTAATATATAGGAATAGGATAGAAGGTTTACAAAAACCATTTTAGAGAAACTTAAATAATAGAGGCTTTAATTTCAAATCCCATACACCCTATAGTAACAAATAGAAGTAGAGAATTTCTCCACCTTTCAAGTACAAAAATGTTCTTAGCAAGTTCTCAGAATCTTAATGGCTACTTGTGTTTGAGCTCAGTGACATAAAATATTCAGCTAACATGTAAGAAGCAAGATCTCCTCATTTATAACAAGCCGACTAAAGAGATTGTCCTAAATATAATCTGAATATTTATAGAATGTTCATTGAGAATGTCCTTAGTTAAAAACAAAAAAAAGTAAAATTAATTTGTAAACATCACTATAAGTTACATATAATTGATATGTTAAAAGAAACCATTAAAAGATAAGTTCCAATAATTCATAACATGACTATTGTTTTAAATAAAAATACAGTCAAGGTTATCTTAGATATATGAAATGTGTTATGATGGGAGACATCTGATTTCATAGCCCACACTTAAATAACAGCCTCTCTGTCTTAGATCTAAAATATGTCCAGTAGTGACTGTTGTCGCTGAATCCCCTTTTCTGAGTCTGACCACCCATTCCCCAGCTTCTTTGCTAACAGTTTTGCCTCTGACAGCTGTCACCGGCAGTCCTCTTCCCACGGACTATCTTTGGGCTGCTGAGCCGCTCTGCCCAGCAGCTGGGAGGCTGGATTGCCTGAAGTGTCAGCGAGTTCACACCTGCCGGGGTGAACTAGGCGGAAAGGACTGACTGTGCAAGCTCAGTCCTGGGCAGGACACAGTCTTGACGTTTTCTACCATAGACAGTCTCACAGTGATTCCAAGAAGCACACTTTTCACATTTTTACATGTTTGAAGTGGGATGTAAGTTATAATTGATTTGTTTGACTTTAATTGGCAATGTATTTTCTTTCTCGGTACATATGGATGTATCTGACGGTTGATGGTGGGTCAGAGCTAATGAAATCAAAGACTAGAAAAGTGAACAAAAGCTTCTGTTTGAAAAGAGTCAGGAAAGGATTTAAGGAAGAACAAGCATCAAAACCGGCGGCATGCGGAAGTATTAGGCAGATTGCCCTTTTGTTTTGAAGATGCACTCATGTGGAAGTTAGGCCAATCATGGGTTAGGTGAGAAGTTAAAGGGAAGGAGCCACTTTTACTTGGGTTCCTACTATGTGTCTAGAACAGAGGTTCTCTGCCTCGAGAAACTCTTTCATTCTCATACAACCCTTTGGGCCAGGAGATAAGATAATAAGAAAGAAATGTCACATGGAAGACAGTAATCCCCAAGCACATGCTTGGGAAGCACTGCGACCATTGGCATCAAGGTGGTTTTGAACCATCTGCTTTTGAAGACTTCATTTCTCCCAGCAGCCAGACCCCTGTTCTAGGCAGAAATACCTAGCTTTCAGAGCATGCACATTTGGATCAAGCCAAGCGCTTTGATTTAATCACCGCATGATTTTGAACAAATTACCATTTAAAAATAATTCGAAACAAATTATATCTATCCTTAGCCTGTAGTACATATTTGCACATGTACTACCTTTACCTCTACTCCATCCTTCTTATTTAAAATATGTTTTCTTAAATAACAAGAAGGCAACTGAGGCCAGGAATTTGGTGAGCAGCGGCCAAGTTCAGTGGCCACGCCATGCCCTGGGCCACAAGGATATTCTCATCTGTCCTTGGGAAGCCAGTGGTCACAAAGAACTGGGCTGTACAGGTTCAGCCTGTTATATGCATCCTCTCCAAGGCTGGAATCGGTATGAAGTGGGAAAGCACCTACAGTTTGGAATTAGAGAAATGAAACAATTCATAATCAGGCAGACCACCTTTGGAGTCATTTACAGTCTGCTAGTCACATTGTAATTTACTCTTCTTCCAAGCTGTAGTTATTTGAAAGATTTTTTTTTCTATCAAGTGGCATTTAATCATAATTTACGTTCTCATTTTTATTCATCTATGACTTTCAAATGGAGCTACTGAGCAGTATAACATATGCAGGGTTGCCACTTTGAGTGGATGAATATAATCTATCCATCCTGTAGAGCAATCATCCTTTCTTCAGATATCTCTTGTTCCCTCTCTGTGTACAAGTAGCGTGGGGGTAGAGGGAATACAGTGTGGCCACTGCTGCTGTCCTGCCTGGAGGCACCTACCTATTTAGCCTTCAGTGGAGGCAAATAACAACATTGGAGTGTTTTGTTTTTTAAAAATATATATTTTATTGATTTTTTACAGAGAGAAAAGGAGAGAGATAGAGAGCTAAAAACATTGATGAGAAAGAAATATCAATCAGCTGCCTCCTGCACACCCCCTACTGGGGATGTGCCTACAACCAATATACATGCCCTTGACTGGAATTGAACCTGGGACCTTTCAGTCCACATACCGATGCTCTATCTGCTGAGCCAAACCGGTTTTAGCAACCTGAGAGTGTTTTGATCGTGGGATGGGAACAGGGCACTGTGGGGCCTTAACGGAGGGACTGCCTTAACCTCTTTTGTGACGTAAACCTCTTCTGAGAAGAAATAAATACATGGAAGAAGGTGTATATAGTATTACCGAGGAAATGGATTATAATGAAATAAAATCCTGCCCATGGAGGCCGCAGACCTCAGATTAAGAGTGCCTGGAAGGAAGTTTGTTCTCAGCTAAGGAAAATGTCAGGGAGAAGTAGGCAAATGACGGCAAGGAGGAAGAAAAGTGTATTGTAAGCAAGACCAGCATTTTGTGAGAGAGCCTTCCGTAAGAGGACAGGACACTGAGCTTGCTTTCTGAACTCAAAGGTTGAGGCTGGTGTAGGCCCAGAGACGAGCTAAGGCCTTTGTTGTTTTGAATGTCTGTGAGGTGCATTACAGGCACCGGTACAGTTTATACGAGGCTTCGTTACCTAAACAAGACATAAAAGTCTTCTATAAGATGTTCTCTATGACTGTATGTTAGATCCCAAAGTGGATAAAATATGCTTTCTGGTCTCAAATAAGTCTCAGTGGAATTGAGAATTGGGGTGCAGGTGGGGGGTGAGGGTGAGTGGGTAGGGGAATGGAGGGTGAGAGGCTCTGAGGGCACAGAAATCACTAAAAATTTAATGCCATGGATGTAAATATAGTTGCAGTACAGGGACACAGGCAAGTGGACTATTTAATTCTGCCTGGGACAGGAGGAGGAGCCTCTAGGAAGATGACAGGTTCTGGGACTATAGGAAGAATTTCATAGACCCGGGTGGGAAACAAATAACCTAGTTTGGGGCTGAGGATAAAACCCAGTGTGAAGAGAGATGAAGATATTTTCTCCAAAAATCGTGACAGGGTGCTGCATTATGACAGAAATGAGTTCTGGCATAATGGTCTTATTTTGTCTCCCTGTGTACTTTTGCGCACACACACACACACACACACACACATTTACATTCTGCAGCACTTTGAAAACACTGTTTCTGTGTTCCTTTGTACCTCAGGGAAAAGTGAAGAGAGACTGAATTCCAGTGTCTGTCACTCTTTTACAGAGAAAGAAGGAGTTTGGTTTGCACAAAGGCAAATTGAAGCTTTTCTCCTCTTTAAGTGGGCCTCATTTACTTATGTAAGTAGGTTCCAGGAGACTATTGCTAATGGTGCCCTAATCTTCATGTTTAAAAGAGGTCCATGGGCTCTGGCCAGTTGGCTCAATGGACAGAGTATCAATTCTCAGACTGAAGGGTCCCAGGTTTGATTCCTGGTCTGGGCACATGTTCAGGGTGTGTCCCCAGTAGGGGGCGTGCAGGAGGCAGCTGATCAATGATTCTCATCAGTGATGTTTTTATCTCTCTCTCTCTTTCCCTTTCTCTCTGAAATTAATAAAAATATATATAAAAAGAGGCACATGGATGGTGCTTTCCCCCTTCCACCTTTGAAGCATCTGCCTCCTAGATTTCTTCATGGATCTTTACAGTGTACTTGCTCATTGATTTTGAACTCAAATGGACCAAAGCAAAAAACTACTTTAAAGTGAAAAAATGTGTTCAATTACTTAATTTTGAGGCACAAGGCAACCAAGGAAGACAAAGTTAGTTATGCCACACTAAACCAACAAAGACCCCTTGGAAAAGACCACTGCCATGTTAGCAACATTTATTGTTTATTTATTTATTTTTTAAATATATATTTTATTCATTTTTTTACAGAGAAGAAGGGAGAGAGATAGAGAGCTAGAAACGTCGATGAGAGAGAAAAACATTGACCAGCTGCCTCCTGCACACCCCTTACCGGGGATGTGCCCGCAACCAACCTACATGCTCTTGACTGGAATTGAACCCGGGACCCCTCAGTCCGCAGACTGACGCTCTACCACTGAGCCAAACCGGTTTCGGCTATTGTTTAGTTTTTATAGAAGCTACACCCAACGCCACAGCCCTCTTCAAAGTGAGGGATGTAAAGATACTCATAAATGCAATCACCCCATTTTTGGCTCATAGATTATTTATTGTTATTATCATTTTTACCATCTATCCATTCTTCTTCTCATGATCATGCCTAATATTCCACTTCTTAAGAAGACCTCTTTTTGTTTATTTTGTTCCCTTATTTGTTGCTCTCTGCTTTTTATATCCCACGAATCCTATGATTCTTTTCCTTCTAATTTATTTAATGCAGCGTCGTATTCTCAAGATCTATTCATGTTGCAAATGGCAGTAGTTCATCTTTTCTTATGGCTGAGCGAGGGAAAGGGCACACAATGTATTATACAGGTGATGTATTATCATATTGTACACTTGAAACATATATAATCTTATTAACCAATGTCACCCCAATACATTTAATAAAAAATAAATTAAAAGGTTGAGAAGCCCTGGAAAGAAATGAAGACATCTTGTTGACGAGGCAGTTATTAGTTGTGACCCCCTAGAAGCTGCAGTCCCAGGGTTTTCTGGCTTTGGCTGCTGGGGGGAGGGAGGAGGTAGGGGAGGGTGGTGAGTGAACAGAGAGTATTGCCGAGCAGTTGAGCCTGCTGTGGCATTCTGCCACATTTTCTCTCTATCCCTTTTTTTGCCGGAATCCTCTGGCTCCCCTCCAGCCACCCCACTCACTGCACAGATAGCTTGGCAAGTGATACACAGGGATAGAAGTGAGGTAGAATGGAAGATTCAGGCAGACAGATTGTAATGTCTATGTAAAATCTCCTAGGCCAGTGCTTGGCAAACTCATTAGTCAAGAGCCAAATAGCAACAGTACAATGATTGAAATTTCTTTTGAGAGCCACATTTTTTCCCCCCAGAACTTTAAATTTTTCCGATAGTAAATCAGTTACTTAGCATTTTCTCAAATCAATAATACCTCCACATGCCCAAGGATACACTTCACACAAAAGACATTTCCAAATAGATCAACCAACTTCATCTAGGCCCCACACAAGGCACTCACAGATCACCACCCCAGCGATATACTAACTCAACACATCCAGATCTAAGCCTTCATCACTTGATTCAGCAGACCCTCAAGTTCCCCCAAAAGTTTTCAGCCATGTCTGAGAGGCCGCCGTGGGGCGGAGGCAGGAGAGGAGCGAGCTGTTCCTGGCCTGGCCTCTGTTGCTCTGGTCCGTTCCACAACCAGCTGCTCCAGGTCTGGCCACTGCCGCTCCTGACCTGACTGCTCCGGGCCTGGCTGCACCCGACCCGGCTGCTCTGGGCCCGGTTGCTCCGGGCCCGGCCATTCGGGGCCCGGCCACTCCAGGCCTGGCTGCTCCCAGCCTGGCAGCTGCTGCTCTGGGCCTGGCTGCTCCTGACCTGGCTGGAGAGCCACATTTTTTAAAAATATATTTTATTGATTTTTCACAGAGAGGAAGGGAAAGGGATAGAGAGCTAGGAACATCAATGAGAGAGAATCATCGACCAGCTGCCTCCTGCACACCTCCTACTGGGGATGTGCCCACAACCAAGGTACATGCCCTTGACCGGAATCCAACCTGGGACCTTTCAGTCCACAGACCGATGCTCTATCCACTGAGCCAAACCGGTTTCGGCTTGAAAGCCACATTTTTAAAACTTAAACTTCTTCTAATGCCACTTCTTCAAAATAGACTCACCCAGGCCGTGGTATTTTATGGGAGAGCCACACTCAAGGGGCCAAAGAGCTGCATGTGGCTCTTGAGCTGCAGTTTGCCAACCACAGTTGTAGGCTATTGATCTGAAGATCTCAGAATATAACTATTTATTTTTATTGCCAAAGTTACTTAAACGTCTGTGTAAAAGAGTCACATGCTAAGGGACGCAAAAAAGAACATGTCACTTCTGCTATGAAAGGATAATTGCATACTATCATCACCGTGCCATCAACAGATGGCTAATTTTTTTTAAGTGAACTAGGGCTGGCTAGATTATAACTAATTCTAGTCCAGGAGACACCCTTCTCCAATAACCTGTGCTTTATTGTGACATTTCCTCTGTTAAGCTTGACGAGTTCACCCTCCAAAGCCCATCTTCTTAGGGCACGTTCAGCTTCTGATGCTCCTTCCTTTGCGGAACTAGATTGAGATTTCAGTGGTCTTTCTAGAAGCATCTGTCCTCTAGCATTTTTATTGCACAGAAGTAGCATTACTTTTTCTCCTTTTGACTTTTCATAGACACAATTAACAAGCTGTTCTATTCATTGGCTGGCTATTCTGTAACTTCTGCTCCACATGTCAAAATGCAATAGAGTTATCATAATGAAATATGAGCAAGGCAATAAAGCAGGAAATATTGTAATATATTTTTTATAACCAAGGCTTTGCATGTGAAAAGTTCCCAGATCTCTTCATTACAGTGCCAGCTGATGGTGTATTTCTCAGCTTGCATTAAACACACACACACACACACACACACACACACACACACACACACGTTGTGGATGTGTGATTCTGCTGAATAAAGCTGTATATAAATGAAGTATCTGCAACACAATCGTAGGAAGCATATTTTTTTTTTTTTTGTTTCACCAGTATTTGCTTGTGTTACTCGTATGAATAATATGACTGATTTTTACTTTATCTCCAACTGGCAGCATAGTCATAAATCTATCTGTGAGGTACCCGGTACTGAATAAAATGTTATTTTCCCCCACTGTGGTCTCATTTGATTACAATTGCAGCCTCGCCTGGCCGCATTCCATCCATAATTAATCGTGGCTTTGGTTTCCAGTTGCAGGGAGGCCGGGGCTGTAGCTGTTCACATCTTCAGATAACGGCCTACTATGCCAGCTGGCAAGTGAACGGAGACCTTTCACACTGAGTCTAATGGGCGCAAAAGCCTGAGCTTTTGTCAGGGGCAGCTTTTGGAATGAACTGGGCCAGAGAAGGTCCAGCTTGCTGTGGCTGACAGTCTCTTTGGCACCTCACCCTCCTGAGTAAACACCATATGCAGGGAGGTTTCATTTTGCCAACTTATTTTAGTGCCTCTCATTCTATGACGATAGAAAGCATTCCCGGTCACGGTAGGATAATGAATATCTTTAAGGCTTTACGTCAGCATCCAGGTCACCTCTCTCTAGTGATTACTATTTTGTCATAGCATAGTTATTGGTTTCTATCACATTATTTACTCAGGGGGCATAGTTTCACAGTCCTCCCAAGGGAAGAAGGTGAAGTATACTAGGCTAAAAAGTTAGGTAATTATCTCTCCACAACCAATGCTGATGTTTGTTTCTGAGCAAGAGGGCACGCTACAATTATTGGTACAAAGATATATTAGATGTAAGCTTAGGTAGATGTATGTAGTAACTTGATTCACTCTCTGCAATGTTACCTTAAAAGAACAACACACTGCATAGCTTAGTGTTATTTGCTATGAATTAGGGAAGAATCTCATAAATTATTCGGATTTTATTTCATTTGTGATTACCCAAAGAAAATGTAAGCCAGGTTTTTAAACCCAAATGTCTTCAAGAGCCACACAGGTAACTCTGAGTAAAGGGGACCAAGTGTGAGATTCTGAGAGACCAGATTCAAAAAAATTAAAAAAGGGAGCTGATTGTTGACATGTGAGGGAAATGAAGAAATGAGGGAAAGTGGGTTTAGTCATGCTGGATCTTTTAGCAAAGGAAGTCAGCTATTTAGATTTTTATCTACCACCTCTTGCTTTTACATGATACAACTACAAATAGTTTAATTAAAAACAAAAATTATTCTATTTGTGGAAATGGCTGGACCTGCAAACAGATTTTACATTGTATCAAAAGCCTTATAACAGAATAAGACATTTAAAATATGCATCTTCCTTTAATAAATTTACAATCATGTATTTCAAACTGATATATAAATGTAAAAAATACCCCTCAAATTCATAAAAATGACAGTGATTCATTTAAACAAGTCAATATGTTTTGAATGTCTATAAGATCCTTCTAACACAGCTGTCATCAGAGGATATATCTTCTATGGTTTCAGGGTGAAGAAATGTTAGGCTGATCTGGAGAGGGGTAGATTGTATTGCTTTCATGAGCTGTGCTGTTTTCTTCCATAATCTTCCCACCCAATTTGCAGATATGGCCATATGACTTGAAATTGCTGATCAAAAATGAATTTCTCTTGTTATAAGTTTTTGCCTCTGTATAATCTACTTTGCATATTACAATGCTGAAAATAATTAGAATTAAAGTTTAGCAGAAAATATGATACTGTTCATGCAACAACAGGATATTATTATATGTAGTGCAATCATAATAAAACCTAGAATTGGAGTCCAACAAATACACTAATTTGCTCATGATTATAAGGAGTTTTAAGGAGGATGCAGGCTGGGCTGAGGGAGGGGCTGTTCCTCAGCCTGGCCTGGGTCCTCCCACAATCCAGGACCCCTTTGGGGATGTCGGGCCTAAACCGACAGTTAGACATCCCTCTCGCAATCTGGGATGCTGCATACACCAGTGACTTTACTTTTCATACAGGTGAAAGGCATCTTGCTGTTGTATGAGCAGCTACATTTTTTTTTGCCCTGATTATAAAAAGTAGCACATAACATGATCCTTCTAAGGCAGTAATATCATTCTCCCACCTTATGGATGGAAAAACTGAAGCAGAGAGAAGTTAAGTAATTGGCTTTGTCACACAGTTATAAGTGTCAGAATCAGGGTTGACCACAAAATGTACAAGCCAGAGTCCACGCATGTCATCGCTGCATCATCCTGTTTTTCCTGTGTTAGAGTAGCCTTGCCAGGCTTTAATTTTTAAATCTAAGAGACTCTTCCCAATATATAGGGCAGGGTCCCTAGGCCTGGCTGGTGATCAGGGCCATCTGTGGGGCGACCAGCAGGCAGGCAGGGCGATCGCCTCCCACCCCTGCTGGCACCTGCCTTGACTGGTGGGCTGGCATCACCTGCTGGCTGGCCCTGACCCCCCCACAGCCGCTGCCACTGTCAGTCACCTTTGTGGGGTGATCAGTGGGCAGAGCTATCAGTGGCTCCCCCTCTTCTCCCACCAGCCTTGGTTGGCAGCCTGGTGCCGCCTGCTCACTGCCACTGGTCACCTCCATCTGGAGATGTGAGGGAGGGTGGGGCAGACACTCAATGCAGAAGCTGCCGTCAACCAGTGGTCACTGGGCGTCATAGTGACCTGTCATCCCACTGTTCAGTTGATTTGCATATTAGGGTTTTATTATATAGGATAGTCCCCAAGTGGAAACATTAATAGGTGAAATGAATAAACAAATTGTGATATAGTCTGGCAATTTTCAACTGGTGTGTTGCAATAATTTTAAAACATGCAATACCTGAGTATTTAGTCATGGCACTGACCTCTTTTCCCTTAGCTTGTCAAATAAAAAAAAAATGACAACAGCGAACACAATAATAGCTGCCAGGTGTGAATAAATCAAAATCATATCTATTTTTTTTGTTGTTGTTAGATTGGCCAAAATGTGTTTTTTGGTGTGCTGCAGAATTTTAGTACTGAGATGAAAAAGGCTGACAATCTCTGGGATAGCCATATAATGGGTGCAAAGTACTGATGCAATAACAACATGGTTGAATCTCAAAAACATTATACTAGGGGAAAGAAGCCAAAACAAAAGAATACATACTAATCATCATATATATATTAAATTAAAAAAAATAAAAATAATTTGTAGTAAAATAAAAGCAAAAGAAAGTTTTGTTTGTTTGTTTGTTTGTTTGTTTTTTGGCTGAACACGAGAGAGATTGAGTAGAGATGTACATCAGGAAATTTTTCTGGGTGATAGAAATCTTATATGGTGGTGTTACACACTTGCCAACTGTGATATCTGCAGAAATCAGAGTGAGCCAAAGATGAATTTTCCTCCCTTCTCTCCCCACCGCCTCAGAGCCTTCAGGGCCCTGTCAACACCTTGGTTTCAGACTTCTGGCCCCCAGAACTATAAGAAGAACCCAAAGCAGTTAAAAGCTATTGCCCTCGAGGAAAGAGTTTGTGAGAAAGAAGATATATTTATCTTGCTTTTGGTGTTTATAAAGCCATCTATATTTGATTTAACAATTAAATGTATTACCGAGGAGTTAGACATTTTAAAAGGAGTAACTAAGTTTAAAAGCATTCAGGGTCAAATATAAGTGAGCAGATAATTAGGTAAGGAGTTCATGTGGCTGAAAAAAGGGGCCGATTTGATCTGAACATGAAGATCTGAACTTCAAATACAACTGAGTATCCCAAAGGGCACAATGGTATGAGCTGATTGCTTTAGTAAATGACTCAATAACTAAGCTGAGTTACTCTAATTTATCTCAAGTCTCTTTGGTTTCACAATGATAAAAGAACTTTGACCACATGTAACTAACTAAGACTATGACGCGCTGGGGTGCTCTCTGAGGGATAGAAGGGAGGCCAAAGGTCCGAGAGGATTTTGCTTCTCCAGGATTCAGGCTCCTTGTGAAGGAAAAGAATTGGGCATGAGAGCAGAGTGCCTCATGTTGGGGGATATACAAGTGGGGTCACTCTAGTTCATGCTCTTGGGGCCTTTGCTGACTCCAAAAAACCTGTTGAGATTGTAGCCTCCTTCCTATACGTTTTCTCACCTTAGCTTGTTCTGCCTCTGGATGTTTCCAATGGTCTCCAAATGATCACAAACCCAAATCAATCTCACATTGTTTTGTGTTAACCAGGAAATGCATGACTGACATATACACTGAGTGGCCAGATTATTATGATCTCTGAATGCATAATAATCTGGCCTCTCAGTGTGTGTGTGTGCATATATATATATCTAGTTGGAGGCCCGGTGTATGAATTCTAGCATGGGTGGGGTCCAGCCAGCCTGGCCAGTGGGAGGGGACATGGGCGGTTGGCTGGCCTGCCTGCTGGTCAAACTCCTGGTCGAGGGGACAATTTGCATATTAGTCTTTTATTATATAGGATATACACTGAGTGGCCAGATTATTATGCATGTTCAGAGATCATAATACTCTGGCCACTCAGTGTATATGTGTGTGACTATATATGTATATCTATATCTAGTTAAATTTATAATTATCTACCTGTGCATTACCAGAGATTCTGATTCAACAGGTGTGTGGGATGGGATCTGAAATTCTGTATTTTTCACACTAAAAATTTTTCCTTTAAGTTCCTATAAGAGACAGACTGATTCTTTGCCTCTATTGCTGAACTTAACAATAGTTGCTACAGAACAGATTTTAGTCTAGCCCTGGTCTACCAGTCCTTCAGCTCCATGCACCAGCTCCGCTTCAGTGCCCTGACCTGAAACGCCAGCCACTCCCTGGACTGCTGACTCCCCCTAAATGTGGCATGAACTTGTCAAATGAATCTCAAGGCTTTACATATGTCATACTTTTCCCCTTTCTTCACTCCATTTTTTTCTAGAGCTGAAATATGCTCAGAACCACCTTGGCAAAGAGTAATGTGAGCCAAGCCAGCCTTCTTCTCCTGATTCGAATGCAGTGGACTTTACCCTTCAGTGAGGTGGCCTCCAGGGCAGGTCTCAGCTCCTGCTTTGTACGTGGCAAAGCTTTTATTAGTCCAGGGAGAGATGAGCGAAACAAGGACAATCTTCATAAATCAGTTCATGTTGGTTGAAGTAAATAAAAATGATCCCTGAAATGTGTAGTGTATGGATTTATTCTCTAGAATATTATAATTCTATGAAACTATCACCTTTACAAGGTATTTCAAGTTCAAAGCATCGCAATGTAAAATTCAAAAGATGTATTGAAAGAAAATGTTCCACACTTAAAGAATAATTGGTACGTGTGTATTGTAAAGTAAATAGGAAAAATATCCTTAAAAACATATTAGAGAAATTAAACTTCATCATAATTAAACATTCATTTTCTTAAGGGAATGAAAGACAACCATGAATAGAGAGAAAATGCATGTATGATGAAGGACATATATCTAGATAACATACATTATTTTCAAAATTCAATATAAAATTACGCCAGCAATCCATTTAGAAAACAGGCAAAGGACAGGAACAGCTGTTTCACTAAAGAGCATATAAAAAGATGGCAAATAAACACATGAAAAGATGTTCAGCATCAGCCACTAGAGAAACACATATTAAAACCACAAGAGAGCCAAAACCGGTTTGGCTCAGTGGATAGAGTCTCGGCCTGTGGACTGAAGGGTCCCAGGTTTGATTCCAGTCAAGGGCATGTACCTTGGTTGCGGGCACATCCCCAGAAGGGGGATGTGTAGGAGGCAGCTGATCGATGTTTCTCTCTCATCGATGTTTCTATCTCTCTATCCCTCTCCCTTCCTCTCTGTAAAACATCAATAAAATATATTAAAACAAAACAAAACAAACAAACATGAGAGATCACCACACCCTTATCAGAATAATACTCAGCACTGGTGAAATTACAGAATAACTGGATCATCATGCATTGCTGGTGGGAGTGTATCAATGACACAGACACTCTGCAAAATAGTCTGGCAATTCTTTAAACTAAAAATGGGCTTCCAACATAGCCCCACCATTGTACATATTTCAGAGAAATGAAAACTTAGGTCATGAATGTGCATAACAGCTGTAATAGCTAAACACTGGAAACCACCCAAATGTCCTTCAATGGGTGAATGGTTAAACATCCAAACCATGAGATACTAATCAGCAATAAAAAGAAATAGGCTATTGATGCACACAGGAACTGTGTGAACCTCAGGGAGATTATGCTGAATAATAATAATAAAAAAGCCAATTTCATAAAGTTGCCTACTACATGGTTCTACTTATGTAACTTTTATTAAATAACACAATTATAGAGAAAGAGACAGATTAGTAGTTGCCAGGCGTTAGGGCTGGAGGGTGGATGTGGCTATAAAGGGGTAGTAGCACAGGCTGTTTTGTGATAATGGAACTTCTTATATTTTGACTCTAATGGTAGATATATGAACCTACACATATATTGAAACTGCTTAGAACTACACACACATATGCACACCAAAGAGTTCATCTTAACTAGTAACATCTGAATAAGCATTATGGTTTGTTCAGATCTTGACTATCTGGTCTTACTCTATTGTACTGAAATTATGTAGGATGTTCAATATAGCATGGTAGGATCTTGTAATTTTTTTGCAATTTATGTGATTCTATAATTATTTCAAAATAAGGAGTTAAAAATATTAGTATTGCAGGTTGTTTCAAAGTCTGAGAAGTCATTTACAATTCTTGGGAGTTTATTAAGCCATGTTATGGGAAATTTGATGATGCAGTTGTTTAAAAAAAACCAAAACAAATCATTACTTCTGTCAAATAATACAGTTCCAGAAGCAGTATAAGCTAGAGATGAACTGGAAGAGATCTATGATACAGGTCCAACATGTTATCAAGAAAGTTTGACGATTTCTTGGAATTTATTTAATGTGTAACTCTGGGCTTTCAAAGTTGTTTTTTTGGCTGTGGTAAATGTATGCAATAGACTCAGAGTATCTACTAGTATTTGAGGACAGGCCATTAGGAGAAGGAGTGGGACCCTGTTCATTGACAAATCTAGAGACTGAACTAGTTTTGGCCAAGGTTGCTGAAGCGTAGTGCTGTACTCCAGTGATGTGGAACATGACTTCAGGTGTTTCAAGAAAACATTAAAAAATAATTATATATTTATGCTAACATATATTATAGCACAACTAACCTTTAAACAAGTGATTTCACATATGCTATTGCTTAAGATGAATAAAGTAAAGAAGTACATTTGTTTAGCCCTGGCCAGTGTGGCTCAGTTAGTTGGAGAGCTATCTTGTGCACCAAAGGGTCACAGATTCGATTCCCCATATGGCACATAGATACAGAAGACAAACATGTAGATGTTTCTCTCTTTCTCCCTCTCCTTTCATCTCTCTCTAAAAGCAATAAACATATCATTAGCTAAGGATTAAAAAAAAAGGGGGGCAGAAGAAAATGAAATGTTTTAATAAATAAGCAGCTGTTTATTGATTGTTTTCCCATTTACACTTCTTCCAATCCATATTTTGCAGGTTTCAAAATTGAGTGGTGGAGCAAAAATTCAAATATAGGTCTTTCTGCTTCCAAAGCATAAAATCAGCTAGACATTGAGAAAGGTATGCTGGATTTCTGGGTCTGCACACCCCACTTCATACACCCTACGTATACCACACATACAAAACACACACATACACACACTACTACCATGCATTTACACACGTTCATATAGTCATGCCTTAAAAACTGGTAAATGAAGTCAATAAATTTCCTACGATGGGCAAAAAACTGCATACTTAATCTACGCTTAAAGGCACAAAATTGAGATATATTACGTTGCTTCAAAGTCCTGTTTCTAAATGTACCAGAGTGTAAGAGTCAGCTGGGGCATTTAAAGGTGCAGTCTGCCCTGGATGGTCTGGCCCGCAGACTGAAAGTTTCAGGGTAAATTCCAGTTAAGGGCACAAACCTTGGTTGTAGGCTGGATCCCTGGCCCAGCGAGGCAAGTGCGGGAGGGAACCAGTTGATGTGTGTCTCTCTCTTTCTGTCTCCTCCCCTCCCTTGCACTTTCTCTAAGAATGAATGGAAAAAATATCCTCGAGTGAGGATTAATAATAACAACATCAAAAATACAGTCTGGGCCCTGCCTCCAATTCTGAGCAGAACTCGCAGAGAAGGGTCTGAAATCTGTATGTTTAACCCCCTTCGAGAGAGGATGGTTCCCCACTAAGGCTTGTCTAACTTGAGTTAGCAGGGTTCTACTTATCCAACTAGGATGAAGCTTAAACTTCAGGACCCACACTCACTAGGGCCCTCTCAAGGCCTACTGCGTTCTTGGAGGAGAAAGATGGATGTTAAGGGTCGGTTCTAAACTGGGGTTAGGGCCAATCCTGGGGCCAGGGGTGGGCCTCCACTTCCAGAAATAAATATGTCCATGGGCCCCATGTGGATCTGGATACATCATAGCACTAAGTTTGACTCCAAGGAGAAGATCGGGACCAGAGGCTGAACAGCAGTTTGGAAGCCCCCACAACCCAGGTTCATGGCCATCTTTTTCATTCCTTCCCAGCAGGACCACAGGGGCAGAGCGGGTGGGGAAGTGAGACAAGGGCTGATGTTTATGCTGGAGCAGCTGCAGCAGCAGGGTGCTTTACAAGTCAGGGAGATCAAAGAGCTGGGGTCCTCCAAGGGGGCCCCCACTCATCCCCCCCCCCCCTCCCGCTGCCTGAGCAAGAAACCATGGAGGAGGATACAGATGTGGCATTATAATAACAACTTGAGAAACTAAAATAAACTTTTCTGAACTTCTATAATAAAAAACAAATTTTGATATGCTGTGCTAGAAGAAAGACGGAAATATTTTGCTATTCTTTCTGTAGAAAATGATATTGCAAAATTGTAATCATATGAAGAAGGGATTCAAAATGTAAGAAAAATATTAAATGGTAATCAGGCAATTAGGTAATATTAATGCAAGCATATAATTTTTGTAGATTTTATAATGCTTTTTATATTTACCAGCTCCTTAAATTTGTAAATGTGGTTTCTTTTGTCATCCTAAATAAGTAAACACTTCTATATCTAATTTTATATATATTTCCCTGAGGGAACAATTCTAGTATCAACCAAATCTGGGTCTATTCATGGAATTCTAATGCTGATCAAATCTGGGGCTATTCATGGAATTCTAATGCTGATCAAATCTGGGCCTATTCATGGAATTATAAAAAAAGAATAATCACACAATCAGTATCAGATTCCATCAAAGAATTCTTTATCCAGGGGAGATGTTAGCTTGCCCAGCTTATATAAGCTTCCTAGTTACTTCTCAGAAATATCAATTGTGTAGAATAAAGTCTGTGTCTGTCAATCACAATGAGATTCCACTAAAGGACCAAATCGTATTCCACATTCATCCAGCCACTGTCTGTTCAATGGGGTAGTTAATTTCATTGCTATACATTAATAACCTGATTTATCTATCAGTCCATAGAGTCTTTTGTTTGTGTGAATCTGTATTCTTGAGAGTAAACTATTCTGGGACATAATATCAAATTTCTAAGCTGGCAAAGCTACTGAGGAGCAGACCTTGAACTCTGGGCAATCGCCACCTTATGGAATACCTGTGCACCTGGCAGAATGTACCATTTCAGTAAAAACTATTCCACAGCACAGTTTTATTTTTTCATACAATACACTCATTTTCCTGTAAAACTTAGTATTTTATAAACGTGCACAGGTCTTTTGTCAAGACAAATATCTCATGTCTCAATTGTAACTTAAAATGAAAGTGAATTATTGTCTCCCCCCCTCCCCCCTTTTGTTCTTTTTCAGAACTTTGGAAGGTAGCATTTAAAACGTGTTTTTTTTTTTGTTTTTTTTAAAAACGTTTTTGTGTAATGTGTAGTAACTGTCCTCTTGACATATTGTTTTAGTGCATGTCACAGCCAAATAATATTTTTCCCCCCCTCAGATTAGGAAAATGTTTCAAGAAAATTGAAATGTAGTCTTAACATATGTTCATTTCTTTTTCAAACATAATCCATAAACTCCCACCGTGGTTTTAGAAAATAGCCTGCATTTGTTCTTACCTACTCTTAAAGTTCACTTGTTGAGTTCAGTTAGTGATTCTTGGTCCTAGAAGATAAAGGATGTCTCCTGAGTATCTTCTAATGGGAGCTACATGCAGCATCTGGAGAGAATGAACTCAAAGGAATTTATAAGCTGATACAAGTGTTAATCCATTTCACAGTTGTTCACAAAAAGAAGTTAGAAGATTGTCCAGTATCCTGAGAATCTTTGTGTCTTTTGGGCTCCTTTCACATTAAGAACCAAACACACTACAAAACTAGGACAGGTTAAATGAAAACCTGTTAGAAAGTAAGGATTTAAAAAAAAAAAATTATTCCCATTAGGTGACTCAGAGATAAGCTCGAAGAATTATTTTACAGTTCAGAGTTCCAAGAGAATTGGTTGCATGCAACTTAGCATAACACCAAAGGTGATTAGTTTCTTTGAAATTATTTTTAAAGATATGATTTACTCTGTCAGTTCTCTCTCTGAACTTTATTTCATGTTAGTTTATGAGAGATATATTGATGGTTGTCATCACAGAGATGCTAAAGTTTAAACCGTTTGGCTTACCAAACTAACTATAATTGCTATTTTATCTAGAACAATATCCGGAAAATCCTAGGCTTTGTGAAAATTTTATCACTGTAATGGATGCTGTGGAACACTGGGTATGTGCCTCCCTTATGATGGGAGCACCCATTGTACGAACTGCTGAAGGCTTTGAGTATTCCTCAGGACATTGGCCTCTGCTGAAGGGAGCTACTTTACAAACTCTCCCAGGATCAGGCCATGTCCCTGGTGGAAGAGGGGAGGAGGGGCAGCCTGGACTAGTTGCCTCATCTAGCACAGGTCTGAAAGGCCACTGCGTTTCCATAGCACCCTGTGGGAAGCTTCTGTTGCTTTGAAGTTCAACTTCTGCCAGATCCTGCTTCTCTCACTCCCCTAAAGGGACTTCCTCCCCAGAGCATTCCCCAGTAAGATTACTGCACTCTAAGTTCTGTTCCTTGGTCTTTTTCATGGGGACTTGCATCTTGTCTTTAGTTGTAGTACCAACAAAATAATATGTTTCAATCATGATCAGTAGTAATAAAACTGCTAATCTGAA
The DNA here is from genome assembly GCF_014108245.1 of Pipistrellus kuhlii. Classification (NCBI taxonomy): domain Eukaryota; kingdom Metazoa; phylum Chordata; class Mammalia; order Chiroptera; family Vespertilionidae; genus Pipistrellus; species Pipistrellus kuhlii. Next base: position 32,091,326 of record NW_023425405.1, on the reverse strand, counting down.
ATCTCTTTAAATAATCCTTTAGCCTGAAATATATATTTAAAGGCGACAAATGCATTCATGCCTAGTAGGATCATCAATGACTATTAAAATGCTACCAGTGACATATTACATAGTTTTTTGATGTTCTGTTTAGTTCCTTTTATAATCCATTTAGAAATTCCAGTTTGGGCCTTGATATGGTAGGAGAAATTTAACTCAAGATACATTATATTTCAGTGTTCCCATCCTCCAAAAACAATAAGAGTATCTAGATGGTGATTGGGGTTGTCAGAAGAATTATTATACATGATTTAAAAAAAAAATCTATGATTTTTGAATAAAGAAGATCATGAGAGAAATAACATTCCTATGGTTTGGTAGATAAAAGTCCAGGTTACTGCTGCTTCAGGCTAAGAAAACACATGCAAACAAAACATTAAGCTATCTCCAATCATGGCATAGATCCCTCAGTCCCTAGCCAACTTCCTGTTACCTCTTTTACGTCAAAGTGATTTATGGCTTTTTCCCGAGGACTGTTGTTAATAAAAGTGAGATTAATGACATCTCTCTGTAGGGAAATTGTGTATATTGTCAGAACCTGTTATTGCTTATTTTAATTTGGGAAAATCATAACTGTCCTTTGTATATGTGACCGTTGAGAAATGTGCTAAATCTGACCTTTTTACTTATGAGACTATTTAGAGGCCAGAAATAAAGGCTTATGAAACCCAGTTCTGAAGCCAAAATCTCTCTCCACTGTTTTTTGAGTGGGGACAAAAGTTTATATTTATTTAAATTTAAGAGCTAGTCATTTAGAAACTTTGTATGAGACCAAATTTTCCTTCTTAAAATAAAAAGTATATTTTTACAGAAGTAACAGTGAGACTTTTTTGCTCCAGCTTTATTTTATGAAAAACTATAATTATTTTATCAGCAATATATTGGTAGGATTTTGGTAGAATATTTAAATAGACAAGAAAAATTTCAAACAATGTAAATATCTTTATTAACAATAGAATGTACTATTGAGGGATGGAATTATAATTGGACTTAGAGCCAACAAGATATTTAAAAAATTGAATTTTCTTTAGTTTTGTGTGACATGAGGACATCTCTTATTATCCAAAGAAATGTCATGAGATTATTAAAAATATACAGTTTTTATTTTAGCCAAATCACTAACATGTGAAAGTCATTAAACCATGGAGTACTCTGAGGTGGGGAAAAAGATGTGTTTGGACTTCAACACAAATTTTTATATTCCAGTGAAAAGTCCATGTTGCCCAAGCCCCCCTCTGCTGTCTCACACAGGATTATGTATCCTTATATATCCATAATGAAATGTGGTGCACTTTGAGGATAAATTCCAATCCATTGAAAATATGGCAAACCCTGAGAATTATGTCACATGAGATGAGTTTTATTTAGGAATTGCATTCTCTAACAACCTTTACCTCTCTTGTGCTGTGATTCCAATCCCACTCTGCTAGACACATCTTAGTCTTCAGTTTACTCATCGTTTTGCCTCCAGTGAAATGATTCGTCCCCTGGGTTCTTTTGGCTTCCAGTCCTTCTCATTGCAGCAGTTCTTGGACTGACAGCATAAACATGCCTCCTGTAGGCTCTTTTCCAGGGATTTAGCTTCCATTCCCTCTCCCAGCACCCCTCTTCTCTTCCCTCGCCCCACCTGCACCCATATATGTGTGGGCCTCCAAGGCAGCTTTAACTGAATGAGACCTCTCTTATTCTTGTTCCAAACTCAGAGAGATGAACTATGAAAATCACACCCCTTTCCTTATCCTGGCTCTACTTCTACCGCCCTGCTTTGTTTTTCTTGATCACTGAGGGATTTTGGTTGTCTAAATGCAGACGTGTTGTAGAAGTATCTGTGTTGTATTTTGTATTTATGCTGTTAGAAGGATCAGTTCCATAATTCAGCCATTTCAAAGAGAGATGTCACTCTGCCAGTTATGTTAATTCCTACCCAGCTTTGAAAATACATTTGACTTATCCAACTGTTTAAATATAAATAGTAGAGCATTCATATAAGGGAAATGATAGAAACCTATCCAACCAGAGGAGTTAGCTCACTTTCAGAGGAATAAAATGAGATGACCATTGTCCTACTTACATGTTGGGGGGCACCCTGAGTATTTTTCTTCTTAGTACATCAAAGGAAATACTACTTGCTATGCAAAGAGGCATACTTATATGTCAATGGGACTAAAAACCCAGAGTCATAGAATTTCACCGAAGAGATACTGTAGAAAAATACTTTCAACTTTTTAAAAGTGGTCTTCAACCGAAATCTCCCACAAAAATGGAAAAAAGTGGAGCTGCTCTGATGGTGGCGATGGTGACAATGGTGGTGGCAGGGTTGCATGGAGGCCCAATGACCACCTCCAACAATCGCTACTGAGTTGCCTCTGCAGAGTGTCGAATGCTCTTCAGATCATGATTTCAAAACTATCTATTAGTTCAACCTTTTCATTTTACAGAGAAGAACTCTGAGGCATTTTAGGTGATATGACCGGAGTCTCTCAGGTAAGTTGTTGCAGAGAGATGGTTCAAATCTTGTGACTCTGCCTCATAGACTAGGTGCTTTTTCATCACATGGCAGACATAAACCCTTAAATGTCTACGTATGGATAATAACATAAATATTGCACAACACCTAAGTTATGACTATATATGAATTTTCGGAGAGAAAATATTTTCAAAACATCCCCAAATTTCCAAGTAATGAATTCATTCTCAATTTTTGTACCATTTGAGTGATTTAATGAGGCCTAACCAGATATTGGATAGAAAGAATATTCCATGAGTTGAAGAGTCTCCTTTATTTAAGTTAGTTCTGAATTGAATTATTCCACGAATGGCAAAGGAAATATAAATAGCTCAAAAGCATTTCTGCATTTATCTAAGACCCAAGTTGACTGCTGGTTGGCAGTTCTAAGCTGATAAAGAATAAATACCACCCTATTTTAAGCTCTTTACCCAGTTAGCTGTCTGAAACGATTTCACAGCTCAGGCAGAAAGGCAAGCTGGGTAAACAGAACATTCACAAATAAGTTATGTGTGGAAACTGAAGAAGCCATGAGAATGTGAGGCCTTATGACAACTGTGGAATTTGAGTCAAAAATAAAAGTACTGCTTGTGATTCCCCATTGACTCAGGGAGTGGTTGCCCAGCCCTAGGAGTTATTTCTTTGTGTTCTGTTTTTAGAGTTTTCTAGCTCTATGCTAAAAAAGAATATTGGAAGGCTTTAGCAGGGTATTAAATTCAGCCTTTATAAAAAGATGAAAAGAGCATTACTCCATAATCTTTCTTACTGGTCACTTCCAGTTGGCCATTTTTTTGTCTATGGGGAAAAGCACAGATGTGCAGATTTTCTTGTTTATGGTCTGAAACCATTCCTTCAGACTTCTTAGAGCAAAAGAGAACTTACACATATTTGGGCTCCATGTTGTTTGTTCTCTTGGCAGACTAATCCCTAGTCAAACAGCACGTTCCCTTTAAGATTTCCTATGATATCATGATGTCTGCCTGGAGTCACTGACTCATCTAATTCTGTCAAGATGTAAACTCATTGGCAACAACATCCTCCTACGTGAGTAGGTGTGATTTTAATTTTACTGCAACAACACACGTGTACAAGGGCAGGTGCAACTGAGATAGTCATTGTCCCTCCCGTAATTATAGTGAACCTACAACGAATTGACCATTGCTCACACAGCTGTCCTCTGGGAGGATGGTGAAAGTATTCCTTCGGGTGAGGCATTGCATCATTGCAGACATAATAAAATGCTTCCTCTGTGGAAAGGTGTAAATCTCAAGTGCAAAGTCCACAAGCTCTGAAAAATGGCAAGGCTGTCTCAGCAAGATAAGGGAGTGGGAAGAACTCAAAGATCATATAGAATCTATTTCCCTTTCTCCTTAGACATGAAGCTCCTTCCTAACTAAACCCACTTCCTTAGTCTCTAGGATTCCCCCTATAATATTCTTTAAAAAAATATATTTTATTGATTTTTTACAGAGAGGAAGGGAGAGAGATAGAGAGCTAGAAACATCCATGAGAGAGAAACATCGACCAGCTGCCTCTTGCACACCCCCTACTGGGGATGTGCCTGCAACCAACGTACATGCCCCCAACCGGAATCGAACCTGGGACCTTTCAGTCCGCAGACCGAAGCTCTACCACTGAGCCAAACCGGTTTTGGCAACCCCCTTTAATATTCTACTAGATAGACATTAGAGTCTGTGCAATTAACCTTTCCCTTTTCTATCTTTAATTGACACTTGCTCTTCCTACTTTCTGCTAGGAAAGTGTTAATCTATTTTGGGTGAAAGTGCTCAACAGCAATGTGGTTAAGGATGACCTGAATGGACTTTAGAATCAGACAGGCCTAGGTTCAGTGATTCCCCTTGTATTCTCTGAGTCAATTTGGACAAATTACTTGAACTACTTGAGTCTCAGTTTATCTGTAAAATGTGGATGATAACTGATAACTCATAGGGTTATCTTGAAGAATAAATGAGGTAGGCTATGTTGGTGGGGCTTTATTAAAAAATATTAGTTCCTTTTTTCCCTTTCCAATTCACTACCAGTGCTATCCAACATTAGATTTTCAGCAGTATTACATCTCTGAAATATCAGATGGTGGAAATTTTGAACATGAAAGACATCAATAAGGTACAAGTTTTCAGGGAAAATTATTTTCTGAGTGTTTTTCAAATTATACAAGTAAGTATATTTGTGTGTTACAGAGCATGTGTAGGCCCAAGAATTGAATCATATGTGTTGGGTATGTTATCAGTCCTCCTTTTTCTATCTTGATCTTTGCCCCAGGAACTTGACTCATTTCTACTTTATCAACTGGCTCTGTGCCTTCTGGCTCTTGGTTAGGTTTGACCATTGGAGAATCCCATAGGGAATCCCGGCAGAAAAACCAGAAGTATTTACTCTCCTTGATACCTTGTGGAGAGGTTTCCTCAAGTGGCACTGATGACTAAGGCCATTAAAGCTGCCGCTCCCTCTATGCCTTCTGTTGGTTGTTGAACAGGAAACACAGAGTGACCTCCCTGACAGATGCCCTGGGGATGGCTGTACTCTCCTTGGAAGGTCGCTCATGACTCCCATCTGCCCATCCAATGACTATTCCTTCTCATGTCCCTGTGGACATAGGGATGTCCACTTGTAACTAACTCGGCATTCTTACACTATCCTTTGTGACTTTCTTACACCCACACTTCTGTCAATAGTTTCTTTGTAAATAAATTCTCCTCAAATTATCCTAATGTGAGTGCACCATCTGTTTCCTGTTGGAATCCTGATGTATACACTAGTAAACAGAATGGAATTGGAGAAGAGTATTAATTCCAGCAATGTAAGCTGACAAGGTCTGTACATTGGAGTTCCAAAATTTATTGTGTGTTTTTTAGGACATGCTTTGACTTGAAGTGTCTCTGAATAACAATCATTATTGTTTAAACTTCCTCTGTGATCTTGCTTAATACTTAATCAATGTTGCTTGGGAAGAAAAATACAAAAACAAGAAGAGAAACCTGAGCAAAGGCCACAGGGTGAATACAGATATGTGCTGTGTACTTTCATGCAGATATTCAAATAAATATGTGCATATATAAGGCACTTTTTAGTTTTAATTTTATTTTTGAACAGATAATGTATCCATATGGTTCAAAAATCTTTAAAGAACAAAGGATGCACAAAAGAAAAATATAAAAACTCTCTCCCACACCTATTCCCAGACCCCAAAGTTCCCTCATATGAGTTAAAATGTCTTATTAGTTCTTGTTAACCCTTTTAAAGTTATTATATATATATATATACAAGCAAATACAAAAATATTTACTTCTCACATAAATGATGATGTGTTATATACGTTATTCTACACTTTATTTTGAGGCTAGAAATGCCTGGGTGAAGAAAGTAAAGATATGCGTGGTGAAGAGATCTGTTTTCTTCAGTTTCTAGTCACAGTCTCCTCTCTGTCATAGATGTCAGACATGAGTCCTTGGAAACTGGGACTGGAAGGCAAATCAAAGTGATTGAGACCAGAGTGCTTGGCTCCACCCTCCTGACATACTCGGGCTTATTGGGCCAATCTGCTCTGCTCTGTCCTCCTCCCTTTGGATTCTTCTAGAAAACCCTTCATTTCCCCATGTGGCCAAAGCAATGATCTATCAGCCATGCCGAGACCTAGCTGGACCCAGTTGTGGGCTTGGGACCAGTGTGCCAACTGGGACCAGCAAGGGATCAGTACACATTTCTGACGGAATGGGTTAGTACATTCCAAAAAGGTTCACTAATCCAGCCCCAAGTCTCTGCAGGATGCGACTACAGTGATTCAAAAAGGTCACCACACTCCTTTCAACCATGAAACCTTCTGATTTATAGCATTGTTAGTCTTCCTTTTACTTCCCCTCCAACAATGTTTTTGGCACATACTTTAGGAACAAATATGGCCTTTTTTTTTTTTTTTTTTTTTTTTTTTGTAAATATATTTTATTGATTTTTTTTTTTTTTTAAGGTTCTCAGATTTTTTTTTTTATTTTTTTTTTATTTTTTTTTAATTAATTAATTTATTTATTTTTAACATATTTTAATGATTTTTTTTTGCCCCCCTCCCTCCCTCCCCCATATCCCCTCCCTCCCCATAGTTTTATGTCCATTGGTTGTACTTATATGCATGTATACAAGTCCTTCGGTTGATCTATTATTATTGATTTTTTTTTACAGAGAGGAAGGGAGAGGGATAGAGAGCTAGAAACATCGATGAGAGAAGAACATCGACCAGCTGCCTCCTGCACCCCCCCGCCCCGGGGATGTGCCCGCAACCAATGTACATGCCCTTGACCGGAATCCAACCTGGGACCTTTCAGTCCACAGAACGATGCTCTTTCCACTGAGCCAAACCGGTTTCAGCCAAATATGGCCATTTTGTGTGTCCTTAGAAAAGGAGTTTAGTTGTGCTTGGTAGTTGAATAGCAGAATGATTTGTGTATGATGAAGTAAAAATTTTTAAGGATCAGATATACAATCAAATTGAATTCCATGAATGCAACTTCATATGATTGAGAATATAGTCTCAGAATGTAAACTCTAGAGGCAGAGCATGAAGATGTAATTTTTTTCTGCATTATTTCTTTTTAAATGCGTGCCTTTAAAAAAACAGCTTTATTGAGATATAATTTAAATGTATAGACTTCACAATTTAACATGCACAATTCAATGGTTTTTAGTGTATTCACGAAATTGTGCAACCATCACAAAATCAAATTTTAGGACATTTTCATCATCTCCCCAAAGGCTTATGTCTGCACTTTTGCAGTCGCTTCTCACTAGCCCACCTCTCCTCCCCTCTCCAGTACAGCTGCCAAGTACTAGACTATCACTAATTTATTTTCTGTCTTTATAGGTTTGTCCATTCTGTACATTTTATATGAATGGAACCATTTCATATCTGGCCTCTTTCATTTGCATGATCTTTTTGAGGTTGATCCATGTTGGAGCATAGATAATACATTCTTTTTGTTGACAAATACGATTTCATTGTATGGATATCAATATGTCATATTCTGTTTATTCATCCACCAATTTTGGGACATTTGGGTTGTTTCAGTTTTTTGGTTATTATGAATAATGCTGTGGTAGATGTTTATGTGCAAGTGAACAGATGTTTTTAATTTCCTTGCATTTATTATCTAGGGGTTGAATTGTTGGGTCATGCAGTAACTCTATGTTTAACATTTTGAGGAACTGATGCATTGTTTTTCAAAGTGGCTGCACCATTTTACATTCTTGCCAGCAATGTATGAGAGTTCCAGCTTCTCTACAGCCTCATGAAAACTTCATTGTCTGCCTTTTTTTTTTTTTTTTTTTTTTTTTAAATAGGAGCTCTTGTGAAATGCAATCTCATTATGGTTTTAACTTCATTTCCCAAGTGACACATGCTGGTGTACATCTTTTCATGTTCTTAGCCCCTTATATATCTTTTTAGGAGAAATGGTCATTAAATTGAATACCCATTTTAATTGGGATGTTTATCTTTATTTAGATTGAGTTGTAAGAGTTGTTCTTTTTTTAAATTTCTTTCTGGATATTAGACCTTTATGAGAATGATTTAAAAGTATTTTCTCTCATTCTATGTGTTGTTTTTCTTTCTTCATGATATCCTATGCAGCAAAAACGCTTTTAAATTTGATGAGATCCTTTTTTTTTTTTTTTTTTGAGTTTGTCACTTGTGCTTTTGCAGTTAAGACTGATTCAATTTGAGTGATTTTTTTCAGAATGGTGTAAGGTAGGTATCTAATTTCTTTCTTTTGCATTTGAATGTCTATAATATTAACATATGTGAATGGTATTCAACATGGAAGTAATTGCCTTCTTTTGAGATTACTTGAGCCGGACCGGTTTGGCTCAATGGATAGAGCGTCGGCTTGGGGACTGAAGGGCCCCAGGTTCGATTCCGGTCAAGGGCATGTACCTTGGTTGTGGGCATATCCCCAGTAGGGGGTGTGCAAGAGGCAGCTGATCAATAACTCTCTCTCATTGATGTTTCTAACTCTCTATCTCTCTCCCTTCCTCTCTGTACAAAAATCAATAAAATATATTTTTAAAAAAAAAAGAGAGATTATTTGAGACATTTTAATACTCTATATACTGTGGTTAGACCTGACATAAAATAGTTCAATAAAAGGTCTGCAGGGATAACATTTAGGCTTATGTATCACATTATATATCCAGTATCATATTCATTCATTAACATTAGTTTTGAGGACAGTTTGTAGCATGCTTATTTTCTAAAGTTATAGAAAGTCTAATGCCACAGAAGGACTTACAGCATAGCAGGAAACCTTTTTTTTTAAATCACATCTTTGTTTTGGTGCTTGCAATAACTAATTTCTATATTAAGCCTAGAATTCAGAAAGTTTTCTCAGATCAAATGGTGTTAAGAAAATTTTATAGCAAGCAAGAGTAAAAATGAAATTGTCATCTTAACTGCTTTGGGATGGTATGTTTACTTAGTTGGTCTTTGTTTTCCTCCTGGATTTATGATTCAAACCCTTAAATTCACATAAAAAGCGTTAAGGTTTTTTGATATGGAGATTTTTTTTAAAGTTCAAGTTTGTGCACACAAAAAGGACAATAAATCTTTTTAAAGATAATGCATTTTATTAAGTGAATTATATATTTTTTTCCTTTCAGTGGGGAACAACATTTATATCAATGGAATTTAAGGTGTCAAATTTTAAAGAAAGTGGCTACTGACATTTGCAGTAACTATTATAATAAAACACATATTAAATACATATAAGTTAAAGAAGGTCAATCCAAATCAATGGCCAGACCATTTAACATGACTTCAATAGATAATTTTTGGTGAAGCAATTTCACATAAATGAGTTTGTGTTTCAATACATCAAATTTCACTGCTATGGCCAATAGAATTGTTGAGGACCTAGTATCCCATCCCAACGCATGGATTCGTGCACATCGGAAGGAAATTAATGAGACCCTCTAGGGTAGGAACTAATGCAGGTGGTCCCAGGTGGTGGCTGGCTGCGTGTGACTAGGTAAGATGGGCGGGCATGCCCTGACGCCAACCTCCCGTGGTCCTTTCCCAGCCGGTTGAGTGAGCGTGGTCCCTCCGGCAGGTGGGGTTCCTTGGCCTGGCCTATGGGGGTCAGGCCAAAACTGGCTCTCCAACATCCCTAGAAGGGTCCCGGAGTGCAAGAGGAATCACGAGGAATTGGGCTCTTTCCTCTTTGGTTCCAGGGTGTATCACCTGACAGCTGCTGCTGCCAAGTGACTGCAGCTCGGCTGCTTGCTCCTGCGTCGAGCGTCTGCCTCCTGGTGGTCAGTGCATGTCATAGCTACTGGATGATTGGATAGTTGGGCAGTCACTTAGCCTTTTATATATATAGAGAGATTTTATAAATTATTTAAGTTCAGTTGTTTGCATATATTCCTGATGACTATTTAGGGAACATAAGGACACTGGACCAATCATAGCAATTCACCGTGACTCAATTTATAAACTTCACCTGCTTAGCATTCAGTCTTAAATACTCATCTTCTCATTCTCTCAATTATTGATGGCAACTAACCCAAAAAGTTTTGGTACAGTACTTCAGTAAGCTTAGATAAACAAATACCCCCCCCTCCCTCTAATTATCTTTTTTTTTTTTTTTTAATTAGTCATGATGTTTCTGTCCTGTTTTTAAATCCATTATAACTACTGGGAGTGATTTTCCTATAATTTGTTTCCCTCTGGCTGTCACAGAGGCATGATGAGGTGGAGCTGTTGATTATTATGCTCAAAATACTAGGGGATAAGATGCAATTATCCCAGTTAGTGTGGACTTCGGCAAGCTTGTGCTTATTTCCTTTTCATAGAAGGATTATTTTTAGATATTAAGCTCCTTTGTATGATGTTAACTTGTTCATTTAGGAGGAAAAAAAAATCAGAAAACTCCAAGGGTGGAATTAACCTTGATGAATCAGCTCTACTTATGAGAAGTAGTGAAGCAAAAACCAAAAGGTAATTTAGCAAAATGGCTCTTGAAATGATTAAAATTAATTACAGCTTCTGGCAAGAGTTTAGTCTTGAGCCAAGGCACCTTGCCTCTCCTCTCTAGTCCATCCTAGCCGGCCAAGTGTTTACCCTCTAACACGCCATCTGTCCTACCTCCCTTTCTTTAGTAACTCCTCTTTTCCCCCAAGTTGACTGCTTGATGTTCCTGGGGACCCTTTCACTTCCTGTTCAGCACCCTGTTTGTTCTGTAACATACTGAGAATTATTCCAGTGCTGCTTCGTGTGCTAACTCATCTTAGTATGCTTGCTCTTTAGTTGTTCACATTCTGCTTTTCTTAGCCATGACCTGAATCTCAAAAGGCAGTTTGGAGCCAGGGAGAAGGGGAGCTGGTGCCATGTAAAGCCTTTGGAAGAATTATTTTAGGACAGGCAAGTTCTTGCCCACCATGAAGCCAATCCCCTCTGTGCCAATGAGTAGGGCCAGTTATATTTAGAGATAAGTATGCCACACTCTTGTTCAAAAAACCCTTTCTGATAAATCCATAAAGGGCTTTATAACAAAACCGCTGAGAAACCTTTGCTTTTGTACAAAGAAACCTTTCTAAGAAAGAAGTGTTAGAGGTAACATAAGCACAATATCCCTGCTGCTTCTGGTTGAGTATCTATGACAGATAATGCCTGGGCTACCCTTATCCTATGTTACCTCAAATTCCAGGTGACTTTGCAATAATAGAGTTTTCTCTACCAACACACATTCACTTAGCAATTGGGTTAATTATTAATGTCTCAGAGGATGGACTTTTTATTGAACTTATTGGGATGACGTTGGTTAATAGATTTCTAAAGGCTTCAGGTATACAATTCTGCATAACATCATCCGTACATTGTATTGTCTGTTCACCACTCCCAGTCAAGTCTCCTTCCATCACCATGTATCTCCCTTTACTCTTTTCCACCTCCTCCTCCCCCACCCCCTTTCCTCTGGAAATCACCGTACGTTGTCTGTGTCTACCAGTCTTCCTTTCTTACTTTTTCTTAATCTTTTCACCCTTCTCACCCAGCCCCCAGCCCCTTCCCCTCTGACAGCTATCAGTCTGTTCTCAGAGGATAGCGTGTTTAAGGGCAGGCACCGATGTTATCATTACAACTGTTGGCCCAAGATATTTTAAGGGATAATGGTGTTTACTAGTATAGGTGCATGCTGACCAGTTATAGTCACCAACATATAGAAATGGAAAAGAGCTAATAGATCTAGCGTCCTTATTTTCCAAATGAGAAAAATAAACTTCAAGACATGACCAAATAACACAGTCAAGCAGAGGCTAGAGCTCAGGCCTCCTGGCTTGCTGCTCAAACACTGGTAATGGAATGGTAGGATTCCAGCTCTCCCTCTTTTTTCCATGGACCTCAGTACTGAGCACTCACCCACATGACCTTAGAGAACCCTGTTATTAACTTCTTACTGTGCCTAATAAAAAATTATAGTTTATCATATGTATTTATATATAGGAAAACTCATAGTACATATAGTATAGGCTTTGGTACTACCCCTGGTTTCAGGCATCCACTGGGGTCTTGGAACATATCCCCTACTTTCTTCTTCCCTTTTGAAAATATGATTTTAGCCCTGGCTGGTTTAGCTAGGTGGATAGAGTGTCGGCCTGTGGACTGAAGGGTCCCAGGTTCAATTCTGGTCAAGGGCACATGCCCAGGTTGCAGGTTCAATCCCCAGTGGCAGGCATGCAGGAGGCAGCCGATCAATAATTCTCATCATTGATATTTCTGTATTTCTCTTCCTTTTCTTTCCTCTCTGAAATCAATAAAAATATATTAAAAATATATATGATTTTATTTTTGTTTCTTTCTACTGTATTTTCTTTTTATGTTTTCATAAGTATTTCAAAATTCAAAAATGTTTTCACCTGCTCTATTACCTATGTCTTATCAGACAAAATTTCCCATTATTTAAATTTTGTTGCCTTTCTTTTCTAGTATTGGTTTCCCTGAATGATTGGAAATTTTTTATTGGGAGAATTTCTTCTTCCTTGAGATTCATTGTCAGACTATTTATTAGTCCTGGCACTATTTATAGAGCAGGTACATTTACCAGGTAGAAGAAGTTAGGGGTTCTGAAAACCTTCAATATTACAATGTCACCATGATACTATTTACTTAGATAAGTTAGACACATATGGCTTTGTTGCTGCTACATTGAGACTAAATTTACAAACAGAAAGAACCAGTGGTGATGATAGGGAATGGTAGTTAGTGAGATTCCATAGATTTTCATTTTTCCTTTTACCATATCTATAGCCCCAGGCTGAGTTCCTCTATTACAGAAGGAATTATCAAAAGTCATTTAGCGGTAAGACTTTTGACTAAGGTGGCTAATCAATCAAGTTAGGAAAACAAGTTAATTTAAGAAATGATGATAACAGGTTTTGGTTTAATTTATGGTAAAATTGTTTCTGAAAGTGCTATATATAACTTGATACAAATATTTAGGGACAATTTGGTGATACATATTAAATTCTTAAATATGTAAGTAGGCCAAAAATCCTATGTCTCAAAATTTATTTAAGGGAAATAATAAGAAAAATGTTCAAAGATGAATATCTGAAAAGGTTAATCAAAGAATTACTAATAATAGTTAATAAAATTAAAACAGCTTAAACACCCAACAGTAGGGAGATGATTAAATCAGATTTTCCAGTACATAGAATTTGAGTAACTCAGAAAATTAATAGAATTTTAGGTTTTCCAGTACATAGAATTTGAGTAACTCAGAAAATTAATAGAATTTTATCGAATAAAAAATCCAATGGCTCATTTGCTTCTAAATACATCATAAAAGATTTCACTTTTGAAAGTTTATGATTTGAATTGGTATATTATACGACCCGAGAAGATCTGCAATTAATATACTTCTGCAATTGTTTTAATTTTGTTTGATCCAAATCACTTATCTCCTCCTTTCCTCATAATCTGTAACATTTTGAAAGATTTTAGAAAGTAGTTTGAAAAACAGAGTTAAAATTTTGTATTAGATTCAATCAATAAACACTGTTTACTAATAACAAAGAATTTAATGGGGCATATTTATTAAGATAGAAAGTCAGTATTATAATTGTACTACTAAGTATATGTGATATGTATGTATTGTATGTTATAATTAAATATATAGGTACATATGCATTATATGTAACATATATAATAAGTAAAATATAGCATATGTCAAATGACACCATTTTGTAAAATATTATCACCACGTGACAGATTCATAGAAACATTCTGGAAGAATAGATATTAAAAGTTTAATATGGTAAAGGAATTATGGGTGGTTTTATTTTATTTGTTTTTATATCTATTTTTAAAAATTAAAAAAAAAATTCATGAGCTAGATATATTAGCCTGCGGCTAGAACAAAATATTTCCACTAAAAACCTGTCAAAGTTTGAGGAAATTTTCTCCAGAGGCCCCAAATTTTATTATAAAGAGAATTCAAAAAATATTTGAATGACAGTAGCATTACATGAAAAATAAGTACATATAGTACACAGAAGGTAGACTATACTTTTATATATGTAAAATGTTGGTTTATTTTTAGAATTCAAATAGGTACTATATTGTTTTTTTTTTGCCTTGAGCATACTTGATTTGTTAATCTCCACATTCAAAATGAATGGCAAATAGGCATTTTCAGTATTCAAAAATACACATCAGTTTACTTTGGCTTTGGATGAAGAGAAAAAATTCCTCCTGCTTAAATAAGTTCAACCATTCTATTAAAACATTTAGAATGCTATCTTTATCCTCAGTGGCTTCTTCCCTTAGCTGACAGTCTGGATGAATTTGTCTTGTTCTAAGCGTAGAGCCAGGGGCCCTGAAGTACGGCGAAGTGTTTTGCAGGCTTTCTCACTGCTTCATACTTTGATCTTACCCTTCTGTTCTCTTGGCCAAATTCTTCCCTTTCCTTTTGTATCCCACAAAGCTTATTCCGTATCTGAGTCCTTTGAAGTCAAAGGCAAAACAAGATTTGGATAAGTTGATTTTCTCACATCTCCCCAGATGAGTTTTGCTAGGACCATGTGTATTACCAAGGCTCAGGTAGGCATGTTTTCCAACAAACAGCTACAGGTGATTCCTAGTGATTGTCTGTGATGAAGAATAGGGAGGCAGTATGGGTGTATATATATTTATGGACATAGGGTATAGCTCCCAATATGTTCTCTGTAAAATTAATGGGGGAAAAGCTACCATAAGTGTATTTGCTGCAGAAAACCTGTAGGCCAAGATAGGGAAAGACCCCCAGAGCTATGCCTCAGTTAAGATTCCTTATCCTGCCAAAAATAAAAACTCTTTTTTTTTTTTCTTAGCAGGAAGTCAGGTTCATTATAAAATTATTTGTTCTATTATCCCATTTATCAATTTGTCTTTATTCTCAGGTAATTTCATTGTAATCTATAGAAAGTAAACAAATACCTATGAATGACTACTTTATTATTTGTGTATTTGTTCAGATTAGTTATTAATAAATGAGAAATCCTTAATTTCAATATGAAGAACTGTTTGAAATTAATATACATGGGAAAAGAAGGTAAATTGGATGTAATTAAGTGATTTGGAATCCCACCCCTGCTGCATAATAATTCTTTTTTACCTTACTTTCCTGCTCTTTGTACATTAGGATGAAAAAATACTTTTTATAAACATTTTTGTTTATGTCATTCAAGGGATTTCTTAATGTCTGGGCTAGTTGTACTGCTCTTCAGAAATCTTTGGCTTTTTGGGAAACTATATTTTGGAATGAATACTACAACTCTATTTTTATTGCTACTGCAATATTATAACTTACTGTTGTGATTTTTTAAAAACTGTGATGCAGATGGTTTGAGTGGGCAAATATTTATCTATCAAACACACAGGATTTTCACAAATTGTGTTAAAAGCAGCCAGGATTTTATTGAATCCCCAAACAATTGTTGTTGCTTTTTCCCAAATAGAGTTTAAAATAAAGATATTATTTTAATAATAAATATTTTTATATAAATAATAATAAAGATATTGATATAAAATATTCAAATTTAATATTTAAATCATTTTAAAAATTATATTATATAAGTGAAAGATCCTTCAAGGGCTAAGCAGTAATTTTCTAGAAACTTGTTTTCTTTTGAGTAACTTTGGATCATTTGTGATAGTAATATTATCTATTGTATAATAACAAAAGCGTAATATGCTAATTAAACTGGATAGCCAAACTGGACAATATTCCGGATGATCTTCCGGACTTAGCTACAGCTGCGGGGGTCAAGACAAAGGTGGTTAGGGGCGATCAGATAGGCAAGCAAGCAGTTAGGGGCATCAGACAGGCAAGCAGAGTGGTTAGGGGTGATCAGGCAGGTGAGTGGTTAGGGGTAATGAAGTAGACAGGGAGAGTGGTTAGGGGTGATCAGGCAGGCAGGCGAGTAGTTAGGAGCCAGCAGTCCCAGATTGTGAGAGGGATGTCCTGGGGATTGGGCCTATATTGACAGTTGGACATCCCTTGAGGGGTCCTGGATCATGAGAGCGTGCAGGCTGGGCTGAGGAACACCCTCCCTCCATGCACTAATTTCATGCACTGGGCCTCTAGTTCTTATATAATTGTTTACACAGATTATCTATATGTATGCATAAGAAACAAAAAGATTCTGCATGAGAAAGTTGCCAATTGATGCTTTAAGTTAGGGGTGTCGAACTCAATCAGAGAAGGGGCCAAAATCTAAAATCCAGCCTAAATCGCGGGCCGAATGGTTTACTGAACAGTCATAAACTGTCATTGTGATGGAAACGCAGCGGAGTGCAGTGATGACAGCGCGGTGCGGGCCACATTGCAAGGCCTGGCGGGACGGATTTGGCCCGAGGGCCTTGTGTTTGACACATGTGCTTTAAGTGTATGGTACTCATTGCTAATTTCTTTTAATTTTAGCCCATGACTAGATAATTATATCTTTTGAGGAGAGTTAAAAATTAATGCAAGGTTTAAGAATTTGGGAAGGATGCACAGGAAACTAAAGAGTATTGAATCTAAGTGGAGTAAAACTGCAGGGTTGTTTTAGGTAAAGGTACTTTTAATTTTTGCTTTTTATCCTTTGAATTGTTTGATATTTTTACAATAAGTATATTTTACTATTATAATGAAATCAATTAGTAAGTACTGCTGGTGTGCTATTGAACTATTCTGGAAGAGAAAAAATTTATATGCACGTGGCCTTTAGTGGCCCGTAAGAACCCAAGAATAATTATATTTTAATTTTAGTAGCTGCCATTTGGGTCAGAAATCTGATTGTAAATAAGGGAAATTTCCTTCATAAAGGGACACATCAATTTCCCATCAAATGACTTCTGTCCCATTCCCATTTTTACATAGAGCTGGTAATGAAATTTTCAGAGGCTGTGTCACTTAATATAAGCAATGTTATTGTTTAATAGTTATAACTTTTATGGTGTCCTGCTGTAGGGAGGAAAAAGTAATTTTCCCTCTACCCTTCTGAGTTCTAGCTGAGACCCCCTCAATTAAAAGACACTTTAGTAAGAGAAAATAAAAAAAAGAAGTTTATTAACATTCACAATTCATATATACCTGGGAGATACCCAGGAAAAAAATGAGTAACTCAAAGTGGTGGTTTAAAATTCAGACTTAAATGTTGTCTTAATAGGGAAAGGGATGAGGGAGTCCAGGCCTCTTAAAGGAAAATAAATGATTTTTAGGAAAGATTAATGGGCCTTTAGAAGATAGATGGGAGGAATGGTAGTTTGTGACCAAGTTTGTCTGGGTGAAGTATGGACTGACTTCCAGTCTTCTCTTCTGTGATGAGGGTTAGTTTTCCTTGATTGATGAAACTCCTGGAGAGGGAGTTTATGACAATTGAGTTCCTTTTGAGGGACCTGTCTTTAGGAAGATAAGGGAAGTTCTGCATTTGCTATTTTTCAAGTGCTACCTCTTAAAATAATCAATATGCCAAAGTGGATTATTTTGGGCTGGAAAATTGTGATACCCTCCACTGCCTTAGCAAATAACCATGCTTACACCATAATTAGGTGATTTAATATCCTGTATTAGGGGCTACCTTCAAAGATCAACAAAATCTTGAGAAAAGCTAATTGTGGCTCTCTAGTAAACAAACCCTTATATCCTAAGAATTATTTACCCTTTTGTACTTCATGGTAGTTTTTTACCTAGATCCAGGAATCAGAGTTTAATCAAAATACAACACAGCACATTCTCAATGGTACTTGAAAGAGTTGGTCAATGTCCCTAGACTGATTAACTTGGTAAACCAATACGTAAACATAAAAGGCAATAGCCAGCCAAAACCGGTTTGGCTCAGTGATAGAGCATCGGTCTGCGGACTGAAAGGTCCCAGGTTCGATTCCAGTCAAGGGCACATACATTGGTTGCGGGCACATCCCCGGTAGGGGGTGTGCAGGAGGCGGCTGGTCGATGTTTCTCTCTCATCGACGTTTCTGGCTCTCTATCTCTCTCCCTTCCTCTCTGTAAAAAAATCAATAAAATATATTAAAAAAAAAAAGGCAATAGCCAAAAAAATTAAAAAATAAACCTAGTTCAAAAAAAATCTTGCTAATATGAAAGGAAGAATTCCAAAATAATCGGCTATTGAATTGGATTTTTTAAAAAACACATGACTCTTCAATTACTATTCCAAAGGTATTCCAATGTCTAATCTCCAAATTTAGAAAACCATGAGTATTGAGTCTAAGTTCACATTCATAAATAAAATCCCAGAGCAGAAGGTTAATAGCATTAATGAAGATCACTTTACTACCAGGTCAATGCAATCACTGGGTACATTCCAGAACCCAGAGTCACCTGCAGATGTTGTGTTGATCTGTAATCCTCATGAAAGCCTGCATTGCTGTTCTCACCTTGCTATCCACATGACCACACCTGCTATTCACAGTAGCACACTGTGTTCTCCATGGAGTGCTTTGCTGCTTTTTTTTTTTTTTCCCCCCCTAGCTTTAAATGTGGTACAGGAAAATGCTGCATCTCTGAGTTTGTCTTTGGGACATTATTACAGTCTTAAATATAAGGGCATGTCATTTTGTGACACTAGACAATCTATTTAAAACTTTAAGAAAAAGCAAGCATCTCTCAATCAAGAGACATGATCAGTTCTGTGAAAGTGTCATATCACATCTTTCTTGTGAGGAAGAATGAAGAAGTTCGACGATCGTGCTGGAAGTCGTGAAGGTCTTTCCTGGTGGAGTCCTGCTTTTTCCTGTTTCCTTCATTCTTCTCCTGTCACGTTTCCTTCCTGTCCTTCCTTCCTTTCCTTTCCTTTCCGTTCTTTCCCTTCCTTCCTTTCCTTCCTTTCCTTTCCTTTCCTTCCTTCTTTCCTTTCCTTTCCTTTCCTTGTCCTTCTTTCCTTTCCGTTTCTTTCTTCTTTTCCTCTTTTTTTTCTTTCTTTCCTTCTTTCCTTTTTTCTTCTTTCTTTCTTTCTTCCTTCTTCTTCTTCTTTCTTTCTTTCTTTCTTTCTTTCTTTCTTTCTTTCTTTCTTTCTTTCTTTCTTTCTTTCTTTCTTTCTTTCTTTCTTTCACTAATGCTACATTTCAGAAGTCCTTCTATCCATGAAATCTTTTCATGTATATTTCTTTACTTAGAAAATAAGTGAAAAAATATACTTGAAAATAAGTCACATTGGAAAAAATAATATAGCCCTGACTGGTTTACTCAGTGGATAGAGCATCGGCCTGCAGACTGAAAGGTCCCAGGTTCGATTCTGGTCAAGGACATGTACCTTGGTTGTGGGCACATCCCCAGTAGGAGGTGTGCAGGAGGCAGCTGTTTGATGTTTCTCTCTTATCGATGTTTCTGACTCTCTATCCCTCTCCCTACCTCTCTGTAAAAAATCAACAAAATATATTAAAAAAAGAAAAAATATAAAGTCTATATATTTTATATTTGAGTGAAAGAATAGTGAAAGTTATATATATATATTTATATATATATAGGTGCTGATATTAAAAATATGGTTATTCATATGCATGATCATTATCTTTTCTTACATGGGTTTTATATCTGAATGGTTTCCAAAATTACTAGAGGCAAAGTAGAGTTTAAATTGAAGTTATGAGTTATGGCCTTGAATTAATATAAATGAAATTTTTTCATTGCAAAGCTCAGCCACCATCTCTAAACTTAATTCTTTTTCTAACTGCTTCTCAAGGCTGCTATTATCTTGAACCTATTATGTTTTCTTCCAGACCTTTTTATTCCCTCTTCAGAGGTCATATTTAGAGTCCTCAAAATCCTTAAAAAGAAATCAGCTTGTGGTAATTTTCACTAAGGTTGTTACCTATATTTAGATTTTACCTGGAAATTATTTTTCTTTGAATGAATAAGATAAAATATTTTTCAATATGCTGTGCATTTTCCATTAAAAAATATTTTCTTGCTGAAGCCAGTTTGGCTCAGTGGATAGAGCATCGGCCTGCGGACTGAAGGGTCCCGGGCTTGATTCCGCTCAAGGGCATGTACATTGGTTGTGGGCACATCCCCAGTGGGGGGTGTGCAGAAGGCAGCTGATCGATATTCTCTCTCATCAATGTTTCTGGCTCTCTATCCCTCTCTCTTCCTCTCTGTAAAAACTCAATAAAATATATTAAAAAACATTTTTTAGAAGAAATGATAGTTGAAATTTACAATGTAACAATTTTCTTCCTCTTAAACAAAAACAAGAAGAATAATTACTTGCTGAATTATCAATTTCTAGGATAAAACCTGTATAATTCTAGTAAAAAAATTTTGAATGATCTCATTTGAAAAAAGATTGTATATAAACTCTTTTCTTCATTGTTATTTGCTTATGTAAGTTTTAATAATTAAATATAATTTTGATAAAGTATGTCAGGAAAGAGGTTTTCATAGCTTTTTCCCAGAACACACATACTCATGCTCCCCTATAATGAATATCTAGGGGAAAATGACTTAAACTCTTTTGTTATAAACAAACAATTTGTAAGGAATTTCCTACCAAAAAAGTTTCCTTTCTTTTTCATTTCTCCACATTTTCACATTTTCCAGAAACAAATATTGTTAGGTCGTGTCAGCAAAGTCAAGACACTAAGGAGAGGCATAACAAAAAGAAACCAAATAATCTAAATGTGGTCTCTAGAAAGCAGAATGTAAACAAACAAACATTTTATAAAAATATATGGTGTTCCCCCAGAAGTGTATACACATTTTTTTTCCCTGATAGCTTAATTGATTTTCTTTATTTTCAAATTTAATCCATAGAATTAATAATTATTCAAAGTGTGTACATATTTTTTTGGGGCACCGTATCTATACCTTTATATGTAAAAGATAGTCTGATGCACATAAATACTAATGAAATATGGCCTACCCCAGTGGTCAGCAAACTGCGGCTCTTGAGCCACATGCAACTCTTTGGCCCCTTGAGTGTGGCTCTTCCCACAAAATACTTCGGCCTGCATGAGTCTATTTCAAAGAAGTGGCGTTAGAAGAAGTTTAAGTTTAAAAAATTTTGCTCTCAAAAGAAATTTCAATCGTTGTACTGTTGATATTTGGCTCTGTGGACTAATGAGTTTGCTGACCACTGGCCTAACCCATAGAGAAAATGCTCTGACCCACTCATTCATATCCAGAATGGCATTGCCAGTGTGTAATGTGCACAGCAACTGTGGAGAATAATCTCTGGTTGCTTAGCCATAAAGATAACATCTCATTGTTAAGTCGTATTTTTACAGTTTAAACATAGTTCTTTCACGTCTCCAATAACATTATAAAATAGTTGTAATCTCCTTTGGCAAATGAGAAAACAGATGCTGTCAGATTACGAATATTTTGTGGGGTCACTCACCAAGCCAATGAGGCCGTGCCTGAACCTCAGGGTTGTCTAAATTAAAAACGTTGGCTCTTTCCTCAACTCACGCAGTCTCAGTCTTGCAATGAAGAGTCCAGAGTCACTAGGAATGACGTGGCAGTTATGTTCTTGGCAAGATCTCTGACTCCTGAGGTGTGCACTTTCAGGCCTGTTCCCTTTTTCTTCTCATCCTCGGCTTAGTTTGTTCTGCTTTTGCACTGCCCCAGAGGCAGCAGTAGGGAATTTAGTCCTGGCTTTCCTGGAAGACCTGAGTGAAAGGTGAGGCATGAAGTCCACTCAAGGTTTCAGTTCCTGGAAAGGAAATGACCGCATGACACAAGGCTTCTTTGAATCTGTACTGTATAGATTGTAGTGACTCAGAATTCTAGTCTACTTCCAGCCCTTGTTCTGTGTCTTGGAGGAACTCCGTCAGCATTGCTCTGTAATATTCCCGGAGGAAGAAGACAGATGGTTCTGGAAGTGGAAGGCTGAGGGTTGCAGGATGAAGACCCTTCTGTGAGAGGCAGGGCAGTGCAGCAGTTAGCAGCAGACTGTGGACTCTGGGTTCTGTCTTAGGCTCTGTGGCTTTCCGTCCCTGTGACTTTGAAGTTACCCACGTCTCAGTTTCCCTATTTGTAGAATGGAAACGATGCTGCTGCTAATGATACCTATCTGACAATGGCCTTAGAGATAGGTGTCTGTGAAGTGGTTATAGCAGTGCCAGGGGTTGCAGTGGATACAGTGGATACAGAAGTGCTACATGAATGTTGGCTATCATTTGGCATTGAAGAACTTTTTCTGCATTTGGAGAAAAAAAAATAGTGGCACAGCATATTTGAAAAAACAACAACAACAAACATTGAATTTATTGGGGTGACTTTTTAAGTGTACAATTCTATAATATGTTATCTATGGACCAGAGGTCCGGCACATGAATTTGTGTATGGGTGGAGTCCCTCCGGGTGGCCTGCGGGGATCAGGCCCCAGATTGCGCCCCCCATTTTGGCCTGGTGCCACCCCCTCACCTGCTCCACCATCCTGCCTGTGGGGCTATTGATCTGGGCCTGAGCCCCGACCCAGCTCTCTCAGCACCTGGGCGCCATCTGCAGGGTGATTGATAGGGACTGAGATCCCTGCCCAGCTCTCTCAGTACCTGGGAGCTGGGTGGTGGCCCTGCCCCCTCCCCCCCATTGCCACTGCTGATTGCCATCTGTGGGGCAATTGGGTCCCTGCTCACATCCACGTTGGCCTGGCACTGCCTGCTCACCTGCTCCACCATCCCGCTACAGTCCCACTCTCATCAGGGCCCATTGGGACTGGCAATGCCTCCACTGCTGCCCACTGGCAATGCCTCCACTGCTGCCCACTGCCAGCTCAGCCCCATCGCCAATGCTCACCATGTTCTGCGCCATCCCCTTGTGGTCAGCACACATCATAGTGAGTAGTCGAACTCTTGGTTGAACTCCTGGTCAAACAATATGCATATTAGGCTTTTATTACATAAGATTGTATTGTGTGTTTACTACCCACAAGTCCCCTTCTGTCACCATTTAGCCTCACTTTTTACACACTTCTTCCTGCCTCCCCTTTCCCTGGTAGGTAATCACCATATTGTTGTCTGTGCTGTGAGGTGCTTTTTTTTTTTTCTTTTTTCTTTTTTCCTTAATCCCTTTACCTTTCTCCTCTGACAGCTGTCAGTGTCTGAGTATATTTCTATTTAGTTATCTATTTTTTCATTAGATTTCACATATGAGTGAAATCATATGGTATTTGCCTTTCTCTGCCTGGCTTACTTAATTTAGCATAATACTATCCATTTATGCTGTCATAAAAGATAAGATTTCTTTTTTTTATGTCTGGGTAGTATTTTACTGTGTAGATATACCACAGTTTTTTTATCCACTCATCTATTGATGGGCACTTAGCCTGCTTCCAAATCTTGGCTATTGTAAATAATGCTGCAACAAATTTAGGGGTGCATATATTCTTTCAAATTAGTATTTTGGGTGTTTTTTTTGGTATATTCCAGAGTGGAATCTCTGGGTCATAAGGATGCATATCTTTTTTTTTTTTTAATCAATCTTTATTGTTCATATTATTACAAAGGTTCCTCATTTCTTCCCCCCTCCAACAGGTTCCCACCCCACCCTCTGCCCTTTCCCCACCCCCCATTGTCCTCATCCATAGGTGCACAGTTTATGTTCAGTCTCTTCCCACATCCACCACTCCCCTTTTCCCCCCGAGAATTGTCAGTCCACTCCCCTCCCGTATCTCTGATTATATTATAATCAACAGTTAATATTGTTCATCAGTTTTTTAAATTTCCTTTTTGTTGTTGTTGTTGTTTTAATTAATAAACTTTTATATTTTTAGGAATAAATTTTAAAATCTAATAATTTTAAACCTTGTTTTTTCTGCCCTGGGTACTGAGAAGCAAACTTGTTTACATGTAAACTTGCCCTTAGGCTATCAAAAGGCATAGCCATTCAAATGTAAATGAATACATTGTTTAAAGATAGCTGCTGTTTGGAATTGGATTACCTGTTCTGGGTGGGAAGGGCTTGTCCTCCCCTTTCTCCATTAAAATTAAGATGTTAGCTTTAAAACCTCTTTTTGACAAGAGACCTTAAACTTTCAGAACTTTAAATTTTTCAGGTAGTAAATAAATTACTTAGCATTTTCTCAAATCAATAATACTTCCACATGCCCAAGGATACACTTCACACAAAAGACACTTCCAAATAGATCAACCAACCTCATCCAGACCCCACACAAGGCACTCACAGATCAACACCCCAGCGCTATAATATCTCAACACATCCAGATCTAAGCCTTCATCACTTGATTCAGCAGACCCTCAAGTTCCCCCAAAAGTTTCCAGCCATGTCTGAGAGGCAGCCCTGGGGCATGGGCAGGAGAGGAGCAAGCTGTTCCGGGCCCGGCTGCTCTGGGCCTGGCCTCTGTTGCTCTAGTCCACTCCACAACCAGCTGCTCCGGGCCTGGCTGCTGCTGCTTCCGGCCTTGCTGCTCCTGGTCTGGCTGCTCTGGGCCTGGCCACTGCTGCTCTGAGCCTGGCTGCTCCGGGCCCAGCTGTTGCCGCTCCGGGCCTGGCTGCTGCTGCTCCGGGCCTGGTTGCTCTCGACCCAGCTGCTCTGGGCCCAGCTGCTCCGAGTCTGGCTGCTCCGGGCTTGGCCGCCCTGGGCTTTGCCGCCTCTGCCCTAGGCCTGGCTGCCATTGCCTCAGGCCTGGCTGCTCTGGGCCTGGCTTCTGCTGCTCTGGTTCTGGCTGCTGCTGCTCCAGGGCCTGGCTGCTGCTTCTCCGGGTCCAGCTGCCACTGCCTTGTGCCTGGCCACTCTGGGCCTGGCCGCCCCCCTCCAACATTCTGTCTTTTTTTTTTTTAAACGCATTTATGTTGCAATGTTGGCTGCTGAATTGAGTTCTGTCTTAATCTCCGATTTTTCAAGATCTTCTTTGTATTCTTTCTTAAGTAATTTTACTATATTTTGCTATAACTTGATTTCTTCACATTAGAAACTTCTTCGGTTTCTTCCTCCTCATCCTGGAAGCTCAGCAGGCTGGCCTGCGGCGCCCCTTTGTTCTCCGTGGCCTCCTGCATGGCTTCAGCCTGTTGCCAGGGTCAGCGCTGTCCAGGAAGCCGCCCCGGGCCTTGGCTCCGTGGCCCACGATCAACGGTCATCCGGCAGTGGCTCCCACTCCTCATCGCGTTCTTCCCAATCTGGAGGTTTTTGTCTCCTTCCCGCTAGCATCGGAGTCAACAGACCGTCTTCTGTGCGCAATGTGAGTGACTCCGGGGGCTCTGCCTTTCGCCGCTCCCCTGGGATTCTGCCTCACAGCCCAGGCTCTCTCTCTTTAAGCCTGGGTCCCCAGGTTCTGGCCTAGAACTGGGGTTCAGAGCAGTCGGATCTGGGGCTCAGCTCAGCCGGAGCTTTTGTTTCCTTCCCGCTAGGGCAATCTAGCATCAGAGTCAACATTCCGTCCTCTGCGCGCAATGTGCGCGACTCTGGGGGCTCTGCTTTTCGTCGCTCCCCTGGGATTCCACCTCACAGCCTCGTCTCCCTCTGTTTGAGCCTGTGTCCCCAGGGTCTGGCCTAGAACTGGGGTTCAGCGCTGTCAGTTCTGGGGTTCAGCACAGTCCAGGGCTTTTATTATTATTTATTTATTTATTTTTTAAATATATTTTATTGATTTTTCACAGAGAGGAAAAGAGAGAGGGATAGAGAGTTAGAAACATCAATGAGAGAGAATCATCCATCAGCCGCCTCTTGCACAACCCCTACTGGGGATGTGCCCGCAAACAAGGTACATACCCTTGCCCGGAATCGAACCCGGGAAGCTTCAGTCCGCAGGCCAACGCTCTATCCACTGAACCAAACCGGTCCCGGCCCAGTCCAGGGCTTTTATTTCCTTCCTGCTAGGGAACACCAGCCAGGCACTCAGCCTCCGCCTCCTCCCCGGCTCCGTCCTCTCCGCACGCGTGCCGCGTGTCTCCGTACCTCAGGCTTTTACAGCTCCTCTGATATTCCTTCTGGTTTTCTCTTTCCTTCTTGTTGTAGAATTTTCAGTCAGTCGACTTCCTGTAGCTACAGGCAATGTCCATTTTATATTTTAGTTGTATTTTATTGAAATTGTGTGCGGCTGCAGTTAGGTGTTTACCTTTGCAGCCATCTTGGATTCTCCAAGGATGCATATCTTTAAAATGACTGTATATAATGTTCAGAAGTATAGCAAGAGCACATTTGAGTCAAATATACCCAGATTATTGCACACTGGAATAGGATTATTATGCATAAATCAGAACCAAGTACAAGTACATAATCAGTGCATACTATTTGCAGTGGCTGAAATAGTGCAAAGGAAGTGTTGGGTAAATGATTTACAGATAGTTAAAGGAAAACCTCTTTAGTTCAATAAATCAGTTGGTTTATGACTTTCAAAGAATTGATAATTTTTCATGCTGAACTCACATGCCTGAAGAATCAAACAGGGAAACTGCTTATAGCAGTCTACAAACTTCTTATTTAAAAGTTAAAATGAAAACCCCTAAAGCTGGTTTGGCTCAGTGGACAGAGTGTTGGAAGGGTCCAGGGTTCAGTCTGGTCAAGGACACCTGCCTCTGTCGTAGGCTTCTCCTGGGCCCTGGCACTGGTCAGGGTTCATGCAGGAGGCAACTAATCAATGTGTGGCTTCTTCTAGGACTTTCATGAGGGCAAGACTCTGTTTTAGTCATCTTTTTTGTTGTTGTTAATTCTCATCTGAGGATATTTTTTCTATTGATTTTTCGAGAGAGTGGAAGGGAGAAAGAGACACAGAGAGAGAGAGAAACATTAATGTAAGAGAGAGATTGCCTCCCACATGTGCTCCAACCATGGCTAGGAATTGAACTTGTGATTAAGCCTGCAACTGAGGTATGTGCCCTTGACCGGAATACTTTAGTCTGTGGGCTAACACTCTAACCACTGAACCAAGCTGGCTAGGGCTGTTTTAGTCATCTTTTTATTTGTATCTCTACTAGAAAGACAAATTCTTTTTTTAAAATTTATTTTCTGTTATTAATATTATTATTTTTTAGTTATTTATTATTTATTTATTTATTTATTAAATTATTATCTGTGTACATATCTTTCCATCCCCCCTCCTCCCATACATGCCCTCCCTCCCCAGAGTTTTGTGTCCATTGGTTGTACTTATATGCAGGTATACAAGTCCTTCGGTTAATCTCTTATCTCCCCCAGATCTCCCTATCCTTCCTGCTGTAATTTGATGGTCTGCTTGTTGCTTTACTGTCTCTATATCTATCTTTTGGTTCTTAACAGGTGCCTAGTTAATGTTGTTTAATTTCTTCATGGGGAAATTAATTATTGTGTTGATAATTTTTTAAAAATAGCACCCCCAATTTTTCTTATTCTGGTTATTCTGCTTATCTCTTTTTAGAATCCACATTTTGAATTATTGATGTTATAAGGTGCCATCTATCCCAAACTTTAGAGAGTTTGAAATTCTCAGCAGTAGAATTTCCAGAAGCTTCTATTATATCACAGACATCACCTCTGAGGGTTAACATACTAGTATAGGCTGGTCTAGGGAAGAGAATGCAATCTCAAGGGAGTAAGAAGAGCCTTAGGAAAGAAACTGGTCATGAATAATAAAATTGTCATTTTCACAAGTTTTTTGACCCATGTTCTAGCAGTGTGACTTTTAAGTTTTCAATGCACATATAAATAAATACATGAATTTATGAAATAACCACAGACTCAACTACCCATGGTAATGATAAATAACCTCTGAAGAGCAGGAGGGTATGGAGAAATTTTCTCAGTCCAGTAACATGGAAATCATTTACATATGCTATTCATTTATGCACTGAAAGATAAATACTGAGAATTGAAGCCATCAATTCAAATATATTTAAAATGTAACGTAGATGAAAGTGGTAAGATGAATAAATTGGTTAATCATTTCATGCTTCATTCTTATAATTTTTGTGCTTTTTCAATTCTTATACATTTTTTTTTGGTATTTTAGCTAATGTATAATTGGTACTGGCTTTCTGTTTTCTCTAAAAAATGTGTAACTATAAAAATAATCTTTAAAGTCCCATTCTACTTAGAGATGAAAAGCTTATGCTAGTTATTCAGAGTTTATACTTAGGTGAATACTAAAAATATTTCTGTAGCTATTATGGCTCTCTAAAATGAAGATGCCCTCTCTCCCTGGTATTATAGAATAGGCTGGGAAGGCATGATAACAAATATTTTTTATTTGTTTGCTTTTTGTGACAACTGAAGTTAGGAGCTGGTAAATAATTCCTGCATTAGATTCTGTGCTGCTGCGGCACCACAGCATTTCTCAGATATTCACACTGCAGAAGAATTAATATTAAAAGGAAGCGATGACCCCATTTCTTTTGCCAAGTTTAAGCTTCAGGAGGCATTAAAAAATCAAAGAGAATTTTCCTCCCCTAAGCTGTCTACTCCTAAGGTGATCTTTGGAAAATCAAATTAAACACGTGTGCTTTCTTGGAGGGTGCTTTGTTGTTATGGGGAAAGAGTCCCATTCCTCATACTCTGGAGGACAGCACTGACTTGAAAAGGGCAGCATGTGTATTCTTTTTTTTTTTTTTTTTAATATATATTTTTATTGATTTTTTTACAGAGAGAAAGGGAGAGGGATAGAGAGTTAGAAACATCGATGAGAGAGAAACATCAATCAGCTGCCTCCTGCACACTCCGTACTGGGTATGTGCCCACAACCAAGGTACATGCCCTTGACCAGAATCGAATCTGGGACCCTTCAGTCCGCAGGCCGATGTTCTATCCACTGAGCCAAACCGGTTAGGGCAGAATGTCTATTCTTTAACACAGGACTTCATGGTGTTTGGAGTAAGATGATCAGGTTCAAATTCAGGGCAAGTTATCTAACCATTCTAGGATTTCATTTATTTAGTTTGAAAATCCAAGTGTTTAATATTACCAGTTCTTTGCATTGTTGTGGCTTTGATAATCCATGTACCCTTGCACTAAGTATACAACAAATATTTTCTATTTTTTAAAATATATTTTAATTGATTTCAGAGAGGAAGGGAAAGGAGAGAGATAGATAAAAACACCAATGACGAGATAGAATCATTGATCAGCTGCCTCCTGCAGGTCCACACTGGGGATCAAGCCTGCAACCCATACATGTGCCCTGACAGGGAATGGAATCATGACCTCCTGGTTCATAGGTTCGTGCTCAACCACTGAGCCATGCCAGGTGGGCCAAATATTATCTGTTTTCATGATCTTTCTCCCCTGTTTGGTTGTCTGTGTTATTGTTGTTTGTTTGTTTTTATTAACAAGAATTTTTGGAGAAAAGTCGAAGCCTGGTTTTAAAATTCGGCCGTTTTATGAGTTATGTTTTTATTGCAAAGATATAAATTTTGCTATTTGGTTTGTTATATAACTTCTAGTTTACGTGTATAATGTCACTTTCCCACCCTCTTCCTCCTCCTCATCTCCAGCAACTCCTCACATTTAACATTTTTGGCTAGCAGGTATAAGAAGTTAGAGGCTGGGAGTGGTTTTCTTCAGTATTTCTCTCTATTTCTAAAATCTGTCTTTTCTGTCGGTTATATTTTGCTCCAGGTTCACACGGACGCAGGGAACTGATGACGAGGCAGTGCCATTTGATGCTGTGCTGGTGTGTTTATCAGTGGAGAGACTGGCCGCCAGAACTAGATAAACACATGCTTATCAACAACCAACACCATGTGGCAGGAAACAGCCTCTGACTCGGGCAGTGGCATCCAGGATCGGCCCTCCTGGTGTCTGCTCAGGGGCCCAGCTGCCAGAATGAAGTACAGATTAATTGCTTCTCTTCTTGTTGCTCCCCTGCAAGGCATATATCCCAAAGCCTTTGTTCTGGTCATCATACTATTTTTACCAACCATTCTATGCCAGTGCGTTTCCCTTCTATGACAAGCAACTCCTAGGAGTTGTTTAACCCATTAATCAACTAATTACCCTAAATAATTTATTAGAGTACCAAATTTAATCAACTTGGGTTTGCAGAGGGATAGCTTAAGAGAATTATTCAAAATTATTTACTTTCCAAAGCATGCAAATGAAATACTTAAAAAGTTTTAGATATTTCTGATGCATTAAAAAAATAATGCTCATTTAGACAACAACACACCAAATGATGATAATGAAGTTAACTTATAAAAGCAGTGGGATTTGGTTCAGAGACATGTTTAGAGAGGCAATAAGAATTTGAAGTACTATTAAAATATGAGACAGAGTCAATGGCTTGCTTCTTTTTCTTGGTCAACCGAATTGTCAACGAATGTTTCTGAGTTTTTTCCTCATGAGACTGTTCCTCTTTTGAAGGCCTGGCACTTTCCAATATTTTTTCCTCCAGGTTTTTTTGCCATCTTCTTGCAGGAATCAAGGTTTTGATGTGTAAGGCTGATGTTTCATACATGTTGGGAAGGCTGTCCTCTATTTCTAAGTGGTAAGTTCCCTTCTCCGCTGATTTCCTGTGAAGCTGCATTTCATGTTCTGGAAGGGGTTCAGGACATCTGTGGAGTGTTAGCTGAAGCCTTTGAACTTCACTGTGAAATTGTAAATCTTCACATGACTCTGGTTGGAGGTTTTAAAATTCACACTATAAATAATTTGTGCATGTAGTTTTCTTCATGTAATTAAAAATAGTACTTGTTTTTCTCTTTTGAGTTTAAGGTAACATTTAAGTTAATACAATCGATGAGTTTCCTCAAATCAACATCTGACCGGTGATATTGGTCTCCATTTTCTGCTTCACTCTTGTTTCTATTTCCTGTTGCTGCAGTCATGTAATGTGTTATAAAGAGAGCAGGTAAGTTTATCAGCTTCAGTCCGGATGCAGTCATGGATTTTAATGGACTCTCTATCCTGTTTTCTCGTGTGTTTGTTGAAATGTTCAAGCATTTCTTTCTGTTCTTTCAGCTCTGCTACTCCTTTTTAATATGTCTTTATTGATTTTTTAGAGGGGAAGGGAGATGGAGGGCTAGAAACAGACAAGAGAGAAACATTGGTTGGCTTCATCTTGCATACCCTCTTCTGGGGATTGAGCCTGAAACCTGGGCACGTGCCCTGACCGGGAATCAAATTGGCAACCTCTTGATGCATGGGACATCACCCAACCAGCTGAGCCACACTGAGCCATACCAGCTGCCACTCTTTCATACCATTTAGCAATTTACTGTGCTAAGCAGGTTTAGGCTTTTCTGAAGCTGAACATTTTTAAAAAAAACCTTCAACTATTTCTCTCTGATGCTGTTCTACATCCTTCTAAGATCCTTTCAGATGTTTTTTACCTTCAATCACTTGGGACTAGAGAGGTTTTTATGTCTCTTTGATGATTATTTTTGTCCTTTAAGAGGAGGCACCTTAACTCCATGAAATAAAATTTTAGGAGACTTACCTTTCTGTTATTAGTTGAGAGAAAACTACTGCATCCCCCCGCAGGAAAGGTGGACCTGTTCACATCTCAGTCTAGTGCTGCCGAGCACAGAGTCTGAAACTCCAGAAGACTCACTGCCACTGCAGGTGACTTTAGGGCCACAAAGGCTTCTGTAATGAGTCTAATCGTCTCATTGGTTTTATGATACTTTTCAACTCTAGTAGAACATCTTTGCTGGCTTATTTTTGCCTCAAAAGGCAGAGACAGAGGGAAGCTACGTAGTCAGGAATTGGGACCATAGGGGGAGGAAATAAAAC
The DNA here is from genome assembly GCF_014108245.1 of Pipistrellus kuhlii. Classification (NCBI taxonomy): domain Eukaryota; kingdom Metazoa; phylum Chordata; class Mammalia; order Chiroptera; family Vespertilionidae; genus Pipistrellus; species Pipistrellus kuhlii. Next base: position 32,059,640 of record NW_023425405.1, on the reverse strand, counting down.
CAGGGCGCCCAACGAGGCGAAGTCACTAAGGCACCCCAACTGTGTGGAGAAGGGAGGGCATGGGCGAAAAACATGACATGACCTTTAAAACATACCAACGTGGCTAAGACAATGTGCAGATAACCAATCACAAGGCAGTAAGGCATATAAACCAATCCCAAGGATGTTGCTAAGGCAGAATTTTTTGAAAAGACCAATCAGGAGCTCACAAGGCTGTCTCACCCCCCTCAATTAAAAGGTGCACTCTTTGCCCCTACCCGCAGTGGATTCCTGCTGTTCATGTGGCAGGGGAGCTGGTCCCAGCGCCAATGTGGCTTGGGGCCATATGGGACTCTCACACATCAGAATTTCCAAGCAAAATTGAACAGACTTGAGCCTTGTGTCCATAATTCAGATCACAACATCATTGCCTAGCTGCCAGAGGATTAACTGGAAATTGTGTGTGTGTGTGTGTGTGTGTGTGTGTGTGTGTGTGTATGGCCTCGGGGCAGCCTTCCCTGGCTCCAGTGGGCACTGCAACTCTGCTTCTGGTCAGTGGCTACAACAGCCTTCTCAGAGCTGAGTGTTGGTGTCCTACTTCAAACCGCCAATTTCTGACAACCAGGATAGACTGTTAGTGGGCTACGAGAGGGTTCCACGCTAAAAAAGTATTGCATGCCCTAGCTGGTTTGGCTCCGTGGATAGAGCATCGGCCTGTGAACTGAAAGGTCCCAGGTTCCGTACAGGTCAAGGGCACATGCCTGGGTTGCAGGCTTGATCCCCAGTAGGGGCTGTACAGGAGGCAGCCGATCAATGGTTCTCTCTCACTGTTGATGTTTCTATCTATCTATCTCTCTCGCCCTCTGAAATCAATAAAAATATATTTTTAAAAAATAAAAAAGTGTTGCTTTTAAAATTGTTCTGAAACTGCACAGATAGGGAGAAGTCCATTTGCATGGTGCATTGGGGGAAAGACCTGGCTTAGGGTAAGTTACCTGTTTTCTCAGGAAGCTAGGTTTCTGTGCCCTTCTCAGAAATGCTCCCTTTTCTCTCATATGCCGCCCTTAGCAAATGACATAATAAAAGGTGTAAGCATTTGACATTCAATTCTCTAATGGATCCTGTCTCCTTCCTTTGTCTGATTAATTTCTCTGCCATTCAATTGGAAAAATTCTCACGATGGGATTAGAATTTTTTTCTCTCTCTCTCCCCTCTGCTCGTGTGTATGTGTGTGTGTGTGTGTGTGTGTGTGTGAGAGAGAGAGAGAGAGAGAGAGAGAGAGAGAGAGACTTACCTTTAAAGTACTAGATATTTTAAGTAGTTAACTCTATTTTTCTTTAATTTTTATCTCATTAACAACAGAAGAGTAAGGTTACTTTTCCTGTCCTCAGTAAGAAAGGGAGGTACCATGAGAAGAGTTTTGAACAAGGGAAAGTGTGCTGTGGAGCAGAGGCAGCGATAGAGGTTTCAGAGAAGAGGAGGTGGGCAGGGTGAACACTGCTTTCCTCCCAAAGTGTTTCCCTTAGGGAACCAGTGACTGAAAACCTTAGGTCCTTGTGTTGTGTTCATGATACTCAGGTATATATTTTTATAATACTTTTCAAAGTGATTGCTTTATCAAATCCCATTTTCCAAGAGAGTTATGTGGTACAAGTCATTTAATCCCATTTGCTATAGAATTCCAAAAGTTTCAAAGTAATCCTTCTCAATTAAATCCATGTGTTGATTCAGGTCAGACCTAATTTTCCTTAGTAGTGAATAAGGTAACTGCCACTTAAAATACTTTTTTTTTTTTTTTTTTTTTAAGAATGCTTTATCAGTGAGAAACTCTGAAACTCATTTTAAGAAACTCTTGTATTAAGTAAACTAGAACCCAGGTAGTCTCTTGGGGTGGCCTGCAAGGATTGGGCCCCGGCTCTTGCCACAGCCTTGCAGCCTGGCAGCTCTGCCTGGCACTCTGCCTTGGCCTGGCGCTGCCCCATCACCTGCTCCACCATCCTGCCTATGGGGCCATCCGGTGGCAGCTCCACCCCCCCCCCCCACACACACCATTGGTTGCCATCTGTGGGGTGATTAGTGGGTGATGAGGCCCCTCCTCACTCCCCCCTGTGGCCTGGCACCACCTGCTCACCTGCTTAACCATCCTGCTGGGGTCCCGCTCTTGTCGAGGCCCATCAGGGCTAGCAGTGCCTTCACTGTTGTCCACTGCCAGTGCCACATGGCTGATACCTGCCATGTTCCATGCCCCCTGCCCCCCAGTGGTCAGTGCATTTCATAGCAAGCGGTCAAACTTTGGGTTGAACAATTTGCATATTAGGCTTTTATTATATAGACTAGAAGAACATTCATAAGTGATAAATATACTTTCTTCCTATCTAGATATGTAATTATACAGCAGCTTTTCCCCTGCAAACACAATAATTACTTCAAATTAAACTCTTGACAACTCTAGTCCATATGCAATATTATTTTGGTGTGTTCTAAAGAAGCTGAGATAGAAACAGAAAGATAAGTTATATTTTAGAATATAATATTGTAAAGCTATAAACCTCTACTGGTAGAAGTTTTTCTGTACACAACTCTTAAGTATGCAAATCAACTAAGTTTTATAAATGTAGATGTCTGTGTAACCAGCATGCAGATCAAGACAGAAAATCTCCAGCTTCTTCATGCTCCTCCCATGTCAACCCACAAAGGTAAACATAGTTATAACCTGTATCACCTTGATTTAATTTTTCCTTGCCTTAAACTTCAGGTAAATGGAATTATAGCTATTTCCTCTTTTTAAATCTGTCTCCTTTTGCTGATCATTTTTTTTTTTTTTTTGTCTGTGAGATTCATTTAAACCATTGCATGTAGCAACGGTTTGTTCTTTTTCATTACTGAGCAGCATAAATACTGCACAACTTATTTATCTATTCTACTATGGTTGGACATTTGAATCGAACTGAGTTTCAGACAAGTATAACTATCTATAGTTATACTATAGATTCTATCTATACTTTTGTATATGTTCGTTGGTGGGTGTAAGAACTTATTGCTGTTGCATATACTCCTGGTTCAGACTTATTGGGTCATAGGCATTTTTAGTTTTACTCTATGCATAGCCAAATAAGTTTTCAAAGTGTTGTCCCAATTGACACTGCCACCAGCAGTGTGTAAAAGTTCCAGTCACTCCAGTCATTGTCTTTATGTTTGTAGTCTGACTCATACTACTTTTTTTTTTGTAAACAGAAGGTTTGGATGTGATTAAAAAATCATCTGTCTGTTGGCAATAATGACAAAAAGCAAAAATAAACAAGGAAACACATTGCTTTGTTTTGCTTTCCTAATATCCTGTGCTAAAATTTTGTCAATTTATAAGCTACATCAGGGATTGTGCTCATTTTTTTAAATTTCATTTTGCTATCATGGTTAAATACACATTATTAAGATTGGAACGAGTTACTTTCAGACCTAAATAGTTTCCCACACCAAATATAGGGTGCCCCCTCAAAATGTATACACATACTTTGGATAATTAGAGAGGCAATGCTTATTAAAATGTAGTTCATCTTCAAAATTGAGCTATTAGCTGCTAAAGTGTGTATACTTTTATGGGGGACACCTTGTACTATATATTCAAGCAGAAATCGATAAGTATCTGCTAGAGAATAAGAATGAAATTTTGCACTTTACTGTAAGTTATACTAATGTATTTTATTTCCTTCAAACTCTAAAGTATTTTAATTCTAAAATATGGAAAGTCTTCTTTTTGACACAAAAATGTCAATCACATGCCTTTTTAAGATGCTCACTTTTCATTAGCTCACTTGAGCCTACCAACCACTGTGAACAATAACCTGGAAACTTCATTTTTTACTTTATGGAAGAAGAAATCAGGGCCCTGAAATTGTTCTATCTGGTTGGTTATAAAGGGGCAGAACCTGGAATAGGTGGCAGTAGTTTCCCTGGCTCTGGTCCTGGTTTTCAGTCATCACATATCTGGGGTGGACTCTTTAACCCCAGAGAATAGCAGAAGCATATAGATATCCAGGCACAGTTATAAGCATTTGACCATATGCTCTTTATTTTATGTACTAGAGGCCCAGCACATGAGTTCATGCATGGGTAGGGTTGCTTGGGGTGGCCTGTGGAGATTGGGCCCCAGCTCCTGCATCCAGCCTCACAGCCCCACAGCCTGTCCTGGTACCCCATCTTGGCCTGGCAATGCCCCCTCACCTATTCCACCATCCCACCTGTGCGGTGATTGATTGAGGCCGTGCTCCTGGCCTGGCTCCCTCATTGCCTGGGAGCCAGGCGGTGGCCCCAGCCCCCATCACCACCCCTGATTGCTTTCTGCTGGGTGATGGGGGGTGGGGGAGTGTAGGGGGTGGCGATCAGGCTCCTGTTCACACCCGCCTTGGTTTGGCACCGCCTGCCCACCTGTCCCACCCTTGTGCTGTGGTCCGCTGTCAGTGGGGGGTCCATCAGGGCCAGCAGTGCCTCCACTGCTGCCTGCTGCCAGCGCCGTGTTGCCAACACCTGCCATGTTTTGTGTCACGCCCTGGTGGTCAGCGCACGTCATAGCAAGTGGTTGAACTCCTGGTAGAATGACCACCTGAGGGGACAATTTACATATTAGGCTTTTATTATATGGATTTACAGCATATATATATGTGTATATGAGATCATATACTGAACATAATGTAGAGTGAAATTGAAAAGTGGTAGCTACCCTAAGGTTTGGGTTAACATGAGAATCTCAAGAGCTTGGGAAGGATCAGACCAAACAGGAATATATGCATGTACTGTCGAGAGAATGAGTGCCAAGGTCTGTACAGGTAGGTGATTGACATCTTGTGAGCATTGTGTTGTGGCTGAGAGGGAGATGGAAGGTGAAGTGTGTGGACTTGTAAAAGTCTCAGCACACGTGTCCTATGTGTCTTTTTTCTAAGGTTACAGAGAGTATAAATATTAACGATGAATCCTTAAGAACAGAAGAAGAAATGGGGGAACAGTAAAAGAATACAGCTACTTATTATTCAACAGAAATGCTGTCTTTATGCAGGTGTTTAAATCAGTTATTCTGAATAAAAAATTCTCAAGTTTAAGTATGGGCTTGGGAACAGGGAAATATATCGGGCATTACGTTCAATCGTAAAACTCAGTGTTCTCCAAGAAACTCTTCTGTGCTGCGTATACATATTAAAAACCAGATGGGAAGCCCTGCCCATGTGCTATGGTCCGCAGGGTGGCTGGTGTTTTATCACTTGCCAAGCCAGGGCCACCTGTGGCTCTGTCCTGGCAGCTCTGTGTCTAGGAGCCCCGTCGTCTGTTCACAGGAAGGGCCCCCGAAGCCCAGCCCGAGAGCAGCCCATTCACATGACGAAGGTCCTGATAAGAAGGATTTGCTGAATACATAATCCGATGTGCTGTGCTTTGCTTTGAACAGACACACTATCCCGTGCTTTTGTTGGCATCACTGCCAAAGACCTTACACACAAACAATTAGCAGCAAGTCGTTTGGTTTTCCACACAGGAAACCCGCACAGAACAGCCAGTCCTCTAAAGATGTAACCTCCTCTTTTCCCATTGTTTTCATTCTGTGAAACCCCAGCCATTAAAGCATTAATGGACTGATTACTAGGACATGGGACATCCCCCCCCCCTGCCCCCACTTCCCCAGGTATAAAACAGTCAGACATTCAAGACTCTTCTCAAAATTAGGCCTTTCAGAATCACTTAACATACAACATGGGCTTAGATGATTTAGTAAATAATCTGACCAGAGAGTGAAGAAACAATAAATAGATAAGATGCTTTGGCTAGTTCTTCTAAAAGATTCTAAATGTTGCCATATTTTCATCTGTTTTTGATACTCTGAAAACTTTCTTTTATTCTCCTCACCCCCCCCCCCCCAATTATTTTTTAATTTAATTTCTTAGGATAACATTGGTTCATGTTATATAAATTTCAGGAGTACAGCTTTATAATACAACATCGTACACTCTATTTAAAAAAAAAAATCATAACCTAAAGTCTAGTCTCCTTCAGTCATCATATTTGATCTCCTTTATTCTCTGTATCCTCGCCCTGTGCCCCTTCTCCTTCGGTAATCACCATTCTGTTGTCTATATATATGAGGTTTTTTTTTTTGTTTGTTTGTTTTATTTGTTCGTTTGTTAGTTTTTGTTTTACATACCACATATGAGTGAAATCATAGTTATTTTCCTTTTATATCTGACTTATTTCACTCTGAAATCCATTCATGTTGCAAATGGCACTATTTCAACTTTTTTACAGTTGAGTAGAATTCTATTTTCTACATGTACAACTTATTCTTTATCCAAATATTCAAGGACACAGGTTGTTTCAATGTCTTGGCCACTGTAAATAATGCTGCAATGAACAGAGGGATACATACAGCCTTATGAGTAAATGTTTTCAAATTTTGTGGGTGGATACCCAGAAGAGGGACTGCTAGGTCCTATGGTAGCTTTATTCTGAATATGTTGAGGAATATCCATACAATGTTCCACAGTGGCGGTACCAATTCACATCCCTACAAGCAGTGAATGAGGATTCCCTTTTCTCCACATCCTCACCAACACTTATTTCTTGTCTTACTGAAAACAGTCATTCTAACAGGCGTGAGGTGATACCGCATGGTTTTGATTTGCATTTTCTCTCTTTTCTAAAGTGCTAGATGTGGCCTGGCCTATAACATGGAATCTACTCAGCTGTTTACCCTTGGGGAAAGACCATGGAGCAGTTAGGTCTCAGTTATACTCCCCTGTAAAACAGGTTGAGAATTGATCTGAGGTCACTTTCTATGATTCTCAAGCTGGTCTGCACGTGAATTCACCCAGGGAACATTGGAAAATGCTATTGCCTGTGTGTTCACCCCTGGAGACTCTAATTTATGGTCTGGTCTGCTATCAAGCCTGAGTAATAGAGCATAAAAACTTGGCTGCACAGTAGGATCACCAGGGAGCTTTGAAAAATCAATGCCTACTCCGCAGTATTTCCTAAAACTTTCCAGGTGACTACGATGTGCTGCCAAGATTGAGAGTCACTGCTCCAAACAATATAATCTGTCATCTGAAAAAAAGAAATCAAGGACCTATGTGGCTATGTTGGCTGCACAGTGTGCACATGAGATTGCTCATGCCATCTAGCTGATTACACTTTTAAAACCCACGCCCAAGGATACGCTTATTGGTTTTAGAGAGGGGGAAGGAGAGAGAGAGGGGGCAGAAGAGGGAGGGAGGTTGGCTGCCCCCCATACACTCCTGGACCAGGGGCTGAACCTGCAACCTAGGCGTGTCCCCTGCCTGGGAATCAAACTGCCCCCTGTCGGTGTATGGAGGACATGGTCCTTCATAATTTCCTCAGGAAACACTTGCTGACTATCGAGTGAATGATGTGTTTACTAAGTATTTGTCATTACGTTTAAAATGCTGCCACTTGAATTAAAAGATTTCTTAAGTGACACAATTAGAAAAACTGAGATATTTTATATGAAGGGGCAAAATTAAACTTCACTTCCAGACTAAGTTCATGAATATACCTCACTTAAAAACTAATATGTAACATGCATAGATGACAATTTAAAAAAAATAAGTATAATCTTTCACATAGCAATTCTACTCCTAGCATTTTATTTTAAGGATAAAATACACAAATATTTATCCATCTTTTGAAAAGTAGCTCAAAACCCTACAGAACAGGTAATATAAATTATAGTACATCTACATGACCATATATTATTTAATCATGATCTGAAATATGTAATTATTGAAAATAATATTTCCATGGTATGGATGAGTGTATAGCAAAGAGATAACTGTTCTCCATTGCAGTGGGATTTGGAATGCTTTAAATTTGTAAGTTTTCTTTTACTGAAAGTTTTAAAATGCTTCTGAGAACAAAAATCAGTTAAATGCTAAAGCCAGTTTTGTTCCATTAAGCCTTTAGTTGGCACTTATTTATCTTTTGTTTTACCAATTTCTAAAAGGTCTACTAATTATTCCATAAAGTTTCTTATAATCTTCAATCTGAGACACACACACACACACACACACACACACGCAAGGACAGATGTTGTGAGTTTTTTTTTTTGGGGGGGGGGGAGTGAGCCCAGAAAAATAGTGAGCTATCAGGGATTTTAAGAAGTATAAAAAGTAAGGTAGGCAGAAGACTTCCTCCCGGTGAGGTTGTCCGCACACGAATCCCAGACCCTGTGCCTGTGTTAGAGGCAGAGGGCAGGGAGGCTGCAGGTGGGGTTAATTCTGCCTTGAGAAGCGCAGTGCCCCTGGGATGGTCCAGGTGGGCCCAATGTCACCACTAGGGTCCTGATGAGTAAACAGGGGTCTTGGGAGAGTCAGAGTGAGACAGAGTGGGGAAGGCGGGGCTCGCTGGACTGACTTTGAAAATGGGGGAAGGGGACAGTAAGACGGAGAATACCGGCGGCTGCTAGAAGCTGGGAAAGGCAAGAAACCAGGTTCTCCCCTCGTGACTCCGGAAAGGAACACCCCTGACCACACCCTGATGTGAGCTCAGTGAGACCCAGCTTGGACTTCAGACCTCCAGAACTGTAAGTTAGCCCATTCGTGTTGTTTTTGCTCATTCAGTTTGTGATAGTTTGTCGCAGCAGCGACAGGAAACTGATAGGAGTGCTTATATGGCGGATATTGTAGAAACAAATACTCCCTGAAATAGTCTTACTTTGGCGGCGAGTAAACCCCCTACTCACCCCTCTCTCCACTTTGCACCCCCGCCCCAATTCAGATGAAACTCCTTGCAGCTGTCCATCCTGTTTGTTTGCTGCTAAGAACAGTGTTAGGGGTAGTGGGGAAACAAAATTTGATTTTCCTAAAAACCTGGAGAGTTGTGGAAGGATGGAATGCATGTTTTGAAGTGCTGATTTGGGAAAGAGAAAATAACAAGAGATTTGATTTTTAAAAAATTATTTTTTTTGTAATGTCCAAGGAGTGATTCTATTTTTTTTTAATAAAGGAAAAAGGAAAAATTGTAAATAACTATATGAGTGAAAATGCAAAGTAATCTAGGCTAATAAGGAAATTATTTTCATTATGGTGTAAGTACAAGATAAAAATCTATTTAATTGTATGAGGGCCTGGGGGTTTTGCTTTATTGCGGTTCATTTGCTTGGTTGGTTTTTCAATTCTAGAATGGCCAGGAGAGTTAGAAGCCATAAGGTCATAATAAGAAAATGCCGAAAGTATCAACTTGAACTAAATTCAGTAGCAGTAGCCCAAACACAGTGGTTCAGTTTCTAAGGAATATCTGGATGAAAAAAAAGTCAACAACTGGAAAAGGAGGTGGTGACATGCCTGAGTTAGAAAATAAAAGCTGAGTATTAGTCAACAGACTGTCATCTCATGGCTGTTTCTGAGAGAGAAGACTGTGAAAACTGGCAAAGAAAAAAACATTCACATAGTGAGTGGCCTTAATTGCTCTGTTAATTATTGAACTAATTAATCTCTAGTAATTTGAGACTGCTGTTGAGTTATACGGTGAGTACCCTCAAGTGCATCTGAAACAAAGAGTAGTCTTAAAAACAAAATATTCAAGTTCTAAGTAAAGTCTGATTCACTTAAGAAGAAAGCACAACTTCACAAGCAGGCTAGTAATTTGGCAGGACAGAACTTCCAAGAGATGCCATAGTAACTGGCTGGCCTTCGAGCGAGTCTCTGATGCCTGACTTCATCAAGCCTGGAGTCAGACGGGTGTGCAGTCCAGTTCCCACGTTGCCACCTGGAAACTATTCTGTTAGGCTTCTCTGGGTCCCAGTTTTCTAATCTACGAGATGATGGCAAAGGCAAGGATGGTAATCATGATATAAATAATCATAACAATAAAAGCAAACACCTGTAAGGTGCTGTTTCTACCCCAGGCACTTTACTTATTGACTCATTTCATTCTTGCAACAACATTATGAAACCTAGACTGTTCCTATTCTTATGTTACAGAGAAGAGGCATGCACAGAGGTTAGGTTTCCAAATATTGCACACACAGAAAGTGTGAGAGCCGAAAGATGAATCCAGAGTACTGCCCACAAAGCTTGTGCTTTTTTAATGAAAACTTGATGATGTTTGCACCGTCATGGAGATGTAGGTAAATAAACACGATGAGGATACAGAGTAATAAAGACATTCCTTTAAATTACTAGGTTAGCAGCTCATTTTCACATTTGCTCTTGAAAGGTGTGACTTCCTTGTGGAGGGCAATGGCCAACATAGAGGACTCTGGAAGTTAGTAAGCTTCCTCACACTGTTTGAATGAGGCGTGGAAGGGGATATCAGTGAGATACATTCAGGTAGGGTGAACCATGGAGCTGAGAAAGTAAGGATCTGTTTGGACACAGCAGAAAGTGGCTCACGGCAGAGATCCTATTCCAGTTTTCACCAGGGTAAAATGCGGGTGTCTTTGTTTTCTCTAATGATCATAGGTCTCCTCCCTGTCCCCACAGTGACTGGGTTAGAGTTTAGGCATGGAGTCCTAGAGTGCTGCTTGTTGGCTCAGGAGTGGGATCTGTGTGTGTACACTCATAGTAGTTGGAGTCTTTTTTTTTTTCTTTCTTTTTTTTTATACGTGGCACAAAGCATATCTTGCCCCCTTTCAATGAAAAAAAGGCTGATGTTTCACTTCTGCCTTATAATAATCCACATTCAGAATATAGCTATAAGGGTTAGAACGCAAAGAATTTGTTTGGCAGGAAAGTTCGCCCCAGTTTATGGAATAAAAATGAAAAATATATGTGAGAAATGATTGATTCAAGAATATGTTAATTGAATAGATGCAGAAAATTCTATGTATTTATATATCTTTAAATTTAGCTGTGCATTCATATCTGAGATACCTGTACCAATCATTCATTTTGCCATTATCATTATAAAAGTGAATGCAAAGCACTTATTAGAGAGCTTGACACATGTTAAGAACTCAGTATATATTAGTTATAATTTTTAAAAATTATCTATCACTTCCTGACTTGCTTACAGTAAGTATTTTGAGTTGGTCAAGTTGAAGAAAATGATTAGTGGGCAAAACCTCAATGTGAATAACTGGAATCTAATACTAATTCCAGGCAAAAATCTAAAATGGAGTAAGATTTTTAAAGACCTGTTTTAGGGATAAAGAAAACAAAAGTGTATGGTGGAGTGAGAAGGAGAGGGAAAAAAAGCAGAACTGAATGTAATAATGGGGACATAACTGATCATGTGGGATGAAGATGGAGAAAAAGAGTCAAGCACAAAAACATTGAAAAAACATGTGAGTGGGTAAATGGTAATGAAATAGAATGAAGAGAGGTAATTTAGAAAAGTGATATTGAATAATAAAATCATCTTCCTCTATAATAATAAAAGGGTGATATGTTAATTGGACTGCACGTCATTCCGGACGTCCTTCCTAACAAAGTTGGGGCTGCAGAAGCCAGCTGGGTCCCGGGTGTCTGCAGAGGGGGCCAGGGGGAAGCCAGCCGGGGTCCCGGGTGCCTGCTGGTGGCCGGAGGAGGGAAGCCAGTGCCAGCAGCTGGGGAAAGGAAGACCTACTCTTGCACAAATTTTCATGCATTGTGCCTCTAGTCCTTAATATTTCTTTATTATTCACAAAGGAAATACTAGTAACTCTTAAATTTTAAAAGACACTTTCCCAATAGGGGAGGAATAAACAGTTTTAAATGGCCTTAATTAGATTAGATCTCTTTGGAACAGCCCTTTTGAAAATGATTCTGGATAAAGAATTATTGAAGCTAAGTCATTTTAGGAACAAAAGATTTCTGGGAAACAAAATATTTTAAAGGATTACTGACTTAGTTTATTATATCTACCTGGCTTTAACGAGTTCATACCCTTTTGGTCCTGTTAGCTGGGTCACCGGGTTTCATTCCTGAGGAAAATCTGTTGTAAAGCAACAAAGTAATGACAGTCAGGCCCAAAATACCACATGAGCTTGTACAGAATTTAAATGTCAACTAGTACAATGTGTTGAAAGATGATAACTGGAGGATTCCAAAGACTAAGGCTTTCCATAAAACCTTTAATGTCAGGAAGTAATATATTATAAAATGTCATTCTTTCATTTTAGGAATGAGTCAACTACAGAGTCTTTCATAATAAAATATTCTCTTCAAAATAATATACATTACTATATTGCTTCTATTTATTAAAATAGGTTCAATTTTATTTAATCCCCAAATGGGATTTTAAAAAGGGCATATACTATTTCTCTCTCTCTTTTTTTTAATCTTATCATGCTTCCAATTGTTTATATTATCAGTAGGAAATAGATTTATTTTATAATAGGAAATTTATGCCACATGCAAATAAAACTTTAAAAACTTAAAAACTTAATAAGTTATAAAATACTAGAGGCCTGGTACGTAGATTCATGCACTGGTGGAGTCCCTTGGCCTGGCCTGTGGGGGTCCGGCTGAAACTTTTCTATACCAAAGTTTGTCAAACTGTAAACTTTGGTATTGAAAAAAAAAAAAAATGATTAGTTTTCTTTAAGAAAACTTCATCTCTATTTGAGCCCTCATTTATTTCCAATGACAGAAAACATCTTGGTAAATTTCTTATTTGTCCCAGTGGTTTTATGAATTTGGATGTGCAAAAAGCAACAATTTTTCTATAGTTCAACTTAATTTCTATTTCAAGTTTCTATCCACATTGAGGCAGAAAATGCAGTGGGGAAAGGATTTGGTGATATGCTTTGGGGAAAGGCATTTGTTCTGTGGTTCTCAACTTGTGTCTAAATTGGCATAAGCAAGATTTTCTAGCTTATTTCCTGGTGTCAGCTTCCTTCAATCGGCGTAATACTAAGGTACACTTATTTTTACCCGTGCTTCAGACGATAATCCACGCTCATCTCCAAATACGTTTTTGTTTGAGTTGTGTCTTTGATATGTCTTGGAGTGTACTGACCTTGTCCTCTCTTTGGAGACACGTGGAAAGTTCAGCTAGTTCACTTCCTCCAAGTCAAGGCCACAGAAGATTCTGGACTGCCTTGGGTCATCTGTGATGATAGACAATCTATTTAGCAATCACTAATTGTTTTTATTCTAGTATGATACATGAAACATTTTCCAAGGTGTCACTTCCCAGGTTTCCAGAAATATATTGGACCCTGTTCTTTTCTCTGCATAATTGAAATTTTTAAGGAATGTAATATGCATCATCATGTATTGTCTGTTTCCTTTCCCAGTGGATAGGATGGCTTCAGAGCCACGTGTGCATAAGCTCTTACCCTCTGCTTCTCCTTCCTTCTCTCCCCCAAGTTCTTACACTGCTCAGGTCAGGGTAGGAAAACTGATACTTAACATCATCATTTGTTCTTAAATATATTATTCAAGCAGATATTTGCTTCCTTTCATCTTACTGTCTCTGCCAGGACTTTCATGACTTACTTTGATGTAGAAAGGTTGAGAACTGACTCTCTTACCCTCTGTCTTGATCAGCAATGACTTCACCTTTCTGAGGTGAGAAGCTAACACTACCCTAGCTGTTAACTAAAATGGGGGTCCAATTATGATACAAGGGAGTTATTGAGGTATAATAGACACATGAGCAATATGAAAATATTATTCCCACTACATTTTAATTTTCAGTAAGGTGTTTTTAATAAGAACAAACACTTGTAATGTGTATTATAAGCATTAAGTAATTTGAAATAAACTATTTGGGGAAAACAGCAAAAAATCCAAACCCTTTCTTAAGTGGGAAGCCCAGACAAAATGTTTCTTCTGGCCCTTGTATGACAGGCCTTGCTTTGACCCACTCAAACATAAGAAACAGAAGCATTAAAAAGGAAAGTATAAATTGCACCCAAGTCAATATTGTGTACATAATGAAAGTCAAACTCCAAAGCAATGCACTTGGCTGGCAAATCTTTCAAGAGAAAATTTGTGCATCTATAAGGCATACATAGGTCATTGAATTTCATCAAGAGATTGAAAAGGCAAGGTTGATGTTCTTATTATATAAAACAATAATGCACATTATTTGAGGGTAAATAATAAGCTGTTTGACAAAGTGAGTGAAGATGAAAAATCAATCTTTACATTCATTAAAAAAAAAAAAAGGCATTTCTCCCTATCTTTTCATGTCTACCCACCATTTGATTTTTAGTTAAGGTTTCTAGTTTTCTGCTATGATAACTTTGCCTGGAATAATAAGCATCTAGATTAGAATAGATAGTTAATTTTTTTCCTCTGAAGATTTTTGTGTCTGTATGTCATAGTCAACCTACTTTTACGACATAAAGAAGGGAATGAAGATGTCTGGGGCTCTCAATTATCTTCACATTGTCTCATTATGACTTTCAAAATATGCCAAACAAAATTCCAACTCCTATTTAACACACTCTGGAGGTCTCATCTTCCCTAGCCCCCCAAAGCTCATTAATATCCTAAATAGCTAACATTATTAAGAGACTCTTTTCTTGATAGACATATCACTTCACCTATAAAAAGAAACACTATTAGGTGATTCTACATACAGCATGGCAAGAAAAAAAAAATCACACACAATCAAATAGCCCAGGTGTAATTCTAATCTTAGAGAATTATGTTCTGTTTTACCATAAAATATAACTTTAAAATGTTCAATCTGTCAAAAAGTATGAATCTGTGAGCAGCAAATGTAAGAAAACTACTGGAAGCCAGGCAGGCTGGGGAGAGAAGGTGGGATCACCCAAAAGAATTAGAGGTCATGGTGTCTGGTGCTCAAACAAGGACAAGAACAACACCTAAAAACAGTGCCAGTTCCTGCTGGTCAGAATGGAAAATCTCAACATAAACAAGGCTTTGTGTAGGGAACACAGATCCCTTGACCTAGTCTCAGTAATGGGGAAATGTTAGGCCTGAAAAGAGGAGAGTAGAATCTCTAATAGAGGTTCAAAAAGTTTCAATGAAAACTTTGTTTTGCATATTGAACTCAGAATTTTTTAATTTTGATTTTTTAAAGCCAAAGTCATTATACAGTTGAAGTATTTTTTTTTTTTAAAGTATGTATTTTTATTGATTTCAGAGAGAAAGGGAGAGGGAGAGAAAGACAGAGACAGAAACATCAATGATGAGAGGGAATCATTGATCGGTTGCCTCCTGCACGCCCCACATTGGGGATTGAGCCTGCAAGCCTGGCATGTGCCCTGACCAGGAATAGAGTGTGACCTCCTGGCTGACAGATGGATGCTCAAACACCGAGCCATGCTACCCGGGTGAGACTTTTTTTTTTTTAAAGGCAAAGTCTAAATTAAAATAAATAAATAAATAAATAAATAAATAAATAAATAAAAGCAAAGTCATATGCATGTTAATAAAGCTGTGTTATAATGAGAGATATTAGCCACACTGTGGCTATTTCTCTATTAGAAGAAGTAATTTTATTTTATTTGATATACTTGAACTGGAATCTTACCCTCAGGAAGCCAATAACTTTTAGCTTGGTAAAGTAAATTCTGGAACCCATTATCCATAATACCTCAGAAAAGTCCACATTTTAAAGACTGAGCCTTAATAAAATAGATAAATTATATATTATTACTAACCTTTTTTTTTTTTAAAGTTATTATGTTCTTTAGATTTAGTGTTTTTCTGTTTAACAACTATTTGACCATGATAATAAATAAAACAGTAATTACTTCATGGAATATTATTTCATATCACAGAGGAAAATATTAAAAAGTTCTAAATCAAATAAAAAGTCATTCAGGAAAATAACTTAGCAGGTACTAAATCTATTCATAATATAATATCTCAAGAGTAAGACACACACTTATTTAAAAAATATATATTGATTGATTAATGGATTTCAGAGAGGAAGGGAGAGGGAGAGAGAGACAGAAACATCAATGATGGGAGAAAACCATTGATCAGTTGCCTCCTACACACCCCACACTGGGGATCAAACCCATAACCTAGGCATGTGCCCTGACGGGAAATCAAACCATGACCTCCTGGTTCCTAGGTCAGTACTCAACCTACTGACCCACGCTGACCTGGTGGCACATACTTATGTTTTATGTTATTACCCTTTGAGTTCAACATATGAAAACCAGTTTTACCTGAGCCATGTGGCATGAAACTAAACACAGTACAAGTTCTTGCATTAAAAAGAAAATGCTGCTGCAGATGGACAAAACTGCAAGTCTTGTATGTATCAGCTATACATGGCTTTTAGTTACAGTTTAAATATAAACATATGTATAAAAAATTTAAAATCAAATATTAGTAGACATTCAGCAGCACCCATGTGGAATCCTTGGAATCTAGAGAACAAATTTAAGTCTATAGAAATAGAAAGACTTTTCAAACAGTTTTGTTGGGAGTGATGAAAGGGAGATGCTTTCTCTAAAATTCTAGGTATTCCCTCCTTCCCCCTTAAGATATAAAAGCAATCATGGAAAAAATAGAATGGTATTTTATAATAATATTCTGTACCAAGTAATTTAAAAATCATATGTTCCCAAGAATAGGATATTTGATGTAGGTCTTTCTCATTGAGCTATTAACAGTTGAACTTTTTCTGTGATAATTTAGTAAGCTCCAAAGATGATGGAGGGAATATGAGACCTATTATGAAACCTATGAATATGGCAACTTATGTGAATTGGAACCCAATTCTGATGCCGCCTTCAACTGCTCTATTTTGTGGGCAAATATCCAAGGAAACAAGGCTTTTGTAAAGGAGAAAACAAAAACCAAAATTTAATTTTTCAAAATAATGTCATTTTTAAAGCTACCATTCTCCTAAGAAAAGACCCATACTGTAGTCAAATTTAATTATTCCAATTGTTTCATAATCTCTGAGACATGCAAATAGATGGTTGCTGGCATTTGAAATCATGTTCCAGGGAAAATATATTTGAGGGTGACTCAAGATCCTTGTGTAATGTTGGTAGCTAAATTTCCCATGTGTAATGGAAGATTCCAAAAAGTAAGTAGTTCTTAATTAAATGTGTTTTACTAATAGGGAGGAACTGTGGAGAGGATATTATAAATTTGTGCTGAAAATCTCTTTAATGTTATTATTTAAACAGGAAGTATGTGTCATCTTTTCCAGAGCCCCCTGATTGGGAGTATTCTTCATTTATTTTGTTTTGTTTTGTTTTTCCTTTTAACATCCTCTCCAGAGCAGCCTGTGTGCAGCTTGCTTCTTCGCGGTTACCTGCTGCTCCACCCCCACCTGTAGCCTTCACTGCCCACCACCACCTGGAACGTAGGACACACCCTTCAGTCTTTTCCTGACATGACTGCTGACATTTGGAGCACTAAGGAATGTTTCCTGCAATCTCCTGTAACGGCAAACTATGGAGAACTCACCAACTGCTTTCTGTCATGCTTCCTGTCTTCTGTCTTGCATTCAATAACTCTTTCTTATTCCTCTTTAACACAAGGATGCAAAACAAGGACTATAAACCTCTACACCCCAAAGTATATTATGACACATTGATAGGTCAGGAGGGGCCATTTTAAACATTTAAAAATATATGTTTTATTGATTTTTTTACAGAAAGGAAGGGAGAGGGACAGAGAGTTAGAAACATCGATGAGAGAGAAACATCGATCAGCTGCCTCTTGCACACTCCCCACTGGGGGTGTGCCCACAACCAAGGTACATGCCCTTGACTGGAATTGAACTTGGGACCCTTCAGTCCGCAGGCTGATGCTCTATCCACTGAACCAAACCAGTTAGGGCAGAAGGGGCAATTTTAGATTCTTTGGAATCCTGAAATATTTTTAGGACCCTAAAATAATAATATTTGCAAAAGCAACACAAAAGCAATTATGTCATTAACTCACATTTAATTTAATACAAAAGTGATGAGTAAGGAATCAAGCTAGAAATTTTAAATATCATAACTCAATTTATTGGAAAGTTGTTACAAAACAGCCCGTTCTGCTTTTTAACGTGTTTGTATTTAGGGGAACCTGTAGAAATCTCAAGCAAAAGAAAGTTACGGATTAAAAAAATAAAGGGAAAAAGGAGGAACCTGGGGGACATTCTGTGTGGCTGGTCTTATTGAGCCAAGGCCACTTCTTATTTCCTCCTCTTTGTAAAATTGGGCTGGTGTCCCTGGTTTGTGCCCCCCAACCCCCGCCCCAGCCTCATTCTGTCATTCCTGAAAGGGTGATGAAGTATTAATGATATTAACATTAAGTAGTTCTTTTAGAGTTAAATCAAGTACAGCACCTGCAGCCTTTGCAAAGAAAATTAGTCCTAACCTTAATTTTGGGAGCCCTTAATTTAGATGATGAATCTATCAAGAAAGACATAGCATGAAGAAAAATCATTAGAAAAAAAACCCTATTATTTCTACAATAGAACACAGGTTAGTATGCATGAGGCAAATATTACAAGATATAAGACGTCCTTTAGTACAAGAGGTGCTGCTTTGGCATTAGCTGTTTATCCATATTTAGTTACCGTATGGCATTTTGCATCATAAATACGGAATCCAAGACAGGGACATAGAGTGGTTATTAATATATATGAGTGGGCCAGGATCTTAGATCATGCTAGAATGTGTGCTGGACTCAAGTTTTAAAGCAAAGTAAAAAATGTGGGCTGACGGTAAGGAGATGTTTAAAGAGCCTTGGAACACTAATAATTCATATGCTACTTTATTTCTTTCTATTCATGTCTGATATTCATAGTAATGTAGGTAATTAATATTAATTCACAATTCTTTTTTCTGTCATTGAAATATAATGATATTGTGTAAGTTTTTGTTGTACAGCGTGTTGACTTGATATGTTTGTATATTGCAATATGATTGCCACCATAGCATCAGCTAACACGTCTAGCACATCATAGTATTATTTCTAGTCTTGGGGACAATTAAGATCTAGTCTTTTTGCAGCTTTGAGTTTATAATACATACCATTGTTGTCTATTCTCACTGTGCTGTGGATGAGATCTTCAGGACGTTTTTGTGTACTGGTTGTAAGTTTATACTCTTAAACAACGTCTCCCCAATTCCTTCAACCCCCAAACCCTGGTAATTACTGTTCTTCTATTTTTAATATTTCACCTTTAAAGAATGTCATACAATCTTTGTCTCACTTAGCACAATGCCACCAAGGCCCATCCATGTTGTCTCAAATGGCAGGATTTCTTTCTTTCTCATGGTTGAATAATATTTCATTCTGTCTATATACAATAACATCTTTGTCCATAATTGCAACTTTATCCACTCATCCCTCAGTGGACACTTAGCTTGTTTCCATGTCTTGGTTATCCATAAGTAATGCTGCAATAAACATGGAAGTGCTATATATCTCTTTGAAATAACGATTTCATTTTATTTGGATCTATACCAAGAATGGGATAGTTAGATCATATGGTAGAGCTATTTTTAATTTTGATGAACCTCCATACTGTTTTCCACAATGGCTGAATCAATTACATTTCCACCAATAGTGCACAAGTATTCTCTTATCTCCTCATTCTTGCCAATACATGTTATTTCTTGTCGTCTTGGCTAGCCATTCTAACAGCTGTGTGATGATATCTAATTGTGGTTTTGATTTGCATTCCCCTGATTATTAGTATATTGAGCATGTTTTCATATATCTGTTGGCCATTATATGGCTTTTTTTTGGAAAAATGTCATTTAGGTCATCTACCCATTTTTTATCAGATATTTTTGTATTGAGTTGTATGATTTCTTTATATATTTTGTATATTAAAGCCTTATCCTATCTAATAAAAGAGAAACATGCAAATTGACCTTACCTCCGCTACACCCACAAACCATGCCCACCAGCCAATTAGGAGCAAGTGTGCAAGTTAACCCAACAAATATGATGGGGGCCATGGAACTGGAGCAAGCAGGAGGCTTGATTGCCCCCAGAAATAGAGGAAGCCAAGCTTTATACCTGCCTTGGCTGGCCCTGGCCTCTGCTTAAGGCTACAAAGTTTCAATTATATAAGACAAATAAATCTCAACAAAAATGGCAGCAGCCACGAAGCTGGAGAGAGCAGGAGTCTTGGCTTGTCCTCAGAGATGGAGGAAGCCAAGCTTCCTGCCTACCCTGGCCTCTGCTCAAGGCTACAAAGTTTCATTATAGAAGATAAATAAATCCCAGATACCAGGGCTTCCTCTTGGGTTATTGTGGGTTGTGGCTGACCTGCAAACCACCACAGGCCCCTCACCCAGTCCGCCCCACTCCCCAAGGGAACCCCCACCCTGATCGGGGACACCCTTCAGGGCAAACCAGCCAGCCCCCACCCATGCACCAATATCCTATATAATAAAATAGTAATATGCAAATTGACCATCACTCTAACACACAAGATGGCTTCCTCCATGTGGTTAAAGATGGCTATCTCCATGTGGATACAATATGGCCACCACAAGATGGCTAGCAGGGAAGGGCAGTTGGGAGGGATCAGGCCTTCAGGGGAGGGCAATTGTGGGCAATCAGGCCAGCAGGGGAGGGCAGTTGGGAGCAATCAGGCCAGCAGGGGAGAGCAGTAAGGAGTGACCAGGCTGGCAGAGGAGGGTCGTTGAGGGTGACCAGGCCTGCAGGGAAGGGCAGTTGGGGGAGACCAGGTCTGCAGGGGAGGGCAATTAGGAGTGACCAGGCCTGCAGGGGAGGGCAATTAGGGGCAATAGGCTGGCAGGGGAGCAGTTAGGCATCAATCAGGCTGGCAGGGGAGTAGTTAGGGGGTGATCAGGCTGGCAGGCAGAAGCGGTTAGGGGTTGGCAGG
This sequence comes from Pipistrellus kuhlii, assembly GCF_014108245.1. Classification (NCBI taxonomy): domain Eukaryota; kingdom Metazoa; phylum Chordata; class Mammalia; order Chiroptera; family Vespertilionidae; genus Pipistrellus; species Pipistrellus kuhlii. The sequence continues at coordinate 32,038,934 of NW_023425405.1, read as the reverse complement.
CAGGCAGGTAGGCAAGCAGTTGGGAGCCAACAGTCCTGGATTGTGAGAGGGATATCCAATGCCTTTTTATGCCCTATCCTACTGGGATCGGGCCTAAACGGGCAGTTGGACATTCCTTGAGGGGTCCCAGATTGGAGAGGGTGCAGGCTGGGCTGAGGGACACCTCCCCCCCCATGCACAAATTTCATGCACTGGGCCTCTAGTTAGATATAATTTACAAATATTTTCTTCCTTTCAGTAGATTGCCTTTAATTTGTCGATGTTTCCTTTTCTGTTCAGCTTTTTAGTTTGATTTCATTGCACTTGTTGCTTCTGTTACTTGAGCCGAAAAAAAAAAAAAAAAAAAAATCATTGCCCAATCCAATGTCCAGGAGTTTCTACTCTATTTTCTTCTAAGAGTTTATGATATCATGTTTCATGTTTAAGTCTTTAATCCAGGAATTTCAAAGCCTTTATTTTATTCTATTCCTGGGCTTTCTCTTTTATCTCCTCCATTCCCATATCTTTCTCCACTCTGTCTTATCTAGTGACACTTCAAGCCATGATTTGCCTCTCCTGGAACTTGTCAAGAAAATAAATGACCCTTATGACCCTTTAACCTGGCCATAACACCTATTTGTTTAAATTAATAGAAGGCTAGTAATTAGCCAGATATAGTTTCTATTGATTAAACAAGGGTAATTTTTCTAATATGTCTTTGCTTTTAAATTAGATAAAGACAAGTGTTCTGGTTTTATATTTTATTCAGGTATATTTAAAATTTTCAATGTAGTTTTTACTAGAAAAATACACCCAAATCAAAAGTGCAAATTTCTAATTGTTCCATGGTTTCCTTAGATGGTACTTATATTGTTAATTTTGGTAATATAGGCTATTTATATTGTAATTATAATGTCATGCCATATTTTATCTGGAAGAATTTGAAGTAAAATAAAATTGACAATAAACTTGGTTACAGTTATATATGTCATAATTACTTTATATATAAATTAAAATGTAGAGAATTACATATTTGCACATATATAAAGCTTTTAAAAATTACATTTTAATAAATTATGTTTAATAACTGCTAGTTAGTAAAAGTAAATTCCAGAGTGAATATTTTATTTTTTTTGTTGACAGTAAAACCTTATTAAATATTTGGGGTACAAAGTGATCTTTTTATAGTTCCTCTTATGGGGTGTGTTGTTTTGTATGCTTAAAAGTTAAATATTTTATTTATTTCTACTTATCTTTATAATATTCTTCTTATGAACTGTAGCATTATTTATCATTCTATATTTTATTCCAATAGCAGTTTGAAAGCTTATGGAAAAGTATTTATTTTAGTGGTACTAATTTCCAAATGCGCCCCCCCACACACACACACAAATACGAGAATAACGATTTTGATCCATGCATGTGATAAATCTACATTTTTAAAGACAGGTTCTTCATGTACCTGACAGAAAACCCGCTGTTTCTCGCCTTGGTAGACAAAATTGCTAAGTCATCAAGCACTCACTGTGGCTGATTCTGGATACAGCCCCCAATTTATCTCAACCATGGCTCTCTGGGCAGCCACTACCTCAGAGAAAGTAAGCAAGTTAGGAGAAGCCCATATGCCATCCTGGACATCACATGAGAATAAATCTTCGAATTATAATTTCCTTTCCTTTTCCAATTTCAATGGAAGTGATGAATTAGCTACATGGCCACAGGTACTTGGTAACTGCTTTATCTTCTCGTTAATGGAACCTAAGATTCCACACGTTCATGCCAGTGACCTCCAGGAATTTGTGAACAGTGTGTTACTGTACTAATAACCAATGGGGAAGCAATTTTTTCACTACATATATTTGGACTAGAAGTTTCCAGAGAAGAAGAGTAAGTCATGACCCTTCTGAAACTTAAGAGTTCCTTTCCAGGACCTAATTATCAGCCCACTTACAATTAATAAAAGCACATAATCAATGAAGTGAAGACTCTGTTCTTTGGAGCACAGTAGCCAACCAAACAAATGGATATGAATTTTCTCTTTAGGCTTTCTCAATAGCAAGAATATTGCTTCACTTACCTGGGTGATTAGGTAATTTTGTGATAATACATAACTGAGAATTCACAACTATGCTCCCTTTGCCCCATTGGGTGTCATGTTTGATTATTAACAACTTGCAGAAGTTGTGTTTCTTCAAATTTGTGGGGGTTTTTAATTTTTTTTTTTTTTTTTTTTTTTTATAGCTTAGCTTCTCTTCTTCTCCTTTGCTGTGGTATTTTAGTCTCCATTCCAGTGTATTCTTAAGTCTCTTGGAAGGTACAAAAAAAAGCATGTGCTATCTATAAATGGAGATGAACTTGCTTCCCCTGTTTGAAGAACATGGGGATTGGCACTGAGATACGATTTACTTAATGAACATGACAGTGAAAATAGTTAATTTACTTTCAGTATTATAAAAATAAGCTTACCCACTGGACATCGTCTGATCGCGATTAAATTAGGAAACCCAAAATAGACCTCTTAAGGAGAAACATGCTGTAATTTGTTAAAAGCTTGAATTTTACATGTTTACCCAGAGGGCTTTTAAAAATAGTTTGATTTGTATAATTGGGGAAGGAAATGACAAGGATTTCTAAATGGTATTGTTTATAGCAATGAAATGCCATGGAGGGCCATTTCCTAGTACATTAAGTTGAACAAAATGACAATTTTAATTTTCTAAATGATACTACTTAGTGATTTACTTATGCTAGTCTTTGAATCAAATGTAAATTTCCCTTTGAATTAGTGTTTCAGGCTTCTTCAGGTATATTCCTGGACGTGGAATACCTGCCTCATACAGCAATTCCATTTTTAATTATTTTGAGGAAACTCTATACTGTTTTGCATTGTACTAGGGTTCCCTTTTCTCCACATCCCCACCAACACTTGTTTATTTCTTGTTTATTTCTTGTTTAATGATAGCCATTCTAACAGGTGAAAGGTGATACCTCCTTGTGGTTTTAATTTGCATTTCTCTGATGATTAGTGATATTGAGCACTTTTCCTATGTCTATCGGCCATCTGTATGTCCTCTTTGGAGAGTGTCTATTCAGATCCTTTGCCCATTTTTTTTAAGAGTCTCATGCTCTACCGACTGAGGTAGCCGGGCGAGACTGCCCATTTTTTTTTAATTGGACTGTTTGGTTTTTTCTTTAGTGTTGAGTTGTATATGTTCTTTATAATTTTTTTCTTTTTATTTCTTTTTCCTCTTATTTATAATTTTTTTGATGTTAACCTTTTATAAGGTATATCATTGGTAGATATAGTCTACCATTCAGTGGGTTATCTTTTAAATTTATTGATGGTTTCATTTTAGTTTGATGTAACCCTTTTTCTTTTTTCTTTTATTTCCCTTGCCCAAAGAGATATGTCACAAAAATAATATTGCTACAAGAAATGTCTGAGATTTTATTGCCTATGTTTTCTTCTAGAATTTTAAGGTTTTGTACTTAACATTGAAGTCTTCTATACATTTTGAGTTTATTCTTGTGTATGGTATAAGGATATGGTCTAGTTTCATTTTTTGTATGTATCAGTTCACTTTTTGCAGTACCATTTATTTGAAAGAATATATGCATTCCTGTGATCATTGCCATGTTCTTTACTATAGCCAAGATTTTGAAGCCAAAATTTACAATAGCCGAGTGCTATTCAGTAATGAGTGAGTTGATAAAAAAAAAAAACCTGTAGTATATTTATACATGGAATACTACTCAGCCATAAGAAAGAAATCTTACCTTTTGCAACAGCATTGATGGACCTGGAGAGTATTATGCTAAGTGAAATAACCCAGTCAGAGAAAGACAAATACCATATGATTTAAATATAATAGGTGGGATGTAATGAAGAAAATAAACAAAATAGAAACAAACTCATGGGTAGAGAGAATAGCTGTCAGAAGGGAGGGGGTCTGGGAGACTGGGTGCAAAAGATGAAGGGGTTAAACAAACAAACAAATACAAAAAAAACACACACAAAAAGACCATATCTCACAGACACAGACTACAGTGTGGTGATTGCCGGAGGGAAAGCGGAGTAGACAGGGGGAGGTGGAAGAAGACAAAGGGGGGTAAATGGTGGCAGAAAAAGACCCGACTTTGGGTGGTGAGCGCACATCGCTGTGTGCAGATGATGTGCTATAGAGTCATACATGTGAAACCTGTATGGTTTTATTAACTATTGTCACCATAGTGTGACATTGTAATAACTGCAATTTTGCTACTGTTGTGAATCGTAATGTAAATATCTGTGTTTTCCTATGATCTTAGGCGACCTTGCTAGCGGTTTTCAACCTGTGGGTCGCGACTGTTCTAGCTCACTTGAAGTTTCTGAACCCAGAATAAGACAATATGTAAAAATCTTAGTACTAGACAATCAGAAGTCAGGTGTCATTTTCATTACATGTCTTTTTAAGTGAGTCATAATAGATCTGATTGAAAGAGCAAAATGCAAGACATTTAGTTACTCATCTTGTATAATTATCACTTTCAAAGATTCAAAAAGAAATGAAGTTTTAAGAAAGTGGGGACTGTTACTGAACTAATTATTGTTTTGTGTATATGTGCATTTATTTGCAAAAATTCACATAAGAGGTTTAGTTGGATATTTGGTTGTTGATATGTAATTTTGTTTTCAAATAATGTTTTTGAAATGTGTTATTTCTCATTTTCTGGTTTGAAATATTCAAAGCAAAGTGTCATTTATGATGACACAATGACTCACTAAGTCCATTCCTGCTTCTTTTAATAAAAGAAAACTTAATCAGTACTTATACAATCAGATGTAATTTATATTGGCTGTGGAATATTGGAATAAATTTCTGGTGAATCAGTGCCTTATAAAATTCCTAATAGTTTCCTTATAATTCTGATCCCAGTCAAGGTTCTATAAATCCTTTCTATCCTTAAAGCAGATCCAACATGAAATTCACCCACAAGACTTGCAACCAGGGGAACAGTGGTCAGTGGCAGCTCAGCTATCCCCAAAGCTCCCTTCCTCCGACTTTCCAGTGAGCTGGCAGCAGCCCCGCCTTGTCAAACTTCTGTTTCTCCTTCTACCCTTCCTTGTTTCACTGTCCCCAATTTTGATAAATGCACTCTGAAAATCACCTGAACACCTGTTATGAAAGCTTTCCTACATGATGTCAAGAACTCACATACTACAGGCCTGGCCTGAGGCAGACCCACTCCAGAAGGTCCCTTTCTGGTAACAATATGACATTTTAGAATAATCAAGTTATTCTGCAATGACAGAGAACAGATCTGCGGCTGCTGCTGGCAGAAGATGTGGGAGATTGAACTTTGGCTGTGATGGGAATATTTGCACCTTCATTGTTATGACAGTGTTATCCTAAAAATAAAAGGCCAAAATGAGAAGCAAAAAAGAAAAAGAAGTGAAATTCAATTTGTATTACCAAAACCTACTTTTGTTTCCTATATGGGAGGTAGAGAGGGAAGGAAGCAAGAGCAATAGAGATAGAAAACTTTTCTGCCTGTGACATTTTTACTCCAGTATTATCTTACTTTTATAGTCCTTTTTGACTCTGGGAAAATTCTGAAAATTAATTGCTTTCTCTGGTGCTATATTCTGAGGAGCAGGGGTGAGCATGAGAAAGTCACTCCTGGAATGACCATTGCAGATAGCCATTCTGACAGGTGTGAGGTGATATCTTGAGGTTTTAATTTGCATTTTCCTGATGATTACTGATGTTGAGATGTTTTCATATGCCTGTTGGCTATCTGTATGTCCTCTCTGGAGACATGTCTATTTCCATCCTCTGCCCATTTTAAAATAAACTTTTTTATTTTTTGATATTAAATTGTATGAGTTCCTTATCTATTATTGGATGTATCATTGGTGAATGTCTCCTTCCATTTAGTAGGTTGTCTTTTTGTTTTGTCAGTGACTTCCTGTGCTGTGCAGAAATGTTTAATTTGACGTAGTCCTTTTTTGGGGGTTTCCTTTGCCCAAGGAGACATCCAAAAAATTTTCACAGTTTTACTGCCCATGTTAAGTTACAGTAAGTAATTCTATGGAAAGTAATTTTAGGTCTTACATTCAAATCTTTAATCCATTTCGCATTTATTCTTATGTAAAGTATAAGAAAATGGCCTACTTTCATTTTTTCTTCACTTATTTATGCAGTTTTAACAATACTATTTATTGAAGAGACTCTTTACTATACTGTATATTCTTGCCTTCTTTTTCATAATTCATCATATAGCGTGGATTGATGTCTCTGTTTTGTTTCATTAATCTACTTGTCTGTTTTTTTATTCTAGTACCATGCTTTTTTGATAGGGGGGATTCAGAAGTACAAATTGGCAGTTATAAAAATATTCATGGAGGTGTAAAGTACAGAATAGGAAATATGATCAATAATATTGTGATAACTATGCATAGTATCAGATGAGTCCTAGACTTATTGGGGTGATCACTTTGTAAGTTATACAAATATTTAATAACTATGCTGTACACCTGAAATTAATATAATATTCTATGCCAACTGTAAGTGAAAAGCAAAAAAAATTTTTTTAAAGTTATAACATCCCAAGGGAATAATAAAATAAAAGATTAGATGACACTAAGAAAAGAATAAAAATAAAAAGGACATCGAAGAACACAGTATAGCCTTAAGTTCTGAATCAAACAAAAAGAACTTTTATATCCTCTCAACATTTTAGGAAAGAGAATAAGTTTAGAACAATGAGATACAGGGATGAAAAATAATTTTCATTTTAGACATTGAAAATTACTTTATACAAATGTCAGATACCATCTTATAATTTTACTGAATTAACTTTTAGTAAGCATAGATAATTGTTAGCTTTTATTTTTATTTTTAAAAATTGTATTACCTAAAACCAATTTGATGGTAAATTTGATATAAATATTTGTCTTTTAAATTTCTGGAGCATTTATATACTAGTAACACAGATCATTCTACGTCATCATGCCTGCCGAATGATACTGTTTTGCACGGACTAGTAAAAATATATTTCTGAAGCTTTGAAAAAAAACCTGTTGGAGCTCCTTTGGAAGGTTATCTACAAAAATTATTGTTACTACTTTCTTGTTCTACCATAAGAATCATTTTTAAGTCTAAATTTAGTATTTTGAAGGTGAGCAGAGTAAAAAGATAATGGCATTAGCAACAATTACATTTGTAATTAAAGGTTAAGAAATAAACTCATGGTTTTAGTGAAATCTAGAATAAACAGAATTCCTGTTTCTTTAGACTTCATATCAGGGGAGAAATTGCATGATCACGAATCTCTTGCCTCATTTTGTTCTCTGAGCAGTGTGTTCTGGTTACTTTTGTGTATATGGACTTCCTTGTAGAGGAGATGGAGCACCTTCAGGAGATGGTGCACTGCCAGGAAGGTGAAAACGTTTTTGTTGTTGTTGTTGTTACTCTGTTGTTTGGGAGAAGGATTTGACTCAACAAATATTTTATTAAATACTTCCTATATGTCAGACTCAGTGTTAGATGCCAGGGATAGAATAGTGAACAAGGTAGAGACAACCATTGCCTTTGCTGTCCTTACCAGGGGTTCTATTAATGGCAAACTCACCATTTTTTTTAATTTATATTTTTTATTGATTTTTTACAGAGAGGAAGACAGGGGTATAGAGAGTTAGAAACATTGACGAGAGAGAATCATTGATCAACTGCCTCTTGCACACCCCCTACTGGGGATGTGCCTACAACCAAGGTACATGCCCTTGACCCGAATTGAACCCAGGACCTTTCAGTCCACAGGCTGACGCCCTATCCATTGAGCCAAACCGGTTTCGGCCAAACTCACATTTTGCTAATGGGAAATCTAATCTTGAAAATCTTTCCCTGGGCAAAGAGTATTTTAATTACATTGTAAACTTGTGCACAATTGAGTTATTGAAGTGGGCATTGAATTTTTATTTTGTGGTTTCTAATGGGGAATTATCACCCTATATATTGGTTTGTGCTGCTTACTTGACACCCATTCACCTAAATGAAATAAATCTCTAGTTACCCGGAGATTATGACTCACTTCGAAGTGACTGTGATAAATAAATATAGGTTTCCTACATTTATTACCTGAAAATCTTACAGGACAGTGATTAAAAAAAAACACAGATAGTTAATTACAATGCTTAAAGAAGCAAAACATTTGTGTGTTAAATGATCATTGTTTGAGTATAAAGGGTAAGCAAAGTCAATTAACTTCTATTATTTGTTTTATCTATAAATTTTAACTGACTCGCCAGATGCTAGGGCTTTCAAAACTTTCCATCACTGATTCAAAATAGCCTGGTCTTTCCTTTAGGCTATTTAAGACCTAAAAGAAATTAAGATGAACTGCTATAAATTACACAAGACGTCTAACAAGACATTGATATGAACATCAGTTTATGAAATACTTATAAGAACCCATTAGAGTAATGTTTCCCAGCGTCTTCGGAGCATCATTTATATCTGCATCACTTGTTTCTGACATTTTATTAAAAATGCAGAATCCTTGGCATTACTCACCACTATTGAATCAGGAACTCTGGAGTTGACTCATCAGTCACCTGTATTTTTTTTAATTCTCACCCAAGGATATTTTTCCCCCCATTGATTTTCAGAGAGAGTGGAAGAGAGAGGGAAATACAGAGAGAAATATCAATGTGAGAGGAACACATCAATTGTTTGCCTCCTCCACATGCCCCTGCCAGGGCCTGGGCTGGTGGGGAGTCTGAAACCAAGGTACATGCCATTGACCAGAACTTTTGGGTCCTCAGGCCGATGCTCTATCCACTGAGACATGCCCGCTAAGGCAGTCAGTCACCTGTATTTTTAAACATGTCTTCTGGGCAATTTTAATGTATGCTGGAATTTGGGAATTTCTCTTCTAAAGCTAGTCAAAACATTTCCCTACCTCCAACTTGCAGTAAGACATAATCTCTAAAGTCCTTGAGCTTGTTTCCTGCAGATAGCATGAAGTGGGAACCTGTTTCTGCACTAGTGTTGCGAACTATACTATTTTTTTCTCTGGGTTCCATAGCCAACCCACATGAACTGTGGGGGCTCCAGGCCTGTGCTCCCACCTTGAAGCCATAAGATGGTAATGTTTCTCAGTGTGTTCTGCAGTCACCCAGCATCAAATTCATCCTGTGGGCTAGCTAAAAGCAGGTTCTAGGCACACTCCTGAGACCTCCTGGTTTAGGATGTCTAACGATAAATTGGAATCCATTAAAAAATAAACTCTGAAAGTAACTTTTTATGCCTATATTTAGTAATGAAAATGTTTCACTAAATCTTACAATTTAATCCCCGTGAATTTCATATATTTTAATATGTGAGAGCTACTACCCTTTAATGGAAAGACATGTTTAAGACCAATCCCAGGATTTGAATAATGACCTCGCAGGAACGATCTGTTTTAAAGCTTCCTCACCGTTGTCGCCCATTCCTCTCCTCCTGCTCATGGAAACTGCTGTTGCCTGATGGCAGTCTGGCATTTCAACTTGGTTCCTTTATATTAATTGTTTCCCCACTTATTCCTCTTTTTGATAATGGCATGTTTTATCACACCCTGCATAGCATGTTAAAATTGTGAAGATTTTTCCAGTATCTATAGACACATTTTTTGGCTATTGAATTTTCACATTATTGTTATATGTTCATAATGACATTTAACAAGTTGTAGTATAATTATGATAATGGTCCAAATTGCTTTCTCTCCATTAACAGTTTCCCCAGAACCTGAGCGGGTTCTTACTCCTGTTAGTATGCTGTGCAGTGGTCGGCACATTGCCTGGCATGAATAACTCCTCTCCCTCCCGTGCTTCTAAATCCAACTTCCCTTGGCTTCATACAGAAGAAAATATCCCAGAAATGTGACATGCCATTTTGAAACAATTTCTTCCCTCTCTCTCTAATAGCTTAGTTAATGATTTTTTTACTAATGGAGAACTCTTTTGCTCCATTTTAGCAGTCAGTGCAGGAAAAATCACTTCATATTTTGTTACTCATGCTTTAGAGCACATGAAGGGAAAGTCACTTCTTACTTATTTCTGTTACTCATGTTTTTGTTTCAGGTCTCTGCTTGTAGAAGATTGAGGTTGGTGTTTAGAACATGTTATCCTCGGTTTAGGAAAGACTAGGCGAGGCAAAACACATTGGCCATCTTTCAAGGCGTTAGAAGAGACATCCAGAAACCCCCAAACTTCCAATGAGTGGCATTCCGTTACTGATTGGAGATACTAAACTTAAAATAACATGTTTATGTTGCTACGCATGCCTGTGATCAATCAGTTTAGTAAATATGTGGGAACAACTAAGAAGGAAAAATGTAGATAAAACATTGCAATTTATATATTCAAAGCATGTCTGGCCCTGTGTCAAATAACAGCATGCACATTTTTACAATTTTTATCTGCATATGATGAATTATTTCAGGTGTCTCCCTAATGAGTAATCTCATAAAGAGCCTTCTCAAAGTTCTGTCAATTATAGATTAACTCTATGTTAGGGGATGTCGGGTGATGAGATAAAGTCTAGATAGCATATTGGAAAGCACACAGGATTTTTAGTTGGAGACCTCTTGCTTATATTTCATTCCCCCCACCCCACCCCACCCCCAGTTTCATGCTGTGTGAACTTTATTTACCCAAGGCTCCATCTTCTCAGCTGTAAACCTTAGACAAATGTTAAAGGTCTCCGTGGAGGGGTGTTTTGTGGATTAAATAATAAGATGCATGTAAACCTGTCAGGGACCTACATAGTCTGGACTGTGTGAGGCAGACTTAAGGCTGGTTGATCTACAAGTTTCTATGGGGAGAAGCCATCTTTTTGGGTCAATATCTGGAAAAGGACTGGAATCCAATGGCCTGGAGCATCACCTGAGGTTTCTCTGGTAATTTTCTTTCAGTTTGGTTATCATCTAGCATGTTATTACTTATCAAGTAGAACCAGTTGTTCCAAAATGTCGAACTTCCTTTAGCTGGCCATTACCTGGGAATGAATTATAAGACTGTGTGTTGAAGCAATGTGTATTTCCCAGAACACTGAAATGAGCAATTCGAAGAAATCTTGCATCTGACTCTAATTAAGAACTTCGTTGTTTCATAACTGGCTCTCACAGTCACAGGAACATTAAATGTATCTCTTACCATAGTTAAATATTTTAAAAGCAAGGTTCAAATATCAGCTATGTCCATTTAATACTTGATAATGGTTACACTTTGGAACCACTTATTATTTTTCTAATTTAATGTATACCATAAAATATAATCTTTGATGCCCATATTAAAAGAATACTGAATTAGAGTAAAAGTGCCATTTCATGTTTCACTTAGTCTTTTTCTTAATCCTTCAATTAATTTAATTCTCATGAATTTCATGTTTTTTTTAATCTATTTCACAGAGAGCCTTGTGTTTTTATAGTTCCTTACCATTTAACCAGTTAACTGCCATGCATCCAAAATGAGAACCATCCCCACATGACACGATATTTTGAATTTAATTTAAAAAAATCAATTTGCAATGAATGTTATAAAAATAAATATAGTACTCACAATTCCGGTGTTCTTGAATATTTTCAGTTGAAAATTCTCACAGGAAAAAAAAGTGTCTATAGACTCTTATGGCGTACAAAAGGGTTAAGTTCCAAAAGAGTTTTCCCCTACCACAATAGTGATTCCTTAGACTCACCTCTTGATAGTTTCAATGCTTTTCTTGCCTTTTTATCAACAACTCCCTCAACAGTGATAATTGTTATGTTTTCTTTGGTCTTTTGGGGAGCAGCGGTTCCTCCCGTCCCATATTTGCATTTTTCCCCTGTTTTATATGGTTCAATTGATGACATTTTAAATGCTTAAGCAATATCTATGTAAGGGTAAAGAGGCAAGATGCCTTGAGCAGGAGTAAGAGCGTTTTTACTCTTATTTCTATCAGAAATATTTTTCTAATCTACACGATAATCTCTGGGTATTAGAAACCCAACACAGGTAACATCAGAAAAGCGTAAGAGCCTTGGCCAGGTAGCTCAGTTGCTTAGAGCATCATCAACATACACCAAGGTTGAGGGTTCAATCACTGGTCAGGGCACATACAGAAATCAACAAGGAATGAATAAATAAGTGGAACAACAAGTCGATGTTTCCACATGCCTCCCCTCTCTCTTCCTTTCTCTCCCAAGTCAATAAAAATAAATTACAAAAGTATATGATTCTTCACCCTTCCCATTGTCAAAGTTAGCATTTACAAAACAGTTTTGACCTCTTTTAGAGAGCATTAAAGGAGAACTATTTTTGTGTGTTAAAAATATCACCTAATATTTCCAAAATTTGCATTGTGTTTTAGGTAATGTAAAAGCTGAAAGTGTTGGGTCTATAGAAGCACTTTATTCAATCTGTGAACAATAAATCAGGACGCTGAGCAATTACAAATAGGCAATTATTTTCTACGACAAAAAAAAGGTCATTTCAGAGTGGATTTGCATGAAATGTGGATCAGAATAAAATGCAGAAGAGACTAAGCAGAGTCATAGAACTGGTAGCTAAAGCAGAAGGAGACCTCTAGCTACTGGGAAGCGCTAGCTACAGGCGAGCACTTTGTATTTCCTAGAGAGATGCATGCTCGTCCTTGCTCCCATGTGTCTAGTTCTGCATGGAAATTCCTTATCTCACTGGCTTCTCGGTGGACCCCTCCTCTTCTTAATTCCTGCAAAGATGCACATCGTTCAGGCAGATGTCCTAGAGCAGCACCTCCAGTCCACTCCTATGCAAAGCTCCGATACTTCGCACCTACTATATCATAGCACCGTTTGAACCATTGCTTTACCAACCAATATTGCAAGCTATCGATAGACTATAAATTCCCAGGGCAGGGGCTCTTATCTTCTCTCTGTATAGGCTGTGCCCCACCAACAACTGACACAGTGTGTGCTCAGTACATGTTTGAAAACTGCAGTAATCTTGATTATCTTTGAACTAGGGACCCAGTGCACAAATTTGTGCAAGCAACTTGAAAGGAACTGTGGGCCATGAGGCTGCGGTAGGCACAGGAGCAGATCTTGGCCCACCTGCAGCCCCTGGTCCACTGTTTGCCGGCAGCCCCTCTCCTGCCGCTGCTCCCACGTGCTGATGGTGCCAGCCCTGCTCACACCTGCTGATTGCGACTGACACCAGCAAAGAGTGCAAGTGGGGCTGGTGCTGTCAGCAGGTGTGAACAGCTGCTGCTGCCCCAATTGCCCCTCAGGAGCAGGAGGAGGTGGAGAAGCCCTCAGGAGTAATCAGGGCTGACAGCTGCTGCTCGCACCCGCTGATGGTGCCAAGTGATTGGGACCAGTGCCGGGCATCTGCAGTGAGTGTGAGTGGTGGCTCCAGTGTTAGCTGCGAGCACGAGTGGGGCTGGTGCCAGCAACAGGTGTGAGTGTTGGGTGGAATCCTGGTGCGCAGGAACAAAGAATTTTCAGTAAACATCAGAGGCTCGCCCTGATGACAGCAACCGGTGCCCTGCCTTGGTCTGGTGCCCCCACTCACCTGCTCCACCATCCCACTGTGGGCAACTCCCATCATGTTCCATACATGCCCCCTGGTGGTTAGCACATGTCATGGCAACCAGTTATTCAGCTTTTTGGGTTGTTCTGCAGTTGGGTCTATTTGCATGTTCACCTTTTATTACATAGAATTCCTAATAGTGGTAGGAGAGTATCTGTTACATAATATATGCTCAAAAATTAAATACTTGTTGTAAGTATGGAGGTTGCTGATTGAATAAGAAAAAGGAGTAACACATGCAAGTCTCATATTTCAAACTTCATATTTGATTTGGAAATAGAAAATTCTAGTCTATCTTTACAATAGAACAGAGAGCTAATTTGTGAGCAGGTCAGGCTAGTGGATTCCCTAAACTAGGGGTGTCGAACTCAATCAGAGAAGGGGCCAAAATCTAAAATCCAGCCTAAATCGCGGGCCGAATGGTTTACTGAACAGTCATAAACTGTCATTGTGATGGAAACGCAGCGGAGTGCAGTGATGACAGCGCAGTGCGGGCCACATTGCAAGGCCTGGCGGGACGGATTTGGCCCGCGGGCCTTGTGTTTGACACATATGCCCTAAACTGTCTGAGAGTGTTTGCTTGCGGTTCTAGTGTAGTCTGGGAAATGAAAAGTTTGAGCACCCCATGCTAAAAGGATATTCACTCTTACACCTGCAGAATGGCTTGTTCTCTGATAATATCAGCTGCACTGATTGATGTGGCTTTAGTAAACAGACCTATGAGTCTGATGTTAGAGGGTGACAAAATTCATATCTATATATATTTATTATATTTTGACTCAGTACCTACAAAATCTTGCTTGGCTGCATTTCTTGTGCAGTTAGAAATGAAAGCCTGAAAGGTATTTGGCTTAAAAAACCACACACACACACAAAAACAAAGAGGACCAGGGCTCTGGAAGAATGGAAGGTGCTTTTGAGATGGGTCCATAATAATGAACTGTAATTGCTGTATTATTTCTATATTTGGCACCTTCCGGGGGAGCCAGAGTAATCATGAACTTGTGCTGCACCATTATTTAAACTCTTCTTATTAAATTTCACATCGACTGTACTTAGATAATGAAAATCTGGTTTGCAAAAATAACAAACAATGCAATTAGAGATTATGAAAGAAATAACATTTTAGAAACAGAACGCCATATGGCTCAATATCTCTATTAGTATCTAACTAATTTATGAAATATCTAGAATACACATGTAGGTGACTATGTGGGTGGAAAAATGAGAAAAAATATTTTTTACCCTAATGTTTCTTGCTTTATGAAAAATAAACATTTATTGCACTATATATATATATATATACATACATATATATATATATATATATATAAATATTTTATGTGGTCGTCTCTCCTTATCAATACATATATCACCATGCAATAAAGGTTCTTGGAAAATAATATGGAGCTAGAAGCTAAAACAATATAATGGAGGAAATCAGGCTTCAAATAATAAAACCAAGTTTTATCAAAATACATTTTTGTCTTTATAAAATTATCTTCATCGTTTATATTCTTTACTTTTTCAACTTGACCAAGTAGAAGAAATTCAGGGCTACATTACTTTTATATTTAAAATCTTATTAGTAATCATCTGCATATTGATTATTACTGTGGCAAATCAAGTTCTTGAAATTAAAAAGGAACAGCAATTCTTCGTCAAGCTTGTTAAAATGACATGAGGATTTTTTGGTGTTTTTTTTCTGTGTGAGTTTGCTTCGTCAGTAATAGGCAGTCTACTCATGCCTCACATAAAGAAAATGCTAATGGCAAGAAGGGAGAGGAGAGACTCTTAAAAGTAATAGTACTTGTGCCCAGCTGGCGTGGCTCAGTGGTTGAACATCGACCCGTGAACTAAGAGGTCCCCCGTTCAATGTCCAGTCAGGGCACATGCCCAGGTGGCAGGGCCAATCCCCAGTAGGGGGTGTGCAGAAGGTAACTGATCGATAATGTTTCTCTCTCATCAATGTTTCCTTTTCTCTATCCCTCTCCTTTCCTTTCTCTCTAAAATCAATAAAAAACATATTCTAAAAAAGTAACAGTACTTGGAAAAAGGAACATGGCAGGAAGGATTGATCAGAAGGAAGACATGGTATAAACCTTAAGTTCCAGGAGACTTTTGTTTCTGAACTATGTATTACCTTCTTGGGCCGCCACATAAAATACACTTACTATGTAAAATAGTTCACTAATGTGTTCTTTGTACTTAAAGATTAAAGGGACATATTCTTGGAGCCCAGACAGATTACATCTCTTTCTACGTTATTTCCACCATGACTCATAGGATAGTTTTATGAAATTTATCATTGTTTACTAACCATTTAGCAGACGGAGAAAGAGTTCTGCAGTGAGACACCTGCATTTGAACACAAGCATATATTAAAGTGGTGTCACAGTAGAATGACTTTTAACTTGGCAAGCTCAGCTTTTCCTTAAGTCACACGGATGGTGCCATGTTGTGGGGCAAGCTGTAGTAGTTCAGATCACGGCATAGAACCAAACCGCCCGGTGCTGTCTGTTATTGCCACTAGACCTTGGACAATTCCCTTGGTCTTTCTGACTCTCACGTTTGTCTGTAACATGTAGATAGCAATGGTAGTTCCCAAGACATAGCACTGAAAAGGGACTCTAGGTATTACGGTACTATGTGCAAAACAGTCTAGAAGACTGTGAATGAATGTTAGAATTGACTGCATTTGTGCAGAGATCATCCCGGTAACTTCAGACAGCTTTTGGTGGGGAAACACACCACAGTATCCCACGTTAAAACTGCAGGATGCTGGCAGAATTTCTAAAGGGTGACAGAAAGGAATAAGTCACTAGTGAAGATTGACTCTTAGAGCATAAAATGAAGTATACTTGAACAGGAGAAGATAGAGAGAAGAGAAATAAAACAAGGAGAGTATAGAGGAGAAAATTCATGAGTCTTGGAAGGACTCTAAAGGTTCATTTAGTGAATTAAAGGAGTGATGGGGAGTAAAAAAGTAGGAAATACACTTAGAGCTGAGTTTAATTCCCCTCCCCACTTACATGAAAGGGACTTGTGCTTGGAGAGATCTATACATGTGGAGGGTGCCCATCGTTTTCTGATGAGAAGTCAAAGGACCCCTTCTGAAAAGGCGGGAGCACACAGAGAAAAGCCCATGCCATGGGGCAGAAGGAACGTGAAGTCTGCTGACTTCTGCCGGGGGATTTCTGCAGACTGTCAGCAGGGAGGGGGCTGGGGGAAGGAGTGTCAGAAGGCAGTTCCTCGGAATGTTGTCTGTCCTAACTTGCCTTGCAGAAAATCAAGCCCAAATGCTTAAACCTCCTCTAGGTAATTGCAAATTGGGTACATTTTGGAAGTAAAGTCTGACATTTTAAAAGCAGGAAATCTGATCATCTGACCCAGTTTTACAAGGTGAATGAATAATAACCTAGTTATGCGGTTTCATGGAAGCTCCATTGAAGTGGGTCATCTTCATTTCTCTTGGCTACCAGGAGGCACAACATATGTACCTGCTAACGTGCTAACTATATTCTACTGTGCGATAATTACATGTAGCCCTCCTCTGAGCAGGCCCAGTTCCCACAGCCCTTCACCATGGTGGGGAGCGGGGTGTAACATTTCTCTAGGAACAAATTAAGAAACTAGTTTTCTAAACAAAGGAGCAGGTCACCAAGTCAACTATTGTGGTTAACTTCAGATTCAGAAATGGGAAACAACTTGATTAATAAATCCAAATAGAAGTCACCAGTTTTCTAAAAGGAAAATAATTTATATTCCAATTCACTTAACATTTAAAAAAAAAAGTCTTGCCAGTTGATTAGGTTATCAATTCAACTAAAATATTGCAGAGGCAGTGTTGGGTTCCCAAGTTACATAAAATATACATATACATATACATATACATATACATATACATATACTACACATACATATACATAGTAGTCATTGACATTAACTAAGCTAGACTTCTTTTTCCTGCCGCTTCCTTTTCCATGCCTTGTGACAGGAACCAAAGGTTTCCTTTAGCTCACTGCACACTAGCCAGGAGCCTTGCTCAAAAGTCCTTTGCTCCCTTCAAGTTAACACTCATGCTTTGTGCCATTTTAGCCACGAATCCTAGGGAAGCTAGAGGGACTGAGGGTGGCTGAAAGCCTGCAGGACTTCTTTTAAAGGGATGGAGAGATTCTAAAATTAATTTGGTGTGAATTGTACAACTTTGTGGATACTGAAGTTTTTGAATTATACTCTTTAAAGGAGTGAATTGTATGACATGTGAATTACATCTCAGATCTGTTTGAAGAGCATATAGATTGATTGACTTCACTTCCGTAGTCTCTGAATTTGAATGTCTGAGGAATCGTCTAAGAAATGATATTTCTGGTGAATTTCAGGACTTGCCAGTGATGTCCAGGGACCACAACTGAGGACCCCTGCGCTGGAGATGTATAGCCTTAGCTGCCTTTTAGGATCCCTGGGGAGCATGAGAAAAGCTGATGTCCAGGGTTAAATCAGCGTCTCTGAGGGTGAGGCCCTGGTGTTTTCCAAGGCTCCTCAGGTAATTCAAACCAGTTACAACAGAGTTTAGAATCCTGGAGAAATGAACATCAATAATTACTAGAGATGACCAGCAAAATGCATAAGGAAGAGAGGTCCGGAGTCTCAGCTCAGAAGTACCTACACCACATAATAGTCCAAATACAAAATTAGTATAAGTGGAAGCTGAGAAAATAATTAACACAAACACTATGTTAACAAATGCATGGCATTATCCCGCCAACTCTCACTCAGAGCATTACCCTGTCTCAAATGCAAATAAAACTCTACACATTCTCAAGGTTCCCACTTAAAGGTACTCCAGATTCTTTTCATTGTTGGTTTCTAAGATCCTTTTGGGGCTCTTCTTATGTAAGAGTTCCCGCACAAGAATAGTGGCTGATTCTGCTATTTGTCTCCTCATCATATAAACAAATATATTCCTGTTACATTCTTTAAAAAAACGGAAGTTTCAGTCAAAAACGTAAAGCAGTTACAAACACTAGTTACGATCATGCCCATTATCATACTTTTCTAGGTGTCCAACCCAGGCACACAGCATAAACAAAGGTGTAGTCAGGTGGTCCAGGCCAGGGCTCGCTTGGCTTGACAGTGGCAGGCGGGAAGGCCAGCCTTGGGCAGGGACAGATTCCAAGGATTTGAGATGAGGAGAGTTTGGTCCTCAAACCTAGCATGAAGGCACAGTTAAGGCAAGTCACTCAGGGAGCAATCAGGCGAGTTAGCTCGGTAACAAAACTAGTACGTGCAGGCTGGCCCATGGGAAGCCCTGCGGAGCCAGGGTCAGTCCTGCAGGTGTGAGGAATGCTGTGGGAGGTGAAGTGCTCTGAAGAGTCCCCAGATTGCCCCAAGCTCCCCTTAATGCCCCGCCTTTGCCATTTCTTCCTAAGGTTGGTCATCTGCCCATTGATATTTTGATTGAAAGAACAAGAAAAAAAAATGTTGGATTCTTACCGACAAAACTTGAATACCAATTTTTTTTAAGGATTCAAATTATTTTGGTTCCTGAAATAATTAGGTGAATTGCAAAGGTAAATGTAATTACAGAGTCAAAATCTAGATATATCAGCTGTTCCCTAGATTTAGGTCTAAACATAAACTTGCAACAAAACAACAACAATAAAAGCCTAAATGTCCCCTCCCCGCCCCTCCCTCCCCCCGTCTCATTAGACTTCAACATGTTTACTTTCCATAATGTTCTCTGCTCTTTGCTATTTCTGGATTTACCACATAGATTTGCATAATGATGAAATACTGGAAGTGCAATTTATTATAAAAACACTTGGTTAATAGAACAGCAGCTAAATAATATTATAATAATAATACTTCTGAATATTAAAATTGGGGAAAATCTTGCTGAAATAACACTGATACATATACTTGCTAAACTAATCTGAATTTGGGCTTCTTAAATGTTCCTTATTTGACTGCATTGAGATACCTGGACAAATTGCAGCCCTGAAGTGATAGCCACAATGTTTAGGAAAACTGTTGGTTAATCAAAAATTCTAGTTTGGCTGGCATGTCCCAGTGGTTGAGCACTGGCCTGTGAACCAGCAGGTCTGGATTTGATTCCCAGCCAGGGCACATGCCTGGGTTACAGGCTCAATCCCCAGAGTGGGGTGTGCAGAAAACAGCCTCACCACCATTGATGTTTCTCTCTCTTTCTCCCTCTCCCTTCTTCTCTGTAATCAGTATAAATATATTTTTTAAAATTCTAAATTGACAAGGTAAAGGACAAGATATACACCATTTTATTATGGAAAAAAAATGACTTAGAGGAAAAGTAAATAACTGTAATTTTATGTTGTCCTTTAAAATAGCAAATGAAAGTGATATATTTAGAATTTAAAAAACGTAATAGTAAGCGTCCAGAACTATTTTATTTTTATTAAATCAAATTTCCTTCTGACCATGAACAGTACTCAGTACCATCCTCATATCCTGACTATAGAATGGAATCAGCCTGCTGATCTCAGAACCAGAAAAGTTTAAAAATATCTTCCCTTGGCATTTTCTCCCAAAACTTTATTTCTTTTCTCCTCTGCATCCTTCTTTACACATATTTTTGTTCTTGGCTTTTTTCCCTGGCAGTCTCCTTTTCCTCGCTTTTGCCTTCTCTTGCCTCATTCCCGGGTGAGATAATAGTCTTCCAGAACAAATTGATAATCGTATTTAGATGTGGGATTTGGACAGCAACCTACACTGAAAAAGTCCACAGCATGATGATAAAGAAGAGACATACAACACAATTTATTTTCCTCGATGAGCACTTTGCTATTCTATTTTTGTCGTTTTAGTAATCTGTGATGATAAATAGGGCAATTGTGCTAAAGTCGCCACTCCCTGCAAGTACCCTCTGTTCAACCTCACCACCTCCCTTCCTCATCCACTGCTTTTTTCCAAAAGACTCACAAGGGAGTCAGAGCATTTAAAAAACATTATTTAACTTCAGGGGTATAAACAGGATATGTTCAAGTTCCTTCCTAATTGCCCCCAAAATTTAAAATGTCATACCTTCACTACATGAAGTGGTATTACCTAGACTCCAATATTCCATTAGGAAAAAAAAAAAATGAAGAAAACGCTGTGTGGAACTTTCTGTGCAAATGACTGCAATGTGATGTTTAGATTTTTTGTGAGGTCAGCCTCTAAGAACCACAGAGTGTAGATGTCATTGAGAGATGTAAAGATGTTCAGTTAATGTGAAATATACCCTACACAGTGCCTGGAACACAGTCAATACTCAATAACATTTTAATTCTTTTGTATTTCCTCCCTCTTTTTTTCCCAGCCTTAAGTCAGAAATATTGCCCAAATCATGAAAACCAAAATCCAATCATGCTACTTTCCGCTTTAAATATTTTTCAATGACGTTCACAACCTTACAGTAGAATCTGAGCTTCCTTCTTTGGCATGCTCTTAATTTTGAACTTCCAATTCTTATTCCTAAGATTATTAAGAAACAAAACAAAACAAAACAAAAAGATAAAAACTTGATTAAAAATAGATTCAGAACACAGGAGGTTTATTATCCTCTCTGAACTTTTACACAATGTTCCTTCTTCCTGGAATGCTCATTCCTTGCCTTTGTAGACACTGCCCTCCCCCACACCCCCACCTGAGGTTTTTACTCGGCTCTTTCTTATTCTTCAAGAGCTACATCAAAGTCTTTCCTCAAAGATGCCTGCCTGACAACTCTCCCTCAGACACCCCTCCCTCAATCTGAGTTTGGTACCCCTACCATGTAAATCTGATCTTACTGTCATACCACACTGTGCATATTTTACTGCTGCTCTTGTCTCATTGCTTTTTCTTTTTTAATCCTCATCAAGGTCATGCTTACAGAGAGGAAGGAAGAAAGAGAGAGAGAGAGAGAGAGAGAGAGAGAGAGAGAGAGAGAGAGAGAGAGAGAGGCATTGACATTGATGTGAAAGAGAAACATTGATTGGTGATTGGTTAGCTTTTGTAGGTTTCCCAACTGGGGATTGAATGAAACCGAGATATGTGCCCTGAAGGAGAATTGAACCAGCAACCATTGGGTGCACAGGATGACACTCAACTAACTGAACCACTTCGGCTGGGTTCATTGCTTTCTTGATGGCCTCCTATGAGTTGATGGTGGAGACACTGTCCTTTGATGCTGTATCTTCATGTAGCTCAGACCTAACTTGTGTTTAAACATTCTTGTTGACTAGATAGATGCTGACATGTGTGCTATGGTGGAGGGCTTAAAGAAGAAAGGCTAAACTCAGAAACTGTTTCTGAATTAGAACCCATAGAATTATTTTAAATTATGCTATTTACATGCAGGTTTCTTATATGTATGCTAGTATATATTTTCTTTCAACATTTGAAAATTGAGAGATTATATAGATTTTGTTTTTTGGTGGGAGAGGGGTGATAAAGATAATATAAGTAAGAAAAATTATAACTCGTAACTTAATGAAAACAAAGGATAAGGATTAGCAGTATGCTTCAATGAAGTATTACTGAAATGCCTTAGCCTTTTAAGCCATTTTTCCAGCTGAGTGATTCTGGGATATGTTAAATCCAGGATCTCATGATAGCACCACTTAGCAGGTTTTTATTTTATTTTTTTACTTTTTTGTGCGTGCTTTATAAACTAAGTGCTTCCGCTTTCCTCAGGGGGTGGGGGGGAGGATGAGGTCAGGGATGAAAAGTGGACCTAATTCCTGTGAGATGGATTCTAATTTGGTCTGTTAGCACCTGACTCTCCTTACTTCTCCATGTTAGTGGTTGTGGGTATTGTGTGTAACTTTTATGATAAAAAACAAAACTGTGGTATCATTGAACTAATTAGACAAGAGCACAATTAGAAATGAGAGCTCTTCCGTTTCCTAACAGCTAATGGTAGAAAATGAAGTACAGTAAATATATTGTACTCTAAGTTTTGATGAACTTTATTTTTTAATTACCAGATTTGATGGCCTTCCATAATGTGACAACTATTCTGTTATAATTAGGGATCATAAGAGAAAAAGTACTCCTCCTTATTTTTATGAATGAATTTCCCCTTGAGTCATTTAAATTGCTCTAATGGCAACTCAGATAATGTTGGCAATGTTACATGTGACTTTTAGTATACATACGTATATATATATATGTATGTATTATGTATGAATAATATGTATATGTATGAATATTATACGTATTCATGTGAGGCATGTCTATTGTGTATTTTTATTTCACTTTTGTTAGATTGAGATGAAGACAATGAAATGCTGGAAAGAGACAGTAATTTCAAACTATATACTACCCCATCAAATGCCCTGCAAAGAGTAGATTTAATTATTTATAGCTATTGATCGAAAACCCATTTGACATCACGTTAATTTATTTCGTGCTCATTCCAGCATGAGGTACTATAAAAAAGGCTGACACGTTATATTAAAATGTGTAATAGTTGGGAGACCATGCATGAGGAGTGTGTGATATTTCTTAAGCAATTCTATGCTGCATGAGAGGGAATTGTATGTGCTAAAACCTCTTTTGCCTCAATAAAATGGCATAAAATAAAACACAAGGGAGAATCAGGAATAAACCATGTGTGACAGTCAGGGGCTCTTTCTGTCTGCAGAGGGAACGGGGGTGGGATTCACCTTGGTTGTAGGAAAGCAGTCTTCAGTGAGGCACGCAAACAGCTCTGGGCCTGCAGCCTGTGGTTTCTGTGTCCCTCCTTCATTCCTTTCCTTTTCCTATCTTCTGCCTCTTCGTGTTAGTTGCTGCCATTGTACTACAGGGGATGTAAGATAAGGGCATAATGGTACATAATACTAAATAAAAGTATTTTAGAAACGGAGACACCTATGAATGGATTTAAAATTTAAAAAGAAAATAGCATGTATAGCCTGACTATTCTTCCAGTGGGCTTAAAGCTTATTTTCTATAAAGTAAGAATTATCTTGGTGAAAGCAGATACATTTTTTTTCATAGGGTATATTGTAATTCTTTAGAAAACTACATGAAGAATTTGAGTTTTGTATAATTTCAAATACTTCATTTCTTAATAATTTATTTTTAAAATATTTTTTTATTGAATTTTTTTTTTTTTTTTTTTTGAGAGAGAGAGAAAGGGAGAGAAATATCAGTTGCCTCCTGCAGGCACCCCAGCCTGAAACTCGGGCGTGGCCTGGAATTGAACCAGTGACCTTTTGGTACATAGGACAGTGCTTAACCAACTGAGCTACATCCGGTAGGCCTTTAAAGACCAGTTAACCTAGCAGTTTGAACACAATAGCATAGGAGTTCAATTTCTGCATCAAACCCAGTAAAGTACTTTAGTAAATATTTTTCATATTAAAAAAAAATGTGTAAATGAAATGCCAGGCTACTTTGAATCACTGATGAAAAATTTTGAAAGTCTGAGCATCTGGTGAGTCAGATAAAGAAAAATATAAGCCCCCCTTTTAAATAGAATATTGACAATTTATATAGACAACATGGAGCTTAATATACTTATTTTAATGTATTGGGTTATTAAAATTTAAAGAATAAAATGTAGCAAACTATAACCAAAAAAAGTATTTTGATTAACCTGCCGACATGGGCCATTTTAACTATGAATTTGGTCAAGCTGCACAATTTCGCAAAAACTACATATCGATAGTAGGAGTAAAACACCATACTCTGTCCTATCTAGTGCTAGAAATACAATGCTTTCAGCGTACAGAGTTAGAAATCTCCAAGGACTGCAACATTTGTGACTCCAAATGATGAATGATGAGGAAGGAGTCAATAGAAATTTGTTTCTTTTGCTAAATATTTTTTATTTCTAAAAATGCCCTTTTCTTCCTTCCTCCTGACAATTATCTCCAAGGCCAGCATTGTGGACATTGTGAAGGTGGTTCTCTTGAATATTTATTTAAAACTATGTATCTTCAGTTGCAAATGATTTTTTTTTCCAGTGGTGGGAACATGACCAACGTAGCCAAAAGTTTTAAAAATTATAGTCCATTTCCAAGTCCCCTGAGCGACTAAGCAGAACAAAGCTTTTGTGCAAGAGATGTTGGCCCTGCCAGGAAGTACCAGACTTTTGGATGCTCTAGGATGTCCTTGTATCTGGTGACCACACCCTTTGGTTCATCATCCAGGAAGATGATACCTGAGCTCAGACCTGTTTCTACCCTGATGCTTTGTCTCCCCGTTCTCCCTCCTGCAGTTGCCAGAGGAATTATGTGCAAGTCCTGCTCTCCTTATGTCTGGCTGGGGCTTCTGCTTCATCGAGGCCAGCAGTCCAGGTTTTGGAGAGTGGGGACAATGCCTCAGCCCCTCTCTGAACTTCTGGATTTAGAGTTCTGACAGCTGTCACCCAGTGGACCCCAAGGTAGCATAAGTTAGTCAGAGTTATTCTTTCCTTTTTGAATCTTACCCCTGGGTCGTGAGAGGGTAGCTGCTCTGACTACTACACCTCCCAGCTGATAACTGACAGAGCAAACTTCTTTTTCTGGTTTTCATTCCTGCCTTTTGAGGAGGGGCTTGGTCATGAATCTGGGTCACTGTTTCTGAGCACCACAGCCTTTCTTCTAGAGCACTTTGGTGAATAATCCACATCCTCTGTATTTTTATGGGGCCAATAGCTGGATATGTGGTTGACTCAGATGATCCTTCCTTTGATCTTGAGCCCATTAAAATGGATGACAACCAGAATCACGCTTCCCTAGATTTCAAAGCAATGATAAAACAGAATCCTTTGGACTCACAAGTCTCCTGGTCTCCTAGGAAATTAATGTTAATATTTCCTTGTATTGTGAGAAGACATAAAAGGCTTCCCTCTTCAGTTGATTCCGAAGGAAGACCTTGAGAAAAGTCCTTGACCGTGGAGGGCCAGATACCAGAGGCACCGACAAAGCTGGGTGCGCTGCTGCTGTAGCTCGCAGGTCAGTTTTGTGTGAGTGAAGCACTCATCCCTGCCACCTAGGGCTTCCCACACACACAGCAGGTTCTGGACGTGGCCTGCGTGGTGTACATTTGGGCCTGGCCCCTCACACATATAGTTTATATAGCTAAGGCAGCTCAGGTTGTCTTAGAATTATGCATATATGAAATAAAAGAGTAAACTTGTCTAAGACTGATCTCCTGCAAGGTGGCATCTTAGAAAAAAGAGTTGCGTCCTGGCAAAACACTATAGAGAGCAGTTATGACTTCCTGCTGGGAGCACTTGTTAGCCACCGGGCTTGGGCCACAACTCCCCCATCATGCTGGGGCAGGGGTCAGTGCATTCCTGAGCAGGATGCCTGTTGTGATGAATCCTGCTGGGTTTCTGTGTCTTGCAGCTGCAATTTTAAGGTGTGGGTGCCTGACCACAGAAAGGACTACACTGAGCCCCACAAAAGCTAGTTGGCAGGTTAGGACTGGAGACAAGATTCTGGGATGGCATACTTGTATATTTTCTTGGCATATGATTCTTAGAAGCCCCTCAGCATAGCACATCTAGCAGGAGTCAGATGTCTGGCCCTGTGAGGTGGCTGCGCACTGCCCCGGGGTGTGATGGCGGGAAGGAGACTGGTGTACTTGCTACTCATCGTGAGTCTGTGAGCTTTGCCCAGTGAACTCTCCTCCAGCAGGTCAGATCTTCACTGATTCCCACTGAGAAAGATAGAAATGCTAAATAGTTTCTCAAAAAATGAGGCCATTTGTTCAACTCATTCTGCCAATGGTTGAGTGTCTGCCCATTGTGCATAGAGAATGTCCTGGGATTGTCTTCACAGTAAGAACAGATCCTGCTTTCATTCTTGCAGGGAAGCAGACCTATTCCTCAATCCTGATAATGAAAGGTATATGTGGTAAGAAAAAACATAAACGGTGTTATGAGAGCTACAGAGGGGAAAACTATTGCTTTTACTGGCAATTTCTTGCAAAGCTTTAAAGGTAATTCTAATTTAAGTGTTTAAAAGCCGACTAAATGGCATTCTACCTGGAAGTGGGAAAGCAAAGGTAAATAAAGTGGGAAGAGTTTGGCCAATGCTTATGGGAGGCACAGTGGGAAATTGAAAGACAAGTTGTATCAAGACATAGAAGGCTTTGGATACCTGGCTAAATCACTTACATTTCATTGGAATTAGTCCCCAGGAAGATTAATTTGGCAATGGTGTATAAAATGTTTGGCATAGCACAAGACTGAGAGAATCTAGATGAAAGATATTAACTTGCTATGCCTCTTTGGTTTGAATAAAGTATATATATATATATGTGTGTGTGTGTGTGTGTGTGTGTGTGTGTGTGTGTGTGTATATATATATATATATATATATATATATATATATATATATATATATATATATGTAAAAGGCTAAGTGACTTTCTGACTACCCGACCAGCCAGTACTTATGATGCACACTAACCACCAGGAGGCAGATGCTCAATGCAGGAGCTGCTGAAGCTGTGGTGACTTGGCAGTGGTGGTTTTTGGGTGATGCACTCTAGTACAAGAGAGGAGGAAGCCTGATTCCTCATGGGACTGAGTGATTCCACCTTTGGCCGTGACTTAAGTTGTTGCTGGGGCACTGTCAGCCCTGAATCTGGTTTACTGCACACTTGCATTTGCGTCCCACACCCTGTACGACAGCAACTTTTCAGAGTGCCCTCTTGCACTCCAGGACCCCTTGGGGATGTAAGAGAGCCAATTTCAGCCCGATCCCCATAGGCCAGACCAAGATCCCTCCGGCAGGTGGGATCCCCTCTCACTCCACAGATGCCCCTCTCCGCAGATGCCCTTCGAGCCACAGTGCTGTCCCAGGTGTAGCCAGTTGGGGAGGGACCACAGGGGGTTGGCTCCAGGGCATGTCTGGCCCATCTTGCCCAATCCCATCCCGTCAGCCACCACCCAGGACCACCTGCATTAGTCCCTGCACTGGAGCAAGCTCCACAAGTTGGAATACCTGAGCATGAGTTTTCTTTCTTTAACCACCTCCCTCTCTACCCCCCTAAGCCCCCTGGCATACTCCACAGATGCCCTTCAATCTGTGGCACCACTCCAGGAATTCTAATTAATTTCCCTTCAATGTGTATGAATCTGTGTACTGGGCCACTAGTCCTATACAATAATAGTGTAGTATGCAAATTGTCCCCTGGACTGGTAGTTGTCTTGGAGTTCAACCAGGGGGTGGGGCCAGTGGGGGAAGGGAGGGAGGCCCAAGTGGCAGCAGGTGGTTAGGGGGAATGGAGGGAGTAACTGGCTGGCAGCTGGCAGCTGCTAGGGACCCTACCAATGCAGGAATTTCGTGCACTAGGCCTCTCGTAGGGGAATAAAATCCAATCTACAAAAAAGGCTATGAGAGATACTGTTTGACATACTGAAACTGCATATTATTAAGGTTGAGCAGGACAAGATAATAATGGCCATACTTAGAGCTAGTGCAACAAGGTGTATAAATATATCAAACTTATCAGTGTACACTGGTAAGCTTACTGGACTTTGTGCTTGTACCACTTAAATTTGTGATTTTGAATGTTTACACGAATTAGTGGGTCAACGAACTTGCTTGAATTCCCCACCAGCTTTAATGCAAAGACATTCATTATAAAACTATACCTGCCTTTGTCATTTTACTTATGTCTACTCTGTTTCCAAAAAGGATTTGATGTACTTATGATTAAAAACAAAACAAAACATTATTAAAGTAAGAATAAAGGGTCTGTGAAAGTTAATATGATTCAGGATAAAATGTGTCCTTGTGATTTCAGGTAGCCAAGACAAATCTTATAAATTATAACTCTCAGTAGCAAATTCTTTGAAAAAATTTTTCTGATACTGAGTGCTGTGAAAAGTATATTGCTCATTATAAAAAGGACATTGAACAAAATGGACATCAATGCATGTCAATCTGAGTTTCACAAAAGGCAAAATGCTTCTTCATATTGTCACTCCATTCAGTGCCCTTTCACAAACACCAGGAAAGCAAAGCCAATTACAACTCCATGAAACCATGTCTGTGGTAAATTATAGGAATTAGTCCATGTGCAGATTATCTGATGATATGACTTGGTAAAAGAGTCAAGTTTAAGGACACTCAGTGACTCTCAAAATCTGATTCTCACCATCACTTGCTACGCCTGTTGGAAACAAGGGATTCAGCCCAATGAATCATCCCTCTGGAAATAGACATTTTAATATGACTCCCGGTGATGTGTGTGTGGGTACGTGTGTATTTTCCTCTTCAAAATTTGAGAATTAATGATCTTGAGAAATAACTCAAGAGCTTGTCTGATCTCTCTTCAATGTGGATTTCCTTAGATAAGATTTTAACAGAAACGTGAACCAGTGCCTTCATCACAAGCTAACATGTTTCTAACACTCAGGTTCATGTTATTTTTGACCAAGTGGAGATCTATAAGCTTTGGATGGCGAAGCTGGCTTTGTGTTCTCAAGAGCTCGCATTGTATGCTTGCCCCGGTGGGCACCATTTCTCTATGGTTAACTGGTATCCTCTGTGGACTTCCCACTGAGCAGTACCCCAGCTCAGCATGACAGAAGTAAACAAGATGTGCCTTTCTTCACACACTTCCAGATTCTAATGTACAATTACAGGTATCACAGTGTAGAAGGAAGAAAATGAAACCTTAATTATTTGAAAGAAAAAACCTGTTTCAGATGTAAACTTTTCTACACTGGACCAGTTAACAGCAGTTGATCAGCCTGGTACACGTGTTTTTAATCCCTTGTAAGAATGTGTAGGTAAATACACTGAGTGGCCAGATTATGACGATCTCTGAATGCATAATAATCTGGCCACTCAGTATATATATATACTGAGTGTATATATATATATGTATGTATGTATATATATATATATATATATATATATATATATATATATATATACACACACATATATATATGTATATATATGAGGCCCAGTGCATGAATTTGTGCATGGGTGAGGTCCAGCCAGCTTGGCAGGGGGAGTGGACATGGGCAGTTGGCTGGCCTGCCTGCTGGTAGAATTCCTGGTCAAGAGGACAATTTGCATATTAGACTTTTATTATATAGGATATACGCTGAGTGGCCAGAGTATTATGTGTTCAGAGATCATAATAATCTGGCCACTCAATGTAAAGGAGCCCGTGGAATTTGCATACAGAGGGTTTTCCTCTAATCCTAGCCACTCCTAGAGAATCCTGACCTACTTTCCTACCATGAGGAGCAGTCTCCAACCTGGCAGCCTCTTTGTATAAAATGCAAAGAGAGAGCACCTGGGCCAGATTCCCTGCTGTCTGCATTCAAAGTTATCAGCATCCCAGAAGAGTTGAGGGCATTGAATTCCTCCCTCTGGAAGCCATGTTGTGGTATCCAAGGTCAGCTTTTAATTTGTTCCTGGCTATGAAAGGGCAAGAGGATTTTATTACACCATCCTGGATTTTGCAGACAGGGACATGTGGATCTGTAAAGACTTCTTTTTTCCTCTCCTACAATTGGGGGCAATATTTAGCTTTGCTTATTGTATTTAGGTCAAGTTGATTCCTCATATATCCAATTAGTGCTCATAATCAATTATTATTATTTTGATAGAAATATCCCAAAATTTCTGATAAAACTTAGCTCAATTTGATCTGCTCAGTGATTATGAAAACAAAGATACTTTTGTTTCTTTGTAAGAGAAAATGACTAACTGGTCACAGACCATGATGAGCGTGGGGCTCAGGAAGTTTATATATAACTTCTGACTCCATCAAAGACTTGCATGTATAATAACTACATTCTGTTTCTCTAGGGGAAAACACAAAAATAATATGTTAGTGCTTTAAAATAGTTGTTGAAGCACCAATGAATAAATAACCCTTTTGGCATGGGTAGTATCAGGCTCAATAAATATGAAGTAGAATTTTCCTTTCATAGATTGTACATTTGTCAGATATAGCATGTCTCATATCTTTACATGTCAGTAACAATTGAATGTAAGGCATTTTTACATTATTCTTAAATAATGCAATATTCTTTTTAAAAAATTTTATTGATTTTTTTACAGAAAGAGTTAGAAACATCAATGAGAGAGAAACATTGATTCAGCTGCCTCCTGCACACTACCTACTGGGGATGTCCCCTCAACCTAGGCACATACCTTTGGCCAGAATAGAACCTGGAACCCTTCAGTCCACAGGCCGACGCTCTATCCACTGAGCCAAACTGGTTAGGGCACAATATTCTTTTCTTCTTCTTTCTTCTTTCTTCTTTCTTCTTTCTTCTTTCTTCTTTCTTCTTTCTTCTTTTTTTTTTTTTTTAGAATTTTGGGAGCTGTCATTTATTTTCTAGGGTATTACCGTATTTTTCGGACCATAAGACGCTCCGGACCATAAGACGCACCAGTTTTTAGAGAAGGGAAATGAAGAAAAAAAGATTCTGAAACAAATAGTGTCCTAAAATATTTTATGTGCATTAAAACCCAACATCACAGTCATAAACACATGTAATCAACCCTGTAAAGTAAACAGCAGCATTTAGAACCATTTTAGAGCCGGGCAAGCACACAGAGACCACACAGAGCCGGGCAAGTAAAAAAAACTTTTTTTTTTAAAGTATATGTGTAGGCTATATTTGGGCCATAAGATGCAGGGACTTTCCCCCCCCACTTCTGGGGGGAAAAAAAGTGCGTCTTATGGTCCGAAAAATACGGTACTTCTAACACCCTCCCTATTTCTCACTTCTTTTTATGTTAGTACAGAACTTTAGAATGCATGTGTGTGACTTAGGTTGTAGTATCTCTGTTTAAAGTTTTAATTAAAGTTGCGATCATTTATATCTATACGTTCTTGTCCAGCATAAAGACATTAATGCTCAGATTAAACAGATAAGCAAGACATCAATGGTAGGATCTGTAAACAATTTAACAAACCCAATTCAAGATAGAATAGATTACATTTCAAGTCAGATATGCCAGCAGGCATCAGGCACTTGGACCAGTGGAAAATGCATTTGCTTATGGCATTTTGCCTTAATCAAAGCGATATTCCTTAGGTTATCTCATTTGATCCTCTCGATATTAAAAACAAAACAACACATGGCCAGTAAAATTGCTCTTAAAGCCCAAAGCATAGGATATTCAAGGATCCGGGTGGACAAACTAGCAGGTAAGAGCTCAGGGCCTGCAACTTGGACCTGGGCTGCAATCTATCAGCTGCATGACCTTGAGGAAAGTTAACTCTTTGCTCTTTAAGTTGCCATTTCTTTATTGATAAAAGGTGGGGTTAAGGTGTGAGAAGTAAATGAGATGCTCTATGTACTTTTGTAAATAAAGACAGGATTTAGTTGGAAAGCAAGGGAAAGGATAGATTGATTGGCTCATATAAGGTGCAGAGCTGGCCTAATGGAGTACTAGAATTAAGGACCATTTAGATGCCTACACCCTACAGCACTCCCTCTTCTCCAACTCTAGTCCCCGCTTCTCTCTTTGGGTATACATCTTCATGAGGTGAAGCATACAGGCATTTGCATTCCCAAGGATCACATTTTTACAGTTTCATTGTCAGGAAGGATAAAGTCCTTTCTTCTATGTCCAGATTGGAAATACTAGAGAGTATTTTAAAAAATATATATTTTATTGATTTTTTACAGAGAGGAAGTGAAGTGAGAGAGATACAGAGTTAGAAGCATCGATGAGAGAGAATCACCGATCAGTTGCCTCTTGCACATCCCCTACTGGGAATGTGCCTGCAACCAAGGTACATGCCCTTGACCGTAATCAAACCCGGGACCCTTCAGTCCGTAGGCCAATGGTCTATCCACTGAGCCAAACTGGTTTCGGCACTACAGAGTACGTATTTTGATTGTTGTATCCTTTGCCAGTTTCTGAAGTGTGTGTGTGTGTGTGTGTGTGTGTGTGTGTGTGTGTGTGTGTGTGTGTATGTATGTGTGCACGCATGGTGATGTACACTACCCAACTTGGCTTTGCATAGTTCCGTGGCCATGCCTTTAGGTAGCATGCCCAAGTTCTAAGACTGGTACTCGTAGCACAGCCACACAATTAGGAAAGCACTTTGCAAAGGGAGGTGGGGAGAGGTCTACCTAAAATTTGATGACAGTGAAGCAGTAACAACCAGTACAGTGAGTGAAGGGATGGTGCCTGACTTACAGAAGCACTCCATACCCAATGGGTTGCTTTTATTACTCAGTTGTTGTTATTGTTAGTAGTAGAACTGCCTCCTCTGTCCTGTCTGAAACGTATCCAGTGTCCTTTCTACCATAGCTTCAGATCCAAGAAACAGTGACTGCCAACAACGGGGAAAATTGCCAAGTAGGCAAACTATCTTCTCCCATTTCTCTTTATCTTTCTGCCCAGGGTCACTCACCAGGCCTGCTTGCCTTTAAATATCTCAAACTTCAAAATTACTTCTCCCACCATCATAGGTGATGGAACAATTCATATTTAAATATGATTGATCTCACTAGCTCTCAGTAAGATTTTTTTTCTATTCAAGAGAAATTTATGAATCCTGCAGAATCTTTGGCTGAGAATATATTTCTGAATTTGAAAGGTCAACAGTGAGCATGGTGATTGTCCAAGTTTTTTTTTTTTTTTTTGTCTATGACAGCCATTGCCTCCTTCCTATGACACAGGCATTTCCTCACATGTGTTCTTCCTTCCTCTGATCTCCTTCCACTACACAACCAAGAATCAGTACCATAACCACATATTTTATGAAAGACTAGAGGCCCGATGAATGACATTCATCCACTTGGTGGGAAGGTCCCTCAGCCTGGCCTATGCCCTCTCACAGTTCAGGGGATGTCTACAGTTAGACATCCCTCTCACAGTCCAGTTCAGAACCCCTCGCTCTTTACCGCCTGCCTGCAGTAGAGGTGGGAGAGTCTCCCACCATTACCACTGCGCTCGACAGCCATTAGCCAAGCTTCTGGCTGAGTGGCACTCCCCCTGTGGGAATGCACTACCGCCAGGGGGCAGCTCCTGCATTGAGCACCTGCCCCCTGGTGGTCAGTGTGTATCATAGTGACTAGTTGTTCTGCCATTTGGTCAATTTGCATATTAGCCTTTTATTATATAGGATAAGTACGTGCTGGCACAGTCAATATATTTTTTAGAACCCCTGGAAAGACACTTAAAAGCTAAACAAATCATACAGAAATGAGTAATGTATAAGTCCAACTGCTTATGTGTAAAATGATAATAGAAGTGAAGGTCCAAGCTTCATATCAGGGGAAAGGAAATAAAGCAAAGGAAATAAAGCAGCTTTCTCCCTAAAAGCTGCATACTCTGTTGTAGGCAATATTGCACTTTAGGAGCTGCAGAATGTTCATAGTTATGGGTCCATCCTCAAAGAGATTATAACTGTGAGAGGGAGACAAAAATACTGCACAAATAAAGCTACAGAACTCTGGAAGAGAGAAAATATTGAGTGCATTTTGCTGGTTTATTTAATGAACATGTCAATTATGAAACATCAGTGAAGATTTTATTACAACTACAAAAACTCTCAAATACTCCCCTTTTTTGTGTGCATTGATATTTCAACAAATAAACATTAGATTTCTATACTGGTGTAATTTTTGCCTATAAACTTCCTTACTTAAACTTACTTTTCAGTATTTCTACAATGCTTTTTAAAAAAATCCCCCCATGCTGACTGATACCTTAATAACTTTATGTAAGCTGAATCACCCCCTCCAGCAAGGAGAGAACTACTGAAATTGAGGAAGGTTAGTTGATGTGAGGTATCCATTCAAATGCACTGTCTTATAGACAACTAGAGGCTTCTGATAACACTCTAAATATATCTCACAGAACCAGCAAAACTTGCTTGTATGTCAAAAGCTATTTTAAACTTCTCTTATTTTTAATTGACGATTAGATGCTTCAGCGATCTCTAGCCACTAGGCTCCCAGGCCTGGGTTGGATAGAAATAGGACATGCAGGAGGACCAGAAAAATAATCAACTGTCTCTGACTCAAAGATGAATATTTATCAAATGCTCTTTATATTGAAATGACCCGTGTTAGGTCTAGAGAGGATTAGCCCTCTAGGGAGGTTTCAGGCCCCAGAGGACAAAGGCAGCCATGAGTTTTTCCATGCCTGGCATCCTTGTCCGAGTCTTTTGGCTTCCAGACATAATCCTTGATATTTATACAGAACTATATAATTTTAAATCACGTTTGTACATACTCTTTCTTGATCCCCACTCCTTTTTGGTGACTTACTCTTTTTTTTTTTTTCTTTGTTAGGAAGGGAAAGGAAAAAGTAGAATATAGATTGAATATAAGTGCTTTGTAGTTTCTTTGATGGAAATTCTTCCAGACACAAGGATAGTGGGTTTGCCTCACAAGACTCTGTTGCAGTCCAGCATCAAAGACACACACACACACACACACACACACACACACACACACACACACGATGGGCCTCAGCTGCTCGCTGTTGTCAGAGGAAAACTCAGAGGTTGATGTGATAAATATAGCTTATTAAAGACTTCCTGAAAGCATCTCTAAAGTATGTTCATCTCCCATGTGCAAAATTTCCTGAATAGAAACATGTTTATGGATAATCTATCCCCAGTTCATGTGCTCCAAGACAACATCGTAACTCTTGAGTTTAAATCATTTTCATGGGTGGGCTCAGGAATTTAACGTCTGGCTTTTTCTTTTCTCATACTCTTTGAAAAATAGTCATAATTGTGATGATGCATTTTGTAGGAAATCTGTTCCATACAATTAAGA
This sequence comes from Pipistrellus kuhlii, assembly GCF_014108245.1. NCBI lineage: Eukaryota > Metazoa > Chordata > Mammalia > Chiroptera > Vespertilionidae > Pipistrellus > Pipistrellus kuhlii. The sequence goes on along the minus strand of NW_023425405.1, from coordinate 32,003,658 downwards.
AGCGGAACAGAGGTCAATATTCCAATGTTGCTCAACAGAAAATTAGTTGATGATTTGCTTATAATTGCATAGGATTGTAAAGGAAGGAAAATAAAGATTTCTAGGCAGATTGATTTAGTGGGCTTTTATAAAACTTTAGACTGAAGGTGGGGTTTGGAAGACATGCTATACCGTATTTTTCGGACCATAAGACGCTCCGGACCATAAGACGCACCAGTTTTTAGAGAAGGGAAATGAAGAAAAAAAGATTCTGAAACAAATAGTGTCCTAAAATATTTTATGTGCATTAAAACCCAACATCACAGTCATAAACACATGTAATCAACCCTGTAAAGTAAACAGCAGCATTTAGAACCATTTTAGAGCCGGGCAAGCACACAGAGACCACACAGAGCCGGGCAAGTAAAAAAACTTTTTTTTAAAAGTATATGTGTAGGCTATATTTGGACCATAAGACGTAGGGACTTCCCTCCCCCCCCCCCACACTTCTGGGGGGAAAAAAGTGCGTCTTATGGTCCGAAAAATACGGTAATTAAAGATAAACAGCAGGGCATAATGAAACAAGGACTGCATGCACAGAAAAGACAAGGGAGATCTAGTTGGGTCATTTTGAAGAAGTCCCTAAAACTTCCTTACATCTTGCTTTCCTTATATGTAAAGTAAGGAGATTGTAACTCTAAAAATCTTTAACAGCTCTTATTTCAAAAAAATATTTTTATTGATTTCAGAGAGGAAGGGAGAGGGAGAGAGATATATAAACATCAATAATGAGAAAGAATAATTGATCAGCTGCCTCCTGCACATCCCCTACTGGGGGATGAGCCCACAACCCTGGCATGTGGCTTTGACCAGAATAGAACTCGGACCCTTCAGTTCACAGATTGACGCTCTATCCACTGAGCAAAACCAGCGAGGGCTAGCTCTTATTTTTCTTACTACTAAACCATAAATACAGAGAAGGCCAATTTAAATTAGAATAATAGGAAAGGCTTCTGTGGCAATGATCCTGGACTGAATTATTGTAAAAATGTGGTAGGACAGCAGAAGCAAAAACCTCTGCAGAAAGAAATCTCAGTAGGCATATATTTAATGTTCCCTGGAGAAAAACTTGTTTTACCTTGCCATGTTGCATCTGTAAAGAGAAATAAAATAAACCCAGATTTATCTATATCTGCATTTTGCTATTTCCATCAGTTGCTTGGCCTAGGATTATACTACATAACTATGATTGGGGAATGCACTCATATATTTTGGTGCTTCCTATGAATGCATGTATTTATAATCCTCTCTGCAATTCTTATTAAATAAGAAAATATCCTGGAGTTCTAAGAAGACACAAGATGGGAAATCAAATTCTGCATTTGGGCATTATAATTTAATTTTCTGTTTCTGCTAGGTGCATGAGTGTGAGAAGATGATATCTGTACTTCACATGTATGAACAGGTAGGGTTAGACAACAAACAACCCCTTTGTCAAACAGAAAGGTATAAACACACTACGTTGCACAAGCAGGACTGACTCCCCTTCAGGCTGATGCATATACTTAATGAAGGACACGTGCAAACTCAGCCTGGAGCTCAACAAGTCTGTACAGTTCATCCTAAATGAACCTGAGTTAAAATAGCATTGTATAACTCTGAGAGTTGTTTGCCTGTGGCTTCTTCTTTTTAAAATATATTTCTTTTATTGATTTCAGAGAGGAAGGGAGAGGCAGAGGGAGAGGGAGAGGGAGAGGGAGAGAGAGACATCCATGATGAGAGAGAATCACTGATTGACTGCTTCTTGCACACCCCACACTGGGGATTGAGCCCACAACCTGGGCATGTGCCCTTGACTTGAATCGAATCCAGGAACCTTCAGTCCACAGGCCAATGCTTGATCCAGTGAGCCAAACCAGCTAGGGCCCTGTGGCTTCTTTTAACAATATGAAAACGAGAGTCAAATACCCCTATACAATTCACTAAATCTTGACATCTCAAGAGCTGCTAAATTGTCCTCTTTTCCCCTGCAGGGGTATTCCACAAACCAGAGTGACCTTGTCTGCACATGTGGAAGGTCAATGAGATGCAAAGATCCAGAAAAAACTTTTCCAGGCTCTTTCTATGTTATGTCTGCTTTCCACTTAAATATTTAGAAAATATGGTTTCAAATACATCAACTAGGATGTAAGTTCTTATCCACCTATGATTCAAGATAGATTTAAATGCAGTGTTTGGTTCCCTATTCTCTTGGACTTTTATAATACAGTATAAATTACTGTCCAAGATTCAAATTAGTCTCTTTCTATACATCTCTATTTTGGAATAGATTGGGATGGTTAAGCACAAAACAAAAGTTCTTCTCTTTTAAAAGTTACATTTCAGTGATCACTGTTTATTTACAAACACCAAGTGGTATTAAAAAAAAAAAAAAAAAAAAGGACAAATTTTAACCATTTAAATATTTTAAAACCCAACCCAGGAAGGTAGACTTTCAGGGAGCTTAGAAAGGAGTGCGTCATTTTAAATGGGTGTGTTGCTTCTTTTGCAATTGGCCTTTAGATAGAATGTTGGTCATAACAGGAAAAACAGCCACTGGATTTTTAATTAAAAAAGGGAAATCTAGTTGTGGTCCTCAAAATCTGCCCTTGGTTAAGTCACTTATTGTAGATTCTGTTGTAATGACCTTTAAAATGGGAGTAATGACACCTGCCCTCCCTTGCCTTACAGGAGGGATGTAAAGATAAGAGAATTAATGTAGGAGAAAGTGCTTGGCAAGCAATTAAGTCACATGTAAATTTCAAGGCAGACATTATGTTGCTTATGTAAATAATAGCTTGTTTTGTTTCATCTGGATTGGTTTGCTTGGCCATGTTGATCTGATCCAAGCAATAATTTACCCAGACCTCCAAAAGAGAATTGGACTTGGAATAAGCATCATAAACATCCAAGTGCAGATGTATTCCAAGTCTTTGGTGGTGAGAAATAGCTACCATCTGGATCGTTCTAGGACATTCACGCCCTCATTGTAGACACGTCTCAGAAACAAATTTCCATAGATTTTTGCCTTCACTCACTATCTTGGAGGGGAGAATGGGTAAAATGTAAACTTTTATTTTGGAATTTGATGTGTATCTATTATTGATATAAAGCAGCCTTATAAAAATGCTTACATGTTTATGATGTTTTTCATGTTTTTGATAGCCATAGATAGATAGACCTCAAGCCTTAAAAACAATCCTATTAGATATGTATGGCAGATATTATGCCCATTTTACCAATATGAAAACCTCGTCACCAATTAACAAAGCAACTTCTTTAAACTGACAAAACCCATTGTTTGTTGTGGTGGTGGAAGGAGGGTTCGAATTCAAATTCTTAAGTAAATGTTTCTTATTCTATACTATATTATGGCTCCATCATTTTGCTTTACTCTCACATGTTTTTACTGTAGCTGTGCCATGTACCTGATTTATCCAACTCCTTTGCTTATCCAAGGCCTAATTGCCAAAGGCAGAGCCAACATTACCTCCTCAGAGACACATTCTCTCATGAGGTTAGCTGCCCCTCCTATGTGCGCTCATTCTTCCAACAAAGCGTTGATCACATTCCATTGTTTGTTGGTTTTCTTCTGCCTCGCCCACTGGTCAGAGAAAGTCTTGAGCATTCCCAGAACAAAGCGCTTAGTGGATAATTGAATACACTCTTCATGACATGGGAAACAATGTAGATCTAGCTGATTCTCAGAACTTAACCTGTAGTTTCTCATAAATGGCAGCTGATTGGCTTTTCTTAGAGTTCAGAGTCTGTATTCTTTTTCTCCATTTGAGGATACATATGCCCAAATTTATACATGCTCACTATTGTCCCAGCACTAATCTTTACGTAGGTGGGAGGTGTTTTAAGAAGTTTTTAAAGAAGTTTTATCCTGACTGTATTTTACCTTTACACTTGCTGTGTAGACTAGTTCTTAATTCACGGTTCAGTAGGTTGTTGGTTTCTTTTCCTGAAGTTCAACCCCCAACTTCAATACGTGCTCTCAAGTCCTCATATCTGTATCCATGTAACAAAATCTTGGTATGCCAATCTCCTCACACTGTACTCTCCCCTGGAAACTTTTTAATGTTCTAAACTTTTTATTTTTTTATTATTTTTTTTAGTATTTTAAAGTCTTTCCAGGCATGCCTCCACTTTTGTACATTAATTTTCCTCTCTTATTCAAGCCTAGTGGTCATGAGCTTTGCCTCCTAAGGAAAACTCTTCTTAATACTGGTTGCTTTCCTTCTTGTAGGTGTTTTAAAATCTAATCTATACATGGATTACCTGTTACCAACTTTCACTTACCTGATTCCATATACTTGCTAATGTGTTTTAGCATCTCCCTTATTTAATTTCTTAAAATAACTTCTTTCCTGGACTATCTTTCACACATTTGATATGAAAATAATTATACTAATCTTTAATGTCAAAACTCAAACTTCATCTTCTCAGGAGTATTCATAGCTCATTGAGTCTTAACTATATCCTTTATCTTCATGAACTTCCTTATTCAATGTACTGTCTCTATGTACTCCCTACCTTAACCATAATGTGTTCATATATAGCAGCTCACCCACTAATAAAGCATGTAGAATAACAATAACCTGTGAATGGCAATGAAATAGAATTAAAAAATGTAGAGGGAACTTTGTTTTGTCCTCCATAGAATCTTCTCTATTTATAGGTGTTTGTGAGATCACCTAATTAGTCTCATTAAATATCAAAATTCATAATACTTTCCTGGATAATTTAAGTGAATCACATATGAATTAATTTCTTCCAATTACTCAATAGGGCATATGCAGATGTAAGTATTAACAGAAAATAATCTAATAGATTTACTAGGTTCAAAGAAATAATATTGTTGATATGGAATTAAAACAAAATTAACCTATAAAACAATTATTTAGTATCCAAATGTCTTCTGTATCTATGTCGATGGGACAAATTAGTTAATACGCAACTAATCACAAAGATATAGTATTTCTATATATTAAATACCCCTATTAAGTAACCTTAGGGAAACAAAAAATGTGTTTATTTGTGATTAACCTTAATTTACATTTTTATTTTAAAATTTAATTTAATAGGCACCCCATCATTTCTTTTCTTTTTACCCAAGGCTATTCCCCTCCCCCCCACCCCATCCTGGGAAGTTCAGAATTCAGAAATATAAATCGAAGGTTTTTTTGCACAATTACCATAATTTAATGTTGCCTCCCAAGGGCAGAGTAATGGTTTTCTGCTAAGAGAATCCATGAGACAATAAGACAACAAACACCCTGTGATTTGCGTGTGTATGTAATGTAATGGCATAACTATGGAAAGTGTTTTATTTTCTTATATTATATATTATGGACTGGAAGTGGTCTTTGTGGTCATTCCCCTTCATAAGAATATTTTCCCTTGCCAAAAGAAATGGGCTAGAAGTAAACATAATATTATGCAAAATGATAGGTCTGCTTTCTCTCTGGATTAGTGGCAAGAACCAGTTGGTATTTATTGACTTTTCTCCTTAATGAGTGGATGGAATCTGAAGCTGGGTGAATAAGATAATACAGAAATTATGTCTATTTACTCTCAGTTTGGTTCTTTAGCTTTTAAATTCAATTGGCAAACAAGTGGTCTTGGAATAGTTAAAATCCAAAAGTGTGGTATATCCTAAAAAGCAACCTTGTAGGTCTCCCATAAGTAACTGTGCATGTTTCTGTAATATTCTCTGCTCATTTAATTGAGTGTTTAAGAATTATTTTAAATGTAAGAACTCCTAACATGTCTTTAAGCTTGATCTTAGGCATTCAAATATTTTCTTAGTCTTTTTATTCTCTTACACAGTACAGATATTTAAAATATTAATATTCAGGATGGGGCAAAAGTTGGTTTATAGTTGTGAGTACGCAAAACACAGCTTATTCTTGATTATTTGTTCATTGTTGTATTATTTTCCGTATAAACAACTATAAGCCTAATTTTGCCCCACACTGTATTTTAATGTCAGTGATGTCTTCATGGAATTTTTTCTCTTATTAAAAGTATGATGATTTGTTTCTAGATACTGCAAACATTTTATGCATTTCTATAAATTCTCCTCCAATTTTCCCCCCTCATTTTTTACTCTACTTGCAGCTTATTTGATTTGTTATTTAAAATAGATTTCTAAATTTTGTTTCTACATTTTTTTATTTGGTAACTTCAAGTTTATATTTAGCTGTTATTTTTAATATGAGTGCTGTTATATGAGTGCTGCCAATAAGTACTCAACCATTCCATTAATTATCTGTTTTGTTTCTAGGATTTTGCTTTTATATAATTCTTTGAATGCTGTCTTTCCAATTCAATAATTTAGACATGTAGGGGTAGTTTCTTGTTTTTTTATTTGTTCAAATGAGCATATATCTATTGACCTTATATTGAATACCAATAGGCATTTTGAAATCAAGTGGAAGAATTTAATGTAAGTTATTATAACTATATTATCATTATTTTAAACTCAATCAAATGCTGGCAAAAGAAGTATTGCATCTAGCTCAAAAGCACAGAGGAATTTTATTCACCAAGAGATAATAGATTATAGATAGAATTTTAAATTCTATAAAACATTTAATAAAATGTAAACTAATTTTGTGTATTTTAAAAACTGATTTGATTTTCTTCTGAACTTATTGCTGGGTTTCAAAAAATAAGCTGAGTGTTAATTAAGATTGAGGTCTGATTACCTGTTTCTAATCTTTTATTTTTGCTTTTGAGTCTATAAATGACTTTGGAAATCCACCTCCCCAAATTTAATCATTAGTAATAAAATATAGTTCATTAAAAACATTGTCTTCTTTGAAATGTTATGGTGTTTTAATGATACCTTCTATTAGGAATGTAAGTGTCTCACTTCATACTTATGGTAAAATTGAAGCCTTTCTATGGCTAAATGGAAAGCATGTGGTATATTTGGGAGTGATGTCTATATTCTTAGTAGATTTTAAATAGTGGACCACTAGTTTGGAATGTGGGGCGGGGGGGGAGGGGGAAGCAGGTTGACACAGTATGTGATTTTGGAGTGTGAAGAAAAAGCAGGTTGGAAAGAAGTATTTCCCTATAGAAATATAGATTAGCAATAAAACATATCAAGTAAATAAATAGAAAGATGTTTGAATAACAACTTATACCTAAAACATATATGGAAGCACAGTCTTTAGGTAATAGTCACACCGGGGAGGAGCCTTGACCCTCTGCTTAAAGGCTGTGTGAAGTTGGGTCAATGATAGAGTCTCTGGATTGGGTTGCTTCAGCAATAGAATGAAGATAAAAATGGCACTTATTTCATAGAGTTGTTCTGGGATTAAGTAAGTTTATGCACCCACACATTCATTGTAGTGCCTGACATCTCTAAGTACTAAATGCATGATAGGTCTTATTAAGAGCAATTCCAGGGGAAAATATCATCCTCTAGTGAAGTATAATGGAAACAAAACACTCCCATATTACTGAATCAATGAAAATCACTCCACTTTTTGCAAGTGACATGATAGTAACATTCAAGAGTAATGAAATTGATTAGGTAGTCTTTTTCTGAATAACAACATGTGAAAACAGGGGGAAAAACTTTATTTCTAGGGGAAAAACTTTGAAATTGGAAAAATTTGCTTGCAAAGATGTTATCGGTAGCAGAGTATCAGAAACAACTAGAAAGAGCCACTAGTAAATCCATTTAACTAGATAGAATATTTTGCAGCTACTGACAGTGACAATTAGGAAGATGATGATGAAACATGAACATGCTTAGAGCAGAATTTAAACAAATCAGATAAGAAATGTGTGGGTATATGCATAAAGATGGACTAGAAGGGAACAGAGTGTGCTGTTGACACAGTCAGTGACTATGAATAAGCATTGGCAGGGATTTATGGGTGCAGCCTCCTGACTTAAGAAAAAGTGCAGGACCTTAAATCACCTTCTCTGGGCTGCTTATCTCATTTCAGAGGAGCATGTGAAGATTTTCCAAGGGCTTGATTTAGTCCACATCAACTCGATTTCATCTCCTTCCACGGCTATCTTTCTCAATCAACTCCTATTCTCCATGAATCTCTCTACATGTCTCATAAAGAATGGGGCAGTAACTAGTGGGCTGAATGTAAAGTACTCTGGGAAAAACTGAGCAGAGATGTCTATGCTGAAGCCAGTGTTCTTTCTGAGCAGCCCAGCTTCATGATTGTGCACTGACTACAAAGAGGTTGTCTTGTCAGTAAGTAGTTTAGCATCCAGACAGACTTGTTTTTATATAACAGGATTGATGGTAGGACTACAAGTACAAACCCAGTTTATTGGCCCAAACAAGTTATGAGCTTGCAAAGGTGCGAGGACATGAGAATGAGCTGCTGGTAAGGTTTAGAACCCAGCAGTTCAAGGACACGTGGTACTACATGGTCAGTCCTCAAGCCCTCAAAACCCACACTTCTTATTTCTTCACACAAGATCAGGCTTTATAAGGCATTGTAGCTGTGAGGAACATTTGTATTTGGTTAAGCCTGTATAGACTTACTTTATTTAATCTTTGAATTCAGACCCTCTCACCTCTCTGCTTTCAAAAGGGCAGATCACGGTTGTAAACTATATAGATGGGATGATTGTTCAGTTGGCATTGTCTAAAGGTCTTATTTATTCACACCATAAAGCTTACACTTTAACAGTGATACATCATGTGATTTCTCAAAAGTAAAGGGAAGATGGAATGGTATATAGGTCATAGTTTCCCATTCATAACTAATTTATCAATTGAGGATATTATTATACATGTGTTGAAGGTAGGGGTGTGAGTAACAACCAAAGTTCATTTTTATTTCACTTTAAAAAAATCAAACATTCATCATTGTGGTCAAACATTTGTTAGTAACATGAGATAGTGATAGCGATTTATAAAACGGCCCATTGAATAATGTAAAATACTAAAGAAAAAAATGTTTCACTGCCATCAGTGAAGTAGTGGGTTTCCCCAAGATGATTTCAAGTTGTTTTTATATATTAAACCAAGATAGCTCTTCTTTCAGTCTTGGTCATATATTAAATTATATAACTTTAGAATTAGAAGAGGCTTAGAAAGCATTTAATTTAATAACTTTTTGGAGCAGTCATGGTCATCTATATACTTGTTTAAAATCAAAGATTTCTCTGGATTGGGAGAGGTCTCATTCCATACATTGTTGTTTCTTTATAGGGCAACAGTCTCTGCTCCTAAATATAGTCCCATTTGTTTCCCATGCTGTAGAATAAGGAAGAATCTGAAATAGATGGAAAAAGTCAGATGCCATTATGCAAAAGCCATGCCACCAAGTGTGTGGTGATAATTCCTGGTAAAGCTGAGATGATGTTTCTAAGGAAACCATTTAAATATGTCCTCAAATCTGCCATACCACGCCTCAAAGCAGAAGAAGAGTTGTCATCCCTCCAGCTCAATCATCCAGTGCTTACTTTTAAAAGACTTTTGATAGCTAGAAATAATTGACCAGGTAGTCTTTCATTTCATCCATCTGGCATCTGTACTTATGAAAAAAGTTATGTGACCCAGCCGGTGTTGCTCAGTGGTTGAGCCTTGACTTATGTACCAGGAGATTATGGTTCAATTTGTGGTTGGGGCATATATCCAGGTTGTGGGTTTGATCCCTAGAGCAGGGCATACAAGAGGCAGTGAATCAGTGATTCTCTTTCATCATTGATGTTCTACCCCCTCTTTCTCCTCCCTGAAATCAATTAAAAAAAAAATATATATATATATTAATTAAGCAATCAAATCATTATTTTTATCTACAAACTTCAGTAGAGGAAATCTGATAAAACATGCTGTCAAAACATGTCAAAAGATTGTCAAATTTATTTATTTCATTGCTGTGCATTAAGATCTATTTTGTGCTTAGTTAAAAGTAAGCTTTCTGTTTTTAGAATCTGACAAGCTACTATGGCTTTATCAATTATAACTCTACATTAAAGAATATCTCATCTAAAGAATTTAACAACTATCTTCAAATAATAGTTTTTAAGTTTTTCTCTGATTTTTCTTTCCCCCAAGTTTCTCCTGACTTATTCACACAGTACTCTGAGAAAGATGACCGGAATAGAAAGTGACTCATGTGAACAAACAGAGCATCAATATAAGGACACAAATGTATAAACAAGTTGGGCAATTTTGCCTGGAAGATCTGTAGGCTAAAGAGGAGGTGGAGGATTCCATTTTCCTTCTTTTCAAATTATTTGGGATATGTTCTAGCTTAGCAGGTCATGAAAATAAATCCTTGGATGGCAAGGCAACAAATAAGAGCACATTTTAAGGGGGTAACATTAGAGTCACAAGTAAAATAAGAATGTATAACTCACAACTTAGATGATAAATTACCTTTCTGGTATGTGGGAATAACCATATACATGCACAAATGTGGCATTCTCAGAATAATATGAGCGCATGTACATTTTTACAAGACATATCTGATACCCATTGCTAAAATTTGGCTGTTAGCCCCCAAATTTCAAGTGTCAGCTGCAGCTTCACCAACAGCTCAGATAGAAGCAAGCTACACAAATTTTACTACAATCTACCCATCAACCTCCTCATCTTTTTAGTGTTGTCCCTTTGAGAAAACAGTCATATTTGTAGGTAACATGGCAAAATTCTCACTTAAGAGATCTCTTCTGGGATGATGAAAATGTAATGTAGATGTGTACAGGCAAGTTGAGGTGGGCAAAATTGTTAGTTAGAACTCTACTTAAGGTGTTGGAATAGTTGTTATACTTTATGGCTCTCAGCTATGCCCAAAGGCAGGAGGAAATAGTAAGATCTCTATATTTGGACTCATTTAGTGTGTGGCCCTGCATTCTCTTTTCCTCAGTTCCTGATTTGTTATTGAGAATCCATGTAGTTCCTGAGAAGCTAACTTAAATGCTGGCTCTGAGCACTGAGCACGTGATCAAGGCTAAGGCAAACAGCAGATTCAAACCTTGGGCCAGAGTGACTGGCCGTTGAATGAGCATGTGACTTAAGGAAATATATCATAGCAAGCCTAGAACTTTGTTTTCATTGTCAGGACAGTGTTCCTTCAGGAGGTGTAGAAAGTAGCCAGTCACTATGGAGACTGCTGGCTCTTTGCTAACCCCAAGAGGAGTTACCTTTAGGAGGATTTGTCACCATGGAGTATCAAAACAGAGGCACTGGTAGAAGGTGGGGCCATGGTCTTGTTTTGCCACTGAATTAAGAATTCCCTGAAATCCAACTAACCTCAGAGCCCAAGTTATATGAACCAATAAAGTATCTTTATTATTTAAGCTAGTTAGTTGGATTCTATTACTTGCTACTAACAAAGAATTCTAATGAGTACATTCAAGTATATACCAGGTAACAGCATTCAGATATATGAGAGGTAGCAGCATAAAGGAGATTCAGACCTTAGACTGGTAGTTGAACTGGGTGATCTTTAAGAAGGCTTTAAGAGTAGAAATGTTACCCAAATTCCCTGACTGTATGCATACATAATGTATGTTTTAGTAACCAAAAATAAAGACTACCATTTTTTTCCTTTCTCCTCAGTTTGTTTATTGCCAATTGATCATCGCATTTTATTGTTCCCTTTCAACTAAGATGGCTCTTGGTTAATTCTAAAGAGGACACTTATTTCTGATTAGTTCTAATTAGGATAATGTATGGGCATGTTTTTGTTTCAATAGGTCAGTATTCAGAATAAAAGAGCAAGGATGTGAAAGGGACTTAAAATAAGATTGAAGCAACATTGGTTCTTGCCACGTCTTTGCCTTCGATAAGTTGTTTCTTATTAATTAAAAGAAATGGAAGTGTACTATTTTACATATCATTAAGTACTTCTGCTAAACAGAAAGGCAGTTTTTTTTTTTTTTGAGATAAAAATTTGGGTTGGTGCTTATTATAATCCATCTATCTTGGAAAAGTATTCTACATTGAAATTGTGTTCCAAGGAAATCACCACCTGAGGTTGTTTGGCCCATTTCCAGGGCGGAATGCCTGTGCTACAAAGAACTTTGTTGTCTTCTTCCTGGAATTTGTACTTTGGAGCTTCACATTTTTGCCAAACATGGCTCCATTCCCTTTAGGCATCTGTGCTTTTCTTCTCCATTTCTTTCCCATTAATTAATTACTAGTATATGTTTATTTTCAATCTTCCAGAGCAGAAGGAATCTCCGGTATTTACAGGTTTTTCAGTAAGCTATTAAGTGCTTTTTATTTATTTTAAAATTTATTTTAGAAGAAGAAGGAGAGAGAGAGAGAGAGAGAGAGAGAGAGAGAGAGAGAGAGAGAGAGAGAGAGAGAGAGAGAGAGAGAGAAACATCAATTGGTTGACTCTTGTACATGCTCCCACTGGGGAGACACTGCAACCAACGGAGCCACACCAGTCAGAGCAATTTAGTGCTTTTAAAATGATTTTGAACATGTTTAAACATTAAATCAAATCCCGTATATCATCTGTGTTTTATTCATGACCAGCATGAGGTATGAGCAGCAAGGGCTGGGTATGGGAAGGTGAATTAATAAGCTTCAGATGCTATAGTTGCAAGGCCTGGATTCTCAGAGGTAGAGTGCTAGATATTTCTCAAGAGTGCAAACTGTTCAATTGTTATCACAACCCAAGAAAACATTTTAGGTACTTTCTCAACCCTCTTTTATTTTAGACTTTCTTCCTATGCTGTAGATTGTTTGATACATTGATAGATTTCTTGTCTTTGTTATTTTATGCATACATTGAGAGAACCCAAGTGGGACCACCTTTCAAATTCAAATTCAGTCTGCCAGGAAAGACTTGGAGACTTCTGTAGGAAGTATGTTGAAAGACTTAATCTGAGGAAATTGCTTGTGTCAGCAGCTGTCACAAAACATGTGGTCTGTTTTGGAATCTGGAGCAGCTGCCATGCTGAAATATTACTTCTTTTTCATGGGGAAATACGGATATCAGTGGGATTTGTTTTCTTTGAAGTGCTTTAGCCCTTTTATTTCTAATTTCAGATGTCAGAAGCTTGTTTGGAATGACTAAATGAGGCAGGGACTAGTTTGCTGAGCCTTTAATATTTGGGTGATCCCCCAGTAGCAGGAATGTTTTAAGCATAACTGGGTGGGGAACATCCATTCATTATGACAGATGCCATAAAGTTTGCAAGGAAAACATGCTCCAGGCTTATGGAGAGTTACATAAGCTTTTCAGCACAGTGATTTATGGGAGGTTTCCTAGAAGGAATGTAGACTCTTCACTCCATCACTTTAGACCAGTGGCCGGCAAACTGACTTGCGAGCCACATGTGGCTCTTTGGCCCCTTGAGTGTGGCTCTTCCACAAAATACCATGTGTGTGCGCACATGTACAGTGCGATTGAAACTTCATGGCCCATGCACACACATCGGTTTTCAACTCTCAAAAAGAAATTTCAATCCTTGTACTGTTGATCTTTGGCTCTGTTGACTAATGAGTTTGCCAACCACTGCTTTAGACTGTTTTCTCCAAAGGATACCTAGAACAACACATGCTCAGTCCCTCTCAGGTCTCCAAAAGCATGATCTTCTCTCCTGTGACTCATATAGCGTACGGATCTCCATCCCTGGAGAAAGGTTCCTCCTAATTAAGAATGGTTAATTGTGCAAGGGATGTTTTCCCACAAACATCCGATGCCCAGGATTCCTATATTATTCTTGCTATTTTGTTTTCACATAACAGATTTATTTTAATTTGTGTGTCTCTGAAATGTTGACCATATAGACACTTCACATACATGGACATCTTATGTTTTCTGAATTAAAAATAGCAGTGTGTAGTAGGATGCTATGGGATAGAGCAGTGATTTTCTACCGGTGGGCTGCAAGACTTTCGAAAGCATGAAATACTTGACTATTTAATCAGGGGCACTGACCTAATTTCCCTTAGGTTGTCAAATTAAAAAATGACAACAGCCAACACAGCAGTAGCCTCCTGTGTGAATGAATAAAAATTAGACCTACTTTTTTTTTTCTTTTTTTTTTTCTCTCTCAGACCGGCAAACATTATATCTTTTGGTGTGTTGCAGACTTTTAGTAATTAGTCCGTGTGTGCCATGAGATGGAAAAGGTTGAATGTCGCTGGGATAAAGGTCAGAGGACCTGCCTTTTGATTCACTTCATGACGCAAGCTCATGACAGAACATGGCATGCAATGGGCTGTGTGTCGGCACATCTAGAAGAGTCTGAGGATGTAATTGCTAAGGATGGAGGTTTGCTAATGTCATCTACCAGAATTTTAGTGATCTCAGGCATGTTCCTAACCCCAGTAACTTCTTTACCGTCTGCACACCGGGGACAGTGATGGGGTCTTCTCTGGAGGAACATTGTGAGGGTGAATGGCATCATGCTTATTACTATGAATGGAAGTATACATATGAATTCAGGTCAGTGAAAAATTCTCCTCTTGGCCCTACCTGGTTTGGCTCAGTGGATAGAGCGTTGGTCTGCAAACTGAAGGGTCCCTGGTTCAATTCCGGCCAAGGGGACATGCTGAGGTTGCGGGCTTGATCCCCGCCCAGTAGGGGGGCATGCAGGAGGCAGCCAGTCAATGATTCTCTCTCATCATTGATGTTTCTCTCTCTCTATCCCTCTCCCTCCTCTCTGAAATCAATAAAAATATATTTAAAAAACACATTTTGAATTTTATTAGAAGAAAATTTTGGGGGAAAAAAGTGGAGTAAATCCAATATATTTGCATCCATATAGAAATCCATTTTTAACATTTTATAAAATATAAAATGGCATATAAATGTTCAGTGTTGTTTCATTCTCACCTTCACCATCACTCTTTCCAACAAGAAGTCCATGAAAAAGATGGCAAGAGCCCTAGCTGGCTTGGCTCAATGGATAGAGCATCAGCCTGTGGATTGAAAGGTCCCAGGTTCAATTCCGGCCAAGGGCACAGTCCTAGCTTGTTCCCCAGTGGGAGGCATGCAGGAAGCAGCTAATGGATGATTCTCTTTCATCATTGATGTTTCTATGTCTCTCTCTCCTTCTTTCCTCACTGAAATCAATAAAAAAAGATATTTTTTAAAAAGTTGGTAAGAAATGCACAAGAAGTAAGAATAACAGGGACAATAGAAAGGCTAAATCCAAGGGAGGTGGATATTAAAAAAAAGCAAGTTTTTAATAGCAAGAAATGCACATGAAGTAATATGAGAACAGAAATGGTGATGGCCTCACTATGAACATATTTGTTCATTCATACAACACTATTGAATAGCCTCTGTGAAAATACCCAAATTCTTCCAAATGTTAAAATCGTATTGAAAAGTGAGAGGGTGAGAAAAAAGAGCAGGAAACTTAGAATTCTGGGGGGGAAAACTTCTTCCAAACAATCATTATTTTTAAAAAAATAGTTGGTGATTGAAATAAATGACCAATGATGTAAAAGACAGAGTTGCTGTCTCCTGGGTGACTCTGAGAGAAGAAAGAATCAGGAAAAACACAAAAACAAAAAGAGGGAAGGATGAAAGAAAAAAGATGTAAAACCTCTTGCAGTGTTAAGAAAGCAAATGTGATCAAGCTCAAGTGGCTGCTGGGAAGGAAGGAGAGGCTGTTCCTTCTGTAAAATGAAATAGGAAGTGGCTGGTGTAAATTTATATAAAAGCAATCCCAATATTCCGTTGGCTTTTTAGGATTCAAAATTACTCATTAGGCACGTGGGCCCTAAATATAGCTCACCATCTCCATGCAAGAACATGGGTTGTTTTTGACATTTTACCTGAGAAAGGGGCACACCTCTCGTATCATTTAATTAGCAGTTGCACGTTTTCATTCAACAATCATTTCTCATAACCATTATGCACTGAACCTTGTTCAAGACGCTCCCGCTATGGCTGACAAGGAATAAAATAGAAAATTGACACAACCTGTCTAATCTCGAGGAGCCCAAGTGCCTAGTAGGTCAACCAGCAGTGTAGGCACCTGATTGCTTGGCTGGGCCAGTGTGATGAGAGCTGTCCCAGGAGCACGAGGAGGACCAAAGTGATGGGCTGCTCACAGGGTTTTCAGCAAAGGCTCCTTTTGAAAATACACCCAAACTCTTTTCTGTCCCAGGATAGAATTTCTCAGAACTGGAGCTGGGAGAATTTAGCTCTGGTTCAGAGTACATGTCGTTTTGTTTGTTTGTTTGTTTGTTTTTATTTTTATTGTTGTTGTTTGTTTTTTTCTCCCTAAAATAGAGGCAGGTGCTCTGTATCTAAAGACTATGTTCCACGCAGAAGTTCCCACATCCCAATGTTAGCCTTTACCCATTAAGAAACCCTTGCAAAGGTGATCCACTAAGGCAGGGTGGAATCTAAATAGTCAGCCTCTCTTCCCCATGAAGGTGAAAGAGAAAAATGCCTTTAAGGCAAAATAAAGGCTAAAACGATGACTCTCTCATGGCCTGTTGAAATGGCACTTACACACATCAGCTCACGTGCTACACTTTGTTCCTTTTGTTTGGTATATGTACCCAAATAAAGGCATTTGGGGTTCATTCAAACATGGCGTATTTCTTTCATAGGTGACCCACAGAGACAAGTAAGTTTCCTGTGTCTGCCTCAAGCTGTATTTTAGAAATGGCACTCTTCCAGTTTACTTATTTTGTGGGTTTTGGCAAAAAGCCGTTATATAGAAAAAAAAAGTCAAAGAAGTCATATAAGCATGGTGCAATTTTCCAAGGATTGTAAATTTGAAAACTACAGTTGTGTGAGGCAAGAAGAGATCAATACATATACGTGCATTTCTACAAAAGTCCATTCTCATACATAGAATGTAGTATGCATTCACTGGAAAGCTATCAAATTACAATTTTTGAGCTTATAACAGTCTGCTTCAGAATGGAACATTCAACACCCTGTAGTCCATTTATTTCTCTCTCCCACAGGCTTTGGAATACGCACCTTAGTAGAAAATACTGAGAAAAATTGATGGAACACATTGCTTGCTCCTCTCAACTTGGAGAGATTGGTAGTTCTGCCCTTTACATTTTCTTAAACTTTTGACATTTTGACATTTTCTATGGTTAGAAAAGGGAGGAGGGATATGGGGGGAAGAAATGGACAAAAAGAAGTCTGAAGTCACATGCTGGGGCCCTGCCTTTTAAAAATGTTTATTTTACTAAGCATCTTTAATTTTAATTTTTTTATTTTGTAAGAACAATTAACATGATGTCTAGTCTCATAATGATATTTAAGTCTACAGTACGATATTGTTACTATAGAAACAATAATAATAAGTTCAGATCTCTAGAATTTACGTAGTAATGATAATCTTGCATCACTGAAATTTTATGCACGTTGATTAGCAAGTCCTTCACGCCAGCGCTTGGCAACCACCAATCATTTCTTTTCTTCTATAAATACTCTGCTTTGGTGTAAGTTTTTGAGAAAAATTGATATTCCTATTTTCCTTTTGGCTTCGATGGGTCTATTTTAGTTCACTCATGCAGTACTTGTCCTCCTGTGACTCACTTATTCCACTTATATAATGTCCCCAGGTTCATCCATGTTGTCTTTTGTGGCAGGATTTCCTTTCTCAAAGGTGGACGAATGTTCCATGGTATAGACACCCAATCTTTTCTTAAGCTTCTCACCTGTCTAAGGACACTGAGGTTGTTTCCACATTGTAGCTGTTGGGAATGATGCTACAATGAACGCAGGAGTGCTATATCTCTTTGAGATCCTGATTTCAATATTAAAAAAAAAAATACTTGGAAGTGGAATTATTGAATACGAAAGTTGTTCTATTTTTAATTTTTTGAGGAATCTTCTTACTGTTTTCCACATCTGCTGCACTATTTTGCATCCTCTCACCAGCAGTGTGTAAGGGATTCAATTTCTCTACATTCTCACCAAAAGTTGTCTTTTGTTATTTTGATAATAGCCATTCTAAGAGGTGTGAGATGATTCCTCATTTTAGTTTTGATTTGCATTTCTCTGATAATCAGTAATATTGAGCATCTTTTAACAGACTGTACTTGTTGGCGATTCATATGTTGTCTTTGGATAAATGTCTATTCAAGTTTTAGCCCACTTTTTTTTTTTTTTTTTTTTTACTTTATGCAGCATTTTACTTCCCTTATCACATTTTTAGGTTTATTTTTATTAAAATATTACATATAGTATTACATATGTCTCTCCCCCCCTCCCATTGACCTCTCCTCAGCCTCTTTTGCCCTCCGCCCCTGCCTTCCCTCTGAGGTTTGATGGTCTGATCGATGCTTATCTGTCTCTGGATCTATTTTTGTTCATCAGTTTATGTTGTTCATTATATTCCATAAACGAGTGAGATCACGTGATATTTCTCTTTCTCTGACTGGCTTATTTCACTTACCATAATACTCTCCAGGTCCATTCATGTTGCTACAAATAGTAAGAATTCCTTCCTTTTTATCACAACATAGTGTTCCATTGTGTAGATGTACCACAGTTTTTTAATCCACTCATCTGCGGATGGGCACTTAAGCTGTCTCCAAATCTTAGCTATGGTGAATTGTGCTGCTATGAACATAGGGGTGCATATATCCTTTCTGATTGGTGTTTCTAGTTTCTTGTGATATATTCCTAGAAGTGGGATCACTGGGTCAAATGGGAGTTCCATTTTTAGTTTTTCTGAGGAAACTCCATACTGTTTTCCATAGTGGCTGCACCAGTCTGCATTCCCAACAGAAGCTCAAGAGGATTCCTTTTTCTCCGCATTCTCGCCAGCACTTGTCATTTGTTGTTTTGTTTTGTTTTGTTGATGATAGCCATTCTGACAGGTGTGAGATGGTACCTCATTGTCATTTTAATTTGCATCTCTCAGATTTAGCCCACTTTTAAAATAGTTTATCATTTTTGCCATTGTATTGTAGGAGTTCCTTATACAGGGTTGGGAAAAGTCAGTTTATAGATGTGAGTACATTATGTACTCACATCTATAAACTGACCATTTGTTGATCTTACCATTTGTTGATTCTTATCATTTGTTGATTCTTACCATTTGTTGATCACGTGATCAATACAGAATTTGTATTATTATTAATTATTGTATCATTTTCCATCTGAACAACTGTAAATCTAATTTTGCCCACTCCTGTATTTTTAGATATTACCCCTTTATCAGATATATGGCTTTCAAGTATTTTCTCTCATTCTGCACTGTGCCTTTTTACTCTATTGGTTGCTTTCTTTGCTGTGCAGAAGCCTTTCAGTGTTTAGAGCCACCTGTCCAATTTTGCTTTTTTACCAGTGGCTGGAGTCCTGTCTTATATTTTGAAAATCTTTCACCCAATTGAAACATTAAAAACTTACTTAAACAGAAAGCTAAACAAAATCAGTTAACATTAACAACAAAACTGCCTATTGTACTATTAATGAGAAAATAAGTAACATTCAAATAAAAAAATATCTTCCATTCTCAGAAGTGGGAAGAAATATTTTGTACGTAAGAAAAATGTGAGCAGTGGGAATTACCCATTCTAGAGCATTTTCTTAGGACCAGTATTTTATTTACATCTACTTTTCTAATTCAATTTTTTCCCCCTGGATTTCAAGTACTATAATATATATCATGCTTTGCAGGATAATAAGGAATAGACAAGCACTGTGAGCAGCAAACAAACAAAAGAACCTCAACTAAGTAAAGTAGAATTAATTTCTGGAGTAAGAATTTGATAAATGTTTAACTCCAGAAAAAGGGCAAGAGAGCCTATTAATATAATTGTGACATGTTGATAATGACCACAGCTATAAAAAAGGTTTTATTCAATTATGTAGCTGTAGGCATTCATTTAAAAAGAGCAAGCTTGCTCTCATCACATACAGAATGAAGAAATAATCGAGACAAACTCATTTCCACATTGCTGACTATACTACATCAAAAACCACAGTAGGATAATTCATTAATTTATAATTTTACTAAATAACCATAAGCTCTACTTGAATGGCTATTCAAATAATTGGAAAACAGTGTATTTCTCAAGACTTTCTCAAGCTATTTCTTTTTTATATTAAGCTTTGTTTTTGCCAAGTTGAAAAAACAAGCCAAATAAATGGAAAACTGAATGTGCATCAACCACTGTCACACTGAGATATCACATGTCCCGGTTACTGTTACATTTATTAATTGTGAGGTAAAAGGAACAAACAAGACCAGTTCATTTAAGCTGATAATGGCATGTTTTTCTTCTATAGTTATGAATGGGCATTTTAGGAGCTATGTCTTTAAAAGGTTTTGGAATTATATCCGATCATACTCCTTACTTGAGACTTGAAATAATTGAATACTAAACATGGGCAGCTAATAAAGGAAAGGAAAGGTTCCTTGAAAAGAGAAGACGAGAAAACTAAAGCAAAACCTTCCCACTGTTGCCCCGGGGAGGAAAACTGGCTTAGCATATCTCACCTCTATCACTGTAGCCAGGTGACCTGCCTAAGGCAGCTAATCATTTTCACTCCAGGTGAGCTGGGGGCAGGTGGCTGAAGAAAAGTTTGTTCCAAGAGTTTCCACTCAGAGAAACCAGGTTAGAGAAAAACATGTCATTTAATAATAAAGAACCCAGTGTGTTTCCTAACCTGACTTTTCTTTTTTACAAAAAAAAAAAATCATCTATATATAAAAATACACACATATATAGCTCTCTCTCTCTATATATATACAGTGTACAACATGATTATATATAATTCAATTATGTAGCTGTAGGCATTCATTTAAAAAGAGCAAGCTTGCTCTCATCACATACAGAATGAAGAAATCATTTTTTCAGAAATGATTTTTCAGAAAAACTTGAATTGGAAAAGTAGATGTAAATAAAATACTGGTCCTAAGAAAATGCCCAGTTCATGACATTCGTGTATTCATGCACGGGGCGGGTATGTGTGTGTGTGTGTGTGTGTGTGTGTGTCCCTCAGCCTGGCCTGTGCCCTCTTGCAGTCTGCAGTCTGGGAGCCCTTGGGGGATGTCCGACTGACAGCTTAGCAGTTGGACATCCTTAGTGCTGCCATGGAGGTGGGCCACTGCACTTTCCAGCCATGAGTCCGGCTTGTGGCTGAGCTGTGCTCTCCCTGTGGGAGCGCACTAACCACCAGGGAGAAGCTCCTGCATTGAGTGTCTGCCCCCTGGTGGTCAGTGGACAACATAGTGACCAGTTGTTTTGATGTTCAGTCGATTTGCATATTACTACACACACACACACACACACACACACACACAAACACACACACATACATTTGAGAAATGATTACTATAATCAAGGTAATTAACATTTTCTTCTTACATACTTACCTTTCTTTTGTCTGGCGAGAACACTTAAGATCTAACCTTTAGCAAATTTCAAGTATACAGTATAGTATTATCCGGTTATAGCCACTGTACTGTACATTAGATCCCCAGAACTTATTCATTTTATAACTAAAAGTGTGACCTTCTGACCAATGTCTCTCCTTCTCCCTGCACCCTAACAACCAGTGCTCTACTCTCTGATTCTGTAGAGTCAGCCTTTGAAGATTGTCTATGTAAGTGAGATCATCTGTCTTTCTGTGTCTGGCTTATTTCACATAGCATAATGTCCTCCCGATTCATCCATGTTGTTCCAAATGGCAGGACTTCCTTCCGTTGTTATGCTAGCCTGACATTTTTAACATATCACTTGCTTCGCTTTCTTTATCAATTCATTCGTGCAAGAAGTAATAATAAAGACTATTAATGTCAAATAAAAAAACTGCGCATATTAGAGGAGAGGAAGGCTGAAGGCAAAATGATCATTTAGAAAGCTATTACTGGACCATGTTTTAATTGTGAAGGCTTTACAGATCTATGGGAAGTGTTGGAAATACTTATATCTCATAAGCCAGAAAGTGGTGCTGAAAGTTTTGTTTCAGACTCATTAACTGTAGGCCCTAGGTCAATATTTAAGTAGAAATGTCACTGAGGACAAAGCTCAGGAGCTGGGGTAGGGATGCAGAAAGAGTAAAATTTAAGTTGTGCATCTTATTTATTTTATATGTGAGTGAAATTATAGTATATTAAATATATAATTATTTAAAATAAGTTTTTATTTTAATAATATTTACTGAGCCTTTACTATAGTATAGGTCAGTGGTTGGCAAACTCATTAGTCAACAGAGCCAAATACCAACAGTACAATGATTGAAATTTCTTTTGAGAGCCAAATTTTTTAAACTTAAACTTCTTATAATGCCACTTCTTCAAAATAGACTCGTCCAGGCCATGGTATTTTGTGAAAGAGCCACACTCAAGGGGCCAAAGAGCCGCATGTGGCTCACGAGCTGCAGTTTGCCAATTGCATTGGTATAGATCTATGCTTAACACTATATGACTTTTCTTACTTAAGCCTCACTAGAGCTCTATGTTTACTATTCTTACCCATCTCTCCCAAATATGGTTTCCCAGCTGATAAATGGACTCCACATTCAACTGGGCTCTCTAGTTTCTACATCTGTACTCGAATCTCCCCTGTGTCTTTGCATCCCAATGCCTAGGTAAGTATCTGTGTGGTATACCTGGCACTCACTTTGTGTCCATTTGGTGGATGGCTGCACACTAATATTTGTGACACAGGGCAGTCTGAAGTTGCAAATGACGTGTCTAAAAAAAGTGAAACCAAGGATTAATGAAGAAGTACAAACCCCAAGTAAGCACAATAAAGGAGAAAATATTTAGAAGGATATAATAATTTTAGGGAAAAAAATGGCAAAGAAAAAGAGAGCATACATTTTAGGAATGCTACTGTTCTGGCCTTGATTTTATTAATTCATGACAGATAGGGTAATTCAATTGGTCTACAACTCATTTCATGTTTCCAGTGTTAAATAGTGCTCATTTGAGGAAGCTCAAGATATTTCCTACAAATTTCTTTGTGTTCAAAGACAGGGGGGTGGGGCTGGTGAGCAGGTGGTGCCAGGCCAGCCAAAGATGGTGCGAGCAGGGGTCAGGTGGGGTAGGGTGGGGGGGTGAGGAGGGGGCAGAGGGGCGCCTCCAGTCACCCCACTGGTAACCCCACAGATCAGTTCTGATCATCAGTCAGGCTTAGGGACCCTACCCATGCACGAATTTCATGCATCTGGCCTCCAGTAGTTAATAATTGTGCTAATATTCCCAGAGCATTTGAGATTTGTGGTTGTCATTAACTTATGTATACAAGTGTTGACAAGAATTCTTATAGGCACTGGGGACACGGCAGAGATCAAACAGAATAGACCCCTGCCCTTGTATACTTTACCTTCTAGTTAGAGAAAGTGAGGCAATGGCTTAGCATATCTATGCAGGATACATGATACAGAGAAACATAAAGCAGGCAGGAAGGTAGAGTTGTAAGTGTGGATGGAGGGCAGGAAGGAGGACTGCAATATTCAAATAGAGTGGTCAGGACAGGTCTCACTGAGGAGGAGAGCAAACTGTAAAGGAGGTGTGGGTGTGAGCCACATTGAATTGGGGGAGGTGGGGGGGGAACAACTTAGAGGAAGCAGGAAAGCAAAGCCTCTGACCTTGCTTCCTAGGTTTGAGGAAGAGCAAAGAGGCCAGTGCAGCAGGGCGGGGGGAAGCAGAGCAGGGATGGGACCAGGGCAGAGCCGGAAAGGGTGGAGAAAAGGCTCTGCCGTGTCCTGTGGGCCCAAAACAACCGGGGCTGACTCTGAATGAGAAGGCAGCTGGCGAAGCCTTTGGAGCAGACAAGGTACATGATGTGACCTGCATTCTTAGTGGCTCTTTCTGGTTCCTCTATTGATTACAGAGCAGTGAGTCACCTGGAGTGGAGACGGGCTCCCAGACTCTAGTCAAAGGCATCTTTGTTTAGGCAAAATAACTTACCAGTACAATTTGAATTTCCCCAAAAGCACCTTGTTAGGTTTTAATGAAACCTCCCTCATTTTCATCCAAGCTCATCTTCAGCATTTCTGCCATCCTCACTGCTGCTGTGGAAAATTCACATTGGGGAAGCTTGGTGGGTGAGAGAGAAGATAAATAGCTAATTAATCATCTCTTTCATTGACTCTCTGTGCTCAAGTGCACACACATTGATCTTATTGGATTTTAACTCATTGTCTATGTGATCTTTCTAAGGTTAAGGTAAATATACTTGGAAGATAAATCTGTCATCTTTTTCCTACACTTTCCGCTGGTTCCAATTACAGTTTGAATTATGTCTCTGAAGGTCTAGCATCAATTATACCATAAAAAGCTGTGCTTTATATTGTTCAAAATCACGTTTTACTGCTGTGCCAGAGAAATAATAACAAACTTGAGAAAATTCCGAGCTGGACTTGAACTGATCCTGGTGGTTTTGAAATGTTTGAGGTACCCGTCCTTCCATATTTACATTAGTCTTATAATGTAATGACCGAGCGGTCTGACCTAAATTTAGCTCAGATATCACAAGTACTTATAAAGAGATAGCTGCTTTAGAATTCAGATGGTAAGTTTCCCCACTTAAAATCTATTTAGGCACAGGGAAGCCAACAGGGCCTGACATTCAGAAACGAGCTATCTGTTCATCACTTCCTAACAACATCAGTGGTTTTTTTTTCAGAGCATGCTGCTGGCCGCCTAGGAGGGGCCATGTGCTGGTTCACTGTTAGAAACAATAACACACAACCTCAGAATGCCTCATTTCTGTCAAACACTTCTGTAAGACCCCCTCCCCCTTACTAAAGTAAAAGAGGCTCGATAGCCAAGATTATGAATGAGGTAGACTATATTTCTTTCATTGCTGAAAGATGAAACAGAGGGGCCAGAGCACAGGCTTTATTGGTGGAGAAGACCCCTGCCGGGCTGCCTTCCAAGGAGAAAGAGCACATTTGCCGGGGTGAACACGCCTTTTGAAGAGAGGAAAAGGAAGGGCACTCAGGACATGCTGATTGGTGGTTTCATATAAGGCACATGATTAGGGATCTAGGGACTTAGGAATCGGGGGCTTAGGGTATTTGGCAAGTGCTGATTGGTGGTTCAAATTGTACAGTCCATATAAGATGCCTGGTTAGGTGTTTAGGAATGTCTGGGCTGCAGGTGGAGGTTACGTCATTCTCTGTCCATCAGTTGGAGGAAGGGAGGATCTATCCATTGCTATCATATGTAAGTAGAGGAATAAAGATGTTTAGGTTCTCACAAAAATGCATATGAAAAAGGCATCCTGATTTGGTTTTGTTTATTCAGAATGTCTTCATATACTTATGCCCATTGTCTAGAACTCCTTTGGATATTTAAAAATTCAAATTAATTTAAGAACCCTTGTTTCAGGCGGGGACTTTCAAAATTTCTAAAATGATAAACAGGACAGTTTCAGAGAGTATAGCTTGGTAAGAAAACAACATAAAAATCTGCAGAAAACTGAAATTTTAAGGGCAGTTGTTTTTCTGATAATATTTCTAAGAAAACAATGAGGAAATGTTTCATCTTCCTCCCAAGAAAATAAGATGTTAGGTCTATTTCTAACAATTTCTCATGATAATACGCCAGAGATAGGAAATAGATTGAAATTAGTTTCTGATCTGATTTGACTGTTTCTGTTATTTACACTTCCATGGTTATACTGCTTACCTAAGCCCATCTTCCTTGCATATAATTTTCAATCTTAATGTAATACCCCCATACGCATGGCTAGAAAAATATTAGTGCACCTGTGTGTGTTTAAGTATTGATTTTAAAAATCTTTTGTCTCATAAATCAAAGAGCTGGTAGAGAATGTATTTTGGTGCCGAGGTCATGGATTTGAAAGCTTTGCCTTTGAGAGTATTCACTAAAATTTCCTCTTATGAGAAAATGGACATTTAGCCCCACACAGGTCATCTGATAAATGAAGCAGATTCCAAATTTCAGCTATAAAAGTCACAGTGAGCATGAAATGTTGTCTAGGGTTTTATTGCAGTGACTCACAGCTGCATAGCAATCATCTTTGTGGAAAACACAGACACTTGGGTACTGAAAGAATGCCTCTCCTTTTGGAGATTCAAACACTTTATTTTTCCCCCCACTAGAAATAAGCACTGTTTATGAGTGTAACCTTGGGGAATATAGATACCTTTATTCACAACTACATTGTGAGTGTAACACATAAAGCCTATCCTATCTAATAAAAGAGTAATATGCAAATTTACCATCACTACGCGACAAAATGGCGACCCCCACAGCCACAAGATGGCAGTGTCCAGTCCCCTCAGTCCCACTGCTGGAGTGTCCAGGCCTGTCCACCAGAGCAGCGAGGCTGGAGCCACCTACAGAGGGGGCGGATTCAGCCTCCCAGTTCCACACTGCTGCAATGTCTGGGCCTGTCAGCCCTGCTTGTGTTTACAGGGATGCAGCAGCGAGGTTGGATCTGTCTCCAGACATAGCAGACAGAGCCCAGACAGCAGGGATTGGGGGCTTCCTTAGCATGGCCCAGCGGGGAAGCCCCAGGACCAGTAGACAGAGCCCAGACAGCAGGGATTGGGGGCTTCCTTAGCAAGGTGGTGGCAGAAACACCCCCAGGCCCAGCAGACAGAGCCCAGACAGCAGGGCATGGGGGCTTCCTTTGTATGATGCATGGCAATGGCAGGCAGAGAGTGGACAGCAGGGCACTGGGGCTTTCTTCGCATGATGCATGGCGAGGCAGGCAGAGAGCAGGCAGCAGGGCATGGGGGCTTCATTTCCATGGCTGCAACAAAACCCCCAGGCCCCGCAGAGAGCAGAGAACCACGAGAGTGGGCCTAAACCATCAGTAGGATATCCCCTGTGAGCTCCTGGATTGTAGGGAGTGCAAGTTGGGCTGAGGAACCCCTGTACAAGAATTTCATGCACTAGGCCTCTAGTCATAAAATAAACTCTCAATAAAGGTTTGTTGCTAGTTGGCTTAATAAAATAATGAATAAAATAATTCCATTTCTTGATTTGTCCTTTTGGCAGCATAAGAAAGTCATTTGGAAATTAAATATTATTTTATTCAACAATTTGGTGATTTGTTTATCAAATACATACTGCCTATGAAGTACTAATGCTAAGTCCCAGGAGAAAAATAGTGAATCTGATGGACCGCATCCATGATTTCATGGTGGTTATAATCTCATGAGTTTTATAATCAAGATGAAACTTGTAGAATGCAGACATGTATTCTGAGGTTTTCTTAAAAATTATCTTGACTGTCCTGGCTGGATGGCTCAGTTGGTTGGAGCATTGTACTGTACACCAAAAGGCTGTGGGTTCAGTTCCTACACAACTATGTAGAAACTGGTACTTCAGAACTCATGACTTGGGAGAAACTACAGGCTGTACTAACCAGCAGGAAGTAGTCCTGACTATGGTCCTGAGGAGATGATTAGAGATGCTGAGCCAACATGCCTGCCTCTGAGGATGGGGCAAGTGATGTCTCATTCCATCTTTTCTGCAATCAGAAATATGCTTCATTTTCTCAAAAATACAGAGAGTGCATTTTCTCAGAAATGCAGAGAGTGCACGAAACTTGTGGTACTCGATAGAAAATTAAGAATTCTCAGTAAAGAGATTTGAAAGAATGCGACAAAGGGCCGAAAACCAGGACTACAGGCTTTATTAGGGGAGAAGGACCCTGCCGGGCTGTCTCACAAGGGGAGAACAGCAACACATGCAGAGGTGAACACACACAGAGGCGAACACGCCTTTTGAAGGGAGGAAAGGGAAGGGATAGGGCTTAGGGTACTCGGCATTCGCTGATTGGTGGTTTCATATAAGGCACATGATTAGGCGCTTAGGTACTTAGGAATCAAAAGCTTAGGGTATTGGGGAGGTGCTGATTGGTGGTTCAATGTATAATCTTTATTAGGCGCCTGGTTAGGTGCTCAGGAATGTCCAGGCAGAAGGTGCAGATTATGTCATTCTCTGTCCATCAGTTGGGGGAAAGGGGGATCTATCAAGATTGAAATAGAAAGTCCAAACAAATAACTTCTGAATGGAGAGACTGACTGGATACATTCTCCTTATTATATAGAGCTGAAGTACATTAAGAAACCTTCTTGCCGAAACCGGTTTGGCTCAATGGATAGAGCGTCGGCTTGGGGACTGAAAGGTCCCGGGTTCAATTCCGGTCAAGGGCATGTACCTTGGTTGCGGGCATATCCCCAGTAGGGGGTGTGCAAGAGGCAGGTGATCGATGACTCTCTCTCTCATCGATGTTTCTAACTCTCTATCTCTCTTCCTTCCTCTCTGTACAAAATCAATAAAATATATATTTAAAAAAAAAAAAAAGAAACCTTCTTTATCAAGAGAGAGCCACAAATAGGTTTTTTTGTGTGTGTGTGTGTGTGTTTTGTTTGTTTTTTGAGGAGTGAGGAGAAAATTTGAATTTCTCTTTACTTTTTAGTTAGGAATGATAATTTATTAGCCTAAGTAATGCTCACGCTTTATTTAGCCCCAGTCCCTGTCTTGCTGTAACAGCAAAAGAGGCCCCAAGTAAGGACTACCTAGTTGAACTCATCAATTCCCCAGACCATGAGATAATAAGAACAAATGAACACTTAATATTGTTTCAGACCATAAGCTTGGGTGACTTATTAGGCAGCAAAAGATAATTTCTTTCTTTCTTTTTTCCTTTTTCCTTCGCAGTCTTACGGTGTTCATTGTTGAAGGAAACCAGATTGCTTTGCTTATAGCATTTCCTAAAATATAGATATTAAGACTTGAATCTCCCATGCTTTTTAAAACATGTTTCTCTGTTGTATGATTCATTTTTAAAGATTAAAAAGCACATGCAATTATGTTGATAATGACAAAAAATACGTAAAGTTTGTAAGTGTGAATCCCAAATCATTGCGGATGATGGCAGATCAAAATGAAGTATTTTTATTTGCTTTTCAGATTTGTATAGTTTTGGTTCCTGAATTTCATAATTAATAATGAAATAATAATAGCATAGGATTATTAAAATATTCCCAGAATATTTAAAAAATTTTTCATAGGCATTATTTAAAAAAAAATCTTGGTTATAGGGATTAATGAAAGTTTAAATTTTCTTTTAGTTTAAAAATATTTTTATTGATTTCAAAGAGGAAGAGAGAGGGAGAGAGAGCTAGAAACAACAATGAGAGTCATTGACTAGACTGCCTTCTGCATGTCCCCACTGAGGATGGAGTCAGTAACCTGGGTATGTGCCTTGACCAGGAATCAATCAGCTCGATGCTCAACCACTGAGCCATGGTGGTGGGGCTTTTTTAGTTTTGGAAAGCATTATTTAGTGAAAGCTTAGAACACTAATATAGTATATTAAGTTCTCTGTTAATCAAAGAAAAGCTTATATATCTTCTCTTATTTCAGGTTAATCTTTAAACTTTTTTTTAACCGAATGAAACTCTTGATATCCCATTCCTGAAACTGAGTAAATTATGCAGCTATTTTTTTTTATAATATGCACTGAAAATTCTGTTTTTCTTTCACATTTCTGATCTCTTTCACAAGATATGATCTGTTTGCAAAAATAAGTGGTATTAAAATATCTAAGCAAGTAGCAAAGGGGTATGCACACAAATTAATGACTATGGGAATTAATAAGAGTGAGAGAGAATCTTTTCTTTGGCTTATTAGCAAAATTTGATTCAACCTGCACAACTGTTTCTGTTTTCATAAAAATCTTAAATTTTGCACAATTTCAGCTTTCTCCTGATGCTGACAACTGCCAGGCAATTACTTTTTGATCTTTTCAGCTTGAATTGCTATTGCTCTCATTAATGCTTGAGCTGAACCAAAAGAGCCTGGAACAGATTTCTCTACAGCCCTGTTTTAGAAACATTTAAAAATCACATTTATAGGAGAAGCTATCCGTTTGTAAGGCTGCAAGTTTATTATCGTATTGTAATGTTCACATTGGACCAGCAACACAGAAAACTGCAGCAGTATTTCTAAACCAAACCTATGGGCAGCACAAACGCTTGTCATTTCTTTAATTGAACTGAATATGAAGCTGACTTAGAAAGCTGCCCGTTCTTGTTATTTAAGTAGCCTACATTCTTAATAATCTAATTTCCATTGTGTGATGGCCTGGAGCAAAATGATTACTTGGAAAGCTGCAATTTATGGCCACAGATGGACTTGAATTGAAGCAAACAATCTCCTGTGACTGCCCTAAAGGTCTGTTGTTCACCTAAGTGACCCCAATTGCAGCTCAGCCTCGACATGTCCTAACCTCTTCTCACTTTCCCAAAGTTATCTAATTAGTTAAAATGACTTAAGACCAAGTGGTGCGTCTCTATCACAAAATGGGCATTTAAATTATAACTCCTAATATGGGTCATCCCTGAAAAAGAAGCTAGACTCAAAGACTTTTACAAAGTTCTTGTTTTTAGAATCATTACTTGACTCAGGTCCATTTCTTCAGTTCTTTTTTGCCTGTTTACCTGTTTATTATCATTAGTATCAGTATCTACCATTGTTTTAAGTACACAGCATGTGTCAAATACCATGCTAGGTTTGTTAAGTCTAATTTCTTTCAATCACACACATTAGGTGTTATTTTCTCTGTGATACGGATGAAGAACTAAAGTCTATGGCCCAAATCCCAAAATTAGAAAGCAGTAGAGTCAGAACTCAAATTCAGTTCTCCTTCAGTTCTTCCATTCTTCTTTGGTTGTTGCCAAATTTCACTTCCATTATAAAATAGCTTATAGTCTTAAGGAAAACCTGTATGCCCACTGCTTAGAAATGGTTGTTAAAACCATTGTCCCCAGGCTAATTGAATGTCAAATACTAAGTAGTACTCTACCCGCAAATAATTATTGATCTGTGTAATTCTCCCAGTAGTTAGGCTATGAGCTCTTTGGCCACAAGGACTAAAATGTGTTTTTCTTGTTATCCCTCATGTTTTACACAGAGTAATTATTCAACGAATGGGTTATGTTTCAATGGGCTAGCAATTACTTTGATACTCCTGTTACGAATGCGTCATTTTCCTCTGCTGAATTTTAGGTAAAAGCCTAGTTAGCACATGTAGCTCTTTATTTATTAGAAGCAAGATATAAACGAGAAAGCCAGTGACTCAATAAAAGGTTAGAATATTTTTATTATAATGGAACTATGATGTATAGTATAATGTTAATTCTAATTAACTATTAGAATTAATTAGAAAAAACTAACATGTTTTATATGTTTTTCTACTGAACTCTGCTAAGACGTAAGTTCTGAATGTTGCCCTTACTTTACATTCAGAACTGTCAGCATAAAATTTCAAAAAAGACAAAGGCAGGATTCCCATTGACAACATCAATGATGGACGCTTGACTATATCATGATAAAGAGGAAACCTTACATACACAAAAAGATGAGATAGCATAAATAATGGTAGCTGGGTACACTTTCACAATGAAAATTAATCATGTATGTCAAGAAGGGGAGAACTGAAGCTCTGCAAAAGTTCATATGTAAATTTTTTGAATGTTTATTATCTCCAAGCTTATCATGACCCAAAGTTGCAGGGGGGAAAAGTGAGTAAGGAATGTGGAATATGCACATCATGATTGATAAAGAGATCTGGTTTGACCTTTACTGGTTTTGCCATCTTGGGCTTTATTATTATTTTTGTTCTGTTTTAAAATGAGGATGATAAAGATTAGTTCTTGTTATATAATAGTGTACTCATGAATAGTTAATTTCTTATGCTCCGAGACATCCTTCCTTCCCCATACAAAGGGCTCATGCCTGCTGCTGAGTAGTCTCCTTCTGCATCATTCTCACGAAGGTTGAGTACACTGTCTGTCTCTCTCCACGGAGGCATTCTCTGTCAAAGAATGACAGCTCTCAGTGTTTCAATAGTGAAAAGCCCACTACCTTCTGCTCACAACTGACATCATTCTTCACGGTGTCCTAGGAGCTGCTCTTGGTATACCAGGAAGCACGTCCTGGTGGCCAGCACAGCAGAGGCACAGAGATAGAGAGCAATACATAGGGCTGAAAGGATCTATCGCGGTGGTGCTAGATGATATTTACACCCTTTGGTCTTCAAACACTTTCCCTTTTCTTGGCATTGGTCCTCTGAAGATATCTTTTCTTTTTCTTTTTTTTTTCTTTTGTAATCCTCACTTGAGGTTATATTTTTATTTATTTTTGAAAGAGAAGAAGGGAGAGAGAACAAGCAAGAAACATTGAAGCCAGAAGAAGAAACATCAATCAGCTGCCTCCTGTATGCACCCAACCAGGAACCAAGCTTGTAGGTGCCCTGATCCAAGTGTCTAACCCATGCCTTCGGTGTGCATGGGATGATGCTCCAACCAACTGAGCCACACTGGCCAGGGCTGGAGATGTCTTTCTGATCATAGCCACTGTGTTCCTCAGACAAAACCAATGAGAGGAATGAGGCTAAAACAGAACAATAACAACAAGGCAGAAAAAGGCCTTCCTTCCCATTCAGCTATTTTGTCAGTTAGTTCACCAATAGGAGTAAATTTGATCACAATACTTTTCACCAAAAGCAAAGATTGTATTTTTACCCTGCTTGACAGTTAAATCTAAAAAACCTTCCATAAACTGACTGCTCTTCCAGCCAAAGGACAGAATAGACACAAAATTCTGTTAAATCTAAAAAACCTTCCATATACTGACTGCTCTTCCAGCCAAAGGACAGAATAGACACAAAATTCTGACTTCCCCAGAAGCCATGTATGAGCTCTACTATCCCCTCACCCCCACCCTCTGGCTCCCCTCGTCCACTTAAAACCTAAAATCCACAGCAGCTTTCCAATCTTTAGCCTTAGAGTTAAATGAAAATCTCTGAAGGCAGAAAACTAAACTGGTTTGGGGATAACTTAAATTTTGACAATGAAAGTAGCCTTCACATCCGTTTCCCTGAAACAGCATTTCTGCAAAAGAACACGCATGCTCCCAGATAATTACTGAGAAGTCTGGTCTTCAATAAGGCACTTATCTTGTTCCGAGAAGTGTGTCAATTATGGGTCAGGCGCCTCGGTGGAGAAGTACAAGTCACTTCTTACATAGAATCTTTCCTTTAGAGCCCACATTTCCATCACTTGCCTAGATTTACTTCAGCATTTTGTGCTATTCATAAAAATACAAATGCCTCCTATTTGTCCTTGAGAAGATAGCATTTGTGTTGCAATAAATAGAAATGATTGTGCGCAACAGGCAATCTTGCTGTTCTTTCAACAATAGTGATTTGACCAAGGATTTGCTACATTATTTAAAAGTATCTCTTTTTTTGATGTCCTTTTTACAGAACCTTCTCAAAGATTGGTAAATTATGACTAAAATTGTACATTCTGTGAGAGAAAGTATAATTTTAAATCTTCTTCAAGAAAGAAGGCTATGAAACATCTGCACTTCTGTGTGGAGGTCCTGTCAAAATGTCAGTATTCACTCCATTCCCATGATCTTGGTTGAAACTGGAATTTTGTCTTTTCCAATGGTAATTTAGAAAAAAATATCAAAATATTAACTATAGTTTAGGGCAGTGGTTGGCAAAGTCATTAGTCAACAGAGCCAAATATATCAACAGCACAACACAATTGAAATTTCTTTTGAGAGCCAAATTTTTTAAACTTAAACTTCTTCTAACACCACTTCTTCAAAATAGACTCGCCCAGGCTGTGTGTGGTATTGTATTTTGTGGAAGAGCTAGACTCAGGGCAGACATTTTTTTCTCTATACTTCAGTGTAGAATTGTGGCATGTTTACTTGACATTTTATGCAGTAATAGATATATAATTTGTAATTGAAATGAAATACTAATTGTTATTTTAGTTATAATTGAGTTATTATTTTAGTTATAAAGCAAGAACAAAGACATTTTTAAATTTGAAGTGAAGTCTTGCTGCTGATGCAGCACTGAATGGGGAAGCCACTACCAGGATAGGAAAGAGAGAAAGGAGATTAGAAGAAGAAATGTTACAAATTGCAAAAACTAGGACACAACAGAACAAAAAAGCTGTTTTATTTCTGTGTAAAATAAGGTTAAAATATAAAGTGGACAGTAAAAAAAGACGTTTTCACCTATACGATTGACAGCTGATTTCTCAACAGAAACCATGCAGGCCAGACGGGAATGGCAAGAAATATTCAAGGTGATGAATAGCAAGAACCTACAGCCAAAGATAATCTATCCAGCAAAGCTATCACTCAGATTCGAAGGTCAGATAAAGAGCTTCACTAATAAAAAAAAGCTAAAGGAGTTCATCACCACCAAACCAGAATTATATGAATTGCTGAAGGGGGTTCTTTCAGAAGAGAAAGTAAATAAAGATAAAAATTATGAACAACAAATACATAACTATCAACAAGTGAATCTAAAAACCAAGGAAACTAAAAAAAAAAAAAATCTGAGGAACAATATTAACTGTTGAATATAATAGAATCAGAGGTATGGAAGGGGAGTGAACTGTTTATTCTTGGGGAAAAGGGGAGAGGGGGATGTGGGAAGAGACTGAACATAAACTGTGCACCTATGGATGAGGACAATGGGGGGTGGGGAAAGGGCAGAGGGTGGGGTGAGAAGGGGGGGGGAAAGGAACATTTGTAATAATATGAACAATAAAAATTTATTTAAAAAAAAAGACGTTTTCAACAAATTCATAGTAAATTTGATATTTTTTTTGCAACAAAAAGAATCAATAAAATGAGACACTTGAAATAAAAATAAAAATGGAATAAAAATAAATGAGGTGAAGTGAAAATTAAATGTATAACAAAAGTCTTAAAATGATTTTTAATAGGATTTGAGCTTGTAAATGACTTGAATTTTAGTATACAAAAGAAAACTTTTAGGTTGAGAAGTGGCAAAAAGCAATGACTAATTTTACCTTTTTGTCATTGTCTTTTAATCTATCAGACAATTAAAATTTACATATATGGTTTACGTTATGTTTCTATTGGATAGTGCTGATCTAAAAAGCACATGCAAACTTGAGTTAGAGTCTCATTCAAAAAAGTCTGAGAGGCTAACTCTGTCCTGATGACTCGGTTGGTTGGAGAGTCATCCCATACACCGAAAGGTTTCAGGTTTGATTCCAAGTCCGGGCACATACCTAAGTTGTGGGTTTGGTCCCAGGTCTGGGCATATACTGGTGGCAGCCTATTGGTGTCTCTCTTTGTCATACACTCTCTCTGTGTCTTTCTAAAATCAATAAAAAAATATATTCTAGTGGAGGATCAAAAAAAAAAAAAATCTGAGAGGCTAACAAGGCATCATTTCAACCTTCCATTTCTAGGGGATCTTCGCAAAGTATATATTAGGTTTTGCTATGTAATTCATACATAGTTGATGTTTTGCTATTACTGTTACTTGTTACTTGTGCCTGTATGCACTATGAAATACGCATACATTAAATAATATTTCTACATAAACTTAGAAAATTAAAAAGAACATTTTTACAACTATATACTGTCATTAGCACATTAATAGCTTTTCTTTTATCACCCAAATTTTATTTCAAAGTAAATAAAAACATACATGAAAAGGACACCATTGCACTGTTAGAAATAAAGACTTATCAAGCACAGCTAATATAACACCATGTCATTTAAAAAACTGAGAAACAAGGTATTGCCAGTGAATATCTGCTTTTACGGGTATCAAGAATAAATACTTAAAGGTAGATTGAATACATGATGGCAAATATCAGCATGCCCTCATTATTTGGAAGTGGTTCTTGAAAGCCATACTGCTTACAGTATATTTAATTTTATTCAGGATAGTATTTGATAGAACATTTTAATAACATTGCTGTACTTGAAGTATGAATTTCGAATTTAATGAACTCCTAGCCCATTTAGAAACCAATCTAGGAATTTTCTCCCGCTTTGTGATTTCATTGGTGTCATTGATAACCATAGTGTGTCATTTCTGGAATGAATTTCTTCCACAAATAATACGTAGGCAATGTCCATGCAAAATATATAGTGTTCTACCAGTCTAAAGAATGGGTACCAAGCTTGGCAGCCAGCATCATTTAATGGCTAAATAAACACTCTGTGGACACTAAGACCTGCTCAGCTCCTTCTGGCAATTTCAAGCACTTTAATTTTGCCAGAGATGTGACCTTCTGTTTTCATGAATAGGCAGCAAGTGGCCTTAATATTTGTAGGTATGATTCCTGCTGGAGATGCCTATCACCTGGGTTGACATTTAATATCTTTTGAAAAGAGGAGTAAAAGGAAAAGAAAAAGCCAAACTTTATCATTTTTTAAAAATAGGTATCCACCTGAAAGAACCTTAGGTTTAAGAAAACACACACACACACACACACACACAGACACACAGACACACACACACACACGACACATACATATTCAGATAAAAAGAAATTGCTGCCTAAACAGGTTTTAGGAGCCCAGAAGTTGGAAGGGGCCTCCTCAGGCAAAGCCTGATTCAGAGACAGTTTTGATTTCTGTGTCTGATTCAGGATATATGCATCCTAGGTGCAGAGTCTGTGTGGCGGATTACAATTGGTCAAGGGATTTGTCAGCAAATTAAAATGTATTCCACAGAGACACCTTTTTTGCCATTCTCCCCCTCATCTCATACTCCTGACCTTGGGAGGTAGAAGAGGGAGTTTGGGAAGGGTATGCCATTCAGATTATATACTTATGCTACTTGGCTAAAAATCAATCTGTGGAGTATGAAGGCGTTGTGACACAGAATGCAGAGTAAGGTACTCGATGAACCCTCTCCCCAGCGAAACACAAATTTATCTGGTTAAAATGATAAATGAAACAATCCTTTCAAGTCTCAGGAAATTGTCCTAAGAACACAGAGCAATTAGAAAAAAACCCCATTCGTTCACAGAAATGTACTGGTTTCAGTAAGAGCAGGGAGAATCTGTGGCAGTTGAGTCACATCTGCTCCCTTAAGCCTCGCTCCCCCCCACCCCCCCCAAGCTGCATGGTATAGGTGCTCTTACCTGGGCAGCTGGAGACAGAAGAGAGGAGTCCCCTCTCCTGAGCTCCCAGTCTGGGGCTACTGTTTCCATTTCTCGCTCTCATTTTGGCCCCCTTTTCAGAAGCAGACTCTACTATGGTGTTCGATATTTACATACCACTTTGCATTTAAATTAGTCTTGTTTTAATCACCAGTTATCTCCCATAACAACCATTATTAGGATCAGTGTTTATGAAATGCCCACTAGCATTCCCCCTGCTGTTGGCCTCAAGGGCTCAGTCTGTTAAGAGGAAGAAAAGGTGATATTTTACAGATGTTTGTTCAGCACGCCAAGGTCACAGAACAGTCTTGTGGCAATCCTGGGATTAGTACACGGTTTTCTCATTTCAACCCCTCAGTGGTTCTGTCACCCGCACAGCTTCCCTAGACAATGCCAAGTAAAAAGTGTTGCACTACATCTCCTGTAACTAATGTGTTTGCTGAGATCTGATGGCCTAGCGGATTTTAGGGGGCACAGTTCTATAGTTAAAGTCATGTGGCCACCCCCTAGGCTTACATTCCAACCACTTGGCCATCTGGAGTCCTAAATTCCCTTTCACGCTGTTCTGATCTTTTCTTCTTTCACTTCTATGATACGTGGTTGGCTCTACTAATTATCACTTGAGCAAAGCATGCAAACATAATTTTTATTTTTTAGCCATTAACTATCAGAGCTTATGATTTACTCTGCAAACCTGAATGTTACCAAGTGATTTAATGCTGAACCAGCCCTGAAACAGCTGTTGTAAGGACATTTCTATTTCTGTAAATCACGACTCTTTCAAAAGGAGGGTCATTTTTTTTTCTTTAGAAACAGAGGAAAAGGGCAGGTGTGCAACTTTGTGAGCAATGAAGATAGTTCTTTAATTTTGTTTTTAAGACGATCAGAAGAGACAGAAGAAAATCATTCATACTAAGCACGTTGCTTCCTTAATTGCACCGAAAATGCACGCTGCATTTCCAAAGCTCACCCTGAGGAAGTAATGCTTTTTCCTGTTAATACTTCCTCCTTGTCTCTCCCCCAATATGTGCATACCACACAGAGCTTCATGCAACATGCAAAATTGCTTAGGTTTTTAAAAAACAATCTGAATAAGCACTTTTTTTTTATTCTAACCTTGCTTTTTGTTAATTATCACATAGATGTTACATTTTGAAAGTAGCAAGTGAGAGTCTTTCCTATTTAATTAAGATTCAGATTAGGTGAACACCATATCAATGATCCAGATTTTTCGTGCATCCATAGGTTATTTTAAGAAAGCTTTTTGAGAAGATTTGATTTCTCTGAAGACCATGAACCATGTAAATCACTCTTTCCCTAGAGTGTGTGTGTGTGTGTGTGTGTGTGTGTGTGTGTGTGTTTGTGTGTGTAACAGTGCTGTCCCTACAAGGGAAAGCTACAACATTCCATGCCTATGTGTGTTTGAGTAAGTACTTGTTTGGAAGAAAACAATAAACATATATCAAGAACTCAAAATTAAAACATATATGCTTGCATGGCAATAACCCATAAAACATTACTGATTTATTTTATTTTTTGAAACATAAAAAAATATTTTATTTTATTTTATTTTATTTTATTATTTTTAAATTTTATTTTATTGTTTAAAGCACATGTGTCAAACACAAGGCCCGCGGGCGAAATCCGTCCCGCCAGGCCTTGCAATGTGGCCCGCACCGCGCTGTCATCACTGCACTCCGCTGCGTTTCCATCACAATGACAGTTTATGACTGTTCAGTAAACCATTCGGCCCGCGATTTAGGCTGGATTTTAGATTTTGGCCCCTTCTCTGATTGAGTTCGACACCCCTAGTTTAAAGCATTACACATAGTAGTACATATATCTCCTTTTTTCCCCATCGACCTTCCCCCAGCCTCCCCTACCTCCTGTTGCATTCCCTCATCCCACCTCACCCCCAGTGTCTTGTGTCCATTGGTGTGCTTATATGCATGCATACGAGTCCTTTGATTGATCTCTTTTTCCTCCTCCCTAACACTCCCCAGCCCTCCCACTGTAATTTGACAATCTATTCGATGCTTTACTGCCTCTGCTCTTTTTGTTCATTAGGTTATAATGTTCTTTATTTTCCCTAAATGAGTGAGATCACATGGTATTTTTCTCTCATTGCCTGGCTTATTTCACTTAGCATAATGCTCTCCAGTTCTATCCATGCTGCTGCAAATGGTAGGAATTCCTTTTTTTATAGCATTGTAGCAGTCCATTGTGTAGATGTACCATTGTTTTCTAATCCACTCATCTGCTGATGGGCATTTAGGCTGTTTCCAAATCTTAGAACCATTACTAATTTAGCACTTAATCTTTGGCTGTCTAGAAACTAGTATGGTGTTTCCATGTGCCTAAAATCTTTTACCCTGGCGATAACAACCTTTTGTCTAGCACCAAAAAAATTAACAGGTAACATTTCTTACTTATTCAGAATTTTTATAACTATTATGTTTGTTGATTCTTAGATCCTAAGTAGAATGCAAACTTCATGAGTTAAGGGCCTTTATCTGCCACGACCAGCACTGTATCCCCAATACCTAGAATAGTACTTGTCATATTGTTAATAAATATGTATTAAATAAAATTGTGAAAGTACACTAAATATTGTATGTGAAGGTCTCATTTATGTAGAGTTTCAGCTATTAAAGTAGATATAGTGCTTTGTCATTAAAAATAATTTCTACCTGGAAATTCCTTTTTCTCTATTTTTTTTTCCTTTCAGAATATCTGTAACCTTAATTACTCATAACTTAAAAATTATCATTAAATCTCTAAATTCTCAGATTTAAGACTTTTTGGAACACACACACACACACACACACACACACACACACTCAGGCACATTCTCCAAAAGTGTGATATTTGGTAAAAGAATCGCTGATGTTAAAGTACAAATTTTCAAGAGTATATATTTTCAGAACTTTCCTCATCTTCCCATTTGGGTTAAACTGCTTGATTATGAAGACCTTTCCATGTATTTCTCAGACTGTTTTTTCTCCATTACTGGGTTCTCAGTCTCCTTCTATCTTCCCTGTCACTCTCCCATCCCTGTCTACTTCTCTCTCATTAAATTTTCCTCCTGTGACCCCCACATCACGGTCCCATTAGAATTTGGGATGAAGATTTTTTAAGACTTTATTTTTTAGAGCCAGTTTAAGTTCACAAAAAATTGAAGGGAAGGTCCAGAGATTTCTCAATACTTCTTGGCCCCACACAAGCACAGCCTTCTCCAGCCACAGTGGTATATTTGTAGCATAGATGCACCTACATTACTGCATTGTAATCACCCAGAGTTCATGGATACATTTAATGTGTTCACTCTTGGTGTTATACATACACTGGATTTGGACAAATGTTCAATAATATGTCTCCATCATTTTGGAGATTAGACTTTTTAAGGCTATAAATCATGCTAGTCTTTTTGCTTTTTCTAATTTTTTTTTTCCTGCTGTGCATAAGGGCAAGAAGGAAGATAGAATTACAGGACAATTAGTTTGCAGTTTATTAAAGGCTTCCCTTATAGGTGTAAGATTACAAATTTGGAGGAGTTTGAGAAGTTAGGTATGGCATGAAATTATTTTATTTTTATGTTAGTAGATTCCCAGGCCCTTAGACAGTAGGAGTTTAGATTAATTATTGATCTTGTCTATTCCAAGATGATTCTATTTGGGCAGCGGCTGGGAAGTGCTGCACATCAGGGGTTAGTTTACCACCTGAGTTCTTTCAGTTCAGGACCAGGCTGTCATTTGCCAACTGTCAGGAGCCAGTGTGCAAGTAAGATAAGTTTTCATTTCTCCTCCTGGTTGGCTTAACTGCTGGATCAGTAAAGGAGGGAGGAGGAAGACCATATGCAGGTAATGAGATGACAGTAGAGATAACATCTGTGTAAAGGCTTTGCACTTAGCACACAGATGGGGTGCATGTATATATGTTTAAAGATTATTTCTCTCTGCACTACTTTTCTGTTACATTTGAGAGAGGTGGTTTATCCAGTGCTTTGTCTTATCCATTTCCAGTAGCGTCTCCCAAATCTATTAACGGTGCTTCTCTTCCTAAACTGCACATTACAGCCACAGGGGAGATTTTACAGTATGATGCCTGAGCCCTAATCAAGACAAATGATATCTCTGGGGTGGGAGTCAGGGTATCAGGATGCTCTTTGAAAAGCTTCCCAAGTGGCTCTAATATGTGGTAGTATTGAGTCGTGCTGTGACTATATGGAAATAAGTCTAAACTGACGTTTCCTATGTAAAATAACAAAAATACCTCTCTGATGTTTTTTTTGGCCTCTATGTGATCCATTTTATTTTGGTAATTTCAATAAACTACAAGTTCTTCCCTATTGTTCTGCTCCAACAAAACATGTAGGGTTTTAGAAGACCCTAAACTGAGGAAATGAGTGAAGATTAGCAGGAAAAAGAAAACTTACTAGCTTTCATTTCAGAGTTGAAAGAATAGGAAAGTATAAAGATTTCCATGGGCCTCCCTAATTAAGAATGAATTAAGCTCACATAAGGAGCTATAATTGACTTTGTTTCACATAAATTTTATTTATGAGAGGAACAATATGAACAACATATTCAGTTACTTAAACCTATCTCATGTTT
Source organism: Pipistrellus kuhlii (assembly GCF_014108245.1). Taxonomy (NCBI): domain Eukaryota; kingdom Metazoa; phylum Chordata; class Mammalia; order Chiroptera; family Vespertilionidae; genus Pipistrellus; species Pipistrellus kuhlii. The sequence continues at coordinate 31,962,158 of NW_023425405.1, read as the reverse complement.
CTAAGTTATATTGCAATTGTTACTACATGTCAAGATTGAATTGGTTACTGTGTGGAGAAAGAGAGTATATACTAAAAAAAGGTGAAGATGGTTGCCAGGTACAGAGAGGAATCCAAGGAAATTGGATAGTTTGAAACTGAAATGGACTTAATCAATATTCATTCTTTCACTTGTTCTTGCTTACATGCAAGTAGGCATGTATCCATGTACTTATACAGTATAGATTTGTTAAGGTCTCAGTTTACAGTGCTTGATGTGAATGAATAAGACTGGTCACTACACTTGCCTTCAGTGTCAAGGTCAAATAATGAGCACAGATATGTAAACAAATGATTACAGAATGAGCTAATTGGCAATGGCAGAATTATGTCTGAAATATCCAAGTAGCACAGGAGAGGAGTGGTTAACTGTTTGGGGGAGCATGGAGAGGAGAAAACAAGCTTCTTTAGTAATAATGATTATGCCAAGTTTTGAAAGTGAATATGAATTTCTAGGCATCCCAGAGGGTTGGAGAGAAAAGATCTTTCCAGGAAAAAAGAACAGCACATGAAAAGACACAGAGTATGATGTATTTTGGGATCTACGTTCAGTTTATTATTGGAGAATCAATAGTTGTTGGAATGGTGGGAGGTGACTAGTAAGGTAAACAAATCACATAAGACCCAACATTCCATCTTGAAGAATTTAGATTTTATGCAAAATAAGGAGTCAATAAAAATATCACCACCAGGTGGGAGACAAGATCAGACTTATACTACAGACTAGAGGCACAGTGCACAAATTCACGTAAGGGTAGGGTCCTTCAGCCTGGCCAGTGGCCAGTCCTGATTGTGGCCAGCCAATTGGGGGAAGGGTTGGTCTGGGAGCGCATTGACCATCAGGGAGCAGCTCCTGCATTGAGCGTCTGTCCCCTGATGGTGAGTGTGCATCATAGCAGTCGGTTGACAGGTCATACAGTGGACTGGTCTTAATGGTCGCTTAGGCTTTTATATACATAGATTGGTAGCAGTTTTGAGATCTTTTTGGGAAGAGAGTGAGGCTACAGGTGGTGGCATAGTTGAGAAGCTGTTGCAAGAGTCTGATAGGAAGACAATGAGGCCTTAGCTAATGAAATTTCACATGCTAGTAGAGGCATTTTTAAAGAATCACAAGATTTGGGTGTAGGAGATGAAAGGAAAAAACTTGTGGTGAGTCTTTGATTTCTGATTATGGATCCTTGGATATATGATGTTGACTAACCAAAATATAGTAAAACAATAAAAAGGATAAAACAAGTTTAGTGGTAAGGGATAAGATGTTGAGTATAATATTATATGTGCTGAGTTTGAAGTGCTCACAGGATATCAAGGAGATGATATTAAGTATAGTTTGAAGACTTTGGTGTTATTATGTTATTAACTCCATAGAGATTGTTATTCAAGGTAATCTCATGAGTTAGTTCTATTCATAGGGTTCTTTCTAGAATTGATCTAGAAGTCTTCAGGAACTCTCTATTTCTGAACAATGAAAGAAACATGTAAACTTTATTCCTCAATATGATGATTTTTGTCAAGAGATTATTAGATCTTAACACAAAAATTAAAATATTTTCTCTCGTAATATTTGTGTACCTATTATAAGTGCTTTAGGTGCTGTGGATCTCAAAGATCCATATCAAGACCATTCACCTTATCTATGTGAGGTAAATCCTTATTTTCATTCATAGCTTCCTTTCATTGTTTTTTTTTTTTTTTTTTTTTTTTTTTTTACATTTTAAATACTGAAAATTTTCTAGGAACATGTTTTTTTGAATTAAATTTCAAGGATCCAGTTGGATTTGTCTCCAAAGAGCAAACAGAGACTAGAATAGTACTTTTATGTTTCCATTTTTATATTAGCTTCTGCACAAGCCTGCAACCCATAGCATTAGGAAAATGTTTTTAGGGAGTCAAAGTTGATCTTGATAAAAAAGAAAATAAATAAACCCTTCAGTCCTGACACACATGCACACACACACACACACACACACACACTCACAAATAATATTCACACACATAGTTTCTTGGATCTAGAGTCTCAAGATCTCTAGGCTGTCAGGTAATTCTAGCAAGAAAAACAGCTGAGTGACTTCTGATTATTGTATTTAAACCACTTGATTCTGATCTCTTTAATTTCCCTGATGGGGTGTGAATTAGATTTCTCTATTTAAATGATTTTGAAATCAAAGCCACTTATGACTAATAATCCAGAAATACCGAGACCCAAATTCCTTCCTTGTCCATTGCCACCTCTGCCTTCCCCTTCATAGAACATTGGAAATTGGGGCTCCCAACCCATTTGGCATGTGGCAACTCTGTGGGTGCCAAGAGAAGGTCATTCCTACAGCCCCTTTGCTATTTTCCAATTTTCCCTAGATTCCCTCTATATTGCCTTTGTAATAACACATTTTTTTTTATTACAATCTAGCTGCCTATTCCTCTCATCCACACTCTGGTAACAGACTGGGTTTGTCTAATTTGTGATGCTATCTCAGAAACCTGTCCTTTATCAGACTATAAAAAAGCATTCCTATTTTCTGGAAAACAATTAAGATTATCGAGATTTCTCCTGTAGTATCAAGCTTTATCTGTAATAGCCAGTAATGCTACGTGCTATCTTGTAATATTACAAAATGTGATCTTCAGATGATTAGCATCAATGCCACCTAGACCCCATTCCAAGATCACTGAAGCAGAATAGGTATTTTAATAAGATCCTTAGATTATTTGTGTGCGTATTAAAATTTGAGAAGCACTGCTATGTGCACGAGAACAGACTTTGACAATGGCTTTTATCACCTTTTCTGCTCAGTTTGCATTTCTTATTGTTCTGAGCAAGTTCTTCATTCCCATATCCACCTTTTAGTAATTGGAGCACCTTAAAAGGTGATCTAATGGTTTAGCAGTCAGAACTGGAGTGCCTTTACTCAAACTAAAAAGCCCCATCTTTATTTTCATGCATTTTCTCTTCATTGTTTTGACACATAGTCTTCATCTTTGATATCTGAGCAAACATCTCTTTTCCAACAATCTACAAAGTGGTCAGAAAGTTAACTACACAGCTGTCTCTTCTCTGCTTTCCTAAATGTTTGCCGGAGCATTTAATAATTGTCATCAAGTGTTTTTCACCTTGAGATTATGGATGGTCTCAAATATTAGGTATAAAAGGTTTTCCTTCAATGTTTGCTGTTTTCTGCCTTTTGAATTTGTCACTCTTGCAAATTACAGTAGCATGTGTAGATGCTCGGTACTTTTTTTTCAGATTTTCTTGGCTCAACTGTCTCCCGAAGCCTCTGGTATAATATTCCACCCAGAATTACCACGAATGACCAGCTCCTTGTTACCCAAAGTGTTTTTGTCCTCTGAGGCCAATGGAATCGAGTCTGTAATATCTCTCATCACTTTTGGTCTTGGATAAAAACATCACATGAAAAGGCATAGCTATGTCTTTCAAGTAGAAGATAAAGGGACTGGATGATGCCACCCTAAACCGTGAGGGAGAACTGAGCCCAGTGGAAGGAGATGAGAGGAACCTGGGCATCTAGATAAATTAGCTTTCCCCTGTTGATGGAACTCTCTGACCCACAATATCTCCATTTATCCTTTCTGTAGATTTCTCTGAGAAATCTGATAGACTTCTCATGAAGCACTCACACATTACATTGTTTCATTTCCTTCTCTCCTTTGTTTTCTTGAAATTTCACCCTCAAATAAATTACTAGTAGTCAATCTATGCCTCGGGGTCTGTTTTCTGGGAAACCAAAGTGGCTCTAGAAAGCAAGCTCTCCGGACAACATTTGGAGGTGAATTGCTCACCTGTATAAAAGAAAGACCCATTTGCTGGTGCTGGTGGTATTGTATTAACGCTTGGCATGCAGTCATTTCACAATTACATCAAGCCTTAACTTGTGGTTAATTGGGAAGAAGTGCAGTTAGAGAGGAAGCATTTAGACATCAAGTACCTGAAGCACTTGACTATTATGGGACAATGATACTTTTTAAGGATAATAATGTAGGGTAATTGCTTTTAATGGCACAGGAGACTTTGGAAGGAAAATGATAGGTATAGGGCAGTTAATTGCAAACTTAAAAGTCATGTTCTAAAGGTAGAGGGCTTGTCTGGCATTTGTAAAAGAGACTTTTATTTCCTGCGGCCACGGGGTAGGTTTGCTGAACATCAGGCCTAGGATTTCATCATAAGGAAAAGGAGATTAAATTCCCAGCCTCAATAGATCTTCTGTCAAAGACAGGATTCTAATAGGAAAGGGGTGGAGTTCTGAAACATGCAAGGTGACATTTCAGTGAGCGAGTGTGAGTATCTTGAACCCTGGCTCAGTCTCTTAGACTCTCCTGGCTGGCAGAAGTCCTTCCTTCACTGTCAGAGGAGACCCCATAATGACTTTTCTTTCTTTTTAAAAAAAATATATTTTATTGATTTTTCACAGAGAGGAAGGGAGAGGGAGAGAGAGCCAGAAACGTCGATGAGAGAGAAACATCAACCAGCCGCCTCTTGCACACCCTCTGCCAGGGATGTGCCCACAACCAATGTACATGCCCCCGACCGGAATCAAACCTGGGACCCCTCAGTCCGCAGACTGACGCTCTACCACTGAGCCAAACCGGTTTCGGCTGTAATGACTTTTCTTAAACACATGCCTTCCCAGGTGATGTCTGTTTCCCATAAGACACATTACCAACCAGCACTCATTGCTCCTAGGCCTAGAACAAAAATCAAGTCTTAGAATACCCTGAGAAGATAAATATAAGTTCTTTACAAGTAAGAAATAGTCTAGCCAATACCGGATTAGCTCAGTGGATAGAGCATTGACCTGCGGACTGAAAGATTCCAGGTTTGATTCTGGTCAAAGGCATGCACCTTGGTTGCAGGCACATCCCTGATAGGGGATGTGTAGGTGGCAACTGGTCGACGTTTCTCTCTCATTGTTGTTTCTAGCTCTCTATCCCTGTCTCTTCCTCTCTATAAAAAATCAATAAAATATATATTAAAAAAAGAAATAGTCTATACTACAAAGGAAATGCAGTATAAAATTAATATGTACTGGCAGGATCAAGGGGGACATATATATAAAAGTTGATTTTGTTGGTGTGTTAGCCTGGGCAAGGGTTGACTACAAGGCTCAATGAGGAAGAACCTATTTTCATAAAGATAAAAGGGATTCAATATTTTTGCAATACCAATTGGAACTAGAGAATCTGGACTGGTGTGGTATGCTAATCAGGGGCTGAACACTGTGTTAAAGTAGCATATTCTGGGAATTGTTTCAACATTTGATAATATGGTCACCAGTAAGAGGATGAATAAATTCTGGTTTTGAGGGTCAATCCATTAAGATTGCTCTAGACCAGCAATTTTCAACCAGTGTGCCACAAGAATTTTTAAAACATGTGATACCTGACTATTTAGTTAGGGGCACTGACCTTTTTTCCTTTAGATTGTAAAATAAAAAATAAAAACAGCCAACACACCTTCAGCCATCTGGTGAGTGAATCAAAATTATTCCTACTTTTTAAAGTATATTTTATTGATTTTTTTTCCCCCCCAGAGAGGCAGGGAGAGGAATAGAGAGTTAGAAACATCGATGAGATTGATCAGCTGCATCTTGCACATCTCCCACTGGGGATGTGCCCACAACCAAGGTACATGCCCTTGATTGGAATTGAACCTGGGACCCTTCAGTCTGCGGGCCAACTCTATCTACTGAGCCAAACAGGTTAAGGCTAAAATTATGCCTATTTTTTTTTTTTTTGTCAGATTGGCAAAATAGTAGTTTTTTGGTGTGCTGCAGAATTCTAGTAATTAGTTTTTCTGTGCCATGGGATGAAAAAGGTTGAAAATTGCTGCTCTAGACAAAGATCTAGTCTAGAAGAACTATTTAATAAACTGATCTTGATATATTTCTCAAAAAGTTAGATTTTTAAAAATACCACATTATTAGAAATCAATGTGCAGAATAATTTCCACATTGCGATAATTTTCAGTGAAAGAACATTTGACTGGATATATAGACTTCACAGAGTTTCATGTAATTACTACTCTGTTAATAGGGTATTTACAGTCTCTTTTTGGTCACAATACAATAAGCAGCTTTCCTAGCACCAAGAAGCTTGGGCAAGTATATTTGTACTTGAGGACCGGTGCATGCACAAGTAGGGGGTTGGTCCCTTAGCCTGACCTGCACCCTCTTGCAATCCAGGACCTCTTGGGGGATGTGCTCCTGCTGGTTTAGGCCTGATCCCATAAGAATACATCCAGCAAACTGGAGAAAGACTATGCATAGATTAAATAAGAGTCTAAAGATGAAAAAATAAATTTGAAAGGCATTGTGGGGTCAGAGGAGCTTCAGCTAAAGGAGCTAAAGTTTCTCCTTGTCTCAGGACCCTTGCTTTTTATTAACACAATTTGTCCTAAGGCAAGGTGGAGATAATACACTTCAAAGGGTAGGCTACAGAAGCATTGTCAGATTGGGAAATAGCCTACAGTTGTTCAGGTGTTTGGCCATAACATGTAGATTAAGATGCCCTGAGCTGTCTGGCAGCAAATAATCATCCTATTCAGGTTTGGGGGAAGTGCCTTTCAGCCATTCCAACAGGTGATTACATATATGACTCAGCCCTTGTTGAGTCCCCAAGTTTCATCAACTTTTGATGAAACTCTTGTAATTATGACATGCTGGAATTGGCTTCCAGCACCTAACCACTCTGCCTTCCTGCCTGATTGCCCCTAACCAGTTGCCTGCCTGCCTGATCATTCCTAGCTGCTTGCTTGGCAGCCTAATCGACCCTAACCACCTCTGCCTCAGCCCTGCCACTATGGCTTCATCTGGAAGAAGGTCCAGAATGACGTCTGGAAGGTTGTTAAGCTGTCCAGTCTAATTAACATATTACACTTTTATTATTATAGATACTTCCCTCCCCCCCCCCCTTTTTTTTTCTTTTGCTATATCTCTACCCATTCATCTGAAATGATGCCCAAGGAAATAGCACAAGTAATAGAAGATCACTAAGATTACCCTTGGTGAAGCTGACTGTGTTCTTGGTCTTCTTAGGCAAACTTAGTTCATCACCTCAAATTTCTTTAGCCTTTCTATATTAATACTCTTACGTAAAAATGACAACAAAAACATCTACCCTTATTAGCTATATAATAGTTACTACAAATTAGCTGTTTTCCACATGACAGAGTACTAGGAATTTTTTTTTTACATAGCAGACTGTCCTTCCAGATAATCATTACTCTTCCATCTTACAGAAAGGATACTGGGGCTCCGTGTGGTTAAATTTAATTTGTCAATATCACATAGCCACTAAGTATTGAAGGTGAGACTAGCACACATGCCTTTCTAGCTTGAGTGGTTCCTACTCATCACACCACCCTGCACTTGTTGAAAACATCAACTTAAAGATTCTCATTAGAAATGTGCTGTGTGGAGGGAATGTCATCCTACACTTACATCACTTAATGACGGGGTTTATCTGATGGGATTACACTCCAACACACTGAACTTGGTGGTACACAGCTAATAGGAGTGTGTTGTGTTTCTTGTTTGTTTGTTTGTTTGTTTGTTTTTTTCATCTAAAATAATAGCAGACAGGATGGCAAGAGTATTGAATAGTCCAAACATGGGAAATACTGCTTTGTTTTTCTTTACTCTTCAGCATTGTAAGGAAAGGATTCCTAGCTTAGACTATTTTATGAGATCAAGACAGCATTTGAGACTGACTTGGGAGTCAAAGTGCTAGCACCTATCTATTAAATAATGGAAAGAAAGAAACCCACACCCAAGTCTAGGAGCACGAATTCAGTGTTTCGTATTTCTGATCCTGAGAGAATCCGGCTGAAAAAAGTTAGATCTACTGAACAATCTCAATTTACATGCCATAGGATTTAATTCAAATGAGATGGTGTCAGATCCAGTATAGAAGCAAGAATGACTCAGTTATACAGAAGAACTGTTTGATTTTTGGCTTTTGACATCTGCTGCCTGATCTTCATATACTAAGCAGAATGTTATGAAACATTACCAAGGCAACATTATACTAGCTACACAGAGATGCCAGAGGGAAAAGGACAGAGAACTCATTAAAAAAAGATGCAAGTTCACACCCAGCTATTATCTATTACTACGGCTAGGCACAACAGACTTAGTATCTTTAGTAGTGCTTAAAGTATACTTTCCTAAAGAGTTTGCTATTCTATTAGGAAAAATATGATTAGAGAAAACCTGATGAGATTTTAATGAAATTGTCAGCAAGGGGCTTATTTTTAGTTGCCAAGCTTCTAGAAACATAATGTTGTCTTGTTTTCTCAGTCATAATACTGCCTATTGATCCATAAGAACTAGTATTTACTGAGTAGCTTATCACATGGCTCTGGGTAAAAAATGAAGATCCAAGAAAAAAAAAATAGCAGAACTAGTACCTGCATTCAGTATTCTTTTCTAAATTATAAAGTTTATGAAAGAAAAGGATCATAAAAGCCAAGTATGTTCTAAGGCAAAGCTTCTCAAACACTCATGAAAATGATAGAGGACCCCAAAATGCTTTTAAAAAAAAATGTAGTTTATGTCTCTCAATATTTAAGTTATTAGAAATTAAATTTTCTAGACATTTAAAATATTTGTTTTAAATAGCAACAACAAACATAAATGACACATTTTCATTAAATGGTATGTTTCAAATAACAGAAATATTAATAGGAAGAGTAACTTTATTTTACATTTTTGCAAGTCTCATTATTGTCTGAATTAGAAAAGACACCTGGATTTTCATATCTCTTGTTAGACTATCACATGTCATGTAGCCTCTGCACTATTTCACTGTGCACTCATGAGAAAATGAGTTCAGGGCAGAAAATAATACCTTAGTATTATTATGAAATAGTTTTGATCTCATGGATTCCGTGAAAAAGTTTAAGGGACCCAAGAAGTCCCTGGACATCATTTTGAGAACACCTGTTCTAATACCTGAATTGGTAACTCATTGTTATCTATCACTATAAAATTGAAAAACAGATGCACTGAGGTGAGATGTTATTTTTGCTGAATTCTTTTCTTATTATTGAGGTCCAATCTTAAAAACTATTGTACTAAAAACTGACCTATTGTTAAGCAAAATAAATACAATCTGAAGGATTATTTTGATTTAAGTAAATGTCATGTTGCTATATAGAAGGAGGTTCATGTGAACACATTGATGCTTTTTTGTTGTCTATTTAAAAATTTCAGACTCTATCAGCAAAAGGCAATCATTTGCATTCTAATTTTTATGTATTCCTGTCTGATTCTGTTTCAACTTTACAAAATAGCAATGCTGGTGAAAAAACTAACTAGCTGTTCTCATTAAACAGCTCGTTTATGACATCATTTTATTATACTTTTTTTTTTTACGTTGTGTACATGAACAAGTTATCTTTTTGGTTAATTAACACTAACCATCAGAACCACTCACCAATTGAAGTCAACACCACTTTAGAAGAGAATGAAACCAGCAGACAGAATAGCTTATGCTGCTGTAAGAATAGTTGACCAGATATCAACCAAGTAGTCTAAGTTATCCAAAAGAAGGAAAATATTAAAAAATATATTTTTTGCTTCACCACAAAAAGATCCATTATGCTTTAAAAGTGTGATCAAGCCTGGCCTGTGTGGCTCAGTTGGTTGAGCATCATCCCATATACCAGGAGGTCACAGGTTCGATTCCTGGTCAGGACACATGCCCAGTAGGAGGCATGCAGGCGACAGTCAATAGATGTTTCTCTCTCATCAGTGTTTCTATCTCTCTCTCTCCCTCTCCCTTCCTCATTCTGAAATAAATAAAAACGTATTTTAAAAAATAGTAATATCAATAAGTAAAAGATGAGTTTGTTTTTTTCTGTTATATCAGAGAGGTAATATTATAAAGCAATTTTAATCATGATTACTTTTATGGATTATAGAAGAATCAAAAGCCCTTCTAGAGAGGCATAATGGATTGCTTCATTTTATTTTTTTACCTGAAATCTACTACTAAAATGAAAGATTCTGTATCTTCTTCATCCCAATTTTCCCCAAGGTTGTTGCTTACAATTTTCAGAATTTAAAATAATAAAAAGGGAAGATGCTTAGATGGCATTTGGAGAACCAAGAACTGATGATATGAGAAGAATGCAAAGGCTCAAAAGAATATAAATGCTCTTTCCCCCCCCCCCTCTCTCCATATTTCATTTCTTTCCTTAGCAGCCTGATAAAACCTTCACATTTTGGGAAGCCATATATTTAGTTCTAAAAACAGGTTTTTCAGTGGCTGGATAAAAGGCTGCTTATTTCATGGATGGTCCTTCCATACAAAGAACTGTGTGTTCCTATTAGTAACACAATAGTCCAGCAGGTAATAGAAAACTCATGAATAGAAGGAAAGAAAATTGTAGTGGAACCAGGAGATAATGTGTATTTCATGTCAAGGACAAAGGCAGCCCTGTTCAATCCTGGAGTTTAGACCCGAGTCACATCTGGTGGTGCATCTACCGCCCCGTCAGTACATGGGACAGGCATCCTTTTCTATCCTGGGTTTGAAATGTTTATGTTAAAAGTATGTGAGAAGTAACTGGCTTTAAGTTGTCTAGAAAGATGTGCCATTTTCTTATTTTTAAAGTTAACTCTGGGCAACATGAGAAATCCAGTTATTATGCAGTAACCACACAGCCAGGAATAGGCAGTGCTGAGAGCAATGATGACTATTGTTGATGCTTCCTGGTCCAGCTTCAAGAAACTGGAACTGCATTCTCCGGATGTAGACAACAATTCAAAACCACAGTCATGGGTCAGAGTAAGGGAATTGTTGAGATGATGGTGTTTCTGCACCCTTGAAAGAAGAAAGATAAAAGTTTCATGGTTCACATTTGATATAAAAAAAACACACATATCTGTTGACACAGTAAGTTGTACATAAAAACTTTAAACATTTGATAGGGATCACCATATTAACATTCACCTATATAATTTGAAAAAAATAAAATTCAGCTAACATTTTAACATCCCAAATATGTTAGGAAAATGGCAAGATATTTCGATTAAAGTAAAATGGAGACAAATGATTATACTTTGATCATTAATTGAAAGCACTGGTTCACAAAGCATTCGTTGCCAAGATGAAGCCTTCCTCTTTGCCTGCATTTCCATTATCACTAAACTTTGTAATGTCACTTGCCTCAAATACCTTAGAATTGGCTTTGATATAGATTTTCTCTCTAATTACCTATGTCTTTTTTCCTTCATTTGCATACATTTTAATTTTTTAGTTTCTGTACCAGTATGGATGATTGGGTGTTTATCTCTCTATATTCATATATTTGTATGTATGAATATAGATAGATGTATTTTTTTTGTAAAAATAGGTTATATATATATATATATATATATATATATATATATATATATAATATCTCAGTAATAGTTGCACAGAAACCTAGTTCAACTTGCATGGATACATTTTCACTTCCCTGTGATTTTGTGCTTGTTTGCAATGAGATCCGTGACCGTTAGTCCAGGGTGACCTTTTTCTCTTTCTCTTTGTGTGGGAGCTAAGCCTTCTCTAACACACAATGGTTGGGTCAGGCCCTTTGAGTGTGGAATGCGCTGGATACTGGGAGAGCAATCTAATCAATTTGCTACTGATAGAGTGGACAGAGAACAGAGTGAGGGCTTTTGAAGTTTTCTCCTTTGTGAGTCTGCGACACCTGCAGCTGTAGGGTTCCAGCCTGTTTGTTTAAGTTTTGGAGGAGGAGCAGAAACTCCAACTTTGATAGCATGCTTTTTTAATTTTTATTTTTTCTGTTAATTTGAGAGATTTCTGTAGAGCAAAGATAAACCTCGGCGTGGCATTTTCATCTCTAAGCCCAAATGCTCAGACATCCTTCTGCTTTAAATTCGTTGGCAGGCAAAGGAACCCACCTAGATGGGCCATTGCACAAGATGATATTTATCATCCAGAAACAAACCAACCAAAAACCTGCGTTCTCACAAGTCTCTTCCATCCCTGCAGTTGGGAAAATAGTTTACTGGAAATGCAGGATCTCTCTCTTGTTTTCAGTGTGGAATGATGTGCTCTAGGCAGCTAAAGTCACTTGGAGAGGAATTAGTCCTCTCTTACCTTCACTTCCCCTTCCCCTTTGTGTAGCTCCAGAGTCTGTAAGCAGTAAAAATGCTAAAGCAATGAAACCTGGTGAGCACACCAGGAAGCCACGCCTCCTTGCTGTGTGAGGAGCTTACCCTGCAGTGCTTTTGCCAGTATTTCATTTCTCCTACCTTCAGAAAGTGAACTGTCTCCCCTAAGGGGAGAATTTTACAGCTATATTTTCCCACTGTTTAGGCATTTAAAAAAAAAATCTCGATTTTAGTTTTTTAAATAATAAAAAGATAATAAGATGTAAAAAGTATTTTCGTATTATCAAATAGTATGTTTAAATTTTTTACCATCTTTTTATAAATGTAACCATTTTCTTATTTACCATAACTTATCAACAAATTAACTTAAAGATCACATCATGTATTAGGATTTCCTGTATATTACTGTGTAGACTGAAGTTAAACTTGTGTTAGTGCATGAAAACTCAAAAACTAATTAAATCAGCCATATTTGAAATTCTTGCATTTTGTACTCAATAAACTGGTATATTTAAATGGTTTCATTTCCTTTTAAAGTAATATATTTTTATTCTTTTATTCTATGTATTTATTTTTATTGTTGATACTATTACAGAATCTTCTATTTTCCTCCTCTTTTGCCTCCTCCCTCTCAAATTCCCCCTCCCTCCTCAGTTTTTGCCACCTTGTTGTTTATGTCCATGGGCTATGCATCTATCTATCTTATCTATCTATCTATCTATCTATCTATCTATCTATCTATCTATCTATGCTTTTTGGCTCATCTCTTTCAGTCCCCGACCCCTCTCTGATCTCTGTCAGTCTATTCCATGTATCCATGCCTCTCTGGTCCGATTTTGTTCATCAGTTTATTTTGTTCATTCGATTCCACAAGGAGTCCAGTTAGGAGACTCTTGCAATGCCATGGAAAGAAATAATGTCAGTTGAACACAAGTGATAGATGTGAAAATGATAATAAGTGGCCAGCTCTTGAAGATAGTGCTGCCAGAATTATTGAAAGGTTTAAAATAGGGAGAGAAAGAAAATAAAGATGACTCCAATTTTTATTTTTATTTTTTGCTTTTAGCAACTAGACGTATACACTGCCAATCACTAGATGAGAAAGCCAGTGAGGAGCAGGTTTAAGGAAAACTATCAGGGCTTTGAAATGTTGAGTAGGTAGTAGGAGTTTAAGAGAAAAGTCAGGGACAGACAAATACTTTTGGGAGTCATTGGCATTGCATCTCTCAGTATTGCTGTTTAACAAAGAACCACAGAATCTGAATAGAATTCTACACTAAGATTTTTAACTTTCAATGTCTATAAATTTGACTTGATGTTGGCTCACTCTAGAGGTGGGCTTCTCTGGACATCTCTGCTTAAGCTAAAGGTCAAATTGGACTTTGCTCCTCATTAGTGGTTGGGTTTTGATCTTCTATAGCAGTATTCACTTTGGGCTCAGCTTAAAGGACAGCAGCTACCATCTTATGATGATAGCAGGGGCATAAGAGGTTAAGTACCACTGTTCAAGCATGTGTTTAATATCATCCCATTGACTAGACCAAATGACAAGGGCAAACCCAAAATCATGAAGTGCAAAGTTTCACTGTACTTCTTGTAGGAGAAAGGGAAAAGCTACACAGGCTGTGGATACAGAGAGAAGTGAAGAAGGAAGACAATAATTCATCTGCCATGGGTATATATATCACAGTTAAAATCATAAACTTAGATGAAATCCAAATAATTGTATCAATTTACTTCCTCACCATCTGTGTATGCGTTTCTGTTTCCTTTACGCTGGCCAGCTTTGTTTTATTGTTTTTAAATGGATTTGCCAATGTGAGTAATGAAAACTAATACTTTCTTGTTTTAACTGCAATAATTACACTGCTAACCCAAGCTTAAAACATAGGAATGCTTGGAGTCAGTGTGGGATTTTGATTTTCTAGTAGAATTTTCTTGCAATGTCGCATTATGCCATGGTCTAGGGGCGAGGAAGAAAAGCTTCCCAGTAGATTTGTTTCCTTTTACATATTTAACCATCTTTACCTCCTTTATAATTATTAAAAAGGGACAAGAATGAACTTCAGATGGTTTATACGTTTAACGTAGCACCTTCAGTGTACTCTTCTGGAGTCACTATTAATTTATCAGAAGAGACCACTTGTTATTTCAGTCATTATTATGAGAAAGTGACCTGTGTGGCTGTCGGTGGCTAAAGGATCACATATGTCAGTTCATTCTCAGCAAAGGCCATTGTGCCTATTTACAATATATACACTCTGCTTAAGCCTTTTAAAATTCATTATGTGTGGGCTGCATGTATTTTCAGTGAGTTGAAACATCCTTAAGATTTCTGAGGTATGAAGAAATTACCTATTTCTAGTGATTGGGATATTTATCTTAGAAAAGGAATTCCAGTACTAGGATCTCAAACATTGTCCGCAGTAGTGATTTTGGAAACAAGCATGTGGCTGTGCAGTAAGGGTAAAGCTCCAAATAGGAGGGAAATGGTTCATTTTCAGCAATGGCACTGGGAAAGTATGTTTTCCTCTTGTACGTGATTACAGAGCACGGGGCTGCATACTTTCAGTGTAAAAATAGAAAATCCATTATGAAATAAAAGCACTGTTGGTTTCATTGCTAGGGAAAAACATTCCTCTATTCATTCACAGTAGGTTTGTTCTCTCAGAACAAGACTTTTTGCATTACCTTGAATGAGAGCCAAGAAATATGTGTGCTGAACTCCAATGAACCAAATCATAGTGAATGGAGCTTTACATATAATAAGCAATAGGTTTATGGTTTCATGTGCCCTCTTTGTGTATCAAGCACTCTTGATCAAAATATACATGGTATCTACAATTATTTGTTGTCTTTTTATATTCTCCTAGTAAATGCTAAATATGCTCAATACTAAAAGTATGTTTTTAAAGATAATTAAGCAGGTGCTGTGTCATTATTTGGCTTGGGGAGGCCAACAGGAGGAAGTCAAACAGCTGAATTCAGACCATTTTGGGGAGAAACTTCCTCCAAAGACATCAAAGTACAAAGAATTGATGGGCATTTGAAACAAAAATAAAACTGAGAGTTGCAGTTAATTTATACTATATAAAAGCCTAAGTGACTATCCAACTATTTGACCATCCAACTGGTAGCTATGACACGCAATGACCACTAAGGGGCAGATGCTCAATGCAGCAGCTGCCGAGCTGCTATGACTTCACAGCTGTGGTTCTCAGGCCATGAACCTGGAACCAGAGAGGAAGGAGCCCAATTTTAGGGTGTGTCACCCAAGAACCACCCTCATGCAATCTGGGACCCCTCAGGGGATGTTGGAGAGCTGGTTTCGGCCTGATTCCTGCAGGCCAGGCCGAGGGACCTCACTGGTGCACAAATCCGTGCACCAGGCTTCTAGTATAAAATAAAAAAAATTCAAACAACAACAAAAAAATGGTGTGCATTTTCTTACCTTACTGGGTTTAGATATTGCCTAATCCACTAACTATGTCAACTCAACAGTGTTTTTATTACATAACTACCTAAGATGGCTATACTACTAGTATCTAAAATGTGAAGCACGTATAAGGCAAATGGTCTTCAAGTTTACTTCTTTAAGTTATGTTTGGTTGAAGTTTATGTAGATGGTGAGAAAAAGTTTTTTACATACACTTTATTAGCACTGGTTCTTATTTTAGGGCTCATTTATATAAAGGAAACTGTGTAACCGTAATAAATGTGTGGCTTTGAATTATATGCCAATTTCAAAAGGTGCTCAAGATCAAAGATCAACACTTCCATAAACATTTTAAATATTTGCAAATGTCCTTTTTGAAAGTCTTAAGTAATAATTTCATCCACAGTTTCCAAATGCAACATTTATTTTAGAAATATACAAAATGGATATGTAAAAAAGATATGTACATGTAATGACTTAAATGTTTGGGTTTTTTAATGGCCTGAAGAGAAGAAAGTGTGTGTGTGTGTGTGTGTGTGTGTGTGCATATGTATATGCATTTGCACAAATGTGCATATGTTGAGAGAAAAACAACTATTAATTGATGAGTTTTCTTAGCTATTATTATATTGAACAGTAGGGATATGTTAGCCAAAACATTAAAATAAAAAACAAACAAAACAGGCGCTGTTTGATATCACACATACTTTTACACATCTCTTTTTACCAAGATGTTGTAACTTTGGTTCTGATTTGCATGAAGGTCTGTTTATAATTAAAATTCTTCCTTTTACATTAATCATAAACTAAAATGTATGATTTTTATTTAATATATCTCAAATTTCTGAAGCCAAATAATTCACAGTATCTATGTTATCTGATATGGCTTGGAAGAAGAAATGACAATTTGATGTGATCAGTTGAGGCAATTAATTCATTTTTACCAAACATCATTGACTCAGCTACCCTCTTGGCTTGAATAAATCCCAGGATTAAGCTTTACTGGTAAAACTGCAACATGCCACTGAATGGTATCTCAAACAGGATTTCATTATCTAAGTGCTAAATGAACTTTTTTTCTGTGAGGGGATGAGGGTAAAAAGTTCTCACAGCTGCCAGACAAAGAATGACTCTATTTGAAGGGTGGTTGGAAGCACAAATGTTGATTATACGAATGAAAGAATTTAATTAAGTTTCCTAAAGAACAGGATACTACTGACATCATTGATTGGCCAAATGAAGCAGGGAAATACAGTATTTAACATTACGATATTTTTCACTTAATCATGCCAGTATTAGATCTTGGCTGGTGTCCTGGAATATGCACAATGGCTTGGCAATGAACTAATTATTTAGCAATTGCAGATGTGGAGCTTTGGGGTGTGAAAGTCTCTTTGCCAAGATGGTTTTGGGAAAAGAACCAAAGCAATCATTGCATTTCCTCATCTATGCGCATATCCTTGTTTATGAATGTGGCTAAGATCACGACTGTGACATCAGATGATCACATCACAAAACACGCTCAATTATCCTCCAAAAATGATTATTAACACATCAGTCTGAGGACAAAAAACCCAACTGGCCTGGGTCTTAATTCACACAAATACCCTGTTTCCCCGAAAATAAGACAGTGTCTTATATTAATTTTTGCTCCCAAAGATGCGCTAGGTCTTATTTTCAGGGGATGTCTTATTTTTCCATGAAGAAGAATATGATACACATTTATTATTAAGTGAAAATAAAGGAAATTTATTACCTGTATATGGTACGGTAGTACGGTAGTTGTCAACACAAACCAGACAAACTGTGAATCCTACAGTATCAAGAATTTACTCATTTATTCAATGACAATCATGTCATCATCTTCTGGAACATCATCATAACAATCCAATTTCTGAATTTCCTGGTGAATTTCTTGAGACTCCATTTCTTTCAGAATCAGTGGACCAAATCTCTCATGTTTAGTCTAGGGAGGCCTTATTTTTTGGGGGATGCCTTATATTTCACTCAGAAGGAAACCTGTAAGTAGGTCTTATTTTCGGAGGATGTCTTATTTTGGGGGAAACACGGTAGCTTAAATTTTGCATAAAACATCTTCAAATATTTATCCATATTTTGATAAAGTAGATCATATCTATTAGTTCATGAAAAGTATTTAATGAGGATATTTAAGGTCTCATTAACTTTCATTACAACTGAAATTTATTGTGGGTGGCTAATGTTAATGGAGCTGTAGGTCACATCATTCTTATTTAACCACAAAAACCTGCCTTCGTGGGTAAGGATCCTCAACATTAAAGTCAGCAATGTAAATAACATTGGACTGCTACCAATAGTCAACATGTTATTATCATTAATACATATCCCTAAAATTAGTTCAGCATTTAGATATGCCTCTATTTGAGAAAAACAAGAACATGGTCATATCAAGAGTCAAATTTCTTCCCTTTTTTTGTAATAGACCCTGAAAGTATTAATTATAGCAAAGAGCTATACATTAGTCTTTATCTGTGTGGTTCAGTGTTAATAGAATTAGGTCATACTCTATTGTTTGTTCAGTGGCATGTTGTTTACTCTTCACATATTTGTGAATTTTCCAGTGTTCTTCATGTAATTAATTTCCAATTATATACTATTGTGGTCAGAAAAAAATACTCGATGTTATTTTAGTCCTCTTAAATTTATTAAGACTTGTTTTGTGGCCTAACATATCAGCTATTCTAGAAAATAATAAATTTTCTATTTATTGAAGGAAGCATGCATCAAATAAGAGTGTCCAAAATATATGTACCTTTGTATATTCATACCCAACCACCCACTCCCAATCCCCTCCTCATCCAATGCATGTAGCCATTTACCTAATATTATAAGTTCAGTGAGGGCTTTTTTTGGAAATACTTTGAAATTCTCTTATTTTGACCTGCTGTCTTTAAATGGAATCAAACATATCAGAACAAACATCTATTTCAGAGTCAACATATCTAAAGGGCACTGTACTTCTTTTGTTTATCTCAGGTTAAACAACATGATCTCTCTTTATCAATTAGCTTATAAACTTGCTATAACTCTGACATAAAGGTATATAAAATACAGGATAAACACTGAACTTTAATAAAGGTGTAGGAACCACATATCCCACAATAATGCAGTGCTGGCAGGAATGAAGAGATGAATTCTTTGCAAGCTTCTCCAAAATTCTAACAAAGAATCATTGTTTTAACTTGCTCTTATTTGAGAGATACAAGCATACATTTTTTTTTTAACCTGTGATGACTAATACAACATTGTTTGAAACTGACTTGGAATTCACTTATTACCTTCCAAAATATAACTGTGGACTTAAAGTTGTCTCCAAGTCTAGTTTTGTGGGGTATAAGGTCAACATTAATTTTATTCATTTATTTATTTTAATTTAAAAAATATTTATTATTAAAAACATTACATATGTTCACCCTTTTCCCCATTTACCCCCTCTAGCCTGCCCTCACTCCTCACCCCAGGCCTTCATTTTAATTATGACCACAGTTACTAAAATGTATTTTTGTGTAGTACTTCTAATGTTTACTTCCTAATCCTTTCTAAAGAAAGCTATGGTCAAGAACTTATTTTGTCATGGATACCCCAAATTAAACCCACACACTTGTACCAGGAAAAGAAAAACACTTATACACACACAAATTCCACTATTACTTGTTGCCTTAGTAATCTTCCCAATGGATTTTTCTATTGGTCTAATACTAAATTTGGGCCTACTGAAAATTCATATTGGGACCTAATAAATTGGAATAGGAACAAACTGAATTTCTAGAAGCATTTTGAGAAGAGTTTGAACAAGAGATACTCTAAATTAAAATTTAAAAAATAAAATTCTATTGATATTTTAAAATTAACCATAATATTATAGCATTTGGGAAGAAAACCTACCATTGTGTTTATTCCAATAATTATTTGTTTTTCTTTAAAAAATGACCATTGTTTTGAATTTAACCTAAGGGATATTGCGACACCGACCTGAAAATAAAAATGATGTAAAAATACCACCCCTTTGATACTGAGCCAATGTAAGTAAATTATGATTTGGATGTTTTCTGTCCTTTGCTTGCTGATACTTTCAGGAAATTATTTAAGGTATCTTTAGAACGTTTTTGGGGGTAAAGAATGAAAATAAATAAACTAAATTTTTTTTTTAACTTTATGCCCTGAACCAAAAATATAATTCTGTTGATGCCTACCTTAATATATAAAGAACATATTTTTATTTATTAATTACTAGAGGCCTAGTGCATGGATTCATGCAATGGTGGGGTCCCTTGGCCTGGCCTGTGCCTTCTTGCAATCCAGGACCCTTCCGTGAATGTCCAAGAGCCAGTTTTGGCCCAATCCTTGCAGGCCAGGCTGAGGGACCCTGCTGGTGCACACATCTATGCACCAGGCCTCTAGTATGCATATAAGATCTTTGGTTAATTTCCTCCTACCCTCCCCCCACCCCCTTTACCTCTGAGATTCATCAGTCTGTTCCATGTTTCCATGCCTGTGGGTTCTGCTCCTATTTTGAGCATCTGTCACTTGGTGGTCAGTGTGTGTCATAGCTACCGGCTGGTTGTTCAGTTGTCCTCTCAGCCGGTCTCTTAGGCTTTTATATATATATTGATGAATAATGAGAGGGACTCCACCGTGAAGCTGAAATATATTGTATCACTAATCAGAGCAACTTTAAGTTCTTGGCTTCTTACATTATTGCTTGTTCAGACTGCTGTATGATGAGACCATTGGTGGTCCCCAAGTCTTGCATGTTAAGTATGGCTTCCCTAAGACTCTGTGAAACAGTGGTAAGTGGGGATGTGTTTTAAATCAGAACTTCCTGAGGACAGTTTGAGGACAGTTTC
The DNA here is from genome assembly GCF_014108245.1 of Pipistrellus kuhlii. Lineage (NCBI taxonomy): Eukaryota > Metazoa > Chordata > Mammalia > Chiroptera > Vespertilionidae > Pipistrellus > Pipistrellus kuhlii. The sequence goes on along the minus strand of NW_023425405.1, from coordinate 31,941,658 downwards.
AGGATAACTTTGAGTAAGTTTTTCCTTAGTCTTTAATTTTTAGATTCACCGAATGACCTTTGAGTTTTGATCTCTACAAGTGGACTGGGGAAAAGTTATCCTGGGTTAAGGAACTGGAGATGGAGTAAGGGGCTTATATGCTGTGACTGCCAGGACTCATTGGGAGAGATGCTATTCCATCTGGTTGTATTTAATGTCTTTGTTATTGATATGGAAGAGCTGTTTAAAAGTGCATTAATCTCAGGGGAGATACTGTAGACTACAAAGGCATATGAAAAACACAGTACAAACAGGATAACAAGAAGGAAATTGTATTTTCTTTGGACTGTAATTTCCAGCCCAATATTTTACTGGAAAAGAAAAACATAGACACTCCCTTCCGACACTCCTCCAACTCCAGTTACCACAGCACAGAAGACTAGTCATTCCAGTTGAAAAATATGGTACTGGCAATTTTTACAAATTTACAATAACACTAAGTGTAGGTGGTGTTAGTCATATTAAGATGAGAAAGTTGAGACAAACAAGTACAGTAGCGAGTAAGTGGCAGAATCTAGCTTGAACTTAGGGCTGTTAGATATCAAATTCATGCATGCTCCATTTCTCTGGAATGCTTTGCTTCCCCAAAACGTAGAATTTAGAGCAAGTAAATGTCATTAGTTTTACTTGTGGAGGACATAAAAAGTATTCTAGAATTACTTCTTTCTGCTTTATAAAATCCTAGTCAGAGTTTATCTGGACTATTAGATTTTCTGAATTCTTGCAAAATCTAGAAATAATAAAATGCTTGAATTTCTCACGCTAATAAAATGGTAATTAGCAGAAGATGCAAAGTAAAAATACATAGTCTAACACATAAAATGTATTAATATAGCTTAGACTTTTTTAAACAAATGATTTACATATCATTGGCTTATATCCAAACGTCTTAAAAGAACTAAAGTATATATTTGTAAAAGTGAAATTAGTAAGGAGATTAAAGGAAGGCAATAAGGAATATAAGAATAAGACTACCTATTTTACCCTCTGTTTATATTATCTTATTGTAAATTATCTACAAATTTTAAAAGGCAATAGAGCGTGATGGTTTAGAGGTCAACTCAAGAGTCAGATTGCTGTATTTAAATAGCTTACTAATTACAAACCCAAATTAATTTTAGGTGGTAATCAAGAATAAAAAGCATTTATTTGAGGAAAAAGGAATGGCAGTCTGGGAGACACAGATTCAGGTAGCAACCTAACTTCTATTCTACTGTGACAAAGTGAGGCCACTGAGGTTCTCAGTTAGGTCCAAGTAGTGCAGTTCTGATTAGACAGGGCAGGTCTCATTTTATGGCAGAAAGAGGAAACCAGCGTTTCCCTGCAGTGGTTGACTCAGACAGTAAACAAGCAGGGCACAGTACAGGAAGACGGGATGCAGGTCAGGGTTCTCTCCAGTACACAGATTTTGGAGGAGCCCCTGTTAACAAAAGGCTACTAGACTTTCATTACTCATGAAACTGGGCCCGTGGCTGACCATTTCAGCAGATGCATTTCAGCTTTTCCTTCAGCTAAGATAGAAGAGATGATTTATTGTGCACATTGTATTTAGCCACAGCTGAGAACAGAACCAGTCCAGAATGTCACAGGTCCAGGGCAAAGGACCAAAAGGGCCGGTTTTTGTAAGAGCTAGGTGGGCCATTCAAAAGGTAGGTGTGGGTTCAGATGGTGATGAGTGTTCTAGATCCCTCGAGAAGTTGTGGACAGCAGGCATGTAGTTCAGCAATTTATACCAGCATCCTGGCCTCTGGCTTCCCTTATTGCTGCTCCTGTGGCTTCTATGGGGGCACAAGATAGCTGTTTTCTTGGACCTCTGCCCATCTTTCTTCTTTTGAGCTTCAGCCTGTGCATTCATTTCTTTCTCCACTTGGCTCTCGTGGTGCTGAGGTTAGAAGAAGAGAGTCAGTAGATGAATTTCTTGTTGGAGTTCACATCAAGGAAGCTTTCTTCTCAGGGTCCATACAACTTTGAGCAAATTCTAGAATTTCTCTAAGTTACATAAACTTTTTTTCTTTTTATCTGTAAAATGGGCATAATAATTAAGTATAACTAGTATGGTCAAATATGACAGATAGGAGTTAATGTTCAGAAATAAATTTTGAATTAGTACTCAGCATAAGCCAGTTGGGTTATGACATTGAATGGAATAAGTGCTAATTATTATTATTAGCTAGAAATGTATATTCCAAAATTTATGGGATTGTTACTCATATTTCAAATTAGATTTGATAAACTGCAAATTTATTTTCCTTGAGTAAACTGCCAACTGCATTACTATCTATATATAATAGAGGCCCAATGTACAAAATTTGTGCAAGAGTAGGCCTTCCTTTCCCAGGCTGCTAGCACTGGCTTCTCTCTGGCACCCAGGACCTGGGCTGGCTTCCTTCTGGCCACCAGCAGACACTTGGGACAAGAGCTTCCCTCCAGCCCTGGCTTTGTTGGGTCTAATTAGCATATTGCCCTTTTATTATCACAGATAAAAGCTTAATATGCAAATTGTCCTCATGGGAGTTCGAATAGGAGACTGATCACTTGCTATAATGTGCACTGACAACCAGGGGATGGTGCAGAATGAAGACTTTGGCCCCCAGCTGGAAGGCCCCAATAGGCCCTGATTACCAGCCAGGCTTGGGACTCTAAAAGCCTCTAGTTAGTCTATAGCACATGTGTCAAACACAAGGCCCGCGGGCCAAATCCGTCCCGCCAGGCCTTGCAATGTGGCCCGCACCACGCTGTCATCACTGCACTCCGCTGCGTTTCCATCACAATGACAGTTTATGACTGTTCAGTAAACCATTCGGCCCGCGATTTAGGCTGCATTTTAGATTTTGGCCCCTTCTCTGATTGAGTTCGACACCCCTAGTCTATAGAATCAAATGTATAAGAGCAACTGGACTCAGTTAATAATCCTATCTAATAAAAGAGTAATATGCAAATTGACCATCACTCCAAGGCAGAAGATGGCTGCCCCCATGTGGTCAAAGATGGCTGCTCCCATGTGGACACAAGATGGCCACCACAAGATAGCCTAGCAAAACATATATCCCAAGCTGTGAGCTACTTGCAAAGTAATCACTCTTGGGAAAAGATATTTATTGACCAAACAATATGGCCTTGGTTGTCAATTATTTTGAGCTGATCTTTTGGAATTTACCAGTGGCATTTACAGACATATATGCAATGAGTCAGTAATTGAAGATCTTCATACTTTGAACAAGAATTCAATTTGAAAAGACAGGCATTTGGAGCCAAGCTTAATGAATAAGGCAGTTAATCAAGACTGGATTTTAATTAAAGTGATGTGATGGATTTCTCTGAGTGACTCATAAATAGTTTTTGAGATCAATTCCTTATTTGGGGTGATGGCAGCAATTCATATGCACCAAGAACTTTGCCAGGGACTTTACATACTGACTCACATATGCCCAAGGTGATTTTGTGGTCAAAACACTTTTTTTTTTTTTTTTTTTTTTTTTTTTGCATTGATGACTGAATAATTGATAATCAGATTTTAATTATACACCAGAAAGAATCAGGGGTTGAGTGGTGCTCTCTATAAATACAGATGCCTGCTGGTGAGGAGGCTTCCAGGCCTTCCATTCATTCAGGTATTTGGTGCTGCCTTGTTAAAGGAACAGTGTTGGGAGAAAATGGTATGAAAAGAAAGGCCTCATTCCAGAGAGGCTGGGAAGAATTTTGCATGATAAAGACCAGTTTGCCTGATCCCAGAATAGAACAATGGTAAGGAAATGTGGAGACACATTTCAGGAAGGTTTCTTAGATCTGGCCTCCCTTAACTATGTGACACTCTCCTAAAGGGCGCATTGTCTCCTGGCGACCTTCATGCTTGGCTTGAACTCTTTCAGTCTCTAAACAATGAAGGCATGGGCGCTCCATGTACGCAGTCTTCCCAACCAAAGGCAGACTAATTTCATTCTTAAAATATAGAACTACGGTTACAAAATAAAATGTAAGCTAAAATTAGCCTAAACTATGGAGAAAACACACTTGGAAACAGCAAGTGATCTTGTACTTTACAGCTTTACTTTTGCTGTGCTGCTTTGGCTTTGGTGGCTGTTTGTCATTACCCTCCCCATGACCTTCGTCATTGTCTCTCCAATAATAGTCCCTGTTTTCAAGTGATTGGGTAAGAAAAGTCAAGCACGCTGTGAGTGGAGCGCTTCCCCAGCCTAGTAATTGATTTGCAATGGCTGAGGGGATGTCTTTTTGGCCACCTGCTGAGGAGCTGTTGAGAGGCCAACCCCTCAGTCACCCAGAGCACCACTGTCTTTTGCAGGAGCTCAGGCAGCGATTGAAAAAGGCTGGCCAAGTCTTTATGTGAGGCACCATAATTCTTTTTTTCCTGGACACTGTCATCAAAGTCGCCTTCTAAACTAGTGTCTCCCTAGCCAGAATCAAGCTGCCTTTCTCTCCCTAGAAAATCTGCTTATTTCCATGTAAAAAGGTGACCTCAGTTCCCTATAGATGATTTAGACCTAATCTATCAACCATTTACACCACATGTGTCAAACACAAGGCCCGCGGGCCAAATCCGTCCCGCCAGGCCTTGCAATGTGGCCCGCACCTCGCTGTCATCACTGCACTCCGCTGCGTTTCCATCACAATGACAGTTTATGACTGTTCAGTAAACCATTCGGCCCGCGATTTAGGCTGGATTTTAGATTTTGGCCCCTTCTCTGATTGAGTTCGACACCCCTAATTTACACAAATTATATCAGCTGTGCCTTGCCTTGGTAAGAAATACAGACCCTTGACTTCCAATAGCTTTCTTAGATATAATGCTTGATTATGTGTGTTTCTCCTTCCATGTAGAAAAACTAATGGAAGCAAAGAAAAAACTGAGCCCATGCTTGTTATTGTTGGCATCACTGGAGAGTTTCCTCCATCACGTGCTTTTCAGTAGGTTACTCTGTGCACACTGCACTTAAGACTTGAGTACCTGTTTGTGTTTAGGGAAGGTACCTGAGTAGATATCTGTGCTAGTGGAGTTGTGTATGAAAAGAAACCATTACTTAGATGAAGTGATAACTTTTAAGCAGTGTTTATTTTTTAACAGAAACCGTAAAATTGGGCCAAGTACCTGGAGGGGTGCCTATCACGTTGATAGCAGTAATGTCCATATAGTAGAGTTTGTTATTGGAGAGGTAGTCAGGGTGAGGTGTTATCAGTGGGATGTCCTTTAGGTCCCCACATGTTACTGGGGGAGCTCTCGGGGTGCTGCAGAAACAAGAATTTTCTGAAGCCCTTATGGGAGGGTGAGGGACAGTGGAAAGCTCTATCGACGATGTAACATTAAGGGAGTTTCCTTCCCAGGTCCCATCTCCCTCCTTCCCTCCATGGAAAAAGTCCAGTGTTGTCTGCAATAGAGCTAGAATTAAAGCGACTGCCCAGAGGTCCCGCTCCATAGCCAAGCACAATCCCGCCCAGTGATATGGAATTTTTGGACAGGAACATGCGGTGTCCCCCTGGACTGGAACCTGGATTCTTTGTCTGTGGAATCAAAGAATGAATCTATGGACAGAAGGTGACATAGCAAAGGTGGAGATGTATTGAAGAACAAGTACGGACTCCCTAGTGGGGAGGGAGAAAGGGTCCCCTGAGTTCTTTTTCCCCCATGGCTTAATAAAAGCTGCAGATCTTGGTGTCTTGATATCCCCTCTGATTGTCACTATTCCCTTAGATTCGTTTACTATAGTAACTCCTGAGGGCAGAGGTGGAACCCCACATGGGACATGAGGTTCTCCCCTCCCCCACTTCCTTATTGTTTTCCTATTCCCTTTTGGCTTTTTTCTTCCTTCCCTTTATTTTGTGAGTTTAAGCCTTTTGCTGTTTCCAGCTCCCTCAGTCTATGGAAATGTACCTGTTGCAGCTTTTCAGCTTCCCTATTTAGTGGAAACATACCTTCTGCTGCTCTGCAGCCATGTGCTTCCTCCATGGTCCCCTTAATTTAAAAAATGTTTAAGATTTCATAAACCTGTCCTATTTTACCACTAAAATTCTGGATTCACTAGCATCTGGCTAGGTTAGCCTATGTTCCCAGCTGCAGTCCATTGTGTGTGGGGTCTGCATGGGCCACATGGCAGGCTAGAGCAGGTCACAGAGCAAGCAAGTTAAGAAAGCAGGAGCTAAGCAAGAGGAGCAAGAGGGTGAGAACTCTTTTTCTCAGGGTTATAATTCGGAGCTTAACTAATTAAGCCTTCAGGATTTCACATTCTTGTAATGGCTCTGGCCTCTTTAGGCTACAGACATTTTGACAGAGTCTAGTTATTTGGTTTTTGTATACTCAGAGTAAATTACAAATTGGGTCAACCCCCCCCCCCCCCCCCCCCCCATTCTCTAGGGTATTGTAGTGAGGCCTAGATTGGCTATGCAAATGAGCTTAAGATGACAGGACCATAGACACAACCAGAGAGTAGCTAATGCCCTAGGGTGGCATGGAGAATGTAACATGATTTCTATCACCATGGGCAAAATTATTTGGATCCGAAGGGTTCTAGTCAACATCAACAAGGGAAAGCACCATGGAGACTATAAAGATAGATGTCTGAAGACTAGATGGGCGAATAAGTATCTTAGCAAATATCGTTGAGGATAAAAAAAATATTGAGGACCAGGTGGTCTTCTTCCCTCCAGTTCTTAAAAACTAGATAAAGACTAGAAATTTGACCTGACCTGGGAAAAAAGGGAACACTTGATTGAGGATAATTTTTTCACTACTCCTGAAGTGGGTTAGGGGCTTAAGAATAACAACTGAAATAGTTTTATAAAATTAAGTTTAGTTTTTTTTGCACACACGAAAAGTGAAATCAGTGAGCACCAAATCCACAACATGGCAATGACAATTTGAAGTAATGACACATTAGAAGAGAATAAATTGAGTCTGAGATAGCATGCTCTCTTCTGAAATGATCACATTTTAGACAAAAATGACTTCACATCTGCTGTTGCTGATAATGTTCTTTCATCCACTTAGTCCGTGAACTTTGTCTCTCACTCACATCTGAAATATTGTTAAAAATTGAGTTTATCAGAATAATAACACATTTGCCTGCTATTTGAGCATTTTCCCCAAGCTGAAGTAGTTTTATTTTTAGAAGGAAAATAAGGCAAAGTTCAGCTTCCCCTGATAAATAAAGCCATTTCAGCCTGTATAAGATTACTTTAAGCTGTGAGAATTTATGGGTAACAGAGTCTGTGATTTGACTCAACAACTCTTGTTGTGTGGGTTAAAGCTAAATTTGTGTGAATATACCTTTCACTTACCTCAAAATTTCAAGAAGACGGTTGAAAACACATTTTTGAACTATGATTCCGTTGATATGCAAATGAAATTAGATATTAAGCATTTGGCTTTAATACCACAACAATCAATTAGAAATAAAAGCTGTAGCAGAGCAAATCATTTAGGGAAGAAAATAAATTATTAAACAGAGACAATTAATATATAAATAATGAAGGCAAAAATGACATTGTGTAGGGATGTATTTGCCATTAATTTAAATTGATTTTATAGCAGAAAATGTTATTAAATTAGTCAGTCTGAGAACAAGCTAGAGTGAAAATCTATGGACATAAAAAGTTCCATTAAAATCACTTAAAAGTCAAAATATTAAACAAAGGAACACAATAAAGTAAAATAAAATACATAATTACTATCACACCTGTATTCTTCAGGTGTGAGCACCCCATGTAAGGGGTGAATGTCATGTGATGTCTGATTAAGAGAATGTTGACACCTTGATTTTGGACTCCTAGACTCCAGAACTATGAGTCAGTACATTTTTGTGGTTTTTGGCCATCCAGTTTGTTGGAATTTGTGATGGCAGTCCTAAAAAAGTGATAATAGCTTTTAAGAGAGTTTAGACCAACATGTAACATACTAAATTTATCACAGAATCTTTTAATTTTAGGAACATAGAGAAACTCCAGCACTTTTCTATTTTTTGGCATAGAGCTTTATTTTCATGACCTGCTACTAAGTTCAGAAGATCTGCACTATATTAATAGGATCTGTCAATGAGGACATATGTAATGCTAAGAGATGTATATTCTTTAGATCTATGGTAAAGAGAAATTCCTACTATGACTTTAAATTACAGTTAATATAAAAGGTATTTTCCTGTTGATGTCACTATTAAGTAAGAATTTAACTAGAAAGTAAAAAAAAAAATCAGTATGCCTTCGGAAACAGAAAGCTCATTCATAGAAATGGCTTGTTTCAATACAGTTATGTATTTTTTGAAATAAGAGAAATAAGAGATTATAGAGTGCTTGTTTTTAAATATGTATTTAACAGCTTATTACTATTTCTAACTACTAATTACCAAGTAATTCTATTACTAAATCTGTCCCCTTTCTTTTTTAAAAACATATATTTTTATTGATTTCAGAGAGGAAGGAAGAGGGAGAAAGAGATAGAAACATCAATAATGAGAGAGAATCATTGATCAGCTGCCTTTTACACACTCCATACTGGGGATTGAGCCTGCAACCTGAACATGTGTCCTGACCGGGAATCAACCATGACCTCTTGTTTCATAGGTTGATGTTCAACTACTGAGCCATTCCTGCTGGGCAAAATCTATCCATTTTTCAATGTAACTAATATTAGTTGATTATCTAGTATGTGCCAAGCACAGTGCAAGAAGATAGAAATATAAAGATCAATAAAATGACCTGAGACTTCTTTAAATAATTAAAAGGCAACTTAAAAGTAGAGGATGTAGCCGGGACCGGTTTGGCTTAGTGGATAGAGCGTCGGCCTGCGGACTGAAAGGTCCCGGGTTCGATTCCGGTCAAGGGCAAGTACCTTGGATGCGGGCACATCCCCAGTAGGGGGTGTGCAAGAGGCAGCTGGTCGATGTTTCTCTCTCATCGACGTTTCTAACTCTCTGTCCCTCTCAATTTCTTTCTGTGTAAAATCAATAAAATATATTTTTTTAAAAAAAGTAGAGGATGTAGAATAACTAAGAATAACAGCAAACTCACTGATGTTTGACATAATATGATTTCATAAATGGCTGAATTCCACCTTTACTTCAGCTAATAAAATAAAATTGAGCCTTAGCTAGCTCAGTGGATAGAGCATGGGCCTGCAGACTGAAAGTTCCCGGGTTTGATTCCAATTAAGGGCACATGCCTGGGTTATGGGCTCAGTCCCCAGTGGTGTAAAATACATTCAATAAAAAATTAATGCATACCTTATTTAGGTTACATAAGAAGAAACATAACAGGAGAGGAAATACACCCTTTTGGAGAAATATGAGGCCAGGAAAGAGGAGAGAGGATGCTCAGGGTTTGACTAAATTGAGGGCAGGGGGTATGCAGAAGAGAGAGTCACACTTATAAATGGCCAAGGTAAGTCTTTGACCAAAGACAGTAAAGAATTGAGAGTGAATTACGCAGAAATTTGGAGGAAGAATGTTCCACTCAAGGCAAATGGTAAATTGAAGTTCCTAAGGCAGAAGGTTGTTTACCCCTTTTAGAGAAATTTCAAGGAGGCCAGTGGAGCTAACAGGGTACGCACTAGTGTGGGAAGTAGGTGGAGTCACAGAATGGGTGAATGGCTGGGTTGTGCAGGATTTTATCGCTCATCATAAGGACTTATATTTCACTTTGAGACAGGAAACCCCTGGAAAACTTGAGGAGAAAAATGATGTGACAATCATAGAAATGATATTGCATGTAATACTAGGAAGAGACTGGTCTCTCTCTGCAGGCATTAGACTTAGAGGGAGAACTGAGTTAATTGTACCTCTGTATAAGTGACTTTATTTTCCTCCTTTGATATGTTTGGAACATTTCTGGAAATACTTTTTTCCCCCCTAAATCACTGAGCTGGCCTCTGTTACCCCAAGACTATGTTTAAATGTGATTATATGACAGCTACTAGATATGACAGCTGTAATAACATCTTATCACCATTAAACATAAAAGCTGATGAAAATCACCACCCCATCTTGGCATAAACTGTATAATTTTCTACAAAACATGTTTTTATTGCTTGCTGCTTTAGGAAACCAAATGTGTTGGATTTTGGATATCATCATCAAGACATTATTTTGGATAGTTTTGAATATTTATGTTATGTGATTGGTAAAGAAACCATGCCTTAATTCCCATGTATCAGTAAGTATCATCTAGAAATACTTCCCAGAAACTTTTCTAAACTTTACTGTGTTGATTTCTGTCTGGGTTTTCTACCAGAAGTAAAAAATCTAAGCAATCAGCAGTGATCTAAATATAAAATAAGACATTGACCTAAGATGTTAAATTTTCAAACATAGTTTCATTGTTGTAGCACATTGTTCGTTGAACAAGAGTAGTTGACATTCAGGGATGTGAATAAATGTAAAAGGTGGCTAACAGAATTCGGAAAAGAAATAGGTTACTCCTCTGAAACAAAGCACCTCCAAACTCCAAAGGTTTGCATACTTTCTTGCCTCATCTCAAGTTAACTTTTCTTTGCCAAAACATTTAGGGAAGAAAAGGTAGCCAGAAGATGAGGAGTAACAGCTTATTCAATGTATGAGTCTTTGGATTAGGTGAGGGTATATAATTTTACATAGATTATACACCCAGTGGCCAGATTATTATGATCTCTGAACACATAATAATCTGGCCACTCAGTGCATGAATTCGTGAATGGGTGGGGTCTGGCCAGCCTGGCCAGGGTTAGGGGACATGGGTGGTTGGCCAGCCTGCCTGTTGATCGAACTCCTGGTTGAGGGGACAATTTGCAAATTAGCCTTTTATTATACAAAGTATACACTGAAAGACTATACTTTCAGGGATCATTTCTATAGTTCATTACAAAATATACACTGAGTGGTAAGATTATTATACATCCAGGGATTGTAATAATCCACTTCTGGATATACAAATACAAACCATTGCCCCTCTTGGTTGACTGACTTAACTCATTCTCTAAGTCTCAAATGTAGTTTTTAAGTCTGATGTTTTATAACAGAAAATTCAATGGATGGTAACAATATTTGAAAAGCTTACCATACTCTGAAGGCAAATGGAGAAAAAGGCCAGTGAAATCTCTACAAATGATGTTGGATTTTGTTTTGCCAATTTTTGTCCTATTTAGGAGCTTTAATTGCTTTTAGAAAACTAATATCTAGCAAAGAAAATGTAAGACTAGAAATTAAGTAGAATATTTATATTCCACTTCAATAGCCACATGGTCTCCCACACAAAACACTTCTTATGCAATCAGTGGCAGAAGTTCTGTGCCAAAAAAGAGCCACAATAATTAGAAGGAAAAGGAGCATCAAATTGAAATTTACTATTGCGGTTTTTATTATTTTTGGAACCATAGTAATGGAAGACCAAAATAGCACTTTAAAATAGCACTCAAAATGGAATTTGGGAGAAATTATTTGTTGAAATGCTTGACAAATATAATTTGTTACATATTCAATGCCAAGATTTTGTTGCTGAATATTTTTGGCTTTAACTCTTTGGCAATTTATTATTTTCACCTTTCTCATTCTAAAACTACACGCAAGCAGCCTCAAATATAAAGCAACACTCCCATGTTGATTGCAGAATTATTCACAATAGCCAAGATATGGAAACACCCTAAATATTATACATATATATATATATATATATATATATATATATATATATATATAATATCCAGAAAGAAGAGAAAAAAGGAGAGTAGCAGAGGAGAAAGTGTTTAGAATTTGGAAAGAACTGGAAAAAAAAATTGCATAGTATATATAATAGAGCATTTTGCCTTATTGTCTTTGGACCATTTACCCATTTCAAAAACTATTTTACATTTAATTACTTCTGCATTTTGGCTATAATCAGAAAGGGTACTGGTGAGGTGGTTGATCACTTGGTAACAGTGGAAAGAGTGCTCACAGACCAAGTTGGAAGAGAATAAATAACACTTATAGTTAGGGTGAGCCTATATAGTATGTTGTCCAAATAGGGCCATTTTGAAAATGAAAGGATGCAGGTAACAAATACTCTGATTAGAACAAAAGAAGATATGTTGTCCTCTCTGAGGCGAAACAGGCTAGATAGTCACCCTACTTATAGGTTACTACCCTTTAGTTATGGCTGTGGAAGTAAAAATAAAACCAGGTAAGTGTGAGTATGAGCCCTTTCTTAATGTCAGAGCCTCTGATGGAGGCATAGGCTAGGAGTGCAGATGCCTGGGTTAACAGGCTTGAATGGCATCAGCATGGCGAAAGTATGGAAGTATTAGAAATCTTGTTTCAGTTTGAATACAAAATACAAAATAATTAAAATAAAATCCCTGGTGTCTCATGGGAGAACTTTAAAAAACTAGAGGTAGTTTCTCCATTAAAGGCATGGGAATATTAACTTGAACAACTAGAAGAGGTGGCCAATATGGAAGCATCAGTAAGATTCCTGAAATAAATTATCTTCAAGGCCTCTTTTAACTTTGAGGTTTATTATTCTACCACTTATGTCCAGTGTATAGAGTATTTAGGGAAACAGGTAATCTATTTTCAGAAATGTGGAAGTCTGTGTAAGGAAGAGACATGAAAAATAATCAAGAAACATTTAGCAAATAAATGTCTACAACTCTTTGCTTTTTCAGAATGTCAGGGAAGTCACTCTAGGTTACACTGTTGATTGAAAGGAAAAGCAATTTAATCATTTCTCTGAGGTTTACTTATACAGCAGGAGGAAATATCAAATATTGGTATTAGCGTCTTCTCTAAGAAAACTTACGCTTCCTGTGGAATCCTTTGACTCTTTAGGGCACATGTGTCAAACACAAGGCCCGCGGGCCAAATCTGGCCCGCCAGGCCTTGAAATGTGGCCCACACCGCGCTGTCATCACTGCACTCCGCTGCATTTCCATCACAATGACAGTTTATGACTGTTCAGTAAACCATTCGGCCCGCGATTTAGGCTGGATTTTAGATTTTGGCCCCTTCTCTGATTGAGTTCGACACCCCTACTTTAGGGAACAGATTGTGACAAAAACAAGCTCGGAAGCAGCTCGGGTTTTTCGTTGCAGCTGTTTGGTCGCCTTAATGGTGAGCTCAGCTGAAGGGGCTCACGGTCACATTATCTGGTTAGTGGAAAAGCCCCTTCGCATTCCGCAGAGTATATTTAGCATCCTTAAGAGAAGATCTGTCATATGTTTAAGGGCGAAAAGCCTGTTTCATGATCCTACATACTACAACGTTGGCAGACGTATTTTGATAATCTTTCAGCACTTTATGGGAGTCTTTTACAAAATTTCTTTGTTACATTTTGCTATTATCTATTATCTATATATCTATCTATCTATCTATCTATCTATCATCTATCTATCTATTTATTTATGGCCGTGTTTAGAATGTAACTTTCTAAAGCTTCATTGCTTTGCCAAAAGAAAGGTTTAATTATGAAATTTTCTCATCTACATTGAAACCATATTGAATTTCTTGTGTGTTTTTAAAAATATATTTTTATTGATTTCAGAGAGGAAGGGGGAAGGGAGAGAAGGAGAGAGAAATACATTAAAGATGAGAGAGAATCATTGATCGGCTGCCTCCTGCACACCCCACACCAGTAATCTAGCCCACAACCTGTGCATGTGTCCTGGCTGGGAATTAAACAGCGACCTCTTGGTTCATAGATCAACGTTCAACCAATGAGCCCCATCAGCCCAGCTAGACTTTCTTGTTTTTTTTTTGTTTGTCTGTCTGTTTGTTTGTTTCTCTGTCTGTTTGTTTGTTTGTTTGTTTATTTATTTATTTATTTAGTGTGTGTGTGTGTTTTCTTTTGGTAGAGGAACCAGTATTTTTTTTCTGTAGTCCTGTATCAAGATACTTACATAAAAATAATAATTCTGTTGGCAAAAATGCCAGTAATGTTTGGAAAAAATAAAATGAGTAAGGATGAGATAAAGTGCATCTAATTTTTTAAAAGTTGTAAATTAAGATATTTTTCTGGAAAAATTTTTTCCTTCATTTCTAACACATTAATGATTAGATAATACTTAAAGTTATCAACTCCTCTCAGTCATCAGTAACAATATAAAGGGTCGAAATCAAAGGTATCCTTGTCCCTTACTGCTGTAGAGAATCAACTGACCTGCCTTCTAGTTTTCAATGCTTCATTATTTTCTGGTGTGAAGAGAATGAGTATAATGCAAGTAACTCAACAAATCACTCTAAGAAGCACATTAATAGTTTTTCTTTTTATTTCCTACATCACTTCTTGAATCCACTAATTTTGTGAATGTGCTGTCAGTGGCTAACAGTTAGCTTGTTTTTTTTAAGCATCTGGTAACCTATTCATTCTGCATAGTCTCTTGTATTAGTGAGAATCTGTTGATTGCATAGGACAGAAACGCACAGGAATCTCCAAGGTTAACTGTCTATTATAAGGAAGCAAGTGCTACAGTGGTAAACAACAATAAGTTAGGCCTGTGGGATCCATAGAACAAGACCACACGAGGGAGCAGGAACCAAGGCACCCAAACTGGAAATGGAGCTCGTGAATCTGAGGCATCTTCGAGATGTTAGCTTTAGGAGGTTGTGGACATTTCACTATTGCTAATCTCATCTGTGTTCTCCAAGCCACGGGTCTTACAGCCAAGAAATGGATATTGTCTCCTTGGTACTGCATAGTTCTTTTGGAACTCAGAGCTTCTACCTGTTTGTGACTTCTGTTGCTCCAGAACCCATTCTTCAAAACGTCAGTCTCAAGGCCTTGCTTTGTGTATCTTTACAACTTCGGTTTCCATGAACTGTTTACATTTTGTACTTCAAAGGCAGACAGGAGAGAGACTTTGAACTATCCGGCCTCTTATCACTGGGCTTTACATACTAGTAAAGCAGAACAAACTTCTCAAAGGCTTTACCCACTCATCTCTGGCCATGGAGGAGAAGGGCAGGTTGATAAGTGCCACACAGGAGTTGCCTTAAGCTTCCTTGTTTGCACAGACATTGTAATTTTCTCTTACAAAAATCTCCAGCTATACCAGTATAAGATCCTAATAATGACTTCAGTAGTTCCTCAACTCAGTCCATTGGTGTTTCTTCCTATACACTTTGTTGAAATTACTCTTGTCAAGGTTATCAGTGAACTCTATTTTGCCAGAGAAAAAGGATCTTTTTTATTTTTTATTTTATCATTCCTCATATGATTTGTTCTTCCAGCAACAATGAGTTGACCATTTCATTCTTAATAAGTTTTTCTCTGCTACTTTTCAGACTGCCACATTCTCCTGGTTTTTCTCCTACCCAGTAACTACTCTAACTCAGTCTCCTTTACTAGGTACTTTACTACTCTAGAACTTAATTATTTTCTTATATTTTATTTCTTTCATTGTTATGATTTAAAGGGAGAATTTAAATTTTTTTTTTTTTGCTTCATACCAAGGCAGGTTCTGAAACGTGACATTTAATTTTATTTTTATGTGGACATTAACATGGTTGAATAACAAAAGAGCTGCTCTGAATAAAGCAAAGTTCAAAACACTAAATAATAGGCACTTTATCATCGGATAATATTCAAGTAGATCCATTTGTGCTTTTAATATTCTCTGTATGTTTATCTGGTTAGGAAAAATAGAAATGTCTCGTTTGTATGATTAACACTATTCTTTAGTCTATCCTCAGGTTTATTCCCGCCTGTGTTTCTGGAGCTGAGCCTTGAAAATTATGGCTTTCAGGCTCCCTCACTAACTGGTTTCTGGCTTGAGTTAGTGAGAGCTTGCAGGGCACAAGGACAGCGAAGGCCAGGCTACTCTCTCCTTTCCTCCTCAAGGGAGCATCTCTCCCAAGGTTTCAGCCTCTCTCTCAGTGGTCCCAGGTAGCATGGCTGGTGTGGGCCCCCCCCCCCCCCCCAACCTGGTTTCCTACCTTGTCCCTAAGAGTATTAGTATCCTTCTGCATTCTGTTCTCTGTGCTGCCTCATCTTCTGAAGTTTTCTTTTCAGGTCTTCTAGCTACTTCAGTCTAATTTTTTATTCCAGTTCCCTTTATGAAATAACCTGGGTGGCCTATGTCCCTTCTACTGGGATGAACCCTGAACTAAACAAATACTTTATAGAAAGAATAGTAACTAAGTTATATTTTGTTTTTTAAAAGTAATTCCAATCAGCACTTAAAAACCTAATTGGATAACTGTAATAGTAAAAACTAAGATGCACCAAAATGTAGAAAATAACAGTGTGAATTCTGCAGCTTAAAGGGCAAATTCATTCATATTGTTTTTCTTTGAATGTTTTGTTAAATAAACACCTTTTTAGTGCAGTAATTCCCAAGCTTTTAGAAAAGCAATTGTAAATTTTGTTTTTTGTTGTTTTTTAATTTGGAAAATTATGCTGAAATTGTCTTTTATGTAACACTAGAGGCCTGATGTATGAAATTCAGGCAAGAATTGGCCTTCCTTCCCCTGGCTGCCTGCATCAGCTTCCTCTGGCACCCGGGACCCAGGCTGACTTCCCTCTAGCCCCAGCTTTGTTGGGAAGGAAATCTGGTCTAATTAGCATATTGCCCTTTTATTATTATAGATAACTTCTTAAAAAGAAAGAGAGCAACTGCGAGTTTATTTATTTATTTTTAAATATATTTTTTTTATTAAATTCAAAGAGGAATGGAGAAGAGATAGAGAATAATAAGTATCATTATTTTGTTTATTCACATATTTTAGAAAATAACATATTACTTTGGAATAAATGAGGTACTTTGGAAGATATTTTAATAACATTATGCCAAATAACTTTATTAAAATTAGAAATTTGTAACAAAGTGAAGAGAAAATGTATTATAAAATTTATCAGAATTTGTAATATAAGATTTATAAGCTCCCCTTTCCCCTTCCTTAAGGGAGTATCTAATTTCAGAGAATTAAAATTTGCTAAAAAGTAAAAATTTCCACTCTTTAACAACATGGGAAAATCATGCAATAAGTATAATAAATATTTGTGTAAATAAATGTAGTAACCAAATTAGAGTTCAAGGCAAGAAATACCTACATCCATTGTCATTTATGATTATTAATGGTTTTCATATTTCAACCTTTAAATCATGGCTGCTATTTTCCATTGAGAGAAAATATTTGATAAGTAAATTATAATGGGAAAGAAAGACTTATAATAGAGAATAAAACACAAATTAAAAAAATTAAATTTATTTTTATTGACTTCAGAGAGGGAGGAGAGATAGAAACATCAATGATGAGTGAGAATCATTGATCAGCTGCCTCCTGTATGCCCCCTATTGGGGACCAAACCACACCTGGACATGTGTCCCTACCAGGAATTGAACTAGGACCTCCTGGTTTTATAGGTCAAAATTCAACCACTGAGCCATGCTGGCTAGGCCAATTTTTAAAAATTTGATTAGAAATATTACTTCTTATTTCTTTTTCTTCACTTTGAGAGTGTCTCACTCTTACCAATCTTCATAGGGCCACCAAGGTAAATATTAGCTATGCCTTTTAAAAGAACTGGTGAGTTTGTTTAGCCTTCCTTGGGCTCTCCCAAGGGAATGGTTGTTTAATGAAACCACCTCGCTGTAAGGGGGTGGCACTGGGTGGCAGGTGGAGCTATGAAGGGCAGCACCATGAGCAGCTGGGCACCTTGGTGGCAACATGTTTGAGACATTTGGAGTGAGGCCACAGAACTGCATGAAGAGAGTGAAGTTTGATGCCTCTCCTATCACTTCTTAAAGGAGGAAAGGGAAAATTAGTTTATTTAATAAACTTTTGTCCTTCTCTTTCATAAACCAGGCAGTTGGGAAGCACGTTCCCAGAATATCTTGCTACTAAACCCAGTTCAAACACTGTTCATCCTCATATTCCCCTACTTGTCTGTAACTGAGTGTTCACTCCATCATGCCAGGTGCAGGCACCGAGTGGTAATAGAAAAGGAGAAAAATCCGGAGGTTGGAGGCAAACAGACTAAAGTTTACATTTGTCTCTGGGTGTATTCAGTGTGTACACATTGCTTACATTTTTAGAGGCTTAGTTTCTTCACGTGAAAAATATCCATATCATGAAGGTATTTTGGATTTTGAAATACTCAACTATCTAAAAACCTTTACTTAGAACATAAAGGCTCTCAGTAAGTGGTAGCCATCTTAATTCAGACAGCCCACAAACTTCATGTATCAGTCTGCAGCCTGATTTGTTCAGTAAAAAAGTCCCCTCTGAAGGCTGCGGCACCAACATGTAGTAATATTTTTGAGGCTTACATCTGATGTTGGATGCGGACATGTGTTTGTTGTAAATGATAGAATGTCATATCAGCAAATTGCAATATGGTTCCATGGGATTGTTATGAAGAATGTTCATAGCTGCTCATTAAAAGACTTTGTCATTAGATAATCCAGGAAACACATCATTGAGAACATTTTAGAAATTTTTTTATGTTAGTATTATTTCTGAAGGTTCTAATAAAGGATGGATAGAACACAAAGCATCCCCCCCTTTTTTTTAATAAACCATGAAACTCGATTTCTTGAGGCTTCTCATGACCACTCTCAATGGGAGAAGACTGAAGTGAAATGTGTTTATAATAATTGTGAAAGTAAATTAAGAAGGTTCTCAAACATGTCTTTCTCTTGATAGAAGCACTTTTATCCATTAAAGTAAAGCATTGTAGAAATCAGACTTTAACACAGAGATTTTAATATTCATTTAAGCATTAGTTTTAAAAAGAATATGGAATGCTAGATGTCACTATTAAAGCAGCTTTAAAAAGTAACATCTTTATGCAGGTTTGCAAAGTTCTGATGGAATTAGATATTTTTGAATTTCCCCTTTAGGTAAGAATGTCTCTTCTGATTTTAGCTGAAAAAAATTTAAAAATCAAAACATGATTGAAACCCAGTTCTAAATGATAAAAAAGGACATTTTCTTAAACAGGCTGTTCTTCTCTTTCTCATGGCAAAGAGTAATACTGCATTTTTAGTGCTTTGGAATAAGATACCGTGAATATTTTATTTATATCCTATTGACTCTGGGACTTAACCTAATTTATATTTGCAATGGTATGAATGTAATTATCTGTATGCTTATTGGAAAGGTGGGGGAAATTAGGTAACTATAATTTTTAAAAATCCCTCTCCAGATACTCATTGTATTTCTAGGAAAGTAAGGAACAGAATTTGATTCTTAATTCCACATGTCATGCTATATTAATTAAACCAGGGTATTGGATTTGATAATTTATAGATTCTATAAACTTGTATATGACTCCAGAGAGCAACACAAATATTAATAAGAGTTCTTCAAATACATTTTGATAATCAAATTGTGTATATTGGTACTGCAAGTGTCTTTGGGGTTCTTTCTGATATACAAGAAAAGCAGTAAGACAGCTTCAAGACTCTCTCTCTCTCTCTCTCTCTCTCTCTCTCTCTCTCTCTCTCTCCCCCTCTCTCCCTCCCTTCCTCCCTTCCTCCCTTCTTCTCCTCCCTCTCACCATTGTTTTCATGCAGATCAATACAATGATTCATCTGGTACTATTTTCACACAATTCCTCTCAATGAATAGCCTTTTCTGTTCTGGGATTGATCATTTATTTTAATAATAATTCATTCTATCACAATGGTTGCATTATTCTTGACAATAATCACTATATTGGCATGAAATGATAGTCTTGGAAAAGGGAAACCATGAAAACTATGGTTAAGGGTATAAAATGTGCATAAAATCATAATCTTGTCAATATTATAAACTTAATTTTGAATCAAGTGCAAAATACTTTGTACTTAGTTTTCTTTCTTGTCTGACTCATCATAGTTATATAACAGTAACACCCTTTTATAGGTAGCAAGGGCATTTCCCTGAACATGTTAAAAAAGTTAGGGGTCTCTTTATTTTGAAGATGTAGAACATAAAGTTGAGATTGGGGCACAATTGAAGCAAAACAGATGGTTCAGAAGACACTTTCATTTCCTTAAGGTTTTAACCCTGAGACATGAGCTAACAAAACGAAGCCTAGCATAGCACCGGGCCTTCTGTGGGATTTATTGAGATGAAGCTCTGTCATTTGCGGCAATTGCCATTGAGAGGAGAGCACAGTTAATAGGCAAAGCCTGCTGTCCTCCAGCATCCAAATCAAGTCATTCTGTGAAGCAGAGAAGCCAGAAGAAAAGCAGGGGGTTAGAAAAGTAAATTTAGGAATACTTGAAGAACAAGGGCAATTTATAAAAGTGGATAAATGGAATCATATCTGAAATTTTATTTTATTGTTTATCCCCTATTTTTCTTTCCTTTACCTACCTTCACTAGCTCCTCCTCTCCTTTTGGCCATCACCACACTGTTGTCTGTGTCCATGGGCTATGAGTATATGTTCTTTAGCTAACCTCTTCACCCTCTTTCATGCAGTCCCCTTAAATTAATCTTTATCTTAAATCTTTTTAATATACATACTAGAGACCCAGTGCATGAAATTCATGCACAGGAGGTGAGGGAGCATCCCTCAGCCTGGCCTGCACCCTCTTGTAACCCAGGACCCCTAGGGGGATGTCTGACTGCAGTTGAACATCCCTCTCATAATCCGGGACTGCTGGCTCCTAACCACTGGCCTTTAATGTCCCAAGATCCAGTTAAAATGCTTTGTGAAATCTTGGCCAATCTTTCAAGTTAAAATTAACTACTCCCACATCTATGTTATTTTAAAAAGTTTTATGGCAAAAACAAACCAACTTCCAACTCTTTCCCCTTTATTCTGTTGAGAATAGGACAACAGGGATTCTTTAAAAAAAATATATATATATATATAAATTTATGTGAATTTGTGCAGAAACCCATGCAACTTCTTTATTCTCTTTAGAAAACTCTCCTAAAGTCTTAATTTCCCTTCATGATGATCCCTAATTAAATGGTTTCTCCCAAAATCATTTATACCTCCTCATAGACAATGAACACATCTTAGAAACTAAAATCATATTAAAATTAAGAGCCATTTTTAGATCGTGCTATGCACTTTTATCTTCCTGTTCCTTAGCAATTGCTATTTCTACTGCTGGAAACATTCTTTCCTAAAAGTTCTACCTATTAACATTGCTCTAATGTTCCAAGATCCAGTTAAAATGCTTTGTGAAACCTCGGCCAATCTTTCAAGTTAAAATTAACTACTCCCTCATCTATATTATTTTAAAAGGCTTTATGTGTTTAAAAACAAACACAAAAAACTTGTTTTAGTGATAAGGCATTTACAGTTTTAACTGAAAGCCACTTGGAGTTTGTAGAGCTTACCTCAAAGCAGTTAATGGTAGGTATGTTAAATTCTCTTTCTAACTGGAGTCTTTGGAAAGGTAGAAGCTAACATTGTTAAATGTCTGCCAGATTAAGTAGCATGTATTTTACATTCATTATAGACATTCATCCTCATGATAACGAGGTAAAAGTCTACTTTTCAGATAAGAATGTTAAAAAGAAACCTTTTTCTTATCAGTTTTAAAAAAAACAAACAAGAAAGGTATTGAGGCATATCTTTTGTCTGTTAACTGAAGTGTGACTAATCAATTTTGCCAGTTAAGTATAGAACTGTGTATAATAAGCAGCCAAGGATTTCCTAATTTACTAATGATGAAAGTAGTTCAATTAATGGTGGTGTCAGAATCAAGATTCAAACCAATTTTACTTCATGCTAAAGTCCATATTTCTTTTTGAGAAAATTACACACACTCTCTTTAAGGTGACCATGGCAATGTTTACAAGTTTCCATGGTAAATTGTGTTCCCTTTGTCACCAATTTTCTCAAAATTCCCTTTCATCTTCCTATTTTCTACCTCGAAGTTGAGCTCAATCCACTTTATATGTTTGAGTTTATTTTGGATAATTTTATTGATTTTATACACACATACTGTTATAATCATACAACTATCTTACTTCTCCAACTTCCATTTGTTATTTTCTCTCATGTTTTTGCTCTTATATGTGAATAGCTATTCTTATTTTTGTTCATTTTCTGTTTTCCATCATACCGTCAAACAATATTGATTCCCTGTACATTTTTTTTTTTTTTACCAAGCACTGAACTAAGGATTACAAATAAAATATGACTTCTATTCTTGAAGAAGTCATGGTTAAGCTAAGGAAAATATATTTAAAGATGTTGGAGGCTCTAAACCATTCACTGATCAATGATTAGCAAAGGCTCTTTATTCGGAGTGTGCTATAGCAAAGCAGTCATCTAACTTGTCTGTTTATAAACACTCAAAGGGTGAGCAGGGAGTGTAAAACATTTATAAGGTAAAAATGAGACTTCAGGTTTACCCTGGTTGCAGATTTTTGACATGAGGAAGTTGGACACAGGCTAACTAGAGGTGGTCATTCCACGTGATAAGTTAGGGTTGCCATGCTTATATACGCCATGCATGACTTCCTCTAGTTCATGGTAAAAATGAGGGAAGCTGGCAGTTATTGATAAAGTCCTAACCATGGTGAGCTAATCGCTACAGAAGCTATGGTTACACTGAACTTAGCCAGTTGGTTCAGATTGTGAGTCAGAGTTCTAGTTTTTTATATGGTCTTCTGTTGTTTACTTGTATATCCAGTTTCACAATTATACTTAAAGAACTACAGAATAACCGATCTATTGGTATTTTAGCCCACGCAGTAGTGTGTCAGAGCTAGGGACACATTTTAGGGCAATGGATGGAAATGTGACAATGAGTCTATATCCCCAGGATCTGCTGCTTCATCATACACCCACCACCCAGAGGCAGCCATCAGAAGGGACTCATACAGGCTCAAAATGCCAGACTGGGTGCACTATTCAGCGGGATTATTTAAAACACTGACAGATGATATACAACATTCTGTCTACAACAGCTAAAATTCTCAGTTCCTGGAACCAAGGGGGTAGACTTCGGATGGCCTCTTCTTACCATCCTTCCAGTGACCAAAAACAGAATTTGTGTTCCCCATCCTTGTAAAATTAGTCTTAGCCAGGTTAAAGGTTTGTGGGTTTTTTTGTTTTGTTGTTGTTGACCCATGATAAACTGTATTTGGTGAATAAATTCTCCTCCTTTTCCTTCTGGTTAAATGTCTTAGCATTCAGTTTACTTGTCTAGTAGAAGGAGTTTCTGGGAGATGGAGCAATTAGTTGCATTTACTAGGTGTGTTGATATTGGTTCTTCATCCTTCTTGCCTAATACCCTCTGTCTTTTACTATAGCTTCAGGTAATGTCCTCCATAACAAAGCAGTCACACAGACCTATTTACTTCAGGCCCTGCATTCTGTAGAACCCAGGCTAGGCATCAGGGTCCCAGGAATAACTCCTACGCTTCTATTTCATGGAGGGCACAGGATTAGATTTAGGGCCAAAAGAATCATCGATATATTGAGTATAACTGAAGCATAATTAGGATGGATTGTCTAGGGAGAGAATGTGAAGTAATATGGTAAACAGATCTATAAGCAATCCTGGAAAACTATTATATGTGGGCTCAAAATGAAATTGTATAGAAGCAGAGAAGCAGCTGATGGGCTGGAATATAAACTGCTTCTCTGCTTCTATACAATCATTTTAAGCCCACATGTAATAAAGTGAGAGATTCTAAAAGCCAAGAAAAGAGAGTAGTTCGAGTTTTATATAATGGGCGACAACATTGAATGCTACTGCAGAGTCAAGTAAAATAAAGGCAAAAAACCATCTATGAGGTGAATTATTATTATCGATGACACTGGAGGAGAGAGGGTAGGAAGGAAGGTATTTTCTTGAAGTAAGTAGTAAATCCAGCAGAAGATATATTAGGCATTAGAAAATGGCACAGAGGAGAGAAACAGCATGGGATGTCCTCAAACTTCCTGTAGTTTGGTGTTGTGAAGATATAGAAATTAAGACAGAATGAAGGATGCCACAAGTTATGTCTAAAAAGACACTTTGGGTTTTTATGAAATATTTCATAATGTGGGGTATGAAGAGAGAAGTTTGTTTGTTTTAGCCTGAAAGATAACTGGTATAGTACAATAGTTTTGTAATAGTTTATGTGTCCTGGATTAAATAAGGAAGTAAATAAATCCCTTAAATTTATTTGAAAGTGTGTGTGTGTGTGTGTGTGTGTGTGTGTGTGTGTGTCTGCATGCATGTTTTACTAGAGAAAACAGGCATTTATCCAGTTTTTGAGAAGATCCAAAAATTACAAAAGAGAAATAACCATTTATTAGAATATGTTTCAGAATCTCTGTTTGCAAAAGATTTATTGCTTTTAGACATTTCTTAAATTGCTGAACAAAAATACAAGGCTGTAATTATAATCTCAAGTATGCTTCTGCAAATCTGAAGTGTGGGAAACCATGCAGATTCTGATAGGGCAAAGATAATTACAAGCAGCATGCAGAATATAATTGCAGGTTTGAATGCCAGGAACTGAGGGATCTAAAAAGGAAATTAATTTAAAGGAATCCATTTGCTTGAAATAGTAGGTAAGAGGGTCTGTGTTCTCCTGGAGCAATTTCTAACAGAGCAGTAAAAGCATCAGTCTGGTGAATTATTAATTATATTTTAAAACTCAAAAGCTAAAATATTGATAAAAAGCAGGCTATTTCCTTGGAGTGGAGTAATCTGGACAATCCTTAGCCTATCTCCTGTGGTTAACATAAGAAGTAGCATAAAAGAAAAAAGGTAAATTATATTGATAACATTTAATATAAATACAATTTATATTATATTTATATTTATATCTCTTCCAACTCTCATTTGTCTACTGGCTGGGTAATACATGACAAAGTATGCCTTACAACCTGGTAGATAGAAGGAAAATATTTTTTTATCATATGTGTGTATGAAATTCTTTATCTGGTTACATTCTTTTTAAAAAATATATTTTATTGATTTTTTGCAGAGACTAAGGGAGAAGGATAGAGAGTTAGAAACATTAATGAGAGAAACACCAATCAGCTGCCTCCTGCACACCCCCCTACTGGGTATGTGCCCGCAACCAAGGTACATGCCCTTGACCAGAATTGAACCTGGGAACCTTCAGTTCACAGGCTGACATTCTATACACTGAACCAAATCAGTTTCGGCTATTTGGCTACTTTCTAACTAGCATTAACCATCTCTTTAGAACTCTATAACTTAACACTAGTATGTAAGTCAGATATAATGGTAAAAAAACAAAAACAAAAAACCCCACAATGAAGCTAATTTCAAAAAAGGAGTTTGTAATCTGAAGGCCATTTCTTTTCAACTTATCCATAGTCTTGAATTTAGGAGACTTGGCATTGAACATTTAAGAGGAAGTAGATATGGACATGGTTAGAGCCAATGACTTCTGAGGTTGGAAGTATGGTGCTACCTGTGAGTGCATCTTGGCTTGGAGTTTGAAGTTCTTTGGGAGTCACCTGTCTGTCCTTGTTTGGGCAATAATCTGATAGGAAAAGAAAATTGACTTTCCTACCCCCAGCCTGGGCACAACATGTTGGTTTGATGTCTCATAAGAAAGAGTACCCTGCACTGGTGGGCCATGTACTCTCACCCAGATGTCTACGAAGATTTATAATCCCCCAGCAAACAAAAAGAAAACACTATGACTACTTGAGAGTAACTGCAAAAGAGGAAACATTTTCATTCCAAGATTTTAAAGTCTGAGCCACGTAATAGAAAAACTAGATAGTATATGGCTTCTAAGTATACAACTGACAGATTTTTTTTTACAGAGGAAGCATGAGAGAACTGGGCATATTAAATTTTGACCCCAAAGGGAAGAAAAAAATAGAAAAAGAAAAAAAAAAAAAAAGACAGTAAAGGTGATTCAAAACAAACTACTTACTTCATAATCTCTTCCCCCTCCCACTCCACAGACTCCTAACTTCAGAAAGTCAGGTAACATTCTTATCCTTATGAGACCAAATATTATAATCCACAATGGGGCCCTTTTAATCACTAGTTGATATACTGTACTTTATGAAGCAAATCCTTTAATCTCTCTCAAAAGGACTAGAAGAAATAAAATAACTCACCAAGCCCACTTTGAGATTAGTGGCCTCTTAGTTTTTAATTAAAAATGTCTTGTGGAGTGAGATTTTATGAAACCTCCTTCTCAATTAAAATGTACAAGTATTATTTTATTAGGTAATGAATGGCTTTAATAACCCTAAAAGCGCTTATGCATTTAGATCCATAGGCTGTTTATGAACTTCTGACTTTTTGGTTCAGTAGCAGGAGTACTCTAAGTGTCCTTGTGATTCATGTCTCCGAGGAGTTGTAAACAACAAAGTCAATTCAATGCACGTCTTTGGGGCCTATCGTTAGCTTTGCTTTGCAGATCCAGGGCTCTCATCCTGTGGACTCTGAATATGCTTCAGCAAGTCAGTAAGCACCTGAAATTGTGCAATAGTTTGCATGTATATTTATGTGCTTGGGGAGGCTGGATAGATTTCTCAGTCACTTATAATGATTCATGCCTGAAGCTTGCATAACTACTGCAGCAGGGTTTCTCAGTCTTAGTACTGTTGCTGTTTTAAGTCTTTTTTTTGTGTGTGTGTGTGTGTGTGTGTGTGTGTAGGGGGGTGTGTGCTATCAATTGTTGTAAGATGGTAGGATACTTAGAAGCATCCCTGACCTCTAGCCATTACATAGTAGTAGCAATTTCTTTCTATAAAACAGCAAAAACTAATGAGAAACCAAAAAAGTTTCCAGACATTGCAAATATCCCCTCAGGGGCAGAATTATTCATTCCAGCTTCAAATTCTCTTCAATTCTTATCACATCTAATGACACATATAATTCCAGTAGGCAGCTGTGTTTATCTCTAAAGTAAGCACAGTATTCTCCTGTTTTATAGTAGAAGAGAAAGTAAATACAATTACTATAGCCTATCCAGTTGACCCTTGGGTTAGGAAGAAGTCAATTTTGAGACTAAAAACCTAAATTTCAGACTTAGTGTCATCATTTTTATACCTGACCTTGAAAATGTCCTAGATCACATGTGTCAAACACAAGGCCCGCGGGCCAAATCCGTCCCGCCAGGCCTTGCAATGTGGCCCGCACCGCGCTGTCATCACTGCACTCCGCTGCGTTTCCATCACAATGACAGTTTATGACTGTTCAGTAAACCATTCGGCCTGCGATTTAGGCTGGATTTTAGATTTTGGCCCCTTCTCTGATTGAGTTCGACAGCCCTATCCTAGATGAACCTTACTGTTCTCATCTATGAGAGATTATTAGTATTATCTAAGCCTATTTTCATACAGTATTTGAGGGACAAATATCATTATGGACATGAAAATGTTTTATAAACTGTAGAGTGATGTTGAATTATATGGTAGATTCATTTAAAAATAACTATAGAAGGTGGCAGAAAAGGTTAATTGTGTTCTTCAATAAACATCTACAAAGAGAACTCATTTTTCAATGTGCTCAAAATGTTCCATTCACTACTAAATACATTCATTTTATCATATCCTTTCAAATTTCCCTAGTGTGTGCTTTATAACACTAAAATATTATAAAAGTACAGTATTATAAATAGACAAATCACTTATTGTCCATGTATGCTCAAAATTATTTTAACAAAATGTCTCTGAGCAAAAATTTTGGGGACCTCCATTCTGGAAAACATTGCTCTGGAGAACTGTGTGGGCCTTATGGCTTGGGGAGGGTCACCTTTTTTTTTTTTTTAATCTGGCTACAAATGATTGTATTAACTACTAAGAAATTAAACTAGACCTCAGATTGGCTTGTTATCAAGATCACCTACAAAAATCTTTTAAATGTTGATTAAGCAAAGTCTAGACTTGTTGAAGCAGAATCTCCAGGGCTGGAACATAACACCCATGGATTACTCTAACATGCAAACATACTGAGAACTAACCCTAACCTCAACAATTAATAAGCTGTCAATTAATTAATGTCTTCATTAATTAATTGACACAAGCCAGGGTATACAGGAAGATTTCCAGGCAGAAAAAAGAAATGAAGATAGTTAAGTGGCAAAAACCCTACATTCCTTCTAGGCCATTCCTCCTATGGTCTTTCTAGGACAGACCATAACCAAGGCATTTCTCTTTATATATAACTTCAGCTTCTGTGCTGTGAAAAATCAATGTGTTATTATTGTACCTAGCCAATAGATTTTCAAATATTGAAGAATTAAAAAATTCCCTGAGTAATAATTGTTTCTCATTAGTTTTTGCAGTTGTATTTTTACTAAGAAGAACAATTGCTTAGGTACTGTACACATTTTACTGTATCACAATTCCTATGATATAATAATCAA
This sequence comes from Pipistrellus kuhlii, assembly GCF_014108245.1. Taxonomy (NCBI): domain Eukaryota; kingdom Metazoa; phylum Chordata; class Mammalia; order Chiroptera; family Vespertilionidae; genus Pipistrellus; species Pipistrellus kuhlii. The sequence goes on along the minus strand of NW_023425405.1, from coordinate 31,913,413 downwards.
AGTTTAATGAAAGGAAAATGGGCTGCTAAGCATGGAGACCCACAGGAAGCATGTTATTCTCCAGTGTTTGCAAAGAACTGATCAAAAATGTTTCTTAAAAAGCTGTTTCTCTTCTCTCGATCTCTTTTTATTCTCATTTTTAAAATAGACACGGAATCTTCTTTGGAGCCTCACAAGACTTACATGACTTTATGGATGTGAAACCTGCTGCCATTATCTGCCTGCCCTGGGGTGCAGATGAGCAGAGTCAGCTTTGATATAAGAGCCAGGCCACTTGATAATAAATAGATAAAAAGACTTTCTGGGTATTTGCAATTCAACATAGCATTTTCATTGTATATCTGGCAGAGCCGCTAAAAAGCTGTAGGTCAGTGGATTCCTATATATTTGCACTATTTTACAAATGAAAACATTTGGTCTTATGATGTATGTTTCCTGCAGTATTTAAGAATATTCTATTTTGTCTGTTGAAATAAGATAAATAAATGAGAAAGATAGATGTAAGATTGTTAGAAGCAAGTACTTTGTGAGATGTGTTGACAGATAAAGTGAATAGCACATGTGATGATTGAATTGTGCTTCTTACTCTCTGTATCTGTCAGAGTTCTGCAGAGAAACCATTTCAGTATCTTGAGAGAGAGAACGATCTATCTATCTATCTATCTATTATCATCTATCATCACTCATGATAAGACTTTATAATCATGGCTTTATAGTCATGGAGACTAAGTAGTCCCATGATTTTCGGTCTACAGACTGGAGACCCGGAAAGCTGGTGGGGTAAGTTCCAGTCTGAGTCTGAAGGTCTGAGAATCAGGAATGCTGAGGATGTAACCCAGGTCCACGGGCAGAAAATGACCAATAGCACAGTTCAAGCAGCTAGGCAGAGAGGTCAACCTTCTTCCTTTTGTTCTATTTGGAACCTCATAGGGTGGATGATGCCCAACCACAAATGTAAGAGAGGGCCGTCAGTTTTCCTCAATTCACCAATTCAAGTGCTCATCTCTTCTGGGAACATCCTCACAGACACGCTCAGAAATAATGTTTAACTGGATAGCTGGGCATCCCATGGCCTTGTCACATTGACACATAAACTTAACCATCAAACTCCCCCAAATCTTTGCGTGAAAGTTCTAACCCCCAGTACCTCAGAACATGACCTTGTTTGGGAACAGGATCATTAGAGTTGTAGTTAGTAAAGATGAGATTATACTGAACTAGAGTGGGGCCCTAATCTAATATGAATGGTGTCCTTATAAAAGGGGAAATTTGGACACACACACACACACACACACACACACACACACACACACATATTCACTCACCATGTGAAGATGAAGGCAGGGGTCAGAGTGATGCACAAGTCAAGGAATTCCAGAGATTGCCAGCGAACAACCCCAAGCTGGGACAGAGACATGGGACAGATTTTCCTTCTCAATCCTCGGAGAGAACCAACCCTGCCACCATGACCATCTAGCCTCCATCGATTTTTGTTGTTGAAGCCACAGAATGTGTGGTACCTTGTTACTGCATCCCTAACATGACCATAGAAGGGCTTAGACATGAAACATACGTGAGGCATTCTGGACAAAGAAACACGAAAAAAGATCAGGAAGTTCTTGCAGCCTAAGTGTGTTAATTTCCCGTATTCTTTTTCCCTTTGCTTCTTGTCCTGTGATTAAGATTGATTTAATGAGCAGTGTGATTCAAGCATTTTAATTTGGTCTGCAAGCCTTTCTATTCTGTGACATCTAGATTAGCTTGCCGGGAAGAGTACTCAAAGTCTTCCCATTACGGCAATGTAATTTCTCAGATTGACAAGCCCTTCAAATGTAAAATCCCAGGTCTTGTGTACTGCTTGAAATAATGAGTAGGTCTTCCAGAGAACTCCACGTTCTGCCTGCTCTTCAGGTTTCAGTGTAAGAGGAAACATCTTCTAGAGGAGTTTGCTTTACAGATGTGAGCATCACCTGCTTTAGGCAAATTTTGATTTTACTGATTGTATAATCAGTTTTTTCCATAACCCTTCCTATGGTGGTTTCTCACTTTTAGTTTTGGGTTGTAAAATTTTTTTTTTAAAGAAAATAATATAAGTGTGTCTGAAAGCTTCGATTTGCTACAATAAAGTCTGTTTTTCTTTTTCCCCTGAAATGATCTTATGTGATGGTAAAATTCTGTTTACAGTTTTAACTTCACTTTAGTTTTTTATGCTTACTAAATCGTTTTAAAAATCTTAAAATACCACAACAAAGTCCTTCGAAATAAGTTTTGTGAGCACAGTCTGCTTTTGCTTACATGAAGCGATCTTTTCAGAGGCGCTCCTGACTGAATGGAATTTCAAGACTTGCCTGGCATGGCTCAGCCCTGCATTGTAGGCTAGTTTATTATATCTGCAAATCCCCTCTAGAGATTTTTAGGCTTATGTTTGCTTCTGCTCTTTTATGTTTCACTGCTCACAGAAGCCAAGATAGCTATCTTTTGGCAAGTTGCTTACTGTTTATGATTGGAATTCTCTTGAGGCAGGGTCACATTAACTTACTGGTTTGATCTTAGCAGTTTACCTTTCCACTGCTTGTTTCTTTCTATAAATAGGAATCCGCCCTTCTAGCAAGCTACTTCAATGAGGAGTAATGGAAGCGAGCAGCCTGATTGCTGAGGAGACAGCATGATTAAATAATCTAGGATGAAGTGTATTCTTCTCCAGTGATGAGAAGGCCTTGCATTACAGAAGCAAGCAGTGTCGGATTCACTTCCTAAAATAGTCTTTGCATTGGTTACAGGATAGTTCCACATATGAATTTGTAGCTTAGCATTCACAGAAAGTGATTTTGCAAGTCATCTAGTAGCATGTTGGTTGAGCACTTAAGCCCAACGCCAGACTCTGTTGGGAATTCTGGCTTTAGCCACAGTGTCTGTGTGAATTCAGGCCAGTTACTTAAACTGATGAGCCCCCATGCTCCCCATCTGCGAAGTGAGGGTCACAAGAGCACCCACTTTACAAGGAAGTGATACAGATTAAGTGAGAGAACACATAGCAAATTCTTAGCACGATATCTGGCATGTTAAAAGGGCTTTATACCTGTTGCGTGTTGTTTTGCTTTCTAATATTTAGTACCATTTAGCATTTTATTTCTCTTTTCGAGTGAGGCACTTGAATTAGAAAGATGTCAAATATTGGCCTTTTAATAGAGGCTCTCATAATCTAGTTAGGGAAAAAGTACATAGGAAATTGGTTCACTGTACTCAGACAATAGCATGCAGTGGGTACAAAAGAGTGGTACTCAGTCCAGAAGAGAAGTAGCCATGCCAACGTGGAGAGTCAGGCAATCGTGAAAGCTAAGTAAAATGTAGTTAGGGGTTAGAAGGAGGCAGCTGGAACAAAGACAAAAAGCCATGTAACATCGTGCTCTATGCCAGGAATAAAAAAATGGCTGAATTCCAGAGATTAAAATACAAGATGTAGAGACTAGGAAATGGATTGAGAGGGATACCCTCCTGGTGAGGCTATTCTCAGGATCTTGACCTTTGAGCTTTGACTGCTAGACTAAGTCAAGCCCTTAAGCTAGCTTGTACCATGGAGCTCTCAGGGTGATGTGTAGAGAATGGATTTAAGGGAGCCAAAGCCGACACAGAGATATACTTCTTAGAGGAAATAATGATCATTTGCACAGAGGCAGCCACAGTAAAAATGGAGAGGAGGGGCAGTGGGAGTGAAAAATGTTTAGGAGGTAAAGAAGTTGGTGATTGGATGAGATGTGGGAGTAAGGGACAAAAAGATTTAGGATGAATTTGTTTTCTGGGTGCAGTAACGGTGGATGGTGCTGCTGTTTTCTAAGGCAGGGGGTACAGAAGCAGACTGAGAGAAGGTGGGAGTGGGCGTGGTAGAACAGTGATGATGTGATGACTTTGGCATCTTTTCTTATGAGACATCCAGGAGGATATAAGGATCCGAGGATGAGAGCAGCTGACTTAAAACATTGAAAAGAAAGAGCTGCTTATGTTTATAGTCTCCAAGTTAGAAATCATTTTTGAATCTATATACAGTGTTTAAAACTAAAAGCAGTTAAAGGTGTTGAGCATCGTAGTGAAAACAACTGTTATTTATTGATTATTATGTTTATGCTAGACTTTTCTGCTAATCCTGTTAGTTTAATATATTTGTTATTTTATCTCTGAGATCTATCTTCCATAGCTACTCATTTTATGTAAAGATTCTCTTAGTTACTCTTAGTTTGGTTTACAGATTTCTAATTTTGAGCTTATTAGGTGGAGAACCTGAACAAGGCCATCTAAATAACGTTTTTATACAAGTTACACATTCAGTCCAATGCAACACATTTTTATGAGATATGTGAACTCTTCTGTATACTGAAAGGAATGGTACAAAAGCAATATACAAACATTTTGCACCTTTAAAAAAATTTATATATATATATATGTATATATATATATTCAATAAAAACATTACATATATATAATATTTTTATTGATTTTAGAGAAAGAGGGAAGGAGAGGGATATATATCGATATGAGAGGGGAACATCATTCAGCTACCTCCTGAATGCTGTCTGACCAGGAATTGAGCCCCCAAACCTGAGTATGTGCCCTGACCAGGAATTAAATCTGCAAGCTTTCAGTGCCTGGGACCACACTCAACCTGCACCACACCAGCCAGGGTGAAACATATATGTTTAATCATTATCTTCAATTATATCATATTCAGTCTTTTTCCCTTCCAACTTTATGGCTATTTTAATGAAAAAAAAAATTAGTTAATCTCAGAAGTTTTAGAAGCCCCATTACTGGTTAGACTTTTTTTTTTTTTTTTTTTTTTTTAAATATATTTTATTGATTTTTTACAGAGAGAAAGGGAGAGGGATAGAGAGTTAGAAACATTGACGGGAAAGAAGCATCGATCAGCTGCCTCCTGCACACCCCTTACTGGGGATGTGCCTGCAACCAAGGTCCATGCCTTTGACTGGAATCGAACCTGGGACCTTTCAGTTCACAGGCCGACGCTCTATCCACTGACCCAAACCGGTTTTGGCTAGACTTGTTTTAAGAAACTTGGAAAGTGGAAGGAACAGGACGTGCTATATACTCCATTTTTTAAAATTGTATTGTTTTCTCCTTTTTCTGTATCTAACTGAACAGATAAGAAGGAAGAAGTGGGGAAAGAGAAGTTATCCTACATAACTGGTTTTCTAGTCTTGTTTTTGATCTTAATTTGCTTTGGCCTTTCTCTCCTTTGTTCTATCCCCATCACCTCTGTTGCGTTGTGCAAACATGGTTCAAAATGGTGTGCATGGTTCTCTTCAAATAGGGTTTATCCTTACCTCAGTGCCCTCTGAGGAGTAGCGTCTCTTCCTTCAGTCTCCGTACAGGCTCTGGGAGGGTTATCTGACTTGGTGCCAGGAGAGATACTTCTTGAGAGGAATGTAACTTCTCCCCCTCCTCTAACTTTTATGATGACTCACATGGAACAGTATTAGCACTGAATTTCTCTTCTGTGTCCTTAGAAACAGAAATTGTGTGTTGCTCCCACTTTGTTCCCAGGTTTATTTTACTGTGACTTCTTTTCCCCCTGACATCAGCTGTTCAATGGGCCTTCAGTCTCCAGGAATTTGCAGATGTGTGTCAAAACCAGCCTTGTGTTCACAAATACGCCCAAACTATAAAGGACACAGATAAGGACCCCAACAATTCTCCCATGTTTTTTGCTTTACTCCTAATACAGCAGCATGATGAATGTGCAGAGTTTGCAGCTCATAGAGCAGCCAGCGAGGAGAAGTAATACTTCCCTCTTTCGATAGTCTCTTTCATCTTTTCAAGTGCTTTTCTCAGAACTCACTCTTAAGCTGGCTTTGAAAAAAAAAAAAAAAAGACATCAACATAAACACTGGACTGTATTTGTGGCACTTTCTTAGTTTCCTTAGTTCATTCCAAATCCGTGTGGCTCCATGTTCTTTTCTCAAAAACTAGTAGGAGGGGAGAGGCTGATTCTGCTCCCTCTCAAAATGACATGGGAAGACGTGTGGCCCCTTTGTTGGTTGCTTTCTTTAGAAGGCAGGGTGTTTGCTTTAGAATGTATGTTTCTTTACCCTAAGCTTTGAGCCTTAGCCACAATCCCAGGATAACAGGAAATGGTCCATTCAACTCCCTGTTACCAAATTTAACACAAAAACAAACTTAGTATGGTTTGAAGAAAGAACTATTTAAGGACCTTTGCATGGAAGATACATCTCTAAGACTGCAAGAGATACTCCTTTCTGGGACAACCACATCCACCTGGCAAGAGGTAGATGCTCTTTGGGACTTCAATCTATGAGCAAGGTTAGAAAAGACATTCGTGGGGATAGCAGACATTTTTTAGTGGAAAGACACATAGCCGAGGCATTGTGACTAAGTCACTTTAACTCTTAGATCTCTGTGGTCTTTTCTAGGGAAAGGGGGGACAATCTTAAGATGATCTTAAATGCTAAAATTTCATGACTCAGATTTAGGATTTTAATAACTTTCCAAATCGAATATGGAGGATGAAGGCAGACTTTGTGAAAGTCTGCCTCTGAATAGACACATGAAGCAGTGTTTTAGATCTGTTCACAGCTAGCATTCATCCTACAGATTTGACTAAATTGGAGTTAAAGTTTTCCAGGACAGATTTCACCAATTCCTACAGGACATAGAGACATTAGTAAATAGTCACTCTCAGAACCATTAAAGAGCTGAAACAGCACTGAGAGAAGACTACACACAGGCGTAGAAATAATAAATGTTTCTAACAGTCAAGTGGGATTAAGAGAAAGAATACATTAGGGTAGTACCGATTTTTATATCTATATCCACATACACAAATATAAGTATACATCTATACATTTATATCTTTGTATATTCTAATTTGGGGATTCTAGCCTCTTAAAGTAACACATTTTACTATCTTTATGATCATTTTCAAAGAATCAGAAAATATATGCCCTTATCAACATAATACATAGCATGTCACCTGGTATAGAGATGAGACTGAAATAGATGTAGGAAAAGAGATTTGTATTAAATGTCAATATAATATTTTGGCAAAGATGATGTAAAAGCAGACTTTATGGGAGGGAACCCACTATGTCAATTTAATACAAAAGAAAAATAATGACTACTAGTAGTATACATATACTAGAGGCCTGGTGCACTGATTCATGCACATTGAAAGAGTATTAATTAGAAGAGGCTAGTGGGGTGGGACTGGGTGAGACGGGCTAGAAACATCCTGAAGTCACCCTCTCATGGTCCCTCATTGGCCAGCCACTCTTGGGGCAGCGTCAGGGCTCAAAGGGTGTCTGTGGACTGAGCAGAGTCCCTCTGGCAGGTGGAGTCTTTTGGCCTGGCCTATGGGGATTGGGCCAAAACCAACATCCCTCAAGGGGTGCCAGAGTGTGAGAGGGCACTCTGAAAAGTGTCCCTCAGCAACTCCTGCATGGAGCATCTGCCCCCTGGTGGTCAGTGTGTGTCATACCTACCATCTGGTCAGCAAGTTGGCCAGTTGGCTGGTTGCTTAGCCTTTTATACAATACATATAGATATTTAGGTGTGTGTATGTATATAAAATGTCTTCTTTAATAGGAAGGAAATATTTGTCATTCTTTTATTCACTGTGACAAATAGTTACTGAAGAATATCGGATACCAGACATTGTTCTCCCCACTGGGGACTCATCAGTGAAAAGGGAAATTTAAGTAGCCATCATATGAAGCTTCAAAATGGAAGACAATAAATAAGATAACTTGGCACAACGTATAAGAAATTCGATCAGTGCAAAAGAGAAAAAATAAATCAGAAGAGGGAGAGTTAAATAGTGGGAGTTTACACTTAGTTTGGGATAACCAGAGAAGGTTTTACTAAAAACGTGATATTTAAGACAAAACTCAAAAGGAATGTGGCTGTAAGCCACAGGCTAACTGGAGGAAAGTATTTAAATACTTGATTCATTCCACATATGATTACGAATGGCCACCATAGGGAGAAATATCCTGGCAAACTATCTAGACTAGCTCCTGTCTTCCTTACTCTTGAAATTTAGATTTTAGTGCAGTTATGCACCACACAGTGATGTTTGGTCAGTGGTGGTCCCATAAGCTATAATAGAGCTAAAAAAATATCTATCACCTACCTTAGTGACATCCTAGCAACTGTGATGTTGAAGTGCAGCTCATTACTCATGTGTTTGTGGTGATGATGGTGTAAGCAAACTTCTTTTGTGCTGTCAGGCACAAAGAGTATAGCTCATACACTTACATAGTACACTTACATACACTTACTCATACACTTACACATACACTTACATAATGATAATAAGTGATTATGTTACTGGTGTACCTATTTACCCTACTTTACTGTTTATCATTATTTTAGATTAGAGTGTATTCTTTCTACTTACGACATAAGTTTGCTGTAAAACAGCATGCCATGTTACACTGGCAGCAGCCCCACACATCTTGTATTTACCGAGTCACTTGATTTCATAATTTCTTCTTGTGATTGAGTTCATCTTATGTTGCCTTACATGTTTAGTGTTTATAGAGCCTTAAGTAGTGCACAGTCATGTCCCAGGCCTTCAGGCTCACTCACTGACTCACCCAGAACAACCTCTAGTCCTGCAAGTTCCACTCATGTTAAGTGCCCTGTACAGGTGTACTATATTTCCAAAGATTTTTTTTACATCGTCTTTTCGTACCTTTTTAATGTTTAGATATGGTGACACATACAAATATCATTGTGTTACAGTTGCCTCCGGTATTCAGTGCAATAACAATAGCTTAGGAATAATAGGCTACCCACATAGTGAGTAATGGGCTATACTGTCTAGATTTGTGTAAGTGCAGTTTACGATGTTCACACAATGACAGAATTGCCTAGCAACGCATTTCTCAGAATGTGTCCCTATCGGCATGTGACTGCACATTCAAAATGTCCCCGTTTTCAGATTCCTTGGTGGATTTGGGCAATTTACAATGAGTAATCCTGCTTACCTTTAGAATTGCATAAGAAGCATATTTAAAGAGAAAACAAATTAGAATTAAATAAAGACTTAACTGGTTTAACTAGGATTATGCTTCAAAACTAAAGTCAAAAATGTTTTACAGAGGTTGGAAAAAGAAAATGGAACAAAAAACAACAACAACAAAAACACCACCAAATAAACACTCAACAAAATGAATGGTTACTTGGAGTTACTGGCCTTGCTTGCTAGCATCAGCTCCTACCTCTAATCAGGTGTGCTAGGAAAAGGTTGACAAGTGAATTTAGGAGGTTGGCTTAGTTGGCTCTTTTGATCTATTTTTAAAAATAGATCTGGGAACCTATGATTTTAAAATGAAGGAAGGATATAGAATGGAAAATATTTTTCTCTTTGCATTAAATTATTTTTATGGAAGTATATTTGACATATATTAGTTTCAGGTGTATGATGTAATAATTCAAGATTTGTATATATTGCAAATTGATCAGCACTCTAAGTCTCTAACATTCCTCACCACTTATAGTTAAATTTTTTTTCTTGTGATGAGAGCTTTTATGGCCTACTCTCTTTGCAATGTTCAAATGTGCAGTACAATATTATTAGCTACTAGAGGCCCAATGCATGAAATTCGTGCAAGAGTAGGCCTTGCTTCTCCCGGCTATCAGCACCGGCTTCCCTCGAAGTCCCATCTTCATCTGGAAGGACACCCGGTCCAATTAGCATATTGTGCTTTTATTATTAAAGATTATTATAGATAGTCACCATGCTGTACATTACATCCCTAGCACTTACTTATTTTATAACTGGAAGTTGATAGTTATCTACCCCCTTCTCCTATTTCACCCATCCCCCATAAAAATATTCTTTCATCCTGCATCATAGTTAGGAAAACTTCATCTTGATGCTATGATGCAAGTTCAGTTAGGGCCAATCATAACGCACATATCAATACGACAGCTCCTAGAACCATAATCATGCTTCTCTATTGTTGATACTTCTGCCATGAAAGTATCTTGGGTCCTCAGCAAATAGGGGGAAATACTCAACTTTTCCATTGCTGACCTCAGTGAATATGCTGCACGTGGCTGTTGCTGGAGACCGGGCAGGAAACACCTGGCTGCTGTGTATCTCAGTGAAAGTAGAAAGTCAGGGAGCTTAACGTGAACTCTTTTCAAGTTTGCAGGAAATCTTTAAAAACATTTCCTTTGTTGCTGATTTTATTAAATGCATTTTATCGTTTGCAAGACCAGGTGTTGGATGGTAAAATAAAAGATATTATTCTATTTCCATATAATGGAAGGGAAATAAGTAGCATAGAGTTTAAGTGACTCTTTCTATGGTCACACAATCAGACACAAATCTTGTGTTTGTGTGTTTTTCTTTGGGATAAAATTCCAAGCAGGAACTGGAAGAGTCAATAAAACAGACCCCTTTCTCCCCCTGTTAGGCAGCAATTGCTCTATCCCACTGAACACTTCTGTTGCATGGTCTCCCAGACACTGCTTTATCTTGGTTCTCTTCCTGCCTTGTTCACACCTTCTTTGTTTCCTTTGCTGGTTCCTTATGTCTCTAATCTTTAAGCATTGCACTATCTTCAAAGCTCATACTATTTTTTTTTCTTTTTTCCTGTCGCATATTCCCTAACTTACTACTCTTTTCCAAAGTCATCAAATACCATCTATATATTGGCAGCACCACGTCTCCACCTCTCCTGAACTTAAGACTTGCATATCCAGCTCAACACTGTCACATGAATGTCTAATAGGCATCTTCACCGGATCAAAGACAAAAATTTCTGATTTTAACCCCAAGCTTTGGTCCTGCCACAGACTAACCATCCCTGTTTTGATAAATCAAAACTATCTCCTTGCACTGGTTCTTGACATCATTCTTTACCTCACAGCCCATTTCTAATCAGCCAGCAATTCTTGTCAGCTTTCATGCTATAATAGAATGCACCTAGATTCTGATGACTTCCTTTTATCTCCATCACCAAGCCGTCATCATCTTCCCTAGAGGACTATTGCAATGAGGCAGAGTTCATACTGTGATCCTCATCTCTTGATTTTTAATCTAGGGCTCATTTTAAGCAACAAGAAAAAGTAAGTGGAAGAATCATCTGGACTCAGAACATTGGACTTTCCTGGAAAGAGAGAGGGTGCAGGAAAAGTCTAAAATACATTCTCAATGCATAATATATTCTTATGACTTTAATCAAATACTTCTCAGAGATTCCAAAAGAGTTCCAATGTAAGATGATTTAAGACTCTTTTTAAAAACATATTTTTATTGATTTCAGAGAGGAAGGGAGGAGGAGAGAGAGATAGAAACTCAACGATCTGAGAGAACCACAATCGGCTGCCTTCTGCATGCCCCCCACTGGGGACTGAGCCCGCATCGGGCCATGTGCCCCTGATCAGAATCAAAACTGGGGACCCTTCAGCCCGCAGGTCAACACTCTATCCACTGAGCCAAACTGGCTAGGGTAAGACACTTTTTTTTTTTTAAAGGGAAAATTACTCTTTTAAACTTGTGCATGACATATAAAAGTAGTGTCAAAAATTCAGAATACAGAGTAGATTGTTCAAGACTTTGTGTTCCCCAAATTTCATTTGAAGTAAACTCTGTTGGGAGCAATAATTAGGAAAACAAAGACTAACGTCGGAATGGAGGAAATCCTCAGCTTTGCCATGATCCACAGGAGACGATACAATTCCAGGCAGCTGAAGCACGTGGGGAATCCGACTGCCTGGATTCATGGGCATTAAAATCTCCTCCTCTTAATCTCCTTACTACTGCAAGAGCACCAACAATTTAACACTAAAGATGCTTGTGGCAGCTGCAAAAATGTCTAACTATTAAAAGAGAAAGTGGAAAAATAGAAGTATTTTCGTGTGTGTGTGTGTGTGTGTGTTTTAAATTTACTTCTAGTTGCCCAATAATTTACTTCCTTTAATGGAAAAAATATGTGTGAATATTTAGATGCATAAACTCTATGGATGTAAGAAACTTTGGGAATTCAAGGTTTTCATAGAGCTATGACTATCTTCCTGTGACAAATATTTCTCTCTATAGATTTAAATTCTTTAGCAACTCTATCATTTCCCTTCACCCCATTATCTCAGGGTTGCCACTGTGCTGGAGTGGAGTGGGAGGATTTCTGAGAAGGGTATTTGAGAAATAGTAAGATGGTAAAAATATAGGCCAGGAGTGAAGAAGAATCCTGGGGACATGGCAGGAGTTACTATGTTGACTAAATGAAGTACTGAAATACTTCTTAAGCATTAATATACTTTCTAAATGCCAGATCTTTATCCTATGCATAAGTCATATAAATATAGTAGTCATGTTTAATGAAGGCAATAGCATTAGACTGAAAAATTTATTTACTGCCTTTGACTTCCTTGATTTTTGCAATTCAGATCTGAGACTGTAACCCTTTGAAGGTACTAGAGTCTTAATGTGGTATCACATAGGATTATGCAAGAAAACAGACATTTGTGGAATTTCTACTATTATACCATTCTCGGTATTTGATTATTTCTATAGTTACAACCTAATTTATTCCTCATACAGTTGTGTGAGGTAAGACTGATAACCCACCTTTCAGAGTTGATAAAATTGAGGCTATGAAAACTTAGTCTCCAAGTTGGTGACAGATGACATGCTCTTTGCCTGACACAACTCTGCTCGGTAAGGAAGGTGATTGGACATGTTTGGGGAAACGGGAAAGTTAGAAGCTCCATTGTCCATCTTACTCTTTAGTTAAATTCTCAATGATTTTTCCTCTGCTAGTTTTCAAAGGCAAGTTTACAGGACTAAAAAAGAAGTTAAGGATTAATGAGGAAGAATGTTTTTCCTGTTATATTTATCCACATATTATATTTGTGTATTATCTATCTATAAATAAAAGACTAATATGCAAATAGACCATAACAACCATAACATAACAACTGAACAACCAGTAGCTATGATGTTCACTGACAACCAGGGGGCACTCGTGGAACATGGCAGGCATTGGGACAGTGGATGGTGGAACCTGTGAGCTGGGGCACCAGACCAAAGTGGGGTGCCAGTCACTGTCATTGGGGTGAGTCTCTGGTGGTTGCTGAAAATTCTTTGCTTCTCCACCTCCCCCTGCTCCTGAGGGGTGATCAGGGCTGGCAGCTGCCTCTTGCACTCGCTGCCAGCGACCACCCTGCTCACACTTGCAGCTGGCACCAAAGCCGCTGCTCACCTCCTCTGCTGGTGTATAGCGCTAGTCCAGATTACTAGGTGCCATCAGCAGGTGCGAGTGGTGGCTGCTGGCCCTGATCGCACCTGAGGGCTTCTCCACCTGACAGCACCAGCCCCAATCACTTCATGCCATCAAGGGGGGCAAGCGGGTGGCACCATCAGCACGTGGGAGTGGCAGCAGTGGGACTGGGGCTGCAGGCAGACAGGAGATTGGGGGCCGTGGCAGGAGGGGCCATGTGGAGGCAGAGAGGATGGGCCAAGACCCACCCTATGCCTACCACAGCTTTGCAACCCACAGTTCCTTTCAAGGTACACGAATTCATGCACTGGGCCCCTAGTATATTATATATATGCAATTTGCAGAACTATACCATAATATTTTAATTTTCATTCACTCATCTTTCTTTACTGATTCAAGATTGGGTAGAATGACAAATGACTGGATTTAGTTCCATCAACCCTATAAGACTCTAAATTGCTTTGTGTTTCACCTTCTTCTCTTTTCCCAGGCTCTTCAATTATGTAAGTGGTGGACTGGTGTAGCGTCCTTCCCCTGAATCACAGTTTTTTATTTATTATTTCTTGTTATAGTTATCCACTTGAGAGGAGCTGCCCATCATTAGAAGTTGTTAGTGGGCACAGATATAAATTTCTGTTTTTCTCTCAGTGCAATCACTGTGATATCTGCTAGAGCGTTCCTCTGCTTCAAGTATCTAGGAAAGGTGATCAAGGAGATGGGGTGTGGTGTACTCTTGGAGTTAATAATTCTGGTTTATAGCACTGTAGCTACAATGCCACCCTCTAGTGGCACACTGAGATACGCCCCACCCCAAGGTCTATCAGAAGAATTTTGGCCTTTTTTATTTTCCCAGGGGCATGGGCACAAAATATAAAACACAGACTTTCTTTTGAAATCTGCTTGGTTATTTCACAAGAAATATAGATTTGTATATGTCTCATGAATAAATATAATATGATAAATATGTATTTGTTCTTAGTCTGCTCTGTACTTTGTCAGAATTACTTGGGGATTATTTTGGCCATTGGGGGGAATAATCATTATTCAAAACAAAGAAAACTTGGCTTATTAGAACTTCAGTTTCCTAAATCCTGGCTAGATATCATGTTTTCTGAGTTGAATAAATTATTCTTTTCAGTGTATTTATATTCAATTGAATATGGAAATGTGAAAAATATCTGAACTTTAAACTGTTTTAAATAGCAACCATATTTGGAACATTTCCCAATGCGAGTGACAGACAATTAAATGTACTTTGCATAAACTTGAACATGAATTAGAAAGCAACTGATTCTCTGAAGACCAAGAAGAAAGAAAAATGGCTATTTAATCTTTTTGCTGCATGTTGAGGTGCTCTGGAGCGGGGAAGACAATTGATGGGAAATCAGAACATGACCGTTCAATTTGCAATGCTGTGAATATTATCTAAATGCTAATCTTTAACAAATATTAGAAAAGGAAACAAACCACCTTCTTACTAACGGTATGGTTCACATTTGTCATTACAGATCAGCAACAGTGAGCCTCTTAAGTATTCAAGTAGGTTTTCCTGGGGTGGCATGCTGTCTATATAAATATAGTATCTCCATGGAATGTTTATTATAGTATTGTAGAACTCTGTGCTTTCTAGTCATTATAGCCTGACACTGAAAAATCACAACTAGACTCAACTTTTCTTTACTAATAGATACTGTGACTTTATAGATCGATAAAGATTTGTTTTACTGGCTTCTCACATCTAGGCCCCTTCCTTAACAAGGATGGCCTGATTCTTTCCAAATATTTGTTTCTTGTATTTTATTGTTAATCTTTCATCTTGAAATCCATTACTCTTTCCAAGACATTTTCTGCCAAATAGACTCCCTTGATAAGGGGGGAGGTTGTAAGAACTGATGGAGTTAGTGTGCTACACTAAAAGAAAAAATAAATTTTAAGTTACAAGCTCCTTGCAGTTTCTTGACCAGAAAGGACTTGTGAGTGAGACCAAATTTTACACTTTCTTTCTTTTTTTTCTTAAAAAAAAATATATATTTTATTGATTTTGTACAGAGAGGAAGGGAGAGAGATAGCCAGAAACATCGATGAGAGAGAGTTATCGATCAGTTGCCTCTTGCACACCCCCTACTGGGGATATGCCCGCAACCAAGGTACATGCCCTTGACTGGAATCGAACCTGGGTCCCCTCAGTCCCCAAGCCGACGCTCTATCCATTGAGCCAAACCGGTCTCGGCTACAGTTTATTTCTTGTAAAATTTATCTTTTAACATGAGTTTTTGATATATTCATATCTTACTATAGCAGGCATTTATCTAAAACCTATAGACACTGGCTTCCTCCTGCCTCTTCCACCTGTAATCTAAGCCAAGAATATTCAAATTATGATAGGCACCGTCTTTTCCCTAATTAGCTCATCAACCAATAAATAAGTTCTATTCATTCCACTTCATCACTGTTTATTGTTTATTTTTGTTCATTATCTCTACCATTACCCACTCTGTCTTATTTCAATCCTCTCTTTCTTCCATTTTTCTGATCCATGAATGGATCAGAGTTGAGAAAGACCAGCTTGATCTGTTTCACAGTTTTTCTTGGGATTTCCTTATCTTTATATTTATCAGTTCCATTTTGAAGCCCATACCTCCCGCCCAAAGATGTTATTTTAAAAAATATATATTTTATTGATTTTTTACAGAGAGGAAGAGAGAGAGATAGAAAGCCAGAAACATCAATGAGAAACATCAATCAGCTGCCTCTTGTACACCCCCTACTGGGGATGTGCCTGCAACCAAGATACATGCCCTTGACCGGAATCGAACCTGGGACCTTTCAGTCCCCAGGCTGATGTTCTATCCACTGAGCCAAACCAGTTTTGGCCCAAAGGTGTTATTTTTATGTATTTTTAAAATCACATGTGAAGGTTTGTTTTTCCATTACCACAGTCATAATACATAACTAAAAATATATCTCATATTGAACTTGCATAACCACACCTACCTCCCTCTGCCTATCCAACCTCTAGTCCCTTTCCTAACTCCTAACAACATGAACCTGTTCTCCTAAAAAATGTCATTTCAAAATTGTGACATAAAAATATGTAACCATTTAGAGTTGGCTTTTTCAAATCAGCATAATTACTTAAAGTTGATGTTTGTGTTAGTAGTTCCCTTTTTATTATTCTACTAGAGGCCCAGTGCACAAAACTTGTGCATGAGTAGGGTCCCTAGGCCTGGTTGGTGATTAAGGCTGATGACCAGGGCTGATCTGGGCCTTCCAGCTGCCAGCTGGGGCCTTTCTTAGTTCCGCGTTGCCCCCTGGTGGCCATCACATGTCATAGCGAGTGATTGAACTCCTGGTCAAACTCCCGAAGACACACTTTGCAACATATATATAAATTAATTCTCTTGAGGAGCTTAGGCCTTGGAACTACTTAATTTCCATGTACTTTTAAGATCAATGTTATTGGGGTACCATTTAATACAATAAAATGCATTTATTTAAGTGTAATTGTACTGTTTCAATGAGTTTGACTCCTTGTGTTCAAAATCTGGCACTGCCATTTTCCTATGACCTTGAGTCAATTATCTAAGTATTCTAAGCCTTAGTCTTAAGAGTCTTCAAATTCAATACCTTCTCTCAATATTCGTTACAAGTAGACAAAGATAGGATACTTGAACAGCACTCTAAACCAATTTGGTTAACTTAATGTGTTTATAAACACATCGCCAAGAGCAGAATACAAATGCTTTTCAAAATCTCATCGAGTATGTACTAAGAAGACATTTTTTTGGCCATTAGATATAACTTAACACATATGTATTTTACCCAATTCTCTATTGATAGACACTTAGGTTGCTTCCGTATCTTGGCTATTATAAATAACTAGAAGCCCGGCGCATGATTAAATTGTGCAGGTAGGGTTCCTAGGCCTACCCTCCTGCAATCAGGGCCATCTTCTGCCCGTTTGCCAGTCCCCAGGCCGAAACACCGCTTCTGCTGCCAGGCTGTGAGGCCATTGGGCTCACCAGCTCATCCCTGGCTGCTCTGGAGTTCAGGCCTGTGAGAAAGTGGGTGCCAGAGACTTCACCTCCATGCACGTGCCCTGGGCCGGCTGCTGATGGAACACGCTGCCCGCTTGGAGCCACTCACGTGGGAGCTGCCACTGCTGCTACCACTGCTGCTGGGGCTTGAGGTACTGACGGAGGCTGTGGGGCATGCCCACAACCTAGCCATCCCAGCGTGACTGGCCCTGAATGGACAGCGCGTTCCAACAGCAGCAAGCCCGGTGCTTGCACATGAAGGTGAAGTGGCTGGTGTCTGCATTCCTGTAGCCCTGAGCCCCTGAACAGCCGGGGATGAGCTGGTGATCCCAGTGGACTGACAGCCAGCCCAGTCCTCAGTCGCCAGCCCCCAGTCTTGTGTCCCCGGCTCTCCACGTTCACAGGCGGAGGTGGGGGGGTGGACCAAGAAGTGGTCAATGCCACCTTATGGTGACCAGTCATTTGGTCATTTTGGTCATCATGCTTCTTGGCCTTTTATTATGATGATGTTGCAATGAACGTGAGGGTGTCTAATCACTATGTTGTACACCAGAAATTAATGCAATATTCCATGTCAACTATAAAAAGTGAGTTCATTTTAAAGAGTGAAAAAAAAGCCCTGTGAAAGTCAGTCTTCCTAAATCTTCTGATTTAAAAAAAGAAGTAATATATAACATAAATAGTAATAAACCTAGTAGAGACATTGAATTTGAACTTTACAACCTTCGCAGAAATAAACCGCAGAGCCAAATGTCTTCAGCAGTGAATATATAAAGACATTAAAGATATTCAACATGACTAGTTATCTGAAAAATAAAAATTAAGACTGTATTGAGATAGTACTAAGCACTTATTAGGAGAGCCACAATGAAGAAACTGACAGTGACAAGTGTTGACAAGGATGTGGAGAAGCTAGAACTTTCACATGCTTCTGGTGGAAATATAAAACTGACCACTTTGGGAAACAGTTTGGCCGTTTTTGAAAAGTTATTTATACATATGTACACATAATATACGACTCATCTATTCTTCAGGTATTTGTACAAAAGAAACAGAAGCTTATGTAGGTATAGAATTTGGATGTTCACATAGATGTTCATCACAACGTTATTTATAATAGCCAAGAACTGAAACAATCCAAACATCCGTCAACAAATTGGAATATCCATACAATGGAATACTACTCAGCAGTTAATAGAAATGAGCTTGTTCCATGTTACAGCAAAGATGGAACTTGAAATAATTAAGCTGAAAGAAGGAAGCTGGACAAAAATGGGTAATACTGTATTTACATGAATTTATGTAAGACTTGAAAACACAAACTAATGTGTAACGACAGAAAGATCAGTGACATCTGGAGATAGGTTTGGAGGTTGAGGGGCAAAAGGGAGGTATTATAAAGGGGCCTGAAGATACTACCTTTAAGATGATGGATATATTCAGTCTTAATTGTGGAAATAATTTGTTAAAAATTATATAGTTTTAATGTGCAAATTTTTTTTTTTGTTGTTAATCCTCCCCTGAGGATATTGTTCCATCAATTCTTAGGGAAAGTGAAAGAGAGAGGGAAAGACAGAGAAACATCAATATGAGAGAAACACATTGACTGGTTGTCTCCTGTATGCACCCTGACCGGGACCAAGGCCAGGGAGGAGCCTGCAACCAAGGTATCTGCCCTTGAACAAAATTGAACTTGGGACCCTTCGGCTCGCAGGTTGATGTTCTATCCACTGGGCCAAACTGACTAGGGTAATGTGCAATTTGTTTTATGTCATTTATACTTTAATAGAGTTGGTAAAAATTACCATAAAACACATTGAAAAATATTTCAGATTTCTTGATTTCCCTGAATAAAATGAACAATTTTGAGAAGGAAAAAAAATGAATTAATTATTCTGATCACCATTCTGGGCTAAAAGTGTAAAAAAGTGATGTGTGTACACCAATTTCATACATTTGTCTAAGGTGTGTTTTACTGTTAGAGGCATGTGTGAGCATCTCTAAAGAACTATTATAACTTTGCTGAGAATCATGAAATACCAGTTCATGTCCTAATTCTTTAAAGCATTATTAAATCAGCACACCAAGTGCTAGAGGTTATATTCAAACAGTAAAGTCCTTGGGACTCCTACTTCCTCCATTAAGATTTTTTACTTAATATTAGCTAAAATAATAAAATGGAAGTAAAATAAGAAAATACCAGCATTTTAACAATAACCAAAATAAGACCTCCCCAGGCCTGTACTATGGTTCTTAGAAATTATCGTATTGTCCTTTATATCAGTATATTGTATTTATTAATAATTGACAAAAATTATTCATGTTGAGAATGATGGAAAAGGGTGTGGTATAGTGGGAAAGTCATGAATTAAGGGCCTGCCAATACAAACTGTAATTTTAGTAAAGGAAATTCTGAGTTTCATTTTCTTCTTTATAAAATTAGAGGGTTAAAAGTACTTTTAAGCTTATAAACTTTCAAATGCAGGTATTCAAATTATAAACAGTATTTCTTTAAAAAAATATATTTTTTAAATTGATTTCAGAGAGGAAGGGAGAGGGAGAGAGAAATAGAAACATCAATGATAAGAGAGAATCATTGATCGGCTGCCTCCTACACACCCCGCATTGGTGATCAAGCCCACAATCCAGGCATGTAAACTTGGCCAGAATCGAACCTGGGACCCTCCAGTCCACAGGCCAATGCTCTATCTTGAGCCAAGCCAACTAGGACTATAAACATTTTTTTTTAAATGAGCCTAAGCTCAATGTGTGTGTAGATTATGGTTAAATAATCATTTTATTATGAAAACAACAGTAACTTCTGTGTATTTAATAACTCATAATCTTTAGAGCATTGTAAAAATATTAAAGGATATTAAAAATAGAAATTCAGAGCATATTATTTTCATTTAAAAATATTTTCTATATATTGTTCTTTCTGAAAAAAAAGCATTATATTCTAAAAAGTAAACTACTTTTCAATCCCTCAAAGATTATCTGTAGTTTCTTTCATCTTTAAAGAGTTGACTGACCCCATCAGCATGAACTCACAGCATGGGGCAGCCTCAGCCTGCTGTGACCTGGATCAAGAATAATAGTACTTGAATAACTACCTCTAATTAGTTCAGAATGATTTCTCACACAAAAAGACTTTTGGAAATGACACAAAGCCATTTTCTTTCTGTTGAACTTCAGTCTCAGGGATATTAGCCCCAAGCTTGCATATAGTTTATGGTCTTTTATTCCATCTTATATTATCAAATGTCTAGTTTGGGGATTACTGACTGAATTTAATTTACTTTTCAAATCAAACTTTAATTAACATATAATTGTTTTCATGTTTTAGAAATTAAAAACTACTCAGGTAGTGTTTTATGTTGATAGACCTCCTTTATTTTAGGAATATGATTGAAAGTCTCTATCTCTTCCTCTAAAGTCAATAAATAAAGAGAGAAAGAAGGAAGGAAAGAACGAAGGAATGGAGAGAGGGAGGGAGGGAGGGAGGGAGGAAGAGAGGGAGGAAAAGAGGGAGGGAGGGAAGAAAGAAGGAAGGAAAAAAGGAAGGAAGGAGGAAAGGAAGGAAGGAAATGTCTTGACACTCAGGCAGGCATACACATATTTTCTGCCTCTTAAAGATGGTATTCAGGAATTCTGGATTAGAGATTCTATTTTTCAGATTTAAAACACTCTTATCAGGAAGAATATGTTAAGGGCTCAGAGCTTATTTCCCAGGAGCCAGCCACGGGCCAGTCCTAAAGAGAAGCCTTTCTTTGAAATGTGCAGTCTGAGCAACTTAGGTCTACTGAGAACCCCTTCCTGTGCATATACGTGTCTCCTTTCTGTGTGTCTGTCTTTTTTTTTTTCTTTTCACTTTAACATTATTTTTATGAAATTCATTCATAATGTTACCTGTGGTTGTAAATCCTTTCCCCCCTTATTTTTCTAGCATTCCATTGCATCAGTATATCACAATTTACGATCCATTCTTCTGCTGATGAGTGTTTGGCTAGTTTTCAGTTTTTGTTCATTATGAATCATACAGCTCACACTTCCCAGTACAGAGATTTTCTGGTAATAATACATATATATTGTAGTTGGAAGTATACCAAGGAGTAGAATAGCTGGATGATAGTATATAACATTTCAAGCCCATGGAAATACTTCTAAAGTATTTTCCAAAGTGGCTACATGGTTTAACAAATAGTGAATGAGTCTTGGTTGTTCTACAGCCTTGTCGACACTTGGTGTTATCAGTCTTTCATTTTAGCCATTCTGGTACATGAGTAATGCTATCTCATTATGGTTTTAATTTGTGTTTTGTAATGAAGTTGAGCATTAATTTCATAACATACTGATAATTTGGGTATTATGTTTTATGAAATATTTATTCAGATGTTTTGACAAATTTTCTACTAATGTGTTTCTTTTTCTTCTGGTTTGTAGGATTTTCTTTATGTTCTGGATTTAAAAAAATAGTTTTATATTTTGCAAATACCTTCT
Source organism: Pipistrellus kuhlii (assembly GCF_014108245.1). Classification (NCBI taxonomy): domain Eukaryota; kingdom Metazoa; phylum Chordata; class Mammalia; order Chiroptera; family Vespertilionidae; genus Pipistrellus; species Pipistrellus kuhlii. The sequence goes on along the minus strand of NW_023425405.1, from coordinate 31,891,611 downwards.
GAAGCTTTTAATTTTCTCTAACTGTCCAAATGGTATTTGTTATTTAATGAAAAAAAAAGTTTAATATAGCCCAATATAGCCAGCTCTTTTTTATTAGCATTTTTAAAAAACATGGCTTAAGAAGTGTTGTGATCTTGTTAGAAATCAATAGTCTTGGGATAAAAAAGTCAGAATTGGAATAAATACTCTCACATTTAGGTCACCTATTTCCATTTTCTTTAATGATTTTTCTAGTAATATGTGTGTAAGTGACATGTCATTGCCTATGGATGATATGTATATGTAAGGCACAAGGAATTGGAGGGGAGAGGCAAGAAACCAGTGTGAAAGCATCCCCATTAAAGCAGATTTTACATCTAGAGAATACCCTTCCAAAATTAAACACACACACACACACACACACACACACACACACACACTCACGTTAACATTGGTATACGAAGAAAGATTGTAGGAAAATACTGTGGGTACTGAAACTTTTACTTTCTATAAAAAAGTAAAAGGCCTCACTCACTATAATCTACCAAAAAGAATGGTATAAAAATCAAAAGCATAAGTGTCAAACTGTTTAAAAACACTACACAAAGTGTTAAAATCATTAGTATGTAATAAATTTTCATGAAGCTAAAAAGATAACATAAGAATAAGTTAGAAAACTGGACAAAATACAAATAATAATCAAGAAATACAAAGAGAGGCATACAGTTGATAACAAGTGTAAGGTGGACAAAAATTTAAACTCGATATTGCCGAAAGAAAGATTTAAATAGCATGATACCATTTTCATATGACCTTAATATATGTTGTGACTTTTTTTTTAATTATATTTAGGTTGTGAGTAAAGTAACATTATTTTTAATCCTCACCTGAGATATTTTTCCATTGATTTTTTGTGTGTTTTACGCCACTGAGTTTTTTTCCTTATTTTCTTATTTAAATTATTTATTGTTTAAAGTATTACATATGTCTTATTCCCCTCCACCCCCACATATTGAATTTTTAAAGAAAGTTAAAGAGTGAGGGAAAGACAGAGATAAATATCGATGTGATAGAAACACATCAATCGATTGCCTTCTGCACATGCTCTGACCAGGGCTTGTGCTGGGGAGAAGCCTGCAACTGAGGTACATGCCCTTGACTGAAATCGAACCTGGGACCCTTCAGTCTGCAGGCTGACTCTCTATCCACTGAGCCAAACCGGTTAGGGCTAAAGTAACATTCTTATATACTGCTAGTGGCAATATAATTTCATCTTATGCACCTTTAAAATATACGTAATCATCTATTTCTTATAAAAAATTTTTATCCAGAAGGGCCGAAACCGGTTTGGCTCAATGGATAGAGCGTCGGCTTGGGGACTGAAAGGTCCCGGGTTCGATTCCGGTCAAGGGCATGTACCTTGGTTGCGGGCATATCCCCGGTAGGGGGTGTGCAAGAGGCAGCTGATCGATGACTCTCTCTCATCGATGTTTCTAACTCTCTATCTCTCTCCCTTCCTCTCTGTACAAAATCAATAAAATATATTTAAAAAAAAAATTTTTTTTATCCAGAAGAAAGCATGGGAGACACTTGTACATATATGTTTGCAGCATTATTTATGAAGAATAAAGGAGGTAATGTAAAGAGCAATAGTTGAGGGCCAGTTAGGTAAATAAGTTATGGCACGTCTACTTAATAAAATATTATGTACCATCTAAATGATAAAGCATTATTTAAACTTTAGATAGGCTTTTATGATATTTTAAATGAAAATGATTATGAAAATACATCAATACAAACATTAAGATGAGTCACAGACAAATTAAACATGTGCATCACTAAGTACACACACACACACACACACACACACACACACACATCTCTCTGGAGATTTCTGATTATTTCCTAAAGGTACGTTTCCCGACGTATAAAGTTTTGCATCAGATCATAGGTATGTTTTAAAGCATATTGGTGTTTATTGCAAACCTACCTTTCAGAAGGTTTTACCATTTATTTATTTCAATAAATTTATTGACATAAATTTATAGATATGATTTAAAGAACACACCGCCATATCGACACTGGTGGCAGTTTCTGAGTGGATTATAATTTCAATTTGTGTTTCTTATCCTTTCCACACTGTAAATCTGTTGTGTTAAGCAAGGGCTTGGCAGGCAGGGGAGTTTCTGGGGCTCAGGAGCTCAAGATGAACCGGGTATGTCAGGTCAGACCCTCCTGTGAACCCTGGAGGGACCCTGACCACCCCTATTCCACAGAGTTGTGGCCAGATGTAGATGCCTGTCCTTTTCTGCTTGCCTCCGCAGTAGGCAGTAACAATGCATAGTTCCCTTTCCATTTAGATTCAAAGTAAAAATAAACTGTCCATACTCACTGTTGCCATTCGACAAGATACTTTCAGTAGTGCTTTTTAAAAGAGTCTATTAAAAAAGACCCCTCCTAAATTTCTACCTATTTATAAACAATCCTTCCTTGGAATATGTGTATAATCCAATCAACATAAGGAAGTGTCATGCCTGGCACTTTAACGGATTGTAGCAACTCTTCTTTTAGCCCAAGAGCTCATTATAGATATATGGCAAAAAGTAACATCCTTTATTATTTCTGAAACATCTAGTTGGCAAAATATAATAGACATTAGTGTGGAATGTAAAGAGCAATGCCTGCAGTACTGAAATTTATATGCACACAGAGTCTTGATAAATAGAGATATGATATATATTTTGAAAATGTGTTAAATGTTCACACATTTCCTATCATCGAAAAACTGTTGTGCCCTAGCTGGTTTGGCACAGTGGATAAAGCATAGGCCTGTGGACCGAAGATTCCCAGGTTCGATTCTAGTCAAGGGAAGGTACCTTGGTTGCAGGCTCCTCCCTGACCCGGGCTCTCATCGGGTCTCCTGCAGGAGGCAACCAATCCGTGTGTTTCTCTCACATCGATGTTTCTCTCTGTCTTCCCCTCTGTCTCCCACTCTCTCTAAAAATCAGTGGGAAAATATCCTCGGGTGAGGATTAAAAAAAAAAAAGAAAGAAAAACTGCTGTGACATTATCAGTAGCTGCGAATTACCCTTTTGGTAGAAGCTGTATATTTTGCTGGGACTTATTACTGAACTAGAATGGATGAAACAAGAAATGGGAAAGCTGAGCTCGAGGTAATTTAGAGGGATTTTCAAACATTAGAAGGCCATGCCAATTACAATAAATGAGGAAAAAAGGCTGTTTTTTAAAAATTATGTGGAGTGATTTTAGGGTAAATACATTTCCTCTAAATAACTTCAAAGTCCTAATAACATGGAGACAAATTGGCAAAGAACATGAAAGTTTTTTCATACAAATGAGGATAAAGAGAAACCATAATAGAGTAGAAGAGAACATAAAACTGTGTTTTATTTTAATCACACGAATTGTTTTGTTTTGTTTTCATGATGGAGCAGTAACACGGAGAAGACTAAACAGAACCTAATTAAAATTCTGAATGCACACCTTGTACTGGCGCAGGAGACATGTGAGGTCCACAGAGAAACCCTGGGTGCTGTGGGGTGGGGTGGGGGGAGAGGATAGCCCAGAGGGAATGGATAAGAGACTGGACAGATGGATAAACATTCGTGGTTGCATCTCCCTCTATTTGAATTACTTTGCCAAGGTCAAAAAAGAGCTGAGGGCTCTGAGAAGCAGCAGCTGTGCTTTGTGTAGCCAAATTTCAACAGTTAAATCAAAGCAAGAGTCTAGGAGGAGTAATAAAATATAAACATTTGATTATTGTCATCCAAGGAGAAAGCATGCATATTTGAAAACCAGGGAACAAAGAGACAAAATCTGGCTGCAAGAATGAGAGTTACTATTTTAAAATCCCTATGATCTTGATTGAACTCTTAACCTTTCTGAAACTCAGTTTCTTATTTTCCTTTGTGTATCCCAGGCATCTTTGTGAGCAAGAAATGAATTAATGCCTTTAACGAATTATTTTCTGAAGAATATAAAATAGTGCACAATCCTTGGAGTCATCTTAGCATAGTGTCTATTTGGCTTGGTTCTAGGGAGAGACATAAAGGGAAGTTCAAAGCTTGGCTTTATCATGCGCTAGGTGACCATTTGCCTTATTCTCTGTTGGTTATAGTTTCCTTCTCCTTAAAATAGGTGTGTTAGCCCAGCCAGTGTGGCTTAGTGGTAGAGCAGAGAGGTCATGATTCAATTCCTGGTCAGGACACAAGCCTGGGTTGTGGCCTAGGTCCCCAATATGGGGTGTGTGGGAGGCAATGGATTAATGATTCTCATCATTGATCTCTCTCTCTCTCTCTCTCTCTCTCTCTCTCTCTCTCTCTCTGTCTCTCTCTCTCTCTCTCCCTCTCTCTCCCTCTCTCTCCCTCTCCCTCTTTCTTTCTAAAATCCTCTATAATAAAGAACTAATATGCTAATTAGACCTAATGGTGGAACGACTTCTGGAATGACCAGTGGGCAGGGAATGGGCCTCGGGACCGTGACAGCTGGGCTTATGAGGGCTGAGCTCCTTGCACAAATTACATGCTTTGGGCCTCTAGTCATTTACATATTAAAAAATAGGTGTGTTAGTGGTGCTACCTTTTCAGGTTGTTAAGGCGATACAGCCAGGTGAAGTATTCATTTCAGTGCCTAAACTATAGCAAGCACTCAAAAATAGTTGCTACTGTGATAAGACTGTGATGCTTTTCTCAGTAGGTCTGTGACATTGCTAGAAAGCCCAGTCATAATAATGTATCTATCCAAAATGAGAATAACAATTTTAGTCATTTAGCAAAATTGAAGAATTTCTAGGAAATGCCTTTTTTTAAAAAAAATATATTTTATTGATTTTGTACAGAGAGGAAGGGAGAGAGATAGAGAGTTAGAAACATCGATGAGAGAGAGTCATCGATCAGCTGCCTCCTGCACACCCCCTACTGGGGATATGCCCGCAACCAAGGTACATGCCCTTGACCGGAATCGAACCCGGGACCTTTCAGTCCGCAGGCCGACGCTCTATCCATTGAGCCAAACCGGTTTCGGCTCTAGGAAATGCCTTCTATTATTTTACCTGAGTTTTAAAAATAAGTCATTACAGAAAATAAAAAGGGAACCATGTTTTTTAATTATGCACATACAATTTTAGAATAATAAATGTGAATGTCTCTTTTCGTTAGTATTATGCATTAGTCCCTCCTTATCTGCAGTTTTGCTTTCTAGTTACCCGTGGTTTAAAAATATTAAGTGGGAAATTTCATAAATAAATGATTCATAAGTTTTAAATTGTGTGCCATTCTGAGTAGCGTGATAAAACTCTGTGCCATCTGCTCATCCTGCCCAGGACGTGAACCATTCCTTTGTCCAGTGTATGCACACTGTGTAAACTCCCTGCCAGTTAATCACTTAGTAGCCCTCTCGGTCATCAGATAGACTGTCAGGGTATCTCAGTGCTTCTGTGTTTAAGTCACCTTTATTTCACTTAGCATTTCGTCCACCTATCTTTATCTCATCACATAGGCATTTTATCATCTCACATCACCACAAGAAGAAGCGAGAATGCAATTGCAGATAATATTTTGAGAAAGAGACTACATTCACATAACATTTGTTTCAGTATATTGTTATTACTAGTTATTTTTATTACTCTCTCACCATACTGAATTTATAAGTTAAACTTTATCACAGATATATATATACACAGAAAAAAAAGTATGTATAGAGTGAATTACTACCTGTGGCTTCAGGCATCCACTGGGAGGGGGGTTTTGGAATATACCCCTGTGTAAAGTGTGGATCATTGTACAATCAATTCTGTGTTGTTATCATCCCAAGAGGCTTTAGCATAAGCTGTGGTGAAGTGTCAAAGAAAGGAAACATGTATTTTAATTAGCATCTGTTGATCAGCTAATCCTAGAAATAGCTCAAAGGAAATGCAAGGCATTTCTCCTTTCAAATTAACCAGAAACCTCCCATAAATCCTTGCTCTCCTAATATATGTGTTGGGGAAAGTTTCCTGGGTGTGAGTCCTGGTTCAAACAGTTAATAGCTGTGTGACTTTAGGCAAGTTGTTAAATCTTTCTAGGCTTCAATTTCCACACTCTTAGAGAAACTGAAAGAGAGAATGGATATAAAGTGTCTAGTATGGCAGTTGGTATGTTTTAAAATCCCTGCATGGCCAAAAGTAAAAACGGTTAGTCATTATTAGTTATCATTATAAATATTCCATTAAGGTCTACAAAACTGACTATCCTAGAAGGTATTAGAGCATGTATCAACAACAGAGATGACCCATCAGGAACTAAGCTATTAAAAATTCATTCATATTTAAATCACCACCATACTTAATCTTTGGTAACTATGAAAAGTTGTGAAGATTCTAAATGGACTTGATACTAGAGTCTCACAATGAGAATTTAGTATTTATTTTATATAATACTCAGTTTTGAGATCCTTTATATTACTCTGAAAGAAAAATTTTCTGTGAAAAATATCCTAATACCTATTTATAATCTCTCTATATTTTTTCTTCAAGTTACCAATTGTATATATATATTGAAAAACATTTGTTTAAATGCCTTGGAAGTAAAAAAACAAACAAACAAAAACTTACAGATGACATCAATAGTTTCCCTTTCCCTTACTCTTATGTTTTTCCCCCTTAAATCTGAGAAATAAAGACAGAATTATAACTATTTTGATGAATGTCAGTACATCAAGACAGAAGGACTTTCTCTCTTCCTAGAATCAAGAAGCCACGGGTCAAATGGAACAAGAGAATGCATCCTTGGAATTCATGAGGAAAATATCCCAAGAACTCAGAATCTAACATTTCCCAACAAAACTATAGCATAACATTTCCTTAATAAAATATAGCAGAAAGTAAGGGGCCATATATGACCTTGGAGAGCTCATCATATAGACATGTGACAGTAAAAATATCTGATATTCACAGAGCACTAACTGGAGGCCATGCACCATTTCAAGTCTTCTCTCACCCTCACAATGACTTCATGAAGTGGGTGGTATTATTATTATTCTCACTTGAAAGGTGAGAAACCTGAAGTGCAAAGAGGTTAGGCAGTTCACTCTAGGGGACTGCTAGAGGCAGTGGTGAAATGTTGGCCCAGGCAGCCAGTTCCAGGAAGCACGCAGGCACTGTGCTCTTCTCCCTCGGAAACACAGTCCTTCAGGAAACCATGGCCACAGTCAGCTCCCGTGTCTGCTGCTGGGCTGAGTCCTGTGCAAAGCCTCATGGCAGTGCAGATATGTGCTGCTGGCCGCCCCACTAGGTGAGTGCCTCTTCCCGTGACCCTAATCCACGTCTCAGCAAAGTTTGCTACGAGGTCAGTGAACCAGCAGCACTTGCAAAAGACTCACAACTGGGGGATTCTCTCTGTGATTCTCAAGAGTCTTCCATCTGTATAATGATGAATTTATAGTTAGAATTTGGTGAAAGCAAGTTCTACAACAGATCTGTTTTTAAAGAAAAACAATCTTAAAGATGTCAAATGCCGAAACCGGTTTGGCTCAGTGGTAGAGCGTCGGGCTGTGGACTGAAAGGTCCTAGGTTCGATTCCGGTCAAGGGCATGTACCTTGGTTGCGGGCACATCCCCAGAAGGGGGATGTGCAGGAAGCAGTTGGTCGATGTTTCTCTCTCATCGACATTTCTAACTCTCTCTCCCTCTCCCTTCCTCTCTGTAAAAAAATCAATAAAATATATTTTTTTAAAATTAATGAAATTCATTAACATTTTGTAAGTTTGTTTTCTCATATTTGTGAAATATAGATGAAGAAATAAGTTTGTCTTCTTTCTTCCTTCTTTTCTCCTTCCCTTTCTCCCTCCCTTCCTCTCTTCCTCCCTTCCTTCCTTCCTTCCTTTCTTCCTTTCTTCCTTCCTTCCTTTTTTTCAGATCTAAACAAAATACCTTTTATTATGAATTATACAAAATCAAAACTCCAAATAAGTACTGCTTGTAAGAGCCACTGACATTACATTTTAAAATAACACTATATAGTTTGTTTCTTTAAACCTCGAGTTATTGATAGTATATCATTTATCTTATCACTAATACCCACAACCACATTAATATTTGATAGAATTTTGGTGTCTTATAATTCCTGCATATCAGACAGCATCCAATTAAAATATCAGTGTAGCTTTCATTTATCAAGGAACATATTTTATTCAAGTTTCCCAAATAGAGTTGAGGTGTTATGTTGGGTTTGAATTGAAGAGAGAGGCCCAGTTAAAAAATGAAAACAAAGTTCTCTTTTGGTGGAAGCTGAAATCGGTGTATACATTCTAATCAAAGATTTGCGCCACATGGCATTCGTCACCTTTTTATGTTTAACTGACCAAATCCTTCACCAACTTCACTGCTTTTGCTTTGCTTTCCCCTTCCCTTTTCCGCACTTGGCCATCAGCCTTTTTGTTTGCCTCTGATTCATCCCCGTGGAGCACTGTCCATGCTGGTCTAGAAGACTCTTTTCGTTTCTTAATTTCAGTCTCCCTTTTTATGTCGTCTTTGTCATTTTTCACCACAAACTGGGCCTTCTCTTCAGAATGTGTGGGAACCACCATAGTTTCTATTTCATGAACATCTTTCATTACAGCATCAGCATCTACTTTTTTTTTTTTTTTTTTTTTTTTTTTTTTTTTTTTTTTTTTACAGAGGAAGGGAGAGAGATAGAGAGCCAGAAACGTCGATGAGAGAGAAACATCGACCAGCCACCTCCTGCACATCCCCCACAGGGGATGTGCCCACAGCCAATGTACATGCCCTTGATCGGAATCGAACCCGGAACCTTTCAGTCCACAGACCTACGCTCTACCACTGAGCCAAACCGATTTCGGCAGCATCAGCATCTACTTTAAGAATACTTTAAATCTGCTAAACTCCTTTGGGGCATTGATTTTCTCTCTTCAGCACGCATCTTCCTGTTCCACTCAATCTGTAAGCTTTAGCCATATTTTATCTGTACAGATTCACCACTCAACAGTTCACCTTTTCCTTCCTCCCTCCTTCCCTCCCTCCCTTTTTTCCCTCCCTCCCTTCCTCCTTCCCTTCTTCCCTCCATCCCTCCCTTCCTTCCTTTTTCCCTCCTTCCTTTCCTTCCTTATTCCCTCCTTTCCTTCCTTCCTTATTCCCTTCCTTCCTTCCTTCCTTATTCCCTTCCTTCCTTCCTTCCTTCCTTCCTTCCTTCCTTCCTTCCTTCCTTCCTTCCTTCTTCCTTCCTTCTTTTCATCTTTTCTGCCTTTTCTTTCTTTTATCATATCATAGACCATGAGAAACCTCTATTGTAGAACTGAATGGACAGAATAGGGCTATTGAGAGAGTAGGTGAAGCTTTTGATGAGAACAGAAAACCACATTTATATTTCTTTTGCTGTTTATCTTTTCTCTTTCTTTAGACCTATAGGAAGGAGCTTGAGCAGTTTTTCTCTTTGGAATAAGCTTCCTCTCCACTCTTAGACATTGAGTGTCAGGAGTGATTATTCTATTCTATCTCCATTCTGGTCAGTGTTTTAGCAGACCCTACCCTTCTACTCCTCTGTCCTCAGAAATATAAGACCCTTTCCCTAAAGGATGCTGGTGTTCTAAGGATAAATCTTATATGTAACTTATACTGTGTTCTTGATCATTGGGCTGTACATATTATTCCCAAGTGCTAGGTCAGAAAGGAGAAATTCCTGATCTGTTGATACTACAGAAAAGTCACAACATAGAAAAAATACACACGATGTCCTAACTTATTATATTTTTTCAAACACAACCATACTAAATATGCTTCCTGGCTGGATACAGAATAAAACACATTTTCAAAATACCTATTTGGCATATTTCAACAACATTTGAGCCAAAAAGTCCAACCCTATAAACATCTAAGTTTTCAGAGACATTTTGTTCTTTCATGCAGTATACTCGGTCAAAAATCACTAAATAGATCCTTCCTCTTTGGATAAAGTTTCCCTTTTTTGAAAATAAAATAACATTCTGCCAATTTTTACTTGGCAGTATACTTTTAAAAATCATTATTAAAACAAATAAAAGTAAACATTTAAGTCTACATTTTTCTTTTATTATTTATTTATTTGTATTTTTATTGATTTCTGAGAGGAAGGGAGGGAGACAGAAACATCAATGATAAGAGAGAATCAGCAATTAGCTGCCTCCTACACATCCTCTTCTGGGGATCAAGTCAACAACCGAGGCATGTGCCCGTGACCAGAATTGAACTGGGGACCCTTCAATCTGCAGGCTGATGCTCTATCCACTGAACCAAACTGGCTAGTGATACATTTTTCTTTTAATCAGACATTATTGTTTGCCCAAATAACTTCTCTCCTTGAAATGCTTACTTTGGAAGTTATCAATTGTTCTACACTGAATTGAAATTGTTTATAGATTCCTTTTCATGCTTTTTGATTGATACTTTACTTAAATAACAAATTTTATTCCTTGACTGGTAACTCAGAAAAATAAGGCACATATATGAATAATATATATTTACTAATTAGTCTTCATATGTTATTTGATCAACTTGATAATAAATATTAGAAGACAATATTGAGGCTTGTAAGAGTATACTTTCAATGAGGTATATCATGTACCTACTATTTTGTTAGTATAATTTAGGTATATTGTTCTAGAAAGATGGTATGGAACTGTTAAGAATAAAATGTTTTCATTGCATGCCTAACCCTGTGAGAGAGACTTAATTGGAGGTATCCTCATTATCTGCATAACTAGAGCTATGTGAGCAATTGTAATTACCAATAAATAGACAAGTGAATGATCAAAATATATGGGAGTATATAAAGCTAAGAGCTTAGATATTCTTCCCTCTGGATGACCCAGAGGAAGATATATAAGAGATTTGAAAGTTGGTTTTATTTTATGACTCAAACCTTTATAATACTGATATAGTCAAGGCATTTTTTAAAAGGCATCAAAATTATTTATCCTGAATAATGTACCATTATGCTTATAATCCAGGCTAGTAATATAATAAATATCATTTTGTATTAGGCATTTTACCAAGTGATTGTATTATATTAGGCATTTTACCAAGTGATTCACATTCATTGTCTGTCTGAATCTGCACAAAGATTTTATTTTTTTCAAATAATTTTAAATTTAATAAATTTAAAATCTAAGAAATAATTTGTCTCAGGATTACAACTAACAAAGATCAGAATCAGTATTCTGATCAAGTTTTGTTTGATTTAATATCCTCTGGCCCTTCTATCTATGCAGCTACTTTTCCAGGATAAAATATTATTTATCACTTTAGGTACTGCATAAGACACCAATGACCAATTTGCCAAAGCCAGGCACACACACATATATAGCAAGAAAGCATTACATAGAGTTAATCAATTAGGTTTCCATGTACATCTGGGGAATGCAATCAGATTCATATGTCTGGATATGTATTGTCCCCTGATCAAAATAGGAATCACAGATAATGAGAAGGTAAGGGGAAATTTGACACCAACATGACATCAAGCCCCAGAGGACTGAAAACAAATCCTATATAATAAAAGCCTAATATGCAAATCAACTGAATGGTGGAACAACTGGTCACTATGATGCACACTGACCATCAGGGGGCAGATGCTTAATGCAGAAGCTTTCCCCTATTAGTCAGTGTACTCCCACAGGGGGAGCACCACTTAATCAGAAGCCAGGCTCATGGCTGGTGAGTGCAGCAATGGTGGAGTGGGCCTAAGCTGGCATGCAGACATCCCCCAAGGGGTCCTGGACTGTGAGAGGCACAGGTCAGGCTGAAGACCCTCTCCCACCCTCCCGTGCACCAATGTTGTGCACCGGGCTTCTGTGCAAGACTAATGAATACTTTTTTCAAGTGTAAATAATTATAGGCAAGCCTTATGAGTATTTCATATTAAACCAATCAGTCATTATAAAACCTTTAATTGAATAACTTTGGGATCAGTGGAAGTAAAACATTTATAACTCAATTAATTTCAAAGCTTGGTTTCTTTTTCTCCTAGAAACCTAGTGCTTCCTCTGTTATCCTGATGATTAATATTCAAGCCACTTAAGAGATCAGTCTTAAGGATAATGCACATTAAACCATCTAATCTAATTTTTTAATCAACTTGAATTCCAGAAAGTATAGTAAAATATGTATTAGTTTGTTTATATTGGATCACATTGTCACCAATTTAAATGCCTCCCATATTTATAAGATCATATAAATCATGGATCTGAGTCTTTAAAATTGATTTAACTTACTTGGTATTATTTTAAAAATTATTATAGAAACTGTTGTTCCCATGATAAGATTTTATGAAGCTCCAAATCTAATATTTAACGATGGAGAGGACTCAAGACACATCATGAGCATTTGAGATAAAATTAATGATAATCCTTTCCAGAGGAACATCTCAGACCAGCAGAAAAGCCCTTCTCTCTCTCTCCTAGTCTCACTTCCCCAGGTTTTTAACCTATATATTAGCCATAAACCATGTGAGCATTGCTTTCTTTGGAAGGTTATCACCATTGTAAATTTTATGCTAGTCATCATACAGCAAGAGTGAAGTGATTAATCAAATATTTTAAATGGCTAAGAGCTTTCACTTTAATGGATTTATTTCATTACTGAGAAGAGACTGGCAAAACTCAATGACCTTTAGACCAGAGTCTCTCACTCTTTAATGGCCATCAGAGTCATCTGGGGGGCTTGTTCAAGCTTTCATTGCTGACCTTCCCCAGATATCCCAGTTCCCTCAAACTGAGGGGAGAATTTGCTTCTCTAACAAGTTTCCAGAGAAGGGCTAGCAGACCACATGCTGAGTAGCCATTTTCACATGATAGTTAAATGCCATTTCTTCTTGTGTAAATTTAAAGATATAAGCAAAGGAAAAAAAAAAGAAAATGTCCAAGGTAAGTATTAACTGCCAAATTTGTATAGATATCATTAAATCCATATCAACTCTATTTCCCCCTCAGACGAACTTTGGAAATGTTAATGATTTTCATTCAGTAAGTAAATGAAACCCTTAGTGTGTTTGAAGCATGGCTTATTTCAATATTTTAAGGTTTCACCTCATTAGCAATCATGCCAAATCCAGAAATACTTCTATCCTATTCTGAAACAACAACAAGATCCACTTTTATGATGTATGCAAAGTCATTCTGCTTGTTACTATGGTGAATCTTCCTTCAACAAACTAAGTCAATTCCCTTTGGATGATGGTAACAACTATTGCGTAGAAAATGGAGTTTTTGTTTATATTAATCTGTTCATATTTTTCTTTTTCTATAACAACAATATTTTGAAAAAATATTGAAAAATGTGGAAAATAAAGATCATAGAGTAGAAGGAAGTCAAAAGGAAAAGCAAAGTGTATTGATATATAACACCGGCAATTTACTTTAAAAGATTTCAGCATAAACAGTGTGAATTTAAAGTACAAGTTAGTTCAGGTTTCACTTCCAGGCTGCTTTAACAGCAATTCCACTTTCCATTTTGTTAGTTAACATTATTTCAGAATGGCTACCCTCCTGAGGTATTTTGTAGAAACACTGGTTTTCTGGACCTTGGACAATATTTCAGACTTCTGCTAATAGAACCCTTAATTAACACACTGACTATTGTTTATTAGTAATGACAGCTTTCATTGGTGAAATTAAAGACTTTTCGAGATACATGCACTGACTAAAATACAAAAATCTAGGAAGGTCAACCTCAGGCAATGAGAATCCCTTAAGGATCTTGTAACAAGAACTTGGCTTCTCATTGTCTAATTCTAGACAAGCCCAGGGTCATCAAATCCTCCCTCAGGAAGATTGTTATGTCTGTCTCAAAATAATAGGATTCAGGAGATTTACAGATCAGGCTGTATAAACTGGGGCTTGCTGGATAATGAATGCTTTGTTAATATATGTTGTGAACTTTGCTTTCATTATATGCCGGTAGGAAAATTATAGGGGAGTATCTAATCACCCCCCCAAAAAAATCTTTTCAGGAGCAGCTATAATTATAAATAGGAAGGACATAAGCATTATTTATAACCATAAGTTCAGGTCAAATTGTAATATTTGGTAGAATCATTCAGTTTGCAACAATTAAGTGTCCTCTTGCTCTAGTTGTCTTCTTATATGTTTAAGACAAATTCCTTTTCTTTCTCAAGAATGCAACTGTATAGAATAATAACTGAGCAAATAAGCTGAACAATTTTATATCAGAACAAGACATAATAAGCTAATTTTGTAGCAATCTGCAATTTTCAATAATTTGTAGTAAATGAAAGTTACCAGAACTTTGCAAAATTTTTCATAAAATTATCCTAACGGGATGATTGTATAAAGATCATTTCTTCCAGATTAGGACACAGCCTGAAGTAGTTTGCTAAAGTGAAAAATAAACAAGTTAAAAATGAATTGAGATCATGTCTTTTTAAAAATTCACACAAGTTTTGTGCTTCATTTTGACTCTGTTTTTAACATAAATGTTTTAAGTCATTTCCAACTTAAACTCATTTTCATTTTGAGTTTATGTGATATTGCAGGCATTTGTCATTAATGGCCTTTAAGTGAACAGTAGTTTGTATAAATCCAACATGAGGAAGGGGGTGATGAGGAGCCGTGCCAGGAATAACTCTTGATTTTAGGGGATTTCTTTCATTCTGACTCTCTTCTTCCTTAGAAAAGTGATACATATTGATAAATAGTAAATTCTAGGTGTGGTGCCAAATTAGCAACTTCTAAGATGATCCTTGGATTAGAACTTGATTTTAATCATGCTTAGGTGTGGGCAATGGAGGAGGACACTTAAAGAGGATGAATTTGCTTAGACTCAGTTTGGGAATTTAGAGAACATTCCTTGGTTACAGAAACTTTGTCAAGCTTCCATTAGACCCACAGAACTCAGACTTTTGATGGATATAAAGTTATGGTTAAAGAGCAGTTCCTCAACTCTTCTTTAGTATGTATGAGTTATTGTTGAAGAAGGAATGTGATAGGAGTTGAAAAATTAAAAAGGCCTCACTAATAAAGTCCTTTTCTATGAGGAGAGGTGAACTGGCCTCAATCTCTGTGATTGATCCCAGAAGATTGAAGTCACACCTGTTAATGATAACTTAGAGGTAGGACTACTACAGCCATCACTAGTGTTGGAGGGTTTATTTTCTGTTTATCCTTGGGCACATTTACCATAGTTTTTCCCAAAATGCATGAAAAGAAATTGGCAGTGATTTAAAACCACTGGACTTAGTATCCAACATCTTACATTTAGTAATTAGCATTCTTTTGAGACCTCAGTGTGTTTAGGTAGGCAGCTTTACATATGCAAATATTCTTCAATGAAATGAGGGTGTTTTGCAGCAGGAGACAGCAATAGCAACTCTCTGCTCTGGGAATAAAACTTTACAGAAAAGAACAGAGACTTCCCTTAGTTGAGCACAATTACATGGTAACCATCTATTAATGTTTCCCTTTTCCCAAGTCATGGATTTCACGTGAAAATTACATTTTACTCCATTCAGTTGGTAAAAAAGCATCTTTTATCTGAAAGATATTAAATGTATAACTGTTAATGTTTTCTTGTATAATTTTCAAGCTGTCTAAATTTGGGCATGTGAATGTAGCATATGCACGCCACATGCATAATGAAAGGTTCTTTGCTATATTTATTTCTTGATTTTGGCTAATGCAAGTTGCATATAAAATTCTAAATAAGCCATGTTGATTTATCTGCAAAACTACCAACAAAGCTCAAATCAGCAGTTTGCTTGTTTCATTTTCCTAGTCATTTGCTTGTTTTCATTTTCCTAGTCATTGATAGTGTCACTAAAACAGGAATTAGTCATCTGGCATCACAGTGAGAAAGGAAGGGAGGAACAATGGGGGAGGAGGAGGAAGAAAAGGAGAAGCAGGAAAGGAGGGAGAGTAAAAAAAAAAAGGTGGAGGGGGAAAGTGATGGGAAAAAGAGGGAGGATCAGGTCGAAAAGTTGTAGAAGGAAGTAGGAACAGACAGAAGATTGATTAGTGTTTCCCATGCACTTCAAAGACATCACTAGTTCAAAAGAGAGGATAGGGAAAAAGCAAAAATAAGACATTGAAACACCCCAAACTTCACATGAACCTCTTCAGAGCAAGTGAAAACAACAGATAGATAAGCTTTCTATAACCATCTGAGGAATGGACACTTATTTATTTATTTATTTATTTATTTATTTATTTATTATTTTTTATTAAATTTTGGGGACACTTAAAAAAAAACCACAAACAAACCCTGACAGCTGGCATGTTAGAAATGACTCACATTTAGAGTAATTGGCTTTGTTGGTTTTATTCAAAGAATTTCAACTTCTCCTTTACTTTCTAATAAGAATATTTCTAAGTGTTAAAGTTAAAAGCTGTAAATAAAACTCAATGGATATGCCATAACACTAGAGGTACATCTTTCAGCATGGCCATAATGATTTAACAAATTAGCATAGAGCTAATATAATTCTAAGTTTGTATTATGAATTGAGTGGAGCTCACTTATACTATTACAAAAAAAGACTTTAATAAAAGTTTTTTTTAAAAAGACACAGGAGAAACAACATATTGGAACCAAGGTAAGTCTTGGTAAATTAGATAATATAGCTTTTATTTTCCTTTTTATAGCTAATAATCTTTCTGAGTTCTTAGGTAGGACATGCAATTCATCTCTCAAATATCTGTGCATATAAATAGCTAAGTATATTTTATAGCTTCACAAATAAAGGACTCTTTGAATGTTCTAATTCAGCTCTTCATCAGTACTCTTTTTGTCAGTAACGACTTATAAAACTCAAAGAAAAATCTTGCCTGCTACCTGTGAAAGGAGGAAATCTGACTTGTGTTGAACCTCACTTTAATTTTGACAACCTAATTAAACTATATGAAAGTGAGAACAAAGTGAACAGTACTTTTCTGTGCTTTTATTTGATTGGAACATTAATAGAACTTGTTTTCACTTGTAATTCTTTTCATATCTGAACTTTTTTTTAACCTATAAACCCAAAAACACATTGCTCAGTGAATTATGTAAAGTTTAGCTAATGTTTAGCTTAAATAGAATTGAGTGGTTTTAATTCTTTGTTCTGATACTCTTATTTATCATATATGTCTACATTCACCTTTTCAACTCTTATAAATTACTGTAAGACACTACTGTATAAATATATAGTTATATATGATAGATATATGGACTTTGATAGGTTGGGCTTTTTTGTTTTATTAATATGAAAATAATGATTATTTCATGATAACATTTTCAATTTCATCAAATTTTTGTGGTAGATGTCATCTGGAATGCTATGTCCAGACAGTGGTGAGCTCAAGGGCTCATCTCAAGATACTAGCACATTACTCAGAGAGGAACAAAGGATTTCCAGTCTGACCTTGAGATTTTAGACCTGGGATTTGGATGTTTCCCTTTTACTCATAAGCTATTAGGCTTCCAGGGACTAATGCTATCTCCTAGGACTATGGTTGGCAAACCCATTTGTCAACAGAGCCAAATATCAACAGTACAACAATTGAACTTTCTTTTGAGAGCCAAATTTTTAATACTTAAACTTCTTCTAACGCCACTTCTTCAAAATAGATTCACTCAAGCCATATTATTTTGTGAAAGAGCCACACTCAAGGAGCCAAAGAGCTGCATGTGGCTTGCTGAGCCATAGTTTGCTGACCACTGTCCTTGGTTATTGGTTAGAAATTGATTTACAGTGAGAAAGATGATAAAGAAAGGGAATTAAGCATTCAAGCTACCTCGTCATCCATTATCTTCTTTGAGTCAGAGTTAAAGAACTATTCCAAATAAATGTTCTTTGATTTCTTGTTTTTTGTTTTTTGTTTTTTAATTTCCTTCTCATGTTGTTCGCTGATTATGGGTCAGCAGGGAAACATGCTTTCAAGACATTGAGGGCCAGGACAGATGGAAATTCTTCTTAATATAGGCTTCCAGATAATTTCAGCAAGGATAAAGGATTGCTTGCTCTGGCAATTGGATGCCTTTCCTAGAAACAACATGTTACCTCTGTTCATATTGTATCAGCCAAATAAAGAAGAGAGATGGTATGAGATGGACAGTTACAATGGACATTAGCCATCAACAGTGTGCACATACCTACCCAGAGAGTATTATTCCTATCTCTACCTCTCCATATACTTATCAGCTTAACAATAATGTTAATCAGCTTAACAATAACCTACAACCTTCGGACCAATTATCCATATACTTATCACAAAAATATTTTAATTGAATGTCTTTGGTCTTTGATGATTTGAACACTACTCCATATGCATGAGTTATATATTTTCTTTCTCCATGGGGAGGTTTTTAGTAATGACATTGTAAGGGGAGAAAGAAGAAAGGAACTCTATTGAATAGTTATGGTTGAAAAATGCAAAGTAATTATTATAGCATCTCATTTTCCTCCTTTGATTTACACTTTTTGTTTCTCTGCTCTCTACTTCTAACTTACGAATATTTTAAGAAGCCAAGAGGGATATTATGACCTCATTATGTGGCTTAATGCTTGGGGAGTTTGTGAACTAGGTAATCAAGATGAGAAGGCTTGAATTCTGGGTTGCTAAGAAGCACAACAGAATGAGAATAAAGGTCAGTAAAGATTCATTTTTAACACAATTGTAGTGTCAGTTTTGAAAGAGCAATGCTGATTTATTTCTGTTTAGTCTAATTGCTATTATAGAAAATCATTACACAAAATATTTGCAGTCCCAGAATTGTGGTAAATTTTATATTTTTATTATGATCAACCCTATAAAATACAAAAGAAATAAATAGTCCATGCTATTGAGAAACTTGATCTGTATTATGATCTGTGGCTTTGGAAAAAATACCTAATTTCTTTGGACTTGTTGCTATGAAATATATATTAGAGAGAGAGGAAAGGAGAGGGGGAGAGAGAGGGAAACATCAATATGAGAGCGTAATATCTTTGAGCTGCCTCCTGCACACTCTCTTCCAGGTAAGGGCTCATACTGGGAATCGAACCAGCAACTTTTCATCTCTTGGGATTAGATGCAACAACCTGAGCCACACCAGCCAGGGTGCTGCTACAATATGCTTAAAGAAATAATGCTAATCCTATATAATAAAAGGATAATATGCAAATTTACCCTAAAGGTGGAATGACCGGTTGCTATGATGGACATTGACCACCAGGGGAGCTTCCCCCTGGTGGTCATAGTACTTCCATAAGGGGAGTGCTGCTCAGCCAGAAGCTGGTTCATGGCTGGCCAGTGCAATGGCAGTGGCGGGAGATACCTCCATGGCAGCACTAAGGATGTTCAACTAAGTCGTTAGTGGGACATACCCAATGGCTCCTGGGCTGCCAGAGTGATGTCTGACTGCCAGCTTAGGCCTGATCCCATAGGGAGCGGGCCTAAGTTGTCAGTCAGACATCCCCCGAGGGGTCCAGGACTGCAAGAGGGCACAGGCCGGGCTGAAGGACTCCCTTGAGTGCATGCATTTTCACGCACCTGGCCTCTAGTTATAAATAAAGACAACCATATTGTGCTATTTTTTTTTTCCTTTCACTAGGGGAGATTCAATAAACCTTTTTGCCTTTGTTGTGTAACAAAATTTGCCTGAACACATTTCTTTGAGATAAAATTTTATTTTTTTGGAGAACCTTATACTTATTTTGCATTAAATTGCATCATCATGTTATGTCAATATCACTGCCAAAAGATGTGTGTGGAGGGGGGATGTTAGAAGAGCAAAGAAAAAACGTAAATCAAGAAACACAGCTTTCCAAGCTTTCTTCTAAATTTACTCCCAACAATTTCTCTGGGGCAAAGTCATCAAGTTGGATAAATTTAGATTCAAATTAACTTTCATTGTAGTCTCCGAATTCCACTCAGAAACTCTAATGTTAATAAACATAAATGCTGCCATAAGAATTGCAAACATATTTATGCGCTCACTGGAAATGCCATCACATTGATACTTTTTAACTTAAAAATAATTCAGACACGAAGTACACTTTTAAGGATTCAAACTTGTGGACCACTCCTTGTTTAAAACAGATATATAGCTATTGATTTCACACCTTTAGTTAAAATTGTTGAGAACAACTTACTTGAATTTGTTTTTCCGAACAGACATGCTATTAGGAATTGGTAAAGGTAGTACCTCTGAAAACTAATCTGAGATAGCTTTCAGATCATAGGGATAACTTCCTTTGGCATCACATCCGGATATCTTTGGCCTAAGCAAGTTTCCAAAGGCTGAAGGCCAACTTCATCACATCTTGGATTTAAAATATTATCCTCTTGCCAATCATCTGGGAGTCATTGAAATAATAATTTAAATAAATGAAATATTCCTTTAAAAAATCTAAAATCAGATTCACATTTTGTTTCAAATACATTTAGCTCTGTGGCTCATATGTTGTGAATTTATTCTTGGAAAATTATTGAGAAATCATTTTTATCTCTCAAAACCACAGAGGATGTACAATTCCCACTCTAAAAATCTTGAGTATGAGGACTTCCTGAAGCTCAAGCTAAGATTTTTCCATTGCTTTTGACCTGGAAACCCCTCAGATAATCATTTCCCTTAGCACCACTGTTATGATTTTGCAACATATAAAGGATGAAAATGTGAGGAAGAGAAACTAACAGTAACAATATTACTACACATGTTTTTAAAAAACCATAATGAGTTGTCATTCAGCCCACAGAGATATAAACGTAAACCCTACCAATGGAGAATGTATTGGGGGTGTCCACAATGGTTTCCATTGGCCCTCGGCAACTTAGCTGTTATTGTTATAGTTTTAGACTATTTCCCATTCTGATATATTTTATTGCCTTTTTGAGTTATTTTAAATATTATTCTCAAAGTAATGTATTGAGCATCAACACTATGCCATTTCATAGAATCCTATCATTTTATATATGAGTAATCTGTCCCGTGAAAGATAATTATTTCTTATTTAGACAATATGTTTTTTATTTGGAAATATTTTGCTCATATAAATAACACTCCGGTGAATATAAATGATCTGTAAATACATCCCACAGCTGTCACTGCAGACCCCATGATTCTTTTGCTAACTGTATAACTTATTGTTAAATCCCCCTGACTCAAACTCAGAGTTGCTTAACTAACTTCTTAAGATTCCTCAGAGGCCACAGTCTTCAACCAAATATGAGTGTTTGAGTTTGAAGCATAAAAATATAATCCCTAAAGTGTAGCTCCTTATTGATTTGTAGGAAAAAAAGTTTTCTTCAAACGGAGGAAGGTGTATTTTTGCTTATTTTTTTCTCTTTGCTTTTAGTCTTAATGTGCCTTTCTGAGTTTTCATAATAATTTAAGTGATTTTTTAAAAGTTTTCTAGAAGTAACTTAGAATTTTATGAAGATTTGGTTTGTCCTTGGACATTTTCTTAATGGCATTGTGAACTGCTTTTATATTTCTAACTTACTGAATGTCTATCCTTTACTATCTCAATAGAAATATCAGCTAACTGAAGGCAGAGGCAATAGGCTGGCATTATATCCAATAGATATTCTCCTAACAGGCAAGGCAGTGCTTTGCAAATAATATATTTCTCTGAATTCTTGTAAAATGTTCTGATGGTTTATCTTAATTTTGTTCCTCCAATTCACAAACAGTTTCCTTACCCATTCTCCTGCTGAACTCACCTCATGGGAGCTTAATCTGAGTAAGGTTAGCTGTGACTAGAATTCCACATTGAGAGTTTCAGTGTGGATGCCTATATAATCTAATTCCCATACCTCTCTTCTCTATCACCAAATCTTTCAGTTGGGAAGTGTATTCCTCTTGATTGTAAAAACACATATTTGTGTGAAAGAGACAAAGGCGGGGCTGGATGCAGTGGTGTGCTGGTGGCTGCTTTACTGATTCATCAGAGTCCATTGTGCTCATCCTCCTCTCAGCTCCACTTTCAACGGTGTCTCATGGGGAGTTTGAAATTACACATGGGAATCAGCAAACACTACAAATCGGGCTCCCCCTCTGCACCAGCAATGCCAGCGGTTAAACGTTTAACAGGATGCCACCGCCTACATGGTATCCATAACTACCCGCTTTCTGTGATTGACAAAAATGCAGTGAAAGATGTTGCTTCTACTCATACTAAAAGCTTTTATGAGGAGATGCTGGGGATGATGTTGGTAATCTACATTTTTGAAAATTTACTATATCTCCAGCCCCATTTTTAAGTTCTTCAAATACATTAACCCATTTAATCTTCATGACATAATAAAACAGATAGCATTTCACTTGTACGTGGAATTTAAAGAACAAAATAAGTTGAACAGGCAAAATTGGACAGACTCATAGACACAGAGACCAGACTGGCTTGTTGCCAGAGGGGATGGGTGTTGGAGGACTATGTGAAAAAGGTAAAGGGATTATGAAGTACAAATTAGTAGTTACAGATGGTTATGGGGTTATAATGAGCAACATAGGGAATATAGTCAGTAATATAATAACTATGTATGGTGCCAGAGGTACTGGGAATATTAGGGAATACTTTGTAAAATATATGATTACCTAACAGCTAGTCTGTATACCTGAAACTAATACATAATGATATTGAATGTAAACTGTAAAAGAAATTATATATAGAGGAAAATCCTTTTGTTAATTCCACTTTATAGATGGTGGAACAAGGCCTATGTAAGGACACAGTGATAATAAACAATACAATAAGGATAGTTGCTATACAATTATAAGGGCAAATCATGCATTTGAACAGTATTATGTCCTTTTATTAAATACTGACAATGATTATTGAGATGATTACAATAAAATTCTTTCAATTTCTCTATAATATTTTCCTTATAAAAATATTTCTGAATACATCTCAATTTTGCAAATATTTTTTAGTAAGTACTTACCTATTTTATTATTTTGACAAATGCTGAACCTAACTTAACTTCTACTTATCTTTTTTGGCTCCTGTATAACATATTGCTGATAATTGCTTCCCCATGGCAGTAAAGAACACTATAGTTTGTAAGCTATGATTTATGTTGAATTGGAATAATATCTTTTGAATTCTATAGTATAAGGTAAATTTGTGTACTATTCATTTTTTTTTCTTTTCTATTTGGCAATCCATCCACATTTATGTTGCTCACTACAGGTGGCTTGAGTATTGCATGAAAAATATTGATCCATAAATAATTTGTCATTCACTCTATTACTCATTGGTGTAGTATTGTCCAAGATTGATTCTTTACTTTAATAATATAATATACAAACATAAACTTGTAAATGCAATATTGATTGAAAATCACTTTAAATAGAATTTTACTTGTTGAAATATGAATGCCACTCTCTCTACAGAATCAATGTAGTAGGGCTATTAAAGAGAGATTTTTTTTTTAGTTAATATGTATCACTTTTCCCTCAAAAATATATTTTATTGATTTTAGTTAGAAACATCAATGAGAGAGAAACATCAATCAGCTGACTCCTGCACACCCCCTACTAGGGATGTGCCCACAACCAAGGTATATGCCTTTGACCAGAATCGAACCTGGAACCCTTCAGTGTGCAGGCTGACATGCTATCCACTGAGCCAAACTGGTTAGGGCAAGAGAGAGATTTTTAATAATTGCCTTTCCTAACCACTTGATTAAAAAAATTTTCAGGTATGGCTTGTCTTGAGCATGAATCAAGATTGTCACTAATTGGCTGAATCCCAGATCTCATTTGAGGAAATTTTATTTGAACCTCAAGACCTGGGAATGTAGACTAGGCCCCTAAACCTAAATAACCCATCTCTATTATTAATCACACACATACCACATTGACACTTGGACCGTCACAGGTGCAGTGATAACAGTTGACAGTTGCAATATCAGGTGACTCTGGCTTGAGACATTTATCAACGATGTTAAGGTGAGATGGTGTGAAAGTCTGAGCCAATACACAGATTCAGAGATCCAATTGCATTTAGAGGTAAGTTATTCTCTAAAGGCTCTTTGGAAAAAAGGCCTTTTGCCTCTTATAAAACTATATTTACTGAATAGTTGCAGGATGTCATCACTTTGCTACATTCACGTTCTTATTTAACCCCATGAGACAGGTCCTGCAGTTATCTTCTTTTCACAGATAAGAGATAAAAGAGAGGTCAATGAACTGAAACAAGACGAGGCAGTCCCCATCGCCTGTACCATGTGCTGGCTAAGAGCTTAGACTGTGCAACCACCCACCCACATTTAAAACAGGCTCCAAATGTCCTACCTGCGCAAGAGCTAAGTTCTCTATGCCTGTTTCTTCACCATTCCAATGGGGAATAGTAACACTTTCAACAGGTTAACACACAAAACAGCCTGGGAATAATGAATGTTTTCTCTGACCCAGTTAGCAACCGGCCAAGTTGAAATTTGAAATGCTCAGATTTCTGAGCCTGGGTTTGAACATTTTATTTGGAATAGATTGTATAGACTTCTATTGTTCCGCCACCCCCTTGAATAGAAGAACCCCTTTCAAGGAGCCAATGAATTCTTATCAAGGCCTTACCCTCTAAGGATGCTCTGCTTTGAGCAGCGTTTTCAACATCGTGAGCATGTTCCATAGCCCATTTGTCACCACTCTGGCTGGGGACCCCCGAGTAAGTGAAAAGGGAGGAAGCTATGGCAGCCTGGGTTGCAGTTCTGCATTTTCCTCTCACACCTCTGGTTGCAAGATTGATTTGCTTGAGAAGCCGCAGAGTTTCTGGAGAGAGGAGTTCCCGGGAAGGCTCCCCATGAAAGGGAGTTTAGATAATGAATTCTGCTATGGACTCCATTTTGGGATCTTGGGCATAAAAGGAGTCAAACTCGTTTAGGTTTTTTATTTTTATTTCTTTATTTGCACTTATAAAATGCCAGCTCTGTTCTGTCCTTTACCCTAGACGTTCTTTTCTGTTCTCAGCGGATATGGGGTTGTGCATTTCCCATTGTGAGTAATGGTTCTATTTGATTAAATAAATCACATTTCACACTAATGCATTGCACAAAAGGATTTAGAAACCGTACAGAATGTATTTAGAATCTCACAATGGACCCCATCATGTAGTTCTTTGGCACAAATTATAGTTTCTAGCACATTAAAATTATACTTTAAGAGAGGATTTTTCTGAACATTTTCCCAAAGTGAACATTTCGTATCTCAGTGGAAAAATAAAAAAAAAATAGAAAAGAGAATAGAGCATTTTTTATGAAAGACACAGAAGAAAGAAATACCTAATTTTCTGAATAGCAAATTATTTGGCTACTTTATTACCAAAATAACAGTAGATTAAAGCAAACTTAATGATTTTGCCTTTCCTGTATTAAACAAAAACAAAAGGTTACGTTAGTCAATGCCTTAATCAGTTCCCTTTTAGGAATATCAGAATCTAGCTTACCAGAATCTCATTTATAAGGTAGGACAAATAATCCTAGTGAGTAAACAAATTAAATATTTTTTAAAGCATCTAACCTTCAGGTTTTTAGAAAAATCCCATGAAAAAAATATTAAATAGTTGCTATTCCTTTGTGTATTTTTCCATTGGTCACCCTCTTCTATGTCCCCACATCTATCCCAGGTTTCTAGTGTTTTCCCAGCTCTCTTGTCTGTCACTGTCCCTAACGGTAGCATCCCAGGTCAGCCTGTGCTCTCTTTCATTTCCTTCCTCAATCTAGGATTTCTTATTTCCCACCATTCGCCATCCGGACTATCCTGAGTATCAGTGAGTTTAATGCTATCCCACCTCTGCCTTGTCTGATTCTAGAATACAATGCAGAGGTGGTGAATAGTAGGAGTTGCTTTTCTTTTAAGAAATGAGAACTAGTTAGCAGCCAGTGAAGGTTTTCGAATTCTTCCAAATCTCACAGTGGGCAGTTAGTTGCTGGCTTAGTCTCTGCACGGGGCTGGCCCGAATCTGCTGCTGGAGAAAAATGACTTTGCCCGGGCTGTTTTGATGGGGATTAATGAGCTGTGGGTTCTGAATAGGAAACTTAACCCATAATCAGTTCCTCTAGGGAATGGCAGGTAATTACCCTCCAGGAGTGCTAAGAAAGAGAAATTTGGGCTGACTGAGAACAAATCTTGATTTGGGGTCAGCTGAATAACTGTAGGTGTGAGGATCAGGAATTGCATGTTAATTTATCAAACTGATCTAAGTAGAAAGTACCTTAGTGCAAAATAACAGAGACCGGTATCCAGGTACCAAGATTCAGGCTGACGATGGAAAACTTTTATTAGGTGGCAATTTAATTGCACTGATGATTACATTTCATTGAATCTGTCCTGGATTTAACTGATTTAGGTGTTAAGTGATGTATGAATGCAAAAAAAACTTTGGAAAAGCTGCCAATCTTATAACATAGACTAACTGATAAATTTATCTTCTTAAGGATCAAGCAAAATGAATGATTTTATATAACTTCATATATAATTCCAAATAAATTCTTACTAGACTTTGTAACTCTATAGCTAGCTGTGTTGCCCAGTGCAGTAACCACCAGTCCCCTGTGCTGACTGAGCACCTGAACTAGGACTAGTCTGAGCTCATCTGCCCTGTAAGTACAGTATAAAATGCACATTGGGGGAGAGAAAAGGAACATGTCAATAATAATATATGGATTATATGTGTTAGAAATATAGGAACAGTACCACATTCTTTTGTAGGAATCTCTTTCACAAGCCAAGTGGAAAGAGTTCCAATTCAGGGTTCGGGTTCTGGAGAAGGGCCACACACAAATGAAGAGACTTAAGACTTGAAGAAATTCAACTGGGCGATATGGGAGGCCAGGAGGTAGTCCAACTCTAGTAGGAGAACTACTACTGCTCTGGCCCTGCCATCCCTTTTATTGAGGCTTTGGGGAAAACATCTTAGGCAACATAAATAGAAATTTATATGTAGCCCTTAGGCAGGAAATAACAGAAACTTACACGGGACAAACAAGGTGGAGGCTGCTTCAGCTAATGTCTCAACTAAAGGGTGAGTGGTTAGAACAATTAAGGTTGTTGACCATCCTTCCTGGTTTCCTGTCAACGTCTCTTTTTAGTGAAACTGATTTGTTTTCCAGCATTTTAGACCAATGTTAGTCAAACTGTTTGCCACTCTGTTGACTAATGAGTTTGCCAACCACTGCTGTAAAGCATTTTACCCTTACCCAGTTTTGACTTCAGGTTAAAGACATTAGTACATTATTAAAATGTTTTTTTTTTAAGTGTTTTTCCCTATGGCAATGGTCAGCAAAGTCATTAGTCAACAGAGCAGCAAACCGCTGCTTGCGAGCCACCTGTGGCTTGCGAGCCACAGTTAGTCGACCACTGCTTTAGACAATGACAACCCTGGATCTATATTATCTACCTATAACAAGAAAGTTCTTCGATTTTTATGATAATTTGATTCTACTTGTAAAGCAAAAGAGATATTCAGGTTTAGATCTATTAGTAGGAGGCTTATCAATATTATTAACATTATAGTCATCTTTAACATCTCTCTTAACTAATCTTAGAAATAGTATAAACAAAGAACTCTTTGATTAAAGTTAGAGATACAATATATTGTCTTTCCCTAGAGAGAAAAAAAAAAAGCTGTCCTCCTTCTTAAAGAATTACTTTTAGGTCTCCTCTCTGAACACCAACATCATCCCTTCCCCATCCTTCCCCATGAAAGGCAGGGATGCAGGCAGCACTACAGGGCAGCCAGCATGGACACTGAGCTCCATGGCTTTCCATGTCTGATTGCCACTGTCCCTGCCCTCTTGGTGGTCTCTGGGGCAGCATGTACATCCATGAGAAAATACTTTACATGAGTGCAGTACTTGGACCATCTTAATTTCCATGCCTGATAGGAAGAAAATTACGCCTGCAGGAGGAAAGGCCTGCCTCATTCGTCTCACCCTCCCTTCTATAAAAAGCAGAAATACAGTCCTTTGATTTGTGAAAGTATGTTTTTCTATTTCCATTTTAACAAGGAAGTAGGTTAAAAGGTTTTCCCAGAAATAATCAGCAGTTAAATAAGTGGCCTCTTTAATTAAGTATCAACTGTCATTAGTATGATAGAATAATTTAGTGATGTCGGTATAATCAAGCTTGCAATAAAACAGATTCATTTCAAGAATCGCTAGTTAATATGGTGTGAACCAAGCAAAAAAGAGCAAAGCATCAGTTAACAGCTTTTGATACCTTTCCCATTGCGTTATTCTGACATTTTCTGCAAAATTGCTATCTTTTATTTCAATCAGTGTACCTGATTCTGAGAAGGAAAAATGAAAGAAATTATAGTAAGGCATTCAAAGGTATTTATCTATTCATGATATATATTATCTCATCTCTGGTAAACATGTTCAGCATAAACTCCTGGCTTTCAATTTCTTCAATTTATAGACAGGGCAAGACTATAGGGAATTATAAATCCTAGTTGAGACTTGTAAACAGAAGTGTTATTCTAAGTCTTTCAAGCAAGTGGGACAAACAGATTCAAGAGCAATGCTACCATAAAAACAATGAGCACATTACAATAGGGGTACTAGCAGTACAGCCAGTGATAGGGAGGCTGTACATTAATTATGATGAGGGAGCATCTCATGACTGAATTAAGGTTTGATATGGTCTACAGGGAACTATGCCTGTCTGCTCCATCTTCTTCCTAGCTCTCACCTCTTAAAGGAAGAGGAGTTGCTAACTGTATTGTTAAGAATTCAAGACTATATCTGAGCCACATTTGTTAGTGGTTAACTGTGTCTTTAAAAAAACAGGGAG
Organism: Pipistrellus kuhlii; assembly: GCF_014108245.1. Lineage (NCBI taxonomy): Eukaryota > Metazoa > Chordata > Mammalia > Chiroptera > Vespertilionidae > Pipistrellus > Pipistrellus kuhlii. Next base: position 31,862,877 of record NW_023425405.1, on the reverse strand, counting down.
CAGCCCTGTCCAGGTGACTCAGTTGGTTGGAGCATTGTTCCATATAATAAAAAGTTGCAGGTTTGATTCCCAATCAGGGCATATACCTAGGTTGTGGGTTTGATCCCTGATGGGGGCGTATATAGGAGGCAGCCAATCTATATTTCTCTCTCACATTGATGTTTTTTTCTCTCTCTATCTCTTTCTTCCCCCCTTCCTCTCTCTCTAAGAATCAATAAAAACATATCCTCAGGTGAGGATGAAAGAACAAGTAGTTTTCCTCTTCCACTCATTTTTGGCCTTCTTGTAATAAAAGATGCAGGCCTCAGGATACTTCACTCTCCTCTGTTCCATTTCCAGGAGCAAAGTTAGTAGTCCAAAGCTGAGACTCCTCTTTGCATCTAGCCTGCTAGCCATTCTTGGCACATCACTTGAATGTCTTGCTCATTTCCACAAGTTCCTATAACATGCAAACCACCAAAAAATAAAAATAAAAAATAAAATAAAATAAAAGGCAAGAGTTCTAATCCAACCCCCACTCCCCTCGAGAGTTTTGCCCAGCTGCACTGATTACTTACCAGGTAATGATAAAGATTAGGCATGTGTCACATTGCTCAAGAAGTGGTTTTAAAGTTCTTTGTAAGCCTTTATCATGAAAATTACCCTGGAAACCTCTTAAATGACCAGAAACTCTACTTGTAGGAATTCAAAAGCCAAACACGTGTCGCTTTTTTCCCTTTGCTCTTCATGTATGATTTCCTTTCCCTCCGAAAGAGTAGGCCAAGATCTTGTTTGAATAAGAATGGTAAAAAGGTAATTAAAGAAGCAATCATCCTTTTAAATTCTCTGAATGGTCACAATAAAGTGTATATAAAATGCATGATTTATCTTTATCATGACTTTTCAATCTATCGTTTAGTCTGATGGTCAAAAGAATGTTTTGAATAAGCATTTGACAGAGAATTTGGCCATTATTTTGGTGCAACAAGTGCCTATCCAATTTCCAATGAAAAATAGAAGGGAAGAGGTATATGCCAGCTGGTAAATAGTAACAGTTATTTGGCTAACTGATATAGAAAAAATGAGCTTCCACCTTCCGCGTAGTGGACATCAATTGATAATATCCCCACTGTCATTTCTTCCTCTAAAGAACTCTTTCTCCCCTCAGCTATCCTTAAGTTCTCCTTGCTCACAGTGTGATTCCGTTCACTGATTGGACCAAATGTTTCTTAGCGAGTAGCTTAGTTGGGCAACATTAGTGTGATCCTGTATTCAGATTTTTAAGATAGGAAAATAAGGAATGCCTAGCCTGAAGTCAGACTCCTATCCTGGAGTTGTCAGTATTTGCATTTCCTATCATTATTAACTATATATAGTAAAAATAAAAAAAAAGAATAAATACAGTTTGCCAAGAGTAGAAGAGACAAGCTATCCAGACCAATAAAACATGAATTGGAGTCTACCTATTAATATAAAAAATGTTTGGAGGGCTATTTTTAACCCTACCAAGTCCAGCCCAATTCACCAGAAATAATGCTTCTTATAGGGGTTTGGTGCCAAAGGGTCAACTAAAATGGTAACGAACCAGTATTTGTTTATTTTGTATGTATAACTTCCTGTAGGTCACAGAGGGGAGAACTGTAATGGGACAAACTTTGGCCCTTGTGCCAAACAAGATCTTCACTTATTTAGTGTCTGGGGGTCATTTGAATCCTGAGCAACTTTCTCATTCCAGCTTGAAAGCAGGACTAACATCTGCCACCAACGAGCCCACTCAAGTGCAAGTGAATTCTGAATTGTATGTCTGGGGCTTGAAATCATGCATGAAAAAATTATGCCATCCTATTATGAGGGGCTCTTTACCAGTTGTGGCTTATTGGCTAGTGTTACATGTAGAAAATGAAGAAGAGGTATTTAGAAGTTAGAGGCAGCCACAATATACTAGTCAAAACTCCATAGGGATTTTTCTTTCATCTTCACGACTGCCTCTGGTTCTAAAAACTGTTTAGCTCTGAGTTACTCTGAGCAGAAAACATGAAAAATTCTATATGAAGGTTATTGCCTTTTTCATCTGAGTGGCATACAACTGTCTATCTGTATTACAAGATAGTGCACTTTATCTTTCTCTAGATGCTTTTTTTTCTCTTTTGTTTCTTTTTGGCAATTTCATTCAGTATGAGTAGAGATACCTGGTAGAACTACTTTTGGGAATCATTGTGTCCCATCTGAGATCTTGCTAAGATACTCCAATCACATATCTGTTTGATGTGGAAGTTGTTAGTTATGTAAGGAAAGAATTCTGGACTCTTTGACAACAACACACATGTATTTCCTTATGTATATGCTCATAATCATGTATGTGTGTATAAAGTAAAAAAGAAAAGCAAAATGACCAAGATATTTCAATGTTATTAGAAGGAAGTGTCTTTGATAGGGATGTCTTTTGTTTATCTCCCTAGGTGTGAAAGTCATAGGATCATAGTTAGAATTTCTATCCCTGTAAACAGGGATGAATGTTGGACAGCTGGCCTTGTTTGACTGGCAATAAAGGGTGAAATCAGAGTTTTTATTCTTTTTTTTTTTGTCTCCCCATTTTTCACAAAAATAAAACACAGTCTCCCTTATAATCAGTAACTGAGAATAACAATGTTGCTTGAGACTAGAGTGTAAACTATATAGGTAATTCTTGAACAATACAGGGATTAGGGACACCAAACCACATATAGCCAAAATATGAATAGAATTTTGATTCCACCAAAAGCTGTCCCTTGGTTTTTGCAGAATATTGATTCTAGAATCTCCATGGATACCAAAATTTTCAGATGTTTAAGTCCCCTCTAGAAAACAAATCCTATATAATAAAAGGCTAATATGCAAATTGATCAAATGGTGGAATGACTGGTCGCTATGATGTGCACTGATCACCAGGGGGCAGTCACTCAATGCAGAAGCTGCCCCCTGGTGGTCAGTGTGCTTCCACATGGGGAGCACCGCTCAGCCAGAAGTCTGAGCTGGGCTCACAGCTGGTGAGTGCAGAGGGTGGCAGGAGCCTCTCCTGCCTCTGTGGCAGTGCTAAGAATGTCCAACTGATGGCTTAGGCATCCCCCAAGGGCTCCTGGACTGTGAGAGGGTGCAGGCTGGGCTGAGGGGCCCCCCAAGTGGCCTCTAGAAGATTAATATACACAGTTTGCATTCTGCCTCCATGGACTCCCAGTGGGGAGTAGACAATAGTACAGTATATGTATTTATTGAAAAAGTGGACCCACACAGTTCAAGCCCATGTTATTTAAAGGCCAACTACATAGGGGATTAAAAAATCAGGGACCAATCAATTCTTAATGCATGAGCATATACAGCCCACCTCATTTCACATCATTTTAGAAAGAAGATGCTGAAATTGTGAAGGCAGTGCTCTCTTAAGATAGTCTAAGAGGCAGCCCAGTATTATGATAATTTGGGGACATACTATTTTAGGTTGGAAAGTATTCTGTGATGATCACATCAGGCAGTTGAAAATAAGCTACTGCAAAGTAATCAAAACTTAAATTTGGTTTGTTTTTGTGTTTTCTAAAACTGATGGTTTTGAGCTAGTGCAGTGATTTCCTTTTATTTCCTTTGTATACGGAACTTTGGAAAACTGAAACATTAGAGATTTGCAGTTTGAATAAGCTAATTTTGGATATGATTATAAAGCTATATATGTTCCAGATCAAGAAAACCCTGGCTTCAAATGCTAACAAAGAAACCTGCACTTCAACCAGTATCTTAATGAGATCTCTATGGTTATATTTGAACAGACTAGAAAGAAATGTTTAAGGTGATGCTTTTCTATATTTTGTGGGAATTTAATTTCTCTGTATAATCAAGGGTTTTACTGTGAGGTTAATATGGTTGCTTTTTTTGTGGAGTGAAAAATACACCTGGCTAATGTGGTTCAGTGGTTGAGCATCAACCTATGAACCAGGAGGTCATGGTTTGATTTCGGTCAAGGCACATGGCCAGATCCCCAGTTGGGGGCATGCAGGAGACAGCCTATGGATGATTTTCTCTCATCATGGATGTTTCTATATTTTCCTTTTCCTTTTTCTTTGAAATCAATAAACATATATTTTAAATAATGAAAAATACTTCCACTTTCTTTGTATTCATTGTATCACTCTGTATACCAGTCTTGGCTAAATTATGCAGAGTAAGAAATGACTCTGAAATCTCAGTGGATTAAAACAATACATGGTTATTTCTTGACCATGCTATACATCCAATATAGAGATGTCAGGGTGTTCTGCTCATTGTAGTACCCATTGTATCAGAATATAATCTGATATGTAAGAAATAATAGAGATGATTTCTTAGTCTAGTGTAAAGTGTGGATCTTCTAATAACCTAAAGAAAACTCTTTTCCTGATCCATTTCAGTAAATTTTGGAGGAAACATTAAATAAGTGTTCATTAAATCTATGAATACTACTCATTGTTATCCAAGGAATACTAATCATTGTTATCTCATTTATTCCTAGAAAAACTCATAGAAACATTTGCAAATTTTAAGAGCAAAGATTTTATACTGATTTTCCTCATTGATTGTTTAGACCTAGATATCCTTCTTAATGATGTAATATAATAAACATTGAAGAAGAATTTTTGACTGTGAGATGCCTAATGCTCTTTAGTGTGCCCTCAAAAATGAGAAGCATTGCTAGAAATGGATTCAGTGCAAGGAAATGCATTAGTCCAACATGTTATGCAATGAAATCTTTATTGTAATAGGAAAAAGGAGTCAATATTTATCCTTCTGTGGCAATGGTCTATTTGAATTTCATGTTTTATAGGGATTTTTTTTTCTTGGACTTCGTTGTCTCTAATGCTTTCTCTTGGAATTACATGAAACTAGCATGGCAAGGTGACCTGGGGCCTCCATCTTTTTGACTGGGTGGCTCAGTTGATTCTCATTTCAGTCTAGTTCAGCTTGCCTAGAGATTATACTGAATTTTGGGACTAAAGTCTCAGCTAATGATATATATATATATCATTATGTAAATATATATACATTTGTTTGAACTTGTTTCCTTTGCATAGATCCCTTTGGGTGACTCCATGAAGTGGCCAAAGGGGGAATGGGTAGAGAAGTTCTACCTGCAACAGGAAAATCACAAAGGACTCAATGAATTTTGATTCTACATAATAATCACTTTTAAAAAAATTTATTTTAATCACCATTGAGACAAAACTAAGAACTAACTTCTTTATGTCTGAAGGTTAAAAAAATTAAAGTCTCAGTATTTAAGACAATGTTTTCTTTAGTCTAGTCTTAATTGTGTTAGTAGAACTAGTGTTAGCTTACTAAATTTATAACTTATCTTAAGACAGGAGTTAATTATGAAAACCAGTAATCACTAGTTAATACTCATGCTTCTTAGAGTGAAGAAAAAATAGACAAAATGTCTAATTATCTTATTTTGGAAATATTTTACAGTATCTGCAGTGACATATTTGCAAATTATAAGTAGATACATTTAATATGATAAAGATAGAATATGAGAAAAATCAATGCTTTCATATTTAGTTGTTTCTAAGGAAATTTCAATATATTTAGATTATATTTTTCTGTGAAGAGGCAAAATAGTTTATTGCAGTTTCAAAATCTTACAAGGCTTACATAATAAAAATAATAAGATTTTACCTGTTGGTATTAGACAACTCTTTGTTAAATTTAGTATCCAGATCATCTGTTATAAATACAGTTGCAATAAAACTTTTTTGCATTAGTTTGTATTAACTAGGCAATAGAAAATGAAAGATATTACTCAAAATATAAACCAAATACATGGTGTTATTTAAGCCCGCTCAGTTGGTTGAGCCTCATTTTGTGTATGGAAAGGTTGCTAGTTCCATTCCTGGTCAGAGCACATGCCTGGGTTGTGGGTACAATCCTCAGTTGGGGATCATAAGAGAGGCAATTGATCAGTGTTTCTCTTCCTCCCTCCCTCCCTCCTTTCCTCCTTGTTCCCCCCTCTCTCTCTTCCTTCTTCTCTCTAAGCATGTTCTCAGGTGAGGATTGAAAAACAACAATAGTATTATTCAAAATGTAAACCGATTTCCAGATAACAATTGGATTTTTAAAAGTTCTATTGGATCTTAATGTTTCAAAATACTATATACTTTGGCCTCATGAATCACATTCATGAAGTCTAAGCTACATAAATAGCGCAGATCAAAGAAATAGTTCTATATGCTAAACTGCAATCACACCTCATCTTCATAATAACATATGTGGGTGTATTATTATTCTTATTGTATAGAAGGACAAAATCATGCTCAGAAAGTTAAACTTTAGTGCCACATCGCTAGTAAATGAAATCACCAGTATTTCCATAAATGTATACATATGATTAATATCCATGTTTTATATTACTTCAGACTTAACCAATAGAAATAAATTAGTCATTTAATCAATGATTAACTAGCTTACTGGAAAAGGCAAAAACAACAACAACAACAAACTTTTTTGGACATCTTACTAGTAATGCCTTGTTCATGTTAAACAGCCAGTTAATATTCATTGAATTTACTGACCACTATTTTTTCTAATTCTAAACTTCAGCAAATTCTATTAGTTGTCCAACCGTCACCTTTTCACACTGGCCTTAGGCTTGACCAATTAGTTGGAGCAAGCAGTTGAGATTTTTAATGGGGTAGTTTATTTTTAGTAAACATAATATGCTTAATATTTTATATAGATAAATTTGTCACCAGGTATCTTTATCTTTCCATATATATTTATTAAAATGTAATGCTTCTGGCTAACATATCTTCCTCAGGTTATTATTACAATATTATATGTAAGAATAAGTAAAAAAAAAAAAAATGCAAAGTAAACTGAGTGCCAAAAAGTAGCAAAGTTGCCTGGCCAGTGTGACTCAGTAGTTGAGCATCAACCCATGAACCAGAAGATCATGGTTTGATTCCTAATCAGGGCACATGTTTGGATTTTGGGCTTGATCCTCAGAGAGGTCATACAGGAGGCAGCTGATGCATGATTCTCTCTCGTAATTGCTGTTTCTCTCTCTCTCTTCCTCTCTCTCTCTCCCTTCCTCCCTCCCTCCCTCACTCCCTTTCTCCCTCCCCCTATTCTCCCTTTCTCTTTGAAATATATATATATGGAAGACTAAGGGAAGTGGATAGAGAGAGAGAGAGACAGAAATTTAGAAGGAAGGAGGGAGGCAGGGAGGGAGGAAGGAGAGAGAGAGAAAGAAAGAGACTAAGTCAGGAACTCCTTGAGTCTCTTTGGATATTTAAGTTAATATAATCAGCATTCTTTTCACTCTAGTTGAGTTGGATTTCTGTCATTTTTAACTGAAAATTTTTTGTCATATTTATTTTATATAGAATGTATCCATTTTTAAAAAATGTGTTTTTATTGATTTTAAAGAGTGAGGAAGGGAGAGGGAGAGAAACATCATGTGAAAGGTTGGCTACTCCTACCCCCTACTGGGGATTGAGCTGCAATCCAGGTGTATGCCATGATCAGGAGTTGAACCAGCAACTTTTTGGTGACTGAATGACCACCTGAGCCACACCAGATAAGGCTGGAATGTATCTTTAACATGGCATTCAAAACTGAGCTACTGCTTTGAAATGGCACTCTATTGAATTTTGTTTAAAGGTAAAAAAAATAATAAAATTATGATATCTGATTATTTTATTACTAGAGGCCTGGTGCATGCACTCGGTAGGTCCTTCAGCTCAGCCTGCACCCTCTCGCAGTCCAGGACCCCTCAGGAGATGTCTACCTGACAGCTTAGGCCTGTGCCCTAGGATATTGGGCCTAAGCTGCCAGTCAGACATACCTTTGGCATCCCAGGAGCCCTTGGGGGATGTCCAACTGACAGCTTAGGGGGCCTAAGAGTCTTTTTAACTTCAAAAAAGAACTTCAGGGGGAGTGGGTCTAAGCCAGACATCCTTGGCACTGCCTCCTTAGCACTGCTGAGAGGTGGGAGAGGCTCCCGCCACCAACGCTGAACTCGCAGCCATCAACCCAGCTTGTGGCTGAGCAGAGCTCCCCCTGTGCGAGCACACTGACCATCAGAGGCAGCTCCTGCATCGAGTGTCTGCTCCCTGGTGGTCAGTGCACATCATAGTGACCGATCTTTCCCAGTTGTTCCACTGTTAACATCAATTTGCATATTATCTTTTTATTATTTGGCTAGTTCGAATTTAAAATCTACTCCCTAAACAAACCAATGAGCAATGCTCTTTTGTAATAGTCATTTATTAATACAAAGGGGAGAGAGATCTTCGTTGATATTGACCTTCTTTGTGCAGTTATTACAAATTTTCTTTAGAGTACTGCTGACCCAACCCATTCCATGGCTTCCTGTATTGTAGATTTGTATTAGGAACAATGTGGTTCTACACACATCGGTGAAGTCTTTCTTCTCTCCTGCTGAGAGCACAGCATGATGCACATTCTATTTCTCATTATAGAAACATGTTTCTCTATCAGACTGCTTTTGTGTCTCAGTCAACAAATTGATGTATGTCTTTATCAGGAAATGAAAGCCTTGAAGAGCTTATGACGTATATTGTGTAGTGATAGTTCTCTCTGGAATAGATATTTAGCAGATTTTAAAATTTCACCTAGTAATAATCTTCTCCTCCTCCTCCTCCTCCTCCTCCTCCTCCTCCTCTCCTCCTCCTCCTCCTCTTCCTCCTCCTCCTCCTCCTCCTCCCTCCTCTTCTTCTCCTTCTCCTTCTCCTTCTCCTTCTCCTTCTCCTTCTCCTTCTCCTTCTCCTTCTCCTTCTCCTTCTCCTTTTCCTTCTCCTTCTTCTTCTTCTTTTTCTTCGTCTTCTTCTTCTTCCATGATGAGCAACATAAACATCTGTATGTAAGCCTAGATAGTTAATAAAATCAAATGTATGTCCACACCTGAAGAAAAGGGTGAGGAGGAAGATTTCTACCTGTAATCAGAATGGTAGAGGAAGCTTTTTTTCTGCCAGTCATTTTCCTGGAAAATGTTGCTATCTGAAATGCTTCATCATAATTTAATTCAACGACTGAACTAATCAAATCTGGGATCCTTTTGACAGAGATCGGGGTTCATAAATAATTCTTCTTTGAAGTTAAAAAAAGCTCTAGAAATATGCTTCTATTACCAGTAAGGAGCAAAAGAGTCATTACTTTTATGTCTTATTCTATCTACCCAAATCCCTGTAAAAAGAGTCAGTCATAAAGGAGAGACTCAGAGAATGAAAGATTGAGTCGTGGCCACTATGTGTGGTTGTGCAAAACCCTATGTGGGAGCTATAGCTTTGGTGAAGCCGACCTGGGATTTGGATACCATTCAGCTTGCCAACCTAGAAATTTAAGTTTATTACATTTCTCCCTTTGCCAGTTCAACCTCTGTGACTTTCTATAATAAATCCTGTCATTAATACACTATCCTTCATGGAGAATTGATATAATTATATTCATTCTTCAGCACATAAAGACATTTGAGTAAGGTAACCTATGAAAAAATCTTACTATAGTATCTAGAATATGAAAAATAATAAATGTTACATATCATGTTAATAACAAATGATTAGCCCAACCTTTCTCTTTTTATCCCATATTCAAAACCCAATATTGAGTAACTCCTTGTCTTCTTAAAATATATAATTTCTTTAAAAAGCAACACTAGTGTTTTATTATTTGCCTAACTTGAATGTTCAGGTGTGTGTATCTATATCTGAATCTATCTACCTACCTACCTACCTACCTACCTACCATTATTATCTACCTACCTACCTACCTACCTACCTACCATTATTATCTACCTACCTATCTACCTACCTACCTACCATTATTTTCTAAATATCCATGCAATCAGAATTTGGTAATGCTTTTATGAATCAATTTTTACATCATAATATTAAATCATAAAAACATTTGATTTATTATATTAAATTTTTTATTACACAAGATTAAAAATGGTCTGAATTTTAAAAAGAATATAAAATATTAACCAGGATTAATAACAAAATCAATCAAATTCACAAGGCTATGATGATCCTCCTTTACTTGCTAATAGGATTATTTCAAAAGAATTTAATTATTGAATATTGAGTTATGTTATGTCAGACAAAAGTAAGTCTTTAATTTAATACATCCTATTTAATGGAGAAATTTTATCTTAAACTTAGGGTAATACTTATGCTCAGAAAAAATTCACAACTCAATTAATGAACAATAAAAATGTTCACCATCACTCACTATTAGAAATTTTAGAATTTAAAAAAGTTATAGTTTACCAAGTTTCGGAATTACTGTTAAGCCAGAGTGATCAATATAGCATTGTATTGGCTAAGAAATGGAAGATCAAAAGGACAAAAGAGCTCAGAAACAGTTCTACTAACACAGTCAATTCATTTTTGACAAAGTAGATGAATCATTGCAACAGGAAGAGAAAAATATTTTCAACAAACTGTGCTAGAATATCCATAAAAAATGAATCTCAACCCTTACTTCACACCACACAATCCTGGTGTGAAAAAAACAGTTTCTTTGGAAGGAAGATAAATCAGTTGCTCCCATAAAAACAAATGTCCTTCTTTCTCTGAATGGCTCTAAAGAGGAAATGAGAAATAATTTCAGATGTTATAGCTGGACATAAATGAGCCAGAGAGAAGCATAGATTGCTCTACTTGTCAAGATAAGATGCAATTCTGTAAGATCAGGAACTTCCCTCAGGGATGTTAAGGAAATACTTAAGTTATTTCCATAGTCTTAAACCAACCTTTTCATTTAACTAGGACATTAAAGATGGGGACTCCATGGATTACTGACATTTCTTCCAGCCACATCAATATAGTGTGTTAAACATCTTTCTTTTGATGGTATCCTTCCCTGGAAAATGCAAGTGATAAAAAAGCTTGCTCGTACTTCCAATTTACTTTATCCCTCATACCCAATAAAAAGGTTTCTTTGTTCTTTTAAGTGGCTAGTATTGAAGGTTTACCATGATTTTGCAGATGAGTTAGAAGATTTAGATAATCCACTAACTGTTCTAGTAAATTTGGTGGCCTTTTTTTTTTTTTTTTGACAAAGTCTATTATCTCAAGACATAGTAAGTCTTAGGCTGGATGTGTTGAAAGAACCAGACTAGCAGCATTTGAAGGCCTTGGAACCAAGCTGCTAAAGAGACCCTAGTTCTGAGGGAAGTGTTCTGAGGATTGAGCACAACAGCACATCATTTCAGGAAGACTTAACAGAGTATAGACTAGCCATGCAGAACTATTCCTTCACTGGAGGAAATGGGACACTCAGGATCACATCATGTGACCTCATAGAGAATGGGGAGAGACTGACAAAAATTAGGGAAGGCACTGGTGTTAGGAAAATGTTTGTGCTCAAGTAGCTTTTTGAAAAAGAACTCATACAGAAACTAAGGCAAACACTCAGTTGTTATTTAGAGCTTGAGTATATGTGGCACAGGTAGGAAATGGGATGAGATATGGGGCAGAAATCCTAGGGTTTAGGAATAAACATGAATGCTGTGACCACAAGTGGAAAAAGCAAAGGGTTATCTTCTTCTCAGCCACTGTACCTGAATCCATTTAGGTTCCCTTAAGTCTCCAAAAGGTAAGATAATACATAGTTTTGAATTTATATTTCTAAATTCTGAATAATGTTGTTGTCCTGGACTTCTACTTAGTCATCTGGCGAAGATGTAGATGAAATAGAATGCTACGTGATCTTTTTATCAACCTACTCTTAAACCTTAGAACTCTGTTTTTAAAAGTATGGCTCAAAGACCTTATTCATCATATTTGCTCCTTTTATGGGCCTTTTTTTTTTTTTTTTTTTTTTTTTTTTTTTTTGTATCATGAGTAAGAACTCTCCGCTTAGTCCTAAGGTAAGATTCCTATGTACTCTCCAGGCTGAATCATGTATATTTCTGGAGGTGGAGCCCAGAAATTGACATGGTAACTAAGTTTCTGAGGTGACATTTAGACATTCCCAAGTTTCAAGATACAGCTAAATAACATCAGAGAAAATGAAAAGATAGTGATAAAAATGAGGCAAGCACTGTCATAGGACAATCTAGAGAAATCACCTAAAACCAGGTACTAGCCTTTTCTTCCTTCCTTCCTTCCTTCCTTCCTTCCTTCCTTCCTTCCTTCCTTCCTTCCTTCCTTCCTTCCTTCCTTCCTTTCTTCTTTCTTTCCTTTCTTCCTTTTTTCCTTCCTCCCCCCTCTCTCTCTCTTCTCCTCTCCTTTTCCTTCTTTCTTCCCCCTTCCCTCCCACTCTCTCCCATCTCTGCTGCTACCCTGATTTCTTTTAGTATTTGAGAGGCAAAGTTACACTGAAACAGATGCCAAGCCCTAAGTTTGAATCTCCTTCTAAGATTGAATACTTGACATGCTATGTATCGATACAAGGAAAAAAGTGACCAACAGTGAGTACAAGAAAACATTACAAATCCCCCCACTTCCCTTGACCCTCTAGAGCTCTTTCCAAACATGTGAATGTCAAAACCCAAGGAGAGATGAGCTCTTCCCGCCTCTCTTTTTCTTTTTCTATTGCATACGAGGTACACATTTCTCCCTGGAAAGGTACCGAGGAAAGAATGTGGAGTTCACAGAGATTAGCAAGGTCAGAGAACAACAGCATCCCGACTCTTCCAGTTTAGGTCAAATATAAAACAAAAAACAAAAAAACACACATCAGAATTCAACTAGCAGAACTGGATCCTCAGGTCAGAATATTGGATCAAGTTGTTTGTTGCCTTCTGTCTAAGGGTGAAATGGAGCCAATGCCTGCGGTTGTTCAGGTGCACAGGAAATAATCCAGTGTTCTGTAAACTGAGTCAGAATCAGGACCTTCTAACCAGAGTCTGAGCATCTGAGTGGGAGTTGAGCTTAATGGGAAAGGTCATTTTTCCCAACTATTGTGAGAAAATGTTCCTGTTTGAAAAGGAATGACTATTCCCAGCAAAACCCAGCGCTGGCAACATTTTTGTCAGTCCTTTTGATTCTTATAACATTTGACCACTTAAATACTCTTCTCTTTTTATAACTCCAATGATTCATTCCCTTGTTGCCATTAAATGACAAAAGCACACGATCAAGCCTTAACTACAGAACCCTGAATCCTATGATCGGGGAAAAAGAACACTCCCTATGTGGCCACCACGGCTGGCGCTCAGCTCTGTGCTTTGATTCCCAATCTGGGTCACAGCGGTCATAATTACAGCCGTGCCATTCAGCCCACCTGGCAGGAGAAAGGGCAATCAGCGCGCATTAGAGAACGGTGCCCCCCCGGCATGCACTGCCCCTGAGGGCAGGAGCTATCCTGGGCTCGCTGGAAACGCACCACAAGCCTGTTGGGGAGCGGGTGCTCTAAGAAAAATACCAGCGCTCGTGAGCCGTATCAGCGATTATCACAGTTTTAATCACATATCATCAAAAAGCGACCCTGGGAATGCTAGCTAACCTCTCATCTTAGGCCTCTCGCCAGACAAACACCACGGTTAAAAGTAGCTGTGACAAAGAAGCTGTGAGGGTTTTAGACATGTAATCTGTGATATTTTGCCAGCTCCCTCTGACAGGCTCTTTATTCCAGAGTGTGTGCTGCCTAGAAAAGCATTTAGCAGGCGGTGAAATCCGACTTCGTTTTCTCCTTATGACTCAAGCCTGATTTGATTACAATAGGCTCCGTGGGACTGTTCGACTTTGCTCGTTGTCACGGAATTTTATTTAATCTAGAGTTGTTTGAAAAGCATAAGCTCTCCCCGTGTGTGTATAGACTTTCATTACAACACCGCTACTCCGAACGAGGCTTGGCCTGTCCTTTATCACTTTTATTGGCCAACAATATTTGCCAGTGTCTATAGTAACAAGCTGACTTGTTTTTAGAAAGAAATCATGGAAAAGCACATAAACATTGTATCCACGTTTCAAATTAAAAATGCCTCCTAATAAGGGTAAGCTAAACGAATGTTGCATCCAGCACATGAAAATAGTGAAAACAAAAGTTAAAACAGGTATTGTAAATGTCTTTGAAACACTGGCATAAAAATTTTAAGTTAATCTTTTGTTAAGTCAGATGTGTTGGTATTTTTTTTTTTTTTTACATAATTTATTAGTGTATTTAAATACATGTTACTACTGTCAATGGTACTGAGCTAAACACAGCACCGTATCTCATTACAATATCAGGCTTTGAGTATTGCAGGCTGGGACTGATTCTCAACTTCTGTCTACAGAGGGATCACTTTAGTTCACTGCGATGGTAAATATAATAAACAACATAAACTGGTGAACAAAAACAGATCCAAAGACAGAGATCAGACCATCAAACCTCAGAGGGAAAGTAGGGGAGGGGAGGGTTAAGGGGAGAGATCAACCAAAGGACTTGTATGCATGCATATAAGCCTAACAAATGGACACAGTCAACAGGGGGGTGAGGGCATGAGTCGGGGGATGAGGAGGTAATGGGGGAATAGGGCATATATGTAACACCTTAATCAAAAAAAGAAATAAAAAAAAATAAGAAACAGCCACACAGTCCAAGACAGTGTTGAAAGGACAGCAAATTCAGAGGAAACTCGGGCAAATGCCATTGTCATAAGCTCATTCTAAATTGTAGGACTGGTAGCAAGCAATAGTTTTTTGTTTTTGTTTTTTAAATATATTTTTTATTGATTTTTTACAGAGAGGAAGAGAGAGGGATAGAGAGTTAGAAACATCGATGAGAGAGAATCATCGATCAGCTGCCTCTTGCACAGCCCCCACTGGGGATGTGCCCACAACCAAGGTACATGTCCTTGCCCGGAATCGAACCCGGGACCTTTCAGTCCGCAGGCTGACACTCTATCCACTGAGCCAAACCAGTCCCGGCACAAGCAATAGTTTTTGAGATTTATATAGATTTGCTCATGAAGCTTTTTTTTTTTTTTTTTTAAATATATATATTCCATTGACACCACCATAGACAAAATAAATTAGAATCTCGGAAACAGATTCTTAGTGGATTGTTTTCACATTGTCTTTTTATTTTGAGGTAATGGCAGGTTAGCATGCAGTTGTCAGGTATAATATAGAAATATATAATATATATCAGATATAATATGTCAGATATAATATAATATTGTATATCCTTCACACAATAGTAAAATCTTGCATAACTAATTGTAGTACAATATCTTAACCAAGAAATTGATATTTGATACAATGCATCTCTCTTATTCGGATATCACCAGTTTTACAGACATTCATTTGCGTGTATGTATATTTGTTTGTATTTACTTCTCTGGAAATTATTACATCTGTAGATTTGTGGTCAACCAGCATAATTAAGACACAGAGTGGTTCTGTCACAGAGATCCCTCATGCTACCCTTTTATAATTGTAGCTATCTGTACATCCTCTCCACCTGCTGTCATTCTTCTTTTAGTTATAATAATAGGCATGTACAGATATATAATTGCTTTTTAATTACACTTTACATTTAATATTGTTTGTAATATTTTCAGGTGCAAAGCATAGTGGTTAGAAAATCATATACTTTATAAAGGGTTCACCCCATATTTTTAGTACCTACCTGGCACCACACATAGTTATTAAAATATTAGTACCTATACTAGAGGCCCAGCGCATGAAATTCATGCACTGGGGTGTGTGTGTCCTTTTCATCAATCTAGGACCTCTTGGGGGATGTCTGACTGCCAGATTAGGCCTGATCTCTATGGGTAGCCAGACATCCCTCTCACAATTCAGGACTCCTGACTCTCAACTGCTCCCCTGCCCTGCCAGTCTGGTCCCACCCAACTGCCCTCCCCTGCAGGCCTTGTCACCCCTACCTGCCCTCCCCTAAAGGCCATCTTGTGGTGGCCATCTTTGACCACATGGAGGTGGCCATCTTGTTCGAAGGTGTGAGAGTCAATTTGCATATTACCTCTTTATTATATAGATTTCCCTATGCTCTACTTTACATTCCCATTCACTGTGGTTTTAATTTTCATTTTCCTCATGATTAATGATATTAAATATATTCTCTTGTGCTTATTTCAGATCTCATTAGTAGAATATCTGTTCACATTTTATAATTGGATTGTTTCTCCTTTTATATTGATTTACTATAACTTTTTTATTTATCATAGATATAATTCCTTATATTTGTAGTTTGCAAATATTTCCTCCCAGTTAATACCTTCATGGGTCACAGACTAAGTGAAAGTTTTCAATTTTGATGTAGTTCTGTTTCAGATTTTCTTTTTATGGATCATGTTTTTAGTATCAAGTGTTAAGAACTCTTCTTATTTTTGGGTGCTACTCTTTCTCCTATTTTTGCCCCTTCTATTGGTTTTCTGATTTTCACGATTCATTTTGAGATAATGTGAGTGTGAGGTAAGAGTTTTAGGACAAAGTTCATTTTTATACCTGTGGATATCCAGTTACTCCAGCACCTGTTATTGAAAAGGTTGTCATTCCTCCATTGAATTGCTTTTGCACCTTTGTCAAAAATATGCCCTCACACAGGCTGGCATATCTGCATGCCTCTATTTCTAAATTTTTTTTGTTCAATTGACCCACATTTGTTCTGCCAATACTACTGATACTTGATACTTGAAATGGGGTAGATTGATTCCTCCCAGTTGATTATTCTGATCAACATTATTTTAGATATCTAGTTCCTGTGCCTTTTAAATAAGCTTATCTATGCTTACAAAAACTTTGATGGACTTTTCAGAGGAATTGCATTAAATATTAGTATATAGGTTGTTTCGAGGAGAATTGATATCTTTACTGTGTTGAAACTTTTAATTCATTAACATGATGTATCTATTTATTTAGGTCTTTTATTCTTTTATGAGCATTTTGTAATTTTCAGTACATGGACACTAAGTATGTTTTGTTAGCTTTGTAATTAAGTATTTCATTTTCTTAGATCAATTATAAATGATATTGTGTAATTAATTTGTGTTCTCACATGCTCTTTGTTAGTATACAGAAATAGAATTAGTTTTTGTACATTGAGCTTTATTTTTGTTCATTGAACTCGTATCCTGTGACCCTGATGAACTCATTTGTTTTTGAAGGATTTTATGTACATAACTTGGAATTTTCTAGATTAGACAATTATGTCATCTGTAAGTAGGGACAGTTTTACTTCTTTGTTTTTGATTTGTTTGGCTTTTATTTCTTGGTTTGTACTGCCTAGAACTTCCAGTACTATAATATATTGAATGAATATGCTAATATTGGGAATCCTTGCCTTCTTTTTACCTTAGAACAAAAGTATTATTTTCACTATTAAATATGATGTAAATTTCAAGTTTTTTGTAGAAGCTTTTCATCAAGTTGAAGTACTTTTGCTTTAATTCTAACTTGCTGAGAGACAACAATCATGAATGGTTGTCAGATTTTGTAAAATGCCTTTTCTTCATTACTTCTTTAGCCAGTTGATATGATTAGTAGTAGTCTGCTTGGGCTGTTATAACAACACTAGTGGCCCAGTGCACAAAATTTGGGCCTAAAAACCTGTAGTCAGACATCCCTCTCACAATCCGGGACCACTGGCTCCTAACCCCTAACCTGCCTGCCTGATTGCTCCTAACCACTCTACCTGCTGGCCTGCTTGCCCCCAATTGCTCCCCCTGGCCGACCTGCTTGCCCCCAACTGCCCACCCTGTCAACCTGATCACTCTCAAATGCCCTCCCGTCCTGGCCTGATCACCCCTAGTTGCCTCTGCCTAGGCCCTGCCACCATGGCTTTGTCTGGAAGGATGTCTGGAAAGTCTCCCGGAAGGTCTCCCGGTTTAATTAGCATATTACCCTTTTATTAGTATAGATAACCCAGGCTGGGTATCTTATAAACAATAGAAGTGCATTTCTCACTGTTCAAGATAAGGTGCCAGCATGGTCAGGTGAGGATGCTCTTACAGGTTAAACTCATGTTGCATCATCTCATGATAGAGGGGGCAAAGAAGCTCTCTTGGACTCTTTTGCTAGTATAAATAAGGGCAATAATCCTCTTCACAGGGGAAAATTTAATAATGTATATTATAAACATTTGTTAGGTTTGCCAATTTCATATTTATTATTTTTATTTTATTTGTAATTTTTTAAATACCCATGTTAACGAATCTAAATTTTTAGTGATTTATCTGCAAATATGACATTTTTATTTTTGTTACTGATTAAAAGTAATTTTGTATATTAGGGAAATCTCATTTTTGCCTGTTATATGTAATGTTCTTTATGCTTCCACTTATCTTTATCTTTTTTGCTGATATGCTTGGTCAAGATACAGGTGAAACAGTCATGTGGTCAAATATGCCAATATTTCCTTTAAGGCATCTGGAATTGTATTAATCTTATGAATAATTTTCCCATTCAAAATTTAAAGCATATTTACCACATTTTCTTTTGAGATTTTTATGTTTGAGTATAAATTATTCTTTTTTTTTTTTAATTAATCCATTTGTCAAGACTCAGTGTCTACTTGTCTGTCACTGAAAGTTGACTAGGGCACTGTCCTACTTCCCTTCCTGGCACCATGCACACCCAGCATTCCTTCAGCCGGTTAGAGGTCACATGCTTGCGCCTGAGAGCTCTATCCTGGCACCACAGTTACATGGCACTTTAATTAATTACCTTGCCAATTGCCCCAGGGACCTACTCTACTCCCAAAGCAAACTTCTCTAATCACAGGAGTTTTCTGGAGTTCTATTTGGAAAAATTTGTTTTTTTTAAAATGTTCCTTCTGAGTTGTCAGTTGCTCAGCTCTGTGGGGTTTCTTTTTCAATTAAATCCCATCTGCTTTATATCTCTTAAATTCTTCTTGTATCATTTCAATGGATTTTAGGGAGGGCAATAAGTTAAAACTTAGGTACTCAGTCATCTTGAGCTAGAAAAGATTGATAGATCTTTAAAAATTCTTATTACATGCATACTACAGCTTAAAATGAGGGTTGTTTCTAATTGGATTAGCACTCAAAAGTGGAACTATTTAATAGAGAAGATTTGGATTATATAACAAGAATAAGCTGTCACACATTAAAATATACTTTTATACTTTCAAATGTGCAACTTAGAGGAGTCAAAGTTTAATTCAAATAACATTAGATTTAGGGGAAAGATTTAACCCTTAATAATGACTAATTCCTAACCAAGCTAAAATCAGTTTAAATTGGTAATAATGTTTAAAATAGTGGCAGTTAATGACATTATTAAATAAAATTATTAAAATACCATGCATTTAAAAATATGTCCACACAAAAACATACAGACAGATGTTTATGGCAGTTTTATTCACAATTGCCAAAACTTGGATGTAACTAGGAAGCCCTTTATTAGGTGAATAGATAAATAAACTGTGACAATCCAGACAATGGAATAGTAATCAGCATAAAAAAATGAGCTATGAATCTTGCATGAGTATTGCAAGCAGTAAGTGAAAGCAGTCTATCTGAGAAGGCTACATGCTGTATGATTTCAACTATATAAAATTCTGGAAAAACAACAGTACTGTAAAAAGGTTAGTGGTTGCCAGAGTTTGGAGGGTAGGGAATAGAGAGAAGGAGCACCGAGGGTTTTTAGGGCAGTGAAAGTAGCCTGTAAGATACCATAATAATGGTAGATGTCATTATGCATTTTCCCAAAGCATAGAATTCCCAACACCAAGGTGAATGTAAGCTATGAGCTTAGGTGATAATGATGTATCAGTGTAGCTTCATCAGGTTAACAAGTGTACTAGTAGCAAGTGTATTAGTCTGGTGGGCTATCTATCATCTATCTATCTATCTATCTATCTATCTATCTATCTATCTATCATCTATCTATCTATCTATCATCTATATCTATCTAAAATGCTAATATGCAAAGTGTCCCCTTGGGAGTTTGACTGGGAGACCAGGAGTTCGATCGCTTGCTATGGCATATGCTGACCACCAGAAATGATGTGTATTGACCACCAGCAGCTGGCTACCAGGGAAGGGAAGCCTCAGCTGGCAGCCAGAAGGCCCCAATTGGCCATGATTGCCTCCAGGCCTAGGGATCCTACCTGTGCACGAATTTCGTGCACAGAGCCTCTAGTGTAATAATAAGAGAGGCTATACGTGTGAGGATGGGAGTCTATGAGAAATCACTGTACCTTTCTCTCAGTTTCATTGATTTGCTCTTTTAAAAAAAATCCTCTTAATTAAGAAAATATTATGCAGAGTGTAAGTGAAAGCATAATGTAGTGAGATGTGGAATGATAATTTAACATCCAACTTGAGATAAAATTCAATTCTGAACTTTTAATCTCTGTCTTGTTACTGCGGTGGCAGAAGCTGATACCATAGCAGCACAAGTAACTGGCAGGAAGCAATGGAAGCAACTTTTGTGGAAGGCACAGGAGGATCACAGTGCCACTAGGTAACTTTACTGGGGACCAGTGATATAGCAGCAATGAGATGCTCATGAGTCATTTAGGGAGCAATGATTGCTATTGCCCTTTGCACATTATCAGTAAGTGCATCAGCAGTGGCAGAACCAGAGCAAGGAAGATGATATCAGAAGCCACTCAGTTATTCAGAATAATTTGTCATGAGCAGATAAAACACCATTAATTTTAGTAAAGGATTTGGTAAGAGTCTGATTAAAAATTCTGTGCTAGACATCAGTTGAAAATGCTTGTTTGACTCCATTTTAGCTGTCAGAGAGAGTGTATAAGCAAATCAGGAATTCTAGCTGAATCTATGCTAAAAGTATTTCTTAGGGTGTTTTGTATTTAAATAATGAGAGTGAAAGAGCTCGCCCTAGGTGAGTGTGAAGATAGACAAGAAGAGACAGAGCTGTCCTACCCAGTTTGGCTCAATGGATAGAGCATCTGCTTGTGAACTGAAGGGTCCCAGGTTTGATTCTGGTCAAGGGCACATACCCAGGTGGTGGCCTCAATCCCCAGTGGGGTCATGCAGAAGAAGGCCAATCAATGATTCTCTCTCATCATTGATGTTTCTATCTCTCTCTTCCTTCCTCTCTGAAGTCAATAAAAATATATATTAAAAAAAAGAAGAGACAGAGCTCAGGGACACCACATGTAGACAAATGCTTATTAAATATGAAATTAAAAGTATAGATCACAAGTCTTTTATTAATCAAGTGCCTTACACAACTTTATGAAAATAATTGTCATAAAAGGGAAACAATTCATTAAAATAAAGCATGTTGACTTTTAGTCTGCAAGTTTCTTTTTTGTATTATTAAATATATTTTTATTGATTTCAGAGAGGAAGTGAGAGGGAGAGAGATATAGAAACATCAATTATGAGAGTGAATCATTGATCGGCTGCCTCCTGCACACCCCTTATTGGGGATCAAGCCCACAACCCCTGACATTGCCTTTGGCTGAAATCAAACCCGGGACCCTTCAGTCCACAGGCTGATGCTCTATCTATTGAACCAAACCAGCTAGGACTACAAGTTTCTTTAAAATATATTTATATTGACTTCAGAGAGACAGAGAAAGGGAGAGAAAGATAGAAACATCAATGATAAGAATCATTAATTGGCTGCCTCTTGCACACCTCCCACTGGGAATCAAGTCCACAACCCAGCATATGCCCTGATTGGAAATCCAACTGTGATCTCCTGGTTCATAGGTTGAAGCTCAACCACTGAGCCATGCCGACTGGGCAAGTCTGCAAGTTTTGATGTAATATTTTGGAATACAAGTTAAATTGTATGAAATCACATAGTCTGAATGCATCAACTCTTCAGCTCTTTCATTTCTATAGGAAGCATGTTCACAGAGAACTATACCAACACTGAAATTAATTAATTTAATTGTGTTAATGTAATATAATCTACACTAATAAAATAGTAAGATACAAATTGACTATACCTTCTTAACACTCACCAGCCAATCAAGAGTGAGTATGCAAATCAACCCAACAAAGATGGTGGATTTATTTGCATATACAGACACCAAGCAGCGAAGGGCAGGGCGGGATGCTTGTGTTCTGCATTGCCACATATGCTCCAGGCCTCTGGACAGCGTGGGAAGGCGGAAAGGTGGCTCTGGGCTGGAGCAAAAAAGTGGCTCCTGTTTGAGAGAAGGCAGTGCCTGCAGGCAGGGGAAGGAAGGCCGATTCTTGCATGAATCTTTGTGCATCGGGCTTCTAGTAAATATTTATCATGTTTCCAGGAGAGTAAGACATTGCGCTTGGCTCTTGTTTTGAGGAACATTATCATTAAAAACAAAAATCTTATCTTGAAATTGTTCGCCTAAGTGGAGAGAAAATATATACAGAACTAATCACAGAAACAGAAGAAATGTGGCAGGTGTAAATAAAAAGTATGGAAAAGAGAAATTGACCCCTACTGTCAAAATATGAAAAAGCAATAAGCTGTCAGTTTAAACAATTCCTAAATAAGGAATATATATGATACCAGTATGTAGATACATAGAGATAACATGTAAGAGAAAATGAAGAAAAACTATGAGTCAGAAAAATATTCCCATGAGAAAGTGTGTCAGGCAGTACTGAAAAATAAAACATGTTAGTTGCATTTATTTGAAAGTGGGTTGTAGGTGGGAGATTGGTTTATAGAAACAATATTGGAGAGTGGGAGTGTATTACTCTGGCTTTGACAGCACTCCACAAAATTAAGATGAAATGTATTTTAGCAGGAGAGAGGCTTGGCAAATTATTTGTTATATAGATACCAAGCATTTGATTGCAAGTAGGGATACAAAGGAATATTCACACCTCCAAATTATAAACAATGGTGCACTCTGTAATGTTCCTGCATCTAACCTGAATTAGTATTTTAAATATTGTCTTAGGGAGCAGTTACTAAGGATAATGTTTCTTTTCCCCTCTTTCTACTTTTAAATATTTGTTCCAGTTTTCTTTAGTACACATAAACTGCTGTTTATAAAATCATATTTTCCCATTATGAAACAGAGTACAGGTATTTTTCACTCACTTTCTTTAAATGATAGCTCATGAAATTTCTTTGCAGTTGGCTGAGTAAAATAAAATACCAATATTGTTTATCACTCTTGAAATATATTCCCATATTTTTCTAATGAAAAAAATCACCAATTTTTATTTTACCATTTCCTGCCAAAGTTTCCAACCTTGGGTTTCAAATGTATATGTTTGTTTGTATGCTTGTGTGGTAATTTTTTAATTGCTACTGTGATGGGTATACAATTATATTAGAAAATTTAAACCTTTTTAAGTGACACGTTCAATAACCCAGTTTATTTGATTTACTGAAGAATCTCCAGATCATAGTTTAGTCGCCTGGAATAATATAGTTGCTTGATAAATATGCATTGAATGTATAAATAAATACAGTACTGATGTCAGTTTATTATAAAATATTTAAAATATAAAAATTAAAAAGAAGAAAACTAAAATCATTCATAATGCTTTTATCTAGAGATGGCCAAGATATGCAAACAATATTAATGTTTACTGAAGGATAAACAGATACAGAAAAAGATGGAATATTAGTCAACCATAAAACACAAAATCCTGCATTGATGGCCCTTGATGACATAATACTAAGTGAAGTAAATGGGAAAAGACAAATACTCTCACATGTAGATGCTAAGAAAGGCCCACTAGTAGGAAATATAAGAGTGGTTACCAGGACTGTGGGGTGGAGAAATGGAGAAACATGGATTCTGAGGAGTAGAGCATGATGTTTATTCTCCAATGAAGAGCTTCAGGTAAAAACATGCAAATGTATACATACTCATTATGCATTTGTTCATTCATCTAGAAATATAATTGATGGCCTGTGCCATGCCAGCACAGCCATGGGTTCAGTGAGCCTTAGGGGCGGAGGGGGGCGGCGAAGGACTAAAGAAAAGACAAAGAGAATATAGCTGGGGCTCGGTGAATCTCCTGTGCCCGGATGAGGCCACAGAGAAGGATCTAGCTGGCAAGCTGAGGCTTTATTTTATAGTCAGAGAAAAACAAGGTTTTGGTCAACGTAGTTACAATGTCCTTGTGAGTCTCACTTGTTTTGGCAGCACTTGCTGCACCTTCCACAGCCCATTAGCTACCCAGGAAGAAATAGGGAGGGCTGTAAGGTTAAGCTTAATTAAGCTAACAGGGCTCTGCCCTCTAAACTGGGACTTGTTTGTGTCTCTGGCACAGGTCAATCTGAGGCTTAACTCTAGAGTTGCTCCCATAATGGCCTACTATGTGCTAGACATTATACTATGCCCCAAGGGTTCTATATTTTGGCATAAAAATAAAACTGAAAAGCATCTGTTTATAATTTTCAGGTTTTTAAAAAAAAAAATCTGTTAAAAGAATGATATTAAAAAATTTAATGTCGATCCCTTTTCTCTTTGGAATTAGCAAAGGATTATGTTATATTACTGCACAAACATACAAATAGACACACATTCTCCCAAGTGCATATACACTTCCAGTCTTTTGTTCCCTTTGGTATCCAGAATTTCAGTTACATCTCTGCACACATTAAGTCCCCTTTAAACTGGTGTCTGAGGCACCATTGCCAGTCTGCTGACAGGCAGCTCCATTCTCCCTGCAGATGGAAGCACTGTCAGTGTCAGGCAGGTCTCCCTCCCATGGAGGCCAGCAGAAGCTCAGGCAGATCCTGCAGATGGAATCGAAGCAAAGGGCTCAGCGTTGAGTTAGAGGGACCTTCCAAACAATAGCACCCTGATTGTCTTGTGTCTGCACTGGGCAGCAACTTACAATTTAAAATGCTCTGTACGTAAGACAAGCAAGCTTGATTAAGTTACCCCCCAGGTCCATTCCATTTTGAATCTTTTACCTTTTTATACATCTGTGAAAATTAAATGCATGAATTGAGTAACGCAAGTCATTAACTGAGGAAAATGTACCTTGCATTCTTTTATTTTGCTCCTATGACACAATTGGAGGTCACCATTAAGCATTTGCTACCCAGATGGCTATTATCAGCTACTCATTATCATGTGTAGTTATTGAACTGAATGGAGGACAAAATAAAGTCTACTCATAAAGTATTAATCCTTTTGATTTGTACTTAAAGGGATATCCATTCACTCGGGAATTCTAATGTTGTCTGTGAAGAATGAGCCAGATATATCCTTGTGTCAACCAATGCCATCAAAATGTGAAAATGCAGAGAGTTTTTGTGTTTTTTGTTTTGTTTTGTTTTTATTCGTGAAGGACTGACAGACCTATTAATTATACCTAATTGATCAGAAGTAGGTCATTAAATAATCATTTTTCTCCTTTTTTGATTTATCACTATGTCTTTCTTCTGACATGCTTTCATTCATCCTTTCATGGGCATTTATTTACCATACCATGCAAAAATTATTTCATGATGTTCATTGCTTCTTTTTTTTTTTTTTTTTAATCCTCACCCTTCCCATTGATCTTTAGAGAGACTTTAAGGGAGGGAGGAGGGGGAGGGAAACATCAATGTGAGAGAAACATAGTGACTGATTGCCTCCACAAATGCCTGACCAGGGTAGGGGATCAAACCCAGAACCAAGTTATATATCCTTGATGGGGAATCAAACCTGAGGCCCTTCATCTAGAAGCCAACGCTCTAACCACAGAGCAAACTGGCCAGGACATTGTTTCTTTCTTCCCCGCCCCCTCCCTATTCAGTTTCCACCATCACTCTGTTTTTCCTAACATCAGATTTATTATTATTATTATTATTATTATTATTATTACATATAAAATGAACCTGCCATTATTCCTCCCTGTGAAATCAACCGCAGTGAAGAAAGACAGAGCTGAAAATGGTGAAAAAGGAAAAGCCACTTGGTTTATCTCGAATACCCTGTTTCTTTTAGAAACTAAGGAGGTAGGATAAGAAGAGGCTTAGAAAAAGAGGTTGAGAAGTCCTAACAAAAATATGTGATTTGGGGAAAATTACCCCATTTAAGTCATTCCCTTGCCATGAAAAATAAATGAGATAAGCTATATTTACAGTTATTGAGATTCACATAAAAACTGTCTATCAGTATTTAAACCTTGCCAAGTCAGCTAAGTATACTATATGCCTGTCTTTCAGTAGCTTTTATGGGCTTTATGAATTGGTTCACACAATATTTCATTAAAAAATGAAATATCAATCTTGTCTGTGATGTACAATGCCCTTAGATTGTGGGAGCACCTCAGGGGTAGAAACTGTATATTCAGTGCAGCATGTCCATGTGGCAGATGTTAAGTAAATATGAATTAAATTGAATTAGTTATTTTTGTTGTTTATTCATTCAGGAAAATAAAAGATATGTAGCATCTACATAGCAGATACCAGTAAATCTTTCACAATACTTAAGTAGTAATTATTCATTTTTATGCACTTATTTTGTATTAAAATTATATAGTCAGTACAATTGTTTGGTTTTAACCATGTTATCCAATTACTTTATACAAAGGAATCAAGCTATTGAAGTATATTTGCATGTATGTAATCAATTAATGCAAGAGTAGTTATTTAGTGACTGTCGCTTAGACTTTGATTAATATACTAATTAGAAAAATGTATAAAAGCTTAAATTGCCTTTCTCACAGACCTTGATTTTTAAGTTACCATATAACATGATGTATGCACAATATTTTAATACAACTAAATTAAATATTTTAAAAACAGTTTTATTAAAAATAAATACATTTTCTCTTACTTTGAATAGCCTTAAATCAGTAATTTTCCCACTGTGCAAATTAAAAATAGATTATCAGTACAATCTCAACCAAAATCCTAGCAAGTTGTTCTGTGGATATTGACAAACTGAATCTAACGTTTATGTGGAGAGATAAAAGACCCAGAATAGCCAATTTGATATTTTAGAAAAAGAATATTCAAAAGATTGACATCACCAAGTCCAAGACTTACTTTAAAGGTACAATAAGCAAGACAGTGTGGTATTGGGGAAATATGTTGATGGAATAAATAGAGAGGTCAGAAATAGACCCACATAAATAAAATCAAGTGACCCTTGGCAAAGGCAATTCAGTGGAGATAGGTAATCTTTTCAACAAATGGGCTGGAACATCTGGATGTCCACATGGAAAAAATACATCTTGGCTACAGACCTTAGACCCTTAACAAAAATTAACTCAAAATGAATCATAAGCTTAAAGCAAACTGCAAAACTCTAAAACTCCTAGGAGGTACCAAACTGAGAAAACAAGATGACCTTTGTCTTGCAACGATTATTAGATACAATACCAAAGGCATCATCTATGAAACAATTGATCAGTTGAACTTCAATAAGATTAAAGTTCCTTCTGTGAAAGACACTGTCAAGAGAATGAGTAGACAAGCCAGAGACTGGGGGAGATTATTTGAAAAAAAAAATCTAATGGAAAAACTGTTATCCAAAATATACAAAGACCTCTTAAAACTCAACAATAAGAAAATGAACAAACTAATTAAAAAATGGGCAAACACCTGAACAGATATCGCATCAAAGAAGATATATAGATGGCAAATAAGCAAATGAAAAGATGCTCTAATCATATGTCATTAGGGAAATGCAAATTAAAACAACCATAAGGCCCTAGCTGGTTTGGTTTAGTGGACAGAGAGTCAGATTGAAGTGTCCAGGTTTTATTCCTGTCAAGACCATGTGCTTGGTTGCAGGCTCTACCCCTGACCCTGGTCCAAGTGTGTGCAGGAGGCAACCAATTGGTGTGTCTCTTTCCCATCGATGTTTCCCCTCCTCTCTTTTTTCATTCTCTAAAATAAATAATAATAATAATAATAATAATAATAATAATAATAATAAAACCTTCAGGAGAAGATTAACCAAAAGCAAACAAACATACAAAGCCAATAAGGCACTATTGCCTACCTATGTGTATGGCTATAATGCAGAAAACTGACAATAACAAATGCTGACAAGGATGTGGAGCATTGGGAACTTTCATCCATTGCCAGTGGGAATGCAAAATAGCATAGCCATTTTGGAAGATAGTTTGACATTTCTTTCCTCCAAAAGTGACAACAAAGTTGTAATCACATCTTCCTTTTCCATAGAGATTCCCCGGTGCATAGTAGATAGAAGGTCCCTGATAATCCTCTTGGTTTATGTATTACTTAACTCATTCATTCCTTCCAATTCATTCAAAATGTACTGTATAAATGCTATTAACAAATAGACATAAACTTCTCTTTGCTAACAAGGAGCATGCAGTAAATTAGAAATAAAGCAAGTCAAAACTCAAAATTATTGCTATTATTTTAGATTTTGGCCCCTTCTCTGATTGAGTTCGACACCCCTATTTAGATTCCAAGATACTCTTTTACTGACGGATTTGCTATCTGGTCACATAATATATGCAGTAATAAGATATCAGAGCATAATTGTCCTTCAATAAAATAATAATTTGGGTTTCCCACCCACCAATGTTCTTTCTAAAAATTCAGGCACAGAAAAAAATCCAAAATGTAAATATTTTAAAGTTATTTTATCATTTGAATTTTCATATGCACAAATGCTGCTTCTATAATTAGCAAATCTTTTATGAGAAAATTCAAAACTAACTTGTGCAAAAGAACCCCACAACACCCCACTACCCAACACAGGTGCTAGCCTGGCTTGAACTCAATTTTAATACCATCTGGGAAAATTAGATCAGGAGCAAATTAGATCAGAATGCTTTTTCTTTTTCCTTTCTGAATAGCATGTGAGAGGATTTAGGTCAATGTGTAAAAGCTGTGTGTGTGAAGAGGAAGCACTGTGAGCTGGATCAGATGTAGAGCCACATGATGGACAGGGAATTCTTAAAATTATATGGTGCAAGGGTCTTCTCTGGGGAAGGGAAGATCTGATGATGTCCGATGTTATTTCTTCCTTTTACACAGTTTAGCAGCATCCTAGCAGTTATTTTGTCAGGAACATAAATCATGTTTCCACTTAGAAATTTGTTTCAAGATTTTTCTCTTTTATGCAATTACCACATGCTAAACAGGACCATAGATTGATCCCTTGTCTTCTAATTGTCCTCATATTGCTGGTGGATACTCAGTAATTGATTGGTGGTGACTAATTCTAAGCAGTACAAGTTCCAAGTATCATCTTAGTGTCAAAAACAGAAATCAGTGCCTATGACTCTCAATTGTCTCCTAATGGGGCAATTTTCAACCGCAAGTTTTAAAACATGCAATACCTGACTGACTTCTTTTCCCTTAGACTGTCAACTAAAGAAATGACAACAGCCAACACAACAATAGCCATTCAGTATGAATGAACCAAAAGTAAACCTATTTTGTTGTCAGGTTGGCAATAAATAAAAATAAATAAATAAATAAATAAATAAATAAATAAATAAATAAAAAATAAAAATAAATCACAAAATTTTTGGTGTGCCACAGAATTTTAGTAAATAGTTTATGTCTACCATGAGATGAAATAGGTTGACAATTGCTGACCTAGTGTATGTAAGAGGAATTGGTATTGCAGAAAAATGTTTGTTCTGGTTTGTACACAGCGCTGAATCATTTAATGTTTGGATTCCTCCTTGGGTACTGACCTAGTATTCTTAGCATGAATGGAAGCTCTTGGTGCTTATGTGTCAGAGAATTCTTGTCTCTAGAAGGTTTATACTGAACACATTTTTGCAACAAACAAGTAGAAGAAAATGCATGGCTCCTTACCCAGCCCTTTGGGCACCTGTGCTTAGTACTTAATGCTCAGGGAAGGGTTCTGGAAGGAGTCATGCGTTCTCAGTAGATAAAGTCCTTGCCTTGATCTTCAAATAGTTTCTAGAAGCTACTGCTATAACTCTGAGTTCTCTTGTTCTGAGTATGGCTCAGCATATACTGTAAGTGTATTTTTAGGAGGCTCCCAAAATAAACTCTAATTTGAAAGTCTCCACTACCCAACCCTCTAACTCTTCTAAATGTATTTGTCTTTCTTCTATGTTGTTTTGTCCACACATCTAAACAGAGATATGTGCCGAAACCAGTTTGGCTCAGTGGATAGAACATTGGTCTGTGGACTGAAAAGTCCCAGGTTCGATTCCAGTCAAGGGCATGTACAATGGTTGTGGGCACATCCCCAGTAGGGGATGTACAGGAGGCAGCTGGTCGATGTGTTTCTCTCTCATGGATGTTTCTAGCTCTCTCTATCCCTCTCCCTTCCTCTCTGTAAAAAATCAAGAAAATATTTTTTTAAAGTAATAAAAATAAACAGATATGGCCTCCTTAAGAATCAAAACACCCAGCCAGTGTGCCTTAGTGGTTGAGTGTTGACCTATAGGCCAGGAGGTCTCAGTTCGATTCCTGGTCAGGGAACATGCTCGGGTTATGGGCTTGATCCCCAGGGTGGGGCAGGTAGGAGGTAGCCAGTCAATTATTCTTTCTCATCATTGATGTTTCTCTCTCTCTCTTTCTCTCCCTTCCTCTCTGAAACCAGAAATAATGTTTTTTTTTTTAAAGATATTCATTTACTTAAAAAAAGAATCAGAACTAATAGTTTCTTGATATCATATTCATATTATAAGAACATCCGGTAATGGTTTATGACATCAATTTCTAAAATATACTCCTTCTCAGTAGCTACATTTTTTTTTCAGTACTAATATTTATAAAGTACTTTAAAGATCACATAACATTTATTCCTTGGTCCATAAGTTTTTTGGTAACTTTGGTCAAAAACACATTTCTCACAATTTCAGAGAATACCAAGAGATTATCCTACAACCATCTCTGTTAGCACTGGTACAAAGAACATTTTTCTTTGATTCTAGTAGATATTTGATCATTAACTCCCCATAATTAAAATACTATCCAAACTACATATTTAATATTTATCATTATCACATGAGATTTAAAACATTGGTTTGAATTCACGTGATCAACTGGACACATTATTCCACACTCTAAAACTCTTTGGCTCTGCTATAGTCTTCACAGTTCACCATGGTCTGACCTCCAAGAGGTAGATTATATAAACCACATTCTATGGTGAGTCAGTTGCAGCGATGAAATAAGGCCTAAGGGAGTTATTCAACTGAGAACTGCAAATTGTCACATTAAGAATCTTTCACATTTTGGTGACCTAACCGGTTTGGCTCAGTGGATTGAGCATCAGCTTGAGGACTGAGGGGTCTCAGGTTCGATTCCGGTCAGGGGCATGCACCCTAGTTGTGGGCACATCCCCAGTAGGGAGTGTGCAGGAGGCAAATGATTGATGTTTCTCTCCCATCAATGTTTCTAACTCTCTCTCCCTCTCCCTTCTTCTCTGTAAAAAATCAATAAAATATATTAAAAAAAAGAATCTTTCACATTTTGTAAAAGATTACTTGCAGAATAAAAACTACTGTTTTTTTGTTTGCTTATCTCATCCAAGAAGATTTCTAAGTACTTCCCTTTTATTAGTTCAATCAACCCTCCCCACATCCCTATGAGAAAATGAACACTATTGCATTAAATGGAAAGCTCCAAGGCATTCATTTTTTTGCTCCATTTCAAGAATGTTAGAAAGCATCACAGCATGAACTTGAACCCAGTGGCTCTCCTCTAGAGCCGAGAGCCTCAGGGCTGCACAGTGGCACAGTTCTCAGGTGAGCAGCATGCAGCCCGCGCGGCTGCACAGGATAGCCCTGGATGCCTCCAGCCACTCTGCTCTTGGGGGAAATGGGCACATATTTTTGCAGTGGAAAATGAAGACATCTGTGCATTTGTCATTATACCAATGTATCAATTAAATGACACCAATGTGTATGCAGCATTTCAAAAAGTCCTCAACCCTAGCTCTACTAAAATCAAAAGCCATTATCCCAATAACACTTTCTCTAACTACATGCAGGTTCATTTGCAGGGGAACAAGGGGGTTTTTGTGGCCCCTGGAATGGTAATCTTTCAATGATGAGGCCCTCAAAGCATGCCATGTGAGACAGCTGTAGAGAACTAAACGAATACAGAATCATTGTTTTAAATGATTCTCTTTAATCATTTTCAGATAGTAAAGGCATATGAAGCCATGACTTCTGAATGGTGACGTTCAGGCCCCTGTGGCCAGGTGCAGGGCCAGGTGCGGTCCGGTCCTGGCTGCAGACAGGTGGCATTGTTCGCCAGCACTAATGTGCTGAGGGACGCCTCACAGCCCCTCTCAGCATGGGATGCTCATGAAACTGCAAATTACTTTGCAAAATTGGCCTCCTGGAAGCACGAACTAAAATATCTATGCATATTAAAATACTCTTTTCAAAGCATACAACTTGGTATAATTTGGGCTGATGATCTGTGATGAGAAAGATAAACCTCATTGCTTATAAAATATTTTTAAAAACCTTCTTAGTGAACCTGCAATGCTTTGTACTTTCCACCTGTATGAAACTGCGACAAAGGAGCATGTTTTTATTCCTTGATTAATTCTGCTAGCCAAGCAAATGAAATCAGAGATGGGATTACGTTTGTTTTTTTAAAACGTCTTAAAAACTATATCTATGTGGGTTTGTGTTGTGCAATCATTAATACAGTTCTTAAATTTCATTATATGGACATTTCTTTCAAGCTCGTCTACTGTTTCAAAATAGCCACTATCAGTACAACTACGCAGAACAAATAAACCTTTATATATTCGCACACATTCATTTTATTGCAGGTGAGCAAAATAAAATGGAGAAAAGCTGTTAAATTACTTCAAACACTCAAACACTTCAATCTCAAAAAAATATTTTTGTTTTATTTGGATTTATTACGGAAAATGTGAAAAGGCATAATTCCTGAATGTCCAGATGACTTCAATATTATTTCAGAATATATTGGTGCTCACATTTGCATTTGTTTTTCTCTCTACTGCAATCCTTTGCAATTGTGTTTTGTTTGTTTGTTTGTTTGTTTTTCCTGTTAGAAAATGTGTGCATCACTCCTGTCCTCACCTTCTTCAAGTCTGTTCAAATGTCAGCTTTTCAGGAGTCTTTCTCTGATCTCTAATTAAAAGTTGTGATGAAAGATGATTTGACTTTGGGTGGTGGTGAAACAATGCATTATACAGACCATGTGTCATAGAAATGTACTCTTAAAACCAATATAATCTTATTAACTGTGTCACACCAATATTTAATTTAAAAAAAAAAAGAAAAAGTAAAAGAAAGAATATTCTGACACCATGCCAATTGATATTGCCCCAGCCTTATTTATATCTACAGCCTTTATTACCATATGCGTGTCTGTGTGTGTAATTGTCCATGTGTAACTTCTGGTCTCCACTGGATAAAATGTCAGCTCTATCAGGGAGACCAGGCTGGCAGGGGAGGGCAGTTGGGGGGGAGGGCAGGGCCTGCATGGGAGTAGTTAGGGGGTCATCATGCCAGCAGGGGAAGAGTTAGGGGCAATCAGGCAGGCAGGCAGGCAGGCAAGCAGTTGGGTGTCAGCAGTCCCAGATTATGGGAGGGATGTCCGATGGGGCCTAAAGCAACAGTCAGACATTTCCTGAAAGGTCCCAGATTGGAGAGGGTGCAGACTGGGCTGAGGGACACCCCCACCCTGTGCATGAATTTCATGCACCAGGCCTCTAGTTTTTATATAATTCCACAATTCTGAATATTTAGTTTGTTCTAAATTTTCCCATAATATGAATTCTCTGGCAGTGAACATGCTTTGTTTGCTGCGGTCAGAATCTATCTGCAAAACTTATATGTTGAAGTCCTAATGCTCCAAGTGATGGTATTAGGAGGTGGGGGCCTCTGGAAGGTGCTTAGGTCATGAGGGTGGAACCTTTATGAATGGGATTCATGTTGTTATAAAGGAGGTCCAAAGTTCCCCTCCCCCGTTTCTGCCCTGTGATGACACAATGCAAGGAGACATCTGCCAGGGTAGACCCTGAGCAACCGATGAACGGATTACTCTGACGCCCGTTTCTGGAAAGAGAGGGCTAAGGCACTTCTTGGCTATCGCCACCACAGTAGCCCTGTTCACTTGCCTCTTTTGGCTTTTATTGTCACAACAGCTTGAACCTAAATTAACCTCTAGATATGATCATCAGGGTAAGCATCCTTAAGAAAGTATATGCTTCTACCAGGTTGGATCTTTAAAGACTAAACATAGAGATTCTAGCAAAACACCCCGGGGGATCGGACTTGTTTGAAAAGTCAAGGTAGGGGCTGCCGCCTTTGCAAGGTCCCCTCCAGAGGCCCCTGACCTTTCATAGAATCCCCCTTATAGACGTTCCAACCACGCCCCCTGCTTCCCCACAGAAGTCTGTGATCCAGAAGAATGCCGGCACCCTGAACTTGGACTTTCAGCTCTGGAACTCTGGGATATGCATTTCTGTTGCTTGTAAACTATCCAACCTGTGATGTTGTAGCAGTCCAAATGGACTAAGAAATTGTTCGATTGCATGTTTCTTTCTTATGATTTCCTTAAAACAAATTTGAAGATGTGATGCTGGTTCAAAAGTGTATGGACACTTTTAATATATTGCCTATTGTATCCAGAAACATTTTACTAATTTAACTATCCTCAGGACATATAACTTTTTTTTATTTTATTTTTACACATGCTCACTAACACTTTTTAAGTGTTTAAAAGTAGCAGTCCAAATGGACTAAGAAATTGTTCGATTGCATGTTTCTTTCTTATGATTTCCTTAAAACAAATTTGAAGATGTGATGCTGGTTCAAAAGTGTATGGACACTTTTAATATATTGCCTATTGTATCCAGAAACATTTTGCTAATTTACCCTCAGGACATATAACTTTTTTTATTTATTTTTACACATGCTCACTAACACTTTTTAAGTATTTAAAAGTTTTATAATTGTATAAATAAAAATACATCTCACCGATGTTTGAGCATGTACCTCAACATTAATGTTGAATGCCAGTGAGGGTTGCTGGAGCATAGTAGATCCATGAACTCACCCCTCACATAGAGATTCTAAACTTTTACTTATGGTGCTTCCAACAGACCTGACTGTACTATACCTAAGTCCTAGATTATATAGAACTGGCCATCGTTGTAAAAAAAAACAAAACAAAACTATAACTTTAAAGAATGTCTTATTAGTTGGGGAGTAAGCATCTAAAGATAAAAAATAATTATGATAATTTCCCTCATCATGGCTATTTTTCTCTTTCCAAAAGGAAGATGATTATATATACTATTTTAGATGATGGAGAGTCACTAAATACTGTATATGCCCAGAAATGTTGTTAATTTCCTTAAAAAAAAAGGGGGGGGGAGTGGAGGGGTAGATATGTAAAAGTAAGGCCATGGGTACTAAGATAGTTTTTGGTCCATGAGTATTGTTTTATAATTAAATATTTTGAAAATATTCATTTAGTAAGATTCCCATGTTTTAAAGCATGTAAATTGTATTTTTGTAAGCCATACAATGTGGTTAGTGGCCTTTTCTCACACATGTGCTTCCTTTATGGATGTCCCTTCCCTGTGTTGGAGTAAATCCCCTCTCTCTGAGTTTTGGCAAGAGACATGTCTCAGCTTCCATTACAGAAACCCAGGAGGCAAGATGCCCACTTTTCCCACCCACTTCGACGAGTAGACATGGGGTAGAAATCCTGTCTGGACCTTCTCTAATAGTCCGTTTGGGCTTTCATAACAGAATACCACAGACCAGGAGACTGAAACAACAGACATTTACTGTCACACAGTTCCGGAGGCTGTAAGTCCAAGATCAAGATGACGCCAGGACTGGTCTCTGTGAGACCTCTGTCCTGGTTTTGGCACACGCTGCTTGCAGAACGGGTTATCACAATGACCCTCTCCCTGTGTTCTCACACTTGCACAGCTTCCCCTCTCATACACAGGGAGAGAAGGATCTCTGCTGTCTTTTCCTCTTCTTATAAGGGCATCAGGCCCATCGGATTAAGTCCCCATGCTTATGATTTCAGTTAACCTTAATTTCCTAAAAATGTTGCATGCAGAGATGGTTACATTGGGTGCTAAAGCTTCAGTTGTAAATTTGGAGTGGGGCTGGGCACAACCTAGTCTATTACACCTTCCATGGGGATCCCAAGGAGGGTGATGTGACACAGCAAGGGGTCCCTCCTGGCTGCAGTGATGGTGTCATGAAGAGCATCTCATTCTCGTGCTAGCCAGTTTGGCTCAGTGGATAGAGGGTTGGCCTGCAGACAGTAGGGTCCCGGGTTTGATTCCAGTCAAGGGCACATGCCAAGATTGCAGGTTTGATCCCCAGTAGGGGTCATGCAGGAGGCAGCCAATCAATGATCTCTCTCATCATTGATGTTTCTATATTTTCCCCCCTCTCCTTTTCTCTATGAAATCATATATATATATATATATATATATATATATATATATATATATATATATATATATATATATATATATATATAAGGGTCGGCAACGAAGTAATTGCGGGTTTCACACATATATGGCTTCAGTTGAATTTTTAGGTTTGCAGACGTAGTACAAATGTAAAACACATTTTGTTATTTGATAGTTGGCTATTCAGCTGTTAATCAGTAAAAAAAGTTTTTTGATCTGTTTTGTAGTTTTCGTTTGGCGTTCGTTGAAAAATGGAAAATCAAAAGGAACATTTTCGTCATTTTTTGCTTTTTTATTTCCGCAAAGGGAAAAACGCATCACAAGCTCATAAAAAGTTATGTGCTGTTTATGGTGACGAAGCCTTAAAAGAACGGCAGTGTCAAAATTGGTTTGCCAAATTTCGTTCTGGTGATTTTTCACTCAAAGATGAAAAACGCTCTGGTCGTCCAGTTGAAGTTGATGACGCCCTAATCAAAGCAATAATCAATTCGGACTGTCACAGTACAACACGTGAGATTGCAGAGAAGCTTCATGTATCACATACATGCATTGAAAATCACTTAAAACAACTTGGCTATGTTCAAAAACTCGATACATGGGTTCCTCACGAACTGAAAGAATCACAGTTAACGCAACTCATTAGCAGCTGCAATTTGCTAAAGAAACGTAATGAAAATGATCCATTTTTAAAACGACTGATAACTGGCGATGAAAAATGGGTTGTTTACAACAATATCAAGCGGAAAAGATTGTGGAGCAGGCCAGGTGAACCAACTCAAACAACATCAAAAGCTGATATTCATCAAAAGAAGGCTTTGTTATCAGTTTGGTGGGATTACAAAGGAATTGTCTACTTTGAACTCTTACCACCCAACCGAACGATCAATTCTGATGTCTACATTGAACAACTAACGAAATTAAACAATGCAGTTGAAGAAAAGCGGCCCGAATTGACAAATCAAAAAGGTGTTGTATTCCATCATGACAATGCAAAGCCACACACATCTTTGGTCACTCGGCAAAAATTAATGGAGCTTGGTTGGGATGTTTTGCCACATTCACCATATAGTCCTGACCTTGCACCATCTGATTACTTTTTGTTTCGATCTTTACAAAACTCCTTGAATGGTAAAAATTTCAATAATGCTGATGATGTCAAATCGTACCTGATTCAGTTTTTTGCTAATAAAAATCGGACGATTTTTGAACGTGGGATTATGATGCTGCCTGAAAGATGGCAAAAGGTCATTGATCAAAATGGGCAATACATTACAGAATAAAGTTATTTAGTTCCATGAAAAAATTGTCTTTGATTTTCTTTTAAAAATCCGCAATTACTTAGTTGCCGACACTATATATATATATATATATATATATATATATATATATATATATATTTATTTATTTTTATTTTTTTAAAGAGTATCTCATTCTCAATGGTGAGGGTGGTAATGACCTACCATACCTTTTCTGAGATGTAATTATAGCTCAGTTCTGACTGCCTAGCTCTTCAGGACCCAGGCCAAAAAAAACAAGCCTATTTGTCCCAGATATTCCCAGACCACTCTAGAAGCTACTTCATAGTCTTCCAGTATTTTTTCTGCTTTAATTAGTCTAAATTAGATTTTTGTTGCAGCTGCTAATAACCCTGACTGAAACAGAGTGTTTAACCTAAAATTAAACCATCACAGCAAATATAACAGATGATTGAGGTGTGTGTCTCTGATGAGCATTTTCATCAATGCCAGGTTAATTGCCTAAAGAGAACTCTGCGAAGTATGGTAGTGAAAATAGAGTATCATACTAAAAAAGAATAATTAAAAAGATAGTTGGAGGTCAATGCTAAAATGCCTAAGGATTAGTAGTTTGAATAATAGTATCAGTCCTTTAAAAGCCTGGACAGGGTGAGAGTGTGGGAGGCTGGATGAGAGTTATCACATCACCTTATTTGTGCAAAACACATTTTCACTTTTCTGTTTGACTGAGTTTACTGCTATATTAACAGATACAGATCTCTTCAATCAACACGATATTCTGCATAATACAACAGAATCTCTTATACTGATAATACATTTCTATATGGTATATTTAAAAATATCTCGAGTGTTTAATATTTCTAATTTTATTTGAAATACAAAATCTAGTCATTTATTTCATATTTGCCCATGTTTCATATAGGTTTATTTTACTGTAGTTTTAAAATCCAAATATCCCCCCTGATTAAAAAAGTATTTTTCTCCTTATCATTTGTTTTGACTAGATGGCACTGATCTCCAAATACTTCTCTTTAGTGGATAGATTAGCATGACTTAACCAGTTAGATTCCTATGTCAGGCTCAGAGACAGAGCTGTACAAAGGGTAAGATTTTCCTGGAGATTTGTCTGCAGCCTCTGAGGAAACCTGCATTCCCAGAGAGGTTTGATTTATAGCCACACTTTAAAAGATAAGAAGGAAAGTTCCTTTGATTATTTTGGACAGATAACACTTTCAATTTGTCAAAGCATTCATTTGCCACTGTTGGAAAAACAGTTCTTACTGATAGACACTAAGTTCTCATTAGAACTAATCATATGAACTCTATTACAAACTATATTTATCCAGTGTTTGGTTTATTATTTTTGAAATAAAAATTTTATGCCAGATTATGTCCCACTAAATTAGTTTTTTTGTTTCATATTTATGATAGTTACATTTTTTTTACTTGCTCACTTTCTATCAGCCACTGTACTATTCTACACATATGTTATTTAATTCTTTAAAAATATACAATATGGACATCTATAATAATATAAGGGTAATATGCTAATTAGACCAGACATTTGGACATCACTCATCCTTCCTGACAAAGCCAGGGCCGGAGGGAAGCAGCCTGGGTCCCGGGTGCCGGAGGGAAGCCAGTGCCAGCAGCCGGGAGAAGGAAGGCCTACTCCTGCATGAATTTTCGTGCACTGAGCCTCTAGTTTAGAGATAATAAAGTTGAAATTAAGGAAATCGACCAAGGTTTAAAATTGTGCCTTAACATTTTGTTATATTGTTTTCTTCAACGAAGTCAGGAAAATAAACCTGAATATTTTAGAAGGTTTGGGGAAAGTCATGGGCATACCTTGGCAAAAGTGTGGCATTACAATGGCTATGTAGTATAAGTAATAATACAAGAGAAATCCAAAGGATAAAAATATTAGGCCACTTTTTCAAAGTCACAAAGCTTATAAGTGGTATAGCTAGAATGAAATACCAGATTGATTCCAGAGAAGGTAGTTGTGACTCAAATGTTACATCACCTCTCACGATTCTTGGTCTCACAATTCAGGGGTATGACATGTCCTGGCACCCACTACTCAGTACATGGTCTGCAATGGCTGTCGCTCTGAAACGCTTTGTCATTGCCCAAGACATAGTAGTATCTGAGTCTGTCTCTGCTGCTAAGACAGAATTACCACCAACTAAGAGGTTTTAACAATGCTTATGCCTCACAGTTCTGGATGCTGGGAAGTTCAAGATGAAGATACTTAGCTCAAGTGTCTGGAGAGCTAAGTGAAGACACCTAGCAGATTTGGTATCTGGTGGGAGCCCACCTCCTGGTTCAGGGACAGCCATCTTCTCCCTGAGACCTTCCTGGGGGAAGGGCTCTCTGCGTCTCTGTCATAAAGGGTACAATTTCCATTGATGAAGGCTCCACCCTCATGGCCTAATCAGCCCAAAGGCCCCACCTCTAAATACCATCACGCTGTGGATTAGGTTTCAACATATGAATTTCAAGGGAGCAAAATTATTCAGTCAGAGCACACAGTAGGTACAAAAATTTCAAGTAAGGAAATATCAGAATTTCAAGTGAGAAACCTCAGTAGCAACCTGACATTGCCATGGCATTCAGTGAGCTCATCTCACTAATGGGGCATAGATTAGTCCACATGCTCTCATACCACATATGCTGTATCACATGAATGAGGAGCTGCATATTAGGGTTGCTTTGTGGGACCATATTCTAGTCTGAGATGATTTTTAAAAGGGCCTTAGGCCTTCAAGAAAATTTTCTCTATTTCAAAGATTTTGATCATAGCCCCCATTATACACCCCAAAACTGACGTTCAATGAAAACCTGTTTAGATCATGGCAGGGCTTGAGTTAGTGTTTGACTAGGAACAAGAAAATCCATGTTATTCCATTTTTACGAGGCTGCGTTTAGATAAAACCAGATGGGATCACCTGCAACTCATTTTTAAAGAGCGCCGGGAAATGCCTGTATCTCATCACATGTTGGAAAAGAACAATGGAGCCAGGGTGACAGTTCTAAGCACTCCATTTATGGCCTTCTCCACTTCCCCGGGGAAAACATGCTAACAGATGAAGGATGTCTGTGTCAGTGTGTGTGACAAGTATAGTTCTTTTTTTACATAAAACTATAAAGAAAGGTTTGAGAACAGCAGTCTACAGAATTTGGGGGTGTGCATTATGCTCTTACTGTAATCCTGAGATATTTCCACCCCCTCCTTTAAGTTTTCACTTATGTTGTCCCAGCAAAATAAATTACTGAGCATGGATTGGGAAAGGATGTGTGATTCTGCGGGTCAAATCTTTATCTTCACTGTGCAGAGTTTAGTGTGTTAATTGCATTAATAATGAGATCGTTTTTTCGACATTAAATTGCCACCGAATATTCAATAGCAGCACCACACACGTGCTGGTGAGGGTGGCTGGGAAAGAGGCAGGGCTGTGTCCCAGGAAAGGGACAGCAGTGTAGCAGAAAGCAGTAAAGACTTGGGAATTCAGGCGGGGGGACACGTGGGAAAGATATTCTGTATCTGCCTTTGTGAGACTGAAGTTAATCTAACATGTAAATTTTTTTTAATTTATTTTTTTTATTGTTTAAAGTATTAGAAATAGTAGTATATATGTTTCCTTTTGTCCTGATAAATAGATGTCACTTTTAAAATCTAAGTTCTCTGGAGGAATTCAACTTTGGAAACCAAAAAGAGTAACGGGAGTTAGACTGACAGGCTATTGGCAGGTTTTTAAGGCAGGGTTTCTCCCCTTTTCCTCGCCTTTGGGAGAAGAAACTCTACCCTTTCTTTAGAATTGAGGTAAGATATAGCCGGCTGCTATGGGAGTTGTTTCTTTACAAGGAATTAAACCTCATAGAGCAGTGGTTTTCATCCCTTCTCACCTCATGGCACACAGAAACTAATTACTAAAATTCTGCAACACACTAAAAAATACATTTTTTTGCCAATCTGACAAAAATAGGTATAATTTTGATTGATATAAAAATAATAATAGTAATTACCCTTTTGATCCAAAGTGACTTAAGAAAGTCATA
This sequence comes from Pipistrellus kuhlii, assembly GCF_014108245.1. Classification (NCBI taxonomy): domain Eukaryota; kingdom Metazoa; phylum Chordata; class Mammalia; order Chiroptera; family Vespertilionidae; genus Pipistrellus; species Pipistrellus kuhlii. Next base: position 31,821,352 of record NW_023425405.1, on the reverse strand, counting down.
AGCCTATAAGGGGTCCTCAAACTTTTTAAAGTGGGGGCCAGATCACGGTCCCTCAGAGAGCTGGAGGGCCGGACTATATGAACTACTAATTCCTTCTGTAACACCTCGGCTGCGCTCACTGCCCAAAAAACCTGGCAGGCCGGATCAGACTCCTCTGCGGGCCACATGTGGCCCACGGGCCGTAGTTTGAAGACGCCTGATTCTATAATAATAGAAGGACAATATGCTATCGGGTCTAGTAATAATTAATGTCGTTTTAAAACATTCGTTTAAAATCTTGCTTGGCGTTGACTTGTATTGACATAACCTTCAAACACGTGGTATCTACAGAACGTGTGAAGTGCAATTAACAAGTTTTGCTTGAAAAACTTTGTGTTTGGTTTGGTTTTTGTTGCAAAACTAGGGCTAAGAAGATGGTGGATGAAGAGCATATTCAGCACTGCATGCTTTACGAGTTCCAATTAGGAAGAAAAGCAAGTGAGGCTGCAAAAAACATCTGTAGTGCTCTTGGTCAAGATGCAGTTAGCGCCAGAAAATGCCAGCGTTGGTTTGAGAAATTTTGCGAGGGAAATTTTTCGTTAGATGACAAGAGTGGTCGAGGCCGTGTGTCCAATTTTGTTTTGTTTTTTTGTTTTTTTAAAAAAATATATTTTATTGATTTTTATACAGAGAGGAAGGGAGAGAGATAGAGAGTTAGAAACATCGATGAGAGAGAGTCATCGATCAGCTGCCTCTTGCACAACCCCTACTGGGGATGTGCCCGCAACCAAGGTACATGCCCTTGACCAGAATCGAACCCGGGGCCCTTCAGTCCCCAAGCTGACGCTCTATCCATTGAGCCAAACCGGTCCTGGCCGTGTGTCCAATTTTGATGAAGAAGCTCTTCAAGCTCTTTTGGTGCAAAATCTTCAAATTACCCAACAAGAGCTTGCGACAACTTTAAATTGTTCACAAAAAACAATTTCCAATCAATTGCGTGCACTTGGCAAAGTCCAAAAGTTTGGAAAATGGGTTCCTCATGAGTTGACCGACAACAACCGTAATCAAAGAGTCACAATTTGCAGTTCGCTCCTCTCTCGTCAAAACCGTTTGTCGTTTTTAGAGCAAATTGTTACCGGAGATGAAAAATGGGTGCTGTATGTTAATTTGAAAAGGCGGCCTCAATGGTTGGACAAAAATGAGGCTCTGCAGCCCACGCCAAAACCTGACTTGCATGCGAAAAAAGTGATGTTGTGTGTTTGGTGGAATTTTAAAGGAATTCTTCATTATGAACTTTTACCATCTAACCAAACCATTACAAGTGCAGTGTATAGTGCCCAATTGGAAAGATTAGCCCAAGCTTTAAGAGAAAAAAAACCCGCGCTGATTAATCGGAAGGGCGTAATTCTTCACCACGATAATGCACGACCGCATACTGCAAGAATCACTGCTGAAAAACTGTGCCAGTTGGAATGGGAAGTTCTCCCTCAACCTGCATATTCTTCTGATATTGCCCCTTCCAATTACCATTTGTTTCGTTCTTTGCAAAACTTTCTTCTTGGAAAAAAATTTAATAATGAAGAATGCCTCAAAAATGCATTGACCAAATTTTTTGCATCAAAATCACAAGAATTTTACAACAGAGGGATTAAAATGCTTCCTGAGCGTTGGGCACAAGTAGTAGAAAACAACGGCAATTATATTGTTGATTAAATTTTGTTGTATTGTTTAAATAAATTCGATTTAAAAAAAGTATTAGAAAACGACATTAAGTATTACTAGACCTAATAATTAGACTGGATGTCCTTCCAGACATCCTTCTGGATGACCTTCTGGACGAAACCGAGGCTGTGAGAGAAGCCCAAGTCCTAGGTGCCTGCAAGCAGCCAGAGGCAAGTCTGGGCCCTAGGTGCCAGAGGGAAGCCAGTGCTGGCAGCCGGGGGAAAGGAAGGCCTACTCTTGCACGAATTTTGTGCATTGGACCTCTATTCCTATATAATAAAAGTCTAATATGCTAAGTGTCCAGTAAACCCATCAGCTGTTCAACCAATCAAAACATAATATGCTAATGATATGCTAAGGCCATTCAACTGCTCACTATGACATGCAGTGACCCCCAGGGGGCAGACAGTTGACCGGTCAAGCAGTCGACCAATCACTATGGTGTGCACTGGCCACCAGGGGGAAGATGCTCCAACTGATAGGTTAGCTTGCTGCTGGGATCCAGCCAATTGGGACTGAGCAAGATGGGCAGGACATGCCCTGGAGCCTTCACAGTCCCTCCCTGGCTGGCCAACCTTCTGCATCTCTCCCCAGCCCCTGGCCTGCACCCTCTCACAATCTGGGACCCCTCAGGGGATGTCAGAGAGCCAGGCCAGGGGACCCCACTGGTTGCACAAATTTGTGCACCAGTCCTCTAGTTGTATATAAGGACTAATGGTACCAAGTATTAACCAATCATAATAATAATAACCTTATTATTCAATGTAACCAATAAGATGCAACTTACTATATGACCTATACATTCATACTTGGAAGACAGGACATGCATACTGGAGGGCTATTGTCATTTTTAGTCTGGCAACCTAATAGGAAAGAGGTCAGTGCCCTGACTAAATAGTCAGATATTGCATGTTTTAAAAATTCTTATGGCGCACTGGCTGAAGATCATTGTCACAGAGCTAGAAAACGTCTTCACCTCAGTAGGGAGTGTGTTAGTTTCCTTGTGCTCCCCTCAGCATACCTGCCTGCACCTTCCCTTCTGCAGGCTTCATCTCACAACTTCAGGCGCCCAAGGGAAGCTGCTTCGGGAGAGAGTCCTGGTTCATATTTAATGATGGTGGAGATATTCTGGTTCCTGCAGCTCGGAAAGGACTGAGAAATGACATCCCTGAATTAGCTCCCTTCATTGTAAGGCCACCAAAAATAGCTGAGACAGAGACAAAGAGAGAGAGGGGGGGGGGGTAGGGAGAGGGAGAGAGAGAACAGAACATGTTCTCTTAGAGATGAGGGCAAGATTTAGCAAATGATTACTATGGATCCTGGAGTCATGGAATGGCAACTGGGTCCTTCTCTTCAGAATCCAAATCATGTCTGATTTGCAACAGCCATTTCATTGTAAATGCTTCCTTGGGGGAGAAGGAGTTATAGATTCTATGGCCTTTACAAGTCAGGATTCTGAGACACTTAGCACTAGCTCATAACTGAATTGCAGTCCTCTATGCTACTACCTTTTGCTTCACAGGATGCCAGCATCGAGCTGTTACTGATTCTTTCTCAGTAACTCTCATCCCTCCCACCTGATTAGATCCCCTGGGGTAGGCCTGAGTAGAGGCGTTCCCCCAGCTGTTAAAAGACAAAAAGTCCCTGACCCTTTTACACCTTTGTTAATGATGATTCCTAGACCTTGTGGGTAGCTGGAGTAAAGTGCCTTAGGGAAAAATAGCAGAGTATTGTTTCATTTATTCATTCACTCAGTGATTTCTGGTTTCTAACAGCAGGTGCTACAACAAGATTTTGGACAGTTAGAATCAGGAGGCACAAATCCTGCAGAGCTATACTGACACCTGGTGGAGAAATAAAAACATAGCCTTACAGGTTGTTTTTAAGGAAGCATGCCTGCTAAAAGGTGTTTTATACTTAGTGTCCTTTATGCTTTGAAACAAAGCAAAGGTTTGTCTTAAATATAAAGTAACAGGTAAACACAAAACTTTAAGAATGCAATAGACTCACTTTTCCCCCCCATTTTTTTGTGTGTCTATGTACATTGCCATTTTTAATTACAGTCTAAATCTTTGTCTTCTGATCTATAAAATAAATGTCTTATACTTGGTATGGTGGTGTGAGATAGTGAGAGCATATGTAAAATATCAGGTTTCAGCCAACAACTACCTCGGCGATCTGCCTACCGACTCAAAGAGAACAGCCATAGCCAGATAACGACATCTCTGTCCAGGGCAGATTACATTTACTACTGCAGTCCATCCTATCTTATAATAAAGAGGGAATATGCTTATTGTCATTCCCTTACAAAGATGACGGTGCCCACAGCCAATAAGGAGGGGATATGCTAATTGACTGCCATGGTCTCAAAGATGGAGGTGCCCATAGCCACAAGATGGTAGCACTCAGTCCCCTCAGCCCCACTGGGGCAGCAGGCACAAGGTATGGCCAGGCCTGCCCCCAGGTGGGTCTGGCTGTTCTGTGCACTTGCCTTCAGAGTCCCCCAGTTCCCTCAGCCCCTAGCCGCCCAGGGCAGGCCTGAGGTGCAGACAAGCCTCTGATGTCAGCTTCCCAGCTGCCCAGGGTGGGCCCGAGGTGCAGGCAGACCTTGGATGGCAGCTGCCCAGCCACCAGGGCCACTCAAGGCTCAGGTAACCAGGGTTGGCCAAGACTTGTACTGCTGGCAGTGGCAACGGCAGAGGTGTGAGAGGGTCATCGCCTTCCCCTGATCGCTGAGTTGTCTCCTGCCCCTGAGGGCTCCCAAATTGTGAGAGGGGGCAGGCTGGGCTGCGGAACCCCCCTCCAGTGTATGAATTTTTATGCACCGGGCTTCTAGTAAGATTTTAACAGAGCTCAAAAATTCCTATCACTGAGTGACAGGGTAGCCTTCTTCACCGCCTAGCGCAAACATTGTCTAAATACTTACCCATGTGTCGGGGAGCACAAGAGACATGGTTGGAAAGTTGTCAGGAGGACATTCTGAGAAAAGGGAAGTGTGTGGAAGGCGGCCTGCCCTGTTTATCGGAATTCCGACCTAGGGGTGACTTAGGGGAGTGTTGAAGGTGGAGCCCCTAATTATTCCTTGACGTCTCCAAAAAAGTCTGTGCATTTGCAGATCCCCGGGTGTTTACTGGAATCCTTATGCTTAATCCCTGGATGCCCTTGCCAAGAGGACAATGTGCATGCCTGTGTCCTCCCAAGATTACGCACCCTACTGATTGTATCTGAAGATAAAAACCCCAATAAAAGCTGAAGGAGTCAGGCGATCCCTTAGCCCCCTCTTTCTCAGTGAAAATGTGTCAGAGTAATCTGTTCATCCCTCATTCAGGGGCTGCTGGTCAGCCCTGGCAAGTTGCTTCCCGTGTAAGGGGCCCAGCACCAGTGTGTTACAGTTGTCTATAGTCTAGTGCTGTACAGATTTTAAGCTTCGGAGCTGTGGGGGAACAGAATTTGCCATCCCAAACTGTGTCTATTTGGCATAATGATTATTTGAGAAACAGCAGGCATGGGAGAAGCTCTGAAAACCAAGTAGAAGTTACCCTTTGTAAAACATTTACACGTATAAGGAAAATCTCCACTTGTGTGTCTCACTCACTATACCAGGAAGAAGGGTTGACCTTATCTCTAGAAAACATTATCCATGAAAAGGGCATGGACTTCAATGCCTATAACCACCTTACTGCTGTTCACTGCACCTTTCCTAATAACCTTCTCTAACTGACACCCCTTCCCATCGACCCCCCAGCATCTTCTTTTGACTTTGGATGATATTTAAGTGGTGGCTTCAGACACTTTGGGGAAGTCTTCAGTTCTCCTGGGTCTCCCATACAAACAGATATACAAGTTATTAAATATTTCTTTGTTAGTCTGTCTTTTATTACAGGGATGTCTCAGCCAAGAACCTGGGGTATAGGGGAAATGATTTTTCTCCCCTACAGAACAATAGGCTATACCCTCTGGGTTTGTGTTAAGTGCACTCTATGAAGTTCCCACAAGAATCACCTCATGCCACATCCCTCAGACTGTGCCTGCCTTCCATCCCCAGCAGTGCCTGGCTGTATCCAATGCTTTCTCCCCTCCTGTCAGTCTTCATGGAGGCCTATCAGAGGATGATCCCACTCTTGGCTTAGTCCTTGGTCCAATTCTCTCTCTCCTGATTCACCCACCTCTTCTACTTTCTGGCTTCTTCTTATCAGAATTTATTTTTTTTTAATTTATTTTTTTTTATTAATTTATTTTTAAAATATATTTTATTGATTTTGTACAGAGAGGAAGGGAGAGAGATAGAGAGCTAGAAGCATTGATGAGAGAGAGTCATCGATCAGCTGCCTCTTGCACACCCCTTCCTGGGGATATGCCAGCAACCAAGGTACATGCCCTTGACCGGAATCGAACCCAGGACCTTTCAGTCTGCAGGCCGACACTCTATCCACTGAGCCAACCCGGTTTCGGCCTTATCAGAATTTAAACCTGCCCAACTCTCTCCCATCTTAAAATATTTAAAAAATAAAAATAACTATTATGAAACCAACAAAGCAGCAAAGAAACAACCAATGAACCACCATCTTTATCTGCCAGGTTCAACCATCATTCTTCTCCCTTCCCCACACTTTCCGTTAGATCACTAAGAAGCAAGACCTACCCCTATTTTCTCCATTTTCTCTATTTATATCTACTTAGTGACCCACTCTTGCCTAGATTTTGACCACACACTCCACAGAAACTGTTTTTTTCCTGCCAAGGCACCACCGTCTTCCTCCTTAGATGATCAATGAATGTGTTTTAAAGCTGATCTTCCTTAATCATAGGGTAATATTTGAAATTCTTAGTCATTCTCTAGTTTTCCAGACACAGATACTCTCTTAAGATGCCTAAAACCACACTTTCCTGATTTTACCCCTCCTTACCTTGATACCCATTCTCAGTCTTCCTCTCATTGTTTTCCTCTGCCCAACCCTAATGTGGTTTTTGTTCTCGGAATTTTCATCCTGTTTCCCCCTGCTGAGCTTATTACACCTGATCACTCCGATGAGTGTCAATGCATGCTCATGGTCGCAAATGGTCATTCTCATCTAGATTTCTATTTTATATCCTGAGAACTATTCCTTTATTTATTCGTTATTCCATGACAATGTCACATGCGTTATAGATATAATTTCCCTGCGTTTAAACACCAGGTTAATGCACCTCTTGTCTGGTCTCAAATGTCACCATTTTTAAACCATTTTCACATACATCCTTAAATGTAATGGCTCCCTTTTCTAGACGTCTAGTGAGAAATCTTGTGTAAATCAGATTTTCATTATTTTGTAAGTAACTTTTCCTCTCACTTAAGTCCATTCCTCTGCAGCCTTTAATGTTTTCTTGATGCTTTCACAGCAGCATGTCTATCTGTGAATTTAGTTCTTAAAATTTATCTCGTTAGGCATTTCAGTTTGATTGAAGACATATATCTGTAGCCAGCTCAAGGGTACTTTCTTTTAATATTTCTAACATTTTTGTTTTCTTTCTTTGTTCATTCTGGGCCTTCATTAGATGAATACTAGGAATTAGGAATCTGTCTTTCCAGTTGCCCTCATGCTTTTCTGTTGCTTTCCCCCTTTTGGGTAGTATTGGGGGAGCATTCCGTGACTCATGCTTTTGGTGTGCTAGTGAATGTAGCCTTTTCTCTTTTGTGGGCCAGCCTTCCTGCTGCAGATGTGCTTTTGTAGCCCTAGGAACACCATGTCTTCTTCCGCCTTATGGCAAAACCTCAGTGCTTTACCCTGCGGACAATACCACATTTGCCATTTCGTAGCACAAATAGAATCAGGATAAAGGGTTTCAGAACTCTACTGATCCCGCTGTGGTTCTCTACTTAGTTTCTTAAAGGTTGCCCAGAGATCTTTCTCTGTTCCTTGCAACTACTAATTCTTGTGCTTGGAAATTTTATAGGGCCATGTTTTTTTTCTCCATTTTTTTTTAAAAATTAAACTATAGTAGACACACAATATTATATGATTTCAGATATACAACATGGTTATGGTTATTCAACGCATATAGAACTTATAAAGAGATCAGTAGTAGCCATCTGCCACCACACAAAATGATCACAATACTATTAATATATTCTCTATGCAGCAGGTACATTGTATCTCCTTGACTTCTTTATTTTATAATTGGACTTTTGTACCTCTTGTTTTCCTTCACCCTTTTTACCTACTACACACCCTCCTCCCCTTGGCAACTCTTAATTTTTCTTTGTATCTATGAATCTGTTTCTGTTTTGTTTTATTTGTTTGTTTATTCTGTCACTCTTCCTCATATGGTTCTGTTTTAAGGAAGTCCTCAAACTTTTTGGTTTGCTGATGGCACTTTTACTGTTCTTCATAATGTTATCTATTTGTTATTTCATGAATTTGTGGTACAATGGAAAGGACCATATGGTAAAGGGAAAAATACTCCTTATCTGTTTTCTTGATCCTATCTCTTACTGTGCATTATAATTGCTCTATGATAATAACTATATCTAGTTTTTAAAAAATATATATTTTATTGATTTTTTACAGAGAGGAAGGGAGAGAGATAGAGAGCTAGAAACGTCGATGAGAGAGAAACATCGACCAGCTGCCTCTTGCACACTCCCTACTGGGGATGTGCCCGCAACCAACGTACATGCCCCTGACCGGAATCGAACCTGGGACCTTTCAGTCCACAGACCGACGCTCTACCACTGAGCCAAACCGGTTTCAGCTATATCTAAAAAAAGATTGTGTCCCTTGTGCTAATAGAATGCCTGGGTTGGATATAGTAACTACAGTAAAAACCAACATATTAGCTGTTGTCATTAATAAAAATATAAATGCATTAATGTAAATCGTCAAAATGTCATCATTCTTTATAACATAAATCTTAGGGTTTCAAAAATGTAGAACTTTGCCTAGTTATGTTTTATATAATTGTAATATTCTTTTTAATAATAATGTGAGGTCACACTTGACAGCCCTTGAGATTTTGTGTTTCATCTTTTGATTTCTTGATATGTGGAATTATATTTTTGAGAAGGGAATCCACAGATAATTCCAGCATTTTGAGGGCTCTGTCTTTGAACAAAGGCAGCATGTTACTATCTGACCTGCCTCCATCATAGCAATGCCCAGATTCAAATTAGTTGAAATTATCACCAAATTTAATCATATTCAGGTTTTTTTTGAGGGGAAGGGATATCCTTTTATATAGTAAATGTAAATTGGCCATATGCAGGCACTACAATGACTCTCCAGGGTGGAGATCTTTCAAATAGTGTGGGTATTGGGAGAATCATTTTACATCTCTTTTGTTTGGAAAGACTTAGGATAGCTTGCAATATATCCTATCTAATAAAGCAGGAATATACTAATTTACCATCACACCTTCACAATTGGCAACACCACAATCAATAAAAAGGGAATATGCTAATTCACTGTCATACCCTCACAAGATGGTGGTGCCTACAACCACACGATGGTGGTGTCCAGTCCCCTCAGCCCTGCCTAGCCTAATCCAGCCTCAGTCCCCCAGGCCCCTCAGCCTCACCTCATCTTGTCACTGCAGCATCCATCTTCATCCAGCTAAGTCCCCCCATCCACTCAGCCCTGCCTCATCCAACTGGAGTCCCCCAGTTCCCTGACCCCACTGGGGAAGGCGGTTGGGGACAATTGGGCTGGCATGGGAGGGCAGTTGGAGGCAATTGGGCTGGCAGGGGAGCAGTTAAGGGCTATCAGGCTGGCAGGCAGGCGAGTGGTTAGGAGCCAGCAGTCCTGGATTGTTAGGGGGATGTCCAACACTCCTGAAGGGGTCTCAGATTGGAGAGGGTGCAGGCTGGGCTGAGGAATACCTACTCCATGCACAAATTTAATGCACCAGGCCTCTAGTAAATGCATAAAGAGTACATGTGTTATAAACAGTTAAAGAAGAAGATCAGAAACAAGAGCTATAAATGCTGAGGCATAAAACAGAACCACGAATTAAGCTAGTACAGAAACTGGCCCTGTAATATCACACTTGCTAAGAATGGGCTATCTATTTGGCTCTAAGCAGATGAGCAAATATTTAAAATAACAAAGATATTGCATCCCATCATGCCATTTAAAGTATCCATACATTTATAATAAACTTAAAGTTATTCATAACAGTTACAGAGTCTAAATACTAAAAAAAAAAAAACTTACTCAAACAGTCAGAGGCTAGAAGCAACTATATTTTCCTCTTCTTGTTAATCTGTATGCCAGCTTGACAGTCTCCCCCATCTAATTATGTTGGTGCTGATGTCTTGTTCATGTGTATGTCAGTTTGACAGTCTTCATATAATAATGCCCTCTTGTGGATATCTTGAGAACAGTACCCTAGTAAGGGATTAGCCCCAATAGTGCCCTCTTGTGGAAATTGTTGGAATAGCACCCTATTAGGGAGTAGTCCACTATAGCAGTGTTTTTCAACCTTTTTTGGGCAAAGGCACACTTGTTTCATGAAAAAAATCACGAGGCACACTACCATTAGAAAATGTTAAAAAATTTAACTCTGTGCCTATATTGACTATATATAAAGTAATTCTCTTGAATAGGAATCAAATAAACACAAAGAAAGTATTTTATAATTACTTTATTATGAAATATTAAGTAAACAAAATAGTGAAAGATTATAAAATTCTTGTCTTGTCTGCACCTACGGCACACCAGGCAACATCTCGCGGCACACTAGTGTGCCGCGGAACAGCGGTTGAAAAACGCTGCACTATAGTACTCTCTTTTAGACCTCCTGAGAACAGTAGCCTAGTAAGGGAAGAGTTTCCCCAGAATGTTCCCTAGTGATGTCTAGGGATTCTCACAGCGTGCTTGTGCATGTGCAAAACATTTTCATAACATTTATGGCTGTTGGCTTGTTGTCTTTCGAGAGTTGTCTCTTTCAAAACAGCTGCTGCTACTGAACTCCCAGGGAAGTGCCCACTGATTTTCCTCTTGGTGGCTCTCTCCTGCAGCCCTGGATTTTCTGGAGGGTGCAGATCCTCCCCACAGGCCACACACTCATGACAATGGCCTCTCTACATGAGTAGTGGTCTCCTTTACTAAGTTACTGCATTCAGACTCATTACCAAATCAGGAGACCCGAGTCATCTGCCACTCATCAAAAGGCCCCCTTCTTTAAATGAAAGGATCTTTGTGTTTTTATTAGTAATTAATGTGCTATACGTAAATATGTTTTACATATTTAAATGTTTTATGATAGTGTAGTTGCCATCATTTAAACAAGAACGGTTTGTTCTACTTAAAATGTACTTATAAGGAATTTTTGGATAAAACTTGAGAAAAGCCTAAATATTGAATACTCTGAACTGTAATCTCTTTTTTATTCTTTTGAAAATACATTTATGTTCATTGGGGGAAAAGCGTCAAAGGTAACGCTAAACACCTTGATTCAAACATTCAACACATAAAGCATTCCAAGTAGAATATTTCTGGGCTCAGTTTTATGTAATATTCAAACTAGAAAGATGCACTAGGAATTATGCAGTCCTGCAGTCCAGAGGGATTAAGTGACTTGCTCAATGTCATTTAGTTCTTTTAAGACAAATTAGACCCCAAACATAAACTTTCAGTAAAGAGTTCTTTTCATGTTCATCTCTACAATTTCTTTTATCCATTAATAAATAAAGAGGTCACATGCCCTAAAGGCTGACTGTTCAATGAGAATATTTATTTATTAAATATAATTAATATATTTTATATTATTTTGTTTATAGATGTTATTTACATAATACAGTATTATATATCATGATATATATCATTTGAATGTAGTTAATAATATATGTAAAATATAATGTTCATTTTAAATGTATTATACAATATATCTATCTAATCAAAGTACTTATTTTGCAATTCCTCCAGTGTACTCTTATTTTGGTCATATGTCACTTAAAGAAAATTTCATTGCAATATTTCTACTATGGGAAGAAAACAATTCAAAGTTAGAAAAATATATTTTTTCAGAAAGAATGGTCATTATTTTATATTTTAATATAAAAATCAAGAAAATCTTGACATTTGCTAGCTATTAATTATGTATTAAATGGAGAATTTCTGAAAAATATATTTTTCTAACTTTGAATTGTTTTCTTCCCACAGTAGAAATATTGCACTTAAGTTTTCTTAAAGTGACAAATAATTTCATACCAGGGAAATTTTGTAACTATAATATATTTGAGAAATCATTTACATAAACAGTATAAAAATTTATTCTATTTTATGCTTTTTTTTTTTTTGCAGTCTGGATGTTGACAGTTCTATATGTGCTTACTAACTCTGCAAATACCCTCTCCTTCTCTGTTTCAATTCAAATCTTAACTGTGTGAAGAAAAAATAACTATGAAAAATGAGAAGTACACTTTTAATATCTTTTTATGAAGAATATTTATCCATAAAAATCTTTTAAAATTTGAAGTTGGAGTAATTAAAACAATAAATGTATGCACAAGGGCATGTTTTGATTGCTGACATTGCTCTAAAATAATAATTAACTCTGTACTTTTAAGCTTTTAAGTCCTTTTTCTATTCTGTAACAACTTGGTGGCATAATTGTCTGTATTGAACATTTTATTTTGAGATCATTGCAAATTCACTTGTAATTGTAAGAAATAGTACCCAACTGAAACCGGCTTGCCTCAGTGGATACAGAGTTGGCCTGCTGACTGAAAGGTCCCAGGTTAGATTGTGGTCAAGGTCATGTACCTTAGTTGCGGGCACATCCCCAGTAGGAGGTGTGCAAGAGGCAGCTGATCAATGATTCTCTCTCATCGATGTTTCTAACTCTCTATCCCTCTCTCTTCCTCACTGTAAAAAAATCAATAAAATAAAAAAATAAATAAAAAAAGAAAGAATACCCAAAAGCTCTGGGTGCTCTTTGTGCACTTCCCTAATGGTAACATCTTGTAAAACTAGAGTGAAATATCACAGCCAGAATGCTAACTTTGATTTTTTAAAATTTAAATTCTTTATTGTTTAAAGTATTACATATGTCTTCTCCCCAGCTGCTCCCACTCCCCAGCACATGCTCTCACCCTACTTAACTGCGATTGTTCCTGATCTGATTCAGACTTCCCCAATTTTACGTAGGGGTGTGTGTGTGTGTGTGTGTGTGTGTGTGTGTGTGTGTGTTAGAGTTCATAAAATCTTATCACACATAGGTTCCTGCACCCACCACAATAGTGAAGAGGCAGAGCAGTTCAGTCTTCATGAGGATCCCTCTCATAGCCATGCCAAATCCCTTCTCCTACACCCCCACCATCCCTGACCCTGGACCAGCGTGATCTATTGTTATCTAATTCTATAATTTTGTCGTTTCAAAATATCATATAAATAGGAGCATATAACCTAATCAGATCAGCTTTTTTTTTTTTTTTTTTAACTCAGCACTATTTCTTGGATAGCCCTCCCAGTTGTTGCAAATATAAACAATTTCTAGTTATTGCTAAATTGGGTTCCATGATACAGATGCAACAGTGTTTTTATAACCAATCCTCTTTTGAGATGCTTCCAGTTAGGCTTCTATGAATAAAATGGCTATAAACATTTATATACAAGTTTCTGTGTGAACACATGTTTACATTTTTGTGCATAAATGTCTAGGAGTACAGCTGCTGGAGTGTATGACAGTTGCATGTGCAGCTTTATAAGGAGTTGAACAACTTCCATCATGGCCCTACCATGTTCCATCCCGCCAGTGGATATGCAATGGACCCAGCTTCTCCATCCTCGCAGACATTGGTGCTGTCACTCCTTTTTCAGTCTTCTTTTGGACGTGTGGTTCGAAACTGTTTTTCCCCAGTTGGTATAAAGCTTGTCTTTTCATTCTCTTAACACCGTGGTTGGCAAACTGCGGATCACGAGCCACATGCAGCTCTTTGGCCTCTTGAGTGTGGCTCTTCCACAAAATACCATGGCCTGGGCGAGTCTATTTTGAAGAAGTGGTGTTAGAAGAAGTTTAAGTTTTAAAAAAATTGGCTCTCAAAAGAAATTTCAATCGTTGGCTCTGTTGACGAGTGAGTTTGCTGAGCATTGTCTTAACAGGATGAAGCATTCTGTGTCTTCCACAAAGCAAAGGTTTTTAATCAAGATGAGGTCCAGTTTTTTCAATAGTGTCTTTTACAAATTAGGCTTTTGGAGTCCAGTCTGAGAACTCTTTACTTGGCCCTGATCCCAAAGATTATCTCCGATGGCTTTCCCCTCTAACGTTTGATAGTTTTGTTTTACATTTAACTCCGTGATCTTCTTTGAGGTTTTTGATGTGATCTTCTTTGGAGGTTTTAAATCATGGGAGCCAATGTTCATTTTATTTGCCTATGAATCTCCAATTGCTCCAGCCCAATTTCTTAATAAGATTACCTTCCTCCCACTGAATTGTTTCTGCACCTATGTCAAAATATATGCACAACCAAATATGTTTAGATTGTCTGAATTGTGTTAAAATAGGAACTCAGCTGTATTGTAGCCTTTCAAAGCACATTTCTCATCTGGAACCACCAGGTGGCAAGATTGGCTTTTATAAATTTATTATTAGCAACAGGTCCCTAAAAATTTAAATATATTTTCAGTGAAATTTATTTTATACCCAAAGACTGTAATTTATTATAGTTATAAACAATAAACTTATAAGAGAGCTCTAAATAGTAAGTTAAGGATAATTATGATGTTAGTGTATTTTTGAATGTTAGAAATCCTTATCAGTTTAGTGGTGAACTTCTAAAATGAGAGAAATGTTGAAAATTAAGACAATCTACATGTAGTCCTGATAAATTCATTTTCTAGAACTGTATTCTTTCAAGTTTACTTTTCAAAGATAGAAAGACTGTATGGATCTTTATCTAGAATAACCTGTAAAGCATTTCTTACAACTACATGTTTGTATTTATGTATTATAGTCCTGATTTTCAGAGAATATCCCTTTCAGTTTGAGATGTGTATATTCGCTTTGGAAACAAAGAGGTGACTGGCAAAGTTTCATCAAGTAAATTCAATGCAAAATGCGTTTATTAGGAAACATTTGCATTTTGCTCTAAGTGTCTACAACTTTTTCATAAAATATTTTAATTCATTTCATTAGTGTCAAATGTTGGTAGCTACAATTATATTAGTTAAATTAAGATATGTTATAGAATGTACTTCTAGTTTGTCATTCTTCAAAAAGGAATATAAGACTTTGAGTACTATATAGAGAAAAACATGTTAACCTAAAGTGAAGAAAATTTCATATGTTTTTTTTTTTTAATATATCTTATTGGTTTTGTACAGAGAGGAAGGGAGAGAGATAGAGAGTTAGAAACATCGATGAGAGAGAGTCATCGATCAGCTGCCTCTTGCACACCCCCTACTGGGGATATGCCCGCAACCAAGGTACATGCCCTTGACTGGAATCGAACCCGGGGCCCTTCAGTCCCCAAGCCGACGCTCTATCCATTGAGCCAAACCGGTTTCGGCTCATATGTTTCTTTAATAACTCATCACACACTGTCCTATACACTGAGTGGCCAGATTATTATGATCTCTGAACACATAATAATCTGGTCACTCAGTGTATATCCTATATAATAAAAGGCTAATATGCAAATTATCCCCTCGATCAGGAGTTCGACCAGCAGGCAGGCTGGCCAACCACCCATGTCCCCTCTTCCTGGCCAGGCTGGCCAGACCCCAGCATGCACGAATTCATGCACCAGGCCTCTAATACATATATACACACTGAGTGGCCAGATTATAATGTGTTCAGAGACCATAATAATCTGGCCACTCAGTGTATATTTGCTAATTGGTAATGACTATTTTTACTTGTCATGAATGAACTGTTAATTTAGCATGGGGTCTTATCAAGAGTGTCATTGAATGAGAGAAGCAGTTTCTGACACATTTTCACATATTCTTGAGAAATGAGGTATATTACATATATACGTGACTACAATGATTAGTGTTAGAGTTTCATATATAATAATGATAGTTTTAAAATTGCCAATTGAGGAATAATAGTTGTTCACTTTCTATAGCTATATTCAATTTTCTCCTCATTTAACTGTTACAGGCATCAAGTTTTTAAATCAACAATTACTATATACACTTCCTTTGCTAAGCTTCATGATTGTACAATTTTGTCATCAAGTCTTTAAAAAAAACACCAAAGTATATCTATATGGTACAATGGAAAGTCTGGGTGTAAGACTTAGGTTCAAAATGCAGGTCTGTCATTTTTTTAAATTGATTAATGTATTACAAATGTGTGGTTATCTCACCATTGCCCCCCATACCTCTAATCTTGTCCTCACCTTCACCCTCACCCTCTGAGGTCTGCATCCATTGGTTAGGCTTATATGCATGCATATAAGTCCTATGGTTGATCTCTCCCCCTTATCCCCACCTTCCCCTACCTTCCCTCTGAGGTTTGACAGTCTGATTGATGTTTCTCTGTCTCTGGATCTGTTTTTGTTCATCAGTTTATGTTGTTCATTATAATTCACAAATGAGTGAGATCATGTGATATTTATCTTTCTGTGACTGACTTATTTTAACTTACTATGTAATGAACTAGGTTTTTGTTTCTTTGCTTGTTTTTTTTATGTTCTTATTTTTATAAATCAGGCACTATTGTAAACACTTTGTGAATATTGCTTCTTCTTAATAATAACCATACTCTGCAGGTATTCTTGCTCACATTTTATAGACTGGACACCATGGGTTAGTAGATTTAAGTTAAGGGCCTGGGATCAACAAGTTTATAAGAAGCAGATGAGAGTGTTTGAAACCAGTTCTCTTTGTTTGAATACTTTTCCTCAAGTTCATCCTTTAAATGCTCTGAGCTAGCTCTGTACTTGCACCTGTAAAATGGGCAGATTAGTGAATATAAATTCTAACATCCTCTGGTTCTAAAACTTCCTTTTCTGAGGTTATGAGGGAAGATTGTTAGCTCTGACTGAGTTTGCTCCAGTTCCCTGTGGCATCTGTACTTACCATAAAAAAAAGAAATATTTACTAATAATTATGAATTTCACTAATGTGTTATACTGCTTTAAACCTTGCAAAACCCCTTTATATTCAACATTCACATTTATTCATCTAATTCATTTCACCAAGCAATTAATTAACTGCTCTGCTCATCAAGTTGAAGGTCCCAACTTTACATTCAACTAATGGGACAGAACCTAAGTCCCCTCCACAAAAATAGTGCAGAAGAAGGTAAAAAGCCAATTATCACGTAGTATATGTGACTCATATACTTTTAAAAATAATTGTTTATCCTCATCCAAGGATATTTTTCTATTGAATTTTAAGGAGAATGGAAGAGAGAGGGGGAGACAGAGAGAAACATCAGTGTGAGAGGAACACACCAATTGGCTGCCTCCTGCATGAGGCCAGACCAGGGCCTGGACTGGGGAGGAGCCTGCCATCTAAGTATGTGCCCTTGACCAGAATTGAACCCAGGACCCATTGGTCTGCAGTCCCACACTCTATCTACTGAGCCAAACAGGCTAGGGATAATTCACTTTTTTTTCTTTTTTAAATATATTTTATAGATTTTTTACAGAAAGAAAGGGAGAGGAATAGAGAATTAGAAACATCAATGAGAGAGAAACATCGATCAGCTGCCTCTTGCACACCCCTTACTGGGGATGTGCCTGCAACCATGGTACATACCCTTGACTGGAATTGAATCCAGGACCTTTCAGTCCACAAGCCAATGCTCTATCCACTAAGCAAAACCGGTTAGGGCTAATTCACTTTTTAAGAGCTATATAAATGTGCAGAGAATCAGTAATAATGATTATACGATTGGACTGTGCATTTTCCAGCCACTAGATGGAGAACTTGCTTTGCAAAATAGAATGTAAGGATGAAGGTATCAGGCCAATTGGACTTTGCTGTCTGGGCAAAATTTGCTAATTTAGGTCATATATTATTAGGCTTTTCTGTTTTAGTGGTCAACCTGGCTCAATATCAAGCTGAGGCATAATTTGTCCGATAACTGAAGTTGAAATTCATACTCAGAAACAAACCCTGCTCTATTTAGAACTAAAATCCATTAAGTTGTCTGCATTAGAGGAAGAAGCTGACCAATGGAGATATGGCCAATTTGTTATATTGGAATAGCTGAACTGGTAGAAGAAATTAATATAGCATTCAGCAATCAAAGGATAGCATTAAACTCCAATGAGGTCACTTTCTTTTAATTTTAACTCTTAAGAAGAACATAATTTAAAGTTTCAAATGACCCCATGGTTAACATTATCATGTGTTTTTTTAAAAATTTTTTTTGACCTAGCAAATTTGAAAGAGTGGTTTTAAATTTCTTAATTTCCAGCTTTTAAACAAATTCCCCTGGACCTTAAATTTAATGATCTATGTAGATGGTAGCAGGCCTATTTTACATATCCTTGCTGACCCCTTAATTATTTAAAATCACATGTCATTATGCCAGATTTATTAGAAATTACATGCAAATAACTTGGTACATCAAAATAAAGATAACTGTTTCAAGACCCGATTCTGGCCCGCTTGGTTAAATGTTTATATTGGGAATCATATTGCCAATCTATTTATATGGGGGGAAAACCCTAAAAATAAAGAATCTCTATGAATAGAGTGGCACTGTGGGTGATTTTTGAAGCCAGGGGAGAAGCTATATGTTTGGGGCAGTTTTCTCTGAGAATGGAAAGGAAACTTTTGCCAAGATAATTCAATGAAGTACAAGTATAACATCGTAAGTATATGCCAAAGTAGCTTAAAAGTCTCAAATGTATCACATAGTTTTGTGTTGATTGCTATGGTTATCTATTTAGTAAATAGCACCAAATAACCTATACATCAAAAAATAATTGGGATGTTGAAAAATATACTTGAAAAGAGTGAAGTCTTAATTTAAATTACTTAAACGTGATATTTTGTTATTTTCATTCACGTAAATGTGCACCATTGTCTCACAGGACAGGGACCACCCTGCTGCATTTGCCCGGTGCAATAAGGGAGACAAAACCCTGAATGAATTAGGGGAAATATTTCTCAAATGCCAAAGTTCAGTAAAAAAGATCACATTTAATTAAAATTTAAAAAATAAACTCAGCAGTAAAGAAACTGACCTCTCCAATAAAAAATAAATATCTGTTGCATATGAAGTGTTACCAACTGGCAAATGTATAGAACAGTTTCTTTGTTTATTTCTATAGCGCTATCTAAACATGATTTTGTTTTCTTCAAAAGCAATTATGAAGTTCCAAAGTCACTTTTTGGAAACATGCACCGAGTTCTAAAAGACTGGATGCTAAATTTTTTGAAATAAAGGGAACTTAAAACTAAAAAATACCTCATTTATGTCTGTACTATGGCTTTTCAGGAAGGGGTGGTTCGTGAGGAAGAGATGATATCGGAAAGGAAGATGATTCTGAAGGTAACTTGTAAATATTGTAGCCTAGATTTCAAAGGCAAAGAGACCAATAGGAAATCACGAGCTGTGATGTTGAAAAGTCTATGAGAACACATGAAAAAGATATGTTCTCCATGTTTTTCATACATATATTAAAGGCATTGTAGAATTGCAGAGGAGTAGGATTCTAATTCAACATCTCTCAGTCCCAGTGTTCCTCTTCATAAAAAATTTGTCATTTTCTGAGACCCAAGAGGGCAGCAAAACAAGTGAAAGTTACACTCACCACCTCCCAGGACCAAACTGGAATTACAGTGAAAATATAGAACAAGCAACCTTAATGCCCATGAAGGCTAGATGAAAAAGGGATTCATGGCCAAAGGTTGGCAGAAGAAGCCACCTGGAATCTAATAAGAAAAGCAGATAAGTGAAAAGGACTGGTCCCATACACAGGTGCCACATCTGGGCATCTGAAGCGGTGTCCCACCTGCAAAGGTCCCTCCTGAGGAGCGTGGTGTCTCACCCCATGCCAGGCCCCCAGCCTAGAGCACCAGAGCCTGGGAGAGGAGCCCACAAATGCCTGTCCCTGAAAATGAAGGAGGACTCTGTCATCCAGGGAAAGACAGGAGTCTACTAGAAACCAAGGCAACCGCTTAAAGAGCAAGCACACAAGTCTCCTTGGCAGCTGCTCACCAGCCTGAGCTCCTGCAGAGGGAGGGTGGCACTCAGTGGACCAGAGAAGTGTAAGGAGAGACTGGGTGGTATGGCTTTGCAGGAGAGAGCTGAAGGGAAAGCAGCCAGGGTCCCTGGGTTGCGTCCCACTTTCACAGCATCCACAGGTGCCATTTTTGGGGGGTCAGTCTTTCCTTTAATATGCATCTGTCTAGGGGAATGTAATATCCCACACGTCCTGATTCCCTGTTTCCATCCTGCTGAGCTCATGACCTGCAGAAAAGTCAGCTGCTGAGTCTATGGTATGGAGGCCTGGCAAACTCAGGAGGTATCAGGGACTGAGTCATGGGGCTCTGAAGCAGGGACCATCCCCTCTCCTTACACACCTGACAGGAGCTGGCCCCCATAGGAGATCTATCAGCTGCCCCATCCCAATTCCCAGTGGCCCCACCCTGCCGAACATTTAAAACTCTTGAGACTTAAAACTTTTTGTAGTTGTCTAAAACAGAAGTACCTCAAATAAAACAGCACACTGCTGCTTACTGACAGCAACAATAGAAAGACTTAGAATTCAAACTTCTGAATGGAAGACACATAGCACTGAAGGACAGGTTGTTGAAGCTGGAGTGAGCCACTGGGTCTGTACATTCTGGAGCTGGTCTCGTACCATCAACCCAGGTGACACCCCCATTTGTTTTGACATCATCATCACGCTTCATCTTGTAATGGAGAGGATATGGGTATTGTTGACCTGATTTCATCACAATAGGAGAGAAACAGACTGTCGAATACAGTTCTAAGACTTCAGGCTGAAGTTAGTCATTGGAGAGGTTTTGCTCAGACTTCCACAGCTAACAGCTTGGCTCACAATGAAATCTACAAACTGCAAAATACCATGGAGACACTTCAAAAGAAGTGAAATAAGGCAAACTAATGAAATAGCAGTATTGCAGCATGTTACCCACAGAAACTGGCAGAAATAGGATATAGGCATCAAGACAAAATAAGTGAATATGAAGGAAGAACTGGAAAATCTGTTACATCAGGACAGCTTGGGAATCGGAGTAACCGATGCCTTTAACAGTCCTGATATGCAAAAATCTATTCAAGTTCTGCAAACTGAAATAAAGATCAAAGTGAATTAGGAATTCACGTTTGAAATGAAATATTTAATTCCTCTGCAGAAAATGAGAGTGATGTTTTAAGGAGAGAATAAGACCAGATAAATGAGAAAAAGAAGGAAACAATTAAAGAATGTGCATCGAAGCCTTAGATTAAAAATGCAAGGTGATATCATGACAAAACAGGAATGAGGTCTTCCTCAGAGGTCACGCGTGGAGGGATTGTTCAGAGTGCAACACGCTCTGTCTGATACTGAAAATGAAATAATGCCACTGTGTAGCTTAACCCAGTATAACAGTCTTATTGATGGCAATCTGAAAATTAAAGACTGAGTTCAAGTCTTAGAAAAAGAAAATTCATTATTTGGGTAAAAAAAGAAAGAATTTCAATAGCCACTTTTAAAATTAAACAATGAGTATAAAGGAATTAAAAGTACAGCTATGAGAGATGTTAATTTGGATTTAGAAGTAAATCATTTAACATAGGACTTGGAAGCTAAGGATCAAACACTCAATCAGATAGGAGCTGAGTTAGGGGAGCTGGACTAACCTAAACAAGAACCTGCAAAGCACATGGTTTTGATAAAAGATCAGTGATCAAAATAACAAAAGGAAGGAGATCGCATCATCAGTAAGTGAAAACAAGTTCTAGATGGTGGGAAACAGAGAGTTCATAAACTTGAAGGTGATAAAATGAACATCACCGAAGTCAGACATGCAGAAAGAAAAATTAACTCAATGTGAATTGACTGTTAATGATTTGTATGTCACCAAGGGAAGGCCTAAATAGATTTAGTAAGTCAGCTAAATAAGTCACAAAAATATAATTTAAGCATCCAGAAGCAGAACTTTGAGTTTAAGGAACATATTAAATAAAATATAGGAGTTTTCTTGAGTTCAAAGTTTGGAGAAGGAATTAGCACAGATTCAGCTCAGCATAGGGCAGCTTCCCAATGCCAAGGATGCTCCTTTTGGTCAGTTTGATCTTATTTCTCCTCAGCCCTCCACCTGATTAATTACTTCAGAATCCACAGAGTCTCTTAAGGCAATGAAATCGGATAAACTGAGTGAGTCTTCTAAATTGTTCCAAAAAGAGGTACAAGAGCTGAGAAATGAGTGCAGGACAAAGAAGTAACAATTAGGACCCTCGAGAAAGAAAATCAGATATTGTCTGTTTCAGTTGCCACCTCTAAACTAGCTAGATAACTACTTAAACAAACTGATTTAGAAACTGAGCTGCTAAAGGAGAAACAAGAAGTTTTTTTTTTTTTACAAAAGTTACTTAAGGACAAAGAGCTCTTAATCAAAGCAAAACATGATGAATTGCTTCCTTTAAGTGAAAATTTTACCATGAAGCAAGCAAATGAACCTTTGAGTCAGACAATAACCAACTTGAAGGTCAGAATATTGCATTTTGAAATGGACATGTGTAAACTAAAACAGGAAAATGAAAAAAAAAAATAGTAGAAACATCAAGGGAAAAGGAAACAGAAAATCAAGCGACAAATATGTGGCTTTCTAGGATGAGGAAAGAAAGAATTGGAATATGTTGCAATGATGGAGAAGGCTCTTGCTTTAGAACAACTATTGAAGAAAAAAGAACAGGGCAAGACCGAGGATTTAAATCAGCTTTCACATGCATTTACATCAATGCAGAAAAAGACAGTTATGTTTCAACAGGAGAAAAATGAAATCATGTTGGCAATAAAACAGAAGCAAATGGAAAACCGTACCTTAGTAAAAATACATTCACTATTTATGTGACAAAGGATTATGTTTAAACCAAGAGCTGGAGAGATGGCTTAGCCACACTTCAGAATCAGAAGATCCTCCTTTGCTAGAAGCTTAGGCTGCGGAAGCTACAGCAGCTAAACTAAGAAGGAAAGCTTCAGTATTGGAGGGAGAGCCACACTCATCTTCTAATGCACATGTGTCAAACACAAGGCCCGCGGGCCAAATCCGTCCCACCAGGCCTTGCAATGTGGCCCGCACCGCGCTGTCATCACTGCACTCCGCTGCGTTTCCATCACAATGACAGTTTATGACTGTTCAGTAAACCATTCGGCCCGCGATTTAGGCTGGATTTTAGATTTTGGCCCCTTCTCTGATTGAGTTCGACAATGGAAACAGCAAACCATTGAGCCAGTTTGCAGGTAGAGTCATTGCAGGAACAATTGAATCCACGGTCACCAAGGAGAGAGATGAAATTGCACGACAGCTGTCTATTTCTCGGGGACAAGAAAAGCAGTCAGCTTGCGCACTACGAGCTAAGCTGAAGCTGGTACTAGCTGCATGGTGGAGAAGGCAGGCATCTAGAAGGAAAACTGGTGGTGTTACAAGGATGTCTAGGTGAAGCAAATCTGGCTTGGATCAGAAGGGAGAATACATGACAGAATTTATAAAACAAAATGAGGTCCAACAGGAAGTGCTGGATGATGGACAAAAGAAATTGATAAACTTGCTAAGCAGTACAGAAGGGAAAGTCGGCATAATCCAAATGAGAAATCTTTTTTATGGGGTATTTTCAGTCACCAAAACATAAAGGTCATGAAGTGATGCAATTTGATGGGAAGTATTCTGTGTATCAAAAGTGAAGCAATGGGACAGTTGCTCAATGAAGATCAAGGTGGTGTTACCGGGTGGACAACTGGGTGGCTGAGATCACAAAGTGTCCCCAGCATATCTCTGAGACCAAGGTAGCAGTCCATGCTTAAGAGTACTTTTTTTTTTTTTTTAGAACTTTTTGTTGAATATCTTGAAACAGAATCCCAGCAAAACAGTGCCCGGCCGGTATGGCTCAGTAGTTGAGCATCAACCTATGAAGCAGGAGGTCAGGGTTTGAGGTCAGGGCACATGCCTGGGGTGTGAGCTCTATCCGCAGTGTGGGGTGTGCAGTAGGCAGCCGATCACAATTATTCTCTCATCAATTCATTCTCTCTCTCTCTCTCTCTCTCTCTCTCTCTCTCTCTCTTTCTTTCTTTTCCTCCCTCTCTGAAATAAATAAAAAATGTTTTTTTAAAAAACACTCTGCTTGTGATAGGAAGCCTCTAGATCAAGCATGTCAAACTCAAAGGCTAACACGGGGCCAGATAAACAAGGTTTATGTTTATTAGGGCTGCAAGAAAACAAAAACTTCAATTTTCATAGAAATGTAAGTTTATTTTGATAGAGACATGCTGGATACAAACAGCTGAAATAAATGTGTAATCATTAACATAAAATAGTAGAACATTTTAATAAAAATTAATATTTTTTTCTTGAACATTAACAGCATACGCTGAATAACTGCACAAATTAATGAGTGTAACACAAATAAACCTATATTTTATTTTCCAAAAGGGAAATATTTCCTGTTGCACACACCAAACCAGTCAGCAAAAGACTAATGACATGGCAATCAACTGCTAAAATATTTGCTGCTAGTATTAGTGCAGAGAAATGGTGTGCCTGCACATAAGGCACATAAGAGAAATGAATGAAGCATGATTATAGTAATAGTCATTAATGAATGTTGTAGTTCATTATTAATAACTAGAGGCCTGGTGCATGAATTCATGCATGGGTGGGGTCCCTCAGCCTGGCCGGTGATCGGGGTTGATGGGGGCAGTCTAGATCAGGACCAGTCCCAATTGGCCAGATTCCAGCAGCAAGCTAACCTACTGGTCAGAGAATCTGCCCCCTGGTGATCAGTGTGCATCATATGATAGTAACTGGTCGAGCGAGTGGTCGACACTTAGCATATTGCACTTTTATTATGTAGGATTATGTATCACAAGATATTATAAAAATTTAAAACATTTCTTACATATTGTTATATCATATTAGCTGGGCCACAAAAATATCCATTGTGGGCTACATGTGGTCCCTGGGCAGTGAGTTTAACATGCTTGTTCTAGGTTCACCAGGAAAGACAAACACACCAGGCTCTGTATTAACGGGGCTGGGTTGCTGCCCGGTTATGCAGATATTAAAGCTTCTAAAGTGATACAGAGGTACAGCGAAGGTTGAAAACCACCATCTCACAGTTTTATATTATTACTAGAGGTCCAATGCACGAAATTTGTGCAAGGAGTTTGGCCCTTGCAGCCTCGGCTGGCCCTCGCAGCCGTGACCTATTCCTGCAGCCCCAGCTTCTTCTGGAAGGTTGTCCGGATGGTCTTTCTGCTGTTTGGTCTAATTAGCATATTAGCTCTTTATTATATAGGATATTGAAATATTCTGTTTGTATGTCTGGGCTTTCCCTGTGCTCAAGAATTATGCCATGCTTCTTTATTTTCCTCAGCGTCCAGAACAGAATTGCTTCCAGACAGGTGTTACGTGCTCAAAAGCAGTTGGTTTCAGAAAGGAATTAATTGAGAAGACCCTAGGACGAAACCAATCTGAGGATGTCATGAGGGTTTCAAAAGGTTGATTGTGAAGAAAAAGAGCAAATGAGTAGGTGAGAGTTATTTGGTAGAAACGAATTGTTCCCTGAATTAATACCATGGTTTGTATATTTCTAAGCAGAAAGCTAGGGAAAGAGAGAGCAATAGGAATGGAAAGCCTATAGGTAGAGCATAGTTAGGAGGGCAAGAAAAATGTAGGCTCAAAAGCTTTGAACTCATGAAGCTGAAACAGCTCCGTTAAAACTCTTTAAATTGGAAAGACCAAGTTACCAGTCACACCACTAACCCAGTGCAAAGCAGTGTCTCTGAGGGGCAGGAACATGGCCTCTGTTACTTTCCCCAGTACAAGCAAATCCGACCAAGTATAATAATTTATAATGATACTTATTTTTTATAATGATACTGATAAAAGGAAAATGAATACAAGTGTGACTTAGAAACGTAGGGGATGTAGTCCCTAAAACAATAACCTCTTTTCTTAATTTCATACAGAACTTTATTCTCTATTTCCTCATTCTGCTTTGCTGCTTTCCCTATACTCTGTGATTATGCTTTTTCTTTTTCTTCTTTCTCCTTTTAAAAAAAATCATTTGAGATATTTACTTTTCAGAGTACTAGAGGAAAAGAGTTAACTGAAAATTGAGGAAATACATAAACAATGACCTTCCCTTCCCTCAGATATATACACATAGCATATTTATATGCCTTATTGTAAGCATTCTGCTACATCGTCCCTCCACCTGCTACAAGGAGCTAGATAATCTGTTTTTAACAAGGAAGATAAATGCACCAAATGTCACTGAGCCTCAGGGGGATAGGAGATGGTAAAACAAGTGGTTTAATGTTCTGATTTTCTTTTTCTAATGTATGTGCTGCATTATATTTTCAACCCAATCTCTGAAACCACACAGCAGAGTCTGGCCCTTGTGTGGGCTAAGGAACATTTGCACCGATGAATCAAGCAGATATATAATCATCCCTTCATTTGTAGGTATGTGAATGGTTTGGGGGGAATGACGTCACTAAATGAGGATGCGATATGATGACATTGGGTAAGGGCGATATATGCACAGTCTAACAATGATAGCACTTGTATTGTATCTAAGCCGGATTCTTTTAAGCCCTAGGTATCTTTGTTGGTGGTGTTTCATAGTTGACCTTCAACATAATGAGGCAGGCAATTAATGAGCAGTGATAGGTTTGAGGACTGTAGTTAGTGTGCTTCACAGATCTTACAACTTACTGAGATGGATGGATACAAAATTTACTTGAAAAGGAAGCAGTTATAACAGTCATGAATGATATCCAGTTTTTTGGAGGAAGGAAACAAGAAAGAATTAAAGCAAGAAATCCAGAAAGCAAGCTACAAAAATAGAAAGGGAGGGAGAGAAAGAGGGAGAAGTTAGGGAAGTAGGGAGTAACAAGCTATAATACAGGGGATTCAATTTTTTGGAGTGAGAATGGTGAAGTTGAAATTTACATAAATCTTTGAAAGATTGTGGTAGCATTTTAACGAGTAAAGAAAATAAGGATCAAAGGTGATTAATTTCAAATAACATCAAAACTTCTGCGGTAGATAATGTGTACCAGGATTTTGCCATCTTTTTGATCAGTGTCCAGACTGGCTAATACCCACTGATGCATTGGGAACTAATGGGAAAGAGAATGACCCAAAATAAGCCTGACATTATGCAGACAGGAATATGCTTAAAATAACTCAAGTTCAAAGTGGCTTCTTTGACATCACTCTAGATTATTTAGATTACTGATTCTAAAAGACCTAGACTAAGATGATGCTACTTAGTTCATTTGTATTCTTTATGTAATATGAGTTTTTAAAACAGTATTTAAAGAACATACTTTTGAAAGTTATTTGATGAATGAATTAGAGAAGTTACAAGCATGGAGATATCAGTTAGGAGAATAATAAACCATAAAAATGTAAAGAAGGGCAGTATATTTTTTCTTTAGCCATCATTTAAACTTCCACAAACAGAAGTGTTCTAAACAAAGTAATTAAAGCTAAGTCCATAAGTAGATTTCTTTGATAGTAAAATAAACCAAATATATTTGGAAATATAATTAATATGTGGCAAGGAATATGTTTTACATAAATGTGTGTATCTATAATTTATGAATATATAAAATGCTTTAAGGGCTGGATATGGAGAAAAAAACACAGGTAGGCAGACTTAATTATGATTTAAAATCAAACTCACCTTTGCTAGTGCGTTAATATTTAAATGTTTGTCTCTCTCCATAAATTAGAATATTTCAGCGTATCCTGATTGCTAGTGTCTGACTCACTTACTGAAATACTATTGTCATCACTTTGTTCACCTACTTTCAGGGCCTCCTTGCATTTTTTCCAGTAAATCTGTATTCCCCAACTCAAAATTCTAGATTCTTCTAAGCTTTATACTAGTCTGTAATACCATCTTATTCCTACAATTAAAAAAAATACACCTCTTAAATGTTTCCTTTCTCAGAGAGTAGGTTTCTGATAACAGGGAATGAAATGTAGATTTATTAGAGAAATACTGTAAAAGTAAGATATTCCTGACTTAATAATCAGTCTGGTTTTGGTGATAAACAAACAAAAAAAAATGGACCTGTACACAATCACTGGAAAAAAAATGTTTTCCACTGAGTCAGTGACTATTTTAATTTCCCTCAGAACCAGAATGCTCCAGTAATTAATTTAATAGAGAGACTTAATTCTTTGTCAACACAATCTCTTGCATAATAAGAGTTATAATTCTCCATTCATAATGCAAACATTAATTGAGTAGCTGGTAGCTGCTTTAAACACATCATTGTGTTTGGCACCAGAGATAGTAGGAACATAAAATAAAAAACTATCTGCATAGTCCTGAATTTTAGACCACTTTATTTTTAGTATGTGCACATTTATATAATATCTGCACAAATTATTTAATATCTGGTGACAGGAATTTTGCCATAGCAATATTTTTTGGATCCCGGCATATTTTCTGGCACCTGTCACATAGAAAACCTTTGTTTTATGTTTGTTGAATTGATTGAGTTGAGTGGATTCAATTTCAGTTAAAAAGGGGCTTTCAATGTTTATAGTAAAGGGGCACACTGGTATATATTTGAAATATGTATCCATTTCTTTGGGTTAATTTTCCATTCACTCTTAATCCATTCTTAGATAGCATAATACTATCAAGATGGCAAAATTTAATCTTCATCTTCATGCTATTATTTAAATTCTGGCTATGTGAATGTTTTGCTTTGGTATTTAATCTCATTAAGAGTATCAGTTCCTAATATTTGACCCATTCTTGAACCTGCTTTATTAAAACTTAAGTCATTCTATATGTGCATATCTATGAAGCAATTGCCATGAGGACACATTTCCAGTTGACTACTTTAGAGATGCGTGGGGCGACATATGCACTAAGTAAAAGTGTTTCTTAAGAATACAAGATTTATATTTCAAATATGTTCCCACTTGTTCTATTGTAAGGGAAAGTGAATGATACTGAACTGAGTATGAAATCATGTGTCACTCTCCTGGTGATGAAAAATGGGCTAGACATTGAATGTCATCAACTCTACTAAGTACAGACATTCCATCAACCTAAGGAACTTAGTGTTTCTAGGCAACCAGAGTTACTTAATGGCTGTCAGGTGGGCACTGAAAATTTGGTACTCCCTGAGGGTAATCAGCTATAAAGATTTAACTGGTGTACCTTTCAACATGCATAGATCATTTGCCACATCCTCTGTCTCGTACACTGTCAGCTGGCTTTTCACTGGATCACAGTGACTGAGCAAGGCTTTCTTTCTAAACCACAGGCTGTAGTGGAACTGGTAGGTTCTTTCAGGCTCACCAGATCTCTTCCTGGTGGAACTAAAAGAGTAAACCCACGGTTATAGGAAGACTGAAAAGGTATCAGACTCTATGGGAAAAAAAGCTTATCAAAATTTAAAATAAATACAAACCAAAATGCTTCCTGCATCAGCATGAAGGAGCAAAATATGTCTTTGAAATATCTGTCAGTGCTAACTTTTCAGCTACATTTTAATGCTCATATGCCTCTCAGGAAGCCATAATGCCTCTATTTTTCGTTTATAATTGGGGGAAAATAATGGAAGATTTAAGATCAACCTGAGGAGTGGCAATGGGAAAGTAATTGGAGATTCTGTAAAACATACAGTTGTGTTTATTTTTTATAAAGATAAAAAGACAATGATTATGAAAAGGCTTATTCTCATTTACATACATAAAAACATGTTAAAAGCTTAAGGCAGCCGGGACCGGTTTGGCTCAGTGGATAGAGCGTCGGCCTGCGGACTGAAAGGTCCCAGGATCGATTCCAATCAAGGGCATGTACCTTGGTTGCGGGCACATCCCCTGTGGGGGGTGTGCAAGAGGCGGCTGGTCGGTTTCTCTCTCATCGACGTTTCTAACTCTCAGTCCCTCTTAATTCGTCTCTGTGTAAAATCAATAAAATATATTAAAAAAATTTTAAAACAAAGCTTAAGGCAAAATTTGAGCTGAATTTTGTCTAAAGAGTCAGTTCTTTCTGGAACAGTTCAGATATAATCCAAGATGTCAAACTAAGCAGAAAAATTCATGATGACAAAATCTTTGAAAACGTAATTTATTATGATCATATCAGCAATACTAATAATATAAAATATTTGAATACATATTTCTATGTTCCTGGCTCAATAATATGTGCCATTATATTTTAGATTAATTCTTACAACACCTATTGAAATAGATGCTATTTTCCTCCCCGTATTTTATAGATAAGCAATCTGAGGTTCAGAGGTTGTAAGTAATTTGCCCACAGCTAACTAGGTGAAGATGGAGTTTTAATTCATACAATGTAGGTCAAGACGCTGTGGTATATCCTCAAAAGGTAGATCATCTATTGCTATTAATTAATGAGATAATTTGATTCTTCTATTCACATGCAGATACAAGTTGACTATAAGACCTCTCAAGTATGCATAAAGTGTCTGTCTACTCCCTCTCTTTGAGAGAGCATTAGCACCTGTACTAAATTTGTGATATTTAGCAGCAATGATTTAAATGTACTTTTCTTTTTCTTTCACTTATTTAAAAAATAGTTATTGAGTGGCAGGTAATCTAACAGGTGCTGGAAAAACACTGCTAAAATAAGCATAGCTCAGCCCTCGTGTACTCCGCGGGAAGGCAGGCCTAAGCACGCATTGAGGTAAGTGTTACACAGGAAAAAGGTCTCTGAGAATATACTGCTTGGGCAAATTTGAATGAAAGGCTCCCAGGAAAGGTCTCTCCAAGGAGGCTGTATTTAATTTAGCTTGTGTTCAAAGGATAAGTTAGCGTGTTCATCAGGAAGTTTGTTGGTTACATACACAAAAGAAGCAGTACAGTCACCGGAAACCACCTCACTGCTGGATTCAGGGGACATTTCATCCTTTGGCTTTCCTGACTTCTTTAATTTTTATCACCCCGACCACACATTCATCACCTCACTCCAGCATGGCTATTAGGTTGCTCCTTTTCAGTTTCCTTTGTAAATATTTTTTTTTCCCTACACCCACACTTTAAATATTGTATTTCCTCAGAATTATCATGTAGGCCCTTTTCTCAATTCCTTCTCTTTTACCTAGGTGTGTCTGTCCATTTCTATAGCTCCAGCTACCACTGCTGTACTGATGACACTCCCATATAGTCTGTGTTCTATATCAGAAGGCATGTCCTTCATTACTCAGTGGCGTATGCCAGACATCTGAACATCACTCTTGACTTCTATTTCTTCCTCTCCCTCACTCATATCTAATCAGTCTCTGAGTCCTAATTATTATATTTATAGTTACATAAATATCATTTTTATTCCCACCTGCCATTACCTATCATCTCATGTCTAGACTACCACAAAGCATCAAACGGTGACTTTAGTGTTACCACATAATCATCGCTTTCCAAGGAATCCAGAGCAATCTTTTAAAAGCATAAATCTTTTGACCTAGCTGGTTAGGCTCAGTGGATAGAGTATTAGCCTGTGGACTGAAGAGTCTCAGGTCAAGGGCACATACCTTGGTTGTAGGCTCAATCCCCGGCCCCTGTCAGGATGTGTGTGGGAGGCAACCAATAAATGTGTCTCTCACATTTATGTTTCTCTCTGTCTCTCCCTTTGCCTTCCACTCTCTCTAAAAATAACGGAAAAATATTCTCTGGTGAGGATTGGAAAAATAGCACAAATCTTTTATTACAATTTGCCTGAACTATCATAGCTATGTTAATTGGAAATATTTCAGTTATACATGAGAGAAACCAACTCAAACTAGGTTCAGCAGGGAGAGAGAATTTGTTGGCTGTCATAACTGGAAAAATTCAGGATGATTTTTGGCTATCACTGAATTTATTAAAAAAATTAATTAATTGATCAGTTTCTCTTCTGGCTCTTTATTCTGTGCCAGCTTTATTCTCAAGAAAGTCCTTCCCAAAAGAGGATAAGGATGGACATGAAAAGATATAAGTTTTTAGTCAGTCAGTTTATAATTTATAGCAGAAATAGTGACTCTTTTCCCAAATTATTTTAATAAAATTCTAGCCTGATTGGTACATATTTATTTAACCAGGCTGAGATAAGCACCCACTCAGAAAACTTGGGAATGATGACAAACTCACATGAAACCCATGTACTGAGATTAGAAAATTATTCATTGAAAATAATATTTATAATATAAGGGCATTAATATTCAATAGCCAAATTGCCAAATATCTCTGAAGACCTGCTGAATTTCATGCTCTTGTACCTGCTCACCTGTCTAGCCCTTCTGTAACTCCTATCACCTCATTTCTCCTGGCCCGCCCATAGTGAGCTATTTGCCGTTCCCCAAACATTTTTCAGATATGCAGCTATTCACAAACACAATTCTATTGGTCAGAAACAATTTTCCAATTTTCTCAAACTCCCTGAACTTCCTTCCTGTCACTATTTTGACATCATTTCCTCCAAGAAACCTTCCTGACCCTCTATTTATAGGCTAGCGGTTCCTTTATTGCCTAACTACCGGCCTGTCTTCCCCTCATAGGTACTAAGGTCAGCCTCAGTGTCTTGCCCATTGCTGCATCCCCAGCTCTTAGCACAGTTCTTGGACTCAAGAAATCTAAATAAACAATCTTGGAAAAGTTAATAAAACTTTCCGGAATTTTTTTCATCTACAACTTCACTATAACAACACATTACTAACATATCCACAAACTAATGTATTGCTTCATGGAGCTAGAAGTTATATAACTATTTCCTTTCTTCCTTCCTATCAAATGGAAATAACTTGTCAATTCACTTCATGAAGCTGAAACCCATATAATATTCTAAAGAATAATTGTCATTGTAGAGCAGAGTTCTTCAAATTAAAGGGAGAGAAGCCAAATTGAGCCTCCTGCCTAATTTGAATTTTATATTTTTTAAAATGATTACACTTTAAATAGTTATATATTTATCTAGACAATATCCTTAATGCTATGACTTGTCTCTCAAAGCCTAAAGTATTGGCTATATACTCCTTTAGGGAAAAGTTTGCTGACTCTGCCCTGGAGTATTCCATAATTAGTTTATATGTGATGGAAAAGCAAAATTCAGCAACCTTCTGGAGGGCCCGGCATGGTAACTACTAAAGTCCTTTTTATCGTCCAGTGTATAATTTTTAATTCAACTTAACATATTGAAAGTCTTATCAATAAAATTATTAAAAGGAATCGGTTATTGCACTCTGAGGCACTGGCTTTTTTTTTTTTTTTTTTTTTGAAAATCTGGGATTCCTGCTCAGATAAAGGCATGTATGCAAATACATTAAAATTTTCATAGATTTCCATCCGAGCCTTGCCTTCCTGCTTCCTATCTATGAACGATGCAAAAATTCAAGGACCATGAACTTAACATTTCTGCTCTATTTTTGTTGCCAAACATTTAGTTGTATATTAAGAGTGAAAATGAATGCAAAACCCACAGAGACAGACTTTTCCTATTTGTGTCAGATGTTTATTTTCCTTTTAGAGAGGGGAAGTGAGCTGGCCTCCATAAGAGACTGGCTGATAGGCATTACTGACTCTGAAGTTGAATTTAGCTGCTCTTCTCCCTTCAACAGCAAGATATTTAAAAAAAATAAATTATAAAGTGGGCTATATAGGAAGCTATATTATAATTCTCCAATTGGATTGCCATACTTCATCTTTCAATTGAATATGGGGAAGCGAAATATTCAGGTCAAAGTTAAACTCTTGATAAAGCTTTCAGGAATTTACTTAATGCACTCCAACCTCAGAGGTTTGGCTCCATGCTTTGGAGCTGAAAATAGCTAACAAATGGCTTTCCAGCATTGCCTGGGTTTTATTGTATTTCTGTTTGTTGGCATGCATGATATAGAGAGATGACTTCATATCCATTAAATTGTTCTCTCATTAAGAAACTTATTTCAAGTGTTTCTTAGTCAGAGATACTTTCATTTCATCTCATCCACAGTCTAGACATTGCAGGGTTAAAAAATTAAATTGTCTTTCAAAATGAAAGCAGCAAAAAGTCAAAATGTTTGAAGTTCAATGTATGCATACTCATGTTGAAGCATAGAATTCTGTCTATGTATGCTTTACATGCCTGGATAGATATACATATATGTTTCCCAATATTAAAATTAGCTTATTAACTACTTGATAAAAGTATGATTATTTCAGAAAAATGTTCTGAACCAAGATTTACATTGAATTCTCCCTGCCCTGTAGGAGAACTCAGGAAGGTGGATTTTAGATGAAATACGTTTTCTAGATATAAGACGAGCTCTTCATTTTGCTCCACGCTGGGTGACAAGAAATTTTTGGGAAACAGAATTGCATTGAGACCTAGGAGGGCTCATGAGCAATGCCTCTGGCTGCAGGTTAGAATAGAAGGTTTCAGAACACAAGACTGTTTCTGTGGGGTTGGTCACCCATTTCCTGTCCTAACAGTTATAATGCAGCCTTTGCTAATTCAACCCACAATGGTTTGAATGAACTTTTGGTGTAATAATCATTGAAGGTCAGAGTCAAGATAAATACCTAAGCCTTTGTCCTCAAGGTACTAACCAGGATGAGAGAGGGTGCAGGTGACTAATTCTAACAGAAGGCATGCTAGACTTTTTAAAGTTAAAAGCAGATATCTGCCTCAAGTCCTATTAGCAAATGTATCCCCAAAAGAAGGAAATCACCCAGGAAAATTTTTATGTACTCTGAACATTCATTCCTCAGTGATGCCTTACAAACTACATGCTGTGGTTGTTATATTCAGGATCATTTATTTTTACCCCAGAAGGTATCCAACTTATAGTAGAGTCAGTGTTTCAGCATTTTAATTCTTCAGTATCTAATGCCAGTTTAGAATCCCTGACTTAAAAGGTAGCTCCGTACTCCTCAAGTTTTCAGAGAAATGTTGAATGTTATTTATAGTCAGTTTTCATTCTCCTGCTTCACAATAGATACAATCAATGCAAGAAAACTCAAAGCTGCCTGATGATTGGCCCAATGCAAACAAATTGTCCAATAGTATCCTGAAATGATGTGGGAAAGACCCTCAAGGAAAACAGACTATTTTTCCAACTCCTCCCACAAATGAACAGATTTTCTTAAAAATAACCCAAAATTAAAAATATATATTAAATAATTTTCATTATCTTAAATATTATGATCTGCGGAAATACCTTATATGTTATTTAAAAATATATATCAATGCCAAAACCAGTTTGCTCAGTGGATAGAGCGTCGGCCTGCGGACTGAAAGGTCCCGGGTTCGATTCCGGTCAAGGGCATGTACCTTGGTTGCAGGCACATCCCCAGGAGGGTGTGTGCAAAAGGCAGCTAATCAATGTTTCTCTCTCATCGATGTTTCTAACTCTCTATCCCTCTCTCTCTTCTTCTCTGTAAAAACTCAATAAAATATATTTTTAAAATATGAATCAAAATTATTAAAAACACTTTGGAACTGGAAAAGAAAAAAAAATTAATTATCTGGAAAATTAATTTATCCAGAATACTTTACAATCTAGTATACCAAAAACATATATTAGAAAGCAGGATTAAAGAGAATGATCACATTTTGATATGTTATTTGGTGTAATCCAGTAGATAGTGGGAGTTGGACTTCTGGATGTAATTTCTCTTGAAACCTAAAAGGCATGTTATATTTTAAAATTCAGGCCCTACTCAGCACTACTTTGAAAATAACCAAAGAAACAAAAAAGAACTATTGAATCTTCATCTCTAAACTTAAGTGCCTTTAATATAAACAAACAAGTTGTCAGGTTCCTAATGTATATCTCATTTTCAAGGTGAAGAACTGTTTTTATATTTATCTGAAAAACTCATGTTGAAAAGTAAAGTGGTCTTTTGACGAATCAAAGAACATTGTGTAAAGAGCCATATCCCAAACCTTGGGTCCTTTAGAGTATTGGTTTTGTTTTTTTTTTCACATAAAGAGTTTCATGATTTGACACTTGTGAAAATTATACCTTTAGCTTACTTGGGAAGTTGACTTCAGGCTGGAATAAAATCAGTTTCTTCCCACAATCCTTTAAATACAGTTATATTTTTTTATAATTTATAACTGTGATTAATAAGTACATAGAAAGCTTACTCTATTCTATAATGCTCAAGAATTAAATAATATATACCAAATAGACAAATCTATGTAAAAATAAACACTAATCCCTTTTTATTTTTCAGAATGGCTGAGAACGTTAGATGTTACTGATATTTGGTGAAGAGATTAACAAATAAAATTTACACATTGTTTTAAACAGCATTTTACCTTAAATATCTCTTAAAGCAAAGCCTTCTTCCATTTATCCTCTGAGGAATGTGCGTGTGCAGTCAGACACATGATAAACTGTAGGTAGACATGAAAAAAATGTCCCTTAAAACGTAATGATATTTGAATATATTCAGTGTATGTATATGTTTTGGCTGGGATATACTTGAATAGTCTCAAAGGTAAATCATTTATTAGTTTTATATGAAAGCTAGCATATGTTTTAAGTTTTCCTCCTCCTCAAATATTTATATTTGTCACCCTATCCTCCTATCCTCCTTGTCACTCTCAGCAGATAATCTTTACCAAAAAACAGCTTGGCAATTTCTCCTAAAGACAAACATATCTGTCATATGACCTAGTAATCTCATTTCTGCAATTTTACCAAGATGTATGTTCACACAAGAAAATGTTCATGAATGACTTTTGTAACTTCATTTGTAACAGCAAAACCTAGAAAGGGCCCATATGTTCTTCAGTGGGTGAGTGAATAAACAAATCATGGTTCATTCTTATAGTGGATAGCTACTCAGCCATAAAAAGGGAACAAATAATTGCTAAACACAACTTGGATGGATCTTAAGAGCATTGTGCTGAATGAAGAGAAATCTCAGAAGGTTACATATTGTATGATTCCATTTCCACAACAGTCTTTTTTTTTTTTTAATGATTATAATTTATTGTTTTTGCCTCATCATTCTTTTAGCATGTTATTTATTTTTTTTAGCATATTATTTTTTGCCATGTTTTTCTTTTTCTTCTTTTAGTATTTATTGTTGGAAGTATTACACAGGCCCCCCTTTCCCCCCATTAGTCCCTTCCAGCCCATTCCTCTCCTCCTCTCCTCTAGGCCCTTGATAAGTCAGTTAGAGTAATGGAAATGAGAACATTGAATGGCGGGGTTAAGAAGAGGAGAGGAGTTTATGACTATGTAGGGGTAGCCTGAGGAAGTTTCCTTGGGAGGTGGCTCATTTTTTGTTTTCTGGGTCATGGCAGTAGTTATATTAATCTATACAGGTGACAAAATTTGAATGAACTGTACAACTGTTGAAATCTAAATAAGCCTATAGTTTAGTTACTAATATTAGTAGTGTTGTACTGATGCCAATTTCCTGGTTTTAATAATGGTACTAAAGAGGCCCAGTACATGAAAATTCATGCACTGGAGGGGGTGGTCCCTCAGCTTGGCCTGCCCCCTCTCACAGTCTGGGAGCCCTCCCAGTGATCAGAAGAAGGCGACACACCATCACACTTCTGCTGCTACCACTGCTGGCAGCACAAGCTTCGGCTGGCCCTGGTTACCTGAGCCTTAGGTGTCCCTGGGCATCTGGGCAGCTGCCACCTTAGGCTTGCCTGCACCTTGGGCCTGCTTTGGGTGGCTGGGGGACTGAGGAGACTGGGTGCCACCATCTTTGAGTGTGGGGAAGTTAATAACATATTCCCTCTTTATTGGCTGTGGGTGCCACCATCTTTGTGATGGTCAATTAGCATAGTTCCTCTTTATTAGATATTATCCTTGGGAGAAGGTGGGTGAATGATACACAGGAGCTCTCTACTATTTTCTTTTGCAACTGCTCTGTGAATCTACGGTTTTTTAAAAATTTAATTAGAAGCTTGCCTAATGCTCTCAGTGTCTCACTATCAAGCATAACACAAGTCTTCTGACACCTGCACCCATACTGTTTTCCTTCTATCCTGTTAGAATAGAGTCTAAGACCTGATTCTTCAAATGGGTTTTGCGTCTCTTTTCTCCGTAATTTATCAGCAATTTATCCTCTCTGTTATATGTACATTTTGCTCTCATCTGGATCTTTCCAGAGTGTTGTAGATTTGTTCAGAATATCTACCATTAAAAAAGTATTTCTTTTTTTTTGACAGCTATATGCTATCAGTTTTCTGCCCATTTTCAAAACCAAACTTACCAATTGTGTATAAATGTCTATATACACAGAATCTACCTCATCACCTACCATTTTTATTTCAACTATACCAATGCTTATGCATAGTGTGTTCAATAATCATGGGATAAAGGACTGCTAGAGGGCAATCAATAACATCTACACCACTAAATCCAATGGACTGCCTCCTATTGCTGGCCATAGGTCTTGTTTCATACTTCTTTATGTGATTATTTGATTATTATCTATCTTGTCATTAGACTAACATAATAGATTATGTTTTCTTATTATAACTGTACTCTTCAACATAGTAGATATCCAATTGTGTAAGCCTAAAATTAACATCTATACATAATCAAGCAAAAACACAATTCTTTAGTTAGACAAATCTGTTACTCCAGTGACATAGATACACTATTTGAAATATCCACTTGTTAATGGATGCATATTCATCTTGGTTGGGTTAATTTGCATACTTGCTCCTGATTGGCTTGTGGGCATGTCTTATGGGTATGAGGTACAGTCAATTTGCATATTACTCTTTTATTAGATAGGATATTATATGTCAGTATGTATAATAATATATCGAAGTATAAAGGTCAATTATATCCTGTAGACTTCCTACCCAAATCCAGTTCCCTTGGACTCTGTATATCTAACAAACAGAAACTGTGCCTGGTTTATAGAGGGCATTGTGTAAGATATTTGAGATATTAAAAGTGTTCAGGATACATTTCTAGCCCTCACGGTCCTCGGTCCTAAACTCTGCTATAAGTTGTCTGTCTGATCTTGCACTTTCCTTTGTCCCTGACAATCGTGATATTCTTTATAATGGGCTGTTTGTGTCAACCTAAAGTTCAAATATGAAAGTCCTAACCCTCCCTACCTCACAATGTGACTTACTAGAAGACAGGATCTCTACAGGGGTAATTAATTTTTAAAAAGAAATGAGGGTGGGCCTTAATCCAATATGACTGGTGACTTTATATGAGAAGATTAGGGGACACAAGTGCACACACAGGCGCCCACACAGAAAAGCCATGTGTATACACAGGAAGAAAACAAACACCTACGAGTCCTGGAAAGAAACCTTAGAAGAAATAAACTGTGCCAGCACCTTGATATTGGACTTTTAGACTTCAGACCTGGGTGGAAATAAATTTTTGTCATTTAAGCCACCAAGACTGAGAGACTTAATTATGGCAGTCTTAGCAAATGAGTAGATTCTTTCTCTGTATAGAGGTCTTTATTGTTCATATCTCAGCATGATTTGCATAAAGCTGCCTTAAGACATTAATAACAAGCACTAAAGCTTGGTGGAGGGCTTCAAAATGTAAATTATTGTATATGTAACACCTCATTTAATCTGCACATCAACCTGAGGATATCAGTGCTTTATCTTCTTTATTCACAATTGTCTTTCCCTAAGGTCTCTCAGTAAGTGATGGAGCCTGGATTAAAACCTTGGGTGTTTGATTCTCAACTTCATGAGTGTTTAACAATTGCCTGAATATTCCGCAACATGTACAATGAGCAACGCAGATTTAGCTATAATTGGCTTTCTTCACAAAAAGTGGTTAACACTATAGGTTTCTTTTATTTGTTCTCATCAAGGAGTTCAGTGGTGCAAGTGTGGAGCTGTGTGTGAGTCTGTAGCCTCTGGTGACTAGCTGAAACATTTACCATCTATCGGAATCAAACACCTCGCAACAGTATTCTCCAAATGATGTTCATTAAGTGAAGCTTCCTTCTCTCACAACCTAAAATAATCTTTGATTTGAAGACAAAAGCAAGAACAGAGGCCTGAGGATATTCCGAGATCCACCACAGAAAACAGAATGTGGAAGTTGTTAGTCTTTTTGGTTCCTATGAGCTGTTATGATAGTGAGTGATAAAAATTATAGTCTGGTTATACATAGAGATTTTTATTTCCATCCATCCTTTATATTTTCCTACATAAACCATTGATACATATGGGTAGGTAAACAGAATTATGGTTGGGTAAATGGCAAGATAGATAGATAGATAGATAGATAAATTTAATAATCACAAAATATGTCATCTCTTAGAGCAGTTTAGGATTTAATCATTACCTGATCTCAGGCTGAGAAATTCCATGTCTCTCATCATGTATTTTGTTCTTATCATCACTGTGATGTCAATCCCTAACTGGTGAGCTCTTACATTACAAGTTCTTGCATTATATATACTACTTTTTAATATACAGAATAAGAAGGAAATTTTCTTTGTTTTGTGAAAAATTAGACCCCATGTTGTTTCACAAAGTCATGTTGTTTCCCATTAATACAGTCAGAAAACTCCAGTTAAGAGTGTATTGTGTCTTGACCAGTGTGGCGCAGTGGGTAGAGTATGGGCCTGCGGACTGAAAGGTCCCAGGTTTGATTCCAGTCAAGGGCATGTACCTTGGTTGCAGGCACATCCCCAGTGGGAGGTGTGCAGGAGGCAGCTGATCTATGTTTCTCTCTCATCGATGTTTCTAGCTCTTTATCCCTCTCCCTTCCTCTCTGTAAAAAATCAATAAAAATATATTAAAAAAAAAAAAGAGTTTATTGTGCAGCTGGTACCCAATTCTTAGTTTCTTTGATAATCTTAACATATTATAAATGCAACTACCAAGTTTGAAGTTATTTGAAAATGTAATTATGAATCAATATATTGAACATCCCAATTGACTTTTAACTTAACTGTCCACTAATAAAAACAATGAACCTTTACATTTAAAAACTGGATTAGAATAGTCACATATATGAGTTTTTATTTAGGAGCAAATTTTTGGAATCAATTATATTTTATACTAAAAAATACATATGCACATGTACACAAATTTATTAGTGAATATCACACATTTGTATATAGAAATGTATATCAGACTGCTTTATGAGTATAATGAATATATTGCAGACAAAATAATTCATTAAAATATTATCCAGCAATTGACACTTCTAGTGCCTCTCAGATTGATTTATAGATTTCTGTACTTAAATTACAGGGATAATAGAAAAGAAAAGAGAAACTAGTGTTTTTAGGTGTCAAATGATGCTTTGTGTCAAAATTATAGTTGAACTACTTGTATAGCTCATGATTTTTGTTCTGGTTTAAAATAAACTCTCAGAATTCAAGAGTTTAGCATTTCAAATTATTCATTTGAAAAAAATAAGAAAATTGCTTGTTTTTTACTTTTAATCAGATACATGTAATTTACTTATTTATAATGAAATAAAGATATCACTTTGTTGCCTTTTGAACTCATTAAATGGAAATCAACTCTCAGTGGCAATATATAGTGTTGCCTGTCTTCAATTAAATGAAGTTTGGTATGGCTAGCTGAAATAAGAGTTCAAATAAGAAACCTATTACATGAGAGTTTTATCAGGAAAAAAAGTTTAATTGATAAAAAAATTGAGTTAAAAAATTTAATATTTATTCAAATATTATAAATAGTAAAACAAAATTTTGCTTTGGATATTTCAAGAGTTTAGAGGAGAAATCATATGCCCCCATCCAAACATCCAAATAGACACATTTGAATTCCAATGCAAACTTTAAAAATTACTAAATTATTATAGCTCTCAATAATTGGCTGGGCAGACGAAAGCAAATGATAGGAATTAATTTATTTTTGGTCTGTTTTTGCTAGACTTTCAGCATTTTCCTCTCACCTGGAAGTTCTCTTCCTGTAGTTTATCAATAGAGGTAAACCAAAATTTCTCTACTCATAATAAATTAATTTTTCTTTTAGTCAACCTTCTCTCTCTTATTCACAAAAAAATTTTTTTTTCTAATATACTGATTTCTATTATTTCTTGGATGAGACACCTGAATTCTATAAATTGAAACTCTCTTTTCTAGATATAGAAAGACGTTTGCTTTTGGGAGAAAATGATAGAGATAGTAAAGTGCACAGGACTGGAAGACAAGAATCTCTTAGTTCCAAGTCTTTAGTTGACATTAAAATAATCTAGATTTAGAAATCTGAAAGCCCACGTATTATCTCAGAACAATTAAGTTAAGAGATCTTTGGAACATAAATCAGATATCAGTATTTTAAAGAATTTTTTAGGAAATATTCTTTACCATAAAATTAGAGACCAATGTTCTAGGTGTAGTTCTATTTTTATTTTTTTAAATGAAATTGGACAAATCAATTAATGTTATTAGACCCCCAGCTCCTTATCTATAGAGTGAGGGTCAGAGTACTTAATGGTGGTGGTAATAGAAAGTACTAATGCATTTTCCTTTCTCAATAAAATCTCCTTTATGTTAGTAAAACATGAATTATGAAACTAGGAAGAATATATTTCTAATCTTTACTCCAGATTAGGGATAGAAATTGAAATTTCATCTTTAAAAGCATACCAAAGACCCGCTTCTTCATTTAAAAATCTTCCTGCTATTGCTTGTGTGGCTCAATTGATTGGGCATTATTCCATGCACAAAAGGTTGTTGATTGGATTCCAGGTCAAGGGGGGCCTACAGGAGGCAGCAGATCAATGTCCAGTCTTACATGCATATTTCTCTTTCTCTCTCTCTCTCGTCCTGCCTTTCTCTCTCTCTAAAAATCAATTTTAAAACACACACACACACACACACACACACACACACACACACACACACTAAATAAATAAATAAATAAATAATAATAAAAAATAACACCTTTCTAGTTACTCAGTTGAAATTACCAGGTCTGTGCACCAATCCTTGTTGCTCTTTCTCTTGTTCATAATGCATCTCATATTTTATATTATTTCTATATTTACTTATTTAATGAATGTACTGTCTAGTTCCAATGGAAGTTTCACAAGAGTAAGGACTTCATTACTATGTACACTTTCTGAATCCAGTATGTTGAGTATTTCACATACTTTGTATTTTTATTATATTGATTTTAATGTGCATTAAAAAGTATAATTTACTTATCAGAACAATAACTTTGTTGCTTAGAAAGAATAAAGTTTAACAATAAGCATATTTCAAATTTATTTAAATGTTCATGATAATATACAAATTTGGCAAAGTCATGGAGGTAGTTTTCAAATATCTGAAATGTGAGAGCTAGGACAATGCCAGAAGCAAGGTGTTGATTTTAAGGATATAAAGGATAATGCAACCTGATGTATTAGTAAAGACTTCCTTAAGCCTTAACCAATTTTCCTCAGTGGATAGAGCATCAACCTCAAAGTCTGGGGTTCGATTACAGTCAAGTGCATGTACCTTGGTTGCAGGCTTCTTTCTGGCCCAGGCCCTTGTCAGGACTTGTGCCCTCCAATTAATGTGTTTGACTCATAAATATTTTCTCTGTCTTTTCCTTTATCTTCTACTCTCCCTAAAAAT
Organism: Pipistrellus kuhlii; assembly: GCF_014108245.1. NCBI lineage: Eukaryota > Metazoa > Chordata > Mammalia > Chiroptera > Vespertilionidae > Pipistrellus > Pipistrellus kuhlii. The sequence continues at coordinate 31,778,006 of NW_023425405.1, read as the reverse complement.
CAATAGAAAAACATCCTCTCGTGAAGATTAACAACATCAACAAAAGACTTCCTTAACACATTGTATTTTATGGGCTTTATTTATCTATTTTAGTACATTATTAATCAATGTTATTATTAATCTAAGGTTGATGTAGTGAGTGCAGTTTAAGACTTGTGGCCAAATGGACGAAATGGTAGGTTATCTCTTTCAAGTTAGAATTTTTACATATGAAGTACAAAGTGGGTGTCTGCTTTGAAAGGGGCATAACCCTATATTTAGGACTCACCACTGATGGTTGTAGGTTTCATATGGAAGTGGCCATATTATCCACGCCTAGAAAAAGCTTCAAAGCCTTCTACTTGGGTTAATACAAGAAATGCGATATGAGGATATTTTATGTAAAAAAGTCTCATACTTTTTTTTTTTTTCTGAAGGGATAAAGCTTCTTATGGAAGACTACTGAGTTCTTAAAGTTTTATCAGTTTAAAGGCAAACATTTATGAGCAGTATGGCAACTGCAAATAGTTAATGCAATATTGAAAAATAGACTACATGCAATCTACCGAATAAAAGTGTAAAATGCTAATTGATTACATGCAATCTACCGAATAAAAAAATAAAGGCAATGCCCACCAGCCAATCAGGAATGAGAGTGCAAATTAACCCAACAAACATGGTGGGTTAATTTGCATATGCAGGAGCTAATATAGCGCTTGAGGTAGGCCAAATAGAGACACTTCTGCCTTTTATTTTCCAATGTCATACCTATAATTTTCTTTATTGTTTAACCAGAATGACTAATATATGCAAGGCAAAGTTACATGGCAGTAGAAAACAGCATAATTGTATCATTTGTGATTTTAGTGGGGATGTCTCTCTTGTTTCTATACTAAATAGAAGTATGGCTATTCGGTTGAAGTTTTTTTATATTCTCTCTGTTAAGACCTGTCCATCAATTCTTATTGAGGATTTTATAGCATAAGTGGATTTTGGATTTTGTCAAAAAGTTGTTTAATTCAGTCTCTTCATACTTTTGACAAACCTCATCTATCACTTGTAAACCTCTCCCTGTATAAGCTGTTCATCCTAAGGTGACCCCTGAAATTTTCCAATAATACCTGCTGTTTTTTTGAGTAGTATTGTTATCACATACTTCACACCCCTAGTAGTTTTTCTTTGTTTCTCTGACAAAAAGGCTAATGCCACAAACAATTGTGATTAAGTTGACATCGTTGTTTATGGGTGTTTTCCACATTAGAAAAAAAAAAAATCAACTGTCCTTACTGATCTCTGTTTTTTATAGTGGAACTTAAAGAGATTGAATTTTATGTTGCTGCCACTGACATCTTACACTAATTTGTCTTAGTATCTTTTGAATTGTTCTTTAAATTTTATCAGGCCTGATGCTTAACCATAAGGGTGTAGATTCTATAATAAGTTCAACAACACATATATAAATGCATAATATTCTTAAAGCTAAAAAAAATGTGCTAGACCTTGAAAGAAAAGTGAGATAGGGATCAGCAGACATAATTTGACAGGGCACCTTGCATGCAGGAAACAGTATCTACAAAAAAGGGAGAACAACACTCGATTTTGAGTTGATTCCCACTTTCAGGGGGAAAGGCCCTTGGAAGAAAAATACAGGAAGGGAAACAAAAGGGTTATATTTCATATTAATTTCTCAAGAGTAGGTCATTATAAATAAAGTGAATAAGTCATTTGTGCTTTACTTTAAAAATATTTATACTTATTTCTTCTGAAAGAGTTTTGGTAATGCTTTCATATTCTTTTATAGAGGTAATAAAATCCAAAATGATGGATATAAACAATGTCATGTTATCAGTGGTATAACTTGACCAGGTAAATTAACAAATATGCCACCACTTTATGGCATGTTTAATATTTTTCATGTGAAATGAAGTCACATGACATCGTATAAGTAATACCACATGGTAAATAATGAGAAAATATTAGCATACTTTGAAATAGATTAATATGTAAGTAAAATCTAAATGTGTAAGAACTATTTCAACTGGGTGTAGACTTCCTTCCAAATCTGCACTTCTGTAACAGAAAATAAATGTTAAGGATTTATAGATTGAATTTACTGACATTTGAACTAAAAAATTATTATATTTATCATTGCTATCTCCATTTGCCATCAATTGCCATATAACTAACTTTGTGAATCTTTGCAGACTTTTTACAAGAGAAACACTTGCTGCTTCAAGACTGATTATTTTATAATCTGATTATTCACAGCTTGCTAATTTGTAATTGGGCTTTTATAAGTAGAAAACCTCCAGATTTCAGAAAAACTAATTTATTTTTTTTCTTTGGTTAATTGTAGTGTTCACACAAAACAGTGGCGTGAGATGACTTCTAGTGGGTTTTATGCAGTGTTCTGGAACCAATAAAATATATTATTGATTGCCTAATGAAAAGCACCATGTTAACACAAATTTACTGTGTCTGGGCAGGGATACAACTGCTACTTTTATTCTGTTTAAAGAATCACCTGCCATTTTACCAGGGTCTATTGCTACATATCAAGCATGCCTTAAATTAGGTTGGGCTTACCTACAGGGTACCTTGTAAGCTGCCCTTTATCCTTTTCCTTTCCCACAGAGCTACCCATTGCTTCCAATTTAGACAAAGATCATCAAAATTAATTATGATTGAGTGGTATTACAACTGAAACAAAGAGCAAGTCAAGCACCAGTGACTCTTTGGAAATGATGGAATAGAATCATGTATTTGACCGTACTATCATTGAATATTTAAAGTGAACTGACTACATTGGCAGGTTGTATTTACTTACTTAAAAGTTAGATTTAAAGAAAATACTTTACAAAGAGGTAGTGCAAAGAAAGTTTGATTTGTAAAGATCAAAGAAAACTTATTTTTAAATGAAAATATTCTCTTCTATATAAAATTTTTGACCAATGATCTCAAAATATGGTCAACATAGAGTTGTTACATTTGGGAGAATAAAAGCAAATATGGTATTGTAATCATGTTTTTTTCTGTCTATAATTGCTACCGAGACACATGGGTTGTTATGTGCATAAAGTAGTTACTGAAGAATGACTTGGATCTTATAAATGCATATGCATTTATTGCTGTTTATACTGAAAATTTATTTTTCAAGTTAGCCTATGTTGTGATGCAGGGGAAGATCTTCAGAGTTACTAAGATTTGGGGAAAGATGAAGTTCTGGAAGGCAAAGAAGTAAATATTTAAATAGAGTCTGTTGGGACAGTAATACATTTTTTACCACTAGAAACAATTTGTTTCTCTCTTTTCTTCTCTATTCTCCTTTACCTGCGATATGATTACTTAGTACTTCTTTGTAATACCCTAGAAGAAAGATAATGTGATAGGGTTCCAGTGTCTCCCTAGATAAGATGGGAGAAGGAGGTCCTATCCTATATAATAAAAGTATAATACGCAAATTGACCGAACAGTGGAATGACCAGTCGCTATGATGTGCACTGTCCATGAGGGGACAGATGCTCAATGCAGGAGCTTCCCCATGGTGGTCAGTGCATTCCTGCAGGGGGAGCACCACTGAGCCAGAAGCTGGGCTTCATAGTTGGCCAGCAGTGGTGGTGGGAGCCTCTCCCACCTCCGCTATAGGCGGGCAGTAAGGAGCTAGGGGTCCTGGCCTACCAGAGGGCGAAGGCCAACTGAGGGATCCCCCCTCCCTGAGTGCATGAATCTCATGCACGGGGCCTCTAGTATTATGATATTGTGGAAGGAAGAAGGGATTTCTCCAAGTAGCTGGCAATGGTTGTGTATTGGGGTGCTCTATTCCCCTCAAAAAATCCATGTTCCCACAGAACCTCGGAAAGTGACCGGATTTAGAACTGGACTCCTCACAGACATAATTAGTTAAGTAAGAATGAGGTCCTACTGGATTAGAGTGGGCCCTACATCCAATATTACTGATCTCCTTATAAGAAGAGGAAAGATCCAGACAGAGAGAGACACACACCAGGAAGAGAGCAAAGTAATGAGGGAGGCAAAGATTGGAATTATGCTGCCACAAGTCAGGAGCTCCTGAGGCACTTTGAAGCTAGGACTGGGCTTACAAGGATTCTACCCTAGAGTCTTCAGAGGAAGCATGGCCCTGCCGATACCTTAACCTTGGCCTTCCAGTCTCCAGAACTGTACAGTATCTCTTTTAAACCATGAATCTTTGTCTTGGCAGCCCTAGGAAACTAGGACAGGTGGATGTTTCTGGCAACAGTTTGTATAAACCAGTGGCAAATTCTACTCTTTTTTTCCCCCCATAATGTATTGGGTTATCTTTAATTTCATTTCTAAGTTCCAATGATAGTTAGGTCTATTTATAGATTTATTTATAAAGAAAATGAGCTACTACTATGTTTATTGTCTATGCATATTTTAAAAGGCAATGTGTAAATCTGCATACTCATCTAAACAGGTAAACTTTATGGACTATTTGGTAATGAATCCATGAACAGCACAAGTGAGCATTCTGAAAACAAAGATTTTAGTATCTTAATAAAAACAGGACGGCATAATAGGAGTAGTACTGGAATAAAAGTCAAAAGACAGGTTCCAGTGCTGCAGTGACCATTTCTCCACCTGTGTAATCAGTACCAACGATGTGAGGATTTTTTGAGGAATAAATGAACCTAATTGGACTACTTTATTCAAGTGTTACAAAAATACAAAGTATATTGTATATATTAGAAAATTGTTTAAGAAGATACTCAAATAAAATGTGTATAATCACACTTGCAAGCAGTGTTTTCTAGTATGATAGCAATTCACTGTTCAGCACAATGCCCATCTCAGTGGATTAGAGAGGAGCATTCTAGGGACACAGTTTATTGTAATCATTCGGGTTATTATTTTCACAAAGTCATCCACAGCCATGTTGTAGACCTGAGAGCAGGGGGTGGGTTAGCATCTGGACTGTAATTTATCGCTGATTGGCTTCGCAGTCCACAAACATGTAACCAGTGATTTGCAAAATTTGCAAGTCTTCTGCAGACTTCATAGAGACAGCTCTCAAAAGTCCTTCTATAAATAATAAGAGCTCGTCTTTCCAGTCTGCTGTTACGGAGGAATGAAACTAATGGTGGTGCTCTCTAGGCATTTACCAGCAAAACTGATGAAATGGCAGCTTGGTCATCTGGTTGCTCTTTTGATCACAGAGGGAGCAGTTATCATTGTTCATTTATATACTTTTCTAAAACTCCATATATACCACGATAGAGGGGAAAGGGGGCCAATGATATATTCATGCAGGCAGAATTAACAAAATTTTGGTATAGATCATTTGTCTCCATTTCCATCATTTTGGGTGCACGTCTGGCATTTGACATCTGCAGATTTTGGCTGGGCCTGCGTGGAGCAGATGCGCACTCCAAGGCACATGGGTGTGGTTTCCAGGCACTACACGTCGCTTCACAGTGCTTTCCTCCTGGGAAAGAGCTGCACATTGTGCATGTTTTTCACATCATATTCTGTATGTGATTTTTGTTCATTAATATGATAATTAGAAAATGTACCCTCTCTACCCCACCCTTTAAAAATCTAGAATTTGATATTATCTACTCCCCCCCCCCAGTTATTATTTTTATTTTTTATTGTTAGGAAGATGTAAAATGTGACCGAAAGAGAGAATAAAAAAATAAAATACTTAGTTGGCTAAAATCTCCATTAATGCTCTTGAATATATTTAACAGCATAGAGATAATTAATGGCCAATTAATGTCAACTAATTTTATTTAAAAAGGAATTCTTTATATTTTCAGACTCATAATTCACCATAAAAATTTTAGTACTTTGGAAGTGTTCTACAGCCAATGGTATTTAAAACTACCTAGAGTGGAGATCTCATGTCTTCAATTAAGTTGATAGTCCTGTCATAAAAATTATGCTATATAAATCATACTTTAGATTTAATAATAATCAGAAGACAAAGCTATTACTAGAGATTTATAGAAATTTAATTATGATCGTGTTATTAAGTAATTCACTCATTCAATATGATTTTGTTTAATATCTACCATGTGCCAAATTTTGTGGTATTTGTGTGGAAATGAATTATGTTTACCTTTTAAAGGCTTTTCATGATCACAGTTTAGTCAAACTTACCTTACTTATCTATTTCCTAATTACAATGTGATTTGTAAGATCAGTTTTTAAATGTTTTTTTATTCCAATTAATAGTTTTGCTAAAATAATCCCACATTTTGTGTACTATTGAAGAGTGACCATGAAAGGTATAAGCAAGTCAAATAAAAGACAGTATCCCAAAGGCACAGAAGCCATGCATAGGTTACATATGGTCACAGAATTGCTTTCCAAGAAGATTAAATGCATAATAAGCTGGCCGGGACTTCTATCACATCAGCTCCTCAGCTACAAGTTAACATTTAATTCAGCAATGTTGAATCAAATCAAATTAAAGAAACATTTTGGTATGTCCACTCTGTACAGAGCATTCTTCCATGTAGTATGATGGATATATGCAATATCTTGCAAAGTCCTTAGTACATGTCAATATCAGGATTTAATTAAAACTAACATTTTCTGAGAATTAAATCTACATTTCAGGAACTTTTCTAGGTATTTTGCATTCATTATTTCTTACTACTGAAAATCTGAACTTTTTTATCCCTCATTCATAGATAAGAACTAGCATTTACTCATTAAGATTCACATGCAGACTGACTTCAAATCCCACCTCCAAACCTTATATAAAATGGAACAGAGTCCTAAATAAAACACATCACATTTAGGAGGCAAATAATATCAACAGGAAAAAAACCCCATATGGTAGCATGTGAAAAATTAACAAAATTTTTCTGTGGGAGAAATCATTAAAGAGTGGACTGTTTAAAGGAGGCTTCAAGGAAGAGTTAAGGGACAAGTGTTTAGGTTATAGATAAGTTGTTGGAAAGCTGGTAAAATCTAAGCAGACATGATAATATGCCTGGACTATGGTAGAGGCTGTTTTTTTAAGTTCAAAGTACATGGTTATATTTTGTGGACAGCTTTGCAAGGGTGTAGAACTCGGACTTCTTTTCTTGTAGCTAAATGGATCCAGTGAAGGCTATTTAGCAGACACCTGCTAGAGTTTGGGAGAAGAAGTGAGACACTGTTATTTAAGTTTATGGAAACAGGAGAAGACAGTGGTTGAGTGTCAACCTATGAACCAGGAGGTCATGGTCACGGTTTGATACCCAGTCAGGGCACATGCCTGGGTTGTGGGTTCAATCCCCAGTAGAGGGCATGCAGGAGGCAGCCAGTCAATGATTGTATCTCATCATTGATGTTTTTATCTCTTCTCCCTCTTCCTTCCTCTCTGAAATAAATATCTTAAGATTCAAGATCTTAAGACCCACCCCAGAATTACTGAATCAAAACCTGAATTGGACAAGACCCCTGATGATTCAAATGCATATTAAACACCAAGGAACATGACATTTACTGCCACTTTGATCATTTTTAAACAATGTTATTGTTTAAAGTATTACAAATAGTAGTACATATGTCTCCTTTTTTTCCCCATTGAGCTTCCACCAACCTCCCCTAACCCCAGCACATGCCCTCACCCACCCCACTCCCAGTGTCTTGTGTCCATTTGTTATGCTTATATGTATGCATGAAAGTCCTTCAGTTGATATCTTATCCTCCCAATCCTCCTACCTTCCTGCTATAGTTTGACAATCTGTTCGATGATATTTTCAACAAATACTCAGTGAAATAAGTTCTATCCCCAATTTAGTTTACTTGTCAATCACCCAGGATATATCTTGAGGCGATATAGACACAGATTACAGATTTTATAACACCATTAATTATAGTAATTCTACTATCAAGGAAAATGCATTAATTGCTTTTCTTCACACCCTAAAAGAAAGCTCAAATCACTATGATGAGAAGGAGAACTAGGCACATCCTGCAAATGTTTTTCAAAAGACTATTTGCATATGTAGGTCTCATGGCTGATGAAAGTAGAAATTTATTTGACACACTGCTAGTTCAGTGAAATCAGCCTAAGATATTTCTTCAGAAATGTGTCTCAATGTTGAAACATTTAATCTAAAATATTTATGGAAAATTTATATTTTTGTGGGGCTAGACAGAAATTGATTTGACTAAATTAAGTCTGTTAACTACTAAAGTAAAAATACTTAAACATTGCTTGTAACATCACATTAACAATGAATAATTCAGCTGGATTCCATGTAAGAAAGATGTTGATCTTGAAGTATTTGCACATGAAATAAGAAGAAATGTATGTCACGGAAGTCAATTTCAAGTAGCAAACACCAAAACTATCTTTATCTCTATGTAAAAAAATCTAGTGAAATTAGAAGACACTGGAATAAATTATTAAAACATATCAAATAGTTAATTATACATATCAATTACACATATTCTTCTTATATATCTGCTAAAATAGTACACATGGAGAATCAGTGCGTAGAGAAATGTGTAAGTCACAGAATCACCAATTGGAGAGCAAGATTCCAAATCATAATACCCCGCATTTCAAAACCTGCTGCTGGTAATTTGACCAGTTTATATTTCTTTGGCATCGGTGGCAGTTCTGCTAAGGCAAAGTAAATGTCATCAAATGTTTTGTTTTCCAGCAGCCATTGGCAAATAATTGGCATCTGTTTTCTGTTGCCTAGCTGAAGTTGTGTTTTCTGAAACAGAAGCTTCCATTCCTCATCTAATAACTTGTTGATTTAGAACCCTCTAGAGACAAAAGAAAATTGTTTGAGCAAAGAGAAAAAAGAAAACCTGAAAACATGTGGGCTTCAGGAACATGGATGGATTGATAATACATTCTGTTATAAGATTGTGTGGACTCATCTATTCTCCAAAAATAAGTAACAACCGATACTGAGTACGTCTTTGAAAAACAAAACCCAAATCAATGGAGATTCTATACTTTCTACATTGTAACATTGAAAAGAGACAAAAATGTCCTTTGAAAATAAATGTGGTTCTCATTTACCTTCATCTAAAGCCAAAGGAGTTCGTTGTTACAAAGAAAAGGAAGGGGCAAAGACTCCAGAGTGGAGAAATTGGCTTTGACTTACAGTTAAACATTCTTAAAAGCTCAGTTAAGTGGGGGATGTGATTATTTGTAGAGCAGGAAAGGTACTTACAAATGCAACTGTAGGAGGCTCTCTGTTTTTAATGTTTAAGAGCAGATAAAATGCCACTTTCACTGACTTTAGGCGTTCTCCTGGCTGAGGACTAGGCCATTAATAGTCATTAACACTCTTTCAAATGTATTGCCAGAGTGGTAATGAAATCAACACCTTCTAATTTTTATACTGAAGCTCTGCCAAAGCGCATGTGGTCTTGTCACTACACAGCAATGTGCGATGTGCTTGCTACTTAAGGTACCAACATAAACACTGAATAAAAACATACATCTTTTATGATGTCTGGATATGTTCCTATTTTATTGTAAATCAATATAGATCAATAATTCAAATCTAGCCCATTGTTTACTGGGTGAAGGAAGGAGAAGCCCCTGACAGGATAAACTGGGGTTTGTGTTCTGATTCTATTATAGGTTGACCATCAATTTAGGTTTTACAAATAAATCATCAACTAAAAAGCTGCTATGTTCCCACTATTTGTCATTTAGAGAAATGTTAAATAGTCAACACAGAGAGCATCCTCCCCCCCCCCCCCCATTAAAGCAAAGCTTAACCTGATCTTCAGTGTTGATGGTCTGAAGTTTTACTTTAAAGTGAATGGCAGATTTAGAAGTTGATAATGTATCCTACCCTCCTTTATAATTATGTAATAAGAAAAATATTTGTTGTATCTGTTAATCCAGATTATTTCTTCTGATATAAGAGAAAGCTATATTGACACATGAACAGAAGAAAGTGAGAAAGAAAAAAAGGAAGGAAGGAAAAAAGGAAAGAAGGAAGGAAGGAAGGAAGGAAGGAAGGAAGGAAGGAAGGAAGGAAGGGAGAAAGGAAGGCAGGAAAGAAGGAAGAGAGGAAAGAAGGAAGAAGGGAGGGAGGGAAAGAGAAAGGAAGGGAGGGAGGGAGTGAGGGAGGGAGGGAGGGAATAAAAGAGTCTTCCTTTTTAACCAATTTCATGCAGAATTTTACATTATTTTCTTTTCTTTCTAACTTTTCTTCATCATGAAACATATTTGTAGGGTGGAAATACACTTTCTCTTCACTATGCCCAACATGCAAACTGTGACTGTTTGAGAAAAGCAATAAGTTAGCAGGACAGATGGAGACACCTGTGCCTCCCTCTTCCCAACACAGACCATAGCTGTTCACTCAATACCATTCCATGGTATTCTTGCCCTTCTTCATCTTATTCCTTTCTGACTTCTTCTTCCTCCTAGCCCAACCAATGGCACAGTCCACCTTTTTCTGGCAAGAAATGTCTAGGAGACTCAACAAATTCATGCAGTTCTCAGAAGAAAAGGTACATCTTATTTCTAATCTGTATGTTTTCAAAGACTAATCAAAAGTGCAGTATGCTTTTCCAAAGAGTTTCAAAAGTATAAAATGGAAGAGATTGAGAAACATAAAATAAACATATTCCCATCTGTTGTTATCCACTGTAGTTACAGCAATGGCCTCAAAAGAATTACTTTCTCATTTTATGGGACAGTAAGATGGGAAACTACATGAACAGTAAGATAAAGGTAAAAGGCCTTGTTTGACAGAAGGCATTTAACTATTCTCCTATTGCCACTATACAGTTCATTGTTCTATTGGTAGAATGAGTTGCAGATTAAAAAAAAATAAAAAACAGGCAGCTTTGGAGTGGGAAGAAAACTGGTGAATTGGAGAACTAGAGCCGACATTTTGAGAAACGTCATCAAGTAAAACAAAGAACCTGGTAAAGACTCTGAATCACCGTCATCACTTTAAAAATGTACACGAAGGCTCTGCCCTACGAGTGTCAGCAATGAAGGCAAGAAGGAATCAGAACTGAGAATCGAGGAAAGATGAGTTTTACAAATTACCACCATCTTTCAGTACAAATAAACTGGATCTGGTTATCAAAACTCACTCCGTATCCTTACTTTAGAAAAGTCTGTAATCGCTACTCTGTGCTGGATGTTTTTAGCATTTATCCACTTGGTCTTTTTAGAAGTGAATACATTTTAAAAGGACTTCAGGATTTATATTAAAATGAACTAATTTCTTTTCAGATTGCATAGGTAACTATAAAATTAATTTTTACCATTGTGACCGGCCAAAATGTTTGAAGATCTCATAGAAAAAAGGTTGTGCATTTAATAATTTTCAAAGTCTGTGTCCTACTATAGATAATATTTTTACCTATTTTATACTGTCATTTTCAAAGGAAGGGCTCACATTTTTAGAAACTTCTACTGTTAATACTAAAATATCTTCCAATTTTATTCTGCATCTTATCAAAGTAAGATTCCCCTCACTCCCAACTTTTACTTGTTCTGTATAGAAGTGATATTCCATGTTTTGTTTTGATTATTAAACAAAAAAGGGGCAATGTTACTATAATAACCTGGTTTTAAAAAAAACAGTTTAAGGCCTGATAGGACATAAATATTATAAGGGATATGCAACAAATTTTTAATGATTTCTATGTATTGATATTTTATATAACTTTTATGATTGTCTTGTTAAGTAAAATAAGCTTGACCTAAGGCGCCTTCCCCACAGACATTTCCCCTGATTTCATTCTTACCTTTGATTCAAGTACATGCACTTTACCTTGGAGTTCTTCCTTTTCTTGAGCTGCCTAAGTGAACAAATTTCAAAGAAGAGAAGAGTCCTTCAGGATAATCTTAGAGGGTATCTAGTTTAGCATGAAAAAGAGAATATAGTAACTCTAATATATTTCCTGTAATTATTAATAATTTATTGAAAACTCAGAGATAGGCATAATGATGTTCTCTTCCCAGATACAATATTCGTGTGTGAATATTGGGTATCGTGTATATTTAAGTGTAATTTAGACAGGTGTGTGTGGCAAGGAAGCATATGTACAATCTCCATAAATTATGCACATGTCTATTTTTCTAAAACGTTGCTTTATAGGTACATCTTTATTTTCATTAAAACTTGCACTTTAATTTTATAAACGTATTTGTCTTAGAGTGCTTATAATCATATTACAGGGGCTATTTTCAGTAAATATATTCATTTTTCAACTCTTATTCAAGGGGATAGTAGATTTAGAAAAGACATTTGTTTTTTTTAATTATTCTCTATGAAATATATTAAGTATTATTTAATATCTGTCTACCAAAACATGCCAATCACATATCAGAAATTGATGATAAATTTAGATAAAATATATAACAGAAAGTAGCTATTTTTCTACAATGTGACTATTAAAATTATCCTTGTACCTGTTCCTGGGAGGATCTCTGCCTTCATTTTGTAGTTGACAACATTAAGAACCAAAGAAGGTTACAGGACCCCAATGGCCATACAGCTAATTAATGGAGAGCCAAAAATAAAACATGGTTTCATTGTATTCTTTCCATAGTAACACACTTTTGAAGAAAAAAAAAAGATAATTTAAATTGACCCACTTGAAAATGTATTTGGTGCATTACATTCCCCCCTCCCCCCAAAAGTTGTTTACCATTTTTGTAAAAAATCTATTTTTAATAGCCATTTATATTACAAGTAAATTTAAGAACTAGGTTGAGGATGATCTATATTCAGTTAATTCCTCATCTATTTATCCAGTGATAGGCATTAAGTATTTAATCATATTCCAGAATAAGGTACGTACATTCTCTTTAATAAGGTTGCATAGTCAGTAAGGGAAACAAGCAAGAAATTATAACAGAGGGAGAGATGTGATGTGATTATTTTAGATTTGAAGAAGTATAGTGAGTGAAGAATTTGAAGACTATGCTAGGTATTCTAGGGTCACCTACAATGTCATGTTGACTACTGTGAACTTTATTCTGAGGCCTTTGGCAAACTGTTGACAAGTTCTAGTTCAAGACCAAGATGATTTGGTGTGTGTTTAAATATCTGTGCTGTCAGCATGTTGAAGAGGAATTTATTAAATCACAACAGCAAGCTGACAGTGTGAGTGTAAATCCAGGCAGCTCTCCAGGCATAGATAACCATGGCTTACAACTATGACAGTAGGGTGAGTAGGGACAATAGAAGGAAGATTTGATAAATATTTTTATGGGATTTTGTTTATCTCAAAAATACTTTATTTGAAAAAGTGGATGCAGATTTATAAGGCTTTCTTGGGGTAGGTGATAACCAGTCTTTAATTGTGTAGATTGTTTCTCAGAAAGCACCCATAACTCTCAATGATCTTGTCTTTTTTTATTTGTTTGTTTGTTTTTCAGAGTCAATGGAAATTTACATACCAAAGTTAAAATTTAGGAATTTTAGAGAGGAAAAATCTAGCCAGACCCTGAAAGGTGAGTATTTTACTTTGATTGTTATACCCAATGTTTCAATTTCACATTTTTATTTAATATTAAACTCAAAAACTTGTTGGATAATTCATAAATTTAAGAGGAAAAATAATGGGTCAATGAATATATTGTCTCTGAGGAAAAGTAAAATAATGTTGCTTTGTTAAAAAAGAAACTTACTGTGGTCTTCTCAATGTTTTAGGAATATGTTTCTTGAAATGTAGTCTTAAGTCTATCTAATCTTGTGTTCTATATTTTTGCATTATTTTACATTTTTTAAGATATTTTTTGAAATCTTGGTATTTCAGCTTTTCTTTACTTCCATATTGCCTTTTTCCACATATTTTCAAAGTTTATGAACATGAGGATTTATAATTTTTCTTGAATAACAATTGAGCAAGCTTTAGTTACTTATTGTAACTCTGAAATTGTTATTAGTTTTATATAAGCTTGATATATTGGTTTCTTAGCATTTTTTTTTTTTTAGAAAATTCAATGTTTTAATTAAATTTATTGGGGTGACATTGGTTAATAAAATTTTGTTTCAAGTGTATAATTCTATAATACATCATCTGTACATTGTATTGTGTGTTCTCCACTCAAAATCAAGTCTTCTTCCATCACCATTTATTCTCCCTTTACCCTCTTCTACCTCCCCCCCCCCACACACACACACACCCCTTACTCCTTCAACCTTTCTCTCTGGTAATCACCATATTGTGCTTATATAGTTTTATTTGTTTGTTTTATTGTGTTTTGTTTTGTTTTTTTCTCAATCCCTTCACCTTTTTAACCCAGTCTCCCAACTTCCCCTATGATAGTTGTCAGTCTGTTATCTTTATCTGAATCTGTTTCTGTTTATTAGTTTATTTTGTTCTTTAGATTCCATATATGAGTGAAATCATATGCTATGTGTTTGACTCTGACTGGCTTGACCTGGAGAGTATTATGCTAAGGAAACTCAATATTTTGTTTTAGTTAATTTACTAGATATAAAGCTGATTTGTAAATAATAGGTTGACTCTCAATGGATTCACTAATGATCTGTTTATTTTGTACATTTTAGTCTGGACAATTCTCTACACTAAACTTTACATTTCAGAGCAAACATTTAATGTTTTATAAAATATATTCCACATTAGATACTGAATTCTTATTTACTTTTGATTACACGTAATTCATTTGTGTCTTTGATTAAAAAAAAAACTTATTCACCTATCTATTATTTATTTTGTTCATTCAAAAACTGCTTGAGCATCTACTATTTGTCAGGCACTGAAATAGGCACTAGATGTATAGTGCTGAATAAAATAATACTCCTGCTTCAGACTGGTTACACTCTTACCTATCACATTACTGAAACCTTTCATTGTTTTAACAATTATTTTTAAGTACCTTCTACATACCAGGCATTGTCAGCACTTTAAATACATCAGTGAAAAAACACTTGAAGATATTTGCCCTCATAGAGCTTACATTCTAGCAGGAGGACATAGTAAATAAGTAATAAACATAATAAATATATAAATTATAATAAGTTAGGTGTCAGTAAGTGTTATGGAACAACAACAACAAAAAGACAGAACTGGTTTAGAAGACTTGAACATACATGGAAATTAGGCAGGAAGAGGGGGAAGGATATAGTAAACTAAGGTGACTAGGGTCAGTCTTACTGGGATGATATTTGAACAAACACTTAAAGTGTTAGAAAGTGGATAGCTGAAGGAAGAGCATTTCAGCCAGAGAGAGTAGACAGCGCAAAGGCCCTAATGCAGGAATATGTAGCTTGTTAGTGTTACAGTGAGGAAATCAGTTTTCCTAGAGGAGAGTAAACAAGGAAATGGTATTAAAGAGCATGACTGCAGTGGAAAAAGTTATAGTTCAGTATATATCTGTTTCCCTTCTAGAATCTTCATGATGTCTTGATCTTTCATTTTTTGTGTCTTAGACCTTCCATATCTCATGTTATGTTGGATTTATCTTCAGTTTTCTCTTTTATCCACAATATAGTGCACACAACTACCTTCTTTAAAAATAACACATGTGAATGAATTTCCAAACTTTTCTCTGGTACATAATGGAATATGAGCTCATAGACTCACAGTTCTAATAGAGCATATCTTCTGAGTAAGTCAGAGAAAAATAATAGGAAGATAATCAAATCCACCTGATTTATTTTTAGTAGTCCTCTAGGACAAAATATGTGTTGGGTTTTAGGCTGAGCCTGATATTTTTATTGAACTTTTTTTTATTTTTTTTATTCCATGAGTCTGGAAAAAGTCCTACTACAAAGACCAGTGGCTTTTAATTAGTTACAAAGCAAAGAAGACATTCGCTTTTCAAAGCTCATAGCTTTAGTTCCTTGCTTTTAGTCTGAGCCAACAACAACAACATAAAAGAAATAAATGATAAGATCTCCAAACTCAAGTATCTTATTATTTTGGTTGGGCTTGAAAGAAATTTTTCAACTGATTATGAAAATAAATAGTCCATGGAGGGTTTACATCCTATCTAATTCAGCCTCAGTTTCCCTTTAGCTACCAGGAGACATACAAGCAACAATACTCATGGACCAAACCTCTAGGCATATAACTCATTCCTTCTTATGTTTAGCAAAGAAGAGTAACAGACTGGAGGAAATCAAACTGACCTTCACTACAAACTCTTAATTCTAGCTCTGATTGCCATTACTTTATGTCTAATAGTTGACCCATGTTTGTTTTTTACTCTGATTTCCTCATGAGCTTTTCAGCTCCTTGACTTTTTTCTTCCTGGCAAACTGCGGTTCCTTCCCAAGTCCTTGACATTTCCAGTGAGGGTCACTGTATTTATTCAGTGCCAATAACTGAGGAATAAATTCTTACATGTTGGGTAGGATCTTCACTATTGTTTTGCAAATTAGCCGACTAAAACAAAATCGTGATAATGTGTTATTATGGTTAAGGTTAATAAGCTGCTGATTACCTCTAGAGGATAAAATTGCAGACACATTATTTAAAAGACCTATTTTGTTGAGCTAACTGAGAAAAAGCAAAACATTTATGTGTATGGTGTGTTAACGTGAGCATGGAATATGAGCTCGATAGAACTAGCTCAATTTCTTTTTTTCTCTTCGCTGCTACTTCCCTAATTTCAGTTTCATCTTGAGATCTGGTCCCTGTGTTGCTTTAAACTATCTATCATTTATAATCCACAACATATTCATCAAATTGCCTCTTTGAGCCTCAGTTAACTTACTTATACAGTTTGATAGTGTCCACCTTTCTTCCATTGTTGATAGTGGAGATTGCTGTTTAAAACACTTGTTCTCCATCTGTAGTCACTCATGATAATCTTTCTAATTTCTCTTGTGCCATTTCCAAAGGACAAATTAAACCCCTTTTCACTAAAAACAAGGTTTGTTAATCTTAACCAAAATTATATTGCCACCAGAATACTAGTCTATGAGAGATAGTCAAGGCCTCCACCAGGGCTGCTGTGATGTAATTCCAGGACATTTTAATAGTAATTCAAAGGAATTATAGGACATCTCTCCAGGCCTCCACCAGGGCTGCTGATCACCCCCACCTTCATGATTCAGGACCCGTTGATAGGCCCAGAGATGCTGACTGGCATAGAAACCGAACAATTAGAACCAAATCTGGGTGAAATGTGAGGAGCCAATGGCTGCCTAGGAGGCAGAGCTTTTGATGCTGACTAGCATAATTCCTGGAATTCCTTGGAATTACTATTTCTAATTTGCATAGCCAGTCGCTGACCTATTCCTCAGGAATATAACACTGTTATGGAGAGATACTAGAGGCCTGTTGCATAAAATTCATGCTCTGAAGGTAGGGGGTGTCCCTCAGTCCAGCCTGCACCCTTTGAGAGATGTGACATTATTCTTACAATCCAGGGCTGCTGGCTCCCAACCGCTTGCCTGCCTGCCTGATTGCCCCTAACCACTTTTGCCTACCAGCCTGATCATTCACTAACGGCTCCTCTGCCAGCCCAATTTCTCCCAACTGCCCTCCCCTGCTGGCCTGGTCACCCCCAACTGCCCATGCCTGCTGGCCAATTTGGTTCTGATTGGTTGGTTTCTATGCCAGTCAGCATCTCTGGACCTATCAACGGGGCCTGAATCATGAAGGTGGGGATGATCAGTAGCCCTGGTGGAGGCCTGGAGAGAAATGGAAGCACGGCTGCTGGCCAGGCCCAGAAAGAAAGAGAGAGGCAAGTGGCAATCAGCATAGAGGCTATGGATCAGGTGTCTTCAAACTACGGCCCTCGGGCCACATGCGGCCCGCAGAGGAGTCTGATCTGGCCCGCCAGGTTTTTTGGGCAGTGAGCGCAGCCGAGGTGTTACAGTAGGAATTAGTAATTCATATAGTTCGGCCCTCCAGCTCTCTGAGGGACCATGATCTGGCCCCCACTTTAAAAAGTTTGAGGACGCCTGGATTAGACCCTGCTTCACTCTTCAGGCCTCTCTCCGGGCCTGATTTGCAGCCCCATCAGCAGTCAATGCTGGGTCACCATGCCTACTGCTGGAGCAGTCAGTGCTGGGTTTCCATGGCAACCCAGCACTAACTGAGGACTGACTTCCAGTTGGTTAAGCCTCTGGTCATGATGGACCCAGTGTTTTTATATTAGGATGTGGTTTCTACCAGGTGAAGAATGCACTTTTCAATTTACCCCCAAAATAATGACCAGATATTTTACTAATTCCATTATATAGGTACTGAAAAAACTGATTGGAGATTTCCCTATTCAAAATTGCCAGTAATACTAAGTAACTGGCTGTTTTGAATATGTGATGCCATTGCTGATCAAATAATTAGCAAGCAAAGATTTTAAAAGCTATGAATGTGAAGTGTCAAAAGAAAGCATAGGTGACATGTCAAAAGTAACTATTAGGCTTTGGCAGACAAGGATTTAAAAAGAGCTATCTAATGAGTTAAAGATAGCTGTAGTTTTCAATTTGGCCTCCTGATTGTATGGGGAGATTCAGAAACCTAGGGAGATATGGGGTGAACATTTTATGACAAACTATTTGAGTTTCTCCCTTTCTTTGATCCTGAGAGCAGATCATTTCTCTGGTATAATGGATGTTGTTGAATGTCTATTCCAGAATCAATTCCAGCCCTGTCTCTTTTGTAATAGCACCCCAATTTTCCTTTAGGTTTTCACCTCCCCCAGGTAGCCTCTACATTTCTGGATGTGGGTTTGATGCTTTAAATCAATCAGTACATTTCATTCCCCAGGAAAATCATCGGCATGTGACCTGACCCAATTAGGTGACTCAAGGCATTTGTGCTTGTTATTGTGAGGGAGAAAAGCTATCTTTCTAGCAGGTATAAAAGAAAATAATATAAAGCTTCATTCACTCCTGGAAAAAAAAGCCTAAAGCAGCACAGGCAACCAACCTTAGGATGAAACATATATGGGAGAGGGGAGAGAAGTGACTGGAACAGAGAGTGAATTCTTTATGCTTTCTGGAGCCTCTGGGCCAACCCACCTTGAAGCACAGTAGAGTTCTGGAATTCCAGCTAGGATTTCCTTTTAAATAGCCTTGACATAGCTGGGCACATTTACTGGGGCAAAAAGACAAAGTTTTATGTGTGTACGTGCTTGTGCATTGTTGAATGGGGACCTGGGGAGCAGAATGACTGAAACAGCCATATCTACCAATTTGGAAAAATAATTTTGATTCATAAGCAACTGAAATAGTTCCTGAATTGGGAATCACATGGTATGCTTCTTCGCGGAACTTTCCACATGAAGAAGAGGAATGAACTCCCCAGAATATTTTAGAATTGTCTAAATTAACAAAGTGATGCTAATCTTCAATAATCATATAATTCTGATGAATATACATGACATCATTACTTATGATCTTTATTGAAATTCTTATAAAAATAAGCGATGGCCTTGTGGGCCCCATTTTCAAGCTGACCTGTGGCTCCTGATACAGCTGACATATTTTTATTCACACGGTTTTTTACTATTTAAAACAATAGCGGCAAAATCTGGTTTAAGGCTTACCCAGGCTGATAGAGTCTATAGAAAGATATAGGAATAATACAATTTAGACAGAAATTTGAGCATAATAATCACCAATCCTGGAAAGCCTCTAGTGACTGCTCAATAGTACAGTTTCCTCTTAGATTTGTTATAGCTCTGAGCACCACTCTTTCTTAGAATATGTTTTGTATAATTGCAGAAATAATTGGTTAATGCCGTTTTATTGACTAATTTCATATTCCCTGAAAGTTGAGACCATGCATAGAAATACTATTGGCTCCCCAAGTCCTAGCACAGTGTATGACATTTAGTGAGCTTAATATGGCATTGGCATTAGATGAATTGAGAAGAAGGAAAAGCTTATAGTAGAGTAGAAGATAGTCAAATGGTAAGTAATGCCAACAAGCAAGTCCAGTGATAGTCCCAACCTGAAAACCTGAGCCACTTTTGTTTAATGTTCATTATATAACTACAAATACAAGCAAATAAACTTTAATTCACAAGCTAGCTCCAATTTGAAAGCAGTAAATATATTTTGTTAATCTTTTTTTTTTTTTTAATGTTAAGGATAATTTCATGTGGATAGTGTTTTTCTTTTTCTATTCATGTGTAAATCACTTCAAATATTAGCTCCAGATGGTGCAGTCTCAAAGGTTTCATATTTACACACAGTTCAGTATTCTTTTCCAAGTCAAATGTGAAATCAGCATTTCATACAAACACCAGTCATAAAACTGAGCAAAGTTATGGCAGTCCTCTGGCCCAGGCCCAGATACTACTACCGTGTTTCCCTGAAAATAAGACATCCTCCGAAAATAAGACCTAACACATGGAAAGATAAGACATCCCCTGAAAATAAGACCTAGCGCAACTTTGGGAGATAAAATTAATACAAGACACTGTCTTATTTTCGGGGAAACAGGGTAGGAACTTCCTTGGTGCTTTCAGGATGCAAAATGCCCCTAATTCTGACTTTCTCGTCCACTCTCTGAAAGTATTCAGACATCCCTTTTTTCTCCCTCTCTTTCTCCCTCCCATCCAAAGTAAAAACTAGACAATAGGTTAGTTGGGAAAGGTTTTCTTATGCTAATCCTTTTTTCACCACACCCACCCTTGTCTACAGGAACACTCAAATAGGGAGAAGAGAAATGTGACATGAGTTTTGAAATGTGACTAGCAGTGATTGAAAATTTTTCATTTCTCTCTGAATTAAAATTTCTCATTGCTTCTTCTTTGTATGTTTTAAAATATTCTACTCATGGTGATAACAATCTATAACTGTAAGCAGTGCTCAAAATATCATTTACTACCCAGTGTACCCAATAGCACTGTACACAGCAAGAATGCTCTCTGACTTGGTGCAGTAGCGACTGCTTTGCAGTATCTTCCCATAAGCATTTAGGAAGTTTACTGATTTTGCTAAAAAACAACAACAAACACACATAAAAAGAAGTTGTCATTTCCTTACATCCTTATGCCAACTTATTTTTGTACTACTACTACTTGTCTCTCAATGCAGATAATGCTTGAACATTATGTACAAACCTATGACAATTTTAAAACCATGAAAAATACATTGTTTTTCATTTAAATGTAAATTATCAACATTGACATAAAAGAAAATTACAAATCTAAATTGAATTTATTACCAAAATACAGATTGGTAAAGGGCACCAGTATCAGATGAATTCCTAGTTATGTTCCATTCAATCTTAAAGGACAGATCATTTCAAAATTTTTGTAATTTTTCAGACCCAAACTAGAGAACCTTCAAATTTATCTTATGAAGGGAATATAACTTCCAAATCAGGACCTAATTAGAATAAAATAAACAGAAAATAAAGATAATCTCACTTTTATTTTTATTGAACCCCCAAAATGAATGATAAATTTAAAAGGTAATTTTACATTAAAATGATAAATAAGATACTTATATACTTTTCTTCATTATGAGCCTTGCAATACAGTATGTACTAAAATTCAGACATCACAATTAAAAAGTTAAATTTGACCAGGTATAGTTGAACTGTATCAAGATTTTATAAGCTTCATATTGTAAGAAAAAATTAACAAAGACAGGTTGCCAAAAACATACCTTAAAATATTCCAATGACTAAATCAAGTACCAGGTTTTAGAGCTGAATTACACTAGTTTGAAATAAATTGTTAAAAACCTTGTTTAATATTTTATAGTGTCCCATTGTTCAAGATGGGTCACCATTAATATATCCATTTACCCTTTTAAGGACCTTGGTGTCCAAACCAGCTTTTGACAATCAGGATTACAAAATAGATGCAAATGTGTTTGCATTTATTGTTTATTAGTTTTCATTTTTCTAGACTAAATTATCTCAAAGGAAAATTTCTATTTTGATAAAAATATTCAAAATATTTGTATTCAATCTAAACATTAGGGCTAGAAGGTTTACTTCCATTCTTGGCAGGTTTACTTCCATAATTGTTCAGAATTAAGATACTAGTGTTACCTGGTACACAGTTATTGCAAAGGCTCCCCAACTAGTGAGAAATGAAACCATTTACACCTTTACTAAGTTAACTCATCATCATAACGATAATAATAAGAAGAACAATAAAATATTATTAAATAGCTAATTTTTATTGAGAATATTATAATTGCTTTATGTTTTATTGTTTAGAAGTTAAAGATTTATCTTATATTTTTGCCGTTAGACATTGTAAATGTGAGAAGAAACAGGAACTGCTATCTTCAGGGGTAAAGCTGTTTTTGAGAGTAAGTGTAAAATAAAATGTTTGCTTTTGCTTTTGATAGAGAGAAGTATGTGAGAAAAAATAGAACAAAGAAAGACAGACTTTTTAGATTTTGGCTTAACTAGACTAGATACTCATGATCTACTTTCAGCAAAAGTGATAGAAAGAAAAATATACAGGGAAACGTTGCCCAAAAAAGTCAAGGGCTAGGGTAAAGAGTAGCAGAAGTGGCAGTATTATCACTGTGGAAGATGAATCTAGTGGCACTTCTCATTTACTTAGTATTCAGGATTTCAACCTTAATTACGTTTCCTTTGTCACATCATTCATCAAATATACTTGAAGAAATGGAAATTAACCTCAAAGTTTCTGTCGCCTCAGGCATGTTTTTAATACTTGTACTCATTTCAGTGTATTGTGAAGTGCAGCGAGTTGACTTGGAAATGTTTTAGGTGGAGTAAGTAACATCCAAATGAAGAAATGGCACATTATAAGCAATTCTGGCAGAGATATCAAAAAGCAACCATTTAAGTAGTTACCAACTTGTGTTTCTTTCAGCCAGTGTTAAAAACGGTAAGCTTTTGTTCCAAAATAGTCTGCTATTGCCACCCAAAGGTTTGCAAAGGTCTTTTTAAAAAATTACTTTATAAAAGAATCTTGCTTATGCTATTCCTCATATGTTTTGTTAACATAGCAATTGTGTTTTCAAAGGAATTTGTCTATTATGATTATAATTTACCAAGTCAGAAATAGAAAATGTAGGATTGTTAATTCAATAAGAATGCTGTCATGTGCAGAACTATGCCAGCAGGACATTAATCCTTTTTCAACTTTCTCCTCTCTAGCATAGTTCCACCCATCACTCAAAACCTTGTCCTATATGTAATGTCCTCAAGTTATCCTAACCAAATGTTATGCCTTCTTTGATAACTGTGACCAGGTAGAATAAATACTCTCTCCACTTATTACTTGTAGCCCTTGGCACATACATATGGGTCATCCATGTGCATAAATGCATTATATATACATAGCATACATGTCTCCATATAGAAAATAAACATGAAAAAGGCAGGGGCAAGATTATATATATATTTGTATCTACAAAAACTAGACCTCAGACATTTATTATATTAGTCATCTTTTGACTTCACAAATTAATAAGTGACTAAATTAATACAATTAAACTTAAGTCACAGTTCAATAATTATTAGATACTAGAGGCCCAGTGCATGATATTTGTGCAGGGGGGTGTGTGTCCCTCAGCCCAGCCTGCATCCTCTCCAATCTGGGACCCCTCAAGTGATGGCCAACTGGCCGCTTAGGCCTGATCCCAGTAGAATCAGGCCTAAATGGGCAGTCGGACATCCCTCTCACAATCCAGGACTGCTGGCTCCCAACTGCTTGCCTGCATGCCTTCCTGATTGCCCCTAATCACTTCTGCCTGATCACCTCCTAACCATTCCCCTACCAGCCTTATTGCCCCTAACTGCCCTCTACAGGCCTGGTACTCCTAACTGCCCTCCTTTATAGGCCTGGTCACCTCTTACTCCCCTCCCCTGAAGACCTGATCACCCCTAACTGCCCTCCCCTATAGTGCTGCTCCCCCTGCCCCCCAATTGCTCTCCCCTGCAGGTCTGGGTCCCCTCCTCCCCCGCCCCCCAACTTCCCTTCCCTGAAGGCCTGGTCTCCTCCAACTGCCCTTCCTTGCAGGCCTGGTCCTTCCCAACTGCCCCCCACCCCCTTGATGGCCATCTTGTGACAGCCATCTTGTGTCCACATGGGGTCAGCCATTTGTGTGTTTGAGTGATGGTCAATTTGCATATTAGTATTTTATTAGGATAGTAATGAATCCAAAATATGGGGTTCGGGTCTGACTTCATTGATTTAGGGACAAAAACAGTTAGTGAAGGCAAAGTTTATTAGGGGACAGATGGATCCTGCTACAGGAGGCAGCAGGAAGGAGGTCCAAAGCAGGTTACCAGTGAAGCTTTTTTAATCTCAGGTTCCAAAGTCCCACCCCCCTTAACCCAGTCCTGGAAAAGGTGTAGCTGGGGTTGCAGAAGTAAGCCAGTGTCTGGAGTTTCTGTCCCATGTTGTAATTGGGTGTAGTTTAGTATTCAAGCTAATTAAAGTTCGTTGGTCCATGTGTGGAGTCCCTCATGGCTATAAGCCCTCTGAGTGCAGAAAGGAGCACCCCTCTCCCCAACTCAAGCACATGCCAGAGAGTGTTTCTCTGTCTAGGGGTAGATATATACTTACTAGTTTTTGATTGGTTCTTCCTTGCCATTGCAATATTCTTGGGATTGGTTATATGCATTATTGTCTTGTGAGTGTTCGTCTGTAAGCTGTTGGTGTTAGCAATATCTGTATATTTTAAAACTCATGTTTCCTATAGGTGCCTTTCTTTCCCCACCCAGTTGGATTGCCTTAGCAATTCCATCTAGCTGGGTTCCCCAGTTCTACTTCCTCCCCCTACGGTCCTGGCCCTGACTACCTAGCTTCCTTCTGTCTCCTTAGAAATACCATATGTGTTTTATTGGGTGACTGTGAAATCAAATGGTCGTTTAAGTCTTTTTAAAGGGATACAGAATGTGACATTTTGTCGTTGGTCTCATCATGGAATACTCTTGAATTTATATCCCAATAGTATAATTAACACAATAGCTGTACTGGGATTTAACACTGTGTTCAGAAACTTGTTTAAGTCCCTGTTACTCAATGTAGTGTGACTTCGGCCAGATTTTTAAACTTTTTCTACACTTGGTTTCCATAATATGATGTATTTCACAGGGCTATTTGTTAAAATCAAATGATGTAAGCGAATAACATGCTTGAAAGAATGTTAGACACATAAAAAGTCTTCAGTAACTTTTATTAACATTGTTTGGCTTCCCCCCCCCCTCACCTGAGGATATTTTTTCCAATGATTTTTAGAGAGAGTGGAAGGGAGGGAGAGAAACACACAGAGAGAAACATCAATATGAGAGAGACAGTGGTTGTCTTCTGCATGCACCCTGACTTGGGGTCAGGGTTTTAGGCTGCAATGTGCTCTTGACTGAAACGGAACCCAGGACCCTTCAGTTAGGGTGATAAGGCTGGCAGGGGGGAACAATTAGGGGTGTTCAGGATGGCAGGGGAGAGCAGTTAGGGGCAATCAGGCTGGCAGGAGAGGGAAGTTAGGGGTGATGGGGCTGGCAAGGGAGCAGCTAGGTGGTGATCAGACCAGCAGGCAGAGGTGGTTAGGGGCAATGAGGCAGGCAGACAGGAGAACAGTAGGAACCAGTAGTCCCGGACTGAGAGGGATGTCCGACTGCTGGTTTAGGCCCAATCCCTGCCAGATTGGGACTAAACCAGCAGCCGGACATCCCCCGAGGGGTCCTGGATTGAACAGGGTGCAGGCCGGGCTGAGGGACCTCCCTCCCCATGCACACCTTTCATGTACCAGGCCTCTAGTATTTAAAAATAAGAGGCTGACTTCTTAAGGACTGAATTAGAAGTTTTTCAGACTATTTTAGGAAACATCAATTCACATTTCCATAGTGAATTCTTGCATTTTGCTACCAATACCAAAATAATCATAAAGATAAATAAGCCCATTAATTTTATTCAAGGAACTCTATGAGTCTATATGGTACTTTCTAAAATAGAATGAAAGCTTCCTATACATGAATATCCAGTGGGAAAAAGCTTTGTGGGGTTGTTAAACCAACTTTCAGTGTTGACTTAAGAAACCCTGAGAATATTTTCACTCCTCTGAGAACCAGTTCTGTGTTTTATACTTTAGAGCTGTCAGTCAGTATTTTTGATCATTAGCCATCTGTGATTATTTTAATGTTTGCCAGCAGGTGAAGGAACTCTTTTCCACCCAGGAGCTCTGCTATTACAATATAATTTATATGTAAAGAGCTCATTTCATCAGTGAAACTTTTACACATTTTTTTTTAAGGTTTGAAAGAAGCTCAGGGTATCTTGTTTTTATTTATTATTTTTTTCTAACTCTACACTACTGTTTCCTTGCCATACCTCACATTTATTCTAGTATCTCTCCATACGAGAAAATTCTCCAGCACCTACTCAACAGTTTTAAGAACAGGATGCAGTTAAGCTGATTTCCATATGTTTTAAGTACAAGACTTCATATTTATTGTAGCTGCTATTTTAAAATTTACCAACTCATGAAGAAAAATACAGTTTTACTTTTCAAAGATGTTTAGTATTGAACAGGAAGCCTCTAGTTGAGATTTCCTTATTAATAGTTTATTAAATGGCATGATGACATTTGAGCTATAATTATATAATAAGAGCAAGTTTTGAGGGAGGCAAAAATGAATTTAAAAGTACAAAAGTTGGCCTTTTCTAAGTAATATGATGAGTTAGGATTTAGAGTCATGGAATAATCACATTCATACCTCATCCACTTCTGCCTCTGATTTCAGTTTGACCTTTGGCAAGTCAAAAACTCACCTCAATCACTTTTCCTATAATGTGGGATAATAATGCTTACCAGAATATGGTTGTTGCAGAGATTAATGAGTTACTGGTCATAAAATGTAATCCTTGTATTAAAAGTCTCTGCATGAAGAGAAGACTAAATTCCTGGGTCATTACTGAAGGGTAGCTTTGTGAAGTCAAGTGAATTATTGATCAACTACACACAATTTTAGGTCTTGAACTTTATAAAGCAAGTTTCAAATCTCAGGATAGATTCCACTAGAAATAAGTACATTTTGAGGTCACATGCCATTTCTTGTAGAATCAGGAAATATATTGTTGTTTCCTTTCCTGATGAAGGGCACATTATCTTCTCAGCGGATTTGACTCCTGGGGAAATTACTGGTGATCTGAAAACACTCCTATATTTTTGTTCTTTCTTTTCCATTTACTACTTTATTTTTTAAAAATATATATTTTATTTATTTATTTTTTTATAGAGAGGAAGGAAGAGGGATAGAGTTAGAAACATTGATCAGCTGCCTCTTGCACACCTCCTACTGGGGTTGTGCCCCACAACCAAGGTACATGCCCTTGACCTGAATTGAACCTGGGACCTTTCAGTTCACAGGCCGACACTCGATCCCCAAGCCAAACTGGTTAGGGCTCCATTTACTACTTCCTTCTCTCCCATTTTCTAATCCCTATTCTGTTTCTTTGCTTCCCTTTCTCTGCTTTCTTTGAGAAAATGAACTTGGAGTCTTACTCACTTAACTTAAAATGAGGAAGCAAATAATCTCCATGAACCAGGAGGGAAAGTGCAGCAGAAGCAGCAACCCAATACTTCCTCCCTGTGGGCACTCACATGCTCCCTAAAAGAACGATGGGAAAGTGGCATTGTGGCATCAGACAGTTTCAATGATAAGTTTTGAAACAATTCTAAGAGTAAATGTAAATATTTCCTTGTCATTCATTTGTTTCTAGCGAGGAGTCGAGAATGGAGAGGATAGTGTAGAACATACCCACATGCTCTCACACACACACATACCCAGGAGGTATGGGGGCCGGTTACTTCCTGAAATAGTAATCAGCTTGGTGAGGAAGCAGCAGCATCTTCTGAGAAACAGTGGGGAAGGTAGCCAAGTACTCAAATAACCCCAAGTCAGTAGGTCCAGTCCCATTGAAAACTAACCTGATCTGTATCTAATTTGACATCTGAACTTAATTTTCCTGGCTTTAATCAACCCAGAGCATCTTGCCCATAGAAGCCTTTAGATTAGTAATGACACGCAGAGATATCAAGAGTAATGACAGCCCTGGCTGCCTGTGTGGCTCAATTGGTTAAGCATTGCCCCATGCAAATAGGTTGTTTGGTTAGATTTCCAGTCATGGCACGTACCTGGGTTGCAGCTCAGTTCCCGGTGGGGGCAATGCAGGAGGCAAATGATCCATGGATGCCTCTCCTCCTCCTCTCCCCACCTCCATCTCTCCCCACCTCCATTCCTCTCTCTCAAAAATCAATTAAAAAAATATATATATATATGTATATATATATATTTTTAATTTTATTGATTTTTTACAGAGAGGAGGAGAGAGGGATAGAGAGCTAGAAACGTCAATGAGAGAGAAACATCGACCAGCTGCCTCTTGCACACCCTCTACCGGGGATGTGCCCACAACCAATGTGCATGCCCTTGACTGGAATCGAACCTGCGACCTTTCAGTCCGCAGACCGACGCTCTACCACTGAGCCAAACTGGTTTCGGCCAATAAAAAATATTTTTAAAATATTAATGACAAATAATTGCTACATATACTTCATACAATTTGCCTCTTACTGATGGTTTTTTCATTTTAAAAAGGTTTGAAGCATGAAGCTTGGTGATGCAGCAGAATCTGTTTCAAGCTAGTTTTGCCCCAACAGCAAAACTAAAAGAGACACTTTAGATTAAAACACAAACTATAGCTTACACCCTGTAGCCAATGAAAGATTAAGGTGTTTTTGCTTATTGTAACATGAGTATTCATGACCCTGTCCAGAGCTGCTAAAATCATATGATTCATATTCAACCTATACAGCCCCAGAAGCAATGTGATACATGGCTTTCCCACAGCACCTTGGGTTTATGGCCTGGAAAGCAATTCCACGCACAAGCAGTCAGAATCCTAAGAACAACTCACTTAAATCTGCTCTTCCAGCCAGGGCTGAGAGACAATCAGGTCAAATAGCAAGTAGATGTAATTAAGCTCTGGAAAAATTTAAAAAACAAATGAGTTAATGATTTTATTTCTATGCAAATAACAAATCCTTGGGACAGATCAAATGCATTTTTACTTCCATATTGCCAAACTTTGATTTGATTGATTCCATATTTATTCCTATGTGGCAGCTGGAGCCTTTCTTTAGTGGGGAACTTTCCTAATTCCAGGCTATCAAGGAAAATCTGCAAGTTAAAAACTCACTTTTATCAGCAGGAACTCAGAGAATGGCAGGTGGCAAATAAAGCTTTTAGTGGATTATTCTAATTGCATTTTCTTTTACCTTCATAATTTAAAAAGTTGTATGAAAAGGGGGAGGGCAACCTTTTATGGTTTTGACAGTTGTTTTTACATCTTTCTCTAATACACATGTGTTTGAAGTTTTCATAGTCTCTAAGTATGAAGCAAGTTTAAGAGTATACCTTGTACAATGGATGTAAGGAAAGAACTAGGAATAATTGGATGCATTAGATATATTAAAGTATTAATTAATGATATTATAATTTATTGTAATGGCTTTTTCTGTTTTTATTTACTTACACAATTTTACTTACTAATTTACCACTTTATACTGAGGGCAGAAAAGTAAAACAATATAATAAAGCATAGAATTTAAATAAAAATTAAGATGGGGCAAAATTTAGGATCCTAAAGAAAGCAATAATGATATTTTCTTGGATCTTCTCCTTAAAACAAAATACATTTTATTATAAATCAAAACCCCTTAAATCTCAGCTTAAACTGTTACTCTTGGTTTTATGTAATATATCTGAATGGAATTATCACAGACTAGATGCCTGATGCACAAATTAATGCACCTGTGGGGTCCTTCAGCATGGCCTGCGGGATCGGCTGAAATCAGTTCTCCAATGTTCCCCGAGGAGTCCTGGATTGTGAGAGGGTGCAGACCAGGCTGAGGGACCCCGCCAGAGTTTAATTGGGCCAGGGAGAGAAACAGCAGGTTGGCCAGCCAGGGAGTGGCCGCAGGAGGGCTTCAGGGACTGTCCAGCCTGTCTCACTCAGTCCCAATTGGCTGGACCCCAGCAGCAAGCTAACCTACTGGTCAGAGCATCTGACCCCTAGTGGTCATTGCACGTCACAGCGAGCAGTTGAACAACCTTAGCATATCATTAGCATATTACACTTTGATTGGTTGAATGGACTCCTGGATGACCAGACACTTAGCATATTAGTCTTTTATTATATAAGATATTAATTGTTTGATGAATATCTGAATATTTCTGAGAATACAGCTCCAATATATGACAATGATATTTTTTCCCCCAAAATTTATAAAACAACTGAAACAAAGAAAGTTGAATTTATCAAGGTGACAAATTTTATCATGATCACCTATTCAGTAAATGTAGCTCCTATTAAGATTTTTTAAAAGCAAATTTGCATATATGGTATATTCAGAAATATGCAAATACCAATATTTGAACTGGAGAAACAAAGAAAAGTCAACATTTTATTAAATTTAGAAGTTTGAGGCTAAGGCAGGACTTCAAACCTTTGAGAGAACCTATGATTTTGTTAATCAATGTTATTCCAGTAAACTAAAAAAAAAAGAAGTATAGCAAGTAGAGCTCTCACACTCTAAAACTGAGAAATCAGAAATACAGGCGGTACTTTGTACATGGTGAACCATGTGGGTATGTGGAAGTTGGAATGAAAAGAGAAGATAGCCAAGAAGGGAGATAAAATAGTATACATGGCTTTGAGGTTGGAGAAAATTGAGAACTCAACACATATTTAACAAAATCGTTTGGTTAGATCAGACCACATTTAATTTTGTGTCAAGGAAGACTAATTTTGTGTCAAGTGAAGATAGAATGATTGGCTTTGCCTGAATATTCTAACAACCTTAGTTTCTTCAGGATCTTAATTTTAGGTCTGAACCAAAATTTCTTGTTTAGTTTCAAGGGAGAAGAAGAGGAAAACAATGCAGGTGGTGGTTATTTCCATGCACCAGATTAAAATAATGGTTTTCTTTATGTCCATTCAAATGAACAAGCAATGACTTTAAGCATAAATGTTAAATAGTATATTTTTAAAAAGTGCTGCTCAGCGGTTACTGCTTTGTCTGAACTCAGAGGAGAGACCCGGAGGGTGAACAAAAACCTCTGAAAAGGGATCTGAAAGTTTGGGGGAGCTGCAAATTGAAGTTAACTGCTGCCACTGGTACGGACAGCTGCGGCAACAGGGATGGAGTGCTGATACAGAAATAAGCCAGAGTAAAAATAGCAAATAAAATAAGAATAGTCAGCAGATACAAAGGAGCACATCCCTTCTTCCTCTACCAGTTACCCAGGCTCTTTCTAGCACTCTGTATTGGCAGAGCCAAATAGGGTCAGGTGCATAGGAGAAATGAGGTTTGCGAAGTTCCTCCTCTAGGATCACACAGCTAAGTAAGACGGGCGCATTCAGAACTGGCATACCATAAATTAATAAGTGGCATATCTGCCAAAAAATACATATAATGTCTGAAATATTAACAGTCAAGTTTTTTTCAACTATTATAATATAACCGCAAAGATTTAGGCTTAATGTGACAAAAATCAACAGCATTTCATGATGTGATATCCAATTTGGCTATCTAAAAGATAGGACAAATCACACTGTTTAATAATCATATATAGGCTCATATATTAACTTAATGATATATGAGCCTATATATGATAATAATATATAACAAAATACATTTTATAATACATAGCAGTTATATATATTATATATTTATATGTAATATATGTTTTATGCCCATATCTATATATAGAGAGATTAATATCAGTTTCTTTTTCATGTTCTAATGATAGGAACTACATATAATCTCATATAATAAAAGGCTAATATGCAAATCGACCGAACAGCCGAACAAACCAGTCGCAATGACGTGAACTGACCACCAAGGGCAGACAATCCATACAGGAGCTGCTCCCTAGTGGTCAGTGTGCTCCCATGGGGGGGTGGAGTGCCACTCAGACAGAAGCTGAGCTTTCGGCCGGCAAGTGCAGTGGCAGTGGAAGGAGCCTCTCTGCCTCCGTGATAGCGCTAAGGGCCCCTCAGGGGATGTCTGCCTACTGGCTTAGGGATCCTGGACTGCAATAGGACTCAGACTAAGCTGAGGGTCCCCATCTGGTGCATAAATGTTGTGCACCAGGCCTCTAGTCTAAAAGCCTAAGCGACCAATTGACTGACTGACCAGCCGGCTGGTAGCTATGATGTCCACTGACCATCAGGGGGAAGATGCTCAACACAGGAGCAAAAACCACAGGCATGGAAACATGGAACAGACTTATGAATCTCAGAGGGAAGGAAAGATGGGGAGGGAGGGAAGAGATTAACCAAAGATCTTTTATGTATACTAGAGGCCCAGTGCACGGATTTGTACATTGGTGAGGTCCCTCATCCTAGCCTGTAGACATCAGGCCAAAACCAGCTTTCTGACATCCCCCAAGGAGTCCCAGATTGCGAGAGGATGCAGGCCAGGCCAACGGACCCCACCGGTGCACAAATCCATGCACTGGGCCACTAGTTAATAATAAAACCCTGTTAAAAGATATAAAGAATGTCTATTAAGAACAGCCACATGGATTGGGAGGCTCACTATTATAAAACTGTCAATTTTCTGTAGATTGTTCTAAAAATTTAATGCTGCCCTCACTGGTTTGGTTCAGTGGATAGAGCCTGGGCCTGCAGACTGAAGAGTCCTGGGTTTGATTCCATTAAAGGGGACATGCCTAGGTTGCAGGCTTGATCCCCAATAGGGAGGGATCAGGAGACAGCTTGTCAATGACTCTCTTTCATCATTAATATTTCTATCTCTTTCTCCCTCTCCCTTCCTCTCTGAATTCAATAAAAGTATTTGAAAGATAAATTTAAAAAATAATGCTATTGCAATCAAATTCTCAATAAATTATTTTCAAGAAACTTAAAATAGAACAAAAAATGTACAAGAGACAGAAAAACATAAATTTTACTTTTTAAATACATTTTTATTGATTTTAGAAAGAAAGGAAGGGAAGAGGGAGAAAGAGGGGAAAAAAACCCCCACATTGATGTGAGAGAGAAACATCAATCAATTGCCTCCCGTATGCATCCTGACAAAAGATTGAACCTATAACCTGAGCATGTACCCCAACTGGGATCCCAACTAGAGACTTTTTGGTGCATGGGATAGCACTCAACTTTAGAGCAGAGCCACACAAACCAACTGAGCCACAGCAGCCAGGGCAAAAAGTTAACCATTTTAAAGAAAGAAAACAAGATAAATGTAAAGATATTTTAAAAGGAAAAATGATTAAGATATTATTATACTGACGTGTGGGTAAATTGACAAATAAAACAGAAAGGATATCTAAAATCAGTTCCATGCATTCTTGGAAGCCAGATCAATGTCAGAGGCAGTATTACAAATGAAAGGGGAAGAGATTTACTACGCTATAAATGCTATTAGGGCAACTGGAAAAACAATGAAATTGGATCACTGTTTTATGGCATATGCAATGACTAATTTTAGGTGAAAATAAAAACATTTTAAACTCTGAGAAGAAAATATAAAACATTTCCAATGGCTTCTGCTGACTCTATTCACATATATGCAGAAATAATGTAAAATGTGACAGTGTTATCTGGAGACCTCCTGTATTCTGAGTTTCCATATGTAGACTTTCCCTGTCCACTGAGGGAGAAAAATTATGTTGTGAAAAATTGAAATCTGGTAAAAGTAATGGGCTTATCAGAAAACTTTCAGTAGAAAAAGGAAAGAGAAAAAGAAAGAAAAAGAAAAAGTACGTACTATTCCAAGTGATTCCCTTGTCTTCATTCTGCACTGTCTCTAAAGTATAGGTATTCAGGGGTTCTAGGTCCCGTATTTTTAAGCAACCATCACAAAAGCCTGCAGAGTTTTTGGAAGGTGAGGGTGAAAGCAAAGTATGCTACCTAATCCAGCAGGCTAATGACTAAAATAAGCAAGACATAAAGCAGGTGAATGCTAAATGTTAATGAATGAGTGATATATTGCATCCAGACTTCTATTTACATTCATTGATAAAGTTAATTAAAAATGGGTATACTATGATAATGAATTTCAAAAAAGAACATATTTTTTTGAAACCTTACTTTTTATTTGTTTTTTTTTTTTTAAACAAACACTGTTTTTGATAGACATTCAAGCATCTTTCAGAAAACACAGAGATTATTTTTTCATATGCAAACCTAAAGGGAATTGAGAATAATTTTCTTGCTCTATAGGAAGATGTTCCTTAGGGAAAGCATATTTAATAGAGGAAATATGTTGATTTCAGTAATCACAGATGTTTATTCCAGTCTATTTATATTTGACTACACTTTTTTATAACATAAAAATAAATTTCATAAAATGTGGTGCTAATGAGAGTTATGTGATGCTGATAATCTTGACTACAGTTAGAAAAAGTGGATATGGCTATTCTCCAGGTTTTCTCACACATCTCTACTCACACACACTTTCATACCAAATCTGTTAACATTCCTGTTATTAGGTTTCTTGGCATGTAACCTTACTAAATTATATAGTATATATTGTAATTTAGTAAGGTAGTACTTTAGGGGAAAAAAGAGACAAATTTCTCTCAAGGAATAGCTTGAGATAACTGTGCTTAGAAGCTATTACAGACTTGTTTTCTTTCATTATTATTTTTTAAATATATTTTTAAATTTTATTTCAGGGAGGAAGGGAGAGGGCCAGAGAGTTAAAAGCATCAATGCTGAAAGAGAATCATTGATTGGCTGCCTTCTGCCACTCAGCACTGGGGATTGAGCCCACAACCCGGGAATTGAACCAGTGACCCTCCCTGGTTTATAGGTTGACACTGAACCACACTGGCTGAGCTTACTTGTTTTCTTACTTTAAAAGGTAAAATGTGTCAGTGGCAAGCCATGGTTGCATTCCATGTTTATCTGCATCAGATTTATGACAAAGGCGGTACTGATTAGTGGACAAATAATAATATTTTCTATATATGTTACTGAAAAATTTGGACATTCATATAGAAAATGTGAAACATGATTTTTTTCCTTCACATCGTAGAAATTTAATGCTAGTGAGACTACTAATGATCAAGTGAAAAAGAATAATAAACTTCTGAAGATTAAATAAGGAAAAAAAATCTTTATGAGCTTATGTAGATAAAATGTCCCAAACGGACATTAAAAACACAAGAAGTAATTATTATAACTTACTTTTTCATTAAAACCAATAATTATTGTTTACAGTAGATAACCATTAAGAATGAAAAGGCTAACAGCAGAGAGAGCAAAGGTATAGTGTTTAAGAATGTATATTTACATTGGCAAACCTATAATCTACAGGAAGTTACACAGTATTTTATTTTTTTTACCTTTGTGGTGATTAAATCCTCTTTTTATGAACATTTATTGAGTATACATTTCATTTTATACCCATTCATTTATGAGCAAATATTTTACTATATTTTTTTCTTGAAAAAATTATATAGTGCTTATTTCTAAAATAATAAAATTTAGAGGTTAAAGAGAAAAATATAAAGTTAAAATATTTTTTGAAAGTAAGGTAAAATAAAATTTGAAATTTCCTATAATTATAATCTATGGACACTAAAAGAAAATCACAAAAAATAGTTTATGTTTATTGGAAGCAAAAGAAAAATATAGCATCCAAATAATAACTTCATATAAGAATTTTAAGAATGAAGAAAATATATTAGTTTTCATAAAGAAATTATAATAGCTCTGTTCTTTCCAATATTTAAATGCTATGATACATTAACGGAATAGTAAGAAATTCTGGAAGTTTAATAAAAAGTCATAAAGTATTTCATGTTGCACTAATGAGATTCAGAAAACAAACATATATTGATTATTACAAGTATAGATAATTAAATTATAATTATAAGTTATCAAAGTAGAAAAAATATAGTTTTCATTTCTCTGTAGCCAAATATCCATTTTCGCTTCCCACTACTTCCACCACCAGAGTCAGTTTAAAAAAATTGTGATTGATTTACCAAGTTTAGCAATTTTTATAAAATTAGCTATCCTAAATAATGGTCTTTAATCAATAGAATGTCCTATTGAACAACAATTGTTACTTGGTACACACCACCACCCAGTGCTGGGTAGTTTCCAGAGAGTTTTCTCTGTTACAAACTTGAATTTGCTTTATTTTAAATCTTAAAACAGAAAATTAATCTGCCATTAAGTTACAAAATTTAATACCTGCATATATTCCGTGGGTCCACCATATAAATATTAAAACATGATACTGGAATTGGATGAAACTTAATTGTGTATCAGTTAGCACTGCCATTCTAAGGAATCACGCGTCTTCTTGGATGAGCAAAGGAGTTGTACTCACCCAAAATAACAGTATTGAGGGGTTCTTTTCACTTTAATTGCAGCAAAGGCTCTAGAAATCATGTAGAAAAATACTATGAATTGGTTCTTTTAAAATGATAGGCTATATCTTAATGTGATGCGTTCACACTTCTCATCATATTTTGGGGGTAAGAGATTTTGTGGGCTTTCTCATCATGGGAAAAAGTATG
Organism: Pipistrellus kuhlii; assembly: GCF_014108245.1. Taxonomy (NCBI): domain Eukaryota; kingdom Metazoa; phylum Chordata; class Mammalia; order Chiroptera; family Vespertilionidae; genus Pipistrellus; species Pipistrellus kuhlii. The sequence goes on along the minus strand of NW_023425405.1, from coordinate 31,741,601 downwards.
TTTCCAGGGCTCTCCAAGTGGATCAGGCTGAGAATAACCTATCTTGTTATTCAGAAACACTCAGGGAGAGGTCTGCAGCCTTGAGTGTCAAATCAGCCTCATAATCCAATTTTTATATTTTCCCTTTAATACAAAATAGAGTTAAATTTCTATCCACCTTTTTCAAACACTCTTTTTCAATTTTTTTTTGAACATGCATTTTTGTAGTCCACTGTTTTCCCCCCCATCTACCGTGTTTCCCCGAAAATAAGACATCCTCCGAAAATAAGACCTAGTGCATGGAAAAATAAGACATCCCCTGAAAATAAGATCTAGCACATCTTTGGGAGCAAAAATTAATATAAAACACTGTCTTATTTTCGGGGAAACAGGGTAGTTACCCTTTAAAAAATGTAACTTGGTGACCCTCTAAGAAAAAGTGAAATTTTTGTTGAAAGAAAAGAAAATCTGCCTCAAAAGGCAAGGCTTACCTTTAAGTTATCATCATGTTTTTACAGCAAAACTACGTACACTCTCAAATTTGCGTTTACCTTTTGTGTTCTCAGTAAGACATCAGCTCAACAGTGTGTGTGTTTTTCTGTTTTGTTTGTTTATATTTTGTTTTTCCTCTTAATCGAGTTCTACTTTACCAGGCTGGACAAATGTCATATCCCCTGGCCCTTTCCAAAACATAATGAAAATAGACCAATTTCCAGCTACACCTTGCTGATTACTTCCTACCTGCTGCTCAGGATAATTTGTTCTGTGTAAATGCAGACTTCAGCAGTTATTAAAGAGAAAGGTACAAAAAGATACTGTTGTGTGGCATCTATATGAAGCTGTTGATATAAAACCAGTCCTGATTGAGCCAACCTACCTGAAGTGTATATGAGGTCTTTAGGATTTCACAATTCCAATTAGAGCAGCCATCATCATAGCTACAATCTAGAAAATCAATGATATCTGACAAATTAAAAATGCATTTTTTACTTTCTCATTTCAATGTCTTGAAGTCTAATGCATTTGTTTTAAAAATCATTCCTACAACTGGCCCAACTTAAAATAAGAGTAATCTTTGAATTGGCAAAATCTTGAAAATTTATGAAAAAAATCAAAGTGATTATAAGCCTTTCAACCAGTAAACAGCATAATTTTATTTAGTAGATTCCAGGAGATGATCTGTACAGTAGACCCCTTTATCTGAGGAAAATATGTTCTAAGAGGCCCAGTTGATGCCTGAAACCATAGATAGAACTGAACCCTGTATATACCATTTTTTTTCTATACATACATATCTATGATAAAGTTTAATTTATAAATTAGGCAACTATGAAATTAACAATAATATCTAATAATAACAATAATTATAACAACATATAGTAATAAATGTTATGTACATACTGTCTCTCTTTCTCTCAAAATATGATATTGTTCTGTACTCGTCTTTTTTAAAATATATTTTATTGACTTTTTTACAGAGATGAAGGGAGAGAAATAAAGAGTTAGAAACATCGATAAGAGAGAAACGTCTGAGAGAAAAACATCTATCGGCTGCCTCCTGCACACCCCCCATTGGGGATGTGCCCACAACCAAGGTACATGCCCTTGACCGGGACCCTTCAGTACACAGGCTGATGCTCTATCCACTGAGCCAAACCGGTTTCGGCTGTACTCACCTTTCTTCTTGTGATGGTATGAGATGATAAAATGCTAAAAGTATTTCTGAATCTGTGTAACCATCCCCTCTTTGGCAGTTGGCTTGCAGTCACTTGTTTCAGGGTATCCCTTGCAAAAGTCTTTGTTTAGACTCAATGCTTTTTGGCATACTACATTGTTGTCAACTGGGACACAAATTTAATGTCTTTTATATCCTAAGTAAGCACTTACCATGTACTATGGCCATAATTTTTGCACTTTGAAATATGAGGCAAAACTAGTACACATTTATTTTTCCTTCTTATTTTACTCTTTAGAGGACATTTGTGATTTCAACTTGGCTTAATCTTAATAAGCAATATTATTTACTATATGCGGAAAATTCAAACAAACATCTTTTGAAAAAATCATTTTAAAAAGAATAATGTAATCACAAAGCTCAAAAGCAGGGGCCATCTAAGTTCAGTGAAAAATCTAAAGAGAAAATTTATAGATCCTATATGAAATGTTCTATATTTGTGATCCAATAAAAAGGCTGATGTATTTCTTTTTTGGGGGAAATTTATTTTTGTTTATTTTTAAAATATATTTTTATTGATTTCAGAGAAGAAAGGAGAGGGGAAAGACAGAGATAGAAACATCAATGATGAGAATCATTGATCAGCTGCCTCTTGCATGCCCTCTACTGTGGATTGAGCCAGCAACCCAGGCATGTGCCCTTGACTGGAATTGAACCTGGGATCCTTCAGTCTGCAGGCCGACTCTCTATCCACTGAGTCAAACCAGCTAGGACTTTTATTTTAAATATATATTTTTATTGTTGACAGTATTACAGATGACCCCCATTTTCTTCATTTACCTCCCTTCACCCAGGTCAAGATTAACTTATTCTTAACTTAAATCCATTAATATTCATTGTGAACTTGACAATAGAGAAGGTCCCTTATTAAGTATACTAAGTTTCCTACTCTCAATGTATATAATTTCATGTGGGAATATAAGTATAAGTACTTTCTACCAGTAGAGTTGAGGACTACATAATGTTTTTACAATAAAAATGACTTTTCTGATAGAAATTAAACTTTGTCTATGCAATGAAACAATAGGAACACAATTGTGCTATTTGTAATAATCTTTGTTTGACTATATTTTAAATCAACATCAAATAATCTCAAATCTCTTCCAGTTTTCTAACCTAGTAACTTCCCTAATTATTTGGAAGATAAAAGCTCAATTTCCAGATAATTAATGATTTTTAAAAAATATATTTATTGATTTTTTTACAAAGAGGAAGAGAGAGGGATAGAGAGTTAGAAACCTCGATGGGTGAGAAACATCAATCAGCTGCCTCTTGCACACCCCTTACTGGAGATGTGGAAAAAGAGTAGACAGTCAAGGAAGCAATGTAAAGATCAATTACTATATTCATTTTGCATTCTAAAAAGATAGCAAATATTATAATAAACACATTTCTATATGATTTCATGATAAGCAGACCATTAGGTAGAGGCATCACTAAAACAAGGGATTAAATATAAATTAAAAAATAATCATTTGCATGTTTTAATAGTTTCTTCTTTTCCAGTGTCCATAGTTTATAGTCAATACAAATAATAAAAATGAATCCAGAAGTATAAAAATATAAACCTTCTTTGTTTTTGTTTTTTTGTGTTGTTTTTTATGAGCTAAATTCTGTTCTTGGATGAATTTTAGATATTCTATCTAAAGTCAGTAGGGGTGGTGAATGCCCCGCCAAACACTTACTTGGCCTCTGATTTTAAAGGGAAGCAGATGTCCATGTTAGCATTCAAGAAAAATGATTACATTTTTAAAAATATTGTAAAACTTACATAACTTATATGGCTAAACATACTGGAAGAAAACATGTAGACATACATTATGCCCAATGTGTTTATGTTAGAAGCATACTACACCTAGTTATTATTATATAAATAATGAGGAACAAATGATAGCTGGAAAAAAATATATAAGCTTCATAGGTTAGTGACATATGTATAAAGTCTTATTGGAAGCCAAGGCAATGAAATTAGTTGACATTAAAATGGTAGCAGAAAATATTTTTCTATTAAAATTTTAGCTACGTTTAAAATTATATTAATTTGTAAAACATTTGTTTATAAACATGTATTATTTTATTCCCTAAGTTCCTACTAGAGTAAAAATACTACAGGTTAGTATTTGAAGAAGCAAAATATCTTTGAAAGATATTTGAAGGACATGCAATATCTTTCATAAATTAATTTCTTCCAAAATCAAATTACCATATAATGAAGTTCATCTATTCATTTCTCTTTATTCTCTCATTTTTAGAAAGAGAACAACTGATTTTTATGCATTTATTTATACTTAAATTAATTAACTTTTGTTATTAAAGTTAAGCACTTACATGTTATCTTTTTTATTCATGTTAAAATATCGTATATAATAGAAGTTTAATATGCAAATTGACTGAGTGGTGAAACGACCAGTCAGTGGGGTCAGGGCCAGCTAGCAGGCAGTGCCAGGCCAGCCAAGGTGTGTGCCAGCAGGCAGAGAGAAGGAACAGCGATGGGGGTGCGACAACCAGTGGCAGAGGAGGGGCAATAGGCTGGCACTATTCCCTGATTGGCCCATCTGGTTACCTCCTGTAGAGGAGTAATGGGGGGCGGTGCTATCCCTTGATTAGCTGACCTGGTTGCCTCCTGCAGAGAGTGAACCTAAGCCATCAGCAGGTCATCCTCTGAGGACTCCTGGACTGTGAGAGGGCATAGGCCAGGCTGAGGGACCCCCCCAGTGAACAAGTTTTTGTGCACTGTGCCTCTAGTGATCTAATAACATAATTACGTATAATGGGAACATATCAGTTTAATTAACTCAATTTTTCTAAGTACAGAAATAAAGCAGTGAATGTATTGAGAATTTATTTGGAATGATGTGAGATTAATAAAAAGGATTATTAAATTGACAAAAGAAATAAATAGAACAATGATAGAAGATAAATATAACTAGTGAAAACCTGCAGAAAATCTTTAATACTACTATAAATCAAAGAATTAAAAATTGAATAGTTACCCTTGTATATCTATCTTTGTTAAGTGGCAGTTGACTGTACAGTGCTGAGAATATGAGAATTTTTAAATGTATAATGTGTATAATTTGTAAAAATAAGTTGACAACTAGTTATATGTGGTACTAATGCCCTCAAAATACATTATCACCTTAAAGCAGATATCCTGACACTAACATACATGTTAGCTTCACATACTTTATCATATACTAGAGGCCTAGTACATAAAATTCGTGCATGGGGGGGGGGCATCTCCTCAGCCCAATGTGATTCCCTCTCCAATCAGGGACCAACCACCAGTTTTGGCCCAGTCCCAGGGATCGGGTGGAAACCAGCAGTCGAACAGCCCTCTCACAATCCCTAACTGTCTTTGCCTGCCAGCCTAATTGCCTCTAACTGCCCCCCCCCCATTGGCCTGGTCGCCCCCAATTGCTCCCTCTGCTAGCCTGGATGCCCCTCACTGCCCTCCTTCCAGCCTAGTTGCCCCCAACTGCCCCCTCCCAGCAGTCTGTTGCCCCAAATTGTCCCCCCCCCCTGTTGACCTGGTCACCCCTCACTGCCCCCCTCTTGCCAGCCTGGTTGCCTCACGCAGCCTGCTGATCAGTTGTTTTATCACCCCTCATTAACCCCCCTGCCGGCCTTGTCACCCCACATAGCCTGGTGTTTGGTTGTTACTTTGAGAGTGTCGTGACCAATTTGCATATTATCCTTTTATTAGTATAGATTATTAGTATAGATATTGTATATACAAATAAAAAAATATAAATATATGCACATATATACACTTATAGGAAAACCACTATATATACTGTCTTAGCCGTGGAGAGAACTTTGATTTTATTATTTACACATTACACATAAATCAAAAACAGGGTGTGGATTTATTTATCAGGTACCTAATCACAGGGATAAGTATATGACATTTGATGGTGGTTTTTCACTAATCCACTGTGGGCATCAGATCTACACTAATTTTAATTTGAAATGATATTTTAATCAATTACCAATGAACTTACCAATACATTTTATTTTCTGTACTCCAAGTTCACTTCCCACATTTACTCTGTGCATCTGTGTGTGCCCCAGCACAATATCGTATATCTCCAGGGAACAGGTGTTCCAGGTTTACACTACTTATTATTTATATTGATTTTTTACAGAGAGGAAGGGAGAGAGCTAGAGAGCTAGAAACGTAAATGAGAGAGAAACATCAACCAGCTGCCTCTTGCACACCCCCAACCGGAGATGTGCCCGCAACCAAGGTACATGCTCCTGACCAGAATCGAACCCGGGACCTTTCAGTCCACAGACCGACGCTCTACCACTGAGCCAAACCGGTTTTGACTACACTACTTATTTTTAAAATAGTTAAACTTTGACTGATGTCTATGCCCCTGTGCCATTTTACGCCTGGTTCTCGGGTCAGGCGTTCTTTCTCAATCACAATGAGTCCTCATTAGTTTTGTTCTGGAGGATGCTAGGCTCCTCTCCAGAAGCTGTGCTCCTCCTTCTGTGTAAGCCCAGGCATTAGCATGGAATTTCCCTTCCACCCCATCCCTCCCCCCCCCCCCCCCCAATCTGAGAATAGCTAGGAAGTGAAGGTAAACAGGTGCACATCTGGTTCCCGTATGCTTTTTTAAAGAGTTGAACCAACTGGTTAAAGATTGATTCCATTTTCATGACAAATTGAAAGACATGTCCCAGAGGACTTCACCCTTGATTCATATTACCTTCCTGTACGTTCACGGCCTTGTGGCACGTTGATTGTCTTTCCTTTCTTTCCAACTGTAGCCTTTTGTTGTATCTGTGCACACGTGGGTGGGAGAGCTTTGGGGCATTGTCCAAGGAAATTGCCAAGACCAATAGACAGTTTATGGGAAATGGGTATCAGCCAAGTCTCCGAAAACATTTAAAAGTTATAAAAAGAGCCACTTTTTTGTGTCTGTTTCTTCTTGGCAGAAAACAGCTCAGCTGAGTGAGAATCAAAAAGAGAACTGGGAGTAGGAGGAGCTGCTTCAGTGAGTGAATGTGTACAGAATTAGCACAAAACAAGACAAAGTAGCATGTGAAGCCTTAAGCAGACTGTAAATCACCTTCCAGAAGTAGTTTCTCTAATTCCAAAGCCTAGAACACAGGAAAGTTTTAGTTGGGTGCACTAGGAGAGAAATGAGTTGTGGTCACATTTAGTGGAGAGTCTTTCTGTTTTGTGTCATGATGTATTATTTTTCACAACTGAAAATTTCAAAAGTCCAAATGGGTTGGGTGCACTAGGAGAGAAATGAGTTGTGGTCACATTTAGTGGAGAGTCTTTCTGTTTTGTGTCATGATGTATTATTTTTCACAACTGAAAATTTCAAAAGTCCAAATGGGTATCTAATGACAATCACACCTAGCATGACTTCACATTTTCTCCATGTCCAGACATTTAAAAGAAGAAAAGAGTTTATGCCATTTTCCTTATTTTTAGGGGAAAAAATGAGCATTACATAAAAATCTTAAAAAGAAACTTATAAATCTTAGAATCCCTGCAACAAATATATTTTGGGGGATATGATAAGCTCAATACAGAGAACTTTAAAGGAATGTGAAATAAAGAGTTTACGTTAGATTTGAATATTCTGAATATAATATGAATATTATTTTAATACATATATTTTAGATAGTTCTAATGAAGAATAAAAAAGAAATATAAGCATATTCTTTAACCTTAATATAGAAAATTATGTTTATCTTATTTTCTTAGTGTATTTATTTTAATATTTTAAAATTCTGTATTACATTTTCTAACATATATTTCACAGAAGTGCTCCATATAAATTAGGCAAAAAATTATTATTGAATTAAAGCAGAACTTTGCTGTTATATGGTTAATGATACATTAACTATTGTAATAAAGAAAAAAATTTCTAAATTATTTTTGAATATGAAAAGTATTTGTATCATTCAGAATTAAAAATAAGACAAATTTTTGATAGAAAAATAGTTGTTTAAAACATTTTCATTCTCTCTCAATTCTGTGATCTGAAAAATGCATTTGAGAGATAAAAAAAAGTCTGTCTTTTTTTTTGAGGACACAAATAGTAACTTATGCTACCTTAAGTGACTTAAACTCAAGTTTCAGGACCAAATTGTTTCAAAGCAAAAATACCTTTACTCTTCTTACTCTACTCATTAATAGATTTTGAATAAGTATTAAATTCAAGCTAGTATTTTGCACAAAAAAAATGAAAAAAATAGTGGACTTGCCTTCTAAAGAGGAATAGAATCTATGAACATTTCAAAAATTTAAAAGTTCCTATAGACATATGACTTGTTCCTATCAATAATAGATCCATTAATTTGTGGTGAATGTGAAATTTCATAGAGGAAATAAATGTGCACAAATAAATACAATACAAAACTAATAAGTGAAAAGTGATTTTAGAGGTATAAAGTGTCAGGGAGAATTGGAGGAAATTATAAAATAGGCAAAAGCAAAATATTGGTGAGGGGAAAGAATATAAATATGTAGGAACAAAACATTTGATAATGTCTAATATAAGCCAGAAAAAAACACGGAGCATGTGAAAAATAGTCTGAGATATAAGTAAAGAAGCAGGACATCATAGTAGGTATTTTGAGAGAAGTTTCCAAAGAAAATAGAAACTTCAGATGGACTTGAAGGACGATAGCAATAGATTCAGTTGTTCTTGTATTTGAGAATTAGAAGGGCATTATGACTTTAAGGAGAGAAAATTCAATAGTTGGTTAGGATATCTGAGATTGCAGAGCATTAAAGAATGAATACATAGTGACTAAATAAGCATAGGGAATGCAGATATCTTTTTTAGAGAGATTTGTGAATTGAAAAATAATTTTAAAAATTAGCCTTGACATAATGATACACAATTAATAGATTTACAAATCAAATGTGTCAACTCTAAACATTTTTCATTTTAATCTGACAATGCTGAACAATTCTAATAAATTACGTATTATTAGCAGCAATGACATTGACTTCAACATAAGTTAAAAAATAAAAGCACCCATTTCCCAACTCTACTATAATCATTTTAAAATATGATTTTAGAAGAATTTTTATCTAAACACATGTATATTAACTCATGCTACTTTGCATTAATTTGCATCATATTTGCAATTGGTAGTTTCTTTTTTATTTCACAAATATTTTTAAACTAAAGGTATTTTTTCTCAGAAAATGCTATGGATTGTTAGATAATAATAAAGTATGGTATGCTTCTGTTATGTCTGAAATAATACTTGTCAAGTATTGTGAGTTTATCCTTGTACAATGCACCATTTTTCCCCCATGTAGCACCAGAAACAACACATCAGGAGTCATGCCTAGCACCCATTTAAATGAGACCTCGGAGTCACACTGCATGTTACAAATATCTGGGAGCTGTGTGATTAGTTAACATCTTGTGCATAACCCTTAAAATTATAGCAAGTTCTCAGGAGATAATTAGCTTACTCTCTTTCTATAAAAAAAATGAACTATGTTTTAGCAATGACTCTTAGGAATAGTAGCAGGAAAACGCCTTTAAATCAGATAAATTGAAGAATCACAAAAATAAAAATAGAAGAAAAAATATCATAATGAATATTTTCCTGATATAGCTGGATTCTAAGGTCACGGAGAAGCAAGCTGCTGAGTATAAAGAAATCCATATTTGCCGAAACCGGTTTGGCTCAGCGGTAGAGCGTCGGTCTGAGGACTGAAAGGTCCCGGGTTCGATTCCGGTCAAGGGCATGTACATAGGTTGCGGGCACATCCCTGGTTTGGGGTGTGCAAGAGGCAGCTGGTCGATGTTTCTCTCTCATTGACATTTCTATCTCTCTCCCTTCCTCTCAATAAAATATATTAAAAAAAAGAAGTATCTTTTGCTTCAGGATGAGAAAACTAAGCAATATATAAGAACTTAAATTATTCTCTCTATAGAAATATGTAAGCACTCAAATTCTTCTCTGTGTAGAATTCTACACAGAACAGAAACCTTCAAGCTGAATGACGCTATAAGTTCACAAGGGTCTGATTCCAATTAGAATGAAGGAGTCATTTCCAGAGACAACATGCCTCAGGTTCCACTCCATTGCTACATCTTGAGAGTGAGACAGATATAGTGTTGTCATAAGAATTGAAACAATACTCGAAAAGGGAAAGATCGATAGTTAGCTATTCACCTGCCATTCTTCTTACCAACATCTTATGTGGTTGATTTGGGACTTCAACATCTCATGACACACAGCAACAGCAATACTAACGCAGAAAACAAACCAATAAACAAAAAAGCAAATGTCACATATTATACAGATATATAGTAGAGGCATATGAGACTTAGAGGAAACATGTGTGCAAATCTGCTTGAGTCTCGTGAGTCTAGAAAAAATGTGCGGCTTTTTCCCAATCACAGGGTAAATCCTTTAAAGGAAGAGGAGGTTTGATAGAGAAAAATGTATGAATTAAAGGCTCAGTACCATGCTTCTTAGTTCAGTTTCCTATTTTTAAGTAATGAGAATTCATCATAGCCTCTTTTAGCATTAGAAGGTGAATAATATTTACACTTAATGGCATAACACACTTAATAGTGTGAGAATTATTCACAACAAACAAGCCACTAGACAGCACTAACTTAAGGGCTCAAGTTACATCAGAAATCAAGATACCATATAGTCTAATTATAAAACTTTCACTCAGCCCTTGCTTATGTGGCTCAGTTGGTTGGGCATTGTCCTGTGCACAAAAGGGTTGCTGGTTCAATTTCCAAATTTATGAGTGATGGAAGTAAAGCACAGAAATAAGAATAATTATGACGAGTTAAAATTAACGTGGAGAGTGTTTGTTACACCAGTGATTGACTCACTTTTAGGTTGTTTCTAATAGTTTTAATGACATAAGCCACTAGTTGGGCTAAATTTAGCAATATTTATACCCATTGTTTACAATGAAAGGACAAGTCTTTGTTAAGTCTTTACTGCATAACAAATGCTACAAATTACACACATACCAATTGACAGAGACTTTGATTTAACTTGGTTTATGCCATTTACTATCTATGTGAATGTCTCTTATTCAAATGATGGAGCTCAAGAATAGTTTGTGCATTGCTCATTATTTTCATTCTAAGAAGAATTCCCTAAGTGTTTCATTATATATAGAGAACATTATAATATTGCCTAAAAACTTACCGTATTTTCCGGTGTATAAGACGACCCCCTAATTTTACAGTTAAAACATAGGTTTAGGCCTATATTCGCTGTATAAGACTACCCCCCACTTCCGAGGCAACACCAGTTCTTTTTTTAATAGACTGCCTCTCTGACTCTGGCCAATCTGAGCAGGCTTTTTACTAGAACACAGTGTACATGTTCTGTACCCGAAGCTACACTGTTATTGATCGGTTAATCTGATTGATCAAATATTACCTTTCCCCAAACATGGTCCATGGTTTGATGTATCAAGTCTATGTATTGCCATTCCATGTTAATGTTTAAGTTTGTTAAGATATCTCTGAAATGCTATAATAATAGAAACAGTACATTTTTCTATTAACAGTTGGCCTCTTCCCTAGCATTTGAACTTCAAGTCTGATATATAACTCTATTAAAATATTTAGTTCATCATGTTTAGAGTACATTGCTATATTGTCACCTCATTTATGATTTATATGAAGATTTCTATGCATCAATACATATTCATTGAATTACTCTGATATTTTTATCAATACATATTCTTATGAAATTAAAAGTTTGGCAATGTAATTGATGTATTTGACCTATGCCTTTGTTAAAGAATGCATATTTGCTGATTTTTGTTTTGTTTTGGCTAATCATATACACAGGGTAGGGAAAAACCAGGTTTACATTTGTTTGAATGGAAAATAATGTAATACAATAATTAATAAATAATAATAGAAGAATAAACTGTTTTTGCAAACTCATGATTGTAAACATACTTTTGCCAACCCCTGTATTTTTAAAACCAGATACAAAGTTCACACACAGGAATTTATTCTCTTCTCAGACCTCATACTTTATAGAATAGTACCCTAATCTCCTATATTTTTGTAATCTATTTTTAAACATAATTTTAAAATGACATTATAATCAATATCTGTTTTTATTTTATTTGTTTTCTTAAATTACATTTCATAGAAAACTGTATATGAAAATATGGGCTTCTGATATAAATAAATATCATTAGAAGATGATGAAAAATGCATCGAATTAGTCACAAAAATAGACGAAACACCTGTAAAGAAATACTCCTGTTTCAATTTTGTCATTTCATCAAAGAAAGCTGAGTTCACAATTAATTAAAATGACAGACTCAAGTCAACATTTTATTTAAAGAGAAGGCCTCATTGCTTGTATTGTGAGGTTCAATGACTAATAAGCATTATGTCTCTACATCATATCTTATTTTTCTATCATTTAATCTGTTCAACTTAATATTTTATTGTTAGGCACTTCAAGTAAACTTTTCCACCAGAATTGGAAGTTCTTACATAAAGCTATCCTCTGGGACACAGAATGCACCCTGTTTCCAGCACCTCTGCTTTGTTCAAAGTCTGTGCGGAGATATATTTGTTTCACTTCATGGTGAAAGGATTACTACCCTGTTTCCCCAAAAATAAGACAGTGTCTTATATTAATTTTTTCTCCCAAAGTTGCGCTAGGTCTTATTTTCAGGGGGTGTCTTATCCTTCCATGCGCTAGGTCTTATTTTCGGAGGATGTCTTATTTTCAGGGAAACACTGTAGTGTGCTACCCCAGGCAAAAAATGAATGGTAAGGAAGATTGCTTTTCTCAAAAGGAGAATCACAGATCTTCCCATAGTCCAAAGAAAAGGTGTTAAGTTTCTAGGTCACAAATGTAAATTATTCATTTTTCTCCTTTTAAACCTCCAACTTTTCCAACCATTGATTTTTCCTGTGAGTTACCAAATTTTCTACCAACCAGATCTGAAATATCATGGCTGGCATGTACACATAAGGAACTATCTGGCATTGAAATTGGGACTCAAAAGAATTGTTGGCCCAGAAAGGAACTCACTACAGACTGATTCATTTGCCTCTCAGCATAACCATTATGGCTTGTTGCAGTTTAGGTTCTTACAAGGGTATTTCTTGGATCACATGATCTCACACATCTAGAGGAAATAATGAACAACATAAACAGACCCAGAGAAAGAGAACCAGCGATCAGACTCTCAAACCTCAGAGGGAAAGTAAGAGAGGATGGGGGTAAGTGGAAGAGATCAACCAAAGGACTTGTGTGCATACATATGGGCCTAGCCGGGGGCCATGGACAGTGAGGGTTGGGGGGGAGGGCATATCTAGGCAGGTGTTTGGGATGGGAATGGGGGAATAAGGACAATTATTTGGGACCATAATCAATAAAAAAAATAAAAATAAAATAGGAACAACAGTAAAAAAATAAATAAATAAAAAAAGATAGCCTTTACTTCCCAAACCTGCTCTTACACATTATTTGTATACATTTCCATATACTTTGCATCATTGAGCCATTTTCACAAACACCAATCCTTCCCCAGGACAAATGTATCATTTTTCCATATCTAAGTGGCCATAAGAAGAAACATGGATTGACAAAGTCTATTATAATCCGGAACAGCACCAGACAGAAGTAGAGGGACACCACCCCTTTTTGTTAAAACAACAACAAATCAAATTCATTAAGAAAAATAATATAAGTACATGCTCATAAGTAATATATTCATATGCAAACATTATGCAAATGACTTACCAGTAAATAATGTCCAGTTCTATCACTGATCATTTTGTATTTCTTTCCTGTGATTCTTGTCTGGGGAATGAATTTAAATTCATTATGTCTTTGAATGTATTCCACCTTGTAATCATCTTCAATGAAGAAGGAGGAGAATTTGCCCTTTTGTCAGCTTTTGTCTTGACCATGTGACATTTCTTTACTAAAAGGCTTTTGTTGAAGAAAGGATTGGGTGACCTTGTGTAATTAGAATCCCTTAGTACATGCCTAAAGCAAAGCAGAGCCGATATGGAGGAAATATCCACGGATGATATTCCCATGGGAAAATGCATCATCAGCTTGTTTTCAAACACATCTCGATATATTTGTGGAGAAGCCCATTTAGAGAAGCACCATTGACCTTTAGTTTCTAGATCTACCAAACCTGTCTAATGGCTTTTCATCATTCATTCTTCAGCCTGCACTGAGGAAGTTGTTTAACTTTTTTGTCTTTCGGTTTGGGGCATGCATTAGATAGTCATCTCACTCCTCCATTTTTTATTCTTAACATTTTAAAATAATGTTCTTGTTCGGTGTATTAAGAAAATAGACTTTTGGAGGTATTGGGAAACTTAACCAAATCTGTTGGCATACTTCTGAAGCATTGAGGAAAATATTGTAGTCATACCTTGTGGTTTAGCATATATAGCTAAAATAACTGGATAATTGCTTTTTAAATATTCAATAGAGAATGGGTTGTATAGTTGTCAAAATTGATAGAAAAATTACATATGTTAATCTCTTGCCTTTCCCATAACCAACTAAACTTTTTACTAGTGATCTACTTATGTTAAATTATTGAAGAAAACAGGTCCAGAGATTTTATTCAGTGTGTGAACATAACAATAACAACAATAAACACTTGGGTTTTACTGAGCATGTTTTATATTCCAAACTGTGCTAAATGCTTTCTTAAACTACCCCTTTCATTTTATCTTAGCAATGGTTAAATTAATTAGGTTGTATGTTTATCCATTTCTCTGAAAAAAAAACAGCTTACTGCTATAAAATAATTTGTTCAAGATCATATTGAGATAGTCAGTGTAGTGATTAAATATTGTTTTTAGTGAGCAGGAACAAAATTTCTGATCAGTAGGTTTTATGGAATAAAATAGGAATAATTTAATACATATTCAAATTAAAGTATTACACAAACATTTATATGCACAGTAGAAATGACTGGATGTTTGGTACAAAACTAGAAAACAGTGTAGCATTATATTTTAGAATTGAACATTCATCTGCAATATGACTCAGCAAATCCATTTAAAGGTATGTACCTTAGGGAAATTGCATTTGTGCATGAGAATATTTATGTTCATAGCCGTACTCATCAAAATAAAGATTTATTTAAAAAAATCTCAAGTTTCTACCAAAAAGAATGAAAAAATAAACTAAGGTACATGTCCACAATAAAATGTTATATAGCAGTATAAATGAATAAACTCTATCTACATGTGATTATAAAGATTTTTAGATAGATAATATTGATAGAAAATAATAAATTCAATAAGACTAATAAATTATGATACATTTTTAAATACTCCTTGATAGTTATGTATCATTATGTAGTTTATACACTAAGTAAAGGGGATGATAAATAAGGTCAAAATTGTGGTTACCACTTAGCTGAAGGCAGGGTGATGGGATATGGGGATGCATTCTTATCTATAACTATATAACTATATAGCTTTTAGACAAATCTTAAATTCAGAGTGATTATTATATTTTTGTGATTCATAATATCACACCTATCTTTCCCTTTATTTTGTTTTATTAATTGATTTTAGAGAGAAATGAAAGATGGAAAGAGAGAGAGAGAGAGAGAGAGAGAGAGTGTCATCAAATTGTTGAATGTTGTTCAACTTATGCCTTCATTGGTTGATTCTTGTATGTGCCCTGACCTGAGATCAAACTCCAAACACTGGCATATGGGGCTGGTGCTCTAACCAACTGAGCTATCTAGCCAAGGCTGCATTTATTCTTGGTATGAATCAACTATGATATTGTAGGAGGTGGGTATGAGCCGAATGAAAAAATTTCTTAATTTGTTTGGGAAATGTCAAATAACTTTTTTGGAATAAAAGAGAGGAATTATAAAGAATGAGGGACTTGTCCTGACATATATTTAAAATATATCATAAAGCTTCTGAAATTAAAATTTTATTATAAAATAAAGAAATAAGTAGATAGGGAAAACAGAATAGAGATTTCAGAAGCAGATAGATGTATATGGGAATTTAATATACAATGAGTTTTGCACGTAAATCTAGTGATTTATGTATGGGCTAAATCATGTTGAAATATTTATGTTCATAGATATATCTATTTAAAAGGATATAACATTAGATTACTATATCTGATATTTTTGGAAAATTTCTAATAGATTAAAACTATACATATAAAAAATTAAAACTATAAAGGCTAAAAATAAAATAAACCAAAGCAATATTTTTATAATCTCCATGTGGAAAAGTTCTAAGAAAAGCTAGAAATTCAGTAGCTATTAAAGAAAATAAGAGGATTGATTATGCAAACATTTTTAAAATACATCTATTAAAAAAAAGAGAAGGTAGAGATGCAGTTAAAAAAAAAAGCTTAAACAAATGCTGTTATTTTAGACATTAAACAAGTGGCAGTAAATCTTTCTCCTGAAACATTTAGAAAATAATGGCTATTTAAATTTAGTGTATTTATTTCTATTAATATAAACATGTGTATTGAACTCATTAATTAAAAGGAATTTTACAATATTTCAAAGAATGAAGCATGTTTAGTATTGAGAGGGAGCATTTTTTGAATGTACCACTTTTATTGATTAGAATGCTGTTAACTGAATTTTTATAAATTTAATCCAGCGAGGTGTTAGAGTAGTTTCACAAAGATATGTACAAATTATCCCAATCTGGGCACCAACTAGGTTTTTTCAACCCAGAATGGGTCATTGAAGAGTGACATAAAAGAGACCAAATTCTACTTAATAACTACCTGCAAAGTGAGGGCTAGTGTGAGAAAATGGGGAGGGTCATTTCAGATGAGGACTAGAAAAGCAAAAGTTTTCAACCGCAAATTTCTACTTGATTTTGGAGGGGCGGCAGGAAAATAGTGTAGACAATGGCACCATCCGTTCAAGCTGTGCTCTGACAAGGAATACCCAAATTCCTAACACCTTCTTTGTCACAAGTCATCTGTTTAAGAATTAGAGCTGAAGTGTTTTACTCACAATGATTTTGCTGTTGTGAATTAATGATCAAAGTGATTTATTATTCAGTTGTTCAACTGCTGCTTTCTTTCTTGTTGATCTTTGTTTTTCTGCTTAATTTCTATAAATTACTGTATAGTTTCCCATAAGGTATAATTAAGCAGAATTGCTTAAGTTTTAATTATTGTGTATTATAGATGTTGAAAACAGCATTAGCACTTGGCTTTTAAAAATGTGATGGTATATTTATAAGAGAGCATTTATAAACACATTTACATACAGTTAAGATGAAAAAGGTATTTGAATTGTAGTCATTAGCATTTCTTCAAACATATGGCAGAGCCGCGGAGGCCATGGGCCATGCCTTCATTAACTGAGCACTGTTTCATCAGTGTCTCAGCTTCCTGCTGTGCCACCCCGTGGCGTCCCCTTCTGTCCCCGAGGTTTCAGTGACAAGGGACAATATGTCCCCAAGGTGAAAATCTGGAAAATATAGCAGATTAGCCCTTGGAGGAGTTCTTATGATTATTTAATCATACTTAGAGAAGAAACACACAGCGCCATGAAACTGGTTTCAACGTTTCCCTGTCAGCCTCCATTTCTCAGCTGCAGTGGTTGAGACTGCCTGCCATGCCCCGGGAACATAGGAAGGTACAATGTGACATGCCTTCACTGCTATTAGAAGGCTGACCTGCTTCAAATGTACTTGCATCATGGTCAAGGCCGATGCAGGTGCTTATAAGTATTGTTGGTTCGCTGTCATTTGCTGAGTATAATGTATTTCAGATGACAGATCAAGGTACAACTTTCCTTAATCGTGGCACATGCGGCAATTTCACCTCACTCTCTATAAAAAGAACCAAAACATTAATAAAACCTTGTCTTACAAATGTCATGATTATGTTATCTATGTGCATTTTTCTGGCACATGGGGAGCACTAGATGAATCTGAGAGACACAGGTATCTGTCTCCTGGTAAGAGCCACATTCATGTTGCACCTGCTGAACACCTCTCTTTATTAGTACCTGTAATATTTCTGATTACAGATTATACACATAGGTATCATTTTTATTAGTGTTCCATTTGAGATTTAAAGTTTTAATAAGCTCTGATGACACCTGAAAATATATATTTCAAATGTGAATATTTTGACCATATGTTTATATTTTTAAGCAATTGTTGCTAGTTTTCAATAGTTGGGAACACAAAACCTTAGAAAATTATCCTATTTCCCTTTAATGAGTACTCTTGTTATTTTGGTTAAGGCATTATTAGGGGATATGAAGTAATAGGGATGAATGGAACCATTCTTTGGTTTCCCAAAGAAAGGGAAAGAAATATTGATCCTCTACTTATGATTATATAAGTTTTTAATAAAGGAAATACTAGTAGCAATCTAATCTTAAATTCAGGAAACTTTCCAGTGTTACTTAAATTAGTAGTCCTATAAAAAATATTGCTAATGGCATGAGCAGATTCCAATTGTATGCAAGACATGTGTGGACATTCAATGGAATAGCAGTTTCTTACAATAAATTGTCACATTATAAAAGAAATTATTGTCTTGCTATTTTTCTTCACATTCTCTTATACAATACTATATATTATAAAACATACTTTGAATTTTGAATTTTCCTTTAGCTGTAAAATCTCTTCCTCACTGTTCTGGTCATTGAATTGAATTTAATTTTAAGGCAGCATATTGTACTATAAAGAAAACAAAAGAGATCGAAAGGCAAGGAATATAACACAATACTTTTCTTCAAGGAGGTTTTACTCCTCTGTAAGTTGCTAAACCAAATATGTACATCTTTGTTGACAGAAGTCAGATGATAACAATTACTTCTCTGCTCTTCCTTTCAGGGATGGAATCTTCACTTTCTTGTGTCTAGTATAGTAGCTAAAGCACAAAATGAAGCCAAACTGCTAGAGAGGGAGCAGGAGGATCATTGATTGGCTTCCCCCTGCATGCCCCCTACTGGGGATTGAACCTGCAACCTGGGTATATGACCTTGACCAGAATCAACTTGGGACCCTTCAGTCTGCAAGTTGATGTTCTGTCCAATGAGCCAAACTGTCTAGGATGAAGCCAAATTGCTTTACTTTGAAAGTAAACAGTGTAGAACCAGGTTTGAAACCTTGAGCAAGATATTTAAGAGTTTTGCACCTCAGTTTTCTCACAGAAACATTGTTAGCTCCCACCTAATTCCTTTGTTCAGAGCATTGAATGAATAGTAAGTTAACTTTTTTAATGTCCAGAAGACTGCTTGGAACATACTAAATGCTTATTATTTAAAGGCTCATTCTCCCATTAAAAAAAAAATCCTCCTGTATCATTATCTTCCCTCCAGCCCGCCAGCTAGGCACCCCAGTTTTGACCCTATCTTTTACCTTTCTCCCCAAAACAAGGGTTTGATTTAAACCACTTAGTGGCTGCAGGCAATGTGAGGGAGAAGGAATGTAGAATGAAAAGTATAGTAATAGACTGTAGGCAACAACAAATTCCAGAACCTAGGAGCAAGTAGGAAAAGTCATTTAGAGTCATCAACTGAGAATTTCACGAAGGTCAACTTTTGACACAGCAAACTCCACCATGTCCCCTTTTACTGGCATAATCATTGGTATTCTCTGTGAAAGTGCAAGAATTTACCACTAAGGTTGTTCCATCTGCGTATCTGAACAAAGGTGAGAATAAAGAAAATATAAACAACCAATGGACATATGATATTAACTACCAGTGTTCCAAAAGTATGCTCAATGGTAGTTAATATTTTCCAGAATATGTTTAAATAAAACATTAAATTAAATTACATATATATATGAATATGATAAACGACGAATCAGTAAGATAGAGTATCAAATCATATAAATATATTTGCTTTGGGGAATTCCCTTTTGGACCCTTTTATTTTTCATCGTCTCATAGCATATCACAAGTCCCCAGAAATATGCCACGCTAATATTGCCAACTGAGTTCTTTCAAGCAGAGATGACATCAGCCATCTGTCACACAGTACTGATGCTCAGAAGCAAAGCCAACTATAGAGAAAATAAGTACCTTTCATATTGATTAGCTAAATATTTATGTTGAGAATGGAATGATTAAAATCTCACTACTGAAGCTAATTACCCTAAGTGAATATTTGCCTCCAAGTAAATGATGTACCACCAATGTACTTGCTTTATTCCTTCCTAAAACCAAATTTTATGGTGCACACGTGTAGAGCCTGAGGGACCTGTGCTAGACTTTGCAAGGTATTGCACTGCACTAGGGTAGCAATCTTTCAGCCTGCAGGTGTGTCTCTTGGTGCCTGATCTCTACCCTGTGCTACATTGGCATCCAGATGGCTGCTCTCTGGTTCTATTTTAAGATACTCAGTCTCTTAAAGTCAGATACTTTGGAGTTGGTCATTGCAGCGTTGAACAGTCCATGTTCCCTAATTCTGACTTCATGTTGAAGCATTTATTTTTCTAGATGTGCTTATTTCAAGACAGGCTGAATCGCTACCTGGCTTGATTACAGTAGATGAGTGCATTATTTTTCTAAACTGGGTAATCCTATTCAAAGACTCGACAAGTTTTTTCTAAATTCAGTCATTGATGCTGTGGTTACACTGAGTCATCCAGTGTCAACTAGAGAAGACATTACTGACTGTTATGTCACCTTTTATAGAATACAGATATATATCAGGAGACAGAATTTGTTTTATATTACTTGGGGAAATTAGCAATTTTATAATAATGTTATTGTGTATTTTTCTCTTGGAAAATAAGTGAAATTCAGTGTTTTATGATTAGACTAGAGGCCTGGTGCACAAATTCGTGAATGGGTGGGGTCTGGCTGGCCCACCCTATTGGGGATCAGCTGGGGTAGGGGTGGCCAATAGGGGCCCAGAACAGGCTGATTGGCTGCCATAGTGCATGTCATAGCCACTGGTCATCCGTTCCACCATTCCAGTCACTGGGCATATATATATACCCTGTTTCCTCGAAAATAAGACAGTGTCTTATATTATTTTTTTCTCCCAAAGTTGCCATTTTCAATTTCTTTATTTTGAATTATATATTTATTTCAATTAAACATCCTAGAAATTTTGAAATAGACCTACAAGGGCTTATAGCATAAAATGTAGTTTAAAAGACATTAGAAATTTTAAAAGAAAAAGAGAGTGAGAAAGAGAGAGAGAGAAAAGCTTTTTAGTTTGATGTAGTCCCAATAACTTATTTTTATTTTACTTCCCTATCTTTGTGATAAAGTTCACAAAAACCTCTCTGAGACAAAAATTTTTATTTTCTCCCATAAGTAAGGAAACATTTTTGTTTTTACATATAAACCCTTTCTGGAATAATTCTCAAGTAAGAATTATTAAATCCTTATAAGAGAGGCAATCAAATAGAACATATTTCATAAAAAATAAAACAAATACACAAAAAGCAACCCAGAGAAATACTGTCTTATGAGTCTTGCACTGACCTGTGAAGACAGAGCAATTCATATTAATCTGAACCTCATGACATTGAATTTCTCTTCATAGCACTAAGATAATAGAGTCCTCAATGTTTACTTTGAAATGACTTAAGAATATGAAGAAAAAGTTTGGGAAGGCCAGATATTTTTCCTATAGTGTATCTTTGTCATCGTTGTTTTAAGTCAGTTATCAGCTTATGATCTGTTTGTCACTGATTTATATTTCAAGTAACTTTAAAATAAACAGTTTATCTCTCTTGGTTAAAATGATCGTTACATGTTTCAAATATTATATGTGGCCTGGCTTTGACTCTAGGTTGCCGTCAACAAACCTGTGCAATAACATACCTTCCTTGTGACTCTATAAAATAGGATCATTTATTCAGCACATATTTATTGACTATTACACCTGTTGAGACAGGATGGGTTATGCTGTGGTCATAAACTCCCTAACTCTCAGTGGCTGCACACCACAAGTTTACTTTCCTGTCTTGCAAATCCGCTCTGGGTTTGGGCAGTTATCCAGAACAGCTGTCCTCCATGTGTACACTCAACATTCCAGGCTGCTTTAAACTTTTGGCACCTCCACATGAACATGAGCCTCAAAGATCTTCACACAAGGAGTGAAAAGAGAGCTGAAGAGGCAAGAATCAATAGTTAAGTGCAGCCACCTAGCAGTAACTTAGAGAATCTTCACTCGCATTTCTTTGACAAAACATGTGATATGTCCACCTCTAACTTCAGAGTATAGAGTCTATCCCCCATATGACAAAAGAACAGACTGGCTCTCATTAGGCAGTAAAAGTTCTCACCACAATCACTCTAAAGGTGTCAGATGCTGATCTTAATTTAACAGATAGAGCAATGAACAGAAAAGTCTAATTCTTTGTGCCTCATGGATCTTAGAAGTATGATCTGTTTGTAGTAATGGTGATGTGGGCAGGACTATATAGACCAGGAGTGTCGAACTCAATCAGAGAAGGGGCCAAAATCTAAAATCCAGCCTAAATCGCGGGCCGAATGGTTTACTGAACAGTCATGAACTGTCATTGTGATGGAAACGCAGCGGAGTGCAGTGATGACAGCGCGGTGCGGGCCACATTGCAAGGCCTGGCGGGACGGATTTGGCCCGCGGGCCTTGTGTTTGACACATGTGATATAGACAATAAACAAATAGAAATCTATAATTAATCACAAAATCTAAGTGTTGTAGAGAAGAGCTATATGGTCTTAACAGGGGTGGCATATAAAATAATGTTGAAGGTGGCAAAGGCGCTTATGTTTTCTTTCTATAGTTGGAAGGCTTGGAAAACTGTTCCAATAAGGTGGTATTGCAATAGGGATCTAAAGTAAGTAAGGCAGAAAACTGAAGACATTTGGAAGAATGAATAGCAAATAAGTAGATAAGAATGTAGCTTAGCATATCAAGGAACATCTTGGGCAGAAATGAATGAGTGAGCAAATAAGAAATGAGGTCAGAGTGGCAGTGGGAGGTGAGATCATGTACAACTTTCGAGGCCTTGGTAAAGCACATTGCTATACTTTTGAGTATTAATGAGAATTTGAGCAGAGAAATTACATTATTTGAATTAAATTCAAAGGGATCACTTTTGTGTGGAGTACATATTTGGCAGAACAATAGAAATGGGAATGAGAAGCTTGTGATAAGGTAAGAAGTGATGGTGACATATTCTAATATGTGTAGTGGAGGTGACTGTTGGGCAGTGGACTAATTCTCAATTTATTTAGAAGCTATTGACCTCAAAATTTCCAGATGCTTCAGGGTGGTCAAGTAAGAGAATAATGAAAAACGATTCCAAATTGTGTAATAAGAGAAGCCTATAAAAGTAGATTAAGGAGGTTGGAAAGGAAATATTTCTTATTGGACATGAGCTCTTTGAAATGCCTACTAACTACATGTGTAAAGATTTTGAGTAAGTTGCTAGATTCACCAGTTGGAAATTGAGATGAAAGGTCTATGGGAATCACCAACTTTTCAAATATATTTAAAGCCAGGAGACTGAATAAGATTATCTAAGAAGTTATTAAAAAATAGAGAAAATATTTTATAAGTAAGGCTTCTTATACTTCAATGCATACTAGTATAAGAAGAAATTTTGTGTGTGTAGGGGGGGGAGAGTAAGAAAGAAAATGAATAGACAGCGATGTCTGGAAAAATATTTCAAGAAAGAGGTTGCAATTAACTGTGTTAAATGCTGGATAACTCAAATACAGGCAAACAATGAAGTCATCAGTAATAAAGGCCAGGTTCTCAATATTCTTATGGCAATTAACTACATGTTACATGAAAATCACTTAGTCTAGCATTTAGTTAGCAAGAATTCAATAAATGTTTATCATTATTACTATTTTGACGTGTGTATTACTGTATTCTGCTTTGAGAGTTTATTCACATACTATGATTGATCCTACTGACAATCAATTAAATAAGATTCATAGAACCAAATAGGGAGAATGTTAATTTAAGCACTTACTTTCAATTGATACAAATACATTGAAGGAAAAGAGAAGTTATGATTTTATAGAGAGGACAGAACCTATCCAAAAAAAAAAAAAAAAGTAAAAAAGCTCAAAATTTGTCCTTGAATGCAAAGGAGGACCACTTGAGGATTTTAGGTGAGAGAGAAGCATAACCTTTCCCAGTGAGTTATTAAAGCTTCACTCTAGCAAAATAAAATGGATAATGTATTTGAAATATGAAAAATTGACATCTAAAAATTAAATGTGATTCATTACAATAATTCAGGTAAAATTATTTAACTCAAAGTTATATTATTAACAATATGTTTGAGAAAGTGAGGAGAGATTTGAAAGTATTTAAAAGTTAAAATCAATTGGATTTGATAAATTGGGTATATGTAGATTAAATAAGTGTGAAGAGAAAGCTTCTTAGATAATTTCCAATTTTTAAAATATATTTATTGATTTTCTACAGAGAGGAAGAGAGAGGGATAAAGAGCTAGAAACATCGATGAGAGAGAAACATCGACCAGCTGCCTCCTGCACACCCACTACTGGGGATGTGCCCACAACCAATGTACATGCCCTTGATCGGAACTGAACCTGGGACCTTTCAGCCCGCAGACCGAAGCTCTATCCACTGAGCCAAACCGGTTTTGGCAACAATTTCCAAATTTCTAATATGTTTTATGGAATAATAATTTTATGCATCAGTATAAAAATACATTAAGAAAAACTGTAAGTTTAGAAAGGAGTAAATTTTTTTTAACTGATTTTAAAAGAACCTGGCAAATGGACAGAACACTGTTGGGAGTATGAATTTTAAATTCAGGAAAGAAGATGTGGTTTTGACTATGGTATTAGGACACATCAGCAAAAGAACGGTAGCTGAAGCTGTTTGTTTTGTTTTATTTCTTTGAGGAAGTTGCCCAGTATAAGTAATATGATAATAGAATAGAGTCAGGGATGAACCCTATTATTAAATCTTTTCTAAGACAGGCTATCCCACCTCAACTTTCATATTAATTATTGATAAACTCCATACTATTCTAAGAAAAGAGTTTCAGTTCTGAGTCACTAAGAGCATTGTTTGATCAATAATTGAATATTTTAGTTATTTTTAAGAATAGATGGTCATTGGAAAGGTGTTAATAGATGAGTATGTCATACAAAAGGATAAAATACCAATCAGAATGAATGCACCCCTATGTTCAGAGCAGACTGTTTACAATAACTAGGATTTAGAAACAGCCAAATGCCCATGAGTAGATGAGTGGATAAAAAACAATGTGATACATTTATATAATAGAATACTATGCCGCTATCAAAAAGAAGGTTCTCTTACCCTCTGAGATGGCATGAAGGCACCTGGAGAGTATTATGCTAAGGAAATAAGAGAATGGCAAGTATCCTATGATCTCACTAATATGTGAAATCTAATGAACATAATAAACTGATGAACAAAAGTAGATCCAGAGACTTGGAACAGACTGACAAATTTCAGAAGGAAGGGGGCTGGGGCAGGGGGAAGAGATTAACCAGAGAACATACATGCATCTATATGCATAACCCATGGACACAGACAATAGATCAGTAGGCCTGTGTCGGGGAGGGAAGAAGGAAGGAGGGATTAGTGAGGGAAACAGGGGATAGGAATGCCTCCCCATGCAGCACTGTTCATTTTTGTATTATATTAATAGGAAAAGTATTTCTTAAGAATTGAAAATTATATCCATCTGTTTTCAAGGATCCTCTTTGGCATTGATAAGTTTATTCCATATGTCTAAAATTAGGCGAATATTTTTTTATTGGCTAACGTAGGAAAATGCATATTCAATTTACTGCACAATAATACTAGATACTCAGGATATCACTGCTGTGGGAATGGCTATCTGGATTTAAGAATACAGAAACAGAACAGAGATGTGGTGATTCTAGCTTTTAAAGTGATTTATTTATTTATTTATTTATTTATTTATTTATTTATTTTTACTATATTGAACAGGTCACTTTAGAAATGAAAATGTTGAAGAGTTTCTAAAAATGTTAGGATGTCAAAACGGTGGGATGTGTGAAATATTTCTCTCTCTCTCTCTCTCTCTCTCTCTCTCTCTCTCTCTCACACACACACACACACACACACACACACACACACACACACACACGGCAACCCAATCAGAATATTATTTCACCCAAAGAGCAGAATATGTCAGAGGTAAGCCAGCTGGACAATTTGACCATAATTAGGGCAATGATGCAAAGGCCAAATAAACAGCTGTCTTTCATGCCAAGGTCAGTTTTCACATACAGAGGGTTCTCGCCAAGTTATTTGTTCTGTGACGTTATCATTGTGGTTCAGGATAAGCTTCCAGATGTCTCTGGTGTTTTGACCATATTTCAGTTTGGGGTTCAATTAGTTTGTGAGCCACCAACATCCTCCTTATGGGTTCCTTTTGCTTAAGACAGTGCTACTTTCTGTTACCTGAAATTGAGACATAGCTAAAATGGTTAAATATTCAAACATTTGTGTTCTGTTGTAAGTAAAAATGGATGCATAATTTATTATTAAAAATTATTTCAGAAAGAGGTATATTTTTTTAAAGTCACATCCCACAACATTTCTCTCTGCTAAATTTGCTTCGAGGTGAAGAAGAAAGGCATCGTATTTTCTTCAATCAAAATATAGATTGGTTGATTATTGTTAACTATTTTAGAAACTAAAGAAGTAAAAATACTTTCTTAAATGGGCCAACAACTGCTCTTCAATTGCAATGAAGCTATGGTTTCAAGACATATGTCCTGAGATTAATTGTTGTTTTTGCCGTTCTCTCTGAAAATCTGCTTTCTTTGGGATCAGTTGCCTCGCGGAGGCTCTGATTGCTTTGGAGAAGCTGAGGTGCCTTGGCTATTTACAAACGTCTCAGCATGTTTACCTGGGAGAGCCAGGCAGATTTGGTAAAGAGAATGTGTCTACATTCAAATGACTTTCTAGAGACTTTATTGAACTTTTTCTTTGGACAAGGGTTTGTTTTCCACCTTTGCTCTGAGGCCAAATTGAACTACCAAGGGATTGACTGGTATGTTATATTAGCCGCCATTCATAGCAATGAACTTTAAATGTGGGGAATTTTTTGTGTGGATACCAGTTATCTATTCAGTCTCCTGATGGGTCTCAGGAAAAATAAAGAGCATATCTTTATAAACTTTAAAGATATGCTCTGTATTCCTATAGATAATTTTTTTTGAGTAGTTGCCTAGGTGAGCAATTTTCACCTGTCTTTGAGCTTAACACTTTTACTTCCTGGGTGGGTTTCTGGGGATGGAATGAGAGGAGGAATCATTGAATTCAAAATTTCCAAAATATTGCGACCACCAGTTTTATCTTTATTAGCCTGGAAGAGCAAGCTATCAGTGCTTAAATTCACCACGAGTGATTATATCAGTGAGTTTTATAGTAAAGAGTTCAGTTCTTTTAGAATTTGACATGCTACTCATATGTTCCAGCCATTGTGAAATAAGATAGTAAGATTGAAAAACTGGAGGGAAAAAGATATTTGGCAAGTTATATATAATTATCTTGTATTTAAGAGGAAAATATTAATGCAGGACTATTCAATGACATTGTATAAGCTCAGACCAAGAACAATGATTTCCTCAAAGCAGGAATTGCAGAATATCTGGGAATTTTAATACATTTAAAAGATATTGTATAGACACAATTCTTGTTAATAACCTCTAACTTCTCTAATTACTTATACAGGAGAGTAATATATACAAATATATTGAAAACCATTTTCTCTAAGGAAGGGAAAAGCAAACTAATGCTCATTAGAGTCATTATATGCTAGCACAAATCTTCTCACATAAACTTCACAGAAAGAAGTACTGTTATTATCATTATTGTATTTTTATAAATGAAAAAAAATACAATTGGGACTTAGAATAAGTAACCTGTCTTAAATGGATAATGAAAATAGAGGCTCTAATATTTTCCTCCTATATGGCAATAGGTTATCTTGTGTACTTATTGACAGAAATGCTCTGAGAAAAAGATTCTCTTTTAAAATTTTTATTCTGAAATTATTATAAATTCACAAAAAGCTGAAAAAAAAAATAAAGAGAAGTTCCAGGTACCCTGAACTTCTAATAGTAACATTTTACATATCAAATTAAGGAAATGGCACTGACACACTGCAGTTATTTTAAACAAAATGATCTGGTCATTTAGAGAAATAATAAATAATCCATGACACTTTGGGAACGTGCTTTTAATTCACCAAGCCTTTTGTAATTTGCCAAAGCCCTTAACATATATAAACAACCAAACGAAAGTGAAGCATTCAGGATGTTAATACTTCATAGTGTCTGTGAGCATATGCTTGGCCTTAGAATGAAACCTCCTGTAAACACTTATTCTGTGCCTCAGGTTATTCACTTTAGAATGGAGCTAATAATTCTATATACTTCATAGAATATTCTATCAGCGGTAGTAGTCTCCAAGTTACAGATAAAGAAATGTACTCAGAGAGTCAATCCAATACCTGAAATCCAACTCTTCATTAAATTGAAAGATGGACTGAAATTTGATTCTTTCCACCAAGTCATGTGTCTTCTACCCAGACAAGAAAGGAGTAACTAGAAAAGACTACACCATAACTCTTAGTTCACACTAGACAGGACATTTTTAGACCTATATTTCATAGTTTATTGCTTATTTTTTGTTAATTATTCCTAATGAAAACCACAAAATTTCTCCAAATAACCAAAGGTAAATTTGAGTCAATAATTACTAAAATGCATTATTATAAATAGTATCCTGCTGATTTAAAAAGCATACACATTACAAAAGTAATCAGATATCAAAAACATTTTAATTTTGGGGATTAATTATATTCTGAGAAATCTGGTTTTCCATTTAGAGAAAAGATTCCAAATATAGTTGTCATTTACATTTTCATTTAATTCTTTTCTTAAGTATTAATATTATAAATACTTTATTTTTCAACAACAATTAATCACTTATGCAAAATAAAACAAAAGTCAACTCATTATTATTAATCTAAAGTTGCTGGGATGCTAGTATACAGTTCTAAGTTAAAGACAAAATGATTGCTCTAGATCAATATGAAAACCAGAACATTCAGCACCAATTTTTCTTGTACAAACTTACTCAACCCCAGGTTTTAGGAACACATTTGTATTAAACATAGGCTTGTCTGTTTAAAGCCACAGTATGAAACTAAAGCCAATTTCATTTCAAAATCACATGTTGAATATTTTTTCCAGTCATATGGATAATTTTTATTTAATTTTTGGACATTTTCTTAAAGTAATCTTCACATTGTTTTGATAAATGTAAACATTAACTGTTGCTATTATCCCAGTTTTATTTTAAGAGAATTATATTTACTATACCTACAAATAGTTCACATGAAGCTAAAAATCTAATATTTATATTTTATAATAAATATTATGAATATCTCTCTCAGGGAAAGAAACTGTTTAGATAATCTGCTTTTCACAGAAAATCATGCTTCTAAATTTTAGAGACCATAGTTTTTCTTTTTAACTTTTTTATATTCGAGACAGTTTTTACTCTAAAAGTAAAATAGTGTCTTTTAGCTGTGGTTAAGGAACTTTTTTTTTTTTTTTTTGCAAAGGGGAGAAATTATGGAAGCTGTAAATAAATAATGATTGCCAAAGATCAGAGGAATTATACATAAGACCAAAGCAATTTAATCTGCTGCTTTGATACAAGTTTGTAAATAATTCAGTATAATGATAATAATGACATCTTGAGAATTCCTAGCAGCTGAATTGTCCTTGAAGGCATTTAGAAGATGATTAGAAATTGAATAGTTTTAAGTTCTGAGTTAATTTGTGAATTTTTTCAATGTGGGGGGTGAAGTGTATTCTTTTAAATTGTTGCTACCCAATTTCTATAGTGTAAATACAAAAAAAATGGTAATATACTGGGCCTCTGTGTATTAGCAGAATCCACTTAGCCAGAGGCAGAAAAGTAGGGTTGTTTTCCTAAGAGTCAAGCATTCAAAATCACAGGGGTTTTTTCAACTTCTACTCCACACACATTGACTTCTTCATCTAATTTTTCCTTATCTTAGAAATATGCCTGCAGATTGATCCAAAAAGGACTGGTTCTCAGACTATGGTAACCCCACCCCTGCTCAAGGAATTCGCTTTGCCACTTTTCTAACTAGTTTCATCTTAGGCAGGTAACATTTGTTTTTCCCAGTTTAGGTTTTCTCATGGGTAAAATAAAGAAATTAAACTCTGTGATCACAATGATCTCCTCTAGATCCTGAAATGCTTCAAGCCCATTGCTTTCTGAACAATATCTAGGAAGAGATGTTCACTCTTTATCAGCCCCTTCCTATTTGTCCAGCCAGACAGCCAACTACTGACAGGTCTGTGGGCCTGAAGATGCTTCATAAACCTGTGCTGATTCTTGTGTAAATGGAAAGTCCTTGCTGCTTTACTGCATAAAGAAAACATCTTTTAAAACTCCCTAATCGCCTTCCCCCTGGAAAATTTCCTTATTCCAGCTCTGCAGAGATTATTAAACCAAAACTTCTCCTGGTGTATTTCTCTATTTTTAAACCAATTATTCCAGGTGTCAATACTCTTTTACTATTAATTCCTAAGTAAATTATCATTTTTTAAAAATAAGAATAGTTACTTTGAATCTCCACAGACATTGGATTATAAGTTGTAAATATTCAATTCATTTTTGGTAAATGAAAGATGCTTGAGTGGCTCATAAAACAAGAGTATATGAATGATAAAAAGACTGGGAGACATAATATTTTTATGGCATAAGTTCTATTAATGATGAATTTGGTACCTTTGTATAATTCACTTCAATTTAGTGAACCTCTTTGGTTAAGTATCACTAATAATGCAAACATTGTCTATCTTATTAGGTTGGTTTTATAATAACACAGCATAATAATTAAAATTAAATTACATAAGTAGATGTTATTAATTAAAATTATATACTTGCAAACTACTTTAAAACTTCCAAGAGCTTACATACAATTGCAAAGAATTGTTATCATATCTGGTCACCAGTACATGGTCATATAATAGTGAAAATTCCCTGCTTTTGAGCTACCAATTATATATATTTATTCTTTAGTCATCAAAAATACCTTTGAACATGTAAGTGGGAAAAACAGATTCAAAGTTCCCACAAGTAAATGAATCGGTAGTAACTGAAAAGTCATAGTAGCTTTTGAAATATCAAAATATTCTCTAGAATGTACTTTCCAGCCAGATCAGTTAACATTGATCCATTCTTCCTTAAGAAATCATCATCTTCTGCAGGCTATGAAATTGAACTTAAAAAAAAACAAAAAACCCTTAATTTACATATTTAACTGAAAAAATCCTATTCTTCATGAAAAAGTGACATTTCCCCCCCATATGTTTATAAAGAGCCGAAGAATAGAAAACCTGAACGTGGCTTGTGGAATTGTCTCAGGCAGTTTAATGGAAGATTACAGCTCCACAGAAGCCCTTCACATGAGTAGCAAGCAGCAGAAACGGTCAGAATGCCAAGGCCCAGGAGGTCCAGCCAGAAGACATCTCCACCTCAGGGTGCCAGACTCGCAGTACTGACTAATCATGCAATGTGTTTGCAATTAAAATAGCACTCCTTAAACTCTGCCAGTGCGAGCTTCCCGATACCTCATATCGCACGAAAATTAAAACAGTGCATGTAGAGATAACAAAACAAACCAGGTGATTACAACGTGAATTTTACTCAGTACCATCTTCAAGGTGATATGAATAATTGGAACAATAGGAACAATACATAAATACATGTTTTCCATTGAAACAAAATCAACAAAATACATGGTGTTTATAAGTTAAGATTTTTTTTCTCACTCAAATGCAGAATTTGATGTTAATTTTAGAAATGCTTCATGGATGTGCTCACTTTCTATCGAATGAGAAAAGCCATTCTCATAATAGCCCTAACCCATTTGGCTCAGTGGATAGAGCATTGGCCTGCGGTCTGAAGTGTCCCAGGTTTGATTCTGGTCAAGAGCATGTATGGTTGAGGGCACATCCCCTTGGTTGGGGGGTGTGCAGGACGTACCTGATTGATATTTCTAGCTCTCCATCCCTCTCCCTTCCTCTCTGTAGAATCAATAAAATATATTTTAAAAAATAAAATGAAAATACAAAAACAAAAACAAAAAAACACCCCACTTTAAAGTGAGATAATATACCTGTATATGTGAAAAGTACAGAAATATAGATAAATAATTACGGGTATTTGTAGAAAGAAATATGGACTTGGATATTCATTACTAAACCAGTGTGTAACTTTAGGAATAGTATTGAGCTCCAAGCTCCATCTCTTGTAGCACTCTATAGATTCTCAAAGGCCATGTGACTTTTCCACAGTGCCTCCTTTCTCTCCCTGAGCTCTCTGTCTTCACTTCAACTGCACTCATCTATCCCCATATAGACAACACTTTCAGATACGTTGCGGGTATTCGTTTTCTCTAGTATTGCTAAACTAACGTTGGATTGCATACCAAGAACAGTGTCACTGCTCTTGACTCTGCCTAAAAGCCCACTCAACCTTTATTTCCTTCTCCTTGAAAATGTTATAGATGGTGTAGACTTTCTAAATGCCCAAACTTAGGTCCTAAAATTTACCGGCTGTCAGTCTTTCTCACTACATAAGAAATATCATATCTGAGAGAAAATCACTTTTTTTTATTTCTATTTCACTGAAGTGTTACAGGATCTAAATTATAATCATAAGATGCTCCAAGTTATCTTTCATCACATCTGGGTATTTCCGTTGGTCTCTGAGAAAACTTTAGGTTATTTATTTTTAATTTACCCCAAGGTATATACATGCTTATTTTCACTTAATAATCAAATATTGTAATCAGCAGCACTGTCCATTCTAAATTATTCGAAAGAGTAAGAGTAAGCTTGTCCTAGAACAGCAAATTAAAAAAATAACAACAGTAAATAAATGAAATTTTGTATTTAACCTTGAACTCAGTGTATCTTTTCAGCAGACTTGTCTTCCTAATTAGGAATGGCTTAGGTTAAAAGTAAGCCTAATTTTTCTCTTGGAAAGACTTGATACAATAGCGGACAAGTAAAATATACTCCACATATCTTTTTTTAATACCTTATTTTCCCTACTATGAGCAGCTAGCATATAAATCACTCATCCTATCCAATTATATAGTCTGCAAATACAGATCCATCAGTGTTTGATTGTGGGTCAAGTGAGGGCAGGGGCACTTCTTTTCCTCATGATAGTTCCCTTCACCTGGAGCAAATCCTTCTTGGTTAAGCTTCCAAGTCTCCCTCTAATTCCTTATTTCCATTTTCACAAGGGAAACGAGTGATTGGCTAGTTTGGAAGAAGAAACAAGTTTGCTTAGCCTTTTTTTTCTTTCTGTTCTTTGCAGGAAGAGCACACATTCTACTCTACTCTTCCAGGCATCAGTTTTATGGGGGCCATCTCTGCCTCTGTGGTGGAAAGTCCTTACAGGACTGGGTGGGTAAGTCTTTCTAGTTTGGTGTTTTATCATTAGGAAGTGCCATTTGTCAGCAGAAATAACTCATCTCTCCCAGTCTTACCACTTCCTCTTATCTGCCTTACATAATTTATCTTCTTTTCCCGGGTGGTTCAGCACTCATGTAAGGAGATGAAGGGTAGTAATTTTTGAACTCCAAAATCCCAAGAATTTAAATGTGTGCTTTAATTTATTTTTAATACTACTTTTCTTTTGTATTTAGAACATGAATTTAAAAATCATCTAATCAAAATACTGATTTAACTAAAAAAGTGTATTTATATTTATTTAGATAACTGCTCTGAAGTGTAGAATCATCCTATATTCTCTGCAAGTGTAGCAGAAAATACTTAGGTTTCCAGCCTCTGACTTGTCATATTCTGCTTCAATTCTTCAGTCTTCTTTCTCTTTTTTCTCAAATTCTAGTGTGAGAAAGAGAGCTTTAAGGGTCCCATCTGCATGAGTAAACTCTAGACAAGTTTGTTCTTAACTCTAGGACCTTTACCTTTTTCTGAAAACATTTGCTTTAAACAACCTGTCATTGCACATTCTTTCTCTGCCCCTTTGAGATATAAATCTTCTCACAGACTCTTTCCCATTTTACAAGACAGAAATATATTTTCTCAAGAAACCCATCTCTTTGAAATGTAATTATTGAGAGTGATAATCAGAGTTCAGTTTCTCTCCCTTCTTTTAATAATCTTTTCTAATAAAAGAGTAATATGAAAATTGACCATACCTCCTCTACACCCACAAGCCATGCCCACCACCCAACCAGGAGTGAGTATGTAAATTAACTCAACCAAGATGCTGCAGCCACAGAGAGAGCAGGAGACTTGGGTTTCCCCGGAAATGGAGGGAGCCAAATTTCCACAGCCCTGGCCTGCCTTGATCTCCACCCAAGCCTACAAAGTTTTAATTATAGAAGATAAATAAACCCCAATAAAAATGGCTGTGGCCACGGAGTGAGCAGGAGGCTTGGCTCTGCTCAAGACTACAAAGTTTCAATTATAGAAGATAAATTTATATATATATATATATATATATATATATATATATATATATGCATATACCATATTTTCCGGCGTATAAGGCGACCCCCTAATTTTACAGTTAAAACATAGGTTTAGGCCTATATTCACTGTATAAGACTAGCCCCCACTTCCGAGGCAACACCAGTTCTTTTTTTAATAGACTGCCTCTCTGACTCTGGCCAATCTGAGCAGACTTTTTACTAGAACACAGTGTACCTTTTTACTAGAACACAGTGTACATGTTCTGTACCTGAAGCTATGCTGGAAAATACGGTATATAAAAAATTCACTGTAATATATATATATATATATATATATATATATATATATATATATATATATATATATAATATAAATTTCTTTCATCCTTGAAAGTATAACCCCATTTGATTAGGCTAAAA
This sequence comes from Pipistrellus kuhlii, assembly GCF_014108245.1. Classification (NCBI taxonomy): domain Eukaryota; kingdom Metazoa; phylum Chordata; class Mammalia; order Chiroptera; family Vespertilionidae; genus Pipistrellus; species Pipistrellus kuhlii. Next base: position 31,706,948 of record NW_023425405.1, on the reverse strand, counting down.
ATAATCCAATTCAAAAATAAATAACTAAGAGACTCCACAAGCAAGGCTAATAGGCATTATGAGATTTTTTTTCTCTCTTCAATTTAATCAGAATTTTATAGATTGTTTTCTAAAATCCACAATGTTATTTTCCAATCAGAGTTACTGGTTACAAATATTTGCAAATGATTTGATTAGAAATAAATCTCTATTCATGGAGAAGCCAACAATATAATCACTATCCAATTTCTGAAAGACCAATGAATTCAAGTTCCAAACAAGGACTCTTTCACTGAAATGCTGCCTATAAATTTGGCGTATCCTCTAATCTTATATTTTCATTTATATTTTGAATAAGAAAATATTTAATGGCTAAACTTTAAATTTTATGTTATTAAGTGTCATACGATTATTTGCAAGTTTATGGAACATCTGGTTACGTAGACATTTTCTCTGGGAACAAATTTCAACAAAATCCCATGTGAGTTACAGGAGATTTAGATTGTCACATAAACCTGTGATACAACCACAGACTCAGAGATAAACATGGATTCTTAGGTGGTTCTTTTCACTATGACATATTTTATATACATAAGTGGACAAATTCAACTTGTTTCCAGGAATCTATTAAGAATTATTCTGTGACATATTGTAGAGTTTTAAACTGAGTTCACAATGTGTTTAATTTTTGAAATGAAGGATACAGGAAATTGATTGTAGCACCAAATTTCAAATTTTTGAATGGATATCTTTAAGATCTCAATGCTAACACTTGTTATGATTTGCTAATATTTTAACAAGCCTGTTTTAAAATTTATTTCATTATACTATCATTTGATGTGGAGGACTTCCACTTCAATTCTATCTCTCTCCTTATCCTTTCTTATGGTTTCTGTCTATATGATTAAAATAGTAGAGGAGACTTTTAGAGAATGGGGCATAAATTTCCCTAAACATCATAGGAAAGTATTTTATTATGAGAATTAAAAGGAGAAAAACAAGTATAAGAATCTTTGTAAGCTGCTCCCATAATCAAATTCCCCATTTCTATGACATTGGCCAAAAAAAAATTTGAAGATGTTGAAGGTCTATAACAATACTATGGTTGAGTTGTAAAGTGTGTTAAAAATAGAAGTTATACTTTTTATGACATTATCTTGGTGTATTCCTTGGGTCAAGGCTATAGGTCCAGTAGTTACATTCTTGGAGTATAATGGTTATCCTGTACACTAACAGTTCAGGAAAGCATATATAACAGTTAGGTTTGCAACCAAGGGAAAGGGTTGATTGTAATGGTCATTGTCATAGACAAGGGGAATGCTCATGTTGCATGAGGGGAGTAGAAAGCACTAGCTAGTGGGAGGTCCTGTCTCCAGGGCTCATGGTCTGGACCAATATGAGGCAGTTGCCTCCTTGAAAAAGTAATATTATATGTGCCATTATTTTTTAGAATGGCACAGATAATAGTACCCTCTATAAGATTTCCCTTTAAGCATGGGCCTATTGAAGTATATCTCTTGACAAGAGAGCATACCAAGACCATATTTATGAAACTTTCTCCTCCCCTTGTCCCAGTTACCAGATCTCCTTATCTCTAGGCCCCAGCCCCTTGCTCAATGGAGAATCCTTGTCTACCACATGGTTGCCTCTTTTCCTACTATCACCAGCAGTCTGAGCCTCTCCCACAGTGAGTGCTGGCCTGCAGAACAGCCCCACCTCAATCGTCATGAAGGGAACTGGAACAAGTGAAAGTTTCCTCCACCAGGTCTGAATTCAGGTAGATCACAACACAAGTGAGGTGTGGGGTCTCTTCGAAAGAGCACAGCAGCATGAACCAGACATGTGAACAATTGAATATCCCCATGGGGGGGAAAAATATTATATTTACAAGAGATAAGAAACTGGCTAGCACTCCTATATGTCTCTTTCTCTTTCCTGATAGACTGCTGTAAAATACAAAGTCCAATAAGGTCTGCTCAGAGACGTCTCATGCAGCTAAGCAGCCTGCTGTGTTGACATGTGAGGCTGTGGTCAGCTTGGCGAAACATTCCCTGGCTTTTCTTTCTGGTGTTCTCTACCTCTCTTTTTCCCCCTTACTAGAATTGTACCCACCAATATTTGGGATGACCGCTTTGTTTTAGGCACTGTGTCTAGGAAAACTTAACATCAAAGGTCATATACTATAAGTCAAAAAGAATTGGAGGAGGCGGTGGAGAATGGATGGCAACTATCAAGACTATTAAATGTAGCAGCAAGTCTTATAGAGATGAGGGGGCCATGAGACATTTAGCATAGTGATTAGAAATTCCTCAGAGACATTTGAGTTGTTTTAGAGTTAGATATTAAAGGAAGAAGTGATTCACTATGAAAGAACCTAATAGTACTTATTGTTTTATTTTTAATCCCACCTTATATTATTCAGGAAATTCCTCTATATACTACTGATTTTTCTTAAATAGTAGAAAATTACTTTTTTTTTTTCATGAGAATGAGACTTACCTAATCTGTAAATAATTTATTATATTTTTTAATGTTTCATTTCCAAGGTATCTTTTATTTTGTTTAAAAACACACATACATACAAATAAAGAGCATATGTTAATTCTACTCAAGCAACATATATATTATGTGTATATGTGACTAATTAGCCCATGTGCAAATTAATGTTTAGGTTCTCATCAAAAGTGGAGAAAGAGGCTTCAACCACAAATTTATTTAAATAAGCAACACATTTCTTGACTGCCCCTGAAATAGTGAAGTTTAATGGTTGTTCAAGTTTTATCCAAAATTTTCAATATTAAATTAAATCATTTTAAGAATCAGTGAAAATAATACCATTGGTGTATAAGAAGCAGCATGTGTACGTTACCTTGATGCCTGGTAAAGACAGAGTTAGGGATGGAAATAGCCAACGCATGTGAACTTAGTCTTTTCACACAGTGCGCATGGGTTTGCAGCTGCAGCTGTTATTTGCAGAGCCGGTACTATTTATGCCTCTGCCTCGTGTTCTCTTCAGAGACCTTATTCTCAGTCACCCATCAGCGAGTGCCAAATGCCAGGTTAAGCTGCCCACTGCTGTTTTCCCTAGTCACTCATATCTCTTCCCTGACTTTGAAGCTGTCCTTCAAATGTGCCCTTAAACCAATTCTAACCTCTTTCATGTCATAACACAGCTTATCCTGCAGCCGTTACCAGGTTACCTTGCTGTCATCTGTCCTCTACACTCATCCTGGGTTAACTGCATTGTATAGGTTAACTGCATTTGACTTAATATCAAATATGGAGTAACTGCCCTTTCTCTTCATACAGTATTTTATACTACACAAAGTTCTTTGAAATATTTTATTACCATTATTTTTTGTTTGATTCTCACAAATTCGTAATGTTAACAGCGAATGGTATGTTTTAAACATTTATTGAATTGGCAGACACTGTGGCAGGTAATTTCTATGTATTATGACATCACATTGAATTTAGTCTTCTCAATATACCGTCCCCCACTGAACTAGCAAGGAGCCAAGAGACTGATAAGTTCACATAGTCCAGAACTGGGACCCAGATATTTGGTCACCATTCTCACTGATTTCCCATGATTCTAAACCTGTGGTTGGCAAACTGCTGCTAGCGAGTCACATGTGGCTCTTTGGCCCCTTGAGTGTGGCTATTCCACAAAATACCACAACCTGAGCGAGTTTATTTTGAAGAAATGGCATTAGAAGAAGTTTAAGTTAAAAAAATTTGGCTCTCAAAGGAAATTTCAATTGCTGTACTGTTGATATTTGACTCTGTTAACTAATGAGCTTGCCGACCACTAGGCCAGACCACCTTCTTTGTCCTGTAGGTGATTCACTTAAACCAGCCAGTTATAAAACTTAAATCACTGAGTTGCATAACAATGCACATGCATTTTATGTAGTATTATTGCAATACTTAATTATTATTTGGGGAAAACGTACTGTGTCCTTTGAGATTTGGAGTATAGCATTGTTATCTTTTATCTGTAGCACTTAGAATGTTCAGGGTAAATATTTGATAAATAAATGAATTAATGATTATGACACAGAACAGCACTTCATCTACACACTTTAGTTGGAACAAAAATTTAGAGCTATGTTGACAATCTACTTTTTAAAAAAAATATCAGCCCAACCGGGTGTGGTTCAGCATTGAATGTCAACCCAGAGATCACCAGTTTGATTCCCTGTCAGAGAATATGGCCAGATTGCAGGCTCCATCCCCAGGAGAGGGCATGCAGGAGGCAGCAGGTCAATGATTCTCTCTCATCATTGATGTTTCCCTCTTTCTCCCTCTCCCTTCCTCTCTGGAACCAATAAAAATATATTAAAAAGTAACATAGTAATCTCTATTCGTATGAGTCTAATCAGGAAAGTGACCCAGTAATTTGAAAAGTGTAAGTTTCATGTACGGAATTATTGGCTATACAGGGGATTAGAATTAGGGGAGGTTGGCAACTAAGAAATAGGAGATTGTCTAAAGAATACAGGCAGGAGCAGATATTTTCCCCAGAGAGAGACCCTCTGTGTCCCAGGCTGACATCAAGACCTTGCTGTAGAGGGCACAGTTGTGGCTCTCTGGTGACAGAGAAATCACCGTGGTGTCACACTAACAGGACTTTTTGGAAATGTGCTTCTGGACCACACAGGAGATCAGCCCTCTAGGGTACTGGGTAGTGTTCACAGGGAGATGTTTTACTAGAGGCACTCAACAATCTCCTTGTTTGGAGATGGACCAGGGAAACGTCTGGAATCTGAGTATTTGCTGGCCTCTATGCACTGTAGGAGCTAGGCACGGGGGAAGCTGCTGCAGAACCCTTCACACTATAAGAAAAGTGTAGAAAAAAGTCAAAATCTTCAGGACCTTCCTAGTGAGCACACCCAACTAGAAAGCAAAACCTTTTTTCCTTCAGTGTCTCTCCATCGCTCTCTATTGACAAAGCTTAATAATCCTGCAGCTGACAATGGAAAAACTCACACACAAAATAACATTAAAAAGGCCCAAATTCATTTTCACAGAGCAGGCAAAAAGGGTGTATGTGTAGCTCAGAGGCAATAAACTGATAATTAGTACTGTCTTTCTGATATCATTTTGAAATATTATTGATGTTTCTCTCTCTCTCTCTCTCTCTCTCTCTCTCTCTCTCTCTCTCTCTCTCTCTCTCTCTCTCTCTCTCTCTCTCTCTCTTTTGATGCCATAATAGCAGAATGAAGTGAGGGTATTTGCTCTTACTATTTTAAAAAAATGGTGAGAAAATTTTCCCCTTTATTATGTTAATCTTGATACAGGTTATTCATTAAAATGATAAAAAGAAAAGCTTATGAGATTTAGATTCAATCTTAAATTCTTTTTGATTATAACTACTTTGACTTTGGATCAATTAACTCTACAGAACCATAAATTGTTTGTGTAATAAATAAAAATTTCTTTATAGTTTGTAGAGAGATTTAAATAATCTTTATAAAGTCCACACCTAATCTATGACACATAATATTCCCTTCCTCAGTGGTTCATAATGTTATTTATATTGTGTTTACAAATATAATATAAAAAGCCCTAGTGCTTTCTTTAGTTTCTCAAACTTTTTATTCAGAGAACTCAAATATATTTGTTATCAAATTTGCCTTCTAGCCCAAAATAGAGTAATTTAGATTGGGTTAATTTAGACATTGTACTCCCTTGTTAAGGAAAGCATCGAAGATATTTTGGGATTAGGGATACATCAGGTCAGCCAAATCTGTTAGGTAACTGGCAGGGTTTAACATGTCATCAATAGTCCCAAGTGTTCAGTGGCTACACCTCTGAGATTGGTATGTTGTTCTTTGCACCTTTTTTGTAATTGACATAAAACATGATACCACTTGGTTCCATAAAGTCATATTACAACCACAGCAACATTTGATGACTTATGCTACCTGGGATCTTTTCCAGAAGGGAGCAAATTAAAGTGTGTGTGCAACTGATGGAAAAAGATGTGCTATAATTTGCATAAGGGTTGAGCGAGATAAACCTGATGTGGAGAAATGCATACAGAGCTGAAAATGTGATATCTTTTCGGTCAGACAACTTGTCTGACTGACCAAGCACAGTACCCACAGGGCTATGGATATCAGGAAGGATGACTACACAAGGCAGGAGAAGATGGAATCTATCTCACTTCACTTTCCCTTGACCTCAGATCTTCGAACACGGATTAGAGCTGCCATTGCAAGGTGGAGTCTCACTGGAATGGAATGCTAAATACTTGCTATGCCACTATCTTTTTTTATTTTCAGGGTTACACCACCATTCCAGAAAAATATAAACTATGCAATCTACATGCTTTCATTTAAGGTGCTGACTTAAGTGTTAACCTCTCTTAATACATGAAAAAACAACAACAGTCTACCAATATTAAAACTCTATTCCCAGAGAATCAGGATTAAAGGAGTAGAAACAAGAGCAGATTTGGTGGTCTAGTGCCTTTGGGTAAGAATTCTGCCTCTAGTTTTCCAACCCCTATTGCTCACATTTATTTTCCAGGCAATTATAATAGGTGTACAAACCATACACTGAAGATAAAATTTATACAGTTGCAAATTGGCAAGTTTCCTGTCATTAAAATGAGTAGTCATCTACACAGTGATAACTGGAATATTGAAGATTATGAAAGTACTACTTTTCAAGTTAGGATTTCCTTTTGGACAATTTATTAAATATGTTAAGTGTCAAGTACTAGTATGTGCACCAGGCATAATCTTATCTATATAAAGAGGGAATATGCAAATTGACTGTCACACCATCACAAAGATGGTGGCACCCACAGCAGAGGTAGGGTTTCTGTAATACAAGATGGCTTCACCCATAGCAGAGGCAGAGTTCCTTAACGAGAAATCAGTAGGGACCTAAGCTCTGCATGGCTCTGTGCCAGAGCAGGGGACCTGAGGCTGCTCCCCCCACACCAGGTGGGGCTTGACAGGGGACTTTAAGCTGTTTCTTCTACCCTAGAGCTAGGCTGAGGGAACTCAGGCCGTGGCCCCCACCCTGGCACCAGGCTGGGAGCCTTGAGGTTGCACCCCCCACCTGGTGGGGCTTGACAGATCTCAAGGTGTGACCCCAAACCTGTGCTAGTCCTGGGAGCCTGAGGCTGTGCACCCCCCCCCCCCCCCGTGGGACTTGACGAGAGACCTGAGGCTGTACCTCCTGCCTACTACCAGGCCAGGGGGCCTGAAGGTGTGTCCCCCACCTAGTGGGGCTTGACAAGGGTGGGGCTGTCTGGGGCTGAATCTTACCCACTGGGGGTGGGGCGAGCTGGTTCTTGGTCTCATGCAATTTTGCAATTTTGAGGCCCCGCTGGTGGGTAGGGACTTGACTCTGGGTCCCACGGTGCACCCCAGACTCTGACAGGAGGAAAACTTTCATATATGTTTTACTAATTTCCTTTCATCGCTGACACTTCTATTATAGAGAAAGGGCAAATATTGAATAGCAACATTAACACATTTCTTCTAATTAATCCCCTTTTAATGTGCGTGAGTTTCATGCACCTGGCCACCAGTAAATAATAACAGCTTCTGTTCTGAAGATCTTATTATATAATCTGGTTTCTGGACCATAAATGAGAGAGATTGTTGAGAGATTAGGACAAAATAGGAAAGGGGGATACCATGTCTTTCTATGAACTGTGGCGGGAAGAGGAGTTATTGAAAGAGATAGTCTGTACACAAAGTTATGAATCAGTATTATTACTCTGTATTGGCAGCTTTCTTGGCCTCCACTGTTTACTGAAAACTCAATAGTTCCTTTTTCCAAATGCAATGATATTTCTATTTCTATTCTTTTGGACTTGACTATTACTCTTACCTTTTATTTGAAAAATAAGGTTTTATCAAAGAGTGTAATGTATTTTCTTCCTGTCCGACCAATACTCCTTTGACTTGTCTTGCTCTTGCACCTCCCAACTAAGTGTATCCAAGGTTAATCCTTATTCTTCTCTTCTTTATCTTTACTCATGTTTCCTGGCTATATCCTGGTTCATTATTGGCACCCTATAATATATATAGGAATATATATACATACAATTCCTGTAATCTCACTTAGGGCAGGCACTAAAGCACCCTAGATATGTGGACACCCAGGGCAATTTTTAAATACCTGTTTTTTGGAAGAAACACATTAAAAAAGAATCCAGTTAGGAGATATTTTAGAGGTTTAGGGGTTTAAAATCTATTCCCATTTAGCCAACAGTTCTATAGCTATAAGCTCTCCAAACTCTAATTTTTCCTATCTGCCCAACTGGCTTCTACTGGTCTCCAAATTTTTAAAACATAATAAGCACTGAGCACATGTTGTGTGAATTTATGAGCTCTATTTCTCTCTCTGTTGCTGTCCCACTCAAGAAGTATCAATGATTTCCAAGTATTCAAAGACATTTTTTATGACTTTTAAACTACCCTAGAATATAGACTCAATATGCTTGTCACTCTCAATATAGCCCCTGTACTAGTCTACCCAGTCTCCTTTTCTGCATTTTATAGGTCATATTCTCATTCTACACTAACAATTATAAACATTAGCATGTGCCACCTCCCCTAGCCTCTTTTTTTTTCATGTTATTCCTTATGAGAATAAAAACAATTGCTGACCTTTATGGAGTGGTTACCATTTACCAGGCACTATGCTAAGAGTCTTAATGTCTCAGCACCTTTAATCCTTGAAACAACTTTATGAGGTTGGTATTTTATTTTTTCTGCTTTATTGACCAGGAAATTAAGACAAAAGAGGTTTGATGACCCATCAAAGGTTACCCAGGATGTATATAATAGAGCCAGCATGACCTTAGAAATCTCTCAAATACTTTTACTTGTTTGTTTGTTTGTTTGTTTTTTAATCCTTACCCAATGATATGCTCATTGATTGGAGGGGTGTGTGTGTGTGTGTGTGTGTGTGTGTGTGTGTGTGTGGAAGAGAGAGAGGGAGAGAGAGAGAGAGAGAGAGAGAGAGAGAGAGAGAGAGAGAGAGAGAGAGAGAGAGAGAGAGAGAGAACATAGAGAACATAGATTGGTTGACCTCCATGTGTGCCTCAACTGGGTATAAAACCCAGGGCAACTGAGGTGTATACCCTGACTGGGAATCAAACATGAAACCTTACAATACACAGACCAGGGCAAACCTTTTACTTTTTCCTTCTGTGTTACTAGTCTTCAAAGATCAACCCAAAGCCCACCATCCCTTTCAACTTTAGTCTACATGTAACATCTTCTGTCCCAGTGTCAAGGGGCTCTGTATATCTCATAGCCTAAAAATAATCACCTAATTTCTCAGCTGTTAATACAATTCCACAAGTGTTGTCTTGATCCCACCATTTTTATTTGTGAGCAAAAGCCTATCTAATAAAAGAGTAATATGCAAATTGACCATCATTTTAACTCACAAGACAGCCACCCCCATGTGGACACAAGGTGGCCGCCTCAAGATGGCCAGCAGGGGTGGGCAGTTGTGGACAATCAGGCCAGCAGGGGAGGACAGTGGGGGTGGAGGGAGCCAGGCCTGGTAAGGAGGGCAGTTGCAGAGAACCAGGCCAGCAAGGGAGATCAGTTAGGGGAGACCAGGCAGTAGGGGAGGGCAGTTAGGGGTGACCAGGCCTACAGGGGAGGACAGTTAGGGATGACCAGGCCATCAGGGGAGAGTAGTTGGGAGTGATCAGGCCTGTAATGGAGGACAGTTAGGGGCGACCAGGTGGGCAAGGGAGGGCAGTTAGGGGTTATCAGGCCAACAGAGGAGGGCAGTTGGGGGTGACCAGGCCTGTAGGGGAGGGCCATTAGGGGTAACCAGGCCAGCAGGGGAGGGCACTTAGGGACAATCAGGCCAGCAAGGGAGCAGTTAGGCATCAATCAGGCTGGCAGGGGAGTCATTAAGGGGGTGATCAGGCTGGCAGGCAGAAGCAGTTAGGGGCAGTTAGGCAGGCAGGCAGGCGGGCCAGTTGGGAACCAGCAGTCCTAGATTGTGAGAGGAATGTCCAACTGCCCGTTTAGACCCAATCCCACCAGAGATCCCAACGAGCAGTCAGACATCCCTCGAGGGATCCCAGATTGGAGACAGTGCAGGCTGGCTGAGGGACACCTCCTGACCCCGTGCACAAATTGCATGCATGGGGCCTCTAGTTAAAATCTATAAGAATCACCTTAAATTTGTGAGAAGCATAACAAGGAGCAAGAAAGAGAAGGAAGACTCTGTTGTATTCGAATATAATATATCTATTGGCTGTCAGTACCATTGGTCAAAATTAGTAATGTCAAAAAGTTAATATCAGGGTAGGAAATGTCTTTCTGTCCTTAGGCCCCAACTTAGATGAGTTCCTCATAGAGTCTCCATTGTTGTTGTGATATACCATTGTAACATTCAGTATTGTGCTCCCCTGTCAATGCTCTGCAGTGAACTATAACATTAAAATGTTGTGTAAATTCTGCCTTTCCTCTTCCACCCTCTTTCTATCACCTGGTTGATTGACGGGGTTTATGAAATGTGTTTTTGTGTACTTTTCCCAGACAGGCTTCCTTGAGCCGCCCCTTGTTTGCTTTTGGCTGCTGTTTTGGGACTCTTCCCCAGCTTCTCCCTCTCCCTGCCTGTGTCCTGCACTGCTAGGTGCTCATTTTGAGCACAGCTCTGACATTTCCTCAAGCGGTGCTCACACACTTTGCTGGAAAAAGCAAGATTGCTTGTGTGACAATCAAGTTTCCCACAGATGTTCAAATGAGTGCAGGCAGGAGATCTTGGTTAGCTTCATTATTACTGGTGTTTATTAGGCATCTGTTTCCTAAACTACACCAGCAACCCCTTGGGAATAGGCGGGGATAGGCTTCATTTATTTACATGGACTCTCTGGTCCTAGTCCAGTGATTTTCCACCTTTTCCCTCTCCTGGCACACATAAACTAATTACTAAAATTCTGCAATACACCAAAAAGTATATATGTTTTGCTAATATGACAAAAAAGGTCTAATTTTGATTCATTCATACTGGATGGCTATTGTTTATTGGCTGTTATTTTTTATTTGAGAATCTAAGGCGAAAGAGGTCAGTGTCCCTGACTAAATAGTCAGGTATTGCATGTTTTAAAAATTCCTCAGCACACCAGTGTGCCACTGCACATATGTTGAAAATTGCTGACCTAGTCCATCATAGATGCTTAATAAATGTATAAGAGTATGAAAAATGTAGCCGAAACCGGTTTGGCTCAATGGATAGAGCGTTGGCTTGGGGACTGAAAGGTCCCGGGTTTGATTCCGGTCAAGGGCATGTACCTTGGTTGTGGGCATATCCCCAGTAGGGGGTGTGCAAGAGGCAGCTGATTGATGACTCTCTCTCATCGATGTTTCTAACTCTCTATCTCCCTTCCTCCCTGTACAAAATCAATAAAATATATATATTTTAAAAAAGTAGACTAAAAATTATTTTATTTTTATCAGTGCAAGAACAATTATTCCATTAGCTTGATTTTAAAATTAGGAGATTTTAAAAACAGCATACCTTTTTTAGATCCTTGGTGAGGATGGACTCTTTGATCAGAAAGTCTTTGAGTTCCCTTGTGTTGGAAATTTTAGAGCCCAAGAAAGCCTATTTTCTATATTAAATATGTGAGTATTTCAGGGTGAGCCTAACAGTATTACTAAATGTATATAAAAAAACAACATTACAAAATGCGCCATTAAAATAATTCACAAGATAGTTAGACCAATAAGAGGTAAACAAAAACAGGTTTTCATCCAAAAATGATTTTCCTATTCCTAAACTTTCTTCAAGACTTAAGGGAAAGCATATTGTTGTAGAATATGGAACCTTCCTGAGTCCCTGTTTCTGCTTATAGAATACAAGTATAATAACATCTATCTGGGAGGCTGCTGCAAAGATAAAGTTGATAACGCATAGAAAGCATTTAGCATAATCCCTGTCAAAATATAAAGGCCTTTTAATTGCTAGTTTATTATTAAAATTAACATTCTCTCAGAAGATTCAAATTAAATTAGCCTTTTTTTAAGTCCTTACACTGGAAGTTGGACTCTCATCCTGGCACCCTTTATTGGAGTTCATTTTCTTTCCGCCCTGTTGTATAAGAAGTGTCCAAGGTTTATTAGTTGATTCTTCTGTGAATAGTCAGGTCAGGTCCTGTTTTTCCAGGAAGGAAAGTGTATTTAGTTTTCATTTGTCTCTATGTACAAAATAGTAGCTTGAAAGTTTAAATGAAAACGACTTTTTTTTAAGTGAACACGTGTGTGTGTGTGCATGAGTGTTCTGTTGTTGTCATTGTTTAATTTCATCTGCGTAGATATTTTTCTTCCAAAAACGTTCTCTTATAATGATAGATCTGATTTTGACTTAAGTAACTTTGGGACCATTTTATGATTTGTTTTTCATTGTACCCTTTTCTTTCCCTCTCCATTAATATTAAAAACTAAAAACCCCTCTTTTGAAGCAAAGAGAAACTTTGACATAGACACAAATGGTCTGCTCTTCCATCAGCTAAGTTCTCTGTGAACTTGTGCAAATATTCTTCACATGTCTACAACCATAATGTTCCGAAAGTCATTTTAAAATTTGTTTAAGAAATGGCAGTAGCTTTCTAGCTTCTAAGGGGGACATGAATTACTTGCAGTGACAACATTGACATAGACACACAATGAACTCATTGCATATCTGTAATAATTCTGTGTTGTAGAGTAATTGTGTTCATTAATAATCTTCTTTGTCATCATTTTGGGAGATGAGTCCTAGATAAGACCATGGATAGACATACTTCTTGGATAAGTCACATGCCTGTTTCATTTATGTAAATGAATTTATGTATTTATTCAGCAAATGTACTTCAGGTCTCTCTAGGACTTGTCTCAGGAGGAACTTTCTATCACATCATGTGTTACATTTAGTTTATAGCAACTTTTGTTTTGTCTTGATAATCCTCACCTGAGGATATTTTCCCATTGATTTTTAGACAGAGTGGGACGGAGGGGGAGAGACAGAGAGAGAGAAACATCAGTGTGAGAGAGACATATCGATTGGTTGCCTCCCACAAGCACCCCACAAGGGCTAGGGATGGAGCTTGCAACTGAGGAAGATGTCCTTTACTGGAATTCAACCTTCAACCTAATAGTCTGAGGGCCAACACTCTATCCATTTACCCACACTGGCTAAGGCTAACAAATTTCTTTAAAACAATTTTTTTTTCTCCTAACTTCTCACTTTGCCAAAAGAAGAATGAAGCCCTCTAAGGCATCTAACAACATTTTATCACTCAACTTGATGTTACCTGCTCTAGAAAAGTTTTCCTAATAGCCACCCACACCTTTTACAAGGTCTGGGCTGAATTTTGCCCTGGAAGTCATGACACTATATATGCCTTCTGACATTACTTGGTCATACATTCTGCTTATGAATCTATCTCCTTTACCAGGCTTAAAAATTGTTAGGAAGAGTTTCTGTGCACTTATGCTGTATTCCCAGTGCCTAGCACAGAGCCCAGAATGCAGTAGGCTTCCAAAAAATGCCTGGTAAGTATACTAGGTGATGCTTTTGTCTTTCTGAATATAGATTCTGGGTCATGCACTACCCTTTTTTCATACTAGCTGATAACGGGTAAGGCCAACATTTACTTCAGGTGTATCTAAAGCCACCAAGAAGTTCAAAATCATGCAATCTGGCTGCAGAAACCATATGCATGTCTCAGAATTCAAAATCCACGTAACCACTCTAATGTTAATTCTTTGATTTTAGGCTGTTTTATCTTCTCGCTTTATACTCCTGAATAGATATGCCCCTAAATGCTTTGATAACTTGAAGTACAAGTGACAAAAAAAAAATAAAAAAAAAAAAATCCTTGTCTCTATATGCTTGGGGGAAAAAAATTTTTCCTTCCCTAAATCAAAGATGAGCTTATTCATACTTTTATCTTCCCTTTTGCTTATTTCGTTCTTGGTCTTGTCAATGACTCTAGATGAAAACCACATCTGTTTTTGTGTGTGGCTGTGTCTGAGAGATGTCCGTACACCTCTTCTGTTAACAATTGAATCAACGTTTGATTTTAAGTTTACCCTGATGTCAGTTTTTATGATATTCTCTCACACATCTCAAAGGATAACTGAAGTAAAAATATTGGACAATTTTTTAATAATCTCTATCAGCTTCAAGTTTGTAAATGCTGATCTATAATACTTTGAGGCTGGGGGATGGGGAAAGTCCCTTTGCCCATCTTGTCACTGTTGTTGAAAGCTCCACCCCCCTCCATTTAAATCCCAGAGCTGCCAAAGAGTCAAGCTTTTTAGGATAAAAAGAAAAACTGACTTGTTTTCTCTGTGTTTGGTTTTTTTTTTGTGTTTTTTTTTTGGCCATGACTTTAACTGTTTCTTTGTTTTATTGCAATCAGATACATTGGCATGAAAGTCGAAGTGGATTCCAAGAAGTATATGCCGGGCTTTTTATTGACATATCAAACAGGGATTCATTCAGGCCATACATTTGCAAGCAGCCAAGTAATTAATAACAACACACGTGGAAGAAAATGAATGTTTTGGTTAAGAAGGAGAATGAGAAGTCAGACAAAGGCCTGAGCTTCTTGTCCTTGCCCTCAGCAGCAGCAAAAATAATGTTATGAATAGCATTTAACTTGAATTTGCAGCAAACTGCTGCTTTTATCATAAACAATTGCCAGATGGTATACATTATCTTTCTTTTTTCCCCTTTCACAAAAGCGGCATTAATTGCAGAGCAGCCCAGGGCTCCACTCAGCTCATCAGTGTGATAACACTTCATGACCCTGATTAGCCGTCAGTCTCCTCAATTAAAAAGATCATTTAGACATTCACCCAATCATTTGCCTATCGAGCCACCTGGGCCTCAACCAGGGGCTCCATTTTTAACATTCTCCTGCCCTCTCTCATCTTGCCTAGCTTTTTTACATATCTCCAAAAGACGTAATTGAATTAAATAAAGCATCTCAGGGGCAGCTGCAACATCTGCTGTTTGTGGTATGTCAAGCCTTCAGCATTAAAAACAGTTACATATGCTCCAAATTAGCAGGTCGCAGAGATGAAACAGTCGATGATAGTGTTTTTGTGCCAGCGTGAGAAGCAGCTCACAGCTGTGTGCAATTTACAATTAAAGGCTTTATCAGAGCTCAATTGTACTAGTGAATCAAGTGGTGAGAGGTCAGTTAGTGAATTAGACCAATTAGAGCTTGTACAGTTAAATTATCTGTCTTATTACCTTCTGATAAACAGCCTTGTCATATCTTTACTGGAATGATGAAGCCGAATGAGTTTTATGAAGTGATAATACATGTTCACTATAGTGAAACTTAGTGGTTTGTGAACTCAAAATCTATAACAACAAAACTGCTTTATAAGAGCCTTTTAAAGCAGCCATAAAGCAAATTCTTGCAGTTGGTTAAAACACTTAAGTTGATGATGTCTACTTGTAAATTTATCTCCAAGGACAAAGTTTAAAAAGCATTTGCAGCAGAATGATATATGGATCCCCCAAATTTATTTTTATTTAATATCAATTTTTATTTTAAGAATTGACTTCAATGCACACAAAGGCCAAAACAAAATTGTGTCTGATAAAGTTAATGAACAAGCACTTAAAAACAGTACATAAAGAGCAGATTATTTTATAAATGCAATAATTTATCTCTTTGAAGAATACAGATTAATCAATTGTTCTTACAAGAAAAAAAGTATGCATAGTTCAGAAGCTGCAAATCTTACATATCAACAAGCCATGCCCATTTTTAGCTTCTATAGAGTAAGGATGGAAGCCAATGAATAATATGTGTTTAAAAGTTTTATGGTAAAACCATCAGGGAATTATTTGTATTATGACTTTCCTTTGAATGAATGCTCATCTTTTATCCATTTTTACTCTCTCATGATTAGCAAAAATGGGAAATTTTTGTTAATATTGGTACCATTGACCAGGCAGATTATTGATATCAATGAGACCAAGAAAGCGAGACCCAGATTCATTCTGGAGAATACATTTTATCTAGTATGTACTTATAGTTCTTAGAACACTTTTTCCCAGAGAAGCAATTCAACTATTTAATATTGGGGGGGGGGGGGCGAAATCTCTGAAGACATTTTTAAAATTATATTTGTGAATTGATTCACCATTTTCTTAATACATGTAAAAATTATTTATTTTATTAATTTAACTTTATTTTTATTGAAAGTATAGAAACAGTTATACTTCTCAAAAAAGAATACAAGACTTTGCTTTGTAACAGGTTTCCATTTGGAAACAAAATTTACTAAATCCAACATTATCCTATATAATAAAGAGGTAATATGCAAATGATCATTGTGCAGTGATTCGTTGTGGACAACAGCAGGAGGGTAGAGCAGTGAGCTACAAGCAGCGGAGAGCTATAGGAAGATGGGACAGTGGGTGGAGAGCTTATGTGCAGTGGATAGCTATGAATGGAGGTGGGCTAGGTGGCCAGCTGAGGCAAGCGGCATCGAGCTACTTGCGCACAGATTCGTGCACAGGGCTACTAGTGGATTATAATGAACATGTTCAACAGTATACATGAGACAAAATTACATCTCTTTAAAGAAAAGTATTCCGAAGTTACTTATAATTAAGAATCAATAGCCTACTTATGAAATATGTTTATAGAGAAGCATGATTACTTCTGTCCTCTGAG
Organism: Pipistrellus kuhlii; assembly: GCF_014108245.1. Classification (NCBI taxonomy): domain Eukaryota; kingdom Metazoa; phylum Chordata; class Mammalia; order Chiroptera; family Vespertilionidae; genus Pipistrellus; species Pipistrellus kuhlii. The sequence continues at coordinate 31,690,279 of NW_023425405.1, read as the reverse complement.
ACATTATAAAATATTTTTTAAATATTAAGTAAATCTATATAGGAATATATTGTAATGCTAATCATCAAAGTGCTACTGAAATGTATTAGGATAACTTTAAAATTTATTTGGAGAAAAAAAATGTGAATAAAGCACCATATAAAGTTTGAAAAAGAAAATTGAGAAGGAACATAAACAATAGCCATAGAGGTGAAAGCAGCATATAATTGTCATAGGCAACGATAGAGCAAAATAATAAATTTTAAAAGTAAAAAATAAAACAAAAACCAAACAAACAGCCTAAATCAGTTTGGCTCAGTGGTAGAGCGTCGGTCTGTGAACTGAAAAGTTCCAGGTTTGATTCAAGTCAAGGGCATGTACCTTGGTTGTGGGCACATCCTCAGTAGGGAGTGTGCAAGAGGCAGCTGGTAGATGTTTCTCTCTCATCAACGTTTCTAGCTCTCTATCTCTCTCCCTTCCTCTCTGTAAAAAATCAATAGAATATATTAAAAAAAAAACACACCAATAAAACAAACAAACAAAAAGGTAAAAATTCAGATGGAAGTTAATTTGAATATTATAAGAAAAAGTGGTTTTTCAAATTAATGTAAAAATATAATTTTTAATATGGTATTAGAAAAATTACAATTTTAAAGATAAAGTTATAATTATATTTTTAACAAAAAACTTTTAGGTGGATAAAAATTAAAAATTAAAAAGAAAATAATAAAGTCATAGAAGAAAATATAGAGGATTTAAATATTCTGGATTGGATTAGAGAGTGCCTTTCCAGGTGTGACAATGTAAGTAGTTACACTATAAGAAAACAGAATCAGATTGGGATATAAAAAATATGCTCATTTTTATACAAAATATTTTGATATTTTGTATAAAGATATACAAATATTTTTAGATAGGTATATAAGCAAAAAGGACAGTACTTTTAAAAACATAGATCAAGCAACTTTTCAATACCATTATCATAAAGAAATACACTGTAAATTAAATAAATTTACTATTTAAAAAGGTAACAGAAATATATATACAGAAACACATAAAAATAAGTAAGTAAAAATTCCTTCACTAATAATTATAGATATGAAAATAATTATAGGATGAAGAGTGGATGACATATTTTATATAAGGCACACTGTCTGATATAAAAATATATGTTTTGAATTAGCAGAGAAAACCTACCATTACAGAGCTGATGAAAAAGCAAATTTGTAATAAACTGCAAAAGAATAGCTATTTTATTATTGAAAATGGTGCAAAGTATCTGGCATATTACCACATCTTCACAACAATTAAAAAAAAAAAAGATATTAATGAGTCTCCACATTTTACAAATGTAGTAACCAAGATTCTAAAAGATTACATGGTAAGTAGCACAGCTTGCAAGTTAAAAAAGCTACTTTTAAATGAAGTATTAAAAACATTATCCCCCAAATAACATGCCTTTAAACAGTATAGTGTTCCCTCTATAAAGTATGATTGTCTGATCTCTATGTAGCAAACCTGGAAGTAATTCTATATAATAAAAGGCTAAATATGCAAATTGACTGAATGGAGGAACGACCAGTCGCTATGACATGCACTGACCACCAGGGGGCATATGATCAATGCAGGAGCTTCCCCCTGGTGGTCAATGTGCTTCCACAGGGGAGTGCTGCTAAGCTAGAAGCCAAGCTCATGGCTGGTGAGCACAGCTATGGTGGCAGGAGTATCTCCTGACTCCATGGCAGTGCTAATGATGTCAGACTGCTGACGTAGGCCCACTTTCCATGGGGACATTCCCCAAGGGCTCCCAGACTGTGAGAGGGTGCTAGTCAGGCTGAGCGATCCCCGCCCCCCCCCCCAAAAAAAAGTGCATGAATTTTGTGCACTGGGCTTCTAGTACAAAATAACATTGAATGTAACCTGTAAATGAAAAAATAAAATAAAGATTGCATCAAATACTTAAAAGTCATTAAACAGTACAACAGTGTTCAGAAGTGACTTGCACACTCACTACTACATACTGTCAAAATTAGTTTTAGGAGAATTTTGTAAGACTCATCTAAGATGACTGAGCCCCTCCAAAAATGTGCTGTGTTATATATGAAAACAATTTAAAAATCAATGTAATTCTTTGGTTTTCAGGGTGTTTTTTTCTTTTGGTTTGGTTTTGTTTTTGCATTCAAATGAAGAAATATGCAATAACATCTATTAAGCCCTGATAAAGAGTCTATATTATTATTACTGTAAGGCCTGGGAGCTTATGATGCAGTTAAGACAAAGTCTTGCCCTCATGGACCTTACAGTCTTTGGAGCCATTAGGAAAGATTCAAATGTCCCTGTTTTTAAACAACTGTGTGAGCGCCTTAAAAATCACATACAACACATATATGGAAATTTGTTTTCTATGTACAGTATATGTATAATATGTCTGTGTGTGTGTGATTTTCTGGATTGGAAATGGAGATAGATTGAGTTCAATATACAAAGAATTGTGTTTCAAGGACCCTCCCCTAGTGGTGATTTCACATATGTTACAGATTTTCATTATGGCTGAAGAATAGAGATAAGGGTTTGCAAACTACATTCTATATTGCACTGACAGTTTTTGTCAAAATATGATTTTAAAAGAGCAAACTAATGTTAATGTGACGATTTCTTTGGGCTTATTGTCCCATTTATTGTAACAGTAAAAGTTATTATTCTGAACTATTTTAATAATTGGACTTCACCAATAGATTATTTGAAATTATGTTACACTTATTTTTTTTTAATCATTAGTTTTGCCTCCAAACTCTTGGCTGGCTTATACAAATCTATTTGCTTCTTCAGAGGTATAAGATCAAGGATTCATATTGCACATAAAAAATTAATTCTTGGTCCATTATTATTTTCAGCCTGTGTTAATAATGTATTAGATGGGTTTATTGCATAGATATGGATGTATAGATGGGCATACTTTGGGTTAGGCTGGTCAGATGTGATTCTGAGATCACTCTTATTCCAAACCAAATCTATTGCTTATTGGTTTAATGTTTTAAAAACTATGACTCACGTCATATTAGAGGTTTATTCAAAGTGTACTTATCAAAAACATTGCTCTGGTAGAAACTATATTTCTGATATTGATCAAGCTGCCTTTCCCTAGAGTACAAGTGATTAATATACTATTAAATCTTACCATATGAGTAAGCCACAGGAAAACTTTTTAAAAACTATCAAAGTGCAAGTACAATTTCATTTTTTACAAAAGGGCATAAAAGCCTCACGTACATCTTTCCTGTTATTACGCTTATTTTCACAGTATGTACACTAAATACTTTTAAAATCTAAAATGTTGCACCACAGTAATTTTATCTAAGAACACATTTTATAGATCTACCTTATACAACAGTATTTCTCTTTTTCCAAGAAAATCTAAATCTTTTATTCTGAGGAATAAATCAGTATATTAAAAATAAAGTACAAGGAAATTTCTGACTTTAATAATGAACTTCTCACTTCTAAAATTTTATTTTAAGTGAATTTGTATATAAATATTTTACTGAATTATTTTATAATTTTATCAAAACATATATTAAAATTTTATTTTTAAATTTAAATACTTCTGATAATCACTCTTTAGAATTTTAAAATGTAGATGTTATTAGAACAAGTGTAAATGATTTGTGAAAATAACTCTTTCCAACATATCTAGGCTACTGTGTGTTGTGCAGAAAAATTCATGTCTATGAAGATTAATCCATTTCTGTACTTATTATCTGTATGAACCCTCCACACAAGTAGAGCAGCAAAAAATCTTTTCTATCTCCTAATCACCTCACCTCTCATCTTTGTAGTGTTAAATTCAAATATATTCCCCCTCCTAAAAAGTTCAAGAGCACTAAAACTGTACTGATCTTACACTGCCTTCAGTAAGTTTTTATCTCTCACCTCTAGGAATTTACTCCAGGTTTACACACTGTCTCCTATTTATTCTTCAACTTCAAACTAATTTAATTCATAAATTCTTTAGATCACTCATTCATTAAAATAACTAATTTCCCAGTACCTATAATATGCTAAGTATTGTAGCTTTTGGTTATACCATGGAGGTCAAAGTATCCGCAGTCTCTATCCTCACTGAGTTTTATCATTTAGTAAAGAATATAGACTAGTTCCACATTTGCCAGTATGGAATTTTCTGGAAATACTATCTGGTAAAACCGATGCTGCCTATCCGAGGACTTTGTGAGGAACTCAACTTGCCATTAACCAACAGAATAATGGTAAGATTATGCCATTGAATCTTGATCCCTCCCAGCTGGTGTTTTACCATTTACAACTGGTGTTTTTTCTACTCCCTTTGCTCTAAGATTAAGAATCTCTTCTTCTGTGTAGTGATGTCTTTGACAGTTGGCTAGGATAGTGGTTGGCAAACTGCGGCTCACGAGCCACATGCGGCTCGTTGGCCCCTTAAGTTATCTAACACCACTTCTTCAAAATAGATTCACCCAGACCAAAAACCAACTTCTGTGCATGGGCCACGAAGTTTCAATCGCACTGTATATGCATGCCCGCACATGGTATTTTGTAGAAGAGCCACACTCAAGGTGGCCAAAGAGCCACATGTGGCTCATGAGCCTCGGTTTGCCAACCACTGGGCTAGGATATGGTGGTCTAAGTGAATGAGTACCAGATTTCCAAAGTAGATGCTCTTCGATAACTCTGTTTCTCCCATTACCACAACTGTGTGATGGCCTTTGACTGGACATGATATTACCAGTCAATATCTCACTTTCAACTACTTCACCTAGAACTTTACACTCCATCAACATGGAAGCTTTTAACTCCCTGACATCACACTTTGCCACTTCCGTACCTCTAATCATGCTATATCCAGTTGAAATATCATGGTCCTTCTTTGTTGATTTATGGCCTCAAGGCTAGATTTTTGTTTGGGGATATTAAGTTTAACTCATGCCCCCTATGTCCACTCTTTCCAGTCTTCCATGACCCCTACATTGCAGACCATTGCTTCTTGGAGTTGTATCCATTGTCTTTGTTTCAGTACTTACTGCGCTGCAGATAAATAATCTCTTTGGAAAAGGGTCCCTCAAAGCAAAAAAAAAAAAAAAAAAAAAAAAAAAAAAAAAAAGGCATTATTTACACCCTCCCCCACCATCCCTCAATCTTCAATGTAGAGAATGGTGGAATCTCAATAGAAATTGTGATGAACTGAGTAAAGCACACATAAGTAAAGCTAGCCTCTGAGTTTTAGTCATATCATAATGGAGTCACTTTGTCCAGTGTATGTATTGTGTGTTTCTAGGGCTATACCATGGAAAGTTTATCCTTCACAAAGCGTGTTTTGAGTGCCAGAAGTTGAAATTATTCCCTGATCAGATGTTTACTTTTTATAATCTAAAAATAGAAACTTATTTCCTAGCTCAAGCATAGGTTTTACAGAGGTAGCTGAACTATGATCTTTTATCTAGAATATTTACTTTCTTGTCTCTTTATCTCCCTTTTTTGAGCCAATAGATGATGGAGCTATTCAAGACCAAATTGTATTCTCACCTGTACTTTCCAGAAAAAATTGGTGTCTTGCTGAATCAATCAACTTTCACTTTATTCTGTTTTGACTGGCCTTATTGTCACAGTGTATTAGAGCACTATATGGCAGGATTGCCAATCCTTTTTCCTGCTTTTCAAGGACACCATTTTGAGAGAAATAGTGAGCCTCTGTATGTCTCAATACCATTGTTTTGCACAGGAATATAAAGCTTAATTTCACATATTTGGAAAGTCTAAAAGACAGTTTAGAAATGAAGGATTATAATTACCAATGAGTCTCTCACTTGCCTTAGGCAGAATAAACATGTTGAGAAATTTGTGACATTTTATAGCCAAGTGCCTCCACTATTCTTTCCTCTATCATTGAATGACTTAACTGTACTTTTTTCTTGTAAAAAGTGTGAAGCATATACTACATTAAAATTAATCTAACTTACTTTGTACAGTTATAGTAAAATGTTATGTTAAGATTTCTATAGGTGAAAATTCTAATTTAATCCATTTTGTAACTTCAGAAATCACTATTTATCATTATTCACTTCTTTTATTAAAAAACAAAAACAAAAACAAACAAAAAAACACACACACACCTATTTTTTTTACTATCTGCTCCAAGTTAGGAATTACTCTGGACACCGAGAACATCAGTGAATAAGTTTCTGCATTTCCAGAACTTGCATTCTAGTGTGAAAGAGAAATTATATACAAGTGTCTAGTACTTTCTTTCTTTTTTTTTTTTTTTAAGAAATCATGCTTGAGAGAATGTCAAGTGCTATGATAAGAACATTGTTTAAGTGGATAAAGTGTAACTAGGATGGAGGGTGGTTAAAGAAGCTCCCTTTAAGCAGATGACACTGAGCATAGATATGAATGAATATTAATAACAGCCAACAATTAGAATACCTGGGAAGAACAAATTCTGGCAGAGAAAAACATCAAACTAAAAGGCCCTGACAAAGCAATGGGTTTGATCTGTCAAAGGAACAGCAAGGAGGCCAGTGTGTCTGTCAAGTGAGTGTAAAGGGACAGAATTAGAAATGAGATCATAGCCAGGGACAAAGATGAAATAGATGGTTGTACGTCATGGAAATCAGTTTGGAATTTACTTCAGTAAAATAAAATAGCATTGGAGAATTTTAAGTGAGGAAGTTTTGTGATATTTTCAGTTCTCATCATTACTTTATTTGTTAAAGCAAATTTGGCTGATCGAAAGAAAATGGCCTCTAACAGTTGAAATAGGGGAGTGGGCTTGTTCAGTAGTTGGACAGTAATGAGAGGCCTCAGAATAGGATAGCCAGGGCATAGGTAGGTGGTAAGAAATAATGATTCCAAATGTGTTAAAGACAAAGACTACAACTTCCTGATGGATTGGAAGCATTGAAAACAAGGAGTAAACTTGAACATTTAAGTTTTTGGCCTGATAAATCAGATTAAGCATATTGATGGGAGAGGCTAAAGGATTAAAAAAAAAAAGATTCTGGAATGGGATTGGTCAAGTTCAAAAGTTCTGCTTTGAACATATTAAGTATTCATAAGCTTGCATTGAACACAACGGTTCATAAGATGTCATAAAAAAGAAATTTAATTTTTCTAAACAACCTCCAATGACTGCTTGTTCAAACATACTCCAAGAGTTTCTGTTTACCCACTATTTGGATAAAAACTAAATCTTAAGTCATGCACCTTTAAGCAGATTTATGTTTGAAGTTTATAAGACTTAGTCATTCTGAGATTTAAAAACAAAATCCTCATTACTTCATACCACACACACACACACACACACACACACACACACACAGACTCACATTCACTTTAAGATAATAATCAAAACCCTAATTTCTTTAAACTTATAACTTCTTGCTCCCCCACATCAGCCCAACAATGGGAGAATGAATGTGCAGTTGCCTTCTTTCTTTTATTATTCACTCTTCTCCACCCTGGATCAGTTGTGGCTTCTGACATATTCAAGGTCATTGACAAGCTGTGATAACAACCATCAACTCTCTTAAATATAATTTTCTGGAGGGCCAACCAATAGCCAGCAATTCTCCTGGCTTCTTTTAATTCACCCCTTTTAAATCTTTTATGAGAGTGACTTATTAAGGCATGTAAAACTGTTTTTTGGGAACTTATTTCATCACTACCACAGGGCTATTTAGCACCTTGCTATGCAATGAAAGAGTCCTTGGTATCTGTTCTCGGGAGTTCAGCAAAACTGAAACCTGAAGAGTCCTATTTTAACATCCCATTATACCTAGTTTGATATCTGAACAGAGAGAAGAGAGAGATAAATGTGAGTTTCTTCTCATCATGACTATTCTAAGATCTGCCTTGATGGCAGGCCCTTCCCAGTGCCTGTTGAACTTGAACAAGTATCACAACACAAGCAGGTGGGAACACCAGATTAAGTTGAAGAGATAGGGTTTCACCACTTCCTAGTGCTGTCTGTGGACATATTGATTTACATCTCTGATCTGGTCTCCTTGTCAGTACTCTAGAACATTCTTTAGAAATTCCTTATTCCTGTTAGTGTTGGTAAGTTATCAGTGTTGTGTTTACCTGAACATTTATTTATTTTATTCTCTTTTTAAAAAATTAGTTTTGTTGGATTCCAAGTTCTAGGTTGGCAGTGATTATCTCATTATAAAACTCTTATTTCATTATTCCACTGACTACTAGCTACTCTTTAAATGTCTCTCTTATTGTTTTACCCTTGAAATTAAGATGTAGTCAAGACAGTTTTTACCGACTGAAAGCAATTGAGGTAGTTTTTATATCCATACTATTTTCAGTTCCTCCAAGTGAGTAAAGAATTAGTCCTCAGGCTATGAAAGAAGTAGATGCCTGTGAAAGGAGGGAGAGTGTCCCTTCCATCCATGGAATTAATTAAAAAGGATAAAAGGGAAGCAGTGTCAGAGTTTGGGCTCTGTCATATTAATAGTCTGGAAATAAGTGTTAAGCAAAACTTATTTCCTCTTAGTTAATTTTTGCACAATGGCATTTTTGAGGGCAAAATCCTCTGGCATTCACTTTTTTTTTCATTACTATTTGATATGACTGAAGTATTGAAATCTTAAGTGTTCTTGTCAAAGGGAATCTTAAGTCATGCACATTTAAGCAGATTTATGTAAAGAAAGGCATTTTCACCTCTTGCTAAAGAAATATTCCCAACTCAATAACTGATGTTCAACAGATGACTAATGAAGGTCTTACAATAGAAATTAGCCTCTACGCTATCTCCTGGATTCATTTGCTCCACTGAGACTCTCTCAATCTGCCTTCTCCATTCAACTGGTTCCCTGGAGAAAGCTGAAAACAGGTGCTAGGGATCTTGTCATTAATTCAGATCAGCAGTGTCAGTTAATTAAGTGGAAGTTCTTTAATGCAGCCTCTAAAGGCAAAGATGGCTAAGAGTTCAGAATGTTGAAATAAAATACAGGTTTCTTTCCATCTCTCAAGTCAATTTCCCCCCTAATTATATTCCTTACATTATTTTAGTCTTAACTAATGTAAAAAAATAAATGTGGCCAATACAATGGGAGAAAAAGATACCTCTTAATCTACTTATATTTAGAATACATTAAAACACAAATTTCACACATCATCTCTTCACAGGATGTGAATAGATGTATCTTGGAAGGAAAAAAGTGCCATAAAGCAAAATAATAACAGAAATACTGGATATATTAAAGATTTCTTTGTTGTAGAACTTTAACAAGCCTAAAATATAATATAATGTATATCATATCATTTATTATTTTTAAATCACTATGGATACATTATGTTGTATGTCACATTATATGTGATAAAAACATAGGTATATATACGTACCTATTTATTTAACCATGGTATTATTTATTTAAACACATCTGTATATATGTATATATATATATTTTTTGAGCATTTTCAGCAATAGAATTCAAATGGAATTTAAGAAAACCCCGGGTTTTTTTTTTTACAGGTTATGCAATATTTTTGTCCAGTTAATATATTTGAATTCTTTTTTTTTCTTTAAAAAATTTCTCTGGTTGTTCTTCTGTGAATGTCACATTAAAAACTGAAGGAGCCCTAGCTGGTTTTGCTCAGTGGTTAGAGCATCAGCCTATCCTGGATTCATTCCAGTCAAGGGCACATGCCTGGGTATTGGACTTGATCCCCAGTAGGGGGCATGCAAGAGGCAGCCGATCAACGAGTCTCTGTCATCATTGATGTTTCTCTCTCTCTCTTTCTTCCTCTCTGAAGTCAATAAAAATATATTAAAAAAAATAAAAATTGTAGGAATTTCAAGGTCTATATTTCCCTTAGTGCTAAGTCAAACTCTTTTATGATATATGAGTTTGTCAAGGCTAAATTGTCCACTTTATTTTCCAATCTATTTTTCAAGTGCTTATCTATTTGACATCAAAGGAAAAATAAATAAAAGGAAAATTTTCCTCTAGCATTTATTTGAATGCTATGAGATTCCTTTGAAGAGTAACCTGGGGCCTATGTGCAAAATAGAAAAAGGCACTCCTTCCTCAAGACATTACTCCAGCTGTTGAAATACAGCAGTGATATGGTATGTGAAACTTTCCTGCTGTCCTCTGGAAAAGTACTCTATGAAGTGAATCATACAATGTGAATGAGGCCCTTAGGGCGGTACACTACACAACCTGCATATATACACAGTGGCTTTTGGAGCAAAATAAAAAACATTTTAAGGGTGCACTGTGTTCTTTCAAAGGCCATAGTCTTAAGACCATAGTCTTCTCAAATGTAGGAGCCTAAAGAACAACAACAAAAACTCAATTTATCAACATTGTCATTTTTAGCTTTTATAGTTATCCTTAACAACCAGTCCTTCCTCTTTTGAGCCCCATAATACTAACCTGTTAAGAACACAGCATTTCACCTGTTGGTTGGTGCTACGTGATTTTCTTCACAAATACCCATTCCCAGTAAGAAAAGCCTGAAATGTTAGTCTGAATGGATGACCTCCTTTTGTTTTGGATCCGAAGCTCATGCTAAGTCACATTGCCATAAACAACTTTCTTTGAAAAATTATACTTTATAACACTTTTTTAAAAGATAGTCCCATTCGATTATCGAGATGTTTGTCCATATCATAGTGTAAAAATTATTGTGGAATTAGTTTGTTTCATATAAGTATAGCAGTCAATATGATCAGCTGAAATTTATCTGACCAACTGAACACAGAGTTAGAAAGTACTCACTAACAGTAATACTCTAAGCCCATATTCTGCTGGGCTGCTCTACATTATGGATGCAAAATGTAGCTTTCTGCCAGAATCAGAGGGTATACAGGGTATATATATTTTTGAGGGGCAGGAGGAAAAAAAATTCCAGTATAATTTTTGCTTTGACTTGAGCCGTGTGGACCTCAATTGTTAAACTTTTGCTCCATTTGTTCCGTATCTGTGCTTCTCCCCCCATTATATTATCTGCAAAATTCTTATGTAATTGTTTGTCTACACGACTTTCTTTCCCCATTGAACTCTGAACTTTTAAAGGTGGGAATTCTCTTAATTTTCTTAATGCCTGCATAAAATGTGGCATAAATGCCTGTTGAATGGATAATTGATGAAACAGCAATTCAGGGTGAGACTTCATCTTTGAGAGCAGAGTTCTAGATCCCTTTTAAGAATCCTGAGAAGACACCAGAATTTTCTACCAATCTACCATACCGTTAATGTTAATTCTCGTTTAATGTATTTTAAGTTTCTCATTTATAAAATACTTATAGGTTACTTTCATGAGGCCTCTGAAGTAAAATTAATAACAATTATTAGAAATACTATGTTTGACCAACAGAAACACTATGAAATAATACATTTTATTTTATTTTGTGTGTGGCACAGAAGACACAGATGAGGGTTTTTTTTGTTTGTTTATTTGTTTGTTGAGAAATGCATGTAGAGTAATATCTGCTGAATAATTTGAAATAAATCTGGGAAAATGCTTCATGATTGTGTTAAGTGAAAGAGATTTGTTCAGTTTAAAATTATTTTGCAGTTGTTCTTGCTTCAGCAGCACATAAACTAAAAAATAAAGTTTTTCAGCAGTTGAAAAATCAATAGCATTTACCCAGATGTCATCTGATCTCTTCTCAAAGAGTTGAAAGTCATGTTTTCATGTTGCATCACAAATCACTATTTATTTAAAATAACTTAATTAAAAATAACTAAGTCCTTCACCTTCTCCTTTCTTATCATTTGTGTAGAATCTCTTTGATGTTTTCCATTTAGGACAGATATTGATTTCTATTCTCCCTCCTTGCTCTTTAAATACTACTTTATTTTGAGTCAACTCTTATAGGCTTGAATCAGCATTTGATGCGACAAATAAACCAAAATGACTTATGTCTAAAGAAGCAAAACAAGGGCATCTTCAAAGCACCTAGAGTTTTTTGTAAGGTGTCTTTTACTGTACAAATAATTACCTGGTAAAATCCAGATACATGTGCAGGTTAGTTGTTTTTATATTTCTAAGTAGTCTACATAATTTAATGTTTTATGCTTTCTTTAGGTCCACTAAAAGTTTTGTTTTTCTTCAGTGTCATTTAGGGAAGAGTATTCCTAGGGTCAATTAAAATAGTCATAATATCCTAACATTCCAGAAAAAATAATACAGGATGTGGAGAATCAAAGAAATTAGTTTCCTAACATTTCTTTAAACATTTTTTAATGGGACCATGTCACATTTTACATGCTAAGATTTAATGTGTTGGCTAAGTGGGCGCCAAAGTCATGGGCTCTGCACCTAGGTGTCACGATCAAGCAATTCAGTTAAAAACAACAAACCAGCAGCTCCTTACTACTAAAATGTAATGCAGTCTCTTTGAAAGAAGGAAGCGTACAAAAATAATTAAATGCAATTTTGAGAAGTGCCTACATGAAAGTCATAACACTGCCTTAAGAAGAAGAAAAACATTAGCTAAGAAAAGTCAAGTTGATTGAGGAAGAAAAATCTGTAAAAAGAAAAAGAAAAAAAACAGACCTCATTCTTCCACAGCAAAGTCATATACCTATCAGATTGAAAATGGCAGTTTTTCATTCTATTTTGTCAAGGACTACCTGAATCAAGGTGTCCATGGCAGGGAGAAGAATGGCTCCTGAAAAATGCCCACATTGCCATCTCTGGAACCTGTGACCATGTTAACAGCAGGTAATTACGGTAACAGATGGAATCAATGTTCTTAATCAACTGACCTGGAGGTGGAGAGAGCATCCTGGGTTACCCAGGTGGGCTCACCATAATCACAGAGTCTTTATTAATACCAGGGGGTGGGGGGAGAAGGAGAGAGCCTGAGAAATGGCCTCACCGAAGGACTCAGTCTGATCTCTCTCTGAAGATGGAGAAATGGAGCAGTGAGCCAAGGGACACAGGCAGCGGCTAAAAAGAGGAAAAGGAGGAAAGATTCTCAGCGGGAGCCTCCAGAGAGGAATGCCACCCTAGAAACCTGGGGTTTTGCCCAGCGAAACCCACTTCTGATCTTCGAACAGTAAGATATTAACTTTGTCTTGTTCTAAAAGAGTTTGTGGCAACTTGTTATAGCCTCAATGGGACACTAAAATAGTGTCTACCAGTAAAGCGATACCAGAGCAGACCTCAAGTATGCCAGTCAAGGGAAAATGAAATGTATTCTCAGTGAAATGTGCTATTATTCAATGATGTTTCTTTGTCCTTAATCTGGTTTGAGAGGATCGGGAGCAAAAGGGGAGGGGGTTCAAAAGGCTTGTTTACAGGATCCCTCTCTCTGGATCACACAAAATGGCCAAGAACTTAAGTCAAGTGTCCTTTAGCTTCTGGATAAAAAGTCTCTAGAGTTGATACTTCTTCTCACACCTTCACATTTTTAATCTTATTACTTGATGAATAACAGGTGGGTTCAAAGAGGCTTAAAAATGTTACTCATTAATATGTATGACTATATTCCACTTTTAAAAGAAAAATAATTGTTGCATAGATGAATTAATTCCGATATTACTTATAAGACTGTTTTGTAAGTAATGTAAAAGCTTTGAATGTTTGGGCATAATAACTATGTACTCTAACTTCAGAAATGAGTACCGATGACATATGCATAGTGTCAAGCACACAACGAGGGTTAAAGTCATGGATTTTCTCTGAAGGCTACTGAAGTTTCCTAAATTAAAAAATAATAATACCTCTAACCACAGGATTTTTTTTATTTATTTTTAATCTGCTGACTTAATTGGGACAGAGAAAAGCAGCAGAGACACACTTCCCACTGCAGGCCTTTGCACTTCCTGTTGTTTTTCCCGAAGAAAATTTCCCTGACTCTTTCGTGGTTTGGGCTCTGAGTGTTTTCAGGTGGATTTTGCTAATGAATCTTTTGTAGTTTGCCTCTTCTGCAAGGTCATTGCCTTACGGTGACTTTCCATAATCCCTTACTAGGCTTGTTTGTTTGTTTTGGTATTTATTACTATCAAATATACTAGTTGTTTCTTATTGATTGTTTTTTTTGTGCTCATTGGTATGTTCACTAGATGTTATGCTCAGCCAGAGTTGGTGATGTTGTGTTCAAAGTTGTAAAACTCAGCAGACTTCACTTGGTACTATGCTTGCTTAGGCATGAACAATAGACATAGGGGTAGGCCTTTGGTTGGCAAACTGCGGCTCACAAGCCACATGCGGCTCTTTGGCCCCTTGAGTGTGGCTCTTCCACAAAATACCTTGGCCTGGGTGAATCTATTTCAAAGAAGTGGCGTTAGAAGAAGTTTAAGTTTAAAAAATTTGGCTCTCAAAGGAAATTTTAGTTCTTGTACTGTTGATATCTGGCTGTGTTGACTAATGAGTTTGCCGAGCACTGGGCTAGGCAAATCGCCATGACATTGGCAGCTTGGACAAAGGCTTTTGATTCTCGGGCTCAGTTTCTGAAAGTCCCTCATTGCCCACTCAGAATATGTAGTGTCCTGAGATGAGACTGAGTGGGTGTGGGTCACCTCAGCTCAGGAGACCACGTGTCAGAGCACTCGTCAATTACTGCTAATCCTGTCCCCTCAGGAATTTGTGATTATTTCCCATTCTGTGGGGAAGCTGCGTCCATCAATTAGGTCTTACAGGTGTACCGTTGGTACATTGGAGGTTTGGTTCCAGGCCACCTCAATAAAGTGAGTTGTACTCTTTTTGCTGGTGAAGGGTCTTCCTTCAATTTGTTAAAATCAGGGAGGGGATTAGCATCTGTGAAGCGCAAACAAAGCAAAGTGCAATGAAACAAGGCATGCGTATATTAACCTGATCTTTATAGTGACATACAAATTGGGTGTTGGTACATAGCATTTAACTTGGATCTCGTAACCTTCTGGGGATTCCTTCAGTTTAATTTGCAAAGGAGGTTAGACCAAAGGTCATATTCTAAGGATAAAAGAGAAACTACAAGACTGACTGACAATATGTATACTGTCTTTAATGACTAAGAGACTAATAACCTAAACTCTAGGCATTGAAAGTTTATAATCAGATCAAGGGTGTTTGAGACAATTTATATTCAAGTCTGTGTAAATGAAATGGTACACATAAAGACCTACAAGTGTCCTGTTGGGCCTTTTATAGGAATTTGTGCCAATTTAGCTAATAAAGGAGACAATAAAGGAGACTAGGTATATTTGTGTTAGTTGCATGTTATAGGTTTTCAGTAAAACGTTTCTATCCCAATGTTTTCTTTTTTCCCCCAGTCTGAAATATTTGGTAAATCATTGTCCATAGAAATTACATTGTCTTCAAAATTATAACACTTTCCAAAATGTCACATATTTATTTCATATATTTTACATTTCCAACTGTTATGTTGTAATGGATTTCCCCTGCTCTTATAAATATTATTCTCAATTTGTCATTTTGAAAAATTTTTTTTTCAATGTTCTTTACTCTCCTTTCTTTTCCTGGGTATACAAAAACTACATTTCCCAGTCTCCCTAAGCAATAATTTTGGTGCTTTGTTATTGAGTTTTGGGAACGTAGGAAGAGATGGTGTCACATCAAGTCCAACCCAACTCATAGCATTGTACTTTTCTCCCATGGTCTTTCCTGTGCATGGATGTGATTGAAGGTGAATGATCCAAAGAAGGCAAAGTTGCAAATGAGGCATTCTGGATGCTGATTTCCAGTACAGCTGGAAAGCTAAGCAAGAATTTCACTGGTTGTTTAAAGTCACTTGACATTATGGCATTTGCATGTTTTTGCAGCATGTGTCAATTATCCTGATTAATAGAATAACAGCAAAGGGAAAAATTGATTTTAGAGGTTTCATGGAGAGGAGATTGTCACTGAATATCTAGAAATATTTGAAGGATTACAACATTATTACTCATGCTTAGTATAATCATGGCATCATTAAGTATCTTGAAATGAAAGTTTTTAAAAAACCATTTTTTTAAAGAAAAGACACATTGCATATCAACATACATGCCTATAGTATAACTATATAAATTAATGCCATGTTTATTTGCACATTTGTTATATACTATACATATGCAACTTACAAAATCTGTGAATAAGTATAAATTACATAAACTTTAGAACATCATTACTAAAGGTAAATGATTAATAATGGCCTATTGAACAGATAATTGGAGTGATAGAGCTATGATTCTAACTTGGGTCTCTGTAATTACAAATTCTTCACTTTCTCAGTAAACTATACTATGTGTGGTATTTTGTTGTTGTTGCTTTTACCACAAATATGAATGCACACAACACACACAACTAAAGGGAGCATTAATTATTACACCTGATTATGAAATTAGTGTATCAAGAATATATGTATTTCTAATCAGGAGTATTATGTTTCTATATAGAAATACTTTTATTTGGAGATATTGGTATCTTTAGAATATATGAATGATAACTTTTCTATCATTTCCATATTTACTATTTTAATTATTTTTATAATTATATATTCACACAGTTGTGGGGGGGAAACAATAGATATTTGTATTTTCTGTGTGGCAGTAAGCACATTTTCTGATCTGGTTGGGAGTTTGGGATAGAATGCATCAAGTTGTTGAACTGGCATTTTCATCAGTAAATTGGGTGCCAATTTCAATGTCTTGATAAGAAACTGTTGTCTGGATTTTTATTTTATACTTTCGGGTTTGCAAATTTACATCTGTCAGTTGGTCTCCCGTTTTTTAATTAAATGCTCATGGGAGCACAGAATCTTCTTCATTCATGAATTGTCAAAGCTGTTGTGTGTGCAAGTTGAGTAGTAGGGGCAGAGACTGTGTGACCATTTAGGGAAAAGTTTGTGACTTTGCTGTAGATAAATATTTCTGAAAACTATATTTAAGCTTCTTTTCCCAGTCACCTCTTCCTCAGTGAAGCAACCTTATTTCCCAAAATGCTCCTTTTGTGACATTTCCCAGCACCTCACTAGTTAGACTTCTCTCTCCCTTTCTCTCTTTCTGACTCGCACTCTCTCCCATGCTTGGTCTCACCTAATACCTCTCTCTCTGGGAAGCTCAGAATTGGAAATAATACTGACATGGAATAGAATCACTTTTTTTTTTTTACATGAATGTGGTTTTCTCCATATTGCAGATTTGGCTGGGGGGAAAGAAAGAAGTCCTTTCAGAATAAATAATCCTACCAGTAAAATGGTCTTCATCTCTTTTGCTTCACCAATGTTCTTCTTTCCACAGGTACATTGTCATCAGCATATAAATATGCCCTAGAAGCGTATAACACAGCCAATCTTAGGTATAAAGACAAAAATTTGGTCCCACGTCTTTCTCTTTGTTTATTCTTCAGTTCTGTTTTAGAACTAAATTCCTTAAAATCATTGACTGTGCACCCTGTTTCATTATAATTCCCCTCATTCCTCATTCTCTCTTGAACCCAATTTAATTCAATTAGATTCATTCTATGTAAAAAAAAAAAAAAAAAAAAAAAAAAAAAAAAAAGCCCCAGAAAGTCACCAGTGGTCTCTACGTTGTAAGGTGGGGTCCTGTCTCATTTTACTTAACCTGTCATCAGCAATTGAAAGAGGTACTCTTTCTCCATTCATTTAAAAACATATTTTCTATTGTTTCTGGAAGCTCTTTAGTTCTCATTTTACCTGTTCAGTTATTATTCTGTGTCTTTACTGTTCCTTATAAACATTTGAATGTCATCCAGAGCTTGATTTCCCTTCCCTCCCCCCTCCCTAGCACAAATTTTACTCTAGCACATGGGGCTCTTTGGCCCCTTGAGTGTGGCTCTCCCACAAAATTCCCCAATGAGTCTAATTTGAAGAAGTGGGTGTTAGAAAAAGTTCAAGTTTTAAAAAGTAGGCTCTCAAAAGTAATTTCAATTGTTGTACTGTTGATGTTTGGCTCTGTTGACTGAATATGCCGACTATGGCTCTAGATGATCTCAATCTAGTTTTATAGCTTTAAATAGTGTCTCTAGGCTAAGGAATTGCACATTGGTATGTCTAGCCAGACATTTTGCTGAAATCCACACTCATAAATCCAAAGGTCTACTTGACATCAACCACCTGCATTTGGTTTTGTGCTCTATCGATTCAGCTAAACGGATATGATGTCTCCCAGAATTCTCTTACCTGTATGACTCTGGGTTAGGGTTGGTTCTAAGAGAAACTGAGATTTTAAAGGTGGAAATGAATCAGTGGCCTTTACCCTATAATGTCTCTGTAAGGCGCCAATGCTGCTGCACCTTGTGTATATAGCCTGGGATAACAGTGTGTGACTGCGGTAGTAGCTAAGGCCACAGAATCCAGTTTTCCTACTTTTATCCAATCATCACCACCTTTCACTTTCCTGCAGTTCCACTGGAGAGAGCGCCACCTTCCGTGGCATACAATCGAGGTGAATGCACTGAGAGACAAACGTGGGTTCTAGTATGTTTTTGTGGGTTCCAACGTCGTTTGGATTCCAAATTGTCCTTCCCCTCTGCTGCCTCACACCCAGATATGTCTTCCAGCTGTTAGCACTGCAGACAAAGGGAGACTTCAGGCCCACCACTGAATGCTAAAGCAATGGCCTCTGGATCAACTTCCATAACTGTGCCAAATCAATTATTGCCAATTAAGTTCCTATAATAAGCCCCTTCATTTTACATCATTTCATAGAAGTTCTGCTTCCCTTCTTGAACCCTAAAAAAAATATTCCTGGCTTTATTTTTCCTTAGAGCTAGGACCACTTGACATGATAAATATTAAATTATTTTCTGACATCCTCCAGAAAACTCCATGGGCCTCGGGAAGTTTTTTTTTTGTTTGTTTTGTTTGTTTGTTTGTTTGTTTCTTTTCATGCTCATATCTATAGCATGTATACTTGTTCCTGCCCACAGTGAGTCCTCAATACACATCTGCTTAGTGGATAGGTAAATATATATTTTGTGAAGAATGCTTTTGGTTTGATCCAGGATAAGTAAAATGCTTAAAACATGGCTCAGAAATATTAGCATGAAGAAAATAAGCCTATCAAGAAGTGAACACCAGACAAAAAGGAGTTTTTGTCTCTACTAACAGCTTAAATGATGAAGAATCCAATTCTGTGCATTACCAGGTGCTTGTCATGCAATTGGGAAGGTTCTTTTCTGAATGTGTAACCTGCACAGCTTTGTGAACTGCTAAAGACTAATCAGCAGTGGTTCACAGCCAGGGACTGAAATTGCTAGAAAGGAAAAGGGCCTGTCAATTATGCAGTCATGTTTCACTTAAAAAAATGCTGTGAAGGTGCAAACAACGTGGCAAAAGAGTGGGACAAGAAATGAGCCAAGCCATCACAGGCACACCATTTTTTCCCCCTCTTCTGTAAAAATATGGGTTCTGCTTGCAATGTGTTTGTTTGGCGAGATAAATCTTCTCCTCAAAAAGGCAGTGCTGTTATTAATTAAGCAAAGGCAGCGGCAATGGAGGTGGGATCATGCTAAGCCAGAGTTGTTAAACGGATCTGAGCTCTGGTGCAGAAAACTTCCCCAGTGGTTACTGAAGCTGTCACCATTTTAGTGCATCGAGGAAATGTGCTCCAAGCCTTGTGTTAGTGTTGGCAAAGAAAGGAACTAATTTTAATTCTCAGCTCCTAAACCTGACATCAGTCCAGAAACTTTGCAGCTAAACTTATCTCAGCTTGCTGCACAGGCAGCGACTCCATGGAGAGGATTACATGGGAAGGTAGCAGTCTTCTCTGGTATAAGTGGTAAAAGTGAAATTTAGACAAAACAAAATTATTTTTACTTTAAGAAAAAAAAAGTTCAAATCTGTTTAAGTTCTGATTCCTAGAAGGTCACGAAAGAACTCAGAAAGATTTGTTTTCTCTGGTTGCCTCGCTGGCTACAACACGAGATGACTTCCTCTCACTTCTGCCAAAATAAATGTTATTAAAATACTATAGTCCCCGGCTGCCAGTCAGCACCACATGTATGGGAAAGATGGTGTTTATTTGAACATGTGCATGCACCTCTCCCACCACAGGACTCACATTAAATGTTGCAACACTTCACATCATCCGCAGCTCAGTTTTTTGGGGAAAAAAAAAACACACCAAAAACTGGATTTCTCACATCTTCCTCCTCACTCATAACATGTGAGATCTTATTGTCTGGCCTGAAAGGAGAAGTCTTCTCAGTGATTTATTAGAAATGAGCTTTTCTTCTACCTCTGACTAAATATTCAAAGTTTTTAAATCACTGAACTATTAACGGTAAGATTAACTGCTGATTTTGGAAATGGTAAGATACTTCAAAATCTCCATTTTATTAGAATTGCTCCAAAGAAGAGGACCCATGCTGGGAACAAGGAAAAGATCCAACTAGTTTTCCACTGAAAAGAGGGGGATGATGATTCAAATAGA
Organism: Pipistrellus kuhlii; assembly: GCF_014108245.1. NCBI lineage: Eukaryota > Metazoa > Chordata > Mammalia > Chiroptera > Vespertilionidae > Pipistrellus > Pipistrellus kuhlii. Next base: position 31,669,928 of record NW_023425405.1, on the reverse strand, counting down.
TTTTGTGTGAGGGGGGAGCAATGCCTGCTCTGTAATTTGATGCTGGAACAAAGCCCCAACCACACTTCCCACTTTTAGGTGATTTTTTTAAAGAGCCAGGTTTAGATGGTACATTTAAAATTTTGATTGTAAAAAAGTTTTTGAAACTTTTGATGGTGTTACCTTATGACCCAAAATGTCAGTATTGTTTTAAAAAACAAAAACAAAATATATCTCTGTTTTTACTGCTGCTATCTTTTAGATTATACCAGCGCTTGAATTTGCCAATAGAGGGCAATAGTCAAGCTAAGATAGACTGCATCTATCATTTTTGCAACTTCTAATGGAGTAAAAAGACACATAGAATCCTCATCTGCTTTTATGGATATCGCTGTGTAATTGCAGTGTAATTATGGTACACAACAGCTTCAGAAAATTATCTTTCAAGAAAACAGCTGGTTCTCTTTAACAAGCCAGGATGAAATCTCATCAATTAAAAAAAAAAAAAATCCAAAGAATTTTCCCCCCCAAAAATATAAGCTGATAATAAACAAGACACAAAAAAGTGAAAGAACATAAAAAATTTAAATGGATAAATCAGAGCTGCTGATATGAAATAAAACAATTGTACAAACACAAGAAAAATATGAAGGTAGAAGGTATTTCTGATATATTGTTTTATATTATGGTGTAAACAGACTTCTTGGAAAGATTTTCAAATGTTTTTCCATTTTTCTCTTTTCATTTATTTGTGTAATTATGTAAATGTATTGGGTATATCTACTCCATATATGAGATACACACATTCACAGTCACACAGATCTAAAGTGTAATAGTTTTGTATAACCAAGTGCTTTTGAAAAAATTACAAAACAACTAACATTGAGCATTTAACATGTAAAATTATAAGTTGATTAAACTTTGGTATGGCAATAACCCAACTTTTTGTTTTAATAAAATCTCCATATATAGCCTTGGAGGATGTGGCTCAGGTTGGGTGTCGTTTGTGCACTGAAAGGTTGGTGGTTCAATTCCCAGTCAGGGCACATGCCCAGATTATGAGTTTGATCCTCGGTAGGAGGCATGTAAGAGGCAGCTAATCGATGTCCTACTCTCATATCTCTTTCCCTCTCACATTCATGTTTCTCTTTCCCTCTCCCTCTCTGTCTAAAAATTGTTTTTTAAAATATCTTTAAAAATCTCCATATAACAAATTTAGAAGGCACTAAACAGGTCATTAAGAGAATGATTACCATTAATTCACTTGACAAATGGTTTATTTCAATAGTGTCTTAAAAGTTAAGTCATTTAGATTGGCTTAGATATAAATGAATTTATAAAATAATAAAATTGACAAGTTAGAAACCCAAATAGTAATATTTACATGTTCTCATCCTCCACTTTATTAGATATTTTCAGGCAGTCATTTATATTTAGACTCTGATGTAAGCATGAAAAATAAGAATTGATGTTTTCTTTACTCACAGAGCAGCACATTATGACAGTATTAGTAAATCGTTGACAAGTATACCTTATGAGCCTTACATTTAGAAACTATTTTAATTAACAACAAATATTAACTGAGGATATATTATATACAGAATTATATAGTATATAGTTATACTTTGAATAGCTAAATATTTAACATTAAAACTAACATATACAGATATAATCATGTATATATGCATGAAACGTAGAGAAAACCACATAATATTTATTAAGTTATGTGTCTTTTAATTGTGCAGAGTAAGTTGAAAATCTACCAATAATACTCTTAGTGCTCTCAAAGTGAGGCTCTTAGACCATTATCATTAGAATCCCTTCAGAACTTGTCAGTTCCTGGCCGAAACCAGTTTGGCTCAGTGGATAGAGCATTGGCTTGGGGACTGAAGGGACCCGGGTTCGATTCCAGTTAAGGGCATGTACCTTGGTTGCGGGCATATCCCCAGTAGGAAGTGTGCAGAAGGCAGCTGATCGATGACTCTCTCTCATCGATGTTTCTAGCTCTCTCTCTCCCTTCGTCTCTGTACAAAATCAATAATATATATATATATATATATATATACACACAAAAAACACACAACTTGTCAGTTCCTACTTTGGCCCCATCCCAAACCTGTTGAACCACAAATTCTGGGATAGGGCTTCAGCAAACTTCTAATTGCAGTATTTCATAGTGACGTTTGCAACAAATATATGGGTGAATATTGAGAATATGATGCTAAATGAAATAAGTCAGATGGAAAAGAACAAGAACCATGTAATTTCACTAGTGTCTGGAATATAAAAGAGAAAGCAACAAACCAACAAACAAAAATCCCTATAGACACAGGTATGTTAGCTACCAGAGGGGAAGGGCCCTGGGGGAGTATGAAAAAGGTAAAGGGGGCCTAATATTTGGTGACGGAGAGAGACTAGACACAGGTAGTGAGCACATAATGCTATCTACAGAATATGTAGTAAAGAATTATACACATGAAACATGTATTATAATCTTATTACCACATGTTACCCCAGTAACTTAAGTTAAAAAAACACACACACAAACTTCCAGGTGATTTTAATGCATGATAAAGTTTGAGAACCACTTCCCTTAGTGAATATAAGTTATTTTCATGATTATTATAATTTGAACAGATTCTATTCTCTTATCAAGGCTTGTTTTCAAATACGTCCTGTACTTACTAGATTCAGGAATAGTTAAGATGCTCTTATTAGATAGGTTGATTTTTTTTTTTTTTTTTTTACTACAATTGACTGAACTTTTAAAAACCTAGGCATGCAATTTAATCTTTACAGAAATTTGCTTAAAATTAGCTGTGGAACTTTAGCCTTAGGAGTTACTAAAAAATTATCTAATCATACAGAAATTGGAAAACTGGGAACCAAAAACATTAAAGATATTTGCCAAATATCAAAAGGCAATTTTACAGTGAACTTGAAGTCAAATCCAAATTTTTTAACAACAATTGTAAATTTTAATCAGATTAGGTTGTAGTCTTGGTTTTCAACCTTTTCTCTGTGTCAGTGATATAGTTGCCAAATAACTCAGGACAGACATTTGAGCAACCCAACAGCTTTAGTACTGGGACAGCCTCATACGTGTTTCCCAACACTAGGAAACGAAATATGCTTCACCATCAAGAGTGCATCCTCCTCTGGCCCTGGCTGGGCAGTTCAGCTGGTTAAAGCCTCATCATGATAAGCCAACATTGCAGTTTTGATGCCCGGTCAAGGCACATACAAGAATCAACCCATGAATGCATAAATAATTGGAACAACAAATCTGTCTCCCTTCTTCTAAAGTCAATTTTTTTTTTTTTTAAAAAAAGGAGTTGGCCATCCTTTTGAATATATGTGGTTGGTTTTTTCTTCTAAAAGCTATTATTGGGCCCTTTAATGAGAATGCATTCAAAGAAACGTTCTATAATAAACTACAATAACATATGTAAACAATAATAAAATATATTACTATATTAAACCATTAATATAATAAACTGCAATATTAAAAACATTGTGAGGAATTTTTAAATGACAGGATTTTATCAACATTAGTTAAGCAAAAACTATGGTTATGTATAATGGATTGTTGCATAATACCGGAAAGAGTTTATGAGAGATTTCTGAGAAACAGGTAGGCTTTGTTATAACCTGACATATCCTTTCTGAGAATGGAAGTTAACAGAAATATTAAGTGGATAAATATTTAATTCTTGTCTAGGGGATAAAATAAATTAACTAGAATGATAGCCATATGAAAATGCACTTGGAATGATGCACCACAGTGGTTAATATCACATGAGGGAATATAGGCAAATGGTTTAATTGAAACAAAAAAAAAATGAAATTGCATCAAAGTTTACAGTTCTAGAATGTCTAAACCAAAGTCAACTTTTATTGATATATCAAGCAGTGTCACCACTTTCATTGATCCATTTGTGTGGTAGATGATGCACTGTGAGAGACACATCTATAATGTGCTGTACAAAGAGGTTACAAGCACTGCTGGCAATATATTAAAGGTAATGTTGCCAAAACCGGTTTGGCTCAGTGGATAGAGCGTTGGCCTGGGGACTGAAAGGTCCCGGGTTCGATTCTGATCAAGGGCATGTATAATACCTTGTTTGCGGGCACATCCCCAGTAGGGGGTGTGCAAGAGGCAGCTGATTGATGACTGTCTCTCATCGATGTTTCTAACTCTCTATCCCTCTCTCTTCCTCTCTGTAAAAAATCAATAAAAATGTGTTTGTTTGTTTTTAAAAAGTAATGTTGATGTTTCAAACAAGTTTTGACTGATTGTTGAATTTTGAAACTTAATGACTTCCCATGAACTTATTTCACTGTGGATTTAACATAGAAAACAAAACTTCCATTTTTAAAAACTTACTGTGATTCTATTGTTACATTAAAAATTCCTCTTGGTGTAGAATATTAAGAAATAAAATGCCAATACTCTGTGAAACAATATTTGAGTTCCATCTGTGTGTAAAAAACTAAATTATCTTGAGGACTTAAACAAATATTCAACATGGCCTTTCTGAATTAAACTTAAAAGGGACATTACAAGGTACATGAACAAAATAAATATATGTTTTTCATAAAATCACACATTATACCTGATCACATGTGAATAGAGAGTAAAGATGCTGCTAATTTTTTCATCACTTCGTTTTAAAATAGAAAGAGTATCGCTAGTCTAGACCAGTTTTACAATGGGGATATATAAAGCATATCCATATCATTTTTTAAAATTCATTTAATCAAGTTTTATATAGCTACCAGATTAATATAATTTAAATTCAATATAATAAACATAAAATTACGAAATAAGGTTTCAGTTTTAGTCTTTCTTCCACGTTCTCCCACTTGTTTGTTCTTTGCTCTACTGATCTTTTCTTTATGTTTTCTCTTGTCCCATTTATATTTCATACAATTAAAATGTAAGCAGAGCTCCCACTGCCATTTGAGAATGACATCCTGGATTTTGTAAAGACAATTGCTTTACAAATGTATTGCCTTTATACAGTGAGTGAACGTCATAGACATTCCTTGTAGACTGTCTCTATGGACGCCTCTCTCTCTGCCATTTCTTCAGGCTTCCACTCTGCAGATGCTCTCACCAGTGAAACTTGCCATCATGAATAATGTTTGCAATGTTACTTTTCTGGAGTAGCACATGTGAATTCTGCTTTGCCCTCATCCCCCGAAGACAACGAACGAATCTAACGGTTTTGTTTTAATGGTTGAAGTGGGCTTGTGGGAGGGAATTAGACTTTTTTTCCATCAGTTAAAATCAAATTTTTAGGTGATTTGCCTTAGTTGTAACCAGATTCACGTTCATGGAGACGGTTGCACTCCGGGTGTTCCAAGCACTGTGCTATGTGTTTCACACGATCAAATATCACCTTTAAAGCTGGGTTTGTAAAATTTCAGATATTACCAACCTCACTGTTGTATCTTGCACTCTTGGATTTTCACCTGCCAAGAGATCTCATATGCTACCCATTTCTGCCTACACTCGTCCTTCTTGCCTTTTATCCCCAGTGCAAAACATTTGAGGTTTGATCAGGACTATAGAAAGTCAATGATTTGTCTTCTCATTCAAAATGACACAACCATGTGATCTACTAAAAGCTCTTCTGTGGTAATTGATTTATCACTCTTATCATTTAATTCAATGCATAGAGCTGAAATTTTGGTTTAATAGCTAAGTGCACTCAAGAGGTTTTCCATATTAATGTAGGGCTCTGACAATTCCTTCAAGTTCTGAACTTATAACATTGACAAAATAAAAGTGCAGTCATTACATGGTGTGAGTTTTCTGAAGGAAATATTTTAATGAAAGTTGATATATTAGGTTAGCTTTATTATAGTTTATAAATATCTATGGACAAAATAAGCACAGAAACCAATTGAAAGACATTACCCTAGTTCTTAAGCTAGCGAATAAAATTTGATATCTTAATAATATGTAATAATATTACCACCCACATTTTTTAAAAAAAATTATTATGTTCTCTCTTATTTTACAAGGGGTTAGAAAAAGTATATGTCCTCATTTGATCTCTTCAGGCTGATGTTAAATATTATTATTTTAAAAAACACTTTAATTTGACCAATGTTTTTTTATTTTTATTGTTTAAAATATTACATATAGTAGTACATATATCTCCTTGTTTTTTCCCCATTGACCTTCCCCCAGCCTCCCCTACCCCCTGTCACATTCCCTCATCCCACCCCACTTCCCAGTGTCTTGTGTCCATTGGTTGTGCTTTGATACATGTATACAAGTCCTTTGGTTGGTCTTTTTCCCCACCTCCCCAACCTTCCTGCTGTAATTTGACAGTCTGTTCAGTGCTTTACTGCCTCTGAATCTACCCTTTTGTTCATCAGGTTACAATGTTCTTTATTTTCCATAAATGAGTGAGATCATGTTTTTTCTTTTTTAAAAAGTATATATAAACCTGATTGTAAAGGTTTCTGTGCTGTATTGTGGCAGCTTATGATCTAAAGGAACTTGTGGGGGACCATATTATAGAATGAATAGCTCTAGTACTGGCCCAGAATGGCAGGGTGAATATGCAGAAACTCATACTCCTTTACTCCAGGTTCTGTTTTTACTACTCATCAGTCATCTAACTGTTCTCTTCATTACAGCGTCAGAGTCTCAAAAGGAAATCTGAGTATTGGGTGATTTAATATGTAAAGATAGGAAAAATACAGCTTGGAAGCTTTACTCATTATAATTCACATATAATTATTCAAATTCAAATTAGTTAACTTTTCATCATAGTGATAGCAATCAATCCTCAAAAAGAAATATTTAAAAACAAAAAATAATTATTTTAATAAGTATTTATTTGAGACAATTTCTTGTAAGTTCAACCTTATTGATTGCAAGGTGCACAGTTTTTAAAGTTTAAAAATAAAAATATTTCTCCAGATATGTATGTGCCAAACAAAAAAAGTGTCTTCTTTTGCCCTAACTGTTTTGGCTGAGTGGATAAAATGTCAGCCTGCAGATTCAAGTATCCCAGGTTCTATTCCAGTCAAGGGCATGTACCTTGGTTGTGGACACATCCCCAGTAGGGAGAGTACAGGAGGCAGCTGATCAATGTTTCTCTCTCATTGATGTTTTTAACTCTCTATTCCTTTCCCTTCCTCTCTGTAAAAAAAAAAAAAATCAATTATATATCAATATATAGTATATAATATACACACATTATATAATATATATATATATATATAATATATTATATATATATATTTTAAGGTCTCTTCTTTTATATTCTTAAGTACCTGGATATATTAGAAGAATGCAAAAATGATTCTAATGCATTGAATATTTAAAGATAAATAACAAATTCATTAATTTTTTTGTGTTGCTAAAATATGGGTTAAGGGTTATTAAATATTAAAGAGATGATTTTAACACATTTCCTTCATTATTAAAGCACTATTGATTATAAGATGTGAAAATTTAGTAATATCTGTTTAGAAAAATGATTATAATAAATGAATACATAAATATTGATCTAGATTTCAGAAATATTCAAGTATAGATATATAATGCATACTATATTTATATAGACATACATATACACACATATACCTGTGTGTGCATATCTTCATATTTAATATTTAATATTTAATATACACACACACACATAGCCTTCTGCATCTATGGGTACAACATCCATAAATCCAACTGATGGAGAATGCAAAATATTCAGGAAAAAAGTGTTAGGTTGTTGCTGACATGTACATTGTTGTGTCTGTACTAAACATGTACAAAGTTTTCTTGTCATTATTTTCTAAATAGTATAACAACTGTTTACATAGCATATACATTATATTAGATATTAGAAGTAATCTAGCCGAAACCGGTTTGGCTCAATGGATAGAGTGTTGGCTTGGGGACTGAAGGGTCCCAGGTTCGATTCTGGTCAAGGGCATGTACCTTGGTTGCGGGCATATCCCCAACAGGAAGTGTGAAAGAGGCAGCTGATCGATGACTATCTCTCATCAATGTTTCTAACTCTCTATCTCTCTCCCTTCCTCTCTGTACAAAATCAATAAAATATATTTTTTAAGAAAGAAGTAATGTAGAGATGATTTTAAAGTATACAGCAAAATATCTGAAGGTTATATGCAAATACTATACCATTTTCTATTAGAAACTTGGAACAGTGCAAAATTTGGTCTTCTTGGGAGGTTTGGTGTTCGTGGAGTCCTAGAGCCAATTCTCCTTGCATATGGAGGAATGACTGCATGTATATGCATTGTGTGTGTGTATACATATGTATAAAGTCTTATATGTAATATGATTTTTAAAGTTGTAATTTTATTATAACATTTTTAAGTATTATATGTAACTAGAGGCCCAATACATGAAATTTGTGCATTCGGGGGGGTCCCTTGGCCCAGCTTGCACCCTCTTACAGTGCAGGCACCCTCGGGGGATGTCCAACTGTTGGCTTAGGCCTGCTTCCTACAGGCTCCCATTAGTCGGACATCCTTAGTGCTGCTGTGGAGGTGGGAGAGGTTCCTGCCACTATGGCTGCTCTTGCCAGCCACGAGCAGTGCTCCCCCTGTGGAAGTTCACTGACCACCAGGGGGCAGCTCCTGCATTGAGTATCTGCCCCCTGATGGTCAGTGCACGTCATAGCGACCAGTCATTCTGCTGTTAAGTCAATTTGCATACTAAAATTCCATTTTATAGGACTAGAGGACCATTGCAGAAAGATTCCTGCCAGAATAGGGCTTCCTTGGGCCTATTCCTGCAGGAATAGGGTCCTGAGGCTGTCTCTGCCGCCCTGCCTGCTTCCTTCCCTTCTCCGCTGCCCTGCTTGCTTCTCCACAGCTTTGCTCCCTTTTGCAGCACTTGGCTTCCTTCTATGCTGTCCTCAGATCTTTGCTCTGTGCCTGGATATGCAAATTAACTGCCATCTTGGTTGGGTTAATTTGCATACTCACACCTGATTGGCTGGTGGGCATGGCTTGTTGTCATAGTGGAAGTACGGTCAATTTGCATGTTTCTCTTTTATTAGTGTAGATATTTATATACATACTATATATAAAATCTCCTAGAATTCCTTGCTTGTTAATTCTGGATTCCTGCCACCCTAAGAAAGGATGAAAAACAGGTCTATACTATTTCAAATATAAAGCAAACAGGCATCCTGTCTGAATGGACCTTATTTGAAAAAACACTATGATTAACATAACGATTAACTAATTGAATATATTAGGAACATACATATTATTTAAAATAAAACAAAAAATATTCTCAAATTGGCAATTTTCTTTCTATATCACTGAGATCTGTGAATGATTTTAAACTTATAAAAGGTTGTCTCCTCGTGAACTCAACTGTTTTTTAGTTTGTTTGTTTGTTTTGTTTTGTTTTAATGTGCTTCGGATGTTTGAGTTTGTTCTTTTGCCATCAATGTCTCCACGGCCTAGCTACAATTTTTCTTTTCCGAAAAGTCACATGTTCTACCTCTCCCAGGGCCTAAAAAAAATCTCCAACTGCTTCTCTTAGTGGAAGGTACTGCATGCCATCAGTGGGCTAGCTGTTGGATGGCTCCACAATAGGTAGCCATAAAGTAATGTTCTGAAATCAGTAAAGACGATGACTCAGCTAGGTGTTCTTTCCACCCAGCGGCAGAGGTGTTCCTTCTTGTTATGGCTGCTGGCATATCTTATGTTGCTAATCAACTGGAAAAACTCCCGTCTGAACATAAGCTACTTAAACTTTATGCCATCATTCTTTGAATGTCTAAAGATTTTGCATTCTGGTTGTGCTGTCTTAACAGAACTTCTGAAAGTTTAGCTTTTTGAAGATTGTTTGTACAGATTGAACCTGAACAAACCAATAGACAGCCCCCCGTTGCAAAAAAACACAAAGGGGTGGGGTGGGCAATGAAACCTATTAAAACACAGCAACCATTCATTTAACAATGATTATAGTTTCCTCAAAATTTAGAAATAAGGTATGTCAGTGAAACAGAATTTATGTGCAGTGGATACCATTCCACTGTTTCTATAAGATAATATTAATTTAACTTCTAAAACTTTAAATATGCTTAAAAATATTTACAAACTGAACAAGAAACAAGGCAATCAGTAATATAACAAAAAATAACGTATAATATGCTCAATATTTATTCAGGCAAATGGCTCCTGTTATTTGAAAGCCAAGCAGAACAAATGTATTAAAGAAAATTAAAAGTACTTTAGACTTAAAGAATAATGGTTTGGCCATCTGGTATAATTTCTTCAGATAATATACTAATTTTAATTCAAGTCCGAAACATTATAGTGCATCTGATAAACTATATAAATGAAAACTATTGTCATTTAGATGGTAGGAATATTCTTAATCATGTCAAGTAAAGCATTTAGAGATATCAGATTGGGAGCTATGGCCTTATTACTTACTTAATCCATTTGTGGATTTTGCTAAATTAGTTCAATCGTATCCTTTAGCTGGGAAGCATTTGGGGTTAATTTTACTTTCTGAAAACCCTTTTCCTTTCCCTGGTTTTAAATGGTTGCTTTTCAATGTTAGTGGATATACTTTCTTTTGTAGAAAAGATATAATCAGTTCTATGTTTGTGTGTTTGTGTGTGTGTGTGTGTGTGTGTGTGTGTGTGTGTGTGTGAAAGAGAGAGGGAGAGAGGGGGAGGGAGGGAGGGAGAGAGGGGGAGAGGGAGAGGGAGGGAGAGGCAGAGGGAGAGGGAGGGAGAGAGAGAGGGAGGAAGGGAAAGGGAGGGAGGGAGAGAGAGAGAGAGGGGGGAGAGAGGGGGAAAGAGAGAGAGGGAGAGGGAGGAAGGAAGGGAAGAAGGGAAGGAGGGAGGGAGCGAGGGAGGGAGAGAGAGCGAACTCTGTAAAAATGAAGGGAAGGGGAAGGAAAAGGAGGGGAGGGAAGGGGAAGGAATAGCAAGACAGGAAGGAAGGGGAAGAGAGGGGAAGGGGAAGGGTCTCTGAGCTTTAGCAGTTTTCCAGTATCTAAGATGTACACAGTTTACTCTCGGGAGCTAGTATTAGCTACAGCACACTCTTGGATCTAAGTGATTGTTGTTTTCAAATTATGGAAATGTCAACATAATAAATTAAACTTAAGAGTCTAAGAACTTTATAAATGAAAGATTTCCTGATTTTTATAATCAGAATTAAAACAGATCATGCCTTTTATTTTCAGAAAACTTTTGAATATTTGAAATTATCAATTTTATTTATTGATGAATGTCTGCCAGCCCACAATAAACCGAGGAACACCAAGAAAATAAAGTTCACATCTGTCTGTTAGACACTGTGTCCTCATAACTCCAAAGAGATTCTAGTACATAATGAACCCCTCTATAAACACTCTTAAATAAATGTCAACCTTTTTAAGTTAAATGTTACATATTTGGTTCCAAATTAAATTAATAAAGTTCAATTTACAAGCCATTAAGGTTTTATTTAACCCCTGCCCTTCTGGCAAACATTAGTTTGTCCTCTGTTTCTATGAGTCTGTTTTAGTTTTCTTTATTTGTTTTATAGAATTTATATATAAGTAAAATTGGACTATTTGTTAAAATATTTGCCTTTTTCTGTTTGACTTATTTCACTTAGCATATACCCTCTTCTGTGTCTATGCATATTGCTACAAATGGCAACATTCAATTCCTTTTTATTACTAAATAATATTCAATTGTGTGTATATGTGTGTGTGTGTGTGTGTGTGTGTGTGTGTGTGTATTATCTTTTCATGTATTGATAGATGTATAGGTTGCTTCCATATCTCAGCTTTTGTAAATAATACTGCAATGAACATAGGATGCATATATCTTTTCAAATCATCATTTTTATTTTCTTAAGATAAATACCCCAAAGTGGAATTGCTGGATTTTATAGCAGTTCTGTGTTTAATTTTTGAGTAATCTTTTATATTGTTTTTCACAGTGGCTATACCAGTTTACAATTCCATCACAGTACATATGGGTTCTTTTTCTCCACATCCTTGCCAATATTTTTTTGTTGACTTTTGTTACTAGTCAGTAAGACAGGTATGAGGTGGTATCTGGTTGTTGTTTTGATTTGCATTTCCCTGATGATTAGTGATGTTGAGCATTTTTCCCCCTCATCTTTTTAATTAAGTTATTATATGTGTACATACCTTACTGATCCCCCCCCACCCCCATACGTGCCCTCCCTCCCCAGAATTTTGCATCCGTTGGTTATGCTTATATGCATGCATATAAGTTCTTTGGATGTTGAGCATTTTTTCATATGTCTACTGGCCGTCCATATATCTTCTTTGGAGAAATATCTATTAAGGGCCTCTGCTCATTTTTTTAAATTCAGATTGAGTTTTTATTTTATGTTGAGTTGTATGAGTTTCTTAACATGTTTTGAATATTGGATATATCATTTGTGAGTACCTTCTCAAATTTAGTAGATTATTAAACATTTTATTTAAAAATCTTGGTAATATAGATATGTGAGAACATATAACTTGTAATCAATCTCCAATCTCCTGTTTTTAATCTTCCATCACCTCTTTTATGTATCTCCTTTGTAAAGAATAACTTTATATTGAGTAAAAAAAAACAAAACATGTTTATGAACAACAAATGCAAATTTGTATACATATTCTGATAATTACCTAAATAATATTTTGACAATAAACTCATGCAGAGATCAAGCTGGATCATCTGACTTTGAAATGTGGAAATATAGAAGAGAAAAATGACTGAAAATTGTTTTATTACCACCTCAACATAAAATTAATTGGGGCTTATTTAAAAACTCCTGACCATTTTAATTATAATACCAAATGGTAATATTTATTCACTTTTACCATTAATGTAAAATATTTTGTTAGTATTTACCATGAATTATTAACTATTTAATATGCAGATTGCATAGTATAGTACCAACATGATAATCTTAGAGTAAATATATTTTAATGGGTGATAGAATACAAACTAATAGCAATAGTGATTTGTAACCTGAGGAAAATGAATAGGACATAGAGGAAATCCCATATATTTTAAATTGGATGACCAGAGAAATTTTTCTAAAACAGTGATATTTCAAAAGATATCCAAAAACTATTAAAGGGAAGGCAGGTGGAGAAGCAGGAATGAAAGTTGAAGTAAAATCAATTGTTCCAGGAGTAATATGAACCCTAGTGTACCTGTAGTGTTGTAAGGGTAAAGAATTCTGGGAATTGGATGTTGGAGATTGGCTAGGTCTGTGGTCAGCAAACTGTGGCTCACAAGCCACATGCGGCTCTTTGGCTCCTTGAGTGTGGCTCTTCCACAAAAATACCATGGCCTGGGTGAGTCTATTTTGAAGAAGTGGCATTAGAAAAAGTTTGTTTAAAAAATTTGGCTCTCAAAAGATATTTCAATCAGTGTACTATTGATATTTGGCTCTGTTGACTAATGAGTTTGCCGAACACTAGGGCTAGGTGATTTCCCTTAGGCTCCTGTGGGAGCTTCTGTTTTATTGCAGAAGTGATGTGGAACTTCAGAGATTTGTAGAAGGAAGAGTGATGAGATCTGCACTAAAACTTTTAAAGCTTCTCTATGATGTGAAGACTAGATTCTAGGAATACTTGCGGAACCTGCTATATCAGTTAGGAAGCTCTTGGAGGTGAAGTAAGATAGAACTGTTGTCAGAATTATCTCAGAAGTAGCGTTGCCAGGACTTGGCAATGAATAATAATGGGATGTTAAGAAAAGAAGACATGTATCTAATTTTTATGTTCTAAATTTTGGCTTGGGAAATTAGAAGAATTATAATGCTATTTACTGAATTGGGAAGACTGGGGATAGAGTGGATTATGTAAAGTTAGATATTTATATGAATCTGAAGCTCAAGGAAAAACTCAAGACTAAAGACATATTGTACAGACTCAAGCAGATATGGATGAGACTATTAGTGAATGAATATAGTTAGAGAGAAGAAAAAACCTAAGAACCAAGCACAGGACTATTCCATCTTTTAGTGACCTTAATTAGTAGGAAGATCTAGCTAAAGACAGAAATAGACTGGAAAGGGCCTTTCTGGATGGAACTTTCTGGATGTTGGTAACTTATATGTTGATTTAGGTTTCAGTTACATAAACCATCTTTAAAAAAATCTTCAAATGCACAAATTATTTTGTATGCAATTTTTACCCCTTAAACTAATATATATGTATACATAAATACTAAACTCTAGTTAATAGTACATGTATCAAAATATTATGTAAATTTATTTCCATCTTACTTTGAAATGAATCATAACATAAAACATACTGATAGTTGTAAGAAGAATGTGTAGATTTTTCATGCTAATCAAGCAACTATATTAAAATGTTCCTAGTACAATATTGGTGGTATGCATGAGTACTCACTATTACCAATCTATTTACATTATGCTGAAAATTTACACAACAATATGCTAAAATAAAGATATATACACCAGGAGACAATTAAACATGAACATCAAGTAGGAAAACAAATGATAACCAGTGGCCTTAAAGGGTCATAATAAAAATATGTAATGAAATAAACATTATAATTTTATCACAAGACTGGATTTATTTTTTTTAAAGGGATCTAGCATATTTGAAAGAAAACCAGACATTCCAGAATTAAAACTGAAATAAAGAACTCACCTAAAATGGATTCAGCAGTAGATTTGACTCATCTGAAGGGGAAATTGGTGAACTACAGAATATAACAAAAGAAAATTCTCTGTGAATTAAGCTTAAAAATAAACAGTACAGAAAACATTCTAGAAAAATAGTAAAAAAAAAAAAATCTAATATATATATATAATTGGACTCAAAGAGAAATGACCAGAATTTCAGGGGCGGGGGGGGGGGGGGGGGGGGGGAGAGAGAAGAAAAAGAAAAAGCCAGGAGATCAGAATAAAGAGATGGCGTATTCTGGGACTTAATGACTTTGAGGCTAATGTGGAGGACCATGACTTTACAAACAAGTGGCAGCTCTATTCTTCAAAATACCAGATAGGACCTGTTCTATCCGCAGTGACCAGGTTGGACTTAGACCATAAAGTAGGGCAGTCATTCCCCTTCGCATTATTATTACTTTCATTAGCACCTAAGTTCTTGACCATAATAATCTTTCAATATATGTTCACTCATTTGAGTTGTATATTTCATAGGAAGACAACTAGATGAAATAAAGCTTAGATGAATAGTCAATTTTTCCTTGTAAGTGAGAAAGAAGTCCAACAAAATACTTAATTGATTTAATGATTCATTGCTTTTGTATCATTTTACAAAATTTTAAAATTATTTTTAAAAAACTAAGAATGTTATCTATACTGTGAGAGACAATTCAACTTCAATTATAATCATTTGTTGAATCTTTTACATAGCTTTTCCTAGTGGTTTCTTGGCTGACATTTCAAAGACTTTCTTGACATCTTTTCTTACTAGCACCAAATTCCTATTACTTCCAATCCATGTTTACAATTGTCTATGCTCTTTTCTCCAGCAGTTTCCCCCTTCCTCTCAGGCAGTGTTTGCTGCTTTGAAGACTTTCCCACTTAATTTCCTCTTAGCTACATATGTCTGTACTATGCTTTCAGATTCTTTCCCCATTGCTATATCAAATTTTGCCTATTCCAATAAGTTCCCTTATTCCTCCATTCTCTTCTTTTCACATAGTACAATTTAAATCTATATTTACTTCCATGCTTTCCTTTAGAAACTTGTACATTATTATTAAACATTTTATAACTTTCCTTTTATTAAAAAAATTACTACTTACTGTATTTTCCGGCGTATAAGACGACCCCCTAATTTTACAGTTAAAACATAAGGTTTAGGCCTATATTCGCTGTATAAGACTACCCCCCACATCCGAGGCAACACCAGTTCTTTTTTTAATAGACTGCCTCTCTGACTCAGCCAATCCAAGCAGGCTGTTTATGCATGCAAATTATACATGTTCTGTACCGGAAGCTACACTGTGTTGTAGTAAAAAGCCTGCTCAGATTGGCCAGAGTCAGAGAGGCGGTCTATTTTAAGGTTGCAGCTTAAAATTTAGCTAACCTTACTTGGCTTAACTGTGTTGAATTTCTAATAGCCCTAAATTTTTACATATTTTTAAATTCTAAGGAAGCTAAAAAGCCTGGTTATCTGCATCTCCCATTAAACATCTCTATTTGATGTTTATTCACATTTCTTCACTCAACAACGTTCAAAATTGGCCAGGCGCCTGATTACTAATAGATCTTCTTTACCAACATAGAGCTGTATCTGAATGATTGCACTGGACTCCAGTGTGCTCATTTCAGTCTAATGAGGTCCACAGAGGTGACCGTATGACTCATGACATGAAGTCATTTTTTCCAATTAGCATTCTGACAAATGCATTAGAAGGAGAACCCTTTCAATAGATTTTCACAGCTGCTGAGGGATCAGGTGTCAGAAGATTTTCAGCTTTGTTCTGTGCTGGTCAAATAACTTATTTTTACCCAGACTCTGCCTCTTGATGCAGCTGGTGGCAATCATATGTCATCTGAGTCTGAGCCCAGCTTAAAGATGGTCCTTATTACAGCTGAAGAAGTTTTAAGAGGGACCTGCTACAACTTTTGATTGAGTCATCAATCTTTTTTTTTTTTTAATGGGCTTATTAACATATAGTAAAATACAGATTTTGCTTTTTCAGAACTACTCCATTCATGAGGTTTAACACTTGATATCAGGCATATATTTGCAAGCATAATAAAAAGGACTAGAGACACTTCCATTATCCTAAAACACCTAATTTTACTTTGGCTTTTCACCACTTTTGTATCCAAGTTGGAACATATGTTCTCATTTGGATTTAAAAAAAAAGGGAGGGGGAGATATTTCAAAATCACTAGCCCCTCTCAAAACAATCAAATGGTACCGATTTATAGCAATTTTCCTCTGAGTGAGGCCAGGAGTGCTGTAAGGGTGGGAAGGAGGATACTACTGAGGAAATGGTCTCAATTCTTCAATGTTTAAATGCTCAAGAATATATATTAGCGCCTTGGAGCAGCCTGGGTTACATGCTTTTAAAAAAGAAACATAATTTCTTAGTGTACATTTTTCAATTGACTAAGGAATTCACAATTATCTGTGGCATTTAGGATATCATCCCTCAAGGCATTCGAAAATTAAAAAAAATAATAATTATGGTCAATTCACTGACTTAAAAGATAAAAGTAAATGAAGATGGGTAACTAACCAACTTGGAGACGTGATAGCCATACATAACAAAGAGATTCTTATTTCCTTGCATGTAACTCACTTAAAAAAATGGCTTCCAGGGCTCTTCCACATTAAACTTAATCCCACCACTGGTCATATACTATAGGCATGTGTTGTTTTTAAGGCATTTCATTTTATTTTTTATTTTTTATTTTGCACGGAAATGATTTTTAAGAATTTTTTATGCATTATAGTAACAAGAAAGAGTTGCCTGCACCATGTTCCCTTAGGTTTTACAACAATGCTATAGATGTATCTTGTTCTAGTTATTTAACCACTACAGTACCTATGCATGGCAAAGGAAATTTACACTAATCTAGGTACTCTTTACATAATTTTTTCTCCAGAATGGGATTTAAATTTTCTATAAAGATGTTAAAATACTCCTATATACAATCCTCTTGCCTCCACCAAAATAAAATAATTATATTTTTAAAAGTCTCTTTAACAATAATTTAAGGATTATTATTTGGCTTTATTTTACAGAAGAAAACTAGTGATTCCACTGAAAAGAGGAAATAGGATATATAGGAAGCAAAAAGAGTCTTATTTTTTATTTTTTTATTTCCTTTATTTATTATGGTGTTACATATATGTCCTTATTCCCACATTACCCCCTCTACCCTCCTTCCTCATGCCCTCAACCCCCTGGTGTCTGTGTCCATTGTTTAGGCTTATATGCATGCATACAAGTCCTTTGGTTGATCTCTCCCCCGAACCCCTTCCCTCCCCTATTTTCCCTCTGAGGTTTAATGGTCTGAGCTATGCTAAGTGAAATAAGCCAGGTAGAGAAAGATAAATATCATATGATCTCACTCATTTATGGAATATAATGAACAACATAAACTGATGAACAAAAATAGATCTAGAGACAGAGAAGCATAGATTTAAAGTTTTCTTTAAAAATAGGGTATAATTTGAACTCATATACAAATAACTTGCTCATTCACACTGTTCAAAACAAGTTGGAAAAATTATCAAAAAGAAATGTAAAAATATTGGAAGATTGTTCACTGTGGTCCTTATTTTATGGGAAAACTGTATAAATATCTTTCAATATTAAAGATAATGGACTATAAAGTTCGACATCTTTGACATCATTTGTAGTTTCTTTTTAAAAAATATATATTTTATTGTTTTTTACAGAGAGGAAGAGAGAGGGATAGAGAGCTAAAAACATCAATGAGAGAGAAACATCGACCAGCTGCCTCCTGCACACCCCCCCCCACCGGGGATATGCCCACAGCCAATGTACATGCCCTTGTCCAGAATCGAACCCGGGACCTTTCAATTCACAGACCAATGCTCTATCTACTGAGCCAAACCAGTTTTGGCAATATGTAGTTTCCTTTGAGCTATTCTATTTCAGACATATATGCAAGCATCTCATTCTTTTTATGTGCTACTTTTCTACAATGCTAGATGTAAAGCAAATGTCTACACCTATGAAAAATATAGTGGTCGAAAAATCATACCAATAATCATACGTTTTTAATTTTTTTTCAATTAAGAACTCAATTTGGTCTGTTAAAACTAAAAGATATTTTTAATTCTGACTAGAAGTGAGGTCTCACATTACCCAGGGGTGAGAATGAAATTAATTCTACGTCTGCTTAATCACTGGACCCATGCTGTCCAGAACCAGAGTCTCTAGGCAATGCTTAGATCCTCTTCCAACCAGCAGCCACATTGAACTTCTATGAAAGAGCCAAATGTAGGAAAATTATTTTACCCACACCTTGAGCCATAGTTAAACAATTTGCTCTCTCTACTGAGGAAAACTGTTTGCTCCTCAATGCATTCATCCAAGAGTTTCCTATATTCTTAGCCAAACATACTTCCCTCACTCTGAAGAAATATTTTTTCTTTTTCTAAGACTGAGGAAGTACAGAAGGGGAGAGACCATTTTGTCTCTATTTTTTTAATGGCTATAAATTAGTTGGTATTCACAATTGTACATATAGCATGCATCTCTCTCTCTCTCTCTCTCTCTCTCTCTCTCTCCCTCTCCCTCTCTCCATATATACAATATATGTGCCAAAGCAACCATTATGACTGGTCGCTATGATGTGCACTGACCACTGGGGACAGATGCTTAATGCAGGATCTGCCCCCTGTAGGTTAGTGTGCTCCCACAGCCAACCTCCCAGGGCCAGCCTGTGGTCCCTTCCCCTGACCAGCTGGACTCAATTGGTCCTGATCAGTGGCCAGGCCGAGGGACCCCACCTGTGCACAATTTTGTGCACTGGGACTCTAGTAATCTTATAAAGAAACTGAATTCAAATTACTTTACCTGTAATCAAAGGAAATACCAAACTGCCTAGTTTTGTGTTGCAAGAATATTACTCTGCCAGTGGTCTTCCTGAAATTGAATCAATAAAGTTTGAAAAAGAAAGTTCACAAGTACTCCCTAGCTATTCCACCTTCTTTAGTTGAGTTGTCTTTAGGTATGACTTAAACTTAATTTTAAATCAACACTTGCCTTAGGCAGTCAAGATGGTATTTATTAGGAATAACTATAAAGTACGGACTCTTAATGAGCAATAATTGCCCCCAGAAAAACCATGTCAGGGCTTTCTAAATTCAAGGCACTTTAAATCAGATATTGCATAAATGGTTATTACAATGCTAAGGGTGGGAGGGTTAGAAAGAGCATAGTAACCCGACTGAATTATAGGACATCATGTTGCATGTTACATCATGTTAACAGAAAATCATGTTACAACTTAATAATGGAATTAACTGCAATGGAACAACTAGAAAAATGAAGTTGGTGTTATAGTTATCATAGTGCACACCTACAATACCCTGTATATAATGTTTAAAATCTTGATTGTTGAAAGTATTACATATGCCCCCCTTTTTTCTTTTTGTCAACACATTTAGAAATAAGCATAGGCAAAATAGAGCAAATGTGGTGAATAATGAAGTGACAGATAGAGATCATTTTATAAGTCATTTTCTATGAGGAAAGTTTGAAAGAACTGGGAGAAATCTGGTGAAGAAAATATTTAGAGAAGACAGAAAAGTTGTTTTTAAATTCCTAAAAGTATGCCATCTGAAAAAGAGATTGTTCTTTAGAGCTCTGAGTAGAAAAAGAAGTCATTGCATGAAAGTTTCAGGCAGATAGTTCATTGTTCAGTAACAACAACAACAAAAAAGATATTTTGGTTGTAGACAGTTTATTAAACCATAACTGATTGTGTGGAAATAAACTGTGGTGAGGTCTAACTATGATTTTATTATTATTTATTCATATTATATATTATAATAAAGCATATATGTGAGACAGTTCATATTTCTGACAAGTGTTCCACTTTTACCTTCTGGTTATAGAAAAGTTATAGCTTCATAAATAGTGATCAATGCCTCAGATACATCCTTTAGAAGAGAGACTCATGGGGGAAAACACATATACTCATGGTCAGGAATGTTCAAGATAGGGACCAGCTGCTTCAGAACGTAGTATCATGAGTCTTCTCTCCCTGAAGGTAGCCTGAGAAGTGGTTTGAGAAGTTAATTTACTGGCGATGAAATCCTGGGAGGGGTGGTTAACCTAGATCCGTGATTGGCGAACTGTGGCTCATGAGCCACATGCAGCTCTTTGGCCCCTTGAGTGTGGCTCTGCCACAAAATACCATGGCTTACGTGAATCTATTTTGAAGAAGTGGCATTAGAAGAACTTTAAGTTTAAAAATTTTGGCTCTCAAAAGAAATTTCAATTGTTGTACTGTTGATATTTGGCTCTGTTGACTAATGAGTTTGCCGACCACTGACCTAGATTGATTTTGCAGACCACTGACCTAGATAGATATTATTAGTAGAATAATATACTTTGACTTGATGATCTAGGCTTGCCAATTTATCTTCTAAGTTATTTCTCAATAAGAACAGACACCTGTTTCAAAGTGAGCAAGGAAAATAGTAAAATGTAAACTTGGAAACTTGCATGGCTAATTTTGCAAACTGATGTGGAAGTCCATGATAAAAGGAGAGAAAAATACTATTGATATGAAGTAAACTTTTTGTATGACCCAATTTAACTAAAAGATATAAATGGAACATTGCAATGTTATAAAATATAATAGATAAGAATTTATTTATTTTCACTTAAAGAAAATATGCACACAAAGAATAACAACTTTCCCTGAGTAGAACATAGTAACTTTTGTCTCTCTTCTGATAGGCACTTTGATATTAAAATCAAATCTGGCTCCAGAAACCTGAAGCAATAAAGTGCTCTCAATAGTGACAAAGCATTTAAATCATATTTGTGCAGAAAAAAAAATATTTTCATTAGATATATGAAGCAGCAAAAATAAAAAAAATTAATATTGTGTAGGTAGGAGAGTATAGTCTATTAACTACATTTGGTCAAAGTATATTATTCTACTAATGCTTAGTTGATTAGAGCAGCAAACATTTATGTTCTGGAAGGCACGAAATGAATGCAAGTGAAGGCTAGGACCTTTCCTTTTGCTCAGCGTGCGGTGTAGACACTTCCTTCTTATCACCTCAGTCCTGTCCACAGCATTACATTAGACTGCGCACTAAGACTAGAATTATTGAGTGGTTTTGTGTTTGGGATTCTGACTATTTCACTAAATGCTTTTTAATGAATATCTTAATGCACATTTTAATCTATAATTTCTTTTTTCTCTTTTTTCTCCCATCTGGAGATTAATATTTAAGTAAGAATCAGTATATATTTTTTAACTGCCAGGTTTTATTTTTAATACCCTTGGTTAACTATTAATCCTTTAAAAATAATTATTCTTGGCTTCCTGTTAAAGAAAAATTCTTATCAACATTCCTTTGAAAAGAATGACTTATTGAAGGAAGTACTGGAATTTACTAGTACATTAATGCAGGTATGAATTTGCAAATGGGTTTTACTTATGTCAGGAATACAATGCAAATGCAAATATTCCCCTGTGTAAAATAATAGCAAATGAAAGGAAATGAACATAAACTACTGATTCAACTGATTGCAATCAATGCTAGTAAGGATGTAGAAATAAATGGTTTAGAAATTTTCAAGAAGGTTAAACGATACTAATCCACTGTCTTCAGTTATTTAATATGTCTTCAATAGAGTCACCTGCTGATGGACCTATATTTATAGCCTGTAATTAATGTCCTGTTTAAAATACATATTTTATTACTTCTCTGCTATTGAAAAAAAAATTTAGTAGAAAAATAATTTTTTAAACTTCTCATTTTCATTTTATTCTTGTGTCTTCTGCTTTATTTCTGCAGCCCTCCTTTCACT
Organism: Pipistrellus kuhlii; assembly: GCF_014108245.1. Lineage (NCBI taxonomy): Eukaryota > Metazoa > Chordata > Mammalia > Chiroptera > Vespertilionidae > Pipistrellus > Pipistrellus kuhlii. The sequence continues at coordinate 31,647,423 of NW_023425405.1, read as the reverse complement.
TATTAAAAATTGAAGTTGGCTTCTAAGCATTAGTAGAATAATATACTTTGACCAAATATAGTTAATAGACTATTGTGCTCTTGAAAAAAATAACCTCCTACCTACACATTTTTTACAATTACAGTATTAATAAGGAAAGGTAATACAATTTGGTTTATATAATTATTATTGATTTGCTTTCACTTTTCAAATATACTTTTGAAGTAGGGCGGTACTCTGGTGCTTCTACTTCATCAGGTTTAAGTCAGTGTTGCAAAGTGATTTTGATCTTAGTCAGGACTGTTCAAATAAAGTGGATTGATAATCAATAAAGGAAAATCCTATAAGAATTATTTTGATCTATATATTGGTTTAAGTATTTGTCCTAATAGCACATTCTCAAAGAGCATAGCTGAGGTCCATGTTTCACTTTTCAAAATTGTACATTAGGAAAGTAAGTTAGAGTCTGTTATATATTTATGAGGTGCATAACTTTATACCCAGTTATACTGCTTGTGTCTTCAGAATTCCTTACTTAATCGTGTTAGATCAATTCTTAATGATGTACATAATCAAGGTATTAATACCTCATATACTAAAAGGTAATGAAAAAAGGTTTAGCTTATCTAGTGAGCATTGGCAAATGGGTTTTGGCTAATGTGATCAAATAAAACCAGAAGAATTCTTAAACAATGGGATATAACAGAAAAGAATAGGAAAATAATATTCTTTCCATCATTTTAAAATTTGGCTTTACTTGGCTTCACTTTTCTAATATATTTAAGAAATAGATGATATAGTATTTTTATAAACTTTCCTCTTTCTGGATCCATTCATTCAAATATTGTAGCATTGTTGTTTGTTGCTGTTGTTTTAATATGACATGGTTTACTTTTCTTACATGTTCACAATGACATTATGCTACTCCTTGGACTATAGTAACAAGTTTGCCTTGCTTTGAAAAATATAGACGGTGAGATAAATTGCTGAAGTATTTTCCCTTTGTACTCTGTCCCTCAAAATGCAGTTTGTCTGTCTGTGGGGTCCAATACAAGGGCATCTAGCACTATGTGAGCTGAAATCTGATCTGTGTCCACTCACCAAGTCATGTAGCTTCTCATGGGGCTGGACTGACTTGAAGGGCAGTAAAATTTTTCTCGATTGAAAAGCATTGTGCCATTGCCAAGTGCTGTATCCAGAGGAAAAATAAATCCACCAGATAATGTGTGGTTTCTACTGCATCCTCCCAGAGAGGATGCCTCTTTCTGAATTGCACAAATATGACATAAGGGTTATGGTTATCAGAGACTATTCTAATGACTCAGCAGTCTGCATTGCCAAAAGGAAAGAAAAGACATCCAGGGTGAAGAGGAGAGACAAATAGTTTGGTTCGGGATTAAATAATAATCTTTGAAATTCAAGAAGGATAGTATCACTTTGAGAGGAAGTGCTTATATTATAAGAGCCTAGTTTTTTGTTTGTTTGTTTGTTTGTGGTGTTTTTTGTTTTTTTTTGAGCTTCAAAAGGCTAACATCTGAAAAATAGAGGAAAAATATTAAAAAGATAGTAGATGAAAAACTGAACTAACCAGAAAAAAAGGTAAATGTTCCCATGTTGAGGAGGAAAATGTTTAGATACTGATATGAGTTTGATAACGTACATCTAATTTGGTCTCCATTCTGGGTTCTAGTTTCAAACAGGTCAGAAAATAAAATCCTCAGCTATTTGGTAGTCCCCAAAAGAATGAACTCTGTACCTCAACCCCAAGGGCAAGTCTAGGGATATGACAAGCCCTGCAGAGTTCCGATGAAACCCCAATTCAGGACAGCAGCTATGGACTTGACATGGAGATAGTGCTCCTTGTCATGGGTGGCCTGAAATAGTTCTGCTTCTTGCAGCTACATCCAAAGCTTTGCAGAATGTTTAAATATTTTCTCTGGCTCTCGGAGAAGAATCATTAAGGAACACAGAGAAAGCTGTTGGACATGAGGAATTGTGATAGACTGAGAAAGAGGTCACTATTGACCTCTGAGGACCTAATGACCAGTGAATATACAGTCAATGCAAGTTAGCTTGAGATTCTAGTTGGGATCAATCCCAGATACAAAAGCAATTCAGCAGATGCCTCCTTGTGCTAGTGTCTAGAATCTATTTTATCCAAAAAAATATTTTAATGGATAGGGAGGAACTCATTCAACTATGAAAATTCTAAATAAATTACAAGTTTTTCTTCTACTTGAGCTTGAGATAGTTTTAAATTTACTTATTATGGATTTACAGAAAGACAGTTGTATTTTTTATGCCAAAATTTGTGGCTTATGATAATCTAAAGCCTACAAAAGAATGTAAAAATCATTGCAGAAGAAAAAGCTAGAGTGTTACTCTTAAATTATTTTAAAATAGCCATTACAGTATGACTGCATTTTATAAGATTCCATTTTCCTATAGTATTTTGGAGGACTCAGTTATTAATATAGTTTATTCACTCATAATTGCAACTTGAGGAACCTTATCTACACTAATAAAAGAGAAACATGCAAATTGATCACACCTCCACTATGCCCACAAGCCATGCCCACTAGCCAATCAGGAGCGAGTATGCAAATTAACCCAACCAAGATGGTGGTGGCCACAGAGCTGGAATGTTCAGGAGGCTTGAGTTGCCCCAGTGATGAAGGAAACCAAGCTCCCGCAGCCCTGGCCTCTGCTCAAGGCTACAAAGTTTTAATTATAGAAGATATATACATCACAAATACTTGCTTCCAGCCAGCCTGGCCTCTGCTCAAGGAGGCACTGAAAAAAAGAAAAAGAAAAAGGAGTGCCTGGGAACTTGGGTTGCTGGGGGGTGATCAGGCCAGGATGGGATGGCAGTTGTGGGTGATCAGGCTGGTGGGGGGAGGGGCCGTTTAGGGTGAGCAGGCCATCAGTGGGGGTCAGTTGGAGTGAGCAGGGCAGCAGGGGCACAATTGGGAGTGAGCTGGGCAGTGGGTAGGGATGATGGGAGCAAGCAGGCCAGCAAAGGGGGCATTGGGGGTGGGTGGGCTGGCAGGGGGCATTTGGGGGTGAGCAGGCCAGTGGGGGGGGGCAGTTGCGGATGAGCAGGCCAGCAGGCAGAGTGGTTAGGGGCAATCAGGCAGGCAGGCAGGTGAGCAGCTAGAGCCAATAGTCCTGGGTTGTGAGAGGGATGTCCAACTGTTGGTTTAGGCTGGATCTCTGTAAAATAGCAATAGGGTGTTCTTTAAGGGGTCCCAAATTGGAGAGGGTGCAGGCTGGGTGAGGAACATCACCCCCCACCTTCCCATGTATGAATTTCATGCACCAGGCCACTAGTCAATTGTATCTTCCCAATGAAGGTGAGAAAAATGAACTGAGACAGATGAAGTGACTGGCTCAATCTGTGGCTAAGCCTCTAGATTAAGACCTAGTAATGACCTTTCCAGTTTTCTCTGATTCTCCCAGAAGTGACGAAAGCCCATCTTAAAATTCTAGCTAGTATCCCTTCTTTTAAGCAACAAGTAAGCAAAATCATTAATAAAAATAAAGCTTTTGGATGAGAACCAGAACAATTTCTTGGGTTTATTAATATCAAAGAAACACAAAGGGATTTTTATATACAATATATATATATATATATATATATATATATATATATATATATGTTTGGATATGTATGTAATTATATGGATATTTATCTATATATTGTATTATAGTTATATGAATAGCAACTACATTGTGCAGATTCATATATATCTTTTGAACATTTAGTAATAATTCTTCAAGGCTAAGTATTGATTTAAAAAAAATAAATGATTCTCATCTTCAGTAAATCACACAGTGATAGCAAATAGATCTAGATAAAGGAACCAAATTCTCTTAGTGTCTCAATGTGTAAAATGAAGCATGGCCTTAGGAATCATCACTTCATATTTTAGAAATATAATTTTTACTTCTTGAGTGTATTTGGATAGTAAAATCATGTAATTATAAAGTGTGAATGTATATGTGAAGACATGAGTGAGAACACAGAATCTCTCAAAAATTTCACCCATGAGTGAGATTGTAGATAAAATACAAGGAATTTTTATGCTGGTGAGAAAAAGCTGACTAAAATATTTACGTATTAATATCCCATTGCAAAGATCCCTGTTAGCTCATTGGCCTTAAATTATTCACTAGGTTCAATGGTTATTATTTTTGGCTGCTGCAGTCAGACCTTATAAATACATTTCTAAGGTCACACACTCTACTTTTCATCTAAATCTTTCTCCTCCTTTTCTCTTTTAAAGCTGAACATTAAATGAAATTACCTGACATTCAACCTTAGTGAGTCAAACACTTTTTAAACCACAAATGAAACTACAATGATATTATTCTTTATATTATTCAAAGGGTGATTCAGAAGTCAGGAAATAGAGGATTTTAGTATCAACTTTAATAAATATTATTTTTCAATGGCAATCACAATAGTACCTTTTTTGTTTGAGAACAAAAATTACCATATTGAAATGTAAGTTTCAAATAGATTTTTTAGATTACTCAGTGTTCACAGTCTTCAACAGAAATTTTATCTTTCTTATTAACAGATATATTAAGGAATTCAGTCCATTAAAAAAGCACACACAAATGATTCTAATCTTCAGTAAAACACACTGTCCTACATGTAAAATGAAACATGGCCTTAGGAATCAGATATATTAAGGAATTCAGTCCATGTTTCTTATACACTGACTGAGCTATGGTAAATAGTTCTCTGCAATGTGGGCGTCTCACGTCACTGTATAAATAGAAGAATCCTTTTTCTTTTACACCATTTTTAAAAATATATTTTACTGATTTTTTACAGAGAGGAAGAGAGAGGGATAGAGAGTTAAACATTGATGAGAGAGATTCATCGATCAGCTGCCTCTTGCACACCTCCAACTGGGGATGTGCCCCCAACTGAGGTACATGCCCTTGACCGGAATCGAACCCGGGACCTTTCAATCCCCAGGCCGACGCTCTATCCACTGAGCCAAACCGGTTTTGGCTTCTTTTGCACCATTTAAATTTAACTTTGCTTTGAATTCAAACATAGGAAAAGATCAATGTTCTCATTGTAGGGGTGCAGGGACCTACCAAGCATAGTCTGACTCAGCTTAAAGAGTCAGCGTAGAGTTCAGAAACGTGTCCCTTTGACTTAAAAACAAGTATGGGAATCCACAAGATGAAACTAAACTCTTGACCTGAAGTTAATCTTGGGAAATCAACTTGAAACATAAAAAGTTTCCATTTACGTTTCAGTCAGGTTTCCTGTGATGTCACATTACCTCACATCACCAACCACAAGGGAATTTGCCAGTACCCAATGAACTGTACCTCAGCCTAGAAAAGTGCAATACACTGTTGGAGTCTTGTTGATTTGGACATTCTGAGTCGAATGCTGTGTCATTTTCCCCTGCTTCTCTACGTATCTAAATATTTCTGCCTGATTGTAATAAACTTTCTTCCACGTTCAACCATCATTTTTTACCTAATCTTGCATTCATTAGACAGGTAAATATGACTGCCAGCTAGGTAGTAGACATAATATTAACGATGCTTCTAAAATTCTTTGCAGGCCCAAAAACTTCTAGAAATGTTTGTTCTCCGGTTCAATCCTGTTTCTCCTTTGAAGGCAAAGTTCTGCCGCACTGCCTGCAGCCAGACCTCAGGTTGGCTTCCTCCTCTCCTCTTATTCTGAACTCCCCATGGCCGCCTTCTCAGACTTCTTTCTTGGTCCATGAGCCTCATTACCATTCTCTTCTTTGGTTCTCTAAGGAGCAGTAAGACTCTGGCTGCCCAACAGCTAGGCTACTTTTTAAGGCACAACATTAAAAGAATGAACTCTTGGTGGATGAGAAAATCAAATCCTAAAGGAGACTATTAATGTGCTTTGGGAAGTGGGGGAACACCAGCATCTCCATGGGTGACAGTGGTATAGTGTCCAGAAGGCAAAGTACTATTTTAATGTGTTATTTTATTAAATAACATAATAACATAATTTTATTAAATATTAAATAACATAATAAAATAAAATAGTGTTATTTTATAGAACCTTAGAGGGAGAGACAAGACTAAACAGAATCTGGAAATATAAACATAGAATGATAAAAGAGGGAGACTATAGGAATAAATTTAAAAAATAATTATGGAGGTACCTATTGGAGATATAGAATGAAATAGCCAGGGAACATAACTTGGGTGTCAGAAAATGCTTGCTGAATCATTGATCTTAAAACTAAAATTCTATGTCAACATACAGACTTTTTAAAAGCATTGCAGTGGATGAATTCATGTTTGTGTATACATTTTCAGCAGTTCATATATACCTTGGATGAAATATCTCTTAATTATATCTAACTACATTTACTCTGATTGATAATTTCCAAATAGCTGCATAATTATTATCCCCTAAGATATCATGAAACTGGAAAGCAGATACCTTAGAATACACACAAATGTCCTAGTTCCTAAGATTATATATTTATGTAGCCAATAAATTAAGTAGCCAGGATGGTTCACCTTCACTATTTGCATTCCCTAATTTGACTATTGAGTACTCTGTTACCATAGGGACTGAGAAAACTCTGGTACCAAACCACCTAAGTTATTCTTGTTTTAGCACCTAAATACTGTATGTTCCTAAGCAAGTTACTTGACCTTTCTTCGTTTCCATTACTTCATCTTGGAAGGGGTGTAAACTATTATTTTGATCTTTGGGTTGTTATGAGGACTAAATAGTATAATAAATGACTTGTTTAAAAATATTCCTGTATATAACATCTATCTTTTTTTGTTTAATTGAACACAAATATCTATTTACAAGTCTATCTCTACAAATTTCAAATTCTCTATAGTAATTTTGGTCTAATTCCAAGGTACTTCTTACATTTGTGCAGACTTGAGATTATTTATCCTCTTTCCTTTGGCTTACTCATTTGTGTAACGGGGATGATAAACAGTACATCACCTATAGGATTGTGAGACTCAGATGAACTATATAATATCTAAAACACTTAAAGAGTACCTCATATATAAGCATTCAATAGTAGGTATTTTATTATTGTTATTGTTACTATATGTCAAGTGTCTACCAGAGGACAGGGTCCATAGTTCATGGTTTATACATGTAAATTTCTTTTTCCATCTTCTCCCAAATGTACTATTTATTTTTGGTCAATGTATATGAATCTATACTCCTATGCTTTTTTTTAAGTAACAATCTTTGACTTCTTATATCCACATTAACTTTCTCTTTTCAGTCAAAATTTCCTTATAAAAGCAAGATATAGTGGAACACTTAACCAGAGTAAACATCTGAACATATTCATTTCACATGAGTTCTACATAGTCAGTTTTCTGTTCATGTAATTTCTAACATTTGTCTATAATAATAATATGAATAGGAATAATGTTAAAATATATATGATTCTGTATAACACATTCATGGAGGGTAAATGAATACACTTAATTTGAGGTTATAAACTTGTATATTTATCTGAGAATTACATGTGGCTTTCACATATTGGACATTTTCTCCCTGACACAGACTAGAGAAGTATGGGACAAAAATGAACAAGGTGAAAATAATCATTTGGTACTAATCTAAGCTCACTAACCATATGTTTTTTCTAATTGGGGTGGTGTTTTACAATGAGGTTATGTTATATTTTATGTAAACAACTTTGTGGATCTGCACATCTAGGATTCATTTTCATAGGTCAATGAAAATACATCAGATGGCAATTGATCAATTCTAGGCAAGCTTCCTACTGACAAACTTTACTATACCTCCAAGTTGTTTGACATTTTATTTTCCTGCTTTTATTAATATATATATATATATATATATATATATATATATATATTTAAATTCCATGTGTATTTTTCAATGCCAATAAATTAGTTTATCATCCTTTTCTGCCAAACTCTAGCTGAATTTCAACAAGGCAGAGATACATTGGGTAAGTAGTAAACATTCATTTAGAAAGAGTCAGGAATACAGTAAACTTACATACATTCCTCAGCATATTCTCCATCACTAGTCGGAAATAACATCTTCTGAGGCAGAATGGCCATTCTCTCCACTAATCTTGCCAAATTTGGGTTCTTAGGAATATAGTAAAGTTAATGGTGAGTGCTATTAAAAGAAAATTAATATCATCACAGTCATAATGTCATACAAAATTACCCAGCTCCTAGCATATGTTAGTTTCTCAGTATGTGCAAAGAAAAAGAGACAGCTTATTTTTTTTTTGAGAACTGAAAATAAAAATACTTAATCTCTGTTAAATTTCTACTGTAAAACTGATAACTTTATTCACTTACAAAGAATAAGCCATCAAACCCTTTGCATCTAAATACCCATTGGCTTACTAAATACAAAATATTGGAGAACAGAATTGAAAGACCACATTTATATTTTCCAGGTAACGTAAGCAATATTTTTTCCCTAAGTGAATACAGAATTTCTAATAGGCAAAAGCTTATTTTCTACTCAGATTGGAAAGGTCTGACTTTAGAATATAAATGGAAAACTACTATTTGGAAAATCCTGTGACTCAGCTCTAAGACACTTGGGCACGCAGGAGCCATGGAGTGTCGTTCTGAATGTGTAAGTGGCATGATAAACCTCCCACTTTTCTAAGAATAGAGCCATCACTGGACCCTGTTATCTCACCACCCCAAGGTACAATATGATAATGATACCACTTAACATCAATGCTGAAGGGAGGGGGGAGAGGAAAAGCTGCAAGCATTTTAACTAGAAAGAATATCAAATTGAAATATTAATTTACTGATTAATATAACATTAGCTGACCTATTTTCTGCAGCTTGTTAAACAACAAAGACTTGTGAAGCTAAATCACTGCCTAAAAGATAAATGTTTCAAGAATTCCCAGGGAGATGTTTAGCTTCCCCCCCCCCCCCAAACATCATTAAAGATATGCCTTGCATATATCAGGCAGTTTTATGCTTTCGGTGCTGAAACATCCTGTTTACATTTATTAATGTGGTCTAAAGAATTGGGATTTGCTTTAGAGTTCCTGCTTCCCTCAAAAATTAAGACCAATGGGGGTCAGTTTTCTTACCCTTAGTGACTCTATAGAATTTACAAGGATGCAAATTCTTTCAAGAAAGTGAATCAGGTCACTTTCAGGAATTTATTTTCTTAAACTATTCATAAATTGAGATAATATTGATTTTAAAAACAGAAAACAGTAAGTTGCTGCCACATGCTTATAGCCCAAGGACCTCAGAAATTCAAGCTGATCTTCCTTCAAAGAAGTGTAATAAAATGGAAGAGAAATGGCTTTTCTGCTGAGAGGAAGAGAGGACCTCTTAGTACAACTTGCTAATACCATGCACTGATAAACTGTGTTTTTCATTGTAAAGTTAAAGATTTTTAGCAAAGTTCTGTCTTGAATTCAAAAAAATGCTAGAAATTTTATCAAGCAAGAAATTAGATAAGATTCACTTTGAGCCCTGGCTGGTGTTGTTCGGTTGGTTGAATGTTGTCTCATCCACTGAAAAGTCACCAGTTCAGTTCCCTATCAGGACACATACTTAGGTTTTGAATTCGATCCCTGCTTGGGCATGTACAGGACACAACTGATCAATGTTTCACTCTCACACCAATGTTTCTCTCTCTCTCTCCCTAATTAACTTTTTAAAAAATTAAAAACTATCTTTGGTTTGGTTAATTCTGATGCATGATCTTAAGAAAACGGAATGGTTTTCTTAGATTAAATCCAATGGTGATCCGTGGGAGATGTAAGGTTTCCCATGTAATAGGTTATTGAGACTAATGGAAAGAATAGGTCTGAGTGATCTTAACTCTTTAGAATACATTGTTGATTAATTACTCATTAATATAATTTAGAAGAGAATGTTGACTTTTGCTTAACATTTTTATTGAAACCTACATGCTTTAACATAAAAATTTATACGTTTTTGGGTTTTTTAAAGCCCAGATATGACCTCCTGGGTTGATGAAGGCTATGAGTCCATCCCTACATTTTAGTAACTACATTAAGTCACAAAACATACAGTTGTAATTTTCCTCTCTTTTTTCCCCCATTCAATCTTTCTAAGTTTCAGTTCTGTAATGTATGTTTTGAAGCAAAACTTTTTTTCTCAACTTTAGAACAGTTTGTTGCCTTTTAAGTAAACATTTCTTTTAATTTCAATGCCTTTGTTCCTTTGGTCCAGTTAATAGAATATCCCTGGAATCCCTCTGAGATGCCAGGTTTTGTGTCAACTGCTAAGCTTTTCTTCAAAAGAAACCTCCTTTCTTTGTACATTCATTTTATGTGCCTCTCTCTCTCTCTCTCTCTCTCTCTCTCTCTCTCTCTCTCTCTCTCTCTCTCTCACACACACACACACACACACACACACACACACACACACACTCGCGCGCTCTCTCTCTTTCTCTCCTTCTCTTTCTCTCTCTCTCTCTCTCTCTCTCTCTCTCTCTCTCTCTCTCTCTCACACACACACACACACACACACACACACACACTCGCTCTCTCTCTTTCTCTCTCTTTCACACACACACACACACTCGCTCTCTCCTCTCTCTTTCTCTCTCTCTCTCTCTCTCTCTTTCTCTCTCTCATGCACACACATATTTTGAAAATTTATTAGAATAGGTACCTGTTATCTACAGTATATGTTCACTTACACTACTATTTGAAATAATACAAAGTTCACAAGTTTAATATTTGCTGATTTTCCAGGTGTAAGTACTCTCACCAAGGCTGATTTCCAGTTACTACTGAGGTGACCTCACTTTATGTGGGTTTGAGATGAGACTGACATAATTGGTACATGTGAACTGGTAGAAGTTGGGTGACTGTTCTTTTGTCTAGGTCCTTTAAGGGTTTCCATGCAATGGTAACCTTAAGAAATATGTTACTCCCTCCTGCCCCCCATCCACCAACCAGGAGTAGGCTTGTTTACTGCATAATGAAAAAAAAGGATAGATTCCCCAAGCTCAGGCACCCTGAGCTGTGACAAAAATCAAATGTGTGTATAGCCTTCTTTTGGGCTATGTTATATCACACATTTAGGACTTAGGGATAAGAGAAATTAATGCAGACATGCTGGTGTTCATGCTGACTTATGTGCCATGCGTGATAAAATTTTTTTTATCTTACCAGAAATCTCTTGTCTTCTGCCAGTATACTTAAAATAGTTACAGATAACTTCGTATCTCATAAGCAGGGTAAAATCTAATTCTATACCTGATGGACATCCTGTATGATGAAAAATGGATGGGAACACACAAAGTGAAAATAGTCTCTTTATAATTTGACAATAAGTAGGAATTTATTTCCATTGGTCACAACTAATAGAAATGTTTTAAACAATTTTATCAATAAAATATTAAGTTTCAAATTCTAATGATAAATTTTTCACTTTTAAGCATTCATGTACTGAATTCCATTGGATTTTTAAAAAACTTCTTTAAGCAGCTTTATATCAACATGATGTATTTTTATAAAAATTTAGCATCTTCCAACACTGATACAGAAAGTACTCAATTGTATGTTTCAGTTTTAAGTCATACAATTGACCATCGAAACTTCAAGTACTTATTCTGTTAATATATCTGGTTATATTTCTACTACGTTGACGGTTCCCACCTATAATCTCCAGAGTCCTATTTGTAACACTAATGATTTGCTGGCAATATTAAGCTATTGTAGGTAATGTTATAATAAATTCTGGATTAAATTCCCTTAACAAATATATACACACACACACACACACACACACACACACACACACACACACATATGCAAGATAGCAAGGACAGTGAGATTAAGTTGATGCCAGAGAGAGGGACCTTGCTTCCAGGCTATTCCCAGGCTTTGAGGCACACCTAAGTACATTTCTTCCTTGGCTTCCCCTCCTTTACCTTTCCTTCAGATTTTCTTTCTTAACACATTATGTGACTGAGGTTTGAGATTTGGTTATTACTAAATGTTTTTAATCACTACATACCTGAGTGTAAAAATAAGATATCTTTGTTAAATTTTCAAGCAATGGTACAATTTGAAAAAATAGTGCCTTGAAGACATTAATACACTACTGTTTATTTATTAGAATGTTATCTAGATTGTTATAATATCAAGATCTTGATAAACAGTGGAAAATAGATACCTAATAAGCAATAAAAACTGTTCACACATTAAATTCTAAATACTACTCAATTCAAACTAATAAAAACTGTTGTTAATCAAGTAATGTTAGTTCATGATACTGTGAAAAACCTTTATCTCATTACCAGATGTAAATAAATTATATTAAGATATAATTTAAAATAGTTATAGATATTAGAATCATTTCTGGTTTCCTTCTTATGTCTATTATCATGATCAAATGTAATAATGCCATTTTAAGTGACATTATACCAAATAAGAAACATGAAATGAACAAAAATGAAGTGTGAATTTAAAGATAAATGTCGTTCTATTTTTAACTCCTTGATGAGTTCACAGTAAGTAGCTTCTTCGTTCTGTTTCTGGTTTGACTACATCCTTCTCACCCACACTCAAAACCTACTTGAGTTTCATCCTACTGCTATGAAAGCATCTTGTGGTATTCTAATAGGGCCATGCCCTGTACCCATTAGAGATAGTATATAGAGAAATGATGCCAAAAATGTGCCATATAAAACTCTAATATTTATTTCAATTGCTCAAAATGCATAAGAAAAATGCTAGCTCCTATTGTTCTTTTTATCAGGGTCTTTGTCCTAATATTCACTCCTAAGGCTAATTCATTCATTCATTCTCTCTCTCTCTCTCTCTCTCTCTCTCTCTCTCTCTCTCTCTCTCTCTCTCTCTCTCTCTCTCTCTCTCTAACTCTGTCCAGCTCTATTTGAATCCCACTCCCTCATGCCTTCATGGCAGTTAGCCTGCTGATATCAAGTACCCTTAGAATCCATACACAAGATGGGATCTGCCATGGAGATGATTTTTGTACTTGGATTTTAGGAATAAACTATATGCCAAAAATGAATTTTGAAGAAATTATTCAAAAGGGGAAATACAGGTTTTCGAATTGCTTCTAGCATTTAAACATCATTGTAGGTATTTAAACATGTCAATTTTAAGATACTTCTCATACTACATTGGAAGACTGCCCGGTACATTTATGGCAAAGTGTAACCCTCAGAGAAAATCATCACTAACTGAAAGTATCTACATTGTACCTTTTTTTTTTTAATATATATATTTTATTGATTTTACACAGAGAGGAATTGAGAGGGATAGAGAGTTAGAAATGTCGATGAGAGAGAAACATCGACCAGCTGCCTCTTGCACACCCCCCACTGGGGATGTGCCCGCAACCAAGGTATGTGCCCTTGACCAGAATCGAACCCGGGACCTTTCAGTCCTCAGGCCGACGCTCTATCCACTGAGCCAAACCGGTTTCGGCTACATTGTACCTTTTTACTTGTCTTTTTATCTTATGGATAAGAACAACATTTATTCCCTTTTTAAACCTAGAGTTATTGTTTTAATCTCTGTAGCCTTGCCTAAAATTCCATATACATGTTTTAAATTTAATATAAATTATATAATGTATGAAGGAGAAATCTTGTATTTTCATTAGCCTCTTGCTTATTAAGGTTCTCATCTCTATATGTGCTTTATGTTGCCTTTCTGGAAGAATATCTGAAGGTGTATGTCCACTCTCATTTCAGCAGCTAAACAGCTCTGTTCTCTTTGTTATTTAATTTAAAAATAGCCTTTCAGTTTCAAAAGTGGAGAGACTTTTAACATTCAATTTTTTTTTAAGGAGCACTTTTTATGAGGACTCTACTTGAGACTATCCGCCTCTATAGCAAATTTATTTTACCTTTTCTAAACCAGTACATCAAAGACAAACATAAGGAACTAGAGACTCAAGTCTACTTACTTCATATGGGTTAGCGAAGTTCAGGGTTTATCACCTATGTTTTGATCTAAAAATAAAATAGAATCCACACAGCTCAATGGGTTTTTCACATATAAAGACTGAAACTGAAGGGGAGAACAAGAGATGTGATATTTTTTCTGGTAATTTCTTTATAAAACCTAAATGGGAGGAAAAATGTATCCAACATAAGGCATTTCAAGCAATAATGCATGAAAAAGATCTTAATAGAATCAGGAAATAGACAGACAAAACTTCCTGGCTATTAATAGTCATTTTTTTTTATTAAGCTTTGTATGAAAATAAAATAGAATTAATGCACCTGCTTATCAACAGAAAAGAGAGCATTTGTAAAAAGAACAAATGAGCAAAAATCAAGATTTTTTCAGAACTTCTTTCTCTATGCAAGCCAGGATGCCACCTTCATCCTGCTTTTTGTTGTTAGTGTTCCTCCTCCACCCCCTCCTACTTGTTCTCTTCCTCTATTTCCTCCCCCTTTGTTCTCTTCGCCTTCTTTAATGCTTATAGCTTTTTGCTAGTATAATTTAGATGTACAATAATAAAGTACTACTATTTTAAGTGCTGCTCACCACTTGCCTATTTTTCCTCTATCAACATAACAATTTTATTTCATCATTTTCCTTTAGAACATTAGAGGAGAGCCCAAGATTCTAAAAATATTTGAGAAACATTTTAAAATCATCTTAAGAACAAATTTTATGGCATATGACAAAAAGCAGTTGTGTGTCTATTTTAAGTATTATGTTCTGGATATTAAATATGGGTTCGCACAAAAAAATCCTAATTCAAAAGACAAACTGTTGAACTCCTGGAACAATACTTTATTGAGGTGATCTTTTATTATGTTTGTTGATATTGTGAATCATAATAGTTTAATGTTAAATCAAATTTGCATTCCTGGCAAAAAACTCACTTGGCCATGGTATATAATCCATTTTCTATAATGTTGAATTTGACTTGTTAAGATTTTGTATAAAGTTATGCCATCTATGTTCAGAAAGTGATTAGCCTGTGGTTTTCTTTTCTTGTAATGTCTCTGTCAAGTTTTGATCTCAGGATAATGCTAGTCTCATAGAATAAGTTAGTAAATAATTCTTTCTAGTTTTCTAGAATATTTTGTACAAATTTAGTATAATTTCTTTTTTAAATGTTTAGTAGAACTTGTCAATTTAGCTATCTGGGCCTAGAGTTGTCTTTGTGGAAATGTTTTTAACCATAAATATATACTCTATAATAGTTTGGTTGATTTCTATTATTTCTTTTCTGCATTCTATTTCATTAATATTTGCCCCAATCATTACTTTCTTTGCTCTCTTTACTTTGGGTTTGATGTGTTCTTTTTTTAGTTTTTGTAGTTGGAAGCTGGGGTTATTAATTGGAGGGTTTCCTTTTTTTTTTTCCCCTCGAATATTGGCATTCTGCTTTAAATTTTCCTGTAAGTGTTGCTTTTTGATGTGTTATGACTTCATTTTCATTTATTTAATAATGCTTTCTAATTTTACTTTTTATTTTCCTCTTTAACTTAGAGGCTATTTAGAAGTGTATTTAGTTTCCTATATTTGGAACTTTGTATTATTTATATGTTCTCATTTTCATTTCTAATTTAATTTCACTGTGACTGAAGAACCTGCTTTGTATAATTTGATTGTTTTGACATATGAGACCATGGCTTAGGATAGAATTTACCTTGGTAAGAATAGAGACCAAAGTTTAGAATAGAGTTTATCTTGATAAGATATTCTCAAGATTTTTTTTGTCTACTATCTTTTGTGAAAGAGAGTCTCAAAATATAATTGTGAATTTGCTATTATAGTTAGATCAGTTTTTGTTTGATGTATCCAATATTTTGAAGCACTTCTGTTAGATGCATTAGCACTTAGGTTTCCCCCCCCTTTGATTAATTGAACTCTTTATCAATATGAAAAGGCCCTTTGATCCTGGCAATACTATTGTCTCTGAAATCGACTTTCTCAGACACTATTATTGTCAACTTAGGTTTCTTTATATTAGTGTTAGGTTGGCATTTATATTTCCACCATTTTATTTTTACTGGTAGCCTCTTTGTGTTTTATATGCATTTGTTTTTTATGCAGGGCATAGTTGGGCCCTGCTTTTTCATTCAATATGAAAATTTAAACCATTTAGATTTAATGTGATTTTTGATATTGTTAGCCTTGTCTGTTATTTTGCTCTTTGGTTTCTATTTGTTTCACTTGTTATTTTGTTTTGTTTTCCTCTTTTCCTGGGTTGTTTCGATTTCTTTTTTCTCCTACTCTTGTTTATTGACTATAGTTCATTTTTTATAGTTATTTTAGGATTATAGTAAATAACTTTAACTTATTATAGGCAAACCATTTAAACTCCTGAAGTCTTATTCTTCTAATAAATTTAAAGAAGGCATGGGTTTTTCTCTTTTATGTCTTATGAAATGCATAATTACAATATTATAGATGAAGATCCTTTTATACATTGAAAAATGTTTTACATATAGGTATATGATTCTCAGTCTTAGCCAGGTCATTGTTTTGTTAAGGTTTATTGCTGTTTTTTAATTCTACTTTACTATATGTTCCACTTTTCCCAAGTGAGCCATTTCTGCATGCAAAGTTATAAAGTAAGGTACTTAATATTTATAGGTTTTGAAAACCTTACCTAGCTAAGAAAAAATTAAGTTAATAGAAAAGTTGACTTTAAAAAAAATCTAGAACAAAGTGAAAAATTATAATATACTTATGGTTATTTATAAAAACAAGTTCCTGGCATCACATGTTACTATAATAACTACATAATATGTTCAGATATTAGGCATATAATTTATCTACATGTTGAAATATTTAAGTTCATTATGGCCTATACCCAATAATGTTTATATATGATAGAAAGACACTGTGTTTTACATTGGTCAATATATTTATGCTCCAAGGGACGTAGGTTCTAGAAGTATAATGACAAACCACAAAAGCACATGCTTATTCGAAATATAGTCCCACTTAAGTTAGGAATACTTCACAGTAAACTACAGCCAGACTAAAAAGCTGTGTAAATACCAGAAGCAAAGCTGCAGGTACAGCACTCTTTAGAGTGTCTATCAGAAATGGTAAATGTCATAGTACATAATTTATCAATGCTAATAGCCTTCTGTACAGATCTGAGGGAATTAACCTATACAGCCAGACTATTTATCACATTATAATATATAAAATGAACTTTTAATTAATAAATGGACAATCTATTGTTGTCATGAATGTGTCTCTTAAATGGGTTTGCTGAACACTGGCACAGCCAAGTTTTGTACTTACTTCTTGGAACAGTTCTGTAATTTGCGGCATACTCTATGGTATTTTCTCACAGCAATATCTGTTTGAAAATAATCCTGCATCTTGGCATTTTAAAATGGTATTCATTACTCTTGAGCTGACCTCACTGGCACTAACGTATCTGAAAGTCATAAAATTAGTATAATGCAGTTCTCATCAATATACTAAGTCTATAAAGGCCCAAGTTAATAGTCTACATGTGCAAAAAATTTAAGTACAGTGGCTCGCTATACTCATGAAAAATGAAGCAAGCAAGTAGAACAGGAAAGCAGTTTTATACAAATGTTACAAAAGCATCTAATATATTACTTAACCTATTAAGGTAACTACCGAATTCAATTGTGTATTTACATTTGACATCAAATCAAATTTGGTAAATTTAATGATACTGACTAATTGCCACATCCAGTTTTACAAATAGGATATGTGTTTTCTAGAAGTTTGATTTAAAAAGATAAACAATTACATTAGAAAATAAATTATTTTGAAGTCATTCATGGTTTCAGTATTTTATACTAAGAAATGAGTTGAAATAAATAAAGGAACACCTAATATTAGTATTTTATATTCCTAATATTCTCTGAAACATGTTTTGACTCAGCATTTATATACTTATGGAAAAATGATCTTAAACATTTTCTCTCATGTAGAACTTAAGTTTTAGTAAACTCTAGATAATGAAATGGCAAGACTCTTTCACCCATAAATAATTTCATTATAATAATCACTTGCCTCATAAAGATATTTCTTTTCATGATGCCCTATCATGTTTTTATATGTTAATACTCCAATTTTCATATCCAAATACCAAGGAAGACAGAACATCTTACAATGATCTTTCTTTTCCAGATTAATGCACCTGAATGACATTTTTCCTTATTTAATATCCTTTACTCATTTCCTCTCCTGTTATAGGGATAGCACAGCTGTTTATCTGGCAATTATCTTTGGATCTATTAGTGAATATGTCTAAATTAATCAGACAAAGACAAGTGCATCATGAAATGCTTGTGCTACAAATACAGGACCTCATATTCTTTCTGTCATTTTCACTGGTTCCACATGGCAACTTTGGTTTCTTGATTCTGTAAACTGTAAATTTGTATCAAGTAGAGAAAATGCATACAGATTTATTAGAATCTAGTACTTAGTTCTGATAAACATATAATTTACGCTAACAGTTCAAGTAGTCTTAATTTCATATATATAATACTTCTAAATAGTCAATAAGAAGGTGTATCTGGGAATTGTGGGCAATGAACATGCATGATCGACTTAAGTAACATATCTAAATATTTGACAGATTCACTATTTGGTTCAATGTTAATGTCAAAGAAATAAGTTTTATTGAGTTTAATAAACATTTACTGTTGGTTATTTAATATATGTGCCGTGGACAGTTTAAAGATGAGGGAAGAAGATTGAGCAAGTAAACTGACAATTAGAGAATGAAATAAAAAGTGGAATGCAGAATGTCCTAGAACCGTGGTCTGCAAACTGCAGCTCAAGGGCCACATGCAGCTCTTTGGCCCCTTGAGTGTGGCTCTTTCACAAAATACCATGGCCTGGGCGAGTCTATTTTGAAGAAGTGGCATTAGAAGTTTAAGTTTAAAAAATGTGGCCCTCAAAAAAATTTCAATTGTTGTACTGTTGATATTTGGCTCTGTTTACTAATGAGTTTGCCAGCCACTGACCTAGGACATAGGTGTACACCAGGTTGTGTCTCTAATCCATTCATTCAAGTAGGGGACATTAGAATTTATAAGATAAAACTTATGTGGCATAGTTTACAAAAATAAAATCTAACCTCAGGGAGTTCAGAGTCTGCTAGGGATGACAGGTATATAAGGTAGAAATTGTAAATACAAGCATAAGTGATGTTGTGACAATCAAAGTGCTTTGGGAGCTCACAGTAGATCAACCGAAGGACTTGTATACATGCAATGTAAGTACAACCAATGGACATAAAACTCTGCGGAGGGAGGGTATGTATGGGAGGGAGAGGGGCAAAAAAAAAATCAATAAAATATATTTAAAAAAATAAAATAAAATAAAAGGAGGTAAACCATTTCCCCGCCCCCTCTTCCCCCCCAAAAAAGAGGAATGCTTATCAATGCCAGGTCAAGACTGGTAGATAGTAGTAGATGATATTAAATATCCTAATGAAATTGATAAAGTCACAGATGGATTAATAGGAAGGAAAACACACACCATAACTCAAGAATTAGCCCCCAGGGGGCTAGTGCCCTTACCAGCAATCAGAGAAAGGGAAGGAAATAAGCTCTTCAAACATTTCAGTCACATCTTACAAACAAAAGTCAAGACTGAGTGACCCTTCAGGGTTGAACATGTTTCTCTGGGCTCTCCCGTTAGCTGATGTAAGTTGAGAAATGATTCTTACCTGTTGTATGTATTCAGGATCTCAGATGTTACAGAAAACGTGAAAGAAATCTAAGCATTCATGTTTGTGCACACAGAATCCTGACTCACTATCATGTTTCTCATGCTCCATTATAATTGCTTTGTTTCTATGAAGCTCTGACTTATTATTAACTTAGTTGTGCCTGCATCGTTATTAGTTGGGAACAGTTTAGAACAACACATGGATGATGAAATGGTTTTAGTTTCATACCGAAGGGGCAGTGCCTACATGGAGGCCTATGTGGAGAAGGATTCTGAGGACATGGGAAGTAACCAATTAGCAATGTGTGGAAGAAGAGGATAGCAATACAAGGGTCCCGTATTTACTAACTCAACTTTTAAAACTGTATTGAAAACTTAAGAGTCTGGCAGATTTGGATTCCAATCTGGACTCTGAGACTTACTAGTTGTATATGTTTAAGGAAGTTGCTTAACCTAATTAAACATGGTTTCTTTTCCTGTACAATGGGACTAATAATTGTGCCTACTCCATATATGCTTATGGTGATAATTGTATGAGGTAGCTTAGATAAAACACCACAGTGCCTAGCACATATTATCATCCTATCAATATTAACTTGCCATGTGATTAAATGAGGCACTGCTTATAAGGAGATATGATATTGTAGCCCAAATGGTATGACTCATTTGGTTGAGCATCATCCCATAAACCAGAAAGTAGCAGTTTGATTCCCAACCTGGGCACACGTCTGGGTTGCAGACTTGATTCCCTAGCATGGTGCATGCAGGAGACAGTTGATTGATGTTTCTCTTATATCCATGTTTCTATCTCTCTCTCCCTCTCCCTTCCTCTCTGTAAAATCAATAAAAACATACTTTATTTAATAACTAGAGGCCCGGTGCATGAGGCCTCAGTCTGGCCTTTGCCCTCTCACAGTCCAGGAGCCCTCAGGGGAGGTTGGACATTCTTACCACTGCCACGGAGGCCAGAGAGGCTCCCATCACACCACTGCACTTGCCAATCTTCAGCCCAGCTTCTGGCTGAGTGGTGCTCCCCCTGTAAGAGCACACTGACCACCAGGAGACAGCTCCTGCATTGAGCATCTGCCCCCTGGTGGTCAGTGCAGGTCAATAGAGACCAGTCATTCTGTAGTTCAGTCGATTTGCATATTAGCTTTTTATTATATAGGAAGAGTTAACATATTGTAGAGCAAAATAATTAATAGTCTTAGTACTGAGTAGACATTTTTAAAATCAAAATGAACATTCTTCTCCCAAGGAAACACTTTGAGGTAAAAGTATACTAGCATTATATCAATTATGCACTCATTCACTCATGCTATAAATATTTATTGAGCACTTACTAACTATTCATTCTAAACACTATAGGTGAAATGGTGTGACTGAATTTTTGCCCTTGTGGAGCTTTTATTTTTAGAGACACCTAGTCCAATTCTACTAGATGCTTTGTTTTCTAATAAATGAACTAATGAGATGGAACTACATTTTACGTTTAGTTTTGCACTGAATTCCTATAGGCAACTGTACATCCTCATCTTGATGATTCTAAGCCTTCACTACAAATATACGTTTTTAAAAAATTATGTTCGCTCAACAAAAGATACGCTAGTGTTAAACTTGATCATTTTACTCCTAGCTGTTTTGATTTTCTCTAATTTGAAAAGGATCATTTCAGAAATAATCTCTACTGATGCTGTTTCCCCACAAGTGATTATAACCAAATTTTGATATTGACTTTGTAAAACTCTATTTATTAAGAAGTATTATTTAAATTCTATCAACGGAAAAATAATAGATTTTAAAATTTATTATGTACTGTTTGTAAGAGAATAAATTCAATTATCACAGAAGAAAGTCAGGTACAAAGTAGAAAAGATTCATTGAGTCTGTTTCTAATAAAATTATAAATGCTTATATTATTAACTTCAAAGTGTGGATTAAGGCTACTAGATGAACATGAGTTGTAAATCAATATTAATTAAAAATAATCATGATCAGACAACTACACTGAAGTCTATATTACTGAAAAAGGATTTGCCCTAGTGACAGATTATTGCTACAACCTCTCACGCCATTGGGTGATGCTTACCATATGTCCCATGATTGATAGTCAAATTTAATGAGTTCTTACAAGCAATTAAATAATCAAGAGTTCCTGCTGTTACATGGCATAGCTTGATAGAACAGTGACAAATGAGAGAATATCTACAACCTAATCAAAGGGACATATTTCCTTGGGAACAAAATAATATTATCCACCAGTGCAATCAAAGGACAAAAGAACATAGAAAGGACACAAACAGAATGAGATATATTATGTTCTCTTTTCATTATTCTGACTGCTCAGTTTCCATTTATTGAATCCTAATAAGTTGAACCCTATTAAATCATAAAGAAAATTAGGCTTGTTAGATGTTTCACTTATATATTGTTGGAATATATGTATATATTCTCCTCAGCAAAATGTAGCAAGAATAAAGACAGGTCTGTCAAAAAGTGCTAGGCTCTCTTAGGTGGATTTCCTGTAGGCTTCATTGTTAAATGTTATTCTACTGGACCCCGTGGTGTTCAGCCCAAGTAAATATAACACAATTTTGCTTTGTCAGTTCATCTGTAAGTATAAAGTTACAATAAAAGGATCCATTGCCTTTGAGAATTCTGTACTTAGTATTATTTCTCCACAGTAATTTCCTATAAATGTCAAATACAATGCCTCTGTTGTGAATAGTATTTGATGATAGAACTGTTTTATTTTCCATATTGTTAGGAAAGCAGAGGGTTTCTGATCTTTTAAATTCTAGTGAACTATGAACTTTTAAATCTATTCATGATATACCAAGTGATCTTAATATTTTATACTCCCCATGCTTGGGCTGCTAACATTTAAGTAAATAAGTAAAATAAGAATAATGACAAATATTTATTATAAACTCTCTGTTGGTTTAGTAGACTTGCTTATTTTATCTTAAAAAACAAACAAACAAACAAAAAATACAAAGCCATCACAAGTATACCTTCCCTTTGGGGCATATTAACTCATGGTTTTTAAAAGAGGTCAAGTAAAACCTTAGTTGGGCAAAAGACAGAGTTTGAATTTTAATACTTCCACTTTCAATGTAGGTCTGTGGCAAAAGCAAATGTTCTGGAATCAGATATGCCTGAAGTTGAAGCTGACTTTGTTACTTACTGTTTGTCTTTGGGCAATTTGTTTATCCTCTATGAACCTCAGTTCGTGTGTTTTTTTCCAGAAAAAAAAAGGGGGGATAAGGTAACTCACAGTATATGTAGCATATTATTTCATCCGTAAATATTATTATTATTGATTAAATTATTGAAACAGATAGTTCCTGACATTTAAAACGGGTCAGGAACTATTCAAGGCAGTTTCAGACCTCAAGAAAGTCACAGTTTAAAGGAGGAAATGCTTATCTGTAGGTTAGAACTACCTATCTGTGATTAGAGTAGGCCTAAGGCAACCTGAACAAAATAATACAAAACAAAACAAAAAAACAAAATTACAAGAAGTAGAACAAGTCTTGGTTGGAGTTAGGACTGTTAAGATGGGGCCTCCTAGAAAAGCTGAATCTTAATGAGTCTACAAACATGAGTCAGAAAGAGTAACTTTAATGTTTGTTCATACAAAAGGAATTAAGAAGACCTAAAGGGATGTCAGACAGTGGTAGATTCAGGAACCTGAGCATGACTTATTTTGACTGAAGCTCAAGGCAACTCTCTGGGAGTAGTGAATGTTTGAACTGAAAAAGTAAACAAAACACAAATCATGTAAAGACATGCCTACTTGTTTGCTTTTCATCCTAAAGGGCATGGAAACAACTGGAGAATGTTAGGCACTAAAGCAAGAAGAAAGTCTAGTAGGGAGTCATCCTGTTAGAAGTCTGTGGTAGCGATCCCAGTGAGAGACGGTGACCCACATAAGCATAGTAACGGGGATGGAGAGAACTAGATAGAATGAAGAAAAAAAAAAATTTTTTTTAATCATCCCTACTCCATGAATAGTGGATATGGAAGGTGAATGCTAATGGTATGTTATAAAATACAGGAGAGACAGATAATCTAGGAAGGAAGAAAAATTACTGAACTTTAAAAAATGATGAATTCCTACAAAACTTTAGATTGATGGGTCTGCAGATCAGTAGAGTGATCTCAGCATGAGATACATTCTGGGAAATTGAACATATAGATGCCATTTGAAGGTGTGAGAAGAAAATAAAATTAAGACAAGATAGTCAAGGACAGAACTTGAAACAACATGTAAGTGGTATGTTAAAAAAAAAAAAAAAAGGTACCCACATAGGAGACACCTGCATAAAAGATCGATAAGTGGTCACTAACAGATAAGAGCAGAGTCCAAAGAGATTGTCTCCTAGAAGTCAGGGCAATAATACATTTCAAGAGCAGAGAATGTTTAACACTATCATACGATGACAGAAGGAAAAGGAAGAGAATTTTCTACAATGAGTATTATATCATCTGTTATGAAACACTTTAGATTCTGTTAGCCTCACCTATTTCTTAGGGATCTGGCCATCTGTACCTATCCCAGGCACAAGGAGTAACCAGTTTCTTCATGACCTCAGAGCGCCTTTTTCTGGGCAAAACCTTTGGGCTTCCTTCCCTATTGACAACGAGTCATGGAATAGCAAATACTGTCATGTTCCCAGGTGCACAGCTAGGACATGAAGGGGAATGCGATGCCTTGTGTGGCTCACCTTTGACCGGTAGGAGAAAGAAGCTGGTGTGTATATTTCCCTGCCTCTTTCTGATGCACTGCTCTAAAAAGCAGTCATTTATAATACTTCTCCTGAGACAACCCCAGGTGGTTTTGTGATCTGTGCTTCATACCCAAGTGCTGGCAGGTTGAAAACCCTCCTTCTCAGCAACACTCTGTTCTTCTTATTTCTGCTCCTGGGAATGCATTCCTCAATGCGGGTGTAGCACTTTATTCTTGATGTGGGGCTCTGTTTTCTGATGAAACCAGGCTAAGAGAAATACATATATATATTACTGTTGTTGTCAGAAACATATATTCTAACTGTAGGTGTTCCACACCACAAAATGAAAACCATTTATTGTTGCTGTTGTTGACTTTAGCCTAGCATCTAGGATCCTGTAGTTAAAAAAAAAGAGGTTGATGACTAAATTACCAGGAAACAGTACAAACTGCAATTAGAAAAAAAATAATGAAAATATTAGAGTAAGTTGAAAAGCTAGAGAAAATATTTAGCCAAAAGAGAACTAATGTCACATTTCAAGGGAATTCAATATGACATTCAGTCATTTGAGTATGATAAAGGAAAAGGTGACAGTAAATTAGGGAGCCATTTGGAATATTGAAACTAAGGTTTCCCCAAGAATTAGAGGTAGTTTCCTCCAGTTGACCTCACTGTCCTGTTCTAAGGTATAC
The DNA here is from genome assembly GCF_014108245.1 of Pipistrellus kuhlii. Classification (NCBI taxonomy): domain Eukaryota; kingdom Metazoa; phylum Chordata; class Mammalia; order Chiroptera; family Vespertilionidae; genus Pipistrellus; species Pipistrellus kuhlii. The sequence goes on along the minus strand of NW_023425405.1, from coordinate 31,622,331 downwards.
TAATGGTTCCCAAAGTGTAGTAGCCAGATGAGCAGGCTCAGCATGGCCTGGGAACTTGGTGGGAAAGTAAATTCCAGATCCTATCTGGGGCCTATTGAATAACTTCTGAGGCTATAGTGCAAAAATCTGAATTTGTAATAAGCCCTTTAGAGATTCTGATACATGCTAAAGGTTGAGAACCACTGTTATAAGTGAGCATGATCTATTTCACTTGGGATAAAGGGTAACTAAATTAAACAATAACAGGCCACATCCTCCATAAAGCATTCTGTGATTTCCCAAAATGAAAATAGCCTTTATTTTATATATCCACTTTTTCTTTATATAATTAAAACAAGGATAACTTTTTGGAACAGTTTGATAAAATATATGATAAATTTGAGTAGCCACTGCAAATCCTAAGCTATCAGTTTCCAAAATATCCCAAGCAACTTAAGACATTCTTTGTAATCATCACCTAGCAGAGTATATTAAGATAGTTAAGATCACAGAATGCTTTCTTAAGAAAAAGGCAATCTAATTTCTGCAAGGAAAATATGCTTTAGTAATACTGGAAAATTGTACAATTAGAGGAATAAAGGAGTGAAGAGATGCAATTTACTCTGGGGAGGGAGGGCATCTTTGGGAGGGAGGGGCCAATGGTATATGTACAAAGATAATAATTTAATAAAAAGAAATTTTAAAAAAGAGATGCAATTTACTCTGGCTTTTAACATGCCTTAGACAAAGGTTCTACACTAAATGCTATTGATCATAACGAATCAATAAGAGATAGAGGGGATGTTTGGTTATAGGTAGGAAACAAACATTAATGCCATCAACTTGCCATTAGGTGTGTGTGTGATTTCTAGTTTGTTAGTTATCTATATAAAGTATCAATTCTGGACTATTTATTCTAGTTTTAATTTATAGATCACAAGGAATTAAAATAGGTATCAATATTTATTAAACCAAATGTTTTTAAATCTTTTAAGCAAGGGAACAATCTTTCCTCTACCTTGATTTTTTTTCCCTTAAAATAAAAATGTACCCAGAATTGCTTTTTATAAAAATTAAATAAAAGCAGAATTGTTCTGGTTTCTATTATAATTACCAGCAAGATCATGTCTCATTAGCGATTTTTACAGTTGATAAAATATTTTACTGGTGATAAAATATATCCTGTAGTCACTAAGTTGAACTCTAAGCAGCCTATGAACTAGAATTTGAGCATCCTTTCTTGGAATAGTTTTACGAATAAATTAAAACTTGGATGTTATCAATATATAAATATCTTAGATATTACCCTTATATAATTCAAAGAATTCATTATAAAATAAAGCAAACATACCCAACATTATCTGGTTTGTGTTGTATGAATAGCCATTAATACTGTGATGTGGTTAATCATAAAAATGTGTGATATGAAACTGATTTTCAAATTACATGTGGTATTTTTTTCATGTAAGTTATTGAAATATTCTATGGTATCAGACCTCCTAGACTACCAGAAGAAATAGAGAGTAGACAGTTTGTCCTAGTGGTTTGCATGCTTTTTTAAATGGCTCAGATGCTATCTTAACTGTCAAGGGACAAGAAATGAGGTTCCTTCTTATACAAATGAAATAAGACATAATAGGTCTGCACATTAGTATAGGAGTTCTACATAATGCAACTCGAAATAGCAAATTAATTAAAACTATGAAATACCTAAATATAAAATATGGAAGTTTTTTTTTTAAATTTAGGGAGAGGGGCAGGTTAAATTGTATATTCATTTAAAAAACATTTCCCATGTACATTTAGAGATTAGTTAAATGTCTAACAGCAATACATAGAGATCAACAGCTGGCAATAAAATATTATTGTTTTTGTACAGGATAAATGAAAGGTAAAAATACTTACGTTCAGTAGCATTAAAATCTTTGAAACTGAGAATCAATAAGTTCACAAAAATTACACACCTCATTAAATTCTACATAGATTGCACAGCAAGCTATAATGTAAAAACAGGCAGACAGTCTGTCTCAATATTATTACAGGAAGGGTTGGTTAAATTAATAGCTTCTCATTGATTAAAAAATCTTGCATTTTCCATGTTCTTAAGTTGGTTCCCACCATTACTTTCAATAACAGAATGAGTCTTTGGAGAAAAGTGGTTATATTGAACTACTGAAATACAAAGGTAGGCAAAAGAAAATGTTTACAATATCCTATCATTGTTTCCTGTTATAAAATGCTCTCTACCTGAAAAAAGAAAAAGAAAAGTTTGCTTCCATATTCTTAGTAATTTTTTTCGTGCTTAAATTCTCCTGCTAAAATGCAATTAGTCAATAATGATAACTAAGCATAAAATATTATTACCCCATCAGAATATTCCTAGGCAAGACATCATTTTGCCCAGGTAATATAGCACCTGACATTGCGTGTGATGATGCCACTGGGGTCTTGCCCATTTGCGATCACTGTACATTAGGAACTGCTTACCAGATTACAAGTCAACTTCATTTTTCATATATTCATCCAGCTACTTTCTGCTTTTGCTCATTTAACATGACTTACAAATATTTTGTGATGCATGTGAATGCTTATCAGTTTATATGGTGACTTCTGTCCAGTAGAAGCTCAAACTTTAAAAATGTACATAATATTTTTGTTGTAATATTTTTAGTTTTAAAATTTCTTTATTGATTAAGGTGTTACATACGTGTCCTTATTTCCCCATGACCTCCTCCCAAATCCTCCCCACTCATGCCCTCACCCCCCTGTTGTCTATGTCCATTGGTTAGGCTTATGTGCATGCATACAAGTCCATAATCTTTTATTCTTATTGTATTCTGCTTCTTCCCTGGAAGGTTTCAATGGGTAGTTTACCTTTTGTACTGTAAAGGGCATAGAAACATGTGTATTTATTCTATGCAGCTCAGTTACATTTCAGAAAGCTTCTTCAATTAGAATTTAGTTGATGATATTGTTCTTAGCTCCTAGTCACAATAAGGCAAACATTTAGGTGTTATCAATAGATATGGAACCAATAGCATCATAGTGCGGGGAAAAATAGAGAGGGGAAAATTAACTCTGATTTTCCTCAGTAACAGAAATTAAATCAAAGCCTGACCTGTTTTGGTTGAAGACTTGAATTCATTTATCTTTTTTTTTCTTCTAAATTTTATTTTTCACTTACAGTTTACATCCAATATAATCTTGTATTTGTTTCAGGTGTACAGCAGAGTGGTTAGGAAATCATATACTTTCTAAAGTGGTTCCCCAGATACTAGAATTCATGTTTCAAATTAAAATAGTAGAAATTGTTAGCATCAGTATATGAATAAGATCAAAACAATACTAACTATGACTTGTTAGCATTTATTGTGGGGTATTGTGCTAACTGGTTTACGTGAATTATCTCATTAAATTTAGAGAAAACATGAAGTGTCTCACTCAAATAAGATGTCCTTTTTTGGATGAGGAAACTACAGCTGAGGGAATTTAACTAGCTTGCCAAGGGATATGCTTCTTGTAAAGAGTAAAGTCATAATAGAAACTGAGGTGAGCTGATTCCAGTACCTGTACCCTTAGCAATAGCTTATTTCCTTACCCCTCTATCCCCTTCCCCCCAAAAAAGTATTCCCACTAGAATTTTGGCATTGTCACAGTGAATAGAAAAAGGGATGTAAAATGGAAATAAGATGTCTTCTCAGGCTTTTATGAAGATAGATCACCAAACTTCATGGAATCAGGCCACTATGGTGCTCAAGCAATGATGTGTTGATCAGGGGATTTAGACATCTCACCTTTTCTAACATTGATTCCACTTGTACTACAACTCCTATAGCATGGAACAAAACCATGTATTGTATAGCAAGAGGCATTACTTTAAATGCAAGTGCCCCCAGCCACTATAACACATTGACTTAAATATCCCTTTTTCATGAATGGCAGGACAGTTGCTTTCCAGGGAGCAGATTATGATGGATAATGCAGAGCAAAGAGTGAACGGAGAGAGAGAAGGCTGCATGCTACAATAGGGGAACTAGAATGTGAATAGAAAAGGCCAGGTGTGCCCAAGATAAACTCAATATGGCTTGTAATTGAGCTCAGAGACAATCCAGTAAAGAACAATTGTATTATGAGAATCAAATTCAAAAGCAAAGTCAGTAAAAACTACATGTGTGTTTTTTTTGGAGGTGTTATTATAAATGCCTTGGAAATAGTTGTGTTGGATGGTTATTCAGACACGAGCAACAAAAGAACACTATGTGAGCTTTAGATATGCAGCACTTGTGTTTTATTTCAAAAGAGCTTGCCAGAGAAAATTGTGATATTCTCTGGCTTGCTTTTGCAGTTATACCAGTCAGCAAGCCAAGGATAAAGACCACTTAAATATTATTTAGAAATGAAATGGCTACTAAAAAGGATATAGTTGTCTGTTAAAGAGACACTAAGCCATTTTGAGTCAACTAAGTTAGCTCTAAGGGCAAGAATAAATGAATACAAATGTGAGGCAATATTCTGGTAGATACAGTATTTTCACAGTCTTATGCCTGACAATATGGAAAGGCCACTGAGGAGATAGTGAGCTGTCAAGTCCCTGCCATAAATGTATATCTAAGTAGCATTTAAGCTGCCGGGTACTTGAATACATCAAGTGAAAGATACATCTTAGGGTCAAAGTAAAGCATATGGTGTTTAATTGCTCAACACAAAGAGGAACGAATAGAAAAAGAAAACAGTTAAAGCATCAAGCTTAATCAAAACAGTGTTCAGCCTTGCAGAGGGATAAAGGAAGAGAGTTCATAAATGACTGGGTTTGCTCCTTCAAGTTAGATAAAGTAGAGAGGCAGAAAGAGGTAGGGGTAGGGAATACAGAAATCTACAACTTTGATACACAAAAGGAGCATATTCAGTGGGAAAAAATAAAATCAAAGAACAGTTGATGACCAAAATTTTCTCACCAAAAGAGCATGATTAAAATTTTAAAGAGGTTGTAATAAGTATACTCCAAGAATAATTTCAAATTCTTAAAGTCACATCTTTAAAATCTGAAAACCCTCCTCTTTGACTCAACCTTGCAGTGGGCAGGATGGCATGCTACCATATTATGTCTAATAAAGACTAATCCCTAGCGATTTCCCAGTATATAGATAATGGTTTTTTTTTTGTTAAAAATCTGCTTTAATCCAGGATTTTCCAAGTGGGGACTTGGTCAAAGTCCCCACTGTGAAACACCTACAAAGATCTCAAGAATTATTAAGATATTTCAGTAGTTTTAGATTAGGAAAATACATTAAGAGACATCCTAATTGATGTAGACTTTTAAGGAAGCAATTTCTTAAAGGTCAAAATAGGACTTAATTTCCAGGTCAGGGGGGGGGGGGCATTAAAACATTTCCTCCTATAATTATCCAAAACCTGTGGAAAGTTTTCATGCTTTCAGACTGTACCAACGGCAGTGGAGGAATGATGCTTGTTCCACCAGGTCTTTGTGATTTTTTTTACCTAAATGAATGCATTCCTTCATCCATTCACCCAATATTTAATAATCACCAACCTCTTCCTTAGACCCATGCTAATCATGAGAGAAGCACCATCATGAAAAATATTGCATGCATGACATTTATGTGTTGTGATTAACAATGTCAAGTCTTTAGGCAATTGTAAGTACAATGGTGAGGAACAACAGTCTTATCAAATTCCTGAGAAAAGTAATATGTTTTAAGCTTAAGATGTTGGGCTTCTTGGGAGAATTCATTCTAAACTAAAATATGAAATATATAATAAGAATAATTAGCAAAAAGAATAAAAATACTTGGTTGTAAAAATGTAAAAAAGAACAACAAACTAAAATTATTTCATTATATGTCGGAATAAAACACTTAAAAATAAAACATGAGGAAAAAAACAATTCAAAATAGTGTTTTTCTCCTAAGGATGTATGCATGCAGTGTGTGTGTGTGTGTGTGTGTGTGTGTGTGTGTATGATATATATTCTTAAGAGAAAAACACTATTTTGAATTTTTCCCCCTCATGTTTTCCTCATTCATTCACTGGGGCTCTAATATATATTAAGATATATTCATTCACTGGGCCTCTAATATATATTAAGATATCATAATAATCTGGCCACTCAGTGTGTGTGTGTGTGTGTGTGTGTGTGTATGTGTGTGTGTGTGTGTATGTGTGTGATATATATATGTTTTTCTCCTAAGGATGTATATATATAATCATCACACACACACACACATTGCATGCATATATCATTAGGAGAAAAACATATATAACACACACACACACACACACACACACACACACACACTGAGTGGCCAGATTATTATGATATTTTAATATATATTAGAGGCCCAGTGAATGAATTCGTGCATGGGTGGGATATGGCCAGCCTGGTCAGGGGGAGGGGACATGGGCAGTTGGCCAGCCTGCCTGCTGGTTGAACTCCTGGTTGAGGGGACAATTTGCATATTAGCCTTTTAATATTTAGGATATACACTGAGTGGACAGATTATGCATTCAGAGATCATAATAATCTGGCCCCTCAGTTATACACACACACACACACACACACACACACACACACACACACACGACTATAGTCATCTGCTTCTTTAGAAACATGTGTATTTGGATGGCTAGCTACTGAATTTTATATAGACAGGACATACCTTTATACCTAGAAAAAAAATTGAAGGTAAATTGAATGCAAATTATCCACTTTCAGGGATAATTTGGAACCATATGGAAAACCAACAAGGTCATTAGGGTAAAGTTCTTCCTGTGTTTGCTATCGAGCAAGAGGGCAGTGCCATATGCTTTCATGTACATCACCCCAGGAGGGCAGTGCCATATGCTCACACGTATGTCACCCTTCGTGGCCTTCTGTGTCAGTCAGTGTCCCAGGGGGCATGCTGAAATGGAAAAGAGGAAGCAGCTACAACATGAGCGTGAGGGTGTGGTGTGTGTTCTGCGTTGACAGATTTTGTTAGACCATCACTGCAGTTGGCAAGCACCCAGAATAAATGCTTTGTCCTGGAGGGCAGGTCTTTGTGATGCTACAAAACCTCCCCATCAGGGAGGCCATGGGGTGAAGGTGATACATCCTTTGGGAGTAGACATTTCCTCGTGATGAAAAGGCAGGAATTCCATCTAAGACTTCACATTCCCATAATGTTGTTCTCCTCTCCCTCCTTTGTCATTAAGTTCTTATCAAATGAATAAACATCTCTTTACAGTTAACTGAAATTCTTCATATTTAAAAGAGCAACACTGGGAAGATAAGAAACTTAAAGAACTTTGTTGCCGAAAGTTTGTTTTATTATAACTTAGTGATTAAATATCTATGTTGTTTAAATATCAAAGTTGATTTCTGACTTCTTAGGTCTATATCAAGGCTGTGCCCATGTTATCATTTGGTTCATTTTTACAATGGATATCTCAGGAAATGGCAAAAATGAGGAAAAGCATTTCACAAACTCATAGCAAGTGACTCATCATGATTCACAGGCTCTGAAGAGCCTGCTGAGAAGTGACATGGTTTTATTCATCCAGGCACCAGGAGTCAATGAAAAACACATTGTAGATGTGTTTTTCCACGTTGTTGGTCTCTTAGCTATATTCTTTTATAAAACTTATAAATTCATTAATTTATATATAATATCACATTTGGCTTTTTTTTTTAAATTAACTCAATCATATATGTTTAAAGAAGTTAAATTATTTAATGTCATTTTTAATGCTTTACATTATATCCCTGCTTCCATCTAAAGATTAAAACAGTAATGAAGTTAATACTTATTTCAATAATTGAATCACAAAAGGAAAGTTTGAATCTCAAAGTAAATTATTTTCCTTTTTGCTGTTTTTAGGCAAAAAAATAATTTGAGAGTTACATTTGGAAGAACTTTTTATTGTCGGAAAACTCTGAAGTAATTATTCGTTTGTTTTTTTAAATTGATTTTAGAAAAGGAGGGAGAAAAACACACATCTGAGTACAGAGATATAGTGATCAGTTTCCTCACATATGCACCCCTACAAGAGAACAAACCTACAACCTCAGTATATGCCCTGACCAGGAACAAGGAATCAAACCCATGACTTTATGGTGTACAGGACAGACAGGGCATTATGTGGGTTTAAAAAAAAAAAAAAAAAAGTGCCCTCTACTTTACACATATATGCCAAAATTCTCAGGAAGGTTTTTGTTTGTTTGTCTGTTTAACTTTCCACATAGCTTGGAAGGGGGCAGTACCAAGATATAAACCCAAGTCCATTTGACTCCAAAACTGAAATTTATTCCCCCCCCCACACCATGTTGTGTGTTCAGTAAATGGAATGTGTCTACCTTTGTTTGCTCACGTAGACACAGGGACAGGGCTGGATTGCCTCTGAGAAGGCTCCTCCGCAGGTCTTGAGATATGGAGCCCCAGTTATTCATCCACCTTAATACTCAGTTCCTGTGTGTTTTTCTCCTTTCCTGATTCACTCCTACTCTTCTTCACTCTTGTTACTTCTCAAATAAAGTACCTTCAAGGAAGCCTTAGTCTCGGGTTCTGCTATCTTAGATACATTCTCTTTCCTCTCTCTCTCTTCAGTTTCCTTTCAGTGCCTCCCAAATTGTTGCCTACTACATCAACTACTTGCATATGAATCTTCTCAGAGTCTGTTTCTAAGAAAGGTTAAGTAAAATAACTACATTTCTTTTCTTAGGAACTTCCATTTCTCTCCTCCTCCCACCCCATCCCCCAAGTCCTGCCTCCCATATATTGGCATCCTTTGCCTTATTGATAGGCATTCAGGGTCCTCACAATCTCTCTATTTTCATTTTCCAATCAAACCTGCCCTCCTAAAAAGATATGAGTCTGATTTGCTCTGAAGAGTAAATTACTAACAGAGACTGTCCTGTGCCTCTTTGGCAGTTGTACTTTAGCATGGGGGCTAGACTCTACCCAGCGTTCTAAAACCCTGATTATAAAATTTTCATTTTTAATATTGAAGGTGGAAACTTTTTAAAGGGTGGCAAACAGAGGGGCAGCTTGTCCAAAATCATGACTAAAAAATACCTAGTCTTCTTGCAATATTCTATGAAGTAATTTAAAACAATATATGTTCAGAAAGCTTTCATCAACATACATATACTTAGTTTTATTTTTTGCATTAAAAATGTCATTAACTCAAAAATTTATAAAATGTAGGATTTTTTCCCCCTGTAGCATGAAGGCCATGCTTTCTCAACCAACCTGGTAATTGTGTTCTAAGTGGTTGTAATTTTCTCTAGGTAAATATAGTTCTTTCATGATACATGACCAACTGTCTACCCTAACATTACTTTTTAAAAGAACAATAAAAAGTGCTGGGAAAAGAAAAGCAACTCATGTGGATAAAAAACAGACTCCCTAACAGATTCAAGATCATTAAATAGCATTTACATTATATTCCTTCTTCCATATAAAACATACAAGATTAAAACAGTAATGAAGTTTATACTTATTTCAGTAATTGAAATAAGTATCCACCTGAAGTTAGTAATACTTATTTCAATAATTGAATCAGAAAGGAAAGTTGGAACCTCAAAGTAAATTATTTTCCTTTTTGCTATTTTTAGGCAAAAGTAAATTGTCTTGTGTCTCTTTGGCATTGTACTTCAGCATGGGGGCTAGACTCTACCCAACGTTCTGCAACCTGGATTATAAAATTTTCATTTTTAATATTGAAGGTGGAAACTTTTTTAAAGGGTGGTAATCAGAGTGGTAATCTCAAAGTAGATTATTTTTCTTTTTGCTGTTTTTAAACAAAAATAATTTTCATTTCACATGAAAAAACTCAGATGGCCAATCTGATGCCACAGTTTGTATGCCGAGTAACAACTCAAAAGCTGAGTGGTAAACATGGCATTCATCTTCCTATTGGCAAGAGAAGGAGAACGTGGCAGAACAGCCTGTGAGGTTTCCTCACTGCAAACTGACTTGCTCGAATATCACTGTGACAGAGTAAACAGGAAATCACTCCAAATACTATCAGAGCATCTTGTTCCTCGAATGTCTAGCAGAGTTTAGTAAATAAAAACAACACTTTGATAGGTTGCTTTCAATGAAAGTCAAAAGGCTTCCACAATTTCTCATTAGCTTCTATCTGATCTCTCAATAAGCCAAATGGAAATCAATTTGCTAAGTTATAATTTTCTCTCAGAGTTCAAGGGGCTTTGACACCAATGCTTAGAAATCAAGTTCAAAAGAGAATTTAAAATACCTGGATGATCAATAGGTTCAAAGGCTTAAGGTAAGTTTTTATAAAATTAATAAATATAGCAAATTTCAGAACATCTCCTTACTCTGATGCTGTCCATGCAATGCTCAGGGCCAATTATGGTCTTTGAATAGTTGTTCCAGTTTTTACTCTCAAAGTTGAGAGTAGAAATTGATGTAAAAGTTGAATTTATGAACTTTATTTTGAGCATTATTTATTTTAAAAGAAAATCCTATCCTAAGCAGCCGAAAATTATGTCCAACACAAAGCCTGCACACAATGTTTCTTGCAGCTTTATTTATAATTAAATGAATAGATAAAGTGGTATACATTCAAACAATGGAATATAATTCTATGCTATAAATAAATGAGCTAGTAAGCCATGAAAAGATGTGAAACTTAAATGCATGTTACAAAGTGAAGCCATTCTGGAAAATAAGATCAGTGCCCTGGGGGTAGGGAGTAGGGAGATATGTAGACAGAGCACAAATGATTTTTAGGGCAGTAAAAAAAGTATAATTTTTTTTATGATGGATATATGTCATTATAAATTTTTCCAACCCCATAAAATATACAATACCAGGTTAACTATGGATTTTAGTTGATTATGATGTATTACTATAGGTTCTTACTTGGTAATGTAGAATCGTTGTATCTGTGGGAACAGGAGGTATATTTGAAATCTCTATACCTCCCTCTCAATTTTGTTGTGAACCTAAAAATGCTCTAAAAATAAAATCTTTAAAACATGTTAAACTATTTAATTATACTATCATCTGCATAACAAAGTATAATTTAGGCATTAAAATAATGGTGAAGATTTATATTTTCTGCCCTAAAAATATGTTCTCTTAATAGTATAAAGGAAAAGAATCAACTTACACAAAAGCTGGATACTACACAATTTCATTTTTGTTAAAATATGTGTGTGTGTGTAAGAAAAATACGTGCTATTTCTATACAATATGATTACAGAATTTTTTTTTCCAAATTTTAATAATATGCCTTTTATGCTAGCTAGATTTTTATAATGACTTATATTATATTAGAAAATAGTATGTTTTTCTATTGTAGCTAAAATTAAAAATATAAACCTATTTTTATTTTTAATATAATTTTTAAAATTAGTAATTCATGAGGGAGAGAATAACTCTAGCTTTAGAACATTTTGATCTTTCAATCATTCCATCATTTTTTTATGATTCTCAAAATAAATTTTAAAAATCAACTAATGAATACATAAAGTCACTGGGCTTTTATAAATGGTTATCACAATTGCCTGGATTCACTTTGCAACCATTTCTTTTGTTTTTCTCAACTAATGTTCAGTAGCCCTGTTTGGGAATTATCACCTCATCTGCATAAATTGTATCCAGAGGGAATTGTACATCAAAGAAACAAGGCTGGTAAAACCTGAACACTTTAGAAGAAGCAGGTAGTTTTCAGAGCCAAAGTGATAGTCCACTGGGTTGTTGTTCAGGACAGTTAATAAAGGCTTCGTTCTTGTTCCTCTATTTTCCTCACTGGGAATGAACAGAGTCTCTGCTTTACACAAGCCTGCACTCATGTTAAGGAGAAAACATGAGTATGATCAGCAGTTACATCTACCTAGTTAGATTTTTATAAAGAGTTTTAAAAATAAACTGTTACACAATAATTGCCTAGTATTTTAAAATGTGTAGAACCTCAGTAAAATATTGAAATGGAAGGTCATAACATTTCCTTTATCAATAGTATTTGAAGAACCGTCGAAAGATTTCCCAAGTATACCTTTCTGACTTAAAGGCACCACATGAAAAAGTAGTTATCTGTATAATGAAATGGAAGCGTTGTGATATTTGAAGCCATAAAGTTGTAGATATGTGAAGAGGGACTTAGTTTATGGATGTCATATAAAATATGCTAAAGACTGAGTAGTATGACCACTTATTAATCAATTTCTTAGCCAGTAAAATAAAAATTTAACAACATTATACATCCTTTAATGTTTTCTTTGGTTTTGAATCGATAATCATTAGCCTTGAATACACATGCAATAAAAACTCCTGCATAAGGCTACTTTGCAAATAACCTCAGCTCTACCATGGCTTGTGCTATCTATCCTGTCAGAGGAGAGGTATCCGATAATGATGTCTAAAACCTCTGTCCCAAGGCAGGGCCATATTCTTAGAGCCGTGGTTAGCAAACTGCTGCTCGAGAGCCACATGCGGCTCTTTGGCCCTTTGAGTGTGGCTCTTCCACAAAATATCACGGCCTGGGAGAGTCTATTTTGAAGAAGTGGCGTTAGAAGAAGTTTAAGTTTAAAAAATTTGGCTCTCAAAAGAAATTTCAATCGTTGTACTGTTGATATCTGGCTCTTTTGACACATGAGTTTGCTGACCACTGCCTTAGAGAGGATAGAAGTGTGTGACATTGCTTAGGACTAAACATATCTAGGTTTTCCATATACAGAACAGTGTATACATTTTCCTACAATAATGAATTGTACATCAGTATCAGTATTCAAAGAAAGGCATGGCCTTTTTATCACAGTAGACTGGGAATATCTGGACAGTTGGGTCTTCTTTTCCTGTTAATCCCAGTGTCTGGCACAGTAACTGCTCAATGGGAGTTCAAGAAATGCTCACTGAATTTTTAATAAATTGTGAGCATACACTCAATGAATATCAGTAATTTCAACTGATTTTGAGAAATACTATCTTTAGTTACCCATTGCTTCCATACTTATCTCCTTTTTTAGGATAAACGTACCAGGAAAGTAAAAGCAGATATTAGACCAAAATAATGCTATCCTATTTACTTCCTGCCCTTCCTTAATAAAATTATAGCTCTGCAGATCAGAAATTACTATTGGGGAAACAAAAATATTTTGAAGAAACTGAAAAGGCATTGATCAGAGTGTTCAGATATTCTTAAATGCATGGACAAGTAATACCTATAGCTGGGGAATTAGATTATAAATACCATATTTTGAAATGATGATACATATTTTACTTTATCAAAATCTTTAGAAGTTTTAATATATTATGAAATAGGTACTATTACATTTGTTTGTGTTGATACATTCAAACTTTGTGAAGTACTCTGGTAAACAATGGGCTGTTTCATTAGTCACTTATGGTACTATATTTCTTTTATTGTATTTTGTATGATTTGCTTCTATAAAGTTAAAACTCTTATTTTTTTAAAATAAACATTTCCCAGGCAAGTAATAGAGTAAGAACCATAAACCTATCTCCAGCTTGCTAATCCTTAATTGCTCAATTTCCAAATGATTTACATTCAGTTTAGTTCCAGCTCCTCTTTCTCTCCTCCCCACCCCCCCCCCCCCCCCCCCGCCATTATCAGACTGATGTTAGATTTAACCTATGGATTTATTACTTGGGTCAATTAAATATGTTAATAATGAAAATTTAGGTGATAAACCAATGTTTTGTGAGGCATAACAGGATACTAACCTACTTCCATGGAAAACTCAATATATAGTCACTTTCACTGAATCACCAAGAAATTAACCACCTTACTCAAGCACACAAATCTTTGTTTCTTAAAGAGGTAGCAGTCCTTTAAGGTTAGTAGAGTTGAGAAAATAGGTAAATGCATTTTAAGGACCTGAGATTCTAGTAATGGCCTCGTAGTGATCTAATAAAATTCTAGTGATGAAATAGGTTGAGGATGTCGGTAAACTTCTCAGGTGCACTACCCAGCTGGCAACGCAGGAAAAGCAAACTAGTTCTTTTTGTAACTCCACCTGTTGCTAAGTCATCCATTTCCCTCCTATAAAAAGCCTAAAAATCCTTTTTCTAAATTCTTCATTCCTATTCTAATCCAGGCCAAGGTAATCTTTTAGTTTAAATATTTAATAGACTATCAGCAAAGTGCACCTTTGGTGTCAACCTGTCAAAGCAATTTTTAGTGTCACTGTCAAAAAAAGCTTCAAATAAAGTATGATGATAATATGTCACACCAGAAACTCGCCTCTTTCATATGGCAAAACACAGGCCCGTGAAATTTAGTGAAAGGAGTGATACAAGCTGACTTCATTTTTTCCTGAGCCTTGGTTGCCCCTGGTTGTACTGCTGAGAAAACCCAATACCTTCAGCACAATAACCCAAGGGGGGCAGTGTGCCCGGAGAGGGTGGGTTCAGAGTCTGGCATTGGTTAGAAGCATGGTTCCTTCATTTACTGGCTGGGTAAACTTGGACCCATTTCTTAGCATCTTAGTTACTCAATTTCTCTCTAGAGGTTATGTTGTTATTTACAATACAGCATTTATTCCGTTTAGTAAATTAATCCACATAAAGCCCTTAAAATAGTGTCACTTGTATAGTAAGAGCTACTAAATGTTCAATGAAATAATGTTATTTCCTCCCCCAAATGGTTAGTAGTTTTTCTCGCTGGAAGTTCTATAAAATAACTATAGAGTCTGTTGGTCACATGACCGTTAAATACATTTAGTAACATGTTACTCCTACCATTTCCCATTCTTTGTAAATGGGACAAGAGTACACATCCTTCTGAAGGTTGACATTGTCTCAGAGCCCTCCTTTCTTGCACCACTTCATCTTTTCATGTAATTTCAGGTCACATTATATCAGACAACAAGAAGAATACCAGTGACTTTCACCTTGTCCCACCTTTTTGTGGATAACCCCTTTATAGACACAGTATATTATTTACTAAGTGAGCAAATGGGACCTGGCAGGTGAACCGACTCTAGGAAAGAAAAGGAGAATGGGCAAATAGCCTCTGCCACTTCCAATGGATTGATGTCTGTCTGTGTCCCCTTGCTAGAAAGTGTATCTTTATTTTTTTTCTGTTTAAGCTTAGAGAATGTGTTCACTCATTTATCTAACATCTCTATTTTTATTGCCAAGTATATGCTTTCACAGCATATACAGAATTTCAAATGGGAAAACAAAATTTTATTAAATTTTCCTTAGAGCTGAATCACTTTTAAAAATCAAAACCAAACCTATCAGCGCCATTAAACAAAACTGATAGAAACTAATATCCAAGTCTTAAAGGATTACCTGAAGTTTCAAAATCAAATAATCTCATTTAAGCACGCACAAGCACACATACATTCCTATGGACACAAAATGGGGAGTGCGAATATATTCAAAACTATTGTTATCATGACTAAGTATGAAGGAGCACCCAGCATGATCCTACTGTTCTTAGTGATTGTCATTGTTAACTTAGCCTGGGAACACATCTGCCAGGTAGTTATTTGCAGTCCAATTTCACAAGTGAGGATCTGTATCTCCCAGGCTAACAAATGTCAGTAGTTCCACCCCAGATTTGTATTTTTCTAACGTTCATCAAACCAGCCTAGGAGGTTCTGCTTTCTCTTAAGATACAAAAATTAATAATATAATTTGAAGCAATAAAGGAAAAATCAGAGTGCTGGTGTGCACCAGCTCTGAGAAAGGAAAAAAGATCAAAGCTTTGTTTTTATCTGAAAGTTTTTGATTCACATTGAAAACCTGTGAAATGGAAAAATAGGATGGTTGCCAATATTAAATGCGATTTAATATAGAGAAGTGTGTATGAATGTGTATATATCATTAGCTCAATAGTTAGAGAACATATGTAAATATAGTCTGAAATTTAGAATCAGGTGCTAAGTTTAGTCTTACTATACCATTATCAGAATTGAATTTGTGATGTAACAGTTTACTTAATTAAGAATTTAATTTTCTATAATCCATCTAATTATGTAGATGTCACTAAGCTATATCCAAAAGTGTGTTTGTGTAACAACAACCAGCATTTATTTCCAAAAAGAATTGATGCATTTTACACAGGAGAGTTTGTGTTGTTTCTATTGCAGAAGAGTCTGAAAATACGTTGTTATTCCATCCTGTTCCCTACTATGCCCTTACTATTAAAAACAAAAAACAAATAATTTTGAGAAATGGGCATGAAAAATTAGGGGATTTAAAATGTTAATTTAACAGACACTTATGATATATGTAGTCAGTGTTTGTTATACATATTTATATTATATACATTGTTTTATATGTAATATAAAATCATTCTTTGGGAAGTAAATGAGGTTGGAAAAGTATTCAGGACACAAAATGTACAAAAACATTTTTAAAATAGACTTGTTTGCTCAGTTTTTTAAAAATAGTAATTTTCTTTTATGAGACATGATTGCTTTTCTATACTATTACTGCTTTATTGGTACAAGAACATTGAAGAAAAAGGACATTTAGTGCCTTGTTTCCAATAAATAACACAAAATGTAAGTCCTGAAAAATACAACATGTAATAATGAAACAAGTGAAAAATGCACACCACTCCTCTCCCCACCCTCCCCCCCAGCAGACCTCATTAGAGTTCAGTTTTACTGTCTGGTTAAAGCTTTCTTTGAGTCTTACTTTGCTCTGCTTTACATTTCTTCTGCTGCTGTGGTATCTCACCAGTTATATTTAAGATTACTTTGTTCTAACAATAATTCTAATTATAACTTTGAGCATCCTCCTATGCAAATCAACTGGAATGGCAGGATGACCAGTGACTGTGACGCAGGCTAAACACCAGGGGGCAGGTGCTCAATGCAAGCTCTGCTCCCTGGTGGTCAGTGCACTCCCACAGGGGGAGTGTCGCTCAGCCAGAAGCCCTGAGCCTGATGCACAGCTGCTGAGTGCAGCCCGAGAGTGCGCAGGCCGGGCTGAGGGACCCCTCACCCCCTAATGCATGGATTTTGTGCACCAGGCCTCTAGTATTAAATAAATACAAATTACACATGAAGGCCCAAATTCTGGTCTTGAATTTAAACAATTTATACTTACTTTAATTAAACCTGAATACCTAATACATTTATTACCAAAAGTCTTTGATATTAAGGTTCATACACATGCATGATGACATAGCTGTCCAGGAAATTTAAATTTTTTGTGAAGTATGGTTTGAACTGGGGGCATCAGGTGTCACAAAAAGAATAGACCACGAGCATCTTTCTATTTTACATTGAGTCTCTCAATACTCAAACTCAAAGGCTAATAGAATTTACTTATAGATACCTAAATATGTGTCAAAACTTTAGTTTTTAAAGTACTTGCCTTCATCCTCATGCCTTGAGATTTCTTTAAAGTGTGAGAGATGAGTCCCATAGAAAGGTTAGAGAGCTTTTGCCAAGTGACTTTGGCCTTGTCCTTGGGAATCCTAGCAAACTATGGGGAAGCAGGGGTGCCTGATAACACAGATATCTTGAAACTCTAGAAAATAAGGTTTAAAAAAGTAATAATAGTCTCCTAATAGGATATTTATATAACAAGATAGCTTTTTGTTTTGTTTTGTTTTGTTTTTTATTACGTTTTATTGGGGTGACATTAGTCAACATCAACATATACATTTCATGTGTGGATTTCTATGTTATAGAATCTCTATAAGTATCAGATAAAATAAGAGATACCCTCTCCTCATAAAACGTATGACTTTAAAACATGTATGAAACCCTAGAGAAGTGAAAACATATGTCCAAAAAATGTACACTAATTTCAAAGTTGTACTATTCATAATAGCCAACTCTAAGGAAAAAATTCAAATGTCCATCAACTGATGAATGGATAAACAAAATGCAGTGTGTCCATAAAATGGAATATTATTCAGCAATAAAAAGAAGTGAAGTACTGATACATGCTACAACATGAACTTTGAAAACATTATAGTCTGTGAAAGAAGCCAGATACTAATAACTACATATTATATTATTCATTTTGAATGTTCAAAATAGGGAAATCTATAAAAACATATAGAAGGTTACTGTGGGCTGGAAGATGGGGGTATAGGATAAGGGATGATAGCTAAAGGATATGGGGTTTACTTTTAAGGTTGTAAGAAGACACTAAAATCTGTCATGATGACAATTGCAAGTATCTGAATATCCTAAAAATTATTTAATTCTACATTTTAAATAGGTGAGCTGCATAGTATGTAAAGAATATATCAATAAAGCTGTGACAAAATAAGATAATTAGAAAAAGTTATATAATTACAATCTGATCCAAGTTTGATTTGTAGTAATGAAACACAAATTTTTGTGTTAATTTGTAGTAATTAAACAGCACTAGAGATTGTGTGTGTGTGTGTGTGTGTGTGAGTGCGCAAATATGTTTAATTTTGCTGTAATTATTAATGTTTTCAAGAAGCCTAATATTTTAAATTGTTATTTAAATAGATAATTCCCATCTTATAATCCTCTATTTTTAGACTAGAAAACATTAAAAAATGCCATTAGATTCTGAAAACATCAAAATGTCCTAAAATGCTTCCCATATGTAAATATTATTTATCAACATGTGCTTCATTCTACATAATAAATTATCAGAATCTAATATTCTGAACTATTACTCCACACCATGCTATTTAAAGCTTGAAGCCCAGCAGGGATTTTTTTTTTAATTTAGTGTAATTTTAAACATTACAAAAATAGCTCTCTTGCAGCTCCCCTGCTGTGTCTCAGATCGTTGCCAAGGCTTTTTTTTTTTTTTTTTTAATATGTTATCACTAGAGTAACATCCTTCTATAAATATTGCACCTTTGACTCTAATGTACCCAAAATAGCAATGTGGTCTAAAGGACAAGAGAGAAGGAAAGTAAAGAAAGGAACTAAATTAAGTTTATTTTTCTTTAATTTCTAATCATTAAAACTTCCATATGATCATGCCTTCCTATTTATCTGCGTACCTTTCAAATGTGAAACTCTCCCTTGGGTTTCAGGATTTTTTTTTAAGGCCAAAATAATTTTTCTTAGAAAATTAAACTCAGTTGGATAGCTGATGTGCCATTTGAGAAAAAAAAAAATGTCATTGAACTTTGTTGAGTACTTGATAAAAAGCCTAACCAAGTCTCAACTGCTTGCTGATTTCTCATTTCAATGACCCTATCCATGTAGCGATTTCTTCACTGTACAAATTCTAAAGACATAAATAAAGAATGATTTAGATATAGTCTAAATCTTGACATGCATTCTAAAGAAGATGAAATAAACATAGTTTGCTTTTTTTAATTTTTACTCTGAAATTTTAATCCTTTATGTATTATGAGGAAAATTTAGTTCACATGTAACTAATTATTAATCATATTTTATTCATCACAGTTTATTTTGAAAGAGCTACTTGAGGTGCTAATTCAAATAGCTTTTGAAATAGACTTTGGAAATTGTTTTTTTAATGAGCTATTAAAATATTGTTCTTGAAAAAAGAAAGTCATTATTCTGAGCCTAAAGTCACAAACTCAAGTTCAACTTGAAATGCTCGATAATTCCTACGTTTAATAAAGCCAATTTGAGCTTCCATTCTAACATTCTGCCTCTTTATAACATCCCTAAGCACTTGGGGCCATGCTAACCAACAACTTTGTATGATAAGAAAAATTTTGTGTTGACTATAAACTGACTTTTAATCTCCAGATAATAACCTACTGATTGGCTCAGCTTGATTAGTCAGGTATAGAGGCCAAAAATTTTTCTCAAGGTCCCACAGAGTGCCTAATAACTCATTTTTGTAGCCTTCAACAATTCATTAGCAAAGTTACCCCCCCCCAAAATACAACAAGAAAATTAGTTCTCAGATGACACCCCATTTATTGATAACATTTGATTGAATCCTAGGGGCAATTGTAGACTTATTTGAAACCCCATCACCAGCATCCTCCTATGCTTGATGCATAAAACTATAGAAGAATGGCAATTTTTTTAAATACAGGAAATGGAAGGCACAGTAGGAAGGGGAAAGATGAGGGAGTACTGAAAATAAGTTTGAGATTTTAAAAGACTTCAACAACAGTAGATATAAAAATAATCTAGAACTAAGAGGTGCAGATATATTACACACTGAAGAAAATTTGAGAATTGATAACTTACTCATAAATAGTAAGGGAAGATGATTGTTGGTTGTAGATATAATTGCCATCTCTGAAGGATCTCATCTATAATAGCTCATAAAAGCAGCAAACTCAGTGTCTGTACTTGCTCATACCATTCCTGTTTTCTTGCTCAATGGTGATTTCACTTACATCTTTAAGGCTTTTACTAGTAAATCAACATTGAAGTTTTTTTGTTGTTGTTGTTTTGTTTTGGGGTGTGTGTGTGTGTGTGTGTGTGTGTGTGTGTGTGTGTGTGTGTTTGTTTCCGTTTCCTCTTACTTTTGGGCCCTTCTTGTTTTTACAACTCATCTTCTACAACTTGCTAACTTGAGTCATCTGAACCCTCATCACTAAATGTTTTCTTAGTTCTGCATTTCTTCACCCCAAGGATCCACGCTGCAGAACCACCTGGGCCACCCCATTGTACGTGGTGAAGTAATATGATTTCCAAAATGCCCTGACTTTTCTGTGTCAGTATCAATAACTCTAGACTTACCCTACTTCAAAAGCTACCTCCAGTTTCTGGAATATTGAAGTGAATGTCCAAAGTATGGGGCAAATAATGATGTTATTGAAATTAGGTTCATTTCTTTACATTCTTTGTGACGAGCGGTACTTCAGAAGGATATTTTGTACTTTGGAAAAATTATTCCTTCCGAAGTTCTTGTTCATAGATGTGGAAGTGCTTAAAACTGAAAAAATAGCAGCTGTAGAAACTTAAGATTCATTTGGGATGTGACTGTTCTATTCTCTATAATATTGATAATCTTGTGCTAGCTGAGGCTCCCTAAAATACTGAGCCTGAGGCAAAATTCACATGCTAATGTTTTATTAGGAAGCTGCAATCTCGGAGACATAAGGATGGGGGAAAGGGCAATGAGGTAAAGCAACAACAAAATACAGCCTCATGGAACTGACCACAGTTCCCACAAAAAGAACAGTTGGTTGCTCCACCACATAAAGTACAGTCTGGTGAGGTAGAGTGGAAAAGCTGTTTCTCAGAATAATCCGTTAAGGAAAGCACAGAGAAGTATTCAGGACACATTCCCTTTACTAGTCTCTCTTTGGTCAAAGTCATCATAAGGCTGTTATCTGCCCCCAACACACGTACGAGCATGCGCACACAGCACTACATTACCTAGCCTCTTTGTGCCAGGAAATCAACATCCTCTGGCAACATCCGTGCCGTTGTCTTTGCTGTGAGTCAGAAAGTTGCAGGGTGAGCCAGCAAATGGCCATGAGGCAGTACCACTACGAGCCTACCTGAAGCCTGAGGTTTGATGCAATAAAAAAGCATCAAGGCCATAGGCAAGGCACTCTGAGGTCATGACCTAGGAACCTGCAGCAGCTGCTGTGTGAGGCCCTGCAGGCAGAGCAGGCAGAAGACTGCAATATATCACCCCCATGGAGATAGGGATGCTGCAGTGAACTTCTTAACGAAGATCAATAAATACCTTCTCTCTAAGGAGTGGCAAAAATTGACATCCCTGATGACCTTCCTAGAAGGCCATAAGAGAATTATTAAACACTAGAGGCCAGGTGCACAAAATTCATGATGGGGTAGGGAGGTGTTCCTCAGCCCAGCCTGCACCCTCTTCAATCTGGGACCCCTTGAGGGTTGTTCGACTGTCCTTTTAGACTGATCTTGGTGGGATCGGGTCTAAATGAGCTGTCAGACATCCCTCTCATAATCCAGGACTGCTGGCTCCCACTGCTTGCCTGCCTGCCTTCTGATTGCCCCTAAGCGCTTCAGCCTGTCAGCCTGTCACCCCCTAACCACTCCTATGCCAGCCTGATTGATGTCTAACTGCTCCCCTGCCAGCCTGTTTGCCTCTAACTTCCCTCCTTTGCTGGCCTGGCCACCCCTAACTGCCCTCCCCTCCAAGGTTGATCGCCTCCAACTGCTTTTCCTTGCAGGCCTGGTCCCTCTCAATTGCCCTCCCTTTCAGGCCTGGTGGCTCCCAACAGCCCTCCCCTGCTGGCCATTTTGTGGTGGCCATCTTGTGTCCACATGGGGCAAGATCTTTAACTGCATGGGGGCAGCCATATTGTGTGTTGGAGTGATGGTCAATCTGCATATTACTCTTTAATTAGATAGGATAGAGGCCTGGTGCACGGGTTGAGGCCAGCTGGTTTGCCCAGAATGGTGTCCTGGATCAGAGTGGGGCTTCCCTTGAGACATGGGGCAGCCTGAGCAAGGGGCCTGTGGTGGTTTGCAGGCCGGCCATGCGGTGACCCAAGCTGAGGCCCTGGTATCTGGGATTTATTTATCTTCCACAATTGAAACTTTGTAGCCTGGAGCAGAGCCAAGCTCCCTGCTCACTCTATGGCTGCAGCCATTTCTGTTTGGATTTGTTTACCTTCTATAATTGAAACTTTGTAGCCTGGAGTGGAGGCCTAGGCCAGCCAGGGTAGGTGGAAAGCTTGGCTTCCTCCATTGCCAGGGGCACCCTAGTCTGCTCTCTCCAGCTCCTTGGCTGCAGCCATTTTTCTTGGGATTTATCTTCTATAATTGAAACTTTGCAGCCTTGAGTGGAGGCCTAGGCCAGCAAAGGTGTGTGAAAAGTGTGGCTTCCTCTATTGCCAGGCAAACCCAAGCCTCTCTCCTGCTCTCTGTGGCTGTAGCCATCTTGGTTGGGGTTAATTTGCATGCTTGTTCTGATTGGCTGGTAGGCATGGTATGTGGGTATAGCAGAGTGATGGTTAATTTGCACATTACTCTTTTATTCAGTAGGATGGGAATAAAATAGTAATCTATAGGGTGTTTGGGGAAAGACTTAAGAAAAAAATTCCTTTGACCATCCTACAAAATTACCTTTTGGCTTGCTACCTTCCACTGTCATCTGGCATTCCTAATCCTCTTTTCTTAGCTTTTCTTTTTCCATGACACTTACTACTTTTTATTGTACAATAACAGTGGTCAGCAAACTGTGGCTCACAAGCCACATGTGGCTCTTTGGCCCCTTGAGTGTGTCTTTTCTACAAAATACCACAGCCTAGGCAAGTCTATTTTGAAGTGGCTTTAAGTTTATGTTTAAGAAATGTGGCTCTCAAAAGAAATTTCAATGGTTGTACTGTTGATATTTGGCTCTGTTGACTAAGGAGTTTGCCGAGCACTGTAAGATAATATTAGCATAATGTTTATGGTTTATTGCCTGTCTGCCCCACTCTACTAGAAAGTCCACAAGGGCGTAGTATTTTGTCTGTTTTGTTCACTGAAAAAATATAAGAAATTAGAATAGTCCCTTTAACATAAGACATTCAATAAGTACAATATTTACTAATGAATAAATTATTGGGGAGAAAAAACGTTAGTAATTTTGATATGTTAACTGAGTCTTCATTAAAGTCAGATATTTTCTGCTGAAATTTGAAGAAAATCCTACATAGAAGGCTTATGTAAAATGGGGACTCATTTGCTTACAGGACTGAAAAATCCAAATTAGGTCTAATTTCAAGTACAGCTTGAGAAGAACTTGAAAAGCTGCCACAGGGCTCTGTTTTTCATGAATGTTTTCATCTCCCCTCTTCTCTGTTTTTCATGGTCCTGAGATGGTAACAGTAGCCCCTCACAGCTCCCAAGATCCAACATTTTTTCATAATGCTCCAAAGCCCTAGTATTAGCTGTGATTGAGCTCAGTCCACTCCCTTGGGGCCAGAACAGTGTAGTGGGTCTGCTGGCAGAGGCCGTGGCCACATGCCTCCAATGCCAGGGACAGAGCAGCATCACCAGAAATGCATTATTATTAAGAGTGGTGCATAAGAGACTGTGTATTTCAAATGTTTTAAATAAAATCATGATTAGAACCTAACAATACAGGAAAGGTCTTTCTAGTTAAACTACCAATTATTTTAGAAATTGAGCAGAAATACTAGATAGGTGTGGAAATAGGGAAGCCTCAATCAGCCTCAATATCCCCTACCCTGAAATCTTATATTTAACCCATAGTGTCATCTCATTTTTTGTGTCTATAAAGGCATTATGCAAAAGAAATTGTAGAAGTACCTAGAACTAGCAATTATACAGAAAAAAAAGAAAAAGAAAAATTCTATCCAGCTCAATATTCTAAGTATAAAGATAAGTTTGTTTACTTTCCAAAGTATAAATATATGCTTTTAAATATGCTGACTAAAAGGTATTGCCATCAACTTCTAAGCCTTTTGATAATTTGTTAATTGAGTCTTCATTAAAAAAAAACCTCTAATTTTGAAATACGTTAAATTCTTACTAAAAAAATACAAATGATAAAGGAAATAAACTTTCCCAATTCATATGAAATTCATTTACTATATTTACATTTTCCTAATAAGAAACAAACTATTTTTAAAATAAAGCAAGATTAAACAAATAGCATGCATAATACTTCATTTTCTTGTATAATTCTCTATTTTTCTAAGATTTTGTATGCATATTTGGGATTTCACCTTATGGTGTTCTATTTTAAGGCTACATAACCAGGAGCAGATTATTTCTATAAGAATAGCTCTATTATCTTATCTTTATTTTAGCTTTGAAACTATCATTCAAATTAGAATTATAAATCAATTTGCCTATCTTAAAGTAATATCTGTCAACTAAATAGTTTTTCCTCTATAATTATCATATTATAATCATTCAAATGAGTATTAATTATTTTGGCAATATCTCCCACAGTGAATTCTTAATTCTTTTTTTTTTTAAGAAGTAAAATTGCCTTTATTTACAATGTTATCATGTACACAGAAAATTCAAATGCATTTAGTATTACTATTAGAACTAATAAAAGGGATAAGCCAGTTCACAAAATACAAGTTAAGTGTATAAAAATAATTGTACTTCTAAGTCACTGTGTTAAAAACAAAAAACAAAAACAAAAGAAACCCACATTTATTTTACCCTAACCAGTTTGGCTCAGTGGATAGAGAGCATCGGCCTGCGGACTCAAGGGTCCCAGGTTCACTTCTGGTCAAGGGCATGTACCTTGGTTGCGGGCACATACTCAGTAGGGGGTGTGCAGGAGGCAGCTGATTGATGTTTCTATCTCATCCATGTTTCTAACTCTCTATTCCTCTTCCTTCCTTTCTGTAAAAAGTCAATAAAATATATTTTTAAAAAACATTTGTTTTTAAAATTATAGCGGTCTAGTAATAATTAATGTCGTTTTTAAACATTCGTTTAAAATCTTGCTTGGTGTTGACTTGTATTGACATAACCTTCAAACACGTGGTATCTACAGAACGTGTGAAGTGCAATTAACAAGTTTTGTTTGAAAAAGTTTGTGTTTGGTTTGGTTTTTGTTGCAAAACTAGGGCTAAGAAGATGGCGGATGAAGAGCATATTTGGCACTGCATGCTTTACGAGTTCCAATTAGGAAGAAAAGCAAGTGAGGCTGCAAAAAACATCTGTAGTGCTCTTGGTCAAGATGCAGTTAGCGCCAGAAAATGCCAGCGTTGGTTTGAGAAATTTAGTGAGGGAAATTTTTTGTTAGATGACAAGAGTGGTCGAGGCCGTGTGTCCAATTTTGATGGACAGAAGCTCTTCAAGCTCTTTTGGTGCAAAATCCTCAAATTACCCAACAAGAGCTTGCGACAACTTTAAATTGTTCACAAAAAACAATTTCCAATCAATTGCGTGCACTTGGCAAAGTCCAAAAGTTTGGAAAATGGGTTCCTCATGAGTTGACCGACAACAACCGTAATCAAAGAGTCACAATTTGCAGTTCGCTCCTCTCTCGTCAAAACCGTTTGTTGTTTTTAGAGCAAATTGTTACCGGAGATGAACAATGGGTACTGTATGTTAATTTGAAAAGGCGGCCTCAATGGTTGGACAAAAATGAGGCTCTGCAGCCCACGCCAAAACCTGACTTGCATGCGAAAAAAGTGATGTTGTGTGTTTAGTGGAATTTTAAAGGAATTCTTCATTATGAACTTTTACCATCTAACCAAACCATTACAAGTGCAGTGTATAGTGCCCAATTGGAAAGGTTAGCCCAAGCTTTAAGAGAAAAAGAACCCGTGCTGATTAATCGGAAGGGCGTAATTCTTCACCACGATAACGCACGACCGCATACTGCAAGAATCACTGCTGAAAAACTGCGCCAGTTGGAATGGGAAGATCTCCCTCAACCTGCATATTCTCCTGATGTTGCCCCTTCCAATTACCATTTGTTTTGTTCTTTGCAAAACTTTCGTCTTGGAAAAAAATTTAATAATGAAGAATGCCTCAAAAATGCATTGACCGAATTTTTTGCATCAAAATCACAAGAATTTTACAACAGAGGGATTAAAATGCTTCCTGAGCGTTGGGCACAAGTAGTAGAAAACAACAGCAACTATATTGTTGAATAAATTTTGTTGTATTGTTTAAATAAATTCGATTTTAAAAAGTATTAGAAAACGACGTTAATTATTACTAGACTTAATATTTTTCTAAGTTTAAAAACTAAGTCACATAAAATATGTGGTCATATAATATTTCTTTAAAAAAAAGTAAAAGCTTTCACTATCTTCTTGGGCTAATTTACTTGAGAACCAAATTTTTAAAAAAGTTTCAATTGAAGAATACAGAAAGTTACATCCTATCTAATGAAAGGTTAATGTGCAAATTAACTGTCACTCCATCACAAAGATGGTGGAGCCTAAACCACAAGATGGAGGTGCCTAGTCCTTGCAGCCCTGCTGGAGTCCCCCAGTCTCAGTGGGGTGGCTGCTGAGAGTGGGCAGTGTAAGCAGCCTGGCAGAATGCTTGCTTCGTTGCCACAGCAATGAGGCAAGTGTTCTGTGCCCAGCTGCGGATGGGCATCTGGGCCAAGGAGAGCCTCTGGGCAGCAGTCCAAGCACCACAGAGAGCTGCTGGTGCAGAGATTCATGTGCAGGGCTACAAGTATAAGTATTTATCTCAGTGAATTTTCACCAAGGGAATATGGCTGAAAACCTAGAACTTTTATCAAGAAATATAATATCACCAGCACTCAGGAAGATGCCTCATGTCTGTTCTAAGTAATTTCCCTCACTCCCACCCTCCTCCCCACCCCAAGTTGGTGATCACTATCTTGACATTTAACACCGCTTTTTGGTTTGCCTATTTATTTTTACTATTTTTGACACTACACAAATAAATTTACATGATGGCCACTCCTTCGTTTTTGGCTTTTATTACTAAAGATTAGCTTTGTGTTATTTACTGTGTAATATTCCACCATATGCATATGCCACAATGTATCCATTGTACTGTTGATGAACTTGTGAATTATTCTCAGCTTTTGTATACAGTTGGTTACAGTTAGGGTTGCGTATGCTTGATTTTATAAAGACTGTGGGTTGTGTCATAAAGTTGTGTACTCTTGGTTTTCCAAGTGGCTCTACCAGTTTAAACTCCATTTAGCAATATACTCTCACCACGAATTATTGATAGCTTTTAAATTTTATCTATTCTGATACATTTAGAGCTGTGTATAATTGTGCTGAATTTGGTTTGGTTTTTTGTTTTATTGGAGAACTACTTTTTTCCCCATTGAAAACAACAATACAGTATATCAAGGCAAACATTTGTATGTCCTATAAAAACCAAAAATCTAAAATTACATACTAATTATGGAAAAAGTGTTCTAAATAGTGTGATGATATAACTTATCAAATAGTGACAGTAGACCATAAACTAAGATAGTCCTTGACATTTATCACCTATGTTCTCAAACTAGATTTTTTCTTAGAACACCTTACAACAAAGTTATTGACATGAATTTGGGAAATGTTACTATGTAAATCAACCTTGAAGATTAATAAAATTTCTTTTGAGAACATAGTAGTTAATTCTAGAAGTGGCAGTGCTGCTTCTTGAATCAATAACAATAGAGATGTTTTAAAAACTAATTTATTTGTATTTTTCAAATAAATGTACTTCAATTTTTATTTTAATGTGCATTTCCCTGATGACAGATAAAATTCAGCATCTTTTTATGTTGATTGGTCATTTGGATATTATTTTATGGAATGTTAGTTCAAGTCTTTTAAATTTGAACAGACAAAATCTAATGCATTTACCTACACTTTTTCATTGATTGAAAGGGGTTCTTTATGTTTTATCTGTAGGAGTTATCAACTATACGCACCACAAATATTCCCCCCCACCCGGTAGTATGTTGTTTCACTCTTCTAATAGATTTTTGGTAAACAAAGGTTGCACTTTTGTTGTAGTCCACTTTATTGTTTTTCTTTATGGTTCATGCTGTTTCTGGTCTCAAACATCTGTCCATATTCAAATGTCAGATATCACTTTTTCCCTAAAATCCTTATTGTTTGACCTTTTTACTTTATATTTGCATCTAAAATTAATTGTTGTTTATGGTATGGGGTAAAACAGGATTCCTTTTTGTTGTTGTTGTTGTATGTGCTTATCCAATTCACCCAGCAGCATTTCTTAAACAGACCATCTTTTTTCTCTTTTTTTGCA
The DNA here is from genome assembly GCF_014108245.1 of Pipistrellus kuhlii. Lineage (NCBI taxonomy): Eukaryota > Metazoa > Chordata > Mammalia > Chiroptera > Vespertilionidae > Pipistrellus > Pipistrellus kuhlii. The sequence continues at coordinate 31,593,788 of NW_023425405.1, read as the reverse complement.
TCTCAACTAAGATATATTTGAAGTTTAAATCTATTTCTGTTTCATTGATTTAGTTCTCTAATTTTATGCTATTCCGCATTTTCTTCATTATTGCAGTTTCATATACACTTTGATAGCTGACAGCACATACTCTCTGCTTTGTCTTCCTGAGTTTATTAGTGCTTTTTATTTACAGAACTACCTTCTACCAAACTGACCCACACTTCCAGGTCTCATTTCTAAAGTTTAAAATCACCTTTACCTCTTGAAAACAAAAACCTTAATCACCATGATCACAGGAAGAAGAAAAAAACTGGATAAAAATTTTGTCTGGATTGTACTGAAGCTTGCAATTTGTTTATATATAAAGTACAAGTTGGCAATATTGAACTGGCAATCCATGAAAATGACATTTTGTGGTATTTATTCGTATCATCTTTAATTTCCCTCAACATGATTTTTAGAGCTCTTGTAACTATTCTACTAAATTTTATTGGGGGTATTTAGTATCTTTGTAATTAATATAAATGTCATTTTAAAATTTTACATTCTTCTATTTGTGAACTGGAGTATAAAGTGTTTTATAGGTATCAGCTAAATTAGCTTTTAGTTTTCATAACTTGTACACAGGTTCTTTTGAACCTTTTACTTACAAAGTCACATTCATCTGTGAAGAATGGTGATTGTACTTGTTCCTCCCCATCCCTTTCCATGGCTTTTCTTGCAAAGGATTAGCTATGATCACCAGTGCAATGCTGAATACCAGTGGCCAGAGAGGGCATCTTCTTCTTGTCCCCAGTTTGAGGGGAGTTTTGTTTGATTGTTGTTTTTTAAAATGTCACTATTAAGTACGGTCTTTTCTGTAGAATTTTTGTAGATTCGTTTTTTTCAGATTAAAATGATTCCCTTCGTTTCCTTGAATTTTCATCATAAATGGGAACTTTATCAAATGATTTTGTTTATATTAACTATATGCTTTTCCCCCTTTGTTCTTCAAATGTAATAAGTTAGATGGATTTTTTTTCAGATGTTAAACCAACCTTACATTTCTGAATATAAGAGTGCTGTACTACCCTTTTAATCTATTACTGGACTCAGATAGTTATTTTGGAGGAGGGCTCCATGAGAGAAATGGGCAAAGCACTGCATTTCCCATCACAAGCTAATTTAATATTAAGTGCATATTTCTAAAACATTTCTTGGTTTCTATAAGAAGCCTGTCAGTCAACTGATTTGCTTCTGTGATAAAAATGCTCTCTTAAAGGAACAAAAAGGTCTTTTAGCAACCCCCTATTTACTCCTGCAGGCATAACAAGGTTGTAAAAATGGAAACACTCTTGTTACTAGGGCAATAATATAATAGTTATTTAGATCTTAAACACACTTTTACTTTTCCTCTGCTGTTGGTTTAATTAAGTGCATTAAAATATTGAGGTATAATAGCAGATAGAATTTTGTATGGTCATCTTGCAAAATGTTTGATATACAACATTTTTAAAAACTAATTATAAAGAAGAAGAGCTTCGAAAGTGAAAACTTTATAGAGAAGATTGATATACAATTTTTCACTAAAATTGTTTAAAATGTTCGTGTGACTTAAAAAGAAACACCAGAACTAATGTCAAAGGCAAATTACCCACTGGAGTATTTCCAGCATATGTAACAGAGGAGAGGTAAATATTACTCCTAAGGGATAAATAACTTTACAAATACATTTAAATTAATCACATTAGAAAAATGAACAGCTGAAATAAATCAGTAAGACACAACACGAGAAATTAAATAGCAAATATATATATATATATATATATATATATATATATATATATATACACACATATGAAATATTTTTCATAATCAAAGGAATATAAGACAAGGAAAAGAAACACCCTTTTTCAGCAAGCAGATTGCAAAAATTTTCACACAGTTGACAAGTAGAAAACAGAAATTAACATGTTCAAATGCTTTGTTCAAATGCTTCTGATAGAGATATAAACTGTGAGGACATTTTTTGACGCATGCTGGAAGTTTGCAAAGAAAAACCTTAAAATTTTAATGCATATTAGTATAATAATATCCAGTAAAAAGCAAATCTTGTTTAAACTTATAATGATTTGAAACAATGATGGTTCCTTAGCAGAATTTTATGTATTAAGGTGGAAAAACTACAAATGCTTATTATCACATTAAAAAAAAATAAGACATTTTCATTTTCAATTGCTAACAAATACCACAATTTTAGCAGCTTAAAACAGCATCCAGTTTTAGCTCAGTTCTGTAGGCCTGAAGTCTGGCATGGCATGACTGGGTTCTCGGCTTAAGGTTATCAGAATTCCGATGTCAATGTGTTTGCTGGAGGTTCTGGGGAAATATCTCCTTCCAAACATATTTTTATTCATAGCCAAGTTCAGTTCCATGTGACAGCAGCAGAGCCCTCTGTGGCCTGTTGTCTATGAGCTGGGGAGTGGGGGACATTCTCGGCTCCTATAAGGCACCGCCTCCAAACTCCAGCCCACAATGCATGTCAGAGCCTCCTCAGGCTTTCCATCTCTGACCTCTAGATTCAGATTGAAAGGGCTGAGAAGATGATGGTAAACTTATTTAAGATCAACTGATATAGGATCTTAATTACATCTGCAAATCCCCTCACAGCAATAGATGAATTGGGATTTCATTTGAACTAAGATGTATGTGTACGAAGGGCAGAAATTTTGGTAACTACCCTAGAATTCTGCCTACCAGATCCCCAACAGCATGTTTTGGACCCACATTTATGTATAAATGAAGAAATTCCACATACATACTTTCTGTAAAGACAGACTTAACATCGTTTACATATGGTATGAGTATATGAGATGATTTTAGATGTGATTTCAACATTCACCTTCTAATTATCAGCTTGGAAGTTTTTATAAAATATCCTTTAAAATGAAGCATATTTTTTTAATCTTTATTGTTAAAAAATATTACATACAGTATATCCCTCTTTTCCCCCCAGTGACTCTCCCCACAACCATCTCCCACCCAGGCCTTCACCACCCTATTGTCTTGTGTCCATGGGTTATGCATATATGCATACAAGTTCTTTGGTTAAATCTTCTTCTCTCTGAGATTTTACAATCTGTTCCATGCTTCTATATCTCTGGATCTATTTTGTTCATTAGATTCCACATATGAGAGTCTTTCTCAAGTATTTCACTTATCATAATACTAAAAAAGAAATATTTTTGAGCATGTCTAGAAATTTATTTTTACACAAATAAGAGCATCTTTTTTAAACAAATTATTTATCAAATGGTGTTACCCATATTATGCTTCCAAACCAGAGATTATATTCACAGTATCAAAGCAAGCTTATGGAAAGGCACAAAAATACACTTAGAAATTTTGCCGTGACTTTGAGCCGTTAAAATCCCATTTGGATGCATGCTCAATTGAGAATTAAAAGTTCAAATATTGCTTTGCATAGGAAATTAGCAATTAAGTACCCATATAATTAACTTGCACCTGCCAATTGATGCACCAATTAAGTTGGCAAGATACCTTAAAAGAAACTTCTTGAAAATAAAGTTTCTGGCAGTTTTTGACAATAATTTGTTGTAGATGTTTAAAAGTACACAAATATATAGAAGTCTACCTGGGGAGAAGATTATATAGTTTTATCTTTCATTTTGTTAATATAGTATATCACACTGATTGATTTGCTGATATTAAAACATCATTGCATACATTAAAAAAAATTCCATTTGACCATTGTGTATTATCCTTTTAGTGATATTGTTTAATTCAGTTTGCTACCATTTTGTAGAGGGTTTTTGCCTGTTCATCAGGAGTATTGGCCTATAATTTTCTTTTCTTGTAGCATTTTGTCTAATTTTGGCAACAAGGTAATGCTAGCCTCATAAAATGAGTGTAGAAGATCCATTCTATTTTTGGAAGAGTTTGAGAAGGATTTGTATTAACTCTTCTTTGAATGTTTTGAGGAAACTCTGGCTTTTTCAGGAAGTATCTTTGGTTTTCAAATACCTAGGTTAGTGAGGATGGGGAAGTGTGTGTGTTTGACTTATTCTCCTTTGTATTCTCTGTGCTGTGGATTGGTGTCTTAACATTAATTCTGAGAAATTTTCAGTTTTTATTGTATGATTTCTCTTCTCCATCTGTATTCTGCCTTTTTGTAGTTATCTTACAGTCTTTGGATATTCTGTCCTCTTTGCTTTTCAATTCTGGAGTCTTTTATTGATTTATCTTCAAATTCAGAAAACTGTTAGCCATGTCCTCTTTTGCTAAGCCCATCAAAGGCATTCTTTGTGTCTGTTACGGTGCTTTTGATCTCCAGTATTTCTTTATGGTTCTTTCTTAGGATTTTCATCTCTGCTTACATGGCCCATCTGTTCTTGCATGCTACCTACTTCATCCATTAGAGACCGAAGCTCAGCTATCATAGTTGTTTTAAATTATTGGTCTTGTAATTCCAACATCCCTTCCATGTCTGGTTCTCACACTTGCTTTGTCTCTTCCAATTTTGTTTTGTGCCTTTTGGTACACCTTGTAATTTTCAGAAGATAGCCAGAAGTGATGTAATGAGTAACAGGGGTTGCTATAAACAGGCCTTTGGTATGTTTTGGTAAGGTATTAGAGGGAAGGGCAGCATTCTCTAGTTTCTAAGATTAGTGATTAGTGTATTAGTGATCCTATGCCCCTGGATGTGAACTTCACAAGAGTTTCTCACTTATTTTCTACCAGCTTAGGTGAGATAGGATAGCTCAAATGGGTTGCAGTTGGGTATCTCCCCTCTTCCAGGTCTATTAGGGACTGAAAATACCCCACCAAGTTAGGTTCTGATGTACTGGTTTCTCCTTGTTAAAAAGGGGTACTCTGTTGTATTTGAAAAATGGTTCTTTGTCCCTTTCCCCTGCTGGAAGCATGAGAGGATTTATCTTTTATATTTACTGCGAGAATCAGGTTGAGTTCCTGGAGATAAATCTCACAATAATATGAAGCTCATCCTCCCCTCAATTCCCCCTCCCACCTTGCACCCATGATTGCATCCTCCTGGAGTTTTTAACTCTCAAACTTGTCTGCACCCAGCATCTTACAATTCCTCAACTGCAGCTCAGGTTTTCTTACACTGGCACTGGCTCCATGAAAAGTTTCCACTGGTGAGTCTCTGTTCTGTAAGCCACAACTCCTAAAATGTGTCTCTCTCTAATCTTGGAGACAGCAAATTGTCCTGTGTCGTCGTCCCCCCCCCCTCTTATGGACCCAAGAAGTTGTTGATTTTTCAGACTATTTGCCTTTTTATTTACTAGGATGATTGAGTCCCACTTCCCTTACATGTGGAACCAAAAACTGAAAATCCTGATGCTTGTTTAGAATTTTTACAACTCTCACAGCTTCAGTGCAATAGACTTCACACTGGTGTGCCATCACACCACCATAATCTTTCAGAAAACTGTTTAAAAGACACCTGACAACAGTTCTTCCTAGTTTAAAATATCTTCATTGCCCTCAACTGACGGCCAACACATTAATGATGGCATAAAATGGCCTTCAAAACTTAATTGCAGGTGATATAGTCTCCCACCATAAAACTCTTTTCTATGCACATTATAATCCAAGTTCTCTGAGAGAACTGTGAATTTTAATATCTCCGGCTGTTTTATATGCCTAAAAATTTCGTCCCATTTTTCATTGTTAACATCTTCCCAGCTTTAAAGACCCCGGTGGAATATTCTCTCTCCAGATCAATTTCCTATAATCTCATAGAAATTAGTGGTCGGCAAACTCAGTGAACAGAGCCAAATATCAACAGTACCATGATTGAAATTTCTTTTGAGAGCCAAATTTTTTCAACTTAAACTTCCTCTAATGACACTTCTTCAAAATAGACTTACCCAGGCCATGGTATTTTGTGGAAGGGCCACACTCAAGGGGCCAAAGAGCCGCATGTGGCTCATGAGCCAGTTTACTGACCACTGTTATATCCCTTTGTAAGTATCTGTGCCAAGAGATATTTTTAGTGTATTATTCTCTCTTTCTGTTTCTATCTGTTCCACTAGGGCTTGAGTGTTTTAAGGTGAGTCCTTTTGTTTTCACATCTTTTGTATCACTACTCAAACATGCTTACTGAATAGATGATGCACGATTTAGACTTTGAAGTTTCAGAGGAAACATGACTTGGGTTTCTCATCCCAGCAACACCATGAAGTGAAAGAGCAGAGGCTACTTGAGTATATGCCCAGTAGAAGCCTTATGAAACACTGATCACTTGCATGTTCCTGATTTGGGAAGTCATGACAGGAGGAGGGATAATGACTGGCCTTGGATTATGACTTTCCAAATATCCAGGCATTCTTTGGTTTTAAGGGAAGCAAATATTCTTTGGAAATAGAATTTCCTACTGAATTATTGGAGCTAGCTATGATTACCAAAACTATTTGAAAATAAATTATAAGAATAACAGTTCTCGAGTATTCTTAGAGCACGAGACACTCCAATAGGCCATCTGTCTTTACCTATTTGCCGTCAAAACTGTAAGACAACTCTGATGGAAAACCTTCTCTGTCCACCCTGGACTGAGTTAAGTGATCTTGAGTTACCATGTAATTATGATATTTCATTCACATAGCTATCACTGTACTTACTACTTTGTATTAGCTATCACTGTACTTACTACTTTGTATTACATAACTATTGTTTGTATGTTGTGACATTCTCAAATGCGCTTATGTCTAGTCATCATTTATTCCTACTTTCTAACACAGCTTCAAGGAATTGATATTATAAAATCTGAATTATTTAAAACTTCATGAAAAGTGTGCTGTATACTGTTCCAATGTTCAGGATTTAAAGAAATAGAATTCCTAAATGTAAGAGTTAAAATTTCTATCTTTAACTTATACAGGCATATTACTTATGGCCCCCATGCATTGGCTAGAGTGCTTAAAGAGGGTAAGATATTCTGTTATGAAAGAAAATATTCAAAATGACAATGTATCAAATGCATAGAGGAAAACAAGTAACTCTCTTCAAAAGTTGACAAAAGTCAACAACCCAGAAACATTTTCACAATACGCTGCAGTTTTGAATATCTGGTGCACGGTTGGTTTATAATTACTAAGTTTTCAGTTTTGTGTTTTTGCTTTATACTGTGTTCTTTGACAACGACAATAATCATTGGAGTTGTTCAGATACCATAGTTTGACACTATAGAAAACCTTTGTTATGACAAAGAGGCTGAAATTATATTGGAGAAAAAAGAATCTTATAATAGATAAGCAGTTTCTATGAATGAGACTAGAAATATATCTTTTTATAATTTCAATTTCTTTGAAAGTGACTAGATTTGATACCACTATTTTTCTAGACAGACTCAATAAAATGAAGGGAATTCTTATATAAACATTTTGAAAGCATTATCAAATCCCAATACTTGAGTCCTTTCTGCCTGTGTACACTGGCCCAAATAAATGCATGAGCAGGAGTTGGCAGGGGCGGAAGGAAACAATTTATTATAGGATTGGCAGCAATCCAGAGAATGGGTGAGTTTAATGCTCAGCAAGACCAGACTCCTGATGGTGTGTAGGTTACAGATGATATAGAGCTTTGGTTAGGGGTTCTGGATCCTATAAGGAGCTGATTGGTTAGAGGTAAGCTAAGGGTGATAAATCATTTATTTAGGTCTTTAGGACAGCTCTGAGGTTTTTTTTTTTTTTTTTTTTTTTCTCTTGTGTCCCTCTAATTGATTTCAGGAAAAAGTAGCCAAGAGGTCATTCCACCTTAGGAGATGAAACATAATTTAGGTCAAGATGTTTTTAGCCTGCCCAAGGTCCAGACTTGCGACCATTCGTCAGGTCTGGGCTAGTGTGTTTTGCTGCCTCTGATGTTATTGACTATCCAGGGAAGAGTCTAGGGCTATGAATGTAGAGAGAGGAGGGAAAAAAAGATGGCTTCTAAAGCTATAGTCACAAATTAAATCAACATCCTGAGGACCTTCAAAGGATACTAAAAAGGTAGGGCTCTAGAATCCAAAGAGATGAGTGTACCACCACAGAAATAGTGTGTGATGTGCAATTGATATAAAAAATGTGGTTGTTTTGAGTCCAAGTTTTTGTCTCGGGAAAATCGAAGAATGGAGCGTGGACAAAAATGAGTCACGGAATCAAAGTTTATTGGGGAAGCTAGTCACAGGAGAGGTGCAGCTAGAGTTCTCAGGCTGGTGGCCAGAGCCTCCTCTCCATGTCACTGTCAGGAGCAGTTGAGCATCCAAGCTAATTAAAGTCTGAGTCCATGTGTGGTTGCCCACAAGCTTCGGGGCAGTGGGGGGTGTGCTCCCCTGCAACAGGAATGTCAGGTATCCACTGTGCAGGGCTCCTGGGAAGAAGGAAGCAAAGAGGAAGCCCAAATGTTTTTAATTAAGGGGGTGGAAACAGCTTTGCTAGCTCCTGATTGGTTATCTGCAAGCTGTCTGTCTTAGCAACAGCCATACATTTTAAAGTGCATGCCTCTTGCTCGCATTCTTCCTCCCCTGCCCAGTTGGGGTGTCTTGGTAACTAGGGTTAGTTGGGTTACTTCCTTTCCTGTGGCCCCACCCCTATTTACCTAACTTCTTTCAGTCTGTGAAAATGAGATTTCATTGTTCTTGGTGGCTTACCACTGGGATATACAGAATAATAGGCAGCTTTCTTTCAAACATCTGAAAGAGGCGTTGCTCCTCTTAGGCCATTTCTGAGCTACCTGATAGACCATGACAGTAAATTTATACTTATTAGATACACAGACCAGTTCTCTGCAGCCCTTTCCCTCAGGCTATGATCTAGGAGAAAAAGGGGGGGGGGGTCGTTATTTTCTCTTTGAGGGTTAGGGCTCTATGCTATATTTCAGCCAACCTCCCTGCAGGTGCAGTTACATCCATGCTTTAAAGAACAGTGAATGCTCAACTTTGCTATTTTTATAGCAAAAAGAATTTGGGTTCAGAATTTTTAAAATCTGAACCGGATTACTTTAAAGCAGCTTGCAATAAAAGCTACTATATTGTTAGCAAGTTGAACTAAAAATCTTGATTTAACCATAATGGTTAAATGAAAACGCAAGAAAAAAAGTTAGATTCTTGGTATGGTTGATAAGAAGGCATGTGTTACTAACTTGGCACTTCAGCAAAAATACAATTCCTGCAGGAGAGTTCTCCAGAAACAGAGCTAAGAGGTCTGCACACCTTGAGAGGCGTTTGGGTTGCGTCTCTGTAGGGCCCAGTAATCACTTGTGACTCTGGTTTACTCTGACATGAATTTGGAAGCGGCCACTCTCAGTCTTAAAGTAGATGTGAAGTATAGATGTGAAGTACAGAGATGAATGGTTCTTTCAGTACTGAGTGGTTCTAAAGATATCTTTGTACAGTATAAACTTATCCGAGTGGCAAGTAATAAACGAGAGTTATTAAAAATTAGGAATCTTTTACTTACCCTAATTGATGGGTCTCAGAAGAGGCTTCGTAACTTTTTTGCAAGTTGCTCTCTACTTTCCTCGGTGCCTGAAGACTGAAAATGGCAGAGAGTTTGGAGGAGGTTTTGAAAAGTTAATTAATGTTAATTGGGTCATGAATTATTTTAAGGGGCCTGTTGAGTGATGGGCTCAGGGAAGGGGGTCGATACCGTTTAATGTTCAAGAGGGGATAATGCTAGTCTTTGGCACCGTTTTCTGAACATTAGGGCCGCGCAAGAGCTTGTCCGGAGCAGCTCTCAAGATCAGTTGCTCGTGGCAATTAAAACAATTGAGAATGACCTTGTGTTACATTATACATGATGCAACACTGCTCCCAGTATGAACAAACTTCCATTCCATTAGTGATTTTCAATGTTATCCAGAGCCCTGCAATTTATTTTTCTTAGTTACCTTACTATAGCTGTCTGTGTCCTTCTAACAGGATATTATTAATATTTATCCTATTATCTCATACAACATTTTATGGTTAAAGCACTTTGCAATCTTAACTAATTAATCTTTATATCCTGCCTAAAAGGATGGTAAATACCCTTTTAGAGTTAGGGAAACTGAGTTGGGAATAGTTAGGAACTGGCCATCAAGAAAATAATCTGAGGGTAAAAGGAGGGGAAAGATGAGTAATATGTGTCAACAATAAATTGAAAAAAATAAGATGATAAACCAAGACTCTGGAATTTAAGGCTTCCCACCCCCTGGCACTAAAATTAATATTTTGGTCCTGAAGGACATACTCTGAAATCTGGACAACTCTCCCTACACCCCCATTAGAAAGGTAAGTGGAATTATTTTTAAAATACTAAGTTTAGTGATTTTTTTAAAAAAAATGTTAAAGCTATTTAATTAGAGGGATGAGTGAACTACATTTTAGTGAAAGCACATGAAAATGTGTGCCTATTTTTTAAAAAAGATGTTTTATAAGAAAGAATAATATAAACATAACCAAATGGGATCATCCTATTGTGCATAGGTTGACATTTTGTTATTCACACAAATTTATTGATAAAACAGAGTTTTGAGTAATTTGCTGATGAGTCTATAGTTAACAAAAGACAAAACCAAAATCTCCCTTAGTTTTTACACTAGAAAGGAGCTAGTAATTGTCAATAAAAATGGATCTCCAGTTAACAAATCCCATCCTTCATCAACAAAATTTCTAATCCACTAAAATGCTAGACACTTTACTGAAGACCTTTCTAGATGCCCTGAATTCAGCCCATAAGAGTGCTTCTTATCTCCCGATAGCAGCACACCAAAACATAAAAGGATAGAGTGAGTCTAGTCAAGAAGTGCTCCAGTAACTATTAGTCTTGGACTATTATTGAAATCCTGAAGAAGCATGTTCATGACACTTACATGTTTACACTTTTATGATAAATTCAAGAAAAATTATTTCATGTATTTTTAGTTTGGGCTACTTAAGGCAGTGATCCAAATGTTAGAATCAAGTTCATATACTTTCTGTGGGAAAATATACGTGTGTAATCATATCTGTGCCCATTTAAATTTATCTTTAAATAAGAGAAATGAATGACAGATATACAACCATGTTTTGGATTTGCATGGATTCTTTCTAGTTTTAGGCTTGCGTAGCAAATAAGTGTCATAGCATTCTAAAAGCTGTGATAAATATCCCAGAGCATTACACAGATGAGTCTTATAAAAAAATAATAATAACTGCATTGCTGTCTTAGCCAAAAATCACCTCTTGACATAGTTACTCTTAGTTTACTTCTTCAGACAGTAGTAAATGTCTACAAATGTGATGGCCTAAGATACTTATAACTGAACCTGAACTATAATATTAAATCAAACACACCATATTATATCACTTACTAGTGAGGATGGGTTGGACATTGCTATCCTTAGACACTCTGGATTTGCATGAAAAGACAAGAACAAGAGCCATAGCTGTCATCTAGCATGTTACCCAATGCAAATGGTCTTGAAGCCTCTGACAACAGCAACTATCAGGCTAGTTAAAGAAAAAGGAGATAAATTCCCAATAGGTTAGTTTTTTTCCCAAAACCTTCCAGCTAATATCAAATATTATCCTCGTGTTTATCATTACCTCTTTATTCAAATTTATTTTATAACTCATGTTCAGTACCCAATGGTGTCTATACATGGACTTATATATTTTGTTTCTTAAAGTGTACTAAAATAGTAATTTTCAACTAAGAGATGTTTCTTTAAAGCTCTACTTCCTTGTAGAGAGAACCAAGTAACTTTTAAGATTACACTACAGAACATGTAAATTACTCAAAACAAAGTAGAATTCATCTTCTGAGGGAATCTGGAGCTGCCCATTTGTTCCTTCAGTAATACCTAGTAATGCACAAACAGCTCTGTATTAGATTATTTGTCAATGTTATTTTATGAAGAAATTTAATAAAATTTACTACTCTGCAATCCATTGAGCACTTCCTAACTTAATTGTCATATTCTGCATTTCCTGAGATTTACAATTAAAATTGTGATGAGCCAGACATGCAAACTATTCCTAGTGTGACAAGACAGGTTATTTGTAGCTTACCAAAATTGTCTAAAATATGTTTTACCAAAAATTGATTTCACTTATCCATAAGTACTTACATGTGATGAAGTCTGAATATTTTTTCAGCCCAATTTCCTCTTAATGTCCACCACCACCAAAAAAATATCCACAAAAAACCATAGTTCAATTTACTATTTATGCCCATGCCAGATCCAGTTAATAAAAAATAATGGCCCTGACATTTTATGTTTTCCAAGGATGATCAAATAAGGAATAGTTTCCAGACCAGAATAAACATTTATTTTCATTAAGACATGTTTAGTCTTCCTTATGTTATTGTCACCAATATTACTTCCTACATTTTAAGACTACATACTGCAGTGTATTAACTTACAGTATTTTGTGCCATTGTTCTTTTAAGCCTACGTTTAATTGGTACAAAGACCAATAATAATATATTATCAGTATGATTCATATTTTGTGTGGTTTGAAAATAGGAAACAGTATAGAACTAAAAAACAAGTAGTTTTACTATGTAATTTTGAAAACAAATTATCTTTAAATACTATATCAACTTGCAGTGGCTAGTGCTGTAAAATAAGAAATTTGAGAGAGGTCAATTGCAAGTAACATTCAAAAAGTTCCATTTTAGAAGTATTTTGACCAGTTTTGGACATGTTTAAATAACTAAGTTTTCAAGTCAAATTAGCAAAGAATATTCGCATAATCTCTTTGAGAGTCAGCATCCTAAATATAAAATAGAATAGTACTGATGAGGAAAAACAAGCACCAGGACAGGTATAAAGGTGTTCTCTTATATTGGAGAGGTTATGTTCAGCAGAACAATCATGAAGATTAAAAAATAAGAGTTGTTTTGCCTTTATCTCTAATGGAGCCCTCTATCCCTCATAATTACCATGAGAATTTGAAAGGGGGAAGATCTAATGGATGCTTCTTGTTTCTTATGCCTCAGAGTTAGAGAACCATGTCCATAGAGAGAGGAAAAGAAGCAATAAGAAACTTAAAGACAAGCAGACATTTACTCTAGGCTTATATTAGTCTGTTCTGGCTGCCATAATAAAATACCACAGGCTGCGTATCTTAAACAACAAACATATTTGCTCACAGTTCTGGAGGCTAGAAGGCCAACGTCAAGGTGTCCTCAGGTTTGGTTTCTGATGAGACCACTCTTCCTGAATTGTAGAAGGCTATCTGTCTGTATCCTCATCTGGCCTTTGTGTGCTCACAGAAATAAAGGTCTCTGGTGTCCTTGCATGAACAATAATCCTACTGGATTAGGGCCTCACCTTTAGGTCCTCATTTAACCTTAATTATACACACATACCCCAAAGGACCCATTTTCAAATACAGTCCCATTGAAGGTTGGGGCTTCAGCATATGAATTTTTTTGGGAACACAGTTCATTCCATAACAAGAATTGAGATTACAAAGGTCTAATGATTGGTAACCAATGATTGGTGAAAGTTGTTCTCATCCAATATCTAGGATGGTGGTTACCAAATAGCACTGAATCAGCAGTAAAAATACAACTATGTAAAGAAAACAATTCAAACTAAGAGGTCTACCTAGCATTTCTACCATGGTTTCTTTGACTTTCCCACCTGTTCTCTACATAGCTATCACTTACCTTTCTAAACTTTACATCAGACCTTTTAACACCTCTCTTGAAAAACCTTTAGTGACTCCCACTACTTAATGAATAAAATCTTTTATTTATTCAGCTCTCTAAAGCAGATTCAACATGTATTTTCAGTCTCACCAATGTCTCTATTATTTAGACACAGGATTATCCATTGCTCCTTGAACTGTTCTTGCTTTTTAAGGACACTATGCCATGCTAACTCAGCCAAAAACGCCCTCTCTCCCCCAGGCTCATTTCTAAATTCTCGAACCTAGAACTTCAGCAAAGCCTTCTCTGATCTCTCTGAGAAGAAATCAATCCCAAAACTCTTCCAGTATAAGTTAGCTGCTATATGTCTTTTTCCCAAAATACTCTGGGCTTGTTAGAACAGAGAATGTTTTATTAGTATTTTAACCAGCATCGTTTTTTAAAAAAAATCTTACATACCTATCATATAAAAAGTGAGTAATTGCTCAATAAATGAAGAGATGGTGAGGAATTGGGGAGGCTGTACAGAATATTTATTACACATGTCTAATAAGTAGAGAAAGGTGAAAAAAAATAGAAAAGATTCTTAAGTGCATGAGTTGTCATTTCCTCTTCATTTTGGGGGGCAGGGGAAAAAAAAGCTAAGGAGCTATTAACATGTTTCCTATGACCATCTATAAAAAAATCACCCCTTAAATGAAAGACAACCACACTGTAATTCACTAGGCATTACAAAATACAGCCTACCTGAAAGAGGATGCATAGATCCATTTTCCTTGTACAACCAGAAGAACCACAAAAGAAGTAGACATGAGGGCAAAACACTTAAAATATCACCTACCTTCGTTGACCAAATAAAGTAAAAAAGCCTCTATACCTCTCTTTAAAACCCAGGGAAGAGGGTAAAGTATTTCTTGGACAAAGTCTGTTGTCATATATTAAAAAAAAAAAGTCTTGTTCAAAGTTCACACCGAGTATCTTTTCATAAGAAATTATCCAGCAGCACAATTAAAATGAAATACTAATTGTAACAAGAAAAGATGGTGGCTGCAGCATATAATTCAACCTTAATAGATGTTCTAATGCCTCTCTTTTATATCGAAGGGGAGTAGCCCTCGAGCCAATAAAGTAAATTTTCTGATCACCAAATGGGTACTTCATCCTCATTCAGGCTGATATTGCGGCAACGTCATGAATTTCTCAGACAGCTTTGTTAATCAGCAGAGTATTTCAGAGGAGAGCACTGACTGCTAAAAGCAAAGTCGTTATTTTTAAACAGACTTTGCCCTAGTACCGTAGATGAAACACTTTGTTTTTGGGCAAGGATGTATTTGCTCTGGCAACCTGGAAGAGCAGAGAGGGCTGAACCATTTGGGAAGTAACAGTAATGTTACTGAACCAGCCAAACCTCACATTAGACAGCCTTGTAGGTCAAACTTTTTTGACTTTGTCTTTTTAATATTCCTGTCTATAATTCTTATTTCCAAAGAGCTTCAACATTAATATCCCATGAACTATCACCCTATATAGCTAAAGAATCTTTAAAAAGGCATTAACTAACTTGCTCATATTAAACTTTGAGATCTAGAAAAGAACTGTTCCTATTTAAATAACCCCAAAGAAAGAAAATTGTTGGGGAAAAAAAAAAATCTGTGTCCTAACACATCCATTCAAAAACTGTTCTGAATGCTACCTTTTCCCAGGCTGCATTAGATTCTTGGAATACTGAAGCAATCAGATCCCTTTACTAATAAAGACTTTGGCTTCTACAACAAACGTACAGCATTCAAAGGCCGAGGGAACTGAACTCTGGGTGCCTACATCTCTCTCCCCCCCCCTCTCTCTCTCTCTCTCTCTCTCTCTCTCTCTCTCTCTCTCTCTCTCTCTCTCTCTCTTGATGATGTTCTCTCTCTCTCTCCTGATGATGTTTATTATCTTCATGGGGTAAAATCCAGATTTAAGTCTGATTCCAGCTTCTTTCTCTACACAGCAAACATTATATATTACTTATTTACTAGTAGACATAAATGGTATGATATATTCTAAATAACATGGTATCAAAATGCATTTTCAGTGGCCACTTTTGAATCCTTCACAATCACATGCTACTCTAGTCCTTTTCATCAAACTTTTCCTCTCTGTCACTTTAGTTTCCAAAAGTAAGCCTAATTTCCATTAATTTATGATAAGCTGTTACATTTCAAAAAAGAGACCACCATTCACCCTCCATTTTACTACCTCATATGCCATCCTTAGTAACCCACCAATGATTCTACTCACATGAAATTCTCCTTTTCTGTGTCCTAGCCTGCACTGTTTCATGAGCATCTGCTAAAGTTACTTTTGTTATTTTTAATATATTTTTATTGATTTAAGAGAGGAAGGGGGAGATAGAAACATCAATGATGATAGAATCATTGATTAGCTGCCTCTTGCACAGCCCCCTACTGAGGATCGAGCATGAAACACGGGCATGTACCCTTGACCAGAATCAAACCAGGGACCTTTCAGTCTGCAGGTTGATGCTCTATTCACTGAGCCAAACCAGCTAGCGCTAACGTTATCCTTTCTTAGTCATCAACAGAGGCCCTCAGTCATACCAGCAAATCTAGAGAAGGAGCCATGACCACAAAAATCTTGATAATTTTAGGTAACATTGTTACATCCAGACTCTGCCATGCCCTCTGCTCTCAGTTATACCATATTAGATCATAAAATTAGTGCACTCGTTTTCTCAGGTTATAGAGATCTGAATATGCCCCACTTAATGAAGTAGTTCCTTTCATGTTAGTGATCCCTTCCTTGAGACCATTCTGGTGACAAACAAAAGCATGTCATGAAAATATACCATCTATAGATTTCAAACTTCTGTTGTAAATCATTAATAATAATGTGGGTGGGTGTTTTTTTTTGTGTTGTTTTTTTCAAGAAACCACAAATGATTGAGTAAAAACAGGTATGAGACTATTCCACAGATGTCCTTCCATTGACACACAGCATTCTCATGAGTTTTAAACAGTTTTAACTTCTGATTCTCCCTGGAATTTTACATCGGAGGTTGTTCATGATCTTAAATTTGGATATATTTTATTTTCCACATTTTATTGATATAAAATATCTTCCTTGGGAACTCTTTATTCATCAAGCAAGTTTTAAAATGTTACATCGCATATAGAATATGCATAGAATATTTATTTTTAAAAGCTAATACTGAAATTGTGTGGTAAGGGAAAACATTTTCTTACAGAAAATTTTTCTATGTAATGAGCAAGTACACTGACTAATTGCTATGGCTATGTGTATCCTTCAGCCTTTATGTGTGTATTCTTGTGTCTTTTCTCTCACGTGTTTATGTATGATTCCAATATAGTTTAATCCCTAGATTTCCCATGGCCAGAGAAAAATCTCTCTTTAAATCATTATGCTGTGTTTCTACTGTTGTCAACCTTTTAAAACTGTTGTCAACCTTTTAAACTAATATAAAATAAAAAGGGCTTATACTGTGAATATTTATTCTGAAAATGGGTTTCTCAATTTAATTTTATTCATAATTTTAAATCTAAGTATCATTTATACCATTATTTACATTTTCAACTCACATTTTATTATTATTTTTTAATATATTTTATTGATTTTTTCAGAGAGGAGGAGAGAGGGATAGAGAGCTAGAAACATCGATGAGAGAGAAACATCGACCAGCTGCTTGTTGCACACCCCCTACCGGGAATGTGCCCGCAACCAATGTACATGCCCTTGACAGGAATCAAACCTGGGACCTTTCAGTCCACAGACCGACGATCTACCACTGAGCCAAACCGGTTTCGGCTCACATTTTATTCTTAAATTTACCCTTATCCAAACAATAAGAAATTGCAATCACTTTGATATTATAGGTGCACACACACATATTAAGTAATAAAATATATTACCATAAATATGTGCCATGTTAGCCAAGGATCAATAATATTTTTCTACAAAGAGCCAGGAGCCGAAACCAGTTTGGGTCAGTGGATAGAGCATCGGTCTGTGGTTGAAGGGTCCCAGGTATGATGCCGGTCAAGGGCATGTACCTTGGTTGCAGGCACATCCTGGTAGGGGGTTTGCAGGAGGCACCTGGTCTATGTTTCTCTCTCAGTGTTTCTAGCTTTCTATCTCTCTCCCTTTCCTCTCTGTAAAAAATCAATAAAATATGTTTTTTTTAAAAAGAACCAGGAAACAAATTATTTAGGTTTTGCAGGACATAGAATCTGGGTCTCAACTACTCTGCTGTTCCAGTGCACTAGAAGCCTAGGGCATGGTTGGGTTCTAATAGATATGTATGTACGTACTTTTTTGTTTTATCTGAGGAAAAACTATGGACTAAAAATAAGATAATGTATTCATAGTCATTAAAAGAGCATTTATATTTCAATGTCATAATTGATAAAGAGTTGACCAGTTTACAGTTGTAAGACATTAGGAGCAAGTGGTTAGAAAATATATTGGAAATAATAATATTATCTTTATTATCTAAAAATTAAATAGGGTGAATGAGTTACATTACTTAAAGAAAATGTGAAAAAATTTAAAATAGCAATGAGAAAGATATTTCCAAATGAGGAAAATATACTTATACTCACAATATTAAGTATAGCTATACTTATACATATAATATACTTTCTAGTTTTCAAAATAAGTTTATAGTTATATGTAATCACTATAAGACTATTTCAGGACAAATGAATGGAGTATCTTTTTTTAAGTGAGCAATATATTCACTTGCTGGATAGCTCAATGATAGTTTTTTGTACTTATTTTTAATATATTATTTGCCAAAATATTGGACAACCTGGATAAAATGGATAAATTCTGAAAAACATACAATCTTTCAAGTCTAAACATGTAAGAAACAGAAAACCTCAGACCAATCACTAGCAATAAATAAATAAAATAAAGCAGTAATCAAAAACCTCTCAAGAAACAAAAGTCCTGGCAAAAGATAGATAAGGATATCAAGAGGCATTAAAGGGACACTAGCAGAATTAAGCAGCCAGTGCATCATGATCTCCCTACCAGTGTTAACACCACTAGTGCTAAACCTACACATGTCTCTCCACTCTATGGCCAATTCTTTGTGTGTGCTACCAAATGCTACTGTAAGAGCCAGCAAGCTCTGATAAACAGGAAGTTAGCTCATACATAGGCCATGAGAATGGAATTCCTGCTGTTTGCAGCATGGATAGACTTTTTCTGACTTATTTCAATTTCACTTAACACAATGTACTCTAAGACATATTATACTATATAATATTACTTACATGTGGAATCTAAAAAAGCCAAGTTTACAAAAACAGAATAATGTTTACAAGGGATATGGGGGAATTGGGGATATGTTGCTCTAGGGGAAGTTTGCAACCAGTGAAACACTAGTTTGGGAAAACTAATGCACAACATAGTGATCATGGGCAATACTGTATTGCAAACTTCACACCTGCTAAGTGGCTGCAGCAACGGGGTGATGACCTGGTCCCTTACCCTGATCAGCCCAGTCACCTCCAGCAGAGAGAGGCCAGACTGTGTCTTAGGACATCCCCTGAGGGCTTCCAGTATGTGAGAGAGGGCAGGCTTGGTTGAGGGACACCCCCACACACATAGTGCACAAATTTTGTGCACAGGGCCCTTAGTTGAACAAATAAACTATCAACTATTTTTTTTTTTATTAATAGCTATTGTATTTAAGAATTTCTTTAATACTGGACAGTTTCTATAGATCTTCTATATTGAGCCTTTATTTCTATTATATATTCAAAGTTTTGATTGGAAATTACTTCTATATTAAGCTAGGTAAGATGATTGAATATCAGCCTTAAGTTCTATTCCTATAATATGGACAGTTAATGAACTCATAATTTCTCATTTAGAAACTTTTAAATATATAATTATTAATGGAGAAAGAAATATAGGTAGAAAAAAAGAAAATATTTTTTTTAAGTTTATAGAATAAATCTTTCCACCATTTGGATAGGGGCTTTGTTTTGCTCATTTTTCCTACCTATCATTGAATGAATAAGTTGAACCAACTTTAAAAAATATGTATATTTGTATTTATTTCAGAGAGAAAAGGTGAGGGAGAGATAGAAACATCAATAATTAGAGAGAATTATTGATTGACTACCTCCTACATGCCCCCCATTGGGGATCAAGCCTGCAGCCAAGGCATGTGACCTGACCAGGAATCAAACTGTGATCTCCTAGTTCATAGGTCAACCACTGAGCCACAGTGGCCAGACTAAACCAACATTTTGTGATAAATTTTAATCAAGGTGAATTTAGTTTGACTGGAGGACTCTAAATATAACAAGGTATTCTATTTGACTTTCAATTATGAAGTATGTCTTTACCAACTAACCAGATATAAAGCTGGTAAATATATTATAATCAGCTCTCTGGAAAGGCGGGGAACCCTTAGTTGCAGTCTTGCTCATTTCCATCATAACAATACTTCCATTATGGCCTATGTATTTTACAAAATATTGGCAAGAAATGCTCACAATCAGATCCAATAAAAGTCAGCTCTGCTATTCATCAAACTACTGGTGAGTCACATGCACACACACACACACACACACACACACAAAAAAAAAAACTTTAAAAAGCTTAAGTTATTAAAGAAGAAAAAATCAACTTTTGTTTACATTAAAATATTTGACAGAATAATTGTATAATGCTTTTCATAAAATTCAAGTCTTAACATAATGAAAATATAGGTTACTCTAAAAGGCAATTTATATTTTCTAAAACCAAGTATCATAGTATCTTTCAATATACATATTTCTTCCCTTTCCTTTCTTGTAGGCTCAAGTTATTTATAACTTCAAAAGTTCTTTACATGAAATATATTCTAGTTTCCATTTAACCTGTTTACTCTTGCTTTGATTAAAAGCATTTAGAATCTCAATGCTACGAAATCTGATTAGTAATGTCATATTTCTTAGCTTATTTTGTCAACACTTTGCACATTGAATTTTGATCAAGTAATAGATAACATTATCTTGTTTGCAAATCTGTATGATAATTGTCTTAAAAATATAGCTCTAGTTTAAATTAATAATTGATCTAGCAACTGAAGAAACAGCAAATCATTTTACCTAATTATATCCTTTCCAAAGAGCTAATGTGAAGAAATTAAAAAATGCTGCTTCATACTTCAGGAAATAATAAGGTACTTTAAACTTCATCAATTGATCTGTTACTAGATGGATAGGTAGGTTTAAAGTAAAAACTCTAAGCAAGAAATTTGTTGTCCCTAGGTTATTGCAGATTAAGATTGGTTGCCTCTTTCCACATTTCCTTTCAAAAATAAATAAATTGTAAATAATTTGACAGTTAATATTATTAAAATGATCTAAATTGGTTTGTTCCACAAGACAGTCCAAGGCACTGCCAGTAAAAATGCACTCTATGAATCACAATCTCAATTGTGTGCCTATGGAAATTTTAATTAAGAACTGAGAATTTCAAAGATGTGCCTCTTTGAAACTTTCTTCTAGACAACAGGCTTCTGAAGGACCTTTTTTCAAATAAATTTCTGTCTCTTTTGTCTAACAGAATGGACTGTATTTTGATACTATGGAAGCCCACAAAGCTTCCACAAGGTTATACCAGCTTGTACGGAAAGGAACAATAATAATTCAGAATTAAAAGAGGATTTTGAGACCCCCAACTGCCAGCAAGCAGAACATAGCCTGAAAAAGCTACTCACATGTGGCTGCCCTGAGAAATGGTGAGTGCATTTTGCATGTAGAATAAATTTAAATAATTTATAGCTAGACTTAAGATGGCTAAACACTTTTCATGGCTGATTCCCATCAACATGTGGAGATCATTCCCCTTCCCTCTTGAATCTCTGCCTTGGTCCTGTGACAGCTTAAACAGAATGCAGTGACAGTGCCCCAATCACAGACGTACTCTTGAAGAGAATTTACAGCATCTATTTCCTCCCTCTAGGATTTCTCATTCTTGGAACTCTTCCTGGAACTCAGCCACTATGCTATACAAAGCCCAAACCACATGCACAGGACACATGTTGATGTCTCAATTGACAGTCTCAGATGAACTCCCAGCCACCAGCCAGGATCAACTGCCAGCCATGTGAACAGGCTATCTTGGCTGTCCACCACATCTAAGCCACAGATGCTGTAGCCAACGATGATGTCATATAAAGTAAGAAAGCCAGGCATCCTAGTCCCGTCAACATCAAGACTGAGAAATAACAAAATAGTTGTTGTTGTAAGCCACTAAATTTTGGGATTGTTATGCAACAATAAATGACTGAAGTAGGAGTCTTACCAGCGTTGGGTGGTAATGAAACCATACAAGAATGAATGAGACTTAATAGGCAAGTTTGTGACATAAAAGAATAGAGGCTTAGAAAAGAATCACGAGAACTCCAAAATTGCTAGACAGAGAGAACAGAAGCCAGTAACAAAGTCTGTGAAATATGTCCATAAAGGTAGAAGGAAATCAGTGACCTTTAAGCCAATGCAAGAGAGAGAGAGACGGGTCAGGAAGGGGAGTGCTAATGAGAGATCAAATAAGATATAGCTGATGATTTTTCGCTATATTTAATGACAGGGAAATCAAAGATCACCTTAGCAAAAACAGATTTGCATACTGACCAAAAGAAGCCAGATTGGTAGAGGTAGCTGAAGAATGAACAGTAACAGAGAGGGGAGAAACAGAGCATAGATTCAATTGAAGAGTCAGAAAAGATGACAGGAAGAAGCTGGTGTATGTGACACAGAGAGAGAGAGGTCTGAAAGATCTAAATTATTTTTAATGCTGGTGAAAAGGAAAAAAAAGTATCAAATTTAGGGGAAGAAAAAAATGTGAGTAATATTTTACTCTTTCCAGAAAGAATCTTCAAACCACAGAACATCCATTTAGGCACTATCTATGTCCATTGTCTATACACACAGTAACCTCAAAGTAACATTTGCTACAGAGCAGCCTTTGTAATAATTTAGCTGTATCATGAATCCAAAGGAAATTATTCATTGACATATCAGAATGACCTTGCTAAAATGCCTGGAGTAGAATCTAGGGTGGAAATTTAATCTTAAGATGTTATATCTCAAAAAACTATATAAATTCTAGGCAAAATCTTCCTTTTAATGTCAACAGTAACATTTTATCCCTTGTCATTCCTTATTTTGGGAAGAACCACTGTAGTAATATTCAGAAGCTAAAAAATAGTACTTACAAGTATGAAGGAGTATATAAAAGTTTTGCTTGACAGGTTTCTGAAGTACATTGTGGGTAGAGTTAGATATTGTTCTTCCCAAATGTATGTCTGTTGGTCTGTGAATTTATATACATACAAGAAGATTCTCCTGGGAGGTAGCCGATGACAGTACTATGATTCTTTCTCTGGGTATTTCAAACAGTGGAAGCATGTCTGATAGCTGCTGTGCTATATTCAACTAAGATAAAGTTGCAAAGAAAAAAATGGCACTGGAGGAGCTAAATTAGGGCGCCAAGAGAACTTTCTAAGCACAGCACATGGCTTGATGCAATAAGACTCCTGAACCATACTCATACCCCGGTACTGTAGGGATGGAGGTCAGGGAAGATACTTCAAGGATATGTTATATTAATCATTCTTTGGGATGAAGGCAGTTTTCCTAGAAAAATCCTGAAAGAAAAAAAGATTCATTCTCTCATGCTCCTTAAAATTCCTTCCAGCCTTAGAAGTCATGATGCCTGAACTTGGGTGAGTCAGACCACCACTCAACTTTTATTTGTTTATCCCTTCCCTGTTCTGCCTGCTTAAGTTCCACTTCCCTTGGTCAGATTTTTTTTTTCTTTTTTTTTTTTTTTTTTTTTGCCAACCTATTTTCTGCTTTAAATTATTCTTAAGAAAAAAAAAAATAGCAAAACAGGATTTTCGTCAGCCCACAGAGAATTAGATAAGTAAAATTCTCTGACCAGTTAACAAGAGCATCTATAATAATAAAAGCATAATATGCTAATTAGACTGGATAGCTGAATGACCTTCTGGATGAAGCCACAGCAGCAGGGACTGAGATAGAGGTGGTTAGGGGCCACCACAGGCAAGCAGTTAGGAGTTAGTGGTCCCAGATTGTGAGAGGGATCCCCTGCGGGGGTAACCTATTGGGAGAGGGTGCAGGCCAGGTTGAAGGACAGACTCCCAACCTCCCCATGCTGCTTGTTTTTTTTCTTAACCCTCACTCAAGAATATGTTTTCATTGATTTTTTTTTTTTTTTAAAGAGAGGAACATCTACCAGTTGACTCCCATATGTGCCTTGATCAGGATGGAACCCACAACCTAGGTATGTGCTCTGACTAGGAATCAAAACTGCGACCTTTTGGTGTTTCAGATAACTTAAACCAACTGAGCCACCAGGCCAGCACAATAATTTGTTTCTAAAATAATCTTATGAGGCAAAAGCACAAACCAGAGCAACATTGTTCTTAATGCATAAGCAATACCGGTTTGATTCCACTTGCTGCAGCTGAAGAAAAGTAAGCAAAGGTAACATGGACAATAAAATCAAAAGTCCATTCATTAATTTATAGCCCAGGTAGAACAAATCAGCACATTTTCATAAGCTCAATGAATCTCCAAAATTTGCTTTTGTGATGGCTCACTGCTGGCAAGGATCACACTCCCTAAGTATTCTCAGTATTTTGACCTAATTAAGTGTTTGCAAAGTTAAAATGTGTGCATCAAAAATATATACAACATAGCTATACTTGAACACTTTTCACTGGGCTGATATTTTATTTGTCTCCTAATTATTAACATGAATCAAACACAATAAACAAAAATGCACCAATAATGAGAGACAAATTTCAAAATATATTAACCAAATGCCCTCAAATTAAAATGAGCCAAAAAAAATTCTAAATTGTAGAAGATGTATAGTTACGTAGTTGTTCTCAACTGGGAGGGTTTTTGCTCCCCATGGAACACTGGGCAGTGTCTGAAGACACTAACAACCAGAATGGCAGAGACCAGGGATTATGCTAAATACCTTCCAATAAACAGGCCCGCCCCCTACAAGAAAAATTATTGGCTCAAACATCAATGCCGGATTTAGGAATCTTGCGTTAGTTAGAATTATCATAAAGTTAATAGCATAGACCTGTAAGTTAGAATTTTCATAAAGTTAATAGAAATTTATCTTCCGGTCCATTATGGTTTTCAGGGAATGGAGAAGATAATTACTATTGTCATATATGACAACACCAGGTCATTAAGGATTTAAGGGAAAAGACAGCGCCCAAGACATTGACCTCTTTGTACAACTGGATCTTTTAGATACATCTGAAGTTTAGGCATGCTTTGAAATACTGATAAAATCTCTAGTATTTTCAGTTTACAATGAGCTTCCTAGAATATTATAAGCATGTACCTTGCTCATGCAAATGAAAAACAAGACATTAAGGTACTTTGAAACAAAATGACTCCAGATTTCTATATAGGAGTCCAATATTACAACAGTTGGTTAAAGGTCTTCTAGACTAAAGAATTAATAAGGAAGACTAGACATTATTAATAGTACCCACTTCCATTAATTTTATTTTTCCCACCATTCAGACTTATATGCTGGTTTTCAGAGGCAACAAAGAAGGAGAAAAGACATAGAAATTCTTCACACTGATTCTGTGGCAATAATCTCAAAAAGCCTAGTGGGAGCAAGCTATTTAAGGAGAGGAGATAAAAAAGCAAATTGACTGTGGGAATTTTATTAGGTTCAAATGAACTTTATCAGTTCATGTACCTCAGCATTCATATACCAAGTAAAATTTAAGAAATAGCTGTCTATGACATGGATAATAGTGTTGGATATATCAGTATCCATTGCTATGGAACAAACAATTATATCCTGATTTCCACAGGTAAGAGGTCAATGACAACTGAGGTAGGCTTACTATCCAGGGTCTCATAAAGTTGTACTCAGGCTTGGGTCATGTCTGAAACTCGGGATAATCTTTCAAGATTATGTTTTTTTGTTTCTTTGTTTTTATTTTTGTTTTTAATAACCCATTTCCTTATAGCTGTAAGGCTCACAGGAGACAAAGGATATCTGCGTCCCTCCTAAAAGGATTACCTCATTAGATCAGGCCTAACAAGAATCATCCCATTTTTGATTAGTTTAAATCCACTGATTAGGAAGCTTAATTGTATCTGCAAAATCCCTTCACCTTTGCCATCACACATAATCTCCTAATTCCCTGGAGTGAGGTCCCTTACATCAACAGGTCCCACCCACACTCAAGGGGAGAAGAGGTGGGAACCACTGGACCATGTGGTGATTCAATCTACCACAGGGGGGAACTTTAAGGAAAGCAACAAACATAGCAGGAAGCTTAAAAGAGGAGGAGAGATTATAAAATGGTCTTAGACTCACAGTTAGTTATGTCTCAATAGAAATAATAATGATGTCAAAGACTGTCTTTTAAGGGAAGCAGTTTGAAATATGCAAAGCAGTTAAGACCAATGGAAAACAGGCTGTGTATGTTCTCATGTAACCATTTGCTAAGACTTTTAAGTCAGGCCTGAATAGAAGAAAATAGCATCTTGGAAAACTTGAGAAGGTGAGAGAAAAATATTTTATTCCACACAAAGAAGGAAAAATATATTGTAGCAAGCCTATTTTGTAATGAAACTATCATTCTTAAGTGGAAATTAGATAAATAGATAGTTCATAACTAAAAAGCTCAATAGAACTTTTTAGAAATTCTAGTGACTGGTATCTAGATTTTAAAAGTCACATTTTATCAAATTTACTTTCATTAATGGCCATAAGGTTTTTCTGATTATAAACACCAATTAGAATATTTTACTATCTTGGCACCTATGAAATAATTATTTTAAAATTAACCTTTACATTATATTCCAACTTAAGAGGAAGAAAGATCAGTAGAAAAAGGAGGTAAAATAATTTTTATAATTAACTTCCTTAAATAAATTTACAATTTAAAATTCAGAAACACAAACCATAGAAAATAACATAGACCTAAGTCTATTACTGCCTTTGTTTCTTTATTTTCATTTAAAAAGTATATTACGCATGATTTAATAAAGTCTCATTCCTGTACTTACAATCGCGGTTTTTAGCCTATTGATTTAAAAAATATTGTGCTTCTCTTTTCAACAGGAAATATGAGATCACTGATAAAGCTTCAGCCCATATGTCTTGATAGAGCACTATTCTTTGTACCGGTTATACTCTGTACTTATTGCATATTTTTAATTATTTATATTTCAGAGGAAAGGGTTAGCTAGCTGATTTACGTACTAGTTATAAATTCCAGTCTGCAAAACCAGCTGTACACAAGACAATTGAAGCTTACTTGTGGATATTATAGATGGTTCTAGAATTAGGGTGCTAATGTAATTCTGAAGAATCACAGTGAAAAACAAAGTTTCTTTTGGAGAAATAAATTTTAAAAAAAAAGAGAAATCCAAGTTTCAAATCCTATTGGACTAGGACATAAATCAGGGAGAAAGATATAATTTCACATAAAGCCAATTCTCTATTAGAAAGGGGATGTGGGCTCTGGGAAGCAAGCACTTAATTCTGACTTATGCACACCACATTTTTGTCCATGGAATTGTACAAATCACCCCGTGAAAAAGGTTAATCAAATGTGTAGCGTGACTTCGGATAAAATGCTTGGGACGGCTGACCAATTCGATTCATATGTCCTGGTGGGGATCCATAATGTCTCAATTCTTAATTATCTAGTCTTTTGTGCATTAAAAAAATGGCCAATAAAATGTCAGCCAAGAAGCACACTGTTCATTCCTTTCAGGTTTATTTTAAACCTATTGCACTTAGGCTAGAGCTAAATCAATTTTTCATGAATATCTGCCCCCGGTAGATTGCACCTCTAGCCAGTTCAGATCCCCAGAGAATTTTTAAAAAGAGATTTATCAAGTAACAAGTAACACCTCAGGAAAAAGAAACAGGGTTTTTAATTGCTTTATGCGCTTCGTAATTGAAGACAGGCACCTTCTTGAGGCACTGGCTGCCAGGCGGAGTGAGACTCCAGTTGGCCCTGCCTAATTAATCCTGTGATACAAACCTTCTGGCTTCAATTTTCACATTTCTGTCTCTTTTTAGAGGTGATAATAAAACTAAAAATTTATGTTGGTTACTGTATGACTATAACTGTGCCAGCAGAACACAAATAAAACCATATGGGCTAAGGAGACCTTGTCTCCACATTTTTGGTTTTCCCTGTGGCCGGGGGCCCAGGGGCAAGCTTTGTGCAAAGAAAAGGTAGGGGAAATTCAGTGGCGGGTGGAAGGACAGGTCAACTCCTTCTTGCCAGTCTACTCTGGTCAGGTGACTCATTCACGCATATGCTTTTTGATTGAAAGAAAAAAAAATCCTCAAAATAGAATTGTGTGCTCTGAAAGTTCAACAGTTCAGCAACTACAAATCACAAAACTGCACTAGAGTTTTTACTGAAAGACAAATTGGGCAGCTTAACATTTTTTAAAAAAATGGTCAGAGTGACAAGTGTTGTACCTCAATGGCTTACGTATGAAAGCTGGTATAAAATATCCTTCAGTACATTTTCTGTAATCCAAGCCATGTCGTGATGCATCAGCATCCCACATCAAAAACTGACTCCCTTGTGGACACAGGGCAAAATAACCTTGCTTGTATGAGAACCTTGATTTGTAATGGGATATTATTTGTAAATGTCCTGTGGGATGATCCTATGTAATAAAAGCCTAATATGCTAAGTGTCCGGTCATAGATCCAACTAATCAAAGAATAATTTGCTAATGATAGGCTAAGGCCACTCAACTGCTTGCTATGATGTGCACTCACCACCAGGGATCAGACGCTCCAACCAGTTGGTGAGCTTGCTGCTGAGGTCCGACTGATTAAGACTGAGTGAAATGAGCCATGACACGCCCTGGAGCCCTTCTGTGATCCCTCCCCGGCTGGCCAACCTCCCGTGTCCCTCCCGGGCTCCGATCATGCACCAGTGGGGTCTCTTGGCCTGAGCCCTCTCACAATCCAGAACCCCTTGGAGAATGTCAGAGAGCTGGTTTTGGCCCAATTCAATCCCACACTGGGCCTCTAGTACTTTTATAAAGAGGTGGTATATTAAAAATGCTGTGTTAATAATATATAGTTAGCCTCAGGGAAAATTTTATAAGCACAAAAGCATATGGATTTGTCCTTAAATTAATGAAATACAATATGTATATTGCTTAAATCATAGTATGAAAACCTCAAATTGTTCTATCATATTTTGAGCAGTTTTTTTTTTCTTCAAAATACTTATTCTTCCATCTTGAAATATCAGTAGCATGGTATTTTCAAAGACTGGAGTAAAAAACTGAAAAGTACATTGGATCATGCTGTTCATTTATACTTCACACATTTTTTTTAGGAGGGAAATTTTTCCTGTGCTATGTCACCCTGTTTATTTAACTTTATCCCTTTTAAATCTATATTTTTAATAGAATTTCTACTCTTCTTGCTGATTTTTTAAAAATATGGGAGCCATCTGGTGGTCAACAATTACATTTTTTCTTAAAAATAAAAAAACAATTTTTTGTCTATTGCAAAATAAAATGTTCTATATTAAAATTTGGTATTTTTCTTTTTAAAAAAAAAACACAGAAGCATCTTAATACAGGCATCAATTTCCACTCCCAATACATCTAGTTAAATGGAAACTAACTTTTAAAATACTGTTTTCACTACATAAACTACCCAATTTTTATAAGATCTACTGGTCTATTCATGTATTTACAGATAAGTGCTTTAAATTTTGTAGATCTAGATAAATAAAATGTATTCTTTAAAAAGCTTTATAATATGTGGACTTTCATTCTTTTTAAAGAGTTGCATTTTATAGAATATTCCTTATAAAAGGGAAGCTTTGAGAACCAGGTTCAGGATTCCATAAATATATACAGATATGAACAATTTTAAAAAGGAAAAGTTGCAATGTAAAATCTATAAAGGTTCAAAGTCTGGCCAGTGATATGGAAAACGTCACAACAGTGCTGACATTAACAGCAGTTGTTAAAATTCTACAAGCCTTGTTCACACAGGTTTGAAATAAGCTGTTCAACCTTCTAATGCTGTATATATGCACACACATGTATACATGTGCACATATATTATAAAATGAGGTCATATATTAATATATGACAATTTTCCTCTGATTTCTACCTTACATTTAAAATATAGAGGTCTTTTTGTTAGCATTGTTGTCTTTTTGTTAGCATTGTTGGTTGTTTTTACTATTAAAATGCACCGAGTATTTACTATATGGCAGTTTTTGATTAAAAGCTTTTATATATGATCTCATTGAGTCCACGTAAATTCCTACCTCATGGGCACTGTTATTCTCCTATTAACTAATGAGTCTTATGGGGCCCACAAAAGTAATGAAATTTCAGTAAAAGTGAGTGTCCTTGGCTTAACTTCAATTCTAACTGCAAACTCTATACTTTTATCATTCAACATCAACACGACAGCTAGACACCTAATTACTTGTCATTTTCCTATGTTTTCAACTACATAACTATGTCTCCAATCACCCTTGAATCAGCAGGTAAGGTACCAACCTCATAAGCCAATTCTGTTATCTACCAAGTGATGTGGGAAGTAAATTAGTATGAAAAGTCAAAGGATGGCTGTGAACTCTCACCTGCTGTTTTAGTTCATCAGGCACTCTTCCTCCTACCGCGGAACCAACTCATCCAATTCCTTCCAGGCTCAACGCTCCCCATCTCTAGATTTGTGGGGAGAGTGTCAACCCTAGTACTCAGGGGGTGAGGCATGTAACCCAGGCCTGGACACAGTGACACATACAGGAGAGAGTTGGGGGTTCAAGCCTTTATTAAACAGAGCCATTACCTGGAAAATTCTACTTTTGGTCTGGGTGTAAGGGTGATGAGTGCTCTTTCCTGTCAGACCCCAAAATTGAGATAATATATCATAGGCATGAAACTGTACTCAGCCTGGGCCCCTTGCCAGTCCCCTCCATGCACACACATTCCTCAATGCTTGGAGGAATAGAAGAGAATGAGGGGAACACAAGAGGAGAAAAGCAAAAAGCCTACAGGAGACATAGCCTGTTTGTGTGTTCCTAAGACTCGCAAAGCAATGTCATTCTTAGTGTTTGAGCCACCCCAGAACCCTCCCAGTAAACCTGTGCTGGTTGGTTCAGTTTTATTTTATTGTTTTGGTTTGAGCTAGTGTGAGTTGGATTTTTGTCACTTAAACACAAGAAGCCATGAGAATCCTATATAATAAAAGGATAATATGCAAATTGAGCATCACTCCAAAACACAAGAGGTCTGCCCCTATGTGGACACAAGATGGCCATCACAAGATGGCCAGCAGGGGAGGGCAGTTGGAAACAACCGGGCCTGCAAGGGAGGGCAGTTGGGGGGGACTAGGCCTGAAGGGGAGGGCAGTTGGGGGTCACCCAGGCCTGAAGGGGAGAGAAGTTGAGGGGGACCAGGCCTGAGGCCCCATCTCTGGGGTTAGTACATTGGGAGGTGGGACTGAGGTCCAACCCTGCACTTCCTGGAGTGGCACGGTAAAGATTTTAAACAATTGGCTTTGAGACTGAGCAGGCAGGAAAGGCTGCAGTGGGGTCCAGGGTAAGGCCCCTATTGTTTGGTGGGGTCAGGGCTGGCCCCACTTGAAATTTCCCTGCCTACAAGCCATTAAATTATCAACATCAGTTCTGAAGAGGCATTCATTTACCCAATGCTTTCCTCTCCTGAATCTTAGGCATAGTCCAGGCTGTTTGTTTCCATTCCCTGAAGCCTTTTGACTTCCATTTCTAACATTGCTTCTTTAGCAAAATGCCCTCAATTGCCACAACTAAGTCAGCCTCCTTTCCTATTCTACTGACTGCATTCAAGGAGTAGCATCTCCTTGAATGCGGCAGCTAATACCACTCCCTGAACGTAGGCTGGTCCAATATCAGCACAAAGATGCTTCCATCTCCAGGTGAGAGACAAGCCTCTGCCACAATATTAAGCCTCTGGTAACATTCTATTAGTTAGTTCTCCTGCCACATACACTTATTCTAATTTGCTAATTTCAATCAGTCTGAAATAAGTTTTATTTTCTAATTCTTTTTGTCCTAGGGTGTGGATAGTAAATGACATTAATTATATTTCTGCTATCAGTCTTCTTAAGTATATAAACATAAGCTTTGGTCAGGGAGGCCACTTCCTACAAAACCATAACCCTAACCCTAAACGCTACACTAAAACTAACCATAACCCTAAACCTTTATGCTAACCCTAAACATTAACCCAAACCCTAACACTTAACCCTAACCTTAAACCTAACTCTTAAACCCTAAACCTAACCCGAATCCTAAACCCTAACACTAAGCCTAGCCCTAAACATTAACCGTAACATTAACCCCCTAACCCTAGCCCTAAATCTAAACCTATCCCTAAAACCTTATCCCAACTTTAACCCCCAAATGCTAAACCTAACACTAACCCCAATCCTAACCCTAAACCCAACCCTAATCCAAACCCCAAACCCTAAACTTAACCTTAACCTTAATCCTAAATCCTTACCCGAACCCTAAACCCTTAACCTAACCCCTACCCTTAACTCTAACCCTAAACCTTAACCCTAACCTTAATTTTAACCCGACCCTAACCCCCAAACCCTAAACCTAACTTTAACCCTAACTCTAAACCCTAACCTTAAACCCTAACCCTTACCCTACATTTAACCCTAACCCTAACCCCTAACTCCTAACCCTAACCTCAATCCTAAACCATAACCCAGTGGTCGGACATCCTCCAAAGGGTCTCAGAATGGAGAGGGTGCATGCCAGGCTGAGGGATGCCCCCGTGCATGAATTTCATGCACCGGGCCTCTAGTTGTACAATAATAATACAATATTAGATTCTGGATGGCAGAAAACAGGGAAAACCACTGTTTAGCCAATAGTGTCTTCTGAGTGTGATTTAAAATAAACAATTTCCCCAGGAAAAGAGCCAGTGGGCCTGCATATGGCAGGGAAGTGTGACACAAAGCAGCAGACTGGCTGTAGCAAACACAGGAAAGAGCCAATTTCCAAACACTCAACAGTTTTAAGCCCTACAAGCATCTCATTTTTGTTTTTATCTCACCCTTACATGAGAGACTCAAAGTTTGCTCACTTAAAACCACACACATACATGTACACACCCCTTCTGGATTTTTACATGACCAAATTCAAAGTCATTCTTTGAATTCTAGATTCATAGTCTACTAAAAGTGGCAGACATACTGGAAAGAATAGTAAAGTTGGATAAAGTGGAAACAAAGTTATTGTGACTAGACAAAATAAGGATGAAATAAGCTAAAAATCATATGCTTTCAACTTTAGCTTAGTATCCCAGTTTCGCCACTCATCAGTTATATCAGTTGATTAGTGTTTCTAAATGTCCATTTTCTTTTCAATACAAGAGAGAAATATCGAAGTCAATTTCAATAATGGAAACAACCTATGAAAAGAACCTAAAATACATGCTCAATAAATAGAAGGTTATAGATATTATCAATATCAGTATTAAGTCTGCATATATTTCACTAATTGGCCGGGGGGGGGGGGCCCCTCGGGGAGAGACACATGGCAAAAGTAAAGAGTTTGACTTCAAGTGTTAATTTTGATTTTTCTGTCTAGTCACAAAAAGTTTCTTCTAAAGACATTAGCAATAAAAATTAATAGATTAAAAACACAGTGAAGAATCGCATAGTATTGTCATTATTACAAACACCAAATATTCTATGTTTTATTGTGACAATTTTTTCAGTGAATCTCATAATTTAACTTATCATGTTTCTCTAAATAATCCTATTTGTAATCTGTTTTGTAAAATAGGGTGAGAAAATTTATAGTCTTATATTCCAGTTCCACAACATTCATCCATACGAGTCTATATCATATAATCTCTATTCAACCTTTGTTAAGTATATATTTGGGCATAATATTAGATGAAAATATTTAATTGGAGAAGGATTCATTTTAAACAGAGTGAAGTCAAGTTTGAAAGTAGCCAACACTGGTTTGGCTCAGTGGATAGAGCATCGCCCTGCAGACTGAAAGGTCCCAGGTTTGATTACTGTCAAGGGCATGTACCTTGGTTGTGGGCACATCCCCAGTAGGAGGTGTGCAGGAGGGAGCTGATCAATGTTCTCTCTCATTGATGTTTCTAATTCTCTATCCCTCTCTCTTCCTCTCTGTAAAAAATCAATAAAATATATATTTTTTTAAAAAGTGACACCCATTATCCTATATAATAAAAGGCTAATATGCAAATTGACTGAATGGTGAAATTTCTGGTAGCTATCATGTGCACTGACCACCAGGGGGCAGATGCTCAATGCAGGAGCTGCCCCCTGGTGGTCAGTGTTCTTCCACAGGGGGAGTGCCACTCAGCCAGAAGCCAGGCTCATGGCTGGTGAGCACAGTGGTGGTGACAGGAGCCTCTCCAGCCTCAGCAGCAGTCAGACATCCCCTGAAGGCTCCTAGACTGTTGAGGGACCCTCTCCCCAAGTGCATGAATTTTGTGCACTGGGCCTCTAGTATGTGATAAAATAGCTCAGTTGTTTCCAAACATTATGCTCACTGCAATCACTAGGAAACTAGAAAAAGTACTGATACCTGTGTATCACTCCCCATCCATCTGCTACTTTATCATTGAATTGTCTTGGGTGTGGCCTTGGCTTTGAAACTTTTCAAAGACCACCTAGTTATTCAAGCATCAGCACGTTTAGGAAACAGCGGACTAACTTATGCATGCAGTTTCTGGCTATTTCTTTATCTCCAAGTCCAAATATTCATTAGAGAAACTTTTCTTTGGTTAGAGACATTGAAAACAGACCAAAAAACTTTTTTTCAGTCATGAATCAAATTAATGTCTTTGTCTCCAATATTCAACACACTCTGGAAGGGACTAAAAAAGAACAAAAAAGGATTAGACACAGATTCTGTCTTAAGTTTTTTTTAAATATTTTTTAAATGCAAATAGGCCGCATAACGGCAACTGTCACAGAGAAATTCCCACATAAATTTTCCCATACACACCAAAATTTTATTTGGCAAATGTTACTAAAGTGATATAATATTGAGATTGACAGCTGGAAACTCCTTAACTGATATCCATCCACATTGGAGGTGATCAGTCAGTGACATAGATGCAGCTTTTCTGATTCATAACAATACACTACTTCTTGAATCTGCCAGCTACTCCCATCTGTGTGGACACATCAAATACAGGGTGGAACAAAAGTAGGTTCACAGCGGTGAGTGACTGAAACACAGTTTATTCTTGTGTTGTTATTAGTTACTATTATTTCCCATATGAACAACTGTAAATCTACTTTTGCCCCACCCTATACTTATGCTTAAACGTTGGTGTCCTGGAGGCATTAATATGTCTATAGTATCCATATTCTTCATCATCAGTCGAAGAATGAAGGGAAAGGTCCAGATTTGTGCAGATCTCTTTACTGCTTTCTAAAAATCCCAACTAACACAATATTTGAAGATTTCCAAGTGTTATGTTCTGAGAATACAATCTTTATCGTGGGCCTATGATGAGGATGAAAAGTAGTGATGATAAGTATTGCCTAGAACAGTGGTCGGCAAACTCTTTAGTCAACAGAGCCAAATAACAACAGTATAACAATTGAAATTTCTTTTGAAAGCCAAATTTTTTTAAACTTAAATTTCTTCTAATGCCACTTCTTCAAAATAGACTCACTCAAAATACCACCTAGGCTGTGTATTTTGTGGAATAGCCACACTCAAGGGGCCAAAGAGCCACATGTGGCTCGCGAGGTGCAGTTTGCCGACCACGGGCCTAGGACATGATAGCCACTCAAAAAATGTTTAAAAACAAATGTCCAATTTCAATGTCTTGAAATGACTGTGTTGATTTTAAAGTGTTCATGAAAAATTCCTTGAAGTCTTTTATTAGAAAAGCATTATCTTACTTCATTGAAATAAGTACCAACTACTCCCAAACTTAGTGATATTGTTTTCTGGGGGAGGGGTGTTTGTTTTTTGTCTTGAGGTAGATTTCCCTTAATTGGAGTTCAAGCTTTAAAAAAACAAACAAACAAACAAACAAACAAAACGAGTTATGAAGGTACCCAAAGCTCCACTTGCCCACAGGAAGTTGTAAAAGAGATACACAAATAATCGGAGGTAGAATAATAGTTTACTTCTTTGCCCTCATTATGTCTCACTCTTTCCCAGCAAAGATAGAGGAAACCAAAGGCATAGGGCATCTGAACTCTGTCCAAACTTCAGTTGTATTTCAAAATTTCGGGTTAGAATGAATAATACATTAATGCTATACAACTTTTATTGTGCTCACTTTAAAATTTATATTAAGTAGATTGCTACATTATGGTAATATACTAAATTACCTAAAGCAAACTAATACAATGATTAACAGACTATAAACATTGGTTTATGGTCAGATTATAAAGTATTACAATGATTAACATTATGCATTTTCATAACAGAAAAGTGCAGAATGAAATATCTGTGGATTGACTCAGTGCCATTAGGAATAAAAAAACAGTGGTATAACTCAATCTCAAGTTACACCTTGAGAGTAAACTTAGTTTTAAATCTCCTGTCAAGTGGTTGAGAAATTCATTAACTTAAAATGCCCAAGGCTTGCCAAACACAAGGTAGAGAATGCAAGTATCCATCCAAATTTATGATACCAAGAAAAGTAGGGCTTTACACAGCTTTTAAAAATCTTGATCTTTAATACTTGGCTACTTGAAATGGGTTATAATGTTAAAAATAAATATCTTTAGAGAAGCCTAGTCCATCAGTCCTACAATAATGTGACACATCAATTCTTTGTGGAAAAGCAGCCAACACAGAGATAAAGACCTGAAGAAATCATGGGTATTTCTCTTCCAAGGAAACAGGATGGGAAGCATTTAGGCACCAATCCAAAGATTTGGACACCAAAGAGGCAGTCTATAGAAAAATCACAGTGATGGACTAATACTGTTGCAAAATTGTCTCTGTTTGTTCTCATGCTGCCATGTAACTGCTGTATAATCTTAGACAAATTACCTTAATTTCATCTGTAAAATGGGCATCTCTCTCAGTCATTGAATGGAATACATAAAAATTGTAGTGAGTAGCCAATAATAGGCAGTCAAGAAATCAGTTATTTTATTAACATTATAATTATTACTAGTTCTTCACAAGTTGATTCTTATTAGACTCGAATGATCAGGAATAATCTCAATAGAAAAATAAGGCAAAATTGAGAAGGCTAGTGCAATCAATGATTCTCTTTCACTGTTGATGTTTCTATCTCTCTTCATCTCCCTACTTCTCTGAAATCAATTATATATATATATATATATATGTATGTGTGTGTGTGTGTGTGTGTGTGTGTGTGTGTATACATATATATACATACATATATATATATATACATACATATATATATATATATATATATATATATATATATATTTAATATTTTTTAAGGAATACTGACTGGTGAAGAGTGGCCAGTTTAAGAATAGAAGTATAGAAGTTTGGGAAGTTAGATTAAATCCTAAAATATGTGTGTGTGTATGTGTGTGGGTGTGTGTGTATAAATTGTGGGAAGTCAGAGGCTTTCAATATATATGCTTAATCTTTGGAGAGGATGTGAAACATTTTGACTTCCTAAAACAGAACTTTCATTATAAATACTACTTCTTCAATGGTTCCTATTCAGCAGACTTTAGTTTTTGTCCATTTCCCTAGATAATGAGCAATTTCACACTCAGGGTTATATATTCCATAATCCTAGTTCTCAGCACAGTTACAGACTTATAATTGATGATCAATAAAAATACTAGTATGAATCAACAAGTAAATTAATGATTGCCCAAGGAAAAAATAAACGTTTTCAAAATGATAAATTTTATTGGTCTATATTTAATTGTTTTAACTTCCATTGGCATCCATATATCCAGTTAGCTGCTCATTTGAAAACCACTTTCCTGCTATGTTCTAACATATAATAGCAAGTATTAACTGAACAGTACAACCACCAATTTCCCATGCTGTATTTCTAAGTAATACTACTTTCAACATGGCCACTCTAACACAATGTTCTAGAAAATAATATAAGTAAAACTCATTGGCTGTAACTGCCTTCAAAAATATGTTAAAGTAATATTCTGGGTTTGGGTACATTGTGTGACAGGAAAAATTACACTGAAGTCATTTTGAATCCAGACATAAAAATAAAAATTTAATGTTCCTTGATAAAAATAAAGCTATACAAGGAAAACATTTAGAATTTTTTTTTAGTTTCATGCCTCTCTACATGTTATCTCAATGCCTCTTGCTGAACTTAATTTTGTTCCATGTTTTGTACCCTAAATAAATGTAAAGAACATATTTTTATACCATTATTAGTATGTAAACTTAAACTCAATGCAAAACTCTCTCAAAATCTGTTCGTAACCTACATTTTTATTATTGGTCTGCAAAGAGATAAGTACAGAAATTTCCATCACCCACACCACCTTTGCAATGAGCAATGTGCACAGGCTTCTGTGACTCTTTCCTCTCTCCCTACATTATGCTTGCTCTGATTATATTTATGGAAATGTAATTTTATGTCTTTTGAATCTAATAATACAAATATTGAGGCTCATGTTGCATATATATATATCAATATATATATATATTTTTTTTTAAGTTTATTTTCTAAGTAATTCATCTGTATTGCAATTCATGAAAGTGTCAGTCTATGACAGATTGCGGGGAAAGAAGAAATTAGTCCTCAACCACAGACTGTTTGAGAAGCACTGTCCTAGAATATTATGGCGTTTTCTTCATGTTACATATTTCCTTTTTTTAATCTATTTTAAACTTGTTAATTTTCATGCTGATTTTTTTCTCCTCAAGGTGCTGTATCCCAGTTGTTATTTATGTGGTTGCATTACTTTAACAAAGCATAGAGTTGTCAAAACTGAGTGTAATAACTATAACAAAAATGTGAATATTGGAGAAGTTACAGTGAAGAGCATAAAGATCAGCATTAATGTCTCTACTCAAATATACTGTTAAAATTCCAATATAAAATGGCATTGTACATTATATATGACATAACTAAATTAAACAAAATTCTTCTGTCAAACAGAACTAGACTATAAGGAAATTAAGTAAATATGTCAATTTAGGCAAGAATGTAGTTTGTTTGTTTGTTTTCTCTTTGGTAGTATACACATGTCATCTCTGCATATTACCTTAACGTGAAGAAATTTCAGGGTTTTTTTCTAACCAATTTACCATGATTCAGTTCTCAAAAAAATGAGACAGTCAGCATATATGTCTCCCTTTCTCCCAGAGAAGGAACAAATTCTGTGGTTGAAGTCATAGGACTTCAAGAAGACTCTGGTGTCATCAAAATAAAACAAGTATATTATCCTATATAATAAAAGGCTAATATGCAAATTGACCAAACAGTTAAATGACTGGTTGCTATGAGGCACACAGATCACCAGGGATCAGGAGCTGCCACCTGATGGTCAGTGCACTCCACAGAGAGAGTGCCTCTCATCCAGAAGCTGGGATCATGGCTAGCGAGCATAGTGGCAATGGTGGAAGCCTCTCTCACCACCTTGGAAGTGCTAAGGAGCAGCAAGCCAAGAAGTAAGGAGTAGCGAGCAGGCAGGTGGTAAGAAGGGGTCCTAGTCTGCAAGGGGGATGTCTGCCTGATGGCTTAGGCCCACTCCCCGAGAAGGTGTAGAGATCCTCCCTCCAGTGCATGAATTTCAATATATATATATAATCAACTAAACAGTTTCATACCACTATTAGGTGTGTGAAAAAATAAGTTACATAGATTTTAAATGTTGTTTTAAACCAATGAGTCTGTATAAATTTATTGAAGTTGGGATGGTAACATAATTACCCATGTGATCTTGACAAAATTATCTGGGTCAGGAATTTTCAGCACTGAGTTTAAATTCATAAATCTAATACCAAACAACTTAAGTAATTTTGTCCACTTTTTTAAAACCAAGGAATTTTTTTTCCTGTCATCAAAATCAGGAAAAAGCACACACACACACACACACACACACACACACACACAAAAAAAAAAAAACACCAAAAACCCACTATTTTTTCAAAGCTTAAAATTAACTAACTCTTCTGTCTCAAGCATTTAGTGTCTCCGAATTTAATTTTTTACAAATCACATTCTATTTTTCAAAAACTTCATAGTAAATTATATATTTTAAAAGCCCCAACTTTTTTTTCTGAATAATAACTTGACCTGCTAATCAGTGGTATCTTTCTTGACATAATACACTCCGTTTGGTTTGGAACTTAATAAAATAACATTTGAGCAATAAATAATATATCAAATGCCTCTCTTGGATGCCACAAACCTTATACTACCTTCGAAAGTCCAAGTGAGATTTAAGGTGACTCCCAGATACTTTAATGCCATGATATAAATTAATGGCTTTAGCATATATTCTATGTTACATTTTTTATAGGCATTTTTCAACAGTTGATTTATCCTAACCAGAGCTGATATTAAAATCATGCTCTGGAGAAACATAATTTTAAACTGTCCAGTGGTTCAGATTCTTAAGATAAAACAAGAATTTTATTTAAGGCAATAAAATTTACTGCAAAAACCAAAACTTTGCAGAAATTATATGATATTCACTGTAAGTCTTGAGTCAGGATGCCTTCAGCCTAAAGGGTCTGCATTATCCTTTTCTGTTCTGTCTGCTCCAATCCCTACCCACAATCCCTGGATGGCCTTCCCATTTAGTAGGTGCCTCAGTTTTTCCACTCCTATGGTGCTTGTCTCAACAAACAAAGGAAAGCATTTGAGAGTTTGTTTTTTATTTTAGTGAACAGATAAAAAATATGAACCATTAGTCAGCAAGTATGTTGTGATTTCAATACTACCCAATAAAGAATCATATGATTTCACTCATATGTGGGATACAAAACTGAAAGGAACAAATGAACAAACAAGAACTCATAGACACTGACATGAGTATGGTGGTTACCAGAGGGAAGGGGGGTGGATGGGAGGCAAGGGTGAAGAGGGTCAATTATAGGGTGACGGAAGAAGATTGGACTTTGAGGGGTGGGCAGACAATGCAATATACAGATGATGCATTATATAAATGTACACTTCAAATCCATATGATCTTATTCACCAATGTCACCCCAATACATTTAATTTTTTGGAAAAAGAATTTATGTATGTCTTTTGCTGCTGTTGGTTAGCTCGTTTTTAAAGAGGTGCCTCTACTTTTTTGATATCATTTGCTAAAGTATTCCCTGTACAGTATTGTTGGTTAGTTGGTTAGTTGGTTAACTGGTGTTTTTAGGAGTAATACTGGGAAGGTAACTGATATTTCTTATTTTCAGAACTTCCTACCTCTTTAAAGCCTCTGAATATTTTGGTCACATCAGGACTCAAATTATAGTGGGAGATTGGGGGTGGGTGGGTATGAGTGAGCTCCACCTATTTTATCATAGTTATCTCATACTTTTCTATGGAATTTGACTCCTATTTGAACTTAGAGCAATTAAGTTGCAATCCTGCTCCAACTCTCAGCCCAAGCACAACGCTTTATATTGTCTATGACAGCAATGTTTGTCTCTTAAGCCACGTTCCAGCTACTGTTTGTCCCTAGGCTGGACAGGCTCTTCATTTACCCAATTGTTTGGATGAAGCAGAGATAACAGAATGGAGTCCTGACCTCTACCCACCTTCCATCCTGCGCATATTCTCTCTCTCTCTCTCTCTCTCTCTCTCTCTCTCTCTCTCTCTCTCTCTCTCTCTCTCTCTCACACACACACACACACACACACACACACACACACACACGCGTGCGCGCACGCACACAGCAGACCCTAGAGCACCTCTGTGAGACTTCAGGACTTTGTGAAGCACAGTGTGAAAACTAGGGGTCCAGAATGGGCTTCCGGAGTTCTTCTATGTCCTAAACCCTTGCATTCTGAATAACCCAAGATTGGTGGTTCCACTGGGTAACACATGCCCTTCCTCAGTTATTTGGGATTTTAGCATGGTCCCTCATATTCAATTATATGAGGTGTTACATTAGGATGATACTAGATTGCTCATCCATCAAAAATGCCAAAACGATTTTACCTCCCTAGGGATGGGGTAATAAAAGATTATGGTAATAGATAAATATAGGTAAATTGCAGGAAAGGACATTTAAAGGCATTTACCTGTTGAATATACTAGCCAACTTCCACGTTCTTTTAGAATAAGATGAAGACACACACACCACCACTGATGTATCTGTCATAGGGCCTGCTACCTCGCTAGATGAAGACTTAGCTCTAATCCTGTACCTGGAAGGACAGTGCATTTGCCTGGAGCTATGACTGATCTCTGGCTGCCAATTTGAATTTAATCCTTACAGAAGCAGGTCTACTGTTGGTGAAGCACTTAGGAACTAAAATTCTCTTTGATGAAATTCTGAGAGTCAGTCCTTCATTTGAGGCATGAAGGACTCCCTCAAACTCTCTTAACAGTATAGCACTGCTGAAGGCCTCATTAGTTATCCCTGTTTTGAGTATTCAGTGTTTCCAATGAGAGAAAGTTGGGTGCTTTTTTTTTTTTTTTAAATCTCATTCCCTAAAATAAAATAAGCTTCATAGGAAATCACAATGAGACAAATTCTCTTACCAGCCTCGCCGAGATGGCTTTCACATGTTTTTGCATAATGAAAGGGCTAATATAACATAACAAATCCTAAACTGTTTTCACAAGGAGTGGAAAAAAGATGTGTAAAAGTATGCTCTGTCTTGCTTCCTTCTGTTCACAATGTATCTAAATAAAACAAATGGTGTTCTTGCTCTTTCTGTCTGTTTCCCAATCTGTTTGGATAGTAGCCACCACTCCACAGCCAACCATAATATCTGACACTTCCTGACATCATGAAAGCCACCATCTGTCTATCACCAAAACCCTGTACTTTTTAAAGACTACTGGCTTGATCCTTAATGAGGCTTCGTGGTGAATGCACTGATCCGTTTAGAGGGAATACAGGGAGTAACCGACACCAGGAACCTGTATAAAATCCCATTTCATTAGGTTCCGTCTGAAAACACTAAATGAAATATTCAGGTCCCCCTTGCAGGCAGAAAAAAAAAAGAACTTCGTTCAGTTTCAATTGTGTTTCATTTCCGATTTGCCTGTGAAAGTTTAGACAGGCTTGAATAGCAAGAATAAACCTACACGAAAGCCTAAGCTTTAAATCCAATGTTTCCAGGCTTGTGAAATTAAACAGTTAGACACGACTTTGCAGTGTGTACATTTGAGCTCTGGAAAAAAAGAAGAAAATCCATCATTACTTTTCCAAGGCTTGAGAAAACCATGCCATTTAAAACTGAACCCACTTCTCCTCTAACACCTGAACGATTATCCAGGAAACAAAAGGAGGCTCTGTGTGTCTTCACTTGTAAATGTCACAGGTGAACACAAACAACTGAGCAAGCGCTGGCAACGTCAAGTCGCTCTTTGTTTTATTCAGCTATGGTACCTCTATTATATGTGCAACAAGGGACCACGTTAATGTTAACAAGGGAGAGTGAGCAAGAATATTTTCCGGGATGATATTAAGTTCTTGCAAAAAAGGTAAAGCTTTCCAGG
Organism: Pipistrellus kuhlii; assembly: GCF_014108245.1. Lineage (NCBI taxonomy): Eukaryota > Metazoa > Chordata > Mammalia > Chiroptera > Vespertilionidae > Pipistrellus > Pipistrellus kuhlii. Next base: position 31,550,458 of record NW_023425405.1, on the reverse strand, counting down.
AAGAAGACAGATTAATGCTTCATATACAAATTTCATTACTACACTCCATTGTTGGGCTTATACAATATGTTGATTTTCTACCAATCTCCTTTTTTCTCCTCTTATCCCAATATTATTATTGTGGTGTTCTTTTAACAATCTTATAAATCCAAGTTTTGTGAAGTCATGTAATTTTCTCCAGCAAGCACAAGAAAAAAAGTAGATATATTAAGGATAAGTAAATCAATACATAGGCTATAGTTATTTGTATATATATATATATATATATATATATATATATATATATACATGTAAGCATATAAATACAGAGAGACAGACAAAAAGAAAAAGAGAATATGCCATCTAGAGCAATCTAAATTTTAATTTTAAACTGGGGGAAAGCTACTTATAGAGTTATATATGGGAGTTGAGGTTTCATTTCTCCAGAAAATAACTTAGTAAAATAAAATTTAAGTGCTTACTCTATGCCAGGTACAAGGTCAAGAAATGCATAGGTTTGGTTCCATTTGATTCGGTGTGTTGAGCACTATTATCCCATTTTATTGAAGACAAAATTAAGGCTCAGAGAGGCTAATTAACTTACCTAAGACCCCACAGCTATTAAGTGCTAGTTCAAAGATTCAAATCCAGGTGGTTTGATTAAAATCTGTGCTCTCTCCCACCACCATCCTACATTATCTCTTAGTTAAGACTGCATACCCTGATGTGTTTCAGGTGTGAGAAGATAAATGTTGGGGCAGTCAGTGCTGGGGGGTGAGGGTGGGGTAGAAAAAAAGTGCCTATCAGAAAATCCTCATCCACATGAGAGACAATCTTCAAAATCCTCACTGTGGATGACTAAACACTTTTTCCTGCAAGGATGATACTCTGGAAAGGCAAGTAAGTGACTCTCAGGTGAGTTATAACCTTAAAGGAACAGATCTCACTGTGCCTTGCCCACATTGTGCTAGAAGACATAGAAGGATCCCTGAGTTCATTACAAAGCAGCCTCGATGCTATCCTTTGCCTGTCCAACTCTACATCGATGTTTTCAGACGGAAAGTGAAGAATGAATTATCCACTTGAAGTAATAGTGAGGGAGGCAGAACCATTCGCTTGAGTAGGTAGTCTGTGATGACACTAGACTTTCTCCACTCAAACAGGGACTTACAACCAACAGACGCTCAGGGGAACTATACTCAACATGTTACTCAAGGCCCTTCCCAGCTTGTCCCGGATATAGCCATGCTCTGAACAAACTCGCAACAAACCATATACCGTCATATCACTGCATCTTTTTCTTGGTGCTTGTCACCTTTCCTCTTACAAAATAAAAAATAAAAGTAAAAATATCCAGCCTTGAGCTGAATCAGGAGTCCATTCACTGTGTGTGAGTACTGAGTAGTAAGGTGGGGCTGGGACTCTCTATACCATTTAACTTTACTCTTCTTTTTGTAATATATTTTATTGATTTTTTACAGAGAGGAAGGGAAAGGGATAGTTAGAAACGTCGATGAGAAAGAATCATCCACCAGCTGCCTCCTGCACACCCCCCACTGAGGATGTGCTCACAACCAATGTACATGCCCTTGACTGGAATCAAACCTGGGACCCTTCAGTCTGCAGACCGACGCTCTATCCACTGAGCCAAACCGGTTTCGGCTAACTTTACTCTTTAGTTTAATAACATGTCACTCCCTCCCATTTGAAGCATATAAACACATTTATTTCATGTTACACTTCCCTCTGCTAGGGAATTCAGATTCGTATTTCATAACCTGGAAATGGGGCATTGTAGTTTTTAGTATAGAAGTAACACATAAAGAAAAAATGAGAACAGGTTGCTTAAGTAAAAAAGTGAATAATTATTCTGAACAGCTGTCTGGATTTGGAAAGGACTTTCCCATGTTGGTTAAAACAGCTTAGTTTTTGTGTGCCTCTGTGAAAGAGCTGGGTATAAATAAGCTGGGACCAGAGTGCTATTGTCTACTGATATTATCTGGTCCACCCTGAATAGATATGGTCAACTCAATATATATCTTTAAAATGTGAGAAAAACAGCTCTTCATAAGGATGAACATTTTTACTTTAAAGAGATCCAGGGTGTTACGAAAGTTTGTGTTTGATGTTTTAAAAGGGTGGGAAAGTCCCAGGGACCACAATATGTAGACCTATAATAACTTTTAAATCCCATGAGAAAACAGAAAGAAACAAAGACTGAGACAGAGGCGGGACAGTGTTTGTTCATTGTTCCTCTCCATAACCTGTGAAAGGCCTTCTATGATGGGAATCAGTAAATTTTAAAAAGTATTCTCCTCTCCATGGAAAGGCTACTTGGCCCTTACTCTTTTTAAATCTCATCTTGATTTTTTTTTTTTTACATTTTTACAATGTTTTCATTCATATTAATTATAGCCTACAAATAGGATAATTAGATTAAGAGATTCTAATTTATATATGTGATACCATAAGTTGACCTTTTGTATGGTTTCTTAAAAAATATTCATATAATGGATGATCTCTAAATAAAATCTCTTGTGTAAGCAATGACCTCTTCTGACACCAAATTCCTATGAAATTATTACTCATGATACATGTGATTTTTCAAATACTTGTTTCATACATTTTTAAAACATAAAAAAGTAGAATTATTTAACCTTTTGATGAAAACAATATTATAATTCACACTGTAGTGATTATTGTCAATTTTTAGTTTTGCAACTTTTTTGATGGTATTAATATGACTCAATGATAAAATAAAAACTTTGATTTTTTTTTTCACAGAGACATCCCAGAAGAAATATTGCACCTAATATTCCTGTTTGGTGGAAGTCACTGGGGAAAAAAAAAAATCTGTCAACAACCCACCAGGGTGGGTTCTTTTCCAGTAAGATGTACAAATGCCATTTATTGGGTATACAGGCAATTGCAACAGTGCCTACAGTGTAATTGTGGGCTAGAAAGAGAAAAAAAGAATATAGCATTCATAATTTGTAAGTAATATTCAACATAAATAGACCCAAAGATATTTGTAGAATTACCTAGAGTATTGGGAGTTGTGTTGTAGGCTGTTTGTCTTTCATTAGTAATGCAAATTTATCAAGTCAAGTTATATATATATATAAAAAAAGCCTACATTAAGTAGAAATATTTATACCATTTAAAAATAAAACCGAAGCTTTGATATAGTATGTTTTTAGGCTTCTTTATTTCTTAACCACATGTAACAAATTGCAACACAGCTATTTTGTAATAAAATTATAGATGCTGATGTTGCTGCCTTCAGATACCAAATACACATAACATTAAAGGCAAAAAGTTAAAAAAGGTATAAGACACTGACAACATTTAGATTACTATTACCATTTGATTTAATTAAATAGAAATAATTGTCATTGTTAAGAGGATTTAGACTTATTAATATATTAAAATGTTAAATTGCAAGGGATATACCGTATTTTTCGGACCATAAGACGCTCCGGACCATAAGACGCACCAGTTTTTAGAGAAGGGAAATGAAGAAAAAAAGATTCTGAAACAAATAGTGTCCTAAAATATTTTATGTGCATTAAAACCCAACATCACAGTCATAAACACATGTAATCAACCCTGTAAAGTAAACAGCAGCATTTAGAACCATTTTAGAGCCGGGCAAGCACACAGAGACCACACAGAGCTGGGCAAGTAAAAAAACGTTTTTTTTAAAAGTATATGTGTAGGCTATATTTGGACCATAAGACGCAGGGACTTTTTCCCCCCACTTCTGGGGGAAGAAAAGTGCGTCTTATGGTCCGAAAAATACGGTACTTAAAGTGTATTAAGCGAAAAGCAAAAATACTATACTGTAATTTTTAAAAGAATATACAATAAAAGAAAGACCTGATTTTAAAGCAGAATACAAAGTAAATATTCAAAAATTGGTTGCATATTTAAACACTAATAAACTCCAGAAGGCAAACTAAGAAAATAATACTATTCACAATTGCATCAAAAAATAAATGAGCCGAAACCAGTTTGGCTCAGTGGATAGAGCGTCGGCCTGTAGACTAAAAGGTTCTGGGTTTGATTCCGGTCAAGGGCATGTACATTGGTTGCAGGAACATCCCTGTGAGGGGTGTGCAGGAGGCAGCTGGTCCATGATTCTCTCTCATTGATGTTTCTAGCTCTCTATTCTTCTCCCTTTCTCTCTGTAAAAAGTCAATAAAAATATAAATAAATAAGTAAATAAATAAATAAATATATAAATAACCTAGGAATAAATTTAACCAAGGAGGTAAAAGATTTGTACTTAGAAAATGGTTAAGACACTGAAGAAGATACAAATAAATGGAAGCATGTACCATGCTCATAGATACGAAGAAATAACATCATTAAAATGTCCATACTTCCCAAAGCAATCTATACTAGTAGATTGAGCACAGTTCCTTTTAAAATAGCAATGTTGTATTTCACAGAACTAGAAGACATAATCCAAAATTTAAATGGAACCACAAAGGGTCCTCAATAGCCACAGCAATCTTGAGAAAGAAAAAGAGCTTTTTTGTTTTTGTTTTTCAGGACAAATTTTAATTCTTTTTTTAAAATATATTTTATTGTGTTTTTTGTTTTGTTTTGTTTGTTTGTTTTTACAGAGAGGAAGGAAGAGGGATAGAGAGCCAGAAACATTGATGAGAGAGAAACATTGATCAGCTGCCTCCTGCACAACCCCTATTGGGGATGTGCCTGCAATCAAGGTACATGCCCTTGACTGGAATAGATCCTAGGACCTTTTTCAGTCTACAGGCTGACACTCTATTCACTTGAGTCAAACCAGTTTCGGCGAAAAAGAGGTTTCATGCTACCTGATATCAAACTATACTAAAAGGCCATAGTAATCAAAACAGCATGGCCCTGGCATAAAAGCATTTATATAGATCAATAGAACAGATTAGAGAGCTCCACATTTATTTGGACAATAATCAATCACAAAGGAAGCAAGGATATTCAGTGGGGTAAAAACAGTCTATTCAGTAAATGGTGTTGGGAACATTGGAAAGACACATGCAAAAAAAAAAAAAATGAAACCAGACCACCTTCTTACAGCATACACAAGAATAAACTAAAAAATATTAAATAATTAAATATAAGACTTGAAACTATAAAAGTCCTAGAAGAAAATAGGTAGTTAAATCTCTGACATTTTCCTTAGCAGTATTTTTTTCTGGTATATCTCCTTGGGTAAGGGAAACAAAGTAAACAATAAACAAATGGGACTATATCAAACTAAAAAAAAATGCACATCAAAGGAAACTAGCAATAAAATGAAGATACAATCTACTAAATGGGAGATATATTCACCAATGATACATCTGTTTAGGGGCTAATATGCAAAATGTATAAAGAACTCCTACAATTCAACACCCCCCGCCCCCCAAAAAAATCCAATTTAAAAATGGGCAGAGAACTTGAATAGACACTTCTCTAAAGAGGACATAGAGGTAGACAATGTACATACAAAAAAAGCAAAAAACAAACAAACAAAAAACACCAAAAAAGCCCACACCTTAATGCCACTAATCATCAGAGAAATGCAAGTTAAGAGCACACTGAGATTTCACCTCAAACCTGGCAGAATGGCTATCATCAATAAATCCACAAACAACAAGTGTTGGAGAGGATGAGGAGACAGGGAAATCCTTGTGCAGTCATGGTGGGAATGCAGATTGATGTAGCCACTATGGAAAAGAATATAGACTAAAATCTTAGTAGTGTTTATTTATTAATGAAGAGTCAACATTAAATGTATTATCCTTTTTAGTTTTATATATTGCCCAAATTGCCTACTACATATTTACACATGTATTTATTTATATACCTATAATATACATACATACCTACAAACACACATACAGGGTGGTGCAAAAGTAGTTTTACAGCTGTGTGTACACAAAACAGTTTCTTCTTGTATTATTTTCTATATGAAAAACTGTAAGCCTATTTTTGCCCCACCCTGAATGTATATATATATACAATATATATGCACATATATGTATATATTATATATACATATATGTGTATATGTGTGTATATACATATACATATACATATACATACACACACACACACTGAGTGGCCAGATTATTATGATCTTTGAATGCATAATAATCTGGCCACTCAGTGTATATCCTATATAATAAAAGGCTAATATGCAAATTGTCAACCAGATGTTCGACCAGCAGGGCAGCCAGCCAACTGCCCATGTCCCCTCCCCCTGGCCAGGCTGGTTGGACCCCACCCATGTACAAGTTCATGTACCAGGCCTCTAATACACATACACACACACACACACAGACACACACACACTGAGTAGCCAGATTATTATGCGTTCAGAGATCACAATAATCTGGCTACTCAGTGTGTGTGTGTGTGTGTGTGTGTGTGTGTGTGTATTTCATTAACAAATTTACTTATTATTTTATTTTCACAGGGGGGTTTTAGCATATGAGACTTAGGCTACTGGCCAGAAATGTCAAATTAATTTATTGTCTATTGTCCTGTTTTTCCACGATTAATTTCACTCAAAATTACTTTTCTTTATTTGCAAAGTTGTCTTACTTTCTTTGGTTGAAAAGATGCTTGTGACAAAGGTAAGTAAAACTAGCATTTTGTATCAAGTAGGGGCATTGGTGATGTCAAGATACCAATTTCAGCTTTCTTTATTATTCCCCAATTCATTTCATCCTTTATCATTTTCACACTAAGGTCTATTTGCCCATGGAATGACTACTACTCATAATTTAAGTTTGTGTTATGTATTTTGGTTTGTTTACAAAATTTAAAATTTTGTTGTTTTTATAGCCAAGCAATTATGAAGTTCACATTATGTGGTTTTACAGAGAAATAACTACATTTCATTTCATAGCTTAGATCTATTATGCAAAGCCTCCTTGACTTTCTTTCCCTACTACCTTATGGCTCTTTATTCAGTGCTATACATACTCAATAGTTTAAAAAAACAACAACAACAACAAAAAAACCAAACCCAAATTTTCAAAGACATTAGGGCGTTATAATGTCCCAAAATAAAATTCTAAAAGATACAATAATCAATTTTTTGATCCTTCCTTACTAACCTTTTCCTATATAATAAAAGGCTAATATGCAAAATGACCGAATGGTAGAACGACCAGTCGCTATGATGCACACTAACCACTAGGGGGCAGATGCTCAATGCATGCGCTGCCCGGGTAGTCACTGAGCTCCCACAGGGGGAGCGCCATTCAGCCAGAAGCTCTGAGTCAGGCTCATAGCTTGCAAGCACAGCAGTAGTGGTGGGAACCTCTCCCACCTTCTTGGCAGTGCTAAGGATGTTCGACTGATGGCTTAGGCCCACTACCTCCAGGGAGCAGGCCTAAGCCATCAGTCAGACATCCCCCAAGGGCTCCTGGACTGTGAAAGAGCACAGGCCAGGCTGAGGGACAACATCCACAAATATGAATTTCATCCATTGGGTTTCTAGTGTTATTATAAGTCTCAAACTTTTGAATTGACTTCACAACTTTCTTAACAATGAGTTTCTAAGAATAACTAAATACCTTTCCATAAATATCTCTTATTTTAACCCCAACTCAATAACTTTTTACTTCTACAAAATAAATAACATTTAATGACATAATGATATTTACAAAATATGATATATTCATTATAGAATATTATTTGAAACTCTTTCACTTTAGTTCTAAAGAATTTAATCTAGGAACTAGCATACTTTTTTTAATGAAGAATTTAACTCAAACATAGTCAAAGATTAAATATATAAATATGTACATAATTACATATATGTAATTTTGAAATTGATTATTTTAAACCTTCTATCAAGTAGATGGGATACCAATGTGTTTCTATACATGTATACACAACAGGTGTTTGTGTTTTCAATATGTAGCTATTATTATTGTATTAGAGATAAAAAATATTATTGTAGTGCTATAACTGAAAACGCTGCTTATTACAAAAGGTGCACCCAAACCATAAGTGTCTACAATGTTTTATATTACTTTATTTAATCTACATAAGCAGCAAAATAAAAAATTAAAAAATTTAAAAAAAAGTTTCCTATCCAAATTTTACATCTCCCAGGTTTTCTCTTCTTTCCTCTAATGTTGTTTCATTTTACAAATCAAAACAATGCAATGTGGACATCTGCATGCAGACACTCCCATTTGCAAGAAACTGCATTTACAAAAACAAACCACCAGGAAATGTGAGAGGGAACAGAGCTGCCACCCAGAATCATGTAGCTAAGCAACTGGATGTCTTCTTTTCAGTAACCACATTATCCAATCACCCCGTTGGCTCCAGAGCTCTGCAGGATTTCCATCATTTCACTCTAACTTAAGCCATTTCTGGGCTTTTCCACCTCAATCAATGCTAGCCTGTCAAACTTATGAGATAGGGATGTCCATCTCAGAATTGATCATAACAGTCCTATTGGATGTCCTACTTTAACAAACTGTCCTGTGGAATACTCGTTAAAACTCATACAAATAATATGAATAACAAAAATAATTACCCATGAAAGAGAACAGATGCACTGAAGAGAGATTATTTACATATCAGGTGAGTTAATATTAGTTCTAAACCTTAAGGAGTTGTTTCCACACACAAATTTCTCAATGTCAAACATAAAAAAAAGGATATTTATGCCTAAAATTATATATTAGTGACAGAACTGCCTGTCACAGCCCCACAAGTGAAACTATTCTCCAGGAGAAAACACTGTAAGCTAAGCTCCCTTGATTTTTTTTTTTAACTCTGGAAAATACCTTTATAAATGTATACACCTGCCAGACACCTAGGACTTCTGGAATCTGACCACTTAAAAAAAATGCTTTTAAAGGAACAATGCCATCTTAGCAGATGGGTATTAGTGTAGGCATGCCAGGGAATCAAATGTACATCACATTCCACTACAAGGGGGCAGAATCTCATCCAGAATTGTCCGTCTGTGCCACTGGCTGAAGGAATATTCCACTTCAACTCCACCTCTGAGCCAGATTATTTAAAAATATAACTGCGCAAGCCACAAAAATATCTGTTTGTGTGTTTGTTGTTATTTTGCTTTTGAGTGCAAGAATTCTCATTGCAGAGAGATACATATGACAGGAGCCATTGCAAGAAAATCTTAAGCCCCAAAACTATTATGGCTAATTTAATTTTTCAACTGATTGGCTTACCTCAACAGAGAAAACTATTTTGTGGAAACCAGCATATAATTTTTATTAAGAAGAACCCCAGAGATTTTTTTTTTTTTGTCTTAAGAATTGTTTTGAAAGAGTTTCCCCTTTTGGAACCTATGGAAAGCTATCTTAAGTTGTGAATTACTACTGAGCAGAGTTGTATTCCTGGTCATAATTGAACATACGGTATAGGATTATCCTCTGGTTCAAGGATGTACACCAACTGCAGTAGTAAATAAAGATGCAATCCATAGATTCTCTAGCTTTGACCAGAGTAGAAGAGCATTCCTACTGAAAGTATTGGGGAATTACTTAGTAAAATATATGATTATCTAACCACTATAAAGTATACCTGAAATCAATATAATATCGAATATAAATGGTAATTTAAAAAAAGAATGATTTTCAATTGCTATAAATCTTATTGTATATTTAAAAAAAAAAACACAACAGACCCCTAAACTGTCTTGGACGCCTTAAAAAAATTCATTTTTTCCATTAATGTTATCCTTCCATTGCATCAATCAATATTATTTTATTTTTAAAGGCTATTCAGTCTTTTATTTCTGCATTTTCAAAGTATTGTACATTTCTGCCTGTCAATTTGAAGATAATACTGTCATGTTCAACCATCTTTTATAAATAAAAGCCTGAAATAAGGAAGAAGAAAGACATTTCTGAAAAGCATGAACATTTTGAGCCTTTGTAATTTAGGTTCCTTGTCTCCCTGGAATTTATGACTTCGTAACACCTACCAAAACAACCTTTCATTGATATCATTCTAAATCATTCATGTGTAATGGGTTTTAATTCTGATCATGCCGCAAAAACTATAGGTTTGTTTGTGTGTGATAATAGGAGCTAATATTGATTACAGAGACAATATTTTTTAATTAGGCCTAAAAAGAATTTCATTTAAAAATTTGTACTGCTCATATATTTATGTCCCTACAAGTCACATTATGCCAGTTATTAGAATGTTAAATTTTACTATGTATGAAATATGACTATTTTCAATAAATTATTTTAAGAGGTCATTAATTAACATACATTTCATAATCACTGTTAAGATAAACACATTTTTTAAATTTAAGCATTATAGTAAATTAAAGCCTTTTGGAGACACAAGGTCACAGGCTACCAAAGAACACTGTAATTTTATGTCAATAATCACTTCACACAGCCTTAAACGACATTGTAACTTTTTTTCACTTTTATTATTTTTTCACTTCTGCAAGGTTTTATTCTAACTTATTATTATTTTAATAAAGAACAACATTTCTTATTATAAACATAGCAACAAAGTTTAGGTAAAACAAATTCACCAGGTAGCAGTAATATAGTGCTCTCTTGAAACCATTATAATAAATATACTTGGTACAATTTGTAATACTACATTTACAAATTCAAGTCAAATGATATTCAAAATTAAGATACATGGAGATCCTTTGGGTTTTAAATTAAGAGCAAATCACAGAATGTTGATAAAATTCCCAAAACTATTACATTTCTCATCAACCTAATTAGCAATTAAATATTGATATATTAAATTTTTTAGAGTGACATATTAAGTTGTATAGACTATATAAAGGTATTATTTTTTTAGATACACATATTCCAACTAAATTTATTTTACAACGTGAACCATAAGAATCACTTTGTGAATAATATCTATAAAACAAAGCATAACTTTTTCACCATTTCCCATATTACTCCTTTTGGTAAACTACTATGAGGGAAAAAAAAAATGCAGCTGTCACAAACACAAAGCTATCTCCCATTGGCTATGAGCATTATCTAAATGTTACTTGCTTTCATTTGCTCTTCTCATTTGCAAACATGCCAAGTTGACTAGCCTTTCTACTGAAATAAAGACTACCTTAGCCAAAGTGGAAATTGGACAGATTCTCAGTTTTGTCTGCAAACATGAAGAGCAAAAAATACACTAATGGAAGCAGCATGATTCTTCATTATGGACCCCTCCAGGTCTTGACAATCATCCAAGGAGCTATCTCATCAAAAGCTGAAAACCTTCCAAAGATCCCTCCTCGCACACCCATTTTAAGTGGTTGAGTTCTGATCAAAGATTTTTCTCCATGGAAAGGGGCTTCTGGAATGATTTCTACTTCTGGATCTTGTGCAAGTTCTAAGCACAGAAAAAAGGGGGTTCAGGATACCACATTTTACTTTTTAAGGATGAAATACCTCCAGGGAAGAAGGGACCTATCACCATGAACTCCAAGGACATGGCTTCCCTATCATTTGGTGGTGGAAACTGTCCAGTGGAGTCTGTCTTTGCTTCCAACTGTATATCTACCTTCAGTCCCAAGGAAAAACTCTTTCAAGAATTTTTACATACACATCACAGACATATCCTCTTCTAACTACTAACATATTTCCAACTAAGAGCCCGCCAGTTATGAAAATGTTTGCAAATGAAAACTTATTTTCAACCGTATTGTTTTTACATTGAAATAGTATTCATGTTTCAAGTATTCTAATTTTAAATATATAATAAAAATATATAGCATTTATCCATGTATAGCAGATTATTAATAACCTATTATAATCTTTATATTTGTTTAAAGTTTTACTTAACATCTTCCTATTGTAAATTATGTATATATCAAGAAAACTGGAAGACAAAAGGGAAATTATCAGATTGTATTACCAAATAAGTTGATTTTTAAAAAGTAGATTTTTTATTGATTTTAGAGAGGAAGGGAGAAAGAGATAGAAACATCAATGCTGAGAGAGAATCATGGATTGGCTACCTCCTGCATGCTCCCTACTGGGGATTGAGCTTGCAACCCAGGCATGTGCCCTTGACAGGAATTGAACCCAGAACCTTCAGCCCACAGATCAAAGCTCTATCCACTGAGCAATTTGGGATAGAATTTCTGGGTATAAAAAGAGGATATTTGCAGATGTCAGGAGATAAAAGGCTCCATCCAGGAAACCCAAAAGTGCTACTGGTGACTATGCCAGAATACAAATACTCAGAGAGAAAAGGCATGACTGCTTTTTCCAGGTTAATTCCAGAACCACGGTGTGCTTTTTGATTCAATCGCCCTTTGCAGAACTACCTCTAATGTGCACCTATTCATTCTGTTTCCACTTTTCCTATGTGAAGGTGCCAGGTAACAAGTTTAATGAGGGCTTTAAGGAATTCTCCTGGATACAGGTAAAAGTACTCTTGTAGTCTAATAATTTTTTGATCGAGTCTTTAGGGTTTTCTATGTATGGTATCATGTCATCTGTGAATAATGACAGTTTTGTGTCTTCTTTTCCTTTTATATATTCTTCTTGTCTAATTGCTATGGCTAGCACTTCCAGTACTATGTCTCAGGAGTGGTGAAAGGGGGCATCCCTGGCTTGTTTCTGTTCTTAGATGAAATGGCTTTAGTTTTTGCCCATTGAGTATGATTTGGCTGTAGGTTTGTTACATAAGGCTTTTATTATGTTGAAATATTATCCCTCTATTCCACTTTGCTGAAGGTTATTTACCAAGCAATGTAGCAGGATACAAAATTAATGTCCAGAAACCTATTGCTTTCTTATACACCAATAGTGAATTTACAGAAAGAGAAATTTTTAAAAAATCCCATTTACCATTACACCAAAAAAATAAGATACCTACGAATAAACTTAACTAAGGAGGTAAAAGACCTGTACTCAGAAAACTACAAGACAATGAAAAAAAGAAATAGAGAATGACATAATAGATGGAAGAACATAATGTGCTATGGATTGGTAGAATCAACATCATTAAAATGTCCATATGCTACAAAGCAATCTATAGATTCAATGCAATTCCCATTAATATTTCACAGACCCAGAATGAACTCTCCAAAAATGAATCTGGAATAAAAAATAATAATAATATAAAACCCTAAGGTTGAAGCAATCCTAAGGAAGAAGAACAAAGTAGGAGGGATATCCATACCAGATATCAAGCTATATTACAAAGCCACTATTCTCAAAACTGCCTGGTACTGGCACAAGAACAGACATATAGACCAATGGAATAGAATAGAGAACACAGAAATCAACCCAAGCCACTCTGCTCAATTAATATTGACAAAGGAGGCAAAAGCATGCAATGGAGTCAAGACAGTCTCTTCAATAAATGGTGTTGGGAAAATTGCACAGATATATGCAATAAAATGAACTAGACCTCAAACTTACACCATACACAAAAATAAACTAAAAATGAAGAAAGGACTTAAATATAAGATGGAAAACCAAAAAAAATCTTAGAGGAATCCACAGTCAGCAAAATCTCAGGTACATGCTGAAGCAATAATTTCACCAATACAGCTCCTAGGGCAATGGAAACTAAAGAGAAAATATACAAATGGGACTGCATCAAAGTAAAAAGCTTCTGCACAGCAAAAGAAACCATCAACAAAACAACAAGAAAGCCTACAGTAGGGGAGAACACATTTGCCAATTTTATCTCCAATAAGAGTTTAATCTGCAACATTGACAGGGAACTCATACAACTTAATAAAAGGAAAATAAACAACCCAATCAAAAATGGGCAATGGACCTAAATAGACACTTTTCCTAAGTGGACATACAGAAGGCTGAGAGACATATGAAAACATGCTCAAAGATGCAAATCAAAACAACAATGCAGTATCATATCACCCTGTCAGAATGGCTATCATCAACAAATCAACAAAAGGCATGTGCTGGAGAGGATGCAGAAATAAAGGACCCTCTTGAGCTGCTAGTAAGAATGCAGACTGGTGTAGCCACTGTGGAGAACAGTATGGAGTTTCCTCAAAAAACTAAAAATGGAACTCCCATTTGACCCAGTAATCCCACTCCTAGAAATATATCCCAAGAAATCAGAAACACCAAATCAGAAAGGATATACGCACCCCTATGTTCATAGCAGCACAGGTTATCAAGCTAAGATTTGGAAACAGCCTAAGTGCTGATCAGCAGACAAGTGATTAAAAACTGTGGTACAGTCCTGACTGGTTTGGCTTAGTGGATAGAGTGTTGGCCTGCGGACTCAAGGGTCCCAGGTTAGATTCCCATCAAGGGCATGTACCTTTGTTGCTGGCACAAACCCATTGGGGGACGGGGGGGGGCGGGGGGGTATGCAGAAGGCAGCTGATCAATGTTTCTCACACCAATGTTTCTAACTCTCTATCCCTTCCTCTCTGTAAAAAAAAAAAAAATCAATAAAATATATATCTTTAAAAACACTGTGGTACATCTACACAATGGAATACTACACTGCTATAAAAAGGAAGGAACTCCCATTTGTAACAGTGTGGATGGACCTGGAGAACTTTATGCTAAGGGAAATAAGCCAGTCAGAGAAAGATAAATACCTCATGATCTCACTCATTTGTAGACTATAATGAACAACAAAAATTGATGAATAAAGACAGATCCAGAGACAGAGAAGCATCAATCAGACTGTCAAACCTCAGATGGAAAATAGGAGATGGTGGGGGTCAGAGGGAGAGATCAACCAAAGGACTTGTATGTCTGCATATAAGCATAAATGTACACAGACACCAGGGGGGTGAGGGCATGAGCAAGGAAGGTAGAGCATGGTGGGATGAGGACACATATGTAATACATTAACCAATAAAGAAAATTAAAATAAATACTCTTGCATGAAGTGACATTTGGAAAGTGAGAGTAGTTTCAATTAAGAAAAATAAAGCAAATTCAATATCCAAGACTATAAACTAAGGTATTGGCTGAATAGGAATATTCTTAAGATAAAATATCTACTAAAATTGTTTGATCAAACTTTTTTAAATTTGTGGAGTCATGGTTATTTTATCTTTATTTAATGTGACTTAATTTACATCCCTCATGCATAAACTCAGTTATTTGGAGCTTTTCTTTCACCATTGACAATGAAACACTATAGAAATTTAGAACATGGTAACAAAAGAAGTCAGAATCCCATTCTCCTAGCATAACCACTTTTATGTAATAGTTTTCATTATTATATCTCACTGCAGACACTGTTATTTATATAAAATTTTACTTAATATTGTGCCAGAAAATGCATTTAATGCATTTTAACAATAAAATTTTTAAATATAATTTTTATTTATTTTAGAGAGAGAGGGAGAAAGAGATAGAAACATCAGCGATGACAGATTCACTGATTGGCTACCTCCTACATAACCCTCTCCTCCACTGGGAATTTAGCCCAGAACCAGAGCATGTGCCCTGACCATGAATCCAACCATAACCTCCTGGTTCATAGGTCAACAATCACTGAGCCACACTAGCCAGACAGTAAAATTCTTAATGATTACATAATATTTTGTTAGGTAAATATGCCACTGAAAATTTTTAAAAGTATTTAGTTTATTTCTATTTACTTATTTTAAAAATAATAACACTTTTAACATAATTTTTTTCCTGCCCTGGCCAGGTGACTCAATTGCTTGAAATGTCATCCTGTACACCAAAAGGCTGCAGGTCCGATCCCCATCAGGGAGCACATGAGAGGCAACTGCTTCATGTTTCTCTCACATCAGTGTTTCTTTTTTTCCCTCTCACTTTCTCTCTTTCTCTTGCTCTCCCTCTCTAAAAATAATCAGTAATATCTTGTTGGGTGAGGATTAAAAATTTATTTAAAAATAATAACTTTTCCTTTTCCTTAATTGTTTGTGGGGTTTTTGTTTGTTTGTTTTTTGTTTTGTTTTACTGATTATGGTATTACATAACTGTCCTCATCCCCCATTCCCATCCCAAGCCCCTCCCCACATATGCCCCCACCACCCTGTTGTCCATGGCTACTGGTGGTTAGGCCCATAAGCATGCACACAAGTCCTTTGATTGATCTCTCCCCCTTCCCCTCATCCTCTCCTACTTTCCCTCTGAGGTTTGAGAGTCTGATAGCTGCTTCTTTTTCTCTGGGTCTGTTTTTGTTCATCAGTTTATGTTGTTCATTATTTCCTCTAGATGTGTAAGATCATGTGATCCAAGAAATACTTTTTTAAAAATATATAGACCTTTTTGTTTCAGATTTATTTTAGATGTATAGAAAAGTTATGATAATAGAAAAAACTATATTATCTCTCATCCCAGCCTTCAGTTTCTCCTACTGTTATTATATTACATTAGAGGCCTAATGCATAAAGATTCGTTCAAGAATGGGCCTTCCTTCCCCTGGCTGTCAGCACCACCTTTGCTCTGACCCAGAACTGCCTTTATGCCTTTGCTCTGGCCAGGAGCCATCTTTCCACCTTCCCACAATGCCCAGAGGCCCGGAGTGGCTGGGTGCTGTGCAAAATACCCCCAGCTGCTAGGTATCTGCATATGCAAATTAACCTGCCATATTTGTTGGGTTAATCTGCATACTCACTCCTGATTGGCTGGTGGGTGTCATGAAGGTATGGTCAATTTGCATGTTTCTCTTTTATCAGTGTAGATTGTCATGATTCACTCATCAAAACTAAGAAAACAATATTAGAATATTGCTATTATATTAATTAAACCTCAGACTTCTTTACAATTTCTCCAAATAATTTAATGGTTTTGAACATTGATATGATAGAAAAAAGTATCTAGATAATGTTTATATACAGCTACCAAAAGACCAAAAAAATGGTCTATATAGTGAATTTTTTAAGATTGTTTAAGAAAAAATAAAACATGACCATTAATTTTTAAGGGCACCCAATTTTGTCCTAAAATCTAATAATAATTAGTAAAATTCATAAATAGTATTATTTAAGTTATTTTACATTAAAATATGTAAAAACATATACGTTTCTGTTTAAATAGAAAATCTCTTAATGTTATTAGGGAGACTATATTTAAATAATGTGTATATAAACTTTAATGTATGTTTGTATAGACAGCCAATCTTTATGGAAATACAATTATTGCAATAGTAATCAGGTGTTTGTCAAAGTTTTGCTCCTTATGCTAATTTCATACAATTTTAAATCATATGTAATATATTTCCTACTAGATATAATTAAGAAGTTGAATATAAACTTGTTTAATATGTAATTTTCATAATTGTCCCAACTTTTATTTCACAATATTCAGAAAAGTAAAACATCATTCTTCATGGAATATAACCATCATTATTATTAAAGTTTATGTATTGATGCTTTACAGATACTAATAAAATCCATACAACAGCTTTTTTAGGTCACTACCATTATTATCCCACTAGAGTCTGGTCCATGAAATTAGTTTTTGGGTAGGATCCCTAGGCCTGGCCGGCCATCAGAGCTGATCAGGTTCCCCAGTTTTCCCTGCTTCCTCCTTTCCAGCTGCCCACACACCACCACCGCACAGTTCTCTGCCTTCCAGCCTCCCTGCTTCGCCTTCCCTCACTCCCTCAGCACTCTGCCTCAGCTGCTGGTCACCTGCCATGTTCCATGTCTCCCCCTAGTGGTCAGTGTGCATCATAGCAAGCGACCGAACTCCTGGTCTCATGATCAAACTTCCCAGGGGTCCATTTGCATATTAGCCTTTTATTATATAGGATTCTACAGATTGAGCCATAAATTGAGACTGTGTAAAGTAAATTGCGCAGCTTTACACATCTATTACTAATCCTAGTGTGATGCTAGGATTCAATACAGACATTTTGACTCCAGAACACATGTAAGTTAAATACATCATTATCATTTTATTCAATATATGATAAAGAAAAAAGAAATTTGTTGACTAGTACACTGATATTTGAAATAATCTACAAAAATATAACATACAAACAGAAAATATTATGTACACATTCAGATAGATAATGAGAGAAAACAAAAATGTTAGAAATTAGCAGATTTGACACTAATTTTGAGTCAAAGCCAATGTTATATTTTTTTCCAATTACTCAAATGTTTGTGCTCATCTCGTATCCCTGCAAGGCAACTGCCATCGGCAGCACTGTGAATGGTGTTATCCAAATGCATGAAGCTCTCAGTGTTTACTTAAATATTTGATTCCATAATTACAACCTCCCCTGTTAATATTTCACTTTTATGTTCTTTATAGGGGCACATTTATTGCTTGAGTACTTCTGAAGCTTGTTAGAAATATATATATTGCATGTATGTGAACTGTTTTCCACTGTGCATATTGCTTCAGAAACATCCAATTCTGTATATGCCAAAATGCAACACACCTGAATTGCATTATATTTTGAAACATAATATTTTGAACAGTTCATTTTGTTCAGGTAACTGCAGTTGTATAACTGGTCTATTTAATATTTTTGTTGATAGACTGTATAAGGCTAAAATATGTTTCATTTATAACATGTTTAAATGAATGAATGAATATGATCTTTGTATATTTTCTAATGGACTCAATTAAACAAGTACAAATAAAAAAGCAAAGACAATAAATGTTTTAACATTTGCAATTGGGTGACATAATAACCTACTATTATTAGAATAAAGTATACATTTTTATCCCCATATTTGTGTTTGTGACTTAATTAACCCACAATTCCTGAATACATAACAGGTATTTACTCTTGTTTTTTTGTTTTGTTTTGTTTTGTTTTATTTCTAAATTTCCTAATAACCTAGGCATTGGCAAAAGGCAATGGTGAAATATTTAATAGTCAAAGAGAGTTGCCAGAATTGAGCTAACTAGAACATGGTAGATGGGTTGAGTTCTGTACCTGGTCTATGGGGTTTAACTTTCACAGTAGAAATTATATAAAATAAAGTCTTTGAGCATTCTTACTAGTGATAATTTAAGACATAACTCTGATAAACCTTTGGAATCATATTTTTGGCCTTGGAGATACACAATTATAACAAACTGAGCAAGTTACCTAATTTTCTAAATCCTAGGGATTTTAATTTTTTTTTTTTTTTTTTTTTAGTTTTCTCATCTATATAATGGCAATAAACTTGAAGGGTGGGTATAAGAATTAAAAGACAACAAACATTAAACATCTAGCACATATTTTAGAAATTAGAATATATTACAGTGAAGACCTCGAACCTGTCTTCCACTGTGTGAGCTCTAGTTGCAACCGAAGACTGTATGGAACTTAAACCAGGGCTAAGACTGATGCTCAAAGTGGCATGACTTCTTCACATTCTACTCATTATCAAAAATCTTACGCAGCTTAGATCATTATCCTTTCCCTGCCCTCTCTCCATCTCTTCCTTTCCTCTCCCTTCCCAGAAAAAAAATATATAAGCCTTATCTCTCCTGAAATAGTACCACTTTAGACAGTTGTGACTCATCAACAGAAGTTGAGCAATTCTAATCTCTTCCGTTTAGTTCTGACTAGCCAGATGTTTTATTTGCTGTCATCACTGGACAGATCAACTGAAAACATGTAATCCAAACTTATTGCCTAAGGGACATCGAGTGACTTTCAATTAGCAAGGTTAACAATGGGAAAACTAATGCTAAGTTATAAATGGTTAACTATGGAATGCTAGTTGACAATGTAGTTTTAATACAAATCTTTCCAAATCTATCCAGTTTAACTTCAGATTTCATTGTTCAAAGCCAATTATTTCCACAGACAACTCTGTAAAGAAAAAAGCAACATAATCTATTTACTTAGAGAAGTTAAATGATGCATGTATGTACCAACTCGGTCACACAGTACACAACAGTGACTGACATCAGCCCTTAAATCACACATGGAATTCACTCTGACTGCAAAGAGGTCTATTCTTTTTTATGTCAATTTACATCAGGTAATGCCCCTCAGTTTTCAACTAACACTGAAAAGTAAACACACTCTGGTTAAGCAAGAAAAAAAATCAAATTTTCCAAGTTAGCCAATCACCAAAGTCAGGAGTTAGTCCACAAATGCACATTATTACACCTGTTTACAGAAAACAAGGCGACAAATAGTGGCTTCTGAATTTTTCCATTATTTTCTCTCCTTCCTTCATACTCACTGAAAAAAAGTATAAGCTTTTGATTCAGTTTATAGGTACAAATCCCATCTCTATTACTTAATAGAGTTTTAGTCTTTGACAAAATACATTTCTCAGTGCTTGCAATACTTCACCTATAAAATGGAAATGACAATTATAGCAACATCCTGAGAGACTTGTTGAGAGATGATTAAATGAGTTAATACACTTAATGTTCTTTAAACAATGACTAGGATACAATGAATGTTTAATAGATGGTAATTATTAATACTCTAACATTATCCTAAAAACTTCATGCAGTCTACTCACCATGGAGACATTTCCAGTTGATAAGAGTAAGAGGAGAGTCATTTATTAAATCCTCTAATTATTAGAATCTCCTTAAATAGAGCCAGATTTTAGGTTTGTATTCTATAGTTGCAGGAATCAAACGTGTGACTCAGAAAGATCCCTCTAGCAGTATTGAAACAACCAACTGAAGTAAGTCCAGGTGTGAGATTATGGCAATAGTCAAAAGAAAAGATGTTGATAATTTTAATTTTACATACAGGCAACGGCAACTACTGTGCAAAGAATGGGAGACACATTAGATGTTTAAAAGAGACAAAAAAATAAAAATAATATGGGTGGTATCAAATAAATCAGACCATATCAAGTTCTATTTTTAACTTTCTGGAAGAAAGCTGCATCTTACTTTTTATGGTATTGTATTTCAGATATAACAATTATTACTAATTCAAATTTTACCTTGGTTCTCTCATTTTTAAAAAAAGTTTTAATATGGCTCACGGTAAAAGGTAAAGTGTTTACAGTTGGTAAAATATTACTAGCTTTATTAGTATATCAACTAGCCTATCCACATATTAATTAATATATTTATGTTTATTGATATTGTTCACGTCTCACAACAAAGGTATAAACTGGCATCATCTGACCTTCACAAGGCACATATGACACCAGTCATGCTTTTCCACCCCCCCCTCTTACCAAGTTTGCAACTGCTAAAATTAATTGCACCTCAGGGCTATATTATGCACGGATTGTCACCCAAATAAATGACATTTTTTAGGAAGGAGTAAAAGGATAGGGATTTAGATAAGTTCTCAGGGAATGATGGCAACTGACATGATACCAATTACAAGACCACTGACTAATTAAGGCTATCAAACAAGTCCACACATTTTTGACATTGGCTTTTGAATCTTCTTTCAGTAAATGGGGGAGGGGGAGAATCCTTTCAGTATAGTTTTCACTGAATTTTTGAAACTAGGATTTATCATTTAATAAATCATAAAGCATGGTAATTTTGCTGTGTTCATTTTTAACATGAAATGAGATAGCAATGGTATGCTTTTATGTTATTTTTCCTATCAAGGAACTCAAAAGGAGCTAAGAAAGTCATGTTTACAATAGACAGGCCGAAAACTTTTGTACTTTTGTATGAATCAAAATTAAGTTGCTATTAGACTGTTTTACCTATACGATGTTTAATGTTAAGTTTCCTGGTAACCAAAAAGCAAAAGCCTAAAGTTGATTCACAAAAGATAAAGACAGAGGAATTAGAACATACCACTATAGAAAATCACCAATTTACAAAGACAATGGGGGAAAAGAGGAGAAATGATGGAAATAAAAAATAGCCAGAAAGCAATCATAAAATGTAATTAGAAAGACCTTACATACTAATAACTACTCTAAATGTATATAGATTGAATTCACCAATCAAAAAGCAGAGTGGCCCAGCCTTTTTTTTTTTCTTTTCTTCTCAATGGTTACATCCTATCCCCAGTAGGGGGTGTTCAGGAGGCAGCTGATCCATGTTGCTATTTCTCTCTTCCTCTCTTTTCCTCTCTCTAAAAGCAATAAAAACCTTTTCTTTTTTTCTTTCCCTTTTATATTTTATTTATTTATTTATTTATTTTTATTTATTTATTTAAAGTACAGGGTAACTGGATGAATTTAAAGACTAACTCAATTATATGCTGCCTACACTGGACTCAAGCTTTAAAAATGCACACAGACTAAAAATGAAAAATGAAAATACAATATATATATTGTGTGTGTGTGTGTGTGTGTGTGTAGATTATATATATATATATTTAATGCAAATGAAAACCCAAGAAAGCAGAGGTAGCTATACTTGTATTAGACAAAACAGACTTTAAGAGGAAAATGGTAAAAGAAACAAGGTGGTCATTATATATGACTAAAGGCTCTGGTGCACTGATGGGGTCCCTCAGCCCCACCTGTTCCCTCTCCAAACCAGGAATGTCAAAGTGGCAGGAAGCCAGGGAGGAGCCTCAGTGGGCTGGGCACAGCTCTGTGGCCACTCATCCCATCCCCACTGCACCTGCCACTGCCACCACTGCACTCATCAGCCATGAGCCTGGCTTCTGGCTGAGCAGTACTCAGGCTGTGGAAGTGCACTGACCACCAAGGGGCAGCTCCTGTATTGAGTGTCTGTCCTCTGGTGGTCAATGCGCATCAGAGCAATCTGTCGTTTTGGTTGTGAAAGTTGCTTAGGCTTTTATTCTAGTACTAGAGGCCTGGTGCATGACATTCATGCACTGGTGTGTGTAGGGGGGGTGTTCCTCAGCCCAGCCTGCACCCTCTCCAATCTGGGACTCCTTGAGGAATGTCTGACTGCTCATTTTGGCCCGATCCTACTGGGCCTATAGAAACCTACCACTTTCTATAGTGATAGGTTTCTCAAATGGGCAGTTGGACATACCTCTTACAATCCAGGACTGCTGGTTCCCAACTGCTCCCCCGCCTGTCTTCCTGATTGCCCCTAAACGCTTCTGCCTGCCAGCCTGATCACCCCCTAACCACTCCCATGCCAGCCCGTTTGCCCCCTAACTGTCCTCCCCTGCAGGCTGGTTATTCCTAACTGCCCTCCTCTGCAGAACTGTTCACCCCCAACTGCCCTCCCCTAAAGGCTTGATCACCCCTAACTGCCCTCCCTTGCAGGCCTGGTCACTCCCAACTGCCCTCCCCTGCTGTCCATCTTGTGGCTGCTATCTTGTGTCCACACAGAGGCAGCCATCTTTGACCACAAGGGGGCAGCCATCTTGTGATTTGGAGTGATGGTCAATTTGCATATTACCCTTTTATTAGATAGGATATCTACATAAGTGGGTCAATTTATCAAGTAATATAACAAACAAGTATATATGCACTCAACATTGTAACACATAACTATATTAAACAAATTCTAACAGTTATGAGGGAGAGATAGAAAACAATCCAATAACAAGGGACTTAAATAATCTATTGTCAGCAATGGATACACATCAAGACCAAAAATCAATAAGGAAACACAGGACTTAAACTACACAGGAGACCAGATGGACTTAACAGGCATTTACAGAAAATTCTATACAATAGTAGCAGAATACACAGTCTTCATAAGTGCACAGGGAACATTCTCCAGGATAAACCATATATTAGGTCACAGCACAATTCTTAGCAAATGAAATCATACCATGTATCATCTCTAACCATAATAGTGGGAAACAAATCAACAAGAGGAAAGCTGGAAAACTTACAAGCTTATAAAAACTGAAGGACACACTGCAAAAAGGTGAAAAGATCAAAGAAGAAATTAAAAAAGGGAAAACTTGTCTCAAAACTAATGAAAATGGAAGCACAACATGAAAACCTATGGGATGCTGCAAAAGCAGTTCTAAGAAAAGTTTATAGCAATAAATACTTTCTTTAAGAAACAAGGAAGGTCCCAAATAACCTAACTTTGCATCTCAAAAGAGTTTGAAAAGAAGAACAATCTAAGCCCAATGTGAGGAAAAGGAAGGAAAAAACAATGACCAAACTGGAAATCAATAAAATAGATACCAGAAATATGAACAACAACAAAACACACACAAAACCAATAGAACTAAGAGCTGGTGTTTTGAAAATATACACAAAATTAACAAAATAAAAACCACAATAAAATATCTATCACCTCATATCTGTTAGAATGGCTATCATCAAAAACACAAAAAAATAATAAATGCTGGCAAGGGTGTGGGAAAAAATGGAACCCTTCTGGTGGGAATGTAAATTGGTTCAGCCACTATGGAAAATGGCATGGAGGTTCCTCAATAAATTAAAAATAGAACTACCATATGATCCAGCATTCCCACTTCTGAGTATATATACGAAGAAAATGGAAACAGGGTAATAAAAAAAAAAGATCTGCATCCCCATGTTCATCGCAGCTTTATTCACAATAGCCAAAATATGAAAACAATCTAAGTGTCTGGCAATGATGAATGGGTAAAGAAGATGGAGTGTACACACAGGGTAAAGAAGATGGAGTGTACACACACACACACACACACACACACACACAAACACACACAGGAATATCATTCAGTCATGAGGAAGGAAGGACATGGTGAACCATGAAGACATTATGTGTGAGAAAAGTCAAACAAAAACAAATAATGACATTATTTTCAGAATTTAAAAATGTCAAAACATGCAGAGATAGAAAGGAAAATGGTGGTTACCAGAGGCTAAGGTGGGGAAATTAGGGAGATATTTAGGGAACATCTAGAAATCTAATGCATAGCATACTGATTAGTCAATAATACTAATAATTTCAAAGTTGCTAAGAGACTAGATCTTAATTGTTCTCACCAAGAGAAAAACAAAAATAAGAATTATGTGGGAATCATATTGCAATAAATACATGTATCAAATCAACACACCCTACATCTTAAGTTTACTGTAACATGTAAATTATATATCAATAAAAAAAATTATTATTCTGGATATTATTGGAAAGGAATCCTACCCACCTCTAAGATTAAATTTTATGATTAGGAAGATCAAATCTAATGTGTACTTTCACTTATTAAAAATTGGGTTGTTGTTTTTTCTGAATCAATGTCATACTTCTTAAAACAGAGACCTATGCCCCAGCTGGTGTGGCTCAGTTGGTTGGAGCATCCTCCCCTACAGGGGAAAGTCACAGTTTTGATTAGTGATCAGGGCACAAATCTAAGTTTCAGGTTCGATTCCTGGTCAGGATGTATATAAGAGTCAACAGACTGATATATCTGTCACATTGATGTTTCTTTCTTTCTGTCCATCTCCCACTTACTCTTCTTTCCTTCCTCTCTAAAATCAATTTTAAAAATGGAGCCCTAGGGTTATTCAGTACAATGCAATTTATTCTTAGTGGCATGCTAGTTCATTGCCCAGGCCAAGCTCCTTAAATTATGAGTGGAGGATGAAAAGGCAGAAGAGAAAAGCAAAAAATAGAAAAGGAATAAAAAAGGAGATAGATTGCCAGGGAAACCGTGAACTCCTGCCTTAAAACAGAGACCTGATTGACAACAGTTGTCCACCAATGATGTGGAAGCAATGCTGCTGTTGATGGTTGGATACATGCTTTGTCCTCCTCCTAGAAAGCCCTGTCTGGAACCTTGGCAGCCAGCTCACTGTAGAAAATAGCCATCCTGCTCCAGACTAGACTATCTGCCTGGCGGACCCTCAAAATGAGAAATAATAAATGTCTATTGTAGGCCCTGAGTGTGGAGATGCCTGGTGAGAACTGATACATGACATTAATCCACTGAGATTGTTAGATTGATTCAGCAGCCAGGTTTTCCTTGCCTAAAAAATAGGACCCATAACACAACTAACACAGCAAAGTGTCACAGCCCCATGGTTGAGAAATACTGGCCTCGTTGACAGGAGATCAAATTCTGTAGCTGAAGGTGCTGTTGGTAGAATTTCATGTCCGTGGCATAAAAACTATCTTGTGGGTGCCCTGGTTTTTAGAAACTGCTTCAAAGGCTGTGTTGAAAGAAAGGCCAACAGTCTGCTCTGCTTCTACTGGCCTACATGTGTTAAATATAGCTCTTTCGTTTCAGGGAAGTTTTCCTTTCAAAAAGAGGCCCACCTGAATATAAAGTTTTATAAAGATGTGAATGTCATTAATTTTGTCCAACTGCGGTAAGTATTTTTAAGCCAAAGACTCAGAGAAGTAGGGTGGTTTAAGTTCATGTGAGTGGGAAGTCAGAGAAGGAATCCAAACTCCCTTCTCTAACCACCTGCCCCAGGGCTTTGCCTCCTACAACACCCTCAGACTTGACTTGGACGTGGACAATGGCTTCTGAAACCATGAAGGGCTAACACTCCACTAACCAAATGACTAAGCATCTGCAGTTTGATCTTTTCCATTTAATCAACCAAAGCATTTATTACACAATCATCATTGTCACCCACAAGTAGTTCCTATTCTGTGTATGTACCTTTTTTTAAGGAGGAAGCCAATCTAAATGTATAAAATAGTAGGGCTGACGTAGTATTTTTACCAATCTTTTAGTCTCAATTACCACTGTGTGTTTATTAAGGGAAGCAAAATTATTTCCTCCTCTTCTTCCTTTTTTAAAAATAATTCATTCCTTTCTTATATATTCTATGCATATATTTTGAGTGTGTGGGTTTAAAAAATATTATATTTTTTATTGATTTCAGAGAGGAAGGCAGAGGCAGAGAGAAATAGAAACATCAATGATGAGAGAGAAACATTGACTGGCTGTCGCCTGCACAGCCCACAATGGGGATCAAGCCCAAAACCCACATATACCCTGACTAGGAATTGAACCTGTGGCCTCCTGGTTCATAGGTCGATGCCAGAGTGTTTGTTTTTAATGTAATCAAATAGAAAGAGTGGGAACTTTACCCCAATACCAAGCCATCATTATGTTGAATTGCCCACACACAAACATACAATTTGAGTATTGTAAATGAGCTCTATTAATTTTGCAAACCAAGAACAGGTCAATAATACTTGCTTACAAGTTCAAGGCTAATAAGTGCACTTTATTTTTCCCTTTCTTTTACTCTGCAGTAAGCAGTGAATTCTCTGATGAAATGGGTTCAAAAATAACTATTGAATAGATGGTAAAATGATATATAAAAACAAAATCCCCTTTTTCTATGACAAGGAACCTCCTATCTCATGGTAAAGCCCATTATCTGGTTTGCTGAAGGTGAATCTTTATCAAACAGCCTTAAAAGTGAGCGTGCAACCTTTTTACTCACTCTGCTATTTCAAATGTTGATCTCACCCAGAAACTCCCTCACTAATACACTCCCAAATTTTGTTTACCCAAATACATGGGCACTCTGTGACCCAGTCAGGCTGGCATGAAATTAATCATCATAATTAGGTTAACCAAGTTAAAGATAGGGAGATGTTATGTGTTCTTGTTTTTTGAAATTTCCACTTCTCCATTTATTCAACAAACATTTGTTCAACTCCTCTAGTTACCAGGTACTGTTCTCCATGATAGAGACAGAAAGGTAAATATAAACAAGACTTCTTCAGTCCATGGGGCTTACATCCTAGCTAGGAGGAGATGAAACATGCCCCTCAACATCTGTCATGCAAACCATTAAATAGGCAGATAGCAGAGCATGGCAGGTGGATCCCAAATTGACTAAATGGCCAGGGAAGCTCCTCTAAGAAGCTGACATTTGGGCTGAGATCTGAATGGCAAGAAATGGATGTATCCATTCTTCGTATGGTATTTTCCATGTGCAGAGTATCCTGAGGACTTTCAAGCTCTGGGATATTTGCTTAAAAATTCTGAAACTGTAAAATATCCTAAATGATTTATCAACTTTGATGTAAATTGACTTTTATCAAATTACTAGAGGCCCAGTGCATGAAAATTCACGCACTGGAGGGGGGATCCCTCATCCCAGCCTGTCATCTCTCACAATCTGAGAGCTCTCAGGGGCAGGAGGCAACCTCGGAATCAGGGGAAGGTGTAGCCCCATCACACCACTGCTACTACCACTGCCAGCAGTGGAAGCCTCACCCAGCCCTGGTTATCTGAGCCATGGGTGGCCCTGGGCGGCTGGGAAGTGACCATCCAAGGCTCGCCTGCACCTCAGGCCAGCCCTGGGCAGCTGGGGGGCTGAGGGTAGGTTGGCTGCACTGTGTACCTGCTGCCCTCCCCTCCTCTGGCTGGGCTGAAAGGACTAGGGGCCCATCGGCAGGGCTGAGGGGACTGGGCATCACCATCTTGTGATTATGGGTGCCGCCATCTTTGTGGCAGTGTTACAGTCAATTTGCCTATTCCCTCTTTATTAGATAAAAATTACTACTATTTGGAGTAATTCTATGTATGTATTAGTAATAATGAATTAAGTAATTTATCAATTGTATCTCCATAAAATTTATATCACTTTGGTTCTCAACTTTTCTTTTACATCCCAGACACATAGAATCTAAAAAGGCACAACTATTTTTCTAAGGAATAGTTCAATAAGTGTATAGGATCAAGTTATAAAGCAGTCCACTAGCTTTGCATGAGTATATGTTTACCTGGGAATGGGGGGGACACCATGGAAAAATTGATGACTTATGAGTGGAAAAACATGAAAATCAATCCAAATTGTGCAACTTAAAAAAGTGAACATGCCCATTCACTACACAGGATAAAGAAATATGCACACAAATAACTTGACACAGGAGTAATCACACTGATCAGTTAAAAAAAATACATTTTGAAAAGGCTTACCAGAAACCATCCAAGATAGAGCACACTTTTTAAAGAGTCATACATTTAAGCCCCTTGGCTTCCTCAGAATTGTTAATAAGGAACTTGCTACATGTTTGATAAATTTGGACAGCATGCTCCTCCCTGGTATCCACAGACATCTTCACACATTTCAAAGGTAATGACATTGATGCAGACCTTTCTTTATATCACAAGTAAGAATTGATACTGCTCCTGCCTTGGAAAAAGATGTGGAAAATTCCTGAGGTTCAGCTTCAGCTACAATTTTGGAGATCAGATGCCACTTTTACTACATTTGGTCATGTAAGCCTTAGCAGGCTGACAAGGCAAAAATGACCATCACCTCCTTTCCACAGATAAGAAAACTGAGAATCAAAAATAGATCAGAAAAATAGTAACTTGGTAGTAGAGCAGCCTTACAGATACCACCTGTAGTTGCTAGAGTCATGCCTCTCCACACACCCACCACAGAAAAGATAGCCACATCCTACTCATTAAAACCTGTGGCAGAGGGGAGTTAAGATGGCACATGGAATTAAAGTTGCTAATCAACCAACCTTGAAATAGGTAAATTATCCTGGATTAATTAAAGTGGGTCCAATGTACACAGGGTTCTTAACAGAGGAAGGGGGAGGCAGGAGGTGGGAGAGGAAAACTAGATGATGTGGAGACGCTGGCTTTGAAGATGGAGGAAGACAAGTCAAGGTGAATGGCAGCCGTTAGAGAATGAGAAGGGCCAGATTCTCCTCTAAAACCTCCAGAAAGAAATGCAGCCCTGCCAACACCTTGATTTTAGACGTCATATCTGTGTTATATTTCCAACCCACAGAATGATCAGAAAGTGAGTTTGTGATGTTATAGGACATTACATCTGTGTTAATTTGTGACAGCAGAAATGGGAAAGTAATGTACCACCATAACCGAGTGAAAAGTT
Source organism: Pipistrellus kuhlii (assembly GCF_014108245.1). Classification (NCBI taxonomy): domain Eukaryota; kingdom Metazoa; phylum Chordata; class Mammalia; order Chiroptera; family Vespertilionidae; genus Pipistrellus; species Pipistrellus kuhlii. The sequence continues at coordinate 31,520,913 of NW_023425405.1, read as the reverse complement.
TCACATCCCCAAGTGCTCCTGTTATGATGCACCGAGGAGGGCATTCCATCATCCCTGTGCCATTCTACCCCAAAACGTATCTCCTCCGCCCCCCACCCCCACCCAGTGTAATCATGAGAAGACTTAAGATGAATCCAAATGAAGGAACACTACTTAAATAGTATTCAAGGGCATGAAAAATAAGAAGCTGCCACCAACCTGAGGACAGTACGACAGTACAGATAAATGCACTGTTGTGTGTTTTACTGGGTCTTGGAACAGAAAAAGGAAATTAATTGGAAAACTGATTAAACATGAATAAGGTCTCTAGTCTAGTGAAGAGTACTGGGGCAATGTCAAGTTCTGAGTTTTGACAAATGTACCATGCTTATGTTAACATTGGGAAAAGCAGAGTGAAGGAGAGATGAAACTCTGTTCTCTGTAATTATTCTGTAAATAAAAAATTATTCCAAAAAAGTTTATTAAAATCTATAATCATTCATATATGTTATATGCTTATGTATAAGAACATATTTTTCAATTATAAATGCTTAGATAGCATATGCCATATGGAAATGTAGTATATATATTATATATATGTGTGTGTATATATCATGTATATTATATATATATATATATATATATACACACACACACACACATATATATACCATATATGTTACATAAATAACATAATCACAAGCCTGAGGAGTCAAGAACCCAAATCTTCTATTTCTATGTTCTATTTCCCCTTTTCCTCCCCAGTTTATTGCTCAGTCCTTAGTGTCATCATCTGCCCAGACTCACCTTGCTCGATCTATCCATACCAGCAATTCAATTGAAGTCAAGATTATCTAGAATAAAGAATAAGGTACATAACTTGCTTAAAATTTCCCTTGTCTCTTCTGTTGGGCAAGAACCTCAGAGGAGCATTTTGGCAGAACACTCATTAGTTGTCCAGGTGTGTTTTTAATATGTTGATACATCAAGATGAGCAGAGAGAGTTTGGGATGATTCTCTGGTCAATTTTACCATTTTATTTTTGTCTTGGGTCTGTCTGGGTCTAATCAAGATTTTGTTGTTTGTTCCCCAGACTTCACATTCTTGGGTGTGGCTGGCACAAATGGCATTAACTGGGCCTCTGTCCTCTGCCTCGATTGACCAGGTGATTTAAGATACATATTCTCTGGTTAGGGAGGAGAGGAATAAACCATTTGCTCTCAGGTGCCCTTGGTTAGAGAAGATAAGGTCTTGCAATTTATTAGCTATCTATAAGTTGTTCTGATTGTTCGACCTTGTCTAATTATTTTGCCTCCGTTTCCACTTGCCCAGCAATTTTCCTAGTGTCTTACTATACTGCTTCAGTTACAGCAAATTATCTTTTTAAAATGAAGATAGTACATTATCTTTCTAAAATAACAAGAGATTAAAATATTTTTAATTCTTTCTTAAAATAACAAGAAATTAAAATTTTTTAAAGTTTACATTTAAAAATGTGAAAGATAAGAAATGGAAGCTCATTTCAGAAGTATTAGTTGTGTAAGAATAGAACACCCAGGCCAGTAACCTCCAAGGTTAAGCTTTCTACTAGAACTCACATTCCTGTAACTAACTTTGCTCATAGAGGGCAAGGGAATAGAATTCTGTGTGCAAACATTTTTTGTGAAAGTTGATATGCATACATCTTTATATATTTATTCTAGATGCAATTATTTAATGGTCAACTATAATAAATAACCCCAGAATGTGTTTTCCTTTTCTGGTTAATTGAACAGCAACTGAATGAACTGTGAAGCTCTTCACGCCTCTCCTCACCCAGAATTACAGAAACTGTCTTACTAGGCCTTTGAAAGGCAATGATTTCCAATACATCAAAGAGTGAATCAAATTCTTCCCATTCCATATCTAAAAATGTGAGCTACTTAGAAAGATCTTAAGACAGGGAATTCCAAAAAGGGTTATGTGGGAGTATGATGAAAAGAATTAATCTCTAACATTTATAGGGAACTCCTACAACTTAACAAAAGGAAGATAAACAGCCCAATCAAAAAATGGACAATGGACCTAAATATATACTTTTCAAAAGAGGATATAAGGAAGGCCAAGAGACATATGACAAGATGCTCAAAGTCACTAATCATTCGAGAGTTGCAAATCAAAATGACAAGGCCTGTCAGAATGGCTACCATCAACATATCAACAAATGGCAAGTGCTGCTAAGGATGTGGAGAAAAAGGACCCTCCTGCACTGCTGGTGGGAATGCAGACTGGTGCAGCCACTAAGGATAACAGTATGGAGTTTCCTCAAAAAAACTAAAAATGATCACACTCCTAGGAATATACCCCGAGAAACTAGAAACACCAATCAGAAAGGATATATACACCCCCATGTTCATAGCAGCACAATTTACAATAGCTAAGATTTGGAAATAGCCTAAGTGCCCATCAGCAGATGCGTGGATTTAAAAACTGTGGTACATCTACACAATGGAATACTATGCTGTGGTAAAAAAAAAAAAAAAAAAAAAAAAAAAAAAAGAGTTCTTACCATTTGTAACAGCATGGATGCTAAGTCAAATAAGCCAATAAGAAAAAGATAAATATCACATGATCTCACTCATTTGTGGAATGAACAACATAAACAGATGAACAAAAACAGATCCAGAGAGGGAGAAGCATCAATCAGACCATCAAAACTCAGAGAGAAGGCAGGGGAGGGCGGGGGTAAGGGAGAGAGATCAACCAAAGAACTTGTATGCATGCATATAAGCCTAACCAAAGAACACAGACACCAGGGGAGTGAGGGCATGAGCAGGGAGGGGGAGGGCATGGGGGCATAAGGACACATATGTAATATCTTAATCAATAAAGAAAAAAAGAAAATAATGAAAAAAAGAAAAGTAGGAGGAGGTGGAGGAGAAAATGAAGGGGGAGGTGGAGAAAGAGGAGGCAAAGATGGAGGAGATTGAGAGTACACTGTAGGAGGAGATTGAGAGTACACATTAAATATCTATAAGGAGATTAGAAATAAAGATTTTAGAAACTTTGTATTCCAGAGCTCTTTCTAATTCTTACATCTCTGCAAAGCTGCTAACAAATCCCAGTCTCCTAATAGTTATACTTTCATCTTGTCTTTAAATATAAACAGGAGAAACTGTCAAATGCCATCTTCTTACCAAAATCAAGCTATATGTCTACAGTAGAGCATTCCCCAGATTTTCTAGTTTAGTAAACATTGCCTAAAAAGGAATGATTCTGGTCTAGCATTAATTCCTGGAAAATTTATCCTATGACCACTGCATTCCTGAGAACTTGACCAGGGGATGATGTCATGCTCACACAACAATTGTAGTTTGGAGTTATCCTTTGATATTTCAATCTTTGACACCAGTTTGTTAATGACTTCCCATTGGTAAACAACCCCAATGGCGAAGGCCAAAAAAACTAGTTCTGCATGAATTTTTCACTGTTTTGCAATATGAAGATTATTTTCTTAGTATAAAAAGGTATTTTCAAAATTGAACTCCCATCCACATAAAACACTGGGTGCTTCCAAGTCAGGGGATTAAGTCCTGCTGCTTTCATTCTTTTTTTAAAAAAATTCTTTATTGATTAAGGTATCACATATTTTTCCTCATTCCCCTATTCCCATCCCAAACCCATCCCCACATATGCCCACACCTCCCAGTTATCCATGACCACTGGTTAGGCTTATATGCATACATACAAGTCCTTTGGTTTGTTCTCTCCCCTTTCCCTCCACCCTCCCCTACCTTCTCTTTGAGGTTTGACAGTCTGATCGATGCTGGTCACCCATGGATTTTACAGACTTTCCAATGGACTGCTACCCCTACTGCACAAATGTAATGAATTCACTCATTCAACAAATGCTTACTAAGAAAAAAAAGTTCTTACTTGATTACTACATACTAAACACTGAGCTGAACACTGAGGAGACAGAAAAGGCAAAATCTGAGCCAACAGATAACAAACAAACAAAGTTAACTCTATCTATCTATTTATCTATTTAATATTTATTTATTTTTGGCCATCACCAAAACAAATTTTAATTAATTGAAAGAAGGTTTCTAAGCAATTGTAAATCAGTAGGTTAGAACCAAAGCATGGTGTTCATTATTAACAGTAACACAAAGGATCGCATATTCCATCCACTACAGGACTTCTCAGAGCCTTGACTATGCACTGTGAACTGGCCACATTTACATGGCCAGGGGCTCCCCTTTTCCCCTTGAGAACTCTATTACCACTGAGCTACTCAAAAGAAATTGTAAGGAAAGCAATGAATAAGCTTAAGAGTATACAACGCAGACCATATGCACAAGAGAACCAACCTAAGGAACTTACAGGAGAAATAAATTTGAATAAATTTGTTTTTATACTAATGTGAGTAGTTTCAGAATCTATTATATATATATGTAAATTGATTCCCAAATTTAAAAATCCTATATACAAAACTGAATGGAGACATTTCACATCAGATTTTTTTCTTTTTGTAAATTATTTTAAACTCTTCAAATAAAACCCAATGGTATTCCCTAAACGATTCTCAACCTCTAGTCTAGAGAACATTTATATAGAAACCCTTAGAATGGTCATAAAAAATTGTACATTTCTTTAATATATTTTTATTTATTTCAGAGAGGGAGAGGGATAAAGAGAAACATCTATGATGAGAGAGAATCATTGATTGGCTGCCTCTTGCACATCCCCTATTGATCAAGTCTACAACCCCATCACGTGCCCTGATGAATCGAACTGTGATCTCCTGGTTCATAAGTCCATGCTCAACCATTGAGCCATGCTGGCCAGGCAAAAAAATTCTAAATTCCTTAACCTTCAATCAGAATCTTTGGTAGTGATATCCATAGAATTGCATATTTTAAGTAATTCTTCTAGTGATTCATGTGTACAACAAAATAGGAGAGGCACTGAACTGCAGTCCAATCTGTCCTACACTTGTTCCCTTATTTTAAGAAACATCTTTTTATAGTGCAATATTTTGAATTTCCCGGGCAATGGGATAAAATGGCACTAGAACTAATAGGAAACCACAGGTGATTGAGAAGCACTATTGTGTCAAGTGTGGTACCTTTATTAAAATTCAAGCCTTGTAAGGGGGGAATGGTGGGGGGCAATAAGCAATAACAAAGATGGCTAGTTTGGGATTAATTTCTATCTCATTATTGCAAATTGGAAAGCTAAGAAGTCAGAGGAAGGAAGATAATGAGCTTGACCATAATGAGATAATGTTATTTCTAAGCATCTTTAATATTTATTCCTTAAGAAGTTAAAAATTAGTTTCTGGAATGCAAGAAGATTCTGGGAAAATGGCATCCTGAACTTCAATTTCTGGGCCCCTTGTCCTTCCCTCAGCTCCACGTAAAGGAGACTTAACATATAAATTAATCTGTATAGTAAAAGCACAGTTAGGTATCTCACTATTGATAATGTCCCAGGAGAATCTATGTTATCAACAAAATTTAAGGCTACAGAGAGGTTAGGTGGCAGATGCTGGTAGACTCTGTTTTAGAGGTAGGGAGGCAGATAGCTACTCTTTGGTTTCTTTTGAGGGTGGCTCATTTAATCCATTAAAACAAATCTAGAAGACAGTATACTCTTAAACTGAGTCATCTGTGGCCCATTGATCAAAATGAGCCACTTCTCTTTTGCTTGGTGCTAAACAGACCTAAACAAAGAACATCTCCCTGTTTCCTGGGAGAACACTCACAGTTTTCTGCCTCCCCACCTGCAGAAGGTTCTCAGGATTGCCACAAAGAAGTCATCAGGTCTGTCTGTTGTGTACTGAGGTTTCTTATACCTGGGGGCGGGAAGTGAAAATTACAAATCACCAATGTAAACACCATAAAGACTTTGACTGTAAGAAGAAAAGTGAAGCTACCCAAAAGAAAACAGTGAAAGGATGTGAAAAAAAACAATACAAAAACACCCACTTAATAAAACCTCTAGCATACAAGAAGACATGTACTGAAATATGCATTTCATTCTGACCCAAAAATGGAAGTAACCCATTTTTAAAATTATTGTGTATTCATGTAGTTAATATGGAGTGAAACTGAATTAAATAGAAACATGAATCAATATGAATAAATCTCAAAAACGTAATATTACATGAGAAAAAGCAAAGATACAGATTATAAATGCACTACGATGATATGTTCACAATTTTATAAGAACCATATAATACATACACGGTGGGTCAAAAGTAGGTTTATAGTTGTTCGTATGGAAAATACAATAATTAATATTAATACAAGAATAAGCTGTTTTTGCATAGTTTCAAATGTAAAACCACATTGGCTCCACTTTATACTTATGCATTCATATAGAGAGACAAAATCTGCATAGAAATAACAAACTGAAAATTATTATCTCTGAAAAAGGAAACAAGAAAATATGACCAGAAAACTTAGTGATTTCAGACTTACTACTGACACTCTAATGTTTTATTTTTACAAAACAAACCATAATAGGGGGTAAGGGAAAGAAAATAAGGGAAAATTACGATTTCAGTAATGTGTTCAAAGATGTTTATTATATAATTTTTTCTATATGCTTAAAATGTATTATTTCATTCAAGGTGGATATAAGAGACCTCAGCTTTGCAGAGTAACAACTCAAACTTTTGAATTAGGAAGAAACTCACCAAATCTCAATTTTGATAAACGATAAAGTCACATCTAGATCGGCTGATGAAATAACTGTACTCCACAGCTAAAGTCAAAATTTTACAAGCTTTGGGACAGATAGAATACACTAAGGCAAAGACAGACCAGAAACAGATTTCTAAACTTTGACTCTGGACAGCAAAGTATATCATTTATAATCTGTGTTGAGGAAAAGAAGTGATTTCAAAATTCTACTCTTGGCAAAGATAAAATTATTATCTGAAAGCCAACGCACTTCTGGTTTCCTGTGTCACAAATACAGTCCGTCCTAATAACAAGTGAGAAGCTGAACAAACTGAAAAAAAGCAACAACCTTGCATGGCAAACGTCAGCCCCAAGACTGGAGAGGAGAACCGAGTCCTGGTGTCCTGGCTCCGGAGCAGAGAGATGCACCCGCGGAAACCTCCCCAGAACCCAACAGGCCGGGAAGCGGGGCAAGGACACTGAGTTAGAAACTCAGGGGGGACACCTTCAGAGGGGGCCCACAAAATTGTGACATGTACCTCCAGCAGCTGCCCGGATTCCCACAGCAGAGAGCGGAGAAAAACACTCCTCCAGCGCCGGCCGTCCAGGGAGGGGAAGAAACCCCCTTAAATAGGCTGTTTTCTTACCCAAGCCTGCGCACAGGGGAAGCTGGTTAACGGGAGCCCACGTGCAGGTGCATCAGAGCCTGCCTGCGCTGGGGGAGGGAGCACCAGCCCAGCCCCTAGCCTTCCAGGTGGGAGAAGGCTCCAGGCCTCTCCAGCCGAGGAAAAGGGGAAAAGCTGAGAAGCCCTGATGAAGTTTGCAGCTGAGGTCTGGGGGCTCCATCAGAGTGATACCTGCCTTGGCCTGTTTGGCTCAGTGGATAGAGCGTTGGCCTGCAGACTGGAGGGTCCCTGGTTCAATTCCAGTCAAAGCCACATCTCTCTCTCTCTCTCTCTCTCTCTCTCTCTCTCTCTCTCTCTCTCTCTCTCTCTCTCTCAAAAAAGGAAAAAAAATCAATGGAAAAATATTCTCTGGTAAGGATTATATTTTTTTAAAAAAGTGATACCTAATGATATGACTAGATATGGGTAAACAAAATTCAGTAACAGTGATATATATGTACACATATATACTCAAACTCATATGGTTGGAAATTATAATAAAAGTATTAAGTAATGATTCTCAAAATATAAAATTACTAAAATCGGGAATAACTATTCCAAACTACTAAATTTCAGCAACTGGGGCAATAAATGCTATAGAAAATATTTATACAATTTAATATCAAATATTTGTTAAACTATTAAATAATGAAGACAGACCAAAGAAAAGTAGAAATACATGAGATTGCCACTATCATTATATTTATTCAAATTTCTTTAAATAAAATAGGGACAATTTTTTAAAAGCAGCATAAATATACAAAATTGAGGGGGGAAAAACAGTATTTTTATTTCCTGATTTCCTTATTGGTTTTGGAAAAGAAAATCAAAAAGTTTCTTCAGAAAATTTAAAAACTTAATAAGAGAAATGCACTGAAACTGAATAAATTTGCAAAGGTCAATAGTTTTTTCTTTGTAAGTTTACCAAACAGTTAAAAACAGAAAGAGGGCTTTGGGTAGTATGGACATTTTAATGATGTTGGTTCTACTAATCCACAAACACAGTATAATCTTCCACTTGTTTATATCTTCCCCTATTTCTTTTTCAATATTCTGTAGTTTCCTATGTACAAGACTTTTACCTCCTTACCAAGGGACTGGTGAGGATGTGGAGGAAGGGAATGTAATACACTGCTGGTGGGAATGCAGACTGGTGCCGCCACTGTGGAAAACAGTATGGAGTTCCCTCAAAAACTTAAATAAGGAACTGCCATTTGACCCAGCGATCCCACTTCTAGGACGATATCCTAAGAAGCCCTAGACACTAATCAGAAAGAATATATGCACCCTTATATTCATAGCAGCGCAATTTACAATAGCTAAGATGTGGAAACGATCCATGCTCATCAGTGGATGAGTGGATAAAAAAGCTGTGGTACCAATGAAAGTACATACTTACAGGGATAGCCCATGGACAGGGGCAATAGGGTGGTGAAGATCTGGGGTGGAGGGGGGAGGCTAAGAGTTGGAGGGGGGGGGAACAGGAGATATCTATAACACTATCAACAATAAAAATATATTTTAAAAAGGCTGTGGTACATTTACATTGTGGAATACTATGCAGCTGTAAAAAAGAAGGATCTCGTCTTCTTTGAGACAGCATGGAAGGACCTGGAGAATATTATGCTAAGCAAAATAAGGCAGTCAGAGAAAGACAAGTATCACATGATCTCACTCATATGTGGAATCTAATGAACAAAAACACACACACACACAAAAAAACTGTAGAACCATGGATTAGACTGTCCAATCTCAGAGGGAAGACAGGGTGAGTGAGTTGGTGGAAAGATATCAGCCAACCCAGATATGCGTACCCCATGGACAAAAAATAGGGTGAAGAAGGCCTTGGTTGGGGATGGGGCAGGCTACAAGAGGTCAATAGGGAAAAAGGGAACATCTGTAATAGTTTCAATGATAAAGGTTTTAAAAAATAAAAAAGAGGAAGGAAATCACAGTGCCAATTGCTGATTATCAACTTGTTAAGAGCAAAATCAAGCAAATATTAAAGTCACCTTAACGTAGAAGTTAATTCTAATTCTATTAATCTGTGGCTATTAATGGTTTTCTATCTCACAATCAAAAATTTAAAGTCCCTAAGTCTAAATTGAATGATAGGTACAATACATATAGAAACTTCTATAATATCTCATAAAAAATTGGGTGGGAACATGCAAAGTAATTAAAACATGTTCTTTTCTAATTATTTCACAAATTTAATGCAGTTCTAATAAAAATTCTTAGAGAATTTGGTGGGGAGAATATATAAAAATTGATTTTAAGTTTCTTATAAATAAGTATATCAGTAAAAGTTGCTTTTAAAGTGTTAAAAAAAACAAATGAGGAGCTATTAACTCTACATATAGTTAAGATTATTCTAACTCTATTCAAAGCTGCATGAAATTGACCCAAGAATAAATAGCTAAATTACTAAATGAACTAGAGAAGCTAGAAATAGATTTAATTGTACTTGGGGGGTTAATAAGTTCTAAATGTGGCATTTTAAATGAATAAGAAAAAAGATCTTTAATTTGCTATATTTTTCTTGTGCAGTAGCTATCTACCCCAATATAAACCAAATAGATCACTTCTTCACAATAGTCAGTAACATATTCTAGGTGAAATAAAGTTGTAGGTGCTCAAAAAAAAAAAAAAAAAAAAAAAAAAAAAAAGCAGTTCATTTAAAAAGAAAGAAATTTAGGAAAATATTCTTGTAAACTGTTACCAGGCCAGAAACTCAAAACTAGGAAAGGAAATAATTACATATTTGACAACTTTTAAAAAAAATTCTATTTAAAAAGATACAATTATCGATATTAAAAGAGACTGGGAGAAAATTATGGCAACATGTGAAAACAAAAAAAACTTAATCTTCATAATAAGAGAAGACAAACCAACAGAAAAATAAACACAGGGTATGAGCAGGCATTTTTAGAAGAAAAATGGCAAATGGCCAATAAGTCTGAAAGAACACTTACTGTGATCATCAGGGAATTCAATGAGATACCATATTTTTGTACATCAAATTTGTAGACACAGAAAGAAAACACTCAACAGTCCACATGAGAAAGCAGGCACTCCTCCTATGGGTAAGATTCTAAACCTCGACAACTTTTTGAAATCTACAAAAGTTTAAAAGACACACACTTTGAACAAGCAAATTTCCTTTTGAGGATTTATCACACAGGTATAAATGTACAAGTTTATAATTGACTTTCAGTTGTATTTAGAGTAATGCTACATATTTACGGTATATTTTTATGTATTCCATATCCCTTCCCAGTTGGAAAAAAAGAAAATAGAAGCACAAACAGGACAGTCATCAGTGAACAGCTGACCACATGCTGGTACATTTTAAAGACCATCAGAAATATATTAAAGGGGAGGAAAATGTCTTTACTCTCTTAGGGTCTCTGACTATCCCCAAGATTTAAACTGACTTAACACAGAGAAACAGGAGAAAAGCACATCATTTTTAAAAATTGTACATGTACATGGGAGCCTTCACAAAGGACAACCCAAAGATGTGACCAGTACAGGAAACTTTATACCTTCTTGATAAAAAACATTAAATTTGTGAATTGATAATATTAAGGGGTTTGAGTTAGGGGTAGTAAATGGACTATAATGATTAGTTTAACAAAATTTGCTTGTACAAATATCTTGGCCCTGCATTCCTCATCTCTGGTGATAAGACTAATTCCCTTCCTCCTGAATTTCACATGAAAGTTTTACCAAAACGTCTGCTCTCAGGAAGAAAAACACACCACTTTCATAATAACTGCTTTCAGGTTGGTTATTTATTAATTCTAAATAACCAATATGTTAAAAAGGCTTAATTTGGGTGACAGATTTTGGGTTCTTTCATTACTTAAAAAAAATTACCTAAGTTCATATGAATTGATAAGTAGCTATATTTGGATTTAAGTGGGAAAAGGTTGCAGTATAATTTTTATCCAATGATTACATTAAAAATAAAATATATTTGAATATTTGTTTGTGAAATTTCATTTAAGCTTAAATCAAAATGTGAAAGAAAAAAAAACCTCACACAGCAGTATCGTTTTCCTAGGATATGGCAGGGGTATCAAAGAGAATTGAGACAAAGGGAGTTTTTTGGGTTTTTCCTTCTAATACAACCTTTGTGTAGGTATCCAGGGTGATTGTTCTACTGACTAATCTACCTTTATGTGTACCCAGAGGCCCAGTGCATGGGATTTGTGCACCACTGGGGTCCCTCAGCCTGGCTTGTGGGGATCAGGCCAAAACCAGTTCTCCGACATCCTGTGAAGGGTCCTGGATTGCAAGAGGGTGCAGGCCAGGCCAAAGGACTCCACCGGTGCAAGATCGAGGCTGGGGAGGGACTGCAGGAGTGCTCCAGGGCATGTCCTGCCCTTCTTGCCCAGTCCCAATTAGCCGGACCCCAGCAGCAAGCTAACCCACCAGTCAAAATATCTGTTCCCTGGTGCTCAGTGCACACCATAGCAACTGGTCCAATGGTCATACAAACCATCGGACACAACATATTAGGCTTTTATTATATAGGATTCTTTTTACATCCATATTCCTGCTTTCTAGTACATGGAATGCTTCCCTCTTTTCTATCCACCTATAGAAATGTAGTTTACTCACAAGGACTAGCTCAAATGACTCTCTCACTAAAAGCTTGTTCTGACTAAGTCAAACTATATTTCCTTCCATTAGCAAATTATTGTTCTGTTTCTGCATTATCAATGTCAGTTTTGTCTCTTGATCAGGATGCAAGTTGCCAGAGATCAGGCACTATTTTCTTTATTTAGTGTCTCTCTAAACACATAGCACATGCACAGTGTCTTAAAAAGCATCTTGAATCAATTGAATGATGTAAGCCATGAGAGTTTATTTGACAGATCAATGTAAAAAAATTTATAACCAAAAATAAACATATCTTTTTTTATTTTTAATAATTTGTGCAATATTGCAAAACAGCCCAATTTTAAATAAAAAGCAATAGATTATTATTTACCTAGTACATTTGAGAGTATCACAGTAAAATGGATTATTATATATTTAAATCATATTTTCTGCCCCAGAGGTATTAGCTCAAACTATCTAAAATTCAAGTGTTTTAAGAAGGCTCTTCCTATATATTTGAAGACACCTAACAACTAGCCATTGTGTTTCAATTGTAACAAATAATACACAATGGGGAAAGCGGGAATTTAAGAAATGCCGTGGAAGAAAGAAAACAAGGGAAATTTTCTATTAAGAGACTTTATGCTAAATGTTTCTTATATTTTAGATATTCCCAGGAGTGCTAGAGGAAGGAATTAGCCATCAGCAATGTTCCATGAACATGATAACCTGGGAAATCCATATCAGCACATATTGACATGAATGTTATATAACAGTTCTGAAAAATTTTCCAAATGGACTTATGTATTTAAGAACAGATGTTTCTTCTTATTTTTTTTCTCGTCAGCATTGAAAAACTGACTTTGAAATTTTAGATCAATTTATAGATTTTCCATAATGTGGATTTGCTTTTTATAATGTTCTATTTGAAATAAAAATAACCTTTACTTATATGACAATGGAAAAAATCCTTTTGGAATATAAAATGGGATAGTCAGTATAATAAGGGAGATAGTTAAGTAGTACATTTTTTGATTTGTTAGAGAGAAAAAAAAGAATCAATTAGTAAAAATTATACTGTAAAACCAGTGCTAATTAAAAATTCTTTTTGATTACAAAAGAACTGAAAGTTTTAAATAAATACATAAATGTAATTATTCTGGAAAATAAAGAACATTATAACCCGATGAACAAAAGGACAGATACAGAGGCAGTAAAGCACCGAACAGACTGTCAAATTACACTTCTACAATAAACTTTTCCTGGGGACCCCTAAAGGGTGGCACAGAACCTCTAATTTACCCAATGGAAAAAATATACAGTAGGTCCTCAGGTTAAGACGGAGATCATTCCTACTGCAATGTAACACGTTTTCGCCATAAGTCAGAATCCACCTACATAAGCACTTACGTCCCTCACATGGACACATACACAGCAGTAATGAAGTGAAACAGTTAAAAAAAATTAAAGAAATATAGTAATTCCTGACCTTTACTTGCGGTAAATAAATAATATAGAACATAAAGCACATACGTACATATGTCGAAATGATGGGATTTTTTTTTTAAATAAATGGGAGATGGTGACATAACCAGGAAACGACTTCCATCGAGGCTGACGTAACCTGAGGACTGCCTGTATAATGCTCCTGTCACAGTTCTTTATTACTTTAGAAAAATGTCCTTACTGAAATGAATTTCTTTATAAAAAGACTAGAAGCCCAATGCACGAAATTCATGCAAGGGCCTTGGCCCTGGCCTCTATCGCGGCCATGGGGCCTCTGCCACCTCTGCCTCGGACCCCACCCACTGCTGTTTCGTCCAGAAGGAAGGACATCTGGAAGGATGCCCGGTCTAATTAGCATATTACCCTTTTATTATTATAAAAAGGTCTAACTCAAATCCTTACCTTTACAGATAGAGAAACACAGAGAACATTACAATTTAATTATATCCAAAGAGTTTGTGTCAAATCTAAGAATTTTTTATAATCAGCACTACAGTACTTTATGAAAAGTTTAACAGAAATAGATGCTCACATGCATTTTCTTAATTTGAAAAAATTAGCATTAAGAGAAATGTTTTAAATGGGAAAAATATAAAAGTTGGCCGTGTCTAGGTGCTCAGTTGGTTAAAGTGTCATTCTGATGTGCCATGCTTGAGGGTTCCATCCCTAATCAAGGCACATACAAAAATCAATCAATCTATATTATAGAGAGGTAATAGGCAAATTCGGCCAAGACTCCATAACAGGTCATGACCAGACGGCACAGGTGAGGCCCAGAACAGAGACAGGGGACAAAAGCAGGGGGGCTTGCACGAGCCTGCACGATGGCTCAGGTGGACCCAGAATGTGCACAGGCAGGGGGACTAACTAGGTAACAGTTAGCCAATGTGCTCATCATTATACTGTGAAATAAAATCCTCATTGAAACACTAGAACAGATTTTAAAGAATTGGGAAAACCACTAGAAACATACCAAAAAACAGACTAAGTTAATCTTGAACTGTGCCAGGGGATGAATTGTGAGGTCATGGTGATCTCACTGTTTGATCTTCATGGACAAGTGCTTCAGTCCTTCATTTTTGAGAGTATACTGACAGACTTTTGGGTCTTGTGTACACTGTGAAGTCCTTGAATTCCACTACTCTCAAGTAAATAGAAACAGGAGTGCCATCAGAGGAGAAATCTGCAGTGCTTTCCTGGAATCGACTGGACTAGCCTGACAGGCTACCCCAATGGTGATGTGGATGTTGGAGGAATGAAAAAGGCAGCTGTGTAGACCAGGTTACAGATCAAATGTAGAATGCCTATTTTTATTTTAATGTTGTGAAAAATTCCCTGGTCCAAGAACCACAGAGATTTTTAACATAAAGGCTCCATAGAGAGAAGTCAAAGGCCTTCAGTTCAGAAGTCCCTTGGAAGGATCACAGAGGAGTGAATGGGTGGAAATGAAAGGGCTCAGATTTTTCTTTTAAATCATGCAAAATTGCAACATGAATTTTGGAAGTCTAAAAATACCCTTAATGCAAGCAGAACAGATTTTAGAAGTTTCCATACTAAACTTTTACCTCTGAAAATAAACAACATGCTGTATGTAGCAACAGTGAGTTGTTGTTCTTAGAAGTGATTATAAATGTGTCAAGATTACATTTAAGGTTCTAGAAGCAGAACTGATCTTATCACATATATTAGTATAGATTGCTGGTTTTAGACTGTCTCTACATTAATTCTAGTCATTAACAAATAAAGTAGAAAAACATGGTAAGATTGTGACCTGTGCTACTGAAAAAAAAAAAAAGTCTTGCTTTACAAAAGGGAACAGAGTTGCACTAACCACTTCATGTCCCTTTTCCCTAATGACATCACGTCTTCTCTTCCTACTGCCTTTTGCCTCAAAATATACTGTCAGTAGGGGAAAAATGGGGCATAATACTTTCAACAATAAGGATTTCAATATACTTCTTAAAGCCAAAAAAAAAATGCTGCAACATTATTTCTGATGACCAGGCATCTAATTATTTATATTCACCCTATGATAACCTCCTGCAATTGTATAAACCTCCATAGTCCAATGCCCTTTCCCAGCTGTTGAGTTTGTATTGAATTATATTACCAGATAGGCTGAAGTCACTGACTGGCAGAATCTCCAGCAACTGAACACAATAGAACTTTCCAGAGCTTTTGAGGGGGTGGCCAAATGTTGAGAGAGTTCACCTGAGTAGTTTTTCACTTCATTTATTATTTTTTTATAGGTTCCTCCCTTTTAGCAGAATTTGGCCAGGAAGGGGGATGGGTGATTTAGATTCCAAGTGAAAGTCAGTTCTCAAAAATATCTGTTAAAATGTACAATAGTTAAGGAAGGGCAATTAATTATTTTAAATAGTTTCTAAAAACATCCTTTATTTTCTTTTTCTGTAATCTTTGTGTTATTTAGGGAAGCCATCATAACATTTTTGAGGGTATCCAAATACTAATGGGTGTTGACCTTTCATGTATTGATATTAGAGTCATATGTCTTAGCAACTTGAGTATATACTACTATGCCTTTAAACTGACATGTGCATTATAAAAGAGATTTGCTTTTAATTTGAATACATTACTACCAAAGCAATGTATAGTTAAGAGTTTTATCTATAGTTAATTATTTAGCTCAGGGCTTAAAGCTGTGTGGTAAATGAGTTTCTCATTTTCTTAACAGAAGGCTGGTTCAGGCTTTTAAACGCTATCACAAGTTGGCAGCCAGGAGACCTCTAGTTGCCTCCATTCCCTCAATTTGTTCTCTGCTACCTGCTATCAGCATCAATATCCAGGTTTGCCAGCTGCTCTCAAGTATTCTGAGGAGCATCATGCAACGCAGCTATTATCTACAATTACACAACCATTCCCAACCACTTAAATCTCACATTACTTTTGAACAACGAAGGCAAACCCACCCTACTCTGTCAGCGTATCAACGTGTCAAATGATTTAAATAAAGGTTCATGTCAAATTGATTAGGTAATTGTGAGAAAGGTAAAATGTGACCATCTAACATCAGAATGCCTCTCTCTCTCACTGTGAGAATTTGAATATTCTACTGAAAACGAGGGTAGTTGTTGCTCTCTGTTACTCCTGTTTCCCAGGCCTGGAACAGATGGTGCACCACCTGACCCAGAATAGTCTAATGTAAGATTCATTGTGCTTCACAGGAAATCAAAGATCAAGCAACGTTACAGAAGGTGACGCAGCGCCTCAGCAACCAATAGCCCAGTATGATACAGTCAAGTGGAGAAGGGAGGGGAGGAGGGAAAGAAATTAAAAGGAAAAAGACAAAGAGAAAGAGAGAGAGTGTGTGCAAGCAGTATACCTACTTGGAAAATTAAACCTCAGCCCTTGAAGGTGAACATTTGAAAATACTATCAACCTCTATCTTCAACCTCTAGCCTAAGACAGTAAGAGCTTTCTTGCCAAAGGATGATAGTTATCTGGTTGTTGTCAATAATAAAAGATTGTTCTGAGGTCCTTTAAGAAATGTCTTAAATTCAAATCACCTTTAAGGCATAATAGTGGAGGATGACAGTGAAATGTGCATTAAATTTGTAACTTTATCAAAGCTATGGGACCGAATAATTTGGATTACATGGCTAAGGGATCCTTGCTGCTTCTTGGTTGTTGTTGTTTTGTTTTGTTAATCTTCATCCAAGGATATGTTTCCATTAATTTTTAGGGAGATTGGAGGAGAGAGGGAAAGACAGAGCAAAACATCAATGTGCGAGAAACACAGATTGGTTGCCTCCTGCAGGAGCCTTAACCAGGCAGGAGTCTGCAACCAATGTACCTGCCCTGGTCTGGCATCAAACCTGGGACCCTTTGGTCTGCAGGCCAATGCTCTATCCACTGAGCCAAACCAGCTATGGCCTTGGTGCTTTTTAAAAAAGATAATAAGCACAATAGTGCAGGCATCTGCAAAGCCCCTCGTCCACTTAACCTAGAAATGGGGATGGCAAACTACAACCTGTGCACCAAATTTGGCCCACCACCTGTTTTCTCTCAATAGTTTTACTGGAACATAGCAATTCTCATTTATCTGTTTATTGTCCATGATATTGCACATTAGCAGAGATAAGTAGTTACGATAGAAAACTTGCAGTCCACAAAGCCTGAATTATCTACCATCTGACTCTGTACATAGGTTTGCTGAGTCCTGACCTGGAATATCTTTCCTTCTTAGAATCTCCACATGAACAAAGATTGTCACCAAAGCCAAGCATCCCATGAAAACTCCTATAACAAGAGTATTCTATATACTCGACTCACTTTATCTTTTAGAAAGAAAGTACTTCCCATGAGAATAAATCCTTTGTCACTTGGCAGTGTTATTGTTTCTCAGGCTTTTCCACCCACCCCCACGAGGCATTCAAGTCCACATTAGCAAAAAGGTTGTAAAGGTGAATTCTTCATATCTCAATGTCAGCTTCTGACTTTCGCATTTAAATGTGTGTGTGTGTGTGTGTGTGTGTGTGTGTGTGTGTGTGTGTGTGGAGAGAGAGAGAGAGAGAGAGAGAGAGAGAGAGAGAGAGAGAGAGAGAGAGAGAGAGAGAAATGATGCCTTATGGCAACTATATACTAATTTGCAGCCTCCCTACCCTTATGCTGCTAAAGCTTGTTGAATAATTTTTCCTGTGAAGCTGTCACAACAACAAAAAGTTTTGGGTTTTAGACAAATACCACCGAGCATGTATTCCTAACCTTGTTATCTCTGTAACTGGTTGTCACACAGACTCACCCCCAGAGACAGAGTGGCATTAAAGTGCAGTCAAGACATTTACAAATAAATTACAGCCTGAAAAAAAATCATAATAAGTGAAACAGCATTTCATCCACAAAGAGCACACTTGAAAATTTGTTTTCAAAGTCAATTTGCTATTTCCACCCTACATTAGCCTAATACAATGCGCACAAGGCACGGTCGGTGGTGCTCCAGCACAGGCTCTCCAAAAAAGAAGCCTTAAAATATTTCCAAATATCTGAGAAACTGCATTACTGGTCAAGATAATGGCATTTTTACAACAAATGAAACATAGCAGCTGAAATGCACAAGGGCATGAGATTGGGCATGAACAATCTGGTTCCAATACAATCCCATCATCTGCCACTCCATGCATCATTCAACACTTTACCCGTTTTATGTTTTAAATCAGTATTAGCTAGGAGGATGACCATGAGACACAGGGATACTTTTTTTAAAAAAAACCATCCTTCTCCCATATTGCATTGATAATGAGAATATCACTTTCTAGGCTGACAACCATTCTTCCTCCCAAACCCCAGACATTTTCTCCTAGAAAAATAAGAGAGTGGTGACTAGATAGGTGACAAGTTGCAGTTTCTGAGGACAAAAACCTAATGCACATGAGGGGGAAAAGTTTTAAAAATAATTAATTGAATCTCTCTGCCAGTTCAGCATTTACTCATATTAGGTAGTAAGAATGTCAAACAACATCACAGAAATGGGGAACCTCCCTATGTCTTCTTTGAGCCTTTTCAGCAGACCCAATAAGATCTAAGTGGCTCTCTGTACTGTCTCTGTGAAATGAAGATGGGTACTCATGGAATTTTTCTTGCCAATGAGGATCACCCTGTCATGGATGATCGCTTTAATAATAAGCTCCGTAACATAAATACACACATTACATGCGTTCTTTTGTGTATCACATACTTCATAATAAAATAGGGAAAGGTAAAATTTTAACAGTTTTTAAAAGGCAATGATTTGACTCCTTTCACTCACTGACCTAATTACAATGGCAGAAACAAATGTAAAAGAATTTCTTCAGCATCACTATCCTTGCTGAAATAGGCACAGAATCTAGAAAGATGTTTGCTTTTCTTCTTAAAAGAATCATAATCTATACATTTTTCATTCCATAATACCCAAGACCTTTAAGGGTATAATCCAAAGAGCAAACTTTTTAACAAGTTCAGTCAAAACTCAAATGCCCCATCAATATTGTCCTCTATAGAAAGAAGATAAACTGCTGAACCTGTCAATGTGATTAGGGACAAATGAAAAGTGAGTCATCAGTGTCTCCCTGATAGTATACACTACCCCAATAATGCATTCATAGCTTCATTTCAAGATTGAGCCTACTAAACTGCTCTTACTTTTCCCAGAAAAACTAAGGAACAAACTATATATTTAGATTACAGCTTTTAGCAGCAAATTAATCTTTGATTCCTTAAATTTAAACAAACTTATATATAATACTTAATTTGTATCTTTTGGAATTTTATATAAATATTTTCTGTTTATTCAAATAATAGCACAGAAATCTAACTTGTGAAGCTCTAAAGAGGAACTAATTATCAAAGGTTTGGAAAAATTATTCCAAGAAGAGAACAGAGTTCAGTCTCTCTTTTAAAGCCCCACATGAAATAAATCAGTGCAGGAATACTAATGTCACATTGACCTGAAGCATATTAGTATTAGCAGTTCTAATATTATGTTGGTAGGTTTTCAGATTGTCTATGACTTAGATCAACAAAACGAAGTGGAGTAATTCATTTAACAAATATTTACTAAATGCTTGCTCTGTCCTGTGGAGAACAGGAGATAGTTTACAATGAGAAGCTCTGGAAGAAAGGAGCACCTAAGTGAGAACTCAGAATTAGCAAGGTCAAGGGTAGAAAAGAAGAGGATCTTCTCAAGAGTAAGAGCAAAGGTAAAGAGCAGAGGAACTAAATAGTGTCTGACAACAATGCAAGCAGTTGGCTTTTCTAAATAAAAAAGGGCAAAACAGTGGGTAGCTAGAGTGTGACTGGAGGTATAGGTAAGGGCTAAATGAGAGAGCTTTTGTCCTCAACTAAGAGGCTCAGGATGTAACTCCTAAATTATAAGAAGAAATTGAAAGTCTTTAAGCAGAGAGTGTTATATTTTTTAATCTGCATTTCTAAAGGATCATCTAGTAGCTGTGATAAAGATGGATTTGATTGGTATAAGAATGGTGAAATGAGGCCAATAAAGAATCTAATAAAAAGAAAGCAGCCAGATTAAAGATAATGAGGGTGTGAACCAAGGGGATGGCAATAGGGATGGATTAGAGAGGACAGATAAAGATTTAAAAAATCAGCAGTGTTCTATAATTAATTATATATAAACTAGAGGCTCAGTGCATGAAAATTCATGCACTTGGTGGGGGTGGGGGGGGGTCCTCTCAGTTCAGCCTGCTCCCTCTTACAGTCTGGGAGCCCTCAAGGGTGGGAGGCGACTTGGCAACCAGGGGAAGGCAATAGCCTCATCACACCTCTGCTGCTGCCACTGCCGGCAATGCAAGCCTCAGCCAGCCCTGGTTACCTGAGCCTCAGGCAGCCCTGGGTGAATGGGCAGCTGCCATCTATGGCTTGCCTGTGTCTCGGGCCAGCCCTGGGCAGTTGGGGGACTGAAGGGACTGGGGGACTCCAGAGGCAGGCACCTGGAGCAGCTGGGCCCACCTATGGGAGGGTCTGGCCATGATACATGCCTGCCACCACAGCAGGGCTGAGAGGACTGGGCACTGCCATCTTGTGGCTGTGGGTATTGCCATCTTTGAGGGATGACAGTCAATTAGCATATTCCCTCCTTATTGGCTGTGGGTGTGATGGTCAATTAGCATATTCCCACTTTATTATATAGGATGATGGTAAAGAGAAGGAGTAAGTTACCAATTTCTATCCAAGTTACCTGGTGGATCTAGAAAGTATTGGATGAGGAGAGAAATTTGGTAGAGTGGAGGCAAATTTACTTTTTGACATATTACAGGTCAGTTTTCTATGCTGTAATCATTTAGTGGTGCCCAGTAGGCTATGGGATATGTAAGTCTAGGGAGATGTTTGAACTTCACTTTGGGAGATGAAACTATGTGAGTAGATGAGATACTCCTACAAGCATGAGAAACTGAGGTGAAAGAGGAAATTTATAAGAAGACAAGGAAGCAGCAGTTAGAAAGAAAGACAAGACCCAGGAAAATGCCAAATCACAAAAGCCAGACAAATAGGCAATAGAAGGATCATAATAGCAAAAATAACACATAGGATCAAAACATGAACAGTAGAAAAGGCCTCAGTTAATAAGCAGGAATAATTGGAAGTCATTTCATAGTGGATCAATGATTAAACAGGATGTGAACATGGAGCACTATTATAATTGGGCAAATTCTCAAATATCAGTAAAATAAATAAATAAATAAATAAAATAGCCCCAACAGCATTTTTAGTTATTTTTGTCAAAGATGCTTGTCTGTGTTATACCTCCGCCAACAGGTACTATGTTGTACTTTTCCTAAACCTCTGATTCTTTGCTTAATGTATCATTGGGTACAAGGAAAGGAATTTTGAATGACAGAGAGATAACCACATTAGGAGGGAAATAATCTTGCTACTTAGAGGAAATGGCATCGAAGACAATGGGAGTAAAGAGGAAAACTGAGCAAGGTAGATCAGGGCTTGGAGAGTGGTTAATGTCCACGTTATTATTATTGAGTCCTTTGGAAACA
The DNA here is from genome assembly GCF_014108245.1 of Pipistrellus kuhlii. Lineage (NCBI taxonomy): Eukaryota > Metazoa > Chordata > Mammalia > Chiroptera > Vespertilionidae > Pipistrellus > Pipistrellus kuhlii. Next base: position 31,498,974 of record NW_023425405.1, on the reverse strand, counting down.
CTCCTCCATGAGGAACTCCTCGCAAGGCCAATTTCTGTTCATCTTTCACATTTGCAGGAATTGCTTGCCTCTACACCAGGTCAAGGCCAGCACACTGCTTGCTTTGGGGACATGTGGCATTCTGAATGAAAAGGGCAATAGGCATCAAGCCACCTCATATTCTTAACGAAAATGTCCTCTAAAATGTGACCATAATTATGAGTCACCATAGATTCTCGCATTTCTATCTTTTATCAAAGAATAATAGAAGACAATGCTTTCAGATCTAATTCATAGGCAAAAATGGCTTTCTTCTAAAAGAACCAGTTTCACAAAGCCACTGATAAAGTTCAGATGATTCCATCGCCAACTCAATGCTTACGTGAAACTCATACTTCCCCCCTCACTTTGCCCAGAATAGATTACCACTGCAAAGCAATTTGCACTTTGCAATTTTAAAGTGAGCCGAAAGGACTAGACTTGCCAGAAGGCACTTGGGCAATTGTCACAGGCAGATTGCTTATTCTACCTAGAAGTTTATTATTATTTTCATAGTATTCTGCAAAGATCAAGTGAAAGTGCTAACAGGCTCTGGTGGGTTTTTTAAAAAAGTGGCATTTAAAGTATGAGAAAGCAATAAACCATCAAGTTGCTTGGCAGATTATGCACATAGATAGTTCATACATCAGCAGGAAATACGCTTCATTGTCATTCATTCCAGAACCCTGTGGCCCAGCCCACAGAACAATCTGCAGGGATTTTCTTAAACTTTTCTCCAGATTCTTGAGAGAGCTGTGCGAGTGATTCAGCACTGCACTGTGGTAAACCAATAATATCTGAAACAGGAATCAATATTGATACTAGAAATCATGATTCTGTCCTTTTTCAACTTCAAATAAATTGGTAAGGATAAGGAATGTTCACTAATAAAACGTTCACTAGTGTCAGAACTCAAGGAAGAAAAGAAACAGAAGCTTCTTTCTTCAAGACACATAATGGGACAAAGTCAAGTTCATGTTTCTTCCTATGAAATAAAATTGCTCCAACTAGGAACCTGAGAAGCATCTATATTAGTTTCCTGCTGCTGCTGTAACATGGTACCACAAACGGGATTGTGTAAGCCACCCAGAAATTTATCCTGTCACAGCTCTGGAGCTAGAAGTCTAAAATCAAAGTGTCAGAAGGGCTGGCTCCTACTGAAGGCGGTGTGGAAAAATCTATTACAGGCCTCCGTGCCAGCTTTAGGTGGTTTGTTGCCAGTCTTTGGTTGTCCCTTGGCTTGTAGACAAATCACCTTGCTCTCTGCCTTCATGTTCACATGGTGTTCTCCCTATGTGCATGTGTCCCAATTTGTCCTTTTCATAAGGACACCAATCACATCGGATTAGATGTCCACCTTACTCCAGGCTGACCTCATTTCAACTATTTCCAAATAAGAACACATTCTTAGGTTACTGCAGGTGAGGATTTCAACAAATTAATTTGGGAGGAGTACAATTCCACTCATAACAACATCCTCGATGTCTCTATCCTTCCACATATTATTGTCTCAATGTACAGTTCATCCACCTTCAATCTTCCACAGGGAAGATTAACTCCTTTTTCTCTAGCTCTGCTCCTGCCCTTGTCATATTGTATTTCATCCTCATTGAACTGTGATTCCTTTAAGGCAGGGCCTCTGACCACGTTTTTCCTCCATTGATGCACAGTGACTATGGTGTGCTGGCTTTCTCTTAAAATAATATATTTAATGAGTTTCAAGTAAAGGATACCTCATTGATTTTTTCAAAATTTATTTCTCATTAGATTTCCTGTTTTTTAAGCTTACTCTCCACTTCAACCCATTCCCTTCACAGCTAACAGAAACATCTTTGAAATCCTTTTGCCATGCTCCAAAATTTTCAGTGGCTTCTTATGGTTTACTAGATCAAAATCGAAACACCTTAGCGGCATATAAGGAATTTAACCCCATCAGTCTTATTTCCTCAAATTCCTCTTTTACCCATTATCCAATAAAAGCAACAATTGTAGCTCTTTGAAAACCTTATGCTCTCTTATGTCTCCAAAGAGGAAATTTGGAAATCATCTTTGCCTAGAACACTAGTATGTTCCTGATCCCATTGGCTTAAACACAAAGTCCTGTGTGAATTCTTCATCAAACCCTCTAGTATACCTATATGTACATCTATGTTAGAATGATTTTTATATTGTCCACTTAAATGCTTCAGTGTCTTACTTTCCACACAATACTCTGAATTCCATTTGCTTCTTGAGGATCAGATATAAGTCATTTTTTCATCATTGTATTCTTAACTTATAACATAGAGTAAAGGCGGGCACTGAATAAATATTTGCAGAAAAAATAAACACAAATACATGGCAGTGTTCAGTGTTCATTTATAGAGCTTATGTGGGACCCTTTTGTCAGAAGTAGGATATGAAAGTGATTGTAGCTTTTCCAAATCAGGAGCCAGAATCAACAGAACACATGCTCTGCCAATGACCTCAATGTTAGCATTCTACCTGTCATATCCAGCCAGGCAAGCCAGCAAAGAAGAGCAGCTCAGAAGTCCCTTTTGTTCCTAATATTTGCAAATGTTTCCTGAGGCTGAGGCAGGGAAGAAAAATCAATATTCTTTGGCTTATAATCTAGGAATGTCTTATAGCGACCATGACTCTAACAAATAATATGGAGTTGTGGTCAATATTTGCTTTTTCTTTCTTAAACCAGATTGTTGCTATTAAAGTTAGCAACAGAGGGGAAAGTTTTCAGTGTGTATGTGTGAAGAAGTAGTCTGATTATGGGCCATAGAAGTTTTTTTTTTGTTTAGTATCAATCTTCAGATGTAGAGGTTTGAGTTTACTAAGGAATACAGTGGACTTCCTTCCATGTAAAGGAAGCGATGACATTAGCAAAACATTTCAAGGAGGAGGAAAATCTGAAGATGTGTAGCTACGAAGCATAAGAAATTGCTACCATGGACATTTTCCCTTCTATTTCTAGCTTTTGTCATTCAGGCATCATTTAATTATGGGAACCGGTGGATTAATTTTTCATACTTCTCTGTGGCATATACAAGATGATATTGTAGCCATTGCAAATGAAAAGATGGCTTCCCTCAAGAAGATCACAATCTATTGAGGAAGGCGTATCTTCAAATAAATAATTATGACCAAACGTGAAAAAAATTTTGCAGAAAGTATATTGTAACTCAGAACAAGAAGTGATGTTATCTCTACTGCATATAAAAAAAAGTCAGAATTCCATGAACATTCCTTATTTCTGCACTGTATCACTGGCAACCTTCCACGATGTGGGAGAGAAGGGACTGGGCAGAGTAAACAGGTGATGCTCCTGTCTGGTTTTGGTCCAGCTGATTGGTCAGTGAATAGTGTACAGTGGGAGACTGGAGAGCAGAAGGAAGACAAAAGCCCTGTTATCTCTGTCCTTCTCTCACCGACTTGAATGAGTTCCTCAGTAGTGACTATGTCTCTCCCATAAGTCCACACAGGCCATGCCGTTCTGCCATGTTTTCTAAATTCCACATCCCCTCGTCCTCCTGCTGGTGCTATTCTCTAGGGAAGGAAAATAGTTGGCTTCTTAGCTCATCCATCAGCTATGTAAACTACTACGTATATTTAATTTTCTTTTTTAAAAATACTTTTATTTCTACTTATTTCTGCACTCATATCGATGTTTCTCTCTCCCTCCCTTTCTTCTCTCTCAACAACAAAATCAATTAAATGCTTTGTGATTTCTACTTTAGTGTTGGATTTGGGTTGGTATACATAATACAAGACAAAGCAATATCAGAATGGAAAATGTGTACTTCTTTCTCCAAGTCTGGGATCTTCTATGTACGAAGAATTGAATAGTCAAAAAGGTTACTAATAATTATCTTATTTCACCCTTATATACTTTAGGATCAGCTTTTGAGACCAAATTACTAATGCATTTTGTGAAAAATCAATGCCAGAAATTTTGAGATATTTTAAAAATATGGATGGCACAAATCAGTAAAAAAAATGAGACTCATAGGCTATGTGCAAAAAACCTAGCACAATATCACTACAGAAATAAACAACAGTCTCGTCTTCATTAATAAAAAAAAATGCTAAAAATTTACCTGCTAATTTCAAATTTTGCTATAACTTTGATATTAATAATAATCACCAAATTACCCTAAAAAGAGGTACTGAATTATCTCCATTATCCTAATTTAATAACAATAATAGAAATAATATGCAACAAAAGTATAATACTAAGATCAATAATAATAAATAACGATTCAAACCCACTTGTCATTAAAAAATAACAAAACAAAACAAATATCTATGAGTTGTTTTTTATGCTAAACATTTACCTTTAAACAGTTGGTAAAGATATCACTCTTTGTGCCTCAGTTTTCTCATGGGGAAACTGAAGAATTTGGATTAGAATAGTTTGGCTCAACCATTGATTGATTCACAGCTCTAACAGGTTGCTATAATTAAATATGATATTGATCTCTATTGCAATTCCTATTACTTTAATAAAAAATACAATACTTATTTGAGAAGTGTTTTCTTTAAAAAGAAGTAGTTTAAGACCCTCCATGTGTCCTCTAGTGAGCATATTTGGTGCTCAGTGGAGGTCAAATGAGCTGGCTCATGATTCAGTCACTTAATTTCTTACTCAGTTGGTAATCCTAGCAAGTACATTGGTTTTAAATAGAATATTGCTTTTTAAAATTCTCAAATATTGTTTAATTTATATCCATAATTGACTATTTGTTAAAGGTAGGAAACACAAGGAACACTGGTGTAGAAATGCAACAGGAAACTAGGAGCATAATGATATAATTCTGCAAATTTGGTTCAATTTTTTCTTCATCAGATCAAAATTTGTGTGCATGTTTGGTACTTCAAAATCAATTGTAAAAGCATAAACTAATCTAATAATATTAAAATATGGCTTACAATTATGGGAAGTAAAATATTACACTGCATACAACATATTATTTAGACATTTCAAAGAATAGCTTGAACCTCTGCTCTTATAATCCAGTCAGAAACAAAAATTAAAAGGTATTTTAAAAGTCAATTCTTTTAAAGTAAAGAATTCTACATATCTGATCACAACTAAATTGTTTCATATTATAACATGCATTTTAAATATATTTTTATAGTTATTCACAAAATCAAATTGATACTTTATTAAACTGTTTAATTTAATTTCAACAAATTATGATGTTTAAAATAAAATTTAAATAAAAAATATTTACTTTTACTAAAAAGATTAAAATTTATTTTTTAAATATTATTTCTCCTCTTAAGATTGTATTAAAGTATTTTATATTGTGGGGTAATGTATGAAACTAAAGCTGTATGTGTGTAAATAGAAAAAAATTAAGAACCTTATGCTTTCATTCATATGTGAAATATATGTAAAACTGAAGGCAGCAAATGAACAAACAAGAAAAACAAACAAACGAAAACATCAGAGACACAGACAACACTATGGTGGTTACTAGAGGGAAGCAGGTAGGAGAGTAGTAAAGGGTAAAGGGGGTCAAATATATGGTGACAGAAGATGATTTGACTTTGGGTGGTAGGCACATAATGTAATATACAGAACATGTATCAAAGAGATGTACAATTGAAACCTATATAATCCTATTAACCAATGTCACCCCAATAGGTTTAATAAAAAGAAAAGAACATAGATTTTTCACGTTTAAAAAAAATGAAAGAAAATAATTCATTTGTAAAGGAACCAACCATTGAAAATCTCTGTCTTCCACTTGCTTTTCCTTTTTTCCTCCCACCGTGCCGTCTTTCTGGGCTGTGTGATCAGGATTTATAGAACCTGATTCAGTCTTATGAAAACATTCATGTCTTTTTTATATATATAAAAAATATATTTTATTGATTTTTTACAGAGAGGAAGGGAGAGAGATAGAGAGCTAGAAACGTTGATGAGAGAGAAACATCGACCAGCTGCCTCTTGCACACTCCCCACCGGGGATGTGCCCGCAACCAAGGTACATGCCCTTGACTGGAATCGAACCCAGGACCTTTTAGTCCGCAGACCAACGCTCTACCACTGAGCCAAACCGGTTTTGGCTCATGTCTTTTTTTTTTTATAGAAACATTTTTTGCACATTCAGAGGATAAGAAGGATTTTTGTTTGGGATATTTGAGAATCTGGTAACCTGTTATTTACGATGGCCATTTGCTCTTTTTCACTTTCATTTCTAATCGTGCAAAATGCAGAGACCAAAGAAAACTGAGTCCCAATCCTTAGTCACAATGGGACTGAACTAGAGGATGGCTTATACAGAGAGGTGTTCAATGTTCTTGACTTAAATGTTTATATGCAATTCATTTACATGAAAAAAGGAAATACTAGTAATTCTCACAAGCAGCATGCTCACTTTTTGGATTTCAATCATTGTGTGTTGCTTAGAGAAAAAAAATACCAATGAACATATAATTGAAATTTTTTTCTGCTTGCTAATACCATTCATCTATTTATCCTGAAAAAATATTAAAATGAAATTTTTTAATATTGCGTTTCTAACGCTGATGACCCTTGTACCTTAAAATCTCAGGTTAAATCATGACTCTAATGTAAAATTGTTACTCTTAGAGTTGAGTGGAGATTTGCTGTCACCTTCTTGAAAAATAACAAAGGAAAATAGCTGTGTAACAGAAATATTGCCCATGTAGTTGAGACAGTAGTTTGGTTTCACATTTTTACTTTTAACATGTTTTTCATGTAATACCTATAACAGCATCTAATCTGCAGCCTTTGGTTTTTAGTATATGGAAATTAGGGTGACAGTGTGCTTCAAGAGATGGCCAGAGATGTTTGTGTTATCCTCAAATTTATGTATTGAAGTCTAATCCCCAGGGTGAGATGGTAGTTGGAGGGCGTCACTAGGAAGTAATTAGGTTTTGACAAGGTCATAAGGATGGAACCCCCATGATGGGATCAGTGGCTTTCTGAGAAGAGGATGAAACCAGAACTCTCTCTCAGCCATGTGAGGACACAACCAGAGGCATTCAACAGAATCCGGGACCAGGGTTCTTTCCAGAACGTGACCATTTGGCACTAAGATATTGGACTTCTCAGCCTCCAAAACTGAATATATATACATACATATATAATGTTGGTTATGCCATACAATCTATGGTATTTTGTTATAGTAGCCCAAACTAAGAAGGCTACATAGAGATTAATTATTCTTTGAGAATGGGTCTCTGCTCAAAACTTATTAAGATTCTAATAATGAATCTTAGTGAGATTTCAAAATGTATAAAAATACTGACACTGTACCAGTATAGGGTATAGTACCTTCTTGTTATGCAAATACCAAGAAGAGAGAGAGCATCCATTCCACTAATGAGGAAGTGACCTCAAAGTATCTGGAAGAAATAAAATGCATTTAATGCTGATGCTATGTTGAACAGCTTCTAAAACTTGCAGGTCCCAGAGTCACCATGAGCATATATAGTACCGCTCTACTGATTTACAGAATTTATTGATTTGTTATATCGTATATTTGTCATGAAGAAGATCTTTTGTAGTAATTATTTGATTAGTTGGAAATAACAGATCAGGCAAAAACTGTAATATAGGCAATATTTTTGTAGAGATGTAATTCTTTGGATATTTGAAATCCTTAGATTCCTTCCATCTTTATACTTCAGCTTTACTTAACATTTAATTTCTTCATATTACTTATAGAACAGGAACCATAACATCTTTCTTTTTTTCTTTCAGAAAGCTTAATATTTAGGAGGAAAGTGATAAAAAGTTCCCTAAAGTTCTAGCCTTATGTTGTTCTTACTGCTGGCAATTTTATAGGAATGAGTGTATTTTCCAAAGTGTCCCCTCTAATTTTCCAGATATAATTTGAATCACTTTGAGTGTTCATATCCATTCGTGACCCATTTGCTATTGGAGGATGAGACACTCTTTCCTGGAGGAACCTAGGTCTTTTACTCCCACTTTGAACTGGAGGCGGGGGCGGGGGGGGGGCAGTCTACATCAACTCCACGGACTAGGAAGAGGAAAGGGATTTTCCTCACAGAGATTCTGGGCAGCAGACCAAAATAAAAATATGTCTTCATTATGTTCTGCTCCTTGGTTGTCAGCATCTATTTATGTTACTACCCTAAAATAAACACTCAAAGTTACCTGGCCCTCGTTGATACAACTACTCCATACATGACCAAGAGAGTCTCACTCTATCCCACCAGGAGAAAACTCAAAATTGTCCAGTTATTATATCCTGATATCTTATGAACAAACCATGAAAATGATTATTTTAACCACCCTCAACGTAATCATTATAACATGGTGGAAGGTAAATAGGGTATCCTTGTTAACAACCATGTTGGAAGGGGACATGAGGAAACCATAATTACAAATCCAAGGTGTAGGCTATAATTGGGGCATGGGAGAACAATGATTCTCTGTCCTGACAATGAATAAGTTGCTCAATTAATTGAGTTTCTCAAAATTCTGTTCCCTGGTAAAATCTCCCCTCACCTTGGTTTTCCTAGACTAAATATATGCTGTTTATTGAAGAAAGATTTTCTTTCTGGAGGTTGGATCCCAGCAGCCCACATCCAATTTACCTTTGTTTAAAAAGCAGAGCAACAACATGCTTTGCTTGCCAGTTTTGAAATATTTTTACAATATAATCTCTTTAACTTCTTAACTCTTTAATTGCTTATTTTCAAATTTCTTATTAGTGCTACTTATTTAAGCTTACCCAATAGGATCAATCACACATTTTAATTCTGTAGAGTGTATTACATATAAGAACACATAAATATATTCTAGCCACGCATATATTTAATCTTGTTCAAATACTGTTTAGTTTTTCTATCTATAATAATATCAATATTGCTGAATCCAAAGTTGTACCATGAGGTCTAAATAATACTTTTTAAAATATGAGATCTAAGAATTGAAAGAGTTATTATCATTATACTTTCTATAAATATGAGATTTGTGAATGGAAAGTATTATTTTCAACTATACTTTGTTCCATCAGCTGATTATTTCCATAAGTTCAGCTGTTTTTATTCTCATGTTTATTCCTCTCCACTCTTTCTCTTTCTTTTTTTTTTTAACATATATTTTATTGATTTTTAACAGAGAGAAAGGGAGAGAGATAGAGAGCTAGAAACGTCGATGAGAGAGAAACATCAACCAGCCACCTCCTGCACACCCCCCACCGGGGATATGCCCACAACCAAGGTACATGCCCTTGACCGGAATCGAACCTGGGACCTTTCAGTCTGCAGACCGACTCTCTACCACTGAGCCAATCCGGCTTCGGCGAGTCTTTCTCTTTCATTGTCTCTGATAAAGCATGCTCTTCAATATGTTTTAGAAAAATTGCTGTTTTTGAGTTATTAACAATACTGATTATTTTTAAAGAAATATATCAGCAAATTTGAATTGACTTCTCCTTAGTAACTGGAAGGAAGCTCCAACGTTTCTAAAAGATGACATTCCTCATCAAAACTAACTTGTAGAATGAGCCTGTTGAAAACAATAGTGAGAAAAGAAACAAAATGTCTAAGAACAAAAATTCATGTACAGCGAATAGCTTTTTTAAAAATAAAAATAAAAAACTGGAAAGACTAGCTGGTGTGCCTCAAAGGTTGAGCATCGTCAAGCCATGAACCAAGGGGTCACTGGTCAGGGCACAGGCCGGGGTTGAGGGCTTGATCCTCAGCATGGGGAGTGCATGAGGCAGCTGATCTGATTTTCTCTCTCATCAGTGTTTCTATCTATCCCTCCCCTTTCCCCTCTCTCTAATATCAATAAAAACACATTTAAAAAAAGAAAAGCTTGAAAAGTCTAATATGCCAAGAAGATTACCCCTTCCAAGGATAATTTAAACATCTTTTCCAGTTAAAAGTAGGCCATGTTCATGAAATGATTAACTTGTACTTCTAAAACCTATTATGTCTTTCCCTGGCCTTGGTTTTTCTTTATTGTCTCAGTATTCGTCCTGGACTTGTAAACATTCTATATACAATGAGCTTTAAAACTTCATTTTTGGGCATCAAAGCCCAGTTGTCATTGTGAGAAGGTGCGGAGGGAGAGCTCAGTCCAGAAAAAGAACAACCTCCAGCGGGCCATAGACCCTGGCTCCCACAGAGCCACTATGGTGTACAGTCAGACAGGAGACTACTGCGGTTTCCCGATGGCAGGATGTTATTTATAATGTTTTCAACTTAATCTGTTTATCACATATATGATTTTTCACGTATTTAGTCAATGAAACATCAACTGTATGATCGCATTGCCTCCTTTAAGCGCCCACTCCACTCCACTTGCTCTGGCTTTTCTCACTGAAATTCCCTGTTTACAGGGACACAAAGAGCTGTTTTAAATAGGAAGCCAACATTCAGGTGCCAGACAGCATGCTGGTGCCACATAGCACACATTCCGTAGTGACACTGCAAACCAAGACCTTTCTGTGCTAAATGGCACCGCATCTCCCATCCTCCTCCATTAGAGTAGATTTCCTCCCTGGTGCCAGCTGCTTTTCTGGCACCAGACATGGAGACTCGGGCTGAACGATTCCACTCAAAGGACTGCCGGAGTCCTGGTGCCAGACGCCCTGCTCCGACCTGCCTCCACCAGGCTGAGTTGGAAGGCACATCTCCTCCAGGCCTGGTTTGGGTTTTTTCTAGTTTTCCCTGGATTTTGCATCCTTTTTGTGTGCACCGGGTTAGATAAACATGTTGATTGCCATTCTGATTGCTGTTACTCACCAAAGCATTTCACAGCTCTTCATGCAGAGACTTGCTGCCTTTACTTCCTGACTTTCCCCCATAATGAGAATGCTATTGTTCAAAGAAGCACAGAGAAATAGGGAATTCATCCTTTCCATTCAAGGTGAGATCAAAGTCATTGTGTTGTAGGGACTCTTATATTTGCAAAGGCTAGCCCTAGGAATGATTTTGAAGGAGTATTCAGTGTAAATTACTGGTACACTGGTTAATTGAACTGTTTTGAGAGTATTGTATAACCCATTTCCCACGAGTGGAAGAATTTCATCATGTTCACTTTTTTAAATTGTAGCTTTATTGATGTGTAATTGACAAATTATATTGTAATAATGTTTACTTCTTTACCCAACTTAAACATGTAATCCCTCCACTGTTACACCTGGTTAGGTAATGGCAAAGAGTAAGATGACCATCCATTAAAAACCAGTCCTCCCCTAAAAACTCTATATTTTAAGAGATAGAAAATCGAAATTAAACTGACTTAGCAAATAAATAAATAAATAAATAAATAACCCGGTGATTTATATATGTGGAAGAGGCCTAGGTAGTGGACAGAGCTCAAGGCTATTCTTAAGACACTTCCTTTTCCCTATTGCTCCCCCAACTTTCTTAGTGTCCTTTTTCAAAGACCATCTAAATCACTGCCACAGTTCCCAGATCCATAGGCACATATCACACCATCCAGAAAGACAGAAAGAGGTAGCTGCAGCCAATCCCCTCCTCAGTCACTAATCAACACCCATCATGTTTTGTTGGCCCAGATTACCCATCCCTAACCCAGTTTCATTGACACAGGAATATCTCTGGAAGCTCAACTTAACACAGAGCTCTCTGAAACCATCAGCGTGGCAGGAGGGAGGACATTTTCATTGGGGACAATAAAGGCATGGATATAGGTAGGATGCCTCCACTCCACTCCAATTCTTTTCTCCTCTACAATGGAGAATTATGGGAGGGAAACTTTAGACAATCACAAGCTTGATGCTTCTGGCAGCTACTAACAGCACATCTTGTTCTCTAGAATTCCTTTCTGGGGCTGCTTTGTGGGAATGTGTTTGACCTAAAGACCATGCAATCCTACTTTTATCAGTGAGCTCTCTCAGAACTGAGGAAACTAAGCTTCTGCTCCATACTCAGGGCATTTTTTAAAAATGGAATCATAAATTATCTTTAAATATTTTGTTACCTTTAATGTACACAAGATCTCCTAAGCAAGCTGACAAGCACAAAATTCCCTATTTGAGGAACTATCTTGAGCCAAGGAATACATAAAGAGAAATATATATATATATATATATACACACACACACACACACACATATATGCACTGACACATACTTATATACTCAGACATACATATATGTATGTATAAATAGATAAATTCAGATATGAGTATATGTGTGAAAATGCATATGTAAATGCACGTATGTGTGTATATAGATATATATAGGCATATATATATATACTTTAATCATTAGCTACATTTGTCTGCATTTATAAAGAAACAAGAAGTACATCTTAGAAGTCTCCTTTAACTATTGTGACTCTCAATAAATTATTGTTTCAGTGCAAATATCCATCAGAGATTATAAACTGAATGTGGCCCACAGAAATGGCCCATTTAATGCCTATCTAGGCAAGCCAGCCTTTCTCTTCTTTGACCAAAGGCCACAACTCCCTGCATTACACCTGGCCCAATTCACAATTTACTGTTAATCCAGCTGCTACAGATGTTAGCTTTTATCCATTAGAGTTGAGATCAAGATGTGGTCACAGCCTGTCTTAACATGGGTTTCAAAGTTAGATTAATAACCAGGCAACACCTTGGTAAGCAAGAAAAAAGAAATAGGATGAAGTGTTTCAGGCCAAAATGAGAAAATTCAAAACTACCAGGTATTTTTGCTGTCATTCTTTTTTAAGTGCTCTTAAAATGACAGACTTTTTATTTTTATTTTTAACAGATAGGGTCAAATAAAATTGAGTATGTGGTAGCTTTAGCAATGCAAAGGTAGTCACCCAATAACCCGAGTCATGGATATTTGTTGTTAGGTGTTTCTTGATTCTTGGTCATGGATTATTATTTTAGATTAGTTATTTCTATAGCTGACTGATCTCAGTTGTTTCATGATTGTTGTGTCTAATTTCATTCTCAGAGGGAAACTTTAATTCCAAGAGTTCAGGTTATCTAGCTGTTACCTTCAAGGTACTCACTACAATTTTCGCTATGGGTGTTAAAGTCAAGACTTAAAATATTGGTTCAGTATCACAACATGATATTGACACTGAATTCTTTTTGCTCTTTTAAACATTTTCCTGTTTTTTTCTCTCTCTGTGGGGTCATGTTTACTCTTCAGATGAAGTAGATAATGTTTTTTGAATTTCCATGCATCATACTGTGTCTGACAGTCCTGGCATTAAAACAATCAGCATTGGGTGGGTACATGAAGCATTTGAATACTGCCTCGCTTGCTATGCTACATATGGAGATATGACAAATCGCAAAAATCTATACACCTTTATGAGTTAAATGATGGCATAAAGTTTTGTGGGCTAAAAAGGTTTAAACTACATTTCTCCACAACACTGTTTTACTCAGATTTTTATATATATATATATATATATATATATATATATATATATATATAATTGATTTTCCACAGAGAAGAAGGGAAAGGGACAGAGAGCCAGAAACATTGGCAAGAGAGAAACATCGATCAGCTGCCTCCTGCACACCCCCCACTGGGGATGTGCTCACAATTAATGTATTAGGTCTAGTAATAATTAATGTCGTTTTCTAATACTTTTTTTAAATCGAATTTATTTAAACAATACAACAAAATTTAATCAACAATATAGTTGCTGTTGTTTTCTACTACTTGTGCCCAATGCTCAGGAAGCATTTTAATCCCTCTGTTGTAAAATTCTTGTGATTTTGATGCAAAAAATTCGGTCAATGCATTTTTGAGGCATTCTTCATTATTAAATTTTTTTCCAAGAAGAAAGTTTTGCAAAGAACAAAACAAATGGTAATTGGAAGGGGCAATATCAGGAGAATATGCAGGTTGAGGGAGAACTTACCATTCCAACTGGCGCAGTTTTTCAGCAGTGATTCTTGCAGTATGCGGTCGTGCGTTATCGTGGTGAAGAATCACGCCCTTCCAATTAATCAGCGCGGGTTCTTTTTCTCTTAAAGCTTGGGCTAACCTTTCCAGTTGGGCACTATACACTGCACTTGTAATGGTTTGGTTAGATGGTAAAAGTTCATAATGAAGAATTCCTTTAAAATTCCACCAAACACACAACATCACTTTTTTCGCATGCAAGTCAGGTTTTGGCGTGGGCTGTGGAGCCTCATTTTTGTCCAACCATTGAGGCCGCCTTTTCAAATTAACATACAGCACCCATTCTTCATTTCCGGTATCAATTTGCTCTAAAAACGGCAAACGGTTTTGACGAGAAAGGAGCGAACTGCAAATTGTGACTCTTTGATTACGGTTGTTGTCGATCAACTCATGAGGAACCCATTTTCCAAACTTTTGGACTTTGCCAAGTGCACGCAATTGATTGGAAATTGTTTTTTGTGAACAATTTAAAGTTGTCGCAAGCTCTTGTTGGGTAATTTGAGGATTTTGCACCAAAAGAGCTTGAAGAGCTTTTTGATCAAAATTGGACACACGGCCTTGACCACTCTTGTCATCTAACGAAAAATTTCCCTCGCGAAATTTCTCAAACCAACGCTGGCATTTTCTGGCGCTAACTGCATCTTGACCAAGAGCACTACAGGTGTTTTTTGCAGCCTCACTTGCTTTTCTTCTTAATTGGAACTCGTAAAGCATGCAGCGCCAAATATGCTCTTCATCCGCCATCTTCTTAGCCCTAGTTTTGCAACAAAAACCAAACCAAACACAAACTTTTTCAAGCAAAACTTGTTAATTGCACTTCACACGTTCTGTAGATACCACGTGTTTGAAGGTTATGTCAATACAAGTCAACACCAAGCAAGATTTTAAACGAATGTTTTAAAACGACATTAATTATTACTAGACCCTATATTAATACATGCCCTTGACTGGAATCGAACCTAGGACCCTTCAGTCCACAGACTGACACTCTATCCACTGAGCCAAACCGGTTTCAGCTCTTACTCAGATTTTTATTCCCAGCACCTAGAACAATGCTTGGAGTGGACAAAGGGTTTGATAAATACTTTTGAATGAATTAATCTACCACAAAGGTTGGAAAACAAGCTCAAAGAAAATATATTTTCCTGCTAAGATACTTAACATGCAGGGAGCTTTCTTATACAACATCTTAGCTAAGATGAAGATATAGATCCCAGAAAAACAACAAATAACTATTTCCACTATTTGAACTGATACTTCCAAATTATCATTTAGTGACTAATACTACTTTTCAAATTTCACAGTAGAAATAGTTATTTTCTATAATTTTCCCTAAAACAAAGTTAAGTATTTTTTTGTTTAAGGAATCCACATTGTTAAGAAAAGCTTTTTGTGAACTTAGACATTCAAATAATATTTTTCTTCTTATAGACTATCTTCTTAAGAGAAGGGACATCAGTGATGAAAATAAAACATATTTCTGAAAGTAGAGATGAACACTGAAATGTCCAAGGCTTACCCATGCAGTTATTAAGTTCTTTAGATTACTTTTGCTGTGTCATGCATCTGGGAGAGGACATTTTACTCTGTAAACTTTAGGCATACTCTTAAACACATGGGGAAATTAAAATCAAAGCTAATAATATTAGCTATTACATTATTAGATTATTTAAAATTTGGGGCCATACACCTGTTTCAACTCAAAGACATTATTAAAACCTAGTAAATCTTTTTCCAGGGTAATGAAAGTTAGTTGAACAATATTTGGACCAGAGCAACATGACAAAATAGACGGCAGGCCAGCAGCAATACCACCTGTAACTTTCCTAGATGTAAGCAATGCAACTTTATTTTACTTCTCATAATACAACTTTATTTTACTTCTAATTCCAGCTTGAATCAAAGCATCTACTACCCCAAGCATCAATGCTCTTCAATATCTAATTTCACAGTTTTCTTAACACGTATCTCATGTTATTTATTATAGTCAGAGGCATCCCAACACCTTTGACTATCCTTGTTACCTTTTAAATGGCTTATCTGGCAAACCATCAATCACAACTCATGAGACATTTTAACTCAAGGAAGATCAGTTAAGAAAGAAAACAAGGCTTGTACAGCCTAATTGGAAACATTACTCACATCAATAAGTGATAAATGCTTGTTCTGAGGAAGAATAGTTCCCCCTCAGATCTGTCTGTAATACACAATGTGGACAAGACTCTCCAATCACCTTCTAACTGGAGGCCATAAAGATATTGATAAAAACAACTCAAAGTTTTATAAAGATAAAAGTTTCAAAAACTAAATTTCACAAGATTGCTTATGTTACCTAACAAGTGAGAATATGCATTTTGTTTATGATTCATTATCTGATTAAAATTAGAGCTCACGTACAACTTGAAAAAATTGATCCATCAATATATGCAAAGGTTTTAGTTATGTTACAAAAGCCTTGATAAGTTGGCTTTATCCTGAATGTCCTGGGCTGGAAATTTTCAATAATCTCTTATTTGATATCTAAATTACTCATGTAAGTTTTATCAATGATATTATAAAATGTATAGTTCAAAAATTTTTAAATATTACATATAATATTTTTATATCTTGTGGAGGAGGTGTTAAATATGTCCAAGTAACATTCTCAAAATAGAAAAAGGCATAATGTTTCTTTTATAAAATTTTAATTTAAAGAACATAGATGAGCTCACTTATTCCATGTGGTCAATTGCACTACCACAACCACAGTAACCAGATGATGTTCATTTCACTTCATAGGTAATTTATTATAACTGCAGCACTGTCACAGGGATGGTTCACACAAATAATTTAACTTAGGTAAATACCATTTTCAGGTAATGATAGGACAAAACAAACTCTGGAAGTGCTTATGAACAGTGACATCTTATTCTCAGTACACATTTGCCACCGATCTCTGTTGTTTGCAAATGAATTAACGATGGGTTGGAAAATCATTACAGCCATCTGCTTTGATGGTAAGGAAGAGCTGCTGCGATCATTTTAAAATAGGGGAGAGACTAGGTATTATTTTAACATGCTTTTAGCATCATTTACTGTAAACTTCACATACAATCTAAAAAAAAATTACCAGGATTATCCATTCTCATTGAGGCTCCTTATAAATCTATTTATTGAGAAACCATTTTTTATAAGTGTTGAACATGGGAAATATCTATTTTTCTCCTATTAAAATCAATCATTATGCTTATCCAAAGGCTTGACTTTTCCATATATTTTAATCCCTCAAGTAAGCACTGATGAAAGAAATTAAAATCATATTAACAAATTAGTTCCTCTGGTTGTTTTGAGTCAATAGATTCAAAATATACTTTTGTTCAATGTATTTTCCTGTGCAAACAACTTATATGAATGTTACTATCAATGCTACCAACATTTGAATACATTTTACTTGCTTGAAAGCATCTATCTTTACTTTCCTATGGATATCAGGGATTACCCCACCACCCTAAGGACTCTACAGACAATGCTTTGATTCAGGAACATGTTTGTAATGTAACTTTGAGTATTTGCCAGGTCTATAAACACAATGGGAATCACATGTCCATACACACATGCAGACATACAAATTAAACCCATTATATAGGTGACTCTCAAGGAAACATGTATTTTTCGAAAGAAAGGAGAATGTAAGGATAAAGAAAGGGTTAGAGAGAGGGAAGGAAGGAGAGAAAGAAAAGAAAGTTCGCTGTCGTTTACCCCTGATGGAAATTTAAGGTAACCTACTGCCTGAAAGTATCTCAGGGATTACCCCCACCACCCTAAGGACTCTACAGACAATGCTTTTACACTCACTGTCCTCCCTCCCCGATTTGAACAGTTATGATGGTGGAGTTGCCAGAATAGTGAGATTTGAATGTGACTATGCAATCTATTAGCTGTGTAACTCTAGGCAATACATGGTATCTATAATTATTATCCCAGAAACTACAGCCTAGTAAAATGATAAATCAGGATTTAAACCCAGGACTGTCTGGTGGTACCTATATTTAAATTCTTACACCCTTTACGTGACCTCACCACAGTCTAGTTTCCTTCTCTGACTTTCTCTGGCCTCACTCTATTCCCAGATACCACACTCCAGGCTCCCCAGAACTAAACTTGTGGTAATCTTACAAACATATTAAAAGATGTGTTTCACATCTATTTGACCTATGAATTCTTAGTGGTCTCTCTATCAATACTAATCCTAGAACTAGGGCTCTACGTATTTTATAAGAGCATTAATGCATTTCATTCCACTTAAATATTTACATAATTCGTTTCCTTTTCTTGTGGGCAGGCATCTTTGTACAATGGAATCAGTGACTAATAATTGTTTTTATAACTTTCAAAGACTTCAAAACACAATGTATTGTAGTTGTAATTTAGAAGACATAAAATAAAAGAATCAACTGCAAAACACTCTCATAAACATGTTGGTTTTCAAAGGAAATCGTGAGAAATTTTCTTGCAAAAGACTGGAAATGTTCTCTTATCTAAATTACTCTTAAATAAAACCTAGCTTAATTGCCATATGTAAAGATGGAAAAGAGTAAACTAAATTACCATGTATATAAAAAAAAAAAGCGCTGATGTAGAAGAGGTAGGAGGTGGAAGGAGGCCTGAACTGAAGAACTAAACTTGTCTAGAACCCAGAATAATACCCTGGAACTAGTGTGGCATATTCTTTTTGTTTGTAGAATATGAATACGCATGCATGATTTCTTTATCACATATACCACACCCCATTTTCTACTTGGGAAATAATATAGATTAGTTTCCTTATACACTGCAGATATCACTAAAATACAATCACTCTCTCCTAAAATTGAACTTTTAAATTATTTTTAATGTTCAACGATTACCTCATTTCTTTAATGTAGTGATCTCCTTGATGACAGACTCAATCTCTTCCTCCTCTTTATTATTTTTCAATGCTAAGCCTGGGACAGAGCTTGCTGAATCAATATTTGTTCCTTGAATTGAACTGAGCTGGGTGGTAAGGTTTTCCTCCCGTTTTGGTTATTTTCAACGTGTGCTAATGTATAATATTCTGGAGTCTGGATGGTCCATCCCATCAAATACACAGTACGTGTGCCCTTGCTCAGCCTGCCAGGCTGTGATCACCAGCCAATTTTCAGCTGCAAGACCACATTTTTTTTTAATTCTGGGAAGTTATAAAAATAACAATTCTGCCATCACTTTCTAATTCACAGAGTGACTTGAGTCCCAGCTTTCTAATGCCTCTCGTTTCTCCTTTATAGGGCTGCCAGGAGCCTTGGCCTCTGCTGGCCTCACACACTTAATCAGAGCAACCAATGCTGATGATTTTTACAGGGAATTAAGTTTGATTTGTTTTGAAACATTTATTTATTCCATATGGCATTTGAAGTCACTGAATTAGTTTTGGTGTTGGAATGAGGTTGCATGAACTAGATTAGAATGTCAAAAAAAAAAAAAAAAAAAAAAGAAAGGAAAGGGGGAGGGGAGGAGGACACAATCCCAAAAGCACAGGAATTTTGTAGAAAACATCCTCTGTAAAAGAAATTAACATACTACTTAGGGATCAGATCAGGGATTTGGCAAAATCAGAAAGGTAATTTGGCAAAACCTAAATCCCCAACGTAAAACCTCAGGCCAAAGCTTGGTCCCATAGTACAGAGAGCTCTGTGGACTGCCCCCAGAGCACCCTGCTGGTCCCTGCTGCAGTCCTCTGCAATGTCAGTGGCTTTGGCAGTGACCCTCTCTTAGCTCCGGGGGACAAGGCGGGAGGACCAAGTAGCCTAGTGGCATTCAGAGAGGCGCCTTGGTTCTTACACAGCTTCAGGATAGTCAGGGGTCAGGCCTAAGCCCAGCATTGTGCACAGTGACTGATGGTTGGGTCGGACTTAGGGATGTGACCTAATACTAGCAAAGCCTAGTTTTTGCATCCAATGCTTGGATAGAGATAAAACAGTTATTCCAGATTCTGAAGTTAGAGGGTGGGCATCCTGACGCTTCTGCAGCCATTGCCCTACCAGGACAGGACACACTTAGAAAAATTAAAGAAACAGAGTCTGAGCCTGGTCTTAAAGCACCGCCTAGAGTTCACTAACCTGGATGGGGACCAAAACATTGTCTTTATTGTTCAAGCCAACGCGAGTGGATTTCTTTGCATTTCAAAAACAGCAAATAATCTTGATGTCTATGTAGAGATGCAGACTAGTACATGTACAATTGGTAATTCCTTGTGCTGGGGTTCTGCTGGGGGCCGGTAAAACGGGGTGTGTTATTTTACACAGTCCCAACGGATGGAGGCAAGACCACCCTGCAGCCCTTCACCATGCTCCAGGGGAAAGGCTGTGCTGGGGAGACCACCGTTTCCAGTGTGTGCACAAGGTGGATGCTAATCAGCATTTCAAACTAGCTAAGGCTGTTTCCCTCCATTTGCAGTTAGAGCCGTGAGTCATGCTTCCTGTTAAACCCACAGACGGTGCCTCTGTTTGAGGTTGTATCATTTGGTAACAAAATGGGAAAGCACACTCACTGGGGCTGCGTCAGTGAGCTGGAAGCAATCAACATCGACTGGGCTTACAACACATAAAAAAATGCAAATATGTTCATTTGCAGGGACATGGGTTGGTGGCTAGACTCAAACAGTTTACACCCCCAAGAAAAAGGAAGTTAAACCACAGGCTTAATCCTTGACTAAATCTTGAGGCATTTGGAACCACAAGTTAGAAAATTAAAACCAAAATGGGTTCTGCCATTCTAAAGCTGAAGAGCTAAGCTCTTCCTTGACAGACTGGGAAACCCCACCACCTTGTCATTTCACTGGATTCTTACCCACTGGTCTACTTGTATGGTCTGCTGCCGGCCCCTGTCACACAGAGCTATGGAACCATCACTCTCAGCTACAGAATCGGAGGCTGGGAGGCCAGTAGGGTTGCAAGGTAACCTAAAGCTTCCAGCAACATTTGCTGAATTCCTAAGGACAGCTACAGGAGTTCTCTGGGCTATCTTGCAAAAAAAAAAAAGTACTTTAACCCAAGCCATTGTATTTCCAGATCTGAGAATTCTCTAAAATGCATGTTAAAAACCCTCTAGAGCATCCTAACTGATTTGGCTCAGTGGATAGAGCCCAGCCTGTGGACTCAAGGGTCCCAGGTTTGATTCTGGTCAAGGGCATGTACGTTGGTTGTGGGCACACCCCCAGTAGGGAGTGTGCAGGAGGCAGCTGATCAATGTTTCTTTCTCAACGATGTTCCTGGCTCTCTATCCCTCTCCCTTCCTCTTTGTACAATAAAAAAAATCAATAAAATATATATTTTTAAAAACCCTTTAGAGCAGAGTTTGGGGATCTTTTTTCTGTAAAAGACCAGATAATACGTATTTTCAGCTTTAGGAGCTTAATGTTCTCCATCACAACTCTCTAACTTGGCCATTGCAATGCAAAAGAAGCCGGGAATGGCAGGTATACACAGGGGCATGGTTGCGTGCGAGTTAAAGCTTACTTCCCAAAACAGGAGCCAGCCAGATTTGGACAACAGGATGTAGCTGATTGGCCCCTGACTCCTTTAACTGCTGTGGCAAATGATTTGTTCATGTTCATGAAAACCTGGCATTTAACCACACCACCTCCCTGTCCTCCTTTACTCTTAACCCCTGTAAAGCTGCTAGATGTTACTAATCAGCACTGGTGTGTTTCACTTAGTGAGCTTCGTCCCTCTTGCTAGAATCAGATGCTTGATGTGAAGTTTCCACAATAAATGGTTAATTTTTGCACCTCCTCGGTTGCACCTGTTCATCGCCTGTATGCTGCTGGCCTGCATTTCCCCTCCTCTCTTTCTCCACCTGCACGGGCCCATCTCCTTTTTCCCTTTTCTTCTATGCTAACTCCTAATGTTTCTGCACTTTGTAGTCTTTCTTTAAATCCATGACTTTATTTTTCCACTTATGTCTCTACTCCGTGTGTACAGATGTGATTGCAAAACTTTTATTTATATGTGTATTATCAGCATCTCTGTGGACACCATGTAAATACCATAAAGACAAAATGATTAGAGAGTTAGCATTGAGTGGGGACAGTTTAAGAGTTTAATGTTACTCCAAAGTTTGTGTTAATATAGCCTAAAGGCTGATAAAGAAATACAAAATAAAACAAACAAAAAAATCTAAAGTGAAAGTAAACTCATCACTTTCCTCAAAGAGACTCTACTACAGCTGAAATGGTCATGACTATATGTCCACCACTTTCTAAAACAAAAACACTGAAATCAAGAAATTAGAGAAATGTATTGAGCTGGTTACAGAGTTTACTGAGGAACTGACTCTTAAACCCAAGTCTTCTGAGTCACCATCTAGACTTCCTTATAGTTACAGAAGACCTGAAGTGGTGAAGAGAAAAAGCACTGAAATGCTCTTCCTCGCACTGATCAAACATATTGCATCATTAGTCCTGGTTCCAGTTCCTCAGGGAGAATGACTGAGGCTTCTTCCCTCACATACAAAGATGAAGGTCCAATTTGGTTATACCCTCTTAAGAAAAAAAAATATATATATATATATATATATATATATATATATATATATATATATATATATATATATATATATATTTCATTGATCTTTTTACAGAGAGGAAGGGAGAGAGAGGAGAGGGTTAGAAACATAGATGACAGAGAAACATCGATCAGCAGTCTCCTGTACACCTCCCACTGGGGATGTGCCAACCAAGGTATGTGCCCTTGGCAGGAATTGAACCTGGGTCCTTTCAGTCAGCAGGCTGATGCTCTATCCACTGAGCCAAACCAGTTTCAGCTATATCTTCCTTTCTTAAGACTTGCTCCTTTCTATTTATTCTCTTTTAGTCAATCCTCATTTGAGGTTATTTTCCCATGGATTTTTAGAGATAGTAGAAGGAAGAGGGAGAGTCAGAAAGAGAAACATCTATTGGCTCCCTCCTGCAAATACCCTGACCAGCACCAGCATCATCTATAAAGGAGGTTCATGCTCTTGCCTGAAATTGAACCTGAGGCCTTTCTGTCTGCTGATCAACACTCTGTCTACAGAGCCAGACCTGCTAGACCAGAGTTGGTTATATCTTTAAAGAACATTCAGTTTTAAATCCTCATTGCAAATCAAGCATCTGTCTCTCCTTTCTTGAAGACTTCCACCTGCAAAAAATCCCAGGGCATGGGGAATCTGTCCTTTGTCAGTATCAGTATTCCTGTCTGTGAGGTGAGGTTTCATAAAAGCACAATTCCGAAATGGCCGGTGTCCTGCTCACTCAACATGTGTTCAGAGGCTCCTCACTGCTTCCTCACCCTGCAGTAACGTCTTAATCTTTGAGTTTTGCTTTGCTTTTTTCTTCACCTAAAACCGAACCAAACAACAATCTCGTTGTCTCATCACCACTATTCTTGTCAAAACCCTAGCATTGGTTTGCCAGGACTGTCATAGCCAAGTACCACAGACTGGGTGGCTTAAGTATCTTCTCACAATTCTGGAGGCCAGAAGTCCAAAATCAAGGTTAGCACATTTTCCTAAGTCTACAGACAGACCTCATAGACGTTGTGGGTTGGGTTCCAGATGGCTATAAAGCAGGGAGTATTGCAATAAAGCAAGTCATCATGTGGGAGGGGTTGCCCTTAATTTGTAAGAAACACAACACCTGTGAAGGGCAAGCAAGCAAAGTGCAATGAAACCAGGGAGGCCTGTAGCTGGGCAGTGTGCTTCCTTCTGGTGCTGCGAGGGACAATCTGTTCGACCATCTCGCTCCTGGGTGCTGGCGCTTTGCTGGCCATCGTTAGCTTTCCTTGGCTGGGGCAGCATGAGTGTCATTTTTCATGTGGCGTTCTCCCAGTGTCTCCCGTGTCCCAGTCTCCCTTTTATAAAGTCACCAATCACATTAAACCAGGGCCCACCCAGCTGACCTCATCTTAACTTGGCTACCTCTGCAAAAATTCTATTTCCAAATAAGGTCACATCCTGGTAATTGGGGACCTGAACATAGGAATCTGAAGAGGAGACACAATTAAACCCTTAACTACTTCCATTATGTTTCCAGGCCTGAAGCAAAGCTATCTGTTCAGCATTTTCCTACCTGCGGGCTGAGCCCCTGAGTGACAATCCCCTCCCCTTACCCTGTGGCAAATTTCTTGATTTCTTGAAATCAGGGATTTTTTTTTTTCTCAACTTGCTGCTTTATCCCCCAAATCTGTCATACTGTGTGACCTAAAATAGATCTGCACCCGAAATGTTTGCTGAACTGAGGAGCTGGCTTGTACCCTTAGAATAACAGGAATGTTTCTGGAGTTGGGATCCAAGCAAAGGTGTTACATCTTCTCCTACTCATTGACCCCAGTGCTGAGGCAGCAAGGCATTGTGGGTAAGAGGATGGACTGGGTTCCAATACCGACTTTGTCATCTGTGTTTGTATGTAGTCTAATGGTATTCACCTTTTGAAAATTTCCCTCAGATCTCCACATTTCGAAAACATGGCCTGTATTCCATACCTTGAAAGATTTGACTGAAAGTCAAGATAACATATGCAACCTCCTAAATAATGGCAGCTATTAATGCTGCTGCATAGGCTGGCTGCAAGCTTCAAGTGCTGACACATTTTAAAGACTTCAAGCCGTTTGTAAAGAATTTAAAGAATGTAGTATCACTATAGTTCACCTAACACTCACAGAAACGCTTCTTGAGCCAGATTCGTGAAGAGGAAAAAATAAAAATAAAAGCCACTTGGTATAACATTAAGGAAACAGTGGTCACGACTGGTCACAGAGAACAGACAGTAATTGTGCCAGATAAAGCTATAGATCCTACCTTTGGCTTTTCTTCACACCACGCAGCCAGAAGAGCCATTTTCAAATATCAAGGGCAACACAAACAACGTTATTATCATCACTCACTCTTCAAAGCAGTGACCTTTCCTTTGGGCCGGTTTCTTTGGCAAGGAAGTTTGGCATGGAGCGGCTACAGTAACCTTAAACAGCAGAAATCTATTCTTGTAACCACGCTCCTTAATGGCCATTTAACAAAACAGAACAACAAAAAAACCACCTAACATCAGGCTCAGCGGTCAACATACTTAAGATAACTCACCTGAGACCCTCAGGCAGCCTATTTATCAAAACAAGTTAAAGTCACCTTCTGAGTAATTGCTGCGGAGGCCTTTTAACGCGGCACACAGGCACATTTTCTGTGGGTTGAGCCATTGATCCCTAAGTTCTAGTAACAGGTGCATCTTGCTTCTAGGGCCCTGAAACATGACAGCCCGGAGAAGGGCTATTAAAATCGCTTTGCTAACAAAGAAAAATCAATTGTTCTCCGAGAGGAGGTGCCCGTCCGCACAATCGATAGACGATAGTGCGGTGCTGGGCGGTAAGAATGTGCACAGATTTAAGCTTTTGATTAGGTGAAAGGTACAAAGGGTAGCTGTTTTTCATCTCCCCGATGGACTCAGACAGATAAATGCTGCAAGTGGCATTCAGTTTTTCTTCAGTGGACCAACTTGGTAAGAAGACAGTTTTGGGATATTTTTTCTTTCTTTGTAATGCATTTTTTTTAAAATGTCATTTTACTTGTTTTTAGTACACAAAGTATTTGGGAGAGCGTCAGAGTCAGTAAGAGATATACCCAAGTCTGAGACGAACCCAAGAGTAAAGATGGAGAGAAAAAACGGAACAGTGACACTATCAATTCGATTGCTAAGAGCTCTAGTTTAAAAAGGACACATTTGTGATTTTTTTCTCCCCCCATGCTAAATGTAAGAGATATATGAGTTGAGGTGTCAGTAAGGTTTTGGTACCTTTTGTGCATTTTTTCTAGCAACAAATTAAATATCATTTATCAAGAGTAGAAAATGGCATTTTTAACCTCCAGGTATTGTCATAAAGCTTTACCTGGAAGCCAACAATCTTTGAAGCAGGTACAAAACTCAAAATAAAACTCAACTCAGGCTTTTCAGATGGGGGAAGCATATTCACAATAACAAAGAACTTTACTCTGAGAACATGAAGTGCTTTTTTTTCTCAAAGGGATGCTACAGTTGAATAGCACAGACAAAACCCATTGAACGACTGTCAGGAACTTTTAATACTTAGAGTGTGTATATGTTAACAGATTTGAAATTTAATGTCAAAAATGTTAAATGGTCTTGATCTTATAAAATCAGCAACATAATTTAATATTTTCATAGGAAATTATATGCATTGATTGAGCCTAAAATAGAAATGTTGTCATTTAGCTAGTGTTGGGAATTACACATTATATAGAGGGTAAGTTTTGTTCAACATATATCAGCTAATAACTATCATACACTAAGACTTCCAACCTCATGAGTTTGAGTTTAACCAGGTTAATCTCTTGTTTCTCTCTCTGGGTGGCTGTTTTGCCATTGAGAAGTCAAGTTCATGGTCAGACAGAAAACAATGTGGGTCTCAGTCTATGAATCCAAAGTAAAGACCTGGAAGTTTGACAGGTAGTCTTAGGAAGTGAGGCCAAAACTGAAAGACAGCAGGGAGCTGTGGCGTTCAATGCCAGGAGTGGCCTGTGAGAGTGCTTGCTCTTGCCTTGACCGGTTTGGCTCAGTGGATAGAGCTTAGGCCTGTGAACTCAAGGGTCCCAGGTTTGATATCAGTCAAGGGCATGTACCTTGGTTTTGGGCACATTCCCAGTAGGGGGTGTGCAGGAGGCAGCTACTTAATGGTTCTCTCTCATTGATGTTTCTCTCTATCCCTCTCTCTTCCTCTCTCTAAAAAAATCAATAAAATACATTTTTTTTTTTAAAAAAAAGAGAGAATGTTTGCTCTAACAGCCACATGGATTACTGCTGCCAACATTCAGCTGGAATAAACTAGACAGAGCTATGAAGTATCCCTAATCTACATCTCCAGAGGAAAGCTGTTTTCATCCCGGAGAGATACTCCCATTGTGTAACTTAAAACTTCCTCAGTTGTTTCAATGTCTCTAACCAGTTTTCTAAACTTGGATATTTAGGTTCCTCTCTTCTTTCCATACCCATTTGATCCTCTACTTACTGTACCTGTGTTCCATAACAGACTCTTTACCTTCCGTCTCCTTTGTCTTGTGGCCCTCTGTTTTTTTCTTCTCTCCTTCCTTCCCTGTGTTGCCTCCATGATTCCCACAGAAGGGTGTCCCCTCCTTTCTCCTGCTGTACAATAGCCCCACCACTGCTTTTATCCCCTTCTCATACCAACAGTTATGCCCAGCAAGTACTTTGGAAATCTATGATTCTATGGACATGAGATATTCATCCTAAGAATTTATTTTTTTTACAAGTAGAAAGAAGGCATTGCCCTCAAATTTTTATCAATGTCCCCCCTAAGTTCAGAGTATATTCACATCTTTCTATAGCTAGAAAGAAGTCAACTATGCTAATATTTAATAGACCACCCTGAACTTCCAGTCACTTACCTTAATTGAAAAAAAAAAAAGTCATTGATTTGTTTTTGCATGGTTACCTTCTGTTCAGGAATATGGCTTTGCTATTTTCTCTAAAATGACCTTGATATGATTTTTCTGCTGGCTGATTAAACTCCAGCAAAAATTAAAATAATGGCACAAAAGCATATCCTGCGACCCAGCACTTTCACTTCTAAACACCTAACCACAACAATAAAACAAATCCTGTAAGATAAAACTGCAAAGATAAATCTAGTTGAAATTTATAATAATGCAAAACAAACAAACAAAAAACTAGAAGCAACTAAATGTCTAAATTGGGAAAATAAGTGTTGCCTTAGGTTGTTTGTTTTACCACTGTACTTTGGTTGGATAGCTAGAGCTTAAGTGATGGGTTAAAGAAGAGGAATATAAACTGTATACACAACTGAGACAGTCTGGTCCCCCCACTGAGTTTGATAAGGTCCTGAGTGGAATCTCTGTGGCAAACACAGAAGCTGAATTAGAGAAGCTCTGAATCTGACAGTCCAGTGTTCCTGAGGAAGCTAGTCTTAAAAATGTATAGATTTATGGAAGGGTCTTCATATATAAGACACTGCGTCAAGACTGACAATATTCTCTCTTCCTCTCCCTGCCAGTCCTTATTATTGGCCTCAAATTGTCTACCAAATTTATATGCAGGGTCATATATTATTTTATCCATAAAGATGTCTCCATATTCACATTCAAACATGATTAACTGCTCTTCTAACTGTACTCAGCTACGTATCAGATATTTGTAATACAAAATTACACCCTCTGAATTATAGTCAGTGGTCTGTGTCTTTCTCGCATACTAGTCTAAGCTCCTCAAGAGCCAGGGTGGTGTCTTCCTTATTTTCGTCATCTCCAGAACTAGTTCAATAAATATTGAAATCATTAAGAATCACACATTTTATAAACACAACAAAACAGAGATCTCAGTAACAGTAATAGTAAAGTCAGTGAGCTTTCTAATTACTGTACTTAATTAGAAATTTTTTAAAAAATCTGAGGATTAGAGCTTTCTAATCCTGTAATTTTGACCCTCTCTTCTCTAGACAACTCTAAATGACCAGGTGCAAAGCAGTTCTGTTCCATGTTTTCCTGATGTTTTTATTCTGAATGCCAGTGTAGTGATCATAACTTCCATTTAAGGTACCATTTCCACTTTGGGAAGCTTTGTGACTCATTTCAATATGCTGTTCCTTGAAATTCAAAAAGACTATAAAATGACAAAGTGAATTTGTTTATTCATATTAAATGCCCCTCCCTGCAGAAAGGTTACACATGCCCACCCTCTGGAGCTTGAGCGGCCCGAAAGCATTCTGGGCCAATGACAATGCACAGAAGTCCTGGTGTAACTTCAGAGCAGCTCTGAGAACCAGCAGACAGATAGTACATCCTTTTCCCCTATGTCATTATGACCATCAGCATTCTGGCTTGAGAATCATCAGAACAGAGTCTGAAACAGGAGTGAGGCTGACTCCTGGCAGAGATGTAGCGATAACGAGATTGTTTTGTAAGCCACTTAGTATAATCTTGTGTGTCCTGATACAAGGTTCTCCTGACACTGGACTGTTGAACAAAGCATAGGTGTCTTAGAATTCCCAAGCTGGGGTGACAATTAGTCTGAAAACTTAGCTGTTGAGCTGACTTGGGTGAGTATGTTTACAATTTCGCCGCCCCCGCACCGCTCCCCTCCTCCCCCGTCCCAAGCTTATCTGAGATAGGGGATGCTAGGAGCACTTAGAAAAGGATGTGTATGGTATTCTACATCCTGGAAGATGTGCTGGCATGTAATGTCTGGGGGCTACAGATGCTATACGTGCACAGAGAGTCCTGTGCAAGAATCATCTGGCCTAAATGCCCGCTGCTCTGGACTCACAAACCACTTGCAAACAGATGGGTTAATTGTATCCAAAAAAAAAAAAAAAAAAGGAAGAAGAGAGATAAAAAGAGATAGAAAACATTGCAGATTCAATAGTTATATTTATAATGAACATATGAAAAGTATATATTGGGAGTTGAATTTTTATTCAAATAGGTTATTGAATCCGTTAGTTTTTCAAAATTATTCTTATGTTCTTGGAAAATACTTGTTCAGAAAGCCATCACATTTCTAATGTTCTGGCATATTTTTGAATCAATTCTTTAATCAAAGAGTGAAATTTGAAGACTCATTCTCAGGTGTATACTCTCCCCCTCCCAGGATGTTAATTTTTACTGTGAGTATAAATTCATTCATTCTCAGTTTTTCCAGTTAAGTGTTTTTCCTGCACTTTAGAAAATATTATCTGATGCTTCTCACCTTAACAGATGTTACACACCTGCAGACTAACTTTATAGTTTCTTTCCCTTTTACTAATACTATATCTACTTTGATCTTTCATCATGAGCCGAACCTGCCACTTCATAATCATTCCTTGCTGCTATACTCTGATTTATCTCTGTATTTTTCTCATTTTTCTAGAAAAGGATATTTTCAAAGAGAATGAATTCGGTTTTCAGAAGAGACATAAGCAGTATATTCTGAAATTAATAAATCTTTTTCAACTCATCTAATAGATTAAACATCCTGTTACGTCCTGGGTGATAGCTGACATTGTAAACTCACATTCAAGTTGCAGTTTTCTGCCACTGTCACCTTGTTGCAACCTCTGGTGTGACTGCTGAATGCTTTTTCTCCCTTCCCAGTTACTCTGGTGCTTCTCCTTCGATATATGCATTTCTCAGTTGTGCCAGGGTTCTATCATTTTACTGGCCTCCCTACTGTTAGCAGAATCTCATAATTCAGTTTTAACTGCGAAATTTGTTGGAATGCTTCTACCCTTTCCTATTTATTGAATTAGGTATATTTAACTTGCACCTTGAAGGCAGTATCTAACATGAAGTCCACACACTGTGGTGAAATTCAAGTTTCCTGAAGATGAAAAACTCAGGCCATCGAGAGAGCTTGTGCTGCCTTCTTCATGGATCGGTAGTATAAAGCCAGGTAGATTGGGGGACTTCAAGAATTGGCTTGTTATCTGACACAGAAAAAGATCAAATATCAGCAGCATGACAGAATCTTAGAGCATGAAGTGAATTAAATGATGCAGTGACAGGAGTATTTGCAAAAATCATTAAAAATGTTTGAGGCCAAATCTATTTTTTTTCCTCTAAATCTGAATGGGCTGTACAAAATGTCTGAAACCATGGGGTGCATTCTGAATCCTTTATTCCATTTCTTTTATCGAGTCTGAGAAAGCTGTGTGAATGTTAATATGTGCTGAATAAATCCTGTGATCACTGTAGCACCTTATAATGATGTGTTCCCAAGCTGCCATATCACGGTTGATTATTACTTCTTTTTTCTTTGCAACCCTTCATTTAATTTCCATTCCTCACCCCGGTGTTAATATTCCTGACGATTTGAATTCATTTTAGAGTTCATGAGATGCTATATCAAATGTTTTGCTAAAATCCAAATGTATTACATCTCCCACATTGCATTCATCCACTAATCTTGTAATTCAATAAAAAAAAGCAATCGTATTTGTTTGGCATGATTTGTTCTGTGTAAACCCATGCTGCTTATTGCTCAATGGTGCTTAAATGATAAGTAGTGCTCAATGCAAATTTCCTCATCTAACTTCTCATTTAAGCTCAGAAAAGTCTATGTTTTTGTTCATAGATTTTTTTCTGGCACATAGCTAGCTTCTGGTCCTAAAAACCAGAGAACAGAAAGAACATGCTAATTTTTTTTTTAATAATATTTTTTTCTTTCTGCTTTTGTATTACTCATTTTCCCCAATTACCCATACATTTTTAAATTTAAATTTTCATTAAATTTATTATGAGTTTAATCCCTTCATTCCTATTTTCCTAGTTAATTGATGGAGGGACAAGAAGACTGTGAGAATAAAATTTATTTCAAACATCATTGAGAATACAGGGCAATGCCTTGGTTATATTTATGCAATTCCTTCTCCACATTAGTTATCTATATGTATAAAAGCCAAATAAACAAAGTGTCCCCTTGGAAGTTCGACTGACCAGGTGTTCTATTGCTTGCTATGATATGTGCTGACCACCACGGGGTGGCATGGAACAAAAGAAGGCCCCAGCTGGCAGTCTCTAGGGACCATACCCATGCACAAATTTTATGCACTGGGCCTCTAGAGTAATATAATAAAGAAATAGTTATAATTTACCTCTTACATCTGAATCTCTTGTATAATGGATGAGACATCTCATTTTAATAGATTCTTTCACTTTCATATGATAATATAAACTCTGATTTTGGGTTGAATTGTGTCCTCACCCCAAAAAATATATGTAGAGTCTTAACTGCAGCACCTCAGAATGAGATTTTTTTTTTTTTTTTGAGAAAGGATCTTTATTGAGGTAAGTTAACATGAGGTCATTAGAGTGAGCCCTTATCCAATGAGACTGGTGTTATCCTGAAAAGAGAAATTGGATACAGAGGCAGATGCAGTTCAAAGAGGATGCAAAGAAATAATAGGAAAAGAAGGCCAACAATAAACTAAGGAGAGAGGCTAGAATCAATGCAGCTCTCAGAGGTAACCAGCCCTTTCAAAAACCTTGATTTGGGACTTTTAGTCTCCAGAACTTGAGATAATAAATTCTGCTGTTAAATCATCATGTTCAACTTCATGAGAACATACCCAAAGTTTATAAACCTTAAAGTATAGACACTTCAGCCTCATAAAAACCCAGGTAGATGCCTATGTCCCTTATAAGTGTCCACCATTCTCTGAGTGATAAAATATGATGCGGATGTAGAGGAGGCAGGAGAGGCTAATTTTACGAGGTCTAGGAAATTTTTCCTCTCAAGGATATCTGTCCCGAAAGAAAGTTTTGATGTTTCCATCTGGGAAAACCATCTATCGAGGCTAACCGAGGAAGGCATTTTAACCAGGGTTTCTTATCTAGGGTGCACGTAAAGGATGAGTTTATTTTCCAAACATTGAAAGTAAAATTGGGCACAGTTAATAATACCCAGAGACAAAATAGGTGAATTGGCCAAGGCCACCAGGGACTTTCCCGTGCAAACTGAGATACTTAGGCAAGTTTAAACATACTAGAGGCCTGTTGCATGAAATTCATGCATTTGGAGGGGTGATGTCCTTCAGCCCAGCCTGCACCCTCTCCAATCTGGGACATCCCTCTTTCAATCCAGGACTGCTGGCTCCCAACTGCTCACCTGCCTGCCTGACTGACTGATTCCTAACCACTTCCCTGCCAGCCTAATTGATGCCTAACTGCTCCCCTGCTTGCCTGATTGCCCCAACTGCTCTCCCCTGCTGGCCTGGTTGCCACTAACTGCCCTCCCCTGCTGGCCTGGTTGCCACTAACTGCCCTCCCCTGCAGGCCTGATTGCCAACTGCCCTTCCCTACCAGCCATCTTGTAGTGGCCATCTTGTGTCCATATGGGGGGCCATCTTGGACCACATGGGGGCAGCCATCTTGTGTGTTGGTGTGATGGTCAATTTGCATATTACCTCTTTATTACATAGGTTGAGCTTCCTGCTGTAAGAGTCACAATAGCAGACTGTTGAGTGGGATGGATCAAGAACTGGAATAACCCAGAACTATGCTGTACTAATGTCTATTGCCCTTTTTGAACACCATTAGGAGGTTTGAAACAGAGATGCAGTTGTTAGGGTGTGTACCAAGGAGAGCTATAGCATCTACAAAATGGGGCCCCTTTGGCTTTGAAAGCCTTCTAACCAGTTGGTTATTTTTGCATGGAACCATTAACACTAACTAATACAATGTTCCCTTCATAATACAGTGAGTAATCCCAGCATGTATACCCACACACACAGCAAGTGGGTGTTTGATAAATGTTTTCATGCAAGATGCTCAGAATCAAGGCAGTCTAGAAGTTACTGACTGGGTAGTCTGCCCTGCCTTGATTTTTAGCTAAATTTTAACATCCTCTTGTATTATGGACCATGTAGACATATGCTTCACTTACTAGTACATGGTTGAAATGAAACAATCATTATATTTGAATAACAGTATCCCTGCTTCCCACTGTCACTCGCATTCTTAAGGCCACATGCTTGCCATATTCCTTTTGCATAGAGTCTATGCACTATATAATAAAATATCGGAGTTCAATTAATATACGTACCACATTATATAGTTCTCTAAGTATTTGTTAAATTCACATGGGTTAGTCTACCTATTGGGAGAGAGAATAATTTAGATGCAGAACATATAAAACCAACTGATTTTAAAGCAGAATTTAGTAACAATTTGTAGAAGACTCATATATGGGGATTTTTAAAGGATTAAATAGATTTCCCAACGTAAAACAAATGAATAATGCAAAGTCTATTCTACTATGAGTGACTTAATAAATCAATGTGGAGTGTATTTCTTCTTTGGGAATCTAAATTATCATAATATTTATTTTCATCTTTCTCTTTGTTTTAGTTTTAGAAACACTGACTTAGGATTTCTACATAATCATTTGTGTGTGTGTCTGAGAGAGAGAAAGAGAGAGAAATTAAACAGTAAATTCTGGTGAAGTCTTTTTTTTCCAATTGATTCTATTTCCTAATATTCTTGATACTGAATTTCAGAGTTAAGTGTGTGAAATAATTAAAATGACAATTTTATGGGTTATTTGTAACATTTCCTATTTACACCTGCAAAACCAGCCCCTCCCGAGGCAAACACATAAAAAGCCAACAAATAAATTTAGAATGTTCACATTTGGATCTGATATTTCTTTCTGGAAAAAAAAAATTAATAGAAACTTACTTCTTCATATGCTACTTTTTCAATAATAACTCATAATTTACTCTGTAAAATGATTCTTTAAAAAGACACCTTAATCTATATGTGATTAAGTACCATCTTTCAAGGAACAAACTTTGAAAGGAACCTATAAGAGACTTGAAAAGTCACAAAAAGTATTTGATTTCTTTTAATCTAGCAAGTTCTTAAGACTAAACATATGGTGAGGGGATGGTGGAGAGTTGCCAGATTTATCTTGATATCCTAATTTCACATGAATTAAATACTGCTATTAAAACTAGCATGTTTCTGTTTGGGAATTTTTGCCATAAACGATATCTGAAATTACCACCATCTTAAGGAATTATTTAAGCATAGCTTCAATAGGCTTGTGTCTTTATGACACATTATCCAAATTCCTCAATTCAAACTAAAGAAATGGGAGTGCAAATGATCAGTTCTCTGTTTCATGAAGGTTGTTTTAAAGGGCTGTTTTTATTTTTTAATACATTTTTATTTAAATGAATTATTTTTTAAACATCCAATAAGGTAGTTACCTAAATGAGCTTTTTCCCCTGTAACAATCATTGGGGCTTTGTAGAAATAGTGCTTATACATATTGTTTACTTTTCTAAATAAAACTATTAAACTACACCATAAAATTAAGGTTAACCATTAATAAAGAAATCACAAGTAATGTCAATTATTAGAAAGCATTGTTACATTTTTTTTTACATTTCTAACTCTAATATACTTCAGTATCTCCTGTAGTATTGTTAATAGCACTTTAAGAATAAAAGAATCTAAATGTGTTAGAAGTAGTGGCCATAGTTACACAACCTTGTAAATATAATTAATGCCAATGAACTATACACTTAAAATGACTTAAATGGCAAATTTTAGGTTATATATATTTTACTATCTTTTCAAATAGAAAACATGTAAAGAATTTTATTAGGAGTATTTTAAGTATAAAGTAAAAGATTTCAGTAGTGTTCAAAAGATAGAATTTTTCAGTTTCAAAAGTAGCGCCACATGCATTTATCATTTTTCTCCATCTCATTTTTCTTCTGCCAATTAAATTTAAATTAAACTTTCTATGGGAAAAATAGTTGGACTGGTTATACAGGAAATGAAAAAGGTGTATAAGATGTCACAGTCCCCTTGCAGCAATGTGACAAGTTTTAAAAATTAAAATTTCATTATAAAATAGTCCCTATGCTTTCAGTTCTATTTTCTACTTTGAAAATCTATTTGTTACTCCTTCTGAATCATGTGACTTTGAATCTACTCTGCTTTAAAAGTTTTCTTGGAAATCTATTCTGTTTAGACTTCATGTTTAACAGCATGTCATGAGGGTAGTGATTACAACTTTCCAAAGAATCTGTCTTTTGGGGAACCAGTAAGTTATATCCCTCCTCAAGAGGAAAACAAAGTAGATTTCAATCCTTTTCACCTCTAGATTCTGAAATGCTCCAAGTAAGTAACTAAATACACAGATACTATGGTTTGATTTTGGTGTTAAGTAGCATTTCATTTTTTTTTTTCCAGATTTTTCTATAGACTATTCAAAATTGGTCAAAGATATAAATTTTAAGTAAGACTTTAAGTCAAATGTGAGTCTTTGTGACATACATTTTTAAGTCATTAAAAACCTAAATAAGAAGGTAGCAAGGTCCAGGTTACACAAAAGAGTAAGGTTTATGAGTTTGCCAGTGATCACATGACATCAACACAATGACATTTTGGTGCTGCCATTTGCATCAGCTTCTCACACTGAGCCAATTCAAGTGATGGGGGGTGGAAGCATATGGTATGTTGGCTGGCACATGGGAGTCAGGGACATAATTTAGATAGTTCCTTCAACAAAATTTATTCCTGACATAGTTACCAAAGAAATTAGTTTTCTCAGAAAAGTTTAAAGGGATTAGATCATAGAACTAAAAATAGTTTTATCAGGTATCCTGGGACCTGTTACCAGAAAGAGAATAATACCTGGAAATGGATAGGAGTAAAGACATTACTAAACTGCCTTGATCATAAATTACATGATTAAGATCTTTTAGAGAATTAGAAGCAAATCAAAGACTACATTTATCAGTTTTAAAATGTGCCACATTTCAGAGTGATCACAATAGTCCAATATTTTCCATTTCTGGGCTTTTATTTTAGACTAGAGGTCCAGTGCATGAAATTTGTGCACTTGTAGGGGGTCCTTCAGCCTGGATGGTGCGAGGGTACAGGCCAGGCCAAGGGACCCCATCAGGGCACAATCATGGATAGGAAGGGAAGCAGGTTGGCCAGCCTGAGAGGGACCACAGAAGGGTTCCAGAGCATGTCTGGCCCATCTTGCTCAGTCCTGATAGGCTGGACCCCAACAGCAAGCTAATCTACAAGCTGGAGCATCTGCCTCCTGGTGGTCAGTGCACATCATAACAAGTGGTTGAGTGGCCTAAGCATATCATCAGCATATTACATTTTGATTGGTTGAATGGCCCACAGGACGACTAGACACTTAGCATATTAGGCTTTTATTATATAGTATTTAAATTTTGAGCATATTTATTTTGCTATAATTACATAAATATCAGCTTATTTTCTCAAACCTTAGGTATAATTTTAATACATCCATCCAAGTGAATTAAAAATCTTTCCCATGAAAACATAAATATAATTTTAGAATGGAAGTAAATAAGAATACTAGAGTCTATATGCCAAAAAAACTTATCTCACATATGAATTCATAAACCATAGCTATTGTAGATACCCTTTTAATTGAACATTGTAAAGTTATAAATATTTCCATAAAGGCATCCACTACTCGCATCAAATTCTCTCTTCTTAAACTATATTCTTCCATAAACTGTGGTGGTGTTTTGTTTTGTTTTGTTTGTTTGTTTTGTAAATAAATCTATTTTTAAAAAACTGTTTAAAAAAAAAAAAAGCTAAGTTCTAAATGTTCCAGTTGCATTGAGTGAACTGGGCCACATTCTTCAGTGTCATGCCCCACACTGATACTTAATGAAACTTAGCTGTTGTGCAATTCTTATCACAATTGCTCAGAATGTCCATTTGCCTTCTTCAACTTCCTTCTATTATTTTTATCCAAATTCTGTTTTTTTACACTTCTATTTCCCCCCTCCTTTATATCAAACTGCAATTGGAAAATAGCTCACACTCACTTCTTATTTTTAAATTTTAGTTTTTCTCTTTTAAGATACCAAGAAAGAAACATTCAAATGGTCTTCTCTAATGTTTTGTGATAATAAGCTCTGAAAATGAGACAATGACTCACTTTTAAAACTACTATGATCTAGCCAAATGGTATAATATTGGGTAACATAGTTCCTCCTTATCATATAAAGATAAGTTGACCCATATTTCAGAATTGTTATCTTAGCAACAGAGATATTCTAAACTAGAGGCCTGGTGCACAGATTCATGCTCTGTGGGGTGCCTTGGCATGGCCTGTGGGGATTGGGCCGAAACTGGCATTCCAGCACTGGCCTTCCACTCCTGCCTGCTGGTCCCCCTCATCCGGGCTCTGGTCCAACTCATCTGGACCCCGCTGTGCCTGACACAGGCTCATGCCCTCAGTCCTGATTGGGAAAGGCTTGTGCCACAGCAGCGGTTCTCCCCAGCCATGAGCCCTTTGTCTGGTGACCATTGTCAGCCGAGTGGAGCTCCTGTGGGATCACACTGACCATCAAGGGGCAGTTCCTGCATTGAGCATCTTCCCCCTGGTGGTCAGTGTGTGTAATTCATTGGTTTGCTTGCTTAGGCATATATACATACATACATATATATATATATATATATATATATATATATATATATATATATATATTCAGACATTATAGTCAGTTGCAGATATTAAGATTGTATAGTACCAACTCAACCTGGAAGCAAAAGAAAAAATACCTGGCTTGGACAACAGAATTAATTGTGCTACTATGCTATAATTATCATGAAGGGAATAATTTAAAAGCTTGCTTCAATTACCAGATATTTGACAGAACAGGTGAATTTTAATTTAAAAAAAAGTTTTCAATACCATTTATGCAGAGTAAAGTGAGACTATTTCAACGGTGATAAAATATGTTCTTTAATAATTTCTAATCATAGCTCATTCGGTAAAACATAATTATCCATCGCTAAGTCAACCAGAATTTTTACTATGCAGTGTCTTCATCTATGTGGTAGACAACAATTCCTCTCACCTCCATATCCATGTTCTAATCACAGGAACCTGGGACTGATAACTGATCTGACAGAAGGGATTTTGACCATGTGATTAGCTTAAATAATTTTGAGAGGGGAGGTGACCCAGGTTTATCTGGGTGAACCCTAAATGTAATCATAAGCATCCTTATAAGAGGGGGGCAGAGCCAGATTTGTCTGTAGTCAGGAGAAAGGAATGTGCCCACAGAAGTCGAGACTGACATGATGAAGCCAGATGCCAGGAAAGTCAGCAGTCTAGAAAAGTGGAATACGCTAAGATGGTGTTTCCCCTGGAGCCTCCAGAAGAAACAAGCCAGGTGGACATCTTGATTTTAATCCCTTTAGACTTATTTTTGACTTCTGATCTCCAGAATAATAGGATAAATTTGTGTTGTAGCCAATGAATTTATGGTGATATGTTACAGCATCTATAGGGAACTAATACTGGCATACCTCAGAGAGATTGCAGGTTCCATTCCAGACCACCGTAATAAAGCCAGTATCTCAATAAAGCCAGATGTAATCTTTTTGCTGTTGGAGTGTCCTGCCTTCCGTTTGTTAAGAAATGCAACACCTGTGAAGTACAACAAAGCGAAGCCCAATAAAACGAGGCATGCCTACACAATCTGTAAAAGCTTTAATTAAATCATCTCAAGGTCCTCTATGATTTGAGAAAACTGCTCTGCACTGTTAGCCTTATGAATTTTTTATCTTAAGCTTTTTTAATAGGCATAACAAGATTAAAATATTTTTTCATTAACTATTTGGGATGTAACGGTCTTTGATATAATTAGTCTGTCGGATATTAGCAGGTCATCAATAAGAGGCAGCAAACACTAGGGGAGATATTTCTTTTTTATTTACTCTTACTAAGTTGGAGGAAAATGTTATATTACTGATTTTTATGTTTGAGTAGCCAATTCCCTTAGAAATTCAGAACACAAAATCTTACAGAAATCAGCTGCCAGATTTATTAATCTATCTGAAAATAAAAATACAACCAAACAAAATTAGAATAAGAACAGAACTTAAAAATAAAATTTTTAGATTCATTCCCCCAAAAGTTCATAATGCAATGTTTTAAATCCTTCTGTATTAGAAATATCTTCAATGTTGGCCAATTACTTATTTCATTCAGTGAGTCACTACCTTAAACAGCAAAATATATAGTTTATCCTTAAATAGTATATAATTACAACCAATTTTTCCATTGATTCCTTAAGATAACTCATAGCCCAATCCTCCCTACTGGCAAACTATAGAATTTTAAGAAGAAAAAAAAAAAGAAAAAGAAATAGAGAAAATAAAAGAAACAATCCTCAATACCATTTTCATTTACATCATATTTTAAAGATCCACTTTCAATTTCTCCAAATATGTCAATTCTCTTTCCAATAAAACTTTAGCTGAATATTTTAAAATCTGTTTTTTATTAAATGGCCACATGAGCATGGCAGGGAGGAGAGAGGGTTTTGATTTTTAAGGCATACTTATTAGCCCACAATTGGGTCTAATGATATAGAATGTATGTGTAGAATAATCACAGGTTACATACATATGTTGAAATTAGAAGTTTTTGTAGGAATACGTGTAAATAATATTGATTCAGAGATGTGTGGGAAAATGGGTAGCCAGGAGATTTTATCTTTACCAATCTTTCCTGTGCTTGGTAAAATGCTTTTAGAGGTTGATTTCAGATTTGTGTGTAAGAATTTTTTTTTTTTTTTAACATTTTGATATAGACTCTAAAAATGTTCCTCTGGGATATGAGTGGATTGAACAAAATTTACATTTCTTGCCTGAATTGTTTAGCAAGCTATTCAGAGATGATATAAAACCATTTACTTATGGTTTTTTCAAGGAGAATGGTACAACACAACCTGCTTTAAATATTTTCTCCAAATGCAGAAACAAAAACAAAGCAAAAAATCTTTGGAACTTTAAATCTTTAAATCTTCTTTCAAATAATCCAATCACATTTACACAAGTGTCCAAAACAAGAGGAGGGACAGATATCAGTGCCAGCACTATGTCACACAGCAACTTCCTCAGATACTTTTTGACAGTTTGCAAATCATTTTCCATTTCACCAAAGTTACAAAAGTTTCCACAGTTTCCCTTAGCAAGCTGAAGCTTACTCTTCATTTGTCAATGTGCATAAAAGTGGCTTATAGCATAGCATGGTGTAAGCCATTTTTTTTAAGCAATAAATGGTTTGAGTCATCTATTTTGTCCTGAAATGCTATCTGTAGTTAACTGCATTGCTTATAAATGGTCATAGTAAATTCAGCATGAAAGATAATATTACAGAAAAGACAGCAGCAGAAGCATTAGCATTATCTAATATTTATATATGTTATCAACATAACACAGCAGTAAAAGGTTTAAATGCATATCCATGGGTACCATCTCTAAAAATTACTATAGTACCTATGTAGTGTACTGGATATTTTTCTTAAGGAGTGCCTGCCGTACCTAGAACAGCATAATATGTGATTTAGTACAGTTAATTCTTACGGATTAAATAATGTTTCCATGTACTAAAATAAATGAAAAGACAGATTTTTTTTTCCTTTTTTTTTTTTTTTTTGCTTCATTGTGATCCCAGATTTAACATTTAAATGAAAGTCCCAAGGTCCATGATGGATCATTATTTAACTGAAGTGGGCTTCAAAACATTGGAACAACAGTCTGACTCGTACCTAAATAGCAAGGTGGCACCAGATACATGTAATGCTACTGGCCTGTGACTCAGTTCGGAGCCAGAGTCCAAAGTTGTGTCTCTCATTGACAGTCACGGTGATGACTCAACTGCAGAGAGATTACCCATTTTGTGGTCACCCTCTGGGTGTCCAATATAAAGCAAAAACAAAACAATAAACAGCAAATGCAATCTCTAAATACCTTTCTACAAGAGGTGCAAATACAGTCATTGCTAACATTAAACGGCCACTTACAGTAGATTTTTTTTGTATACCTTGCAGAGACTCAGAAATGGTAGGGGAGGATGCCCTAGGCAGATGGTCTCCATGTGGATATTTACACAGTGTGAATTAACTGTACCATAGATACCCAGAGAACACAAACATTTCCTTACGTTGTTATGAAATCAGATGGACATGATATAGGTTCCTCATACTTAAAACCTGTAGGACCCCCTCCCAAGCCGGAGTAAAAAGGAATTCCCCACTCCCCCCGCCCACCCCTTCACCCTCTATCTTCCTGTTACACACAACAAGTGTTTAGATCACTCCCACCCACCCACAAATAAAGTGCGCAGTCCATGGCAGACCATAGTAGAACAATGCAACAGGAAAAGCCCCTCTGTGTGTATTATTATTATTCAAAAATAAAATACAAACAAGGAAAATCCAACCAAGACTGGAGAGAATGCAGAGATTCTCAGCCTCTTCCAGAGAGGGGGCCGTGGGAGAGGGCCCCGCCGACTGTCCCGTGTGTTCCTAGTACACGTAGCCTTCGCTGTAGGGGTGGGGGTTGCAGCAGCCCCCCTCGGGCATGTAGGCCATGCTCTCGTCGAAGTGGGACAGGGGCACGGTGTCCTCCTCGTTGATGTGGCGCTCCATGTCCGTCTTGAGCAGTGGGCGCTGGTTGTCTGGGAAGGCCATGGAGAAGAGGGCCTCTGGATCACACACAAATTTGTAGACGTATCTCTCGCCGGCCACCTGGGGACAGCAGGGAAGAGAGAACACCCATCCTTATGTACCAGATAGGAGCCAGATTTCCTGTGGTGACTGCACAATATTTACAAATAACGAATTTCTGTGCTGTATGCCTGGGACTAATATAGTGTTCAATGTCTATTATACCTCAATAAACACACACACACACACACACACACACACACACACACACACACACACACACCTTCACTATCCCAGATGGCGGACAGGGAAGGAAAAGAAACATGGCTTCATCCATCAGAATGAATGTATAACAAAAGAAAAAGCCATCCAGCATTAGTAGATACACCTTAAAGTCCCAAAAGAAGTTTTTACTTTGTGGAATAAATTATAGTTTGACCAGAAGAAATGCAAGGTGTTGACCCTGAATAATATTTGCATTTATTCCAGATATATACATAGAAAGCTGAGCTGGTTGTAATATAAAGGTAAACTTATATTGTCATTTGGAGGTTAAAAAAAAAATCAATGATTTCATGCAGGCATCTCACGATTTGTTTTTCTATTTTAAAGAGTAATATCTCTACTTGTAACTTCACTGGACCTTGAGGGTGAAATGTCTCCCTCTTAATACTACATTTGTGAAACTGCAGAGAAAGTAAACTTCCAAACCTAAGAAAAATGTGTTGTATTTCTAATAAGACTAGACTAGTGATTCACTCATTCACAGGGTGAACTGTGGGCTGTTGTTTTTGTTTTTTTGGTTTGTTTTTCCCCTGCTGTGTATTCTCATTGAAAAAGACAAAAAAGAAAAAAGAAAAAAAGACACATAGCCTTATTTAAATGAAAGATGGATCAGGAGGGCAGCATTATCCTGGTGCATCACTTTAAAAAATGAAGGCGAGATGCATTAAACAGAAGTTAAGGATGTGTGTAAAGTGTCAGATTGAAGTAGGAGGTGCAAAAAAGTGAAAGGAATTTCAAATACACAATGCATGCGGAGGAAATGAGAGCAAGAAATGTGACAGCTGCCTGAAATAAAGGAGCCGCATAATTTGTAGAGAATGAAATGTCCCAAACTTAAATTCTGAAGAATGATGCTTCTCTGGGAAATTATAAACAATTGAGGGAAACAAATACAGCCCTCCACCTCCCGCCGCTGTTAATCAAGAATGCTGGGGTTCTCAAAACCAGGGTGACGGGTGGTGTAGAGATCAGTACAATTCATTATATGAACTTTGGGAGTAACTTTCGGTGGGTGGATCCAGAGTTCAGTCATTTTCAAAAAGTGAAAAGTAATCACCTCTGGGTTCCTATGCTCCAAAAAGGCACTGCTGGTTGCCCTGTGAGCTGGGGAACGGTGAGTTCATGGTTTATGAACTATCTGTATGTTTGGAAAGAAAGAACTAACTACCAAAGAGACATACTATTCTGGACCCAGATTTAGAATACTTTTGCCCTGTTTTATTTTGCCCTGTAAGGACAAACCATTTAGAGAATTCTAATAACCTGAATATGCTTAGGTTTGAAAAGGGTCAGTGCTCCATTTGTATGAATTTGGATACATTACTTAAACGGGCGCTCAGCTCCCCCTGTCTGGGTGTAAGTGGAGAAGTCAGTTGTTAGTAAGATTGAGATGGAGGTCTCTGGTACCCTGCAAAGCAAACCGAGGGGCCTGGCATAAACTTACTCACTTTGGTCCTTTATAAAATGGAAATTAGGCTCATAAAGGTGAAACTGTAAAATTACCATAAAAACAAAAATGGGCAATATCAGAAACAAAGCTAATATACTAAGTCCTAGCTTTTCTTTTCTTTTTTTTCTTTGTTTTTCTTTTTCAAAGCCTTTTGAGTAAAAAAATAAATAAATATTGTAAAATAGATGGCTTTCATATCTTAGAACGTTTTATCACCTGCTTTGTTTCGTTTGGGGCCGTGGAGAAAAAGCTCTCTGCTTTTTGGCTACTAGAGCTTTTCTATCCGACCTGTTGCTATTGGTTATAATTAGAAATAACATAAATCAATGTGGGGAATTAAACCTGTATAACATGCAATCAAGATTATAAAATCTTTACTCACTGCTCCTTCTAGTTTTTTTGTTTTGTTTTGTTTTTTTAATAAATATTTCTAGGGCTAGTACTATATCTATCGATATTAGACTGCCTGGATGAATAAATATGAACATGGAAGTGGTTATAACAGCAATAAGGTTATGTTTAAACACCTTTGAGAATATTTAAGACCAGGCGTCACAGCCTGTCAAATACTGTGTCTAAAAGCTGAGGTGTGATTCGAGATCTTAACAATATGTTTGGCTCTCTGTGAATGCTCCCTTTAAGGAGCAGCATAGGGATCAAGACACAAAACCCAGATATGCCCTGGGCCACACCAGCTTCCGGGTGTGAGATGCATTCAGAGCTCCATTTGTTGACAACTTTTATTGTGCCAGAAACAATGCCAGTCTCTCAGGTCATTAATTTTCATTTAAAAACTGCACCGAGTTTCTGAGGTAAGAGTGCACCATTTGGTAGGAGAACCTAGCAAACCTAGATCATGACTGCATTTTCCTTTACTGCCCAGGCTAAGCACCTACTGTGCAGCCCCCCACATGTGCAGGAATTGGGAGATGGTGATGAAAATGAAAGGAATGGGATGCATGTGAAAGGATGTGGCTGCAAATGAGAGTGGTGAGTGAAAGGCAGGAATTAAAAAGGAACTGAGGGTTGTGATAGAATAGAAGGAACAGGTAGTAAATGGTTATACATTCT
Organism: Pipistrellus kuhlii; assembly: GCF_014108245.1. Taxonomy (NCBI): domain Eukaryota; kingdom Metazoa; phylum Chordata; class Mammalia; order Chiroptera; family Vespertilionidae; genus Pipistrellus; species Pipistrellus kuhlii. Next base: position 31,454,230 of record NW_023425405.1, on the reverse strand, counting down.
GAAGGTGAGAGTCAGGGACAGAGGAAACAACTGAGAATCTAATTCAATCTTATCTTTTAAGAATCTTGGAAGTTTAACTTCTAAGCTGACACACTCTGGAGCCCTGACTTTCTTTAGTCCGGGAAACTCCAGGATGCTGTTCCCCTCTCTTCTAGTACGTTTCTTGTAGCAACTGGTCTAGCTTTTCGTGGCATAACTACGGTGATATAAACGTATGCCACAATCCTATCTAATAAAGAGAGAATATGCTAATTGACTGCCACACCCTCACAAAGCTGGCAGTGCCCACAGCCAATAAGGAGGGAATATGATAATTGACTGCCACACCCTCAAAGATGGTGGTGCCACAGCCACAAGATGGCGGTGCCCAGTCCCCTCAGCCCTGCTGGGGCAGCAGGCGGGTGGTACGGCTGAGCCTGCCCCCAGGCGAGTCTAGCTGCTCCACATGCCTGCCTCCAGGGTCCCCAAGTCCCCTGAGCTACCCAGCCCCCAGGGCCAGCCCAAGGTTCAGGTAACCAGGGCCAGCCGAGGTTTGCACTACTAGCAGTGGCAGCAGCAGTTGTGATGGGGGTGTTGGCATCCTCTGATCACCAGGTCGCCTCCTGCCCCTGAGGGCTCCCAGACTATGAGAGGGGGTAGACAGGCAGAGGAACCCCCCATCCAGTGCATCAATTTTCATGCTCCGGCCTCTAGTCTGTAATAAATAACTATATCCCTGTCCTCCCAAAGCATGCATAATAAAACTACAATGTTTACAATGGATAAATTATAAAACTTAGTTCAGTAAAGATAATTAAATTGAATACACATGTGAGGCTGAAAATGTAATAGCAGCAAATATCCAAATATTTTATCTTTATTTGCTCATGTACTCATTTCCTTCTTCAAAAATTGTATATCATGTTCTAAATGTAATTTTTTTGTTTTATCTCATTCTTTTTAAAAAAGCTACTTTCGAAACTCATTTGAAATAAAATAAATTTAACTTAATTCTACCAATAAAGTAAGATCAAATACTTATTTTTAATAAATGTTTTAGAATGCTAAGCTGCCTGATAATGAAAGCAGGCCGAAGTTTTAGGAAAGAAAAAAATGTTTTTCAGAACGAGAATAAGAAGTATCCTGAATGCTTTAAGAATCAGAATAAGGAATAAAAGTGAGAATTGGGTAGTGTTAGAATCTAAAAGCAAGGGAATTCAAATTTATATAATTCTTGAGACTGTAGAACATCATCAACTTCTCGGGATGTATACATGCAATATTAGTATGGAAACAACCTTTTTACTAAACACAGTGAAATAGAAACTTCCAGAAAACCTACCGTATTTTCCGGCGTATAAGACAACCCCCTAATTTTACAGCTAAAACATAGGTTTAGGCCTATATTCGCTGTATAAGACTACCCCCCACTTCCGAGGCAACACCAGTTCTTTAATAGACCGCCTCCCTGACTCTGGCCAATCTGAGCAGGCTTTTTACTAGAACACTATACATGTTCTATACCCAAAGCTACACTGTGTTCTAGTAAAAAGCCTGCTCAGATTGGCCAGAGTCAGAGAGGCGGTCTATTAAAAAAAGAACTGGTGTTGCCTCGGAAGTGGGGGGTAGTCTTATACAGCGAATATAGGCCTAAACCTATGTTTTAGCTGTAAAATTAGGGGGTCGTCTTATACGCCGGAAAACACGGTACTATTTTCTACATGATAATATTACATATTTGTCTATGATGCCCATACATTTATACACAGAAATTCTTATAATACCAAAACCAAGAACTATGCATATGGTAAAGTGAGTGTAAACCCTGCTTTAGCAACACAATAACATGTGGCTTTTAAAGTGTGACACGCACATTTATGTGCAATGTTTCAATGCATCCTAATGTATTGACGACTCACCTTTTGCATGATACCTTTCTCATAATAATAGCGGAGCGAACGGCTAAGTTTATCATAGTTCATAGCTGGCCTGTTTTTCTGAATGCCCCAACGCCGGGCCACCTGCCACCAAAGACAGAATTGCATTGTAGTGTTAGATATTAAATTATCAAAATATTTCACTGAAAACATAAATAATTCATTAATGACTTCCAACTCCTCCAAAACACATACAAATGAAAGAGGCAAAAGCCACCGTCAGCTGCATTTCCTGTGTCCTGGTTTGCTTTTTAAACCAGGCGTGCAGTAATCCCGAGACATCACAATAGAATGCTTTGTCACCATTGTTTTGGATACAAAATTAAATGGAAAAATGGGAATGTGTTTACAACGGGAATGAACAGGCCGCAATTCACCAAAATGAGGCAAGTTTCCCAACCTGAGAGACAGTGTGGGGTTTTTTCTTCCTTCTTTGCTTTCAGATAAACACGATAGATTAGGAGCAGCTTAGGGATCTCTTTGTGAGGGTGTCTTCTGAGGTTATGATACACCAAAGGAAAAAAGATATCCTAGGATCAAAAGATAGCCTACTCTTTTTAAAGAAACAAGAATGAACAAGTGGCACTGTGTGGATAGCAGAGGAGAAACAGAACACAAATTAATAATCTGGACGGGCAGTCATTTTTATTTCCCTGAAGCAGCATCACAATAAAATGGTGGCCAGTACTAAATGGAGAATGACACATTCATTCAGAGAACAGTAATTGGATGCTCAAAATGAAAAGGAAGTGGAAAAGGTCAGCATGTATATGGGTTCACAAACGAAAATCTCTAAAGCAGAATGTCCACTGTGTTGTTCAGTGAAAAATCCGTAGCTTTGGAGGAGCAACTTATCCGGCAAAGACAGTCTGCAGTGGAGCTTTAAGAAAACCCCCTTCCTCAGTGTATATGCATCCCCCAGCGCACCCCCACCCGGGGCTAGCTGAAGCCTGATACAGAACAGCACCGGCAAAGTCACAGTCACATTAATTTCCACTGTTTACTAGTCTGAGCAGAAGCTACTGCTGCCATTCCTACTTGACCAACCCCAAAGGAGTGTTATGTAATGGGGACACAGTTTTCTTTCCTGGCCATGAAATTCCAAATTGTTGCCATGTCACATATACGTACTAAAATACAACACTAATCTAGAGAGATCGTTCCGTCTCTGCACTGTATTAGATTAACCGTTCTACAGGTTTGTTTTTTCTTCCTTTCTTTTCTTTTAAAAATACTGTTCTTTGCTAATTTCTCTCCCACCAATTTATATCCCCTGAGGAAGACAGGATATAATCTAGTCGCACGCATCAGTATATTTTTTAAGGCCCAGGAATGTGGTGTTACAGGGACAGGATTAAATATCCAAGCAGACAGTCACAGTGGCAGGTACAGCTGAATTTTCCAAAGAGAAATTTTATATCGATGTAAATGTTCTGAGCAATAGTCCAATGGGAAGGTGTCAATAAGAAATTAAAGCAATACTTTCTAGCCGAAACCGGTTTGGCTCAGTGGTAGAGCGTCGGTCTGCGGACTGAAGGGTCCCAGGTTCCATTCCGGTCAAGGCCATGTACACTGGTTGCGGGCACATCCCCGGTAGGGGGTGTGCAAGAGGCAGCTGGTCGATGTTTCTCTCTCATCGACATTTCTAGCTCTCTATCTCTCTCCCTTCTTCTCTGTAAAAAACCAATAAAATATATTTAAAAAAAGAAATTAAAGCAATACTTTCTAAACAGAATGTGTTTTAAGAACGTAACAGTGGGCATCTGTATTTTTTAATGGTCAAGGCAACTCGACTGCATGCGAATCTGGACGAGATGTGAAAATAAAGTACTAATATCTCCTTAAATTAAACTAAAATTTCTGGATATTTATTTATTGATCAATGATTCCTTCCTAGAATTCAGCAGAAAGTAAAATAGTTGTAGCAACAAACTAAGACAACATTATGGAAGTCTCCGGGAAAGGAAGATTATTTTGTTCTTATTAATCCTCACCTGAAGATATCACCTCCCCCATCCCCATTGATTTTCAGAGAGTGGAAGGGAGGGAGAGAGACAAAGAGAGAGAGAAACATGGATGTGAGAGAGAGACCCATCAATTGGTTGCCATCTGCACAGGCCTGCCTGGCTGGGGATCCAGGCAGGTATTCAGCCTGCAACTGAGGTATGTGTCTATGACTGGAATCAAACCCAAGAGCCTTCAGTCCAAGTACAGACACTCTAACCACTGAGCTAAACCAACTAGGGTAAAGATGACCTTTTTTTTTTTAATGCTATAAACAGAGTTTAATTTTTAGGATACCCATTAAGTCTCAGCACTGTGGCATTAGTAAGCCACATTCGTCATATAGTTGAGGGAAACAGGACATATCAATATGCTTAAGATACAAACAAGTTCTAGAAGCCTACTGTACAACATAGTGCCTAAGGTTAATACTGTACTGGCATATAAAAATATGGTTAAGAGGGTAGATCCCATGTTAAAGTATTCTTACCACAATAAGTCATCCCCAGGATGGCTTAGACCACCCACCAACTAAGAAAGTCCATTCAGCACTGACACATGACCCCTCCCCAATACCACTAAAAGCCAAGGCACTATTTTCAACAGGATGTGGGGAGCAATAATTGCAGTAACTTCCTTATTCATCTTCCAATGAAAACTGGCTGGTAGTGGGGAGAGTGAAAAAACAATGGCACGGTAGCATGAACTTACTGTCAAAAGAAATAAATAGGAAAATGTAATGTAATGTAATGATGTGTAAGTTCCAGTGTTATTCAATTTCTCTTAAAAATCATGCTTGGATATGCAACACTAAGAAATAGAAGCCACAGGGCATGGCTCCCGGACTTCTTGGTGACTCTTCCACCTCAACAAAATGTCTACTCTGAGTCCTACGGATGCTTTCCTGTGCTCAGTCCAATGGAAGTGAAAACTAATATCTCATCACCTCAAAAAGGGAGATGATAAGGATTATGTGCTTGCTAGAGTTTCCCAGACACACGGGGCAGATAACCAGTGCAGGTCTGCAGTCTCACTCAGTATCATTTTATTTTTATTTTATACTATTTTAAAAATATATATTTTTATTGACTTCAGAGAGGAAGGGAGAGGGAGAGAAAGACAGAGCCATCGATGATGAGAGAGAATCATCCATTAGCTGCCTCCTGCTCAGCCCATACTGGGAATCAAGCCCACAACCTGGGCATGTGCCCTTGACCAGAATCGAACCTGGGACTCTTTAGTCCGCAGGCCAACGCCCTATCCACTGAGCCACACCAGCTAGGGCCGGTATCCTTTTAAACTGCAAGAAGAAATACACAGAGAAATGGAACCCCTGAGTACTTCCAGCACGGATGGCTTCACAGCCATCTTTCCTAAGCGTGCCGACACAGATTGCCCCAGATCTGCTGTGTAATAAAGGGAGGAGGGTGACCACAGGCCTCGCAGGCTGAACCAATTTCACGAACACTTTCCAAAGAAATTTAAACATAAACAGTAAAGCCATGGCATGGTGGAAGCAAGTGCAAAAGTGAACAATACATCAATCAGAAATGGGATGTTTCATTTTGAACAAAGGCCTTAGGACACATTTAGGGCTTATTGCACAATTGCCATTCAGTCCCTTACTATTTGGAAATGGCCCACTAGCTTTGAATTACCCAGCCCCTGTTGACTTTATGAATCTGCCACAGACAAGGAGCCTACATGCTGGGTTGCTGTAAGGAACAGATGTAACTGTATGGCTTCCTTATATAAAAAAAACACCCACAACAACACAAAAATTCAGAATTTGATGGAACTTAATGGTCCTCTGGTCAAGTCTTCTACTTATTTGAAGCTGATTATCATAAAAGTCAACAGCTTCTGTATAAGGAAAGTAATCACTTGCCTATGAATTTGTACTTTCCTGAATGGATCAATAATTACTCACATAATTCAATAATTCTCCTAACTTAATAAATATATAGAAAGAAATTTAATAATCTGTTTCTCCTCAACTTCGTTTTAATCTCACATGGAGGGGAATAACTGATATAAATTCCTGTTGAATGTATTCACTTGTAGCATGAACCAACTCTTACATTATTAACATTGTTCCTGAGGTGAAGAACACATTACTTTAAGTGTTCTCAGTTTCAGTTTTTAGAATTCTTGTGTCATTTAAGTATATCTACATAAAAACTATTTTTTGACAAATTTAACTTTAGACACATTACAAAATTCAAATATCTAGCCCATACTAGATAATGGGCACTTTTCACATTCTGATGTTAGCCCTGTGTGTGTGTGTGTGTGAGTGTGTGGCGTGGGGGGAGAGGGGGAGGAGCAAAGATAATGTTGCCAAGCTAACACGGTAGTGTCACTACTTATGACTTGGAGTAGACTCCACTGTGCTAACCAACTCCTCTGTTTCATACTTCTCTTAATACATATTTGAATCAGATCATCTCCTAAATCTTAATGTGTGAACCTATCTCCTGACTAACAAGTTAGAGCATGTGATCTTATTAGAACTGAATATATGATATCCTACGGTATAAATTGTAAGACATATGGACGCATTAGCCTAGATTGTAGATGCCCAGTCTATATGAAACTAATCACTTTAGCTGTAAACCCAGCTGGATATCTTTATTTTTTTACCCCCTTCTGAGTGTTTAAGATGCTACAGTCAAATGATCAATCACAGAGAGGTATGTTAGCTACACGTCTTCTATTGCTTTCTTGGCTAATGTAAACCAAAGTCAGTTTTTTTAAAAATATATATATTTTTATTTATTTCAGAGAAGAAGGGAGAGAGAGATGGAAACATCAATGATGAGAGAGTATCATTGATTAGCTGCCTCCTGCACACCCCCTACTGGTGATAGGGCCTGCAACTCAGCCACATGCAATTGACCAGAATTGAATTTTGAACCCTTCAGTCCGCAGGACAATGCTCTATTGAAACTGGTTAGGGCCCAAAGTCAGTTTTAATGGTAGCAGAGCAAGCAACTTTAATTAAAAAAAAAATATCATAGAACAATCATTCCATACCGGGTCCAAACGCTATTGCTGAGTTACACTGTAGTAATAATAGTAACCTTAAGCCCAAATCTAGAGCTGGATAGAGTGGAGGGAGAATTAACTGAGAAGTTCTTCAGGAAAATACGCCATTTGTATAAGGGTGGGGAACAGCGACAGCTGAACAGTTAGTTGAATGTGTTTTGCATTTATTCATATTATCTCTATCCAGAGTCCTCTCATTTTGTTAATTTCTATGCATTATGATGAGTTTTAAACTTCATTCCTACCTTCCAGTGGCATGAGCCTGGGCCCAGCTGACTTGAAACAAATATCACCCACAATCGAAGGGAAACCATGTTCCTACCAGGCCTGTGTCTCCTAAGAAACATGTAAGGAGTGGAAATGTCCCACTGTGGCCCTTGCATGCTGCTCTCCCCCACAGCTGTCTTTCCTCCACCCCCTATTGCAGAGACTTGGGTGTCTAAATATTACTCTCCAACTCCCTTAACAAAATCAGGATGATACAAATAATAACTGCCCATCAGCAACAACAATGCCTCCTACTCAAAACTACCTGAGCCTCTCAGATATCCCCTTTCTGCCCTAAAGACCATCCAACACCCCCACTTAGATGCTCCTTTAAAGACATCCTACAGCCCCGCATTCTCGAATAAACACTTGTGCTAGTGATGCTGATTGATTTTCTGCACCATCCACACTGTAGGATGGTGTTCAACTGGAACAATCACGCCATGTGTTTTATTTTAAATGTATACTGCTTACCCCCACACTTTATAATGGGGAAGGAGTCCCTAAATTTTAAAAGTTAAAAAAAAAACCAAAAAACCACCACATATCTGGCATATTCATCACATATGTTTCTTTATATTTTAAGACCTACTACACCCACCTCTTCGGGCTCAATCAGTTTGAATTCCATGCCTCGCCCGGTCCAGGCAATGAAATGGGAATTTGAGGGGTCATCCAGAAGAGCTACCAAAAACTGCCAGAGCTGAAGGGATCCCCGCCGCTGGTAGGTGGGGCCTTCCCGGTACATTCCTGGCTCTTGCTTGATGTCTCCTAAATTAAAAAAAAGAAATTACATTTCTAGTATTAGCAACACGGCATTTGCATAAATTTACATTAAACCAGTGTTAAATGGTTAAACCACAGAAACTTTATGGATTTCTATGAAATGCGTCATCATATAATAGAGCTTTGAAATACTTAGGGGATTGAATGTAAACCACATATCTATCCAAACTTATAGACAGATGTATATAACATATAAGGGTTAAAATAACTGCCTGTAGGTGTGGAATCAACGTATGGATGTCATTTGCTTGTAAAAATTTTGTATTGCTATTTTTCCCCCCATTGATTTCTTTAAAAACCATAGCATCTAACACACTTCTTGGCTTTTATTGTTAATATCATTACTCACTGCTCTAAGCAACACTGAAGATGGAGGAATCAATTTTAAGCTTTAGGCTTTTTATTTGTAGAAATTAAATTCTGCAAACTACAATTTATAAATATCTCATTGACCTGGGCATGACAAACTTGCATATTTTAATGCAAACATGTCAAAGCAAATTTAATAGCATCTTAAACTCTGAGTTAAGTAATATGCACTTCATACAATTAGGCAAATCTCAGGGGCAATTAAGGGCATGCTGGTTACCATCAGAACATACTTCGTCCACATCTTCATACAGGCTCTAACACTTTTTGCAACTGGCAACAAATGAAAATTCTCATTTTTCTTTTTTACTTGTGTTTCACTCACTTAAATTTAGCTTGCTTCCCTTTTTCTAAAATCCAACTTAAAAATGTATACACCAGAGCTTTCAGTAAATTTATATTTTTAAGCAAGAAAGGTTTGTTACATAAGAACAATAACCAATGAAGTAAATTACAGCAATAATGTTGTTACTGTTGAAATACTTCTGGGATAAGATCAGTTGCCTTGGTTTTAGCAAAAATAATAATAAATAAATAAATAAATACAAATAAACAAAAAAATACTGATTATTTACTTGGATCTCCAGCCAACTGTCTTTAAAATATATAGAAGAGGTCACACTGAAAGTTTAATGTCTAGTGCCCCATGAGTATATCACTGTTAATGGATGAATTTCTCTCCACTAAGAAACACTTTAGAAAGAATATATTCAAGCTGATCTACTCACACTAAGTGTGAATTATAAACAGACCAAATCACAAGCTTTTTTTAAAAAAAGAAAACAACTTTCCTTTGATCAGTAAACAAAGATACACCTCTTAAAATAATTACAGAAAGAACACTACTTTAAAAACCTAAACCAAAGACAAATTATTGTCAGTAGCTGCTAAAAATCATTATGTTGTTTTGGTCTAAGCTAGGTAAAACAGGAGTGCTGCTCTCTTCATATTGATTCCATGGCAGTTTTATTCATCTGTGTCTTTTCTTTTCCTTCTGAGATTTACAAATTGTTCATGAGGGCAACTGAGCAATTATGCAGACAGAGTGAAACACTGTCAAATTTTATAATCTCTAGATTGCTTCTGCCTATAAATGTGACCGATTGCACTGGCCTGGTACAATGAAAAATAAACAACCTTTTGCTATTCTTTCTTCTTGTTTCCTACTTCCTATAAAATGTAAGACTCTTACTATCTTTCAAAAATATTTTCTACTATAAAATTGACTAATATTTAAAAGTCAAAGGGAATAATCAATATAGTTAGCTTCCCTGAACATTAATATATTGGCCTGTTAGATTATATATAATCCTGTCTATAGTTTTAGTTATTTTTCTTCCTTATATGCCCATACTGCCTACCAACATTTCTTAAAATATTAAGCTTGCTAATACTGAACAGAACTGTAAAAGGTCATTCCAAGAAGTAAAAGATTGATGCTTTGTCTCAAGGGAAAAAGTTGTATTTTAAGAATGGTGATGCTCTACGAATGGTTAAAAATAACATGGATCATGCCTCTGAGACTCAAAGTTTAAAACTAACATCTATTATAAAATAAAGCCCCAAAAAAGTGACCCCTATTAGAGTTTTCACCCCATGACCTTGAATGAACTTAACAATTTAAAGGAAGGCGAAGGAAACAGACCTTCCCAAAACTTGGCGTCCTATCCCTTTTGAGAGGCGTTAAGGGAAGCAGAAACCTTGAGAACAGAGGAGTCAACAAGCAACTAATTAGAGATGGAGAAGCAATCTGAGCATGACTTTGCTGTTTAAATAATGGCAATTAGAAACTTCTGAGAGCTACCAAGTCATTATGGCTATGATCCCCAAAGTTTGTGCAATCAGCTAATCGGTTGCCCCCTGCTCGTTTCCTGTTAGACAATCCAGGCAGGAAACATGGACACCACTCTGAAGAACCACTAAGTCAATTAACTTCAACTTATACCCAAGCTTCCTCTAGAGATGCTTGACTTCTGCCACCCTTGTCAGGAAAAGAAGATTCTATCTCACTAGCACTCCTTTCTAACATCTGGAATCTTCTGGAAGTAGTGAATGATGTTAAAAAGGTAATGCTTTCCCAACTCCCTTTCAAGCAATCACAAAGTAATGCCACTAGGAATGAACATCTTCCCAGAAAAGAAAAAAACAAAAGGAAGGACTAGCAATCACTAACCCAATGGGCAGCTATGTTGTTCCATACTGCATCTTTCCATGAACAATGAAAGGAAAGAGGCCGCATTAGTCATCAGTGCATCCACAGTAGCATGCTTTCTGTTCTGCTTTGTTAATTATGGGAGCAGCTTTCAATAAATCTCCAACAACAAGCTGCATGCGCTCAGTGGGCCAATGGAAAGCCTCCTCTTACTCTACACAGAGTCTAGCAAAAAGGGCAGTCTGGCTATATCTCTAAGGATGAGATCTCTTATGGGACAAAAGAAAAAAGCCTCTTAATGGAGACAGGAAAGAGAATTTATAAAAGGTAGAAGTTGAGCAAGAATTGAGTGCATCATAAATGATGCGCACAGACACAGGGATGCTGACTGTTTTCAAGAGAAGCTAGAGTGATCTGTAGACCTGCACTACTGAAAGCAAAACTTGAAGCACAATGAGAAACCTACCATCGAATTTCTCGGGGACAACACAGGTGTCATCATAGAACTGCCTGGGGCCCTTTTCAAACATACAGCCTGTGGGAGAAAATGACATACATTTAGTCACGATAGAAATGAAGCTCACAAAAAACTTATAGTAAAATAAAACCATGAACACCGTAAGTGAGGTAGAAAATAACTGCTATTTTTCAGCTCTGTGACCTTGGGCACATTATTTAACTCCCGTACCTTAGTTTCCTCATCTATAAAATGAGAATAATAAGCCATATACATTTTAGGTATGTTGGGAGGATTAAATGATTTAAAATATACAAGTTTAGACTAGTGTATAACACATGGTGATATATGAGAATTAGCTATTGATGTTATTGCTAAGCCAATCATAAAGTTCACATGAAAACTGGAAACCTAGGGTTTATAACATATCATCTTTCCCATATTCTTCCAAGTTTTGTTATTCAATGAAACGACAGGGAAGTTGAAATAAATGACCGATATTTGCTTTGCATGATTACACTAATGAACTAGTCCAAGAGTCTAGATATTTCCTTCCTTGGTGAAATATCTAGGCTAGTCTCTTCGAGTTTTCATCTTTAATAGCCAAGGTAGTTAAATAAAATTTTTTAGACTTTTCTTTTGTGCTATAAGTCCACACACACACAAAAAAAGGGCAAAATAAAGTGACAGCTTTTCACAATCATTTTGTCTTCCAAATATTCTTAACTGTGGACCTTTACTTAATTGTTATATTTAATCACCAGGAGGAAATGTCACATAGTCACAGTTTTATTTCTAAAATGTATTAGTCTCTATTGTGGATACATAAGATTAACAATAGTAGCAACAACAATTTCATTGCATTTGTGCAGACTTTTGTTCTCAATATTTTGGATTTACTAGCTCATTAAACTATATTTTAAACATAGGAATTTACTTCTACTAATATAATTTATATTAAACAATCAATATTAGACCAAACCTAGCAGGATACACCTGCATCATGTCACTGAAAATACATATATCATTTCTATTAAGAACCATACACCTATTTCCATAAATATTTTAACGTGAATAACATCCAGATAAAATCATATTTATTCTTTCTGTTGCCAACATCAAAGTTCTTGGCTCAAAGCTTTTCCCACCATGGTTACCAAAACACATCCACAATGAAAACTCCATCTCTAGTCCTCTTGTGTGAATTTCTGTTCTTAATAACTTGTCCAAAAAATGTAAAATCCCGGATTTTAAAAAGTAAATACTGTATTTTATTTTTAAAAGATTGATGTAGGTCTGTAAAGCAACACTGAAAATTCCTCGAAGATACATTTCAGTACAGAGCAGTAAGGCGGGGTAATCTATAAAGCACATGTTCTGTTTAAAAAGGATGTGGTTATTGGCACACACAAAAAAAAGGAACATAGAAATCCACATTTCAGCTGTTTATATGCACATGACTCATGTTCACAACCAAATGCAGGATATCATGACCTGAAAAAAAAAATCATTCTTCTACTTTAAAAAGCTATAGTTGAAAAGTAATGGTTTAGGGAACGTAAGCTATTTTCCCTGTAAAACATGACGACTAATTAAGTGACTGCATCCTTGGGACGTCTGATGATGTTGACAGGTACTTGCCAGGAATGTCAATAATGAAAAACTTAACTTCTGTTCTGCTGGGATGAGCCAGGTAGCCTTCTTGCCTCATATAGATGGAGTGGCAGCTAGGCACTTCTGAAAGAGGAAACAGCATGGGTCAGGGAGAAGTCTGGAGCTGAAACCTGCAGCTATCAATAGACACAGTGCAGATAAGAAAGGAACAGGAATTGACACGAGCCACCATGAAGGGAACTTGTCAACACAGTTAACAGTTCAGGCAGGCCACACTCAAGAAATGGGAGAAGCTTGTTGAACCAATTCCCTAGAACACATATTGGAATTCAGAGTTTTATCAACATTAATCTTGCTAAAGGCTGGCTCTACCTGCAAGTCCCTACATGATTGTAATGGTGTCCTTGAAACAGTGTTGTGAATTAAAATAAGTTTCAGGCTTTTTATGGAATAAATATATACATATATCCCATGGCGGTCAGAGCAAAATTCAACAAAACTAATTCATAGCTTATTTCATGAACACTGGGTAGAAATTACTATGACCAGATGAAATAGCTACATCTCTTAAAATTACTCCATCCCTTTAAGGTGACTGCTATTTTTTCTCCCCAGATTAAAAAAAAAAAAAAAAAGCATGACTGGCTTTTCATTTTGTTAAGCGCACAAATCATATTCAAAACCAATGAGGCTATAAAACAGAAATCCAAAAATTTATAGCAAACACTATTATTACCCAAGGACTGAAGCTTTCCTTATGTGACCAAGTTAGCTCATTACCAAACTTGATTAATGGTTAAACTTAAATCATACTATGTATTTCATATGTTAAGTAGCTTAGATAGGGAGAAAAGGAAAGAAATGTGGATTATGAGGCAGATTAAAATTCCAGGTCCTTCATTTACTACTAATTAAGCTACACACTTAAGACACACCAATTTGTGCTTGTATTTCTATAAAATAAAAGGTTGAGTCAGATGTTATCTAAACTCTACTACAGTCCCACGTTCTTTGATTCTGAATATGGAAGATCACTTACATAACCAGGGGGGATTCGGGTGAAACTAGTGCAGTTTAAACTGTAGGACCCTGTACTTCCAATTGTCTTCTGAGCCCTGAACCTAATGCTTGTATTAATATATGCAATGTCATTTTCTTTTCCTTTTCCTTTTCCAAGTAGATTCTCCAAATTTTTTAAGTTTTAGTTTTCACAAACCTGAGCCCAATGCTGCATTATATATGTAGTTTTTATAAGAAGGTATAAATATATGTGATCAAATTAATTCTATCATCTGTATGCATTACTAAAGTTTTTTAAAACAACATATATAAAAGTAAATTTAGAAAATGTACACAAAAAGTATGCTATCTATACTAATGAAAGGGTAATATGCTAATTAGACTGGGTCGATTGAGATCCTCTGGTTATCCGGTCCTCCTTCGGACAAAGCCACGTTGGCAGGGCTGAGGCAGAGGCAGTTAGGGATAATCGGGCCTGCAGAGGAGGGCATTTAGGGGTGATTAGGCCAGCAGGGGAGGGCTTAGGGGCAATCAGGGAGACAGGCAGAGAGTATAGAAGTGATCAGGCAGGCAGGCAGAGTGGTTAGGAGCAATCAGGCAGGTGGGCAGGCAGGTGGGCAGTTAGGAGTCAGTGGTCCTGGATTGTGAGAGGGTGCAGGCTAGACTGAGGGACCCCCACCTCTCCCATGCACAAATTTTGTGCACTGGGCCTCTAGTTTAATATAATAATAGGTCCTCTTTTCTACCACTTGCAGTAAGCAAATCACCTAACAAGTAATAAAGAACATTTAAATGAATTGCAATCTAAGTACTATATCTCCTTTTAACTACCCATCTATAGACTTTCCATGTGATAGATAAGTAGCACTGCGTGGCCCAAATGTCATCATTGGCCTGGAATGTTCCATTGTTAAAGCCTGATTCATTTTTAAACCGTTGTGGTGATGAATGGACCAAAACAGAAGACTTTTTTTTTCCCCACCGAAAAAAAGTTTATTGTATATGGCAGGGGTGTCGAACTCAATCAGAGAAGGAGCCAAAATCTAAAATCCAGCCTAAATCGCGGGCCGAATGGTTTACTGAACAGTCATAAACTGTCATTGTGATGGAAACGCAGCGGAGTGCAGTGATGACAGCGCGGTGCGGGCCACATTGCAAGGCCTGGCGGGACGGATTTGGCCCGCGGGCCTTGTGTTTGACACATGTGGTATATGGTCTCAATAAAATATATTTTAATGGCAACCCATCATAGCAATCTATAATAATAAATGCATAATATGCCAATTAGACTGGACACCCTTCTGGAAGAAGCCATGGCAGCAGGGACGGAGGCAGAGGGGCCACCATGGCAGTGGGGGTAGAGCCCCTTGTATGAATTTCGTGCATCGGGCCTCTAGTAACATATACATGTACGTAGGAATCAATAGCTTACAAGTTGAAAACAGCCAGAAATTCCTTATCAAACAGCTTATTACACCTTGCCTTCTTTATATAAAGTATTACATGGTATACAATTCTGATCCTACAAAAGGGAGTTAACCTTGTTCCCTGCTATCAGATTTACAATAGGGTGGCGATGTAGTTGATCTTCTGGGTTGCCAAATTTAGCAACACATTTGATCCCAACTTTTTAACCAACGGTGGTGCCTGCATGTAATTTTTAATGTTATTTTGATTTATCGCCAGGTATAAAGTCCCTCCGAGCAGCTGGGCCTAGAGGGGATGGTGTTAGAGACGAGGCCGTCAGCTCAGCAGCTGCTTAGAAGCAAGCATTTTGCCCTACCAATGTTGACACCCTGCCACAAAATACTTTTACTGACGCTGCCCAGCTGGAGTGTGACTCTGAAACAGCTGGCTGGCTCTGGAGGCGGCTGGAGGAAAACATATAGGCAAACTCTATTACATGTAAGTGTGTGACTAAAGCAGTCTTTACTCCCCAGCAGAGGAAAAGAGAGGGAGAGAGAAAAAAACACAAACATTTCTAAGAAAACTACTATTCAATGTTGAAGGAACATTTTATGCAAGTCCTCTAAAACAATACAAAATAAGCAAAATCCTTGAAAACTAGACACTTAACATCTAAGATAGTATTGGGTAGAAAATTCCACTAATACTCATGTATCTACTGAATTGGCTGCTTTTTAAAAATTCTTTATTGTCCTTTGGTTGATCTCTTACTCCCTCCTCCCTGCCTTCCCACTGAGGTTGGACGGTCTGATGCTTCTTTCTTGATTCTGTTGCTCTTAATCTGTAATATTTATTAATATTTGATACTTTTTTATTTTTTAAAATATATTTTATTGATTTTTTTACAGAGAGGAAGAGAGAGGGATAGAGCGTTAGAAACACAGGTGAAAGGGAATCATTGATCAGCTGCCTCTTGCACACCCCCTACTGGGGATGTGCTTGCAACCAAGGTAGTATAATAAATGCCCTTGTTGGGAATCGATCCCAGGACTTTTCAGTCTGCAGGCTGACGCTCTATCCACTGAGCCAAACCGGTTTCAGCTAATCTTTGATATTTAAAGTATTCTGATTTAAAATATAATAAATTAATGACCTAATAAAGCTAATGCCAGACCCTCCATTACATTTCAAAAGACCCAACTTGTAATCTAATTTCTAAGGGAGGTTGGGGAAAAAACAACACTGAATCACAAGTTAGAAAAAAATTTCATATGAGAATATAATTGTGTTTTTGTCATTTCTTAAAACTATTTATTATACCATACAGTGAATAAAATTAGGATCTAGCTCTTAAAATTTGGACACTTGGCTAGCATTGTTTAAATCCAATCTATCTTTGAAATTGATGTTCTTTATATGATCCAGGGAAGCCTAAAAAAGCTAAGAGGAGTTTATTCCTCTAAAGTAACTAAAGTCATGTTATCCTAAAGTGATACCAGTTAATTTATGACTGTCAGAGTAGGTCAGACTCTAATCAAATTGTAGAAACATTTCCAAAGTGATTATTCAATCAAATGACTAACATGGTTAATTAGGAGCCATAAACATTGCTCTGAAGTTCATCAAAGTAATGACTTGCCCAGAAAAATTACTGCTAATTAAATTGCCTGCTGCTTTCATTTCTACCTTATCTAATAAAAAATCCAGCCAATGAAGTTTGGCATTACATTTTAACTTCTGCTAAATGCTCATCTAAGATCTCAACTAGCTAAGCGGTGACTTCAAAGGCAAATGTTTCATGGCAGGGAAAATAGGCATTGCAGACGTAGTCACGTATGTTTTTCTATGAAATAAAAGTTACAAAATCCAGCATTAATAATGAGCTGTCATTTAAGCTGTGAACAAACATTAAGATGACAGCGAGTTTACACTGTCCTTGTCCATAGATTATACTTTTAAGATTAGTACAGCAGAGTGATTACAAACATGTACCTTTGTCATCTAATAGAAACGGTTTTGAATCTTTTCAGGGTAGTAGCACATTTTGTTAGTTCTTTAGGATGCCTAACTCTCAACCTCTACATCTGTGAAATGGGAACAATAGTGATGTCACCAAAGGGTTGTTGGGAAGATCATATGGGGAAAGTTTTTGGGGAACATTTCACCCAAAATCTGCAAATGGTGATGATTCAATATGTACTACTTATTACTAATGAAAGAATCAATTTTTAAGTGAACCTCACAAGTATGTAAACTGAGTGAGCTACAGTACCTGAAACTAAAATTAGTATCAACATTATTTTAATATCTTAATTTGCTATGCTTAAATCATCTACCTATTGAATAGTTGGTTTGTTGTTTATTAGTGTACTTATTCTGTAATAATCTTCATAAATGTATCTTGAAATCTATGATATTTAAAATAGGTTGATTATAAATTCACTATAACTTTATTATTTATAAGGTTTGAGTGATAATTCCCATTACATTTGAAAACTATTCAGAGGAACCTCTTTTGAACTTCTATTTATAGTAATACCTCTTGATATTGGGTACTAAATAACTTTGGTTTTAAAGTTTTCAATTCAATCTGTAAACTGAATTATGCAAATTTAACTTAAGACAAAGGGTGTTGTTTTTTTTTTTATCACTTTGAAACTTATGTATCAAAAAGCTCTACAACATGGCATTAGTACTGGGCCAAATCAGCTTGCAGAAATGAAATTGTCTATAATTTGTCACTGGTGAGTTCATGGTGATGAAAGCTGATCTAACATTCTGCAAAAATTCAAAGCAGAAATACACTGCCATCATCTGAATATACTCTTCAGTGGAGGGGAAATCAAGAATAGTAAAACAACACTCCAAATGGCCAGTTTTCATTATTCTTCATCTGCAATGACTTTGTTAAAATCCTCTTTAAATTCAGATGTGCAGGTATGAAACGAAAAAGTGTTTTCTCTGTTTCTTGACTTGCATTTTAGAGCTATATTGGGGAACGCAATACTGACTTGGGAAGCTGTCCCAAGTGTTTGACCACATTGCGTAGTTTTGAATTTGCACACGTATCATTGTTAGGTACTGTTCTGATTTGCCATCCAGGAGTTTGAAATGAAGGATTCCCTTCAGGGCATGATTTGCTTCAAGTTTCTAGGAGTAAGGCAGGCCAGATCAGAGAGAAAATATTTGTCACAACAACCTGAGATATGCCTATAATCTGTTGAAATTTCTTATTATACAAACCTGGAAATTCTCCCGATTGTAAACCTAGAACAAGGGGAAAACACCTCTCTTTCATTTGATATTTCTACTTGCATTCCTGTAGCAATAATTAGTGTGCTAACTTAAGAGTAAGTCTGTGAAAGTAAATGAGAAACCCCAGCAAAACAGGAATAAGTGTAATGTATTTTAATGAGATTTTGCTTTCTTTCATATGTGTGTGAACAGTAAAGATAGATGCAGTATACACTTGACTAGTAACTCTTTGAGGAGGTGACAAAATCAATACCTAAACTTGTGTTTAGATATTGATTTTGCACATTAAATGCCCAGAGCCAAAATGTGTGTGTTGACATATACCTAAATTATCCAGTACTTGGTGAAAAATGAGTGTATGTGCATGTGTATGTGTACGTGTGTGTGTGTGTGTGTGTGTGTGTGTGTGTGTATTTTGATGTATATATAGGAGCTTTACCAAGTTTTTAAAAAACATATTATCTATTATCTAAAGAAATATTAAGTTGCACCTAGAACTAATTAATGATACTAATCTCATTCAAGATGAGCATTATGGCATAATTTGCCGAAGTTTTATTGTTAAACTTTATACTTCACAGTTTTGTTTTTCTCATTTCCTGGTAATCTCACCGTTTAATGTTCAAAATGCAAAGGTTTTCCAGAGTACATAAATAACATGAGCTTTATGAAGTTAAGTTTCAATGCATTCATAAACATTCTGGTATAGCAAGCATCCTTTTACTCTGCACTTCTATTGCCACATGAATAGATTTCATGTAGCTAACTGAGAGGACTTTATTTTATAATGTTTCCTGAAAAGGATGCTATGGGAGGTAATTTGATATACCATATGATCTCTCTATTATAAAAATCCAACTTAAATAAAAATAACCCTACAAATAAGGCCCAGAATTATATGTTTGGATTTTCTTGAGAAATAAAACAAGTGTGACACCAAAAAAGTTAAATTTTAAGAAGCTAAGTATTGTCAGTCACAAATGCATTATGTGAATATAATAGTTTATCTCATGGGCAGAAGCCAAAAAGTTGGAGTGGGCTGAAATCTCAAGAGAGTGATGAATATAGTATTACCTCATTCACACTTAGATGGGCTGGTTCTTCTTAGGATTTTCAGTAAACTGTGTATACAGATATGTAAAATCTGCAGAGATATCGCTTCCACCACAATTCACATGTACTGACTCTATCACTGATAGACCAGAGGTCAATAAGAGAACTACAATAGTCTTTGTATGCCTAGCATAGCTTTTGCAAAATCTTTAAAAAAAAAAAAAAGAAAGAAAAAGAAAGAAGAAAAAAGAATTCAGTTATCTGGAATTCAGATGCTTTTAAAAACTTCAAGATCACCTACCGTGAAATAAGTGTAGAATTTTACTTACAAAGTTTTTGTAAGCATCTGGGTTCCTATCCAAATAATGACCAGATTCAAATAAGAATAGTTTATATGATCTAATAGGCTCACAGTTTTATAAGTTTGACATGCTTGTGAAGGTTTTATTAAGTTAGAGTTAAAAATAAAGTTGAAGTGCTAGGAAACATAAGCACAACTGTAACTCTGACTATTTATTAGATATCGGTGTACTCTGAGAATTAACTAGAGTTTCAAATAAAATATGAGGAGAGATCCCATGAGCTGCCAAAACAGGCCACACAAAAAAATTAAAGAGAAGGAAGTTTTAAAGTTGAGTTCAATACTAAATTGTTCACCTTCTAGAACAGTGGTTCTCAACTTTTCTAATGCTGCGTCCCTTTAATACAGTTCATTACGATGTGGTAACCTCCAACCATAAAATGATTTTTGTTGCTACTTTATAACTGTAAATATCTGTGTTTTCGGATGGTATTAAACTCTACAGCTTAATACCTGTCTCGACCCACAGGTTGAGAGCCGCTAGCAGGGTCACCTAAGACCATCAGAAAACACAGTCACATTACATTTCATAACATAGCAAAATTACAGTTATGAAGTAGCAACAAAAATAATTTTGTGGTTGGAGGTCACCACAACACGAGGAATTGTATTAAAGGATTTTGGCATTAGAAAAGTTGAGAACCACTATTCTAGAATCTACATGATTTGAAGCAACTACATCATGGATTGTTCTGTCTTCTCACTCTTATCTCTCCTTGGAACATCACATTATTCAGAAGATTTATTCCACTTGCTTCCTACAAGTTCAGTAGGAAATAGCGAAGTAGTACAAGATCTTGTTTGCCTTGCACAATGATTATTTTTACTTTAAGAATATGTCTCCTCTTTTGCCTTATCTCCTGTAGCCCCCACCCCCAAATGTGTTTGTAAATATTAGACGTAAGGATGGCATCTTATTCAAGGACTAGCAGTCTGAGGATATCTCTAGAAATTGAAATAAATCATAACAGAAATCCTTTATTATTGCCTCTCTCCGTAACACTATATTAGTAACTTTACAAAAATAATCATATTTCATCTTTACAGAAACAGAAAAGTAGGAGAATTATTTGGTCCTTTTCATAAATAAGGACACTGGGGACAAAAGAGGTAACAAAACATGCTCACTATGACCCAGTAAACAGACGGCACGCCCAGGGTTCAGTATAATATTGCCAGTGTCATTCAAAGTGGGTGGTTTTATTTTTTTAATGCTAAGAATAACAAAAACATGTGGCTAAGGCAGTATAATGGTGCTGGCCCACTGAATGGAGCATTCAGAGAGACTTTTCCAAATTTGAGAGGATGAGAGAATAGTAAATAAATCACAATAACACATGTTTGTCAGTCTTCAGGTTTTGTTTTGTTTGTTTTTCACATGTGTCTTTATATGTATATATAAAGTTTTCCAGAATTAGAAACAATTAACTGGAAAATTCACATACAAGCAAACAACACATGACAAAAACAATATCTATTTACTCTAACAAAAATTTCTTGAAAATGGTTAAAGTTTTCCATATGTAAGGTTAAAGTATATTATTAAAGTCTCCCTTTTTCTCTAAACTATTAAGTAGTTAACTCAACTAGAGAAATCATTTTAAGTGTAGAAACTCTGAAACGTTTTTCTAAATCTGAAATATATCCTTTTAAAAAATAAATAATATTTATCTCTCCGCTCCTGTTCACATTCAATACACACACACACACACACACACACACACACACACACACACACACACACATAATCACAGGAAAAGATCCAAATATGTACACTTAAACTGTTTTAATTTCAAATCTTATTTGCACATATAAAAACAGCTGTATGCTCATTTGATCCATGAGCAATAAATAGTTCAGGGTCTAAGCATCCTGGTTGTTTTCTCTAAAAAGAAACTAAAATTCTCACACTATAAAATACACTCCCTTCCCCATTCTAATTCTCCTTTTTTCAAGCCAGTACAACTCACAAGCAGATTAGCCCCCCTTCCCCCTTTCCTGCCTGTAAAATCCAAGTTAGACAAACACTGAGCGGCTGAAATGACATATTTGAATGGAATTCAGACCCACCAGTTCCTGTTTATGTTTCTGATTTGAGAATGTTGTCTTCTCATTCACTATACATTAGGAACCCTGCAAGGCCATAAATAGTGTCAGGTTACATGCAGGCAGGGCCAATGAGCATTAATCATTACTTCCAGTCAACTGGCAAAAGCAGCAGCTGATGGAACACTACACCCTTCAGCTCTGTATAAATGAACATTCCAGAGAAAGAGAGCGAGTGTGTGTGTGTTTCCTTTCAGTCTCCATTTTATGAATGAAACTCCAGGCTCTATAGAGTCCATTCATGTTAGGGAAATGCTTACAGGGCTCTGCCCCTAGGGATCAATCCGTCATGGGTAAAACTGATGTGATTGGTTTAAGACAGCCCTCAGCCTTCCATTACTGACTTAAATGCAGTCCCTGTCCATTTGACCTGTGTTAATGCATAAAGAGTAAATCCAGACCGTAGTCTCAAATCTCAAATCAAATCACTAGCCAATGCCACTTACTGTAACTGTAGATTTAGACCATATTTAAATATTTCTTAGAAAAAAACTAATATAGTAGACCAGAGAACTGTTTGGGGATATCTGCTATTTTAACTCAAAAAAAATAAAATAAAATAGAAAAGAATAAGGAAAACCTGTATGAGATAGGCTAAAAATGAAAGTTAAATTGTAAGACCAACCCATACCCTCTATTATCATAATAAAATCAATTAGAAAGACATCACTATCACTTTTTTACAATTGAAGCTCCTAAAAATCAGAGATTAAGTAATCTGCTAGTCCACAAATCATTGGCTGAGTAAAAGAAAAATATCTTTAGAGGTTAGAGAAATAGATAAGATGTTAACATTTTCTGAGGGATCAATTCCTTTAAATTCCCACATGATCCTCCCCTAGGCTTTCTTGAAGCAATAGTTTTGAAGTTAGGAGAGAGAAAAATGAGCTGCCAGGTTTCAGGAGAAAATGTGTCCATAAGCAAATGACGCTTAATGATTTAATGAAACAGGGCCGGGGCTCAGCATTTGGGAATGCTACATACCAGGTACAAAAAGCCACAGTTCACAGAAATATAACCATTACTGTCCTCAAAATTACTAATCCCTAGAGTTTTGAGGAGGGAAAAATGCTAGTTCTGAGCAATTATGGGAATGATTTGTGAAGAGTGAGTCCTATACTGAACACTGTTAAACATGTAGTAAGTTTTATCAGCCACCTGTAACTTGATCCTTGACGATAAAGGAAAGAAACTGCTTCTCTTCCAGTGACCTGAAGCCTTATGGGAAAACAGATGCAGTAAAAATCCCAGTGTGTATCTCTTTCTACACGGTTTCTCATGGGATCTTTACCATGCCCACAGCATAAGGAATGAAGAGAAGCATGAAAAATGCCTGGGTTTTTGGTTTTAAACCTATGAAGGACTGTCTACAATGGTGTTATGACAATTTAACCTTCATCTTCCAATTTCTAATATCTGGTAAATAAAATGGCAGAGCACAAAGTTACCATCACATTTTGCTTTTGTTCAAAATTAAAATGCTTGACCCAGCCAGGTGGAGAGATGGTAAGGAGTCCCAGACTCTGGTGTC
The DNA here is from genome assembly GCF_014108245.1 of Pipistrellus kuhlii. Taxonomy (NCBI): domain Eukaryota; kingdom Metazoa; phylum Chordata; class Mammalia; order Chiroptera; family Vespertilionidae; genus Pipistrellus; species Pipistrellus kuhlii. The sequence goes on along the minus strand of NW_023425405.1, from coordinate 31,430,884 downwards.
CAGAGAAGGTATGGAACTGAGCAAGGCCACTCAAGAGTGAACATATATTGAATTAGTGATTCCCAGATGCCATTCTTTTCTCATGGTTTAAGAAAAACTTCAGTATTCTTTTAGGGATTACTTTATAAGGCAGTTCAAAGATATGTGGTAAAGAATGACAAGACAGATGTTTTCAAATATAATATTTCATACTTTTAAAATTATAATTATCAATTATTGAGGCCTTCCCTCTTGATATGGACAAGCTGTTAATTATTGCTGACCTGGACATTCAAAATTAACATTGGTAGCCTTTACTTCTACTCCCTTTGTTCCATCTGGCTTTAATTAGCATTTTTTAACAGTTGCCTTTTGTAATCACGACATTCCTTGTGCTACTTGAACAATATTTTTGGTTGGTTATGCACATATAACTCCATTGTTCAGAAAGGATGTAAGAATATATATTAGAAAAAATATATAATTTACCTACACTCTATCTCTGCATAAATAAGTAGAAATCATTTTTAAACATAATATACCCTGATGACAGAATTTCTGAGTTATTACATAGTAATAGTAGTAACTATCATAATAGTTTAGAGATTAACTACTGGGTGAATTCAGCCTTCTGAATGTTGTTGTATGCTTTAATTTCGGGCAAGCTGAGTCAGCTGAGTGAGGCCCTAATAAATCATCCCCAAACACATAAAGCACTACTTATTCCTATTCCTATGTGGCTGCAGGAAATAGTCATGTTCTTCTTGCTCTGTCATCCACTGATCACATCCTAAAACCTTCACTTTAAAACCATATTATAAACCTTATAAGGAGAATCCCAGGCAATGCTTACTAGAAGCAACATTAAACATTACTTCTCCACTCTCCCTACTATATATTTGCCTAAGATGAGTACTCGCCAGCACAGCAAAACACAGAATGGCATTGACAAAAATTTCCTCTCTTGCCATTCTAGAAAGCCATGGCTATTTAACTCTCTTGACTAAAGTGCCAGCATGGGCCTATGTGAGTACCAGATACAGTGGTGAAGAATAAATTAATTTAAAATTGGAGAATAGAAAAGGCCCATCTTATTTTTCCAAATGTAAAGAGCTCCTTACTTTTGTTTTAATATACTGCAGCCCCTGTTATGCTTTCTGGTGGAAAAAAAATGAATTTGCTGACAAATGTTTGAAAATGACTGCTCTAGTTTAAATTTTAAACCATCAAACTTAAGACTGAAGTCCAATAGAAGGCTCAGACAAACTCAAAGTTCATTTCATCACAGAATTTTAGATCTGCATGCCATCAATTTGCCACTTTCCTTCTAATAATTAATTCAGACTTTTCCAGAAGAACTACTAGGAAAAGTCATTTCCTTAACAATCTCAACTCTTGTGCAGAGTTAAAAAAAAAAAAAAAAAAAGAAGAAAGAAAGGAAGGAAGGAAGGAAGGAAGGAAGGAAGAAAGGAAAAAAAGGAAGAAATAGAATGTATTCTTAGCCTAAATATCATTTGAAGTCTTATATTTTCTTATCTCACATCAGGGAACACCTAACAGGATAAATTTGGACTGCTAATGTGAAATATACACCCCCAGATTAGAAAAAAACATACCTCTGATCATAACACAAACACTTCTATTTCCCAGGATAATACAGAGCTTTTAAACCTCATAGAAACATATTTAGTCCAAAAATAAGAAAAAAAGAATGATATATGTAGCTAATTATGGATTAAAGTGTTTATTTTCGACAATTACATAGAAAGATATACTTGCACTAAACTAAGAATAAGAAAGCCTTGGTTCTCATTTTGGCTGTTTCAGAAATCATCTGAGTAACCGATGACAGTGACCTCGGATGAGCCTTGGACAACTGGGACATGGAGAAGGAATATGAATGAGGTGATCGCCAAAAGCTCATGTGTGTAAATATTTATAATTCTATGAAACGACTACTTGTGCCTATTTCCCAGTTTAAAATAGTGCTGACAACATTTGCCATCACAGAAATGTTACATGCCTTCAAATTGAAAGAAGACTTCATCAGTACCAGCAGGAGTGGCTTAGAAAGCACACTTAAAAAAAAAAAATACGAAAAGCATTTTCTTCTGGAGACATGTCAGCTTTTTACCCACCCTCTACTTCATCCTCCTCCCCTGAACTCAAGCCAAGTACTTTCCTGTATTTTCTCATTTCAGCAACCTTCTGCATGTCCCTGAGAGTTCTTCTTCCCAGTCTTCAACCCCAGTTCTTAGGTTATAATTCTAATTAGTTAGGAAGAGGAAGAGGCCTCCCAGTCATGAAAATTTAGCTTCATCTGCCTATCACCCCTTAAAAGTACTACCCTAAGCTAACAAAAGAATAAAAAATGAAACAAAAAAAATCAACTAAAACAACTCTAACAAAATGTTGTGATGGAATATCTAAAATATCTGTCTCAGTGGGTATTCAAACCAGCAAAGTCTCATAGATAAGCATGAAAATGGGAAAATAACTGATTCTATGAAAGTGGGTACTGTGTAAGGCACGCAAAAGGAGGCTCTCAATATATATTCCACTATTGGTCATAGAGGAAGAGAGAGAAAATCATGTACAATTCAGAAAAAAACAACCAACTGACCATAAGCTTGTATATTGCTTTAGGCAGCACCATTCAAAATAGAGATTAAGAGAAGGAAAACAGTAATAGATGTAATCAGACTATTTAGATTTTAATACAATATAATCATGACCCCATTGTACTGGTTCACGAAATTGGCCCTATCAATTGCTTATCCCCTTAGTGTCTTCTGCTCCAAGCTTTTCTATTTTCTCCTGAATAAAAATTTCTACTCTACTATTGTGCATTTTTTTAGCTTAAATCCTCTGCAGTTGAAATTGCATTCCTGTAATTACAATTATAACTAATAGACCTTCCATTTCCCATGTCATAATTAATGTCAGGCTTTATTAGAAGTATAATCATGCAGCCTTTCCACTTGGAAAGCTTACTTTATATTCACAACATTGATGTAAAATTGAATTAAGCAATAAAGAGTTCTAGAGGCCTTCTGAAAAGATATCCTTTGACTACAGATCCTGAGTAAATTGACTATGAAACATTTTTTACATTGTTTATAAATCACATAAAATATTTCCTAATGTGTACGTGTTCACCATCAATAAGTGAACCAGGAAATCAGTGGTTCAGTGATAAATACGTTAGATTTTCTATAAAGGTCACTGAATGTGTTCTCTGCAAGGATGAAAGAACTACTGACAACAAAACAAATACCTGGAGATCATATGTATGATATATATACAGATGTGTCAACTTGCAGCAATTTCATAGCCAGTAGAATACTTTTGATACCCACAAATTTTTCATAGGCTCCGGTTACACCGCTGCTACAGTTCTTTTTAGAGCATATCCAGAAGATAAAACCTTGCTAGTCAATGCTTCAAGCTAGCAACTATATCCTATTGGCAATGTTAAAATTAGAATGCAAAGATGCTGTGGTTTAGCGATTTGAAATGTAATTTCGAGGGGAGAAAGTAACATAAATTAACTGCTTCTCGAATATTAAGCAAATATTGTACCTGTCATTTACAAGGTATATGGTCTACTTACAAGAGATACCCTAGGTGTCTTTAAAATTGGATACTGTTATGGACTGAATCATTATGTGCTCCAAAACCCACTGTTGAAGATGTATTGCCCCATGGATAGTATTTTGAGGTGTGGCCATTGGAAGGTGATTAGTTACAGTGGCTCTTCAGGGTTGGTGCCCAGAGTGGGACTGGTGTTCTTACAAGAAGAGGGACCAGAGCTCCCTCACTGTCTCTCTTAGCCATTGAGGACACAGTGAGAAAGTGGCCAGCTGCAAGACAGGAAGAGGGCCCTCACCAGGAACCAAACCTGCTGGCACCTTGACCTTGCACTTCCCAGCCTGCAGAACTGTGATAAATAGATGTCTGCTGTTTAAGCTTCCCAACTGATGGTATTTTGTTTAGTATAACAATCTGAGCTAAGGCATGGACTATGCTTTTTAGATTATAAGTGACTAAATCTGTGCTGTGAGTCAGACAGTGACTAACTCTAAGGTTCTTATTATACATGGCCCATAAGTAATGCAATTAAATCTTATAGCACCAGCTCCTATTTTTGCCCTCCTTGGATTATTTAAATTGCTTTTTAACACCATGTTACATATACTATATACTAGTATAATCTCCACAAAAATCAAGAAAATTGTTTCAGTGTTAACCTTGCTGGGATTATACAATAACAACAACAATAACAACAAACCAACACATTTCTACAACACACAAAGAATCTTTTTCAATGTTATGCTTTACAAGTGCTTTTGAACCAATTATTTGAGCTATTTTATATAATTTCCATGTAAATTTTCTTGAAACCATGGTGAATTCAAATACTATGCAGCAAATTAAAATGTCATTTGGAATAAAGATAACACCAGTTAAAGGGATTTGAAATTTACAGAGAAAAATGAATCCTATCTGTAATTGTATTGCAGAGTTCTTAATTATGGACATAAAGCACAGACAAATAAGAAAGGTTCTAAACTGAACACATTATTGTACATTTCAGGATTAGTCTCCAAATTATGGGGTCTGGGCAAGAATTCAAATAAAAGGCTTTCCACCATATGTTTAATTTTTTAAAATTATAACTTAACCAAATAAACTGATAAGTAATTAAGCAGATTTTTCTACTCTCATTCCTTGAAAATATACCACCATTACAACCTGGAAAGCTAGGTTAAACCTGGGGAAATTTCTAAGATTAGCTCTAGAATAGGATGATTTGGAGCTAGCTTTCAGTCTTCAGACCCCCAACTCAACCTACTTTTTGCTTCTCTTCCTATTCCTTAAGCCCACATTTTGCAACAAACACCATGGGGCCTTGCATGTAAGCACAAGGGCTAACCCAAGCTCCATCCTCATCCTCCTACAAGCAGCTGCCTTTTGGCATCTCCCTAGATTTAGGGGTACACATAGGAGCAGTGTGCTCTGCCTTCAGAAAACGAGGCCTGGGAGGGCTGGATGGGCAGAGAATTCATGGGTCTTGGGTAGAAATGAAGGCAGGGCCTCTGAGTGGGCAGTTCCTCTTTTTAGGTTTCTTTGGAATTTCTTGCCCAATGAGGAAGGGTGGCCAAAAGTCAGAGGGAGATTCTCAGTTATAGGGCTCCTTATTGCCAAGCTTTTAAGGTAGTTTATAACAAAGCAAGTGGTTTTATGCAAGTTGGAAACTCAAGACTCAGACACAATATTCTTTCCTTGAATAGAACTGATAGAAAAACTCAGCAATTATTCCTACAGAAGCATTAGTTCCTTTCATAATTTAGCATCCTGACAAAAGGAAATTATTTTGTTTCCAAATATTTTCTAGTCCACAACCCTCTAATGACCACAGTTTCAATGTTAATAATACCTTGAAAATTCAGGGTACCCTTCATATAAACATTAGCCTTTATTTTATTTTATTTTATTTTTAAAGAAGTTCTTGAGATGTCTGAAAAACAGATGTCCTGAATTTGAGGAGAAAATTCACACAATTGAATTAATTCTTTTAAAGTCTCAATGTTAAATTTAGTGGTAACATCTGCAAAATATTTAAAAGCCCCTTATTTTTAGGAAAACCCCTTCTCCGTCTTGATATACTACTTGGTAAGGCCTTTCTGCTTCAGGAAGACTAAAGCTAAGCTCTATGAATAAACCAAAAATTTGTATTTCTGTATTCTTCTCCTAGCATGTAAGAACCTTTCATTCTGGAGCCTTGGAATCTTGCTACAAGGAAACAAACAAACAAACAAACAAAAACAAAAACAAAAAAACACAAATAGCTACATGCAATAAGTGACCCAGTGCAGAACATTACTCTCTGTAAACACTGTTAATTAGATAGTCCTTTAGTAGCAAATAGAAAAAAAGCCGAGAATCCAGAAAAGAATTACAAGGCTACTTACTCTCTTGGGCTGAGAGTGTGTCTAATTTTACAAATCATACTCTGCTTTGTACTGGTTTCATATCTAGACACTACTTCAACCATCAGTTCATGACAAAATGGCTTGACAGCCCCCATCCTTTATGTAGAAAGGTTCAAAGAAGTGGTAAAATCAGAAAGATCTCACACAAAAAAAGTAGTCAGGAGCCATCCAGTCTGATGCCAACACTACTCAAAGGAGCCAGCCAGTGAAAATATGTCTTAAATGTAACTTAAAACGTGGGCCTACCTGAATCATATGCAAAATCTCTGGGTTCCTGTTTAATCATCAGAGGTGGGGGGAAGCTTTGGCCGGGTGCGCCACCAACCATGGTGTTGTGTTCATACACTGGGTCGTGGTACTCCTGCTTAAAGCCTTGAGGTGGGAAGGGGATGTTGGGCTCAGACATCTGCCGTTGGTACATAGGACGTCCTTCCCTTGGCATTGTTGGCAAAGGAGGAAAGGAATTACAGGGTTCAGAAAGCTGGCGGCGAAACCTGGGAAATAAGAGAGCATGTTTCAAATAAAACAATAACAAGGAATACTCTTTAAAATACTGGCACAATGTTTTAACTGTATCATGAACATGATACCAACTGATCTAAGGCATAAATGTTTAATAATTTCTTCATTTCGCTTTCCCGTGTCAGTAGCACTGGGCTTTTTAATCTTAATAAGACAGGTGTTCCCCTTCTAATTAGTCACTAGCAGCAGCAGTTTGGTACAATACTATTCGTAAAAGGTGTGCTTTGAGTAAGCCTAGGAGAACAGTTCATTACTTTGAGAAAATACATACCCTTTGACTAAAAACACCCAATCCTAAATCAACTGGATCATTTAACAAATTTTCATATTAAGAGGGCCTCAAATAATTATATACTAGGGGGGGGAAATGGGAAAATTTGAAAGAATCTGATCTCAAACTATATCCTTTACCTTTTAATTCTGTTACCTAACTAATCCAAAAACAAACAAAATCAACCAAATAAAAAGCTACCTACTGGTTTTCCTTCCTCCTCCATCAGTTACTGAGGAAGCAAAAGAGAAATAACTATCTTCTCAAGTGGGCAGGGCTCTTAAATCTTAAACAATGTCCTAAAGAATGCTACATTCTACTGATAAATGAAGCTAGATTATGTAGAGACTAAACCAAGCTTATTTTTAAAAGACCACTTCTTTACTACCAAACAGTAACACAACACATTGGCTTCTAATAGCTTCTAATGAAATCTCAAGTTGATCAAAATAAGCATACAATAAACAGCAGAGCTCCAAAGACGAAAATAGCATGGTGCATTGCATAGACATAGGACTGGCTGTGCTATTAAGGCCCTGAAGAAGTTTGGAGGTCTTAGCAGGAGGCTGAGAGTGAGTCTCTGCTCCTTCCTGCTTGGTAAACTCTATAAGGATTGGCTAGTCTTGTGCTCAGTCTGTTCCGTGTTTCTCATCCGTAATATCATTGACCCACCACAAAGATGTGGATTAATTAAAGATTTAAACGTGCTCTAAAAATGCCCAGGAGTGCTTAAAAATAACCTATCCGACATTACGATGAGCAAACAGAAGCCTATTAAATAGCTCCCTTCTTTCCCCCTCACTCCACTAAAAGCATTTTAGAGACTTTAATTTGGAAAGTTAACATTTAATTTTGGTAACCTTAAATGAAAATAAGGTAAAAGCTGAAGAACTGCAAAGCAGTTGCTTTAGCATATCTAAGAAGCTTGAACCCTGTGATTTCACTCGAGTCTCCTCAGCTGCCCTGGTAAGTACCAGAATCCCACCTACACCCGCAGAAAATAAACTTAGAAGCTCCGATATTGCAAAAACAGTGAGACTGACTGGCAGGGCACCCATTTCCCTTCCCTTGCTTATTTCATTAATAAAATAAAAAATAAAACACACAACGCAGAAATTATCATTGAGAACTGTTAAGGAGTGAATCAGAAAATTTTAACTTGAAGTTAAACTAAGAACCCAGCTCACCCAGGGAGCCTTGAAAGGAAGTGAATAACACGTGTACTAAAAGCTTTGTAAGGAATCAGCCCTTTATTGTTAGGAATGAACCTGATTCCAGTTAGCACATTCTGAGGACCACATCACCTATCACACAGCTGCTTCATAGGGAGTTACCAGTTAGTGGCGCCTGCGCTTGTAAAAGGTCTACGTACTAACTGACTATCCCAGGAAGGTCTGCATGGAGGACTTGCAAACCCAGAGACCTAAAGTAACCACAAAGGGTGGCTTGAAATTAAAACTTTTTTTTTTAACTAAAAGCAGTTATGGTGGGTAGTCATGTCATCAGTCGGTATCTTCCCTGACAAAGGTCCACCTTTACCTTAACTAAGCCTGTCTATTGTCTTTTGCATCTATGATAACATGCCTTGGGAATGTCAGGGTAACTCCCCTTTTCCAGACCTCACAGGGCAGAGACCATAAATCATCCTTGTTTTAACATGTTCATTGCTGACTTAGCTATCCTGTAGCCATCTGTGCAAAAGCTGTACTGTCTATCATTTGTCTTTTCATCCAATCCCGGAGGTCTCCTCCACCTCCACCCCTGCTTTGCTTTCTCCCACCTCCCTAGTCTATCACCCGTGGATTTCACGAAAACCACTTGCATCATCTCCTTTGACTGCAATGTATAAAATAAGGTGTAAAACTGCCACTCTCCAAACATTATCTCAGATATTTCACTTCTTGGCAATTGTGGACAGTTTGGCTCACACTCCCCCTCCACTACCAAAAAAAAAATGCTTCATAGGTTCGAATGCTTCTTACGTTGACATGTCACTCTTAGGAGCCACTGACCTACCCCCTAAAGAGAAGGTGACTCAAGAAGCTTCTGGAAGAGGGTTAACAGGTACGGGCAGCCTGGCAATGACCTCTTGGGTAAAGGAGCACAGTCTCTAACGGGTGAGAAGAAGTGAGAGGAGAGACCAGGCTCCTTCGCAGCGGGTTCAGAAGAAAGAGCCAAAGGGCTGACCTGAAGAGCCCAATGAGCCGTGGAAAGAAGGCAGGGGGCAGCCCCGATGAGGCGAGGTGCCCAGGCTGGAGGGGGCTATTTGGGGAAAGGATCTGTTCCCAGAGAAAAGTTGCCATTTATAACTGAGGGACTGTCATTTGTTGGCTCGAGCCCTCCAAGAAATCCTCCTCAGAAACATACGGCTTCAGAGATTTTCCTGGGATGGGCCAGCTGGTACTGTCCTCAGCACACCATGGGGGGCAGTGGGAAAAGACCCTGAGCTTCCCTCTGGTAGTTCCGGACCGGCTGTTCTCAGTCTCAGCTATTTGACTTCAAGTAGAGAAACTCAAATGGATCTGACTAAAGCATTTCAAGTTAGGTCACCTGAAAACAGGCACACTGCTTGTTCACCAGCCACCTTCCCATAGAAATAGCTTTTCCGCACCAAGAGCCAACTCTACAACCCAGCACCCTGGCACTCCTTTGAAGAGTGAGAGCCTCAGGTAGCAAGAACTCTGGGAAGTCATTAGAAGTGGACAAAATACACTGGCTTCTTCTTTTGTTCACTCTTTTCCTCTCTTAGCCCTGCACAATGTGCCTCTGTTTAGTGGCCCACCCTGCCCTGGGATTTCTTTCATCAGCATTTACCAAACTGTTTACACAGATGCGCATACCATTGTGCACTGACGAGGTCTCAAGTCTATTGGGTGTGAAGGCAAAGATCCCTGGGAGCATTTAGTAACTAAAGCAAGAGAGGACTTGGTGGAAGCAAAGGTAGACGTGATGCAGCTTAGTTTCACATTGGAAAGAATGCTTTCATCTTAGCTTTTCACACCAACAGAGTTGGACTGAATGTGAGTCTGAGTTGGTGTAAAAAACCCAGAAAAAGCAGAGCTGAGTATTCCCTTCTTTTCCAGGTGCACATCTGCTGATACAGTGGATGACTTTGGCTGAGTTCTTTTCCTAATAGTGTCAGAGCCAGTTTGCCCTGGCTTATTATTAGATTTTCAGAAATTCTGTAAGTCAATTGTTAAAGACAGCCATGATGAAGTAAATTATGTAAATTTATATATATTTTAAAAAATTATATTACAAACAGAGGCTATTAATATTCAAACCCTATCACTACCTTATTATTAGAGTTACTATTAATTTTATATTCGAGATTATGACTATAGCATCTACATGGTAGAAACAGTATAAAGTGGAGTGCTACTGCACCTCTCTTTCCAATTCTACATTCAAGGTTGTCACCTTGGTAGCTTGCAGTCAGCCATAGGGGAATATTTATATCAAACGCCTACAGATCAGGTCTTTTGGGTTTCCTCTCATAGAGCCTATTGTTAAATATTTACCAGCACACCACTGGTTCTATACAAGTACAAGGTAGAAGGGGAAAGAAAAATGAGGTACATAATCAACAGGTGTTTTAAGCTATATTAAGACCTCTAAAAGTCTCCTAACATGTTATTCAAATGTAAATTTACTCATCTCTAGGAATCAGGAATAATCTACCATGGCATTCTTCCTAGTTCCATGCTCTAGTCCTTGCTTTGCTCCTTTCTAAGTAATACTAATTTGACCTCTATCTCTTTAACTTTATATTCTCAGAGTCCAGGGTCGTATGTCTAATAGCATTAAATATTCATAACATGGAAAGTATGGAAAATGATTTTAATCAAATACGTTCTGCTCTGCAAAACTGTGTACAGCTATGCTATTCAAACTAAGGTAAAGAACCTAATTCCATAAGCCACCTACTAAAATTAGTCTCCTAACTTTATAGAACAAGTACACACATATGCTCATAAAAAAAAAATGCCATGATCTGATTTAAAGTGTGAGTGAAGCAATTTAATTCAGGCAAAGCAAAGGGGAGGTTTTCAAATGTCAGTACATAGATTAATTCTCCATTTTAGCAACAAAGTTAAATGTTTATAAAAGAACTCTTTATATGTGACCTTCTTCACCGATTATTTATAATTATAGAGAGGGCAAACTCTTCCTAAAAATATTTTTGCCAAGATGCGCAAAATTAATATGCTCACCCTCAATCTACTGTAGGTCTTAGGAACTGGCAACAGAAGCTCTTCCACGAATACTAAAAACAATTTTCGACAAAAACAGTATTTTCAATATACCTGTGATCCATGGGGTATCTGCTGTCTTGCATGGACTGTGACGGAGGGAGGTGAGCTGGGAAGGCGTGGTCAGGTTTCGGAGTGTGAGCTGAGTTTGGAGATGCATGATGTAGTGGGGACACTGGAGTGCTGGATGGTGTTGGGGGGTTGGAGGGCCTCATTCCCACTTGTGGCTTCTGATCATAGGCACTAGCCACGGCATAAGGAAAAAAAGAGAGTATTTGTTTCTTTGGAGAATTAAAAAAATATATATTAACCTAAGGAAACAACAAAACATTTTAGGCTTAAGTCATAAAGAAATTAGAATTTCATGTCTTTTGGTGTTTGTAATTCTAGAACATGTAATCTTCAAAACTGGCACGCACTTTAACAGAAAACAGAATAAGTAATAAATTAGTAACAGCATATACATATAAAGTGTATGTTTTTAACATGTAGATAAACAATTTAGTAGGAGGAAAAGCACTGTCTATGAAAGCACTGGCATAATTTCCATCTCTTCTTGATCTGTCTCCTGGAGCAAGTTTCATAGATCTTTTCTACTTCATTAAATTACCCTGATATTATAATTATTCTATATTACATTAGATTTCAGAACAAGAACATCAGTTTAATAAGATGGAGATCATACCTGGCTTGACTTTATTTGTGGTAAAATTTTAAGAAAGCAATGCTTTGGCCTTATTTTCATTTTTTATATAAAATAAATGATGCTTGCTATTAACTTCCTCATATGGGATAATAAAGATTAATGAAGCAAATTAAAACCTCTCTGATATATTTAAACTTTCTTGGAGTATAAGAACAAAATGATGTTCTTAAGGATAACATCCTATTGTTATAATCTAACTTCTAAACATTTGCAAAGGAATAAAATGAGTGAGCTTGTTTATAAATTTCAGTTGATTTTCCTATGTATGCCTTTCAAGGATGTGATCTAATTAATTTTTGTTATCTAAAAAATATTTTACTAAAAACAAATTTTACTTATATTTCCAAATTAAGGTGATATTACCAGGTTAAAATATTGTATTCCCTTGTAAGGTATAAAGAATTCATCAATACATATTTTTATTTTAAAACAAAAACATTTCTTTTTGCTTTGACTAATGTAATAATTTGTTCTGTTGCTCCATCTATACAATAGAATGAGATCTGAATGTAAGAATACTTTATAGGAGTGAAGTAGTATATGGTGTTTAAGTCTGTTCTTGCTTTTAAGTACAACTAATGATACTCATTATGTTCGGTTCTACTTGTTTTCTTTACCAATATTTCTACATGAGAATCTACTTCTATAAAATGGTTCACCTAACTCTTTCCCAGGTAAAAAGAAAAGATGAAATATCGTTTGTTCTAGGATATTACACGCCCCCCCCCTCCATGAAATGTTATATTTGCAGTTTGTATGTAGAAGGAAGTACCAGCATTTATTCCATAGATCCCTGTGGGAATTACTGGTCCCAGGAAGAACCTCAAAAAATTCAGGCAATTCCTCTACTGTTGATTTATGGATATTAGATATAGCATATAAAGCAGTGGTTATTTCATACACACTTCTAATCAATGCTGAAACTCAATAACAATTCTGTATCTCTTTGGCTCATTAATTAAACATTCTCCAATATGTTAATTATTTTGTGAATACATAACACTCTTGAGAAAATAGAAACACTAGAAACACTATAAAATGAAACTCAGATCAATATTGTTTTATCTAAACTGAGTATGCTTTAATAGTTAGTATCCACAGGACATCTTTTTTATAACAGCTTTGTAGTTTTAATTGAACTGGCTCATAATTTCAGCCTCTGGTAACCCTCCTAAGAAAAGCAGATATCAAAGACAAGTTTGAGTGTGCAAGAGTGAACAGTAATAGAATATGTAAGCATTGGTCAGCTGCTGAGAGATTACACAAATCTAAGTTTCTTGAATCTTATATGTCATGGTATAGAGTACAAGTAGTAAACACATAAGAAAAATGTAAGATCCATTTAGATCATAATGTATTATGAACTTGAATCCACCTAACTTATAAAACGGCAAGTATTTATAATCATTTTTAAAGTTTCCAGCCTAACTCCTTTTAAGAACCAAGTTTCCACTATAATTGAGAGTGATAATACTCAATACACAGAGCCAACTTCTTCCTTATGCAATTAGAGGCCGATATGAAAAGTAGCAGAATGCAATTTACTGTGAAGGGTTTTTAATGAACATGTATGTTATCAAATTTTCTAACAAATGAACAATGTACTTTTATTGCTCCACCCTTTATTATCATCAGAAGAAAAAACTGGCTTTTTAATAGATAATAGCCTCTGCTAAGCCTTATAAAGTCCTAAGTTTATTACAATTGTCCATAAACACATCTTATAGATCATCTGCAAAGCCTGTCAGATAACTAATGTACTGCTGAGACATGCCAAATGTTTCTTTTTTTTTTTTTTCCTACAAACTCTATCTAAAGTGCATAATGCATTCATTCTCATAAGAACTTTCAATATCTACTTAGGCCAAGTAAGACCCTCTTTTCCCACCCAGGATATATCACTGGATAGGAAAAGCAACCAATAATGTGCGTGAAAATTATTGCTTTAAAGTTATTCTGAAAGTGTGTGACTGGATGGTAAATGGCTTTTTGGAGTTCTCCTAAGCACATTACCTAATTATATGCTGAAGATATGACTCATAAAAGTTGACTTAAGATTTGATATTCGATTATGGACTTTTTTATCTTGATAAGAACCACCATCCTATATACACCTGATGGCTTTACCTGACATTGTACAGGCACTTTTCTCCATAGCTGAATTTAAAGGGGTGTTCTTGACTGCAGGCAGAGCCGAGTTCTGAACATGGACTGTGGGGTTCTTTCTTGATTTTCAGTGGTAGGCCATGAAAAGCCACTAGAAAACAAAACAAAGAAAAATACCCACAAAAATGAAATGCAGTTAAGAATTAAGTGTATTAACCTGATCTACTTCTCTTGGTTAAAATATCACAAACATTACATATTAACTGCCACAGAAAAGAAAAATCACATTTCATTAATTTCACCAAAGAAGATTCTGGAGAATCTCTGTAACCTGCTTTTCTGTTTATTGTCTAACAAAATCCATGCTTGAACTCTCCTTACTTTAAGGGAATCACTTGTAATTTGCTTAGCTGATATTAGTTTTAAAAGCTCTGCTTTCAGAAAGTATGTTTTGAAAACATTTCAGGAAGGTTTCCAATGATTAAAACAGAAAAAAAATAGAAAGGAATTAACTGAAGACTGGAGCATTAAAAAAAAATGCAAAAGAATTAACTGAAGACTGAAACATAATTTTAAGCATTACTGAGAGGAAACTATCTCAATAGTAAATGGCTTAATAGAATGGCAAAATGAGAATGGAAATTTAGGCGCAAGTACACTGGAAACCCATGATAATGTGGACAAAAATCTCCACATCTTTGAAGGCAATGCTCATCTGTAAAACAGAGATAAAGTATCTGCCTATCTACTTATCAGAATTGTGAGGGTGAAATATAAAAAATATGTGACAGTTGTCATTTGTAATCAACCATAAAACAATTATTCTCTATCACATGTTTTCTCCTTCTTCCTATGACAATATATGGTGATGCTTATATTCATTAACGTTTTATACAAATACAAAGATCACATAAAATTTGAAGGCTAGAAGACGTGCGTATTTGAAGGAAATCATAGCTTTAAAAGCAACTCTTAACACTACATATTTTTTATTTTTTATATGAAATATTAAATTTATCTATTAGAGATCCTATCAGACAACTAAAGTTTTAGTATACATGGAAAATTGGTATAAATAAATAAAAGAAAGAAAGAAAGAAAGAAAGAAAGAAAGAAAGAAAGAAAGAAAGAAAGAAAGAAAGAAAAATAAAAAAATAAAGAAAAAATAGCCATGAGAATGGAAAGGGCACTGGTAACCTGTTACAGTGCTGGAAATATTTCAGATCTTGCTCTGCACGGTGCTTATTTGATAATATACATCTGCAAAATTACAATAAATGCAGAGCTCAACAAAAAGCTTAAAAATGTGAGAGGCACCAAGCAATGCTATACAAATGAAGCTATTTCAATGATCTGGCTTCCTGTTTCAGCAGACATTTGAGAATGTGCTTTAACTGCACAGGAGACATAATCCCTGATGAGGAAGGGGAGGAATGACGAGTTTGGGCACCATCAGAAGTGGCTGCTAGCCTGCCAGGAGCCTCCTATCAAAATGCCCAACAGTATCAAACTAGAAGCATCCTGGTGGTGATCATCCCATGTCTGTCTTGAGCTCTAGGGCTTTCAGAAGCTTTCAGACATCTCCTGGATTGACTTTAGAAGAAAGGATATAAGGATCCCACCCCACTTAAGTGTTTTCAGAGGCAAGTTGATACATAAACTCATAATCCCAAAACTGGCCAACAATCTAATTACCCAGATAACTTAAAAAAAAGAAAAAAGAAAAAAGAAAAAAGAAAACAACGCAAAACAAAGATTTCCAGACTCCATATTATAAAATTCAAATACTGAAGTCCTAACCCTAGTTCAGTCTTCACCTCTGCCCTTCTTCAGTAGATAAATGAAGGTGAGGTCATCAGGGTGGGATCTAATCCAATATGATTCATGTTCTCACAAAAAGGGGGGATTAGAGTGTATAGACACTCACAGGAGAACACCATGTGAAGATGCAGGCAGAGATCAGACCCAATGCCAAAAGACGGCTGGTAAACAAGATGGGAGAAAGGTACAGCACAGACACTCACAGCACCCAGAGCCCTGCCCACACCTTCACCTCAGACTTCTGGCCTCTGGAACTCTGAAACAAGACATTTGTGTTGTGTAAGCCACCCGATTTATGGCAGTTTGTTATGGCAGCCCTAGCAAACGAATATACCATTTCCAGAAGTTCTGATTCACTGAGGCTGGGATATATTGTATATCAGGCTTCTGTATGTGACAAAATTTCTAGGTGATTGTCATAACTGGATTCATTTCAAATCCGCTGTGCTACTTGGCACCACCTGGATCCAGTGTGAGCTGCATTGAAGTGGGGCCAGTGCTTGAAGAGACTTAAACACAAACAAAAACAACGTCTTCCTTTTCATGAGATGCCAACCCTTAAGAATTCTCCCAGGTCCTCTACTTCCGAAACGTGAGGGTTTCCCTACCCTCTGGTTAACACAGTCAACGTGTGTGGGCCTCTTCATCATCATGGGCTCTTGGAACTGTGATTCTATGTTTTCTAATCAGAAGCCAAAGAAGTAATCCAATGAATGTGAGTTGGCTAGGATCTTTTTTTTTTTTTTTTTTTTAATTGCTGCATGGGAGGCGAACAAAGAGAAGCCACCCTAAAGAACTGGAACACTTTACATAGGAACACACGCTACTTCCCTGTCCTCACGTTACTTTTCCTGCTGCCTGGAGATCCTATATCACAAGAAAATATGACTTATTTCTTCTCCAATGAGGGGAGGATGGAGATTCCCAGGAGAGATTGGGCTGGGCTGAGGCCGTGTTGGGTGTTTCAGCCCGGGCCCGAGAGAAGGAGCGTCTGCTCACAGGCAGTTTTCCAGCTCACTGGCACGGGCACAAGGCAAAGCAGCACATTCATTTTGTGCAATTTGCTTTACCTTCCCACATGGAGTTGGTGCATGTAAAAGGCTGTTAAGTACTAAATTATTCCTTATCAAATCACCATCATCTGGAGTCCTGATCAACACTAATTAAATTAGCTTGCGCTGAACACGGCTCCAGCCTGCTGCCGAGGCTGCTAGACATTTCATTCCGCTTTACTGTACCGGCCGTGCCGGGTCTGGAACACAGAGCTCCCGGCATCTGCATTGCTGGTCGTCTTAATTAAAGAGAACCTTTCCTTCTTCAAGTGCATCACATCCACCGAGTTAACTCCTTCATGTCACGTGCAGGGAAGGGACGGTTCAAAAGGATGTGCCCTTGTGTCTGGGGCCCTGACTTCAGGCTGTCCCGGTCATTGATCTAGGAAGTCTGCAGTCTTCCTCCGGCATTCCTCAAACATGTTTCCAGGCACACTGGAATGTCCCCTACCTCGTCTGTCCGAGGAGAAAGAGACAGAAAGAACACAGGAGAGCTGCATTCTGCATTTCTCAGGGATGGCTGCTTGACCTTTCCAACCACATCTTAAGGCCGGCCGGTGCTGTGTTCTTCTAATGGTTAAGCCTGAGAGCTCCAAAATACCAGGGCTTTCAAAAATGCACTTCCAAAATAGACCTAACCACTGCTTAATTCGAAACGTTTACGTGGGGTCAGGATATTCATCGCAAACTGTTTGTTACATCAGTAACTGTTAGGGTTATGGATTTATGAACTATGAGGCATCATCCTGCTCTCATTTATTTCCGCTGATATTTTGGGACGGAGGCACAGTCCTGCCCTCATTCCACCAGAGCAGAGACACACCCTGTGCTCTCCAAGCGCAACAATGCTGGGACTGGACCACATCTTTGGCTGAAGGTAGACATATATTAAATCACATTTAAACCCCTAAAAAGACAGATGAAGATCATGTCTTTTTAAATTTGCACAGAGCAAAGTAATTTCCTAAACAAAGGTGGCACAAGAGTATTTTTTTCGTACCATTAGAATGAAAACAGGCCATGTTTGTTATCGCTGACTGGTTCATGGTTAGCCCAAAGACTAAACGATGAAATCTATGAATCAAATTTTGGTTACTATTTCTTACTGATTTTTTTTTAAGAGAGAGAAGAAGGAAGAGGGACAGAGAGATAGAAATATCGATGATATAGAAATATCATTGATTGGCTGCCTCCTACATGCCCCCCTACTGGGAATCAAACCTGCAATCTGGCCATGTGCTCTGACCTGGAATCAAACCCATAACCTCTTGGTTCCTGGGTCTATGCTCAACCACTAAGCCACATGGGCTAGGCTCGGTTTGTCTGTCTATATGATGATGTCTTATAAATTTAAGAAAGATAATAGGTCTAAATATGGGTGTCAACTTAATGAATTGTGGTTGAGTTTGGAATTGTGATAGAAAGCAGTGGCTATGACGCTTTAAAAAAAACACCTCAAATTTACATAGTATTATGACATTTTCAATAACCTTTACCTGTTGTATTTTATTCTCATTTAAAATAAGAAGGATATTTATTTTCATCTCCCCATTTTGCAAATATCCTGAGAAAGCATTAAGGATCTAAGCTTCATGTCAAACCAAAGACCTAGAACTTACAATAGGTTAAAAATTAAGAGCTCTGAGCTTTTGGCTGCAACTCTCAAACCCTTAGCATATAATTCAAATAAACATGATGTATTTCTTGCATGAACACCACTATAACATTATATCAGATGTGTCTTCATCCATCCTTTTCTTCATTAATCCATGCATTTGCTATGGCCCACATACTATGGCAGGTGCTACAGGGGGCTGGGAGTAAAAATGGAACTAGAGAGAGAAGATGTAACAATGCAGTCTTACCATCAAGAGCTCATAGAAGTTCAGAGTTTTACTTTTTTTTTTAAGAGGTTTTTTCTAATAAAAAGAGGCAAGTCTACTTTACGTTTGATTAGTTTGTATGTAAGCAATGCCTATTTCTGTATACACGGCCTTAATAATACATCCTTGGCACCTGTATCTAAGTGAAAACAACTTCTCAGAGCAATTGTTCCTGCTTTTAGGCATTCTGCCTTCTTTCAATTTGTCACTGTGACCAAAGGCATTTGCAAATTCACCCCAGTCAGATTCCACGGAAGGAAATTTGTGGCTCACCAGCACCCAGTTTCCCCATGGACTCTGATACCTAAATGTCACCAGTGATGGTCCCCTTCTAGATGGGGATGGGGAATGTAAATACAATGATAAGTTGTCTCGGGGTTGACCTTTCGCTCTGCTTTCAACTCATCATAAAATTGAAATAGAGTAGCCATTTCTGTGAGTATAAAACAATTATGCAGGGATGAAAAACATACCACATTTTTAATTGCTTCTCTAAACAGAATCA
This sequence comes from Pipistrellus kuhlii, assembly GCF_014108245.1. Taxonomy (NCBI): domain Eukaryota; kingdom Metazoa; phylum Chordata; class Mammalia; order Chiroptera; family Vespertilionidae; genus Pipistrellus; species Pipistrellus kuhlii. Next base: position 31,411,790 of record NW_023425405.1, on the reverse strand, counting down.
GGTCTCTGAATCAAATCTGTAGGTTTTGCTTGTTTGTTTTTTAAAGCAAATCTAGCTAGGAATACAGAACCTTGCTGGCAGTCTCCTGATTTTGATGTTCGGGATGCATAACCATTCTGTTAGAATAGGCTAATGTACAGCGTTCTATCAATAGAACGGAGGTTGGCAAATTACAGCTCGGTGCCAAATTGGCTTCCCACCTCTCTGGCTAAATGAAGTTTTGTTGGAACACTGCCCAACCACTTGTTTAAGGATGGTCTTGGGGCTCTTTGGTTATCAAGGGAGTATATGTGACAGCAATGTCTAAAATACTTATTAGTTGACCCCTTCGCAGAGGGAACTCTGCTGATCCTTGTAGGTTGTGGTCTAGAATGAAAAAGGAGGATGAAAACACTGAAGTGGAGGAACAGCACAGTGACATCTGCTAATGACAGGGTACAGCTACATTCACCAACAAATGACATTTAATTGTGCTTTATTAACTCTTTACTCTCTCAAGAGCTAGTGTGTGGACTTGTGTAGCCAACCAATTTACAAAGATATACACAAAAAAAGATGATGAGAAACATACACAATATTATGGCTCTAAAACGTTACAAATGTATGTGCTTTGAGGAATTTTCTAGGCATGTACTTAGAACATGGTTATGTATAATGTGGAGAATTTTTTGCACTTATCTACCAACTATAACTAAGAAAGTCAAAACAAATCATTCTGTGGACACTGAAGTGCTTATAAAAAATTTTTCACTTGGCTATAGCAGCGAATTTTTTTTTTTTAAATCTCTGTAAAAAGATTTTTTTTAAAGTAAATGGTATACATAAATTAGATTATTTGAGACCAGATACAAGCATGGCATGAAAAATGCATGCAGCCTTCTATGTAAATATATGTTGTTAGGAATAGACACTAGATGAAAGGCATTCACTTTAAGTTAATATCACTTCAATTTCAGGTGCAAATGGAGAGCCATGACCTCAATTAGTGCCGCTAGGTTAGACTCCAGAAGCAAAGGGGAAGGCTTGTTTACAAACAAGGACGAGAGTGTCATAGCCTCTTCCAAGACACGAAAAAGCAGCATGCACTGCTGCTGCAGACACCAGGGCCTCTCACAGGTCCTCTTCCGGTACATTTACCTCTCCCAAGCCTCCCCTCCCCCACCGCACACACACCACTCACCCATGCACACACCCAGCATCCATTACTAGCGGGCCTAATCTCAGCCATCAGCAGAGTGCCTTTATGGGGCCATTAAACCATTTCTCTTGTTTACAGTGCCTGAAGAAAGATGTGAATTATGTCTGTGACAAAACAGGCGATAACATTTCTAAGCTGCTATCAAAATGCAAACTGAAACACACATTAAAGGCCAGAGACCCTGATTCGAGTTTTTCATGATTTCCCATCATTTGAAGCATCTGGAAATGCACCCGCCTATCTATTTCCCACACAAATGTAAGCCCTGGCCCCGCACGTGGATATTTATTTATTTTTCTTAAAAATATTTTGCAGGGAGGGCATTTATAATATAATAATGTCTTTAAAGGACTGTTATCAGTTGGGATAAGTACCACGCCTCGATTGCCCTTTGATGTTATGCTGGCAACACATAATAGGCAGTCATGGCCAAGGCAAGGGAAGGGAGACTCTTCTCAGGTAGTGAATCTCTGACTTTTGGGTTGAAGAGGCCATTAGAAATGAACACGTTTTAGGGCTGCTGAGTCAGGTACTCAGAAAACTTTGTACTAAAGGAATCCAAAGCGATAGCCTGAGGGCTAAAAAGATAGAAAGGGAAAAGCTACTTTTATAAGAAGGGAGTCATCAGCCCACCCCTGAACCTTGCTCCCGAAACTAAATCCTCAGCTGCTGTAAGGACCTTCCTGGGCAGTGTGGAAACCAAAACTGCGTGTCAAAGAAACCATGCATTTCTCAGAAGAGGATACCACTTTTATATGTATCAGCTACCCAGTCCATGATCAGCTACCCCTTTGGTTAGGGCCTATGTTTTCCTGTTTGCCTTCGTCCCCACCATTCCCAGTTCATGCCTCATCATTTCCTGCAATAAATCCACTTCTCTCCTGTATGTGCTTGGAATGAGTGTTTTCTACCCCTCACCTAACACAGCTAAGAAATCATTAGGAGTGTGTTTCCACATGTGAACATGCATGTTTGCAGCAGGGGGTATGTACGTACACATACACACACACACACATACACACACACACACACAATCTCTAGTCAACAAAAATAAATGTTACCAAACACGCATTACAGTGTGGCTCAGATACTTGAGTCCTCATTCTTGGGCAACAAAGCATCCATAGTGGCAAAGCTGGCTGGCACTTAAATCAGCCTGGTTTCTAATCTTCCGACTGCCACTCACCAGCTGTGAGACTGGGCAAGCCCCTCAACCTCTCTCTGTGCTTCAGTTTCGTCTATAAACTGAGGCTGATAAAGCCCCTGCCTCCTGAGAGGATTAAATGAGACACTGCTGTGTGGTTTGTAGTAAGTGCTCAAAAATTTATCTCTTGGTCACCACTCAAATCCAGAATCTTTAGCCTTTACAGCTAAAGAGAGCAGGTAGATCATCCAGAAAAGAAAGTAGACAAGAGCATGGAGACCGAATCTTGACTTATCTACTTGCTAGCTAAAGGCCTTCTGGTAAACTAGGTCACTGCTGTGATTTAGCTTTTTCCCATGTAATCACCCAGATCTTCCTCATGAGGTTTGTGTGAGAATTAAACAAGATAATTCACATCAGAACTTAGAATAGTTCCTGGCACATGGTAAGGACTCAGTAAATGTTAGTTATTACTATGTTTCATCCAACCACTTCCTTTCACAAAAGGTAAACTGAGACTCAAGGTAGAGTAACTTATGACAGTAGCATGACTTCTGGCCATCAGACTGTTAGTTCACTTCTGTGTTTATTTCATCTTGCTCCCAATGTATCTTTATGTCAACTACACATTAAGAGCAAAAACTTTTCCCTAGCCTGTTTGGCTCAGTGGATAGAGCATCAGTTTGCAGACCTGAGTCCTGGGTTCAGCACTGGTCAAGGGCACGTATGTTGGTTACATACTCCTTCCTGGCCCAGACCCTGGCCAGAGCTGGTGCAGGAGGCAAGCAATAGATGTATTTCTCTCACATCAATATTTCTGTCTTTCACTCTCTCTTCCACTTTTTCTAAAAATCAATAGAAAAATATCATCTCATCGGGTGAGGATTTAAAAGAAAATTACACAAGGAGAATAGTATGTAGGCAAACAGTACTGTCTGGTAGAATGACCACTGGGTTGGGAGTACATTAACCTTTACCAAGTTCCTACCTCAGCCCTAACCAGCTGTGTGACCATGGCAAGCAGTACAACCTCTCTGGGCTCCCATCCCTAATCTACAAAATGAAGGCATTCGACTAAGCCATCTTTCCTAGTAGCTCTAAAATGGAATGTCTGCATCTAAGCACTAGCCAACGTATGCCAGAGAAGAGAAAAACGGGAGGTTCTGATATAAGAATTTAGAGGGCATAGCATTCTGAGGCCACGCTGAGCTCCACAACTCTCATTAGCAGCTCAGGGCATTATTGCACTTTAGCAAACAGTGGTCGCTGAGATTTACAATAACGAGCCTTTAGTCATCATGAAAAAGCAGAATTGGGTCTAAGCTACTGTTTTCAAGAAGGGAAGGCACCTAATGCGCATTAGAAAGGTGCACATGCAATATGGTTAACATTTAAAAACATTTGCTGCAATAAAAGGTGTTCCAGGGACCACCTACTTCCCAGCTGATGGCAGACAGGAATGTGATTATCAACAAAACAAAGCAGAACGAGAAAGAGTTATTTCCTAATTTTAAAAGCATCACACGAACCATTAATTGAAAAATACCCGAAACCAAGTCCAGAATGTGTTGATTCATTCCTCTCCATTTTAAAGCCCAATTCTCCTCTCATAGGACGTCAGCATTTGTGGTACTAAACGATCCTCCTCTTCGCTGTCTAATTGCTAGGAGAAAGTGCTCTGGGGGGAAACTGGTTCTTCCATCTGGAAAAGGTTAAGAACTGGGAAAGAAAGGCTTAATGTACGAACAATCCAAATCTAATCAGTTTTGTATTTTTTGCATTGGCTTCAAATCAGATCTTCCTACCCCTACTGGTCCAGTAGATGGAAAGCAGCACGACACTGTTTTTTTGGAAAGGAATCCTGTACAGTGAGCCCAAACATACAATTCTTCATATCCAGCTGGCAGGAATGAACCCTGAACAAGCTGCGGCGATGTGGGAAACAGACCGAGGGGACTGAAATGAAGTTCTGAGTCAAGATGCCCACCCAAAGCTACGCCTCTCAAAAACGGCTCTCCTCCATAAATCACCTAATTGTGACTTTTATGAATATGGAAAACACCTTCGCCCGCAGAAGTCATTTCACTTCGCTTTAATATAAATAGACTTTGTAGCTCTATAAAATGATAAAAATAAACATTACCTCTCTGCCTGGTGATTCTGTAATTTCTTTCAAATAATGGACAACACTCTTTGGGAAGGACTTCAAAGTAACTATTATTATTCCCAGCTGGGAAGATCCCATCACTATCTGGTGTTTCTCAGTCTAACTCGAAGTTCTGAGGAATGCTATGATGGCGGGTGGGGAAGCGGGGGGGAAGGGGGGGGAACAGTGCGCCGAATACCCAGACACCAAGGTGCTCAGTCCACGCTACCTTGTCACCATGTAGGCAGTCCTTTCCACAGTTAGAACGTGCTGAAGGTGGGCTTTCCCTGCTGCCTCCAACTGTCTAGTACAAACCCCAGAGTTCTATCCTCTATACACATCTGTATGGATCTCTAACGAACGGTTCAGAAAAATAAGTGGTAAAAATATTATTTGAAATCCCCTGACACACACACACACACACATAAAAAAGGCAGATAATAGACCACAGAGAAGAGTTAATGCAGATGGTAGCATCTAAAGAGATCTAAGTTAGAAGTGGTAAAGGATAAATGTGACCTTTTATTTTTGTTCTTTCCTGAATCTCAAACACAGGAGCTCCCACCTAAAGTTTTACATTAATTACTCGATAGGCCATAGTAAGATAAAAAGCAAAAAATGAAACCGAGATAATATCTCCTTGCCAAACAAGAACGCCAATTCTGTCATCGCTTTGGAAAAATAATTACCTGAAGGACCAGCAGTTCCTATGATGTATAAGTTTAGTTACCAAGAGCAAGTGGGCAAATAAATAAGATTTCGTGAAATAAAGTATAACCATTGTCTCCAGTAATGTTTAAAGCTCATTGCTTTAAAATAAGTAATGTAGATACTTGAGTTTACTTGTTCCTGTGGTCTTCAGAATTAGAGCAGTATAATTTGAAATTCAGACTGCAGCTCAATGCATTAGCATGGTTTTGAAGTCTTTAAGTGAGCCCAGAAATAGAGAAATGATTGATATATGGCCTACAGAGTCAATACCACTTTCAGGACAACTAACACTCCAAACCTACATACCACACAAGTTTAACAAAACCCTATTGTTCCATTTCTTCAAATATTTGTGCTTTACTTGTTTTAATATTTACCCCTAAATAGGATCGTTCAGGGTTGATTTAGCGATTCTGTACTGCTTGAAAAATTCTATTTTATTCAAATTAGTAAATCCTGACTTTTGATTCAATATGTCAACATACCTTTTTTTCTAGCCTGTATAAAAAAGAGCCTATAATTTGCATGGTCTTAAATTGACCCCTTTAGCACCAAAATGACACTTAGGATCAATAGGAAGCAACATCTGCATGGCTGAAGTGCACCTGTAGCATTCCAGGTCACTCCACCCAAGACAGGATTGAGCCAACTCAGACATTATAGCCTCTTGGCTCCTTGTTCAAAAAGATGCCATTGGTAGACAATCAAAGTTGAAAATATGTTCTTAATACCCGAGCTAGAAAAGTTTGCCCAAAAAAAGAAAGCCAGCTGGCTAGGCAAAAAAAATAAAATAAAATAGTGCCTTTCAGCAAATGCCAATAAAACTTTACATGCTGCCAAAATAACAAAGACAGAGTAATTACAAAGGAAATTTTGAAATTTTCCTGACAATAAACACCTTCTTAAAAAGAAATTATTTGTCACCTGGCCTCAATTGTTATAGCTGTTAAAACTAGGTAGGGTAAATCCTGCACACACATTTTATTGAAACCAACTACCTATCTGGCATAACATTTTTATAATTTCTTCCCCAAAATAAATGTGTAGATTTTTCCTTAAAAATGGCTTGTAACCCAGGACCAAACCAGAGAGGGTCAGTACTGCATCACCACCATTTGTCCACCAACCAGATCTGGAATATCATGGCTGACATGTACACATAAGGAACTGTTTGACATTGAAATTGGGTCTCAAAAGAACTGTTGGCCCAGAAAGAAACTCACTACAGACTGATTCATTTTCCTCTCAGCATAACCATTATTGCTTGTCTCATTTTCGGTTCTTATAAGTGTATTTCTAGGATCACATGATCTCACTCATCTAGGGGAAAGAATGAACAACATAAACTGATGAACAAAAACAGATTCAGAGACAAGGAAACAGGGATCAGACTATCAAACCTTAGAGGAAAGATAGGGGAGGAGAGGGGTAAAGGGGAGAGATCAATCAAAGGACTTGTATGCATGCATATAAAGGACTTGTTGTCAGTGGTCCCAGACACCAGGGGGATGGGAGCATATGTGGGGAGGGGTTTAAGATGGGAATGGGGGGATAAAAACAAATATGTGATACCTATGTCAATAAAGAAATTTTAAAAAATGGCTTGTAATCTTTAATTTAATGTACTTTAGAGCAGTTTTCACAAGGAATCACTGCTCTAACAGAAAAACTTTTAGACAAAGTATTTTGCTAGTCTTGAAAAGTAGTCATTTAGCTCTATTAGATTAAAAATCCCCTCAATGGAAAAGGGACATGCATGAGACATAAAAGTAAAACAAAACACTATGACTTGAGAGCCACATTTTAAATCCCAAAATAGCCTTTGTGGAGAGGGGGGGAAAAAGTCATCATTATTATGTGGAAACATTTTTAAAAGTGCACTATTCTTCATGCAGCAGACACTATTGATGTTGGCCAAAATTTCTTATAAAAATCCATGAGACTTTCTTAAAAAGTAAGACTCATAGCTAAGTAGCCGTGTTTGCTTCCTAAAACTGTTACAATACCACCAACACACTGTCAGATACAAGCCAACCATTCTGTCATTGCTTAACAATAAACACTGACCAAAAAACATTGACAGCACAAGAATATCAGAATGATCAAGTATAAAAAGTCTCTTCTGACACAAGCCCAGCCTTCACCAATAAAACAAGAAGCAAACAAGCTAGCTGAACACTGACAAAGAAATCCAGCCAAGAAAGCCTTGGAGAGGATTAACTCAGGCCATGAAATAAACAGTCAAGAGATACCATGTCAGATACATTACATAAGGAACTGATTTTCCTGTGTGTGTTCTAGGAAGCCAATGTAAATGATCAGTGTGTACATATCACATTTCCATAGCTAAAAGACACAATCCCAAGGAAACTTAGAACTAAGAGTTCTAGGATCATATTAGCATGTTTAAAGTAATTTTATGATTTCTTAACATACTCATGTTTAATAAATTATTTCCTTTATAAATTTTTTTTAAAGAACATGTAATCTGTTAGATTGAAATGTACTTGTTTCCTACAGGAACACATCTTCCATTTTTCATTGGCATAACAGAGGGAGTTATGAATAGCAAATGAACCAAGTCAGACTCCGCAGTGTTTCATAAGGAGTATAAGAGATTATTGTCTACCGTCACAATCTTTTACAATGAGCAGCTATTGAGAAGGACTTTAATCATGGAGATACAACCTGTTAAATCTGACTTCTAGACACTGCAGCCAAAATTGTAGTAAGACATTCAAATGGAGTGACAATTATATCTGACCTAGTTGATATGATGTAGAAATTCTATAAACTGTCAGAATAGCTGAAAAAAAAAATCAAGTACAATGCAATTTTGCATTAGTTATATACACTTGTAAACTCAGACATGTTCTCCATTTTCCTCCTACTTACAATATTCCAGAAGGGTTTCTTAAATGTGTAGAATATTATCCTTAAATTTCAATTATGCATTACAGTTTTGATGAAACAACCTAGCTGCTAGTTCAAAGGACGTCTGTTTCTTCTTCTTTTTTTTTTTCTACTCCAGAGCCTTCCTACTGCTGTCCCACAAGGGCATCCTTGAAACTACATTTAGGGGAAAGCTCCACCATAGGATCATCCTGCTCCTCCAGAACCAGGCAGGCCCTGCCTGATAGGAACCAAGACACTCACCAGTTTCTAAATTTGGCTCCATAGCAATCGTGCCATGGCAATGTTCCAAGGTATACTTTTTTACTTCAACTTGCTAACTGCAAATAAGAAGAAATTAGATTACCCCATTAAACATAAAGTGTAGCGCATAACTAGACAGCAGTGTTGTACAGGTGTTATTGGAAATAGAAAGTCGCAGCACGGAGGCAATAATATTTGAAGTTATAAATTTTTTTTTACATCTATCTTAGGCAGAGAGCATTTTGTGGTAACATCAAAATACAAATCAAATCATACTAACTCATCATAACTAACTAATAAAAGTGTTTAGTAAATTATTTCCTCCCCCTCCCTAGGCCTTCCCAGCACTACTGTCTTTCCATGGGCTATGCATTTATGCATACAAGTCCACTGATTAATCTCTTCCTGTACACCCCCCACCTCCTTTCCTCTGTTGCATGTTTCAATGTCTCTGGATTTTTGTTATTTTTGTTCATTAGATGCACAGATAAGTGAGATCATGTGACACATTTACTTCTATGTCAATCTAAAGTACATATTTAAATTTAATCTCTTGAGACTCTTGGATGTTAACAGCATGTCCATATCAATGCACATATATTACAATGGCTGTTATAAATTACAGGTTATGGCCCTAACCAGTTTGGCTCTGTGGATAGAGCATCGGCCTACAGACTCAAGGGTCCCAGGTTCCATTCCTGTCAAGGGCATGTACCTTGGTTGCGGGCACATACCCAGTGCGGAGTATGCAGAAGGCAGCTAATCAATGTTTCTATCCCTCTCCCTTCCGCTCTGTAAAAAATTAATAAAATCTATTTTTAATAAATAAATAAATAAATAAATAAATATTACAAGTTATACAGGAATAATCATTTATCTGCAACTCTGTGATCAAAGAGGATGATACACAATGATGGCCAACAGCACTGTTTCAAACCCAAGTGGTTTACCAACACAACACATGGTAGAAGATGCGGCTGTAAGATGGATTTCATTTTTCTATTTCCATTTTATTTTATAGTCCACAATATAATCTAGTGCTTTAGAACACAGAGCTCTGCCAATGCATTACCTGTAACTCCAGGTGTGTCAAATACTGTAGCTAGCTTATATGTTCAGCAGCTTTATATTAGCACTTAGACAGATAGCGAGGATTTATACAGACCTCCTTTGTAACTGACAGTTCCAAGAAACTAGAAAAATATGAAGATAAAAGTGTACTTTGCTCGCCCTCCATGTGTGCAAATAGAAAAGATGAGCTTTGTAGAAACACATGGATCCCACCTGCAAAACAACTGCATGAACACAAACATCATAGGCCTGGTGTGATGATCCTCCTCGCCCCTTTGAAGTTAATGGGAGCTCTGTAAATTGAGGGTGTGCACAGGGATCAACATTAAGTCAGATAAAGCGTGAGTCTCCTTCCCTTCTATTGCATGTCCAAGTTCTTAGCCAGTGTACATTTCTTTGAATTACCACATTAGATTCCACTGACATAATTATGTCTGATGTATTATGTATCGATTAATATCTGTTTTAAATATGGTTTATCACAGTTTGCCTATATGCTAAAATACCTTTTACAAAAAATATGCTATGCCCTTTTATTTTTTTCTCTCTACTTTCTCTTCTTTAATAACATGAGATCTAATTTTTCACAATGAAAAATTTCTAGGCTGGGGCATTTATTTTTAGGAATAAACCCCAAATATATATGTTAGACTTTTGCAGAGTCACAAAATTTGACTGATTTTAACCTTTTAATCTTCCTCTCAAGCACTATCCAATGCACACCTCTGTCTCCAAACACTGCCTCTACCAGTGGTCAGGTAATCCTCATGCTCACTTCAGAGCAATTAACACCTGGTCTTTCATCTCCAACCATACTAATCTTAAAGAGACAACCAAATGTAGTTAACACAGAGGTATTGAGCAGTAGGTACCAAGAAAGATTAGGTTCCATGTCTGTCATTACTTGGGCATTAAATTCTTGTCACTTTGGCAAACCTGTTTAGCCCCAACCACCTTTTCTTAGCACATAGCTCTACCGAAGACAAGGTAAGATCCTGGTTAAAGTGTAAAATCCAGATTCAGATCTGCAACTTGGTCACTGCATGACCAGAAACAATCCAGTTAGCCTCTCTGTATCTCAATTTTCTCCTCTGACAACGGGAGGCCACAGTACCCACTACACAGTTTGCGGCAAAGACTGCATTCATAAAGGTATAAAGTGCTTAAAGGAGCGCTTAGCACCCAGGAAACACTACACACGTATCAGTTATCACTGTCCATTAGGGGTACATCATCTCTAGGTTCATTTCATTTCTAGTTATTTCATGAGCCTGGATTTCTAGTTTCAGGTTAGATTTCATTTTCTTCATAAGGCCATTCTCAACTATTCCAATCTATATTGACCTCTTAATTAAAAAAACGAAAAAGCAAAATAAATAAATAAAAACTATAAAATTTACTGTCTGTTACATTCATCTAAGTTGTAGTCATATATTTTTATTGTCAATATTATAAAAGTAATGGTGTTCATAATTATGACTGCCCTGGCTTATTTTATCCTTGTTCCACACCTGTGACATCCTCATTATTAGGAGCCTCTTGTAAGCTGAAAAAATGGAAGTATTGGAGGAGTAAGTGACTTACCAAGGTCACCCAGCTAAAAAGCAGTGGACAGGGGCATGGTGCCTAACTCAGAGAACCTGTTCTCAGGGCTGCTATGCTAACTCCTCACTCTACTGTAGCTTCACTGTCCTCAGCATGGTTTCCCCTTCTCTTCCAAACTTCCCAGTGTGCTTTTTGAAGACAGGGTTTGTGGGTCTGTTTTTTTAAATCATATTTTATGCATGCAAACTTTATCCTATATAAATACTTAAATATTTGTCTATATTTATCTTGACATTATAAGTATGCAAGTAATGCAATTCCTAAAATAAAATGACTCTAAGCCAGAGTTTTTTCAGCAGCCAGCAGCCCCTGCCCCTGTTAGGCCTTGATTGTTGGCCAGGCTGAGGGACCCCCACCATGCACGAATTCATGCACTAGGCCTCTAGTGTTAGATACTGACAATTTCTTACTTCCATGGAGCTACTGAGTTATTAAATACTAAACTGTATGACAAAATCTTGACATAAAATACCTTATTTAATCAATACATCAACCCATTTACTCTCTCCCTTTACTTACAAGTATTAAAGACATTAGAGAATCAGATCAAGATCACAAATATGGCAATGGGGGAGCTAAGGTTTGAACTTACAAATATTGGGCTCTGAAGCTGATATTTTGCCTTATAAGGTTAAAGCTACGTTAAGATCTTTACTTCCATGCTGAACAAGCTTCTGATATTAGTAATTCTAGTTTTATGTTGTTGTTGTTTTAGGGATGACAACAACAAAGCAGTTAGAATCTACTTTTCTTAAATGTAGCATGCAGAGTCCAATAGTTGGGTCAAATATTTCTGGTGTGGTAGAAGCTCAGGCAGTGTCTAATAATTCTTTCATTGGAGTAGTGGCTATTTTATAAGAATGATCTTAGGTCATTCACAATTTAAGTAGCCAATTACTTTTAAATGAGCTCCCAGAGTCCATCTCAAAATCATCTTTGCAAGTAGTGTTCCAGCAAAGGTCCCGTCGATTAATTTTTATTATTTAAATAAGAGATGAACATAAAATTAGCACCCTTCTACTATAGTTCTCATCTTGATTATTACTATTTAGTGAAATTTTTTCTTCAGGCTGAGTGAACACTGTAATCATTATTGCTTTTCATTGTAAAGGTTCCATCTTAGTTAAAAAATCAACGTTTCACTTTTCAATAAGTACATCAGCTTCAAAATAAAAAAAATATAAAAAAAACATTGAAGATGCTGGCAGTTTTGCTAGAAACACAAATTCAGGTGTCTTTGATCAACCAGAATTCATAACCCATTATCTTAAATGTAAGATGTTAACTGATTCTATAACCAGGCCTGTACTTCAAATACCAAATATTTTCAGCTCAACTTTCTGTGTATGAATCCTTCTTGTCAAAAATGACAGTTGGTTTGAACTAACAACACTTCTGAGTGTCCTCTGACAGTATCACTAAGGACATGCTCCAAACTGCTTAGTGTTGTCAACAGTGAAAGGTCAAATTAGTCTTATAATGATTTTACAGTATGTGTAGAAACAGCCTATAAATTGATACCAATAGACATAATTTCTAAGCATGGAAAAATAATACACCACAGAAAGGTACAGTGATCAAAATGAATGCATTTATGATACATTATATAAATTATGTATCTTATACATTTCATGCATATTTGTGTACACACAGAATAAAAGTTTATATATAGTGCTTTCTATGTGCCAGACATATATATTTCATATAAATATACACAAGTTTCCTTAATACTTAAATTGCTCTAGAGCAGCGATTTTCAACTTTTTTCATCTCATGGCACATATAAACTAACTAGAGGCCTGTTGCATGAAATTCGTGTGTATGTGGGGGGTGGGGGAGGGTTTCCTCAGCCCAGCCTGCATCCTCTCCAACCTGGAACTCCTCGAGGAATGTCTGACTGGAATTCCCAGGAACGGGCCTAAACCGGCAGTCAGACATCCCTCTCAGAATCCTGGACCACTGACTCCTAATGACTCACCTGCCAACCTGCTTGGTAGCCCCTAACTGGCCCACCACTCCACTGGCCTGATCGCCCCTCACTGCCTCTGAGTGCCTGCCTGATTTCATCTGACTGCCTTCCCTGCCAACCTGGTCACCCTTAGCTGCCCCCCACTGCTGGCCAGGTCACCCCCAACTGCGCCCCTCTGCCGGCCTGGTCGCCCCTAACTTCCCCCTCCCCCGCACCAATCTGGTTGCCCCCAACTGCCCCCCTGCTGGCCTGGTCGCCCCTAACTGCCCCCCACCAGCCTGGTCACCCCAAACAGCCTGCTTGTTCAGTCATTTGGTCATACCTCATTAAACCCCTGTTGGCCTGGTCATCCCACACAGCCTGCTTGTTCAGTTGTTTGGTCATTCCCTCACTAACCCCCCTGCTGACCTGGTCATAAGCAGCCATCTTGTGAGGGTGTGATAGTCAATTTGCATTTTACCTCTTTATTATATAGGATTACTAAAATTCTGTGGCACACAAGAAATACTATATATTTTGCCAATCTGACAAAAAATAGGCATGATTTGATTGACTTACAATAATAATAATAATAATAGTAATTTACCTACCCTTTTAGCTCCAATATAACTTTTTAAAAAATCAGGTGCTTATATTTGTATATAAGAATTTCTGGTACCAAGAGTTAACCAATCAGACATAACCTCATTATGTGACATGACCAATAAGATACAACTCTATTATATGGCCCATATATTTATGGTTTAAGATAGGGCATTCATTCCAGACAGCTATTATTATGTTGGCTGTTGTCATTTTCTTTTTAATTTGACAATCTAAGAGAAAAGAAGTCAGTGCCCCTGACTAAATAAACTCCAGTTGAAAATCACTGCCCTAGAGGAAGGCAACATTATTATTCCTGTTTAAGCAGAAGGAAACTGAGGCACAACGACCTTAACTTGCTTATACATGGTCACACACCTAGCAAACAAAAGAAATTTGAATTCAGCTGTCTTTGTCCAATGCCTTGCTCTTATGTAGTATGGTGACCATATTCAGTCCCCTAAAACAATCACATCATATTTACATTCTATGGCTTTAGTTTCTGCAGCACTAATACTACAAAATAAGATAAATAGATATAAAGAATGGTAGCTTCAGACAAAATGCCAAAGATGATGTTCAATTAATCTCAGTATAATATTAGCAAATGTTTCTGGTCAAATTATACAATGCCCAAAACTAAAGTGTCCCAAACCAAAATTTAAAAATCTTCTCTTGAGAGCATTATTATTATTATTATTATTATTACCTAAACATTCAGGATACCTGAAGCTGAAGGTTCCTGTATACACAGGATTTAACCACACTTCTACAATTCAAAGCATGAAGATTTTCAGAGACTAATAGGGAACATATAGGGCTGTCTATTCCACCCTTGCTTACATATGTGTTATTTTGTATAACATATTATAAATTAGAAGAACCTTAATAATAAGTATTATTAAATAATAAATATCTTGAAGTTTTCCATTTTTCCTTGATTTATTATCTATCTATATAAAAACCCAGCAACTGGAACGGCAGAATGACCAGAATGACCAGAACAACCAAAATGATAGGTGGCTATGATGTGCACTGCAGCAGCCAACCAGCCTGATCTGGGCCCTGATTGACCCCCTGGCAGACCCAGCCTCCAACTGATACCCCCACACACTGATTGGGGGAGGGGCCAGTCAGCCAACCACCTGTGGCCCCTACCCCCTGCCAGCCCAGCCCGATGGACGCCCTTTGGGGCATGCTGGCTGGATCTCAACAGTGCATGAACTCATGCACTGGGCCTCTAGTATTCTATAAACACACAAACTTTTGTATGTGTACAGGCAGGTGGCCAAAATACTTAAATGTTAGTCTTAATTTGACTAATGAGCACATTTTGCTGGGGTGCAAATAAGAGGAAATGCTATGAGCTGAATCTTGATTCTGCCATTCACTACCTATCTGTGAAACTTTGAGAATCTCAATAAACCTCTAGGAGCCTTGTTTGTCCTACCTTCATGCCAGGGCCACTATGAGAAGTAAATGAGATGTGGGACTTGAAAATGAACTCAGAATCCTAAATTGCTAAACAAATATAAGAGATTAGTATTATCATAAATATCATTTTTATCTTTCATTCCATGGTATCTAGCATAATGCCTGGCACTATGCATGTTTGTTAACTAAACTTATTTTTCATTATGGGGAAAAAATTCATTGTAAGCATCTAGCCAAAAGAGCAAACAATGTTTTTTCAAAATAAAAATGCCAATTTTCCGAGTCTAAAACTATTATGTATTTTACTTTAAAGTTAATATGAAAATAAGAGCAGTTTTTTTTCTGATTTCATAATCACAGCATTTGTGCTTATTTCTCACTATGTGTACAATTATTGAAATTTTATATTAGCCATTTAGGAGTCATTTTAATACAAGTCCTAACAAAAAAGGTTCAGGTATTTAGAGAGAGGGGGGTTTGCTGATGATTAGAAACTGGCAAAATGTTAAATGAGAAAACATTATTTTATATAAAATAGAGATGAAGCCATTTGTAAATAGGAATCTGCTTCTGTATACATCACACACATAAATTCATATGACTACCTCGAAATGTACATTAGAGGGTAGGTCTATACATTCCATAAGCACATCATCCAGACCTTCAGAAACTGCCATTTGAAAGCTAAGGGCCTAAATTTCCACTTTGATCAATGCAACAGCTTTATCACAAGATGGGATGACTGAAGTTTATTGATTAGCTGATAACCTTCTAATGCACCAGCCTTTAATCTACAATAGGACGGTGAGTGAAAGCAGAGCTTTCAGAAAGGCAAAAGGGGCTTGATTATCCTAGAAGAAAATAAGAACACAGAGAGAGACTCAGGAAAGCAAAAACATCCAGAAAACCTGAGCAGTGACATCCAGTTACTTGGCTTTCCCTGCAGCCCCGCGAGTTGAGATAACTGTCACCTGACATTCTGGCCCCAGTGCCAAGGACTAGAGAGTCAAATCAAATCAGCATAATAAGGCTGTTGTATCCAGGAAGACGAAGAAAAACAACCTGCAACAGCAGTAGAAGTTCATTTCACAGCATGACTGTCATTTCAAAGGAAAAGCTAACACTACTTAAGGGTTTACGTCAATATTATCCATACATCTTGATAGGAATGAGTCACTTTTAACCACGGCCGGTGGCCTTGATTGCATCTGACAGAACTTTTGCTGACAACTCTGTGGCTGGAAGAAAATCTCAGAGCATCGTATGGTTAAAGACTAATGTCAGTGTTGAAAAGTTCAGGGGGAGACATAGCCAAACATTTCTCTCTGATCAAAATGTCTACAGAACTTTGTACTGACTTATAAAACTGGATCATATTTAATCTGAAAAACTGAAATAACAGTACGCTAAGAATTATGCAGAGCTACACTAAAATTAGTAAAGTAGATAAACAAAAGCCTGGCATAAAGATGTATCGAACTGAACTCAACAAATATGCATGTGTGCTAGTGAGGCAGCAAAGTTTAAAAGCACCTCTTTAATGAGAAAATGGTTGAAAATATTTCTTATTCTAGTGTTACACATAGAGATTAGATAAAAGGTCACTAGGAAGTGCAATTATGTAGGTTCATATCGTTCTTATTTGCTATTTTCCCAGCACACAAGTAAGAACATAACAATCTTTCTTTGAAAATCAGAGCCCAATAACCATTATGAATTTAACTTTTTCATCTTTAAAATAAGTTTTGGTGTATTAATCTACAATGTCTCTTCCAACTGCAGCTTTGGGATTTCCACGAATACTTATTACTACTGAGGAATTCCATGGCACTACTGCTTTAAAGAGCAGCTACTATTCTACTAACTCCTGCTGCTACAACTATTGCTGTCTTTACCACCCAAACAGATCTTTCCCCCCCAGTGAGGAAAATGTGCCATGCCTGAAACATTTCTGAAGTCAAAATCTGCACATAAACAACATGCAAATATCAGTGTTGTCATAAATCTCTCAAATTCCAGATAAGATAAAAGATTTGAGATGATGTAGCCTAGATGAGAATTGGCATAGTTCCCAAGTTTTCCCCTTTTGCTTTTCTACAACTACTAGGCTTGAACAAGTCCACAGAACATCTCTTTTCAGTCAAACCCTTAGTTATCTGATTATTTTATGTCCCAGATTTCTCTCTATGTAAATAGGAACAATACCAAGTTATCTCAGAGTACTTGTATTAAATAGAGATTGCCAAGAAATGTACTGTGAATCTCAATATTTATTGGAGAGCCCTAATCTGATAACTGATACGAAGCTCTAATGTTACATAAATGCAAACAGTTTTCCATTACCCTTAAAAAAAAATGAAACATGGGAAAATAAAAGCAGATATGTGAGTTAGATTTCAAACAATTTAAACCACGTGTGCAAGAATAGTGTTATTTTTTTTTAAATATTCTAAAAACCCAATAAACTATTCATTTAACTCAATATTCACTGAATACCTACAACATGTCAATTATACAAGCATCAGTAGGACATGATCCATCCTCTCTAAGCCAATTGAAATAGAAATAAATTTGAGATGTGTATAAAGCACTTATGGGTGCACTAAGAATTACGTAAAATTAATTCTGACCAAAATAATCAAGGAGTAATGACACAGCTCACAAGCATTTCAGGGTTTTTTTGTGTTTGTTTGTTTTAATCCTCACCTGAGGATAGGTTTATTGATTAGAGAGAGAAAACAAAAGTGGGGGAGTGAGGGGAAGGAAGGAAAAGAGAAGGGGGAAAGGAGGGTAGATGGGGGGGGGGGGGGGGGGGTGAGAGATCAATGTGAGAAACATGATCAGTTGCCTCCCCTACCTGCCCTGAACAGAGATTGAACCTGCAACCTTTTGTTTGGATAACACTCTAACCAGCTGAGCTACCTAGCCATTTTGCAAACAGAAATATACTAGTAAATATAAGGTTTCCCTACAATAAGACATAAATAAAAGAACAAACATAAGATAAGCCTTTCTTCCTGGATCTAAAAATCACTCCCAAGAGGACTATAAAGCCAAAAACTAGGAGTAATTGTGAAATAAATTTCTCAATGGTTTAACAATGTGGCATTTATACCAAAATGGATTTCTTTGCTAAGCCTTAGATTTAAATAACATTCAAAGAAGATTGTATACAAAATGATTACACAAACTTATTTTTAAGTTTTAGTGAGACATTAAACTCAATTATTGACAATTTATTCCAAGGTAAATTGTTAATAATTGAGTTCTTAAGGTAACATCGCCCTCGGCTATTGTCAAATGCTAGTAATTGTTGAGGAATAATTTATTAGATTTAAAAAAGAACCACATTAAACCAACTATTTTTATTTAGTAAGACACAGCATAAGCTCTCATTAGGAGAAAATTCAATAACAGACAGAAGCAAATATGTCCTGTCCATATTCAGTACATGTTCGATGTTATAAAAGGAAAAATGGGAAAAGACTGATATAAAAACTCCTAAAAACACTGAACATACAATCATGACATAAAGATTCAGTTTAGCTCGAATTTTTTTTTCTTCTTTACATGTGATTTCATGAAATTTACATATTCTATGAAATGGTGGCCCCAAAAGGTACTTATTTTCATAACTGCTTTGGCTTTATTTACAAAAACTAACAGATGTTGTTTGCTTCTTTTATTCATCACTATACGTAAGTGTATGTGTATATATTCAAAATACTATTATAGAAGAATACTTGGTTCTGCAAATAATGTTCCACCTTCATCCCTTAGCAAATTTTCCAACAAACATGTTTGGCTATTAGACTAATAAGTCCAGTTACTGAATAACAGCATGCTTATTTATTATTGAGTAAAGTTCAACCAAAGATGGCACAGATCACTTTTCTCAAAATAATTTGTTACTAATTATAGGCAGGGTGAGTGGAAAGTATTTGTTGACTTACTTCCGTTGAGCATGTTTCTGGAGTCAATTTGTGGGATTATTTGTTTTGCTAAAGGCAGCATTAAAGAGGGTAAAACAAAATAGGAAAGGATAAGCTAAAAACTTAGGTGAGCTATATATCATTTTAGCTTTCATCTTTAAATGGAACAACAAAGCCCAGTTTTGCAGGAAGGTTTTGTTTAGCTTTGCTGTTTTGTTGTTTGTGTATTTGTTTTGGTTTTCACTGGGCAATTAAGTCTGAACTATCTATCTGAGGAAGAACGAACTAGTAAAACCAAAAAATTTGACAAGATCTACAAAAGCAGACTACCTTAAAACTGATGTAATTTTCTCGCTGTATCTTGTCATTTATAATCATTTCTAGTTCCCCATTATGTTTTTTTTTTCTTTCTAAAGTCCACTTTTAAATTCGAGTGAAAAAAAAATTCACCATAATTAGAGGTTATCCTTTTTTTCTTTCCAGAGTGTTGAAAAAGTGTCCTGGGAAATGATAATGTGTCTTGGGCCTAAGAGATGATTTCTTTGTCATAAATAAATGAGGAATAACTGGCATGCCCAAGGTGTGGGAGTTAGACTTTGTTTCTTCTATTTATCCGAGATCGATTTCAGAGAGGTGACCTACAACTACATTTCCTGCCCGATGTAGCTCTTCCTCCCACGGAGCTTCTATTTTGATTTGAAAAATATGGTGCTCGTGAAACAAGCAAGCACAACCTAAAATCTCTGTTTTGTTGAAAAGGTGGCCACTGGACTCAGTGACAGGCCCAAAGCAGGTGTAAACCCACCACAGCAGAGCAAACAATCCCTGCTGGAAGCACCTGGAACAGGGTGGGGCACCCAGGGCTTGAGTCTAACCAACATTGACAAAAGTCACAATGTCCTAGGTGTCAGTCTGAACCAGAATGGACTCTAGCTAGACAGACTCAACAGGCTGAAGTACTTCTCGTAGCTACTTGACAGAGAACACAAGCAGGACTACAGTCTGTGGAAGTGGAAAATACAAAAAATTCTAGCAGAGGTGCCAAAAATAAACTATTTTTATATGTACTTCATTTTTAATTCTCTGGTATATTTAAATAACAAAATGACAACATATTACTTCTATAAAAATTTCAGAAAGTCTTTAGCCTAATGAATTGTAAAGAACAGCATCCATCATACCAATTCATCGCAAAAGAGTAACTGTGCCATCTTTATTCTTCAAATGAATAAATAACAGGCTAGGAGGCAAAATGTCTAGCCTTGAGCTCCACAGAGGGCCAGCAGCACAGCCACCTAACAGCGCCTTAGACATTCCGAGGCCCAACTCCAGACCAGAGAGTCCAGCTCTCCCAGGATCAGGAACATGAAGCTGCATTTGAACAAGCCTCCCTAATGCTTTTCATTCATACCTAAGTGTGAGTAAGAGGACAATGACACAGCTGATTACTTTCAGAAAAATAATTAAAACTTTTCCAAAATGCAACCCTCTCTGAATAGAGCAACCGGTAACATCTCAAACCGATAAACCAAGAAGTTGTAGCACAAACGTATTATTTAGTTTAAGAGATAAAAAGGAGAAAAAGTGGGTGTGTCTAGAGAACAGGACTGTATAGACTGAGAGTGATCTTATCTCTTATCTGTGTGTTTTCTGATTCTATGAATATATTGCTTTAATAAATTACTGAAAATGCAAAAACAAAAAAATACACAAAGCATCAAATAAACCAAAAACCGCCAAAGCCATAAAAAAAAAAAAGCATATAAACTTACACAGTACCTTCAAGAGCTAACTATTGCTTGAATCTCAGGTGTACTATCTCAAATGATGAAGGCGGCAGACAATTCATCCTTGAATAAATTTGAATCTGACCACATTGACATTGAAATACGCAATTTTTTTTAAAATAAAGGAATCAAAACACAGTAACAAATTTATGTTCTCAGATCCCAGAAATGGAATTCTTCTTTCAAATGTGTGCTTAACTTCTGGTAAACACAATCAGAGGAATAAAAGACAGTGTCTTTCTAGCCAGTCCTACCTAAAAATGTAATCAGGCCAGAAAGGTTTCCAAATTAGTATTGAAAAGTAAACTTGTATAAAGTACTCAGATGGGCAGAAAGGAGCAGAGTGCGGGAAGGTGGGTTAGTAGACAGGCAGAGAACTAAGAACACATCAGAAATGGCACTTTTCTCTCTCGGGCAAGTACATGTTACTGTAACAGAAATCATTCAGTCAAGGTCCGCACAGACCTGGTCTCATTTTCAGCTTTTGCAACAATAACCTGACATATTTTCCCCCACTTCACTGCAAAAAAAAAGACCCAAAACACTATTCTTTTGTACAACTTAATGCCTAATAAAATAAGGCATAGAAATAACACACAGTTGCTTAGACAAAGTGTCACCGAGTAATAGTGGCTTTAAACATGTGAGCCCCCACACCCCGATTTGTATCGATTATTTTCAGATGGGTCACTAGGATTTTATTACAAAGTTCAGTTCAAGGACAGAAATTTGTCAACTTTTTAAATATTTAATTTCATAAATATATCAGAGTCAAGGTTATGATTCCTTGAATGACATTCTCATTGACTTGCATTTCCCGTGTTCTATCTTGATTTTAAGAGAAAGTAGAGAAGTGACAAGGATCTATCCTGCTGGGTATTTTGCAAAACCCTGGTTCTACCTCTGGGACTGCTCTGGAGAGATGCACCGTCAACATCGAAAAGTACAAATGGGCACAAACTAGTTAGAAAAATCATAACACATAACTTTGTAATGAGGAAATGAGAGGTGGGAAATTGAAAAACAGTAGTGATATAACTAAATTTGAAGTATATCATTTAATAGGTAAGCTTATTCATGTATTAAATTTAAAACAAGATTTACAAAAAAAAAAATCAGTTTGTGTATAAATCTGTATCGACTTAGGAAAAACAATGCTCCTGTAGGTTCAAATACTTAACTTTACTTCCTCTGGACTAAAGCATATCCTGAAGTAATTCTTTATTTTTCAGCAGCGTGTCTGAGTTCTGAAAAGCTTTGTTTGTCAAGAACTATTTGCCACAGCCACGTTACTGTCTCTCTTAACCTTCACTCATATCCTAGGATACACTTATAGGGAGTTTTTTGTTTGCTTGTTTTCAAGCCTCGGTATGTGCTTTAAAAGTCCACATCTTTCAAAGGTTAGCAAGCTATAGCATACATCCTTAAATTCTAGATTTCCAATTGATTTTTTTTTTCAATAGAAAATGAAGAATGCTTGGGAATGTTTTTAGAGGGTATTCAACGCTTGTGGCTTAATCTCACTTTCACAATTTCTAAATGCTCTCTTCTCTCCTTTGCTACACATATTTATCCATGTTCAAGTCAAATGGGTGCTCTCTAATCCAGTATTGAACAGAATTTTGCAGTTCATTCTCCTAACCTACATTTTACCAAAGGGCTAAAGCAATAAAAGCCTAAACAGAAGCATTTTATTTGATTGAGGTATGTAAGGAAATCTGATTATTCGGGTTTGCAAAGATAGCCCCATAGAATTTATAGACAGGCCGCACAGCGGGGATGAAGTTTCTTTCTATTCCTAGAGACAGGATCCCTCTGCCCCACTAAGCATTCCCAGACAAGAATCAAACATTTGTGAAGGGCATTTAGGAGACAATATAAGCTTTCAGTTCCAATATTTGATAACCTTCTCTATCCAGAAATCCTCCTTAGAATCTAATCCATATACCCTATTCCTCTTTTTAAACCATTTCCCTCTTGTTCCGTGCAGAATGAAGGTTGAAACTGCTGCTCACCATCATCAGAACAATAGTCCTTTATGTCAGCAAAAACTTGAAATAAAACACACCTCCACTTTCTTTTTATTAAACTATTTGAGATTTCTTTTTACCTTTGTTTATAAGTTGCCATTAAATTGAGATGTTTTATTCACAGTCCCAGAGCTATATTTGTTAAACTGTAAATATCCACTAATTGAAATAAAATAAAATTTCAGCACTCTGAAAATGTTTGGCTAAACATTCATGGTTTTAGCATGTTTTTTCCAGAACGATATATATAATGCTTTAAAGAATGGTCATATGTTTCTACCTTAAGAAGGGAATTAGGATTTTGAAAATACCTTGGAGAGGCTGATTGTGATTATGATGACAATTTTACTTATTGTGCTTTTAGAAAAAGAAAGGCATGACTACGACACACTACTGATCTGAAGAGTTCACAATCGTATTGAAGAAAGACAAGTATCTAAAATATAATATAACAAACACAAGAGACAAGATGTTAGAGTCTAACTCAGCAGGGTAAAGATGGCAAAGAAGTGGTCAAGAAAGATTTCAATGAGATGAAGTCTAAACCAAGTCGGAAGTAGACTGCAAAGCAAAAGTAAAAATGGCTAAAGCAAAATGAGCATGTACAAAGGCAAAAAGACATACAAGAGCTCACTCTGGAGAACTGAAAGATTGAAAGGGCTCAAGCTCAGAGAATGGGGAGCGACAAGGTGCTGGGGTGGCAGGAGTTAAACTAAAATAGTCCGTAGTCCAGGGTTTAGATTAAAGAAGGATGTTCATGACAGCTAAAGGATTAGGACTTTGTACTGAAGGAAGTTGCAGGGGGAAAGTAGCAAGGTCAGATGGCTGTGTGTTGATGCCTCTGCAGGGAGTGGACTGAACGGAGGGGAAACTGAAGGCAAGGATGCCCATCAAAGGGCTGGTTCACCAGTTCCTTTGAGAAACTGGGTGTGAACTAAGGAAGTAAAGAGAGATGAACAAAGCCACGAAATCAAGGTAATTTTAAAAGATAGAACTGGCAACTTGGTAAGCAATTTGAAGTTAATGGTAAAGAACTGGGAGGACTGAGGATAAATCAAACATTTTTCCACTCGGGTGATGATGCCATCAACTTAGAAAGGCAAGAGGAGTGAAAGAGAAAAACAATGGTGTCAACACTGGTCTTATAGAACGTCAACTGTCTGTGGGCCATCACAGTGAAGACTGGGGTTGCCGTGTAAATGCCATTTAAAGAGGACAATCAGCTGAGGGCTGAGGGGGTGAGTCCAGAGGGGCTGCATTTTTCTAATTGCAAAAGGGCCCAGTGGTGTTTTAGGGAAGATGTCTGGTAGACAAGGTAGAGGGGAGACCCCGGCTAGAGATCAGAATGTTGGAGACCTAGCTATACAGAACTGTGCTAGCCACCACAGTAGCCAATAGCTACATGTCTATATAAAGTCACAATAATTAAATTTAAAAATCCATTTCAGTAGCCACAGTTATGTGCTCAGTAACCAATGTGATCAGCCACTACTATATCAAATGGTACATACAGATTTTTCCCTTCATCACGGAACGTTCTATGGGATTGTGGAAGATAAGAGGAAAGGTTTGGGGACAAGACCTCAGGAAAGAGAAAGCGAGAAGATGAGAGGAGTGAGAGGGAGGAATCAAAGGCGTATAAAGACAAAGGAAAATCATGCCACTGTGACCAAGAGAAGATATGTCAAGGAGACAAATGGTGAAGAATAAGAAAAACTAAAAAGAGATCAATTAAGAAAAGGAGTAAAAAAAATTTACTTTAGGGTAGTTATTTTACCCTGGCATTTGGCATAGTGTTGGAATCATTACCAATTTTTCAGATGTAAAATGACTCAATGAGAGGAATTCTCCCACTCAGATGACACGTTTATCTTTTAGCAAAAACAAACAAACAAACAAAAAAAAAAAACACAGAACCCCAGAGGAAGGGAAATGTTGGAAATATGACCATTCTCTTCCCACACTTTAATGAAGGGGAGGCTTTCCTTGCTTAGCCATCATCCAGCTATCATCCTTCTGGGAGTTTCTAAAAGTCTCTAATTAAGGTCTACAACATTGCTGTATAGGTTTCTTGAAATAGAATATCTAATAATTATACTCAGACATCAAGCAACTCTATTCTCTTTTCCTATCAAAAACCAAGCTGATAAAGCAGCAGTTACCAGGGGCTGAGGGCAGACTTTTCTCTATGAAGTTATTTTTTAGTGAGTATGGAGTTTCTATAAGGGATGGTGAGAAAGTTCTGGAGACGGATAGTGATGATGTTTGCACCGCAATGGGAGTGCCACTGAACAGCACACTGCACAATGGTTAAAATGGCAAACTGTCTGTTACATAGACTTTACCACAACAGGAAAAATATTTTCAGTGAAGCTAAACTAAAACGTAATCTGGGAGAGAACCTGAAAGAAACCTCTTACGAATCTTGGCACATGGGACAGTGAAGATACCAAACATAAAAGCTGAAAACAATTGCTCGCAAACACCTGTTACTTGAAGTAGCGTGGGTATTGCTGTTAGATTTATGATATTCGGTGGGGGAAACATGGGTTTATAGGTTGTAAGGTATTAAGCACACGTTGTTCCTGTGGATGATGCAGCCTCCTGACTGTGAAAAGGTCAATGGTCTGGAAGAAGGAGGTTGGGGCTTTCCATGGTGCTAACAAAATAACAATGTATTAGGTCAGGTTCATAAGCAAGATGGCATTTATACCCCTTTCTTTACTGTTTGCACCTCAGGTCAAGGCAAAGCATAAATATCAGAGGTAAATCCCAAGGCAACCATGTTTGCACAGGTGAAAAGCTCACTCTGCAGTCACAGGAGGGAGAGGAACCAAGAATCCCTCCCCACACAGCCTCTGACCAGCAAGACTCCCCGAGAGAAACACTGAAGGGACCCTAAGAGGGGCTACTGGGCGCTCCCATTTCTGTTGCTGCAACCAGGAACAGACAGTCAGGCTAAAATTCAACCAAAGCAGGTAAACGTTCATGAATGCAAAAACTACAGTAAGCCAATGAATGCTGGGCCTGGCATTTCTATAAGTTATATAACAATAATCTCATGGATGTTAATGATGGACTGTCTTCCATCAGCATCCAGACTTGTCTTTGTGAAGATATTGAAAGACTGGAAGTAAACACTTGTATGTTCTGGATCTCCCCATTTCTTCTCCAAGGATACCGACCAAACACAGAGAATAGGGCTATCTTTAAATCCAATCAGTTCTCCTGAGCTACTATCTGGAGCTTTGCTCAAATCACAGGGGGATTCTGCTTGATGCCACAGTGTGACAAATCACATCACCTTGTGACTGCGAGATAAAAAGGCATTGACACACTGCAAGAACAGACACTGGAAGTGGAAACAAACCAAAGAGAAAGAATGGGAGAAGGAAGGAAGACAGAGAAAAAATGTAAGAGATGAGTCAAACTATACTTACAACTTTCAGCCTGATAGTCTGGCACAAACTGCTCATCATTGTCAGGTACCTGAGCTGAAGGGAAAAAAGAAAATTAAAAAAATAATAATTAAGAGAAAAACTGCCAAGACTTAAGGAATGTCAAGTAAGATCTTCCATGCCAGATATTTTTAGGCTGGGATAAAATTTATGGTTATTTGCCAATTAGCCTCTATTTAAAGTGGGATTGGCAGCAATACTGAAGAGGGGAAATTTCAGCAGCAACATTGTTGTCAACTAGAAAACATGTCTATCAGAAATACAATGGTGGCAGTCCCTCTGAATCTCACCTGCCAGACGGAAATAAGAGAGATATATAAAGTAAAAGAAGCCATAGCATTTCTATCAGCTGCAGTGTTTCTTTATGCGAATAAAATATATGCTTTTGGAATAAAGAGTATTTCAATTTACCCACTGCCAGGGCTTAAGCAGCCATTTGAAGTAACCATATAATTCTTTCAAATAATGTGCAGTTATTACATCTCTCAGGGATTCTGCTTTCTAGAAATTGTCTGATTTTGGCAAGTTCTATCTATTGCAAATTAGACTACCACAATTAAAAATGTTTGCCCCAAATTTGGCCAAAATATGCAACCAAGTTTCTTAAATTATTGTCATCTATTTTGGTCCTACATTATACAGTGTTATAATTCAATGACTATGGTTATAACAATGCAAACAAACTCCATCTTTTCATGCAAAATATTTTCCTGTTACTAGTTAGAATTAACACAAAGAAACATCATTATTTCATCAGTCTTTAATGTCAAACAACTTCCCTATTTTTAGCAGGGGAAGAATTACCGAATAGCAAGGACTTGCAGCAATTAAAACACAAGTAAACCTTTTCACTTCTATAATATTTTCATCATGGTTGACTGAGACATCAAAAAAGCCTGCTCCAAATTGACAGAATATTACAAAAACAAGTTTTCACATGACACTAATGTGCACACTCACACATATATAACCACATAAAATAGAAGTGAGGTTACTTTTAATTTGGTAAAAATCTAATGAACTATCATCCTAATTAATGTCAGTTGTATTAGCTAGTATTACTTTACTGATAGTATGTGATAGTGAACCTTTTTATTCAATCAAGTCATATTTAAACAAATGTCAACTGATTTTTTTTAAGAGCCTATTCTGTATGGGGGATGAGTACTAACGTAATCATTCTGTTGAGAAATGTTTTGTTTTGGTAATTCAATTAAGAAAAAATTGAACATGAAAAATAAATTCTATATTTAAAAAGCCTAATAAGAGAGGTTTACCACATACATATAATTAAAGGCTCTGTTTACCAGCTTATTTAATAGTATTTTTAGAAACAGGATTATTTGGTTAAGTAAAATTTATGATATTAAGAACAGAACCAATGGTAATCTTGCCTATTATCAAAATATACGGAGTCTGACACCCATTTTATAAAAATATTCTTCTGGCCACTAATATTTAAACCTATTAAAGACAAATCTCATTCTTGGCCACAAAACGAAACCAAACCAAGTAAGGGCGTTTTCCAGATAGGAACGGAAGCCTGTTTCTTCAGTCTATGTTTGAAGAAGGGTATTCTATTCATAGTCCATTACTATCTGATATCTAACTAACAAAAGTCATGCAAACTTGAAATCACGGTTTTGTGACTTGCTGGCTACGTAAACTGTGTAACATTTAACCTCAGTGAACTCCCTTTTACTCACCAGCTCCATATCGGTAATAGAGATTTCTGGTGAGGATTAAATGAAATAGTCTGAATAAAATGCCAGACAATGCCAGCTACTCAAGAAATGTTGTTTTCAACTTGCCACCATCCACTCATTTTCCCCCCCCTCAACAACAAAACTGCTTCAATCATTACAAGGCAGGTTTAATATCTTGACTTCTAATGAATTACATTAGGCATGGAAAAAATTAACAGCTGAAATTTGTACCTTGGCATGCTCTTAGCTACAAACATCTCTCTTGCGTTGCAGGGAGCATGGGTTTTCTTATAGATGCACAAATTATAATGACAAGAGTGCCCTTTAAAATAAGCCTCCACACCAAAAAAATTACAAGAATGTTTTTAATATCTATTTAATAACTAACAGCAGGTAGACAGGATCAAATCCTACATATTTTTCCAATCATATCCACATGTTTTGGTTATCCTTTTCAATTAACAGCTAAATAGACATAACTATTGAGACACAAAAATTATTAATATCAACCACAACAATTATTATGCTGTTAAAAAAGCCAAATACTTACAAGAACCTAATAAAAATGTAATATCGCTTTACAGGAATACTAGTTAAAAACAGCCCCTGAGTAACGAAAGTATATTGGTAACTGAATATGCTGGCATGAATGTCCTAAAGGCCAGACTTTTTATTTATTTATTGTTTTACTATGAGAAGAGAAAGTCGAAATTCCATGATAAGGATCACTTCCAGAAAGGGTGCACAAATCTCTGATGAATGTGAGCTGTGTGATGGGAAATGTATGCAAAGAAATGGCACAACTTGAGGAGCAGAAGAAAACTAGTAGTCTACAGAAAAGAGCTGCAGACTAGTAATTTGTAAAAAGAATGAAACTTGCTATTTCTGCTCTAACTCTTTAACATGCTGAATAAACACTTCACACTTGTGCTTGAACATATTACAGAATTTTAACAAAAAACACATGACTCACATATTTCACAGAAGCTGATCTTCGGAAACTGAATGGGCCCAGTGAAACAGCAGGCCACTTAAATAGACAGAGGCTTACTTACCTCTACCTCTCATATAAAGTTAGAGTAAAAGGAAAGCAGCTAACGAAAAGCACAAGTTGGATCCGGACAAGGAAAATATGACAAAGTATTGCCACACTCATAGAATACATTTCCTTTCTTCCCCTCAATGCATGGGAATTCTGTGAAGCAGCACACTATAGAGCTGCCTGAAAATTCGTGACATGTCATACTAATGCCAAAGTGGAAAGTTAACAATAGAGGCCAACCTAAAGGAAAAAAGATCTTAAGAAGGGGTATTTTTTCCCAACTATCGATGATAACTACGCTTGGAATAATCACCTTCGAGGAATGAAAATGTTTGCACAGGCTCCATAATTAAAGAGGAAGGGGCAGAGGAGGAAAGAAGGGGGAAGTATATGCCCAAAGACCAATAAAAGGCTTTCAAGAAGATGAAGCATGTGGATGTTATTGGTAATAGCTGGAGCGGCTCTATGGGATCATTGCACGTTAATAGATAAGTTGCCATCAAGTCTCAGGACTTCTGCTTTCAAAGGAGGGTATCTGCATCCTGCTATTGGCTTCACCTAGATTATTATCCAAAGTTGCATATGTCTTGTCTGTCTGTCTCTCTTCTCTCTTCTCTCTTTCTCCTTCTACTACACAGCAACATATATCATGATAAAGAAACTGATGAAAACAGTCATGATGCCACAGAATTACTAACCCTCATGCTTCATTTTAATATATTTTCTTAACATTTCCCCAGGGAGGATGGGGGCAGGGCAGTTTTTAGTTTGCTTTTATTTTATGCATAGTTTAACCTTGCAAATGGAATAATAATCATTACTTAAGAAAAGGTGAGCATTTACATATTTTCCAAGGTTGGCTGCAGGCAAGGGAAAAACAAACCAGAAGAAAAAAAAAAAGAAAGAAAAAAGAAAAAAAAAAGCCACACCTTTTTCTTACAAACTAGGAGCCTGTTGGGTTTCTCTGAAAGCCAGAGAGAAAAGTGGAAAAATTACAAATGAAACAAACCTCACGTATCAAAGGGGTTAATCTTTAATTAAAACCAGTTCTATCCACTGTAACAATGACCCGGAGCCAAACAAGGCGGAAGATGTATGAGTCATTCTTTCTGCCCGTGAATGAGACAGCTGATCTCCTCAGCAATTCCTCCAGACGAGCAGGCAGAGCTGGAGTTCTGCCTCCATTCACAAAAACACAGTCCAGCATGAGCCATGCGGCCCAACCACAATCTTTTCATGTCACACCCTTCTGCGGAGCGAAAGCTAGTCAACTTGAACTTACAGTATAAACACTGCTTTCTCGCTCTATCTCCGATACAGTTCAGATCCAGGAAGGTGCACGTTTAAAGAAGTGACAGGCTTAAAAAAATGAATTCCATAGATTTATTCTCCCTACTTCGTAGGGAACGTGCCACAGATCCATAAATGTACAAAACTAAAAAGCAAGGAAGGAAAGAGGTAAAGAAAAAAGAA
Organism: Pipistrellus kuhlii; assembly: GCF_014108245.1. Taxonomy (NCBI): domain Eukaryota; kingdom Metazoa; phylum Chordata; class Mammalia; order Chiroptera; family Vespertilionidae; genus Pipistrellus; species Pipistrellus kuhlii. The sequence continues at coordinate 31,381,346 of NW_023425405.1, read as the reverse complement.
GGAAGGAGGGAAGGGGAGAGAAAAAGCATTTTGAAAAATGCCTTTTTTTTTTTTGCCTGTTATTCAAAGTTTCTCTATCCCAAGATTTTAAGAGTGCTGCTAACTTGGTAGCATTTCACTCTGAACGGAGGGTTAAAAACAACTTTCTCCGAAGAAAGGAAAAATTCTAAGTAAAATTAAAACAAGAAAATCAACCTTTGCACAGTGGTATTCTGTTTAATGCTAAAATGAAGCTTCAGGCCATGGAATAAAATAATCATGAGGCCACTAAGCCTGGGCTTACACCACATCCGCTTTTAACATTAAAATGATTGCTCCAGTGTGTAAGCATTAATTAATGCAGAAGTATAAACATATCCAAGCAGATAAAGGGGTTACTTCCCCATCATAGAAACATCATTCAGACTCGCTCAAGATATCCTGTATGTTCTAAAAGAAAGAAAACAGTAAGTTTTAGTTGTCTTTTAGTCTAAAACTGGCTTCAATTTCTAACTCCAAATTGACCTGTAGTGACTGAAAAACTCATAAGGATCGCTCAGAGCTGTTTCTTGCCAACTATTTTCTCTACAGAGGTTTGATGGTGGTGAAGATGATGATGATGATGATGGTGATGATTTTCTTAACTGCAAGTTTATACACAGGTCAAATGGAATCAAGTTATATTATAAACTCTAAGAAATTACACATTTTCAGAAATGGAACTGGAAAAGCTTAGCTATATTTCATAAACATTTATTATGGCCCTCTGGGAAAACTATATTATAAGCTACAACCTATCCAAATTCTACTCTTGAAAAACATTATTTTGCAAGTAGACCTTAGATGAAAGGTATTTATACGATTTCAAAGAATACTTTAAAATATAATCCATTATTATCTACCTGCTCTATCTGCTCTCTTTTAATCAAGTACAAAAGATAGACCACATTTCAGAGAATTTCCTGGTACAATGCAGAGGAGTGGTAGCCCTCAAAAAAACAACAACAACAACAACAAAAAACACTCTTGTTCAATTCTAATAAATAACATAGACTTCCATGCTTAAATTCTCAATTCCTTTTTTTTGTAAACCTCATAAAAATAATGCCATTTTAAAGCTTTTATTTCCTACTGCCTCACCTGAAAACAAACAAAAAAAGCATTCAAGAGCACATCCAATTTGTTCCTTTTTAAAAAGTTACAGCATACTTTTTAAAAAATTAAAATGAGTACATTGTGATGGACTACTGTTGGGTGGCAGTATGTATAAGATACTATTTAAGAAACTTCATCATTATAAATGTCTCTACTTTTACGTCAACCTAATTATTTGAAGGTCAAGTGGGAATCAAAAGAAAAGAGATGGAAAGAAAAAGAAAAACAGCCTTATCTGCCTGCTGTAAGGGCCTCTGGTGTGGAAAGGAGGTTCTTGAAGATGAAACTCTGCCTCAAGTGTGGTGGTAGGATGAGTCCTGACTTAGGACAATACCACTGGAAAACTGTGCCCTGATGGCAGCGAGTCGCTGTTGACTTTTTTCCCTAAGGTTACTCATGAAAGGGAATCGCAAGAACATCTAGAGCCCCAGCAAAAACAACATTCAAAAGTTGCTACGTATTTACATTTAATCTGCATGAAATGTATGACTTGTCTTTTCCAGTGTGTTAGTAGGTAAGCTTTAATAACAAACTTTAGAAGAATGCAATCCTTTTAAAACTCAGTGATACATCCTTCTCTTTCTGTCAACCCTCCACTTCTCCCCACCCCTCCTCGCCCCATACACACAAAAGGTCCATTTAACTGTGAATTTCTAGGACACCATTCGCTGAAGCACCACTTAAAACAGGTTGTTAAGAATAAGACATGACTATGATGTTGACAGGATTGATATTTGAACTCATTATTTCATGGGATCAAATAATTGAAATTGCCTTTCTGTCAGTAGCAATCTAATTCAAAAGACAAAGAATCAATAAAGAATTGTACATAGTTACAATTACAATATAAAGCAGCTATAGCAAAATTTAAAAATAGGCACATTCTTTTTTTGTTACTGTGTCACTGGAAACACTGCCTTTTCAGTTTTTTTCGGAATGAAATGTGATTATTTTAAATTGTGGGATCTATGTTAAAAATCTTTCAACTATAGTGTTAACTGCGGTGTCAGTACTTTGAAAGTTATACTAATATAAGGTTATAGTATTCACAAACATATTTTTGATCTCAGGAAATGAATTTCTTTCAGAATGGAATTCTATTTTTAGAGATAACTTTAGTGAATTGAGAAACAACTAGTTCCAACCCCACCCTCTAATAGTCCTGCCTTATCCCAATTTCTCCTTAGACATAAAACACATTTCTTACTCCATAATAATTTACCTAAGATTAACCCATATGTGGCACTTTGGGTCTAACTTAAAATTTTCCTATAGAGAAAAACAAACATGCTAGGATATATCATCTTTCAAGTACATAAGGGCTTTGATAATTTCTTAACACTATTTTCATAGGACACATGACAACTAACTTGACTCTCAGGTCCAATAAGATTTTTGGACCTGTTTAACTTCTCAGTGGGATTCTAACTCATGGAAGAAACTGGTTAATTGCCAATGATCTTTTTTAAAAGGGTCAAGATACTTTAAAATTCCATGGTCAGTTTCTTGGCTACAAAGCATTATAAAAAGAAATATGTAAACGGTTCATGTCAGCCAATTTGGCAATGGTTTCATTTCTGGATGTCCAGAGGGACATAAATGGACAAATCCAGCTATGAAAAAAAACTAGTGTAATTTTGAGAATCTCTTCTTAGCTAATATTGTTCAAGATACCAATAAATCAAGTTAAATAGCTAACACAAATATAATTTTATATATGTATTTGCTAAAAATAAAAATATGCAGTCTACTAACAAATATCTCTCCTCACTATTGTATTCAATAAATCAGGTTAACCACTTTTTTGCTTATAGCATGATAGGAGAAATGAATGTAAACTACTTTGAAAAAACTGTATCCATAATGTGTTCATAGAAGCCCACCTTGGTATTCAATACAACAGTCTGAGGACTAATTCTCAAACTTACTTAACCTTATGAATTCTTTTCTAAGTGAAAGTCCATGTTCCTTCAAATATCTGAGTCATTTTCTGGGTTTATTTTATATAAAGCTAACTCTTCAGATTTGATTTACAGGTATGTGAATAACTGAGAATAGTCAGTGCGGAGTTTAAAAAGGTAAACTCAGATACATTATGCAAATTACTTATCCGAGCGACAAACAAACAAGTTGAAAGTAAAAAAAAAAAAAAAAAAAAGTACTAAAACTGATTATAAAATGGTAAGAGTCTGTCACAGATTCCACATTTTAAAATTCCAGGAACAGAGTTGCTATGCACATTCAATATCAGCCAACAAGTTCACTGACTTGGAATCAAGGAGACTTAAAACATCTTAAAGAACAAACCCAGCTTCCAGGACAATTTAAATGGATATTTTTAATTATTTTGGATAAAGTGAATAAATTCCTTCATAAATATAATGGTCTCAAAAGCTTCAATTTTGCAAACTAACAATAAAAAGTTAATACAAGAACCTCTGTGCAATTTTTCCTTGAAAAAGTTACGTTAAAATATATGGCTTATGTTGTAATAATAAGTAGTCTATTGCAAAAAGTTTCATTTACAGAGACAAGCAGAATGACCTTTAAATATAACTAAAACTTTTATTAATACTTACCGTTCATTAATATACAAACACAATCACCCTTTTGGAAGGGCTACCAGGAAAGCTATTTAACTTAAAAGGTTAAAAAATATTGCAAAAGCTTTTTGGAGAACTAGAATATCAGCAAAACAAAGAAACTTATTTTACATGCTAACAGCAACTTGATCAACTGAAAGCAAGACCACTGATAAAACACAGCAGTCAGCCCCAAATAGCAACAGAAAGACTCAGCTTCCATTTAAAGAGATCCTCTCTCCTCTTTTAACCATCTTAAAAATATGTTCCAAAAAGTGCATGTATCCCATATAATGTAAAGACAGAAAAAAGAAAAAAAAAAAAGAGAAAAAAGCAATTATACACAGTACTTAAGTACCTATAATTGTCTTTGTTTTCCACCAAATACATCATAGGATAAACTTCGTATTTCACAAAGCCAAAAGAAAAATTTCAAATTATGAATTCCGACAAAAATCCCTCACCATTAGGCATTTCCCAAGTTGTATCAAGCTGTACTGAAGCACTATCTCACTGTGCCTGTAAAGTTTCCACAATGCAAGGTACAATAGATTGCAACACAGATTTTTTTTTTTTTAGAAAAGTAATAAAAAGATAAAAGCCATGCCTTTAAACGTCTCCTTGCTATCTTAAATAAATCCCTCATAAAAGTAACATCATAACCAAGGTCAGTTTCAACAAACATCACATAACAGTAACAAACAGAAAACAGCTTAAAATTCCTCAGAGCCACAAAGATTTCTCCTCAAGCCATAGATTTCCTAAGCATTGGATACACACCTATGGTTCTGTGCTGTGAGCAAGGTGGGAAGAAGACGCTGGCACTTAAATCCTGAAGCATCCCGTCCCGATGAGCCCAGAGAAACTAATTTCTGCCATCAGAAAACTCCTCCACCAGAACACCAAATAATGATATGCGCTGCTCTAAAGGAAACAGCTAGCCGGGTTCTGGCTCTAGGAGGTCTCTGGAGGTACAATAATATAAACCTGATCAATTGCAATTAAAATCTGAACAGAGGCTGAGAACTTGAAGTCTTGGTGCATTAGTTCTTGCCAAAAGCAGATGTGATTGTGAGCTGGAAGCAATTTCTCCTGGTAATTTGTGATGACACTGGGTAGTGCAGCCCCAGATTCCCCAAAGACAAACTCATCAGAGGCTCTAATGTATGCATGACACATGAGGTGGCTCTTTTAGAGCTCAATTAATTGGGCTGAACATTAAGACAGCAAGTTCAGGACTCCCCCCCCCCCCTTCTAGAGTTGCTTTCCCCCTCCTTTTAAAGCATTTAAAAACAAAACAAAAAACTTACCTTCTGCAAGCCATGTTTCCTGTAATTGACTTAGGTCTTGAAAGAGTTCTAAAAAAAACAAGTCAAAGGAATAAAAGATTTGCAAATCTTTAGGTTTCATTACATGGAAATGTTTGTCATAAAACTTGCATATATCAACTTAATTTGGGGGGGTCCAATAAGAAAACATAATTCATGACTTACAGATCTCAATAATCCTGCTCATTTTGGTGGTTATGAGGCAATACTTCTTTAAGAAATTCTTCTGGTCAACTACATAATAAAGTCAATATCTCCCCCTCCCCCCCCCCTTTTTTTTTTAATAAAAAGCTCAGGAAACCAAATAGCATATATACAATAGGATTCCAAAAAAAGCTTAGGTATGTTCATGGAAAACTTTTTCTAAATATATTCAACTCTTGTAAAATAGAGATAAGTTTAGAAAGACTGAAAGGTATTGTATTTATATCAGAGATATAATAATACATGGTATAAATCTCAAAGTACTATGTTTTTCAGGTTCAATGCCTCAAAGAAAAAAAGGAACAACTTTTAAATGCAAGTGTTTAGAGGAAAATTTCTCTATTAATAGGATTACAAAAGTCAAAGAAAGATAATTCCCTGCACCTATGTATTTCAAGTCTAAAATTTTGCATTCTGTCATAGTAGGGAGAGAGGTATCCTATAATTATGAGGATTTGAGGAAGTTTCAGAATTCAATATACTACTTTATCTAAATAGCCAACTGAATTTTTATACTAAAATCTAAGTTTATTAATAATGCTTCCATATGGCTGGAATAATTTATAATAGATTGACTTCCTATGAACAGTTCATAAAAAGAATCTGGAACCTAATTTTCCAAATAAGTATTACAATTATTAATTAGGCCTTAATTATAATGCAGTGAACACTTGAAGACCTATAAAACAAGATATAGGACCTCACCATGGAGTCTTCAAAATCATCCATGAAAAGTTTTATAACTTTATATGGTTTTCGTGTAAAGGAGATGGAAAAATTAAATAATCATCTATATTGTTTAACTTCTAATGAAGAAAGTAGCAATTAAGCACTTTGCATAGTTGCTTAATTGCTCCCACTGGGTTGGATTTTTAAAATTGTTGCTTTAGTGTGTGGGGTTACTTATATGCCATATGCACAAGAGTTTTTACATATAAAAGAAGGATGCCTCTGTTAACTTTTTATTTTCTTCTTTCACTAGTTTGTGACAGGGCCTTAAGAGATCCCCCAGTGCAAACTGTCACTCGATGTTAATTGCTCGAAGTAAAAGTCTTAGTTAAATTCAGTCATTTGAACTTTTATTATTTCTAAGCTAAGGTTGAACTGCTGCTGTTCTTTATGACTTACAGATCTCAATAATCTGTAAAGACGGGAAGGGATTTGCCCCCCAATCAAACCTCACCTTCTGAATCATGAGCCAGATCTCTGTTAATGAATTTTCTTTTCCTGACATTGGTTGGTTTCTCGTGACAATTTCTCCCACGCTGACTCTACAAAGGGAAAGATAAAAATCCTTTAAAAGAACGTAAACCTCAGAAGTCACACACAAAAATACACATGCATGCATACACTTGTCTAGAGGATCCTCTCTCTAAATAAAAATCAAAGTCTATGGTATCGATTCTAGTATTCATTTTCTATGTTCATTTCACAGGGAAAGCTTATACTGAAAATTCACAGCCAGGTTAGTAGCTTCCCAGTGTCGATCCTAACGTACTATTTGCTAGTCATATATCCATGGTATCTCAGCATTAAAACAGCATTAAGCAATGATAAAGTCGATGATTTTAGACCGGATCAAAACTAGATTAAAATACAATGGATTTTATTCTGATACTCCCCATCGGAAACAAAAGAAGAGTGATGAAATAAAATATATATATATATAAGAGAAAATGAGAGAGGGGGAGAGAGAGAAACAAAAACAGCCCATGTAAACAGAAAGTGTCAGCATTTGTCTCAACTTCATTCTTTTCAATGTGGCAGACAAACCCAGCCAAAAACTTTGAGTGCAGCAGCTGCTGCTGCCCTCCATCTCCTCTTCCACTCATCTTGGGCCCTTTAATCAGAAAAGGGAAGGTCTTAAAAACAAAACTATGCCTTATCCAAATCACTGAAAGGTAAGCTCATTGTGAAGACTGGGCTTCTAGAAGCAGAGTCGCCCTACAGTGGCAACAAAGCAGATAAAGTATCTGCAATCCCAACCTCCTTGCCCCCTCCTTTTCCTCCCCCCCCCCATCAAGTTTATAAACAGCAACTCTGGAACTGATCACTCACATTGGTGACCATGTAAGGCACTTGCTGGTCATAAAATCCATCCATCCTGCTGCTCTTCGCAGATCTCAGCCCAGTGTTTTATATTTGGAGCATTTAGCTGCAGATTTCCTCGGGATCTGGACTTCTATCAACCTAGAGGGGAACAAAATGGCTTTTAGGCTGAAAGGAAGGGGGGGGGACACAAAACCATGAATGAAGCTCTTGAATTTGCATAGCTAATTACCCTCCGACTGTCCCATTCACAAAAAAATAACCCTCAGTACACCAGCCTCCTTCACCTGGATAAAAAAGAGAGAGAGAGAGAAAGGCTAGAGAGTTCACAATTTACATATTTTCGGCTGTAGCAAACATCCGAACTAGAGGAGATGTATTTATTTACACTCTCGGTGTTTCCCTCCGCGGTCGGTTGCTCTGATTCGCAAACGTGTGCAAAACTAGCAATGGCGATCCACGAGAGAGACTGGCTTTGCACCTAACGGGACCAGAGAGAGACGGAGACACCTCTTTCCATCAGGACAGTTTTTGCAACCCACCAGCCATGCAATCGCCGGGAGAGACATAAAAAGTTGCCGGAAAGACCCACCTGAAGGCCACGCTGGGCGAACCGCTGCACACAGTCCCCTCCAAATTTAATTTAAAAAAAACACACATTAATTATGGCCCCGCTACTTCCCCCCTTGGAAGCCGAAAGCGCCTCTGACAAGAGCTCAATTCGGTGGTTTTTCCTCTACTTCTCCTCCAGGGGCCTCCAAGCCAAACTGATGGATCGCTGCCTCCCATTGGCTCCGCGTCTCTTTCCCAAGATCGGGTTTCGGGCTGTCAATCAGGCGGCTGGCGCCCCCGCTCCTCCCGGCTCCCCCGCGCCCCTCGGCCCGAGCGGGCGGTGGGGCGGTCGGGCGGTCGGCGGTCGGCGGCGCTCGGAGGGCGGGCGCAGGGTCCCCCGCCTGCAAACGCCACGCAGGAAACCGGCCGCCTTCCCAGCCCCAGCCCGCCTCGCAGGGTGAAGGCGCCCGGGGACCCGGAATCCATGTGTGCCCGGCCGCCAGCTCCCCTTCCTAGCGAGCCTGGTCCATTCTTGGGCTGATTTGCTAATGCACGTGTTTGTTTGTTTTTTTCGGTCCAGGTGCATACCTGGAAGCGGGATCCACTCACCCCTTGCCTCCTTCAACTCGCGCTTCCCCCTCCCTCCGCTCTCCCCAGATCGCCAGTCTCCTGCCCCCTAACCCTTCCCGGGGGGCCCCCCCCCTCCCCCCTTTAACCTGATGGGGAGCCCACTAGCTCTAGAGCTGCGTTCCCGCTAAGTTTTTGGCCCGAGATCGTTTGCCCTGTTGTTGTGTATGTGTGTTGTTGTGTTGGTCTTATAACACCCACCACCATCATTATGGTTGATTAAAGACATTTTTTAACGGCCTTGCTCAAGGAAGGCAAGATCCAAGTCCTTCACGGGACAGCACAAGAAGGAATCGATGGGGTCCGTGCCTGGGGAAAGCAGAGACGTTGCTTGTTGGGAGGGGTTGCGTTGGGAGGGGAACTGGGGAGACCACGGAGCCATCCAGGTGAGAAGAAGTCTCCAAGTCAAACACACCCACGTGTACCCACGGGACAGGGAGCTTCCAGTCCACCTGGCAGGTGGGGAGGCGCCGGGAGGGAGGGGCGTGCTGGCTCGGATGTCCCAGGGACCCGCACACGTTTCCTGCGCTTTTGTTATGTGTACACGGAGACAGAGGGTGTCACTTACTGTACTTGGTGCTTCCACTTCCTCTTCTGCTTTTACCCAGCCACACAGCCTGGAGAGTTGGGGAGCGAGCCGGGAGGATGCTCGAGTTTCAAGGGCAATGACTAAGGCTTTAAAAAAAAAAAAAAAAAAAAAAAAAGTGAGGGCTAAAAAAAAAAAAAAAAAGCTCGGAAACCACTTGCCCTGACCCTCGTGTAGGGCTGGGAGCTGCAGAATCGCTTAAGAAGCCGCGGCCCCACAGGACAGGGGGGAGGCCGTGGGGATGGGACCAGGCACTCAGGAGCGCTGAAACTCACTTGTGATCCTTACTGGGGACCAGAGAGCTAGAAACCCAAGGACGCCTCCTGCAGCTGTTACTTCAGTTCTCAATTTTCTATTGGAAAGTTTCCTTCCTTACATGGAACGGTATGGGGACGCATTGAAAATGGAGTGTGAGCCCTCAAGGCTCCACAGCAACCAGAAGGAGAGAGGTTCCTGCTTAATTTTTTTTTTCTTACTAAGTTTTAGAAAGACGTATTGCTAGAGAAATAAATGGGGGCAGCAAGGACATAAGTGCAGTCTGAAAGGAGTCCGTCAGAGCAGCCGGGGCTAAGGCGCACCACCTACAAGCATTTTGAGCGGGAACTGCACTTGAACCCCAGCCAGGGAGGGCTTCGGGGTGCAGCCAGACCTGGAGGCTGGGATAGGGGGGCTCCTGGGTACTGTCTGAGGGTGCAATCAGGCAGAGGGCCCATAGCAAGGGGTGTCCCGCCGCCCAGCACTCCCGGGGAGAACCCAGCCTCTGTAATCTGAGCAACAGTTTCCAAAGACCTTCTCTGCAGCTGGAGCCTCACAGGTATCCAGGGTAACGGGGAGGGGGCGGAGCTTAGGCTTCAGCCAGCGCTCCCCCCCTGGGGCCCTCGCCCCAGCCAATGGCACGCCGCGGTTCCCAGCCCATTGTTGTTTGTTGCTGACCCCGCAGCGCTCCGCTCAGGGATTGGCCACTTTAAGGAAGGAGGCGGGGCCTCCCCCGCCCCCACGGCCCCTCTCTCAGCTCCATTCACAAAATTCCGGCCTCGCCTGGTCACGTGGTCGGGGGGAGTGGCTGGCTGGGGGGGAAATGACACAACAAAGGCCCAAGTTTCCCCAACCACAAAACTTTTTTTTTTTCTTTTTCTGATTTGCAACCTTTTCTCCGTCCTGTCCCAAAACAAACGCTAGAAGAGGAGGAAAAAAAGGAGCCTTAAGTCTGGGAGCAGCAAGAAGGGGAAGAAACATCGAAACGAAAGGAAAGCTCACAAAAGGGGGATAATTCCAGGGTGCACTGCATACTACGAGAAAAGCTGCGAAAGGAGACAGGGAGAGCATTGAGGAGAGCAGGGTGAAAGCCTTAAGCACAAACCAGTTAACTTCTGATTCATGCTTTGGGAAGTGCCAATAGGAGATGGGTTTCTATTTTCCTCGTTTAATGTTGTGTAGTTTTCAGTTCTGCCTTCGATTTACTGTTAACTTTTCAAAGCTTTGAGGAATCCTGCAGGTTTGCTGGCTGACAGTTTTAGTTTCCATTTCCCAAACCCACGCGCACACAGGCCTCTCAGAGCACTCCTCCTCCCCACCCACTGGCAGCCTGCAGCAGTGCACCAAACCCCCATTTACTAGGTACGTATTGCAGGGGCTCCCTGTTCCCCCTTGGACCCACTCAGCCTTTAACTAATTGATCTTAACAGTAACAGAAAAGTATGTTATATGAATTACCAGCCAGCCAGCCTCACTACAGCTCAGGTTTGTTCAAACAGCGTGAAATTGTGAGACGAATGCGCCCTTCCCGCAAGGGAACCGGTTGGACCAAGCCCTCCTCTCTCTTCTCCCTTTCTCTTCTGTCTGTCCTCTTTTTGTCCTGTTTGTACCGTGATACTTAATGAGACACCAACTTTTAGTTTAGTTGTTGGTTATCTTCTAGGCTTGGCACTGGGAAAGCCAAGAGATCTAGAGGCTGAAGACACTGGATGGGCTGAAAGTTCATTTTCCAGAAAATGTTGCCAATGTGTGTGTGTGGGGGGGGGGGGGGGGGGGGGGGGAGTCTACAGAAGAGTCTGTCCACTCAGCGGGACATCAGAAGTTGTACAAAGTTTCCACTACTTTAGAAAGTGAGTCCCTGAAAAAGCAGCTTAGCAAATGCCATCTTGAGTGGAAAATTTCGTGTTGGCAGGTGTTCAGGCATAGAATGGCAGAGCAAAGGCCAAGAGGCTTTGACATTTATTTACTTGTATTTTGAAATCCCATTTGGGTTTTGAAATAAAACTCAAGAGAAAGCCTCCCCCCACCCTCCATAAAAAAATATATATATATCATTTCTGAGTTGGGAAAGTTTTAACCTTGCATATAAAACTATTTAACTCCTCTTTTAAAATATATTTTGTTGTTGTTGTTGATTTCAGAGAGGAAAGGAAAAGGAGAGAGATAGGAACATCAATGAGGAGAGAGAATCATTGATTGGCTGCCTCCTGTAGGCCCCCTATTGGGGATCGAGTTGGCAACCCCAGGCATGTGCCCTTGACAAGAATCAAACCTAAGACCCTTTGGTCCACAGGCCTACACTCTGTCCACTGAGCCAAACCAACTAGGGCAAAGTTATTTAACTCTTTATAGTTCCTTTGCTGTTATGTAATCAAATCAAATCAAATTCATTAGTGAGTTTTCTGCAGTTAACTTATATTGAAACATTAAAAATGCATGTGTTAAACAGATCAAATTTCTAAAAGCTGCAAAAAAAGGAAGAAACCTAAAGTTAAAATAGCATTATTTGTTTAAATAGTTAATATGATTAAAATTTAAAATTCATTCAAATTGGATTATTAAATAAAGAAGTAACTTTTATAGACTATATTTTTAACAAATACTATATAAAGCAAATTGCAAATGGCCTAGTTTGCACTAAACTACATCAAATAGATAGGGAAAAGGTAGACTATGAAATAGCCAAATGGGAAAAGAAAATGAACAGGTGCCTATAATTCCAAAGGAGACGTTAGAGGCCTGCCAGAATGGTAAGGAATAATTAATGGTTTCCTTAGTTCCCTTCGGGGAGGGAAGCAGAGATTTGAAAGGAGGATAGAGCTTAAGAAAAAGGTAAGGATAACAAGGAAATGACATAATGTGGGTCCCACTTGCAAGCCTGCCATTGTCAGCTGGAGAATACCCACAAATTCCCAAGAAGAGAAAATGCAAACATGTGATTAAAAAAATATATATATAATTCTTAACTGCACTAGAAGTCAAGATATACATTAAAAAAAAACACATTTTTATAGCATCAAGTTGGAAAAGCATTTTTAATACCCAGGATTGTCAGTGCTGTGTTAAGGACACTCATAAACTGCTGGTTAGAATGTGACTTTCTGCTACCTGTTAAAGTAAGTTTACAATATCAGCTTGATTTCTTGTCCATAATTAAAACAAATTCCCTAGCTTTCCAACTAGATGGGAGTCAATTCCTGGTCTCCAAGACCTCCCCTCCTCAGGCAGGGGACTGACACTGGTGGTCAACTGGCTTGATGCCTGACATAACCAGCCAATTTATCTTGCAGTTAACATCTCCCTACTGATTTCAAAAAGTTACCAGAGGGAATGGGGTGGGAGGCAGTAAAAAGAGAGCCAAATGTATGGTGACAGAAGATGATTTTACTTTAGGTAGCAGGCACACAATGTGACAGACCGACCATGCATCATATAAATCTACATAAACTCATATAATCTTATTAATCAATGTCACCCCAATAAATTTATTTTTAAAAAATAAGTTAATAAAGCTAAAAAGAAACAAAAAAAAGTTGAACTTAGCAATTCAAGGAGAAGACAAAACGGTGTTTGATGAGAATGCCCAACAATGAATTAGTCTCAAGAAAGTAAAATAGAATAATGGTCCAAAACAGCAGTTTCTGAAAAGGGGGTGGGGGGGAAATGCCCTCACATCCATCACTTCCATAAGAGCTAGAGAGTCTCCCCTGAATGAGGGTCACCAAAGCTACTTAAGTCAGTTTCTTGGTATTTGAAGAAAAATATGTCTTTGAACTTTGTGATAGTGATTTCACTTCTTTGTGATCTTCCTGAGGTTCCTTTTATATTTAAAATGTCCCTTTTGTCCAGAATTTCTTCTTAACTTTAAAAATAACCATTTGACTACAAGCATTTCATGTGAGCACATCAAAGAAAGCTACAAATCTTTGTGTCTGCATGACACATCCTAAATAAAACTCAGGTTTTCATCTTTGGTCCCCTTTTGTATTCTAAATTAAAAATCTCTCCCTGTTTCTATTGCATCAAATAATATTGATGATCATTGGTTTGTCAAATATATTTGGGAGCAACACAGTCTGACCAGAAAATAAATTATTTATGAATGCGTTTTGACCTGTTATGAAAGCATTGTGTCTCACACTCCTGACAAGGAAGGCATTCAGGAACAACTCCATTGCTTCAGATATGTGTAGGACTGAGACCTAAAATAATCTTAGCATTTAGAGTTAAAACAAAGATATCCTTTCCTGTTTGTGCACCCATATTCTCACACCCACTCCTACTGAAATCTCCTCAGAATTCCTAAAATAATAAGCATTATCAGTTAAAATAGAGGAAAAGGCCATGGCATTCATTATAAATAGCTTGTTATTTGAATCATTCATGATGTCATGGGAGATATCAGTGCTTAGATTCCGGATAACTTCATCTGACAGCAGGAAGAGGCATCAATAGCTCATCTACTCTGTTATCAATGCCTTAACTACTCTTCTTATTTTCTACCACATGGAGCCATACTTAATAAGAGCTTGTCAATTCTTAATTAAGCCTTCAAATATCTGACCATAGGTCAAGACTACTCTTGATCACTGTTTCTCAAACTATCTGCAGTGAACAATGTAATGGAACAGCTTAAATCATTCCACTTTTATTATCTCACAGTTTCAGTCAATCAAGAATCTGGGAGCACCCTGGCCTTTTTTTCTCAGTGGTTAGTATGTTGGCCTACAGACCAAAGGAACGTGGGTTAGATTCCTGGTCAAGGGCATATACCTCAGTTGGGGGTTTGATCCCCCTCCAGTTGGGGTTCATGCAGGAGACAACCAAGTGATGTGACTCTCATTTGTTCATGTTTCTTTTTCCCTCTCTCCCTCTCTTTCCTCCCTTCCACTCTCTCTTTCTAAAAATCAATGGAAAAGTAAGGATTAAAAAAGACAGAGTGAGAGAACCTAAGAGTAACTTAGGTGTTTTTAGTTCAGGATCTAGTTCTAGAGCAAGCATGTCAAACTTGCGGCCCAGTCAATATGTAAGACATAGTATGTAACAAACATTTTAATAAAAATGGGAGTTATGCATGAATAAGGACTGCAAGCGCATCTGTTCAAATTAAATGGGAATTAAAGAGACATTGTCAAGGACATTTACTCTAAAAATTGATCTGCTTTGCAATTAGACTCACGGAAAGTTATCTTTCAGTAGCCACGGACATCACAGGTATCCCACAATCCCAAGACGAGTAAAATAGATAATTTCCTCCAGATTTATAAAAATTTGAATGGAAAAAAATTTAATTAGATTTTAAAAAATATTTAACTGTTTACTTATAACGTGGAGGGGAGGAACAGCTGAGAAAAAACAAACAAACAAACAAACAAAAAAAACATTTATTGAGTGTTCTGTGCTAAGCTGTGCCCCAGGCCCTTAAGCAGCCTGGGTGCTCTCATTTGGATCCTTGAAACAGCACTGCAACAGCAATGCTAGCATGGGGGAAACAGATACCCAAGAAATAGGAAGGATTCACCTTCACCCAAAGTCAGAGAGCCAGTGAGCGGAGGGACAGCCAAAAACCTCACTGCATTTGACTCCACTACCATGAGCAATTGCTAATCGCTCAAGTCTGATTTTAAGCACATTCTGATGTGTAGTCTGAACAATGGTGGTTGCATAACAATAAAAAAAAACAAACAGCAAAAACAGTTTCCCAAAGTTAGTCTTGGTGGAAGGACATGTGTTGGAATACTAAGAGGTGTTATCCTGGAAAAGAAATAGAAAAAGTTACCAGGGCAGGCTTGAAAGTTTGAGAAATGCCGAGTTGAACTGAACCCAATCAAATCAATTCAAAACAAAACAAAAAGAATAACTGTTGGCTGTTATCAGAGGCTTTCGTGTGCTGATGTTCCCTAACAGTTTAGTCTAGGTGGAGGTGGTGTAGTGCCTCCTAGAATGGGGATAATGAGAGGGTTGCTGAGAGAATATACTAAACTTTCCAATAATATGTGATCATCTAACTTCCCCCACCCCCTTGCAGGTAGAGCATTTTGTAATAGTAAAACTCTATGGATTATAGGTTGTGAAATATATTTGAAAATTATTAGAGCAAAATCAAAATAGCAATTTGAAGCAGTTTATTACTAGGGCTGTTAATAATTCTTACTCAATATTACCCGGGTAATATGCAAATTGTCCGGGATGCCATAACATCATGACCACCCAGGAGGAGGCTGCATGCACAGATGGGCAGGAGGGGACTGCGTGCACGGTGAGGCAAACCACGGATGGCACAGGCTCAGAAAGGGCCTGCCATCCATAGCAGCTGCAGGGAAGCCCAGAGAGAACAGGTCCTGCCAGCCGTGGTGTGCCAGCAGTCCCACCTCTGTGTGTGAGCTGCAGAGGAAACACCTTTTCTGACTGCTCATTGGCTAAGTTCCTGGTATGCCACTTGCAGTGTTCTTGGTAATTTGGGTAATAAGAATCCAAGAAGGTGAGCTAGGGTTTTTCCACCTCACTCCTGGAGGAGAAAATGAAGGTCTGCTGTTGGAAGGGCTAAGAAATGTCATATCCTGCCCTAGCCAGTTTGGCTCAGTAGGTAGAGCCTCAGCCTGCCAACTGCAGGGTCCAGGATTCGATTCTGGTCAAGGGCATGTACCTAGGTTGCAGGTTCCTCCCTGGCTGGGACCCAGGTCAGGGCTCATGCAGGAGGCAACCAACCAAATTGTCCCTCTCACATTGATGTTTCTGTCTTTCCCTCTCTTCTATGCTCTCTCAAAAATCAATGGAAAAATATTCTCAGGTGAGGATAAAAAATAAAAAAGAAATAAAAAAAGAAATGCCATACCCTATGAAAGAGACATCTTGAAAATGCCTAATGAAAATTGTCATTTTTTTTTAAAGGACTGGACTCCATGTTGATGAAAACAACTTGGCAACTGTGGCAGCCAGCAGTGGCAGCAGCAGTGGGGTGATGGGGGTGGCGCCATCCCCTGATCAGCCTGATCGCCTCCCGCAGAGGGAGGCCAGACTTTGGCTTAGGCCCCCTCCCCATGGGGAGGGGACCTAAGCTGTCAGTAGGACATCTCTGAGGGCCCCCAGACTGTGAGAGGGGGCAGGCTGGACTGAGAGACTCCTCCCCTCACCCCCAGTGCATGAATTTTTGTGCATTGGGCCTCTACTGTGGACATAAAAGATGTTCTTCCCTAAGAAAATGTTGTAATAAGGACAGTAGAAAATGGTATCAATTATTATTATCTAAAGTCATAGTTGGAGGGCCCCACCCCCTCCCTTTTCCCCATCTCCATTTTTGTTTTTCTTCTGTGCTGCCCTAAGTCTAACAGGCATCTATCTATAGCCTTGTTGAGCCCACCAAGGGAAATTGTTTCATTGTTTCTCACTTAAACATGGTGGATGGATCTCGAGAATTCCCCTGTTTAAATATTACAGTGCTTTACAAGGTATCATACTTTAAAAAGATATTACCTTGTAAGAACATGTAATAAATAACTTCAAAATGCAATGGGTTTTTAATTTGCAGGTATGCCTTTAACATTTATGTAAAATGTTTTTTGTACTCATTCAATAGAAACTCCTCTGGCCACTGGGTAAAGCTAGCAATAAAACTACTGGTCCACAATGTGTTAAAATATGGGGGAATGTCCTTTATAGAGATTGATGTGTGTGTGTGTTTAATTTATTGATTTTTGGAGAGGAAGTGAAGGAAAGGAGAGGAGAGAGAGAGAAATATTGATTGTTACACTTATTTATTCATTCATTGGTTGACTCTTGCTTGTTCCTGACCAGATATTGACCCACACACAACCTTGGTGTATCAGGACAACACTGTAATCAACTGCTCCCCGCTGCCCTTGCCGCCAAGATTGGATAGTTCTTGAGTAGCTCCTCAGATTTTGAAATGATAAAAACAAAACAAAACCAAAAACACCTATTTAAGGCTCACCATAAAGCTAATAGCTCTTTATTTTGCCAAATAAGAACACAAAACAACAAAAAGTGGGGGGGGCAGTAGGCGAGGTTGTTCCCATTATATCAGAGGGATATAATGGGAACGCCACATATAGAGGAGTCATCTGCTTATGAATTGCCTACCGCCCCCTTCTTAATTCAGGATGACAAATGTACCTCATTTTGCCTCACTGTCTTTGGAATGTTCATGCTTATGTGAATTCCCTGTGCTTACCAAGTAAAATTTGACTTTCTATTGTAAATGTGCTTGTATGTTGTTTGAATAAGTCAACCCTAAGAACTAGAGGCATAGGGGGAAATTTCTTAGCCCACCCAAAAGCTTTTCACCCTCACTTATTCCCTTCTATTCACCCACACTTTTGAGAATAAAGGACATGAATCTATACCTATTCTAATGGGTGGTTTTGTTCACAAAAAAATTCCTAGTTGAATGCAGCAGCTTATCTCTAATGGAAGAACAACAAAGAAGGGGGCTTGCATGTTCTGGTTGGTAAAGTGAATACAACGTATGGAATTTAGTAAGTGGCCGCTAATATTATCAGCAGGTGGGTTATATATTACAAAATATTTGCTTTCCAACTGAAGTTCTATAAATGGTCTTAATTTGGGGGTCTATAAAGGAAAGAGTTGAGAATTTAAAAACATGATTACTTTAGGGTGTGTGCATACATATAAATATGAAAAAAATTAAATATAGAGTGCGAGAGAAAAATATGTTTGACATATTTGCTCATATAATATTTTCCTACAGTTTGACTGCTTAGCTTATTTTATATGGTTAAGAAAACCAAATACATGATTTCTTTGATGATTAGATACAAAAACTTCATAGATATTTCATAAGACAGGCTACATTCCCACCCCCATGATATTATCTATTTGTGTCTGTTATTTTGTATTATTTCTTTAGAAGTTGTGCATGAACTTGCTTTATTGGTTAAATATTCTTGCCCTTAAGTACAAAACACCAAGAGACATTTTACTGAGATAATTAATTTATCTGATTTTACCTATTTTCATGGAATGAAAGATAATTGGCTTCAGATTCTTTATGTTCTAGACTTAACATTACTACTCATGACTTTGTGGAAGTCAGTTAATGATATTCCTGCTTCAGTTTTCTTAAATATAAAGTGAAATTACTACCTTTCTCTTTCATTCCTGTCCTCAAATCCTGAAAAAAAGTCCAAGTATTCCAACACCAAATGAATGCCTGTTTTAGTCCCATTAAAATATTGCAAATAATTCCTATTGATGAAGGCTATTGTACAAAACATTTCTATGCACGCTATAATTGTACAGTTATTGAACTGATTTCCAACAAACATTCCAGATCTTTAAATTCAAAAGCATGCTGGCACTTTGATATTCTGGGTCTCTGGTTAGCAGTGAGCACATGTCTAACAGATGTCTCTAAAAAAGGAATCTTCTTTAAGAAAATCACAAATAAGACAAACATACATTCCCTGTGTTTAGTGAATTGAATACAATATATAGACTAAAGGATGATGCTTATTTCAAAGACATTGCCATTGTGTGAAACACTTTCTAATCTCATCCTTTGTAGTTGGCATCAATGCTGGCAGCATATTTTTATTGAATAATTTTAATATAAGGGTGTCTTTGTGGATTTTCTTTGAAACAAACCATTTGGAGAGCATCTTGTGAATAAAACAAGATAGTTAATGTTGTCTTTGTTCAAATACTGGTGTAAGTTTAATGTAGTAGTATTGAACTTACTTTGTTGTGTAATTCAAATAGACTCTGAAGACAATAAAAACAGGAAATCATTATACTGACTCCTCTGTCATCTAAGTACATGAATGACAATAAAGATGGCAGTTTCATAGGCTATTTGGCTAAAGCCCAGGGAAATAAAGTATTTGGAAAATCCTATATAATAAAATCCTAATATGCAAATCCACTAAAAGGTGGAACAACTAATTGCTATAATGCACACTGACCACCAGGGGGCAGACACTCAATGCAGGAGCTTACCTTGGTTGGGGGCAGCTTCTGCATTGAGCATCTGCCCCCTGCCCCTGAGAGGGAGGTGACTGACGGTGGGTAGCGGCAGGAAGCAGGGGGGGGGGGGCCGCAGAGGGAGTGTGGCAGGGCTGGCCAGTGGGTGGCGCCAGGTCGCTAGCCAAGGGGGGTGCCAGTGGGGGCCACTCCATCGCCCGCCCTATGGTTAACCCATAGATGGCCCTGATCGCCAGCTATGCCTAGGGACCCTGCCCTATATATTGGGAAGAGTCTCTTAGATTTAAAAATTAAAGCCTGGCAAGGCTACTCTAACACTGGAAAAACAGGATGATGCAGCGATGACATGCGTGGATTCTGGCTTGCACATTTTGTGGTCAGCCCTGATTCTGACACTTATAACTGTGTGACAAAGCCAATTACTTAACTTCTCTCTGCTTCAGTTTTTCCACCCATAAGATGGAGAAAAGGATCATGTTACATACTGCTTTTTATAGTCAGGACAAAAAAAAATGTAGCTGCCCATACAACAGCAGCAAGATTCCTTTCACCTGTATGAGAAAGTATGTTCACGAGTACATGCAGCAGCCTGGATTTTGAGAGGGATGTCTGACTGCCATTTAGGCCCGACATCCCCCTAGGTGTCCTGGATTGCAAGACGACACAGGCTGTGCTGAGGGACCTCTCCCCGCTCTCCCGGGTGCATGACTTTTGTGCACCAGGCCTCTTGTTATTATTATAATAGAGAATTCAAGTTGGCTGAAACTTTAGACTCTCTTCTTACAACCTTTAAAGTTTATAAACGATGGCATTGAGAAACTAAGAAGTTAATCAATTTAACCCAGTGCACAGAATGGAGAAGGTCAGAAATCGGGACTCCAGTCAGGATACTTAACACACAATACAATGTTTTCCCACCACTATGTCATAAATGGTGGCACGTTCACTGGGCTGTCTCTTGAAATAAGGAAGCTTTATAGAGGCATGTCTCTGGAATGTGTAGTGATATACAGAAATGAGAGGCAAAGAATGCTGTACTTTTTTTTGGATTTAGGTTTTACACTTTTTTGTTTATCAAAGCAAATTTGAGAGCTTTATTTTTTTTTTTTTTTGTGCATTGAAAAATTCTGAGAATTTTTATCTACCATTATGCATTCTAGCACGCTATCACACTATTTTCACTGTATTGCAACATATACGTACATTTGACACACATAATTTGAACTACACATCCAAAGATGTTTATAGAAGAAAATAATTCTAACTAAATTGTTCAAAATTCTGTTCATAGTTCATTTGCAGAAGAATTTTTATTGCTCAATATGTGCTGCCATTATAATTGCCTGTTCCTAAACACACAAGCAAGAAATGTCACATTATCTTTCCTGTCATCAAATTCAACTGAATCTAACTCCAAGCTTCTTCTTGCTTGGCTGATTAAGAAATTCAACTTTGGTCATTTTGGCAACATTCATCTGCCTCTCTAGGACCACACAGGAAGCCAGAAGTTTTGCAGGATGCCTGCAAAATGGTGGAAAGCCTCAGTTCTTCAGCCAAGTATGACCCTGATGATATGCTCAATAGCCCTAAGTCAATCTTGAATATAGGTAGTGCCAGTCAAAGTGATCTTTGTCAAGTCCTGCTAGATCAGCCTTCCTAGAAGAGCCATGGACTCAACCATCCTCCTCCAGGTTTTTCCCTACTCTTGGGGGTTCAGTGAGGACTGAGGCATGGATTCCTGTTAATCATGGGTTCAGCCAGCCCTTCATCCCCTCCTACTTAAGACAATCTCTCTTTACTTCAAGGCTTCTGCACCCTGAATTTTCTGCATTCCTCTGCCTTTCTCTCCAGCCTCCAGCAAAACCCCTCAATAAACTGAGGCTTTTATAAAAACAAAATCTAGGAAGAGATTTTAGCTTGAGGTAACCAAAGGAATACAAATCCTGACTACTTTTTGGACTGAGGAAGGCAGTGAGATAGAGATGGCAAAGTAAGTAGCTCTTATTTTTCTAATTCTTTCATTGCAATGAAAACAAAACATAAATTAACATCTCAATAAACATCCTGACCCCTGCTCTATACTTAAGACTGTCATGAATTTACTCTGTATTTTCATCATTCTGAATACTGGTATATAAAAATAATGACTAAGTACAATCCTTTATTACTATGATATCCTATTACCAAAGGGGACCTGGAAACCAATGCAGTACCATTCCTCCTTCTGTAGGATGTTAAATTCAAATACTTTTCCTTGTAAATAGGAATGAATAATTCTAAGGAAAGCCAATGATTTTTTTAAAGTATTAATATCACCAAAGTTGACAACGGTTTCAGAGTAATTTGCACGCAACTCTTGTATGATATAGACCTGAATCCTAGTTAAAATCAATCAATAAAACATTGAGTAAGTATATAAACCACTTATTTTCATTGCAAATTATTTTAAATTAGAATATTATTCTCACCTTTCCACCTCACTTAATAGAGACAGCAAAAAATAAAAATGTTAAAACAGGAAGAAATGACCATTTGTATTTCTTCTTGAATGATATAATGACAGTTTTGGCAGCCCATTTCCCTATTGGATCTCTCTCTTACCTATGCTCTACCCATGGCAACTACAGGCAAATAACATACTTCATGGGTCACCAGTTTCAGAACTTCTGGAATAAAGAGAGAACCAGCGGTTATCAGACAAAAGAAAAACAAAGTCACAAAGTGGGCTAAAGATTTTGATAGCTAATACAAATAGATGTACAATAACAGAGATAATTCAAGAGTAAATTGAATGCAATTTACTGCAATAATACACTTTAACATACTCTTTATTTTGAATTTTCAGACATGAGCTCTTGTATAACCTTTTTACAACAGTGACTAGTTGCATATTCACTTTCAAGAAAGAAAGAAAAGCAAAGAAAGAGTTAAGCTCTAAATTTTGCTTTTTACTTTGAACTTCCTAAGATTGTTCCATCTTGTATATGAAGGGATTGAAAGGAATTTAAGGATTTGACCCTTCTAGTGTTATTAACAAGTAGAGATAAATGTATAGTTATAGATTTTATTAAGAATCATGGTGAATAGTGAACTTTTTTTTTTTTTTTTAAATTTCAGAGAAGAAGGAAGAGGGAGAGAAAAACAAAACATCAATGATGAGAAACATCCATGAGCCCTGCTTCTGGCACCCTCCCGAGGGGTCCTGGATTTTGAGAGAGCGCAGGCCAGGCCTAGGGACCCCACTGGTGCACCACCGAGCTGGGGATGAACCCAGGAGGGCACCAGGTCATTCCCGGCCCATCTTGCTCAGACCTGATCAGCTAGACCCTAGCAGCAAGTTAACCTACTGGGTGGCACATCTGCTCCCTGGTGTCAGTGCGTGTCATAGCGAGTATTTGAACAACTTTAGCATATCATTAGCATATTACAATTTGATTGGTTGTTCAGTTGTTCTGCTGTTTGGTCTATTTCCATATTACCTTTTTATTTTATAGTATGCTTATCCAAATGTGAGAAATAAACACACTTAATTTATAATGAAATAAATGTAGTAATCATTTGGACAGAGAATTAGTCCAGCATACTTCTGGACCTATGTCATCCTTAACAGTATGAGTTGGGCAAGTCATTGTGATTCTCAGATTAGCCAACTATAGTGCTAATGTTGGATGGGATGATTTCTAAGATCCAAATACATTCCATAAACTAAGAACTCGTTTGCATTCCAAGAGCAATTACAAGGGCCAAAAGAGAAATAGTCCATATGCCGAGTGTCTCTAAAAACCATTATTACAACTTACATGTTACTATCATTTACTCATGTAGGGGTTACTATAAAATAATAATCTTGAGTCCAGATTTTATGCCAAGCCCTATAAGGGATGAAGATGAGATGGTATTTTGTAGGAAATGAGAAACCTAGTAGGGGTCATAATACAAAAAGAAAAATCTAAGTGATGTAAAAGTGTGACCAAGGGCTTTAAGATGGTAATCTCTTCCAGCTGGAGAGATTAGGAAAAGCTCTTGGGAGGAAGTGGCCTTCAAACTGGATCATGGAAGAAACTTAAAGTCATTTGTTGACTAAAGGAAGGACACAGAAGCAGGGCAGAACTAGGCATTTGAAATGGTGAATTTTGCTCTTTCTATGGAGTTGACTGTGTCAGGGACAGAACGGAGACAAGGCTAAAAAGAATTAGGGGCCTATTTTTGGAGATTTTGGTTTCTATGTTCAGGAACTTAGAATGTATTATTTTGTAGAGAATGATTAAAAAATAAAATAAAAAAATTGAAAACAGAGTGTCTAATGAGCTTTAGAAAGAACCCACTGGTAATGCTCAAGGGAGAAAAGAGTTAAAGAAGATTCCAAGGAAGCTGGAGGCAGTGTTGAAGGGGCCTGAGCTAAGTTGGGTGGGAGAGGGTATGGCGTTTTAAATACAAACCCAGCAGTGTGCATTCATTTTGAGCATACTGATAGGAAAAAATGATCCAGTGAAGACTGACTGAACTTGCTGCTGGATGATAAGAAAGTAGCCTTTTTTAAAAAAATGAAATTTAAATATTTAAGGAATGTTTTGAAATTTTCAAAGTGTATAAACATCACCTAAAGTTCTTGTGAAACACACAGGTTTCTCGGCTTTAATCCTATAGAACTTGAAACAGTGGGTGCTGAGAGAGACCCAGAATTTGTGTTTCAGTAAGTGCTTCAGTGATCTTGATATGGGTGCTTGCAAATCATTCTTTGACACTGGTTGGAAAATAGTTTTTAATTGGAATTATTGTTAGTTTTAGTTTAGGATAAGAGTTAGGGTGAGCTTTAGTTTTAGGGACGGGGTTGAGGTTATCATTAGGATTAGGGTTGAAAAACAGCAACAATAGAAGGAAATATTTATTGCCCATTTCCCTAGGTGAGACACTTGGCTAAATGCATGCATACCGGGGTTAAAATGAGGGGCTTCACACTCATCGTAAGCCTAAAATATTACTATTATTATTATTCTCCAACTTACAGAAAGCTAAGTATCAGAGGGGTTCCACAGCACTTTGAAAATCATAGAGCCAGTGCGTGATGAATTCAGAATATAAATCAAAGACCATCTTATTTTAGAAATCATATTGGAGAGGTTTATGATATTAAAGGCTATTGCTTTTGTCTTTATTCCTTTACTTTCCCTTTTCAAAACTTTCATTGAATTGGGACCAGTGCCACATTTAACAAGATTGTCTGATTAAATTTATGCCAGTAAAAAATTTCATTCCTAAGTAGAGAAAGACCAGCTGGAACATAATCAGTCATCACAGTGGGATGCCCTAGATATGAAGATGCCCATCCTACCAAGAATAATACATATGCACATAGCAGTAATTTTAAAATAAATATAGAAAATTTCTACAGCATGTGTTATTATAACTGTTTAAGTAGACTTACAAGAACCTTAAAGTGGGACAGTATCAATGCCTTGAACATTTTTCCCTATCTTAAATTGAAATTTCAAAATAAATTATGATCTTAAAGGCTAAGCATTAATTGTTTAAAGGACCAGTTTATAATAACAAACATGAAGACCATATTTAACTTTACTCCTCTTAACTATCTTTTAGTTCAAGCTACTTTATTTTTTAGATTGAAGGACTAGTCACTTGTTTACATTTCCAATGACAATGTGACAGGGTAGCTTATGTTGCATCAAGAAAAGGAAACGAGTTAAATATGTTATGGGCCATATTCAAAGTCCAATTATCCCAGCACAGACATTAATCCTCCCCACTTTGAGAAAAAGGCCTAAGGAGGGAACAATTAATAGGTTGTTTTTTTCTCCTTAAGGACAAATGCAAAACAAACAAAAAACTTCTAGAGTTGGAGCAGCAATTCATATGTCATCAGTTGCAGGTTTCTAGTTTTAAACTCTGTTTATTGTTATTTGTTTTTGAAGATGTAGACAGAGCAAAAGGTGATGGTATTATGCTGTCCCTTGAAACTGATAGCAGAGATTTTATTTGCTTTTTTTAATCAGTGACATTCTTTCACATAGTAACTTTTCTCCTTTGCTCCTGGAAGATGATAATGTTAGAAAAAATTCCTTTTAATTTCAGAATTCATAGTCAAAGCCAATTTTCAAAGCTTTAATTATTATTTTCTAGGCTGTTATGAAGTGGCTTTTATTTCAAGTTTATTCAGAGCTGAACTGCATCCCAGACACTATGCTAAACTACAATATATGCAGGGCACCAGTAGGTACTGATTTCTCTGCTTTTCTTTCCATATGAATACACCTTGCTGTATATCCTCTTATGTCCTCAAGGAACTTATTACCCTTTAAAGAATACCATTAGCAGAAAGTTGGATGTATGATAAAGAATATGTACTTCAAATGAGAGCTGCATAATTTCTTTAATTCCCTTAAAAGTCATTTATCACAGATGCTAGACATTTGGTCCTGAGAGAAGATATATCCGATAACCCTTTATGGTAACATTTCACACATGTCTCTGGTCTCCACTTCAGTATAAACTGTTTTGATTGCTCGATAGAGTGGAGAGAGCCAACTAGTTGTTTATAGAAATGAGAGGCGGAAGAGTGTGCAACAGTTATTTACTTAGGATATGGTTATTTATGGGGACACCCAAGAGAATTAAGTGAAACTGTTTAAAACCAATGTAGAAATACAAAATGTATAAACAAAATAAATTGATCTATGTCAATAACAATCTTGCATTTAATAAAAAATACTTTTAGGATATAGCACTCCTAATAAAAATAAAAAATAAAGTATGGAGTAATAAACCTTAAAAAATGGACAGACCTTGTATGTAAAAATCTATAGAAAATTAGTATCTTTTTATATAACTTGTTTGCATAAATGGAGAGATGGCAGATGTGAATACTCAATATTGCAAGGATGTCGATCCATTCCAAGTAAATCTATAAATGTAGCACAATTCCACTCAATATCCCAATTAGATTCTTCTTATAAGAATATGTCCAAATTTTTTGTGTGAAAAAGAGCATTTGAGGTAAAATTTAAAATGCATTTTATATTATTAATACATCATCATATGAACACTCAAATTAATAAGCCGATAATTGGAGGGTAAG
Organism: Pipistrellus kuhlii; assembly: GCF_014108245.1. Taxonomy (NCBI): domain Eukaryota; kingdom Metazoa; phylum Chordata; class Mammalia; order Chiroptera; family Vespertilionidae; genus Pipistrellus; species Pipistrellus kuhlii. The sequence goes on along the minus strand of NW_023425405.1, from coordinate 31,354,976 downwards.
GGAAAATCTAGAAATACAACCTAACATATATAGTAACTCAATTTACTGAAGTAGTACTTGAAGTAGAAGAAAATATAATCATATATTTGGTATTGAGATAATTGACTAATCATTTAGAACAACATACATCAATAGTTCACAAGCTCATGCCTTATACCAATATATATATAGATTAAATAAAAATAAAATCAATATGACAACTGTTTTTTCTATTAATTAGATTTGACCAAAAAAAAAAAAGAGATGGCAAATATGATTTGGTTGAGTAAGGGTTTTAGTGACATGTATCAAAAACTTTAAAGCACATACAGAAACTAATAATTCAATTTTTAAGACCTAGAAGATCTTAAATGACCTCATATCAACTTCACAGGAATCCTTTAGCCTAAATTCAGTGGCATGTTTAGTCTTGTTGCTTAGAGTGTGCTATGTAACATATTACCATTAACTTATAGGCTAGTGCACGATGAAGAATATCTTCATCAGATAGAGTTGGCTTTGTGAACAAAAGGATTCTAGTGACTAGTTTCAATTTCATCAGTAGGTAAAAGTGCATCTCAACTATCCCAGATCTTGTTCATTACTTGAGATAAGAATGTTGTGATGGCAGCAATGGACAGAATGATCAGAAGAGAAATGCTACATAAAAAGTCAAAGTAGAAATTCAGATAGAAAACCAAACACTTTTAAGGCTAGACATAAAAAGAAAACAACAAGAAAAACAAAACAAAACAAAAAAACAAAAAACTACTGTAAAAGTTAACCAGATTGAGCATCACCTGAACTTAAATGGAAAGCTATAGACAACTTGGAAAATGTTTATAAATGAAGTGAAAGCTTGATATGAAAGGATATGGGTAAAATGTACCATTAATATAAAAGTAAGACCAGAAATATGGCTATACAGTGTGACTGTAAATCAATATACATGATCAATCTGTTTTGATGGAACAGTGATAAAAGTAAGGAAATCCTAAAGGAAAAAAATAGTACAAAAAAAAAATCCATTTTGATAAAACAGCTCCTTTTGCACTCCCAGATCTTTCACTTTTATTGGACCTTTTTTTTCTAAGGTTGCTATGTCAGTATGCAGTCCTCCAGACAAAGAGCATGTCACTTTATAGACGCCTTACAGCAAATAATTTCAACTCAGGAAGCAATGATAGGGTCTTCAAGAACAACACTACATTTTAAAAAAAATTTTTTTTTTTACCATTGTACAGGCATTGGCAAAGGTAGGTTTACAGTTCTTCATATGGAAAAATATATAATACAAAATAAATAGTGATGCAAGAATAAATTCTGTGTGTGTGTGTTTTTTTTTTACCTCACAACTGCAAACCTACTTTTGCCAACCCCTTTATTATACACAGATAAGTGGTTTTTCTTAAAAAAAAAAACTACTGACTACTATGTTTACTTAGAGTATTTTTCATTAATATACTGCCTCCCACATTTAAGCTCATTTAATGTAAAAATCATCTTTTCTAATAAATATCAAGATAAAATTTGAGTATTATAGTTACTAATATAAGTCATCAAACATGAAGAAAGATTATTTGAAAATAAGTAATTTTACCATATTATTGAAAGGTCCAGACCTTTTAAAATTCTTATTAAGTAAAACTTATACTCTAAGTTAGATTACTAAGGCAAACATTTCCAATTGCTATATAGTGCATAAATAGTAAGGTTTTTAATATTATGTATTAATAGGAAGGAAATCATGGCTTTGATTAAATGTATTTAATACTTACTAATCATATCTGGAGTTCTCTTTACCTAACATTGTTTACCTGACATTTAAAAATTAAATAGGAAGAAATGCATCTAAACCTATGCTACACATTCAAAATGGATAGTTTATATTTGGTATAAAAGGGATAAAATTTATAGTCCTGAGTGACAATTTTATGTAACAAGGCATGAGAATGTAAAATTCCATTCAAATTCCTTTCTTATCACTATTCATGAAAACGGCATTTCTCAGCTGGGAAAGCTAACAGTGATATTACATGGTGACATTATTTCAGAAGAGTTGTCTACGATGCAGAATATCTAATTTTTTCACACATGAGCAAGGACTATGCAAAACTTAGCATTTAATTTGCATTCTATATGCAATATTTTAAAGGGCAAGATTAGGTATTTTTTGAAATATTATAATAACCTCAACTCAATCTAAAACCAAAAAATTTATATTTATATACCTCTTTGATCCCAAGTGTTTCCAAATAGTTCCATCTCCCCCCCAAAAAAAGTATATTTTGATATACTAAGATACAAATCCTATTATTGCTGCTTTAGTAAAAAGGGAACTGGAGCATGGAATTGCATAAATGATTTTCCTAAGGCAACCCAAATAAAGTAGAGAAGTAGAGAAATCACAACATGGCCACAGCTTCAGTATTCCTCATTTTAGTGCTTGTCACTGTTCTTCTAAATATTAAAACCAGCAGAACAGCCTAATAATAGCCTGTGCAAGGGGCCAAACTGTCAACCGCACTATTTTCACAACCTTTTAGAATCACAGTCCATGCCAAGACCATGCAATTTAGTCACCTGTCTTTATGGACAAGGAAACTTAAATCTACAGGGATTGTGACGTGCCCAATGCCATGGAGTATATTAATAGCAAGAGGACTCCCATTGAGGTGTCCTTTATTCCCTGCATAGTGTTGTGTCCACAATGATTAAAGTGAATGAATATAATCGGGTTGCCAGATACTCTGATTCTTTATGTAACTACAATAGATTAATGACATAACAAGTTTTGTCACAATGGATCTTGACTTTTAATATGTTTCAAATATAACCTGTATATACGACATTGTTTTTAACCTGCCTTTTGTATTTAAGAGGCAACATAATTCAATAATCTTTTTCACTTAATTCAGAAATAAAGATAAAATGTTTGCGACTTTTCACATATGACTCTCCACTTACTTATTTTTTAACTAAAAAGCCACTAACTCTTCTATCTCTGCACCTTTGCCATCTAAAGCATGTGTCAGTAAACATTTTATGTAAAAGGCTAGATAGTGCCAAAACTGGTTTGGCTCAGTGGATAGAGCGCTTGCCTGCGGATTGAAAGGTTCCAGGTTCTATTCCGGTCAAGGGCATGTACTTAGTTGGAGGCAGCTGATCAATGATTCTCTCTCATCAATGTCTCTAACTCTCTATCCCTCTCTCTTTCTCTCTGTAAAAAATCAATAAAATATATTTTAAAAAAATAAAAGGCCAAATAGTAAATGTTTTGGTAACTCCTCCATTCCAGTGTAACTAACACAGTGCTTGTAGCAGCCATGGACAATGAGTGAGTGAATGGAAGTGTCTGTGCTCCAACAAAACTTTACTTACAAAAACAGGCAATTGACACATGGGCTCCAGTTTGTTGATCTTGATCTAAATCACAGTGATTGCAGATGAAGGCCCAAGATAATGACATACTGTGGCATTTCAGTTCAGGATTATTTCAGTTCTGTAATAAAAATCAAAGTTTTAGTTTTTCTAAGTAATATCTATGGACCTGCTGAGTTGCCATATCTCTTTAAAAATAAAACTTGTCTCGACCTTTCTCAGTCTTCTTCTTTGCTTTTTTCTGAAAAACAAAAACAAAAAAACAGTTGTCTTAGTGTTATCATTGGCATCATTCTTTTTAGGAAAGAAAACTGAAGAATTAGACAATATATCAAGTTTAAAGAGCATGCACGTTATATGCTTTCTCAATGTAAACACAAATATTTCCAAAACTTTGACCCCCCCCACATTCATTTGTCTCATTGTTTATTTTTGTCTCTTGAGAATCCTGCTGATATGCCAATAAAGGAATTTTAAAAAGAATAGGCCCAACAAGATTGAGAGGAAACTGGAAAAGAGAAATCGATGGGCTAGAATTCTTAGCCCACATTTGGAGGATGGGAAGCAGGAATGGAGGTAATTCACTGGATCAGAGAAGGAGGTTAAGTGCTAAGGTATTACTGAAGATGGCACAGATAAGAAATTGACCAATCCAACTTCCAAACTGTAAAATTTGGTGAAGGCTTAGCACTTGAAGTTAATAAGGACGTTAAGGCATGGGAGTGAAAATAGGAATATTGGTTTAATGTCTACACAAAAAAATGTGTAGCTGCCTCCGCCCCATCCCAGATTTCCAACTCTCTCAGCCCTGCATCCCTTCAATGCCTCCATCCTCAGTAGGACTGGAAGTTTACTCTCAAGAAACTGTGCTAGAGCAGTTCAGGTCTGAGGGTCACCCAGTTCAGCAGGGAGTTGGAGAGAGGAATGAATGGAAAATAAGGTAAAGTTACAGTCAGAACACAAGGCTTTATCTCCAACCTTGCTCCCAGAGCACCAACCATAAAGCCCTAAGAGATTTCTCTTTGAGAATCCAACAGTCCTGGAGAAAAAAAGTAGAAAATATAGAAACATTAGGTATTGATGGATGAGGGTCCCAATTAACCAAGTTAAACACTCAGACTTCTTTCTCTCTGCCCCTACTCTCCAAACTAATCACCCTTTGTTTAGGATGCAGCAGAAGGGATCTGTGTACAGAATGACTGAAAGCTAGATGGCCTTTTCTGTTTCTTCCAGTGCTGGATCCCCCAGGACTCTTTACAATTTGTAGAAAGTGTAAAAAGTGTGATTGGGACTCCATATAGTATTTGAGAGTAGCCTGTAAATACATGACTCACCTCAGTAAGTTTGCAAACAGGGAGAAGAATGAAAGAGAGGAGCAACAGAACCTAGGGAGATACTGAAACCCCAGGGGAGGGAACAGAAGCAGCGCCAAGGAGAGAAAACAAATATCAGAATCAGTGATTTACGTAGTATGTCACCTCGGCATTTATCTCTGCATGTGAAATTTTGTATTGTATTCAGGATATCTATCTATTTCATCTTATGCCTCTCTGATACATGTCTTTTTCATCTGAAATTCCTATTTGTAAAGTTATTACTTGGTTTCAGAGTTATTCAGGCTCAGATGGTTCCTGTCCCTCAGAGTTTTCAATTTATAACAGCAACCTAACTAGTATATCTTTCCTGGGAGAATACATTACTGTAGCTGTGGGTTTAAAATCTATGGTTACCTTCCAACCTCCTGCATTTTTAACTGAGTTTATATATCTGACTCTTCAGAGAGAAATATGAGTAAACAACCAGGAGAAGTTTGCATTACCTAATTCAATTGCACATTAGTGGCAGGATAAAGATGGACTCTAGGCTCCATAATCAAGGTAGACAATTTCCTGGAGACTATTGTGTCTCCTGCTTTCCTATTTAGCTTTTACCTGGGACCAACCCTAGTCCGATAATGGTGACAGTTATTAATAGAGAAAGATCCCATTTTTATAAAATGTGAATACCCTACTCATATAGTAACAATGTTTGCATTATAAATTTAGTAGATGGAAGACCACAAAAAGAATAAAAATAAAACTACCAATAGAAGATGAATTGTAAGGAAGCATTTTCAAATGGAATCATGAAGCCTGCAGGTAAATCAGGTCAATGTAAAAAAGATGAATTTAGTATAAGAAACATTATGAGCAAACAGCAACTGAATGGGGTTCCTACCACAATCAGATTATTCCTTGGATATCAGTTGATGTGGTTGTGTCACTTAACTGAGGTGGGTTAAGCAATGAGGAGGGAACTGCTGGGGCTTGGGAAGAATGGTTGGTTTAGCCCCATGCTTTGGTTTAGTCCTCTAGCTTTGCTGGAGACTAGGCCATGACATACAGTGTGTAAGCCTGCCTGTATTGGTTTCCCTACATAGAAGTCACCTACTTGACACAATTGGCAATTATTTCCTTGAGAAAGTTCTAGTAATGCAGAAATATGTAATGATATACCCAGTACTGACATTTTTTTCTATATTCTCCAACCTGGACACTCTGTCTAAAGTATTCACATTCTTCTGTATTCTTCTGGCAATCTTTTGTGACCAGGTAACCCACACAGTGCTCTTTTCTGTTAACTTTTTAAACGACTCTGAAAGAATTTATATATAGATTAATTAAATTTTATTTATATATGTTACAAATTATTTTTTGTATGAAAGTTGATGTATGTAGATATGTAAGCATTTGCTTATATAATCACACACACACACACACACACACACACACACACACACATTTCTAATTTATTTTTCTACTTTAGGAGGTTTTAGAAAATCATTTCCTTCCTGGCTGCTTTTTGTTTTGGCATTTGCCTCAGTAGCCAATAGTCAAAATGCCCAGCAGTTTTTCATATTCACAATACAGAAGAAAAATAAATAAATAAATAAATAAATAAATAAATAAATAAAACATTTCAATAACCCCCCCACCTATGTGTGCATTTTCCCCAATACTTAAGTAAGCCATGCTTGAATATTCATATTTTTCAGATTCAGCAAGCATACCTCTCACTTATTTGAGAAGCTACTAATTATTGTTTTTGTTTTTTCATGTTTTAATGTATGATTACTTATGATGAACAACTATCCACCTTCTAAATTTTAGAAAAATATATAAAGTGAAAAGTAAAAATTCTCTACATTGTTCTTCTAACTCCAAGCCTTAAAGACAATCACTGTTAACTATTTCATCTCTAACATAATTTCCCACCTTCACCAGTCTTCTTATCCCTCTCATTAACTGGCATTATTCAATATATTTTGAGTTTGATAATTTTTATCACTGACATTATTCCAGATCAACATAAATGATTCTATCTCATTATTTTAATATTTAATAGCTTACAAAATATTTCCCTATTTTGCCGAGATCAGTTTGGCTCATGGATAGAGTGTCGGCTTGGGGACTGAAAGGTCCCAGGTTCGATTCCGGTCGAGGGCATGTACCTTGGTTGCGGGCATATCCCCAGTAGGGGGTGTGCAAGAGGCAGCTGATCCATGACTCTCTCTCATCGATGTTTCTAACTCTCTATCTCTCTCCCTTCCTTTCTGTACAAAATCAATAAAATATATTTTTTTAAAAAACAAAAAATATTTCCCTATTTTATTTATTTATTGATAGACTTGTATTTTTATTTATTTATTTTTTAAATTAAATTATTATCTGTGTACATATACCATTGCCCCACCTAGACTTGTATTTTTAATGTTATTAATGGAACTCCCATGTGTTTATTATTTTCATTCTTCATGATATCCCTGGTTATGTCTTGTTTCCAAATTTTTTTTCTTTTTTAGTCATTTTTTAAAATTTATTCTTTTTAAATCTTCTTTATTGAAAGAATGTGCATTTCATTAGTTTTTTCCCCCAAAGAATAAACTTTTATTGTTCTTTGTTAAGCCTCCATTGCACCTCTGTTTTTATTTCAATAAGCTCTGCTTGTATCTTTAGTATTTCTATGTTATTTAGTTTTTATCTGCTTTTAAAATACATTTATTCCTGGTATATTTTATAATAAAGTTTTAAAATTTTTTATCAATAAATTTTATGATTTCTGAATTTCGTATTATTAAGAGGAAGATGTTGCACACATCCAAGGTAATAAAAGTTTCATCAAATATTTTCTTCTACTACTTTTATTATCATTTATCTGTTTTTGCTACTCATGTATTAAGTCACTTGGCATTTACTTTTATTATGGTGTGTGTGTTTTTCCCCACACTGATAGTGAATTGTCCCAATATGGGATAGTAAATGTTTTCAATCCTCTTTTGAAAACCATATATTAAATTCCCATCTCTATCTGGATTTATTTCTGGATCCTTTTCCCATTCCACCTAGGTAGTTATCAATTTGTCTTATGATAATACACTGTTTTAATTACAGTAGCTTTAAGGATTTTAACATTTTATAACACAAGTCTCCTCCCATTATTCTTATAATTTCCCTACAATTTTCTTAGGTATATTCACATACTTATTTTTTTTATCTTTTTTTTTTAAATTTCTTTTAAGATCTGATAATATGTGCATATATTCAACATTTACAAAAGGAAATACAAAGAAAAGTTTCTTTGTAAACTACTCCCCCAGCTCCTTAAAACTCTGACAACTCCTTTTATCAGAGACATTCTAAGCCATAACATAACATAAATATAGTTTCCTTTTATCTTCCTATTTAATAAAAGGCTAATATGCAAATTAACCAAACAGTGGAATGACTGGTTGCTATGACATGCACTGACCACCAGGGGCAGAGGCTCAATGCAGGAGCTGCCTCCTGTTGGTCAGTGCACCTCCCACAGGGGGAGCGCTGCTCAGCCAGAAGCTGGGCTCACAGCTGGTGAGCGCAGCAGCCACAGCAGCGCTAAGGATGAGCCATCAGTCTGACATCCCCTGAGTGATCCCAGACCACTAGAGGGCACAGGCAGGGCTGAGGGACCACCCTCCCTACCCATGCACAAATTTTGTGCACTGGGCCTCTACTATGAAATAATATTATTTATAATGTGATTTATATCTTATTTGACTTGCTATCTTGAGCATTTTGTCAACATTACACATAAGGAGATATACCTGATGAACTTCAGAAATAATATAGCAAATGTTCAACAGAGTCTATATCGTTGAAAATTCAAACATATGACCAAATGCCATTTTCAAATGCTATTTCTAGGAACTGAAGACATCACATTGTATTGAGGATATGCTAATTTGGGCAAAGTTCTTATTTCCTTTCAGCTCCAGTTCCTCACCTTTAAAGCCAATTTTGAATGAAATAACTGAGATCACATTTAGTTCTTTGAAAAGTCTACTATTTTATTATATTCTCACAGTAATTATATTTTTAATTGATTTAGAGAGAGAGAGAGAGAGAAGTGGGAGAAAGAAAAAGAGAGAAACATCTATGTGAGAGAGAAACACCAGTCAATTGCCTCCCACAAGTACTCTCAGTAGTGATCCAACCCACAACCTGGGTATGTGCCCTGACCAGGAATCAAACCTGGCACCTTTTGGTGTTCAGGCTTTTGCTCCAACCAACTAAGCCACCTGGCCAGAGCTCAAAGTAATTATTTCTTGTTAACCCAAGCATGAAAGACAATATATTGGAAAGATCAGGTAATACATCTATCTTTGACTTCCTAGAAGAGGTGAGCAATTGATACTTTAAAAGTTTGTGATTATGGAAGCTACAAAGTATTGCCATTAATATGATTCAAACCTCTAAGCTTCCCTTTTCCACGTCTCTGGGTTCAAAATCCTATGTTTTGGACTAACTTAACTCGAGTCTCCAGCCACCTCTGGAACAAGGTAGCAAGATATATAGAGTAGCTCTCCTTGCTGAAGTACCTCACTGTGAAGTAAGACACCATTGTCATGACCTTGGCAGCTATACCAAGAGGTGTTTATTCATCCAATATAAAGAGTACTCTGAGTATAAGTCAGCATACTGAGCATATTCCAACTTGTATTACATTAGGGAAGAAATTACTGGGCACCATTATTAAGAAAACATGTCAATTTCACAAAAGCAATTTGGTAAACTAAATTTGCAGTGATATATATATATTTCTTGATTTTTCTTTTGAGTTTACCTCTTACCTCTTTACATCTCTCTTGTTTTGGTGTGGGATTACTGCCAAATGTATGTTTGATTTCTTAAAAAGATATTGGGAGTATAACAGAAAATGGAGTAAGTAGTATTGATTTCACTAGGAACTCCAAGAATATAATTTCTAAGATAACACACTTATGTTTGTTATTATACAACTATTTATTTAATGAATGTGAAATTGGGGTTGAAAATCAAGGCCTTGCTACTTATGTCTGAATGAGGGCTAATAATTTTGACCTATGAAAAGTGAGATTGTGAGGATTTAAGTAATGCATTTAAAGAAATTTAGGAATAAAAATGTTAAAAATCATTTTTACATTGTAAAAATTTATTCATGGTCTAGCTTTTTCTTAATAGTCTTACCAGATAATTACTAGGCTGTGAGCTCCCTATGGACATGCATCGAATGCTTATCACTTGTTATCCATTAGAAATTGTGGCAAATGATCAATGCCTGTGTATTTGACAGAAGGAAAGTTTCGGGGGGCGAGGGGGGGAGAGAAATGGAATTACAATACAAAGTATACTTACAGTGAGACTAATAAAACCATAATTATAAAGGTGACCTGGCATAGAACCCGAACAGGAATGCACACACAGAGGAAACAGAATTGGGAATATGGATGTTAGAGCGGGGATGACTCAGATAACAGGCACTTAGAGAAAGACTTGACTGGCCCTCAAACTTCACAAACTCCACAGCCTCAGGCACTACCTTTCTCTTGTTCTTGCGCCAGCCTATCACTCTCCTCTGGTTCTTTGAGACCATCTAGATCCTACAACAGTTCAAAGAATATTTCTCTTTCATGGCTTTGCATCTTTAAATCATATTCGGTTGATATTTGACATACTTGTCGACAGCCTAAATGGATTTTTTAATAGTGTAGCTTAGATAAATCTTTCTTCTGTTGTAGGGCAGCCAAAAACGTTTTTATGGCTAACTCTAGCTTAATAAGCAGCCAGAGTTTTAAAAAACTGCAACCATTTAATTTTTAATATAGATTGGTTCCTTTTGGTAATTAAAAACAAACATTTTGTAAAACTGCCAACATGTTCATCAAAATTATATAGGGTTATGTGCATCAGGCACTTAAACATGCTTCAAACTTTTCTGAGACAGAATCATGGAGTAAAATTAAAACAGACTGAAACAATGTTCTTTATGCTTATGTCTGGTATAGGCCAAAGGTCATAAATGAAGTTCAGCTAGGGTCACATTAAATTTCAGTAGATTCTAAGGTTTACTTGGTGATACATTATCTAAATGTGTGTGTGTGTGTGTGTGTGTGTGTGTGTGTGCGCGCGCGCGCGAGCGTGCACATGAGCACACATGTGTGACTATACTAACAAGTAGTACCAAGAAATAAAAGGCATATGTATTACCTTGTTTATGTAGGCCTCATCGTTTTTGCCACTGGTCAAGTTTGATCAATAATGATTGAAATCTCTTGTGCTTTTCACATTAGTAACAATGCTAATATGCTGCTCTTGAGTCAGGATAATCATGAAGCTCGAACTTTCTTGGCAACTTAAAGAGAAAATATCTCTATTTTACCCAGAGAGCAAATAAGAGTAAAAAAAAAAAAAGGGTTTTCTTTCCATTTTTATGCCTAGATGGATAGGTTGTTAGTAAGACCTCTCCCACCTCAGACAAAGAATTATCAAGTATTGTACTCTCATTTCAAGGCCCCTGAAGTGGTTATACTTTGCAAAGTTCTATGCAGTATGCTGGTGTTTCATTCAGTTATATTATTTTTGTAAAGCCTTGGGTATTCCAGAATTTCTTTTGCCATCTTAGCCATTATATCAGTAAAACAAAAATCAAATACTAGTTATCTCATATTGGTTTATAATTTTAAAAATCAATATATCATTTAAAATTAAACATTATATATTTTACTCTTTTAATAACTTACTAATTTTCAAACATCAACTTCTAATACATAAATATACATGATGGTTCAAGAAATGTATACACACCTTAACAGGTGATAGCTCAATTTTGAAAATCAAATGCATTTTATTAAATATTGCCTTTATAATTATTCAAAGTACCTGTATATATTTTTTGGACACTGTATATTTGTGTGTGTTATTATGCCATCCTGGTAGCTCTTTTGGTTTAATCAGAATCTTAGAGCATTAGAACATTAAGAATGATCAGACATTGTGCAGAATAACTGAAGATTCCAAATAGCCAAAGCAATCTTTTTAAAAATTTCTTTATTGATTAAGGTATAACATATGTGTCCTTATCCCCCACCCCCATTGCCCCACCGCACCCTCCGCTCCTGCCTTCACCCCTCTGGTGTCTGCGTCCATTGGTTAGGTTTATATGCATGCATACAAGTCCTTTGGGTGATCTTTCCCCTTTACCCCCACCCTCCCCTACCTTCCCTCTGATGTTTGATGGTCTGATCAATACTTCTCTGTCTCTGAATCTGTTTTGTTCATCAGTTTATGTTGTTCATTATATTCTATAAATGAGTGAGATCATGTGATTTCTCAGACTGGTTTATTTCACTTAGCATAATGCTCTCCAGTTCCATCCATGCTGTTGCAAACTGTAAGAATTTCTTCTTTTTTTACAGCAGCATAGTATTTAATTATGTAGATGTACCACTGTTTTTTAATCTACTCATCTGCTGATGGGCACTTAGGCTGTTTCTAATTCTTAGCTATGGTAAATTGTGCTGCTATGACCATAGGGTGCATATATCCTTTCTGATTTGTATTTGTAGTTTCTTGGGATATATTCCTAGAAGTGGGATCACAGGGTCAAATGGGAGTTCCATTTTTAGTTTTTTGATGAAACTCCATACTGTTTTCCACAGTGACTGCACCAATCTGCATTCCTATCAGCAGTGCATGAGGGTTCCTTTTTCTCCACATCCTCAAAAGCACTTGTCATTTGTTGATTTGTTGAGGATAATAGCCATTCTGACAGGTGTGAGATGGTACCTCATTGTTGTTTTGATATGCATCTCTCAGATAATTAGTGACTTTGAGCATGTGTTCATATGTCACTTGACCTTCTGTATATCCTCTTTCAAAAACTGTCTTTTTAGGTCCTTTGCCTATTTTTTGATTGGGTTGTATGAGTTCCCTGTAGATTCTGGAGAGTAAACCCTTATTGGTGATAACATTGGCAAATATGTTCTCCCATGCAGTGGGCTTTCTTGTTGTTTTGTTGATGGTTTCTTTTGCTATGCAAAACCTTTTTATTTTGATGTAGTCCCATTTGTTTATTTTCTCTTTAGTTTCCATTGCTCTAGGAGCTGTAACTGAAAAAATTGCTTTAGCATATATCTGAGATTTTGCTGCCTGTGGATTCCTCTAATATTTTTATGGTTTTCCCTCTTATGTTTAAGTCACTTATTCATTTTTAGTTTATTTTTGTGTATGGTATAAATTGGTGGTCTAGTTTCATTTTTTTTGCATGTATCTGTCCAATTTTCCCAACACTATTTATTGAAGAGACTGTCTTGACTCCATTGTATGTTCATACCTCCTTTGTCAAATATTAATAGAGCATAGTGGTTTGGGTCTATTTCTGGGTTCTCTATTCTATTCCCTTGGTCTATATGTTTGCTCTTGTGCCAGTACCAGGCTGTTTTGAGAACAGTGGCTTTGTAATACAGTTTGATATCTGGTATTGAGATTCCTCCCTACTTTGTTCTTCTTTCTCAGGATTGCTGCAGTTATTTGGGGTCCTTTTTTAATTCCAGATAAATTTTTGGAAAGTTCGTTCTAAGTCTGTGAATATGCCATTGGTATTTTAATGGGGAATGCACTGAATCTATAGTTCGCTGTGGGTAGTATGGACATTTTAATGATGTTGATTCTACCAATCCATGAACAGTGTGTTCTTCTATCTGTTTGTCTTCCCCTATCTCTTTTTTCAGTGACCTGTAGTTTTCTGAGTGTAGGTCTCTTACCTCCTTAGTTAAGTTTATTCCTAGGTATTTTTTTTTGTGTGTGTGTGTATGCGATGGTAAATTGGATTGCTTTTTTAGTCTCTCTTTAAGTTCCCTATTTGTGTATAAAAATGCCTAGATTTCTTGGCATTAATTTTGTTTCCTGCTACATTGCCTAATTCATTTATTTTTATTTTTATTTTTTTTAATTATTTATTTTATATATATATTTTATTGATTTTTTTTTGCCCCCCTCCCTCCCTCCCTCCCACACATCCCCTCCCTCCCCAGAGTTTTGTGTCCATTGGTTGTACTTATATGCATGTATAAAAGTCCTTCGGTTGATCTATTATCTCCCCCAGATCTTCCTCCCCTCCCTGCTGTAATTTGACAGTCTACTTGTTGATATACTGTCTCTATATCTATCTTTTGGTTCATCAGTTTATAATGCTCTTTATTATCCACAAATGAGTGAGGTCATGTGGTGTTTCTCTTTCATTGATTGGCTTATTTCACTCAGCATGATGTTCTCCAATTCCATCCAGGTTGCTGCAAATGATGAGAATTCCTTCTTTTTTATGGCAGCATAGTATTCCATTGTGTAGATGTACCAAAGTTTTTTGATCCAATCATCTGCTGACGGGCACCTAGGCTGTTTCCAAATTCTGGCTATTGTAGATTGTGCTGCTATGAACATAGGGGTGCATATATCCTTTCTGATTGGTGTTTCTAGTTTCTTGGGATATATTCCTAGAAGTGGGATTACTGGGTCAAATGGGAGTTCCATTTTCAGTTTTTTGAGGAAACTCCACACTGTTCTCCACAGTGGTTGCACCAGTCTGCATTCCCACCAGCAGTGCACGAGGGTTCCTTTTTCTCCGCAACCTCGCCAACACTTGTCGTTTGTTGATTTGTTGATGTTGGCCATTCTGACAGGTGTGAGATGGTACCGCATTGTTGTTTTGATTTGCATCTCTTGAATAATTAGTGACTTTGAGCATGTTTTCATGTGCCTTTTGGCCTTCCTTCTGTCTTCTTTTGAAAATGTTCTATTTAGGTCCATTGCCCATTTTTTAATTGGATTATTTATCTTCCTTTTATTTAGTTGTATAAGCTGTTTATAGATGTTGGAGATTAAACCTCTATCAGTAGTATCATTTGCAAATATGTTCTCCCACACTGTGGTCTTTCTTGTTGTTTTGTTGATGGTTTCTTTTGCTGTAAAAAAGCTTTTTATTTTGATGTAGTCCCATTTGTTTATTTTCTCTTTAGCTTCCATTGCCCTAGGGGTAGTATCAGTGAAGAAGTTCTTTTGGCATACGTCTGAGATTTTGCTGCCTGTAGATGCTTCTAGTATTTTTATGGTTTCCCGTCTGATGTTTAAGTCCTGTATCCATTTTGAGTTTATTTTTGTGAATGGTGTAAGTTGGTGATCTAGTTTCATTCTTTTGCATGTGTCTGTCCAATTTTTTCCAACACCATTTATTGAAGAAACTGTCTTGACTCCATTGTATATCCTAATTCATTTATTAAGTCTAATAATTTTTTGATGGAGTCTACTTCATCAATGCAATCTTGAATAAGAAGAAAAACCAGGAGACATCACACTTTTTGATTTCAAAGTATATTCAAAGATATAATAATCAAAATAGGATGCTCTTCTCATAAAACAGACAGGAAATCAATAAAAAAGAATATAAGGCCCAGAAAGAAACCCATACATATATGGCCAAATGATTTTTTATAAAAGAACCTAGGATATACAATGGGGAAAGGATACTCTCTTCAGCAAATAGTGTTGGGTAAACTAGATAGTCAAATTGGAAAGAATAAATCTGGATCTTCATCTTGCTCCAAACACAGCAATCAAACTCAAAATGTTTGACTAAAGACTTGAAGCCTAAAATTATAAAACTCCTAAAAGCAAACTGCAAATAAGCTCCTTGATGTTGGTCTGGAAATGATTTTCTGCATTTGACACCTAAATCAAATACAACCCAAAGCAAAAATAAACAAGTGATACTATCAATATATCAAATTAAAAACCTTCTGTACAGCAAAGCAAACTATGATAGTCAATGTAAAAACAAAAAGATAGTCAATGTAAAAAAACCAAACAACTCAATTACAAAAATCGACAAAGGGCCTGAATAGATCTTTATCAGAAGAATATATGAAAAGGGTCAACAGGTACATGAAAAGGAGGTCTATATCACTAATCATCAGGGAAATGCCATTCAAAACTACAATGAGTATCATCTCACATCTCACACCTGTCATGATGGCTTCATCAATAAATTAACAAGCATGTTATAGAAGATATGGAAAAAAATGGATCCCTGGTTGGAATGTATACTAGTACAGCCACTATAGAAAACAGTATTGCAGTGGTTCTCAACCTTTTTAATGCCTCAACCCTTTAATACAGTTCTTCATGTTGTAGTGACCCCCAACCATAAAATTGTTTTCATTGCTACTTCATAACTGTAATTTTGCTAGTGTCATGAGTCATAATGTAAATATCTGTGTTTTCCGATGGTCTTAGGTGACTCTGCTGTTGGTTCTCAACCTGTGGGTTGTGACTGCTGCCGTAGAGCCTAGCTTAAGGCTTCTCCTACATTGAAAAGAAAGTTAACTATGTGAGGTGATGTGTTAACTTGTTGGTGGGAATCCTTTCACAATGTATATAAATAGCAAATCACCAAGTTGTGCACTAAATATACAATAATTTTGTTTGTCAATGATACCCGCATAAAGCTGAAAAAAACACACAAAAAAGAATGAGATAATTCTGACTAATACAATCTCATTCTTTCAGATGTTTAAGCTGAGAATGTGATAAAGTTCTTAATTCTGAACTTAGTTCTCCACCATAAGAAAACTAGTTTAATAATATCACGTGATGATCACCCAGGAAATAATGAACTCTGTAAAATTAGTTTAACAAATTGAACTGAAAAGGACATTCCCTAGGCTCAAAGACAATGTAGTATCATTCATTTTGAGAGAAGAAATCTGTTCCAAGTGTTAATAGTTTGGCCCACATAACACTTAGAAGTTTAAAGCACTTTGAGATGTGAAAGTGTATGTGGAGATGGACTTGGTCTGAAACTTGAACTACCATATAGATCTGTCTGCTTCCTCCTGATTGTTAGTTTTTCCATGTGTTTTTGCAGGGCTATGAAGGTGAAGATCACTAGACGCTCATTTTCTTTCTGTTGATGGAGCCACTGAAAGCCCCAAACTACCACAAAGCCAGGAAATGCAGAGTGCGGTCACTTTCCACAACCTTTTACAAAACAGAATTGCTTAGTATTCTCGCGTTATGAGAGGTTTCAGTTATTGATCTGGAGCATAGATCATCCACAGTGAATGTGGCTGTCTTTCCCCCTTTATTCTCTACAAAGAATCAGCCTTATATTGTAGCCAACCACAAACTTGCTGGCCCCCCTAAAGATTGGTGCACATGCATTATGAAAAACAACAATTAATGTGATTTTTATGATTGTATATTATTAATGTGGAGTTTATTTTGGTGATGAGAGTCTAAAATTACTTTTGAAAAAAAAAATAGTTTCCTGTAGCTCTGTGTTTGGAAAATAAAAGTATCAATATTAAGACATACTTTAGCTCAAATAAAAGTTACTGAGTTTTTGGCCTTTAGCGTAGAAAGCTAAGGTGACTTACATTTTTGCCAATTAATGCTGCTTTCCGAGTAAAAAATATGTCCTGTATTATCTACTAGATGGGAAACTTGTTGTAGTCAGGATCTATGTTTCTTAGCTCCCCACAGGCCAGCACAGTGAATAAATTCAACCCCATCGTATTGTGTTCATTATCATCATCATCATCATCATCATCATCATCACCACCATCATTGCCATGTCAATAGCATTTATATAGCTACCATTTATTGATCACCTGCTACCTTGCCAGTAGCTAAGAAAGGCACATGCCATATATTATCACATTTAATATTCTCAAGACCTGTGCCAAATAGATATTCACCTATTTAAAGAAGATAAAATGGCTGCTGAAAGAGAAGAGCAGATTATAAAGTTCCCACAGTTGGTGAGAGGGGAGTTAAACAAATTGCTCTGTGTCTACAGTTAGAGCCTCAATGATACTATAAGTGTTCTTCTGTATAGTTTTTCTAATTTGTAGCTGCTATACATTCTAGAATCTCCTCTATGTTTCGAGTTACCCAAAATGCCCTTACACTTTTCTGTGGGAATTGTGTTATCCTATTATCAATATATTGTTACTAATTAGATTAGTAATCCTGATCCCTCTCTTTTCCTCTCTTTCTCCTTTCACCTCTTCATACTCTCTTCCCTTCTCCACTCTCTTAATCTCCTGGTTCTCATTGTGATTTAAGGTTAGGTGAAATGAAATTACTACCTTTTCAATACTATATAAAATTAAACTTTCAAAAATAAACGGTCATGAATTGAATGGCTTCAGCATTAGCTATTTTTATAATTTCCAGAACAAAATAAGGGCTCCCCGAGAAACCGCTGGGGCAACTTGGACTTCCTTTCGTCTCAACTGTGAACTAAAGCTTCTCTGCCATTGTTTTCTCAGAAAATACTTTTGTTTCCACCGTAAATCAATGTTCACATTATACATTAGAGTAGTAGTACCATACTCTTAAATCGTTTGTCGCAGTTATTATTATTTTTCTGAAAACTAGTTTGTATGACTCTCCATTATTTGTAAATATCATGAGGTCTCATAACTTCAACTTTTATGCTCACTACTGTGTCCCTGGTGACTAGTTCAATGCCTTGAAGGTCTTATTTTAAAAATTGAGTAAATGGATGAACAAATGACCCTAAGTGCACTGTCCCTCACTTCTTTCAACCTTCATTCTCTTTGGGCTCTAATTTGAGCAATGGAAATCACATTGAACAATCTCATAGATTTCAAAGTCCGTCTGAACTTGTAGGAGAAAAAAACAAATCTTTATTTTCATTAGACTCCAACTGGGATTTAGCATTTTCTTCTTCTAAAAGCTATCTTTATTGTCGAAAGTATTACAGATGCCCCCTCTTCCCCTCCTTTTAACCCCTCCACCTTGCACCCCTCCCTCTAGCATTTCCTTTAATTAGGAATGTAGGCAACAGTAGTGGCAGCAGTACCAATAATTTAATCACAAGAAGAAATCAGACATTTTAACATTACATTACAGTTGTTGATAACATCACAGACTATTGTTAATGTTCACTGCTGCTTTGGTAGTTATTTTACATGTTGCTAGATCCTGTTATTTAATGTGTTACTATAGCCACACCATTAAAAAACTGCATTTTGACATAATTGCTTATATTTATAAGACTACATGTTTTATTTTGTGCATTTTAAAATATTATTCTGAAAACTTCATTGTCTACCAAAAACCACCATGACACACACACACACACAAAAGATTAAGAATCTCTCATAGGTTGGTATTTTGTATTAAATTAGTATTATATGCTAAGTCTTGTCTTTTAAACCAATTAAAGGGCAAAATAAAAATAACTATTAGAATAACCATTTACTTAAAATCATAAAACTAGTGTGTAATGCAGTCAATATAAAAAAGCAATATTGATAAAGATATAAATTAAACTTAGAAATTTATATATTATAAAATGGTGACAGAGTCTCTATCTCTAAATAAGGTATAGCAATATACTGTAATTCTGAAAACTGAACCTGCATCAGAAAGAAAAATTTTATGACTTCTCTCAAGCAATTTCTGTATGAATATTTTCCTTCCAGAGAACAGTAAGCATTTCCATTCAGTTGACACAGGCCTTAAAGGTACTTGTGTGAAAAGTATCTAATGGATGATTAGATATTTTTATATGTTTAACATCAATGCCTATAAGATTTGTACATGTTTGTTAAAACATTTTCTGGACAATATTGCCCTTGAGACAGAATTTCTTTTATAAATTAAAAAAGCTTTAATTTTAACACTGGATTTGGAGCACCATAAATATGATTTCTATCAATCTATTTTAGAGCCATCTCTACTTCTAGAAAGAGATAACTCAGATTTTTTTCATTTTCTTTTTTAATTTCTAAGGAGTTATTGCGATATTATTTCTTTCCCTGAGTTTTGCTTTTTAAAGTGGAGGTAAAATGTGTTTTATGTTACCATTCCTTTTTATTTATTTTTTATTTTTTATCCTTGCATTTCAAAAAGCTCTCTAAGCAGTGAGAATCACCTGATTGGTTCTCAAGATGAAAGGAAAGCACATTGACAAGCAAATATAAGCCCCAACATCAATAACACAAGTGATTGATAGGTCAAGTAGTTACAAAGCTAATTATAAAAACACTCTGGCTTAAAAATAGGGTTAATAAATATTATTTATTTTAGAAAAGTCATGCTGTGTTACTAAGTGATTTGCTTATTAGTTATTATTTGTACATGAATGTGACCCCAAGGTCCTTATTTCTTGTTTTCTACATTGATCTTTCTTGAACTTGTGGGGTGGAGTGAGGGCTGAGGAGGACTGATGACGAGATATTTTAAAAGGTCTCTTGGCTCTTACTTGAAAAGTTTCTGAAACAGTGGACAGCATCTCTTTTAACCTTAATTGAATTACCAAAATAGATATTATGATAACCTTTAATCTCTCCTTAGGGATTTTTAAGAAGTACATTTTATAGGAGGTCAAACTTGAAATAAATATTCCCTTTTAAATAATAGAGTAAATATATTTAGAAATTATAAAACTAACATCACATGTTTTAAATAACCATCTCCACTTTGGTAAACAACATGTGAACCATAATATGATAAAATTCATAGAGTTTACTAACATGGGCTACTGTTTATGTAAAGTGAAAAAGATGTTACTTTTTGAAATGTTAGTATCAGTAGTTAACTCTTTTCACCATATCTCTTATTAATAAATAGAAAAAAGTCTTAATGTTGAATGCTACCCAATATTCCAAAAAGAACTGATTTACAACTTAAAGGATTCTTTTAGAACTTTTTTAGTTGGTCCTTCAATCTCAGAGGGGAGTATATTTAAACAGCAAAGTTACAAAACGGAAAGATTAGACCTTGACTGCAAAAATAGTCTTTCTTCATTTTTATGACCACAAAGTCTTTTCTCTATCTCACCTAAGTGGAAATTTAACTTCTTGTTCATTAACTTGTTATTCATTCTTTGTTTGAAGACACCTGGCAAATTCCAACACAAATAAGACTGGAACTGTATCTTCTTACTTTTCTTAGTTCCTCTTAAACCCCTTAAGGTAATAATACTTGGCATTTGTAGTTTTTTTTTTTTTTTTTTTTTTTTTTTTTTTTTTGTGTGTGTGTGTGTGTGTGTGTGTGTGTGTGTGTTGTTGTTGTGTTTTTTAGCAAATTTAAGCTCTGCCCCTACACTTTTTAAGGGTTAGATATAGTGCCATCTTAGAGCTAGCTAGCTTCCAGAAATAAGTTGAATAAAATGAAATAAGTAATATAAATGTATGAATACATAAATTGTATTAGACACAAAGGTACTCACAACTCATCCTTTTCTAATTACTTTACCATAAATCCTATCACTCTTTTCCTCTCCACTAAGTAGCTATTATTACCCTAAATTTACTAAGGAGAAAATGAAACTTAGTTATCATAGTAGGGACCAGAATGGGGCCTCTAACTCATATCTATCATTTCTTTTTTTTTTGTCAGATACACAGTCAACACACATTGAGCACCTACAATGTGAAAGTCATCATAACTGAAAATTTACAGTCAGAATCTAACACTTCTGACTTCCATCCTCACTCTCAACTAATGACTTTGCTCTTTATTCCACAAAGAAAACAGAAACTCTCAGAACTTTTCTCAAGCTCCCTCAACTATATTGGATCATCTTTTTCACATCTGCCCCTGTCTTAGGTGATTTATTAGCATCTGTTAGTACAGATTGTTCTTCTTTGAAACCCTTTCTTCTCTGGGATTCCAGGATATCACTGTGAGCTAGTTTTCCTCACCAACTTTCAGATGGCCTCACCTCATTTACTTTTCTTCTCATCTCACTGGCCTCTAAATAGGGGATCTCATCATGTCTCATGGCTTTATAATCTTTCCATCTGTCTATTTATTTGTCTTTCTGACAATCTGTCATATGTATATATCACCATCCCAGAAATTTCCAGATCTCAGTCTCTCTCTCTCTCTGACCTGCTTGACATTTGTGCTTAGAAATCTAATAAGCATCTCAGATTTTACATGTCTTAAGCTTACAACTGAGCCCCTGAGGTATATACCCTTTACCTAATCCTAGATTAGTTCCTCTCACAGTCTTCCCATTTTATGCCCAAAATATGAATTCCTGACTTTGACTCATTCCCCAAATTCATTTAAAAGCAATTTTTTTCACGGCAAATTATTTCAATAAATTAAAAAATTTATTATTTTAAAAATGCATAATTTGATTGTTTCTTAACACCACCAGTGCCACCACCCTTGCCTAAAGCAACCACTCACTTTCTGACTCCAATACAGTAATAGCCTCTTAACTCATCTTCCTTCTCTTCCTTTAGGCACTTGTAGTTGGTTACCAACATTGTAACCAGAGCGATCTTATTAACACTTGTTGGAACCTGACACTTCTCTTCTCAGAACCTCTCAATGGCAACCCATCTCATTTACAAAAAGAAGCCAAAATCCATACTATGCCTGAAAAGGCTCATCCTGCTCTGAACCTCTTCTCACCTTGGCTCTCTGACCTCCTATCCCAATCCTGCACCTTGTTCTTTAAACATACCTGTCATTCTTTTCCAACAGGGGGTCTCTGTGTTTGTTTTTTCCTCTACCTAGAGTTTTCCAAGTATGCTTATAGTAATGCTGTTATTTTCCTAAGGTCTTAATTCAAAAACAACTATGTACCTGTGACTTCCCTGGCCATCTTACAAAAAAGTCAACTATTTTTTTCTTCATTATTTCATATCCCTTTAATTTTTTTCAATTCCCTTTTCTTTTTAGTATTACTATTTTTATTATTTCTTTAATTATATTACTATTATATAGGTATGTTTAATGTATTTGTCTTCTTTGTGGTATCTCCATTTCTAGGATATAAGTTTCAGGAGACCAGAAACTTGTTTTTGTTCAGCATTGTATCCTAACACCCAGAAAGGTGCCTAATATATAGCCATTGCTAAATAAATATGTGTTGAATAAAATACTAAATGACAAGGTAAAAATATGGAAATTGGAACACTGAACCATCTGGTTAGTCTCATATTGGTATAAAGAAATGCTTCTCCAAGTTATGAGGAAGTAATTATGAATACACACACTTAGGAAAGCAGGAATTTTGAGGTTTATTATCAGATAATTCCAAGTCAATTAATATAATTTTGTTTGGAAAGAAATTGCTTTTCTTTTTAACCAAGAAAATTCCAAACTTATACCAAAGAGTAAGATCATAAATCATTGTGTTTCCAATATTCACTTCAACAATGATCAACACGTATCCCAACTTGTTTCACCATAGTCCCACTTATTTTCCCATCTTCCCCCAGGTTATACTGAAGCAAATCCCAATCAATATATATCTTAACCTGAAAATATTTTAGAAAGTATCTCCGATTCTGGGGTGCTGCATTTGGTCTTGTGTTTTGTATTTTGCTTCTGCCATACATTCAGTGTTGGGCGTGCAGGGTGATCCATTGGCATCCTTATGAACACAGAGCATTCAGGACCTGCAGTCATATTCCACCCTCTATACACCTGTCCCATTTGTTTGAGCACCTATAAGGTTTGTTTCCTCTTTACATGTACACCACAAGCTCCAATTCTCCAGTGAAAGCCCCAGCCCTGTATATACTTCTTTAGGACCTCGGCTAGCTGCAACCTTAGTTCCTGCTTAGCTGGCCACTGTAGACTATCTCTGACCTAAGTAATCAAGTAAACTAATTGGGAGCTGCAGCTACACCTTTCCTAACAAAGTCTAAAGCCCACCTTGGAGTCCCCCTTCCAACCTTGTCTTTCATTGCATACTTTCTCTTGAGTAACTTGTAGAGTTCTCTTCACATCCTTATAATTGATCTCCTATCATAATTTAATAATTTTTATACTAAAATTTTCCTGTTTAAATTGATGTCACTTCTTTGTCCTAATAGAACTTGGATGGATATAAACTATTTATAATACATTACATTTCTCTTGGACTAACTTGAATAAATTCCTACTTCTTGTGATCACAAGAGCTGAATTCAAACAGCAAGGACACACCAAGTGATTTTTCTCTCCATTTGAGATTTAGGCGCTCCTGCCCTTGTCTTTTGACTTCTACCGAATTTTCATGAAACTGACCTCAAGGTTTAGATCTGACTGCCCATGCCAAGGTGCAGTACACTAAGGTCAGTTTTGATGAACACAAGTTTTGACATATTTGTCAATAGCACCAGGAATAGTTTTGCATACTATAAGATTAGATAACCACAGGAAAAGGGCAAACCAATACAATTAAGGTTAAGGGTATGTGGAATAACCAACTCAGAAAAGCTTAATGTGTCCCTATTTCTATTTTAAGCCTATTCAAGTTCATGAATCAATGAGCCAGAGCAAAGATATCTAAAAAGAGTAAATATCCTGAGCTTCCCCAAATGGATTGTTAGTCATTCAGGTTCATTTATTCTTTGAGAAAGCATGTAATTTTCCTGATTCACCCATATGCTTTGGGGCTGATAGTCAATACTCTTCTTTAAGAAAAAAAAAAATCACAAAATATCTTCAATGGTTATTTAATGATTGCTTTCATTAAGATATGTGCCCAACAAATTTCTGCAAGATTAGATTTATTGCTGCTGGTCCACTTTGGCACAGAAAACTAAAAAATGGACAATATAAATGAAGCTACTATAATATCTCAACCCATTCCGTATTTAAATGTGCTAGCCATTAATTATAATACATCGCTTACAGGCTACAAATTTGCTATGTGTATTTTTTGTGTGTTTTTTTTTATAAGCACTGATATAAAAATATTGAGTAGAATTAGAAAAATAAGGTAATGAATATAATGCAATAGATTTCTGGAATTTTGACATAAATATTTTTTTAAAAAATTCTATATTAATAAGAGAAAATTAAAAGTAATCTGACAATCAATAATTATGCAGTGATACTGGAGAAAGCAAAGTTCAATGATTTTCAGTATAGCTGACTTTTAATTACAGATACACCAGCTTATAGAAAATGAAAAGAAGCATTCTGCTTAGAAAAGCTGATTAAACATTAGTGTGCAATCAATATGGTATTTTCAGGTCATCAAAAATTAGTAACTAAATATTAACCACTCAAAGAGAATTATGGCTAGGTCATGACACATTAGAGACTGTCGCTGAAAGAGTGCATAAAAAATATCCTCCTGAATTATTTATTGTTGTAGTTGAAAATTATAAGATTAAAAAGTAAATTCCACATTGAAAACAAAAGAAAATCAAATTTAATCTTGTGCACACAAGAACCCCACATACATGAGAGGCTCAGAGATAGAAAAGGGGCTTGAGGTACTTAAAATATCCGGAGCAAGGGATGAGCAAGGTGCCTTGGTTGGGTGGTGGGGAGAAGGGGGTGCGTGGGATCAGAAGGTCATTGCAGGATAAGAAGAGCAGATATTTAGTTAATAGGTTTTCCTGCTCTATAGGTAGAAAGAATTTCTCTGATAATCTCTTATGGGCAAGGCCCCTGATGGAAGTTCTTTCAGGTAGTTTAAAAGGTAAGGACAGAGGGTGGGGTGGGAACCAGGTGGAGGGGAGCTATGGGGGGGGGGGGCAAGGAGAAACTATTGTAATAATCTGAACAATAAAGATTAAATTAAAAAAAAATAAAAATAAAGCTTAAAAATAAAATAAAATAAAATAAAATAAAATAAAATAAAATAAAAGGAAGGGCTAAAGTTTCTCTTGAGCCTGAAGCTAAAATTGCCTTTAGCTCAAAGTAATCCTCAGACCACACTGAGGCCCATCTTGGGGCGGCTCATTCCCACAGGGGAAACGGAAAGCAGCAAAGTTTTTAACAACCGTAGTCTTACGTTACGGATTGATACTTGAAGGATTCCCAGTGCCTGGTCAGCTAACATTTTGGGATATTTGCTGACTGTGTGGTAGTGTGGGAACATGGGACTGTGCTGGAAACATTGTCAAGGTAGAAACAGAATGTGGCTTTGTGGTACTTAAAGTTCTGCTAGAGAGACTGCTTCAAAGTCATGATCATCTCTGAATCAAGACATATGTCATATTTTAGATCTCAAGGGTTTGAAGGTTAAAGAGCTCAGCTGAAAACCTATTAATGGTGGAGATTAATCCCCACAGCATTTCAGGGCCAAGGAAGCAGAGATCTGCCAAGCTCTCAATCAAAACCCAGATGAAGGTGTAGCTGAAACTCAAACTCACCCAGACTCACTTAAAAAAAATCCTTAAAAATCCTTACCTGAGGATATTTTCCCATCGATCTTTAGAAAGAGTGAAAGGGAGGGTGGAGGGGATAAAAGAGAAAGAAAAGGGGGCGAGGGGGGGAGGGAGCGAGGGAGAGAGAGGGAGAGAGAGAGAGAGAGAGACATCAATAAGTCTGACACATGGACTGGTTGCCTCCTGTATGTGTCCACCCTGGGGATGGGGAGCAAACTCACAACCGATGTACATGCCCTTAATTGGAAATCAGACCTGCAACCCTATGGTCCATGCCGGCTAATGCTTTACCCATTGAGAAAATGGTCAGGGCTCAACATTCTTGATAGGTTTCTCAATAGAAACCTAATGTAATTCATGTCATGTACCTGTATAGGTAAGTAACATTTTTCCTTTCTGTCTTCTTTCAAGATTTCCACCCCTCTTTATTAAGGTATTAATTAAGGTGTCCCCCCATTGTACCCACCCCCACCCTCCCACTCATGCCCTCAATCCCCTGGTGTCTGTGTCAATTGGTTAAGCTTATATGGATGCATACAAGTCCTTTGGTTGATCTCTCCCTCTTACTCCCATTCTTTCAAGATTTTCTGTTTGTCCTTGGTTTCCATAGAGTGAATATGATATGCTTAAATTTTCTTTTTTATTTTTACTTGACTTCCCAGTTTTAATGAGAAGGCTGATATCACTTTTATTTTCATTTATTGAAGGTAGTACATGCTATTCATTTTTAAAAAGACTTTAGAACTTCCTTATTTTTATGTTTTTTAAACCTTAATAGTATGTATTAATATATAAATACATAAACATATAATTCCTATATTCCAAGTTTGTCTTTGATATTTCCATTTTATGTTGAGATTTAAGTTTTTCTTCAGCCCATGAAATGTCATTTAGTCTTTCGCTCTGAATTCTTTTTCTTCCATTAAAAAATCTCTTCCTTTGTATTTTTCCTCTTGCCATCCTCCAGTGATAAGATGCTAGAGTTTCTGAAAATATTAGGTCTTTCAACTTGACACCTATATAAATATATTTTTTTTCCTTTACTCTAAAAATGTCTTTGACTTTACCTTCAATAGTAACAATTTATTCTTTATCTATTTATTCTATGATTTCACTCTAGTAAATTTTTACATTGGCAATTATATTATAACTATTTTTATTTATACATTGAGTCTTTCCTCCAGTAACTTCAAATTACTATGAAAATATAATTCTTGAATTGTTTTATTTCTCAAATTAGATCTGAATTTATGAGCTTAATTTTTATTTAGGCATATTTTCCTTCTCTTTCCTGTTTTTGGTGTTCCATAAAATAAAATCTTAGTCATCTGTATATTTTTTCATAAGCAATAGATGGAATACCTTAACTTTCAAAAATGGAATGTTTTTGAAAGACTTTAGAATTCTTCCTTTTGAAAGATTATGAAATCATTAGGAAGCTTTTAGTTTTATTAGAATAAACATCAAGAGGTGACACAGCTACCTTGGTGGAACACAGATAAAAGGGCACCTCCCTGTGAAAGTAGGGGTGATACTGTTTATTACATTTTCTAAATCCGAGTTCAATTTTGAACATATATGAAACATTGGAGCAAATACAGAATGGATGAAATTGTAGGAGACAATGATTTTTTTTTAAATTTACAATTGGTTTGTAAGCTCACATTTTCATAGGGATTAGTTTGAGACCTACACATTTAAAAAGATTGCATATAACTTATGGCCCCAAAGAAAAGCTATTTTGCGTGACCTAATCTACATAGTATCAAATTTATAAAATACCCAAAGTTCAGAACACCAATACAGTTATAGATTAAATTGTATTGATATAGCATGGGAGGACTAGCCTGCTGGAAAGAGAAATCTTTTCAGTACAAAGACATCACTACTAACCAGTAAGAAGAAGAAAGAACCTTGAAGATCAGCATGAATCTGGGACAATTGTGTAAGAATTTGGAGAGAAGACCTGTACCTTAGAGATTTTTTTTAAAAAAAAGAGAGAGAGCCTGTTTTAGAAAAGGATCAAAACCCTAACAACAGAGAGAAATATTGCAAAAGAAAAATTGTTGGAGGTGATCATAAGAATAAGCTCTCTTTTTCGGGAATGAATTTGGGTGAAATTTTGTTGCATCATTCAAAAAAGACTTTGAATACATCACTGAAGTGTTTCTTCAGAGATTCTAACAGCTAAAAGTTCCTTAGTTGCAAGAGGCAGAAGTAAGGGTTTTGTTATGTAACGTGCAATGCTTGATTTAGAACACTTTGCAGGCCTTGAGATGTCTTTGTGCGTGCATACAGGTCAGAAAAGGTCCATAGAAACACACACTGTCATCAAATAATACTGGTTCAGTTTCCACTTGTGAGATTCTGAGGTGCAGGCTAGAAGATGGAAATAGTAAGATTATAGGATACTCTTAATATGACAGAATTAACACACAGTCTTTGATGATTTCTGAGACATGCTGCACACCTACATTACATAGCAATATGGAATGTTGCTAGTTGTGATACTGAGCAAGTCATAGCACAGTGCTTGTGGGTAGGAATGGGCTTCAGCGAGTGAGATGACCGCAAAGCATTCACATTTCATTGTGGCTTTGTGTTCTGGCTCACATTTATAGCAGATAAAAATCCCAGCAAAGTGTCAGAAAAACTATGTTTCTTTATAAAAAAAAAAAAATGACTTTTGAAAGAAATCCAGCTGCTAGTGGTAGTCATTAAAAGTATTAACGTCTTTATCCAGAAATTACACTTTGGATAAATTAAAAATGGATTGTCAAATTATATGTTGGCTTGGAAATTTGAAGTTGTCAACCCACCATGAGTTCTATGTGAAGACAAGAAAAAGTGATTTGTGAATCTGATTCAGCAAATGTTCTAAATAGTCCAAAATTTGTTCTTATTGTGAAAGATAAAACTTTAGTAAAATCTGAAAAAGCAATTAACTTGTAGAATGAAACATGTAACGTTAGAAGGAAATGTGCTTTTGGAGGCATTTATCGTAATGGCTGCATAAATAAAGCATAGTCCCATATGATAGATGCATTAAAAAGACTGAAGGTGTCATGGACATTTTTCAGTTATACTTTATTGCAGTTGAAAGAACAAAATATGTGCTTAGAGCTGTATTCTTGAGTTTGAGAAGTTCTCAGAAAATACTTTACCACAATATAAAGTCTCTACTATAGTTCACTTAGAATTCTCAGGAAGGTTTCCTGATGTAATAGAAATTAAAAAAAAAATGAGTAGAATCCAACAAATCTGGAATCCAGCCCTGATTTTAGTACCATATAGCTGTGTGATTTTGTTCAGGGCATTTGATCTTTCCAATGTTTGGGTCCGTTCTCTTTTAACTTCTGGGGGTGAGGGGTAGATTAACAAATCCAGGTGTGTCTCTTCTGACGTCCTTTGGGATATTGATATTTCTTGTGGACAAAGTGCCTGCAGATAATTATACGTCATTTCAGCTGCTCCTACTTTATATGTTGGCAGCACTACAATTCAAAAGACTTTCTGCTATGGGATGAGTAAGAGAGTGGGATCCATCTAAGCAGACTGGCTTCTCTCTGCCACATGTCAGCAGAGTGAGTGGGCTGTCACTGCCAAGTCAAACCTGATGACACTGTGGATTTGCACATTAGGCTAAACTACAGAAAAAGCTAATTGCTATTACAATAGTCCCTGGTTCCATGTATTCTTCAATTACATATTCATTGATCTGACTGTGCCTTTTATATACATTTTTGCATTCAAGTATTTCTGTAGTGATTCCTCCTCATTGTTTTATCTGTGAGAATAATGCTTGCAGCATTTTATCAGTGAAGAGATGTAAGAAGGGGGCAATGATGGGCTTGACCATACAAAAAGTCACTTATGTGCTGTATTCATCTGTGATTTTTTGTTAGAATTAAAGGAGAGTAAGGCATCTAGAACTGGTGTGAACCCTGTCTCCAGCTAAAATCATGAGAGAGAGGTTAAGATGAAGTTCCATTACAAATTTCATTTAAAAAGGCAGACATGTTTATCCTTGGTAAGTGAGATGTAATTACTGAAATAGGCTGGGGTTTTCAGTCAGGCTTCGGGGCCTATTCACTTCTGCCTCACTCTATTAGTTTGGCCTGCCTCAGTTGAATGGACCCTTCTGCTCTTTGCCCTATGCTCTCTCACTCTGTGGTTCATGTAGCACATGTGCATCCTAGCACCCATCCATCATCTTTTAATGCAAACTATTTTTTCTTACATGTCTGAAAATATGATAGACCAGTCTTTGAGGACAGACTTGTTGATTTTTTCTACATTAGATAGTAGGAACTACCAGACACATAGTAGTTAACTTAATAAACACTTGTTCAGTAAATGTGTCAATTTTATGTTCCTTAGATTCTACTTGTATGCTATGAAATTTCTTTGCCAGAGGTTTTGCAATAGACCATGGTGGAACTCTGCTCAATAAATTAATTGCCAAAATTTAAAAGTTGTCATTTCGAAAATTAGAGAAAAAGATTTTATTCTAGCTAATGTTTATTTCAGTTAATATTCAGACAGAGCTTAATTCATGGCAGGCTCTGTCTTAAATTCTTCACAGAATAATTTAATCCTTACTGAACAATATATGAAAGATATTACTATCATCCCCATTTTACAGGTGAAGAAACGGAGACATAGAGATAGATGCTAAGTATCTCCATCAAAGTCCTACAGACATGGGCTGAGCCAGGATTCAAAGCCAAGAAGTATTGTTGCAATGCTCATCTTAACAATTATATTATGGTTCCTTGGAACCATAATTAAAAAACACACACAAGAAGCTGATTTAATTAATTAGGATTGCACAATAACATCCAGAGGAATCTTTAATCAGCTATACTAGTAAAAATATTCCCTTTGGAATTATTTTTATAATTTTTAAAAGTAATTAGCTCTACCAAAACCAGTTTGGCTCAGTGGATAGAGCATCAGCCTTCAGTCTGAAAGGTCCCAGGTTCAATTCAGTCAAGGGCATGTACCTTGGTTGCGGGCACATCCCCAGTATGTGTGCAAGAGGCAGTTGATCGATGATTCTTTCTCATTGATGTTTCTAACTCTCTATCCCTCTCTCTTCATCTCTGTAAAAAAATCAATAAAATATATTTTATAAAAAGTAATTAGCTCTGTAAAATAAATGTAAAGGATTGCCCCCTTTCAAAAGGTGATGGGTTTAAAAATTTCTTTTTGACATTGACTTTGTTTACTAAGTCTAAGTGTACAACACAGATCTACTGCAGCTAAATTTGTTGAACCAATAAGCAACTCAAGGAAACTTTACAAATTCTCATATGGCTGACCAGTGTAAATTTTGATTTTTCCATTGCCTCACTGACGTCCCTGTATGCATGTATGTACGTATATAAAGTATAATGATGCAGATTTTTGTGGTACTGGAATTGAAAATAACCTGGATAGTCTGATTATATTTTCTTTTTAAGAGAGAGGAAAGAAGAGGGAAAGAAACCTCAGGTGCCTCCTACATGCCCCCACTGGGTATTGAGCCCAAAACCCTGGCATGTGCCCTGACTGGGAATCAAAGTTACAACCTCTCGGTACATGGGATGACTCTCAACTAACAGCCACGCTAGCCAGGGATGGACAGTCTTGATTGAGAGCTAGTATCTGGGATTCCCTGTGACACACACAAGCAGGTTGACACACTGCATCTGAGCCGTGGGATAAACATAATATAAGGAGAAAAGGCAAAAAGTAGATGTACTTGGCATCAAGTTCTTCATTATAAAACACAGTTTGAATGTGGTGTGTCCAGAAGTCTTACAGTACTGAACAAATAACGAATATGAATTTGTGCTGTAATTTTTGTTTGGAGAAGAAAAGTAGTGTTGACTAAATTGGCAGACTTGAGAGAGAGATTTCCTAAAATGTCAGAGGATTTCCTATTGCTTCAGCTTCACTTTGGTAAATTCTGATTATTGTTAACCACTACTATTGACTGAATCAATAGTAGTTTAAAGCCAAATTCCTTCTGCTTAATAAGTTCTATTTTCTTCACTTTGAGTGGTACTTTTGTTGTAGTTTTTGAAAAAATATAATCACTTAAAGTGTATTTACTATATTATAATAATTATGTTTTATTAGGAAATGAAAATTTATATTACTAATCCAAAAAGTTTTATACTCATTTTCCAAAGATACTATATTTTATAGAGAAGCTGCATGATGACCATCTGCGGTATATTATTGCAATTTATAAATGATGGGTGAGTATTTAGAATGTACTCCAAATATTTGAACTAGTATCTATACTACAAATGCCATTTGCAGAGGTTAATATATTAGTTTTTAAGGTAGTATACTTAAACATACTATATGATAGCACTGTTATTTAATTTGTTGTACTGATACAAACAATATGTTCCCCTATGTTCATAGCAGCACAATTTATCATAGCTAAAATTTAGAAACAGCCTAAGTACCCATCATTAGATGAGTGGATTAAAAAACAGTGGTACATCTATACAATGGAATACTACACTGCTTTAAAAAAGAAGGAATTCTTAGCATTTGCAACAGCATGGATAGAAATGGAGAGCATTATGCTAAGCAAAATAAACCAGTCAGATAAATATAAATGTCACATGATTTTACTCATTTGTGAAATATAATGACCAAAATAAACTGATGAACAAAAATAGATCCAGAGACACAAGCATCAATCAGACTGTCAAACCTCAGAGGGAAGGCAAGGTGGGGGTAAAGGGGAGAGATCAAACAAAGGACTTGTATACATGCACATAAGCCTAACCAATGGACACAGACACCAGGAGGGTGAGGGCATGAGTGGGACATTGAAGGGATAAGGACACATATGTAATACCTTAATCAATAAAGAAAAATGTGCAAAATATGATAAAAATCCCCAATATTTTAAAAATAGTGTATGCACACAGTAATGAAATTAAGGTATACCTGAGTATAATAGAATGACTTTCAGGAAAAAGAAATCTAATAGGGTTTTATTCCAGAAATGTCTACATAATTACTGAAGTAAGAAATACTTATGTTTCATGTCATACAAGCTAACTGACACTTTTGAATCTTCTTTCCTATTTAGCTGTCATCATCTTTTCACCCTACTGATTTCTCTCTCCTTCTTGCAGTATGACTCTTATAACACAAGTCTCTTATTTCTCTGGCTGCTGCTTCTGTTATTTTTGCCTTCCCCTTCCACCTAAATCATAAGTGATGATGTTCTTCTATATCTATAGCCCACACATTTCCCCCAACTTCTTTGTAGATATTTAACTCAACATCTCCACCCACATTTGAGTGACTAATTTATCCTTTCCTCCTTCAAAAACAAAATCATACCATAATATCTATGCTCCTTAGGCAATGTTCCCTCTATTTGATGATTATACCAATAGCCATTCCATTGTTTAAATCAGAAATAAGAAAGGCATACTTTTTTTGTTCTTCTTACCTCTTACAATCACCAATAACTTCATATTCTACCATTTAAAATATTCTCACACCTGTCTTATTTTTAAAACTTCCCTGTGTTCTCTCCTTATTCTAGGAGCAGTTTAGAAGAAGCCAGAAGAATAGCAAGAGTATTATTTCCATACAATCTTATAATTGTGCCATACTTTCTATCTCTAATAACCCCATTCGCACAAGATGTTGGATCTACCAGCTTACTCATTATAATTCTAGCCCCATAGCACCCACACACCCTTCCTCACAAACCCTCCCACAGTAACTGCTAGATCACATACTCTGTTATCAGGAAAATCCTCAGTATTTTACCTGTTCTTGGAATATTCTCTCATCCTTCCCCTAAATGAAATGCAGGTATCTAAAGGAGTAACTTTTTCCTTTTCTTAACTTAAGGTTGTTTCGTTTCTCACTCACCACTGTGTATAGATATATTACTTAGAACTTCTTACTTAACATTATTTCTTACAACCCATTTACTTCAAACCATACTTTTTAGATTCATCTCTGTGGATAAATTACCTTATTCTTCTCATTCAGGCTGTCATCTTAACAATCTTTTCTTCTCCCAAGCAGCTCATTCACTGATGGCTAGAATTTGCAGCTAACATTTTTGTTCCCTAGTCATGTCATTTTCTTTATTACTTTGATATGTACAAATTCTGCCCTCAGGCTTTCAGATTCCTCCTTTTTAATGACCTTTTTATCCATTCTATTACTGCCATTCTTATGGTAATATACATAAGCCTTGTTATCACCAAAACCTTTTAAAATAGAGATTTAAAGCAATTCTCCCTGAGATAAACAACTTTATTTTTATATCTTTTCCATCAAATATTTTTATGGCTGCATATACCTGACTTCACTGAGATCCCTATGTGCTAACTCCAATACTCATGTCAATATTCATCTGCTTCCTAGATCATTTCCCAGATCAGCCTTGTTTCTCTGGACCATCAATAGCATTTCTCTTTTGAAAATATTTTCAGTTAGTTGCTTAACTCTCCCTCTATATTACTTACTTAGGAAAATAGTAGGGCTGGGTGAACCCTACTATCTGTTCTTTTCTGAGTCTACACTAAGCTATAGAGTAACTATGGAGAAAATAACCCAACTGAGTCAGGGAGTTTTTGCTATGGATTTTTTATTAATAAATTGACATTATTAATTTAAAATTTATTGATTTGCCCTTATTGTGGCCCAATAATCATAACACATTCCAAATAGGCCAATTTCCACACTATCTGAAATTATTTTATGCATTTGTCTTGAATGCAAAAACTGCTTAGCTTCTCTCCAAATAGTTTTCTGTTTCAGCTGGACTTACAAAAGCTGACTATATTTCCCAGTTTCTTTTGCAGTTAGATCCAGCCAAGTTCATGAGTTTTGCTCAATAAAATGTAGCAAAAGTTATATCTGTCACTTTCATATCTAGCCCATAAAAATATATATATACAATCCTTCTCTTCCCTGGTCTTCTGGTTGAATAGAAAACCACTAGGAGGACTCAAAAAATGGTAAAGCCACAAGTTGGAAAGAACACGGCTCATGAGTGACTATAAGAAGGTAACTTTCCCCTCTTCTGCCTTTTTGTTCTATTCTCAATGGTTTGGATGAAGCCCATCCACATTGGTGAAGATAGATCTTACTTACTCAATCTATTGACTCAAGTGAACTCTCATAGATGCATGCAGACATAATGTTTTATCAGTACCTGGATATACCTTAGCCTAGTCAAGTTGACTGGTTAAAATTAATCATCACCATGAGTGATGAGATCCATGCTATGCCTTTTCCTGTTATTCTGCTATAGAGTCCTATACTTTTACTTTTTCCAGTTTACTGATATAGGTTATCATTGCCTGTTCGATTACTACTAAGTTTTGTCATGGTATTTACTATATGTGAAGAGACAACCAATAGGTTTTATAAGGAATTTCTCAGATGCGTCTCCTTCCCACCTTCTCCATATAATCACAATCCTGAATTCTTTTGATTTTCATTATGGTTATTGCATATATTATGTACCTAAATATAATTTCATAATTACATGTCTTTCTCTCTCTAGTAAATATCTAAATATGTATGAATCTAAATACATACTAGAGGACCAGTGCATGAAATTGGGTATGGCTCCCAGTCCTAGTCTGTGATCAGGGCAATCTTCCTTGCTGCTGGCAGCCGTTGCTGCCCTCCATTGCCTGATTCCCTATTCCCCATCTGGTGATGGGAGCTTGAGAGCCTGGGGAGGGACCAAAAGGTTGGCTGTTCCTGCCCCCTGCTAACCAGTCCCACCCCCACCATCGGTTGTCCTCTTTGTGTGGGGTAACAGGTGGGATGGGGGCCTTGGCTTGGCACCACCCACATTACTTCCTACCCTGGTCCCTGTTCACCATCAGCAATCAGAGCCTGCCTGCCGGGGAAAGGGACTGAGAGGTGGTCAGAGCACCTCATAGTGACTGGTCAAACAGTCGTTCTGGTCATTTTGCCATTATGGTTGCTAGGCTTTTATTATAATACACACACACACACACACACACACACACACACACACACTTTTTTTTTTAATCCTTAGAAGAAAAAACTTGGTTTCTCTACTTGAAATCTCCAAAGTTTTGAGATTGTTTTCATGTACAAATAAAACCTATGCCATCCTCAGGAAGTTTTTTACAGTATATTAAGCATCATTTATATACTTTTTTAATTGCTGTTTTTTTTGTTAATCCTCACCCAAGGATATTTTTAGAGAGAGTGGGGGAGAGAGAAACATCCATGTGAGAGAAACACATTGATTGGTTACCTCCTGCATGTACCCTGAGGAGGACCCAGGCAGGGGAGGAGCCTGCAACCAAGATACATGCCCTTGACAAGAATCAAACCTAGGATCCTTTGGTCTGCAGGCTGATGCTCTATCCACTGAGCCAAACTGGGCAGGGCTATATATTTAATGGGTATTTGATCTTCAACACTCAGAGGTACCATATTATTGTGATTTAACTTCAAGTTAAGGTTGACTGATATTCCCAACCATGAGAGGTTTGGATCTCTCTGTTGCTCTACCGCAGAATCTTTGAAGTTTACAACGTGCTTGGAACACGGGGGGGCGGGGGGGGTTGTTGGTCCTTAAACCATGGCAAATCCCATTATGCTGTCTCTCCTTGCAATATACAAGTGCTGAACACCCTCTCCTTCTATTGCTGTCATGCTATGGTGCCTCTGAGAGGCTCAGAGCTGAATCTCTCTTGGAGCAGGCATCACCATAGAGAAACATTTCTGTTCTTGTCAAGGGCTCCCGTGTAGGAGCTAGGTGTCATAGGCATCATGCCTCCACCTCCCCACAGGCCTGCTGAGAACAAACAGGAGCTGTCTATCACCAATGAATGAACTACACTATCCGACGAACCCTCATTTCTTCTTGGCTCCGGGAAGAGTAAGTGCAGCCTTTCAGGCCCACTACCTATGTGAGCCTTGTAGCATCTGTATGTCTCTCCACTTTCTACACACATAAGTTATATATATATATATATATATATATATATATATATATATATATATATATATATATATATATTTAACCTAAATAAAATATAATTGCTGTCTCAGAGTTTAAATGTCTCCTCAGTGGATTCTAGAAAGACAACACCATTGACTCCCCTCAAGGAACAGCATAAAATAAAGACACACTCCGTTCATTCCATCCATCTCTTTCTGTGGTGAAATCAATGGCTGAAGGAGGAGTCTATGTAAACCTGATGGTCTTACCAGAATCCCTCTTGTACTTCTCCCTAGTTAAGTACCATTGAGACAGTCCGCCTTTGTCTCTCAGCGCCAGTGTTCCATGGCAGTATATTTCTGCAAGTGCTCAGACCTGTCACCTGCCTTTCTCTGGTTCCAGCTGCTCTGGACACTATGGCATTAGTGATACCATCCACTCCTTCACTGTGCACTCTGCTAAACATTCTCCTGGCTTTTAGCCTTGGGGAATGTAAGGTCCTCTCTCTTTGTCTGCTGCCTGTATCTTTGAATTTTTTCCTTTGCTCTCTTCTATCCTATTCTCCTTCCCAGGGGAAAAAAAAGTGTGTGTGTGGGGGGGAGGGGAGGAATAGTATGGTCTGACCTGCCTTTTAAAAGAAAGAAAGAAGCTTTCAGGTTGACTTCGACCCTTCACACTTCTTGAATTGCCATATCAAATAGCATCTCTGTTCTTCACTCTACTTTAAATGGTACAACTTTACAGCAGAACTATTTCCTGCTCACTTTGCTGCCGGCTACATCAGTAGGACATAGCGAGCTTCCATATTCTGCCAAATCATGAAAAATTTTAATTAGAAACTTACTCTCATCAAGACAAGCTTCCATTTTTATTATCTGGCCCTGTTCTCTTTGTGAAAAACAAATGAAAAACTATGTTTTCAGTTAGCGATGGACTCAGCTCTTAATCTGATAAAACTCAGGTAGGGCTTCTCTGGTATTTATTGTATCATCTATTTTTAGGGTTTTCATTGATCTATGTTAGAAAAGGGACTGAAGAGGAAAAAAAGCAATGGCACTTAGATCCTGGTGTTTTAAAAATTATAAAAAATTGAAAATTGTTTTTATGCTAGAATAATTTTCTGAGTGACTAAATTATCATTTAATTCCGGTATTTTTCTTGCGTGGAATTTTTACAGTATCTAAAATCTGCCTTTGGCAAGTGCTTAAAATTAAACCTAGTGATACTTTCCTATCAATAGTTTGTTCTAGCCCTCTGCTCAAAGAGACTACAATTTTTTCATTCTTTAGAAACATTTGAGTGAACCTTTGCAATTTCTTTACAATTCTTTTAAAATCTTAAAAGGAGGATAAGTCTAAAAATCAATTATCTGTGATAATTTACTTTCCATAACTCACAAAGTTATTACATTGAACCACCTATTATGAGGATGTACTATGCTGTAACACAAAGTTTGAGCTGCTTTCATGTTTTCAGGCCATTCCCATTATTATAAATTGCATAGAATAAACACAGACAATCATGTTGCTTTTCAGCAATTGGAATTCTTAAACATTCCACTTAAAAATGTTTCCAATGAAAATTGGGATAATATATACTTTATAACTAAACTATGGGGACATGACTCAGCTGTCTGGATGTACAGTACACATAGACACTCCTGGGTAACACTTTCTATTATTATTATTTTTTTAAATTGTAATTGTTTTCAATTCCAATATCATCTTTTCTTTTTAAAAAAATATATTTTATTGCTTTTTTACAGAGAGGAAGAGAGAGGGATAGAGAGTCAGAAACATCGATGGGAGAGAATCATCGATCAGCTGCCTCTTCCACACACTCCCACAGGGGATGTGCTCGCAACCAAATTACTACATGCCCTTGACTGGAATCGAACCTGGGACCCTTCAGTCCACAGGTCGATGCTCTATCCACTGAGCCAAACCAGTTTTGGCTATTATTTCTTATTCTATTAGCATTATTTTTGAAGTTTCTGATCTTCACTGTCAAAGATCATTCTCTTGAATCCAGTCTTTGATCCATGTGCAGGAAACTTCAAATGGAAAGTACACCTGATCTTGGTTAAACATTTTAGCTTTCAAATCACATTTACAAGAAACCAAGTATAAAATGTGTTAATAATACATATTGTATTAATAAAGAATGGCTGTATTATATACTTCTTTAAATAGCTAGGCTATGATATTCTCTGAACTTCTGAAGTAATATATTTTCTTTGCTCTGTTTGGTTACATAAAGAGAATGACTCTCCCAATATCTGCTTCTGCCCACTATATAATTTTATCCCCTTATCTCAAAAAATATGCCATCATCTCTTTGCATAAGATAAAAAATGTGTCCTATTGTTACAGAGAAGTTCCAGAAGCTAGACACACTGTATACAATTTTGGATTTTATTACATAACAAATGCCACAACCTGTATTGACAGCACAGTCCCATCTCTGTCTTGCAGAAGGAAAATGAGAGAACTGGAACTCGCTGTGCTAACTGCTGAGATCACCATCATACATTATTAATTAAAATAAATAAGAAATAAAAGAAAAAATGACTTTTGCTCCTGCTGTTTGAAAGGTCTATAGTGCATTATCTAGTTACCAATTCAATTTCTTTTACCACATCATGCATCCAGACTTAAAGTATGTGGGTGAGAAAGATCTCTCTATGACCTTGTCACTTGAAGTTTTCATAAATTCTCTCCATCCATTACCATTCTTGTATTCACTAGAAACTCACTCCCCTCAATCTTATGCTCATGATCACAAAACTTATAATAAAAGTAAAGCTGCTGTTAGGGATGGGTTATTTCAGAAGAACTGAAAATACTGTGAGTGAACCTGTCACCTGGAAAACTTACACTGAGTTCTATATTTTGGTAGGTGACCTTGGCAGAAATATTTGGACCATATGAAATATTAAGGCATCTTTTAAATCTACTAGATTTCAAAGCAGACAACTGAGATGGTCAATTGAGCAAAAGTGATTTTTTTAAGGAAGAGGAGGATTAAGAGGAGGATTAAGGAAGGAAGGAAGGGGACTCTAATTGTGTTTTAGTGAGTTTACCAGCTAATCAACTAAAATAAATAGTTAAGTAAAAAAACGGGAAAATCATAATATCCTATGTATATTTGGTGATTTAAAAATATTTCTGAAAATTCATTGACATTCTTTACAAGGAGGAGCCTAATTTCTTGCCCTTGAACATTAGCTGGACTTGTGGACCATGTTTAATAAACAGTATGTGGCGGAAATCAAGGATAGGCCAGATAAAGGATACCTGGCCCTAGCTCTCTTATATCCCTTCTAGGAGAAGCCAGTTGCCATATATGAGTATGCTCAAGGAGCCCTGTGGAAGGTTCATGTGGGGGGCTGAGGCCTCTTGACCAAAGGCAAGAGTGTGTGGCCCTCCGATCTAAAATATTTACTATTGGGCTCCTTGCAGGAAAAAAAAAAAGTTTCTGAGTGCTGATCGATGGCCACCTGCTATTCAAGTTGAAGGGGGCATTATTGGATTCAATGTTGGGGAGTTGAGGCCTCTTGGATTCAATGTGGGGAGCTGAGGCCTCTTGACCATCATGCCCCCATGTAACTGAGCCACCTTGGAAAGAAACAATTCAGCTCCAGCCTAGAATTCAGATGGCCAGGTTTAACCAACATCTGACTATAACATCCTGAGAAACCTCAAGCCAGAACTGCTCATCCAAGCTGATCCTGATTTCATGACCCATAAGAGAAACTCCAAGAAATTAAGAATACGTATTGGTCTTTTGAGACATTAAAATGTTGGGATAATCAGAAAAGGACACTACAAGAAAGGAAAACTACAGGATAATATATCTGATGAGCATAAATGCAAAAATCCTCAACAAAGTATTAAACTGAATCCAATAATGCATCAAAAGGATCATACACCACAACCAAGTGGAATTTATTCCAGGGATGCTAGCCTGGGCCACCAGCCACAAATCAATCAGTGTGATATACCATATTAATAAAATGAAGGCTAAAAAGCATATATAATGATCTAAATTGATACAGAAAAAGCACCTTACAAAATCTGGCATTCTTTCATGATAAAAACTCTTAACAAATAAGGAATAGAGGGAATGTACCTCCCCATATTAAGGACTATATATGACAAGGCTGCGGCTAACATCCTACTCAATGGTAGAAAGATGAAACTTTTCCTTCTAAGAAACAAGGCAATGACCCCTCTCAACATGTTTATTCAACAGAGCACTGAAAGTCCTAGCAACAGCAATAGATCATTGATGCCTAGTCATGATAACGTTGTTATTCTTGAGCATCTACACTTTGAGTTAACAACAGGTAGAGATAAATTTCTATTTTACATGTATTCTATTACAAACTTGGTTCTTCTCTTTCTCTGCTTAAATTGCAAAAGAAAAACTGTAATTGAAACAAATAGGAGTTAATATTAAAGATGACTTTTGTAAATGGTGGAGTAAGCAGTCTCAAGAATAGTGCTTATTTCCTTTTTTTTTTTTTTATTATCATTCAACAGACATTAATTGAAGGCCATTTCTGTGCCAGGTACTGGGATGTAGCAGAGAATACAATGGACATTATGGAGTTTACAGAGAAGTTAATCTGTATTAGTAGTTAATTTATGAAGAACCTGGAGTGATTAAGCATGTTCATATTGTAGCAAGTAGAGAGGCTCTCTGCACTTAATTTCTTAGCCTGTGCTAATCAAAGTTCTTGTCCACAAGGAGGTCTATAAGTGTGACTGAATGGGAATCAACACAATGCTGCCATCTTTGAAAAACTCAGCTTCAGTTCTTGAGGAAGGTTGGCCAGATCAGTGTAAGAATAAAATGGAGAGAATACAGAATCTCTCAACTCACATAATAATAAAACATCTATTTCTGGCAACGCAAGAATAGTAATGGTTGCATAATTCTCATTAAACATTAAATACCCAGCAATAATTAGATTCAGTTGCTATAGAATTATCAGTTCAAATGTGTTATAATCAATATAAATGTATTTTTTAAAGCAGAAACAATGGTGAAACCAAGTAATTTGTAGATATCTAATGTAATTTTAAGGTTGGAGAAAAAAGCCACATGTTTAATTTAATGATTGATTAGGCTAAATTTCATTACTCTCAGGGAGTTAGATTTGTTCTTATTAACAAATATGAACAAAATTAGTAAAACAATTTGTTCAACATTGAACAATGAAAATACAAAATCATATAAAGTTAAAAATAACATAGCACAACATTGAACCCAATAATTCCCCCTTCAACTTGAATAGCAGGTGGCCATCAATCAGCACTGAGAAACTTTTTTTTTTTCTGCAAGGAGCCCAATAATAAATATTTTAGATAGGAGGACCACACACTCTTCCACAAGTACTTAAATTTGCTTTTGTAGTGTGCAAATAGCCATACACAATACCTAAATTAATGAGCATGTCTGTGTTCCAATATAAATTTATTTACAAAAACAGGCAGCTACCTGGATTTTACCCATGAGCCATAGTGTTCTGACCTCCAATTTAGACTAGGGTTTATACACAGCAATCCAGACCTACCGTGAATAAGACGGTAGTTTTCTTTGATTAGAAAGAAGCCATGTTTTCAAAGGATGAAATGTATTAAACAGGTTTTTGGAAATACA
This sequence comes from Pipistrellus kuhlii, assembly GCF_014108245.1. Taxonomy (NCBI): domain Eukaryota; kingdom Metazoa; phylum Chordata; class Mammalia; order Chiroptera; family Vespertilionidae; genus Pipistrellus; species Pipistrellus kuhlii. Next base: position 31,312,476 of record NW_023425405.1, on the reverse strand, counting down.
ACCACCTTAGACTTTGCTTCAAAGTCGAACTGCTTTGAAACAATTGCGTTTGCACTTGAGTACAACTCATATTCGGCTCCATTGGCTTCTCTGCTTGGGATCTCAGTATTTCTCAAGGTTAACTCATTAACTGATTGACCACATTTAAACGAATTAATCACCACATTCTCTGTTTATTTTACCTTTCCACATGTTAATTTTATGGATTTAAAAGTACATAATACCGTATTATTAGTTATAATCACCATTCTGCACATTAGATCCCCAGAATTTACTGATCTTATAATGAGAAGTTTGTACCCTTTGACCAACAAGAGATAAAACTAGTTAAAACAGCGAGTGCCCTCTTTTAGGGTCCTCGTGTATTTTTCTCTTTACTTAAATTCAGCTTGCAGAATGAGTTTGTCAGATGCTACTGGGACTCCACTGGAATACAAATGAAGTAAGATTCATTCATCTGTAGCACATATAACTGACAGAAGATTACTTTTCAGGATATGTAAAAGTAATGTCTACAGATCCATAGAAAAGAACTAACAATCAGATTGACTGTAAGATTTTAATGATGATGACTATAAAATTCACAGAAGAGGAAATCTGCATGGTCAATAAAGCTTCTCTGCGAGAAGGGAAGCCCTGTGACACTGATGTGGGCACACATGTGACTTACAGTAACATTTCATGTTATTCTTATTTCTTACTTCCTAGGTATTTGTGTGTAAAAACCTCATACTAAAATTTGTATTCCTGACAATCTTTTCAGTTACTTCTATACTAGTTACTGTTTTTGTTTTTTGTTTTTCTTTTTTTCTTCTGTGTCTTCCTTTTCCTGTGCATTTTTACTCCAGCCATTAGTTTTTTTCTAATCATATATACAATTTCTAATTTCTCATTTATTTTCCTTCTAACACTCATTTTTCCCTAACAAAGAGTTTGAAAGCATCAACAGTGCCCAGATTTCAATTTTTAATCACTAAGAGATGTAAGATGTTCCCTTCTGAAAACATTTCAGCCTTCAGGATTGTGGAAATTCAATAAATGTGTGTTAAAATAAAAGAGACACACTATATATATTTTATTGTCACGTGATATCACAAAAGGAGATGGCAGCAAGTGGGTTTTATATGTACCACAGGGATAGAGAACACTTTCCTACTGCCTATCCATGGCCTCTTGAGGACCCTTCATCAGTGGGTATTTTACAAAGTTCTCTAATTAATGAGAATTTCTCACCTCTTCCATAACCTACGAGTCAAGCTTCTTATTGGATTCCCCTTCTTCCTAAGGGTGAGATAGCTGTTTTTGCAAATTACTAGTTGGATCTTACTCTGTGCCAGGTATTATCTTCAGCTCTTTACATTTATATTTTATTTCTTATAATGTAAGCACTATTATGATTCTCATTTTATAGGTTTAACAAAACCAACGGTACTAAGAATTTAGAAGTCCAGTGTCAAACTGTTAGTAAGTGGAGGAGCTGCGGTTCAAAAGAGAAGTGGGAGGAGGTACTAAAGAAATGAAATCCTTTATTCATCTCACTTTTCCCACCCAAAGCCCTCCAGCCATGAGTCCCTTCATGTGGATTATAGAGCCTTCCTCCGGAGGGCATGGTGCGGACAATCAGAGAATTTGGCCACAGAGGACAAGTCCTTAAATGTTATCACTTCTTTTCTAACCTTTTGGTTCTATTATTACATTCTCTCCAATTACAGAGTCTTCAGATTTCCAAGGAGGGAACGTCTTAGGTTTCTTGGGAATGGAATCTGTTGGGTTCTGTGTATTTACTGAGATGTTTCTACAAACAGTGAGCTTCTGTTTGATGCCAGTGTGAAAACATTCATGTATGCTCCCAGAATCATGTGCACCTAATCCTCTCAAACATCTCTCAGAGCCTGTGCCAGGGAGTCCGTGTCCTATGAGACTGCCTCACTGAGGATGCACTTTTGACGGGGAGAGGTATTTTTACCAACTTTTTTTTTTTTTCATTTCTTTCACTCTCCCGACGAACTTGCTTTCCTGAATATTCTCTAAGGACAGGAGAAATTAATGGTGATGAGCTCATTGGGAAAGAATGGGCTCCTGTTCACTCTGCTGTGACGGCTCCTGCTTGTTTTATTTTAAGGAATTCTGCTTAGGCAAGGCTGCTGATTGTTGTAAGGAGGTGTTCACTAAAATAAACTTATTGAATTTTGGTGAGTCTCTGGGACAAAAAAAGGAAAGACAATTGCCTCTAACACTTATAACTGTTATCTTTTGTCAAAGATCAGTAGGTGTAGGCAGCCTCTAAGTAATAAACATGTGCACTTCTAACTTCACTTGTACACCTGCCAAGTCTCACCAGCAGCTGTCTTCCTTACAGCCATCTGAGTGCTAACGGAACAAGTCCCAATTTCCCAAAACAGGCATCATAAGTAAAAATTTAAAAGGTTTTATGTCATCAGCTGGAAGGTTTCTGACGGTATCTATAGTACATTTGAGTGTAAAGTTTGTTCCTCTTGTTTTACATAAACACCATGGTTTCAAAGGAGAGCAGGTTTAATCAATGAGAATAAAAATGACAACAGATAATGGAGTATCTGTTATTGCTTGGAGAGATGTGGGAGGGTAACACTATCTTGACCTAACAGTCTAAGGAAATGACCCAATCATATCACAGGTTCCTGTTTTTGATGCACACAGCTTTGAGTACCTGCTTCCTTGTTTTCTTGTAGGGAAAAGTTGAGGAACATGGAAGATAGAAATATTTTATTTCTTGTGGGGATTCCTCAAGGTAATGATTCTAGGCTTGCAATGGACTAGCTCAGGGGTCTGTTTAGCCAATGTAAGCATTATAAGGTAGAATGTGGAAAGATCCTTACTGGGGATGTTATCCTAACTCCATTTCTTTTTTTTTATTTTATTTATTTTATTTATTTATTTATTTATTATATATTTTATTGATTTTTTTTGCCCCCTTCCCTCCCTCCCTCCCTCCCACACATCCCCTCCCTCCACAGAGTTTTGTGTCCATTGGTTGTACTTATATGCATGTATAAAAGTCCTTCGGTTGATCTGTTATCTCCCCCAGATCTTCCTCCCCTCCCCGCTATAATTTGACAGTCTACTTGTTGATATACTGTCTCTATATCTATCTTTTGGTTCATCAGTTTATAATGCTCTTTGTTATCCACAAATGAGTGAGGTCATGTGGTGTTTCTCTTTCATTGATTGGCTTATTTCACTCAGCATGATGTTCTCCAATTCCATCCAGCTAACTCCATTTCTTTGTGTATTTCACTTTACCTCTGAGTTTACCCATTTGAAATAGGAATGACGGCCAGCATCATTTGCATACAGTTAGTAGAACTATTAATATAGTTAATATAGTTAGATGATACAGTCGTGCAAAGTACTTAGCATATCACCTAACACATATTGCTAAATGGAGGAATTAATCAGCTCACTCATGTGAAAAAATGAAGAAATTTTTTCTTAAGTTGATTCTCAGTGTTTGAAAGTTAGGACTCATTTGAGCAGATCTTAACAAAAGGACTGAGGAAGTGCCCTTAAAAGGGACTTGGTAGGAGATCTGGCCGTGTTGCATAGTGTGATGTGATTCTTATCATAGAAGAAAAGCTCTAGCCTCTCGAGAAGGAAATGAGGTAGATGGATCCGTGTGTGCATGTGTGTGTGTGTGTGTGTGTGCGTGTGTGTGTGGTGTAGTGTTTGCATCTGGCATTTGATTAGGGGAAAAGGGATACAAAATCATGCAAAGGTATAGCAGCCAGAAACTCTAAAGCCCCAAGTTCTGCCTCATAATGGATAGTCCAGCAGAGTTGGGAACAACAGTTAGAAAATGATTCTCAGTCTGCTGTTCACTGATGTCACATGACATGTTGGGGTTAAATTGTATATACAAATTAAATAAAACTTGTTTTTCTACCAGAAGAGTAAGCAAAAACAGTTCCTTTTATTTTTAAAGTTGCATGATCTTTTGGATTTTGTAGTAATTCCAATACTACATAATCAATTCTTATTGGAATTTGAAGTTACTTGATAGAATAGAAAATGTATGGACTTCTAATGCAGCCAAGTTCAAATTTAGCTCTCATATTGCTAAGAAATTTTAGTCAAGTCATTGGCTTTGAATTGAGTGTACAAGCTTAGAAAATGGGGTGGTGGGGAGGGGAAGGTTAGGATTCTTATGAGAATCAAAGTGAATAGTATATGAAATACCTATGACAGTGCTTGCCTTATTCCAGGTGTTTGAGATACATCTTTCTCCCTTTAATAATGGAGTTATCGATGTCAACTAGGAAGGTGTGGCAGCCAAAACATTTATGGAACTGAACAAGAAAAGACATTTCATGTAGCCCTGACCAGTGTCGCTTAGTGATCAGCGCATCCATCCAAGCACCTGAGGATTGCAGGTTCAACTCCAGATCAAAGGCACTGACCTGGGTTGCAGATTCCATCCCAGGCCTGGTAGAGGTGACTGTTGGTGGCACAACACAACAATCAACAGACATTTCCTTACATATTGCACAATATTTACAGGTGCACACAAACTTCAGACAAGAGCTTCACACCAAGCTCCTTGTCTGTCCAGCCACAGACACCACAGAATGCCCTGTAGATAAAAGACACTGGAGCAGAGCAAGGTCTCACATCCCAGAGTGGATCAGACTAAGGGCTCGGAGACCAGGCCAAGGACCACTGGAGGTCTCTTACCATCAGGAGCTGATCAGGCTCGCCCAGAAGAGAGGCAAATGTCTCCCATGCCATACATAGTACATGGTTCCTTATAAAGAAGCCCAGACAAGAAGCAGCACATGCTTCTCATGCCATACACACATCCTTGATTCCTCCTCCCATCCTACAAAAATGCTTGACTCAACTTAGGTCTCAGGGGAGAAGACGGGGATTGCCAAGGCTGCGGCTGGGACTCAAAAAAGGAAAATTCTTAGCAGCGCTGCAAATAAGAATCCAGGCCTCAGCTCCAGGAACCCCCAGTCCAGGCAGCAAGTGGAATCCCTGGTACTCACCCCAGAAGGGTCCCTCACTTACATCCCTTCGTGGTTGCCAGAATACTAGTATGTACCTGAACAATCAATGGGCCCATGCTGCCTGTCACTACTTGAAACAGTTAAGCAGAGACAAGGTTGAATAATAAATGAGCATTTATTCCAATACTCCACAATCAATTTGTATTGGAATTTGATTCATTCTTCTACCACGTGACAAAAGAAAGCTTAGGCTTAGCATACCCATTATAAGAAGATTTTTGTTTAAAATTAGGGGGCAAGTGGACTGGTCTCAGACTTTGGTTATATGAGGGAAACATGAACAAATGGAATAAATGTGATTTGGAGCTTTCTAGCACTCAGTGGTCTAGTTCACTCTAAATAAGTTATGGCATAAAAAGACACTTGGCAAATAACAGGAAAAGGGTAGAAATCACATGAAGACTGTGGTTTTTACTCACTTTAATACTGAGTTACCAAAATTCACACCTGGTGACTATTTATTCTGAATTACTTCCCAAAGAATAGTCATATTTCTGATGGAAAGAAGTAATTCAGGTCATTAACAAATGCCTAAAAAAATTTCAGAAGGAAAACAAAAATGATCTTTCTGATCTGATCTTAAACCAAATCGTAGAATGCTACCAAGAATCTGAAAATATTTTTTTTCTTAGAACTGATGAATGTTTGATAAATAGCCAGTCTTATGTCAGTGTAAGTTAGTATAATGTGTTTACAGAATGAAATATATTACTACCAGATCAGTAAGTAAATAAATACAGTAAACTTGGAAATATGTGAGTGTATATAAATTATTAAATATCTAAGTAAATAAATATACACCGAGTGGCCAGATTATTATGATCTCTGAATGCATAATAACCTGGCCACTCAGTGTATATCCTATATAATGAAAGGCTAATATGAAAATTGTCTCCTCGACCAGGTGTTCGACCAGCAGGCAGGCCCGCCAACTGTCCATGTCCCCTTCCCCTGGCCAGGCTGGCTAGACCCCATCCATGCACAAATTCATGTACTGGGCCTCTCATGCATTCAGAGATCATAATAATCTGGACACTCAGTGTATATGCATATGTAAATATGTATGTATATATATTATACATAGAAATTTGAGAAAGGTACTGACACAAAGAAAGAGAACAAAACACTGTTTGTGTAAACTACCATGAATTACAGTCCACCTATCCCAATCCAAATTGGAGTTACAGAAAATTTGAACTCTTGAATTATCTCTTTCATTTAATGCATGTCAATCTCCTTTATGATATGCCAATATTCTTATTTTTAGGCACTTTCTTGTAGTATTCAAGAGTTTCTCTTTTCTTTATTTACATTGATTTCTACTCCTGGATTGCACTTGAGACACCATGATCTTGAATCCTAAGGATCTGGGCAGCCTCCTTTTTCATGGAAAGGAACGGTCATAGATGATGATTCCTTCTATTGAATTCAGTAGCGAACCCTTTCATTGACATCCACTCCATTTGCTATGTAACTGACAGATTTACTTTATAAAAAGGATGAAGTCAGAATACTTCTTTCCCCCAGGATTTTCCTTAATGTTTCATTATGCATACTTTTCTAAAAATTTAGTATTCATTATTTATACATCTCAAGTTCATGGCAAACTCCCTTTAAATATAAATACCATATCATTCATTTCAGTTTCCAAGGGGTAGAATCCAAAAATAATAATAACTAGACCATAAGTTCACCTTTTACTACTTTTCTCATTCATCATAGTACTTTTATTGTTACCGCTTTTCCTTCTCTCATTATTTTCTTTTTCTCAGGATTTTGGAATTGGGTCAGGTTGACCAGAAACCCAGTGAGCTTTCTGCTACCTACGTGCTCAAAGAAAGCACTTGGTAAAAACTAAATCTACAACTATAAAAAAATCTAGTTACAAATATTTTGTTTAATCATTATCAATTATTGATCCCAAGATAATAAGATCTGTTTCAGTGGAAGACATTAGGCATTTTTGGTAGAATGCAACCATTTATAATTGGCATTGGCAAGGAAACCCTGGAAGATGAGAAACATTGAAGGAAGTGGAGCTTTGTTAAATTTTCACTTTGACCAAGGTCAGAGCAGTATATATCTACTGGTTCAAAAGGTACTTGATCAGACAGGATGTATGTACATGTGCATTCTCCAAGAAAGGAGACAGCAAGTGGGCACATACATTATGGAATGTGTAGGGGAGATGCCGAGAAGGGCTGAAAACTTACAAAAGTACCACTGTGACTTCCTCAGGACTCATTTTCTGAGGTTGTTGCTCTTCACTGCTCACAGGTAATAAGAATAATGCCAAATGGCATAAGAGTGGGAGATTATACAGAAACCTCAACCCCTTGAGATTTCAAGGAAAAGGGACCAGGGAAGAAGAGATGTTTTTATGAAAATATGCTTACAGGGAAAGGAAACCTGGCTCCTAAAAATAAAATACCATTGAGAGAAAGTAGAGTCCAATCTGGTGCTTAGACCTAAGACATAGGTCTAAGCAGTAATGAAGGAAGGTTGTTGTGAGCACAGCATTCATCGGAAGGAGAAAACCCATCCCAAATGCAGTGTACTGTTATTATTTTTTTTTGGGGGGGGAGGGATGACAAAAACAGTGTGTGTAAAGAGAAATATAACTTTAGAACCAGTTTGTGGTGTGGTTACCACCACAACATCCACAAGAGTCTGAACTGGCATAGGCATCACCACCAGCTTGTTGACAACTTTCAATGATGTCACCTCCTGGCCGCACCATACAATGGCAAAGCTGTATGTGTCAAGATTTTTGCTGCAAGGTGAGTTCTGGAAATACCAGAGAGGAATCTTTGTAAAGTCAATGATTGTCTAACCATTGTGCTATAAACCTAAAGCTAATACAAAATATTGAATGCAAATTATAATTAACATTTCATTAAAGCTGTGAATACTTTAAAACACACAAAAAGATTAATTTTGGTTTCTTTCTGTGCTTTTCCCCCCACATTCTGCTCCTTCTCATACTACAGTGTCCTGGTGATTGATTGCTGCATCAGAAGATATTCAGTTGGTTTCTGTGCCATCAGGAACTATGAAATCACGAGCAATCAATTGTAAAAATAAATATGTGACTATATTTGAATCGTGAGTTGATGGAGAAGGTCAAAGATTAAACACATACCATTTTCTTCTCCATCTGCCATAAGACTCTGTTAGTCCACTGAGAGCACACCAGCAAGTAGTCCAGACACTGTGAGCAGAAGAAATGAGTAGGACCATATTGAGCATAGTTAATGATGTAATCGAGAATGTATATCTTTTTGTCATTTCCACAGGCTGAAAAAAAGTCTTGTGATGGCTTTTAACCATAATTTATATTCCAGGTGAAGTTGGTAGAGAAAAGCTAGAAGTTGAGTGAGCATATTCAAAACATATGAGATAGTTTACTCTTTAAGTGAACTAAGGAGCTAAGTATTATTGCTAAAAATTGCTCAGATTCATCTACATATGTTAAAGCCAACCAACCCGAATGCTGGAATGCTGGAATGACCAGTCACTATGACACACACTACAGCAGCTAACCAGCCCAATTGGAGCCCCAGTCAGCCCCCAACAACCACCTGCAGACCCTCCCTCCACTAGCTCCACTCCAGATTGCACCCCAATTGGGGTAGGCCAGCCAATCTCCCACGGCCCCTCCCCCTGGCCGGCCTTACCCTGATTGGCCCCCATTGGGGCAGCCTGCTAGACCCCACCTGTACATGTTTTCATGCACTGGGCCTCTAGTTTTAAAATAAGTAAACTTTTTTTAAATTAAAATAAAAAATATCATTTTTTCTATCTAAAATCAAATTGTAATACAACTTTAGCCAGTTTTTCAGATCACAGTGGCTAGATAACATTATACCTGGCTATATTGTTTCTTAAACAAGGTTTCTAAACAAAAAACCTCTGAAGGAATCTGAGAGCCTAAACTTTTAAAATAACAAATACTATTTCAATAGTTAATGTGTGTGTGCATGATTAGGTTTTTTGTTATTTTTACATATTTAATTTGAACTTTCAATTACCTACATGATTTGAGGTTTTGCATTTTACTCAAGACATGTATTGTTACAATTCAAAAGAACTTGCTAACTCCTGTCAACCCAACTCCTCAATTATCTCTATTATCATCAGGCATTGTTTCTTTAGGAGAAGCAAACTAATTTTAATATTTGCCTAATAGAACACAATTATGGAAATTGCCTCTAAAATTAAACAATGTTCTCTAAAACCAAATATTGTGGAAATAACTATTCTATCATACATATGCTTTTTATTAGACAATTTAGATTTGATGATAATTATTTTATTTTATGCATCACAGTATATATATATAATTTTTTAAAAAGTTTTTAAAGTTTTTATCAATTTTAACTACTTATGGAGCATGGTGGTGGAGTATGTGGGTGGTCTAATTCTAATTGACTGTAAGAATGTGGACAAACTGGTTAAGCTCTGCCAGCATAACTTTTAAAAATATATATTTAATGAAGAGCTCTTTAAAGCTCTAATAAATATTTATTCAAAGTGTTACTGGACTAATTTAGAGAAATTAAAAATATGTTAGAAAATAAATAATACTTTTGTCCAGATAAAAATGCCAGAGAATGAGGGTCATGTTCAAATATTTGAAATATACAGTTCCAAGATATAAAAAGGAGTACATAATTTAAAAAATTGAAATGGGATATAACTAAATGTTCACATTTGAAAAAATCAAATTTATAATAGCTCTAAAATGAAAGGGAAATTCCAATATTTTAAAAATAGAGGTTATTATGCTTTTCAAGAAAAATAAATTAAAAACCACATGAATAAGAAACAAATGAAAATTATATGAATTGCTGAAAGGGGTTCTTTAGGAAGAGGAAGAAGATATAGATAAAAAATATGATCAACAAATACGTAACTATCAACAAGTGAAACTAAAATCCAAGGGAATTAAAAAACCTGATGAACAATATTAACTGGTGAATATAATAGAATCAGAGGTATGGAAGGGGAGTGGACTGACTATTCTAGGGGAAAAGGAGAGTGGGGGGATGCGGGAAGAGCCTGAACAAAAACTGTGCACCTATGGATGAGAACAATGGGGGGTAAGGAAAGGGCAGAGGGTGGATGGGAACCTAGTGGAGGGGAGCAACGGAGGGGGAAAAAATGAGGAACATTTGTAATAATACGAACAATGAAGATTTATTTTTAAAAAAAGAAACAAATGAAAGAGCTCTAGGAAGGAGCATTGCTATTATTTTCTATTTTCAAATTTCACTGATACTTCTTTAAATTTGACAGGGAGGTTTAGTTAAGCAAATATAAACTAGGAGAATAAAACAAAATATGATCAAAACCTAAGAATTCACAAATTTGAACTTATAATTTCACTCTTTAGAAAGTTAATATTATGTGTTTTGCAACAAATATAAAAGGTATTTGAAATCAAGGGATCAATCAGAAACTGTAATTGGCGCATTTATTAAGCAGAAAAATATTTTTAACGAAGGGTCACCATGCTTCAGCAACATGAATAAATACCCTGTTTCCCCGAAAATAAGACAGTGTCTTATATTAATTTTTGCTCCCAAAGATGCGCTAGGTCTTATTTTCAGGGGATGTCTTATTTTTCCATGAAGAAGAATATGGTACACATTTATTGTTAAATGAAAATAAAGGAAATTTATTGCCTATATACGGTACAGTAGTACGGTAGTTGTCAACACAAACCAGACAAGCTGTGAATCCTAGAGTATCAAGAATTTACTCATTTATTCAATGACAATCATGTCATCATCTTCTGGAACATCATCATAACAATCCAATTCCTGAATTTCCTGGTGATTTTCTTGTGACTCCATTTCTTTCAGAATCAGTGGACCAAATCTCTCATGTTTAGCCTAAGGAGGGCCTTATTTTTGGAGGATGCCTTTTTTTCACTCAGAAGGAAACCTGTAAGTAGGTCTTATTTTCAGAGGATGTCTTATTTTTGGGGAACATGGTAGGAACCTTTACTCTGCTTTTGTGTTTTCTTATATGAGAATAAAAAATATAAATTAACAATTGAATGAGCATTTTAAATAATATTTTAAATTCCTTTTAATAATATGTAGTTTAATGGCTTAAAATTAATACAGGCTATATATTACTCTTCTATCCTTCAAAAAGTTTATTTTGCCAAATTGTATGCGATGTGTCATGTGTGATGTGAATAAGTGAGAGGCAAAATTGTATTTCTCTCTAAGACATGTCTAAAAAATTGAATACACATACTGTAAACAAGAAGAAATTATATCTATGATGTACCACCTTTAAAATAAATGTCGGATATTAGAACTACATATGTTAAAGTAATCTAAAATATCACAAGCCAAAATCCAACTAATTCTTCATGGATGTGAAAATAGTACTCACAGCCTGTAATTACTAGAGAGCACAGACAAAATTACAAATATGTATACATATTTTGAAAATATTTCTTAGCCCATCTGCAGAGCTTTAAAATGCTAAGTGCTTTAACTCCTATTTTATCCCTTATATCAAACTGTGTTTAATGACTAAAGTGAAACCTTTAAATGAACAAGTGATATGAAAAAGCCATATGTTTTTGAAGATCTCAAAGATATCAGAGGGTTAAGGTAACAGGAGGGCCATGGCCTTGGGATTCCTTGAAGTGTTTCGAGTTCTCTAAGTTTTCAAGGTCAGTATCATTCAATACCTTTCTCTGCTGATGTGGTGGGTGAGACCCATGCAGCATCACCACACAGCTAACTTGATGCTGGACTGTGGTTTGGATATTTTTGATGTGTATTTCTATTATTCTTGTCCTTTCTTCTCTCACTCAAAATAGCTCAATTTTAATGCAAGAAAGTAATGGCATTATCACAAATTTTTGAGCCATTCACATTTACATGAAAATTTAATATTTTTCCTTATTTGGTTTTTTAATCATTTTTCAGAATGTATTAATACATTAATAGTATATTAGTAATATATTTACATGTTAGAAAAAATTCTTACATCAGTTGTAAAAATTTCTTACAACTGAAATCAGCACAAATGGAGAGCAGACAAATCAGTGAAGGTATTATTGGAAAAGGTCAAGTGAGAGAGAAAAAACAAATTATATATTCTATATCAGAGAATAGCAGTGGGGACAGAAGTAGAAGATGAATGAAAATAAATGAAATAAATTGAATAGAAAAGAGGTGGTGACCCATTTTCTATCAAAGACTCATTACATGCCATGCCTCATTACATGAAAAGCAAATAACAGACAGGAGAGCAGGTTGTCATGCGAGAATATGGTTGAGTGGAGTTTCAGGCACATTGAACCCGTGATGCCAGTAAATACCTGTGGGCAGTGAGACACAGTCTGTAACTTAGAAATGAGATCCAGGCTGTTGGTAAAGACTGGAGTGTGGGGCAGTGCTTTTTCCAAAGCATCTCCCGATTTTCTGATTGCATAAACCTGGGGGCTTACTGAGGTTTCACTTTAATGTTTGAGTCATTTTAGACATATATATGGATTTGTGTTGGGTCTTACATAAAATTTATTTATTTTTTCCAAACCTTAGGTAAATATTGGGATCCAAGAAGATATTCTGACTGATTATTATTATACCTACCCCCTTTAAGAGGCACAAATGCAGTAAATAGCAAAAAGTATGTTGTAGAGAGGTAAGCCTATATGCAACCCCTCGTATTTAGCTCTGCGACCTAGATTATTCTCAGCTCCATATTACAGAAGGCATCAACATCCTACATAATAAAAGCCTTATATGCAAATGGACTGAAAGGTGAAACAACTGGTTGCTATGATGTTCACTGACCACCAGGGAGTAGATGTTCAATGCAGGAGGTGCCAAAAGTTCGTAGGCCCCAGACCAGCCAAGGCAGGTGCCAGTGGGGGCCTCCTAGTCACCCCACTGGTCACCCTAGAGATCGGCCCTGATCACTGGTCAGGCCTAAAGATCCTATCCATGCACAAATTTCATGCACTGGGCCTCTAGTATAATATAAATAAGCCACCTACACATTGACTTTTTTTTCTTCTTTTTTTTTTCACATTGACTTTTTATTCATTTCCTTTTAGTATGTGGTAATAAAAGTTCTTAGTAAAAGAGTCAATGAAATTTGATAAAGAAAATTAAGTAGAGAGCAAAGAAAGAAAAAAATTTCAGACCTAATACTATAATATGAAAATGATTTTTTTCTGCTGTAAAAAGACTTGACTATAAGCTTTCCAAGTGCAGAATGGCCTCCTGAATGTTTTGAATTTTAAGTTTTGGATATTGCCCTTTTAAATGGCTTACAGAGATGGTTTAATGATGACATCAGCTAGAATATAACCCACCTGAGTACAATGGACTATTTTATTCATGGATGTTTTCTGAGCTCCTAACCACTTATAATCATGTACTAATTGTGTTTAAGGAATCAATAAGAGATAAGACAACATTTTTGTCTTCTCTTCAGTGTTTTGGCATGCTCAATCTCAATTGAAATAATTCACAATAACTATTACTTCCAATCAGGGAAAGTGAGGATAATAAGGCAGAATTACACTTTACCACTGTCAGACTGTCTTTTACAGAGGAAAAAGGTTTCTAAATGAAAGATGGTGGGGACTTTGGACCCACTGGCTGGATGAAATTGACAGAAGTTCTCTTGCTTGTTAGACACAGTAAAATTAAAAGACTTCATACAAAAATCTTAGTTTGTCACGTATCTTGAAGGGAAGAATGGCATATCAGTAACTTTCTCATGAAGCAGCACGTGGTTTGCCCTGGGTGTGAGTTAGCTGGTCCCAACAGTTCTCACCATCATCCAATTGTCACTTAGGATGTTTACCCAGTGTTACCCTGGTTAAAGCAAATAAACATTCCACCAAAAATGAACATTAAATAAAAAGCAGTAAATGGCATCATAAGAAAGGCTTTATTCAAGGAAGGAATTGTGGTAACTTATAGGGATCACTACAGTGGAATTTTGCAGTGGGGGAGAAAGGTTGAGCTCAACTTAAATACAGCTCAAGAGCAGGAGAGGGGTCAGTGGATGAAAAATTGCCAAGAGGGGACCATAGGGGCAAGAGGGAATTTTTGCTGAAGGTAGATCCGGGAATCAGTCATCACCTGGGAGGTGGTGGAAGGTGAGACATCAGATTAGATACCGAGGTTGATCAGATATGCAGAGTGGGGGATTCTGGCTAAACTGATTGGGCAGGATTCTTTAAAAAAAAAAAAAAAAAAAAAAAAAAAAATATATATATATATATATATATATATATATATATATATATATATATATATATAATTGATTTTCCCCAGAGAGGAAGGGAGAGAGACAGAGAGCTAGAAACATCAATGAGAGAGAAACATCGACCAGCTGCCTCCTGCACACCTCCTACCGGGGATGTGCCCGCAACCAATGTGCATGCCCTTGATTGGAATCGAACCTGGGACCTTTCAGTCTGCAGACTGACGTTCTGAGTCCACTGAGCAAATGGATTTTGGCTGGGCAGGATTCTTGCTAACAATGTAACAATGCAGAGAGAAGCATGAAGTCCAAAATTAAGGCTTAGTTGATAAACAGTTCAGAGGAGACTGAGTAGAGTGTAGTTGAGAGTATCTTTATCACTAAACTGTACTAAACAAACCACTGAATTAAGGTTTCCCATGTGTTTGAAAGACAATGGAGTCTCTGGTAGCCACATAAACTCTGTTATAAGCGTGAAGGCTCTAGAATAGGAAAAGACTCAAGTTATAGATAGGCATGCTCAGTTTTCTTGCTACCTGCAACCTTCCTTGGACTCGGGAAATCCTGATCTATAAACCAAAAGGTCTTTACACTCTAAAATATCTCCAAAGTACTTTGATTTTCACTTCCAAGCACCTAGTAATTGAAACATAAACTAGTTTAAATCCATTAGCATTTGCAAAGCACACTCTGGTTCAAGAACTTCAAATTGGGATAGCAACTTGAAGGCAAGCCAGGCTCTGACCCAGCAGGTAGGGGCCACTTCATTAGCTCCCCCTGTTCAGCTAAACTTACAAAGCAAATGTGTGGGAAAACTGTGGGCAGATATAAATAAAATTAACTTCAGAGGCGTATTCAAGACCTCTCCTGCACTCTCACCTTTTATTTTCTTATCCCTGCAGACAAAAATAGAAAGTGTTTCAAGAAAGGAAAACAAACATTATTATTTTGCAAATTTCCAAATAACTAAAACCAGGATTAAATATATCACTTGAAAAATGTTATGGAGCCAAAACCGATTTGGCTCAGTGCATCGAGCATCAGCCTGCAGACTGAAAGGTTCCAGGTTCGATTCCGGTCAAGGGCATGTTGGTTGCAGGCATATCCCCAGTAGAAAGTCTGCCGAAGGCAGCTGATCGATGATTCTCTCTCATTGAAGTTTTTAACTCTTTATCCCTTTCTCTTTCTCTCTTAAAAAGTCAATAAAATATATATTTTTAAAAAAATGTTACAGAGATCACTGTCTCCGTGAAATAGGTTTTATCACAACAAATGCTTTTATTTTTTTTCCTTCTTAAAGTGATATCAATAAAAAAAACTAATGAACTAGGAAATAACCTCTCTTTCTTCCCCCATCAATTTATCAACATGAGGTGAGAATATGTATACTGGATTTGAGGTATCCACATGTTTTTTCATGAACATGAAGCAATTCAAATGCATTAAGGTTTAAAGAGAGAACTTTTGCTCTATTTTTAATCCTCATCTGAGATACTTTCCATTGATTTTTAGAGAGAGTAGAAGAGAGAAGAAAAGACAGAAAGATAGTGACGTAAGAGAAACACATCGCTTGGTTATCTCCTGGGAGCCCAACCATGGCCTGGGCCAGGAAGGAGCCTGCAACCCTTTGGTCTGCAGGCTAATGCTCTATCCACTGAGCCAAACTGGCTAGGGCAGTGGTCGGCAAACTCATTAGTCAACAGAGCCAAATAGCAACAGTACAATGATTGAAATTTCTTTTGAGAGTCAAATTTTTTAAACTTAAACTTCTTTTAATGCCACTTCTTCAAAATAGATTCGCCCAGGCTGTGGTATTTTGCGGAAGAGCCACACTCAAGGGACCAAAGAGCTGCATGTGGCTCGCGAGCTGCTGTTTGCTGACCACTGGGCTAGGGCCTTTAGCTCTATTTTAAAAGGCATTTAAGGGCAGCCATAGGTCTGTACATGGATATTCGACCTTCCCACCTACCTATGTTAGTTTCCTATTGCTGTCTGCACAAATCATCACTCAGTCCCTTAAAACAACACACATTTCTAATAGTGCTCTGGGCCAGGATTCCACAGTGCGTCTCAGTGGGCTGAAACCAAAATGGTGTGTTCCTGCTGGAAACAATGTTCCCTTACCTTTGCAATGTCTGGAGGCCCTGAGTCTGCGGCCTGTGGCCTCCCTTCCGCCATCTTCAGAGGCAGCAGCAAAGCACGTCCTAATGCAGTGTTTCCCAACCTTCTCTCATGATGAGAATCACCTGGTGGAGTTGTTAAAACACAGATTCCCGGATCCCAACTAAGAAGTGCTAAACTAGAATTTTTGAGAACATATAGGTAAAATTGCATACCTAACTTAGTGCTCTGTATATAAAATCTGTCTTAGAACACTAGTTAAGTATACAATTTTACCTATATGTTCCCAAAAATTCTAGTTTAGCACTTCTTAGTTGGGAGCCGGGAATCTGTGTTTTAACAACTCCACCAGGTGATTCTCATCATGAGAGAAGGTTGGGAAACACTGTCCTAATGCCCTCTGACTCCGACCACCTGGCCTGCCTCCCTCCTCCTTTTAAAGGGCCCTGAGATGACATTGGGCCCACCTGCCTAATCCAGGCACTCGCTCACATTAAAGCCTGCTGCTGAGCCTCCTTCATCTACCTGAGTCTTAATTCCTTGCTGCCAGGTAACACAAACTACTTGCAGGTGTCAGAGTTCAGTGGGTACAGCTTTTGGGAGGCAGGCATCATTCTATCTACCATCTCTCCAGCATTCAGAATAGAAGACATGTGTCCACGTGTCCACTACACCCAGTATCTTTGGACAGGTAGATCCTGTGCTGGACCGATCCATAAGTTATGTTTTAAATATCTCTGTGCCTCGGTTTTATAGTGAGTGAATTGAGAATTGATAATTATAGAACTCAAATGAGTTAGTTTATTTATGTCTAAAATTGTGTATGAAACAGAGCAAGCACCATATAAGCGTTGGTTCCTGCTTTTATTAATAAAATTAACATTGTTAATGACTGTGATGGAGCAGGTTTTGCTGGGTTTTAACAAAGTCCTTCACTTAAATGGGGTAGTAATTCATGGGGAGAGTAGAAAGTAGGAGCTGCCTTAATTGCATATTGCTCCATCGGCCTTCTCTGTCCGCTGCAGCCTCCTTTCACACCTTGTTGCCTGTCCTTACACACTGCCTGTGCTTATACCACAACCAACAAGCTAGGGAATGCCTCTCATTTTTGCTCACACACCCCTGCTTTTCCAGCCCTTTCCCTTCTTTCTTGCAGACTAAGATCCACGAAGTCCATAGATTCTGCAGTTTCAACCATGGTTCCTGAGAGGGCAACACTGAAGGAGTGTATGCTGGCAGGGTGGGGTCTACTGACCTCTCTACCGGTGTCTGGCTGGAGCTTAGGAGGGTAGGTGCCAGCATGTGAGAGACATGAGGTGTAACGGCTGGTAGACACTAGCTCTACACCCAGGAGTTCTCCTCTGGGTCTGCCGGGCCTGGATGGTGTAATAGGAACAAGGGGAGTTCTCTGCAGGCCTTGTGGCTGTGTAGCTGGGGGACTGTCAGAAGTAGTGATTATTACAACAGGCTTTATGATCTGTCAGCTGTGAGCACCAATCAAAGGTTCTGAGGTTCTCTAAAGAGATATGGGTCAGAATGGATGCCAGAGGTAGTATGTACTGTATATTCAGTGCAGAATTTGAGTGCTGACAATGAAATATGGATATTGTTGGTTCCAGTTTGAGGTATGGTGAGTGGGATGGAGGGAAAAGCACAGAGAACAATATAACGAGTAAATTAGAAGATTTCATTCTTTTTACTACTGATTAATATTCCACCAATTAAAAAAAAATCATTTGTGGAAGCATGAATGGACCTAGAAGGTATTATACTCAGTGAAATATGTCAGTCAAAGACAAATACCATATGATTTCACTTATATGTGGAATCTAAAAAAACCCCAAAATATGCTCTATACCTGACACTAAAGTAAAATTATATTGAAAGTAAATTGTAATTAAAAATTAGTGAAACTCCAAGAACACCTGTGAATTGTTTATTCTATTCTCTCTTCCAGAATGAGAAATTCTTACAATCAATCCTAAGTTTGGTGTTTGCCTTATTCCTCTCTCCTTCCCTTATGCCCTTCCTCCCTTATTACATCTTTTCTCTGCTCCTCTCTCATTCTCTTGCTTTTTTTCCTAATAATTTTAAGAACCACCACCCAAATATCTAATTTATAAATTGTGTAACCTTTGTATGAAATGAGGCAATGAAAGATCCAGGACTTGATTTCTCTCTCCATGTCTTCACCTTCTTTTATTCAGGAATTCCTTCATGCTACTTCTCCATGTAAAATTCTAGCTACCTTGAAAAGCCATTTGAAGATTTGTCATTTTTAGAGGCAGTTATGAATTCCTCCCACCAAATCATCTTTGGTCATTTGAATATGTATCACATTTTGCTTACCTGGGCTTTTGCCTTACTACATCATGTAATATGACCATTCTTTTACTTAACTCTTCTAATACTTAAAAAGACTTTTAGGAAAGAGATACCTCACTTGAAAAAAAAATTCTTTAATTGCTGCATCCTCTTTGTAAAATATCTTGTACATAGTCAGTGCCCATGAGATATTTGTTGAAGTCTGTTACACAAAATAAAATTAAAAATTGGTTTAATCCAGAAAATTTTATTTAAACCCTCACAGACCCTCTGACCTAGTCATTCAATCCCCATTCTGGAATTTCTGGAATTGCTAGAATAATGTAGCAGCAACTTGGGCCAAAGTACCACACAGTAGAATGATGTGGCTTGGTTTTTTACAGAGAGTAAGGGAGAAGGATAGAGAGTTAGAAACATCGATTGAGAAACACTGATCAGCTGCCTCCTGCACACTCCCTACTGGTGATGTGCCTGCAACAAAGGTACATGCCCTTGACCAGAATCGAACCTAGGACCTTTGTCTGTAGGCCAATGCTCTATCCACTGAGCCAAACTGGTTAGGGCTGATCTGGCTTTTAACAGCACACAATTACTCATACTCCTTCCTCCCCAACAAAAACCAGGGTTGCTGACTGGCCTGGTGGATATTCTTTAAATGCTTGAAGAGTTCATATGTGGACAAAATCTGACCAAAATGGCAGTAATAAATGACACTTATCTGAACAGTTAACATTTTTATTTCAAAAACAGAATACCATATATAACACTTTCTGAGAAAATAAGATACTGTAATTAAATGAATAGCATGGTAAACACAATAAGGATGTACAGAATCCTTCCAATGTGAGTTTATCCAAAGTTTATTTAAATAGAATGCAATTTAACTGGGGGATTTAAGAAGTGATTGCTGCCTTTCACAAAATAAAAGCTCTTTTGCAGGTTTCTCTTTGCTTTGTTTATTTAAACTTTACACTTCAATGTATAAGGGCTCGATCTTTTTAAATTTAGAATATATGTATTGGATTTGAATAAGTTGATGGGGCTATATGTATTATGAAAATTACATTTTTATCTTTGTAAGTAATAAACAGTGGAACTAACTTTGACACAAAAAGTGAATGGAGCCATTTAAAAGTTTTGTCTCATTCAAGTACAATATAGTACAAGATTCAAAACAGATTCTTTCTTGAAAATTGCAATTGCTTCCCATCCCTCTAAAGAAATGGGGGAAAAATAACAAGATACTGAACCATAAATATGATCTATTTATTCTCATTGGATTTCAATTTCTGCCTATAGTAGGGGTCCCTAAACATAAATAAAGCCTTTTGCTTTATTCTGGTTATAATCATGATTACCTGTTTAAAAAATAAAAAATTTAAATGTTATTTTTTTCTCTTCCTACCATATATCTTCTTTCTCCATAATAAGCTGACATGCACTTTTTGAATCAAATACACATGATATATATATATATCTAAGTAGAAAAATACATCCTTTAAAATTTCTGGCTCTACATAGAGACCTCATTCCTATTAGAAGCATGGCTGTTCAGGTTTATTTTGAAATCTCTTTCTCTGTTTATCAGCTAACTGTATGACAATGCTTCCCAAAGTGCATATCTCTTTTCCCCTTTTCCTTCAACCCTTATCAACTCAGGGTTTATTTAAGAGCTTCATCCATGTATAACTTTATACTGCTAGGTCTACCATATTTAAAGAGGTTGACCCAACAACTCAGTCACCCACACACACACAAGAAAAAATTGAATCTTGTAAAGCTAACATTCATTATTCAGTAGTTTAATCTACCATAGAACTTTCAGTTTAGAAATCTTCTTTAAGTAAATATTCTTCCCTTGAAGCTATCATAAAAATGGGAAGAATATTTTAAAACCATCAAAGTGGGCTTTTATAAACTGCTTCCCAAAGCCCATGAGTAGTGTACTTGAGGGGCAAGCGAATGAGTATCTTTAGAAAATGAGTTTTGAAATGTAAAATTTGATCGCTACTTGAGTATCTATTATTGTTACCAGTGATTCCCATTGGCTGAAAATGGAATGACTAGTAACAGTGATGATAGTTGTAAATCTGCATCCCATTATTTCAATTATTGAAGTCATAGAGGCCGGTTGTTTGATTTGTCTCATCCCACTGTCTTTTCTACTGCACAGATCGTTAAGAATGATTCACAAAGTGCTGCAGCCTTCAAACTATATACTCTAAAACGTGGCCAAGAAAT
Organism: Pipistrellus kuhlii; assembly: GCF_014108245.1. Classification (NCBI taxonomy): domain Eukaryota; kingdom Metazoa; phylum Chordata; class Mammalia; order Chiroptera; family Vespertilionidae; genus Pipistrellus; species Pipistrellus kuhlii. The sequence continues at coordinate 31,291,489 of NW_023425405.1, read as the reverse complement.
AATTGCATGTTGTACTGAACATAAAATAATATGTGGCTTCAGAATATGTATTTGACACAAGGCTTGTCTGACCATTATACACAATTTTGTCAGTGTATGTGAAAATATTTATTACCTGCAACCATAGATACTACACACAAAATGTGTGTGTTATGTAACATTATATCAGCAATGCATTTTTCACTGTTTTGAAATTTCTTTTGGTATAATTTACTGTTCTGCCAAATACCATTTTAAAAATATGTGCACTAAGGAAAGGGATTGCTGTGCTACATTTGCAATTGTAATAATAGTTTTCTTGGGAATGCTAAATTATGTATTAATTTTATTCAAAGCTTTTATTTTCAAAGCAATTAAACTTATCGTTGATTGATATTTACCACCTAATGTTCCTGGAACACAAAAAAGAATATTTTTTATACATAATCTTCCACTACAATACATTGCTTGAGACTAGCTATTTCATACAACAGCATTCACATGAATTTTCAAACCGAAGAACTAAAATTATAGCAATTTTACTTGAAATCCATAAATCCATGCACAGGATTGTGTTCAACAGAATCACTAAATGCTTTTTATGCAAAGATGAACGAATCAATAAAAAAACAGAACTGATAAATCATTAGTACTTTAATGCAGAGTGGTGAGAGAAACTAATAAATCATGCATTTCAAGCACTTGTTTTCCTTATGGCATGTTTGAAAACATAAAACATGCAAAGATGAGGCTCAGGTCAATATGAATGAACAACACTGAACTGCTCAGAATAGCATTTCACTTTATATCATAGGTTAAATGAAACACTAGGAAAGTACTATTCCACAATTTTCTTAGACACTCAGAAAATCCAACAATGCCATGAATATATTAAACAATAATCTAGACCGTTATTTCCAAATACACATTTAAAAAGTCATAGAGATGGGAGTGGAGTAGGTGAGGAGGCTAACTGCATGCATGTTTTTTCTCAGTGAGCTCAATATTATTACAGGTATCAATTTATATTAGAAAAAACTGATACAACCATATACTTTCTCAAGTGGACTTAACTGATCCATGAAAAATTATAGACAGTTATACAACGGACAAAAAAAAAAAAAAAAAAAAAAAAGCAAGAAATCAGCTTTTTGTGTATAACTTCTGTTAAGTTAATAATATTGAGCTTTGATAATGTTGTATGACCCACTATTTCTGAACGATGAGAATTTTAATTATAATTAATGGGTAATTCACTCTCTTCCACAGTTTTAGTCATCACAGAATTAATCATAAGAACCATAAATTTCCCCCATAATTAATTATTAAAACATTTCTCTCAGGCATCGTTTTGTGAATCTTTGGTGGGAAACACAGCTTGTTAGGCACATAGTTTAAAACACCTATTTGGTTACTGATGTGGTTATGAATAATCTCCTAGATTTACATGCAGAAAGGAATAAGGCTTGTCATAGTACCACACCTTACTGCTAAGTAACATGTTTTCACTTATTTCTGGAATAAAAAACAAAACTAAACAAAATAAAAAACCACTTTCTCTTTTTCAGCACAAGAAAATTTTATGGCTGACATTTTAAATTCCACTCAGAAGCATTAAGAAGTTAAAGAAAAAAATAGGTACAACAAGGTATCATATACCACTATTTAATAAAATCGTTCGAGAAAAGTTTCTCCTCAAGTCATAGGTCAAAGACTATTGGTATACTGATTCTAAAAGGGAAAAACTAAAGTAATCTGCAACTTTGATCAGTGTAGCATTACTGATCAGTACTTATTGATAACTGAAATCACACCGAGAGTCACATTTTCCACGGTATTTCCTTTTTTTATGTTTAAACGTGTGTTTTTTTTGTTTAGTTTTTTAATCACAGGTTACGAAATAGAACGTGGGGAGGAATGGATGGTAGACATGAAAACCTATAGGAATGCATGCAACAAAAATATGCAGTATCACTTCACGTAAACTTCTGCTTTCTTCATGCAAGGATGCCCATAAGAACTCAGACAAATTTTCTAATAGATGAGTTTTACATGAACTCAGTAACAAAAGCCATTAAATCAATTCCATGATTTTGCATGAGTAGGAGACTTGAAAGGATTCAAAGATTTCCAGCATAAGTTTTCCATGGCCCAATTATGATAATTAGATCTCTAAGAATGAAACGACACAGGGATTATTCCTTGCTTCGGTTTCTTGTTCTTTGGACGAGGGAGCAGAACAACCCAGTTTTTGGAGGAGGGCCCATCAGCATTGGGGCTTGGTTCTTGTGTGTAATTTTTATCTAGGAAAGAAAAGAAAGAAAGAGTAATTTCCAGATATCATACCAATCTCCGAGAATCTTAAACTAATTACTAAAACACCACAAGTATAAAAAGGTAGTTTCTGAATTTCTATTATTTAAAAAACTATTTTTAAGAGAGATAAAACTAAGCATTTGAACCATATTCCAATGCTCAAGGTACAAAAAACATTAAAATTAACCGAGATTTCCTTTTAATTATCATGTTACTTCTAATCTCGCTTGTAATAACAATTCCCAATTCTTTATTTAGGTTACATGATTATCTAGTATAATTTATTAACCACTAGTTACGTTTCATTTGTTTAACGCAGAAAAGGATGCGTGATTATAGTATTCGAAATCCCAGCTATAGTCAAACATCAAGAGGCACTTGGTATCAAGGCAAGCTTTATTTATGTTACTAATCAGATTGTTTCTCTCTTTCAACACGAACTGAAAGGCTTAATTTCAAAACAATCATTAGAACTGAACCTCACAAGCTAACATGCATAAAAGGTCAGGAATGATGAACTACTTTTCTAATTTGTTAATTAATTGGTAATAGAATAAAATCAAATATTGAAAAGCCTACTTAAAACACTTTGAGAGACTGTTCTAAAGCTACTCGTTTGGATTTCTTTGATATAAAACTACGAATCACCTTAAATGAGACAAGCTTAAAGTAGATTATGTCTGCAATTTTCTCTAATTCAAGTCTAAATTGGAGAAGACATTTTGTGAATATACGCTATGCTCAAAGCTAATTGAAAGCAATTATCAAAGTGGCATTTTGTCTGTGACTTTAAGATACATTGGGAGATAATAAATGATTATCATTATGTAATAAAAAGGTCACATCTTGCCTTTGGGCTAGTGATGCTGAGAGTTTTTCAAAAGCAATCTGAGACATTTTCTTTAGAGAACTGTGACTAATACAAGAACCATCGCTTATTAAATATCAGTTGTCACCTATACAGCACCCACATCAGAGATGAGTATTTCTTTCAGAAAGAAACACACCTCATTAAAAGCTGCAAAAATATATCTCTTAAAGTGCATACCTGACATTTTCAAGTTAAAATGAATATCCTTCACTTGTCATTCACTAATAGCGATGAAATTAAAAAAAAAATGTTTGTCACGTGGACAGGATCATTAAAATCAGTACAGGGGCTTTTGGGAAATAGAGATTTACTTCACAGTCTCCAAAGACAGAAATATGTCAAAACCCTGGAAAAATGAACAACTTTATTTAACTCTGTTGGAATCAGGTTATTCTGGGAAGATTCAGTGTTCTCTTCACTGTAAAAATAAATTGCACCTGTGAAAGGCTACCAGGCTAAACAAGTCCCTAATGCTCTGGATATACAATTTTACTTCATTTTTATCTTATGAACTAGGAAGTTATAATCATATAGTTAAAATATAAGAGTGCACTTATATATGTAGGATCAAAGAAATCTCTATCAGACTTTCTTTTAATAATTTAGCTTTGGATTACCATATGCTATTGATTTTATTTTATTTAAAATATGTTTTTATTTATATATATTTTTTGAGCGAGAGTAAGGGAGAGGGAGAGAGATATAGAAACATCAATAGAGAGAAACATCAATCGGTTGCCTCCTGTGCATGCCCTACTGGGGTGATCAAGCTCGCAACCTGGGCAAGTGCCCTGATCAGGAGTTGAACCAGGGTTCTCTTGGTTCATGGGTCAATGCCCAACCACTGAGCGACATTGGCAGGGCATGCCATTGATTTTAAACTCCTCTGAATCTTATCTTTATGCAGTATCGAATACTACATCATTCATTCATTTACTCATTTTGCAAAATTGTTTGAGCCCCTATCTCGCTTCAGAAACTTAAAAAAAAAATACACACTACACATTCTCTGTGCCCAAGAAGTTACAGTCAAGTAGGAAAGAGAAATTTAAATTTAACAAGCACAGCAATAATGACATAGATGTCAAAATAGGAGACTAAGCAGAAGGGCACAATTTCTTAATGTTGTACTTGAACATGAATCTTTTTACACAAAAATATCATTTTTTAGATAAGTTCCTCGGGAAGAAGTAGTCACATATTATTTCTATAATAACCTTCGCTTCCAATAGAACATTAGCAGTTAAAGTAAGAAGGTATACCTTCTGATTCACAGTTGCTATCCTAAATCCTTTAAAGGGTATAATGGTATTAGGACATGTTGTACACAAGATCATTATTATCAATGGAAGAAATATACCATGGTAGTCAAAGCATAGCCAAAATACCCAAAAATTTTTGTGTGGGAGGTTTTGTTTGGTTTTTAGGTATTTGAATTTTGTTTGATTATGGCTATCTTTATATCTGCAATCCTTTTTTAAAAAATTTTTTTTAAGGAATCACATGGTGTTCTGCCTTCAAAAATAGCACAGTATCTCATTCAGTGCACTTGACACAATGGGACATTTAGTTCATGTTACTGATGATTAGGGAGTTCTAGTCTTCAGTTTCCAGACAGGAGAGCACCAGTCCTATTTTAAAATTATCTATAACCTGACCTCTTTGTTGTTGCTTCAATCCTATGGTCAAAGTGCACAACTCTTTCTTTAATCTTTCTTTTTATTTCTGTAAAAATTAAATTTCCATCTTTTATATCTGTTGTTTATGGTAATGAGAAACAATTGGTTGCTTTCCTCTTAGTTGGGGGAGATAAGATGGAGGAAACTAGCACCCATGAAATCTATATTATGTATCGGGGCTCTTTGCATATGCTATTTAATTGTAAAATTACATATCTTTTGTATTTGGGCAGAATCAAAAGCCACTCTATTGAGGATGAGAATCATTCCAGTCCAGGTGAACCGTTGCTGTGGCAATCACAGAAGCTCCAGGTGTAGACTTCAGAAAACTGTAGGGACTTAAGTGTAGCTTCCAGTTGGGGGTAAACCTGGTTAAGGGGGCCTCAGCAGGCTGGAAAAATGACTCAGATGCCTGTTTTGTATATATTCCATACTCCTGTTGCTTTTGTTTTGAATATTCCCACTACCCTTTATTATTAAGGGTAGTATGTCCCTCCCTCAGCTTATCAGAACATCCAGCTCAATGTCCAGTCCCTAGAGACCACCTCTACCCACCTAAGGGCCTAGCAAAGCATTCTGATAAGATTAAAATAGAAGGCAGAGCTATTATCTCTTCAGGGGGTTCTCCCTGCTTCCAAAATAATAACTTTCCCATTTTTAAATGTTCATTTCATCTAATTTTATTCTCTCAACAACTCTGGGAGGTAGGTGTTAACATCCTTCATCTTCAATATAAGACAAAACGTACACAGGTTCTATAACCTGCCATTACATAGGACAAGTTGGTGAGTTCCAAAAAAGTCTTTGAGAGCTTAATCCAGATCCCCCAAATGCTCCCCATTTCCCACCTCTGTGCCAGTTACTGTCCTATAGAGCAGTCCCCTGCTTTTCTGCCAATCAAACTTCTGTCTGGCCCAGCTCAAATCACACTTTATTGTGACATTTCAAAGCACAGGGACACAAAGAAGGTTCTAGATGCCCTCAGAAAGGAAAAACAGGTCATTTACAGAAAAATATAAAAATCAGCATGGCACCAGGCTTCTCAAAAACATTAGAGCTAAAAAAGAATATGGAGACACACCTTCAAACCCCAGAGGCAAAGTTAATTTTATCCCAGACTTCTATACTTAGTCAGTGTATTGATTAGATGCAAGGGTACAATGAAGACATTTTCAGTTAGAAAAGGATCTAGAGAGTTTATCTTTTCTATGCCCTTTAAAACACGTCTGAGGGTGTTCTCCAGCAAAACAAAAGAGTGAGCTAAGAAAGAGCTTCAAAGACCACAGGGCCACACTGACATCACCAATGACCGGGGAAGCTGTAGAGCAACAGTCCCATACACCGCTGGCAGAAATGGCAGAAAGATCATTCTAAGCTCATCACACACCCAAATTACCTCAAGACTTGATCTCCCTCCTGAACGAACACCGGACCTAGGCTGAACAGCCCCTTCCCCAACACTGAGTCAGTCACTCTCAACACTGCCTTCACCAACTTCCTGGCTCCTACCCCTAAATCTCTTTCTAGTAAGATTATCAATATACACATCACAAATAAAGATGAAAGCATGAGGCTGAAACACAGCCACTTTGGAAGACAGGACAATGACAATAACGTGCAATGAATACTACAATATACTGCAGAGATTTCCTCAGGATGCAATAGGAGCACAAAGCATGGCATTTAGATCCTGGTGGAAGGACAGGGCAGAATTAACCCTGATGGTTAGCGACATCACTCTGGAAGCATAGATTGGGGCTGGGTGCCATACCAGAGGCAGGAGATCAGGTGGAAGGTTAATTACACCCAGAAAAGCCTGCAGTGGACTTCACTATGGCGGAGGCAGAGTGGAGAGCTCCCAGGGAGGCCTGATTTACAGGACGTGGTACTAGTGGATGGGCTGTGTGGGATATCTGAAAAGGAAACAGTTCTGGTAGGATTTTAATGCTTTCATCTTTGTTTGTGATGTGTGTGTTGATAATCTTACCAGAAAGAGATTTAGGGGTAGGATCCAGGGAGTTGGCGAAGGCAGTGTTGAGAGGGACTGACTCAGTGTTGGTGAAGGAGCTGTTCAGCCTAGGTCTGGTGGTTCGTTCAGGAAGGAGAACAAGTCTTGTAGATTTAGGTGTGTGATGAGTTTATAATGATATACACTGAGAAGAGATTATGGGACAGTGTGGCTAATCCAACTCTCAGAGGCTAGACTATGAAATTGAGGAAGTACTGACATTTTAGCAGGGAGCAGGGGAATGACGTCCTATGAAGGGAATCTAAGCACCAGGAGCCAGGGAGGTGGGAGAAATGCCAGAAGAAAGCACCAGCATATGAACTTGACAAATCAGTCCTCAGGGTGGCTATTAATGAGGCTGAAACCATCCAATTGCACGTGTACAGGCTAGACGTGCCTCAGTTTGCCTCAATGTTTTGCATAAAAGTGATTAAGTTACTGAATTTTTTACACCACTTCTAAATATAGGAGTCATTACATCTGAGAGCCGTGAATTACAGGATTGTTAAGTACTTAGCTGCTCATGTACTTCAGAGGTCGCCAAGCATTTTCTGTAAAGGGCTAAATGGTAACTATCTGGGCTTTCTGGGCTATAGGGTCTCTGTAACTACTCAACTTGGCCCCTGTGGCATGAAGTATCCATATACTACAATATATATAAATGACTGGCCGTGGCTATGCTCTAGTTCAACTATGGATGGCATCTACAATTTGAATTTTAACATTCTTATTTTGATTTTCTTCAACCAATTAAAATGTAAAAACAAAAACAAACAAACAAAAGAAAAACACACAATACAAAACTTAACTCTTTGGTTATACACAAACAGGCAACTATTCAGATTTGGCCCAAAGGACATAACTTGCTGATTGATCCCTGATATAATTATAGTCAAATGCTGAAAATTACATCTAAAATTATTAGGCATATGGTAGAAGCAACACATTTTAATTTAAAATTACAGCCTAATGGGTCAGTAGCTAAAAAATGAATGAAAGTGCAAGTAATTTCATTTGCTATGCTGAGTGCTGCCATTCAGAATTCATTCAGTGAAAATTCTGAATTGGAATATATACTGGCTTTCCCAGTTTTGATAATAAATGCATCAACTGATCAAGTTTGGCTTAAATGCATAATCTCTTTATTGCTTTACACCAGGGTGGGCTTAATAATATAATAGTTCTTAGAAAGCACCACAGCAGGTAGCATTTTTCTATTTAAATATTCTCCCTGTATCTAGCCAATATTTTTCCCCCAGCTTCATCTCTTTAAGAGTTCATTATCGCTGGATTTATTCAGCTACCTTAAAAATGAATGGGGTTTTCAGAGCAAAATAAATGCCATAAAGTATCTGTGGGAGAGATCATTTAGCAATTATCTGGAACATTAGCAGTTACCTAGCTTGATTCTGGAATAAGATTATCTCCTTCCAATAATGGAAACCATTTTGAATTCATGCGTGTAGCTGAGCCATATGACAGGAATAAAGAGCATGCTAAATTTTTCAAGTTCATAACTGCCAAAAAGCAAAGCAATGAAACATAACAATTTTCTAAAATTTCTGTGCCAGCTTCTTTATGATTCCAGCCATTATTTTCTGAAATGATAGTCATTTCCAAGTTTAATGTTACAGACTTTGATCTAACATCAAATCCAGAGAAATCATTGAAAAGAATTTACAATAAATCTTTAAAATATGGGTTTGAGAGGTTTACTTGCTGGTGAAATTCACAGGAATTTTAAATATGAATCATAATGAGAAAAGAGAAACTTTTCCTTAAAAGCGAAGGGCTATTTGGCCACATTGCAGGGGAAATACTAGTGATCATACTTGGATTTAAAATTTTTTTAAAGATAAAAATTTGGTTCTCCTTCCAAAATATTTCATGGTTGTAAGTTGGTTGCCTGGGAAGGTCAACATATTTTTAAAACTACCTTTTTATAATGCCCATGTCTCTGCAGAGTAATGTAATCCACAATTTTAACCCAGTCATTGTTTTTCTTTTCCAGCCTTTCTAAAAAACAAAACAAACAAACACACACACACAAAACAAACAAACAAAAAATAAACTCAAAAATATCACAAAGAGATTCTCATCTTTGACTATAACTGGAGAATATTTACAATATTTACTACTTGTGATTCTAATTTTCTTACTGAATGATATTACAGATATTTTTTGCTTTATGGGTTTAAGATCATGAACTTGAGAGTCGAGGCAAGGATTTGAGTGCCAACTTGGCCACTGGACAGAACAGCTCACATTTTTTAGCCTCAGTCTCTATTTCCTAAAGGAAGATTTAAAAAAAGCACCTACTTTATAGGACTACTGCAAGTACCAAATGAGACTATGCATGTTGCCTACTATTTTTAGTGGAATTATGTTTAGTCCAGTGGAGAGCACATTTTGCTCACCCCTCTCCTAGCTGAGACAACCAGGCTTTTAGGATTCCTTGGGTGACATTGGGAGATGGCTTATCATGGCCATCTGCCTTCTCTCTGAGGAGGCCAGAAGCACCTGGTTGCATTCCAGACACATGCCTGGTTCCACCTCTACCCAAATAAAAGAGTAGAAAATAGACCCACAGGGGACATTTACTAACTCACAGAAAGAATGGGTTTTTTAAAAGCAATGGGGACCAATAAGCACATACTGACATATTATGAAAAGAAAGTTCATTAATGAGCTAAGTGCTAGACTCTGCTATACCCTCGGCTATTTGGAACATCATATCATTGATCTTAAAGACAGTTTATCAATGTTAAACTATTTAATGGTAATACAGTTTATTTTACATGTTATCCGTAAAAAAAAAATTGCCATCACATAGTGTGGTAATAACTGACTTTCGTCACAATATGCCCTACTTCACTGATCAGGGAACACAATTTTTAGTTGAGTTAAATTAGAATGGAGAGAAAAATAACCTACATATTACCCAGATTCTCCTCTTCCAAAGAATTGTTCTATCACTTATTCAATTGTCAATTGTTCAAGTCAGAATCTGGATCTTCTTTGGCTCCTCCTCCTTACCTCCTATAAACAATCTAGCAATTTTATCCCTCAAATATTTTCCATATCTGTGTGTGTGTGTGTGTGTGTGTGTGTGTGTGTTTTGTCTTTCTACTACTACTACTCAAGCCTAAACAAATTGATACAAATCATAAACCTTCAACTCATTTGAATGTAAGATCATTCTTTGCCAGCTAGGGAAATTTAATCTACTTCACATCAAATCATTGACTGTACATTATACTTATTCATTAAAGTGATCATTCAGTGAAAATACATTTAAAAATATATTAAATGGTAAAAGTGATAGGTTTTAAAAGAAAAGAAAAGGAAAAAAAAGAAAAGAAAAGGAAAGTCTCCTAAATGGTTAAATCCATTCCCCACCAGGAATGTTCTTATCATCATGCAAATCTGATCACATCACCTTCTCTCCTGCTTAAACTCTCTTTAGTTCCATATGCCTCTTAAACCAAAGTTAAAAATCCTTCCCATGAGCTTCCAGGCCCTGCGGTTCTGATTCCCACCGAGTCACCAGCCTTCCCCCACACATCCTGTTCTTATCTAGCACATCAGCTTTCAGAGCCTTGGGCACACCATGCTCCTCCCCACCTCATGCCATTCCCGTTCCCTTTGCATAGGACAGTCTTCCCTCCCTTGGGTTCTTAGGTCTATTTTGAGTTCCTTTGAAAGTCTTCTTAGACCTCCTTTGAGGTGGTCAATTTTCTGTATTATACCCTTTCATGGTACCACAGCATCATATTATCACAGTGCCACAACGTCTCAGTACCATGAACATTATGTTCACAGAACTTATATCATTACTGGAATTTTATATTTGTGTGACTCAGGGGAATGTATAACTTAACTGAGTTCAGAGGGCATGTCTGGTTTTGCTTTATTTTCACTTAGGGCTAAATATCAGAACCTTTATTGAGAAGGAATTTAGTAAGTATTTGTTGAAGAAATGAAGAAATGAATATGATATTCTTGACTTAACTTGGATTACACAGTTGTATTCTATTCTTAATTTTTACCTGTTGACTTGAAAATCATGTTGAATGATACTTATTTTGTTCACTCCATGGAATTGTCATGTGGATAAAAACAATGTAACATGTAAAATTCTTCAAACTTTTTGTCTCCTCAAATGAAAAATGTGTAACTTTGTTCTGGATACTCAAAGAAATAATAATAATAAAAAAATCACAATCAATGATTAAATTATATTCAATGCATTTTTATTAATAGTTTTTTAATTCAAAATTTTATTTGAAGTTGGTAACTCATCCTGGGAACCTCTCAATGAAAACACTGAACCTTGTTCTCTGCTGGTAGATAAGAATGCTAATTCTTTAAACCTTTCAACATCACAGGTTGTTGCTCTTTGAGGAAAAGCTTAGAATGTGTTGGCCATATTTTCTCATTTTAATACACAAAATCAGAAAAAAAAGACAAACTAGATAAAGTATGACCACAAGGCAAATGTGGGAAGAGAGTCAGGCTCAGGTCTTGTGATTCTAGAGTTTTCATCCCAGATGAGAGACCTCTAACTGCTCTGGAAGAAAAGACATCAAATCTACTATTAGTTTGATGGTGCCTACAGACTAGGAGACCATGCATTCTGGAGGAATATATTCCTTTTTGAACTAGGTATAAATATTGTTTAAAGTGCTCTTTTTGAAAGCTAATGACACAATTACGTTAAGTGCATACAATCTTCCCACATTTAGAATGTGTGACAGTCCTGGATCAAATCAATTTAAATGGATACAATATTACATACTTGGTATATTTTTCATTTCAATTTTTGCCCTTTTGTATTTTTGGACATTGTGTTCAATTTGGGTTAGCAGTTCTTATCGAAGAATACTAAGATGAGACACACTATTGTATTTTAGCTGACATGAGACAAACTTTTCTAAATTAAAACTAATGACTAAATCATTTTGATTTTCAAAATGGATAAAAGAACAATTTAGATTGAATTTGCAGTATTTAAATAGAATGTATTAAAGAAAAGAATGATAAAAAGGTACACCTGTCTGCAAACATAACAAGTTTGGATTAACTCTTTTTAATATAATATGTTAAAAAGATTTAAAAAACAGTTTTTGTGTGCAAAATGCAATCAAATTTAATCAGTTTGGCATTAATTAAGCTCTAATAATGTACTTCAGTGTCTCTCCTAAGTAGTGTGATCCATTTCCCCATCATCCAGGTCGATTTGTGCACATTATGGTGTCATCATAATTTTAAAACATACTGAGAAAATGACAGAGCTGCAGAATTAAAATAAATGATTAATGGTATTTTTTTCATGTTTTGTACTAATAGGTATTACTGAGCCTTTAAATTAATAGAGCTGTCAAGCTCACGGGTGTTACAGAGCTAGCAATGAACCAAAATGGAAATTATATATTCCACAGACACCTAAAGATGACACTTCAGAATATTTTAAATTTTAATTAGTAGGTGCAATTGTTTTGTTCCCCACAACCAGTGCAAATTAATTGGAAATTAGTCACAACCAATCCCTTTTTCAACAGTCTGAAATGAAAGAGATTGGTGCTTTATACTTTAACATACTTGTTTGGGGGCCAGAAAGCACACATGCAGTAAATTGCATTGTCAATTACAAAACAACAACTGTTATGAAATTAGGAAAAATTATGCACAGGTAAACAAAACTAATTAATGCATAAGTAACTGGGGAACACATGAAATAACGTCCAACTAAACACTAAAGTGCCAGTCTTTGAAAAAAAAAAAAAAGACTTCAGAAATGCAAATTTATGCACAATATTTACCAATAAAGTCTTAGGTAAAAGGATGCTTCTAGTTTATGTTTTATTTAACTGCATTTGGAGTCTCACTACCACTCACACCTTAATAAATATACCCATCAGAATGCAGTCTGCTTATTTAAATATGTGTCAAGGTGGCAAAAGACTGTTAGTTAATTTTCTATTCCTCAAATATCAAGATAAGACTCATTGAATATCAAATGATAATATTTTCATCTTTAAGATTTATCCCTATTCTTTATTTAAATAGTAGGCAAAATGCAATTTCTATGCACATCAGGAAAGTATTATCTACACAAAGCATTTTTCAACTGACAATTTTTTGGTTACTCTTTGTCATCACTAAAAATACAAATATTCCTTTGTTGGACCATTGGTATGGCTTAAGGTTACTTGAAAATGGTATGTCTACAAAGGTAGCAAGTGCCAAGTTACAACAGCTGTGTAACTTCTAATGAGAAAATAATATTCACATAAAATTCTCAAAACAAGACCAATTTCCAGGAAATCAGCCAAGTACATTCAATATTATTTCATACTATTTAAAGGTAATTGATTTAATGAAAGGATGCTGGGAAATTCAAGAGATAAACAAATCTACAGATAACTTTCACAGCACTATTATTTACTTTGCATAGTAATTTTCTTAAGCTTTTTTCCTTCCCTCTTTGTGAAAATGCCATAACACATGGCTCTAATGCAGTGAAAAATATTTTAAACTTCAGTCTATATTGAATATTTGCAAAAGTGCTAAAAACGTTGACTCTTTCACAAAAAAGCTGATATGCTAAAGTTTTAATAAATTGGTTGAGATTTTATAATACAATAGTTGTAAGGCTGTATAATATCTCATTTGTTTTCAATTCCCAGGTCTGTGGGAATTTAGATAATAGATATATCGATAGGAATACCCACCTACCATCTATAAGCAAATTTCAACTATTTTCTTACTTCCCAAATTCACCCTATTCTCCCCATAAATCTTCCCATGTACTCTTTATGTTTAGGTTTTGGTAGTTTTTTGTTAGAAAACATAGTTCTCTTCACAATTTCCCTTTAAAATTGTGTCATATCTTTAGTAACCAAGAGAGATATAAACATATATCCTATTGGGAAAAAAAAATACATCTGACACCATTGCAGTTTCTAACATATTATGTGAAATGTTTATTTAAATAATATTCCTGAGTAGAAAGGATTTTCATGGTAGTTAACTCTACAAGTGAGTTGAAAGGGGCATTAAAACAATCTCAGTTTATTTTGCTTTTGAACTATAAGTTCTGGTTAGATCTGCTAAAGTGCCAAGAGGTCTCATAGGCCTGGCTACTTGTGCATTTTTGCTCCTGTGCCCGATACTGTGTTTAAGTCATTGTACTCTTCCCTCTGAACATTTATCTGTAAGAAAACAAGCTTAATGGAGAGATAGCATGTTTGGGAGTAGAAAAACAAGTTAGGAACAGTTAAAGTGATAACTTTTTGCCACACGACCTTGGACATTCATCTGAAGTCACTGCCATAGTCTAAAAGCCTCCCTATGATTATGTAACTCAATTGCAAAATCTTAAAACATGTTTGCTTATAGACAAAGCAATCCAAAGAACAAACTCATGTAGTCATCCATGTCATTACTGGTGTGAGAAATACAATACCTGAAACTTAACATTATCAACCATGAGGATGATAGAAAAGCTATGCCTTTTTGGTTCATTATTTTCATTCAAACAACAAGGTATATGTCTCAACTGCTTAAATGAAGGACACAAGAATGGGGAAAAGTTTAAAGAAGTTATCTCAAAATGTATAAGATGTAAGATTCAAGGTTTGGGGTAATTCTTAAACTTATTTAGTACTAGAGGCCCAGTGTATGAAAATTCATGCACTCAGGGGCAGTGGAGAAGGGGGAGGCTCAACCTGGCCTGCACACTCTCTCAGTATGAGACCCCTTGGGGAATGTACACCTGCTGGCTTAGGCCCACTCCCCAGGGAATCAGGCCTAAGCTGGCAGTCAGACATCCCTCTGGCAGCCCAGGAGCCCTCAGGGGATGTCCAATTGCAAGGAATGGGCCTAAATCATCAATAGTACATCCTTAGTGCTGCTGAGGAGGCGGGAGAGGCTCCCGCCACTGCCACTGCACTTGCAGCCATCAGCCCAGCTTATGGCTGAGCAGAGCTCCCCCTATGGGAGTGCACTGATTCCTAGGAGGCAGCTCCTGCATTGAGCATCTGCCCCCTGGTGGTCAGTTTGCATCATAGTGACCAGTTGTTCTGGTTGTTCTGCCCCTAGGGTCAATTTGTATATTACCCTTTTATTAAATAGGACTTTTGTAAGAGATATAAAATGTGGACTATACAGTGAAATCTTGAAGTTGGCAGATAAGCAATTCTGGCTAATAATATGCCTACTCAATGAGGACAAACTCAGGCAGATCTCAAAACAGCCACACGCAACAAAATTAAGGAGAGTGGTGATGTTTTCAGGTTTGGTTAAAAAGAAGTAAGTATACTCCACCCGGTCCTTCCCACTGAAAGCAACTATAAACCCTGCAGGTGGAGCAGCTACTAGAGGATGCTGAAAAGTAAGAGACGGGGGCAGACTGGGGAAGGAAACCAGGGCAGGAAGTACAGTGAACCAGTGATGCATTTCATCGTTTTCTCTTCTCTCGTATTTCCTAGCCTGACTTAAATGCAGTCCCAAACCTGGAAATGCACATCAAGTACAGAGAGTTCTACAAAAGCCTGGTCTTTCTGTTTCAAGGGGTAGAAAATTACGGCCCCATAAGTCAGAGAGAGCTGGAAAATATCTTGTCCTATTTAGCCTACTACCAATCTCTCCCATCAGAGTCCTTTGCCAATTCCTTAGTAGTGGGTGCCTCCAACTACAATGAAGGAAAGCCATTATCTCTGATCAGTACAACTGTGGTCCCAAAGCATGGGTGAATGCCTGATAATGTTTCTTTCTCTATCCTCTTTCTAGAAGGTCCTGGAGGCAGGTGCTATATCAGGAAGTACAGGGAAACCAAGGTCTTTGATTTCTAGCCAGAAGAGCAATATGAAAACCTTGGGAGGCAAATAAACAAACAATAACAACAACAAAATACACACAAAAATACTTCCAGGAGATTTCTGGAGTGAAGGGAAATATAAGAAAGCTATCTCTAAAGTTGTATACGATCTCCTCAGTATATCCCTGAGCCTGATTTGCATAGATTTGACCTTGAGAAGCATACTAAAAATTTAGAGAACTGAATTAGGGGGTAGCCACAACCCAGGTTCCAGACAGGTCTATGGGTCGTGTATATGTATTATAAGATAAATGTGATAAACATTGCAAAGACTTTGAAAACTGAATTGATATTAGAACTACAACTCACAGGAAGCAGATCAGAATTTGTGATCTGAACCCAACTGAGTCAATTACCTGCTGAAAGAACAAGAACAAGAAGAAATCAACATTCCCTACAAGAATTGAAGAATACCCAGAGTAAATATGATATTTAATATATTCACAATATAATTGAAAATGGCTCAACGTGAGCTGATCCAGGAAAAACTCAAACACTCCTATGGGGAAAGATAGTCAATGATGTGACCTCTGAGATACTAGTGTTGAAATTATCAGACAAGGATTTTATAATAGCAACTATAACTAAGCTCCAAGAAGTAATGGCAGATCCTCTTGAAAGAAAAGACAACCATTGGCTGAGAAATAGAAGATTTAAAAATGAAACCAGTTAAATATTTTACAACTAAAATATACAATGACAAAAATTTAAAAAAAGGACTTGCCTGGCCTGTGTGGCTCAGTGGTTGAGCATTGATCTGTGAAACAGGAGGAGAGGGCACATGCCCTAGTTGTGGACTCAATCACCTGTGTGGAGTCTACATAAGGCAGCTGATGAATGATTCTCTCTTATCACTGATGTTTCTCTCTCTCTCTCACTCTCCCTTCCTATCTAAAGTCAATTAAAGGCCTGGATGAGCTGAAGAACAGAATGGAGATGACAGAGGAAAAAGTCAGTGAACTTGAATATAATGAAGATATTATCCAATTTGAACCATAGAAAGAAAAAATAGGGGAAAGTTAGCAAAGACTCAGAGACCTATGAGATAATACTCAAAGTATCTAAAATATCATCAGGGTTTTAAAAGGAATGGAGGATGAGTGTGATGCTTAAATAAATAGTTGAAGAAATAATGTATGAAAACTTCACATTTGGCAAGACATAAACCAACATATTCATGAAACTCAGAGAAACTAAAACAAAATAAGCTCAAAGAAATTCATCTCCAGACTCATCAAAATCAAATGACTGAAAACTAAAGACAAAGAAAAAATCTTGAAAGCAGCCTGAGAAAAGTGATGCATATGGTGGAGCAAAGATTCAAAAGACTGTGGATTTCTCATCAGAAACCACATTGTGTAAGACACTGTGTGAGATATGAAGGGGAATTAAGGATGACTCTTAAGATGTTTACAATTAAGTCAGAAGAGCTGGATGCATACATGGATAGCCAAAACATAGGGCCATGCACTGGGATGCCATTAAGACAATATCTACAGAAAGTCACAGGAGTACAAAGGACCAGGCAAATATTTCAAACAGAAGGGTAGTTTAAAAGGCTTCATGAGGAAATTGCTGCTAAGCTTAGCATTGAAGGAAGGGATTTTATTTTTAGTATAGATGTGTTTGTATCCTATAGTCTTCTGGAAAGATTTGAAGTCACTTACAAAGTATCCTATCAATAAAGGGGGAATATGCTAATTGACCATCATGACCTCACAAGATGGCAGGGCCCACAGCCACAAGATGGTGGCACCCAGTCTCCTCAGCACTGCCAGGGGGCAGCAAGCACCATGCGTCTCATAAAGCCAAAGTCCCCAGTCTCCTCAGGGAAAGGCAGTTGGGGGTGATCAGGCTGGCAGGGGAAGGCAGTTGAAGGCATTCTGGCTGGCAGAGCAGGGCAGTTGAGGATGATCATGCCAGCAGGGGAGCGGTTAGGCATCAATCAGGCTGGCAGGGGAGCGGTTAGGCATCAATCAGGCTGGCAGGAGAACAGTTAGGGAGCTATCAGGCTGGCAGGCAGAGTGGTTGGAGGCAATCATGCAGGTGAGCAGTTAGGAATTGGAGAGGGTGCATGCTGGCAGACTGGGCTGAGGGACATTCCCCCACCTCTGTGCACAAATTTTGTGCACCTGGCCTCTAATATATATATAATCCCAACAGGATATAATAATTAATCCGGTCAATCTGAGTAAAAGAAAAAAAATATATGAAAATAAACTATAGGTAACATTTGATGACAAAATCGCAAACCATTCACCTTAGAAAATTGCTGAAAGAAACCACAGCTTTTCTGTTAGTTGGCTGTAAGGCCAGAAGAATGAGTCTCTGACTGCACCACAAAATATGGAAAGGGATATTTAGGCACAAGGTGAAACAGTGTAAGTAGAAAGGCTCTGGAAAGTGGTCTCTATGTACCATGGCAGGTTGGTGCCAGCCTTGGGGGAATAATTTCATGCCATGACAAGGATTCTGAGCTTTCTTCTATGTGAAATGAGTTTTGAGCCCTAGACAGTTTGGCTCAGTGGATAGAGTCATCTGAAGGGTCCTGGGTTCAATTCCAATCAAGAGCACTTACCTTGGTTACATGCTCCTCCTCGGCCCAAGCCCTGGCTGGGCTTGTGCAGGAGGCAACCAATTGATGTGTTTTTCTCACATCAGTATTTCTCTCTGTCTTTTTCTCTCTCTAAAAACCAATGGAAAAATATCTTCTGGTGAGGATTTAAAAGAAATGAATTTTGACATCAGGGAATAAGACAATTATAGTTGTGTTATTCATAAATAATTCTGGCAATAGTGTGATGGATAGCTTTGACTATACTGGGAAGCAAAAAATAATGTATTAAAGAGAAAAATATATGTCTTTTGGCCACCTGTATGTGCTTTTTGGAGAAGTGTCTATTCATATCTTCTGATCATCACTAATCATCAGAGAAATGAAAATCAAAACCACAATGATCTACTACTTCACACCTTTCAGACTTACTATCATCAATAAATCAATAAACAACAAATGTTGACAGGGATGAGGAGGAAAGGGGACCCTCGTGCACTGTTGGTGAAAATGCAGACTGGTGCAGCCACTATGAAAAACAGTGTGGAGGTTCCTCAAAAAAATTAAAGAATGGAAGTGCCTTATGACCCAGCATTCCCACCTCTGGAATATATCTAATGAAACCTAAAACACTAACTTGAAAAAATATATGCACTCCCAAGATATAGAAGCAACCCAAGGGCTCATCAATAGATGAGTGGGCAAAAAAGCTATACTACAAGGAACACTACTTGGCCATTAAAAAGAATGAAACTTTACTTTTAGTGACAGCATGGATGGACCTAGAAGGTATTATGCTAAGTGAAATATGTCAGGCAGAGAAAGACAAATACCACATGATTCCACTTATGTGTGGAATCTAAAACACAAAGCAAAACAAACAAACAAAAAAAAGAAACAGATGTATAAATAAGAGAATAGACTGACAGTTGACAAAAGGGAGGGGGATTCAGGGACTGAATGAAGTGGTGGAGGAATTAATAAGTATAAATTGGTAGTTAGTAGAATTGTCACAAAGATGTAAATTATAGCATAGGGAATATAGTTACTAATATTGTAATTGTGTATGGAGCCAGGTGGGTACTGGAGAGTATGTGATTTTCTAACCGCTATATTGTACACCCAAAACTAATGCAGAATAATACTTAATGTAAACTGTAATTGAAAATAAATAATGAAAAAGTTGTTCCCTTATAATATCTTGTTATAGAAATCAGTCAACTTTTCCCTTTTTGACATGTCTATACCTCCAAATAAATAAATAAATAAATCCCCTTAAAAACTGAATTATGTTATAAAAGTTGTAATTAATTACTACCATCAGAGATACAATAGAAGCCCTGAGGAGTGACTGGATGAGGTAGTAAAGCATTATAATTAAGAGAAAGGCATTAGAGCCCCCTGGCCTGTTCTACCCCTGAGTGGCCTTGCCAAGTTGCTCTATTTACCTGGCTTCAGTTTTTTCCTTTCTGTGTCAATGGCATGAAATTAATTTGTAATTAGCAAATGACTAAACATTAACTTACACTTTAAATTTATGGTTACTTAAAATACAATAACAAACACATAAATCAACATCTAATAGGACACAGAACACTATTGCTCTTCATAAAGAATTTGCATTTCAAAGTTGTGCTGAAAATACTCTCTTTGCAAAAACAATTGTCAAAATGAAGTTAACTCTAGATAATGGCAGTGTCTTTGGGCAATGAGAAAAAGACCCAGTCTTCACGGGAGAGGGTACAGCAAAGGTGAGGCAAGGAGCCAGTGTCTGAGTCCAGAGGATGCTAGTGCCAAGGAGGTAACCTGGCATTCAAGTCAGAAAATAACACATTAGAGAATGGCCCACACAGTGGAAATGGGTATAGCAGGAGACAGGTATTCTCAGGGCATGAAATGATCAAGTATCTTCCATTGAAATACCAGGGATCAAGCATAAGGCAGTAAGATAGACTTGGCAGGGATTGGCTCAGTACCAGTTGTATGTTGAAGGTATTTAATGTTGGAAGCTAAGAATGGGCAAATGAATTCAGGGTCTTGAGAAGTATTATCCCAAGGAAGGTATAAAAAAGGCAAAGATCACATATATGCCTTCCAGAAGTTGCCTTGATGTCAATTATAGGTAATATAGTTAGCTATTTGGTATGGTTATGAAGTACCAAGGCTGAACCATTGGACTCATTGTAGTCAGGAATGAGGTGGAAGAGTGGAGAAAATGATGTTCAGTTATGGATGGAGGGCAGCATGAAAAAAGTGTCAAAAGGTAAATTGTATTACTCAGCTAAAGAAAAAAAGTTTATTTGGAGAAAAGGAAAGTGCATGATGAAATGAAAAAGAAGTTAGAGAGGATAATGGAGGAACAGGAATTATATTGGTGTTTTGAATTATATTTTATCAGATTGAAAAAAGGAAATGATTTTCAGTAGAAGAGTGTCATGGTACAATTAGTATTTTATGTGACCATTCTGGCAGAAAAGTGAAAGATGAATCTAGATTTAAAAAATTGAGATAGGGAAAGATTGATCTGGTTATTGTTAGGAATGAGAAAGAAGTAAAATGGGAACAAGGGAGAAATAAAATCGAGAATAGTGGCATTTGGGATGAAAAAAAAGAAAAGATTTCAGAAATATGTCATATCACTAGGTAGGCATGGTCATGAATATAAAGATTTGGAAAAGTATAATGACTCTCAGGATTTTAGCTTAGGGAACATTGGATACATAATGTAGCTAATTCAAAGGGAGGAGCAGGAGTTTGGAAATGTTATAAGAAGTCAGCAGATGGTGTGGGGGGAGGAGGTGCAGGGATTGTGAAGGAGAGAGAGGGGAAAATAGTTGGGCTCTGGAGTCCAGGCTAAGGAATGAAGTCTTCTAGAATCAAATGGCCAAAATTGATTCTCTGTTAACTCGGTAAGTACTAGAAAACTATAAACACCGGAATACTTAACACATTTCTTGGCTACTTTCGTGTAAGATAATTTAAAAGATCATAAAAATTATGCTAAGCAAAATAAACCAGTCAGATAAAGATAACATTCACATGATCTCACTCATTTGTTGAATTGAATGAACAAAACAGATCTAGAGACACAGAAGCATGGAACAGACTATCAGAGGGAATGGAGGTAGGTGAGTAGAAAGAGACCAACCAAAGAATTTGTATGCCTAATCCATGGTCATAGACAATAGTGTGGTGAAGGTCTGGGGTGGGGGCTGGAGCAGGCCAAAAGGGGTCAATGGGGAAAAGGAGGGGACATATATAATATTTTCAACAATAAAGATTAAAAAACACAAAGTATATATTTGAAGAGTTAACTTTAAGTTGTCTGGTTTTTGCTTTTCTTGATATTTGAACTCAGGATTTATGAAGTTTGTAAGTAAATACTACCTCAAATTTTTTAAATTACTTTTTTTTTACTGTGGTAAAATATGAGTAACATAAAATTTTCTATTTTAACTATATTTAAGCACACAGATCAATGGCATAAAGTACATTCACATTGCTGTACAAACATCACTGCCATCAATTTCCAAAATTTATGATACTTTGATTTTTAAGGTATTAATTGATAAACAATTAAGACCCATTTATCACCTTTCTTTCCATTTTACATACTGCACTTAAAGAAAAAATGGAATTTCTGCTGTGCTCCAAAATTACATCTAGAGCAATTCCTGCATAAATTGAAGATCAGCTTATGGATATTTAAAT
Source organism: Pipistrellus kuhlii (assembly GCF_014108245.1). Lineage (NCBI taxonomy): Eukaryota > Metazoa > Chordata > Mammalia > Chiroptera > Vespertilionidae > Pipistrellus > Pipistrellus kuhlii. The sequence continues at coordinate 31,269,490 of NW_023425405.1, read as the reverse complement.
TCGGCAAAGAATTTTAACATTCTACCAATTCTTATGTTCTATAAGAAAAATACTGTCTTATTGAATCGAAGCAAAGAACACTCTCTATTTAAACCATGCCAATGTTATAAATGCTAACATTCTCATCAGTTGAAGTGAAATTTAAAGTTCAGAACTCCATGTGGTTCTAGGAAAAGCAGCGTTTGCCAGAATGTGAAGTAACAATAATAAGCCATAGTCTGATATACTTCTTGGCCCTCTGTAGGCTGTAATAAATGTTTGATGTGAATAAAAGTATTTGCAAGGAGAGAATATTAAATATGCTATATAAAATGTATTATTAATTCAACAATTGTATAGATCATGATAATTAATAGGCAAAATAAATGTCCAATTACTCATTGAAAGGAAATAACAAATGTATTACAAGTACTCATGTGAAATAAGCTAAAGTTATTCTAAAACATTTATTCGATTTTAATAGACATAGACTTTTAAAAGCTGGAGCAGAGCAGTAGGTGGGCTTACCAAAGGTCACACTGGAGGGACTGTGTCCTGAGGATGGACTGTGTAGCTGCAGCGAGTACAGCTAGGCCACCTGTATTTCAGTCTCTACTTTGCCATTTACTATCTGTGTGGAACAAGGCAAACTATTTCACCTTTGCCTGCCTCAGTTGCTTTATCCATAAAATGAAACCAGTCATAAGTTTTGTGAGCATTTAGTGTGTCAACACATGCCAAGTGTCTAAAACTGGAACAAATTAAAAACTTAATAGTTGCTATACATTGTTATTGCTATTGATCCTTCATGATTTAAAACAGCAAGAAAGCTAAATTCCCCCTCTCCCCGAGAAGAGTCTAAAATAATACAGAGTACTAATGGAAGGTATTTGTTTTCACTGTCTTTTATTTATTCTCTTGTTACTTGGGCTGATGAAAAGTGACCTTTTATGCAAGACAAGCATAATGCTATTACCACCACCCCTACCATCTTGTATTACAACACTATCAGCATGAGCATTGCAACTACCATCACTGTTATCACTGACAGCATCTTAGCGCTTCATGACCACCTCATTGCCATCACCACCACCACCACCACCACCACCATGATCATCACAATTGCTATCATCACCATAACCAAAGTTTCACCACAGCTTCCATCATCACTATCATGAGCTCTGTTACTTCAATGCTATAATTCTAACCATCACCACCACCACACTACCACTAGCAACAGCAACAACATCTTTAACCTCCATATGAACATAAATGTAAACTTTAAAAATGTCATTTGGAAATGGACAAGAACTAAGTGTATATACCTAGTAAAGGGAGAGGAACATGAAATTCAGAGGAGGAAGGGAGAGGGAGAGAGAGAGATACATACACACATGAATGTGAGAGATACATCAATTGTTGCCTCCCATGTGCCCAGACCAGACCATGGATGGAACCCACAAACTAGGCATGTGCCCTGACTGGGAATTGAACCTTTTACCTTCTGGCATATGGGACTAAACTCCAACCAATTGAGCCACACTGGCATCCAGGGCAGAAACAGGAAAAATTAAAAGGGTGTTTGGTCCCATGTACAGAGATAGTAAAAGGCATAAGAAGTAGCCAGTCTAGAGTAATTTTTCACATGCTTGTTTTATAGCATTATTGCAGAACTAATGTATATCACAAACTTGGGGTTCAAGTAGCTAAAAGGAATATATTAGGAATAAACAAAGAGTCATATGTATGTGCTCTAAACAAAGGCTGAGTCAATAATTTCTGGGTAAAACCACTAGATAGGTATGATTAAAACTTCCCTCTTTTATGCTAAGTTGTGCTGTTTGGAATCTGTAGCCAAAATTGTTTAAATTAATGGTTAAGAGAATGGGCTTTAATCAAAAGAAACCTGGATTGAGTTCCATATCTGCTTCATATCTGACTTTGAATAAGTTATTTTACCTTCCAAAGCATCAGTTTTCTCCATCTGAAAAGTGGTGCTAACCATTATTGAGAATTTGTGTAAATATTTATTAAATACTAATATAATGTACTATGTCAATTATACCTCAATTAAAAAAAAAACATGCACCACCAGCACTTAGCAAAATGCTAATACTAATTTAATATTAAGACCTCCCCTATCACTCTCTAAACAGTGTCGCACCCAATCTTAAGGTAAGAGTGAACATTGATTCATTTCTTTCTCTCATCCCTTATCCCTCACCCCAAGGGAACTCATTAGCAAGTTCTTTCTGCTTCAATTCCAGAAGGTAGCTCAAATCCATCCACTTCCCTGCCACTATCCTTGCCCAGCCCCAGACTACTTTGATAGATCCTGTCTCCCAGCTGCAAGTCAGAACAATCTATTCTCCACGTAGCAGCCAAGGTGAACTTTAAACATATCAATCAGATGATGCTCAAAGTCTCAATAGCTTTCCTATTATACTTACAATCAGATGCTAACTCTTTGCTATCATTTTTCTACTTGACCTGACCCCTGTCCATCTTTTGCTTTACCTCTCACCACTCTCCCCTACTTCTAGAAGCTTTGGTCATACCGTCCTCCTTACTGTTTCTTTAACACACTGAGCTTCGACTTTTCTTTCAAAGAAGCCCCCCAGATCCACCCATAAAGTAGCATTCTCCACACTTTACCCAGTTCCTCTTCATTATTTTGCCTTGTTTTTTTCATAACCTTGTAATCCGAAGTTATGTTATATGTCTATTTACATTTACCCAATCTCTTATTATCAGAAATAAGTTCCTTGAAGACAATTAAATTATCAATCATGGTCTATTCAATTTCATTATTTCAATTTTCTATAATTGATCACGATTATGTTTCCATTCTTAGTGCCAACCAGCAGTGCCTAGCATATTTATGAAATGTAACAAAATGTTCATTATTCAAATGAACATAGAAAATTTGGGGGTTATAAGTTTCTGACTTAACTAATACCTCATTATGGGGAAAAAGTATAGAGAAAGTTTTTCTATAGAGAAAGAAGCCCTCAAATCCCCAAATGGAGGCAAAAGAACAGATGGGAGACTTTTGTCTAAAGGTATCATATACCAATTCCTCATATGCTATTCTGAAGTAAGTATAAGAAAGGTACAAGAAAGTTTATCAATTCTGTTTAGTTTCAGAGTGTATAACTGATCTATAGCGTTTAAAGGTTATACCTAGGCTAACACAGACACTCCAAAGCTAAATCACTGTCAAGGGCTTATAATGCTTAAAACCTGAATGTAATCGATTTATTACATAACTAAGAAAATAAATGGTACCTCTTACATATTATGATTATTGAGTTATAGACATTAGTTAGTTATAGGAGTATATGATACCTAGTAAGCAGAAATGAAAGGACTAGAATTTCAACTACTCTACTCACTGTGCATGGGGTCTGCATCCATGGTTCCCCATCGATCTGCATTGGCAAAGACTTGCTAGTCCTGGAAGAAAAGATTTACTTTTAATTATATCACTGAAAGACTTTATCTAACAGACTATGCATGTAAGACATAAGATAATGAGACCAGGAAATGAAAATATGGTAACAGCTGGGCTCTAAAGTTATCTATTTTAAAAGTGACTTAAATTCTTGCTTATTAATGAACTAGAGGCCCAGTGCACAAAATTTGTGCATGGATAGGGTCACTAGGCCTGACTGGGGCCTTCCTTCCCTGGCTGCCAGTCAGAGCCTTCCTTCATTCCATGACGACCCCTGGTGGTCAGCGAGTGATCGAACTCCCGGTCTCCTGATCAAACACCCAAGGGAACATTTCACATATTAGCCTTTTATATATATAGATATCTTAAAGGTTCCTTGATAGGGATGTTGCACTTCCTGGTAAATGTGGTGATATAACAAAAACTCTGATGCAAAAAACAAAAGTAATGTTTATATTTAATGGCAAAACCAGAATTCCTACAGCCAGAAGAAATTCCTTGTTTTCATTGCAAACATGGAATAAAAGTGTTTGTCATCTCAGACTTTCCAGTATCAACACTTTCATGTAAAGAATGCTGCTTATTTTTGTGTTGTAATACATGCTTTTACCTTAATATCAGATATACCTTTTTTTCTGTAGGTAAACATTTTGGGGAAAAATGTTTTTTTTTTGACAAGGTTCAAATGTAACACATATATAAAATCTTATTAATTCACAATAGTTAATTATTTAATTATATATAAAAATTGGTGCACTTTGATCCATGAAGGAATTTAAATTAATAATGCTCCAACAGCGTTTTCATTGGGTAATTTGCCCAGCAGATACCCCGATGCTTTAGTAAACTAAACTGAGCCTTTCAATACACTACACTGAATGTAACCCAGATTGGAGGGGATAAAATCTGTATGATAAAATTGTACCCATGGTCTCAACAAAAGATTATTGAATGCAAATGAACCTGATAAGTCATAGCTAAGCAATTTTCATTATTTTGAAATATATCAGTATTCATAATTGAAAACTTGAGATACAAATAAGACAAATGTTGTTATCAGACTCCTGCATACTTTTAATTAGTTTGTAGTTATACTATGTCAACGCCCATTTTCAATTGCAGAGATAGAACTACCTGATGACCACAGAGGAGCACTGAGCCAGCCGCCTCCCAGCACTTTTTAGTCCTGTGTAGATCTGCCCCATCTCCATGGCTCCTTCCAAGCCAACCACCTCCAGCAGCTGATCACTCAGATCTAGAAGGAAACAGAAGCCTTGTAAGCCACAGTGCATAGGCATGTGTGTACAATGTAACGACATCAGATATGGAGTTGGAAAATAAAAACTACTTCACAAAGAAAGCCTCTCTGTCTTGGGTACTGAAAGTAATGAAAAGATGGCCTATTTAAGAAACTCTCAGTTTAACTAAACCTTGAGGTGCTGTGCGAAAAGATTTGCTGTCAGCTTATTCTAAAACAAAACGGGCAGAAGGGATCGCGAGCCAAAGAATGCCAAAAAGTATACCAGTAGTTTTTAACATCAACAAACTTAATGTTATTCCACATGTATATGTGGGACACTATACACCCACATCAGACATTTGGCAGCACACACACATTTCAGCGCTATAAATAAAGTATGAGAATATTCTGTCAAATATGATTTTGTTAACTTACTCCAACAAAAGACCTAAGAGATCATGCAATTACAGTTCTCGTTTTAGACAAAAGAAGGCCGAGTCTCTAAATCGCTGAGAGACTTGTCCAGAGTCATAGGTAACTCTGTGCAGAAGTTCAAGAAACAACATTAATTTATTGCAACGATCTCCTGATGATAGGAATAAAATGTGGAAGTGGACTAGCTAATTAGCACAGTGCAATCATTTTTTTTTTTAAAACAGGGTACAGCAGAGAGAATCCAATAGTAATAGGCATTGCTTGTTGTTTACAAAGTAAACACTGAACTAATCTATTTCTATATATCATCTCATTCACTCTGCCTGAAAACCACTTTAAGGCAAATATGGGATTATTCTAATTTTTAGACAGAGGAACTGAAAATTAGAGAAATAACTTATTCATACCCACATACGTAGGAAGTGACAGAGCCAAAGTTTAAACCCAACTACATTTTGTTGCATAACCACTATGTTATATTTGATAAATCAGCCATATCAAAAAGGCTTTAAAAATTACAGAAATGTTTCTTATATAGGAAGAGAGGTTGGGAGAGGCTTTAAAAATATACATGTATTTTTATTGTTTTCAGAGAGGAAGGGAGAGGGAGAGAGAGAGATAAAAACGTCAATGATGAGGGAGAATCATTGATTGCCTGCCTCCTACATGTCCCCAACTGGGGATCGAGCCCATAACAAGGGCATGTGCTCTGACCAGGAAATCGAACTAGACTTCCTGGTTCATAGATTCTTGCTCAACCACTGAGCCACACTGGCCAAGTGGGAGGCATTTTTTACTCAGCCAGAAAACAAAAAGTGTACTAACTTCAATAGAATCCTGTAGAACCCAGCTCTGACACATAATCTACCAGCTTTCCTATTGAGCAATGAATATTGAACCTTTGATTTGGAGGTGAAACTCTAGGTGCATATATATGGTCCTTTTATTTTAATACTAGAGGCCCAGTGCTCAGATTCGCAACCTGGGACCCCTTGGGGAATGTCAGAGAGCTGATTTTGGCCTGGTCCCTGCAGGTCAAGGTGAGGGACTCCACTGGTACATAAATCTGTGCACTGAGCCTCTAGTATTATAGAAGAGCTTTGATTAATCTCTTCCCACCCTCCCCTCTTCACTCTGAGATTCATTAGTCTGTTCCATGTTTCCATGCCTGTGCGTTGAGCATCTGCCCCCTTGGTGGTCAGTCTCTGTCATAGCTACTGGTTGGTCGGCATGTTGCTTAGGCTTTTATAGATATAAATTCTCATGAGTTTTCAAGTGTAAATAGTTTAATATTGTTTTAGTAGCAGACAATGCTGGAGGTTGTCTCAGATTGGGAGGTATGATGATTATATAAGATAATCATGTAATAACTAGTCATAGCTAAAGTTCTATTTGAAGAAAAACAAGCAAATGTGTTTCATGTGGACTCCATTTTATATGGAAAATCTTTATTCTCTGCTAATAAATCAATTTGAGCATGCAGTTCAGAGATGTAGATGACACATTTTCAATACAGTTCAAGTGTGTGGCAAATAACGCTTTGAAATCCCAAAGTTTGTTAGGCTCATGATCACTGGCAAATGTAATAACCTTTGAAACAGAGAGTGTGACAAAGTATTTTGTAAGTTAACTGATAAAAAACAAACAAACACAACTATATTTTTAAACTTTAAGCTATAGCTTCAGCATGTTTTTATTCTCTAAATAAAAACAAACTTCTAGCCACAAAGTCAAATGTTAACAAATCATGATAATTTAGGACATTCACCTTGCTGTTCTAAACCCTAGTTAGACTTATTTTTTATGAAACTTACTCTGTTTCTAGTTTAAATTTATGTCGCCAAGAACAGATGGACAAGGAATGGAAACATATTCTTTCAGCTGTAGCCTACACTAAAATGTGCTTGGCTCTATCGCCTGGGTGTTATACACATTTCTTAGATATGTCAACCAGAAAACTACACTGTGGAAAGCACTAAAACCCCAGATGTGTGTCTGGTGATATTTATAAAACAACCACCACCACAACAAGATTGAAGTTCATGTTTAATATTATACATTTTGCTCTGCCTGGTTCATAAACAGGTGAAACGTTATACCAATTTTTGTAATGATCTGGCTAATAGGAACTGTTCTACAAGAACTGAAACATTTTCTCACAACAGAGTTAATCTGTGAGCTCTAACTTTTCCATGAATCACAGGGATTTTCTATACCCATGCCATATTGCTACTGTCTACCACTCTCCTCATTTTTCCCCTTCTTTTAATTTGTCTTCGTTTGTCTACCAGAAAAAAAAAAAAAAAAACCCTGATACTCATTTCTACCATTGATCATCATTAATAAAGCTTTTTCTTAAGGATTTAGATTGGGAGGGTATGATGATTATGTAAATTAATAATGTAATAGTTGGTCATAGCTAAAGTTCTATTTGAAGAGAAATAAGCAAATGTGTTTCATATGGATGCTTTCAAACTTTCATGTTCTTGCTAACACATAAAACTGTAGAAATACTGAAAAATTTACAAACTCTGGTAAAGGTAAATTAATACCATATTCCTTTTAATTAGGTGTACACAAAAATAAAATAAAAAGGAAACTCTAAATTTGTGCTGCACAAATTTGCTCCCACAACACACGGACTTAGATACAACGGTCTGCAATGCCTGTGTACAACCGATGCTTCTTACACATTGTCTTTGAGATCAGGGTCCTGATTGATTTCAGACTAAGAGATTCTGTCTTATATAACTCTAAACTGTTCCTATATGTGGTACCATCTAAAAATATAAAAGATTTGTCACTTCACATTCTAGTTAAAATTTATTTTAAGTGCAAGACCCTTTGGGTTGCCAAAACCAACCAGATAAACCTACTTATTTGGTTTGCTATCTGGCTATTGATTTCATACTTAACAGTAGAAGTAGCGAACTATAGCCTATGAATAATATCTGGCTCAATGTCTATTTCTATATGGCTTATGAGCTAAAAATGGTTTTGGCATGTTTACAAAGTGGAAAAAAAATTTTAAAGATTAATATATTGTGACATCTGAGGATTATATAAAAACTCAAAATTCAGTGTTCATAAGTTCGTTTTTATTGGAACATGTCAGAAGCCACCCATTGTCCTCACTTGCAGAAAGGTGTGGACAAGGAACCCGGAAGGCTGGTCAACCTTGAAGCTCTGAAAGGTCAGAGCCAACCACCCACTGTTTAGTTGAGAGAATGTAAAGCAATTTCCAACTTTTAGTTTTATGTAAATCCTTGCTGATTGGCTATCATTGGAATTGCCTGCCCATAGTCTTAATAAAAGGGATAGCAAGACTAGAGCAGGGTGGAGTCCTTCCCCTTGAGTTGGGCTCCCACCTGGCCCCCAATATTTCCAAATTAATATTTTCTAGTCTCTTTCATTTGTGCATGGCCTCCTCTAGAGCCTGAACCCTGAACCACGTGGACGTGGTTCAGGAACGCATCCACACCCATTCATGAAGGTTTTATCTGTGTTTGCTTTCACACTACAATAGCACAGTTGTTGCAACAGAGACCAGATGGACCTGCAAAGTCTGGAACATTGATTACCCTAGATCTTTAGATTAAAAAGTGCCAAACTCTGCTCAAGAGAAACATGAACTCTTCCAAGTCAATGAGGTTTTCACTACAACTATTAAGTGGCATTAAGGTGGCCCAAAAGTCCAAATTCCTTAGTGTATGTCTCTCTGCATAGAATAGCTGTTCTCAACCATGGAGTTTTCTCATCACAGGCATGTGCCGAAAGGTTTCTCACTATCAGTTTGTTGTTGATCATGAAATACCCATGTTTCCATAAATGTCGTGACAAAAGAAATTAGAACAGCTTCACATTTAATATTCAGCTCAGTCACTGCATCCTGGGTAGCTCTCTTGAGTGGGAGAAGGAGAGTCCTAGGTAGGAAGGCAGGAGTTGCATCCAGACATGAACATCCAGGTGAGAGTCAGCTGCATCTGTGAGTTAACTATTATACCAAATATTAAGAAATCCAACATCCTGATATTCTGAAGTATTTGTCTACCCCACAGAAGACACTGCTTTTGTCCAGGGTAAACAGTGCATTTCTGAAAGAGTTCACGCGCCTTTCTCAATGGCTCCATGGGGGTAACAGAGGCAAGAGAATCTGCCAAATTTGATATTTCCATATTTAAAATATGAATGTCTAGAATAAGTGCTTCAGAAGGAAGAAAGTTAAGGGAACAACCCAAGTTGGATCATGTTAGAGCAAGCGTCTTAACACAGGGTCAGTGACTCTGAATGCAGGAAAACACAATTTTTATTATTATAGTTTTATTGGTTTCAGAGAGGAAGAGAGAGGGATAGAGAAATAGAAACATCAGTGATGAGAGAGAATCATTGATTGGCTGCCCGTACCACACTGGGAATTGGGCTTGCAATCTGGGCATGTGCCCTGACTGGTAATCTAACAAGTGGACCCCCTGATCCATAGGTCCATGCTCAATTACTGAGCCACATTGGCAGGAAAACAAAATTTTATTCATACCAACATGTAATTGAAGACAAGCACTTCTTTCAAGTACAAATTTAGGGAAGAAACAATAGCTGTAGTAAAAATACCTGTGTTTTTCTCACTGACAGATATCACAGACATTTCCTTATCACAGCAATTTTCAACCTTTTTTATCTCATGGCACATATAAACTAATTACTAAAATTTTGCAGCATACAAAAAATATATATACTTGCTGATTTGACAAAAAATAGGTATTAATTATATTAATTCACAAAAAAAGAAAAATAGTAATTACCTACCTTTTTTTTTTTTTTGCTTCAAAATGACTTTCACACATACATACACACACACACACACACACACTCAGGTCCCTATACTAGTATATAAGGATTTCTGGTACCAAGAATTAACCAATCAGGCACAACCTTATTATGTGACATGACAAATAAGATACAACTCTGCTATAGGACCTACATATTTATAGTTTAAGACAGGGCATCCACACTGAAAGGTTATTGTTGTGTTGGCTATTATCATTTCCTTAATCTGACAATCTAAGGGAAAGGAGTAAGTGCCCCTGACTAAAGAGTCAGGTATTCCACGCTTTCAAAATTCTTGCTGCAGTCATGGTCGTGTTTCCAAATGCTATTTATACTAATTATTACTTTTAAACCTTAACACTTATTGATGCTGTTAAATTTTTAAGTTAATTTATTAATAAAGAAGCTCATATATTACTAAATCAAAATTTTAACAGCATTTCAATACAACTGGTTTTTCAGCCTGTAAAACTGTTAGTCTGCATATATTTTTATGAATTTTAAAATATTGCTCCCAGAAGTGTCTGTAGATTTTGCCAGATTTGCCAAAAAAGGACTTTAGCACAAAAATGCTAAGAAACCCTACCTTCGAGTTGAATTTGCTCTTGATATTGTAAATCTTTCTTGAATGTTGTTAGTGCTGCATTACTTTGTTACACAGGTGATCGGAGATATGAATACAAACATTTGAAAGTGAGGCGGAAGGGATAGGGTTCAAGAGCACAGGAGCAGCACAGCTAATATGCGGGTGGTATTTATTCAGAGCTTAACCTCATTGTTTTGACAGTTATGCCCCGTTAATATGTCTCATTATGTAATTGGTTCAGACTGCCATATGTGAGGGAACAGAAAAGGATGCATTACAAACACAGCCTGACTGGGGGCTGAAGCATTTCAGCATTTCTTGGAATATACTAGTAGTGAGCACTGAAGTGAGAGGTAGGGGGCAGGGCAGGACCTACTCCTTTGAGCCTGGTGTCCAGCAACATGCCACGACACTGTGGGAGGCCATGTCCTCGAGTCCACTTCTTGGACTCAGCAGGGACACTCTGTAATCACTATAAATTGCTAATTACCTAGCAGTTCATCTAGTGAGTCCTTAGTTGGCAGCGTGAGACAGAGCTAGCTATGGAGCTGTACCTTTGAGTGTGTGTAGTCTCTATGTCCTCCAGTGATGTTTCACTTATCTAGCAACCTTGGAAACATGCTTAAGGATCTAGAATAAACTTTTAAGAAGCCAAAGCATATACGAAATCCATCCACCACAGTGAATGCTTCTAGGATTCTTCCTCAACATGTCCATTCATTGCTCTTGATTTAGAGGATTTCTGACAAGCATCAATAGCTGATTTCCTGGACTTCCATAAATTAGAAAAAGGAGTGAGTGTAGAGAGTTAAAGCAACATTTTATTAATATGGAGTCTGTGTTTCACAGTACTTGTATGCAAACATTAATACAGACTCTCAACCTTAAGTAACATATTTTGCAATTATAGGTATCTCAAGAAAATGGGAAGAGTATATATATATATATATATATATATATATATATATATATACATATACATACATAGAGAGAGAGAGAGAGAGAGAGAGAGAGGCATTTTTACATTTAAGACTCATTACAATCATTTAAGGCTGGTATTAATATCTTTTTATTGATGAGAAAACCATATTACTTATCTAGTCTTCACATATAGTTGCAAATCTGATTTCCAACTGTATATATAGACAATAACAAGAACTAACCAATTAAACGTTATCAGTGATGAAAGAGAAAAGAACACTACAAAGAAATGTATATATAACACCTTGAAATGACAGCACTAATTATCCTACCACTAAATAGTTTCAGATGTCACCAAATTAAAATATAGTATAAAACTCTCTTTTACAATGTCTACTGAGATCATGTATGAATTATATTCTGGAGCATCTCTATAAGACAACTATGAAAAGCAAACTACTTTTTGGAAAAATTTCCATCCCAAATGGTCTGGTACAAAAATGGATTAACTAGAGTTATTTGGAAAATATAGCAGTGTGAAATATCCCATTTCCTGTTGAAATCTAAAGATAAGGGGTTAAGGTACATACACAGAATATATATATCAGAATCACATGCCTGCCTTTAAAAATAAATTTTAAAGAATGGATTTGATCATCTCTTTTAAAGCCATCTGGTTTATGAAAACAACCAGCTAGTTCATTCTAAAAATTCTGAACTTCCCTAAATGAGTCCAAAAAAAACCCCTAAAGACCAGAAATCACAGTATGGCATATTGTCAACAACCTCCCTCATTGGTGACCAAAGTGATTCAGGGCCTTCAAGTCACTGTGTTACTGTGTGCTTGGAAAGAGGTCTTCACCCTGGGAACACACAACCCAAGGAGCATGAGCATTTCATTCACAAGGCTCAGGGAGAACCAGCCTCAAGACCCCACAGCCACAGACTGCTGTAACTGGCAGTGTGTGTGGTCAGGGCAAGCGGAGTTTCCGAGCACACACTAGCAGTGAACCTGAACACTGCCACTTGTGGATGCTTGAGTCAGTTTGTTCTCCTTAAGCTTTGTGGAGGGACTGAGGGCTGTGGCTTGTTTTCCGTGTGAATGAGCTATGAGTGTGTGTAGGGATGTTTTCACAAACCAAGCCATTCCTATCCTCTTCCAAAAACCAAACTGCTTCCCTTGTCTCCTCACATCAGCACAGTTACTAAGCACACGTGCTCATGAACCATGGCCGTGCCAGCAAATCCTGAATAGCTGCTGAAAGGGCACTCTGCACCCCAACACTGACGCCTGCGAACGGGGTGACATCCCCAGGGAGATCAGCTACCCTTGTTCTCCTAAGAATTAAGCAGTTTCAACAATAAAAAAAGAAAATGCCTAAATTAAGCAGTTTATTAGGAAGCAGTGCCATATCATTTTATAGATGACTATGCAGTCTTCACATTCAGTTTCCAGAAACACTGTGAAAATCAGTTTAAAATACAAGTGTAAAACTATACTTTGTTATATAAGGACACATTTTACTGTCTCCTTATTTTGGTTTCAATGAAAAAACCCTTGTGAAAAACAAAACAAAACAATAACATTGCTTTTTGTGATGGATTCAAACTCATGGTAATGAATTCAAACTCTTATAATGCTAAAAATTAAAGTAAGGACAACATAATCATAAAGAATAATGATTTACACTAAATATTTCCTTATAGAACAGATCTGGTTTTTGTATCCCGTTTGTCCCGGTAACATAAATATTGTGCTCCTAGCAAGAGATGGAGACATTCTATATTGGGGTACTGTGCTTTCTCAGACCTCTTGCTAGTGAAAAGTCAGTCCCACTGCCCCGGCAGTACGTCTTCAGAAAAGCGGCTACATGGCCACATGGAATTAGATCTCCAGTAGCCTTCATTTAGAACTTTTTGGTATCAGTACCATCTAGGATCATATCCTAAAATCCGGTGTCTTGCCAGAGAACCCCTGACAACCTGCTGAGTTCAAGGCTTTTGCACAACAGGAATGCCAGCTTCCGGTTGGAACAGTGTGTGTGTTTAAGGAGTTTGCCATAACGGAGGACTGAAGACCCCCCAGGAACAGAAAACAGGACAGGAGAACAGAACTGAGACAGGAATTATAACAATAATTCAAGCACCAAGGACACAATATCATTATTGTTTCATGACGAGCGGCTTGTGAATGGATCCTCAAAGCCTCAAGGAAAAAATTATTCAAGGTGGGGGAGACTCTGCTTAATGTGTTTTTCCATTTTCCCCCCCAGCTAATAATACATTGTAGACAGATGGACCGTCATACCTAATAGGCTAATGCTAACAAGTTAGCACAGCTTAATATACACCTGGATGCTTCTATTTTGCGCGTCCCCTGTCTTTTTTGCCATTTTTTTTTCAGTAAGATAATTTTATTTCATGACTTTATGGCTACAGAAAAAGAATTATATTACATTTCAGATGACTAAATTGAATTAATGTTGACATAAGTAGGTTTATTTGGATGGGATTTTAAATTAATCCCATTTGTAAATACTTATAAGAAATACAATATCCTTTGTCATGCCAATTACAAAGTTAGCGGACCAACCCATTCCACACACGAAATCACTTACTGGAGAGAACTTGCAACCCACGGCTGCAGAGGAGATTTTTCAGTATCTATTCACCTCATGACGCTTATTAATCATGTCCTGACAAGTTTCCAAAGAGCTTGGACTTTTTAAAAACTAAAGAATAAGCCCTTGTATATAGACATGTTGAGGGATTCAGATATGCACAAAAGGTCTCTGTGAAAGTTTTCCTTTACATTTCAAAAAAGCATGTCATTTTATCTTTATAAAAGAACGGCCCTGATATTACTCCAGCTTTTAGGAAATACAGAAACATGCATGAATGACAATGATGTGAAAAGTAGGAATGGGACATTCAAAGTGCCTTCGTCCCTAACAACCCTGGTGAACACGAGAAGTTCAATGCAAACTTTCAGATTTCCGACACCGAGAAACCAAGCATTTATCTTCCCTTTCAAGAAGTTGCTTTGGGGGGTGGAGGGTTGGGGAAGCCAAAACCTCTTTTATAGTACAAACTTTACTAATATCGCTCATTCTTCTCCCACCTCCTCTTAGAAGAGATCTATCCCTTTCAAAACCAGTTTATAATATAATACTTTCACATTGACACTCCTGGTACAAAGAAAAATTATTCTATTTAGCCATATTCTTTTAAAAAGTATTTGTTTAAAAGGGCTTCACTGTATTGGTCTTGTAGCTCTTCATACAACAGAACAAAAGCAGTTCTATGAAAGAAGTCTAAACTTGGACAAACCATAAAAAAAAAAAGCAAAGTTCCTCTCTGTTTTTATCAAATTTGATTGCTGCAGCTGTTCCCAGTTTCTGTATTTTAAAAATAGCCTTATTCAGTGCCTTGTTGGCTAAAGGCCAGAGTGCCATTAGAACATGCTGTACGGAAAACCTCTATTCAGTTACAGATACAGAAATATACTTAAGATCAGTGGGGGTCATCTGCAGCAAACAGTTGTAAAGGAAAATAGAATTTTAATGTGTTTGGACTGATCGCCACTTTTACCACACAGTTTAAAGTTCCTGTACAGAGCCTTCTTATTAGTTCTTCTCTCTTAGGTGAAAATGCAGAATGACTATCAATTTCTTTGGAAAAACATTGTTAGAAAGGTTTGTTTCTCCAGTAGCAGTGGTTTAAGGAAGATAACACATTTCAAAGAATACCTACCAGTAGTTTCTGTCAAAAAGGTTCACAGGTATACATCCCTTCATTGAGCTAATGAAATCACATATTCTCTCTGATATAAGCCACCTAACTAAGGTCATCAGGTGTGAAATAGACCAATGTGCCCAAGGAAAATGAGTAGAAGGACTCATTTTGGTCCCTATGAGGGCTTTGAAATATCCAACTCAGCTCTACAACTGCTATTTGAGAAACACTGGTAAGTTCATACCTTTGGGCTTGAAATGTGTGGCTATAGGTGAAATAATTAAATTTTTCTAGTGTACTGTAGTCTGAGTTGCACTCAACATCAGTTCTTTCCTTTTTCCTCAACATAGGGTTATAACAAGCATTTGGGCTAAATAAATTTATAAAGAAATGCTAATTTGAGTTGCAGGTAAAAAAAAAAAAGCTTGTTTCAGAAAGCAGGGGTCTAGGTGGGAAGAGTTTGACTTTATTGACATTGCACTGTTGTTAAGAAGTGAAGCATCTGAGATTGTACCTTTATTGAAAGCTAACAGGTCAGCCTCCTCAGTTTTGGGGAGGCGGGCGGAAGACATGAGTCTCTGGGGTTAGAGATCTGAGATTTTATCACCCACAGCATTTGCATCAGTCCCACAAACCTCAGTTTCCATAGGGAGAAACAAAGAGCACTTCTCCCATGGAATTAAAGGGGACGACTAGGTCAGCTCTCTGTAGGCTTCTTGAGATAGGATTGGGCTCTTGGTGAAGCTCAAAACAGAAACAAGACCTGGATACATCTTCTTTCCACAAGGGAATGGGCTGAAGAGAAGATGCCCAGGTGTCCTAGGTCCAAAGTGTAGTAGAACCGGAAGTTCAGTGGGATTGAGTTGGTAAGAGAAACAAAACTGAACTAGAATCAGGGCTAGTGGCAGCACACTGCAAGGAGGTTTTTTTGTTTGTTTGTTTTGTTTTGTTTTGTTTGTTTTAAATTAGGCTGTTAAATTAGCTTACTAGGTTATTACTTAATGATTTTGGAAACAGTAGTGAAAATCTCTCTCTCTCTCCCTCCCTCCCTCCCTCCTTTCCTCTTTTCTAAACATATCGTCTGGTGAGAATTAATAAAAAGTGATGTAGTATAATTAGTGCTACAATAGACATCTATTCAAAATATACATTGCCAAAAATGGAAAGTGTTTAATTCTATGAATGATGGTTGGGGCAGGTGGACTTGGGGTGGGAAAAAATTTAGGGAAAGTCTTTCTGTAACTGATAATATTAAAGGCAAACTAAGTAATGAGGACTCAGTCTTAAAGGGCCTTCTAAAGCTTGCTTAGGAGTTTGGATGTTCCCTGTAGTTGACAGGATGGGGCAGTGAGGTTGTGGTGGGAGGGGCAGTTAAGATTTCTAAGCTTAAGTAGAGAAGTGATTAGATTGCATTTTAAAAAGAACATTTATCGAGTTGTGTGGAAGATGGATTGTAAGGAAATGAGTTTAGAAGGAGGGCGATCAATTAGAGGAGCACAGAAATAATCTAGTGAGAAATGACAAGGAGGTAAAGTAATGTGGCGGCCGTGTGCATAAAAGGAAGAGTTGTTTAGGAGGTAGAATGGTGGTGAGTGTTAGAAGGCACAATGATGTCCAGGGTCAGACTTGGGAAAAAAGCCGATGGCAATGCCACTAGGATAAGGAAAAAGGAGGGAAAAACAAGTGAAGAGGCAGAGAACATGGAGAGTTTGGTGTAGGATGTACTGATATGTGATCATTCACAGAGCACGCTGGAAGTCCACATAGTAGATAGCTTGGAGAAATCTTACCTATAGATATGAATATCACTTTCAAATTAATGTACCATGTTTGTGGGTAAGAAACATATGTCATGTTGCTTTGAGGTTTGATGTTTTGTTTTTAGATTCCCAAATGCACTACCTGGCACAGAACAGATATCAATAAGTACACACTGAATTAGTAATAGTGAACTATATTAAGTACACTTGAAGTATTCCTGATAGCCTTATGTAACTGTCTCAGAAAGAAAGGTAGACTCGCCTTTGAATTTGTTTTACAATGAGTAAGAGCTAGGGGACGGGGTGGGGGGTGGGGGAGGGAAAGCTTATGATTTTAGAGGAAACTTCTTGAAGTGACAAAGGTATTCCTTTCATTAAAGGTGAGCATTGGCCTTTGCTGGGTTGGCTCAGTGGTTAAAAGGTTGGCCCTCAGAATGGTCACAGGTTTGATTCCAGTCAAGGGCATAGACCTTGGTTGCAGGCTTGATCCCAGCCATGGTCTGGTCATGGTCAGGGTGCATGAGGGCGGCAACCAATTGATGTGTCTCTCTCACATAGGTGTTCCTTTCTCTCTGTCTCCTTCCCTCCCTTCTACTTTCTCTAAAAATCAAATGGGGAAAATTTCTTTGGGTGAAGATTAAAGATAACAATGACAAAGTAAACATTGATAGATTATCTTTTATATAAGAATTTTTAAAAATATTTTTCTGGCTATGCTTAAGCCATTGTTAGATGGCTTTTTAATTTTTTTTTTTTATACTGACATCCCAAAGTGTTCTTTCATGATACAATTTTACAGATGGGGATAAGAAGTCAGAAAAGATAAATTTTGTGTCCACAGTTATACAGCGAGTGCTTAGAGTTTGATGCTCACAATAGCACCATTCCTCCCTGCATTACAAGGATCCTGATGGAAAGATTCATAGATAATTGTCATTAAACAATATTACCTCATCAAGGTGGTTTTCAAAGGCAAATGTCGTTGTTTAGTCATTTTGTTTGTTGGAAACTCCTTTGTCATAATCAATTCTGCTCAATCTCATAATGATTTAAGAATATTGGTAACTTTTTTATTTTAACTGAGTGATCTAAGGACTGAAATCAATTTGCCACATTCCTTTATATCTTTTAAATAGCACACACAAGTTTGAAGCATGTAAGCAATATAAGATAGCTGTCTGCTAAATGCTTTGTTTTCAAATGTTTCCAGAAGTGATTAAAGTCTGATAGCATTTTTAAAATTTAAAAAGTTTTTTCTTTAAATCAGAAATAGCCAGGTGCTCTGTGTTATTGTAAAATGCTAATCGTATCATAACATTGTCAGTTGTTAGAAGTATTATATAAATTTTAAATTCTATTAAATTATAATTTACTTTCTCCAGATAAGTCACCATGCAAGAGGCACTTACTTATTACACATGTTTTTCAGCATATGTTGCAAGTTTATTTTAATGCTGAAGAGGCACATTATGATCAAAGCCGAATTCTGCCCAATTTAAACTGTTCCAAGCTATTTTCATACATTCACTCATGTAATACTGTAAGATTTACATTAAAATGAACACTCCTCTACAATTAAGTGATTCAGTCAACATTAAAGAAAAAAAGGTGCAAATGTGTGCACCATGAAAAAAAATCAACAGATGTGCGAACAATCTCTGCTTGGGGGCCCATTATCAGAAAGAATAGTAGCGGGGGGGGGGGGTCGTGAAGAGGAATCAACTTTTATTCTTTCTATACTCTAATACTCTAAATTCTTCTGTACCCATGTTAAAGAAAATATACAAGACAATCATAAGGTTTTTCCTGAAGATGATACCGGATCAGCCAATAATAAATTAGAGTTAAGAAACAAACAGTAAACTATAAAATCAACAAGAGCCCTTAGAGATGGATTTTGCCTTTGTACTTCTCTATTTGAATAATGAATATATTCCAAAGGCAGTAAATTTTGACCCGTGTTTACAGAAGGTTCCTATTTACAAGCCAGAATATTTAGCATAAAAGCACTGACATAGAGGTTAGTCAATTAAGATACAACAATGACAATAAAAGCCTCTTTTTCTCAAGGCCCCTGAGTCTGCAGGTCAAAGCATGATGTGGTCCAGGTTGTACGTGTAACACGTAACTCTTGGGTCACTATTCACATCTAAGTGAAGCGAATGGCTTCTCCTCAAATTTTACACAGCACACACTGTACAATCAGATAGATACACGGGGGCCTAGAAAACACCACTAGGTTTATTTAGTTGAAAAACATGAGATCAAAATGCTTCATCCACCATCATTTCTATTTATATGAGGCTTATATTATGACTATGGTGGTGGGCCAAAGAAAAACTTAATGTATCACTGGGCCATCTGAAATATTTAGATACTCAGTAACTTCTGATAAAATAACACCAACAATGGGCATTTAAGTGTCATTCCTGTTCCCTCCTTCCCAGGGATCAGCAGGATATATATGCTCTTGTCATTTTAACTGCGCTTCCCAGTGCCATCACATGAGTGGGGAAATGGTGCTCATTGACATGCATACTTCTAAGTAGCAGGAAAATGAGTTAGTGTCATTGTACTTAAACATTAACCATTAATGTGTTGTTGTTTTTTTAATAATGAACATTTCTAGAAGTTGTTGACATATATTAAGCCACATATTTTAAAATGAGGACAGTACTTTGTTTAGAAAAGTCAATATGCTCTGCAATAGTAGATGGAATTTTAACACATGGACACTTGTATGCTGTGGTCTAATATGTGCATTCATGTTAAACTCTGAGATGACCCAAAGCTTTAGTTGTTCTGATATAGTCTGTCTTCTACACATTTCTGTAAGTATCCTTGGTGAACTCGAACTTCTAAGTGTGTTTATATATGTCTATCTAGATCAGTGGTCGGCAAACTCATTAGTCAACAGAGCCAAATATCAACAGTATATCGATTGGAATTTCTTTAAAGAGCCAAATTTTTTAAACTTAAACTTCTTCTAATGCCACTTCAGGCCATGGTATTTTGTGGAAGAGACACACTCAAGGGGCCAAAGAGCAGCATCTGGCTTGTTAGCTGCAGTTTGCCGACCATGGACCTAGACAACTATGAATGAGAAAATGATTAGCCTAAGCTCTCTGGTTACGTCATTGACCATCCTTCAATCCATTACATGAGATCACTGCTCCCTCCCTCCTCTTTAAATTGAGAAATAGAAGACTGCTGAGAAAACATAGGGTCTATGGTTTGGTGAGAAGTTCATATTACCTAAATTATCTCACAAAGAAATCTTCACCAGCTCTTTGCCCATGAGAAGAGATTCAAGTTCTTAGTCAACTGGCTGAAAAGAAGTTAGAGAGTTTGAGAACACTGTGAAACAGCCAAGACCCCTACTTAACAACACAACAATAATTATTTTCCATACAAGAAAGAATACTGAATGCAGGTCATGGATATGGGAAGGAAACATATGTTCAAGTGGATTAACTCAAGAAGAAAACAAAATATTACTATGAGTGTATTCTGTTCTTTACCTCATTTGGTTTCATGCAATTCTTTAAAATAAGGGCATGTGCTTTTATTTAGAGAAACTTCAAGCATTTGAATAAGACGTGTGTGTGTGCGTGCGCATGTGCTGTGTTCCAGCCCCTATCATTAGGGTGTTCAAAAATGATTTTTATCTCCTGTTAATCAACTTTATTCTGCCTCCATGTTCCCAATACTCCAACCTGTCAGCAAATTAGATCTCAGCTATTTTACAGGCTGACTTCCTTTCTACAGATTGTCTAAGGCACAGGAAAATTTGAAAACAGCCTCTTATTCTCAGTGTGTCATTGCTACTGTTATTCTTGTTATATAAGCTTGCATTCTGATACCCTGCACTTGTGGGAATGAAGAAACTTGTCAAGATTTTTCCTGAGGCCTGGCTAGTGTGGTTCAGTGGTTGAGCGTCAACCTATGAACCAGGAGATCACAGTTCGATTCTAGGTCAGGGCACATGCTGGAGTTTCACTCTTGATCCCCTACTGGGGAGCATGCAGGTAGCAGTCAATCAATGATAATTTCTCATCATTAATATTTCTGTCTCTCTTTACCTTCCTCTCTAAAATCAATAAAAATATATTTAAAAAAGATTTGCCCTGGGGCTGCTACCAGCTCTTTTTCCATCTTCCACCCCTGGGGCTGCTACCAGCTCTTTTTCCATCTTCCACCCCTGCAGAAACGCTTCTTTTTCTGACCTTACCCTTATATAAGCTTCACTTTCTTTGGAACATCTCATATCATCACTCCAAAGAGCAAAAGTCACACATTGTTGACCAGAGGGCTGAATCAGGTCCACAGAACAATTTGACTCATACCATATTTTATTATAGAGATACAGACAGATCAATGGATGGGTAAATATAAACAAGAAAATCTACAGACTTTGAATAGATCATTTCTGATATGTAATACTAACCAGGTGATAGTTTATTAATACACATGTTCAAAAGAAAAAATAATCTTTGCAAGCACCTGTCCCTTCCTCTATAAAAGGAAATACAAATGCCTAGTGAGAGAATATATTCAACACAGTACTTAGCACAGGGCAGGATCTCAATAGTTGCTGCCAATATAATAAACAATAAAAACATTCTGCCTTGTTGGTGTGGCTTGAGGGTCGAGCATGGACCCATGAACCAGGAGGTCACAGTTACCAGTAGAATACCAGTCAGGGCACATGCCCAGGTTGCGGCTTGATCCCCAGCAGGAGGCAGCCAATCAATGATTTTATCATATTATTGATGTTACTATCCTTCTTCCCCCCTCCTTTCCTCTCTCTGAGATCAAGAAAAAAACTAAAAACAAAACAAACAAAGAAGCATTCTGTTGAACTAGAAAGTATTCTACGGATGAGAAGTGGAATAGTGAGCCCAGTATGCTGGATTCTTGAGCTGTGGCAGGAGTGCAGTATTAGAAGACTTAAAAACTCAAAAAGAACAAAGACTAGTCTAGAATAAAGGAAATTCTAAGCAGGAAGTGTTAATGAGGGTTCAAGTTCTACTTCAATAGCCCCTATCCATTTTCCTGGATGCCAGTGATCATATATGTCCTCCCTCTCTCTCTCTTCAAAGATATGGGCTATACCTAGACTTGCACTTGTTTATTTATTGAACAACAGAGTCCCAAATGAAAATAGTTGTATTAATTTTAGGTTATTTAAAGACACTGCATTTTTTTCTGTGTTCTTGCTTTATGTCTTTAATTTCAGAATATAGGAGTACATACTAGGTAGCCTCTGCAGTTAGCTCTCCTCTCTAACTATTCACTGAACACACTGCTCGTGTTTGTTCACCCCATTCCTAGTGCTGGAAGAGTTGTCAGAAATCAACAAAAGGACATTCACAGCCTCCTGGATATTTCTTCATTTATCCTCTTTGCTTATTCATTCTTCCTTTTGGATTCTATTCTTCCCTTAATTAGCTGGCTTCGTGGTAGTCTCTAATTCTACACAATGAATTACTAAATTACGGGAGTAATATTGACATAATGGCCCACACTGTTTCTCTTTTCTCTAGTCTATGGGATGCCTGTATAAATCTCCAACAGAATATAATTGTGGGTAGATGCAGAGTGGGAAATAAGCAGGACATCGAGTTTAAACCTGGGAAACGATTACTACTGATGAGAAAAAAAGAACCTTATAAACCATCATCGCTCATCAATTTTTAAAATGTGGCTCATGTTTAAACATTTATTTGTTTCAAATGAATAATGAAAGGCAGTTCTCTCTCCCCCCAAAACCAAAATTAAGTAGCACTAAAATTCCTTTTCATAGAGAGATGTATTTCAAAGTTACTATTTGGAAAGATACAGGCACTGCCTGCAACTATAAAAACAAGATGGAAACATTCTGATGCCCTTTGCTCACTTTAGTAGGACAGCCACTACACAAGGCTATTCTCTAGAGTAATGATCTTGCCTCCCTCCCAAGGTTTTTTTATCCCAGATGCAGGAGGTCATACCCAGTCTACAGCTGCACAGAGCTCCACTCCTATTAATTTAAAATGGGGTTTCAGAGGTTCACACACAGGAGAATCTGCTCCTTAAGAGGTAAGCTCTACCAAAATCCTATTTGGAGAAAAGAGCTTTGCGAAAAATAATCTACTTATATAATCCATCTTCTTCACTAATAAAAAAAAATAAAGAAGAGCTCAGAAGTTAATAAAATATATTTTGCTCAACATAGTTCAGGTTATCTCCATGAATCAATAACAGCATTTTTTTTTAAATCTGGCATTATTATTTTTATTATCATCATCATCATTTTGTTAAGCTATCTGGCAGACACAAAAGGTTATTCACCCTGAAGCTGTGTCGTTTTTAGAAAAATGTTGAACATTCATCGAAGAGAATGGAAGAAATCTGGTTGAAGATGCAGGTGCACTAATAAATGGGTGATCTTTGGATTACAGTATTTATGTGTACTATGGCAAAGCTAAACAGAAACCTAAATGTTATACAGACAAAGTGGTACAACAAGAACATCTGTGTTGGGGGGGATTGAACTGGCATGGCTAACACCTCCAGTGCCAGGTGCAAAGGAAATTTCAATACAGCTTGAGTAATCTTGACTGCTAGCATCTGCTTGCATCAGATTATCTCCTACATTGCTAGTCCACCACTATCCATTTAGAGTATTTATATGATACATCTGGTGATGCAATGGCCAAACAAGAAACAGCAATGCCTCCATTACTGGGGGCAAATGCCAGGCTCTTTTAGTCAATACAAAGCAAACAGGAATTCTTTTCAAGCCCCGGGGCAGCCAGCCAATTCTATGAGGCTGAGTAGCAGATAGCACTCTAGTAAGATGGCTGCCTTGTCCTTGCCAATTTGAGCCATGCCCATGTGTATAATCTGGAGAAGGCGAACTCTTCAGTTTAAATTCTGCCTATAAATGTCATTGCCAGGAAAATCACTAATTTTTAATGTGTTTCAAAAATTGTAACAGAGCTCCAGTGTGAATTGGCTTGATCCACAGTCTCAACATACATCTGATTTTTCAAAATAAATCGTGCAGAAGGTGAGGATGGTGCAGATCTCCATCCACTATGCTCCATAACATGAAGCTTCACAGATCACTTCCCTCTCTTCTCATCTCTCTTACCCTCAACAAAGGACAATGCCACCTGTCGCAGAGAAACTAGAGAAACGAGAAGTCACCCACTTCAACATTCCACCATCTGAGAAGCTACACAAACCAGCCACAGGTTACTTTCCCTTTGCTTCCGCTGCCTGTACAATAGATTGGAGGGCTCTTTATCTTTATAAAGCAAGCCCACCTCCTCCTGCTTTACAGCCTCCATTTTCTTGATGTTTCATGCCCTCTTCCTCTCCATTGGATCCTTGCCATTTAAATTTCACTAATAAAAAAGTAAAGATTTATTAAGGAGAACCAGGATTCTCTCCTTAAAAGAAAGCCTCAACAGATGCTCTGTTCTCTTACAATGGACACCTTCACCATTGTCCTCTTCCAACAAAACATCTTATGTTCATCTCTGATACCAGTACCAGTCCAACAGAACTGGAAATAGCTTCCTAATGGTCTTCCCACATCTCAGGCTCTCTCAAATGCAGATCTGATCACATCCTTCCCTGTTTAAACACACACAGTGTTTCTGATTATCCCTGTGAGAAGACTCCAAATCCTTCATGGGGTCTACGTGGCTGCATTATCTCGTCCCTGCTCACCTCTCCAGCCCTATCTGATGCTACTCTTTTTCTTCATTCCCAACAGTAACCACAGCCTTTCACTTTTTGACTATGTCATACTCTTCATTTGTTTATAAACTCAAATTCCAGGTGTCATTTCAAATTCTTGTTTTCAAAGAAATTCATTATGATTTAATGTTTTGAAAATAATTTTTGAAAAGCCCATATGTGTTGGTTGTACATTTCAACACAATCAAAAGAAAACGTATAGGAAGAAAATGTATGACAATGTTACGTGGCAGTTATTTCAAGGTCATGGGATACATACATACTTCTCATTATAGTTATTTTAATTTTCTATATTTTCCCCTTTCCTGTGACAAACATTTTATGTTTTTAGTTAGAATTGTTTTTCTAAAAAAGTTGCCTTTTTGTCTCAATTATATTCTCCTCTATCACATAATTATAACAAAACAAAATAAAGTTTCAAATGTAGTGCCAGATAGTACCTACAGAAAGGCAAACGATTTTGAAAATACCAAGAGAAGATTAAGTGCATTAACCCTTTCTTTGTCCTCACCTAAATCAACTTCAAATCAGTAAAAACTAAGGAAATATGGCACTGAGCTGAGATGGAATGTTGTTGACTGTTTCATAGGTTTTAGTCACACAGTACTATCTAGACTTCCATTTGTCTCCCTCCTCCTCCCCACCCTTTGCTCCTCCTCACACCCAACACTTAATTAGCACTAGCTGTATGTCAAGATGTTGCTAGGAAAATTGAAGGAGTTCATGGTGACACGGAGGAGTTGATTTACCCTCCTCATAAATGCAAATGATAAGACAAAACATGAGGCAATGGTAGCATTTGAGTGGAGTCTTGAAAATGTGAACATTTGCTTGGTGACTGAGGGAACAGTGAGCTGAATTTTTTGAATTAGGAAAAACAAGAAGATTGTAAGTTAGGGCAAACATAAACAATTCCATAAAAAAGGAATCTACTGTAGCTATGCATGTCTGACAAGATGGTTAATGACAAACCTGAGAGAAAATTAGTTTTTCAGCCTCATTTTTCTCAAAAGTAAAACAGGGAAACTATATTAAAAGCACCTTGAAAAGTGCAGGGCCCCACAATAAAGCACAGATATTAGTCATTCTCCCTCTCCCACCTCTTATATGCACCTGCACTTTCTCTCAAATTTTGGAACAGTCTATGCTGCAGATGAGCGCAGAATAAAAATAAAGACAGTAATAACAAAGTAACAATCACTAATACCGTGTTTCTCCGAAAATAAGACATCCTCCAAAAATAAGACTTAGTGCATGGAAAGATAAGACATCCCCCGAAAATAAGACCTACCGCAACTTTGGGAGAAAAAAAATAATATATGACACTGTCTTATTTTCGAGGAAACAGGGTACTTTCAGCTTTCAATAAGTGCAGTGGGTATACAGGTGTTTTATCTCTAATTCTCAACAGTCACATAAGATGGCTACTAATATTACTTCCATTTTAAAGATGAAGACACTGAGACACAGAGTTAACTGGCCTACTTAATTGTGAAGCTAGAATTTGCAAGCAACCATTATGATTTAGGATTTGAGTTCTCATCTAATAAGATTATGGCAAAGTTACTTCTTTTTTCAAAAAAAAATATATATATTTTTATTGATTTCAGAGAGGAAGAGGAAAGGGAGAAAGAGATAGAAACATCAATGATGAGAGGGAATCATTGACTGGCTGCCTCCTGCACGCCCCCTATTGGGGATCAAGTTTGCAACCCGGGCATGTGTCCTTGACCTTGAATCAAACCTGGGTCCTTTCAGTCCCCAGGCCAATGCTCTATCCACTGAGCCAAACCAGCTAGGGCCACAATGTTGCTTCTTTGTTCACTGAAGTCATATGTATATGAAAAAGGCATGCACCTTATTCACAAAAGTCACACATTTTCACACATATTTGCTTATATGATGTAAAGTTTGTGTCCTTCTATACCTGTCCCTCTGTGTACATATGGTCTGTATACTATTTCTTTAAGCACACTGATTTGCAGATTCACTGACAAATAGTTACCAAGTCCTTACCAGGTGTCACTAGGACTTTAAAGGGTTGAGCAAGTAGATACCATTCTCACCTTCGTGGGGTTTACTGGCTAATGAGGATATCAAGTTTAAAACAAAACTAAAATATAAAATTTCAAATTATAATGAAATCTATGAGAGAAAAGAAATATGTGCTATGATGAAAAATAATAAAGAAGAGCATGCTCTTTTTACACATTCCTTATTTCTAGTCTGACTAATTTAGTCAGACTAGAAGTAAGGAATGTGTTTTTTTAAAAAAATAAATTTAACAGGTAGCCCTATCCAGTTTGGCTTAGTGGATAGAGTGTTAGCCTGCAGACCAAAGGGTCCTGGGTTTGATTCCGGTCAAGGTCATGTAAATCGGTTGCAGGCTCCTTCCCAGCCCAGCCCTGATTGAGGCTCTTTTAGGAGGTAACCAATCAAATGTGTTTTCTCACATCGATATTTCCCAATGTCTTTCCCTCTGTCCTCCACTTTCCCTAAAATTCAGTGGGAAAATATTTCCATGTGAGGGTTAAAAAAAAAAAATGAAAAAGGTAAAATATGGGTGAATATTATTTAAATATCAGCCATGTTTTGGTTTTCCTTTTTCTTTTTTGACTCATTAAAGCCACACTAGTCTATTGCTGTCATAAGTAATAAATTTGGTTTAAAATATTATTACCAACCCAAATTATAGAATAAAAAATGGTTATGGCCTTTGACAGCAAGTTATGCTCCTCTCAAGGCAGCTGAATCTCCACCCCTCTCTCTTTATTCCACTTTCCTTTTCCTCCCTTCATTCATGAGATCTAGATATGACAAGTCCATAGCACAGCCCTCCCCCACATCCTGCCCCTGCTTTTGTAATAAGTCCCTTTGTAAATAAACGCGTCTCAAGTTACCCTAACTTGAGTGTTTAATCTGTTTCCTATTAGGACTTTTATTTAAATGTTAAATTCCTTTTGGCTTTGAAATAAACTAAGTTTTATTTAGTAGGATAGATTCATGTAAACACAGATACACCCACCAGACATAGATTTTTGTCCATGAGACTGCAGTCTTCAAAAAAAATGGGAGCAAAAATAAAAAATAAAAAAAATTGCTCAATAATATGAGGTATTCTAATATTAATGTGTTCAAAATAGAGAACAGAAAAAGAAATGTACTGGTTTATTCAGAGGAAATGGAGAAGGAATTTGAAATCTTTTCCAAATAGATAATAAGTTTGAGCTGTAACCTAACTTGGCCGTGACACTTGAAGTTATATTTACAAGGGCCTGGTTTTAACAGAGTTAGAAATCTTGATCAAGATTACTCTATGTGGCTCAATGTAAAACCATCTCGCAAAGGCACTTAATAGTTAAATAAAAATATCACTTCTAATAAAAAAATAATAAAAACCACAATGGTATTTGCTCCACTTCATAGGTGAATTTGTTGGTGGTCTGAAGACCTTGCCAACAAAAGTTCCTTTTTTTATGCTGTGAATTGACCAAAGGCCAAATACTAATGGGAATTAAGACCTCATCTGCTTTGGAAGTGGCTCTTGCCCATAATGAATAAGAGATGGCTTGAAGGAAGATAAGGGAAAGAAAATCATACTTTTGTCCATTTATGGACTTTCTAGACTAAAATATTATATTTTAATGTATAAGGAAGCAGCTAACCCACCATTCCTAGGACAAAGATATTTTTATAGCTTTATAAAAATATTGTATGATTCATATGCCATATAATTCACCCATTTAAAGTATACAACTCAGGGCTTTTCAATATAATCATAGACATGTGCACCATTACCACAGTAAATTTCAGAAGATTTTCTTTCTCTCTATAAGATACCTGATATCCTTTAGATATTGTGTTCTTCTTAGTCCTCAATCCTCTAATCCCCCCAGTCCTATTATTTTCATAGCAACTACTCATCTACTTCCCATACCTATAAATTTACCTATTCTGGATATTTAATATGAATGACATTATATAATACTAAAGGCCTGGTGCATGAAATTCATGCACTTGGAGCAGGGGGTCCTTTCAGCCTAGCCTGCACCCTATCCAATCCAGGACCCTTCAGGGAATGTCTGACAGCTGGTTTAGGACTAATCTCACGCAGTTGTACATCCCCCCACATTCCGGAACCCCTGGCTCCTAACCGCTCACCTGCCTGCCTGCTTGATTGCCCCTAACTGCCTCTGCCTACTTGATCACTCCTGCCTCTACTTGCCTGCCTGATCACTCCTAATCACCTTTGTCTGCCTCCCTGATCGCCCCTTACCACTCTCCCCTGCTGGCCTGATTGCCCCTAACCTCTCTCTCCTGCCAGCCTGATCACCCCTAACCACCTCTGCCTCGGCCCCAGCCACTGTGGCTTTGTCCAGAAGGATGTCCGGCCTATCTGGTCTAATTAAGCATGTTACCTTTTATTAGATTAGATACTTGTGGCTCATGCTATTGATGCCATATATAAAAATCCAGCACTGAATTGAGTATCCAAGATTCATTTCTAGCCTTATCTGATTTGGCTCAGTGGATAGAGCATTGGCCTGCAGACCCAGGATGAAGAATCCTGAGTTTGATTCTGGTCAAAGACATGTACCTCAATTGGTCAGGGCACATGCAGGAGACAACCCATCAATGTGGTTCTACAATTAATTTTTATATGTTAATCTTTCATTTGACAAGCATGATGAATGCATTGATCAGTTCTAATACTAATTTAAGGGATTCCTTAAGATTTCTAATATACAAGATCATGCTATATGAGAATAGAGATATTTTTTTATCTCCTTTCCAATTTGACTGACTTTTATTTATTTTTCTTTTTTAATTGTCCTAGCAGAAACATCCAGTACAATATTGAATAGCACATATATTACTTAAAGGGTTATACTCTATTTTATAGAGTAGATGCAGTCAAGGCCACAGAACCTAACAAATATTGTATACAGACATTAAAAAGACAGTGAGACTGGCTGGCATCGCTCAGTGGTTGAGCACTGACTTATGAACCAAAGGTCAAGGTTCAGTTCCTGATCAGGGCATATGCAGTGTGGGATGTGCAGGAAGAGCCAATCAATGATTCTTTCTCATCATTGATGTATCTATTTCTCTCTTTCCCTCTCCCTTCCTCTTTAAAATCAATAAAAATATATTTTTAAAAACTTTAAAAAAAAACAGTAAATAGTGTATTGTGATGAATTAGTTTGGATCAGATTAGCTAATGACATAGCCTATCATGTAATCTAAAAGGAGGAATCAATAGAAATAAAGACAGTAAAAATGAGTGGACTAAGAGTATAATTTTTTGCTTTTCTAAAATACAAAGGCTAAAATTTATGCTATATAGTCAGCCAGGTTTATGCATATGAAATGTGCTATTGGTATATAAAGGGAATTTATGTTTTATTTTAGCAGATGAATTCAGGCTACTCAATCTTATAATTAGTGTCTGTAAAATGAGTTAAAAAAATATTCTTCTTCTTCATGGTTAATAGAATTTTAATTTATTTTTTTCTCCCTATAAGTCATTGATTTTTTAGTTCCTAGACTCGTTACTGAGTTTCAGTTTGAAATATCTGAATGTCATATTATTACCTGGCTATAGGGTTCCAAAGATTGAGAAAATGTCTAATCACATCATAAATAAGCTTTCAGAATTCCAATAAGGTATAAGAGAAATGAAATAAGAAAAATAAATCCACATCCACAGACAAAAACATATCAAAATTATTACAAATGGTTGCATTTCAGAGAAAAATACTATTACAAATATGTAACCCTAGTTACTCATTTTCCCCAGATTCTTAGATTGAAAGCCAGATTCCTTCATCATTTCTGACCTGATATGAAACACCATCTGCCATGTACATGTTAAGAGGATTACACAGCAAAACAGAAATTTTCTCTCTTTCTGACTTTAAGACTTTTCAAAGCATGCACCCTATTTATATTTAAAATGTGAATTATAACCAAACTGATAAATAGAAAAAATGGTTTTTAGTACCTATTTTTTTTAAATTAAGGAAATTATAGATTTAACTATTTTTACTGTCATTCTGTAGTTTCTGTGTTAAATTTTAGCTTCGTGACTATTCCTTAAAGAAAGATTTTAAAGAGACTTTATAAAGGAAATGTTTTCATAATTATGATATATGCACATGTCAACCTGAATCACATAGTTCACCAAATCTATCTTGTTCAAATTTTTCAGATAATTAGCAAATAGCAATATTCAGTATAAGTTGTTTTACTACATGAAATGCTACATGAAATTAATCATATATGAAAACTATAATATGGTATTGGTACCAAAGTCTATGATCACTTTTTTTAGATAACGAGTTTCTGCTGCTTTTAATACTCATTTAGAATCATAGCTAATAGGTCATGTGGTTAAATTTTTTTTTTCATTTTATAGATAAGAAAGTTGAGGTAAAAAAAAAAAAGGTTATATAACATATCTACGGATCTATAGCTAGTTATTGAGAATTCCAGAGTTAGACTGCAGGTTGCCAAAATCTTGATCCATTCTACTTTGGAACCTACTGTGTTTTCTTTCATAATCTGATGAACTTCGCTCTAGAAAAATCTCAGTTTGGAGAGTCTGAGATCTATATGTTATCCCATCCTCTGGTCAATTACACTGGACCCTGAAACTAGATTAACATTTTGGAAAGTTCTTTTTTTAAAAAACTCAAACAATCATAGTGGCTAAGCATTTGAGTTTCAAAACACTCTCAAATGTGCAAGTTATAGA
Source organism: Pipistrellus kuhlii (assembly GCF_014108245.1). Classification (NCBI taxonomy): domain Eukaryota; kingdom Metazoa; phylum Chordata; class Mammalia; order Chiroptera; family Vespertilionidae; genus Pipistrellus; species Pipistrellus kuhlii. Next base: position 31,238,047 of record NW_023425405.1, on the reverse strand, counting down.
GAAATCTATGAGCAAATAGCCCAACAAAATTACCCAATGCAATTAAAAAGAATAAACCATAATAAATGAAACCAAAAAGCATGGTCTAAGGTCAATTACTAGGAAATCAGAATCAACTAAATTTCCATTTCCAATATGGAATTACTAAGGCTCATTGGGTTCTATCTTGATAAAATTATACAAGAAGGAAGGGAGAAAAAGAAGGAGGTACAGAAGAGGAAAAGAATAAGTGATCTTGTTTATTGATTTTTATCCTTTACACTGAAATATATGAAAAAGGGAAATGTGCAAATACTAAAAGTATGGGACGAGGGTATATAATTATATATATGTACATTTCACATATATCTATGTTACATTTACCTATCATTCAAAACAAAAACGAAAAAGCAGCAGGAAAAATAATAAGACACTTAAAACTTGAAATTCTGTTAAAGTTTGATCTACTCCCTTTCATCTCTTGCACACAAAGTCACATCTGTCTTCAGAATTCTGGATGACTATGTGTGCCACTGGAAAATATGAAATAAAACAGTTGAGCAAAGGTCATTTGTTGTTGTTAGGTTGTGCCTGCCAAAAATATGATCAATTAAGCATTTATTAAGCTAGTGTTTAGGCTGAACAAGCTACTGTACAGAGTAATTTAACCCCTCTTATGCTTTAGGCCCAGAGAAGTCGATTTCAGCATCATAGAGAATTTCTGGCTTTGAAGACAAAGGTTATTATGTCATTAGCTTCTGTGGCTCATTAATTCCAGGGAAGACAGGATTCTTTGTGATTTATTTTAATTTTACAACTGTCACTGTTTGCCTTTTAGACCACAGAATAGAAACAGCTGCAATGCATACTATTGATTATTTCCTCAATTTGAAGGAAATAGAAGTTGATACCACTGAAAGACAAAGCCTAAGTCACTGCTGAACATACTCTCACATAGAGGCCACTTTCCATTGGAACCTTCTGAAGTGGATGGTCTGTTGTGACAGAAAGTTCTACCTCATGACTGTTTTTGTAAAAACAAAGACTCTATTTGGAAAAGGTACTGAGTTACCAAAAAACATCTATAGGGTCATGTTGATAGGACAAGAAAGAAAGGAACAGATAAAATATTTAAAATAATGACTGAGAATTTTCCTAAATTAATATTAGACACCAAACCACAAATCCAGAAGCCTCAGGGAACATCGAGAAGAATAAATGCCAAAACAATGTACCCAGGTATTTTCAGATTACAGAAAATCAAAGACAAAGGAAAAATGTGAGAGAAGGCAAAAGAAAAGAACATCTTACCTATAGAGTAACTAAGACAAGTGTTACATCCAACTTTTTCTCAGAAGCCATGCTAGCAAAAAGATACTGGATACAACATTTAAAGTCTTGAGAGAAGAAACCCACTAACCTAGAATTTTGTACCTACAAACTTACCATTCAAAAGTGAAGGGGAACTAAGGACTTACTTGGACAAATAAAAATGGAAAGAATTGGTTGCCAATACAACTGCCTTGCGAGAAATATTTTTTACAAAGTATTGATAAAGAAGGAAAATAATATGTCAGGTACTTAGAACTACATAAAGAAAAACCATTGAAGAATGAATAAGTGAGAGGAAAAGAAAAATTTAAGTTTTCTAGTTCTTACTTGACCTAACAGATAATATTTTATTCAAAATAATAATAGGAATAGTGTAATTATGTATGCTTGAGAATATATCATATACACAGTTATGACCTGTGGGTGATTTGTCAGTAGATTTTTGACAACCACTCAATATTACATTTATAAAGAAGTATAAATAATATGCTAAGAATGGAGAGAAAAATAAAAATATGTAAAAATGCCCAATTAAAACCACAAAAGGCAGAAAGAGTAGAAGACAAAAATAGGAACATAGATCTACCAAAGAGCTTGTATGCATATATACATAACCTATGGAGATAGACAATAGTGTGGTGAAGGTCTAGGGTGGGTTAGGAGGAAACCATGGCGGGGGGAAGAGGAAGACATATGTAATACTTTCAACAATAAAGATTTTAAAAAATAGGAACAAAGAATAAGAGCAAGTAGAAAACAGTAATGAATATGATAGGTGTTAACCTAAATATCAATAATCACTTTAAATGTCAAGGATCTAAATGCACTAATTAAAACACAAAGAACACTAGCTGGTTTGCTTTAGTGGATAGAGTATTGGCCTGTGAAAGGTCCCGGGTTCAATTCCTGATCAAGGGCATGTACCTTGATTGCTGGCTCCTCCCGGGGCCAGGGTCTGGTCAGATGCATGCATGAGGCAACCAGTCAATGTGTATCTGACATTTCTCTCTGTCTTTCCCTCTCTCTTCCACTCTCTCTAAAAAACAATGGAAATGTCCTGAGATGAGAATTAAACAAATAATAAAACAGAGTGTCAGAGTGAATAAAAAAACCACAATGTAACCATATGTTGTCTATAAGACATTCACTTTAAATATGAAGACACATTTAGATTACTAGTAAATTGATAGAGAAAAATACACTATGCAAGCACTAATCAAAAGAAAGAGTAGCTTACTAATATCAGAGTAGACTTGAAAGCAAGAAAAGTTTTCAGGGATAAAGTACATTACAAAATGATAAAGGGATCAATTTCTCAGGAAGACATAACAAATTGTAATGTGTGTATGTATATAACAATAGAGCATCGAACTACATGAGGCAAAAACTGATGGAAACTGCATGCAGAAATAGGTGAATCCACTATCATAGTTGAAAACTTTAATCTCTCTCTCTCAGAAGTGAGCAGATCAAGTGAGCAGAAATTCAGTAAGAATATAGTTAAACTGAACAATCCCATTAATAAGCTGGATATAATTGGCATCTCTGGAGAACTTCATTGAACAAGAGGATAATCCATATTTGCCTCAAGCTTTCATGCAATATTCACCAAGATGAAAATTTGTTGCAAAAAAAAAAAAAAACCCACAAAAAAAAACAGCTTAAAAAATCTTAATAATGTAATTTATGCTCTCAGGTCATGATGAAATTAAACTAAAAATCAATAACAGAAAGATAATTGAAATATTCCAAACTACATGAATATTAAACACTATACTGCTAAATAACATGTGAGACTAAGAAAAACTAAATTGAAAAGAAATCACAACTTATAATTTGTGGAATTCAGCAACAGTTATCTTTAGATAGAACTTTACAGCAACAAAAGCATGAATTACAAAAGAAAGATCTAAAAATCAATAATATAAGTTTCCATCTTCATCAACTAAGAAAAGAAGAGCAAGTTAAATCAAAGTATGTCGAAGAAAAAAAAAGAATTAGAGCAAAAATCAATGAAATTAAAAACAGCAAATCAAATAGAGAAAAATCAATGAAACCAAAAGCTTGTTCTTTGAGAAGATCAATAAAATAAAAAAACCTCTAGTCAGGCTAACAAACGGAAAAAGAGAGAGGTTACACATTACTAATATAAATAAATAAAAGTGTGTACATCACTGCAGTTGGCATAAAAATTGAATGAATAATAAAAGAATACTACCAAGAACTCTGTGCCCACACATTTGATGAAATAAACCAATTCTTGAAAAACAAAACACTAAATTCTACCAAACATTTAAGAGAGAAGTTATACCAATTCTCTACAATTTCTTTTAAAAGATAGAAACAGAAGGAATAATTCCTAACTCATTAGATTAGACCAGGATTACTCTAATACCCAAATTAGACAAAGCCATTAAAAGAAAACTATGGACCACTATCTCTCATAAAATCTGGTGAACAAATCCTCAACAAAGTTTTAGCAAATTGAATTAAAAAAAAAACCAAAAACCTATGGAAAGAATTATACACCATGATCAAGTGGTATTTATCTAACTTAGTCAATACTGATTTAACATCCGAAAATCAGCTAATACACTCCATCACATCAACATACAAATAAATATATCACATGATCATATTAATAGATGAAGAAAAATAATATGATAAAATTCAACACCTACTCTTGATAAAAATTTTAAGTAAAGTAGGAATAGAGGGCGATTTTCACACCTTGATGAAGACTATGTACAAAAACCTATAATTACAATAATATCATACTTAATGGTGAGAAACCCACAATTTTCCCACTAAGATCAGGTATAAGGAAAGGATGTCTTCTCCCCACTCCTTGTCAACATCATACTGAAAGTGGAGACAAGAGTTTTGTGAGAGGAGAGGGGGTAAAGGGGAGGTGGGGATGAATAAGCGGAGCACAAGGTATTTTGGAGGCCATGAAAATACTTTGTATGGTGCTATTAAGGGAGGACACATGTCACTATACATTTGTGCAAACACCTAGAATACACAATACCAAGACAAAACTTAATGTAGCCCTAAATGGTTTGGCTCAGTGGGTAGAACATCAGCCTGTGGACTGAAGGGTCCCAGGTTTGATTCTGGTCAAGGGAACATACCCAGGTTGTGGGCTCAATCCACAGTGCGGGGAGGGGCCTGCAGGAGGCAGCCGATCAATGATTCTCTCTCATCATTAATGTTTCTATCACATTCTCCCTTGTTCTCTGAAATCAATAATATATTTTTAAAATATTTAATGTAAACTATGGACTTTGGGTAAGTTCATCACTTATATAGGATGTGCCAATATGGTGGGGGGTATTGATAATGGCAGAGGTTCTGCATGTGTGTTGGCCATGGGGGACATGGAAAAAATTTTTGTATCTTTTCCTCACTTTTGTTATAAACATAAAACTGCACTAAAAATATTTTTAAAAATAAAGTAATAGAACAAGAGCCAGGACAAAACAAATGTTTAACACAGACTCCTTGGAAGCAGGAGGATTAGATTAAAGTCCTATAAAAAAAAATCCCTCTTTAATCCCTCACTTGGCAAATTCACACTATTCAAATTTATTTCATATGACTTATTTTATTAGAAACTGTGACTTCCCATAAATTGGTGAATGCATTTTTGCTTAAAACAGTAATGTCAACATAATACTTCTTATGGTCTAGACTAGACACTTAGTGTGTTTTTTGGGGAAAAGTAGTTTCACTGGAAGAAAAAGAAATCTTGTCTGAAAAAAGTGTATGTATTTTCAAAAGCTGTTCTGATGAAAAGTCATTACAGGAGAATTATTATGTGAGGTAATCTGTAAAGTCAAAAATCCTTCATAAATTAAGAAAAAGGATCGGAAATTAATGACATCAAGATAAGATGGAGCAATAACTAAACTATGTCCAGTGGAAAAAAGGGCATAACCAGAGAATTACTGTAACATTAACAACTTTGCCACATTTTATTAAAGCAACACAGGTTCAAAAGTATTTAAAAATGTTACGTTACATATTAAACTTGCTAGATCAGCAGATTACCCTCGTGAGTTTTATCTCTTTTTATTCTCTTTGCTGTTTACTTTCCTATTCTCACACATGCTATTTTATCTGTCTGGAAAACTATCCTCTTCCTATATATAATATATATAAAGTTCAAATACCTCAGTGCAGTCTTTTTCCCTCTACTACCAGATGAGTTATGTCCCTGACATCTAGGTCTATTATAAATAATTGCATAGCAATTATTTCTACCTTCATCTATAATAATAAAAGTATAATATGCTCATTAGACCAGACGTCCTTCTGGACATCCTTCAGGGACAAAGCCAAGGCTGAAGCCGGGAGATTGAGGCGGCCTTGAGGCAGCCGCTGTGGCTGCAGTGGAGGAATCCAGGCACTGTGAGGGAGGGATCGAGGCACTGTGGCTGCAAAGGCCTACTCTTGCACAAATTTTGTGCACCAAGCCTCTAGGTATTACTATAATCCTTCTGGAGGTTAAGTGTGGAGTCTGTTGTTCATTTTTAATTGACAAATTGGATAAAGCAAAAACCTACCTTTAAATGATTATTTAGGTGATGATGTATTTTTTCATAATATCCTTTAAAACTATTCTATATTAATCTATTAAGACACTGAAGAATTGACTGTATTAGCAATTCATGAAAGAACTGTAAAAAATAGTCGGGCTTATTGTAAAATTAAAATGTTTGTGTGTAAATATGAATGTAGATAGTGTCTTGGTATGGATTGGAAGGGAATTTTCTTCTATCCAGGGAAAACATTGCTTAGAACAAATTATTGTCTTATATTCTCTCCTAATGCCTGAAGTTTCACTATATGGTGATTGTAATTAAAGATAATTATGTTCATAATTTTCAGAGAGAAAAGTTTAGTTGATGTCCAATTTTGACATTTCTAAGGAAAACATGGTGTCGGCAGCATATCAACAATATTATTCAAATATCCCAAACTTATCAAGTATGTCTTACAATGTTGAATTTGGCCTATGCCCCAACCTATGGATATGAGAGAAGTTGATGAGTTTTATTGACATTTTCTGTTAGGACTTCTGAGAATTCCTAGGGATGCTTTCATGGCACACAAATCTGCCTGGTGCTTATGGCCTGCAGATCCCATTCTTCTCCGGTCCACCCCAGCCAGCTCAGAACCCCTTGCTCAGATTGTGTATTCCTGGATCCTTCTGCTTTTCCTTTAATTCCCTTTCCACATGACAAAATTAAATATTTAAGAGAATGGAAATAAATGAAGAAAAATAATAGGTTAAAGTGGATATAAGGTGTCCCTCCTCTAGAATCCATCACCAATACTCTCCATCCTTTGTCCTTCAATGCTTTGGTGTTTCTGAAACCACATGTCTCATGTAGACAAAATGACTGCTCAAAATTCCTTTCCTTCAAGGTCCGGAGAAAGTTTGAGAGAAAAAGAAAACAACAACAATTTAATCCTCATTGGGTATCCAGGATTGACTTATTTTTTTTACCTGAATTTGGGGTGACTGGCAGTGAGATCATGCATTTTCTTCCAGAGAAAACTCCTATCCCATTGTTTAGAGCACATGTGTCAAACACAAGGCCCGCGGGCCAAATCCGTCCCGCCAGGCCTTGCAATGTGGCTCGCACCTCGCTGTCATCACTGCACTCCACTGCATTTCCATCACAATGACAGTTTATGACTGTTCAGTAAACCATTCGGCCCGCGATTTAGGCTGGATTTTAGATTTTGGCCCCTTCTCTGATTGAGTTCGACACCCCTAGTTTAGAGTGATCCAGACCCTGGAGACAAAGGCAAGGGCATCTTTAAAGCAGACCAAATGCTTCTTCTCAATAGCTGTGTGATCTGGTCTTACCCTACCTGGCATGCCACACACACCAAGAGAGAACTGCCTCAAAATTCCAAGATGAAAAGCAAGAAACTAACTTCTCCAAGGGCATAGTCCTGCCAAGGAAGCACTCAAAATACATAGCTAATTAGAATAGTTAATATTTAGGGTAAGTCCTCTGGTGATTTTATGAGCTCAAGGTTTATCTCAAAGCCAGGAAGAGGTACTTGTAAGACTAAAAAGTGCTCAGTCAAGGACAACTCCCAGAATGATGGGCGTGCCTGTTTTAAGGACAAATTTCAGGCTCCACCTTAGAAGCAAACATTCTTTACAAGCCCTCAGGATGCCAGTTTCCAAGCTCCAACATTTTTAAGATCTAGACCACATCCAGAGCAACAGGAATAATCTGCTGGCCACTTGAAAATAGCATTTTTTTTTTTTTGTCTTTGTTGCACAAAGGCCACTCACACTTGTTATCCACGCTTGATATTTTGGGTGTATGGCTGCTAAAAGGAGAAATCGTTTCTTGAGGTGTCTTGGCCACAGTTGGAAGACAGAGGGGAACACATGAAGGCCCAGAGACAATGCAAATTTATGTGTAAAAAGAGGCTTGCCTTAAGCTATGTGCAGGCAAAGAAAAAAGAAAAGGCACATGGAAAGGAAGTAGTGGGGACATGGTCTTTTTTCAAACAATTCTCCACACTAGCCTGGTTAGCTAAGGACAAGTGGGACCATCTGAAGGGGCTGAATGAAAAGAAGTGTAAAAGTCTCTCTGTCTTTCTTTTTCTTTGTAATTCCTAGCTTAGCCAAGGGAGGATGTTCCTAGTTGCTATTTTGTAAAGCCAGAATTCATGCCAATGCCCTTTTTTCTTTCCCCTTGAGCCTCAGAATTTTCTTTTTGATGTCCCTTTGAGCCACAGGCCTCATTATTCATTGCTCAGAGTGGCAAACTTAGTGAGATAAAAGCTCTTACTTGCTCCTTCTGTTTTCTTAGCTGTGAGAGGGTGTGACTAGAGAAAGTCCTCCCCCATCAAAGGTCCCTACAGCTCAGTAGTGACTGTTCTCTTGGTCAGAGGGACTGTGACTAATTTCCTGCTTCAATAAAGTAGGAATGCATTTGTATCTATTGAAATGAATACTCTATACACCTGTATAAATCACTTAAAGATGATGATGATGATGATGATGATGATGATCTAAGAATATGAAATATAAGCTATGCAGAGATGAGGGGGAAGGGCAGATAGTCCCAGAGGAAAATTATCTAAATGTCAAGAATTTGGAACTAGAGTAGGGAGAGTGAGTGGGCACATCCACAGGTAGGTGGAGGAGAAAGTGCCCACCCCTCTCCATGTTCTGCCCACTCATACCCCCAGAAAGGGAAAGAAAACTGAAAATAGGGCTCTTTTAGCTCCCCACTTCACAACCGAATCCAAATGAGCAAAGCACTGGCAAGGACAATTTTAACTGTGAACCTTAGGTTGAGAAGTGCACCTATTTTGGGTTCAACAGAAGAAACTCAAAATTCTGGAAAGCATGGCATCTGTATGATACTCCTTGCTAGTAGCAATCACCTTACTAAGAGTTTGTCCATCTGTCTCTCCTTGGGATGAAACTGTCTAATGCAAAGAAAACATCAGGCATCTTGTGATGAAACTAGAAATTCAACACACTACATAACCATTAAAGAAAACAACAACCTCTCCCTCACCTCACAAATACCTTTATGTACGCCTTTGTCATGCTAACAAATTAGCTAATGACTGATTAGGCATTAACTACAAATTTAAATTGAAAAAGAAGCATGGCTGGTGTGGCTCAGTGGTTGAGCATGGACCTATAAACCAGGAAGTCACGTTTGATTCCTGGTCTGAGCACATGCCCAGGTTGTGTGCTGAATCCCCATGAGGGTCATGCAAGAGGCAGCAGATCAGTGTAGCAGGCAGTTTCAATGATTCTCTCTCATCATTGATGTTTCTATCTCTCTCTACCTTTCCTCTCTGAAGTCAATAAAAATATACTAAAAATAAAAATAAAAGGAAAAAGGATTTCATATACGATTCACCAAAAGTAAGTATGATTTATGAAATTTGCATCTACACATATACATTGTTTTTGTACTTAAAGTTCTTAACAATATTTCCTCAAAACAATATCCCTCTTCTGGAAAACATGAACCATACAATATTAAGTGAAATATTTGTTAAAAATATTTTTTTTCAGTGACTTAAGTGCTCCAAATGCCAAATTAATTGCTAGGAATAAAGATAATATTTTTAAAAATAATATCATGTGAATTGATTGTTTATGCAAACATAGATTTAATCATCTCAATTCAAACAATAAAAATCAGTCCAAAGAATACTAATAATATATCATCCTAAACAGTTTTTATGCAATCTATGCCTTTGAATAGTTTACTTCTTATTGATACTTTTCCATTAACAACAGTAAAACCCAAGGGGCTTAGCAAAGGTGAGAGAGCGGGTGTATTACCAATCTTACATCATTGCGGTATTCACTTTAAAGCAAAGTAATCCTTTTCTGTTTCTGCCCCAACATTTCATAATTATGTCATTTTACAAGAATTGTGTAATTTACATAACCACCTAAATTGTCATAATTACTAGAAAGTGCTGAAAAAGCATACGTTAGGCTTTTCAGATTCATTTCTGCTCTCTGTTTTAAACTCATTTGAAATGCTCTTTGCATAAAAATTCTTTTGGTCAACAAAAAAGTAACTTTGATGTTGAAGAAACCCTCTTTCCTCCTGCTCAAACTGACTTTTCCTCCAGGTGGATGCTGAGGTTCTGCTGGGGTACTGGTGGGCCACTGAGGTAAACAAGTCCCTCCTCTTCCTTTCACAGAAAAGGAAACTGAGACCCTCAGAGGTCAACTGACTTGATCTCCACAGAGCCAAGGGGAGAACTCACTGTTTTTGACTGGCATATTTTGCTCATTGTCCCATACCTTTATCTACTGCCTTTAGAAAGAGGAAACAGGAAAGGAAAAAGAATGGAATGGTCTCTCCACAGTTTTCTCAGCATGCCATTTCCATTATAATTATCTTAACCATCTGTTTTACTTGGAACAGGCAAGAGAATTTGATATTAAGAAACTAAACTGTTTTTATGTACCACAGAGAAGGGCTTCAGAAATCAGAATTGGGACCTTATTTTATACCGTTTTTATCAGGATTTCATCAGCATCAGTGGATTTGAATGCCAATTTATGGTTATTATTTTGGAAAATAATACTGGCTCATGTAATTTTATAACCACAAGTCATTGCAGCATACCATACATGATAATTGTTAAAAGTGTAACCAGAAAACATGTGAATTAAAGAACTAAAGAGTTAAGTGTATTTGAAAATGCCAACTAATTTTCTTTAACTCTGCTTCAATTTCTCCTCTAAAAAGCTAATTTATCCTGAATACTTAAAAGACAACATATTAATGTTTAGCTTCCTGTGGCTAATTTGGCTGTTATGTGAAGCTATAAAATTTTGTGGCAATGTAAATGGTATGCATGAATAGCAAACCCCATTTCTGCAGTGTTTACCTCTTGCATATACTATATGGTTACACATTGTATGGAACACACTCACACAATTTATGATTCCACTAATTCAGGCTAGATTTTGAAATGACATTTAAAAATGAGTTTATTCACTCATTTGGAAATTTTTGTAAAAATATTTAAATTCGAATTTAAAGATATAATTTAAAGAGTGGTATATGTATTTTGCAGTTGTAGACTTTTCAAAGCATAATTTGAAAGAACCAATATTACTTCATATTCATCATTTAAAATGAATTATAATTGTTTAATTTGAACCAAGCACTAGAAGAAGTAATGATCAACAGAAAAATTAAATTATCACTTCTCAAATAAGCCTGCACAGTTTTCCTAGGAAAACTGAAGGGTGTATCCAGTTCAATTAAAGAAAAAGAGAAATAATATAATTATTGTTTCTGCCAAAACTTTGGGAAAATATTAGCAAAGCCAAGAGGAACCAGCAATCCTTTCAATAAATAATTTCTTCAAAAATGTAGAATTTATCATAATGACACTGAAGAAAATAGAAATTAAGTTATATATATATATATATATATATATATATATATATATATATATAATATTCAGAATTTAATATTAAGTCCTTTTCCCCCCTTTGGCCTCTTTTAAATTTTTTTATTTCATAAGTCTTATTGTAATATTTACTCAAAAATTTTCTTACATTTTTGGCAGTTCGTAGAAGACCAATAAACCAATCTGGAGCACTTACTAAACCTAGTACTCAGTTTAGAGTATGAGAAACATCTTTCAGAGATTTTTTTCCATTTATACTTTACTTGTAAACAAAGTTCATTTTAAAGCCACAGGTAATAGCCTGCAGCTCAGCATTACATTTGCCTAATGCTTTTCTATATTAGTCACTCATAATAACCAGTCACTCTCTTATATATACCTATAAATACCTATACAGTATATGCATATATATTACTTATGTATAAATATAAAATAAAATTGAAATGGATTCCATGGAAATGAACAACATAGCTATGAAGGGTATGCTCAATTTATTCATACATTCCTTCTCCTTCCTTCTTCTCTCCCTCCCTCCCTTCCTAAAATTTGTTTTATTACTTTCTGGTTTATGTATTGCCTCCTCACACCCTTCAAGTGGCTGGTTGTGAAACTGCTAATAAATGAAGCATTTATTCTTTAATGTAGTATGTTCAACCCATTAATGTGCCAGTGGAGCCACCAAAAAGCCACTAGTATGAGAAAATATTGAGTTTAGTAAGTATAATAATTATATATACTTTATTTTTTCTAATACTTGATCATTATTCAAGATAAATTTAATACCACTTGAATATTAATTCATAGAACATTTATGCAACTTATCCAAGCTCTAGCCAGTTTGGCTCAGTGGACAGAGCATTGGCCCACCGATTAAAGGGTCTCAGGTTCGATTTCCATCCCCTGCCCTGGTATGGGTGCATGTTGGAGGTAAGCAATTGATGTGTCTCTCTTACATCAATGTTTTCCTGTCTTTGTGTCTCTCCTCCTCCTTCCACTCTTTCTAAAAATCAATGGAAAAATATCCTCAGCTGAGGATTAAAAAAACAACAACAAAGCCAAGATGTTTTCAAATGAGTCTGATAGCAACAAAATTGTTTCTGTGGAGGAATAAATTATGCAATAATCTGAGATATGAAAATATGCAGCACTAATTTGGCAACAAATATTAAAAATTACCATTGTAAGTTTACCTACTTAAGATGATATAAAATAAGCTTTTTTCTTTTCACCTATATATTATAATCTTTGCACTGAATGTTATATGTCAGTGAATGTTATTCATTCAATATTAATTTGAACATAAAACATAATCAATAATTCTGTAGTCCCAAGTACAATTTATAATTATTGAAAGCATTTTTATTACTATAAATGTCATTAAAACCAGAGTCATTTTCATTTTAATGTTAACACATTTTTAAAAAATATTTTTTATTAGTTTCTATGTGAGGTCTTATTCTTTTTTCTTTTCCTTTAAAAATATTGATTTCAGAGCAGGAGGAATGGGAGAGGAGAGAGCAAGCAAGAGCGAGGAGGAGGAGGAGTAAAAGAAGAAGAGGAGGAGGAGGAGGAGGAGGGGGGGGAGGGGGGAGGAGGACGAGAAGAATCATCATTGACCAAGAATCCAACCTGAGACTTTCTGGTGCAGACAATGCTCCAATTAACTGAGCCACACCGGCCAGGGCAATATTAACACATTTTGAACATTTCTATTAAGTTGGTTGTAGTCTCTCAATATAGAGCTATACAACAAAGATCTGTCAGAAGTTTATGAAAGTAATCTATTTTTCTTAAATCCATGAACTTCCTTTTATAAAAAGTAAGAAGTAATGGAAATTAGTTTTTGCCTTGCTTTCCACTAATCCCAGGGCTAAATAGCTGACTCTACTAAAATATTCTTTTTTTTAAGTGTATCTTCTGATTTAATAAATGCTTATAGCAAATACTCATTCTCAAAATAATATAGGACAGAGGGTTAAAGATGTTGTCTTCTGTGGAGAACAGAGAAGAAGCGATGAAATTTCTAGGCAGGGAAGTTTCAGGCAGTATTCTCTATGTTGATGTCTGTGGGGTAGTGGGTCCTCCCCTAACTTCTTAGTCCAATTTCCCTGGATCAGGCTGGCGGCAAGCAAAATTCTTGGCATTTTTGCTCCTGGCCCAGAAGTGCCAGTGCATCACAAGACCTATGCTAACCCTACGGATTTTAAAGCAGATTAGACCACTGTCCCCACCTGCCAAACCCAATTGAGAGACAAGATGAGGATGGTGTGCCCACACCTTTGAATCTCCCAGATGTGGCTGTACAGAAGCACCCCAAGTCATTTAACTTCACAATAATATCATTCAGGATTTTTGGAATTAAGTTAATCACATTATGGTGCAAGTTTACAGAATTTTTCAACTCCGTATTCTCAACTCTACCGTCTTAACTGCTCACTTTGATCTCTTTATTCCAACTTAAAAGATTTTAAATTATGTTGCACCTGTATCTTTTATTGTAAAGCTTAAAAATCTTATATTAACAGTTATAGTCTAAATTCAGGTATTATAAGGACTTTAACAACTCAAACTATTAAACTAGTCAAAGATCTTATAGTAGATGAAAAAGAGAAAATCTATGTTAACTGCCCATGATATTCAGTAAATGATAAACATGTTACTCAGAATAAAATCAGAATTGCACAGACTTATGAAAATTTAAATAAAGAATAGGTGAATTCAGTTAACCAGTTCAGGTAACTCCTAGTAAGAACATAATCCAAGCAGCAGTTTTGCAGTATTTGAAGAGAGTATTAGTTGATATGCTAACATATTTTATGTATGTACACATGGTAATCAATTTTTCAGATGCCTGTTGAAGAATGAGAGGAGTACAGCTTATAAAAGTTAGCATGCTTTGCTTAAGGTCTTAACATTTTTTAATTTCTTGTTTTTTAACTGTCAAAAGGAGATAGAGACATAAAGCAACGATTATATTACAGTGAAGAGAGATTTTTGCAATGTCAGCAATAGAGCATCTTCCAAAGGGGATGAATGCCCACTCCCCATGCCTAACTCTGGAACTGCTTCTGCTGTTTGTTTCCTCTCATTCATTTTGCATCCGTGTTAGGCTTGCATCTGTTTATGTACTTGTCTATTATTCATCTACAGGATAACTGCTCAGCAGTCGTTACTTCCTTTCATATCTTTTCTGCATCTTTTGTTTCCATGCGTTGTTTTGGCAATAAAAACCAAGAAAAAGGTACAAAGCTTATAAAAAAAAAAGTGCAGTTGGAACATCATGTTTTTATAGCTCTAGGAACATTAGTGCTGATTTTGAAAAGTTTTTAAAAAAATGTTAAAATGTATTCGGCAAAGTTTAAAGCTCAAAGGTACGATAAATTTGAAAATTTGAGCGAAAGTGGAATTTAAAAAGTGTTTCCTAAAACAGCTCACTACTGTTTGACTGCCTTGTGCAATTTTCTGTAGGCTGTACCTTTTAATACCGAAATCTCAAGCAACAGAGTCACAGTAATTCCTTACATTTATAGAGCACTTCATAATTTTATTATGTGTTTATTCATTCATTATGTCCCATGATCTTTCTAGGTAGATAATTAGCATCATCCTTTTATGAATTAAAAAAAAGAAAAGAAAAGAAAGAGTATGTTAAATGATGTGCTAAGGTCAAAAGGTCAATGAGTCTGTGAGCCTAGACTAGAATCTACATTTACCTGATACCCACCCAGCTTGGTGTGGGCCAGAATAATCTTCATAACATATAGCTTTCTCAGACATCCTGTGTGAGGAAAGGGTAAAATAGAATTTGGACTCTTGGATTATATAAGCACTAGTGACATTGAAAGGAAATTAATTAGAGGGTGACTGGCAGGATGGGACTGGGGGAGATGGCTGGGAATGCCCTGGAGCCAACCTCCGGCTGTCCCTCCCTGGCTGGCTGCACCTGGGGTGGCGCCGTGGCTCCAAGGTGTCTGTGGAGTGAGTGGGTCCCTCGGGCAGGTGGGATCTCTCAGCCTTTCCTGTGGGGATTGGGCCAAAACCAGTCCTCCAACATCCCCTGAGGGGTGCTGGAGTGGGAGAGGGCAATCTTCAAAGTTACTGTTGTACAGGGTGTGGATTGCAAATGCAAGTGTGCAGTAAACCAGATTCAGGGCCGACAGTGCTCCAGCATAATTCATGGCTGAAGGTTGAATTGCTCAGCCCAATGAGGAATTGGGCTCCCTCCTCTCTGTTTTCGGGGTGCATCACCCGAGAACCACTGCTGCCAAGTCACTGCAGCTCAGCAGCTCCCGTGTTAAGCATCTGCTCTCTGGTGGTCAGTGCATGACTGGACGGAGGGACACTTAGCATATTATTTATATATAGATAGATAGATAGATAGATAGATAGATAGATTGCCCTAAGTGTGATTTTAAATTATTTTTGTGTTTTCAAATCCATCAAGTCTCTACTTGTAATTAAGACCCATTATCTTAGAACTCAAAAAAAATCTGCCTTCTATACAATAGGGCTCATGGGCTCTTTGAATTCCTTCCATTCACTCCAGAATGAAAACTTCTATTCTGTATAATTAATTTGGTTTCCTCAAGCTATAATATTTCTAAGTATCTGATTCAATATGCTAGGTTGGGCCCCAAGTGTAATTCCTAGGTTATTTCCAGCAAAAAACAACAATATCCCTAAATGTGAATACAACCAATTCTAAGAATCAAAAGCAGGACACTTGTATAAGCTTATGAATTCAGAATATGCTTATACTTGTTTCTTTGTGAAATATTCATATCTATACTAATAAAAGGGAAATATGCTAATTAGACCAGATAGACTGGATGTCTTCTGGACTTCATTCCGGATGACCTTCCCGACAAAGCCAGGTTCTGGGTGAAGTCATCCAGGGACCCATGTACCTGCAGCTGGCCAGAGGAGGGAAGCCTGGGTCCTGGGTGTGGGGGCCAAGGCAGAGGTGGTTAGGGGCAATCAGGCAGGCAAGCAGGCTAGCAGTTAGGAGCCAGCTGTCTCAGATTGCAAGAGGGTGCATGCCGGGTTGAGTTTCCCCACCCCATGCATGAATTTCATCCACTGGGCCGCCAGTATTTACATGAGATACTTTGTACATTATTAGGAATAATTGCTACTTTCCCACATATTTGTTAAGTTTTGCAATGTCTTCATAACTATGAAAAATATAAACCAAAGGCAACTGCAAAGTGATTCATTAAAATGTAAAAAGGAAAATTCCTTAATTTTTGATAAGCACAATAAAAGAAGCAATCAAAATCATGATAAAGTCCTGTATTATTTAGGTTTGGTTAAGTTGAAATGGACACGCAAGGCAGGGATTTTTAACTGGATAACAAAAAACTATTCCATAGTTTTGGAAGCCTAAGGAACCTCTCAGATTTAAAGCTGCACTAAATCTGTCATTAAATGTACTTGAACCTATTAAGATAGGTTATGATTTCCAAAATAAAGCTGAGTTGGGGTCATTGGTAATGAGGCCATCCCTCTAGCTGGTCTGATTTTAAGGGGATTGAAGATTAGTTGGTTTGGGAATTCATATGGGATTGGAGTAGAGAGATATATTTTTTCATAGTAATATTTACAAACACAGGAACACATTTTGGGTGTAAATGTGCTAAGGTAAATATAATGAAAAAATAATTTGATCTTGTAACCTTACCATCCACCACACATAAGGTTCATTTAAAACGTTAATAGAAAGGAAAAGTAAAGAAATGTAGAAGATACAATAGCAGAGGTCACTTTTGTCCTATATTCTCCCTCACTAAGTATATATTGACAATATAGTGCCATTAACCAGAAAACATGTTTCTGCTAAAGAGTTTTCATTATAAACTCTCCTTGTTAGGTTATTTTAACATCCTCTGTCCCATAGTTGTGAAAGAATAGCAAAGCTATTGTATTCTCCAAAACCTATGTCTATTTTTTTAAAAATTATTTTGTTACTATGAAATACTTGTGAAAAAAACAAAGAATTTACACAAGCCATTTGTATTGTACCCAAATAATCAAGAAGTAATCATCTTAAAATGATTGCTTAATTATTTTGAAATTTATTATCTTTGGAGTGCTTAAGCTATTCTTAAGAAATAAATGGCAGAATTATTCTATTTTGGCCTAGGACATCCAAAATTCTCCTAAGAAACCTACATTCGTGCTTCCTTGTCATTTTCAGAGCTGTCACTGTGGCATAAAACGACTCAGCAGGAAAAATAACTATCTCTCTCTTTCAATCTCCTCAACCAGAAATGTCAGAAAGTGCCCCTTACCTTTTTTTCCCTCCTCAAAGGAAGATACTGGGGAAAAGGACCTAACTTGCTAGCTCTTGCCATGTGGACCTCCTATTTACTCATAGCAATGAAGAGAGAAAAGCTCCCAGCCAATAGCTGCCTTCCTGATGTATCTTGTTCTGCATTACTGTCTTTCAGTCACTGAGTAATCAGCTCTTAATAAGCTCAGTGACTTCTTCAGTAAATGGTTACAGTTTAAAAGGATTAACAGAAGGTACTATTAAAACATTTTAATAAGCCACAGGAGTCTCTGAAAAATGTACATGTGCTTCTTAATGAATCTGCAGAATCAGAGTTAGCCACTTCACACTCCTTTGTGGGAGGGTCTTTCTATGTCTCTTTCAGTTGTTATGGTCATAAATATGGACTTAATATCTATGCGACCTTTGTCCTCCTTTTGTTGTTGTTAATCCTCACTGGAGGATATTTTTCCATTGATTTTTCAGGGACAGTGTGAAAGAGAGGGGGAAAGACAGAGAAGAACATTGATGTGAGAGAAACAAACAGATTGGTTGCCTCCTGCAAGTGCCCTGACCAGGGTTCAGGCCGGGAGGAGCCTGCAACAAAGGTACATGAAATTGACTTGAACTTGGGAATTTTGGTTTTCAGACCAATGCTCTATCTATTGAGCCAAACCAGCGAGGGCACTTGTGTCCTCTTTTTTTCACTGTCAGTCATAAATGTCTACTAGTGGTTAGACCTCAGGCACCACCAAGAAATGGTCCCAAATAACTTAACTGTTCTAACATAGACTAAGTCTTACAGAACATTAATTAAATGCATGGAACACTCTTTTAACCTAACATCATGGGAATCTAGTTAAAGTAAATGCTCATTATTATTATTAATATTAAAAATATAATATAAATAACTCCTATACATAATGTATACAGTATAAATGTATAATATACAATTATAATATTATAAAATAATGTAAAATATAATATAATAAAAAATTTGGTAGCTTTTCATTTAGTAGTTCAAACACATGATTTCTCCTACCTAATATTTTTACTTGAGCATTTTCTTCTATAGAGATTCATAATTCTATAAATGTTATCAAAATTCTGCATACTTTGATCATGTGAAGAAGGATCCTACATAATACTAATGTAATAAAATTAAATATGTGGTTGTTATGTTACTAAACACAACTCACAAAGCTTTCGAAAAATGATATAAGTAATATCCTATGTCACTTATACATGTCTTAAATTTGTGATTAAGAAAGAAGCTGACAAAAGGCTTTTAAATTTTTAATAAAATCTGAAAATCTTTTGCTTTAACTAGTTGACTTTTACCGAAGAGTAGGAAAGCAAAGTAAAATGAATGAATAAAAGTGATTTTCCCGAATTCCAGGGATTGTTAAATACATTATGTTAAATACATAATGTTAAATACATTATGGGAACATGTATGTATACCTAAGAACAGAAAAGAGGAGAATGCTAGAGATACAATCTGCCAAGTGCAGTGGAAAATATTAAAAACAAATGAACAATTTTACACTTAGAAAACCACTGCACATTGAAAGTTAAATAATAAAGCATAAAAAAACTCCTTGCAATAAATTATTTTTAGAAGCAATGAATATCAAATAACTACTTGGGATAATAGGGAAAATTGCATTAGGTTACTGACCTGCAGTAATTCATATATTTCAACACATCTGTATAACCAGGCTAATGGGAAGCAAATCAACATTTTTTATCTATATTTATTACCCAGATGATAACCCTAAATTAAAAAACCTAAGCCGATTTCATTCGATGCCCTCAGTCCCTGACCTGCCTGCGGGCTGACATAATTTTCCTTCACAGAAGCCAGTCTCCGGTGGCTTCTAGTCTTGATCTCATCCAGTGTCGGATGAGTTGTCTTTGAATTACAGGAGCAGGGCATATGCTCGGACGGATAAATCAGCCAACCAAAAAGCCTACCAGGGCAAAGGAGCAGGAGGGCACCTGTCCTTGCATTGTCCTGACAGTGACCTCAAGAGTGACTTTCCTTGAGGTAAGAGGTAATTCTGTCTGCTTTGGCTTCGCTTATATCACTCACAGTGGAGGTCACAAACCTTGACAGCTTTCTGTGCTTGGGGATCAGATGTCTGTTTGTCTGAGAGGGAGTGGAAAGCAGGGAGGCCTGCTTCTCTTAGGAATCTAGGTCAGGACTCATCCAAGTAATGCTACCCAGGCCTTTCAAAGCAACTTCTTACATTGTGGAAATACTTTGAGCAAATCCAGATGGCAGTTCATGAATTCTCTTACAACCTGAGGGGAGAAAAAGTTATGCTGTCCTTTTTGCGACTCCAGTTTTTCATAAGTTAAGTCATCACATTTAATTAGTGACCTCCAAGAGAGGACAGAGTTCTTAAATTCAACTATATCCTTTATAACCTCCAAGTTGATAATAACTGAAGACGATGCTAGTGCTTTCAAATTCAATAGGAGTGTCAGCAGCAGTAAATATACAAGAAGAAAATCCAAATATATGGGAGCTTAATAGATGAAGCTTTCTGGGCATCCCTGAGATACTGCAAATAATTTGGAGTTCATGAAAATAGGAAGCATATGCATATTCCTTAAGAGAGGTGGAGTATGAAGATTAGAATTGGAAAAGGGTATGAAAATGGGAATGAATTAGTTAATAGAATAATCTTTTATTTTATTTACTTTTTAAAATATATTTTTATTTATTTCAGAGAGAAAGGGAGAGGGAGAGAAAAATAGAAACATCAATAGTGAGAGAGAATCACCAATTGGCTGCCTCCTACTGCAGATTGAGCCCGCAACCCAGGCATGTGCCCTGACCAGAAATTGAACCGTGACCTCCTGGTTCATAGGTTGATGCTCAACTACTGAGCCACACTGGCCAGGCAAATAATCTTTTATTTTAAAAAATATTTTATAGACATGCAATGTAAATAAATGAGAAGGGCCAAAAGCAAGAGCATTAAGCCTATTTTTAGAAGATTTACATTTTATAAGACAAAAAAAAAAAAGAAAGAAAGAAAGAAAAGAAAAAGAAAATGGAAAATGAAAGACAAAGAAAAAAATTGCTTATTTCTCTAGGTTTATACAATAATGTTTCTGAAATTATACCAGTGCCTACTAAAGTGTGGGAAACAGCACTGGCACTCAAAGTGTTGAGGAAATGTGACTCCCAAGTCTGGAAGCCTATTGCTGGTGTGAATGGCACTGAACTTGTAGTTTCCTTAAGAGGCAGGCAAATCAAAGGTGAATAGTAAGTAATAAAAATTGGTGGTGAGAAAAAAGCAGTGCTGAGACATTTTAAAATTCCCAGAACCAGATGGACACTAATATATTAGCTTTCAATATTAACTAACTAATTCAAATATACTAATTTTTAACTTTAAAGGACAAAATATGCTGAAACCACCAACATTTGGTCCATCTGAGACACTATTTGAAATAGAGGAACTGCACTTTTTAGACCCCAGTGAGACATTTCCGTTTCCAAAACAAATGTATCAAGGAATGCCTTTTGAAGCATTGGGATATCAAAGCACACTGCTTTTCAAGTATTTTATTCAAATATTAAAATATTCAAGTTGGATTATTTCCTTAGCATGCTTTATCTGATAAGTAAAACCTCTCTTCTTAATATCACCACTATTCTCTCAATAAAGTTGATTCTACAATCACCTTTGACTGTAGCCTCTTCCTCAAATTAGTCTACAGTATTGATAATTCTTCCTTCAAAATGATTCTCACTCAATTTTTATAGCTCTTGCTATAATTTGAAACTAAACATGGATTCATGATACCCAAATTTTGTTTCATCTTTGCTATTTAATATTGTTCAAATCTCCTAACTCTATTTATTAAATGAAAGAGTAAAGACTACTGAATCTAAATTTCATAAGGTAATGTGGGAGTTTGTTGTTGTTGTGTGTGTGTGAGAGAGAGAGAGAAAGAGACAGAGAAAGAATGTGTGTTGTGTGTGGTGGGGAATGTTTTATCTACAAAAGAGTCTGGGAAAACTAGAAAGATCTGAAAAGATATAAGACCAGCTAGGGCAATATCACACTCTTATCACACCACAAGTCTCATTGCTTTTACTTTCTGTATTTCATTTGTGGAGAGTAAGAGAGACATATACAGAGAGATTTTTGAATGGAAGAAGAAATAAGATTCATGGAGATCTCATAAAGAACTAAATAAACAAAAACATAGAAATCATGACATGCTTAATTACATTATACCCTGTTTGGGAAAAAGACCCATGGACTAAAAAAAGGGAGTTGAGTTAGCCAAGTAAGAAAAGGAAAAGGAAAAATCCTGGAGGTAGGTGCTGACCAAGGGAGGAGGAGCCTGTCCAAGTGGCTTCTAACATTCAAATACTGTGGTTTTCATGGCAAGACTAATGAAATCACAGAAACAAGCACCTTCAGCTATTCTGACTAAGGGACAAGTTTACAAACAAAAATTATAATAATTTACCCTCCATTTAACATGTCTTTATGAAGAAAATGTTCTGGCTAGATCAACGTGAAAGCAGATTTACTTGACAATCATATCTCACGGCAAGTAAGAACTGACATTCTGGATATAAATTGGCTTTCTACAGAGAAAGACTTCTTTAGGGACAATTAGCTCCTTTGTCTGCCACGTTTATGAAGGCTACAATCAAGTCCAGGGATCTTTCTATCACACTGACTGAATTTTTGTATATCAATGCATGATTAAAAATTAAACCTAATTATAATGGCTAATATTTACTGGGTGGTGATTATTTGCCAGCTGCTACTCTAAGTGCTTCACATATAATCTTGACTATCACTTTATGCTAGGCATTTAAAATTAATCCCATTTTATGGGTGAGAAGACTGAGAAATAGAAATAGTAAGTACCCTGTTTAATATCACACAGTTAGAAAAGGGAGGAGCCCGAATTCAGAAGCTAATAATCTAGGCTCTGCAGCCACAGTCTAACCAAAGTGCCAAAGTGCCTGTCAGATTGTGTTGAAAATGCCTACATCCATCCTCATGGTAAGAATGGCATATAATTCACTGAAACCCATACAAAAATTATAATTCTAAAGAATTTAACCAGGAACTTTTCAAATCAAGTTCTGTGTTCTATGAATTTTTAGCTAAGTCACTGGGTATAGCACAGAATTTAGTTCCCTGAGCTGAGTTCTGGGTCTGTTTCCTCCTCTGGATCTCCAGTTGTGCAGCCCCAAGCATTCAGCACTGGATTTTTCTAACATTTCCTTGAGGGCTCTTACTACCACCTATTCTTAATAATTGATTGTTAATCACTGAAATAGCTACAGATCCCTGTTTCTCTGAGCTTAATGTTCTTATGACTGAAGTCTCTCTGGCAACCATTTTTTTTTTTTTTTTTTTTTTTTTTTTTTTTTTGTCTCCTGTGGGATTAGAGTTTTAAATACTGTAATGAGGATAAAATTTAAAAATACATCAATAACCAAAACCGGTTTGGCTCAGTGGATAGAGCGTCAGCCTGAGGACTCAAGGGTCCCGGATTCATTTCCTGTCAAGGGCATGTACCTTGGTTGCGGGCATATCCCCAGTGGGGGTTTGCAAGAGGCAGCTGATCGATGTTTCTCTCTCATCGATGTTTCTAACTTTCTATCCCTCTCCTTTCCTCTCTGTAAAAAATCAATAAAATATATTTTAAAAAATAAAAATAAATAAAAATACATCAAAATATTTTTCTGCTTGAAGTTGGAAATTTAAATGACTCCCCTCTCCTTGGTTCCTCTCTCAGAAATATGAACCTACTTCGTGGTTGCAATCTCACTCTGGTACTCATGACTCAACTTCTCTCACTCTTCTTTCTGCCTTTTCTTCTTCCCCTGCTCTCCTTCTCCAAGAAGAGATTCACTTGGGTAAGTTAATCAGCTGCTGAAGTGGATGCCTCCTTGTGTTAGGCTGCTTCCACAGCCCACTGGTCTCTCAAACTCACAGTGCCTTGGGTTTAAATGCTAATGCTCATCCCATATAAATTATGATCAATTTAATAGTATCACATGAAAAAAATGATATTTTATACTCAGAAAACAAAGTTTGGCTGCTAAATTCATGAGGATTATGGGTAAAATGTTCTTGAATTATGGACTAGCCAGTATAACTGTTATAACACTTCCCTACCAATAAGCTATTTAGACTCAATAACATGTGCCTTTCACTTTCATTTACTATGTAAACTCATGAAGAATGAGAAGGAGAAGGAAAAGAACAATCTCAACTACAACTGTATTTTATAGATGTGATATCTGAAGTACAGAAAGAAGGAATAATTTTTTGGAGGCAATGGAACTAACGAGGGGCAGAACCATGATATGAACTGAAAACATGATGCTTGCCTTATACTGTCACACTGAGTCCCAGAAGAGACCTCAGGTTCTTTTTAGAGGCCTTGTTCACATTCTCGTGCTTTTCTATATTCTCTCTCTATCAATAGTACATATATTTCAATTATTAATATTTTAAGCTACTATTAGATATTTAAAAACTTTTTCTAAATGTCAAAATTTATGTTTCTTTCTTAGCTTCCATGGCTTTTTCCCAGGGAAAATACAAGAGCACGTTATCAAGTTTATCCTAAAAATAAACAAGAAATTAAAAATAAAACTCAACTGAGTCCTCCCCTTTTTTTTAACCCTATCTCAAACTCCTAAGATCTCTTGAAGAATTCTTCCTTCCCTGGGTATTCAGAGATAACATTGATCTCCCTAGTGTGAATAATGTTCCTTAATACCAAGTATGGTAAATGGTAGGGCTTCTCTCTTCTACTGATAAGGCAGCCAATAGAAGCTGGAGGAAGTACCACATTGAATTTGATTGCATTAACCTAACATGAATAATTCTCAATTATTTTAAAGCAAAGCATGTGATATAGCAGGAAAGAGTGTTACAAACCAAACAACAGACAGATGTGGAGGTCTATGTGATGAAGTCTAAGTGTGGTATCAACCCTATTAAATGAAGCCTTCTCTTAAAGTTGTTCCCCCCTTGCTTGGCTAAGAATTATTTGCAATCAACAAGGTTGAAAAGCCTTATTGAGAGATAGATGTAAACGTTGCAAGAAAAATGAAAACACCCCCATATGAAGCTTTGGAAAAAATTAAATAAATTAATTAGAAGTGTTTTAATGATTAAAATATTTTAATATTAATCACCCTCCTATTGCTACTACACATAATGCAATCAGCAGAGCCAATATGTGTATACTCTTATGATGATCAAGACCAAGCCACAGAATTCAATTAAAGACATTTCACTCTACTCAAAGTGTCTCCCTTGGCCCCTAATTAGGTGGGAAGAAAGAAAAAAGTGTAAAGACTTCTTGAAAAACTTTTAGAGAACTCTAAAACAGAAAGCACATATAGAGGTTACTGGGAGACCTTTATGCTGTTGCAGGTAAGAGTACAAAGCAAGACTAACATAAGGGATGCCCTTGCCAAAGGCTTGCACGCACACAAAGAAATACTATGGGTACCTACTCCCATCAGTTACCTTTCTCTTTCTCTCCATGATTCCTGCAGTTTATGAAGAAAGCCTTTCATCTTTACTGTACTGTCCCTCCAGCTTTTCTGTCTCCTCTTCCTTTCACATTTAAGCTTTTAGCAATTAATTGCACTTTTTAAAAAAATGCTTCCTCACCTCCATTCACTCACCTGTAAACTGCCTTCAAGCTTAGACCATGCAGCCCAACCCCATTGAACCTGTGCCAGCAGAGACCACCCAGGTCTTACTACGTGTGGGACATGTGGCACATGTGTTAGGCCCTCTGCTCTTGACCTTTCAGAGGCTTGTGGAACAGTTCAGTATTCCAGAAATGCTCTTTTTCTAGCATCTTTATCAGAATGTTCTCTTATGATTCCCCTCATTCCTTAGCAATCATTCTTTTTATATCTTAGTGGAGGTTTTATCCATTTCATTACACTCTCAAAGAATTTGTTTTATTTGTGTATCTACTGGATTTTTATTTTACTGTTACCTTTTACATTATTTCCCTTTTATATTTTTTGCATTTACTCTATTTTTCTAATTTTTGGAGTTAATTTCTTAACTCATTAATTTTCAACCTTCCTTTATTCATGTACTTATATTATAGCTATATAATTTTCCCATTAAATAGCACTTGTGCTGACAATTTTAGAGTTTATCTATATTTTATATTTAACTCCATTTAAATATTTTCTTAATTACATTTTAATGTTTTAAATTTTCTAAATTATGGATATTTGAAGTGCAACATTTTTGTATATTATTATTGATTTCAGAGACGGACAGAGGGAAAGAGAGAGATAGAAACATCAAAGATGAGAATCATTGGCTGGCTGGCTCCTGCATGCCCCCTACTGGGGATGGCTGGCAACCTGGGCATGTGCCCTGACCAGGAATCCAATTGTGATTTCCTGGTTCATAGGTCAATGCTCAACCACTGAGCCTAGCTGCCCAGGCATAATGTTTGTATTTTATAAAAAATTATTTTAGTCCTAGCCAGTTTGGTTCAGTGGATAGAACATATACCTGTGGACTGTCAAGGGCATGCTGTACCTCAGTTGCAGGTTCTTCCCCACCCAGGCCCTGGTTGGGTGTGTGCAAGAGGTAATCAATCGATGTGTTATGTGTTTCTGTCACATCAATGTTTCTCTATGTTTTTCCCTAAAAAATAAATGGGAAAATATTGTCAAATGAGGATTAAAACATTTTTTTTAAGTGGGAGAATGAAGTGATCTGTTATATGTATTTTAAAAGATTATTTTTTGTGGTGATGGTGGTTAGAATATGGTCAAAGTGGATATTGGGAAACAAATTGCAGGTTATTGTAATAGGTCATTTGGGAGAGAATGACGGTCTAATTAGGACATTCATAGTAGAGATTTAAAAAAAAAGGGGTAAACTGATATAAAATATACCTTGAAGGTTATATGTGTTTTCATGACAAACATTAAGAAAAAAGAGTGAAGGGTGACCAAGAGTCAGGAGCAAACAGCTTCTACCTGATTTCTCTATATGTACCTCTTCTAATTAAATAATGAGAATGACTCACTCAGTCTAGGCTTTAAGAAATCTGAATCCTAACTGTACTCAGGATTTCCACATTTAACAAAAACAAGGATATATTTTTTAATTAACTTAGTGATCAGATTTTCACATGAGGTCAATACAAAATAATGAAATTCTTTATTTGGAAGTATCTCTGAGTAGGATAAACAAATGAACCAAAGGGCTATGTTGAGTAAAAGTAGACATACATAACAGTAAAAATCTTCCTTTTAACAGTGAAAAGGCTAAATATAAATCCTGTTCACCATTCACTTTTTTTTGGTAAACAATAGGATTTTGTGATACCATTTGTTCAATATATTAGCTTTTAATGGGCTTGTCACTTGGTTTTTAATGGGCACCCAGAATAAGAAGACTTTGGGTGTGTTAGGAGTAGGAAGAATTGTGCGTGGGGAAAGTACTTTGGATGAGAGATGAAATACAGATTCTTTCTGTTGGTGCATTAAGATTTTTTTTTGCACAGTCAAGAATGACTAATCGTCTGACTATTACAAATACATTTTGGATTAGCTGCCTAGAGGAATAACTAAAGATACATTTTCAAAGACCACAGATAAAATTTACAGACAGCTGAAATTAGGGTGAAATACAACAGGGTATTCTCTGTCACTTTGTCCTATAGCTTCCTTGCTTCACCCAAGAACATTTAATCAGTTCAAACTGGCCTGAATGGAAGAGAACAAAAATCGCTGGAGGGTGAAAGGGATGGGAGGGAACAACCCAGAGAGGGCAGCAGTGGCTGTGGCTCTCCAATGGCAACAAGTGTTATGGAAATCCCCAGACACACAATCAAGTCTATGTACAGCAGGAACTTGGTCTTTGGTGCAAAGAGGAACAAACTTTTCACAGTTGATTTAATTTGCCCATGTTACAAAATGGAATAATGACTTTGTAAGGAAATAAAAAAATAAAAAAAATTCATAGCTCTAGGGTAAGTGTGTTGCCTCAAATAGGGCCTGCTCCTTAAAAAGAAATGTCACATGAAAATCTGCAGCTTTAAAATTACTCAATTACTATTGGGAGACATTTATTTTAAACCAATATAATTTTCACTCTTAAAACCTGGTTCATGTCCTGCTCTAATTCACAATGCACATGTCTGATGTATTTGTCTAGAAATGTGTTCAGTAGGTTTAATGCAACTAATGTATTGCATAACATTAAAAAAACACACAAAAAACAAAAAACTCTACACAATTCCTTGTTGAATGTGGTTTAAAAAATCCCTCTGACACCTGTCTCTCTTTTTTTTTTTTACCTGTATCCACTAATATGCATTAACTGTCTCTATTCTACATAATAATTTCTTTTTTTTTTGTAGAAAGACAGGATTTAAACACAAACTTAAAAGAGAAAAGTGTAACTATGTCCAATAATATTTGACATATAGGGCCATTTTATGTATTTATTCATAAAAATTATTCTTTAAAAAATGCAAAACTGGCAATGTAACAAGGTCTATTAAATTCACTTCAATGAGAATTTTTTGCATTTCAAAATATGGTAGATATTCATCTAGTGAAGTTGATATGTTTAAAATGTTCACTGTCATTGGAGTTGTCTTATAATTATGGTCTATAAGGGATTGCCAGTGGCTAGATGTAGGTTCCTCTTTTTTCCTAATAGGAAAATTTCTCATATTGTCATTGCAATTAAATGACAGAGCTTTTTCATTGTGTTTCTACTCATTTCTCTTTTCACCTTTGATCTAATGTTAAATGGCATTTCTTAATTTTACAAGCATCTTATTATGTAAAATAAACATACTTCAAATTGTTAAGCTCTTCTGTCTTCTAGGTTTTTAGTTATGCACGTCCTGACTTCAAAACTTTATTGCAGATTAAAAGCAGATTAAAATGTACACACACACATACACACACACACCTTAAATTTGCTTAGGAAAGAAATCCATCAAAATAAATAATTCATGTTGGGATGGACTGAAATCTAGTCTTTTAGGAGGTGCCAACAGATGGTTTACATTTATAGAATGCGCACTTGCTGACTTCCAAACATAAATTAAAATTCATAAAGTGTATCATTAGTACTCCCTATAAGCAGCATTATGTTTATGATCTGAATTTGGATTTTCTCAGGTGAACAGTTTTCCATCATAATTTGACTAAGAAAACAAGTGAAACAAATTGCTCTCCAGTTACTGCTTTGTGTTAGCAAGTTTAAAATTAAACACTGCTGATGGTCACCCAGAAACAAGTGCCAATGGGCTCAGTGCTAGATGAGGCTTTGTGTTGATATCCAAGCTTATAGTAGAATTCTTAGACATTTGTCAGCATTAATCCAATAGGCATTGTCATAATGAATAATATAAGGCAGCTTCCCTAGCTTATAGTTCTTAAGACATCAGTTAGATTAGGAATACTCAACCAATATAATTAAGAGTGAGACTTCAGTTTATTAAAGGTCAGGTAACTAGGCCATTTTAGTTAATTTTAGCAAATCTTTGGCCTAAGTGTGGCTACTTAATACCATGGAATTACAGTAACATTTCATTTTTAGTGAACCTTGCTACTAACTAAAATGTTAACATTCAACTTGGGTAAGGTTATGATTAAAACCTGCTTTAAGCCCATAAAAAGAGATAATTTATTGCTCATTAAGATTTTGTCTACACAGTGGAAAGGGTAATATTGTCAATTTAGATACTTAATGCAATCAGAAAGTCAAGAAAACCACTTTCAAAAATAAGCCCAGGACCTTACTTACTGAATGTTGGTAGTGGCTTACTTGGTCAAATTAGCCAATAAATGGCAAAGCCTCTTCAGAATGGCTGTATTTATAAATGTAGGCTTTAAGAAAATTAGCTAAATGAACTGGCCAGTTGCTTGATGCTCTTAATCATGTTTTAACTGTCTAATATTATATAGGCAATTGTTTTCCCTGTCTTATTCCATGTTTGCCAAAATAATATAGACAAACATTACAGTGTCAGAAATTTGTCATTTCAGAAAAAAAGTCAAGTATAAATATTTTGGTATCATAGAAATAAAACAACCAGTGCTTAGGTTGGATATGTTTCTTTTCAAGCAATAGTTTTAATAACATGTGGATAGTTCTTCCACATTTTTATACATAAATACCTAAGTGCTGGCATGAATCATTCCAGGACAAATATAACATTCTCTGTCTGTAAACTTTAAATACCATATACTGTGTGATGAAGGATGAGGGACAAAGTTTTGTACATATATATTAAAGAACATGTAGAGTTAAGTGGATACATTTGCTTTTTCAGTGATTAGCTTGATGGGCTAAATTAGGGGTGAAAATAAATATTATAATTTGAATCAACAACTTAAATTTTCCCTTCCCATCATGAGATGGTTTAGGCCAGTTGTCGGCAAACTCATTAGTCCACAGAATCAAATATCAACAGTAAGATGACTGACATTTCTTTTGAGAGCCAAATTTTTTTTAACTTAAACTTCTTCTAATGCCACTTCTTCAAAATAGACAGGCCCAGGCCATGGTATTTTGTGGAAGAGCCACACTCAAGGGGCCAAAGAGCTTCATGTTGCTCGTGAACCGCAGTTTGCCGACCAGGGTGTTAGAATGACTGAGTATTATGTCAAGAAATCCATAAACTGTCTTAACAAGTACATTTAAAAATAGATAAGACTATACTTTGTTTTTCTCCCCTGCTATTCAGCAGATGGTGGTAAATTAGATTCAATTAATTATTGATAAAATAATCTTAAATGTTATCTACATACCTGAGTAAACTGTGAGTGAGTTTGCCACCCTACAAAACAGATAGTGTTATGTCTATTATGTTCTTCATTGTGTGATATCCTATCTTACATCCAGGTGAAGGAAGAAGCCATAAAAAAAAAAATCCAATTTTTCAGTTCATACACATTTTGTAAGAAATTTCTAGAGGGAAGGTAGGTGAGGGTGGGGGCAAGGGGGAGAGATCAACCAAAGGAGTTGTATGCATGCATACCAGCCTAACCCATGGACACAGACACCAGGGGTGTGAGGACATGAGTGGGGGGGGGGGGTTGGGGGTCTAATGGGGGAGGGATAAAAACACATATGTAATATCTTAATCAATAAAGGAATTAAAGATTGAAAGAAAAAAAAGAACTTGGTTTTACAAATACATCCTTTTTAACGGGGGGTGGGGGTGGGGGGTTGGGGGGCAGGGAAGAAATTTCTCTAAAATAGCCAGTACCACACATTCTCGGGCTGTCCTTGGTTTCTACATTAAATAAACCCAAAGGTGGCCCTAGCTGGTGTGGCACAGTGGATAGGGCACCAGCCTGCGCATCAAAGGGTCCCAGGTTATATTCTGGGGTCAAGGGCACGTACCTTGGTTTCAGGCCCTGGTAGGGGCTCCTACAGGAGGCAACCCATCCTTGTGTGTCTCTCTCACATCAATGCTTCTCTCTCTGTCTTTCCCTTTCTGTTCCACTCTCCCTAAAGATCAATGAGGAAATATCCTAAGAGTGAGGATTAACAATAAATAAGTTAGTTAGTTAATTAATTAATTAACTAAGTAAGTAACACAAAAGAAACCCAAAGGAAAAGGAGAACACCTGCTTCTAGGGACCCCAGGTCACCTGATTGAGCAGCATCTAGAAATGCCCCATTGCTTTGTTTCTAGGCAGAGATCCTAAGGAGATGCTTTAAGTCCCGATCATAATCAAAGTTCTTACTCAAGAGTATACACTCAACTTTCATGAGTGATAGAGAACATCAGTGAGTAGGACTTAAGCCTTAAGAAGGCCAAGTAGCTGCTGCTTTGACACTTTTTGGAACACTGAGTCACCCTGTAAGAATTATGGCTATTATCCTGGAGTGACATTTAGAGAGGTCATGTGGAGAACTAGAGTCTGAAACAACATGGAAAGATAGGCCACACTGTCCACATGTCCCTGTGAGTGAGCCACCTGGGGTGTGTCAGTCCGTCTGTGCACCCAGATGCTCACAGCCCCAGCTAACATCACTAGGAGCAGCAAACCGCCATGCTGAGCCCAGTACATGCACAGAATCATGAGAGAGAACGGTCATTGTTGTTTTAAACCGGTCAAGTTTGGAATGGTTTTTCCATACAGCAATAAGCAGCTTAACACCAAAACTTTACCACAAGTAAGGCTCAGCTGTAACATGAACCAAAAGCACGTGGCATTAGCATTGTGATGGAAGCTGGGCAGGATCTAGATTTTGAAGAGACTGAAAATTCGGAAAGACTTCCTTTTTCAGTTTTTACCCTCTCTTAGATCTCTGCAACAGCCTATTGATCTTCCTGCTTCCAATTCATTTTTTTCTGAGTCGGACAGAGATCATTTTAAAATTGAATCTGATCAAGTCAGATTAAAATAAAAAACTTTCAAAGACACTATATTAAGCATTGATTTTTTATTTTTTTTTTAAGTTTTCATACTGTGGGCTATGTGATCTGGTTTGTACTTACTTGTCTGGTCCTAATGATTAGCATACACTTTTGGCTTAGGAGTATTTCTCTATGTTTAGAATACTAACTTTTCTGCTGCATTCTCTTTTCAATTTTTTTTTTCCTTAGTAAGATCAGTTCAGATGATCACTTCAACCTCAACCATACCATGCTAATTGCTCCAACTAATGTATTTTTTTTCTAATCTCCTGAAATTTTTAGGCCAAGCTAATCCCCAAATGTCCTTTTAAAAAATCTCTCCCCACTTTTTCAAGACTGAGGTACCTCTTCTTTGTATAAGAAACTTTGTTTTTCCAAGCGTGTTTATGTCTCTCTTTCCCCTTAGATTTTCAGTATGTTAAAGACAGGAGCCATAGTTATTTCTCTTTATTGTAGGGTTGAGAATAGTAGGCTCTTCATAATTTTGTTCTGAATTACATGGAACCATCTCCCAGTTTGTGGTATTTATGTGACTTTCAGTTTGCTTCTTGCTTTTATTGTGAGAATACATAGAAATGGTGGTAAAGTAGGGCAGTTTGGGTTGTTGTTGAAGGACCTTCTTGCCCTTAGTCCAGACTAAATAGATAAATGCTATTAAGTATATGTTAGTACTACATAAAAGGCAACCTTTTCTATAGTGATCTATTCTCTTTGCTCTGTCAATTGTTATTTTTAAAAGGCAAATAGCTACTTGTGTATAGAGGAGCCATCAAGCTCTTATAGATGGCTTTAAAATACTGTTTTTAGTTTGTATGCCTTCAAATTGTGCCTAAATAACACAGCTATTTTTGACTGATTGATTCTAAGAATTTTGCTATTACAGCCAAACTATGGCATTTTGCATCATATATTTTTAGCATTTTTGAAGAATGAAATGCTTTTCTATTTTCTAAAGTGATTTTTCGTTTTGAGTTTCAGCCAAATATCTTAAAAATCCATAGCTCCTAGAACTCAGAGAAAATTATCAAAGCCCAATAAAATATATGTGGCTTACTGCCGCAGCTGTATATTTTGAAGAAAGCTAATATATCGACTAATTCTTAGAAGAGCATCCATAAATTGCCGTCTTTAAAATGTAGTTATAAAGGCTAGAGATGATGTCATTTGCTGCTACAGGTAAAGAAGCTTTTGTGTGTATGACCTTTTAAGTGTTTCTTTTGAGATTCTAAATACCAATGTACCAAAATATATCCACTATTATTTATCCAACAAAGCTCAACATGAAATGACAATGTTTCACTGTATCAATTTATATCCTTCTATATTTTTACCCTCTGATTATTTTAATGGTTCAGTTGCTTTTCAATACACACAAAAAATATATTGGTTTAACTAAATGGACAATGTTGCTTATTTTAATAAAACCTGGTAATTTAAAATGATCATTGTCTAATCAATTTACTTGATCTTGATCATCACTGGCATTAAAATTAATACCAGGCAAAATGATGGGCCTCAGTATAACCAAAAAATTTTTGTTTTGTTTTAATTTAGTTGTCATATGAATGTTACCTTATATTTTGACCCAATTTCATTTGAAATAAAGATGACAAATGATTTAGTTTCCTTCTAGAGATGCCTGTGATATAAAAGACATATTTGTGTATCAGTGTGTGTCTTTGTGTGTTTTCCAGGGAGTCAGAAAGATGCCACAAATTTTTTGATGCTTTTCCTCTCATATCTTAGAAAGTTCTATCTTAATGAGAAGACAATGGCAAAAGTGATAATGCCATTTAGGAGAGAATAGCAGCTTCTACTTCCTGTCTCATGGATCTACACAGAGAAATGGATGGATCCAGACCAAACCAGCCTTCCAGCCCTCCAGGCAAAGGTGCCAAGCTGAATACCACCAAGTGACCCCAGTCAAGCCACACAGAGCAGAAGAACTACTCACCAAATACTGACCCACAGAGCCATGAGCTGCAATCATTGTGCGCATAGTGGTTTTAAGTCACTATGTTTTGTGTAATTTGTTATACAACAGATAACCAGAATATAGAATAAACAGTGTGACTGACTCTCTGGGCTGACACTCACCTTGTGATTCACTTTCATCAAACTATTCCAGAACCATTCTACTGACTAGGCTACAACATGACAAGTATCTAAATATCAGAAAGGGACTCACAAGGTATATGGGAATATTGGTACTACTCCGCCTGGGGGGGAAATAATCAGGGTTGCCAGCCATGTATCACCTGATTTTATATTTGTTTTGGAGATAAGGCAAATCTGTTAGCTTCTAGACCACTGATCTAGCCACTTAATAGAACTGACTTGTCAATTTTAAACATATATCTTAAACATTTAAATAACACACACACACACACACACACACACACACACACACACACACACTCCAAATACTTATCTTGCATCAACAGATTATAAAATGCTTTAAAGACATTTTATAAAGATTCTGGGAAACAAGCAGTAAATTCACCCACCACCCACAGGCAGCTGCTTTTGGGTAGAAATTAAACTACAACAGCAATAAATAAATAAAACAAAAATGGAATGAAAAACAACATATGCATTTCAGTATCCATATATATGTACATAAATACTCAGATACTTCAAACATATGCAAGGTTATTCATTTAGGATTCAACACAAAAAATTCTAAGAATAACAATGTAAAACATATAAGAAATTCTTCTTCTATTTCATTTCTTATAAAATTTAAAATTGAAACTAGTACAATTTCAAAAATCAATGAAATGTTATGTTAGAGGATGCAGTACATTTGAGGATTCCTAGAATTACTAATCAGTTTTGAAGAAAGTTAATTTTGCATCTCCTTTAAGAAAAATATGGCCGAAACTGGATTGGCTCAATGGATAGAGTCGGTCTGCGGATTGAAAGGTCCCACGTTTGATTCCAGTCAAGGGCATGTACATTGGTTGCGGGCACATCCCCAGTGGGGGGTGTGCAGGAGGCAGCTGGTTGATGTTTCTCTCTCATTGACATTTCTAGCTCTTTATCCCTCTCCCTTCCTCTCTGGAAAATCAATAGTTTTTTGTTTGTTTGTTTTGTTTTGTTTTTAAAGATGTGCTTTGCAAGGTTCACTTAAAAAAAAGTTAAAAAAAGGAAAATATGTTAATCATTGTTAGTTATATAATTTGATTCATTTAACCTTTAGAAAGCATAACATATTTAGAACATTTTGAGAATATTATTTTATGTTTCAATTCTAATAAGAAAGGGGCAATGAAAAATAATTTGAATATCAGAACATTGGGAAGCAACTTTCACTTTGATAGCATTACTGTAGGAATGAGGGCAGTGCATTAGTGATCTATTATGGGTTAGAAACTACCTTTAAATTCAGCAGCTTAAAACAATAAACATACTATAAATAGTATCACAATTTTGGTAGGTGAGGAAGTTGGGAGTGCCTTAGCAGGGTGAATCTGGTTTAGAGTCTCTCAGAAGTTGTCACTAAGCATCTGAAGGCTTAGCTGGGCCTGAAGGGCTTTTGTGATGGCTCACTCACATGGCTATTGGCTGGAGGCCTCAGCTTCTCACTGGTGTTAGCAAAGGCCTTAGTTTCTTGCTCCGTAGATCTCAACATAGGGCGACTTGAGTGCCCTCAAGAGAGTGAGGGGTCAGATGGGAAAGAGGACATTGCAAGGGCTTTTTTGACCTATTCTCTGCAAACATGCTCCACCATTTGCACTTTATTTTATCCATTAAAAGTGAGCCACTGAGTCCATCACACACTCTACATGAAGGAAATTGGGCTGCACCTCTAAATGAGAGCAGTATCAAAGAATTCCTGGACATATTTTAAAATCACCAATGCCTGGCTCACTTTCCAACAATCCACTTCACTGGTTTATCTGGTCCTGAATTAGAGGTGATAATCTAACTAGCACACATTGCGCACCTGAGGGCCATAGAGTATATCTCTGAAGACTATATTTTTAGGGCTTTCTTTGAATTCACCATTTCTCCAACTCTGCCTCTGAGTCTCACAGAAATGTTCTCTCAAAAATGCAATGTCATATCCTGGCAGTAGAGGAGCACCCAGGTTAAAGTGTTGGGTAGGAAACAGTGCCAGGCTGCCAATAACCAGCTCTGGATTGACATTCATGGATTTAGGAAGTTCCTATTTAGATGCACTCCATTTGCCTTCTTTATTTTATTGCTGAGGGGAATTCTGTTTTCACTCCTGAGAAATAACATGATTTGAATCCAAAATAAATCTTTTAAAATCATCTACACAGATAAGACTTTCTGGAACTTCTTCAAATAGGTGGCAACTATTTAATTATCTGTACTAAAAGTATAACACTACATAAGATGGAAAATTAATAGGCAGGCATTGGGGAAAGGTGGAAATATACTGATTGATCTTTCTGAATCAGGAGTCACAGGTTCCCATGCCTTTCACTAAGTTTATTTATTATAAGGCTTCCAATGTTGTTGTTACAAGAGAAGGCGATTCCTCTATTTACCTCCTGGGAAGGGGGTTTCATCTTCATTGCCTGCAGATACTAGTGGAAACAGGAAAGTAAAGTTGTCAAAAGTGACCTGGTTCCAGTTTCAGAATACGCTCAGCTTCTTTCTCACAGGCTGCATACTCTATCTGCCATGTGTTTCCACTTTTTTGCTGCATGTACGCTACATACTTCCCTTCTAACCAGGTTCCTCTGCTCACTCACAGTGTCTACTCCACCACAACTTTGCTGGCGTTGACTTGTTGGAGCTTCTCCCACCCTCTGCACACCATGCGTTTCGGCCTCTAAGTCACCGCTCAGCCTATGTTCTATCACATGTAATTTGGGTGGTTTGAGGCCCCACTCATCCCTTCAACCAATCCTCACTGGCTGAGGCAGTCAGGGGCACTGAGGTCACAAAACACTGCAAGTTCAGGAAGCGCTGCGGTACATTTGCTCCTCTCTGAAGGGGGTTGTTGGTAGTAGAGGTATTCTGAGTTCTTGCCCACCTAGTACAATGTTAAATAAACAGGTGACTAACATGAACACCATATTTCAGTCCCGTGTCTTCTACTGATTTCTTATATGTCCCAGAGAAAATATTTTTATATGTACATTTTCTTACCTGTCAAAGAGAAATTCATTTTCCTAATTCACTAAATAGACATATCAACGGCCTCTTTCTGGAAAACCATGTGTTAGAACTTGTGGGCATCTTAAAAGATGCTTAAGAAGCTGAGACCGGTTTGGCTCAGTGGTGGAGCGTCGGTCTGCGGACTGAAAGGTCCCAGGTTCAAAGGTCCCAGGCTTGTACATTGGTTGCGGGCACATCCCCGGTGGGGGGTGTGCAGGAGGCAGCTGGTCGATGTTTCTCTCTCATCGATGTTTCTAGCTCTCTATCCCTCTCCCTTCCTCTCTGTAAAAAATCAATAAAATATATTTTAAAAAAAAAGAAAAGAAAGAAAGGACACTTAAAAAAATGGTGCTTAAGAACTTTCTTCACTTTCAAAAGCTTTTAGTGATTAATAGGAGGTATGAAGCATATGGGCAACTAAGTAAAATCTGAGTGATTTTAAAAAGCAGAGAGCGTTTAACATATAGCTATTGGGGCTCAGATTAGAATTAAGCATATCTGAGATAATATCTTCCTTAATTACCTTATGTAAATAATAATAAGTTAACTGATATAATATGGGTACAAATTTTAAAGGGAAATGCTTATATTGTAGAAACAAGTTAGTAAGCATTCATTTAGGAATTGATGACTGATCAAATTTTTTTAAAGCTGCCACAAATTATTTAAAAATATTTTATGAGACTCAGAGCTTTGTTCAAAATAGTCTGTGGCCAAATTCAAATTCATTTTCTTTAATATTTAATAGACATCAAAAGGTTGATTCAAAGAGAGAGCATATGTGAAACAGAATATGCCGTGGTCCAAGCTATGCTGCTTTCTGTTTTTATATTCTTGTGCAAACCTTTTAATTTCTAAGACTTTAGTCTTCTTTGAAAAAGAAAATCATCACAAGATGACCAAACCAAAGAATGTGATGATCCTTGTAGCTCTGTGATTCTATTGAGTCTGGTCCAATTAGTCACACAGCTACCTGCCATTACAGAGGCTGCGGTGTGTATACATTTTAGCACCAAACCACAATTTAATAACAGGGTGCAGAAGCCGCAAAGCCTCCTATTCTGTTCCATTACTAATTTATCAGGGGCTGCTAAAAGCAACTGAATTGAGGATCCCAGGCAGACAATGGTGCCTTTGATGGGCAAGGGAAGCATCATTTAAAGAGAAAACGTAACCATCCTAAAATAATGGCTGAGCACAGGGCCTATGCGCTTTGAAAGAGAGCACTGCAGACAAGATATTCGTGGTTTTTAAAGACCCCAAACACAAAAGCTTTAGTTGGGACTTTTAAGGGAAAAAAGAAAATAGCTCCCAATAAATTGGTTGCACCAGTATCCTTTTATGTGTGTGCTGGTGCTTAGGGAATTTGAGGGTGGTGAGGTGGTGGTGGTGGTTGTTGTTGATAGTGGTGGTGGTTGTGATGGTGGTGGTGGTGGATGTGTTGGTAGAGTTGGTGGTAGAGGTGGAGGTGAAGGCAAACTATGATTTTTCAGAATCTAACAATATTATGTCTCTTATTTAGAACAAAATCCCAACATTTTTCTAATGAAGATAAAGCAAGCGAAAGAGACATTCTTATGCTCTTGCCAATTTTAGT
The DNA here is from genome assembly GCF_014108245.1 of Pipistrellus kuhlii. Classification (NCBI taxonomy): domain Eukaryota; kingdom Metazoa; phylum Chordata; class Mammalia; order Chiroptera; family Vespertilionidae; genus Pipistrellus; species Pipistrellus kuhlii. Next base: position 31,199,330 of record NW_023425405.1, on the reverse strand, counting down.
TATTGAAAGATAATGATACCACCATCTTTGTTCAGGGTGTTATTAGTGCTGGAAGCTAATTCCAGCATGTCATAAATGCAAGAAATTTCATCAAAAGATTTGATGGAACAGGATTCAACAGGGTTGAATAGATATTACCTGCTGCTGGAGTAGCTAAGGGGATTTTCCCACACCTAAAAATTTGCATATAGTATTGCCTGTTGCCAGAGAGCTGAAGGCATTTTAATCTACATGTTATTGCCTCCTGCTGGCCAAACACCTGAATAGTAAAGGCAGTTCCCCCAATCTAACAATGCCTACTGTATACTAAACCTTAACCTTTGATCTTTCTAGTTAGGAAATATTTATGATTTAACTGAACATTAAATATCTGAGATTCCAGACTGTGTTTCAATAACTGAAGTTATAAATACATAAGTCTATGATATCATAACATTTTAGTTATTATTCTAATTATAAAACATGTGCCAAGAACCAAAGGCAATGTCTGAAAAATGCTTCAATAAGCAAAATGGCACCATCGGCATAAAATTCTCTTTACCTGCAACCAACGTATTAGCCACTTACAGATATATATATTACTCTCCCTCAGGTCAGTCTTCACATATAAAGTGATACATACATACACATATGGACATTAACAAAAATACGTTTTGTTTTGTGTTTTTTTTTTTTTGGTATATGTATGGAGGTAGGGAAAAGTAGGACCATGTGATCTCTACCATCTCTTACAGCACATGTGTCAAACACAAGGCCCGCGGGCCAAATCCGTCCCGCCAGGCCTTGCAATGTGGCCCGCACCGCGCTGTCATCACTGCACTCCGCTGCGTTTCCATCACAATGACAGTTTATGACTGTTCAGTAAACCATTCGGCCCGCGATTTAGGCTGGATTTTAGATTTTGGCCCCTTCTCTGATTGAGTTCGACACCCCTATCTTACAGCATTAAAATTATGTAACTATGATTTAAAATATATTATATTTGTCCATTAAAAATACAGATTTGCTAATTTTTTACTACAGAAGAATGTATTACCCAGAACCTGCAGAGTCTAAAATTTCAATGTTGCTTAGAATATTAATTAGCTTTTGAGTGTGCAAATATGTGACAAAATAAAAAAGGAATCAATCAGTTTTAAAGTTATATTGGCTCTTCTCTCATGTGTCATTTAAAGATGTTTTACAGTTTTATCGAGTTCTACATTCTAACATTTATCTTCCATCAGTTTTAATTCAAAGAAGTAGGGTTGGTAATGTCACTTTTCCCTACATCCAGAATTTTTAATGGAAACTTACAGAAACTTCAGTCATTCTAAATCCCTGTCACCATGTTTGGAATTCACTACATGCACAATTAACATGTGCTGAATTCATACTCATTCCTTTACCTACCTCTGTTGCATGCCTTACATAATGGGAAAATAAATGAAGTCACTGTTAACACGTGGTGAGTGCCCATGGTTAATGTGGTATAAATGTTCAACAGGAATGAATTGACAACTGCTAGACTTCATTTAAAGTTTTTAAGTGAAGCGACTTTTAAAGCTAGGAGGTATAGTCATGAGATTGGCTCAGAGATTTCTAAACTCATGGGCCCTGACATAGAATCTTCTAGAAGTTGGGGTCAAAATGTTGTTTAATGTTTCATTAATACACTTAGGTCTGAAGGCACCTTAATAATTTTAATTTCATAGAAGGGCATCCAGGCTTCACAGAGGCTGCTGCGTAGTATATCCGAAAGGTGATAATTTTACACCTCATTTTATCCTGCAGCATTGTCCCATATCCACATTGGTCCAATTAGGATACACTGGAGCACGCAATAGGAAGGAAATGGCCAAGATAATGATCTATTCGTTTCGTAGTCATTTTTAGTGCCATGCTTATCTTTCATTTCATACACTGAGTTCATATACTGAATTCAAATTCCTAATTTGAAAAGTAAATAACAGCAATTCCCAATTAGGCCTAACTACTAAAATAATATCCTTGCACTGATTGCAAGGATATTATTTTAGTAGTTAGGCCTAATTGATAATTGCTGCCATTTACTTCTGACCAATTATATTTTCTCAGGAATAGAGTACCCCTTGCACTTTTAGCTACTACCCACTCTTATTTTCTCCCCTGCAACTTTCCCCCCTGCTTTCCTGTTTCCCTCGCAGCCACCCACCTTATTCACACCCTCCTTCCTCCTCTCTTTTGCCTTCATCATTTTGTCCTTGTAGAGTAGCCAAGTCAGCCATTGCTTGCTAGTCAGACTCCATGGGCATTTCCCTCAGTGTTTTCATTGTTTACATGAGAACAGGCAATGTATAGCAAATAGACCAGCTGGAATCTCCCCACAGACAGACGTATCCAGACAGGAGGCTTCTCGACGTGTTGTGGTGGGTCAGTCTGGTTCTGCTACCAGAAAGAACAGCCCACACCCATATGCACTGTTGCTCCTGAATGCGAGGCTTGCGATAGCATCCACATGGGCTGGGCCTCAGCCAACACGGAGGCCTTAGCACATACACTGATATAGAAGAATGTGGCAGCAACAGAGTTTTGGAATATTGTTTGTAGCATGCTGTTCTTTGGCATAATTTTTTTTTCCTTCAGAATGTAAGAACAGATTTATCCTAATTTCCCCAAGACACATTGTTTATTATAGAATCTGGCTTTTGAAATGATAGATTCGAAGGCAACTGATAAATTTAATAGGAAACTCAATATTCATTGCAGATATTTTGGAGATTGTTTTGAATTGTTGCAACCGAGAAGCATGCTTTTAAAAAAAAAGGCACCCAGGTTTTAGAGTTGTTTTTTGAGTGGTGGAAGAGGAATATTAGTAATGAGAAATACAATGACCTTTGACTAACTGAAGAAATGCATAGAAGAAATGCATAGAAGCAATAAGTAAAATGCTTAAAATCTGAAGCGAGTATATTTGAAAAAAAAAAATCACAAACATAGGAAGTTTGTGAACAAAAATAATATATCAGTATAAATATGCATTTATATTATGCACCACACTAATGCTATTGCAATTCAATAGGACAATGTGGTTAGAGAAGCACGTCTTTAGTAACTTCTAAGCAAATGCCTTTGAAAGACAAGTAGGAATTGGCAACTCTAATACAATTATTATCAAGAAAAGCACAGCTGTTCTTTTCTGTCCTTTATGTTTGTTACTCTAAGGTGGTCAACCTGAAATATAAACTCATTAATGGACACTAAAGAAATGTACAAAATCAAATGGTATATCCCCATTCCAGCGTGTGTAGCAGTTTCATAAACTTGGCATACATCTCCACCAACATGGAACCATCCGCACGGAAGTCTCAGAACTACCTCCTCCTTTGTCATTCTCACAGGCAGGAAAGGGAGGCCCTAGCCTGACCTCAAAGCCCAGCATTGGCTCTGGATGCAAAGCTGGCGCCTTATTCCAAGCATCTCTGAATTTCAAAGCATCACACATTCCAAGAAAGAGTTTTGGCAAACAGAAGAATAAAAATGATATCTCTTATCCCTCTCTGTGAAAGACATAAATTTGAATTCCAGAGACTGACTGACTGACTGAAAGTTAATTCGCCAGTCTTTCGTAATTTGAACATTTAGTATAAAGGTGACTTTTTAGACTTTACTCCTTTCTATAAATGATGGTCAAGAACAGCTAGGTTATCGTATTTCACAAAGAAGGCAACAGTTGGATGGCTTACAGACATAAAGTTTCATTTTTCATTCATGCTACATGTCCAGAATAAGTTGTAACTTGGCAGCCTCTTTCCTTCCATCTCTCTGAACATCGCTAGTTGCTGTGAGAGGCGATAAAGGAACACACCAACTACATACCGGCTTAAAGGAGATGCCAACTATTTCTGCTCACATGCCATTGGGCAAAGAGTCTCATGCCACACTGCAGGTTAACAGGTTAAAAGAGAAAACGTAACCCTTTCTCCTAACATTGAAAGTCTTTGTGGAGAACAGTAGAGTTTGCTACAGATAGTATCAGACAACATAATTTTTAGGAGTAAGGTAGAGTAACTGCCTGCTACTGTGGACTAAAATAATATTAGACCAATAGGCACTTGGATGGACTGGGACTTCATGGTCAAGCAAAATGACCACAAATGAAAGAAACACTGGGCATGCCTTATCTATTCAGTAGAAAGTAGCAAAATGTTATGCTATCTAAAAGCAGAGAAATGCTGTTCATTGTTAAGCATAGAGTTTATAAACATTAAGCAATTTCTTAACTTGTAAACTTAAGAAAGTGCTTTATTACTGTCCCAGATATAGAAAACATTTCACTTATGTTTCAAGTTCACCACAAACTTAAAGTAAAATGGGTCCTAAAATGTCTTCTCAGATTATGCCCCTTTCCTCTCCATTTCTAAATTTGGTTTTGTTCAGGAGTCTTCAGTCCTCCTCAGAGTGAATTCTCCAATCAGACTTATAAGGAATCTGTAGGGTTTTTTTAAAAAATATATATTTTATTCATTTTTTTATAGAGAGGAAGGGAGAGTGATAGAATTAGAAACATTCATGAGAGAGAAACATTGATCAGCTGCCTCCTGCATGTCCCCTACTGGGGATGTGCCTGCAAGCAATGTACATGCCCTTGATTGGAATCGAACCTAGTACCCTTCAGTCCACAGGCCAATACTCTATCCACTGAGCCAAGCCGGCCAGGGAAGGAATCTGTAGTTTAAAGGACCTAAAGATCTAGGCCTAATTGTTTTGATAAGAAAACTTTTCAGTGCAATCACTTTCATGGGACTCAACACAAACCCCCATTTCAAAATTTTATTCTCAGAAACTTTATATAGATTTTTAAGTAGCAAATATCAGGAATGCATCCTGGCAAACTATTCAATGTAAATAAAATATCTTGCCATTACTAGAGAAAATCGCAAATGCAGTAAATAGACAATATCTTGTCATCCGAAACATTTTGCTCCTCCAAGCAGTAGACCATAGTGTCATTGAGACAGCAATGCCAACATCAGTCTAGTCAAGAGCTCATCTCAGGAGTTTCAGATACAGTAACTTCTAGAATCTGTTAGCATAGGCCATCTACCGCCTTTTCAATTTCTTCACAAATGAGCAGACTCTCTGAGGGACAAATGCTCTCTTCTGAAGTTTGAATGTTACATGTATCAGTGCCATGGAGAGCGGTGGGAATTACAACTTATTTGTTCTGTTTGTGGAAAGTCATTTGGTTCTAATATTTTTGGTTTTAAAGACATAATTGTAAATGTGTTTTGGAAATATATGAATTATAAGATTTAAATTATGAGTCCTTATCTATGGCAGATATGACATAATTCACTTACATGGTCTTTTCTCCTGAATGTGTGGGGCTGTCTTTCTGACAGCATTTTCAGGGCATTTAAGCTGAGAGAAGAGTCACAGCAACATTCCTATTCTGTATCAGATGAAGTCTATTTGTGCATATTCTAATATCCAGATTCACTAGAGGTCAAATCTGATTATAAAAAATAAATTGCCACAAAATAAGAGAGATATCGCAGCAGAGGGAACCCCTGCTGTGAAATCACGTCCATCTGGGGTTCTGGCTTTGATGGTGGCTACCACTTTATTAAAGAAAGAACTCTGTAAATACACAGAGCTTTGATTGCTACGGGTTTCACCTTAAGCCATTTCTACACGATGCAAAATGCCTGATCAAAATGAGCCATCCAACGTTCTGGGCTTTGTCTGTATGGCCAAATCAAAGTCTGGGAAAACACAAAGGACTGTGTGTAAAGTAATCTTAGGATGACAGAAGGAAACAAAACACAACTTCTGTAGACATCTATTGAAACGTCCTTTGAGTATATGTTTAAAATAATTGTCTTTAAACTTTGATTAGATATTTCAGTCCTACTGAATATACACATTATTTGTTTAATAATACATTATGCTTAGCAAAATGGCAATTATTGAATAATCTGGAAGTAAAGCTTCTTTTATAAAGTCTCTTACATAAAAAAAAAACTCAGAAAATATGTCAAGCAAAACAGTTTACCTGAGTTTGCAGGTGCACACTATAAATATCTTAGTGCCTAACTTATATTTGTACCTGTCGAGATGAAGGCAGAACTGTGTGATCTTCCCATGGTTTCTGGTTTCTTGACAATGAGTTACTCATTGTCTCCTTTCCTTACAGGATAGGAAATAGGACTTTATATCAGTAGTTGCTTTATTCTCTATAGGGTATGCCATTTATTGGTATTTTTCTTTTAATTGCCATGTAAAATGTGCCCAATAAGGAAACTTGTAAAACAGAAAGGAAAAAAAGAAAACATATAAATCATCTGTCATGTTACCACCCAAAATAGCTGATAGTAACATATGGCTTGGCCTTCCGGTATTTTGTTCTATATCGATCCCTCCTCTCTTCCTGGGCTGCCTTCTCTTGTCTGTCTGCATGCTTGTACTAGGTGATATCCTCTGGGCATGCCTACAACCCGTCCTCCACAGAGCAGACGGAGTTTACTTTGTCAAACCCTTGGTTTGGAGCCACCCATGCCTTCCTAGGCAATCTGAATATATATCAATGTCCTTATGCTATTCTTGCTGCATCTTTACAACTTGCCTGTCTGACTCTGTATAGTCTGGGTTTCCTATCTCCTCCCCTTTCCTTGCTTCCTATTGCTGAAACAAATTAGCGCAACCTTAGTGACTTACAACACCATTTTAAAAAAATTATTCAGTTCTAGAGGGCGAAGGTCCAAAACAGGCCTCACTGAGCTAACATCAAAGCGCTGGCAGGCTGTGCTGCACTAGGGAGGCGCTGGGGGAGAAACCAATCCCTTGCCTTTTCCAGTTTCGAGGCACCATCTGCATTGTCTGGCTCCTGGCCCCCTTCAGAGCCATGTTGGATTGAGTCTTTTTCAGGCTCCCATCTCTCTGGTTTTTTCTTTTCTACCTCCCGCTTCCAATTTCAAGGACCCTTGGGATTACATTGGGCCCACCCAGGTGACAGGGTAATCTCAAAGTTAGGTGATCAGCAACCTTAATGTTATTTCCAAGCTTAATTCTCCCTTGCTACCTAAAAACATATTCACAGATTCCAAAGATTAGGATGTGGACATCCTAGGGAGAAAATGCATTGTTTTGTTTATTTTAGTCCCAAGCTTCCGATCCTTAATATATGCACTCTTTTTTACCTGAGTTCTGGACTATGAGACCTGCAATTTCAGTTTGTTTGTTTCTGGATGAGATTTTTTGAGATATTTTATTTTCAATACTATCTTAAAGCTAGCCTATTCTACATTCTCAGTAAAGAAGTATTGCAATCACCAATCCTCTCTCTAAATATATATATTATTTTTCTATTAATACTAACTAATTTTCTTACCTATGCAATGATAGTGGAGGGTTAGCTGTGAAAGTGGAGTACTGGAGGAAGGTAGGTAGCAGCAGATAGAAAAACTAAAGGCTTGTCTTATAATAGTTCCAGGCTGGCCACAATATAGTTTCGAGGGGAAAAAATAACTCTTGACAGGCACTCAGACCTGCTACCCTTCAGGTTCTTGGGCACATCTAACCACTGAGCATACCAGCCAGGGCTGTATCCTTATTCTTCAACCTCAAATTAATTTTAACTTTCTCAGAAACTCATTCCTTGGCCATTCATTCTAAACTTAAAATTACCCACCAATTACTCTACATTGCCTTGTTTATTTCTTTCATATTAGAATGCACTATATGATGAAACAGTAAGTTTTCTTCTATGACTTTTTTAAAAAAATATTTTACTTAATTTAAAATCTTTGGTATAATTTTAGGTATAATTTTGGCCTTTATTCTCTGCATTGAATGAATCACTGGTCAAGAAAAATTATTTCAGAAGGAACTTTGTACAAATTCTAAAGATTATATACTAAGGATGGTAGAAGAAGCCTACGATCTAATTATATAAATTGGTTATTATAACTATGCTGTGAGGCAAATAAGAATGTTTATTTACTCCAGCTATCTGGAATTATTTCAGACCAATTTTCATATACATGCAGTGCCAATTTTAAAAAGGCTTTTTTTCTTAAACACCTAAGGAGAGTACCTCTTCGGGAGACATTAGTAAACAAGGAAAAGAAGTGCCCTCTTTTAGGTAGTGATGGCAAAGCTGTGTGTGTGTGTGTGTTTTAGTTACAAAGTTTATTTGTAATTTAATATAATATAATGACAATCTTGCCTTTTTTTTTTAATTCCCCATGTTCTTTAAGAAAATTTGCTTTAGTCATTATGACTATTTTTTTTTGGGGGGGGGGTCTAAGTTTAGCCTTTTATTTAAGGAAGAACGTTTTACATAAAAACATATTCACCCTTCTAGAATAATACATGAATATTAGCCCTGAATTGAGTTTTCTTACTGATTAGTGATTTTTCTGACACTGTGTCTATTTCTATTTCATTAAATAAAATAACTTACCTGCCATGCCTACTATATGAACACTAGTTTACTTTCACACTTAATTTTTCCTTCTTTGCTCTTTGATGTTTCTTTGCTCAGACCAAACCTGGTCCTGCTCCAGCTGCTCTGTGCTTGTGTTAAGTTCAAATACAGCCATTAACTCACAAGCTTCAAAGAGAGTCAGCCAGAGCAGGGCCAGAAACTCCGAAGGTCAATTGCCACTTACACTGAAGCTCTGGCTGCAGGTAAACACTCAGTGGCTGCTTTAGTGTGAAGAGCAGTATGGCCCAGGAGCCTTCACTGGGCAGGAGACCTTGTGCTTGCTTCAGAATGCTCATGCACCTTGCCTGAGATTCTCATAGACTTTTTTGCCACCATGAAAGTTGCTGAGGATGGAAAAACTTATCATGATCAGAGGAGGGAAAGCTATCACACAGTCAGATAATCTACTGCTTCAATGAAACCCTGGATTATTAATTAGAATATGTGCTTCTTCACTCTCTTAATTTTTTATTTTATTTTATTTTATTATTTTTTTAATTTCAGAGAGGAAGGGAGTGGAGAGAGGTGGAAACATCAATGATGAGAAAGAATCATTGAGTGGCTGCCCTCTGCATGCTCCTCACTGGGGACTGAGCCCATGACCTGAGCATGTGCCTTGACTGGGAATCAAACCATGACATCCTGGTTCATAGGTCAATGCTCAACCACTGACTCACACAGGCCGGGCTCTTTTTTATTTTTGATGTTATATTAACATCAATAACACAACACTTCATATACACATGCACCACAAGCAAAGAAGGAGATCCTATTTTTTTTTTTTTTTTGAGAAATAACAAATTAACCTGCAATTCTCCATGTTAAAGGTAAGGTTTGTGTATTTCCTTCCAGTTAAAATGACTACCTTTCAGACGAATTATCTTTTTATTTATTTTTTATTTGGGACCTGCCTAGGCTATCAGTGTTCTACCTTTAGCATCATTACACTCAGCTAATGTAAGACAGCTCACTTTTATAGTGTGATATTTATAGATTGTTTTATTGCACCATTAAGAGCATTTTGATTTCTGCCATATTCCCATATTTTCTTGTCAGAATACAAAACATTCCACAGTTCCACTTTGTGCTAAGCCTTATGGCATTCACTTGCACCCACTTTCCTGCCTCAGAAGGCCAGGTAATTAAATGAGCTTCAGGGAAAAAAAAATGGTTTAGTTTTTTGTTTTATTTCCTTTCCCCTTTTTAAAAAATTACATTAAAACCCAACCAAGTAGATTGCTTGCTCTTCAATTGCTAGCCAAAGCTCAGTTCCCAGACATCTCCCTCAGCAAACATTCATTGTCAGGCCAGTGTGCGGGAGTGGGGCTTACCGTGCATAAATGTCATTTGGTGTGTATTTTTTTAAAAAACTTTTAAGCTGAAAAATACTTATTTTAGTCTTACATGAATTTTTTTGAATGTTTTTTTTAGAATTTCCAACTTCTTAATACACAGATATTTGTCCATTTATGACATAGTAGTCCTATTTAAAGCTTACAATATTTAGTAAAGGGTTTATATTATTAATGTTTATTAGTTTTGGTAATTAGGGGGAAAACAGAAGAGTTATAGGAGGATTTAATGATGCTACATGTAATTTATAAGGAATAGCAGTTAATGTTGCAAGAATTAGGCTGGGGTTTTAAACACTGATGGTTTTGTTTGTTTTTGTATGTGTGTGGTGGTGGTGGTGGTGATGGTGGTGTGGTATGGTGGTATTTTTTATCCTCAACCAATGATATGTTTATTGATTTTTAGAGATAGAGGTAGGGGGAGAGTGAGAATATCTATGTGAAAGAGAAATATCAATCCATTGCCTCCTGTACACGCCCTGACTGGAGGTTAAATCAGCAAACTGGGTATGTTTCCAGACATAAGAATCACACCTGGAAGGTTTGCTGTGTGGAATGATGTTCCAACCAGTTGAGCCACCCATCCAGGGGAAATAGTAACTGTTCTTTATTCCTGCAACTCCACATCATGAACATGTTCAGATATTCTTAGTATCAATAAAATCAACACAGGTAGGATATTAGCTACTTAATGACTATTTTACCTTCATATTCAGGGCTTTAGCAAGTGTTGTGAAAAATTTTCAGAATTTGGGGATAGCTCGGTTGACAGAGAACTGAAGGGAAATGTTCCCTGATCTTTTGGCTCCATGCTTCAGAACTAGGCCTAAGCTGTTCCTTTCTACAGTCAGCATGTATTTGGAAACTGTATAGAAGTGAACTGTTACTCTCGTTTTCCTAAATACCCGCTTTTTGAGTTTTAGCACTGTTTTAAAAGCCAAGTCAGTATCCTCAACTGTAAAAGGTCGCTTTTTATGAAGATCAGCATTCAGATATCTCTGTGATGGGCACAAAGTTTGTCTTCACCATCATGTCTTTCCAGTTCTCCTCCATTTCCCCCCCCCCCCCCCCCAATAGTCATTTGGCTACTACAGCTTAATCCTGGGAATATAGGAGGAAGCAAAATAGATATTTCCTGACCTCATGGTGTTTACAGTTCAGAAGAAGATAAAAAAACAAAAGACAAATAATGAGGTATTTAAAGAGTCAATTGCACTGTGATTTTATACTTAGATGCCTTTGACTCTTCAAATGTGCCCTGTTATTCTACCAGAAACCTGGAATAATATGACTATTTCTCTCCCTCTTTGCATACTTTACTCATTCTCATTCTTCAAGTATCAGCTAAATATCATGTATTTTTAAACTTCCATAATATCTTCAACAAAATTTGGCACTCTTAATATGTATTTCTATATCAACAGTACTTTCCCGTCATAGCACTGTCCAGATTTTATTATAATTATAGGGTTAATTTATTTTTCACTCTCTTTCTATTAAATCTACAACATTGCCTTGTCCGTAATCTTAGTACAATAACACTAATATTTTGGAAAATGGATAAATAATTGAATAATATGCTTAATTCTATGTTAGAGTTATAGTAGGAATCCAATACCTATTAACATCATCTCAAACTATATCTCTCTCTAATATATAAAACAGGAGAATTTTAATAATATGAAAATGCTTATTGTCATTTAATATTTTCAGACTGTAATTAATTAAAGTCTTCCATAGAGAAGGATATGGTGTTGTAAGTTTTCATCCAAGACATTTAATTCTAGTTTTAACATATTTCTAATGTATGACTAGGCATATTAATTGAATAGCGAAATAACAGTAAAAGGTTAAAGACTTGAGGGTGTTCTAAATGAATGAGGAGCAGTTGGCTCCTATATATACATGTAAAAAAAGAACAGCTGGAACTTTCATGGAATTAAAGAAATGTACCCATATGTGCACAAATAAAATACAAATGTTAACTATGTACATTGCCGAATGCCAACTTATAAATCAGCAAATCTGTGGAGGAAAATTCAACATCAGTAGTTATATAACAGTAATGTTAAAAGATTTAAAACAAGTAATTTGTCTCACTAATACACTGGTAACAAACTACAGCCACTGTGCTCTCCCCTGAAGGTCATATTGCATTAATGACTTTGGTTTTCTTTTTTTTTTTAATCATAACATTTTACTCAAAATTTTATGTAAGATTAAATCTTTGTTCCAAATCACTCAAATATTCCCATGTTGACATCCATAAATTATATGCAAATTTCCTTAATTTAGCTCATATGCATCAATAAATGCATCTAATGAATCCACTGGCTTAGGCATTCAGGAAAAATATCAGAAAGAATTTTTTTAAATAAAAATTTTAAAATAACACACTTTTATGGTTTGAAATGTAATATAAGATAATTTTGACAAATTTCAGTTAAAATGTAAAGCATAATTTATTATCTCATTTTTGAGATAATCATTTTTTAAATACCTCTTATCATGCATATCAAAATATAATAATAATTCTACTTACATAATTTTATCTCAGGCTTTCTTCCTGTTTATTCCACATCATAATCATTCTCAGATATTATTAAAATTCAATTATATTGCTATATATCAACATATTAAGCAACATGTTGTACACTTCAAACTTATACAGTGTTATATATTATTTCTCAATACATAATACATAAATAAAATAATTAATGTAAGTAAAGCAAAACAATATTTCAACCCATAATTTTTAATTTTTAATGTCATAATTAACCCAACAATTCCCCTAAATTTGGACATTTACATAATTTCTCATTATGCAATAAATACAGTGGGCAGCAAAAGTTGGTTTACAGTTGTTTGTGTGGAAAATAATATAATAATTAATAAATAATAATACAAGTAGATTCTGTGTTTAATGTACTCATAACTGGAAGCCTACTTTTGCCCCAACCTATATGGTTAGATATAAATCATTTTTATACTTATGAACTTATAATAGATTTATTTAATAATAATTACTAAATTGAAAGACTTAACCTTTTTTCTTATATAATATTTCTAATATTATTATATATTTAATTGTATAAAAATATATATTCAAAAGAAGAGTCAAATTTTCTTTTAGTCACATGTATCTTTGCCAAATGTTATAGCCACAGTGAAAATAATACTGAGGCATAAACATCTTTATGATGTTGAATGATAAGATGAGGATATAAAATTAGTTACAATACCACATATTGAGGTAGATTAAACAACAGTTAAAAAGCTAACAGGTAGCCCTAGCCAGTTTTGTTCAGTGGTTAGAGCATTGCCCCACAGACTGAAGGGTCACAAGTTTGATTTTGGTCAAGAAGCAGACAGCCAATCTCTCTCTCTCTCTCTCTCTCTCTCTCTCTCTCTCTCTCTCTCTCTCTCTCTCTCTCTCTCTCTCTCTTTCCTGCCCCCTTCCACTCCATCTAAACATCAATGGAAAAACTATCAGCTAATGTGGCAGGGTCTTCTCATCTGGAGGAGGAAGAGTGATGAAACTTGAAGAATGCAGTGTTCTCAAAGGATGGCATGTAGTATAGGAAAAGAAAGGAAGGCAGAAAGGGAGGAATTTCATTCTTCCTTTACCTATTTCCATCTTTTTCCCTTGGGATAATGTTTTTTAGTTTAGAGAAACTTTGTTTTTTTTCTTACACTCTCTTCTGCTATTAAAAGTACCCTTCCTTCCTACCAAAACAAAGCTTTGCTTTCCTGGTCTTCTAACTGGGGATTGCAAAATATGTGTTCAAGGGCTGCTTTTCTTCCATGCAGTATTTTCCCACCTGCACCCCCCCCCTCCCCCAATGCAGTCAATATACATGCACACACTGCTGAAGCCGGTTTGGCTCAGTGGTAGAGTGTCGGTCTGCAGACTGAAAGGTCCCAGGTTCAATTCCGGTCAAGGGCATGTACCTTGGTTGCGGGCACATCCCCGATAGGGGGTGTGCAAGAGGCAGCTGGTCGATATTTCTCTCTCATAGACCCTTCTAGCTCTCTGTCTCTCTCCCTTTCTCTCTGTTAAAAATCAATTATATATATATATATATATATATATATATATATATATATATATATATACACACAGACTCAGACCCAAACTGCCCCTACATATACAAGGTGTTTCTTACATGCTAGACATACCCTGATTTCTTAAAGTCTACTAGAGAGGTTTAAAATGCCAAACTTTTTAAAAAGTTGAAATCAACTTAATAGCTAGTCCAGTAGTAGGCAAACTCATTAGTCAACAGAGCCAAATATCAACAGTACAACGAATGAAATTTCTTTTGAGAGCCAAATTTTTTAAACTTAAACTTCTTCTAACGCCACTTCTTCAAAATAGACTCACCAAGGCCGAGGTATTTTGTGGAAGAGCCATACTTAAGGGGCCAACGAGCCACATGTGGCTCGTTGGCCACAGTTTGCTGACCATGGGGCTAGACTAATGAATTTATTTTATTTTTGTTTGTTTATATTTTTTAGATAACTGAATATTCTCCTTGACTAGCAAAGGAAGCTCAATTTCATTATTTGCTGTAACCAGTACATTCACTCCCTCCAGGATAAAAACACTGTTATAGTTCCTTGTTAATTACTAACTTCTGCATGAAATTTGAATAAAAAGTAATATTTGCAATGGCAACATATAAAATATTCAGAAATCAAACAGCAAAATGAAAACAACAAAAGCAATGAAAATCCAAAATAGCCTATCTTAAAAAAACAAATACTGTAAAGAATCCCTTTAAAGAAAAATATTTCATTAAAAAGGACAATATATTCACAAATAATTTAAAAATAATGCCTAACTACAAAAATGTACAAAACCTCCAACTCAGAATAGCACAGTTAGATACATTTAAAATGAGACATGCAGATTAATTCTGTTTTGTCTCTTAAGAGTTCTTTAAAACCTATACACATTTAAAATTCCTATTTAAATTTGATGCAATTACTTCCTTTAAAAAAATCAAATAGCATCTTCTATAATTTTTGTTAATCCTCACCAGAGGACATGCTTATTTGAGAGAGAGAGAGAGAGAGAGAGAGAGAGAGAGAGAGAGAGAGAGAGAGAGAGAGAGAGAGAGAGAGAAATGGTTCAGTTGTCTTCCTGTACATGCTCCCACCAGGGATCAAATCTGCAATGGAGGCATGTGCCCTGACCAGGAATTGAACCCACAACATTTGTTGTATGGAATGACACTCCAAACAACTGAGGCACTCTGGCCAGGCCATCTTTCATAATGTTATACTGGGTAAAAGATGTGTAGACTCCTTGCTTTCCACTAGGTTCACTGGATGTCCTGTTACTTCAGTCTTAGCGAGCTGGCTAGGATGATGTAAGAAAAGACTACAATAAGGACTCTTAGGGAAGAGATTTCTTATCATCAAGGATGGAAAGCTTGCAAAACCATCAGTGATTAGTACGTTATTTCATTGTTGCTCAATTACTCACAAGAGAGATATAAGGCATAAGGTATTACTTGCATGGTTATTACACAATACCAACTGTTCAAATATACAGTGATGTGTCTTGAACCTGTTTTCTTCAAAGTCACGTTTTAATGCACATGATTTTTTTAAATGTTGAAAATACATTTAATCACAAACTCCATGAATCTCTCTTACAGTAAATATAAAACTGAAATGTTCTTTGATATTGGTTGATTTCCTCTTATTTTTCTAACAAGATACTCTGAAACTGAATGCCACACTTAGTAAAAAAATATGCTTTATGTAATTTTTTTGGATAGAGTACATTTTCTCAAGCATCAATAGGGAAAGATGTCAGTATGCTAATGGCTTTAACTATCAGAAGAGACATGAATTTAAATCATTATGCATAAAAATTCTTACGTGGTTATTCAATGTATTTTGAAAATATTGTTATGTTTGCTTCATTCACTAAAATTAAATTCTACAAATAGTAGCTAATTCTTTCATTTAATTAGACTCAAATTACTAGTTTCAGTATTAATGGTTTGATTTGACATGTTTAAAAAGTGTAGAAGGTACTTAATAGACCTGTCTTCCACCTTAAAATGAACAACTGTTCAGGGAAATGAAATTGTTCAAAGAGACATTTTCTTTCTGTGATTCTGTGAAATATAATATAATTATTCTCCTTTAATGAATTTCTCCATGAGGAATAATCTTTCAGAGCTTGAACAGGTAAAGTATAATTATAATTGGAGCAGCTTTGTAAATAAAAGGATGAAGGAGATTGCTATTTTGTCTCATATTATTGGATAATTAGAATAACAGTGTGGCATTCATCAGGCATTTGAACTTTCTCAGAAAAAAATCCCCAGGGCTTATTTAACTTAGTCATGTTTATCCATGGAGATTTTTAAGTCTGGTTTCAAGTGACTGTCACCTTACAACATTCAGGCCTAATCGTTAGCTTATTCTGATTAACAGTTTTACTTTACAACAGCCAATAGACACTACCTAAAACAAAACAAAGCAAAGCAAAAAAAAAAAAAAAAAAAAATCCCTTAGTTTGCAAATCTACAGAAGGAAGAGCAATAAAAAATGTTTTTTATTAAGCCAGGAAAATAATCATTCAATGTGGAGGGAATGATGAACTTTAAAAACAGAGATGTCTGGATACTGTCCAAGAAGCTACCATTTATTTGTTATTTATTTGTTAACTAGCGCTCTCTCTCTCTCTCTCTCTCTCTCTCTCTCTCTCTCTCTCTCTATATATATATATATATATATATATATATATATATATATATATATATACACACACACACCCTAGAGGCCCAGTGCACAAAATTTGTGCATGGAGGAGTATCCCTCAGCCCGGCCTGCACCCCTTCCAGAAATGTCCGACTGCCAGACATCCCTCTTGCATTCTGGTACTGCAGGCTCTTAACTGCTCACTTGCCTGCCTGCCTGATCACCCCTAACCACTCTGTCTGCCTGCCTGATGCCCCTAACTGCTCTCCCCTGCTGGCCTGATCCCCGTAACTGCCTCTGCCCTGCCACTGTGGCTTTGTCTGGAAGGATGTCTGGAAGGTCGCCCAGAAGATGTCTGGTCTGATTAGCATATATTTCCCTTTTAATATTATCCTTTTATTAATATATAATATATAATTATGGTTAACTCAAATTCATACAGCTCAAAGATAATTTAGTAGATTGTGGGATTTGACTCTTTCAATAAACAGGTTTCTTTGCTCTCTACTGGACCCCCTATCACTCTCTGCTAGTTAGATAAGTGTGAACAAAGAGAACCAGATGCCAGATTGCATGGTTCCATTGCATGCATCAAGGTATCCAGCAGAAAACAAACAAAAAAAAACCCCTTAAAATAGAAATAGAATAATGTCTCTACTGGTAGGACTTGGAAATATCTGTCATTCCACAAGATGGTACAATTGAATTTTAATTCTCAATGAGATTATACTGCTTCTTTTGTATTATTTCTTATCTGAGGAAAGGAAAACAGCTTTTAATACCAACCGAAAGATAAAAAATAAAACCATGATCTATGTTTAACAGCATATGTTGCTGTTTTCATGTCTTTTTAATAGTTCTTTAATGTTTACCATTTTTTAAAAATCATCCCTAATTTTTTGTCATTTGTTCTGATTATAGGGAGGAGATAGAAGAAAGCTAGGTAGACAAGGGCGGGACCATGAGAAGAGGAAGTAGAACCTGGCAGCCCAGGTAGGCAGAAGCTCCTAAGGCAATCCACAAAATATATATCGATAGATGTTGCTAAGACAGGAAACTTGCAAATAACCAATTACAAGGCAAGGAGGCATATAAACTAATCCGAAGAAGGTGGCTGAGGCAAAATTCTTTGAAAGGACCAATCATGAGCTAGCAAGTCTGATCTACCTCATCTTCCCCTGGACAAAAAGAGCGTGCTCCCTCTCCTTATTCTCTTCTCTCTCTAGTGCGCAAAGGGTTCCTGATGTTCCTGTGTCTGGAGAACACATCCTTGAGCTCACATGGCTTAGAGCCATGTGGGCCTCCACACAAGGACTAACAGGCTTGAATTAGCTTGGATGCTATATACCCAGCTGTAACATGGACACCAGCCTGCTGCTGAAACCACAGCTGCACCTTTTATTATCAATAAACTTTGCTCCTGCTAATCATTTTTGTCTACAGATCCATTCTTTCGTTTTTCGAGACAATGAACTCGAACTCAATCCCACCACACTTTGGTTTCAATAGAACAAATTATTTTAAGTTCCCCGGAACACATCTCTTACACAAGCTTCAAAACATTACCCTCAAATGACAAGATTATGATAGAGATTTTATATTTAGGAAACGTCTGCACATAGTCTCATATTTAGAAACTTTATGTGACATCTATTTGATAGCATGCTTTATGGGTATTATTTAATGAGTTGAAGCTTGTATAATCAGCCAATATTTATTTAACTTAAAAATGCATTTTATATTTTCACCACTGCATTAGTTAAATTTACTTAAAATTATAATGCAGCCTTGGTCTGGGTAGATGACCTGACATTATTTTCAACAGACTCAGTATTGGATACTATGTCACAGAAACAAATAAGATGGTTATTTTATTACTGATAGTGGGCATCAACATTATAGAGAAAATGACTTGTTAAAGCATTTATATTCTTCATCCTTCTCTCATGTTACAATTAAAATCAATAGTAGAAATATAGAAGTTCTCAAAACAGCCTTGTGAAAATAAGAGGGTATTTGCCTGAGATGTCAGAAAGGTAATAGCTGAGCCTTACTTTAAAACCTCAAGTAAACAAATTTCTTCTTCCCTTGCATCTATTAAATTGATTGCCAAATCATGTATTTTTTAAAAATCTGTGACTGCTACTAAAAGCTCATTTTTCTCAATCTTTTCCACATTCACAAGGTGAAAGCAAGTTGCTCCTTGTTCTGCCATTCCTACCTGTTCTTCTTCAAATGTTCCCTGTTTTCCTAATTTTAATTTGTTTTCAAGAATAAGCCCTTAGCTCTCAGTGTTTTTTCTCAGTGGTTAGAGCATCAGCCCACAGACTGAAGAGCCACAGGTTCAATTACTGGTCAAGAGCATGTTCCTAGGTTGCAGGCTCAATCCCAGGAACTGGGCAAGGTGCATGTGGGAGTCAATTAATTGATGTGTCTTTGTCCCATCAATGTTTCTCTCTCCCCCTCCTCCCT
The DNA here is from genome assembly GCF_014108245.1 of Pipistrellus kuhlii. Lineage (NCBI taxonomy): Eukaryota > Metazoa > Chordata > Mammalia > Chiroptera > Vespertilionidae > Pipistrellus > Pipistrellus kuhlii. The sequence goes on along the minus strand of NW_023425405.1, from coordinate 31,180,334 downwards.
CACTTCTATTCTCTCTCACTCTAAAAATCATATGGAAAAATATCCTTGGGTGAGAACTATATATATATATATATATATATATATATATATATATATATATATATATATATATATATATATATACATACACATATATATGTATATATACACATATATGTATGTATATATGTATATATTGTGTATATATGTATGCATGTGTATATATGTTTATGTATATGTATGTATGTGAACATATGTTTATGTATATGTGTGTGTGTGTGTCCTTAATAGCAACAATCTCATTTATGATATTAGAGAATACTATTTTCTTATTTAAACAAATACTTATATGTTATATTACATCCAAAATAATTTTGTGGCCTTACCAATTTTACTGTAAGTTTTCTACCATTATTCTTCATGTCAGATTTGTTTTGGGAATTTTACTGCATATCAGATTTTGAAAATTTTACTGCTGAACATGTAAAAAAGGAGAAATAATGCTAGCTAGAAAAAAAGGTATTTTACATAGCTCCAGAAGAGATATAAAAATATCCCAAAGATATCCCAAAGACCATCTAGTGTTTTAATTGTTCCTAAAATATTAATTTATTCAATTTATGGTTTCTCCTTTCCGAATTTCTAGGAGGCTAGCAGTTTCTATGAAGTTTTTGTAGTGTCATGACAAATACATTTCATAAATACTTCTTCATAATATAAATGCTTTTACAGGATAGCTTGGCCAAAGATAAGAGTACACGGTCTTATATTTTGAAATATAGAGGAAATATGTCGTATATTCTCTAATTTTGTTTTATTACTGTTTATAAACTTTAGAAGTATGACTTTTATTTTAAAAAAGTCACAACATTAAGACATTTGAGTTAATGATGCAATCTTTAATTGGGGACAACATTTTTATATTTTAATAGCTTTTATTAAGTTTGTGCTATTGTATGTATTACCTACTGTTGAAGAACTTCAAGGGAGGTTGCTTAAAAACGTACAATTAGGAACTCATTTTGAGACATCTCCCTAAAGGCTACTAGCTAGCAAAGGTTCGGATCTACCTCTTTTCAACCAATTACCATGGTATTAGCATGTCCATATATTTTTGTGAAATGCATCTCAAATGTCACGATCTTTTTTTAAACAATTTTAATATCCAACCAAAATAATGCAGCATGAACTCCTTTTCTTGTTTCTAAACTTAATTGATTTAATCACTGACTTTAAACGCTTGGAAATTATCCTGCTTGCCGGTGTTTGAATGCCAAACACATCATCTACAGTTCTAAAATGTTGCAGTTATATTTAGATAACTTAAAACGCTGCCATGTAAACTACCCTAAATAATCCATAGAAATGTGTAGAGAAATTGATAATGGATGACAAAAGCCCATTACCATCAAATTTCAGATAAGTACAACTTTTGCAAGGTAGAGAAAGTGGTGGGGTCTAGCTATTTAAATGCTCCTTGTGCAATTATCCAGGCGATACCCCATATAGTACCAATCCATTAATCTCTGCTCCTCCAGAACTCATCATCCCCATTTTAAAGAAGACGTCAGAGCCAATAACCTTATTTATCTTCAGAGGTAAAAGAAATTCAAGTTTTGCCAAGCATTCATAGACACCAATTCATTTATTCTCTCTGATCAATTTGTTTTAAACTGACCTCTTTCCCCCTACTTCTTCAGAGCTTTAAAAAATAAATTAATAAAGTCATTTGATGTAGAGAGATTTCTTGACAGCCAATCAGATACGCAGTCTCTGCTCTCTGGATCCTAGGAGGAATCGGGGTTTTAGTCTTGTCTAGCCCAATGCACAGACAGCAAATAAGCTGGGGGGGGGGGGGTGTACAGTGTTACTTCAGTCTTAGTAAGAAAATACTACAATATACGGACTCTTAGGGAAGAAAGTGTAAAGTTCATGAAAGAGCTTATTCTTGGGAAACTCGTACATTGCACATTTTACAGAAGATGATGAAGAATAAAAATATTGTTTATACTAAGTATTCAACATTGGGGCTATGCAAACTCTACAAAGTGGTGGAAGCTGAAGTATTTGCCTGGTGCAATTTTCCACACTTCAGTATTTTTTGTTCTACCTTCAATTTTTTCATGTCCACGTACCTCCAGTATTACTACTTAGTTTTAGTTTTTACTTAAATAAATTTATTTAAAAAATTATTTTTATGCCGAAACCGGTTTGGCTCAGTGGTAGAGCGTCGGTCTGTGGACTGAAAGATCCCAGGTTCGATTCTGGTCAAGGGCATGTACATTGGTTGCGGGCACATCCCCAGTAGGGGGTGTGCAAGAGGCAGCTGGTTGATGTTTCTCTCTCATCGACGTTTCTAACTCTCTCTCTCTCCCTTCTTCTCTGTAAAAAATCAATAAAATATATATATTAAAAAAATTATTTTTATATTACAATTTACTTTTTAAGAAACGTATCCCTTACTATAAAGAGAAAATACCTGTAATCGTAAACTATTAAACCTCAAAATATTCATCTGTTACTGCTTAAACCCTCTCCATTTTCTATCAGTTGAATGCATGCTACATTTTAGGAAACTCTGTCCAAATAAGAGAATTAACATTGGTAAATGGAAATTAAATTATTGAAAGTTTCATAGAGACATAGTACATTAATTAGTTTTAATAATATACCTGGCTGGCTGTATCCATAGGGGGGGCAGAGAGTCACCCAGTTAATGAGGATTTAAGCAGGAAATCCAGCTGCTCCTGAAAGTACCTCCCTTTAGCGTCTGGCAAATGTTTGAAACTATGGCTTAAATATAATTACTTTTGCTCAGTGGTTTTCAAGTTTTTAAAGCAATCAACTTTTTTTTTTTTTTTAAGGAGCAATTTTTTAGAAGCCAGTAAATAAAAGAGAAACTCAGAATGTTATTTGTAAAAATGCATTTTAAACATTTAAATTGCTGCCACTTTAAATGCAGTAAATCTGTGAAGACAATGAAGTTATTTTGAAGACAGTTGCAGTGTCACAGGCATCCTATTTTTCATTGACCTCTGTATTTTGTTTTGGGTGTGTAGTGTTGGGAATATCCTGACACTGACAGATAGGTAATTGTAGTGGTACGCATTTTTTTACATCTCACTTGGCTGCCTTGTATCATTCTGATTTCAGCACTGGATAGTGGAAGAGTTGGGCTTACCATCTTTAGAACTGAAGCCATTCGAATAACTAAAAACTGCTCATATTACCTGAGAGATCCTCACTTTTCAGTTAAAAAAATACTTCCAAAAGGTATCTTTTTAATGCCCCTCCTCCTTTTTTAATTTTTATTTTATTTTTTTAACTTTTTCAGTACAAGTGTATGATATGATGGTACTTGCTCTCTGGTTCAGATGTTCACTTGAAGTTTCAATTAGTCCAATTTATTTCATTCTGCATACTTAGCTGAAATGTGTTTCCATTTCTTTGTTGGCTCTTTATTTGCAGTGGTGAACATGTTTATATCACAAATCTGTGATAAAATACACTTGATATACACACTAGCACAAGACTATTATTTTGGGGAGTGAGCTTAGTAGTGCAATTTCTTTATAAGCAAAAATTTTCCAAACAGGAATGACCACTTTTCTTTTAATATTATTTTTAATATTATTTTAATATTAGCATTGCCACCTGTTTGCATGCCCATTGACTGTTATGCTGTTTGTTGACTATGTAAAATGAAAGTACCTGAGCTTGTGGGCCTCTTAATTCCATTTAATTAACAAATGCTATCATGGTAATGTAGCCACTTATATAATTATCCTCATTTATATTTTAGACGACCATTGTAGAACGACAGGTTCTCCAGTTAATGTGACTGTTATTGATTACTAATTTACATCTGTATATGTACATACATATGAATATACATCTGTATATGTACACATATTGAATCTACATACTATTAATTGATTGAGAAGAACAGGAGGAAGAGAAGCAGGAGAAGAAGAGGAAGTTGTTTTCTTGTTGATAACACAATTTAAAGGTTTGAAAGTCATTAATATGAAAAATAATTATTTTATAGAACACACTTTAGGGTCTTTTTATTATAGTTTTTATTGTTCCAAAATATGGCGAAAATTAATTGGAACCGCTGAAGAATTTTAAAGCACCTCTGAAGAATTGGAGTTATAACTCAGTTTGAAAAATAATGGTTTAGCTGAAGGCCTTTATTTCTTTTAAAATGCAAATATCTCTACTTTTGTGCAATCAGTCATTTATACATCAATGTGCATAAATTTATTAGACATCTTGCTGGTGCTTAGAATTAATTCAGAAGGGGGGGCAGAGAAGATGAACTCAGCAACTAATACAAATGGGAACGATGGACTCTTAAGGCTGAGGGCACTGGAGATGTACCCAGCCTACCTTTCAGCTTTGCTTGACCTGCCGTCTATATATTATACACTCATTTATATTAAAAAAGAAAAAAGAAAAAGAAAAACAATGAAGACAAACCCACTTCGGAATGTTCACCAAATTAGATGAGTGTGAGTGTGAATCTGATTCAGAATTGCACCCAACTGTTATAGAATATTTTTTCTGGAACAACAATGTAATTAAGTGAATTACTTATAATTTTCATCAACTTGAATGAAATCAACCCCAAAATTTCCAACCAGTGAATTTCTTAACTGAAGTTACTCTAATCTTACACTGGGAGGATCCTCAAATATTGCAAGCAAATATTGTGCAGCACTTCCTGATCATGTTCAGCATAATATATATGAGAATTTAATGCTCAAAACTTAATCCTGTACCTTTGGTCTATGACACTTTTTAAAATTTAATCTTTATTTTTGAAAGTATTACAAATGTTTTCCTTCCCCCTACCCCATGAACCCCTTCTAGTCTGCACCCTCTCCCCTAGGCCTTCACCACACTATTGTCTGTGTCCATGGGTTACACATATTCATATAAATTCATTGGTTCATCTGTTCCCACCCAGCCACCCCCACCTTTCCTCTGATATTAGACAGTCTGTTCCATCCTTCTATGTCTCTGGATCTATTTTGTTTATCAGTTTATCTTGTTCTTTAGTTTCCACATATGAACGAGATCATGTGATGCTTCTCTTAATCTGATTGGTTTATTTCACTTAGCATAATATTCTCCAGGTCCCTCTATGCTGTCTCAAAGGGTAGCAGATAATTCGTTTTTTATAGCTACACTAGAGACCTGGTGCACGAAATTCATGCACCTGGGGGAGGGACACCATTGGTGCACAATCAAGACTGGGGAAGGACACAGGAATTTGGCCAGCTGAGGAGGGACTGCAGAAGGGTTCTAAGGCATGTCCAGCCTGTCTCGCTCAGTCTTGATTGGCTGGACCCCAGTAGCAAGCTATCGTACCTACTTCTTGGAGCGTCTGCCCCCTGGTGATCAGTACACACCATATCAACTGGTTGACAGGTTGACTGTCTGCTCCCTGGTGGTCAGTGCATATCATAGCAAGCAGTTGAGCAGCCTTAGGATATCATTAGCATATTACATTTTGATTAATTGAATGGTTGACTGGACAACCAAACACTTAGCATATTAGACTTTTATTATATAGGATAGTATTCCATAGTGTAAATGTACCACAGCTTTTTAATCCACTCATCTACCAGTGGGCATATGAGCTGTTTTCAGTTCTTAGCTATTGTAAATAGTGGTGCTATAAACATACGGGTACATATATTCTTTCTGATTGTTGTTTTGGGCTTCTTAGTATATATTTATAGAACTGGGATCACTGGTTATGTATGACATGTTTCTTAATTAAAAAGAAATCTTGTAAACTTTTTTTAAAAATAGGTATCCTTCTACTAAATAAAATAATTTACCTTTATTACAAAAAAATCTAGTTATGCATGATACTCCAACTCCACCTACCCACGTCAGCAAAAGCTTTCTAAGATTTATGGAAATAGTAATCCATTACAATATAGTAAACATTTCTTAAACTTTAGTGTTTCATGGAAGCATATCAGAAAAATTGTTAGTTAATATTTTGAGAAAATGCTCCTGATAAAGAAGTTACACTATTCAATTTTTCACTTTCTTACTAATATATTAAAATACTAATTTGAATCTGGGTTAAAGAAATATGTTGGAATGGAATTATATTTTCCACATTTCACTGTAAACTCTATATTTGCAATCATTTTGTGTATATTTGAAAATATATTTAGATTTAAAATGCTCAATGACCCCCAATATCATTGTTGTTTTTGCGAAATTGAAAACAAAATGAAATGACTGAATAACACACCATTGAGAAATATACTATAAAGTATAACATTTAATAATTAACAAGATAAATTTGAAATTAAAACTTCAAAGCTTGAAGATACTTGAAAAATGGGAGATATTTTCCACTGTGCTGTTGCAACATATATCAAAATAAAACATCTTGGGAAATTTGATTAAAAGGAAAAGGTAATTAACATTGAGTGGGGGGTGCAGTCTGAGGTCCCCTGGCCTGGCACAGGAGTGGGGGCCCCGCCAGGTGGGGGGTCACAGCCTGATATACCCCAGCCTGGCACTGGGGCAGGAGGCATGGCATTTAGTCCCTGTCAAGCAGGGAGTGCAGCCTGAGGTCCCCGTCAAGATCCACCAGGCAAGTGGTGTGGCCTGAGGTCCTCTGGTCCAGCGTTGGGATGGGGGCGGCGGGGTATGAGGTCTCTCAGCCTGGAGCTAGGGTGAGAGGAACAGCCTGAGTTCCCCTGTCAAGCCATGCCAGGTGGGGGGCGTGGCATGTGGTCCCTTGCCCCAGCCAGGCACCGTGCAGCCTCAGGTCGTCCCTGCTCTTTGGTTGTGGTGTTATGGCTCCCGGGCTAATTTGCATAGTCCTCTATTATTATACAGGATATCATAAAAGCCTTATATGCTAAGTGTCCAGTCGTCCATTTAACCAATCAAAGCATAATATGTTAATGATATGCTAAAGCTGCTCAACCGCTTGCTATGATGTACACTGACCACCAGGGGGCAGACCCTTGACTGGTAGGTTAGCTTGCTACTGGGGTCTGGCCTATTGGGACTGAGCAAGATGGGCTGGACATGCCCCGGAGTCCTCCCATGGTCCTTTCCACACTGGCCAACCTCCCACATCCCTACCCAGCCCTGATCGTCCACCTGTAGGGTCCCTTGGCTTGGCCTGTGTCCTCTAGTAATCCACACTGAGGGACATTCGCCCCCAAGTGCATGAATTTTGTGAACCAGGCCTCTAGTTATATATAATTCCCTTCAGCTTTAAATTCATAGATCCCCAAACTGCTCATTTTGTCTATGTATTTCTCTTTTAAAATTTCCCCATGTTTTCATATAGTTGTTTTCATTTTGAGTATAAAGCACTTTAATTAATTTGGTATAAAATTAATTATATTAAACTAGAGGCCCGTTGCATGAAATTCATGTAGTGAGGTGGAGGGAGGAGGGAGGGTGTTCCTCAGCCTGGCCTGCACCCTCTCGTAGTCCGGGAGCTCTCACTCCTTACTCTGGCCCACCTGATCACTGCTCCTCACTACTCAGCTCTATGCTTCTTAGCACTGCCTTGGAGGCGGGAGAGGCTCCCACCACTACTGTCGCACTAACCAGCTGTGAGCCCAGCTTCTGGCTGAGCATGTGGGAGCGCACTGACCACCAGGGGGCAGCTCCTGCATTGAGCGCCTGCCCCCTGGTGGTCAGGGTGCATCATAGCTACAGGTCGTTCTGCTGTAATGGTCACTTAGGCTTTTATTATATAGATTACTTTTGAAAAAAAGATAAATATCATATGATTTTACTTACATGTGGAATCAAAAGAAAACAATGAATGAATAAACAAAATTCAAACAGATTATAGATGCAAAAAGCAGACTTGTGGTTGTCAGAGGAGAAGGGGTTGGGGGACTGGGTGAAAGAGGTGAAGGGATTAAGAAGTACAAATTCGTAGTCATGGGGAGATAAAATACAACATTAAATGCATATGATGCCAGGGGGTAGTGAAAATATAGGGGAGAATACTGTTTAAAATATATGATTGTCTTAACTACTAGGCTATACACCTGCAACCAATACAAAATAATATTGAAAGTTAAATGTATTTTGAAGTCAAAATAAATAAACAAATTGCACTACTTGTCAAGATGGACTTCTTTAGGTTAGGATTACCTAAAATTCTAAGGGGGACCAAAACCTCAGCTTGTAACAAGCATTTCTTTCAAGAGGAATACCTAATGCTTTCTCCATCAATCTTTGTCACTCTCATGTCAACAAATTCCACATAACAGAAGTCACTGTCTGCTACTGAAACCTGCATCAGACACCTGAAGACATTAAAATATAAAGCCACGTCCTGTCTCCATCAAGCGTAACAATCCTCCTCACATTTATTTTATTTATTAAAAAATATACATGTTATTTTATTTGGTTCATAATAAGCCTATAACAACTTCACGTTTTGTCTTTGCACTGGGCTGAGCCAATATGTTTTCTTAGACATCTGAATGTCACTAATAGAATTAGGCAGATTCTAAAAGGCAAAGAAATAGTATGGATAATACATAAATTATTTGAATGTGATAAATTATTAGAATGCTATCAATTTATCTTTGTTTATAAAACCTATCAATAGGAGTTGGCTGTCAAGTCCCAATGTGATATAATATATATTACAATGTCATTGAAAATTCTGATCCACAACTATTCTATCCTATTTTGTTCATCCTTTGCCCCTGTTTCCGAGGTTTCCTAATTGTTGTTATTAAATTTCTGAAATATAGCAGCAGGTAATTGAAGTTTATTGCAGAATATTTAAACATGCAATTACAATATATATGGTACTTAGAACAACAGCTTAATATAAGATACTTCACAGCCTGATTGAGCAGAGCCACGAATAAAAATTCTTGCAGCACAACCTTAGGAAAGTTTTAACTAACCCTGTTAGAGCAACTGGAACACCCTGAGCAAGACCATCACATTCCAGACTTAATGTACAATATACACTATATTATTATACTCTAAATATCCAGATGTATTGATTGTCTGTAGGACATTATATACCCAAGAGAATAAAGTAGTAAAAAAAAAATGCAGCCAGTATACACATGATTGTAGAATCTATTTTGATATAATTTAATCACACATGTATATCTGATTTTAAAAATACAACTTATAAATATGAAGAGGATAGTGGAATGGCATATTCTTCCATTTTGTGGTAGCTTCTGAAAGCAGATTACAATAAATTTAACAAATAGCGTGAGAAAATTTACCTTGACTTGCAAACTTCAACTCTTTGGCATCTGTGAGTGTGGTCCTCTTGTCAGACCCTTTCTTCTCTATCCGGCGATGGCTTCGCCTTTTCTTAGACTCTCCCCAGAGATTGGATCCTCCATGCATGCTTGGTATATTCAAGATAGCAATTCCTTCCAGAGAGATGTTTATTAAGTCTATCTGAACTCCATCACACTGATCAGTAAAAAGAAAAGAACAGAAAGATAGTTTGTCTTTCTTTCCTTGATTTCTCCTTCTGTGTTTCTTTATCTTTTAATAAGAACTTTAAAATCCATAATCCTGACATTTTTAAATAAGCTTTTCAGGAACACTTCAATATTTACCCTAAATGTCCATATAAAATATAAAACAGACAATAACATTAACCTGTTATACATACAGACTCTTTAAAAATGATCAAATTGAATCATCAGTGTCTTTTTGTTTACAGAAAACCTTTGGGAAAGAGATGCATTAACATCTGCATGTATAAAGAGTTATCAATTTCCAATGTGTTACAAAAAGCTTGACTCTGGGAAATTTGGTCAAATTTTAGGTGGACATTCTAATGATTGCCTCCTATTTAGAACACATTTCAATTCACTATTAAGAGAAAGTAAATAAGAAGATACTTTTTTCTTTGAAAAAAAGAAAAGTTCAAAACAGAATTTGCAAGAGCTCTGAATTACATTATAATGGCCAATGATGAATTCTTGCTTTTCTTTTCTAGATTAAGTTCTAAACACAGAGTTAAAAGCAATGAAACACATAGTTGTCTAAATGAATATGGAGGACGAGGCAGGCTGAGTGAGGGAAATGCCAAAAGTAGCAGTAAATGTAATCGCCAACTCATCACCACTTTATAGCTGCTGTAACAATGAATTAAAAAATAAAAACCATTAATTAGGCAGGTTTTTTTCTGTTTGTCTGGAAAACATAAAACTTGCTAACAGACACAGTGGTAAGTTTTAAAATATTTTTAATTCTCTCTTCATTTCCACCAATGGACATGTGCAGAGAGTGACAGGCTATACTGTATTTTTGGAGTCCACTCATTTCTTTTGAGTTTTCTAAAATGGTAGTAATTCCAAATAAAACCCAACCACTGTTCTCCCATGTTCGATTGTAAGTCAATCTGAGAAGAGAGATGTAAATACATAAGTTTAGTTTACAAAAAAACTTCATTGGGAATATGTATTTCAGAACCTGAAGGGTATCTGCAGTGCGATTGTTTTATGTATCATATCACAGTCCAGGAAAAAGACATTGAGAGCAATCATCATTTTCTTTCTCATGGCTATCACAATTTCTGAACCTAGAGGAGCTAATGCTGCATCAACACGATAAAAACAAAAAAGGAACAAATAGAAAATCTTTATCCTTTTCCACTTCTGCCTCATCCCACTGAACCTCATACTGCATCTTAGTCACTAAAATGTAAACACCGTTAAATAAAGCACCCCAACTTGAGCCTACTTGGCAGGGCTAGAAGCAAATTCAGAGAAGGTGCCAAGTTTTCATTCAAATGGCTTCAATGAGGGTGAAACCAAGGTCTGGATGATGTCTCTTCCCCCCGCCCCCCCACACTCCTTACCCCCACCCCAAAAACAAGTGATTTTTTTTCCTCCCTTTTCATGTATTAAATTAAGATGATTTCTTTTTACTAAAGCATTCTACTCATGTGTATATTCACTTACTGCTATATATTCTAGATAAACAGATATTAATTTCATAATTAAAAGTAATCTTGTGTAAATACCCTGCAGGCCTCAATGAATCAAACACATACTGTGTGTCAGGCCTCCCACTGTCTTCAAGTGGAATGTACTGGCTGGATAATTAGATAGTACATATTTTTTAACCTTATTTGCATGCATATTATATCTTTTGCACACTGACAAGCAGCAGTAACAACAAAAGTCAGATTACCACAGGGAATTCCCACAAAGAAGTCTTCATTCCTTATAATTTGCAGCCTAAATTAAAATAATTTGATCTTTGACAAGGATGAAATGTCAAGCAGAAGGGGGTCCCCTACAAGCCATGGCCTGTGGCTTCTGAAATCTGCCTAATTTATGTCAGTCACTTCTTAATACATATTTAAGTATTACACGAAAAAGATGATAAATATGCAATCTGACACCTTTGGTATTTCCCTGCTGTTAATTTATAAAGGTCTGGTTTCCCCCCAAACCGGCTAAAATCACTTAAATAACAGACGAATGGAGAAATAAACTGAAGTTGGGGGCCTGGCTTCCATTTTCACTCAATATTGAACACAGCAGGTAGGACACTAAGACAATTAAGGGACTAGGCCTTCGAACCCCACTGTGACAAGTTACTTTCAGAATTAGTGAAGAAGTCTTCCTTTGTTCTTATGCCTACAAGGAAAGCACATTGGCAAATTGGCTTAAAATAACGAACTGGGGAAGCTACATGTGACAATGGAAAAAATATCAGTGTGTATATTATTCATGTTTTCAGTATTCAGTGTCTGGTTGCATGTAGTTTTAAAGAAACAGAGTAAGTAGCTCTTTAACAAAGTTTTAAAAAAAATCATCGAGTCCCAATAAAGGATTATGAAGAACACTGAGGTTCCTATGAGGGGCGGATAGTGTACTTACATAAATCGCTATTTATTAATGATTTGTTTCCACTAGTTCTTGACCCCAGACTACCTTCCTCTATTTGCTTTAGCATTATGTTTGTTAGTCAGGAAACTTTCAGTGCTCGTTCTGATGGAGACCAGGAATTGTCTGGTGTGCACCAGCAGAGTGCATGGGAATAAAAAGCTGAGGTGAGAGCTATGAAATATAAACAAGTTATAATACCGTGTCAGATAATATTTTCATCTGTTTCGAAGATTTATGATTTTTTAAAAAGTAGCTACAGAGGAAAAGAATGTAAAAGCTTAAAAGCTAACAGCCTCGGTTAGTCAATAAATCCAGAGTATTTTTATTATGTAGAAAAAAGGTCATTAGTATATGGTACTATGGGAGCTATTTGCAAAGTGCAAAGCTGGGATGCCACTGTCTACTCTTTTCGGTTTTAAAGGGAAGATCTTATTCCACAGAAATTTACCTAAAAGAAAAGAAGATGGTTTAAAAATTATTTTTTTCCCAATGCATTTGAATCCTGGTTTACTAATCTGCCCTGCACCATACTATACAAAGATGTTAAGGGAAAGCTTTTATATGTGAATTTAGTGTTTTAGAATCAGTTAATTTGATAGGAAAATTCAAAACATGAGAGGAACACTGGAGAGCTGTAAATGTGGATAATAAATTTGATAAGATAAAATTAATGATAAACTATAAATAAAATTTTTCATAGTGAGTATAATTTTATGTTGAGGTCAGATAAAAATTATTCATATTTTGCTTAATAAAACATAAGACCCTTAGGTGCCTTTCCCAAATCATTTAATACAAACTTTTCTTTTAATATATTATATTGAAATTTTAAAACTTTTAATTTTTCATTTATCTTTTGTAACAAAGTTAGAGGATAACTGATATCCTAAAAATTGAAAATTTCAGCTTTGTTAATATCTCTCTCACTATATACATTATACGTTATCAGTTTATATACATATACACATATATGTGTTAAATCTACAATTTGTTTCTTAGATTTAAAACTTTTGGCAGCAATATAATTCTTATTTCTCATAAATTATTAAAGAAAATGTTCATCTGTCCAATTTTGCAAAGGAAAAGTAAAATCTCTTTAATTTATAGGATTTTGAGGCAGACTAAGTCAAATAAGTAGGTCCTCAGATTATGACAGAGATCTATTCTTATGGCGTAATATAACCTGATTTTCACCGTTAAGTTGGAACCCACTTACATAAGCACTTATGTCACTCACATAGAGCACATACAAAGCAATGACATGAAATAGTAAAAAAAAATTAAAAGAAAGATAACAATTCTTGACCTTTACTTGTGGTAAATTCAGTAAATAATAAAAGACATAAAGCACATATGTACATATGTAGAAATGACAAATCTTTTTTTTAAATAAATAAATGGGAGATGGTGATATAACCACAAAATTGCATATGTGGAGTCCAATGTAAGCAGAAAACTATCTGTAATGTGTTTGCATTGTTTAGCACCAAGCATGGGGTTTAATTAATAATAGGTAAAATTTATCTGTCTATAATAATAAAAGCCTACTATGCTAATTAGACCGGACAGCCAAACAACCTTCTGGACATCCTTCTGGACAAAGCTGTGGTGGCAGGGGCCAAGGCAGAGGCAGTTAGGGATGATCAGGCAGGCAGGCAAGTGGTTAGGGGTGATCAGGCAGGCACGCAGGCAGGCGGATAGTTAGAAGACAGCTTCCCAGATTGACAGAGAGATGTCCAACTGCCGGTTTAGGCCCGATCCCACAGGGGTTCCGGATTGTGAGAGGATGCAGGTCGGGCAGTGGGACCCCCACCCTACCATGCATGAATTTCATGCACTGGGCCTCTAGTATCGTTATAAACTTGTATCTCATAATATTCATATTATTCTAGATATTCAACTATTTTGGAAAAAACTTCCTGTATAAAAGAGAAATGGGAAATGAAGGGTCATGCAGTAAATGTGTTTTGAAGAGGCTGCTTATAATATATATATATATATATATATATATATATATATATATATATATATATATATATATATATATATATATATATATATTCATTATATGAGGCACTTTTGTACTGGAGTGGTTTTATTTTCTGGTATATATTTTCAAACCATAGTTGGTGTAATTTTAGGCCAAATAGGAAGCAACAGGAAACAGAATCGAATTTCCAAATTGCTGTTTTTGTTATATTTAATTATGAAGTAACCTTGAGGGTAGAAAGGAATATTATACTAATATGATAAACTGGATTCATTAAAAAGTAGAGAAGCAGATTTTATATCATCATCCTTAAACACACACACACACACACACACACACCAAATTTTAGAATTAAGATGAATACATAAAATTATAACAGTATTTTAAGATTTGCAACAATAGAATGGAAAGTGCATGGCTCTGGTTCTGATTTATAAATGTTACTATAGAGGTTTCCAGAACAAGCCGGTAAAGTGCAGAGATGATAAGTCAGAGGTGGAAGGCATGTAAAGAACACAGCCTAAGATAAATAATTTAGTTCTATTGCACATATTGTTTTGGAGAACATTCTAAATAGTTATTCTATAAGATGTCAATGTTTTCCACGATTTTCATTAAATATCTTTTGTTATATGATGTAACCTTTTCCTTGAACATTTTTTATTTTGTGACACATAAATACATAATTGTGTGAATATATCAATCCGTTCAACTACTGAAGAACCCCTTGTTTGCTTCCAAGTTTTGGTAATTATTAATTAAGCTATTATAAATATCCATGTTCAGATTTTTGCATGGACATGGTTTTCAACTCTAATAAAGTATAATTGATGGACTGTATGGTAAGAGTATATTTAGTTTTGTAAGAAAGAGAGAAATATAAATATCACATGATCTCACTCATTTATGGAATATGATGAATAACATAAACTGAAGAACAAAACCAGAGACAGAGAAATATCGATCAGATGCTCAAACCTCAGAGGGAATGTAGGGGAGGGTGGGAGTTAGGGGGAGAGAGCAACCAAAGGACTTGTATGCATTCATATAAGCCTAATCAATGGACACAGACAACGGGGGGGGGGGAGGGTTTGAGGGCATGAGTGGGAGTATGTGGGGGCAATGGGGCAATAAGGACTCATATGTAATACCTTAATCAATAAAAAATAAATAAAAATCAATATTTAAGGAGGTTTGTTTCTGGGATCTCTAGCCTGTGCCCTTGATTTATTGGTCTATTCCTTCACCAATATCACGCTGTTTTGAGTGCTGTAGCTTTATACAAAGTCCTAAAGTTAGATAGTGTCAGTCTACAGATCTATTCTTTTTCGATTTGTTCTGGGTCTTTAACTCTCCATATAAACTTTAGAATCAGTTGTCAATATTACAAAATAATGCTGGGGTGTTGATTGGGTTTGTATTGAACATATAAATTAAGTTGGGAAGACTCACAACTTGAGTTTTCCTACTCATAACAAGGAGTAGCTCTCCTAGATCGTTTTGTTTTTTTCCCCCCCAATCTTTGTTCAGTAGTAAGTTAAGGCAAGGAAAGACAGAGCATGTACCCTACATTCAACCAGAAGCCATATTTATAATTGTTTTCCATTTTTGCCTTCTTCCTCAGATTTTATTTGAACATTCTGAGGGCAATAGATGTTCAAATATCCACAAAATAATGGGTTTTAAAAAATAACATTTCAGGAGGGGAAGGGAGATTTAGTCATTTTTAATAAATATATGTGCATACGCACATATACAATAGTATAAATATATAACATTATAAATATATAAATAATAGTAAATTAGAAAGGTAGGATAATAAGGAACCACACTGGCCATTATGATTCTACGTAGTCCATAACTATGTTTGTTTACCAAACTTATTATCTGACTATATGCCACTAATGATTTAGGTCTCAGAAGACAAGTTATGCATTTATTTTTTAATTCATATTTCTCAAGTCATATCAGCTAATCATTAAATGTTCTTGATTCATAGTTCTGATCCTATGGTTTGTCTTCAACACTTATCAAAAGTTAGCTATTCCTTTTTCTTTAATCCCTAAAATCTCTCAATAAAACTAAGTCAATTTCTATTGTAACCCATCTCCAAAACTTTTACTTCTAGTGTCTATATATTTTCGTAGACCTATTTGCTACAAATCTTTTTCAAATATATCTTTTCTTGCTTCTTTGCTCTCTGTCTTGGCTTTTCCACTTGCTATAAATGTAATGGGAAAATGGTAACCCCAGGAACTGAGAAAATCTAGTTAATGAATGGAATGGAAAAGTATACTTTTTAACCTGCATTCATGAAAGTACAATTTTCATGAACTATGTTTTAAAGGTTATAAGATACTGAGACCTGAAAATAATAAGTGTTTTATTTTTTTAATGTATCTTTCAACTTTTCTGTTCCAGTACCTTCTTTCTCCTTACTTTTTTTTTTTTTTTACCCACACTATGCCCAGTAACTTCTCCATTGGTTTCTAAAATTGTGTTCCAACTTTACTTTTATAGTGTATGAAAATAACTCATACTCAAACTTAACTTTATACTAATATTTGAGATAGCACTAGATTCCCAATGACTGACAGAAGTAAAATTGTGGATAAAGAATCATGGATAAAGAAAGCTATATGGATTGCTCAAAACTTAGCTCCTTCCATGGACTATCAAAAACATACTAATAACCAAACTCAAGTCATTTCATAGTATTATAAGAGAATTAATTTTTCTTACTTCTATTTCTACAGATTCATGTAGCTTCTTGCAGGTTGCTGAGAAAGTTTCAGAGGTTCCAAACTCAAAATACCAAAATTTGTTCTTCATTCTGAAAAAGAAAAGAACAAGCCATTTGGGCAATTATAAATAACAGAAAGGAATTTTTAAATGAGGTAGCCCTGTCTTGTGTTATAAATGTTAGAAAAGGTTTGAGGACACGAATCATCCATGCGGTAATAGATGGCCACATAATTTTCAAAGCTTAAATGTCGGTGTCAAATTGTATGATTGTCCCTGAGGGAATTACAGGAATGTATTGATCTGACAGATTCAAGTATATCTTTGACTTTTCTATATATTAGTTGTTCAGATTTTAAAATATGATTTTAGTGCTTATTATTCTTAGCTTGTTCGTGGATGACTTCATCTTAGACCAGCCATTCATAAAGAGAAAAATGTATTGGCTTTTCATGGGAAAAAAAGAAACTAAGTAAAAATGTTTGATTTTTCTAGATGGTTATGTATTAAAAAATTGACATAAGTATATAGCATATTAAAATGATAAAACTTAGTATTAGGGGAATAACCCTTCATTATTTCATTAATATAGGGTCCTCTTTTATATGAACAACTAGAGGCTCAGTGCATGACATTCATGCACGGGGGCGGGGGGGTGTCCCTCAGCCTAGCCTGCACCCTCTCCAATCTGGGACCCATCAAGATATGCCCTACTGTCCATTTAGGATCGGGCCTAAATGGGCAGCCAGACATCCCATCGGACATCCCTCTCACAATCCAGGACTGCCGGCTCCCAACTGCTCACCTGCCTGCTTCCTGATTGCCTCTAACTGCTTCTGCCTGCCTGCCTGATCACCCCCTAACCACTCCCCTGCCAGCCTGTTTGCCCCTAACTGTCCTCTTCTGCAGGCCTGGTCACCTCTAACTGCCCTCCCCTACAGTCTGGTTCCCCCAAACTGCCCTCTCCTGCAGGCCTGGGTCCCCCCAGCTGCTCTTTTCAACAGGCCCACTTGCCCCCAACTTCCCTCCTCTGCTGGCCTGGTCACTCCTAACTGTCGTCCCTTGCAGGCCTGGTACCCCCAACTGCTCTTCCCTACAGGCTCGGTTGCCCCCAACTTCCCTCCTCTGCCAGCCTGGTCACCCCCAACTCCCCTTCAGGCTTGATTGTCCCCAACTGCCCTCCCTTACAAGCCTGGTCCCTCCCAACTGCCTCCCCTGCTGGCCATCTTGTGGTGGACATCTTGTGTCCACATGGGGGCAGCCATTTTCTGTGTTGGAGTGACAGTCAATTTGCACATTACTCTTTTATTAGGTAGGATAGAGGCCTGCTGTATGGGTGGGGGCCAGCTGATTTGCCCTGAAGAGTGTTCTGGATCAGGGTAGGGGTTCACTTGGGGCATGGGGCGACCTGTCGAGGGACCTGTGGTGGTTTGCAGGCCGGCTATGCCTCCTGGTGACTCAACTGGAAGCCAGGGCCAGTTGGAAGTATTTGGGATTTATTTATCTCCTATAATTGAAACTTTGTAGCCTTTAGCATAGGCCAGGGCCAGCCAGGACCAGGAAGCTTGGCTTTCTCCATCGCCAGGGGAAACCCAAGCCTCCTGCATGCTCCAGCTCTGTGGCCGGTGCCATCTTGGTTGGGTTAATTTGCATACTTGCTCCTGATTGGCTGGTGGGTGTGGCTTCTGGGTGTAACAAAGGTACGGTCAATTTGCATGTTTCTCTTTTATTAGTGTAGATAGTGGGAAATTATGATATAGCATATAAGAGCTAAAGATACAACATTTTACCAATATAACAGTTTCAAAGAAACTATAGTTTAAAATCTTTCCGTAATTAATACGCAAGTAAGATATTCAAAATGTATTTTCTCCCATGACCCATTGAGCATATCTTTATTTCTTTGTGACTGTTAGTTCAATTTATGATCATTTCATATAATTTTACAAAACTTGACTAGATTTTTATTTTACAAAGTATTGGATTCAAAAATTTAATCTCATATCAAAATGCAGTTTTTAATCATACATATGCTAATGAGGTATGGATATTAGAAGAAAATCTGTAAAATGAGATACATGCTTTTATACATAAAAATAAACAGAAATAAATTGTTTTAATATTTAAGTATGCCCCTCCCATTAAATTATTCTTTTTGGCATAAATATTGCTATGTGCCTTTTACATTAGCATGTAGAACATTTTAACAATTATAATTACCTTTGGCAAGGACCTTACTACTTAATTAAATCATATTTTACTTATGAAAAATTACATAAAACTCAACACAGTGCTTATTACTATGCTATATTGAATATAGTTCTGATATGACATCACAAATTATAAAAGTAATCTCATTCATCTAGATGTAGTATTCAATATTTTGCTTCATACAAGATTTTATTAATTTAATAAAAAAATTTCATTAGCTCTTCTTGTATTAATCACATATTAAGACCAATAATGAAGACCAATATAGATTTCAGTGGATTTTAACACTATTCTTTTCTAGAGAACATTTTTTTTCCAGGGGGGTGGGGGGGGATGGTTTATGGCCTCATTTCATATATCTGAGTACATAAAAATAGATGCTGGTAGTTAGATAGAACTGGAATAAACATTTAACACCAAGATCCGCATGTCTGGACCCACCTGCAAATTTATATGAAAATTAAAGCAAATACCTAATTTATAGTTGTATGTCTACAAATTTGTACAATGGCTAAAGTTATGCAAAACTGAAAATATTTTTCTAATGAGCAATCATTCTGATGAAAATTATATCACTTAAAATATTGAGAGAAAAATACTGGACTGTAAGTTAAAGTGGTCTCATGACAACCTTAAAATAATAATTAGCTGACGTTTCATGATTGTTTAGAATTGTTTTCTACATCCAGTAAGCTTTTTACCAGCATGTTTTTTATATGGCAGTGGTACCCAGACCTTTCTGGATTCATTTATTCATACATTCATTCATTTAACAAATGTTTAGTGAGAACATTCACCTCCATATGCTACTGTGTCTAGTGTTATAGATACAAATATAAATGCAATTATCTTAGTCTACAAGGAGTTCAGAATGTTGTAAGATTATGGGTATATAATTTAAAATTTAATCTCCATGTGAAATATGAGCAACATATTGTGAGAAAACACTTCAATAAATCAGCTACTTTTACCTGAGGGAGTCCAGAGTTTTAGAAGAGAAAGTGACATTTTAATAGCTAAGTAAAAGAAGGCCAACAGGTACTGAGCATTTTTAGGAGTGCAATGTAACTTCAGAGAATACTGACTGCAAGCTAACAAGGGTGTGCTTCAGAAGCATGTGTGCCAAGTTAAAGGGTTTAAACTTGAAAAAAAAATTTTAATATATTTTTATTGATTTCAGAGAGGAAGGGAGAGGGAGGGAGAGATTAAAATATCAACAATGAGAAAGAATCATTGATAGACTGCCTCCTGCATGCCTCCCACTGGGGATTGAGCCCGCAACCTGGGCATGTGCCCTTGACTGGAATCGAACCTGAGACGTTTCAGTCCCTAGGCAAATGCTCTATCCACTGAGCCAAACCAGCTAGGGCTGGACTTGAAATTATTGATTAACAGGATGCACACAGAAGTTTATTGGCAGTGGAGTCACATGGCCAGCCTTGTTATATGGACAAGTAGGACTAGCAGAAATGAATAAGTAGGCTGGAATGTTGAAATGCTGGCATTGTGAACAGAAAAGTGGTTGTTGGAATAGTACACCTGTAATATAATTAAAGGCCTAAACCAAGTTGCAAGGGAAATAGAGAAGAGAGGCTCATATCAAGAGAAATAAATGAAATGGAATCAACAGGAAATGGTGATTTTAGATTAGACTGATTTATTTCATATACGTAGGTCATCTCTGGAACCAAGTGGAATTGCAGAGCATTTACCAACAAAAGGGCGGTGAGCTTATATTTTGACAAGTTCCATGACCTAATGTATATTGAATTGCAGTTTGAAAATTAAATATAAATACATGAAGCTTCTGATAGCATATAAATGATCACTCCTTATTTGTTTTCCATTCTGTCCATCAAAGTTCCTTATAGTTTAGTTGGGATGATGAGGAGCTTATATCAGCTAACCAAGATACACCTTAGTAAACACAAGAAAACAGACATTCTGAGAATTTACATTCAGTTTTTATTCACCGTATGAGTTAGCATTACTGCTCATGTGCAAAAGCTGCTTTAAATTCTCCATTATTACAGGCATTTTATGCTTCACTTAGATAAATATATGGAGGTAATAAAAAGCACATAGAATCAGATTCCACATGACAAATTAAAAGCTGTTAAATTTTATTTTTTTTCAACCCAACTGGTCTTTGGGTTGTAGAAATGCAACAAAACCCCACCACACTTAAGCATGTGTACTATTTATTTTTACAGCTCACATTAGAAAATGATAGAAATAATTCAAACTCAAACTTGTTAGAGAAAACATAGAGCTTTGGATTTAAAAATAAGAAAACTGGATATTTAACCCACTGTGAGATATTCAAACCAAAGTCTTATTTAAAGCCTTCATACACAAAATTTGTATTTGCGAACATGATGAGAAACATTCTACCAAAAAGATTTATTTATACTATTATAATTTAAGTTATCAATATATTAAAACCAATTTCAGTTAATTTAATTGTAAGACTATAGGTTTTAGGCTAATATTTAAAGTGCTTGCCTACCAGAAGTTCAGATAAAAATGAACATATTAACTCAAATTTGCCAGGCATTTTCTTAAACACAGGAGTAAAGGAACTATTGGAACTTCTTGCTCAACTAAAAAATCATTCTTGTCTTAATGAAAGTTAGCTAATATTGAGTAGTTCTCCAAGTTCCAAACTTTCAAATAAGTAATTTAATTTCTAGCAAAGTATGTTTCTTGGAATTTTTCTTCCTGGTTTGAATGGGGTTTTGCTTGCATGCTTGCTTGTTTGTTTTATTTTGGCTTTTGTCTGCTAAGTAATTTTAAACTAGCAAATATACAACAAAACAAACAAAATGTGAATTAGTAGTGCATTTAACAAAAGGAGTACCAAAGAACCTAATTAGTTATTTCTAACAAATGGGTGAAATTGCCTCATTTATCTTACAGTACAAAACTCAAAAGTAGTAAACACAGAGATCTTCATTTCAGTGAAATTATTCTTAAATGTCAACTTTCTCATAGATACGTTTCTCCTATTATTGTATGTATATAGTGGCAATATAGGAAGGCCATTTAATATGGATAGTAAATAATCTTCTATTAGGTTCCTAAGTCCATTTTTAAGAATTCTTAAGTAGGCAATTCTATCGACACTGTATGCTACCATGCTCATTAAATTAAGTCCTTTTTAATCTTTGCTTTTGAAACAAAAGCAAAAAAATAATGTTCTAAGTAGATTAGTTACAATGGATTTAAATGATGATTATTATTTTTTTTACTTATTAAGGACATTGTTTCAAAAACCTCATCTTTTAAAAAACTATATAATCTAATTGGTTTCAGAGATGAAGGGAGAGAGAGATAGAAACATCAATGATGAGACACTCATTGATCAGCTGCCTCTTGCAAACCTCACACTGGGGATCGAGCCTGCAACCTGGATATGTGCCCTTGACCGGAATTAAACCTGTGACCCTAAAGTTGGCAGGCCGATGCTCTATTCACTGAACAAAATTGGCTATGGTCCTTATCTTTTTTCATTAGCTTCCTTTCACGTCTGCCCTATGATGAAAGCATTTCAACTGCCATTTCAAATCTGGATTTAAAAATCATTTTCTCATGGAGAACAATGTTTCTAAAGATTCAAGATTTCGTTTGAATAATACAATTCAGTCGGACTAATTTGATGGAATATTCTAGAAACATAGCCAGAGTTTTAAACTTAGCTAACAATGTTGGTGATAAGAGAGGTGGCACTGTTGAGTTAATGGGGTAAGACGGCGATTTTCAACAGGTGTGCCACAAGAATTTTTAAAATATGCAGTATCTGCCTATTTAGTTGGAGGCATTGAACTCTTTTCCTTAGACTAGGGGTGTCGAACTCAATCAGAGAAGGGGCCAAAATCTAAAATCCAGCCTAAATCGCGGGCCGAATGGTTTACTGAACAGTCATAAACTGTCATTGTGATGGAAACGCAGCGGAGTGCAGTGATGACAGCGCGGTGCGGGCCACATTGCAAGGCCTGGCGGGACGGATTTGGCCCGCGGGCCTTGTGTTTGACACATGTGCCTTAGACTATCAAATAAACAAAGGACAACAGCCAACACAACAATAGCCGTCCAGCATAAATGAATTAAAATTATACCTATTTGTTGTCACATCAGCAATACTTGGTGCAATGACATGAAAAAGGTTGAGTCGCTGGGGTCTTTAAAGTGGTACATTTATGTCATAGGATTCATTCAGTTTTATTTGCTTTTCATTGCCAAGAGACATTACACTTCACCTTAATTACAGGGTTATTCATGTATCCCTAAACGTAGTGAGGTATTACTTTTAAAAACATACCACAAATCAAATGGAAGACCTGAGAGGAATCTGATTCTGCCAGTGGGGGAGCTGAGCCTAAAATCTGTAGCTCAAAGAAGCAGCATCTGGGGGACTCGGTATGTGGGCAGGGAAGCGGGGCCTCGGCCTAGCAACACCCAGAGGTTTCTACAGGACCCGGGGGCGGCGGGGGGCGCACTTTTCCTTTACATTATGATCTCCTCTTGAAGTCTCCTGTAAACTAAATGCCATGTGTGTGGACTACAGTAATAGGAATTTTTAAAAAATATATATTTTTATTGCTTTCCGAGAGGAAGCGAGAGGAAGGAATAGAAACATCAATGATGAGAGAGAGTCATTGATCGGCTACCTCCTGTACACCCACACTGGGGATTGACCCCGCAACCTGGGCATGTGCCTGACCGGGAATCGGATCATGGCCTCATAGTTCATAGGTCGATGCTCACCCACTGAGCAATGCCAGCTGGGCAGTAATAGGCATTGTTACAGAACTAAGCCCCACACCTAACACAAATGCAATCAGCACTTCAAATTTTCTTTTGATGGGTTACTACAAATTGTCCAATAAATGGTTATGAAAAAGATTGTTCAAAGTTTGAGTATCAGAATAAATGGGAAGTTTTACTACAATTTATAAAAATTAGAGCATAAAGCATTTAAGTATATAAAAATTATGTATTTGCTTGTAGAAATCAGAAACTACAATTTTATGACAATTACTATCCCTATGAACATTCTAGATGCAGAAGTAACCCAAATTCTGTATCATTATATTTTTTAAAAGAACTACATTTTACTGAAACCCTCAAACCCATGTTTTATTTTAAAATAGCTATTTATAGTCCTCTCATAGCAAGAGAATTATGTTAATATTATTTCATAAGAAAGAAACATGGCTGTAATTACTATAGTGGGGACATTTTATATTCACACCAAAAAGAACAAACATTCTTCATGTCTCCACACAATAAGATATAATTTTTTAATGACATATAAAAATGCCTGTATCTAATGCTCATTCATAAGATATGCTTGTTAAGTCCCAGGAGGCAATGAAACAAGCCATAGAAACTTCAGACAGAATCACATAATACTATGTCTTGGTTTGTAAAAAAAAGATGGATATTCTAAAAGTACAATTTTTAACCTGAATTACTTTTACAAGAGCAAAGAAAGTTTCTCCTAAGTAAGTATATGAAAAGGATGCTCCCAAAGTCAAATATTTTAGTAGTTTTTTTTCAATTATTTTCCAATTCTCTTTTAAGAAGTAAAAGAATAGGTGGCTGCATGAGTAATTTCTTTGCCTATAAAAACTTTGTAGCACAATAATAATGAAATATTTTCCCTAAATGTTTCTTTTCTCTGCTTGGTAGTACTCACTATACATAATTAGGAGAGTTAAAGTGGAAAGTATAAAAGCATTTGTGATGCCACATTCAGTGTCCATGCTAAAGAAGAATACACACCCAAAGAGCAGTAATAAATGACTAATGATTGTAAACGCAAGACTAATCCCATAATGTCCAAGCCTATTTAGAACTCAATAACTTTCAATAATAATTAGATATTTACTATTTAAATAATTTATAATAATTAAAGTTTCCCTAAGAAAACTGTCAGGAAGATTACAAGTTTGTGATAGTAACCATTGCTATTGTTACTGAGGATGGCCACAGGTAAACTTAATGAGATTTAGAAGTCACTAGTCACACTCCCAGTATCACATGGTCTAAGACAGCACATAATAAGCTGAGTAGCAGGATTTCCTAAAGAAGAAACTTGGAAATGGTTCCCAAAGACTCTAGGTAACAGTTTCTCAATCTAACCTCATTTCTTTTCTCTAATTGTATAGTTAGAAAGCAATCTGGGACTTAAATTGACTTTCTGTGGATTTTGATATTATGAATATGATGTCTTGAATTCTGAAATTGTCTATCTTAATCCCTGAAAAGGAGATGCCACCACCTTCCCTCTTTTATTTTAATTTATCTTTATTGTTGACGGTATTATAGTTTGTTTATTTTTTCCCATTGACCCCACACCCGCCCCTCCCAAGCCTTCACCACTCTATAGTCTGTGTCCAGGGGCTGTGATATATGCATATAAGTTCCCCAGTTAATCACATCCCCTCCTTTCCTTGGAAATAAGTAGTATATTTCTATTATTTGGTAAACTTAAGCAAGTGAAGAGCTTGATCATTTGAGGTGCCATAATACAATTATGATTTTGTATTTACCAAAATGAGGATAGACTGGACTATGACTACATATTCAAGATACTGCCCACTAGGAGGCCTGCTGGAAAGCCAAAATAGGCTTTGTAGACAGCAGGGATAACTAGCTGAATAACATAGATTTAATATGTTGAGCTAGACAGTAAAAGAATGCTTGCCATATTCCCTCTCTATTTTTTACTAATTGAATTTCCCTTCCTCCCCACCTTTCTCCCTTCCTGTCCTGTTTATTTGCTTTTACTGAATTTACTATGCTAATCAACTATTTAAACACCAAGTATAAGAATGTAAACTTTTTTTAAAAATGTTAATATAGTTCAATAGATATATAAGGAGCACCTATTTAATTTCAGGGAAGTTAATTAAATGCAGCAGTTTCAGACTAGAATTAATGTTCAAGAAAAATCCTGATTTTCTGTCCTGGCTCACGGACAACTGCTTACAACTAAAATACAAATTGACTGGTAACTCTGATATGAGGAGTCAACATATAAATAACCCTGTTTAATGACATTTGCTTTGCATATTAAAATATGAATGGCATCTGAAATCACTAGACAAAGCATTTTCAAAATACAAACTAAGTTCAACATATTTTTTTTTTAAATCACACAAATATTTTTTAAAAACATTTACTTTTAGCACTGAAAGTGTCAATCTTCCAATTACTATCTTTAGCGCCATAGAATAATTTTAAATTAATAATTATGTACCATTTGAACAAATTATACCTGGCTATGTTTTCTAACCAATTTTAGATGCTATATTTTATAAAACTTGTAAAAATAAAGGAAAAACTGATCTCTCTCTAGTTCCTTCATACATTATTTTCCTTACCTATATTCTGTGAAGACAAGCACACTTCACAACTTTTTTTTTTAAAGGATATACTAAAATTTGTTTCTATTATCTGAAATTTAGTTAAGTGTTTTACCTTCTTGTTCACATATCAGCAATCCGTTTCCACTTCTGTAACAAGAAGCAAAACTTTGCATTTTCAAAATGCTGTTCACCTTAAAACTTCTCTCACACTAGAACTAAAAAATGGGGCAATTCTCCTTTTTCCACTGCTATAGAGGAGTGGCTTTACTAACACATTCATTATCTTGTATAAAAATGATAAGGATGGGAATCAGACTACTTGAGTTATATTGAAAATATTGATATTTTAATCAAATTGAAGAATTATATAGTCTAACACATGAATCAGTAAATCCATTATTATTTAGATTGCATTTTTTGTCACTGATATATATCTTGAGGAACGCAGATGACTCCCTGGAATATCATGATCTGTTTTTGTTTCCAGCCAAGATGCTATAATTTATATAAAATATTCAGGCTGACTTGTGTATAAACTAATTGACAGATGCAGGCATTATCATTTGGGGTTATTCATTGTGCTGGTGCATTCAAGTACATGGAAGATAATTCAAAGACGAATGGTAAAAGAAATATTTCCTCTCCAGTATTATTACTGCCTTATTTTTACAATATGCCTAGCTCACATGCTATTTTCTCTTGTTTGAAATTATGCCTATATAAGCAGATAATACATGGAGATGAATTCCAGTTGGAAAGAATTTTATAAGATAAAACTATTTTCAATTTGCATCACCATCAACAAACCACCACTTTTTTTTTCTATGTTAAAATAGTTAGCAACATCTTTCACTGGTTTCCAGAATTTAAATAAGTCATCTGTATTTTTCATTGTGAAAGAACAAAGTGATCTGCTTGTATACAAAATAATACTACAATCTCAACCTAGCTACAGTACCAAAGTCACCATGTCCTGAATATTATTAAAAGTTTACAGTCATTTTTTAGGTTAATGACTTATAGATGTTTCCTATACTGGACAGATTATAGAGATTGGAGAGAATAAATCATTCTCATTTTGTAGCTATCGATACAAAAAAAAAATCTCCCAGGGGCTCATTTTCAGTGAGTGGTCAAATTTTCATAAAATTATTTCTACTTACATAATATGTTTTTGTGTCACTTAATCTTGCCAGAATTCATTATTATGGACTCATAGAATCACATATATGAGCAAGAACTCTATTTCCCATTCAGCTCTTTCCTTAAGCATTTAGAACTTAACCAGAGAGATGAAAACAAAAAGCAATATGAAAAAGAAAGACCAAAGAAAAAAGTGTCTTTCTTTTCTCATATTCATTCACAAATATTGATTGAACCTTCTTATGTGTCAGGCTGCATTCTAGTTGCTGAATATTCATCAGTTTCTGCTCTCATGTTGCACAGAGTCGTTATTTCTCTAAATATAAGATTAGAGTACCTATTCTCTACAATTAAAGAATAATCTGTATATATATATAAAAGCCTGAGCTACCATTAAGACCTGTTGACCAAATGACTGGTTGACCAGTCACTACAATACGCACTGACCACTAGAGGGAGATGCTCAATGCAGGAGCTGCCCCCTGGTGGTCAGTGCGCTCCCATAGCCAATCTCCTGCAGCTAGCCAATCTCCCACAGTCCCTTTCCCTGGATAGCACAATTGGCCCTAATCGCTGGCCTAATCGAATCTGTGCATCTGGCCTCTAGTTTTATTCATAATTAATTAAAGTATTATTACAAGGGTAGACTGTTTAATGGGCACAGATTTTTCCCACTCCTATATGCATGGCCCTCTGTAGTGCAACTATGGCAATTCTCCCTCCCAGAGGTAAATTCCTTTCCCACCCCATAAATCTGGACTAGCCTTGGTGACCCGGGTTGGCAAACAGCATGTGGCAGAGGTGATGTTGTACAAGTTCCAGAGTCTAGGCCTCAAGGGGCTTGTAAATTCCTCTTTCCCACTCTTGGAGCATTGTCCTAGACCTCCATATTGCAATGAAGACCATAATGGAGATGACATGAAGAGGAAGATCCAAT
This sequence comes from Pipistrellus kuhlii, assembly GCF_014108245.1. Lineage (NCBI taxonomy): Eukaryota > Metazoa > Chordata > Mammalia > Chiroptera > Vespertilionidae > Pipistrellus > Pipistrellus kuhlii. The sequence goes on along the minus strand of NW_023425405.1, from coordinate 31,152,053 downwards.
AATTTAGCTGAATCCAGCCCTTATCTCATCCACCAGCTTCCTGTAGCTGAAAAGCTGTCCAGCCAATATACAAAAATATGAGAAATAACAAATTGCAATTATTTTCAGCTATTAACTTTTGGTTTTGATGTATTATGGGTTAATGGCAAAAACACACAGAATATTTATGATATTTGTCACACTGAGATAAGCACAACATATACAAAAGTCAGCAAAAATTTTGCCAAAACCGGTTTGGCTCAGTGGTAGAGCGTCTGTCTGCAGACTGAAAGGTCTCAGGTTTGATTCCGGTCAAGGGCATGTATATTGGTTGCAGGCACATCCCCGGTAGGGGGTGTGCAAGAGACAGCTGGTCGATGTTTCTCTCCCATCGACGTTTCTAGCTCTTTATCCCTCTCTCCTCCTCTCTGTAAAAAAATCAATAAAAAATATATATTAAAAAAAAATTCTGTAAGCTCTGCCTATAATCTCTGCCCTACAATATAGTAGGAAAGATAATAATTCCTCAAATACTCACACTACCATTGGTGAAAGTGCTATGTTAATTAGGGAAGGAAGGAAAATAAAAATATTTCATGAGAGGTTACTAGAAAGGAAGCCATTTATGGTGCAAGTGACTGGAAGCACATAGGTCTCTGTTATTCAAAACAATTGAGAATAGGCAAAAGACCCAGAATAGAGAAATTGTTAGCTCATTGCAAGATCCTGTTGGTAGATTAGGGCCAGATACTTAGCTGCATAGCAAATCTGTATTGTTATGAATGCTGTTAGAAGCAGTGCTTATAAGGAATTTGTTTTTCTTTGTGTGTGTGTGTTTTATCTTCTGAATGCAATAATTTGGTGTACAGGCATCAGGAAATGGCAGCAATAGATGTTTCTAAAAGATCAGCAGAGTAGGGTTTGAATTTCATTGTTAAAACTCCTTGCGTATTCAAACCCTCAGAGCTGAAACTAAGTAACCTAAATAAACTTAATAATGGAAATGAATTAGAGAGAAAAGAACTCTGGTAATTGTGGTGGTATCTGTCTTTCAATTGAACAATTAGACTTTGACATAGAAGAAAAGGAATATGATAGGGCAATTAACTCTAATAATAACCAAATAAATCAACAAGTTTCTATTGTACATGGGCTGACTCGACTATGTGGGCAACTTTATTAATAAGTGAAATATAAAGAAAGAGTGTTCAAAAATCTGAATGGGCTATGACATTTCTAATTCTCTTTTATTGTTTGCGTAAGAGAAAAATATCAAGTGAAAGAATGAGTCAATTATTTCCAATCAGATAAAACTAATACAATATTTCTGTTGGAAACAAAGTCTTGTTTTCCTCTGAGCTTAAAAAATATAGACACAGCAATGAACAATCCTAGAGTTCCCTTGTTTACTAGACTCACATAATATTGCCCAGAAGTACTGGAAAGTGACCAGAATAAGGAGGCATTTGGAGTAGGGGAGGATTATTGTTTTAAACAATAACCTCTTAAAGCAAGGCACGAAAAAAGAAAAAGAAAGAAAAATTCTAATTTTTTTTTCTTATATTCAATCACCAGAATGGAGTAATTTTCTCTTATCATCCATAAATCTATCATCTTGCTAATACTTTGGTAAAAATTTCATTGTAGCACACAATATATATTAATAAGCTACTAGACTTTTTCTAATAATCTACTTTCCTTTCCACTTTAGATTTAACAATCACATAATAATCACTGTTCTGCTTGGGAATGAATCATATGCAATAGTAAGGAAATAGCTAAGAGGGAGATGCAGCCCATGAGAGATTTAATCATAGGAAATGGCTGACTTTTTATTTCCAATAACCATCTGCCCTCGTGGTAAATCAGGTGCTAATGAAACTCAGACCCAGACTGCACAGGAACATAAATCTCAAGAACCAAAAGTTGTGGAGCCACAGACTTCAGAAAAACAGAGTTTTCTGAGGAAATGCACCAAGATTATCATATAGAAGGTCACCATCTGCAAATGTGTGACAAAAATGAATACATTTGGTAGTCCTAATACCACTGGCTATGTAACCTTTCTTTGGAAATTCAGCAACTTGAAATATTCTGATCTGTTATATCAATAGTTTCCTCCTAGACAGTCAACTCTTCCTGCCATTTTAATCACCTACACAGTGCCTTTGATTTACAAGTACTCAATATTTGGAGAATCACTGATGGGAGTAAAGTTTTTAATTATGGCCCTAGATGATGTTGCTCAGTGGATAGAGCATTGGCCCACAGACTGAAGAAAGAGCCCTGGGCTCAATTCCAGTCAAAGCCACATATCTAGATTGCAGGCTCAATCCCTGGCCCTGGTTGGACCACATGTGGGAGGCAACCAATCGATGGCTCTCTTTCATATTGATGTTTCTCTCTGACTTTCCCTCTCTCTTCCCCTCTCTCTAATAAATCAATGGAAAAATATCCTCAGGTGAGGACTAACAACAATTTTAAAAAAATAATTGTAGAATGCCACTTTTCAAGCAGGAAACTACTATAGAATTTGTGCCAGACATGAAATTAGACTTAAGTCTTCTGAGAATCAATCAATATGACTATGTCTTCTAAAACTTTTGTATCTATCATCATATCATCCTAATACTTAAGTTCGTACTTCACCGAATCATTATTGGGATGATATCGACAATATGAATCAGGACAAAAGTTCAAGGGCAAGGAACCATCCAGAATCTACAGTATAATTAAATTCTACATCACAAAAAAAGGATTCAAAGTTGAGGACTTAACAAAATATTGACTCTTTTCTACATGTAGTGTAAAACATAGACCCTATTGTACACGGGCTGACTCGACTATGTGGGCAACTTTATTAATAAGTGAAATATAAAGAAAGAGTGTTCAAAAATCTGAATGGGCTATAACATTTCTTATTATTGCATCCAGAAGATAAAACACACACAGATATCTCCATAATAATTAATTATTATATTTTTAACCATTTGCAAATAATACGGTACAAAAACAAGGTCCTGGAATCACAGGTAAAGATGATATGAGAGATTTCTATAAATACTTGATTCAACCTGAATTCCCCAGCATCCCAGCTTAACTTGGCTTCATCATTCTCCACATACTATAATATATGCAAAAATCTTATTGCAATGCAAAAAGTCTTCTCTCTAGATCTTGTAAAAATAAATTTAGAAGGCAGACTAAAAAGAAATCTATATGCTAGAGGAAATTAGTCCGTAAACAGATCTGTAAATTACATGAGGTAGATACTTAGAGCAGTGGTTCTGAATTTTCTGTGTGTTAGGAATATATTGAGCATTTTATGAGAGTCATGAACCATCTTTCCTAAAATATACCCAAAACACACATGTAAAGGATGATGCCTAAAGTTTCAGGAGTTTCACACTCTTCTTGAAAACTATTCAGAGTGCCCAGAACTATGGTTAACAAAAACCCTAGGTGGTATGCATCATAAAGGACAGATTTTGAATGCAAATTATCTTTCTTATTTCTTATCCAAAGCTCTTTGGTACCAGCATTATATTAAATTTCAAATATAATTTTCAAACTGTTTTCATATATTTACATGAAACCCATGTGAAATAAAATAGTTTTCACCTAAAATAGGTAAGACAGACATGTTTTATCATTTAATATATATTTGAGAACATGGTATATGTCAAGGTGTAGTTGTGTACCCTTCTGCCATTCTAATAAGAATTCACAAAATTAGAGTTGATTACATTTTATGAGTGGATTTTTAATCCTCAGTCCATATTCTCACCTCTGGCAAATTTACATTGCTATATCCCAAACATATTAGCATTTGACTTATTAGCACCTAATTTACTATTAGAGAGATGTGTGTGGAGATATAGCTATATATCCATATATATCCTACAATACATTCTCACCTTTACTAGTTTTCTTTCATTTATCTTATTATAGAGCAAAAAATTGACCAATGTTTGTTCCATTATGCAAATTATTATGCCTGAAGCCAACCCCTTATCTACTCACAATTCCACAAATAATATGGATTTCAAAGAGATTTTATAATATCTGATATTGTTATTAAGTATATTTTAAGATAAAGAATTATTATTTAAAATAGACACTAGTAAAGGCTAAATATGAGATTTGAATTTAAGTTTTTCTTCAAAGATTACCTCTAGAAAGAAATGCACTTTTATAATTCTATACCTTATAATATTAAAAACAAAATGTTATACGGGATTGTCTTGTGCATCGTCAGATGATTAGAAGCATCTGGTCTCTACTTTATATGATATATCCCCTCTACCTAAAAGTTTATTTTTTCTTTCTTCCCCTAGAAAATCCTTAGTCACCTTTAGCCCTGGATGACCAAAACTAAATCAGTTTTTCTTGTTATAAAGCACCCTATACTTTCCTATCCTTTGTGATGACACAGGTTTTTAAAAGTCTCCTCCTCCTCTTGTCACACACCAATCAGACCATTGGTGATATAAGTGAAGGCTGAGGAAGAGTCTTCCATGCAGTGTAACAGTTTTAATTTTCATATAAATATGCAATATGCTGAATCCAAAACCTTCTCTGACATTTCCTTTGAGAGTAGAATACATGAAACTAAGTGAGTGATAATAATGAGCTAATACTTATTGAACATATACTAGGTGCCTTACATAAATGAAACATTCAGTCCTCATAATGAATATGCTACTGATGTTATCTTAATTTACAAAAGACAAAAATAAGACAGAGAGAATTATTAGTTCTAGTTCTTTTCATTGCTGAGTTTTTTATCAGCCAACCACAGACCTCTCTCCACTTTATATTTGCCATTCTTTCTGCCTAGAATTTTCGTGTCTCTATTCACCACCACCTTTGTCTGACCTTCCATGCCTTATATTTCTTCTGTAGAACTTGCTTTCTACTATAGTAATGTTTTACTTGTCAGTTGTCTCCCTCCAAGAGTATAAGTTCCTTGAGGGCAATGATTTTGTTTTATGGCTATATCCCCAGTGACAACAACATGACTCACATTTTGTAGGTTCTCTATAAACATCTACATTAATAAAAGAGTAAGATGCAAATTGACCATACCTTTGCGATGCCCACCAGACAATCAGAAGTGAGTATGCAAATTAACCCAAAGATGGAAGGTTAATTTGCATATGCAGGCACTGAGTGGCTAGCGGCTGGGAGGGGTGGGGCATGATGCCATGGCTCATTCCGCACTCTCCCAGCCACACCACTCCAGGCACTGCAGGCCTCTGGGCAGCATGGGAAGGCAGAAAGGTGGCTCTGGGCCTGAGCGTAAAGGTGGCTCCAGCCAGAGCAAAGGCAGGTCCATTCTTGCATGAATCTTCATTCCTCATGTCTGTAGTTTGTTATATATATAAAAAAGATCCTCAACATGAGGATCTTAGTATTTGAACCAGACCAGACTGCACTGAGACCTGGTTTGATATCTTGGCCCAACATTGTTTCAAGAATTATTTCATTTTAGCTTTCTACAAATAAGGATACTAGCTGTACACATGTAATACAGAGATCCAACATACAAGAGACTGGAAGAGCAAGGCTCTACCACAGGTAGCCAGAGAACCCCCAGCTTAAACATGTAGAAGGCTATTCTAAGTGAGCACAGAACAACCAAGGTAACTGTGCCTGAAATCAGAAGTGGGAGAAAGGCCTCTTCCAAGACAAGAGTGGTAAGCTGCCATAGTAACCTTCTATATTTCTCACAGCTCTCCTTCATTTCATCAGTAAGCTAATCCATCATGTAATACTTTCAATCATTCCTGTCATAAAGATTATGAAAACATGCATACTCTCATCACAAAAATAACCGTACATGAGATGAAAAATTTTACCAAACCCCACTCAAAAAAATTTAACAGAGTAACTCACTATGCAATCTTTCATTTGAAATTAAGTCATAGAATAATTTTCCTCTCTCCCCTAAACCCATTAAAAGTCCGGTACTTTATAGCAGAGATGACATTGAATGATTCACACATTAATGAAACCGTTGTTATAATGTTCTAAACATTAGGGGAGAGAGTTATAAAAGCCTTATAAAACCTGGGCCCTCACCCCTTTGCCCTGCTCCTTCAGAAGCACCCGTGTTGCTTAAATTTAAACCCTAAATCTATATAAAGCCATTTTATGAACACTTTGGTGCTAAATAATTTCCTAAGGTAAGTAAGAAGTACTCAGATCTTTCTAGGCACTCAGATGGGTGAAAGAATGACAAAACATTCAAATTGTCATGTTTCTTGAAGCACAAGTGGGCTCTCTGTAAATGACCAAACCGGAAGAGACATTTTGCAGATGGGGAAACTTTGGGGCTGGCTCCTTCCTGGCCTTCGTAACTTATGCTGATATTTAGGAAGTGTAAGGTTTTGCAGACTCGAGTAATAATATTATAGCACCCAGGTTATAGGATAGGGGATGCAAATCATGAGGACCCTACTTTGTTTGTGTCATGATATTCTCAGGTCTCTCCCAATGGATTTATCTTTTGATCCATTGTGCAGAATTGTTTCCAGATCGGGCTGTTTCAAAAGCTAAAAGAGATAGAAGTAGGGCCGAGTAGCCAGCCAGCCAAATGTACCTTTTATAAATCTATCTCTAAACTTGTAGAGAGCTCCAACAATGGTTTCATTAATTTGGCAATCACTCAATGCCATATCTATTATAATGTACTAAGCTCGTAAGAGAGAAAGAAAAAAAATTGTTTTATTCCCATGATTTAATTTAAAATGAAAAATTGCATTGATGGTAGTCTTGTTAAACTTTTTTGATTTGCTTTATGAGTGAAAGTATAGACTTTCTTTCCTCAAAGGCCATGCTTTTGTCTTCTATTTTAAACTTCCAAGTGAACATTCTTATTTCCCTAAGGACAGGTATGAAAGCACTTTGTTCATTTTAGTAAAAACTGGCAATATGTACTTAAAACTCAGTAAGAAATGCAGCCCCAGAAGATGTATATTACAATAGTGTATAGCAAAACAATACACCTAGCCAGGACTCCAAAGTTACCTATCCAACACAGCCTCCTGTCTCCCCTCAGTAACCCTATGGCTTTTTAAAAATATTTTTTTATTGATTTCAGAGAGCAAGGGAGAGGGAGAGAGAGATAGAAACATTAACGATGATAAAGAATCATTGATCGGCTGCCTCCAGCACACCCTACACTTGGGATCACAACATATGGCTTGACAGGAAATCAAATTGTGACCTTCTGGTTCATAGACCGGCTGGCCCAGTAACTATGTATATTGCATTAGCTGGGTCTTTCTCCTGGACCCCTGCAATCTTCCAGGGATTTTTGCCAGTTAGAGTTCCCAGCTCCCTGGAGAGTAGCGTGGGGGTGGGCATGGTACTGTGCTCCCCATGGCTATTAGAACTGTTCACAGCCAGGGGCTTTGGATTTTCCCTCTGAAGTGGCTTTCTAGGCAGTACAATACTGCCCCTTCCTCAGAGTGCTCCTAAAGCATTTGTGTAATTCACGAAGGGTTTTTGTAAACAATGGGATTTTCTTGGATCTACCGGCCTTCTAAGAGCTTCCCTATGATTCTGCAATGTAGTTGAAGAATCACAGAGGAACTCAGTTAGACAGTCTTTAGATAGTTGAGATTTTACCCAGGATGGTCCAGCCAACATTATTTTCTTATGAATCTTCCCTCTGCTTTTTTACCAAGTGATTAAGCAAACAAAATTAAGAAGGGAAGAAAACAATCTATTTTTGCAAAATATTTATACATTTTGGTGAAGTAGGAAAGTGGTTATTAGCAAAACTGACTTGGAAGAATAGAATATTTTGATTAAAAATAATGTAAGTCATAATGAGATTTGGGAAAATGTCACCTGAGGGGAAAATTTTTTTTAAAAAATTAGTTTTTATGAACATTTTTTTGAGAATACTGTATACAATTATGCCACATACACATTTTAAGACTTTGGCCATTTTAAGACATTTCTTAATTTTCTAAATTTATTATTTGTAAATGGAATTAATTTATCTGGTTCATTTTCTTATGTCATTATGTTGAAATCAGCAAGCCTGTGTTTTAAAACCCTCCTTAAATAATAATACCTATTTCTTTCATTATCTGTAACTATGTACAAAATAATTTTTGTTGAACCAACTTTCCAGTTCACACATTCCTGCTACAAGAAATTCTATGATGAAATCCATCTTAAGGTGCCCCAAAGATACCATGGAGTTAACTCCCCCCATACACACTTTCTGTTTCTTTCTTTAAAAAAAAAATATATATATATATGTATGTATGTGTGTGTGTGTGTGTGTGTGTGTGTGTGTATATATATATATATATATATATATATATATATATTATTGATTTTTTTTTTTTTTTTACAGAGAGGAAGGGAGAGGGAGAGAGAGTTAGAAACACCAATGAGAGAGAAACATTGATCAGCTGTCTCTTGCACACCTCCTTCTGGGGACGTGCCCACAACCAAGGTACATGCCCTTGACCAGAATGGAACCTGGGACCCTTCAGTCCACAGGCCCACACTCTATCCACTGAGCCAAACCGGTTAGGGCACACTTTGTTTCTTGCCTGTACTTGAGAAATTTGATGATTCAGGAAATGAGGAAACCGGGTGGGGGGAGTCAGGCTCGATGTCAAGTGTCTAGCCACTTGAGGACTTCAGTTGGCTTTAAACAATTGCCTTCAATACAACAATTCCTCTTTTAATCTTTGCCCAGATAGACCCAGGCTGACTTCCAGAGCCTGAGCATTCCTCCTTCCTAATGTGCTCCAGGCCCAAGGGCTGGCCAAGGGGCTGCTAAGTGCAGGAGTGATGTGCAGACTGGGGGTTCCTGCAGGTGAAAGTGAAACTCCTCACAGTGCATGATGGAGCTAGAGGTGGAAAAATCTATTGCTGAGAAAAGCCCACTGCTGGGAGCTGGGCCAGAGGCTAATTTCTTCTGTGCTGCCATCCCAGGTTGAGAAATTATAGAGTTGGAACTTGGCCTTCTCTGTTGTTGTGCCAGAGCTATCATATTTAACATCGATAAGCAAGTTGGATAGATTGATCTAAAACTTTTAAATATAAATATATATGGTATGGGGACCTCCATTTGTACTTTTGCTCCAGGAACTGAAAACCTCAGGTGCAACACTGAGGATAATAACTTCAGTGGCTAGAATTTATTGAGTGGCTTCTATGTCAGATGCTATTTAAAAAGCATTGCCGGAGGGGTTCAAGTGGGAAGGTTGCCTGTTTGATCCCCAGCCAGGGCACATATAGAAGGCAACTGATCTCTCTCTCTCTTTATCCTTCCCTCCCTCGTTCCCTCCCTCCCTTTCTTCTTTCCTTCCTCCCTCAATGTTTTCTGGTGAGGATTATTAAACAAATTTAATAAAATAAATAAAGAGCTTTGCATGTACTATTTTATTTAATTCAGATAATAATGCTTTGAGGTAGGAAATAGATATGAAAGGACTAGAAAGAGTGATCTTACTAACAGATTCTCCATTCAGTCACATGCAGTTTTCAGGAATGCTTCTTTGGCACCCCAGTTCCTTCCTAGTTTTAGTAATGGCCTAGCTACAAACCTTTACCTAAATCATATTGGTCTCAGCAAAATGGTGATGATGTTTGCCACAGTTTCAGTTTCCATCTGTGCTAAAGTGAAATAGGATCTAAACTTCGAAAACTCTTCGAATTCCTGAGATATGCATTTCACATGGGTTCACATTGAGCTGCCTTTTTCTCCATCTTAGTTTTACAAGACAACTCAGTCTTAAGACTGCAAATAATTTTCATCTCCAATTTCACCACCCACTGGCTGCCAGCAGCTGCCTTGATGGTTCTCCTAAGAACATGGGTTACATGTGGGTGCAGTAGAAAGAGCAACTTAGAAAAGGGAGTGGGAGTATGACTTCTATTAATGTTTCCAGCCACAATGAATAGAGTACTTGCACAGATACTGAAAAAGTAGCATTTCTGTCCACCACAGTGCTCTTCAATGAGGCACATACAATGTATAGAGAGGAATTGTTGATTCAAATATACTTTCCTTTTGCATTTCTCCTCATCCATTCCCAGTGAATTTTTAGTACATGCATTCATGCACACACATACACATATATCCAAGTTTATAAAACTTAAAGTCTATGTGGCCTTATAAAAGGAAAAGGCTCAATCCTACTCTCAAGAGTAATATCTATACATCCAACTGACAGGAATGGTGAGTTAAGAAAACTTACTAAGGTAGTATTAAAAGGAGAATAGCACCTCTCAGGAAAACAAAAATTTCAGCGGAGTGTTTACAATATGATGGACCAAAAAACATATGAGTTTTTTTAGTGAAGGAACTTTCCCCTGTAGCTATAGATCAAGAAGGAATAACAGAAGGTGCTGGGCATTAACCTGAAGACTTGGCTGGGACATCTCTGAGTCTGTGAATGGCCAGTGGTGGTGACTCTCAGCTGGGTGGACTATGCAGTAGCCACATGGGCAGTGACAGTGGAAAACAGGGTGAGGAAGAGCCAAAAGGGATCCTTTAGGTCAATGTGCTGATCTGGCAAGAAACTAAATAATCTCCTTCCTGTCCTGATTGCCATTTGGGTAATATTTTCATAGTTCTGAGCAAGAACTTCCTTCCCCTTTTCTTTTAGAGTAGACTGAAAAGCAAGATCTGTGGTACAAACAAGATTCAACAGGAACATTCCCCCCCAGTAAGAGTGCCTACTTATATTGGCTTCAATCACTCTCAGGGAACATCTCAGGAGAACACAGGGTCTCATTGCTTGTCTCCTACTTTTTCCCTTTTGGGGCCAATGTCTTGATTATTTATCAGAGGTATGCCAGTTGCTGAAGCAGTACTTAGGAAGTCAGGGTTTCATAAGATCATCAAGTGAGTGTTATTAGAATTTTTTTTCCAAACACGTGACTAATCTGATCAATTGTCATTTGACTTTACAGCGCATACTGAGAAATCCAAAACCACCTTAGCCAAGAGGTAGGAGTTTATTCATGTGTCATTGAGAAGCCATCAGGAGGTATGCAGTCCTGTGTGATGGTTTCTCAGTGTCACCAGGGATCCCTATTCAGCGCTGCCAACCTCAGTGGGTGGTTTCCATACCCATAACTCCAAAGGGCTCCAGCCCTCAACTCAAATGTGCAAGGCCAGCAGATTGAAGAAGCAAAGGTGAGCAAAGGAGGCTCTTTCCTGAGTCAACTTTTTAAAACTTTCTGAATGTCTCACACATCACATTTGTGTCTGTTTCATAGGCCATAACTTACTCACACAGCCACATTGGAATTGAAATTGTAAGAATCTGGGGCATGTGGTCTTAGAGCTGAATCCATTATCACCCTGAATTAAACCTGGAATTCAAAATCTAAGAAAGAAGGGACCCTGGCTATGGGACGGTGTCATTTACCATAGTCTGTTGATACAGGACATTTTAATGGGTATTCATGCTGGTGTTTTAATAAAGCATATAGTTTGTTTAGAAAAACCAAGATTGACTACACTTTGTGGCTGTCTTTGGTCCTCATTAATCAAGGGCTGAGAGGCTTTTAAAGATGAGGCATGTACTGCCTACCATTTCTGTAACAACCCACTTAGTCATTTCCACTTTAATTTCAGGCAAAAGATACCGAAATGTTAACAAATCTGTGATGAATAGACCATGCTGATTCATTAATCTATGTAAACAAACTTTTAGATAAGAGACAATGCCAATTCTGAATATTAATATGGTTTAAGGATTACTTAAATGTACATCAAATACATGAAAAAACATTTTCTTAGAGACCACCTCTCCTTTTTTTTTTTTTTTTTTTTTTTTGACCTAAAATTAACACATAATCTTTAAGACAAGTCCTGGCAAATATCATGCATGGGACAGATACCCATTATAAAGAACTGTCTGGCCTTAAATGTCAATCATACTAATCTTGAGAAAACTTCTGGCAAGTGAGAACTCCTCAGGCCTGCATAGGTGGTTGGCGATAATCAATCACCTTTCTCAAAAGGAAAGTGTCTTTTATCTTAGCAGTAGAAGCTTTGCTATATTATCAGATTATGCTTTTTTCGCTCAATGAAACTATGATTTTCATCTGCACTTAAAGTAATAGCTCACAATTTCCCATTAACCTCTTAACATGGACTGACACAATATTTCATGCACATGTGTCCATGCTAAATGCAAGCTACTAAGTTCTGTTCTGAAAGAGAAAAGGATCCTATGGCCAAAAGCACTGGGGGAAGGACACATCCTATCACCATCCTTGAGGTTCACCATGGGCAAGAATATGAATGATTCTGAGAAGTCTGGGGTGAAGGAGCCTGTGAACTCTGGACATGGGGATCCTTCCTGCTGAGGCTGCTGGTTTTAAACAGAGTAAAAAGGAGAATACAGCAGATCAGAAAAGCAAAGGTAAAGCCAGAATGTTCTACACAGTGGAACATTCCTTGCATGATCATTAGTGGGATAAAGGAAATAATTCCTAAATAAAGAAGTGTGGAGATGATTAGGTTGGACAGAGTTAAGTGAGCTTATTTATAGTAACGGTTTTTGAACCACTATTTGTGTGACAGTCATATTCTCCTCAGAATAATGCTATTTTAATAGATAAAAATAAATGGAGAAGATTTCAAGGGGAAATGAATTTTATTGAAGTACAATGATCAAAATATAAAAAATAAATGTCTTCTATATTAATGCAAGTATTAAACAATAAGATCTAGCAGTATGTCTAATAACTACCCTAATTTTAAATACAGGTATCCTCCCAAAAATATATACACACTTTAACAGCTGATAGCTCAACTTTGAAAATAAAATGTGTTTTAATAAATATTGCCTTTACAATTATTCAAAGTGTGTGCAAACATTTTTGGTATATCCTATCGCAGTGAGTATAACACGAAAGCGTGAATTTTGTTGAGGACAAAGTTTTGGTTGCTGCTGAGATTATTGGAGCTTGTCTTCATTCAAACTGAATGAAATAAGTTCAGAGAGCCTTATCATTTTATGTTGAATGTGAATTTCCTAGAGTGAGGGTTGTAGGACTTAATCTGAACTTGTTTGAATATGGGAACTATTAATTTATTTCGAAGCAACAGACCTACTTAGCATGTGGGAAGCTCTGCTCTGAACTCGCTCTTTGGGCCTGGAAGCTTCGAATGTCATGACGTGATACTGCACGTGTATCGCTGTTTTAAGCTAGCATTTTCAAACTCAGTTCAGCTCCATGATAACAGCTGTTGTTTTCTTCACTGATCTATTTCACTCAGAAATGATTTAAAAAAAAAAAAAAAGAAAGGAAAAAAAAAAAAAAACTTCTTTGAGCTTCATACTTGTTCCTAACAAGTATCTCCATTTAAATTCCAAGGATGAAAGAAAAAATGAGTTGTCTCGCACCTCTTTACTCAGGATATATAGGCTGATGGTGACTTTGCCCAAACACATGACTTTGTATCAAGTATTACCCTCTTCTAATTAAGTAACTTCATTCAAGATAGATGCGGTGATAGGTCATTTTTTTTTTTTTTTTTTTTTTTTTTTTTTTTTTTTGCCACAAGAACCATGACATAGCCATGTGCCAGTTGCTGAAATAGTTGCACATTTTTAGTGAAAAACAAGAGATAAGCGAGAAACAAAGTGGAAACTGTCATCCCATAAATTACCGCTGCCCTTGGTTTACGGTAATGACAGCGAAGCTGTAGCTCGCTCTCCCTCTGGTGACCTCCAGCAAACACGGTCTCTCAAGCTTCTCACACACACTTGTACAGCTTCTCTCCCAGGAGGCGTGGCCTCTTCTAAGTGAGCAAATATTTTGATGGGAAAAGTAAAGGACAAAAGAGGGGAAAGTAAACAAGAAAAGATGATTAACATTGACTTTTCATTTATTATTTTTAAAAGGCCTATCCAATAGGATCCTTTATTCTTTGGCTCCTCTAAGGACAACTAGTAGACATAACCGAAGGAGTCAGGGAGCTAAATTTTATACCCTCAGAGTAAAATACATGAAAGACTCATGCAAACGGTTCTCAGCTACAAACTCAAATGACCAATTATCATTGCTATTTTTTCCTTCTTTACATTTTGTCCTCTCAAAAAAAAAAAAATCACATCAGCGAGGTGCTTTAAAGTATTCCCATTTTACAGATTACTATTGGCAGTTGGAGAAGTGTCATGTTTAAACTCCCTCTACTAGGAACCAGAGGTACCACAATTTGAAGAAAGATTCTCTTTCAGGAATTATGTAAAATACTCCTGGAATGTTAAGGGAAGTGATAAGCAGTTCTGATTTAAAATAAATAAATAAATAAATAAACAAATTTACATAAATACCTGAGCAAAAAAAAAAAAAAAGAAAGAAAGAAAAGAAAAAAAATACTACAAAGAGAACCATAGGCCAAAGGCTTTCTGGGTAACCATTGTACTATTTAAAATTTGATATGTTATTGAAATTTTCTGCAATACTTCACTGTGGTTTTATTGTCAGGAAGAGAAACACTAGAAAAGAAACATGACTGTATATCTTTCAAAATTTTAAGAATAAGGAGGTTTGATGAAGGCAAAGGTTAAACATTGATTGTAATTGATATTACATTTAAAAAATTATTTTAGTGAACTGAAGAGAAAAAAGAACACTGACCACTTTCTTAAACAACACCCTTTCAGAAATGTTACAAGGCATGGATGTGGCAATGACAACTGAGAAAAGAGCACAAAGATGAAATCAGAAGCTTCTTGAGCTCCCTTCTCCCTCTCCTGCCAACACAGAATAGAGCGCTTTTATACAGAATTCCAAGTGCTACCCTTTACCCCTTTGTTAACTTGCTCTAAACATGAAGCGAGCACTCCTGGAAAGGTCATTTAAAACACTAACTGCCCTTTTATTACAGCCTCATCACACCTTATCGCTTGAATGCTAAGCCACAAGTCATTTTTGTTGTTATTACTGAAACAGATCTTTCAATATTATCACTGTTTTAAGAGTTGATGTCTTTTTAAAAGTCAGACTAACGTGGTAGCATTGGGGGTGACCCCTCTTTTTTGTGTCTGTTTCATGCCTTTGTTGGAGTTCCACAATTTCTCTGTATGGGATTGAGGATTCATGGAAAATTGCCACTTGTATGCTAAATTACTGTTTTCACCCATCAAACATCGAAAACGCGCCATGTGAGCCTTGCACACCATTATGTTGTCCCATCTAAGACCCTTCGAAAGTCAGCAGGGTGCATCTGGCTGGCGTTCATTCAGGCGATTACATTTATTCAAGCTTGGTGAACTTGAGAGCTTTCAAAAGGAGAGGAGCTGAAGGGGTGAGATTATAGCGCTGACAGGCCCTGGAAAGGTGTCTGACATCTGACTGCTCGAGTGAGGCATGATACTTATTCCCATTGATTTGCAACGAAGTCTTTCTCAATAAGTATTTCCACTTAACATTTCCTCTCAGGGAACCTGTGCAGTTGAAGATATTTACGAGTTGCTTTCAGCTTAAAAATAAATCACCTCTAATTCCTCTAAGCGAAATCAATCAAAAACCTGTAAAAAATGGACTGGTTGTTTGGTCGATTCTGGCAGAAAAGTAAACAGCACTTCAGCTCCTCTCTGCCATTAAGGCCTAAATGGCCTAGAAAGTAAATCAATATCTCTAGTCAGCCTTCTGGCTATTGTTTAGCCAGTAGATATGGATTTGCTCTGGCTTACTGCACTCCTTCGGGACCAACCTGTAATCCTCCGAGAGGAATAATAAGTTCGTTATCTAGTTCAGCTCTCTGTTGTACATTTAAATGGACCACATCCATCAGCGGCCCTTGTTAAAGTTAAAGGATGAGGGCATCCCATTCAACCCCCTTCTATAGTGAAACTCTTCCAAACATAGTGAGCGAACATTCTAACTCAAAGTTTTGCTGGTTGGCAAGTGGCCTACACACCCAAAAGGGTGTACAAGCCGTAATGTAAGTGTCAGGAGGCATACACCACCGCTTTTTCAATATAGGAAAGGCTATTACCCATTTCTGAATGAAGTATGATCTTCACAAAGCTACGTGCTACAGAATCTTTCTTTAGTCCTACAAATCATTCTCTGATATTTCTAATTGAATACAGGTGTGATTCCAAGCAGTAAAAGCCAGTCTCCTCTGTTGCTACAAACCAAAATGTCTCCCTGCCTCATGTCAAATTATTATAGTAAAATTAATAAGAGTATGAGAGGTTTCCTATCGTATCTTGGTGATCAAATTTTTGAGAATCTGGAAGAGAATCTTGGGAAAGAGATAATTCCTTGAAGGAATCAGTTTTCACTTGCCTTTTCAACTGATGAACAGATATTCTCTTTTAAGTGCCACGTTTCCTGGCTTAATATGGGGAAATTATAATGAAGGAATTATTTATCTTTGAACTATTTTATACACTTAATTCTTATGTCATTGTATTGATTTCCGGATAAAAACCACAAAGAGAAAGATGAATTGTGATCATTTGAAACTTCAAAATTTAGATATTTATAGTGCACAAGACATTTCTTCAACAAAATGCCGACAACTGGAAGGAATTTGGGGTTATTTTCCATGCATCCAAGAGTCACAGGTGTCTATTATAACTTGGTCTATCTTTCATTCAGATATTTAAAAATATATATTTTAACTGATTTCAGAGAGGCAGGGAGACGAAGAGATAGAAATATCAATGATACCTCCTGCATGCCTCTTACTGGGGATTGAGCCCTCAGTGTGGGTATGTGCCCTTACTGGGAATTAAACTGTGACCTCCTGGCTTATTGGTCAACACTCAACCACTGAGCCACACCAGCCAGGCTTGTTCAGAGATTTTTTTCACCCTTTTATTTAAGTAAAATCCTCACATCAGACTTGAAAAGGATGGATAGAATTGAGTAAAGTACCAAAAAGAATTTAAAAGATGGAATCTTGTATGCAAATATACCATCAAGAAAGAATATGATTTAATTGACTGATATTGGTTTAGAGTAGGTAAAATTACTTATTCTGTGGAAAGATTTTTTGCTGTGTCCTTCTTTAATGACTTAACTCTTCCATTTCTGGAAAGTTTATTTTAGCTTCAAAAAATTAAATATTAAGTTAGAGAACACTTAAATTCTTCAGAATATTTTCCACTGGGAAAAATTAAATTCAAGAAAAATCCAATATTCATTTTGACAATTATTCTCTCTCATCCTTTATGTTTCTATCTCTCTCTCTCTTCTTCTCTGAAATTAATAAAACTGTACTAAAAAAAATAAAAGAACTCTATCCTAGGTCATAGTATGTTAGGAAAATGATAGGCAAACAATGGCTTACTGGCCAAACATGCCTGTTTATATAGAGGCTGTACATTTACAACTCATTTAATGATAAGGAACACAAATCCAGCCAAATGACAACTCTCTTACAAATCTATTCTTATTAGTAAACTTGTATTACAAAACTAAGCAGTCAATTCATATTATATATTTAATGTAATCAATAAAATGTATAAACATGTGTTCATTTGTTTTCTTATTATAATATCCTTAATTTTGCATCTTGTTCTGCAAATCTAAATATTTGCTATTTGGTCTCTCCAGATAGTTTGCTGCTCCTCCTCAACTCCCACCCCCACCACCCTTTCATAGGGTATTCATTAATTTCTAAAGATTATAAAAGCTCTATATTGCTTATTTAGCTGATATATCTTTAAGCCTTTATCTTCTTCCTTTTACCATTTGTTCCACTAACTTATTGGCCCACCAGTTGTTTATGGAGCAGCCAATAATAATTTTTTTTATAGTTTCCAATGAAATACCTGTTTCTAAGTCAGGACAAAAAACTCTGTGTCTATTTAGTTTAGAACTGATTTTTAATATGAAGATGGCAAACACCACTTTAGAGCATATAACCAAGAACAATATGAGTCAGATGACAGGCAAAAAGAGGCTGTAGACACAGATGTATGCTAAATAAATAAAAAAGTAAGTGCTTATTATTTCAACACTTTTTATCTTAAATAGAAATAATTGACCTTTTTAAATTTAATTCATCGTAGTATCTAGAAATCAGTGATGGCGAAGAAGATCAATTAGGTCATTTAGTCCCTTTCCAAGGTTCCAATTTTCTCATTCAGCATAATAACTTTGCCCTGTCCAAATTTAAGTGACTGAAGAGATGGGTTTCCACAACTTCACTTGGGAGATATTTCTAAATCAAATTCATCTGTACCAAAGCATCATTAAAGACTTTGCTATTAGAATTATACTAAATTGTTCCCTGCTTAATTGCACCTCATTTGTCCTTTATTCCCCTTGGCTAGCCAAAGCAAACTTCTTTTTTTCTTTGACTAGATTTATCTTAGACCAGCTAGTCCACATATATTATTGATAAAGAATATATCATTAATGGCTTCTGTTTATTGGCTGTGCTGCTGCTTAAACATTCGTTTTCCTTTGCTAAGACTACTATAGAAAGAAGACTCCTTTGTAATAAATACAACCACATGTATAGAAAATTTTCTTATATCCTGCAAGGATTCCAGGGGCTTATGTACATCCTCTCTAGCTTCATTTATCAACACATTGAACCATTAACATCCATATAACTTGCTGTAATATGTATACTTTCTCATGGCTGACCATTTCCCCATCAATGCTCATATTTTGATTTTCTGAAACCTCAATCACATTAAGCTTTTCTTTTTTCTGCAATAAAACATGGCTCCCATGCCCCTCATTGATTCAGTCTAGCTCCAGAAATTCTGAGGATGCTAGTTTCAAAAGCATATTGTTCTCTTCTTCCTGCCCAATTGATGAATATCCTGTTAATACAATCTTGAATCCCAAAATGAGCTGATTAAAGAAATATTAAGAAAAATCCATATATAAGACTAAGTCAATCCATCAGTGGTTTGCTCAGTAGAGTCAACTTTTTCTGCATATAGAAAATACCACTGCCAGGAGATAGTAATGAACTACGACCTCTGAAAGTGTTGACACAGGAACTAACAAGGAGGAAACATTTGCTATTAGAAGAAATAGACTCCTAATCAACATATTATTGATCCTTCATTTTTGTCAAGGTCATTTTGCACTTTAAAAAATGATCCTACAGTAAGGCTTTAATAGGAAAAGTGGACTAATTTGATTTAAAGAGTAAATGTTATTAATTATGAAAGACAGTCAATAAAAAGCTTGTTCTTCCAAACATAAAGGCAAATTTTACAGTGTCTTTGATTTATGGTAATGACTACAATGATAAAATATTTTCACTATTATCTCTTACTGTCATCTCAACTTTTGCTCTTTTCCTTGCTCACACATCAGAAAAATTCTTAAAATAATCTATCATTGAAAGTAAATTTTGGCACAAAATATTTCCTTTTAGTTTTATTACTATGCTTTTAATTTTCAGTAGGTAAAATATATATTTATATTATTTTGGTAATAAATTTAAGAAAACAAAAAATCCATTTTATACATAAAGATCTATACTAAAATAGCTTATTAGAAATTATTTCCATTAAAATAATATATAGTAATAAAATTTAAAAAATAATTTTAGCATTCTGAAATTCAGATAAGTGAAAACATTTAAGAGAATCACCATGTCTAAATAATATCTACCATATGTACAAATATACACAAATACAAAATATGCAATATTTCCAATTCTGAAATCTACTGAAGTAATTTTTATGTTCAATTAATTTATCATTTACATTAATTTATCTAAAAGAAACAAAAATACATTATTTAATTGATAATAAAATATTTTTAAATGATTGCCTGTTTTTATTTATTTTAAAATCTGTATTGTTGAAAGTATTACATAAGTTCCCTTGTTTTTACCATTGACCCCTTCCAGACTGCCCTCATAATAAAACAGCAGTTAACATAAGCAAAATCCTTGACTCATATGCATAACCTATTGAATTCCTAGTTTCTCCAAGAAAGAATGATATTTTCCCCCTATAAAATGACTTCAGCATAAGCAATGCAGGCTTCTATATCACTTCAATAACATAAAATTTCTTGGTTATAAAATATGTATTTGAAGACTGCCTTCAATATAAGTTTTCCCAGTGTGAGTCATCAGTATGTGAACTGAAGTTTGCTCCTCTGGACTGCAATTATGTGTCCATGTCACTGGAGAATGGCAGAGCAGGTCAACTTTACATGTCTGGGAAAATGGTATTTTCTTATTTTTATGAAAGAGGTTAGGAAATAATATATTTTAAATATAGTAAGTAACTGTATACAAATGACAAGTCTCAAAGTCTAGTTTGTTGACAAATTGTTAACTGAGAATTCCCAAATGGTATTTTAATTTTTACTGAAGATTTATTTATTTTGAAAACAACAACAATTAGTGGCAAAGTGAAAACACAGTCTATCTTATAGAAAACAAGGGACAGAGTGTAGCTTTGCATGGTGATTAAAAGATCAAAACCTTACATGGAATGGACATTGACCACTTGTCTAAATTATAAAATGATTATTTTCTAGAAAAATAAAGCATGGTGGCTTATCATAAGAATCCCACCAATTATGGATTTGTAGGCATTATTAGTTAAAACCAAAATATTGGGATTTAATGCCAAAATGATATTCTAGCTCGAACCAAAGCAGAAGAAACCCTAGCTCTCTGTGGATATGGACCAAATGCTATTATGAACTTTTCTTTTTTTTTTTTTAATATATTTTTTATTGATTTCAGAGAGGAAAGAAGAGGGAGAGAAAGATAGAAACATGAATGCTAAGAAAGAATCATTGATCAGCTGCCTCATGCCCACCCTACATTGATAATCTAACTGTGACTTCCTGGTACATAGGTGGAAACTCAACCACAGAACCACACCAGCCGGCAATGAACTTTGATTTCTTGATGGGGCTTCTTTACATAGCATAATATTCAACAACCTTGGATGACATGTAGCTCCAAGCAGATAACATATTTAAAAAGAATCAGTATTTTATTTAAAAAATGCAATAAGACTGTGCTGTGGAGTGCTCTAGTTGTATTTCATACTACAGGATGACAATATGCTTCATTCTATAGCCAGTTCTCCCATAGCTAAAGCTGCCTTGCCATGCAAAAGATCTACTAAGTGGCTAGAGTAATGAAACTCTACAGATTAGGGCCAGAAGAAAAACATACAGATTTTTCACTGAATAAAAGACCCAGAATATGTCATCCTATTCTTCACATCTGACTGATTCAGAGGAGAGAGAATTTCCAACTCTAAAATGGGTTGAAAGGTCACGTACTAAAAAAACTTATATGCCTTATTTCAAAAATTATGTTGAGGAAATATTGAGGGAATAAAAT
Source organism: Pipistrellus kuhlii (assembly GCF_014108245.1). NCBI lineage: Eukaryota > Metazoa > Chordata > Mammalia > Chiroptera > Vespertilionidae > Pipistrellus > Pipistrellus kuhlii. Next base: position 31,130,764 of record NW_023425405.1, on the reverse strand, counting down.
GCAAGGTGAGGGAAAGGTAGGGGTATATTTATGAGTACATGAAACACAGTTTACTCTTGTATTATTTATTAATTATTGTATTATTTTCCATATGAACAATTGTATAACATTACTTTTTCTCCACTTTACATTCTGGAAAAGGAAGTTTTCAAATTTTCTGAGATATTTCTTTAACTTACACAGACAAGGGAATGGAAATCTCTATAAGAGATATGTTTTCTTGCAATCTTTACATAGATAAACATCACATGATTTAAACTTTCTTGATGATAGAAGATTGCATTATTATCATTAACCAGAGGCCCAATGCATGAAATTTGTGCATTGTGGGGAGTGGGGGGGTTCCCTCAGCCTATCCTGTGCCCTCTTGCAGTCCAGGAGTCCTTGGGGGATATCTGACTGACAGCTTAGGCCTGCTCCCCAGGGGGAGCAGGTGTAAGCCAGCAATCAGACATACTTAGTGCTGCTGCAGAGGTGGGAGAGGCTCCCACCACTGCTGCTGTGCTTGCCAACCATGAGCCCAGCTTCTGGCTGAGCAGCACTCCCCCTGTGGGAGTGCTCTGGCCACTAGGGAGCAGCTCCTGGATTGAGCATCTGCCTCCTGGTGGTCAGTGTGCATCATAGTAAGCAGTTGAGTGGCTGGCTTAGCATATCATTAGCATATTATGCTTTGATTGGTTGAATGGCCAACTGGACGACTTGACACTTAGTATGTTAGGCTTTTATTATATAGGATAGTTGTGCTGCAGTATACAAAGATCTGGCATTGTGCCAAAACAGGTTTGGCTCAGTAGATAGAGCATCAATCTGCAGACTGAAAGGTCTCAGGTTCGATTCCAGTCAAGGACATGTACCTTGGTTTTGGGTACATCCCCAGTAGGGGGTGTGCAGGAGGCAACTGATCGATGATTCTCTCTCATTGATGTTTCTAATTCTCTATCCCTCTCCCTTCCTCTCTGTAAAAAATCAATAAAATATATATATATTTTTTAAAAAGATCTGGCATTGTAAATGTCATTTTTATTGGTACAGAACTAAATAGTGGCTAGGAACTGTCAGTGCACTGAGCTGTGGATGTCTGCTGCCCTTAGACTATTTAACCATAGTGGTTGCATACTTTTAACATGCAAACTATTTGTGGGCTAGAGTTATTTATCTTTTTTCCTTCCCATTAACTAATCATCAGAGCTATTCTATGGGTCTATCTTCAGGTTCTATTGTGAGAAAATGAGGCATAAGGAAGTTTTGGGGGTTTTTTTTTTGGGGGGGGATTATAGATGATTTTTATTAAGGAAGTTAAACAGTTTATTCAGATTTGATGTTTTATAAGTTTCAGAGAAAACTCATAGACTTGTATCTCTTGATTCCAATTTTCTTTTTAGTTTCACCATACCTTTCTTCGTGTTCACCAGTTGTAAATGTGCATAGCATTCTCAATGTGTAGAATTTGTAGACATATTTTATTTCCAGATGACTTGCTCAAGTTGTTCTCTAGTAACCCCTTGGCCTTCTTCTCTGCCATCAGACTGTGCCCACCACTGACAACCAACTCGAAAACCTAACCTTTCAAAATCATGGTCTTCTGCAGACCAGTACTTTGCTTCACTTTTGTTCCTCAGTTTTTCTATCACAGAGGAAGAGTTAGAAGCTGAGCTCACATTACTTCATAGTTGAGTCCAGGTAATAAATGTCAGCCACTGTTCACTCTGGTTCCATTCCCATGATGTGTTTCTAACCACTATTCTGGCTACACCCTCATTCTAACCCACCAGAGATAAATTACTGCTAAGTCCTTTCCTGCTCGGGATGATTTTCTCATTTGCACAGAACAAAATGATGATAAAAACAGAGTTGATTTTGCCTTCACACATGCCAGTTAGATGTTGTTGTTTTTTTCATAAAAGTGTTTGTAGCTGTGGCTCACTATTTATTTTCAAAATGACAGTGTGAATTTTCTGAAGTCATCATAGGAATTTGTGTGCAAAGCATTCACTGTCAGCTGCTCAGCCACCTGAATGAATTATGCCTTTAGTACCGTACAGCAATTTTACTGATGCCCATGATAAGGTGTTTCTGTTTTCCTAATTACTCATCCTATATTCACAAGGACATTTTAAAGGCCTCGGGTCATAGGAAACATAGGAGACTATTTATTGGTAAATGTGGTTAAGCATAATGTTTCACAATGGGTACTATAGAACTTGGCATTCTTTTATTTTTCCCATCTTTAATCTAAACCAGTCATTATCATTGATAAAAATCATTCAAGAGGATGAGATCAAAGTAGATATTTAGGTAGCTGCAGTAGGTGAGCATTTATGTCACATTTTCTTCAATGTATAAAGCACTCTTTGAAGTGCATCCAATGTTTACATCAGTACTGGGTTGGGCCATTGCAATAAAATTCTGGCTATCTAAAATCAGACTTCTTGCCCCCCTAATTCTCTTGAAAGAATATAGACACAAAAGAAGGGTCACAGTTCCTGGAACATGAAGTCTAATTTTAGGGCACCCAGGAACAATAATAAATCTAAGAGAAGGGAAGACTCAAAGATTACATTTTATATAAGGAAGCAGCCAAATAATAAATTCTGTTTAGCTGATAAGAACAACCCCTCTTTGTAAAAAATCTATTGTTATTGGTTTCACAGAGAGGAGAAGAGACGGGGAGAGAGATAGAAACATCAGTGATGAGAGAGAAGCATTGATTGGGCTGCCTCCTGCATGCCCCTACTGGAGATCAAGCCCACAACCCGGGTGTGTGTCCTGACTGGGAATTGAATGGTGACCTCCTGGTTCATGGGTCAATGTTCAAACATTGAGCAACACTGGCTGGGCAACAAGCCCCTTTTATCATATGAAAGCTAAGACACATACAAAAAGCTACATTTAATAAAACATAAAACAAATGTGAAAGTATATAATAAAAAGAGCTACACAGCAAAGAAGGGCCCATTGGACCATGGTGATAGTGCAGGTCAACAGTAGTGACAGAAGTGGTAAATGAGACTGCAAAGCTAAAGACAATGATGTGCAATGACCACCAGGAGGCAGACACTCTGATCCATAGGTTCACTTGCTGCTGGGATCTGACCAATCAGGACTGAATGAGATGGGCCAGACACACCCTGGAGCCCTCCCATGTTCCTTCCTGGACCCAATCATGAACTGGTGGGGTCCCTTGGCCTGACCCGCGCCTTCTCACAATCTGGACTCCTTGGTCAGAGAGCTAGTTTTGGCCCAATGGCAAAATGACCAGTCACAGTAAAATTACCACCTATTCCTGAGTATTCAGTTATTCAGTTATTATCTACTACAGGCCCGGTGCACAAAATTTGTGCATAGGGTTGTGTGTGGGTGTGTCCCTCAGATGAGCCTGCACCCTCTCCAATCTGGGACCCCTGGAGAGATGTATGACTGCCCATTTACACCCAATCCAGGACTGCTGACTCCCAACTCTCGCCTGCCTGCCTTCCCAATTGCCCATAATCGCTTCAGCCTGCCAGCTTGATCACCCCCTCACCACTCCCATGCCAGCCTGATTGATGTCTAACTGCTCCCCTGCCAGCCTGTTTGCCCCCAACTTCCCTCCTCTGCCAGCCTGGTCATCCCTAACTGCCCTCCCCTGCAGGGTTGATTGCCTCCAACTGCCCTCCCTTGCAGGCCTGGTGTCTCCCAACTGCCCTCCGCTGCTTGCCTGATCACCCACATCTGCCCTCCCTTGCAGGCCTGGTCCCTCCCAACTGCCCCACCCTGCTGGCCATCTTGTGTCCACAGGGGGGCAGCCATCTTGTGAGTTGGAGTGATGGTCAATCTGCATATTACTCTTTTATTAAATAGGATACCTCTCTTTAGTACCATAAGCCTAAATACTATCAGACAAAAATATTGAATTTATCTTATATCAAACTCAGAATAATTATATTTTATTATCAATATAGGATTAATACCTTAAGTTCTGAAAAAAAATTCCATAATAGAAAGAAAGATGACATTCTGAATCCATACTGAACCACCTTACAATATTTAACTAACTTTATAAATAAGCACTAAGGTTTGAAAGAAAAAGTAAATTGATTACCATGTACAGTGATTATCTTATGTATTTACTTCCATTAAAAAAGTGAGGTTTAATTTTGGCTCAGGAAAAATAAAACTTAGAGCTGACCATGCTTTAATTGAGTCAGACTATGGGATGACATCCACATTATGTTTCTAGAATGGAAAAAAAAAGTGTGCCTCAACAGGGTGTTCTTTGAAAAGGCCTTTCTCTTGAAGTTCTAATAAAGAGACAGAACAGGGAACAGACTATTCTGAAGCCTTTGAATCTAATAAAATGAATTAAAAAAAAAAACTGCCAGATTTTTTCCCCTTTTGATAGGAGAGATACATAAAGACAATATTAATTTTAAAAAATTGGATTATAATGAAAACCACCATGAATTCTGGCAAGAAAAATAGAATTTCTTTTCAAAGTATTTTAAGGGAAGTTTTACATAAGTATTTAACAGACTATCAAAAAACATTTGTATACTAAAGCATGTGTAAAAATAGTTTTCTAAGAATTCATTTTGAAGTGCCATATAAATCTCTTCAATTAAATTGCAACTTCTAAGATGAAAATGCCCTTTTGGTTGGGACCATATTACTTTCTTCTGACTGGAAGGAATACCAAACAATGCATATTTAGTAAATAATCAAAATAACACACACATTTACTTGCATTATGTTTAACAATTTGTAACTCTTAGAGAGGTTAAGCAGTATTTCCTTAGAGAAATCACCCAAATAATTCAATCAAAATTAGAATATTTCAGGCATCTTCTGCTGTTTCTACACTGGCCAAGTACAAGCATATACTCTGGCATTTGGACAAATGCTGGTGCCTGAACAGAAAGCACCATATTCTCTGGAGATCTGGCAAGTAACAGACTTCATCTTGCCAGTGCGTAGAAATAGCATGAGAGCAAGACTAATTGCTGGAAAGCCTGTTCAGAAAGATTTGTCATTCAGGAGGGTAAAAATAATCTCACTTTTCAGAGTACATTCAAACTTTAAAAAAAAAAGTCCAGTATTTAATAGAGATCAAATCATTTCCATTTCCACAAGTGAATGCATTTTATGTAATACAACTATTTCCTTTGATTGGAGTTCAAGCAGGGAAGCTAAAATGAAAAAAAATAATCTGTCTAGACGTACCATGCTTGTCCCTTGTGTAAGATGAAATTTATTAAACTGAAATGTAACTTAAGGAAGGATTCATGTGTTTCATAAATATCTTATTGAAAAGTAGCAATGCCAGGAGGGAGAGACCTCTTAGATATGCACTTGACAATGCAGTAGAGAAGGAGCAGATTAGGCTCTAGTGATGAGTCTAGAGATTTATAGTAGAGGGAGAGTTTCAGGGAACCTGTGTGCCAAGGGATGCTATCAGCTTCCTGGCGGGATTCACTGCCCTATGGTAGATGTGATGTCTCTTTCACATGCAAAAATCACCACCAAAATGGCTGCTGATAGCAGTAGCAGCCAGCACATCTCATGAGTTCCTAGCCTGGTTCTGCCAGTGACAACACTGCTAATAAAATCCATTACCTCTGATTATTTCAATGTGGGGGCTCAAAGAATGTTCTCGCCCACAGTTATTCTCATAATCAAAAATGTCTTCCAAAGGGCCACAGTCTGATCTAACCCACGTCCAGAGTAAGCCAGTATCTTCACTGTCAATTATTAACGGAAATGTGAACACAGTTGTGGGATTTCCGGCATCTCGTTTCCTTATCTACCATCCCACGAGCCTCCAAAAGCATATCTGTCATTTTTAACACTAGACAGCCAACATAACCAGAGTAAATAAAAGAGAAACACGTGACGATGTTAAGCCATGTGCACTGTTTGGCTTTCATTCAGTTCACTGTAGCTGAAAGAATAACTGTGAGGCTCCATATCCCATTAGCGCAGCGTTAATTATTGTCATTGTCTCATCAGCGGCTTGTTTATGACAGCTCTGGCTGACAGGAGTAGTGGGGTGTTCTGTCAAGGCCGTCACCTGATGAGATTTTTATTGGCAAAAGATCTTTCTTTCCTTTACTCAACTGTGTTAGGGGAATCAGTGCTTCATTAACTCCAAACATAATCACTTTTATTAGGTTGGTTTTTAAATGTTTCACATGATAGATATAACATTGTCTTTCTAGCAGTAGAGTTAACCAAATCACTCTCTAAAAATGAGACTCTTCAATGTTTCTTGGCTCAAATGAACTCCTCTCAATGGCAGTGAAAGGGAAATAACACCTTATCAGGGGGGACCTTTTAAATCTGAGAGGATTATTAACTCCTTTTGTATGTCACCTGTAAATTAACAGTGATTCCACTGGGGGAAAAACTATGTCAAGAAAAAATACACACAACACAATAATGTGTATATACATACATACACACACACTCACACACACACACTCATACACACACACACACACACACACACTCACATACTATTTAACTAATATGAATCGTTGCCCTTTTAAATTTTGGGGAAAAGACTTTGTCTCTCTCAGTGGAAGGAGCACTTCAGATTTTTTGGCAAGAACTGTTAACGATAGCTATCTCTTTAATTCTCTCTCATTTTTTATCTAGATATAGATATAAGAGAAATAGTTCTATTTCATTTCTTGCATGGTTTTAATGTTTATTTTTTTAAAAGAGAAAAAAAGAGAAAGTGTCATTCCTACCATCAAAATTGGTATACTTTACCTACCTCTTTGAAGTGAAAATATTTCAAGTTGAAGTTACTTATAATTTCAAATTCATAGGATAATTATAATTTAATGATAAAGATGACATGACACTGCTACCAATCTCAAATAATGACTAATTTTAACTTCAACTCCAAGTATATATTTCTTACTATCATAGTTCTTTTCTTACTGACCACTAATAAAATTCTTTATGGTTCTTGATGTGGACTTCATCTATAATTTAAGATTTATATGTTTTTAATCATTCTGTCTCCTCATTTGTGTTATTTGAGTTAAATTTGATACCTGCTTGACTTGCAATACAGTTGTGAAATGTGAAATTTCTGACTATGACAGTGTGTTATACAGTTATCCCCAGCACAGACCTAGGCCATAAGTAGGTAAGGTAAATGTGATGGTTAATTTTGTGTGTCAAGTTGGCTACGATGCCTACTCAAACATCACCCTACATGCTGCTCTGATGGTAATTTTTAGACGTGATCAACATTTAAATTATTAATTTCTGAATAAAGCAGATAGCTCCCCATAAAGTAGGGGGCCCTCATCCAATCAGTTGCAGATCTTAAAAAAAGGCACCTAAGTCCTTGTAGAGAAAGGAATTTGCTCTCCAGATTGAAACACAGAAATTCTGCCTTGAGTTTCTCGCCCTTGGACTCATAACTGCAACAATAGTTGTAGTCTGCCAGCCAGCCCTCAATTCTCTTATCTCTCCAAATAAATATATGTATATATGTATATGTGTATACACACACACACACACACACACACACACACACACACACACTGAGTGGCCAGATTATTATGATCTCTGAATGATACTTCTCTTGAGTACCTCATTTACTTGATATAAAAGATAATATAAATCGTGCACCTGATCAGTTTCCCCCTTTGCACTGGCTGATAGAAAGCTCAAGGAAAATAGGTGGCTGATCTCCAGCAAAAGTCTAGAATACTTTTGGTACCCATTTGAGATACAAATACACTGAGTGGCCAGATTATTATGTGTTCAGAGATCATAATAATCTGGCCATTCAGTGTATATGTATGCATATATATATTTATTTATAAAACATATAATGAATATTTATATTAATAAAAGGTTAATATGCTAATTAGACAAGACATCTACCAGATGTCCTCTGGACAAAGCCATGGTAGTGGGGTGAGGCAGAGGAAGTTAGTGTCGATCAGGCCAGCAGGGGAAAGCAGTTAAGGGGATCAGGCTGGCAGGGAAGAGCAATTAGGGGGATCAAGCCAGCAGACAGAGGTGGTTAGAGGTGATCAGGCAGGGAGGTAAGCAGTTAAAAGCCAGCAGTCCCAGATTATGAGAGGGATGTCTGACAGCTGGTTTAGGCCTGATAAACTGGCAGTTGGACATCCCCTCAGGCATCCTCAAACTTTTTAAAGTGGGGGCCAGATCATGGTCCCTCAGAGAGCTGGAGGGCCGGACTATATGAACTACTAATTCCTACTGTAACACCTCGGCTGCGCTCACTGCCCAAAAAACCTGGCGGGCCGGATCAGACTCCTCTGCGGGCTGCATGTGGCCCGCGGGCCGTAGTTTGAAGACCCCTGCTCCCAGATTGGAGAATAGTGCTGGCCAAGCTGAGGGACACCCCCACCCATGCATGAATTTCATGCACCAGGCCTCTAGTATATATATAATGTTTTACATATGTTTATATAATATATATTTTATGATACATATCTTTTTACATATATATTATATACGTTCATTCTATTGGTTCTTTTTACTCTGGAGCACCCTAATACAGTAAATGGTTTTAGAGGGAAAAATTATATAAATTAACATACCCTTCTCATAAACTGAATTCAGAATCTCTCCCTTAATAACAAAATGCCCGACTTTCTGGAATAAGGTCTCTCATTGTGACATGATTATTTGCAGCTCCTAGGGAGCAGTAAGTTTCTGACAGTTGATGCCACCTCCTCCTTCCTCTAGCCTCATGCAAGCATGAAAGTAATTAATTCTCATGCTTACTTCAGTTTGGTTTGGCTTTGGCACAGCATGCATTCCTTAGCAAACCATAATTGATTCTGAATAATTGATCAGTGACGAACATTCAATTTTCTTTATCTTCTCTTCCTCTCATTCTCTTATGATATATGTTTTCATTGGGGAACCATTTTCCACTTAAAAAAAAAAAGCCCCAATGCAAGGCCTTTTAGTGATCAAATCAATTTATGCTGCTTTCTGCCAATTCACATAAACTCCAATGACACTCCTTTTGGAGAACTCTTAGAGAATGCTAATGAGTGTCCCACAGTATCCATTAAGTTTCAATAAGGAAGTCAACTTCTCATGTAAAAACCTCGGAACTATTTACATACAACTGCTTTGCCATCTATCTAACCACCACGTGGACTTGCTCTTTTCAAATATAGTTTGATAAGGACTGTTATTGAATGTACTAAGTTCTATGTGAATCATGGAATCTGGCAGAATAAAGACATTTCAAATCAGGACTTGGAAGTCACTGAACCTTTTTAACTTGTCTAATAGTTCACAAGTCCCAGGAACTACACACTCTATTTAAGAAGTCAGAACACACTTTAGCAAATACAGTTGTGAAGAAAAACTATGGTGGTTCTTGATGAAGTAAGCGTATTTGTGTCCCAGAGTCTAGTGATCAATTACTCAGTTGAAGTTTTGGAATTGGAAGGCATAACAGTCAATGTAACATGGTTGGGACGTCCTAGAGCTTGGCATTACATACGCTCCAGGTGTCAGAAGCATTCAGAGACAGGTTTATCATCACGGGTTTTAATCTTGAGTTGAGTAGGTATAGCAACAAAGAACATTTTAAAATCAATAAGCAAACAATTATATATTCATTTACTACCACGTTCCCAGTATGGCTTACTTACAAAGGGGAATATGAAGGACTATAGGACAAAGCATTCATTTTCACAGGGTATATTAGAGTGAAATTGACCACATTATTTATGTTACTAAGCTTGTGGGTAAACAGGAAATGCTTGAATAATTTATTATAATGAGGTGAGGGCAAAATACCTTTGGGAGATACATCCAATAACCTTTTGGATTCATGAAACAATTGCCATTTCTAACATCTTGTAATCCTATTCTTCTAGTTCACAGGTTGTGTTTTTTAATCCTCACCTGAAGATATTTTTTTCATTGATGTTTACAAAGTGTAGAAGAGAGTGGAAAAGACAGAGAGAAATATCAATGTGAGAGAAACACATCTGTTGGTTGCCTCCTGCACACGCCCTGACCAGGTCCAGGCTGGGGAGGACCCTGAAATAGAGGAATATACCCTTGACCAGAATCAAACCCATAGATTTGCAGTAAGCAAACTGGCTAGGGCTCACTGATATTTTTAAATTTCTTTTTTTGGTCCATTATAACAATAATCATTAGATTTTAACAAAGCACTTTGATAACACAATTAACAAAATCACTATCTTAATGCAAATCTCTTATTCTTCCATCCATTTTCTGACCTATTCCATGCTTGTTTACATCAAGTACATATATATACACATATATACATACACACACACACACACACACACACACATATATATACATACATATATATATATATATATATATATATATATATATATATATATATAAAATAACCTTTCAGCCGAAACCAGTTTGGCTCAGTGGATAGAGCATCGGCCTGCAGACTGAAAGGTCCCAGGTTCGATTCCAGTCAAGGGCATGTACCTTGGTTGCGGGCACATTCCCAGTAGTGGGTGTGCAAGAGGCAGCTGATCCATGATTCTCACTCATCAATGTTTCTAACTCTCTATCCCTCTCCCTTCCTCTCTGTGAAAAATCAATAAAATATATATTTTAAAAAAATAACCTTTCAGCAGAAGCTTTTAACATATTTTAAAATTTATTATATAGCTATATATTTTTATAACTTTCTATTCATTTTGCTCCAAATTCATATCATGTATACATTCATTCTATTTCCAAACCTTTTGCTATTCCTATCTCTAAGACATTTTTATTCAGCAAGACACATTTAAAATAGATTTCATCGGGATTCACTTATATAATAAACCATATTTATAATTTATATTTCCAAACACATTTCTTTCAAGAATTATTTAACCTTTACTCATCATTAAAATTTTTTCAAAATTCAAATCTCAAATATGTAAAACCTTAAGGCCCTGAATTATTTGGTTATACAAAAGTAAAAATGACTTCTGCATGAAAAGTATACAAAGATGCCCATTAAATATTAAAATAAAACTGACAAAAATTGGGAAAAAATTTCAACATATAATGTTTACAGTTAATGTCCTTAATATGGAAAGAGTTCTGATAACTAAATTATATTTAAAAATTATACTAGTAAAAAATGATTAAAACTAGACAACTCACAGGAAAATACAAATCTACTAAAACCTATGTTCAAATATATAGTAACATATTAATATGAATTTCTATATCTTTAGTTGGCAAAACATTTTTCTTACTAACAATAATGATGATGATAATGATGATAGTGATGATTTTAGCATAGATATGGAAGTACAGAAGTATAGATTAACATAAAATCTCAAGAGGGCATTTGATAATAAATATTAATAAATTTAAAACAAGTATAGTCTATTATTAACAAGTTTTATCATAGTCAGACAGTCTAGCACTAAAATTGTTGGCCTTGTCTGACCGACATGGCTGTATTTTAGCATCAACCTATAAACCAGGAAGTGAAGGTTGGATTCCAGGTTGGGGCATATCCCCAGGTTGTGGGCTCAGTTCCCAGTGTGGGGTTTGCAGGAGGCAGCCATTCAATATTTTTCTCTCATCATTGATGTTTCTTATTTTTTTCTCCCTCTCCCTTCCTCACTGAAATCAATAAAAATAAATATTAAAAAAGCTAAATAAATAAAATTGTTGGTCTGCTACTACTTGCTTGTTATATAATCTCAATAATTTATTTTGTGCTGCGAATCTTAGCTTGCCTTTCTGTATAATGAGGATCATAATAACCATTTTACAGAGTGGTTGTATACTTGTAGATTTAGCACATTTTTCTGACAAATGATAATTGTTCTTCAAATAAAAACTGCTAGTATCTCATTATTCTCCTCTACCTCTTTATTTGCCTCTGGCATGAATTATATCTAAAAGCAAAGATTAATATAAAAAAATGTTAACCAAGGTATATCTCTAACAGTAAAGAGGATGCTGATTTAACTCATCTTGTCACATTAAATATAGTAAAATAATGTTTAGCCATTTAAGCACTGGTAGAGGAAAAAATAAAATTATTTAGTAAAAATGGGTCTTACTGATATAAAAAGAAAATCAGATGGTAACAATGTATGTGTTTTATTATCACAAACAATTTATATGTATGTATGGTGAGTATGTGCAAGAGCAGGTATTCATTTGTACAAGTCATGAGTGAGAATGATATGACATATATGCATGTGTAATGATGTGTACACATGAGTAAACAGAAAGACCAGAAGCATATAAACATTCACTTTTTCAAAAACATATAACTTTCTCCTATCAAGCAGATACCATTCTAACTTCAGGTGGCAAAACTCTCAGAAAAGACAAACACAAAACACAAACTTCTATAGCAACCCATATTGGGGAAAGAGATATTATTAAAATAGTCTCACAAATAGATTTGAAATTGCAACCAGAATAATGCTTCACAGGGAAGATGCATGGGAAAGCATGCAATAGAGGCATTGACTTCTAAAAGCAAGTTTGGCCAGGCTTTCCTACTAAAGCACAAGTGAATTGAAATCTGCAGGAAAAGAAGATACATGGCAAAAAAAAAAAAAAAAAAAAAAAGAGGAAAGATGGATAGCTCAGCAAGGCTGCAGAGATAGGCAGGTGACAGATCCCACAGGGTTTGTAAAGCATTCTTACGGAGATTTAAGGAGGTAGTCATATAGGTGGAATGATAAGAGGTCTGCTTGAAAAACATCACTCTGGCCACAGGCTGAAAGTGAGCAAAAGTCGGTGAAGAGAACTGTGAAGCTTTTTGAAAATCCAAGTGGAGAGATTCCAGGAGCATAGATCAGGAAGGAGTTGGGAGAAATGGAATGAGGTGATAATTCTAGGAGCTACTTAGAGACAAAACTGAAATGACACAGTAATGGATTGGATATAGAGAGTACAATGCAGAATAATATCTAACTCATGTAGTTATAAGAATTAAAAAACAGTAAGCCCATGGACACAGATAGTAGGGTGGGGAAGGCCTGAGGTGGCGGTCTGGGGGTGGGGCAGGATGGAAGAGGTCAATGGCGGGGGGGGGGGGGAGGAGTGAGGGAGGAAACATACATAATACTTTCAACAATAAAGATTTTAAAAATAAAATAACAAGTCCCCGAAACCAGTGTGGCTCAGTGGATAGAGCGTTGGCCTGCGGACTGAAAGGTCCCGGGTTTGATTCCGGTCAAGGGCATGTATCTTGATTGCAGGCACATCCCCAGTGGGGGGTGTGCAAGAGGCAGCTCATCGATGTTTCTCTCTTATCAATGTTTCTAACTCTCTATCCCTCTCTCTTCCTCTCTGTGAAAAATCAATAAAATATATATTTTTTTAAAATAACAACAAGTCATTTAAATCCTCAGTACAGGACTAGACACTGGCGGGAAATGACTGAGAAGGAAAGAGCCAGTGAGGTGGTTTAGAAACAGTATCTTGCACAATGAGATGGATAATGTTGCCATTCATGAGATGGGAAATGTTGGAACAACATCAAGTTTGAAAAGGAAAATAATAAATCCAGTTTTGCATGTCCTGACTTTGTAATACCTTCAAAATATGAAAGAGGTAATGTCAATGAGGTAGTTGGATAAATTAGCCTGGATTGAGAAGAGTAATGGAAATTTACAATTTATATAAGGCAGTGGTCCGCAAAGGGTGGCTCTGTTGACTAATGAGTTTGCCGACCACTGACATAGGGGATCAGAAAAGTTTACAGTAAAAGGATGTTTTAATGAATCTTAAGCTATTCCAGATAAAGAAGAATAATGCTGAAGTGGGGAGGATAGAGACAGAGTGGCCAGACATACTGTATTATAGAAGCAACGTGGGGGGAAAAATCATTTTAAGAAGTATCCAGCTATTAAGGAAACCTTCAGGGCATTTATGTAAGATGTACTTAAAAGTAGTGAGATGAAGATTACTGGTACCTATAGCAAGAATCATCGATATGTAGACAAGATTGTATCAGACTTGAGTAGTGAAAATAGAAAAGATATATAAAAAAAATCTTCAGTAGTTTGGCTACAAAGAAGAAGGCCAATAAAGAGTATTAAGTAAAGGTATGAGTGAAGCAAATGCAGTTGAATTTGTTTGGAGAGATCTGAAAACATTAATAGTAAAGACTTACTCTTAGCACTTAAAGGCTAAATCTACATTAAGCCTTTTAATTCAATAGCTTAAAAAAATTCTACTGTTTATCTTCAAAAGTATTCATACTGTTTTTCATAGATTGTATATATTTTACGTTTACAGGTGACAATCTTTGACAGGTAATTCAAGAAAAAAAAGTAAATAGATTATAGTAAAGGTCGGGAAGTTTCAATATGTAGCAATAACATCATGAAATACATTGTAGATGAAAAGGGGCTGTCATAAATCTAACGGAAAGTAACATCAGACGGTAATTTGATCATAAATTCCTAACTGGGCAGGTTAAAGTGGACAGTCAAGCCCCAGGCATATAACTTTTTTAGTGACTCTTTGCCTTAAGCAAATCATGTCTATTGTTTCTGTGCATCTACCTTAAGACACCTTTGAAATGCCCTTTCTTCAGACCCCTCAAAAGCAGAACTATCCCCCAAGAGATCACATAATCTTAAGTGTCCTCTAATCTAATCCTCACCTTGTTGCTTTCTCCTACCTTCCTTACCTTATCTCCTTAATTCCCAAATGCATGAAACACACACACACACACACAAAAACCTCCACCACCACCATCACCATCACCACCACCACCACCACCATCACCACCACCACCACCACTACCACCATCACAAACTGTCATTCTTGGAAACATTTTTTCCAGTCTGTTGTTGAGATCTTGCTTTCAAGTGGATCCTCTGTTTAGCTTAAATAAACTCAAATAAACTCATAAAAACTATCTACAGGTTAGGGCATTTCTTATATCAATGAGATGAATTAGCGACTAATATGTAGGGCTTGGAAAGTGAAAACTTATTGGAAGAGAATGGGAGAGGACAGGTCAAAGGTAACAATTAAAAATAAGAGAGATTTTAAAAAATGAGAGAGATGAAAAGAAGCCCATGATATGAAGGAGGCCATTGAATGATTATGTGAGACCCAAATTGTTCTGGCTATGGGAAGGTTGAAAAATCTCTTCCCTAGAAGTCAGGTCCAGGGTTTGCCCTTGTCTTTGCCAGTAACAAAGATGAGTAACTTAAATAAGTAATTTAATGAATCCAGACCTTAGTTTCTTAACGTGTGTAGTTAATTTCTCTATGTTATTTACAAGTTCTTTCAACACCAACTTTCTTATTTCTATTAATATACATATATACAGCCATATATGTAGAAACATATATATCTGTGTGTGTATGTGTGTGTGTATAATATGTAAGACAGTTTGACATAACCTTAAGAATCTGTATAGTATAATATTATCAGAAATATTTCTTGTAAATCCTGATGTAAATGGGGGTAAAAGCTCTGCACATTCCTTGACTTAATTCTAAATAGGTTGGCAGTGGTGTGAAATGACGCTCTCCAGCCTGAGGGATGTGTGAAGGGCACTTAACATTCTGACAAGCTGAGTCATTTGACATTATCCCTGTGTAACTTCTCCATTAAAATCCTATATCTCCTGCACATAATTTTTTAACAACTCCATAAAATTTAAATACGCTGAATAAGACAGCTATCAAGTCATTTTGAGATGTTTTGATATGAACTATGTTTAAACAAACAAAAAAATACCTATAATAGAGTATCTGTAGAGAATAAATGTAAAAGTTAAAATGTTTGTCTAAAAATAAACATTGATAACAAGCATATATATATATATATATATATATATATATATATATATATATAAAGTGGTTATATGTAAACATATATATTCCTTTTTGGAATTTGTATTTTCGATTGAATATTAAAACTGGTTTGGCTCTATGCATCAAATCAATGATTAATTAAGTCAGTTGATACTCAGGTGGCTTACAAATATGGCTTTGCTTTGACTTGATGCATAAAGCCGCTAAATGAAAATAAAGCCTCTAAACATGATTTCATGGTGGGAAATTAAATATTATTAATCTATATTATTAATCTAAAGATACATTTAGCTGGCAATATTTTTATTGTGATATGGGTGAAAACCATATTTTGGATTGTGTGAGAAATCCTTTTCTTAATGATCTTCTTTCTTTAAAGAAAATCTGCAGAAAGTTTTCAGATTTGTTTCAATTCACTTGCCAATAAAATTTGTAGAAAATTATAGAAAATTAGGGTAAAAGGTCACTCTGATTCCTATAAAATCAGTGAACTAACTTTTGGAGTTGCTCTCCTGCAGCTGAAAAAAAGAGCTCTATGGAAAGTAACCTCACACAGTGATCTTATCATAAATTCATGAATGGACAGTTCATGGCCCATGCATATAACTTCTATAGTAAAATGTTTATCTTTGTCCATTGTTCTTGTGTCTCTAGGTTAACATACCTTGGAAATGCAGAATAATCCCATTCATCAGACCTCTGGGAGGCATAACCCCACTCAAGGGAGCACATAATCTTATTAACTGTCCTGTAACCGATTCCCCACCTTTCTTTCTCCCACCTTCACTCAGTCATCTTCCTCCACCTCCTTAATTCCAAAAATGCATTAAACAAACTGCAAACTGTCACTCTAAGAAGCATTTTTTAGTCAAGAGAGATCTTGCTTCCAGGAGTATCCTTTGTCTGGCTCAAAGCCATTTTTTGTGAAAATTTTCTACATGTTTGGATGTTCTTATAAATGGGATTTATATTGATACAAATCCCATTTATCTCAATATAGCTTTCAGAATCTGTTTTCACCCCTCTATACTTCTGAACTGGAAAATGAATCATCACCATAGATTTGAATGTGAGAATGACTGTACTGTCCTTAATCTTCTTCTCAATTCATGACATAAACCCAAAAGTTTCAGTTTACCCATAAATTCTTAAAAGCATTGACTATCATTCAGTTTCATTTACCTTAAACTTCAAATTTAAATTATAATTATACATGGCTAAGATGCTATTTTAATTCAAATATTAATTAAATTTTTATGTAGTTGATGAAAAATAAATTGCTCACATGTTACAAATATATACTCATTTAATTTTCAACATAAATTCTTAGCATTCATTTGTTCAGTCACTCAAAAGTCCCAGAGAATTTTGGAAAAATTCATGCAACTCTAAAGAATAAAAACTTTGATGTTCAAAAGATTTTAAATAGTCAAGTCTTGTATCTATCATTTAGCAAAGGAAGTCAGGTAGATAAAAAGATAGATTGTGATAATGATAAAGGGAAC
This sequence comes from Pipistrellus kuhlii, assembly GCF_014108245.1. NCBI lineage: Eukaryota > Metazoa > Chordata > Mammalia > Chiroptera > Vespertilionidae > Pipistrellus > Pipistrellus kuhlii. The sequence continues at coordinate 31,113,459 of NW_023425405.1, read as the reverse complement.
ATATCTTACAGAACTGTGCTCAGGCTTAAGCAAACTTATTTTTAAAGTACTTGGTAAACTGCATAGTAAATTAGCAGTTGTTGTTATTCATTTTTCCCAGTCAAGGTAGAAAGTAGATAATATGTACTCTAAAATAAACTACTGAAATGTCTTGAGTCAAAAAAGGGAACATTGTGCCTCTCAACCTTGGTCAATGGAAAACATTGCACTCAATCTAAAAAGACAATTTCCACAGATATTTCACTGAGCCAAATACATTTTACAAGCTCTAAAATAAGAATATGGTAGTAGTGGAAAACAATATTTAGCATCAACATTGAATAGGCGCAAAGAACAATCCTGTAATTAAACATATTTAGACATGTAGCTAAAGAAAATGCAACTCGGGGAGAAACTCTAACTGCTGTTACTATTTTCAAACAAATATGGAACTCCAAAGTACCTAATTCAGTGCTGATATTTAATGTCTCACCATGTTTCCATTACAAACTTTTAGGAGTTTATGCCTGGACCATAAAATTCACTTCAAGAACTCCTTAGCATCCAAAAAAAGCCATTACGGCCTCCTGGAAAAATAATAGGCATATTTATAGAATGCATATATAAAAATATTGATATATTGTGTTTACCTATTTTTAAAAGTGCACTTGTGAAAACTGACCTCCTTCATCAATTTGCTGAATATTATATTCTTCAGTTCCATTAACGTAAAAGGAAAAAATTAAATTAAATTCAGTGTCTTTCAATTGTTTCTAAATATGATTAATCTAGTGTCAACTAAAGTATCACTATATTTCAGAATTTGTTTACTGGCATCCAGAGAAATTGAGAAGGGCTGATTCTCTTAATGGGAATGAACTCATCTTTATATTTCTGAAGTTTATTCCTTGTTGTGTGTGAGTGTGTTGTTATTGATGAAAATTGCTGTCGCAAAAATAATGCACAATCTGCTATTATCTTAAAGAAAATAAGAGACTTAAAAATATGTAAGTTGTTTGGATGATATCTTTGGAATCAGAAAGGCTTGAGATCCATGAAAATTTATTTTTTTCAGGTAAAAGATCATCCAATTTTTCCAGTTCTACACATATAGCACAACCAGAGAACATAAAGACCTCCCAGACTTTATTTATTTCAAATATCAAAGAACCCCCTGAAAAAGAAAATGCCTTTGTTGTATTTTATTTGATGATTTAGTCTTTAGATTCTATTTCTCTCACAGAGTATTTTAAATTGTAACTGCTGAAAAGTTCCCCCCCATTAAGATATTTTAGGTGCTTATGTGGTGTTCATGCATGAGTATTGGTCATTAAAAGTATTATAGATATGCGATGGCTGGTTTGACTCAATGATAAGAGCCAACCAACCCATGTGTATGAAGCAACCAATCCATGTGTCTCTCTCACATTGATGTTTCTTTCTCTTTCTTACTCCCCTCCAGTTCCTTATATTCTATCTGAAAATCAATGGAAAAATATCTTTGGGTGAGGATTAAAAAAAAGGGGGGGATTATAGATATAACATATTCTATAAAATATAATAAAAATAATAATTTAGTAATAACAATACAAAAAGTACTAATAGCAAGTATCATTTATAAAATACTTTATTTAACTACTTTCTATATCTCTGGTATTGTGTATTTATTTGTATTATCTCATTAAATTCCTCAAATAACTAAGAGGTCAATGGTTATTTTGATGGAAAAATCAGGCCATAAAAAAAAAAAAAATGTCCCTAGCCAGTTTGGCTCAGTGGATAGAGTCAGCCTGTGGACCAAAAGGGTCCTGGGTTTGATTCTAGTCAAGGGCATATACCTCAGTTGCAAGCTCCTCCCCAGCCTGGACTCTGGTCAGGGCTTGTGCAGGAGGCAACTAATAGATGTTTTTCTTTCTGTCTTTCCCTCTCTCTAAAATATCAATGGATAAATACTCTCGGGTGAGGATTAAAAAAGAAAAGACTGATAAAATGTTACATAGCTAAACATTGGCAATGCTGGGACACAAATTTTATTCTGAGGATAAAGCTATGTTTCATAATCATGCCATATCTAACTTACTACTCTATAAGAACACCATTATGACTTGGTAACCAAATGTTCTTACAAAAGGAACAATAAAGCTGACCCAATTAATAGATGACAAGATAGCCAGATAACTAGACATTAAAGAAAATAATAGAATAACTCCATGTATGTGTTTCTTTTAAGTAAGATTATATTTACCATCATAGAAACCAGACTTTAAACTTACTATATACCTTGGTATTCCAGTCAGAAATGTAAGATTAAAAAAATTGCTTATCTTTAAAATAATTGTCAAAAAGAATAATGATGTTTACCTTTTGGGATAAGCAATGGAATATTAATTACACAAAAACTAATAAAATTATCTGACATTTAGTAAGTTTTAAATGGCTTCATAACTCTTACCAGTATACTTTTAGTCTTTAGCAAATTGGTGTTCAAATATCATCTGGCCCATAATTAGTATATAAAAGCTAATGAACCTAGTTATGCATAAATTTTTTATATAACTGTGTAATTTGCTCCTTAGTAGTTCATAAACTTGATTTGAAAATATTTTAAAAGGCTTAGCAATTGCTTTGCTTCCTTAAATTCATGATACTGTGATTCCATATAAAGTTTGACTAAAATTCAGAAAGGAGAATTTTAAAAAAGAAGTTAAGTGAAATCATTGACATTTCACACAGTGATGATTATATTAAAACCAGACATCCATTTAACATTTATAACTGCTTAAATATTGGATTTTGGTACATGGAAATGTGTAGAAAATAAAACTCTTGATCTCTTCTTCATTAATGTGCCTTTCCTATAATAGTGTCTCTCCTCTTTAAAAATGGTATCTCTACTCTTTTCGTTGCTCAGGCCCACCTTTTAAATTTATTACTCATTTAACTTTCACATCCCATCCCCTTCACTCAGCACCATCCACGTAGTCCAAACAATGACATTCCCTGCCTGAACTTGGGCAACAGTCTCCTAACCAGTCTTGCATCTAAGTCCTTATTTGCAAGTCAGGTTTCCACACAGTAATCAGTTGTCCCTATACAACTTGCCAAAGCCCAACATTCAGTAAAACCTAATCCTCATCACTGTCTGGTTATGAGGCCACAAGTGGCCTGGGCCTCTGTCTGATCTTTTCTCTTCGCTCCCTCTCCTTATTTTTCCTTCTGCTCACTCTGCTCCTAACATAATGTCTCCTTGTCTTGAATACACTAAGCCTGGATTTGTTCCTGGGTCTTCATGCCAGTTCTCCTCCCTCCTCACATATACCCTTCCTCCAGGTTTCTGCAAGTCACTTTCTGTCCCTCCCCTAAGTCTCTGTTCTCTTCAAAAGAATTCTAAGAAATCAGTTTTATTTTCATTGTTTGTACTAAAGGATGGAGAACTTAAATAACTTATTAAAATCTACAGTGGATGAAAGACTTAAATATAAGACCCAAAACTCCTAGAAGAAAACATAGGCAGCAAATTTTTGACATTGCTCTTAGTAATAAATCAGAGAAATGCAAATTAAAACCACAATGAGATTTAACCTGTGAGAATGGCTATCATAAATAAATAAATAAATAAATAAATAAACAAACAAACAAGCATTGTCAAGGATGTGGAGAAAAGGGAACCCTCGTGTACTGATTACTGGAATTGCAAATTGGTACAACTACTATAGAAAACTGTATAGATATTCCTCAAAAAATTAAAAATGGAACTGCCTTATGACCCAGTGATCTCTCTTCTGGGAATTTATCTGAAGAAAACACTAAATCAAAAAGATATATGCATCTCTTTGTTCATGTCACCATTATTTATAATAGCTGAGAAAACGAAGCAACCTAAATATCCATCAATAGATGACTGGATAAAGAAAATTTGGTACATATATACAATGAACTATTAATTAGCCACAAAAAGAATGAAATTTTACAGAGAAAGACAAATAATTTTTAAAAAAGTGGAATCCTAAAACACACACACACAAAATAAACAAACAAAACAGAAATTGATTCATAGATACAGAGAACAAACTGGTAGTTGGCCAATAGGAGGAGATTAGGGGGGAGGGGGGATGGTCAAAATGGTTAAGGCACATGTGTCAAACACAAGGCCTGCGGGCCAAATCCGTCCCGCCAGGCCTTGCAATGTGGCCCGCACTGCGCTGTCATCACTGCACTCCGCTGTGTTTCCATCACAATGACAGTTTATGACTATTCAGTAAACCATTTGGCCCGCGATTTAGGTTGGATTTTAGATTTTGGCCCCTTCTCTGATTGAGTTCGACACCCCTAGGTTAAGGGATTAAGAAGGACAAATGACCAGTTGCAAAACAGGCATATGGAGTACAGCAAAGGGGATATCTTCTATAATCCGTAATAATAAAAGCATACTATGCTAATTAGACCAGACAGAGGAAAGACCTTCCAGTTGTCCTTCCAGATGACCTTCCAGACGAAATCAGGGCTGTGAGGGCCGAGGCAAACAGCCTCAGTTGTGAGGGCTGAGCCCCTTGCACAAATTTCGTGCATCGGAACACTAGTAGTCAATGAGATTGTAGTAATTATATATGGTGCTAGAGGGGTACTAGACTTATTGGGGGATCACTTCATAAGTTATATGAATGTATAACCGCTATATATATATACCTGAAATTAACAAAACTGAATGTCAACTGTAATGAAAGAATAAAAAGAAAGCATTGCATCATATAGTTAACAGAGAGGGAAATAATGTCTGCAAAGTCACTGGGCTAAAAGATCTTTAATCTTACCCCATGTTCCCTCAGCCTTGCCTCAGATTTAAATGATTCCTTTTTTTTTTTTTAAATCCTCATGGGAGGATATTTTCCCATTGATTTTCAGAGAGAGTGGAAGAGAGAAAGACAGAGAGAAACATGGATGTGAGAGATACACATCGTTTAGTTGCCTCCTGCACACCTCAGACCAGCGCCTGGGCCATGGAGGAGCCTGCAACCAAGGAACATGCCCTTGCCTGGAATCAAACCAGGGACCAGTTAGTCTGCAGGCCAATGCTCTATATACCGAGTCAAACCAGCTAAGGCTTAAGTAATTTCTTAATGATGAAGTATTTGACTTATCTTGCTAAAATTATGAGCAAAGATAAACTATTAAACTGGTTATAGATTCTTATGAAAGCTATTGTAGAATCTCAAGTTTAATTTTATTTAAATTTACTAAGGACAGTTATAACCCTACTAGTGGCCCAGTGCATGAAATTCATGCACATTAAAAGGGAATTAATTAAAGGAAATATTTTAATATTGCTATATTTGCCTTTTAAAATAGAAGTGTCAGAGATGAAAGAAAATTAGTTAAATGTACATGAAAATCTCCCTGTCAGAGTCTGGGGCACGCCTTGGGACCTAGAGTCAAGTTCCCGCCCACCACCAAGTGCTTCGAAAACACAGGAGACCCAGACATGGCTGGCCCCACCCCCATTGGGTGAGACCCAGATCCGGACTTCCCCGCCCCTCTCAAGCCCCTCCGGGATGGGGGTGCAGCCTCAGGCCCTCCAGCCTGGCACGGCTTCAGGTCCCCTGGCCCAGTGCTGGATGGGGGCACACTCTTAAGTTCCAGGCCTGGTGCAAGGGCAGGGGACATGGCCTGACGTCCCCTGTCAAGCCCCACCAGGCAGGAGCCACGGCCTGGGGTCCCCCATCAAGTCCTGCTGGGCAAGGGGTCACAGCCTGAGGTTCCCTGTAAAGCCCCATTTGGTGGGGGTGGGGGGCACAGCCTGAGGTCCCTCGCCCCCGCCAGGCACCAGGCAGCCTCAGGTCTCTGCTGTTCCATCAGGACATTAGGGCATCCCAGCTAATTTGCATATTCCTCTATTATACAGATAGATATCCATTTACTTCATCATTGGTGTACTATTTAATAAGTAAAAATGTAACTGTTATTTTTTTTTAGTGATGTAAAACAAGTCTGTCTATCTGCAGATGTAAGAATACAATGCCTGAAATACTACTTTTTTACATCTCTTAAATGTATCATATAAATGTTTCGAACTTAAAAGATTTAAACCATTTCCTTGTTTTCTATATTTTTACTTTATTTTTCTAAATTAATATGTTCAAATTTCAATTAGCTTGTATTTGTTTCCTCTTTAATGCAATTGTAGAATATTTCATTTCTACTTGATTGTTCAGTATGAGTAATTCACATTTCTCAATGTGAAAATTAAAATTGACCATAATGTTCAGACAAATGGTAAACCAATCGTAATATAAATGTATGACCACTTTGTTGCTTCTAATGATAAAGCTGTCCTTGTAAATTATATTATTATGCATATTTATGTGAACTTGGATGTCCTGGATACAATTCTTCTCAAATAAAGATTAAGTGCATCTGCATAAGACAAAGGAGCTTAGAGTTCTGGTTTCTCAAAAGCATTTTATCTGATGTTCTTGAAGTCTCTCTATAAAAATTTACTGATTTGCTTATTATTTTAAGTAAAATTTTAATATAAACTAAAATAATTAATGATAATAATTGCATTTTATGTATTATTAAATGTTTTACCTTTATTGCTTTATACTCTAGAGACTATTTTTTTCTACATTTCAAATCCACTTAATGTAGTATGAAATGTTTTTCTATTGGTTATTTCATTGCAATCTGTCTTTGAACATATTTGGTCTTATAAAACTATAAATTCAAGTCTAATTCACTTCTGGAAAGATTTCTTGAAATATATCAATAGTATATGAATACTATTATTACTATTTTGTATGTGTGCGATTGTCTTCTTCCAAAACATCATTTTGTATAGGATGATTCATTTGTTCAACTGGAATTCATCAATAATAGTCATTACTTAATACTTAATGCTATTATGCACTATTCTAAGCTCTATGTTTTATAACATTTTCTGCCTCACACATAATTTGTCTCTGTAAATTTGTTGTTCCACTTTTATTTTATTTGAATTGCTTTGCTTACTTTATCAGTTCTATTCTCTGCATGCTTTACTCTTTCCCAGTGCCTTTTTGTACTGCTCTGATAAGGTTATCATCTTATATAGGCTAATAGGCAGACAGACAGAACTGCAAAACAACCAAACACATGAACTGGTTGCTATGACATGCACTCACCACCAGGGGGTGCGTGAGGAACATGGCGGGCATGGGTAGCAGGTGGCAGAGCATGGAACATGGCAGGCGTCAGCTGTGGCTATGGGATGGTAGAGCAGGTGAGCTGGGGCACCAGACCAAGCCAGTTGCTGCTATTGGGGTGAGCCTCTGGTGGTTACTGAAAATTATTTGCTCCTAAGCACCACAGTCTCACCCAGCATTCACACCTGCTGCCAGTGCCAATTAAGCCTGCACCCACTACTGGTGCCAGAGCCACTGCTCACACCCACTGCTGGCACCCAGCACCAGTCCCGATTGCTCAGAGACATCAGTGGGTGCAAGTGGCGACTGCAACCCAGAGATCACCCACTGAGGGCTTTTCCATCTCACCCTGCTCCTGAGGGGCAATTGGGGCTGGCAGCCACTGCTCACACTCACCAACAGTGTTCAATGCTGGCACTAGCCCCAAATTGCTCCACATCATCAGCAAGTGCGAGCCAGGCCAGCACCTTCAGCATGTGGGTCCAGCGGCAGTGGGAGCAGGGCTGCCAGCAGACAGGGGACCAGGGCCATGGTGGGTAGGGGCTGGGCGGGGGGAAGGAGGATGAACAAAAACCTGCCCCTGTGCCCACTGCAGCCTCACACCCCACAGTTCCTTTGAAGATTCATGAATTTGTTCGCTAGGCCCCTAGTTGTTTTATATTTATCCTCCACATCTCTTTATTCTCTCATTCTCTGTTGACATTGTTGTTAATCCTCACTAGAGGCTATTTTCCCATTGATTCTTTTAGGGAGAGTGGAAGAGAGAGGGAAAGACAGAGAGAAACATTGATGTGAGAGAAACACATCCTTTGTTTGACTTCTGCATGCATCCCAGTCAGGGCCTCAACTGGGAGGAGCCTGCAACCAAGGTACGTGCCCGTGACTGGAATGGAACTTGGGACCCTTTGGTCTGCAGACTGTGCTCTGTCCACTGAGCTAAACCAGCTAGGGACAGTTTCTCTCTTGGTTTGGGTTTATCTTTGTCTCCTACATTCTGAGGTGTTGAATTTTTGCTTTAATCTCTTGCACTTAGGTTTTGGGGGCACTTGGGGAAAAGGGTGGTTCATGATAAGACAGTTGTGATTACTTTCTGCTCATGGAAATGTTTTTATAATGATTTTCTCAGCCTCCCTTCTCCTCTTCCTCCTCCTCCTCCTCCTCCTCCTCCTCCTCCTCCTCCTCCTTCTCCTCCTCCTCTCTTCTTCCTCTTCCTCCTCCTCTTTCTCCTCTTTCTTTTACTTTCCTGCCTTTTGTATCCCTGTATCACTTTACAGAGTCGTACCATTAATTTTCTTCATTATTCCTCTTAAATGAAATTAAGTACATTTTCGACCCTGTTGGTGAGTTGGCAATGCTAGGGCAGGAGGTTTGAGAATTTTTCTGATTTAGAGAATGCTTGTTAAGACAGAATTAGATGTTTGTGTGAATGTGTGCACCTATTTATTTATTACATTGCTAACCCTTCCTCTAATCTTCACAGTTACTGATTCAGTTTAAGGGAAAATCTGAGAGAAAAGTAAATTGAGCCCTGCAGTCAGAAGCTTTCATTGAATTTCCACCAAGGCAGTTAGCTTGAAAAGAAAAAAAATTCCATTTTGAGGAAGGAAACAAAAAATTGTTGGTAATGTAATAGTCAATTATAAATGTTTTGGGATGTCTTTGGTCCTTGTAGTCACCTGAAAGATACAACTTAAAGAGTCTGGTCTTAATTTCACCCATTATACTTTCTGGTGGGTTCTAGAGTACATATAAAAATTTATTTGGGGGAAGTTTAGCAAGCCTGCCAGGTATGGTGCACAGGACCACAACCAACCAACTGAGGCACACCTGGTAGAGCTATACTTATTTCTGTAATAAAATTCACTCAGGATAGTTTAGTCTTAGCTCAAATTCCAGGAGCCCTGGGTCTTTGTTTTAATGAAAGAATTTGCAGTATTATATTATTAAAAATACTGAAACCCTCCAAAAGCTAGCCTCATACTTGAAAATAGTTCAATGAACCTCAATAAAATTATGTAACTGAACTGTTAACTATGTCATTGTGAAAAAGTTTTCATAGTATTTACTAATTAAGACAACTATTTTCACATTCTTAATGAACTTAACTCAGTTGGCATTTGGACTCTCCTTCCTCTATTTTTTTTTCGGTTTCCTTTTTGCTTATTTATATGTTTTTGCAGTAAGAGTTGCAACCTCAGCAAACCATAAATTTTATTTTTAATACACAAATCATTATTCTGGAAACCAAGACTTACTGATTTATGGTGATGCATTTCATTTGCAAATATATATAAAGAAGCTGGAACAATGACAAGGACAGCAGAAGAAGAAAAAAAAAAGAAATCCTTATTACAGACTCAGAAAAAGTGATTGTAATTAAAAATTAAGCCAGAGTTGACTAACTCAGTGAACAATTCCATAATAATAGAGATTCAATTTTTACATTGTTCAGTAATGCAGAATTTTCATAAAATGACTTTAATAATTATAAAACTATTCATGCTTTCATATTTATTTTGAGTTTCCCAGTCATTTATTTATTAGTTTATTGGCTACTGGGTTAGAAAAATAAAATTAGTCTAAGCTAAAGAGCCGTACAGATTCTACAGAAAATATGCTTCACTCTTAAAATTATACTAAGCGTATTCCTTAAAGTTTCTCATCACAAATATTAACTTACCAAATGCTATTGCAATGGCCAGTTTTATTTTTCTGATTTACGGCTTTGATTGCATGCCTCCTAAATGTTTCAACTAAAATAATTGTATTAATTCGCATCTTTAAAGAGAGCCTTTGAAGACAGAGAACTGTCCTGAAGGTAATTTCCAGAGACTCAAAACATATTTTTAATAACTTGCCATGTTATTTTAAAAAATTAATTTCCCACTTACTCTATAACACCCAAAATTAGTATTTCCCCATCAGTATAGAAAAGATGAAATTATTTTTAAAAATTTTTGAAAGATTACAAAATGACAAAAATCAGTAAAACATCATAGTACGTAAATAAAAAGCCTTATTATCAAGACTGAAGTTTAGGAAATTTCAAGGTTTCCACACAAGATCTTCACGCCCTACAAGTTTCTACCTAAATCAAACAGAAACTCAGGGAATACTACGACAAATTAATACCGGCTTGACAAAGTGCTGATCCAATGTCAGTGTAACAGGAGAATAGCCAGGATGCAGAAAATGAAGCTCAGTCCTCAGCCTTGTTAGCAGGTTGTGTGCTGTCACTGCTTCTTAGTGAGGCTGATGGAGTCACATTAGTAGGTCAAGAGAGCAAAACCAGTCATTAAAAAAACAACTGTCAGAATAGAAAACACATGCCATTTGAAGGAGAATTTGATAATGAAAACATGAAAAATCATTTGTTATTTTTATATACTCATGTTCTAAAAAGAAAGTAAATACAGACTCTCTTATTAAAGGGATCTTGTCAAACTAGACTTTCATCATGTGTTTCAGAACAATTTACTGCCCAAACCCTCTATATGGTTAACATAATAATTTAGGTAAAAACAGAGAGAAGAGTACAATGAATCTTGCTTCCTGGAGTGACGGAGGTTGGAGCATGGGTGAGATTTCAATGAACTACACTTATGAGTGGCCATGAATTATAGATGACAGTATAGTTAGATACATTATTTTGTCGCAAATTAGAGCTGACATTGTGAAGCAAAATGTCCTTCTCACAATGTTAGTAAGTGTTGGCAGCAAGAATAGGTTCCCCTTTAACAATATATTTCTTAAAGAAACAGACGATTACATACCACCTAATTATCTTCTCCATACCTTCTGAAAGGTTAACACTTCCATATTTTAGAATTCAAGGGATAAGAAAAATATAGTGACTGAATATACTCTCTAACCTTTAACAATTTCTAAGATTTCTTTAACATTTCAAGTACTCTAATAATGGGGGAAGCCTTATTATTATTAAATTTTTAAGCCATGATCATTCCAAGGCAAGAGAGTCTTATATTCCATTGGAAATAGCCAGATGAAACATCTCTAATTAAAGTGTGTTTAAGGAAAACAAACATAAAAGGGTTGTAGTTTTCTTAAAAAAAAAAAAAAGGTTTACTCTTACTACAAATACTTAAATCCAAACTGCCTCTACATTTTTTCTTAACACTCATTCCTTATATAAGCCAATATATTGTCAAATGAGAAGAAAATGAGACTTTTTATGACATTTTAAAATGTTTGTCTAAGAAGACTCTATGATAATAAAAGCATAATATGCTAATTTGACTGGACAGCCAAAAGACCTTCCAGACTTCATTTTGGATGTCCTTCCAGATGAAGCTGTGGAGGCAGGGGCTGAGGCAAAAGCAGTTAATGGTGATCAGGCAGAGTAGTTAGGGGTGATCAGGCAGGCATACAAAGTGGTTAGGGGCATCCAGACAGGCAGGTGGATAGTTAGGGGTGATCAGGCAGGCAGATTGGTTAGGAGCCGGCAGTCCTGGATTGTGAGAGGGTGCAGGCCAGAATGAGGCCCCATCCTCCCACCTTATCCCCTCCACTCACATATTTCATGCACCAGGCCTCTAGTTTCAATATAAAAGGAATATAATATTTTCATTTCTTTTTTGTTGTTGCTTTTGTTAATCCTCACCAAAGAATAGTTTTTGTCTTTATTTTCAGGGAGTGTAAAGGTGGGGAGAAATAGGTAAACACTGATATGAGAAAGAAAAAGAAAAAAATCAACTGGTTGCCTCCCGCACACACCCTGGCTGGGAAGAACCTGCAACCAGGGTATGAGAAGTCACGACTTGCCAGTACTGTCAGTGACCCAAGAAATACAGAAGGCCAACTGACCTTGGGCATTAGCAGGGCTGACAGTAAGCACTAAGTGTTAAGACAGTCAAGGCAATTCCCTAACCTGACTATCCTTTTACTGTTTATCAAACTTTACCTTTGATAGGTCTGTATTCATTGCTAAAGGAAAAATGTGTATTCAAGTAAATAAAAAGCAGACCTGCCAGAGTCAGTGTGCTTTTCATGAAAGAGACACCACCCTGACCCCTAATGCTTTCTAAATTCATATTTCTTGTATAGCATTTTCATTTGTGTTTCGGCCCCTCCTTCAGATCCTGAACATGCAGGTTGTGCACCCAGGTGGGTGCCCTTGACCAGAAATTAAACCCAAGACCTTTGGTGCCCCAGCCAATGTTTTAACCACTGAGCAACAACTTCCAAGGCTTATTTTCTTTTTAAATAATATTAAAAGATTTTAATATATATTTTACTTTTTAAATATATATTTTTATTGATTTTTAGAGAGTGAGGACGGGAGAAGTAGAGAAAGAGAGAGAGGGAAACATCACAGTGAGAGAGAAAAATTGATGGGTTACTTCCACAGGTGCACTGCCTGGGATAAAACCCACAACCCAATATATGCCTTAAACAGGAATTGAACCTGAACTGCCAATGCTTCCGTGCACAGGATGATGCTCAACCAGCTGAACCACTTCACCTAGGCACAAAATATTTTAGATATGCAAAAATGAATCGAAAAATACAAGAAAAGACCTCAATTTCAGTTTGGCTTCTATGGCTCAATGGTGGAGCATGCTTCCATGCATTAAGAGTTTGCTGGTTTGATTCCCAGTCAGGGCACATGCCTGAATTGTTCAAACCCCAGTAAGGGTCATGCAGAAGGCAGCCATTAATGTTTTTATCTCTCTTCCTCTTGCTTCCTCTCTCTAAAAATCAATAAATAAAACAAATATTAAATGACCTCTGTTCCATTCACATATTGAAGAAATACAATTAAGTGCATTTCCCATGACATCCTCTTCATTCACTGTACAATCATCACATAGATAACTGTTTTCTTCAGTTTGACATTTATTGCTTCCATTTATTTATGCTTTCTATATAAATGTATATATATATATATATCTCTAAAACATAAAAATTTTGTAAGTTTTAACACTTTATAAAATTCTAATAGACACATGAATTCTGTGCTTTGCTCTTTTAAAATATAGCATGTAGGTTTGTGAGTTACATTCAGGTTAACAAATTAAACCAAATTCCTTCATTATTGCTGCTGAGTGATATTCCAATGATTGAATTTGCTACCATAGCTTATTTATTGATTTATTGTAGGTTGTTTTTTTTTTGTGTGTGTGTGTTTAAATATATTTTATTGATTCTTTTACAGATAGGAAGGAGAGGGATAGAGAGTTATAAACTTCTATGAAAGAGAAACATCAATCAGCTGCTTCCTGCACACTCCCTACTGGGTATATGCCAGCAACCAAAGTACATGGGCTGGAATCAAATCTGGGACATTTGAGTCCGCAGGCTGATGAGCTATTTACTGAACCAAACTGATTAGGGTTATTGATCGATTGTTGATAGCATTGTAGGTTGATTTCAATTTATTTTGCAAGTATAAACAATGCAAAGAGTTTATACAGGTATCATGATATACACATGTGATAATTTCTCTAAAATACATACCTAGGAATAAAAATGCTGGATCTTAGCAGATGCACATTATTAAGTTTAGACCATTGTTAACTTACTTTCAAAATGTTTTTATTATGATATACATGACTGGCCCAATGCATGCCAACACTTGGTATTATCAAACTCTTAATTTTTCTGATGAATTTGGAATGAAAGCTTTTTAAAATTTGCTTTTTCCTATTTGAAACCAGTGGACTAGCTTTTCTTATATTTATTGAGCTTTCTTTTGGAATATATTTTGCCTATTTTAATATAAAATGGCTCATTTTCCTCTTTGTATCATAAAAGTCCTTTTCATATTCTAAATAATAATTCTTTGTCAATTATAAACATTACACTTTTCTTCTTTTGTAGGCAGTTTATATTTTGTTTTGCTGTTTGGTGTACAAAAAATTCCAATTTTTATAAAATTATACTTTAAAACTTTAGAAAGTGTTTTTTAAATTATATTACATTTACATCTTCAGTGCTATAGCAGTAAGAATTATTTTGTGTATGTGCATGGTATAACATAGAGATCCAATTTAATTTGCTTTCCAAATGAATAACTAATCTCACAAAAAAAGGTTTTTTTTGTTGTTAATTCTCACCTGAAGATTTTTTCCATTGCATTTCAGAGAGGGAAGAAAGGAGGGAGGAATGGAGGGGAGGAGGGAAGAAGAGATGGAGAAAGGCAGACATCAAAGGGTTGAAGGGTTGCCTCTCGCATGTGCTCTGAACTGGGGTGGTGGGAAGAGGCGGAGACAAGCAATCCAATTATGTGCCCTTGATGGGGAAATCAAACCCAGGACCCTTCAGTGAGCTCTAACCATCAAGTCACACCAGCCAGGGTTCACAATACAATATTAATAATGGTATTTTCCTGTACTTGCATTAACACCACATTCCAGATTATCATGTCATTATAATATTGATATTTGTTAAGGTACTCTCCTACTTCCTCTTGATTATGACTAAACCTTTGCCATCCAGACTATGCATTTTAAAGATAAGCTTCTCTACTTCCTTTAAAAAAGTACTATTTTAAAATTATGAATGGAATTAAAAATTGAGGAGAACTGATACATTTATGATACTTAGTCTTCTTACAAATAGGATTTTGCTCTCCACTTATTTAATTTTACTTTAATGTTTTTTGTAAATGCATTATTTTTGTCCTTGAAGGTCTTGTACAACTTTGTTAGATACATTCAAATGTAATTTGTATTTTCTGACATATTTGTAAATAGGATCTACTTTGTCTTTTCAATTATATTTTATAACTACATATTAAATATCAGATGGCTCATATTATTTCTAATAATTTCAATGTAGACTATTTTAGTGTTTTCCATGTAATCATGGTAATGACATATAAATGCAATCTGGTTACTTCCTTCCCAATCATTATGAATTTTAATTTAGTTTATTTCATTACATTTCATGTTTTTGAATTACTAATTTGGTGATAACTTCCAGTACAGTGTTCTACAAAAATGATGAATGTGAGCATTTTAATATCATTCCCAAATAAACAAAACAAAACAAACAAACAAAACCTTCCCATTTTCATCATTTCATGTAAGGTTTGTTAGAGTTGGTTTTTGTTTGTTTGTTTGTTTGTTTTTCAATAGTTCAACTTTGTCTTTCATTCTTAGAATACCAGGACCTTCTTTATTTTATTGTCTTCTCTTTTCCAAACTCTGTAGTTTTATTAAGATGAATTTGGAAGTTTTATTGGTTTATTTTGTGTGTGTGTGTGTTGTTATCCAGCATAGGGTTTATTACATTTTTTGAATTCAGAATTTATGTTCCTTTTTAATTCATAACAATTTCTATGTACTGTCATTTGCATTGTTGCTCTTGCACCTTCTTTTTATTATTACTTATTTACGTAATGCAATCATTGTTTCTCTCCTGACCATTTCTTTTCCCCTCATTTTAAAATCTCCTTTCCTCATGTGTTGCTCCATCTTCCACTTCACTAACACAGGTTTCAGCTGTGTACTAAGATGGTTCAGTGGTTGAGTGTTGACCTATGAACCAGGAGGTCACAGTTCAATTCTAGGTCAGGGCACATGCCCGGGTTGCAGGCTTGACTCCCATTAGGAGGCATGCAGGAGGCAGCCTATCAATGATTCTCTCTCATCATTGATGTTTCTATCTCCCTCTCCCTCTTCCTTCCTCTCTGAAATCAGTAAAAATATATTTAATCTTTTTACTTGAAAGGTTGATATACAAAACCACATACATATCCTAAGAATTTAAATATTAAACATTTAATATTGTTTTGGGCACTTGGTCAGACATGAGTAGAGCAAGGATGCTGAGCCAGGTACAGAAGGTCACCAGGGAGGAACACCCTGGACACCTAATAATGAGAAAGCACTGGTAGGGCAGATATTGAGATATTCCATTCAAGGCCTTGCCCCTAGGACCTCTGTCCACCCTAGAATGCCTCTGGTTATGCAAATGGTATTCACCTGACCTCTGCTCCTCTGGCATGTGGTCAGTCATGCAGTAGAGCCCCACCATAGGGGAGAACAAGGAGGGGGGTGCTGGAAGAAAGCCCCATCTAACGCCCATGCAAGGACAGAAGGCGACAGGACAGGCCCCGATAGGCTAGTTTGAAGAAGAAAGCAGGTCATTCCCCTCAGAGGGTTTAAAAGGAATCCTAGTCCACACTCCAGGGCTGCTGTTTGAGCACCCTGCTCGAAATTCTTTGAGTGTGCTTTCTCTTTGCTTGCTCAAGTAAATCTTCTCTAGTGAGTTTGGGTCTTGGCTCTGAATTCTTTTCTCAGCCAGAACTCGAGTACCAAGGTTGCTGAACCCAGGATTGGTCTGATCCCACCAGACCGATACCTGGTGCCATTCCCACTGCCTACAACAATATTATAGAAAATGAAATCAACTACCAACTGTTGTGCAAAGTGTCAGCCCCTGAATGATACCTTAAGTTCATACCATCATTCAAGGTACACTGAATTTTCACAAGAGGGTTATTTGTCCGGAATTGTTCAACAATAAATGAACATTTTGATTTATTATGGCCAAAATTAACAACAAAAATTGATTAAATGTGCATATGGGACATTTCTGAGGGCAAATCTTAGCAGATGACTATTGAGCAGAGACATTTAATGGAAAAGTAAGTTGGGAAAAAGGCCCACTTTTACTCACAACTCCATTTAAAGTTAAATCAACTCTTTAAATATTTTTACATTTCAGAGAAAACAGCTATAAAAATTTGAACTAACCTTCTTTCTCCCTAGTTTTTTTTTTTGTTTGTTTGTTTGGTTGTTTTTTTATTCTTGCTGCCTTTTTTTTTGTGGCTCCTTATCATATGTACCTTAAAGTATATGGCAAACATCTTCTAAAATGACAAGCACTGGAGGGAAGTAAAGGGAGAAAGCCTCAGGATCTCCTTCTTTTCTTTATTTCCACTATTTTGAACCTATCTTTTCAGATTGCCCATTTTCCTTTGCTTTATTATGTAAAAAGTAAAACCAGCAATCATTATCAAGCATACTTTGACCAATACTGAGAAAAAATCCAAATAGCCAGGACCGGTTTAGCTCAGTGGATAGAGCGTTGGCCTGGGGACTGAAAGGTCCTGGGTTTGATTCCGGTCAAGGGCATGTACCTTGGTTGCGGACGCATCCCCAGTAGGGGGTGTGTAAGAGGCAGCTGATTGATGATTCTCTCTCATCGATGTTTCTAACTCTCTAATCCTCTCTCTTCCTCTCTGTGAAAAGTCAATAAAATATATATTTTAAAAAAATCCAAATAGAAATATACCACAAAATTTATAAAAGTCTTTAGCCTTAATTTGTCATCTATATGTATTTTCATTTTTCCAAAAGAATTTTAAATGTTTTCCTAGGACACAGAAAATTTAGAAATGTCATTAAATAACTAGAACTAACAAAAGGAAGATAATCTAGAAAAGGCATTTAACAGTCGAAACCGATGGATATATCAGTGGATACAGCTTAACAATGGAGCCCAAAATGAACTTAAAATGTATAACATGAATTTTGTTTTTTTATAATATTAATTGAACCAGTTCTAATCTTAACACATAGAAACTATTTGCCAGGACCATAACAGTATATACTAAAGAGTCCCTATTATCATACATATATTAACACTGTCACAGTTTCATGTTCTTACAAACAGGGCATCTATCAGAATGCTCTTTATGTTTTCTACAACTATGATGTTTCCAAAAACAAGTACTTTGGTACTGCATTCTGTGAAACCACTATTTCTGCTGCAGGATTTTCCTCCCTTCAAAGCTCTACCAGAAAAGGATGTGCATACTGCATTGTTCCGAGGCAATTTTTACCACCAACTTAAATTTCAATCACTGTAATGTCTAACATGACGAAAAGCCATGTTTCATTGACTTTCTTAGCATTTTATTCCCTCTTTTATACATATAACAATCCAAATGTTCTTCAAACACTTCTTGCAATTGCCTCTCTAATCAGCGTATAGGGTCTCCCCATACTTCATGAAAGAATTCCCTTTGAAGTCAATTTGTACTCTAAAAGGCATGGGGGAAATCCTGTTAATAGTAGACCCAAGAGCCATGCAAACGTTTTGTGCTTTGAAAAGCAGCTACTTAACTAATTTTTTTTTTTCCAAACACAATGTGTTCTTTTCTGGGATAGTTATTTGCACATCCTTAAATCCTCTTTTAAGATCCTTATTAAACGTTCCTGAGAACTTCAGTAAATTGGTTTACTTAATTTTTATCAATTAATCTATTAACTCCTAAAGAGTGGTAGAATAGGATAAACAGGTTTAGTGTTTGTTCTTTTTTTTTTAACAGAAACTTGCCTTGTTAGCTTTTACATACTCTACACTGTACTTCATACATGGCATACACCCAGAAACTGAGTGTTATTATGAAAAACAATTTAAAAAATAGTTTATGATCAAATCTTGAGTAATATATACTGAGTGGCCAGATTATTATGATCTATGAATGCATAATAATCTGGCCATTCAGTGTATATCCTATATAATAAAAGGCTAATATGCAAACTGTCCCCTCAACTAGGAGTTTGACCAGCAGGCATGCCGGCCAACTGCCCATGTCCCTCCCCCTGGCCAGTCTGGCCAGACCCCACCTATGCACAAATATACACAGAGTGGCCAGATTATTAAGCGTTCAGAGATCATAATAATCTGGCCACTCAATATATATTCAACAAAATATAATAAACATCCTTTCTATACCATATGTTCTGAGAGCTTTCTAAATTTTTTTTTCATATCCAGTTCAACATTTGCTCAATTTGTGTCTAAAGACACATTTAAAGTACCTAGTCCAGGGTTCTAGGTAAATGTTTTATCCATGGAAACATAGAAGCTCATTAAAACCAGCTGGTAAATTTGGCCTCATTAATGTCATGCTCTATTCCAATACCTTCCAAAATATGGATCATGAATAGGGTAATCAATATGTTGGGATGAGTCTATAAATTCACATATGTAGAAAAAATATATTTTTTTGTATTTATACACCATGATAAGTTTTAAAGGCATTGTTTTTTCAAATAGACCATTAAATTATCTTATTTTAAACCAATGGTATATTTATGTTACTTTGTATAATTTTTATATGTTTTTCAGTCACTGAGTACTAAAGGTACAACTACCAACCCGTCCAGATCTCAGACTTGAACAATGAGAACCCTTCTTTTATATACCAAGAGACCTATGCTAATAACCACACGACTAGCTTCCACAGCCAGTCACCTTTGTCACAGCACAACACTGGTTATTGGGCAATTACAACTCAGCAGCTGTTTAGAAGCTCCTATGCGTATTACAATAGAATATATCCTTAATTTTGGCCATCTTGGAAAGGATCAATTCCATGCTTCCATTCAGAATTATAGACTATATATCTGATTTTTAGAGGGCTCTTGGATAATGTGAAACTCCTAAAACCTGGAAGAGTGACAATGAAATTTCAAGAACTGTAGACCCTCCAATCTCTTAAGATAAATCCCTTTGTTGAATACACCAGATTATGCATGCACTCACTTATCTGTTCATGAACTATATCCTTATTAAGCTCCTTTTGTGTGCAAAGATATATCTGGACTGCTGGCAATATACTCTCTAAGAATTGAGCAATTTAGTTAGAGAGATTTTATGAATGTTACAGAATTTTGAAAACATAATGTTGTTATGCAAGTGGCTTAGGCTATTAGTGTTGGAGGAATTTAAAAGGGAAGATATGTAGGAGGAGGGTGAGAAAAAGAAAAGATTGTGCAGGAGGTGGAATTAACAGAGTTGTTGTGCATGATAGAATATATAGTTTGGCAGTGGAGATGAGTGTGGTAGTGAATGTTGATCAGTGCCCAAGTTTGAGGAAATCAAGAGGTTAAAAGATGAAGGCAAGAAAGGACAAAAGAGATGGAATACTGACTGAGTAGAATGCTTGCCTCTGGAAACAAGGTTGGGTAAAACTTGAAAGTGGGAGGCAGATGGTGGAGAAGACCTTGAATGCCTGACCAAGAATTCTGACCTTTCTGTTATGCAATGAGGAGATGTCACGTTTTTGCTGCATGATCATGACCTTTATCAAACACCATAGTATATTTGCCATGTACCCATTATTGTTGAAAATATTTAGGAAATAATAACAAATTTACTCTTTGTCACAGGTTTCTAATTTAATAGTATGATTTTTCATAACCTAGGTGATTTTTTGTCCAAGTATTTTATATTTGGAGAGCTAAGCCACCTAGAGGATAAGTTGCCCAAGGTCACAACTAGAAAGTGGCAGGACTGGGATTCAAAGGTGGGAGGTCCGTTTCCAGATTCTGTGTTCTTACACGTGACACTATAAAGTGAATTAACAAAATTAATTTTTAAGAAAAATAAATCTAAAAGCAGCATATAGATATGCTTAAAGAACTGGGAAGACTGAGAAAAGAATTCAACTAAGAGAATTTTCATCAGTATGAGCATGAGGTAATGTTATTTATAGCTCTAAGAAATGGATGGATGGGGATAGATTCAAGAGTTCTTATGAGTTAAAAACTGGATATAATGATCACATAATAAGTTAAACCATGACATTTCTCACAGAATCTATGCCTGCCATATATATATATATATATATATATATATATATATATATATATATATATATATATATATATAGAGGCTAATATCTTTAAATGCTTAATAAAATCAGTTCTTCCAAGACACAGATTCAAAGGTAGTTTTAGTATGATTTCTCCTAATTAGGAAATTATTATTTTTGTTGACAAGCAATAGCAAAGTGTAAAAAGTGAAAATATTAACCATGTTGGCTAAGTTCCGTTTTGCATGGTGTTAACTTTCTATTTGTATAACTTTGCCTTTTACTGATTCCTTACAGACAAATTGTGTCTTTGTGAATCGTTCTGTAAGCTTTCTGAGATAGAAATTCCAGGTTATTTTGAAGTTATGACTGTTTGTATCATTCGCCCACTCAAGATATCACACATTCTTCCAACCACCCCCTCCACTTGGAACAGGCACTCAATTAATATACGCCAGGCAGGCCACCTTGCTCTTCTCCTTCAAAAACTCCCAAAAAACCATCTGCTCTGGGAGGCGTTCCAGCTACAATAACCACCTACTACTTTCAATTGCCTATAATATCCGCATCCACTTTCCTGGGCCTTGCTGACATATTTTACCGTTAAAAAAACCATAGGACGAGATATCTTCTAGTGGCATTTGACCTCTCCTCAAACATCGACATTCCCTAAGGGAACGGCATATTCTTGCAAGCTTTTCTTTCATGACAGATTAGGGAAATATCAGCTTCAAAAGAGTAAGAGAATTAACATTTAATTGGTGTGTGACTCTTAGATCAAAATGTTTAGCCAATCCAGTTAGTTATTCTGACTTGGGTTTTGTGCCAAACTCACAAGGGAGAATGTTCAATGAAACTATCTAATTGGATAGCGGATGAACTTACTAGAGTGTGCAAAGTAAACAAAGGAGTGACTTGTTTTTAAATTAGTGGAGTTGAGATTTTTAAAGTTCATTATAGATTATTTTACACAAAACAACTAATTCTGATCTTGCAATATTTTTGACAAACTATTCCAGGGAGTAAAAAAAGACAAGAACATATTGTATCATTATGTAAAATAGATATAACGGAAACTATTTTTGAAATATTAAGTTCATGCATGGGTATGCTGGTTAATATTAAAATCCTGAATGCTTCTGACTCCTGAACTAATTTTGTCAACAACATGCACATCTTCTTTAGGATGGATTTATCCAGGCAATAAGCTTTAAGACACCCATTTAAAAATATATATATTTTATTGATTTTTTTGCAGAGAGGAAGAGAGAGGGATAGAGAGTTAGAAACATTGATAAGAGAGAATCATCAATCAGCTGCCTCTTGCACACCCCCTCCTGGGGATGTGCCAGCAACCAAGGTACATGCCCTTGACCAGAATCAAACCTGGGACCTTTCAGTCCACAAGCCGATGGTCTATCCACTGAGACAAACAGGTTTCAGCAAGACACCCATTTTTAACTTTTGCAAAAGTCAGGCCTTGCTGAAAGACAAAGGCCGCTCTTTATTTCCCCAGCAGGGATGTACAGATCCAGTGACAGGTTCCAGAAGACTAAGGTGCTGATGTGCGAGGGGGAGGGGGGGAGTTTATGTCAAAGTAAAAGGGCACGGCCCTGCAGTTGGGGGTGGCAAGATGAGTACCATTGGGAATAAAAAGACAAGAGGTTAAATTTTGTGTTGGCCCCTTATTCTTTAGGTCAACCCCTTTGAATGGAAAAGAAAAATACCCACATAAAGCAAGGCAAATGAAGAATCCCAGGAGTAGCCTACCTGTGACTGGGAAGAACAATGATGTTTTCACAATTCTGCACCCTATCTGGCACGGGGGCCAGCGAAGTAGCGATGGCTGAACCAGCATGGTGTTCAGTCAAGCGGATTTGGTAGGGTCACATAGATTTTATTATGGAGCAATAAAAGGAACCTTCAGATCATGAGATCCTCTCCACTCTAGGAATCAAAAGTGCTAAGAAGATGAAATCGAAGGAGACACAGGTTGAGGAAAAGTAGATGGGGAGTGTAGGACATTGAGAATGTAGGTAATCACACTCTCCACACTCATCAAAACCAGGGATTGGTCACATGCCAGGAATGGTGGTGGGTACCAACAGAAGATGCCCAGTGACCTTCTGCCTTCTGCTACACCTGATAGAGACAGGGGCTGCCTGATGGACCGCAGAGACAGGGTCCTCCCAAAGTTCACCGGAAATGTAACATGCCCTTTATGCCCAAAATTGCTCTGTGAGGGGGGAATGGAAGGAAAAAGCCAGTGCCTTAGAGAAAGATGGGGGAAACAGGGTAGTTATCATACATGAAAGAGAAAAATTTTTGACTCAGAAAAAAGGGAAGTATTTTGATAAAACCAAGTGCTTCTTACATCAAGGAGAAGGGTGACTCAAAACAAGATGAGATCAATCAGAGAAATTAGAGAAAGGCATTCTATTGCCAGTTAGTATTAATGTGGTTATTGCCAAGACTGTTAACTTTTAGATAATAATGGAATATCAACCTTGCCACCCTTACCATTAACCCTATCCCACAAACATCTAGATACAAACAGAAAGAACGACATTAAAAAGAACAAAATTAGTTGAAAATATATACAACTTAAAGTATATAAAACGCCCTACTGTTTGGTAGGCACTTGATTAAACAAGAAGATACAACGATAAATAAAGCAAGATTCTCATCTTTAAAAATATAATACTATGATACTATTTCTAACAACATTCTTCATCTAAAACCTATCGAGACAATTCCTACTTTATTTTTTAAATGCTTTTTTGTAGTCACTGAACAAGTTTGTTTTGAAATTTTATTTTGGATCTATTTGGAAAGGTACACCTGTTTTTCGACTGTTTAGAAAATATTAATTATCACCATCAATATGCTTGCAATATTTCCTGCCAAAAATAAAAGAGCATGCATGGCATACATCTCTGTGCTTAAACATCTCAAGATCAAATAAAATACAGAAATGCATATGAAAGCAAATTTTAAACTGTAAGTCACTGTGCACGTGTATTTTATTATTTAAACAATAACAACGAGGGTAAAAAATCTTAGAACACAAAAACAACAAGGAAATTACCTATGAACTGTTAACAAATTTATTCTCATGGGGTTCCAAACTATTCAACTATGTATCTTAAAACAATATTTATTTTGAAATTAAGCAAAAAACCTGAGACCTTAGAATTCAAAGTTTGTCCTCTAGTACGAAAGCACTTAAATTTCCTTTCTTCTGCCAAGGCCCCAAATAGTTATACAGCATCTTACATTTGGATAACTATTGTTTGCAAGTCATTTTATAATACAATTCTTGACTGAAATTATCAGATAAGATTCCATTAGTCTAATAAACAGATATATATACATGAAGGTAAATTTAAATCAGTGCACAATAAGGACAAAAACGGGGGGGGGGGGGTGTTAAATGAGACTGACCGAATTCACCCTACACATTGAAAAACATTGACAGGATACCTAAATGAGATAGCTATTCTATGCATGTGCATGGAAATGGCAGTAGCAAGGGCTTACACATAGAGTGATTACTACTCAGGCCACATTGAGTTTTACGTGTGTTAACTCTATAGAGTAGGAACCATTGTGCTTTTTGACAGAGGAGGAAACTCGGGAACAGAGGGGATCAGTCTGCTGGCCCAGGGTCACCCAGTTGGTAAACAGAAGAGCCTGGGATTGGATTTAGGCTGTAAGGCTTCAGAATGTGTGCTTGTCACCACTCTAGCCATTTCAAAGATCAAATAATATGGCTCTGCTAGGTCTTGCTTTTCCCACCAAACAGATAAGGAATGTTGACATAGATGTAGTACCGTCTACTCCAAAGTCTCTATTTCACATAATGTCTTAGTTCACTCTCTGAGCAGCGCATATGGATTTGAACTAGAACATTTGGTCAGCAAACCATGGCTTGCGAGCCACATGCCACTCTTTGGCCCCTTGAGTGTGGCTCTTCCACAAAATACCACGGTCTGGGCAAGACTATTTTGAAGAAGTGGCGTTAGAAGAAATTTAAGTTTAAAAAAATTTGGCTCTCAAAAGAAATTTCAATCATTGTACTGTTGATATTTGGCTCTGTTGACTAATGAGTTTGCTGACCACAGAACTAGAATGAACTACATTTTGCAGAGAATCTGTTTCTCCACAATTGCTTAAAATTCACACACTACTGAAGATCAGGAGTCCACTTAGGTTCCTCATCATCTATATTGCTCATGTCTCTCTTGCATAGGACCTTCTATTTCAGAATCCTAGGTTTCCAACCCATTTCATGTGCTCTCAAATCTATCCACACTTTTTTGAACACTCTTTCTCATAGTTCCAGTTTTTCCAACTGTTGTGGAGGAAGGGGGGTAAACTTTTTCTGTAAAGGCCAGACAGTAGATACTTTAGGCAAAGCAGATCACATGGGCTAGCTCACAATTCCACTCTGCCCTTGTGGTTAAAAGGCAGCCATAGACAACAGGAAAACCATTGAACTTAGCTGGGTTCCAATAAAACTTGTTTTACAAAGCAGGCAGAGGGCTGGAATTGCCATAATTTTCCAAGCCCTGGCCTATATTGTTATGTAACACTGGGAGGTAAGTATAATGTGAAAATGTTCTCCCTTTTAATTCTACAGCATCTCTGTGAGTTTCTATCAAGCCTGTGTTTTCTTCAAGACCACAACTTTAACTGGAAAGCCATGCTGAACCAATGTTTGTGTTTTTACAAAATATTATTGCATTTGATAGCCACAATAACCTTGTGAGTCATCTTACCCAAATCATTTCAATTTACAGAAGAGGTAATTTCCACAAAAGGAAGTATATATAATATGGCTTTTAAATATATATATATATATATTCATCTCAGAGAGGTCGGGAGTGAGAGATTGAAACATCAATGATGAGAGAGAATCATTGATCGGATGTCTCCTGCACACCTCAGAATGGGGATCAAGCCCACAACCCAGGCATGTGCCCTGACCTGGAATTGAACCATGAACTTCTGGTTCATAGGTCGACGCTTAACCACTAAGCCACATTGGCCAGGCTATCATATGGCTTTTAAATCCAAAGTCTGTGCTCTTTTTACTCTAGAGCACAGTTTTCCGTTATGCAGTTATTAGATGCATATTGCCTCTTAAATAGTAAATAGTTCAAAAACTTCCAAGTGCATTTTCCACTTTTTACAATCACTTAATATTTTTTACCTGCCTTCCTAAATTCCATAGAATTATTGGATCCCCACATTAGAACATCAATATTCCTCATGCACTTGAGTCAGATGATAGTTTTAATAGTAAATTCTGATGGGGATGCAGGATATGAAATGGTGTTACATTAGCTACATTATGTTCATCATTCAGTTGAACTCAACCTGATAACAATCCTGAGAATAAGGGCTTGCTAGTCTGTTGTCACAGTTAATGCCATGAAAAATCCTAAATCCTAAATAATTTACCTAAGATTTCAGAGCTGGCATGCGAACATCCCTCAAGGGATCCCGGGCTGTGAGAGGGCACAGGCCAGGCTGAGGGATGCCCCCCTTCAGTACACAAATTTCGTGCACCAGGTGTCTAGTTTCTTAATAAAGACCAGGAAAACTTGTTTGCATCATCTGATAGTGAACTTAAAAACCACAAAAATAATGTTAATGTGAGTTTTATCATTTGTTTAAGTGGAACATTCTGAATGACATTAAAATGCATTTTACTGGTATGAAATTATGAACATTTGTCAAAATTGTTTTGTACAAAACTCCCTAGGTTTTCACAGCTGTATAAAAACTCCTCAAAGAAATAACTGCAGAGTTAATAAAAACTGATGTAGCATTTTTGCATGTTATCAACAAAAATCATTTTTTTTAAAAATTTTTGCCCGAATCCTACCATTACTTCATTTATGTCATAACTCTGTATTTAACAAGTATATAAAAAGTACACGACATTCGCAGTACATTTAATGGTCTTCAATAAGGTTTCCTGGTTTCTGTATTTCTCTAGAGATTACCTATCCACAGGAACGAATTTTATGTTTTCTAACTGAAACCCACCCTTTCATGCTGTGCACTCAAAACCACACCAAACATTCTCCACTCTATTAAAAGTAATTGAGTCCGAACATAAAGGTATTTTAAATGAATGTGCACTGAACACTCTCCAGCTTGGTTCAGGAAATAGATTCAGGGAAGTGTTTAATACTCTGCAAACTTTGAGAAGAGGAAATTACCTCTGGTTATTTAAAGCTAGAGAGGCTTGGGCTCTAGAACTTTAAGACAACGTGCTCCCATCAACTCCAAGGCAGAGAAAGAGTCTTTTTTTAATTTTATTTTTTTAAGTCTTTTAGTGTCTTGTTTTAATAAGTTGTATTTTCACTGTTGAAAATTCAAACTTCATATAGTATTTAAGCACTTTAAGATGTGCTATCCAGTTAATTTCTGTGTCCTATAATGCTAAAATTGAAATATAATCACTTGTAGTATCTAATAATTTGAGCTCTCAACAACATTCAAAATTGAGAGCATTAATATACGTGCACAAAATGATTCTTTGTGACTTTTCGAAGATTAAATTGTACAGAGGAAAAATTAAATCAGGATATGAATGAGTTCTACTTTATTAGGTAGATGTTCTACAAAGCCTAATACCATTGCTTTACTTGAAAAGTTAATCACTTCGTATATTATTTTTCAAATTGGTAGCCTTCCAGAGAGTCATGCTAGCTAAAAATTAACATCATATAATCATATATTAGCTGTATTTGCCAAAAAGTTTATAGAGAAAAATATTTTACAACTTTTAATTGTTCCAATTTTATATAAGGGGTTACATTTATTTTAAGTATCTACATAAGTGACATGATTATTTTGTTCTAACCTGAAACCTAATTATCACCTTCTTATGGATGACAAGGGGAAAATTTAGAGGCAAAATTAATGGATCCCACCAGTGGGGCTGTTTGTCACTTTATTAAGTAATCATCTTGGCAAACAATATTGTTATAAGCTTCAGAGGATGAAGAAAAGAGACGGGGCCCTCTCACACTGTCACCCATTAAAATGAACTTCCCACAGGTTTTTAAGCTGTTTGCTGTACTGCCAGTGTGCTGGATCATAAAGCAGGAAAGGCAGCATTGACTTCTTCTTAAAACATAAGAAGTAAATACACTTCAGATCATCTTTTAAATGTACACAGATATATCATATATTTCATTGTACACAGCTTTAAGAAAAGTATGTTGTATGTTGTAGTAACAAGAAATCCTCGTATACTAGTAAAGAGTGTACATAAAAGAGATTGCATTATTAAAAAAAAACTACCTAAAATATGCAGTTGCCAATAATTTCTAAACATTGAGGAGCTTATATGTGCTTTTAAAATCAAGGTTTTCCTTCTTTGCTTATCTACAGAAGAATACAAGAAACATTGTAAAAATATTGTAAAATATAAGATTTGCTAGAATGCTTTTAAAAGAAACATAGCATTACTTGCATATAAAATTATATTTTTGCAATATATTTCTAAACCAAAGAGGTATGTGGGTAAAAACTTTAATAAAAAAATAATCTATGTATTAAACTGAAATAATGCTGTTCCTAAATTTAATCATCTAATGTTTTTTTTTTAAATAAGAATTTCTTTTTGGAGTGCCCTCAGTTCCAATTAGGAAATTGTTTAAGAACTTTTGGCATTTATTTAACTAGTAATGCTAATAATTAAGAAAGAGTATCAACACTTTGACTTTCAGTTTGACTGAAGTAAAGCCCTTTGCTCATCCGTTTAAAACTGGGCCTGTTCATTAAATGTAATAAAATTAGCAGGACTAGGGTACACAGATGGCCTTTGACCTCTACCACAGATTGACAGATTTTGGTATTTTATAACAGATTCTCAAGTCTGCCGGCTGGCATTTAAATACAACTCAACTTATACTTCACTAAGAGAGATGCATGCTTCCACAAGAGAAGGATGGACTACTGGTATAAATATCTAAGTTTGGCTTTAACACAGCACTCAGCAAAAATATGACTTTGCCAGTGAGTTTATTAAGAAAGGACTGTTTCTTGTTCCTAAGGTTTGCTGCAATGACTGAGTGAATGAGGGCCAGCGCCCTCTGCTGGCCCAATTCTTATTTTCTTTCTCTTTTTCTTTAAGTACAGTACTTAAGATAATTTTTTTAAGCTTTGGTTAGAAGGATGCATGCCCTGGCTTCTTTCCTTTTTTATATAAGAATCTGGATTTTAAACTGAATTCAAGGCATTCAACAACAAGAGATTTTTCTGTGAGACTAATGACAAAGTTATGCTTTTAATTTGCTTATCCTAAAAACTAAACAATTTAATTTAGTTATGCCTAAATTATAAATAAATGCTTCTGATAAAATAGCTTAAATAAATAAAATAATTTAAGTAAATGACTGGCAAAACTAGTAATTAGTAATTACATGTTAGTATAATTCTAAAAATATAATTCACCAGCGATTTTAAGTCAGTCTCCTCAAGTCATAACTACAATTTACTATATCAAGCACAGTTCAAATAATCAAATGCAGTCAAATGACTCAGTTATCATGACTTTGGATTTTGCCAGTTAAAAGATAATGGAGCAAGAATGGCTTCTTTATTGTAATGATTCCTCATCTCCATCTAAGACATCCCACCTAATTCCAGGCCAGTAAATAATTTATTGTCTGTGCAACTGACATGGATATCCCCCAGATACCTCACATTCAACAATCCAAGAACCAATTAATACCACCACCTCTTCTTCCTACATAAACCTCTGCGCTCATTCACTCACTATTTCCTTCACATCCATATTCAGACCCATATCAGTCACCAAGTTTGGTAACAGTAAACCAATTTTTTCCTTCTAAAAATCCATTTACTTAGTCTTATGTCTTTGTTTAAAGCCCTATAATTGTTTCATATTACCTTAAGGATGAAGTCCAAGCTTCCAATAGGACTACCAAGTTCTTTGTGATCTCAGTAAAATGAACAAATCCCCTTAAAGCTTACATTTCAAACTTTTATCTATCTGTCTGGAACTATTTATCCTCCCATCACAGGGCAGTAAGTTCTATGTTACTTTACCCCAGCACATGATATTAAAGCCCCTAATCCTATAGAACCATGTCCAAATGTTTCCTAGAAAGCCTTCCAAACACCACTACTCCATCACCACCACAAAAGAATTATTTTCTCATGTGCATTTGGATGTACGATACTTTGATTCCTGCATTCATCTCACAGAACTGTGTATCTGCATGTATCTTTTCCCAAATAAGCCATAAACTCTGAGCGGCTGGCATGGTATCAAACTGGCCTTCTACTCTCAACAATAAAAATATTTTCTGGCTAGTAAATATGAACAGTGGTCACGGGTAGGAGAAGAATATTTGGTGGGGGGGGGTGTGATGTAGTGAGCAGTGGACAAGGGTATGAGAAGAATATCATTGGAGGACCGACACTGTGAGCAGTCAACATGAGTATTAGAATATCTTTGGGCCGAAACCAGTTTGGTTCAGTGGATAGAGCATCATTCTGTGGACTGAAGGGTCCCAGGTTTGATTCCAGTCAAGGGCATGTGCCTTGGTTGCGGGCACATCCCCAGTAGGGGGTATGCAAGAGGCAGCTGGTCGATGTTTCTCTCTCATTGATGTTTCTAGCTCTCAATCTCTCTCCCTTCCTCTCTGTAAAAAATCAATAAAATATATTTTTAAAAAATAATATCTTTGGGGGATGATGCTGTGAGTAGTAGACATGGGTATGAGAAAACCTTTGTAAGGGATGTCTTCTCTCCTCTTTAACTCAATCAAATATAGACACATCCTCCTGGCAGCACTTTGCACTCCATTTTGCACTTAACTTCAGTGATAGGCTTTACCACATTTAATTTTGGTTTGTCTTTTCCACTCACCTGCAGGCGTTTCAAGGGCAGGCAGGATATTTAAATATTAACTTTACTTCTTTTCCAAGCACTTTCATAATGAGCGATGTGTAATAAATATTTCTTGTGTCACACATTAAAAATAATAAAATGAAAATATGAAATAATGTTAAGGGCATTTGTGTTAAAGTTGTGTAAGGTTGTTTTTTTATTTAGTAAAACTAATAAAAATATATAAATATTTAATCATTTACTTAACGCAATGTGAGTATTCTTGTAATATGAGGACATTGTAAGCATGACTGATGATTAATAGTGTTAGAACATATTGTAAGATATAAAAATGTCAAATAACTGTATTATACACCTGAAACTAATTTAACTACTATCATATGTCAACTATACTTAAATTTTAAAAAAATTAAAAAAGATTATGAATAAAAATAGAGGGGCAGAACATAGAGAAACAAGAAGATATTTTAAAGGCACGGTTTATTTCTGACTATACAACCCACACACACGTGACTTAAAAGAATGAGCTTTGGTTCTGCTACTATGAATTGATAGGTGGATGAAAATAGCAATTGCTACAGAATAGACATACTTTGAAGAAGAAAAATAAACACACATCGTGTGATAAAAATGACTTAATGGCTTGGAAGAGTCGTTCCTAAGTAAATAGAAGCCATTCTTATAACTGTATGTTGTGATACCATTCCCTTAAACTTGGTATTATTCATTGTTGAAACTCCTGTTGAAAATCCTCCCTTTGAAAAGTGGTGTCTATGTCCTGGGCATTTAAATCTGAGAGAGCTGCTGAGCACTTCAGTCACAAAAAGCACAGTGAATATGAAACCAGGCACTGCCACAACTAAGTCAAAAAGAGGCCAAATACTTTCTGTTTTCTTGAGGTGCTCTCGTTTGAAGGACTCAGCCATCATGTCAGAAGCCTGGTAATCCTAGGCCACCACAGTGAGAAAGCCTAGGCCACATGGAGAAATCACGTGCATGTGCTTGTGATGGTTATTTTTATGTGCCAACTAGAGTACTACAGGGTGCCCAGATTAACATTATTTCTGGGTATGTCATTGAGCGTGTTTGTGGATGATATCAGCATTTGACGTGGTGGACTCAATAAAGTAGATGACCCTTTCCAATGTGAACCTAACTGGTTCAGTTTCTCTAATGAATCTTGACCAATACAGTGCTCCAAGGAAGGTCTCAACCAACAATCAGCATCAGACAGCAGACATGAGAGTAACCATGCCTCCAGCTGAGTCCATCCCTTAGCTGTCAAACCTCTCCCAATCACTGAGTCTTCCCAGTTGAAGGCCACATGTGAGAAAGCAGTGACTAGCCATCCTGCTTTGCCTTGTTTGAATCACTGCCCATACAAGCTATGCACTAATAAAAAGGCTGTTCTATACTGCCACACTTTCGAGCAGTTTGCTGTGTAGTAAGTAATAATATACAGAAGAGATTTTGATAAGTGGAATGGAGTGCTATTATACCAAAAACTAGAAAATATGTGATGTTTGCTTTGGAACTGAAGGGACAGGAGAACACTGTTGGTGACGTTTTAGACAATATGTAGACAATGTTCCTGGAAAGGGGAGGAAATTGAACCCTTAATCCTTTTGATGGCTAAAGGTTTATAACTGGGACATCTTGGCAAATCTTAGCAAATTGTGAATTTTTTTATAAGTGCTTACCAAATAAAATATTTTAAAAAGGCCATAAAGCACCCTAACAGTTTGGCTCAGTGGATAGAGGATTGGCTTGTAGACTAAAGAGTCCTAGTTTTTATTCCAGTCAAGGGCATGTACCTCAGTTGCAGGCACACCCCCAGTAGGTAGTGTGCAGGAGGCAGCTGATTGATGTTTCTCTCTCATCGATGTTTCTAACTCTCTATCCCTCTCCCTCTCTGTTAAAAAAAATAATAATAAATTATATATATATATATATATATATATATATATATATATATATATATATATATATTAAAAGCCATAAGTTATACCATTTCTGGCATCTATCTATCTATCTATCTATCTATCTAAACCTTAAGTGGCAAGGGAAAATTTTTGATAAATTATAATAAAAATTTCACATAAATCAAGATTTTTGTAATTTCTAACTCTCCTCAGAATCTTTACCTAATAAGGAAATATTTCTTCATATTTTAGAGCTGGTTTATATTAGCATACATATAGAGAGGACGAGGGTTCCTTAAGTCAAATGTTCAATGTTGTGAAAACACTGCACATGGAGAAACATAAAACATAAAATACAATCTTAAAAATGTTACCTATGAGAATACCACTTTTTCTCTTTAAAGAAAAATATTTCTGAGGAAACCTGTTCTTAAAAAAACAAAAACAAAAACAAACAAACAAAAAAAAAAAAATCAGGCCGAAACTGGTTTGGTTCAGTGGTAGAGCATCGGTCTGTGGACTGAAAGGTCCCGGGTTCGATTCTGGTCAAGGGCATGTACCTTGGTTGTTGGCACATCCCCAGTAGGGGTTGTGCAGGAGGCAACTGGTCAATGTTTCTCTCTCATCAACGTTTCTGGCTCTCTATCTCTCTCCCTTCCTCTCTGTAAAAAATCAATAATATTATATATATATATATATATATATATATATATATATATATATATGTATATATATATTTTAAATCAGCCATTCAATTTTAGAATTACTTATGTTCAGTAAGAAAAGAACGCTCAACATAGCTTTAAAAGAACATGTGTTCAAAAGGGAAAGGCATTAGCAACTAATGCGTAGGTGGAGCAAGAAACAATGGAGAGCATCTAATTAGTTCCCATTAGCCATGCCTGGGGATTACTTCCAGGTAAAATTACCTTATAATGATGTGATTAACCCCTTTGGAAAAAACTCAAGATAGACTAAATTGGCACTTGATATGTCCCATAAAGAATAGGTATTAACAGGGTCCTCAAAATTATTCCCAGGGATAATTTCTACCAAGAATCAATTGATTTTATTCTAGAAGAACAAAAAACACGTTTATATATTACTGACAGTGTGAAGTCTAAAGCATCTGGCTATGATAAATTGGGTATTTAAACTTCATATCAAATTAACTACCTTATCTGGCACTAACTTTATCCGAAAAAAAATATATAACAACCAAAAGCTGATCAATTCCAAATTCTAGCCTATAGATTATCTCAGAACATCAAAAGGGGAAAACATGTTTGTCATTGACATTGATCAATGTCATAGACTCATTCCCCAAAGTCAGCTGTCCATTGTCTAATTAGTTTAGTGGATCCCTTCAGTCCTCAGAACACACTGGCTCTTGTTATAGTGAGAGAGACTAATGCTGCTCAAGGGAGCGGCCTGACCACAAAGGAAACAAGAGCTTCAATGTTAACAGAAAATGCGGGTACATCAGGGAGAGGGCTTTGGGAAACAGCAGTTCTGACTGCTGGCTACGTGTATCTCTGGTTTTTTTCCTTTACAATTGATTCTTTTATGAAATGGTTAAAAGTATATGAATTTATATGTAACATAATAGATATTATACATATGTGTTTGCTCTCAAATTTTTCCTGGAAGTCTTCATGTAGGCATAGAATCTGTAGTAAAAAGTAGCAGGGTTTTTTTGTTTTTTGTTTTTTTTCCTTTAAACTGTTTTTTTTTACAGTTTCTTACTCTTCTCCATGGTAAAATACTCTATCTCGAATTCTTCGGCTGTGATTCTGTGGAAATCTCTGAATTAACTAATGCTACCTCATAAATTTTGCTTCTTAATTTGCTATCTTAGGAAGTGTGGGCGTGGGCGTGGGCGTGGGCGTGTGTGCGTGTGTGTGTGTGTGTGTGTGTGTGTGTGTGTAAGTACCTGTGTGTATAAAGTCTTTGCATAAAACACAGGCAAATTCATGTAAAGCAAAAACACAAATCCTAGGAATAGAAAGGCAAAAGCAAGGAGGGAAATAGTATTGAGAAGATTTGCATAGAAATAGAATAATACTAATAAAATATAAGTAGCTTGCGAACAGAAACTAGAAATAAAAGTTTCTTCTTCAGCTAACTCAGAGAATACATAAGCAACCTTTACTTCAGCATACATCTTTAAGAGCTCAGTGGTCACCTTAACTTGGGAGCCCAGAAAATGTCCCTCACTCTGTACTGCTGCAACGCAGCCTTTTCTTCTAGTTTATATTTTTCTACAGAACCTTACATTAATTTCTTCATATGCCTTGGGTTTCCAAAGATTCTATTCTAGCTAGATGCCCATTATATAAAAGGGGCTCTTATTAAATGTCTATAGAATGAATAGTCAACCTAATGAATAGCAGATAATCAATATTTTACCCAAACTTTAGGACCTTGATTAGAAGACAAATAAATCACTCAACAATAAATAATTTAGGAGATAAGCTTAGCAAATATATATTGAGTGTTAAGTATGCTTCATGTGCTATGTAGATAATAAAATCTCAGAAAGAGCCCCATTCCATGATCTCACATGGCCTGTTGTCAGAAAATCAAGAATCATTCACAGAATCAGTATAATTTTAAAGCACATCACACTTTCTAAATTCATGTATGCTATTTATTCCTTGGGTAATTTGGAAAGCATTGGTTCTTTTAAAAATCAGGGTTTATTAATATAATACTATAAAATGA
Source organism: Pipistrellus kuhlii (assembly GCF_014108245.1). Lineage (NCBI taxonomy): Eukaryota > Metazoa > Chordata > Mammalia > Chiroptera > Vespertilionidae > Pipistrellus > Pipistrellus kuhlii. The sequence continues at coordinate 31,078,176 of NW_023425405.1, read as the reverse complement.
TCAGTCTCCTATATTAGTCAGTACCACACATTTCGGAAGCAACACCCTCTGACATATCTGTTACCAAACCACTATGTTGATTGAGTTGCATTGCCTTACTTAAATTCACACACATATTTGTTTTATAGTTGTGTACTTTCTTTTTAAAAATGTATATATTTTTTATTGATTTCAGAGAGGAAGGGAAAGGAAGAGCAAAAAAAACCACATAAATGATGAGAAAGAATCATTAATTAGCTGTTTTTGCATGCCCTTTACTGGGGACCAAGCCCGCAACCCAGGCATGTGTCCTTAACTGGAATCAAACCCAGAACCCTTGAATCCTCAGGACAACACTCTATCTACTGAGCCAAACTGGCCAGGGTTAGTTGTGTACTTCTCAATAAAAAGAGGAAATTAGTACAGAAGGGAAATACATACCTCTGAACCAGGGTGGGGGTGGGCGGCAGTGGGGCTAAGAAAATGAATCTTGTCTCATTCAGGGAGTTAGAGACCATCCATGTTAAAATAAACAGTGTGGAATTAATGAAATCTAATCTTTGTGGAGTACTGCAGGCCATCAATGTTTAATGGCAAATATCATAAGAATTTGATAGAGGATTGAATAAAGAAGTGGTACATACATGCAATGGAATAGTACTCAGGCATAAGAAAGGATGACATACTACCATTTGTGACAATATGGATGGACCTTAAGAATGTTATGCTAAGTGAAATAAATCAGGCAGAAAAAAGCTAAGAACCATATGATTTCACTGGTATGTGGGATATAAAATTAAAACTCGTGAACACAAACAGCAATGTGGTAGCTGCCAGAGGGAAGTGGGTGGAGGGGGTAGATGAAGGGGGCCTAAGACATGGTGGCAGAAGATGATGTGATTTTGGGTGGTGGGCACACAGTAGAATATACAGATCTTGTAACATAGACGTCCACACCTGAAACCTATATGATCCTATTAACCAATGACACCCCAATACATTTAATTTAAAAAAGAATTTGAACTGGTTCCTTGAAAATGAGCTATGACCACAATATTAAAACTTTTTTTGTTAGACCACCAATACTTTTTCTATAGCTTGCTCCATTTTGTGTATTACTTGTCAGTCTTTGTTAAGGTGGCATGTTTTACTTATGAATTAAAAGTTTTTCATTTCCTCCAAAATATTATAAGCCTTTATACTTATCATTTTAATTGATACATATTTTAATGGGTACATAATTATTAATATCAATATTTATCAAAAGCAGGAATTAAATTGCTCTACCTAAATAGAACTAGGAGAGATGTAATGTATGTGAATTATAATAATATAAATGTAATGGTACATAGTAATAGTCAAATTATATAAATAATTTATAATACCAATATTATGTACTGAATGGCTTTAAATAGAAGCATAAATTCCTTAATGATTGTTTTGTTTTGTGTCTAAGAGAATGTAAACATTTACATAAATTCAGTTTGATTGAAGAATATCTTAAAGTTTAGGAAGTTACACAGCATACTTCCTTTTAACAATACTGTAGATTTACATAGACATTTTTAAAAGAATACGATATAAACCTTTAGAGCAGCACTCTCTTAAGCACCGGAAAAATCATTATCTTCTCCAGTTCTTTCCATTTCTGTCATAAGCAGCATAGGGAGCAGAACTATATATTTTGGTAATTAATTTCCTTAAGATAATGTTAGAAACATCATGTTCTTTGAAATATAAATGAATTTCAAGGTGAGCATGCTAGAGGATAATATTAATGGCATATGATTTATTGTAACAAGAGATCTGATCTGAAACACCATTATTAGGAGTACTTAAAAAAGTCCATTTGCAAATTCCTGAAAATATGAGAGAGTGCTATGGCTGAATCTGTCTCAATGTTGAAATCTGAAAATCTGTCCTTGTAAGAAAGAAATTGTTCTGTACGATATCTGGCATGCCTTCATCGTCAGAGATTTAGGAAATGTTCATATCCAAAATATGCTGCATTGCAGTTTAGGAATTACCTAATGCTTCTAATTCTAAGTGAAGACAAGCTACAAAAATGTAGATCAAAATGCTCATGCCTAAATAACTTGGTAATATATGTAATTTTAGAGCTGATTGTAATTTTAAGATATTGTTAGCCAATAGTACACTGAGCACCTACTATTTACCTGGCATTCTTTGAGCAAACATCAGCACATGTGACCTACAATAATCTAGAAGGCATTTACTATGTTACAAGTGTTTCAAAAGAAATAGTTTTTGAATGTTTACATTCTCTTAGACTCAAAACAAAACAATCATTAAATCATATAAGCAAGATATGCCTGTTTGTCAAATTTTCAAATAATTTGCAATAAGATGTAATTTTACATTTTATAAGCACATCAAAGTGCACAAATATATGGTTGGAAATGACAGGTAACCCCACATATTGGGCAGTGAGAAATGTCATAAAGTAGTATTGCAATTGACAATAAAAAATTAAGTGGATACATGTGAATAATATGTTTCTATCATTAAGAAAAATGAAAATTACTATAGGGAACAAGATTCATTAGCCTCTGACATGAGGAAGGATCATAAATACTGGAATTCTTATATATTTGCTGTCAAATTTTTAGGTATCGCATAAATATATTGATATACCTCTCTGTATTTTTAATTTTTTTATTTTTTATATTTTATTGATTTTCCACAGAGAGGAAGGGAGAGGGACAGAGAGCCAGAAACATCGATGAGAGAGAAACATCCATCAGCTGCCTCCTGCATATCCCCCACTGGAGATGTGCCCGCAACCAAGGCACATGCCCTTGACCGGAATCGAACTCGGGACCCTTCAGTCCGCAGGCCAATGCTCTATCCAGTGAGCCAAACCGGCTTCGGCTGTACTTTTAATTCTACTTTCTCCCTCCTCCCTCCTCCATATCTCTCTGTTTTTGTCTCTATCTCTGCTGAATAAGTTTTATGCAAAAATGCCTTAAACATCATTAAACTTTTGTTCCCATGTGTATTCCTTAAAGCTGTTAATAGGCTATTAAATTGTGAAAACCCTGAAGATGTACACTGCATGCTGCATTTTCCAAACAGCACTTATTTTGCTTGAAACCTATTTTAATGTATGAATATTGACACATGAACACTTTATAGGATGGCATCGGATAAGCAAAGGCAAGTCAATTTGATCATATGGTTTTATATACATTAATAAATATGTTCATTTTGAGAATATTCAAAATTAATTACTAAATGCTAAAATCTACTACATTTTCATCTATTTTATGAAATAAAATTAAATCTTATAAAATAAAAATGTTCTAGAAATGAATCTTATAGGTGTAAATGTATAATTAGATTACTTTCTACTTAAATTTATAATATGTGTGGCACAAATTTAAACAGTACACAAAAACATAAAATAAAATCTCCACTCCACCCAACTACTTTAAATGTTTCCTGTTAATCCTTCTAAAGACATTATGTAGAAATGCACACATATGTATTTTTACATTTTCTTAGAAACAAAACTTATAGCTATCTGAGCTAGGAGAGAAAAAGCAAACTATAACTCCATGATTTATGATTTGCAATGTAAGAAAGAGCTCAAGGCAAAACATGAAATAGCTGTTCGAAAGAAGTTGTTGCTTTTTTAAAAAATCCTTAAATCCTCACCCGAGCACATGCTTTTATTGATTTGAGGAGAGAGAGAGAGAGAGAGAGAGAGAGAGAGAGAGAATGAGAAAATATTGATGTGAGAGCGAAACATCAATTGGCTGCCTTCCCCACACACCCTAACCATGAATGGAAGCCAAAGCCTAGGCCTGTGCCCTGACAAAATGCTCTAACCAATTAAGCCCCAGCAGCCATGGCAGAAATAAAGTTTCTATACATTTTGCTAAAACATTTAAATAGATAAAATTAATAAAAAATCAGAAAGGATCTCACTAATCATGAAACTAATTGCTATGATGGTTCTCATATACAGTAATATACTAAAGTCTAGAGATTAAAAAAAAATCTAAACTAATTTTGACATCTTAACAATATTTTTATGAACCTACATGTAAGAAAATTACATCAATATACTGGTTACATTATTAAAATAAATAGAAGGATTTCAGAGGCAGTTTTCTAATAAGTGGTCTGTAAAATTCATGACACAATATCAACCAAACCAAATACAGAGACCATAGAGTCCTTGGCTCTGAACATTAACACATATGATTCTGATTATGAGTTTGTAACTTCATGAAATGAACAGTAGGAATGGGTATAACTGAAGCAAAAGATAATTCACTTCTGCTGCCCCATTTTTCCGGGAGAGTAGAGAGAGCCATTATTTCCTTCTAGAAATGGGAGGATGCAAAGCCAAAACTTTCCCTATATCATTGAATGTCAGAAAAAGTGTCAATGCCTACATTCTGGAGAGGAAAATGTCACATATTATATAGTGGCAACACTAATTTTGGTCATCAAAGCTTTTCTCTTTGATGGAAACATTTTTAAAGGCCTGGGGTTGTAGGAGGGAGTGGACTGGCATGGGTCAATAGGGGGAAATAGAGGACATAATTTCAACAATAAAGATTTAAAAAGGAATAACGTACTTCGTTAGCATTGATATATCTCTGGTTCAATTTCCACTTAGTTGAGGCCAATATTGGTCACATAATATAAAGGATTAGAGTCCCAACATGGGACTCAACATGATATTTATGTAATATACAGTTACTTATCAAATTAGAAGTCCATGTTTTTCCTTTGGGTTTGGGAGGATCAAATCTTCCTATTAGTGATGTAAAGACTTCAGAATATCTTAATAAAATATTATTTTCACCTTATGCTCAAAATCTTTCTTTTCAGCATGTGGCAATGGACTATAGACGAACACGTTGCCTTGTCCATTATAACCACTTTGAAACCTAAGGGGAAAGTTTGAATTCCTTTACACACTGTCTTTATGCCGGCACACCAAGCCTTATCCAGTCATTATATGTGAGATATTTTATGCCATCTGGGGATCTATTTCATGACACAATTTATTAACAGCGACCATAACTACAATTTTATCATTTGTATCTTACCTACTGTTGAATTTCTCTGGGTGTTTTTCTCTCATGATGTGGAATCTGTGTGCAATGGAGGCATCCTAAGGAGAGAAACAGAAAAGAAAAAACAGGGTATTTTAGTATCCTATTGTCCTTATGGAAATAAAGACAAAAAAGTTAATGAATAATATTTTGTTTTGGATGGTTTTGTTTGTTAATCCTCACTGAAGGGTATTTTCCCACTGATATTTAGAGAAAGGGGAGGGGTAGGGGAGAGACACAGAGAGAGAAATGTCAATGTGACAGAGACACATGGTTTGGTTGCCTCCTATGTGCACCCGGCCCTTGACTGGAATTGAACCTAGGACTCTTCAGTCCATGGACCAATGCTCTAACCATTGAGTCAATCTGGCTTGGGCATGAGTAACATTTTTAAAATATATATATTTTATTGATTTTGTACAGAGAGGAAGGAAGAGAGATAGAGAGTTAGAAACATCGATGAGAGAGAGTCATTGATCAGCTGCCTCTACTGGGGATATGCCCACAACCAAGGTACACGCCCTTGACCAGAATCGAACCCAGGACCTTTCAGTCGACACTCTATCCATTGAGCCAAACCAATTTTAGCATGAGTAACATTTTTAAATTAACTACTTCTTAACAATACCATTGCCAAGAAGATGTTGTGAATTAGAAAAATATGTAATTCACATTTCTGTGCAAGACTGATTTATTTCACCATTTCACCATTGGTCACTTGTCATATTTACTTCTAGGAATTGATTTATATTTCATTTATATATCCCCTTTAATAACTGGCTTTGGCTTAATGCTCAAAGTATGTGTAAAATAGAGCATATGAACATAACTGTTAAAAATTAGTTGAAAATATTGTTATTCTAGAGCCAGAAGGATGGCCTAAGTGGAGAAATGATGAGGTAGAAAAGCTCTTAGTCCTTTGAAATTAATTATGGTATGAAGAGGCCTATCTAGTCAAGGTAAATATACTACATGACTTCAAAGTGTGCTAAGAATGTTTTCAATGTGTCTTTATTAGTTGTTTGTTCCACACGCAACTTTTTGACATATATATCTTATCTTGCTCAAGAAAAAACAACAAATAGAAATTTTTCTTTTTGGAGAATTGGTGACAAGTGTAACTAAGCTCTAAGACACCAAATTTATGAATTCTGAATTCTAATAAATAGATGTTTCTTCCTTTTAGGAAATCCATTCGGAGTTTCTTTATTTTTAATTTTTTTTTTAAATCAAGAGTTTCTATGAGACAGAACCACACTGAGTGTGGGAGATTGGTGGATTACTGTGATTCAAGCTTTTCAAGTACAAACCATTCTTGCTGACTTTTAACAGTAGTCTCTCTTATTCCAAAGGAGATATTCTCCCATTCTTCATACACATGATTAATCACTTCAATGAGAAACTAATATATTTACCAGTCATCTCAATAGAAACGGGGCTATTGTGATTAACTGTTCATTCCGTTTCATAGTGGAGATACAAAAGAAAAAACCAAACACAGAGGAAATAAAGAAGTTATGTATTTGAGAGAACTCTGAAAACACTAATCAAGGACGAAAAGTCTAATGAATGAAGTGAAAAGGCTAATGTGCTTATTCATGCATAACAAAGCATGAGGCACAACAAGAGAGGGACCAATGCCCACTGCAGATGGCAGAGCATTGCTTTTCCCTACAAGGCAGAGCTTGACAGAAATGTAATTTTTATGTACACTTTAGCCTCTAAGTTGTTGAGTAATTGAATTAATCCACAAGTGAAAAGAACACAAAGGAATGGATGAGTACCAATAAAAGTTACCAAAACAACCCTCTATTTTTTTGACATTCTAAGATACAACTTTGTTATGTATAGATGGTCAACTTCCCGGTTTGCTATGAAGCAGGGATATCTCTGTCCAATAGTATGAAATTAGAGAAAAAATATTGGCTTGGCTATTTATGATATATTATGCAGCATTATCATTAATTAAAAAATTTTAAATCATTTATTTTGACTTTTACACTAATCTGTTCCAAAAATCAATTTAGAATACCTCATAATTAAAAGGATACATCCACCAGAACAATAAAACAAAAGCAAAGGAATATGAATCAAGTACCAAGAATGAATGATCAATATTGGTTTATCCATAGGGAGACTATCATTGAGTTTACTTCTGTTTGAATTATTTGTTTCTGCAAATTTAGAGAACGAACTCAGACTTTCAAAAATAGATTGTATAGTATAATTTGCTTTATAAGCATATATTTTTGCAACAACAAATATCTCCCTTTTCAAAGGAAGATAAACAGGGATGGAGGGTGGGGTCGGGGAAAGAATATCAAAAGAAGACCATTTAAGTAGACTGAACTATAACTGAGCAAACTCCTGAAAACAGACTATTAAATAGCCAAGATAAACTTAATGTTAGCTCTATCTCCAGCATACTTAGGCAATGGATCATGCTGTAAATAGAGGGAAAATGAAAGACTACCGAGGAACACTGGCATGCCTTTTTCTTGTACTGAATGGGTTCCACCACAAAAAGAGCTGGTATTGCTGACTCCAGGATTGATAATGAACAATGACAGCAGGTGTTCATTTGGATAAGAATTCAGACCAAATTCTCATGGGGGCCTGTCCCTTTGGCATAATCCCAGGAGGCTTGAAAGAGAACTGCCAAATTCTATAAACTAACCCAGTAGCCATATTTTGGATTCTCTAAAAAGAGAATAAATAAGAAAAAGCTAAACTAGTGTTGTTGCTTTCTTTTGCTCATTCTGGCTCTATGTATTGCAATTTTTAGGAAACAAATTAAATTAGCATCTCTTATACACCCTAAAGAGAACAAACTATAAATTCAGACAGAGTTCACTTTCAAGACTAATGACTTTGAGCAAACTGTGAGTCACAACTTTGTTTTCTTTACAAGGGAATACTGGTACCACTTTACAGTATTCTAGTGAAGATATTTGGAGATTATTCTGTATGGCAAAATGAATAGTGTTCCTAATGTGAAAGAAACTTTAGATCCTACTAAGAACCATATGAGAAAACATAATTAAGTAGGGAAATACATCTTTTTAAAAGATAGGACATGTTATTAAAAATATTTCAATACTTCCAAAATTTATGTAGCAAGTCATATCTAATCCAAATACCAAAAGATTTGGCCAGGTACTTAAAGCAACTTGAATAAAAAATTATATTGAAAAAAAAAACAAGATAAAAATGATATTGATTTTATCTAACAGTATTAAACTTCTAAATAACCATCAAAATCTTTAAAAAGAGTAAAATAATTAAGGAAGGTGTCTCCAGCTCTACAAGATATGAAAATGTGTTATAAAACTAAAATAATTAAAATAATTTGCTACTGGTTCAGAGGTGACATAGGTATAGAGATAGCAGTTTATTGTAGTATAATTCCTTATGTCTTTTATCAAAGAGGGAAAGTAAATGACTTATAGCAATAGTATTTTCTGTGATCTATTTAGGTTTTCTGCCTGTACATAAATTAAGACAGTAATTTTCATTTATTAATCTGTACTGGACTCAAGCCCTCTATTTTAGTTGGCCAATCATGGGGCATATTAGATATTCTCACTCTTTTCACACATATGTAGGTAGCCTCATATGCCACACACACACACACACACACACACACACACACACACACACACGCGTGCGCGCGAAGGGAACCAAAGAAACTTTCCAACATTCTACCTGTCATCAAAAAACATGTTACTGTTTCCAAACATACCATCTCTTCAGTTATAACAGAAGTCTGTTATAAAAATTCTGTTATAAAACAATTCCCTGAACCTGTGCTTGGGATCTTATCCCTTCTCAATCTCTTAGGAACAACAATTCATCAAGAATTTATATTCTTCTTCTTCTGTACTCAATCCTCTCCCTCTCTATGGGCTCTTTTTCCTTGACATCGAAAATTGCTTAGGTATTAATAATGTAAAAATCCCTTAACCTGCTGTGCCTGCAAATTCTGGCACTTTCTATCTTTCATCCAGACTTCTTTAAGATCCTACCTAGAATGCCTAATTTCACTTCCTTTTCCTCACACACTGCAGTGGGCCTTTCTACTTCACTACTTAAAATTATTGACTATGATTTCTAGCTCTGCCTCCATTACTATCACAATGCAGTATGTAGTGTAACTCATCACTCTATTATAAATTATAATAGACCTTGACCTCTTGGCACTTTTTACCCAATTTCTTTTCCCTTCTTCCTTCTTTCCTTCATTCCTTTTCTACTTCCTCTCTCTTTCCCAATGTTCTCTCACCTTGACTTGAATCAAAACAATTCCTTGTTTTCCTCCTACTTTCCAGTTCAGTCTATCTCACTTTACTTGGCCAGCTACTCCTCTTCTACTTGTCTCTTCAGTAAAAGTCCTTGAGATTCTGTTCTCATTCACTTTTTTTTCTAACTCCAAACAATGGAAAGAAAAGGCCTGTAATCATGTTAGAGAGATGATACTAGATTCTAAAAAAAAAAAAAAAAAAAAAAAAAAATCATGGACATGGTTTAAACAGGGCATCATATTTGCATTTGGGAACAGTCACTTAGATACTGCATTGATGATTTATTTGGTGGGCTTACTATTGAGGAAACATAAAATAACTGCTGAGTTAGACCAGTAGTAGTGTGTATTTATGGAGAAGAAAGTAGTTTTTCATGAAGTAGTTAACAGATAAACACTGGCTTTAAGGATTGATTGGGTACTGATTGAGAGCTAAGAGGAAAGGAATGGATCAGAAATGACTTGCTGCTGTGTTAGTTTGGATAAGTGGACTGATATTGTATCTCCTGCTGTGATAGAAAAATGAATAGGAAGTTCAGGAGAGATGACAAAGTCTTCTTTGGTCACAGTGAAACTTTTTGTCTAACTTGTTGTTGAAATTATAAAACCTAGTTTTAAAAAGTGCACTCAAAGATTAAATGGACACAACTGTTACCCACATCAGATTTTAAAAAAATAGCACATTTGATGATCTCTTCAATACAGTCTCTATAATGAGAAGCTGAGTGTTAGTCCTTTAACATTTCCTATGGAGCCTTGACTTTGACTCAAAGATTATTTATGAAAAATATACACAGCCTGATTGGCCTGGCTCAATAGTTGAGCATCGATCTATGAACTAGGAGGTCATGGCATATGCTGTACAATTAAGGTATGTGTCACCTCAAAAAGTAACATATCAAGAAACTGTAAGTCATTTTGATATTTCACATTCAATAGTAAGAAAAGTTATAATAATATTACATATTTATGATACCTTGAAATAAAATAACTAAACTTGAAGAATTGAAATAATAAAAATATTTTAAGTATACTGTTTGTATGTTGCAATGAATAATAATAACCACAGACAAATTCTGCAAAAGGTAAAACAATTCAGTTATATACTAGTAGACTTAACTATTGTTAATGCATCTATTTTGAATGTTAATCAATGCACTCTTATAGAGACATATTTGCCTGTGTTGCTATTTCTGATAAAATAGTTTTATATAAATGTTTTTAGCAAAATGGTTCTATGATTAGGAAAATATAAATTTTCAATTATGTTTACTTAAAAAAATTATGGGTCAAAACTGGAGTTTCATGTTTCCATTGCTATTTGAAGCCTTAAAAGAAGAAACAGTAACTCTTGTTAATCCAAGGGTTTGAATCGTATAATTTAGCACTTACCATAAAAAAATTCTCCCATATAAAATTATTACTATTCACTCTAAGAAGAGAAAAAATAATCATCAATAAATACATGTCATGGCTATGTACACATCAGAGCAATTAAAGGAACTGTCATCTTAATCAAATCCAATGTAAGACCTATTATCGGTACATAGCTGGTCAAAAATTCTATATTAGTTTGGCACCAACAGATTGGTTTCAAGCTTTTAAGGGCTTTGAAGATTTAAAATGTAGGAAAATGTTCTTCAAATAAAATTATGAAGTCCCTTTGCTTAGAGCAGCTGTATAACTAAAGTGTGTTATCTTATGAAAGTTTTCCTTTAAAAAGTATATTTTTCTAATACATTAATGTAGAATTTTAGCTCATTTACCATTTTATAGATTAACTAGAGGCCCGATGCACGAATTAATGCATGGGTGGGGTCCCTAGGCCTGGCTGGAGATCAGGGCCGATTGGGGCTGTCTCACCAGTCCTAGTTGGGGCCAATGGGGCCAGCCAGCCAAGGAGGGACTGTAGAAGGGCTCCAGGGTGTGTCCGGACCATCTTACCCGTCCTAATCAGCCAGACCATAGCAGCAAGCTAATCTACCAATCAGAGTGTCTTTTCTCTGGTGGTCAGTGCACATCATAGCAATTGGTCAAGCAGTTGACCATAGGTCAACAGATCAGACACTTAACATATTAGGCTTTTATATATAAAGATGTAATATTTTCATTTATTTAGAGTTTTATAAAATGACCAAATTTTATTTATTTATTTTAAATATGTTTTTATTGATTTCAGAAAGAAAGGGAGAAGGAGAGAGAGATAGAAACATGAATGAATGATAATAGGGAGTCACTGATCAGCTGCCTCTTGCACGGCCACAACCCAAACATAACTGAGAATTGAACCATGACCTCCTGGTTCAAAAGTTAATGCTCAACCACTGAGCAATCCTGGCTGGGCTAAAATGACCAAATTTTAGATATCTAACTCCAATGTATCAACAGTTTGAGATGATCTATATTTAATACTTTTAATGGATTTTTTGTTTTCTTTTGAGGAGCCCACTACACAAAAAAGATTTTTTAAAAAGTACTTAGTTTTGCAAATCCAAGAGAATAAATTTAATCTAAACTTTAGTTCATATCTCTTTTCAAATAAGTGACATTTATTAAAAATGGTTTTCACTTACGAACTAGGAGCACCATAAATTATTCTCACAAACAAAATATTATGTACACCTTGGATTGAAATGTTTTGTTAGGCAAAACATCACTGACTGTCTGATATCAAATATGCAAAGAGAATAAAAGGATGAAAGCGCCCATGATATTCAAAATTACACATTTGTAAAGTACTACTTTGCTTCCATGGTTTAGTTAAATCATTTTATGTATGCCAAATTATATGCTACTCTTTTGGTCTCATGTGAAATGAAAATACAGACACTAAGTCACTACCAGGGTTTGCAAGCCTAGTGGATGTGGGTGATATGGCTTCATGACAAAGTTATCCTACTGGTTAAAAAAGAGAGAGAGAGAGCTCTTAAGAAAGGCAAAAGTATGAAGGGGTCCTTTAAGTCAGATTTTAAAGTATTACTGATTTCTATCACAATCAAATTTTTTTATTTTTGTCATTTAAATGAAAATACAATATCTATCTGTCTATCTATTTATCTATCTATCTATCTATCTAACTAATATCTCAGGTTGATGCATGAGTCTTTAAAAGTAGTTGTCACTAAGTAGTGACACCATACAATCAGAGACAAATTCTTTCTGATACACATAATGGAAAAGAATTTAATAAGCGAATACCTAAGAATCTATACCTTTACACAAAGAGGGCTATAATAATGGTCAACAAATGGCTTTTAAAAACTGCACCATTTGTCACTAAATACACTGCCATTATAATAAGAAACCTTTTGTGCTTTAAAAGGGTATGTTTCTCGGAGTAAAATATTTATGCTTTTAGAAATTACCAGACTATATAGCTCATGCACAACAATTTCACTGTTATTGCATAAAATTGTAAATTATTTCCTTTAAATTATTAATGCAATAGAAAATAAAGAATTTTTTTCAGGCTTAAGTGGTTTGAAAGGACAGAAAAATAGATGAAACAAAACCAAGATGACAATTTCAGCATTTAAAATCTACACTTGATAATTCAAACAAATGTTATGACATTTAAGATAATGAAACCCATCATTTATTCTACTATCTGGTATGAGTTTTATTTCACATATAAGGAGTCAGAACAGATGTCCAAATATTACAATGCCAAAAGAAAGTTAGGGCATATCTTGATTAATACCCTCGGAGCAGCCTGTAGTGTCTCTTTAAAGCTGGCATACAGTACCTTAAAACAACTATTCAAAATCTGTTCAAGGAAATAAAGCATTCCCAAGACAAAAGAAAACAATAAAGCTCAGTTTAACCCTTTTAGCAATGTAAGTTGCATATTATTGACAGACCATTCATTGCAATCAGCAGATGATTAATTGCAAATTTGTTGCTAAGTTGACAAAAAGATTAAAAAAAAAAAGGCAAGCTTCAGGCTACTGTTAAAGAGGAAAAACTTATGTTGAAAATGATTGGAGTCCTTTTGTAGAGAATTAATGCTAATCAATATGCTTGTTGACTACACATTGGAATAATGACTTCCTTAAATAGCAGAGGCCCCCATTATTGTACACATTCAAATTAATATTTAACCTACTGACTTGCACTTTAAAAATTTATCGAGGCAAAATTTCCCCCCTAACCTTTAAGAAATAAATAGTCCATGTTTTATCAAACACGAGTATGAGATTTGGTTTTCAATTTCAAATGTAGATTGCAGAATAATGTCCATATGGTCAAACTTATAGTCACTGCCTGAAGCAATTTGCTCTTGGAGTTTTAAAGATAAACCTCAGTGACATATTAAAAATATAAAAGGTGATAAGACAGTAAGATGGATGGGAATTGGTTTCTTAATTACAAGTGGCTGTTTCTTTGCAAACATAGTGACTTTTCTGGTTCTTTTACTCTGATCAGAGCAATTTGAACAACGAAAAAAAAAGAAAGGAAAGAAAAAAGGGAGAAAGAAAGAAAGAAAGAAAGAAAGAAAGAAAGAAAGAAAGAAAGAAAGAAAGGAAGGAAGGAAGGAAGGAAGGAAGGAAGGAAGGAAGGAAGGAAGGAAGGAAAGAAGGAAGGAAGGAAGGAAGGAAAGAAGGAAGGAAGGAAGAAAAGAATAGCGCAGTAGAATGTATTACAATGCTTTGTTCAAATGACCTTTTTTTTTTTCTTATCAAACTAGCTTTTAAAGTCATTTTAAAAAAACATTGTTTATTGATTTCAAAAAGGGAGAGGGAGAGATAGGAACATCAATGATGAGAAAGAATAATTGATCAGCTGCCTTCTGCATGCCCTACATTGGAGATCGAGTCCATAACCCAGGTATTTGTGCCCTGACCAGGAATCGAACTGTGACCTCTTGGTTCACAGGTCGTCACTTAACCACTGAATCATGCCAGCCTGGCTTCAGTCATTTCTTAAATAAATATTTATTGAGCACCTACTTTGTGCAAACGTGCTCACTTCCAAGCTGACAAAATTAAATCTTAGTTCTGCGCTTAGGAAAATCATACTATTTATAAATCTCTTGTGCCCTGACTTATTTTCTTTGAAGCTTACTGGGGAGTCATCAGTGGTAAAGAATCAGGAACCATTCTCTGAAGTTCTTGAATACAGCAGACGCAATATATTTGCAGAAAACAGAAAAGAGATTATCCTTCAGATATTATAGTAACTTAATTACTACTTAAATTATGTTGGTAATTATGCTGTCCCATTTTTTTGTAAGATATATATTAAAAAAAAAGCAATATACCTAATAGGAATGTATCTTTTAAAAAGTTGTCAGGGTACTTCAAGGTGTAGATGTATAAGGTGGGAGAATGGTAAGAAGAGTGAGCATGTTTAGTTTTCAGCGCAAGCCCTCCATACTGACACTGCATTATATGTGTGGGAAAAGGATACCAAATTCTGCATTCCATTCTTCACAGCACAGTGAACATCTTCTATGGTCAAATCTAAACTCTTGGGTTCCTCAAACAGGGCAGGTAAATGAATGTGTCATAGTCCTCAATACACATCCAGTCAAATGACCAGGTGCTAGTATGCAAGAACTGAAACTTGGCTGGATCACCTGGAAGAACAGTAACTTACAGTAACTGAGGACTGGATATTGCTCTACATATAGCTGAGCAAACTGAGATACAACAATATTAGGTGGGTTGTACAATACTGCAAAACCAAAGTATGGTTTCAGCTTATATTCAAATCCAGTTCAATTGCCTCTCTCTCTGCTCCAGGAGATAGCTTGGTATTTTATATATGCAATATCACCAACATGGAAATAAATGCCACCAATCATCCAGTGCTACTTAAGTAAGGACAACTGATATCCTAATACTACTACAACTCAAAATAAGATTTTGTTGTGCATTTAAATCTATAACAATAAAAGAGTAATATGCTAATTAGACTGGATGTCCTTCTGGATGTCCTTCCATTATTCTGGATGAAGCCAGGGCTACAAGGGAAAGTGCCAGAGGGAAGCAGGTGACGGTAGGCTACTCGTTTATTAATAAAATCATACATTTAATATGTCTGTACTTAGTTTAGACTTTTATGTCCCACTTGCATGGATTACATTCTTAAACTTTTAAAATATTTGAGGTAGTGATCATGATTTATTCTCTCTGAATGGTTTAAATCCAGTTTAGGACTATGCCCCATTTCAAAAGGTATGTAATTTATATCCCCTCCTCCTTAATTTGTCAAAAATATCTTTTAAAGCAAATAAACATTGCCTTAGGGAAGCAAATTCGCCACCTTACATATTCTCCTTAATCACTTTTGTTAAAGAGGCTTACCTTGCTTAATTTAAATCTCATTAAAATATATTCACAAACTTAAATGCTCCATTTTCAAAAATTGCTCCCCTAAGGATACAGTATAAGCAACTTAATTAACACACAGTATTATAAACTCATAGCAATACAACTTTAAAAGAAACAGCATAAATAATAAGCTGTTTTTTGTTTTTTTGTTTTTAAAAAGGAACTTTTTTAGGGTATTCCAGCCCACTAAGTCAGACTTAAATAACTTGTCTAAATGTTTAACCAGGAATAAGTCTTTCAAATGAAAATGCAGGCATCCTTATTTTAAGGTAAATCATATAAATATAGGTCTATAGTAAGTATTCTAAGAAAATCACCAATTTTGTTGCTCTTTTTGCTTAAAATGTGTACTATTCTGTCATTGAGACCTAGAATTTATTCATAAGCACTTGTCAGCTTTTAGCCAGAAAGTACAAATAGGACTCAACTAATTCAGACTATACAATGAGAAAATATTCATTAAGACAGTATGAAAACTTCAGAACTGCTAATTACTTCATACAGTAATATGTTAGCTTACTTACCTTAAATTTACTAGTTGTTCCCATGTGGAAAATAAATAATAAATAATAATTCCTAGGAAAAGGGAGGGCTCACTTAGGAATGGAGTTAGAAGAGGAAGAAAAGACGTTGTGCTTAAACATGGGGTAAAGGTTTTAATTTGATCTGATTGACACTGGAGTACTCATCCCAGGTTCTTGAACAGAGGAAGGAAAATGGAATTTCTTAGTTAGGCCTCATTGTAAAAAGAGCTTACATTATTACTAAATAAATAGAAAAGCTTTTAGATGGATTTCTGAAATGGTAACACGTAGCAAATAATGCCTCAGTATATTTATGTTTAAACTTATGTGCTGTTTTATTACTTTTTTTTTTTTTTAGCAGAATTATAACTTACTTTATTCTGGGATGGTCTATAGAAATTGTTTGAGGCAGAGACTTATTAGTTTTTATTTCATTGAAAAATATATATGGTTTCATTTTTCATTATGTTTTGCACATTTGAAAGAAGGTTTGAAGCTACCATAATATATATATATATATATATCTATATATATATATATATATATATATATATATATATATATATTTTACTATCAGTATCACTTCCAAAGGACACATTTTGGTGTGACTCTTCTATCTTATGATTCAAGTCTTTTTAAAAACCAACAGTGAAAATGAGGGCATCCCCGAATTAGGGATAGATAAACATAATCATCAAATGATAGATTTAGACTCTTATAGATCATCTTGTTTGACAAGTCCTTCCACAAGCAAGCAAATGAGAGAAACATTGTATAAGGAATGATTTCTAAGAAGTTAATGAGTTGGGGCAGATCTGTATCTCTTAATTCTTGATGTATGCCCTTTACACCATGTAATATAACTTTAATACCAAGCAATAAAGAAATGCCTCTGGAAAGTGAATGGCAGCAGTTGGCCTAGTGTAGTTAGATATAGGATAGAATAATTATATATTTTTCCACATCCTCAAAACAAAAAGCTTAAACACAGTCAGAACCATGGCCCACCCAAGAATTTTCTCCCTGGCAGTGACAATGAGAAGAGCACAATTTCTTCTCCCAAAGTTAACCTCAAAGGTTAGAAAGTTGAATCAAGATTATAATTCAACAGTTTACCCTTGTGAAGGTATTATTCATAAACTTGTTGTGGATCTTTAATATTTAATGCATCTGTCTGTTCTCTAATTGTATGTGCTCCATAAAAATATTCCTAAGTATTCCTGAATTTTTATTTGCTTTAAATCAATATAACTTTCTAGGAATCAAATCTTATTTCTTGTTTTAATTTAACAAACATCTTTGCCCTTCATAATTTTATTGGCCTAGAATTTAATTTACTTTAAGCTTCATTTTTTAAATAAACATGTTTGTAAAGCCCTAGCCAGTTTGGCTCAGTGGACAGTGTTGGCCTGATGATTGAAGGATCCAGAGTTTGATTCTGGTCAAGGGCATGTAACTTGGTTGCAGGTTCCTCCCTGGTCTGGGCCCTGGTCAGGGTTCATGCAGGCGGCAACCAAGTGATGTGTTTTTCTTACATCGATATTTCTCTCTGTCTTTACCTCTTACTTCCATTCTTCATAAAAATCAATGAAAACAGATCCTTGGGTGAGGATTAAAAAAAGGTTCAAAAATGGTTTATATTTTTATTGACCAATCTTTCAAGTGAAATTATTTGATCTTTCTCTGCACTTAAAAAGTGCTATTTTTTCTATTAATTAATTTATCATTAAATCTATAGGTTTGGTACTGAAATCAGGACGTGAGATAACATAATGGACATTATTAAAAGTTCCTTGCTTTCCTATTGATATCAAAACCTTCCTAAACTGAAATAATAAAAGTATAAGTAGTAACTCTAATGGCATTTGTAATGCATTTTACACTTTGTAAAATCTTACTTCCACCCTTTTAATTTAACTATCATTAATAATAATAATAAAAGTAAACTGTAAATGATATATACTACTCCTAAACTTAAGCTACTTGGTGATATTGTAAGCATGGTGACTGGAAGAGTTATTTTGGGGACTACATTGTCCCATCATGTTACATGAAAGATATAAATGGTACTTCATGAACTCATGATACCATTCTACATTTTTCAAAAATACCTAAGCAAAATGTTGAAAAATGTCATGTATATTTTCTAGCTGCTCATAAAAAAATGAGAGACAGAGATAAATAAGGAAGGAATTTAAGTTTTCAAGCAAAACTTAGAGAAAATATTAATGAGCCAGAATTTGGTGTGTTTGAAAATAAAACTGTTTCTCATCCTCAGTCCAACCTATCAAAATTCTCAAGAACTTACTTCAGGGAGAAGATAAAATCCAGGCGCGAGGTTGTAACTAAGATTCTTTATTAAAAACTAAAAAGTACTTAATATCCCACCTAGTAGGGCTTCTAAGGCTTTTAAGTATATGTTTTACAAACTCTTTCAGTTAATAGTATGTTTAACGATCTTAAGGACATTCCCACATCAGCTTTTAAGGCAACCCCAGTTAGAGAAAAGTTTATCTAAAGAGATATATAGGGATGGCTTTTGTCCAATTAAGTGGACTTGTAATTTGGCACATAGCAAGCACACAGCGTTTTTTAAGGGAACTCTTCTAGTTGGGCTGAAAGGGACAGAAACAATTCAAAATGAAAAGATGTTGTTGAAGCCCCAGCCTTCTGTGGGAAGGTAGGAGGCTGAGAAAACTGCTTAACAGAAAACATGCACCACCTTTCTTTTCCTAGAAAGTAAATAGGGACTCAGAGAGCAGAACTAAGAACTCAGAGAATCATCTCCAAATAGAGGAACATGCTATCTCTAGACAAGAAATTGGCAGTAAGTGCTCTGCTGGGTTTCAGCATTGCTATGAAGCACTGACTGCTTTGCATTTTGGATTTCTCAGCTTTTTGAAAGGGAGTGTCTATTGCTATTATCCTTTGCCATTTTATGTTTGGTGGGTACGTGGGAGGTAGATGACTTGTCTCTTTAGTTTTCAGGTCTCTATCTCAAGATGAATCATACTCAAGGAGCTGTACCTGAGGAAGTACACTTACAAACCTCATCTGCTAGGTATACGTGGACCTGACTGAAATAAGGCTCTGAACTTTGAGCTGATGCCATAATGGGATAAGACTGTTGAGACTCTTGAGAGAGTGTGAAGATATTTTCCATATGGGATGGCCATAAATCTGGGAGAGGAGCAAGAGGTTGGATGTTGTAGGTTGTCTCAAAGGTGGCTGTCATTAAGACTATCCTTATCTGATTATGCATGTCATACCCCAGGGGAAGACAGTGTGTTTCAATCTCCTTGAATCTAAAAGACTGCCATGAAAATGACATTCAAGGCCTGGAAAACTCCACCTGGGTCTCTTGGAAAGCTTGCCTTTGAAATGTTTGCTTTGGGGGGCACCCAGCCTCCATGTAAGAAACCCAACTAACTTGAGACCTTCATGCTGTGAGAATAGAGAGAGCTTCTTTCCCATCCTGGAGAGCAAGAAATAAAAATAAAAAAGACAAGCAGAACTAAGGTACCAGGCATGTGGGTGAAGAAACTATTTTGGAATGAGATCCTTCAGGCCCAGCTGCCAGAGCTAATGTCACTGAATCAGAGATAAATCACCCACTGATCACTTTCCAAATTCCTGCCCTTCAAAACCGTGAGCAAAATAAAAACGGCTGTTTTAAGTCATTACATTTTGAAGTATCAATACTTTGATATACAGTAATATATAACTATTTTTTTATGTTCAATATAAATTTATTGATTGATTTTAGAGAGAAAGGAGGGAAGAGAAAAAGAAACACTATTTGTTGTTCTACTTATTTCTGCATTCATTGGCTGGTTTGTGTATGTGCCCCAACCAATTGAGCTATCTGACCAGAGCCAATATATAACTCTTAAGTAAGCCAAACACACCTATACTTTCATTTCAGTATTCATTTTTAATTTTCAAATACTTTTGATAATAGTTGTTTTTCTGGTACTAAAATGTAATTTATAAAAAAAATAGGGCCTTAAGTAGAGTTGACAGAACTATAAGGGTCACAAATTTTGATATTAACTTGACAAATTAGATTTAGGTTATTTGGGTTTTGTAATTCCAGTTAAAATGTCCCATCACAGTGAATTCCAACAGCAAAATCCCTCTTGCCATTTGCACTAACCATTCAAATACTCAGCACAATTCCTACCATCTTTGAAAAACTTCATGCAGTATTCTGACTCTCAGAATTCCTTTCTCCTTCACCCAAGAGTACAACCCTCAGCTTGAACTCTTTCCAGTCTTCCCTTCAAGAATCATTTTACTTTTAAAAAACATTTGAAAAGCCTCGCTCTGCCCTTCTTTGACTTTTTACTTTCACTCCAGTAATTATGTTTTTGTCTTTTTCCCCTCTTGTGATTATGCCTCTCCAGGATCTAATTTATGTAAGTGACTATATAAGGTGGGACAAAGGGAGGTTTACAATTGTTGTATGGAAAATAATAAAATAATTAATAAATAATAATACAAGAATAAACTGTTTTATATACTCACAACTGTAAACCTAATTTTACCCACTCTGTGTGTAGTTGCAAGTCCTTGCTTTAGAAACATCTGTGTGCCTGTACCTCTACCTTTTTTATTACTCAATTTCTCAAAAAACAAAACTTATGTACTTCGAAATCTGTATAAGATCTATTGTTGAGGCTACCTAATATTAATTGTTCTTATAAAGCGAGATGTTTGGTAAGACACACTTCTTAAAATTCTTTCTCAAAATTCACTCCATATTTGAGTGACTATCTTCTCCAGTAACTGATCAACCCTTATTTATTATGCTGTCCTGGTGTGTTTTTTGTTTGTTTTGTTGTTGCTGTTTTTAATATATTTTATTGATTTTTTTACAGAGAGAAAGGGAGAGGGATAGAGAGTTAGAAACATTGATGAGGGAGAAACGTTGATCAGCTGCCTCCTGCACACCTCCTATTGGGGATGTGCCCGCAAGCAAGGTACATTGCCCTTGACCGGAATCCAACTCGGGACTTTTGAGGCCGCAGGTCGACACTCTATCCACTGAGCCAAACCAGTCAGGATGATATTGCGATTTTAACTGCTTTCTTTCTCCTATAACATTTCATGGATGACGTACATAATCTGAATTTTCACAATTTGAAATATATCATAAACTGTATGTGACTCATCTTTTTAAAAAATATGTTTTTATAGATTTCAGAGACAGAAATATTGACGAGAAAGAATCCTCAATTAGTCTCCTCCTACACACCACCTACTGGGGATCAGGCCTACAACCCATTCATGCGCCCTGACTGGGAATCAAACCGTTATGACCTCCTGGTTCATGGGACGATGCTCAACCAACTGAGCCACACCACCAGCCTTGACTCATCTTCATGTAAATAAAAGTGTTAATCATTTTATCAGGTTGGGAATACACACAAGGCAACAATTAGATTACAACCTAATGGTAAAGCTGCCCAATGCTCTTGTTATGTGAAAGTGGTTTTCAAGGGTCAGTATTAAGATGAACGCAGAGTTATTCAGTGGGTCTGGAACAGGGCAAAAATCTGTATCCCAGTTGCATCTGGTGAAGATGGCGAGAAACTATTCTATAAAATATTACTTTATGCAACAAGGATGAGATTCAAGACAATTTTCTATTTGCAATACAAGGTGGTGAAAGACGAGAGGGCCGAGTCCAGTCAGAAACCTTCATAGAAGTGCAGAGGTAAGCCAACACAGACCTGACCTCCACAGGCTTTGGGGATCAAAGGAGGGGACAGATGGAAGGTAAACTAGCTCTTAAGTTCTGGAAACTGTTTTCTATTAAAGCCGCCTTAAAAACAAACAAAAATGAAAATGCACTGTTGTAAGCACTAAAACAAGCACAACCAAAAAGATGTTTTCTTAACTGGGAAATTATGATGTGCAGTTATGTTTGGTATCTAAATGCAAATTTTGTATGTAGGCTGCATTTATGGAAGAACCGAAAACAACCATAATATACTATATCATAGTAGAAACACAACAAACTAGCTGTAGTTGGCATGGTGATGAGAAGCCCTTTCAATTAAATCTTTATGCAGATTCTATTTTATACTCCAAACTTTTCATGGAGCCTTGTGCAATTCTGATGTGTAAACCAACAAATGGATATGCTCTGTGTATTGAGTAGCCTGTTTGGGTACCAGCTGGCTTGGCTGCATGCCTTTCTAATGGTAATGAAGTCACACAGCTGCTAGGACAATCAGCTGGAGTTCAGATTATCACTTGCTAAATGGATATCCATTGACTAGCTTCTTATCCGGGCTCATTAAAGTTCAGTATTGACGAATGAAGAGTGCTAGAGGTTTATAGCTAAGAGGCATCTAGAAATGAACTTGTTGCCTTTTTCCCCCCATAGCTTTTCCTTGTGATTCACAGTCCATCATTTATCTATTTGAGATGTGTGATTACTAATGCAATGCAAAATGTTAAACACTCTTCCGTTTACTGTTTTTAAAGTGAGCGAATGTTCTAAAGAAAGTAATCCCATACATCAATAAATTGCAGTATATAAAACCAAAAAAGTACCAAAATATTTTTTCTTAAAAAATATTTTCTTATTAATTTCAGAAAAGAAGGAAAAGGAAGAGAGAGATACATGAGTATCAATGATGACAGAGAATAACGAATTGGCTGCTTCCTGCACGCCCAACACTGGGGATCAAGCCTGCAACCCAGGTATGTGCCCTGACCTGGAAACAAACTGCCTGGTTCAGAGGTTGGCACTCAACCACTGAACACACTGGCCATGCTGTTGTTTTTCTTTAAATCAAATAAAAAAAGACATGATTCCCACAAAAATGTGCGATTGATATGAGATTAATTGTTACATTGCAGACTCTTACTTGTAGGTATTTAGTGGATCATTTTTAAGATTTGACTCCTCAAAACAAATGTCACTGCAAACTAAATTATTTCTTGCAACCTAACAAAATGGGTAAAGTGTGATCAGTTAATTCTATCATCAACACTGACATGTTAAAACTTTTCCAATTCCTCCCGATAGCAGAGAGTAAAATTAACAAGGGTCAGAACTTTCACATTATGGCTCAGCCGCCCAATAGCTCTTCCTCTGCCCCATGCTGCATGCAGTTAAGGCATAAAGCTTAGACAAATTACCCATTTTCTTGCATTTATATCCTACTTATTTAATTTAATTAATTTTAAAAATATATTCTTATTGATTTCAAAGAGGAAGGGAGAAGGAGAGAGAGATAGAAACATCAATGATGAGAGAGAATCATTGATTGGCTGCCTCCTGCATGCCCCCCACTGAGGATCAAGCCTTCAATTCAGGCATGTGCCCTTGACCAGAATTGAATCTGGGACCCTTCAATCCACAGGCTGATGCTCTATTCATCGAAGCAATGCAGCTAGGGCTAATTAATTTTATTTTTATTTTGTTTCAAGATGGCCTAGCCTTAGTTAAAAACTCATCTAAATCTTCCCTCATCTCAAAAACTACTTCCTACTTGTCCTAAGTTTACTGCCTTGTGAAGATTTTAAAAATATTTAGTCCATGTTATCCAATTTAAATTTGCCTCCTAACCGCGTGTGTATAATTATTTACCTTAGACTTGAATGAAAGTAGACTCTTCCACCTCTAGGAAAAGAACAAAAACAACAACAACACACACACACTTTATCAGACTTTCCTCAAAATACAAAAGAAGGAAGTGTTGTGGCAGAATGAATGTGAATGACTCTCAAATACCATGATTATTTGCTTCTTCAATGTCCTTGTATAAATTCTCTGTCATTTTTACATATTTAATTTCCGCCTCATTTTACTGCAGATTCTAAAGACAGAGCAATATTCTTCTCCTATTAGATATGCCCAGATATTTCTGTAGGTCTTCCTTATATTTTCAAGTGTAAGTGCTACAAAGCAGAACTTAAGGCACTGTTAAATGTATATTCTCTAGCTCACAGTGTGTACTACACTATGACTAACCACATTTCCTGGTAACTCAGAATAAAGCTTTTGGCAGAACCTTCTTATTAGAAAAGAACAAAATTCCATGCCTCCTACAAACCAATAAATGTAAACTCACCCACATGAAAGATCTTGTTCTGACTCCAGAGAGAATGCTTAGAGCAAATCCAGACTATTGCACAAAGGACATTTTTTGGGAGACAAAATGATACACTCCTACAGTCAAAAACTACCCCTTAATCATTATTTCAACTTCTTAAATGGAATAATTACCTTGTTTAGCTTCATATCATTTATACAAAATAAAGGAGGACAGAAAACCCTAAAATTGCACAGAACTGCATCAAGAGTCAGAAGATTTAGCTAGCTCTGGGGATTTTTAAGTCATTTAATCTCTTTTGATCTGTTAAGTAAAACTGGATATTTGTTTTCATTCATTCATTCATTTATCCATTCACAAAATGAAGGTGCACTGTACATGGTGCACATCCTGGGACCAGAATTTAGAAAGCCATACACATACATACTTCTGTGGTGATCATACCTAGATTCTCTAGGGTCCCTGGCAATCCAAGACTATACATTGGTAAGCAGGGTATCATTACTCCTTTGAATTTTCCATGCAAGGCAATAAAGTTTACTCTGGACTTTCTCTGCTACAGCAGAGGCCATTGCTGCTCCCTGATACTCTGTTCCATGCTCTATTTCCCAGCAGGTGGGCCACTGGCTAGCTCTGACCATTGGATTAGAAGTGGAGGTATAGGAGATAGGAGGAATAGGTGTCACCTTTAGAAATGACCAGTTATGTGTCCAATATATATATATAAATTTGCTTTCTTTTCATTCTACCTATAAGCTGGATGATGCTAAGGTGACACTTTACTTCCCGTATGGCAGAGTTACTAGCTGCAAGTGTCTGGTGCCAGGGTTACTTTAAAGACTTCTGTCTGAACCGTGGACAAGATATGACTTCCACTGTGTTAAGCCATACAGATCTGGAGGCTTGTTTGTTGTTGCAGCATAACCCAGACTAGTGTGCTTAATTCAACAACTATGTAAATCTCACTCACTCACATAAAAAATTAAGATCAAGGTATTTTTCAGTGCTTTTCATAACAACTACAAATCATAATTCCATTTTTCTTGAAAGATATTAACATGCTAAGAAATAGGCTTACTCTTAAAGTTTAACTTAAGCATTCCCTGACCCTCAAAATTTAAGAGAAGCATGTAAGCTCTGATATTTTCTCCAAGGAATATTGCCAACTTTAATGAACTACTTAACTCCTTGGAGCATACTATCAGGAATGCTCCTGAAATATTTAATATGCCATGTAAAAACCTTGGTCTCTAATCAAAAATTTGTCCAGTAATCCACATATGATTTAATGTTAAGTATGTCAAGTTATTTGGTCTGTGAGGATGTTTTCATTTTATCCTTTGCAGAGGTTTCACAGCATTCTTATTTTTCTTGCCCTTTGGGAATGTCTGTGGATTCCATGACTTTGTTCACCCTTTCTCCTCAGGTATCTAGAGAAGATCTTACACTAAACCAATGTGGTGTCCCCCTGAAGCAGGTTACTCTTCAAAATGCTACATTTTGCAGCATCCTACATTCCATTCCATCCACATTCCATTATGTTGGCACAGGTCTGACCAACTTTCAAGTATAGGCATAATGCCAAACACACAGATGGCATGAGGGAAAGAGCCAAAAAATAAACATGTGAATCAACTGTGGGTATTGATGGCAGAGTTCCCAGACAAGGAGATCCAAACACTTGTCCATCCTAAGCTTATAGTACATACTTATAGATACCCAGATTTGTCAACAATAATCTAGCACTGAAAGATTAATAAAAAATAAAATAAATAAGATTAAAAAAAACAACTTCAAGCCACCTTTGGCTATTGAGGATAACTACAATGTAATGATTATACAAAACCTGGTGTTCAGTCCTTAGTTTTTTTTAATATATTTTATTATTTAAAGTATTACAAATAGTAGTACATATGTCTCCTTTTTTAGTCTTTATATAGGTGACTCTTCAAAAGAAAACCAGGCAGCACATTAAAAATATTTCTAATAAAATAGTTATGAATAAAGGAGAAAAGTGTTTCTTGGGTTTATTCATATATACTGGAAGATAAAAATAGAAGACAAATTTCAATAAAGTATGCACTAGGATCAAAGGTTGTTTTGTACACTAGGCTTGAAATTGTGGCTCTATTAAATATTCATCTCTGACTCTTCTGCTTGTGTGATAAAAAAAATATATATTCTTTTATAAACTAATAAAATTTAGTATCAGGATTAGACTGGTGAGCACATAAAATGGAGAGTACAAGATTTGAGGATCTTTATCTTACTTTTTAAAAATGTTTTTTTTAATTGATTTCAGGAAGAGGAAGGAAGAGGAAGAGAGAAATAGAAACATCAATGATTAGAGAGAATTATTGACCGGTAGCCTCCTGTCTGTCCCCCTACCAGGGATAGAGCCTACAACCCTGGCATGTGCCCTTACCAGGAATCAAACTATGACCTTCTGGGTCATATGTCCGTGCTCAACCACTGAGCCACGCCAGCCAGCCAGATTTGAGCACCTTTAAATGGAACATCCACTTAAAGAACCCCTTACCTGCTATTTTGTCAGTTTGCCTAAAATGTCTTAAAGCATTGCCACTTAATTAAACTATTGTATCTATGAAGGTTCCTATTAAAAGGAAAGCATTTCATTAGGGATAGAAGAACAAGTAGATCTTGAATGATTGGGAAGTATAAGGTGGAATTATTATATCAAATACCCTGTGGATCTGTTGGGAAAGATGCCCCATAATCTTTTACCATACTCATAAGCTTGACTAAGAACAATTGTTATTAAATTGGTTTTAGAAAGAGTATCTACTACGAAGCTGACTGTAAACTTTTAAAGGATGAAAATATTTAGAGTGTTAATTTGGGACCTAGATAATCTATTTAATATATTCAAAGTGACTTAGTGAGTCATACATTTAACCTAGGACTCCTGGCCTCAAGTTCAGAGTTATTGTTATTATCTGAGCTTCTGACACTTCACAGAGTTGAACTAGTTCACTTACCTAACTTTTATAGCTTAAGATGTGAGTACCAATTTCACATGTCATTTTTCAAGGCAGCATTTATTATAGAATTACTGATGTAAACTTGGAATTTCAATCTAGCATGGAGAAAATAACTAGCCCTTTATAAGTGGGTAGTTAAATCCTGTTACATTTCCTTAATTTACTTGAAGTCCATCTGTGCATTTTGTTTACTGAGGGCTGAATGAGTACTTCCTGAACAACAGACTCATGTTTGCAGAATATCAAACATAGTCACAAAAACTGGTGTTTCAGAAGTCCATTTTATCCCCATTTTCTTACAATGTTTGGCTTTATTTGATAACCACAGATGATTTTAGTAAGTGACATATATTCAAAGACTACTCAGAAAGTAAATTTTTCTCTATTATAACTGTTTTCCTTGAAAGATACTAAAACGTTAAAAAAAATAAGCTAACTCTTACAGTTTAACTTGAACATGAGATAGCTTGAAACTTCTTTCTAAAATCTCATCCTGAAAACTCAATCTACCTTTTATTTACCTTTTATTTTTAATTTGCCTTAAACTATTCATATAGATAGCTTAGGTGTTAGTGGCTGGCTTCAAGCCATTCCCAAAACAAAGAAGCTAGTATAGAACAATATGGTTTTCTTAATATATAATTAACATAAAAACTCAGTTTCATTGTTTTTCCATACAAAATATAATTAAGAAGTCTATTAATATGTTGTAGAACTAAATTATAACATCATCAGTTTTGAAACACTGAAATATAAAACTTCCCTGACAACAAAAGTTCACACACCTAAACCTGAAACAACTTATTTGAACTAAACAAAGCAATTATGCTCAGTGGCAATTCACATATTCTCTTTCCCATTCCCTCCTTCATTCAATCATGTGGTAATTTATTCATTCACCAAGCAATTATTGAGCATTTACTACAATTCAAGAACCAGGGTAGATACAAAGAAGAAATGACCTGTAGCCAAAAGGAAATTCCTTTGGTACAAGATTCAGAACTTAAAAGACTGTATCACTTCAGCAATGAATACATGAAAAGATATGGGGATTTCATTCAAGGTAGAAAATGACATCCATTATAAAAGTGCTATTATTAATAATAGCCCTTTAATATTTAATAGAGCAAAGTGATTAAGACAGAATCCATACTTTATTATTCTATCTTCTACATGTATTAAATAGGTTTGACCACATTTGGGGGTATTACATATAATTAAAAATAAAAGTAAAAAGTTTTATTTAAAAAAAAACCATATGGGGCATAATATATGGTTGTGTCTATTTAAAACAATTATATTTATGTCAACAGCTTGTTCTGTTTTTATCAAATGCAAACTTATTGTGTAATTACCACTTTCTTACCAAAAAATTTTTAACTGAATTATATAGTTAACACAATGAGGGGAAAATATTTGAGAGTTTATTCATTTGACTTAAAGACAGTTGAACTTGGTCCACTTCTGGGAGCTATCAAGACTCAGCTAATTACTACTTATATTTATATTATGCAAATAATAATTTTATTAGAATAATATTTTTCATTGCATATACTGACATTTTAAGCACTATGACTGAAGGCCAATTTTTTTTTATGTTTAGTGTTTTCAAAATTTTATATTGAAATACAATTTACATAATGGTGACCCTTGAATAACATGGGTTTAAATTGGGTAGGTCCACTTATGTGCAGATATTTCCCCCATAAACAATGTAAATTTACTTTCTCTTGCTAATGATTTTCTTAATAACATTTTTCTTTCTCCAGGTTACTTTATTGTATTGTAAGAACACAGTATCTAATACATATAACATAAAAAGGTTGTTACTCAACTGTCTACGTTATCAGTAAGGCTTCGAGTCAACAGTAGGCTATTGGTAGTTACATTTTTCAGGAGTCAAAAATTACACATGGATTTTTGACTGCACAGGATGGTTTGCCTCCCCTAACCTTCAGATTGTTCAAGAGTAAGCTATGTATTTTACTTGAATGTACATGATTTACAGAACTATTTGTTACTAATCTTTATATACTCTAAGGACCTCGCATAATGTTTTATTAAGTGAAAGGATACTAGAATGAAATTAAAATGATGAGACTTTGGATGGCTTTCAAAATATAAAAATGTTCTACATATGTAGATAATGTTATCCTGGTTGCTAGTGGTTAAAATGTTCCACCTGCTATTTTGTACCTAAATGTACTAGTGTTGCTTTTGGTCTTCAGATATTTCTAGGCAGTTAATTATAAGAAAAGTGATCTGAATCTCTTTTTAAAGTTCTCTTTCTTTTCAATGCAAATTAAAAATTTTAAATCCACAAGACATATGATAAACGTTAAACATGCATAAAATGCCAATGAAATCTCTACTAATTAACTTGAGAACTAATTATATTTGCAGTACTGTTTAAAACCCAAGGCTCTCATAGTTCTGGCCAATGAAATTCTTTCTATAACTTTCTAAGTTATAATGTAAATAATAAATCAAACTTCAATTTTTTTGATTTCAGAGAGGAAGGTAGAAGGAAAGAGAGATAGAAACATCAATGATGAGAAAGAATCATTGATTGGCTGCCTCCTGCATGTCCCTTACTGGGGACTGAGCCCGAAACCCGGGTATGTGTCCTTGACTAGAATAAAGTGTGTGGGACACTTCAGTGCGCAGGTTGACTATCCACTGAGCAAATTTCAGTTTTCTTATGAATAATGCAGGCAATTGCCCCTTCATGTACAAAGAAATGAATAAAAGTTATGTTTCAAAATTTTAAAATTTTAGTTCACAACCAACAAATGAAAACATATATATGAGGGTCATATTCCCACCTAGAGTACATTTTCAAACGCAGAGCGTTAACTTAATTTTCTTAAAAGCTACATCCAAGTTGAACAGTGCACTTATTTTTTTAAAAATGTGGATACTTCCAACTATTATTTGCACTCCATAACATTTGATTAGAACTTAATATTTTATTTAATTATGTGAATATAAAATATATTATGGATTGGTAATCTAATTATAAAACAAACAAGTGATTAAGTATTTCTGTTATTAGTCAAGCAGATGCTCATCAGAATCACAGATAAAATCTGACATATATTTTTAATCTTACCCCTCTATCAAATATAGAAAAGAAATTAATGGTCTTAATTTTTACCAAACTTTATAAGAAAGGTACTGCTAATTTCCCATTTTAAAGATAAATAACCTGTCGTTAGTGACTTCACGATTCCCCAGTCAGCACAGGGACATTCCCTCAATAAGGAATATTTGCTATCTAACAATTCTCATGTTTGAAGCATTAGCAAAGTCAGTTAACACATATTAAAATGAAATAAAAATAAAATTGCAAAACCTTACCATGACATAAATGTATGGTTTTATTATGTCTATTCCATTAGCAATTGCAAAAACATTGCTCAAGACCTTTGAGTAAACTGATGAGAGCAGATTCTGGGATTATTTGCCAGAAAAAGAGTGTAATCAGTGATGGCAATGTTCAAGGGCCCAGAGTAAGGACAGAAGTTATTTGTGGTGAGATGGATTGTTTCTTGGGTGTTCCTGACAGACAGTCTAAATACTTCCCCCCTATAACCATGAACAAATCAGAAATTGATTCAAACACTCTAATATGTTTAATAATTAAAATGTATTAAACTATCTTTTCATTAACTGTTAACATACACAGCAACTGGTTTAAAAAGAATTTAAACTTTTCATCAAAAACTGAATGGATCAAAAAGAGGAAAATAAATCAATAAATTTTCCATTTCAAGTGTCTAATACCAAAGTATTCACACAGCATTGCTACCATATGGCCAATATATTAAACCCTATACCTTCTATTCTAAAAATAAAAGCATTATCACTAAATTACTTGAATCCCCCTGGCTATTTTTCCTAAAGCTACTTGGATTTTAAATAAATGACACTTTTACTACTGAGATGTAAGACAACTCATTCCAAATTGCTAGCAGACAAGTTAAGATTTTTTAATAAAAAGAAAACAATTGTTTCACAACACAAGTAAGCATGATAATCTATCACTCCAGGAATGATCAAACTATTGTTGGAATTGTAGAGCACATGAAAAATAAAAGTAAATTAAAAATAAATACATAATTTGAACAAAGTCATTGAACTAATTAAAATATGGCTAGAAAATCAAACTGTGCACACTCACAGAACTGTTATATAATACTATTTTTTAAATACTTTCTTGCATACTTGGAGAATTCAACGTACTTTCCAACACCTGCAATTTGCATTCAAATAGTTTGGGGTTACATTGGAGATCAAGAATAAGCAAATCATTAGTTTCCACATATGAGTGAGATCATGTGTTGCTTGTCTTTCTCTGACTGGCTTATTTTGCTTAGAATAAACTGATGAATGAAATAGATCCAGAGACATATAAGCAAGGAAAAGGCTGATGAATCTCAGAGGGAAGGCAGGGGTGGGTGGGGAGAGATAAAACAAAGAACTTATTTGCATTTATACATAACTCATGGGCAGATAATATTGTGGTGAAGGCCTGTGCGGGGAAGGTTAATGAGGAAAAAAGAGGGGCATCTGTAATATTTTTAACAATAAATATAATTTTTTTTAAAAAAGAGTAAGCACATCAGATCCAGAGGACCCTATAAGACAGTGAGATGAATGAAGAAATCTATGTGGGACAGAAGCACACTGAAGAGCCCATGGTCTCCTCAGGGTCACCCTCAGGATGCTCTAGCTCAGTACAGCCATGCAAAGAAGAAAAGAAGAATGTTATCTCATTTTGTGATTTTTTTCAAGACAAATGTGAACTTTAGAATTTTATATGTAATATTTATATTTACATATTTGCCTATTTGTGATTTAAAAATATTTTTAAGTATTTGCCATTTAATAGAAATGAGCTTTTGCTTAAAATGAAATCCATGCTACTATAGACATTTGAAAGTGTTTGGCTCACAAATCTTAGCATGTACCAGAATCCACTAGAAGCCTCATTCAAATACAGATTAATATTTTGAACCACTTGCCCAGGATTTCTTTCCTTTTTTTTTTTTTTAATATTTTTTATTGATTTCAGAGAGGTAGGGAGAGGGAGAGCAAGATAGAAACATTAATGGTGAGAGTCATTGATCAGTTGTTTCCTGCACGCCCCACATTGGGGATCAAGCCCACAACCCAGGCATGTGTCCTGGCCAGGAATCGAACTGTGACCTCCTGACTCATAGGTTGACGCTCAACCACTGGGCCATCCCATGCTGGCTGGCCCTGTATTTCTGATACAGTAGATCTGGGGTGAGGTCTGAGAATTTGCTTTTCCACCAAGTTCCCAGGTAATGCCGCTGTCTGTGCTCCAATGACCTACATATAGGGTCTTGCTTTAATGAAAAGGAATAAATCATGAGCTTCTATTAGTTTCGTAAACATTACTGAAGTATAATATACATACAAATATTTGCATGCACACATTTTTTTTTATTTCTCTTGACTATATTTCTAGATGTGGAATTACCTTTTTAATAAACTACCAAAATGTTATCTGAAGTTACTCTTTCACTTTACCTACCAGAAATTAACAAGGTTCCTAGGTTTTTAACATCCTCTCCATAACTTAGTATTATCTGGCTTGTGATTATAGCATTCCTAGTGGGAACATGGTGCTATTTCATAATTTTAATTTACACCTCCCTAATGATTAATAATGTTGTGTTCTTCATGTTTGTATTAACATATTACAAGTATTTTCTTTGGTGAATTTTTGGTTCCAGTCATTTGTCCCATTTTTAAAATTCTGCTGTTCCTTAGTATTTTTTATTAAGAATTCTTTATATAATCTAAAAAAAAAAAGTCATTTTCCAGATATATGATTTGCAAATAATCCAAAGTTCATCTTCATTTGCTCCAGGGTAACTCTAAGGCACCTCTGTGCCCAGAGTCCAGGATGAAAAAGAAGACATTCTGAATGGTACAAGTTAGACTTTTTTGGAAACAAGAAAGAGTGTTCTGGAAATTATACTCTTTTGCTACATTTATACTATGTCCTGAAAAGTGTTATCAAGTTGTCTCCATTAAGCAGCAGAGGAAAAATCATTCTGCTCAACAAGGAATCCTCTCTCATTCAGCTAATGATTGGGTACATGTCCTTGGTAGGTCACAAAGTGACTTGGTCTAGTGACCTTTAAATTAGAGTCATAACCTCGCTGGTAGTAGGCAAGATGTAAATATCTAATTGCTGTTATGGAGGTAGAGAAACTGACAATTTAAAAGAAATAATCAGTAGGCAGAGAAAAATTGTTATTATATGTAAAATAGAAAATAGTGTGTTTTTTATTACTTAATAATCTAACTACTATCTCAACATATTTTCTAGGACTCATTAACCTGTACTAATAGCATCACAACAATTAGGCCCACAGTTACGTTATGAAATAAAGGAACACTATTTGAATAAAATAGTATTAAAAAGGGAAAATAGTAAAAGTGTTACATCATTAAGAATAATGACCTAATGTGGATTTTTATATATGCTGAAAATTATGTGTCCACTCCCCAAAATGTTAAACAGCCTAAATTTTATTTTATTATGTGTCCACTCCCAAAATGTTAGGCAGCCTAAATTTTATTTTATGTCTTAAGTAATACTAGAGGACTGGTGCAGGAATTCATGAATGGGTGGGGTCCCTTGGCCTGGCCAGCAATCAGGGCCACTCAGGGGGTGGGGATGGGGTGGGGGTGGGGCTGGCTGGCTTGGGGGAGGGAGCGCAGGAGGTTGGCTGGCCATGGGAGGTTGGCTGTGAGGGCACACAGACCATGAGGGGGCAGCTCCTGCATTGAGCATCTACCCCCTGGTGGTCAGTGCACATCACAGCAACTTGAAAACCTGTTGTTCAGTAGCCTAGACTTCTATATAGATAGATAGATATTTTCACGCACAATCACTTGTATATGTTTTTGGTTCATTGGTGTATGTTTTAAATAAATTTGAGGCAAAACAAACATTCTGCTAAAATTCCATATGATTTTCTTATAAACTACTAAAGTCAGTGTATGCTCATTCCTTTAAAGCGGGGTTTTCCAACCTCATTACTATGGAATTTGGGATGGGTAATTCGGAGGACTGTACCGTGTATTGAAGGATATTTACCAGATCCCTGGTCTCTACTTAACAGAAGTCAGTGATACCATCCCTACCATGTTGTGACAATCAAAACTGTCGCCAGACATTGCCAATGTCACTGGAGAGGCAAACTTACCCCTTTTGTGAACCAGAGCTGTAAAGTGAGTTTTGCTTTTGACTTCCAAACCACACCCAAAGGATTACAACTCAAACAATGGGAGAGTCAAGCAAAAAGAAATTAGGAACTTGAGGGAAGCATTGTTATAAGGAATAGCTTTAATTTTAAAAACATTTCTAAGCTGAATGATTCCAAGTAATGTGTGATGAATGTGAGGATTTTCAAGAGTACCACAATGAGCTGCTGTTTAAAGACTCAAGTTGCTAATAAAGTTCAGGCAAATGGTAGGATGGCAAGCAATGTATTTTTCATCAAAGTGCTCTGAACATTCTTCATGTACACTAATTCATCATAAAAAAGAACAAATTTTAAAACCTTCATATATGTAAACCAAAATTGGGCAGATGCAAATGCACACAACTACGCACTCTGGGTAAATACTATTTTTTTTACCTACCAGTTTACCTATTTTTCCCAACCTCCTTTTATTTTTAGATCATAGCAGAAAGTTAAGTATGGTTACTTAAAGAGCTATAGACCTTGTTCTTATGTACTTACAAAGCCTATCAGTAATGATACACAAAGTGGGGCAAACATAGGTTTACAGTTTGTTCAATAAACAGATTGGCATACTCACAACTGTAAACCTACTTTTGATCTGCCCTGTATTTAATTCATTTATTTAGTTTTCAAGGACCTTTATCTTATTGTAAATGTTCTCAGCTTTTATGTGGCAAGATGGTCTTGAGCTACCTTGAACTTGCGAGCGTATCTTAGCATTAATCGCTGGGTTGATTTATTTCAACTCTACAACTGCATAGGAAGCTCATCTGCTTTGTACCACCCACTGTATACAGAAAAGCATTGGGAATAGGAGAAAACCAGAATAAATATTTGAAGGCTTAAACGGAGGGAATTTTTTCCTGCTGTTTTGTGTTTATCTTATCTTTTAGTACCTCCATCACAGATATGCTGAAATTTAAAAATTAGAAAAGTAAACAGGTAACTTGCTAGTGGACTAGTGACTATGCAAATTTTGGCACTAAAGAAGGTACTGAGAGAATTAAAGTCAAAATCAATTTCAACTCAAAATTTTTCCTTATATTCTTTTATATGTTCAACTATATCTAAAGAAAGTATAGGACAATATCACCATGAGGTGTTACACATTGTTGTTAAGATATGTATTTTCTCTGTAACACAGATAATGCTAGCTGTTTTTAATAAAGTTTGATTGTAATAAAAATAAACATGTGAAAAGTAAGAAATTATAGAATTAAACGAATTACATACTTTGTAGGAAAATACAACCATGTAGCACTATTTTTAAAGAAGCATTTTCTTTAAACCCTCAGCAGAAAATTATCAATTCCTGCTATGCAGCAACTCAATAAAAAGAAAATGTGCTAAGTATGATCTTTTGCTAAGATGCCAGGTGCTGGCACTTAAAACTTCTTGCTATGTGGAAGTGAGATGGAAATTTTAGTTTGTGAACTTTGCACTATGTAATTTAAAATGGTTTCTTATTAGCCGAGAGAGAGAAAGAGAGAAGCAACTTTGGGTAAAGTGAAAAGAAATATGTTGGTGAAAAATGACTTGCCCTGATGAACTTAAAAAAAAAAAAAACTCCAAAAAATCAGTATAAACTCTGGATTTTCGCTTTCTGTACCTATTTTGTATTAGCCATGCCAAAAACTATCCAAAGCAGTCACCATCACTTTCCTGTGCCAGGCCTCTTCACTGCATTGCTCTCATCTTCACAAAATGCTCTCCTCTCATGCAGATTTTCCCCAATCCAGCCTGCAGTGACCTTTCTGCGCCTGAGTCATAAATCCTTAAACATAGGGGATGGAGTCACTGACAGTGTCTTACATATGGTGGTGTGAATGCACCATGATAATTGCTCTGTAATTACCTGGTAATTACTGGCCATTTAAGTACATTTAAGAGCAGGGTGAGTACTATGCAATCAAAGGCTAATTATCTGATTATTTCTGTCTTTTAAACGGCAGGCTTACAAGATACATGGTGATTAGTCACTGAACTACATGGTAACGTGGAGGATAATTATGAAGTATAAGGTAGAAATTGTATTTGTATTGTGATTCTCCTGAACAGTAATTGCAGAGTGGTGTATTGTTAATACACATTTTATAAAGGGATAACAGAGAAAAAATCATCAATATGTTATATTAATGGAGGCTGAATACATTAACCAAAATATTATACAACTCATTCAAAGATAATTAATGGGGATATGTATTTTTGCAAGACATGTAATCAGCATTTGCTATGGTTCACCTATAAAAAACACAAGTGCTACTGAATCTCTCCATAGTCTTGTGTAATTTTCCATGCATACTTCTTTAAAAAACTGTGATAGGGTGAATAACTGAGGCAGAGTAACTGAGAAATAGAATTGATACTAAAAGATCCAACGAGGTGGAGTTAAGAAATTGATCCACTGCAATGGAATTTAGTGGCTAAATCCAGACCAAGAGTATAGCTTACCTTTACAGCTAGCTAGTGCATACCACGTTGGAGTCATTCGCACAACCTCCCCATCTTTCTCCTGAAATTACTAGGTGGCATAAGAACTGTCTGGATAACTACAATGATACTGAAACACAACTAAAGACATTTACTTAAATTTTTTTCAAAGCTTCTACTACTTTAAGTTTGAACAGGGAATAATTAAATATTCTTCCCTAAAAATCTATCTGCTATAGTGTGAGTGTAGAAACAAATACAGAAATTATAGCTTGGTGAGGATGGGAACCAGGAAGAAATGGAGGACATATGGCATATACATGTTTGTTATAAAAGGTGAAGATCATCTATTTTGTTGATCAGTGGTGCTGAAAATTAATAATCTGTGAAGTCTATTTAAATAACGATTTCTCCTTTAGTAGTATGAGTAAAAATACCAATAGTATGAGCACTGAAATAAAGATAATATTGATCCCATCACAAAATAATTATAGTAAGAGTTTATATGTAATGTTGGCATGGAGCTCTGAAGTGTTAATATTATCATTCTCCCTGAAAGATAACCTTGAGCAAAAACATTCCTTACCTATGGGAAAAGGGTGATTTGACAGCACTTAAAGAAATTATAAAACTATCATAGTTGAATTTGGTTACTTTCAAAATCTTTGTTATATTTTTCAACATAATCCTAATGTAGTCAGTTTTAGTGTTTGTCTACTTTCTTCCACAGTTCTATGAAGCACAGTATACCTTTAAGTATGTTGCCTGATTTATTTTGATTAAGCATTGACTTATATTGTCTTGCATGCTATGTTCCTTCTCCAAGGAATTCTACACAACAATAAATTGCAGTCTGAATTACTTTCAAATAGTGTCTTGTACAATTAGCTAGATACAAATGCATAGTCAAGTGAAATGCTATTAGTAGTCACTTATGAACTTGTTAATCTTTTGACCTGAGCAGCTACTCATAAAGTGAAATCCAAAATGGACTGGAGTAGATTTATTTGACCAGCATTGACTAACTCATATATCATTACTGAACTATTTCCTTTGATTGAGATCTCATTAAAGGTTTCTACCTTATATAAAGATATCAATATTCCTTCTAAGACAGGAATGCCATCGTATTAAGCCTATATTTTCTATCATAGTAACTAAAAATTACTTACAAGTGCTTTTCCAAAAGTGAACCTTTACAATCTTATTTTTTAAGATAAATCACTATATACTGTTTATATGAAGCATAAAATATTGGAGGTAATAAACAAAGATCATGTGTTGAATAATGCCATTGGTCAACCCAAGGAAAGGAGTTAGTAAGTAATTAACATTGCTTGCCATTTGGTATATACAATAACTCATCTCACGTTGCTTCCTCCATTGATCACTTCTCAGCTGATATAGCCTACAATTTGAATTCCTTTTCAGAGGAGTGAAAGTTGAAAAGTAGATGGCATATATAAAACATGAAAAGATGCTTTAAGTGAATTTAGTATACAATATTGGATGTTCCAAAAAAAAAACAACATAGATGAGATCAAGCTATCCATTATTTTAAGTTCTTAAGGATAAATATTCCTTTATAAAAGATATAGCAAGGTGATTAAAAATGGCTTCTTAACAATCTTACCATGAATCATTTATGTATTATAATTTACCATTAGACTAAATCTCACCTTTGTCTTCCTTTTCCCATACTAATTCATTGCCCTTGCATAGGATGACATTTCTCATAAAATAAAGAAGTGAGCAGAACATTTCACAGATGAGTACAAACCAAGTTTCTTAGTTCATTTTATCTGGGTTGTTTTCTCTATAAAGTAACTTAAGAAAATATATGGTAGAGTTAAATTATCTAAATCCAAAACAACTGTCATACAATATGGAATAAAAAAAGTGATTCTAATCTATTTAATCACATTACTAAATATTGCCACACATATTTTACAATTATCTCTATATGGGCAAATACATAGGCTTGTCACTTAAAGACTAACTGCTTTTTTCCCTAAGACTGTGAACAAGGAAAGTACACCTGCTCCCTGGTAACTAGCCAGGGCCATTAGGCAAGGAAATGAAAAGGATGGGAAAGAGATTTGGTGGCTGCCTGGTGCTGGACGTAGGGTCAGAAACTGACTATAAAGAGCATGAGGGAACTTTTGAGATGACAGACATGTTTTGAAACTGTGCTAATGCAATGATGCTGGGCAGACTCTGAGTGACGGATGAATGATTGCTCTAACACACGTTTCTGTAAAAGAGAGGATAGGCACTGCTTGGTTATCACCACCACGTAGCCCTGTTCACCTGCCTCCTTTGGCTTTTATTGTCACAACAGCTTGAACTAAAATTGACTTCTAGACACGATCAGCAAGGTAAGCATCCGTAAGAAAGTAAATACTTCTACCAGGTTGGGTATTTAAAGACTAAACACAGATCATGTGATCCAAGAAATACCTTTGTAAGAGCCTAAACTGCAACAAGCCATAATGGTTATGCTGAGAGGCAAATGAATCAGTCTGTAGTGAGTTGGACAACCTGGAGGGGGGGGAAGGGGGACCCTAGAGGGGGCATATCTAGGGAGGGGTTTAGGATGGGAATGGGGGAATAAGGACAATTATGTGAGACCATAATCAATAAAAAAAAATTTAAAAATAAAAATTACAAAATAAATAAATTAAGTAAAAAAAAAAAAAGACTAAACACAGATTCTATTGTAGCAAAACACCCGGGGGATCGGACTTGTTTGGAAAAGCCAAGGTAGGGGCTGCCGCCTTTGGCGAGGTCCCCTCAGAGGCCCCTGATCTTTTGGAGAATCCTCCTTACAGACATTCTAACCACGTCTCATACTTCCCCACACAATGGTTGCATAATTTATAAATTCACTAAATAGCATTGAATGGTATCCTTATAATGGAAAAATTCTCTGGTATGTAAATTCTGTGTTCTAAGACAGGTTTAAAAAGATTGCTAAGATATGAACCTTCAGCAAGTTACTTACAACTTTTCTATGCAAGAATTTCTAAGTGTTTCATTTCAAATACTCATGCAATGCATATTTTTTCTTGACAGCCATAGTAATTCAGTTAAAAAACAAACAAACAAAAAAAAAACACACCATAATCCTAGGGTTACTATCCAGCACCTCAAGCAGCACATTAAGAAGGTTTATACTTAGTACAGGTCCTTTGCTCACCTTCATATGATAGATTTGTTTCAATACTTAATTTAGTTAGACACAGAGGTGTATATTTGACCAATAACCAAATAGTCATAGTATGTTGATTGTCTTTCAGGGATAACCACTTCTGGGTGTAATATTCAGGCTTTTTCTTTAATGATTTCAATATGCCTTTTTAATTCTCCATAATTTTGACCATCTCCTATAGCAGGAATTTTTATGTGATAAGCTGAGCAAAAGCATTAAGCCTGATTTCCTCATTTATGGACCACCCATTTGTGGACTTATATCACATCAGTGATTTTACTTGAGTGATAGAATTGTTAGCATGCACAGACCTTGTATTTGCTCCCCTAAGGTGTAAGCTAATGATATTATGCCAGAATCAACATTATCCTATATAATGAAAGCGTAATATGCAAATCAACTGAATGGTGGAACTACTGGTTGGTGGGGATTGGAGCTGGCAAGCGGGAGGCTCCAGGCCAGTCAAGGCATGTGCCAGTGGGCAGAGGGAGGGGACGGCAATCAGGGTGTGGTGGCAGAGGGGTAATGGGGGGCAGGGCCAGACATTCACCAGCCAGCACCATCCCCTATCAGCCCATCCAGTCACCTCCCACCCTGTCACCTCTGGCAGAGGGAGGCCACCAGCAACAGTGGCAGCAGGCAAGGGGAGGAGAGGGGGGCAAAGCTGGCCCATCACAAGTAGAAACCATCATAGGGAGGCCAGACTAAGCCCTCTCAGTGGGGAGTGGGCCTAAGCCCTCAGTCGGACATCCCCTGAGGGCTCCTTAACTGCAAGAGGGCAGAGGCCAGGCTGAAGGACCCCTCCAAGTGCATGAATTTTCATGCACTGGGACTCTAGTCATTTGATAAAGGAATATTCTCATAAATCATTTTGGGGATATAATATTTATTATAACTTTGCAGTTGTTATAACATCCTCAGAGACACATTTACTATGAAAATGTAACTTTAATGTTGCCTTTGAAGTGCTGCTCTCTTCCTTGCCCTTGGCAAAAATAACAGTAATCAATTTTATTAACAGCACAGTTCTGAAATAACTCAATTGGCTTACCAGAGAGGTTGTTGTACTTCATTTAAAAATTAAGCAAAAGTTCATGCCCCAAGTTGGCAGAGAAATCTAACCTAAAAAGCTCTAGGGTAAGGTAAAAAAAATCATCAATCCAATAAAATCTAATTTTAAAAGATTGTTATCTTCGTAATTCCTATTATATCATTTGGTTTCTCCTGCTTAAACAAAGCCATCATACTTATTTATCCACTACTCTGAGAATATAGTTTAACCTTTTGTACGTATAGCATGATTCACAAATTGGGTTACAAGTTCATGATTTTATCATTCTATTCACATTCTAATGATTTATTTCAAGCCTTTGGTTCTCTTCTAATAAATTGTGGATAAAATTCAACATAATATTATCAATAACAAATGCATATTTAAAACACACAAGCAATAAATGGAAAAATTAGAACACACTGAGAGGGAATTTAGCCTATTTCTGTACATGTTTTGAGACAAGTGATAAATGTTGTCTTTATAGCCTGCATACAACCTTTAAAAGGCAAGGATTATTAATTGTATCACAGAGTATCTATGAAAATAGTAATTAATCTTATTTTTCAATTTGTGCAATATTTGGGAACAAAATTACTTCATTGTTGTTTCACCTAAAGTCACCAGTTTGTTGACATTTGACAAACTATAAAGATCCACCAATGACCGATGGTTTACACCTTGAGAAATACTGTATTTAAAGTGTTATTCCCGCCGAAACCGGTTTGGCTTAGGCCCTAAGCCAAAGGGGTCAGCAACCTTTAAGACATAAAGAGCCACTTGGACCTGTTTTCAAAAGAAAAAAAAAAAAACCTGGGAGCCGCAAAACCATTGCAACATTTAAAACAAATGTAACACTGTATATATTGTTTCTTACATTAATGCTATATACCGGATCGTGCAGAAAAAAGATTTTTTCACTTAACAAAAAGAGCCGCATGCGGCTCCGGAGCCGCAGGTTGCCGACACCTGGCTTAGGGGATAGAGCATCACCTGTGGACTGAAAGGTCCCAGGTTTGATTTCAATCAAGGACATGTACCTTGGTTGTGGGCACATCCCCATTAGGGGTGTGCAGGAGGCAGCTGATCGATGTTTCTCTCTCATAGATCTTTCTAACTCTCTGTGCCTCTCTCTTCCTCTCTGTAAAAAATCAATAAAATATATTTTTTAAAAATATAAAAATAAAGTGACATTCCCTTTTTTATGGGAAATTTTCCCAGAAACCCTCATATGAAAAGTGATGTCCTGTTCAAAGGCCTGTGAGATTCCTTCACTTCTGGGAGCAGAGCACAACTCAGTGAATGAATGTCAGCTGTAATACTATAATGGTGACTATAAAAATGAAAATGAAAATCACTCACAAACGTAGGTGAGTTATACTGCGACTTCACCTGTGAGGACACCAAAGTGCCACTAACCTGGATGAAAAGATCTGCAATGCGTTAGAGCCCAAATGGAAAAGCAGGACTATTGGCAATATATCCTACCACTTGTTAGCCATGACAAATGCAGGAATGAACTGTCCCCTCTGAGGATAAACAAGTAAAAAATATAAAATATTACAGAGATACTCCCACAAATACATGTACAGAATAACATGTTTAAAGTAGTTATTTGTGTTTTAGAGGTCTTTTAAGAAATAAACTGATATTTGTAGAGAGCTGCACAGAAGCAATGTAATCTAAACATTTTCAAATTCCCCAAAGATTGTAAATGACTTATTCTCTAACTCAGTCATTGACTACTTTTTCTACATTCTCAAGGGGTTTCCTAGCCATTACATCAGCATCAACCTACTCTTCATTTTCATCACCACACCCTCTCTTCTGTGTTGCAGACCTCAATTTCCATCTTGACATCAGTAAGTCGGAGAAATTTTCTGAAGTAGTAATCTTTTTAGTAGTCAATCTCACCACAAACCTATTACCAAATTATCTTAATTGTTCTATCCTTAGCAAATTTCAATTTCTAATATTACCCTCCTAACAATCCTCCCCTATTTCATTGCACCTATCTTATTCCCTGGAACTGTGCTACTTTTTAAGGCGGTTATCAACCTTCTGCCTCCATTTTTAAACACCTTTTCTTGGATGCAGTCAGATTATTCTTACTAAAACACCATTCTTTTCAAAGGATCAATTTCCCCCCCCTCCCCCCAAAATCTTCCAATGGTTCCTTGAAGACTACATCTTAACCTCCAAACTTCTTAAACTTTTCAAACCGGTGTTCTCAAACTCTGTCAAGATCATCTGCTCCTCCCAGACAAGAACCTCTGTGGAGCCACAGTGCTCACTCTTCTCCAACATAGTTTGTCCTATCTGGATTCTCCATTTCATAACTTTGTTCACATCATCCTTCATCCTCTCTTATCCAGAAAACACTTGCCTACATTGCTTTCCTATTTAGTTCCTGTGCTTAAGTGATGCTGGAGGAAAAGATTTTCTGTATAATTTTACCAGCCTTGCATTTCCCTTTCCACTATTTTCCCTGATCATTTGAACCAACTTGTAGCTCCCCTCTCTCTTGAAGAGGCAAACGATCTAGGCATTCAAACGCGGATACAACACTCCTGCCTGCCATTGACCCAAGTACACAATGTGAGGGTCCTCTGTTGGGAATATTCTGCATGGGAATATCTTCCAAAGACATTACCCATTCCTCCCTCATCAC
Source organism: Pipistrellus kuhlii (assembly GCF_014108245.1). Lineage (NCBI taxonomy): Eukaryota > Metazoa > Chordata > Mammalia > Chiroptera > Vespertilionidae > Pipistrellus > Pipistrellus kuhlii. The sequence goes on along the minus strand of NW_023425405.1, from coordinate 31,034,216 downwards.
AGCCAAATACCAGCTCAATTATCATGGTGGCAAGAGGACTTCTGGGTACTTTGGTGCACAATGAAAATACCTTATCTCTACTGCTATACTGCTCCCAAATCTACATTTATGGAGACCCTAGAAAGTTGTGTTTATAGCTGAATTTGCTAAGTGACTGACAAGAAAGTGAATAAATCCATTGGGACTGTTTATAAATTTTGAGATGTAAAGTTATTTGTAAAATTTCACACTATGGGCTGACACACATTACTAATCTATGTCATGTCTTACTGTCTTAAAAATGTGAAAAATTCAAATAATTTCTAATTACACAAAGGTGAACAAATTTCCATTTTATCAATGGTAGTGTATGTAACATATATTTATAATGTTATAAATAACTATAATGCAGTTGGATGACCTACACATAGTATAAAAAAACAACAACACCCTGCATTTTGATAGCCATCAGTTCATTGAACATCATCAGTTCATTGAACATGGGAAAATTAACCTCCAGGAACCTGTTTCTCATCAGTGGAATGAGACAAGAATACTAATGACCAGCTCACAGTGATGTGGAGATAATAAGATGAAATAATATTTTTAAAGCAGCCAGACAAAGTAGCTCTCACACATAGTAGAATCTCAATAAATAATAGCTCATTGCATAGCCATGAATTTAAATTCAAGATACTGCTAGCTCAAAAGGTACTCATCTGTTATAAAATTTGAGAGTAAGAAGCATAAATCCTTTCTGGACCTCTGCATATTCATCAGGGATTTCAAAAGAACAGAAAGGAAAATTTTAAATTATTGGATATCATGTACATGAAAAATAATTTTATTTTGATTAAGATAAATATATTAACTAAAGTTTTTTGTGTATTATTAAATATATTATACTGCTTCTGGGATATATTTTTATTTATCTATAATCCAGTCTTTAATAAAAACATTTCAAATTATCTCAAAATAATTAAACTATTTCTTTAGTTACAATTATAACACATTATTGTGTATGTAAAAATCACACATATTTAGGGAGTTTCAGCAGAACATCAGAAGAAAGCCTTGCAATGGTGCAGGTTATAATAATAAAAGCAAGATTTCTCACTAGTTAGTTCCTTAAAACTGAATTAGATGCAATCACTGAGTATACTAATTGACTAAAGTCTTATAAAATTTACACAATATAATGATTTTGTCTTTGTAAATGTTTAGGTGTGGAATATAAGTTATTTTATTTATATTACAGACACCATGGAAAATAAAATGGAGATTCCTAAAGAAATTAAAAATAGTACTATAGGATTAAGCAATCTCACTTTTGAGTATATATTCAAAATCTGCTTATTGAAGAGATATATGCAGTCCCACACTCATTGCAGCTGTAAAAGGTAAAATATGAAACAACCTAAATATTAATCTATGATAAATGGATAAAGAAGATACAGTATGTATGTATGTATGTATGTATGCCATGAGAAATAAGCCATGAGAAATAAGGACACCCTGCTATCTATAACAACATGGATGGACCTTGCTGGTATAATGCTAACTGAAACAAGTAAAAGAAAGACAAAATATTATAGGATACTAGAAACCCACTGCACGAATTTGTGCACCAGTGGCCTGCAGATCGAGCCAAAACCAGCTCTCCAACATCCCCGTGGGGTCCCAGATAGAGAGCGGGTGCAGGCCAGCCTGAGGGACCCCACTGGTAGACTATTAGGGCCCAGGAGGGATACAGGAGGTTGGCCAACCAGGGAGGGACTGTGGGAGAGCTCCAAGGCATGTCTGGCCCATCTACTGTAGCTCAGCCCCAACCAGCTGTACCCCAGCAGCAATCTAAGCTACTGGTCAGAGCATCTATCCCCTAGTGCATGTTATAGCAACTGGTTGACCACTCAACTGCCCCCTGGTGGAAGTGCATATCATAGCAAACAGTTGAACCACTTTAGCATATTATGCTTTGATTGGCTGAATGGATGACCCGACAATCAGACACTTAGTATATTAGGCTTTTATTATATAAGATCACATATTTAAAATATAAAAGTGCTCAATAGAGACTAGAATAGTACAAGGGGCTGGTGTGAAATATGGGGAGACATTTGTCAAAGAGAGCAAACTTCCAGTGATAAGACCAATAAATTGGGATATATAATATTGTACATAGTATTTAATATTAAATACTCAAAAGTTGCTAAAAGTGTAGACCTCAAATTTTATCACCACAATGAATAGTAATTATATGACATGTGCCAGTATTAGCTAATGCTATGGTGATTATTTTTTGCAATATATGAGGGTATCAAATCAAGGTGTATCAAATTAAGGTGTACTTTGTACACCTTCAATTTATAGTCTTATATGTCAATTGTATCTTAATAAAGTTAGAAGCTTTTCTATGATTTTTCTTATTTGTAGATGTTTGGTAGAATAGAAATGGATTTCATCACACTTGAAGGTATTTTCCATAGAGAACAAAATGAATAATTCTAAAATACAAAATCATTAAAATAATGGAAAACCTGAATAACAGGAATTTTAAAAGTGTTAACATATTTAGAGATTCACTCATTTTTGTGCATATAAATGTCAATAACATGTTTATTCTCATGGGTCTCTAACATTACTATCATGTTTGTCAAAATTTGGTGTCTAAAGGAAAAGAATTCAGATTATTATATCTCAAAGAGTATATAAATTAATAAAGGATATTTATTATATCGATTATATGAATAGTCAAAAACACTGGAGCCTGAATAGTGATTAAAACTTCACATTCTGTTTTTTGACAGGAAAATGCTTCTAGTACAGGGAGTTAAATTCCTTAGTGGTGCTGTTTTCTTTTACAGAAATTCATTTTTGCTTTCAGGCCCATCACACTGTTTTCCCCCTATAAGTCAGTTCTTTCTCTTTCTGTTTCTAGGCTCGCTACCAAATGTCAATTTTCCCTCTCATTCACTCCCACTTGTATTTCTACAGTCAGATGCTTCTTCATGTCAATGCCAAAATATATTTTTTAAACTCAGCTTTTGAAAATTCTCCCATTTCCTTTATACATGCTACTATTTCATCCTTTCTAAAACCATCATTTCCACCTGAAGCTACTGCTAAAAGTTTTATCTGTCAGATTTTTTAAAAAAATTGTTTACTTTTTCTACTTTTCTCTATGCTCAAGGCTAAGATAGTCATTAGGGCTGTTTCACTATTTTTCAATTCTCCACTTTCTGGACTGGCAGAAATCAGGACTGGCCATATGATTTGCTTTATTAAAGAAAAAAAAAGTGAAACAATTTGATATATGTCACTATCAGTCCAATGCCTTGAAGAGTCAGTGGGTGAGTCACTCTATCTCTTTTCAGCTGCCAAAGCATCCATCAACTTTCCAAGTTGAGAAAATAACATCCAACTGATTCTATGAATGAGGATGACATGGATCAGAGAATCCTGGCAGCACATGCTGGACACAGAGCGAGAATGAAACATAAAACTGTTTCTAAAGAGACTTGTGGTGTGTTTTTATCACACTTTAACAGAAATTGATACATTCCAGAAAATGTTACTATGATTTTTTAAATATATTTTATTGACTTTTTTTTTTTTTTTTGCAGAGAGGAAGGGAGAGGGTGAGAGAGTTAGAAACACTGATGAGAGAGAAACATCAATTAGCTGCCTCCTACACACTCCCTACTGGGGATGTGCCCGCAATCAAGGTACATGCCCTTGACAGGAATCGAACCTGGGACCCTTGAGTCCACAGGCCTAGGGTCTATCCACTGAGCCAAATCAATTAGGACAGTGTTGTTATTATTTAAAAACCAAGAAAACATAGGACATTGGCTTAGCAGTTAGGCTGAGGATGGTGTACAGTGAAGAAACTCTTATCAGAAGTAATAAGAAAGAAGATAATGGTCCATGGCTTACCATGGAGAAACAGGTGGATCATGTGCTTACAAGCCTTAAGCTCTAGGAGAACATAGATTTCAAATGTAAGCAATGTGCACTGGCTGCCAATGGTGGTATTACAAGAAAGAGGTGAGCACAGAAGAGAACTAAAGACTTTGTGACAAGGAATAAAAGAATAGAGAGAGAAGTCTTTAGGGCTGGAAGAGGAAGCATCTCTTCATCCCATACGGTACAGGATAAAACCGATAGCTGAAGAGAATAAATGGAGATTAAAAACTCCACTTTTGTAAGGAACAAAAACTTTCCATTTATTAAACTGCCTCAGGGCGAGGATGTGATTCAAGTTATGGCCTTCATTCTCATTGCTGGAACCTCTGAAAGATGAAGATGTGCTTAGAAAGAGCTAGGCTAATTTCTGTGACACAGAGAAATTCTTCTCAATTGCAAAAGATGGCCAGGGGAGAAATGAAGGGTCAGTTCTTCCACTGAGTATATAGAATTATACTATTCCAGAGTAAAAGGAACTGCAGATGTAGGTATGGGACCATGTTGCTGACTGGAATACAATGTGGGGTTTTGGCCAGGTGAATTCCAGACAGTTCTAAACAGCACATTTTATTTCTGTGCTGAGTCTCATTTGATTCCTACTTCCCTAAAATACTTTTGAATCTTATAGAAAAGCGCCAGAGTTAGTATATAATAAGCTCTTTACTGGTTAACTAATATCTATATTGATCACTGAATGTCTGAACTTATTACAGATTCAGTGTTCAATATGGAATGAGCTGGTTATGCGTTTGAAAGGTTAAAAAAATCCCTTAATCTATTTCTTTCAGTTTTTGTTACTAACAGACACTCAATGTAGGTTGAATGGTTTGCATTAATATTTATTATATACACCTCCACAACCATAGCGATTGAAAATAAACCTGCTGCAACCAGTGCCAGCAAGAACTAATCTAATCACAATAAAATGAAACTTTATATTCAACTATTCATTTCTGTACATTCAGTGTAAAGAATACACATTCACTTCTGCCTTTCAAACAGAAACGTTGAGGATAATACAATAAAATGTATGACAATTATATTATGATAATATGACTAAAATATTAACATGAATTGTTAATCATTACTTAGCAAATTACAACTTTCCTATGGAGAAAATAATACCTTACATATATAATGATCATATTCCACTTGGACTAATATGGTGGTAAGTTAATTACAGACTACACAGCTAATTCAGTTTCATTTACCTAAGGAGCTGTTCTGACCCCATTGCAGATTAATTACATCTTCAGGAATACAGTCTCATTTATCACTGTCACTTGCAGTGTTATAGCTCTTAGCAAAAGTATAGGGCTTTTTTTTAATGCTAAAAAAATTCCTTAGCTGTGATACATTTTACAAGTTTAGTCATTAAGAATACGTGACAGCTAAGCCCAGGTAAGATTAAATTAGCTATGGAACATTAGGAAAGTTCATGTCCCAGAAATTAAATGACTGTAAGGACATCAAAATTCTGTTAAAATCATTCAAATCAGACAAAAGCCTCTCTCCGATATTATACAGCATTTTTAGAAGATCCCATGCTTTGAAATACATGTATAGAAAATGTGCTTCACATTATGAATTCCTTTGTGCACGTTGGGCAGTTTTTTTAATAATCCCATAAACTAAAATTGTAAGAAATACTCAAAAGAATAACATACTGAACTACATGTTCAGATTTGTTTAAATTATGATGGGGATTTTATGCCATTTGCTTTCCTCTAACAATGAGAATGTCTTTAAATATCAGCAAGATAAAGAAACAAAAAGTTCTGTAGCGTGGAATAGAGTGGAGCATGCATTCATTCATAGCTAACTGATCATTTAATATCGACACAGAACTGCTGTGTGCTGATGTATGTGCAAAAAGTAAGAATACTTGAATAACTTACAATCTTGATCTCAATTGAGCTCAGATACCATGAGAAGAAAAAGAAACAGATGATTAAAAAACAACATGGGGATGTGATTAATGTTACTACCTAAAGCTATGTGGAAAGGGTTGGAAAACCCAATATGGTAGCTCAGGAAAGACGTGTTGAAGTAACGAGGACTTGTCATGATGACCCAAATATAGTCAGGAGCTAATCTAACTGATTGAAAATGAGGAAAGTGTGGGACATTAGGGGATATTGAAAGAGGGAGACAGAGGTGGGCAGTGCCATCCAGGCAGAGTTAATGGCATCCGCAAAGCCAACAGAATCAACAAAATACATTTTGGAAAGTACAGGCACGTCCCAAAATGGAACAGAGGCTGAAAAGGAGATAGGACCAGTACGAGGTCAGGAGAGTGGAATCCATCTGTGCACAATAGTAGCCACTCGAGGCATGGTGGGCTAGGTGAAGCGTTGGTCTGAGCAACGAAGAGAGCAATGGGGAGACAGTGTAACAGTGAAAATAAGAGGTGGTGAGAGTCTAAACTGGTTAGGGGCTAGATCAATACTTAGAGAGATAGAGTCAACAGAATTCATTGGTTAGTTGTATTGGTTTATGAAAATCCAAGAAGAAATCTGGATGTGTGAAATAGAAAATGCTGTCATCTGCATAAAAAAATAATTGAACCCATGAGAAGAAATGAAATAACCCTGGTAGATGTGGAGAGAAAAGAGCAAAACAGAAACACAATTCAGATGATCATCAGTGATCCAAGGGCAGAGAAACTTAGATGCCATGAAAGCTGACACAGATCCTGAAACACAATCTGAGAAGTATCAGAATGAAGAGAGCATGGGGCTGAGGTGGCCCAAGAAAGTAAGAAAAGAATTTCAAGGAAAAAAAGAAGTATGTGAAGGTTAACTGCAAAAAACTGTGAGAAAGGTATTGCTACTGGACTTGTAGGTTTGGACATCAAAGATGAAAATAGCCAGGAAAGTTTTATGAAAGCTTCTGCACAGCAAAAGAAACCATCAGCAAAACAACAAGAGAGCCCACTGCATGGGCTTGAAAAAGGGTTTAATCTCCAACATTTATAGGGAACTCATATAACTTAACAAAAGGAAGATAAACAACCCAATCAAAAAATAGGCAAAGGACCTAAATAGATACTAGTGGATTAAAAAACTGTGGTACATATACAGAATGAAATATTATGCTGCTATAAAAAAGGAAGGAACTCTTACCATTTGCAACATCATGGATGGACCTGGAAAGCATTATGCAAAGCGAAATAAGCCAGTTGGAGAAAGATATGTATGACACGATCTCACTCATTTATGGAATATAAATGAACAACATAAACTGATAAAGGTCAGAGTGGTGGGGAGGGTGTAGGGAAGAGGTAAGAGATTAACCGAAGGACTTGAGGCATGCATATGGGCATAACCCATGGTCACAGACAGTAGGGGGCTGAGGACATGCGGAGGGAGGTGGAAACAGCCAGGGAGTGGTCAATAGGGGGGGAAAGGAGACATACGTAATAGTTTAAACAATAAATAATTTAAAATTTTTTAAAAAGTGGTATGGGAAAGAGTAAATAGATAGCAGAACCAATTTGTATCAGTTCTGGTATTAGATAAAGTGGTGGCAACAAAAATAATTGTTTTAGACTTCTAAATTACCTAGGAGTAAAGATTTCCTTTATTATAATTGATATTTTATACGTTTTCTTCTTTCCCCAAGTATTTTGTAGACTTATTTTTAATATCAGGATTCACTGCCTTTTCTCTTGTTTAGAGAACAGAACTGTTTGTCAATAATCAAAACACATTGTTTCTTGGGTGATGAAGAGAGTTGCAGAAAAATAACGTAAAATATTTAAGTTTGAATATTTTTAGAAAACTAAACATTTATCCGGCTGAGAAAAAAGTTAAAAATATAGCAATCAGTTGCTTAGTGAAAGAGCAATTTTTGCAACCTTACTAATAAAATATAAACAAATTTTTGTTTTAGCCTTCTGATACACTGTTGTAGTTGGGGTTTCAGTTTTGTCACTGAAATAAAATTATAGTATTCATTATTTGTTTTTATTTGTTGGTTATATTTTGAAAAATTTCAGTTCTATTTGATGCTTCATGGATATATTTTTCATCACTCAGTACAAACTATGTTACTCATTTTTGAAAAGAGTACAATGTGACTTAATTAAAGAGAAATACTATATAAGAAAATGATTTTAATTAAATTTCTAGTAAAATTTTGTAAGTAAAATAAACTGATATGCGATAATTGTCAAGTATATGAGATTATATAATCACAGATCCTCATTTAGAATCATGTACCAAGTTGTCAATGGAACAACAGAATTGCCTTTAGACCAATAGAATTTGGCTAAAATAAACTTAAGTAAAAAACGGTGATAATTTAAAATTATGTTTATAATACATAGTTAGGTGAGGAATAAAACAAAAGGAAATGATATTTTGATCATGTTGAAAGCCCAATTGTGTTGGCTTCAGGGTTGGGGACAGGGGCAGAGGGGACTCTCTATATTCTTAATCAGCCTGGGATCCAAAAGGGACAATTGTAGGTCTTTCAACAATAAAGATAAACTTTAAAAAATAGATATCTCCTTTGCATTTTCAGTAAAGGCATAGAAGAATATGTAAGAAAAGGCTGATGACTGAAGGAATTCTTATTGGTAACTACTCCACTAACTTGAAATTTATGGATATGAGAATTAAGTAGTCATATTTTCCCTACACTGGCGGAATAAGAGGCTCTTAGTGACTGACTAAGGCTGAAGGCTATTAAATCATACCCATGCAAATACCTATTTGATAGGACATTTACGTGGTAATATATATGGTGCACTAAAAGTCCACTTGTCTTTGTCAGATTTCTTCTAGACTTGGAGAGTAATTCTACAGCGAGCAAAGACTTATGTCCAATTTCAGAAGTACTCGTGTGGATAAGGTTTTCATTTTCATATTGGCTTTCGCTTTTTTACACAGCGTATGATGCTAATTTGTTTCTGGATATGTTCTACAAAAACTGGAGGACCTTTCCAGAAGCCTTTGAAATTCTTATTGCCTTACTTGTTTCTGCTCACAGTGCTGACTTCTGTGTTGAAGAGTGTCCAAATTGGAACTTACTGGAATGATTAACAGCTGCTACAAAATCAATACTCTACAGAGAGAAAACAGAATTGAGCTAAGATGGTCTTACATGAGCACTATTCTGTGGCTGAATATCTTTCGATGTCAGCAAGCCAAATATAATTTATGTTGGTGGGAGCATTTCCATGAATCTAATCCATGGGATTTTCAGATTGGGCCTCAAAGATCTAGAGGGTGGAGAAGATAATTCATATGTGTTAATTATACACAATTATGCATATACTCAGTTGTAAGGATAACTCTTCGACTTAGTGAGAAATGGGTTTGCTTAAATCTTTCATTATTTTAACATTTTTTATGCTTGAAACACTAAGTCATCCTATTATTGTTACTGCAATCTGCCTCAAAAAGTTTTAATTTTTTTTTCTCCACAAATGAAATTGATAGGTAATATAGATGCTTGTGTATTTGGTTTTTATACTCTAATGCCCAATTATAGGACACTAAGGTGGTTGCTGACATATGACCTAAAAATCCATTATATAGGGCTACATACTCTTTACAATAACATCTTTACAATAACTTGTTGTAACAACTTTACAATAACAAGATAAATATGCTAACAGCTTAAAAGAAAATAAATTAATTCCCTGAATCATTACTTATCTGTACGTCTTCCAACTACATTCAAGAGAAGATGCATGTGGTAATGTTTTACCTCCTATATTTTGGAATTCACATTTCTTTTTGGCACAGTGGTCATCTTTGTATCTACTATAATGCTTCTACCAGGAATTAGAGGAGGCATTCAATAAGTACTTGTGGAGTCAACTAATAAGCCACTCCTTTGTAGCTGAAATACTGATCAGCATGAGGGCACCAAATGACCATAATAACTAGTATTTTGGAATGTTATACTAATATAACTACAGTGTTAACCATAAGAAAAAGTTCAGAGACATTAGTCAACAATACCATTTATAAATCCCTGGAAATGGCTCATAAAAGGAATATTTTGCTGAACCTGCTCAACTGAATTCTCCACTAGGAATATCTTTGGGTAGCAACAGTCCTCCTTCACTGCTATTGTATGCAATACACTCATGACTTCTGACAGCCACTCACCCAGGAGAGTACCTTTGCGGTTGTCCAAGTCCGGTAGAGAAGTCCCAACATATGGCTGGAGCAACAAAAAATATCCGAGCCTAGATGCATCGAGGAGAGAAAGAGAGCATTTCCACTTTGCATGGGGCACCCCTACCCCAAGGTGGCACAGCCCAGTGCCCAAAGGGACCCCCTCAGCCAGACATTTCTGTAACCAAAGAGGGTGAGAGGATCCCCAGTGAGCGATCACTTTCTCAAACCTTGCAGGACTTTCCTAAGAGGCAGCTGTTTCTAGTCTTGGCCAGAATGCTGCAGGTGGTGCTCATACAGTTGAATGGCTAGGAGACACTGGGAGCTGGTCAGAGAGGCTAGGACGCTCAGCCCTAAAGGCCTGGAACCCACTGAAGGGAGGTGTATTGTACAGACTCCTCCACAGACTCCATCAGGCCCATCCACAAGCTTCTTGGCATGCCTCAACTAGGACCCTGCCTCAACTGACCCAAGAGGACCCCAATGATTTGAGCGTCTCACCCAGCTCCCACACCAGGGCCGGCTCCCAATGCGGGCCCCGTGTGTGTCCTCCGGAGTGGGCGAGCACGTGCAGCCAGCTGGCTCAACTCTGGGTAATTGTAGGGAGGCCCAGATATTTAAGCATTTCAGGCAGTGCTCTAGCAGTGTTTCCCAGACTTTTGACATATGTGTACCCCTTCTATAATTTCCGTAATACTGAGTACCCCTCGTACTCATGAAAATGTAGAATTAAGCGCCGCTAAGCACGGTGCAGTACATATCCCCACCAAACTCTGGTGCAAGGTGTACCCCCACCAAACTCTTCCCGTACCCCTGGGGGCACGCGTACCACACTTTGGGGAACACTAGGTCCTAGGCTAATCACAGAGGAGACAATCAGCCTCCAGCCAGGTTTTGCAGGATTGAGAGAAGGCATATAGATGATTCCTTTTACTTCATTGTTTTTGGGTTTACTGACTGGGGTAGAGGAATACAAGTTGCTGAGAAGAACGTGGCCTTGCTGAGTAGAGACAAAGCTTGAAATCTCTGTTAAGGCTTATTGCAATGACTGTGACCTTGAATGTTGAGCAACAGGCAACAATTGCAGAGAAATATGCTCTTCACATGTTACTGAGTGAAAGAGGCTCCAAGATAAATGAACTAGGACTCAAAATCTACCTTATTTAATTAGTTTTGCTCTACCATAAATATAATCTACTACATATTATTATTTTTTTAGGTCCTAAACTTTGCATTTCAAATTTAGTACTTAAATCTGTCTAGTAATTGCCCATGTAATAAGAGAGAGTTCTAACACAATTTTCTCCTCCTAAGAAGCTAGTTTTTTAAACTATTAGTTAGCAATTTGTCATTTCTCAAATGAGCTTTTTTGCCACTCCTATACTGAGTTTCAATATGTGTCGCTCTGCTTTTCCACTGACAATTTCATTTATCCTTTCATAGTGCCATTCTACTGTAATAATCCAACCCACTGGCAGCATGTCTAATTTGAAAAACAATTCTTCTTATTTTCTTTTATTAAAATCAATGTACCTATTTTGCCATTTATTTTTTGGAATAAGTTTTATTTTTAAGTTTGTCATAAAGTTAATCTCTAATCTTGATTAATTATAGATTACATTACACATTAATTTGCATATTAAGTTATCCCACCTTAAAATAAAGAGTCTCAATGTATTCTGATATTTTATGTCTTTCTAGAAAGCTTTAACATTTTCTATATGTGGGTCTTGTATATTCTTTATTAATTCCTATATACTTTTAATTTTTATTGTTTTTTTTTAAATTCATTGGTGATATAATGGAATAGCAGTGAATATTTAAGCTGATATTACATTTTTGAACTTTGCTATACTCCCATATTTAGTCCTCATATATTTTCAGTTAAGATATTACTTTTTATGTTTATGGGTTTTTTTTCATTGTTTATTTGCAATTCTCTGTGCAATATTGTTATAAAATTAATTTTGCAAAACATCTGATTAACTTTTTTCAATAATTCAGTTTTGGGTTTTACTAAAATTCTGATTTTTTTTTGTTATTCTCTGCTATATTTCCTGTTTTATTTTTATTATCTGTTTGTTTCACACTTCTTTGGGTTTTTGTTGTTTATCCGTAAGGTTTTCATTTCATTTTTCTCTTTATTGATGCAGGGAATCTTAATCTCAGCACTTTGACATTTTGAGCTGTAACATTCTTTCTTGTGTGTTTTTGGGACTTTTCCTATGAACCTAGATTATATAGCAGCTGCCCCAGTTTCTATCCATTACTTGTCGAAGCAGTCCCCTCTCAGTCATGACAATCAAATGTGTGTCCAAATATTGCCAAAAGTCTCTTGTGGCAGTGGAAAAATTATTCTCTTTTGAGCACCACAATAGAAATTCCTAAATTAACAGTGAATTAATTTCGAGTGCAAGCAAAAAGCATTCTATGGCCCAAAGAGTGATCTAGAACAGTAAAGATTTCTGTATCAAATGAACAAGAAGACCAGTGTCAGAGCTCAGCTTTGTTTGAAAAACTGATTAGGGCAAGCAACTAACCAGTCAACTAGCCAGAAATTCAGCAGGACATCTTAGAATGAGGCAGCCCTAATGGGCCTTGATAAATTTCCACAAATCGCTTGCTGTCTGAAAGGCCATAAGCAGGTGTAACCGCATTCATGTTCATGAAAGACCAAAGAGGGCCCTTGTTTTGACATTGATTTGGTTACATGAGAGATGTTGTATATTGACAGAAGAGACAAAAGAAGGGCCAGGAGATATTAAAAGCTGAATCAAATGATTATGTGCCTGAAGATTTTATGTGCTTTCCAGTGAACACCCAGATCCAATGGCCAAGGGATAAACACTTACTGGCTCTATGTTTTCCAGTACAAATTCTGGTTAATCATGTTTAAATAGGAGTGATTTCTAGGAAGCCAGAATTAAAGTAAAAACAAAAATTAAACAACAACAACACACAAAACACTGAAGCATCCATATCCATACACCACAGGAAGTTGCTACATAATTAGTGTAGGCAAGTCACTAAAGAAGCACAGAAACAACTAGAAACTGTATGGAAGGATCTAATTCCAGAGTCCCGCAATACCTTATATAAAATAAAATCTCTAGTTTCCAGCAAAACCTGTCAGACATGCAGAGGAATAGCAGTGTGACATGTACTTTGAGGGGGGGGAAAACAATGTCACTGATGGGGCCAAAATTTTATCAAATTCTCTAATCATGTCCATATTTTGGGTTTACCAGACAAAGAATTTAAAATAGCTATTATAAACGTCATAAGAACTAAAGTAACAGAGTAAGCATTTAGTTAACATCCCATGTGCTTTCCCATGTACCTTGCAATTAGATTAGGTAAATATCGGGTGCCCACCAGGGCATCCGGAAAAGGGATGTAAACTACTCTCAGTTCTGCCCTTGAAAACATCCTGTGTGAAACACCAGCTCTTTTTTTTCCTTGCCAGGTTGATCTAGGAATCCATATACTGAGGTGGTTGAATCACTAGTTTGATGAAGCCTGTATCCCTGTGTCTCGGAATGGAGGAGACCCTTACTGGAGTGAGCAATAAAAGCCAGCTTTTCTGTATGCAAGCCACTGAGATCTGAGCATGTTGCAGCAGCTCACATCACTTATCCTGACTAATGAAACAAGCTTCTCTATCACTCCTCCTTTTTAACCTCAATGCTGAACATGTCACTTCCCACTCATCAACTGCACAGAGTTGAACAAAATTGTCTCCAAATTAAGAGTGATTACAACTCATCCAATAAACCATGAGAAAAGATGGAAAAAAAAAAAAGAACTAAAGTAAACCACATTTAAAAAAAAAGGAAAACACCACAAAGATGACTTCAAATATAAAATATTTCCTGAAGATATAAAAATTATAAAGAGAATCAAATGAAAATTCTGGAGTTAAAAAGTACTGCAGCCAAAACAAAAAATTCAGCAAAAGGATTCAAAAGAACAGCATTATTCATAATATACAAAGACTGGAAACACTTTACACGTTCATCCACTGGTAAATGTATAAGCCATATGTGAAATATCTATACAGTGGGATACTGCCCAGCAATAAAAAGGAAAACAGTAAACAGTTTTTGAGGTTCATATTGGCAAACCTCAAAAACGTGATATGAAAGATGCCAGATGCAAAAGACTGTGTTGTATAATTTCTTCGATATAAAATTGTGTCCATATAAGGCAAATCTTAGAGGCAGAAAGAATTATTATTGCTTGGAGCTTGGAAAAGGAACCAGAATTTACTGCAAATAAGTATAAAGATTCTTGTTTTAATGATAAAAATGGTCTAAAAATTGATAGACTTATTAAAATAATCAAAGGGTTTACTTAAAGTCAGTAAATCTTATTACTTTTAAAAGCTAAAAAAATTATATTGATATCAAGTAAAAAGCTGTTAAATTAATTTTATATTAATATCAAATATAAGTAGAAGGACTTTTATGGATCAAGATGCATTACATTTTCCTCAAGTATTAAGAATCATTTATAATATTAGTAATAATTGTATATTTAGTCTTTATTAATCATCATTTGAGGCTTTTAAATATATAATCATTATTTATAACTGAGAGAAAAAAAATCATTATGATGCAGATAAATGAATGATACATGGAATATAAATATTTGCTAATCCCTGGCTGGTGTTGCTCAGTGGTTAAGTATCAACCGAAGTCTCGGTTCAAATTCTGGTTAGATCACATGCCCAGGTTGCTGGCTAGATCCCCAGTAGAGTATTCTCTCTCATCTTTGATGTTTCTACCTCTTCCTCTCCCTTCCTCTCTGAAATCTATAAAAATAGTAAATATATATATATATAAAGAGCTCTTACCCAAATGGCTTTACTCATAATTCCATAGCCTCAACCAATGCTTTGTATAGTCTCCTAGTGGAGTGTGTATGTGTGTGCACATGCTCATGCGCATGCCTATGTCATAAGATAATACTGCATAACATATTAAATGAAATGAAATTCTGTAGACAATATACATTTTAGAATTCATAATTATTTGACATCACTGTTACATTCCTTAAGAATTAAAACTTTAATAACTCAAATGCCAAATGACATTTTACTTTCAGTCTAAGGTTTTCAAGTAATTAAATAAAAAGTTAATCTTTTGACTTGTTAAACACTTGACAATAGTAGAAACATTTTTATTTTATTTTTAGATTTCAGACCTAACCATAAATGAAACATAATGTCTATAGTAGGTTATGGTAATATAACGCAGACCTGAAAATAGGATGCAATTTGATGAATTATTTTCATATTTTCACTAAATATACTCTAAAACAGAACTAAAACTTATAACTAAACCCATATCATAAACCATTCTAACCTACACTTTAGTAACACAAATGGTTAAACCAATTAATTACAAAATAAAAGTTTCTTTCCCTTAGCAAGTGAACATTTATCTATTGCTAAAATCTATCAAAATAAATTCATAATCTTTATTATTGCCCATTAGAAGAGGTGTTTTGCTGACACTAAGATAAAATAAATTATTTGTAATCAGTAAATCTTCATAATGTAAGGTTTATAGACAGTGATTTATCCAGGATTGGTAAAAAAAAGCAGTTAGTGGAAAACTTACCACGCCAATGGAAAAGTAGTTATTGATGATACTGTAAGGCACTGGGTCTCCTTTTTCATCTTTGTCATTAGGGATGACCTCAAACATCCACCTGTCTAACATGATTTCTGTGCTGTTTTCAATGTCTTTTAGAATTTTCATCAGATTTTCACCTTCATAACCTATATAAAAAAACATTATATTGAGGGGAACATTCAAAAGCTATATTTATGTGTTTGAGTGTGTATCATTCTTAAGCTAAATACAATTCTTCTCAAATTTTGTTACAAATCAGTAACTTAGGGAGTTTGTTTAAAAAGAAAACCATCTGCTTAGATCCCATCCCCAGAGATTTCTATTCAGCATATTTGGGGTGAGGATAGGTCACTATATTTTTAACTAGATCCCCATGGGTTTCCGATGCATGCTGTCTTAGTACACACTTTTCAAACATCTCTGAGTTTAAGATGCTAAACTTAGTATTTAATTCTTGATGATTTAGCAAAATCTGGTTTACTTTGGTATCATCAGTTAATTATAGCCTATTAATGACACTTGAAAACATTTTAAGACTTCACCTTGAAGTATGCTCCTCTTCTTCACACTGTTCCACACATATTATTTCCCTTAGAGTTCCTTAAATATGTCAATTGGCTGCCTACCTCACTGGTCCTTTGAACTCAATGTTCCTTTGCCTAAAAGGTCCATTCCCAGGTCCATATTGTTCTGTCATTATCCCTCCATTACAATCCTCCGTATGTCATCTTGTCATTGCGGGATTGAGTCCTTTCATTATGCTGGTTATCTGTTTACATAGGACGTGATGTGCCACTAGGATTTAAGACCCTTTTGAATACAGCCTTTATTTTCTATTCTTGACCCTGCATCCCAGTACAGAACACACTGCCTGCTGTAAAGTGGGTTTCAAAATATATGTTCATTCCTGGACAAGTCATTCATTAGTCTTTCTATGTTTTTCTTAGTTTGTCCCTGTAGCACACAACTCAGAAATTAAAAATCTGAATATTACTTTAGAGTTAATTCATGCCCATCTTGTTTCTTACATTAGAAACCCCTACACCACAGAGGTCAGGAAGTCTGCATGCCCACTGAAGTTTATAAATAGTATCACACTGAAGCCCAACACTTACAGTCTAACTCTCGGTTCACTATTTGTTTTTCTACCATTCAAAATCATATACTCTATATCGACGGCAATTATATTTGGTAAAATGACATGGCAGTTGTCATGCAATAAAGAAACGCTGGGTATGAAAGGGGGCGTGCTCTATACTCTATTTCTATTTTACTAAGATTTTCATTGTTGTTAAAGCTGTTTTACCTCCTCCCCATCGCAGGCATCTTGCCAGATCATTACCGGTCCCGAGGGGCAGAATGGCAACTGGGGGATGCTTGACTACATTAGCCTTTTCTGTGGAGTGGAAAAAATAAAAGAAATTAAAGTTTTGATCACAGATAGAACAACAGTAAAAAAGATAGTTTGGCATGAAATGAAAGCATTTCACTAGGTGCTGATAAGCAGAGAAAGTTATATTTTGTAGATTTATACAGTCATAAATTATGATAAATCTCTATGAATTTATAGCAATTTATAAGACACACAAAAATAACATTATTCATAAAGTGACAGGAATTTTCAAGTCTCTTGCATGAGGAAAGCTTTGTAAATATCCTAATCCAGTTAAAATTTGTGGTTTAAGTTGAGTTTAACTCCATTGAGATAAGTTAGATAAAAACAAATGCCATATGATTTCACTTACATATGGCATATAAAGAACAACATAAATAAACAAATTAAATAGAAACAGACTCATAGGTACAGAGAACAAACTGATGGTCGCCAGATAGGAGGAGATTGGGGGATGAGGTGGAAAAAGTTAAGTGATTAAAAAGTACCAATTGGTAGCTATAAATAAACTTGGGGATGTAAAATACAGCTTAGGAAACACAGTCAATAATTTTGTAACATCTATGTATTGTGCCAGGAGGGTACTAGACTACGTGAGGTGATCACTTCATAAATTATATGAATGTGTAACCACCATGCTGGACACTGCAAACAAATGTGAACTAGTATTGAATGTCAACTATAATTGAAAAATGTAATAAAAGACTTCAATCTTAAAAAAAAAAATCTCAGGTATGCATATATAGTGCAGGCATATATATTCGTGGTGCCACCAGAGGAGAGGGATAGGGTCCTATATAAAGTCTTTTTGCAACATCAATTCAAGGTACATTTTACTTTAAAGAATAAAATATTTTGAAAACATTGAATTCTAAAAGCTGGTAAAATGCCAACAATGCCGGTGTGGTGCCCACCCAGGGGGCTGCCTTGTGGCAGAGTAAACAACATAGGAGCTTCATAAACCCTGAGATCTCTGCCAGTGAAAGCCCGTATGTATTTGTCTGAATCATCATATGCTTTGAATGAATCTCACAATCACATGTTACTTTATTTTTTCTCCCTTCTCAGTCACTCAGTCAGCAGTGTGTAAGAATAGGGAGGAAATAGATTATTTAGGGATGTACCAGAGTTTATAGCTAGAGCTTGGATTTTGAGGGTTAAAACAAACCAATGATATCATACTCTTTTCACTCTAAAATTCTTACAAGTTCTCAAATACTATTTGAGCACCTCTTTAATTTTTGCAATTATTGAATCCTGGCTTTCTCCTTAAATATGGCATGTTAATACTAGTTACTGGTTGTTGTTGTTTTTTAATTGTTACTATATTAAAATCGTTAGATGCTTACCAAATGTGTACTGACAACTTGTATTTATTTTTATAATTTAAGTATTTACGCATGTATAAAAAGGTAGAACATCCTCACCTGCACTGATTATTAAAAAGTTTGCTTCAATTCATACATATAGTTACATTTATTTGAATCAATTTTTTCCTTTCTGTGAAAGGACCTATTTTTTAAAAAAAGAATTGGTCATGCAGTAACTGAAATGAGAAATAAGAAGTGAACATTTATATTAAATTTATCTTTCCATAAAGACCAGTTCATGATCTATTTTACTGAGCAGTAATCAGTTCTGACAGCTGACCATCTATCCAAAATACATATTTTTTCTGAATATAGAAAGTTTTTCTCAATCATGTATATGATTTGTTTGCTTATAAAAATCAAGCTTTTAAAATTTGAACAGGAATGCCATGTCTAATAATAAAAGCATAATATGCTAATTAGACTGAACATCCTTCCAGACGTTCTGGACAAAGCCTCAGTGTGCGTAGGCCGAGGCAGGAAGGGGCCAGGATCAAGGCCCTTGCATGAATTCCGTGCACCGGGCCTCTAGTATAAAATAAATTTAAAGTGTGGGTTCTAACCCCAGTTCTGTCAGTTCACAGTTAAAAGACTTTGCTCAATATTTTAACTTCTTGGAGCCATAGAGTCTCCTGGATGCATGTACGAATGGGGCTATCACCAGCAGTGGGTGCAAGAGGTGGCTGCTAGCCCTGATAGCCCCTCAAGAGAAGGGGGAGTTGGAGAAGCCTTGAGGGGTGATCGGGGCAGGCACCAGCAGAAGGTGGGAGCACCAGGTGGGACTGGCAGCACAGGAGCAAACAATTTTCAAACACCACCAGAGGCTCGCCCAGATGACGGCAAATGGTTCCCCACCCTGGTCTGGCCCTCCAGCTCACCCGCTCCACCATCCCACCATGACCAATGCCCGCCATTTTCCGCACGCCCCCTGGTGGTCAGCGCACCTCACAGCAACCAGTTGTTTGGTTGTTCTGCCATTCGGTCTATTTGCATATTAGGGTTTTATATAGAGAGAGTTGATTAATGAGGAATGTGTACAGAGGACAAGGTATTGAGTTTTCATGCTTACACCAAATGAGTACATCTATCCGACATAAACGTGATCACAAATGCTAAGATCCCCTTTGGCTCCCTGCCTAGGACAAAGAAACAAATGGAACCTCATTTAAAAAATAAGTCTGCAGGTTTAGTCAATTCCATGAGAAATGGATTAGAAAGAGAGTATTTCCATGTACTTGTAAGGTTTTCTGTCAATTAAAATTTTATAATATAGTATAACAAATTAAACCAGTAAATAGTGTGCAACATGCCAAATGTCTAATTATATCTCTGCAGCATCCAAACATATCAATGCATTAATAAAAGACACAGAATTTAAGGTTACCACTCTCACCCCAGCCACGTTAAATATGGGTCTCCATTACCTATGCAGTCCAAAATCCACCCCACAGTGCCATCTCCGCCACAGGCCAACACTCTGAAGTCAGAGACATCACGGAAAAAGTTCAACCTGAAAAATAAGCATGTCATTGCACATGATTATTATTTAAAACTAGGACTTTTCTATTAGGATTTCATCTACTAAAAGTATTTTTATTTCTTGAAAACTGTAAAATCTCAATGATTTTATTGAAAAAATATTAAATCCTTATTTAAAATATAATTCTAAAAGTATTAACAGGTCTTAATCTAAATATATTTTAATTATATATACTAGATTCTATAATATGTATTCTTTTTTTAGTGAACTCTAAAGTTTAAAAAATTGGAAATGACAATTATAAGTAAGAAACCTCCCAGATGTGATCGGCAGTTTATATAATCCAAAGTGACATATGCTACAGTATTTCATGTCATAATACTTATTAACCAAAAATTTTCTTGAACAATTATACTAATGTGACTATCTTGTCAGTGAATATGTCTCTGAGAGGATTCTGGGTTCTCCATTACTGGGAGAAACTGAACAGGCTGCTTTTGAGGTTCTAGCCAACTGTGTCAGTGTTTCCTTCTGACTTATAATCTGCAAATAGGAGGTAAGCTTCTCCATTTATTATTTATTTATTTATTTATTTGTTTGTTTATTTATTACTCTTTTACAGATGTCTCCCATTCCACCCCCACCACACACACACACACACACACACACACACACACACACACAGCTTTTGCCACCTTCCATCCTTCCCCCTTGTAAGCATTCACCACATTATTGTCTGTGTCTCTGGGCTATGCATATTTTATATGAATGCATATATATTCTTTGGATGATCTTGACCTGGATTACCATGGTTGGTTTCCAGAAACACTCAAGCCTAATTGCTGGGTCAGCTAAAATAAATGCCCACTGCTTCAGTTGCTACTACATGAAGCATGCCATTAATGCAACCTGCTTTTGAGGAGTTAATGAAGGCAAGTAATGAAGCCATTTATTTAATCATATATGCCATTTTCTTACAATAAGAGAATTGAAACAGGACATAAATATTTGAATGTATCTCTGTACTTCCCTTGTCCTAGAGCACATGTGTCAAACACAAGGCCCGCGGGTCAAATCCGTCCCGCCAGGCCTTGCAATGTGGCCCACACTGCGCTGTCATCACTGCACTCCGCTGCGTTTCCATCACAATGACAGTTTATGACTGTTCAGTAAACCATTCGGCCCGCGATTTAGGCTGGATTTTAGATTTTGGCCCCTTCTGTGATTGAGTTTGACACCCCTATCCTAGAGATAACCACTGGTAAGAATAGAATAGAATAGAATAGAATAGAATAGAATAGAATAGAATAGAGTAGAGTAGAGTAGAGTAGAGTAGAGTAGAGTAGAGTAGAGTAGAGTAGAGTAGAATAGAATAGAATAGAATATTTTCATGTATGTTTATTTATATGTATATATAAAACATATAAATTATATTATATGCATATTTTAACACAAATGGGATTATGCTATATGTCTTGTTGATTTATTTGTGTGCATTTTTTTTTCACTTAGAAAATTCCAAAATATCGCCGACACCAGTTTGGCTCAGTGGTAGAGCGTCGGTCTGCGGACTGAAAGGTCCCAGGTTCGATTCCGGTCAAGGGCATGTACCTGAGTTGCGGGCACATCCCCTGTAGGGGGTGTGCAAGAGGCAGTTGGTTGATGTTTCTCTCTCATCGACGTTTCTAAGTCTCTATATCTCTCCCTTCCTCTCTCTAAAAAAATCAATAAAACATATTTAAAAAAAAAAAAGAAAATTCCAAAATATCTTTCTGTGTCTGTACACAGTGTTGCATCATGATAAGAGAATATATTATGTAAGTAGTACATTTCATGACTTAAAGCATCTTTATGTTCTTTTAAACCACCTCTTTCTACTGTTTCGTTGTTACAAAAAAAAAAAGTAGGTATTGTACTTAACATTATTTTAAGCACATTTATAAGAGAATGTGAATGTTTTGAAGGCTATTCTTTTAGAAAGGAAAAGTTCATCTGACCCTCTCAATGGCTCCCATTATAGATGTAGGTGTCCATTTCTTGTAACTCAGAAGCATGACATATAAACAAGTTTGTGACATTTCTTTATTAATAGCAAAAGAGAGGATCATGCTAATGACTGTAAAATCACATATCCCTCTTTACTAATGGGTTGAGTATAATTTTTAGGTTTAATAGATGTGATTTCTTCAGTGAACTTCATCTTCAAAGTCTTGCTCCTTTTCCACTGAGTTCTCATTCATTATCCTATAAACTCTTTACATATTATGAGGAATATTTTCACTTAAATTAGCACCAATATTACATTTTGTCACAGTAATACAAATAATGCATAAAAAGAAATGTATAAAATTAAATACTTGATAAGAACCATGAATATTTAGAACATAAAAATTTCATGTATTTCCTTGTTTATTATACTGTGAATATTGACCACCTTATCGTCTGTGACTATGGGTTGTGCATATATGCATGAGTTTTTTTGTTGACCTCATGCATAAATAATACCTAATAGAAAAAACTTTTTACTATTAGGTGTTATTTACTTTGCAACAGCAAAAATGGACCTAGAGAGCATTGTGCTAACCCCTCTACCTACTTGCCTGATGCCTTTAACAGGTTTTCTGGTGGCCTGATGAGCCCTAACTGCTCTCTCTTGCCGGCCTGATCACCCATAGCCACCTCAGCCTGCCTGCCTGATCACCCCTTACTGCCTTTGCCTGCTTGTCTCATGCTCCTAACTGCTCTCCCCTGCCAGCCTGACTGCCCCTAACCACTCTTCCCTGCCTGCCTGATTGCCCTTAATCACCTCTGCCTTGGCCCCCATCACCATAGTTTTGTCCAGAAGGATGTCCAGAAGGACATCCAGTCTCTCTAGTCTAATTAGCGTATTACCCTTTTATTAGTATAGATAGTATTCCATTATATAGATGTACCACAGCTTTTTAATCTACTCATCTGCTGAATGGCTACTATCAGCAAATCAATAAACAAACAGTGTTGTCGAGGACGTGGAGAAAAGGGAATGCAAACTAGTATAGCCTCCATAGAAAACCATTTGGAGTTTCCTCAAAAAAATTAAAAATAGAACTACCATTTCACCCAGTGATCTCACTTCTAGGAATATATCCCAAGAATTCAGAATCACCCATCAGAAAGAATATATATATATTTCTATGTTTATAGCAGCACAATTTACAAGAGCTAAGACTTGGAAACAGTCTAAGTGTCAATGATAGTACTTTAAAATTAATTTTAATGTTTTTGTTGCTGGTGCATACAAATATGTTTGACGTTTATATATTAATCTTTTAAACAGACACATTACTCCTGTTTTATATATTGCCTATACTTTGTTTATAAATTCATTTGGATTTCTATGTAAACAACAGTTTCATATGCTAATAACAATGATCCCATTAGTGATCTTTAATGCTTATGATTTCTATTTCTCTCCTTGTATTGTGCTATCTGCAGCACCAATATATTGTTGAATTGGTATATCCACAGGTAACCACCATATCTTGTTCCAAATTTTAAATGAGATAATTCTAGGGTTTCTCTTTTTAGAGTGTTATCTGCTGTAGGGATTTTCTTTTTCATCTCTGAATGACTCATTTTAGAAGGTTAATAAAGCTTTCTTCTATTCTTGCTTTCATAACTTTTATTATGAATTAGTATGATTTTTTCTGCATATTTTAAGATATTAACAGGGATGATCCCATTAAGTCAGTAAAATTATATATTTCTGCATTATCATTATTCTTTCATGTACTACATTGGATATTATTAATAATTTTATAGGGAATTGGAACTGGTTTGATAATTGGTTTAGAAGTTTTGCATATAAGTTTATGAATACAATAGACTACCATCTCTAATTTTTATCAAAATTATATCTCATAAACTAAATTGCACTGTATGCCTTCATTTTCTACTTTTGGAAGCATTTGTAGAATTTTGAAAGTTCCATAAAATAAGTAGCACTTGTATACAGACTATTCTGGTGAGTCTTTGATTTCCTTTTTAATTTTTTTAAATAGAAAGATTTTATGTAATTGTTTTAATTTCCTTAATAATTATTGAACAAAATTTTGTTTCTAATTTCCCTAAATCAATTTCGGCAAGTTAAATTTCAGTATGAATTTCTCAGTCTCCTTTAATAATTATTGGGGAAAATCATATTTTCTCATTCTTCCTAGCCCAGTTATATTTCTACAACAATTTGTCTAACTCCTAAGTTTTCAAATATTTTGTCATTGAACATACAAAAGCTCTTCAGAATAAGAGTTTACCACAGAGCTCATTGTTTCTGGTGAAAGCCTAACTGTCCATTTGACTCACCATTGTTCTTCTATTCCATGATGATGTGTCATCTCTTATTCATTCTTGTTTTCTTTAAAAATTGTCATCATTGGTTCTTCAGCAGCATCCTACCCCAAACATAAACCCCACGTGACTGTCAGACCAGCTTACTCTCCTTAAATTGATTGCTAAGTCGGTTGATAAATTGACCTCTCTGTCTCATCTTCTTAATCCACTTAATCCATGCTGTTTTCTCTAGATTCATTCATTCCTTAGTTTTTTATTCATTAAATAGTAAGTAGCCTTGGAGAATTATTTAATCATTCTAAGCATGTTTTTAGCTTTAAGATGAAATTAACATCTCCTTCATTTGACTGTTTTAAGATATAACCAAATGTATATGCAAATAAATTTCATTGTACTATTCACAGATTACAGGATGGGGCAAAATTAGGTTTAAGGTTGAAAGTACATAAAACAGATTATTTTCGTATCATTTATTAAGTATTATATTATTTTCCATATGAACAGCTATAAACCTACTTTTGCCCTACTCTGTATTACTCCTGTGATTATTTTTCCTTTATTGAAGTATTACCTATATTTGCTACTCCTTCCATTTCCCTAACTCACCCACAGAAATATTATATCTAATATTTTTTGTCATGTCTACACTCAGGGAGTTCTTCCCTGCTTGTCCTATTAAAAAAATAACAGAATACTCACTGCCAGTGCCCACTAAGTTCACCTTTTCTATTGACATAACATATATTTTATTAGTTTCATTTTCCTTCCTCTACTAAAACATAAACACAGGAGGGCAGACAGCGTCTATTTTGCTCAATGTGCTTGTTAGGGGCATCTGGTAGTCATTTGAATAAGTATACACTGAATATATTACCCTTGCTGTTATTGTTAAGCTATCTTTACCCTTTTTACCTAGTTGTTGCATAAATATTCTATTTTAGTGTCGACTACACTGTAAACTATTATTCTTTCTAATTAAATTATAGGAATAGGTTACTACATCATCATTCTTAAACGATTCTGAAATGATCATCTACTATCAGTTTACCTATTTTGGCTCATTGTCATTGAACTGCCTGTCACATTGGACAAAAATAGAAATTGCTAAAGACAGCCAGTTTAAAGGAGGTTGTGGAAAATCAGCATTATACACTGCTGCTAGGATTGTAATTTAGTACTTACTCTTTGAATAGCATTTTGGCAGAAATTTATATAATAAAAAATGAAAATATTGTCAAATAAACAATTCTACTTATGCCAATCGATTGAATGAATATATTTGAATATGCTTTTAAAAAAACATACGTAATTTGATAGATATCAACAGGGTTTACAGTAATTTTACATGTATAGGCATGGTAAATGCTTATCAATAATAAAATGCTTAGCCTGGCCAGTGTAGCTCAATGGTTGAGTGTAGACCTATGAACCAGAAGATCATGGTTCGATTCCTGACGGGGGCAAATGGACAATGCACCAGTTGCAACTCGATCCCCAGTAATAGAGGTAGCCGACTGCTGATTCTCTTTCATCATTGGTGTTTCTATGTCTCTCTCCCTCTCTCTTTCTCACTGAAACCAATAAAAATATACTTAAAAATAATAGAATGGCTAACAAAACTAAATAATATTGTGTAGCTTTAAAAAATAATGTAACTGATACTTATCATTAGCTTTTGAATATAATAAGAGAACTATTCTGTCCGGGACTCAGTGGTTGAGCATCAGCCTATGAACCTGCAGGGCACAGCTTGATTCCTGGTTAAAGCACATGCTTAGGTTGTGGGCTTCATCCCTGGTGAAGGAGTGTGCAGGGGGCAGCTGATCAATGATTCTCTCTCATCACTGATGTTTCTCTCTCGCTCTTCCTCTCTGAAAACAATAAAAGTATTTAAAAAGAACTATTCTAAATAATATAAAAATATATCTTTACAACATATATGTGTAATATGAATATATTTTGTATGAACATATTATATGTTACTACATTACACACATACATTACATTTTATGAAAAAGTTCTAGGAGTATACATACAAACAATTCACAGTGGTAGTGCCTCTAGGTTACTTTCTAAATAATATTTATTGTGGTATCGATTTTTATAAGAACACATATTACTTTAATTTTTTTCAATCTATAATAATTCTATAATAATAAAAACATAATATGTTACTAGACCAGACATACTTCCAGATGTTCTTCCAGACAACCTTCTGGACAAAGCCAGGGCTGCGAGGGAAGCCCATCCCAGTTGCCTGCCAGTGGCCAGAGGGAAGCCCAGGTCCCAGGTATCAGAGGGAAGTCTGGGTCCTGGGTGCCAGGGCGAAGCCAGTGCTGGCAGCCGGGGGAAGGAAGGCCTACTCTTGCATGAATTTCTTACATTGGGACTCTAGTATTCAAATAAAGTGGAAGACAATAGGATGCCTAAAATTAAAAGAGTGAAAGTCAACCTGTAGTATATATTTAGAGGAAGAAAAATATAATATGAGAAATCAAAGCTCAAAGCAATGTTACAGCGATATATTTACATAGAGCTAAAAAGTGGTCATGTTGCCAGGCCGGTATTGCTCAGTGTTTGACCTATAAACCAGGAGGTCATGGGTCAATTCCCTGTCAGGGCACATCATGAGATGTAAGTGGCCTGCAGGAAGCAGCTGATCAATGATTATCTCCATTATTGATGTTTCTATCTCTATCTCCCTCTAAGAAATCAATATATGCATGCATATACTTAAAAAAGTGGTTATGTTATCAATTAATTCCTGTATGTAGTATTGATAATAAATAACATGAATTGAGGACATATTATGATAATCACATTTTTATAGGCATCATCCAATTTAACTTCAGAGCTATCCCATAAAGCAGCTACTACTTTTCTCTTACAACAAAGATAATAAAGACACGGAGAGTTTAAGTTATAAGGCTTGTGATTAGCAGAGTAGGCATCGCATTCAACTATGAAACACAGGGCAAATCCTAGATGTCTCAGTCTAGGTGGAGTGACAGAGACATTGGAATAACTGAATTTTTTAGTACATAATTTCTAATTTTTGCAGAATAAGACCTACTTCTTTGAAGTTCAAAGACTATTAATAAAGGAGAAAAATAGCCATCCTGCCTGAGCTTATTTGTTAAAATTAAGACTTTACTTCAGTTTGTTGTTATTTAGATAAAGATTTCCTGTGTGTAGTTCATCTACCCAAAAATCTGATCATGATCCATAGGTTCTGAGGTCTGGAGCTGGACAATGGCCTTGTTCTGAGCTAAAGGCTTGTGGTGAACCTGTCTTTAAACCAGGTATTTTCCACAGATCACTGCTCTGGCATTTGAAAAGGGGCCCAGGACAGTAACACGGAGGGCAAGAAAGAGATAAATGTAATTATGGGGACCTGTGCTAATAATGGCTTTGCACTGATATTTATGTAACATAGAAACATTAGTATAAAATTTTATTCTGAGTACTTAAAATAGTATAATTTCAATATTTGACTTCTAGTTTGTGGGAATAACTTAGGAGTGTATTTTAATCGTACTAACTGTTTGTAAAAAAGAAGCTTGTGCCGAAACCGGTTTGGCTCAATGGATAGAGCGTCGGCTTGAGGACTGAAGGGTCCTGGGTTAGATTCCGGTCAAGGGCATGTACCTTGGTTGCGGGCATATCCCCAGTAGGGGGTGTGCAAGAGGCAGCTGATCGATGACTCTCTCTCATCGATGTTTCTAACTCTCTATCTCTCTCCCTTCCTCTCTGTACAAAATCAATAAAATATATTTTTTTTTAAAAAAGAAGAAGCTGGTGTGAGGTTATACAGAGCTTCTCTCCACTCACCTGGTCTAATGTTTGCTCTCCTGCTGACAGAGAGAAAACAGGTCAGTGGAAGAAGATGACATTAATTCGTTAACGAGACCAAATTAAGGACAATTTATTTCAGTGTCCTATTTGTGACATCAAAAATATATGATTTCTGCTGAAAAATGATTTTATCTTACCTATAAACAACAAAGTACCTAGAAAGAGATGATACTCATTAGATTTTGAAAATACTAAGTTAATAAAATCATATTATGATTTTGCTTCTTTGTTAACTAGCCTTTTCTTTACTCTTTAGATTTATAGGCTGTATTTTATGAGGGGAATAGTTTTTCAGCATCTAATGGTTTAGTTGTTGAAGCACCCTAGTGTGTGTGTATGCATTTGAATGTGAAATTATTATTATTAGCATTTGTATTAATATTACCTCACAATACTTAAAAGGGAGGAAAATATATTTGAAGCAGGCTATTTTGAAAAACAGCATCTGCATTGCTTTTTTTTATGTGGTTGATATTCTATGTTGTCATTTTTTATATACTGATCTAGTTGCTGTATTCAAATAACATTATTTTTAGGTATGGAAGGCTTATTTAATTAATTTGTTAAATGAGTCAATGGTTATGACATTATCCTTGAACTTACCCTGGCATTGGTCCATTTCCAGCAAGACTGTAAACCTGACGAGGATTTAGTAGATATTGGAATTTTCTGTAAATTCTATACAGATGAAAATAGGAAAGAAAAAAAAAATTAGTGGTATATCAACATTTTAAATAAATAGCTCCTCTCAATATTATATATATATACATATATATATATATATATGGTTATAATTACATACATTTGATAAATTTTGTATTAATACAATTAAAAATATAAAAGCTTAATAGAAACTAGTGGTTCATTTAGGAAATGAAGCTAAGTAGTCATTATAAAGCAATCTATATATATAAAAAGCCAGCAACCTGAATGCCAGAACAGCTGGAACAAGCAGTTGTTATGACGCCCACTGCAGCCAACGAACCAACCTGATCGAGGGATGGGGCTGGCTGGCCAACCTCCCATTGCCCCTCTTCCCAACTGGCCCTGCCCCTGATCAGCCTCTCCCACCCTAATGGGGGAGTGGGGTGGCTGGTCACCCGCCCCCCCCCCCAGGCCCTTACCCATGGTTGGCCCCACCCCTGATCGCAATCCCCACCCCAATAAGGGGTAAGGCCAGCAGGCCAACCTCCTATAGCACCTACCCATGGCTGCCCATAATGGGTCCCCACCACTCTGGTCAGCCCACAGCTCCTCCTCCCAGCCAGCCCCACTCCTTATAGCACCCCTCCAACCTGAAAGGGGGCAGGGCTGACCAGCCAACTTTCCACAGCCCCTCCCTTGGCTACTGACCCCAGATTAGCAATCGGGGGCCGGGCCCACTGGCCAATCACCTGTGGCCCCTTCCTCTAGCCAACCTGGCCCTGATCAGGCCCTAAGCAGGGCAGACCAGCCAGCCAACCTCCTGCCATCTCCTCCTCCCAACAGGACGGGCCCAGATCAGCCCCAATTGGGACCAGGCCAGCTGGACCCCACCACCTGTGCATGAATTCGTGCACTGGGCCTCTATTATAGTTTATAAATAGAAATAATGATATTTATATTCTATATAGGCATATGCATATAAAACATTATTGTCTGTTTAAATATTATTTAGCTAATTAAATTTTAAATAAATATTTTTAAATTATCAGTATAAAATTACTTAAATAACTTCTCTTAACAGATCCTCATGAAAATTATAGGATACTGAGCCAACCTAACAGAGTTGAACACTATCTATTCCACTTACAAAATCGGATTGTGCATATGTATGTATTCAAGCAAAGAAAGTGACATCTGCCTAATTATTTTACATCAACAACCATTCAGGTCTTAAAATTGCTAAACATTTCAATAGCACATATTAAAAAATTCTTTTTTTTCTGAAAGAAATCAACCTTCTTACAACAAATGAAAGATAAATGTTTCTAAGTGGATATATTGCCCATATGCTTAGAAGTTTTAGACAAAAAAAAAAAAAAGTGGAAAAAAATTAGTGTTTTTATATTAATTTGATATTCATGTACAATATTACTATATATAAGGATGGGCAAAAGTTAGTTTACAGTTGTCCATTTGGAGAATAATACAATAATTAATAAATGATAATACAAGAATAAACTCTGATTTGCATACTCACACTATATGCATACTTTTGCCAACCCATGTATTTTTACAAACACATTCCTATAATGTTTGCTAGCAGAAACTCTCTAAATTCACTATGTAATATCTGCCTTATCCCCACTCCCCAATTTCCAAATCTGCAAGAACCCTAAAATTCTAAATATTGATTAATCAGATTACCTAGTTTCTCAACAAAGATTTTAAGAGTCATTCTCTTTTTCCCCAGCACCTGAACTGGATGTGGACAATCCTGTACCTAAGTAATATCTATAATAATAAAAGCATAATATGCTAGTTAGACCAGACGTCCTTTTAGACGACCTTCTGGATGAAGCCAGGGCTGTGAGGGAAGCCCTGGTCCTGGGTACCAGAGGGAAGCCGATGTTGGCAGCGGGGGTAAGAGAGGCCTACTCTTGCACAAATTTCATGCACTGGGCCTCTAGTCTGTCAGATTTGGCTTAACTCTGACTTTCACGTTCTTTCACCTGTTCTGTAAAAGTTAGGCCTTGCTAGGCCTCTTCTATATTTCTGTTTAAGTACAGTTATGATATTTCTAAGATGAAAGGGTAGAGTGAATTTATTCACAATATAAAATGTTTTTATTAAATTTGGAATAGTTTATGTCTCATTTTGTCCTTCCCCCTCCTTAATTTTTAACCTCACTGACTATCTCCTGGTTCCTTAAAAAATGTCATGCCATTTCACAAATCTTTCCTCTTTCACTGGCAAATATTTACTTATATCAAAACCAATTCAAAAGCTAGTTCTTCAAAGACTTCACAGTTTTAAGAAAGATAATTTCACCTCCTCACTTTCCTAGCTCACCTATATTGGAAACATCCTCATTTCAACATTTATCATGTGGCATTGGCATGAATCTGAATATTGATAAAAGGAAAGAAATTAAACAGAAATAAAATCTTGTTGATTGAAAAGTGAAGAATATTCTTCATTTCATTGAAATATAGTTGAAAGTTAAATAGTAGAAAAGAAATTGCTTTGTAAAATTTTAGTTCATGGAAATACTTGAACTTCATTATTTGGTAACCTCAAAGCTAATTTCTGTTTTATTGTCATGATGTTTGTGTTAGTTTTTTTATTCTTATTGCTCCTTATTTGGTTGAGACTAGTAAAAACTTATAGAAATTATTAAGGCAGATACAACCAGATAATTTTTTATACCAATACTCTTTAGAAGGATATAAGATCTATTCCCCAATGAGGTGATTTTCAAATTTTTATTAAAATTATGAATTAATCATTAATTCCATTAAAAAATGACATTTTTGTATTGTTGGCCCAACTATTGAAATACCTGAAAATGTAGCTCATCCTTACTTATATTAAATGTATGTGTTTCTTTGGGAAATATGGCATCATGTTCTATTAAATGCACACATAGGAAATCTTATAATCTTTGTCTAGAAGCTGGATATCAATTGTGTTCCTCAGTACTGGGTAATGGCTTACTGAATTCTGACCATCAAAGGCTAGGAATGATAGGTATGGTAGAGAAAATTCAGATATCTGGGCTATGATAAAAATGTGTATAAAAGGACATTATTAATTTAAAATTCCAATTGTAAAAATAAGGAGAGGTCATATCCAATACACTACAGATAGATTCTAGCATTACTTGTTTCACATCACAATTAGTAAACTATGAGAAATAATGTTTTTAAATACTGTACACCACCATTTTAATTAACCTATTTACATAGATATGACATGAAATATGACTTGAAAAAAACATACCGTTCTCCTTGCTTCCCACCACTTTTGGGGTTTACAAAAACTAAAAGTGGATGAGTGCCAGGAACTGGAGTGATCTAGGAGAAAAGTTTTTTATACATACACATTACTGTTAGTTCTAGGTCATGGAATACCAATTAGCAAATTCAAAAATGTGGCTCTTTTATTCTTAAGTGTGGATACCTAGATACACCAATCTATTCTGTTATTCAGTGAATCACTGTGTTTTCGATACATACATATCAACAGGAATGTTCACGCCACAAAGAGTGGTAGGATCTAGCGAGGTAGGTATAGGAGAGAAAGGCAGCTCTGAGAAGGGAGTAACTGTGAATAACTATAAGATTAAAACAAAAGGTGCAATTTGTGGAGCAATGAGTAAACCAGCCAGAATAGAGTATACTGGGGGAAATACACACAGTGATTAACTGAATAACGAAATAGATCGGTGTATCTAGGTATCCACATTTAAGAATAAAAGCCTAAGCAATTGCAACTGGCCAACCGTTCACCCCTTAGCTATGATGCGCACTGACCACCAGGGGGCAGGTACTCAACTCACATTCATGGAAATATGGAACAGACTGATGAATCTCAGAGGGAAGGTGGGAGGGGAGGGCGGGAAGAGATTAACCAAAGATCTTACATGCATACTAGAGGCCTGGTGCATGGACCCCTCAGCCTGGCCTACAGGGATCAGGCCAAAACAGCAGTTCTGGATTGTGAGAGGGCACAGGCCAGGACAGAGGGACCCCACTGGTGCGTGAATTCATGCACTGGGCCTCTAGTATTAGAATAAAAAATAATCATATTATATATACTTTTATGGAAGACTTGTACTTTGTGGCATGTGTGGAGTCCATCTTCCCAACCATTTGTGAATAAGATGGTTTAAGGCACCTATCCGCTTAAAAGTCCCATTTCTCAAAATGTTTCCACAGAGCTTTGTTTTCCTGCTTGGAGGCTCCAGCTCCACGTAGGCTGGACTTTTTGGTAATCTAAAGTCCATTAAATTGGCCGAGTCCCTATGGTTTGCCCTATACTGCTTCCTTCACTTCTCATTTCTCGGTGGAACAGAAAAGGGGCCCTACTAGATTTTATGTTCTAGTGGGGAAACAGACAATATAAACAGACAGAGAAACATATTTAGCAGTGACATATCCCAGGAAGAGAAATTTACACAGGTAAGGTGATGGCATTTTATTGGGGGGGGGGGGTTACATTATTTTTGATACTATGGTAAAGGAGAACTCTTGGATTTTACATAACTTCGGTGTTAAGAAGTAATGTATTAAAAGTATTTACCCCTACCAATATAACTCCCATTTAAATACAGTTTGACAAAACAGCATTTTAATAAACATTTACAACTAATGGAATCCTCTCAATATTAAGATAAAACTTTTAGATCATTTACGTACATTTTCAAAATAGATACAAGGTGTCACTTGTTTTTATTTCTATCCTAGAAGGTATCCTTAAAAATCTAATATGACAAAAACAACCATGTCATGTCCGTCCTTCCTGTTGGGTTAAACAATCTAAGACGAAAAGTTCTGCCAACACATTTCTCTTCCATTCGTAAGTGAAATGAGTTTTTTTCTAATGATCACAGGCAAGGTAAAAATGTTAAAATATTCACATTAGCTATATGAGAAAGTTGTGTAAGATATTCATAATTGTTCTACTGTTATCAAACTAGTTTTCATTACAATTTACTCTGTTTTATTTTCCTTTGAAAAGAGGAAAAGGCTTTTTGTTCCTGATTTGTTTCTAATTCAGTAGGAAGATGAGATGAATGAGCTGGATCTGTAGTAACTTTCCAGTCTGTCTCTCTGAGCTACTCGTAAATGTGCTCATTCAATTAACGTATAGAAGTACTGCAGGTCAAGCTATGGTGCTACTAGAATGTAACACATTCCATTCTTCCCCGACTAAAAACCAAAAGGAAGAAAAACTGAACAAACCTTTATTTTTCCTCCTGTTATAAAATCAGATAACACCCCTAAAGATTTCACAGGAAAAAGAGAAATGCAACCAGATGTGGGTTTTAGTTGATTTCTGCATTTAATCTGAATTCTCACTCCTTATTTTTAAGTAGAGGTGAAAATCTCAAGGTAAAGAAACAAATTTTGAGCAAATCATTAAATCTAAACCCAAATATACATTGGGATGATCCTCCACAAACTCCACATTCAGCTTACCATTATATGAGACTGCTAGAGGCCTGGTGCACAGCATTACTGCACTGGGAGGGGAAGAAGGGGCCAGGCCCTCAGCTCAGGCTACGCCCTCTCGCAGTCCCAGACCCCTTCCCTGTAGGCCTGGTCACCCCGAACTGCCTTCCCTTGCAAGCCTGGTTGCCCCTAACTGTCCTTCCCTGCCAGCCTGATTGCCCACAACTGCCCTCCCCTGAAGGCCATCTTGTGGCAGCCATCTTGTGTCTACATGGGGCCAGCGTTGGAGTGATGGTCAATTTGCACATTACCTCTTTGTTAAATAAGATTAGGTTTCAAAACAAAACTATATTAAAGTAAAATACCACAAACTTAAGATATTTGTAAGTTCTCAGGCACTGTGGAATAGTCCCCCTTTGATAATGATGTTAACAGATAAGACACCCAAACTGATGTACCTGCATTTAAGAAGTGATAGGTGATTAAATATCAGCACTATTAAGACTGGTGTTAAGGGATCATTTAATGGTGTTAAATTCTGCAGAACCTAATATAATTGATGTAAAAATACAAGATCCAAAGGGGGAAAGACCTGCATACAGATGGAACCAGGCTGAGAAACTTTATCCTTCATCAAATTTGTAATTATTTCTAGTCCCTGAGTGAATAACATCAGAAATTTGATTTCAAAGTATATGAATAAACTCTATGTTTTATGGTATCTTATTCTCATTATTTTATTTTCTCATAATTAAATGTTGGAAATTTTCAGTTAATCCTTTTGTAATGTAACTTAATAGTCTGAGATATGGGGAATGTAGGTATTATTAGATGTAATATTTCAACTAGTATGATTACTATATTTTATTAGAGGCCTGGTGCATAACATGTGTGCCCTGAGGGGGGGAGGGGAGTACCTCAGGCCATTCTGTACCCTTTGATAGTCTGGGGGGAACTTTGCACTGCTGCGGAGGTGGGAGAGGATCCTTCCACCACCACTGAGCTTGCCAGCTGTGAGCCTAGCTTCTGGCTGAGTGGCAGTCCCTCCCGCCCCTGCCTTGGGAGTGCACTGACCACCTGGGGGAAGCTCCTGTATTGAATGTCTGCCCCCTAGTGGTCAGTGTGTGTCATAGCAACCAGTCATTCAGCTGCTCAGTCAATTTGCTTATTAGCCTTTTATTATATAGGATTCCAGATCTTGATTTCCAGAGCTATCTAAATCAGGTAAGGACTAACTTCTAGAATATAGAATTCAGTCTAAGGGAGCTCATTTGTATTGTGATGCAAATCTTATATACTTAAAGAAATTTAAATATACTAAAGAAATACAGTTTTATTAGTTGCTGAAAGTAAGTATATCTGATTTCTATAAATTATGTTTTGTGGAAATATCTTACAATAATCTTTTTATGTTTTATATTTTGAAACAATTTCAAATTTACAGAAAATGTGCAAACACTGTAAAAACTTTTTTCATGAAAACTTACAGAGTATGTTGCCAAAATGATTTTTCATCACTTTTGCTTACTTTAGGATTATCAACAAACAAGAATATTTTCTTACATAAATATAACACAACTTCAAAATCAAGACAATAATATGATTCTAGACTAGCTCCTTTTGTTATAAAAGCCATTACTGAGACAACTAGTAAAACTTGAATGGAATCAGGATCAGACAACACTAATATGTCAATTTTATATTCAACTTTACCAATTCTTTTTTGAAGTAACTACATCTTATATACACTTTAACATGAAAAAAAGTTAATTTTTTATATTTGAACAATTTTTCCTTTGAAAAATTATTTTAATGTGTTTAACTTGTTTTTCTTTGTATTGAATATATTGGGGAGATACTGGTTAACAAAATTATACAGGTTTCAGGAGCATACTTCTACAACAAATTGTCTATGTCCATGAGTTTTCTTTTTTGCTCAATCATTCTGAAATAAGATGTACAACTCAGTTATTTTGAAAACGGATTTATTGACATCCTAAAATATCACATTTGTTTTGTTAAAGATTTTGGTGGAATGAGAGGGTGAAGACAAAAATATGAATATATTAAAAAAGTGCTTATCCTAAAACTATTTGCTCTTGTAAGTAAATATTTATATAGCATTTGAAATAATTTAAAATGGAAGATTATATAAAAGACATGAAAGGTGAGTTACTCTGTCTAAAGTGTAAAAAAAAATTCCCTGAACTCTCAGTTTCACATCAACTATCACTGGACTTGAGGCATCTCTACAGAACCTGATGCTTCTCAAAACAGTGTTTAAGAAAAGATAAGATTGGGTAATGCAAAATAATCTAGAAAACATTAATAACAGGAAAAAGTATTCAAGGAATATTTTGTATCATGTGTAGTACTTAAAATCTTGATGTATAATTATAAATTAGGTGTGAAAGACATTTCATAAGGAAACATTTCATACTAGATTATTCTCTATAGAGAATAGAGCTAATCAGAGGAAATCTTATTCACACACATAGAAAGGCAATTTCATAGAGTAAATATTAAAGAATGTGGCTTTAGGATCAGGCTGATTTGAAACCCCTGGTCAACCACTGTTCCCCTAGTGACCTCATTTTAAATGATGGCTTTAAGTTCCATCAAAATGTCTTTCATTTCCAAATTCATATCTGTCTTCTCTCCTAAATTGTAGATTCACATATCTGTCTGTGTACTTGACATCTCCATTTAGATGTCTAACAGCATCAGAAATTTCTCTCCAAACCTTATTCACGGAGATCCTTCTCCATCTTTTCAATTGCATGAATCAATCATTTTTGAGGTATCCCTGAAGTCTCACTTCTAATCTAGCCATCTTACATAAAATTACAGACAACTCTAACTCTTTGTCCTGGCACTTCTTAGCTTTTTTCTCTCCATTGTTTCATATCACTTATAAACTAGTACAATTATATGTATGGAGACAGATTCACTTTAAAAGCTGTAGAACTCAAAGTTGTTGTAATACACAAATTTTTTTGGACACAGTTAAGAATAATGAAGAACTAATTATAAATGACAATGAAGAACTGATTATAAAAGAATCAACAGGCTTGAGCCCTAAGCAGGAAAAACACAGTATACACACACATATACACACACATACAAAAGCTGCAACAATCAAAGAAACGGAATTAATTTTTATATATACACCATATAGTTGTGTATAGTGCATAGGTGTTGTTAAGTTTAGCCTTATGTTGATTATAAAAAGGAAATACTGCAAATAGGAAAGAGTAAGGAGAGTGAGGCAGTTTGGTAGGGACAACATTGGTTTGCTTTTAGGTATTTCAGTATAAAGTTCCCCTCTTTGTCTTGTGTTAAGAATATTATAAACTACACTTCTTTGATCTTCAAGTGATCCTTTTACTTGAAAATTTTCTCAAAGAATAATTAGGGACCAGGTAACTTTTGTCTAATACACTTTAAACAATTGTTCTTGTTTTCTATTTATTGGTTCCCATGGGGATAGTCATCTGCATCTTCACAGCTCCTGCATGCTAAGAAGTTGCAGTATCCCTTAAACTTGATCATAGGCACTAAAAGTAAACTTGTGGTGTGGGTGATGACAAAGACAGAGTGCCTAACCACCTCTATTTGAAGTCCCCTAGGACTCGGGTTAATTAATGAGACTCATCCTAAGGTTATACATGATCTATTACTTCCTCTAATTAGAAATAATAATCCTGATCATTATGCTGGTTAGCTGGAAAGAAGTAAGATGAATGTGCTTAACTATGATTAATAGTCTTCTTTAGGCAGTGTAGATCTCTTCTGTCACTGAGTTATATGCAAACTGGAAAGCAACTCAATATTTTTAATGATATAATTTTTTAAAACTCACAAAAAGTAATTTTCTTGAACATTTATTTACTTTTTCTGATAAATAAACAAACATTTTATTTTAGAATTGATTACCACATGAAAATTAATTATTTTACCATTTTGCGTGAAATAGCTCTCCAAAATTTTAGGATTTTACCTTTTTAAAAGTTATCCCCAAAATTCTGTTAATACCTATGTGTATCATATTTTTCTACATTTTACTGATGTGAAAGAGTCTATTTACCTACTTATGAACTAATATTTTTTAAATTCAAAATATTAAAATGATGATTGCATTAAGTTATACTTATTTGTCACTGTTTTATAAGGGTTGATATTTATACTTTGCTTCTTGACAACTTTTCCTGATATTTTTATATGCCATAAAAAGCTTGAAAAGTTATTGTCTGGATAGTGGGATGAAACTCATCGACATAAAATGTTAATTACCTACTGTTTTTTAATATGACGATTTAGTTGGAATACGATAGAATATTTATAATTATTTTTTAATAAAAAATGCAACTTATACAGACATGTCAGTGTAAAGCTTCTAAAACACTGCACACACATTTAATTTTAGATTAAAGTTTGGGTAAAGTATGGTCTGATTATTCAAATCTTAGGATACTGAGAGGAAAAAAGTTATCATTCTAATACATTATGATTTTTATTTTTAAATCTGCAAAAGTAAATGGAAGAAAAAGATGGTCAGGAATTTAGCATTTATATACCTGTTAAAATTTCATAGCCAATGAGTTGGGGTACCTTAGAGTTAAAACACATAATAAATTCAGATGACCCTCATTCAAAACTTAGCTTTAACAATGACTATGAGGTCCTGGACATAATTTTGAACACCAATATGCTCATTTCAAAAGTAGTAGATAATTATATTTATCATGTCATTATTGAGGAAAATTAAGAATAATATTTATCTCATATACTCTAGAGCAAATTCACTTAATACACATAAATATTACTATAGTGCCTAGCATAAACTGTATATTTTCCTTTCCTATTGAGACGTGCCTAGCTGAGTGTGAAACATACTTAAATGGACATAACATCACAAATGATTAATCTACCAGAATGTCACTCTGTTAATCAACTATAATACTGATGTGTTAATAAATTAATAAAGATTTTTCTGAAGACATCTTCTGAGCTATTCTGCACATTAAGGAAATGCGCTGACACCTTAACATATGCCCGTCTAAAAGCACAGTGGTAACAAATATGAAAGCTACTAAAATGTATGCTTTAAAAATGTTACCTGCAGGCCTTGTCCATCCACAGTGACTGAGTTGGCTCTTTGCATTTTGTTCTTGTCAGTTGCTTTGTTTGGCTGCTGGGAACCACCCATTTCCTTTTTCACTGTTGCTTGTCTTTCCTATAATAACAACAAATCTGTTTAAAAAATATGTTGACTCATTTTACAAGAAGGGACAACATACAGATTTTCATGGCTACAAATTTGGGCCCGAATTACTAGTGACTAATACAAAAGCAGTTACTTTCAAGTGGCTCAATATACATGAGAGATGCATGATCAAAATACCAGTTAAAGAAAGAATGTGAGAGAAAACTAAATCGTATTATCTCTATGAGACCACTTATGATTCTATCAGTAGTTATTCAGAAACACGAAGGCTAATTATTTCATAAACAATGATAAAGATGTACATAATATAGGATTATATTCTAGCATACCTTTATAACTTATATTTGCCCATAATTTAATTAATATTAAATTTCTAACGTACTTAGGTTATGGGAATTAAATATAATTTGAGTTGGTTCATCAGAAGTAAATATTTGTGACCTTTCTATTTATATATGTAGTTCTGGAAAGTTAAGACATGTGTGTCTGTATAGAGCTACCATACCATCTATTAGCATTATTTTATCCTTGGCTATGCATAGAGTTAAGGAAATTTCTCCAACCAGCACATAGCAATTGATTAAATGGCTTGATGTCCCTTCAGGGCATCATCCCTCTGAGTAAATTGTGATTAAGACTAAATATATGCTTTAACAATTATAAAATACAGGGTGGGGCAAAAGCAGATTTATAGTTGTTTGCATAAAAAATAATGCAATCCTATATAATAAATAGGTAATATGCAAATAGACTGTCATGCTCTCACACAAGATGGCCGCCACCCTGTGGTCACAAGATGTCTGCCACAGATGGCCAGTAGGATAGGGCAGTTGTGGGCAATCAGGCCAGCAGGAGAGGGCAGTTAGGGGCGACCAGACCTACAGGGGAGGGTAGTTGGGGGCGAACAGGCCTGCAGGAAAGGGAGGGCAGCTGGTGGCATTCGGGCCTAAAACGGCAGTTAGACATCCTCCGAACGGTCCTGGATTGGAGAGGATGCAGGCCAGGCTGAGGGACACACACCCCCATGTACAAATTTCATGCACTGGGCCGTTAGTAATAATTAATACAAGAATAAACTCTGTTTCAGATACTCACAAGTATAAACCTACTTTTGCCCCCACAATGTATATGAACAAAATTTTAAAAACCCTAAATTAAATGTTCAATTTATAAAATGTCATTTTTGCAATCTACAATTACAAGAAAGAGGTATGTAACAAGTTTAAAAACCCTCTGTATCATCCAGATAATACTAAAGTGGTAAACATTTTTTACACACGTACATACTCAGAAAACCAAGTGCTTTCTTTGTTTGGGTGGGAAATGCTTACTGGGTTGAATTTGGGGAATTAATCAAGTTGAAAATTTTCCAACTGAAGAGACTCAGAACCATTTCATTTTCCCCAGGGCTTTCTTTTTATTATACTCATTTGTTTTATGTTTATTTCCAAATTTTGTAGAACTCTCTCTGAGATATTCGGTATATTTTATTTAAGCAGCACAAACTAACAGGAGGGGAGCTGGATACTTTTTATATTTCCACTGAGAAA
This sequence comes from Pipistrellus kuhlii, assembly GCF_014108245.1. Lineage (NCBI taxonomy): Eukaryota > Metazoa > Chordata > Mammalia > Chiroptera > Vespertilionidae > Pipistrellus > Pipistrellus kuhlii. The sequence continues at coordinate 30,993,196 of NW_023425405.1, read as the reverse complement.
ATATTTACTTCTGTCCTATTTTATATGAGGGGCAGGAAGCGGCGTGGGAGGGGCATGTTTCAAAATCTGCTGTCCACAAACATCTCACTGATCTGTTTTGAGGGTTAATTGACCCTGGCTATCCGAGTTCCATTAGGATATCTGAGTTACTTCCAAAGTTGCAGTTGCTAAAAACTGTCAGGAAAAGCTCATGGACATCATTGTGCATCACTATTCAGAATAAAATAGCTCTCTGATACCAGGGGGCAGTGCTCATCACTTAACCTTCGGGATTTTGTTCTCTGTTTTGGGGCCCTAAATAACAAAACAAATGTGTTATAATGAAGACAGATTTTGTTGTGCCAGATAAATTATCCCAGATATAAAAGAGTTGGAAAATTATTGCTGTGATCGATAGAAATTATTCAAACATGGGAAAGAGCCACCCGAACTCCCCCAAAACTATAAAGGAATATAGAACGTATAACTATATATAAAACACAGCTATTGATATTTCAGCATTTTTCAAATATCAACCCTTTGTGTTTGCCATGTAGACATTGTAAATGCAGAATTCAATGTTTTGTGATCCTTGGACTCTACAAGTAGCACAAGAGATCTTAACTGGGGGATTTATTGTATTATAACTCCAAAGAATAATCACCATCATGCACACAGGAGAAAAGCTGCGAAGACCATTCACAGAAAACACAGAACAATGAAACAAATGAGATTAAAAAAAAAAAAAAAAAAAGACCCCACTTTAAATATGTGTTCTAAAAAAATCTTTTTCAGTATCACGCTGATTCTCAGATGTTTTTCGTATTTGTTCATGACCGAAAACTGCTTTCACAAAAGGGATGTTTACCACAATCCTCCGCCTGCTGGGATCGATCAGTCACAAACGGCAAGCAGCAAATGATGATTACCTGGAGCACAGGGCTTTCTTTCTTTGTCCAATCTCAGCGTGAGAGACAGGCAGCAGCAAAGCACCTCCATGGGTGCAAAGCCACAGAGAAGGGGAGGGCTGCCTGGCTGCCAACAGCCTCCTTCAAAGGAATCCTGCAACTTGCTTTCCCTGCTGTTGCACCAGTTGACTGAAGCGAGACCCAGCCCATTCGACCACTAGAGCTGGGCCGCAAGGATCTCCCAGAAACTCTAGAATTTTAACCCAGGGGGACACTTGGATCGTCATAATATCGTTGGGACTTACAAGGGTTAGGATCTCCCACTTACTGACAGCTGCCCAGCTGCACCTTTGATTATTGTGACCCTTCTGTGGGATTGGAACAGTTCTCTGCCCAGAAAAACGATTTCATTTCAAAAATAGCAAAGACTCTGCATCTTCAGGCAAGTTATTTACTTTCTCTAACTCAGCACTTAACACACCTAACAAGTGAAAAGTTTCATGTGATGATAAACTGAGAAAATGTGACGTGCTGGCAAAAAATTGGCAGTCCATACGTGGCAGTCATTTTTCAGATATATAACGTAGTGTTGTATGTCATTAGTAAGTTTATTTTTTTAAATATATTTTATTGACTTTTTAAAGAGAGGAAGGGAGAGGGATAGAAAGCTAGAAACATCAATGAAAGAGAAACATCGACCAGCTGCCTCTTGCACAACCCCACCAGGGATGTGCCCACAACCAATGTACATGCCCTTGCCCAGAATTGAACCTGGAACCTTTCAGTCCACAGACCGATGCTCTACCACTGAGCCAAACCGGTGTCAGCGTCATTAGTAAGTTTAAAACAGGTATGCTCTACTTTGTTTCACATAACTACTTGCTTATCTAATGTTTGTCACAAATGTAGATTGAAAATGCTTCAAGCCTATCTCATCATGAAAATTTAAAGATCCCTGAGGATAGGAGAAAAATAGAATATACAAATTCTTAGTAATAGGTGCCTGACACGAGTCACATTGCTCTTTTGAACAATATAAGATGTATAAAAGAACTCAAATTGCAAATGTGAAAACCTTTTGTGCTTACTTACCTCAGGGACTGAAACTGCTGAAGTGGGCAGGTTCTGTTGAAAAAGAGAAATTCATATTAAAACTGGAAACAAATATCAGTGAAGGTTCTTACACCACTATTCTCCTGTGGAAAAAAAAAAACATTAATAAACACGAAATACATTTGTTATCATAATTTACATTCATTCGCTAAATAAATATATTTTCACAAAACAAGGAATGCCCTAACAGAGAGTCAGCTTATAGTCAGCTTACTTGTCCCAAATAGAATGTCATCCTCTTAAAGTAGACTGATCAATATCATTAGCCAGCTTCACCATGTCCCTGCAGCAACAATGATGTATTTGAGAATTAGAATTCATCTCCAGGTTACCTTTTATAAACAATCCCAACTAATTTTTGAAGTTGCCTGTTTACCCAGCCCCCTTTTCCTTTTTCCACTCCAACTCTCATTCCTTCCTAAAATACTCAGTGTCTTTTTTATGTAGATATAGTTTATGCTGTTGTTTTGATTTTGTGATTCTCTGGAAATAAGAAAAAAATATTAATCAGTAAAAACAAAAATATAATCAATCAAATAAGAAGCAACATTTTAGTTAAAAGTAATTTTTTTTAATGAGGTTGAATACAATAAAGCTAGTTTTCATGGCAGTGTGTCTTCAATGACCATTCCCCCTCCTTTTCTGAATCACACTGCAAAGGTTTGCTTCTGGCAAGAAACAGATCAAAGGTTATCGAATTCCAAAAGTCTATATCCTGGGGGACTTAGAGCAAAATTGGAAGAATAGATACAATATGTGATAAAGGTGTCCAATACTGTGTGTGGTGAGGGTGGGAGAATAGGAGGGTTGGATTAGAAGCTACCCTGTTTCCCCGAAAATAAGACAGTGTCTTATATTAATTTTTGCTCCCAAAGATGCGCTAGGTCTTATTTTCAGGGGATATCTTATTTTTCCATGAAGAAGAATACGGTACACATTTATTGTTAAATGAAAATAAAGGAAATTTATTACCTGTATACGGTACGGTAGTATGGTAGTTGTCAACACAAACCAGACAAACTGTGAATCCTACAATATCAAGAATTTACTCATTTATTCTAAATGACAATCATGTCATCATCTTTTGGAACATCATCATAACAATCCAATTCCTGAATTTCCTGGTGAATTTCTTGTGACTCATTTCTTTCAGAATCAGTGGAAAAAATCTCTCATGTTTAGCCTGGGGGGGGGGCCTTATTTTCAGGGGATGCCTTTGTTTCACTCAGAAGAAAACCTGTAAGTAGGTCTTATTTTTGGAGGATGTCTTATTTTCGGAGGAACATGGTAGGTGTTCCTCCTGGCTGGGATGACTCAGTGGTTGAACAACAGTCTATGAACCAGAAGGTCATGATTTGATTCCCAATCAGGATACAAGCCCGGGTTCCTGGCTTGATCCCCATCCAGTAGGGGGCCGTACAGGAGACAGCTGATCAATTCTTTCTCATCATTGATGTTTCCATTATTTCTCTCCCTCTCCCTTTCTCTCTGAAATCATATGTGTGTGTGTGTATATGTGTGTGTGTGTGTTTGTGTGTGTGTGTGTGTGTGTGTGTGTCTGTGTGTATTTAAAAGCCAAGTGTCCCTAAAAAAGAGGGAATGGGAGTATATTCCATTTTCTTCTCAGGACCAACAAGCTATGTGAGGAGGAGTTTGGCTAGAGCTCCAAAATAGGTCTGAAAAATCTCAGCACACAGTTACCAGTTGATACTCTTACCAGATAGAACTTCAGAGAAACAGCAAGAACCAAAAGAATAAACGTTTCTGATGTAAATGAGGCCTTAGAGGGCTTCAGAACTGTTCAGTATAGGAATGGATTAGAAGGATCCAATGCACTCGAAAGTGGAACAGAAGGAGGAAGGGTCTAGAACCATCCTAGACAAAATTAAGATGTCCAGGAACACAAAGGAAGGATAAACTGGAGGATAAACTTAGTTTAACTATTCCATTAACAAGAGAACCCTGTGGAAGTACTGTTGTTATTTCTCAAAAGGATTGAAAGAACTTTCGTTGAAAGCTTTTTGATTTGAGTAATATTCTTGACTTAATGAGTCCAAGTCCACCTACATGCACATCGGGCAATGGATGGTGGAGGTAATATATGTACTAGTTTCAACATGTCAGCCTGCTACTCTCCTTTCTCAGCATTTGATTAAAACTTAGATCTGAATAAACACTTTTTAAAAATATATATTTTATTGATTTTTTACAGAGAGGAAGGGAGAGGGATAGAGAGTTAGAAAACATCGATGAGAGAGAAACATCTATCAGCTGCCTCCTGCACACTCCTACTGGGGATGTGTCTGCAACCAGTGTACATGCCCTTGACTGGAATCAAACCCGAGACCCTTCGGTCCGCAGACTGATGCTCTATCCACTGAGCCAAATGAATAAACACTTTTAGGATATGAATGCATATTCAAATCTCTATTATAATATATAAATGTCTTTTTTTCCTTCAAATCTTTATTAATTACCTTAGCCTATGAATCCTTACCTAACCAATGCCATGGACCAAGAAGAAACCTGGATATGCTCAAGCAACCAAACTAAGACACCCATCATTTGACCTTCAGATGCATGCGACCCTGGGAAGAGTTTATATTAAATATACATATGTTTGCACAGAACAAGGCAAGGAAAAACCAAGGGAAAAGATTACAGTTGTCAGAATAACAACCAAGCACAATGCAAAATTTTTAAATAGACCCTTCCACTCACCTCTACTACCAACCAACCTTCCATTCCAAAAAGACTATGAAAGACATTTTAAAGATAAAGCAAAGACTATGCCATGTTAGATAATAAAAATCTCATCTTAAGGAATCACCATCCTCCCAAAATACACCATGGGATGAAATTGTACCCTAGTCACCACTTTCCTAGCACTTGTGTAGAGAATTAGTGATTTACAGATTATCATGGTAGCAGGTTTCTTCCTTCTCAGAGCAGTGGAAATGTGGGCTATCTACTGAGAGCAAATGAGGCTGACACAGAGAGAGAGAGAGAGAGAGAGAGAGAGAGAGAGAGAGAGAGAGAGAGAGAGAGAGAGAGAGGGAGAGAGGGAGAGAGGGAGAGAGGGAGAGAGGGAGAGAGGGAGAGAGGGAGAGAGGGAGAGAGGGAGAGAGGGAGAGAGGGAGAGAGGGAGAGAGGGAGAGAGGGAGAGAGAGAGAGGAGGAGGAGGAGGAGGAGGAGGAAGAAGAAGAAGAAGAAGAAGAAGAAGAAGAAGAAGAAGAAGAAGAAGAAGAAGAAGAAGGAGAAGAAGAAAGTAGTGAAATAGTAAAGAGTTTGTCACTACTCCTCTGGGAATGGGAAAGCAGTTGGCTAAGGATGAATAACAGGATCAAGCAAAACTGAGGGCTCAGCTTTAAAAATAAGTCACACAGAAAGCAACCAGCTTTGAGAAGTTTCTTTAGCAACACTCCGACGCTGTCTGACAGCAACACTGGAAATGCACTCCAAGAATAAGGGTGATAAAACTCCATTTGAGCTCACTTATAATCCTATATAATAAGAGAGGAATATGCAAATTAGCCAGCATGCCCTTAATGTCAGGACAGCTCAGCAGGAGGCCTGCACAGCAGGAGCAGGTGGGCAGGGACTGCCATCACCAGGAGGGCCTCTGCATGGCCAGGCCTGGGGTGGCCCCAGATGGAAGCAGCCACCAGCCAAGACACATGCAGGCCTGCCCAGCGCTGACATCATGTTGCATGTGTGTGTCCCTGACACACTGCCCGCCTATGTCCCTGACCTGGGACGTGACACTGCCTGTGTGCATCCCCACCCAGCGCTGATGTGACACTGCCTGCCTGTGTCCCTGACCTGGAACATGAATATGCCTTTGTTCATATACATTTTACTAACTTACTTTCATCTCTGACACTTCTGTTACAGAGAAAGAGCAAATAGCAATATTAAAATATTGCCTCTAATTAATTTCCTTTTATTGTGCACGAATTTTGGGCACAGGGCCACTAGTTAAGATATATGAGCAATGGGTATATATTAAATTAGCATGCCCACCACTCTCTTCTCCCTGAGTTACAATAAGAAAACCATGATATCTAAGTAAATGAAAACGAAGCCAATTTGTTAGAAAACTAATTCAGATATTATATTATATTACTCCATTTTTATCTTTCAGTATATGATTTTTAAATAACAAGAATGAGCCGAGTAAATGTTTTCGTGTTTTTTTTTAAAAAATATCATCAGTGTATAATTCTAAATGTGATATATTTTTAATAAGAATTAATACAGGAACTGTATGTTTGTATTTAATCAAATGTGAGGTGTGACTAAAGAGGAATGTGATTGATTTTATTTAATCAGTATCATTTTAATGTTAAATAGAATACACAGTACAGATAATTAGTTTAAAAGATGCATTTGCCTTCAGGGCACTTGTTAAGTTCAACCTAATATCCAAGAATTTTTAAAAATCCTATTATTCTAAAGTATTGAGATATCTCTTGTCTTCATATTTTCTAACATGTAATCATTTTAAATTGACAATTTAATCCAAATTGTCACAGGACAAAGAAAAATCTTTGGTGGAGAGATTATTAAGCTTTGACTTAGTTAAAAATATAATAAGAGAATAGTACTCACATTAAAAGGGTCATCAGTTATTTCCAGACTACAGTAAAATTAACAGAATTATATCTCATACCTATAGAAGAATGTCCCTATTTAAAAAAAAATGCTTTCAGGATTTTTATTTCATTTAATTCTTTCACTAAACTGATATTTACTCAGTTTCTCAGAATAGGAAACTGAGACTAGAAAGATTAGATGACTAACCTAAGAAAATAAAGTTAGTGACAGAATCCAAATAGAGTGTCTTTTTGTCCCAGGCTTTACTGGTATTTAATTCAAACAGCAGGTTCAACAACAATAAAAATGTTTATGTCTGTTAGTGAGGCTCCCTCCTGAACAGTGTCATCATTTCGTTTGTCTTCCTGTGCCTCTATTTTTTAAGTGATTTGGAAAGTCAATAATTTAAAAAGGTAGAGAACACAGCAAAGCATGTACTGTAGTAACCACAACATCTCTCTGTTTTGCCTGAATTAGCTTGATATCAATATGGATTAATTGAACAAAATAACCTTATTACAGTAGTAAATTAAATAGGCCAAAATAAAAAGAAAACAACATTTTCAATAGTTTGTTTTCCTTACATACAATCAGATACCTCCGGCATCAAAGAAGAGAGACAGGGAGAATAACAGGTTCAGGAACAGAACAAATGCCTGCCTACAATGGTATACTGCCTCAGCCTCAAGCCAACCTGTTCTTTTCTCACAGAGGACAATGACAATGCAGAGATAAAGAAACAAAACACTGTTTTTTTTATTTCTATGAATTTTATTTCTACATCCCAGCTTCATAGCTTGTTTAACCTTTTCTGATTTTGCAAGTCCTTAAGTGTGTACACTCACACATATGCACACAACACATATTTTATAAACAGGTGACAGCAAAATAATTTTAATACCACCGTCACTTTTCTTTATTAACATCTTTCATCAATGACTTTTTTAAGCACATGGCATATAGCTCCAATAGGAAAATTAGAAAATGTTTTCCTTTTCCAGTGGCACTTTGACATACCTAATCAAGTGTAACTAGCAACAATTAAATGTTTTAAAAAATACACATTATAATCTTATCGAGGGGCCCTTACCTAACCACGTCTCGCTTGAGCCCAGTTTTTAAGCTTGCACCAGCTTAAATTTAAGGGTGAAAAGATTTTTGCCTGAGATGAGTTTACTACCCTTGTAGTTGCTCAGAAAAATATTCTCTTCTTACTTCTGTGAATGTGGTGATTTGTGCGTATTTGCAGAGTTTGGGTCAGGAGACATGGAAGAGAAGGGAGAGTGGTGCGCCCTCCTAAGCAGCAACCTCAGGACGTGTGCACGGCTGTGTCCAGAAGGAAGCACACAGAGCCTTCGGGGAAAGCGCACCAAGGGCGATGGGCATTTGCAAATTTTAGGGGCAGCAAATGTTCTCAGTGAAAATGTTAAAACTGTATTTTTTTAAAATATGTTTTATTTATTTATTTATTCATTCATTCATTCATTTATTCATTCATTCATCCATTCATTTTACAGAGAGGAAGGGAGAGGGATAGAGAGTTAGATACATCGATGAGAGAGAAACATCTATCAGCTGCCTCCTGCACACCCACTACTGGGGATGTACCCGCAACCAAGGTACATGCCCTTGACTGGAATGGAACCTAGAACCCTTCAGTCCACAGGCCTACGCTCTATCCACTGAGCCAAACCAGTTAGGGATAAAACTGTATTTTTATAGAGATATTTAAGTTATCTCAAACATAGATGTCTACATGTTAAAAAATCAGCCAGAATAACTAATGTTACTATTGATTGTTTTACCTACAGAATAGCTAGTGGAATTAAGCCTTTAGAAATGTTATCCTAACATCATTAGAAGTCAAGATGGTTGAAAAAAGCTTCTTCAATTTTTTTTTTTGTAGCTCTGATCCAGAGTAGGAGTGTTTGTATATTCACGTAGTTCTAAATAACCTCACAGAGGATTTACCCTGTGTGCCCCACTCTCTGATATATTCTATTCTCCTCTCTCTTCACCTCTATTCTTTAAAAAAAATATATATATTTTTTATAAATATATATATATTTTTTTTAATTGATTTTTTTACAGAGAGGAAGGGAGAGAGAGTTAGAATCGAACCTGGGACCCTTCAGTCTGCAGTACGACACTTTATCCAGTGAGCCAAACCGGTTTTGGCTCTTCACTTCTATTCTAATCCACCTTTACTCCATTGTTTTTCTTCCCATTCTTTTTTGAAATATGGTCTAGATCCCCTACATGTATTTTGCCCAATTGTTGGAGACTGTGGCATAAACATTAGAAATAGGCTAGGGATATGCAATTTGGGGTAGGGCAGATATTGCTTCAGCCACTTGCATGTTGTGTGACTCTAGGCAAATTTTTTAATTTTTCTAAACTTCACTTTTCTCACATGTACAGTGAGTATCATAACTATACCAACCTTGGGATTAAAGGGATGTCTAGCAAATTTAAATTCTTAATAAAATGATAACTTACTAACTTTGGAACCATGATCCCCTTGGTTTCACTGCCTGCCTAGAGCTCAGCCAGAAAACACTGACTGCACTTGCTTCATCTGGAACTCTTTTTTATGACTAAGGAGGAGATAGAAACTAACAGATTCATATTTTCAAATGAACTATCTAGGCTATGGTGACTAGAATAGAGTGGAAGAAGGGATGATGAAGAGGGGAGAGAAGAGACAGAAGAGAGAAAGCAATGGAGAAGAAGGGAGAAGGGAGGCTTCAGAGAAAGGAAGGAATAGAAAATCCTCCCTTGTCCTCAATCCTGAAGACTCTTTCTGAAATCTGAGCAAAGAAAATGATGGCATTGAGCAAGGGAAGGGCAGAGCTGATGTTTAGAAGGTGGCTTCAATTCTACGTTTGATGTATTGAAAATGTCTTAAACATCAGATTCAAACATCTTCAAAGCTCATTTCAAAGTGGCATGTACATGCTTTCTGGCTTAATGTTTTTTAATTAGTCTTCAGCACTCATAGTTTACAAACAGATTAGTAATAGATGTCTATGTATGAGTTAGGCATATGTAAATTTGGAATGTGTTTGTGAATGTTTGAGACAGGGGTCTGAGTGAAGTCAGTGGTGTGAATTTTTTTTTTTTAAGAAATCACCCTAAAAAAGAACCTAGTGTAATAGATTAATACCTCCTGAATTTTAATTTCATAAAATTAATCAATAATACTTCCTGTTATGACTATTCTAGGGCTCAAGAAATACATGAACCCATTCCAGAAATGTATTGTTGAATCCTTAGTGTGCTGCTGCACTGTAGGTAATGAAATAATATTGATATTAATATTTAGAATTAAATCATTAGGCTGCTAAATTTTCATTTTCATCCATCTTGGAAAAGACCTTAAATTAAGAAAAAACAAATAAGTGAAGGTGAAATTTGTTCTCATCCTTTGCCCCTCTCAATATCCACCAATCTCACACCGAAGCACTTTCTAACCAGGTTAAAGTCCAATTCCGCGCTCACATTAGGCTAAGATTCAATTGACTTAAGATTTTGCAGTCACCGCCAGTCAACCTTTTCATGAACTTTCATTATGTGCATGTAATTAATTGGGTCCAACAAACAATATCAGGACTGTGTTACAGACTCTTTTCCCCTGACCATATAATTAGAATATAATTACCCACAGGATATCAGAATGATGCAAAACCTTTCCTCTAAATGCGCCCTCATTAGGAAGCAAGTCTCAACGTACATTTATTCAATCAGTGTGAATTAATTAATATGTTACTGAAATAAAGGAGGGCGGCAATAAAAACTATCTGATGTTTATTAAGAGACTATCACTTGAGATCTCCATGCACAGTTTATATTTAAACCCATTTGACCCATGTAGCAATTTGACCATATAATATGACTCACATCCAATATACTGGAAAATCTGGGAGAATGAATTGTGTGTCAGTGTGTTTTAAAGGAACATAGTACACAACGCATGCAAAATGTAAAGAATCTGCAGAGGGTTTTAGAGGCCCCATTATTTCCTGATGAATCCAAAAGAGGGTTATCATCACACAGTGGTGGGCAGAAGCCATTTTTAACCCAAAGCACCCAGGAAATTACTTGTTCATCCCACACCTTCCTGTTGCAAATCTGACATATGCATTCTGCTATGAGTCAGGAGATAATGGTTTGAAAAGCCTAGACTTATCAAAACACTATAAAATTGTTGTTTTTTAAAATAAAGAGTCTCAATGACTTAAGGTAGCTCAAGTTATTTCAACAGCATATTTTCTTTAAGCAGACATTAATATGTACCCAATAATATGTTCTTTTAAGAGGATTAATATTGATAGTATACCACATATTCATATTATATAAAGTTTTGAAGAATAACAAATGTAGAAAGAAGATGAGGGACATATGATGTATATCTCACAAGAAGCTGCTGACTCAGATAGAAACATTCTTCCTTAAAACTATTTATCTTGGTTCTCTAGTGCCTGCAATATTGTCATATGCAAGAAAATCTATATATTTAATTAATCAATAAATAACTCTAATACAATAGAATACTCAGCATTTTTAAGAATATAATAAATAGAAAAACTTAAAAAGGTATATGTAAGATTTCAAATAAGATACTCAGACATTTTCTATGTTATCAGATAATTCCTTAGACAATTTTAGCTTGGTATATAGGTTTTATAAAACTTATTTCTGGTAATTACAATTTGACATTAATCATACAAATATCCATGTACCATTTTATAATGGAAATTTCAAATGAGCACCAAGATAAATGAGGCCATGTACAAATTGCAATTTTTAATATGCTATTTAAGAGCAAACTAACCAATTTTTAAACTGTTGCCTTTTTAAAAATAAATTTTTTACTCCATATCTATTTTATATGTTTGGAATATGTATTATATTTACAGAATGGTATAACGTTTTATTCAGATATTGGACTGCTCTTGGTAGAAACCAAAAAGTGAAAGAAATAATGGACCACTCTTGCTAAGTAATAAGGGAGATGGTTTCACACAGGTTAGCTTAATTTTTAGCAAAAATGCTTCAGGAGAACTTTGTAACAAAGATGTGCAGCTACCGCTACCGTTGCTTACTAAAAATGCTGTGACTCAAGTAACATTAAAACTAAAGTACCATATAAACTAAGTGTAATCACCACACAAGAAAAAACAAACACTGCAATAAACTCCTACTAATAGAATATGAACAATGTTAAAGTTCCATTTAATACTAAACACTGATGTTCATGTTCTGAACTGCACTAGCAATGAATTTGATATTTTTACATAGACTGCTGTATCGTTTAAGCTACTATACTTTCTTAAGAAATAAAATTTAAATATAATTTGATAACCAGAGGGAAATTCCTTGATCTTACTCAGAATTCTGACATGTTCCCTGTAAGCTCTCTACTACTTTATTTGGAATATTAAGCATTTCACAGTACCATCTATTGGATATTTTATATAACTACAACAGTGTAACCATCACTAGTTTTTTAAATTTTAGTAATGGCTACAAAATACTTTGAGTGCCCCTCCAGAAACTAAGCACGATGCTAATGGACATCCACTAATACTACCTCATCATCATCTACTTTAATCTGAAGTTGATTAGCTTTTAACAATAACATTCAATTATCATAGGATATTAATGATTTTTAAAAATAAGCTTCTGTCACTTGTCCATTGTAATTTTTATTTGATACTTGTTACTGTCTGATATATTTCTTTTCAACACAGGAAAAAGTGATTATGGATGGCATTCAAAAGAGATGGCTAAATGTTATTCATTAATTCAGCAAACACTGCTGAGGATCTACTCTGTGTCAAATTGAATTAGAACCTAGAGATAAAGATTAAATCATTTTGGTGTGAGTGTCAGGAGTGATGATGGTGCTGTTGACCGAGCATAGGGAATAGTTGCTCAAGAAACGAGGTCTCCTATATGGACCAGAGGGTTCCCTGGGACAACTGAGGGGAAATTGACCATACAAAGCGGGATATTTGGATTTAGAGGGGCGAGGGATGACATACAGAATGGACATGTTTCAAAGTGGCCGTTGTAGTAAAGAACTGGATGAGATCCCTTACAGAGAGCATGACATTAACAGGCAGATCAAGATCACATCCATATACAAGTATAGAAAATAACATTACACTAGAGAACAAACAGCTCTTCCTCTGGTATAGGTTCTAGGGCAGACACACAACTAAGGATAAAAAACGAGAAGCTCACGTGCTGCACACAAATCATGAGTTCCACCAAATAGAAGCATTTTAGATTACAGCGTGTTTGAGTTTTTCCATTGCAAATCAGCATGTCAATAGTGAGTGCATTATCACAAATGCCATGAATGGGGAAAAAATGAGTTCTGAGAGAAGTAGAAAACGCTAGAAGGAAATAAATTAAGAGAAACAGAGGCAGTAGAAGACTCAAGGATATTGGCGAAGTGGTAACCAAATAAAAATATTTTAAAAAAACTTTTTTGTGATTGGGATGAAATCAATGTAATAATGAATAGGTGGTATCTTGTATTTATCCATGATGTGGGTTTTCTTTGATAAATAAGCTGACTTGGTTAAAGCTCCCATAAATATTAGCAACAAAATTGTAAATTATAAATTTTATCATCAAATTGAATAGCAAGGGGTAGGCATGGAGGTTTCAGCAGAACTAAACCATCCTATTTCACAGGAAGGGGACACATAGGTGTTACTAAGGAACAGACAAAGTGAGTCAAAAATCATTGCATATACTGTATGCATGAAGTTGATGTATAGGCAGACCTCAATTTTTTGTACTTTGCTTCCTTGTGCTTTACAGCTGTTATACTTTTCACAAATGGAAGATAAGACCTTCCACCAGCAAATATATATATACTTTATTATGATACTTGCTTTATTATAATAATGAGGAACCAAGACCACAATAACTCCGAGGTATACCAGTAACTCGCTTTATTACAGAGATCTGGAACCAAACCTGTACTATCTCGGAGGTATGGACCAAAAATTATATGTGAATCTATGTTGCTTTGGTTCCAAGTGAAATTGAGAATAGACAAGTTATATCCGATAAAACAGAAGAAGCATGTACATAAATATCTTATGATCACCACCACCATTTCATTAAAACCACATTACCTTTGCAAGGTGAAATTTATCCTTAAATATCTAGTGATGAAAATATTCAAATTTCTATTGCACTTAAAATTTAAGTTAGAAGATGGAAATGATGTAAATCATTTCACTGAAATGCAATCAGATCTGGATACTTGACCTGCCCTAACCCTGATCTTCCTAAGAGGGCATAAGTAAAAATACCAACCCAGAGGTTCAAGTATTTGTGAGCTATTATGCCAGTTTGTGGCAATTTAATCTAACCAATATTTAATGAGAATGGCCAATTTTTCATATATTTGACAACATTGAGTATTATAATTTAAAAAATATTTTCTAAAAAGGATAGGAAAAGTGTATCTCATTATTTTAATTTTCATTTCTTGATCATAAGGTTTACATTTTTTAATATTTTTGTATTACATTTACAAAATGGTTTTCTTTATTATGCCTATGTTTACTTGGATTTATAAGTTCTGGTATTTATAATTTTTTTAAAGAAATTTTGATTTTTCAAATCTGTCAAAATTTTATCTTTCTCTTTGCAGGAAAAGGTAAAGGGGCCTTCTACAGGGCAAAAAATAAATATTTAACTCATGAATGATTTGTTTTGGAATTGGTATAAAGTAGAAGTTATATTACTTTAGTTTCCATCTGATTATACAGTAATCTCAACACCACTGATCCCAACCATTCCCTGCTAGATTTGATATACAACCTTTATCATATACATTCTTACATAGAGTTTAATATGGTTTAGACCTTCTGTCAGTTCTGTATGTCTTCTAGAGACACTATTGCATTATTGATCACTGTAACTTGAATAAACATATGCTTGAGACTTGTTAAAACAGGTCTTTCCTTATTACTCTTCTATCTCAAAATTATAATGTATTTGTGTAACATTTATTCTTCCTGGAAAACTTTGGAATGTTGTCAGGCAAAAAATATTGCATGGAAATTACATTAAGTCATTTGTAAATTTGAAGAAATGTACATTCTTTGAACTTAAATTTGATTTTCTTCAGTATAAGTAGACCCCATAACTTAGTTTTAATTTTTTCTTTAGGGATAGTATGATCTCTTTCCACTTTGATCTGATTCTTTTTTGTACTATGGATTTTCTTCATCCTCTCCTGAAAATTACTGATTCAGTTGTCCTCAATGTTGATTTTTCCCCTTATGCAGATATTGAGATATTTTAGTTTCTCATAGGCATTTATTTTTTCTCTACATCTTTTTTGACCTTCGGGTTTTCCTTTTTAAGTCAATATATTATCAAAAAATGCTTTCCTTAGATTTCTTGATTATGTAAAACAATTGCTAGTAAACTTTGCCTCTGCTCAATGCAATAAATCTTCATTCATGACACCCTCCCCCCCAACTTTTAACTACTATGCTTGTTTCTTGTCTTGTTTCAAAATTATTACTATTTTACTTTGGCATCAGGTAGACTTATTTATACTATTATAATATGCACTTTGGCCAAAAGCCATCAGTCTGCATTGATAATTGTTGCCAAAAGGCAAAACCAAAGGAAACAAACAGTACAGCATTGATTTCAGCATTATTGTTGAGGTGTAGTTCCCTACCAACACAATTTCACATGGAAGAAATTAATCTCTGATCTCAATTACAACAGTAACAATAGAAGTGTTTTCTCTAAGTGAATGGTTTATTTTTATGCCTCTATTTCCTCCTTTATCTAAGGCTCCTAAGAAACTCAGGGACAAATTTGCAAACTACCTCTATCAACTTTGTAGATTACTGTGACATGAATTTCTAAGTCTAATTTAATTTTGGCAAAACAGTATGTTTTCCATTATGGCTTAATGCTTATTTACATAAACTGCCTTGAATATTGTTGGCAATAAGTTGTGGGATAATAAAATTCATTAAAACATAAACCCATATCCTCACTTTTAAATTAGACACATTATATTCTTCGTTTTGTTTGAATCTATCTCACTAACTTTATATTCTGAATACTTTAGTCCTTCTTAAGGCTATATTCAATCTTTGGTTACAGATTTTAGATTTTCATGAGATTTTAAAGTAATTTAACTTCCCATTGTGTCCTATCAGCTGTTGGTTTCTGGTGTCCTATAAATCAGGACAAAGCCAAAGAGGTAAAAAGTTGGTTTCCCTAAAATAAATTATAACTTGCTCTAGATACAACTATATTTTAGGCATATAATATCATAGAAACGTATAGGAATGTTTTATAAAATTAACTAAAAATAATATTTTAGTCCTAAAAATATAAATCTACCATATTTAATTAGGCAAAAACAAATAAAATTAGCCATAATAGATTAACTTTTTCTCTAAAATAGACTGCTTAGTAGTATATGCATTCTACATAATAGGTGCATGTAAAGGTGGGTTCTCCAGAAGCCAATAAAAGGAATCTAACTAAAACAAAGCAACATAAATGGTTCATCTCACAGCGTATGGTAGAATCAACACTTAGTGTGCATGGATCCTTTTCCCATTTCTTATACTGTGCCCCCTTTAAAGTATATGTGCATGAATGCTGTGTGCAACCAAAATTAGTGTACACATTTTATAAACATTAAAGCTCTCCAGTGCTTAAAGTGTTCCTTATTAGAATTTAAAGCAGAAAACGATTGAGGGGGGGGGGGGGGGTGAGGAGAAGGAACATACAGAATTTAATTTTACACATTAAAAAAATATTTAAAAGGTGCTATTCTTTACGAACAATGCCATGAAATTGAATCTGAGTTAGGTTTCCAAAATATAAGAAAAGTGAGATTCCTTTTTGCCTATCATTACTATGATGACAATTATGAATTGATCTATAATGAATATTAATTAAATGAATATTAAGAAATGACATTGATGAAACATTTATTGAGCACTGCCAATGTGCTGTGTCCTACTCTTTAGACCAAAAAGAAAATTGCAAAGGCACAAACCCATGGACATTCCATAAAGAATCTCAAGAAAATTGATGACTTCAGTAACTGTGGTTAAAAGTTAAAGAGGTAAATGGAAAGGAATGGGGAAGCAGCTGAAAGAGTGTTATTGAAAACTAAAGTTCAGTGCAGCAAGTCTCCTCCTTATCCAACTGTTCACACCTTCTCCTCAGACGTGACACTTCCAAATATGTAACTAGGAGAGGAAATAAGGTTACAGAGAATCCAAAACCCAAATCTCAGAAGCACAGGGGATTCAAATATCTCCTTCAGTCCTTTCACTGGCGATGTTTAGTTTTGAATTAGTCACTTGTTGCTGTTTAGAGATAAGTGGCCAAACAGAAAGAACCCACAATACTTGGACTGTTAGAAAGAAACACACACTAAACATTGCTGAGTTGCAATGACTTGGTTGAAAACACATGTTCTAAAGAAAGGTTTGACAAGCTCTATGCTATTTAAGACCCAGATACCATACCTACATTGCATCCTTCTGTAGAATTCTTATCATCGTGGAAGCTCAAGCAAGATGGGAAGAAGAGAATACAGACATATGGTTCTCTGAGGGTGTTATACATAGAGATACGGAGACTGCTGCTTCAGCAACACCACAACTTGGCCAAGTTTACAGTCACAATGAAGGAAGAAGAGAAGTAGAACTGGGACCACTTGAATCAAATCTAAAGACTATGTTTAAGGTGTATATTTTCCAAACAGTATTGTTTTCCTTTGTCTGAGCTAATGAGCTTTGTTGTTCATCTTGTTGGCAATCTTAAAGGTTAACTTTAAGTAAAATAGGATATCATAACAGAAAAAAATATTCCAGGAAGTGCACACCACTATCTGTCCAAAGGACATGATGATAAACATATTCTTTGTTTTATGTCATATCATTTCCTGTCAACGAATATCACTTTTACTGTATATCCTAATATTATATGTTTAAAAGTAAGATAAAATAATTACCTAAAGTTATTTTGTAAATGTTTAAAGCATGGATAGTTTATTCTTAAATGAAAGCAATCCACTCACTATGTTCCTGCTTTGGAAATGTGTTTACAGTACTGGAAGAACTAACCTGACATCTGATTCACCTGTAGAACAAAATAATACAGTTTAGGGAAAATGACGCTTCGCAATATTAATTAGAGAGTAACCAGGAGTAGCCACTCTTCATAAAGATGTTCACAAAAATCTTATTTAAATAACAAAATAAATAATTGAAGCAAGCTAGATATACTGTTTCAACTAAATTATGATATTTTCACATGAGACAATAAGCAGCCAATAATAGTGATGTTTGTAGTATACAGAAATAAATATCCAATGAGATATGTTTAAGTGTAACGATAGGAAGTCACATAATATATTTTGTTTAATTACAAAAATGTCAAAAATGTACACCTAAAAATCAAGAGGAACACTTTCACAGTTGTTCTATTTATATATAAATAATCATTCTTATATAACTGATTACAGAGTTTTAAATGTTTTCTCATTTTATATTGTATTTATAACTTTTACTTATAATAATAATACTTAACAGTAATTATAAAAAATGACTAAGTAATTAACCCCTTAAAGTATAGCATAGGGAATACTATAATAATTTTGTATGGTGCCAAGTGGCTACTAGATTACCGGGGTGCTCATTACATAAATTATATAAATGTCTAACTCCAATATAGTACACATAAATCTAATGTAATATTGAATGTCAACTACAATTGCAAAAAATTAAAATAAGCAATTAACACCTTATTTAAAGAATAAGAACTTAGGTTTTAAATAATAATGTACACTAATCCTTTTGTGTTTAGAGAAAAGTAAATTAAATCAATAAGCTAAATATAATAAAAATTATATTTAGCCCTGGATGGTGTGTCTAAGTGATTATTAGAGCACTGGCCTATGAACTGAAGTGTCCTGGGTTCAGTTCCTGGTCAAGCGTATGTACCTGAGTTACAGGTTTGATCCCTGACCCTGTTGGGATGTGTGCAAGAGGCAGCCAATAAATGTTACTCTCACACTGATGTTTCTCTGTCTCTCCATCCCTCTTACTGTCCCTGCATCACTCCCTTTCATTCTCTCTATAAACAGATGGAAAAAATATCCTTGGGTGAGGATTAAGAAAACAACAAACAAAACGACATTTATGATAATCTATTTCATATTACTGTTCAAATATAAAGTTTAAAATGCTATTTATCATGAGACATCTCAAATCCTCTTTTGTTAATAGAGACACAAGAAATTGACTGCTTTCTTCAAACTGAAGAATCATTATACAATAAAAACGTGTATACTCTTTAGTTTGCGTGATCATAAAATATATATAACTTGGCAAGGATATAAGATAAAACCATTATTCTATAGAAGTCTAAGAATCAAGGGGATTTTATCTAGCCTATTCGCTGATTTTTGTGACCTAACAAATTTACATGCTATCAAAAATAATTTTACATTACTAAATGAGATCATTATAGTGAAGGAAGATTTATAGATAGGATAGTAATAAAGTTATAGATTAACACATAGAAATAAATAATATTTATACCAACACCATAGTCTACTGTGGGTATAAATTTAACTCTATGTGTTCTACAGATAGAGGATAAAATGTGACAGTAATAAGACTCATAGGTCCAAAAGATAATAAACCATGATACACAGCCAACAGGGATATGTTAGGTTGAAGGATCTCCAACAATATATCCTTCTTTGTCAATAGATTGTTTCATGAGATTTTTAAAAAATATATATTTTAATGCAGGTAAATAACATAAAGGTGAGTACAAATTTAATGAAAGCAATTCTGTAAGGGACCAACACAAATTGAGCCAAATCTGTCTCATGATGCGGTAAAATTTCGAACATCAAGAGTGAGTGGATGGCATACTAGTAAGGCCATGTTCCCAATGGAATTATTGCAGTTTTTTCTATTGATCTTTGATTAGACTGCAGAGGTTTCAGATTGTAATCTAGAAAAAGAATGAAAATTGCCCTTTTTAATGATGTCCATGAAACAAAGAACGTCTGTTTTGGTAATCAGTTGGTAAGGTTTAATGGCATTTTATACAAATTAGGTGGCTTACTAAGAACCTAACTGAATACACTGAGTTCACTTTTTATTTGTTTGGAGGCGTGAGGGAAGACCTTCACGAAATCTACCTTTGTAAACAGTGCTAAATGTGCTCTCACATAGCAGTATGCCAACTGCGGTTATAATCAATTTTGCTGAAATTTTTTTCAAATAAAGCATTGTAAGTACCTGCACACATAAAGTCATAAAAATCTTGATAAAATTCCTACACTACATAAATTTTAAGCAATGTAGTTTTATGGTAGTATCCTCAAAATATGCTAGACACCAACTGCAACCCCAGAGAACAGTGGTTATATCTGATGGATGGAATCCCTGATGATTACATTTTTATTTTTATTTCAGAGTAGTTGGTTTTTGTCCATTTTTATGTCAATAGGCACCATCAAGAGCAATTGTCTGTGGAAGCCATTTGTAGTGCATGCTTATAAAAGCATGTCATCAGTGCAGAAAAGATGCTTACCTATATAATTTCCTTAACAGGAGAATGCACATCTAAGGAATTACTAACCTGAAGTTAATAACAAGTATTAGGGATAAATTGAAAGGCTGAGAAGGGTTTTACAGACATGTTGAAAATATGACATCCTAAAACCTGAAAAGATGTCCTAAAATATCACAAGACAGCTTGACCTGGTAGTATATCATTAAGATGCCTCAATTATGCATTAGGGGTATATAGTGAGTTTATATCACTCATTCAATAACTAATTCCAGACCACAGAGTCAAAGCAAAGAAAAACAAAGTGAAGCAAAACAAAACAAAACAAAAACACATCAACAAAACTTGATAGTTTAAGTCTTCATTTTATATTTTCTAGGATGTGACAGATATGATATTTATTGCCATTTTGCAATAACTGAGTCTGAACCTCACCTGCTTTTCTTAGAGAACATGAGCAAGACAAACTAATATTTTTTAAGAAAGAATTGTTATTAAAGAATAAAAAACAAATAGAATCTTTGTGAGTACTAATAATATTCATTAAATAAAAGATTACAAATTTACAGCAGTGGTGGGGTATGAATCATTCCTGGAATATTAATGAGTTTATAAATTGAAAAGCCTCAGAGGCCATCAGTTAAGAGCACATTAAGCAATTCTGTGGACAGAACAACTTTATTAATTTGTCTAATTTATCAGTATTTAAACTGTTAATGGGTTTAATAGACAATGGAATTATTCCATTACTAGAGACCCAGTGCATGAAAATTCATGCACTGGATTGGGGGGTGGGGGGAGCGGTCCCTCAGCCCAGCCTCGCCCTCTCACAGACTGAGAGCCCCCAGGGGCAGGAGGCAAGCCAGGAGGTCAGGGGAAGGCAACGCCCTCATCACACCTCTGTTGCTGCCACTGCTGGCAGTGTAAGCCTCGCCTGGTTCTGGTTACCTGAACCTCAGGCCAGCCCTGTGCAGCTGAGCAGCAGCCATCCGAGACTTACCTTTGCCTGGGGCAGCTGTGCTTGCCTGAGCCTCAGTCAGTGGGGGTGCAGGAGGACCCGAGACCCCTGACAGGACTGAGGGAACTCCAGCGGCAGGCGCATGGAGCAGCTGGCCCCAACTGAGGAATGGCGCATACTCTCAATGAAATGAGTTATAACTTCCAATTTGTTGGACTCCACATGTCATTGAGAGTATCTGCTTCAGCTTTGGGGGAGGGAGGAAGAGAGGGATGGGCAGCTCACTGGAGGAGCCTGCGCGAGCTGTCAGCCAGTGGGGGATACAGGGGGACCTGTGGCCACCGGAGGGGCTGAGCACACGGAGCAGCCGTCCCTGTCCCTGTCCCTGCTGTGAATGCCACCATCTTGTGATGGTGTGACAGTCAATTTTCATATTACCTTTTTATTATATAAGATAGAAAGAAAACTTTGATTTCTACTTTATCAGGTGGGGAAATTTTAAAGCAAAGTGTAGGCTGATTAATTAACATGTACAAAACCCCTAAGACTTTATAGAGCAGGTATACTTAGAGAATTACAAATAGTTCAAATTATTCTTAATATCTAGTATGTAAGGTGATCTAACTAGGTACTAAATAATGGACTTATTGCATTGTTTATTTTCAACTTCACCCCACTGAAATGAAAACTGTATGAAGGTAAATATTTCATTTAACATTTTACTATTTCCCTCTACCTATATTTTTTGCACATAATAGACACTCAATAAATACATGTTGAATGAATAAATAAATGTTTGGTATAGAGCTGGTATAGTACATATGCTCAGTAAATAAGTTATTTCAATTATGTTAAATAACAATAATACATTGGGCACATAAAACATCATGGGCCATATAGGTTGCAGGTTTGAGATTCAGAAAAGGAGGATGAACTAAATTAAGTAGGTAATGAAACAAATTAAATAAATAGGATCCCACCGGGAAGAAGTTAAGAGTGGAAAGCTTGTGACATGCAAGGGCAGAGTACAGAAGTGCATCAATACAGGGCAGGTTGGAGTCATGAAAGCCAGAAAAGATACCAAAATGAAGCATCCAGAGAAACAGAAGAAGGAGCAGGAGAGTGTTGTATAAATGAAAGTCAGTGAAAGGTAGAGGTTGAAGGATGAGATGGTCAGTAGTGCCTAACACTTCAGTGTAGAGAGTACAAAAAAAATTACAAAACAGCAAATAATGAGGTACATCTCATGATTAACACTGCAGTAAGATTCAGTGCCTAAAACTAAATCTTCAGAATCAAGTGAACAAAAAGCAATAAAAAGAGTTTGCAAGATGGATAGAATTCACATGACACACGTTCTTTACCTTTAATGCTCTCAAAGAAATAAAGGACAGAGCAACAGAAAGAATCTATCTCATGTTTGATTTTATGTGACCAGGAGTTGGTGTTACATGGGCCAAAGAAGGAGTCCTGTGCTGGCTCACACAATAGAACTCACAAAGGCAGCTGGATGACAGGAAGACATAATATATTAGTTCTCTAGGTTAAATTCTGAGACCAAGATGCATCTAAACGCATCTAAATGCATCTAATGCTAAATTACTCACTTTTTAAAGAGCAAAAATAAATAAAAATCTCACAAGTCCTTTCTCTTTAAGACAATAATATAAAAGTATGCAAACAACACCTACATTCATCTAAAATAAAAACTATTTCTACACAGCTCTCATTAATTTTAATTAATCTTTTTTACTACAGGATGTATAATAAATTTTACATGAAGAAAGGAAAGTTAGAATTAGTTATTGCTATCTCAGCAATGTGGAGGTATTTTCCTTTGCTTTACATTTGCAGTTTGAGAAAATGAAGAGTTTTTAGTAATTTTTTTTAAAGGCCATTTAAAATACAACCAGTATTTTACAGATAATTATAAAATGAATCATAAGTGGGTGCAAATTGAGTAATCTGATTAATTTCTAAGTTGACCTTTAGAAAAGTATTTGTCTAATGTTTCTTAGTTGTATTTTTATTATATCCAACTGAAGTTGCACTACTTAATTTTCATGTGGTTTTTTGAAAATGAGAACTGCATATGGATATAAAATAATTTGTTTTGTAAAATAACTGTTTCGCTTCAGAAACAATTTGGATTTTAAAATGTATTATGAACATGATCATTGACTATTTGCATTTCTTTCTATCAAGGCTTGTTCTTTTCAGAGTTACCTTGTCTTCCTTATCCATTTTTCACTTGTAAATTTAATGCGTGAAGTAGTTCCTTTTCTGGTAGTTCAATGTATTGTTCACCAATAAAAAATAAAATACTCCTAATGGCAATGCACAGCTTTCTTCAATGTCTGTGTCCTCATGCGAGGTAGCCTCTGACCCAGATGAGGGACCTCCACATTGCAGATATATAATGTGCATCCCCAGCAAAATTGTCCTTAAGAATAATTGCATTATTCTGGGAAGCGGGATCTATAAACCATGTAAAACGTAGAGGAGTTCTGCCTATACAGTTTCTGGTAAGTACAGCATGACTCAGTGTTAAAACTGAGTCAGCTTCAGTTAAGACACACCTCACTAAAATGTTTACTGTGCCATGAAGGAGAAATGAAATATGGAGGGGAAAGGTGTCTTCTCTGAAGCAATGAAGTGTTTGATATCCATACAGTTCTGCCCCGATCAAAGGACAATTAGCTGTGGGAGCATTTAGTGGTGAGGTCTTCCAGTCAGTCACAGGAACCCCGAGTTAGAGCAGCATGATGAGGAGGGAAACTCACCAGAACCACGGGACAGATTGTTGTGGGTGGCAGAATATGGTCCTTCAAAGGTCCGCAGTCACATTCCGGTTTCAGATGAGAAGCGCATTTATTATGCAGCTGGGAAAGGAGAGAGAGGACACACTCACATTTTGCATGACAACAGCAAACACAGGGCAGATTATATTTCAACTCAGAAACAGTAAATGCTCTAAACGTGCATTAAAAGAATTAGGAGAACAAGAAGGATCATAAACAGATGCATATCACATTTGCCCTTATATATCCACCTTAAGTAAACCACACAGCAACTTTCCTGACACAGCTGATATATTTCCTAATTCTCACAAATGTTTATATTAAAAATGTGCTTTGGGTTTTATACCAAAAATAGCCCGAATTCTTTACCAAACACATATTATTGTCTATTGAAGTTCTTCCTTAGCATAATCTTGCAACCACTGTGCACTGTGGATGCTTTTTTTTTTTTTTTTTTTTGACCCTTCTCTTTTCTCAAAGTCATTTGAAAGTGCACAGCTCAGTATGGGGCATAATTGATCCCATCATTAGTTTTAACTTTGTAATTCAATATGTAAATGTAACCAGAGATTCATCTCAGTAGGAGCAGGATATAAATATAAGGAGATGATTATCATTATAAAAATGTACCTTTATACTGTATTTCTCAGCTCTACATTAATCTAGTGCATAATCATACAATGTGGTACTTAATTTTCAATGTATATAAACCTAAACCGATACTTGAATCAATGTTGGTCATATGTTTAAATTGAAATGTTATAACATAGTACATTAAATAGTGATTATGTTAAAGAAAATTTAGGCGGAAGTTTTATTGGAATCATACAGATTTGCTAAAGTAACAGTTGTTTATTTAACTTCTCCTGCCCTATTCCATATCAATCTAATGTGAAGTATTATAATTTAAAAATTATACATGTTAAAAAAATTTTTTAAATAAATAACATGTCTTATTCAAAACAAGAACAAAAAAAGAAACTATGTACATCTTATTGCAGTTTTTACTCAAAAGCTCCCCTTTTTAGTCACGGTTAATTAAATTTCACAATAAACTTACCTCTGTCACAGTTACTTAGCAACCCAGAAAAGGAGTATAAAGAGTGCTGACTTACTGTGGGTGCTGACAGAACTCTATGGAAGGGGTATTTCTATGTCCTTCAACCTAAAAAAAAGTCTTCTATGCTAACTCCCTGCCTTGGAGTTATGGCTACTTGTATGGTAGCCATGCAAGTCTGGCTGCATTATCTGAAATAAAAGTCCCTTTACATATTCATCCATACTTAGCAGCTCTGCTTGTCAGCAGCATGTTAACTCCTTATAAAAAAGTGGTCTAATCTAATCAGGAACTGCTGATCTTTGTCAAGAGGCAAGAGATGTTGAAGATAAAGAAGCAGTTGAAGCCACAGGAAAAAAAAAACAGGGCTAATTAAATGAACACTGATTTGGAAAAGGCATATTTTCTTCAAAATAAAATTAGTGACTGGCTTAAATGTATTATTAACTTATTGTACTTAATCAGTTTTCTTAGACTAAATCATGGCCCTGGAATTTGGGATTTAGCGATAATAGATTACCAAGTGTTATGTCATTGGATCAGAGCTCAGACTAATCCAGTGTAACTTCATCTGGATTAGTCTGAGCTCTGATCCAAAGAGAAGTCTGGACACAGAGAGACAGCCATGGAGGGAAGAAGGCCATGGAACAACAGAGTTCGGGATTTGGTGATGAAGCTACAAGCTGAGGAATAACAGGATTGCCATCAATCACCACAACCAGGAAGAGAGAGGCAAGGAAGAGTTCTACCCTACAGCCTTCGGAGGGAGCATGGTCCAGTTGACATCTGATATTGGATTTTCAGCCTCCCGAACAATGAGAGAATGAGGCTACATCATGCATTTTTTAGTATTTGGGGATGGTAGTCCTAGGAAACAAGCATACCCATCAGTGTGAAAACTGAACCAAAACCAAGGACAGACTATGTGTCTTCAGGCTGTTAAGTCCCAGGATTTCTCAGAGAAAAACTTTCACTTTCTGAACTACACAACCCCCCTACCACTGAGAATGCAGACTCTAAGAAGCCCTTATGGATAGCAAGATCCAAGATAAAAAAAATTTGTGTGCACATGGTGAGAAAGTACTGACTTTTCATCCTAGCTGCAGTTTCCAGTGACTCTGAAGGACACAGGGGCAGGGCCCTTTGAACATCTTGCTGGCATGACCTGTTATAACAGGATTTTTCTGTTTTTATTTCCTTAACTGGTTAGATTTGCTGAAGATAGAATTCAGTTCAAAGAGCCTATATTTAAAACTACAAGATGGGAAAATAGAGTAACATGAAGAAATCAGAGGTACTTAAAGGAGGTGTTAAAATGGGTTTATATCTTTTAAAATATCTCAACTTACTTGCATAGCTAATGTATATTTGAATATTGCAAGACTGCTTTAAAACTGAATTTAAGTTATATATGTACAATATACATTAACAGTAAGAAAAGTAGTATTATCAGTCATTAAATGTAACTTAGAGAGGACCTCCTCTAAATTAAGCATCACATCAAGAACTTTGAGTGATTAGGGAAATACATGTATATTGGACAAGAGCTGGATCAGATGGTAGTCCACTAGTGTAGATGATGTCAGCATGCAGATATATAACCACTGGAGAACACCTCAGCCTTTCCTTTTGGTGTGGATTAGAAGTACAGAGAGCCGAAACCGGTTTGGCTCAATGGACTGAAAGGTCCCAGGTTTGATTCTGGTCAAGGGCATGTACCTTGGTTGTGGGCACATCCCCAGTAGGGGGTGTGCAGGAGGCAGCTGATGGATGTTTCCCTCCCATCGATGTTTCTAACTCTATATACCTCTCTCTTCCTCTCTGTAAAAAAATCAATAAAATATATATTTTTAAAAAGTACAGACAGTATTCAGAAAAAAAAGAAATAGTATGTCAAGGAAATGTTCAAGAAAGTTATGGAATTTAAAATGTTCTTGAGATGCCATAAAAATTTAAAGTGAGAACTCTAAAGGGATTAGAATATGCACAATATCAGGTAGCAGGGGAGCATGGTCTTCCCAAAGGACTGTCAACCAATAAGCAGAGCTACATATGGGGCCCCATGGTCATGAACAGTATAAACACCCTGTGCTTTAGGTCAGGGTCTGATATTCAAGGAACTGAAAAGCAGGTTAGGTTAGGAGGTGAGGGTTGCATTTATTATCAAAGAACTCTTAGAGGTTTCTAAAGGTGGCATATGATAATAAACTAGTATTTTCAGAAAATGATTCTGGAGGTGATAAGCAGCCTGCATTATAGGAAAAGTACCTTCTGTTAGGGATATAAGCCAAGAGACTCAGATCTAATCTAGTTAAGAGGTGCTAAGAGCTTGCACTTGGGCTGTGAAAGATGGAGACAAAAACTGTAATCTGAGAAAGGGATATTTTAAGGAGAAAATTTCAAGTCTCAGTGATGGGTTAGCTATAGAAGATAAAGGTGAAAGACAAGAATAAAATAAATAGACTTACTACTCTATTTCCAGTTACTAGAAGCATGATGATACCATGTCTGATGGAGTTAGAATAGTTGCTATCAGCTTCATCTAGGATTTGGTGAGAATCAGGAGCACATGGTTCTGGATGATTTCAGAACTGGAACTGCTGTTCCAACTTCGGGCAATTATAGATCCCTCCCGAAGAATGGCATGAGTAATATTCATGCAGTGTCTTCTGAGAAACAGGAGTTGGGTTTTGTGACGCTACCTCATATTTTACCTAGGTTGGACTATGATAATAATTGTCAATTACTGGGCACTTACTATATATGAGGTTCTGTCCTAAACACATCTACTTATTGAATTATTATTAACAATACTATAATATAGATATCATCAACTCTATTTTACAAATTAGGAAATGACCCAAAACCTTTATATACCTGGTCCTTAATATCTTATTAGTTAGGTCATCTTATGACCATCTTCATAATCTGATCAGTCTGACTTCTAAGACTCAAGCCATTTCCAAAGGTAATATATAAAAGGAAGTAATAGAATTTGGAAAACTCTGAAATGAAGTCAACTTTCATTCTCTGTTTCTCTCTGCAATCTATTCCTCCTGAACTTCATTCAGATAGGCTTTCTTAAAGCTCCACATCGATGGTGTCATATTCCATCAATGTCACAACTTCTGCTAGCTCTTTGCTACACGAATAGCACTTTCTGGGATGTATGGAGACATAAGAAAAAAGGTTCAGTTTGTTTAAAAGCAAGCAGTAGTAGTAGGTGAGCATCAGTCAAGATCAAATCAACTTGACACTAAAATTTTCACACCGTGGTTAAAGAAGAAAGTATGAATTATACTAAATATTTTAGCAGCCAATTGAATTGCCACGTCATTAGTCTTGTACTGATTTATTTAGTGTAAGCAACAGGGAATATTTCGCTTTTGGAGAACAGGAAAAAAAAGGTTTATTTGCATTATGCTTATTTAATTTGTGCAGTTATTCAGTGTGTGGTAAGTTAATGTTCAAGAAAAATATAATTTTTATTAAAATATTCTATTATTTTATGTTAACAATTATTTCAGCCCTTTGCATTCAGCATGTTTCTACCAAAATAAACCTGCATTTCTATGAAAATTGGAGCTCTTGTTTTTTTTGCGGTACACACAAACTTTAAACATTATTTGGCCCGTTAGCCTTTGAGTTTGACATGCTTGGTTTAGACTGTGTTCTGCCATAGTGAACAGGTAAAATTATTTTTATGTACCCATTGATCCTTAGTTAAAAATAAGATGCTAGGGCCCATTGTCTGAACTGATTTAAACATAAAAATCCACAGATTTTTAAAAATTCTTATTCGAAAGTAGAACTCTTCTGTCTTGTAAAAAAAAAAGGGGGGGGGCCCTAATTTTTTGAAAAGTTGGGGCCAGGATCAAGACCAAATATAATTGTCTAACTGGTAAATGGTTGAACTAGAAATGTAGATTTTGGCGTCACAGATGAAAGAAACTATTAACACAAAAGAAATAAAATGAGAAAAACAAAATGGAATACAAAACGAAAATAATTTCAAAAATGCCTTATCAGTAGGGAAGCACCAGTAATGGAAACTTTGCAGAGAGTGGTTCCCACAGAATGGAGAGGGTGGAAGATAGACTTCATAATGATTAAATGCAGATAGGAGGAAAGGTATCAAATAATAAAAAAAAAATTTTGAAAGCTCTAAACCTTTGCTATCAGGAGAGGTACAATAGCAATGCATATTTTTAGTGTTCAAGGTGAGTATACATTTAAAACACTTTTTTTTTCAGGAAAAGAAAAAGAGTAAATTTAAAACAAGACATTTGAAATTTATGAAGAATGAGAAAATAACTTGAAATAAAAAAGAAATAAATCCTGATATTCTCTAGTTTCAGTTTCTGTTGAAAATGTAACTAGGAAAAAAGTAATTAGTGAAAGATGCAGTATACAGGGAAAATAAGGGGAGCAGGTTTCTACAAAATCTACATATTTCACAGAGATATAAGAAAAAATGACGATTTTTAATATGCATAATTAAAAAAAATAAAATCCTGGTTTCCTTAAAACTGTTGACTCAGCATGCTTGAATAATTCTTATATGTAATTTAAATCATTGTTGGACACCCTATTATAATGACTAAACACTTCAAAAAAATAAAACTGTTTTTCATAATCGAGGAAGTTTCAAATGTAAATACAATTTAGTATCTGAAAACAATTGAAGAAAATGTGTTCACTTTAAAAAGGTATTTAATTTTATTTTTTTGCCAAAATCGGTTTGGCTCAGTGGTAGAGCGTCAGTCTGCGGACTGAGGGGTCCCAGGTTTGATTCCGATGAAGGGCATGTACATTGGTTGCGGGCACATCCCCGGTAGGGGGTGTGCAGGAGGCAGCTGGTCGATGTTTCTCTCTCATTGACGTTTCTGGCTCTCTATCTCTCTCCCTTCCTCTCTGTAAAAAATCAATAAAATATATTTATTAAAAGGTATTTAATTTTATTTTTAAAAAGCAAGTCACAGTTTTTCTCATTAACCTATTTGTATCTGTGTTTATTGAAGAAAAAAAAATTAAATGGGGTGGAGGGAGTGAAGGACACTACAGAGGAACTCGTTTGCTTAACTGAGAGCTCCTACCTGTTTCATTCCCACAAAAGCAAGAACAAGTTGACCTCTAACAAGAGAGCTCCAACACTAGCTAGAAACCAAACAAAACAAAACCAATTGGAAAAATATACCCAGTCCTATAAATCATTTTTTTATTATGTTGTCGAAAATGGCTATTCTTGAAAATGGTCATTCTAATTAATCTCTAGAAAATAAAGATGAAACACTAGTGGAACCATTAAACAACTGTATTTATTCCAGAGGTTATTTGAAGTTGGCTTTAACAATCATGCAAACCAGGTGAAGTCCTAAAGTTTTCCAGGAAACACCAATTTGCCTCTTCTTTTTCTATTGTCAACACCATAAGTGAATTTACCTGTATATCTCTTATCTTTCATTTTATGATTGAACTAAGGGAACAGCATACCAGCATGTTGTAAAGAAGAAATAAATGAGTTCTTAGAAGCATGAATAACTAAATATGAACCCACTTGCCTCTCTACTTAGCCATGTAGTCAAGGTCAACTTGCTTAGCTTTCCTTGACCTTAGTATCTTGACTATAAAATTAAGCTTTGCATCACATTGTTCACTCTTCTACCCTTTTCAAAATCAGGGATTATGAGATTAAAATGAATTTACATATGTAAAACAGAAAACTACCAAAATAGGGTTTTGGAGGGGAGGGAAGGGGAAAAGAAGGGAGGGAAGATGAATTCTATCCAATCAGGATTCCATGCTCATTGCCCACTCCTGGCTGTGGCTCCACAGAGCACAATTTGCAAAGTGTATGACTAGTATTACCTCTGAGATTGTCACTAGCTCTAAAATTCTGGATTCTATGAAGACAAATCTGACTCCAAAACCTTATCGCTTTGGGAATCAGATGAAATAATGCTTAGTCTGAACTCAAGAGTGCTCTTCCAAGTTCAAGCTCTTGGAGCATTGTGATAGAGTCTTCAAAGGGAGTGTGGATTCTAGTGAGTGGATGTGTTTTCCAGTGTTACTCACTGTGATATGACACCATACACAATGCAGTCCTGTCAGGCCCTGGTAACATTTGACAGTTTTATGGCACTTATCACACTTGGTTGGGCAGTTGCCTTCAACCCAATAATGGTGCATGACCTAGAACAGAACAGGAGCGTGATGGTAAGAGGAGACTTCCATTAACCATAAAGACCACCCTCAGGAAGCCAGCCCTGCAACCCACTTACATCAGTGTTCTTCCTGGACTTCACATAGGTCTTGATGCAAGAAGGAGGCGCTCTGGCCACACAGCGCTCGTGCACAGTGTACTTGCAAACTGCAAGGGAACATGGACACAGATTCAGAGCTCATCCTGGCCCTGGTTGCTGTTTTATAGGAAAAGAATGACATTAACAGAATCTCATTTCATATCCACTGCTCCCTAATCAATCCAATCAGCCACATCAAGGAAAAGTCCAAGTGGACTGTTTCTACCATGGAATACAAAAGACCAATTAGCACAGGAAATATTATGCATGTGAAAAACCAAGACTCCTCTATCACGCCATAGCAGGAAATGCTTAATGAAATCAGAACGCCCTCAAATTTTTCACAATAACCTCCAGATGACAAAATATATGTATACATATATATTAAAGACAAATTGATGACTACCAAATGTCTTGGTGACATTTGCTAGAAAAAGAGATCTATATTTTATGAAGTATAGGCATGAGAGCAGCTGGCAGTCATGGGAATAAAAACCCATGAGTTTATGCTATTTGGTCTATTGATTTATCTAAACCTTAAATGGCTGATTAGTCTATTTCCAGACAATAGGTTTCATCATACAAGCCAGGCCTTTAGAAGCAGTCCATCCCTTTTCGTTTGTCCTCATGGCATTGTGTGTCCAAAAGGAACAGCCTTTGTGAGGCAGCATGTTATAAAAACACATGCACAAATGCAAAGAAAATGCATACTTATATGCAAATGTGCATCTATACACATAAAAACATTTCTATGTGTATGTACACATGTAAATTGTGACATAAAACCAAGACATATATTTCCTCGACATCTTCAAACTATTTCATGGCTTGGTTATGAAAATAACTTAGGGCTATATACAGTCCTTCTTTTAATAAAAGAGCAACTAAGAGTTCTAAATGTACAAATATATAGAATAAAAATTAAATAAAAAACAACCATGTAGCCCTCTTAATAAAACAAAAAAAAACTAACCACTGCATAAAATTAAAACAAAAAAGTCTAATCCACATAATATTTATATAGTAAATCTTTCCCATTTTATCCACATTTGCAACACTGAGGAAGAAAACATACCCTCTTTTTCTTTTTTTTTGTCTTCCATATGGACAATAATATGAAGAATACTGCATTTGCAACACTGGTCACTTAAAATTTGTTAGCAAAAATTCTCACCTTAATATCTCACCTTATTTGAAAGTTATTGTGTTTCCTATGCTCCTATCAATAAAATCTACCATGAAAAATATTTTTCCTTACAAATACTAGAACTTTAGAACAAAGTACTTCCCCTGCACATAGGGAATGTTCTATGAAACATGCCTTTCAAATGGAACCACCATTTAGAAGCTGAAGTCAACACCTGACAATTTTATGTAACTTAATAAAACCCTTAAACAAGAAAACACTTAAATGTGGCCCTGGACCATGTTTTTTAATGTGAGTTAATATATCTGAGAAAAAGTCTCAAATTCTCAAATATACTACCAAAGGAACTGCTTGCTAAAAATAATACCTGAAAATGACATATTGTATGGAAACCAAGTAAGAAATTAGATTTGATATAAACACACAAAAACAGCATGTGTTTAATACACTTGACAGTTCCATAGCCGAAAAGGGTGTGGATGGACAAATCACCTGACCAGAACAACTTCACACTTAGGTGAGGAGGACACAGCATACCCTCTGCTTAACAGAGGCATCAGGGGATATAGAAGTTTCTCAGACAGTCATGGTGCAGATTTTAAAACTCTTAGGTGACTTATAAATTAATTTTAAAGTAAACTATTAGAAAATTCTATTGGGTATGACTCAATAGAATACAATTAAAACTGAAGAAAAAATAAATCTACTGAATTAAAAATAACACCCACAACTCATGAACTGGCAATATTGGATATAGGTTAATATCCAATAACCTATGTGGTTAATGGATATTGGAATCCAAAGTTTCCTCAGAATGGCATTAAACATGATGTGCCTTCCTTGTAAGATTAGTCTGTATTTCTTGTGATTTCTTTCTCTTTTTTTAAAATATATTTTATTGATTTTTTACAGAGAGGAAGAGAGAGGGATAGAGAGTTAGAAACATCAATGAGAGAGAATCATCGATCAGCTGCCTCTTGCACACCCCCTACTGGGGATGTGCCCACAACCAAGGTACATGCCCTTGACCAGAATCAAACCCGGGACCTTTCAGTCCGCAGGCCGACTCTCTATCCATTGAGCCAAACCGGTCTTGGCAATTTTCTTGTGATTTCTTAATTTGAATGCAAAGTGAGACAATTAATTTACCTGTTTTTTTTTTTTTTTTTTTTAAAGACCTGAAGGAGCTGACTCATGATGAAAAATCAATGGAAATAAGGTGGCTAACTTATAAAGAAAGAAAAAAAGGAGAAAAGAAAAGGATATATCTGAAATAGGTATAAATAAGAGAAACTTATGGAAATTTTTATAATCATCTCAGTAGAAATGGAAACAATGAGTAACTTAAACTACAGGGGAAAGAATATGGCTAATGAACTGGAAAATATCCTTAGCATTTTTTCTAAGTGAGGGTTTCCTAAAACTAAGGAAAGTTCAAAGGAGAGTGGCCTCAACATTCAGAAATATACCACAAGGAAGTATAAGTCACAGTTACAGGAAGGGTCAGGACGTTCCCTATGTCTCCATCTATAAACGGGACATTTCCATCCATCTCCGCCTTTCCTTGCTGCGGTGAGGATGTCCAGGTGGGACAGCATACTCACAGGAGCAGCAGAGGCCCTGCTTGCCCACGCCGATCAGCATGTTCAGGCAGAGGTTGCAGTAGGCAGGCTTGTTAAAGTGCTTGAGTCTCCACACATGCTGTCCATCATCTTTCACGTTCTGCCCGGGACGTAAGAGAAACAGATTGCACTTAATGAAATAAACAGTGGAATATGTAACTGCCAATAAAACTCAGAGCTGGACTGAAGCACTTGAAGACAATCTGTTATTTCATCCTTGACTTTCTCCAAGGTCGCCACAGAGTCTAGAAAACCACATGTGCGCTGGTGGAATGAGATCCTGCTAACAAATCTTGGATGCTATAGCAACCCACACAATTTTTTGTCTCATGTCAGCGGTTCAACAGCATGTCCCAAACTGTCATGGTGACCTACCAATCGGAGGGATGTGTCTGCCTGGACTCTAAATACTTTCTCCTTAGTACAATCCCATAAACAAATAAATGAATAAAGAGAAATGAGTGAAAGAGCCTCACAAATGAAAGCGTGGAAAGAAAATGGTAGTGGGAATATGCAAATTTTATGTAGGTGGTCAGACCTTGTCAGAAGGCTGAAGGATGGGATAAGGAATAACACTTAAAGGTCAGTTATTTGTGCTAGTATTAGGCTATTCTATGGAATTCCTTACATGTTATAGTTTATATTAATATATTGTTGTATGTTTCCAAGAGTAAATTTTTTAATTTAACTTTTTAAAGACTTAAATTACATAATCATTGTTTCTCTTTTTTTTAAAAAATAAAGTATGAATAATTGTAATCTCATAGGAAGGTAGTAAAATATTAAAACCGTATTACTGCATTTATTTACAATAATCACTATAGTTATTTGCCACCATAAAACATTTTAGCAAAACAACTGCAATTATTATTTATTCTTCTACGTAAAAAAACTATATAATATCATAATAGCTACTTCTCTTAATAGGTATTTAATCACATCTGCATTGTTCAAGATTAAAGTAAAATGAAATGATGCTTATGAATGTCCTGAACTCTTTATGAGAAGTTTAAATGTATTAAGTAAACTTATTATACATCATTATTTTGTTAACAGTATTTTTTCTCATTAATATCTAGTCTTTATGTGTCATCCACCAAATTGTATCAAATTCAACTAATTTTAGATATCATTTATTGGTATTATATCAAAACTTTTAGAGGTCTTAAGTGGCCAAGTTGTAGTAAATTAATACTAAGAATTACATTAACCTAATAAATTTTTTGGGCACCTAAGATGTGCTGGGGCACATACTAACTCTCTAGCTGTGTGATAATATAAACATGTCCAGATCATCTTATTTCTCTTGATTAAAAAATACTTATGTTTCCTAGCCACTTTTTTCTTATTTCCAGTGAAGAGCTACACCACCAAATTGGTTGAAACCAATTAGATCCATAATAATTAGATCTCGGATTAGAACCAGAAATGTCAAATTTGCATCAGAACATGAAACATTAGTGGAACTGCTTCCTGGGAGATGGTGCTCCATGGGCCTCTTACGTTTCTGTACATTTTGTAAGCAGAAAAACTCTTTCTTTTCTCCCCAGACTATCTTTTCAAAGATGTTTGATTAACAAACAGCTCTAAACCAGGAGTTGTGTGTCCCTCCAGAGCAGAGGGTAGGTTAAAATAAAATCAACATCTCATCCATCTCAGCAAAGGTTAAGCAGGTTTATTTCCTATACAACATAAAAAAACTTAGTTTTCCTAAAGCATGGTTCCAAGCTCTGGTGGTCCGCACAGGAATTACGTGGGCTGGACTCTGTCACCTTCTGAGACTTCGTGGGCCCAGAGGGCCGGCTCAGGCAAGAAGCTCCTGCTTGCTTCGCTGTGAGCTAACATGTCCTTAGACTCTGACCCAGGAGTTCCATGTTCTCTGTTAGCATCCGGAATGAAACTGACAAGCTTACTTGTGAACTTGCAAGGAGGCTAACATTTCAGACCCCTCCCAGTTCTTGACAATGCTGATTCATGGTTCCGACAAAGGAGAGGCAAGCTCTCCACAAAAGCACTTATGCAGAAGGTGTCACAGAGGGGGCTTCAGGAAACATAAGTGTCTCAATTTTCTCCCAAAACATACGAAGTAGGCTTTGTAGCAATTTCTGGACCCAGTACTGGTTTGCTTTGAGTCATAAGATTTCTAGTATATTTATCATAGGAACAGAATGCTTTCTATAACTGTTTAACTTTGCTATATTTTTCCAAACTGTTTATGTTTTTAAGAATAAAACATCCTGATGTGAAAAATTTAAGTAATGAGGTTGTTAATTTTTCAAAAACATATTGATAAAGCTAATGGTTTCATGTTTAAAAAACATATTAAGTGAAAAGAAGAAAGGAAAAACTAAATTTTCATATGTATTGCTGTTCTTATCATCCTTGTCATTTTATTTTTAAATGATTGTCCATTACATGGGAATTAGCCTCATTCTGTTGAAGAGCACATATGGACTAAGTTAGCTGGCATTTTCCTTATCAAAAATAAACAAGTCTGAGCGTGGGTGTTCTGTCAATCAGAACACTTAGCCATGCTACAGGCAGCATGTGATGTACAAATCCATTACCCAGACGTAAAACGCCTCACAAAAAAAAAAACAACACAAATTAAATAGCTTTATAGCTCTTAGCTGGATATATTGCCAAAATATGCAAAAGATGAAATATGTATGTGACTTCAAGAGGAGAAATTGAAACCAGGAGCCAACTGCTTCTCAGCAGTGCAAATTATGCTCCAACTCTCTGTATTTTCATGTCTTGTCTTGTTTGTCTTATTAAGATTATAAACTTGGTGGGGGGAGGAGAATATGTTCCTTGTTATATGCTATCCGCCAGTTGAGCATGTTCCTATTAGTACTTCTGTTGCAAATAAATATTTATTGTCACAGAAAAGAATTACGTTTCTTAAAAGATATATTTTATTGATTTTTTTACAGAGAGGAAGGAAGAGGGATAGAGAGCTAGAAACATTGATGAGAGAGAAACACATCGACCAGCTGCCTCCTGCACACCCCCTAATGGGGATGTGCCCACAACCAAGGTACATGCCCTTGACCGGAATCGAACCCAGGACCTTTCAGTCCTCAGACCAACGCTCTACCCACTGAGCCAAACCAGTTTCAGAAAGAATTAGTTTTATAAGAAAGAAAAGGGGAGGCGATGTGGAAGGCTTGATTCCTGGCCTCCTCTGAAAATGTGGGTAAGCCATTTCACCCTTCTTGTCTTCCTCTCTAATGAAGGAAAGCATCCACTTTCCTCTCCCAGGCCATGGGGTGGGCTTTCATTACGCAATACCTGTGAAGTCAATTTAGCTCCTCAGAAGCCTGGTGTTATATAACCAGCAAATATGATCAATGTTATTGGGTTGAGCTTAGTAACATTCTCATGTTTTAGCCAAAAGAGTTCAGAAGGATGTTTGTAGGCTTACCATACTTTATTTCATAAAAAAAATCTTGTTCTTACAGAAATGCCTTCGTAATATTTATAAAATACTGTACTTTACAAAGAAGCAGCTCTGTGATGTGGTTGTGATAGACACATGCTCGATGAAAAGGAGGCAAGATCACAGGAAGCACCGGGTCTTCCTCTCTTTTTAATCCCCTAGAAGTCAAACGGAGGTTTCCAAGGACATATGCCCTTTGCAACTTTTGAAATGTATTTCATTATCAATAGTAAGGTCTAAAGTTTTCGTTGTTTTTTTCTTCTCCCCTGAATACATACATTCAAGATCACATATAGTGTTCAACTGTACTAGGACTATTGTAAATAACTCGAGGCCTGGTGCATGAAATTCATGCATGGGGTTGGGGAGGAGGATGTTCCTCAGCCCAGTCTGCACCCTCTCACAATCCGGGACTGCTGGCTCTAACTGCTCACCTGCCTGCCTTCCTAATTGTCCCTAACTTCTTCTGCCTGCCAGTCTGATCACACCCTAACCACTTTCCTGCCAGCTTGATTGTTACTAAATGCCCTCTCCTGCAGGCCTGGTCACCCCTACCTGCTCTCCCCTGCAGGCCTGGGTTCCCCCCAACTGACCTTCCTTGTAGGCCCAGTCGCCCCCAACTTCCTTCCTCTGTCTGCCTGGAAACCCCTAACTGCCCTCCCCTGCAGGCTTGATCACCCCCAACTGCCCTTCCTTGCGGTCTGGTCCCTCCCAACTGCCCTCCCTTGCTGGCCATCTTGTGGTGGCCATCTTGTGTTCACATGGGGGCAGCCATCTTGTGTGTTGGAGTGATGGTCAATTTGCATATTCCTCTTTTATTAGATAGGATAAAGGCCTGGTGCATGTGGTTGGAGAAGGACCCAGACCAGATTTCACAATCCCAACATCCAAAAATTAAAAATGTAACTGCCATTTGACTCAGTGATCCCACTCCTAGGAATATATCCTAAGAAGCCTGAAATCCCAAGCAGAAAGATTATATGTACCTATGTTCACAGCAGTGTTATTTACAATAGCTAAGCTCTGGAAACAGCACAAGTGCCCATATGTAGATAAGTAAAATAGATGTGGTACATTTACATATGGAATAGTATGCAGCTTTAAAAAGGAAGGAGCTCTTAATCTTTGAGACAACATGGAGGGACCTGGAAAGTATTATGCTAAGCAAAATGAGCCAGTCAGAGAAAGACAAGCATCACATGATCTCACTCATATGTGGAATTTAATGAACAAAATAAACTTACAAACAAAATAGATCCAGAGGCATAGAAGCATGGGGTATAGACTGATTCTCAGAGGGAAAGTGGGAGGTAGAGTGGAAAGAGATTAACCAAATAACTCATATGCCTATATGCATAACCCATGGACAAAGACAACAATGCGCTGAAGAACTGGGGTTGGGAGGGGAGAAAGGAGGAGAGGGGTGAGAGGAAAAGATGGGCATTTATAATACTTTCAACAATAAAGATAAATTTTTAAAATTTAAAAGAAAAGAACATCTTTATGTTTATAATATGACAGATAAATGATATAATAAATCAGGGGTTAGCAAACTATGGCTCTTGGGTTAAAACTGGCCATCAACCTATTTTTGAAAATAGTTCACTGAATCACAGTCATGCTTTTTTATTTATGGAGTATCTGTGCTTGCTTTTGCTCTGAGCTGTACAGTTGAGTAGATGCAACCTCTATCCCACAAAGCCCAAGTTATGAATGAACTAACTGCCCCTTTATAAAGATGGCCAAACATTGGAGCAGAGTTTCTTACAAAATACAGCAGTTGTTTTTTATTTTTATTTTTTTAATATATTTTATTGATTTTTTACAGAGAGGAAGGGAGAAGAATAGAGAGCAAGAAACATCGATGAGAGAGAAACATCGACCAGCTGCCTACTGCACACCCCCCACTGGGGATGTGCCCACAACCAAGGTACATGCCCTTGACCGGAATCGAACCTGGGACCTTTCAGTCTGCAGACCAACGCTCTATCCACTGAGCCAAACCGGCCTCGGCTGTTTTTTTTTTTTTTTTTTTTTAATTCATTCAAAATTGAGATTTTTTTTAACAAGACAAATACCAGAGAAAGAATAAGTCTCAGGTATAAATTTTTATTGTAATCAAAATTACACATGCCATGCAAACTCTCTATTTCCCAGCAGATCTAAGAGGCTGTACCACTTCATATGGAATATCATAAAGTTTGAGGGGCTTCTTCTAAGAGAGAGGAAATGACTCTTAACTCTCAATCATTTGTTCTGACATGTTCTGATAGACTACATTTCTGGCCCAGCTATGATTTAAAATAGAGTAGCTTTTAAAAGTTGGTTAATGGAGAAAAATAAATGACAATAAAACCACAGCTGCTCTGCCTTATATTAGAAGTGAGGATTACTCTCCCAGGGCAATCCTCTTATCTGTGTAATTTGGCTAGTACACCACAGTCCCTTTCAAATACACTGTGGGACTTAACATGCAATGTCAATTAGAATCTACTCCCTGAACTCATAATTGACAACAGACACGGATATCTAGGACAACATAACAAGACTGGCCCCAGACTCAATGGCTGAGTTCAACCCAAAGCTTCTAGAGTTCCAATTTGATAAGCAAAAGTGTATGGGGGGCGGGGGAGAGAGAAGGATGGCTCAGAGGGAAATGACAGCATGAATCAAATTCCCTGCAGGTAATAACATAACACATTAACTGCCTGCATAAAAGGAAATAAATCTCAATTACAAAAAAAAAAAAAAAAAAAAAAAAAGGCCCCCTTACTGTGTCATTCCTGCTTTGTAAAAACACGGTGCCTTGGGATTCAAAAGCAGTTCCTAACAAGTAGATGCTCTGTTTTGCGGTCATAATAACTACATGGCTTATGAATTTTTATTAAATAAAAATTTAAAGGATTGTTGGCTTATTGTCTTTTAAAAACTAGAGGAGAAGGGATGATGTTCTTAGAATTGTTTAGTACAGGGCGAATCTGATCTTGGTGGTTGAACATAAATGTTAAATAATGTAGCCCTGCCCTCCAGTGGCCATCACTGGGAATACAGCTTTGAGCACATTTGGTTACTTAACTTTGAAACCCTAACTTACTTTTTTCCTATCAAGCTCCCAAAACTGGTCTTTTGATGAAACTAAAAAGTATCAATTTAATAACATGATTATAATAAAGTAAATTATGTATAACCAGTATCCTGATGAACATTTATTGCAAATAAATTTACTGCTGTGCTAGAAACTGATAAGGTATTGTATATTTGTTTAAAATATTTTGAGGTAAATCCATATAGATTGGGGACTATATTTAGCCACGCTACCTCACAACTTCACAAATACCTATATTTCTGAATCAAATTATAAAGAGTTGTTTTCAAAGAAAAACATTTCAAAATCTTTCTTGATATTTAAAATATAGATGATTTGGTCTTCTTTTATGCACTTTCCTATCCAACCCTTCAACTATCAAATGAATGACTTACTCATTCCTTCATCTTCTCTCATTAGCTCATACTAGAATTTTCTTTTTTTTAAAATATATTTTATTGATTTTGTACAGAGAGGAAGGGAGAGAGATAGCGAGTTAGAAACATCGATGAGAGAGAGTCATTGATCAGCTGCCTCTTGCACACCCCCTGCTGGGGATGTGCCCGCAACCAAGGCACATGCCCTTGACCAGAATTGAACCCGGGGCCCCTCAGTCCCCAAGCCGACGCTCTATCCACTGAGCCAAACTGGTTTCGGCTCATACTAGAATTTTCATCAATGTTTAGAATAAGCAAAACTTTAGCTTTAAAATATGAAAATTTCCTCCTGTCAAACTTTTTGTTTTCTCCCAATAGTCTTATTTCATATTTATTGGTTACTTTTATTCCCCTAAACCAGTGTTTCATTACCACTGGAGGCACTTATATAAGAACATTTTTGATAGGCATGGAACAAAAACCTGACTGATCTGCTCATATGTAAGAAAAAAAGTGTGTGTGTATGTGTGTGTGTGTGTGTGTGTATATCCTCTTAACCATCTTGATATATAATTATCTCCTCCAAGTATTATTTATAAACTAAGTAGATTATCTTCCTGTGGAGGGGAGAGGCTCTATGGTGTGGGATGAAGAACCACAGAATGCAGTAATATTGGGGTTTCTTGTATTAGATAAAATGAGATAGTCAATAATGTTAGTAAACTAGATTACACTTTAAACCAGGGGTGGGGGGGAAAGAGAGACGTTAAACATTATGACAAGTATTCTACACAGGAGTTACTGTCCAATTGCCCTGGGGCATACCTATTGAAAGGTCCAGGCACCTATTACATGCTTAGTGGTTAAGAAAATAGCCAGGTCAATTCATTACCAAAATGGATGAGAATTCCAGACTTAGCACCAAGGCACCCGCTCAGGGAAAATGCTTACGTTTTCCAAGCCTAGGAGCACAAGAAGTGGGATTGTGGTCATTCCTCCTTGGATCCATTCCTCCAAAGAAACGGTCCCATCATGATCATAGTCAATCTCTTCCATCATTTCATGAAGGATCTGAAGCAGAGGAGAAGAAAGCCTTGCAATAAATCAATAAAATACATCTCAGATGCTACAACAAAAAATGACATTGGACTGGTTGTAACTGTGACAAGCAGCGAAGTAGAGAGTTGAGATAAATATCTAGGTTATAATAATGTTGTACAATATTAATCCTATTACTGGGAATATAGTGGCTTTGTTATGATTTCCAGAACCTGACTACTTTCACTGATCAACTTTGAAAAAGAACTGCTCAACTTTTTAATATGTCATCACTGAATAGTACAGCTAAATCAAGAAGGTATCTTTCATTTAAAAGTAAAAATGAAATTGCTTTCTTTCAATTATTTTTTTAATTCAAATATATGCTAGATAATGTCTGAACAAATTAGCTTCATGACAAAGAGCTGAAAGAATTCTTTGCTAAGTGATACAAGGTGGGGAAATGAAGTTGCATTTAATTGCCTATCAGATCTTAATAGAGCCAAGAAGTTAAACAATCAAGTCCTTTTTTTATTAGATTCCCCCCCCCTAAAGATGGCTTGTACAAAATGTCCCAAAATGTTCTCCACTGTCTATGTTACCCTGTTTCCCCGAAAATAAGACAGAGTCTTATGTTAATTTTTGTTCCCAAAGATGCGCTAGATCTTATTTTCAGGGGATGTCTTATTTTTCCATGCCCTAGGTCTTATTTTCGGAGGATGTCTTATTTTCGGGGAAACATGGTAGTAATACCCTTGGTTGTATAACAGTAATAACAATATTAGATTCAAAATTTGTTGTAAGGATTAAATATGCTAATATAAGTATATTTAAAGAGCATCTGGCATATATATTTAGTGTGATATAGGCATTATTAGTGTTATATTTTTTGGAAATTATATGTGAGTAACGAATATTTCCACTGACTTTGGGTACTCAAAGTATTTGTCATCTAAGTTGTCTTCCCTCAGAAAGTATGTGAAAATCAGATTCTTTTCCGTCAGAACAAACTAACAAGTGTTGGGAGAAAATGTTTTTGGAATAAAATGGTGGTGAACTAATTATTTCATTATTCTCAAGATGAAACTCAGCAGAAATTATCCAGAATTTGGCAAATAGCATAAGATCTTGTTAAAATGCCCTGCCCCACCCTAGTTGGTGGTGCTCAGTGGGTCGAAAGGCAGCCTGCGCTCAATTCCTTATTAAGGGCATGTACCTGGGTTGTAGGTTCAATCCCCAGGGCACATTCAGGAGGAAACCAATCCATGTGTCTCTCACATTAATGTTTCTCTCTGTCTCTCTGTTCCCCCACCCCCACAATGTTTCTATAAAAATCATATATATTGGTCAGATTATTATGATCTCTGAACACATAATAATCTGGCTACTCAGTGTATATCCTATATAATAAAAAGCTAATATGCAAATTGTCCCCTCGACCAGGAGTTCAACCAGCAGGCAAGCCAGCCAACTGCTCATGTCCCCTCCCCCTGGCCAGGCTGGCCGGACCCCACCCATGCACAAATTCATGTACAGGGCCTCTAATATATATGCATTCAGAGATCACAATATGCGTTCAGAGATGAGAGTAATCTGGCCAATCAATGTATTTATCTCCTGCCCTGGAAGGCACTCTGGTGAACTAGGAGAAATGAATAAATGAGCAGAGAACCAAAATACAGAGCATTTGATTCAGATGCCTGATGCTTTCATTTTCTGCCTAATATATGGTTTGTTAAAAGCAGCGTTAGGTCTCTTCCCCCCTGACCCCCCCCAACCCCCCCGTCATTT
This sequence comes from Pipistrellus kuhlii, assembly GCF_014108245.1. NCBI lineage: Eukaryota > Metazoa > Chordata > Mammalia > Chiroptera > Vespertilionidae > Pipistrellus > Pipistrellus kuhlii. The sequence continues at coordinate 30,949,363 of NW_023425405.1, read as the reverse complement.
CTTCCAAAGATTTCAGTCTTTCCTACTACCTGCCATAGAGCTCAGATGTTTAGTTTTCTTTATTTATACACACACACTTACCAGGGGTCTGACAATGTGCACAAGAGCACACACCTTTAAAACAGGGAGAGCTGACAAATCATCAGGGAGGATGAGGCAGTTCCGGAGATGGCAAACACAAGGCACAGCTAAGCCTTTTTACCTCGACTTTCTACTATTTATACCAGCCAGAGAAATGACAGGTTATCTGGGTGTGCCACAAAAGACAAATAATGCTATATACTTTACTTACTGTATTTTCCTGCAGGTATTTATCATAGAGTGCCTAGACACCAAACTGTTCCCTTCCTTAGACCATCCAGGCCCCCTTTCTTCAAATCTATGCCTCTCCCTACAAATATTTGGTTGGCAAGTGGTGGAGCTCACTTCTGCTTTAAAAACTGATAGAAAATTATGCCCCTTCCCTCTACCACTCCAGTGAGGACAAGAGGCTTGACTGATAGATAATGTTCTCAGGTATTAAGGCAAATGGGATGGGGAAAGTTGGGTTAGATTACCAAAACCAAAGAGGACAACAGAATGTGTAAGTCTCTGGTGTCAGTGCAAATAGTATTAAGATGAATCAAGCAGAATTCTTAGAATTAGATACATGTTACCGTAAGCTTTCGTCTTCCATGTACAAACTACATTGTTATGCACCTGAATTCACTGTGTAGAGAATGTGCATTTCCACATCCCCCAAAAAGAAAAAATCAGTTAACACTTGAGAAGCCATGTGCCAGCAAGAATGGTGCTCTCATGGCATTTCATGTGACCTTGGTGTACTTTACTGGCAAGAGTTTGCAAAGCAAGAAAATTCCATCACAGCTCTCACATCCTCTCCTCATGCCATTATCATGCTATTAACTGCATAAATGTGAACAGTGTTTGAAGAATAGGCCTTTGAATTCAAATAAACTGTGAATCATTTAAATACAATTGATCTGGATTTGCTTAAATCATGTACATGTTGCTTAACTTGGTTGGCTTCAAAAATAAACTAAAAATCAGTAACACTTACTAACTCTCCCTAAAATATTACTTTTGTCTAAAGGCAGTTTCTAATTAAGTATGTTTTAATATACATTTGAAGTATGCTGTAACTTTGGTATAAACCTATTAAAAATAATAAGTTTTTTATGTGCTATAAGCATTGATGGATACTATTTCTTTAAATGATTTGATTAAAATCCTAGCCCTGAGTGAAAAGGTTTGTACAAGTAACTTTAACATTTTGGGATCTCAATTTCTTCATCCAAACAATGAATAAAATACTAGTATTTACTTCAGAAGGTTGCAAGCATTAAATAATACATATACAAAAGGTAGTACAATACACTGTGCACAGTAAGCTATCACCATAGACTTCTTTTAGTTTTTTAAAAGATTTTAAATTGATTTTTACAGAGAGGAGAGGAAAGGGAGAAGGAGAAACATTCAAGTGAGAGGGAAGCAACGATAGGCTGCCTCCTGCATGCCCCCTACTGCAGATGGAGCCCGCAACCCTGGCATGTTTCCTGAATGGGAACCAAACCAGCCACCCGCTGGTGCACTGAGCCATGCCAGCCAGGGCCATCATATGAATCACCTTCATACTCCTTTATAACAATTACTTTACCAATTTCCACATGTCAATTCCAGCTGTTTGGTGGCATGGCATGACAGTGGCAGGGTCTGCCAGCAGCTCTATTTCTCTACACATTTGTAAGACCACCATTCACATTCATTTCCACAAGGAAAAAAAGTTAAAAAATTCAGAACATATACTCTCCTCATTCAGGACCCACTTTGACTACTAATCTATAATAATAAAAGTCTAATATGCTAATTAGACCAGACAGTTGAATGGCCTTCCAGATGTCATTCCACACAACCTTCCAGATGACCTTCCGGATGAAGCCATGGCAGCCAGGGCTGAGGCAGAGGTGTTTAGGGGCAATCAGGCAGTTTCCGGTTAGGGGTGATCAGGAAGGCAGGCAGGTGAGCAATTAGGAGCCAGCAGTCCTGGATTACTAGAGAGTGCAGGCCAGGCTGAGAAACCCTCTCCTCAGTGCACAATTTTGTACATCGGGCCTCTAGTTAGAAATAATATCTTAGAGTGATCAAGAAAAACCAAATGACAGTAATTTATTATGGTTCCGAGAGAGAGAGAGAGAGAGAGAGAGAGAGAGAGAGAGAGAGAGAGAGAGAGAGAGAGGAGGGGGGGGAGGCACTATCTAGAATTTAGCCAACAGTTAAATCATTGGTATACCTACTGGATTAAGTTCAGTGACATCCCATTCAAGGTATTCTGCCACATGCATCATCTGGCTGATGATGTTTTCTAATTCCTGGAGCAGAGAGAAAGGAAGTCAATGCAAAGACTTAACAAATTCTTTGACTTAGAGGAATTATTGGTTCAACCTGTTCCTCAAAAACTAAGAGTTATAAGATTAATCATATAAATATTATAAAGGTCTCATTATACATAAAACAAGAGCGCAAATATAAACTCATTTTGTACTTGGTGTAGAAATCTATACCAGAAGAGGGCACAATTATACACAGAAAGAGTTTCTTCCAGTAAAAAAAAAAAAAATAATGATAACAGAAAAACTCTTTGGACAGGAGCATCTGCTGAAAGTAGGAGCATGCATATTTCCACAAGATGTGACTTTTAAATCACTGAGTAACCTGATCTTTTGGCTTGAAAGCAGGTGTGGAAGGAAGGGTCTGAGGGCAATGGAGAGGTTTATTTTTATTCTGATACACTGAGAATGCATACCAACTGTTCTAGCCATTTATTAGAATAATTTGCTCTATTAGAAGAGTCTTCAGGGTCAAGATGGGGAGGCTAAGTATGTGTAGAGTTTATTTTATGAGGGGATAGAATTTTAGTTTGAATTTTCACATTATTCTTCTCAAATGTCCACTCTTTGAAGAACTGCTAGTAAATACATATGGCTTTGCTACATAAATTAAAACATTTTATGCCCATTTATTTAATGTTTTAATTTCTTCCCATCTCCAGAAAAGCTTAAAGGCACATTGTAATGCTAATAATTCTTAATGTATTCAATGACATAATTAAGAGTGGTGCTACATAGTCTGACAATTTAAACTTTAAGTATAAAAGACTAATACTTAAAGTATATTAATCAAAGATCATCCTATTAAAATTTCTGATCTAATGTACGCAGTTAGTATTCATGAGTCAGGATGGAATATGGTAGAGAGGTTTTGGGGGGCCATGAATCCCTCTGATAAAAGCTATACTCTCACCAGAAAAGATATAATAATAAAAATACTATTTATGTAACAAGAGTCACCTCAGAAACAATACAAATATACGTGTATTTATTTACTACAGATAAAAAAATTAAAACACACATCCCTTGGAATTAGAGGCTACATTTTACATGTGTTGCTATCTTTCACTTACAATATTTTTTATTTATGTATGCCTTAATGGTTTGGAATGGTTAAATCTCTGGATATGTTTTTAAAGAATGGAAACTATTTTTGGTGGACTATTATGTAGGTTTGTGACATTAGCTAAGTCACTTAACCTCTCTTAGACTCAGTTTTTTTTAGTGTGTGGGTGTGTGTGTTGTTGTTTTTTTAATCCTCCACGGAGGATATTTTTCCACTGGCTTTTTAGAGAGAGTGGAAGAGAGAGGGAAAGACAGAGAGAAATACCCATGTGATGGAAACACATGGATTGATTACCTCTTGCATGAGCCTCAACCAGGGCCCAGGCTGGGGAGAACCCTGAAACCAAGGTATTTGCCCTTGACCAGAATCGAACCCGGGATTCTTTGATCCTCAGGCTGATGCTCTATCTACTGAGCCAAACCAGCGAGGGCTAGACTCAGTTTCTCAATCAGTAAACATATTATTGTTGTAATTCTAATCTTACCTAGTTTTAAAATTGTTGTTACATAAAATGCATTTATCTTGTCTGATTGCAAGTGATCAATAAACATTAACTAGTGTTATTTAGACATAGTGGACATTTTTCAAAGTGTCAATTTTCCTCTGTTTTGCCTTCAATCTGTAAACTGCTACATCTTTAAATTTCTAAAAAAAAAAAAAAAATGACATCAGAAGATGCAATTTCATGCTACTATTGAAGGAAATGAAGCAGGAAAATAAATGAAGCAGGAGAAAACTATAGAAATTAAAACTAGACTTTTAATTACAAAAGAAACAAACTAGTTTTATCATAAACAAATGTATTTACATCCAACTCATTGTTTAATATTGTAAATATAGCAACAATTATTTGCTAGTAATTTGCTATATGTTAAAAATAATGGCAGAGATCAAAAAAAGTATTTGATTAAATGTTTAAATCAGCTGCCAACCCATGGCTAAAAGCCTAGTGAAGAAACATTCTTATAATTTAATTAAAAAGAAACATTATATAAAACAGAGCAGCAGTAAAAAATGTAATTTGCATTAGTATAGTCAGAAGTGCTACAATAAGCATATTGAAATATCTAGAAAAAATACCTAAACTCCTAGCTGTGAAATGCCACCAGAAAATGAGCAAATGTGTCATGTAGCTTAATATTCCCAAATAGGAAAATAAACACTACTAGGTACATAACAGTAGGAGCATTTGAAAATATAGAGACATTTAAACATAGGATATCCTGCAGTTATCACATCAATTCAGATTGGTGTTCATTTCCTAGAGAGGAACTGTATATGTTTATTGTTCTCAGGAGATACTAATGTACCATTGTCCTACTGAGTGTTACAGAAGTACGTCTCCAACTTCACTGCTTTGTGTGTAAAATGCCTGTTTGAGCTCTAGCAAAGGAGAACACCTGATGATGAGAGACCCTCATTATCTGAAATGTCTATTTTAATTGGTGTTAATTATATCAAATTATAGTCCCAATGCCTGAAGATTTATGCAAAAATGGGCCTTCCTTCCCCTGGCTGCCAGCACCACCTTAACTTAGGCCCAAACTGCCTTTCTGCCTTTCTCTGGCCCAGAGCCACCTTTCTGCCTTCCCATGCTGCCCAGAAGCCCAGAGTGGCTGGGGCAGTGAGCAATGCCTGTGTTGTCACCATAGCGACAATGCAAGTGTCCAGGCCCTGGCCACTCAGCTCCTGCATATGCAAATTAACACAACATCTGTATTGGGTTAATTTGCATACTCACTCCTGATTGGCTGGTGGGTCAATTTGCATCTTTCTCTTTTATTAGTGTAGATCATTTGTTTTTCAAAGTGCCTGAGTACCCACGGAGGGACCTAGAGAATACTGTGCTGAACAAAATAAGCCAATCAGAGAAAGATACATATCCCATGTTCTCACTTATCTGTGGAATTGAATGAAAAAAATAAATTGACAAAACAGGTCCAGAGACATGGAGGCATGAAACAGACTGATGAATCTCAGTGGGAAGGAGGGACTGGGTGCTGGGGGGGAGGGAAGGGTGAGGACAAGAGGGTGTTGGGGAGGGAAAGACAGCAGGAAGAGGTTAACCAAAGAACTTACATGCATATTTGCATAACCCATGTTCACAGACAATAGTGTGGTGAAGGTTAGAGGAGGGGGCTGAAGGGGAAATGGGAGGAGGGGGTCATTGGGGATAGGGGACATTTATAATACTTTCAACAATAAAGAACAGGAAATAAGGCAATATGCAAAATATGTTAATAGCAAATAAAAATATATTATTGGATGTAACCTAAGATAGATATACAGATGAATCCTTGACTTGTGCAGTGGAACTGAGCCTAACTTCTCTTTTGGAATAAATTAAGTGTAAAATACACATTTAATTATTTATTTCAGTTAAATCATACATAGATGGTATTTTTCTCCTATTGCTTTTTATATCTAAACTATAGAGTATGCAAGTTGCATTTAAAATTGAATGAGACATTTTAAAAAGGGAAGTTGGTCAAAGCAATTTGTAAATACATTTAGCTATTTCAACAGCATAAATGATTAAAAATAGTTTTTAAAAGTAGGAAAATAGCCCGGCTAGTGTTGCTCATTACTTGAGCGTTGACCTATGAACCAGGAGGTCACAGCTCCATTCCCAGCCGGGGTTGTGGGCTCCATCCCCTGTAGGAGACATGCATGAGGCAGCTGATCAATGATTCTCTCTTATCATTGATGGTTCTCTCTCCCTCCCTCTCTTTTCCTCTCTGAAATCAAAAACACATTTTAAATAAAATAAAAAGAAAAGAATAAAGTGACTTTAAAATTCCTTTAAATTCTACTTGTATTCTCAGTATTATCACTGGTGTCAAATCTCACTTTTTTCTTTGTAGATCAATGGGCCCTCAACTTTCTCATGTTTAATTCAAATAAGTTAGTCTTTTTTTTTCTAATCTTTCAGTGCATAGCATTTATGTAGTAAAATTATTCCGTAGATAAATTGTGATCCTAACAGTTTTCTCAGGCCATTCTCTTTCAAAATGTCACTTGATAAATATATGCGCAAGTGCATGAAAATTATATTAAGCATGTCTTCTGTGGTAATAGCTATAAATTTATTCATTGCATTTTTTTCTGAACCAACTACTTCAAAATTTTCACAGGATATTTGAAGAAAAACATTACCGAGCTGTCCAGGAAGCCATTCCCATCCGTGTCATAGAGGCGGAACATAACTAGAAATAAAAGAGATGTTGAAAATATGATTATAGGTGAGTAAAATCAATGTTATTATAAGGCATATTCTTTAAAACTTTATTTTCCATTGAAAACGAATACTAAATCCCTCCCTTATTCAAAGCAATTAGTGAGATCATTTCTCAACTGAAATTGAAAACAAGTTAGCTAGTTAAAAATACTGTCTATCAGATATAAATTCTATCAATGTTATATATTTAGACAATACCATTGCTTGTTCAAATTCTTTATTACAAGATCATTAACTGGAAACTCAAAAATAACAAAAGAGAAGGAATTTAGACATTCAGAGTCTGGACATTAAGATATAACTGACTCAAAGGACTGGAAATCAATTATAATTTAAGATCTACCATCCACTATTATGTGAACTTATATGGGCTTCTCAAACCCTGTTTTCCTCTCTGCAAAAAAGAATCCTCACCCTGTCATAAGACACACATGTGCTGGGAAATGATGCACCCAAATGCCTATCAAAACCCAGAGGTCACTACACAAATATAAGCCATTATATTGATTGACCCCCAAGCAATATGAGAAAGGAAGGAATGTTGCAAAATCAGAAAATTTTTCTGATGGATGATGACAAGAGATAAAATGCATTATTATTATGGCTATCATGTTGTGTTTAAGTCTGAGATATCGTTTTGTAGAGTAGCCACTCTTTGAATTGGTCAAGTAAAGAGATGGCGTGTTGGCTTTGAGGTAGTGAGCTCAGGAAAGCAGGATGGCAGAGTCCCTGACTGGCCTCAGGATTCCCTTGTATAATTCACACTCCACTAGGAGACTACGGAAGTGGCTGCAGGTGCCGTACTGAGATAAACAAAGAAAATGACCCAGCTGAAAAAATAGACAAGTGGAAGTGAAGGTTTGTGTTGGGTTTGCATAATTTCCTGTGGAATCTTGATGTCCATAGTATCAAATGAAGACACTGATCACTAGGAAGCATAGTTACACAATGACCTTGATCATATATTTGTAACTAATTTTTATTTTTGTATTTTAAATCATTATTATGGCTCACAAATTCTAAGATATGAGTATTTATCAGATGCAAACTAGTCTGCAGATCACTAAAAGGGAAAAAATGCTCCCAATCTATCATATTCTATTTATGGTCAAATGCAAATAGTCTTTAAAGATGTTAAAATGCAATGGAAATGTGTACCTATTGAATTACGAAAAATAGTAAGCTGGCTAAGAGACGTAAATGTCTTTTAGCCATTTGTGCAAACAATGATGACTGTTCTCTCTCATATACTCAATAAGTGAGAATAAAATTCAGGGGGGAAAGTATCTATCACCACAAGGCTGCTGAGCATTTCAAGATTTTCTAGTGTAACACAAATTGGTAAAAAATAATTATTCAAGTCAAGGAACAGAATTATTATTGGTAACTAATTATTCAAGACAAGAAATAGAATTATTATTAACACAGCCAAAATCCTCTCATGCTCCCCCATCTTTATTTCTTCTCCCCTTTACAAAGTTAACCACTATTTTGGACTTTTATATGCATTCATTTGATGTCACCATCACTTACTGAATATAATGCTACTGATGGTCATCTGTATTGGTGTGTATAGTATTAATTCGTTCATTTTCTTTTCTACCTATTTATTCAACGTATAAAAGCATTACAGTATTTTCATTCTAAACTTAAGAGATATTCAGGTTGTCCCTGTTTGCTATTTCTAGTAAAGCTAGTGTTATTTTAAAAAAAGTTCTGCTAGAAATTACATTTTCCAGTTGGTTACACACCAGTAAAAGATTTGCCTGGGTCTTAGGATTTGCAAATATTTATTTTTAGTAATATTGCCAACATTTCAGAAGTGATTTGACCAAACCAGATTCTAAACAGCAGTCAATAAGGGTTTGGGTTGTTCCTTAGCCTCACAGCACCGGGTGTTGCCACTCTAACCTAAGCCATTCTGATGAAGGTATTGTGTGTGGTACGTCACTGAGGTTTCAATTTCCATTTCCCTGATTACTAGTGATATTGAGCTAATTTTCATTCATTTCATTTCCAGAAAGGCTGGAATTTTCTCAGGATATTCCAGACCCTCATCGTTCAAGTTCCAGCCTGTCTGGTGGCAATTACATGAGAGATTTACAGTCAGAACTGGCCAATTAAACTTTTTCCAGAGACAAAAATGAGAGATAACAAACTGAATAAAGTCGTCTTAAACCATTAAACTTTGGTGGTAATATCGGGTCTAGTAATAATTAATGTCGTTTTTAACATTCATTTAAAATCTTGCTTGGCATTTACTTGTATTGACATAACCTTCAAACACGTGGTATCTACAGAACGTGTGAAGTGCAATTAACAAGTTTTGCTTGAAAAAGTTTGTGTTTGGTTTGGTTTTTGTTGCAAAACTAGGGCTAAGAAGATGGCGGATGAAGAGCATATTCGGCACTGCATGCTTTACGAGTTCCAATTAGGAAGAAAAGCAAGTGAGGCTGCAAAAAACATCTGTAGTGCTCTTGGTCAAGATGCAGTTAGCGCCAGAAAATGCCAGCGTAGGTTTGAGAAATTTCGCGAGGGAAATTTTTCGTTAGATGACAAGAGTGGTCGAGGCCGTGTGTCCAATTTTGATCAAGAAGCTCTTCAAGCTCTTTTGGTGCAAAATCCTCAAATTACCCAACAAGAGCTTGCGACAACTTTAAATTGTTCACAAAAAACAATTTCCAATCAATTGCGTGCACTTGGCAAAGTCCAAAAGTTTGGAAAATGGGTTCCTCATGAGTTGACCGACAACAACCGTCATCAAAGAGTCACAATTTGCAGTTCGCTCCTCTCTTGTCAAAACCGTTTGCCGTTTTTAGAGCAAATTGTTACCGGAGATGAAGAATGGGTGCTGTATGTTAATTTGAAAAGGCGGCCTCAATGGTTGGACAAAAATGAGGCTCCGCAGCCCACGCCAAAACCTGACTTGCATGCGAAAAAAGTGATGTTGTATGTTTGGTGGAATTTTAAAGGAATTCTTCATTATGAACTTTTACCATCTAACCAAACCATTACAAGTGCAGTGTATAGTGCCCAATTGGAAAGGTTAGCCCAAGCTTTAAGAGAAAAAGAACCCGCGCTGAGTAATCGGAAGGGCGTAATTCTTCACCACGATAACGCATGACTGCATACCACAAGAATCACTGCTGAAAAACTGCGCAAGTTGGAATGGGAAGTTCTCCCTCAACCTGCATATTCTCCTGATAGTGCCCTTTCCGATTACCATTTGTTTCATTCTTTGCAAAACTTTCTTCTTGGAAAAAAATTTAATAATAAAGAATTCCTCAAAAATGCATTGAACGAATTTTTTGCATCAAAATCACAAGAATTTTACAACAGAGGGATTAAAATGCTTCCTGAGCGTTGGGCACAAGTAGTAGAAAACAACGGCAACTATATTGTTGATTAAATTCTGTTGTATTGTTTAAATAAATTCGATTTTAAAAAAGTATTAGAAAACGACATTAATTATTACTAGGCCTAATATGTTGCAGTAGAAAAAGGAAGAGAATGGAAATTCAATTATGCAAGTACTCTTACTGGAAATCTAATCTTTACTTGTGCTGCAGTGCCAACACTGTCATAATCAATGTATACCTGTATGCTTGGGTCAATTTCCAGATTCCATATTTTGTTCCACTGACTTGTCTGTCATTGCATCAATATCACACTGACTCAGTTACTGAAGCTTTTAAAAAATGCCTTGATGTGCAAAAAAACATTCTCTAACTGTGTTCAACTTCAGCTTTGTTTCAGAAATTCACATGCTGATCTTAAACTTTATACCTACTAAAAAAGACTAAGAATGCCCAAAACAACCTTAAAAAGGGAAAATGAATTTGGAAGACTGACATTACTGGACTTCAGAGTTGCTAAAAAACAAGGATAATTAAGAGAGTGAAGACTAGCTAAAGGAGAGACAAATAAAATAATGGGAGAGTCAGTGGGAAGAGGTTATGGTTGGAATAAATGGTGATAAAAAAAAAAAAATTAAGTAGAGTCCAGATATAGAGCCACACACATATGGTGAACAAAATACCAAAACAGTTCAATGAGATTTAAAAAGGGGGTTTTTTTTGTTAAAAAAAAAAATGACAATAAAATAACTAAACAGATATCTGTATATTTACAAAAGAACATTAGCTTTTAAAAAAATGAAGTCTAATTTTAATATTAAAGCTAAATATTAAGCTTCTAGAAAATACCTTCACAATCTTACTCATCTATCATGAATCATCAGTGACAAATGAAAATAATAAGTAAATTAAATTTTATAAAAATTAGAACTCTGTTCATCAAAAAATAAAAATGAAAATGAGAAAATAAATAAGCCAGCCACTGACTTGAAAAGTTTTCAGGGCACATATATTGACAAAGAATTTGTTTCCAGAATATATGAACAAATCCTAAAGCTGAGTAATAAAATGACCTACAACCTCATTGAGAAAGAGGCAAAAATTTGAGCAGATATTTAAAAAAGGAAGCTCTATGAATGGCCAATCATAACACACTGTTCAATATCATCAATCATAAATAAAATCAAATGTTAAGCCATAATTAGAAACCACCACATGCCTATTAAAAAGAATCTGGAATTCAAGTTTTTCTCCCAAGCCCCATCTACCAAAATAGTCAGCCCCTTAGCCTCACAGTTATAACTGTAAAAATTTATAATTTAAAAACAGTGGAAAAATCAGTCTCCCCTCTCCCAGAAATTTGACCCACAAACGCAACTTGTCTTGATAATTCCCTAATAGTTTTAGATCAAACATAAATAAATAAAAAGTTGTCTCCAAATTTTCTAGTTGTTTCCACCAGGAAACTTAATCTGAAAACACTTAGTTCACTTTTGTCTGAAGGAGAAGCCCTAATATGTTTTACATAATTAATTTCTAAACATATTGATAGGAATTAATGCAGTCTAGGAATTCTAATTCATGAAGGAAGTTGGAGAACTTTGGTTTTAGTTCATAATAATAGCAATAATGAAAATAGCATATATATATTTAGCACTAAGTATCATATACTCTAAAGCTCACCAGGTCTAAATCAAGGATAAATGTTTTATTTGCTTCTGAATAAGAAAGAAAAATTTTAGGATTTTAATTTTCAGAAATCAGTCTTCTTTATTGTAGTGGAGTCATGCAAAATTTGAAGTATTGAACACACAGGTTAAACTTGGCTTCCTGTGCCAATATAGTTAGGGATTAACGAGGCATAAATCTACAAGCGTACACAAAAAAGGCGAGAAAAGAACCACCAAATTATAGATGCCATGAAATACATGGGAAGTGCCTTCGAAATCATTAAGCTGGTAATGCAGAAGAGGTAAAAACTTGCACAGAGAGGGTAATGAGTTGGACAGGTTAATTGGTAATCTTCATGAAAAGAAATTAGACTCTCAAATACTAATCCCTATACCTTGTATCTGAGGGTATAACAGCTCTGTCCCATCAGAAGACTAGATATTTGAGCTCCAAAGCAATCCAACCACAAGAACGCTGAGTACTTAGGAATTCCAATGTTCGGGGTACTATTCTAAAGGCAGGGTAATTATGTGACAGTCTATATATTGGGTTTGAGAGCATCTCCAATGAGTCAGACTTAAACCTCAACCATCCATCTACCTACCCACCACTACCAGGGAGCCCTTTCAAAACAAAATAATTGGGGGGGGGACATTATAAAAAAAGAGGAAAGTTTTAATACACAGAATAAGAATAGGAGCACATAAGAATTACGCTGAGAACAAAGTTGATTCTCTGTGAAGTTAAAAGCATATTAGAAAAAGTGGGGGAAGAGCCATCATAGTTGGAGTTGTCCCAGGTGTTGAAGGAAAGACAGGAGAAAAGAAGTTGGAAAATAGGGAAATACAGGAAAAATAATAGTTCAAAGTTCTGTCATGGAGTTGAAACATCCAAAAACAGGGGTTCCAAAAGACTGAATAAGTAAAATAAAGGAGGCTGTAACTAGCAATGAAAAGATTAAATAAAGAACAGATGAACAACATCCAAAACAAAAAAATTATGGTGAAGGATTAGGAAATTAATTAGCTATACAGAAATAGAGAAACTCATTAGATAAGGGAAAAGCCAATTATTAAAACTATGGAAAATAAAAATTGGTTTGATAATCATATAGAACCTTTATCTTTTAAAATAATATTGATAAATTTAATACCTACCATCAAATAGTATAAGATTATTCCTTTTTAATGTTTGAAAGTAAATTTAGGCCCAGATTCAAGTGAATCATTGAACAACTGTATCTTATTTTTAAAACTGAAATAGTAAGGTTTTTAGGTGCAAAAATTATTTAAGCCCAATATTAAAATTATTCTGTCAGTGCCATAGCTTCCAAAGGTGGGCACCTATTACAAAGTTACAAGCTACTTTTTAACCCACTTTTTTTCTATTTTTATGCTCATGTAATTGTACTTTATATAGAACCAATTATGTGCTCACACATGAATTTGGTTTAAAGATCAGAGCAAAGACATATTATGCCATATAAGGGCAATCTTTTTAGCTCTAAAATTCTCCTTCTTCCAGGAAAGAAAGCAGGTTTTAACCTCATTTTCCTTGAATATCATTTCAATATACTCTGCTTTTTGTAGTTTGCATTGTTATCGATATGAAAAAAACAAACATAAAATTAGTTATTAAGTATTAGAAAGTATGTATTTTTAAAGGATTTAAAGTTAAATTTCTTTAATTCACTTTTTTCTTTCTTTCTTTCTTTTTTTTTTTTTTTTTTTTTTTTTACCATTTTATACATTTCAAGATCTGCTTTCTAGACCTTAAGGGCAGAGGTGAGAAAAATTAGCTGCTTGGAGAATCTGAAATAATGGAGAAATCACAAGAGAAACAATAATAAAAACAATGAAACAAATCTTTCCAAAATAAAAAGAGCACTTACAACTAGGTCAAAAATCATGAGTTTTAATCACAACGAGGTAGATAAACTATTGGTATAATTAATGTCCAGTCTCTCTGGGCTTTTTTCATTGACACTATAGAAAAGTTGGCTACAAGATCGTAACAGTCTCCTCAATGTTAAATTTCAGTGATTCTGAGACTAATATACACATAGTACATACTAACATACAGGTTAGTCTTCATCATCTGCATATCAATTATCAACTTTCTGGTTATTTTCCCATTAGTTTCTCTTTAGTGACATCTTTTCAGTAAATGTAAGCTAATATATATTATGTGACATCTTTTCAGTAAATGTAAGCTAATATATATTATGCAAAGTGTTCCATTTGGAGTTCGATCACTTGCTGTGACATGCACTGATCACCAGGAGGCGACACAGAATGAAGAAGGCCCCGGCCTCAGCCAGCAGCCAGGAAAGGACTTCCTGGCCAGCAGCTGGAAAGCCCTGATCAATCTGATCACCAGCCAAGTCTAAGGACCTTACCCATGCATGAATTACGTTCACTGGGCCTCTGGTAATGTGTAAACACTAACAAAACAAAAAAAAAAAATGAATACCATGTATTCAAAAGTTACAGTATAAATTAATTTAGTATTATTTTATGCCTTAAATATTTACATTACCTTTCTCGAGCACCCATTAACTTAGATACAATTCCATTAAACTATATTTTCTTCTTTTAAATATATTTTATTGATTTTGTACAGAGAGGAAGGGAGAGAGAGAGAGAGAGAGAGAGCTAGAAACATCGATGAGAGAGTCATCGATCAGCTGCCTCTTGCACACCCCCTACTGGGGATGTGCCCACAACCAAGGTACTTGCCCTTGACCGGAATCAAACCTGGGTCCTTTCAGTCCCCAAGCTGACGCACTATCCATTGAGCCAAACCGGTTTCGGCTATTAAATTATATTTTCTGAGCATCTATCTGTTGAAACACATGCACACACATGCAAACATACACATGCAAGTGGTAGGTACTAAGGTGGGGAGTTCTACAAAGTGCAAGGGCACAAAGAAAGGGCACAATAAATCCAGTTAGAAAGAGGACTTATGATGTGAGCAAGGTCTAGATCTGATATACATTGGGAATGAACACTCCAACAAATACACATTGTAAGGTGGAAAAGTTCAGGGTCTGTCTGATGACTAAAAAGTCAGTCCATGTGACTGGGATATAATTTGTGGATGTTGCGGGCAAGTCAAAGCCAAATGCAAGACTGGCAAGGTAGGTTGGGGTCAAATTGTTTAGCCCAATCAGATCATGGATGCCAAATTAAGGTTTAGTTTTGTGCATTTAGTTTTGTCAATAGAGAGCTATAAAAGAACATTTATAAATCCTAAGTCAGAACAGAAAGAGGAAAAACTGGGTCTAGATGCTGACAGATTTTAGGTAACATGAGAGGAAGTTATAAGAATTTAAACCTTTTATGTGGGAAGATGATTAAATAGGCGGGTAGTTGAAAAAACAAAGCCCCCGGGTTAACCTTTAACTAAAAGAAATTGATGAACAGAGGGACACTGGAGATCAGTTGAGGTGAATCCAATTGAATCATACTTAGATCAGTGTTTTTCAACCTTTTTTGGGCAAAGGCACACTTGTTTCATGAAAAAAATCACGAGGCACACCACCATTAGAAAATGTTAAAAAATTTAACTCTGTGCCTAGATTGACTATATATAAAGTAATTCTCTTGAATAGGAATCAAATAAACACAAAGAAAGTATTTTATAATTACTTTATTATGAAATATTAAGTAAACAAAATAGTGAAAAATTATAAAATTCTTGTCTTGTCTGCACCTACGGCACACCAGGCAACATCTCGCGGCACGCTAGTGTGCCGCGGAACAGCGGTTGAAAAACGCTGACTTAGATAATGTGATAACTCTGCCACCTCAGCATGTGAGCAAATAAATTGGGTGCCAGAAATTAAGTATGAAAGAATGACATCATGGAATATGAATTCAGTCTCTATGGGAAGGGAGCCCAAAAATCCACAGGTAAGTTCAGGAGAAAGCGAAATAGTGTAGGGGAAAACAATTTATGAACTTACTCTTATTTCACTTCACAAAAAAATTATGTAAACTAAAAAAATATGAAGGAATTTATGTGAGCAATTTTCATTTAAAGATGATTTTTATTACTGATTTTTTAGAAAGGAGAAACACCAATGTGAGAGTGAAACATCAATAGACTTCCCTTTGCACACACTCTACCAGGAATTGAGCTGGAAACCTAGGCAGGAGTCAATTGTGAACGGAACTGGCAACCTTACTGAACCACACTGGCTAGGGCAATATTAGTTCATGCAATCCTTATAGCAAACAAGAGAGACATTATTATGATCCAAATTCTACAATTTGGAAAAAAGGAGGCATAAAGAGATTTTTTTAAATGTGTCCAGGCCACAGACAGTAAGTATCAAGTGCATTTGGATTAGGAAAATCAAAATCCAAATTTGAGCATTCAGCTGCAAAAGTTAATTATTTTAGGCGCTTCATCATATCTATTGTATTTATGTGTTAATTTAAATATTTGTTTTCTTTTCTTTGCTCTACCTTACACTGTGTTTAATAAGCCATCAGTATTGGGGGAATAAGTATCTATTAGATTAATAACCACTACATTTCTCTAAACTCTTCCTGAAATTTTTTTCAAAATTCTATAACTATAAAAGAATACGCGATTATGAGAAAATTATAAATTTGCAATTCTAGAAGGTTAAAAATGTATGGTACTACACATTGCTAAGGCAGTTGGTGAGAAGAATGAATTCTGACTTAATTGATGTAGGAAAGGGCCAAGCATTATTTGGTCTTTAAAAACAAATGCAAGCTCCAGGTGACTAAGAACCAGGTTAAGGTCTTCCAAATTAGAGGGGAGTGGAGAAGAGATCTAGAGCCTAGGTGTACCTTAATGTGCTTCAGAGGTTGCAACTCTTTAACTTTGAAGATTCTGGTGAAAATTGCTATAATAGTGCCAGTCCACATCAACTCTGCCTATGAGTCTGAAAAATGCTTAAGAAAACAAGCCAATTCAACTAAACCTGGTGTAAGCTTTAAAAAGGGCTGGAAAATACAAACAAAGAACAGAGAGAAGGAGGTTGATAACACTGAAGAGAGGTAAGTGGAAGGTCAGGTTTGACGTGATTCATCAAGTGTTTCTGAATGATTAGTGGGTCAGCTTCTGTCTGTAATTGTGGACAAAGACTGTTGACTCATAGACTCAAATTGAGAACTTCAAAGCATGCTCAGAGGAATTCTACCTTGGTCTTTTTTTTTAAAAAAAAAGAGTTCCAGTTGACCTAAAAATAATTAAACTGCAACACAAAGACCATATTGGGGAGGCCTGATGGAGCCTTTATTCAGTCTCAAAAGTGGGGGGAAATGGCTTTGTACTTTTAAAATCATCACTAACATGTTCCTGATAACACCTGAGCAAACTTTTTCTCTGGCTGTAACTTCAATAGAAACCCACTGAACATTAATATTTACTTTGGAAGAAGAGAGGTTTCTGTAAGTTCTTAAGAATACAAATAAATCTTGAAATGCAAAAGTTAAACATTTAGGAATAATAAGCATTTATGTAAAGAATAATGGTAATATAGCTTATTCATAAGCAGATGTGACTCAAATAATCATATTACATAGTAAACTAAATATTAGTAAGAGAAATAACATCAATAACTTCCTATTAAATTTAATTACACATACTGTACTTCTTAATCGTAATTCTGAGACATCACAATGTTCTATATTATATTGGCTTTGGAAATGTCAAAATTAGGATTCATTATCTTCACTCCCATTTCAGTAGCTAACGTTTTTAATTCCCTTGAATAATATCCAATATAATCAAGTGAATTAGATTACTGAACAAACCACCAGCTCTATTTTTAGCAAGGGCTTTGGGGACATAATAGATTCCTAAATAAATGATTGCCTAGGCCTAGAGTTAATGTTTAAAAAATGTTTTCTTGCATTGCAGTGAGGAGAATTTGCCACCAGAGAGAGCTGAAGCACTATATTTTATTAGAGAACAATTATTTCCTTTCAATTAGAGAGAAATTCTCTATCTGAATTACCTGCTACTTTGTGGAAGAAATACACAGTAGCTATTGTTTAATTGTCAATAATATACAGAGTCAATTTCCATGAAAGAAGCGCTTCTGTTTGGCATTTGAGAAATCATTTGTTCCTAGCAAAGGAAGTGTTAGAACTAAAGCTTTCCCGAAAGATTTCTAAGGGAGAAAATTCTAGCTGCCTGCCTGCTGTGAATGGACCCCTCATACTGCTCAACAGGAAGAACTCTTCTTATACTAGAAATAAATGTGTGTTTTTCCTTTTTCAAAACAACCGCAGTAGACACTTTCCAAAGTCATCTTCTTACCAAAATGAGCAACATTAATAATCAGTAAGTAATTTGGTAGACAAACAAGATCAAGAAATACTAGGCAATAAATGAAACTTGATAAGTAACCTGAAATTGACCAATCATCAGTATACTTAGATTTTCAATTGAAGGGGTATTTATTATTTTTATTATTAACATCACCGTATTTAACAAAAATTCATATAAGCACAGTCTCTGCAATTTGTAGTTAATCAGTAGCCAGCCCCTTTCCCTACCCCAGCTGTGACAAGTGAACTGATGGAGAAACACATACACTCGAGTTTATCCTCAGGTCTTCCTCTTTCCAGGAGAGACAGGTAACAGACAATGTCCTTCAGATGGATAACTTCTGGGGAACACGTGTTTGCAGGCGAAGCGCGAGGAGGGGTGATGGCACCTTTATTCATCTTCAGGCCTGAAAAAAAATATTTATCTTTATATCCTTAAAATATTCAGAGTGATCTGAAACAAAAGAAAATATGGGGTTAGAGCAGAGAGCATGTGGAGAGCTATACATTTCCAAGCATATGATGACCATTCTCTCTGGAACTCCGGACATGGTCTGTGACTGCTGTAGACAATGGAGTTTCTTGGGACTTGGGGACACAGGAACCAGACTAGGTGCCTAATGGAGGGTTTTAAAGACATGACCCTATTTTCTAGGGTGAGATGGTGGACAAATTTTAATGTACCAGGAAAAACTTTCCTATTCCAGATCTCTGCTTTAGACAATGACAGCTACAAATTAACCAGGAAGATAGATACAATTGGCTGCTTGTTAAAAACAAAAACAAAAACTGAAGGAAAAAAAAGTCATTCTGTCACAATATGGTTTATTATAATCAGGAATCATCCATTCATACAAGTAGTTATGCCAAATATTTGCCAGCACTATGAAGAAGGCATCCTTTTTGCCACTGAGGAATCTGCCCATAAGAGAGAAAAGGAGCATAAAAATTTGGATAAAGATGACAAATACTCCATTAGAGAGGCAATAACATGACTGTCCTTTGATTTTTAAAGGCCCATACTTAATGTCTGGGACCCATCTACCATGCCTATTCTGAGACCATGGTGGAGTACCGAAATGCCTGATCACAATAGATGATGATGGCAGATGACCTGGTTGGTGATCATCAAACTGAAACTCATTCACAATAAATGGTTAGTTCCATCCTTCACAGAAGCCTCTGACACCAGATCACATGTATGGGAGGAGACCTGAAGGTAAACCCCAATTATCCTTGGAGGTACATTTGGCAACATAATAGGTGTTTGGGTGAGATGACAAATGGGCTAAAGAGCTGCTGTGTTCCTAGTCAACCAGGAGTTATTGGAACAGAGGGGATAATCCAGTTCTACGAGCCAGCCCCCCTTAGTGCAGGTCCACCTGACCACATCCCTCTCTGTGCTATTTCCTTTGATGTGTGACTTTGACTCAATACCTAGCATCTCCTCCAGCCTTCTCAAGGTAGCCAGCATATAATTTAACACATCATTAAAATGTATAAATGACTTGTATCATCTACAATGCTATTGTTAATAAAAGGTATCATTGATTGAGTGATTAATATATGGCAAGAACCATGCTGAGAGCTTCACCGTGTATCATCTCACTTAATTCTCACATTAACCCTGTGAGGTTGATTGTATTGCTCCCATTTTACAGATTAGAAACAAGCTTACAGTGACTATTTTCCCAAAGTTACATAGCTAGCAAATCCATTCTCTTTTTCTACTTAAATGGTTTACAGACTATTGTTGGTTCAATACCAATAGTAAGAAGAAGAAAAAATTACATCTTAATCCAGGATGATCCTTTTATACATACACACACTTCATTAATTAGTAGGTTTCACAACTAGCCTAAAATTTTCCTTTCTGTATTATCCTGTTCTCTTTTCTCCTATTCCATTTCATACTTAAAATTTTATCAAAAGACCCTCTAAATTGAATTCATTATCCACTAATGTGCCCCCTACCCACAGTTTGAAAAATATTGCTTTATTCTTCCTCCATTTTATTTACCAAAGCCTTACTTATTTTAGAAACATATCTATGCTCCACGTTAATTCTACTTCTTTATAGTTACTGAAATATATACATATATACATATATATATATATATATATATATAAATTGATTTTACTCCCTAACAGAAGTATCACTGTATACCTAATGCAAACAAACACAGATATTTCATAAGCCTAAAAAGGCAAAGAACTGAAGACAATATTAAGTTTTTAAAATATTACCTTTCTTACTATGTCTAATTGATTAGCTAAAACTTCTCCAGCTGCAGGAATAAGCAATTTCAACTAAGTATAAAAGACATTTTGGCACTGACAGTTGACATAACCATAACTTCCAGCCTCGGAGAACAGAGTCCTTGAATTATGGTTAGCTAAATCATGACCTAACTCCTCTTGCCTGATGAGCTAATCCTCTCTTCTTAGCTTCCCCTTATGGTGCTGAAATGATTTAATCAGCTTGATCTAAATCTTTTATACAAAAACTCAGAACAAAACAAGAAAGCATAAAAAGAACATGTGACATTCATTTGAATGAATCCCAGACTTATTATACATTTCACTTATTGAGAACACCTCACGATCATTTATTTGTACTTATAAAACAAAGGTGCATGGCATTCCATTATCAGCTTTCATAATACTGAATATAAACAATTAGAGAATGTGAAACATTCAGAGAGAATAATAAAGGCAACCTGAATAATCCATTCCAATATATTCAAAACAACTTAATAATTAAAGGGGAAATTATGGGGCAGCTTTTCCTTTACTGACAGCAATTTTATCATAAATGCGTACTTGAAGTTGTGGGGTTTTTCTCTGGTTATGTGAAGGGTTTTTCAGGGTTTCACAATAGGAGATTTATTGGAGTAAATTTGTGAATAAATATTTATACTACTAATAATTTGGTACTATAGGAGCATAAGAAATGCACTGGTCAATACTAATAAATGCTATAATAATTAGCTAATATAAATTCTTTTCTATTTCTATAGCATTTTTATGTAGGTATGTAAGCTATACAGACTATATAGAATCATTATTATCAACAATAAAAGTAGATCAACATTAATAAATGTATAAATACATTTTAAGTGCTCGCTGTGTGCAAAGAACCTCCCTCCCTCATAGTCACATAGCCTTGACTCTGTACACTCAGTATTTTTCAGGTCTTTGCCCTTTTCAGCATCATGGAAACTGAAGTAGCTTACTATACACAACAGAGCTATAAAGCCACCTACGGTAAAAAAGCACACACAGAAATACATACACAATTTTTAATATCCCCAAGACAGTCCTGATAAGGCTAATAGTTTCTTCTCAGCACAATTAATGAAGTGTGTCTTTTGGCAAGAACATTCACTAAAGTCATTTGGCAAAAGAATTTTCCCAAAGGTTTAAGTACCTCATTTTCTTTGGGCAATTTTCTGTTCCTAATTTGATTAACTTTCTTATGGACAAAAGAAATTGTTTCTACTTTTCTACATAAAAAAAAGTACTTGGTGTTGTGATATTCTGTTTTTATGACTAAACTCCTCTATTGATATTATAGCTCAACAGCACAAATCAAGTATCCTTTGCCACCTGGAATGGATAATGAGAGGGGACCAAAGAAAAAAGTACTTTCACTTTTTTATTATTGGTTCTAGGGGCCCAATGCATGAAGATTTGTGTAAGAATGGGCCTTCTTTCCCCTGGCTGCTGGCACCACCTTTGCTCAGGCCCAGAGTAACCTTCCTGCCTTCCCATGCTACCTAGAGGCCCAGAGCAGCTGGGTTGGTATGGAACCATCTTTATTGTGTTAATTTGCATACTCACTCCTGATTGGATGGTGGGCATCACGGAGGTACGGTCACTTTGTGTCTTACTATTTTATTAGTGTAGATTGTTCTCAACCTTAAATATCTTCTGTATATAGTACAGTTCTGGGTTGAGTAGGGAGTAATTGAGCCTTTTTTTTTTGTCTTATAAAAATTTTATCTATTGAGAACGAGAAGAAATATTTGAATAAAACTAAACTGCTTAGAAAACTTTAACATAATTGATTTAGCAAAAAAAATATCATGAATAAACCCATTTTTTTTAACGGATTAGGTGTTTAGGCCATGTTAATGCAGGAGGGTAAGAATCTATAGGGGCAACAATCAGAAAATTTATGAGATTTCTCTCTGGTGATTGTCAGGGTTCAAGTTGTAAGAGCTGAAATATGAGATCATCACATTGATTCCTAGTTAAGGGTTTAGAAGCCACTTTCAGAAAAACAAAGGGTCCAAGAGGTTGAACAATTCTGTAAAGAGAATAGTTCAAGTGATAAATTTTAGGGATGACACGAAGGTCTGAAGTTGGTCATTGGACTAATCAACAGGCAAGGGATGCGGGACCTGGCATTTACAATGAAGCAGAAGAGACTACGACAAAGTTGGAAAGTGGGTGCTCCAAGAACGCCTTCAAAAATGAAAAGACCAACACGGGGACAGTTGAAACAATCATCTCATATTTAAACAGGTGATTACAAGCAGTCACATTGCAACAAGATGTTCCCCAAGAAAATAAGTCACTCACTACACAAAATGCCAGATGAATCATTAGGTGTTCAAAGTTCTACAAAACACAATTGCACACACAACCTTTATACCCATTTGCAATTAAGTAAAGATGTGTCATGCTATAATGACTATTTTTTTTCACCCTATCTTCAATACTTGATTATTGTTCATTAACAAGAACAACATTGTTTTCCTTTTTCAGTTTTTCTTTTTTTTATTGAAAAGTCCTTATTGTTCAGTTGATATATAGTCAGGAATAGCTATCATATTCCTGATGGTATTGTGGTAATAAAATATGGAGAACTCTAAGAGGGGATACACAAAATAGATTACAGCACCTCTCATCTCAAAAATAATTTGTGATGTTTTTAACCACAAATACATCTTGGGTAGATAACATATGATTGCAAAACAATGTTCTAGAATTGAAAATATATTTTTCAGTTTTAGATTCAAGAATAACCAGGTCTTGAAAATCTTATTGTCATCTTGTGTTCTTTACTCCCCAGAAAAAAAAGTATGAAAGTCTGAAAATTATATGGGCTTTAAAATAATCCCACAAAGAATACTGCACTCTTATGTTTCAAAAGGGGGAGGCCAAGCTTTGAAAAGGAATCATAGTTTAGTTTAGTTTTGCTGCATGAGGGGTACACAGTCTTTCTTGCAATTCCTTTCAAGCAGGTCCTTATAGAATATGCGAATACCCCAAATGAAGTACCAGCTATTATTCCTTTTTTTTTTCTTCCCATTTTGAGACCTGATTTGATTTCTATTCCTTGTAAATTTGTTATCTTCTATGTAATACTTATTGCATTGTATTTTTTTAAAAGAGGTTTTGAGATGTCAATTTCTGCCAACATGACCTAAGTAATTTATGTTCTGTATTCTGTCTGACAGTTACTCAGACAGCAAACATTAAACATGTTCCCGTTTCTCCTTTCTCAAAACCCAAGGACAGTGCTGCTTCATACAAATTAAATAAGGAAAACATTATTATTGTATTGTGCCTAAGGTAGTGAGATCCATATAAAGCATGAAATGGAGAGATGGGAAGTACTAATTTTGAGATCAAAGTAAGCAATTGTTCCATATTAAAATGTTCAGCCTGGAACACTTGTAAGCTCTGGTCCCATACCTTAAGGACAGACCCAATGAACTGATTCATAGAAAAACAACATTGTGAGTCCTCTCAACTCGTAATAGAAGGGGAATTATTTTAGGGACTAAAAATAATTGATGGATAGTTGAGGGTTAGGATTAAGATTAATATTTATATATTTTAAAGGGATCATAAATTATCACATGGAAGGTATAGTATACTTGTTTTTACAGAGCTTGGACCAAAATTGCTCTAGGAAAAATACATCACTTTGTTAACAGAAGGGGGCCCAGCACCACATAAGGCTTAATAGTGTGGACTCTGTCAAATTGCCCAAGTTTAGCTGAATCCCCTATTTCCTAATTATAGTGTTTTCTTAAATTTTTATTTATCTGAGTGTCCATGATTAAACTTCTCCTCTTTACTCAATGTCTATATGCTGCTATGTGGTGCTTGGGCTGGAACTCTCTGGACCAGTGGCTCCATTGGGACTCCCTGGGCCTTTTTCAGGGGATTTGTAAGGTCAAAACAATTTCAACAATGATTCTGAGATATCATTTGCTATTTTCACTCTCATTTTCTCCTGAGGATACTGTGGTAATTCCAAGAAGATACCTAAGATAGACATGGCAGCAGAGATGCAAGTATGGTTCCCGGTGTTTAGCTTCCTGCCAGGAAGCCAAATGATAAAGGCAATGTACCCATGTAAAACAATGCCACTTCTCCATATTTTAGGTCTTTTTACAACAATATGTAATTTTTATTAGCACGTGATGGGCTACTCATAGTTATTTTTAATGTGTCTCCTCTTTAATGTGGTAACAGCAAAAATATATCACCCATATAACACAGGTCCTTTGGAGTCCTCAATAATAACTTTAAGGACCCAAAAGAGACATAAAATCAGAGTGTGAGAAAAGCAACATTTCTCCACTGCCAGCTAGAAACCAGCTGGGTTCACAGGAGCACTACAGAGATTAGAAAGCAGGAAAGAGGGGGATCAGTGCCGACTAGTCTATCTGCACTTCCTGTTAGATGGCTCCAGCATGTCACGGGCACAGCGTGTGATGGTTTCAACAGCAATGGGCTCTAGTCTCTGCATGTTCCCACTCCACAAAAGACACAGTGAGCTCTCTCTACAGACCTGCACAGACCATCAGGACGCTCCTAAAGGGTTTGACATCCAGGGCTGCAGGCCCCTCCTTGAGCTCCTGAGCCAGCGAGGCCATAGCCTCTCCACAGAAGTGAAAACTGCATCCCAGCTCATGGGGCCTTTCTTCCCTGCTTCTGGGATGTGATTATTCCAACCTCGGGGCAGCCTGTGGTCCTACCACTGCAGCACCTCAGTGCTCCTCTTTGCTTTTTCAACCCTTCAACACTGTCTAACCAACTTCCTCCTTCCCGTTCTCTAGAGTTACACAGTGAGATCCTGGTTTTCCTGACTGATGGAGAAGGATATAATTAGCAAATGGTAATGGTTGATTAGACATCTTTAAAGAGCTATACATAATGAAAGAATTAATCATTTCTAGGGTGGCAAAAATTTAAGTATCTAAGAGAAAATTCAACTCTTCTCTGAAATTACAAATATAACAATGTAAAAGTCTATTGGTAATTTGCTTTAAATATTATGCTTTCTATACAACTGGCTTGTGACTTCATTTATATATAAAACGTTTAAAAGAGAACTTTTCCATATTTGATGAAAAGTTTCTGTTAAAATTGCTACCTAGACATACACGGTTACGACGCTGAATGATAAGAGATGGATAATGACTAAGTACATTGTCTCTAATGGTCAGTTATTATTATTTTGGAAACATTTTAAATATGTGCACAATATCAGTATGAGAGTATATATCCTACAATGAAGGTAATTTTTAAGCAAATCATCTCTTCTGTAACAGAGAACTCTGATACTAATTTTCTCTTAATTTTTTTTTCTTCATATACATTTTTCAAGTAAAGAATTAGACTTACCACCTGAAAGGAGAGCAGGCTTACTCTTGACCATGGGGCTGGTGTGAGGAAACCTGTTGCTAAATGACATGAAAAGGTGTGCTGTGAATTCATCGGGAAGCTCGGCCTCCAGAAATGTCTTCATGAAGAGCTTGAAACCTTCAAAATCTATTGTCTGAAAAAAAATTAAATGTATATTTTCACTCAGCCAATGTTAAGATTTATGCTTTGTTCAAAATGATTAGTAATGGAAATGACCTTATTTCAGAACTATGTCGGGCAGTCCTGGCTAGCAGGAGGATTAAGTGGGTATGTTTTACCTGCAGCAGTGTAGCAGGAAAAGGGGGAGCTGTCCAGCAGACATATTCAGTTTCTGTATGACCTTAAACATCTACATTAAGTCTTAGTTTCCTGCTCTGTAAGTTGGGATGAATAGTCCCAATTCTACAGAGCGGTTGCAATGATTAAATCAGGTCACTTAAGTGAACGTGCCGGTGCAGATTCATGAGTACTTCAAAGGAATGTCTCATCTCCTAGCCATGCTTCTCATGGTGAATATTGTTTTCAACAATTAGAAAAAGTGGATATCCTTATAATTACACCCTAACACCAAAACCACTAGATACAAAATTCCAAAGAGAAATTCTAAAACTCCCTATGCAGACTTTCAAGGTCCTTGCCCACCCTTCCTCACCATAGGGCTATAAAAAAGTAGATATTGACAATCATTACTGCATTGAAAGGCTCAGGGTCCACTTGGGCAATAGCGATGGAAGCCGCCTTCCATGATCAAATTAATAAGCAAACTTTACAGGAGCTACACAGAGAGCTGGCTTCCTCCAAGCAGAGAGCAGCGGGTCAAGATCTGACTCCTGCCTGGGAAATTGAGGGCAAAGGCAAGTAAATGGTACTCTGTTAGGCTTAGCCAGCAATCCCGTGACTGCACGCACAGGGGTGAAGGTTTCCTCTGAAAGAGAGGCAGCCAACAGGGAACAGAAGAGCAGTGGAACGGTGCTGGGTCCTGTCCAGTTGGCCATTTGGAAAGGCAAGGAGACCTACAAAGAACCTGGACGCATGCCATGTCTATCAGATCAAGAGAGTACAAGGATTGTAGGCCTCATGGGAAGCCCTGGACGGGCATTTTCTCATTACTCAGTTTAATGTAACTGAAATGCATCTAAAAATAGGGCAAAATAAAATTTGGCAGACTGGTGCTCATCATTTTACTCCAACTCCTGGAAGATGAGACTAAAGGTAATTCC
Source organism: Pipistrellus kuhlii (assembly GCF_014108245.1). Classification (NCBI taxonomy): domain Eukaryota; kingdom Metazoa; phylum Chordata; class Mammalia; order Chiroptera; family Vespertilionidae; genus Pipistrellus; species Pipistrellus kuhlii. The sequence goes on along the minus strand of NW_023425405.1, from coordinate 30,922,437 downwards.
TTAAACTGATATTTTGAATAGAAAGAAAGGCTATTTGTTCTTTGTAATAATATTAAGGTAAGGTCATAGAGAACGACCGATTTGATTATTATATTTGTTTGAATAAACCTAAAATGAAATATGACACGCAGGAGATCATTAGAGAAAGTAAATGTTGACTAGGTCGTGTGCAAATGCAGCATATATACTATGTATGTTTTTGTCCCTAATATAATTTTAAACCAATAAAAATAAAAAAAGCAAAGCCCAAAACTTCATTTTGTTTACTAATGGTTCTAAGACATTAATGTGAACTTGTAGTTTAATTTAGTTTATTTTGCTTATTCATTCTCAAAAGGGCACTTCAGACATGTATGTTGGTGGCAGGAAAAATACTTCATTTTCGTCCATTTTTCATAAATCACTCCTACCACAAATTTGTGTAAATTCCACTAGTAGACTGACCATATAACTAAAAACTATGAATCATATAAAAATATAAGAGCAGACTCAAGTAACAGAAGGACTTTTAAAAAGCAATTTGCCATAATGAACGAGGCCAACATTTTAAAATACACAGATGAAGCCAATGGCCAGACCACTGTGTATAAATACATTCTCTTGGGTGAGGGCCCCTGTTTTTACAGGGATTCTGAGAGGTGGCCTATTGAAAGAGAATTCATCCACTTCCCATTGGAGGAGAGGTAACCCTCACCATGTATGAAGACCCATGGAAAGCCAAGAGTTCATTTTATTTCAAAATTAAAGTACATTTGTATACAGAGGAACATAACCGTAGGCATGGTGGTTAGAAGCAATGATGTTTACAGTTGCTCTTCCTTCTGTATCCCAAGCCTTTTGTGGTCAGTAATGTGCTGGTTTGAAGTCAGGCTACCTGCATCAACTCTGATGATGGTGGGCCATGGATGGCACCTCTCTTAGGAAGCAATACATTGCTTCTTAGGCCTTTTGTTTTCTCAGGTATTAGGAAAGCATTCTGAACTTTCTCAAGTGTTGCAGCTCTGCCTTGCTCAGCAAGCAAAAAATAGCTCCTTCATTTCATTCTCTGACAGCGATGCACCTTAATTTTCTGCATATAAAATCAACCATTCAGGGTTGTTGCCTAAATGTGATAAATCATTATAAACTCATGTAAAGGGTATGTATTTCATCCTGGGCACATAGTATGTAAAAAATTAAATTAAAATAATAAAAGGAAGCATTGGTTTATAGTAAGATGGATTTTTTTCATTGTCTCAATTTGCCCTCCTCCTCTTTATTGTTCAAAAAAAAAAAAAAAACAAACAAAAAACTGGAAAATTCACTATAGCTTCCCACATTAAACCTGCAAGTATTTATATCTTAGTCATTGTACCAAAACTATTCTGAATCAGATAGTGTTCGCAAATTACTGCTTTCAGAAACCAAGCATTTCAAAACAGATTATCTTACTTTAAAAAGTAAAAGCCTATTTCAGACATAATAATGGAACATAAATTTTCTCATTTCTTAAATGATTTGTATGAGACGATGTCATCCTATTTATTTCTGAAGTTTTACTGCTGATGTAAATTTCTTCAAAAATCTTTACAGTGCTGGAGGGGGCAAATTTCCTTCCTCTTGCATTTCCTGTCATTACACACAATTACCAATGTTGCAAAAGCAAAACTTCTTCAAAGCAAACAATATTAGCTGCTTTAGTATTTCCTGGTTCACCCATCTTCTTTTTAATTCATTAGTAAAGTGTTTTCAAATCTTTCCTAAAATTTTATGTCATCTAAGATGTCACACATTTCTGAATGTGGATAGATACTCCTCAATCTGTATATTTTCTTTATCTTATGATTTAGCACATTTCCAAACTTAGGTATTGTGCATTTCAATGCTGTCATATAGCAGGATTAAAATTTGTGTGTGTGTGTGTGTGTTTTAAGACAGTGACCTTTAAATAGAATGAGATCATTTAAGTACCTATCAATGGAAACACTAATAAAAAAAAAAAATTGGGACTGCTTAATTGACTTGGCTGTAAGCTCAGAAACACACACATCAAAGAATGTTTAACATTTTGAATGGCTTTTTTGTTTTTTCCCCTAAGGAGCATCCACAGACTATTTAGGGAGATGAGATAGAGAATCTGTAGAGAATGCAGACTGATGAAGCAGCTCAGATGTTGCTGCCAAATTGGCACACATTTAAAACACACTTCTATCTGCCTTTCATTATTATATCTGACCATCTGGGTCCTTTGTTTTTAAATCCCTGTTAATACCGAAGAAATAACACCACTACTCATCCAAGCGGATTCAAAGTGAATGAAAATAAATGTGGTCATTCTATCATTGCTTTAATTTCTCTTGGCAGTTTCAGGATGGAGAGTTTCTCATGTTCAGCAAATGGTGACTGTGCACCCACTTTGCCCAGGGTTCTGCTCTAGGTGTTGGGTTAATGATGTTCCTGGAATAGATGTAAAATCCTTCCATGAAGGGCTGATCTTCTAATGAATGGGATAAGAAAATAACTAAATAAATAAATCAGCTAAAGGTACAATGTCTGATGGTACTGCATTCAGTTTGCTACTAAAAACTATATATAGATGGCAAAGGTTTCTATATTTGGAAGGGGAGTACTTACAGTTTTAAATCTGATGATCAGAAAATGAGAAGTTGTTCTTTGAATAAAGATTTAAAGGTGATAAGGGAGAGAGCTTTGCACAGATCTGGAGAAAGAACAGTCCAGATAGACAAAACAGGCAGTGCAAATGCCCTAAGGTATAAAAGTGCTCCTGCTTAGAGGAATTTCTATAGGAACGGTGAGGAGGCACAGGAACTGGATAAGGGATGAGGGAGCACTGAAATAGTAGGAGATAAGGATAAAGTATGATCTTTGGTGGTGTGTGAACTTGCCTAATCAAGCAAGAGCTCAGACCACCATGCCCAGCCAGAATTGCTAAGTGGTCTATGAACCACAAGATCGTGGTTCAATTCCTTGGCAGAACACATGCCTGGATGCAGGAGACATCCAGTCAATGTTTCTCTCTCCCTTCCTCTCTGAAATCAATAAAAATGTATTAATAAAAAATATATCTTATGGCTTCAAGGTAGAAGGAGAGTAACAGTTATCAGAGCATTTGCAGCAGGAAATCACATGATCTGACATACGTATTAATTAGTTGTACATACAAGTTTGCTGGAAAATGTAAAAATTGAATATGGACTTTTGTCTGATACAAAGGACTGTTATAGTTATATGATCCTGTTAATTAATAAATTATCTTCAAAAAGATAAAAATAAATCATTTGTTTCTTTTACTCATTTTCAACATGTGTTGATTGAATGCCTACTATGAATACCACTGTATGTTAGCTACTGGGAAAAAGATCTCTAATCAAACAAGGTAGGCAATAACCAGAGGTTTGCTTTTACCATTTCAATATCAATTTTCATATAATATTATTTATCTAATTAACTAATTATGTTAAATAAATAAAAATAAGGTAGTCCTGGCCAGTGCGATTCAGTTGGTTGAGCATACGCCCATGTACAGAAAGGTAGCTGGTTCAATTCCAGGTCATGGCTCATGCCTGGGTTGCTGGCAAGATCCCTTGTAGGGAGTGTACAGGATGCTGTCAATTGATGTTTTGCTCTCACATCAATGTTTCTTTCTCTCCCTCTCCTATCCCTCTCTAAAAATCAATTTTAAAAATGATGTAAAGGCCACTGAGCCAAAGTATATATAAATTAGCATATAGCATGGCTAACTTCCTGAGATTTAAAATTCACATTTTTAGTATTAAAATACTTTCGGTAAAAAAAAAGTGCATTTTAAATGTCTCACTTCTTATGCTTATCTGTACTCTAGTGGATTATTCATTACTGGAAATATCAGAAAGCTGCTTTATAGTCCTCTGAAACTGCCAAGGAAGAACTTCCTTAACAAAGAAAGAGTGAAAAGTGTGGACATCTGGAATTTTTTAAAATTGGTTTTGGCAAATGAAAACTTTTTTATCACCTCAGAGGCACATAATCAAGGAATTGTAGCTTTACCTAAGACTATCAATTATTAAGACTCAGTAGAAAGAAAATTAGAAATGCATTTTTTAGTAAAGGATTGCAAGTAGCAATAATAACAAACAACACTACTCCAAGTTATTTTAGTGGGTAATTTCAAAATGCAACTAATGAATTAGACAAATTTCAGCAGAATGTTTTTTATTTGTTTGTTTGTTTGTTTGTTTTAAATATATTTTATTAATTTTTTACAGAGAGGAAGGGAGAGGGATAGAGAGTTAGAAACATTGATGAGAGGGAAACATCGATCAGCTGCCTCCTGCACACCCCCCTCTGGGGATGTGCCTACACCCAAGGTACATGCCCTTGGCTGGAATCAAACCTGGGACTCTTCAGTCTGCAGGCCGACACTCTATCCACTGAGCCAAATGTTTTTAATCATGCTTTTTTGTATAACTTGTAATCAAGGATCTGTATTCAACTAAGTTTTGTGCTTCGGTTGAAATCCATTTTAACTCAATATGACACTCTCAGGGTTGTCAGTAGAACTGGTGTGACCTGTCAGTGGGTCACGCACACACACATGCTCTAAAGGTGTTTTCTCCTCAAAAAATAAATCCCAATAAGAATTTCTTGAGCAACTATGAAAGTATAATGTTAGTTTTTAACAATTGCTTACTTGTATATTCACCTTTAAAGAAAATATCAAGATGAACTGCTCTGAATGCAGATACATGTGCAGGCACATTTACAAGTTTATCTTCTTTCCTGCTGGACTACAAGATCTGACACAACTCTGTATCACATAGTGGTCAACATAATGTCTTTTACATTGTAGAACCTCATAATATATATATATATATATATATATATATATATATATATATATATATATATAGTTGAGGTATGGACACTGATATTGCAAAAATAACAAAATTTTATTCAAGTGTCTCTTTTGAGGCAGTCTAGCAAGGAAAAAAATTTGATTTAGATGGGAAAAGAATTTATAAGATAGAGTAAATATAAAAAATGCTTCACAGAAGAAATATATCCTTTTACTTAATCTCAAATAAGATGATTTTAAAGTGTAATAGCGTATGGCTCCATATTTAATATTGAAGCAGATTAAAACAAAATCAATAAAACTAATGATAAAATAATCAAGACTTTGAAATGATTTCAAATATATGCTCTCCCATGGATTCTATTCTTTTTAATCTATCAAGGCCCAATTCTCCCAAGTTAGTTGTGTGAGAAACATCAAGTTGAGCAGGATTAGAAGACCAGGGAATAGCCAATGTGTAAGAGAGATAGACTGAGGTTTTACAATGAGGACATAAAATCCACTCATCATTTAAAAGGCTTAAGAATTCCCTGAGTTGAAGCATTCTGCTAGCAATCTGTAAAATAGATTAATTAGTTTTACCCACTCTGATAGCAAAGATTATCTTGACCATTTGTGTTTCTCCCAAAGGACCAAATACAACATCTAGTGTAATATTATACATGCATGTGGGATGCAGTCACACTAGCATCTTTTTGTTCCAAATGCTTTTCTCACTTTCTGTACATTTATCTCTCATAGGTGATTGTTCTATGCCAAACTCCTCCTTAGAGCTTCATCTCTCCTTGTAATCTTTATAGACTGGGATCCACTCCAATATCCATAATTAGAAGATAATATTAGACATTTGATTAAAATGTCTGTTGCATATAATGGAAACAATATCTAAATGTCACTGTACTAGGAACTATGCTAAATTTGCTATGTGTATATTATACTTTAGTCCTCACAGTAACCTAGTAAGTAAATGCTATTATCACTCCTATATAACTGAGGCTCAGAAAGTTAAATAAATTGCCAAAGTCTAAAAACTATTAGTATCAAGGACATAAACATTTCTAACTTCAAAATCCATTATGTGATAGTTGACCAAAGGACAATTTTATGGACAGATTTCCCAATATTCACACATAATGCAAGATACTTTGCCATTTGTTTATCTCTATCAAATGCATTGACTAAACCATTACCATTTCGGAATAGAAAATTAAATAAAATAAAAGTAATAATTATTTCATAAGGTATATAAATATCTAATCACTATGTTGTAAACCTAATATAGTATGTCAACCATAATTGGGGGATAAATATACAAATAAAAGCTTTAGACAAAATAATAATGAAATAAAAGTAATGGTATTATTATCTACTTGTTTCTACACTCTTGAGCTGACTATAACTCTTTTCATACCCCTTGACAGTCTAAGCATACCCTATTATTTTGACCACATATGAGAAAAGTGTTCTAAATCTGCTCCAGCCTCCATTAAAATCTTTACTGCTATCCCAGTTTTCATTAGTTAATTGTACTGCTTCAATAATTCATACCTGGTCTACTCTTCTACTCAAATCTACTATTCACATTGTTTATGTGTGTATTTTTCTAAATGGGAATGTTAGCATGATCTTAAATATTTTAATTTTCTTTACCTATTAAAAACCTGAAGATGTCTTTCTACCCAAATCTCTATATTTATTTTCCCTAGCATATGTTATATTTCTAATCAAAAGAGCTATTTGTGATGATGAAAATGTGCAAACAAAAACAATAGACAAACCTAAAAATAAACCTTAGGTGTGACAAATACCTAATGTGTTTGTTGTAGTTTTCATGGAAAAATGAAAGAAAAGAAGAGAGAGAGAGAGAGAGAGAGAGAGAGGAAGAAAGAAAGAAAGAAAGAAAGAAAGAAAGAAAGAAAGAAAGAAAGAAAGAAAGAAAGAAAGAAAGAAAGAAAGAAAGAAAGGAAAAGGAAAGGGAAAGGGAAAGGGAAAGGGAAAGGGAAAGGGAAAGGGAAAGAGAAAGGAAAGAAAAAGGGAAAGAGAAAGGGAAAGAGAAAGGGAAAGAGAAAAGGAAAAGAAAAGAAAAGAAAAGGAAAAGAAAAGAAAAGAAAAGAAAAGAAAAGAAAAGAAAAAAGAAAAGAGGGAAAAAAAGGATTACCTGAAAATCCCAGTAACACTTTTGTTCTCTAAACTGGATTTTAACTCCTATATTAATTATTTAATAAATGTTACAAAATAACAATATGCATAGTGTGCTTAAATTCCATATTTCTATGTAGGCTGTTATTAAAACTATAGAGTTATTAATTTATTTTCAAAATTATTTAAGCTTGTTTTTATAACTCTTTAGAGAATACAATTGAAAACTATTAGTAGCATGTTTACTTATTTTTAAATTTCTGCATGTTTAGTATAGAAGTTTATGGGAGAAATAGATTAATTGTGATCAGTTTTTATTATCTAGCCATATGAAGCAGTCAAATTTAAGTTAAGCTTTCAATTTAGCACAAAATGTAGCAGATGATCCTCAAAATCTAAATGTTTCCATAGATAAAAGATAGTGTATTTTTATAAATGTTGAGATTTAATCTTCAGTGCAATTATTAGAAAACTGTAATAAACTATTCAAATTAATTTGTTTAATTATAATATTATATAAGAAATTATTCTCATGGTTTATATAAGTATCTTTTCAAATCATTGTGCATAATTTTATTCTAAGCTACTGTAATATTCTGAATATCAAGATATAAAATCTAAGGTCACATAATGAAATGAAAGATACTATATATTTCAACAATGATTATTCAACAATATATATTTCAAGTGCAGAGTTAAAATCAGATTAATACAGAACTCTAGCAGGCATTTTATTATTGAATTTGTTGGCATGTTTTCGAAACTGGTTGTAATTTTGATAAGAGGAAGATGACTGAAATTGTTTTGATAGAAATATAAAAGAAAAACAAAAACATTCCTTAACCTGTTTCTGCCATTCCTTGCTGACTGTTCTGGCATTTCTGCTATCATGGTACATGGAACAAACACAACAGACACAATAGCTCTCCTACAAGGACAGCATTCTGGATGCATGGCAGGCAAAGCACATCACATGTCATGTATTCCTCTCATCCCTCACAGTAGAAAAGCATTAGAGTTGGAAAAGTCGTCGAGTTATATTTTTTTACTTTATAGATGAGAAAAATGAAACTGAGAAAAATCAGTGTTATAGGATTGTTTGGGGTTGTATCTCAAATACTATTACTTTCACCTTTCATACATACTCTAGAACTTTTGTTCTGAAATCCAAATGATCACTAAAGTGTGACCAAGAGCCATTGCCTCTATCAGTGGAACAGCCATATGTCAGACATGAAGCTAATTATCTCACATAGAAGTTAACCCTTTTAACAAATCAATAAGGCAGACACTCTTCTTTCTATAAGTAAACACACTGAAGCCAGGAGAGATTAAATAATTTGTTCAGGACCTGCTAATATGTGGCAGATGTGGAATTTGAACTCAGTTCAGTTGAACTCCTAAAAACCACGATTTCTATTATACTTTCCAGATGCTTTCTTTAATGGGAAAGGTTGTTTTGGTTCTGGAAGGACAGTTACAGCTTACAATAAAAGGGTGTTTATATCACTGCTAATAATTGTATCCGTGTCAATATCCTTGTTAAAGACATTTAAAATATTACAGTAGGCAGCAGCAGTACAAAATGTAGGTTTTGAATTCCCAGATTACATATTAAAGGGATTGAAGCAACTTACTTGTCTGAATTGTAAAGGGTAAATATAGCAACAAAACTATAGTACACAATAGCAAGTGCAAAGATAAGGGAAGCCCAGGGAGCTATGAAAATATAACTCAGCCTTGGGCCCAGGATTATCTACTGACAGGAAATATAAAGAGAAAACCCTACACGAGGATACTGGCAGACAAAGGACACATACAGAGCAACAAATACACATGCCCTCATTCTGTATTTCTCTTTGGCCACCCTGAGTTTCTCCTATTATTTCTATTCTGCAACTGGAATTACCTGCCTAAGTAACTGCACACAGAGCAAAGCCTGAGCAAGGGGGGTCGGAGGAGAAACTCACTCTGCTGATTCCAATAAGAGGCAGAACTAACTCTGACACCAGTTTTCATGCAGCTTCTAGTGGGCGTGCAAGCTGTGCAAAAAAGGTGTGTTTGTTGACCAGGGTGCTCAACAAATGCCCTGTAATGGCTAAAGCCTGCTTCAGAAAGCAGCTAGTTACTCTGAGGAGTTGCCTCTGACTGCCATAAAGCCCTTCAAGCCCTTCTTTGGAGGAACCTGTAAGGGTTCCACAAAGTTCAGGAATGAGTTCAGGGAAGGCCATCCTCTGAGAGAGGCTAGTAAAGGGCACCATAGTCAAGGAGTTGCCATTTCAGTGATGCCTTATTCCTGGAGACCATAACATGTAGGACCTCTATCTAAGTCAGGCAAGAGTATTCTGATGTAATCAACTGGTCTGAATTATGTTTGGGATGAAATTATAGTCTCATTTCAACCATAGAGAACCTTGTGAATAAGAAGTTGCCAGTACATATCTAATACTGCCCAAGGAGACAATATTCTGGTTTTGGACCATACCATATATTCCTAGTGTGATAGAAAAATCCATTTAGAGAACCTAAAAATTGTGTTGTGATTCTCTATACCCAACTAAACTATGAACTTAAAACTTGTTTTCAAAATAGATTTTACTTAGAGGGTAACAGGTAGAATACTCTTTTCCCCAGAAGAGCAAAATTCAATATTTTAGTTATATTTCCCTCTCAGATTCTAACAGTATTAGCGACCAAATTTAAAAAGTCCTTATCATATTTAAATACAACTTTAAACCTCCCATTAATAAATGAATTAAGGCTTTCATAAATAAATTATTCTACCTGAGCCTGCTTATGTTCAATGAAATTAGAAAATTAAATTCAAATATTGTAAAATTAAAGCCCACACACAGGACTTTCAGATTCCATAATTACTGTACCAGTCCCTCCATGACTTTGATTTGAACAAATATCAGTAAGTTTAACATTCTATGTATTATAAGTAAACTTATATATCCTACAAGTATTATTGGTTATAGAATTATAGCTCAGTGATAAGGATGCATAATTCATAGCTCACACCAGAGTAAAGAAAGATAGATTTGAATAGAAAAGAAAATGTCTTACTTGGTTAAGAATGTCTTGTTTCTGTGCGTGCAGGAAAAAAAAGAATACATGTGTTAATGTAAGATCACTTATATTAATTATTCCATTATCACTGATAATTTAAAGATTGATTTTAAAACATACCCTCCATCCATGGGCCACCAAATGTGCTCTCAAAGCAGCAGCATCAGAGTCAACTGGGAAACTGATAGAAATACCAATTTTTAAACCCCACCCAGGAACACAGAAATGAAAGGGAGGGCTGAGGGAACTGGCAGGAATCTGTGTCTTATAAGACACCTCCAGGTGATTCTGATGCAAGCGTTAAGTTTGAGAATCACTAACTGGATCAAGCTTTGATGTAGTAAGCAAGCAGTTCTAATTGGCATGCCATAAATACAATGAATAACACATACAGTCTAATTAAAACCTTCTGGAGGAGATTATGAAAATAGCAGCATGTGTAAAGATATATTAATGAGTACTTAATTCCCTACTCTTAATGTTTCCTTTTATCAGAATAACATGCCTAGCCTCTTTCCATGTCTTTAAAGATAAATGACTTTTCATTTACATGCCACTACTTCCTGTCTTCCTATCATTTTTTAATATATATTTTTATTGATTTCAGAGAGAAAGGGAGATGGGAGGCAGGGAGAGAGAAGAGGGGGAGAAGAGAGAGTAGAGAGAGAGAAACAGAGAAACATCAATGATGAGAGAGAATCTTGATTGGCTACCTCCTGCATGCTCCCTACTGGGGATTGAGCCCACAACATGGTCATGTGCCCTTGACTGGAATAGAACCCAGGACACTTCAGTCCACAGGCAATGCTCTATGCACTGAGCCAAACTGGCAAGGGCTCTTCCGATCATATTAGATGTCAATGGGACAATTTGGAATGGAATTTGAAATCTAGGCCAAATTTAGATAGATGATAGATAGATGATAGGTAGATAGATAGATAGATAGATAGATAGATAGATGATAGATAGATAGATGATAGATCCAATGTCAAATTTTAACCCCATCCCCAGAACACAGAAACTAAGGGGAAAACTGAGGGAATTAGCAAAAATCTGTCTTAGAAGACACCTCCAGGTGATTCTGAATAATTTATGTCCTGACTGTTTTACTGGGAACACTCTCACTAAGATTGCATGTCTACTACAAACTAGTTGTAATCATACCCTTAACATTATATAAATCACATAAGATTATGTGGAGACCAATAGGCCCTAGTTAGTAATAATTATGTGCCCTGGAAATATGCCATAATAGTTACATACAAAATGCCATTCCATGTACTATTATTTCAAATACATTGAATAGTATTGCTTATGTGAAATAGCTTCCCTTTATTTTGATCTCTCAAGTTTTTCGGCCTAATTAATGTAGTGAAGAATAAATGGCACCAGTCTTAAATTGAGTTGCTAGATAATTAGGTTTTAATTACGATTATTGTCATGAACTTAGCTTAGCTAGTTAACTTTAGGGATTAATTTTACTTTTCTTAAAACAAATTTCTTTATTTAAAAATTCTATAATCATATTTGAAAGTCTCAAAATCTTTTAAACTTCTTATGCTTAGAGAATTTTTAAAGCAATTGTTTAGATTTTATGTTTTATGATTCTTTTATTTATATTTTCAAAGAATGATCATCAAATGATCTTTAAAAGATCAGAATTAAAAATAAATAAATCATCCATACATTGTACTTACTATATCTTCTATATTAAAATAGATTTAAACAGGTCATATTTTCATTGGATTAAATTTTTAGATATGGTGCTTTTTATTAATTCAGTAATATAAATGAACAATAATAAAAATAATAATTCTAACATAAGCAGGTTTACTTTTAAGGGAAGAAGTAATTTTAGAAATACTTATGTAGTTCTCTCTTTATAAATACGTTTTATGTAGATGATATAACTATGTTCATTTTAGAAAACAAAAGATTATTTATACTAATGGCAGAAAACTTTTATAATTTTTCTTCTATAATTGACCATTAAGTATCATCTATTCCAAACAATTCTGAGTTCAACTTGACTAGGCAATATGTGAACTGACAGTATGCATTCTTCATGAACTCTTTCATATGGTTAGAATGACCTTTAAAAAAAAAAAAAAAAAAAACTGGACTGAGTCATGTTCTGAAGAGAACCTTAAGGTCTTAAATATTATTTATTCAACATTGAATATCCCCAATTATTTCCTATTGGCTTTTGTGAAATACATATTAGTGTTTCAAAGTCATATAAACTTAAAAGAAATGTTCTCCTGAAGGGAAAATGCATACTAGCACTAACATTAGAAAGTGGTTCCACTCTTAAATTAGAATTACTTTTGGATCATAATGAGATCTAACTTTTTTTATTTTTCAAATGTTCATTATTTTAATAACACATTTTAAGAACAGATCAATGCATCATGGAGAGGTGTTGCATTATTGAAAAGGCTGCCATCTCATGTGTGTCTAATACTGAACCTAGCAATTATCTCAATAAATCCAGTGTACAGTGACTTAAAATCCTCATTAAATATATAATATCAGTAAGACTAAGTCTTGAGAATCCTTTAAATAAGAAATCACTGAAATAAAAAAGCTACTATGTGAACAACACATTTCAATTGAATTTAGAGCCAGCAGCTATCTTTAGGGATAAAAAGCAGTTTCATATCTGCATACAGATTAGATAACATGCATGTTTTTAAGTCTGGTTGGAAATGTCAATATTAATGACATATTTGGGTCTTATAGTTTTGCAGTAAAGCTGACATGTTTAACTTTCCCACTTTGCTTTCTTGGTCTTTGGGATCTTCAATTCAACAAATTTATCTGTAACACTTTTCTCTCTAAAGCAATGGTTCTCAACCTTCCTGATGCCTCAACCCTTTAATAAAATTCCTCATGTTGTGGTGACCCCCGTCCATAAAATTATTTTTGATGCTACTTCATAACTGTAATTTTACTACTGTTAACGTATTATAATGTAATTATCTGTGTTTTCCGATGGTCTTAGGCTCTACAGCAGCGGTCCTCAGCCTGTGGGTCGTGACCGCTAGCAGGGTCGCCTAAGACCATCGGAAAACACAGATATTTACATTACGATTCATAACAGTAGCAAAATGACAGTGATGAAGTAGCAACAAAAATAATTTTATGGTTGGGGGTCAATACAGCATGAGGAACTGTATTGAAGGGTCGCAGCATTTAGAAAAGTTGAGAACCAATGCCCTAAAGCATCTTGGGAAATAAAATACGAGGAAATGTAGGTCAGATGTCTGCTTCTTTTCTGATAATAAGAAAATGGGAATAATTTAAATTGCCCAATTTTCCCCATACTTTGTAGGCACTAAATATCAACTTTATTTTTTCAAAAGAAAATAACTCTTAAAGTAGGGGTGTCGAACTCAATCAGAGAAGGGGCCAAAATCTAAAATCCAGCCTAAATCGCGGGCCGAATGGTTTACTGAACAGTCATAAACTGTCATTGTGATGGAAACGCAGCGGAGTGCAGTGATGACAGCGCGGTGCGGGCCACATTGCAAGGCCTGGCGGGACGGATTTGGCCCACGGGCCTTGTGTTTGACACATGTGTCTTAAAGCGTTTTAAAAGATTTAGACAGCACAAAAATGTGGCATGAAAATAGCTAATTACTAGAAATCAATAGAAATTATAAAACAACATGGAAGTTTTAAGATTGGAATTTAGACACTGAGTTTTGACTAAAATATAAGTTCTATAAAAACCTCAGAGAAGTACAATGTTAAAAGACAGCCAGGAGCTCTGCTCTGGTAAACATTCAGAGCTACAATGACAATAACAAGACAAGCCACACTTTAATCAGCAAAAGAAATCCATCTAGATGGCTAGATAACACATGCAGGCAAAAGGGTCCGTGGCAAAGGGCAGTGTGCTTTAACTGCCATAGACCTAGGTACTATGACCTGATGAAGCTGAAAAAGCATTCACAGCCCTGATGATCAAATATTTAAAATGTAACACCTCTCAGCTGGCATTAAATGGAGGGTTTTCTAACCATTAATTAGGGAGGGAAAGGAATTCATTCGAGCATGGTGTTCAAAAGCAATCAATGGGACATTAAGTTTTTATAAGGAAAGAATTGCAGGGACTGATTATAGGTAAAAGCAAGATAGGAGGAAGGAAGTCCCCTCTTTTTGTCCCCGCTGGCTCTTTAAAGTATTAGATTAGTTATATCAATCACAAAATCCTTCTCCAGTCCAGGGAATAATTCCCTGAAAAGAGGAACCCCTTGCCCTACACTGGTGTTCATCTGGGGTTTACATTTCTAGGTCAGAGAGAGTCAGGCACCCTTTCTGTCCCCTTCTATCTAATACTGTTTCTGAATTCCAGAAAAAAGAGCTGAAAACTATATTGTAAATTACCTATATCTTTCATGGACAGACGATACAAATGTTTTTTATACTTGCAAAATATTTTGTATTAAAAAGAAAGCACAACATTTAATGTATCTTCCAGTGTACATTTCATTATAAATTTCACTTTCATTATGTTATGGTAAATGGTATGTAGCATATGTACTTTTAAGAACTATTCATTAAGATATTCCTCCTTCATGCACTTAAATGAAAGTTAAAAAAAAGAAAAGAAAAAAAGTTTTACCCCTTCTGGATTATACTTTGCAAGTACACCATTACCATGGAATTCTTCAAGAACATCTTTTAATTTCTTTGTAGAATCTGTAAGAAACAGAAAACACAAACATGGTTTATACATGCCTATGGTGGTTATGAAACACAAACCAGAAACAGAGACATCTTAAAATATAAGCAGCAACAGATTAAAACTTAAAGTAACTTGTAAAATGTTCGTAACCATTTTTGAAAGACTATTTAATTGAAAAGAGAAATCACAAATCACAAAAAAAGGAAGGAACAAGTATATGGCATCACTGTCTATGTATTATATAAATTGATGAGCAAATAAATACATAGACAATATATTTTCTCCTTTTCTTATTAACATCCAAATGAATGAAATTAGTTTTAAAAGAAAAAAACATAGGTATTTGTTAAACTTTGTAATTCATACAGTGAATTTTTCACATATTACTAAATTAACTAAATAATAACCTTGATGAATAAACAAGAAAAATAAAATGTGTAGTTAAGCATCAGTGGTGAATGCATTCAGAAGCAAGCTACAGATTTTAGCATTTTGCAGGTCTTTTCAGAGAGAATTTTCTAAATATACATAAAGCTCAACCCTAAAGCTTATTTTAATTCAATTATGAAACAAAGTTTAGATACATTACTACAAGTATTTTAAATAACTTTTTTCCAATTTTTAAAATAAATTTTAGGACTTTAATCACACTTATAAATATTTCATTTTGTGGACATAACACTTTTTGTTTATCCATTCATTAGCTGTTATAAATGAGTTATTTCCAAAATTTGACTATTATGAATAGTGCTGCTCTGAACATTCAAGCATACATATTTCCATGCCAATATGTTTCAATTCTCTTGGATATATACCTAAGAGGAAAATTGCTGTGTCATATGGTTAACATTTTGAGGAACTGCCAACAAATTTTCACAGGACTATACTAGTTTACAATCCTACTGGCAATGCACGAGGATTTAAATTCCTCAACAATTTTGTGGACACATTATTTTCTACTTTTTTTTTTTTTATTATGACCACCCTAATGAATATAAGATTTTAATTTGTGTTTGATTAGTAATTTCCAAATGACAAATGATGTACAATGTGTTTTCATGTACTTGTTGGCCATTTATTTGTATATCTTTAGAGAATTGTCTGTTCAAGACTTTTGACCATTTTTTAATTAGGTTGTTTTCTATTTGTTATTGAGATCTTCTTTTGTCTCTGTGTGTGCACGCTTGCGCATGTACGCATGTGCTCACATGCTTGAAGCCTATAAAGCTTCTTATATTTTTTTCAGTATATATTTTGCTAGCACTTTCAATACTGTGCTCATAATATGTTATAACAAGTTCCTTACTAGATTATAGGTTTCCCTGGGGAAGAATATGCATATTTTAATTTTTGTGCTTGTATTCAGACTTACTACAAAGCTGAAGCAATAGAATCTTAATAAATATTGTGGTTGATCAGAGCTATTCCTACACTACAACAAATTACAGTTATAGCTTTAACATATACCTTAGCGGAAACTTACACTACTTCAGAGACTAAGTTGTATATTAAAAAAAGACAATTAGCTGATTCCCAAATTCTTCTTTGTGCATACTCTTAAGTTAGCAAGATACCTTTTACTTCCTCTTACTTATAGATGTAGACTATTCTGCAGATACTTACAGAGATATACACAAAGAAGGAATAAATTTTGGGATAAGATATCCCAAGAGACTATGCTTATTTTAACCATATCTTAGCCCTATGATAAAATAAAAGGGGAAGAAAACAATTTGGGTTTTTTTTTTGTTTTTTTTTGTGTGTGTGTGTGTGTGTGTGTGTGTGTGTGTGTGTGTGTGTGTTTTATACATAGGCCTTCCTGTGCTGCCTGAAAATGGGCTTTTCAGATTTCTATAGGAGAAAAAAAAAAGAACACATCCAATAATCATTTTTAAATGCCTAGAGAAGACAACAACTCTTAAAATTATTCATGTCATTTTTAGTGTTTTATTGGTTATTTACATTGGAATATTCTTAGTGAGATAACTACCTGGAATAAAATAATAAATTAAGAGCCAACATCTGTGACTGCTGTTTCCATGAACTAAGGCTCAAGTCTGATCTTGCTCTAAGACAATTTAAAGAGGTCTAATTCATAATCAGATGAACCACCATTAACTCAACTTGCTCCTTTTCCAATGTCAAGTTCCATTTTTAATATTTTGACACCGACAATCCAATACCTATCTCACAATATAATATAGAAATGAGAACACTCTCTTGTTCTTCTATTTCTTCAATAAATTTTCTGGAGCCTAATCTCTCTAACACTGAGGTCTTGACTTGCCCAACCAATATTCTATAGGTAGGGGTTTGGTATAGAACACCAGGGATTCCCACAAAACCTGCCTGGACCCAATAACCTTTAAACAGAACCCAGTACATGAACTGTCTTCATATCTGCTTAAATTTCCAAATTCCCCTAGACTGTGAAAATCTTCCTGCTATGTTCTACCGACCTTCACAGGAGAGTATACATTTACTTACTTTGTAATTCAGCTGCTTTTCTGGATTCTTCCTATTAGCTATCACCATACACATTCCTGTCTTTTTTTTTTTTCTCTGTCAATTCTAAATCATGTCTGTTTAAAACAACAATGGTACAGTGGAGAGGAGGAAAGATGCAAGACTGAAGCTGACCTACCCTCTGGAATAAGATAGATACAAGGAAATGACTCCTAGATGGGTAAATAGGCGAGTGAAAGATAAAGTCTCAGTCATATTTCAGCTAATATTGGAGCCTCAAGTACAAGAGCACAGTGACAGATTCCGGGCTGAGCAAGGCTGAGAAATCTGGGCAAACAGCCAGCCAGGCAGCTGTAAGCTGGGAGATCAATTCACACTTAATACATATCTGCAAGAGAACAAAGGTCTGGCATCCAAGAAGATTGACAATTGAAGTGCAGGGCAGCCAGGTTCAAACAGCTAATTTAATACTTGGGACAAAGGATCAGTACAGATGCTCAGCACAAAATATTTGATCTCCTAGAAAGCAAAGAAGGGTCGCAACTTGAGGCAGTTCGGAAACATGGGCTAATTGCAGAGGCACTGATGTTTAGCTTGGCTAAATAGGGCAGAGGACTCAGAGAATACTGGATGCCAATATTTGCCCTTTGGTTAGTATACCAAGTCTTACCAGAAAGTAGTTTGATATTGACAACCACAACAGAGAGAATGGGATCATTTTAGATAGTCTTTTCCATTACCATCAGTATCATCTGAGTACTAAAGTGGTACAGAGCCTAAGAGTGGGAGTAATTTTGTTCAGGAAACACCTTTTTATATGCTGGGACTTATGAAATGTATATGGGGACCCACAGTGTAGATTTTCTTATGGCTTGTCTTCCGGGCACCTGCTCTAGTGCAGGAGTTGCTCCCCAGTGAATCCTCTCATGTTGGGCTGACTCACATAATATACAATGGCAGAAGAGTGGAATTGGTACATTTTAGGAATTCATAATTAGAAAATGTTCTGATTTTTTAACATGGCTTTCAAAGAAAATTTAATTCCCTTTACATAATTCTAAGATAAAAATAAATCAGTAAGTGCATTTGGCACTGTTTATAAAATAGAAGCATCAAACTAATGGGCCCTAAAAAAATGCTACATGAAAAATGAAGCACATTTAGTTTACCTCATGCCCTTTTAGGTGTCTGATGCATCTTGAATGAGCTTCCTTTGTGATTTGAATGCCTCTCTGCATGCACTTGTCAGATTAATCACAAACGCCCCGTGGAGTAATAGAAAGATTTAAAGCCAGATAGATTTGGATTTGAATCCTGGCTCTATTTATTGGCCCAATGTCCTTGGGTATATTTTTAACTTTTTTGTGGCTCGGTTTTCTAATACTTAAAAATAGAATAATGATATGGATCAGGCAACTGTGTCTTGCAAAGTGCCTGGTGACCAACAAATTCCTGTTCATTTGTTCCATCCTAACCATGACTTCAAACATCTGATCATCATTCAAGTTTCCTATTGTTTTTGGATGAAGGCATAAACCCCTTCTCTTGGTATCATATGTGTATCAGATTCTGATCCAAACCTACCTACCAATAATTATTTTATATGCCTTCCTTATTTTTCTCAGTTCATTTATTGTTGTTACTATTACAGATGTCCCACATATTACCAGACTTTGCCCTACTGCTCTGATCCTTAAAAGGATGCACAAAGAAATTGAGAATTAATAAGCAATTTTTTCCCTGCAGCATTTTCCTACCTGTGTGTTTGTGTGGATATTCTATCTAATAAAAGAATAATATGCAAATTGATCATACCTCTGATATACCCACAAGCCATGCAACCAGCCACGCCCACCAGCCAATCAGAGCGAGTAGGAAATAAACCCAACCAAGATGGCTACAGCCACAGAGAGCAGGAGGGTTCCGACAATGGAGGAAGCCAAGCTTTCCACCTGCCCTTGCCAGCCTAAGCCTCCACTCAATGCTATGAAGTTTCAATTATAGATGGTAAACAAATTCCAACAGATATAGCTGCAGCCACAGAGCAAGCAGGAGGCTTGGCTCTGCTTCAGGCTACAAAGTTTCAATTGTAGAAGATACATAAATCACAGATACCGCTGGAACCAGTTTGGCTCAGTGGATAGAGTATCAGCCTGCAGGCTGAAAGGTCCCGGGTTCAATTCCGGTCAAGGGCATGTATCTTGGTTGCGGGCACATCCCCAGTAGGGGGTGTGCAAGAGGCAGCTGATTGATGACTCTCTCTCATTGATGTTTCTAACTCTATCTCTCTCCCTTCCTCTCTGTAAAAAAGCAATAAAATATATATTAAAAAATAATAAATAAATAAATAAATAAATAAATCCATCCCAGATACCAGGGCCTCTGCTTGGGCGGCCAGGGCCTGCAAACTACCACAGGCACCTCGCTCAGTCCACCCCACACCGCAAGGGAACCCCTACCCTGATGTGGGACACCTTCCAGGGCAAACCAGCAGGCCCCCACCCATACACTAGGCTTCTATCCTATATTAAAAAAAAAAAAAAGTTATATACAAATTGACCATCACTCCAACACAAAGATGGCTGCCCCCATGTGGTCAAAGATCCTGCCCTCATGTGGACACAAGATGGCCACCATAAGATGGCCAGGAGGGGAAGGCAGTTGAGAGGGACCAGGCCTACAAGGGAGGGCAGTTTGGGGCAATCAAGCCTGTAGGGAGGGGCAGTTAGGGGTGACCAGGCTGGCAGAGGAGGAAAGTTGGGGGTGACCGGGCCTACAGGGGAGAGCAATTGGAGGGGACCAGGCCTGCAGGGGAGGACAGTTAGGGGTGACCAGGCCTGAAGGGAAGGGCAGTTAGGAACAAACAGGCTGACAGGGGAGCAGTTAGGCATCAATCAGGCTGGCAGGAAAGTGGTTAGGGGGTGATCAGGCTGACAGGCAGAAGTGGTTAGGGGTAATCAGAAAGGCAGGCAGGCAGCAGTTAGGAGCCAGCAGTCTTGGATTCTGAGAATGATGTCCAGCTGCCTGCTTAGGCCTGATCCCACTAGGATCACACCTAAACGGGCAGTCAGACATCACTCAAGGGGTCCCAGATTGGAGAGGGTGCAGGCTGGGATGAGGGACTCCCCCCTCACCGGGCCTCTAGTATATTTATATTCTTGGTTGTTGCTCAAGGGACATTTTGGGAAAAGTGCTAATTAGAACATTTTATTCAAAACTTTATTTACCCTGACTTCATGTCATAAAGTGTAAAAAAAATAGTAATTTGGAATCCAGAATATCTGAAAATTGATATTGTTATTAATGCAGTTCTCCAGGTGATATAACAGATGTTCTACTTAAATTGTAGTCAGCAGCCGAAAAGAAACACCTACAGCACTACTGAAAAAGATATTTGAAGAACTAGACACCAAGAAACAGAAGTTTTTATCTGCTTGTGGGAAAATTACAATAGAAGTAGAGAGAGATTGAAAACAAAATACAAATATATCGTTAAAAATAGCAAGAGCCACATTGTAGCAGTTAATGTGCTAATTAAAATCTAGCCTGGACTTTAAACATTCTAAAAAAAAATAAAAAATAAAAAATAAAAAAAACACACACACACAAACATGTTAAAGGTTCGATTCTAGGTCAGGGCACATGCCAACGTTGCCAGCTCAATCCTTGAGAGGCGTGTAGGAGGCAGATGATTCTGTTTCAAAGTTGATATTTCTCTCTCTCCCTCTCCCTTCCTCTCTCTCAAATAAAAACATACTAAAGAAAGAAGGAGGAGGAGGAGAAGAAGGAGGAGGAGGAGGAGGAGGAGGAGGAAGAGGAGGGGAGGAAGAAGAAAGCAATTATACATAAGAATAGAATTCAGGAGAGAATCTGGGCTAAAGAACAAAATCTGAGTGCTATTTATAACTTCATTCTCCATGTGATATCATAGAACTGTGTGAGAGAAGTATGTGATATTGCACAAAACTATATGATAACACCTGGAGAGTGATGTTAGAAAAGATGCCAAGGACTGAGACCTGGAGCACTCATGGACTCAGATGTCAGGGGAAGAAGAGGGGTCTAAAAGAAGAGGGGTCTGCCAGGAGACGAGGAATGGGTATTAAGTAAATTAGTAAGGAACCCAGCACAGGCAATGTGTCATGGAAACCAAGTGTCATAAAACATCAAGTAAGATGAGGAGCAGAACCTCAACATTGGATTTAGCAAGAAGAGAGTAATCCGTGTCCCTGTTTAGAACCATTTCAATTTAGTAGTTAAGACAAAAATCCCAAGCAGTGTGCATTAAGAGAAAAAGAAAATGGGAGAAATGAATGCAGCAAATATAGGCAACTCATTTTTGAAAGACTGGTTCCAAGAGAAGAAAAAAAAAAAAAATGAGCAGTAGCTGGATAGCAAGAAAGGAACTTAAGATTTTTTTTTTTTTTTTTTTTTAAGAGAAGAGGAAAGAAAACAGCATGCTGCTAGAAGTGATCCAGTGGAGACGGGAAATTAAAAATGCAGGGGAAAACTACAGAATGGTTAACTTTTCGTGGGTAAGAAAAAGGCAATCTGATTCACGGCAGAAGGTCTGGCTTAGCATGAGGGCATGGGCAGTTCACCTAAATGGGAAAGCAGAATAGTATGTGGATTCATATGCTGAACCCATACATGGGGATGCCCAGTTTGTGTATATCAAAGTCTGTTACTGTAATGACTTTTGTTTAAGTAGGTGAAGGAGGAGTAATACATCAGCTGGGAAAAGGCCTGAGGGGATGATTTGTGGAGAAGTACTGAGAGGTGTTGTTGAACATTCTCCAGAGATAACAAAGGTGAATGGACAATGGAAAAGGTTAAAATTAACCTTGATTATGGTTTCTCCACCCATGGGTGATAAGAGTGAGTGGGCAGAGAAGTGAAGGAAGAAAGCCAAAATGATGACTTCTAGGTGACTACATTGGCGTTTCCCATGATTGCCTCTATGCAAGAAGCCTGTGTGCTCTGCCAGTCACCCTCTTCATCTTGAGAGAGAACAATTGCTGGCAGTTCCTGTGCGTGTTAGAGCTTTATGTTTTCTACTCAAATACCCACCTTCTCTGTACCTGCCACAAACGATGTGGCACGGAGAGATTTTTAATTCCGTTTGCTTTTTATGTGTGTTTCCCATGAGTTAATAGTACTTCTATGAGTATTGGCTTCTGTTGTTGGGTTTTGTTGTCGTTGTTGTTTTTCTGTGTGTGTGTGTGTATGTGGTTTTTTTTTTTCCTTTTCCTCTTTATTCTGTTAAATGGCTAATTACACTTGGACATACTTGGTATTTAATTCTGGCTAATAAGCATCTTTTTCAGCCTTCTTTCTTGTCCGGGGACTGAAGAAATAGATGGAGTTTTCATTATATGTGGTGTAAAAAGGATGTTTCTCTGGAGAAATAATGGAAGCCCCATGTCCCCACTTCACCTCCTCTGCTTCTCCCTCGCCATGTGACGAGGCTGTAACATCCCCAGCAGGCACTCACTTGATTCATTTTGGAGAGGTTGAAAAATCACAGTGAGATAATTCTGGAGACTTTTTGAGCCTTGATGACACTTTCCAACTTTAATGGTTGAAGTTACATATTTTCTTCTTCCTTTGGCTTTATGACTGCTCATTTATCCTCTGTATTTTCCTATCTTTTAAAAAGTAATTTTAGCATATTTACTAGATTTTAACAATTTATATTATATTCCATTTCCCCAGAAAAAAACAACAACAAGCTAGAATGTAAAATATATATAATTTCAAGAAATTATTATTTCATGAAGTACTGTTCAAATAATTTCTTCACAAGTACCATGTGGAATCTCCAAATGAATGAACCCATTTTTAACTCAATATTCAGATTTTTGAGTTGGTGAGTGCTACTTAACTCACTATTTGTGGTTACCTATTGCTATTGGTAAATGGGGCTAATAAAAATATCTTCTGTGCTTCAGCAGGGATTAATATCTGGCATATATATTTTAATTATCAATTTTAATTTTTTGTTATGGGAAATGTACTTTCATTGCTCATAGAATTAAGCACAATCATTATATGCATTTCAATCAAAATATTTAATGAAATGCAACTCTGAGTTATAATTTTGAATCTGTACCTTATTAAAAAAATTTAAACCCACACTAGTTCAGCAAATGAAAGCTTCATTTCATTTATTTTTAAAGTTCTTATGTGGGTTGCAAAACACTTATGAGAAATTAGACGTTCTGACAACAATAATGTATTCTCTAGTTGCATTGTTTAAAACATCCTATTTTAAGACAATACAAAATACCCAAAGCTTACTATTAATCATTGACCATAAAATTCTCACTTCTGTACATTGATCAAGAAACATAATATTTGGCAATCTGGGAAAACAAAATTCTATGTATTTTGTTGGTATACATATTTTTTACACATAATATGTTCATATACAAATTTTAAAGAACATAAAACTCCAAAATATTGTCCCCTAAGTTTTAAATTCAAAACAGAACTCAGGGAAATGTGCCATATTTATTTTGTGGTTTGATGTATCTACTCATCTTTTTTGTTTTTGTTGTTACTCTTCATTGAGGATATTTTTCCATTGATTTTTACAGAGAAAGGATGGAACGGGGGGAGGGAGGGAAGGAGGGAGGGGAGAGAGAGAGAGGGAGGGAGACAAACATCCGTGTGAGAGAGACTGCAACTGAGGTACATGCCTTTGACAGGAATCAAACCCAGGATCCTTTAGCCTGTGGGCAGATGCTCTATTCATGAGCCAAACAGGGTAGGGCTCTACTCATCTTTACCATGCCTCTGTAGAGTGAGAAAACTTCAATGTGAAAAGAAGGGGTACAGCTGTATATGGAATTAGAAGTAGTTGAGAGATTTGCTTCCAGATCTGGCTCTTAGATGATCTATAGGATAGTTCTGTCGTACTATTGATAATATGATAAATACTGTGAATAGTAGCAGAAGGCCCCTCTATTTTCTTCCTCTAATACTGAGGAGATTAGAAGAAACAATATCTAAGGACTCTTTCAGCTACACCATTCTATGATTCAATGATAAGGATACCCTAGAAGGATACTGAGTCCCACACCCCCAAAATAGTCTCCTTCTAATATTCTCATATCGAATTCTTACTTCCCTTAACTCTTATCCAACTTTTGAATGGAAAGTTCAGATTAAGGCATTTGAAAATTTCTAAGCCCACAAAGAGAGAGAGGGGGGGGGGAGAGAGAGAGAGAGAGAGAGAGAGAGAGAGAGAGAGAGAGAGAGAGAGAGAGAAAGCAACATTCCAAAGCATTAAATAAATGTTTTTCTGGCACGTTAAATTGCCCAGTCATAAGTAATCAGCTTTGGTCAAGTTTCCTTTAAACTAAAATTGGCATCTTTAAACTGAGAACTTTACCCATATAATGTGACAATGAATTTTTATATTTTTAAAAATTATCAGGCATAGAGTAGACTGGAGATCAAATACTATGGGTATGGATATTGGGGTTCAGTTCCTATGAATGCCCCTGTTATGCAGTACTCAGAGGAAAATTGTTGGTGGTGTTTTTATTAAATGGCACCTCCCACTATCTACATTATCCATTATCACATTGAATATTTGCTATAACAACTTCCAACAAACTTTGCAATAATTTGCTTTCAAATATTTAAACAAAAACTATTGGCATTTCTGAGGAAGAAGATTTTTTACACCTTAGCAGAATACTTTGCTCTGATGAAGAATTAAATAAATGGTCCTTCTAGCAAGAAGTTACTCAAATTTATCAACTGGGAAACAGAATATATCTCCTGCCTTAAAGTTTGAAAATAAAATGCTCTATGCATTTTTGCCAAACTCCCATAATTCTTAGTAGAGAGGTCGGAGTTCCTACTGTGGGTAGTGGAAAATAGTTAAAGAACAGTTCATGTACAAATTGTGAGGAATTATAACAAGGACTTTGCTCAACTTAATTCTTCTATGGATTAGAAGAGAAAGCATAAAAACTTAATTCAAATCTTTAAATAAAGTTTAGATCTTGCACAAATAAAATAATTTGTCAAGTGTGTGTGATGATGACATAAATATGAGTTCCATATATTCTCAAACCATCACCAATTAGATTGGCACCAACAAAGTGAATGGAAACAGATGTAGAATTTGAGTTTCAAGTCTCTTACTGTTGTCTATGGCATTAGTGGACAGTTCACAGCCATTTGTTCCCATCGTCAGAAGAGCCCACAGGAGAAAATTGCCCACTGGTACTTAGACATGGCCTTGTCCTTAGATATAGCCTAACAGGCATTACTTCCTGCCTCTCCCACCTCCTCGCCAGTTCCCTCAGGCTCATCATTCCCCTTCAGCAAGTAACAGCTTTCACTACATCTTCTACCTCTCTTTCCACCACTAAACTCTAATCAGGAAGTATACAAGGGTTTGTTTGTAAAAACCACCTTGTCTCCCACCACTACCATGCTTCAGTGGTTGGGTATCAACCTATGAACCCAGAGGGTATGGTTTGATTCTCTCCTGGTTGCAGGATTGATCCCTAGTAGGGTTTATGCAAGAAGCAGCCTACCAATGATTCTCTCTTATCATTGATGTTTCTAGCTCTCTCTCACTCTCCTTTCGTCTCTGAGATCAATAAAAAATATATTTTTTTAAACTAACTTTTTTGTAAGTGTTATTTTTACTCATTATATGTCTTTAACATTATTCATACTTCGAATTTCTGCTTAGAAAGATAATTTGTATCTAATACTCTACACAGCAGTATCATTGAGTACTACACACATGTGCACTATTGAGCTCATAAAGTGCTAGATAATTAGATGTTAAATTATTAAATAATTGGTGCTTTAGAGCTTTGCATTATGCAAAAATATCTGTTGAGTTTTCTATAGGTGTTTCAGTATTTAACATTACTTGAGAAAATTTAGATGGGTGTTTTCATAGGCTGGGAATGCATCATTATTTTCCCTGTTAAATTATCATTTACTATCTAAAAAATCAATAGTCAACACATCTATACTAATAAAAGAGAAAGATTCAAATTGACCGTACTGCCATGAAGCCCACCACCCAACCAGGCCTGAGTATGCAAATTAACCCAACAAAGATGTGGGTTAATTTTCATACACGGGCGCCCAGTGGCCGGGGCAGGATGCTTGCATCATCGCCATTGCAATGGCACAGGAATTCTGCACCACCCCAATGCTCTGGGCTCCTGGGCAGCATGAGAAGGTGGAAAGGCAGCTCTGGCCACAGTGAAAGCAGTGCCAGCAGCCAGGGGAAGGAAGGCCCATTCTTGCATGAATCTTCGTGCATCGGGCCTCTGGTTTTTAATAATGGATTAGATTCTGATAAAGAGAGATGGAAATGTTATACTTACTAGGCAGAAATAGAATGTATATAGGCAGTGAATTCAGTCAAAGTAACTGAAGAACAAAGGAGGTAACACCAGAGATCACAAGAGTGAGAAAACAATAGCAATGAAATTTAATCAAGCATATCAGAGCATCCAAATAACCCTCAACAGTATAGTCCCCAATTGCAGCTGTTCAGAACATGGGGTCCCATCCTCAGGTTTACAATTTTTTAAATATAAAGTAATCTACAATGAGGGGCACAGAAACATATAATCAAATTATCCCTCCGCTCCTCCCCCACCCCCTCAGTTCTAGAAAGAATTATGAGAGGGCTTTAGCAGTGGACAAAAATGAGATCACCAGGAATGGAAAGAGACCATAAATAGAAATGATTATATCAGTCTACCTCTGTAAGAAATTTTTTATATTGCAACCTGTCAAACATCGTGATAAAAACATGTCTAATATTAGAGAGTTACATTTTTATGAACACATATTGCCTCACAAGTTTTTCTGTGGTGTCTACTGCAAAGGGGGTTGGGGGGAACAGACAATAAGCTCATTATTCTGATGGTGTGACATTTGTAAATTGGCTTGAATTACTGGAATGTGTGACAGCCAGCTGCCTTGTTTGTTTTTTGGCTCTTACTTGTATTAGTGTTATTTGCTCTCACCTACAGAACTGGGAGGAGTACGCATCGAAAGTCTGTCTGAATAATTGGGCAGAAAAGTTTTAATAGCCATGGAGAGATCACCGGAGGTTGTTTTGTAATAGAAAGACTGGAGAAAGACTAGGGAAAGTTTATCCTCCAAAGTTAATGCTGGTCTGGAGAAAAGCCATATAAATTAAGAGAATTCCAAAAAATTAAACTTCTGATTAATACCTAGCAAGAGCTTTGCCTAAGGCAATTTATTCAAACACATGTAAAATTATAGATGCCTGTAAATTGTTCCACTTAAAATCTGAAATTACAGAAAATCTGGGAAGAGGCAGTGTAAATGAAAATATCAAAGACCATATATTATCATCACTGTCTTTTGTTATAGGTTTTGCTTAAATGTTACTCTGAATGATGTTATTGATTGAAGACTTTTTAACAACTGGCCCTTTGCAAATGTTATTTAAGTCCTAATAAGATTATAACTGGATATCAATCATCATTTTCTTCAATTAAAAAATCTATATAGTCATAAACAATAGTCTTCTTCAAATTACATGATTTTTAATTAAATTCCAAATTAATTAGACAGATGGCCAGCCAAAACCGGTTTGGCTCAGTGGATAAAGCATCGGTCTGCGGACTGAAAGGTCCCAGGTTTGATTCCAGTCAAGGGCATGTACCTTGGTTGCAGGCACACCCCCAGTAGGGAGTGTGCAGGAGGCAGCTGGTCGATGTTTCTCTCTCATCGATGTTTCTAGCTCTCTATCCTTCTCTCTTCCTCTCTGTAAAAAATCAATAAAAGATATTAAAAAAAAAGACAGATGGCCAGCTAAGTAAAATTGACATTAAATTTATCCAAATTTATGTGATTTTCCAGGAGTAATTTGTTATTGTCTTAGAATTCTCCAATTTCTCTCTTCCTTTTCCCAAGCCTTCTTTCCATCACAGATTGCTTTACATGCCTGGGCTCACACCATCTACAGTGACATCATGTTAAGTAGCATGTACCCCTTGGTTGTCAAAATGGATGTAATTTTAATATTTAAAGGCAAGATCATAGTATTATTTATGATAATATAGGTAATAATGCCTATTTTAAAAGGAAACCAGAAAATACTTACAAAAAAAAAGATACAATCATCGATAATTTTTCTAACTGGAAATGACTATTATTATTACTATAGTGATATCCTGCTGGAAATTTTTCAATATGTGTCTAGAAATACATATTTACAAAACTAGAATTAAAATTATAAAAATTGGATTAAAGATTACATGGCATTTTAAAATATATATTTTTATTGATTTTTTACAGAGAGGAAGAGAGAGGGATAGAGAGTTAGAAATATCGATGAGAGAGAATCATCGATCAGCTGCCTCTTGCATACCTCCCACTGGGGATGTGCCTGCAACCAAGGTACATGCCCTTGACCGGAATCGAACCTAGGACCTTTCAGTCTGCAGTCCGCAGTCCGATGCTCCATCCACTAAGCCAAACTGGTTTTGGTGATTACATGGCATTTTAAAGCTGCTTTTACATTTAGTACATTTTAATTGTTTTTTACATTAATAAAGATATATCCTATCATCACTAATATTGGTCCAATAGTGTATTTTTGTGTGGCAAAACCATAATTTCATTTACCAGTCTCTTATATTCCACTTAAACTACTACTAAATTTATAGTAATATCAAATGCATAATAATTGTGTGTGTGTGTGTGTGTGTGTGTGTGTGTGTGTGTGTATGAGTGTGTGTGTGGTATGTGTGTGTTTGGAACATATTTGATTCTGTTATTAGGATAAACTCCTAAAGGCAGCATAAATGGGTTCAAAATTTTATACATTTTTAAGGTTTTTTTACATCATGCTAATTTTTTCTTTGGCAAATTTGAACCAATTTAGCTTGTCATAACAGCCTGTAAGTGGGAAGTGTCTATTATTGTGTATAGAATCTGAACATAATTTAAATGTAATGTAAATTAACTTACAGTCTAGCCACAATAATCATATGCCAAAGTAAAATGCCACACTAATTCAGATTCTATATCCCTATGAATAAATTAGTAAGCAAAGGTATTACTGGTAAATTGTATTTTTCTAGCACTGTAATAATTACTAAATATCATGCTCTTAAAGATTATCAAGATAAAGTGATTGAAGAAGAAATGTGCTCTGAAATGTAAAGAGTACAAGATTCAGAGGGCAAAGGTGTTCCTTGGATTCATACCTGTAGATACAGATAATAAATTGGTCAATTTCTCAGCCTTTTCCAGTTGTAAAACTTTCTATTTATGCTATCCTGCAAGCTCCATTAAGCTAATAACCATGACTTATTCTCTTAGTTGTTTTCTGTAGTACCTACCTTAAATACTTGGCACAAAATGGTCATTTTTGTGTTATTTGAAGATCATATTAAAGTCTATTTTTAAACGTGTGCTAGCTGCTTATTAATTACATCTCATGAACTGCATAAAAATAAAGAATCCATTTCCAGTATGAATAACTCTATAACTTTTTGCAGATGGAACCGTTCTTCAAGTTGCCTGATTGTTTAGAAAGTAAGGAGAAAAGAGTTGATGTCGCCTCAACGTTCTCATGCACAAGATATTCAGTCAACTAAGAGAGTCTTCGTTTCCTTGGTTACCTTCAGCTAAGAGAGGTGAAGGAGCTGACTTTTATCCTTCATTTGCATAGAGATGACTCTGCATTTTAAGTGTGTATATGAGATCATCTTTGTGGTTTTTTAAAATATTGATTTATTGATTTCGGAGTAAGGGAGAAGGAGAAAGAGATAGAAACATCAATGATGAGAGAGACTCATTGACTGGCTGCTCCTGCACGGTCCCCCCACCCCCCACAAGGGATAAGCCGACAACCCAGGCATGTGCCCTTGGCCAGAATCGAACCTGGGACCCTTCAGTCTGGAGGCTAATGCTCTGTCCACGGAGCCAAGCCAAGCCAACTAGGGCCATCTTTGTCACTTTTAAATAAAATATTAGTTATTTAACAGAAAAAATAAAAATGTTGTTTTTATTCCAGATGCTTAAATTAACAAAGGGAAATTCTGAAAGATTTGTTATCTTTAAGAGAAATAGCTGCCCTCTATGAACATCATTTAATTTTTAATTATGAAAGTACTGCAATTATAACCATCATTTATGAGTAATATGGTTAGCCCTGGACAGTGTTGTAGATCAGTGGTTAGAGCACTGGCCTGCACACCAAAGGGTCTTGGGTTTGATTCCTAGCACATATGGGTGGGTGTGTGAGGCAACCAATGGATGTCTACTTTCTTCCTTCCACATTCTGTAAAAAAAAAAAAATCAACGAAAAAATACACTCGGGTGAGGATTACTAACAACAACAAAAAAGAGTAATATGGTTAAAATAGCTATTAAAATATCCAATCAATACCAAAGGAAATTAAAATTTAAAAAAACTAAAGCCTTTCACAAACTTCAGAATTAACAATTTTAGCCATTTCTTTCTGTGAGTAGCCATTTATTTCTCATCAAAATAAGTATTTATATTACCCGACATCAAAGAAGAAAAAATGTTATATATACCTTCCACCAGCATACACATAGATATTAAAAATTATACTAGTTATATTGCTAGTTTTAATCCTTCTGATTGACATTTTAGAACTAAATATTTCATTAAAAACTTTATTTACTGATTCTTTGATTTTAGAGTGCCAATTATCTGTTCTCTACGGAGTATGGGAATATTGTTTCCATTACCCTTTTTCCAACTTTTCTTGAATACACCTTTAACTTGTACATTTTTTTTTACTCTGCAATGGCGATTCTGCTTCTATCATTAATGTTATAGCTGGGTATATGGTCAACTTAGATGTAAATAAGGGCCATGGAATGCAAGGAAGTTAATTCTATGTTGTAATACTGTTTGAAATTTCAGTTTCCATGTGTTCACTGCTAATAGATACAAATGCAATTGATATGAGATGCTTATTTATATATCCTGACAACATTATATACTCCATTAATAATTCAAAGAAGGTTTTTATTTTTGTAGATTCCTGGGGATTTTTAATATAGACAATTACATCATCTGCAAATAGTGACATTTCTGATATCTATGCTTTTTATTTCATTTTCCCCCCCTATTATACAGACTAGAAATTCAAACTTCTGAAACATACAACAACAATGCATTCAAAAGCAGTATGCTAAGTAAAAGGAGCCAGGAAATAGAAAACACCCACAAAACAAACTTTTTTAAAAAAAATTACTCATTCAATTTTTATGACATTTTTGAAGGCATAAAACATATGTAATAACAAAAACCAAATCAGTGGTTGCCAGGTGCTGGTTAGATGGGAATGAATTGAGTTAAAATAGGCTTAAAAGGCTCTTGGGTATGATGAAAATTGCAAATTAAAAATTTTAAGACATTTATTTAAAATAATGCTTTGCTATGCATCTAAAGCACTTTGCAGATGACTTCTTCATATATGTTATCTCAATTAATTACCATATGTGTTCTTCTATGTAGCTAATCTTAGCCTTGTGATTTTAACTTAATGAGACTGAGTGAGAACCCATTTTTCCCAAAGCCTCATGGGAAAATTAGTAAAGGCAGTAAAGTAGCAATTGGGCTGACTAATCTAGAAGATTTCTGTATATCACTTGCTATTAGTATATTCCTTATACTGCTATGCTAGGCTAGGCTAGGCTAGGCTAGGCTATGCTAGTGTATGATTTTTAAAACTTCACACCTCAGGTAGCTTAGGTATTAATATAAGTAAAAGAAATCCAACAGTGTGTTTTAAAACAAGACCTTTGCTAGGGTGGTTATGAGAATAAGAGGGTGACAGAACATCACTGTGAGGCCTAGTAAGCGCATACCAGACCTGAAGAGAGACAATGGAAGTGCAGTTAAGGAAGCATATTCAGTGTTTTTTGCTAATATTCATAAATATATTTGAAATAAATAGAAAAGCTATGGGTGCATCTTGAAAATTAAGTGTTTGAGGTGCTTTTCTAAAAGGTTCACCAGAAGTTATTTTCGGCTTTAACATAAAACAAGAAATATGAGCACAGAAATGAAATATGAGCACATCTGTCTTCTTATTGGCAATTCCTTTGTCAAATGTTCCAAAGCAATAAAAAATGGACAGTAAAATGAATCACAGATCAGAGGGCAGTTTGCCAGTTGGAACTGTCTAAAGAATATTCTGACAGTTTTCAATACCGTAGTACTGAAAATAGCCAACTAGGTGGGTGGGGTTGTTATTACTGTTCCAAGAAGGAATAGGTTTGATTACAAAAGCAGGAAGCCTTGACAGAATCCTGGCTGATAGTTGCACTGTCCTTTACCTTGCTTGCTTCAGACCTATCATCTCTGCTTTGCCTTCCCACTGCAAAAATGTCTTCACAGTCACCAAATATGAGAAATGAGGAAGTACTGTGGCTTATTCACTCCACTCTAATCCCCAAATCCAATTAGCATTCAGCCTTGTCATGTAGAGACCCATCTAATGCTTTTTCAGCTACATGCAGTTCTGCAGCTCTGATTAAAAACAGTGGGTGGCCTTGATCACTTAAAATGCTCCTTATAAAATCATTGGGAGCCTCACAGTGAAAGAGAATGAGACCCAACAGGAAGGTAGAAACTATACAATAGTCTGAAAGAAAAACAAATTGACAAATGCTGAGACAGGCATTTTCATCTTCAGGCATCCATTCACAAGATTAGGTGAAAAAGATAGAAATCGGATAATACTTACATGCTTCCAATATTAACTTGAGCAATGCAATAGAGAGAAGAAAGGAAACATAGCTATTGTGCCTACTCTATGCCACATTCTCTTCATATTTATATTAATCCTATAATTCATCCTAATACTGATCTCCTGAGGTACATGTTAATTTTCCCACTTTACAAAGGACATAAATGAGTATCAGTGATGCTGAACAACTTACCCATGTTTGTGGATCCAGTAAGTATCAAAGGAAACTCAAATCCAGGTCTCTTTGATCCTAATGGTGAAACCTATATTTGGAGATTTTTTTATTTTTTTTTGCCTCTGGAATCTATCATTACATAATTCTATGTTCTAATCAACTAACCGTTTAGATTCTCAATAACTCCAGTTTCTTTTAATCACCCTGCTATGCCTCTGAAATTATCTATTTCAAATTACTTTATCTATATAAAAATATATAAATATG